>NW_027507785.1:184184338-189806838 GCF_037356315.1 Lithobates pipiens | reverse complement strand
ATCGCTTAAAGTATAATGTTTGGTTGTTACTCAAATCCATAGCAATCTATACCAATCCATGAACAAATAACCATATACATACATACATATATATTCATACACATACATATACACATACCCCCAAAAAACAAGGTGGGTCAGAGAGACAAATAGGGGGGGGGGGAAGAAAAATAAAAGATAAATAAATAAAACAAATAAATTAAAAAAGAAAATAAATAAATAAAAAAGGGAAGGGAAGGAAAAAAAAAGAAAGCACACTGAAAAAATCAATCTAATGTCCTGCTACTTGGTATCCAGCCATTCTGCTGCTAAAAGCGGTGTTAAAAAAAAAAAAAGAAAAAAGAGTGTGTGTCCCGTCAATCCCTCGTAATTTACTGGGGTATAAAAGGCTATATTTTAAACCTTTCTCTCTCAATCTTTTTTGTCTATGCGTATAGGCTCTTCTTTGCTGCTGCATCTCCTACGGATAGTCTGGAGAAAATGATAATTTGGAGTTCTCATACTGTAAATATGCCTTTATCCTGACTGTTGATAAGATACAATCTTGATCTCTATAATTCAATAGACATATCAAAAATGGACGAGGAGGCGCCCCCGATTTTGGGGGATGAAATGAGGTCCTATGTGCTCTCTCCACCATAAACGTTGCGGGCATGTCCACTAGGCCAAAGACTTCTGTGAATTTCTCTGAAAATTTTACTGGGTTGTCTCCCTCCACATGCTCTGGTAAACCCACAATACGAACGTTATTTCTTCTCAGATGACTTTCTGTGTCAATTGCCCTGTCCTGTAGCACTTTGATTTGTTTTCTCAAATGCCATTCTCTGTTATCTGCTTTTAATTCATCCTCTAGTTTAGAGACACAAGTTTCTATTTCTGTGGTCTTTTGCTGTATTCTATCAAAAACCTATCTCATTAGATTTATATCCACTGCTAATGCATCAATTGTGTTTGTAAGAGTCTCTCTGCTTGTTTTAATAGCCTCCATGATGCCTTTACCAGAGAGCCTACACATGGTCAGAATTTCCGACAACAAGCTCACATCGAACATTTGTTGTCGGAAATTCCGACCGTGTGTGCGTGGCATTACAGTTATGAGTGTGTTATTTTAAGGGGGGGGTGGGGGGTTATTGCAATTGAGGGAGGGTTCACTTCTACACTTATGTGATTTAATTTTCTAATAATAAAAGCTTAATGAGTTTTATAGTGAGTGTTTAGTTTGGCACCTCAAAAGTCCACATTATTTTTCTTGTTTTTGGACTATATGAGAAGGATGTTGGTGTCTCTGGCCATCCATTGGCCATATTAAATTCAACTGTCTCCTACTTGAGTTTCCTGCTCTGCCATCATTTAATATCTTAGGTCACCTTCTTACTTATTCTCTGTCTCAGCTCTCTTTTCCATTTTAGGTCAACTGCTACTGACACCTGCTAACATTCTGATGGCTCCTTCTCACCGCTCCCCTTTTCTGTCGCATGGCCTCCACAATTTCTTCCTTCTACTGGTATTGCCACTGTCTCTTCTGTTACAAGGAAGTGTAACAGGAATTCCCACTAAAAAAAAGGGTACACACTCCCCCCCCCCCAAAAAAAAATGACATGCCAAATGTGGAATGTCAGGAAGGGAGGACTGCTTAAAGCAGAAGTTCCACTTGGGTGGAACTCTGCTTTAAAGCCATCATAAATTATATTATAGCAACATGGGTGCTTTGTGTGTTAAAGAAAGGAGGTTTCTTTACATGAAAAGGAGGAGAGGTCTGTGTAAATAAACCTCTCCCCGTGCTTCCTACTGTGGATGTCACCGATCGTCTGTTGCCTGATATAGGGAAAGACGATCAGTGACGTCACATGCCAGGCCACGCTCCCTACAATAAAAAAAACACATAATGTCATACATAACGCCTCCTTGCCCCCTAGTGGTTAACTCATTCACTGCCAGTGTCATTTACAAAGAAATCAGTGCATTTAAATAGCACTGATTGCTGTATAAATGACAATGGTCAAAAATGTCCGATGTGTCCTCCATAATGTCGCACTCACAATAAAAATCGCTGATTGCTGCCATTACTAGTAAAAAATAAATAATAAAAATGCTATAAAACTACCCCCTATTTTGTAAACGCTATAACTTTTGTGCAAACCAATCAATAATCGCTAATTGCGATTTTTTTTTTTTTTACCAAAAATATGTAGAAGAATACATATCAGCCTAAACTGAGGAGAAAAAATGTTTTTTATATATTTTTTTGGGGGATATTTATTATAGCAAAAAGTAAAAAATATTGAATTTTTTTCAAAATTGTTGCTCTATTTTTGTTTATAGCGCACAAAATAAAAACCGCAGAGGTGATCAAATACCACCAAAAGAAAGCTCTATTTGTGGAAAAAAAAGGACGCCAATGGTCAGTTAAAGTGACGCAGTGCCGAATCTGCAAGGGGCTTGGTCCTTTGGCTGCAAATTGGTCCGGGGCTTAAGTGGTTAAAGGGCATTTTTCCACGATGCCAACAGCAGGAAAAAACAAACCCAATGCAAAACACTTGAATAAAATCTGTGTATTATGAATTGAGCTGCAAATAAGTATTGTTTGTGTACTTTGTTTTTGTTTTTTATTATGCCATTATTGTATTTATTTTTATATTTGCATGGCTTTGTTTGCATTTTGGTTGATATCCTCTTCTTGGGTCACAGTATTATTTTTATTTTATTTTGGTCCTCAGATTAAAACATTTAAGAATCCCTGTTTTAAAGGATCAGAAATACTTTTTTCCCCCCTTTTGGAACAAATTAGACCATGCTCTATGAGAGTGTTTTTTTCTTCCTCTGGATCAACTTTGGGTCCTTTATATGAGGGTTTTCAATTTATGTATTAATTTTTCTTTTGCTGAACCTTGTGTTAACGTTTACTCTAAATACAGCCATTTTGTCCTAGCTTTGGAGACGAGTGAAGGGGGTCGGTCAGACCCTCTGTTTAGTTCTCCTTAATTACTGTCATGTTGATAATGGTTTCACCACACATAAATGATGGAATATCTACAAAAGGAACACAGAAAACAGAAAGCTGACTGGGGTTCTATCCTTCTCTGCACTTCTAAAAAAACATTTTTATTGCAGTCTAAGTTGCTATTGCAGATCTTCCTAATTTCCTGGTTGGTACAACTATTGTCTCTGGGTTAATGAGGTTAAATATCTTGAACTCTGTATATCAGTAATAACGAAACAGGGTTCTTACCCTTATCCACGTGATCCATAATTAAAACAAAACATTTTTT
The DNA here is from genome assembly GCF_037356315.1 of Lithobates pipiens. Classification (NCBI taxonomy): domain Eukaryota; kingdom Metazoa; phylum Chordata; class Amphibia; order Anura; family Ranidae; genus Lithobates; species Lithobates pipiens. Next base: position 189,803,569 of record NW_027507785.1, on the reverse strand, counting down.
TTTATCTGGACATACAAGCAAAATATGCAGTACAATGCATTAATTAGATTGCACATGCCACTAAAAATAGCTGTACTGTACATTGCGTATTTACCAACATGTGCCAGGTGTAACATTTTTTGAGAGTATAGTATATTTGTACACTAAACTACTGTTCTACAAATATGTGATAATTAGGGCTGTGGAAATTAAAGATTAATTTCTCAATTAATTTTTTTGATCGATCAAAATTCTTTTGATCAGTACTCACCTCTCCGCTGGCTTCCGAGTCTTCAGGGAGTTCCGTCGGAGATCACGGACATCAACGTCATTGGACTCCTCCCCCTTCCCCAAGTGCCTCCGCCTGCTAACGAAGGGAAGGGGGAGGAGTCCGGTGACGTCGAAGTTCTGATTGAACGTAACGCGTACGGGGGGAGGAGCTACACATGACGTCACCCGCTGCTGCCCTACGGAACTAACACGATTGTCGGCTTTACATGCTCTGTTTTTATCATCTTTATGTGAGTAGTTTGTGTTTGAACACAAAAATTGAATCTTATCCAAACTGTGTAGCTTCATCTGGACGTCCAGATGAAGCTACACACTGTTGTGAAATGCATTGACGTAATTTCCACCTGGACGCCACGCTGCTGATTGGCGAGGGGGATCCCCCATCAGGCTGTGAGACGGCTGATGCCTTATATGAGATTTTACAGGAGCAGACAAGAAGCAACCTGGAAATTTGTTTATGACCTTACTTTAGAGTCAGTGCATGCAGGACTGTTACACCAGCTGAGGAACCTCTGTATGGTTATATGTGACACGAATGTTATACCAAGACAGAATGGAGTCGCTGACCTATGCAAGCACATACATCCCAATGCAGTTAAGTCATTAACACGAACGCTATATCTTCTTTTAGTGCAGAGAATACGCACATATCGGTGGTCAAATATTGGACATAAGACTGTGTATTTCTATATTGGAAAAAGAAAAGTAATTCACATTTGGAACTCTGATATGAATGTATAGCGCTACTTTCCAGGTCTTATACTTCCAGTGCCCCCACAGGTCTAATGTATGATCTTCTGCTATGCAGTGTCCCACGATATTACAGTGATCATTAATAGGAACTACACTGGACATTTAACTCCGTTTGCTCTACAAGTGGGGTTATTATTGGCATTTGAAAGTATAACTTTAATTTGATTGCTTCTCTGGCCAGCTTCTGACTATACCTTTTTCCCCTCGAGCCACTGGGGGGATCCTACCCTGGCCCCATATTGCCAAATGCAGGCTGGTTATTCAGCCGCCTGGCGTAATTTTGGGACTGGTCTCAGATCCCACTGGCGTCTGGACGTTGTGTGTTTTATGTTTAATGTAAGCACTGTTTTTTTGTGTGTCTATGTCCCTCCCAGGTTAGTACCTGTTGGGATTGAAAATTGTTCTTCGATTCCCAGAAGTCAACTTTATAGATTTTTTAATGGTGGCCCTTCCATATACTTTGTTTAACGTATTTTAGTTGTACACATATGAATTTTTGTAATTAATATATCACAGTAAGCATTCTTTTAGAATCATTCATGAATTACATTTTCTAAATATTTATGTACCAGTGGCTTTTTGTTCCTCAGTTAGCCTCACTTTTTTCGGGGTTACCTGTCTGTGGGGACCCATATTTTTTGTTTATATACTGTGATAGCCCTTGTAAACACGGTCGGACATTCCGATGGACAATGTCCGATAGGACCGTGATGTTGGATAATCCGACTGTGTGTGGTCTCCATCGGACTGTTTCCGGAGTATCCGACGGACCAAGTTTTCCAACTTGTCTATAAAATTTTCCGACAACATGCTCTGATCATGTGTAGCCTACTCCCACGGACAAGGTGCCACACATGCTCACAATCAAATTCGGACACAGAAGCGCTCGCTCAGGTAAAACTACTGCTCGTAATTGATATAGCACATTCGTCACGCTGCAGTGTTAAAAATTCTTTCATGCAGCGCATTCTCTTGTTCTTTACAATGCTGCAAGAATCTACACAATCATTTTTTTTTAAATTTTGTGGTTGTTTTTTTTAATCAACATCTCCTTTTTTGACAGTTTGCTCATCTTTGCATTTTTTTTTTCTTTTCAAAGTTTTTATTGAAGTTTCACAAGTTAACAAAAGCAATAACTGTAATATACAACAGAATAAGTACATTAAGCAAAAGAGCACAACTCCATTTAGGTACAAGCAATATAATACTGTTTGGGAGACATCGTCAAGCATAAAGCGTGTTAGTCTAAATAACAGTCTTGGATCTAATAAAACCGTGTGAAATGAATAGCATAATACCATGCTCAGACTTTGCTAGGAGTTGTAGTAGGGTATGTATAACTTCTCCCTGAAAACGGGGTGGAGTTTTACATCTTTGCATTTTTTTGGGTGTGTTTTGTGTGTCAACTTGCCACAACACCATTATTATCTTTTTTTGTATTTTGTTTTTCTTTTTTAATCTACAGGAGGTTGTTTGGTGTTTGTGCCCCTTGTTATTCATTTCACTTTGTATTTTTGAAATGTACCTGCCTGCTCACAAATAAACTGTCCTTTTTGAAGTAAAACACATACGCAAGTATTTCTTCAAAACAAAAAAAAAACGTTATTTAGGTGTCAAACAACTAAAGAGGGAGGCAGTGCTAGAGAAACTTGTCAATTTGGTGAAGCCTTTGGCCCCCAGGGCAGACATGAACTAATTCAAAAATGCAAAATTGGTGGCCTGAGGAGTACATATCTCAGGGAGAGAAGTCCGTTCCAGAAGTCCTAGAGATCAGGAAAAGCAGATGCCATCTATGTCCCCAGGATGTGGTTCTACAAGAGGCTGCATGTTTTGTCAGACCAGACTGAACCCAGGCCATCACTCTCTAGTCTTCCTTAGGCACTTCCCGCCAGGCATCCTTCGAGGCTGTGGCTCGGCTCCTGTAGTTGTGGCAGGAGGAGGAGGAGGAGGGCAATGGTCAACCTCCTGGCTGCCACTTGCCACAGTCCCCCCCCCCCCCCCCCGGCTGAGGTCTTCCTGTGCATGAAAATGGGACATAGTTTTAGTTTTTTGCTCATCACACAATTTTGTGCTCATGACTGTTGCAAATTTAATGTTACCAAATAGAACAGACTATCATTCTGAGCCCAGCATTTTTCATTCTTGTCCCAAACATTTTTGGTCACTACTGTCTATTGAGATGTAAACCACTTTGTTAAATCACAACTTACTGATCAATAATAACATCTAGTTAACATCATTAAATGTACAACAAGAAATATGTTCAACAATGCTATTACCTGTCTCAAGCTGGGCCCCTCAACATGTTGTTGCCCGGAAGGCCCAGGTTGGACATCGGAAGCCTCAGCTGGGGGTGAAGGAAGCCTGGAGAGTGGTGGTGTGGGTTCCCCCTGGTCTGCCATAAAATGCAGCCTCTCATAGTACAACATCCTGGGGTAATAAATGGCATCTGGATCTCCTGATCTCAGGGAATTCTGGTGCTTCTTTCGCTCCCTGAGATATATACACCTCAGGGCACCAACTTTGCCCTTCACATAGGTCATGTCTGCCGTGGGAACCATGATCCGCACCAAAGCGCTGCCTTCCTCTTTCTTTGGTCATTATAAAAGGGGTGGTTGTTCTGCCACAGGCAGGGCAGCTCCCTCAGCAGATCAAGGAATAGCCCCATAAAATTGGAGTTCTTGAAGGGATCCATCTTGTCGGCAAGACACAACACAAGACAAACCCTAATAATAATAATAATGCCATGCTAAACCCTCCTAATCTCTTCCCAACATAGGCCTATATAGAAGCAGTCTAGGCTAGTGATGTACCAAGTTAAAAATTGTACCTTCGTTTGCACGATCGGTGCGCCAGCTCCTCACTCTGTTCACAGATCATACGTACGACATGCGCGTGTTGCATTTTATATACAGTGCGCATGCGTGAAACTCCGCCCGCCCCTAACATTTTTTCTAGACTATTCCCCGCCCCTAACGAGGAGGAGGGCAAGGAAAGCCCGGAGCCTGAAACGTCACAATCCTGGAGGAGAAGATTTAAGGCCTCAAATATGTCTTTTGGAGAGATGTTGGAGATGGTGGACATATTGAAGAGGTACGACTATGATGGGAAGTATGGGCCTTACCCAAACCCAAATATCAGAAAGGCCAAGCTCATGACTAAAGTTGTAAAGAGTCTTCAGAAGAATTTTGGGGTACGACGATCCAAGGATCAACTGAGAAAATGCTGGTCAGACCTGAAACTGAGGGAGCACGATCGGTACAGAAGGATCAAGCGTGTTCTTCAAAAAAGTAAGTAGTTGTCGTGTGTTCATATGATTATTCTTGCTTGCATACTGCTCCATGTGCTTTGATTTCATGTTGTACAGTTTAAAATGGCCACTTTCAAGTTCATGGGTTAATCGTTCGTTAGAAACATTGTTCGTTAGCCCACTCCCAACACGATGTTTTCCAAAATTACACGTCACTACATTTCTTCACACTGCAGGTAAGTATTCCAGCTTTACAAAGTGTCCAAAATAATGTTCTCACCTTTGAACTCGGCCAAAAAACACAATTGGACCACACTTCCAAGCAATGTTTCATATTCCTATTTCTGCCCTCTGTGTGCTAAGTATTCCTTTTTTACATTCTCATAGGGGAGAGAAGACTCGGGAAGTCTGAGGCCGCGTACACACGCGGGGACTGTTCGCTCAACTTTGTTCGTCAAACAGTTTCAGCGGACAGTCCGCTCAAAATTAGCATGGACGGACATGGCCACACACGACAAACGAACAGTTTGCTGAAACCGTGCGCGATGACGTGAACGGCACGTACGACGGGACTAGAAAACGACGTCCTATACACTGCAATGCAACCTTCGGCGTATAAATTCTTTCTGAGCATGCGCGGAACTTTGTTTGACGAACAAGCCTACACACGAGGGGACTGTTCGCTGAAACAAGGTTTCAGCAGACAGTTTTTCGGAAATTCCGAAAAACCTTGTTCAGCAGACTGTTCGCTGAAACTGTCCGCTGAAAGCCCACACACGAGCGGACTGTCCGCTGAAACACTGTTCAGCGGACAAAGTTGAGCGAACAGTCCCCGCGTGTGTACGCGGCCTGAGGACACCAGGTACCCCACACCTCCCAAAGAAGGGGAAATTCCAACACCAGAAGCAGAGGAGGAGGAAGGAGAGATAGTTGAAGTTGGACAAATTGTCACCACAACAGGTGAGTGTCAGAGACCACAGCTTCCGGTAAGCTAATCAATGTATATCGTCATATTTATAATACGTGGTGTTTTTTTTTGCTTTTTTTTAGGTGATGTGGAAGAAGAATCACATTTTACCAGTCAAAGTGCCCAGATCCTGATTGGGGAGATAATGGAGTGCAATCGCGATTTAGCAAATATACAGAAAAACATCTATGATGTTCAAAATAAAATGAAGAACATCATTGATGTTTTGGGAGAGTCTGAAACACCCCAAACTAGCTAGGGTTTTATTTTTGTGTTTTGAAAAAACAACTTTTGTATTTTACAAAAAGCCTAAATTGGAAGATGCACACAGTGTGTCAACATGCCCTATCTCCCATCATGGGGAATCAATGTAAGTGTTTTGTGGAAAGTGGCTGAGATGAAGGGGTTGCACCCCCAAAACATGTACATTGATCCCCCATGATGGGAGATAGCACATGTTGACACACTGTGTGCATCTTCCAATTTTGGCTTTTCCAGGGGTGATACCCCATCTGATGAAGGCAATATCAGCACAGTTTGTACATACTCATGTCTGATATTGTCTTCACTTTTCAAAGTTGAACTTTGTAAGTTCCTGAGTTCTGTATGTTACGCTTTGATACATGCCTGTTTACACAAAAACGCCAAGTTACAAAAAAGTTACCTAAAATAATGTTTTTGATACACCCAATATGTTGGTTTGTTGTAAAACCCTTTTCTAAACGTACATGTGAATGTGCTTTGATAAAAAAGTTAAATGATCAACGATGTGTGGCTTCCTTTTTCAATGCGCAAAAGCAGTATTTGGAGTAAAATTGTTGTTTTCGTTGACAATGTGTGTTATTTACCAAAGGCAACTCCACTTTGCACTCCAAGTGCAGTTTCAGGTGCAATTTTGCAGTGCACTTGTAGTGCATAGTGGATGTGCCTTTAGTAAATAACACCCACAGGGATGTGTAAAATTTCCCAATCACGCCATTTTCCTGACCCCACATATTTCTGCCATGGTGCTGAAAATGAGCAAGATTTTGGTCAGTAATGCACTACATACATTAGTAACAAAAACAAGGTGTGTGTGTAGCAGACCCACAACATAATAAGATTATCTGAAGAAGAGACTGTCCCCTCATCTCGCTCAGAACTTGGGTTTGCACTGTTGTAGAAAAAGGCCCAAAAAAAAAATAAATACCTAGGAGACACCTAAAATCAAGCCAAGCAGTAAATAAAAACAAAGATTATTGTAGTTTCATAGAAAATTTATTACAAAAAGGGCCTCTCAGACATTGTCTGGCATATCAATGGCCCCCCTACCCACAAAGTACTCCGTGTATTGGGTTCGGACCTCGCAGGCGCTTTGGGGGGGCAAGCCAGGACGAGCAGCTTCAAGGGCCGTGAGATTCTCATTTTCTGGCAAGTCTGCATCTGGGCCAACTGAGACCACATAGTTTGCTGAATGTCTTTTCAAGAAATTGTGCAGAACACAGCAGGCAAGCACTATGTGGTTGAGTTTATATTCAGCCATGTGGATTGGCGTTAAAAAAAAAAGGCGGAACCGGCTGGCCAGTATTCCAAAAGTGTTCTCCACTACTCTTCTGGCTCTGGCCAGCCGGAAATTAAAGATCCTCTGATCCGGGGTGAGGGTCTTCATTGGGAAAGGCAGCATCAAATGGTTTGCCAGGGCAAACGCCTCATCCGCGATGAATACAAACGGGAGTCCTTCCTGATTCTCCTCTGGGGGTGGCAAGCCCAGACTGCCACTCTGGAGATGCCAGTAGAATTCCATCCATGAGAACACTCCGACATCCGGCCATTTTGCTCCACGTACACATACAGGAAGTCATAGGTCACTGACACCACGGCCAACATCACAATACTATTAAACCCCTTTGTAATTATAATAGTACGACCCCGAGTTGGGGGGTGGGACGATGTGGACGTGTTTCCCATCAATTGCACCTCCACAATTGGGAAAGTCCCAACGGCTAGCAAAGTGGGAGGCAACAGTCTGCCATTCCTGTGGCATTGAAGGAAACTGTGGAGTGAAACAAGACAAAAAATTCGTAATTTTGCACATCAACATTGCAAGCAGATTAGACACCAACATTTTTGGCCAAGATCAGTATAACATTTTGGGAAATGAGTATTTAAAGCCCAAAGTATAAGGTCCCCTTATCAGAGTCATCACCCCCACATCCCTCCCACACCCCCATCCCCCCATCTGATGGGCCCTTGCAAAAAATGAGGGGGGGATGTTTTGGACAGGTAACCCTTTCCACTTTATTGAGAGCTGAAAGCCTAAATAACGTGTGATACTTTGGGCAGCCCCTCCTTACTTACACTATTGGCAGCCCACCGGACAGGTAAGAAGTGTCATAATACCAAAAAAAAAAAATGGAAGCACATTTTGATATTCTGCTATTACCTATCAAGATAATAATAGGAGAAAAAAATTTAAAAAAATATAGCATTTGAAAGTATTGAGGCAGGCCCTTGCACTACATGCTTTGGTGAATTTGTCCATAAATCTGACCAGAAAAAAAGGTAGGTAGAGTGTGTATTGGGTTTTGTAAAGTCAGCAGATAGAGGATTGCTATCAGCTGACCTAGCAGTTGGGGGGAGGGGGGTTCCTAATGAGTTAGGCCCAACCAAAATAAAAATAAAAATCACTCTGTATGAATTTAAGCACAAACATAACATTTGTAGACATTTTGGGGGGTGTTTAGGGGAAAGCAATACTATGGAGCAGACAAAAGACATTGCTAAGTGACTAGACTATAGTTTTATGGGCCCAGAAGAGCATGGTGGGGAAGTTAGTGAAGGCAAATATGCATGAAGGACAAAAAAGGAACTTGAAAAGCTTCCAGCATACATGAGGGCAAAGGGGCAGAGCATATGAATTAGAGCATATTGCAATCATGGTAATTAGGGAATGAGGAAAGAAATCCAAGACATTAGCAATCATTAAATACATAGAATGTGATGTTAAAGGATAAAACTTACTTTCATATAGTCCTTCTGCAGGACCTGAATGATGGAAGAACAGGTCTCTGGAATAATGATCCCCAGAGCCTGGAGGGAGATGCCTGTGGAGAACTTGAGGTCCTGAAGGCTTCTCCCTGTCACCAAGTAGCGCAACGTGGCGATGAGCCTCTGCTCCGGAGTGATGGCTTGCCGCATCCAGGTATCCTGCCTGGTGATATAAGGGGACAGCAAAGCCAACAGATGGTGAAAAACGGGGTCCGTCATCCAGAGATAATTCCTGAAATCATCAGAATTATTCTCCCGGATCTCACGGAGCAAAGGCATGTGCAAGAACTGGTCACGTTGGCACAACCAATTCTTGGTCCACAAACGCCTCCCCTCACTGTTCATGGACCGGGCTTGTGTCAAAGTAAGAACCCCAACACGAAGCCCCTGCACAGCACAAACTCTACGACGAGTAGAAAACATTGTTTAAAACGGTCGGCTGGTCAGAACGGACAGCAGAAAGCACCGATAAACAGCAATGCCTGAAAGAACAACCTGAAAAGCAGAAGCAAGCAGACAATAAGCAATGCAAATCAAAGGGTACTATACCAAGATATAGTCCACAATGAGAAACAAATGCTTCCTGACTACACGCACTGAAAATCAGATACGCAAAGACAAGCACAAACTGAAGAGCAGTACCGAACTGAAGCCCAAAATCTGAAAAACGCAAATCGTCTCTCACCAAACTTCTACTAACGCACGATAAACACGAGATCAGCAGGAGCCCGAAGGGTGCCGGACGTGGTGCTGAACTTCCTTTCTAGTCCTGCCATACGCGGCTTACGTCACCGCATTCTTGGCAACTGGAAATTCCGATAACTTAGTCTGACCGTGTGTATGAAATATCACTTCCGGACTAAATCCGTCGGAATTAATCCAACGGATTTGGTTGCCGGAATGTCCGACCGTGTGTACGGGGGCTTGGAGGTTAGAGGACGCTCCCACTTATTATCCATTACACGTAATCTTAGCAGACCAGTTGTTTTCTTTTTTTCGTCACCGACACTGATAAACAGCCATTGGCCGGCTGTTTACCCACGTGATCGGCTGTGATCGCTTCACAGCCAATCACTAAATGTAAACAAACCGCTGTAACGAGATGTTGTTATCTGGTTCTCCTCCTCACACACCGATCGTGTGTGAGGAGAAGATTGTGGTAACATCTCATTACCGCTTACAGTGTACACCAATACACACTCATTGCCCCCCCAATAAAGAGGACCTGTCACCATCCATCATAGTACCCGTCACTCACAGTCCATCAGAGTACCTGCCACAGCCCATCAGAGTACCCGAGTACCTGTTCCAGTCCATCTGAGTACCCGAGTATCTGTCAGTCCATCTGAGTACCGAGTACCTGTCACAATCCATAAGAGTACCTGAGTACCTGTCACAGTTCATCTGAGTACCCAAGTACCTGTCACAGTCCATCTGAGTACCTATCACTGCCCTTCAGAGTACCCGAATACCAGTCACAAGGCCATCAGTGTACCCGAGTACCTGTCACCAGCCCATCAAAGTACCTGAGTACCTATTTGCAGCCCATGCCTCATAGAATATACGTTGGGGTGTTTGCTTTCCAAAATGAGGTCATTGAGGGTAATTCCACTGTCCTGGTCCTCCTGGACCTTCAAAAGTGTGATGGTAGGAATGAAATGAGATGTGTAATTTATGCTCGTAGAACGCCTAAAGGTACTACTTCAATGTTCGGCCTCTCTATGTGACCAGGCTGTGTAAAAGTCCTACACACGTGGTATCGCCATACTCGGGAGGAGTAGCATAATGCGTTTTGGGGTATAATTTTTGGTATATACATGCTATGTGTTAGAAATATCTTATAAATTGCCAACTTTGTGTAAAAAAAAAAAAAAAAAAGTTTATTTTTTTTTTCAAAATTTCCAAAAACTTCGGGAAAAAAAATTAACCGTTCAAAGGACTCATTATGCCACAGATTATACGTTTGGGGTGTTTCCTTTACAAAATGGGGTAATTTTGTGGGAAATTCCATTGTCCTGGTACTCCAGGGCCTTCAAAAATGTAATAGGTGGTTGTGAAACGAGATGTGTAATTTTTGCTCGTAGAACGCCTGAAGGTGCTACTTCAATGTTGGTGCTTTGTATGTGGCCAGGCTGTGTAAATGTTTCACACATGTGGTATCACCATACTGGGGAAGAGTAGCAGAATGTATTTTAGGGTATAATTTGTTGTATGCATATGCTGTATGTAAGAAATAACCTGATAATGACAATTTTGTAAAAAAAAAAAAAAAAAATCTTAATTTTTCAAAGAATTGTGGGAAAAAAATACAACTTAAACTCACCATGCTACTTACTTAATACCTTGGGATGTCTACTTTATAAAAAGGGGTTATTTGGGGGTATTTGTATTTTCCTGACTTGTTAGTGTCAAGAAATGAGATACACCTGATGTACTGAAGGCCTGATCAGATATGATCGATTTTCAGTGATTGGCACCATAGATTGTAGACTCTATAACGTTCACAAAGACCAAATAATATACACTAATTGGGTTATTTTTAATAAAGATATGTTGCAGTATAAATTTTGGCCAAAGTTTATGAAGAAAAAATTACTAATTGGCAAAATGTTATGACAGAAACAAAGAAAAATGCATTTTTTTCACAAAATGTATGTTTTATTTTTTTTATTTATAGCACAAACAATAAAAAAAAAACAGTAGTGATTAAATATCAGTAAAAGAAAGCTCTATTTGTGTGGAAAAAAAGGACGCAAGTTACATATGGGTACAGTGTTGCATGACTGAGTAATTGTCATTCAAACTGTGAGAGCGCTGAAAGCTGAAAATTGGTCTGGACAGGAAGGGGGTGTAAGTGCACTGTATTGAGGTGGTTAAATTATATGAACAAAACCTGCATTTTGTTGTGAAATTGGTCATATCGACCAGTGTAAAACTCAAGACTTTTTTTTTTTTTTAAACATGTTTTTTATTGAGAAAAATTGAACAAAAGACATTAAGACATGTTACCATCAGACTTTTTTCGGGTAGTACAGCAGTGATATAAAAAAAAACAGAGGAAAGCACAAAGGGAGATCATCAAAGCAGAGCATGTAAGGACAATTACAGTTAACAGGGCTGATGTATGAGCCAAAGGAGTTAAACACATAGGGGGGTAGATAGCATGAGAAGGCTCCTTTAGTGAGACCAAAGCAGTCTTCTTACAAAAACATAATCTAAGCTAAAATACCGTATCTAGGCGAGTAAAGTGAGCATAGGAAAACTGGATGGATCTGTGTACTAACCACTGGGAAACAGGAAATGATTGACATGATGGAAAACAAGATTTCAACCGGGGGAAAACAGGGAGGGCGGAAGGGGGGGGGGACGTGGGGGGGGGGGGGAGTGGCGGTTGCCAAAGGAAAAAAGGTCTTGATGGAGTAGTCCCAGGTATATGGAATGAGTGTTAACACGATCACCAGAGACAGCCGTGGGCAGGGAGAACATGGGTAGGCGTTAATTTTCAGAGATCGGCTCATCAAATGAGAAAGCTAGAGTGGAAAAAGCACGTTGGTCATCTGAAGAAAGGGCTGAAGAGATAAAATGTTGCCATCGGAGAAGAAAACGGGACCTGGATTTGGCATTTTTAAAGTCCGTGAGGAGACGTTCTCTGTACAGGAGGGCAAGAGATTCATGTTTGAGTTGGGAGATAGTTGGGCTTTGAAAAGGGGAGCCAGTTCCTGAGGATAAGGCGTCTAGCGATGAGTAGGCAAATCAGGATCCAATCTCTGGAGGGAGGAAGGACGGCCGGCTTAGCAGGGGTAGAGGCTGTGGAGAAGAGAGACCAGGGCAGCAGAACTGGGTCCCAGTAGCCAAAGATCAGTAGGAGGGGGTCCTTGGGCAGTTTCAGTAGGGTGATCTCCAAAATAAAGGCTATAACTTGATCCCAAAAGGAGGATATGAAAGAACACGACCAAAAGCGGTGGGATAGTGAGGGTCTAGAAGCCGAGCATAATGGGCAGAGAGTTCCGTCAACCGTGGATTTCGAGGAGAGGAAAGGAATAAACGCCCGGTGAACTATTTTTAGCTGGGTTTCTCTCCAAGTCTCATTAGGTGTGAGGCGGAGGACCTCCCGGAGGCCTTGCATAAGTTTATAAACTAATCCCGGATCCGAGAAGTCTTTGCGCCAATTGGCAATAGATGTAGACAAAAGCGGTGGAGAGAAGCTCAATAGGAGAGGTTTGTATATGTCAGAGATGGAATACTGTCCAGATTGAAGCAGGCGGTCCAGGAAGCTAGATTTGAATCTCAGAGATGCGGCTTTACATGTACTGGTGATGAAGCTGGTGCATTGGTTGAAGTAGAAAGCGTGGGAGACCGGCAAGGAGAATAGAGATGCCACGGTCGAGAAGGGCAGCGGCTTCCCAGATGAGGGGTTACACAGTGAGGAAAATTTGGAGAGTCCATGTTGCCCCCATATTCCGTAGGAGTTGTAGTGGAGACCAGGTAGAAAGGCAGGGTTCCCTTGAATCGGCAAGTGGCACGAGATGAGAGCCGAGAGCTTGAGGAGTTTTCTGACCTCTCTCCAGGCCAATGCCGTGTCTCGTAACAAAAGGTTGTGTTGAAGCGGGAGAGGGACAGCCTTCCATCTGCAATGAAGGAGGGCAACTAAGGAGTAGGGGTGAGCCATAGCAGATTCCAGAGTAAAGTTCGAGTGACGGGATTGTTGGGCAATCCAATCAAGGCTAGTCCTAAGTAAACAAGTAAGGTTATACAGTCTAATGTGAGGTAAACCAATACCCCCCTCGCCCCTAGGAAGGTGCCGTTTTTTGAACGCTATACAAGGCTTTTTGCCACGCCATAAGAATTTAGAGATATTCAAATTAAGGGCAGCAACATCTTTATATTTTAGCAATAGAGGAATAGTTTGCAGAGGGTATAACAGTCTGGCGAAGCTAATCATTTTGACCAGGTGGCACCTTCCCAGGAGCGACAGGGGGAGATCCATCCAGTTAGATAACTCCTGATTAAGTTTAGTAAAAAGAGGGGGAAAGTTGAGGTGGTATAGTGAGGAGGGCAATTTCCCTATTTTTATTCCCAAGTCGGTGATGTATGACGAGGCCACATGGAAAAGTGAATGATGTGTCCAAGGGGGTGAGGGATGAGTACCAATGGGGAGGATTTCGCTCTTGGCTTAGTTAATACGGAGCCCTGAACATAACCTGAAGGTGTCAAAGATACTTCTAATATGTAAGATGTCAACAGCAGGATTTGAAGTGAATATGAGGATGTCGTCTGCGAAGAGAGATGTCCGGAGCTCAAAAGGTCCTACAGAGATGCCGCTCAAGGGAGCGACCTGGGATAGATATCTGGAGAGGGGTTCTAGGGCGATATTGAACAATAAGGGGGACAGAGGGCAGCCTTGCCTAGTGCCCTTGTGGAGACGAAACTCCTCGGAGAGGAGTCCCGCTGCCACCACCCTGGCTGAAGGGGTCGAATACATGGAATTTATGAGATGGCAAAAGGGACCCGAAAAACCCATTTTGGTAAGGGACAGTGAGAGCCAATCAAAGCTGACATTATCAAAGGCTTTTTCAGCATCCAGGGTAATGATGGCATAGTCTCCCTTTGGATCTCGCTTAGCTTGTTCAAGGGCCAGGAGCACCTTCCGTATATTCAGAGTGGGCGTACGACCCTTAACAAAACCGGATTGGGCAGGGTGTATGAGGTCAGGGAGGATGTCCGCCAACCTGGTGGCCACGATTTTTGACAGGATTTTAACATCCAGGTTGAGCAATGAAATGGGCCTGTAGGAACCTGGTTCCAAGGGGTCCTTTCCTTTCTTGGCCAGAAGTTTAATAATGGCTTGGTTGCCAGTGGGCAGGTACGGGCCCCCAGACCAGATACCTGAGAAGACGGAATGTAGCACAGGAGCAGTGATATTAAGGAGGGTTTTGTAGAACTCACCGTTAAACCCGTCAGGGCCAGGGGCTTTGGAAGGGCGAAGGTTTTTGATGGTGCGTTCTATTTCGGCTAGGGTGATAGGGGAGTTCAAGGTTTCAAGCTGGGCGGGGGAAATGAGGGGCAAATGAACTTTGTCAAGGAAAGACCGGGCAGTAGGCACATCGATCGGGTCAGGGCCATAGAGAGCAGAGTAGAATTCCAACATGGTCTTGTTAATGGCAGGGGGAGTAGAGTGGACGGACCCCGATTTATCCCGAAGGGAAGTAATGTGAGTCGGGCGGGTGGGGCCCTTACATAGCCTGGAGAGGAGCTTTCCGGACTTGTTCCCAAATTTGTGCAGGGTGGCGTCAAAATGTGTCTTTTTAGTGAGCTCAAGGGTAGAGGCCCAAGCGTCAAAGGAGGATTTGGCGGCGGCCCATTCATCTCTGTCCGCAGAGGAGGTAGAGGTGTTAAGGGAGATTTGGGCTTTGTGCAATTCGAGTGCTAGCTGATTTAAATTTGACCATGGAATGGCGTTTAAAGGTAGAGGCATAAGAAATGATACGTCCCCTCAGGAATGCTTTCCCAGCATCCCAGAGGAGGTTGGGGTCGCCTAGATGGGGGGAGTTGGCCAAGGAGAATTCCTCCCAGGAGCGCTCCATATAGGCCTTGAAGTCAGTATTACCGTGCAGGAAGGAGGGGAAGCGCCATATGTTGGGATGAGGCGGGAGATCTAGACGATCCAAAGTGAGAGCTATGGGGGCGTGATCTGAGATAGCTATGTCCCCCACCTCCGAGTCAGAAATCAGGGGAAGAAGATTATCGGAGCCAAAAAAGTAATCTATCCTGGTCAGGACTTTGTGGGAGTTGGAGTAAAAAGTATATTCCCTATCTATTGGATGGGATAGACGCCAGATGTCTGTGAGGTGTAGTGACTCTATAGTAGAGGCCAAAGGGGTAAGCGTGGCTTGAGAGGGAATAGCGGAAGGGGACTTCTGGGAGGATCTGTCGACTACCAGGTCCATGAGGTCGTTAAAGTCCCCACCAATTAAATGAGGAACATGTGAGACATCAAGGAGCCAGGTGGATAGCTCACAATAAAAGGCTTTAGAGGGACTGTTGGGGGCATATACATTGGAGATCTGGAGTTCCTTTGACCCTATTTTAACTCGGGCCGAAAGGAACCGCACTCGGTCATCTGCATAAGTAGATAGGACGGAACAGGGAAGGTTCTTGTGAAGTAAGAGGAGAACACCCGCTTTGCGTCCAACCGACTCTGAGCCCAATACCGAGCCCACCCACAGTTTCTGCATACGATGAAAATCAGAAGCTGGGAGGTGGGTTTCTTGTAGCAAGGCTATGTCAGTCTTCAATCTTTTAAGATGGCGAAGGATCTTCATCCTCTTGTGAGGAGAACGGAGACCTTTCACATTCCAGGAAACTACCCTAAGAGATTACAATGAGGAGGGGAATAAATAGGACAGCCGTGTAAGCAAAGTATCAGCAAGAGGAGAGGATAAAATGTATTTAGAGTTGGGACTGATGTAGTGCAAAGGCAACCATCCCACAGGCAAAACGCACCTGGGGGGCGGAAGGATAGGGAGGATGACAGGGGGAGGAAGGACAGAGAGGTCGGGGTAGGAAGGGATATTAAACAATATACATCTATTAGTGCAAACTTCACTTTTTTCCGCATGAGAACACTGTGCGAGACGGCTCCCCACACGGGACCCCGTGCAGAAAAAAGGGTGTCAGTATAGCCCGAGTACCCGAGAGCCACTGGGGGGATATAGGAGCTAAGGGGACCGGGTCCACCTGATAGGGGATGGCCGGAATAAGGTGCACAGTGGACTCCTGAAGAAAAAGCTAAGGCACACGTCCAACACAGATCATAACAACATAACAACAGCTGTACGGCATAACTTAATAAGACGGGTACCTGTGAACCAAAAGGGATCAAACAACAAGAACAAATAAAACAGAGTAACAATTACAATGCGGTAGGATGGCCAAGGGGCCAAGCAGTATGGATTAGGGAGAACAACCGGGTGGGCTGCCAAAAATGGTTAGTTATTAATTATTAACCATTAACCCCAGGGTGGGGCCATGCCCGGGGCTGGACAGAACCCAGTAGACCAGCTGGGAACCGGAGGCTAAAAGTCAGATCTCGGCTGCAACAGGAGGGCAGCGAAGTCAGGTCAAGATTAGGATAAGGATAAGGATAAGTCAGGCGCTCTGGAAGAAGCCAAAAAGAAAACGAAAAGAAATAAGGAGGGAGCACCTGGGAAAAAAACAGTAACCAAGTCATACGACCTGAGGTAGAGAGGTAGAAATCCAGTAAACGAGCCAGTGGAGATCAGCGCAGGGTGTTGCGGTTCCGATGATCGGGAGCTGAAGGCCGGAAACATTTAGGAGAATCCTTGCGCGGGCTACGTTGATCCAGGGAGCGGAGATTGGATCCCGATTTGGAAGGCGTGTAGGGGTGCAAGTCCGGTCTCAACGTGTTGAGGTAGGACTCTGCTTCCGATGGGTCCTGAAAGGAGAGTTGGTCACCTTTAGGCGACTTTATCCGTAAAGTAGCCGGGAAGGCCAGAGTGAACTTTATTTGCTGCTTGAATAGTTCAGAACAAATCGGCTGGAAGGCCTTCCTCCTCTTGGAGACATCAAGAGAGTAGTCGGCAAAAAGGAGTATTCTAACCCCATCAATGTAGAGGTCGGGGGACTGTATAAATTTCTGGAGAATGAGCGACTTGTCAGCATAGTTGAGGTATTTTGCAATGATGGGACGAGGGGATTTTCGTTCAGCATTGAAGGAACCCATGCGGTGGGCGCGTTCGACCGTGAAAGGGCCTGGTAGGCCCATGGCTTCCGGGATGCGTTTGGAGCAAAACTCCGGTAGGGCAGTTGCAGGGAGCGACTCAGGGACGCCAACAAAGCGCAGATTGCTCCTTCTGGACCTATTTTCCAGGTCTTCTAATTTTTGGAGGATGAACTGGTTGGTTTTATCTTGGGATCGTTCTGTGGCCTGAGCTTGGTAGAGTTCATCTTCTACCTCTGAGACACGATGTTCCAGTTCGTTAAGTCTGGTGGTGTGTTCAGTAAGTTGTGTTTTCAACTGTTGCATCCAAGCGTTGACCGCCTTCTCCACAGAGGCTGCTATCATGGGGGTGAGGAGAGCGGCCACGGCCTGTGCAATGCGATGCGTGTGGCCTTCATCCCCGGGGGGACTGTGGGGAAGAGTGACCACTGGTGGGGTCTGGTGTTGAGCCAGAGAAGGGTTCTGTCCCTGGGGAGGAGCGGGGAGTGAAGAGGGGAGAGCCTGTGCAGCAGCGCCACTAACCTCCATGTCAGACACCTGAGCATTCGATCCAGCATTGGTGTAGGTCGAAGCCGGGGGCTCGATTTGCGGCCTGTCCGCGGAGGCCGCCGCGGCCGCGTACGACCGGGCGCCGGTTTTCTCCACAAACCGGTCCATCTGTGCCCGGAGGTAAGGGGGGGATCCCCGGTGGCGATATCTGGGCTGAGGGGCCACTCAGGCCGAATTTATAGGCTGATTCAGGGAGCCCGGAGCGGGAGCTGAGAGAAGGCGCAGCTAGCACATGCGGCGCCGGAACCGGAAGCTAAACTCAAGACTTTTGATTATAATATCATTTTAACGAAAAGAAAAAAATTCATATCAACATTAAAATGTCTACAATCTAATGCATATTCAAGTGATTTCATATACTTATTGACATGTTACTGTATATACCATAGAAAATATAATTGTTATGCACATGTAGCGCCCCCCACCTTTAGGTGGGTGCTAGTTAAGTAAGTGTTAGGAAAATTTGCCAGTGCCTTGCACATTAAGGCCTGGTTCACTATGGGAAAAGGACTTTAACTACTTGTAGGAATCAGGAGGAAGAGGCAGCTCATATTTATCAAATATTCCTGTAACATACTGCAATTAAGAAGAATAAAGCTCCTTTGAAAAGTTTGATTGTCTGTTGTGCTATTTGTGTAGGACTGGAAGAACGGAGGATGAGTGTTAACAGTAAAAGGTATGAATTCACCCAGCAGCTCCCAAGCTGCCAAAATGAACAGTAAGGCCGCGTACACACGGGCGGACTGTCTGTCCAACTTAGTCCACTGAACCGTGTTTCAGCGGACAATCCGCTCGTGTGTGGGCTTCAGCGGACTTTTTCAGCGGACAGTCTGGCGAACTAAGTCTTTCGGAATTTCCGTAAGTTTGTCCGTCCAAACTTGGTTTCAGCGGACAGCCCGCTCGTGAGTAGGCAAGTTGGACGGACTAAGTATGGCGCATGCTCAGAAAAGATTCACACGGCGAAAGGTTGCATTGCAGTGTATTGGACGTCGTATTTCTAGTCCCGTCGTACGTGCTGTACACGTCATCGCGCAAGCTTTCAGCGGACTGTCTGTTCGTCGTATGTGGTCAAGTCCGTTCATTCAAAAGTTGGACGGACTGTCTGTCGGATTGTCTGACGAACTTAGTGTGTACGTGGCCTTACAGTTTTTTGTTTGCCGGACCAACAGGTCAAGGGACGGGACTGCGCCCAGGAGGAAAGGCTTCACTTCAGCGTCCTGCATGCCATGCGCTGCTTACACAGCGGAGGAAGATGCCGTGGAGCAGTCAGAGCGCACCCGCCATGCAGCAGATCACTGATGTGCAGGACCAGGTCCTTGTGGACACCGGCATTCGGCTGAAACTGATTGGTGGGCTGGCGTTAGTCATTGAAGGAGTGGAGAGACTGTGCCTGCTTTGTCCTGGCTGTCGGAGGCCCACCATGGGAGTCACTACCTGGGCCCGGTGCGGCCATTGCACAGGAATTCACCCAGCAGCTCCCAAGGGAGTAGTGCGCTTCACACAAATTTCACTTCAATAAAACTTTTTTTTTTTTTTTTTACAAATAAAGGTTTCAGTATCACTTTTAATAATAGGAGGCAAGCACTTAATTTTCTCCAACATAAAAATCGTTCAGATTTTCTGCAGATTTTTTCTGCAGACTTTAGAGCTGGAAGCATTTTTATGAGGAGGAGCTTGCTCTTAGCCCCTGTGATCTAATTGATGTATCTGTCCAAGCAGGAACAAAACAGATATTCTTCGTCCAAGAGCAGACACCTAAGATATTTCTTGCACAAGAGCTTTTTTGACTAGCATTTGAGCAAAATATCTTATGCATATGGACGGAGAGGAGGCTCATCCTGGAGTGGCAAAGCATATGGACCATGCCATTCCTGCGCAAGCATGTGTCAACAGGTAAAAGCTCTACCTAGTTCACAGTGGCTGAAAATTAGACATATGTGAAGAAGGCTGAATTGTGAAAGGGCTAGCAAAGTGCCTAGAATAAGGCAGGGAAATCAGGCTGGGGGCAGCTATGTGTGAGTAAAAAGTGCTGTGCTGGTATCACCAATATTCGTATGCTCTTACACCGAGATTGCTACAATTATATTTGGATTGTTTTCAGAAAGGGATCCTTTCCTTTTCCTATTATGAGACACACATAGTATTATTGGCCATGCCAGACAAAGATCCCCTTCAGTGCTCTTCATATAGACCTATTTCTTTACTCAACGTGGACTTCAATTTACTTACTAAATTATTAGCTACCAGACTTATGACAGTCTTGCAACATCTTATTTCCCCAGATCAGACAGGAATAGTCTAAAAAAGCCACAGATGTATATCTATGTAGGGTTTTTACCCATACTCAGTTGGGCCTGGATATTTCCAGTGGAGGGATATTCAGTTTCTTGATTTAGAGAAGGCTTTTGATTTTGTTGACTGGAAATATGTGATAACAGTGTTAGAAGTATATAATTTTGGCCTTCAATTTAGAAGGTGGATTGACATTCTTTACTAGAAGCCAACTGCGGCCATTAAATTGAATGGTCTGCTATTGGAGTTCTTTCTTGTGGGCAAGGGCACTTGTCAGGATTGCTCTATGTCTCCTGGTATTTTCTTATTTTTTTGAACCCTTAGCTGCAGCTTTGAGGGCTTCCAAAGAAGTAAAGGGGATACAGGTGGGCAGTTTGACAACAAAAACATCACTAAATGCAGATGATATGGTAATTTTTTTGCAAGACTGGAATTCATCTTTGTCAGTGGCATAAGATATTTTACATTTTTTCCCCCTTTTTCCGGCCTGAAGATTAACTGGGGCAAATCCCAAATCCTCCAGTTTAGGAAACCATCTCCTAATTATAGTGTTCCAGCTAATTGTCCTTTAAAACAGGTAGACAGAATTAAATATCCAGGTCTGTATATCTCTAACTCGGTGAATCTGATTTTATTGCACTGAATGTCACTCCACTTTTCGCACAGCTACATCATAGGTTAATGGCCTGGCAGAATCTGCCTTTAACGCTCATAGGTAGAGTTAATCTGTTGAAGATTAAGTTTTTACCTCTCTTTCTTTATATATTTCGTAACTCATCTGTTTGAATACCAAGATAAAGTACCTTGAAAAAGTATTCATATCCCTTGAAATTTTCCATATTTTGCCATGTTACAATCATAAACAATGTTTATTAGGATTTTATGTGACAGACCAACACAAAGTGGCACATAATTGTGAAGTGGAAGGAAAATGATAAACGGTTTTCAACATTTTTTACAAATAAATATGTGAAAAGTGTGGCGTGCATTTGTATTTAGCCCCCTTTACGATGATACCCCTAACTGGAACCAATTGCTTTCAGAAGTCACTTAACTAGTAAATAGAGTCCACCTGTTCAGATGAGATTCGAGTTTGAGTCAAACTCATGTTCGACGAACAGCGAACAATTTGGGGTGTTTGCGGCAAATTCGAAAAGACGCAGAACACC
Organism: Lithobates pipiens; assembly: GCF_037356315.1. Lineage (NCBI taxonomy): Eukaryota > Metazoa > Chordata > Amphibia > Anura > Ranidae > Lithobates > Lithobates pipiens. Next base: position 189,782,552 of record NW_027507785.1, on the reverse strand, counting down.
CTGTACAAGTCTATGGGAGAAATCTAAAGTGCTAATTTTAAAGGCTTATATGCGAGTTATTGTCATAAAAAGTGTTTGAGGACCTGGGTCATGCCCCAGGGGACATGTATCAATAATGCTTAAAGTGAAACAATAAAAGTGTAATAATCCTTTAAAAATTCCATACCTAGGGGTTGTTTATAGTATGCCTGTAAAGGGACACATGTTTCCCGTGCTTAGAACTGTCCCTGCACAAAGTGTAATTTCTGCAGGGAAAAAAGTAATTTAAAAGCACTCGCGGCTATAATGAATTGTCGGCTCCCCGTAATACAGAAAACAGTCATTGATAAAAAAAAAAGCCTGGGGCTCCCCCAAATTCAATTACCAGGCCCTTCAGGGCTGGTATGGATATTAAGGGGAACCCTGTGTCAAATTAAAAAAAAATAACGTGGAGTTCCCCCCAAATATCCATACCAGACCCAAAGGGATTTTAAGGGGAACTCAACACCAAATGTCATAATAATAAAAAAAAAATGGTGTGGAGTTCCCCCTAAAAATCCATACCAGACCCTTTATCCGAGCATGCAACCTGGCAGGCCGCAGGAAAAGGGGGGGGCGAGAGAGTGCCCCCCCTCCTGAACCGTACCAGGCCACATGCCCTCAACATTGGGAGGATGCTTTGGGGGTCTGTGACCCCACAAAGCACCATGTCCCCATGTTGATGGGGACAAGGGCCTCATCCCCACAACCCTGGCCGGTGGTTGTGGGGGTCTGCGGGTGAAGGGCTTAGAGTATGAAAGCCCCCTTTAACAAGGGGACCCCCAGATACCGCCGCCCCGTTTGAAATGGTAAGGGGGTACCCCTACCATTTCACAGAGAAAGTGTAAAAAATAGCTAAAAAAGACACACACCATTGGGAAAAGTCCTTTAATAAAGATAAAAAATAAATTATTCCAGCGGTGGTTATCCACTCTTGCTATCCAGGGATGGCTGATCTCTTCTCCATTGTCCAGCGATGGGTGATCTGATCCAGTGATGGTCCAGCGCAGCACATCCATCCTGTCTCCACTGGGGACACTGCGGGAATCCCGTCAGCCAGGCACGTCTTAGCTGAGGAGGGCGGTGCCACCTGTCAACTGACCCCGCCCCCTCTGACGCAAGGGGAAACCCGGACTTCCCCAGTGATGCACTGGTGACCCCGCCTTCCTCTGATGTAACACATGTTTCCTTTACATCAGAGGGGGGCGGGGTCACCCGCATGTCACTGGGGAAGCCCGGGTTTCCCCTTGCATCAGAGGGGGTGGGTTCAGTTGACGGGTGGCACCGCCCTCCTCGCCCTCCTCAGCTAAGACGTGTCAGGCTGACGTGACAGGCTGATTCCCGCAGTGTCTCCGGTGGCGACAGGATGGATGCGCTGGACCATCACTGGATCAGATCACCCATTGCTGGACCCCGGAGAAGAGATCAGCCATCGCTGGATAGCAAGAGTGGATTACCACCGCTGGAATCTTTTTTAATTATTTTTTTTATTTTCAATAAAGGACTTTTCCCAACTGTGTGTGTGTGTGTGTGTGTGTCTTTAACTATTTTTTACACTTTCTTTGTGAAATGGTAAGGGGGGTACAAAAGTACCCCTACCATTTCAAATAGGGGGACCAGGATCTGGGTGTCCCTTGTTAAAGGGGGTTTCCAGAGTCTGATAAGCGCCCGCAGACCCCCACAACCATTGGTCAGGGTTGTAGGGATGAGGCCCTTGTCTCCATCAACATGGGGACATGGTGCTTTGAGGGGTCACAGACCCCCAAAGCATCCTCCCAATGTTGAGGACATGTGGCCTGTTACGGTTCAGGAGGGGGGGCGCTCTCTCGCCCCCCCCTTTCCTGCGGCCTGCCAGGTTGCATGCTCGGATAAAGGGTCTGGTATGGATTTTTAGGGGGAACTTCACGCCATTTTTTTTTAAAGATTTGGCGTGGAGTTCCATACCAGACCTGAAGGGCCTGGTAATTGAATTTGGGGGAACCCCACTTTTTTTTTTGTTTGTTTTTTTAATCAATGACTTATCTGTATTACGGGGAGCTGACAATTCATTATAGCCGCAAGTGATTTTAAATGACTTTTTTTCCTGCAGAAATTACACTTTATGCAGGGACAGTTCTAAGCACGGGAAACATGCACCCCTTTACAGGCATACTATACACACACACACATACCCCCTTCAGGTATACAATTTAAAGGAATATTACACATTTATTGTTTCACTTTAAGCATTATTAAAATCACTGCTCCTGAAAAAACTGACATTTTTAAAACTTTTTTTGCATTAATACATGTCCCCTGGGGTAGGGCCCAGGTCCCCAAACATTTTTTATGACAATAACTTGCATATAAGCCTTTAAAATTAGCACTTTTGATTTTAAACGTTCGAGTTCCATAGACTTTAATAGGGTTCTAAAGTTCACATGAAGTTTAGGTCTGTTCGCAGGTTCTGGTGTGAACCGAACCGGGGGGGTGTTCGACTCATCCTTATCCACCTGTGTGTAATTTAATCTCAATATAAATACTGAGCTGTTCTGTGAGCTGATGAAGGAAGCATGGCCATGCTTCTGAAACCCATTCTGACTGGCCAATCACAGTAGTAGGTGGTGCTCAGGTCTAGTCACAGGTCACCTACACGTCACCGAACCGGCATCCATACGTCGCTCCTCGAGGCTCCTGCTCCCCGATGTTCACGACACTTGCAGCAAATCATCCAAAGGTCACCCGGCAGTTTCCTGTTCTCACTGGATTTGGCACGCTCATGCCCACTGAGCACTATGTGAGTGTAATCCATTTACGCTCCCCCTGTCTGTGTACCACCACTGCACTATTCTTAAGATGCTCTCAGGGTTAATCTGTCTAGTTGACAGATAATTAATAGCGTCCATAGCAGCAGGTGGTTATAAAAAATAATATAAAAAACAATAATACACTAAGGCCGCGTACACACGGGCGGACTGTTGGCTCAACTTTGTCCGCTGAACAGTGTTTCAGCGGACAGTCCGCTCGTGTGTGGGGCTTCAGCGGACAGTTTCAGCGGACAGTTTGACAAACAAAGTTTTTCGGAAATTCCGAAAAACTGTCCGCTGAAACTTTGTTTGAGCGAACAGTCCGCCCGTGTGTAGGCCACTTTCGAAATGAGCAAACTGTTCCCGCTCGGAGGAAAGTCTGCTCATTACGAGCGCGTGTGCAGGTAGGCGGGGCCCGCGAAGGAGACGTCGCGGGCCCCGCCGCCTGGTATGGACTTAAAGGGGAACCCCAACGCCGAAAAAAAATCGGCGTGGGGGTCCCCCCAAAGTCCACAACAGACCCTTGTCCGAGCACGCTACCCGGCCGGCCAGGCAAGGGGGGCGAGCGAGCGCGCCCCCCCTCCCGAGCCGTACCAGGCCGCGTGCCCTCAACATGGGGGGTGCCTTGGGGAAGGGGGGGCCGCGCGGCCCCCCCACCCCAAAGCACCTTGTCCCCATGTTGATGAGGACAAGGGCCTCTTCCCGACAACCCTGGCCGTTGGTTGTCGGGGTCTGCGGGCGGGGGGCTTATCGGAATCCGGGAGCCCCCTTTAATAAGGGGGCCCCCGGATACCGGCCCCCCACCCTATGTGAATGAGTATGGGGTACAATGTACCCCTACCCATTCACCTGTAAAATAAAAGTACCCAAAAAATAAAACACAACACACAAGATAAAATATTTTATTGCACAGCTCCGGGGGTCTTCCGTCTTCGGGGGTCTTCTCGCCGGACTCCTCCGCTATCTTCGTGTAGCTCTTTTGCTAGCGGAGGAGTCCGGCTTTCTTCCTCCCCGCCGTCGGCCTCTTCTCCCGACTTCGGGGGTCTTGTCCCCCTCTTCGGTTCTTCTGCCGGGCCACCGCGCCTTCTTATAGCTCTTTTGCAGGCGGTGGCCCGGTCTTCTGTCGCCGCTGTCGCCGCCGCCTTCCGTTCTTGTTCTTCTTCTTGTTCTTCTTCTTCTTCTCTAGGAGATGTTGACACGTTGCTCTCTCCGGCCGGAATGCCAGAGCCGCGCTGAGCGGCCACTTATATAGTGACAATGGGGCGGTGTCACATGGTATATGTCACATGGGTTGGTCACATGGGTTGATGTCACATGGGGACTATGACATCGTAAGGGGGCGGGGTCACCATGTGACCAACCCATGTGACATATACCATGTGACACCGCCCCATTGACACTATATAAGTGGCCGCTCAGCGCGACTCCTGCATTCCGGCCGGAGAGAGCGACGTGTCAACATCTCCTAGAGAAGAAGAAGAACAACAAGAAGAAGAACAAGAACGGAAGGCGGCGGCGACAGCGGCGACAGAAGACCGGGCCACCGCCTGCAAAAGAGCTATAAGAAGGCGCGGTGGCCCGGCAGAAGAACCGAAGAGGGGGACAAGACCCCCGAAGTCGGGAGAAGAGGCCGGCGGCGGGGAGGAAGAAAGCCGGACTCCTCCGCTAGCAAAATAGCTACACGAAGATAGCGGAGGAGTCCGGCGAGAAGACCCCCGAAGACGGAAGACCCCCGGAGCTGTGCAATAAAATATTTTATCTCGTGTGTTGTGTTTTTTTTTTGGGTACTTTTATTTTACAGGTGAATGGGTAGGGGTACATTGTACCCCATACTCATTCACATAGGGTGGGGGGCCGGTATCCGGGGGCCCCCTTATTAAAGGGGGCTCCCGGATTCCGATAAGCCCCCCGCCCGCAGACCCCGACAACCAACGGCCAGGGTTGTCGGGAAGAGGCCCTTGTCCTCATCAACATGGGGACAAGGTGCTTTGGGGTGGGGGGGCCGCGCGGCCCCCCCTTCCCCAAGGCACCCCCCATGTTGAGGGCACGCGGCCTGGTACGGCTCGGGAGGGGGGGCGCGCTCGCTCGCCCCCCTTGCCTGGCCGGCCGGGTAGCGTGCTCGGACAAGGGTCTGTTGTGGACTTTGGGGGGACCCCCACGCCGATTTTTTTCGGCGTTGGGGTTCCCATTTAAGTCCATACCAGGCGGCGGAGCCCGCGACGTCTCCTTCGCGGGCCCCGCCTACCTGCACACGCGCTCGAAATGAGCGGACTGTTGCCTCGTGTGTGGGCGAGTCCGCTCATTTCAAAAGTTGCGCAGACTTAGTACGACGAACAAAGTTTGCCGTATTTGTCCGCTCAAAAAGTGCCGTGTGTGGGCGTGTTCGTTCATTCAAAAGTTTGAGCGGACTGTTTGACGAACTTAGTTTCGGCAAACAGTCCCCGCGTGTGTACGCCGCCTAACTCTCCCCCTGTCTCCTGTGTATCACCAATGAACCCCATGATTAAGTCAATTGAATGACGAAACATGTTGGGGCCTGGCTACTAGGCAAATGAGACAAGCATACACGGGACGCTGAACATCCTACATTTATCCTTACCAAGATGACGGTGAAACTAAGGAGTGGTGAGAGACTATATAGCAATCCCGCATATCCTGGCTCTGCCGTGACCATTGATGCTTCAGCAAACAGATGTTTAAAGTCTGTTGTGGCTTAACATTTGGCGTGGTTATACATTTTTTAAATGTGAGTGCAATATGATAAGTTTTTATGTGTGATTAAAAAGATTTTTAAACGTTATCGTGCTATAGGAGCAAATTTTTTTATGTTGCATGAGGGCATCTATATGAAACTGTCAAGAAAGCCGGCTCTTTTTTCTCTGAAGTGAAGGTTAAGATATTCCAGTTACAGCCCTGCAAAAAGGGGAAAAGCGTGTCTAGCCAAACACGAAAGTGGGAGGCTTATACAGCTGGTGAATCTATTCACATAAGGGGAGAGGAATCACATTCACAGCGGTGTGGTGAAGGAGTGTAGATGGAAACTGTTTTCCAGTCCAAGAGACACTGATCATCGTGGTTTTCACTACTCCTATTCATGTGGAGCATGTTGTGAATTTTTTACACTTTATATTTACATTGTGAAGTGTTTTGTTAATTGTAACATTCCGTAGAAGTGGGTTTGTGTATGATTAATTATGTGGTGTGATTAATCACTTGGTCACAAGGTGTTTAATAGATTATTATTTTTTTATTTTTTTTGAAGGTTATCTTTTCATGAGATAATTTATTTATTTTTAGTTTTGAATCACTGAACACTTAGTGAAGCATTATTATTTTCATTGATATAGATTTATAGGTTGTAGTGGTGGAAATACTCACTATATTTAGCGCCACTTGTTTCAGCACTTGCTTAAAGAACATTATACACAATCCATTTACTGTCATTTTAAGAATTTCATCTTAAATACATTTTTATTGGTGTACTAGGAATGTGCATGGCGCTTCTCTCCCCTCTTGCTTTTACCCACTGCAGCAACATAATAGATACTCATTTAAGGGGTTCACCCCCCAAAACTACATTTTGAAACATGGTTTTTGTTTCTCATCAACTTTCATCTTTGCACCTTTTTCATATAAATATACGATTTATGAGCATTTTTGTACCCTGTTTGCAACTATCAGGCTCCTTTAGCACTGAATTTCACACAAGTTTTGTGTTCTTTATTCTATAGTAGCTGTTCTGTGAAGCCCTCAGAGGTTTATTAAAGAACGTTAGTGAACAAACAGCATCATGAAGGCCAGGGAACACACCAGACAGGTCAGGGATAAATGTTGTGGAGAAGCTTATAGCAGGGTTAGGTTATAAAAAAATATTCCAAGCTTTGAACATTTCATGGAGCAATGTTCAGTCCATCATCCAAAAATGGAAAGAGTATGACACAACTGCAAACCTACCAAGACATGGCCGTCCACCTAAACTGACAGGCAGGGCAAGGAGAGCATTAATCAGAGAAGCAGCCAAGAGGTAACTCTGGAGGAGCTGCAGAGATCCACAGCTCCAGTGGGAGAATCTGTCCACAGGACAAGTAATGGTTGTACACGCTAAACAAATCTGGTCTTTATGGAAAAGTGGCAAGAAGAAAGCCATTGTTCAAAAAAACACATAAGAAATCCCATTTGCAGTTTGCGAGAAGCCATATGGGAGAAAGCGCTCTGGTCAGATGAGACCAAAATAGAAAGATGGATGGAGCCAAATACAGGGCAATCTTAGAAGAAAACCTGTTAGCCCTTGTACCAGTAAAGGCCTGTCCATGTAGTCAAAAAAATAAAAAATTTTTTTAAAAATATATATATATATATATATATATTTTTTTTTTTAAATGTCCCTCCCTATGTGCACTGGTATCCTGGCGCCGGGTGCAGTGCAATATGGGAAGCGCAACGTCTATGTAATCACAAGATTGCAGACGAGGCGTTTCATTTTCTCAAAAAAAAAGCGCTCAGTGGCGCAGCTGATCGTGCCACAGCTTCCAGCGCGATGGATTGGCCGAGTGAGTGCATGGACTTGCACTTTGACAGGGGCAGTGCTTCCGACGTCACTTAAGGAAGTGACCTTGGCACTGCAGTCTGTTCTCCTCAATGTTGTCCCACCTGAGAGGATCAGGTAAGGCTGCCGCATGGCCATGCTTTACAAATGTATTATTTATTCAGCATCGGTACCCCCCTCCACATCCACAGGGTTATTATCGGTGCTCGGCAGCATACCCCCCCCCCCCCCCAAACAAGATTAAAAAAAAAAGGGTTATTAATAATAACCGTTTTTTTTTTAATCTTGTTCAGTGAGGGGGAGGGGGGCTGATCGGTATGCTGCCGACCACCGATAATTAATAACCCTTTTCTTAAATCTTGTTTAGCGGGGGGGGGGGGGCTGATTGGTATGCTGCTGACCACCGATAATTAATAACCCTTTTTTTAAATCTTGTTATGCTGCTTATTATCAGTGTTCAACAACATAAACCCCCACCCCCCCCCCCCCCGCTAAAAACAAGATTTAAAAAAAAAATGGTTATTATTGGTGGTCGCCAGCATACCAATCAGACCCCCTCCCCCACTCAACAAGATTAAAAAGATATATGCTTTTTTAGTTTACAACCCCCAACACCCCCCCCCCCCCCCCCGAATGCAGATATGTGTGATTTACAGGTTGTAGATATGTGCAATTTACAGAATGCAGATATGTGCGATTTACAGAATGCAGATGTGCGATTTACAGAAAGATGATATGTGCTATTTACAGAAAGATGATATGTGCTATTTACAGAATGCAAATTACAGAATGCAGATATGGGCAATTTACAGGTTGCAAATATGTGCAATTTACAGAATGCAGAAATGTGCGATATGTAGAATTCAAATATGTGCAATTTGCAATCTGAGCTGTATACTCCTTACACATAAGTGGAAGCAAGTGGAATACAGGGGACGGAGTGGGTGGATTCTAGAAGGGGTGTGGCTTATTATAAGTGGGAGGGGCCAGACATGGAGGGGGCAGGGTCTTGCGCCCCCTCCCATCCTAAAACTTCACCAGCCGCCACTGCCTTGTACACATTGTCAGAAATTACGACCACAAAATCCGTCTGATTTTTTTCCAATGGATTTTGTTCCGAAACTGGTGTTGCATACACACGGTCAGACAAAGTTGTCGGAAAATCTGATCGTTTAGAACGTGATGATGTTCGTTTGTTTTGACGGGACTACGTTCAGCCTAGTAGCCAATAGATTTGCTCTCGTACTTTGATCTGAGCATACGTGGCACTTTGTCCGATCGGAATTCTCTACAAAACTATCGGAAAAAGTCAGATCAGATTTTGTTGTCGCAAAATTTGAGATCCTGCTCTCAAATTTTTTCCATCGGAATTACTGATGGAAAAAGTTAGATTAGCCAAAATACGATCGGATTTTCCGACAATATAATCCGATCGGACCGTTTCCGTCTGAATTTCCGACCGTGTGTACAAGGGCTTAGAGTCTGCAAAAGACTTGAGACTGGGGCGGAGGTTCCCCTTCCAGCAGGACAACGACCCTAAACATACAACCAGAGCTACAATCGAATGGTTTAGATCAAAGCATATTCATTTGTTAGAATGGCCCAGTCAAAGTCCAGAACTAAATCCAATTGAGAATCTGTGGCAAGATTTGAAAATTGCTGTTCAGACGCTCTCCATCCAATCTGACAGAGCTTGAGCTATTTTGCACAGAATGGGCACAAATGTCACACTAGACGTGCAAAGCTGGTAGAGACATCCACAAAAAGACTTGCAGCTGTAATTTGCGGGAAAGATGGTTCTACAAAGTATTGGCTCAGGGAGGCTGAATACAAATGCACGCCACACTTTTCACATATTTATTTGTAAAATAATTGTAAAAACATTAACCATTTTCCTTCCACTTCACAATTATGTGCCACTTTGTGTTGGACTATCACATACCAATGCAATAAAATACATTTACAGCATGTTTTTGGTTGTAATATGACAAAATATGTGAAATTTCAAGGGGTATGAATACGTTTTCAAGACACTGTATATCATGGCTCGACAAACCCCGGGCGCCAGGTCGCATTTGCGACTAGAATTAGCGACCTGGCACCTGGGGCAGCACAGCTGGGGGTATCCTATCTCCGTGCACACTCCCCCTCCCCCCGGCGTGATCGCATTGGGCCGTGCCGCCACCGGCCGGTAATTGAGGCCCCGACTTTGAGGCCTTCTGTGGTCCTATGCTTCCTTCTTGAATCTGGCGCCCTCTTATGGTGACCATTGGTATGACAACCAGCAATACTAATGAAGCTTCCCCTGCCTGTTTTCACTGCCCACCTTTCTCGTTCCCTTTACTTAGAACCCCTAAACATTATATATATTTTTTATTCTAACACCCATGAGAATAAAATAACGGTCGTTGCAATACTGTCTGCCACACAGTATTTGCGCAGCGGTCTTACAAGCGCACTTTTTTGGGGAAAAATTATTTCATTAAAAAATAAGACAACAGTAAAGTTAGTCCAATTTTTTTTTTTATATTGTCAAAGATAATGTTACACCAAGTAAATTGATACCCAAGAGGTCACGCTTCAAAATTGCGTCCGCTCGTGGAATGGTGACAAACATTTACCCTTTAAAATCTCCATAGGCGACATTTAAAAAAATTCTACAGGTTGCATGTTTTGAGTTACAGGGGAGGACTAGAGCTATATTATTATTGCTCTCGCTGTACAGATCACAGCGATACCTCACATGTGTGGTTTGAACACCGCTTTCATATGCGGGCGCTACTCATGTATGCTTTCACTTCTGCATGCGAGCTTGGTGGGACAGGGCATGTTTAAAATTATTATTTTTTTTCTTATTTATTTTAACATTTATTTTAAAAAATTTTCTCTGTGCTTTTTAAAAAAAAATCGTGTCACTTTTATTCCTATTACAAGGAATGTAAAAAATCCATTGTAATAGAAAAAAGCATAACAGTTCTTCTTAAATATGAGCTCTGGGGTCAGAGAGACCTCAGATCTCATATTTACACTAAAATGCAATTAAAAAAAATGTTGTCATTTGAAAAAAATAAAAATAAATAAAATGTCCCTCTAAGAGCTATGGGCAATGACTTGGAGACAGGGGGGGGGCGCCATCTTCCCCTCACTCATCTCCATGTCAGGCCAGGTACAGGTCCGGATCACCATTACCGACCTGGCTCCTAACTTTTTTAGCTGGCTCCTAGATTACAAGCACATTTTTTGAGCCCTGCTGTGTATATTTAAGAGTATAGAGCAGCTGGTTACAACTTTCGTGTGCCAGGGGAACAGTTGCAGCTGGTGAAGTTTTAGGAAGGGGGGGTGCGCAAGACCCCACCCCTTCATGTTTGGCCCCTCCCACTTCTCATAAGCCACACCCCTTATATAATCCACATCATCTACCAGGCTGCACATTATACACAGGGCTCTGCACATTATACATCAGGCTGCACATTATACACGGGGCTCTGCACATCATACACAAGGCTCTGCACAGCATATACTGAAACTTGGCTTCAATCCTCACATGACTGGGCTATTAATATTCCTTGCTAGAGGGGTCCGTCTATGTGGGAAGTGATCTCAAAGCAAGTGTGAAAGAGGACCTGGTTGATGGAGAGTGTGATGAGTCTGAAGCATTATGGATGGAACTGCATACAGATGTGCGTAGTTCAAAGTTAATCATTGGAGTTTGTTATAGACCACCCAATGTTAAAGTTACGAGGTGGAGACTCAGCTCCTTGCACAGATGGAAAGGGCTGCAAGGGCTGGAACAGTGATAATAATGGGGGATGTTAACTACCCAGAAATTGACTGGAGTAATGGCACTGCTGGGACAGTTAAAGGGCAAACATTTATAAACCTATTACAGGACAATTTTATGGTCCAGTTTATTGAGGCCCCAACTAGGAATGAAGCTCTGTTGGACCTGGTAATCTCAAACCATGCAGAGCTTATTACTAATGTCCAGATAAAGGAACACCTGGGTAGCAGTGATCATAACATGATTTCTTTTGAAGTTAGCGCTAAACAAGAAATGCATACGGGTAAGATACAAAAACACTTAACTTCAAGAGAGCAAATTTTCCAAGGATGAGGGCTGCTCTCCAGGACTTAGACTGGGAGAGAATATTCGCTTCAATGGGCACAGAACAGAAATGGGAATTCTTCAAAAAGACTGTTTAGGGCCTCACTGCAAAGTATATTCCCAAGGGCAATAAGTTTAAAAGGCTAAAAACAAAACCTATGTGGCTCACGGCCAAAGTTAAAAAAGCTATAAACTATAAGAGAAGAGCTTTTAAAATATATAAAAACTAAGCAACACTAGTGTCATTTAAATGTTACAAAGAATTTAACAGAATATGTAAAAAGGAAATCAAGGATGCAAAAATTCAAAACGAACGACAGATTGCAAAAGATAGGACAAACCCCCAAAAATTCTTCAAATATATTAATAGTAAAAAGGTCAAGTCTGAGCATGTAGGCCCTTTACAAAATAATCTAGAGTGGGTGACTGGGGACAAAGAGAAGGCCAATTTATTAAATCATTTCTTCAGCTATTTGTATACAAAAGAGCATAGGGGAGCTCATGTCCATAATGGGGGTGGTAGTGATAAAGCCCCAAATGATCCACAATGGCTCAAAAGTGATATGGTCCAGAAATATTGAAACAGAATAAAGGTGGATAAAGCACCTGGCCCTGATGGCATTCACCCAAAGATCCTAAAAGAATTGCGCTCTGTAATTTCAGAGCCATTGTATCTAATTTTTAGGGACTCATTAATGACAGGAATAGTACCACTGGATTGACGCAGGGCGAACGTGGTGCCTATATTTAAAAAGGGATCAAAGTCTTAACCAAGTAACTATAGACCCGTTAGTTTAACTTCTATAGCTGGGAAGATACTGCAGAGATTAATAAAAGACCATATAGACAAGTTCTTGCTGGAAAAAAAACACTTTAAGCAACAGACAGCATGGATTCGTGAAAGACAGAAGTTGTCAGACAAACCTGATTTCTTTTTATGAGGAGGTAAGTAAAACCTTGGACAGAGGGGTGGCCGTGGACGTGGTATACTTGGATTTTGCAAAAGCGTTCCCCACACATGACTCATGTGTAAGGTAAAGTCTACAGGTTTGGAAATATCAGTTTGTAAATGGATAGAAAACTGGCTAAAAGACAGAATTCAGAGGGTACTCTGAATGGTCTAAGGTTATCAGTGGTGTTCACCAAGGTTCAGTGCTGGGACCCTTGCTTTTTAACATCTTTATTAATGATATTGGGTCTAGGATCAAAAGTAACATTTCTGGCTTTGCAGATGACACCAAGATATGCAGTGGAATAACGTCCTTACAGAATGTCTCCAATTTACATGCCAACCTCAATACAATGTCTAATTGGGCGACTATGTGGCAGATGAGGTTTAATGTTGAGAAATGTAAAGTTAAGCACTTGGGGGCCAAGAATATGCATGCATCATACATGCTAGGGGGAGCACAACTAGGGGAATCCGTGGTGGAGAAGGATCTTTGGTAATCATAAGCTCAATAATAACATGCAATGCCAAGCTGCTGTTTCCAAAGCGAGCAAAGTCATTTCTTGTATTAAGAGAGGTATGGACTCCAGAGAGAGAGATATAAGTTTGCCCCTGTTCAAGTCATTAGTAAGACCTCACCTGGAATATGCAGTTCAGTTTTGGGCACCAGTTCTCAAAAAGGATATCGGGGAACTGGAGAAAGTGCAGAGAAGGGCAACCAAACTGATAAGAGGTATCGAGGAGCTCAGCTATGAGGAAAGATTAGAGGAACTGAATTTATTCAGTCTTGAGAAGAGGAGATTAAAGGGGGATATGATCAACATGTTCAAATATATAAGGGGTCCATATAGTGAACTTGGTATTGAGTTATTCTCTGTACGTTCAACCCAGAGGACACGGGGGCACTCTTTACATCTAGAGGAAAAGAAATTTAATCTTCAAATACGGAAAGGTTTCTTCACAGTAAGAGCTGTGAAAATGTGGAATAGACTCCCGCCAGAGGTGGTTATGGCCTGCTCAGTATATTGCTTTAAGAAAGGCCTGGATACTTTCCTGAATGTACAGAATATAACTGGGTACTAACATTTATAGGTAAAGTTGATCCAGGGAGAATCTGATTGCCTCTTGGGGATCAGGAAGGAATTTTTTTCGTAGCAAATTGGAGCATGCTCTGCAGGTTTTTTTTTTGCCTTCCTCTGGATCAACTGTGGGCATACAATTGGGTATATGGGATTGTACGATATATATTTTTTTTAAATGTATTTATTGTTTTTAAGGTTGAACTGGATGGACTTGTCTTTTTTTCAACCTGATTAACTATACCAGGCTGCACATCATACATAGGGCTCTGAACATCATACACCAGGCTGCACATTATACACAGGGCTCTGAACATCATACACCAGGCTACACATTATACACAGGGCTCTGCATATCATATATCAGGCTGCACATTATACACAGGGCTCTACTAAAGCAGATGAATCATGCCTATCTTGTGTATAAATATATCAGGCACCTTTTCTGCAACCTGTAAATCACACATATCTGCATTCTGCAACCTGTAAATCACTCATAAAGTTGATAACTGGGGATGGGGGGTGACAACTGAAAATGGCACCAACCTCCGAAAATAATAAACATAGCTAACATTTCCCTTGGGGGCACTTCATCACACTTGCCTGGGCTTACAGTACTGATCTGCAGAACAGCATTCACATGTCACTATTTGAGCACTGTTCTGTGCAACAAGAACCACCAACCTGCCTAAGAAGAAGAGAATAAGACTGACAGGTCTGGATAATCTGGAAGAAACCACAATCAGTGCCATCCACAGGGGGGATGTACCCAAGTCTACTGTGCCCTTTGTGGGTGTTTGAAGCAGCAGAGTGCATGCAGATATAAAATACTTAGTAATGCCTACTCTGTGCCGGTGTCCACCGAAAAGAACAACGAATGTTGTTGAGCGGGGGGTGCCGTCGACCTTCGAAACTACGAAAATAGCAATTGTTGCTGAGCGGGGGGGGTTAGCCCAGTCTGAAAATAAGAAATACAGTGGTGTGAAAAAGTGTTTGCCCCCTTCCTCATTTCCTGTTCCTTTGCATGTTTGTCACACTTAAGTGTTTCGGAACATCAAACCAATTTAAACAATAGTCAAGGACAACACAAGTAAACACAAAATGCAATTTGTAAATGAAGGTGTTTATTATTAAAGGTGAAAAAAAATCCAAACCATGATAGCCCTGTGTGAAAAAGTGATTGCCCCCCTTGTTAAAACATACTATAACTGTGGTTGTCCACACCTGAGTTCAATTTCTCTAGCCACACCCAGGGCTGATTATTGCCACACCTGTTCACAATCAAGACATCACTTAAATAGGAGCTGCTTGACACAGTAAGGTCCACCAGAAGATCCTTAAAAGCTACACATCATGCCGAGACCCAAAGAAATTCAGGAACAATTGAGAAAGAAAGTAATTGAGATCTATCAGTCTGGAAAGGGTTATAAAGCCATTTGCAAAGCTTTGGGAATCCAGCGAACCACAGTGAGAGCCATTATCCACAAATGGCGAAGACATGGAACAGTGGTGAACCTTCCCAGGAGTGGCCGGCCGCCCAAAATTACCCCAAGAGCGCAGCGATGACTCATCTAAGAGGTCACAAAAGACCCCACAACAACGTCCAAGGAACTGCAGGCCTCACTTGCCTCAGTTAAGGTCAGCGTTCATGCCTCCACCATCAGGAAAAGACTGGGCAAAAATGGCCTGCATGGCAGAGTTCCAAGGAGAAAACCACTGCTGAGCAAAAAGAACATCAAAGCTCGTCTCAATTTCTCCACAACACATCTTGATGATCCCCAAGACTTTTGGGACAACATTCTGTGGACCGATGAGACAAAAGTGGAACTCTTTGGAAGGTGTGTGTCCAAGTATATCTGGCATAGAAGGAACACTGCATTTCATAAAAAGAACATTATACCAACAGTAAAATATGGTGGTGGTAGTGTGATGGTCTGGGGCTGTTTTGCTGCTTCAGGACCTGGAAGACTTGCCGTGATAAAAGGAACTATGAATTCTGCTGTCTACCAAGAGATCCTGAAGGAGAATGTCCGACCATCTGTTCGTGTACTCAAGCTGAAATGAACTTGGGTTCTGCAGCAGGACAATGATCCTAAACACACCAGCAAGTCCACCACCGAATAGCTGAAGAAAAACAAAATGAAGACTTTGGAGTGGCCTAGCCAAAGTCCTGACCTGAATCCTATTGGGATGTTGTGGTATGACCTTAAAAAGGCCGTTCATGCTCGAAAACCGTCTAATGTAACTGAATTAGGACAATTCTGCAAAGATGAGTGGGCCAAAATTCCTCCAGGACGCTGTAAAAGCCTCATTGCACGTTATCGCAAACGCTTGGTTGCAGTTGTTGCTGCTAAGGGTGGCCCAACCAGTTATTAGGTTTAGGGGGCAATCACTTTTTCACACAGGGCCATGATGGTTTGGATTTTTTTTCACCTTTAATAATAAACACCTTCATTTACAAATTGCATTTTGTGTTTACTTGTGTTGTCCTTGACTATTGTTTAAATTGGTTTGATGTTCCGAAACACTTAAGTGTGACAAACATGCAAAGGAACAGGAAATGAGGAAGGGGGCAAACACTTTTTCACACCACTGTATAGAAATATAGCGGGGGAGGGGGGGCGCTGAAAAAAGGTAAATTTAACACAAGTTGTAAAGCATGGCCATGGCTTAGCTGATCCTCTCAGGCGGGACGTTGCAGTGAGAAGCAGAGTGCCAACGTCACTTCCTTGAAGCGCCGCCCATGTAATCACTCAAAGTGCAAGTCTATGCACTTGCCCGGCTAGTCCATCGCGCTGGAAGCTGTGTCGCGATTAGCTACGCCACAGAGCGTTTTTTTGGGCAAATGAAGCACCTCGTCTGCAGTCTTGTGATTGCATAGACGTGGCACCACCCGAGCTCGCCCTATGGAAGGGTCGCCACTGCAGGGAAGACATCCCAGGATCAAACTTTGGGTGTTGCAACTGCCATGGAAAAGAGGGGGGCTGGCGGTTCTTGATTTCTATTGTTATTTTCTGGCAGGCCAGTTAGGTTTTGCTCATAGGTGTCTTAATGTCCTGGACGATGATGCTGCCATTGCTTTAGAGGTGGCCATTGGTCTGCAAGTGGTTAAAGACAAACTAATATAAATATACAGGGACTGATTTACTAAAATCAAATATACCGTGCACTGCAAGTAAAGTTGCTCCCGAGCTTAGTAAATGAGGTAAAGCTTCACTTTGCAAAGAATAGCCAATCACATGCAAGGAAAAAAAAGGCATTTTTGCTTGCAGATGATTGGATAATAGGAATCAGCAGAGCTTCCCCTCAGATCTAGAGCAACTGCATTTGCAGTAGACAGCATATTTGATTTTAATAAATCAATCCCTCTGTCCACTCATGCAAAAAATCCACTTGGTGCACAAACTAATTGAATGAATGTGTCCATTGTCCAAAGAAATTTAATTGGTGAACCCACACCAAACAGAATCCGAATAGTGGAGCTACACTGAACAAGATGCCCCCCACCAAAGGTCACAATTACAGGTTTACCATAAATCTATGACCAGGATATTAATGGATTCATTCCAATATACCTCCTATGTCAGTCACCACATCTCCATGCAAACAGACTAGCTTCCAGGTCACTTCAGGTAGCATGATGTTTCGGCATGCGCATTTCGTCAAACATGAAGTCTTCCAGGGCATGTGTTTGACAAAACATGCAGGATGGAGCCTCATGGTGACATCACGCTACCGGAAGTGACCCAGAAGCTAATCTCTTTGCCAGCTGTGATCATTTTTTCAATGTGCAATGCTGGGTTCTCCTGATCCAAGTGCATTTAAAAGTTTTAATAAATTCAGCATATGGTATTTTACACTACGTGGAGTGTCTATTTACTATCTTTTTTCTGATTGTTCTTGGAGCTTTGGAGACTGACAGAGGAGGTACTGTATATTGGCATTAATATCTTGGTCTAACCATCATATCATGCAAAGTAAGTTAAAGATACAACTAATGTATGATCATTGATACCACACACTGTCTATGACTTCTTTGTAGTAAGAGAGTCATAGATTTCTGGTAAGCCTGTATTTGTGACCTTTGGTGGTGGATAGGGATGAGTCGAATACCCCCCGGTTCGGTTCGCACTAGAACCTGCGAACTGACCGAAAATTTGTGCAAACTTTAGAACCCCATTAAAGTCTATGGGACTCGAACATTGCAATATGCAAGTTATTGTCCTAAAAAGGGTTTGGGGACCTGGATCCTGCCCCAGGGGACATGTATCAATGCAAAAAAAAGTTTTAAAAAACTCCCGTTTTTTCAGGAGCACTGATTTTAATGACGCTTAAAGTGAAAAAATAAAAATGACATATTCTTTTAAATATTGTGCCTGGGGGGTGTCTATAGTATGCCTCTGAAGTGACACGTGTTTTCTGTGTTTAGAACAGTCCCTGCACAAAATGTCATTACTAACGGAAAAAAGTCATTTAAAACTGCTTGTAATGTCTGGTCCCAGCATTATGGATGAAAATCATTGAGAAAAATGGCATGGGTACACCCCCCGCCCCCAGCCCATTACCAGCCCCTTTGGCTCTTGTATTAAGGGGAGCCTCATACCCAAATAAAAAGGCACTATATACTCAGAAAGACAGTATACAGGCGGTACAAACAAGACAGGGACTGTGTAGGTTTGTTGTTAAGTAGAATCTGTAATTTTGAACTGGTACATTTTTAAAGTGTAGCTCCATTCAAAAAAGAAATCTATTTTTAAGCTTTTTGAAAAACATAGGTAAGGCTTATCACCCCTGTAACATTTTTTGCTATCTGTACACCTCTTAAGAAAAATTTCAACTCACTTTCTGTCCCAATGACCAATGTTTTTTGAAAACTTGGGGTTTTTATTAAAAGGATTGAGATAAAGCATCAGTGGAAAGGAGACACGTTTTTCCCATATCAACTCTTACAGGAGGGAATTTCCCTTCCTACGGATAGATTTCATCTCACTTCCTGTTGTCTAATTCCGTTTGCAAGTAGGAGACATTTGTAAGTTGGATGTTTGAAAGTAGGGGCCTGCCCTATATGCTCTGCAGAAATTTGGGCCCAAGCAGGCATGTACTGGCCATTGGGACTACCGGGAGTTTTCCGGTGGGCCGATGGCTCAGTGGGCCGGTTTCAGTGACAGCCTGCCAAATTAATGGCTGCGCTACTCGCGCAGCCATTAATTTGAGCAGCGCTGTACTTCCGAGCGCAGCGCGGCGCACTTCGGCTCTTTCCGCCCCCACTCAGTGCTTTCAGAACACTGGCACTGCACAGATCTTCAGCTACTTCCGGCCCACAGTCGTCCTTTTCCGTCACCGCTCGGCTTCCCCCGCCCCCCTCCTCTCCCACAGCTCTTCAGCTTCAGCTAACAAAACTCGGCTATCTCCGGCGGCCCCCGCGGTAACAGACGCTGTGTGATGTCCTGAGAGCAGCCGGAAGGCAGAGAAGTCCCCGAGGGAGGCCGGAGACGAGGGAGGCCGGAGGATGGTGGTGCTGCTGGAACCCGTCCAGGTAACCGGCCGGCCCAGCACAGCCATTGAATACTATATATTACATATGGCTGTATATATATCTATATATATATATATATATATATATATATATATATATATATATATTGTATATAACTGTATATATATATACTGTATATAACTATAACTATATATATATATATATATATATATATATATATATATATATATATATATATATATATATATATATATATATACACACACACACACACACTGCATATAGCTATATATATATATATATATATACTGTATATATATAGAAAAGGATCTGGTGCTAAATGAAATAACATAAAAAATCTATTTGGTGAAAATAACTATTAAGATAATATGCAAAATCCAACATACAGTAGCTAAAAGTTCACCAAAACTGTCAATATTAAAATGTGCATAAAAATATTTTCTGCAAAAAAATTCATATATAAACCATGCTTATACAGTGGTGTGAAAAAGTGTTTGCCCCCTTCCTCATTTCCTGTTCCTTTGCATGTTTGTCACACTTAAGTGTTTCGGAACATCAAACCAATTTAAACAATAGTCAAGGACAACACAAGTAAACACAAAATGCAATTTGTAAATGAAGGTGTTTATTATTAAAGGTGAAAAAAAATCCAAACCATGATAGCCCTGTGTGAAAAAGTGATTGCCCCCCTTGTTAAAACATACTATAACTGTGGTTGTCCACACCTGAGTTCAATTTCTCTAGCCACACCCAGGGCTGATTATTGCCACACCTGTTCACAATCAAGACATCACTTAAATAGGAGCTGCTTGACACAGTAAGGTCCACCAGAAGATCCTTAAAAGCTACACATCATGCCGAGACCCAAAGAAATTCAGGAACAATTGAGAAAGAAAGTAATTGAGATCTATCAGTCTGGAAAGGGTTATAAAGCCATTTGCAAAGCTTTGGGAATCCAGCGAACCACAGTGAGAGCCATTATCCACAAATGGCGAAGACATGGAACAGTGGTGAACCTTCCCAGGAGTGGCCGGCCGCCCAAAATTACCCCAAGAGCGCAGCGATGACTCATCTAAGAGGTCACAAAAGACCCCACAACAACGTCCAAGGAACTGCAGGCCTCACTTGCCTCAGTTAAGGTCAGCGTTCATGCCTCCACCATCAGGAAAAGACTGGGCAAAAATGGCCTGCATGGCAGAGTTCCAAGGAGAAAACCACTGCTGAGCAAAAAGAACATCAAAGCTCGTCTCAATTTCTCCACAACACATCTTGATGATCCCCAAGACTTTTGGGACAACATTCTGTGGACCGATGAGACAAAAGTGGAACTCTTTGGAAGGTGTGTGTCCAAGTATATCTGGCATAGAAGGAACACTGCATTTCATAAAAAGAACATTATACCAACAGTAAAATATGGTGGTGGTAGTGTGATGGTCTGGGGCTGTTTTGCTGCTTCAGGACCTGGAAGACTTGCCGTGATAAAAGGAACTATGAATTCTGCTGTCTACCAAGAGATCCTGAAGGAGAATGTCCGACCATCTGTTCGTGTACTCAAGCTGAAATGAACTTGGGTTCTGCAGCAGGACAATGATCCTAAACACACCAGCAAGTCCACCACCGAATAGCTGAAGAAAAACAAAATGAAGACTTTGGAGTGGCCTAGCCAAAGTCCTGACCTGAATCCTATTGGGATGTTGTGGTATGACCTTAAAAAGGCCGTTCATGCTCGAAAACCGTCTAATGTAACTGAATTAGGACAATTCTGCAAAGATGAGTGGGCCAAAATTCCTCCAGGACGCTGTAAAAGCCTCATTGCACGTTATCGCAAACGCTTGGTTGCAGTTGTTGCTGCTAAGGGTGGCCCAACCAGTTATTAGGTTTAGGGGGCAATCACTTTTTCACACAGGGCCATGATGGTTTGGATTTTTTTTCACCTTTAATAATAAACACCTTCATTTACAAATTGCATTTTGTGTTTACTTGTGTTGTCCTTGACTATTGTTTAAATTGGTTTGATGTTCCGAAACACTTAAGTGTGACAAACATGCAAAGGAACAGGAAATGAGGAAGGGGGCAAACACTTTTTCACACCACTGTAATTAAAACCCCCTTTTCTTTTTTTGCATTCTTTTTGCGCTTTAATATCAAGGACATAGTTTGGATATAATGGTTTTAATTATAAAACCATTATATCCAATGGTTATAATGGTTTTATAATGAATGGTTTATATATGAGTTTTTTGCTGAAAATTTTTTATGCACATTTCAATGTTAATTGACACTTTTGATGTACTTTTAGCTATGTTGGATTTTGCATATTATTTGAATCATTATTTGCACCAAATGGATTTTTGATGTTATTCTGGTTAGCGTCACATCCTTTGCTACATAATCTATTTATCTGTGGGTTTGTGTTAACCTTCTCACTACTGCAGTTGATTAAATTAAAAATAGGTGTGTTCATTAGTTGTTTATTTTAAAATATATAATGCAGAGCCAGGCTTTGGGCAGGTGACAGAGGGACACCAGGGGGTAGAGGGGGGCTGGAAAATAAAACATCACCAGGGGACCCATGGAATCAAGAGGCTTTTGTGGGAAGAAGGGGTCCTAAGGAATGAAGATTTGAGATGTAGAGGCCTTATCAGAAGGACCCTATGGAATGAAGGGGGCCCCCAATGGGAAGAAGGACCCCATGGAATGTAGGGGTTGTATGGTATGTAGGGGGCCTAGAAGAAGGACCCTATAGAATGAAGGGGGCCCAATGTGAAAAATTGGTGTTATGGTTTCTGCATCAGTCTTGATGACATCAGAAGACCTTGGAGCATGGGGGGAGAAGACTCTGAGGACCAGTCTAACAGGATGGAGGATCAAGTAAGCAAATCTTCCTTTTTCATACTGCCTGGACCTAAACAAGCCCTTACAGTGTGGGCACGATTTTAATGTCATATGACAAACTTACCTTTGAAGCAAACCCCTCCAGTAGTGTGTCGTCACTGCTGCCGGGGGCTTCCCCCTTCCCCTGGTCTTGCTTCTGGGTTTGCATACTCCAGCTATGTGGCTAGCCGGACCGTGATGACGTCACTCTCATGCAAGTGCGCACCATACTGTTTTTGTGCGTGTTTTCAAAATTGGAGTGGGCCGGTCTGGATGAAGTCCAGGGCCAAATTTTTGTCCCAGTCCAGCCCTGGGCCCAAGGTGTTGGTGTTGCCACAAGTTTACACTGTAAGCCCTCAAAGTGACTCTTGGTGGGCACTGGAACGCCCTGCTGTGAACTATTATATCAAGAATTGTAATTACATGCCATTGTTGAACAGTGGTAGAAAAATTGGGCCTTTGGTGGTGGTGGTACTGGTGCTATAACACCAAGTCCTTAGAGTTACTCTCGGTGGACGCTGTAACACGCCCTGCTGTGAATTATTATATCAAGAACTGTAATTACATGCACCTGTTGAACAGTAGCAGACAAATTGGGTCTTAGGCACTGGTGCCACAACACTGCAACACCTCACAGAAAGTCTAGTTGGAGAGCAGGAATGAGCCCTGCTACAACGTATTGCATAAAAAATTGTAATTACACGCCCCTGTTAAACAGGGGCTGAAAAATTGAGCCTTAGCCACTGGTGGTGGTGCCCAGAACCAAAAATGTTCTTCCAAGGTATCAGCAGGATAATTGAGGAGGAAGAGGATAGTCACTCAGCATCAGCATAGGCAGTCTTGAAGGGATCTGACATTTCAAAAAAAATTATTCAGTTACATCATCTTCAGGTGCTTGGTAGCTGGTGGTGATCAAAGACTGATTCATCTTTATGAAGGTCAGTCAATCAACCAAGTCGGTGGACAGACGCACCCTGTGATTGGTTACAAAGCCTCCAGCAGCACTGAATGTGCGTATCGAAAGAATGCTGGATGCAGGACAGGCCAGTAGCTCAATTGAATACTGTGCAAGCTCTGGCCAGTGATCCACCCTCAAGACCCAGTAACCCAGAGGATTTTCGGTGGGGAAGGTGTACAAGTCTGATCTTGCCCCTAGGTATTCCTGCACCATGTAAATCAGACACTGGCTATGGTTGCTGGAACCGATCATACCTTGGGGCTGCGGACCAAAAAATTGCATCGGTCAGATGGCCACCTTCTCCACCGCTCATTCTGTGACTGACCAAAGCCTCAGCAACATGTTGTCCAGGACCAGGAATTTGTAACCTCCCAGTCTCTGGGCATGCGTTGCACAGACCTTTCTGCAAGGCCTCCCGAAGATGTCTCATCATCTGCGATGGCAAGATAAGGTCCGCAACCTTACCCTTGTACCCGGAGAGTTGTCAGCCAGTAATGATCCCTCTTCTTGATTCGCTGAATACGAGGATCCTTCCGCAGGCTTTGCAGGATCAGGGAGGCAATGCAGCGTAGGTTAGCTGAGGCATTCGGTCCGGAGGCTTCTGGGTCACTAAGGATGACATGATCCGTAGCTATCTCCTCTCAGCCACGTACAAGTCCACGCGTTTCTTGGGACTGTAAATGATCGCTAAAAGACTGCTGCTGCTGATGCTGAGTGCCAGGCTCCACCTCCATGCTGACATAATCCTCCTCCTCCTCCTGTGTGATCAGTGGGCCAGCAGGAACACTGTTTGGATAAAGGGGACCTTGAGAGGCAAGGAAGTACTCCTCTTCCTGCCTCTGTTCTGCTTCAAGTTCCCTGTCCATTATTCCACGCAGCAGTTGGACAAGAGGGACAGTGTCACTGATGCATGCACTGTCACTGCTCACCATCCTCGTGGCCTCCTCAAATGGTGACAGGACAGTGCATGCATCCTTGATCATGGCCCACTGGCATGGGAAAAAAAAAAACAAGCTCCCCTGACCCTGTCCTGGTGCCGCAGTCGCACAGGTACTCATTTATGGTCCGATGCAGCATGGCCAACGTTGAGTTCCACCTGGTGGGCATGTCACAGATTAGGCGGTTCTTGGGCAGGTTCAATTCCTTTTGGAGTTCAGCTAGCAGAACACTGGCATATGACCGGCAGAAATGCACACAGACTTTCCTGGTATCAGGGAAGTAATTTGAATCAAGCTCACCATCTCCCTGCACAAAGACGCACACAAATTCGCCATGGATCGGCGCACGCACATTCACGGCCCTACTGAGTGGCGCGCACGAGTGGGCACAAGCACGTGCATAACGTGAATTCCCTGACCAGCCTATAAAAAGAAGCCTTGGCAGACAGACAAGTTGCTGGTTTGTCTCAGCTCACCTGTGTTCCTCTGCTTTCTGTTCCTGTTTACCACTTCCTGTTGTGACCCAGATTGGCTGAAGACTATACTGAATCTCTCCTGACCTGACCCCGGCTTGTGTAACAGACTTCCTGCTCTTAGCCTTGCTGGCTCCCGGACTGATACCTGTGTTTGACCCTCGGCCTGCCTCTGGATTATCCTCTGCACTCAGCCTTGCTGGCTCCTGGACTGATTACTTGTGTTTGACCCTCGGCCTGTTTCTGCACTTTTCTTACCTGTTTTACAGACTTCCTTGCTACTTACCTTCTGGAACGAAAAAAGGGAAAAAACTGCGCTACGGAATACAAATGGTATTGAACGGAAGCTGCAATTCAAATGTATACCAAGAATACACCAAACAGAAATAGAAAAAAGAAAGAACTGCGCTAACCACGAATACCCAAAGTGAGTAGGGTATATATATGTGCCAGACCCACAATATGGGTCTTAATATCTTAATGTCTCTAAGACCACCTCCAAACTATAGTGCAAACCATATGCAAATGAGTGCAATTTAGATACAAAAACAAACCATAAATGCGTGTCAATGATGTAAATTCCCCAAACACAATATGAGTACCGTATATACTCGAGTATAAGCCGAGATTTTCAGCCTCTTTTTTGAGGCTGAAAGTGCCCCCCTCGGCTTATACTCGAGTCATCGCTGTCTGCCTGCTCGATCAGCGTGTCGAGCAGACAGACAGCGGCCATTCTATAATTCAAAAGCCGCGCCTCCGGCTCCGCCTTCGCCTGTGATAGGCGGAACACTGAATTTCCCAGCAGCCTGTGTTCCGCCTATCACGGACATCGTCTCATCCTCGTACTACGGACGAGGATGAGACGATGTCCGTGATAGGCGGAACACAGGCTGCTGGGAAATTGTTTCTGCACTTTTCTTACCTGTTTTACAGACTTGCTTGCTACTTACCTTCTGGTCCGGTCCATCCTGCACGAGCCCTCTTCCAGACCTTCACACAAGTCAGGTATCCCGCTGGAGGCTTGTGCCTCTTGGTGCAACCCACTCCCTGTATCACCTCTAGGGGTTGTGTGTGCTGAGTCACAACAGCCACCACTCTCTGCATCTTGGCCTCGGTGAGTACCTCTTTGCTGATAGTACAAACTAGCCATGTCAGAGGCCAACAGAGCGGGTTCACCTTTAGAGATGTTGTGCCAGCAAGTTACAGCCCTCGCAGACACTGTGCAGAAATTGCAAGAAGTGTACACCCAAATCGAAAGCCGTCTTCAGCAATTGGCCAGAACACCTGCACCAGTTAACACAGCACCAGCGCCCCCCCAGCGAGGCCTCCCTACCACCGGCCCATTCACCACCTGCCCTGATGATGGCAACTCCTGAACCGAGGGTACCTACACCTGAGCAATTTTCGGGTGACCGAAAAAATTTCAGGGCATTAAAAAACACCTGCTCCTTATATCTGGCCCTGCAACCAAGGAATTTTTCTTCTGAAATAGTGAAAGTCAGATTCATCATCTCCCTACTGTCCGAGGAACCCCAAGCATGGGCACATAGCCTTATGGAACAAAGAAGTCCTCTCCTGAACTCTGTGGAAACCTTCTTTAACTCCATGGGTCAGTTATACGAGGACCCACAACATACTGCTACAACATACTGCTACAGCTGAAGCCACTCTGCACACCTTAACACAAGAAAAGAGACCAGTGGAGGACTATACCGTCGAGTTCCGCAAGTGGTCAGCTGACACTGGCTGGAATGAGGCCGCCCTCATACCAATACCAACAAGGCCTTTCCGAAACTTTGAAGGATGAATTAGCTAGAGTGGAGACCCCGTCTCTTTGGAGGACCTGATTCAATTAGCCACCAAGCTGGACAGGCGCATGCGAGAGCGGCGCTCTGAGTGCCTTCAGACCCCTCGGCCCAGCTGGATGCTCCCCAAGTCGACCACTCCTTACCCTCGAATTTGGGTCCCTGATGGCCCCTTGGCCTAGGAAGGGGAACCCATGCAGCTAGGACTTGTTCACCCTCATCTCACCCCTGATGAAAGGCAACGAAGACGACAGGCCAACCTATGTCTGTACTGTGGAGGGGTTGGCCATTACCTTCGCAAACTGCCCAGTGAGACCCTGTAAGCCACCTCTGCAATTTGTTATGAACTCTCAAGCCACAAATCTCACCCAGTCTTATGTTACTCTGTTTCTCTGCAGCCGGCGGAAGAGAGGATTCAACTACCGGCCGTAATTGACTCAGGAGCATGCAGTTGTTTCCTGGACATCTCTGTGGCTCAAAATTTTCACATCCCTCTCCATGACAAAAAACAAAATCTTCTTGTCCACTTAGCTGATGGGTCTTTACCTCACTCCAGACCAGTTAAACAAGAGACCCAGCCGATTCCCACCATCACGGACTCAGCCACCAGGAGTTCCTACGCTTTGATTTGATTTCTTCTCCCATGTTCCCTATTATTTTAGGACTCCCTTGGTTGCAGGCCCATGACCCTCAAGTTAACTGGGGCAAGAAGAAGGTCTCCTTTACGTCCTCCTACTGTTCTCAACACTTTCCCTCCAGTTCCAGCTCCTTGTATGGCAGTTGTTCCTGCACCCTCCAGTATATCTTGAGTTTAAGGATGTTTTTGATAAGAAGAAGGCCGATTGTCTACCACCTCAATGGTCTTACGACTGCCCCATCGAATTGTTACCAGGATCTGAAATTCCTTTCGGGCGCATATTCCCTCTATCCGAGACTGAACTAAAGGCTCTCATAGCCTACATCGATGAGAACCTGGAAAAAGGCTTCATTCGTCCCTCTTCATCTCCAGATGGGGTGTGTATTTTCTTTGTTGAGAAAAAAAAGATGGCTCCCTCAGACCCTGCATCGATTATAGAGAACTCAATAAAATAACTATTAAAAACCGATACCCACTCACACTCATCCCAGAACTATTTCAGCGCTTCCGGATTGCCAAGATCTTCTCCAAACTTGACCTACGAGGTGCTTATAACCTTGTCCAGGTTTTGTGCCAATGACGAATGGAAAACAGCCTCCGGGTCCAGGTTTGGGCACTTCGGTCTGTGCAACGCCCCTGCCACCTTTCAACACCTGGTAAATGATATTTTCAGAGTCTACCTTGACGACTTTGTAGTCATATATTCAGACGACATTCTAATATTTTCTGCCACCATCGAACTACACCGAGACCATGTAAAAGGAAAGGTCCTTACCATTCTTAGGAAACAAACTATATCTTAAGGCAGAAAAATGCGAATTCGAGAAGACCGTTGTCCAATTTCTCAGATTCATCATTTCAACTGAGGGGATCACCTTGGACCCCCAAAAGGTCAAGGCAATTCTTGATTGGCCCGCTCCAGGGGACAAAAAAGCTGTACAAAGATGCATAGGCTTTGCCAACTTCTATCGAAGATTCATTGTCGGCTTCTCATCCATTGTTTCTCCACAGCCGACCCGTCAACATGGGTGCTTCCAGTGGTCCCAAGAAGCTCAGGAAGCCTTCATTAAACTAAAATCTTTGTTCAGTTCAGCACCCATTCTACAGCATGCAGACCCGCTTTTGCCATTCATGTTGGAAGTTGACGCTTCTGAAACCACCACTAGAGCCATTCTTTCACAAAGATGGGGCCCCAAGGCCCTTTTGCATCCAGTAACTTTTGCCTCCCAAAAGCTAAATCCTCCAGAAAAAAGAATAATGATGTCGGTGACCGACAGCTATTGGCCATTAAGTTTGCCTTAGAAGAATGGAGGTATCTCATAGAGGGCGCAACTCATCCTATTACAAATTTTAAGGACCACAAGAACCTAGAATATCTGAGCACACTGTTTTTTCTAGGTTCAACTTCCACATTTCCTACTGTCCCGGGTCCACAAATGGCAAAGCGGATGCACTCTCCCGGATGTTCCCTGAATCTCCCCAGTTTACCGAGCTCAACACTATTCTGTCACTGCAAAATTTCCTCCTTCTTACACAATTCGACCTTGCAACCGCCATTAAGACAGCCTCAAGCCACTGTACCAATCCCATAGAGTTTTCCTTGGAGAAAGGAGAAACGCCATGATCTACTTTGGGCACAGGATAAGATCTTTGTCCCTCAGGAAGTAAGGCCAGCAATCTTAAAGACTTTTCATGACCACAAGTTTGCAGGCCACTTCGGAATACGGAAGACATCAGAATTAATTTCC
This sequence comes from Lithobates pipiens, assembly GCF_037356315.1. NCBI lineage: Eukaryota > Metazoa > Chordata > Amphibia > Anura > Ranidae > Lithobates > Lithobates pipiens. The sequence goes on along the minus strand of NW_027507785.1, from coordinate 189,754,118 downwards.
CGTTCCTTCTGGTTGCCTGGTTGGAGGCAGGACTGTCAGGACTGTCAGAAATTTGTCTTCTCATGTATTCCATGCCAACGCAACAAAGGATTTAAAGCCAAACCTTGGGGATTACTGAGACCCCTACCTATCCCTGAACGGCCATGGGCAGACGTCTCTATGGACTTTATTGTGGACCCGGCACATCACGGATCACATTAAACGGCCGCTCATCGCGGCCGTTTAGCACGGGATCGCTCCGTCAAATGACGGCGTGATCACTTGTAAACAAACAAATAATCATGTTATGACACCGGTTCCTCCCTCCCCCTCTCTGTACCAATCGGTACAGCGGAGGGGGAAGAGATCTGTGTCGGCAGCGTTGTGGGCTGCATCTGCAGTGCCCACATCGCTGCTCACTGAAATTTAACCCCTCAATTCCCTGCCAATACTCTGCAATACCCTGACAATACTCTGCCATACCCGGAGATACCCAGCCATACCCAGCCATAGACATCCCCCCTCTCCCGCCACCCTCCGGTGCTTCTACCGACTCGCCAATACAATCAAAGCCAGAATCTTTTATTTTTTATTTTTTATTTCAGGCTTTCTAGCTTAGAGGTGAGCTGTGGGGTTTTATTGACCCCATATCTCACTGTAAAGAGGACCTGTCATGCCATATTCCTATTACAAGGGATGTTTACATTCCTTGAAATAGGAATAAAAGTGATCAAAAAATGTATTTTTGGGGGAAAAAAATGTATTTTTGGGGAAAAAAAATGTCAAACTAAAATAAAGTAAAATGAACAATAAAAAATAAAATATTTTCCTCATGTGCTCGCATGCAGAAGCGAACGCATACGTAAGTCCCGCCCACAAATGAAAACGGTGTTCAAACCACACATCTGAGATATCGCTGCGAACATTAGAGCGAGAGCAATAATTCTAGCCCTAGACCTCCTCTGTAACTCAAAACATGTAACCAGTAAAAAAGTTTAAAACGTTGCCTATAGGGATTTTTAAGTAGCGACGTTTGGCGCCATTCCAAGATCATGTGCAATTTTGAAGAGTGACAGGTTTGGTATCTATTTACTTGGCGTTACTTCATCTTTCACATTATGCAAAAATTGGGCTAACTTTACTGTGTTTTTTTTTAAGCACAAAACTGTTTTTTTTTTCCAAAAAAAAAAGCATTCAAAAAATTGCTGCGCAAATACCGTGCGAGATAAAAAGTTGCAACGACCACCACAATTGGCCTGGGTGCTCCAGAACGCCTGATGGCGCTCCCTGCATATTGGGCCACTATATGTGGCCACACTGTGTAAAAGTCTCACACATGTGGTATTGCCATACTCGGGAGTAATAGCAAAATGTGTTTTGGGGTGTAATTTGTGGTATGCATATGCTGTGTGTGAGAAATAAACTGATAATATGACAATTTTGTGAAAAAAAAAAAGTAAAAAGAAAAAAATCTTGATTTTGCAAAGAATTGTGGGAAAAAATTACAACTTCAAAAAACTCATCATGCCTCTTACTAAATACCTTGGAATGTCTTCTTTCCAAAAAGGGGTCATTTGGGGGGTATTTGTACTTTTTTGGCATGTTGGGGTCTCAAGAATTGAAATAGGCTGTCAGTACTTTAGGTGTGATCAATTTTCAGATATTGGCACCATAGCTTGTGGACTCTTCACAGAGACCAAATTATATCAACCAGTTTGTACTTATTTTTACCAAAGATATGTAGTAGTATATATTTTGGCCAAAATTTATGAAGAAAAATTACTAATCTGCTAAATTTTATAACAGAAACGAAGAAAAATTAATTTTTTACAGAATTTTCCGTCTTTTTTCTTTTATAGCACAAAAATAAAAAAACGAGCGGTGATTAAATACCACCAAAAGAAAGCTTCTATTTGTGTGAAAAGAAGGAGACAAATTTCATATGGGTACAGTGTTACATGACTGAGTAATTGTCATTCAAAATGTGAGAGCACCGAAAGCTGAAAATTGGTCTGGTTATTAAGGGTGTTTAAGTGCCCAGTGGTCAAGTGGTTAAAGAGGGATTCCACCTGCAAAAAAAATATTAAAAGCCAGACTTTTAATAAATGGACACTCACCTGTCCCGGGTTCCAGCGATGCCGGCAGCCGAGGCCGATCGATCGCTTGGCCCTCGGCTGCTGCCGCCACCATTCCAGGTGAGGGAATCAGGAAGTGAAACTAATCGGCTTCACTTCCCGGTTCCCTACTGCGCATGCGTGAGCCGCGCCGCGCAATGGGAAATCTCTGCGCTGTCACTGGGACCCGTGTGTGTCCCAGCAGACAGCGCGGCAGGGCAGGAAGTGGCATAGACTCCCGTGGGAGTCTATGCCCGGAAGTGGGTGAAAATACCTGTCTTTGACAGGTATCTCCACCCCCTCCCCCCTGAAAGGTGTCAATTGTGACACCGGAGGGGGGGGGATCCGATCAGCGGAGGTTCCACTTTAGGGTGGAATCCCGCTTTAAGGAAATAGTCAGACTCCACGGAGTACCTAACAGTATCGTCTCAGATAGGGGTGCTCAGTTTACTTCTAAATTCTGGAAAGAACTCTGTAAGGCCCTGGAAATCAAGGTCTGTCTCTCATCCGCATACCACCCTCAGAGCAACGGTCAGACAGAAAGGACAACTCAATCTCTAGAACAATATCTCCGCTGTTTCTGTTCCGGGTCCCAGGATGACTGGTCTTCCCTCCTGTCTAATGCAGAATTTGCATACAACAATTCTGTACACACGGCTACTAACCAAACACCGGTTTGGTGGAATTTTGGATTCCAACCCTCCTTCCTCCCCAGCTCCATCCCTGAAACGTCAGTCCCTGCTGTTCAGGATCGGATAGTCTCGATCCAATCAAATTTTCAAAAGATTCAAGAAACCATGCAAAGAGCGCAAGATGACTACAAGAAGTACTACGACAAAGGGAGAAAGGAGAATCCAGCTTTTAGAATTGGCGAGAAGGTCTGGCTAGCCTCTACTCACCTCAAACTACCCTGCCCTTCACGTAAGTTAGGTCCTAGGTTCATAGGCCCATTCACAATCAAGAGAATGGTGAATCCTGTGGCCTTCGAGTTAGACTTACCCAGATCATACAGAATACATCCGGTCTTTCACGTATCTCTCTTAAAACCAGTGGTCCCTAATCCATTTCCCGGAAGAGAGGAACCTCCCCCGCCTCCAGTTGTAATAGATGGGGAGGACGAATTTGAAGTGGAAGCCATAATTAGCTGCAGGAAGATGGGCAGACAACTTCAGTACCTAGTAAAATGGAAAGGGTACCCATCGGAAGAAAACTCCTGGGAACCATGCTCCAAGATTGATTAGAGCTTTTCATCGGGAACATCCGGAGTTGATGGCCAGCTTGGGCGTCCGGAGGCCACTCCTTGGGGGGGCCCACAATCAGGGAAGTAATTTGAATCAAGCTCACCATCTCCCTGCGCAAAGACGCACAAATTCGCCATGGATCGGCGCTCCGGCACACAAGCACGCGCATAACGTGAATTCCCTGACCAGCCTATAAAAGGAGCCTTGGCAGACAGACAAGTTGCTGGTTTGTCTCAGCTCACCTGTGTTCCTCTGCTTCCTGTTCCCATTTACCACTTCCTGTTGTGACCCGGATTGCCTGAAGACTACACTGATTCTCTCCTGACCTGACCCCTGGCTTATTTAACGGACTTCCTGCTCTTAGCCTTGCTGGCTCCTGGACTGATACCTGTGTTTGACCCTTGGCCTGCCTCTAGATTATACTCTGTCTTCTGCACTTAGCCTTGCTGGCTTCCGGAATGATACCTGTGTTTGACCCTCGGCCTGCCTCTGGATTATCCTCTGCACTCAGCCTTGCTGGCTCCTGGACTGATTACTTGTGTTTGACCCTCGGCCTGTTTCTGCACTTTTCTTACCTGTTTTACAGACTTCCTTGCTACTTACCTTCTGGAACGAAAAAAGGGAAAAAACTGCGCTACGGAATACAAATGGTATTGAACGGAAGCTGCAATTCAAATGTATACCAAGAATACACCAAACAGAAATAGAAAAAAGAAAGAACTGCGCTAACCACGAATACCCAAAGTGAGTAGGGTATATATATGTGCCAGACCCACAATATGGGTCTTAATATCTTAATGTCTCTAAGACCACCTCCAAACTATAGTGCAAACCATATGCAAATGAGTGCAATTTAGATACAAAAACAAACCATAAATGCGTGTCAATGATGTAAATTCCCCAAACACAATATGAGTACCGTATATACTCGAGTATAAGCCGAGATTTTCAGCCTCTTTTTTGAGGCTGAAAGTGCCCCCCTCGGCTTATACTCGAGTCATCGCTGTCTGCCTGCTCGATCAGCGTGTCGAGCAGACAGACAGCGGCCATTCTATAATTCAAAAGCCGCGCCTCCGGCTCCGCCTTCGCCTGTGATAGGCGGAACACTGAATTTCCCAGCAGCCTGTGTTCCGCCTATCACGGACATCGTCTCATCCTCGTACTACGGACGAGGATGAGACGATGTCCGTGATAGGCGGAACACAGGCTGCTGGGAAATTGTGTTCCGCCTATCACAGACAGGGAGGCGCGGCATTTGAACAGGGGAATGGGCGCCGACGAAGAGCGGTGATCCTGGGACGGGACCGGACGGAGGCTCGGCTCGAGACGGGACGGGACCGGACGGAGTCTCGGGATGGGACGGGACCGGACGGAGGCTCGGGACGGGACCGGACGGAGGCTCGGGACGGGACGGGACCGGACGGAGGCTCGGGACGGGACGGGACCGGACAGAGGCTCGGGACCGGACGGAGGCTCGGGACACAGGTAGGCTGGACACACAAGGCCACACACACACACACACACACACACACACACACACACACACACACACACACAGGGATGGATGGATGGATGGACACACACACAGGGATGGATGGATGGATGGACACACACACACACAGGGATGGATGGATGGATGGACACACACACAGGGATGGATGGATGGATGGATGGACACACACACACACAGGGATGGATGGACACACACACACACAGGGATGGATGGATGGATGGACACACACACAGGGATGGACAGGCATATCTCACCCTCGGCTTATACACGAGTCAATAGGTTTCCCAGTTTTTTGGGGGTAAATTGGGGGCCTCGGCTTATACTCGGGTCGGCCTATACTCGAGTATATACGGTATATCAAACTCAGTGCATATACCCCTAAAAAATAAATAAATAATAAAAAATAGAATATGAAAAAATGTTTGCAATTTTTTTTCTTTACATAAATAAACTATCGAAAAAAAGTTGTGTTTAGAGACACTCTATATAATGTCCATATAATCATATATCAAAAAATAATAGTAGAATGTCCATATAGTAAACGAACACCAGTGAAGTAAAACTTCAAGTGAAGTACAGCAGTGAGGAGCAAACTTCAAACAGCTGAGTTGTAAGTACACAAATTAAAACTCTTCTCCAGAGATATATTGTGCTTTTCCCATCACCGAATGAGTGAATTGGCTCCTTACCAGATCCAAGCGACCCCCCGTTACAGAGGGTCACCACAGGCGACAGTAGTCAAAGGATATCCGGATAGCGATTCCTCCTCAGGCGATCCCGAATCTTTCACGCGATAGGGTTATGGCTGTTATTCCACATATCACTCCCAACTCAACGTGGTATCACATAGGGAAAAACACAGGCTCCAGATAGTGTAAAACCAAAAGACTTTAATTTGCAAAAACGAACGTATACACTTACATAAAAGACTTTAAAAGCAGGTTCAAAACAGAAGCGTGCACCGGCCGGATGCACGCCAACGCAGAGACCGACCCGTCCTTCCTGGTCCAAAAAGAACGAACACGACTGGGGTGACGTCGACACGTTCGCACCGCCCTACGCGTTTTGTAATAATTTACGTCGTCCAGGGGCACGGGCGGCGTGCGACGTCACCCCTTTTATAACCATCAACTTAGCCAAGCCTCGCTTTGGGTCAGCGGCCATCTTAGATGTCACTTAAGCATTAGGAATCACTGACCATAGGCCAAGCCTCACTATCAATCACGGACGTCAGACGTGCGCATCCGCAACGAACGTCCTATGATTGTTGACCATACCTCGTTTCCGTACGAACGTCGTATGGTCACAAACCAAGCCTCACTTCCAGGTAATGACCCTATTGGGAGAAAGACGTGGCAAATGCCCTCATTTTAAAATACCCTTCCTATGTCCAAAAACAGGGCATAGTGTAGGTCAAAAAGGAGGGTAAACTAAAATGAAAAATCAATAAAAAAGAGTAATAATAGATTATAATAAAATAAAACAAAAATAAAATGAAGTAAAATATCACAAATTGGTATAGAGATACACCAAAAATTATGCGTTTCTTGATGTATTTATATGTCCAACAAATTCAATAAAAACTGGGGCTACTGTAAACATATATTTCAAATACCTTACTGACTCGCGTATTCCCCAGGGCATCCCAAACAAATGTCAAGGAATGCACTTAAGCATGAATCCCCAAATCTAGAGGGCCGCCAAACCCAAAACCAGACCTGCCATCCAAAAGGGGCCAAAAAAGGAGAAAAACAGGGATATGTTCTACAATAATATGTACCAAAAAACAGCAAGAAAAAGTACAGTAGAATGGTATTTCACAGTAACTGATACAAGAACCGTGGTGAGAAGCATTACATTAAACAGATCACCTCAAGAGTTATTAATAAAGGCATTTACATCGATGTCCACATTAAGGCCAAAAGGAACATATGTTTTTAATTTATGGATCTAGGCCATTTCGAGCTTGGATATTTCCCTAACCAAGGACCCTCCCCTCCAGTGGGGCCTATATTTGTCTAAACCGACAAATAGGGTGCCTGATGGGTCTCTCTTGTGTGTCTGGTCATAGTGTCTGGACACAGGGTGTTTGTCAAACCCACGTCTGATGTTACCTATATGTTCGTTCAGCCTGACGCGGAGTGCCCTCTTGGTCCGCCCTATATACTGGAGGCCACAAGGGCACTGTAAAAGGTAAACCACAGCCTCCGAGGAGCAAGTAATGAAAGACTCTATTTCGTATGTTCTAGAAGTGCTTGAGGATACAATGCTAGAGATCTTAGAGCCCCTATGTGAATTCAGGGTACAGACCTGACAGTTCTTACATTTGTAATAACCAGTTAAATTTTGAAAGAAACATCTATTGGCCCTAGGCGGGTCTTGTACACTGGGGGCAATCTTGTTTCCCAGCGACGAGGCCCCTTTAAAAATTATTTGGGGTTTAGCAGGTAGAATTGGATTCAAAACATGGTCACTAGTGAGTAAGTGCCAATGTTTTTGAATCAAATTTCTTACACCGCGATGTTGGACTGAGAAAGTCGTGACAAACGGTACACCACCCTGTATGTTAGCCCTAGCACTTTGTCTGTCTGCCAGTAGTGAAGATCTCTCTCTAGTCCGGGCAGTCTTCATGGTTGCATCAAGGGAAAGGGGATCATATCCCTTTTCCAGAAATCTGCCTGCCAAAATCGCTGCCTGTTCATCATATTTTGCAATATCCGAACAGTTCCGTCTGAGGCGTAAAAATTGCCCCAGGGGAACAGCTTTTAGCCAAGGTTGAAAGTGGCAACTATCGGTAGGGATGTACGAGTTCCTATCGGTAGATTTAAAATATGTAGATGTAATGAACGCGTCTCCAACCCTCCTGATGTTAAGATCAAGGAAATTGACCTCTTCCTGGCTAGCCTCAAAGCTAAATTTGATCCCTCTATTGTTTTCATTTAAACTAGCCATGAATGACCGCAAATCTGGCTCTGTTCCTTCCCAAAGGAGGAGGACATCATCGATGTACCTCGCCCACAGGACTATCTCAGACCTTCTAGGGGCATCGATGATGTCCTCCTCCCATTTGGCCATGAAAAGGTTGGCCAAGCTGGGGGCATATTTGGCCCCCATGGCCACACCCCTATCCTGGCGATAAAATTGCTGGTCGAACCAGAAATAGTTGTGTCCGGCCGCATATTCCAGAAGTTCTATTAAGAAATCAATCTGAGGTGAGGGAAGACCCGACCCCCTCTCTAGGAATAGTCTCACTGCCTCCACTCCTAAGGAGTGGGGGATGATAGTGTATAATGAATTAACATCTGCCGTGACCAACCAAAGACCATCTCCAGGGGTGATACCGGACAAAAGATTGATTATATGTTTAGTGTCTTTGACATATGACGGGACCTTTTGGACCAAAGGTTGCAAATAGTGATCTATATACTTGCCCACCCGGGACGTCACCGAGTCAATACCACTGACTATGGGTCGTCCCGGGGGGCAAGCTTGATTCTTATGGAGCTTCGGGAAGTAGTAGATAACAGGTGTACGGGGGGCACAAGGTATCAAAAAAGTTTTTCTTTATCATTTAAGATGCCCCTCCGATAACCTCCCTCCACAATCCTACCCAGTTCCTTCTTATACTTGTCCACTGGATCCCGATTAAGGATAGTGTATGTTTCCCTATCCTCCAAGATGCGGTACATCTCTTTCATGTAATCGCATCGATCTAGTACCACGATCCCCCCCCCTTTATCGGCAGGTCTAGTGACCAGGGACTTGTTGTTACACAAAGTGTCTAGGCCCATCTCCAGGTCTCTACGCATTTTAACTTTCTTCACCCTGATATCCTCCAGGTCGCGTAGTACCACATCCCTGAATACCTTAATACTGGGTGCAAGGGATCCTGGAGGATTGAAGAGGGACGCATTTGAAAGGTTGGAGTGTTGAAACTCCGTTATTCTCGTGGTATTCTCTCTGATGGGGTTACCCAACATATATCGTTTTATGTTCAATTTGCGGACAAATTTGTGTACGTCCATATAAGTTTGAAACTTGCTCAGGCATCTGGGTGGAGCAAATTTCAAACCTTTGTCGAGTAATTTGGTTTCAGAAGTCGTGAGTTCCTGTTTGCTTAAATTAAAGATTCCAGTTCCTATGGCCTCTTTCTTTTTTGTTGATTGGGCTCGCCTCCCCCCTCTAACCCCTCTCTTTGTTCGACGGACCTTTTCAGGCCTCTGTTGTCCCTGGGAAAAAAATGTTGGTTATTGTTCCCACTGGTGTGGGGCCCTCCCTCATAGGCGGGCTGTTGGTATCCCTGTCTATATCCTGGACTCCCCTGGATATAGGAATTGGGATGCCGTCTAGGGTCCGCCCTCCAATTCCCTCCTACTCGGCCCGAAAAGGGGGGGGGATCGTGGTACTAGATCGATGCGATTACATGAAAGAGATGTACCGCATCTTGGAGGATAGGGAAACATACACTATCCTTAATCGGGATCCAGTGGACAAGTATAAGAAGGAACTGGGTAGGATTGTGGAGGGAGGTTATCGGAGGGGCATCTTAAATGATAAAGAAAAACTTTTTTTGATACCTTGTGCCCCCCGTACACCTGTTATCTACTACCTCCCGAAGCTCCATAAGAATCAAGCTTGCCCCCCGGGACGACCCATAGTCAGTGGTATTGACTCGGTGACGTCCCGGGTGGGCAAGTATATAGATCACTATTTGCAACCTTTGGTCCAAAAGGTCCCGTCATATGTCAAAGACACTAAACATATAATCAATCTTTTGTCCGGTATCACCCCTGGAGATGGTCTTTGGTTGGTCACGGCAGATGTTAATTCATTATACACTATCATCCCCCACTCCTTAGGAGTGGAGGCAGTGAGACTATTCCTAGAGAGGGGTCGGGTCTTCCCTCACCTCAGATTGATTTCTTAATAGAACTTCTGGAATATGCGGCCGGACACAACTATTTCTGGTTCGACCAGCAATTTTATCGCCAGGATAGGGGTGTGGCCATGGGGGCCAAATATGCCCCCAGCTTGGCCAACCTTTTCATGGCCAAATGGGAGGAGGACATCATCGATGCCCCTAGAAGGTCTGAGATAGTCCTGTGGGCGAGGTACATCGATGATGTCCTCCTCCTTTGGGAAGGAACAGAGCCAGATTTGCGGTCATTCATGGCTAGTTTAAATGAAAACAATAGAGGGATCAAATTTAGCTTTGAGGCTAGCCAGGAAGAGGTCAATTTCCTTGATCTTAACATCAGGAGGGTTGGAGACGCGTTCATTACATCTACATATTTTAAATCTACCGATAGGAACTCGTACATCCCTACCGATAGTTGCCACTTTCAACCTTGGCTAAAAGCTGTTCCCCTGGGGCAATTTTTACGCCTCAGACGGAACTGTTCGGATATTGCAAAATATGATGAACAGGCAGCGATTTTGGCAGGCAGATTTCTGGAAAAGGGATATGATCCCGTTTCCCTTGATGCAACCATGAAGACTGCCCGGACTAGAGAGAGATCTTCACTACTGGCAGACAGACAAAGTGCTAGGGCTAACATACAGGGTGGTGTACCGTTTGTCACGACTTTCTCAGTCCAACATCGCGGTGTAAGAAATTTGATTCAAAAACATTGGCACTTACTCACTAGTGACCATGTTTTGAATCCAATTCTACCTGCTAAACCCCAAATAATTTTTAAAGGGGCCTCGTCGCTGGGAAACAAGATTGCCCCCAGTGTACAAGACCCGCCTAGGGCCAATAGATGTTTCTTTCAAAATTTAACTGGTTATTACAAATGTAAGAACTGTCAGGTCTGTACCCTGAATTCACATAGGGGCTCTAAGATCTCTAGCATTGTATCCTCAAGCACTTCTAGAACATACGAAATAGAGTCTTTCATTACTTGCTCCTCGGAGGCTGTGGTTTACCTTTTACAGTGCCCTTGTGGCCTCCAGTATATAGGGCGGACCAAGAGGGCACTCCGCGTCAGGCTGAACGAACATATAGGTAACATCAGACGTGGGTTTGACAAACACCCTGTGTCCAGACACTATGACCAGACACACAAGAGAGACCCATCAGGCACCCTATTTGTCGGTTTAGATAAATATAGGCCCCACTGGAGGGGAGGGTCCTTGGTTAGGGAAATATCCAAGCTCGAAATGGCCTGGATCCATAAATTAAAAACATATGTTCCTTTTGGCCTTAATGTGGACACCGATGTAAATGCCTTTATTAATAACTCTTGAGGTGATCTGTTTAATGTAATGCTTCTCACCACGGTTCTTGTATCAGTTACTGTGAAATACCATTCTACTGTACTTTTTCTTGCTGTTTTTTGGTACATATTATTGTAGAACATATCCCTGTTTTTCTCCTTTTTTGGCCCCTTTTGGATGGCAGGTCTGGTTTTGGGTTTGGCGGCCCTCTAGATTTGGGGATTCATGCTTAAGTGCATTCCTTGACATTTGTTTGGGATGCCCTGGGGAATACGCGAGTCAGTAAGGTATTTGAAATATATGTTTACAGTAGCCCCAGTTTTTATTGAATTTGTTGGACATATAAATACATCAAGAAACGCATAATTTTTGGTGTATCTCTATACCAATTTGTGATATTTTACTTCATTTTATTTTTGTTTTATTTTATTATAATCTATTATTACTCTTTTTTATTGATTTTTCATTTTAGTTTACCCTCCTTTTTGACCTACACTATGCCCTGTTTTTGGACATAGGAAGGGTATTTTAAAATGAGGGCATTTGCCACGTCTTTCTCCCAATAGGGTCATTACCTGGAAGTGAGGCTTGGTTTGTGACCATACGACGTTCGTACGGAAACGAGGTATGGTCAACAATCATAGGACGTTCGTTGCGGATGCGCACGTCTGACGTCCGTGATTGATAGTGAGGCTTGGCCTATGGTCAGTGATTCCTAATGCTTAAGTGACATCTAAGATGGCCGCTGACCCAAAGCGAGGCTTGGCTAAGTTGATGGTTATAAAAGGGGTGACGTCGCACGCCGCCCGTGCCCCTGGACGACGTAAATTATTACAAAACGCGTAGGGCGGTGCGAACGTGTCGACGTCACCCCAGTCGTGTTCGTTCTTTTTGGACCAGGAAGGACGGGTCGGTCTCTGCGTTGGCGTGCATCCGGCCGGTGCACGCTTCTGTTTTGAACCTGCTTTTAAAGTCTTTTATGTAAGTGTATACGTTCGTTTTTGCAAATTAAAGTCTTTTGGTTTTACACTATCTGGAGCCTGTGTTTTTCCCTATGTGATACCACGTTGAGTTGGGAGTGATATGTGGAATAACAGCCATAACCCTATCGCGTGAAAGATTCGGGATCGCCTGAGGAGGAATCGCTATCCGGATATCCTTTGACTACTGTCGCCTGTGGTGACCCTCTGTAACGGGGGGTCGCTTGGATCTGGTAAGGAGCCAATTCACTCATTCGGTGATGGGAAAAGCACAATATATCTCTGGAGAAGAGTTTTAATTTGTGTACTTACAACTCAGCTGTTTGAAGTTTGCTCCTCACTGCTGTACTTCACTTGAAGTTTTACTTCACTGGTGTTCGTTTACTATATGGACATTCTACTATTATTTTTTGATATATGATTATATGGACATTATATAGAGTGTCTCTAAACACAACTTTTTTTCGATAGTTTATTTATGTAAAGAAAAAAATTGCAAACATTTTTTCATATTCTATTTTTTATTATTTATTTATTTTTTAGGGGTATATGCACTGAGTTTGATATACTCATATTGTGTTTGGGGAATTTACATCATTGACACGCATTTATGGTTTGTTTTTGTATCTAAATTGCACTCATTTGCATATGGTTTGCACTATAGTTTGGAGGTGGTCTTAGAGACATTAAGATATTAAGACCCATATTGTGGGTCTGGCACATATATATACCCTACTCACTTTGGGTATTCGTGGTTAGCGCAGTTCTTTCTTTTTTCTACTTACCTTCTGGTCCTGTCTATCCTGCACGAGCCCTCTTCCAGACCTTCACACAAGTCAGGTATCCCGCTGGAGGCTTGTGCCTCTTGGTGCAACCCACTCCCTGTATCACCTTCAGGAGTGGTGTGCGCTGAGTCGCAACAGCCACCGCTCTCTGCATCTTGGCCTTGGTGAGTACCTCTTTGCTGATACCTGGCCTGCCTCAGGACATCCTGTAAGCCTGGGTACCTTCCCAAGAACCGCCGCACACCAAGTTAAGGACATAAGCCAGACAGGGCACATGGGTCAGTTGTCCCTTTTGGAGGGCAGAGAGGAGGATGATGCCATTGTGGCAAACCGCTATTCCTGGCCTAAGCTGGCATGGCATCAACCACCTCTCAGCCTGTCCCTGCAGAGATGACAGAATCTCTGCCCCAGTGTGGCTTCTGTCCCCCAAGCACACCAGCACAAGCACGGCATCTTTTTGTCTGCGTACTTGCGTAGCCCCTTGAACGTCTACGGAGCACCGCTGGTTCCGAGGACAAAGCACAGGAAGAGGCCATGGAGGAAGAAGAGGAGGGGGTGGAGGAGAGAGGTGTATCACAACCAGTAGTAGCATTTTGGAGGCGTGGTGGCGGAAAAACCTCCAACACTACTGTGTCATGGTTATGCAGTGATCTTCCTGTGTTTGCTTACCTTCCCTCATGTCTTCAGACTAAGAAGCCAGCTACTTCCACCTGGTGGTTTTTATAACCTCTCCTCTAAGCATGGCTCCACCCCAGGTCCTATCAGGGAGTCCTATATAAACCTGTGCACTGCAGGGCTCAGTGCTGATCAACCATTGTGTAGCCTTTGTGTATTAGCTTCCTGTTTCCTGTCGTGTGCTCTGCTACTGATTTCCGTTACCGACTTTGGCGTGTTCTGACTATCCCTGCTTGCCTGTTACCCTGACTTTTTGGCTTGTATCCGACTATTCTGTTCTGCTGGTGCCCCGACCTTGGCTTTGTCCCTCACCATCCCTATCCTCCTGTTGCCTACTGTGGGTGTGAGCTGGGGGACCCTGGGGGTCGTGACCTGGAGCCAGTTGCAGCCAAGACCATCTTCACCACTCGAAGCTCTGGTGAACACCAGCTGGCTCTTAGACTCCGCGCCCCAGGGAATCTCACGCTCTATCCCCAGTGGGATCTGTCCCCGTCTGCAGCAGTCAGCCGTAGGGTCCACAACCTCGCGGTGCACTCCGCATCCCTACGGTGTGCACCTGTCACCTCGCCTCAAGGTGACCTGACAGTTTGATCAGCCATGGACCCGGCTGACGTGCCGCTTCCTGCAGATGATCCATTGCAGAGCTTAGTTCGGCGACTTGAGACCCAAGAATCGCATCAGACCCAGGTGATGCAATTCCTTCAGGATTTGGCATCCCGTTTTGATCAGGTTCAGGCCTCATTAGGACCCCCGGTTCAACAACCTCAACCGCTATCTGCCGCTGCACCTATCGCATCAGTCGCAGCCACACATTCATTACAACTACCAGCTCCGGTCCATTTCTCTGGGGACTCCAAGGCTTGCAGGGGGTTCCTTAGCCAGTGCACAATTCATTTTGAACTTCTGCCCCAAAACTTCCTGTCCGATCGGGCAAAAGTCGCATATATCATATCCCTCCTGTCCGGCGAGGTGTTAGCCTGGGCCGCTCCTCTGTGGGAACTGAATGATCCAGTGGTTTCTAACCTGTCTGATTTCTTGAAACTTTTTCGGAATATCTTCGAGGAACCGGGTCGTGTCTCCTCAGTGGCTAGCGCTCTTTTACGTCTCCGTCAAGAGTCCGCTTCTGTGGGACAGTATGCTCTTCAGTTCCGTATCCTCACAGCTGAATTGAGCTGGAATAATGAGGCCCTAGTTGCAACCTTTTTACATGGCCTCTCTGATAGAGTGAAGGATGAATTAGCAGGAAATCCCTTCCTGCTGATCTGGACAGTGTCATCACCTTGTGTAACCAGATCGATATTCGCTTTCAGGAGAGGCCCTGGAAAAAAGACGCCAGCACTCCCCGTTCTTTAGGCAGCCTGAGTCCCCAGTCCCTTCTCCTCGATCCGAGGAGCACCCCCTGCCTACCGAGGAACCTATGCAGTTGGGCTGGACTAAGTTATCTCCCGAAGAACGCGCTAGGCGCAGAACTCTGGGCCTATGCCTCTATTGTGGGGCCAAAGGTCATTTCCGTGACACTTGTTCTCTTCGTCCGGAAAAACGCTCAGGGCTAATACATCTGGAAGGTGGAGTATTAGACCCTGAAATATCACCTTCACCTTCTCGTCTTCTCCTTTCTGTGTTGCTTCATGTCAGTGCTTCCTCTCGTTCGGTCTCAGCACATCTGGATTCCGGAGCCGCTGCCAATTTCATGGATTGGGAAACTGCATCCTCCATGAGACTTACCCTTTTGCCCCTTACAACACCATTGGTGGTCTTGGCGATTGATGGCACGGTCCTCCCAGAGGGCCCTATCCGCTTCCAGACTATTCCTGTTAAGATGTCAGTAGGGACACTCCACCAGGAGTGGATTTCCTTCCTTGTCTTACCTAAGGCTTCATCTCCTATCATATTAGGTCTTCCTTGGTTTCGGCTCCATTCTCCACACGTTGACTGGTCTGCTGGACAGATCCTGGCTTGGGGTTCCTCCTGTTTCTCTTCCTGCCTACTCAAGGGTACCCCAAAGGAGAAACTTCCTGTTTCCACCATCCCAGTATCTTCTGCTTTTCCTGCTGTATATAGCGATCCCTGCGATACGTCCTGCAATAGTCAGACTGGTGCAGTCTCTGGGTCATGTGGTACTCTGGATGAGGAGCCCACCTATGAACCTGAGTCGATCATTCACTCGAGTTCGCATAACCATTTACCTTTGCCTGTCCCTAATCTCCCTTGGACACACAGCCAGGTTAACTTGTCTGCAAGTTCCAGAGTCGCTATGCCTTGTGATGCGATGGTCGCTACATCTGACTATACTATTCAGTCGGCCTCTGCACCACTTATGCCAGTCCAGCCCATGCCCCATGAGCTTCCTGCTTCTTGTTCAAGACCTTCTGTGATCCAGCCTCACCCTACTGCTACTATGTCCGTTCAAACCCATTTAAGAGGCTCAATCCATCCTTTGAATAGAATACCTCATTCGGCCAGGAGGGGTTTTCAATCTTTTTCTCAGGGTTCTCTGCATTCTGTTTCTGTTTCAGCTACCCAGCTTGACTCTTGTGACATGTCACTTTCTCACCAACCTGACCTCAGGGATCCACTGACCTCTGCCCAGTCTGGTGGTCCGGTTATGGATGCCCAACTCATCTTTAAGGGTCTGGGGGACCCTGCTCCGACTCCTGATCTTCTCATGCCCCTACCCATTCCTAAAAAGCCTTTAGTCCTCAAGTCCCCTCGTCCTCTCCCTACCTCTGTTTCGGTCTCTGAGGATAATCTAAAATACGAGGTTAGTCAAGTTTTGGATTCCCGACTCCGTAAAGGCTTTCTTCAATACCTCGTACTTTGGAAAGGGTTGGGTCCTGAGGAGAGGTCTTGGATCACTGCATCTGAGGTCTTTGCTCCCTGTCTGTTAAGGAGGTTCCATCTGGAGTTTCCCTTTAAGCCTGGACCCAGGCAGGGAAGGGGGGAGGCCTCGTAAGAGGGAGGGTACTGTCATGGTTATGCAGTGATCTTCCTGTGTTTGCTTACCTTCCCTCATGTCTTCAGACTAAGAAGCCAGCTACTTCCACCTGGTGGTTTTTATAACCTCTCCTCTAAGCATGGCTCCACCCCAGGTCCTATCAGGGAGTCCTATATAAACCTGTGCACTGCAGGGCTCAGTGCTGATCAACCATTGTGTAGCCTTTGTGTATTAGCTTCCTGTTTCCTGTCGTGTGCTCTGCTACTGATTTCCGTTACCGACTTTGGCGTGTTCTGACTATCCCTGCTTGCCTGTTACCCTGACCTTTTGGCTTGTATCCGACTATTCTGTTCTGCTGGTGCCCCGACCTTGGCTTTGTCCCTCACCATCCCTATCCTCCTGTTGCCTACTGTGGGTGTGAGCTGGGGGACCCTGGGGGTCGCGACCTGGAGCCAGTTGCAGCCAAGACCATCTTCACCACTCGAAGCTCTGGTGAACACCAGCTGGCTCTTAGACTCCGCGCCCCAGGGAATCTCACGCTCTATCCCCAGTGGGATCTGTCCCCGTCTGCAGCAGTCAGCCGTAGGGTCCACAACCTCACGGTGCACTCCGCATCCCTACGGTGTGCACCTGTCACCTCGCCTCAAGGTGACCTGACATACTGCACCTTGTCCTGCATCCTTCCCAGCTGCCATAAGAGTGACCCAATGGGCCGTGAAAAATAGGTAACATCCCTGTCCATGCCTGCTGGACCATGAGTCAGCAGTAATATGCACCTCACTGCTGACTGCCCTGTCCAGCGAGGCAAGGACATTGCCTTCCACATGCCGGTAGAGAGCCGGAATCACTTCCGTGAGAAAAAGTGGCATTTGGAAAACCTGCCACTGAGGAACCGCACATTGCAGAAACTCATGGAAGGGGGCAGAGTCTACCAACTGAAAAGGCAGCAGTTGAAATGCTAGCAATTTAGCCAAGCTAGCATTCAACCGATGGGCATGTGGATAGCTGGGAGTGAACTTCTTTCGACGGTCCAGCAGCTGGGGCAGGGAAATTTTCCTGGTACAATTGGACGTCGGTGTACCTCTAGCAGATTGCCCGCAAGTACTTGACTGTGACACACCTAATTCTACACCTTCATTCCTCCCAGTGCAGGTTTCAGACAGGACTGAAGGTATAGTAGGGTTAGAGATCCCAGCTGCTGAGGAGCAAGGAGAGGTCCGCTTTGTTCTTTGGTGTGGATCTTTTAGGTATGCTTGCCAATGAACTGCGTGGCAGGTCAACATATGTCTGGTCAAGCATGTGTTGCCCAATCGGCTGATGTTTTGGCCACGCGAGATACGCTTGAGACATATGTCGCACATAGCAGCGATGCGATCTGATGCACTCATGTCAAAGGCCCACACCAAAGAACTTTTGGAATAATGCGTAGAGGCAGCGCCCTGCACAGGCGGAGCTCTGCAGTGGGATGCAGTCAGTATGCTGCCCCTAAGCTGGCCATGGAGGGCATCCTGCCTCATTGGAGATGTGCTTACTCCTTCTCCTCACTCCTATCAGGCACCCACGTGGAGTCAGTGACCTCATCATCCCCTCCCTTCTCATCACTGGAGCAAACCTGGCAGTATGCTGCAGCTGGGGGGGGGGGGGCTCTAACTGGGTATCATCATCAGAGCCTTCAAAACGCTGGGCATCCTCATGGAGCATGTACTCAACACTGTGCTCAAACAGTTTGGGGGGACTCCTCAGGAGGACATGGTGGGACTAGGGAAGGAGTGACTGAGGCCATTGAGACAAGGGAAGAGGCCGCATTGGCAGCTGCTTTGCCAGTGCCCTGAGCCTGGGTGAGAGAGGATGAGGAGGATGAGGACGGCTTGGTCATCCACTCTACCAAGTCTTTGGCATGTTGCGGCTCAACACGTCCAGCTGCCGTAAATAAGGACAAGTGTGTCCCATGGCCACGTGCTTATAAGGATGCACCCTGTCCACGACCAGCACTGTTGCCTCTAGACACAGAGCCTGCTTGCCCTCTTTTATTGGCTTGGGACTGTCTGCCTCTCCTTGTTGGCCTTCCCGACATACTAATGGCCTGCAGGGAGATGTAGCTGCACAAAGCTGGGACGTATGTACTGATTATACTGCAGCTAGCAGAATCAACTGCCTGCCTGTAGTATTATTACTATGAGAACACCAGCAATTAGGGTAGCTTTAAGTGCACACTGTGCAGATGACATAGTAGGCTGACTAATTACTGCAGCTGCCTGCGATATAGGATCAGCAGAACACCAGCAATTAGGGTAGCTTTAGATGCACACTGTGCAGATGACACAGTACACCGACTGTAATTACTGCAGCTGTCTGCCTGTGGTATAGGATCAGAAGAACACCAGCAATTGGGGTAGGTTTAGGTGTACACTGTGCAGGTGGCACAATACACTGACTGTAATTGCTACAGCTGCCAGTGGTAAAGGACCAGAAAAACACGAGAAATTGCGGTAGCTTTTAGGTGTACACTGTGCAGGTGGCACAATACACTGACTGTAATTGCAACAGCTTCAAAAGAAATTCAGACACTGTCTCTCCGTCTATCTCTCTCTTAGCCGAGGCAACACACTACGCAAGGCCGCCGCACAGGTCGGCCTTATATAGTGCAAGTCGTGTACTAAACCCCCTTAGCCATAATTGGCCACAGGCATCCTGCTTGTGGCCAATTATGGCTCTCTTTGCTGACAGCGCTATGACTGGCCAAGCATGCGGGTCATAGTGCATGCTTGGTCAATCATCAGTCAGCAATGCACTGTGATGCCGCAGTGAATTATGGGCCGTGAGCGCCACTCGAATTTGGTGCAAACGGCTCAAAGTGTTCGGATTTCGCAGAACAGACGAACAGCCGATGTTAGAGTCGAACAAGGGTTCGACCCGAACACGCAGCTCATCCCTAGTGGTGGAGCTCCTGTTCAGAGTGGGTCCACTATTCAGATTCTGTTTAGTGTGGGTTCACCAGTTGGATTTCTTTATTTACAAGTGGACTCTTTGCACAAGTGGCCATTAGGTTTATATTAATTTGTTTTAAACAGACATTTCACTCACATTTATATCTATGACAAATATCTCATAGTCTGTTTGCCGTTATTTTCAGGTATATTACTTTTAAACATTAGCGCTGTATATTTTTCATTTTTTGAGGGAAACTGACCAGAGGGTTCCTCTCCCCTGCACAGATATGCCATGTGCAGTGCAAAATATGTCCCCAGAGCTTTACCCATAACCTCTGCTGCAGTGCAGAGTGGGGGGATAAGCCTTCCATGCCAGGAACTATAAGTTGATGCAATCATTTTAAATATGCACATCACATACTGTAACAAAAATGCTTTAGCAATAAAGTTGTATTAGGCATATGTATACAATAGGTTCTGAAAACTAAATTATAGCTTTAAGGTAGCCTCCTTTTTATTAAGAGGGTTAAAAAAAAAATCAGTTTCCCGTGCAGGGTTTTCAACATTTATCTTCAATCCAAAGAACAAACATTAGCCACCTCAATACAGTACACTTACCTGCCCAGACCAATTTTCAGCTTTCAGCGCTCTCACACTTTGAATGACAATTACTCAGTCATGCAACACTGTACCCATATGAAATTTGTGTCCTTTTTTTCCACACAGATAGCACTTTCTTTTGGTGGTATTTAATCACTTGGGTTTTTATTTTTTTGTGCTATACATAAAAAAAATAAAATACATTTTGTGAAAAAATGCCTTTGTTTCGGTCATAAAATTTTGCTAATTAGTAATTTTTCTTCAGAAATTTTGGCCAAAATTTTATACTGCTACATATCTTTGGTAAAAATAACCCAAATTAGTGTATATTATTTGGTCTTTGTGAAAGTTATATTCTACAAACTATGGTGCCAATCACTGAAAATTGATCACATCTGATCAGGCCTTCAGTACATCAGGGGAATTTCATTTCTTGAGACAAGTACAAGTCAGAAATACCCCCTAAATGACCCCTAGTAAACATTTCAATTAATTAAGTAGTATGGTGAGTTTTTTTTTGGAGTAGTAATTTATTCCCACAATTCTTTTGAAAAAATAAAAATAAAAAAGCTTAATTTTGCAAATTGTCATTTTAGCAGGTTATTTTTCACACAGCATATGCATACAACAAATTACATCCCAAAATACATTCTGCTACTCTTCCCGAGTATGGCCATGTGTGAGACTTTTACACAGCCTGGCCACATACAGAGGACAAGCATTAAAGTAGTACCTTCAGGCGTTCTACGATCATATTTTGAAGGCCCTGGAGGACCATGACAATGAGATTGCCCACAAAATGAATTGGAAAGGAAACACCTCAACGTATAATCTATGAGTCTTTTGAACAGTTCATTTTTTTTCCAGAAGTTTTTGGGAAAATGTGGGAAAAAAAAATGAAAAAGCTTTTTTTTTTATACACACAAAGTTGTCAATTTATAAGATATTTCAAACACATAGCATGTATATAGCAAAAATTATACCCCCAAATGCATTCTGCTACTCTTCCCAAGTATGGTGATACCACATGTGTGAAACCTTTACACAGCCTGGCCACATACAGAGGCCCAACATTGAAGTAGTACCTTCAAGCGTTTTAGGAGCACAAATTACACATCTCATTTCATTCCTACCTTTCACACTTTTGAAGGCCCTTGAGCACCAGGACAGTGGAATTACCCACAAAATTACCCAATTTCGGAAAGCAAGGCATGGGCTGCAAATAGGTATTCATGTACTCTGATGGGCTACAAATAGGTACTCAGGTGCTCTGATGGGCTGGTGACTGGTATTCGTGTACTCCGAAGGGCGATAACAGATACTCATATGGACTGTGACAGGTACTCGGGTGCTCAGGTGATCTGTGACAGGTACTTAAATGGACTGTGACAGGTACTTGGGTACTCAGATGAACTGTGACAAGTAACTTGATGGGTGGTGACAGGTCCTCTTTATTGGGGGGGCAATCAGTGCATGTTGGTGTGCACTGTAAGCGGTAACAAGATGTTATCGCAATCTCTTTCTCATACACATCACGTTACCACTCTGTATTTACATTTAGTGATCGGCTGTGAAAGGATCAAAGCCGATCACGTGGTAAACAGCCGTCGGCTAATGGCTTTTTACCAGCGTCAGTGACGAGCAGTGTTCCTGGGAATGACGTGATCACGCGCATTGCGCTGTGCACAGTGGGGCGGTGCCATCTTTGATCGTGGTAAACAGCCATGCCCAATGGCTGTTCACCCCCCTTAGTGGCGAGTGGTGTCTCACACACTGTCACTGAAGGAACAGGGATGCGCGCACATTCCTTGTTTAAATAGAAGGTCATCATATGATGCCATGCCTGGAACGAGAGCCGTGCCACCTGGCCTTCATATGATGGCCGGCGGGTGGCAAGCAGTTAAGCTTCCTGATCTTTAGTCTGGTCCCACAGACTGATACTGTACCACTCAGTACCTACTCAGTAGCTTGGTTCAATCACTTGACAGCCGCTTGCAGATCTGGTTCCCATCTGTACTCCTAGACAGAGACCTCCTCTGGCTGCCAGAGTGGAGCCCAGAACCCTAATCAGGTCTCTTCTAAAAGCCCAGCACATACCTGCCCAAATAGTGTGCTGGTGGTTCTCAAAATACAGATCCAGGATTGGACATTCCACCCCTCCCACATCTCTACAAAATCTCTGGGCTCCAGCTCTCAAACCATGTTTTATCAACTGATGGGGAAATTGAAACATCTCAGCCCCCCTAATACTTACCTGAGCCCATCTCTATCCAGCAATGTCCATGAGTGCCTCACCCATCAGGGGAGGATCTGGGCTGCTCTGTGCAAAACCACTGCACAGAGCAGGTAAGTATAAAAAAAAAAAAAAATCCCCCCCCTTTAAAAATAAGAAACAAGACTTTTTAGTATCATTTTAAAGACAAAAAAACTGGGTCTAGATGGGAGTGGGAGTGGTTATAAATGGGATGTCCCTACAGTTTGTGTTTTTCCAGCGTCAGTAGGGACTCTCTGCTGTTAGAATACATTGGCTTCAGCCATTAATCAATGAAAGTTTTCTAGTGTGACCGTTCCACAGAAGTTGATCTACTGACTTCTGTTGAACAGTAGGTATGGTTCCGATGTTCGAATCAAATGTAGGTTCAACTCGAACATCGGGTGTTCGTTCGCTAACGAACCGAACATATGGGGTGTTTGCGGCAAATCTGAACGCAGCGGAGCACCCCATAATGCACTGCGAGATCACAGTCCATTGACGGCTGCTGATTGGCCAAAGTATGCACCTTACCTTTGTGTGTGTGATTATATATATATATATATACAGTGGTGTGAAAAAGTGTTTGCCCCCTTCCTCATTTCCTGTTCCTTTGCATGTTTGTCACACTTAAGTGTTTCGGAACATCAAACCAATTTAAACAATAGTCAAGGACAACACAAGTAAACACAAAATGCAATTAATAAATGAAGGTGTTTATTATTAAAGGTGAAAAAAATCCAAACCATCATGGCCCTGTGTGAAAAAGTGATTGCCCCCCTTGTTAAAACATACTATAACTGTGGTTGTCCACACCTGAGTTCAATTTCTATAGCCACACCCAGGCCTGATTATTGCCACACCTGTTCACAATCAAGGCATCACTTAAATAGGAGCTGCTTGACACAGTAAGGTCCACCAGAAGATCCTTAAAAGCTACACATCATGCCGAGACCCAAAGAAATTCAGGAACAATTGAGAAAGAAAGTAATTGAGATCTATCAGTCTGGAAAGGGTTATAAAGCCATTTCCAAAGCTTTGGGAATCCAGCGAACCACAGTGAGAGCCATTATCCACAAATGGCGAAGACATGGAACAGTGGTGAACCTTCCCAGGAGTGGCCGGCCGCCCAAAATTACCCCAAGAGCGCAGCGACGACTCATCCAAGAGGTCACAAAAGACCCCACAACAACGTCCAAGGAACTGCAGGCCTCACTTGCCTCAGTTAAGGTCAGCGTTCATGCCTCCACCATCAGGAAAAGACTGGGCAAAAATGGCCTGCATGGCAGAGTTCCAAGGAGAAAACCACTGCTGAGCAAAAAGAACATCAAAGCTCGTCTCAATTTCTCCACAACACATCTTGATGATCCCCAAGACTTTTGGAACAACATTCTGTGGACCGATGAGACAAAAGTGGAACTCTTTGGAAGGTGTGTGTTCAAGTATATCTGGCATCGAAGGAACACTGCATTTCATAAAAAGAACATTATACCAACAGTAAAATATGGTGGTGGTAGTGTGATGGTCTGGGGCTGTTTTGCTGCTTCAGGACCTGGAAGACTTGCCGTGATAAAAGGAACTATGAATTCTGCTGTCTACCAAGAGATCCTGAAGGAGAATGTCCGACCATCTGTTCGTGTACTCAAGCTGAAACGAACTTTGGGTTCTGCAGCAGGACAATGATCCTAAACACACCAGCAAGTCCACCACCGAATGGCTGAAGAAAAACAAAATGAAGACTTTGGAGTGGCCTAGCCAAAGTCCTGACCTGAATCCTATTGAGATGTTGTGGTATGACCTTCATGCTCGAAAACCGTCTAATGTAACTGAATTAGGACAATTCTGCAAAGATGAGTGGGCCAAAATTCCTCCAGGACGCTGTAAAAGCCTCATTGCACGTTATCGCAAACACTTGGTTGCAGTTTTTGCTGCTAAGGGTGGCCCAACCAGTTATTAGGTTTAGGGGGCAATCACTTTTTCACACAGGGCCATGATGGTTTGGATTTTTTTTCACCTTTAATAATAAACACCTTCATTTACAAATTGCATTTTGTGTTTACTTGTGTTGTCCTTGACTATTGTTTAAATTGGTTTGATGTTCCGAAACACTTAAGTGTGACAAACATGCAAAGGAACAGGAAATGAGGAAGGGGGCAAACACTTTTTCACACCACTGTATATATATATATATATATATATATTTCAGTCAGTCCCCCTAAGATCCATACCAGGCACTTTGCGTCTGGTATAGATTTTAAATGGGAACTCCTCCACACCAAAATAAAAAATAATTACCCTTGTAAATATATATGCCCCGAATAGTGGTCAAGTACCCTTCTTCTGAGAATTGAAGAGACAATTGGCTGACTTCCAAGAAGGTACCTTAAAACTAGGGGGAGACCTTAACACCCCACTGAACCCCCTAATAGACACATCAAATGGTGCATCCTCCCTGCCATATACCGCACTTAAAGCAATCAAAATTGAACTACAGTCACTTTTACTCCACGACACGTGGCGTACACTTCATTCCGATTGCAAAGACTATACCTTCTTCTCCCCACCGCACAACAAATATTCTAGAATTGATTACATTTTCTTATCCCAATCAGACCTTCCATTTATTCAGAAAGCTTCCATTGACCCTATGTTATATCATAGAAATTGTACTAAATTAGTTTGGGGGGCAATTCTTCCCAGACTGAACTATGCCAAACTTACATCCCCAAAGCTCAGTGGAGGTCTCGGTCTCCTGGACTTTGAAAAATACCACCAAGCAAGCCATTTGACGAGAATTATAGATTGGAACTTACATTCCTCCACCAAAGACTGGGTCCAACTGGAAAACTTGCTCTCCCACATCCCACTGGCACAAACACCTTGGATACTGGCTGATCACATTCCACCCACGCACAATTCTCACTCACTGATCCACTCCACGTTGTCAGTCTTTCAAAAGACCTGCTCAAAACACAAGATCTCGTCAATTGTCAGCCCCATGACTCCCTTCAAACTAAATATGGCATTTATACTGGGAATGCAATCATCCTTTCTGAAGGATAATTTGGCGCACGAAAATGTCCGGACCATGCACTTTTTTTTACAGATGGTAAACTACTATCCTACTCTATCGGACGGTCGCTGACCAAACATTCTTTTGTACGGGACTTACATTCAAATCAAACACTTTGACTCAGAATGGTCCAGATCTCTTACCCCATTTGAGGACATGTGCCAAAAATCAGAACCCCACGGACATCTCATCTCCTTTACATATGCATTATTGTTCCCAAATCAAACTCATCTCTGCGAGTGGACCACAGCAAAATGGTCCAAATATCTACCTATAAACTTTAAAGATAAGGATTGGTAAACAATAGCTCAAAGGGTCTCTGAACATAAGCACAGGAAAATGCTTATAAGTTAATATCAAGATTGTACAGGACGCCTCTTAAACTCCATCATATCCTTCACTCTCCCCACAATGCTAGAGATGTGCAACCAAACCCGGATCTTTACTACACCTATGGTCGTCATGTACCAAGATCCAACCTTTTTGGAAGAAAGTCCATGATCTGATACAACACGTTACCACATACAAACTGGAATACACCCCAGCACAATTCTTACTTCCACTACCCTGCAAAACCAAATTGCACATACCTACGCTCCCTCACTATGCATATGATCACAGCAGCTAACATGTGTATCCCCAGAAATTGGCGCTCGCCAACCCCAACAACCATTAGGGATTGGTTCGATCGCATCCATAAAACGTCAGAAATGGAAGATCTGATCCATAAGGCAAAAGACACACCTTCCAAATACGTACAGACTTGGTCCTGTTGGCAGCATTTTACAACCACCCCGGAATACCACGCTGTACTTACATGAAGTGAGAACCTCACTCCGCAGCAGACTTATCCATCCAAATAAAATACCGAGTCAACCCTGAACCACTAATCCTTTTCATCCACATTTAGTCTATTTCTTATCCCCCTTGACTGTTACAACCTGGAACACAGAGTTTCCGACCATCAATCCAGGGAACCCCCATATTAACCAGTAGTGATGGACGAACGGTTCGTCCAGCGGTCGTTTCGCCGGCGAATTTCGGTCGTTCGCGGTCCGCACGTTCGCTCGCCTTTTCCCGTCGTTCGCCCCGGCGGACTTACGTGTTTAATATGTAAAAGAACTTTGACCTATGATGACACGTCTGTCATAGGGTACAGGCCAGCCAATTGAGACATGACAGCACATGGACACTTGGACATTCCCCCTAACCTATAAATACACCCGATCCGGTGGCCATTTTACATTCTTTCTTCTGTCATTATAGGGAAAGGTTCCTGTGTGGAGTAGGGACAGATAAAACGGTAGCTATTTGGTACACAAAAGTTCTTTTCAGGACTGGTATAGGTGTTAGGTGTATATAGGTTTGCTGTGCTACTGATTCTTGCAGCAGCCTGAGTGTCTTTTGTCAGTTTAGAGAAAGGGAAAGGACGGTGTGTAATACAGGGACAGCCAGATTAGTCTTTCATCATCATCATCATCATCATCATTAGCTGTTACTATCAGGTCCACAAAAGAGCTGTTTCAGTAACCACTAATCCAGTCTACTCTTTTTTGCCACTTTGTATAGGGACAAGAAGGAAGCAGTGTTGTCAGGCAGTGAGGGTCAGATTAAAGACTTGCTGTTACTATTAGTTCCACAAAGGTTCTTTTCAGGACTGGTATCAGTGGTACGGTAATAGGCTTGTACACGTATAATATTCTTTCTTCCAAATATAGAAAGGATATTATACTTGACTGCTGCCCTTCTGCTGCAGTCTGCTAAACATTCACAACTCACTCGTTCCACAAAAGTTCTTATAAGGACTGGTAACTTGGTCTAGGGTGCTACAGTACATAGGGTTGAGTGCGCCAGTGCGGTACAGTCTGCTGTTCTGTAAGGACCGCTATCGGTCCACAATACATAGGGTTGAGGTGCACCACTGCTGACTGCTGCCCTATACTGCAGCAGTCCTTCATTGGTATAGGGACTGACGTACAGTCTGCTAATCACTAACACACAACCTGCTTGGTCCACAAAAGTTCTTATAAGGACTGGTAACTTGGTATAGGGTGCTACAGTACATAGGGTTGAGTGCGCCAGTGCGGTACAGTCTGCTGTTCTGTAAGGACCGCTATCGGTCCACAATACATAGGGTTGAGGTGCACCACTGCTGACTGCTGCCCTATACTGCAGCAGTCCTTCATTGGTATAGGGACTGACGTACAGTCTGCTAATCACTAACACACAACCTGCTTGGTCCACAAAAGTTCTTATAAGGACTGGTAACTTGGTCTAGGGTGCTACAGTACATAGGGTTGAGTGCGCCAGTGCGGTACAGTCTGCTGTTCTGTAAGGACCGCTATCGGTCCACAATACATAGGGTTGAGGTGCACCACTGCTGACTGCTGCCCTATACTGCAGCAGTCCTTCATTGGTATAGGGACTGACGTACAGTCTGCTAATCACTAACACACAACCTGCTTGTTCCACAAAAGTTCTTATAAGGACTGGTAACTTGATCTAGGGTGCTACAGTACATAGGGTTGAGTGCGCCAGTGCGGTACAGTCTGCTGTTCTGTAAGGACCGCTATCGGTCCACAATAGATAGGGTTGAGGTGCACCACTGCTGACTGCTGCCCTATACTGCAGCAGTCCTTCATTGGTATAGGGACTGACGTACAGTCTGCTAATCACTAACACACAACTTGCTTGTTCCACAAAAGTTCTTATAAGGACTGGTAACTTGGTCTAGGGTGCTACAGTACATAGGGTTGAGTGCGCCAGTGCGGTACAGTCTGCTGTTCTGTAAGGACCGCTATCGGTCCACAATAGATAGGGTTGAGGTGCACTACCTTCTTTCTTCATTTGGCTCACTTCCTTGTCCCAAAAAAGCACACTGTACTATATGCCCCTACCCTCCTCTTTGAAGAGGTTGAGCGGTGTCATATTTCTACTGGGGCTGCTTATGATATCCCTGTGCTGTGCTGACTTCCTCCTGGGGGTTCTTATTATGAGGGGATCACACCATCCCTGTGCTGTGCTGACTTACTCCTGGGGGTTCTTATTATGAGGGGATCACACCATCCCTGTGCTGTGCTGACTTACTCCTGGGGCTGCTTACGGTGCTGCTGTCAGTGCTGTATATCATGGTGCTGGTGTGAGTGCTTAATGTCACGGTGCTCCTGTCAGTGCTGTATATCACGGTGCTGATGTCAGTGCTTAATGTCACGCTTCTGATGTCAGTACTCTCTATCACGGTGTTGCTGTCAATGCTGTATGTCACGGTGCTGGCGTTAATGCTTAATGTCACGCTTCTGATGTCAGTACTTTCTATCACGGTGCTGCTGTCAGTGCTGTATATCACTGTGCTGATGTCAGTGCTGTATGTCACGCTTCTGATGTCAGTGCCCTCTATCACGGTGCTGCTGTCAGTGCTGTATATCACGGTGCTGATGTCAGTGCTTAATGTCACGCTTCTGATGTCAGTACTCTCTATCACGGTGTTGCTGTCAGTGCTGTATGTCATGCTTCTGATGTCAGTGCTGTATGTCACGGTGCTGCTGTCAGTGCTGTATATCACGGTGCTGATGTCAGTACTTAATGTCACGCTTCTGATGTCAGTACTCTCTATCACGGTGTTGCTGTCAATGCTGTATGTCACGGTGCTGGTGTTAATGCTTTATGTCACGCTGCTGATGTCAGTGCCCTCTATCACGGTGCTGTTGTCAGATGCCTCTATCACGGTGCATGTGTCATTGCTGTATGTCACGCTGCTGGTGATCATCTCCTGCACCCTCTTCTTTGCCTACCCTGGTCCCTGACCTTCCCTCTCCTCCATTGCCTTCATGCGCTCCACAGTCCTAAATTGTCAGAACAATTTCCCAAATAAAAAAAGAATGCTTGTAGTTATCGATCCCAAATTCACCTCATACATGTATTATGACATTGGCCATGTGGTGGGACTATGATTTCCCTGCTAATAATTACCTAGTGGCCGCAAATTCATCCTAAAGGTTTGAAACGTTCGCCTCCCATTGAAGTCAATGGAGCCCGCGGCGAACGTTCGGTTTCGCGAACGTTCAGCCCCGTTCGTGGTCCGCGTTCGCGAAACGTCCCGTCGGAAGTTCGTCCATCACTATTAACCAGCAACACATTTCACAGGGAGACACAAAACCAACTAAATACTGTTGATACTGGAATTATACAGTGCACTCCGGACCATCTAATTAACTTCCTGTTTCCCGATCTACATGGCCAATACCCTTTTCCATCTAAGGTTTGCGAATCAGTTCATAACCTACTGTTTAGTCTATCGTTTCTTTACACTTTCAAAAGTTGTAAGTCGGCTGAGTCCACGAATATTTGACCCCAAGTTCTTCACTATGTATTTAGTTAATTTTTGTTAGTATTTCTTAGCTATAACAATAGAGATTGACGAACTTCCAATGGCACGTTTCGCGAACGCGAACTGTGAAAGTTTGCGAACCGCAAAGTTCGCAGTGGGCCCCATTGACTTCAATGGCAGGCGAACTTTAAAAACCTACAGGTCATATTTTCAGCCACAAAATAATTTTTAGCTGTGCACACATAGTCCCACCACATGGCCACTGACATAACATGTATGAAGTGAATCTGGGATCGACAACTACAAGCATTTTTTTTTTTACCATGATAGAGAGCACTGACAGCAGCACCGAGATAGAGAGCACTGACAGCAGCACCAAGATAGAGAGCACTGACAGCAGCACTGATACCAGCAACTCGCTGCTGGGCCCCAAAAATATGACACCGCTCAACCTCTTCAAACAGGAGGGTACGGGCATATAGTACGGTGTGCTTTTTTTGTACAAGGAAGTGAGCCAAATGTAGAAAAAAAAGGTCTGTGTGCTCGATTAAATAAATAATTTATAGAGATATACATGATATACTGGTCACATGTGTTGAATTCCTCCGAGATCCATGCCTCATTCATTTTTTTAAATGTGAGGGAGTCAACACTGTCGTGAGCTAGACGAGTGTGCTTATCGGTCACGATCACCCCTGCTGCGCTGAACGTCCTATCGGACAAGACACTGGATGAGGGGCAAACCAACAGTTCCATTGCAAATTGGGCAAGCTCTGGCCAGAGGTCAAGCCTGCCCACACAGTAGTCCAGGGGCCGTTAACCCAATGTAGTCAGACACCTGTCGGTCTAGGCGTTCCCTGATGCTGGATCTGGATGAGACCTGTCGATGGGTTGGCAGAAACAATGACCTCATATCAGAAGTCATCAACACATCTTCAAACCGTCCTCTTCTTGCAGGCGCTGTTGGATTGGTACCCACAACTCTTTCTCTGGGAGTGGGAATTCCTCCTCTTTTCATCCTGGGAGCGCCAGATGTGACCGTACATGGTTGATGCCTCACTCCTTATACATTCGCAGTCTGCTTTGTCCCTCCTGTGCAATCTAAGTTCTTCCTGCTTCTCCTCCCTATCTGCTGGTCCATATCTCCCTCTGAACTCCCCTCCTTTTCCTCTTGTGGGCATCCACGTGACATCACTAGACATGTCATCATCGACGTCACCTTCCCCACCGCTACAATTAGAGATCTCGGAGTAGGCAGCAACAGCGGGGACCAAGCTCCTCCTTGGGCTGACCTGGGTACTGTCAGACTGCTGAGTGGCAGTTGTTGCTACCTCCTCTTCCTGATCCAATGCCAAGGGTGGCTGCTCATCGGAAATGTCTTGATATGGATCGGAAAATAATTCCTGTGACTCAAGCGGAAGGTATATGGTGGTGGTGGTGTTGGTGGTAGTGTCTTTGGGGGTGCACACAGCAGAGAGTGAAGAGGGTGCAGATCGAGAGCATGAGGAGGGTGCAGAAGAGTAAGGCTGAGTGAGCCACTCAACCAAGTCTGGTGCATCCTTTGACGTAATCGCACGCACCTTCTGTAATTTGCCACTTTAGCTCAAGCCTGTGGCTCCTGCCCTACCCCTACCACCCCTGCGGAAAGGCCTGCCCCTTCCTCTGCCTGTCATTTTTTTTAATGACCCTGTAACAAAAGTCTCTAGAGAAGTGCAGCATGTATGCGGAAGAAGGTATATAACACCCTGCTTCAATATGTCGTTTTCGGGGGCCACTGGTCTATCACACCAGTTATAATACTTTTTTTTTATTGCGTTTGTCACTCTTTGTAGTATCGCTGCAGAACCGCTCAGCAGTCACAATGCACTATACTATGCTTTCTATATGTGCAAGTATTTTATACGTGTATTACACAGCTATATACTGCACACCAAATAGTACACCTATACCAGTCCTTACAAGGACCTTTGTGAACCTAGTAGCTAGTGATTTGCAGACTATCCCTCAGTCCCTACACTGATAAAAGACTGCTGCAGAATAGGGCAGCAGTCAGCAGCAGTGCACCACAACCCTATATATTGTACACCTATACCAGTCCTTACAAGGACCTAGTAGCTAGTGATTTGCAGACTGTCCCTCAGTCCCTACACTGATAAAGGACTGCTGCAGAATAGGGCAGTAATCTGCAGCACAGTACTGCAGCAGCACCCTATATATTGTACACCTATACCAGTCCTTACAAGGACTTTTGTGGACCTAGTAGCTAGTGATTTGCAGACTGTACCTCAATCCCTATATTGATAAAAGCCTACTGCTGAAGAGGGCATCAACATTGCACCACAACCCTATATATTGTATACCTATACCAGTTTTTACAAGGACCTTTGTGGACCTAGTAGCTAGTGATTTGCAGACTTTCCCTCAGTCCCTACACTGATAAAAGACAGCTGCAGAATCAGGCAGCAGTCAAGTATAATATTATTTCTATATTTGGAAGAAAGTATATTAGACATGTACAACCCTATATACTGCACACCTATACCAGTCCTTAAAAGGACCTTTGTGGACCTAATAGTAATAGCTAGTGATTAAACTGACTGCCCCTGCTCCACATAGCGTCCTGTCCCTACACTGACAAAAAAACAGCTGCAGAATCAGTCAGCAGTGCACTCAGCAATGGTCCTAATAGTAATAGCTAGCTAGTTATTAAACTGACTGCCCCTGCTGCACACAACGTCCTGTCCCTCCCTGCACTGACAAAAGACAGGCTGCTGCAATCACCAGCACAGCAGTGCACTGAACACTATATACTGTACTACACCTATACCAGTCATTAAAAGGACTTTTGTGGACCTAATAGCTAGATATTTGTGTCACTACAGTCTCTCCCTGCTCCACACAGCATTCTGTCCCTAAACTGACATAAGACAGAATGTAAAATGGCCGTCAGATCAGGTCTATTTATAAAGGTAGGGGGAATGTCCAATTGTCCATGTGCTGAAATGTCTCAATTGGCTGTCCTGTACCCCATGATGGATATTTCATCATGGGTCAAAGTTCTTTCACACTGTAAACACATATGTCCACGGGCTAACAGTGGCAATAGTCCGCCGATTGGGCGAATCGCGAACGAGCAAAATTCGCCGCAATCCGACCGCCGGGCGAACAGTTCGGCCATCCCTATATAACAACACATCCACACTTTATGTTGCTCATTGTATACTCATACTTCTTGAAGCTGTACCTTTAATCCTCATCCAGTCACAGTCTGTTCCCTAGTGGGGTGACTGGATACTGAGGGAACTAAACCAAATACATGCCTCTCAGTATTACGGAACCTACAATGTAAGCCGAAACACCATCCCCCTTTCCTGGAGATGCAGAACATATCTTACCACATGTCCAAGCACAGTCTATTCATTATAGTAAGCAAAGTAATACACGCATTCAAACAAGATCCTAGACTGTTGTATGCATCAACACGCTATATGCACGTTGAAATTGTCAAATATTGCATGTATCAGAATGTATTTTTTTCCATACCTATCTGATTTTAATGCACAGTTAATGCTTCTGTAAACTCGTAAAAAACTAATCCGTTGGAGTCTCTGGATCTTTGGACACTGGAACGAGTGGTCTTGAATGGATTATGGCAAATGCCTCTGCCAGGAAGGTAGTTAAAATCTCGTGGGTAAGTCTAGTGGAATATTTTACATGTGATGCCTATCATTCTTTTCCATGAGTCACCCATGTGGGAAGAAGAAGGAGGATTGAAAATCCATGTGCAGCCCTTTTAAGCTAAAAGGTCTTGGATTGGCCTAGAGTTGAGCTGTAACCTTCGACAGACTCCAATGAAGTTAGTGCCACAATCAGATCTTAGTGTCTTGACTGGTCCTCTGATGATTAGGAATCGTCTTAAAGCATTGATGAAACTTGAGGCATCCATAGATTCTATTACTTCAATGTGTACTGCACGCACACTCATGCAAGTGAGCAGCACTGCCCATCGTTTGCTATTTGCTTGGCCACCTCGAGTTCTGTGGGCTGTTACCATCCATGGCCCAAAGACATCCAAACCAACATGAATGAAAGGTGGGTCAGTACTTAACCTGTCAGCTGGCAAATCTGACATTGGCTGTTGCTTCCCTCTCAGTTTGCAGCACTGAACACAGCTGTGTAGTGTAGCTGTAATCTGTCTGTTTGCTCCTATAATCCAAAGGCCTGCAGCTCTTATGGCACCCTCTGAAGTGTCTACCTTGGTGCTTAACCCCTTCATGGTAGTGCCGTATGAGCAAAGTGGTGATGTGATGGCGAGCAGGTATAATGAGAGGATTCTGTTCTTGCCCACTCAACAGCCTTGTTTAGCTTTCCCAAACAGAAACCATATGTGGGCTTGATTAGAAGAATCTCTTACCTTGAATTAAGAGACAGCTGCTATGGCCTCAGTAGATGCATCTGAGAAGATGTGAAGCTCTTTCCTCTGACTTGCAGCAAGGGAGGCAGAAGTGTAGCAGCGTGGTACATGGATTCCATCTAAGGCATGTAGAGATTGTTTCCATGACTTCCACTTTGAAAGCTGGTTTATTGGTAGTGGAGTATCCCAATCTTTAATAGTCTCTGAGAACTATCTAGTAAGGTAAGGATTTACCTTGCATGGTGATGGGAGCTATGAATCCCAATGGATCGTATAGGCTGTTCACTACTGACAGAACACAAAGTTTAGTAAATGGCTTGTCTGCAAAGCTGACTTGAAAGCCGAATAGTAAGTCCCACCGTAGGCCCAGACTTCTCTGTACGGGTGGTATGTACATTCCCAGATTCAAGTCTTTAAACCCTGTGGCATGATCGCCAGGTTGAAAGGCTTTCATAACAGCAACACTATTTGAAGCAATCTTGTGTAATCTGAGGTTAGCCTCGGACAGCATACCTTGTGTCCTTTGGAGCAGGTCTATGGCTTCTTCGTCTGCAGGTAAAGATTTAAGTCCATCGTCCATATAGAAGTCTCTTAACGAAGTGTTGAGCATTCATGCCATACTCCTTTTCTACGTCAAGGGCAGTCCTTTGTAAACCGTATATATTGTAACAGTGGGTGAGGGACTATTTCCGAAAACATGTACCTTCATGCGGTATTCAATCATTTCATTGTCCATGTTATTGTCACGGTGCCACAGAAACCTTAGGAAGTTCCAATGGTCTTCAGGTACAATGAAGCATTTGTTCAATGTCAGCAGTTATGGCACTTGGCTCTCTTCTGAATCTCATAAGTACACCTACAAGGTTGTTGGTTAGGTTTGGATCAGTGAAAAGAACATCGTTCAGGGATACGCCTTGATGCTTAAACACTGGAGTCAAATACTACCCAGATTTTCTTTGGCTTACACGGGATGATACACTCCGAAGAAAGGCAGGCACCAGCACTCATCGTGTCTTTGAAGTGGTGGAGCTGGTGCGGCGTGATCATTGTCAAAGATCCTTTTCATAAATCAGATGAAATGATCCTTCATATCAGGCCCGTTCTTTAGTGTTCGCTGAAGTGAGTTGAATCTGGATAGAGCCTGTTCACGATTGTTTGGGAGTTTAACCCTTGCAGCACGAAGAGCTAATGGTGCAATCCAGCTGTTAGACTCATCCTGGAAGAATTTTGTCCATTATTTTGATAAACTCTGTCTTCGACTGACAAGAATATTTTGTTGTCATTGCTTGTAGTACAAAACACTGTGGTACCTAGGTTGTCATCACAAAGGTTAGGAGTGACACCAGGTACTTGGATGATGTCAAGAGGCTTTTTACTTCGTAATGGCGAGGGCACTGTTTGAAGTGGGATGCACGTCCGTTTCCTAACATGTACATTTTGAAGGAGTGGATCTCAGATGATGTGCGCATTCTATCCAAGCATACGTTGCCCACGATTACCCAGCCTAGATCAAGTTTTTGTATGTAAGGAGCATCATCAGGTCCATTGCACTGCTTGCATACTCTGAGAATGTCTCTTCCTAGCAAGATCAAGATTTCGGCATTCATGTCCACTGCAGGAATTTCATTAACAAGGTGCCTCAAATCAGTATGGTAATATGCAGTCTCTAGAGTAGGAATTTATTCCCTTTCATCTGGTATCTGGTCGCACTCGACTAATGTTGGTAGGGGTATGCCCTCTCCCTTATTGATATGAGAGACCATGAACTCATTTGCCCTTTTACTGAAGGTTTCTTCACAACCAGAACAGGTTCTGAGAGTATACGGGAATGTGTGTCCCTCTATACCAAAGATCTCAAGGAATTTAGGCTTAACCAGGGATCTGTTGCTCTGTTCATCTATCATGGCATACATCCTAATAGCTTCCTCAGGACGACCCTTTGGGTATATCTTGACTAGGCATATATTAGCGCAACATTTGTGGTCTAAGCCTTCCCCACAGATTTCTGTGCATGAAGAAAAAATGTTAGTTGTGGCTGGAGTATGACCTTGTTGCTCCCTGCCATGACTTGAGACAGGGCTAGAGGTAGGAGGCTGCTGTGAATTGTTTGAGGGTGGGCCCAGATGCATAGCTGTAACATGTCTGTCGCTACTGCATTCTGTGCACTTGATGACCACTTTACAGTCTTTAGCAAAATGTCCATAACAAGTACAGCACCTGTAGCATATTCCATGTTTCTGAAGAATTTCCCTGCACTCTTGTAATGTTTTTGCCCTAAGCCCACAACATTTCTTTAGGGGGTGAGGCTTCTTGTGAATAGGCCACCTGACGATTAGGGTTTTTATCTCTGTCACTCGAATCACTCTGGTGTTATCATACCTTGAAGAAGATGAAGCAGGCAAGTTGGTTTCAATGAAGTGGAGATAGTTTCTTGTTCAGGCTTGATCACTGATGAACCTGCAAAAATATGCGAATGGAGGAAAAGATACGTTATATTCGCTTTTGTATCTTGGGCTCTGTTGTGCCCATTTCTCTTGCAGGCCATATGGCAGTTTAGACACCACTGGATTGACACCATGAGCAGTGTTCAGGAAGCTTAGTCCAGGTAGACGTGGGTCTGTCTTTGCCAACTCCAGTTCCATGAGAAGGTCACTCAGATCTTGGAGCTTGCAATAATCTTTGTTCCCTATTTTTGGGAAGTTTTGCAGTTTCTTGAATAGAGCACTCTCTATTGCTTTAGAGCTACCATAGGCTTGCTCAAGTCTTCCCCTTGCAGCAACAAGACCTGCATCTGGGTGGTCGACATGCACTGTTCTCAGTCTTTTAACATGATCTGCAGATTCTGGCCCTGGCCACTTTATGAGCAAATCAAGTTCCTCCTTGGTATTAAGGTTGAGATCAGCAATAGAAGCTTTGAAGGTTGATCTCCAGGCCCTGTAGACAGTCATCAAACCTTGAGAGAGTAGTGTTCACGGTGTACCATATATCTGGCAAAGTCATTCAAGTCTGGTCTCTAACTCTTTGGCGCCAAAGTAACTTGTGGGACTCCTTGGGAGTGAAAATTCTCTGGTGAAGTAGGGTGAGGTTTGCCAGGATGAAATAATGTTACAAGAGTGGTTAACTGTGGCGTAGTCCCTAAGGCTTATGCTGGCTGTGGCTTGAGCTGTGGCTTGTCGCTGCAAATCACCTTGATGTCAGCAAGGGGTGATGCGGTTTGCTGCATAGATGCATTTGTGTTATAGACTTGAAGAGGCTAAGGTGTTTGGAGCTGAGAGCTCTCTGTGTTGAGAGTCAGGACAGTGTTGTTAGTGAGACATACAGGACATAACTCTGTATCACTGCAAACATTATGCTTAAGTACATATTCACTGATGCGTTCAACTGGGTATGACAGTTATGCTGGGATGGACCAGTGAGTTAGCACTTTCTCCCATAACTTGTTTGAGAACTCTCAGCCTTGCTAGGGCAGCTGCTTCTTCCTTTTTCCATTTGCAGAATCTTTAATTGGGAATCTGCCTCTGCTTGTTGAGCTTTCATCTTTGCTTCTGCTTGGTGAACTTACATCTTTACCTCTACTTCTGCTTGCTTTCTGGTAAAGGATCTTTGCACTTTATATGCTTCCAAAATTGCACGGGCCTCTATCAGCTTGTCGCTTAATTTTGAATTTCTGGAGTGAGGGGATCTAGAAGAACGTGCCGTGTGCTTGGTTCATGTGGATCTGTGAGATCTGGTCTCCTGCAGTTGAGCAATGTGGAGCTCTGCCCTACACTGGGCCTTTTGCACTAAGATATCCCTTTATTGGTTTAGCACATCAGCCCTGGTCAGTTCTGCTGAGGAGTCCTCCATATTACAGTCCTGCAAGAAAACTGTATTTTGCAAACAGCCGCTGGTAGCGTTCATACTTGGCAGATAAGCGATCTATAGAGTCTTAGTTCAGCTGGTTGATCATTCAAGTGTGACAAAACTGACATGCAGTATGAAGTTCTGTCCCATAAGTCTGACAGATTGTTGGAGAATTCATTTCAAGTGGCTTCATAGTTTTCTCTGAGTTTCTATGTCGGTTTTATTATACGTTTGGGTAGTACACTCTGTTCGGCAATATCTGCAGAATCTGCTCCCTGTACATCTGCGGGTTCAGAGGCATGGTAAATCTGCATTGGTTCAGCCACAAATGGGTGCTCAGAGTCTTGTCTAGACATTTTGATTATAGTGAACCTTTAGAAGTAACACAAACTACCTCCTAGAGGGTTTCATAAGTGTCTTGAACTTAATATCTCATCAATCACAAGCCAACGATTAATATGTCACTGCCTAAACCAATGGATGAAAATCCCTCCTCCACAATAATCACACAGCTGAGAGGAAATAAGACACACAGCGAAAACAACCTCCTAATAGCTGCAAGTATCTAGCCAATTAATCAGTAGGCTTCAAAGCAATACATTGAAACATCAAATAATGACCTAAAAAAATTCTAACAAATCCTCAACAATAGATTATTTAAAAATATTCCTCTATAAATTAGTGAGTCTTCAATAAATGAAACAAATTAAAATGTCCCAATACTTATGACATTCAGTTAATCAATAAACACTCAATTTGAAGTGTAAAACTAAAATACTTAGTAGTGAAAATACATAAATATGCAATATAATAAATGAATAATTAATATGAAATGTGCAAAAAGCAGCAAAAATAAATGTGCAAAAAAGCACAATGATGTGCAAAAATAAAAGAAACTAAAAAAAAAAAAAAATATAGTGACAAAAAAGTAATTCAATAGTGAGAGAAAAAAATCACATAAATCCCATACACAGTGCAATCTTAATTGTAACAATCTTCTTTGAAAAAATGAAAATTCCTCTAGAAGCTTCAGTGTCCCCGTGGGATCAATCTCTAGTGCTCATGCAGAGTGATTCCCCAAGCCTCTCACCTGATAAAAAGGCAAAATAAGCCTTCATAGCTGCTATTTGAAAGCTCATGCAGAGTAATTCCCCTAGCCTCTCACCTTATGTAAGGCAAAAACATCCTTAATACTGTTGTCTATCAGCTGCTCCACTTCTCATTCCTCTCAGTATTAACACCGCTCCAGGTCCTAGTCTCCTTCGCTGGAGTGACTCCCGATCACACATCAAGTCTCAGTCAGATATTGGCAAGCGGTTTTATAGAAAGGAAAGAAGGCACTCCATGGTGTAGTAATTTAAGAAGGATGATTTAATAAATTAAACAGACTTACAGTTTAAATACAAAACGATCAGCGATCAACATATGACGGTTCCGACCTCGGCCGCGATCGGAAACACAATGTCACCTGACTCTCTAGCCCTCACGCGTATCGTCACTGCTCACGTGACTTTCTCAAAGGGGTATGGAGTCAGGTGTAAGGAAGTAATTTATATAGAACAGCGCTATTATACTGATAATTCTTCATACTGTTTACAAAACATATGGATACACAAATCATACATAATTTAATTACTAACAATGTATCAACTTAGTTAAAATAACTCAGTTAAAATTGGCAACATCCTAAATAAATGTAAAACAACTTCTGATGTGCATATCGCTAAATGTCTGATAACTATCACTGACAAGACAAAGCCCACAGATGTAAGCCTCATAATAATTTAAGAACATCAAAAACATTAAACCCCTAAAGGTAATCAGAAAAGTATGCTAAATAGAACTGAATATTAATAATATGAATATTATTTATGAATTAATTAAAAATCTTAGTGTCATCAGGTCTCAGCACCGCCACCTAATGAACACTACGCATAACAACTCAACGCTCATAGCCATTAACTACTAAGACACCACCACTGTCATAGTAAGGCACTGAGCAATAATCAACTTAACCAGTTGCCGACCGCCGCACGCCGATGTATGTCGGCAGAATGGCACGGGCAGGCATAAGGGCTTACATGTACGTCCCTTGCCTCCCGCGGGTCGGGGGCCCGATCGGGCCCCCGCCCGGTGCCTGCGGCGGTCGGTATTCGTTCGGGAGCGATCCCGGACGAGGGGACGGCCATTCATTCATGGCCACCCCCTCGCGATCGCTCCCGACGAATAGAAATCCCCCATGACATCACTTCCTCTCCTGTAATGTAAACACAGGAGAGGAAGTTATGTA
This sequence comes from Lithobates pipiens, assembly GCF_037356315.1. Lineage (NCBI taxonomy): Eukaryota > Metazoa > Chordata > Amphibia > Anura > Ranidae > Lithobates > Lithobates pipiens. The sequence continues at coordinate 189,713,949 of NW_027507785.1, read as the reverse complement.
TTCTCTCCTCCGTGTCGGTATTTTTCGTTCCGACACGGAGGAGAGCGGATCGGTGAGTTGCACCAACACTCTACACACACAGTAGAACATGCCAGGCACACTCACACCCCCCCTTTACCCCCCGATCACCCCCCAATTACCCCTGCCCCCCAGTCACAGTGACACCAATGTCATTTTTTTAATTTTTTTTTTTTTTTTTTTGCATTGGTGTCATTTGTGACTGTAATAAATGTTAGGGCAGTTAGGGTTATCCCCCTTTAGTTCTAATGTACCCCCCTAACCCCCCCAATAAAGGTTTAACCCCGTGATCACCCCCCGTCACCAGTGTCACTAAGGCTGGGTTCACATTGCAGCGGTTTATGAGAACGAATGTGATTCGCACCGCACTGCAGTGCAAATCACATCCGATCTCTGTGCGATTCGAGTTCAGCCATTCGCCGCACCCGCCGCACCCGCCGCACCCGCCACACCCGCCGCACCCGCCGCAAATTCGCACGGGACCCTTTTTTTGGCCCGCAGCAGAATCGGATCGCATGGGTGTTCACACCATGCGATCCGAGTTTGCAGATCGCACTGCGATATGCGAACTGATCTGGGGGTGTCAGTAACATTTCACTGACACTCCCAGCAGTTCGCATAGGGCAGTGTGAACTGCTGCCGGGAGGCATGCGATGCGGGAACCCGCCGCGAATTCGCGGCGTTTCCGCATCGCTCCAGTGTGAACCCAGCCTAATAAGCGATCATTTTTCTGATCGCTGTATTAGTGTCACAGGTGACGCTAGTTAGGCAGGTAGGTATTTAGGTTCGCCGCAGCTTTTTATAGCGCCAGGGACCCCCATATACTACCGCATAAAGCCCCCTGATTGCCCCCTAGTTAACCCTTTCACCAGTGATCACCATATAACTGTTACAGGTGACGCTGGTTGGTTAGTTATTTTTTTATAGTTTCAGGGCACCCGCCATTTATTACCTAATAAAGGTTTAACCCCCTGATCACCCGGCGGGTGTCATTTGTGACTAATAACTGTTAGGGCAGTTAGGGTTAGCCCCCTTTAGTTCTAAGGTACCCCCCTAACCCCCCCAATAAAGGTTTAACCCCGTGATCACCCCCCCGTCCCCAGTGTCACTAAGGCTGGGTTCACATTGCAGCGGTTTATGAGAACGGATGTGATTCGCACCGCACTGCAGTGCAAATCACATCCGATCTCTGTGCGATTCGAGTTCAGCTATACAGATAGTATGGCTGAATTCGTGTCGCACCCGCCGCACCCGCCGCAAACTCGCACGGGACCCTTTTTTTGGTCCGCAGCAGAATCGGATCGCATGGGTGTTCACACCATGCGATCCAAGTTTGCAGATCGCACTGCGATATGCGAACTGATCTGGGGGTGTCATTAACATTTCACTGACACTCCCAGCAGTTCGCATAGGGCAGTGTGAACTGCCGCCGGGAGGCATGCGATGCGGGAACCCGTCGCGCATTCGTGGCGTTCCCGCATCGCTCCAGTGTGAACCCAGCCTAATAAGCGATCGTTTTTCTGATCGCTGTATTAGTGTCACAGGTGACGCTAGTTAGGCAGGTAGGTATTTAGGTTCGCCGCAGCTTTTTATAGCGCCAGGGACCCCCATATACTACCGCATAAAGCCCCCTGATTGCCCCTAGTTAACCCTTTCACCAGTGATCACCATATAACTGTTACAGGTGACGCTGGTTGGTTAGTTATTTTTTTATAGTTTCAGGGCACCCGCCATTTATTACCTAGTCTCACTAGTGTACCCCTAAATTTAGGGGTGTCTACTTTCCAAAATGGGGTCATTTGGGGGGGGTTTGTGCCAGCTTGGCATTTTATGGCCTTCAAAACTGTAACGCCCTTAGAAAGCCTGAAGGCGGTGCTTGGTTTTCGGGGCCCCGTACGCGGCTAGGCTCCCAAAAAGTCCCACATATGTGGTATCCCCGTACTCAGGAGAAGCAGCAGAATTTATTTTGGGGTGTCATTTCACATATGCCCATGGCATGCGTGAGCAATATATCATTTAGTGACAACTTTGTGAAAAAAAAAAAAAAAAAAAAAGTTTGTCATTTTCCCGCAACTTGTGGCAAAATATAAAATATTCCATGGACTCAACATGCCTCTCAGCAAATAGCTTGGGGTGTCTACTTTCTAAAATGGGGTCATTTGTGGGGGTTTTGTGCCATCTTGGCATTTTATGGCCTTCAAAACTGTAATAGGTAGTGAGAAGTGAACTCAAAAATTTACGCCCTTAGAAAGCCTGAAGGCAGTGCTTGGTTTTCGGGGCCCCGTACGCGGCTAGGCTCCCAAAAAGTCCCACATATGTGGTATCCACGTACTCAGGAGAAGCAGCAGAATTTATTTTGGGGTGTCATTTCACATATGCCCATGGCATGCATGAGCAATATATCATTTAGTGACAACTTTGTGAAAAAAAAAAAAAAAAAAAAAAAGTTTGTAATTTTCCCGCAACTTGTGGCAAAATATAAAATATTCCATGAACTCAACATGCCTCTCAGCAAATAGCTTGGGGTGTCTACTTTCTAAAATGGGGTCATTTGTGGGGGTTTTGTGCCATCTTGGCATTTTATGGCCTTCAAAACTGTAATAGGTAGTGAGAAGTGAACTCAAAAATTTACGCCCTTAGAAAGCCTGAAGGCGGTGCTTGGTTTTTGGGGCCCCGTACGCGGCTAGGCTCCCAAAAAGTCCCACATATGTGGTATCCCCGTACTCAGGAGAAGCAGCAGAATTTATTTTGGGGTTTCATTTCACATACGCCCATAGCATGTGTGAGCAATATATCATTTAGTGACAACTTTGTGTAAAAAAAAAAAAAAAAATTTTTTTTTTGTCATTATTCAATCGCTTGAGGCAAAAAAATAAAATATTCAATGGGCTCAACATGCCTCTTATCAATTTCCTTAGGGGGTCTACTTTCCAAAATGGGGTCATTTGGGGGGGTTTTGTACTGCCCTGCCATTTTAGCACCTCAAGAAATGAGATAGGCAGTCGTAAACTAAAAGCTGCGTAAATTCCAGAAAACGTACCTTAGTTTGTAGATGTGACAACTTTTGCGCAAACCAATAAATATACAATTATTGACTTTTTTTTTACCAAAGACATGTGGCTGAATACATTTTGGCCTAAATGTATGACTAAAATTGAGTTTATTGGATTTTTCTAATAACAAAAAGTAGAAAATATCATTTTTTTTCAAAATTTGCGGTCTTTTTACGTTTATATCGCAAAAAATAAAAATCGCAGAGGCAATCAAATACCATCAAAAGAAAGCTCTATTTGTGGGAAGAAAAGGACGCAAATTTTGTTTGGGTACAACATTGCATGACCGCGCAATTACCAGTTAAAGCAGCGCAGTGCCAAAGTGTAAAAAGACCTCTGGTCATTTACCAGCAAAATGGTCCGGTCTGAAAGTGGTTAAATCTTTAAATTCACATAGAATAAACATAACCCTAATTACTAAAAATACTTATACAACTCAAATAATTAAATTAAAAAAAGACCAAGACCACAGTCATTGATAAAAGAGGGAAGCTGATGAACTAATTACAGCTGGGTAACTATAATAATTGCTAATCCATTAACATCACCATATGTATATAACACCACTAGGGATGAGCTTCGTGTTCGAGTCGAACGCATGTTTGACTCGAACATTGGCTGTTCGTCCGTTCGGCGAAATCCGAACACTTGGTCCGTTCGCGTCAAAATTTGCATGCCGCTTACGGCCCACAATGCACTGCGATGGCGCAGTGCATTGCTGGCTCATGATTGGCCAAGCATGCACTGTGACCCCGCATGCTTGGCCAATTGCAGCGCCAGCAGCGAGGAGAGCCATGATTGGCCACAGGCAGGATGCCTGTGGCCAATCATAGCTCAGGCTGTGTAGTGCACGCCCCACACTATATAAGGCCGCCATTGAGGCGGCCTCGTGTAGTGTGTTAGCATCTGAAGCAGTGGGTGTTCTGTGTACCTTCAACACAGTACACACCAATAGTTTTTGGCTGATTTCCTATCTTGCTGTTGTGTAGTGGTTATTGTCTGTGCCCTGACCGCAGTATACACCACTATATTCACTATTCACTTCACTATATTTATATATCTTTAATAATAGAGCTTGCAGTCAGTAGTGTTAGGAGAAGTGCGTGCTGTCTGCGTGCTCTGTACCCAGTACATACCGCTATAATCCACCTACATAGCTGTTCTCTATTTGAGCCCAATTGCCATCTGCAGGAGTTATTGGAAGTTGTGTGTGCCTCCAGCACAGCACAGTATACATCTGTATATACCCCTTTATCTCTGCTGTTTTCTGGTTATTGTCTGTGTGCCCTGACCGCAGTATACACCGCGATATTCACCTCACCTATATAGCTAGTGATCTATCTTTAATAATAGAGCTTGCAGTCAGTAGTGTTAGGAGATAGTGTGTGCTGTCTGCGTGCTCTGTACCCAGTACATACCGCTATAATCCACCTACATAGCTGTTCTCTATTTGAGCCCAATTGCCATCTGCAGGAGTTATTGGAAGTTGTGTGTGCCTCCAGCACAGCACAGTATACATCTGTATATACCCCTTTATCTCTGCTGTTTTCTGGTTATTGTCTGCGTGCCCTGACCGCAGTATACACCGCAATATTCACCTCACCTATATAGCTAGTGATCTATCTTTAATAATAGAGCTTGCAGTCAGTAGTGTTAGGAGATAGTGCGTGCTGTCTGCATGCTCTGTAACCAGTACATACCGCTATAATCCACCTACATAGCTGTTCTCTATTTGAGCCCAATTGCCATCTGCAGGAGTTATTGGAAGTTGTGTGTGCCTCCAGCACAGCACAGTATACATCTGTATATACCCCTTTATCTCTGCTGTTTTCTGATTATTGTCTGCGTGCCCTGACCGCAGTATACACCGCGATATTCACCTCACCTATATAGCTAGTGATCTATCTTTAATAATAGAGCTTGCAGTCAGTAGTGTTAGGAGATAGTGCGTGCTGTCTGCGTGCTCTGTACCCAGTACATACTGCTATAATCCACCTACATAGCTGTTCTCTATTTGAGCCCAATTGCCATATGCAGGAGTTATTGGAAGTTGTGTGTGCCTCCAGCACAGCACAGTATACATCTGTATATACCCCTTTATCTCTGGTGTTCTATAAAAAAGGCATCTGCAGGAGTTAGTGGGTGTTGTGTGCCTCCAGCACAATATAAACTACCCAACTGCTGTTTTACTCAACTCCCTTCAGGCCATTACCATGTCTGGAAGGCCAGCAAGGAGAGGCAGACAGGCGCGAGCCGATAAAAGAGGGCAAGCAGGCTCTGTGTCTAGAGACAACAGTGCTGGTCGTGGACGCGGTGCATTGTCATCAGCACGTGGCCATGCTTGTCCTTCTTTTCGGCAGCTGGACATGTTGAACCGCAACATGCCAACGACTTGGTAGAGTGGATGACCAAGCCCTCTTCATCCTCCTCATCCTCTCTCACCCAGTCTCAGGGTAGTAGCAAAGCAGCTGCCAACGCATCGTCTTCCCTCCTCTCAATGTCATCATCAGTGACTCCTTCCCTAGACCCACCACGTCCTCCTGAGGAGTCTCCTGAACTCTTTGAGCACAGTGTTGGGTACATGCTCCAGGAGGATGCCCAGTGTTTGGTGGGCTCTGATGATGACACTCAGCTAGAGGAAGGCAGTAGCGTGAGCGCAGAGAGAGGGGATGCTCAAGAAGGACAGCAATCTGGCAGTCATGTTCCACAAGCTGCAGCATACTGCCAGGTTTGCTACAGCGATGAAGAGGGAGGGGATGATGAGGGCACTGACTCCACATGGGTGCCTGGAAGGAGGGAGGAGGAGGAGGAGGAGGCACATGTCCAACGAGGCAGGATGCCCTCCGGGGGCCAGCTTAGGGGCAGCACACCGACTGAATCACACCGCAGAGCTCCACCTGTGCAGAGCGCTGCCTCTGCGCGTTATTCTAAAAGTTCTTTGGTGTGGGCCTTTTTTGAGACGAGTGCATCAGATCGCACCGCTGCTATTTGCAACATATGTCTCAAGCGTATCTCACGTGGCCAAAACATCAGCCGCTTGGGCACCACATGCTTGACCAGACTTATGTTGACCTGCCATGCAGCTCGTTGGCAAGCGTACCTCAAAGACCCACACCAAAGAACAAAGCAGACCTCTCCTTGCTCCTCATCAGCTGGCATCTCCAACCCCACTAGACCTTCAGTCCTCTCTGAAACCTGCTCTGAGAGGAATGAAGGTGTAGAATTAGGTGTGTCACAGCCAAGTGCTTCCGGGAACTCTGCTAGTGGTACACCCACGTCCGATTATAGCAGGCAAATGTCCCTGCCCCAGCTGCTGGACCGGCGGAAGAAGTTTACTCCCAGCCATCCACATGCCCAGCGGTTGAATGCTAGCTTGGCTAAATTGCTAGCACTTCAACTGCTGCCTTTTTAGTTGGTAGACTCGGCCCCCTTCCGTGAGTTTGTACAATGTGGCAGGTCCCCAGTGGCAGGTCCCCAAACGCCACTTTTTCTCACGGAAGGCGATTCCGGCTCTCTACCGGCATGTGGAAGGCAATGTCCTTGCCTCGCTGGACAGGGTGGTCAGCGGTAAGGTGCATATTACCGCTGACTCATGGTCCAGCAGGCATGGACAGGGACGTTACCTGTCTTTCACGGCCCATTGGGTCACTCTTCTGGCTGCTGGGAAGGATGCAGGACAAGGTGCAGAAGTGTTGGAGGTTGTTCCGCCACCATGCCTCCAAAATGCTACTATTGGTTGTGACACACCTCTCTCCTCCACCCCCTCCTCTTCTTCTTCCTCCATGGCCTCTTCCAGTGCTCTGTCCTCAGAACCAGCGGTGCTCCGTAGGCGTTTCAGGGGCTACGCAAGTACGCAGGCAAAACGATGCCATGCCGTGCTTGCGCTGGTTTGTTTGGGGGACAGGAGCCACACTGGGGCGGATGTTTTGTCAGCTCTGCAGGGGCAGGCCGAGAGGTGGTTGACACCACGCCAGCTTAAGCCAGGAATGGGGGTTTGCGACAATGGCACCAACCTCCTCTCCGCCCTCTGACAGGGACAACTGACCCATGTGCCCTGTGTAGCTCACGTCCTTAACCTGGTGGTGCAGCGGTTCTTGGGCAGGTACCCTGGCTTACAGGGTGTCCTGAAGCAGGCCAGGAAAGTCTGTGTGCATTTCCGCCGATCATTTAATGCCTGTGCTCGGCTGGCTGAGCTCCAAAAGGAGTTGAACCTGCCCAAGAACCGCCTTATATGTGACATGCCCACCAGATGGAACTCAACATTGGCCATGCTGCAGCGGCTGCACACGCAGCAGAGGGCCATCAATGAGTACCTGTGCGACTACGGCACCAGGACAGGGTCAGGGGAGCTTGGTTTTTTCTCACCACGGGGCATGATCAGGGATGCATGCACTGTCCTGTCACCGTTTGAGGAGGCCACAAGGATGGTGAGCAGTGACAGTGCATGCATCAGTGACACTGTACCTCTTGTCCACCTCTTGGAGCATACGCTGCGTGGAATAATGGACAGGGCACTTGAGGCAGAACAGAGGCAGGAAGAGGAGGACTTCCTTGCCTCTCAAGGCCCCCTTTATCCAGACAGTGTTCCTGCTGTGCCACCCATCACACAGGAAGAGGATGAGGAGGAGGAAGAGGAGGAGGAGGATGATTGTGTCAGCATGGAGGTGGTGGCTGGCACTCAGCATCAGCATCAGCATCAGCAGCAGCAGCAGCAGCAGCAGCAGTCTTATAGGGATGATTTACAGTCCCAAGAAACACGTGGACTTGTACGTGGCTGGGAGGAGGTAGCTGCGGATCATGTTGTCCTTAGTGACCCAGAGGACTCCGGACTGAATGCCTCAGCTAACCTACGCTGCATGGCCTCCCTGATCCTGCAAAGCCTGCGGAAGGATCCTCGTATTCTTCGGATCAAGGAGAGGGACCATTACTGGCTGGCCACTCTCCTTGATCCACGGTACAAGGGTAAGGTTGCTGACCTTATCTTGCCATCGCAGAGGGAGCAGAGGATGAGACATCTCCGGGAGGCCTTGCAGAAAGGTCTGTGCAACGCGTTCCCAGAGACTGGGAGGTTACAAACTCCTGGTCCTGGACAACGTGTTGCTGAGGCATCGGTCAGAAGGAGTGGTGGAGAAGGTGGCCACCTGACTGATGCTTTCAGACAATTTTTTAGTCCGCAGCCCCAAGGTATGATTGGTTCCAGCACCCATCGCCAGCGTCTGATTTACATGGTGCAGGAATACCTAGGGGCAAGGTCAGACTTGGACACCTTTCCTACCGAAAATCCTCTGGCTTACTGGGTCTTGAGGATGGATCACTGGCCAGAGCTTGCACAGTATGCAATTAAGCTACTGGCCTGTCCTGCATCCAGCGTTCTTTCGGAACGCACCTTCAGTGCTGCTGGTGGCTTTGTTACCGATCACAGGGTGCGCCTGTCCACCGAATCAGTTGATCGACTGACCTTCATCAAGATGAATCAGTCTTGGATCACCCACAGCTACCAAGCACCTGAAGCTGATGTAACCGAATAATTTTTTTTGGAAATACCACATCCCTTCAAGACTGCCTATGCTGATGCTGAGTGACTATCCTGTTATGTTGATTGTCTATCCTCTTCCTCCTCCGCTGATATGTTGGAAGAACATTTTTGGTTCTGGGTGATGCCAGCAGCCCAATTTTTCTGCCCCTGTTTAACAGGGGCGTTTAATTACAATTTTTGATGCAATGCTTTGCAGCAGGGCTAATTCCTGCAATAAAACTAGAGTATATGGCAGAGGTTGCAGTGTGGTGGCACCAGCACCAGTGCCTAAGGCCCAATTTTTCTGCCCCTGTTTAACAGGGGCGTTTAAGAACAATTTTTGATGCAATGCTTTGTAGCAGGGCTAATTCCAGCAAAAAAACTAGAGTATATGGAAGAGGTTGCAGTGTGGTGGCACCAGCAGCAGTGCCTAAGGCCACATTTTTCTGCCCCTGTTTAACAGGGACATGTAATTACAATTCTTGATATAATATTTCACAGGAGGGCCCCTTCCTGTGCCCACCCAGAGTAACGGTGAGGACTTATAGTGTTGTGGCACCAGCACCACAACCACCAAAGGTCAATTTTTCTACCACTGTTCAACAATGGCATGTAATTACAATTCTTGATATAATCGTTCACAGCAGGGTGCTCCAGCGCCCACCAAGAGTCACTTTGAGGGCTTACAATGTTGTGGCAAAACCAACACCTTGTTCCGCCATTTCTGCAGAGCATATAGGGCAGGCCCCTACTTTCAAACATCCAACTTACAAACATCTCCTACTTGCAAACGCAAGGAGACAGCAGCAAGTGAGATGAAAAAAGATGGACGACAAAACAAATTATACAGGGGTGATAACCCTTCCCTATGTTTTCCAAAAAGCTTAAAAATAGTTTTTTGGACTGGAGCTACACTTTAAAAATGTACCAGTTGAAAATTACAAACAGATTCAACTTAACACAACAAACCTACACAGTCCCTGTCTTGTTTGCACCGCCTGTATACTGCTGTTCTGAGTATATAGGGCCTGGGGGCCACACGCATTTCCTTTTTTTAATATGGGTACAGGGTTCCCCTTAATATGCGTACAAGACCCAAATAGGCTGGTAATGGGCAGGGAGGGCTACCCATGCCATTTTTCTGAATGATTTTCAACCATATTGCAGGAACCAGATATAACATTAAAACAGCAAGCAGTTTTAAATGGTGTTATTTCCGTTTAATGTCATTTTGTGCAGGGACTGTTCTAAACACGGGAAACACGTGGCACTTCACAGGCATACTACAGACACCCCCCAGGCACCATATTTAAAGGAATATTTCACTTTTTTTTTCACTTTAATCGTCAGTAAAATCAGTGCTCCCGCCAAAACGGCCATTTTTAAAAACATTTTAGGCATTGACCCATGTCCCCTGGGGCAGGAGCCAGGTCCCCAAACCCTTTTTAGGACAGTATCTTGCATATTAGCCGTTAAAACTAGCACTTTCCATTTCGAACGTTCAAGTCCCATAGACTTCAATGGGGTTCTAACGTTCGTAACGAACGTGGGGTCCGTTCGAAAGTTCTGGTGCGAACCGAACCGGGGGGTGTTCGGCTCATCCCTAAACACCACTTGAGCATGACAAATAATCGTTCAAGCCTAGTATCCTACTAACAATGTGACAATGCAAACATAGGTAAATTACCTAGTGGACATCTCAAATCTTATAGGCCACAGACAGTAGTACATCTTACATCTTTTAAAATCACAAGCGATTGATACAGGACCTAATTGAAATAGCTGGTCCACCTCAAAATAATTAAAATGACCCAGACCACAATCGCTACAATAAAGGAAAAAAAAAGGAAAAATATCTGAGAGATATGAAAGATTATGAGGATGACCTGGTTTTTAAATGGCAAAACAAATTAGAGGAATCCACAACAGAATCTACTAAAAGTTCTCTAGAGAAGGAAGAGAAACAAACGACAGAAACGTTAGGATTAAAGATAAGAACAAACCAAATAATAGTCCAGAGGGAAATCGCACCAATTACAACACTCCAAATCAGAAACAAAGATGGAATGGAAATAATAACTGGAAAAAACCTTTCTGGAAAAATAACTGACAAAATAATTGGCAGAATAATAATTCATATAATCCACCAAAACCATTCCAACAACAATTTTTTAGAAGAAGGTCACTGACACCATCATGAAGAAATTATGTGAGGTAAGATGAAAATCAGATATATGAAAATAGGATGGATGACAACAGGCCTTATCTTTATGGAAGACGGGAAGAAGTACCCTATAATGATCAATATAATGTTCCAACATATAATCCGTATGATCATCCTATTGGGATGGAAGGACATATAGAGGTTTTTCGAAGAATGGTTCTAAAAGACCTCCAGGAATTAAAGATGAAGACGATGCATAATCCAAGTGATATAAAGAAAGGTATAAAAAAATGCTTGAAGAGAGGAACTATGTTGTGGTCAAGCAGGCTGATAAAGGAGGAGCCATCGTGATCCAATCAAAGAAAGATTACAAAGAAGAACTGGACCGGCAACTAAGTGATAAAGATACATGCCAGAAATTACGAGGTAATCCAATAGTAGCATACAAAGATGAACTGGCCAAACTAATATAGAAAGGGGTAGCTAAAGACCTATTAAATATAAAAAAGAAGGGAAATACCTTCAGCCATCAGGATGTCAGACCCCTGTTATATATACTCTACCGAAGATACACAAAAATAAAGAAAAACCACCGGGAAAACCTATTGTGAATGGTATAAATTTGGTTGGTGCTGGAATAGGAGAGTATATTGATTGTTTTTTGCAACCGCTAGTAAGGAATACAAAGTCTTACTTAAGAGATACAAAACATCTGATACAATTACTTAATGTGATTAAGCTTGATGATGGACCTGTTTAGCTGGCAAGAGCAGACGTGGCGTTGCTCTACACCAATATTAATCATGAAGAGGCACTGCAAGTCACTAGATGGGCCCTAAAGGAACTTAGTGGACTAAGGCTGGGTTCACACATGTGCGGTGCGAACGGAAGCTCGGATTTCCCTGCAAAGAGAAAACTCAGTTCAGCGTTTCATGTCAGTTTTTGATCAGTATCAGCTCAGGATTGCTTCAGTATTTATCCTGTTCACAACAGAACACATCTGCGAATCAGATGCGTGCCCATAGAAGATAATGGGCCTGAATTCGCACCTGAGCTGGACCGCAGTGCCTAGAAAACGCACACATTTTTTGTGCAATGCGGAGTGCAAATGCACCGCTGATATGTGAACCAGCCTCATTAAAATGAATGTATTTTGAAATGTCCTGCAAATTGGATGTAGCGTGAACAGGGCCTGAAGTCTGTACAGAGGAGATTTCTTGTAGATTGTCTAAAGCATAGCCGTGATCACAACTACTTTTGGTATGAGAGTAATTACTATAAACTTGCGGAATAGCAATGGGTGCAAAATTTGCACCTAGTGTAGCCAATTTATATATGGCATAGTGGTAAGAGGATGCACTATACAGCAAGAAACCTCAGCAGCTGCTGCTATATAAGAGATTTATTGATGATATTCTAATAATTTGGTGCCGGTGACAGGGATAGCTTGATGGACTTTGACCTAAACAAGAAATAAGAACATAAAATTGACATGGGAGATTAGTGATGAGATGATCCACTTCCTTGAGCTAGAAATTTCAAAAGAGGGGGACAGTTTGATAACCCAGACGCATTTCAAACAGGTAGATAGGAACAGCTATCTCCCACTGGATAGCTGTCACCATACCCCATGGTTAGAGAACATACCTAAAGGCTAGTTGATTAGGCTAAGAGGGACTTGTACAAAGCAAGAAGTATTTATGAAACAAGCTGAGTTTATAGGTGATCATTTATCCAAAAGGAATATGAACAGAAATTTATATAAAAAAAAAATACAGGAAGTATGTGCTATTGATAGGAATCAATTGATTGAAGATTCTATCAGGAATCGTGAATTTAGGGGCGGTGTACCATTTGTCATGGATTATAACATGCAGCGTAAACAAATGGAAAAGATCTGCAGAAAATACTGGAATATTGTAAAATCTGACCGTTATCTTGGGGCAATATTACCAGAAAAACCAAAATTCACATATCAAAGAGCACCCACCTTAAGGGATCTCATTGCAAAAAATGTACTGGACCCTCCACCTCAAAGAAAACCTTCCTTATTTGAAGGGAAGGGGTTCTTTCCATGCAAAATATGTTACACTTGCAGGCATATGAACGAAAGTAAAAAGAAAAAAATCAAGTTTTAAATCAACTGTTAATGACAGGGAATACCAGGTAAAAGACCATGCAGAACTGAGGGGGTCTACCTCTTGGAATGCTCATGTCATATCCAGTATGTGGGAAGAACTAAAAAAGGGAACACATAAAGCATAAAGAACGGATTCCCATAACACAGTCTGTCTAGACATTATGACCAGTTCCATAACAGAGACCCCTCCTCATTATTAGTATGGGGAATTGAAAAATATAAACCCCATTGGAGGAGTGACAACAAGGTCATTAAAATAAGCCAGTCTGAATCTCGCTGGATACATGAGCTCCAGACATTAGCACCATTGGGAGACAATATAGAATTTGATCTGAACTGTTTAATTTCAAATTATTAAATTCCAGCATATTGGTTTTATTGGATTAGCGTGTTTTCGGGAAATGAGTTGGGATTTAGTCCTTTATTTTTCCTTCTTTTTTCCTTTATTGTATTGACTGTGGTCTGGGTCATTTTAATTCATTATTTTGAGTTGGACCAGCTATTTCAATTAGGTCCTGTATCAATCGCTTGTGATTTTAAAAGATGTAAGATGTACTACTGTCTGTGGGCTATAAGATTTGAGATGTCCACTAGGTAATTTACCTATGTTTGCATTGTCACATTGTTAGTAGGATACTAGGCTTGAACGATTATTTGTCACGCTCAAGTGGTGTTATATGCATATGGTGATGTTAATGGATTAGCAATTATTATAGTTACCCAGCTGTAATTAGTTCATCAGCTTCCCTCTTTTATCAATGACTGTGGTCTTGGTCTTTTTTTAATTTAATTATTTGAGTTGTATAAGTATTTTTAGTAATTAGGGTTATGTTTATTCTATGTGAATTTAAAGATTTAAGTTGATTATTGCTCAGTGCCTTACTATGACAGTGGTGGTGTCTTAGTAGTTAATGGCTATGAGCGTTGAGTTGTTATGTGTAGTGTCCATTAGGTGGCGGTGCTGAGACCGGATGACACGATTTTTAATTAATTCATAAATATTATTCATTTGTTGTTCAGTTCTATTTAGCTTACTTTTCTGATTACCTTTAGGGGTTTAATGTTTTTGATGTTCTTAAATTATTATGAGGCTTACATCTGTGGGCTTTGTCTTGTCAGTGATAGACATTTAGCGATATGCACATCAGAAGTTGTTTTACATTTATTTAGGATATTGCCAATTTTAACCTCAGTTATTTTAACTAAGTTGATACATTGTTAGTAATTTCTTAAATTATGTATGATTTGTGTATCCATATGTTTTGTAAACAGTATGAAGAATTATCAGTATAATAGCGCTGTTCTATATAAATTACTTCTTTACACCTGACTCCATACCCCTTTGAGAAAGTCACGTGAGCAGTGACGATACGCGTGAGGGCTAGAGAGTCAGGTGACATTGTGTTTCCGATCGCGGCCGAGGTCGGAACCGTCATATGTTGATCGCTGATCGTTTTGTATTTAAACTGTAAGTCTGTTTTATTTATTAAATCATCCTTCTTAAATTACTACACCATGGAGTGCCTTCTTTCCTTCCTATAAAACCGCTTGCCAATATCTGACTAAGACTTGGTGTGTGATCGGGAGTCACTCCAGCAGAGGAGACTAGGACCTGGAGCGGTGTTAATACTGAGAGGAATGTGAAGTGGAGCAGCTGATAGACAACGGTATTAAGGATGTTTTTGCCTTACATAAGGTGAGAGGCTAGGGGAATTACTCTGCATGAGCTGTCAAATAGCAGCTATTAAGGCTTATTTTGCCTTTTTATGAGGTGAGAGGCTTGGTGAATCACTCTGCATGAGCACTAGAGATTGATCACACGGGGACACTGAAGCTTCTAGAGGAATTTTAATTTTTTAAAAGAAGATTGTTACAATTAAGATTGCACTGAGTATGGTACTTTGTTTGCACAATTGATCTATGTGATTTTTTTTTTCTCACTATTGAATTACTTTTATTTTTTAGTTTCTTGTATTGTTTCACCTTGCACATTTTTGCACATCATTGTGCTGTTTTTTGCACATTTATTTTTGCTGCTTTTTGCACATTTCATATTAATTACTCATTTATTATATTGCATATTTATGTATTTTCACTACTAAGTATTTTAGTTTTACACTTCAAATTGAGTGTTTATTGATTAACTGAATGTCATAAGTATTGGGATATTTTAATTTGTTTCATTTATTGAAGACTCGCTAATTTATAGAGGAATATTTTTAAATGATCTATTGTTAAGGATTTGTTGTTAGGATTTTTTAGGTCATTATTTGATGTTTCAATGTATTGCTTTGAAGCCTTCTGATTAATTGACTAGATACTTGCAGCTATTAGGAGGTTGTTTTCGCTGTGTGTCTTATTTCCTCTCAGCTGTGTGATTATTGTGGAGGAGGGATTTTCATATATTGGTTAGGCAGTGACATATTAATCGCTGGCTTGTGATGGATGAGATATTAAGTTCAAGACACTTATGATACCTGAGGAGATACTTTGTGTTACCTCCAAAGGTTCACTATAATAATTTTTTGGATTTAATCCTATTTGTTTGTTGAGCGCCACATTCAAGTATTCTTCTACATATTTTTGGTAAAAAAATAAATAAAATCCCAATAAACATTTATTGATTGGTTTGCGCAAAAGTTATAGTGTTTACAAAATAGGGGATAGTTTCATGGCATTTTTATTAATTTTTTTTTTTACTAGTAATGGCGGCGATCAGTGATTTTTATCATGACTCTGACATTATGGCGGACACATCGGACATTTTTGGGACCAGTCTTTTATACAGCAATCCGAGTTATACAAATGCACCGATTCCTGTGTAAATGACACTGGCAGTGAAGGTGTTAACCACTAGGGGGCAGTGCAAGGGTTAAGTGTGTTCCTGGGGAGTATTTCTAACTGTGGGGGGATGGCTATGTGTGACACGTCACTCGGCACAATTACAGGGAGCAGAGATCAGTGGCACTGTCACTCGGCAGAACGGGATGCTTGTTTACATTAGCATTTCCCCGTTTTTCCTCTGAGTCTCCCTGCGGCGATCGAGTCTGTGGGACCCACAGCCCAACTCATGGAGGTTCCGGCTGGTGAGGGCAGGGCGGCGAATTTAAAGGGACTCCCATTTACCCAGCCGTGCCATTCTGCCGACGTTCCGGCTGGGAACTGGTGGTAAATCCACAAGGGCTTTTTTTTTTTACCACTACTATTGCTTTATGTTGGCTTTTAAAATTTACAAATGCTGCAATTTAGAATTTAGATGAAAGGTTAGCACTGCTAAACACTTTTTAAAAGATAAAAAGTGCATTTTACATACAACTATATCGATCAGACCAAAATGAGGGACAAACGAGGAACAATGAGGGACAGAGGGACATTGCTGCAAATCAGGGACAGTTGGGAGCTATGGTATATAGTATGTAAATATTAGTAGATGTCTCTGTCTAGCTGTGTTGAGTGGCAGATGTACAAGGAGCAGACACCGAATGAACCAGTTGACAATATATCTTGCAATAAAGTCCTAGCACAGGAGACTGGCAAAATATTTATAGACCGTACAGTGTAGATACAGTAAAAGCATAAATAAGGTACGCTTCCCCTTTAAAAAACAATCCATATATCTGTTTCATACGCTGTAAACCAAATAACGTGAACTTTGCAGGGAAGACTTTTATGAGACTCCAGGACTGGTGATTTTCACCACATACTGAACTCATCTAATTTAACCTGTGAGTTACTACTTGTTTTTATTAAATATATGATTTATACTGCACTCAGTCTGGCGCCCCTCTGTTCCCATTTCTACACAGAGCTCATCGCTTCACTCTAAGGGAGCTGCCTCCAGGTGCTAATCATACAAGATCTCGGATCATTTATGGACATTATGTTTTAACAAATGTTTTAATATTATGTGTCTTATTCACACACATTTTATGTATACCTATATTCCAGTTGCTATATAATCTTATGTTATCACCATATCTAGCGCCGCTGTTCACCCCTGCAGACAAATCTGTACCTGAGGACCTACAGACAAACATCTTTCTGCTTCTGTTCCATTCATTCTGTGGACTTTTGCTTTCTGAAATTTCCCTGCTATCAGTGGTGGCCCATACATAGAGCCCCCCCCCCCCTTATCCTGATCTACATACAGGGATGCCAGACCATGGATTCCAATGGGGAGGTTGAAGCACGTGATTAGAGCCAGAGGCACTGTGCTCTGTACCCACCCAGTTGTGCAAATTTATATTTGCTAATCTCACACTAATCCTCCTCCCGGCCAAACAGGAAGCGGGTTATGAGACCCGTTTCCCTATTGGCCAAAACACTAGGTGATCCTATTGGACGCCCAGGAGGAGGAGGACAGCGGAGAGCATGGTCGGAGGAGAAGACCCGCTGACCGACCAGCCACCACTGATGGCTCCCCCACAGTCGCACTCCTCGGCTCAGACGGGAGGGAGGAGAGATCGGAGTGAGGAGGTAAGTAGGGCATCCATTTCCAGCCACTGCCTGCTATTGGCCAATTATTTCTCCATCAGCTCCCAGGAAGGCAGCTCTCAGATAAGTAAAGTAGGCCTTTCCTCTGCCAATATGACCCGCTCTACATAGACATGCCGTGAAGTACAAGGCATGGTAAGTTGGGAAAATCAGCTGCAGGGAGTCCAAAGGCAGTACTAGATAACGGCCCTTTGCTTGCCTTTCTGGACACAACTTTCAGGGTTCTCTTCCTCTTAAACAGCTCACTGCCATCGTTCTGTTGGTCATGCAGGAGTATGGTTTCTTTAGTCAGAATTACAAAACCATCACCAGAGAGATTTCCATACACAGGGATGATATAGACGATTGCTCTGAGATCCTCCAAATGATTTCAGTATGTCCCATAACATTATTTCTCCCAGTAACATTAATGGAGCACCTATGTCCAGCACCACTCAAAACAGAATAAAAGATTATAGACTAATAAATATGTAAGTAAATCAAACTTCTAAGTAAATTTAGTTGAAATGGCCATACCAAACTACTTTGTATGAATGTATTCATTTAATTTTCAAAAGGTGAAGTCTGTTATTAATATAATGTCTGACTGCACTGATGAAAAACATAAGTCTGCATTAGTATTAGAGTTTACTTACTATAACACTTTGGCTCAGGATTCCATCCAGTTTTTGTACACGTTGTTGATCCATAGTATTTTCTGTCTGGAGATAGAAACCCAGGATCACAGTAATAATAAATCGAATTATAATAAGCATCCGGACTTATTGGGAAACGGTACGAATCTTTGATATATCCATTTTGTGGATTAGGTTGAATACATGTTTTGCCTGTAAAAAAATAAATAACCCACATTTAGTTTTAGAAGAATACAATATATCAAAATAATTGTCCTATTATGTAAATATTTATGCAAGCTGTATTTAAACATAACATTTCATATTTCTGATATGTGCCTGCTGTACCATGTACTTATAAATATAAAAAAAAAGTATATTCTCGTTGTATTGCTTCCTTTATGTGAACCCCCAGGTGTTCCTGCCAGCCCCTCTGATTTCCTAATAAAAACTGACCACACTAAGCATGGACACACAACATGGTCAGTCCTATAGCTTTGCTGAGAACTCAGTCTGCTCTGCTCCAATGATCTTCTGCTAAAAACACCTGCACTCTGCGCAATCGTTCAATGGGCAGACAAGGGTGCTGCAGTTTCTCCTCCCACAGTTCTGAGCTTCTTATGCTTTTTATAGCTATACATAAATATTTTGCCTTTGATTTCTATTTTAAACTGAATAAGTTGTTTTACAAGGTGAGGGTTCACATATACAGTGCTTTAACTAGCTATAGGTTTTCAGTAATAGCCAAATTTGTTCTCCATTACAGCAAACTTTTAGATAGGAGAACACAAAAAAGGACTTTTCAGGAACCAATTATAAAAAAATACATAGATTTTATTAACCAATTAACCACTTGAGGACCGCCGTATTGCCATTGTACGTCAGCACAATGGCACAGGCAGGCACAATCACGTACATCTACGTGATTGCCTTCCAGCGGGTGGGGGGTCCGATCGGACCCCCTCCCGCTGTTTACGGCGGTCCGATTCGGTCCAGGAGCGCTCCGTGATGAGGGGATGGCCGTTGGTTTTCGGCCACCCCCTCTGGATCGCTCCTGGCCAATGAGAAGCTTCCTCCCCTGTGTATTGTTTACACAGGAAGGAGGAAGTGATGTCATTCTCCTCGGGGCGGTCTTTTTGACCGGACTACGAGGAGAAGAGTAAAAGTAAGTGTGCACCAACACTACACTGACATGTAGGTACACACAGGCACACAAACCCCCCCCGATCCCCCCCCCCTGATCGCCCCCCGATCCCCCCCCGCCCCCCCTCCCCCCCCCAGTCCCAGTGTCACTGATTGCATTGATCATTTCTTTACTGATCAATGCATTCAGTGTCGGTTGTGACAGTAAAAACTGTCAGGACAGTTAGTGTTAGGTCCAGGGTAGCCCCCTATCACCCCCCAATAAAGATTTAACCCCCTGATTGCCCCTAGAGTTAACCCTTTCACCCCCTTTTGCCAGTGTCACTAAGCGATCATTTTTCTGATCGCTGCATGTGTCGCTAGTGTCGCTAGGTAGCTAGTTATTTTTTTAGGTTCACCGCCAGGTTTTTATATCGCTAGGTACCCCGATATACTACCCAATAATGTTTTTAACCCCCTGATTGCCGCTAGTTAACCCTTTCACCCCCTTTTGCCAGTGTCACTAAGCGATCGTTTTTCTGATCGCTGCATTAGTGTCGCTACAGTCGCTAGGTAGCTAGTTATTTTTTTAGGTTCACCGCCAGGTTTTTATAGCGCTAGGTACCCCGATATACTACCCAATAATGTTTTTAACCCCCTGATTTCCGCTAGTTAACCCTTTCACCCCCTTTTGCCAGTGTCACTAAGCGATAATTTTTCTGAACGCTGCATCAGTGTCGCTAGTGTCGCTAGGTAGCTAGTTATTTTTTTAGGTTCACCGCCAGGTTTTTATAGCGCTAGGTACCCCGATATACTACCCAATAATGGTTTTAACCCCCTGATTGCTGCTAGTTAACCCTTTCACCCCCTTTCACCAGCGATCACAGTATAAGTGTCACTGGTGACGCTGGTTAGCCAGTTAGTTATTTAGGTTCCCCGTCAGGTTTTTATATAGCGCCAGGGACCCCCATATACTACCTAATAAAAATTTGAACCCCCTGATTGCCCCTAGTTAACCCTTTCACCACTGATCACCGTATAAGTGTTACGGGTGACTCTGGTTAGTTTGTTTTTTATAGCATTTTATATTCAAATCCGGAAGGCAGTGCTTGGTTTTCGGGGTCCCGTACGTGGCTAGGCTCCCAAAAAGTCCCCCACATGTGGTATCCCCGTACTCGGGAGAAGCAGCAGAATTTATTTTGGGGTGTAATTTGACTTCTGCCCATAGCATGTGTGAGCAATATATCATTTAGTGACAACTTTGTGCAAAAAAAAAAAAAGTTTGTAATATTCCCGCAACTTTTGGCAAAATATAAAATATTCCATGGACTCAACATGCCTCTCAGTAAATAGCTTGGGGTGTCTACTTTCCAAAATGGGGTCATTTGGGGGGGTTTTGTGCTATTTTGGCATTTTATGGCCTTCGAAACTGTGATAGGTAGTGAGGAGTTAAATCAAAAATTTGCACCCTTAGAAATCCTGAAGGTGGCGATTGGTTTTCGGGGTGCCGTGCGCGACTAGACTCCCAAAAAGTCCCACACACGTGGTATCGCCATACTCGGGAGAAGTAGCGGAATATATTTTGGGGTGCAATTCCACATATAACCATGGCATGTGTGAGCAATATATCATTTAGTGACAACTTTTTGTAAAAAAATTTTTTTTTTTTTTTTTTTGTCATTATTCAATCCCTTAGGACAAAAAAAATAAATATTCAATGGGCTCAACATACCCATCAGCAATTTCCTTGGGGTGTCTACTTTCCAAAATGGGGTCATTTGGGGGGGATTTGTACTGCCCTGCCATTTTAGCACCTCAAGAAATGAGATCGGCAGTCATAAATTAAAAGCTGTGTAAATTCCAGAAAATGTACTCTAGTTTGTAGACGCTATAACTTTTGCGCAAACCAAAAAATATACGCTTATTGACATTTTTTTTACTAAAGACATGTGGCTGAATAAATTTTGCCCTCAATGTATGACTAAAATTTAGTTTATTCGATTTTTCTTATAACAAAAAGAAGAAAATATCTTTTTTTTTCAAAATTTTCGCTCTTTTTCCATTTATATCGCAAAAAAAAAAAATCGCAGAGGCAATCAAATACCATCAAAAGAAAGCTCTATTTGTGGGAAGAAAGGGACGCAAATTTCGTTTGGGTGCAATATTGCATGACCGCGCAATTACCAGTTAAAGCAGCGCAGTGCGAAATTGCAAAAAGACCTCTGGTCCTTAAGGTGTTTATTGGTCCGGAGCTGAAGTGGTTAAAGACTGACTTGCGCCAATATACGTCAGCAGAATGGCATGGCTGGACCTGTATGTTACTTAGAATATCCCGCTGTGCGAGCGTGTCTGCCGGGTGCCCGTGACCATGCCACAGAGCTGAAGAATGGGGAGATGCCAGTGTAAACACAGCATCTCCCCATTCTGCCTAGTGACAGGACACTGATCGTCTACTCCCTCTCATCGATAGCAGCGATCAGTGTCATGTCATTGCTAGGCCATCCCCCAGACAGTTAGAATCACTCCCCAGGACACACGTAACTCCTTCCCTTCCCTTAGTGGTTAACCCCTTCACTGCCAGTGACATTTTTACAGTAATCAATGCAATTTTATAGCACTGATCACTGTATTAATGCCAATGGTCCCAAAAATGTGTCAAAATTATCCAATGTGGCTGCCATAATGTCACAGTCATGATAAAATTCCCTGATCGCCGCCAGTAGTAGTAAAAAAAAAAAAAGTGAATAAAAATGCCATTAAAATATCCCCTATTTTGTAGACGCTATAACTTTTGCACAAACCAATCAATAGACGCTTATTGCAGGGTTTTTTTTACCAAAAATGTCAAAGAATATGTATCGGCCTAAACTGAGGAAAAAAAATATTTTTGATATATTTTTTGGGGATATTTATTATAGCAAAAAGTAACAAAATATTGCTTTTTTTCAAAATTGTCGCTCTATTTTTGTTTATAGCGCAAAAAAATAAAAAACCACAGAGGTGATCAAATACCACGAAAAGTGAGCTCTATTTGTATCGAAAAAAAGGACTTCAATTTTGTTTAGGAGCCACGTCACACGACGTGCAATTGTCAGTTAAAGTGACGCAGTGCCGAATCGCAAAAAGTGGTTAAACACATAATACAATTTTTTTCTCCTCATTAAAATATTGCAGATATAGTACAACAAACTAGAAAGTTCCCTGCATTGAGTTGTAATATGAAAAAAAGCTCTACATGTTTTGCAAGTGATTGCTTCTTCGGGAGATTGTGTATGTTTCTCTCTCCCTTAGAATAATTAACAATTAATAAAACTGACATTAATAATCTTAGAGTCTCAGAAGTTTGCAGGAAGTACCAAAAGTTCATCAGAAGAGGACTCCAGACATGGCATGCATAAGGTGGTGCAGATCACACATGGCGTGGGGACGTGCCTAGTACAGAACGTCTTAATATATTATATAAGAGGTGATAGTGCCAGAAATAATGTATCCAATGCCTACTGTGGATTGGGAGAAGAGAACCCATAAAGGGTTAACTGAGATGGATGGAATAACAAATGCCATCCATGGGATAGATAGGGAAAGGTAGTCAAATGATAACTCCTAGACAACCTACCTTATTGGAAAAATATATGATATTTTGACATGGATCAAAATAGATGTTACATATTCATAATTGGAGACTTTAGAAAAGGAACTGTATTTAGTGATAAACGTCGCCACCTGTAGAGTGTATAGATAATAACAGTGAGGCAAATCTCATTACAAGTAATCCAACTGTGGGGTTGTTGGATTGTAATAATTAAATAGTCTCACTTTATAATGCTGGTAGAAATATATCAAAAGCATAGACTCTGTATCAAGATAAAGGGAGTTATATCTAAAATAAATCACCAGTGACAGATAGCCTGATGGATGTTTTGTAGTGCAACAGCACATTAGCTTAGCAGATTTCAGTTCCAAACCACCTAGACAGAAAATTAATCTGTAGTCAATACATGATATATCCCAGTGGGTAGGGGTTTGGCAGGCAGAGGGTAATATACAATACCTTATTAGGGTAGGAATGGTAGTGGTGGATAGAAGACTCCAGAGACTGACGATCCTCTGAGGAGGATACCGTGATATAAGGCTGAATGAACAGTCTTATATGCATGTCCCAGTCAGGTATGCATTGTTAACCGCATCACATGACTCAGCCGGGAAGGGATGCGCGCACATCCCAGCCATGGTCACACATGCACGGTGTGCAGACAGCGGCTGCGACAGACACGGTGGTGTGGCAGGAGCACCGCCCTAATGGTCTAAGGGCTGGGGGCTCCACCGTGTGGCCACTCCAATATGACAACGCTGAGTGGCGTTGTATGGGGCAGAGAATAATAGCCTAAATAGTGGGTGGAAAAAACAGGTAGACATAGGAGAGGTCACTGCAGAAGGGAGAGTATAGCAGCTCCTAATGGTGCTGACAGTTTTTTTTTATTTTTTTATTACGGAACAACAAAAAAAAAAACAATAGGGCTTAAGCCTGCCCTTGTTCCTGCCTTCTGTGCTTGCATAAAGGCATTATATAGTAAGAACGTGATGTGCAGGAAAATCAGAGGAACACTGCAATAAATGTTCTGTAAGCCCTTGTACACACGGTCGGACATTCCGACAACAAAATCCGTCGGATTTTGTCCCAAACAGGTGTTGCATACAGTGGGACAAGGTTGTCGGAAAATCCGACCGTTCGTAACGTGATGATGTTATTTCGTTATGACGGGACAACATTTATGCTAGTAGCCAATAGCTTTGGTCTAGGAATTTGATCTGAGCATGCATGGCACTTTGTCCGATCGGAATTCTCTATAAACCGATCGGAATGTCCGATCGTGTGTACAAGGGCTAAGACTAGGGTATGATTTGGTGTTTAACCATTGTCAATGTTCACCATAGTTCACATGTTCTGGTGTTATTTGCAGTTTGCAGACCAGATATTTCCTTTGTGCGATTATTGGGCGTCATGCACACAGGAAGTTTGCTTTGATTCTCTGCATGACAAAGCTCCTGGCAGAAGAAAAATGTGCCTAAAGCCATATATTGCACACATATTTAGATGTGTCAAGCGTTTGAACTTTAATGGCTTCCATTGGCCAGAAAATTACTTTATTCTGGCCATTGGAATGCATTAACGCTGAAGTGCTAGACGCATCTAGCATATAAGTGTGTTTATTGTTTTTTCTTTACTTTAGCTCTTCTCCTGAACAAGCCTTTGGTGGGTTTTGTTTTAGTCTGTAAATGTTCCTCTTCTAATAGGCTTGTAAACGTCCGTGTGTGCATGGAAACATAGACTTACACAGAGGTGCTTTTAGGCCGCGTACACACGGGCGGACTGTTCGCCCAACTTTGTCCGCTGAACAGTGTTTGGGCGGACAGTCCGCTCGTGTGTGGGCTTTCAGCGGACAGTTTCAGCGGACAGTTGGACGGACAAGGTTTTTCGGAATTTCCGAAAAACTGTCCGCTGAAACATTGTTTCAGCGAACAGTCCGCCCGTGTGTAGGCTTGTTCGTCAAACAAAGTTGCGCGCATGCTCAGAAAGGATTTTCACGCCGAAAGCTATAATGCAGTGTATAGGACGTTGTATTTTTCGTCCCGTCGTACGTGCCGTTCACGTCATCGCGCACGGTTTCAGCAAACTGTTCGTCCGTCGTGTGTGGCCATGTCCGTCCATGCTAAGTTTGAGCGGACTGTTTGCCGAAACTGTTGGACGGACAAAGTTGGGCGAACAGTCCGCGCGTGTGTACGCGGCCTTACAGGCTGAAAAAAAAAAGCTTAACGCCTGTAACAGCTGCATTTTTTTTTAAGCTCTGTGTGCATGAGCCCTTAAGTGGAAATAATTGTCCATGCTGATTTGCCCAATCAGTGAAAGCTGGTTGTTAAGGAGCGGGGCGGGAAGCTGGTCGCAGCGTCCTTAACAACCTTTGAGTCATCAGCTGTCAATGGGTTTCCCCGCTGACAGCTGAATTTAAAAAAAAAGTGCCAGTAAAAAAAAATGAAGAAAAACAGCATAGGGTCACCGTCACCCAAGTCCATACCAGACCCTTTTTGTCTGGTATGGATTGTGAGGGGAACCCCCAAGCCAATTTTTTTTAAAGGTCCCCCAAATCCATACTAGACCCTTATCTGAGCATGCATCCCCTCAGGAGTGGGGAGAAGATGAGCAAGTGCCCCACCCCCCTCCTGAAACATACCAGGCCACATGCCCTCAACATGGGGGGGGTTCTTTGGGGTGGGGGGGCTCACAAAAACGGGACATCAGCTGTGTCCACAAAAATGTGAATGAGGCCAATAATACATGGATGGAAATTCAGCCAGTTCAAAAGGGACCGGCCGAAATTCTATCCATGTATGCGCAGGCGATCAGTGTATGTACAACCAAATGATGGCTATAGCTGGTGATGCTGATCTGTGTATTCCGATGGCATGAAAGTTTCCCTGCTGTCAGAATACAATAGCTCAGTGGGATGTGGGTGGGGGAATTTTCAATTTTTTAAGTTCAACCCCGTTGATTGAATGAAAAAAAAGCCAGCAAAAGCAGAAAAGGATCTTTGCTGTTTTCTGGTTAAACTGACTTGGATAAAGGTGGGCATTTGTCCGTTTACATCTGCCTGTCCATAGACATATTACATTGTGGTTATGACAGACGATTTCTGAGTGAACGCCTGTGTGAATGACCATGGAAGGGAGGATTTAAAGAGTTTTTACTTTGCTTGGTTTTTGCTTTATGTACCTTTATGTTTAATAACATTTCCATAGCTTGGTGCATTGAATAGGTCCACAGGTTAAAACAAGACATGTCCTGCTCATTACGTTCAAACAAAAATAAAAATCCTAAACCAGCAGCTGATGGAGAAGTCAGAGAGGTTTTTGAATATTTAGAAAATTGTGATAAAAATTAGCCCTTTTCCTTGGAAATCATGAAGATTATTTGATAGAGGACAAAAACATGGGATGAAATGCACAGCAACACACATGAAAAATTGTCAGGCTGCATTTTATTGCAGCATAACACATGGGGATTGCATTTCTCAGGTGCATTGGATTGACATTCACAATGAATGGATCAATTGAGCCATATTTGGGTATGAGTTCACCTGTCCGAATGCTGAATGTTTAGGGCAGGTTTGTCAAACTCGATTTTTTTGTGGGACGTATCAGCAGTATGGTTACTCTCAAAGGGTCAGTCGTGCCTGGGGTGTGCTATGTAAAGAATGTAGGGTTTAGGGGTGAGTTATGTACAAAATGAAGGGTTTAAGGGTTTGTACTACATACAGAGTGCAGGGTTTAGGAGTGCACTACATACAAAGTACAGAGTTCAAGAGTTCACTACATACAGAGTTCAGAATTTAGGGGTGTGCCATGTACAGAATTTAGTGTTTAGGGGTGTTCTACATACAGAGTCAACAGTACAACCATAAAAAATTGAAAAACAGTACAAACACAAAAAAAATTATTACCCGCGACTAGTACAGGTTAGAAGCATAGAGAACAATCAACTGTTGCATTAAAAAGGTAATGCACAGAGATACAGTATTTCAGAGTCAAAGTCCACACGTCATCTTTGAGAGGTAAAAGGCAGGAACAAGGCTAGAGAAAAGCATAGCTAGTACACCCAACTAACATGAGTGGTTGAATTAAACTTAGTACAGTATAAAATGCTACAAAAGAAACAATATACTAGGCGCATGTGTGGAGACCTAGCTCACACCCACGTCCCGCTGAACACATCAGCATCACCCGTTACCTCCCGCGATTCCAGGGCACTTCTCAGCCAGGGGGATGGAGACCTAGCTGTATGGACATACTGCCTTAGACCTCTGCTCCACGAGGGGTAAAAGCTAAGATGGCGGCGGAGCATGCTCATCTAGCAGCACAGCATGCTCCTACAAACAACTGCTGCTAACACAGCCTGATTCCCAGGGTGAGTCCGACATCAAATTCTCCCTCTCCTCCAGGCCAGCAACAGATCTGTCAGCCCCCTAGCACTCCTACAGAAAATAAAACACATTCTCCATAAGGCTCTCAAGCCAACTTCAGAGCACATTACAAACAACCTCACCAAAGAAATTAGAGAGCTGGGCAATCGCACTGCTGCGTTGGAAATAAGAGTCAATGAAATTGAGAATATCACACAGGACTACATGACTGAACTGGAAAACCTTAAAAGAATAAAATGTTGCCGTGTAGAGTATCAGAGGCATCCCTGAATCCATAATCAATTTGCAATCTACTGTGACTGCCCTGTTCCAGGAGCTACAGTCAGCTATCCCAATAGAATCCCTGGAGATGGATAGAGTGCACAGAGCCCTCATCCCCAAAAAAATGTACGGGTCCCCTCTCGACATCATCACAAAGTTCCATTATTACCGCATTAAAGAAGAGCTTCTGCTCGCAGCCCGTGAAAAGGATGCTCTCAACTTTCAGGGCCATTACCAACTTTTCACAGGTCTGCCCCAACTGATGAACACCAAGCGTCGAGCTATGAATCCCCCAACTCCTAGAGTTGCAGTGACACTACATCACCTACCAGTGGGGTTTTCCGTCCTCGGTTAGCTTCACCAATCAAGGGTTCAAATACAGCTGCCGATCACCCGAGGAGCTGCAACACACCCTGCAAGAACTGCACAACAGTGGAAAATGATCCCAACGCCGGCACCTCCCACAGGAGAGCAACCTCAACATCCCCATCCAAACCTCTACCATCCTCTGGAAAACTCAGCAACCAATCTGCATATAACACCTCTTCAACTAATGACCAAGAAGACTCCATGGCCTGAGGTTGAATCTCCCCTTTAAATTCTCTTTTTCCCTCACCATGGGTTTGGGACACACCTGGTCGTTCAGTTGTTTTAGACGACCATCCCCACACAAGTACCTTGCGCACTTTTGTTTGATCTTCGCTCTGTCTCTGTTTAACTTTTTCAAATGCTTAATTCAGTTATTTAGCCCCTGATGGACTGTGAACATAACTTCTTGTCCCTAGAGGTTATTACCAACTCAGTCAGAAGTTATGATTTATAGCCTTCCCATGGCCTTTGATCCACTCTGCTGAACTTTGGATTTAGTGTCCACAATTAAACTCTTATCCCCTTTGAACTCCAACAAGGAACTACTACTTTCAGCAGAATCCACCATACAGTCTGACCTTGCCCGGCAGTAAACACCACTACACACCTTCTGACTACCAACCGCACCCAAGTACCATTGGTCATAAGGCCTACTCGGCCTTAGGGATAAGCTTTGTGTTCATGTTAAACCCATGTTCAACTCAAACATCGTCTGTCCGTCCATTCAGCGAATTCTGAACATTATGGGCCGTTCGCGCCAAATTTGAGTGGCACGTCACAGCCCATAATTCACTGTGGCATCGCAGTGCTTTGCTGGCTGATGCTTGGCCAAGCATGCACTATGACTATGCACTAGAGTTTGTCTGCTTACCTGTTTCATGTGTTCATCTCTAGAGACCAGCCGACCCTCACCTGACTGCTTTTGTAATCCATCCTCTGGCATGACTTCACCCTACCTCCTATCAGAGAACTCTATATTAACCTGTGCACTGCAGGCCAACCCTGCTGATCAACCATTGTGTATTCCTTTGTGCGTTTAGCTTCCTGATACCTGCCGTGTGCTCTTCTGTTGTTCCGTTACTGACTTTGGCGTGTCCTTGACTATCCCTGTTTGCCTGTGATCCTGACTTATTGGCGTGTCCCTGACTATTCCTGTCTGCTTGTGGCCCCGACCTTGGCTTTATCCCTTACTATCCCTATCCTCCTGTTGCCTACTGTGGGTGCGGGCTGGGAGACCCTGGGGGTCGCGACCTGGAGCCAGTTGCAGCCAAGTCCATTCTCACCACTAGAGGCTCTGGTGAACACCTGCTGGCTCTTAGACTCCGCGTCCCAGGGAATATTACGCTCTAACCCCGGTGGGATCTGTCTCCCATCCGCAGCAGTCAGTCTTAGGGTCCACAACCTTGTGGTGCACTCCTGATCCCTACGGTGTGCATCTGTCACCTCGCCTCAAGGTGACCTGACACTCTCCTTGTTGGCCTTCCAGACATACTAATGGCCTGCAGGGAGATGTAGCTGCACAAAGCTGGGACGTATATACTGATATACTGCAGCTAGCAGAATCAACTGCCTGCCTGTAGTATTATTAGTATGAGAACACCAGCAATTGGGGTAGCTCTATGTGCACACTGTGCAGAGTACACAGTACACCAACTGTAATTACTGCAGCTGCCTGCGGTATATGATCAGAAGAACACCAGCAATTGGGGTAGCTTTAGGTGCACACTGTGCAGATGACACAATACACCAACTGTAATTACTGCAGCTGCCTGCCTGTTGTATAGGACCAGAAGAACACCAACAATTGGGGTAGCTTTAGGTGCACACTGCGCAGATGGCACAATACACCAACTGTAATTGCTACAGCTGCCTGCAGATAGGAGCAGCAGAACACCAGCAATTGGGGTAGCTTTAAGTGAACACTGTGCAAAGGACACAATACACACGAATGTAGCTAAACTGAATACAGTGTGTGTGTGTATTTATATACAGCACCTAGGATAGAGATTATATATATATATATATATATACATATACACACACACACTGCAGCTAACTGACTAGCCTACTGCCTGCTCTATCTAACTCAAATTAAATTAAATCACACTGTCTCTGTCTGTCTCTGCTGTTGCAACACACTACACAAGGCCGCCACGCAGGCGGCCTTATATAGTGTGGGGTGTGTACTAAACCCCCTGAGCCATAATTGGCCAAAGCCACCCTGACTTTGGCCAATTACGGCTCTCTGTACAGACGGCGCTGTGATTGGAAAAGCATGCATAGTCATAGTGATAGCAGTGAGTTTTATGCTCTCACTGTTATCTACTCATACAGTGTAACATAGTTGTGTCTGTTATTTTACTTCCATGTGACATTATATGTACTTTATATACATGATTTTGTCTGTTATCCAAGTGTTCAGGTGAAGCTCATGTTTGTTTTTACCAATTATTATTATTAAAATACCTTTTATACTACTTCTATTGGCTCCTATTACTGTCTCTTGCTGCCTAAAAACCCCGCTTGTGGGGGAACTAGTTCTAAGCGTATCTCGTGTGGCCAAAACATCAGCCGCTTGGGCACCACATGCTTGATCAGACATATGTTGACCTGCCATTCAGCTCGTTGGCAAGCGTACCTTAAAGACCCACACCAAAGAACAAAGCAGACCTCTCCTTGCTCCTCATCAGGTGGGATCTCCAACCCCACTATACCTTCAGTCCTCTCTGAAACCTGCACTGAGAGGAATGAAGGTGTAGAATTAGGTGTGTCACAGCCAAGTACTTGCGGGCATTCTGCTAGCAGTACACTGACATTCGATTGTACCAGGCAAATTTTCCTGCCCCAGCTGCTGGACCGTCGAAAGAAGTTCACTCCCAGCCATCCACATGCCCAGCGGTTGAATGCTAGCTTGGCTAAATTGCTAGCACTTCAGCTGCTGCCTTTTCAGTTTGTAGACTCGGCCCCCTTCCGTGAGTTTGTGCAATGGGAGGTTCCTCAGTGGCAGGTCCCCAAATGCCACTTTTTCTCATGGAAGGCAATTCCGGCTCTCTACCGGCATGTGGAAGGCAATGTCCATGCCTTGCCGGACAGGGGCGGTCCGCGGTAAGGTGCATATTACTGTTGACTCATGGTCCAGAAGGCATGGACAGGGGCGTTACCTATCTTTCACTGCCCATTGGGTCACTCTTCTGGCAGCTGGGAAGGATGCAGGACAATGTGCAGTAGTGTTGGAGGTTGTTCTGCCACCACGCCTCCAAAATGCTACTACTGGTTGTGACACACCTCTTTCCTCCACCTCTCCTCTTCTTCTTCCTCCATGGCCTCTTCCAGTGCTTTGTCTTTGGAACCAGCGTGCTCTGTAGGCGTTCAAGGGGCTACACAAGTACGCAGGCAAAAAGTTGTCATGCCATGCTTGTGCTGGTTTGTTTGGTGGACAGGAGCCACACTGGGGCAGATATTTTGTCAGCTCTTCAGGGGCAGGCCGAGAGGTGGTTGATGATATGCCAGCTTAAGCCAGGAATGGTGGTTTGCGACAATGGCACCAACCTCCTCTCCGCCCTCCGACAGGGACAACTGACCCATGTGCCCTGTGTGGCTCACGTCCTTAACCTGGTGGTGCAGCGGTTCTTGGGCAGGTACCCGGGCTTACAGGATGTCCTGAGGCAGGCCAGGAAAGTCTGTGTGCATTTCTGCTGATCATTTAATGCCAGTGCTTGGCTGGCTGAGCTCCAAAAGGAGTTGAACCTGCCCAAGAACCGTGTTATATGTGACTTGCCCACCAGGTGGAACTCAACGTTGGCCATGCTGCAGCGGCTGCACACGCAGCAGAGGGCCATCAATGAGTACCTGTTCGACTACGGCACCAGGACAGGGTCAGGGAAGCTCGGTTTTTTCTCACCACGTCAGTGGGGCATGATCAGGGATGCATGCACTGTCCTGTCACCGTTTGAGGAGGCCACAAGGATGGTGAGCAGTGACAGTGCATGCATCAGTGACACTGTACCTCTTGTCCACCTGTTGGAGCATACACTGCGTGGAATAATGGACAGGCCACTTGAGGCAGAACAGAGGCAGGAAGAGGAGGACTTCCTTGCCTCTCAAGGCCCCCTTTATCCAGACAGTGTTCCTGCTGTCCCACTCATCACACAGGAAGAGGAGGAGGAGAAGGAGGAGGCTTGTGTCAGCATGGAGGTGGAGCCTGGCACTCAGCATCAGCATTCTTTTAGCGATGATTTACAGCCCCAAGAAACCCATGGACTTGTACGTGGCTGGGAGGAGGTGGCTGCGGATCATGTTGTCCTTAGTGACCCAGAGGACTCGGGACCGAATGCCTCAGCTAACCTACGCTGCATGGCCTCCCTGATCCTGCAAAACCTGCAGGAAGGATCCTCATATTCTTCGGATCAAGGAGAGGGACCATTACTGGCTGGCCACTCTCCTTGATCCATGGTACAAGGGTAAGGTTGCGGACCTTATCTTGCCATCGCAGAGGGAGCAGAGGATGAGACATCTCCGGGAGGCCTTGCAGAAAGGTCTGTGCAACGCGTTCCCAGAGACTGGGAGGTTACAAACTCCTGGTCCTGGACAACGTTTTGCTGAGGCTTTCGATCAGTCACAGAAGGAGCGGTGGAGAAGGTGGTCGTCTGACCAATGCGTTCAGTCAATTTTTTAGTCCGCAGCCCCAAGGTATGATCGGTTCCAGCAACCATCGCCACCGTCTGATTTACATGGTGCAGTAATACCTAGGGGCAAGGTCAGAATTGGACACCTTTCCCACCAAAAATCCTCTGGCTTACTGGGTCTTGAGGATGGATCACCGGCCATAGCTTGCACAGTATGCAATTGAGCTACTGGCCTGTCCTGCATCCAGCGTTCTTTTGGAATGCACCTTCAGTGCTGCTTGAGGCTTTGTAACCGATCACAGGTGGCGCCTGTCCACCGACTCGTTGATCAACTGACCTTCATAAAGATGAATCAGTCTTGGATCACCACCAGCTACCAAGCACCTGAAGCTGATGTAACACATGTCACATCCCTTCAATACTGCCTATGCTGATGCTGAGTTATTGTCCTGTTATGTTGACTGACTACCCTCTTCCTCCTCAATGATCCTGGTTCTGGGTGATGGCACCAGTGGCTAAGGCCCAATTTTTCAGCCCTTGTTTAATAGGGGCATGTAATTACAAATTTTGATGCAATTCTTTGCAGCAGGGCTCATTCCTGCACTCCAACTAGAGTATCTGGGAGAGGTTGCAGTGTAGTGGCACCAGAACCAGTGACTAAGGCCCAAGTTTTCAGCCCCTGTTTAACAGGGGCATGTAATTACAATTTTTAATGCAATGCTTTGCAGCAGGGCTCATTCCTGCACTCCAACTAGAGTATCTGGTAGAGGTCGCAGTGTCATGGCACCAGTGCCTAAGGCCAAATTTTTCAGCCCCTGTTTAACAGGGGAATGTAATTACAATTCTTGATATAATATTTTACAGCAGGGCCTGTTCCTGTGCCCACCGAGAGTAACTGTGAGGACTTACCAGCACCATCACCACCACAACCACCAAAGGCCCAATTTTTCTACCACTGTTCAACAATGGCATGTAATTACAATTCTTGATATAATCATTCACAGCAGGGAGCTCCACTGCCCACCAAGAGTCACTTTGAGGGCTTACAGTGTTGTGGCAACACCAACACCTTAGGCCCACATTTCTGCAGAGCATATAGGGCAGGCCCCTACTTTCAAACATCCAACTTACAAACGTCTCCTACTTGCAAACGGAAGGAGACAACAGAAAGTGAGATGAAAAAAGACGAATGGCCCAAAAAATTATACAGGAGTGATAACCCTTCCCTATGTCTTTCAAAAAGCTTAAAAATAGATTTTTTGATTGAAGCTACTTTTTAAAAAGTACCACTTCAAAATTACAAACAGATTCTACTTAAAGTGGGATTCCGCTCTTCTTTTTTTTTTTTTTTTTTCTTACCTGTCTCACAGGTGGGCGAGTGCTACCTTCGATTGGCATCCACGTCCGGCGTTTATTTGACCCCCGGCGCGACAAATCTTTTCCTCAGGATGACTTATAAAAACCTGCTCTGGCGTTTTCCATTTTAACTGTGGGCGTCTGAAGCCCACAGGCATTTACTTCCTGGTATATGATGACGTCTGGCTCCCAGCATGCTCCGCTCCATCTTGCACATGCTCAGTGAGAGCAGTGTAATGGCAGATACAGCTGCCTGCCCACTTTAAAAATGGCAAATTCGTACACGTCCTCGTCACGTGACCGGCGTCCTAACGAAATCTCGCGAGATTTCGCAATTTCATTGTCCCCCATGGATTCTTGGGAAATAGCTTCAAATTTCCCAGGGACCATTGCGAGGACGATAGCCACGCCTACTCCCACGGGAGGACAACCCGGAAGTCAGCTGAAACATCAGAAATAAAAGGTAAGTAAATAATATTTTTTTTTTCAGGGTTCGTTTAGGTAAGTATGCTATCTGTTGATTTTAATAACATGTACTTTCATTTTTAGGTACCAAACCACTTTAACATAGCAAACCTACACAGTTCCTGTCTTGTTTGCACCGCCTGTATTCTACTGTTCTGAGTATATAGGGCTTGGGGGCCCCACGCCTTTCCTTTTTTTATTTGGGTACGGGGTTCCCCTTAATATCCATACAAGACCCAAAGGGGCTGGTAATGGGTGGGGGGATACCCATGCCATTTTTTTCTCAATGACTTTCATCCGTATTGCTGGAACCAGACATTACATTAAAACTGAAAGCAGTTTTAAATGACTTTTTATCCGTTAAATGTCATTTTGTGCAGGGACTGTTCTAAACACGGGAAACACGTGCCACTTCACAGGCATACTATAGACACCCCCCAGGCACGATATTTAAAGGAATATTTCACTTTTTTTCCACTTTAATAGTCATTAAAATCAGTGCTCCCAAAAAAAAACCGCAGTTTAAAAAAAAAATGTTGGCATTGACCCATGTCCCTTGGGGCAGGAGCCGGGTCCGCAAACCCTTTTTAGGACATAATCTTGCATATTAGCCATTAAAATTATCACTTTTTATTTCGAATGTTCGAGTCCCATAGACTTCAATGGGGTTCTAAAGTTCGTACGAATTTTCGGTCCGTTCGAAAGATCTGGTGCGAACCGAACCGGAGGGTGTTCGGCTCATCCCTAGAGGTGACGTTGTGACCTCGACATCCACAAGCAGATGTCATAAAATACAGTCTTTCATTAATTGTATTACACGGTTTGTCGTGTATGTTATTACATGCTTGATGTGCTCTATCCAATATGTCGGTAGGACAACACATTCATGCCGGTATATGCTTATACCTTTTTTCTATACGTTTTGGTAACATGATTACATGTGTTTATATACACTTGTAAATGTACACACATTTGTAGTTTTTTGGCCGGTCTACTGACACCTATTTATATGTATAGTCCTCCTATCCAGATTGAAAACACGGTAGCATTTATGCCAGTTTCATTCTACAATATTTAGTTACCTTGTTTCTTTCTTTTTTTCCCATTGTTTAGGTATGATATTGCCTATGTGCAGTGTGTTAAATGATACTTTTGTCCTAGTCTGAGCTTTGTCCACCTTTAATCTAGCGCAGTTATCGTTTTGTATTGTAACATGTAGAATAAGACTTTCACTTCACTCCGTGCTTTGTTTGCAGTAATTAAGTGAAGATTTTGTCTCATTCTACAGCATGTTGAGTGAGACTCCACATGTTGCTTGCAGTTAATTAGGTAAGGCTATTGCCTCGTATCTTCAATTGGTTATTGCTTCTGTGCAGCGTGTGGAGTGACACTTCTGTCTCGCTCCTCGCTTTGCCTACTATAAACCTAGGGCTGTTTTTTCCTGTATTGCAACATATGGAGGGAGTTTTTAACTACACCCCACGCTTTGTCTGCGGTTATTTCACTGGAGACTTTGTTTTATTTTACAGCATGAGGACTGGGACTCCACATGTTGCTTGCAGTCTATTTAGTAAGGCTATTGCCTTTTATTTCCAAGTTTTGTAGCCGCATCATGCCTTTGCATTGTTAGTTATTGCTTTGTTTGGTTTGCTTTAAATCTAAAATCATACTTATATTGCTACGTTTCTCATTTCTTATACAGTTTCTTCTTTTTGCCCTCATGTCTCTGTATGTTTTTTTATGTACATGTCCGGATGGGCACAATTGGAATAATAATCATGTTCCAATAGTCAATTTTAATTTTATACATGGAAATGTTTTATATTTGTGATGGTATTTACTATATATGCTTTTTTTGACTTTTTGAATAAAAATTGATATCAAATATTTCGCAGGTCCTCATGATGATTAATTTGATTTTGTTTATAGTCATTTTGTTATTTTTCACATCTGCATCTGTATTTGTATTATTATCTATTATACATTTTTCTTATTTCCGATTTTTTTGCCTTTGATTGCACCACATGGGGAATCTGCATTTAGCTTACAATTACATATATATATATACATATATACATATATATTTTTAGTTATTAATTTATTTGAATTTATTGTACTCATTAGCTCTTTGCTTCTCCCCTTCAGGTGCAATTCATTTCGGGCAATAACAAGGTCTGATTTTAATGGAAGGTTTCTTCCAACATTGCTTTACATTTGATTGGCAGTCTATTTTTCATTAGCTCCATATATACATAAGATCAGACCTTGTTTATTCAGCTATGACTAAGCATCTGTTTGTGATGTGAAACGCATTAGCTGTTCTTCCCTGTCTTCTATGCTTAAGATATGATTGTTTTTGGATATTAATCTTTCAATAAGACCCCTTTCACACTGGAGCATTTTTCAGGCGTTTTAGCGTTAAAAAAAGCACCTGTAAAGCACTTGAAAGAAGCCTCATCTGCAGTCCCAATGTGAAAGCCCAAGTGCTTTAAGAGCCCTTTCACAATGTCGGCGCCCGAAAAACGCTCGTAAAGCGCCGCTTAAACTAGCAGCGCTTTACCAGCGTTTTTCGAGCGCTATTGGGGCGTTTTTAACCCCTGCTAGTGGCCAAATAAAGGGTTAAAAGCACCCACAAAACGCTGCTGCCAATAGCATTTTTCAGGCGTTTTACAGGCGCTTCCCATTGATTTCAATGGGAAGGGGCGCTTTAGGAGCCTTGTATTCACCGCTCCAAAAGCGTGCAAAGAAGCTGCTTGCAGGACTTTTTTTGACGCCCTGCCAGCGCAGCGCCTCAGTGTGAAAGCACTCGGGCTTTTACATTGGGATTGCAGTTGCAGCTTCTTTCAGGCGCTTTTTTTTTAACGCTAAAGCACCTGAAAAATGCCCCAGTGTGAAAGGAATCTCAGTGTGAAAGCACTCGGGCTTTTACATTGGGATTGCAGTTGCAGCTTCTTTCATGCGCTTTTTTTTAACGCTAAAGCACCTGAAAAATGCCCCAGTGTGAAAGGAATCTCGGTGTGAAAGCACTCGGGCTTTTACATTGGGATTGCAGTTGCTGCTTCTTTCAGGCGCTTTTTTTAAACGCTAAAGCACATGAAAAACGCCCCAGTGTGAAAGGGGTCCAAAGATGCCTTCAGTGATGTGCGACTATCCAGGATTTTTCCTTCCTTCCTAATTTGAGCAAAGCCAGTACATGCTAGATCGTATAGAGTGGGTGTCTCCAACAGGTCTGGAGCTTTTGAGCTGCAATTTTTCTGTTACATAGTACAAGTATATCACATGTCAATGAATGGATTAATGCATGAGAAAAAGGTTAAGAAACAGTGGGAGGAATTTATCAAAAAATAATCTGGTGCAGCTGTTTGTGGCAACCAATCAGCTTCTATCTTCAGTTTGTTCAGTTATGCTTTAAAAAATAAAAGATAAAGGTAGTTGGTTGTCATGCACAGCTGCTCGAGATTCTGTCTGTTCCAGTTTTGTTGAATTCCTCTCAGTGAGTACATATCATTGTATATAAATGAACCCAGATAGTTTTTGCTGAAACTTTTCTTTTTATACATAAAAGCAGTTATGCATTTTCACCATTATATACACAGGGGCATAGATAAGGGGGGAGTCAGGAGTGTTCAACCCCTCCCCCCCACCCCAAGCATCCTGGCAAAATGCCCAGACAGTGTCCCTGCTGTTTAGCTTCAGCATCAGCACAGTAGCAGCAACCAGAGTTTCGGAGTGCAGCAGCCAGACCCCTTCTGTGGTGCCCCATCCCCTCAGTTTAATAAGAGGTCCCCCTAAAAAGCACAAAACTACTGCAAGGTCTCAAATGCCGGAAATTGACAGTGCACAGTTGAGGGAACTCCTAGACTCCTCCTCGAGTTATCATATGACATAGCTGAAGGGAGACTGGGGATGCACAAGTTTTCCTACTTCTGTGGCATGCTGAATCTGAGGTCTGGCAAGTGAGGAGGCATAAATTTTCTGTTTTAGGATGGAAGAAGTAAGAGTTACAGTCTGGGGGAGTTTCTTTTGGTGAGGGGGTTAAGGAAAAGGGGTGGAGTTTCTTGTAGAGAAGTTTACAGGGGGTGGTTAATGGCAGGGATTTTCTTCTGGGAGGGAGTTTGATTGGATGAAGGGAGATTTTCTTCACAATTAGAAATCTTTGCTGGGGAGAGGGTATTGAATTAGTGAGATATTTTTGCTTTGGTGGGTCAGTTTAGAGACAGGGGGGTTTAATTTTTGTGGTGATTGAGGGAGGGAGATATTTTACAGTGGGAATCTCTTCTTGAGGAGAGAGGGTTCTTAGGAGGGAGATGGGGCTTTTTTGCCCTTTAAAATAGATTTTTTTTTTTTGGTGGTTGGACCATTGATCCAATGTTGCATCTGTCCCCAGCTGCTTCTAAGCTCAACAACAGAGTGATCAAAGACCGCTGATTACTCAGCTCTCAGCCTTCGTTGAGCAAATAGTAGTAACTGTCAGTCCCTGGATCTGCACCCCCCCCCTCAAGATCACTGGAATGCCAGGCTGTGGAGAGGGCAGAAGGGCTGGCTCAGGGTCTCTGCGGCTCATTAAGAGGCTGGACTACAGTCGGAGTATTGTGTAATCTGCACAGTGTGCACCTAAAGCTACCCCAATTTCTGGTGTTCTTCTGATTCTATACCATAGGCAGGCAGATGCAGTAATTACAGTCGTTGTATTGTGTCATCTGCACAGTGTGCACCTAAAGCTACCCCAATTGCTGGTGTTCTGATCATATACCACAGGCAGGCAGCTGAAGTAATTACAGTCAGTGTATTGTGACATCTGCACAGCGTGCACTTAAAGCTACTCCACTTGCTGCTGTTCTGCTGATCTTTTACAACAGGCAGCTGCAGTAATTACAGTCGTTACTGTGTCATCTGCATAGTGTGCACTTAAAGCTACCCCAATTGCTGATGTTCTTCTGATCCTATACCACAGGCAGGCAGCTGCAGTAATTACAGTCGGTGTGCTGTGTCAGCTGCACAGTGTGCACTTAAAGCTACCCCACTTGCTAGGGTTCTGCTGATCCTATACCGCAGGCAGCTGAAGTAATTACAGTTGGTGTACTGTGTCATCTGCACAGTGTGCATTTTAAGCTACCCTCATTTCTGGTGTTCTGCTGATCCGATACCACAGGCAGCTGCAGTAATAACAGTTGGTATACTGTGTCCTCTGCACAGTGTGCATTTTAAGCTACACAGTCAGCTGCACAGTGTACACCTAAAGCTACCCCAATTGCTGGTGTTCTTCTGAGCCTATACCGCAGGCAGCTGCAGTAATTACAGTTGGTGTACTGTGTACTCGGCACAGTGTGCACTTAAAGCTATCCCAATTGCTGGTGTTCTTCTGATCCTATACCACAGGCAGGCAGCTTCAGTAATTACAGTCAGTGTATTAAGTCATCTGCACAGTGTGCACCTAAAGCTACCCAGAACGCTGGTGTGCTTCTGATCTAATACCACAGGCAGGCAGCTGCAGTAATTACAGTCAGTGTATTGTGTCATCTGCACAGTGTGCATTTTCAGCTACCCCAATTGCTGGTGTTCTTCTGATCCTATACCACAGGCAGGCAGCTGTAGTAATTACAGTCCATGTATTGTGTCATATGCACAGTGTGCACCTAAAGCTACCCAAATTGCTGGCATTCTGCTAATCCTATACCGCAGGCAGATGCAGTAATAACAGTTGTTGTACTGTGTCATCTGCACAGTGTGCATTTTAAACTACCCCAATTGCTGGTGTTCTGCTGATCCGATACCACAGGCAGCTGCAGTAATTACAGTTGGTGTACTGTGTACTCTGCACAGTGTTCACCTAAAGCTACCCCAATTGCTAGTGTTCTTCTGATCCTATACCGCAGGCAGCTGCAGTAATTACAGTTGGTGTACTGTGTACTCTGCACAGTGTACACCTAAAGCTACCCCAATTGCTGGTGTTCTTCTGAGCCTATACCGCAGGCAGCTGCAGTAATTACAGTTGGTGTACTGTGTACTCAGCACATTGTGCACCTAAAGCTACCCCGAACGCTGGTGTGCTTCTGATCTAATACCACAGGCAGGCAGCTGCAGTAATTACAGTCAGTGTATTGTGTCATCTGCACAGTGTGCATTTTCAGCTACCCCAATTGCTGGTGTTCTGCTGATCCTATACCACAGGCAGCTGCAGTAATTACAGTCGGTATACTGT
The DNA here is from genome assembly GCF_037356315.1 of Lithobates pipiens. Classification (NCBI taxonomy): domain Eukaryota; kingdom Metazoa; phylum Chordata; class Amphibia; order Anura; family Ranidae; genus Lithobates; species Lithobates pipiens. The sequence continues at coordinate 189,673,575 of NW_027507785.1, read as the reverse complement.
GTACTGTGTACTCTGCACAGTGTTCACCTAAATCTAACTCAAGTGCTGGTGTTCTTCTGATCCTATACCATAGGCAGGCAGCTGAAGTAATTACAGTTGGTGTATTGTGTCATCTGCACAGTGTGCATCTAAAGCAACCACAATTTCTGGAGTTCTTCTGATCCTATAACACAGGCAGCTGCAGTAATTACAGTTGGTGTACTGTGTACTCAGCACAGTGTACACCTAAAGCTACCCCAATTGCTGGTGTTCTTCTGATCCTATACCGCAGGCAGGCAGCTGCAGTAATTATAGTTGGTGTACTGTGTACTCTGCACAGTGTGCACCTAAAGCTTTCACAATTGCTGGTGTTCTGCTGATCCTATACCACAGGCAGCTGCAATGATTACAGTGGGTGTACTGTGTCATCTGCACAGTGTACACTTAAAGCTACCCCAATTGCTGATGTTCTTCTAATCCTATCCACTGGCATGCAGCTGCAGTAATTACAGTCAGTGTTTTGTTTCATCTGCACAGTGTGCACCTAATGCTACCCCAATTGCTGCTGTTCTGCTGATCCTATACTGCAGGCAGCTGCAGTAATTACAGTCGGTGTATTGTGTCATCTGCCTAGTGTGCACCTAAAGCTACCCCAATTACTGGTGTTCTTCTGATCCTATACCACAGGCAGGCAACTACAGTATTTACAGTTGGTGTATTGTGTCATCTGCACAGTGTGCACCTAAATCTACCCCAATTGCTGGTGTTCTTCTGATCCTATACCGCAGGCACCTGCAGTAATTACAGTTAGTGTTCTTTGTCATCTGCACTGTGTGCATTTTAAGCAACCCAATTGCTGGTGTTCTGCTGATCTGATACTGCAGGCAGCTGCAGTAATTACAGTCGGTGTATTGTGTCATCTGCCTAGTGTGCACCTAAAGCTACCCCCATTGCTGGTGTTCTTCTGATCCTATACCATAGGCAAGCAGCTGCAGTAATTACAGTTGGTGTATTGTGTCATCTGAACAGTGTGAACCTAAAGCTTCCGCAATTGCTGGTGTTCTTCTGATCCTATACGGCAGGCAGCTGCAGTAATTATAGTTGGTGAACTGTTAACTCTGCACAGTGTGCACCTAAAGCTACCCCAATTGCTGGTGTTCTTCTGATCCTATACTACAGGCAGTCAGCTGCAGTAATTACAGTTGGCGTACTATGTACTCTGCACAGTGTGCACCTAAAGCTACCCCAATTGCTGGTGTTCTTCTGATCTTATGCCGCAGGCAGCTACAGTAATTACAGTTGGTGTACTGTGAACTCTGCACAGTGTGCACCTAAAGCTACCCCAATTACTGGTGTTTTTCTGATACTATACTAGAGGCAGGCAGCTGCAGTAATTATAGTTGGTGTATTGTGTCATCTGCACAGTGTACACCTAAAGCTACCCCAATTGCTGGTGTCCTTCTGATCCTATACCGCAGGCAGCTGCAGTAATTACAGTCGGTGTACTGTGTCATCTGCACAGTGTGCATTTTAAGCTACCCCGATTTCTGGTGTTCTGCTGATCCGATACCGCAGGCAGTTGCAGTAATTACAGTCAGTGCACTGTGTACTCTGCAAAGTGTTCATCTAAAGCTACCCCAATTGCTGGTGTTCTTCTGATGCTATACCGCAGGCAGCTGCAGTAATTACAGTCGGTGTACTGTGTCATCTGCACAGTGTGCATTTTAAGCTACCCCAATTGCTGGTGTTCTGCTGATCCGATACAGCAGGCAGTTGCAGTAATTACAGTCGGTGTACTCAGCAAAGTGTTCATCTAAAGCTACCCCAATTGCTGGTGTTCTTCTGATCCTATACCGCAGGCAGCTGCAGTAATTACAGTTGGTGTACTGTGTACTCTGCACAGTGTGCATTTTAATCTACCCGAATTGCTGGTGTTCTTCTGATCCTATACCATAGGCAGCTGCAGTAATTGCAGTCGGTGTACTGTGTCATCTGCACGGTGTGCATTTTAAGTTACCACAATTGCTTGTGTTCTGCTGATCCGGTTCTGCAGGCAGCTGCAGTAATTACAGTGCATCTGTCCCCAGCTGCTTCTAAGCTCAACAACAGAGTGATCAAAGACCGCTGATTACTCAGCTCTCAGCCTTCGTTGAGCAAATAGTAGTAACTGTCAGTCCCTGGATCTGCCCCCCCCAAGATCACTGGAATGCCAGGCTGTGGAGAGGGCAGAAGGGCTGGCTCAGGGTCTCTGCGGCTCATTAAGAGGCTGGACTACAGTCGGAGTATTGTGTAATCTGCACAGTATGCACCTAAAGCTACCCCAATTTCTGGTGTACTTCTGATTCTATACCACAGGCAGGCAGCTGCAGTAATTACAGTTGGTGTATTGTGTCATCTGCACAGTGTGCACCTAAAGCTACCCCAATTGCTGGTGTTCTATTGATCCTATACCATAGACAGGCAGCTGCAGTAATTACAGTTGGTGTATTGTGTCATCAGCTCAGTGTGCACCTAAAGCTACCCCAATTGCTGGTGTTCTTCTGATCCTATAACATAGGCAGCTGCAGTAATTACAGTTGGCGTACTGTGTACTCTGCACAGTGTGCACCGAAAGCTACCCTAATTGCTGGTATTCTTATGATCCTATACCATAGGAAAGCAGCTGCACTACTTACAGTTGGTGTACTATGTACTCTGCACAGTGTGCACCTAAAGCTATCCCAATTACAGTGTTCTTCTGATCCTATACGGCAGGCAGCTGCAATAATTACTGGTGGTGTATTGTGTCATCTGCACAGTGTACACCTAAAGCTACCCCAATTGCTGGTGTTCTTCTGATACTATACCGCAGGCAGCTGCAGTAATTACAGTTGGTGTACTGTGTACTCTGCACAGCATGCACCTAAAGCTCCCCCAATTGCTGGTGTTCTTCTGATCCTATAACACAGGCAGGCAGCTGCAGTAATTACAGTTGGAATACTGTGCAATCTGCACAGTGTGCACATAAATCTACCCCAATTGCTGGTGTTTTTTTGATCCTATACGACAGGCAGCTGCAGTAATTACAGTTGGTGTATTGTGTCATCAGCACAGTGTGCACCTAAAGCTATCCCAATTGCTGGTGTTCTTCTGATCCTATACGGCAGGCAGCTGCAGTAATTACTGTTGGTGTATTGTGTCATCTGCATAGTGTGCACTTAAAGTTACCCCAATTGCTGATGTTCTTCTGATCCTATAGCAGAGGCAGGCAGCTGCAGTAATTACAGTTGGTGTATTGTGTCATCTGCACAGTGTGCACCTAAAGCTACCCAATTGCTGGTGTTCTTCTGATCCTATACCATAGGCAGCTTCAGTAATTGCAGTCGGTGTACTGTGTCATCTGCACGGTGTGCATTTTAAGTTACCACAATTGCTTGTGTTCTGCTGATCCGGTTCTGCAGGCAGCTGCAGTAATTACAGTGCATCTGTCCCCAGCTGCTTCTAAGCTCAACAACAGAGTGATCAAAGACCGCTGATTACTCAGCTCTCAGCCTTCGTTGAGCAAATAGTAGTAACTGTCAGTCCCTGGATCTGCCCCCCCCCCAAGATCACTGGAATGCCAGGCTGTGGAGAGGGCAGAAGGGCTGGCTCAGGGTCTCTGCGGCTCATTATGAGGCTGGACTACAGTCGGAGTATTGTGTAATCTGCACAGTGTGCACCTAAAGCTACCCCAATTTCTGGTGTACTTCTGATTCTATACCACAGGCAGGCAGCTGCAGTAATTACAGTTGGTGTATTGTGTCATCTGCACAGTGTGCACCTAAAGCTACCCCAATTGCTGGTGTTCTATTGATCCTATACCATAGACAGGCAGCTGCAGTAATTACAGTTGGTGTATTGTGTCATCAGCTCAGTGTGCACCTAAAGCTACCCCAATTGCTGGTGTTCTTCTGATCCTATAACATAGGCAGCTGCAGTAATTACAGTTGGCGTACTGTGTACTCTGCACAGTGTGCACCGAAAGCTACCCTAATTGCTGGTATTCTTATGATCCTATACCATAGGAAAGCAGCTGCACTACTTACAGTTGGTGTACTATGTACTCTGCACAGTGTGCACCTAAAGCTATCCCAATTACAGTGTTCTTCTGATCCTATACGGCAGGCAGCTGCAATAATTACTGTTGGTGTATTGTGTCATCTGCACAGTGTACACCTAAAGCTACCCCAATTGCTGGTGTTCTTCTGATACTATACCGCAGGCAGCTACAGTATTGACAGTTGGTGTACTGTGTGCTCTGCACAATGTGCACTTAAAGCTACCCCAATTGCTCGTGTTCTTCTGATCCTATACCACAGGCAGGCAGCTGCAGTAATTACAGTCAGTGTATTGTGTCATCTGCACAATGTGCACCTAAAGCTACCCCAAATGCTGGTGTTCTTCTGATCCTATACCACCGGCAGGCAACTGCAGTAGTTAAAGTTGGTGTATTCTATAGGAGCTGTGGAGAAGGTGTCCATCTGACCGATGCGTTCAGACAATTTTTTTGTCTGCAGCCCCAAGGTATGATCAGTTCCAGCAAACATCGCCAGCGTCTTATTTACATGGTACAGGAACACCTAGGGGCAAGATCAGACTTTGACACCTTTCCCACCCGAAAATCCTCTGGGTTACTGGGTCTTGAGGATGGATCACTGGCAAGAGCTTGCACAGTATGCAATTGAGTTACTTGAGTCCTCTGGACCTCCAGTGTCAGACCTGCTGGCTTCTCTGACCCCTCCCCCTCTCCAAGGCAAGATAGCAAATTATGGCAACTGAAAAAATAAAGTCTAAGCCCTTGTACACACGGACGGACATTCTGACAACAAAATCCGTCGGATTTTTTCCGACAGATTTTGTCCGAAACTGGTGTTGCATACACACGGTCGGACAAAGTTGTCGGAAAACCTGATCGTTTGGAACACGATGGATGTTCATTTGTTACGACGGGACTACGTTTAGGCTAGTAGCCAATAGCTTTGGTCTCGTAATTTAACCTGAGCATGCGTGGCACTTTGATCGGAATTCTCTACAAACAATCGGACAAAGTCCGATCGGATCATGTTGTCGGAAAATTTTATATCCAGCTCTCAAACTTTGTTGCTTGGACAATCCGATGGAAAAAGTCCGATGGAGCCCACACACAGTCGGATTATCCGATAACACGGTCCGATCGGACAGTTTCCATCTGAATTTCCGACCGTGTGTACAAGGGCTCACTGGAAAAGATGACACCACTGCCATGGAACAAGCTATCTAAGGTAAGCTACAGCCCAACTTCCCCTGGACAGAGAATTAAGGAGTAGAGGGGGAAGGAAAGACCTGGTACCAAACCAGGGGTAGTGCCTGTAAATGAGACAGCCATGTTTTTTCTTTTTTTTATGCACTGAACACATTTTCCCCAGTTCCTGCAAACTGGCCAAAATGCGTCCAGTCAGTGAACCTCTGGGCACCCTCCCACCTGACATCCTGCAATTAAAATCACAGGCGCTGGATGGAAAATTGCTGTCTGAACACCATTTGGCACTGTGTGTAAGAGTACAATACCCCCAGCAGGGGATTTGTCCATCTGCACGTCTTAGCAGACATTAGGGATGAGCCGAACACCCCCTGGTTTGGTTCGCACCAGAACCTATGAACGGACCAAAAATTTGCACGAACTTTATAACCCTGTTAAAGTCTATGGGACTCAAACGTTTGAAATCAAAAGTGCTAAGTTTAGAGGCTAATATGCAAGTTATTGTCCTAAAAAGGGTTTGGGGACGAGACGTGTATAAATGCAAAAAAAAAGTTTTAAAAATGGCAGTTTTTTGGGAACATTGATTTTAATGACGCTTAAAGTGAAAATTTTCCTTTAAATATCGTGCCTTGGGGGGTGTCTATAGTATGCCTCTGAAGTGGCACGTGTTTCCTGTGTTTAACGCAGTCACTGCACAAAATTAAATTTTTACAGAAAAAAGGTCATTTAAAACTGTTTGCGGTTTTAATGTAATGTCTTGTCCTGGCAATATGGATGAAAATCATTGAGAAAAATGGCATGGGCACCCCCCTGCCCATTACCAGCCCCTTTAGGTCTTGTATGGATATTAAGGCGAACCCCATACCCATATTAAAAAAGGAAAGGCGTGGGGCCCCCCAGGCCCTATATACTCAGAACAGCAGTATACAGGCGGTTCAAACAAGACAGGGACTGTGTAGGTTTGTTGTTAAGTTGAATACTGTATGTTTGTAATTTTGAACTGGTAAATTTTTTAAGTGTAGCTCCAGTCAAAAAATCTATTTTTAAGCTTTTTGGAAAACATGGGAAAGAGTTATCACGCCTGTAACATTTTTTTTGCTGTCTGTGCACCTCTTCAGAAGATTTCACTTCACTTTCTGTCCCAATGACAAATGTTTTTTGTAAATTTGTTTTTTTTTGTAAAACAAGGATTGGTGATAAAGCATCAGTGGAGAGTAGACACGTTTTTCCCATATCAACTCTTACAGGAGAGAATTTCCCTTCCTAGGGGTAGATTTCATCTCACTCCCCGTTGTCTCTGTCCGTTTTCAAGTAGGAGCCGTTCGCAAGTTGGATGTTTGAAAGTAGGGACTAGTGATGGACGAACTTCCGACGGGACGTTTCGCGAACGCGGCCGATAGTTCGCGAAACCGGAACGTTCGCGGCGGGCACCATTGACTTCAATGGGAGGCGAACTTCGCAAACCTACAGGCCAAATTTGCAGCCACAAAATAATTAATAGCTGTGCAAACATAGTCCCACCACATGGCCAATGACATAACACATGTATGAGGTGAATCTGGGATCGACAACTACAAGTATTCTTTTTTTATATGGGATACTGTGGAGCGCATGAAGGCAATGGAGGAGAGGGAAGGTCAGGGTAGGCAAAGAAGAGGGTGCAGGAGATGATCACCAGCAGAGTGACATACAGCAATGACACCTGCACCGTGATAGAGAGAAATGACATCAGCAGCGTGACATACAGCAATGACACCTGCACCGTGATATACAGCACTGACAGCAGCACTGTGATATACAGCACTGACACCTGCAACGTAAGCAGCCCCAGGAGGAAGTCAGCATAGCACAGGGATGGTGGGAGCCCCTCATAATGAGCATAGCACAGGGATGGTGGGAGCCCCTCATAATGAGCATAGCACAGGGATGGTGGGAGCCCCTCATAGTGAGCATAGCACAGGGATGGTGGGAGCCCCTCATAATAAGCAGCCCCAGGAGGATGTCAGCATAGCACAGGGATGGTGGGAGCCCCTCATAATAAGCAGCCCCAGGAGGATGTCAGCACAGCACAGGGATGGTGGGAGCCCCTCATAATAAGCATAGCACAGGGATGGTGGGAGCCCCTCATAATAAGCAGCCCCAGGAGGAAGTCAGCACAGCACAGGGATGGTGGGAGCCCCTCATAATGAGCATAGCACAGGGATGGTGGGAGCACCTCAAAATATGCACAGCAGAGGTACAGCCCCAGGAGGAAGTCGGCACAGCACAGGGATGGTGGGAGCCCCTCATAATATGCACAGCAGAGGTACAGCCCCAGGAGGATGTCAGCACAGCACAGGGATGATGGGAGCCCCTCATAATAAGCAGCACCAGTAGAAATATGACACCGCTCAACCTCTTCAAAGAGGAGGGTACGGGCATATAGTACGGTGTGCTTTTTTTGGACAAGGAAGTGAGCCAAAGGAAGAAAGAAGGTCTCTGTGCTCGATTAAAAAAATTGTTTATAGACATATACATGGTCTACTGGTCACATGTGTTGAATTCCTCCAAGATCCATGCCTCATTCATTTTTAGAAATGTGAGGTAGTTAACACTGTCGTGAGCTAGGCGAGTGCGCTTATCGGTCACGATCCCCCCTGCTGCGCTGAACGTCCTATCGGACAGTACACTGGACAAGGGGCAAGCCAACAGTTCGATTGCAAATTGGACAAGCTCTGGCCAGAGGTCAAGCCTGCCCACCCAGTAGTCCAGGGGTTCATCACTCCTCAGAGCGTCCACATCGGCTGTTAACCCGATGTAGTAGGACACCTGACGGTCTAGGCGTTCCCTGATGCTGGATCCGGGTGACACCTGTCGATGGGTCGGCTGAAAGAATGACCTCATATCTGAAGTCACCAACACATCTTCAAACCGTCCTCTTCTTGCAGGCGCTGTTGGATTGGTACCTGCAACTCCTTCTCTGGGAGTGGGAATTGCTCCTCTGCCAGCGCACGCAAAGGCAGAATGCAGCATTTCTCGAAGCAAGGCCTGGAAGTGCTCCGTTCTGGCAGCCCTCTGTGACAGCGGTAACATTTCCGCCATTTTGTGTTTGTACCGGGGGTCTAAGTACATTGCCACCCAGTACTGGTCCTTGATCCTTATGCTTTTTATACAGGGGTCCCTATTAAAACACTGGAGCATGAAGGCCCCCATTTGCACTAAACTGGAAGCGGTGTGGTGGCCTGGCTCCTGCTCATCATCCAGGATAATGTCTTCCTCTTCATTCTCCTCTCCCCATCCACGCACAAAAGGGATCCCAGAAAGGTTTAAAGCATGCTCTTCTTGCTCCTCCTCATCCGCCCCGGCACCATCCTCCTCTGACTCCTCTTCAGACTCCTGTTGTTGACTTGTCTCAGATAGAGTAGCCCCCCCTGGAAATTCATCCAGCATTGTGACTTCCTCATCTCCCCGCTCCTGCTCCTCCACAGCTTGATCAATGACACGATGCAATGCACGCTCCATAAAGAAGGCATAAGGTACCATGTCACTGATGGCGCCATGGCTGCGACTGACCAGTTTGGTGATCTCCTCAAATGGCCGCAGAAGTCTGCATGCGTCGCGCATGAGCAGCCACTGGCGCGGTGAAAAAAAACCCAGCTCCCCAGAACCTGTTCTGCCGTTCTTACAGGTAGACGTTAACTGCATGTTTCTGCTGGAGCAGCCTATCAAGCATATAGAAGGTTAAGTTCCATCGTGTCGGGCAATCGCAAATAAGACGTCTGACTGGCAGATTGTGTCGCCGCTGAATGTCAGCAAGGCGAGCCATGGCCGTGTAAGATCTTCTGAAATGGGCCGAGATTTTCCTTGCCTGCTGCAAGATGTCCTGGACCCCAGGGTATTTGACAACGAATCGCTGCACGACCAAGTTTAAGACATGTGCCATGCATGGCACGTGCGTGATTTTGCCCTGTTTCAATGCGCTAAGCAGATTGGCACCGTTATCACACACCACTTTACCAACTGTCAAATTGAGCAGTGTTAGCCACTGATCTGCCTGTGAACCCAAAACTGAAAGGAGTGCCGGGCCAGTGTGGCTCTTGGCTTCCAGGCACAACAGACGCAGCACGGCATGGCAACGTCTCACCTGGCATGTCGAATAGGTTCTGGGGAGCTTGGGCGGCGCAGCGGAAGAGATGCTAGCAGCGGAAAAGGAGGAGTCAGCTGAGGAGGAGAGGGAGGAGGATGGAGTAGGAGGAGGAGGAGAAGAAGAGTCAGGCCTGCATGCAATCCGTGGCGGTAAAACCAAATCTCCACGGATGCCACGGGTTACATGCTTGACAGCCGTCAGAAGGTTCACCCAGTGGGCAGTAAAAGTGATATACCTTCTCTGCCCGTGTTTGCTAGACCACGTGTCTGTGGTCAGATGTATCTTGGCACCGACACTGTGTGCCAGAGATACATTCACTTGCCGCTGAACATGGCCATATAGCTCTGGGATGCCCTTCTCTAAGAAATACTTCCTTCCTGGGACCTTCCATTGTGGTGTTCCAATGGCCACAAATTTTCGAAAGGCCTCTGAGTCCACCAGTTTATATGGCAGTAGTTGGCGGGCTATGAGTTCTGACAAGCCAGCTGTCAACCGTTGGGCAAGAGGGTTATCCGTCATCATCATTTTTTTACGCTCAAACATTAGGCCCACGGAAGCCTGCCTTTTTGCAGAAAAACGTGAGCTTGGCGTGATGGAAGGTGGAGTGGAGGACAATTGTGAGGAGAGAGGAGAAGGAGAAGTAGAAGACGAGGCTGGATGGTGAGAGCCTGGAGTGTGGCTTTGTGTGTTCCGTTGCTCCCACTGGGCTTGGTGATGGCTGCTCATGTGCCTTCTTAAGGCGGTCGTCCCTAGGTGAGTGTTGAGCTTACCGCGACTAATGCATTAACTGCAAAGATTGCAGATGGCAACGCTATTGTCAGCAGGGGACACGTTAAAAAAAGCCCACACTGCGGAGTCATGTGCCGGTGTCCTGGGAGTGCCAGATGTGACCGTACATGGTCGATGACTCGCTCCTGATACTTTTGCAGTCTGCTTTGTCCCTCCTGTGCAATGTAAGTTATTCCTGCTTCTCCTTCCTATCTGCTGGTCCATATCTCCCTCTGAACTCCCCTCCTCTTCCTCTCTTGTGGGCACCCACGTGAAATCACTAGACACGTCATCATCAACGTCACCTTCCCCACCGCTATAAGTAGAGATCTCGGAGTAGGCAGCAACACCGGGGACCAACCTCCTCCTTGGGCTGATCTAGGTACTGTCGTCAGACTGCTGAGTAGCGGTTGTTGCTACCTCCTCTTCCTGATCCAATGCCAAGAGTGGCTGCGCATCAGAAATGTCTTGATATGGATCGGAAAATAATTCCTGTGACTCAAGTGGAAGGTATGTGGTGGTGGGGGTGGTGGTGGTGTTGTTGGTGGTAGTGTCTTTGGGGGTGCACATAGCAGACAGTGAAGAAGAGGGTGCAGAGGATGAGGCGGGTGCAGAAGAGCAAGGCTGAGCGAGCCACTCAACCAAGTCTGGTGCGTCCTTTAAAGTAATTGAACGCACCTTCTGCAACTTCCCACTTTGGCTCAAGCCTGTTGCTCCTGCCCTACCCCTACCACCCCTGAGGAAGGGCCTGCCTCTTCCTCTGCCTGTCATTTTTTAAATGACCCTGTGACAAAACTCTCAGTCCCTATACCGATGAAGGACTGCTGCAGTATAGGGCAGCGGTCAGCAGTAGTGCACCTCAACCCTATGTATTGTGGACCTATACCAGTCCTTATAGAATAGCAGACTGTACCTCACTCAACCCTATGTACTATAGCACCCTACACCAGGTTATTACCAGTCCTTATAAGGACCTTTGAGGAACAAGTAGTTTGTGTGTGAGTGATTAGCAGACTGTACATCAGTCCCTATACCGATGAAGGACTGCTGCAGTATAGGGCAGCGGTCAGCAGTAGTGCACCTCAACTCTATGTATTGTGGACCTATACCAGTCCTTATAGAATAGCAGACTGTACCTCACTCAACCCTATGTACTATAGCACCCTACACCACGTTATTACCAGTCCTTATAAGGACCTTTGTGGAACAATTAGGTTGTGTGTGACTGATTAGCAGACTGTACGTCAGTCCCTATACCGATGAAGGACTGCTGCAGTATAGGGCAGCGGTCAGCAGTAGTGCACCTCAACCCTATGTATTGTGGACCTATACCAGTCCTTATAGAATAGCAGACTGTACCTCACTCAACCCTATGTACTATAGCACCCTACACCAGGTTATTACCAGTCCTTATAAGGACCTTTGTGAAACAATTAGGTTGTGTGTGACTGATTAGCAGACTGTACGTCAGTCCCTATACCGATGAAGGACTGCTGCAGTATAGGGCAGCGGTCAGCAGTAGTGCACCTCAACCCTATGTATTGTGGACCTATATCAGTCCTTATAGAATAGCAGACTGTACCTCACTCAACCCTATGTACTATAGCACCATACACCAGGTTATTACCAGTCCTTATAAGGACCTTTGTGGAACAATTAGGTTGTGTGTGACTGATTAGCAGACTGTACGTCAGTCCCTATACTGATGAAGGACTGCTGCAGTATAGGGCAGCGGTCAGCAGTAGTGCACCTCAACCCTATGTATTGTGGACCTATACCAGTCCTTATAGAATAGCAGACTGTACCTCACTCAACCCTATGTACTATAGCACCCTACACCAGGTTATTACCAGTCCTTATAAGGACCTTTGTGGAACAAGTAGGTTGTGTGTGACTGATTAGTAGACTGCAGCAGAAGGGCAGCAGTCAAGTATAATATTCTTTCTATATTTGGAAGAAAGAATATTATACGTGTACAAGCCTATTACCATACCACTGATACCAGTCCTGAAAAGAACCTTTGTGGACCTAATATAGTAACAGCTACTGATTAAACTGACCCTCACTGCCTCACACACAGCTTTCTGCCTGTCCCTATATAAACTAACAAAACAGAGGCTACTGGAACAATAACTGGAATAGCACTTTTGTGGACCTGATAGTAACAGCTAATGACTAAACTGACTGTCCCTGCAGCACACACCGTCCTGTCCCTTTCTCTAAACTGACAAAAGACACTCAGGCTGCTGCAACAATCACTAGCACAGCACTGCCTATCCTGAACTACACCTAACACCTATACCAGTCCTGAAAAGAACTTTTGTGTACCAAATAGCTAGCGATTTGGGTCACTGCAATCTCTCCCTGCTCCACACAGCAACCTCTCCCTATAGTGACAGAAGAAAGAATGTAAAATGGCCACCGGATCGGGTGTATTTATAAGTTAGGGGAAATGTCCAAGTGTCCATGTGCTGTAATGTCTCAATTGGCTGTCCTGTACCCCATGATGGATGTGTCATCATAGTTCAAAGTTCTTTTACACAGTAAACACGGAAGTCCGCCGGGCGAAAGGCACCAATAGTCCGCCGAATGGGCGGACCGCGAACAGCCGCAAATGCGTCGCGAAACGACCACCCGGGCGAACCGTTCGGCCATCACTAGTAGGGACCTGCCCTATATTCTCTGCAGAAATATAGGCCTGAGCTGTTGGTGTTGCCACAACACTGTAAACCCTCAAAGTTACTCTTGGTGGGCGCTGGAACACACTGCTGTGTACTATTATATCAAGAATAGTAATTACATGCCATTGTGGAACAGTGGTAGAAAAATTGGGCCTTTGGTGGTGGTGGTGCTGGTGGAACAGGCCCTGCTGTGAAATATTATATCAAGAATTGTAATTACATGCACCTGTTGACCAGGGGCAGAAGAAATTGGCCTTAGGCACTGGTGCCACAACACTGCAACACCTCACAGATTCTCTAGTTGGAGAGCAGGAATGAGCCCTGTTGCAAAGTATTGCATCAAAAATTGTAATTACATGCCCCTGTTAAACAGGGACTGAAAAATTGGGCCTTAGGCACTGGTGTTGGTGCCACAACACTGCAACTCCTCACAGATTCTCTAGTTGGAGCGCAGGAATGAGCCCCGTTGCAAAGTATTGCATCAAAAATTGTAATTACTCGCCCCTGTTAAACAGGGGCTGAAAAATTGGGCCTTAGCCTCTGGTGCTGGTGCCACAACACTACAACAACTCACAAATATTGTAGTTGAGTGCAGCAACGAAGCCTTCTGCAAAATATTGCATTAAAAATTGTAATTATACACCCCTGTTAAACGGGCTGAAAAATTTGGCCTTAGCCACTGGTTGCGGCGCCCAGAACCAAAAATGTTCTTACAAGCTATCAGCATGATCATTGAGGAGGAAGAGGATAGTCACTCAGCATAACAGGATAGTCACTCAGCATCAGCATAGGCAGTCTTGAAGGGATCTGACATTTAAAAAAAAAAATTATTTGGTTACATCAGCATCAGGTGCTTGGTAGCTGGTGGCGATCCAAGACTGATTCATTTTTATGAAGGTCAGTCGATCAACCGAGTCGGTGGGCAGGCGCAGCCTGTGATCGGTTACAAAGCCTCCAGCAGCGTTCTGAAAGAATTGGGTTGGATGCAGGACAGGCCAGTAGCTCAATTTCATACTGCGCAAGCTCTGGCCAGTGATCCTCCTCAAGACCCATCCAGAGGATTTTCGGTGGGAAAGGTGTCCAAGTCTGATCTTGCCCCTAGGTATTCCTGCACCATGTAAATCAGACACTAGCGATGGTTGCTGGAACCGATCATACCTTGGGGCTGCAGATGAAAAAAATTGTCTGAAGGCATCGGTCAGACAGCCACCTTCTCCACCTCTCCTTCTGTGACTGACCGAAGCCTCAGCAACACGTTGTCCAGGACCAGGAAATTGTAACCTCCCAGTCTCTGGGAATGCGTTGCACAGATCTTTCTGCAAGGCCTCCCGAAGATGTTTCACCCTCTGCTCCCTTTGCGATGGCAAGATAAGGTCCACAACCTTACCCTTGTAACGTGGATCAAGGAGGGTTGCCAGCCAGTAATGATCCCTCTCCTTGATCCGATGAATACGAGGATCCTTCCGCAGGCTTTCCAGGATCAAAGAGGCCATGCAGCATAGGTTAGCTGAGGCATTCGGCCCAGAGTCCTCTGGGTCACTAAGGACGACATGATCTGCAGCCACCTCTTCCCATCTACATACTAGTCCACGGGTTTCTTGGGACTGTAAATGATCCCTAAAAGACTGCTGCTGATGCTGAGTGCCAGGCTCCACCTCCGTGCTGACATAATCCTCCTCCTCCCCCTTCTCGTCCTCTTCCTGTGTGATCGGCGGGCCAGCAGGAACAGTCTGGATAAAGGGGGCCTTGAGAGGTAAGGAAGTCCTCCTCTTCATGCCTCTGTTCTGCCTCAAGTGCCCTGTCCATTATTTCACACAGCGTGTGTTCCAACAGGTGGACAAGAGGGACAGTGTCACTGATGCATGCACTGTCACTGCACACCATCCTCATGGCCTCCTCAAATGGTGACAGGACACTGCATGCATCCCTGATCATGGCCCACTGGCATGGGGAAAAAAACTGATCCCCCCTGACCCTGTCCTGGTGCCGTTGTAACACAGGTACTCATTGATGACCCTCTTCTGCGTGTGCAGCCACTGCAGCATGGCCTTTGAGTTCCACATGGTGGGCATGTCACAGATTAGGCGGTTCTTGGGCAGGTTAAATTCCTTTTGGAGCTCAGCCAGCCGAGCACTGGCATTATATGACTGGCAGAAATGCACACAGATTTTCCTGGCCTGCCTTAGGACATCCTGTAAGCCCAGGTACCTGTCCAAGAACCGCTGCACCACCAAGTTAAGGATGTGAGCCACACAGGGCACATGGGTCAGCTGTCCTCGTCAGAGGGTGTAGAGGAGGTTGGTGCCACGATTCCTGGCTTAAGCTGGCGTGGCGTCAACCACCTCTCAGCCTGCCCCTACGGAGCTGACAGAATCTCTGCCCCAGTGTGGTTTCTGGCCCCCAAGCACACCAATGCAAGCCCCGCAATGGCATCTTTTTGCCTGCCTACTTGCGTAGCCCCTTGAATGCCTATGGAGCACTGCTGGTTCAGAGAACAAAGCACAGGAAGAGGCCATGGAGGAAGAAGAAGAGGAGGGGGTGGAGGAGAGAGGTGTGTTAGAATCACCAGTAGTAACATTTTGGAGGTGTGGTGGCGGAACAACCTCCAAAACTACTGCACCATGCTCTGCATCCTACCCAGCTGCCAGAAAAGTCACCCAATGCGCCAAGAAAGATAGGCAACATCCCTGTCCATGCCTGCTGGCCCATTAGTCAGCGGTAATATGCACCTTGCGGCTGACCGCCCTGTCCAGCGAGACCAAGACATTGCCTTCCGCATGCCGGTAGAGTGCTGGAATCGCCTTCTGTGCGAAAAAGTGGCGTTTGGAAACCTGTCACTGAGGAACCGCACATTCCACAAACTCACGGAAGGAGGCAGAGTCTACCAACATCAGTTGAAGTGCTAGCAATTTAGCCAAACTAGCATTCAACTGCCGGGCATGTGGATGGCTGGGAGTGAAATTCTTTCAATGGTGCAGTAGCTGGGGCAGGGAAATTTGCCTGGTACAATCGGACGTCGATGTACCAATAGCAGATTGCCCGCAAGTACTTGGCTGTGACACACATAATTCTACACCTTCATTCCTCTCAGAGCAGATTTCAGAGAGGACTAAAGGTATAATGGGGTTGGAGATGCCAGCTGATGAGGAGCAAGGAGAGGTCCGCTTTGTTCTTTGGTGTGGGTCTTTGAGGTACGCTTGCCAACGAGCTGCATGGCAGGTCAACATATGTCTGGTCAAGCATGTGGTGCCCAAGCGGCTGATGTTTTGGCCACGCGAGATACGCTTGAGACATATGTTGCAAATAGCAGCAGTGCGATCTGATGCACTCATTTCAAAAATGCCCACACCAAAGAACTTTTAGAATAACGTGCAGAGGCAGCGCCCTGCACAGGCGGGGCTCTGCGGTGTGATTCAGTTGGTGTGCTGCCCCTAAGCTGGCCCCCGGAGGGCATCCTGCCTCGTTGGAGATGTGCCTCCTCCTCCTCCTCTCTCCTACCAGGCACCCACGTGGAGTCAGTGACCTCATCATCCCCTCCCTCTTCATCACTGGAGCAAACCTGGCAGTATGCTGCAGCTTGTGGAACATGACTGCCAGATTGCTGTCCTTCTTGAGCACCCCCTCTCTCTGCGCTCATGCTACTGCCTTCCGTTAGCTGAGTATCATCATCAGAGCCTACAAAACACTGGGCATCCTCCTGGAGCATGGACCCAACACTGTGCTCAAACAGTTCGGCGGACTCCTCAGGAGGACATGGTGGGTCTAGGGAAGGAGTGACTGATGACATTGAGACAAGGGAAGAGGATGCATTGGCAGCTGCTTTGCTAGTACCCTGAGCCTGGGTGAGAGAGGATGAGGAAGATGAGGAGGGCTTGGTCATCCACTCTACCAAGTCTTCGGCATGATGCGGCTCAACACGTCCAGCTGCCAAAAATAAGGACAAGCTTGTCCCATGGCCACGTGCTGATGACAATGCACCGCGTCCACGACCAGCACTGTTGTCTCTAGACACAGAGCCTGCTTGCCCTCTTTTATTGGCTCGTGACTGTCTGCCTCTCCTTGTTGGCCACCCAGACATAGTAATGGCCTGTAGGGAGATGGGAAAACCAGCAATTGGGTAGCTTTAGGTGCACACTGAGCAGATGACACAGTACACCGACTGTAATTACTGCAGCTGCCTGCCTGTGTTACAGAAACAGAACAACACCAGCAATAAGGGGTAGCTTCAGGTGTATACTGTGCAGGAGGCAAACAACACCCACTTCAAATGCTGTAGATGCCTGTATTACAGAACACCAGTAATAAAGGGTAGCTTCAGGTGTATATTGTGCTGGAGGCACACAACACCCACTTTAACTGCTGCAGATGCCTGTATTACAGAACACCAGCAATAAGGGGTATCTTCAGGTGTATACTGTGCTGGAGGCACACAGCACCCACTTTAACTGCTGCAGATGCCTGTATTACAGAACACCAGCAATAAAGGGTAGCTTCAGGTGTATACTGTGCTAGAGGCACACAAGACCCACTTTAACAGCGCTAGGTTCACAAGAAAAGAACACACTGTCCCTGCCTATCCTGCTCTCTCCTTGAACGCCGCAACACACTACACAAGGCCGCTGCGTTGGCAACGTTATATAGTGTGTGGCATGTACTAAACCCCCTGAGCTATAATTGGCCACAGGCATCCTGCCCGTGGCCAATTATGGCTCTCCTCGCTGACGGCACTGTGATTGGCCAAGCATGCAGAGTCACAATGCAGGCTTGGCCAATCACGAGCCAGCAATGCACTGCGATGGCGCAGTGCATTGTGGGCCATGAGCGCCACATGAATATGGCGCGAACGGCCCACAGAGTTCTGGCTTTGCCGAATGGGCGAACAGCATGCGTTCAACTCGAACACCGAGCTCATCGCTAGTCACCGCCCTTAATGAAGGGACAACACGAGCAGCCTCAACAACCACATTTGAAAATGCCTTTAAATGATAACCAATTGGTGGAGGTTTTTTTACTAATAAAAAGACTGGGTGACAGTAATCCACTAAGGGAAGGCACTTTCCTAGAAACTGTCTGTATACCTTTATCCAATATTCAGGAATAAATAGGGTCATTAGAAAACACTGGTAAATATTTGGTGACTATCTTTTGTATCTTATGGAATTCAGTACTGTACTGAGTAGAAAAAGTGTGAATATGACTGGATTAACGTTATTGACCATGTGTGGAGTGTTTAATAGTGATGGACGAACTTCCGACGGGACGTTTCGCGAACGCGAAATGCGAACGGACCCAAACGTTCGCGAAACCGACCGTTCGCCGCGGGCCCCATTGACTTCAATGGGAGGCGAACTTTGCAAACCTTCATGTCGAATTTGCGGCCACGTGGTAATTATTAGGGGGTAAAACGTAGTCCCACCATCTGGACAATGACATAATACATGTATGAGGTGAATTTGGGATCGATAACTACAAGCATTTTTATTTTATTTGGGAAATTGTTCTAACAATTCAGGACTATGGAGCTAATGAAGGCAATGGAGGAGAGGGAAGGTCAGGGACCAGGGTAGGCAAAGAAGAGGGTGCAGGAGATGATCACCAGCAGCGTGACATACCGGAATGACACATGCACCGTGATAGAGGCATCTGACAGCAGCACCGTAATACAGAGCACTGACAGCAGCACCGTGACATACAGCGCTGACAGCAGCACCGTGACATACAGCGCTGACAGCAGCACCGTGACATACAGCGCTGACAGCAGCACCGTGACATACAGCGCTGACAGCAGCACCGTGACATACAGCGCTGACAGCAGCACCGTGACATACAGCGCTGACAGCAGCACCGTGACATACAGCGCTGACAGCAGCACCGTGACATACAGCGCTGACAGCAGCACCGTGACATACAGCGCTGACAGCAGCACCGTGACATACAGCACTGACAGCAGCACCGTAAGCAGCCCCAGGAGGAAGTCAGCACAGCACAGGGATGGTGTGATCCCCTCATAATAAGAACCCCCAGGAGGAAGTCAGCACAGCACAGGGATAGTGTGATCCCTTCATAATAAGAACCCCCAGGAGGAAGTCAGCACAGCACAGGGATATCATAAGCAGCCCCAGTAGAAATATGACACCGCTCAACCTCTTCAAAGAGGAGGGTAGGGGCATATAGTACGGTGTGCTTTTTTGGGTCAAGGAAGTGAGCCAAATGAATTAAGAAGGTCTGTGTGCTTGATTAAAAAAATAGTTTATAGACATATACATGGTCTACTGGTCACATGTGTTGAATTCCTCCGAGATCCATGCCTCATTCATTTTTAGAAATGTGAGGTAGTTAACACTGTGGTGAGCTAGGCGAGTACGCTTATCGGTCACAATCCCCCCTGCTGCGCTGAACGTCCTTTCGGACAGGACACTGGATGAGGGGCAAGCCAACAGTTCGATTGCAAATTGGGCAAGCTCTGGCCAGAGGTCAAGCCTGCCCACCCAGTAGTCTAGGGGTTCATCACTCCTCAGAGCGTCCACATCGGCCGTTAACCCAATGTAGTCGGACACCTGACGGTCTAGGCGTTCCCTGATGCTGGATCCGGATGACACCTGTCGATGGGTCGGCTGAAAGAATGACCTCATATCCGAAGTCACCAACACATCTTCAAACCGGCCTCTTCTTGCAGGCGCTGTTGGATTGGTACCCGCAAATCCTTCTCTGGGAGTGGGAATTGCTCCTCTGCCAGCGCACGCAAAAGCAGAATGCAGCATTTCTCGAAGCAAGGCCTGGAAGTGCTGCATTCTGACAGCCCTCTGCGACGGCGGTAACATTTCCGCCATTTTGTGTTTGTACCGGGGGTCTAAGTACGTTGCCACCCAGTACTGGTCCTTGACCCTCATGCTTTTTATACGGGGGTCCCTATTAAAACACTGGAGCATGAAGGCCCCCATTTGCACTAAAGTGGAAGCGGTGTGGTGGCCTGGCTCCTGCTCATCATCCAGGATAATGTCGTCCTCTTCATTCTCCTCTCCCCATCCTCGCACAACAGGGATCCCAGAAAGGTTTAAAGCATGCTCTTCTTGCTCCTGCTCATCCGCCCCGGCACCATCCTCCTCTGACTCCTCATCAGACTCCTGTTGTTGACTTGTCTCAGATAGAGTAGCCCCCCCTGGGA
This sequence comes from Lithobates pipiens, assembly GCF_037356315.1. Taxonomy (NCBI): domain Eukaryota; kingdom Metazoa; phylum Chordata; class Amphibia; order Anura; family Ranidae; genus Lithobates; species Lithobates pipiens. The sequence continues at coordinate 189,653,599 of NW_027507785.1, read as the reverse complement.
ATTCATCCAGCATTGCGACTTCCTCATCTTCCCGCTCCTGCTCCTCCACAGCCTGATCAATGACACGACGCAATGCACGCTCCAGAAAGAAGGCATAAGGTACCATGTCACTGATGGCGCCATGGCTGCGACTGACCAGTTTGGTGATCTCCTCAAATGGCCGCAGAAGTCTGCATGTGTCGCGCATGAGCAGCCACTGGCGCGGTGAAAAAAAACCCAGCTCCCCAGAACCGTTTCTTTCGCAGAGTTCATACAGGTAGACGTTAACTGCACGTTTCTGCTGGAGCAGCCTATCAAGCATATAGAAGGTTGAGTTCCATCGCGTCGGGCAATCGCAAATAAGACGTCTGACCGGCAGATGGTGTCGCCGCTGAATGTCAGCAAGGCGAGCCATGGCCGTGTAAGATCTTCTGAAATGGGCCGAGATTTTCCTTGCCTGCCGCAAGATGTCCTGGACCCCAGGGTATTTGACAAGGAATCGCTGCACGACCAAGTTTAAGACGTGTGCCATGCACGGCACGTGCGTGATTTTGCCCTGTTTCAATGCGCTAAGCAGATTGGCACCGTTGTCACACACCACTTTACCAACTGTCAAATTGAGCGGTGTTAGCCACTCATCTGCCTGTGAACGCAAAGCTGAAAGGAGTGCCGGGCCAGTGTGGCTCTTTGCTTCCAGGCACAACAGACGCAGCACGGCATGGCAACGTCTCACCTGGCATGTGGAATAGGTTCTGGGGAGCTTGGGCGGTGCAGTGGAAGAGACGCTAGCAGCGGAAAAGGAGGAGGCAGCTGAGGAGGAGAGGGAGGAGGATGGAGTAGGAGGAGGAGAAGAAGAGTCAGGCCTGCATGCAATCCGTGGCGGTAAAACCAAATCTACACGGGTGCCACGGGTTACATGCTTGACGGCCGTCAGAAGGTTCACCCAGTGGGCAGTAAAACTGATATACCTTCCCTGCCCGTGTTTGCTAGACCACGTGTCTGTGGTCAGATGTATCTTGGCACCGACACTGTGTGCCAGAGATACATTCACTTGCCGCTGAACATGGCCATATAGCTCTGGGATGCCCTTCTCTGAGAAATACTTCCTTCCTGGGACCTTCCATTGTGGTGTTCCAATGGCCACAAATTTGCGAAAGGCCTCCGAGTCCACCAGTTTATATGGCAGTAGTTGGCGGGCTATGAGTTCTGACAAGCCAGCCGCCAACCGTTGGGCAAGAGGGTTATCCGGCATCATCATTTTTTTACGCTCAAACATTAGGCCCACGGAAGCCTGCCTTTTTGCAGAAAAATGTGAGCTTGGCGTGATGGAAGGTGGAGTGGAGGACAATTGTGAGGAGAGAGGAGAAGGAGAAGTAGAAGACGAGGCTGGACGGTGAGAGCCTGCAGTGTGGCTTTGTGTGTTCCGTTGCTCCCACTGGGCTCGGTGATGGCTGCTCATGTGCCTTCTTAAGGCGGTCGTCCCTAGGTGAGTATTGGGCTTACCGCGACTAACGCGTTGACTGCAAAGATTGCAGATGGCAACGCTATTGTCAGCAGCGGACACGTTAAAAAAAGCCCACACTGCGGAGCCATGTGCCGGTGTCCTGGGAGCGCCAGATGTGACCGTACATGGTCGATGACTCGCTCCTGATACATTTGCAGTCTGCTTTGTCCCTGCTGTGCAATGTAAGTCATTGCTGCTTCTCCTCCCTATCTGCTGGTCCATATCTCCCTCTGAACTCCCCTCCTCTTCCTCTCTTGTGGGCACCCACGTGACATCACTAGACACGTCATCATCAACGTCACCTTCCCCACCGCTATAAGTAGAGATCTCGGAGTAGGCAGCAACACCGGGGACCAACCTCCTCCTTGGGCTGATCTGGGTACTGGCGTCAGACTGCTGAGTAGCGCTTGTTGCTACCTCCTCTTCCTGATCCAATACCAAGAGTGGCTGCGCATCAGAAATGTCCTCTTGATATGGATCGGAAAATAATTCCAGTGACTCAAGCGGAAGGTATGTGGTGGTGGTGGTGGTGGTCGTGTTGTTGGTGGTAGTGTCTTTGGGGGTGCACATAGCAGAGAGTGAAGAAGAGGGTGCAGATCGAGAGGATGAGGAGGGTGCAGAAGAGTAAGGCTGAGCGAGCCACTCAACCAAGTCTGGTGCATCCTTTAAAGTAATTGAACGCACCTTCTGCAACTTCCCACTTTGGCTCAAGCCTGTTGCTCCTGCCCTACCCCTACCACCCCTGCGGAAGGGCCTGCCTCTTCCTCTGCATGTCATTTTTTAAATGACCCTGTGACAAAACTCTTAGTCCCTATACCGCTGAAGGACTGCTGCAGTATAGGTGAGCGGTCAGCAGTGGTGCACGTCAACCCTATCTATTGTGGACCTATAGCGGTCCTTACAGAACAGCAGACTGTACCGCACTCAAGCCTATGTACCGTAGCACCCTATACCAAGTTACCAGTCCTTATAAGAACTTTTGTGGACCAAGCAGGTTGTGTATTAGTGTTTAGCAGACTGTACGTCAGTCCCTATACCGCTGAAGGACTGCTGCAGTATAGGGCAGCGGTCAGCAGTGGTGCACGTCAACCCTATCTATTGTGGACCGATAGCGGTCCTTACAGAACAGCAGACTGTACCGCACTCAAGCCTATGTACCGTAGCACCCTATACCAAGTTACCAGTCCTTATAAGAACTTTTGTGGACCAAGCAGGTTGTGTATTAGTGTTTAGCAGACTGTACGTCAGTCCCTATACCGCTGAAGGACTGCTGCAGTATAGGGCAGCGGTCAGCAGTGGTGCACGTCAACCCTATCTATTGTGGACCGATAGCGGTCCTTACAGAACAGCAGACTGTACCACACTCAAGCCTATGTACCGTAGCACCCTATACCAAGTTACCAGTCCTTATAAGAACTTTTGTGGACCAAGCAGGTTGTGTATTAGTGTTTAGCAGACTGTACGTCAGTCCCTATACCGCTGAAGGACTGCTGCAGTATAGGGCAGCGGTCAGCAGTGGTGCACGTCAACCCTATCTATTGTGGACCGATAGCGGTCCTTACAGAACAGCAGACTGTACCGCACTCAAGCCTATGTACCGTAGCACCCTATACCAAGTTACCAGTCCTTATAAGAACTTTTGTGGACCAAGCAGGTTGTGTATTAGTGTTTAGCAGACTGTACGTCAGTCCCTATACCGCTGAAGGACTGCTGCAGTATAGGGCAGCGGTCAGCAGTGGTGCACGTCAACCCTATCTATTGTGGACCGATAGCGGTCCTTACAGAACAGCAGACTGTACCGCACTCAAGCCTATGTACCGTAGCACCCTATACCAAGTTACCAGTCCTTATAAGAACTTTTGTGGACCAAGCAGGTTGTGTATTAGTGTTTAGCAGACTGTACGTCAGTCCCTATACCGCTGAAGGACTGCTGCAGTATAGGGCAGCGGTCAGCAGTGGTGCACGTCAACCCTATCTATTGTGGACCGATAGCGGTCCTTACAGAACAGCAGACTGTACCGCACTCAAGCCTATGTACCGTAGCACCCTATACCAAGTTACCAGTCCTTATAAGAACTTTTGTGGACCAAGCAGGTTGTGTATTAGTGTTTAGCAGACTGTACGTCAGTCCCTATACCGCTGAAGGACTGCTGCAGTATAGGTGAGCGGTCAGCAGTGGTGCACGTCAACCCTATCTATTGTGGACCGATAGCGGTCCTTACAGAACAGCAGACTGTACCGCACTCAAGCCTATGTACCGTAGCACCCTATACCAAGTTACCAGTCCTTATAAGAACTTTTGTGGAACAAGCAGGTTGTGTGTTAGTGATTAGCAGACTGTACGTCAGTCCCTATACCGCTGAAGGACTGCTGCAGTATAGGTGAGCGGTCAGCAGTGGTGCACGTCAACCCTATCTATTGTGGACCGATAGCGGTCCTTACAGAACAGCAGACTGTACCGCACTCAAGCCTATGTACCGTAGCACCCTATACCAAGTTACCAGTCCTTATAAGAACTTTTGTGGACCAAGCAGGTTGTGTATTAGTGTTTAGCAGACTGTACGTCAGTCCCTATACCGCTGAAGGACTGCTGCAGTATAGGGCAGCGGTCAGCAGTGGTGCACGTCAACCCTATCTATTGTGGACCGATAGCGGTCCTTACAGAACAGCAGACTGTACCGCACTCAAGCCTATGTACCGTAGCACCCTATACCAAGTTACCAGTCCTTATAAGAACTTTTGTGGACCAAGCAGGTTGTGTATTAGTGTTTAGCAGACTGTACGTCAGTCCCTATACCGCTGAAGGACTGCTGCAGTATAGGGCAGCGGTCAGCAGTGGTGCACGTCAACCCTATCTATTGTGGACCGATAGCGGTCCTTACAGAACAGCAGACTGTACCGCACTCAAGCCTATGTACCGTAGCACCCTATACCAAGTTACCAGTCCTTATAAGAACTTTTGTGGACCAAGCAGGTTGTGTATTAGTGTTTAGCAGACTGTACGTCAGTCCCTATACCGCTGAAGGACTGCTGCAGTATAGGGCAGCGGTCAGCAGTGGTGCACGTCAACCCTATCTATTGTGGACCGATAGCGGTCCTTACAGAACAGCAGACTGTACCGCACTCAAGCCTATGTACCGTAGCACCCTATACCAAGTTACCAGTCCTTATAAGAACTTTTGTGGACCAAGCAGGTTGTGTATTAGTGTTTAGCAGACTGTACGTCAGTCCCTATACCGCTGAAGGACTGCTGCAGTATAGGTGAGCGGTCAGCAGTGGTGCACGTCAACCCTATCTATTGTGGACCGATAGCGGTCCTTACAGAACAGCAGACTGTACCGCACTCAAGCCTATGTACCGTAGCACCCTATACCAAGTTACCAGTCCTTATAAGAACTTTTGTGGAACAAGCAGGTTGTGTGTTAGTGATTAGCAGACTGTACGTCAGTCCCTATACCGCTGAAGGACTGCTGCAGTATAGGTGAGCGGTCAGCAGTGGTGCACGTCAACCCTATCTATTGTGGACCGATAGCGGTCCTTACAGAACAGCAGACTGTACCGCACTCAAGCCTATGTACCGTAGCACCCTATACCAAGTTACCAGTCCTTATAAGAACTTTTGTGGACCAAGCAGGTTGTGTATTAGTGTTTAGCAGACTGTACGTCAGTCCCTATACCGCTGAAGGACTGCTGCAGTATAGGGCAGCGGTCAGCAGTGGTGCACGTCAACCCTATCTATTGTGGACCGATAGCGGTCCTTACAGAACAGCAGACTGTACCGCACTCAAGCCTATGTACCGTAGCACCCTATACCAAGTTACCAGTCCTTATAAGAACTTTTGTGGACCAAGCAGGTTGTGTATTAGTGTTTAGCAGACTGTACGTCAGTCCCTATACCGCTGAAGGACTGCTGCAGTATAGGGCAGCGGTCAGCAGTGGTGCACGTCAACCCTATCTATTGTGGACCGATAGCGGTCCTTACAGAACAGCAGACTGTACCGCACTCAAGCCTATGTACCGTAGCACCCTATACCAAGTTACCAGTCCTTATAAGAACTTTTGTGGACCAAGCAGGTTGTGTATTAGTGTTTAGCAGACTGTACGTCAGTCCCTATACCGCTGAAGGACTGCTGCAGTATAGGGCAGCGGTCAGCAGTGGTGCACGTCAACCCTATCTATTGTGGACCGATAGCGGTCCTTACAGAACAGCAGACTGTACCGCACTCAAGCCTATGTACCGTAGCACCCTATACCAAGTTACCAGTCCTTATAAGAACTTTTGTGGACCAAGCAGGTTGTGTATTAGTGTTTAGCAGACTGTACGTCAGTCCCTATACCGCTGAAGGACTGCTGCAGTATAGGGCAGCGGTCAGCAGTGGTGCACGTCAACCCTATCTATTGTGGACCGATAGCGGTCCTTACAGAACAGCAGACTGTACCGCACTCAAGCCTATGTACCGTAGCACCCTATACCAAGTTACCAGTCCTTATAAGAACTTTTGTGGACCAAGCAGGTTGTGTATTAGTGTTTAGCAGACTGTACGTCAGTCCCTATACCGCTGAAGGACTGCTGCAGTATAGGGCAGCGGTCAGCAGTGGTGCACGTCAACCCTATCTATTGTGGACCGATAGCGGTCCTTACAGAACAGCAGACTGTACCGCACTCAAGCCTATGTACCGTAGCACCCTATACCAAGTTACCAGTCCTTATAAGAACTTTTGTGGACCAAGCAGGTTGTGTATTAGTGTTTAGCAGACTGTACGTCAGTCCCTATACCGCTGAAGGACTGCTGCAGTATAGGGCAGCGGTCAGCAGTGGTGCACGTCAACCCTATCTATTGTGGACCGATAGCGGTCCTTACAGAACAGCAGACTGTACCGCACTCAAGCCTATGTACCGTAGCACCCTATACCAAGTTACCAGTCCTTATAAGAACTTTTGTGGACCAAGCAGGTTGTGTATTAGTGTTTAGCAGACTGTACGTCAGTCCCTATACCGCTGAAGGACTGCTGCAGTATAGGGCAGCGGTCAGCAGTGGTGCACGTCAACCCTATCTATTGTGGACCGATAGCGGTCCTTACAGAACAGCAGACTGTACCGCACTCAAGCCTATGTACCGTAGCACCCTATACCAAGTTACCAGTCCTTATAAGAACTTTTGTGGACCAAGCAGGTTGTGTATTAGTGTTTAGCAGACTGTACGTCAGTCCCTATACCGCTGAAGGACTGCTGCAGTATAGGGCAGCGGTCAGCAGTGGTGCACGTCAACCCTATCTATTGTGGACCGATAGCGGTCCTTACAGAACAGCAGACTGTACCGCACTCAAGCCTATGTACCGTAGCACCCTATACCAAGTTACCAGTCCTTATAAGAACTTTTGTGGAACAAGTGAGTTGTGAATGTTTAGCAGACTGCAGCAGAAGGGCAGCAGTCAAGTATAATATCCTTTCTATATTTGGAAGAAAGAATATTATACATGTACAAGCCTATTACTGTACCACTGATACCAGTCCTGAAAAGAACCTTTGTGGAACTAATAATAACAGCAAGTCTTTAAAATTACCCTCACTGCCTGACAACACTGCTTCCTTCCTGTCCCTATACAAATTGGCAAAAAAAGAGAACGATTAGTGGTTACTGGAACAGCTCTTTTGTGGACCTTGATAGTAACAGCTAATGATGATGATGATGATGATGATGATGAAAGACTAATCTGGCTGTCCCTGTAGCATACACCGTCCTTTCCCTTTCTCTAAACTAACAAAAGACACTCAGGCTGCTGCAAGAATCAGCAGCACAGCAAACCTATCAACACCTAACACCTATACCAGTCCTGAAAAGAACTTTTGTGTACCAAATAGCTAGTGGTTTATCTCTCCCTACTCCACACAGGAACCTGTCCCTATCTTAACAGAAGAAAGAATGTAAAATGGCCACCGGATCGGGTGTATTTATAGGTTAGGGGGAATGTACAAGTGTCCATGTGCTGTCATGTCTCAATTGGCTGTCCTTTATTACATGATAAACGTGTCACCAAAGGTTAAAGTTCTTGTATACATTAAACACGTAAGTCCGCCGCGGCGAACGACGGAAAAAGGCGTTCGAACGTGCGGACCGCGAATGTCGGAAATTCGCCGCGAAACGACCGCCGGGCGAACCGTTCGGCCATCACTAGTGTTTAACTGGTTTATCCAATAATATATTTTCACGAGGTACCCTGTCAGTAATTTGTAATTCCCTATTATAAGCTGGTTTAGGGTAACCTCTTTTCTCAAATCTTGTAGACATGTGTATCTATTCTTGTCAAATCTGATTGCCTGCTACATAAGCTTTTTAATCTAAGGAATTGGCCCACTGGGATGCATTTATTAGTATGGCTTGGATGGCTTGAATCAGCGTGCAAAAGCTTGCAAAAGCTTCCTATAGAGATTAGAAATGATACTATTGCCCTCTCCTACCCAATCTGACATCCATAAATTTGATGGACCTTTTCTATTGTTGTCCCGTGAATCTCCGATTTAGCATATTGTCATTCATGTACTCCAACCATTTTTCCAGGCTGATATATTGCCCGGAAACGATAAACAAGAGGTCATCAATGTATCTACAGTAAAATACAGTATCTTTTCGATGGGGGCTATCCGGCCCAAAAATGCGGGACCTCTCCCACCATCCCATGTACAAATTTGCCAGGGATGGTAAGAATTTATCGCCTCATTTTTGGACCGGATAGTCCCCATCAAAAAGATACTGTATTTTACTGTAGATACATTGATGACTGTAACAACACCCTGAGTGTGAAAGGGATTAAAGCCATTTAGGACATTCCATTTCCAAACAGAAAGGCAGCTACCGAACACTTCAATAAGCCGAACAAGAAACCCATACAAATAACTCTCCCCCAAGTACGAGACAAGGCTCTGTATTGATGGTCAGACAGTAATGAATCTTTATTTTGAGATCTCACACAAATATATACAGCAGGATGAAAATACAGCCTGTGACCAGAAACCTAATTAACATGAGCTAATTATCTAATCTTTTAGCCCACGTACACACGGTCGGAGATTTTGGCAACCAAATCCGTCAGATTTTGCCTGTCGGATTTAGTCTGACGGATTGTGTCCGAAACTGTTGCATACACACGGTCGAGCCAAGTTGTCTGATTTCGCGGTTGCCAGGAACGCGGTGACGTAAGCCGTGTACGGCGGGACTAGAAAAAGGAAGTTCAGCACCACGTTCGGCACCCTTTGGGCTCCTTCTGCTGATCTTGTGTTTTAGTAGAAGTTTGGTGAAAGACGATTCGCACTTTTCAGATTAGTGATTCAGATCGCTACTGCTCTTCAGTTTGTGATTGTCTTTGCGTATCTGATAATCAGTCCGTGCAGTCATGAAGTATTTGCTTCTCATTGTGGACTATATCTTGGTATAGTACGCTTTGAAAGGCATTTTTTATTGTCTGCTTGCTTCTACTATTCAGGTCGTCCTTTCAGGTCTTGCTGTTTAGCGTTGCTTTCTGGTGTCCGTTCTGACCAGCCGAAGGGCTTGTGTCAAAGTCAAAGTAAGAACCCCTGCACAGCACAAACTGTACGATGAGTACGTAGACGAAACATGTTTGGACGACCAAGAATTGGTTGCGCCAGTGTCACCAGTTCTCCCACATGCCTTTGCTCCGTGAGATCCGCGAGAGTAATCCTGATCATTTCTGGATTATTCTCAGGATGACGGACCCTGTTTTTCACTGTTTGCTGGCTTTGCTGTCCCCTTATATCACCAGGCAGGATACCTGCATGCAGCAAGCCATCACTCCGGAGCAGAGGCTCATCGCCACGTTGCGCTACTTGGCGACAGGGAGAAGCCTTCAGAACCAAGTTCTCTACAGGCATCTCCCCCAGGCTCTGGGGATCATTATTCCAGAGACCTGCTCTGCCATCATTCAGCTCCTGCCGAAGGACTATATTATGCTAAGTTTTATCCTTAAACATCACATTCTATGTATTTCATGATTGCTAATGTCTTGCATTTCTTTACTCATTCCCTAATTACCATCATTGCAATATGCTCTAATTCATATGCTCTGCCCCTTTGTCCTCATGCAGATTTGCCTCACTAACTTCCCCACCATGCTCTTCTTGGCCCCTAAAACTATAGTCTAGTCACTTGACAATGTCTTTTGTCAGCTCCATAGTATTGCTTTCCCCTAAACACCCCTTAAAATCTCTACAAATGTTATGTGTGTGCTTCAATTCATGCAAAGTGACCTTTTTAGTGTTTTTTGGTGTTGTGCCAAACTCATTAGGAACCCCCCTCTCCCCAACTGCTACCTCAGCTGATAGCAATCTTCTATCTGATGACTTGTCCCATCCCAATACACACTCTAAATACCTTTTTCATGATAACATTTATGGACAAATTCACCAAAGCATGTAGTGTAAGGGCCTGCCTCAATACTTTCAAATGCGCTTTAGATTTTTTTTAACACAATTTTTTTTGCTATGTAATAGCAGAATGTAAAAATTTGCTTCCATTTTGTTATTCTGACACTTCTTACCTGTCCGGTGGGCTGCCAATAGTGTAACTAAGGAGGGGCTTCACAAAGTATCACACATTATTTAGGCATTCAGCTCTCAATCAAGTGGAGAGGATTACCTGTCCTAAACATCCCCCCTCATTTTTTAGCAAGGGCCCATCAGATGGGGGGGATGGGGGGTTTAGGACTCTCATAAGGGGACCTTATACTGTAGGCTTTAAATACTCCGTTAAAAAAATGTTATACTAATTTTGTCAAAAAATATGGGTGTCTAATCTGCATGCAATGTTGATTTGTAAAATTACTATTTTTTTTTTTTGTGTCACTACACAGTGTCCTCCAACGCAACAGAAATGGCAGACTGTGGCCTCCCACTTTGCCATTTTTATTAAAGTTGTGCCTTTTTCACCAACAGTGCAAACCCAAGTTCAGAGTGAAATGAGGGGACAGTCTCTTCTTCAGATAATCTTATTATGTTGTGGGTCTGCTACACACACACACCTTCTTTTTGTTAACTAATGTGTAGTGCATTACTGATCAAAATCATGCTCATTTTCAGCACCATGGCAGGAAAATGGCATGATTGTCCAAATTTACACCTCACTGTGGGTGCTTTTTACTAAAGACACATCCACTATGCACTACAAGTGCACTGCAAAAGTACACCTGAAACTGCACTTGGAGTGCAAAGTGGAGTTGCCTTTATTAAATCACACTCCTTCTCAGCACAAACTCAAATTTCACTACAAATACATTTTAAGCCCAATGAAAAAGGAAGCCACACATTGTTGAGAATTCAACTTTTTAATACAAGCACATTCATATGTGCGTTTAGTAAAGGTTTTTACAACAAACCAAGATATTTTGGGTATCCAAAACCGAGTTTAATCATATTTACTTTTTACTTGTTTTTTTGTGTAAACAGGCATGTATCAAAAGCGTAAAATATAGAACACAGGAACTTACAAAGTTCAACTTGGAAAAGTGAAGACAATATCAGACATGAGTATGTACAAACTGGGCTGATATTGCCTTCATCACATGGGGTGTGACCCCTGAAAAAAACAAATTTGGAAGAAGCACACAGTGTGTCAACATGTTCTAACTCCCATCATGGGGGATCAATGTACATGCTTTGGGGCTGCAACCCCTTCATCTCAGACACTTTCCACAAAACATGTACATTGATCCCCCATGATGAGAGATAGCACATGTTTACACACTCTGTGCATCTTCCAAATTTGGAATTATGCAAAATACAACATTTTTTTTTTAAAAAGCAAAAATAAAACCCTATCTAGTTTTTTTCGTTTTCACGCTCTCCCCAAAACATCAATTATGTTCTTCATTTTATTTTTAACATCATTGATGTTTTGTTGTACAATTTCAATATCCCTATTGCACCCCATTATCTCCCCGATCAAGATCTGGGCACTTTCACTGGTAAAATGGGAATCTTCCTCCACATCACCTAGAAAAAAACAAACAAACACACCATGTAATCCAAATATGGTGATATACATTGATGAGCTTACCGGAAGCTGTGTTCTCCGACACTCACCTGTTGTGGTGACAATTTGGCCAACCTCCACAATCTCTCCTTCTTCCTCCTCCTCCTGCTCCTGCTCCTCTGTTTCTTCTTTTGGAAGTTGCCCTTCTTTGGGAGGGGTGTGGTCCCTGGTGTCCTCATGGTCTCTAGTGTCCTCATACTTGCCGAGTCTTCTCTCCCCTATGAGAATGTAAACAAAGATTAATTAGCACACAGAGGGCAGAAATAGGAATCTGAAACATTGCTTGTTGTACAGTGTTGTACAATTGTGTTTTTGGGCCGAGTTACAAGGTGAGAACGTTATTGGGGACACTTTGTTAAGCTGGAATACTTCCGTGCAGAACGATGTTTCATATGAACGAACGAAACCATGACCTTGAAAGTGGCCATTTTAAAATGCACAACATGAAATCAAAGCACATGGAGCATGTATGCAAGCAAGAATAATCATATGAACACACGACAACTACTTACTTTTTTTTAAGAACACGCTTGATCCTTAGGTACTGCTCGTACTCCCTCAGTTTCAGGTCTGACCAGCGTTTTCTCAGTTGATCCTTGGATCGGCGTACCCCAAAATTCTTCAGAAGACTCTTCACAACTTTATTCATGATCTTGGCCTTTCTGATATTTGGGTTTGGGTAAGGTCAATACTTCCCATCATAGTCGGTCCTGTTCAATATGTCGACCATCTCCAACATCTCTCCAAAAGACATATTTGAGGCCTTAAATCTTGTCTTCCTGGATCGGGACATTTCAGGCTCCGGGCTTTCCTCACCCTCCTCCTCGTTAGTGGAACTATTATTGTGCACCTGCGTTCTCTCCGCCATGTGCTCTCCCCACTGCGCGGGAAGCGAAGGGGCGGGGAATAGTCTAGAAAGAACGTCAGGGGCGGGCGGAGTTTCACACATGCGCACTGTATATAAAACGCCACACATGTGTATCGTCCGTACGATCTGGGAGGAGTGTGTGAGTCACGGACGCGGTGAACGTGGAAACTAAGGTAACATTTTTAACTTTGTGCTTCACTAGACTAGACTGCTTGTATCTAGGCCGCTGTTGGGACAAGATTAGGAGGGATTTTAATTGCATTATTAGTATTTGAGGGTTTGTCTTGTGTTGTGTCTTGTAGACAAAATGGACCCATTCAACAATGCCAACTTTATGGGGCTATTCCTCGAGCTCTACATGGAGATGCCCTGCCTGTGGCAGTTCCACAACAAGTTTTATTATGACAGATCAAAGAGGAAGGCAGCACTGGAGAAACTGCTTGCTTTGGTGCAGATCAGGGTCCCCACGGCAGACATGACCTATCTGAATCGCAAAATTGTGGCCATGAAGCTTACATATTTCAGGGAGAGAAAGAAGCACCTGGAGTCCTTGAGAGCAGGAGATCCAGATGCTGTTTATTACCCCAGGATGGTGCACTTTGACAGGCTGCATTTTCTGGTAGACCAGGGGGTACCCAGGCCACCACTCAGGCCACCACTCTCCAGGCTTCCTCTAAGGCATCCTTCACCCCCAGCTGAGGCTTCTGATGTACAACCTGGGCCTTCCAGGCAGCACCATGTGGTGGGGCCCAGCTTGAGACAGGTATTGCATTGTAGAACATATTTCTTGTGTTACATTTAATGATGTTAACTAGATGTTCTTATTGATCAGTAAGTTGAGATTTCTCCAAGTGGTTTACATCTCAATAGACAGTAGTGACCAAAAATGATTGGGACGGGAAAGAAAAATGCTGGTGTCAGAATGATAGTCTGTTCTATTTGGTAACAGTCAAATAGCAAAAGCCAGGAGCACAAAATGTTGTGATTGATGATCAAAAAACTAAAACTATGTCCCCTTTTCGTACACAGGATGACCTCAGTCGGGGGGAGGCTGTGGCAAGTGGCAGCCAGGAGGTCCACCAACGCCCTCCTTCTCCTCCTGCCCCAGCTACAGGAGCCCAGCCACAGCCTGGAAGGATGCCTGGTGGGAAGTCACAAAGGAAGACCAGAGAGTGATGGCCTGGGTTGAGTCTGGTGAGCCAGAAGATGCAGCCTCTTGAAGATCACCATCCTGGGGACAGAAATGGCATCTGAATTTCCTGCTCTCTAGGACTTCGGGAGCAGACTTCTCTCCCTGAGATATCTACTCCTCAGGCCACCAATTTTTTTATATCTCATTTAGTCATGTCTGCCCTGGGGGCCAAAGGCTGCACCAAAGTTAAGAAGTTTCTCCAGTGCTGCGTTCCTAGTTTTATTTTCGAGCAAACAAAATAAATTTTATTTTTGTTTTATGAAATACTTGTAATACATGTAATGTGTTTTCCTTCAAAAAGTAGAGTTTCTTTGTGAGCAGGCAGGTACATTTCCAAAATACAAAGTGAACTAAAGAACAAGGAGTACCAACACTAAACAACCTGTAGATTAAAAAAGAAAAAGAAAATCTAAAAAATACAATAATGTTGTTGTTGTAAGTTTACACCAAAAAAAAAAAAGTAAAAAAAAAGGAGAAATCAGCAGTGTCTTTAAAGGAGATTTTTAGGGAATCCCCCCCCCCAAAAAAAACATCCAAAAAACAAAACAAAAAAAACAAACATTGTGTAGATGTGACGCAAACTAAAATTGTATTGCTGAAATGGTTAAAAAAGAGTAATGAAATCCGTTCGGGAGAAGTGTGTGTGACTATGAGCATCAAAAGAAGTTGGTTCTTGCAGCATTGTAAAGAACAAGAGAATGCGCTTGATGAATGATTTTTTAACATTGCAGCGTGACGAATGTGCTATATCGCTTACGAGCAGTAGTTTTACCTGAACGACCGCTTCCATGTCGGAATTTGAATGTGAGCATGAGTGGCACTTGGTCCGATGAAAATGCTCTGCACATGATCGGATTAGGTCCGTCCGGCCCAGTTGGTCAGGAAATATTTCCAACATGTTGGAAAATTGGGTCGGACGGAGATTCGGACGGAATCAGTCCGATGCATACCACACACAGTCGGATTATCTGACGACACGGTCCGATAAGACGCATTCCGACAGATTATCCGACCGCGTGTACAAGGCTTTAGAGAGCCTAGGTGTCTCCTAGATCACCGACTATACAATACACACTGTATTTGTATTATTATCTATTATACATTTTTCTTTATTATTTCCGATTATTTAGCCTTTGATTGCACCAAGTGGGGAAGCTGCATTTAGCTTACACTTACACATATATATTTATATCTATTTAGTTATTCATTTATTTGAATTTATTGTATTCATTAGCTCTTTGCTTCTCCCCTCCAGGTGCAATTCATTTCAGGCATTAACAAGGTTTGATTTTATGGGGCGGTTTCTTCCAACATTACTTTTCATTTGATTGGCTATTTTTAATTAGCTCTATATATACTGTATATACATATACATATATACATATACATATATATATATATATATATATATATATATATATATATATATATATATATATATATATATATATATATATATATATATATATATATATATAAGATCAGACTTTGTTTATTTAGCTATGACTAAGCATCTGTTTGTGATGTGAAACGCATTAGCTTTTCTTCCCTATCTTCTATGCTTAAGATATGACTGTTTTTGTATTTTAATCTTTTAATAAAGATGCCTTCAGCGGTGTGCGGATGTCCAGGATTTTTCCTTCCTTCCTAACTTGTACTATGTAATGTTATTCTTGCTATAGCTAATAAAGAAATAACTTCTTAAAAAATGAATACAAGAAAGAAATACTTACTAATACAATTCAGAGGTGGGCTCCATCCATGTGCTGTGCATGTTCTTGGCTCCTCGGGGTTGTGCTCAATTCGGTATCCTTCATTGCATGTGAGTGTAACAGTTTCTCCGTCTCTATATGTTTCCTTGGTGTATTGGACTATACCATTTATCACAGTCTCTTTGTAGCAAACAATGTCTAAAAAAATAAATAAAAGATCAATATCATACAAGAAAATTATATTATAAAATATGAAAAAGTTAAATGAACAGCAGCAGCAAAAACAGAACTCAGCGTTACTGGCCCCCTACAATCAGCACAAATGAAAACTCAAGTGTGTTTCTTTAGTGCTACGTTTGTGCTGTTGTGTGCCGAAAAAAATTACATTTGTGCTGCTTTTATTTTTAAGATATTAGCAATTGTTTTTTCCACTATGACATCACCTAGCCCCCCTACAACACCGAAATGACACAAAACTGGTCTCGTTGGTTAGTTCTACATTTGTGCCCTTTTGTGCAAATTTTTATTTGTGCTGTTATGGTTTATAACCAGCACAATCAGCACAAATAAAAACTCAAGTGTGTTTCTTTAGTGCTACGTTTGTACTGGCTTGTGCTGCTAAACTTTTTATTTATTTGTGCTGTTATGGTTTTTAAGTTATAACTGTTTTTTTAAACCCCACCCACTTTGCCCCCCCCCCCCCTACAATCAGCACAATTGAAAACTCAACTGTGTTTCTTTAGTGCTACGTTTGTTTTTTAAAATTTTCATTGTATCTTTTATCTTTTTTCGCGTTAATAATAATTTATTAAAGGTCACTGAGCCAACCTACAACAATCAAAAGACACAAAGTTGGACTGGTTGGTTAGTGCCTCATTTGTGCTGGTTTGTGCTGCTATAATTTTTATTTGTACTGTTATGGTTTTTTAGTTATAACAGCTTGTTCATATTTGATAACACCCCACCCACTTTGCACCCCATGTTATTAAATCTTAAAAACAAACATATTATTTGTTAGTGCTACGTTTGTGCTTTTTTTGTGTCATAAAAATAAAAATTTGTGCTGCTTTTATTTTTAAGATAATAGCAATTTGTTTTTTTCCAGACGATGACATCACCCCGCCCTCCTGTCATGTACCTGGTTAGTGAGCTCCTGGTTAGACAGCAACCATGGGAGCACAGTGAGGTATGAATGCCTGTGAGCAGGTGGATGTGGCAGCAGAACTGACACTAGCTCCATGAAGTTGGCACCCATGTTTGTAAAACCTTAATACAAATATACTATTCATTTGTACCGCAGTTGTGCTGATTTGTGCTATAAAAATTTGCGTTTGTGGCGGTTCGGTTTCTGAGATATTAGATATTCAATTTAAGCCCTGCCCACTTTGCACCCCATGTTGCTGAATTTTAAAAACAAACACACCATTTGTTTGTGCCACGTTTGTGCTGGTTTGTGCCGCAAAAATAAACTTTTGTGCCGCTTTGGTTTTCGGAGATATTGTGCGTTATAGTTGCTTAACCGCTTGCCGACCGCCTCACACCGATATACATTTGCAGATGGGCTTGTACAGGCAAACTAACGTACCTGTACGTTGTCCTTTAAGAGGCGGCAAGCCCCTCAAATCAGGTCACGGGTCCTGTGCACTCGATGTAAACAAGCATCTCCCCATTCTGCCTAGTGACAGTGTCAGTGATCTCTGCTCTCTGTGATCGGGAACAGAGATCAGTGACATGTCACATGTAGCCATGCCCCCCCACAGATAGAATCACTCCCCAGGACATACTTGACCCCTACA
Organism: Lithobates pipiens; assembly: GCF_037356315.1. Classification (NCBI taxonomy): domain Eukaryota; kingdom Metazoa; phylum Chordata; class Amphibia; order Anura; family Ranidae; genus Lithobates; species Lithobates pipiens. The sequence continues at coordinate 189,636,505 of NW_027507785.1, read as the reverse complement.
CTGCCCCCTAGTGGTTAACCTCTTCACTGCCAGTGTCATTTACACAGGAATCAGTGCATTTGTATAGCCCTGATTGCTGTATAAATGACAATGGTCCCAAAAATGTGTCACAAATGTCCAATGTGTCCGCCATAATGTCGCAGTCACGATAAAAATCTCTGATTGCTGCCCTTACTAGTAAAAAAATTATTATTAAAAATGATTCATCGCTGGGGGAGGAGCCCACCTGTTCCTGATGCCGGTTGGGCTGGGGAGAGACACAGACACCCCCAGAAGCCTAGCCTCCCGAAGGTGAAGGTGATTTCTTCCAGGAGCACCATCCGTGGGCGCAGCCGATCGCTTTACAAGTAGTCCTGAAAGGGGCCCGTATGGGACTCCCAATGTGGCACGAGCTCTGGAGGAGGAGACCGGAGAGAAGTGCTCAAGGGGCCGAGAACTCTGAGCTCGTACGGACTCCTAGCTCTCTGTCCTTGACCCGGAGGCTCGATCTTGCAGGACAGATGAGAGCTGCTCCTGCAGTCACACCGCTCCTCTGGACGCCGCCTCTGCCCTGAGCTGGGAAGGAAGCCTGTCCATGTCTGCCATCTCTGCCATCTTGTCCAGCAACCACAGGGGATCCAAGTTGCTACCTGTGCTGTGAGATCCTCTGGACATGGGGTTTCAGCAACTATAATGCACAATATCTCTGAAACCAAAGCGGCACAACTATTTATTTTTGCAGCACAAACTGGCACAAACAAATGGCGTGTTTGTTTTAAAAATTCAGCAACATGGGGTGCAAAGTGGATGGGATTTCAACAACTATAACGCACAATATCTCCGAAACCAAAGCTGCACAAACGTTTATTTTTGCGGCACAAGTCAGCACAAATGGCATGTTTGCTTTTAAAATTCAGCAACATGGGGTGCAAAGTGAGTGAGGTTTACATTAAATTGAATGTTTAATATCTCAGAAACTGAACCAGTACAAACGCTCATTTTTGTGGCACAAATCAGCACAAACAGAAATGAATGGTATGTTTTTATTCAAACATGGGGTGCCAACTTCACACAGCTCAAATGTAGCACTAAGCAATGAGACTAGTTTTGTGTCATTTAGTCATTTTAGGGAGACTGAGTAACCTTTGGTGACGTTTAATAAATCATTAATAATGCAAAAACAATATCAGTCAGAAAGTAAATTTAAACAGAACAAACGTAGCACTAAAGAAACACACTTTTTATTTGTGCTGATTGTAGGGGGGCAAAGTGAGTGGGATTTGAAAAAAAACTGTTAACTTAAAAACTATAACAGCATAAATAAAAAATTTTAGCAGCACAAACCAGCACAAACGTAGCACTAACCAACGAGACCAGTTTTGTGTCATTTGGGTTTTGTAGGGGGGCTGAGTGAACTTTGGTGACCTTTAATAAATCATTAATAACGCAAAAACGATAAAGGATAGAACGGAAATTTAACCAGCAAACGTAGCACTAACCAACGAGACCAGTTTCATACCATTTAGCTGTTGAAGGGGGGCTAGGTGATGTCATAGTCTGGAAAAAAACAATTATATAATATATATAAAATATCTTAAAAATAAAAGCAGCACAAATGTAAATCTTTACAGCACAAAACAGCACAAACGTAGTACTAAAGAAACACACTTGAGTTTTTATTTGTGCTGATTTTATTTGTAAATTTAGTGGCTGTTTCAGGGCACTTTGCAGGCTCTATTTTTAGCACTTTATCGCCTGCAAAGCGCTTCAGTGTTAAAGGGATCTTAATGCATGAACTTTGTTAATTCCAAAAATAGCAATAATGGTAATAATGACAGCTTTTGCAATAAATTGTCAGGTACCCCACTGCCTTAATGCTACCAGCCCAACCTGCCATTATTGTACAAGTCCGCAAACCTGCATTACTTGACATGGCTATCAAAAGTTGCAATAATCTGGCATTTAATTATTTTTACTCTCTGAGTACAGTAATCATACATTTTCTCTTTCGTTCACTGACTGACACAGCTCCATTAATCTTGACCATAGGTTATTACGCCACCTTCAGGAGAGGACTAGGAAGAACACGTTATACATGTGAAAAAACAGAACTTTACAGTTCCGCCCAGGGAGCAGTCCCTTCAGGAACATCCCTTCAGCCTGCTTCCTGCAGCTTCAGTTTTTTTCTGCTTAGTGAAGGAGATGGATCTAGGAACCCCGTGGGCCCATCGGTCCAGGGATTTTTTTTGCAGAAGTTTGTCTTTTGCACCAGATTAAGATCCTGTGATCTGCTATCAACAGCCGGCTGGGTGACAGGCTGCATACCCTTATCCTCGTAGTCTCCCCAGCATGGCCAGCGAGCGTGTGCAGACCATAGCTACGCACTGGGTCGGCCACGACATGCCCCTCAGGCTCCAGAGGCGGCCAGTGAGCGCAATGCTCTGGGGCACACATATGACCGGGCTACTGATGTCTGAGTCACAGTGTGCTGTGGCCAGCAGCCACCCCGTACTGATCAGAGAGTGGGTTTGTGATGGAATGTCCCCAGCTCGTCTGGATGGTAAGTACAGCTCTCCCTGCCCCTGTGGGGCTGAGCAGCTGGACATTCCCTGGGAGGTCGATTCGGGGGTCCCTCTCCTCCCTCTCTTCTCTCCCTGTCCCTATCTCCCCTCTCCCCGTGGGGGATGCTGCATGGGTTTCTCAGCGGTGTGCCATATAGTTAGGGGTCCCCTGGGGGGGCTCTCACCTTGGGAGGTGGGCTGCGCTGGGTGGCTGTGCCCCTGGCTGTCTGTTGTCTCCCCACTGGGTGTCTGGAGGTCTGCACATGCTGATCGCCATAGCGCTGTTCTGCCGCCATTTTTTCTGTCTTTTTTCACTGTCCCTCTCTGTGTACAGTTGTTTGGCGGCCATGCTTGATGTGACTCGGGGAGAAGCATGGTCAGGAACCATTTTACTGTAGTTCGGCGGCCATTTTCCCTGTGATTATGTACTTTATACTGGATGGTCGGTGGCCATTTTGTTATAGCCTAGCAAGCTTTTTATGCCCTGCGCTGGTCCCTGAGGCTCAGAACTAGGGATGAGCTTCGAGTTCGAGTCGAACTCATGTTCTACTCGAACATTGCCTGTTCGCCTGTTCAGCGAACAGTGAACAATTTGGGCTGTTCGCAGCAAATTCGAAAAGCCGGAACACCCTGTACAAGTCTATGGGAGAAATCTAAAGTGCTCATTTTAAAGGGTAATATGCAGGTTACTGTCCTAAAAAGTGTTTGGGGACCTGGGTCCTGCCCCAGGGGACATGGATCAATGCAAAAAAAAGTTTTAAAAACGGCCGTTTTTTCAGGAGCAGTGATTTTAATAATGATTAAAGTGAAACAATAAAAGTGTAATATTCCTTTAAATTTCGTAGCTGGGGGGTATCTATAGTATGCCTGTGAAGGGGTGCATGTTTCTGGTGCTTAGAACTGTCGCTGCACAAAGTGTCATTTGTGCAGGAAAAAAAGTCTTTTAAAATCACTTGCGGCTAAATTGTCGGGTCTCCGTAATACAGAGAACACTCAATGAGTGTTCTCTGTATTAGCCGACAATTCATTCATTCATTGATTAAAAAAAAAAAAAAAAAAAAAAGCGTGGGGGTTCCCCTAAATTCAATCAAAAGGCCCTTCAGGTCTGACATGGATATTAAGGGGAACCCCGTGTCAAATTAAAAAAAAAATTGACGTGGGGGTCCCCCCAAATATCCATACCAGACCCTTCAGGTCTGATATGGATATTAAGGGGAACCCCGCATCAAATTTAAAAAAAAAATTGACGTGGGGGTCCCCCTAAATATCCATACCAGACCCTTTATCCGAGCACGCAACCTGGCAGGCCGCAGGAAAAGAGGGGGGGACGAGAGAGCGGCCCCCCCTCCCTCCTGAACCGTACCAGGCCACATACCCTCAACATTGGGAGGATGCTTTGGGGGTCTGTGACCCCTCAAAGCACCTTGTCCCCATGTTGATAAGGACAAGGGCCTCATCCTCACAACCCTGGCCGTTGGTTGTGAGGGTCTGCGGGCGGGGGGCTTATCAGAATCTGGAAGCCCCCTTTAACAAGGGGACCCCCAGATCCCGCCCCCCCCCCTGTTTGAAATGGTAGTACCCCTACCATTTCACAAAGAAAGTGTCAAAATGGTTAAATAAGACAAACACACTTTTGAAAAATTCCTTTAATAAAAATAAAAAAAATAAAAAAAAAATTCCAGCGGTGCTAATCCACTCTTGCTATCCAGCGACGGGTCTCCGGGGTCCAGCGATGGATGATCATATCCAGCGACGGGGGATCTCTCAGTCCAGCGCTGTCCATACCTCCTTCTTCTGTCTCCACTGCGGAGACACTGCAGAGAGCCGAGCGCTGACATTTCTTATATTGGGAGGGCGGGGCCAGCCGTCACCTGACCCCGCCCCTCTGACGCAGGAGAGGGAAGCCAGGGGTTCCCCAGTGACGTGTGGGTGACCCCGCCCCCTCTGATGTAACGGAAACCTGCGTTACATCAGAGGGGGCGGGGTCACCCACACGTCACTGGGGAACCCCTGGCTTCCCTCTCCTGCGTCAGAGGGGCGGGGTCAGGTGACGGGTGGCCCCGCCCTCCCAATATAAGAAATGTCAGCGCTCGGCTCTCTGCAGTGTCTCCGCAGTGGAGACAGAAGAAGGAGGTATGGACAGCGCTGGACTGAGAGATCCCCCGTCGCTGGATATGATCATCCATCGCTGGACCCCGGAGACCCGTCGCTGGATAGCAAGAGTGGATTAGCACCGCTGGAATTTTTTTTTTTTTTTTTTTTTTTTTTAATAAAGGAATTTTTCAAAAGTGTGTTTGTCTTATTTAACCATTTTGACACTTTCTTTGTGAAATGGTAGGGGTACTTTTGTACCCCCTTACCATTTCAAACAGGGGGGGGGGCCGGGATCTGGGGGTCCCCTTGTTAAAGGGGGCTTCCAGATTCTGATAAGCCCCCCGCCCGCAGACCCTCACAACCAACGGCCAGGGTTGTGAGGATGAGGCCCTTGTCCTTATCAACATGGGGACAAGGTGCTTTGAGGGGTCACAGACCCCCAAAGCATCCTCCCAATGTTGAGGGTATGTGGCCTGGTACGGTTCAGGAGGGAGGGGGGGCCGCTCTCTCGTCCCCCCCTCTTTTCCTGCGGCCTGCCAGGTTGCGTGCTCGGATAAAGGGTCTGGTATGGATATTTAGGGGGACCCCCACGTCAATTTTTTTTTTAAATTTGATGCGGGGTTCCCCTTAATATCCATATCAGACCTGAAGGGTCTGGTATGGATATTTGGGGGGACCCCCACGTCAATTTTTTTTTAAATTTGACACGGGGTTCCCCTTAATATCCATGTCAGACCTGAAGGGCCTTTTGATTGAATTTAGGGGAACCCCCACGCTTTTTTTTTTATTTTTTTATTTTTTTAATCAATGAATGAATGAATTGTCGGCTAATACAGAGAACACTCATTGAGTGTTCTCTGTATTACGGAGACCCGACAATTTAGCCGCAAGTGATTTTAAAAGACTTTTTTTCCTGCACAAATGACACTTTGTGCAGCAACAGTTCTAAGCACCAGAAACATGCGCCCCTTCACAGGCATACTATAGATACCCCCCAGCTACGAAATTTAAAGGAATATTACACTTTTATTGTTTCACTTTAATCATTATTAAAATCACTGCTCCTGAAAAAACGGCCGTTTTTAAAACTTTTTTTTGCATTGATCCATGTCCCCTGGGGCAGGACCCAGGTCCCCAAACACTTTTTAGGACAGTAACCTGCATATTACCCTTTAAAATGAGCACTTTAGATTGTGAACGTTCGAGTCCCATAGACTTTAATAGGGTTCTAAAGTTCACACGAAGTTTAGGTCTGTTCGCAGGTTCTGGTGCGAACCGAACAGGGGGGTGTTCGGCTCATCCCTACTTAGAACAGCTTAGTTTCTTCACTCAGACACCTGGGAGCTGACATAGGACACAGACACTACTAGCTGAATGGCGCAGAACTCAGTCAGGGTGGTGAGTCCTGCGGTGGGGGCCCCTCAGCATGCAGCAACTAGGAGGGTGGGACTATACACCTGTCCTAAGTCCCCAACAGGTGGCAGACAGGGTCGATCAGCATGGCTTCAGAAACTGATATTTCTTCCCCCTAAACCCCTGCAATGGAACCGGCTCGCCTGCAAACAGTGCAGTGCCGTTGAACGCCTTGTCGGTGGTCCTGAAAATGTTTGTTGCCAGGGTGGAGGTGGTGTGCGGGAGAAAGTGGCCCCTGCCCCCCCATCCTCCAGGGAGAGCTCTGATGCAGACTCGGGCCCCGCAGTGACTGGTGGCCCCTGCTCTGTCGTTTCAGATGACGCTGACCAGGACCGATTGGACAGTGAGGATGAGTCCCTGTCCAGGTCCACACAAGAAAAGCACTAGTTGGAGCATTTATCACAGCTGTGCGTGATACCCTGAAGATCAGGATACATCAGGACCTTCAGCTGCAGTAGCGGTCCCTTTTGGGTCCCATAAGCCAGCCCGTACACCTAAGGTGTTTCCGTTCTGACTTATTTCGATAAGTTCATTTACAGGAATGGGGGCGACCACAACGCACCTTTTTTCGGTCCCAAAACGCATGGTGGTGCGTTACCCCCTTGAGGAGAGCCTTCCTAAATGATCGTCAGCTCCTCCGGTCGTGGACCCCCCAGTATCCAGGTTAAATAAAAGTAACCACAATCCCGGTAGAAGGGGCTCCTGTGTTTACGGATTCCACGGGCAGGAACCGAGGCAGTGGCGCGTTCCTTATTTATGGTTGGGGGTCAGCAATATGACCAGTACTGACCACAGCACTTGTGTCGCAGACACTTACTGAATGGGCAAAACTTTTGCACCGTGAATTGGAGAAGCAGCAGGCTACTCCCGTCTGCATGGAACTAGCAGACCAGTTAGTGCACGGTCTTATGTATGTTTGGAACGTGGCTCTGGATACGCTTCCTCTGCTATCCACGGTTTCAGTGTCAGCAGTGGTGCTGAGGCGCCTGATTTGGCTGAAATGCTGGTTGGTGGACCAGGCATTTGAAAATGCCTTGACGGATCTACCCTTCCTTGGTGAGCGGCTCTTTGGAGCCTCGTTGTATGACATTATTAAGAATGTCATAGGTGGGAAGAGTACCTTGGTCCCACAGGCCAGGAAGACTAAGGAGGCACGCAGCAGGCAAAGGCCCTCATTTTCCACTCAAAAGAGTTTTTTTTGTCCGTCTAAATGCTTCCAGTCCAACAGGACGACCTTTGGGGACAAAGCGTCCCTGGAACCGCAAAACTAACAAGCCTGCAAGCAAAAGTGCTACTGCGTGAAGGTTTGCACCGCCCATCAGATGGGTGGGGGGTCACCTTCGGGAATTTGCAGCCCTGTGGGCCTCTCGGCTATCGGACCAATGGGTCTGCAAAGTGATTTCTTTGGCTACAAAATAGAGTTCCTCTCTTGACCACCAAACAGATTCTTCCCTTCCCGCATACCCTTACTCCCATGGGGGCAGTATGGGACCTGCTAAGTCACAGGGTGATAGTGCCTGTTCCGGTGTCAGAAAGGTTCCATGGGGTTCTACTCCAATGTAAAACTATAACTGAACCGCAGTTGGTCATCGCTGCATTTTCTGTATGCGAGTTCTGGGCTTCATGGTGACCTCCCTCGAGGTGGGATCTTATTCCCATTTTCACACCAGAGTCTAGCAGAAGAAGATATTAAAACAATGGGACATATCTCCATTGTCCCTGGATCGGCAGATTCAGGGGAGCCAGTCAGTCAGGGACTTTGGCGGCTGAGGTCCCTGGCACTTCGGTCTGGGAAGTCGTTCCTACTTCTGCTTTGGACTGTGATCACAACAGACGCCAGCCTGACTGGCTGGGGTGGAGTACTGGGAGTACAGTAGACTGAGGGTCTCTGGTCAGATGTGGAACCCAAGTTGCCGATCAATATGCTCAAACTCCGAGCGTTCAGGCTTTGCCTCTCCACATGGTCGATGGGACTACGAGAGCGTCCGATCAGGATCAAGTCAGACAACGCCACGGCAGTGGCATATGTCAACCATCAAGGAGGAACAAGAAGTTCGGCTGCAGCACGGGAGGTCATTCACATCCTTCAGTGGACAGAGCGATAGGTACCGGCCTTGTTGGCAATTTAGAAAATATAGGCACCCGACTCTGAATCAGTACTGTAAAATCTTCGAATACATTTAGCTAAAAGTCTCTACTGGTAACAGTGCAAGTTCAAATAATATGTAAATTAGTCCGATCTGAACTAAATTCCAAGGGTATACAAACCAGGCAGCCGTCAGTTGGAAATGAAACCATGTTCCATAGAACTGCAAGAATAGAGTAGAGAGGCGCCTCTGGGTGCAGTAGTTAAATAAAAGATTTTAATAAATAACAAATTGTGCACTCACATTTAGCAGAATAATAATTCCATCATACGAAAGTATACAATCTAGTGCACAGTATGATCAGATGGCCACATTCCATTCCAGAGAAAACATCTACTTAAACTTATATGCAGTGCCTGCTATTATTCTGCTAAATGTGAGTGCACAATTTGTTGTTTATTAAAATCTTTTGTTTAACTACTGCCCCCAGAGGCGCCTCTCTACTTGTCTATTCTTGTCGGCAATTTACATCCCGGGAGTAGAAAACTGGCAGGCAGACTACCTAAGTCACCAGATGCTGGGCCCGGGAGAATGGGCGTTGCATCCAGAGATGTTCAGTCTACTGTGCCTGCTGTGGGGCACACCAGACGTGGATCTTCTGGCCTCCCATCTCAGTCGGAAGGTGACGAGATCGTATCCAGGATAAGAGATAATTGGACAGATGCATCAATTGCGCTAGTGGCTACATGGGATCAGTACCGACCGATCTACGAGTTTCCCTCGCTAAAGCTACTACCACGTCTGCTCCGCAGAGTGGAGGCCGAGGGGGTTCCAGTAATACTGATTGACCAGTTTGGCCTCAGCACCCCTGCCACGCCAACCTAGTACGCCTGGTTGCAAAGGCTCCCTGGTGACTGCCATTGTGAGAGGACCTTCTGTGTCAAGGTGCGATTCTCCATCCTGTGTTACCATCGCTGGTTTTAACAGCATGGCTGTTGAGAGCATGGTGCTAAGGTACCAAGGTCAATCGGACTCAGTGATCTCTCTATGTTGAGAGCACGGAAATCTGATTCTCCGAAGATATACCATCGTACCATTAAGGCATACATCTCTATGTGTGAGGAAAAAGGATGGCGTCCGTGCACCTATTCCGTTTCCAGGACCCTGCTGTTTCTACAACGAGGAGTACACCAGAAATCGGCTTTAAGCACCATTAAAGGACAAATATCAGCCTTGGCTGTCCTTTTTCAGCAACCCCTGGTGTCTCACTCTCTAGTGAGCACTTTTTTTTCAGGCGGTCCGACATGTAGTTCCTCTGGTGCGTTCACCGTTACCCCCACGGGATCTGAACCTGGTGGTGTCGCCGCTTCAGAAACCGCCATTTGAGAAAATCAGAGACATTCCTTTGTTGACTCTTTCTCAGAAAGTGGTCTTTCTAGGGGCCATTAGGGTTTCAGAACTCGGGGACCTTGCCTTGCAAGTCTGATTATCCATAAGGATAAGGTGGTGTTGTGTCTGCAACCTTCTTTTTTGCCAAAGATGGTTTCGGCGTTCCACATAAATGAAGATATTGGGGGTCATTTACTAAGATGAATGTGATGTGCTGGTTCATACCTTAATTGGTGCGCCAGATAAATTATTAATTGAGCAGGTGAACCGGCGCATGCAAAAGCACAGAAGATGATAATATGCCGGCGCACAAGATAATAATATGCCATTGATAATAGCGCACGCCGTATCAGTAACAGTCCATTCACACAGGGGCAACACGGCTTCCAGCGTGACTTTGGGAGGCAACTTGGACACGACTTGAGTATGAATCACAACGCGACTTGGGACTTCAACACGACTTGGGGTGACTTAGAACAAGACTTTAAGCCACCCCCAGGCCAGGCGACTTTCATTTTAAATAAAAAACCGGCATGGGTTCCCCTCCAAGAGCATACCAGGCCCTTTAGGTCTGGTATGGACATTAAGGTAAACTCAGCGCCCAAAAAAAAGGCATGGGGACCCCCCTCAAAATCCATGCCAGACCATTAACCCGAGCATGCAACCTGGCAGGCCACAGGAAAAGAGGGGGGGACAAGAGATCGCCCCCCTGAACCTTACCAGGCCACATGCCCTCAACATTGGGAGGGTGCTTTGGGGGTAGCCCCCCCAAAGCATCTTGTCCCCATGTTAATGAGGACAAGGGCCTCATCCCCACAACCCTGGCCGGTTGTAGTGGGGGTCTGTGGGCAGGGGACTTATCAGAATCTGGAAGCCCCCTTTAACAAGGGGACCCCCAGATCCCGCCCCCCGTGTGAAATGGTTAGGGGGTACAAAAGTACCCCTACCATTTCACAAAAAAATTACAAAAATTTAAAAAATGACAAGAGACAGTTTTTGACAATTCCTTTATTAAAGTCTTCTTCTTTCCATCTTCTTCGGGTCTTCTTCCTTCCTTCATCCTTTGATTTCTTCCTCCATCTTCTTCTTCCTCTGCTTCTTCCTCTGATCCCCTGCTTCTTGCTCCGGTGTTCTCGTCTGGCATCTTCCTCCACGGCGTCTCTTCTTCCTCGCTGCATTCTCGGGCCGCTCCGCTCAATGGGAGACTCCCGCTGTGTGATGCTTCTCTTCTTCTGACACTTCTTATATAACGGAGGGCGGGGGCTACTCGGTGACCCCGCCCCCCTCTGACGCACGGTTCCGTTATATAAGTGTCAGAAGAAGAGAAGCGTCACACAGCGGGAGCCTCCCATTGAGCGGAGTGGCCCGAGAACAAAGTGAGGAAGAAGAGACACGGTGGAGGAAGTTGCTGGCCACTTACAAATAAGTGTGCATGGAGCTTAAAGCGGTTCTTCACCCTAAAGGGGAAGTTCCGCTAATCTTATCCCTCCCCCCCTCCGGTGCCACAATCGGCACCTTTCAGGGGGGAGGGGGGTGCAGTTACCTGGATATCCAGGTAACTGCACCCACTTCCGGCCAGACCTCCGCAGACCCCCGCAGACGCTCGGCCCCTCCCGTTGTGTTCTGGGAAACACACAGTTCCCAGAGACACAGCGGGGGACCATAAGAGATGCGCAGCGCGACTCGCGCATGCGCAGTAGGGAACCGGGCAGTGAAGCCGTCATGCTTCACTTCCCGATTCCCTGACAGAGGATGGGGGCGGTGGCAGCAGCGAGACGAGCGATCGCTCGTAATCTGCCGCCGACATCGCTGGAACCTGGGACAGGTAAGTGTGATTTTATTAAAAGTCAGCAGCTGCAATATTAGTAGCTGCTGGCTTTTAATATTTTTTTTTTTTAGGTGCAGCTCCTCTTTAATGGTCTAATAAGAAGATAAACTGAGCTCTACGGCAGACTAGTGTGCAGTAGTTTTATAATGATAGAGTTGATAGATCAAAATATAGGCAATAGATATTCCTGTCCAGTATAATCAAGGAGCCCAGTTATTGAAGCTTTTCAGGAACACGTAGAAGAGGAGTTGAGACAGTTAAAAAAAGCCTTGTATTTAATGGCCGCAACATCATCAAGGTAGGACTAATGAATTTTGATTCCCTAATGCCGCGTAGACACGATCGGATTATCCGATCTGACTAGACCAGATTCTTCCAGACAATTTGACCGTGTGTGGGCACCGGCGGACTTTTTCTTCCCAAAAGTCTGGCGGACTTTGAAAGAAGACTTGACTCAAAACTTTTCAAATGAACGGACTTGCCCACACGCGGAGTAAAGTCCATTCATTGACTTGACTTCAGGTATGACAGGACTAGCGAAGGAAGTCAAAGTCGCCACCTCCATCGGTGAGATTGACAACTTGCGAGCCCCGTCGCCTGGTATGGATTTAAAGGGGAAAAAACGGCATGGGGTCCCCCCAAAGTCCATACCAGACCCTTATCTAAGCCCAGCCAGTCAGAAAAGAGGGTGGGGACGAGCGAGTGCCCCCTCTCCTGAACCATGCCCTCAACATGGGGGGGGTGGGTCATTTGGGGAAGGGGGTGCCCTGCGGCACCCCCCACCCCAAAGCAACTTGTCCCCATGTTGATGAGGAAAAGGGCCTCTTCCCGACAACCCTGGCCGTTGGTTGTCAGGGTCTGCAGGCGGGGGGGCTTATTGGAATCCAGGAGCCCCCTTTAATAAGGGGACCCCAGATCCCGGCCCCTCCCTCCCTATGTGAATGAGCACCCCTACCCATTCACCCGGGGGGGGAAAAGTGTAAATAAAAAATCAAACAACACAGGTTTTTAAAGTAGTTTATTAGGCAGCTCCGGGGGTCTTCTTCCCACTTTGGGGGTCTTCTCACCCAAAAGAAGAAGACCGGGCCAACGCTACTAAAAGAGCTGGAAGAAGATAGCGGAGGAGCCAGGCAGAAGAACCAAAGAGTGGGAGAAGAGGCAGAAAAGAGCGGAGACGTCAGAAGAAGACCCCTGAAATCGGAAGAAGACCCCCGGACGGTGACAAAGGAGAAAACCAGGCTTCTCCGCTAGCAAAAGAGTGGCAAAAGAGCAGAAGATAGCGGAGGAGCCCGACGAGAAGAGCCACGAATTCGGAAGAAGACCCCCGGAGCTGCCTAATAAACTACTTTAAAAACCTGTGTTGTGTTTTTTTTATTTACACCTTTTTCCCCCCAGGTGAATGGGTAAGGGTACGATGTACCCCATACACATTCATATAGGGTGGGGGGTCAGGATCTGGGGGCCCCCTTATTAAACGGGGCTCCCAGATTTCCGATAAGCCCCCCCACCCGCAGACCCCGAGAACTAATGGCCAGTGTTGTCGGGTCGAGGCCCTTGTCCTCATTAACATGGGGACAGGGTGCTTTGGTGTGGGGGGGCACGCGGGCTGGTATGGTTCAGGAGGGGGGGCGCTGACCGGCCGGGCTGTGTGCTCGGATAAGGGTCTGGTATGGACTTTGGGGGGACCCCCACGCCGTTTTTTCAGCGTAGGGGTTCCCCTTTAAATCCATACCAGGCGACGGGGCTAGCAAGGTGTCAATCTCGCCGATGGAGGCGGCGACATTGACTTCCTTCACTAATCCCATCGTACCTGAAGTCACGTTCAAAATTAACGGACTTTAGTCCATGTGTGGGCAAGTCCGTTCATTTGGAAATTCGCCAAAAGTCCGGCGGATTGTCCGCCGGATAGTCTGATTATGTGTACATGGAATTAGTAATAAAAAAGAGATGATGTTTTGGAATGCTAATAAAGGAGGGCAGTGGTGTAAAAGATTCATGTGATTATCAACTAAGGATATCAAACAACTGCAAGACCCAGGCACCTATTGCATTCTAAACTCAGACCATACTGTTATTTTTCAGGAAAATAGGATTTTTTTGTACTCACCGTAAAATCCGTTTCTCTGTAAATCACAGACCGACACAGCTCCTCTCTTAGCCATTGGGTTGTTTGCCCTATTACTAGGAGATACTAGGCATTAGTTGTAACACAACATTTAGAACTCTTAGTTCCGCCCAGGGGGACGGTCCCTTGGGTAATAACCCTCCAGTCTGCCAGACAGACCTCAGTACATCAACAAGCAGTATAACGTAAAGATAAAAAAGAGGGGCGGGTGCTGTGTCGGTCGGTGAATTACAGAGAAAAGGATTTTACAGTGAGTACAAAAAAACATATTTTATCTTATATTCACAGACCGACACAGCTCCTCTCTTAGCGATTGGGACATCCCCAAGCAGGGGAGGGGTGGGAAAAACAGCATAAAAACTTCATCCACCATGGCAAATGGGAACTAGTGAAACTTTACCCACAAAAAACAACAGTGCGTGGAAAAACCACCACAAAAACCAGGGTACCCTCAATTTGAGTGATTACCCAAAACCGCACCAAAACTGCAGAAGTAATGCAACAGTGCATTAACTTAACAGTACTGTGTTTTTATCGAAAACCAGGAAAAACATGGAATATATATTGCATATTCAATTGCAACTATACGGCCGCCTGCAAAACTTTGCGGCCAAAACAGGCATCAGCCGATGCACTGACGTTTACCTTCTAGAACTTGGTAAACGTATGGACGTAGGTGTAAGGTGTAGGCTTGTACTACAATCTGTCTGATCCACCTAGAAATGGTGGCCGACGAGACCGCCATGCCTTTCTTTGGACCAGCCACTGAAACAAACCGTGAGTCTGACTTCCGAAAGTGAGCCGTGGCAGACAAATACATCTTCAGAGCCCAAACCACGTCCAGTGTGTGAAGGGCCACCTCCTTAGGGTGCATCGGCTTAGGAAACAGAGATGGTAATACGATGTCCTCATTGATATGAAAAGCCGAGACCACTTTCAGTAGAAAAGATGGTTGCGGACGCAACACCACCTTATCCTTGTGGATAACCAGATAGGGCAACTTGCAAGACAAGGCCACCAGTTCTGAAAACCTCCTGGCCGATGTGATGGCATTTTTAATCATGTCATCCAAATGTCCGGTCGCCAAGGAAGGGAAGATCCGTCAGGGCTTTTTTGGACGCCCGGTCAGCAGACCAGCATTTTAGCCAAATCAGGCGCCTCAGCACCACAGCTGACACTGCAGCCCTGGATAACAGAGGGAGAGTATTCAGGGCCGCGTCACAGACATACTTAAGGCCTTGCACTAGTTGGTCTGCTAGTTCTACGCAGACAGGAGAAGACTGTTGCTCTCCCAATTTACAGTACAAACGTTTTGCCCACTCAGTCAGTGTCTGCGACATGTGCGGATGCCAGTACACAAGTGCGGATGCCAGTACTGGTCGCACGGCTAACCCTACAACCGTAAACAGGGAACGAGCCACTGCCTCGGCCTTCCTGTCGGTGGGATCCTTGAATGCAGGAGTCCCCTCAACCGGGATCGTGGTTACTTTATTTAACCTGGATACTAGGGGGTCCACGACAGGAGGAGCCGACCATTTTTTGTGAAGGCTCTCCTCAAAAGAGTAACGCACCGCCACGTATTTGGGGACCAAAAAGGTCCGTTGCGGGTGACCCCATTCCTTGTAAATGAACTTGTTAAAATAAGTCAGATACAGGACCACCTTAGGTGAATGTGCTGGCTTTTGGGACCCAAAAGGGGCCGGTATATCAGCAGAGGGATCTGCTGGCTCCTGAATCTTCAGGGTATCAAGCACAGCTCTGATAAGTGCTCCAACAAGTGCTTTGTCACGCCCAGACCCGGAAGGGGACTCATTCTCACTGTCCGAACAGTCCTGGTCAGCGTTGTCTGGCAAGATAGAGCAGGGGTCACCAACCTCAGCAGGACCCGAGTCTGTGACAGAGCTCTCCCCAGAAGATGGGGGGGGGGGGCTATTTAGTGCACCTTTCTTCCCATGCACTGCCTCCATCCTGGCAACATACGAATTGAGGACCCCGTCAGGGTTTCTATGGGCACTGCGCAGTCCACAGGTGAACCGGTTGCAATTGCCTGGAATTCGGTTAAGTAACACCAGTTTCTGAAGCCATGTTGACCCTACCCTGTCTGCCACCCGAAGGGGACTTAGGACAGTGACAGTCCCACCCTCCTTGCTGTCGCTGGCTGAGGGGCTCTTTCCCATTGGACTCACCACCCTGAGGAGTTCTGCACTGTCCCACAAGTATTGCCTGTAGTCCCTGAGTGCTCCCAAGTGCAGAGGAAACAAAAACTCTGTCGGTGGCAGCCGTTGGAATTAGCTCCAAATCGCTCTGGAAATGTGCTCAGGCTTCAATAAAATGGCCGCACAGCAACCAGTACAAAGACAGAACACACAGGGAAAATGGTTGTGAGAGCACATGAGCCATGCTGCTGCTAGAGAACACTGAAAACGTGTTCAGGCTTCCAGAAAATGGCTGCCAGTGTCCTAAATAGAAGAGCACTAGAAAAGGGGCTGCTGAAGCCCAAGAAGGCATACTGCCCTCGCCCACACCTAAAATGGCTGCCAGCAGCTTCATTGAGGTACAAAAAGAAAAAAACAATGGCAGAGAACACAGGGCCGCACCAGACAACAGCAGACCCTCATAGGCACCATCCAGGGCCATAAAACACAGGACCCAGGACACCGCTAGCCAGCCAGATAGCCCCGCATCCCAGGTGAGATCCCACCAGAGAGCCCCGTATATGCCCACATACACCGCTCAGCAGCCACATGCAGCATCCCCCCAGGGAGGTGGGAGGGAAGATAGGGACAGGGAGAGAAGAGAGGGAGGTGAGGGACCCCCGAATCTACCTCCCAGGGAATGCAGAGCTGTTCAGCCTCATCAAGGCAGGGAGAGCTGTACTTACCAGTCCTGAAGAGCTGGGAGACATTCCATTGCAGAACCACTCACTGATCAGTACAGGGTGGCTGCTGGCCTTGGCCCTCTGTGACGCAGACATCAGTAACCTGGTCATATGTGGGCCCCGGAGCATAAAAGCTCACGACTACCTCTGGAACTGAGGTTTCATCGTAGCCTGCCGAGAGCGTAGCTGTGGCCTGAACACGCTTGATGGCCGGACTGGGGAGACTACAAGGATAAGGGTATCCAGCCTGTCACCCAGCCGGCTGTTGATAGCAGATCACAGGATCATTCATCTTGCGCAAAAAGCCAAGCTTCTGCATAAAAAAGCACGGACCGATGGGCCCACAGGTTTCCTAGGTTCCTAGGTCCTTCTCCTTCACTAGGCAAAATAAAACTGAGGTCTATCTGGCAGACTGGAGGGTTGGTACCCAAGGGACTGCCCCCCTGGACGGAACTAAGAGTTCTGAGTGTTGTGTTACAACTAATGCTAGTATCTCCTAGTAATAGGGCAAACAACCCAATGGCTAAGAGAGGAGCTGTGTCGGCTGGTGAATTGTATTCCTGTGGTCCATTTTTAGCTGACAGCGGGCTGTTGTCACTGTGTTGATATGGCTATTTTGGTGATTTTTTATAACATAGGATTTGTGAACTGTTACCTTTTGGATCATATATTGTTTAGAAGCTAGGCCTCTCCTATTCAAATGCTAACAAAAACATTGGACTGGTTCATGAAGAACAGAGCAGGAAATGATGCTACAGGAAATAGGGGGAGGGGAAAGGACTTGAACAAATCATGTGTTGGAAGACAAAGAAACAGTTGTTGGAATTAGGAGAAGCAAGAGGCAATCTGGAAGATCCTGGATCCTGGAAGATGACGCCATCGTAAATCGACAATAGGAACTTTACCTGGAGATGACGCGTATGGGTTGATTTACTAAAGGCAAAAAGACTGTGCACTTTTGCAAGTGCAGGTAATACTGAGCTTAGTAAATGAGGTAAAGCTTCCCTTTACAAAGAATACCCAATCACATACAAGAAAAAGAAAAAAACAGCATTAATGCTTGCACGTGATTGGATGTTGGAAGTTAGCAGAGCTTTCCCTCATTTACTAAGTTCTGGAGCAACTGCACTTGCAGAATACACAGTCAATTTGCCTTTAGTAAACCTCTATAAACCCCAAGTTAAGTAATTTTTAGTGTATCCCTCTTGCATACATTATCCATGCTAATTTGCTGGAAAAGATAAATGTCTAAATTGAATGCATATTTTGTAATACTTTGTATGCAATGAATTGTTTTTCCTGCAGTTGTATGTGCAACCTGTTTAGTGATGCAAACATTCATACTCTACAGAGGTTGCTATGATTCCTTACATTACTGAAAAGTGACCTTAATAGATGCAAAGCAAAACAACTGGAGGTTCATCAGGGATTTGCACTAAATTTCAGCTGAAGCAGACCTGTTTTCGTTGGTGTTTTCTGAAGCTTGTGCTGTGAAAAATGCTGTGTAAGCTGCTTAGGAAAAATAAGGCTGTAGAGGTTTCTGGCACCCTACCTACCTGCCCCCCACCCCCCCCTGAGCCTGACCACCAACATTCCCCAGGGCTTGTCTATGGGCCATCCTACTGAAACCGCACACCAGCCACCTCACCTGTACGCACTCAGCCCCCCCCCCACACATGTATATATGTCAGCCCCCCCACGCACACACACCTGTATATTTGTCAGCCCCCTCACACCTGTATATATGTCAGCCCCCCCACAAACACACACCTGTATATATGGCATCCCCCTCACACACACACCTGTATATATGTCAGCCCCCCACACACACACACTTGTAAATATGGCAGCCCCCTCACACACCTGTATATATGTCAGCCCTCCCACACACACCTGTATATATGTCAGTGCCCCCCCCCCCACACACACACACATGCCTGTACATATGTCAGCGCCCCCACACACACACATACCTGTATATATGTCAGGGCCCCCACACACACCTATAAATATATGTCAACCACCTCCCCCCCACACACACACACACACACACACACACACACACACACACACACCTGTATATAGGTCAGCCACCCCCCTCCCACACACACACATACCTGTATATATGGCAGCCTCACATACACAAATCTGTACACACACAAGTCTCTGGCCCCTCCCTGTACACCAACAGCCCCCCTCCCTTACCTTCACAGCCCCTACTTGTAGCTTTCTACCTGGTCCCAGCTCGTTTTCATAAAGCTGACATGTTGCTGAGAACCATAGTACAGGCAGATCACTGTCACACGAGGGGTGCACATGCACATAGTAGCCAGAGATGGCAGTAAAGAGCTTGACATCTGAGTCACTGTCACGAAAACTGCAAAAACTGTGAGATTGTTTCTATACTGCACAGTACGGATCCTCTTCACCCGCCCTGCCTTCTTCTGGCCCAGGCAGGCCCCAGGGCCCCTTACAGCTGTAACGGCTGTACCCCCCTGATGGTGGCCCTGCCAGAAACATGTCTGTTACAAAGAAGCTTGCTAGGTATGCTTCTCCTTTTGACAGGGCTTGGAGTGATGGAGTCTTAGATTTTTCCTCAGATTTTAGCCTCTAAATTGTGGGTTCAGTAAAGAGATGCGGGCAGTAGTTGTGTTTGGTTTGCACTTCCTGTATGCGCTACAGCTTGCTGTGATGACCGATTGTTTGGAAGAGACAGCAAGCAAGTTAAAGGATTTAGAAAGTAATGCCGCGTACACACGTAGCGGACTATCCGGCGGACTTAGCCTGGCGGACTTCCCGCCGTACTGTCCGTCCGACTTTCAGAATGGGCTACTTGCCCACACACGGCACTTTTTCAGTAGACTAATACGGCGTACTAAGTCCGCCGTACTATCCGCCGTACTTTTGAAATGAATGGACTCGCCCACACACGCAGAGAAAAGTCCGCTCATTTCGAGCGCGTCTCCAGGTAGGCGGGGCCCGCGAAGGAGACGTCGCTGGCCCCGCCACCTGGTATGGACTTAAAGGGCAACCCCAACGCTGAAAAAAATCGTCGTGGGGTCCCCCCCAGGTCCACATCAGACCCTTGTCCGAGCATGCTACCCGGCCAGCCAGGAAAGGGGGGGCGAGCAAGCGGTACCAGGCCACGGGCCCTCAACATGGGGGGTGCCTTGGGGAAGAAGGGCCGCGTGGCCCCCCCACCCCAAAGCACCTTGTCCCCATGTTGATGAGGACAAGGGCTGTTGGTTGTCGGGGTCTGCGGGTCGGGGGGCTTATCGGATTCCGGGAGCCCCCTTTAATAAGGGAGCCCCCGGATACCGGCCCCCCACCATATGTGGATGAGTATGGTGTACAATGTACCCCTACCCATTCACCTGTGAAAAAAAATACAAAAAAAACACAACACAGGGTAAAAATTGTTTATTGCACAGCTCCGGGGGTCTTCTCGCCGGACTCCTCCGCTATCGTCTTCTAGCTCTTTTACTAGCGGAGGAGCCCGGCTTTCTTCCTCTTCTTCCAACTTCTTGTCCCCCTCTTCGGTTCTTCTGCCGCCGCTGTCGTCGTTGCCGCCTTTTCCTCTTCTCTTCTTCTCTTCAGATGTTGACTCGTCGCTCCCTCCGCTCACAATGACGGGGATCGGGCGCATGGCGACTTACATAGGGACATCACCGGATGATGTCCCCACCCATTATGGTGCCACAGTCCCAGAGGATGCTGGGACTGTGACATCATAATAGGTGGGGACATCATCCGGTGATGTCCCTATATAAGTCGCCACGCGCCCGGTCCCCGTCATTGTGAGCGGAGGGAGCGACGAGTCAACATCTGAAGAGAAGAAGAGAAGAACAGAACAGAAGAACAGAAGGCTGCGACGACGACAGCAGCAACAGAAGACTAGGCCACCGCCTGTAAAAGAGCTATAAGAAGGCGCGGTGGCCCGGCAGAAGAACCGAAGAGGGGGACAAGACCCCCGAAGTCAGAAGAAGAGGCCGGCAGCGAGGAAGAAAGCCGGGCTCCTCCACTAGTAAAAGAGCTAGAAGAAGATAGCGGAGGAGTCCGGCGAGAAGACCCCCGAAGACGGAAGACCACCGGAGCTGTGCAATAAACTATTTTTACCCTATGTTGTGTTTTTTTTGTACTTTTTTTCACAGGTAAATGGGTAGGGGTATATTGTACCCCATACTCATTCACATAGGGTGGGGGGCCGGTATCCGGGGGCCCCCTTATTAAAGGGGGCTCCCGGATTCCGATAAGTCCCCCGCCCGCAGACCCCGACAACCAACGGCCAGGGTTGTCGGGAAGAGGCCCTTGTCCTCATCAACATGGGAACAAGGTGCTTTGGGGTGGGGGGGCCGGCACCCATGTTGAGGGCACGTGGCCTGGTACGGCTCAGGAGGGGGGCTCTCGCTCGTCCCCCCCCTTCCTGGCCGGCCGGGTGGCGTGCTCGGACAAAATGAGTGGACTTTTCTCCGGGCGGGAAAAGTCCGTTCATCTCAAAAGTACGGCGGACTGGCATACCAACGGCCGGATTGTCCGCCGAAATGCGAGTCCGGCGGGAAGATTGGAGTGCAAAACTACTTTCTAAGTCCGCCGTACTTTCGGGTAAAAAAAGTCCGACTTGAGTTTGCCGGACTTTTCCACCCGATTGTTTATCGTGTGTACGTGGCATAAGGCACTCAAAGTGAAACCTGCCATGGCTTAATAGTATGTTCAGACCACTGCAGGCAAAGATGAAGATTTGAATGAGTGGTCTGCAGCATTCATTAACAAATCTAATGGTGCCTTAACAAAAGGACAAAGGCCCAAAGCCTGTAGGTGGGACATGTGCCACTGTGATCAATTCAAACAGTGATGGCTGAGTTGATTCAAACAATAGAAAGGCAAGGGCAGATCCAGAAGGTTTTGCATAAATAGACAATTCATGTGATATGAAGTGTTTGATTAACATCTAATTTTGTAAGTGCATATACCCCTATTAAATTGTGCTTTACCTGACTGATTTTAACTATGGAGAGTGTTTCTTCCATTTTTCATGGTTCCAGTTCTGCGTGGAGCTTTACTGCATATTGATCTGTGGTTTACTCTGAGTTGTAATAAAAGTTGAAAGTTCTGTGCAATATCAAAACAAATGCTACTTGACCTCTCCACAGTGATGGTCATTTGTGTCTGGTAATTCCCCACCTTTATACACAGTGGTGGTCTGTGTGGTGGTCCTATCGCTGAAAGTCTTTGAGGCTATTGGGATGCACGCTCTATTCTTCTTTCTGCTACATATTGAAAAGATAGTTTATATCATTTATAGACTTTCCTTTGGGAATTTTCAGTTCACAAATGTATGCACTTTATGTGTTTAATTGATGTTTAATATTATGGTGATGTTTTTCATATCATGCACAATGCAAACACTTGGTAGAAGTTTTTTTTTGATTTTTCACAACTACTGCTATTCTGTTTTTCCAATAGGAAGGCAAGGCCTATGATCTCCAGGAGACAAATGTGGACTGATAACCTTTAGAGGGGGTCCTTAGAGCAATAGATTTTATAGATAGAAATAAATTTTCTATGCCAGCTGTGCTTGAGAGGTGGAAGCAAGTGGTTGGAATCGGTAAATTCAGTCACATTAGGTGATTTTGTTGAGTTCTATGCTGTGAAGACTGGACAACAGCAGGCCAGTGTTCCCAGAACAACACAAAGAGAGATGTAGGTGTATTCTTTTTGCCTTTTTAAGAGAATGTTACAAGGCAATAGTGGGCACCCTGCAATAGTTTTGCAGTTAGAAATGGGCATATAGAGAAATGTGGGCAGTGAGCTATGTTTAATTTTGAACATATAATCTGCTTTGTATTTTTATCTTTTAAAGTAATTAACATTGAGAGGTGGAGCAGGCAAAGCAAATGACGAAGCCAGATAACACTGGGAAGACCAGAAGATGAGATGAGAGCATGAGAAAGATGCAGATGATTTCCTGATGACGGCTTATTTGGAGTGAACTTTCATCTGAGTGTTTCCTCATGGACTGGAGGACAACATACTTTTATCTGGAACTTTTTTGCTTCCATAGATGTTTCACAAACTGCTCACCCTACTAAAGGAAATAGTGCAGCTTATCCAGGAAGAAGTTACTATTCTTTTTAGTAATTGCTGTGTCGCCCCCGCCCCCCACCCCAAAGCACCTTGTCCCCATGTTGATGAGGACAAGGACCTCTTCCCGACAACCCTGGCCGTTGGCTGTCGGGGTGTACGGGCGGGGGGCTTATTGGAATTTGGGAGCCCCCTTTAATAAGGGGGCCCCCAGATTCTGGCTCCCCACCCTATGTGAATGAGTATGGGGTAGGATGTACCCCTAACCATTCACCTGGGGAAAAAGTGTACGTGTCGGTCTGCACAATTGCGAAAGCAGCAGAAGTTGGCACCTCTGTTTCGTCATCATCCGAGATGTGCTGCGATGGTCCTCCCATGTACTCATCATGAAACAGAAGTGGTTTGGCATCGGTGCACACAATCTCTTCCACTTCTGTGGCAGGGCTAGGTGGATAGCCCTGGGAAACCCTGCTAACAGAGTCACTAAAAAGCAGAAGAGACTGCTGCATGATTTGGGGCTCAGACTGCTTGGCTGATTTAGAAGGGGGTGATGTGAAAGACTGATGGACATCGGCTGCAGGTGCCAACTCTGATCTTTCATCAGGAGACTGGGTGGGAGGCTCCTGGATTCCGATAAGCCCCCTGCCCGCAGACCCCGACAACCAACGGCCAGGGTTGTCAAGGAACCGGAGGCATTGTCAGCAACCCAATCTACTAACGCCTGTACTTGTCATGGCCTCAACATTCATACAGCCACATTAGGTCCGACCAAATACTGCTGCAGGCTCTGTCGCCTACTCGCACATGAGGAAGGTGTTTCATTTGTGCGTGTAGCTGGCACAGATTGACCACGTCCTCTCCCTGCAACAGGAGCTCCACCAGCAGCACCACGACCGGAGCCACGTCCCTTCTTTGACATTCTCCTCATATTTTCCAAATGTAGGATTGTCCCTAAATGGGTGTTTTTGCAATAGCAGAATACACCCAGAGTATATAAACGGTGTATCTCAGAGCTCAAGAAATGCCGAAAATGCTATTCAAAAAAAATGATTTTGCCCTAAATGTTTTTTTTGAATAGCACAATAGAAGAAACATATATTAATTGTGTAACGCACACCTCCACATATGCAGAGAACACTGCAAAAAAATATTTTTTCACTAAATGGGTGTTTTTGCAATAGCAGAATACACCCAGAGTATGTAAATGGTGTATCTTAGAGCTACAGAAATGGCAAAAGTGCTATTCAAATAACAGTTTTTGCCCTAAATTTTTTTTATTTGAATAGCACAATAGAAGTAAACTATATAAATTGTGTAACGCACAGCTCCACATATGCAGAAAACACTGCAATTTATTTAATTTTTTTGCACTAAATGGGTGTTTTTGCAATAGCAGAATACACCCAGAGTATGTAAACGGTGTATCTTAGAGCTACAGAAATGGTGAAAATGCTATTAAAAAAAAATGTTTTTGCCCTAGATTTTTTTATTTGAAAAGCACAATAGAAGAAAACGATATAAAATTGTGTAACGCAGACATCCACATATGCAGAAAACACTGCAATTTTTATTTTTTTTGCCCTAAATGGGTGTTTTTGCAATAGCAGAAGATGGCGGACGCTTAATGGAATAGCTCCAGTCCTCGTTCCCTCTCCAAGCAATCCTGCACCGCTTCTGCAGCTTACTAAGCCACAGGATCCACTCAAAACACTCCCGGAATCCTCAGGGCATCACATGGGGAAAATTGGACTGCAAAAACACATCTATCAAGGCTTTAATCCGCCTCCTTCATTCCGGCCCTCACAGCACATGGACCATTTCCTGTATAGGCCGCAATCCCTAACCTCGAGTAATCCGGCGGACCTGATGAGCTTCGCCGAACACACTCCGGTACCATCAGGTAACCCGCATTCCAGCCCTTGCTCCCTGGGGACAGACCATAATGGCTCAGTCACGGTGGCAGTATTGGACTCAAAACTGCAAGGCCTGTTACATGATCTGACACATAACATTACAGCAGCTGTGGGAAAGCTAGCACAGGAACTCAGGGGGGAGATAGATCAGCTTGGGGCACGTACAGACATCTTGGAAAGCAAATTTGACGAGATAATACAATATGTACATGTCATAGAAGAGGATAAAGCAGCCCTCAAACATACTGCCTCCCAAATCCAGCTACAGCAGGAAGATTTGGAGAATAGGGAACACGGCCAAAACCTGAGGATCCGTAGAGTCCCTGAAACAGCCAATGACAAGGAGCTGAGGGCCTACCTTTTGGGCCTATTCGTTATCATAGCCCCACACATTGACTGGCGCATGGACAGGGCCCATAGATCTCTTGCCCCAAAGCCCCCTCCAGGATCCAACCCAAGGGATGTAATAATCCACTTCCACTACTATGAGAGTAAGGAATCTCTTATTATAGCCACACACAACAAAAATTGCATCGATTTGAAAGGATCCAAAATACAAACCTTTAGTGATTTATCCCCCATCACTTTAGCCAAAAGGCGAAACCTACGTCCGGTAACCATGCATCTTCAACAGCACCAGGTCCCCTACAGATGGGGGTTCCCATTCCTACTCTCGGCCTCCAAAGACGGAACACAATACTCCATACGTGACCTGCATGAATGCAAGGCTTTTATACGCAATCTGGGATTGCACCTATCCCTGAGGAAGATTTTCCACCGCCACCCACAAATCTGGTTGCCAAACCTCTCAAACCCCTGACAACGATCTGGACCCCAGTTCGACGGAGACACCAGAAAAACTTTTCAACCCCTCAACAATCTACCCTAGCCAAACCTCCCACCCGAGACATTCACATCCACTGAAGTGATAATCTTTCTTCTTAGGACTCCAACCGGATTTCCAGATCCTTTGATGGATGTCCCCAGACGTCTCTAGGGAGGGCTCTCCCTATCCTGGTTCCAGAAGGTCAAGTTTTCCCAGAAGGTTCCTAGTTGTTAACCTATTGTCTACCTTTTAAGTTAACGATTTGTTCTGATCCACTCCTTTTTTCATCTCACCGCGACAAGCTAACTGTTTACGCTATTTACATATCTTAAGTGGACAGGACCGGTTCCGTTTGTCCTGTCGATGTCATGCTCCTCCACCAGTCCATGGCATTTTGCCATGGCCCCTTGAAGGATTTTCCTCCCTCTGGCTTTCAACTCATTTTTTTTGTTGTGAATTTTTCTTTAGAATTTTTCAAATTTTCCAATTTTTTCTTCTTAAAAAAAAAAAAAAGTATTTATTGAGAAATAGAAAAAGAAAAATACAAATGCAACAAATACATATATGATATCGTAGGACCATCATCACAGATGAGGTACATAGATAAATACAGTAGATCGTACTCATACCATAAGCAGGAATTAATTAAACCAGACAGAGAGCAGTGGAACTAGCACAATGGCGTAATGCTTTGACTTTTACTAACTGGATGGATCCTGTTGTAAGGGTTAGTTGCAATAACAATATGTACATGGATATTGACATTTCCCGAGTTTTGTTAAGTAACATAGTATAAGATCTCGGGCAGCTAAAAGGTGAAAAAGATAAAGAAAGAGGGGAGGGGGGAGGTGTGAGTTCCTTGAAAACAGTCCCTAAGAGAGGAATATCCAGGAGGCGGTCCTTGTAGCCAAAAGGTCACTGGAGGCAGGTTAGTCTATAGATGGGGGGTTTGAAGCCCCTGAGTATGATTGGTGCGCACCGTAGTAGTAGAAGGGGAAGTGGTCCATAGTGGTTATGTCTTCCGGAGGAAGAGTGGAGGACATGAAGGGAAGCCACAACGCGTAGAAGCAAGATTTCGATTTTTTCGTCACGGAAGTTGGCGTTACATCAGTCCTTGTACAGGAGAGAGAGGAGTTCTCTTTGGATTTGGGCGATGGTGGGGAGAAGAGATGAAGTCCAGTTCTTTAGAATGGATCTCCTGGTGATTAGTAAGCATAGCAGAGACCAGTCCATTTGGGAGGGTCTAGTGTTCATGTAGTTAGTGGGCGCGTGGCCTGTGATGTGAGACCACGGTAGCAAAAGAGGGTCCCAATATCCAAAGACGAGGAGGAGGGGGTCCTTCGGTAGTTTTAGCAGAGTCACTTTGAAGATGTAAGAGAGGATCCGATCCCAGAAAGTGGAGATATAAGAGCATGACCAGAAACGGTGGGCCAAGGAGGGTCTGTGTTGGAGACAGTGGGGGCATTTGGTGCTGTCCAGATCATTGTTGGATGGTAGGAATGGTAGATATGCCCTATGGGCGATTTTCAGTTACGTTTCTCTCCATATTTCATTTGGGGTTAGGCGATGTACCTTGTTGAGGCCTTGTATAATTTTGTCAACTATGTCCGGGTCAGGAAAGTCTTTACCCCAGTTGGCGACTGATGAGTACGTTAGTGGGGGAGAGGTTTTCTGAAGTAGGGGCTTGTAAATGTCCGATATTTTGTAGGTATCGTCCTTGAGCAGTTGGTCCAGGAAGTTTGAAGTGAAACGTTAGCGTTCCTCGTTGCAGATGTCCTTTAAGTAGCTGACGCATTGCCTGTAATGGAAGGCCTGTGCTGGCGGAAGGGAGAACCTTTCCGCTATGGTTGAGAAGGGCAGTGGGTTACCAGACTCCAGATCGCAGATCATGGCTAGGGATGAGCCGAACACCCCCCTGTTCGGTTCGCACCAGAACCTGCGAACAGACCTAAACTTCGTGTGAACTTTAGAATCCTATTAAAGTCTATGGGACTCGAACGTTCACAATCTAAAGTGCTAATTTTAAAGGGTAATATGAAAGTTACTGTCCTAAAAAGTGTTTGGGGACCTGGGTCCTGCCCCAGGGGACATGGATCAATGCAAAAAAAAGTTTTAAAAACGGCAGTTTTTTCAGGAGCAGTGATTTTAATAATGATTAAAGTGAAACAATAAAAGTGTAATATTCCTTTAAATTTCGTAGCTGGGGGGTATCTATAGTATGCCTGTGAAGGGGCGCATGTTTCTGGTGCTTAGAACTGTCGCTGCACAAAGTGTCATTTGTGCAGGAAAAAAAGTCTTTTAAAATCACTTGCGGCTAAATTGTCGGGTCTCCGTAATACAGAGAACACTCAATGAGTGTTCTCTGTATTAGCCGACAATTCATTCACTCATTGATTAAAAAAAAAAAAAAAAAAGCGTGGGGGTTCCCCTAAATTCAATCAAAAGGCCCTTCAGGTCTGACATGGATATTAAGGGGAACCCCGTGTCAAATTTAAAAAAAAAATTGACGTGGGGGTCCCCCCAAATATCCATACCAGACCCTTCAGGTCTGATATGGATATTAAGGGGAACCCCGCATCAAATTTTAAAAAAAAATTGACGTGGGGGTCCCCCTAAATATCCATACCAGACCCTTTATCCGAGCACGCAACCTGGCAGGCCGCAGGAAAAGAGGGGGGGACGAGAGAGCGGCCCCCCCTCCCTCCTGAACCGTACCAGGCCACATACCCTCAACATTGGGAGGATGCTTTGGGGGTCTGTGACCCCTCAAAGCACCTTGTCCCCATGTTGATAAGGACAAGGGCCTCATCCTCACAACCCTGGCCGTTGGTTGTGAGGGTCTGCGGGCGGGGGGCTTATCAGAATCTGGAAGCCCCCATTAACAAGGGGACCCCCAGATCCCGGCCCCCCCCTGTTTGAAATGGTAAGGGGGTACAAAAGTACCCCTACCATTTCACAAAGAAAGTGTCAAAATGGTTAAATAAGACAAACACACTTTTGAAAAATTCCTTTATTAAAAATAAAAAAAATAAAAAAAAAATTCCAGCGGTGCTAATCCACTCTTGCTATCCAGCGACGGGTCTCCGGGGTCCAGCGATGGATGATCATATCCAGCGACGGGGGATCTCTCAGTCCAGCGCTGTCCATACCTCCTTCTTCTGTCTCCACTGCGGAGACACTGCAGAGAGCCGAGCACTGACATTTCTTATATTGGGAGGGCGGGGCCACCCGTCACCTGACCCCGCCCCTCTGACGCAGGAGAGGGAAGCCAGGGGTTCCCCAGTGACGTGTGGGTGACCCCGCCCCCTCTGATGTAACGGAAACCTGCGTTACATCAGAGGGGGTGGGGTCACCCACACGTCACTGGGGAACCCCTGGCTTCCCTCTCCTGCGTCAGAGGGGCGGGGTCAGGTGACGGGTGGCCCCGCCCTCCCAATATAAGAAATGTCAGCGCTCGGCTCTCTGCATTGTCTCCGCAGTGGAGACAGAAGAAGGAGGTATGGACAGCGCTGGACTGAGAGATCCCCCGTCGCTGGATATGATCATCCATCGCTGGACCCCGGAGACCCGTCGCTGGATAGCAAAGAGTGGATTAGCACCGCTGGAATTTTTTTTTTATTTTTTTTATTTTTAATAAAGGAATTTTTCAAAAGTGTGTTTGTCTTATTTAACCATTTTGACACTTTCTTTGTGAAATGGTAGGGGTACTTTTGTACCCCCTTACCATTTCAAACAGGGGGGGGGGCCGGGATCTGGGGGTCCCCTTGTTAAAGGGGGCTTCCAGATTCTGATAAGCCCCCCGCCCGCAGACCCTCACAACCAACGGCCAGGGTTGTGAGGATGAGGCCCTTGTCCTTATCAACATGGGGACAAGGTGCTTTGAGGGGTCACAGACCCCCAAAGCATCCTCCCAATGTTGAGGGTATGTGGCCTGGTACGGTTCAGGAGGGAGGGGGGCCGCTCTCTCGTCCCCCCCTCTTTTCCTGCGGCCTGCCAGGTTGCGTGCTCGGATAAAGGGTCTGGTATGGATATTTAGGGGGACCCCCACGTCAATTTTTTTTTAAAATTTGATGCGGGGTTCCCCTTAATATCCATATCAGACCTGAAGGGTCTGGTATGGATATTTGGGGGGACCCCCACGTCAATTTTTTTTTAAAATTTGACACGGGGTTCCCCTTAATATCCATGTCAGACCTGAAGGGCCTTTTGATTGAATTTAGGGGAACCCCCACGCTTTTTTTTTTTAATCAATGAATGAATGAATTGTCGGCTAATACAGAGAACACTCATTGAGTGTTCTCTGTATTACGGAGACCCGACAATTTAGCCGCAAGTGATTTTAAAAGACTTTTTTTCCTGCACAAATGACACTTTGTGCAGCGACAGTTCTAAGCACCAGAAACATGCGCCCCTTCACAGGCATACTATAGATACCCCCCAGCTACGAAATTTAAAGGAATATTACACTTTTATTGTTTCACTTTAATCATTATTAAAATCACTGCTCCTGAAAAAACGGCCGTTTTTAAAACTTTTTTTTGCATTGATCCATGTCCCCTGGGGCAGGACCCAGGTCCCCAAACACTTTTTAGGACAGTAACCTGCATATTACCCTTTAAAATGAGCACTTTAGATTTCTCCCATAGACTTGTATAGGGTGTTCCGGCTTTTCGAATTTGCTGCGAACAGCCCAAATTGTTCACTGTTCGCTGAACAGGCGAACAGGCAATGTTCGAGTAGAACATGAGTTCGACTCGAACTCGAAGCTCATCCCTAATCATGGCGAAGCTTGTAAGACCTTTCTCTTTCCAGAGACAGAATGGCTTGTGGAGTAGGCCAGGAGAGAAGGTGGGGTTTCCTTGAATTGGGAGGTGTCTGGAGATAAAAGGGGGGAGCTTAATGCATTTCCTGGTTTTCCTCCATGCGATGGCAGTATCCCTTAGTAGGAGATTGTGTTGAAGTAGGGGTGTTATCGATTTCCATCTGCAGTGGAGGAGTGCTACCAGTGATAGTGGGGAGACCATGGCAGCTTCCATAGAATAGTTTGAGTATCTTGAAGATTGGAAAATCCAATCTAGGCCGGTTCTCAATAAACATGACAGGTTGTATAATCTTACATTAGGGAGACTAATACCTCCCTCGCGTTTGGGAAGATATCATTTCTTTAACCACTTAAGGACCGCCGTATTGCCATTGTACGTCATCACAATGGCACAGGCAGGCACAAGCACGTACATGTACGTGCCTGCCTTCCAGCGGGTGGGGGGTCCGATCGGACCCCCTCCCGCTGGATACGGCGGTCCGTTTCCCTCCGGGAGCGATCCGTGATGAGGGGATGGCCATTTGTTTCTGGCCACCCCCTCTCGATCGCTCCTGGCCAATGACGAACTTCCTCCCACTGTGTATTGTTTACACAGGAAGGAGGAAGTGATGTCATTCTCCTCGGGGCGGTCTTTTTGACTGGACTACGAGGAGAAGACACAAAGTAAGTGCACCAAAACACTACACTGACACATAGGTACACATAGGTACACAACCCCCCCCCCCCCCCCGATCCCCCCCGCCCCCCCTCCCCCCCCCCGTCACAGTGTCACTGATTGCATTGATCATTTCTTTACTGATCAATGCATTCAGTGTCAGTTGTAAAAGTAAAAACTGTCAGGGCAGTTAGTGTTAGGTCCAGGGTAGCCCCCTATCACCCCCCAATAAAGATTTAACCCCCTGTTTGCCCCTAGAGTTAACCCTTTCACCCCCTTTTGCCAGTGTCACTAAGCGATAATGTTTCTGATCGCTGCATTAGTGTCGCTAGTGTCGCTAGGTAGCTAGTTATTTTTTTAGGTTCACCGCCAGGTTTTTATATCGCTAGGTACCCCGATATACTACCCAATAATGGTTTTAACATCCTGATTGCCCCTAGTTAACCCTTTCACCCCCTTTTGCCAGTGTCACTAAGCGATCATTTTTCTGATCGCTGCATCAGTGTCGCTACTGTCGCTAGGTAGCTAGTTATTTTTTTAGGTTCACCGCCAGGTTTTTATAGAGCTAGGTACCCCAATATACTACCCAATAATGATTTTAACATCCTGATTGCCCCTAGTTAACCCTTTCACCCCCTTTTGCCAGTGTCACTAAGCGATCATTTTTCTGATCGCTGCATTAGTGTCGCTACTGTCGCTAGGTAGCTAGTTATTTTTTTAGGTTCACCGCCAGGTTTTTATATCGCTAGGTACCCCAATATACTACCCAATAATGGTTTTAACATCCTGATTGCCCCTAGTTAACCCCTTTCACCCCCTTTTGCCAGTGTCACTAAGCGATCATTTTTCTGATCGTTGCATCAGTGTCGCTACTGTCGCTAGGTAGCTAGTTATTTTTTTAGGTTCACCGCCAGGTTTTTATAGCGCTAGGTACCCCGATATACTACCCAATAATGGTTTTAACATCCTGATTGCCCCTAGTTAACCCTTTCACCCCCTTTTGCCAGTGTCACTAAGCGATCATTTTTCTGATCGCTGCATCAGTGTCGCTACTGTCGCTACTGTCGCTAGATAGCTAGTTATTTCGGGGTCCCGTACCTGGCTAGGCTCCCAAAAAGTCCCACACTTGTGGTATCCCCGTACTCAGGAGAAGCAGCAGAATGTATTTTGGGGTGTCATTTCACATATGCCTATAGCATGTGTGAGCAATATATCATTTAGTGACAACTTTGTGCAAAAAAAAAAAGTTTGTAATATTCCCGCAACTTGTGGCAAAATATTAAATATTCCATGGACTCAACATGCCTCTTAGTAAATAGCTTGGGGTGTCTTCTTTCCAAAATGGGGTCATTTTG
The DNA here is from genome assembly GCF_037356315.1 of Lithobates pipiens. Lineage (NCBI taxonomy): Eukaryota > Metazoa > Chordata > Amphibia > Anura > Ranidae > Lithobates > Lithobates pipiens. The sequence goes on along the minus strand of NW_027507785.1, from coordinate 189,604,499 downwards.
GGGGGTTTTGTGCTATTTTGGCATTTTATGGCCTTTGAAACTGTGATAGGTGGTGAAGAGTTAAATCAAAAATTTGCACCCTTAGAAATCCTGAAGGTGGTGATTGGTTTTCGGGGTGCCGTGCGCGACTAGACTCCCAAAAAGTCCCACACATGTGGTATCCCCATACTCGGGAGAATTAGCGGAATATATTTTGGGGTGCAATTCCACATATAACCATGGCATGTGTGAACAATATATCATTTAGTGACAACTTTTTGTAAAAAAATATATTTTTTTTTTTGTCATTATTCAATCCCTTAGGACAAAAAAAATAAATATTCAATGGGCTCAACATACCCATCAGCAATTTCCTTGAGGTGTCTACTTTCCAAAATGGGGTCATTTGGGGGGGGGGGGTTTGTACTGCCCTGCCATTTTAGCACCTCAAGAAATGAGATAGGCAGTCATAAATTAAAAGCTGTGTAAATTCCAGAAAATGTACTCTAGTTTGTAGACGCTATAACTTTTGCGCAAACCAAAAAATATACGCTTATTGACATTTTTTTTACTAAAGACATGTGGCTGAATAAATTTTGCCCTCAATGTATGACTAAAATTTAGTTTATTCGATTTTTCTTATAACAAAAAGAAGAAAATATCTTTTTTTTTCAAAATTTTCGCTCTTTTCCCATTTATATCGCAAAAAAAAAAAAAAAAATCGCAGAGGCAATCAAATACCATCAAAAGAAAGCTCTATTTGTGGGAAGAAAAGGACGCAAATTTCGTTTGGGTGCAATATTGCATGACCGCGCAATTACCAGTTAAAGCAGCGCAGTGCGAAATTGGAAAAAGACCTCTGGTCCTTAGGGTGTTTATTGGTCCGGGGCTGAAGTGGTTAAGGCTATACGTGGGTGTTTGCCCTGCCATATGAAGGATAAGAAGGCCGATTCCAGAATTTTGACATCCTTATGGAGAAGGAGTAAGGGGATGGTTTGTAGAGGGTATAATAACCTGGCAAAGCTAATCATTTTTACCAAGTGGCATCTTCCCAGGAGCGAGAGGGGCAGATCCATCCAGTTTTCCAGTTTCTGTAAAATTTTCGTGATCAAGGGGGGATAATTAAGGTGATATTTTAATACCTAGATAGGTAATGTGGGAGCTAGCGACTGAGAAGATGGAATGTTGTGTCCAGGGGGGCTTACGAGTAGAACCTAGCAGGAGAATTTCGCTTTTACCATAATTTATACGGAGCTCTGAGCAGGATCTGAATACATCAAAAACCTCTCTGATGGTAGACATGTCGGATGAGGGGTTCGACCTGAAAATAAGCACATCATCCGCAAAGAGGGATGTGCGCAGGTCATGTTGGCCAATGCCGATACCATGTAAAGGGGCTTTTTTGATCAGATATCTGGATAGGGGTTCTAGGGCGATGTTGAAGAGAAGCGGGGAGAGTGGGCAGCCCTGGCAGGTACCTTTATGTAAGCGAAAGTCATCTGAGAGAAGCCCAGCTGCTACTAATTTGGCTGCTGGGGACGAGTACATGGCTTTGATAAGATGGCAGAAGCGCCCTGTGAAGCCCATTTTGGACAAAGCCATGGAGAGCCACTCAAAGCTGACATTGTCAAAGGCTTTCTCTGCGTCTAACAATATAATGGCAAAGTCCCCTTCTGGGTTGTTCTTGGCATGTTCCAAAGCGAGCGTGACCTTACGGATATTCAAGGTGGCAGTTCTGCCTTTCACAAAGCCAAATTGGGCAGGGTGAATTAGGGAGGGAATAATAGCAGCTAGCCTTGTGGCAATGATTTTAAACAAAATTTTGACGTCCAGATTGAGGAGGAATATAGGCATATAGGAGCCTGGGTCAAGGGGGTCTTTCTCTTTCTTGGAAAGGAGCTTTATAATGGTCTGGTTGCCGGAAGGTAGATATGGGCCGCCAGACCAGATGCCATTATATTCCTTGTGGAGAGTGGGTTCTGTGATGGAGGAGAGGGTTTTGTAAAATTTGCTAGTGAAACCGTCCGGGCCTGGGGCTTTGGATGGGGTTAGTTTGCGGATGGTGGAGGAGATTTCGACAGGAGAGATAGGAGCATTGAGGGCTTCTAATTGTTCGGAGGTGTCATTAGGTAAGGCCACGTTAGCTAGGAAAGAATGGGCAGTTGTATTATCTATGGGGTCCGGGGCATAAAGTGCTGTGTAATACTTCAGCATCACCTCGTTGATCACCTGCGGGGTGTTGTGCATTTTACCCTTCGCGTCCCTGAGGGATGTGATGTGTGTCGGGTGAAAGGGGCCTTTGCAAAGTCTCCCTAAAAGTTTGCCCGCCTTCTTCCCGAACGTATTAAGTGTTGCATCGAATTGGGATTTTTTAGCTTGTTCGAGTGTGTTTGCCCACGCATCAAATGCTTTTTTGGCTGCCTGCCATTCACATCTATTGTCGGGGGAGTCATTAACGGAGAAGGATCTTTGGGCTAGATGTAGCCGCGCAATGGCCCGTTTGTAATGTGACAAGGCGTTTTTCCTAAAGGAGGTTGCATAGGAGATAATTGCGTTGTGCAGAGAAGGGAGCCGAGTAGGCCGAAGCTGGGGCCTCGATTTGCGGCTGGGCCACTGGTTTCTCCACAAACCGGTCCATGGACAAGGGGAACGATACCCAGCAGGGTTTGAGCAGATGCCCGGCCGTTCAGCGGAATTTATATGCCGGTATAAGGTCGTGCTGTGGGAGCTGAAATGAAAGGCAGTCACTCCATGCGGCTCCAATACAACTCTAACATATGTGCATTTACTGTCATTTTACTGTATGAGACACACTTACATGTGATTCTTTCTAGTTTTTCTAGTTCATCTACAATACAGTTGGTTATACCCATACTCTGTGTTAAAATACGCTGTTTTATCCATGGCTGCTTCATGGCTTTGAAAATCTTTTCTTGTAATGTAAAGGGCTTAAATTCCATTCATAAGCGTTGGTTAGCTCTGAAGGAATTTAGGTCCTCCGGGGCTGATGTGGTCATGGTCCAGGAGACACATTTCCGACCGGGAGGTTCTTTCAAATTTGCTTCTAAATTATTCCCTAACACCTTCGTGGCCTCCGATCCTTCAGAAAAAGCAGGAGTAACCATTCTGATCAAACGCTCATGCCCATTAAGAATTACTGCCTCAACGTTGGATCCCCATGGTCGGTATGTCATCCTGAACTGTGTCCACCATAACATACCTTTCACCTTAGTCAATGTTTACTCCCCCAATTCGGGACAGATAGGGTTCCTCACAACGGTTCTTGAGAAGCTACATACCTCCCCTCAACCCTTTACCATAATTGGAGGTGATTTTAACATGTGCATGTCTCCTAACGAAGACAGGAGGAAGAGAATGCTCTCTTCCAAAATACCCCTCCTCTCCAAACCCACAAGTTGTCCACCTCATTTCAAAAACTTACATGCTCCTACAACCTATTTGATGCATGGAGGGTGAAACATCCCACACACAGGCAATATACCTTCTACTCGCCTCCACATAAACTGTATTCTCATTTAGACCACTTCGTACTCACCGCACTTTTATTATCCTATGTAGTCGCTTCCGAAATAGGTCCCATTACCTGGTCTGACCATGCTCCCATTACATTAGATATAGCTATATATCCTACTTCACCCAAAACTTGCCATTGGAGACTTAACGAGTCCCTTTTGCGAAACCCTGATACCAAAAGTCTACTCCAAATCGAAACTTATGGAATTTTTCCAGCTAAATTAAGGTTCTGTCTCAAGCTCCTCTACCTTGTGGGAAGCCCATAAGGCCTTTTTTTAGATGTGAATGCATCTCTGCTGGCTCATGTAAGAAACGAGAATTATCCCAACAAAGATCTGACCTTCTAATTCAACTACGCTCAGTGGAGATGCACTTACTTCACTCTCCCTCTATAGCTCGCCTCAGCGCAGTGGTCTCTATATGAAACCAAATCATGGCTTTGGAGAGGAGTAGAATTTCTAAGGCTCTAATGATTTGGCCAAAACAAAAGTTCTATGAATACTCTGACAAGCCGCATAGAATGCTAGTCAATAAGCTGAAACCTCGCCCTACCTTATCTATTCCTGATCACATAATACAACCTGATGGCATTCCCACTTACTGCCCCACAGTCCATGTCGAAAGTCTTTGGTGACTTTTACAAGAAATTATATAACTGTCTAGGTTCTGATCCATCGACCCAATTTACACAAGAGAAGTTTGACTCCTTCATGGCATCCCTCCCACAGTAGACTACAGAACAACGATCATCACTTAATGTACCTATCACTGCTGAAGAATTAGCTGCAGTGATCAAATCACTACCCTCACATAAAGCTCCAGGCCCTGATGGACTCCCCTATTCTTACTATAAAACTTTCCTCCCAATTCTATCCCCACATATGCTAAATGTATTCTCCTCCCTACTCAAAAGGTACCATACTCCATCCCCAGTTTCTTCATGCGAACATCACCGTTATCCCTAAACCAGGCAAGGACCCATCTATCCCTGACAATTACTGCCCAATCGCTTTACTAAACTCAGACTTTAAAATTCTTACAAAAACATTGGCAAATAGACTCTCAATACTGTTACCGTCACTAATACACAAAGACCAGGTGGGTTTTATCCCAACAAGGCACGCAGGGATAACACCCAGTGCACGATAGACCTCATAGATTTACTAACCAAAACCAAAACCCCCGCCTTAATACTCAGTCTAGATGCTCAGAAAGCATTTGACCGTCTCAGTTGGCCCTTTATGTTTGCAATAGCCCAGATGCTACCGGAGTACATTTAAGACAAAGAGAATACAAATTATCCCTATTCCAGACGATGTTCTTCTGACACTCACACATCCACACACATCTTTACCTCATCTTCACAACATCCTCACAGCTTTTAGTGCTATTTCAGGCTACAAAATTAACTCTACCAAGATGGAAGCCCTACCCATTAATATCACGCCCCTTCAACAAATCATACTCCAACAAAATTATAATTACCATTGGTGCCCCTCTTCACTGAAATACTTAGGAGTCCAGCTCACAGCATCATATTCCACATTATACCAGGCCAACTTCCCTCCCCTCTTTAAGGAAATCAATCTCCTTCTGACACAATGGACCGCTCTTCCCCTCTTCCTCTTGGGACGTGTAAACATTCTTAAAATGTCAATACTCCCTAAGTTACTGTATCTGTTCCAGACACTCCCAGTGGCTATACCTATGTCACAATTGAAAGCAATTCAAAGGAGAAGTCTCCGCTTCATATGGAACAATTCCTCCCATCTGGTAGCGGGATCAGTGGTCATGGCACGTAAAAACAGGGGAGGCTTAGGAGCTCCCGATTTTATTAAGTACTACTATGCTTCACATCTAAGAATCCTCACTTCCTGGACTAACAGAAAAGCCCCAAACAGATGGTCCGAGATCGAAATGAGTATTACTTCACCAGTTCATCCATGTTACATGCTATGGCCATCTAGTGACAAATACATGCCCCAGCTGAAAGGTTTATGCCTGGCTCCAATGCTTTTTAAGTTAGCAATTTGGAAGAGATGCTCTAGCTGGTACTCCCTATCTTCTCCATGCTCACCACTTATAAATGTTCTCTTTAATCCAGACATCCCTTATAGCCTGGCCTATGATCAATGCTACATTGGACCAAGGCCGGGATTTTTCAGCTGAGACCTCTTGTCAACCCCATTACGATACAACTACTATCTTTCGTAGATTTGTAAAAACAACACCAGATCCCAACAATACTACTATACTCCTATCTGAAATTCAGGCATTTCTTCAACACCAAAGTATCTTCTCCTGTGTCAAAGGTCCCTATGAGCCTCAATTAATCTCCGCCATATATAAGATCCTTCGTGAAACTAATCCTTTAAAAGTAGATACCCACCGTTACATGAAGAGATGGTCTCTGATACTCCAGCATGATATATCCATGCTAGATTGGGATAGTATCTGGGAATCCACCTCCAAAATTTCCTGCTGTGTCACACACAAGGAAACCGCGTATAAAGTCTTATTATTCTGGTATAGAACTCCAGAACACCTACATACATATAATCCGGCGGTCTCAAAACTGTGCTGGAGATGCAACAAAGCTGTAGGCTCACACTTTCATATATTCTGGGAATGTCCCTTAGTTACCCAATTTTGGATTCCGATCCAAATACTTCTAGAGAAATTGTTGGAGGTCCATATTCCCCTGAACCCTAAGCACTATTTATTAGGTCTACCCTTTCCAGGCATTCATAAACCCAAACGAAAACTGATGTCTTACATACTATTGGCTGCTAAGAGAACTATCCCCAAGCCCTGTCTCTCTGCTACCCTTCCCACATTCACACAAACCCTTTCCATTTTAACAGATATTTGTAGAATGGAACATCTAACTGTCGTAATTGATGATTCAATACAAAATTTTTCACAAATATGGCAGGCATGGGATGATTCTGAATATAGCTCTAAAATACAGAGTTCTATTCCATGTTGACAGAGAATTGAATTATGCAATACTCCCCAATTGTCTCTACTGATCCCATTGGAACGGTTATTTATGGCCCCATACTACTAATATAAGGATGTCTCTGATAGATATAGAATATATCCATTGTGAAAACCATATTGTACATGTGATAATAAATAACAATATCTGTGATAACTCTCATTATCTATGCAACCTCACCAAACTTTTTTTCTGTGTTTTTCTTTTGTCTCATCATACCAACTATAAATATATCTTAATGACAGTGTAATTCTGCATTACCTAAATTGTCTGTGATAATAATGTGTTACTTTGTATCATTTGTAAAACTTGTTAAATCAACAATTAAAAAAAAGTATACACCCACAGAAATGGCGAAAATGCTATTAAAAAAATTTTTTTTTGCCCTACATTTTTTTTATTTGAATAGCACAATAGAAGAAAGCTATATAAATTGTTTAATGCACACCTTCATGTATGCAGAAAACACTGCAAATTTTTTTTTTGCCCAAAATGGGTTTTTGGGAAGAGCAGAATACAACCACAGTATGTACAGGGTGTATCTCACAGCAACATATGCAGTGCTGGTGCACTGAGCTTGCAGATAAAAGTTATATTTTTCCTGGTACTGGGCTCATGGCAGTGTAAAAAGACTGCACTGCAACCCAACCAGATAAATCTATGTAGATTGCTGAGTTATTAGAATAGATTTCTGAATCTGGACTCCTAGATAATTCTCTCTCCCTCAAAGCAGCAACAGGAACCTTGCCCTACACTGTCTATCTTTGCAGTATAAAAAGCTTGTGCACTTCACCCACACAACTAAATCAATGGAGATCGCTGACTAATTAGAATAGATTTCAGAATCAGGACTCCTATCATGTAATTCTCTCCCTCACAGCAGCAGCAACCAGGAACCTTTCCCTACACTGTGTAAAGCAGAGTGACGTGCTGTGCTGTGTGCCTCTAGCTTAAATAGAGGCTGGGTCACATGCTGCACTGGCCAATCACAGCATTAGTAGGCATGGCTGTGATGGCTTCTAAGGGCACACCAGTTAAACGAATGTTGATTGGCTGCTGCAGGGCTTTTTAAAATGTGGCATTACGTTGCCGAACACCGGACCAGAACCCGAAAATACAGTCAATTGTTCGGGTTCGGGACCCAAAAAGCCAAAAGTTTGGTACGTACCCGAACTTTACAGTTCGGATTCCCTCAACCCTACACATGGGGGTTCCACTTGGTATTAACTTCAAGTGGTACATAAACCTATTTCTTAGGTGATTTATGGTTGCCACCCATCAGTATCCACCTTGTGGATAATTCTGTTACTGTTGTTTTATTCATGCATTGTTCATTATATGACTGCTGACCAATTATCTGATTGCTGCATGTATGTAAGCATTCAGGATAATTTCCATCCATAACAGGCAGATACTGTTATATTGAGGTCTGTATTTTGTGAAATTTAGCTATGATTAAGGCCTGTTGAGGCAGAAATGCATCACTGGATTGCTTTTAATTGCTTTTAATGCTGTTTCAAAGATTTGGAGGATATTGTGCTAGATACTGTCATGGTTGCCGATTACGCCATTGAATTCCGTACTCTGGCAGCAGAGGTTGTTTGGAACAATGAGGCCCTCATGGCTGCTTTTTCTCATGGTCTCTCCGACTCCATCAAGGGTGAGATAGCAGCCCAAGATAAACACACTGAGTTGGAGAAGTTGATCGCGTTTGCCATCCTCATTGACTCCAGACTCAGAGAAAGACTTCCTTTTAAGGAACACTTGTGGAAGAATCCTGTACATTTATCTCCGAACTTTGCAGTCCCACTCTTGCCTCCTTCACCCCCCATGTTTTCTGGTATCGAGTCAGTCTGTGAAGTTGAACCCATGCACTCAGGCTTCACGCATCTCTCTGCGGATATGAGAACCCTTAGGAGGAGGGAGAGATTGTGCCTTTATTGTGGCCAGGCAGGTCACTTTTTCAAGTCTTGTCCTACCCATCCAGGGAACACCCGAACCTTGAGGTCCTGTCATGGACAGACCTTAGGTGGTGTTGTTTCATCCCCAGAAGGATAAGCCCCTGGTTTTGGTTACCCTTTGTTCAGCTGAGTTGTCTGTCGAGATACAGGCTCTAATTGACTATGGGGCTGCAGGCCTATTCATTGATGCTGCCTTTGTATTGAAGCACTTGATTCCGCTGCAGCTGCGTCACACTCCACTTGCCATTGAAGCCCTTGACGGGAGACCTCTACAACCGGCCCATGTGACTCATGAGACTGTTCTGTTTGTCCATGGCCATAGGGGCTCTTCACCATGAGATAACCCAATTCCAAGTTATTTCCTCACCTAAGTTTCTGATGGTTATTGGTTATCCTTGGTTACAGAGGCACAACCCCTCTTTTGATTGGCTCCATGCTGCGGTTCTTTCCTGGTCACCACAATGCAGTAAGTCATGCTTCCAGAACTTAGCCAAGGTCCTGTGATGGAGGAATACTGAGATTTTAGCAATGTCTTTAACAAAGGTCAAGCCAGTAGTTTGCCTCCACACCGGTCGAATGATTGCACAATTGACTTTCAACCTGGTGCCATACCCCCTCATGGTCAGGTTTACCCTTTGTAGGTCTTGGAGGATAGGGCCATGGAGGAGTATGTTGCAGATGCACTTTGCACTTTGTATGTTGCAGACCTGCTGGTGCTGGTTTCTTCTTTGTGAAGACCTTGTATTGATTATAGGGGTCATAATTATTTTCTGATTTAGTTGATTATGGAGTTATTTGACCGCCTCAAGGGAGCAACGGTTTTCACAAAGCTTGATTTGAGAGGGGCATGCAATCTTGCGAGGATTAAGGAGGGTAAAGAATGGGAAAACTGCGTTTAATACCAGAACAGGCCATTATGAGTACCTTGTAATGCCTTTTGGCCTTTGTAACGCCCCAGCAGTTTTCCAGGAATTTATTAACGATGTCCTCCTAGATTTGTTGCAGTTATGTGTAGTGGTTTATTTCGAAGACATTGTCGTGAAGAGGTTCAATTCCTGGGCTATGTAATTTCCACTGCTGGTTTTTCAATGGACCCAGAGAAACTTTCAGCAGTCCTATAGTTTTATTGGCTTTGCCAATTATCTGAAGTTTATTCGTAACTTCTCATCTCAGGTCAAACTCCTGACTGCTTTAACCAGAAAGGACGGTAACCCCCAGAGTTGGTCTCCAGAGTCCATTAAGGCTTTTGAGAGTCTCAAGGCTGCCTTTGCTTCTGCTCCTGTGTTGGCAAATCCTGATCCTATGTTACCTTTGATCCTTGAGGCTGATGCTTCTGAGACTGGAGTTGGTGCCCTTCTGTCTCAATGTCCTTCCTCTATAAACACGATCGGAAATTCGGCCAGCAAAAGACCGATGAGAGCTCTTCATCCAAAAATGCAACCGTGTGTAGGCTCCTTTGGACTTTTGCTTGCGTAATTTGGCCAGCAAAAGATTGAGAGCAGGTTCTCAATTTTTCTGACGGAATTTCAATTTCCAATCGTCTATAGCAATTCTGACGTGTAAAATTCCGACGCATGCTTGAAAACATTGAACTTAATTTTCGCGGCTCGTCGTAGTGTTGTACATCAGTGTTCTTGATGGTCAGAATTTGGTGTGACCGTGTGTAGGCAATACAAGCTTGCGTAGGAAAAACCAACCAAGGCTTTTCCTATGAGAATTTCCGATCGTGTGTACGTGGCATGAGAGCGCTATGCATCCTTGTGGGTACTTTTCCAAGAAATTGTCACCTGTGGAGTGCAATTATGAGATTGGTGACAAATTCTTGATGAGGCTTAATGCCTTTCTCCCAAAAGGGCACGATGGGCTCTTTTTTTGTCTAGTTTCAATTACATTGTCTCATTCTTACCCGTTACTAAGAATGTAAGGGCTGATGCTTTGTCACAACAATTTTCCTCGACTTCCAAGATGGAGTTGGTTCCGGTTCTTGTGATTCCTCCTGATTATATTCTGGCTACGGTTCGCATCAGTCTCACTTCTCCTTTGGGTGACAAAATTCTTGCCGCTCAGTTCCATGCTCCTCCTGAGAAACCTTGTGACCGCTGCTTATGCCCAGAGAGTCTCAGTACTGCCACACTCCAGACTCCAGGCTGCTGGCCACCCACAATTCTGGTGGCCTAGTCTATGTGCTGATGTAACTGCATTTGTAGCTGCCTGTTCAGTGTGTGCTCAGAGTAAGAGTCCACGACACCTTCCAGAGGGCCTCCTACAACCCTACATACCCAATGAGGAGAGGCCCTGGACCCACCTGTCTATGGATTTCATTGGGGAGTTACACAACTTCCAGGACAACACAGTTATCCTTATGGTGGTTGACCGGTTCTCGAAAATGTCCCATTGTATTCCACTTAAGAAGTTGCCCACTTCTAAGGAACTGGCTTTCATTTTTGCTCGGGGTATCTTTGACTTACATAGGCTACCCAAGGTGATTGTCTCAGACAGGGGTAGTCAGTTTGTGTCCAGGTTCTGGCAAGCCTTTTGTGTACAGTTGGGAATTCAGCTTGCTTTCTCCTCTGCGTACCACCCACAGTCTAATGAGGCAGCAGAACCAGCCAATCAGTCCTTGGAGAAATTCCTACGTTGCTATATTTCTGACCATCATAACAACTGGTCAGACCTCTTACTGTGGCCAAAGTTTGCGCACAATAGTACCTTGAATTCTGTTTCCCGATTGTCCCTGCTTATGGCGAACTATGGTTTCCAACCTTCTATGTTGCCTGACTCATTTGTTCCGCAGAGTATTCCTGCATTAGAGGAGCATCTCTGTGGTCTTCATTCCACTTGGGCACAAATTCAGGAGGCTTTGAGACATGCTAATGATAGGTACAGACTTCATGCTGGCTGCAGAGACCTGCCTGCTCCTTCCTACAAGTTTAGGGACAGGGTCTAGCTGTCATCTCGGAAACTCCGACTTTGTTTTTTTCTCTCTGAAGTTTTCATCTCGGTTTATTGGGCCTTTCTGTATCCTTCGCAGGATTAACCCAGTGGTTTACGCATTAGACCCTCCTTCTAGTATACCTATCTCGACTGTATTTCATGTCTCCTTATTAAAACCTTTGGTCTGCAACTGCTTTACCACCTCGGTGCCTCGTCCTCACCCTGTACAGGTTGAGAATCATGAGGAATATGAAGTACAGTCCATTGTTGACGCCTGTTGGTTCCATGGGCGCATACAGTACCTTGTGCATTGGAAAGGGTACGGTCTGGAGGAACGCTCTTGGGTCTCATCCTTGGATGTACCTGCCCCTGTCCTCCTCCGTGATTTCCATAGATGGTTTCCCCTCAAGCCTGGTGGTCCTCCCGAGGGGGAGGGGTCATTGAGGAGGGGGTACTATCAGGGCTGGGCTCAGCCCTTCCTTCTCAAAGCTGGCTGCTCAGCTGTTGGCTAATTGCCAACTCCTTGCTCTCCACAGTGACTCACCTGTTGATGATATCCTGGTCGTCAGTCCTGCTATGTAAGCAGTCCAGCCCAGATGATCCCTACCTTTGCCTTAGTCACATCTCTAGCCACGTAAGGACTAGTCTCGTTTTTGAATTTAGGTGCTTACATGTTTAAAAGAGGCTTTTTTTGCTTGAAAATTACTTAGAACCCCCAAACATTATAATTAGTTTTTTTTCTAACACCCTAGAAAATAAAATGGTGGTCATTGCAATACTTTTTTTTTCACACCGTATTTGCGCAGCAGTCTTACAAGCGCACCTTTTGGGGAAAAAATTCACTTTTTTTTATAAAAAAATAAGACAGCAGTAAACTTAGTCCAATTTTTTTTTATATTGTGAAAGATAATGTTATGCTGAGTAAATTGATACCCGACATGTCACACTTCAAAATTGCGCCCGCTTGTAGATTGCCGTCAAACTTTTACCCGCTATAATTATTGCTCTCTCTCTACCGATTGCAGTGATACCTCACATGTGTGGTTTGACCACCGTTTTCATATGCGGGCACTACTCACGTATGCGTTCGCTTCGGCGTGCGAGCTCGTTGGGACAGATTGCTTTTTAAAAAAAAAAAAAATCTTATTTATTTTACTTCATTTTATTATTTTTTTCACTGTTTTAAAGAAAGAAAATCTGGATAACTTTTATTCGTATTACAAGGAATGTAAACATCCCTTGTAATAGAAAAAAGCATGTCAGGTCCTCTTAAATATGAGACCTGGGGTCAAAAAGTCCTCCAATCTCATATTTGGACTAAAATACAATAAAAAAAAAAAATTATCATTTGAAAAAATGACATTGAAAAAATGTGCCTTTAAGAGCTATGGGCGGAAGTGACGTTTTGACATTGCTTCCGCCCTGCTATGGTATGGGGGCCATCTTAGCCTCACTCGTCTCCGTACCCAGGCACCGAGAGTACCCGATCTCCTCTGCCGCTGCCGGTAAGCAACCGAGGGTGCAGGGAGGGGGTGGCACCTATCCCGCCACCAATAATAATGATCTCGCAGCGAATCCGCTGCAGAGATCACCATTATTGTAAACAATACCGGCTCCTGAAAAGATGGATATTTTGGTTGTGGCAGCAGCTGCTGCCGTTACCGAGATATCCCTCTTCAAAGTGCCGAAGTATATGTACAGGAGCCGGTCGGCAAGTGGCTAGAGACACTCTCCTGTGTTCCTATTAAAGACTTGCTTAGCTGATATTCCTTCTGGCTCCAGATCCTTCTTGCTGTTCTACTTGCTTGTCTGACTATCCGTTCCGGTTCCTGAACTCTGGCTATGTTTTGACTATGTTTACTCTGTTTACCTTTTTATTATTATTAACCACTTGACAACTAGGCACTTAAACCCCCTTCCTAACCAGACCAATTTTCAGCTTTCGGTGCTCTCACACTCAATGACAATTACTCAGTCATGCAACACTGTACTACCTATATGAAATTTTTGTCCTTTTTTCACACAAATAAAGCTTTCTTTTGGTGGTATTTAATCACCGCTTTTTTTTTATTTGTTGCGCTATAAATAAAAAAAGACTGAAAATTCGGTCAAAAATAAAATAAGAAATTCTTTGTTTCTGTTAAAATTTATTGCAGAGTATTGGAGAGTATTGGCGAGTACTGGCGGAGTACACACCACAACAGATGGATGACCAAGGATGCCACCCTAGACCGCCCTAGAGGAACCAAAATCAACAGGTGAATGCTTGCATATGAGGTGTTGCCAGAAACACAAACACCAAGTGAGGCTAATTTAAATGCTCCCAGCTGGTACAGCGTGTCCCGCCCAACATTACGTGGGCAGGGCAAGAAGAGGGAGGCATCCGTGCCAGAGTGAAAAAATCCACCCATACAGGCTCAGGTACCTCCCCAGTGTCAGCCTAGCTGGAAATAAAAACCTGCTCTTGCGGTGCGACATCAAAAGGTGTCGCACACACAGACCAGTGACGTTGTGCCAATGCGACAGGGAGCACCCACCCAAACCACCACCTCCATTGTTTGTGGTGGATGTTTTATGAGCTGGGAGCATTTCAATTTGCCTCACTTGGTGTTTGTCTTTCTGACAACACCTCATATGCAAGCATTTACCTGTTGATTTTGGTTCCTCATTTCCTTGTGAACCAACAAGGTAAATCACCATAGGTTTCACCTATACTTTAAGCACTTTGTTCTTTCTCTTCGGTTCCTTCACTATTTCACTCAGAATATAATTTTCTTCTCCTTCTTTTCTACATATTTCTTTCCTTTTGTCTCTTTTCCATTTGGTGGTTTTTGAGTATCTGTTTTTTCATCTATGCTTAGTTCTTCCCTTCATTTGACCTGGTGTATGGGCTTTTCACACTCCATCAATAAAATACTATACATTCAATATATATTACTGATCCCAATTCACATAAGTTTTGGCTCACCATCACCCACAATAGCAAATTTACCCTGGCGAATCTACAGTGCTCCCTGCTTGTCCATGTATCTCTAACTCAGCTCCCATGCCAGACCTGTTTAACGGCTCTGATCCTCTGATCACATCTATGCAGCTGATGTGAGTACCTATAGGGATGTCCATCCTGTCCCTTACACATTATTTATTCCTATTACTCAGTTACAATATTATACCATATGGTTATGTTTCTTTACAGATCACCGTTGCATTCACCCCTGAAGAGTTGGTATACCCCAACGAAACGCATCGGGCTTACATAGATGCACGATGTACATCCAGATGATTTTATGTCTCTTATTTTGTTTTACTCTAGACTTTTTAACATCATTCAGCTCCTCCAGTGGCCCATGTTGTGCAGGACTTGTTTTTACTTTATGTTATGCCTATTACCATGGTGTCAATATTTATATGCAGTTTTCCACATACCCTGTGTGTATGCGATTCTGTAAATGCATTTTTGTGGTATTCAATATGTTATACATGATTTCACATGGTATAATAAAATGTTCTTTGCTAAAACTGCTTTTGGTATACATCTCTCACTCAAATTCCCCCTTTTTTTGTTGGAACCCATAAAAGCAACACTGTTTTATATCCTGCATGTTTACTTTATACAGTGATTGGCCTCATTTAAAGTCCCGCTGACCACTTTCCCTTTTCTTTGTCTAAAATTTGGGATGGAGGCCAATTACTTTTGGTGCCTTGGACCACATCATTCTTTATCGCGATTTAGGCATTAACCACTTCAGCCCCGGAAGGATTTACCCCCTTACTGACCAGAGCACATTTTGAGATTTGGCACTGTGTCACTTTAACTGACAATTGAGCGGGCGTGCGACAAGGCTCCCAAACAAAATTGGCGTCCTTTTTTCCCCACAAATAGAGTTTTCTCTTGGTGGTATTTGATCACCCCTGTGGTTTTTATTTTTTACGCTTTAAACAAAAAAATAGCGCCAATTTTGAAAAAAACGCATTATTTTTTACTTTTTGCTATAATAAATGTCCCCCAAAAACATTTTTTTTCCTCAGTTTAGGCCGATACATATTCTTTTATATATTTTTGGGAAAAAAAATTGCAATAAGCATCTATTGATTGGTTTGCGCAAAAGTTATAGCATCTTCAAAATAGGGGATAATTTTATGTTATTTTTATAAATTTTTTTTTTTATACTAGTAATGGTGACGATCTGCGATTTTTATTGTGACTGCGACATTATAGCGGACACATCGGACAATTTTGACACATTTTTGGGACCATTGGCATTGATACAATGATCAATGCTATAAAATTGCATTGATTACTGTAAAAATGTCCCTGGCAGTGAAGGGGTCAACCACTAAGGGACGGGGAGGGATTAAGTGTGTCCTAGGGGAGTGTTTCTAACTGAAGGGGGGATGGGCTTGTGTGATGTGGACACTGAACGCTGCTCCCGATGACAGGGAGCAGACGATCAGTGTCCTGTCATTAGGCGAAATGGGGAGATGCTGTTTACATCAGCATTTTCCCATTCTTGAGCTCTGTGACACGATCGTGGGTATCCCCACGCAATCATGTCCGCGGGTCCCGCAGGCATGGTCATGGAGCTTGCGGCAGGGAATTTCAAAGTAACGTACCGGTACCTTACCTTGCCCAGCCGCGCCATTCTGCCAACATATATATGCCGACAGCGGTTGGCAAGTGGTTAATGACTGTGTGTTGAGTTATTTTGCGGGGACAGCAAATTTACACTGTTATACAAGATGTACACTCACTACTTTACATTGTAGGAAAGTGTAATTTCTTCAGTGTTGTAACATGAAAAGATAATAAAATATTTATAAAATGTTGAGGGGTGTATTCACTTTTGTGAGCTACTGTATATTTTGTTTTGCAGCACCACAATACACTTAGATACACACCACTGAAAGTGTAGTAGAAACTGTACACACTGTATTAGATACTGTGTACACTGCCTGCACTGTATTAGTACTACGGCTGCACTGTGTTTAATACTGTGTACCCCACCAGATGTGTAGTAGATACTGTTCACACTATTAGATACTGTGTACACCACCTGAAAAGTAGTAGAAACTGTACTAGGGCTGTACTGTATTGTGTACTGTGTACACCACCAGAAGTGTAGTAGAAACTGTACATGCTGTATTAGATACTGCCTGCACTGTATTAGCAACTGTACTATGGTTGCACTGTATTTTATACTGTGGACACACTCTATTAGTATTAGAAACAGTATACCATGGAATGCACTAAAGATATAGGCTACACTGGATGCAGAGTATATATATGTGTGTGTGTATATATAGTAAACGATTGCGAAACAATGTTACCTTGCGTTGGTTCGCCTTTTGGCCACTAGGGGCGTGCATCGTGTGCCAGGAGCCAATGCGGGAGCCCAGCGGTCATCGAGCCCGCTGGGCTCCCACGATCGCTCATGACAGATCGAGAACTGGGATCTGTGTGTGTAAACTCCTCAGGGAAGTAGAGACAGATTGTGTGTACATACTATATCTTAACACCAATCTCTCTCCTCCTAGACAGTCCCATCCCCCCTACAGTTAGAACAGAGTGAGGGAATATAGTTAACCCCTTGATTGCCCCTAGTGTTAACCTCTTCCCTGCCAGCGACATTTGTACAGTAATCGCTAGCTGTTAATAGTCCCAAAAATGTGTCAAAAATGTCCGATCTATGCTCCACAATATCACAGTGCCGATAAAAAATCATAGAACGCCACCATTACTAGTAAAAAAAAAAAAATACTAATAAAAATGCCATAACTCTATCCCCTATTTTGTAGACACTATAACTTTTGTGCAAACCAATAGATGCAATTTTTTTACCAAAAATATGTAGAAGAATACATAGCAGCCTAAACTGAGGAAAAAATTATTATTTTTTGATAAAAAATGTGGGATATTTATTATAGCAAAAAGTAAAAGATTTTGTGTTTTTTTTCAAAATTGTTGCTGTTCTTTTGTTTATAGCGCAAAAAATAAAAAATGCAGAGGTGATCAAATACCCCCAAAAAAAGCTCTATTTGTGGGGGAAAAAGAGACATAAATTTTGTTTGGTTACAGGATCGCACATCTGCGCAATTGTCAGTTAAAGCGACACAGTGCCGTATCGCAAAAAATGGCCTAGTCTTTGAGCAGCCAAATCTCCCAGGGCTGAAGTGATTAAGACACAGCCTGAAGTGTATTAGTACACCACAGAATGCACTGTAGATATAGGCTACACTGGATGCAGAGTATATATTTATGGTTGAAGCCCTATGCCGATACAGATATTAACAAATAGACTTACCATAAGACTTACAACATGAAATAGACCTGAAGTGTGCCCTGGTCTGATGGTCGGTATACCAAAATAAGGGGACAAAAACATTCAGGTAAGGGTATAGTTTTATTTGTTTTAGCTTAATTTTTTAAGCAAGTTTGGTGAATGCTTGTGCCATTTCCACCCAAGGATTGGGGATGTACCGGGCGAGGTAGGCAGAGTTCCACCTGCTTAGTCTCTTAATGACGTGACCTGGGACCTATGCCAAGATGCTGCCAAGGCCGCTCCAATTCTAAAGAGTGACCATGGTACTGACTGGGGTCGAGGTGTAGGCTGTGTAGAAGAACCCCCATGTGTTTGGCAAACTGGCAGGCACTCAAGGGTTTCCATGGAAAAAGTAATAGAGGACTAGAGTTTGAGCGTTCCAGTAGGAGTGACAGCAGGTGGTCCAATATGGTTACTGGACACCAGACATTGTTAGTTATATAGAGATGGATGTCTATCCTGGAGTCTGAATGCCTAGTTTTAGACACTGCAAGGTGGAGGATGAAATGGTGTTGGTGGCGAGCCAAGTAACGACTATGCAGAACTTGGCCTGCGGGTTTTCTGTAGGTGAACCTGCTAGGCCGTCAGAACCCGTAGTAGGCTAGGTAAATGGCTGTTTGTATGAGTAGGCTGGGGAGAAGGCCAAACGACGAACTAGTAATGATAGTCGACATGTCCCGGAAGACCACAGCCTAGAATGAATGTACAGTGGACATTAAACTGGTGCTGCTGAGATAATTGCCGCAGCCTGCGCAGGACGGACATAGCTGAGAGCGATCCAGACCTGGCTTCATCAACAAGATCAGCCTCGGCCCGGTTGTCGGCGGTGAAAGCCATGGCATGTCCTGTCCTGATATGACTCCAGAGTTGAACGGCTGTTATGACTGGGTATAGCTTGAAGAGGGAGGAAGTCCGGGTAAACCTGGGGTTTAGGAGTATCCCTGAGGCCATGGTCCTGTAAACAAATGGTGGCCAAAAATTGCAGCGAAGCCTGTGGAGGCTGCGGCATCTGTCACTACCAGGGGTGACAGGGGCGTTGTAGATGGTATAAACATCGTTATACCGATCCACGCAATACTGAACCTTCTGCAATTGATAGGTCTGCTATTGCCGCAACGTTTAAATTAAGGATCTGAAAGGGGTCCTGTGTCTGGGAGAGGAAGACCAGGAAGCGTGACATAAAGATCGACCCTGGGGAATGACCCATATTGCAGAATTGAGCATTCTCAAGAGAGACTGGAGCTGCTTCTTGGTACACACCTGTGTATGGGTGAAGTCTTGGAGATGGAGACCGCAAGCTGAAGGACGTAATGGTCTTTAAAAGTCAGGTGGTGTCTGTATAGTACCTGGCTGCCAGTGCCACTAATAAAAAATTGGCTAGGTCGTAGAAAACCGTAAAGGGCCAGGTACTTGGATGACTAGACTGGGGATTGTGCGAGGATTTTTACATGTCCCTAAAGATGGCAGTTGTGATGGGCAAGCGTTTGCGTTGGCTATGGGCTGATGCTTCTGGTTCCCCCGTAGAGGGGGTCTTCCTGTATTTGCCACGATTGCAAAAGTTGTGCTTAAATGCGTGCTTGCAACGATTGCATGGGAGTTTGTCACTGAAGATGTGTTCATAGTGACTGTGAGAAGTTCATATTACTGCATGTGCTTGCAAAGACTGCAGTTGTGCTTAAATATGTGTTTGCGAGGATTGCAAGAAGCTATGTTTGGATGCGTGCTTGCAAAGATTGCAAGACATTATGCCAGGATGCGTGCTTGCAACGATTGCAAGACGTTATGTTTGGATGAGTGCTTGCAACGATTGCAAGAAATTATGGTAGGGTGCATGGTTAGCTAGGTCGAAAAAGACAAAAGTCCATCCAGTGCAACCATAAAATTGAATAAATAAAATATCGTACAATCCAACATACCCAATTCTACACCCACAGTTGATCCAGAGGAAGGCAAAAAAAAAAAACAGCAGAGCATGCTCCAATTTGCTACAGCAGGGGATAAAATTCCTTCTTAATCCCCCAAGAGGCAATCAGATTTTTCCCTGGATCAACTTTACCGATAATTATTAGTACCCCGTTATGTTATGTACTTTTAGGAAAGTATCCAGGCCTTTTACTAACACAACCTACTGAGCTAGCCAGAACTGCGGGGGGAATGACAGGCAACACGCAAATGATACCTGTAATGCTGAAATGATGGGTGCGAATCAATGCATTGTTGGTATGAGTGGATTCGACTCAAGCGACAAGTGTGTGAAATGAAATGAGTGAAATGTTTGCCGTGATATAGACACGAATCGGTATGTTGTGACTGCAATAAATGATGAGTTGGACGACAAGCTACAAGTCAAACTGTGGAGCATGGAATGAAATGAGACTAGGCCAACTGGGGACAAAAACAACTGAAATGTTCGTCCTGACAGATTTACAAATCGGTCATGCCACGACTGTGACCGACAACGAACCAGACTCTGGAGCATGCACTGAAATTAGGCCAAAATAACTTTGGGCAAGCCGGAACGAATTGGTGCATCGTAGATGCGACTGGATTCGTATCAGAGCATGATACGTGACAGTGAATGATTTCCCATGACAGAAGCACGAATCGTTGAGCCATAACATGCGACTGACAATGAACAGGACTCTGTAGCATGTACTGAAATGAGGCCAAAAAATACCTGGGGCACGTCGGAACAAATTAGTACATCTTAGCCCCTGTACACACGGTCGGACATTCTGCCAACCAAATCCGTCGGATTTTGTCCGTCGGATTTTGTCCGTTGGATTTTGCCCGTCGGATCTTGTCCGAAACTGTTGCATACACACGGTCGGACTAAGTTGTCGAAAAATTCGATCATTCAGAACGTGATGACGTAATTTCGTTACGATGGGACTAGTAGCCAATAGCTTTGATGTAGGAATTTGATCTGAGCATGCGTGGCACTTGGTCCGATCAAAATTCTCTACACATGATCGGAGTATGTCCGATCAAACCAGTTGGTCGGAAAATATTTCCAACATGTTGGAAAATTGGGTCCAACGGAGATTCGGACGGAATAAGTCCGATGCATACCACACACAGTCGGATTATCCGACAAAACGGTCCGATAAGACGCATTCCGACGGATTCTTCGACCGTGTGTACAAGGCTTTAGATGCAAATGGATTTGTATTGGAACGTGATACGTGACTGTGAAATGATTTCCCATGACAGAGGCATGGAACGGTGAGCCGCAACCTGTGACTGACAACGAACGGGACTCTGGAGCATGTACTGAAATGAGGCCAAAAAATACCTGGGGCACCCAGGGACGAACGGATGCAACTGGATTCAAATCGGAGCACGGTACGTGACAGTGAAATGATTTGTTTTGCCATGACAGAGGCACGAATCGACCATGCCGCTGTTGCCACTGACCACAAATCGGACTCTGGAGCATGTAGTGAAATGTGGCTTAATACCTGGGGCACGCCTAGAAGAATTAGTGCGTAGATGTGACTAGATTCGTGTCAGAGCATGATTCGTGACAAAGAAATGATATGCCATGACAAAGACAAGAATCAGTGACTGAACCCACGACTGACAAATTAATCCGTCTCTGGAGCATGTACTGAAATGAGGTCGAAATCAACTGGGGCACACCGGGAACGAATCGGTGCATCGGAGATGCGACTGGATTCGAATCGGAGCGTGGTATGTGACGGAAATGAATTAAATTATTAGAAATGCTTTGAAATGGTCAGAAATGATTTGAAACAATTGAAATTATTTTGAAATGATTGAGATGTTTACAAAATGAATGCCTGATGTGGCATTAACCGGTGTGTCACAAGTGAGTGAAAGCGACCCGTCTTGTGACACATGGTAAGAACGTTTGTTTGGATATGCAAACACGACTGTGCGAAATGAAAGTATACGTACGGATTACGTGAAATGTTGAGCGTAATTGGTGAGTTTAGATATCACAGTTTAGTGACATGGTAATTTGCAAAGTGTAAAATTAAAACTGTGAGCCAAAGCCCTACCTGCGAAGCAGATAGGTTGTACGACAACTGCGTCTCGACAACGATGCTTCGAAAACCTCGTCAGATGGCAATTTACGAACGTGGAAGCTCACAGACGCAGAGCTCATGAAGACATAACTCGGAACATAAAACTTACGAAGACAGTACTGACGCATGCTGGTTCTCACAAACGTTTAGTCTTGAATAGTCGGGAAACCGACAAAGACCACAGGCGAGCGTGGCTGGGTAATAGGGATGGCCGACCCGGCGGTCGGTTCGTGGCGAATTTTACGTGTTCGCGATTCGTCTGATCGGCGGACTATTGCGGCTGTTTGCCCTGTGGATATATGTGTTTACAGTGTGAAAGAACTTTGACCCATGATGACACATCCATCATGGGGTACAGGACAGCCAATTGAGACATTTCAGCACATGGACAATTGGACATTCACCCTACCTTATAAATAGACCTGATCTGGCGGCCATTTTACATTCTGTCTTATGTCATTATAGGGAGAGGTTGCTGTGTGGAGCAGGGAGAGACTGTAGTGGCACAAATCGCTAGCTATTAGGTCCACAAAAGTCCTTTTAAGGACTGGTATGGTATAGGTGTAGTACAGTATATAGGGTTCAGTGCACTGCTGTGCTGGTGATTGCAGCAGCCTGTCTTTTGTCAGTGCAGGGAGGGACAGGATGCTGTGTGCAGCAGGGACAGTCAGTTTAATCACTAGCTATTACTATTAGGTCCACAAAGGTCCTTTTAAGGACTGGTATAGGTGTACAGTATATAGGGTTGTACACGTATAATATACTTTCTTCCAAATATAGAAAGAATATTATACTTGACTGCTGTCCTATTCTGCAGCAGTCCTTTATCAGTGTAGGGACTGAGGTACAGTCTGCAAATCACTAGCTACTTGGTCCACAAAGGTCCTTGTAAGGACTGGTATAGGTGTACAATGTATAGGGTGCTGGTGCAGGGCTGTGCTGCAGATTACTGCCCTATTCTGCAGAAGTCCTTTATCAGTGTAGGGACTGAGGTACAGTCTGCAACTCACTAGCTGCTAGGTCCACAAAGATCCTTGTAAGGACTGGTATAGGTGTACAATATATAGGGTGCTGGTGCACTGCTGCAGATTACTGCCCTATTCTGCAGCAGTCCTTTATCAGTGTAGGGACTGAGGTACAGTCTGAAATCACTAGCTACTAGGCCCACAAAGGTCCTTGTAAGAACTGGTATAGGTGTACAATATATAGTGTTGTGGTGCACTGCTGCTGACTGCTGCCCTATTCTGCAGAAGTCCTTTATCAGTGTAGGGACTGAGGTAGAGTCAGCAAATCACTAGCTACTAGGTCCACAAAGTCCTTGTAAGAACTGGTATAGGTGTACAATATATAGGGTTGTGGTGCACTGCCACCCTATTCTGCAGCAGTCCTTTATCAGTGTAGGGACTGAGGTACAGTCTGCAAATCATTAGCTACTAGGTCCACAAAGGTCCTTGTAAGGACTGGTATAGGTGTACTATTTGGTGTGCAGTATATAGGTGTGTAATACACGTATAAAATACTTGCACATATAGAAAGCATAGTATAGTGCATTTCCACTGTGCAGCATTGTGACTGCTGAGCGGTTCTGCAGTGATACTACAAAGAGTGACAAACACAATTAGAAAAAAGTATTATAACTGGTGTGATAGACCAGTGGCCCCCAAAAACGACAGATTGAAGCGGGGTGTTATATACCTTCTTCCACATACATACTGCACTTCTCTAGAGACTTTTGTCACAGGGTCATGTAAAAAAATTACAGGCAGAGGAAGAGGCAGGCCCTTCCGCAGGGGTGGTAGGGGTAAGGCAGGAGCAACAGACTTGAGCCAAAGTGTCAAATTGCAGAAGGTGCGTGCGATTACGTCAAAGGACGCAGGACAGCTTGTCAGAACTGATAGCCCACCAACTACTGCCATATAAACTGGTGGACTCGGAGACCTTTCAAAAATTTGTGGCCATTGGAACACCACAATGGATGGTCCCAGGAAGGAAGTATTTCTCACTCCCTGGGGGAGTGGGAACAAGCCATTAATAGTGATATGGACTTTGGCCCATACATGATGAATGTGTCTATGTGGGCACGCTATATTGATGACATTTTACTTGTATGGAATGGCCCGACTGAATTACTACAATCTTTTCTAGTCAGATTGAATCAGAACCAGTTTAATCTCAATTTCACCATGACCTTTGATCGGCATAACATCACATTTCTAGACGTAACCATCCACAAAGACGAAAAGGGACACCTCAGTAGTAGCCTCTATCGAAAACCCACGGCAGGAAAATCCATCCTACATGCCTCCAGCTTCCATCCATCTACACTTATCAATTCCATTCCCTATGGCCAATACCTTAGAATCAGGAGAAACTGCTCAGAGGATCATGTCTTCAAGAAGGAGGCAGATTCTCTGAAGGCACGACTCCTTGAACGGGGCTATTCAAATACATGTCTCAAGAAGGCCTTCAGACGAGCCTGTGGGAAAACGAGAAAGGACCTACTTGACAATCCCTCTTCGAAATGTAAGAAATTGAATCCAATCTCCATCATTACAACCTACTCCAATCAGTCCAATAAAGTTCAGGCCATAGTACGCAAGTACTGGCATGTTCTTACTATGGACCCGAGTATTGGTCCATTTGTCTCAAAAACTCCATCCTTCCCTTTTAGGAAGGCGAGATCCTTGCGTGATCAACTGGTATCCAGCGAATTTAGGGGTGAAAACCGTAGAGATCAATGCAAACGTTTTGGTACTTTTACATGCGGTGGTTGTAATAACTGCCGTTTTATGAACACTACCACTAACTTGATACTACCCAATGGCGAACGTTATCGACCTCGCCACTATGCTAACTGCAAGACACCAGGGGTGGTCTACCTACTTCTATGCAGTTGTAACTGCTTTTATGTGGGGAAAACTATGCAGGAGTTTTGGAAGAAGGCCTATCGGCACTTAATATCCTTACAATCATGTACCCCCACTCTCCCTTTGGGGAGACATGTTACTGCCGTTCATGCTGGAGTATGCCCCAAAGTCTCTTTCGTTATTTTGGATCGTGTTCATTTTGAAATGCGGGGAGGGGATCCGAATCGGACATTACTCCAGCGTGAACAGCGCTGGATCTTTCGGCTTAGGGCCACCCCCCCCCCCCCCCCGGTTTGAATGGTACCTTATCCTTCAGACCATTCTTGGAGGGTTTTACTTCAGGGGGTAATGAGTGGGAACCCTCTAATGAATGATCAAGAAGGAGAGAGAGGAAAGGAAATTTGTTTCCTTTCTCCTTTTCTTTTCTCTTTTTTTTTTTTTTTACTATTTATTTATTATTCTTTGTTTCATCTTGCCCTCAGGTTTCACTCTGGCCCCTGGTTTAAAAATTTGGTGATGCCCATTGGATCTGTTTTTCATTGCTGTAAACCCTTGGCACTTATCTTCACTCGGCGCACAGGAGGCGGTTTCTCCTATTTGGGGTTGTCGCCTCCTATTATCGCGCGATCATGGGATCTAGTCTGTCTGGATCTCCTGCTCGTGTGTTACTTGCGCTGCGGGACGATGACTGGCCGACAGATATTGTCGTTGCCCGCCCCTCGCCGAGTTTTGGCGTTGTTTGGGCTCTTTGGGTAGCGGCCGCCTATCATTATATTGGTGGGCGTGTCTTTGGTTGTCACCGTCCCGAGGGACAATCCACCCAATTGTGCGTTGGTTTAATAACCACACACTCATCCCCTTGAATACGGCGGGCTTGCGTGCCACGCTGTGCGCATCGCTATACCAACGTTGGTCTTTGTGATGTATTCAGCGACGCCGCGCATGTTGCCTTGGTTGCGGCGGTCTCTGCTCTCCGTCTTTCGCGCCACTGCATTAGTGCCCGCCCTCTGATTGATCTCATAGGCTGTTGCCTCGATATGGGATCATCCTTCAGATCCGCCCCATGGTCACCATTGGATGTATTTAGTCTGGGCTCAGTCCTCTTAGTGTTAGGACGCGAGCCCGACTTAACCACCTCATATACTTGCTGTAAGTTTCACTATACCTTTATAAATTGTTTAGGCTGTTTACGGTCATGGATTGTATTCATCCTCATTTATATTCTTGGACCTATATGTCTTATATATGCCATTATCTTGGTGTCAGTACTCCTATATGTCCTTTCCACTCAGGGCTTGGCTGCTTCTTATGCTGTATCCTGCTGGCAGGCTATGTGTGTTCACTTTGGGCGGTGGACTGTCTGATGGAGAAAAATTTGGGCTCCCCTTATATAATTGGCGAATACTAAACATCAGGTATATACCGATATTGTATATATTTTATCTATCAATTTTTCTTTGATGGTTGTAGTTACCCTCTCCTTTGGCTGAGGAGGTTTATATATGTGTTATATACTTATTGTTTAGTTTAGTGTTTTGATACACAGCTATTATATTTGGTTTTAACGGTGGATTTAGCATTTGTTAACCTCTCCCTGGATGATATATTACTCTTAAGTACATGATTGTTTATCTTTTTATTGGAATCGGGTCATGCATGTGTATGTATATGTGTATACGTGTGTGCATGTATGTATGTATATATATATATATATATATATATATATATATATATATATATATATACATATACATATACATGTATATGTATTTTTGGTACAATTCCTGGTATATTGCAACATTTATTTGCGGTGCACCACTATATACCCCCCCTCCTCTTAGCTTTTTGTTCATCTTTCAGGGCTATATCAGTTGATGTCCCTTGTGAGGATTCTGCCGTAGGGGTCATTTGGGTGACGTTTTGCGGATCACATTGGCCTACAATTCACCTCCCAGTGTTTGGATAGAGGCTTTTTTTCTTTTCCCTATCTCATATTCCATATATCGTCCAGTGTATTGGCTCTGGCTACTATATTGGTGAGTGATGCCTTATGTTGCAAGATGGATCAAAATGGATATAAGTGGTTATTAATAAATAGTGTGTGTGTGTGTTTTTTTTTTTTTACCCCCCCTGTAACCCTTTATGTATTATTATTCAACTTTGTTCTATTGAGATATATATATATATATATATATATATATATATATATATATATATATATATATATATATATATATATATATACTAAATGTTGTGTTATTTTGCTTTTAGATTTCCTGTTTTCTGTTTGATGCAATTTATTTATACCCCTGATGAAGAGAGTTTATCCAAAGATCTCGAAACGCGTTGGGTTTGCTGCCTTCCGTCCACTGTAGGGTTTTACCATACAGTTGGATTGAAGTAGTATACAGTCTAACAGGAAATGCACGCTGTATATGTGTTATTGTATGTTTCTCAATATGTGTAATTTGCATTGTATTCAATATGGCTAAATAATTTTAATTATTATTAAATTTTGTATTATTATTTTGACATAATTTGATTCATTCTGTACGGCCACCTGCCCATGTTAAAGTCCTCTCCCTAGAGGAGCAAAAATATTTTTCTATTTTATCTTGTCTATTAGGATGGGGTTTTGGTAGGCCGTTTATAGTGTGCGATTTATGGCACCTTGTTCAAATTGTTTCATATATTAGGATAGCAAATATCCGCTCCTCATTAGGCGCTATATCACAGCCTTTATTCATTATACGTTTATGACTATCTCATATGAGATTATGAGGTTATCTTAAAGAGATTTATAGGAATTCAAAAGGTTGAGGTGGTTAGTTCAAAATTTAGTTTTTAGTTTTTTTTTCCTTTTTCTCTTTCCCTTTCTCCCCACTATGACCAAATATGCAAGTCCCAATTGGGATGTGGCTATGTCCACCCATTACAAGGACTTTTCTCAACATGAACAAAAGGAAACCGAATTGGTGGCTATCTTTTCCAAGCTGAGAAAATTATTAGAAAAAAAATCTGCTCACCATTGGCATATACAATCGTTTGAGAATTACATCAAATGCAAAATCAACCCTTTGGTCTACGGGTTCAAATCTTCCCAACGTTGGAGAATGTGGGGCCTGCATTTAAAAAAGAGTGGGAAGATAATCTTATCGCCTGCTCAAACAAAATGATGACCCTACTCATCGATGAGTATCGTAATATTATTATCAATTTAGACAAGGAAATAGAACCTTTGTACCTCCAACTAGCAACATTCAAGGCACATGCCTTGTATGCGCAATATGATCAAGAACTGAACCAACACCTTGAACAATATAATAAGGCAATCCTGATCAAAAAGGAAACTAAGTTCCTAAGAGATCAGGGAGCTTTTTATGAACACAAAGCATACAATTGGAAAAGTTCACAGGTTCGGACTAGATTTAAACCCAAATTGATTAAATCCAATATCGACCCAGGTTTCTCTGACGCCTCCTCGGTCTCATCAGCCTCCTCTAAAGGTTCTAGGGGGTCAAAGAAACCTAATAAAAGTAAGACCAATGGGAGTAGGTCAAATTCAAAGAAACCAACATTTGAACTGTCTGAGACCTCAATGTCTCAAAATCCTACTCAATCCACACTCGGGGGTCGAAATGGCAATCCCACTGCTTCTTCCTCTAAGGATGAAACAGTTGCACCTATTTTCAAAACTCAGATGATGACTAGAGGGCTCACATCGGGCGGTAAATCGAGTGTCACCAGTATATCGGATAGACTGACTAGGTCTAGTACTTTTACTGACCCACAATGAACGATAGCGAGTGGAGATGGGCCTCATGTCTCCACCCCCACTGTTGAAGATGTTCTGGATCTCAATGTGGTTCATTTGTCTTCGTATACTCTCAACTCCACTGAGATTCAGGTTTTAGCTAGAGGTCTGAGCTTCTGCCCAAGTCAAAACTTGGACATATTTGAAGTCCTTAAAGATGTTCAACTTTTTGCCAGAAAACTGATACTCAAACAACTCTATTCCAAAGACCTTCCTAATAAGCCCGACTTAGAGATCCAGGAACTCAAAGCCCTGGATGACCTTGTCGAGTTATTGGAGGAAAACGAATCCAATGACTTGATTGATCGTGTCGATCTAGGATACCTTCTGGGCCGATTCGACCAATCTGATCTACCACCAGTACCTCAGACAACTCTGAAAAAGAAATCAGACTACTTCCCGCCCCTTGCTACGAATGCCAATGTACTGGCATTCGTTAAACTAGTATGTCAGGAAACTTGTCAGATCAGTACTACAAATATGGATGATGACAATCTGACTGTAATGGAGAGACAAGCCTTGAAATCTTTGGCCAACAATACATCCATCACTATTAAACCATCCGACAAAGGTGGTAACATAGTAGTGATGGATAATACCTTCTATGTAGAAATGTGTAATAAAATTTTATACAACCAGGAGTGGTATAAGAAAATCTCAGGGGACTTGGTTACCAAATTTTACCAAGAGTTTTACAATCTTGTGGATGGTGCACGATCTCTAAATGTGATCACTAAAAATGAATGGGAATTCATACGGACAAAAAACCCTCGTATCCCAACCTTTTACTGCTTACCCAAATTACATAAAAGTTTACGTTATCCCTCAGGTCGTCCCATAATTTCGGGGAATGGATCTATTACGGCCAAATTAAGTGAATGGATTGACCTTCATCTTCGCCGTTATGTATCGAAACTGCCTAGCTACATTCAAGATAATCTCCAACTTTTACAAAGTATCGATGGGATTTCCATCCCACCTACCGCTACCTTGGTGGCAATAGATGTGGAAGCTCTCTATAGTTCCATTCCCCACGATAGAGGCATGGCCTGTATCAGGAAAGTACTATCTAGAGATCTGGCTCTTGATTCACTCACTAGGAACTTCATTTTGGAGGCTCTCGATTTTATCCTCCACCACAACCATTTTGTCTTCAATGGTTCCCACTTCCTCCAGGTACAGGGCGTCGCTATGGGGACTTCGTGTGCCCCATCATACGCCAATCTGTACCTGGGGGAGTGGGAACAAGCCATTAATAGTGATATGGACTTTGGCCCATACATGATGAATGTGTCTATGTGGGCACGCTATATTGATGACATTTTACTTGTATGGAATGGCCCGACTGAATTACTACAATCTTTTCTAGTCAGATTGAATCAGAACCAGTTTAATCTCAATTTCACCATGACCTTTGATCGGCATAACATCACATTTCTAGACGTAACCATCCACAAAGACGAAAAGGGACACCTCAGTAGTAGCCTCTATCGAAAACCCACGGCAGGAAAATCCATCCTACATGCATCCAGCTTCCATCCATCTACACTTATCAATTCCATTCCCTATGGCCAATACCTTAGAATCAGGAGAAACTGCTCAGAGGATCATGTCTTCAAGAAGGAGGCAGATTCTCTGAAGGTACGACTCCTTGAACGGGGCTATTCAAATACATGTCTCAAGAAGGCCTTCAGACGAGCCTGTGGGCGAACGAGAAAGGACCTACTTGACAATCCCTCTTCGAAATGTAAGAAATTGAATCCAATCTCCATCATTACAACCTACTCCAATCAGTCCAATAAAGTTCAGGCCATAGTACGCAAGTACTGGCATGTTCTTACTATGGACCCGAGTATTGGTCCATTTGTCTCAAAAACTCCATCCTTCACTTTTAGGAAGGCGAGATCCTTGCGTGATCAACTGGTATCCAGCGAATTTAGGGGTGAAAACCGTAGAGATCAATGCAAACGTTTTGGTACTTTTACATGCGGTGGTTGTAATAACTGCCGTTTTATGAACACTACCACTAACTTGATACTACCCAATGGCGAACGTTATCGACCTCGCCACTATGCTAACTGCAAGACACCAGGGGTGGTCTACCTACTTCTATGCAGTTGTAACTGCTTTTATGTGGGGAAAACTATCCAGGAGTTTTGGAAGAGGGCCTATCGGCACTTAATATCCTTACAATCATGTACCCCCACTCTCCCTTTGGGGAGACATGTTACTGCCGTTCATGCTGGAGTATGCCCCAAAGTCTCTTTCGTTATTTTGGATCGTGTTCATTTTGAAATGCGGGGAGGGGATCCGAATCGGACATTACTCCAGCGTGAACAGCGCTGGATCTTTCGGCTTAGGGCCACCCCCCCCCCCCCCGGTTTGAATGGTACCTTATCCTTCAGACCATTCTTGGAAGGTTTTACTTCAGGGGGTAATGAGTGGGAACCCTCTAATGAATAATCAAGAGGGAGAGAGAGGAAAGGAAATTTGTTTCCTTTCTCCTTTTCTTTTCTCTTTTTTTTTTTTTACTATTTATTTATTATTCTTTGTTTCATCTTGCCCTCAGGTTTCACTCTGGCCCCTGGTTTAAAAATTTGGTGATGCCCATTGGATCTGTATTTCATTGCTGTGACCCTTGGCACTTATCTTCACTCGGCGCACAGGAGGCGGTTTCTCCTATTTGGATTTGTCGCCTCCTATTATCGCGCGATCATGGGATCTAGTCTGTCTGGATCTCCTGCTCGTGTGTTACTTGCGCTGCGGGACGATGACTGGCCGACAGATATTGTCGTTGCCCGCCCCCTCCCTGACGCTGTTACACCAAGCCGTGCGACGCTGGGAACCACCGGCGCCACCGGACGAGAGATACAGCCGAACGAGTTACCGCTTCTCCTCGAGAGCCCTGCGATGCCCTCTAGATACATGATGTGCCTGAAACTTTCTGGTAGAGTGTGAGTGCATAACTTCACAAATTAAATGTCTTTGATTCAACAATACTGCACTTAGATTGGCGCTGTTTTTTCTTCTGTTTATATGTCTTTTACAAGGTACCTTCTACCCTTGAACATGCTGCCTACCTGCCTGTGCTAAAGAAATCATCCCATTTCTATGACTATTTTCCACAACCAGTAACTGTGGACTATAATTTGTGATCCTGCCAGCTATCCATTACTTCTGCTGCATTTACTGACATACACAGCAAGGATTGCAAAACTCTGTGATAAGCAGACTTGACATCCCTAAATCCGCCACACCAATTTATCAACTTCAGCGGTTTTTTTCCCCCAAACCTTTTTCCCCTCCCCCATAAAAAAACCCCCTCTTTTTTCCTTCCTCACTCCCCCCATCCAGGACATATATAATCCAGCAGCGCAACGCACAAAAAAACAATTTTTTCTTAGTCTGTCTGGATCTCCTGCTCGTTACTTGCGCTGCGGGACGATGACTGGCCGACAGATATTGTCGTTGCCCGCCCCTCGCCGAGTTTTGGCTTTGTTTGGGCTCTTTGGGTAGCGGCCGCCTATCATTATATTGGTGGGCGTGTCTTCGGTCGTCACCATCCCGAGGGACAATCCACCCAATTGCGCGTTGGTTTAATAACCACGCGCTCATCCCCTTGACTTCGGCGGGCTTGCGTGCCACGCTGTGCGCATCGCTATACCAACGTTGGTCTTTGTGACGTATTCAGCGACGCCGCGCATGTTGCCTTGGTTGCGGCGGTCTCTGCTCTCCGTCTTTCGCGCCACTGCATTAGTGCCCGCCCTCTGATTGATCTCATAGGCTGTTGCCTCGATATGGGATCATCCTTCAGATCCGCCCCATGGTCACCATTGGATGTATTTAGTCTGGGCTCAGTCCTCTTAGTGTTAGGACGCGAGCCCGACTTAACCACCTCATATACTTGCTGTAAGTTTCACTATACCTTTATAAATTGTTTAGGCTGTTTACGGTCATGGATTGTATTCATCCTCATTTATATTCTTGGACCTATATGTCTTATATATGCCATTATCTTGGTGTCAGTACTCCTATATGTCCTTTCCACTCCGGGCTTGGCTGCTTCTTATGCTGTATCCTGCTGGCAGGCTATGTGTGTTCACTTTGGGCGGTGGACTGTCTGATGGAGAAAAATTTGGGCTCCCCTTATATAATTGGCGAATACTAAACATCAGGTATATACCGATATTGTATATATTTTATATATCAATTTTTCTTTGATGGTTGTAGTTACCCTCTCCTTTGGCTGAGGAGGTTTATATATGTGTTATATACTTATTGTTTAGTTTAGTGTTTTGATACACAGCTATTATATTTTGTTTTAACGGTGGATTTAGCATTTGTTAACCTCTCCCTGGATGATATATTACTCTTAAGTACATGATTGTTTATCTTTTTATTGGAATCGGGTCATGCATGTGTATGTATATGTGTATACATGTGTGTGCATGTATGTGTATATATACATGTATATGTATTTTTGGTACAATTCCTGGTATATTGCAACATTTATTTGCGGTACGCCACTATATACCCCCCCTCCTCTTAGCTTTTTGTTCATCTTTCAGGGCTATATCAGTTGATGTCCCTTGTGAGGATTCTGCCGTAGGGGTCATTTGGGTGACGTTTTGCGGATCACATTGGCCTACAATTCACCTCCCAGTGTTTGGATAGAGGCTTTTTTTCTTTTCCCTATCTCATATTCCATATATCGTCCAGTGTATTGGCTCTGGCTACTATATTGGTGAGTGATGCCTTATGTTGCAAGATGGATCAAAATGGATATAAGTGGTTATTAATAAATAGTGGGTGTGTGTTTTTTTTTATTTTTTTTTTTTATTTTTTGGCCCCCCCCTGTAACCCTTTATGTATTATTATTAAACTTTGTTCTATTGAGATATATATATATATATATATATATATATATATATATATATATATATATATATATATATATATATATATATATATATATACAAAATTTTGTGTTATTTTGCTTTTAGATTTCCTGTTTTCTGTTTGATGCAATTTATTTATACCCCTGATGAAGAGAGTTTATCCAAAGATCTCGAAACGCGTTGGGTTTGCTGCCTTCCGTCCACTGTAGGGTTTTACCATACAGTTGGATTGAAGTAGTATACAGTCTAACAGGAAATGCACGCTGTATATGTGTTATTGTATGTTTCTCAATATGTGCAATTTGCATTGTATTCAATATTGCTAAATAATTTTAATTATTATTAAATTTTGTATTATTATTTTGACATAATTTGATTCATTCTGTACGGCCACCTGCCCATGTTAAAGTCCTCTCCCTAGAGGAGCAAAAATATTTTTCTATTTCTCACAGAAGGGCATCCCAGAGCTATATGGCCATGTTCAGCGGAAAGTGAATGTATCTCTGGCACACAGTGTCGGTGCCAAGATACATCTGACCATAGACAAGTTGTCTAGCAAACACGGGCAGGGAAGGTATATCACTTTTACTACCCACTGGCTGAACCTTGTGATGGCATGTAACCCGTGGCACCCGTATAGATTTGGTTTTACCGCCACGGAGTGCATGCAGGCCTGGCTCTTCTTCTCCTCCTCCTACTCCATCCTCCTCCCTCTCCTCCTTGGCTGACTCCTCCTTTTCCGCTGCTAGCATCTCTTCCACTGCGCCACCCAAGCTCCACAGAACCTATTCGACATGCCAGGTGAGACGTTGCCATGCCGTTCTGTGTCTGTTTTGCCTGGAAGCCAAGAGCCACACTGGCTCTGCACTCCTTTCAGCTTTGCGTTCAGAGGCAGATCAGTGGCTAACACCGCTCAATTTGACAGTTGGTAAAGTGGTGTGTGACAATGGTGCCAATCTGCTTAGCGCATTGAAACAGGGCAAAATTACGCACGTGCCATGCATGGCACACGTCTTAAACTTGGTCGTGCAGCGATTCCTTGTCAAATACCCTGGGGTTCAGGACATCTTGTGGCAGGCAAGGAAAATCTCGGCCCATTTCAGAAGATCTTACACGGCCATGGCTCGCCTTGCTGACATTCAGCGGCGACACAATCTGCCGGTCAGACGTCTTATTTGCGATTGCCCGACGCGATGGAACTCAACCTTCTATATGCTTGATAGGCTGCTCCAGCAGAAACGTGCAGTTAACGTCTACCTGTATGAACTCTGCGGCAGAACAGGTTCTGGGGAGCTGGGTTTTTTTTCACCGCGCCAGTGGCTACTCATGCGTGATGCATGCAGACTTCTGCAGCCATTTGATGAGATCACCAAACTGGTCAGTCGCAGCCATGGCACCATCAGTGACATGGTATCTTATGCCTTCTTTATGGAGCGTGCATTGCGTCGTGTCATTTATCAAGCCGTGGAGGAGCAGGAGTGAGAATATGAGGAAGTCGCAATGCTGGATGAATTCCCAGGGGGGACTACTCTATCTGAGACAAGTCAACAACAGGAGTCTGAAGAGGAGTCAGAGGAGGATGGTGCTGGGGCGGATGAGGAGGAGCAAGAAGAGCATGCTTTAAACCTTTCTGGGATCCCTGTTGTTGTGCGTGGTTGGGGAGAGGAGAACGAGGAGGAAGACATTATCCTGGATGATGAACAGGAGCCTGGCCACCATACCGCTTCCAGTTTAGTGCAAATGGGGGGCCTTCATGCTCCAGTGTTTTAACATGGACCCTCGTATAAAAAGTATAAGGGTCAAGGACCAGTACTGGGTGGCAATGTACTTAGACCCCCGGTACAAACACAAAATGGTGGAAATGTTACCACCATCACAGAGGGCTGTCAGAATGGAGCACTTCCAGGCCTTGCTTCGAGAAATGCTGCATTCTGCTTTTGCTTGCGCTGGCAGAGGAGCAATTGCCACTCCCAGAGAATGAGTTGCGGGTACCAATCCAACAGCGCCAGCAAGAAGAGCAAGAAGAGGGTGGTTTGAAGATGTGTTGGTGACTTCTGATATGAGGTCATTCTTTCAGCCGACCCATCTACAGGTGTCATCCGGATCCAGCATCATGGTACGCCTAGACCGACAGGTGTCCGACTACATCGGGTTAACGGCCGATGTGGATGCTCTGAGGAGTGATGAACCCCTGGACTACTGGGTAGGCAGGCTTGACCTCTGGCCAGAGCTTGCCCAATTTGCAATTGAACTGTTGGCTTGCCCCTCGTCCAGTGTCCTGTCCGAAAGGACGTTCAGTGCAGCAGGGGGGATCGTGACTCGCTTAGCTCACGACAGTGTTGACTACCTCACATTTCTAAAAATGAATGAGACATGGATCTCGGAGGAATTCAACACATGTGACCAGTAGACCATGTATATCTCTATAAACAGTTTATTTAATCAAGCATGCAGACCTTTTTTCTACATTTGGCTCACTTCCTTGTACAAAAAAAGCACACCGTACTATATGTTTAAAGAGGTTGAGTGGTGTCATATGCTCTCAATCTCGCTGCTGGTGTCAGTGCTCTATATGACGCTGCTGGTGTCAGTGCTCTATATCACAGTGCTGGTGTCAGTGCACTCTATGACGGTGCTGGTGTCAGTGCACTCTATGACGGTGCTGGTGTCAGTGCACTCTATCTCAGTGCTGGTCTCAGTGCTCTCTATCACAGTGCTGGTGTCAGTGCTCTCTATCTCGGTGCTGGTGTGGTCTCAGTGCTCTCTATCACGGTGCTGGTGTCAGTGCTCTCTATCACAATGCTGGTGTGGTGTCAATGCTCTCTATCTCGGTGCTGGTGTCAGTGCCCTCTATCACGGTGCTGGTGTGGTGTCAGTGCTCTCTATCTCGGTGCTGGTGTGGTGTCAGTGCTCTCTATCACGATGCTGGTGTCAGTGCTCTATATCACAGTGCTGGTGTCAGTGCACTCTATCACTGTGCTGGTGTCAGTGCACTCTATCACTGTGCTGGTGTCAGTGCACTCTATCATGGTGCTGGTGTCAGTGCACTTTATATAACGGTGCTGGTGTCAGTGCACTATATATAACGGTGCTGGTGTCAGTGCACTCTATCTCAGTGCTTGCCTCAGTGCTCTCTATCACGGTGCTGGTGTGGTGTCAGTACTCTCTATCTCGGTGCTGGTGTGGTCTCAGTGCTCTCTATCACGGTGCTGGTGTCAGTGCTCTCTATCACAGTGCTGGTGTGGTGTCAGTGCTTTCTATCACTGTGCTGGTGTCAGTGCACTCTATCACAGTGCTGGTGTCAGTGCACTCTATCACGGTGCTGGTGTCAGTGCACTCTATCACGGTGCTGGTGTCAGTGCACTCTATCACGGTGCTGGTGTCAGTGCACTCTATCACGGTGCTGGTGTCAGTGCACTCTATCTCAGTGCTGCTCTCAGTGCTCTTTATCACGGTGCTGGTGTCAGTGCTCTCTATCACGGTGCTGGTGTGGCGTCAGTGCTCTCTATCTCTGTGCTGGTGTGGTCTCAGTGCTCTCTATCATGGTGCTGGTGTCAGTGCTCTCTATCACGGTGCTGGTGTGGTGTCAGTGCTCTCTATCTCGGTGCTGGTGTGGTGTCAATGCTCTCTATCACGGTGCTGGTGTCAGTGCTCTATATCACGGTGCTGGTGTCAGTGCACTCTATCACGGTGTTGATGTCAGTGCTCTAAATCACGATGCTGGTGTCAGTGCACTCTATCACTGTGCTGGTGTCAGTGCTCTCTATCATGGTGCTGGTGTGGTGTCAGTGCTCTCTATCTCGGTGCTGGTGTGGTGTCAGTGCTCTCTATCATGATGCTGATGTTGGTGCACTCTATCACGGTGCTGGTGTCAGTGCTCTGTATCACAGTGCTGGTGTCAGTGCACTCTATCATGGTGTTGGTGTCAGTGCTCTATATCACAGCGCTGGTGATCATCTCCTGTACCCTCTTTATAGCCTACCCTGACCTTTCCTCTCCTCCATTGCGCTCCTGAGTCCTGAATTGTCAAAATTTCACATATAAAAAAGAATGCTTGAAGTTGTCAATCCCAGATTCACTTCATACATGTGTTGTGTCATTGGCCATGTGGTGGGACTATGTGTGCGCAGCTAGTAATTATTTTGTGGCTGGAAATACGACCTGTAGGTTTTTAAAGTTCGCCTGCCATTGAAGTCAATGGGGCGGTTCGCAAACTTTCGGCTGCATTCGCGGTTCGCGTTCGCAAAACGTCCCGTCGGAAGTTCGTCCATTTCTACTGGTTAAATACCCTTTGGGCTCCTCCCATAAATTCAGGCCACCATACTGGCCTTCCTACATAAATATATATTGTGGTAGTGTGGTACCCCACCAGTGTATGTACCCAGAATTCTCAACCGGACGGGTTGAGGGGCTCCAGGGGAGTTGCTTATTTGGAAGGAAACTGGCTTTTCAGTTTCCTCATTTACTAAAATCCATTTTGGGATCTGGAGCCTGGGGATTTCATAGCGATCCGGGTGGGATGAAATCCCCAGTCCTGGGTCCAGATTTTGGGACTTACCAGCACACTGACTGGTCCAGTGTGTTGGGCTATTTGTAGACACCTGACCATGGTTCTGGGCTCCACCCTCCCAAGGAGTCCAGGATTGCAAGGGAGAACCCAGAGAGTGCAGGTGTGCACTGAAATAGCCAGAGATCTGAGTCTGAGGTTGCTGACAGTAATCAGGAGAGCTCCATGTGGGAGTCTGAGCAGTGGTGCGTCTGCTGCTGAAGATAGCCAGATAGCTCGGTATTTTTGTTTGTAATGCTGCAGGTGTAATCCAGGAGGCTGAATATCCTTTTATTGAAAGCTGATGGTGAAAACCCCCTGTGAGGGAAACCACTTTTGTTTTCATCTCTGGAACTTTGTTTTTCTTTAATAAAAGTGGCCCAAAAGCCCTGAAAAGGAATCATTGGTGTGGACTGTTCTCGCTAGCGGGTGCTACACTTGAGCTAAACAACCCCAAAAAAAATATCTATCTATCTATCTATCTATCTATCTATCTATCCCGCCTGAAGTGTATTAGAAACAACAGTACACCATGGAATGCACTGTAGATATAGGCTACACTGGATGCAGAGTATATACATTATCTCACAAAAGTGAGTACACCCCTCACTTTTTGGTAAATATTTTATTCTTTCTTTTCATGTGACAACACTGAAGAAATGACACATTGCTACAATGTAAAGTAGTGAGTGTACAGCTTGTATAACAGTATCAATTTTCTAACCCCTCAAATTAACTCAACACACAGCGATTAATGTCTAATCCGTTGGCAACAAAAATGAGTATACCCCTAAGTGAAAATGACCAAGTTGGACCCAATTAGCCATTTTTCCTTCCCAGTGTCATGGGAATCATTAGTGTTACAAGGTCTCAGGTGTGAATAGGGAGCAGGTGCGTTAAATGTGGTGTTATCGGTCTCAATCTCTCATACTGGTCATTGGAAGTTCAACATAGCACCTCATAGCAAAGAACTCCCTGAGTATCTTAAAAAAAAAATAGTTGCTTTACATTAAGTGGCCTAGGCTATAAGAAGATTGCCAAGACCCTGAAACTGAGCTGCAGCATGGTGGTCAAGCCTATACAGCAGTTTAACAGGACAGGTTTCACTCAGAATAGATAAAGGAGAAAAAGGAGAGAAAGGGGCGCCTCTGGGTGCAGATTTTTTTAAAAGGTTTTATTTTCAGTGTAAAAAACATAAAATTTTGCACTCACATTTAGTAGGCAAAAAGTAAGCATTAAACACCAGGGGTCATCTGGTATATCTGATTTTTGGGACGTCAGCCAGTGGTCCGGTCCACATCTGTCATCTCATCGCGTTGTTCCTGTTCCTCTCACATGCTGTCCACTGCAGGTGTTTTGTATGAAGCAGCCGGCTTGTGGTGGACACGAGATGTGCGGTCTTCAAAACGAGGCTTGGGAGGCAGAGACGACCAGGGCGCGGGGCTGTGACGTCAGCGGGTATGCAACGCGTTTCTTGAGCGTGCGGGTCGAGATTGTCGGACGACCGCGCTCTTTCATCAGGCAGAATCAGAAAAAAATGCGGGGGACTCAGGATATAAATAGGGGCAGGCTAAGGGCAGTGGGCGGGGCTGGAGGCGGACTAGGAGCAAGTGAAGGGGCATGGCTACGATCGAGTATGAGAAGGAAAACAATGAGTAATGAGGGGAGAGGGAAGTGGGATGAGTAATGAGGGGAGAGGGAAGTGGGAGAGAGAGGGAGCTGGAGCGGCTTAGTATAAGGAGGAAGTCAACGTCTATGGTGAAATCTTATGTACATATCGGTAAAGATATCTATGGGATAAAATCCTATTTGGAAAAAATCAAAGAATGGATGGAAGAATGAGTAAACAAAGGGGGATGGAAGGAAGATAAAAAATATATATTAAAAATGGGTAAAAAGGCTTAAAAAACTTAGAAAGGAAGGTAAAAGAGAGGAGCATACATGGAGTGTGTAGATATAATTATATTGGAGATTGGACGTGCAGGACATATGTGTTATAAGGGAATAAAAATAAAAATAGTGTATGTGTATAGACACATATACACATACACGTGTAGATACGTACGCTTATCAGTGTTTTAATGTAATTAATAATGTTATTCTAAGCGTATTGTATACAATAAAATGAGAATTTAAAAAACAGAAGTATAATCAGGAAAGCACACATATATGCCTACATGGACACATGTGTGTATGTGTGTGAGCACATACATGAGTGTGGGGCGCGGAGATAGGAAAAAAAAAAAAGAAAAGGGGTACGAGGGAGTGGATTACGAGGGGGGGGGGAGGGGAGGAAATAAAAATGGTGGGGGGGGGGGGAGGGAAAAAAGGGGGGGGGGGAAAGGGAAAGGGAGAGGGAGGGGGGGGGGCCTGGGGAGAGGGGGGGGGCGGCAAAAAGAGGGGGGGTGGACGGGGGGGAGTATTACACAAATACAAAATCATAACAATAATTTTCTAAAAGAAATGCATGGGTACATATACAAGCCAATATCAGTGCATGATTCTTTGCAAGGAGAAGAGAGAGTATAATCGCTTGAGAGATGCAGTAACGGTGGAAACAATATGTATACTAATATATTTTCCATAAATATCGGTAGCTAGAGCAAGCGGATAGATTGAGAGGATATCTATATAGATGGAAGGATATTTTTTGTGGAATCATGTTGTATGATAGAGACCGCACTATGGACTCTCAGAATAGGCCTCGCCATGGTTGAGTGCCCGTGCTCAGCATCATATCCAGAGGTTGTCTTTGGGAAAAAGACGTATGAGTGCTGCCAGCATTGCTGCAGAGGTTGAAGGGGTGGGAGTCATCCTGTCAGTACTCAGCCTATACGCCACAAATGGTATCAAATTGGTCTGCATGGCTGTCGTCCCAGAAGGAAGAATCTTCTAAAGATGATGCACAAGAAAGCCCGCAAACAGTTTGCTAAAGACAAGCAGACTAAGGACATGGATTACTGGAACCATGTCCTGTGGTCTGATGAGACCAAGATAAACTTATTTGATTCAGATGGTATCAAGCGTGTGGGGTGGCAGCCAGGTGGGGAGTACAAAGGCATGTGTGTCTTGTCGAGCATGGTGGTAGAAGTGTCATGGTCTGGCACTGCATGAGTGCTCCCGATACTGGGGAGTTACAGTTCATTGAGGGAACCATGAATGCCAACATGTACCATGACATACTGAAGCTGAGCATGATCCCTACGAGGACTAGGCCACAGGGCCGTATTCCAACATGACAATGACCCCAAACACTCCCCCAAGATGACCACTGCCTTGTTAAAGAAGCTAAGGGTAAAGGTGATGGACTGACCAAGCATGTCTCCAGACCTTAACCCTATTCAGCATCTGTGGGGTATCCTCAAATGGAAGGTGAAGGAGTGCAAGCTCTCTAATAGGGATGAGCTTCGTGTTAGAGTCGAACATACGTTCGACTCGAACATTGGCTGTTCGCCTGTTCTGCGAATACCGAACGTTATGGGCCGCTCACGCCAAATTCGTGTGGTGCTCACGGCCCACAATGCACTGCGCCATCACAGTGCAATTCTGGCTCATGATTGGCCAAGCATGCACTGTGACCCCGCATGCTTGGCCAATCACAGCGCCGGCAGCGAGGAGAGCTATGATTGGCCACAGGCAGGATGCCTGTGGCAAATCATAGCTCAGGCTGTGTAGTACACGCCCCATACTATATAAGGCCACCAGCGCGGCGGCCTTGTGTAGTGTGTTGGTGTCTGTAGGAGTTAGTGGGTGTTCTGTGTACCTCCAACACAGTATACACCATTCGTTATCGGCCGATTTTGCGTTCTTGCTTTTCTGTAGTGGTTGTTGTCTGCGTGCCCTGACCGCAGTATACACCATTATATCCACATATATAGCTAGCTATATTTCTCTTTTTTAATAGAGCTTGCAGTCAGTTGTAGGAGATTGTGCGTGCTGTCTGCATGCCCTGACCACAGTATACACCGTTATATCCACCTATATAGCTAGCTATCTTGCTCTTTTTAACCACTTGCTTACTGGGCACTTAAACCCCCCTCAGTCCCAGACCAATTTTCAGCTTTCAGCGCTGATGCACTTTGAATGACAATTGCGCGGGCATACAACACTGTACCCAAATGAAATTTTTATCATTTTTTTCCCGCAAATAGAGCTTTCTTTTGGTGGTATTTAATTACAGCTCAGAGTTTTATTTTTTGCTAAACAAACAAAAAAAGATGCAAAAAAAAATCATGTTTTAATAGTTTGTTATAAAATTTTGCAAACGGGTCATTTTTCTCCTTCATTGAAGTGCGCTTATTAGGCGGCACTGATAGGCTGCACTGGTGGGCACTGATGGGCTGCATTGGTGGGCACTGATAGGCTGCACTGGTGGGCACTGATAGGCTGCACTGGTGGGCACTGATAAGGCGGCACTGATGGGCAAAAATGGGCACAGATAAGATGGCACGGATGGGTGGCACGGATGGGTGGCACGGATGGGCACTGATAGGTACCACTGATAGATGGGACTGATGGGCACTGATAGGTGGCACTGATAGGTGGCTCTGATAGGTGGCACTGCTGGGCGGCACTACTGGGCACTGATGGGCGGCACTGGGGTGCAGCACCTTTGAGGCAGATTGTGGGCATTGCTGGGTGGCACTGTGGGTGGCACTGCTGGGTGGCACTGTGGGCACTGCTGGGTGGCACTATGGGCACTGCTGGGTGGCACTGACGGGGGGCACTTACTTTTAATAAGTGGGGCACTGCAGGGGGCAGGTGGGCACTGGCAGGGGGCAGGTGGTCGCTAGCAGGGCTGGCCGTGATCGGGACTGATGTCCCGATCACGGCCGCCGGTGATCAGCTTTTTTTTTTTCTCCTCGTGCTGTCAGCGCGAGGAGGAATAATAGCCGATTACCGGCTCCATTATATCACATGATCAGCTGTCATTGGCTGACAGCTGATCACGTGATAAGGGGTCGGGATCGACCCCTTGCACGGATCGGTGATCAGGCGAGTCTCATGGACTCGCCGATCACAGAGCGCGCCGC
The DNA here is from genome assembly GCF_037356315.1 of Lithobates pipiens. NCBI lineage: Eukaryota > Metazoa > Chordata > Amphibia > Anura > Ranidae > Lithobates > Lithobates pipiens. The sequence goes on along the minus strand of NW_027507785.1, from coordinate 189,561,560 downwards.
GCGCGCCCCTCAGGGGCGCGCGCAGGCCGCTCGTACACGGGACTACGTCAATAGACGTAGTCCCGGAAAAGGAGATCCGCGCTGTAGCCGTCAATTGACTATAGCGCAGATCTCAAGTGGTTAAATAGAGCTTGCAGTCATTTGTAGGTGATTGTGCGTACTGTCTGCGTGCCCTGACCACAGTATACACCGTTATATCCACCTATATAGCTAGGTATATGACTCTTAGTAAAAAGAGCTTGCAGTCAGTTGTAGGAGATTGTGTGTGCTGTCTGCGTTCCCTGACCGCAGTATACACCGCTATATCCACCTATATAGCTAGCTATCTTGCTCTTTTTAAATAGAGCTTGCAGTCAGTTGTAGGAGATTGTGCTTGCTGTCTGCGTACCCTGACCACAGTATACACCGTTATATTCACCTACGTAGCTCTTCTCTAATTGAGCCATCTGCAGGAGTTAGTGGGTGTTGTGTGTGCCTCCAGCACAATATACACTACCCAATTGCTGGTTTTCCCATCTCCCTTTAGGCCATTACCATGTCTGGAAGGCCAGCAAGGAGAGGCAGACAGGCGTGAGCCAATAAAAGAGGGCAAGCAGGCTCTGTGTCTAGAGACAACAGTGCTGGCCGTGGACGCGGTGCATCGTCATCAACAGCACGTGGCCATGGGACACGCTTGTCCTTCTTTTCGGCAGCTGGACACGTTGAGCTGCAACATGCCGAAGACTTGGTAGAGTGGATGACCAAGCCCTCTTCATCCTCCTCATCCTCTCTCACCCAGGCTTAGGGTACTAGCAAAGCAGCTGCCAACGCATCATCTTCCCTCCTCTCAATGACATCATCAGTGACTCCTTCCCTAGACCCACCACGTCCTCCTGAGGAGTCTCCTGAACTCTTTGAGCACAGTGTTGGGTACATGCTCCAGGAGGATGTCCAGCTCTGATGATGATGCTCATCTAGAGGAAGGCAGTAGCGTGAGTGCAGAGAGAGGGGATGCTCAAGAAGGACAGCAATCTAGCAGTCATGTTCCACAAGCTGCAACATACTGCCAGGATTGCTCCAGCGATGAAGAGGGAGGGGATGATGAGGGCACTGACTCCATGTGGGTGCCTGGTAGGAGAGAGGAGGAGGCACATGTCCAATGAGGCAGGATGCCCTCTGGGGGCCAGCTTAGGGGCAACACACCGACTGAATCACACCGCAGAGCTCCGCCTGTGCAGGGTGCTGCCTCTGCACGTTATTCTAAAAGTTCTTTGGTGTGGGCCTTTTTTGAGACGAGTGCATCAGATCGCACCGCTGCTATTTGCAACATATGTCTCAAGCGTATCTTACGTGGCCAAAACATCAGCCGCTTGGGCACCACATGCTTGACCAGACATATGTTGACCTGCCATGCAGCTCGTTGGCAAGCGGACCTCAAAGACCCACACCAAAGAACCAAGTGGACCTCTCCTTGCTCCTCATCAGCTGGGATCTCCAACCCCACTAGACCTTCAGTCCTCTCTGAAACCTGCTCTGAGAGGAATGAAGGTGTATAATTAGGTGTGTCACAGCCAAGTGCTTCTGGGCAGTACACCCACGTCTGATTATAGCAGGCAAATGTCCCTGCCCCAGCTGCTGGACCGCCGAAAGAAGTTCACTCCCAGCCATCCACATGCTCAGAGGTTGAATGCTAGCTTGGCTAAATTGCTAGCACTTCAACGGCTGCCTTTTTAGTTGGTAGACTCTGCCCCCTCCCTTGAGTTTGTACAATGTGCGGTTCCTCAGTGGCAGGTCCCCAAACACCACTTTTTCTCACAGAAGGCGATTTGGGCTCTCTACCGGCACGTGGAAGGCAATGTCCTTGCCTCGCTGGACAGGGTGAGGTGCATTTTACCGCTGACTTATGGTCCAGCAGGCATGGACAGGGACGTTACCTGTCTTTCACGGCCCATTGGGTCATTCTTCTGGCAGCTGGGAAGGATGCAGGACAAGGTGCAGTAGTGTTGGAGGTTGTTCTGCCCCCACGCCTCCAAAATGCTACTATTGGTTGTGACACACCTCTCTCCTCCACCCCCTCCTCTTCTTCTTCCTCCATGGCCTCTTTCAGTGCTCTGTCCTCAGAACCAGCGGTGCTCCGTCGGCTTTCCAGGGGTTATGCAAGTACGCAGGCAAAACAATGCCATGCCGTGCTTGCGCTGGTTTGTTTGGGGGCCAGGGGCCACACTGGGGCAAATGTTGAGAGGTGGTTGACGCCACGCCAGCTTAAGCCAGGAATGGTGGTTTGCGACAATGGCACCAACCTCCTCTCCGCCCTCCGACAGGGAACACTGACCCATGTGCCCTGTGTGGCTCACGTCCTTAACCTGGTGGTCCAGCGGTTCTTGGGCAGGTACCCGGGCTTACAGGATGTCCTGAAGCAGGCCAGGAAAAGTCGGTGTGCATTTCTGCAGATCATTTAATGCCTGTGCTCGGCTGGCTGAGCTCCAAAAGGAGTTGAACCTGCCCAAGAACCGCCTTATATGTGACATACCCACCAGGTGGAACTCAACGTTGGCCATGCTGCAGCGGCTACACACACAGCAGAGGGCCATCAATGAGTACCTGTGCAACTACGGCACCAGGACAGGGTCAGGGGAGCTCGGTTTTTTCTCACCACGCCAGTGAGGCATGATGAGGGATGCATGCACTGTCCTGTCACTGTTTGAGGAGGCCACAAGGATGGTGAGCAGTGACAGTGCATGCATCAGTGACACTGTACCTCTTGTCCACCTCTTGGAGCATACGCTGCGTGGAATAATGGACAGGGCACTTGAGGCAGAACAGAGGCAGGAAGAGGAGGACTTCCTTGCCTCTCAAGGCCCCCTTTATCCAGACAGTGTTCCTGCTGTGCCACCCATCACACAGGAAGAGGATGAGGAGGAGAAGGAAGAGGGGGATGATTGTATCAGCATGGAGGTGGAAGCTGGCCCTCAACATCAGCAGCAGCAGCAGTCTTGTAGGGATGATTTACAGTCCCAAGAAACCCGTGGACTTGTACGTGGCTGGGAGGAGGTAGCTGCGGATCATGTTGTCCTTAGTGACCCAGAGGACTCCGGACCGAATGCCTCAGCTAACCTACGCTGCATGGCCTCTCTGATCCTGCAAAGCCTGCGGAAGGATCCTCATATTCTTCGGATCAAGGAGAGGGACCATTACTGGCTGGCCACTCTCCTTGATCCACCATACAAGGGTAAGGTTGCCAACCTTATCCTGCCGTCGCAGAGGGAGCAGAGGATGAGACGTCTCTGGGAGGCCTTGCAGAAAGGTCTGTGCAACGCGTTCCCAGAGACTGGGAGGTTACAAACTCCTGGTACTGGACAACGTGTTGCTGAGGCATTGGTCAGAAGGAGCGGTGGAGAAGGTGGCCGTCTGACCGCTGCGTTCAGACAATATTTTAGTCCACACCCCCCAGGCACGATATTTAAAGGAATATTTCACTTTTTTTTCACTTTAATCGTCATTAAAATCAGTGCTCCCGCCAATCCCGACCATGGTCACCATTATTTTCCAGCTCTGCCTTAACCCTCTTGGGCATGGAGTTCACCAGAGCATCACAGGTTGTCACTGGAGTCCTCTTCCACTCTTCCATGATGACATCACGGAGCTGGTGGATGTTAGAGACTAGGGATGAGCCGAACACCTCCCAGTTCGGTTTGCACCAGAACTTTCTAACGGACCGAAAATTTGTTCGAACTTTAGAACCCCATTGAAGTCTATGGGACTCTAACGTTCAAAATCAAAAGTGCTAATTTTAATGGCTAACATGCAAGATATTGTCCTAAAAAGGGTTTGGGGACCAGGCTCCTTCCCCAGAGGACATGGGTCAATGCCTAAAATGTTTTTAAAAACTGCTGTTTTATCGGGAACACTGATTTTAATGACGATTAAAGTGAAAAAAAAAGTGAAATATTCCTTTAAATATCGTGCCTGGGGGGTGCCTATAGTATGCCTGTGAAGTGCCACGTGTTACCCATGTTTAGAACAGTCCCTGCACAAAATTACATTTAACGGAAAAAAAAGTCATTTAAAACTGCTTGCGGTTTTAATGTAATATCTGGTTCTGGCAATACGGATGAAAATCATTGAGAAAAATGGCATGGGTAGCGCGCCCCCCCCCCCGCCCATTACCAGCCCCTTTGGGTCTTGTACGGATAATAAGGGGAACCCCGTACCCAAATAAAAAATAAAAAAAAAGGAAAGGTGTCGGCCCCCCAGGCCCTATATACTCAGAACAGCATTATACAGGCGGTACAAACAAGACAGGGACTGTGTAGGTTTGTTGTGTTAAGTAGAATCTGTTTGTAATTTTGAACTGGTACATTTAAAGTGTAGCTCCAGTCAAAAAATCAATTTTTCAGCTTTTTGGTAAACATAGAGAAGGGTTATCACCCCTGTATCATTTTTTGGGGCGTCCGTCTTTTTTCATCTCATTTCCTGTTGTCTCATTCCGTTTGCAAGTAGGAGACGTTTGTAAGTTGGATGTTTGAAAGTAGGGGCCTGCCCTTTCTGCTCTGCAGAAATGGGGGCCTAAGGTGTTGGTGTTGCCACAACACTGTAAGCCCTCAAAGTGACTCTTGGTGGGCGCTGGAGCACACTGCAGTGAATGGTTATATCAAGAATTCTAATTGCATGCCATTGTTGAACAATGGTAAAAAATTAGGCCTTTTGTGGTTGTGGTGCTGGTGCTGGTGCCACAAAACTCACAATTACTCTTGGTGGGTGCAGGAACGGGCCCTGCTGTGAAATATTATATCAATAATTGTAATTACATGCCCTTGTTACATAGTTACATAGTTACATAGTTACATAGTTAGTCAGGTTAAAAAAAGACACAAGTCCATCCAGTTCAACCTTAAAAACAAATAAATAAAATAAAAAATAATCGTACAATCCAAATACCCAATATTATGCCCACAACTGATCCAGAGGAAGGCGAAAAAAAAAAACCCCAGCAGAGCATGCTCCAATTTGCTACAGCAGGGGAAAAATAATTCCTTCCTGATCCCCCAAGAGGCAATCAAATTTTCCCTGGACTTTACCTATGTTAGTACCCAGTTATATTATGTACATTCAGGAAAGTATCCAGGCCTTTCTTAAAGCAATCTACTGAGCTGGCCAGAACCACCTCTGGCGGGAGTCTATTCCACATTTTCACAGCTCTAACTGTGAAGAAACCTTTCCGTACTTGAAGATGAAATCTCTTTTCCTCTAGACGTAAAGAATGCCCCCTTGTCCTCTGGGTTGACCGTACAGAGAACAACTCAACACCAAGTTCACTATATGGACCCCTAATATATTTGAACATGTTGATCATATCCCCCTTATTCTCCCCCTCTCAAGAGTGAATAAATTCAGTTCCTCTAATCTTTCCTCATAGCTGAGTTCCTCCATGCCTCTTATCAGTTTGTTGCCCTTCTCTGCACTTTCTCCACTTCCCCGATATCCTTTTTGAAAACTGGTGCCCAAAACTGAACTGCATTTTCCAGGTGAGGTCTTACTAATGATTTGAACAGGGGCGAAATGATATCTCTCTCTCTGGAGTCCATACCTCTCTTAATACAAGAAAGGACTTTGCTCGCTTTGGAAACAGCAGCTTGGCATTGCATGCTATTATTGAGCTTATGATCTACCAAAATCCCCAGATCCTTCTCCACTATGGATCCCCCCCGTTGTACTCCCCCTAGCATGTATGATGCATGCATATTCTTAGCCCCCAAGTGCATAACTTTACATTTATCAACATTAAACCTCATTTGCCACATAGTCAAACAGGGGCTGAAAAATTGGGCCTTAGGCACTGCTTGCTGGTGCCACAACACTGCAAGCTCTCCCAGATACTCTAGCTGGAGTGCAGAAATGAGCCCTGCTTCAAAGCATTGCATCAAAAATTATAAATACACTCCCCTGTTAAACAGGGGCTGAAAAATTGGGCTGGTGGCATCACCCAGAACCAAAAATGTTCTTCCAAGATATCAGCGGGATTATTGAGAAGGAAGAGGATAGTCAGTCAACATAACAGGACAGTCACTCAGCATCAGCATAGGCAGTCTTGAAGGGATGTGACATTTCAAAAAAAATTATTCGGTTTCATCAGCTTCAGGTGCTTGGTAGCTGGTGGTGATCCAAGACTGATTCATCTTTATGAAGGTCAGTCGATCAACTGAGTCGGTGGACAGGCACACCCTGTGATCGGTTACAAAGCCACCAGCAGCACTGAAGGTGCGTTCCGAAAGAACGCTGGATGCAGGACAGGCCAGTAGCTCAATTGAATACTGTGCAAGCTCTGTCCAGTGATCCATCCTCAAGACCCAGTAAGCCAGAGGATTTTCAGTGGGAAAGGTGTCCAAGTCTGACCTTGCCCCTAGGTATTCCTGCACCATGTAAATCAGATGCTGGTGATGGTTGTTGGAACCGATCATACCTAGGGGCTGCGGACTAAAAAATTGTCTGAATGCATCGGTCAGGCGGCCACCTTCTCCACCGCTCCTTCTGTGACTGACCAAAGCCTCAGCAACATGTTGTCCAGGACCAGGAGCTTTGAACCTCCCAGTCTCTGGGAACGCGTTCCACAGACCTTTTTGCAAGGCCTCCCTGAGATGTCTCATCCCCTGCTCCCTCTGCGATGGCAAGATAAGGTCCGCAACCTTACCCTTGTACCGTGGATCAAGGAGAGTGGCCAGCCAGTAATTGTCCCTCTCCTTGATCCGAAGAATACGAGGATCCTTCCGCAGGCTTTGCAGGATCAGGGAGGCCATGCAGCATGGTTTAGCTGAGGCATTCGGTCCGGAGTCCTCTGGGTCACTAAGGACAACATGATCCGCAGCCACCTCCTCCCAGCCACGTACAAGTCCATGGGTTTCTTGGGACTGTAAATCATCCCTACAAGACTGCTGCTGCTGATGCAGAGTGCCAGGCTCCACCTCCATGCTGACACAAGTCTCCTCCTCATCCTCTTCCTGTGTGACGGGTGGGACAGCAGGAACAATGTCTGGATAAAGGGGGCCTTGAGAGGCAAGGACGTTCTCCTCTTCCTGCCTCTGTTCTGCCTCAAGTGCCCTGTCCATTATTCCATGCAGCATATGCTCCAACAGATGGACAAGAGGTACAGTGTCACTGATGCATACACTGTCACTGCTCACCATCCTCATGGCCTCCTCAAATGGTGACAGGACAGTGCATGCATCCCTCATCATGCCCCACTGGCATGGTGAGAAAAAACCAAGCTCCCCTGACCCTGTCCTGATCACACCGGTACTCATTGAAGGCCCTCTACTGTGTGTGCAGCCGCTGCAGCATGGCCAACGTTGAGTTCCACCTGGTGGGCATGTCACATATACGGCGGTTCTTGGGCAGGTTCAACTCCTTTTGGGGCTCAGCCAGCCGAGTACTGGCAATAAATGATCGGCAGAAATGCACACAGACTTTCCTGGCCTGCCCAAGAACCGCTGCACCACCAGGTTACGGATGTGAGCCACACAGGGCACGTGGGTCAGTGTTCCCTGTCGGAGGGCGGAGAGGAGGTTGGTGCCATTGTCTCAAACCACCATTCCTGGCTTAAGCTGGCGTGGTGTCAACCACCTCTTGGCCTGCCCCTGCAGAGCTGACAAAATATTTGCCCCAGTGTGGCTCCTGTCCCCCAAACAAACCAGCGCAAGCACGCATGGCATCTTTTTGCCTGCGTACTTGCGTAGCCCCTTGAACGCCTACGAAGCACTGCTGGTTCCCAAGGACAGAGCACTGGAAGAGGCCATGGAGGAAGAAGAAGAGGAGAGGTGGAGGAGAGAGGTGTGTCACAACCAGTAGTAGGATTTTGGAGGTGTGGTGGCGGAACAACCTCCAACACTACTGCGCCTTGTCCTGCATCCTTCTCAGCTGCCAGAAGAGTGACCCAATGGGCCGTGAAAGATAGGTAACTTCCCTGTCCATGTCTGCTGGACCATGAGTCAGCGGTAATATGCACCTGACCGCCCTGTCCAGCGAGGCAAGGACATTGCCTTCCACATGCCGGTAGAGAGCCGGCATCGCCTTCCATGAGAAAAAGTGTGTTTGGGGACCTGCCACTGAGGAACCGCACATTGCACAAACTCACGGAAGGGGGCGGAGTCTACCAAATGGAACAGCTAGCAGTTGAAGTGCTAGCAATATAGCTAAGCTAGCATTCAACCACTGGGCATGTGGATGGCTGGGAGTGAACTTCTTTCGACGGTCCAGCAGCTGGAGCAGGGAAATTTCCCTGCTACAATCGGATATGGGTGTACTGCTAGCAAAGTGCCTGCAAGTACTTGGCTGTGACACACCTAATTCTACACCTTCATTCCTCTAAGTGCAGGTTTCAGAGAGAACTGAGTGTGGTTGGAGATCCCAGCTGATGAGGATCAAGGAGAGGTCTGCTTTGTTCTTTGGTGTCGGTCTTTAAGGTATGCTTGCCAATGAGCTGCATGGCAGGTCAACATATGTCTGGTCAAGCATGTGGTGCCCAAGCGGCTGATGTTTTGGCCACGCGAGATACGCTTGAGACATATGTTACAAATAGCAGCGGTGCAATCTGATGCACTCTTCTCAAAAAAGCCCACACCAAAGAACTTTTGGAATAACGCGCAGAGGCAGCGCCCTGCACAGGCGGAGCTCTGCGGTGTGAGTGCTGCCCCTAAGCTGGCCCCCGGAGGGCATCCTGCCTCATTGGAGATGTGCCTCCCCTCTCCCCTCTCCCCTCTCCCCTCTTCCCGACCTCATCATCCCCTCTTCCCAACCTCATCATCCCCTCTCTCCAACCTCATCATCCCCTCTCCCCACTCTCTGACCTCATCATCCCCTCTCCCCTCTCTCCGACCTCATCATCCCCTCTCCCCTCTCTCCGACCTCATCAACCCATCTCCCCTCTCCCCTCTCTCCCTTCTCCCTTCTCCCCTCTCTCTGACCTCATCATCCTCTCCCTCTTCATCACTGGAGGAAACCTGGCAGTATGCTGCAGCTGGTGGAACATGACTGCCAGATTGCTATCCTTCTTGAGCATCCCCTCTATCTGCGCTCACGCTACTGCCTTCCTCTAGCTGGGTATCATCATCAGAGCCTTCAAACGTTGGGCATCCTCCTGGAGCATGTACCCAACAGTGTTCTCAAACAGTTCGGGGGACTCCTCAGGAGGACATGGTGGGTTTAGGGAAGGAGTGACTGATGATGACATTGAAACAAGGGAAGAGGACGCGATGGCAGCTGCTTTGTTAGTACCCTGAGCCTGGGTGAGAGAGGATGAGGAGGATGAAGAGGGCTTGGTCATCCATTCTGCCAAGTCTTCGCCATGATACAGTTCAACATGTCCAGCTGCCGAAAATAAGGACAAGCATGTCCCATGGCCACGTGCTGATGACAATGCACCGCGTCCATGACCAGCACTGTTGTCTGTAGACACACAGCCTGCTTGCCCTCTTTTATTGGCTCATGACTGTCTGCCTCTCCTTGTTGGCCTACAAGACATAGTAATGGCCTGCAGGGAGATGGGAAAACCAGCAATTGGGTAGTGTATATTGTGCTGGAGGCACACAACACCCACTAATGTCTGCAGATACCTGTATGTTAGAACACCAGCAATAAAGGGTAGATACAGGTGTATACTGTGCTGTGCTGGAGGCACACAACACCCACTAACTACTGCAGATGCCTGTATGAGAGAACACCAGCAATAAAGGGTAGATACAGGTGTATACTGTGCTGTGCTGGAGGCACACAACATCCACTAACTACTGCAGATGCCTGTATGAGAGAACACCAGCAATAAAGGGTAGATATAGGTGTATACTGTGCTGTAGGCACAAAACACCCACTAACTCCTGCAGATGCCTGTATGAGAGAACACCAGCAATAAAGGGTAGATACAGGTGTATACTGTGCTGTGCTGGAGGCACACAACACCCACTAACTCCTGCAGATGCCTGAGAAAAGAACACACTGTCCCTGCCTATCTAGCTCTTTCCGTGCATGCCGGAACACACTACACAAGGCCGCTGCGCTGGCGGCCTTATATAGTGTGGGGCGTGTACTAAACCCCCCTGAGCTATAATTGGCCACAGGCATCTTGCCTGTGGCCAATTATTGCTCTCTTTGCTGCCGGTGCTGTGATTGGCCAAGCATGTGGGGTCACAGTGCATGTTTGGCCAATCATGAGCCAGCAATGCACTACGATGGCGCAGTGCATTGTGGGCCGTGAGCACCACACGAATTTGGCACGAATGGCCCATAACTTTCGGTATTCACCGAACATGCGAACAGCCGATGTTTGAGTCAAACATATGTTCGACTCGAACACCAAGCTCATCCCTACTTACGAGTCACCAATAGAATAGAAATCTAATATATCTAGACCTTCCAGATAAAAACAACCCCTTGAAGCTTAAAGAGGAAGTAAACCCTGATGGGTTTACTTCCTCTTTGATTCCTTGCAAAGGTAAAGCATAATGGACTACTATGCATCACATAGTAGTCCATTATGTGTCACTTACCTAACACAGGAGCCAGCAAAGTCACTGCTAGTGATGGACGAACTTCCGACGGGACGTTTCACGAACGCGGCCGATAGTTCGCGAACCAGAACATTCTCGGCGGGCCCCATTGACTTCAAATTTGCAGCCACAAAATAATTAATAGCTGTGCAAACATAGTCCCACCACATGGCCAATGACATAACACCATAGCACCATGACAGAGAGCACTGACATCAGCAGCGTGACATAAAGCACTCACACCAGCACCGTGATATACAGCACTGACAGCAGCACCATGATAGAGAGCACTGACATCAGCAGCGTGACATAAAGCACTCACACCAGCACCGTGATATACAGCACTGACAGCAGCACCGTGACAGAGAGCACTGACATCAGCAGCGTGACATACAGCAATGACACCTGCACCGCGATAGAGTCATCTGACACCAGCACCGTGATATACAGCACTGACAGCAGCACCATGACAGAGCACTGACATCAGCAGCGTGACATAAAGCACTAACACCAGCACCGTGATATACAGCACTGACAGCAGCACCGTGATAGAGAGTACTGACATCAGTACCGTGATATACAGCACTGACACCTGCACCGTAAGCAGCCCCAGGAGGAAGTCAGCACAGCACAGGGATGGTGGGAGCCCCTCATAATGAGCATAGCACAGGGATGGTGGGAGCACCTCAAAATATGCACAGAAGAGGTACAGCCCCAGGAGGAAGTCAGCACAGCACAGGGATGGTGGGAGCCCCTCATAATAAGCAGCCCCAGGAGGATGTCAGCATAGCACAGGGATGGTGGGAGCCCCTCATAATAAGCAGCCCCAGGAGGAAGTCAGCACAGGGATGGTGGGAGCCCCTCATAATGAGCATAGCACAGGGATGGTGGGAGCACCTCAAAATATGCACAGCAGAGGTACAGCCCCAGGAGGAAGTCAGCACAGCATAGGGATGGTGGGAGCCCCTCATAATATGCACAGCAGAGGTACAGCCCAAGGAGGATGTCAGCACAGCACAGGGATGGTGGGAGCCCCTCATAATAAGCAGCACCAGTAGAAATATGACACCGCTCAACCTCTTCAAAGAGGAGGGTACGGGCATATAGTATGGTGTGCTTTTTTTGGACAAGGAAGTGAGCCAAATGAAGAAAGAAGGTCTCTGTGCTCTGGCCAGAGGTCAAGCCTGCCTACCCAGTAGTCCATGGGTTCATCACTCCTCAGAGCGTCCACATCGGCCGTTAACCCGATGTAGTCGGACACCTGAAGGTCTAGGCGTTCCCTGATGCTGGATCCGGATTACACCTGTCGATGGGTCGGCTGAAAGAATGACCTCATATCCGAAGTCACCAACACATCTTCAAACCGGCCTCTTCTTGCAGGCGCTGTTGGATTGGTACACGCAACTCCTTCTCTGGGAGTGGGAATTGCTCCTCTGCCAGCGCACGCAAAAGCAGAATGCAGCATTTCTCAAAGCAAGGCCTGGAAGTGCTCCATTCTGCCAGCCCTCTGTGACGGCGGTAACATTTCCGCCATTTTGTGTTTGTACCGGGGGTCTAAGTACGTTGCCACCCAGTACTGGTCCTTGACCCTTATGCTTTTTATAAGGGGGTCCCTATTAAAACACTGGAGCATGAAGGCCCCCATTTGCACTAAACTGGAAGCGGTGTGGTGGCCTGGCTCCTGCTCATCATCCAGGATAATGTCGTCCTCTTCCTTCTCCTCTCCCCATCCACGCACAACAGGGATCCCAGAAAGGTTTAAAGCATGCTCTTCTTGCTCCTCCTCATCCGCCCCAGCACCATCCTCCTCAGACTCCTGTTGTTGACTTGTCACAGATAGAGTAGCCCCCCCTAGGAATTAATCCAGCATTGCGACTTCCTCATCTTCCCGCTCCTGCTCCTCCACAACTTGATCAATGACACAACGCAATGCACGCTCCATAAAGAAGGCATAAGGTACCATGTCACTGATGGCGCCATGGCTGCGACTGACCAGTTTGGTGATCTCCTCAAATGGGTGCAGAAGTCTGCATGTGTCGCGCATGAGCAGCCACTGGTGTGGTGAAAAAAAACCAGCTCCCCAGAACCTGTTCTGCCGCAGAGTTCATACAGGTAGACGTTAACTGCACGTTCCTGCTGGAGCAGTCTATCAAGCATATAGAAGGTTGAGTTCCATTGCGTCGGGCAATCGCAGGAGGGACAAAGCAGACTGCAAATGTATCAGGAGCGAGTCATCGACCATGTACGGTCACATCTGGCGCTCCTAGGTCACCGGCACGTGGCTCTGCAGTGTGGGCTTTTTTTAACGTGTCCGCTGCTGACAATAGCGTTGCCATCTGAAACTCTCAGTCCCTATACTGATGAAGGACTGCTGCAGTATAGGGCAATGGTCAGCAGTAGTGCACCTCAACCCTATGTATTGTGGACCTATACCAGTCCTTATAGAATGGCAGACTGTACCTCACTCAACCCTATGTACTGTAGTACCCTATACCTTACCAGTCCTTATAAGGACCTTTGTGGAACAATTAGGTTGTGTGTGAGTGATTAGCAGACTGTACGTCAGTCCCTATACCGATGAAGGACTGCTGCAGTATAGGGCAGCGGTCAGCAGTAGTGCACCTCAACCCTATGTATTGTGGACCTATACCAGTCCTTATAGAATGGCAGACTGTACCTCACTCAACCCTATGTACTGTAGTACCCTATACCTTACCAGTCCTTATAAGGACCTTTGTGGAACAATTAGGTTGTGTGTGAGTGATTAGCAGACTGTACGTCAGTCCCTATACCAATGAAGGACTGCTGCAGTATAGGGCAGCGCTCAGCAGTAGTGCACCTCAACCCTATGTATTGTCGACCTATACCAGTCCTTATAGAATGGCAGACTGTACCTCACTCAACCCTATGTACTATAGCACCCTACACCAGGTTATTACCAGTCCTTATAAGGACCTTTGTGGAACAATTAGGTTGTGTGTGACTGATTAGCAGACTGCAGCAGAAGGGCAACAGTCAAGTATAATATTCTTTCTATATTTGGAAGAAAGAATATTATACGTGTACAAGCCTATTACCATACCAGTCCTGAAAAGAACCTTTGTGGAACTAATAGTAACAGCTACTGATTAAACTGACTCTCACTGCCTCACACACTGCTTCCTGCCTGTCCCTATATAAACTGACAAAACAGAGGCTACTGGAACAATAACTGGAATAGCACTTTTGTGGACCTGATAGCAACAGCTAATGACTAAACTGGCTGTCCCTGCAGCACACACCGTCCTGTCCCTTTCTCTAAACTGACAAAAGACACTCAGGCTGCTGCAACAATCACTAGCACAGCACTGCCTATCCTGAACTACACCTAACACCTATACCAGTCCTGAAAAGAACTTTTGTGTACCAAATAGCTAGCGATTTGGGTCACTGCAATCTCTCCCTGCTCCACACAGCAACCTCTCCCTATAGTGACAGAAGAAAGAATGTAAAATGGCCGCCGGATCGGGTGTATTTATAAGTTAGGGGGAATGTCCAAGTGTCCATGTGCTGTAATGTCTCAATTGGCTGTCCTGTACCCCATGATGGATGTGTCATTATAGGTCAAAGTTCTTTTACACAGTAAACACGGAAGTCCGCCGGGTGAATGGTGCCAATAGTCTGCCGAACGGGCGGACCGCGAACAGCCGAAATTCGCCGCAAAACGACCACCAGGCGAACCTTTCGGCCATCACTAGTCACCGCTGTCCTCTTGTATACGGAGCCTCCATCTTCTTGTGGGTCTCGCTGCTCCGGCGCTGTCATTCGATGGAGCCGCACTTACGTCACTCCCGCACATGCGCATGGGAGCCGCCACTAGCGGCATATCGTCGTTGACAGTGGCGCACTCGGTGCGTCTGCGTGCCGCTGTCTACGGCGCATGCGCCGTAGACAGCGGTGCCTGTGTTTTGGCAAATATCTCCTAAACCATGTAGGTTTAGGCGATATTTCTTGGACCTACAGGTAAGCCTTAATCTAGGCTTACCTGTAGGTCAAAGTGGTTTGTAAGGGTTTACAACCACTTTAAGAATATCTATCTATTCTGGGAGAAGATTTGACACAAGAGTTTCATTCGTCATAATTATTGTTTTTTCATGTTCAATAAACTTTTTCCAACTTTACAGAGTGCAGGAAGAATAAAAAGACAAGAAATGTTAAAGCTCTCATAAGAGGGTAACTAGACTTTTGACTACTGATGAAATAATTTATCCATCACATATATTGCAGTCAGTGGCGGCCCATCCAAAGAGGGTGCCTAGGCGCCACTCCCGCTCCAGGCAGTCACAAAAGAAATGTCAAAATATATATATATTTTTTAAGCTGGCCCTTTAAAAAAAAATACAAAAAAAGGTCCTTAAAGCGGGATTGCACTGTGGAAAAAAATATTAAAAGCCAGCAGCTACAAATACTGTAGCTGCTGACTTTTAATAAATGGACACTCACCTGTCCCGGGGTCCAGAGATGCTGGCAGGCGAGGCCGATCGATCGCTTGGCTCTCGGCTGCTGCCGCCACCATTCTAGGTGAGGGAATCAGGAAGTGAAGCGCTGCGGCTTCACTTCCCGGTTCCCTACTGCGCATGCGCGAGTCGCGCAGCGCAATAGGAATTGTCCGCGCTGTCTCTGGGACCCGTGTGTGTGCCAGCAGACAGCGCGCAGGGACAGGAAGAGGCATAGACTCCCGTGGGAGTCTATGCCCGGAAGTGGGTGTAAATACCTGTCTTTGACACGTATCTGCACCCGCTCCCCCCCTGAAAGGTGCCAATTCTGACACCGGAGAGGGGGAGGGTTCCGATCAGCGGAAGTTTCACTTTAGGGTGGAACTCCGCTTTAAGTGCACTGTGTTCGGATGCCGGACACAGTGCACTTATGGGAAGTGTCATGTCTATGCAATCATGAGATTGCAGATGTGGTGCTTCATTTGCGGGCACTTAGCCAGCCTTGTGGCGCTTTCTGAAGCTCTGAGTAGCTTCCGCCCAGCGCTTGTAGTATGTATTACTATGGCCGGGTGGTTTGACATCTGAGTTTGATATCACTTCCTGTTTTCTCTCTCCAATTGCGCTTAGGAGAGAGGAAGCCGGAAGTATGAGCGGAGTGGACCTCTCCATCATCGCTGTGGAAGACCGCTGGAGAGGACAACACACAGCAAGGTAAGTAATGGGGGAGGCGGGGTTTGATGTGACACAGGCAGGCTGCTGTATTTGGTGGTGACACATGCTGTTGCAATTTGGTGGTCACACATGCTGTTGCAATTTGGTGGTGACACATGCTGCTGCAATTTGGTGGTGACACAGGCTGCATTTTATGTGACACAGGCTGCATGTAAGGAGGGCCTCCGCTGGAGGCACCTGATGTAAGGATGGCATCTGGTGGCAGGCGACGTGGCTAGTGACACCCTCAGGGCTCCTACTGATTCTGCATTACGGTGAGTTGAATGATTTCATTTTGTATTACAATGTAATAATAGAAATAATGCGCTTCAATCAACCTGACACCATAACAACCATGGTGCCAGGATTATTGAAGTGCTAACACCAGGTTTTTGGAATATCTTTATCTGCTGATTGTTAAACTTTCTAGAATACACATATTTCTATTGTTGTGTAGGATCTGGGCCTGCTGCCCCTCCATCCCTCTCTCCCTCTCCCTCCATCCATTGTTCATCTCGGACACTAACCACATCACCTTAGAGCCACGCCCACTATTTCACTGAAACCACGCCCATTTTCACCAAGTGGGAGGGGTCAAAAAGGAAGGTCGGTGTCTGGCGCCCCCCCTCACCATCCTAAAACGTCACCAGCCGCCACTGATTGCAGTTATTGTATATACATTTTAATGCGACGTGATGTGTTTATCATATCAAGATGAGATTTTTTATTTTTTTTACACATTTACTTTTATAATCACATGTGTACTTTCAGTGTTGAAAGCATTAAACCTTTTTACAATAGAGTTACTTCAGTTAGCGGAAACATCAGTTAAGATAAGAGTACATTTTTACCAAAGTTCATTCAGTGGAGTTAGGACAGGTTTAGATTGTAATATGTATTTTTTTAAATCATTTCACATATATGATTGAATTGAAGTTAGAAAACATATTTTATGTTTAGTTTTTGACAAGGTTATTTGAAAGGTTGTATGGATTATAGATTTATGCTAAACATGATTTGGAGGGAAAGAGACATCCATACCTCAAAGCATTGTATGACAGTGTTTTATTTATGAATTAATTATTAAGGAGTGATTATTTGGTAAAAGAGAATAATAAGGGTAAACATAATTGTATGGTTTATGAAACATAAGATTTACCAAGTTTACTTTTCCTTTATATAGAATCAAAATTTATAGATACATTAAAATCACATATCTTAAGATCTAAAAAGCATGTTTGAATATGATGCAACTGATGTGAATGGATGAAAATTAGAAAATGATTGAGATTGCTTAATCAATCATTTTGAGAGGGAAATGTTAGAAGCTTTCCTTTATATTTGCATATTAACAATACTAACAAGTTTGAAAGATCTTGAAATTATAATTGCATTATATATATTTATTTCTTCTATATTTGGAAAAGTAACAAATACGATTTTACAGTCTGTGCTTCTCATTGGAGAGTTTACATATGGTAGTAATTAGCCCCCCCCCCCCCCCCCCATCGCAAATGGGATAAGGTTTCACATTTCTTAAAGTGGTGTTGCACACAAAAAAGATTACAATTCCTAAAAAAAAAAAAAAATATGGAAATATTTTTTTTTTAAACTTGCCTCCTAAATGCCTGTTGCTAGGGGGTCCCTCATAGTCTGCCTCCTTCAGTGCCTGGGCTGGTGACATAATTTCCCCTCGGCGCAAGAAGGGCTCAGTTCTGCCCCCTCCCTCATGTCAGTCACCTGGGACATGTGACAGGTCCCAAATGACTGCGTGGCCAATCGCGGCGCAGCCCACGGTTGCAATGCCGGCGCTGCCAAGCGGAGGGGGGAATACAGTTGCCACCTGTTCGGGATTCACCCGGACAGTTCGGGTTTGGAATCATGCATCTGGGTTTCAGCTTGTCTGAGACCTGGACACATTATTCAGACTGGACTGTCTCCCCCCTTCTCTCTTCTTCCTCTAAGTGAGTACACTAAGGTAAATCAGGGTTCTCAGAGAACTTATTATATCAGAGTCCTCTTTGTACACCAGAGCATCCCTTATCCCTTAGAGTCCCCAGAGTTCTCCTTTACATCAGAGTCTGCAGAGTTCCCCCTTACAGTGAAAGGGAACTTTGCAAGTTCAGATGTAAAAGGGGAACTCTGTGGACTCTGATGTAAAGGGGGAATTCTGTGGACTCTGATGTAAAGGGGGACTCTTGTGATTAACTTCATATGATTAGAAATGTTCTTTATTAGCAACATCTATGCATAGTTTATCTATGCATACTATGAAACAAAATTGCTGTGCGACGCTGAAGTGTTCGGGTTTGACTTGAAGAAAAGGTGGCAACCCTAGGGGGGAACGAGCGGAGCTTCGCCCTACCCACCGCCCCGCGCACATCGCTGGACTCTGGAACAGGTAAGTGTCCGATTATTAAAAGTCAGCAGCTGCAATATAATATAAGTTAGGGGGAATGTCCAAGTGTCCATGTGCTGTAATGTCTCAATTGGCTGTCCTGTACCCCATGATGGATGTGTCATTATAGGTCAAAGTTCTTTTACACAGTAAACACGGAAGTCCGCCGGGTGAATGGTGCCAATAGTCTGCCGAACGGGCGGACCGCGAACAGCCGAAATTCGCCGCAAAACGACCGCCAGGCGAACCTTTCGGCCATCACTAGTCACCGCTGTCCTCTTGTATACGGAGCCTCCATCTTCTTGTGGGTCTCGCTGCTCCGGCGCTGTCATTCGATGGAGCCGCACTTACGTCACTCCCGCACATGCGCAGGAAGTGAAGCGCTGCGGCTTCACTTCCCGGTTCCCTACTGCGCATGCGCGAGTCGCGCAGCGCAATAGGAATTGTCCGCGCTGTCTCTGGGACCCGTGTGTGTGCCAGCAGACAGCGCGCAGGGACAGGAAGAGGCATAGACTCCCGTGGGAGTCTATGCCCGGAAGTGGGTGTAAATACCTGTCTTTGACACGTATCTGCACCCGCTCCCCCCCTGAAAGGTGCCAATTCTGACACCGGAGAGGGGGAGGGTTCCGATCAGCGGAAGTTTCACTTTAGGGTGGAACTCCGCTTTAAGTGCACTGAGTTCGGATGCCGGACACAGTGCACTTATGGGAAGTGTCATGTCTATGCAATCATGAGATTGCAGATGTGGTGCTTCATTTGCGGGCGCTTAGCCAGCCTTGTGGCGCTTTCTGAAGCTCTGAGTAGCTTCCGCCCAGCGCTTGTAGTATGTATTACTATGGCCGGGTGGTTTGACATCTGAGTTTGATATCACTTCCTGTTTTCTCTCTCCAATTGCGCTTAGGAGAGAGGAAGCCGGAAGTATGAGCGGAGTGGACCTCTCCATCATCGCTGTGGAAGACCGCTGGAGAGGACAACACACAGCAAGGTAAGTAATGGGGGAGGCGGGGTTTGATGTGACACAGGCAGGCTGCTGTATTTGGTGGTGACACATGCTGTTGCAATTTGGTGGTCACACATGCTGTTGCAATTTGGTGGTGACACATGCTGCTGCAATTTGGTGGTGACACAGGCTGCATTTTATGTGACACAGGCTGCATGTAAGGAGGGCCTCCGCTGGGGGCACCTGATGTAAGGATGGCATCTGGTGGCAGGCGACGTGGCTAGTGACACCCTCAGGGCTCCTACTGATTCTGCATTACGGTGAGTTGAATGATTTCATTTTGTATTACAATGTAATAATAGAAATAATGCGCTTCAATCAACCTGACACCATAACAACCATGGTGCCAGGATTATTGAAGTGCTAACACCAGGTTTTTGGAATATCTTTATCTGCTGATTGTTAAACTTTCTAGAATACACATATTTCTATTGTTGTGTAGGATCTGGGCCTGCTGCCCCTCCATCCCTCTCTCCCTCTCCCTCCATCCATTGTTCATCTCGGACACTAACCACATCACCTTAGAGCCACGCCCACTATTTCACTGAAACCACGCCCATTTTCACCAAGTGGGAGGGGTCAAAAAGGAAGGTCGGTGTCTGGCGCCCCCCCCCACCATCCTAAAACGTCACCAGCCGCCACTGATTGCAGTTATTGTATATACATTTTAATGAGACGTGATGTGTTTATCATATCAAGATGAGATTTTTTATTTTTTTTACACATTTACTTTTATAATCACATGTGTACTTTCAGTGTTGAAAGCATTAAACCTTTTTACAATAGAGTTACTTCAGTTAGCGGAAACATCAGTTAAGATAAGAGTACATTTTTACCAAAGTTCATTCAGTGGAGTTAGGACAGGTTTAGATTGTAATATGTATTTTTTTAAATCATTTCACATATATGATTGAATTGAAGTTAGAAAACATATTTTATGTTTAGTTTTTGACAAGGTTATTTGAAAGGTTGTATGGATTATAGATTTATGCTAAACATGATTTGGAGGGAAAGTGACATCCATACCTCAAAGCATTGTATGACAGTGTTTTATTTATGAATTAATTATTAAGGAGTGATTATTTGGTAAAAGAGAATAATAAGGGTAAACATAATTGTATGGTTTATGAAACATAAGATTTACCAAGTTTACTTTTCCTTTATATAGAATCAAAATTTATAGATACATTAAAATCACATATCTTAAGATCTAAAAAGCATGTTTGAATATGATGCAACTGATGTGAATGGATGAAAATTTGAAAATGATTGAGATTGCTTAATCAATCATTTTGAGAGGGAAATGTTAGAAGCTTTCCTTTATATTTGCATATTAACAATACTAACAAGTTTGAAAGATCTTGAAATTATAATTGCATTATATATATTTATCTCTTCTATATTTGGAAAAGTAACAAATACGATTTTACAGTCTGTGCTTCTCATTGGAGAGTTTACATATGGTAGTAATTAGCCCCCCCCCCCCCCCCATCGCAAATGGGATAAGGTTTCACATTTCTTAAAGTGGTGTTGCACACAAAAAAGATTACAATTCCTAAAAAAAAAAAAAAATATGGAAATATTTTTTTTTTAAACTTGCCTCCTAAATGCCTGTTGCTAGGGGGTCCCTCATAGTCTGCCTCCTTCAGTGCCTGGGCTGGTGACATAATTTCCCCTCGGCGCAAGAAGGGCTCAGTTCTGCCCCCTCCCTCATGTCAGTCACCTGGGACATGTGACAGGTCCCAAATGACTGCGTGGCCAATCGCGGCGCAGCCCACGGTTGCAATGCCGGCGCTGCCAAGCGGAGGGGGGAATACAGTTGCCACCTGTTCGGGATTCACCCGGACAGTTCGGGTTTGGAATCATGCATCTGGGTTTCAGCTTGTCTGAGACCTGGACACATTATTCAGACTGGACTGTCTCCCCCCTTCTCTCTTCTTCCTCTAAGTGAGTACACTAAGGTAAATCAGGGTTCTCAGAGAACTTATTATATCAGAGTCCTCTTTGTACACCAGAGCATCCCTTATCCCTTAGAGTCCCCAGAGTTCTCCTTTACATCAGAGTCTGCAGAGTTCCCCCTTACAGTGAAAGGGAACTTTGCAAGTTCAGATGTAAAAGGGGAACTCTGTGGACTCTGATGTAAAGGGGGAATTCTGTGGACTCTGATGTAAAGGGGGACTCTTGTGATTAACTTCATATGATTAGAAATGTTCTTTATTAGCAACATCTATGCATAGTTTATCTATGCATACTATGAAACAAAATTGCTGTGCGACGCTGAAGTGTTCGGGTTTGACTTGAAGAAAAGGTGGCAACCCTAGGGGGGAACGAGCGGAGCTTCGCCCTACCCACCGCCCCGCGCACATCGCTGGACTCTGGAACAGGTAAGTGTCCGATTATTAAAAGTCAGCAGCTGCAGTATTTGTAGCTGCTGACTTTTATTTAAGGTGTACAGGTTTGAGTTAAGAATATTAGTTTTTTATACTGTAATATTTCTTGATTAGGATATTCATAAGAAAAGGGCCTTTCATTTAATATAATATATACAGTAAATATTGATTTCTGTAACATTAATTGATGTAGATAGAGTTATATTGTATAACTGAGATATGCAATTAGCGGACCTCCAGCTGTTACACAACTACAAGTCCCATCATGCCTTTGCCTCTGGGTGTCATGCTTGTGGCTGTCAGAGTCTTGCTATGCCTCATGGGACTTGTAGTTCAGCTCTTCTCTTGTCCATCCCCTAGGTTCTTATGGAATGCCAATACAGCTGTGAATAGGGATGGTATTGTATTTCAATAGCTCCTCAGTAAGGGAGGGGGGAGTTAGGCTGAAATACATTTGTCACTAGAGTTTGTGGAACTATAAGGCCGCGTACACACGCGGGGACTGTTCGCCCAACTTTGTCCGTCAAACAGTTTCGGCAAACAGTCCGCTCAAAATTAGCATGGACGGACATGGCCACACACGACGTACGAACAGTTTGCTGAAACCGTGCGCGATGACGTGAACGGCACGTACGACGGGACGAAAAATACGACGTCCTATACACTGCATTATAACTTTCGGCGTGAAAATCCTTTCTGAGCATGCGCGCAACTTTGTTTGACGAACAAGCCTACACACGCGGGGACTGTCCGCTGAAACAAGGTTTCAGCGGACAGTTTTTCGGAATTTCCGAAAAACCTTGTTCAGCGGACTGTTCGCTGAAACTGTACGCTGAAAGCCCACACACGAGCGGACTGTCCGCTGAAACTTGGTTTCAGCGGACAGTTTCGGTGAACAGTCCCCGCGTGTGTACGCGGCCTAAGACAAAACCAGCTCTTTTTAGGAGAAGGTGGGGCTGAATTTAGGAAAAAGGAGATGAACAAAGACTTTGGAAATCAGACTGCTAGACACCAGGGAAGCTACCATTAGCTTCTTACAAAGACTCACCTTTGATTATATACACATTCTTCATTTCAAGAATATAACTACATTATTGATATCATTTTTACATTCTGTATTTTAATATTGCTCTTGTAATATTTTTGCTATTTTATTATTAAATCCATTTTTGAGTTTTTACATAAGGACTTTCTTGGAACTCTTCTCATCAATATAAGTTAAATAATATCGAGAGAATATTCATATATTCTACAGACATACATCAAATCCCAGGATGGCCCTGGCGAATCAGCGAATCAGGGACGGTTGGGAGGTATGTCTAAATATTACATGCGATCTGATTTTGTGAATGGAGGCCACTAACACTCTGCTTATTTGTCTACTTTTTCATATCTGCAAAAAAAGTGTACTGCTAAGGGGGTTCAAAGGACCCTTAATACCAGGTTAGCTGGGAAGAAGGGACCATCTACCTAACCCTATGGGGAAAAATATGGAAAAAAGTTTTATAAGACCTACTTTATCAGCACCTCCTTGGGGCCTGTTTTAATGAGTAGCTCCTACAAAAGCACCCAATTTTTAGTTTAATCTAGTTTTGACTGTTATCCAGGGCTCAGGTGTTCCCCTCCCCTCTATTTTTAAAGGCTTACAAAAGTATTTACAAGCAGGAAGTGAGTACAAATCTTAAACAGGGACACATGCAGAAATAAAAATATCACACAGGGTCTAGCCTTCTCTACTCTGCTCCCTACTCATACATACTTCATAGGAAGAAAATTTGGAATAGAAGGCTTGGACTTTTTTAGGCACGACCATAGGGTAATTGATATATATATATATAAAAAAAAAACATTTGGGATTGTATATCTCTGCTGGAGGCTCTTTTGTCCAGTGGTTCCTTACCCAGGAACCTTTTTAGTGCTTTGTTATCCCTGAGAGATTTGTTCTAGTACCCTGACAGTCCCTTTGGTATACATCAGTTACCTCAATGGGTGATTCTCCCTGACACACCTGGTGTTGTCAAGATCACCAATTACCTTCTGCTTACATGTTTAAACATTACCCTTCTGCAGTTTACACTGGGATTACTGTTTGTGCAATATCGTTAAGTTCACTAAGTCTGTTGATTCTCCTGAAGAAGCACAAGGCGCGTAACATGTAGAGCCCAGGATATTATTATCATCATAATCTGTTACATAGCTTATCTTTGGAATCCAAAAACTTGATTATAGAATGAGTGGTTCTTCACCTCCAAGTTGTCTATGCTATTTTCTATAGCTATGTACATTATAAATTATTCAACATTGTTATACTGACTTTTTCTAATGTTGATATTTTTTAATGTTTTTTTCTATGTATAATAAATACAATTTTTATATATCAATTACTCTATGGTCATGCATTTCTGTCTCAAATTATAGGATGTAGCACAGAGTATTTTAAAAGTATCCACAGTACTACTCTGTGGTGATACAAATTTTTCATTCATACTTCATAGGAAGGTGAGCATATACTTGTTTCTGACAAAGTGATGTTTGCACATGAATTAACACTGAAGAGACACAAACTTTTATATATTTTTTGTTTTTGTACTATTGTATATGCACTTTTTGAATTATTAATCATTTGTTGCCCGACTGAATAGAGAAGACACAAAGAATAATTTTGTATAAATGTTGATTGATTTTTATGTTCTGCGCAGCTCATCTATAAGTAGATTAAGCCGCGTTCACATTGGCACGATTTGGCATGCGTTTTAACAAAAGTAGATCATGCACTACTTTTGGTTACTTCAGGGGCTATTTCAATAGACATCTGTGCATGAACCCACACAGATGCCTTTCAAATCGCCCCCGAACTTGCACTGAAATGTGGGTTTGAAATCGTGTGAGTTCAGATGAACCTGCATGATTTCAAACTCCTGTTCAGTGTGAATGAAGGCTAAAAGAAAAGCATGTTGGATATATTAACATTCAATTAAATTATGTCTAAGGTGAATGTTGCCCAGTGACATTTTGTTTTTTGGGTGAATTCTGGATGAATGTCATATTTAATATTTTTGAAGCCTTACCTTTAATGCATTGTCCTTTAGAAATAGTTATCCATTCACCTTCAATGCAGGCCTTTTTAATAGGACTAGTTTGGCTGTATCCTTGGTGACAAATGTAAGTTGCCACCTTCCCAGGTGGAAAAGTTTCCTCATTCCACTGACCTTCTAGTTCCTCATTTTCATTACTTTGCTGTGGCTTTGAACAGTAACCTAAAACTTAACCATAAAAAATATATCAATAAATTAAAATATACACATATATTGTAGTTAATAGTTGCCAAATGGAAAATACGGTATGTTTAAAGTCTTCACCCTGACTAGCAAACTAAGTTTTCCCATCACCTTTACCAATTACCCCAAAAATGTATTTCTAAAATTTAGCATTAAATTCAGAGGTTTTAGTTACACACTCCTGTATAGCTTAGTCACAACTCTATTTACATACTTACTTAAAGGATAACTAAACCTTAGTGTGTTTTTTTTTTTTTAATAACAAACATGTCATACTTACTTCCTCTGTGCAGTTGGTTTTGCACAGTGGCCCCTGATCATCCTCTTCTGGGGTGCCTCGGCGGCGCTCCTGGCTCCTCCTCTTCTCGAATGCCCCGTTGTAGAAGCGATCTCTCGGGGCACCCGTAAAGGTGCGCTCCCGTGTCCTGCTGCTGCATCCATTGACACAGACAGCAGGACTCAGCTTCTTCCCCGGCTCCCGTGTCATTGGATTTGATTGACAGCAGCAGGAGCCAATGGCTGTGCTGCTATCAATCTATCCAATCAGGACCCAAGACACGGGCTGGAGCAAGTGTGCTCGTCCCTGTCACAGGAAAGTTCAGGCTCAGGTAAGTAAAAGGGAGGGGGCTCTGGGGTGCTGGTGCACTACAAGAGGTTTTTCACCTCAATGCATAGAGTGCATTGAGGTGCAAAACCGCAAGAGTTTACAACCCCTTTAATCACCCAAGCAGGGGAATTTTCATAAGAAAAAAAGTTGACAGGAAATGTACAATGTAGGAATTGACAGGAAATGCGCAATGTACAATGCTGAGGAGACATTTGACATGTCTCCTCAGAACCATTGTTGCTCTTGGCAAAGGACCCTCAGACATGGCTCATTCAGCCTTGTAGACTACAGCACCCTGCTACACAGGCCCACTCCTGGCCTCTCATTAATGGTTCTGTTGACTCCTTAGGTTCTTCCTCAGTCCTCTGAGACTCATAGTCTCTCTCCACCCCCTGGACTTACCTAGTTGCTTCAGCTCTCCTAGTCTCCTAGATTCACTCTGCTGTCCCAACTTTCTCAGTCCTGTAGGTAAGGTATCTCTCAAACATGGAGTGCAGTCTCTTAACTGTCTACTGATGGGGGCTCCGAGCTATGGCCAGGTCCTTGCTTATAACGAGCGTGCACACTTACACAACCAGTAAGTCCTGGACACAGGATTGGAGACCTCATATCAAGCAAAATCTCTTCAAAGTCTCCAAGCTCCAGACCCTGATCCAGATCTACCATACCCCAGAGAACGCCAGCCTTTTCAGAAAACAATAAGCTGGAGCTTCACAACATACACTGTATATACTGTAGCAGAGTATCTTACAGGATGTCTGGAAGTCTAGAAATGTACTGTTTGGGATTTACACAACTCCCATGCTCCAGTCATACACCTTTCGAGACCTCTAATCTTCTATTCACTTTGGGTTTTGCACCTCTTCCTTTTTGGCAACTTCCCTGGGACACACAGTTAGTGCTCTACAGCCTGGGAAGCAGACAGGTTATGTCTGTTGGAGCTAAAGTTTGGTTCAAGCTGTAAAACTGTGTACATGGAGGTTGATAAGCATTAGGCTTGGACAGCTTTAAAGTTAGGACTGTGATTGTGGAGTTAGTTCTGGGACACTGCTAGGTTGTTTTGGAAGCTTTTTAAACATTTATTTTTGGAACACTGTACAGCACCTGTATATAGCCATGTATACAGCACAAGAAACACACCACTGGTTGGCACTGTATCAGTGGATTGGTATCTGTCTGAAAGAGTTGCTTACCCCAGGGAGCATTATACCCACTACCTATCTCTAGCTCACCATACATATACTCAGAACATTTCTGCAATACATGCATATCCCCAAGTTGATTTACAAAAGGCAATAAGCTATAATAGCCACTATTGCACTGGGGTGGCTGTGCTAGGCCCAAGGCTGCCTGCAGGACTTTACCGGGCCAGAAAAAACAAAACTACTTGTGATGAGTATTAGAGTATGTAATGAGAGTATGGCAAATTATTTTTGAAAGACTCAGTTCCTGCCACACAATGTAGACAATGGGTTAATAACCCTCTCACCAATCCTGCAACCCAGAATTAGTTGCAGATATAGGAGGGGCCCCTCATGGATTTTTGGCTCGAGCTCAGGCGAACAGTGGATTAAGATGGTGATAATGAGCCATCTTGCTTGTCCTTCCCTCAGGCAGGTCAGAAACAACAGAGCAGCAGAGGCTATGCACTGCTTAGTGATGGTGACAGCTGACACACAGGCTATGCTTCCAGGTGAGACCCCAGACATACTGTCACAGAGGTCCACACTCTTCCACCAACTGCTCCTCCCTTATGTTCCATTGCCTCTTAGGAATTGTAGTCTTTCCACCAATAATGCAACACCACCACCCCTGCAGCAGAACGGCATCTTCTATCATGCCCTTCCCAGCAGCATCTTTCCTTCTGCAAGCTGGCATCAACCGATGAGAGGAGTATGGTCCTGGTGGGGAGGAGCAGAGGGATAAGGAGCAGTCAGATATGTCTGAGACCTGGAGTTCTCAACATTAGCAGTCTTTAACAGAGGTGTAGTTTGTAAACATAGGGGTTCCACATCATTATCAGATTTCTTCCCCCATGAATCTAAAGCACAATATTGTGTATACTGTTTGCTGCACTGTCAGCCACATATGTTATCATGATTTTTATATGATACTTTTGCAGACACCTAGCTTCAACTGTACAAGGACTTGGTATTCCTCTGGAGAATGTTGAGGACTGTCCCATGGCATCGCTGGGGTGACAGTGACTGGACAAATCTTGAGGTATGTGATAATAGTAAGGCCCCTTTCACACCGTCGGACCGTTCAGGTCCGTCTGTCAGTTTTGACGGCGGACCTGAACGGGCACTCCAAGCTATTCTATGGAGTGACGGATGTCAGTGGTGACATGTCCGCTGACATCCGACCCGGTCCAATCCGACAAAAGCACATGGATGGCCCTACGTCTGGATCCGTCACTGGCGGAACGGATTGGGTGAGATCTGATGAAAACAGACATGCTGTCCGTTTTTCATGCGATCTCTCCATAGAATCCAGCGGCGCTCGACAAGCCCCATCCCGCTCAGTGAGCAGACAAGGACCTGTCATCCGTCAGCTCAGCGGAGATCAACAGAGGTCTCCCACTGAGCCGGCGGACAGAGGCGGACTCCATGCAAGCGGATCCGCCTTGTCTGAATGAGGCCTTACTGAATCAGTATATTCATTGATCAAATAGAAACTGAAACTGATGTCTGTATTATTCCATATTTCAGTGTTTTTGCTGAAACTTTTCCTGAAGAAGCAGGTTACTCCTTGCAAAACTGTAACTGAGTTGAAATTAAAGCAACTGGTTACTCTCCACCAATGTGGGGCTAAAAAGAACTAACACTGAGAGGAGGATTAGATTGTTTGGCATCCTTTGTGTGTCTTTTTATGTCTCTGATATACATGCACATGTGAACATTTTTATCCTTTATTAATAAACTTTTAATATTTTTATATATTTTGGGGTACTGTTATGCCACGTACACATGATCTGACTTTTCTAAGGACTAGGTATGATGGACTTTGCAGCGGAGGTCCGCCGGACTTTCAAACTAAGGGACTTACCCACACACGATCACTCCAAAAGTCTGCCAGTTTCGACCGCGGTGATGTACAGCGACGGGACTAGAAAAAGGAAGTTCAAGCCCCAGTACGCCACCCTTTGGGCTCCTTCTGCTAATCTCGTGTTCATCTCGTGTAAGTAGAAGTTTGGTTAGAGACGATTCACGCTTTTCAGACTTCAGCTTATTTTGATCGTTTTCTGCGGTTCAGTTTGGGCTTGTGAGGTTTTTATCTGGTTTCCAGTGCATGTTGGTCAGTTCGTACCTGTATATCGGGCCATTCTGGTACGCTCGTTCCTGTTCTTCAGGTCGCTCTTCACACGCCTTGCTGTTCTGCAGTGCGTTCGGTTAAGTTTGTTTGTTTGACTGTTTTGAAGCCATGGTGCGTGGACATACTCGTTCTCAAGTTCATGCTGTGTGGGTGCTTGGTGTTGGGGTTAATACTTTGACCCAAGCCCGATCCATGAACAGGACAAGGAGGAGTTCATGGACAAAGAATTGGCTGCGCCAGCATGGCCAATTCTCGCATATGCCTTTGTTTCGTAAGATCTGTAAGAATAATCCTGAGGATTTCAGGAACCATCTCAGGATGAGATGGTTTTTCACCGTCTGCTGGCTTTGCTGACCCCTTATATCAGCAGGCTGGATACCTGTATGTGGCAAGCCATCACTCCGGAGCAGAGGCTAGATGCCACATTGCGGTACTTGGCAACAGGGAGAAGCCTTCAGGATCTCAAGTTCACGACAGGCATCTCCCCCCCAGGCTCTGGGGATCATTAGCCCAGAGACCTGTTCTGCCATTATTCAGGTCCTGCAGAAGGACTGTATTAAGGTAATTTAATTTTTTTGTTTCAAAAGTTTTATTGGGTTTTATCATAAAATACAGAACATAATAGAAAAGAACAGACAAAGTAAAACATTGGCAGTGCTATATCATAATAGGAGGTGAAAGGCATTTTCCTACCACCAGACACCCTATCTGGGAACATACTGTGTCCTGAGGGAGAGACAACACATCCAACCTCCATGTTACCATGTGTTTGATATAAAAAGGTTTGCCAAATATTGGTAATACAGAAAGAATATGAAACTGATCATATGGGTAGCACTACAAGATTAAAACAATGCGGCTAGTTACAGTCATCTGTGATGCAACAGTCGTTCTTTTGTGACTGAAAAAATAACAATATAACCATGATGTGTGGCCTATAACATCTAGGGCCACAGATCAGTGAGAGTAGCGATAGAGCAGGTGTTCCCCTTGGGTATCCATAGCTTAGAGTTGTGTTACAAGCATAGGAGTTTGAGGTAGGGGTATACATTTAGGGTGTACTAACCAGGGATTCCATGTGCTTAGGAATGCGGGGACTAACAAGTGGGTCCTGGCATACATGAATTCAATGAGACAATGGTTGTTAAGCAATTGAATCACTTCTGTGAGTGTTGGGGGGCTCGGGAGATTTCAATTTTCTGGTAATTGTCAACCTGGTAGCATTAAGGACGCAAGTTAGAATGAGGTAAGTGGCCAGGGGCCAGGTATTTAAAGCCTAAACCCAAAAGAATCAAATGTGAAGACACTGACATAGGAGTTGATAGGATGGAGGAAAGGAGTTTCGTAAGGGCAGCCCAAAAGGTTTTCATTTTGGGACAAGACCACCAAATATGTATTGTTGTGTTAGAGTGGCTACAAGTTCTCCAACAGGAGTCGAATGTGTTTGGGTATATTTTTGCCAACTTAGATGGTGTAAGGCACCATTAATGTAGGCTTTTTTGTACCCTTTCTCAGTGGATGATACATCGGGAGAATTTTAGTGGCCTTCTGAGGGAGCTGAGCCATTGCTGGTGGGTGTAATTACATTTGAGAAGGTCTTCCCATTTCAGTATAGAAGCAGATTTGATATCCTGAACTGGGTTGGTGAGTAGCTTGTAGATATATGAGATGCCCTTTAGACAAGTACGCTCTGCATTGTAGAATTTGTAGTAGGAGCCAAAAAGGATTTTTCACCAGATTACCTGTGAGAGCGCAGAGCGGATTCTGAGGTAGACAAAAAAGTCTCTGGATGGAATGTGGTAGGTCATTTGTAGTTGCTGAAAGGGGGAGATTGGGATATCAGGTAGGATTGTTTGTAGAGTCTTGAGAGGTATGTCTTGCAGTATCTGGAGGGGTATGCCACCTAGCTGTTGCAAGATTGCTCGCTATGTTTTAAGAGTTGCATTGACTGTGGAAAGATAGCTTGGCTTTGCATGATGTTGCAAGAGTAGTGCACTAAGGTTCAGTTTAAGATGAGTTCCCATGACTGCTTCAATTTGTAACCATGGGTTTTGAGTATCTGCTTTCCACCAGTATTTGGTTTGATCTAAAATGGTTGCTTGGAAGTATGCTGAGATGTTAGGAGCTCCCATTCCACCAGCAGATGTCGGTGAACAAAGGGTGGATCTTTTAATTCTGGGGTGTTTCCCATTCCATATGAAAGAGGTC
This sequence comes from Lithobates pipiens, assembly GCF_037356315.1. Lineage (NCBI taxonomy): Eukaryota > Metazoa > Chordata > Amphibia > Anura > Ranidae > Lithobates > Lithobates pipiens. The sequence continues at coordinate 189,530,664 of NW_027507785.1, read as the reverse complement.
AGGATAGGTTGAAGTTTGTTGATCTGTGATTGTAGGAAGGGGATAGGTAAAGTTCAGAATAGGTATAGTATATATGAGGTAGGGGGTACATTTTAGTAAGTGCGATACGTCCCTCCCATGATTCTTGCACATTTCTTACATTTTGTATAGTTTTCTGTAGATTGGTAACTAGGTGTGAAAAATTAAGGAAAAGTAGGCAGGAAGTAGGAGTAGTCAAGTGTATACCTAGATAATAGAGAGTGGAGTCTGGGGCCCATGAAAAAGAGGTGAGTTGAGCAATGCTACACTTGGTGCTAGTATCGATATTAACTTCAATCATACAGGATTTAGAGTAGTTGATTTTGTATAAAGATGCTTTGCTGAAAAGGTCCAGGGTTTGATGAAGGTGGGGGAGAGACAATGTGGGGTTGGTAATAGAGACGATCACATCGTCTGCATAAAGACCGATTGTATGGTTGCTCTTCCCAATCTCAATGCCAGAAATTGAAGGGTTTGAACGAATGGAGTGTGCTAGAGGTTTCATGATAAGAGTGAAAATTAATGGGGATAGGGGGCAGCCTTGACGAGTACCATTGTATATGTGGAAGGGATCTGAGAGAATACCGGAATTTATGACTCTAGCGCTGTGAGAAAAGTATAAAGCTAATATAGCATTCAGTATAAGGCCAGAGAAGCCAGATTTTATTAGGACTGCTTTCAGGTAATTCCAGTCTACTCTATCGAATGCCTTCTCTGCATCTAGAGCGATGAACAGAGAAGATGTTCGGTGCTGTTCAACCCATTGCAACAAATCAATATATCTGTGGGTGCCATCAGATGCCTGCCTTTCCGTTAACAAAACCCACCTGGTCTGGGTGGAACAAGTGAGGGATGATATCGGAAATACGTGAGGCTAGGAGCTTAGCGTATAGCTTTGTGTCAGTATTTAATAAAGAAATTGGTCTATAGCTAGCCGGATCGTCAGTTGGTTTGCCTGGTTTGGGAATTTGTGGTGATTGCTTCAAGGGCTTCCAAAGGTATTGAACCTGTGGAGAGTGTGTGATTGAATGAGTTGCAGAGATATGGGGCTAGCAATGTAGAGAATTATTTGTAATACTCATTGCTAAAGCCATCGGGGTCCAGAGGCTTTATGAAGTGGAAGGGAGGCTATTGCATTTTCCAGTTCTGAGACCGTGAAGGGCTGAGAAATGGAATGTATTTGATCAGGAGATAGAGATGGCAGTTGTAATTGGTCTAGGAATTGTGCTATATCAGTTGATGTGGGAGAGGGGGCTTCATGGCTAAGTTGTATAAGTTGGCATAGAATTAACTGAATCAATAGGCTATGTCTTTGGGATTATTGGGGCGAGTGTGGTTAGTGGATGTGAGGTATGAGATTTTGGTAGGCATTAGGCGGCATTTGAGCTGCTTTGCAAGGCAGGCTCCTGGTTTGTTATGGTGTGCATAAAAATGTAGTTTTAACCTTTTCAAAGATAAGTCAAAGTTTGAGTGTAAGTGTTCGCTTAGTTTTAGTCTGATATTCTGTAGTTTTTCATGTAGGAGTGGTGAGGGCTTGGCTTTGTGTGCACTTTCAAGAGAGCGTAGCTGTTCTACTATTTTCGTGGTGGTAGCATTGCGTTCCTTTTTCTCATGTGCCCCTAGTGTAATAAGGAGACCTCTGAGACACGCTTTAAGTGCATTCCAGCATACAGTGGGGTTCAATCCAGAATTGTATTTAGCAGGAAGTAGTTTTCAACTTTGGATGCAACATGTTTCTGAAGATGAGGGCAAAGAGGAGCCAAGCTAGCATTCAACCGCTGGGCATATGGATGGCTGGGAGTGAACTTCTTTCGCCGGTCCAGCAGCTGGGGCAGGGACATTTGCCTGCGATAATAGGACGTGGGTGTACTGCTAGCAGAGTGCCCGGAAGCAATTGGCTGTGACACACCTAATTCTACGCCTTCATTCCTCTCAGAGCAGGTTTCAGAGAGGACTGAAGGTCTAGTGGGGTTGGAGATCCCAGCTGATGAGGAGCAAGGAGAGGTCTGCTTTGTTCTTTGGTGTGGGTCTTTGAGGTATGCTTGCCAACGAGCTGCATGGCAGGTCAACATATGTCTGGTCAAGCATGTGGTGCCCAAGCGGCTGATGTTTTGGCCACGCGAGATACGCTTGAGACATATGTTGCAAATAGCAGAGGTGCGATCTGATGCATATGTCTCAAAAAAGGCCCACACCAAAGAACTTTTAGAATAACGCGCAGAGGCAGCGCCCTGCACAGGCGGAGCTCTGCGGTGTGATTCAGTCAGTGTGCTGCCCCTAAGCTGGCCCCCGGAGGGCATCCTGCCTCGTTGGACATGTGCCTCCTTCTCCTCCTCCTCTCTCCTACCAGGCACCCACGTGGAGTCAGTGCCCTCATCATCCCCTCCCTCTTCATCGCTGGAGCAAACCTGGCAGTATGCTGCAGCTTGTGGAACATGACTGCCAGATTGCTGTCCTTCTTGAGCATCCCCTCTCTCTGCATTCATGCTACTGCCTTTCTCTAGCTGAGTATCATCATCAGAGCCTACAAAACACTGGGCATCCTCCTGGAGCATGTACCCAACACTGTGCTCAAAGAGTTCAGGAGACTCCTCAGGAGGATGTGGTGGGTCTAGGGAAGGAGTCACTGATGAGGACATTGAGAGGAGGGAAGATGATGCGTTGACAGCTGCTTTGCTAGTACCCTGAGCCTGGGTGAGAGACGATGAGGAGGATGAAGAGGGCTTGGTCATCCACTCTACCAAGTCGTAGGCATGTTGCGGCTCAACATGTCCAGCTGCCGAAAAGAAGGACAAGCGTGTCCCATAGCCACGTGCTGATGATGACGATGCACCGCGTCCACGACCAGCACTGTTGTCTCTAGACACAGAGCCTGCTTGCCCTCTTTTATCGGCTCGCACCTGTCTGCCTCTCCTTGCTGGCCTTCCAGACATGGTAATGGCCTGAAGGGAGTTGGGAAAACCAGCAATTGGGTAGTTTATATTGTGCTGGAGGCACACACAACTTCCACTAACTCCTGCAGATGGCAGATGGCTCAAATAGAGAAGAGCTATGTAGGTGTATATAGCGGTGTATACTGGGTTCAGAGCACGCAGACAGCACGCACAATCTCCTAACACTGACTGCAAGCTCTATTTAAAACGCGCAAGATAGTTAGCTATATAGGTGGATATAACGGTTTATACTGGGTTCAGAGCACGCAGACAGCACGCACAATCTCCTAACTCTGACAGCAAGCTCTATTTAAAACGAGCAAGATAGTTAGCTATATAGGTGGAAATAGCGTTGTATACTGGGTTCAGAGCACGCAGACAGCAAGCACAATCTCCTAACACTGACTGCAAGCTCTCTTTAAAACGAGCAAGATAGTTAGCTATATAGGTGGATATAGCGGTGTATACTGGGTTCAGAGCACGCAGACAGCACGCACAATCTCCTAACTCTGACAGCAAGCTCTATTTAAAACGAGCAAGATAGTTAGCTATATAGGTGTACATTTTTATTAAAATAAAACTGCTACATAATCAAGAACTTAAGAAAAACTCATACTTGAGCAAAAAAAAGAACTAAAGAACAACTTGCATAAATGCTTTTGGAGAGACAGGATCTATTCAAACTATCCATATCAGACGATCCTTAATCCCATGATCATCTGGGAAGAAAAAAATAATAATTCCTAATCATTATTCAAACTATATACATTTATATTACATACCCCGTATAGGCAGAAACGTAACGAAACTGACGGTGCATACCATGTTTTTAAGTTGCCCAAAAGCTAAAAAAAAGGGGTGAAAGGACAGACAGACCCCCACCTAAGGAAAAGAAGGGGGAGATCATCAAGGTGGCCGGAAAGAGAACCCTCTCCACAACCTAGCACACCTTTCCCTACCCATTCTTTCCCCCTCAAGAAACCTCACCTTACCCAATTCCCGAATGATATCACCCGCCACCTCATGCATGGGCAGGAACTTGCCCCTAGTGGACACTAAACACCGAGCGTGCCAAGTGTAGTAAAGGCATATGACACTAACTAAAAACAGTGATGATAACACAAAACCCCTCCGGGCTCTGAAATCACCGTACACCCTCTCAGAATAGGCAAGGGCCCGGAGACGGGGATAGCCAATGGCATCTCCAACCTCCCCCAGAACCCCCAAGTTGAAAGGGCACTCGACCAAAAAGTGGTCCATGGTCTCTAGTACCCCACCACACTCAGGGCGAGGACAGCCTCTGTCCTCTGGGCTCCGGTACTTCAAGTTCGATCTCACATAGAGTCGTCCATGGAACGCCCTCCATGCGAGATCCCAGAACTTGGCAGGAATTCTCTTAGAATTCAGGAGGGCTAGTCCCTCCCTGAGAACCCTGTCTGGACAGTCCCTTAAGGCCAGTGGTCTCAAAACGTCCGAGGCCATGACCCTCTGGTACAGCTCTCGCCGGCCCAGGGAGCCTACCTCTAAGGCCGTTATCCTCCACCGCCTTAGTACCTTCAGGGCGGTTGGGACATAGGCGGGGAGGTACCCATGAGACCTCCGAAGGTCACCCGGGCGGCCGCCCCCCCCCCACCTGCTCAGGAACACCAGGAACCAATTCTTACACGAACGTTCCCACAGAGAGGGCTCGTCCACAAAAATGGATTGCAGATTGAACTTCAGGAACACCACAGTAAAGAAAACCGTGGGGTTGATCATGTCCAACCCGCCCTCCCCTCTCCGTCGATACGTGACCTCCCTTTTTATCAGGTTCAGTCTGTTTCCCCACAGAAGCAGGAAAAACAGACCGCAGACCCGCTCATAGAGTGACTCTGGCAACAGACATGCGTAGCTGACATAGAGGAACTCGGGAAGCAAATAGGTTTTAACCAGGCTCACCCTTTCCCTCAATGACAGCTTCCAGCCTTTCCAGGCGTTGACTTTCTGGGTGGCACTTACCAACCTGCGCTCCCAATTTAGCTTGGGATAATCACCCTGGCCGAAATAAATGCCTAAGATCTTAACTTCTGGTCGGGGTGGGAGAAAAACGTCCGGGAGGGCGAACTGCTCACCCTCCCTTCCCAACCAGAGAGCTTCACTCTTGTCCCAGTTGACCAACGAACCAGACGCCTCGGAGTAGCCTCCAATCTGTGTTTCCACAAAATGGGCCTCCTCTCGGCTAGCCACCACCACCGTGACGTAGTCTGCGTAGGCCACCACCTTCACCGCCTTATCCGGGCCACTGCCGGGCTCCATCAGGACCCCCCTCAGCTGCCCACAGTCTAGCCTTCTTACGAAGGGGTCGACTGCAAAGACATAGAGCAGGGGACTCAGCGGACAGCCCTGCCTAACACCAGAGTCCACCGGAAAGGTAGGACCCACCCAACCATTGACCAGAGGGAAGCTCTCGGCCGCTCTGTACAAAGTCCTGAGCCAATCAATAAATCGATCAGGCAGGCCGTATCTACCCAGGAGAAGCCAGAGATACTCGTGGTCTACCCGATCAAAAGCTTTCGCCTGATCTAATGCCAGCAGATACCACCCATCACCCGTTGCCCTGCACCTCTCCACAGCCTCCCGGACGTTAAGGACTGCACTAAAGGTGCTACGGCCGGGAACTGTGCAGTGCTGGGAGGCAGACAGCAGCTTGCCCGCAACAGCAGACATACGCGTAAACAAAATCTTTGCCAGAATCTTTCTATCCGTGGAGAGAAGGGCGATAGGACGCCAATTCTCAACCACGGACGGATCCTTCCCCTTGGACAGAAGGATCAAGGCCGACCTTCTCATCGAGGGAGGGAGCAGACCAGATGCCAAACACTCACTGAACACCTCCCTCAGACGAGGAGCCAAAAGGCTCTTAAAGGCTTTATAAAATTCTGCCGTGAACCCATCAGGCCCCGGCGACTTCTTTAGAGACAACGAGTCAATAGCCTGCTCAATTTCGGCCACTGAGATCTCTTCCACCAAGGAGTCTAGGGGGTCAGACCCCACCTCAAGTGGAGTCCCATCAAGAAATTCCTTGGCTCTCCTCAGATCCAACGGCTTCTTCCGAAGGATGTCTGAAAAATGGGCTCTGATGATCCCCAGGATGCCTGGCTTGGACCTTACCAGGGAACCCGAGGGATCTCTCAGTCCATGTATGACCTTCCCACTCACCGCGTCCCCACAGCTTTTGTAGGGATCCGGGTTGGTGAACTTCCCGTAATCCCTCTCCAGCACCAGGGAGGCGAGACGGTCATACTGACACTCCTTCATCTGGAGCTTCAGATCCGAGATCTGGTCCTGAGGGCCACCATCAGAAACCAAGCGATCTAGCTGCCTACGTAACTTCTGGTAGGCCTGATACCGGGATGCTGCCCGACGGCCCGAGACTTCCCGGAAGAAGCCCTCCGACCTCTTCTTCACCACTTCCCACCATTCCTGGCGGGAGCAGCCGCTCTCAAGGACCGAGGCTTGTTCTAAAAAAAAGTCCTCATAGGCCAATCTGATTTCAGGGTCCTCCAGTAGCGACCCGTTTAGTCGCCACAGGCCCCTTCCTTTCTGAGGGGTGTCCGCCACATTCAGAGTGACCGACACAATACGGTGATCAGAGAACTCAACCCCATGCAGCGCAGGAGCTGCAAAGGACGAGTCCCCCTTCAAAAAAAACCTATCTAACCTACTCCTACAACTACCTCTGGAATATGTGAAACCAGTGAGGTTGGGGAAGTGGCGAACGTGCACATCCACCAACCCAGCTTCCCTCACTATTCTATTCAAAAAGATACTATCATATCCCAGAGGGCCTGAGGTGCCTGTCCGGTCCTTTGACCTGGTGACCATGTTAAAGTCACCACCAAAGACCACCTGCTGGGATGTAAACAGGTATGGTTTCAGCAGCGTGAGAAGGTCCTTCCTCCCCCTCTGGGACTGAGGTCCATAAAAATTGATAAGGTGGAGGGATTCCCCTCTCACGACTGCGTCCACAATCAAACACCTACCGATTTCCAATTCAATCACTCGTCGACAAGCCACCGAACCAGTCTTAAAAAGGACCGCAACACCACTGCAGGGCTCAGCCGCAAGAGACCAGAGGGAGGGCTCCACTCCCTCTTCGCTAGGTGCATCTCTGCCACGGATGCCAGCCAGGTCTCTTGCAAAAACAAAATGTCGGCTTCAACCTGGCCGAGAAAATCAAAGGCTGAAAATCTAGCCGCCGCAGAACGCACACTTGCGACATTAATGGTCACAAGGCGTATTGGAGCGGGTACTGCCATCCTTAGTGATTGAATTTTACGTTCCTCTCTATTTTACATTTCTAAAAGAATCAATCCTCCTCGGAGTCCGAGGAGGAAAGGATCCCGTATCTGTTCCATAGAGCCAGTGAGGAGCCCCCCCCTGCCCCTGAACTCGTACTGGGCTGGGGGTCCTCACCACCCTCCTTCCCCGAAACCTTCCTCTTCCTCTTCTTTTTGGTTTTCTTCTCCCATTCCACTTTGGGAGGTTCCCTCCCACTCTCTTCATCGGACCTCCCACTGGAGATCTCCTTAATCCTCTTATTAACCCCCTTACCGGCCCCTGAGATGTCCATCGGGGTCACCCCTCCTGCACCAGCCTGCCGACCACTCACGACCACCGAAGAGGCCGGAGGTGGCATTAGTATAGCCGCCTGATCCAGGGGTGGATGCGGTTTACCCGCATATTTAATTACTGAAGGGAGGGGGGGAAGGGGGCAAAGGAGAAGAAGGGGAAGCTGGGAGGGGGGAGACCAGGGGGGAGAGGGGAAGGGGGGGGGAGCAGGGGAAAGGGAGGAGGACAGGGGGGAAACAGGGGGAGGGGGAGGGTGATTTTTGGGCGAGGGCTTTTTCGCCTTGGCCGGCTTCCCAGGTGTTTTTGTTACCGTTGCCCCATCTGACACAGGGTCAGACGGGGCCGGAGAACTCGCCGGCTCCCTCACTACGCCAGTTCCTGTCCTTGATCCGCGCCTGGGGGGTCTGACCCTTTGAGGGAGGGGGGAACCCTCCCTCTGTGACCCTGAGGGGTTGGGATCCCCACTTCGTCTAGGGACCCCCTCACCCTCCGGGCCTGGGGCACCCCCCTCAGCCTGGCACCCCCTGAACGCCTTGGGGCACCGACTAAAGGGGTGTCCCATTTCCCCACAGAGGTTGCAGACAATAAGCCTGCAACCCTCAGGTGAATGGCCGAAACCATTGCACCTCACACAGCGAGGCATTGTGCAGTCCGCACTGAGGTGCGCGGGACTGCCGCATTTGAAACAGCGACGGGGCTGTCCAGGGTAGAAGACCAGGATCCGGTCTTTACCTATAAAGGCGCTGCCAGGTACATGCGCCACGGTATTATTGTGGTGCTTGAGCCGGATCCTGACCAACCACGCACCTGTCCAGACCCCGCGCTCATCCAAACTTTTCCATAGCCCTGTCTGGAGCTGCCCGTACCGCGCCAGCCAGGTCGCGATGTCCTCAGGTGGGAGGGACTCGTTCCTGACCAGTACAGTCACATTCTTTATCTCCTCCTGCCTCGACTTCTGACTTCCTGACGAGCTCGTACAGTGTCAGGAAAGCTCCATGGAGACCAAGGAGACGAAACTTACATCAAACTCCTTCGAGTTTGTGGGGTGTATGACTGCAAATAAGTCCGAAACTTTAAAGCGCAGCCCCAGCAGATAGTCGATGACCTGACCCCTGCTGGGACATGCAGACGTCCCTTCCCACCTGAGCTGCACCACATTCCGTCTGCGCCTCTTAGGGCCCCCCGTACCCCTCGTCCAGGCCTGCGCACCCTGGGGCTGATCCCCAGGGGGAGCCCGGAAATTCTGGGCGCCAAACTGGCCGTACAGGGGACCCAGGGGGACAGAGGAACCTGCCACCTGAGCAAACGAGCGCCCAGCCTTCAGAGCACCTAAGAGGTTTGCCTCCTCCTGTGTGCCCAAGATGAAAACTGGGTCTGTGGGGGAAGGGCCAGACCCCTGACGGACCGGACTCCCTGGCTCAGTACCTCTACCCACCGCATCCCCACCAACCGGCATCTCACTCCTTACCGCGGGGGAAGGAGCAGTACCCCCTACAGCCATATGATCCTGGGGGGAGCCACCTCCATTTCTTCAGGACCCCGCTCCTGTGACCCCTCCAAACCCTGTATGAAATCCAGGGCCGAGCACTCGCTCCTCAAATCCCCCATCGGGGACTCACCCCAGCATACTTGTCCTGCTGGAAGAAAATCCCCAGAGGACGCTAAAGCTGTTATCTCCAGGGAGGTCTCCGACACCACCGCCTCCTCTCCCCCAACGAGCGACACCAACGGCCCCCCTAGCTGAAATTCCGGTGTCCCCACTTCCGTTTTAGGCCCTCCCGGGACTTCCGGGGTCACCGCTGACATCACTTCCGGTTCCCGGAAGTCGATGAGGTCACTTCCTGTCTCGTCACCCGGAACAGGAAGTGATGCACCCGCCCCCCATCCCACCACTCCTCCCAGTGTCAGCAGAAGATGCTTGTCCACATTGTCTATCCGGGACCGCACATGTGTCCGTTCCCATCAGCACCTCCCCTTCTCTCCATGCGGCCGCGGCGGGGGCTGCCATTATGGCCGGTTTTCTCGCACCGCTATGGGTCTGGCGGGAGTCGTCGGGGTCACCGATGGGGCCCCGGGGGGGGGGGTCGGACTGCACTGTCCACTGGGGACTTCTGACCATTGGCTTTCACTGGCCCCTCCGACGGCTCTCTGGTGAGGATTTCAGGGGGGCATTTCCTCGTCTCACCGCCTGGGTTCCTTCCTGGCTGGTCTTTAGAAGTTCTTTCTTCACCTCTGCCAAAAAACTTCGCTCACCCTTTCCACGCTCGCAGAGACCGCCCAGCAGCCGCCAGAAGTCCCTGCATTCAAGCTTCAGGCCATCTATGGTCTCCCTATATTCACCACGCTTGCTGCTGGCTGAGCGGTCCCTGCGATTTCGTAGGTTGGCCAGTCACTCTGAGCGCTGTGCATAAGTCGCCACGGCCTTCTGTATAAGGGTTTTTACCCTCTCTCTCCTTTTCTGGAGCTTGCTTGGGCCCTCTCCCGGCTGGGCCCAGGTCCAGTCCATTAGCTCAGATTGTGTGACCAGGAACAACTTCTCCTCCCTGGAGAGGTCTCTCACCCCAGGGGGGGTTGTCTGAGACCCAGGCCGGGAAAGAGGCCCCGAGCCTGGGCTGGCCGATGCCATAAGGCCGGATGTCCAAGACAGCTGCGGTTCTCCACAGAGCTCTTCCACGTACGTCTGCTCTCCTGGAAAGCCTCTCCTGTGTGCTGGGTTCAGAGCACGCAGGCAGCACGCACAATCTCCTAACACTGACTGCAAGCTCTATTTAAAACAAGCAAGATAGTTAGCTATATAGGTGGATATAGCGCTGTATACTGGGTTCAGAGCACGCAGACAGCACGCACAATCTCCTAACACTGACTGCAAGCTCTATTTAAAAGGAGCAAGATAGTTAGCTATATAGGTGGATAAAGGGGTGTATACTGGGTTCAGAGCACGCAGACAGCACGCACAATCTCCTAACACTGACTGCAAGCTATATTTAAAACGAGCAAGATAGTTAGCTATATAGGTGGATATAGCGGTGTATACTGGGTTCAGAGCACGCAGACAGCACGCACAATCTCCTAACACTGACTGCAAGCTCTATTCAAAACAAGCAGGATAGTTAGCTATATAGGTGGATATAGCGGTGTATACTGGGTTCAGAGCACGCAGACAGCACGCACAATCTCCTAACACTGACTGCAAGCTCTATTCAAAACAAGCAGGATAGTTAGCTATATAGGTGGATATAGCGGTGTATACTGGGTTCAGAGCACGCAGACAGCACGCACAATCTCCTAACACTGACTGCAAACTCTATTTAAAACGAGCAAGATAGTTAGCTATATAGGTGGATATAGCAGTTTATACTGGGTTCAGAGCACGCAGACAGCACGCTAAATCTCCTAACACTGACTTCAAGCTCTATTTAAAACGAGCAAGATAGTTAGCTATATAGGTGGATATAGCGGTGTATACTGGGTTCAGAGCACGCAGACTGCACGCACAATCTCCTAACACTGACTGCAAGCTCTATTTAAAACGTGCACGATACAGTAGTTAGCTATATAGGTGGATATTTTTTATTTTAGTAAACTGCTACCGAATTAAAAGCTTAACATAACAAAATATCAGTTTACATTCACTTTACAAAACAACTAACAACAATAAACTATACAGTCAAAAAGGAAAAAAACAATATTTACATGTCAACTTCCCCCTCTTCTTCCCCAGAAGAAAAATTTATAAGCAGAGCATCACCTCTACTGCTAGGCCCTGCTGGTGGCCCAGGATCCACCTCAGGTGGCGGGGCCTTCTTTTTCTTCTTCTTCCCCTGCTTTTTCCTAATTGTGACCCAAGCCACTTCATCCTCTTCATCCGATACCTCTTTTGGGCGTTTCTGAGCCCCCTTAACCGAGACTTCCATCTCCTCCTCCCCAGACCTATCATCCCCAGCCGAAGACTCGGACGAGGAGACAGTGACCAGACGCCTGCCCGGCCTACATCTCCGAGGAAGGGGAGTGGGAACAGAAACTTGGGGACTAGAACCCTGCGCCCCCCCACCACCTGGAAGGGGAGGCCCAACTTCCTCCGCCTGACCTATATCTGGACCTGACACCTGAGCTTCCGTGACAGGGGCCTGGGTAGCCTCTGTAGGCCGTGTCCCCTTCTCTCTTTGAGGGGCCCTACTTGCCCTTTGGGTTCGAGGCGCACCCTGTGGCTCCGCTGCAGGAGCACTATCCTGCCTTTCCCTTTCAGAACTCTGCCCAGCAGGAGGAGGTACACCATCCCCACCTGGCCCACCACCCGCTGCAGCTTCACCCCTGTAGGCCCTGGGGCATCTGCTAAAGGGATGCCCCATTTGACCACAAAGGTTACAGCAGATCAACCCACACGTGTCACCTGAGTGTCCAAACCTATTACACTTAGTGCAGCGCACAACTGTGCAATCTGCACTCATGTGGGTTGGGCACCCACACCTAAAACACCTACGGGGCTGGCCTGGGTAGAACACCAGGATTCTATCCCGTCCCAGGAAAGCACTCCCTGGGACATGCGCAACCGTGTTGCCAGATCTTTTCAAGCGAATCCTGGTATTCCATGCTCCAGTCCATACCCCACGCTCGTCTAAGCATTTATTTAGAGGACACTGCAACTGGCCGTGTCTTCCCAGCCAAGTTGCTATGTCCTCTGGGGGCAGGCTCTCGTTCCTCACTAACACCGTCAAGTTTTTGATCTCCTCCTGCCTACTCAGAGGGATCAGACGGAACCCTTTCCAGGGATCAGCCCCTTTAACCAACCCAAAAGCAGTTATAAAACGCTCCATGGTCACAGCATTGGTGAAACTGACATCAAAGTCAGGGGAGCCAGCTGGGTGGATTACAGCAAATAGCTCAGCCACCCTGAACCCCAACGCCAGGACCATGTCGACCACCTGACCCCTCATGGGGCACTGACCTTCACCTTCCCACCTCAGCTGGACTACGTTCCTACGCTTGCGCTCCGGACCACCTGTCCCCCTAGACCAAGTATTGGCCCCAGGGGTCTGACCAGTCGGGGGTACCCGAAAATTACTGGCCCCAAACTGGTGGTACAGGTGGTCCAGAGGCACACTAGACCCAGCCACATTGGCGTAGGAACGCCTCTCACCAAGTGCCGTCAGCAACCTTACCTCCGGTGTCCCCCTTAGCACGGGCCCCGGAGGAGGAGCTTCTGCCACAGACACTGGGGGTACAACATGAGAAGCAGCCCCCCCACTCCCAGCATGAGAAGTCACACTCCCCACATTGTTTACCCCAGCCTGAACCTTAGGACAAGTCTCATCCTCAGAGCTGTATAGCAAGGCTTCCAAAGCTTCCTGCCATTCTACCTCCATATGGGCCCCGCAGGAATCCACCAACACCTGGCCCTGTTCCTGCTGGGATCCCTCTAAGCCACGAATATATGCCATTGCGGGGTTCTCCCCATCCAACTCACCCATTGGGCAGTCACCCCAGGCAGTAATTTGACCTGGCTCTATATTATTTGATGTTACAATACAAACATTTTCATTAGTATTTCCCTGACCGGAAGGAGGGCCCGAAGTCATAGTAGTCACCGGCTGGATGTGTCCCTTGCGGCCTACTTCCGGTTCCGCCATCGTCACTTCCGGTCGCGGGCTAACCCCGCCGGAAGTCAGCCCGCGCACCGGAAGTGCGTCATCCTCCTCTATTACACTACCATTGGCCTCTCGACCAGAAGCACCGCCCCTCCTCCCACGAGAAGACGGCGTTTTTTTGCACACTGCCGCCATTGCTGAGTTAGCAGACGCTATACCGCCGGCTGACACTGTACCGCTCCCCACAGCGGCAGCCAAGCTGGCCAGACTCTTCCCATCCTCCTCACACACCCCGGCTCCCTTACCCTGAGACCGACTTGCGGCAGTGGCGGCCGACAACGCAACTGACGGCGCGCCCTGCTTGCAACTGTCGGCTGGGATCATTGGGGACTGTGTTGGTAAGTCCATTTTCTCTAGCCTAGCCAGCTGAACCACTGGAATCTTCTTCTCCTTGGTATTTTTCTTCTCTTTATTGTCTCTTTGTTGCTTCCTTCTTACATCATTGGGGTCTAACCTGCCTTCATGGGACACAGCCTCGTTCATAGGCTGGCAACCCTTAGGCTTACCTGACCCCTCTGTAAGATTACTGGAGTCAGCAGTTTTGTCTTTAGAGACACTTTTCACTTTTCCAGGTTTCTCTGTACCTTTACTCACTGGAACTGTCTCTTTGCAGGTCAATGGCTTTCCCTCACCCACAGTCTTTCTCACTGGTTTCTCACTATCTATCTTTCCTTCCACCACTTTTTCTGTCTCTTCACGGGTGGCCACCTCAGAGGGACCCGCCATTTCCTCCTCTTGCGTTGTGTTCGAGGCTGGATACAGTCTACGGCGTCTCCCCGCCTGGGTCCCCTCGTCACACGCAATTCTCATCGCTTTGTCTACATTAGATAGAAAGTCTTTCTCACCAGAAGCACTGTCAATCAGGTTGGATAACAGCTCACCCAACATGCCGCACTGCTTCTTCAATCCGTCTATCACCGTCTTATACTCTTGTCTCTTTACAACACCCGATCTGTCTCTCCGGTTCCTTAGCTCCGCCAGGACCTTCATTTTCTCGCAGTAGCTGCGGGAAGCCTTCACAATTAAGCTTTTAGCTTTCTTTCTTCTGTCTGCAGATTTCTCTGCATCCTCTCCTGGCTGTCTCAGAGACCAATCTGCAAGATCCAGCTGGTTCTCCAAAAACAACCTCTCCTCCTTGACGAGCTCCAGGAGCTTAGGGGCTCCACGTCCTTCATTAGGCTGAGAAACAGGCACCTGGCCTGGGCTGACTGAAGTCATCAGCTCCCTCTCTTTCTCCACCACACTGGAAGTCCTCAGAGATCAGAGCACGCAGCCAGCACACACAAGCTCCTAACACTGACTGCAAGCTCTATTTAAAACGTGCACGATACAGTAGTTAGCTATATAGGTGGATATAGCGGTGTGTACTGGGTTCAGAGCACGCAGACAGCACGCACAATCTCCTAACACTGACTGCAAGCTCTATTAAAAAAAGAGAACTATAGCTAGCTATATAGGTGGATATAGCGGTGTATACTGGGTTCAGAGCACGCAGACAGCACGCACAATCTCCTAACACTGACTGCAAGCTCTATTAAAAAAAGAGAAATATAGCTAGCTATATAGGTGGATATTTTTTTTAATGGTTATCTGCTACCGAACATACAAATTTTTCATTACAAATCAAATATCAGTTAACATACACTTTGCAATTTAACAGATAATAAACTATACAAACAAAAGGGAAAAAACAACTTACATGTCATCTTCCCCCTCCTCCTCCCCAGAAGAAAAATTTATAAGTAGAGCATCACCCCTACTGCTAGGCCCTTCTGGTGGCCCAGGATCCACCTCAGGTAACGGGGCCCTTTTTTTCTTCTTCTTCCCCTGCTTTTTCCTAATCGTGACCCAAGCCACTTCACCTTCCTCATCCGATACTTCTTTTGGGCGTTTCTGAGCCCCCTTAACCGAGACTTCCATCTCCTCCTCCCCAGACCTGTCATCCCCAGCCGAAGAATCGGATGAGGAGACAGTGACCAGACGTCTGCCCGGCCTACATCTCCGAGGAAGGGGAGTGGGAGCAGTAACCTGGGAAACAGAACCCTGTGCCCCCCCCTTATCCAAAAAGGGAGGCCCAACTACCTCCACCTGACCAATATCTGGACCGGGCACCTGAACTTCAGTGACAGGGGCGTGGGCAACATCTGCATGCCGTACCCCCTTTTCTCTTTGAGGGACCCTACTTGCCTTTTGGGTTCGAGGTGCACCCTGTGGCTCCGCCGTAGGAGCGCTTCCCTGCCTTTCCCCTCCAGAACTCTGCCCAGCAGGAGGAGGTGCACTATCCCCTCCTGGCCCACCACCTGCTGCAGCTTCACCATTTGACCGCAAAGGTTGCAGCAGATCAACCCACACGTGTCACCTGAGTGTCCAAACTTATTGCACTTAGTGCAGCGCACAACTGTGCAATCTGCACTCATGTGGGTTGGACACCCACACCTGAAACACCTACGGGGCTGGCCTGGGTAGAACACCAGGATTCTATCTCGTCCCAGGAAAGCACTTCCTGGGACATGTGCAACCGTGTTGCCAGATCTTCTCAAACGAATCCTGGTGTTCCATGCTCCAGTCCATACCCCACGCTCGTCTAAGCATTTATTTAGAGGACACTGCAACTGGCCGTGTCTCCCCAGCCAAGTTGCTATGTCCTCCGGGGGCAGGCTCTCGTTCCTTACTAACACCGTCAGGTTTTTAATCTCCTCCTGCCTACTCAAAGGAATCAGGCGGAACCCTTTCCAGGGATCAGCCCCTTTAACCAACCCAAAAGCGGTTATAAAACGCTCCATAGTCACAGCGTTGGTGAAACTGACATCAAAGTCAGGGGTGCCAGCTGGGTGGATCACAGCAAATAGCTCAGCCACCCTGAACCCCAACGCCAGGACCATGTCAACCACTTGGCCCCTCGTGGGGCACTGACCTTCACCCTCCCATCTCAGCTGGACCACATTCCTACGCTTGCGCTCCGGACCACCTGTCCCCCTAGACCAAGTACTGGCCCCAGGGGTCTGACCAGCCGGGGGTACCCGAAAGTTACTGGCCCCAAACTGGTGGTACAGGTGGTCCAGAGGCACACTGGACCCAGCCACATTGGCGTAGGAACGCCTTTCACCAAGTGCCGTCAGCAACTCTACCTCCGGTGTCCCCCTTAGTACGGGTCCGGGAGGAGGAGCCTCTGCCACAGACACTGGGGGTACAACATGAGAAGCAGCCCCCCCACTCACGGCATGGGAAGTCACACTCCCCACATCGTTTACCCCAGCCTGAACTTTAGGATAGGTCTCATCCTCAGAGCTATAAAGCAAAGCCTCCCAGGCTTCCTGCCACTCCACCTCCATATGGGCCCCGCAGGAATCCACTGACACTTGGCTCGGCCCTGATTGAGAACCCTCCAAGCCGCGAATGAACGTCATTGCAGGGTTCTCACCATCAAGCTCGCCCATTGGGCAGTCACCCCAGGCCGTAGCTTGTTCTGGCACTATACAATTAGACATTTCAACATTACTGTTACTGTTACTGTTTACACTCTCTTGACCAGAAAGCAGACCGGAAGTCCTTTGAAAACGACCCTCGGGGTCAACTTCCGGACCCGCCACCGTCACTTCAGGCCGCGGGCTATTCTCGCCATGAACCAGCTCGCGCACCGGAAGTGCGTCATCACCCCTTCCCGCGCTACTATTGGCCTCGCGGTCAGTAGCACCACCCCTCCTCCCGCGGGAAGACGGCGTTCTCTTATTCACGGCCGCCATTCCCGAACTGTCAGATGCCATGCCGCCGGCCGACACTGCACCGCTGCCCGCAGCGGCAGCCAAGCTGGCTTGACTCTCATATACCCTAGTCCCCTTACCCTGAGACCGGCTTGCAGCAGTGGCAGCCGACAACGCAACTGACGGCGTGCCCTGCTTGCAACCACCGGCTGGGATCACTGGGGACTGTACAGGTAAGTCCATTTTTCCTTTGCTTACTATCCTAGCAAGCTGCACCACTGGTATCTTCTTAACAACACTCCTGTCTTTAATGTCCTTTTGCTGCCTCCTTCCCACTTCACCGGGGTCTAACCTGCCCTCTGGGGACACAGCCTCATTCATAGGCTGGCAACCCTTAGGCTTACCTGACCCCTCTGCAGGATTAGTGGAGTTAGCAGGGCTAGCAGTCTTTTCACCAGGAATGCTCTTCACATTTTCAGCCTTCACAGCACTCTCTCTCTCCAAAACTGTTTCTTTACACACCGCTGGCTTTCTTTCCACCACAGTCTTTCCCTCTGGTTTGTCACTGGCCACCTTTCTTTCCACCGCACTTTCCTTTTCTTCATGGCTGGCTTCCACAGAGGGACCCGCCATTTCCTCCTCCTGCGTTGTGTTCGGGGCTGGATACAGTCTACGGCGTCTCCCTGCCTGGGTCCCCTCGTCACACGCAATTCTCATCGCTTTGTCCACGTTAGATAGAAAGTCTTTCTCACCAGAAGCACTGTCAATCAGGTTGGATAACAGCTCACCCAATATGTTGCACTGCTTCTTCAATCCGTCTATCACCGTCTTATACTCCTGTCTCTTTACAACGCCTGATCTGTCTCTCCGGTTCCTTAGCTCCGCCAGGACCTTCATTTTCTCGCAGTAGCTGCGGGAAGCCTTTACAATTAAGCTTTTAGCTTTCTTTCTTCTGTCTGCAGATTTCTCCACATCCTCTCCTGGCTGTCTCAGAGACCAATCTGCAAGATCCAGCTGGTTCTCCAAAAACAACCTCTCCTCCTTGACGAGCTCCAGGAGCTTAGGGGCTCCACGTCCTTCATTAGGCTGAGAAACAGGCACCTGGCCTGGGCTGACTGAAGTCATCAGCTCCCTCTCTTTCTCCACCACTCTGGAAGTCCTCAGAGATCAGAGCACGCAGCCAGCACACACAAGCTCCTACAACTGACTGCAAGCTCTATTAAAAAAAGAGAACTATAGCTAGCTATATAGGTGGATATAGCGGTGTATACTGGGTTCAGAGCACGCAGACAGCACGCACAATCTCCTAACACTGACTGCAAGCTCTATTAAAAAAAGAGAAATATAGCTAGCTATATAGGTGGATATAGCGGTGTATACTGGGTTCAGAGCACGCAGACAGCATGCACAATCTCCTAACACTGACTGCAAGCTCTATTAAAAAAGAGAAATATAGCTAGCTATATAGGTGAATATAGCGGTGTATACTGCGGTCAGGGCACGCAGACAACAACCACTAGAGAAGAGCAAGAACGAAAAATCGGCCGATAACAATCGGTGTATACTGTGTTGAAGGTACACAGAACAACCACTAACTGCTACAGACGCCAACACACTACACAAGGCCGCTGCGCTGGCGGCCTTATGCCGCATACACACGATCAAACAATCCGGTGGAAAAGTCCGGCAAACTCAAGTCCGCCAAATAATCCCCCCGTGTGTAGCCTCCGGCATACTTTTTTGACCCGAAAGTACGGCGGACTTAGAATGCCGTGTTGCACACCAATCTATCCGTCGGACTCGCATTTCGGCGAACAATCCGGCCGTGTGTGTGCCAGTCTGCCGTACTTTTGAAATGAGCGGACTTTTCCTGCCCGGAGAAAAGTCCGCTAATTTCGAGCGGGTCTCCAGGTAGACGGGGCCCGCGAAGGAGACGTCGCTGGCCCCGCCGCCTGGTATGGACTTAAAGGGGAACCCCAACGCCGAAAAAAATCGGCGTGGGGGTCCCCCCAAGTCCACAACAGACCCTTGTCCGAGCACGCTACCCGGCCGGCCAGGAAAGGGGGGCGAGCGAGCGCCCCCCCCCTCCTGAGCCGTACCAGGCCGCGTGCCCTCAACATGGGGGGTGCCTTGGGGAAGGGGGGGCCGCACGGCCCCCCCACCCCAAAGCACCTTGTCCCCATGTTGATGAGGACAAGGGCCTCTTCCCGACAACCCTGGCCGTTGGTTGTCGGGGTCTGTGGGCGGGGGGCTTATCGGAATCCGGGAGCCCCCTTTAATGAGGGGGCCCCCGGATACCGGCCCCCCACCCTATGTGAATGAGTATGGGGTACAATGTACCCCTACCCATTCACCTGTAAAATAAAAGTACAAAAAAAAACACAACACACGAGATAAAATACTTTATTGCACAGCTCCGGGGGTCTTCCGTCTTCGGGGGTCTTCTCGCCGGACTCCTCCGCTATCTTCTTGTAGCTCTTTTGCAAGCGGAGGAGTCCGGCTTTCTTCCTCGCCGCCGGCCTCTTCTTCCGACTTCGGGGGTCTTGTCCCCCTCTTCGGTTCTTCTGCCGGGCCACCGCGCCTTCTTATAGCTCTTTTACAGGCGGTGGCCCGGTCTTCTGTCGCCGCCGTCGCCGTCGCCGCCGCCTTCCGTTCTTCTTCTTCTTCTTCTTCTTCTTCTTCTCCAGGAGATGTTGACTCGACGATCTCTCCGGCCGCAATGCCAGGGAAGCGCTGCGCTGCCACTTATATAGGGACAAGGGGCGGTGTCACATGGCTTTATGTCACATGGGTTGGTCACATAGGTTGATGTCACATGGGGACTGTGACATCGTAAGGGGGCGGGGTCACCATGTGACACCAACCCATGTGACATAAAGCCATGTGACACCGCCCCTTGTCCCTATATAACTGGCCGTGCAGCGCGTCCCTGGCATTGCGGCCGGAGAGATCGTCAAGTCAACATCTCCTGGAGAAGAAGAAGAAGAAGAACGGAAGACCGGGCCATCACATGTAAAAGAGCTATAAGAAGGCGCGGTGGCCCGGCAGAAGAACCGAAGAGGGGGACAAGACCCCCGAAGTCGGAAGAAGAGGCCGGCGGCGAGGAAGAAAGCCGGACTCCTCCGCTAGCAAAAGAGCTACAAGAAGATAGCGGAAGAGTCCGGCGAGAAGACCCTTGAAGACGGAAGACCCCCGGAGCTGTGCAATAAAGTATTTTATCTCGTGTGTTGTGGTTTTTTTTGTACTTTTATTTTACAGGTGAATGGGTAGGGGTACATTGTACATACTCATTCACATAGGGTGGGGGGCCGGTATCAGGGGGCCCCCTTATTAAAGGGGGCTCCCGGATTCCGATAAGCCCTCCGCCCGCAGACCTCGACAACCAACGGCCAGGGTTGTCGTGAAGAGGCCCTTGTCCTCATCAACATGGGGACAAGGTGCTTTGGGGTGGGGGGGGCCGCGCGGCCCCCCCTTCCCCAAGGACCCCCCATGTTGAGGGCACGCGGCCTGGTACGCCTCAGGCTCGCTCGCCCCCCTTTCCTGGCCGGCCGGGTAGCGTGCTCGGACAAGGGTCTGTTGTGGACTTGGGGGGGACCCCCACGCCGATTTTTTTCGGCGTTGGGGTTCCCCTTTAAGTCCATACCAGGCGGCGGGGCCAGCGACGTCTCCTTCGTGGGCCCCGCCTACCTGGAGTTTGGAATTCGCCGAACAGCCGATGTTCGAGTCGAACGTATGTTCAACTCGAACACGAAGCTCATCCCTAATGTACAGTATATTGTCAGCTCCATTGTACTGTGTTATTGTTATCTACTTCTAAAAAATTTTATACTGCTGTTGTCCAAAAATGTTTTTTGTGTAATCTGTTTGCAAAGTTAGGTTTAAAAGTACTTATAATTTTTTTTTTCTTGTTTGACTGCACAGTTTCCTTCCACGCCACAGGAATGGCAGCCTGTAGCCTCCCAGTTCGATGACCGTTGGGACTTTCCCAATGGTGGAGGGGCGATCGACGGGAAGCATGCTCACATTGTGCCACCACTCCATTCGGGGTGTAGTGTTGATGGCGGTGGTGTCAGCACAATATGAGTTTATGTACGTGGATGTGGGGAAGAACGTCCGGATGTCAGATGGAGGAGTCTTTGCCCAGACGGAGTTCTGCCAACGTCTCCAGACTGGTGGCCTGGGATTACCACCTGATGCCGAGAACGTTGAGGGACTCGCCTTTTGTTTTCATCACAGATGAAGCCTTCAGTCTGGGCAAGCACCTGAGGCCGCCCCCCAAAGGATCCTCACCCTGGAGAGGAGGGTTTTTAACTACCGGCTGGCCAGGCGAGAAGAGTTGTGGAGAATACCTTTGGGATAATGGCTAGCCATTTCCGTTTGTTTCTCTCAGCCATCAATATGGCGGACTATAAAATCAATCACATAATCCTATGCTGTTGCATACGCCATAATTTTTTACAAAAACATTCTCAAACATATCTTACTTCAGTTGAGCCCGGACTATCAGAATCTGTACTCGCAGGCCTGGATACTGGTTGTACTGGTTTGACCCCCCAAACCATCCATCAAGTGCGGGACAGATATGTCAATTATTTTAATGGTAGGGGAGGCCATTGCAATGCCAGAACATAATTAACATTTCGATTAATAAAAAAAAATCCTTTTTTTTATGATAAAATCTTGTTTTTCTTCTTGTTTGCTTTTCTTTTTGGCTGTCTCCTATGTTCTCCTAGTGCACTTGTAGTGCCAAGTAGATTTCCCTTTAGTAAATAAGCCCCTTTGTCACTGAAAGCACAAAATGAATTACAAAAACGATATTGAGTAAGGATGAGCCGAACACCCCCGTTCGGTTCGCACCAGAACCTGCGAACAGACCTAAACTTTGTGTGAACTTTAGAACCCTATTAAAGTCTATGGGACTCAAACGTTCAAAATCAAAAGTGCTAATATGCAAGTTATTGTCCTAAAAAGTGGGGACATGTATCAATGCAAAAAAAAGTTTTAAAAACATCAATTTTTTCGGGAGCAGTGATTTTAATAATGCTTAAAGTGAAACAATAAAAGTGTAATATTCCTTTAAATCTCGTACCTGGGGGTTGTCTGTAGTATGCCTGTAAATGGGGCGCATGTTTCCCCGTGCTTAGAATTGTCGCTGCACAAAGTGTAATTTCCCTATAATGAATTGTCGGCTCCCCGTAATACAGATAACAGTCATTGATAAAAAAAAAAAATGTAAAAAAAAGCGTGGGGTTCCCCCAAATACAATTACCAGGCCCTTCAGGTCTGGTATGGATATTAAGGGGAACCCCGCATCAAAAAAAATAAAAAAACTGACCTGAAGGGTCTGGTATGGATATTTGGGGGGAACCCAACTTTTTTTTTATTTGACAAGGGGTTTCACGCATTTTTTTTTTTTTATCAATGACTGTTCTCTGTATTACGGGGAGCCGACAATTCATTATAGCCACAAATGCATTTAAATTACTTTTTTTTTCCTGCAGAAATTACACTTTATGCAGGGAAAATTCTAAGCAGGGGGAAACATGCGCCCCTTTACAGGCATACTATACACACCCCTCAGGTACGAAATTTAAAGGAATATTACACTTTTATTGTTTCACTTTAAGCATTAATAAAATCACTGCTCACCAAAAAAACTGCAGTTTTTAAAACTTTTTTGCATTGATACATGTCCCCTGGGGCAGGACCCAGGTCTCCAAACACTTTTTATGACAATAACTTGCATATAAGCCTTTAAAATTAGCACTTTAGATTTCTCCCTTAGACTTGTACAGGGTGTTCCGCAGCTTTTCGAATTGACTGCGAACACCCCAAATTGTTCACTGTTCGGTGAACAGGCAATGTTGGAGTCGAACATGAGTTTGACTCGAACTCAAAGCTCATCCCTAGCATTAAGTATTAAAAGAAGCCACACACATTGTTGTCGTTTACAATTTTTATTACTGTGTGTACATTCAAACATGTGTGTTTTTTGTTTTTTTTTAAACGTCATTCAATGTTTGTTTTTTTTTATAGTTTTTTACTCAATATAACAAAAAATTGGTAAACAATATTATTTTTTTTATTTATTTTTTTTGCTATTTTCTGCATTATTATTTATTTTTAATTTGTATTTTAAGTTTTTTTTTTTTAAACTATAACATATTTTATGTGGGTACATTTACACACACACACTCCTTTCCTGGCTGTAGTTTTCAGCCAACACATCTCATACCATCTCATCACTTCACTTATTCACAGCTATATGGCTCACTTCATATAGTTTCATTTTTCATATTTTTGCAGAAGCAATGTGGGCTGCTCAATTATAGATTCACATGGTCATGACATGATCACCTGGTCTTTACTTGTTTGCTGTCTCTGGTTTGGATGGGACTCCTCACTTTGGGGGGTTGGGGAGGGGGGTGGTGATCATCCTTGTCCCCTGTCTTCCCTTGGATTTAAGGTTAAGCGCCACCATTAAGGTTACACACCTTTTATTTTGAGAGATTTTTCTCCATCTAAAGCATATCCTATATATTCATAGATATTTTTGATTTAATTTCAGAGCATTTACTCGGGATGATTGGTATGAGCCATGAAACGTGTGTCAAGTTATGAGTTACATCAAACTGATAATTTGACAAGTTTGGGTCACCATGAGCAATTGATTTATATTCATTGTATTTAAATGAATGGATGAGTGTTTTCATGTAATTGTCATTCTGATTATGTTTTTCCTTACTCGGTTTAATAAATATGTATTTTTCCAAGTGTATTATAGTAAATAGTGCCCTTTTAGATTGACAATCTATATAGTTTGATAGGTTATTAATTTATAATTTCATTAAATAATTTGATTAAGGTATCCATTCAAGTGACCTGCCTCACTCAAAGTCCCAATTTTCCTTTACTTTTCTGCTGCTTGACACATATTAGGGATGGAGGCTTGCCACTATCATAATCAGTTTGTTAGGTCGCATCATTCATCTAACATACCCAACTCTGGAACTTACAAAGTTCAACATGTAAAAGCCAAATTTTGAAGATGCACACAAATTGGGAGTCCAAATGGGTAATCTCAACATGTGCTATCTCCCATCATGGGGATCAATGAACGTGTTTTGTGGGTGCAATCCCTTCCTCTCACCTACTAGCATTATGAGGAAGGGGTTGCAAACATAAGACACGTACATTGAGATCCCCTGATTGCAGATAGCACATGTTGGCACACCGTGTGCATCTTAAAATTCGACGTTTAAAATCGTAAAAATATAAAAAAAGAACAATGTTCTCATTTACCAAGGAAATTAAGAAATTGATTCAGTTTTAGGGAAAAGGGGATGTGATTCTCTCCAAAACATTGATCATGTTCATTTATTGCTGGGATTAGCTAGGGCAGAGCACCATGAGGTAGGCGCGCTCTGGGTGAAGGGCGGCCTCTCGTCATCCCAGCCTCCTGGAATCCCCACGAGACAACATGCCTCTGAGATGAGTAGAGGGAGGGCCAGAGAGCGGGCCCGCTGCTCACGCTGAAGGACTAGGAGGAGAACACATGCAGCGCTCAGGGGAGGAGAGCTTGTCACTCTCCGTATCGCATGCCGCATAACGGGAAGGAGGAAAGCACCGGGACTCGGGGACTCCTCAAGCGTGGACCGGAACTTGCTGGCCGGTGAGTGTGGCTGACGGAGAGGGATACGGCTGGCGGGAGGCACGGCAGGCTTGGAGAAGGCACCGGTATTCAGGCTCCCTACTGGGAAAGCACGCACCGCCCGCTAAGCACGAAACCCGCATTGGTAAGGACCGGATAGCTGGGGGGAGCAGCATCGGGCAAACCACTCCAACCCCCGATGAGCAGGAACCTGTCAGAGAGGAATCAGCAGAGCTAAGGTATGAAAGGAGAGGCTGAAGGCTTTCGTAAATGGAGTGGTGAGTGGACTGTGTAAATTGTCAACTATTGTTAACACACCAGAGATGATGCTGGGAAGACCAGGCCTATTGTGCTGTATCAAGTAAGCTAACAAAAAGACACTGGAACAGCAATTGATGATTGATGATTGATGAGTGACATGTCTGGTTGCCCTCTCTCCTGTCTGGCGATTTTTTCCCGGTGCAAAAAGTGTTTGATGGACATTATTGGTAAAAAAGAGTACTGGTCTTAATTTCTCAGACTTATTGTTCCAGAGCAACTTATAGCAATCAGAGAATAGTTGGGGAAAGTTGTGATCCGTCCTGCCCGAAGCATACTTCTACCCCTCAAGCTAACAACCAGAAGGTTACACCATTGCTATTGCCACCCCACACTCAGAATCTCACATTGCCTTAATAAGAAGTCCAAAGTTCTGGGGTTTGCTATGTATAACAGTACATCATCTGCAAATGCAGATACCTTGTATTCTCTCCCTCCCACCCAGATTCCACGAAGATCCTGATTCCTTCGGAAGGCGACTAAGAGGGGCTCCAGGATAACCACGAACAGAATCGGCGATAGAGGGCATCCCTGTCTCGTCCCGTTGAACAATTCAAGGGAACGAGACAGGGACCCATTCACTCTGATCCTAGCAGTTGGCTGAGTATATAACACTTTAATCCATCTCCTCATTCTCTCCCCCAGCCCCATATATTTTAAGGTCTCCTTTCCTTCCACTATCTGTCTCCCAGCTACTGTCTGGGAGACACATAAGGTAGTCATTAGAGGGATTTTAATTGGGATTGGAGCAGGGATAAAGAAGGAAAGGGAGAAAAAGAAAGTTCAATTATACAGAGAGATCGAGGAATTAGAGCAAAAAAACAGACCCAGGGGGCTTCAGGAGAGTCAGGAGTTACAAAAAAAAAAAAAGGGAGTTGGAAGAGTTCCTGGAGCAAGATAGGAGAACAGCTTTCTATAAAATAAACAAGGGGAGATACCAGTGGGGGAATAGGTCAGGTAAGTGGCTGGCAAGAAGAGTAAAAGAACAGAAAAACAGGACTTACATACCAAAGATAAGGGATAAAAGGGAGAGATGAAGTTCGCCACTCCAGATATTGCAGAGAATTTTCATACTTATTATAGCGCTCTGTATAATATAGATGTAAGAGGGGGTGATGGGGGGAAAAGGAAAGGAGCTATAAGGGAATACCTTAAGAACCTGGACTTCCCAAATTTCAAATTTCAAATTTCAAATTTCAAAATAAATCTGATAAAGTCAGAAATCCTAAACTTGAATTTACCAGACATAGAGCAGAAAGCGCTTTCCGCAAGCCTTCCCTTCAAGTGGTGTAGAGGAGAGTTGAGTTACCTGGGTATAAAATTAACGGCACAAGGGTCTAATTTATATGAAGCTAATTATATTCCCCTCTTAAATAAAATTAAGGTGAATATGAATAGTATGAAGTACAAAGCATTATCATGGATGGGTAAAATAAATGCAATAAAAATTTTCATATTGCCAATCGTAATTTACACATTTCAAATGATACCTGTTCCGCTACCGACGAGTTTTCTTAGAAAGTTAAAATCCTTGGTCGTGTCATTTATATGGGCCCAGAAAAGGCTGCGCATTGCGCATAATGTTCTTGTGAAGGAAAAGGACCGAGGAGGAGTGGCATTACCAGACTTCAAAAAATATTATGAGGTGATAGTAATATCCAGAGTAGCGGACTGGTTACATAATCAGAAAGAGAAGAGCTGGGCGGAGTTAGAAACTAGACTGTGTGGGACGGAAATAGCAAAAATTATATGGATACCACCTCACTGGCGGAATTTAGGAGTAAGCACTAGTTCTATAACAAGACATACACTAAAAACTTGGGACAAAATTAATAAGGCACATAACCGGACTCACAATTCTCCATTAATGTCACTGTTGGACACAAATTATTTTTTGCCAGGCAAGGAGGAACGCCTATATTTTAGTAGATGGGCAAAGAGAGAGGAAATAACACTAGGGGAGGTGATTAAAGGGAACAGGTTATACACATATAGTGAAATCACACAAGAGTGGGGGCACAAACCACTGGACAGATGGAGACACACTCAATTATTGCACTTCACACAAGTGCTGCCACAGCCCTTACGAGGAAAGACACTCTTAAGACCACTAGAGAAATTGCTCAAGGATGCACAATGTTTAATGAAAAGGGTATCGAAAATGTACAAAATATTAAGGCGCGAGGCAGATCTGGAGTTACCGGCATATCTGGTAAAATGGGAAGGGGAATTAGGGTCACGAAGAAATGAAGAGCATAGGGTGAAAATACTTAAAATGACTCACTCGCTCCCAAGAGATTCCAGAACGCTTGAAATGTCATACAAATTAATAGTGAGGTGGTATATGACGCCCCATAGAATGCGGAGGCTCAGAGGGGAAGAGCAATCAACTTGCTGGAGGGAATGCACAGAGCAGGATTCCCTCAAACATCTATGGTGGGATTGTATTAAAATAACCCCTTACTGGGATAAAATAATAGAAATTATATTTTTGGTGACAGGAAATAGGATTAGAAAATGCCCATGGGTATGTTTGTTCCATGATACAGAGAAAGGAGTATCGCAATATAAGGGCACGATAGTCCCGCACTTGTTGAATGCAGCCAAAGCGCTGATCCCATGCCATTGGAGAACTACACAGGTGCCAACAATACTGGAGTGGGTGAAGAGGGTGGAACAAATTAGGCTAATAGAAGAGTCGATACATAAAACGCAAGACACAGAAGGGAAATATCAAGGGATATGGCAACAGTGGCTGACATTCTTGGAGATGGGGGACTGTCGTGCAATGCTTGAGGGATAAGGGAACAGAGAGGGAGGTGAATGAGAAAGGGGAGAGAGAGGGGCATATCTCCCCCCATTTTTTTTGCCCCTGGGTGAAGGGAGGGGGGGGGGGGCGATATGAGAGGGTTGCTTAAGTGGAATGTAATGTGTAAAAAGAGGTGGTGAAAGAAGACCTCTTAATAAATTGTACTAAATGTTTTTATAAATTTGTATGTATAAAGAGGAAAAATAAAAATAAAGAATATATAAAAAAAATGTTCATTTATTGCTGCCTGGTGTCCAGCTGAGTTCTCATGCTGTCTATCTGATTGCGCATCTCATCAATGTGCCCATTCCAAGCCATGATCTGCCCAATTAATCTTTGGGCGCTGTCTGTGGAAAATAGGTTCTGCCGCTTGTCCTTCCATAGCCAGAACATCACCTAAAATGTAAGCAAAAAGATGTATTTAGAAACATGCAGGCATAAATAGATTACCTTAATCTGGGGTGTCAGACACTCACCTGGTGGGGTGCACATCTCACACACTTCCTCCAGATCCTTGAGTGGGCTCGGGCTAAGTACCCAATCAGACTGGTGAGGTCGGGGGTCCTGGGATCCTCTGACTGTTGTCTGAGTCTTTTCTCCCCTATGAGAATGAAACCAAAGGTTTACTTAGCACACTGATATTTGAATACAGAAATAGGAATATGAAACATTGCTTTGAAGTGGTGTATAACTGTTTGTGAAAAGATCCAGGTTAAAGACATGATTCAAATGGCCTTTTAACCAAACTGCGATACGTACCTTTTTTGGCCAAGTTTCACAGATGGAGACACCTCAAGTATCCCCTGGAGCCCCTGTGTGGGTTAGCCTAAAAAAATGTTCTATGGTGTCCCACACTACACTAGTGCTCCTGAGTCCAGATGTTGAAACAGCTGCTGTGTCCTCTCCTTACAGTATACGGAATCAAGTTATAAAATCATTCTAGTTTCAAATACATCTACACAACAATTATCCTAAACTTCTTTTAATAAGAGAAATTATGCACACCAAAATGCAGGTATAACCCTGTACCAGCTAAATACATTGTATGTATTGGCAAACAAACAATATTTACAGACATCGTATGTATTGGCAAACCATCTTTTTTTTTTATGAACGATCATATAAACGGAACAGTATTAACTGAAAAGCAAAAGCACATGGATCAGCAAGCAAGTTAAATGTCAGAATAAGAACACGCAACAAGTACTTACTTTTTTTAAGCACCTTCTTCATTCTTCAAAACTGATCCGGCTCCCTCGTTTTAAGGTCGGACCAGTGCTTTCTTAATTGGTCTTTAGCCCCTCGTAAACTAAATTGCTGCTCCAGAGTGGTCACAACTGAGGACATTATTTGGTCCTTCCGCAAATTGGGTCAGGGGTACGGACCATTTTTGCCATCATAGTCTGCCCTCCTCAAGATGTCCACCATCTCCACCATTTCTTCAAAGGCCATGTTGGTAGCCTTAAATCTACTCCTGGATCTGGATGTTTGTGGTTCCGGGCTATCTTCCGCGCTAGTTCCTGATAATGTCTCTGCCATCTTTATGTATATACTCTCACTGCGCAACGAAGAGAGGAGGGGCAAGGAAAATTTGTCTCAAAGAACTTCAGGGGCGGGCGACGCAGGTGGAGCTTGACACATGTGCAGTGTATATAAAGCTAGTATGCTGACATTTACGTATGTCCGAACGGAAGTAGTGAGCGTCCTAAACGAAGGTAAGATTTAAACTTACATCACAGTGATCTATACTGCTTCAAAATGTAGGCCTATATTGAGATAAGATACTGAGAGTTTGGACTGACATAGGTGTTTTTGTTTCTTTTCTGTTTGTGTGTGTTGTGTGTGTGTGTGTGTGTGTGTGTGTGTGCCCTATATTGGGATAAAGATAATACTGTGAGATATGTATAGGTGGGAGCACAAAAAGATACAGAAGTCCCTCAAATCCGTAGCAGCAGCAGATAAGGTTTATGTCCCCAAGCTGTGGTACTACAAAAAACTCAGTTTTCTCGATGACCAGACGGAAGCAAGGCAATTGCTTTTGACCCTTCCCTCCACTCTTCCCTCCACCCCAGCTGAGGCGTCCCAGGAAGAACCGGGCCCCTCCATCCTTGAGTTGCATGCGCCCAGCTGTAGTCAGGTATATTTTTTGGGGGGAAATATTGATTTTCCTAATATTAATGATGTAAACTAAAATGTTTAAATTGCTTACAAATCAATGATTTAATCCCAAAAATTATTATATATTCATATCACTAGACATTAGTGGCCAAAAATGTGGTTAAAATATTGATGAACAGCTTGAAAAATGCTGGGGTCAAAATGATAGCCTTTTCTATTTGTTTAAAATTTGCAAGTCATAAGCTGAAAATTGTGTGTGATTGATGAAGCAAAAGATACAACTTTGTCCCTTTTTTTTTCTACACAGGATGAGCTCAGCCAAGAGGAGGCCAAGAGGAGGCCGTGCCCAGTGGCAGGCAGGAGGTGGCTGAGCCCAGTAGGAGCCTCACAGCATGCCAGGTGCCTCCCCTCCGCCTTCTCACCAGAAGGCCCAGGAAGATGACAAGAACTGAGCAGTAATCACTTGCCCTCATTCTGGAAGCCAGTCAGTTCCTCACTACCCCCACCAATGCTGAAGAGGCCCATGGTACTTATTTGGCCACCAGGTTGATGGAGCTAGAGAAGGGCCAATGCCTCCTATGTGAGGGGCTTTTTTCTGAGGCCTTTCAGAAGGGTTTGAGGGGTGAGCTTACAGAAAACACGCATCTTTATATTGAAGCCCCTCCTCCTCCTCCTGCCACAAGTACACCACCAGAGGCACAGCCTCCAAGGAAGGCTGCAGAGAAGCATGGAGGCAAGGCTGCAGGGAAGAGTAGAGCGAAGGCTGCATGGAAGAGTCAGAAGTGATTGCCTGGCTTCAGTCTGGTCTGACAGAAGACGCATGTTGTGGTTGTACCACAGCCTGGGGACATATATGTCATCTGCTGCTGTTCCTGATCTCTGGGAGTCCTGGACCAGATTGTGCTCCCTATTATATTGACTCCGCAAGATCCCAATTTTGTTGGCCACTGACTTGATGTGTGCCCCGGGGGACAAAAGGCTTCGCAAATTCCAAAAGTGTCCCCAGTGTTGCCTTCCTCTTTATTTTGTTAACCATAATAAATGGAAATTTTATAAAAAAAAAAAAAAATGTAATGTGTTTTTATTCAAAAAGGACAGTCTGTGAGTAGGCAGGTACATGTCAAAAAGACAATGGGGGTTATTTACAAAAGGCAAATTCATTTTGCACTACAAGTGCTAACTGCAAGTGCACTTTGAAGTGCAGTCACAAATCTAAGGGGTAGATCTGAAATGAGGGTAAGCTCTGCTGATTTTATCAGCCAATCATGTGCAAGCTAAAATTTATATATATACAGTATATACTGTATATATTGTGAGGGGTTAGCTCGGCAGTGAGTGTGTGTGACCCCCTGGATGGGTTCACAACACAAAATCAGGCACAGCAGACAGCGTTGTAGGTGGAAAAAACAAAAGGCGCGGTTTATTTATGCTACATGCAGTGAAAAATATAACAGCCAAACAAAAAAAAACATAAAAATAAATCCTGGTCAGCCTGACCTCTAATTACACACATGGATTCCCTGTCTAACAACTAACAACAGCCTTGTGCTGCACCAGTCCCTGTCTCTGTTGTAGAGGTTCGCCACACAGGCGTTAACTCACTGCACAGAACAGGTGTCACACTCCCCAGTCTATACAAACACAAAACTGGTTCCAGGATGGAGCATCTCCCTCAGCATGCTGGGGTTTTTTTTTGTAGAGGTCCTAATGAGCCCATTTACTTCAGCTGGGCTCATTAACTCTTCCCCTATAGGACTCCCAGCACTCCCCTCACAAGTCCGCATAAAGCCTGAATCTAGGGCATACATATTTTCCATCCTGGATACAACCAGGTGATTTTACCTGCCTGCTGCAACAAAATATATATATATATATATATATATTTTTTTTTCTTGCACTTCCAAGTGCTCTAAAACGGCAATTTCAAGTGCACTTTGCACTTGTAGTGCTAAATGAATTTGCCTTTTGTAAATGCAATGGAAATTTGTAGGTTCTGTATATAATTGTATTCTATTTTATATGTATTGCACAATGCCCTCACTGTGCACACGGCACTAATAATGTTTTCAGTACATGTTTTGCATTCTTTCGAGTCCTGATTAGAATTAGCATGCCTATGTAACGCCCCTTGTTACCATAAACGTACAATTGTAATATTAATGTGATACCTACGTAATCATGTGTATAAAAACCTTCAAAAGGTCATAATAAAGGAGAACAGTTATTTGGAAAGATGCTGAGCGTATCTTTTGTGTCTGTTCCCTACTGCAGTAGTTATTATTAATTTGGAACCACTAATCAATATGAGGATAGGAGTTGCCTATATATAAAATATCCATTTCAGGTGGCGAGCCAGCCAGGAGGGGTTCCCAGGTGACCCTGAGTATCCGAAACAAGGAGCTTGAGACGATCCGGGAATTTCTGATAATCAGCTGGCTGAGGTAAGCCTTTTGCCTTTTGTCTAAAAAAACTGAAATTGGCATGGTGTTCTTCCAGCTTATCACCAACCTCTCATCCCAGCTACATTCTTTCAGGAGAGCACAAAGGAGGGGGGGGGGGTCACATCTGCATATATGACACCATGCCAATTTCAGTTTTTTAGACAAAACATTTATAACAAAATGTGCCGGGTTAACAAATCTAATGATAAACAATGTGATCACAATTATTTTTGAATCTGTTTTGCAAACATGGTAAAATGAAGGTTACATTTAACCGTGTCTTACACAAATTGAATATCCTTTGATAGTGGAAACAGTGCATTAAAAAAAAAGAGAGAAATTGAGTAAAATAAAGTAATATGTCCCCCTTTATGGACATTTATCTGTGCATATATATTAGTGTGTGATATTGAAATTATCATATGAGTATTAATTTATAATATGAGTTTAACAATTTTATTAATAAATATAGATATATTGAAACTGGTTTAGACAACCTTTGGTTGGAAATTAAATCCAGGTTAATGGGGAAATTGATAAAAATGGGATTAGTTTAGATTAAGATAACAATTTTGTAAGTTTACATTTATTGAGTGGAAAAAAAAAAGATTAAGATGAGGTTGTTAATTTGAATACAGCTGCAATAATGTTTAATAAAGCCAAGATGGATGGGATACATAAGAAGTTTTTTAAAATAAAATGTAAATATAACAGACCCATCACATCAAGTCCACACACCCTTTTAGGATAGATACTGCCTGCAGCCAGTTGGTTTATAGTTTTTGATGGCCGAGTGCTTTCTGGTCCATTATACATATTGTTGGTCCTTTTGTTTTTATGTATTTTTATTTTTGAAATCCAAAGCAGAATGTGTGGATTGTGAAATGATGTGCCCCTTTTCCTTGTAAGTGCAGTGGGTATTAATAGAAGAATATTTTGGATTTATGGACATCTCTGCATGACTGCAGGGTATTGTTATTGTTTATTATAATATTGCCAGGAAAAAGTTGTCTTTTTGAAACATGAAATTGGAGTTCTTACACAAACAGCATGATAGAAAACAAGCCATGGTTATATTTATGCAAGCTGGACCCAGTAATGAAGGGCTCACCCCAATATATCAGAGCTGTAGCTTTTATGCAAAGATGCTATTAGACAAAGTTACAGACATTATTTTGGTTGAATATAAAAAATGTTAATGGTCCGACATTCTGCACAGCAAATATATAGCTAACTAAATGTTTGTCTAATGAAAGGTTCAAAATATGAATTAGTTTTGTTTGTTTATGTACAAATCTAAAAATGAAAAATGCCTCTTACTGCCTCTATTGGAGGAGGCTGGAGACAAAGAAAAATCACATGTGTTAAATTGATGACGTAGAAATCAGCTGCCGTGAGCCCAGTGCAGGACACACTCCCTGAAGACCCGAGTATTTACTTTTTTGTAGTGTTATTCCCGGTTTTATACTGAGGATGAAGTTTATCACCCAGAAGGATACTCTGTATTCAGAGTCATTGGATCCCTTTTCCCCATCTCAAGAAGCAGAGTTCCATGTTTTAGCAAAGCCTGTGAGCTATAAAAAGAGTATATATTTATATAGATAGTGGAGATAGAGAGAGCTTTTGGTTCCATTTGAAGGGCCAGCAGTTTGTTTTTACTTCGGTAGGTAAACCAATCATGCATGCTAAGTTAATTTGATCGGCTGTTTTCAGCCTTCCAGGTTCTTGCTGGGGTACTAGCCATACTAACATTAAAACTCACACATGGAAGCAGACCAGGCAACTCTAAGGATGCTGCATTTACAGCCCCGGATACTTGCTGGGTCTGTGCAACGCACAGATTCCACCCTAGTTCTGGCCCAGTATAGCTGAGATTAAAAATTAAACTTTAAGGACCCCAGAACGAGAAGAACAAGTGGTCCACAGAGGGAAACTTCTTACGAAACAAGAGTTTGGAAAAGGTGATCATTTATATCTGCCAGCGACTCTTTTCCCTTCAGCTTGCCACATGGACCGTGTCATCAGTCACAAGCAGTTATGGCTGCTAGGCTTGTGCAATTCATTTCGTAACGAATCGAAATTCGGCCGAATATTGCATCTTTCGGACATTCGGATGCATCCGAATGTCCGAATAAAAAAATTACGAATTACAACGAATATGAAAGAAATATAACGAATGAATTCGAATGAATTCAACATGATTCAGTAATTCTTTAAAGATCTAATGAAACAAAAGGTCAGCTCAAAATAAATCTTATAGTCCAATCAGCTAATTAATTTTGTGCCGGAGGTTGGATTACTGGCAAAGTGCATGCCTGAGAACTGAGTTAGAAGGGTGTTGTATTGTATTTGAGCCAAGGAGAAGAGACGTCATTGTGTGTGTTAAAAGATTCAATAAACAAATTTTTCAAACTACGGATCATTATCACGAATGTCTATACAAACATAAATAACGAATTTCAACGAATACGAACAAATGAATTTGACACTCTACAAATAACAACGAATTATCCGAAAACGTATTAACGTAACATAATGAATATAACAGAACGAAATTATGTATTTTACGAATGACAACGAACCAAAACTAAACTAAATTTTCCATTGTGCACAAGTCTAATGGCTGCCTTAGTAAATGAGCATGGGATAGAGCCAGGGTTCACCACAGTTGTTTTTATAACATACCACTTCTTGTTTTACCTGTTACCAAAGGTGTTACCAAAAGTTTACATTTATTGAGTGGAAAAAAAAAAGATTAAGATGAGGTTGTTAATTTGAATACAGCTGCAATAATGTTTAATAAAGCCAAGATGGATGGGATACATAAGAAGTTTTTCCCCAAAAATTTAATCTTAAAGTCTGATAATAACTTGGTGTGTGGTCCATGATGTGAGAGTAATAATAAATAAAATGTAAATATAACAGACCCATCACATCAAGTCCACACACCCTTTTAGGATAGATACTGCCTGCAGCCAGTTGGTTTATAGTTTTTGATGGCCGAGTGCTTTCTGGTCCATTATACATATTGTTGGTCCTTTTGTTTTTATGTATTTTTATTTTTGAAATCCAAAGCAGAATGTGTGGATTGTGAAATGATGTGCCCCTTTTCCTTGTAAGTGCAGTGGGTATTAATAGAAGAATATTTTGGATTTATGGACATCTCTGCATGACTGCAGGGTATTGTTATTGTTTATTATAATATTGCCAGGAAAAAGTTGTCTTTTTGAAACATGAAATTGGAGTTCTTACACAAACAGCATGATAGAAAACAAGCCATGGTTATATTTATGCAAGCTGGACCCAGTAATGAAGGGCTCACCCCAATATATCAGAGCTGTAGCTTTTATGCAAAGATGCTATTAGACAAAGTTACAGACATTATTTTGGTTGAATATAAAAAATGTTAATGGTCCGACATTCTGCACAGCAAATATATAGCTAACTAAATGTTTGTCTAATGAAAGGTTCAAAATATGAATTAGTTTTGTTTGTTTATGTACAAATCTAAAAATGAAAAATGCCTCTTACTGCCTCTATTGGAGGAGGCTGGAGACAAAGAAAAATCACATGTGTTAAATTGATGACGTAGAAATCAGCTGCCGTGAGCCCAGTGCAGGACACACTCCCCGAAGACCCGAGTATTTACTTTTTTGTAGTGTTATTCCCGGTTTTATACTGAGGATGAAGTTTATCACCCAGAAGGATACTCTGTATTCAGAGTCATTGGATCCCTTTTCCCCATCTCAAGAAGCAGAGTTCCATGTTTTAGCAAAGCCTGTGAGCTATAAAAAGAGTATATATTTATATAGATAGTGGAGATAGAGAGAGCTTTTGGTTCCATTTGAAGGGCCAGCAGTTTGTTTTTACTTCGGTAGGTAAACCAATCATGCATGCTAAGTTAATTTGATCGGCTGTTTTCAGCCTTCCAGGTTCTTGCTGGGGTACTAGCCATACTAACATTAAAACTCACACATGGAAGCAGACCAGGCAACTCTAAGGATGCTGCATTTACAGCCCCGGATACTTGCTGGGTCTGTGCAACGCACAGATTCCACCCTAGTTCTGGCCCAGTATAGCTGAGATTAAAAATTAAACTTTAAGGACCCCAGAACGAGAAGAACAAGTGGTCCACAGAGGGAAACTTCTTACGAAACAAGAGTTTGGAAAAGGTGATCATTTATATCTGCCAGCGACTCTTTTCCCTTCAGCTTGCCACATGGACCGTGTCATCAGTCACAAGCAGTTATGGCTGCTAGGCTTGTGCAATTCATTTCGTAACGAATCGAAATTCGGCCGAATATTGCATCTTTCGGACATTCGGATGCATCCGAATGTCCGAATAAAAAAATTACGAATTACAACGAATATGAAAGAAATATAACGAATGAATTCGAATGAATTCAACATGATTCAGTAATTCTTTAAAGATCTAATGAAACAAAAGGTCAGCTCAAAATAAATCTTATAGTCCAATCAGCTAATTAATTTTGTGCCGGAGGTTGGATTACTGGCAAAGTGCATGCCTGAGAACTGAGTTAGAAGGGTGTTGTATTGTATTTGAGCCGAGGAGAAGAGACGTCATTGTGTGTGTTAAAAGATTCAATAAACAAATTTTTCAAACTACGGATCATTAGCACGAATGTCTATACAAACATAAATAACGAATTTCAACGAATACGAACAAATGAATTTGACACTCTACAAATAACAACGAATAATCCGAAAACGTATTAACGTAACATAATGAATATAACAGAACGAAATTATGTATTTTACGAATGACAACGAACCAAAACTAAACTAAATTTTCCATTGTGCACAAGTCTAATGGCTGCCTTAGTAAATGAGCATGGGATAGAGCCAGGGTTCACCACAGTTGTTTTTATAACATACCACTTCTTGTTTTACCTGTTACCAAAGGTGTTACCAAAAGCTGAACATCCCTTACAGAGATAACAAAAAGATATATCCAGATGCCCAAGTCAGGATCTTACTAGTATGTATTTTGTTTGTATGGACATGTTTTCTGGATGTCCAGTGGCAAATGCTACTGCAAAGGCCACAGTAAAAAAGTGTTATCATTAGTAGTTTGTAAGTACAGAGTGCAGAATCTACAGAGTTATAACAGAGGAAATCATTTTTATAGGAGAGTTCTTGCTAGAAGTTTTGAGGTTTTATTTTTACACCCCCTACTGTCTACAATGTAGCGGACAAAGTAGAGTAAGAAACTAGAAAACTTTTGCCTTAATGTTTTCTTATATTTTATCCAGCCCCTAAGTGGATGTTGGACTCTCTCCCTATGCGATTTGGTTTGGGAGTGTGTTACTCACTTGCTTATATTTTGTCTCAGCAGCTGAAGTTCTCCAGTTGGATCTCACAGAGAATGTCTTTGATCTTTTAAGGTTTTCGACAAACTCATTTATGTGTTTTCTCCCCAATTCCAGATCCTAAAAGTTTGGAAGGTTCTAAAACTAAAGCCAGGTGACTTGTGGATTGTTAAGAGACATTTTTATATAAGGAAATGTTTGGAGACTCAATACAGCATCTATTTCATGAACAGTTTTGCAAAAATTACTAAATTAAAGAAATCTCTGTGTCTGATTTGTTTCCCTCTTGCGATCACAGTCTAGGGTACAGTCTAGGGTACTTTTTGATTCAATTACTTTAATTGAAAAGGATATATATATATATATATTTGAAAAGTAGTTCAGCCATGTTGAAGTCATATTTGTCTTTTGTACCTCTTCCATTTTATGTAGAATTGTCTGTGTTTATATATGCTGATAAGTCAGCATACCAGCAATTAAGCTAGAAGGCCATTCTGGCCACAGGAGTGTACAGCCAGTACTCTGTAAATATGTCTTTGTTTTTCACAATGAAAAGTCATTTTGTAATGAAAAAAGCTACTCAGCTATTATTTTCTCCACAATGGAGATTTTGCCTCTGTGGCCAGGACTACCTCCACCTAAGCGTGTGGAGGTTCCAGGTTAAAGGTGATAGCAGGTATGGTTAGTAATCAAAATATTGATCAAAAGAGAGGAGACTGTAATGGAAATTTGTAGGTTCTGTATATAATTGTATTCTATTTTATATGTATTGCACACTGCCCTCACTGTGCACACGGCACTAATAATGTTTTCAGTACATGTTTTGCATTCT
Source organism: Lithobates pipiens (assembly GCF_037356315.1). Lineage (NCBI taxonomy): Eukaryota > Metazoa > Chordata > Amphibia > Anura > Ranidae > Lithobates > Lithobates pipiens. Next base: position 189,492,257 of record NW_027507785.1, on the reverse strand, counting down.
TTCAAGTCCTGATTAGAATTAGCCTGCCTATGTAATGCCCCTTGTTACCATAAATGTACAATTGTAATATTAATGTGATACCTACGTAATCATGTGTATAAAAACCTTCAAAATGTCATAATAAAGGAGAACGGTTATTTGGAAAGATGCTGAGTGTATCTTTTGTGTCTGTTCCCTACTGCAGTAGTTATTATTAATTTGGAACCACTAATCAATATGAGGATAGGAGTTGCCTATCTATAAAATATCCATTTCAGTAAATAGCCCCCTATATCAAATTAACAAGGGACAACAACCTCACGAAGGTTCATAAAAATAGAAGATAATAATGTTATTATGGTAACTTGAAACTCCCAAAAAAAAAGAAAATGGAAATCACTAGAATTTTTTTTTTTTTTTTTTTATTTGAAAATATATATTAATAAAATGATAAAAGATGAGTCTAAAAAAGAATTGTAAACATTATTTATGGAGATCGGGCTAGAATATTAGTCATGAGATGAGGATAAATAATGAAGAAAGAAGTTTGTGTGAATATAAGCAGCAAAACAACTTCATTCTTCTAGCATTATAAAGAAGAAAAGAATGCGCTATATTAAAAAATCACAGAATTGGCAGCGTGAGGAATGTGCTAGCTTCAATACAAACGCTAGTTTTACCAGACCGAGCACTTCCGTCTTGTACTTGCTTCAGACCATGTGTCATTTTTGGTCCGCCGGACTAGCACACAGACGAACGAATTGTCAGACGGATTCCGGCCCGCCGGACCAAGTCTGCCGGAAAGTCTGATCATGTGTACACGGCATTACAGTCCTTTCCATTGTGCTATGGTGCCCACATATGATCGAATTGTCTGACGAATTCCGGTCTGCCGGACCAAGTCTGCCGGAAAATCTGATCGTGTGTATGCGGCATTACAGTCCTTTCCACTTTGTTAGGGTCTATTTCTTCGTGCAATCCTAAACAGTCTGTGCACTTCACAAGGGCATTTGCTCCAGAGCTTAGTAAATGAGGGGAAGCTCTGCTGACTTCCATCATTTAATTATGCAAGTGAAAATGCTGTTTTTTTTTCCTTGCATGTAATTTGGTATTATTTGTAAAGTAAAGCTTTACCTCATTTTCTAAGCTCTGAAGGAAATGCCTTTCCAGTGTGCAACTGCACTTGCAAAGTGCTCAGTCTTTTTGTCCCTAATAAATCAACCCCATTGACTTATTTTCCACAAAACAAAACCTCCCCACACAATGGGGGTTATTTACAAAAGGTAAATCCACTTTGCACTGCAAGTGCACTTGAAAGTGCAGTCCCACTAAATCGAAGGCATAGTTCTGAAATGAGTGGAAGCTTTGCTGATTTTATCATCCAATCACGTGCAAGAAAAAATGCTGTTTTTTATTTTCCTTGCATGTCCCCCTCGGATCTACAGTGACTTTACTTCCAAGTGCACTTGCAGTGCAAAGTGGATTTGTCTTTAGTAAATAACACCCAATGTGTTTCGGAACAGGGCTCTTGGGATATGTAGTTGTGAGACTATGGTGTTGATTTACTAAAACTGGAGTGCTCAGAATCTGGTGCAGCTGTGCATAGTCGCCAATCAGCTTCTAACTCCAACTTATTCACTTAAGCGTGGACAATAAAATATGCAAGCTGATTGGTTCCTATACAGAGCTGCACCAGATTTTGCTCTCTCAAGTTTTAGTAAATCAACCCTTATGTCTATGACAATAGGAAATGAGTCTGCAGCAGCTTCTCTTACAAGAACTTTACGTCTGAGTGGTAATAATGACACAGGGAGAAATAAAAGCTGTTTCTCACTACAGGAACAGGGTTCCAAAGAATAAAAAAATGCTGAGTCATGCTCTAGAGCAGGGTTCGGCAACCCCCAGCATGCGTGCCTCACGTGGCCACATTTAGGAAGGCACCCGAAGGCTTTTTAGACACCTACATAGCCAGCCGCATGATGCTTGTGGTTGTCTATACAAGAAGCTTGGCTGCCTCTGTCCCACCTCCCTCCATTCCCGGAGACACCTGACAGATCGGCATGGCCAGCCGCTCAATGCTTGTGGCTGCCTATACAAGAGCTTGGCTGCCTCTTTCTCCCTCCGGTCCCTCCCACCCCTTTCAGCTTGCATTAATTTAGCCAACATGGATGCTGGTTTGGCTGGATATAGGGAATGCTACACCCTCCCCTTCCTTCAATGGATGCTGTGCCTGGTCTGCTTAGCTGTACCCCTGTACATTGCCCCGCTGACCTCTGTCCTCTAACCCCATTTTCTGCCCCGCTGACTTCTGTCCTCTAGCCCCATCCCCCTGCCCTGCTGACCTCTTTTCTCTGACACCTATATGCTTACCTCTGTACACTACCCCACTGAACCCAGTCCTCTGCCCTGCTGACCCCATCCTTTGCCCTGCTGCACCCTGTCCTGCTGAACCATGTTAGCTATTGGGCACTAATAATTTACAGGTGCAATAATTGGGGCTTATAAGAGATGCAAAGGTGCTGAAATTGGGACTGATCTGGGGTCATAAAATGCAGTCAATTGAGTTTATCTGTGGTCTGAAGGTGCAGGAATTTGGGCTGATCTGAGGTTTGAAGATGCAGGAATCGGGGTTAATCTGAAGTGTGAAGGTGCAGGAATTTGGGAGATCTGAGGGTTGATGCAGCAGGAATTGGGTCTGATCTGGGGTGTGAGGGTGCAGGAATTGGGTCTGATCTGGGGTGTGAAGGTGCAGGAATTGGGGTGATCTGTGATGTGATGGTGCAGAAATTGGAACTGATCTGGGGTCAGAAAGTGCAGGAAATTGAGTTTAGCTGGGGTCTGAAGGTGCAGGAATTGGGGTTGATGTGAGGTGTGAAGATGCAGGAACTGGGGTTAATCTGAAGTGCGAAGGTGCAGACATTTGAGAGATCTGGGGGTCGATGGAGCAGGAATTGGTTTTGATCTGGGATGTGAAGGTGCAGAAATTGGGGCTGACCTGGCTTGTGAAGGTGCAAGAATTGGGGCTGATCTGAAGTGTGAAAGGTGTAGGAATTGGGGCTGATCTGAGGTGTGAAGGTGCAGGAATTTGAGAAATCTGAAGTGTGATGGTGCAGATATTGGAGCTGATTTGGGGTTTGAAGGTGCAGGAATGGAGGCTGAGCTGAGGTGTGAAGATGCAGAAATTGGGGCTTTTCTGAGGTATGATGGTGCAGGATTGGGGTGAACTGAGGTGTGAAGGTACAGGGATTAGGGTGATCTGAGTTGTGAAGGTGCAGGAATTGAAATCATGTGAGGTGTGAAGGTGGAGGAATTGGAGTCATGCCAGGTATGAAGGTACAGGATTTGGGGTGATCTGAGATGTGAAGGGGCAAGAATTGTGGTGAACTGAGGTATGAAGGTGCAGAAATTGGGGTGGTCTGACATGTGAAGGTCTAAAGCTCAATGTTCATTTCTTACTATTGTTCAAGTCCCTTACAGCATTCACCATTTAAAGATTCCTTTTCATGAACGAAAGTGTGAAGTTGACATTTTTTTTGTAGCTGGCGCTCTCTATTTCTTTGAAAACATTTTTGGCACATTGTGCTCAAAAGGTTGCCTACCCCTGCTCTAGAGTGAGAGAGAGCAAGGTTTGGGAAATGCCTGGACATACGCATTATTTGAGCCAACCTATTTGTTCCTTGCACATACCTGCTGTACATTTAAAAGCAAAATATTTAAAATGTATTCTACAACAAACTTTGACATTCAGAAAGTGAGAAATGTGTGTGAGTTTAACCACTTAAACTCCGGAAGATTTTACCCCCTTCATGACATGGCCATTTTTTGCTACTTAGTATGGCGGTATTTTAACTGGTAGTTGCACAGTTATGCAAGGCTGCACCCAAATAAAATTTATAGCATTATTTTTTTACTCAAATTGAGCTTTCTTTGGGGGGTATTTATACCTCAAAAACCCTGGGGGTGATTAAAGGAAAAAATACAGAAAAATGAATTTTTCCTATAAAACATATCTAATGAAGAAAAAATGTCTTCAAAAATGTTGGCCAAAATGTATCCTGCTACATGTCTTTGATAATAAAAATCAAAATAACTGTATATTGATTGGTTTACATGAAAGTTCTAGTGCTTACAAACTATGGTATGTACACTATAGTGTCAAAAGTATTGTCAAAAGTATTAGGACATCTGCCTTTACACTCACGTACTCATGAACTTTAATGGCATCCCAGTCTTAGGCCGCGTACACACGCGGGGACTGTTCGCTCAACTTTGTCCGCTGAACAGTGTTTCGGCGGACAGTCCGCTCGTGTGTGGGCTTTCAGCGGACAGTTTCAGCGAACAGTCTGCTGAACAAAGTTTTTCGGAATTTCCGAAAAACTGTCCGCTGAAACTTTGTTTCAGCGAACAGTCCCCTCGTGTGTAGGCTTGTTCGTCAAACTAAGTTCCGCGCATGCTCAGAAAGGATTTACACGCCGAAAGTTGTATTGCAGTGTATAGGACGTCGTATTTTTCGTCCCGTCGTACGTGCCGTTCACGTCATCGCGCACGGTTTCAGCGGACTGTTCGTTCGTCGTGTGTGGGCAAGTCCGTCCATGCTAATTTTGAGCGGACTGCCCGCTGAAACTGTTTGACGGACAAAGTTGAGCGAACAGTCCCCGCGTGTGTACGCGGCCTTAGTCTGGTTCAATATTGAGTTAGCCCACCCTTTGCAGCTATAAAAGCTTCAACTCTTCTGTAAGAGCTGTCCACAAGGTTTAGAAGTGTCTCTATGGGAATGTTTGACCATTCTTCCAAAAGCGCATTTGTGAGGTCAGGCACTGATGTTGGACGAGAGGGCCTGACTCGCAGACTCCACTCTAATTCATCCCAAAGATATTCTATCGGGTTGAGGTCAGGCAGTGCAGGCCAGTCAAATTCCTCCACCCCAAACTCACTAATCCATGTCTTTATGGACCTTGCTTTTTTGCACTGGTGCGCAGTCATGTTGGAACAAGAAGGGGAAGGGGCCATCTCCAAACGGCTGGGAGGGACAATCTCCAAACAAAGTTGGGAGCATGCAATTGTCCAAAGTGTCTTGGTACGCTGACACCTTAAGGGTCCTTTCACATGGACGATCCGTTCAGGCCTGCCTGTCAGTTTTTCAGGCAGACCTGAACGGATGCTTCATAGAGCTCTATGGAGCATCGGATGTCAGCGGTGACATGTCCACTGACATCCGAGCCGCTCCGATCCGAAAAAGTGTGATGGAGGAAAAAGATATTTTTCCATCCATCATCGGATCGGATCAGGTGATGACGGACACTGCAGTCCGTCGTCACCCAATCTCCCATAGGGGAGAATGGCGCTGTGACAGGTCCGTCCCTGCACAGTGTGCAGAGACGGACCTGTCCTCTGCCTGCTTAGCGGAGATCGCTCCGGCGATCCCCGCTGTGCAAGCGGATATCCACGGGGCGGATCATCACTGATCCGCCCCGTGTGAAAGGACCCTAAGAGTTCTGTTTACTAGAACTATGGGGCCAAGTCCAATCCCTAAAAAATAACCCTACACCATAATCCTCCCTCCAGACATCTCCTTTGGGCTGACCTGTGGCTTGGGGGTACCAGAGAGGACAGCAGGCTCACTGCATCTAAATCTGAGGTATGGGACACAGCAAGGATTCACTTTGTCCTGTTGCTTTGTAAATTACAAAAGTGTTGTACAGAACCAACTGAAATAGATAAATAGACACTTTTTTGAACCAGTGTCTGACGTTGCAGGAAACTAAATACAGCGTCGTTATTCGGTCATTGAAGTTCATCTCTCCCATGTTAAGGTTAAAGTCATGAACATAGAGGGGCTTCTCAATAACACCAGGTGCCATGCTAATTTTGACCATCATGTCTGTGTGAATGGAAGACAGGACAAAAACATCCCGTTTGCCCTTCCACTTAACTGCAAGTAATTAGTTAATTCTCAAGCAGATTTATGTCTCTACTTATTTTCTCTTTTTTTCTTTTATTATTTTTTTAATACAATTCTTACTAGACATGCCCCTACATCTACTTGTTTACCACCACTTGCACTTCCATTATTGGGAGTCCCCTCTTTGATGACCTTTTAGTAACCCCTGCAAAAAATCTAAATCTTTCTATCAATTTGTTATTGTGTATGATTGATTACTTACATCTCTCTCCTTTCCACAGAATATTTTATAAGCTCCCGAAGAAGCATTCAAAAAACATATAGAGCTTTTCTTGTGCATTACAACATGATTACATGTTGATCTGTACTAATGCTATGCATCTATCTAATTAGAGAGATTCAGTTAGTGGTCTGCATTTTATCTGCAAGATTTTTATGTATGTTTTTTTAATATTTGTTAAATAACAACTTTGTATATATTTTTTATAATTGGTGCCTATAAAGTCCATTCTTGTTGTGCCTCTATTTAATAATTCTCAAGCAGGCTTTCTACATTTATAAGTGAGGTAATTTATGAGGGGCCAAATTTTGTAGAGCCGATCATATTCAGTGGACCAAACATAACAGCAACTCACTATTTTTTCTAATGCCCATGTTGAGGGTTAAGCATAAAATGTCCTAAATGTGAAAACCTTGATAGTTTCTATGCAAATGGTCTGGCAAGAGTGGAAATTGGGTTGGCAGCGATGTATTGTTGTGTGCATACTGTATTTTTCGCTCCATAAGACGCACCTGACCATAAGACACACCTAGGTTTTAGAGGTTGAAATCAAGAAAAAAAAATATTCTGAACCAAAAGGTGTACTAAAATATTTTCCAGTGCCCATGAAATGCAGAGTGACCATTACCATAGAAAATGCACAGTGACCATTACCATAGAAAATATTGGCAGGGTATGGCAGAGTATTGGCAGGGTATGGCAGAGTATTGGCATGGTATGCACTACAGATGCAGCCCACAGCGCTGCTGCCACCCGATCTCTCCCGTCCACTGTACAGATCTGGACACAGAGGGGAGAGAGGAACCGGAGTCATCATGACGCCGGTTTGCTTACAAGTGATCGCTCCATCTTTTGACGGAGCGATCACATTGTAAACTGCCGACGGGTGCACCAAGATGGCCGCCGCCCGGGGCTAGGCCGAAGCAGTGGCCTTTCCTAAGGCCGAGGCCGCTGAGCACTCTGGATTGCGGCGGGGGTGGTGCCAATCGTATATTCACACCATAAGACACAGGCACATTTTTCCTCCATTTTTATGGGGGAAAAAAGTGCATCTTATAGCCCGAAAAATACGGTAAATTGTTTTGGACCACAATCAAATCATACAGATCTTCTGTGAAAAGCTGTTAAAAAAAATCAAGGGGAGTTTTTAAATTTGCTGTTCCCACCTGAATTCCAGATTGGGCAGTGAATGGAGGAAGCACAGGAAAAGAGAACTTGGCTGTCAGGACTGCTTGAACCGTTACAAATAAAATTCAGCTGATAGTGCTAGCAGAGATCAGGTCTAATCTTTCTAACACTGCGGTTTTGTGTGCACTGTATCACAGGTGACAGCGATCTACTGACACTGCACTTATTTGGGGGGGGGGGGTCAAACGCAAGTACTGGCTGTGAACAGGGCTGATTTTGCCAACACTGCATTTTTGGGGACACTATACTAAGGGGGTGTCAGTATAGTTCTGTTCATGATCAATATACTAGTAATGGTGATGATCAATGACCTATGGAGTGAGTGTGATAGCTAATTTAACACTAGCTGCTCCTGGCTAGGAGGGACATTAACTGACCCGTACTCTATCTAATGCTATCTGATGTAGCAAGTGATGCTAATACAGTGATCAGTGAAAAATACTGTACACTGATACTGTACACTGACACTGTACAATGGTAGTGGCTCAGTGACAGTGGCAATCAAAGGATTAATGAGGGCAATCAAAAGGTCTAAAGTGTTAGTGTGCGTAAAATGTACTGCTTTTACTCACTGTGTCTCTTTGCGGACCGAAAAGAGTCCAGGAAGAGCAGAACCAGCCAGATCCTGTGCCTGTGTTTAGTAACACAGGCACAGGGCTGCTTCTCCATTCGCTGCAGGAGATTAGCAGGGCCCGGGGCAAAATCATTGGCAGGATCCCCTTGACAAACTGCTCCTGCAATGAATGGCAGCAGGGGTCAGTGGGGGAGCGAGGGAACCTGGAAGTATCAAGCAATGTACAGATACATTACTTTGCCCAGAGGCGGCGCTTGTCCGGATTACATTGTGGGAGGATGGGCGGCAACTGGTTAATTACATTTGTGCAGCCCGTCTGCATCTCTATTTTACTATTGAAACACTTACCTCCTGCTGTTGTGATACCGACATCGGGTATCTGAACCTCATTTATTTATGCCTTTCTCTTTCTTTAGTTTTTAGATCACGCATGGCTAGTAGGGCTTTCCTACCTTTCCAGGCTTTGAGTATACTTACATGATAAATCTGTTCCTTCTTCCACTTGTCTGGTTGGTACACCTTATTCTTTACTTCCCCAACCTTTTCCAGTATTTCATAGGGAACTTACTTTTCACCATGGGAACCAAAATGAGCACACAATCCCCCGGGTGGAAATTTCAAACCTTCCACAATCTATCATACACTTGACTCTGTGCTTCCTGTGCTTGCTGCAGGTGTTCCTACGGGATACGTCCCATGTATTGTAGAAGTTCAAAGGGTGACAACCTTGTGGAAGACCGTGGAACCTCCCTATTTGCAAACAACTAATAAGGCAAAAGACAATCCCAATCTCTCCCATCTTTATCCACCACCTTTTTATCAGGGCTCAAAATTTCAAGTCCTGAGCTACTAGCCAGGCCTCAAGGGTTACTCGCCACTAGTGCCCCACCCCTAATTCTGCCCTTAAACACTCCCTCATAAATTATCTCATGAAATTACACTTAAATGTTTTATACAGAATTAAGATACAAAAATAAATATTAACCGCTTGCTGACCAGTGCATGACGATATATGTCAGCACAATGGCACGGCTGCGCAAATAGGCGTACCTGTATGTCCCCTTTAAGGCGCAACATTGTTGGCGCGCGTGCGCCCGCTGTGTACTCCATGATCTTGCCCACGAGTCCCGTGGCAGTCCCATGGCAGCCAAACTGTGCTCACCATTGCAGCCACACTGTACCCACCATTGCAGCCACACTATGCCCACTATTGCAGCCTCACTGTGCCCACCATTGCAGCCTCACTGTGCCCACCATTGCAGCCTCACTGTGCCCACCATTGCAGCCACACTGTGCTCACCATTGCAGCCACACTGTGCCCACCGTTGCAGTCTCACTGTGCCCACTATTGCAGCCTCACTGTGCCCACTATTTCAGCCACACTGTAGCCATTGCAGCCTCACTGTGCTGCGATTGCAGCCTCACTATGCCCACTATTAGGGATGAGCCGAACACCCCCTGGTTCGATTCGCACCAGAACTTTTGAACGGACCAAAAATTTGTGCGAACTTTAGAACCCCATTGAAGTCTATGGGACTTGAAAGTTCGAAATAAAAAGTGCTAATTTTAATGTATAATATGCAAGATATTGTCCTAAAAAGGGTTTGGGGACCTGGCTCCTGCCCCAGGGGACATGGGTCACTGCCTAAAATGTTTTTAAAAATGGCAATTTTTTCAGGAGCACTGATTTTAATGACGATTAAAGTGGAAAAAAAAGTGAAATATTCCTTTAAATATCGTGCCTGGGGGGTGTCTATAGTATGCCTGTGAAGTGGCACGTGTTTCCCGTGTTTAGAACAGTCCCTGTACAAAATGACATTTAACGGAAAAAAAGTAATTTAAAGCTGCTTGCGGTTTTAATGTAATATCTGGTTTCGGCAATACGGATGAAAATCATTGAGAAAAACGGCATAGGCAGTCCCCCCGGCCCATTACCATCCCCTTTGGGTCTTGTACGGATATTGAGGGGAACCCCATACCCATATTAAAAAAAGAAAAGGCGTGGGGCCCCCATGCCCTATATACTCAAAACAGGAGTATACAGGCGGTGCAAACAAGACAGGGACTGTGTAGGTTTGTTGTGTTAAGTAGAATCTGTTTATAATTTTGAACTGGTACATTTTTAAACTGTAGCGCCAGTCAAAAAAATTAGAGTTACGCTTACTGGTAACGTCTTTTCCAGTAGTCTTTCAGGACAGCCACTATGAGAGATAGTCTCCTCCTCTTCCTCTGGAAACACTGCGCCAGCCCATAAATTCTTACTTCCCCTGCCGGACCTCAGTTTATATCGAGATTACCTCTGGCCAGCTGGGGAGACACAAGAACACATTAATAACACATTGTCAAATACCATTATCCTGCTGCATTCTGGTCTTTTGTAAGACTCCCCCCAATTTTTGGGTGGGTAACTAGGGCTGTCCTGAAAAACTACTGGAAAAGACGTTACCGGTAAGCGTAACTCTAATTTCCCCTAATCGTCTTTCAGGACAGCCACTATGAGAGGATAAACGAGCACTTACCAGTTAGGGTGGGACTACAGCTTGCAAAACCTTGCGCCCAAAGGCCTGCTCACCTGCCGACACTAGATCCACTCTGTAGTGTTTTACGAAAGTGGAGTAGCTGGACCATGTTGCTGCCCTGCAAATCTGTTCTGGCGTTGCTCCCGGTCTTTCTGCCTGGGAGGCTGCCATAGCTCTTGTAGAGTGTGCTTTAATACCCACTGGGATTTATTTCCCTGCAACTGAATAAATCTGCTCGATGGCTACTCTGAGCCATCTAGCAATAGTGCGTCGGGACGCCTTACAACCTTTTCTGGCCCCGGAAAATAAAACAAATAAGGAGTCTGACCTTCTGCATGTCTTGGTCAGTTCTAAATAGTGTAGGATACATCTCCTAACATCCAAATAATGAAATTTTAGTTCCTTCTCGCCTAAGGGATTGGGACAAAATGAGGGTAAAACAATTTCCTGGCTTCTATGAAGGCCGGATGCCACTTTCGGCAAAAAGGCCGGATCGGTCTTTAAAACTATCCGGTCCAGGAAAATAACGCAAAAGGGAGCCCTGACTGATAAGGCCTCCATCTCGCTGACCCTCCTGGCAGTGGTTACCGCTACCAGAAACACTGTCTTCAAAGTAAGTTCTCTACTTTCAATAGATTTTTATTGAAAATACAAAGAAATACAGAACAACAGAAGAACAGTGCTCATATTAATAGCTTACAACAAAGAGTTTCACATAGACCGAAAGCAAATCATGAGTTTTGCTAAAATAATCTATCATAATGGAGATACCTGAAGTAGGCTAATAAGATTGTAATCAAAAACAACATCTCGAGAGATACCTGCAGGGATGCATAACATCACTTGGGTTTATGAACCTATATTACCTTCAGTGAAACACTAGTGGCAATCCACCCGCATCCGGCACCCTCTAAAAAAAAAAAAGGAAAAAGAACTTAAGCCTACAGAAAATCTATCGACTGGTCCAGTCAAAAAGGAACCTTTACCTAAGCCAGTGAAAAACAACTCTAGTATCAGGTAATTGTAAGGAATAATTGAGCGAAAGAGAGGCAATTACCAGGAAAAAGTCATATAACATATTTAGCATTGTAATGTTGTACTCCTATAGAGTATAGAAACCCAACGTTGAACCTACATAAGGTAGGAAAGAGAGCACTTGATAGAGAAAAAAGGTAAAGAGAGAGAATAGAATAAGAAAAGGGAGGAAAAGGAAAAAAAAGAGAGAGGAAGAGACGGTTTAAATAGAAGATACTTTTGAAGTGGACCGCTCTCACCTGGCTTCATGTTTGTAGCTCAGGAGTATGTAGACACTTGGAGGTGTAATCTGATCCATGGATCCCATGTCGCTGTGTGTTTATCTACCTTGTCCAGGAAGATGCTCACTGGAAAGTAAGTTCTCTTATTAAACACTCTTTTAAAGGCTCAAAGGGGTAGGGGTATCCCGTTAAGCTTTGTAAAACTAAGGATAAATCCCATCTGGGAAAGGGCAGACCCTGGACCGGTCTCTGTCTAGACAGGGCCCTAAAGAATATGACTACCCACGGGCTGGCAGCCAGATGCTCTTCTAAATAAACACTGAGGGCTGACACTTGACCCTTAAGGGTACTAATGGATAAGCCTTTATCTGCCCCACACTGTAAAAATTCCAAAACTGCAGAGGAGCTCCATACTGGGAAAGAGCTCTCTATGCACCATTTAATGAAATGTAACCAGACCTTTTCATAGATCTGGTGAGTTTCCTTTTTCCTACTGTCCAGGAGGGTAGAAACTAGCCTCTCTGAAAACCCCTTAGCTTTTAATATAGCCTCCTCAGTAGTCAGGCCGCTAACTTCCACTGGCATACTCGTGGACAGAGGACTGGCCCCCGAGAGAGGAGATCATCCCGAGGGGGCAAGAGTAGGGGAGGTTCTACAGCCAACTGTTTCAATATTGAGAACCATGCTCTCTTGGGCCAATGCGGTGCCACCAGAATCAGAGATGTGCTTTCCATTTGAAACTTTCTCAGAACTGCTGGCAACAACGCCGGAGTTGGGAAGGCATAGCAAGTTCTGAAGTGCCGATTCTGGTTCAAAGCGTCCACACCTAAAGCTCCCTCTCCCCTTCTCAGGGAGAAAAACAGGGGGTTTTTGCGTTGCTTTTGGACGCGAAAAGGTCCACCTCCGGAGGCCCCCATCTCTTTATTATGAGATTGAAGATCCCCTGGTTGAGAACCCAGTCGCCCTCCCTCAGCCTCTTTTGGCTGAGAAAGTCTGCTACCACGTTTTTCTCTCCTCTCAGAAAAACTGCTGAGAGCGAAAGGGTGTAGGTCTCGGCTCAGCTCAGGATCTCTGTTGCTAAAGACAATAGGGCTCTGCTTCTCGTGCCACCCTGCTTGTTTAAATAGGCCACTGCGGAGTTGTCCAACCGCACCTGAATGTGGTGGCCCAGGAGCTCTTTTTTGAAAAACCTGAGGGCTAGTCCCACTGCCCTTAGTTCTTTCCAGTTGGATGACCGAGACAGCTCGTCGTCTTCCCAAGTGCCCTGGGCTAGAAGGGAACCCAAATGTGCCCCCCAACCTCTGCCACTTGCATCTGTGGTAACTACCCGAGAAACTGGGATGAGCCACAGATGTCCTTGCGACAGGTTTGTCACTTTCCTCCACCACCAGAGGGATCTCTTTACTTGGTGTGGAACATACTAGGGTGTCTAGAGCCTCTTGACTGTGGTCCCACACCCCTAGGACGAAGGTCTGTAGGGGGCGAAAATGTAGTCCCGCCCACTGCACTGCTGGGAGGGTAGATGTAAGGAGACCCAATACTGACATCAGAAATCTTATGGAAAACAGCTGGTTGCTCTGAAGAGAGGCCACCGCTCTGTCCAGCTTTTGTACCTTCTCTCTCGGCAGAAAAACTCTCAACGGTGTTTAGTCCAACAGGAAACCTAGATAGGAGATCTGTTGCGAGGGGATCAGGCTGGACTTTTCCAAGTTTAGTAGCCACCCCAGGTCTGTAAGGACCCTTTTGGTTAGGTCGAGATCCTTGACTAACTGTATTGGGGATGTTGCAAATAAGAGCAGGTCGTCCAGGTAGGCTATTATAGATATCCCTTGGAGCCGAAGAAAGGCCATGGCTTCTGCCAGGACCTTGGTAAAAATGTGGGGTGAAGAGGATAGCCCGAATGACAGGGCCTGAAACTGAAAGTGTACTGTTTCTCCCCCTAGATCTATGGCAAGGCGTAGAAACTTCTGCGAGGCCTCCGCTATAGGGATGTGTAAATACACGTCCCTTAGGTCCAGAGATACCATGAAACAGTTGCGGGGTAGAAGAGCCCTTACTGAAAAGATTGACTCCATGCGGAATCTTTTTTATGCCACTGACCTGTTCAGGGGCTTTAAGTTCACAATTAATCTGAACTTTCCTGAAGATCTTTTCACTACGAAGACATGAGAATAAAACCCCCTTCCCTCTTCTGCTTTTGGGACTCTCAGAATAACGTCCTGATTCTCTAATTCCCTCAGTGCTTCCAGCAAGGCCTCGGCCTTTGCTATGCACCTGGGTAGATACGTGACAAGGAATCTTTGTGGGGCACGGTCTTGAGAATTCCAAGAGGTACCCCCTTCTTATTACCCCTAAAATAAATTGATTGGGGGATATTGTCCCCCACTGTGGGAGAAAGGCCCCCAGTCTTCCTCCCACTGTAACTGGAACGTCACTGGGTTTTACGGGGCTGGTCAGGAGGGCGAAAAAAATCGCCCCTCCTCTGCCCCTGCCTTTTTGGGGCCAGCTTTTCTTTTTTCCCTCTGGTTTAGGGGTTTCCCTGCGCCCTTGTGGACAAAACCCCTTTTTTGTTTGTATGGGGGTTTTCCGCTTAAGAGGAAAGGATTTTTTCCTGTCCGCTGTCCGGTCTAGAACAGTCTCTAGCCCTGGGCCAAAAAGGAGGTCCCCAGTCAAAGGTATCCCACATTTTACCTTTACCAGGTATCCCACATTTTACTATTCCCTGGCCACGTTTTTAGCCAGAGGGCCCTTCTGGCTGAATTGGCTAGAGCCGCCATTCTGCCCGACATGCGGACAGACTCAGCAGAGGCGTCTGCTATGTAAGCGATACCTCGCAGCATAGTAGGGAAGGACGACAGAATGGTTTCCTTATCTGTGCCTGCCTCAATATGTTGTTCGATCTGTGAGAGCCAGTGCTCTAAATTGCGAGCCACAACCGTAACTGCCATTTCAGGCTTTAAATTGCCGATAGCTGAGTCCCACTTTTTTTTAAGCAGAGAGTCAATCCTTTTGTCCATGACATCTGCCAAAGCCCCCATGTCTTCAAATGCCAAATCCGTGTGTCAGGAGACCTGGGAGAAGGCGGCATCTAATTTGGGATTTTTATTCCAAATGCATGCCGGGTCCTCTGAAAATGGGAATCTTCTTTTAAGGGATCTAGAAAAGAAGGGCTTTCTCTCAGGACCCTGCCACTCCTTTTTAACTGTTTCCAGTAGTACCTCGTGCACTGGAAACACCCTTCTCTTTGGTTCCCCTAAACCCGAGTACATTTGGTCATGAAGGGTTAGGGGTTTCTTATCCATCTGGATACCGATGGTTGTATACATTGCTTTTAAGAGGTCCTCTACCTCATTAAGGGATAATTTATATCTGGAGGCTTTCCTGGACCCCCCGTCCTGGTTCTCCCCCTCTGAACCCTCCTGGGAATCAGAAGAGGAACGATCTGGAAGTCCCCTTCCTGTCCCTGAAGGGCCTGCAACCTCTGTCCCCCCTGTAGTAGTAGGTTGAACCGGAGCAGAACTCTGTGTTAGAGGTGGGGTTGTATCCTGGGGAGCTGGACCCATGGGAAGCTGAAACTTTTCAAACAGGGATCTAAAAGAAGAGAAAGTGGATGAGAGCTCTTTGACTGAAGCTGCTAGTCCTGACTCCTGTTCAGATTCCCTTTCCTTAACAAGGGAATCTATACAGTCTCTACACAACACTTTTGTCCAAGATTCCCCTAAAATGTCCCTACAGGAGGCACACTTCTTTTTAGAGCTATGCGTAGAATTATTTTTTTCCGTAGCTTTCTGAAAAATAAGTAAAAAGGAAAAAACAGAAAGAGAAAAAAAAGTCAATACAAAGCTCAGGGTACAACCCTGGGAGTGCACTAGACCCCTTTTTAAATGAAGAGATCTGAGCCTCCCCTCCCCCCGGCCACCCAGGGGGTCTGCCCCCCCCCATTGATAGAACCATACATTGGGGGGGATCCTAGATAGAGAGTACCCCTCCCCAGGGTGCTCTTACCTTAGGAATGCTGGAGGTAGTGTCTGTTGGTTGAGCATCAGCTTCCGACATGACTGCAGGTGGCTGCTTACTACTGAGTCTCACGCTGCCTGTCTGCGTTCCCAACTCGTCTCCAGCTTGTGCCCGGCCCTCCTATCAGCTCCACGACCCGGAACCGGAAGTCGATCGTATTCGAGGTCAAGCCTTCGCTTCCGCCGGATACGACGCCACCCATTGTTCGACCCGCTCGGTTCAAAGAAAAAAAGGCGGTCTGTACCCTTGTACAGGGAAATCCGAATGGCTGCGTCCCTGTAGACGTGATAGGAGTCCCCCACGACCTGAAGCCGCGCTCAACTAGGAAGGGGTGGCAATACCTGGTGAGGTAAGTAAGCCGAACGTCAATCCGAACGGCTTGAACCCAGCTTTCTCCTAACGAAGCCCCTGCATCTTTCAGCCGGGTTCTTGACGAAAAAAATGGCCACAGCCTCCATGACTGATCGGCCTGGTCCCTGCACAGTGTCTCCCCACCGGAGGAAACACTAATAACTGAGGTCCAGCAGGGGAAGTAAGAATTTATGGGCTGGCGCAGTGTTTCCAGATGAAGAGGAGGAGACTATCTCTAATAGTGGCTGTCCTGAAAGACGATTAGGGAAATCTATTTTTAAGCTTTTAGGAAAACATAGGGAAGGGTTATCACCCCTGTATAATTTGTTTTGCTGTCCGTCTTTTTTCCTCTCACTTCCTGTTGTCTCCTTCCATTTGCAAGTAGGAGACGTTTGTAAGTTGGATGTTTGAAAGTAGGGGCCTGCCCTATATGCTCTGCAGAAATGGGGGCCTAAGGTGTTGGTGTTGCCACAATACTGTAAGCCCTCAAAGTGACTCTTGCTGGAGCGCCCTGCTGTGAACGATTATATCAAGAATTGTAACTAAATGCCATTATTGAACAGTGGTAGAAAAATTGGGCCTTTGGTGGTTGTGGTGCTGGTGCCACAACACTATAAGTCCTCAGTTACTCTCAGTGGGCACAGGAATGGGCCCTGCTGTGAAATATATCAAGAATTGTAATTACGTGCCGTGTGTAGGCTCCGGTGGACTTTTTTTACCGAAAAGTCTAGCAGACTAAGATTGGAGTTTTGCAAACCAATCTGTCCGCCGCATTTCAGGGGACAGTATGGCCGTGTGTGTGCCAGTCCGCTGTACTTTTGAAATGAACTGACTTTTCTCGCCCAGAGAAAAGTCCACTCATTTTGAGCGCGTCTCCAGGTAGCCGGGACCAGTGAAGGAGGCGTCGCTGGCCCCGTCACCTGGTATGGACTTAAAGGGGAATCTCTACGCCGAAAAAACTGACTGTGAAATCATAATGGGCAGGGACATCATCCGGTGATGTCCCTATATAGGTCGCCGCACGCCGCGTGTCCTGTCATAGTGACTGGAGACAGCGACGAGGCAACATCTCCAGAAGAGAAGAAGAGAAGAACAGAAGAACAGAAGACGGCGACAGCGGCAGTGGCGACAGAAGACCGGGCCACCACTTGTATAAGAGCTAGAAAAAGGCGTGGTGGCCCAGCAAGAAGAACCGAAGAGGGGGACAAGAGGGCAGCGGTGAAGAAGAAAGCCGGGCTCCTCCGCTAGTAAAAGAGCTAGCAGAAGATAGCGGAGGAGTCCGGCGATAAGACCCCCGAAGACAGAAGAAGACCCCCGGAGTTGTGCATTAAACTATTTTGACCCTTGTGTGTTTTTTTTTACATTTTTTTCACAGGTGAATGGGTAGGGGTACATTGTACCCCATACTCATTCACATAGGGTGGGGGGGCCAGGATCCAGGGGCCCCCTTATTTAAGGGGGGCTCAAGGATTCCGATAAGCCCCCCACCCGCAGACCCCGACAACCAACAGCCAGGGTTGTCGGGAAGAGGCCCTTGGGGACAAGGTGCTTTGGGGTGGGGGGGCGCACGGCCCCTCCTTCCCCAAGGCACCCCCCATGTTGAGGGCACGCGGCCTGGTATGGCTCAGGAGGGGGGGCGCTCGCTTGTCCCCACCCCCTTTCCTGGCCGGCCGAGTAGCGTGCTCGGATAAGGGTCTGATATGGACCTAGGGGGGGACCCCCACGCTGTTTTTTTGGTGTAGGGATTCCCCTTTAAGTCCATACCAGGTGACAGGGCCAGCGACGCCTCCTTCGCTGGTACCGGCTACCTGGAGATGCGCTCAAAATGAGCGGACTTTCCTCCGCATGTGTGGGCGAGTCCGTTCATTTCAAAAGTACGACGGATAGTCCGGCGGACTTAGTCCGCCGTACCTAGTCCACCACAAAAGTACCGTGTGTGGGCAGGTAGCTCGTTTGGAAAGTCCGGCAGAAAGTCTGCCAGACTAAGTCCACCGGATAGTCTGATACGTGTAAGCGGCATTAGGCACTGCTTGCTGGTTCCACAACACTGCAACCTCTCCCAGATACTCTAGTTGGAGTGCAGGAATGAGCCCTGCTGCAAAGCATTGCATCAAAAATTGTATTACATGCCCCTGTTAAACAGGGGCTGAAAAACTGGGCCTATACACTCCAACCTCTACCATATACTCTAGTTGGATTGCAGGAATGAGCCCTGCTGCAAAGCATTGCATAAAAAATTGTAATTACATGCCCCTGTTAAACAGGGGCTGAAAAATTGGGCTGGTGGCATCACCCAGAACCAAAAATGTTCTTTCAAGATATCAGCGGAGGAGGAAGAGGATAGACAGTCAACATAACAGGTGTGACAGAGCGAGGCTCTGTCCCTATGAAATTAGAGGTAAAGGAGACACAGAGTTTGCATATCTGCGGACTGCAGGACTACAGAGTGTAGAGTTTAAATGGAGAAAACTGCTCTGTCAGTTTTCTCCAGGTTTTGCTAGCTCCAGATGGGATTCTGTAGTTTGGAGATCCCTGAGAGTTATGGGTGGGACGGGATCTCCAACCCTGTGTCCGGGTCTTGAGGCTAGCGAGCAGGGTGTGTGCCCAGCTGCACACAGCCCATATAATGAGGGGATTTGTGTAGGATGGTGGTGTGTGAGCAGCTTGCTGCTTGAAGCTGTGCATGTCCAAAGCTGTGTGAAGGACTTGAAGCTGTGTGCGTCCAAGGAGCCGTGTGCCGCGTGCTGTGTGTCGAAGGGTTGGAAGCTGTGTGCGTCCAAGCAGTTTGTTGGACGGGGCAAGTACCTATAGCAGCAGTACTGCTGAAGAGTAGCCAGGTGGGCTAGCATTTTCGTTCTGATTTTGCTGTATTTAATTTAAGCTTGGACCCCTGCGTGGGATTACTGGATGGACTAATATTTTGTTTTCTTCTAATAAACGTGGGCTACCAGGCCCTTAACCATACACGCCTGACTGATGTGGACAAAAAAATGTATCTACCAATTGAGCTAATCACCCCAATGTCACACAGGACAGTCACTCAGCATCAGCAGTCTTGAAGGGATGTGATATTTCAAAAGAAATTATTCGGTTACATCAGCTTCAGGTGCTTGGTAGCTGTGGGTGATCCAAGACTGATTCATCTTTATGAAATACAGTCAATCAACCGAGTCGGTGGACAGGTGCACCCTATGATTGGTTACAAAGCCACCAGCAGCACTGAAGATGCGTTCTGAAAGAACGCTGGATGCAGGACAGGCCAGTAGCTCAATTGCATACTGTGCAAGTTCTGGCCAGTGATCGATCCTCAAAACCCAGTAAGCCAGAGTATTTTCGGTGAGAAAGGTGCACCATGTAAATCAGACGCTGGCGATGGCTGCTGGAACTGATCATACCTTGGGGACTAAAAAATTGTCTGAACGCATCGGTCAGACAGCCACCTTCTCCACCGCTCCTTCTGTGACCGAAGACACAGCAACACGTTGTCCAGGACCAAGAGTTTGTTACCTCTTAGTCTCTGGGAGCGCGTTGTACAGACCTTTCTGCAAGGCCTCCCGGAGATGTCTCATCCTCTGCTCCCTCTGTGATGGCAAGATATGGTCGGCAACCTTACCCTTGTACCATGGATCAAAGAGAGTGGCCAGCCAGTAATGGTCCCTCTCCTTGATTCGAAGAATACGAGGATCCTTCCACAGGCTTTGCAGGATCAGGGAGGCCATGCAGTGTAGGTTAACTGAGCTCCCCTGACCCTGTCCTGGTGCCGTAGTTGCACAGGTACTCATTGATGGCCCTCTGCTGCGTGTGCAGCCGCGGCAGCATAGCCAACGTTGAGTTCCACCCAGTGGGCATGTCACATATAAGACGGTTTTTGGTTAGGTTCAACTCCTTCTGCCGAGCACTGGCATTACATGATCGGTGGAAATGCACACAGACTTTCCTGGCCTGCTTCAGGACATTCTGTAAACCTGGGTACCTGCCCAAGAACTGCTGCACCACCAGGTTAAGAACATGGGCCGCACAGGGCACATGGGTCAGTTGTCCCTGACGGAGAACAGAGAGGAGGTTGGTGCCATTGTCGCAAACCACCATTCCTGGCTTAAGCTGGCATGGCATCAACCACCTCTCAGCCTGCCCCTGCAGAGCTGACAAAATATCTGCCCCAGTGTGACTCCTGTCCCCCAAACAAACCAGCGCAAGCACGGCATGGCATTGCTTTGCCTGCGTACTTGCGTAGCCCCTTGAATGCCTACAGAGCACCGCTGGTTCTGAAGACAAAGCACTGGAAGAGGCCATGGAGGAAGAAGAAGAGGAGGGGGTGGAGGAGAGAGGTGTGTCACAACCAGTAGTAGCATTTTGGAGGCGTGTTGGCGGAACAACCTCCAACACTACTGCACCTTATCCTGCATCCTTCCCAGCTGCCAGAAGAGTGACCCAATGCGCCGTGAAATACAGGTAACTTTCCTGTCCATGCCTGCTGGACCATGAGTCAGCAGTAATATGCACCTTACTGCTGACCACCCTGTCCAGCGAGGCAAGGACATTGCCTTCCACATGCTGGTAGAGAGCCGGAATCGCCTTCTGTGTGAAAAAGTGGTATTTGGGGATCTGCCACTAAGGAACCGCACATTGCACAAACTCACAGAAGGGGCCGAGTCTTACAACTGAAAAGGCAGCAGTTGAAGTGCTAGCAATTTAGCCAAGCTAGCATTCAACCGCTGGGCATGTGGATGGCTAGGAGTGAACTTCTTTCTATGGTCCAGCAGCTGGGGCAGGGAAATTTGCCTGCTACAATCGGACCTGGGTGTACTGCTAGCAGTGTGCCCACAAGCACTTGGCTGTGGCACACCAAATTCTACACCTTCATTCCTCTCAGTGCAGGTTTCAGAGAGGACTGAAGGTCTAGTGGGGTTGGAGATCCCAGCTGATGAGGAGCAAGGAGAGGTCCACTTTGTTCTTTGGTGTGGGTCTTTGAGGTATGCTTGCCAACGAGCTGCATGGCAGGTCAACATATGTCTGGTCAAGCATGTGGTGCCCAAGCGGATAATGTTTTGGTCACGCGAGATATGCTTGAGACATATGTTGCAAATAGCAGCGGTGCGATCTGATGCACTCGTCTCAAAAAAGGCCCACACAAAAGAACTGTTAGAATAACGTGCAGGCGGAGCTCTGCAGTGTGATTAGGTTGGTGTGCTGCCCCTAAGCTGGCCCTCGGAGGGCATCCTGCCTCATTGGAGATGTGCCTTCTCCTCCTCTCTCCTACCAGGCACCCCCGTGGAGTCAGTGACCTCATCATCCCCTCCCTCTTCATCACTGGAGCAAACCTGGCAGTATGCTGCAGCTGGTGGAACATGACTGCCAGATTGCTGTCCTTCTTGAGCATCCCCTCTCTCTGCACTCACGCTACTGCCTTCCTCTAGCTGAGTATCTTCATCAGAACCTACAAAACACTGGGCATCCTCCCGGAGCATGTACCCAACACTGTGCTCAAACAGTTCTGGGGACTCTTCAGGAGGACATGGTGGGTCTAGGGAAGGAGTGACTGATGATGACATTGAGACGAGGGAAGAGGATGCATTGGCAACTGCTTTGCTAGTACCGTGTGCCTGGGTGAGAGAGGATGAGGAGGATGAAGAGGGCTTGGTCATCCACTCTACCAAGTCTTTGGCATGATGTGGCTCAATCCGTCCAGCTGCCGAAAATAAGGACAAGCGTGTCGCATGGCCACGTGCTGATGACGATGCACCACGTCCACGACCAGCACTTTTGTCTATAGACAGAGCCTGCTTGCCCTCTTTTATTGGCTCATGACTGTCTGCTTCTCCTTGTTGGCCTTCCGGACATTGTAATGGCCTGCAGGGAGATGGGAAAACCAGCAATTGGGTACTGTAATTTGTGCTGGAGGTACACAACACCCACTAACTCCTGCAGATGCCTGTATGATAGAACACCAGCAATAAAGGGTAGATACAGGTGTATACTGTGCTGTGCTGGAGGCACACAACACCCACTAACTCCTGCTGATGGCTCTATTTGAGAACAGCAATAAAGGGTAGATACAGGTGTATGCTGCGCTGGAGGCCTACAACACCAACTAACTCCTGCAGATGGCTGTATTAGAGAACACCAGCAATAAAGGGTAGATACAGGTGTATATTGTGCTGTGCTGGAGGCACACAACACCCGCTAACTCCTGCAGATGGCTCTAATAGAGAACAGCAATAAAGTGTAGATACAGGTGTATACTGCGCTGGAGACACACAACACCAACTAACTCTTGCAGATGGCTGTATTAGAGAACACCAGCAATAAAGGGTAGATGCAGGTGTATACTGTGCTGTGCTGGAGGCACACAACACCCACTAACTACTGCAGATGCCTTTATTATAGAACACCAGCAATAAAGGGTAGATACAGGTGTATAGTGTCCTGTGCTGGAGGCACACAACACCCACTAATTCCTGCAGATGGCTCTATTAGAGAACAGCAATAAAGGTAGATACAGGTGTATACTGCGCTGGAAGGACACAACACCCACTAACTCCTGAAGATGGCTCTATTAGAGAACAGTAGGGATGAGCCGAACACCCCCCGGTTCGGTTCGCACCAGAACTTTCGAACAGACCCCAAATTCGTACGAACGTTAGAACCCCATTGAAGTCTATGGGACTCGAAACGTTCGAAATTAAAAGTGCTCATTTTAACGGCTAATATGCAAGATACTGTCCTAAAAAGGGTTTGGGGACCTGGCTCCTGCCCCAGGGGACATGGGTCAATGCCTAAAATGTTTTTAAAAATGTCCGTTTTGGCGGGAGCACTGATTTTAATGACGATTAAAGTGAAAAAAAAGTGAAATATTCCTTTAAATATGGTGCCTGGGGGGGTGTCTGTAGTATGCCTTTGAAGTGCCACGTGTTTCCCGTGTTTAGAACAGTCCTTGCACAAAATGACATTAAACGGAAATAACATCATTTAAAACTGCTTGCGGTTTTAATGTTATATCTGGTTCCTGCAACATGGTTGAAAATCATTGAGAAAAATGGCATGGGTAACCCTCCCTGACCATTTCCAGCCCCTTTGGGTCTTGTACGCATATTAAGGGGAACCCAGTACCCATATCAAAAAAAGGAAATGCGTGTGGCCCCCAGGCCCTATATACTCAGAACAGCAGAATACAGGCGGTGCAAACAAGACAGGGACTGTGTAGGTTTGTTGTGTTAAGTTGAATCTGTTTGTAATTTTCAACTGGTACATTTTTAAAGTGTAGCTCCAGTCAAAAAACTATTTTTAAGCTTTTTGGAAAACATAGGGAAGGATTATCGCCCCTGTATAATTTGTTTTGTCGTCCATCTGTTTTCATCTCACTTCCTGTTGTCTCCTTCCGTTTGCAAGTAGGAGATGTTTGTAAGTTGGATGTTTGAAAGTAGGGGCCTGCCCTATATGCTATGCAGAAATGGCGGAACAAGGTGTTGGTTTTGCCACAACATTGTAAGCCTTGAAAGTGACTCTTGGTGGGCGCTGGAGCGCCCTGCTGTGAACGATTATATCAAAAATTGTAATTAAACGCCCCTGTTAAACAGGGGCAGAAAAATTGGGCCTTAGGCACTGGTGCTGGTGCCATGACACTGCAACCTCTCCCATGTACTCTAGTTTTATTGCAGGAATTAGCCCTGCTGCAAAGCATTGCATCAAAAATTGTAATTAAACGCCCCTGTTAAACAGGGGTAGAAAAATTGGGCCTTAGGCACTGGTGCTGGTGCCACGACACTGCAACCTCTCCCATATACTCTAGTTTTATTGCAGGAATTAGCCCTGCTGCAAAGCATTGCATCAAAAATTGTAATTAAACGCCCCTGTTAAACAGGAGCAGAAAAATTGGGCCTTAGGCACTGGTGCTGGTGCCACGACACTGCAACCTCTCCCATATACTCTAGTTTTATTGCAGGAATTAGCCCTGCTGCAAAGCATTGCATCAAAAATTGTAATTAAACACTCCTGTTAAACAGGGGTAGAAAAACTGGGCCTTAGGCACTGGTGCTGGTGCCACGACACTGCAACCTCTCCCATATACTCTAGTTTTATTGCAGGAATTAGCCCTGCTGCAAAGTATTGCATCAAAAATTGTAATTAGACGCCCCTGTTAAACAGGGGCAGAAAAATTGGGCTGATGGCATCACCCAGAACCAGAAATGTTCTTCCAATATCAGCGTAGGAGGAAGAGGATAGACAATCAACATAACAGGACAATCACTCAGCATCAGCATAGGCAGTCTTGAAGGGATGTGATATTTCAAAAAAAATTATTCGGTTACATCAGCTTCAGGTGCTTGGTAGCTGTGGGTGATCCAAGACTGATTCATCTTGATGAAGGTCAGTCGATCAACTGATTCGGTGGACAGGCGCACCCTGTGATCCGTAACAAAGCCACCAGCAGCACTGAAGGTGCATTCCGAAAGAACGCTGGATGCAGGACAGGCCAGTAGCTCAATTGCATACTGTGCAAGCTCTGGCCAGTGATCCATCCTCAAGACCCAGTAAGCCAGAGGATTTTCAGTGGGAAAGGTGTCCAAGTCTGACCTTGCACCTAGGTATTTCTGCACCATGTAAATCAGATGCTGGCGATGGCTGCTGGAACTGATCATACCTTGGGGCTGCGGACTAAAAAATTGTCTGAAAGCATCAGTCAGACGGCCACCTTCTCCACCGCTCCTTCTGACCGATGCCTCAGCAACACATTGTCCAGGACCAGGAGTTTGTAACCTCCCAGTCTCTGGGAACGCGTTGCACAGACCTTTCTGCAAGGCCTCCCGGAGATGTCTCATCCTCTGCTCCCTCTGCGATGGCAAGATAAGGTCGGCAACCTTACCCTTGTACCGTGGATCAAGGAGAGTGGCCAGCCAGTAATGGTCCCTCTCCTTGATCCGAAGAATACGAGGATCCTTCCGCAGGCTTTGCAGGATCAGGGAGGCCATGCAGCGTAGGTTAGCTGAGGCATTCGGTCCGGAGGCCTCTGGGTCACTAAGGACAACATGATCCGCAGATACCTCCTCCCAGCCACGTACAAGTCCACGTGTTTCTTGGGACTGTAAATCATCCCTACAAGACTGCTGCTGCTGCTGCTGATGCTGAGTGCCAGCCTTCACCTCCATGCTGACACAATCATCCTCCTCCTCCTCTTCCTCCTCCTCATCCTCTTCCTGTGTGATGTGTGGCACAGCAGGAACACTGTCTGGATAAAGGGGGCCTTGAGAGGCAAGGAAGTCCTCCTCTTCCTGCCTCTGTTCTGCCTCAAGTGCCCTGTCCATTATTCCACGCAGCGTATGCTCCAAGAGGTGGACAAGAGGTACAGTGTCACTGATGCATGCACTGTCACTGCTCACATGGTGGGCATGTCACATATAAGGCGGTTCTTGGGCAGGTTCAACTCCTTTTGGAGCTCAGCCAGCCGAGCACAAGCATTAAATGATCGGCGGAAATGCACACAGACTTTCCTGGCCTGCTTCAGGACATCCTGTAAGCCCGGGTACCTGCCAATGAACCGCTGCACCACCAGGTTAAGGATGTGAGCTACACAGGGCACATGGGTCAGTTGTCCCTGTCGGAGGGCGGAGAGGAGGTTGGTGCCATTGTCGCAAACCACCATTCCTGGCTTAAGCTGGCGTGGCGTCAACCACCTCTCGGCCTGCACCTGCAGAGCTGACAAAACATCCGCCCCAGTGTGGCTTCTGTCCCCCAAACAAACCAGAGCAAGCACGGCATGGCATCGCTTTGCCTGCGTACTTGCGTAGCCCCTGGAATGCCTACAGAGCACCACTGGTTCTGAGGACAGAGCACTAGAAGAGGCCATGGAGGAAGAAGAAGAGGAGGGGGTAGAGGAGAGAGGTGTGTCACAACCAATAGTAGCATTTTGGAGGCGTGGTGGCGGAACAACCTCCAACACTACTGCACCTTGTCCTGCATCCTTCACAGCTGCCAGAAGAGTGACCCAATGGGCTGTGAAAGACAGGTAACGTCCCTGTCCATGCCTGCTGGACCATGAGTCAGCGGTAATATGCACCTTACCGCTGACCGCCCTGTCCAGCGAGGCAAGGACATTGCCTTCCACATGCCGGTAGAGAGCCGGAATCGCCTTCCGTGAGAAAAAGTGGTGTTTGGGGACCTGCCACTGAGGAACCGCACATTGTACAAACTCACGGAAGGGGGCGGAGTCTACCAACTGAAAAGGCAGCAGTTGAAGTGCTAGCAATTTAGTCAAGCTAGCATTCAACCGCTGGGCATGTGGATGGCTGGGAGTGAACTTCTTTCGCCGGTCCAGCAGCTGGGGCAGGGACATTTGCCTGCTATAATCGGACGTGGGTGTACTGCTAGCAGAGTGCCT
Source organism: Lithobates pipiens (assembly GCF_037356315.1). Classification (NCBI taxonomy): domain Eukaryota; kingdom Metazoa; phylum Chordata; class Amphibia; order Anura; family Ranidae; genus Lithobates; species Lithobates pipiens. Next base: position 189,465,816 of record NW_027507785.1, on the reverse strand, counting down.
GGAAGCACTTGGCTGTGACACACCTAATTCTACACCTTCATTCCTCTCAGAGCAGGTTTCAGAGAGGACTGAAGGTCTAGTGGGGTTGGAGATCCCAGCTGATGAGGAGCAAGGAGAGGTCTGCTTTGTTCTTTGGTGTGGGTCTTTGAGGTACGCTTGCCAACAAGCTGCATGGCAGGTCAACATATGTCTGGTCAAGCATGTAGTGCCCAAGCGGCTGATGTTTTGGCCACGCGAGATACGCTTGAGACATATGTTGCAAATAGCAGCGGTGCGATCTGATGCACTCGTCTCAAAAAAGCCCACACCAAAGAACTTTTAGAATAACGTGCAGAGGCAGCGCCCTGCACAGGCGGAGCTCTGCAGTGTGATTCAGTCAGTGTGCTGCCCCTATACTGGCCCCCGGAGGGCATCCTGCCTCGTTGGACATGTGCCTCCTCCTCCTCCTCCTCTCTCCTACCAGGCACCCACGTGGAGTCAGTGCCCTCATCATCCCCACCATCTTCATTGCTGTAGCAAACCTACCAGTATGCTGCAGCTTGTGGAACATGACTGCCAGATTGCTGTCCTTCTTGAGCATCCCCTCTCTCTGCATTCACGCTACTGCCTTCCTCTAGCTGAGTGTCATCATCAGAGCCTACAAAACACTGGGCATCCTCCTGGAGCATGTACCCAACACTGTGCTCAAAGAGTTCAGGAAACTCCTCAGGAGGACGTGGTGGGTCTAGGGAAGGAGTCACTGATGATGACATTGAGACGAGGGAAGACGATGCGTTGGCAGCTGCTTTTCTAGTACCCTGAGACTGGGTGAGAGAGGATGAGGAGGATGAAGAGGGCTTGGTCATCCACTCTACCAAGTCTTCGGCATGTTGCGGTTCAACATGTCCAGCTGCCGAAAAGAAGGACAAGCGTGTCCAATGGCCACGTGCTGATGACAATGCACCGCGTCCACGACCAGCACTGTTGTCTCTAGACACAGAGCCTGCTTGCCCTCTTTGGAGGCACACACAACTTCCAATAACTCCTGCAGATGGCAGATGGCTCAAATAGAGAAGAGCTATGTAGGTGGATATAGTGGTGTGTACTGGGTACAGAGCACGCAGACAGCACGCACAAGCTCCTAACACTACTGACTGCAAGCTCTATTATAAAAGATAGATATATCGCTAGCTATATAGGTGAGGTGAATATAGCGGTGTATACTGCGGTCAGGGCACACAGACAACAACCGCTACAGAAGAGCAAGATCGAAAAATCGGCCGATAACGATCGGGGTATACTGTGTTGAAGGTACACAGAACACCCACTAACTGCTTCAGACGCCAACACACTACACAAGGCCGCCGCGCTGGCGGCCTTATATAGTGTGGGGCGTGTACTACACAGCCTGAGCTATGATTGGCCACAGGCATCCTGCCTGTGGCCAATCATGGCTCTCCTCGCTGCTGGCGCTGTGATTGGCCAAGCATGCGGGGTCACAGTGCATGCTTGGCCAATCATGAGCCAGCAATGCACTGTGATGACGCAGTGCATTGTGGGCCATGAGCGCCACACGAATTTGGCGCAAACGGCCCATAACGTTTGGAATTCGCCGAACGGGCGAACAGCCGATGTTCGAGTCGAACGTATGTTCGACTCGAACATGAAGCTCATCCCTAGAGAACAGCAATAAAGGTAGATACAGGTGTATACTGCGCTGGAAGCACACAACACCCACTAACTCCTGCAGATGGCTCTATTAGAGAACAGCAATAAAGGGTAGATACAGGTGTACACTTCGCTGAAGGCACACAACACCCACTAACTCCTGCAGATCCCGGAACACTACACAAGGCCGCCACACTGGCGGCCTTATATAGCATGGGGCGTGTACTAAACAGCCTGAGGTATAATTAGCCACAGGCATCCTGCCTGTGGCCAATTATGGCTCTCCTTGCTGATGGCACTGCGACTGGCCAAGCATGCGGGGTCACAGTGCATGCTTTGTCAATCATGAGCCAGCAATGCACTGCAATGCCGCAGTGCACTGTGGGCCGTTTGCGCCAGGCGAATTTGGCGCGAACGGCCCACAGAGTTCTGGCTTCGCTGACCAGGTGAAGAGCCGGTGTTCGAGTCGAACATGCGTTCGACTCGAACACCAAGCTCATCTCTACCCACTATTGCAGCCTCCCTGAGCCCATTGCAGCCTCACTGTGTCCCCTATTACAGCTTCACCTGGGCATAGGAATGCATGACTGGAGGAAGAGGAGAGCCATGGAATCACAGAGCAGGATAGCTGTTACAGCTTACATTACAAACTGGGTGCTGCGTTCCTGGCAATACTGGGTGCTGCATTCTTGGCAATGGGGCTTCTGCATTCCTGGTAATGGTGGGTGCTGCATTCCTGGCCATACTGGGTGCTGCATTCTTGGCAATGGTGGGTGCTGCGTTCTTGGCAATGGTGGGTGCTGCATTCCTGGCAATGGTGGGTGCTGCATTCCTGGCCATACTGGGTGCTGCATTCCTGGCCATACTGGGTGCTGCATTCCTGACAATGGTGGGTGCTGCATTCCTGGCAATGGTGGGTGCTGCACTGATGGCAATGGTGGTGCTGCTATCATGTCAATGATGGGGCTGCAGATGGGCACTGATCCTTATTTTGCTTCATAATTCTTTATTTAAAATTTAAGTTTTTTTCCTGAAACTTCCCTCTTAAAATGAAGGTGCGTGTTATACGCCAATTAATACGGTATATCCCAAAAACATGCCTGAGATCATCTCTTTACTCACACACAGCCACAAATGCAAGAGAATTCTTGTTGGGCAGTGTATTAGTGCTCGAACTAACACACAGACCGAATTTTAATGGTTCAAATAATGTCAGGCAAAATGGTCGGCCCCCACGCATGTTCACTTAATCAAATTTGGCCCTCTGTGAAAAAAAGTTTGGACACCCCTGTCCTATAAGGACCGGGCACAATTTCACTCTGGATTTTGTTGATACCACATGTCATGGTTAACCACTTGCTTACTGGGCACTTAAACACCCTTCCTGACCAGACCAATTTTCAGCTTTTGGTGCTCTCACACTTTGAATGACAATTACTCAGTCATGCAACACTGTACCCAAATGAATTTTGTGTCCTTTTTTTCCCATAAATAGAGCTTTCTTTTGGTGGTATTTGATCACCTCTGGGGTTTTTATTTTTTGCGCTATAAATGAAAAAAGACAGAAAATTTTGAAAAAAAAACGCATATTTCTTTGTTTCTGTGATAAAATTTAGCAAATTATAATTTTTTTTTCATAAATTTTGGCCACAATTTATACTGCTACATATCTTTGGTAAAAATAACCCAAATTAGTGGATATTATTTGGTCTTTGTGAAAGTTAGAGAGTCTACAATCTGTGGTGCGAATCGCACAAAATTGATCACACCTGATGTACTGGTGGCCTATCTCATTTCTTGCGACCCGAACAAGTCAGGAAAGTACAAATACCCCCCAAATGACCCCTTTTTTGAAAGTAGACATTCCAAGGTATTTACTAAGATGCATGGTGAGGTTTTTGATGTTGTCATCTTTTTCCCACAATTCTTTGCAAAATGAAGATTTTTTATTTTTATTTTTTTTCTCACAAAATTTTCAATGTAATAGGTTATTTCTCTCACATGGCATGTGTATACCACAAATGACACCCCAAAATACGTTCTGCTACTCCTTCTGAGTATTACGATACCAAATGTGTGAGACTTTTACACAGCCTGGCCACATACAGAGGCCCAATATTGAAATAGCACCATCAGGCGTTCTAGGAGCATAAATTACACATTTCATTTCTCAACCACCTATTACAGTTTTGAAGGCCCTGGAGCACCAGGACAATGGAAATGCCCACAAAGTGACCCCACGTGGCACTGACGACACGTGGCACTGACAGATGGCACTGGAGGCAGATGGCACTGGAGGCAGATGGCACTGGAGGCAGATGGGGCTGACAGATGGGGCTGGCAGATGGGGCTGGCAGATGGGGCTGGCAGATGGGGCTGGGGCTGGCACTGGGGCTGGCACTGGCAGATGGCACTGGCAGATGGTGCTGGCTATTTGCTCTGGCTAATTGCTCTGGCAAATGGGGCTGGCAGATGGCACTGCGGCTGGCAGATGGCACTGGCGCTGGCAGGTGGCGCTGGCAGGTGGCACTGGGGCTGGCGGCACTGGGGCTGACGGATGGCACTGGCGCTGGCAGGTGGCACTGGCGCTGGCAGATGGCACTGGCAGATGGCACTGGCACTGGCAGGTGGCACTGGGGCTGGCTGCACTGGGGCTGACGGCACTTGGGCTGATGGATGGCACTGGCGCTGGCAGGTGGCACTAGCAAGTGGCACTGGCGGCACTGGCACTGGCGGCACTGGCACTGGCGGCACTGGTGGTGGCAGGTGGCACTGGCAGGTGGCACTGGCAGGTGGCACTGGCGGCACTGGCACTGGGGCTGACGGATGGCACTGGTGCTGGCAGGTGGCACTGGTGCTGGCAGGTGGCAGGTGGCACTGGCGGCACTGACGGCACTGGGGCTGACGGCACTGAGGCTGACGGATGGCACAGGCAGGTGGCACTGGCAGGTGGCACTGGGGCTGACGGCACTGACGGCACTGGGGCTGACGGACGGCACTTGGGCTGACGGGCGGCACTGGGGCTGACGGGCGGCACTGGGGCTGGCCAGTGGCGCTGGCAGGTGGCACTGGCGCTGGCGGCACTGGGGCTGATGGCACTGGGGCTGACGGCAGGCGCTGGCAGGTGGCACTGGCGGCACTGGCACTACTGGCAGATGGCACTGGGCTGACAGATGGCACTGGCACTGGGGCTGACAGATGGCACTGGGGCTGACACTGGCACTGGGGCTGACACAGGCACTGGGGCTGACACATAGATCGCTCTCCCTCCTCACACGCTGTCTCTGTGGGAGGAGGGAGAGACACGGCAATGGGAGATGATCTCATATGTTTACATATGAGATCATCTCCCATTGGCAGCTGCGATCGCGCTGTGAACGGCCGCTTTGATTGGCCGTTCACGGCGATCTGTATTTGCCTGTCTCCGGGAGACACGGCAAATACAATACTTCCGCGATGCGCACCCCCGGCGGCGCACATTGCGGAAGTAAACACCAGGCCATCCAGGGACGGCCAGGCGAAGGAAGCCGCCCGCTCTAAGGCCGTCATTCGGCTATAGGGCGGGCGGGAGGAGGTTAACTACCAAAAAACATATTTTATTTTTCTTACGCTAAAGTGTAATGAAACCAACAAGAGCTGCACCCATATATTATCTAAAAAATTATTTTAACCACTTAAGGACCGAGCCTCTTTTTGAGATGTGTTGTTTACAAGTTAAAAACATTTTTTTTGTTAGAAAATTAGTTATAACCCCCAAACATTATACATTTTTTCTAACACCCTAGAGAATAACATGGCGATTGTTCCAATACTTTCTGTCACACCGTATTTTTGCAGTGGTCTTACAAGCACACTTTTTTTGGAAAAAATACACTTTTTTGAATTAAATAAGATAACAGTAGAGCTAGCCCAATTTTTTTTATATTGTGAAAGATAATATTATGCCGAGTAAATTGATACCCAACATGGCACGCTTCAAAATTGCGCTTGCTCGTGGAATGTTGACAAACTTTTACCCTTAAAAATCTCCATAGGCGACGTTTAAAAAATTCTACAGGTTGCATATTTTAAGTTACAGAGGAGATCTAGGGCTAGAATTATTGCTCTCACTCTACCAATTGTGGCGATACCTCACTTGTGTGGTGTGAACACCATTTTCATATGCGGGCACCAGTGTTAATTTTGTTGTCTAAAACCGACTAAAACATTTTAGTCAACTAACTTAATACCATTTTAGTCGACTAAAATATGACTAAATCTAAAACAAGTGAGATGACTAAAATACGACTAAAACTAAAATGATATTTTAGTCAAAAGACTAAATTGTGGCTAAAACTAAAATGCCATTTTAGTCAAAAGACTAAAGCTGGCCATACACCTATAGATTATCTGCAGGTTTTCTATGGTTAGATGGAAAAAGTGCAACAGATTTCTCCACGTTCACTAAACTGTGTGGATGGAGGAATCTCCCACTTTTTCCATCTAACCATAGAAAATCTGCGGATTTATTTACTTATATAGCGCCATCAATTTACGCAGCGCTTTACATATACATTGTACATTCACATCAGTGCCTACCCTCAAGGAGCTTACAATCTAAGGTCCCTAACTCACATTCATACGTACTAGGGACAATTTAGACAGGATCCAATTAGCCTACCAGCATGACTTTGGAGTGTGGGAGGAAACTGGAGTACCTGGAGGAAACCCACGCAGGTACAGGGAGAACATGCAAACTCCAGGCAGGTAGTGTTGTGGTTGGGATTTGAACCATTGACCCTTCTTACTGCAAGGTGAAAGTGCTACCCACTACACCACTGTGCTACCCAATCTGTATGGCCAGCTTAAGACTACAACTAAATTGAAATTTGACGTAAAAATTAACACTATGACATTCACCATACAAGGTATGCTACCTGGCTTTTCCTCCTTAAGAACACCATATCTTCTCCTCTACATACTTCTTGTTGCTACGGCAAGACTAAACGTTTAAGACAATATGTTGCTTTTGATTTCCTGTATCTTCTCGTGCCAACAGGCCCATGCAAAGCCTGTTTTTTCTTGTTCTCGTTTATACACACATTCGATTCTGTATGTATACCGTTTTATTGTTGTCTTCAATAAAAATATTATGGAAAAAAAAAATAATTAACACTAGTCTTTAGTGCATGTTCATACGTCAATACAATAAATAATAACACATTAAAATTTTCACTCCAGCAGTATATAATGAGTTTGGAAATTGTAGAGAAATGCTTAACTAATCCATTAGATATTTAACTACACCCATTCAATTTTAGATAAGTAAAATGATTTTAGTTGACTAAAATGTACTGGAGATTTTAGTCTACTAAACTGTCCTGGAGATTTAATCGACTAAATAAGACTAAAACTAAAACAATTACAGAAGACTAAAATGGGACTAAAACTAAAATGCCATTTTAGTCCTAAGACTAAGGCCCCCTTCACACCGAGGAGGTTTTCAGGCGCTACAACGCTAAAAATAGCGCCTGAAAAAAACCCATCTCCTTTCACTCCAGTGTGAAAGCTTTACTGCTTTACCGCCAACACCCGCACAGCTCCAGTGTGAAAGGGGCCTTAAACTAAATCGAGATTTGTTGTCAAAATGAACATTGGCGGGCGCTACTCATGTATGTGTTCAGCTCGGTGGGATGGGGCACGTTTTAAAAATGTTTTAATTTTATTCTTATTTATTTTAGCTTTTATTTTTACACTGTTTTAAAAAAAAGAAAATGGTGTAATTTTTATTCCTATTACAAGTAGGGATGAGCTCGGTGTTCGAGTCGAACGCATGTTGGACTCGAACACCGGGTGTTCACCCGGTCGGTGAAGCCAGAACTTTGTGGGCTGTTCTCGCCATATTCGTGTAGCGCTCATGCCCCACAATGTACTGCAACATCACAGTGCATTGCTGGCTGATGATTGGCCAAGCATGCACTGTGACCCGCATGCTTGGCCAATCACAGCGCCAGCAGCGAGGAGATCCATAATTGGCCACAGGCAATTATAGCTCAGGGGGTTTAGTACACGCCCCACACTATATAAGGCCGCCTGCGTGGTGGCCTTGTTTAGTGTGTTGCGGCGTTCATAGAGAGACAGATAGGCAGGGACAGTGTCCTTATTTCTTGTGAACCTAGCGCAGTTACAGTCGGTGTATTGTGCCCCCTGCACAGTGTTTACCTGAAGCTACCCCAATTGCTGGTGTTGTTCTGGTCCTATACCAGAGGCAGATACAGCAGTTACAGTCAGTGTATTGTGCCACCTGCACAGTTTACCCCAGAAGCTACCCCCAGTTGCTTGTGTTGTTCTAGTCCTATACCACAGGCAGCTGCAGCAGTTACAGTCGGTGTATTGTGCCACCTGCACAGTGTACACCTGAAGCTACCCCCAATTGCTCATGTTGTTCTAGTCCTATACCACAGGCAGCTGCAGCAGTTACAGTCGGTGTATTGTGCGCCCTGCACAGTGTTTACCTGAAGCTACCCCAATTACTGGTGTTGTTCTGGTCCTATACCACAGGCAGCTACAGCAGTTACAGTCGGTGTATTGTGCCACCTGCACAGTGTACACCTAAAGCGACCCCAATTGCTGGCGTTCTCATCTCCCTGCAGGCCATTAGTATGTCTGGAAGGCCAACAAGGAGAAGTAGACATTCACGAGCCAATAAAAGAGGGCAAGCAGGCTCTGTGTCTAGAGGCAACAGTGCTGGTCATGGGCGCGGTGCATCGTCATCAGGTCCTGTCCATGGGACACGCTTGTCCTTATTTTCGGCAGCTGGATGTGTTGAGCCGCAACATGCCGAAGACTTGGTAGAGTGGATGACCAAGCCCTCCTCATCCTCTCTCACCCAGGCTCAGGGTACTGGCAAAGCAGCTGATAACTTCCCTCGTCTCAATGGCATCAGTCATTCCTTCCCTAGACCCACCATGTCCTCCTGAGGAGTCCCCCGAACTGTTTGACCACAGTGTTGGGTACATGCTCCAGGATAATGCCCAGCGTTTTGAAGGCTCTGATGATGATACCCAGCTAGAGGAAGGCAGCGTGAGCCCAGAGAGAGGGAATGCCCAAAAAGGACAACAATCTGGCAGTCATGTTCCACCAGCTGCAGCATACTGCCAGGTTTGCTCCAGTGATGAGCAGGGAGGGGATTTTGAGATCACTGACTCCATGTGGGTGCCTGATAGGAGAGAGGAGGAGGAGGCACATCTCCAACAAGGCAGGATGCCCTCCAGGGGCAAGCTTAAGTGCAGCACACCGACTGAATCACACCGCAGAGCTCCACCTGTGCAGGGTGCTGCCTCTGCGCGTTATTCTAAAAGTTCTTTAGTGTGGGCCTTTTTTGAGACGAGTGCATCAGATCGCACCGCTGCTATTTGCAACATATGTCTCAAGCGTATCTCGCGTGGCCAAAACATCAGCCGCTTGGGCACTACATGCTTGACCAGACATATGTTGACCTGCCATGCAGCTCGTTGGCAAGCGTACCTCAAAGACCCACAGCAAAGAACAAAGCGGACCTCTCCTTGCTCCTCATCAGCTGGCATCTCCAACCCCACTAGACCTTCAGTCCTCTCTGAAACCTGCTCTGAGAGGAATGAAGGTGTAGAATTTGGTGTGTCACAGCCAAGTGCTTGTGGGCACTTTGCTAGCAGTACACCCAGGTCCGATTGTAGCAGGCAAATTTCCCTGCCCCAGCTGCTGGACCGTAGAAAGAAGTTCACTCCCAGCCAACCACATGCCCAGCGGTTGAATGCTAGCTTGGCTAAATTGCTAGCACTTCAACTGTTGCCTTTTCAGTTGGTAGACTCGGCCCCCTTCCGTGAGTTTGTGCAATGTGCGGTTCCTCAGTGGCAGGTTCCCGAACGCCACTTTTTCTCATGGAAGACGATTCCGGCTCTCTACGGGCATGTAGAATGCATCGCTGGACTGAGCGGTCAGCGGTAAGGTGTATATTACCGCTGACTCATGGTCCAGCAGGCATGGACAGGGACATTACCTGTCTTTCACGGCGCATTGGGTGACTCTTCTGGCAGTTGGGAAGGACAAGGTGCAGTAGAGTTGGAGGTTGTTCCATCACCATGCCTCCAAAATGCTACTACTGGTTGTGACACACCTCTCTCCTCCACCCCCTCCTCTTCTTCTTCCTCCATGGCCTCTTCCTGTGCTTTGTTCTCGGAACCAGCGGTGCTCCGTAGGCGTTTAAGGGGCTACACAGGAGCCACACTGGGGCAGATATTCGGTCAGCTCTGCAGGGGCAGGGTGAGAGGTGGTTAATGCCACACCAGCTTAAGCCAGGAATGGTGGTTTGCGACAATGGCACCAACCTCCTCTCCGCCCTCAGACAGGGACAACTGACCCATGTGCCCTGTCTGGCTCATGTGCTTAACTTGGTGGTGCAGCAGTTCTTGGGCAGGTACCCAGGCTTACGGGATGTCCTGAGGCAGGCCAGGAAAGTCTGTGTGCATTTCCGCCGGTAGGGATGAGCTTCGTGTTCGAGTCGAACGTACGTTCGACTCGAACATTGGCTGTTCGTCCGTTCGGCGAAATCCGAACATTTTGGTCCGTTCGTGTCAAATTCGCGTGGCGCTCACGGCCCACAATGCACTGCGATGGCGCAGTGCATTGCTGGCTCATGATTGGCCAAGCATGCACTGTGACCCGCATGCTTGGCCAATCGCAGCGCGAGCAGCGAGGAGAGCCATGATTGGCCACAGGCAGGATGCCTGTGGCCAATCATAGCTCAGGCTGTGTAGTGCACGCCCCACACTATATAAGGCCGCCATTGCGGCGGCCTCGTGTAGTGTGTTGGAGTCTGAAGCAGTGGGTGTTCTGTGTACCTTTAACACAGTACACACCGTTCGTTTTCGGCTGATTTCCTATCTTGCTGTTGTGTTGTGGCTATTGTCTGCGTGCCCTGACCGCAGTATACACCACTATATTCACCTCGCCTATATAGCTAGTGATCTATCTTTAATAATAGAGCTTGCAGTCAGTAGTGTTAGGAGATAGTGCGTGCTGTCTGCGTGCTCTGTACCCAGTACATACCGCTATATCCACCTACATAGCTGTTCTCTATTTGAGCCCACTTGCCATCTGCAGGAGTTATTGGAAGTTGTGTGTGCCTCCAGCACAGCACAGTATACATCTGTATATACCCCTTTATCTCTGGTGTTCTATAAAAAAGGCATCTGCAGGAGTTAGTGGGTGTTGTGTGCCTCCAGCACAATATAAACTACCCAACTGCTGTTTTACCCAACTCCCTTCAGGCCATTACCATGTCTGGAAGGCCAGCAAGGAGAGGCAGACAGGCGCGAGCCGATAAAAGAGGGCAAGCAGGCTCTGTGTCTAGAGACAACAGTGCTGGTCGTGGACGCGGTGCATTGTCATCAGCACGTGGCCATGGGACATGCTTGTCCTTCTTTTCGGCAGCTGGACATGTTGAACCGCAACATGCCAACAACTTGGTAGAGTGGATGACCAAGCCCTCTTCATCCTCCTCATCCTCTCTCACCCAGTCTCAGGGTAGTAGCAAAGCAGCTGCCAACGCATCGTCTTCCCTCGTCTCAATGTCATCATCAGTGACTCCTTCCCTAGACCCACCACGTCCTCCTGAGGAGTCTCCTGAACTCTTTGAGCACAGTGTTGGGTACATGCTCCAGGAGGATGCCCAGTGTTTTGTGGGCTCTGATGATGACACCCAGCTAGAGGAAGGCAGTAGCGTGAGCGCAGAGAGAGGGGATGCTCAAGAAGGACAGCAATCTGGCAGTCATGTTCCACAAGCTGCAGCATCCTGCCAGGTTTGCTACAGCGATGAAGAGGGAGGGGATGATGAGGGCACTGACTCCACGTGGGTGCCTGGAAGGAGGGAGGAGGAGGAGGAGGCACATGTCCAACGAGGCAGGATGCCCTCCGGGGGCCAGCTTAGGGGCAGCACACCGACTGAATCACACCACAGAGCTCCGCCTGTGCAGAGTGCTGCCTCAGCGCGTTATTCTAAAAGTTCTTTGGTGTGGGCCTTTTTTGAGACGAGTGCATCAGATCGCACCGCTGCTATTTGCAGCATATGTCTCAAGCGTATCTCACGTGGCCAAAACATCAGCCGCTTGGGCACCACATGCTTGACCAGACATATGTTGACCTGCCATGCAGCTCGTTGGCAAGCGTACCTCAAAGACCCACACCAAAGAACAAAGCGGACCTCTCCTTGCTCCTCATCAGCTGGCATCTCCAACCCCACTAGACCTTCAGTCCTCTCTGAAACCTGCTCTGAGAGGAATGAAGGTGTAGAATTAGGTGTGTCACAGCCAAGTGCTTCCGGGAACTCTGCTAGCGGTACACCCACATCCGATTATAGCAGGCAAATGTCCCTGCCCCAGCTGCTGGACCGGCGGAAGAAGTTTACTCCCAGCCATCCACATGCCCAGCGGTTGAATGCTAGCTTGGCTAAATTGCTAGCACTTCAACTGCTGCCTTTTCAGTTGGTAGACTCGGCCCCCTTCCGTGAGTTTGTACAATGTGCGGTTCCTCAGTGGCAGGTCTCCAAACGCCACTTTTTCTCACGGAAGGCGATTCCGGCTCTCTACCAGAATGTGGAAGGCAATGTCCTTGCCTCGCTGGACAGGGCGGTCAGCGGTAAGGTGCATATTACCGCTGACTCATGGTCCAGCAGGCATGGACAGGGACGTTACCTGTCTTTCACGGCCCATTGGGTCACTCTTCTGGCTGCTGGGAAGGATGCAGGACAAGGTGCAGTAGTGTTGGAGGTTGTTCCGCCACCACGCCTCCAAAATGCTACTATTGGTTGTGACACACCTCTCTCCTCCACCCCCTCCTCTTCTTCTTCCTCCATGGCCTCTTCCAGTGCTCTGTCCTTAGAACCAGCGGTGCTCCGTAGGCGTTCCAGGGGCTACGCAAGTACGCAGGCAAAACGATGCCATGCCGTGCTTGCGCTGGTTTGTTTGGGGGACAGGAGCCACACTGGGGCGGATGTTTTGTCAGCTCTGCAGGGGCAGGCCGAGAGGTGGTTGACGCCACGCCAGCTTAAGCCAGGAATGGTGGTTTGCGACAATGGCACCAACCTCCTCTCTGCCCTCCGACAGGGACAACTGACCCATGTGCCCTGTGTAGCTCACGTCCTTAACCTGGTGGTGCAGCGGTTCTTGGGCAGGTACCCCGGCTTACATGATGTCCTGAAGCAGGCCAGGAAAGTCTGTGTGCATTTCCGCCGATCATTTAATGCCTGTGCTCGGCTGGCTGAGCTCCAAAAGGAGTTGAACCTGCCCAAGAACCGCCTTATATGTGACATGCCCACCAGATGGAACTCAACATTGGCCATGCTGCAGCGGCTGCACACGCAGCAGAGGGCCATCAATGAGTACCTGTGCGACTACGGCACCAGGACAGGGTCAGGGGAGCTTGGTTTTTTCTCACCACGCCAGTGGGGCATGATCAGGGATGCATGCACTGTCCTGTCACCGTTTGAGGAGGCCACAAGGATGGTGAGCAGTGACAGTGCATGCATCAGTGACACTGTACCTCTTGTCCACCTCTTGGAGCATACGCTGCGTGGAATAATGGACAGGGCACTTGAGGCAGAACAGAGGCAGGAAGAGGAGGACTTCCTTGCCTCTCAAGGCCCCCTTTATCCAGACAGTGTGACAGAGGAGGAGGAAGAGGAGGAGGAGGATGATTGTGTCAGCATGGAGGTGGAGGCTGGCACTCAGCATCAGCATCAGCAGTCTTATAGGGATGATTTACAGTCCCAAGAAACACGTGGACTTGTACGTGGCTGGGAGGAGGTAGCTGCGGATCATGTTGTCCTTAGTGACCCAGAGGACTCCGGACCGAATGCCTCAGCTAACCTACGCTGCATGGCCTCCCTGATCCTGCAAAGCCTGCGGAAGGATCCTCGTATTCTTCAGATCAAGGAGAGGGACCATTACTGGCTGGCCACTCTCCTTGATCCACGGTACAAGGGTAAGGTTGCCGACCTTATCTTGTCATTGCAGAGGGAGCAGAGGATGAGACATCTCCTGGAGGCCTTGCAGAAAGGTCTGTGCAACGCGTTCCCAGAGACTGGGAGGTTACAAACTCCTGGTCCTGGACAACGTGTTGCTGAGGCATCGGTCAGAAGGAGCGGTGGAGAAGGTGGCCGTCTGACTGATGCTTTCAGACAATTTTTTAGTCCACAGCCCCAAGGTATGATCGGTTCCAGCACCCATCGCCAGCGTCTGATTTACATGGTGCAGGAATACCTAGGGGCAAGGTCAGACTTGGACACCTTTCCCACCGAAAATCCTCTGGCTTACTGGGTCTTGAGGATGGATCACTGGCCAGAGCTTGCACAGTATGCAATTGAGCTACTGGCCTGTCCTGCATCCAGCGTTCTTTCGGAACGCACCTTCAGTGCTGCTGGTGGCTTTGTTACCGATCACAGGGTGCGCCTGTCCACCGAATCAGTTGATCGACTGACCTTCATCAAGATGAATCAGTCTTGGATCACCCACAGCTACCAAGCACCTGAAGCTGATGTAACCGAATAATTTTTTTTGAAATACCACATCCCTTCAAGACTGCCTATGCTGATGCTGAGTGACTGTCCTGTTATGTTGATTGTCTATCCTCTTCCTCCTCCGCTGATATGTTGGAAGAACATTTTTGGTTCTGGGTGATGCCAGCAGCCCAATTTTTCTGCCCCTGTTTAACAGGGGCGTTTAAGCACAATTTTTGATGCAATGCTTTGCACCAGGGCTAATTCCTGCAATAAAACTAGAGTATATGGCAGAGGTTGCAGTGTGGTGGCACCAGCACCAGTGCCTAAGGCCCAATTTTTCTGCCCCTGTTTAACAGGGGCGTTTAAGTACAATTTTTGATGCAAGGCTTTGCAGCAGGGCTAATTCCTGCAATAAAACTAGAGTATATGGCAGAGGTTGCAGTGTGGTGGCACCAGCACCAGTGCCTAAGGCCCAATTTTTCTGCCCCTGTTTAACAGGGGCGTTTAAGTACAATTTTTGATGCAATGCTTTTCAGCAGGGCTAATTCCTGCAGAAAAACTAGAGTATATGGCAGAGGTTGCAGTGTGGTGGCACCAGCACCAGTGCCTAAGGCCCAATTTTTCTGCCCCTGTTTAACAGGGGCGTTTAAGTACAATTTTTGATGCAATGCTTTGCAGCAGGGCTAATTCCTGCAATAAAACTAGAGTATATGGCAGAGGTTGCAGTGTGGTGGCACCAGCAGCAGTGCCTAAGGCCCAATTTTTCTGCCCCTGTTTAACAGGGACATGTAATTACAATTCTTGATATAATATTTCACAGGAGGGCCCCTTCCTGTGCCCACCCAGAGTAATGGTGAGGACTTATAGTGTTGTGGCACCAGCACCACAACCACCAAAGGTCAATTTTTCTACCACTGTTCAACAATGGCATGTAATTACAATTCTTGATATAATCGTTCACAGCAGGGCGCTCCAGCGCCCACCAAGAGTCACTTTGAGGGCTTACAATGTTGTGGCAAAACCAACACCTTGTTCCGCCATTTCTGCAGAGCATATAGGGCAGGCCCCTACTTTCAAACATCCAATTTACAAACATCTCCTACTTGCAAACGGAAGGAGACAACAGCAAGTGAGATGAAAAAAGATTGACGACAAAACAAATTATACAGGACTGGAGCTACACTTTAAAAATGTACCAGTTGACAATTACAAACAGATTCAACTTAACACAACAAACCTACACAGTCCCTGTCTTGTTTGCACCGCCTGTATACTGCTGTTCTGAGTATATAGGGCCTGGGGGCCACACGCATTTCCTTTTTTTAATATGGGTACGGGGTTCCCCTTAATATGCGTACAAGACCCAAATAGGCTGGTAATGGGCAGGGAGGGCTACCCATGCCATTTTTCTCAATGATTTTCAACCATATTGCAGGAACCAGATATAACATTAAAACCGCAAGCAGTTTTAAATGGTGTTATTTCCATTAAATGTCATTTTGTGCAGGGACTGTTCTAAACACGGGAAACACGTGGCACTTCACAAGCATACTACAGACACCCCACAGGCACCATATTTAAAGGAATATTTCACTTTTTTTTTTTTCACTTTGATTGTCATTAAAATCAGTGCTCCCGCCAAAACGGCCGTTTTTAAAACTTTTTTTTGCATTGACCCATGTCCCCCTGGGGCAGGAGCCAGGTCCCCAAACCCTTTTTAGGACAGTATCTTGCATATTAGCCGTTAAAATTAGCACTTTTAATTTCGAACGTTCGAGTCCCATAGACTTCAATGGGGTTCTAACGTTCGTTCGAATTTGGGGTCCGTTCGAAAGTTCTGGTGCGAACCGAACCGGGGGGTGTTCGGCTCATCCCTATCCGCCGGTCATATAATGCCAGTGCTCGGCTGGCTGAGCTCCAAAAGGAATTAAACCTGCCCAAGAACCGCCTTATCTGTGACATGCCCACCAGGTGGAACTCAACATTTTCCATGCTGTAGCAGCTGTACACGTAGCAGAGGGCCATCAATGAGTATCTGTGTGACTATTGCACGAGGACAGGGTCAGGGGAGCTCTGTTTTTTTCCCCACGCCAGTGGGGCATGATCAGGGATGCATGCACTGTCCTATCACCATTTCAGGAGGCCACGAGGATGGTGAGCAGTGACAGTGCATGCATCAGTGACACTGAACTGCCCACCTGTTGGAGCACACGCTGCATGTAATAATGGACAGGGCACTTGAGGCAGAACAGAGGCAGGAAGAGGAGGATTTCCTTGCCTCTCAAGGCCCCCTTTATCCAGACAGTGTTCCTGCTGTCCTGCCGTTCACACAGGAAGAGGAGGAGGTGGAGGAGGGGCAGGATTGTGTCAGCATGGAGGTGGAGCCTGACACTCAGCATCAGCAGCAGTTTTTTAGGGATGATTTACAGTTCCAAGAAACCCGTGGACTTGTACATGGCTGGGAGGAGGTGGCTGCAGATCAGGTCATCCTTAGTGACCCAGAGGACTCCGGACTGAATGCCTCAGCTAACCTACGCTGCATGGCCTCCCTGATCCTGCAAAGCCTGCGGAGGGGGATCATTACTGGCTGGCAACTCTCCTTGATCCACGGTACAAGGGTAAGGTTGCAGACCTTATCTTGCCATTGCAGAGGGAGCAGAGGATGAGACATCTCCCGGAGGCCTTGCAGAAAGGTCTGTGCAACGCGTTCCCAGAGATTGTGATGTTACAAATTCCTGGTCCTGGACAACGTGTTGCTGAAGCTGCGGTCAGTCACAGAAGGAGCGGTGGAGAAGGTGGCCGTCTGACCGATGAGTTCAGACAATATTTTAGTCTGCATCCCCAAGGTATGATCGATTCCAGCAACCATCGCCAACGTCTGATTTACATGGTGCTGGAATACCTAGGGGGTAGGTCAGACTTGTACACCTTTCCCACCGAAAATCCTCTGGTTTGCTGGTACTTGAGGATGGATCACTGGCCAGAGCTTGCACAGTATGCAATTGAGCTACTGCCCTATCCTGCATCCAGTGTTGTTTCGAAAAGCACATTCAGTGCTGCTAGAGGCTTTGTAACCGACCACAGGATGTGCCTGTCCACTGACTCGGTTGATTGACTGACTTTCATAAAGATGAATCAGTCTTGGATCACCACCAGCTACCTAGCACCTGAAGCTGATGTAACAGAATAATTTTTTTTGAAATGTCACATCCCTTCAAGACTGCCTATGCAGATGCTGGGTGACTATCCTGTTATGCTGACTGACTATCCTCTTCCTCCTCAATGATCCTGCTGATAGCTTGGAAGAACATTTTTGCTTCTGGGCACTGCCACCACTGGCTAAGGCCCAATTTTTCAGCCCCTGTTTAACAGGGGCATGTAATTACAATTTTTGATGCAATATTTTGCAGGAGGGTTCATTGCTGCGCTCAACTACAATATTTGTTAAAGGTGGTTGCAGTGTCGTGGCACCAGCACCAGTGCCTAAGGCCCAGTTTTTCAGCCCCTGTTTAACAGGGGCATGTAATTACAGTTTTTGATACAATGCTTTTCAGCATGGCTCATTCATGCGCTCCAACTAGAGTATCTCTGAGGGGTTACAGTGTCGTGGCACCAGCACCAGTCCCTAACGCCCAATTTTTCAGCCCCTGTTTAACAAGGGCGTGCAATTACAATTTTTGATGTAATACTTTGCAGCAGGGCTCATTCCTGCTCTTCAACTAGAGTTTCTGTGAGGTGTTGCAGTGTTATGGCACCAGTGCCTAAGGCCCAATTTTTCTGACCCTGTTTAACAGGTGCATGTAATTACAATTCTTGACATAATAGTTCACAGCAGGGCATTCCAGCATCCACCAAGAGTCCCTTTGAGGGCTTACAGTGTTGTGGCAACACCAACACCTTAGGCCCAAATTTCTGCAGAGCATATAGGGCAGGACCCTACTTTCAAACATCCAATTTACAAATGTCTCCTACTTGCAAACGAAAGGAGACAACAGGAAGTGAGATGAAAAAAGACAGATGGCCAAAAAAAATTATACAGGGGTGATAACCCTTCCCTATGTTTTCGAAAAAGCCTAAAAATAGATTTTTTGACTGGAGCTACACTTTAAAAATGTACCAGTTCAAAATTACAAACAGATTCTACTTAACACAACAAACCTACACAGTCCCTGTCTTGTTTACACCGCCTGTATACTGCTGTTCTGAGTATATAGGGCCTGGGGGCCTCACGCCTTTCCTTTTTTTGTATTTGGCTACGGGGTTACCCTTAATATCCGTACAAGACCCAAAGGGGCTGGTAATAAGCAGGGGGGGCTACCCATGCCATTTTTCTCAATGATTTTCATCCGTATGGCCGGATCCAGACATTACATTGAAACCGCAGTTTTAAATTAATTTTTTTTTCCGTTAGAAATTTTATTTTGTGCAGGGACTGTTCTAAACACAGGAAACACATGCCACTTCACAGGCATACTATAGACACCCGCCATGCACGATATGTAAAGGAATATTTCACTTTTTTTTTTTCGCTTTAAGCGTCATTTAAATCAGGGCTCCTGAAAAAACTGACATTTTTAAAAGTTTATTTTGCATTGATACATGTACCCTGGGGCAGGAGCCAGGTCCCCAAACCCTTTTTAGGACAATACCTTGCATATTAGCCTTTAACCACCTCAATACAGTGCACTTACACCCCCTTCCTGACCAGACCAATTTTCGGCTTTCAGCGCTCTCACAGTTTGAATGACAATTACTCAGTCATGCAACACTGTACCCATATGAAACGTGCATCCTTTTTTCCATACAAATAGAGTTTTCTTTTATGCCGCGTACACACGTAGCAGACTATCCGGCGGACTTAGTCCAGCGGACCCCCCGCCGGACTTTCCGAACGGGCTACTTGCCCACACACGGCACTTTTCCAGCGGACTAATACGGCGTACTAAGTCCGTCGGACTATCCGCCGTACTTTTGAAATGAACGGACTCGCCCACACACGCGGAGGAAAGTCCGCTCATTTTGAGCACATCTCCAGGTAGGCGGGGCCCCGCCACCTGATATGGACTTAAAGGGGAACCTTAATGCTGAAAAAAAATCGGCGTGGGGGTCCCCCCAGGTCCACATCAAACCCTTGTCCGAGCACGCTACCCGGCCGGCCAGGAAAGGGGGGACGAGCGAGCGCCACCCCCACCCCAAAGCACCCTGTCCCCATGCTGATGAGGACAAGGGCCTCTTCCCGACAACCCTGGCCGTTGGTTGTCGGGGTCTGCGAGCGGGGGGCTTATCGGAATCCAGGAGCCCCTTTAATAAGGGGGCCCCCGTATCCCCGCCCCCCACCCTATGTGAATGAGTATGAGGTACAATGTACCCCTACCCATTCACCTGTAAAAAAAAGTAAAAAAAACACAACACACAAGGGTTAAAATAGTTTATTGCACAGCTCCGGGGGTCTTCCATCTTCGGGGGTCTTCTCGCCGGACTCCTCCGCTATCTTATGCTAGCTCTTTTACTAGCGGAGGAGCCCGGCATTCTTCTTCGCCGCCGCCCTCTTCTTCCGTCTTCGGGGGTCTTGTCCCCCTCTTCGGTTCTTCTGCCGGGCCACCGCGCCTTCTTCTAGCTCTTTTACAGGTGGTGGCCCGGTCTTCTGTCGCCGCTTTCGCCGTCTTCTATTCTTCTGTTCTTCTCTTCAGATGTTGCCTTGTCGCATCCTCCACTCACAATGGCACGGACCTGACACGCGGCGACTTATAAAGGGACATCACCGGATGATGTCCCCGCCCATTATGGTGTCACAGTCCCAGAGGATGCTGGGACTGTGACATCATAATAGTCGCCGCTCGCCCGGTCCCCATCATTGTGAGCAGAGAGAGCAACAAGGCAACATCTGAAGAGAATAACAGAAGACGGCGACGACGACGGCGACGCCAGCGACGCCAGCGACAGAAGACCGGGCCACCGCCTGTAAAAGAGCTAGAAGAAGGCGCGGTGGCCCAGCAGAAGAACCGAAGACCCTCGAAGTCGGAAGAAGAGGGCAGCGGCGAAGAAGAATGCCGGGCTTCTCCGCTAGTGAAAGAGCTAGCAGAAGATAGCGGAGGAGTCCGGCGAGAAGACCCCCGAAGACGGAAGACCCCCGGAGCTGTGTAATAAACTATTTTAACCCTTGTGTGTTGTGTTTTTTTTTTACTTTTTTTTACAGGTGAATGGGTAGGGGTACACATTCACATAAGGGGGCCCCCGGATCCCGGCCTCCCAACCTATTAAAGGGGGCTCCCGGATTCCGATAAGCCCCCCGCCCACAGACCCCGACAACCAATGGCCAGGGTTGTCGGGAAGAGACCCTTGTCCTCATCAACATGGGGACAAGGTGCTTTGGGGTGGGGGGGCCACGTGGCCCCCACTTCCCCAAGGCACCCCCCCATGTTGAGGGCACGCGGCCTGGTATGGCTTAGGAGGGGGGGCGCTCACTCGTCCCCCCCTTTCCTGGCCGGCCGGGTAGCGTGCTCGGACAAGGGTCTGATGTGGACCTGGGGGGGACCCCCACGCAGATTTTTTTCGGCGTTGGGGTTCCCCTTTAAGTCCACACCAGGTGGCGGGGCCAGCGACGCATCCTTCGCCCCGCCTACCTGGAGACATGCTCAAAATGAGCAGACTTTTCTCCGGCCGGGAAAAGTCCGCTCATTTCAAAAGTACGGCGGACTGGCATATGCACGGCCGGATTGTCCGCCGAAATGCAAGTCCGGCGGGAAGATTGGAGTGCAAAACTACTTTCTAAGTCCTTCGTACTTTCGGGTAAAAAAAGTCAGCCGGAGGCTACACACGGGGGGATTGTCCAGTGGACTTGAGTTTGCCAGACTTTTCCACCCGATTGTTTGATCGTGTGTACGCGGCATAAGTGGTATTTAATCACTAGTGGGTTTTTTTTGTGCTATAAATAAAAAAAACTTAAATTTTGTGAAAAAAATGCCTTTTTCTTTGTTTCTGTCATAAAATTTTGCTAATTAGTAATTTTTCTTCATAAATTTTAGCCAAAATTTATACTGCTACATATCTTTGGTAAAAATAACCCACATTAGTGTATATTATTTGGTCTTTGTGAAAGTTATAGAGTCTACAAACTTTGGTGCCAATCACTGAAAATTAATCTAATAACCGGGGTAACTGGCGCTACCTATTTAACATAAACAAATATTGACTCTTATTGATGAAACAAATGAAAAAGAGAAAATGAGAAATGCCAAGAAAAAATAGGAGTGATCTATCTCACCAGTAATAGTATTCATATGTGTAATCGTACCTAAATAAAAATGAAGCCTCCCACTTATTTCAATCCAAGCCCAAAAAAAGACACATACAAGAGGCTACTTCCAGAGGTGACATACAATCGCACAGATTCCCTACTGCGACTCCAATGTGACAATAAGCAGTGTAATAATTTAGGACCTTATCCTGAGAACTTAGTATAATCTTGAACAAATCATATATAAATTCTGTGAAAAAACACCAGATTAATATAGAAAAACTTGTACTGAGTGCGACTTTTCCTTAAAATCGCATTAGTGCCACATTATGATAAACCCACCGATCTGTCGGCTGGGAAGAGAAAAATATAAATATAAAAATCTACTCCAATTACTACATGTGAAAAAAATATATATGAATTAAAAAAATATATGAATATATAAAACAAACTCTAATAAGTATATGTGTAAGTGAGACGTGCAATTGAAAATACCGAATTAGATGACACAATTCAAATTCAAAAACAAAAAGTTCCAAACATATGTACTAGCAAAGCATCTATAAAAAAAATGATACAAATAAAAAATGTGTTATAGTGACCCTTAGAAAAATGATAAAAATAAAAATAAAAAATAAAAATAAAAGTCCAACTCTCCAAAAAGTCTTCAATAGTGCAAATTCAACATTAAATGTTCATAAAGTGACTTTTGTGCTTCTTGTGTGATCTTCAAAGTGACTTCCGTGCTCCCCCGCAAGGTACCCCACTCACCAAAAAAATTCACCCCTACAGGGGTAGTTCGCCTTTAAATCCAATCTGCCGATATCCAGGTCTTTGACCTTCTGACCTCTTTATTTATAATTGTTCGTATCCAAAAGGAGATTCCATTTGTGCCCTCACAGTAAGCTGTTCAGTAAGCAGTTCTGGCTGACTAACCACCAGCTCGGATGATGGTGAGAAGTTTAATGGGAAGAGAGAGAAGCAGGAAAGGGATCCAATCTATCTGATGACTCACTGTTTCATTGTTCACAAAAAAAAAAAAAAAACTCCTGCATCAATCACACACGAATCCTCAGTGTTAGTGCTTGTTGTATAAGAAAAAAAAAAAAAAAATCCTCTCCATTACTTCCTTTAATCACTGAAAATTGATCACATCTGATCAGGCCTTCAGTACATCGGGTGTATCTCATTTCTTGAGACACTAATGTCGTGTACACACGTAGCAGACTATCCGGCGGACTTAGTCTGGCGGTCTTTCCGCCGGACTGTCCGCCGGACTTTCCGAACGAGCTACTTGCCCACACACGCTCATTTTGCAGCAGACTAATATGGTGTACTAAGTCCGCCGGACTATCTGCCGTACTTTTGAAATGAACGGACTCGCCCACACATGCAGAGGAAAGTCTGCTCATTTTGAGGAGGCTTCGCTGGCCCGTCACCTGGTATGGACTTAATCCTCCCAGCATCCTCTGGGACTGTGACATCATAATGGGCGGGGACATCATCCGATAATGTCCCTATATAAGTCGCCACAGGCCGCTTCTCTGTCATTGTGACCGGAGAGAGCGACGAGGCAACATCTCCTGGAGAGAAGAAGAGAAGAACAGAAGATGGCGACAGCGGAAACGGCGACAGAAGACCGGGCCACCACTTGTAAAAGAGCTAGAAGAAGGCGCGGTGGCCCAGCAAGAAGAACCGAAGAGGGGGGACAAGACCCCCGAAGAGGAGGACAAGACCCCCGAAGTCGGAAGAAGAGGGCGGCGGCGGCAAGAAGAAGAAGAAGAAAGCCAGGCTCCTCCGCTAGTAAAAGAGCTAACAGAAGATAGCGGAGGAGTCCGGCGAGAAGACCCCCGAAGACGGAAGAAGACCCCCGGAGCTGTGCAATAAACTATTTTAACCCTTGTGTGTTGCCCCCCTCCCGCAGACCCCGACAACCAACGGCCAGGGTTATCGGGAAGAGGCCCTTGTCCTCATCAACATGGGGACAAGGTGCTTTGGCACACCCCCATGTTGAGGGCACATGGCCTGGTACGGCTTAGGAGGGGGGGGGGCGCTCGCTCATCCCCACCCCCTTTCCTGGCTGGCCGGGTAGCGTGCTCGGGTAAGGGTCTGATATGGACCTGGGGGGGACTCCCATGCCGATTTTTCGGCGTAGGGGTTCCCCTTTAAGTCCATACCAGGTGACGGGGCCAGCGACACCTCCCTCGCTGGTCCCAGGTGCCTGAAGACGTGCTCAAAATGAGCGGACTTTTCTCCAGGCGGGAAAAGTCCGTTCATTTCAAACGCACGGTGGACTGGCACACACACGGCCGTATTGTCCGCCGAAATGCGAGTCTGACGGACAGATTGGAGTGCAAAAATACTTTCTTAGTCCGCCGGACTTTTGGGTAAAAAAAGTCCGCCGGAGCCTACACACGGGCAGATTGTCTGGCGGACTTGAGTCCGCCGGACTTTTCCACCAGATTGTTTGATCGTGTGTACAAGGCATAACAAGTCAGGAGAGTACCAAATGACCCCTTTTTAGAAAGTAGACATTCCAAGGTATTAAGTAAGGAGCATGGTGAGTTTTTTTAAGTTGTCATTTTTTCCCACAATTCTTTGCAAAATGAAGATTTTTTTTTTTTTACAAAATTGTCATATTATCAGGTTATTTCTCACACACAGCATATGCATACAACAAATTACATCCCAAAATACATTCTGCTACTCTTCCCGAGTATGGCATTACCACATGTGTGAGACTTTTACACAGCCTGGCTACATACAGAGCACCAACATTGAAGTGGCACTTTCAGACGTTCTACGAGCAAAAATTACACATCTCATTTCACAGCCACCTATTACACTTTTGAAGGCCCTGGAGTACCATGACAATGAAATTGCCCATAAAATGACCCCATTTTGGAAAGAAAACCCCAACGTATAATCTGTGAGGCATAATGAGTCTTTTGAACGGTTCATTTTTTTCCAGAAGTTTTTGGAAAATGTGGAAAAAAATTAAAACACATTTTTTTTTACACAAAGTTGTCAATTTATAAGATATTTTTAACACATAGCATATATATATAGCAAAAATTACACCTCAAAACACGTTCTGCTACTCCTCTTGAGTATGGCGATACCACATGTGTAGGACTTTTACACAGCCTGGGCACATAGAGAGGCCGAACATTGAAGTAGTACCTTCAGGCGTTCTAGGAGCATAAATGACACATCTCATTTCATTCCTACCAATCGCACTTTTCAAGGTCCTGGAGCACCAGGACAGTGAAATTACCCACAATCCAATTGGCTCCAGTTTAAGGGCAATTTTAGATGCGGCAAACAGATACGCCTATTGTGTCCACATAAAGAAGGGCCAATTCATACAGTCTTGTACCAACAAAAAATCTTTTGAGATCTCTTTGTTCGTTAATTGTAACACTCCATTTTTAATATACATAATCACTTGTACCAGTTGTCAAATCCAATATGTAGGACGTACCACACGTCGATTAAAAGACCGGTTATACAACCATTTATACAACATCGAGAGGAACAAATCGACCAATATTGCAAAACATTGGAATTTGGTACATTCCAAAGATGTTTCTAGCCTCTTTATACAGGAGGTCGAGAAAATTGTCACCCCAAAATGGGGGGGGGGGGGGATAAATTTCGTACATTATGTAAACGCGAGGTATATTGGATTTTTATTTTGAACACCAGAAACCCATTTGGGTTGAACTTTGAATGGGATGTTTCCCATTATTATGATTAAATAATGCCAACCAGCTATATATATATATAAACTCCAGTTGCTCTATTCGGTATGTGCCCCTAGTTATTTTTAGGGGTTGGCTAAATGGAACCCCTCTGATGGTTATCTGACTCTATAGAGTTTTGACTGTGGGCTTTGAAGTAATTTCACCTCTCTGCGTTATGCAGCTTCATTTATGTAGAAGAAAATATATATTCCTATGTTTCTATTTTTATGTTCATTTTTAAATATTCTGAAAACCATTAACTAGGTACTTACCCTGATTTTGACATGTTTGGTTTAATACGGGGCTGTTTATCCATCTATACCCTTTGAATGTTCCTGTTCTAAATTTCAACTAGCTATTCCATACACGCCCGACATTGGCTTCCGATTTATAGTAGTCGGCAGCTGCTGCCGGTGATTGTGGGTTATATAGCCTCCTTTACATTGAGTGAGAAATCCCCTCACCTTTGCTTTTTCCATTTTTATTGTTGTTTATTGTGCTATGGTCATATGCATTATGAATATATACACACATATGGGCAATATAAGTGAGAGAGGGATTCATTTATCCATGTGTACTTCACATATTCATACTGGTGCTTTACACCGGCTCTTGATGTTTTTCTCTCCCTCCATGCAATGCAGCTTCATTTATTTAAAAGTATCTCCTTGTTTTTACTTTCGGATCATTTTCCCAAAAACTGTATGACTGGTTATATACCCTGACGTCGACATGTTTGGTCTAACACAGGGCTGCCCATTGATTTATACTTTTTAGTTGCTTTTGTTCTGGTCATGGGTCATGGTGAGGGGAAAAAAGGGGAAGCATTAATGAGTGATGTTTATTTATACATTTTGCTCATTTTTGCTATAGATTGCATACTGTCTTCTTATGGATAATTAACAGACAGGGTCCCATTGTGAATAAGAAGTGGAAAAGTAGAAATTAACATAGAGATAGATACCAACAATGGGCTTTCATTGTGATATAAAACATAGGAATATATATATATATATATATATATATATATATATATATATATATATATATATATATATATATATATAATTTTTATTTTTTTCAAAAAAATAGGTAATTGATACAATGACTAATAATTAAATATGGATAAACATTTAATCATTGTCTCTCCCTCCCCCCCCCCCCTCTTTTGCCTAAAATTATCTCCAAATTGATGTCATTTAGACAGCCTTGGTAGAATGAGCCATCATTTATAGGTTACCTATTAACTATTTACACTTATTTCTGTAATTCAATTTTTATGTAACTATTAGATCATTAAAGCTGTTGGTTCCACTATTAGTTTATAAATGGTACCATTATGCTTCATTTATTTCTGTTTTTTCATATAGCCTATGTAATGGGTTTCTGTTTTCAATGGTCATTGTTCTTTCTCTTTCTCGTTTTTTTTTTCTCTTTATTTATTTGTTTACATTTAGCTTCTGGTTTTGATATTTGGAATATAGGTGTTACACATGGAATATGTTTGTTTGTTTATTTTATTATATTCATGCATAATTAGCTGTTTACTTCATTCCATTTTTAGTTTTCCCATGAATTAAACTATATGATGCCAGCTAGGGACTACGACCATGAAATTAGCACAGCCTCAATGTACTGTGCATATAATTGAATAAAGAAAAAATTATGTCAACAGGTTTATATTAAAACATTTTTTTGATAATTTTTGTATTAGAATAGTTTTGAACATCATGTATGTGTGTTTTACGGTGTCCAATCAAAAATTATAACAATGATTCACATTATGTCATTTATGCACTATTAGAAGTTTTATTGTGATTATATAGAATAATCAATTCTGATTGTGTATAATTGAGTCTTGGTGTGTGTTGTCCAGCAGACGTTTTTTAATTGTCTATCATCATTACATTTAAGATATATAGTATAGGCTACAGGTATATATGTGTGTGTGTGTGTGTGTGTATTTATATGTACCTTTTTTACACACATTATTTGTGCTGGACACATATACACATCTTGGGAAGAAAACTTAAGTAACCAAGTAGCTTTATTGGACACACTATACACTATATTTTATTATATATTTTGGTTGTAATATACAGCCATTTGTGGTGTACATGTGTGAATGCATTTTTTACATATTGCACACACACATGGGCATATATAAAATCATACACGTGGTTATTTCTTCTATTTTAATATTTATTCATGTGTCACTTACACTGTTGATACACCAGATACACCATATAGTATATATTTATATACACACTATATACATTTTTTTCATAGTTCTTTACTTCCCATTTTTTACTTGTTATATATCCATACCTCTTTAAAGGAATTTTATACACGTATATATATATATATATTATGTACAGGACGCCGTGGCTGGGTCCTGGAAGGATGCTATATTTCCCCTCTGTTTGGGTTGTGGTCTCTTTAAGGGAATAAGAATTGATTAACCCACCTGTTAAGGAAGTGTCTTTAAAAAAAAAGACAGGAAGTGGTAGATGGGTGTGGAGGAGTGGAGAAGACATGGTGGATGGTGGATGGTGTTTATTTTGGACTGCAGCAACTAAAGTGCACAGCAGTGTCCTGTTTGGAAGGCTCCTGGCAGGGGAAGCTATCTACCATCAAGATCAAGCTCTGTTTTTGATAAAGACAGCTATTCTGGACTTTGCAAGTCGGTGAGACTACAAACCCTTTTTTCCTTTTGTTTTTGGCTGCTGTAAAGCTATTTGAGTTAATAAACCCTTTGTTGTATGAAAAGCCTGTGTCCTGCGATCTACCTGGTCCCCCGAACATTACAGTTGGTGGAGAATGCGGGCAGGACAAAGTAACAGGCGTTTTTTTTGCTATTTTTTTGTTTTGTTTTTTGCATTGGGTTTAAACTGACATTTAAAGGGACAGTACAGTGAATTTATGTCCTGGGTTAAAGCTGCACAACTGTTGAAAGCTGAAACAATGGAGGAGCTAATTAAACAGCTGTCCTTGGCTAATATGCAAGCGCAGACTCGCCATGAGGAAGCTAATCAGCGCTTAGCAGCCCAGCAAGCAACCCTACAAGAGGTTATGCAGGCTCAGATGGCTGTCTTAAAAGAAGCAATGCAACAGCTTTCGCAGAGCCGTGAACAAGTGGCCGTTGCCCCTGGCAACCAGGTGACCATAAGGGCAAGCCATTTTTTGCAGAAACTGTCCCTGAGTGATGACGTAGAGGCGTTTCTGGCTACATTTGAGAGGACAGCAGAGAGAGAAGGGTGGCCCCAGGGCCAGTGGGCTGGCTTAATTGCTCCTTTCCTCACCGGAGATTCTCAAAAAGCCTATTTCGACCTACCACTAGAAGACGCTAAAGATTATCAAAAATTAAAGGCGGAAATACTGGCTCAGTTGGGGGTGACTACGGCTGTCCGGGCCCAACGAGTGCACCAATGGAAGTATCGTCCAGATCGGGCACCGTGGTCTCAAATGCATGACCTGGTGCAACTAGTAAAAAAATGGCTGCAGCCCGAAGGGTTGTCTGGTCCCCAAATTATGGAGTGGGTCGTGCTGGACCGATACTTAAGGTCACTGCCAGACGACCTTCAACGGTGGGTCAGCCATGGAGACCCCAAAACGGTGAACCTCCTTGTCGAGATGGTGGAACGATATACAGTGGTGGAGGATCTGCTTGGCCCTACCAAGCGTCAAGGGCCCAGTCTGCCACGGCCTTTCCGACCAACTGCCACCCTTCGAAAGGATGTCCCCAGGAGCCCTGGAACCAACACCCCGGAAGGCCAAGAGTCACACCCGTTACCCCCTCAGCGACCTGTTCCTGTTCAGAGAGGAGGGGAGGTACAATGTTGGCGATGTCATGCCTGGGGCCATACCCGGGCCCACTGCCCATTGCAGGAAGAGCCCATGGAATGCGGGGTTCTTCGAAGGGGGTCGTTTTATGCCCATGAAGCCTGTACAACACATCTTGACCTTGGAGAGGGGAAGTTTGAGTGTGAAGTCCAAGTGAACCACCACCCTGCACAGGCTTTGCTGGACTCTGGAAGCATGGTAACCCTGGTTCACCCTAGAGTAATTGGGAAGATCGGACCGGTAAGCAAAATTTTGTGGGTTGTGTGCATTCATGGGGACACTAGAGAGTACCCTCTCATCTCTGTGTCCATCTCCACAGCATGTGGCACTGGTACTCAAGAGGTGGGGGTGGTAAAGAACTTGGTACATGACGTTATCATAGGACGTGACTGTCCGTTATTTGCAAAACTTTGGAGACAAGGAGAACTATCTGAAAGGTCCAGAGACTGGGAAGAAACTAGTCCCTCTGTTCCTGTTGTTGAGGGTAATAACCCTGAGATGCCACATGTTCGTAATATGGACCCAGTTGATAAAAACGCCAAGACTTTGGTTAATAATGATAAAAATAGTGCTGATGCTGTTAAGGATGTCAATATGTGGGGTTCTCAGACCTACCTGAACACTGAGGGGGGGAACCTTCCCCGCTTCAGGTAATGCTGGGGGAAGAGGATGAGGAAATGGCCTCTACCCCTGACTTGCCAGATTTGGGTGTTCCCCAGGGGGCATTTGGTACTGCCCAGATGCAGGACCCCACTTTGGCCAGGGCACGGGAACAGGTTGTAGTAATAAATGGGGAGCCCCAAGAGCCAGGTGCTAATGAGCGGTGGCCACATTTTTCAATATGTAATGAATTGCTTTATCGGGTTACTAAAGTGAGAGAAAATGTGGTAGAACAATTATTGGTACCCCAACAGTATAGACGCAAGGTCCTGGCCCATGATGATGTTTTAGGGGGACACCTGGGAGTTGAAAAGACGGAGGCACGGATCGCCGACCGGTTTTACTGGCCAGGCTTGAAAGCAGAGGTAAGGAGATACTGTACCTCTTGTCCCACCTGTCAGTTGACCACTCCAGCGACCCATTTCTGGAGCCCGTTGGTCCCTCTGCCCATAATTGAGGTCCCATTCGAGAGGATAGCCATGGATATAGTGGGTCCCTTGGTAAAGTCGGCTCGAGGTCATTCTTACATACTGGTGATCCTCGACTATGCCACTCGATATCCTGAGGCGCTACCCCTGCGGAATACCTCCTCTAAGGCTATTGCACGGGAGTTATTCCAGTTGTTTACACGGACAGGTTTTCCCAAGGAAATAATCACAGACCAGGGCACTCCGTTTATGTCGAAGGTGATGGCTGATGTATGCAAACTGTTCCGGATTAAACAGCTGCGCACATCGGTCTACCATCCCCAAACAGATGGATTGGTAGAACGTTTTAATAAGACCCTTAAGTCTATGCTCAAGAGAGTGGTACAAAGGGATGGGAAAGACTGGGACTGCCTGTTACCAGCTCTCCTGTTTGCTATCCGAGAAGTGCCCCAGGCCTCCACTGGGTTTTCGCCCTTTGAATTGGTATATGGGCGGAGACCTCGTGGATTACTGGACTTTGTTAAAGAAGAATGGGAAAGTGAACCAATTCAGCATAAAAGTGTTCTTGAATATGTCTCTCAAATGCAGGAGAGGATCTGAACTGTGATGCCGCTAGTTAAGGAACATTTACAAAAAGCCCAGGAGGCTCAACGACGGGTCTATAATAGGGCAGCCAAAATTAGGAACTTCCAAGTGGGGGATCGAGTAGCAGTGTTGATTCCCACTGTGGAAAGTAAATTCTTGGCCAGATGGCAATGCCCTTTTGAGGTTGTAGAAAAAGTGGGAGAGGTAAATTATAGAGTCCACCAGCCAGGCAAGAGAAACCCTTCCAGATATATCATGTAAACTTGTTAAAGCCCTGGACGGACAGGGAACCAGTGACCTCCCTGGCTAGTACAAAACTTGAGCCTCGGGTTGGGGTGGAGAGTGTCCAAGTAGCAAATACCCTGTCTAAAACCCAAAATCAGCAGGCAAAGGAGTTCTTGCAGAGAAATAAAGAAAAATTTTCAGACTTGCCAGGGCTCACTAGGGTCATAGAGCATGATTTTGTCACAGAACCAGGAGTCAAGGTTTTTGTCCAGCCCTACCGCATCCCAGAGGCTCAAAGGAAGGCCGTTTCAGAGGAAGTAAAAAAGATGTTAGACCTAGGGATTATTGAGGAATCGCAGAGTGAGTGGTCAAGCCCGATTGTGTTGGTACCGAAGCCCAACGGGACTCTGCGATTCTGCAATGATTTCCGGAAACTTAATGAAGTTTCCCGGTTTGATGCCTACCCCATGCCCCGGGTAGATGAGCTTATCGAGAGACTAGGTCCAGCCAGGTATATCACTACGTTAGACATTACCAAGGGATATTGGCAAATACCGTTGACTAAGGCTGCTAGAGAGAAAACTGCTTTTTCTACCCCAGAGGGGAGTTTTCAGTACAAAAGGATGCCTTTTGGATTGCAAACTGCTCCAGCCACGTTCCAGAGAGCAATGGATAGGATTTTACGACCTCACCGGAAGTATGCCTCAGTATACTTGCACGATATAGTCATTTTTAGCAAAGACTGGGAATCACATTTGCCCAAAGTGCAGGCAGTGCTGGACTCTCTTTGGAAGGCGGGGTTTACAATAAACCCTGAAAAATTTGCTTTGGGAATGGAGGAGGTGAAATACCTGGGTTATATCGTGGGTAGAGGGGTACTGAAACCGCAGGTCAACAAGATAGAGGCTATACAGAATTGGCCCCGCCCCCTCACAAAAAAGCAGGTACGTGCATTCCTGGGCATGGTGGGATACTACAGGAGGTTTGTACCCAACTTTGCCACGTTGGCGGCTCCGTTGACCGATCTGACTAAGGGTCGGAAATCGGTCATGGTGGAGTGGAATGCAGACGCTGAGAAGGCTTTTTTGGAGCTCAAGTCGGCGCTGTGCCAACACCCTGTCCTGGTAGCACCTAATTTTTCAAAAGAGTTTGTGGTCCAGACTGATGCTTCCGATGTAGGATTGGGAGCGGTGTTGTCACAGGTTATTCATGGAGAGGAACACCCAATAGTCTTCCTCAGCAGGAAGTTAACACCAGCGGAGAAAAAATATGCCATAATTGAACGAGAGTGCCTGGCCATTAAGTGGGCTCTGGAATCCCTCAGATATTACCTTTTGGGGAGGAAGTTTAGGTTGATTTCTGACCATGCCCCTTTAACATGGCTGAGACAGGGAAAA
This sequence comes from Lithobates pipiens, assembly GCF_037356315.1. Taxonomy (NCBI): domain Eukaryota; kingdom Metazoa; phylum Chordata; class Amphibia; order Anura; family Ranidae; genus Lithobates; species Lithobates pipiens. The sequence goes on along the minus strand of NW_027507785.1, from coordinate 189,433,534 downwards.
GGGACTAATGCCAGGGTTACCCGGTGGTTCCTGGCACTCCAGGAATTTAAATTTGTAGTGGAGCATAGGCCCGGGAGACTGCATCAAAATGCAGATGCCCTCTCCCGAGTCTATTGTTTGAGCTCCACTGTTGCCTCCACCTCCTTGGCGTTGGGGCACGGGGGGGGATATGTACAGGACGCCGTGGCTGGGTCCTGGAAGGACGCTATATTTCCCCTCTGTTTGGGTTGTGGTCTCTTTAAGGGAATAAGAATTGATTAACCCACCTGTTAAGGAAGTGTCTTTAAAAAACAAGACAGGAAGTGGTAGATGGGTGTGGAGGAGTGGAGAAGACATGGTGGATGGTGGATGGTGTTTATTTTGGACTGCAGCAACTAAAGTGGACAGCAGTGTCTTGTTTGGAAGGCTCCTGGCAGGGGAAGCTACCTGCCATCAAGATCAAGCTCTGTTTTTGATAAAGACAGCTATTCTGGACTTTGCAAGTCGGTGAGACTACAAACCCTTTTTTCCTTTTGTTTTTGGCTGCTGTAAAGCTATTTAAGTTAATAAACCCTTTGTTGTATGAAAAGCCTGTGTCCTGCGATCTACCTGGTCCCCCGAACATTACAATATATATATATATATATATATATATATTTTTTTTTTTTTTTTTTTTTTTTCTTCTTCTTCTTTTCCCCGTTCATATTATTATTTGCAAAGTCAACCTCTTTCTTTCTTTTCACACTATTATTAGGATATATGTGTGTACGTATGCATGTATTTATACAGCTCCACACACACATATTCCTTCCACACAGAATGCACATTTATATACTTTGGTTTGCTTTTTTTCAATTGGCTTTTCTTTGCATAAATTGACTGCTTGGCAATACATGTTGGGATCCAATTACAATTGTTCTCCAGCTGTCTGCAATTGTTTTATCAATTACCTCATCACGTGATATGCACTTTTTGGGCTATATATTTGATGTTTGTTTTAGAGATGGCTGGCTATGATTAAGCACTGATTCCAGTGCGAAACGCATCAGCATTTTGTACCCTTTTCCTTTGCTGTGGATTATTTTATGTGATGTGACACTCGACTTTTAATAAAAACACAGGATTTTAAGTATTTTTCCTGTGTGCGGCTATCCAGAATTTTTTCCTGCCATTGCCTGCAAATAGGTACTCGGGTACTCTGATGGGCTGCAGATAGGTACTCTGGTACTCTGATGGGCTGGTGACAGGTACTTGAGTACTCTGATAGCCTGGTGACAGGTACTTGTGTACTCTGATGGACTGGTGACAGGTTCTTGGATGGCCTGGTGACTGGTATTTGGGTACTCTGAAGGGCGGTGATAGGTACTCAGGTACTCATATGGACTGTGACAGGTACTCGGGTACTCAGATGAACTGTGACAGGTATTCAGGTACTCAGATGAACTGGGACAGATACTCAGGTACTCAGATGGACTGTAACAGGTACTCGGGTACTCTGATGGGCTGTGACAGGTACTCGGGTACTCTGATGGGCTGTGACAGGTACGGCGGTCAGCAACTGGTTAAAATTAGCACTTTTTTGAACGTTCGAGTCCCATAGACTTTAATGGGGTTCTAAAGTTTGTACAAATTTTCAGTCCGTTCACAGGTACTGGTGCGAAACATACCGGGGGGTGTTCGGCTTATCCCTAATTACAAGGAATGTAAACATACCCGGTAATAGAAAAAAGCATGACAGGACCTCTTAAATATGAGATCTGGGGTCAAAAAGACCTCATATCTCATATTTATACTAAAATGCAATAAAAAAAATAAAAAATAATAATTGATGCTGCAGGCATTATTCAGATATCCCCACTTAAAGCTCAAGATGTCGTATGATGTACTGCAGGTGGGAAGTGGTCACTGCCTATGAGTGAACTGATGCATTACCAAAATCTTAGCCAAAATGTATGTGTTGGCATTAACAAGAAATGCCTGCTGATATGAGTCACATCAAGTGGTTTCTTTACGTAATTATAAAAAAAAAAAAAAAAAATATTAAGGCTTCTTTCATTGATGCCAGCAGATTGTGGAGGTCAAAGTCCTCATTAAAGGTATATAGCAGGAGTTTTGTGATACTATTCCAGAACATGGTACTTTTCTATTCTAATTTGGGGAGATACTGTATCATTGAAAAAGAAATTAGGGAAAGGTGATCAACAAGTTCCTCAGTTGAATATTGCACCTTCGATGTATATAAAGCCGCGTACACACGTAGCCGTCTGTCCGACGTACTTAGTCTGGCGGACTTACCGCCAGACTGTCCGTCGGACTTTCCGAACGGGCTACTTGTCCACACACGGAACTTTTTCAGCGGACTAATACGACGTACTAAGTCCGCCGTACTATCCGCCCTACTTTTGAAATGAACGGACTCGCCCACACACGCGGAGGAAAGTCCGCTCATTTCAAGCGCGTCTCCAGGTAGGCGGGGCCCACGAAGGAGACGCTGCTGGCCCCGCCACCTGGTATGTACTTAAAGGGGAACCCCAACGCCAAAAAAAAAATTGTCCACAACAGACCCTTGTCCGAGCACGCTACCCGGCCGGCCAGGAAAGGAGGGGCGAGCGAGCACCACCCCCCCTCTTGAGCCGCACCAGGCCGCGTGCCCTCAACATGGGGGGTGCCTTGGGGAAGGGGGGCCGCGCGCCCCCCCACCCCAAAGCACTTTATCCCCATGTTGATGAGGACAAGGGCCTCTTCCCGACAACCCTGGCCGTTGGTTGTCGGGGTCTGCGGGCGGGGGGCTTATCGGAATCCAGGAGCCCCCTTTAATAAGGGGGCCCAGGATACTGGCCCCCCCACCCTATGTGAATGAGTATGGGGTACAATGTACCCCTACCCATTCACCTGTGAAAAAAAGTACAAAAAAACACAACACAGGGTTAAAATATTTTATTGCACAGCTCCGGGGGTCTTCCGTCTTCGGGGGTCTTCTCGCCGGACTCCTCCGCTATCTTCTTGTAGCTCTTTTACTAGCGGAGGAGCCCGGCATTCTTCTTCGTCGCCGCGGCCTCTTCTTCCGACTTCGGGGGTCTTGTCCCCCTCTTCGGTTCTTCTGCCGGGCCACCGCGCCTTCTTCTAGCTCTTTTACAGCCGGTCTTCTATCGCCGCCGCTGTCGCCACCACCTTCCGTTCTTCTGTTCTTCTGTTCTTCTTCTTCTTCTTCAGATGTTGCCTCGCCGAGTCCTCCGCTCACAATGACGGGGACCGGGCACGCGGCGACTTATATAGGGACAAGGGGCGGGGTCTTCGGTGGATGTCACATGGGTTCATGTCACATGGCGACAGTCCCAGCATCCTCCGGGACTGTGACATCGTAAGGGGGCGGGGTCACCATGTGACATCAACCCATGTGACATGAACCCATGTGACATCCACCGAAGACCCCGTCCCTTGTCCCTATATAAGTCGCCGCGTGCCCGGTCCCCGTCATTGTGAGCGGAGGACTCGGCGAGGCAACATCTGAAGAAGAAGAAGAAGAGAAGAACAGAAGAACGGAAGGCGGCGGCGACAGCGGCGGCGATAGAAGACCGGGCCACCGCCTGTAAAAGGGCTAGGAGAAGGCGCGGTGGCCCGGCAGAAGAACCGAAGAGGGGGACAAGACCCCCGAAGTCAGAAGAAGAGGCCGCGGCGACGAAGAAGAATGTCGGGCTCCTCCGCTAGTAAAAGAGCTACAAGAAGATAGCGGAGGAGTCCGGCGAGAAGACCCCCGAAGACGGAAGACCCCCGGAGCTGTGCAATAAAATATTTTAACCCTGTGTTGTGTTTTTTTGTACTTTTTTTCACAGGTGAATGGGTAGGGGTACATTGTACCCCATACTCATTCACATAGGGTGGGGGGCCGGTATCCGGGGCCCCCTTATTAAAGGGGGCTCCCGGATTCCGATAAGCCCCCCGCCCGCAGACCCCAACAACCAACGGCCAGGGTTGTTGGGAAGAAGCCCTTGTCCCTCATCAACATGGGGACAAGGTGCTTTGGGGTGGGGGGCCGTGCGGCCCCCCCTTCCCTAAGGCACCCCCCATGTTGAGGGCACGCGGCCTGGTACGGCTCAGGAGGGGGGGCGCTCGCTCGCCCCTCCATTCCTGGCCGGCCGGGAAGCGTGCTCGGACAAGGGTCTGTTCTGGACTTTGGGGGAACCCCCACGCCGATTTTTTTCGGCCTTGGGGTTCCCCTTTAAGTCCATACCAGGTGGCGGGGCCAGCGGCGTCTCCTTCGCGGGCCCCACCTACTTGCAGACCCGCTCGAAATGAGCGGACTTTTCTCCGGGCGGGAAAAGTCAGTTCATTTCAAAAGTACGGTGGACTGGCGCACACATGGCCGGATTGTCCGCCGAAATGCGAGTCCGGCAGGAAGATTGGAGTGCAACACTGCCTTCTAAGTCCGCCATACTTTAGGGTCAAAAAAGTATGCCGGAAGCCGTGTACACACGGGCGGACTGTATGGCCTACTTAGTCCGTCATACAATCCGACGGACAGTCCGTCATACTTTCGAATGAACGGACTTGACCACACACGGATGCACAAACAGTCCGTCGAAAGCTTGCGCGTCGACGTGTACAGCACGTACGACGGGACTAGAAATAGGAAGTCCAATACACAGCAATGCACCCTTCCGCCGTGTAAATCCTTTCTGAGCATGCGCCATTCTTAGTCTGTCGAACTAGCCTACTGACGAACGGATTGTCCGCTGAAACCAAAGTATGACGGACAGAATTTCGAAAAATCCGAAATACTTAGTACGCCAGACTGCACGCTGAAAAAGTCCGCTGAAGCCCACACACGAGTGGACTGTCCGCTGAAATGTGTTTCGACGGACTAAGTAGGCCATACAGTCCGCCCGTGTGTATGCGGCCGGAGGCTACACACGGGGGGATTGTCCGGCGGACTTGAGTTTGCCGGACTTTTCCACCCGCTTCTTTGATTGTGTGTACGCGGCATAAGTAAAAGTAGAATGTGACAAAGGCCCCCAATATATCCTCAATGGATGTCATACCTGGTAAGAGGGAAGGAGACCTTTTTATATACAGTAGATGCAGGGCTGCTGATAGGCCAGTACAACTGGCCCTGCTGTACCGGGCCTGACCAGCAGGGGGGCCCGGGCAACCTGAACTGCAAAAAAAGTTCCTCCTCCACCGATCAGTGCCCTACAACCTCCCCCCCCCAGCGCCCCCCTCCGCAATTGAAGAGGAGACAGCGCCGTGCCTTGGATTCACAGCCCATTCAGAGAGAGCCCGAGGCACTGGCAGTAGGCGGCATTGCAGGGGGGAGGTACGAGCAGCACCCGAGTGGAGTGACACCTCATCGGCTCAGTGACCTGGGACCCGGCGCAATAATCCCCTTCTCTCTGTGGTCGTGTCGCGCGGCCGTTCTGATCAGTCTCGGCAGCGGCTGTCACTCACAGCCGAGCAGAGTGAAGCCGCCTTCCCCTCCTCCATGCACAGCACTGTGTAGACATAAAGGAGGAGGGGGAGACGGCTTCACTCTGCTTGGCTGTGAGTGACAGCCACTGCCGAGACTGATCAGAACAGCGTGACGTGAGTCACGCGACCACAGAGAGAAGGGGATTATTGCGCCGGGTCCCGGATCACTGAGCCGACAGGTGTCACTCCACTCGGGTGCTGCTCGCACCTCCCCCTGCAATGCCACTGCCTTGGGATCGAGGTACATTATGAGTCCTTAGGGGAGTCTGTGAACTGTAGGGGGGTTCTTTACTGTGGGGGGTCTGTGCACTGTGGGGGGGGTCTACACTGTGGGGGGTGTCCTGTACTGTAGGGGGGTCCTGCACTGTAGAAGGGGTCCTGCACTGTAGGGGGGTATTGCACTGTAGAAGGGGTCCTGCACTGTAGGGGGATCTGCACTGTAGGGGGAGGAGTCTGTACTGTAGGGGAAGATTCGGCACTGTAGGGGGGTCTGTACGGTAGGTGAGGATTCTGCACTGTAGGGGAGTCTGTACTGTAGGGGAGTCTGTACTGTAGGGGGATCTGCGCTGTAGGGTGGAGGGGCCTTTACTGTAGGAGGGTCTGCACTGTAGGGGAGGATTCTGTACTGTAGGGGGGGTCTACACTGTAGATGGGGGTATGTATGGTAGGGAGGGGGGTCTGCACTGGGTCTTTGTAACATGCTGGAGGTCCAGAGCTGTGAGGGGCTGTGTAATGTAAAGGGGTGCAGAGGTGCAGGGTGCTGTGTAATGTAAAGGGGTCCAGAGGTACAAGGGCTGTGTAATGTAAAGGGGTCCAGAGGTTCAGGGTGCTGTGTAATGTAAAGGGGTCCAGAGGTACAAGGGCTGTGTCATGTAAAGGGGTCAGGAGGTTCAGGGTGCTGTGTTATGTAAAGGTGTCCAGAGGTACAAGAGCTGTGTAATGTAAAGGGGTCCTGAGGTGCAGGCTGCTGTGTAATGTAAAGGAGTCAAGAGGTGCAGGGTGCTGTGTAATGTAAAGAGTTCCTTAGGCGCAAGGTCCTGTGTAATGTAAAGGGGTCCAGAGGTGCAGGGTGCTGTGTAATGTAAAGAGGTCCTTAGGCGCAAGGTCCTGTGTAATGTAAAGGGGTCCAGAGGTGCAGGGTGCTGTGTAATGTAAAGAGGTCCTTAGGCGCAAGGTCCTGTGTAATGTAAAGGGGTCCAGAGGTGCAGGGTGCTGTGTAATGTAAAGAGGTCCTTAGGCGCAAGGTCTTGTGTAATGTAAAGGGGTCCAGAGGTGCAGGGTGATGTGTAATGTAAAGAGGTCATTAGGTGCAAGGTGCTGTGTAATGTAAAGGGGTCCAGAGGTGCAGGGTGCTGTGTAATGTAAAGAGGTCCTTAGGCGCAAGGTCCTGTGTAATGTAAAGGGGTCCAGAGGTGCAGGGTGCTGTGTAATGTAAAGAGGTCCTTAGGCGCAAGGTCCTGTGTAATGTAAAGGGGTCCAGAGGTGCAGGGCGCTGTGTAATGTAAAGGGGCCCAGAGGTGCAGGGTGCTGTGTAATGTAAAGGGGTCCAGAGGTGCAGGGTGCTGTGTAATTTAAAGGGGTCCAGAGGTGCAGTTGTGGAGAGGGGGGTACACAGAAGTGACAAAAAGATATTGAAGGATGCAGAGGTATGCAGGGGACACAGTGGGTGTTTTTACATTTTATGGTGGGGGGGGGGGGGTGCCAGATATAGGATCCGCCCCGGGTGCCAAATGCTCTAGGTACGCCCCTGCCCCCCCTTGTTCGGTAAAGTTTTTTTTTGTTTTTTTTAAATGTGCTATGCGCTCATTGCGCTGTGTTCATTCCAGTATGCGGCTGCAGGGGAGGGACTCTTTCCTGTATTTCGGGCGCGGAAGAATACGTCTTCTGCACCCGCTCCGCACACCGCACAAGTCCCGGCCAGCATATAATGTTATGGTGTTGCGGAGTGATATTCCCAATCCTCTCTCTCCGCGTGACAAGAACTTAGTAGCAGAGTGAGAGGCAACTCAGGTGAGCAGAGTGAGAGGCGAATCGATTGAGTCGAGATCTTGTGGACAATTACAGGTGACAAGGTGAGGTGTATGCTTGCTTGGGGGGGGGGGCTTGAAGTTCAACATCTTGAAGTTCAACATCTGCAAATGCAATACATACCCTGCCAATACCTTGCCAATACTCTGCAATAAATACCCTGCCAATACTCTGCAATACTTACCCTGCCAATACCCTGCCAATACTCTGCAATACTTACCCTGCCAATACCCTGCCAATACTCTGCAATACATACCCTGCCAATACTCTGCAATACATACCCCGCCAATACTCTGCAATACTTACCCTGCCAATACTCTGCAATACTTACCCTGCCAATACTCTGCAACACTTACCCCGCCAATACTCTGCCAATACTCTGCAATACTTACCCTGCCAATACTCTGCAATACTTACCCTGCCAATACCCTGCCAATACTCTGCAATACTTACCCTGCCAATACTCTGCAATACTTACCCCGCCAATACTCTGAAATACATACCCCGCCAATACTCTGCAATACATACCCCGCCAATACTCTGCAATACATACCCCGCCAATACTCTGCAATACATACCCCGCCAATTTTTTTCAAGGCGGGGTCTGGGGAGGGGCAATGGGTGGGGCCAGGGGTGGGGCTGAAGGAGGGACCAGGGGCGGGGCCAGGGTGGAGCTGAAGGGGGCCCCATCAGGTAGGCTGTATGGGGCCCCATGATTTCTATCAGCGGCCCTGAGTAGATGTCTGATTATACTCCGATCTGGTAAAATAACTACCAGCTTTAACAATGGACTGCAGTGCTTGTGTAATCATATACCAGTGCACGCAAGTTATGTGCACCTTAACACATGCCAACTGATTCCAATGGGCCCTTAGTGTGTTAGTGCACTGCATATTCTGTGTGTGAATGATGTCTTTGGGTTCATTGACACAGATGCCATGCCCTGTACAGTGTAAATCAGCAGCTTGTTTTTGTGGCTGCTGCCACCTAAAGCTGCGTGCAACTATTCTATATTACTCTATGGAGAAGTAGTGGTTGTTGCGGGGTGTGGGTGCGTGGCCCCAAAACACATTCAGGGCCACTCAACTGTACCTGCACACCAGTCAAATTAGGATCTGCAGCTATTTCTGTACAGCTGCTGCATCCCACCAGAATAACATAAGGTACCTGCATGAAGCTCAAACTGCATAAACAAACTGATCATTCACACCATATGGGCCACAGCGCTCATGTGAATTAGTCCTTAATAATGGATTTTTTTTTAAATTTATAATTTTTTTTTAGTTTGTTAAAAAAAGTTTTTTAACAGCCCTGGTTGTGGTGGTGGTGGTAGTGGTAAGGGGACTGTTGGTGAACTGTCAGGGTTCTAAACAGACCCCTAACATCTCACTTTTCAAGCAGAGACACAGATCCCCAATCCCCTTCTCTGCAATGAATGAATGAATAGGTAGTGCTTTGTACAGAGGCTTCCTGTTCTTCAGAAACTGAAAACATAGTATACACAGTTTACAGGAGCCATCAAGCACTCATTCAGGAAAGGCAGAGATCAGTAAACATGACATGTTTACCAACCCTACGCTCTTCATTCTCAAATCAATCCCAGTGTGCTCAACAGCTGCTGGCAGTCAGTGGGAGGGAGAGGAAGAGAAGCGTGCAGGGTGGGGGAGCCAGGGGTTCAGAGCTGTAGGGAGGGTATCAAGGATGTGGGGGGGGGGGGGTTGGATCAGTGTGAGGGAAAGAAGTTTAGATAGTCGAAGGGATTTCAGTAAGTCAGGGGATCTGTTAGTGAAAGGATAATCAGAGGAGACATGGCAGGAGCAGAGGTGGCAGTGCCAGTGAGGGGGTGTCACATATTTGATGAATAGTTATTATCTCTTAGCAACAGATCACAGCTCTTCTTTTATTCAGCAGACCCTAAGCTAATAGCAGAAGATGGAATGCAGCTGGATGTGGTTCTGTGTCACCATATTGCTGGCTGTGAGAAGATTTAAAGGGTTAGTTCACCATTTTCAAAAATGCCCCATGCTGTCCCTAAACACCATTACAGAACTCTAAACGAATCAGCTTTAAAAAATATGCTTTAGAGATATTTCCATACATGTAGGCAATTTTCACTATAAGGAAAATAACGGTTTTCCTAAATCTATCCTGTGTCCTTTCTAGGACAGAGCAGCCATTAGGATGAGTGCTCTCTAGCAGTACACAGTGTGTGCCGTTCTTCTCCTGAGCCCCACACATGTGCAGTGTGCTCTCCCTGCGCTCAGATACTAAGCTCATCAACAACGACACAAGAGTGTATGTGTAGGGGACGGGAGAAGGACAGTGCTCGCTTGTCTTCGATAAACGAACTCTTAAGGGATAAATCATTTCAGAATACATGCAGTTAGAGAAGACAGGGATGGCTTGTTTTAAATGCTATTAATGCTTGTTAAGAATATGTAAATTCCTTAGTATCCATAGCCTAGGAATGGCTTCCCTTAGATGCATGGTGTGGTTATATATCCATACCAGCTCTGATTGCACAATCATGTGGGGGAATGCTGTGCAAGCAAAAAAAACAAAAACAAATTCAAATGGCTGGAGATGTCAGGAGTCAGCAGGAGCTGGTAGCCCCCACATAGAGCATGTGAGGGTTCCGCAGCAGAGTGACATGTAGACATATTTTTAGGGCAGAGGGTGTCTGGGGGAGACAAGGGGGGTGATTATTAATCTTTTCCCTTAGTGAAGTATGCGATAGGATAAAGAATGCAGGGTACGTAAATGGACCTATCGTTGTTAGCCCCGATGGAATATTTATTTTATCAATTATAAATTGATCCCCTAATATAATGAAGAAGAATTTCCTTTATGGCAGTCAACAAGGTGCATGTGGAAAACAGATACATTTTAATTTATTACAATTATATAGTATATTTTTTAGAATGTTCTATTGTATTCTATATCTATTAGAGCTGACAACTAATCGATTAATCGATTATGAAATGAATCGATTAATATTTTCTTAATCGATTAATCGGCCAGTAACATAATGGGGTTAAAAAAACTAAAACGAGTAGACATGGGCAGAGTAAAATATTTCGTTTCGGAATTTCGTTTTCGTCCGAAAACTTAATTTATTTAGTAACTCCCGAAATTCGTTTTTATTTATTTCGTTTTTTTCGTTCAAAAATTGCATTCGTCCGAAAATCCACATGAATTACGGTCGAATCTGTCTTTCAAGGCTTATGGTGTCTGTCGAATGTATAAAGAAGATTTGATGGAGCTAGTATATAGCATACTTTAGAACCCCTATTAAATTCTATGGGACTCCAACCTTCAAAATCTAAAGGGCTAATTTTAAAGACTAATTTGCAAGTTACTGCCCTAAAAAGTGTTTGGGGACCCGGGTCCTGCCCCAGGGGACATGTATCAATGCAAAAAAAAGTTTTAAAAACAGCCGTTTTTTCGGGAGCAGTGATTTTAATAATGATTAAAGTGAAACAATAATATTCCTTTAAATTTCGTAGGGGGGGGGGGGGGGGGGTGTCTATAGTATGCCTGTGAAGGGGCTCATGTTTCTGGTATTTAAAACTGTCCCTACACAAAGTGTCATTTATGCAGGAAAAAAAGTCCTTTAAAATCACTCGCAGCTATTATGAATTGTCGGCTCCGTAATACAGAGAACACTGATTGAAAGTCATTGATAAAAAAAATAAAAATTAAAAATTAAAAAAAAAGCGTGGGGGTCCCCTAAATTCAATTACCAGGCCCTTCAGGTCTGGTATGGATATTAAGGGGAACCCTGCCTCAAATTTAAGAAAAAAATTGATGTGGGGTTCCCCCTAAATATCCATAACCAGACCCTTCAGGTCTGGTATGGATATTAAGGGGAACCCCGTGTCAAATTTTAAAAAAAATTGACGGGGGGGTCCCCCTAAAAATCCATACCAGACCCTTTATCCGAGCATGCAACCTGGCAGGCCGCAGGAAAAGAGGGGGGGGCGAGAGAGCGGCCCCTCCTCCCTCCTGAACCGTACCAGGCCACATGCCCTCAACATTGGGAGGATGCTTTGGGGGTCTGTGACCCCTCAAAGCACCTTGTCCCCATGTTGATGAGGACAAGGGCCTCATCCCCACAACTTCACAGGCATACTATAGACAACCCCCTCTACGAAATTTAAAGGAATATTACACTTTTATTGTTTCACTTTAATCATTATTAAAATCATTGCTCCTGAAAAAACGGCCGTTTTTAAAACTTTTTTTTTGCATTGATACATGTCCCCTGGGGCAGGACCCGGGTCCCCAAACACTTTTTAGGACAGTAACTTGTAGAATCTTTTCTCTCTGTCAAATATTTTTTCTCTGTCGAATATTTTCTCTATATAATCTTGGACTAATAGAGGTAAGGTTAGGCACATTCGACCACAGGTTCTATAGACAGATTGTTATTGTCAGAGTCATGTCGAATCTCCTATTCTATATCGAACTGTTGTAACAATGAAAATGAAAATAAAGCATGTATTTATGTCGGATCTTTCGTTTTTCGGATTCTGTGCTTTCGTTATCGTTTGTCAAAACGAAAATAGCTGAAATTCGGACGAAAATGCATTCGGACGAAAATGAATGCACATGTCTAAAAATGAGCCCTTTATAGTACAAACAGAGCAAATCACTACTGTAAATATTACTTTCACCGTTCTGCAGTAAAAAAATTACCCCCTTACAGTAGTGATTTTCTGCTTTTTTTGTACTATAAAGGGCTCATTTTAGTTTTTTTAACCCCATTATGTTACTAAACATCTTAGACCTGGTTCACATCTATGTGTTTTTTGGTGTTTTTTGCAGAAACGCACTACAGTTCATTTACATGGTTTGCTATGGGACATGTTCACATCTATGCCTTTTTCAGCCGCTGCGTATTTGGAAAGGGTCAAGGACTTTTTTTTAAATGCAAAACAGCGCTTTTTTGGTTCAATATACTTAAATGGAGAAGCTGCAGAAAAGCATGTAATGCATTTTTGCAGCAATTGTTTTTTAATCTGCCCAACAACAAATTGGCCAAAAAAAAAAACCGCAAATCGCAGCAAAATCACATATGCAAAAATCAAAATGCACAGCAAAAAGCACTGCAGAAACACATCAAAAGCAAACTGCATAGGTGTGTACCAAACCTTATGCTGGCCAAATGGATAAATTTTCAGACGAGAATATTCAGACAAAAAATCTTTGTACATTTGCTGAATGAAACAATGTTTAAAATTTTCACTTGTTTTTAACCTTCTGTTTTTAAAAGGAATGTAACTTCTGAACAAAAACCACATACACTGTCTGAAAAATTTCTTTGACCAAGAAGTTTTCCATGATTTCCAAATTTTCCCATCACTGTAGTTGAAAATGAACATTGATTTGACCCCACAAACGATTAAAAAATCAAACAAACATTCTTAAAATTACATTTTTATTTGAAGGAAGACATGTTTTTTAACCACTTGCTTACTGGGCACTTAAACCCCCCTCAGTCCCAGACCAATTTTCAGCTTTCAGCGCTGATGCACTTTGAATGACAATTGCGCGGGCATACAACACTGTACCCAAATGAAATTTTTATCATTTTTTTCCCACAAATAGAGCTTTCTTTTGGTGGTATTTAGTTACAGCTCGGAGTTTTATTTTTTGCTAAACAAACAAAGATGCAAAAAAATAAAAAAAAATAAATCATGTTTTAATAGTTTGTTATAAAATTTTGCAAACGGGTCATTTTTCTCCTTCATTGAAGTGCGCTGATTAGGCGGCACTGATGGCTGCATTGGTGGGCACTGATGGGCTGCATTGGTGGGCACTGATGGGCTGCATTGGTGGGCACTGATAGGCTGCACTGGTGGGCACTGATAGGCATAGTTAAGGCGGCACTAATAGGCACAGATAAGGCGGCACCGATGGGCACAGATAAGGCGGCACTGATGGGCAAAGATGGGCACAGATAAGATGGCATGGATGGGTGGCACGGATAAGTGGCACGGATGGGTGGCACGGATGGGCACTGATAGGTACCACTGATAGATGGGACTGATAGGTGGCACTGATAGGTGGCTCTGATAGGTGGCACTGCTGGGCACTGATGGGCGGCACTGCTGGGCACTGATGGGCGGCACTGCTGGGCACTGATGGGCGGCACTGGGTCGCAGCACCTTTGAGGCAGATTGTGGGCACTGTGGGTGGCACTGTTGGTGGCACTGCTGGATGGCACTGTGGGTGGCATTGTGGGTGGCACTGTAGGTGGCACTGTGGGCACTATGGGCACTGATGGGGGGCACTGATGGGGGGCACTTACTTTTATTCAGGATGGCACGGCGGTGGGCAGGTGGGCACTGGCAGGGGGCAGGTGGTCAGCTGTATTGCTGGCCGTGATCGGGACTGATGTCCCGATCACGGCCGCCGGTGATCGGCTTTTTTTTTCTCTCCTCGCGCTGTCAGCGAGAGGAGGAATAATAGCCGATTACCGGCTCCGTTCTATCACATGATCAGCTGTCATTGGCTGACAGCTGATCACGTGATAAGGGGTCGGGATCGACCCCTTGCACGGATCGGTGATCAGGCGAGTCTCACAGACTCGCCGATCACAGAGCGCGCCGCGCGCGCCCCTCAGGGGGCGCGCAGGCCGCTCGTATCCGGGACGACGTCAATAGACGTAGTCCCGGAAATGTAGGTCCGCGCTGATGCCGTCATTTGGCAATAGCACGGATCTGTAGTGGTTAAATAAAAAAAATTGATCTCCGAGTCTGATATTTACCATATTCACCCTTTAATAGTATACACAGTATATCTCCTCTAATAGTATATACAGTATATCTCCTCTAATAGTATATACAGTACTCTATCTCCTCTAATATTGTTTTTTTAAATACAAAATGTGATCTCTGAGTCTGATATTTACCAGATTCACCCTTTAATAGTATATGCAGTGTATATCCTCTAATAGTATATACAGTATATCTCCTCTAATAGTTTATACAGTATATCTCTGCTGTTATTCTCAGGTTGGATTAGATATTTTGTTATCTAACCATATAGTTGGTTATTTATATTTACCACTGTATAGAGATATTTAAGGATAAATTGCCTTTTTTTTTAAAACTTTACATATTAACTAAATAATAAGCCACACTTTTTTTTAAGGTTATTAACCGATTAATCAAAACAATAATCGGCCAACTAATTGATTATGAAAATAATCATTAGTTGCAACCATAATATCTATACCATTATATAATTTACTAAATTAATGATAATAAAAACTTACTTTTGCACTGTCCTCTAGAAATGTCCAACCATGAACCTTCAATACAGGCCATTCTAATAGGTCCATCTCGGATATATCCATTAACACAGGTAAATGTTGCTACAGTTCCCGGTGAATATGTTTCAGCATTCCAGTTACCTTGTAGTGTGGCTCCTTCCTTCTCACCTGGCTTTCCACAACGCTCTTTATAAAGAAAAGAAAAATGGATTAAACTCTTAATTACCTCATTCATTTCAAGGTAACAAGAAAGTTACAAATGCTGCAAGTACTGACCCTTAACTTATCTTTCATCCGATCTTTTTCTTTTGGTATATTATATTTTCTTTTTAATAACTATTTTCTTTACATTGCAGCTCATTTGGAAAGAGATCTTTGATAAATGCTGCACCTTGTCCCCAACCTTTTGATAGTATATTATAATATGCTAGTGTTTCCTGATCATTGATTTGATTACCTCTGATACTGGTGTGGCACTCTTCTAGTTTAGAGGTTTAGAGTAGTCCTCAGGCTGTTGCAGTGGATATCCCAAGTTCCCTATCCTCATCCAAGTCCCTGTTCCAATAAATACCCTAAAAATGTTCACACTTGCCTACATTTCTAATGCTCAACAAATGCTCCTATAGAGTTTGTATGGAGTTAGCATGGGTGTCAGACAAGTCAAGTCAATGAGCTTTAGTACGGGCATTAGACAGGCATTTTACAAGCATTAATGAGGAGTTAAAAATGCTCCCCAAACACCCTATGGGCAGTTTTGAAGCATTTGATGAGTATTAAAACTTCTCCACAAATGCCTATTACATTACAGTAAATGAACGACTCTTAATGCTCCACAACTGCCCACCAGAGCATTTGTGAGCATTACCATAGACTTGAATAGGAGGCTTGAAAGGCTTCAAATGCCTCCTGACTCAACACGAGGCTTCAGTTTTGTAGCAATGTGATGCTAATGCTTAGTGTGAACGACACTATGTGCTGTCTATTGTATCTTGTGCGTGGGCATTTTAGGGACCCTTTTAACGCCTCTCAAACGCCTCTCAAACGCCTCTCAAACGCCTGCTGTTAATGCCAGTGTGAACTCAGCCTTATGCCACTTACACATGATCGAACTTTCTGACAACAAAACCGCTGATTTTTTGTTCGAAGGTTTTGTTGGTGCATACACACAGTCACACAAATGTTGGCCAACAATTACTAACATAGTGACGTACAAGACGTATGGCGAGCCGAGAAAAAGGAAGTTCAATAGTCATGTGATATCTCCATTAGGAAAGCTAGTTATAGAAAGCTGAGCTTGTACTTGATTCCGAGCATGCGTGAACTTTTTTGCGACAGACTTGTGTACACATGGCCGGAAAGTCCGACAACAAAGTTTTGTTGGTGGAAAATTTGAGAACCTGTTAATCAACAAATGTTTGATGGAGCATGCACATGGTCGGACTTTCAGACAACAAGCTCACATCCAACATTTCCTGTCGGAAAATCTGATCGTGTGTACACGGCATTAGACTTTTTCTCTGAGCCAGTGAAAAAGTGAAGAAAATGCTGTGTCCATGACTGTGTGTTACAAAGAGGGAAAAGGACCAAATTCACTAGCGGCACTTTAGGGAGTGAGCTACACTGAGGAATGGTCAAAAACAATTAGATCTTTCCTATGAATGACTAAATGCTCTGAGTTTGACCCCATCCATAGAAATGACTAGGACAAGCAGAATACCAATGCAGTGGATACATGTGGCAAATGCTGTGCGGTGAAGTGATAACAGGGGGCACTGTGACTACTAATTAGAAATATTCTTACATATATCAATTTGTGAATAGATGCCAAAATACATATCAACTTAAATATACAGAAATGTAAATATGCATAACACTGAGTATTATAAATAAAAAAAAGTCGGGGGGCGTGGCTTGAGGTCCGAGGAAGATGGTCGCTAGTTGCTGAGCTCTCACTCCCTGAGGTCCTGCTTTTATACAATCGGATACCTCTCACACGATTAAAATGGGGAGCACACCGCAGAACCCTTCGGGGTTGCCCTCCCGCTCTTCTAGGAGCCAGGACACTCACAGCAATCAGCAGATCCCGGAGATTTTCCGAGCGCGGCCTAGAGGACAGGCGACAGACAACCAGGCCGCTCCACACGAGGCATCCCCTCATGGAAGGAGATCCACCAGATCCAGAAGCAGAAGCCCGCAAGCTGCTTCGCTCGATCCATTGCCGACACAAGCGCTTAGTCTGGCGGATTTAAAGGCAATGACAGCGGACATAAAAGGGGCACTATCGGCGGCAGTATCTGAGCTACGAGCGGATTTTCAGTCCATGGTCCTGAGAGTAGAGGAAGTTGAAGAGACGCAAGCCCGCCATGATGTCACCCTCTGCAGAGTTCAACAAGTGTCTGAATCCCATGCAATTCACCTCCGCGATATGAATCGCCACTTAGAAGATCTTGATAACCGCGGACGGAGACATAACATACGGGTGAGAGGTTTGCCCGAGTCAATCGAACCGTCCCAACTACCCAGCTCTGTTACGGCCATATTCAATGGCCTATTAGAAAGACCACCAGATACACCCATCACTCTTGAGAGAATCCACAGGGCCCTGAGACCCAGAGGCAGAGAGGCTGACCCCCCCAGGGATGTCATCTGCTGCCTCGCTGACTTTCTCTTAAAAGAAGAGATCATGAGAAAGGCCAGGAGTGGAGAAAGGATATATCACCAAGGCTCTGAAATAAAGCTCTTCCAGGATCTATCAGCCATCACCTTGCAAAGAAGAAGAGAGCTGAGACCTGTACTAGATGTGCTACGGGCTCGTGCCATCCCATACAGATGGAAGTTTCCCCTATGTCTCTCTGTCACCTACAATGGCCATACCGTCAATCTCAGGGTACCAGAAGACTTGGAACACTTTTGCAGTACGCTTAACCTACCACCTATGGAAGTACCTGACTGGTACAGCGATTTCCGTTTGCCTACTTTACAGAGAGCTGATTCCATGGATGGCATATCTGAGGCTGGGAACTACAATGTCAACAGACGCAGGAGGGCTCACCCCCCGCCACCCTCTCCAAACGCCCGAGGCAACTATAGAAACCACAGCCCCACTGCCTCGCCTGATCACAGGAAACCACGAAGATCTTAACTTTCTCCACTCTTGAGATGCTTGTATGCCTCTACCCAGCTTACTACCTACAAACATCAGTCTTCCACCGCTACACTGTTCTGGATTGTGGGCAGTTCTGCAACAGACCCCCCTCCTCTTTACATTCTGAGCTTTGCACTGATTACAGAAATCCAGCTTACTACCTACAAGCTTCAGTCTTCCATCGCTACACTGTTCTGGATTGTGGGCAATTCTACAACAGACCTCCCTCCTCTTTACATTCTGAGCTTTGCACTGCTTACAGGAATGATCGTTCTTTATGACCTGCTACCCCGCTTCTTAGCTGAGACGCAGCGTTATAGGAACCACTAGCTCCAACCATTAACTCTCTGCTGCAACGTTGAGACAAAAAGACAGCTCACTGCTGTGCTACGACACGCAGCATATCTCCAACTAAGAGACTAACTGTTTTCCCTTTTTATATCCTTTTTTTTTGTTTATTTTCCAGTTATGCACGGGCTAGTTATCGTTGCCCTATCCAGGGGTGTTCCTTCTCCCCCAGAAGACTCATCTCATCTTCTCCTCGTAACACTTGAGGGGAAGACTCCTGATAGAACTCCTTTCGCTGCTGTTACAACACAATACTGGTATTTACACTGCTTTTATACCACATTGCCTCATTACTTACCTGTTTTAGGAGTTTGTTAGCTCATACATGTTTTCTAGACTGTTAGCTTTTAGAGGCTTGCCTCTTTCAGTTTTTGCTATCTATTATAGTCCAGTTTAGTACTATAGACATAGAGGAGGGGGAAGACACTTTATTCCCATTTGCCCTTCCCTCTATCTGTGTGCATACACCCTTCATAATAAGTATACTATCTGTCTTCACCACTGCTCCTCATCAGCTCCTGAGATATGATTTATCTACTCTGCTTTATGTTTATTTAATGTTCCTTTTTCCACTACGTTTCAGCCCTAAGAGCTCTGTGTAATTTACCATTGTTATTTGGTAGCACCTTCCTCATAGGCCAGTAATGTGGTTACCGATCTGACTAATAGCCTGACTATGCAGTAGTTGGAACGTTTTGTTATGCTATGGTCTCCAGAATAAGATTCTCCTTTTCGATAACGCTCTTTTGACTCCTATGATACTTTGTTAAGATTAATATGTAGACGAGTGACATCTCTTTGTTATACTGCTATGCCGCTCTCACTGCCTCTAGGTTTACACATATGTAACGATCAATCTTTTACTTATCACTAACATCTTAAGGTGACTCCTTACTTAGGTCCAGTTTGCTCCTTTTACACTACCAATTCTGAACATACACATCCTACTCTCCTCCCCATGCAACTCAACCATCACTTATACTTGGTATCCTATAACCCCACATCTCTGACCTCCAGGAAACACGAGATCGCTTCATCTTGTTTCGGTCACCAATCACTCTCCACATCGGAAATCTCTGAGATTCTCCCGACCTATACTGGTTTTTGTATTTAGTTGGGAATACCTTACGGTACTTCCCGACCCCAGTGAGTTTCCACTCCACACGCTACTACTCGATCTACCTATTGCTGCCGTACTTACCCATTCATACCTTTGACTACTCCTTAATATTGCTCTCCCTTCCCTATACCCCCTCCCTTTCATACCCCCCTTCCGCTTTACTTAGAGGTTCATCACTCGACATACACATCTTTGTACTGGTGCGCTTTTCTCTCCCACTACACACACCAGAACGCATACCAAGATGCCAAATGCTAATTCACTAAAGATAGTGTCTTTGAACGTGAAAGGATTGAACATCCCAGAGAAACGCTCTAGTCTCTTAGCGCATATGAAATCCCTGAAAGCTGATGTGGTTTTCCTTCAAGAGACCCACTTTAGCTCTCAAGCTACACCCAAATTAGCCAACTACCACTTTCCACACAGTTATCATTCTACTACTCCAAACTCCAAGACGAAAGGCGTTTCCATACTGGTTGCCAAACATACTCCTTTTCAGTTAACGGATTCTGCTATAGATGATCAGGGCAGATTTGTTTTCCTCAAGGGCGTTCTACATAACAAACCCATCACACTAGCCAACATCTATAGCCCTAACTCCTCGCAAGTCCCCTTTTTTAGATCAATCACAGATCACCTAGCGGCCTTTCAATCAGGTATTCTAATATTAGGAGGCGACTTTAATCTCCCCCTAGACCCTCTTTTGGACACATCGACAGGTACCTCTCATCTTCCATATAGAGCCCTGAAACAGATCAAGCTGTCTTTCCAACAACTTCTACTCCACGACACTTGGAGGACCCTACATCCGACCGAGAAGGACTATACATTCTACTCCAATCCACACGACCGGTACTCTAGAATCGACTACTTACTAATGACTCAATCTGACCTTCCATATCTCCAGCATGCTACGATAGAACCTATGGTACTATCAGATCACCATCCCATTTCAATCACTTTGACGATGCCTGTATTACAAGACCGTACACATACATGGAAACTGGTCCCCACCATACTGACTGATACTGTACTGACATCACAAATACAACAAAATCTTCAGGAATACTTCATAAACAACAATACTCCAGACACCTCCTTCATCACTCAATGGGCTGCGCATAAAAGCGTGATAAGGGGGAAACTAATATCTATCATGGCCAAAATAAAAAGAGATAGGAAACAACACTTATCGGGTTTATATGAGAAACTTAAAGTCCTTGAAGCGACTCACAAACGCACGTTAGCCTCCCATACTCTGAATGATCTTCAACTTATTCGTACCTCCATTAGAGAGGAATTAGGAAAGGCAATTCACAAGAAATATATACTTGCCCAACGACAATTCTACGAATTCGGCAATAAGAGCGGCCACCTTCTAGCCCAAGCTCTGAAGGCTAAGCAAGCTAAAAATACTGTTCACGCCATACATACCCCCACAGGCAAAAAACTCACATCCAATAGAGATATAGCCAAGGAGTTTGAATGTTTCTACTCTACTTTATATAACATTAACCAGTCTGACGCATCCCTCTCGACTAACCCTCTTAGAAAACGTAAAATCATTGACTTCCTGGAAAAATTCTGTCCCAAAATCAACAACGCAGACATAGTGTCAGACCTGGATAATCCTATTTCTCAAATAGAATGGGCGAATGCCCTCAAACAAACTAAGAGTGGCAAAAGCCCTGGCCCAGATGGCCTGCCAGCAGTCTACTATAAGACCTTCTCGGAGGTCCTTCAAGAACCATTTAGAAGAGCCTTCAACTCCATATCTGACACTATGCCTGTCCATCAAGACATGCTTGAAGCCCACATAGTAGTGATACCGAAAGGTGACAAAGACCCGACCAAGACTGAAAACTATAGGCCTATCTCCCTCCTTAATGCTGATTTGAAAATATTCTCAAAAATTATTGCTAACAGACTTCTCCCACTTATCCCCAAATTAGTCTCTTCTGACCAAGTTGGCTTTGTCCCTGGCCGAGAGGCAAGGGACAACACGCTTAAAGCTCTCAACATTCACCACTTGATTACGTCTACTGGTCAGAGGGGTTTCTTCCTCTCACTTGACGCGGAGAAGGCATTCGATAGGGTGGCATGGGATTACATGCAGTGTGTCCTCCAGACCATTGGCTTGGGACCCCAATTACTCAGATTTGTGGACTCTTTGTATGTACACCCAAAAGCGAAGATCAGAGTCAATAACACCCTATCGGATGCCTTCTCCATACACAATGGGACCAGACAAGGCTGCCCTCTGTCCCCAATTTTATACATCCTTACTCTAGAACCCTTCCTGAACAGCCTACGAGAAAACACGGACATCAAAGGGGTCCATTCCACATTGAAAGAATATAAAATTGCCGCATACGCGGACGATATCTTAATGTTCCTCACTAACCCTCACATAACGATCCCCTCCCTGCTAAAAGAATTTAACCTATTCAATTCCCTCTCCAACCTTAAAATAAACTTCAAGAAATCTTACGCCCTCAATATATCTTTATCTTCTACGGAAGTAGAACAATGTAAACACAATTTCCCTTTCCAATGGACTGACGAGAACATCACTTACTTGGGTGTCCAAATCACAAAAAACCTGGATAATTTATACGCAAAAAACTATATACCTACACTTAATAAAATTGTATCAGACCTCAAAAAGTGGAATAAACCGATCTTCTCATGGTTTGGTAGAGCCTCTATTTTGAAGATGAATATATTGCCCCGTATTCTTTATCTTCTACAAGCTATGCCAATCAAACTTCCTTTGTCTTTCTTCAAATCCTACAAGCAGACTTGCACCAATTTTCTATGGAATGGGCGACGACCCAGAATCAGTTTCTTCCAACTTTCCCTTCCTAAAGACAAAGGTGGAATAGGCCTCCCAGACATCAGTAATTATTACAAAGCTACCCATTTAACCAGGATAATAGATTGGAACATTCATTCGCCTTTTAAAGATTGGGTAGCCCTAGAAGCTTCCTTCATAGCTGCTCCCCTGAGATATCTACCATGGATTAATCACTCTAATTTGATGGCCACGGTCAAATCCCATCCACTTGTCGCTCCTACTATACAATGCTTCCACACTGCCTGCACACAAAATCACATATCATCTCTATCAAGTCCCCTTACTCCACTGAAACTGAACCCAAATTTTACACCAGGTATGCACAAGTCCTTTCTCATTAAGCACTGGACACAGGAACCGATATTGGTTAAATCCTTCTATAAAAATGGACGAATGCTCACAGCTGGACAACTGGCTCTAGCTACGCGTTCACCACCCATACCCTTATGGACATACCAGCAAATTCAACACTTCCTGAACCATTCCGCACAACACTCAGATTATTCTAGGTCACTGACCCCATTTGAAAAACTTTGCTCCTCCACGACGCCCATGACCCATCTTATCTCTCTAACTCACTCTCTTTTGTTTCAAGACCACAATCCCACGACCTCTCTAGCCTGTAAGACCTGGGAAAGAGATCTAGAAACATCCTTTTCCTGTGAGGAATGGGAAAATATATTTCTTAACATTCATAAAGGCACACTAAATGTCTCCACACAGGAAAACAGGTTCAAAATTCAAAGTCGTTGGTACCGAACTCCAGCTCTATTTCACACCTGGGACCCTCATACTCCAGATACCTGCTGGAGATGCCATAGCCACCGGGGCACTCTTCTACACCTGTGGTGGGCATGCCCAGCTATACAACCCTTTTGGCAACAAATTCACGAATTAATACACAAGATAACAGACGCGAATGTCCCCTTTACTCCAGCCCAATATCTTCTACATCATAATACCTCCCTGAAATCCTCTTATCAAAAATCACTGACACTACATCTTATTAGCGCAGCCAAACAGTGTATCCCGATCTACTGGAAGTCTTCTAATACACCCTCCATTAAAGAATGGTTACACAGAGTAGACAAAATTGCTAACATGGAAAAACTGATCCATATCACTAAAGATGCGCCGGCTAAATTTGGGTCGAAGTGGACTCCTTGGCAAGTATTCATAACCTCTGATACATTTCAAGCTTTAACAAACTGATAACCATAATAGTACAATCTGTTGATCAATATTGTGAGACGAGTGTTAGAGCATTTATCCGTCTCCCCATCCCATTCCCTACTCCAATCCCTTTATCTCTCTATGGCCCCTCCCCCTTCCATATCCCCCACACAGCCATGTTCCACATGGCCTATATCCACTTCAGTAAATTGAGATATCGATATCACCATATAGGTTACTAAAGCTCAAGATTCGGTCTTAGTTAGATTTATATGCGGTTTGTAAATGTAAATGTTCTTTATTCTATATCAGATGAATCCCATCGTCTCAGTTATATGTCCTATGTTGCATCTGAATTGTTTGTTACCCGAGAAACAACATGCTGACTGTCCACCTTCTTTTTCCTTTTAAGAAGCATCCATGTAATGAAGTTGTAATTATCTGTATTTTGTTATACTGAAAAGAAAAAATTTTGAGAAAAAAAAAAAAATAATAAAATAAAAAAAAGTCCATAGTCATCTATGATTGTTCAAAAAATATAAATGTGTTTTGTAAATATATGTGTAGATATCCTCCACCGCTTGCATACATCCAATAACACTCAAAGTGCTCTTGTAAAATATCTGCTCACCAATCAGCCATGACCTCTTTACCCAAAAAGAAGATCAGAATTTGCTTGTGCTGCTACCTTGCAGCTTGGTGTGGTATCTCAGACAGTCCAACACTATTTTCTCCTTTCCCCCACAGCTGGTGACCTGAGTTGAGAAAAAGACAAAGTGGACCCAAATAGCGTAATATTGCTTAGTTTATTAAAACAACAAATAGTAAAAACAAAATGCCTGCTTACATTGCTAAGTGCCTGTGTCCCATCACTAGATGATATCACGTATGTGGTCGGATGGAGGAAGCGCAATGACGTAGCGATACAAAACGTACATCGAGGCACCTTTCGGTCACATCATTTCTGGGTCCCAGCTTCCTATTCTATCTCCAGCGGTGGTGGAACGCACGCTGATTCCAGTGTGAGGAGGGCTCAGCATGGCTTCATTCGACCACATACGTGATATCTAGTGGCGTGACACAGAAACTTAGCAATGTAAGCAGGCATTTTGTTTTTACCATTTGTTGTTTTAATACACCAAGCAATATTACGCTATTTGGGTCCACCTTTTCTCAACTCATGTCACCCACTGTGGGGGAGATTAGAACATAGTGTTGGACTGTCTGAGATACCACACCAAGCTGCAAGGTAGCAGCACAAGTGAATTCTGATCTTTTTGGGTAAAGAGGTCATGGCTGTTTGGTGAGCAGATATTTTACAAGAGCACTCTGGGTGTTGTACGACGCAAGGGCAGCTATTGCCTACTGGCTATTGAACTTCCTTTTCTAGTCCCGTCGTATGTCATCATGTTCAAAATGAACGGACTTTCGAAAGGACTTTAGTCCGTTCGTGTGTGGGCAAGTCTGTTCGCTTGGAAGTCCATCGTAACTCTGACAAAAGTCAGTCGAGAAGACCGCCGGATCTTTTCTGATGGAAAGTCCAGTCGCATGTACGTGGCATAACAGTATTCCAATACCAAATGTAGCTTCCAACACTCTTGTTTACCAATCTTCCAAAAAAGACATATTTGTATACCATATATACCATATATTTTTCGATCTATAAGAGGAGGAAAACAAGAAAAAAATATTCTGAACCAAATGGCGTCCTAAAATATTTGTCAGTGCCCATGAATTGCAGCCTGACCAGTGACAAAGAAACGCAGCCTTACTATTGCCATAAATGCAGCCTGACCATTGCCATAAATGCAGCCTTACCTCATGTCATTCCATCCTCCTGACAGAAGACAGAGCAGTCCAAGTGGCCAAATGCTCTGTCTTGTCTCAGCAACAATGTCAGGCCCAGCTGGGAGATCACCCAACGCTCACAGGGGCTTCAGGTGTCTGTCCTCTGCTCTCCTGCCTCTCTTCCAGTGGTGGCAACGGGGGGCATTGCCAGCGGGGGGCATTGCCAGCGGGGGGGTGCAGAGTTTGGAGAAACCATTGGAGTTGAAGATATCTCCATTTGTCAAGGAATGCGATAAGTTTAGAGCCCAGGATTTCAGGTAATGGCTTGAAGGTTCGAGCACGGAGGATATGGTGCAGTAAGAGGGGGCCACCCGGAGACCAGGTCTTAACGCCCGGGTCTAGTAGACCCGGTAGGAAGTACTCATGGTTAAGGAGCGGCAGCAGAGGGGAGTCATAGGACCAGGAAAACCTCCTATGTAGGGCATCCCATATATCCAAGGTTGAGATGGTGAGTGAGGAGGTTAATTCAGCGAGATGTCTATGGGAACCAGGGAGTGACCGTAAGGACAGCAGAACATAGGGAGCGTTCTAGGTGTACCCACAATTTGAAGTGAGCAGCGTACTTCCATTCAGCTATTCTACATAACGTTACAGCATAGTAATATGTCTTAAAGTTCGGGAGGGCCAGTCCCCCAGAGTCCTTGGAGAGAAACAAAATGTCTGCAGATACTCTGGGGTGGCTGTTTCTCCAAAAGAAGCAGGAGATCATGGTTTGTAGTGTGGCGAAGAACCCCACGTGAACACCCAATGGCAAAATTTGGTATAAAAATAGCACTCGAGGTAAAATATTCATTTTAATAATGTTCACCTTACCCAACCAGGAATACAACAGGTTGTTCTATTTTCTTAAATCTCATCTGATACTGTTTAACAAGGGGATGTAGTTATATTTGAAGAGGGAGTGAATGTTAGGTGTGAGGTATATACCCAGGTACTTCATATAGTGTTGAACCCATCTAAAGGGGAAGAGGGTTCTTAGTAGCATCTCCTCCTGCTTAGGAAGGTTGATATTCAAGATTTCCGACTTGGAGAGGTTAATTTTGAAGTTGGACAGTGATTTATAAGTAGAGAAAGCAGACATCAAGTTAGGGAGTGAGATGTGTGGTTGTTGGATAAAGAAAAGGATATCATCTGCGCATGCTGCATACTTGTGTGTCTTGTTACCTACTTGGATGCTGTGTATGTTAGTGTTCTGTCTAATGGAGGCCAGAAAAGGTTCTAGAGTGAGTGCGAATAGGAGAGGGGACAGGGGGCAGCCCTGTCTGGTTCCATTATAAAGTGTGAATGGATCACGAAGAGTGCCGTTTATACGGAGTTGGGCCGTAGGATTGGTGTAGAGGGAGGAGATGCGACAAAACATCCGAGGGCCTAGGCCAAAATGTCGTAAGGTCAGCTTGAGAAAGTCCCAATCCACCCTATCAAACACTTTTTCAGCATCAGTAGATATAAGTAAGGTGGATTGGGCGCGTCTCCGTACGTACTGGATTAGGGATATTGCTCGAAGGTTGTTATCTTTGGCCTCTCTAGAAGGTATGAAACCTGTCTGGTCGGGTGAGACCCATCTAGGTATCAGGGGGAGAAGGCGATTAGCCATAACTTTGCAGTACAAATTGATATCCACATTTAACATTAAAATTGGTCTGTGGGTGGGATCTTTCCCTGCCTTAGGGATGACTGTGATGTGGGCTGTGAGTGAATCCGGGCGAAGTCCCGAGGTGTGAGATATTGAGTTAGCATACGCTGTGAGGCATGGGAGTAGGATGTCACTAAACGTTTTATAATAAAGAATGGTATATCCATCCGGACCAGGGGCCTTCCCCGAGGGGGAGGCCTTTAGAGCCGCTTCGAATTCCTCAACAGAGAATTCTGATTCTAAATCCCTAAGGGTGGACTATGGTAGTTTGGGCAGGTTCGCTTCTTTTAAGAAATCTCGCATGCGGATGCGTCTCTCCTTGGGGGTCAGAGCAGGCGCATCACTTGGCACCTTATATAAGTCCGCATAGTACTCCCTGAAGGCTTTGGCTATGTGTGGAGTTGCGTGTACAAGATCGCCATTGGGGAGTTTTATTTTGGGGATAAAAGATTTAGATTGTTTTGCTTTAAGAGATCCTGACAGTTGTCTACTAGGTTTATTCCCCCACTCATACAATGTTTGTGAGAAGCGTTGGAATTTTCGTTTAGTGTCAAGATCGAGTAGTATTTTTAGTTCTTCACGTTTCAATGTCAGGGCCTTAAGGTGAGTTGTGTGTAAAGAAAGCTTATGCTGTTTGTCGAAGTCTGCTATTTGGTGTAGTACCTGTTTGATTCTCTGACCATGCTCCCTTCACTAAGACTGATTTAGATGATAGCTTCACAAATATATATGATAAGATTCCAAAAAAATTCCAATCTGAACTGCACAAATCCACAAATACTCTGTCCCTGGAGATTATTATCTGGGCAACAGAACTGAATTGCTTGAAACCAAGCATGATGTGCTCAGTCTGGCATATTCTGACCTTAGAAAGGAGCATAAATCCCTTTCTGAATCAGTGCTGCAGCTACAAGCCCACCATGAAGATCTGGAAAACAAGAACAGGCATAATAATCTGAGTACGTGGGATACCAGAGACAGTGAAAGACCTGCTCCCTGCCATACAACAGCTGTTTCAGTCACTTCTCGCTGACTCTCCCACCTCAGCCTTTACCTGTGAAAGGATTCACAAAGCTTTATGCCCTAAACCTCCTCCTGAAAACCCCTAAGGCCGCGTACACACGGGCGGACTGTTGGCTCAACTTTGTCCGCTGAACAGTGTTTCAGCGGACAGTCCGCTCGTGTGTGGGGCTTCAGCGGACAGTTTCAGCGGACAGTTTGACGAACAAAGTTTTTCGGAAATTCCGAAAAACTGTCCGCTGAAACTTGGTTTGAGCGAACAGTCCGTCCGTGTGTAGGCCACTTTCGAAATGAGCAAACTGTTCCCGCTCGGAGGGAAGTCTGCTCATTTCGAGCGCGTGTGCAGGTAGGCGGGGCCCGCGACGGAGACGTCGCGGGCTCCGCCACCTGGAATGGACTTAAAGGGGAACCCCAACGCCGAAAAAAATCGGCGTGGGGGTCCCCTAAAGTCCACAACAGACCCTTGTCCGAGCACGCTACCCGGCCGGCCAGGAAAGGGGGGCGAGCGAGCGCGCCCCCCTCCTGAGCCGTACCAGGCCGCGTGCCCTCAACATGGGGGGTGCCTTGGGGAAGGGGGGGCCGCGCGGCCCCCCCACCCCAAAGCACCTTGTCCCCATGTTGATGAGGACAAGGGCCTCTTCCCGACAACCCTGGCCGTTGGTTGTCGGGGTCTGCGGGCGGGGGGCTTATCGGAATCCGGGAGCCCCCTTTAATAAGGGGGCCCCCGGATACCGGCCCCCCACCCTATGTGAATGAGTATGGGGTACAATGTACCCCTACCCATTCACCTGTAAAATAAAAGTACCCAAAAAAAAACACAACACACGAGATAAAATATTTTATTGCACAGCTCCGGGGGTCTTCCGTCTTCGGGGGTCTTCTCGCCGGACTCCTCCGCTATCTTCTTGTAGCTCTTTTGCTAGCGGAGGAGTCCGGCTTTCTTCCTCGCCGCCGGCCTCTTCTCCCGACTTCGGGGGTCTTGTCCCCCTCTTCGGTTCTTCTGCCGGGCCACCGCGCCTTCTTATAGCTCTTTTGCAGGCGGTGGCCCGGTCTTCTGTCGCCGCTGTCGCCGCCGCCTTCCGTTCTTGTTCTTCTTCTTGTTCTTCTCCAGGAGATGTTGACACGTCGCTCTCTCCGGCCGGAATGCCAGAGCCGCGCTGTGCGGCCACTTATATAGTGACAATGGGGCGGTGTCACATGGTATATGTCACATGGGTTGGTCACATGGGTTGATGTCACATGGGGACTATGACATCGTAAGGGGGCGGGGTCACCATGTGACCAACCCATGTGACATATACCATGTGACACCGCCCCATTGTCACTATATAAGTGGCCGCTCAGCACGGCTCTGGCATTCCGGCCGGAGAGAGCGACGTGTCAACATCTCCTGGAGAAGAACAAGAAGAACAAGAAGAAGAACAAGAACGGAAGGCGGCGGCGACAGCGGCGACAGAAGACCAGGCCACCGCCTCTAAAAGAGCTATAAGAAGGCGCGGTGGCCCGGCAGAAGAACGGAAGGCGGCGACAGAAGAACGGAAGGCGGCGACAGAAGACCGGGCCACCGCCTGCAAAAGAGCTATAAGAAGGCGCGGTGGCCCGGCAGAAGAACCGAAGAGGGGGACAAGACCCCCGAAGACGGAAGACCCCCGGAGCTGTGCAATAAAATATTTTATCTCGTGTGTTGTGTTTTTTTTTTGGGTACTTTTATTTTACAGGTGAATGGGTAGGGGTACATTGTACCCCATACTCATTCACATAGGGTGGGGGGCCGGTATCCGGGGGCCCCCTTATTAAAGGGGGCTCCCGGATTCCGATAAGCCCCCCGCCCGCAGACCCCGACAACCAACGGCCAGGGTTGTCGGGAAGAGGCCCTTGTCCTCATCAACATGGGGACAAGGTGCTTTGGGGTGGGGGGGCCGCGCGGCCCCCCTTCCCCAAGGCACCCCCCATGTTGAGGGCACGCGGCCTGGTACGGCTCAGGAGGGGGGGGCGCGCTCGCTCGCCCCTCTTTCCTGGCCGGCCGGGTAGCGTGCTCGGACAAGGGTCTGTTGTGGACTTTGGGGGGACCCCCACGCCGTTTTTTTTCGGCGTTGGGGTTCCCCTTTAAGTCCATTCCAGGCGGCGGAGCCCGCGACGTCTCCGTCGCGGGCCCCGCCTACCTGCACACGCGCTCGAAATGAGCGGACTGTTGCCTCGTGTGTGGGCGAGTCCGCTCATTTCAAAAGTTGTGCGGACTTAGTACGACGAACAAAGTTTGCCGTATTTGTCCGCTCAAAAAGTGCCATGTGTGGGCGTGTTCGTTCATTCAAAAGTTTGAGCGGACTGTTTGACGAACTTAGTTTCGGCAGACAGTCCCCGCGTGTGTACGCCGCCTAAGAGATATTGTGCTGTGCCTTAAGGATTTTCTACTCAAAGAAGAGATCCTCAGAGCTTCACTCAATACCCCACATATTCAGCTAGATGGCACTCCTGTTAAAATATGTTCAGACCTCTCACCTACAACCCTGTATAAACACAGGAATATGAAGGAAATAACCACTGTGCTCCAAGCGGCTAGAATCCTTTACCAATGGGGATTTCCCTTCAAATTACAAGTCCCTCACAATGGCACCACCTACACGGTTACTACAATGCCGTAAAGAAAAGATCTTTGGTAAAGTTGGGCCTCATCAGATCATCTAAGGATACCATCCACTCCATGTTCCTCTTCTATATGGGGCAATACCCTCCCCCAGGAGAGATCATCGTGGTCAGTGTTAACAATGGCTTTCTGTTACATTCTCTGTAACAACACAGTCATTCACAAATTTATCACAACCAACAAGCTCAGTTGATATTTGTTAAACTCCAAACTGTGCTGAAGTTCTGTCATGTACCATTTGATGGTCCCTTACTAATTCTGTTGGTACCTTATATTTGTCACTAGGGATGAGCTTGGTGTTCGTGTCGAACGCATGTTCGACTCAAACACTGGC
The DNA here is from genome assembly GCF_037356315.1 of Lithobates pipiens. Classification (NCBI taxonomy): domain Eukaryota; kingdom Metazoa; phylum Chordata; class Amphibia; order Anura; family Ranidae; genus Lithobates; species Lithobates pipiens. Next base: position 189,402,660 of record NW_027507785.1, on the reverse strand, counting down.
TGTTTGCCTGTTCGGCGAATCCAGAACTTTGTGGGCCGTTCGCACCATATTCGTGTGCCGCTCACGGCCCACAATGCACTGCGCCATTGCAGTGCATTGCTGGCTCATGATTGGCCAAGCATGCACTGTGACCCCGCATGCTTGGCCAATCACAGCACCGGCAGTGAGGTGAGCCATAATTGGCCACAGGCAGGCATACTGTGCCTCCTGCACAGTATACACCTGAAGCTACCCCTTATTACTGGTGTTCTGTTTCTGTAATAGAGGCATCTGCAGCAGTTCGTGTGAGAATTATGTGCCTCCTGCACAGTATACACCTGAAGATACCCCTTATTGCTGGTGTTGTTCTGTTTCTGTAACACAGGCATCTGCAGAATTTACAGTGGGTGTTGTATGCCTACTGCATAGTATACATCTGAAGCTACCCCTTATTACTGGTGTTATTCTGTTTCTGTAATACAGGCATCTGCAGCAGTTAAAGTGGTTGTTGTGTGCCTCCTGCACAGTATACACCTGAAGATACCCTTTATTGCTTGGTTGTGACACACCTCTCTCCTCCACCCCTTCCTCTTCTTCCTCCATGGCCTCTTCCTGTGCTTTGTCCTCTGAGCCAGCGGTGCTCTGTAGGTGTTCAAGGGGCTACACAAGTACGCAGGCAAAAAGATGCCACGCTTTGCTTTGTTTGGGGGACAGGAGCCACACTGGGGCAGATATTTTGTCAGCTCTGCAGGGGCAGGCCGAGAGGTGGTTGATGCCACGCCAGCTTAAGACAGGAATGGTGGTTTGCGACAACGGTACCAACCTCCTCTCCGCCCTCCGACAGGGACAACTGACCCATGTGCCCTGTGTGGCTCACGTCCTTAACCTGGTGGTGCAGCAGTTCTTGGGCAGGTACCTGGGCTTACAGGATGTCCTGAGGCAGGCTAGGAAAGTCTGTGTGCATTTCCTCCGATCATATAATACCAGTGCTCGGCTGGCTGAGCTCCAAAAGGAGTTGAACCTGCCCAAGAATAAGGGGTATATTGCTGTCGCGCTGTTCTCGTTTAGAATTGCTATACAAAGAAAAATGAGTCTTATCTGCCTGGCTCAAGGGACAGATCTCTAATAGTCAACAAACCAAACAAAAGATACAAATGTCTATAGATTCTTATACGTTAATGCAAAAAATGGCCTGTGGAGATGTCCTAGGGGCCACTGATTACAGTGCAGCTGTATTTAGATGTGGGTCTCACATGAACATAAATAAATAGGTAATAGAAAAAGTGCAAAGTGCCGAAAATAAATAAATAAAGGTATCAAAGTGCAAAATGTCTCCTAAAAATATTTTCAGTAAACACACTACAGGGGTGACTCCTCCAAAAGGTGTTATGTGTATAGAATCAGAAGTGAACAATAGTTCAATATTTATCTAAAAATCTATATACCCGATATATAACTCAAACATCATTGATAAAAATAATACAAATAAAAAATAAAGGCACTACAGAGACAACTGTAACATGCGTTGTATGTATGAAATCAGAAGTAAACAATAGTGATATTTATCTAAAAATCTATATACCAGATATATAACTCAAACATCATTGATAAAAATAATATAAATAAAAAAATATAAACGCACTACAGAGACAACTGTGACATGCGTTAGATAGATACCTTTAAGTTACTATATATATTATCTATTCAGTTGCATATATAGGTGTTCGATTCAAAAAGAAAAAATCCTGCAACCATGAATGGGTTAGTGAACCTGCCCAAGAACCGCCTTATATGTGAAATGCCAACCAGGTGGAACTCAACATTGGCCATGCTGTAGCGGCTGCACGCACAGCAAGGGGCCATCAATGAGTACCTGTGCGACTACAGCACCAGGGCAGGGTCAGGAGAGCTTGTTTTTTTCACCACGCCAGTGGGGCATGATCAAGGATGCATGCACTATCCTGTCACCATTTGAGGAGGCCACGAGGGTGGTGAGCAGTGACAGTGCATGCATCAGTGACACTGTACCTCTTGTCCACCTGTTGGAGTATACGCTGCGTGCAATAATGGACAGGGTACTTGAGGCAGAACAGATGCAGGAAAAGGAGGACTTCCTTGCCTCTCAAGGCCCCATTTATCCAGACAGTGTTCCTGCTGTCCCACCCATCACACAGGAAGAGGATGAGGAGGAGGAGGATTGTGTCAGCATGGAGGTGGAGCCTGGCACTCAGCATCAGCAGCAGCAGTCTTTTAGGGATGATTTACAGTCCCAAGAAACCCATGGACTTGTATGTGGCTGGGAGGAGGTGGCTGCGGATCATGTTGTCCTTAGTGACCCAGAGGACTCCAGACTGAATACCTCAGCTAACCTACGCTGCATGGCCTCCCTGATCCTGCAAAGCTTGCGGAAGGATCCTCGTATTCTTCGGATCAAGGAGAGGGAACATTATTGGCTGGCCACTCTCCTTGATCCACGGTACAAGGGTATGGTTGCCGACTTTATCTTGCCATCGCAGAGGGAGCAGAGGATGAGGCCTTGCAAAAAGGTCTGGTGCAACGCACTCCCAGAGACTGGGAGGTTACAAACTCCTGGTTCTGGACAACGTGTTTCTGATGCTTCGGTCAGTCACAGAAAGAACGGTGGAGAAGTTAGACGTCTGACCAATGCGTTCAGACAATTTTTTAGTCCGCAGCCCCAAGGTATGATTGGTTCCAGCAACCATTGCCAGCGTCTGATTCACATGGTGCAGGAATACCTAGGGGCAAGGTCAGACTTCGACACCTTTTCCACCGAAAATCCTCTGGCTTACTGGGTCTTGAGGATGGATCACTGGCCAAAGCTTGCACAGTATGCATTTGAGCTACTGGCCTGTCCTGCATCCAGCACTGTTTCGGAACGCACATTCAGTGCTGCTGGTGGCTTTGTAATCGATCACAGGGTGCGCCTGTCCACCGACTCGGTTGATCGACTGACCTTCATAAAGATGAATCAGTCTTGGATCACCACCAGCTACCAAGCACCTGAAGCTGATGTAACCGAATATTTTTTTTTTTTTAAGTGTCACATCCCTTCAAGACTGCCTATGCTGATGCTGAGTGACTATCCTGTTATGCTGAGTGACTATCCTCTTCCTCCTCAATTATCCTGCTGATAGCTTGGAAGAACATTTTTGGTTCTGGGCACCACCACCAGTGGCTAAGGCTCAATTTTTCAGCCCCTGTTTAACAGGGGCATGCAATTACAATTTTTGATGCAATGATTTGCAGCAGGGCTCATTCCTGCACTCCAACTAGAGTATCTGGGAGAGGTTGCAGTGTCGTAGCACCAGCACCAGTGTCTAAGGCCCACTTTTTCAGCCCCTACTTAACAGGGGCATGTAATTATAATTCTTGATATAATATTTCACAGCAGGGCCTGTTCCTGTCCCTATTGAGAGTAACTGTGAGGACTTACAGTGTTGTAACCACCAAAGGCCCAATTTTTCTACCACTGTTCAACAATGGCATGTAATTACAATTCTTGATATGATCGTTCACAGCAGGGTGCTCCAGTTCCCACCAAGCTCCCACCAAGAGTCACTTTGAGGGCCACAGTGTTAACTTGTGGCAACACAAACACCTTAGGGCCACATTTCTGCAGAGCATATAGGGCAGGCCCCTACATTCAAACATCCAACTTAGAAACATCTCCTACTTGCAAACAGAAGGAGACAACAGGAAGAGAGATGAAAAAAGACGTCGGCCAAAAAAAATTATACAGGGGTCATAACCCTTCCCTATGTTTTCCAAAAAGCTTAAAAATTGATTTTTTGACTGGAGCTATACTTTAAAAATGTACCAGTTCAAAATTACAAACAGATTCTTCTCAAAACAACAAACCTACACAGTCCCTGTCTTGTTTGCACCGCCTGTATACTGCTGTTCTGAGTATATAAGGCCTGGGGGCCCCACGCCTTTCCTTTTTTTAATTTGGGTACGGGGTTCCCCTTAATATCCATACAAGACCCAAAGGGGCTGGTAATGGGTGGGGGGGTTACCCATGCCATTTTTCTCAATGATTTTCATCCATATTGCCGGGACCAGACATTACATTAAAACCGCAAGCAGTTTTAAATTACTTTTATTCCGTTAAATGTCATTTTGTACAGGGACTGTTCTAAGCACGGGAAACATGTGGCACTTCACAGGCATACTATTGACACACCCCGGCACGATATTTAAAGGGATTATTAACTTTTTTTTTACTTTAATTGTCATTAAAATCAGTGCTCCCGAAAAAAACAGCCGTTTTAAAAAAATGTTTTTGCATTGATCCATGTCCCCTGGGGCAGGAGCCGGTTCCCCAAACCCCTTTCAGGACAATATCTTGCATATTAGCCATTAAAATTAGCACTTTTGATTTCGAACGTTCGAGTCCAATAGACTTTATTAGGATTCTAAAGTTCGTACGAATTTTAAGTCCTTTCGAAGGTTCTGGTGCGAACCGAACCAGGGGGTGTTCCGCTCATCCCTATTTGTCACCACAAAATTGGATCACCTGAGGTGGACCCCTTCCAGCTACTGGTTATCTAATAGCCTCATGACTACCCAGACTGACTGTACCACTTTAAAAAAAGTTTCTTTGGTCAGGAGGATGACTACTCCCCTGACCCCTTTTGATAATATGCTGTCAAGATTTGACATGTTCTACATTATTATTTTTTTTCGTTTTTCAAGTTAATATGCAATTTTTTTCTGCTCTTTTTTGCCTCCCTCTGCATACCTATTCCTCACTCCTGTGCTACAGTATTTGAATTGCATGATAGACAACACTGTACTTTCATTGGCTGCCTACTGTTACTGTTTATGGTTAGCATAGGGTTTGGCCGCAGGCACCCTGTGATCACCTCACGGTTTGGACTCCATTCTATCCCTTTGCTACATTAATCTAAAATGGGTCTTAAAGTGATCTCCCATAACCTTAAAGGTTTTATCTCATCACACAAATGTAGAAAAGCCTTTCGTTCCTATAAATTACAGGATGCGGATATTCCACGGACACATTTCTCCTCGTACAATCACCCATCTTACTTAGATAAAGCTTTTTAGCAATGTTACTTCACCACTTACGAGTCCAAATCACGGGGTGTAGCCATACTCATTAGAAACTCAGTTATGTTTGATGTTCAACCAGCACTTTAGAGACCCTGGCAGTCGCTTTATAATTGTTAAAGGCTCAATACAGGGCAAGGGAATCACTATGGTTTCTGTGTACGCGAATGAGTCCCAGGACTCTTTCTTTAAAACTTTTTTTCAGACATTAGATAAATATCACTTGCCCCACATGTTGGTGAGAGGTGACTTTAAACTGGTAGCTCACATGGGCCTGGACAGAAGTCGCATGATGACATCAGCTAATGCCTTTCCAACGTCACTCCAACACTTGCTTAGGTCACATCAATTGCTAGACACCTGGAGAGAGCATTATGTAGGGGCCCTAGACTACACCTTGTACTCCCATCCCCACGACAGCTATTCTCGGTTATACTATACTTACTGCTCCCTTGTCTTAATCACAAACTCAACCTCAGCCAAAATTCACACTTGTCCTCCATCAGAAGATTGTGTCTTGACACGTTTCCCACATTGGCCTTTCTCCGGCTCTAGGAGCCTGGCATCTTAATGACTCCCTTCTCACAAGGCGGTGTTGAGGGGCCATCTCATGGCAACAGCCAGCACTAGGAAACACCAAAAATTGTATGGCATATGTTCCCTTACGTTGGAACTAGATAGGCTTTATCATCAACATAGCCGAACCCCAACTCAAGATTTGTTGTGTCTAATCAACCAAAAAAGAGGTGCTCTGGATATTTTGTTCTCAGAGCAAACAGAAAAGTCCCTTCGCTTGTCCAGAGCCCATTTCCTCTTGTACAACAATTTGGCTATATTTGCGAGAAAGCTAAAACAATCGATCCAACCATCACATTCCTATAAACTCTGAGGTTCTGATGGTAATATCACTTCCCACCCGAAAGAGGTTTTGAAAATATTCTCTTCATTCTATCTATCCCAAAACTGGGCACAGACCACACCCTCCCTCAAAATGATCACCCCATATCAGTAATTAATAATGATTTGAAGATCTTTGGTCGTATCCTAGCAGACCGACTAGCGGCAGTGATTACATCCTTGATTTCCCCAAACCAGAGTGGTTTTATACCAACCCGTCAAATTACGGATAATATACGCCTGGCATCAAACATCATCCAAGATGCAGATACTAACTCCCATAAGGTCTTGTTTCTGAGCCTAGTTATAAACAAGGCTTTTGACAATATTCTCTGGCCCTACCTCGATACCAAATTATCTAAATTTGGATTTTCCTGAAAATTTGTTAACTGTTTTCGAGCCCTTTACCACCAGCCCCATACACAAATCGAGCTCCCTGGGTGTAACTCTGATTATTTTTCCCTGGGTCGAGGTACAAGACAGGGGCGCCCTCTATCCCCCCTTCTATTTGCCTTTGCAATAGAACCCCTAGCCCGCTCTATCACCTGCAACCCAAACATCAGAGGTTATATCAAAAATTTATATGCAGATGATGTCCTTTTGTTCCTATCTGACCCCTTAATCTCCTTACCCAACCTTCTCACCACCTTATACAACTTCCACAACATATCATGCTTAGGAGTGAACCCATCTAAATGTATTGCCATGCCGATTAATATCCCACCGCCTTTACTGACTATCCTTAAGGATAGATTTGAATTCTCCTGGAGCATGGGCACCCTACAATATGTAGGAATTCGCTTGGCCCCTTTACTAAAACAGATGCATGCACACAACTACCCACAGGCTTTTCCCAACATTAAGCAGTTGCTTGCCCAGGGGTCCCCATACTGAATTTCATTCCTGGGTTGAATACAAGCTGTAAAAATGTCTATCCTCCTGAAATTTTGTTCTATTTTAGAGCTCTTCCACTATATGTACCCTGCTCACCCATAGAGGCGATACAGGCTGAATTGCTCAGATTTATCTGGCAGAGCAAGAAGCCTCATCTGAATCATTCACTAATGTATAGGGCCCAAGTTAGGGGGGCTTAGGTTGCCCAGACTTATGGAAATATTTTCTAGCAGCACAATTAACACAATTACAATGGCACACTCCCCCAACTCGCATAATGTGGCTCCAATTTGAAAAGATTTCGACTGAGCCTTTTTAACTTCCAGGCCTCCTATGGTCACGTTCTATTTGCCCAAGAGATATTGCTCTGCTTAACGGCATAGTGAGCCAATCCCTCCTCTGGAACTTTTATGAAGAAAAGTTCAGGCTGCTTTCTAAACCCCCTCGATTGACCTCCTTTTTGGACGACCCTAAGTTTCCTGCAGCTTTCAACTCAGGTATGGAATTTGATATTTGGTTTTCACACCACCTGGTAACCTTAGATTCATTGTTACAAGGCACTTCCTTTTGCTCATTTGAATACCTCCAACATACATATGCTTTCCCCAACTCTGAATTTTTTAAATATTTACAGATTTGCCACTTCTTTACCGACATCCATACTCCTGATGAAGAGGAGGCCAGAACACCATTTGAAAACTTATGTCACGAGGGGTCTAGACATAGTGGGACCATTTCTACCCTTTATCGTTGCCTCAATGACCATCACACCACAACAAAGTCTTTAGCAATGCTGATTTGGGAGACCAAAAAGGGCCAAGAGCATTCTGCAGAAGATTGGCTTGATATGGTGTCCAACATGCATCAATGCACACATTCAGTTGCCATCAAAGAGACTGTGGTTAAACTCCACACCAGACAATACTACACCCCTGTTAAAATACATAGAATCTACCCTTCTATTCCAGATACATGCTTTAGGGGATGTGGCACAAGAGGTACACTCCGCTATATATTCTGGAGCTGTACAGCCCAATGGTCTCCATGGCAAGAAACCTCTATGAAAGTGCTGCAGAAAACACCTATCACATTGACCTATCAGATGTGTATCCTGTTCGCAGATCTCCCAGAGGTCCCACCCCCTTGTCAAAATTGACTAGCACGCTATTTAGTGCTATTCATCCTATGGACTCCTTGCAAATTTTTGACCACAAGTGGGACTCATGGCATGCCTACTAGGTAACCAGTAAGGTCAGGAAACCTTTTTTTTGTTCCACCAACCATGTGGGATCTGCCCATGGGAATTGAGTCATATGTCAGTAACTCCACCCGCCACATAAATAAAATTGCAGTCTTCGATTTGATCCCAAACTACCCTGTTTATGCAGATATGGTATTGTCTTGTTATATCCATGCATGGTTCAGATGGTGTCAAGCGTGTGTGGCGGCAACCAGGCGAGGAGTACAAAGACAAGTGTGTCTTGCCTACAGTCAAGAATGGTGGTCAGAGTGTCATGGTCTGGGGCTGCATGAGTGCTGCCGGCACTGGGGAGCTAAAGTTCATTGAGGGAACCTTGAATGCCAACATGTACTGTGACATATTAAAGCAGAGCATGATCCCCTCCCTTCGGAGACTGGGCCGCAGGGCAGTTTTCCAACATGATAATGACCCCAAACACACCTCCAAGATGACCAATGCCTTACTAAAGAAGCTGGGGGTAAAGGTGATGGACTGGCCAAGCATGACTCCAGACCTAAACCTTATTGAGAATCTCTGGGGCATCCTCAAACGGAAGGAGGAGCGCAAGGTCTCTAACATCCACCAGCTCTGTGATGTCGTCATGAAGGAGTGGAAAAGGACTCCAGTAGCCACCTGTGAAGCTCTAGTGAACTCCATGCCCAAGAGGGTTACGGTAGTGCTGGAAAAAAATGGTGGCCACACAAAATATTGACACCTTGGGCCCAATTTGGACATTTTCACTTAGGGGTGTACTCACTTTTGTTGCCAACAGTTTATATTTATATTTAGAAAGATTTTATTGAAGGTTTTCAGAATTACATTAAATCAAAAACAGAAGTTGTTAACAGACATTAATGATACACGTATGTTGGTAATAGCCAAAGGAGCACTGTAGACATCTTATCGGCATCCTGACACAATCAATCGATTGGACTTGTCTTTCTCAATTTTATCTGCTTTTCCAGGTGAGTAAAAAGGGTTTAGGAGCAAGTGAGTAAGAAGTTATTTATGTGCCTCTGAATCGGGGGATGGGGATGCTCGTCTGTATTGGGCTCTGAGCTGAAGATAAGAGGATACCGACAGCTGCTACCCCAGCCCCGATCACCAAGCCGAAAGGGATCTAACTGAACGGGGTGAGCCCGCTTTATAGGTTTTGGACCCCCGGCTTTGGGGGCCATCGCGGGAAACTTGGTGTTGATCACAAATAGTTATGTAGGGGTGCTTTCGTGATGTAGGAAGCCAATCAGGCCAGTTTGCATAGATCGGGGTAAAGTATAATAATCGGTTAAAGAAATGAATATGTGGGATATAATGGTGGGGGAGAGAGGAAGGGAATTAAGGGGGCGGAGGTCTATGTTGGGATCATTGGGTTCATAGATCAATTTCTCTAGGTTGTAGAGGAGGAGTTGTTATTTGGACTGTTATGCCCTGTACACACGGTCGGAAATTCGGACGGAAAATGCCCGATCAGATTATATTGTCTGAAAATCCGATTGTGTGTGGGCTCTACCGGACTTTTTCTTTCAGAAATTCAGACGGAAAAAATTTGAGAGCAGGATTCCGATCATTTGTAGAGAATTTCCGACAAAGTGCCACACATGCTCAGATAAAATTACGAGACCAAAGCTATTGGCTACTAGCTTCTACGTAGTCCCGTCATATGCAACAAACGTCACCACGTTCCGAACAATCTGATTTTCCGACAACTTTGTCCAACCGTGTGTATGCAACACCAGTTTTGGACAAAATCTGTCTGAAAAAATCGGACAGATTTTGTGGTCGGAATGTCCGACCGTGTGTGCAAGGCATTAGTCTGTGTAGATTCTCGAAAATGTGTCCAACATGTCCAAGTTTTCCTGTACTTTGCTGGGTTGTCTCTTGGTGTATAAGATTTTCCATCTCTGCTATTCTATCTATCCGATGGAGCCATTCTGTAACAGTGGGAGTAGAGGTGCTTCTCTAGTAAACCGGGATGCAATGATTGGCTGCATTAACAAAATGTAGAGCAAGGGATTTTGTATAAGATGATATAGGGAGGGAGGAGCGGTGGAGTAAAACTTGTGAAGGTGTGAGATCGAGTGCGTAAGTTGTAATGTGTGTGATTAGTTTGTGAATTTCTATCCAAAATGGTTTGATGAGTGGGCAATCCCACCAAATGTGTAATAGTGTGCTGTGGGCAGAGTTACATCTCCAGCATAGCGGGGGAGACTAGGATGAAATTTGTGGATCTTGTCAGTTGTCCTGTACCATCTTGAGAATATCTTGTATCTGCTTTCTTGAGTAGAAACATTGATGGAACCTTTGTGGATGTGGCTATATATGAGCTCCCTTTCCTCCTTCGTAAGGTCTATATGTAAGTCAGATTCCCATTGTCGGACAATTTTGTCTTCTTTAATGATATGGGTCGAGAAAAGGAGCGCATAGATAGTTGAAATTAGGTGTCTGTGGGGTTCTCCGCTATTACAAAGGAGTTCGAAGGGCATGTAATCCCTTTGCCAAAGAGTGTAGCATTTAGAGTCATAAAAAAAGTGCAGAAGTTGTAGAAATTTAAAGAAAGGAATGTTATGGTCAGGGAATTTAGCAGACATAGCTTGGTGTGAAAGAATTTTGTAGTTGTTGAGCTCTTAATTGGGTTCTGTGTGGTGTCTCAGTTGGGATTTGTAGGGACAGTCCCGGTGGAAATGCAGGGTTATCATCTATAGGAGTCATGGGTCTGGGTGCAGGTTGCCAGTTCAGTTTTTTGCAGGCCGATCTGAAAGTCATTGTAAACCCTTACAAACCACTTTGACCTACAGGTAAGCCTAGATTAAGGCTTACCTGTAGGTCCAAGAAATATCTCCTAAACCTACACGGTTTAGGAGATATTTACTAAAAGACGGTGACAGCTGTCTACGACGCATGTGGCGTAGACAGCAGCACGCAGGCACACTATCACCGTTAGCAGCATGCAGCTGCTAACAGCGATATGCTGTTAGTGATGGCTCCCGTGTGCATGCACGGGAGTGACGTCATCGCTGCTCCGGCGCTGTGAGTGGCCGGAGCAGCGATACCCGGAAGAAGATGGATGCTCCGGACTACAGGGGACAGCGGTGACATCGCTGCATCCTGTGTCAGGTAAGGGACACATAATGGGCTACCTTGCGAGGCATAGTAGCCCATTATGCTTTACATTTGCAGGGAGACAAAGAGGAAGTAAACCCAATAGGGTGATGTTTAGGGCTTTTGATTTTGAGACGTTTATTTGCAGGTTACAGAGTGTTTTGAAAAGTGAGAAGTCTTTGAGGAGGTTGGGGATGGTGTTTATAGGGTCTGTTAGAAAGAGTAGGAGATCATCCATGTAGGTTGCTATTTTATATTTTTTATTTTTGATCTTGACTCCTTTGATATCTCTTAGCTTGCAAAGGAGAGGTTCCAATCTAAGTATAAAAATTAAGGGGGATAGGGGACAACCCTGGCGCGTACCATAGGAGATGGAAAAGCCATTCAACAGGTGACCATTAACCCTAATTTTGGCAGTGGGGGATGAGTAGAGAGTTAGGATCATCTGAAGTAAGCAATGTTGTTTACCCATCGCGTGCAGTGTCACCTCTGTATAGTCCCAGGCCATCCTGTCGAATGCTTTCTCCGCATCCAGGGATAAGAAAAAGCCCAATGTGGCTGTAGTGGACAGCCAATGATGAATGTTTAGAGCTTTAGTGGTGTTGTCCCTGGCCTCCCTGCCAGGGACAAAACCAACTTGGTCCAGCTAAATTAGTTTCGGGAGTAAGGGAAGGATGCGATTTGCCAGAACTTTGGCGTAGAACTTCGCATCCACGTTAAGGAGTGATATGGGACAATAGTTAAAGACTATTGTGGTGTCTTTGTCTGTTTTTGGGATAAGGGTGATGTGGGCTTCTAGGATGTCTTTGGTGGCTACACTGGAGGGAGCTAGGTTATTGAGTGCTTGAACAAGTCAGGGGGTGAGAGTGTCGGGGAAGAATTTGTAATAGCTGGCGGTCAAGCCATCCAGCCTGGGCTTTTTCCAGTCTTTAGGTGCTTCAGTGCTAATAATGTCTCTTCTACTGAGAGTGGGAGATCTAGACCAGTCGAGTGTTCAATATTGAGTGGAGATGGGGAGAATTGTTGTCGGAATTCCTGAATTGCCACCATCCTGTCATTTGGGTCAGTTGTCTGTTGTAAGGTAGGGAGATTGTACAGTTTAGGAAAATAAGTTACAAATTGGTCAGCAATGCCTTCTGGTGTAGCTAGGGTGTTACCTGCAGGATCTTTGATCATGTGGATGGTGTGTGCCACTTTCTTGACCTGTAGGGATTTGGCTAACAGTCTTTTATTTACGTGTTAGTGTTTTGTGTAACTCTCCCAATAGTTCTTCTCTGGTTTGTGTTAGTTTAGATAGGGTGTTAGCCACCAAGGATGCTTTGTGCTTTTGTTTCAATGTGTATATACGTTTGGATAGTTTGTCAATACGTGCTTTCCTCAGTTTGTTCCTTTTGGCTGCCAAAGAAATGAATTTGCCCCTAAAGACACATTTGTGTGCCGCCCAGATCATATACAGGAAGGAATCTTCTGTAAAGTAGTGGGTAAGGCTCTTGGAAATCATCTGTACTATCTATGGTTTTGTTAGGAGGGAATTGTTAAGTCACCAGATGTTGGATCTGGCATGTGTCCTAGGGAGAGGTAGTGTCATGGTGAAGGGATTATGGTCCGACAGTAACATTGGTTCAATTGTGGCTCTAGTGAGGGAGGATAGGTCAGTTTGGGATAAGAAGAAGTTATCAAGTGTCGAGTATTTGTTATGCAGAGGGGAGAAAAGAATAAAGTCCTTCACATTGGGATGTAGTGTGCGCCAAGTATCATTGTAAGGGTAGGGAGAGTCACCCTTTAAGTCTATACTTTTATTATACTAGAAACTGCTTGCAAAGATATATACATAGAGATACGTAGGAGATAGCAAAGCTAAGCACCTGCAAAGCTTTTGCAAGATTCTTTTGAAGTGCAAAATCGCTCGGAAAACAGGATGCATTTGTGGTCACAGCTAGCATTTAGAATTTTACAGACATAGAACATTGTAAGGCGTAATTAAATATTGTGGTTTTATGTTCAAATTATTATAGACAGCTTAAGGTCATAACATTTTTTTTTTTATATATATGTCTAGGGACCTTTTATCAAAAATTCCCCTAAAAAATTCCGCTTAATGTATGACGAACATAAATGTGGATGTATATGATCGGTCATTCAAAAGGCCATTATGTCTTGAATGTCTTATATAATCCTGATTGGCTGACAAAAGGCCTTCCTTCTGTCTCTATGCAATGTTTGAAGCACATAAAAGTGGTAACAGGAAATAAAGATTTTTGTACTCATGATAAACCATCAACGCCTATGGTTGTCTGACTACCCAATCGATTGAGAGGGCTTTCCAGTGACCACTAAAGTCCAGCTCGAGCTAATCAAGGAGGGATGCACCTTACAGAATTGGTACCAGAAGTGGGGTATAGCCATTAAACAAGATAAGCTTTCTTTAAAATTACTTTTTATAAGTATTTTTGAAAAGCTTGCTTCGTTGATGCTGTACCTTAAACACTTGATATAGAGATATTGTGATTTTCAAGACGTTGATAGAATCTCTGTCTCTGTCTTTGAAGGTAGCTCGCTCAGTTAAGGAGTATGAAGTATTGAAATCCTCGCTAGGTTGGCTGCGATTAAGCATAAGAAAATAGACAAATAATTGAAAATGTAAGTTTTCAATTATAAAGGACTGGTCATTGGAAACCTCTAAAATCAATGTCAGGACATTGTCCTGGGTATTTCTTGGCAGGACGCTGCCCCGAGTGTTTAACAGGCTTATTATTTGTATACAAATAATCTCAAACCTATTTGGTTGCTAGTGTTGTTTGAGGTTATTTTCACAGGATAGGAAAGGGTCCTTTGTTTCGTGAAGGTGCACCATGGATACAAACATTAAGGTTTAATATACATAATAATTTTGTGTTTCAAGAAGGTTTAACTGTTAAAGTTGTCAGGAGTACCATTGAATTTAGAATAGGTGAACAATTTATAGTTTGTCCAAAATCATTGAGAGTGTGTTCTGAAACTGATGTATATAAATAGAAGTCATATGATAAGTTAAAGTATAAGAATTGAATATGGGAAATCAGCTGGGTAAGGGAGGTCCAGGAGGTAAGCTGGAACAGCCCACCCCATTTGATTTAGTGTCTGGGAACTATGGAAAACATTATACTGAACCCTTCTGGAAAAACATTAACTAGAGCACATGCTCTATAAATTGCGGGGCTAACCAAATGCGGACCTTGTTTCTGCAGAAGAATGGGAGGAGGTTACTAAATTGTGCGGGCAACATAAACAGTATAATTATCCACCGTTCCCTTATGATAAAGAATATGTGATTGAATGTTATAAAGTATGATCTAAAGCATTGAAGGAATATATCCCCTAGAAAAGGCCTCTGACCCCTGTCACTTATGTAATGACCCTCATTTTATCACTGAGAACTGTACCGAGGGCTGCTCTATGGGAATAAATGGGACAGATGTTACACACAAAACGAAAGTAGAACTCCCGGTCATCCTCCAAATCAACCTAATGACAAATGCCCCGTAGAACCTCTTCAGGTGTCAGACTTGCATAATAGACCCTTAACCAAGCAAAGTTTTGCCATCCTCACTGCTTGCCCTTTATGTCTAATGGGAAGGGACCTTATGTCCTCATTGAGGATAACCATTAAATTTGACCTACAAGGGGGAATGACTGCTAAATCAGCCACATGTGACCTAATAATGCCACAAAAAAAAATAAAAAAGAGATTTGACATTTTACTTTATGACCATGCCAGCGCCTCTAGAGACTCACCCAATATGGGCAAAGTCCAAGACAGATGTAGGACATGTCAAATGTACTCCATATGTCCCGACTTTCAAACCTAACATTACACCCTTCTTTCAGAAACAATACACACTAAAAACTACAGGGTATACAGCCACAAATTAAAGAGTACTTACAAAGGGGAATCCTCAAACCAATCATCAGCCCCTGGAACACTCCCATAAATCCTGTTAGAAAGGCCAGTGGGGAGTGGAGGATGGTGCAGGACCTACAGGGAATAAACAAATGCATACAGCCCCTCCCGACTTTAGTTTCAGACATTACTGGGGTATTTGTAAATATTCCTGCCACATCCACCATTTACACGGTACTAGACTTATCCAATGCTTTGTTTAGCATTGATGTACATGAGGATTTTCAGGAAATCTTTGATTTTACCTGGGGCCCTGGCCAACAGCTGACCTGGACACGTCTCCCTCAGGGATATGTGGACAGTCCGGCAGCCTTTTCAATGGTTTTGAAAGTCACCTTGGATGACTGGGTACCACCCCAGGGATCTGTCCTACTACAATATGTAGATGACCTACTGTTGTGTAGTGAGAGCGGGACACAGTGTGCAGAAGACTCTGAGAGCCTGATGACCCACCTGGCCCTCAAAGGCCCTTTGGCGTCTTGGAAAAAGATCCAGTGGTGCAGGGACAAGGTGGAATACCTGGGATGTATTATCTCAGGCAGGACACGACAGGTGTTCCTTGAACGAGTCAAGGCTCTGACCTGTCTCGGTCCCCCAAAGGATAAGGCAGCACTCCTTTCCTTCCTCTGCTCTATCGTCTACTGTAGGCAATGGATCCCAGACTGCTCTTTTTATGACTCAGTCCTATGCCCTGCCACTGCATTGACTGCCCCAAAACAGGTAACATATACTGAGGAAATGACACAAGCTTTTAACTCTTTGTTAGAGTCCTTGGACAGTAATCCCAGCACTGGGCTTGCCAGATTACAAAAAATCCTTTGTGCTATACTGTGTAGTCAGGGGCCCTGCATTTGCTGCGGTTCTAGTGCAAATGCACGGCACTCACTACTCCCCAGTGGCCTACCTTTCAAAAAAACTACCAATTCAAATCCAGGGCATGCCTGCCTGTTTACAAGCTCTGGCTGCTTGTGCTATGACCGTAAGGGAGGCATCTAAAATTACTCTCGGCACTGACACCACTTTGTATACCACACACACTGTAGTGCATCTTTTACAAAATATGTCAACTCAACACATGACAGCCCAAAGATCTAGTGGTTATGAGATTATGTTATTAAACACACACGGACTTACAGTCAAATCATGCTCTGAAACTACCCCAGCAGTCAGATTGCTACATTTCATTAGTCAGACTGCCCATTACAAATCAGACTTCCCGCCTGACTTCCCCTCCACAGCATCTCTCCTACAAAAGAAAAAAAGAGCACAACCTGAAGACATAGATTGCTGAGTGCTCACAGGTTTGACATGCAATCTGGACGGCTTGTGGTCAAACAAGGTATCCCAGAAGCTGTTGCTCCCTTGATTTTTCACAAAACAATGTTCAGGGTCCAAAACATGGTCTACATGGTCATCTCCCACCCCCCTTAGGTCCCTTGCAGGATATACAGATTCATTTCACACACATGCCCAAACAGAAAGGTAATACCAAATATCTTAGTAGACAGCTATTCCCGTTACAGGAGAGACCGCGGGGATAGCCACTAGATACATAATCAATCATTGGATCAGTGGGTTCGGTTTACCTGCTACCATATACTCTGACCAGGGGCCTGCTTTCACAGCAAAACTCACCCGAGAATTAGTGAAAGTTCTGGGGATACAATGGAAACTCCACATTCCTTACCATCCCCAGATTGCAGGAGTAGTGTAAAGAATGAAGAGGAAAATTAAGGACAAGCTAAGGAAGGCCACACAGGGTACTATGAAGAACTGGCTTCATTTCTTACCAGGAGTACTCTTCCAGATAAGGACCACCCCCCAAGCCAGGACAGGACTCTCCCCCTTTGAAATCCTAATGGGTAGGCCAGCACAAAAAGCCCCTAAAATAGGTGAGGAGTCTAACTTATATTCCTTACAGGAAGAGCACGTGAAACATTTGGTAAGTAGCCTTACTATAAACTATGACAAGGTTGCTGTCACCTTTCCTCCTCTTTCCACAGAACCAACACATCCCTTCATACCAGTAGACAAAGTGTTGATCAAACAACTTGCAGTCCGCAAGCAACCAGGTCCCGTCTTTCAAGGTCCATTTGAAGTCCTCAAGGTCTCCAGGACAGAAATTCTGACCGACCAAAGCCCGCAATGGATCCACGCATCAAGGATAAAGAAAGTGCCACAGCAGCAAGAACCAGAGATGGACCCGAAACCAGGACCAAAGGGATCCGAAGAGACTCTGACCCAACCACTCCCTGCCACCCCCCTCCCCCTCAGATCCGAAGAGACTCTGATCCCATCACTCCCTGCCCCTCTCCCCTCCAGCCCTACAGACCCCCTTTGTCCCACAGCCAGGCTGCTTTCCTTCTAGGCTCCCCCAAGCCCCAATCCACAAAGCCCAGAAGGTGAGGGTATTCTTATTAACTGTTTTTGGGTGCTGGCTTACATCTTCATGTGGAATGAATAGTAATGACAGTATAGGGGTCAAGGGTAGAGCAACATTTACAGGGATGAGTTATAATTATCCCTGCTGTACACAGACAGGAGATAAGATGTCAAAAGCACAAGCTGCAGCAGTTATTGAGTATCATATCCAGAGGACGGATGGGACATACAGCATAGCAGCAATCATATTGTTAGCAACATATAAAAAGAACACAATGTTGAAAGGGCAAAATTACAGGACCGAATGAGACGTCTGGGAGACTCCTGGAATCCATTCTCTGGAGTGGGAGGTTGGTTTGGTTCATTCTGGGATAGTATCATGAATTTCTTCAAGAAAGTAGGAATGATCCTCATCATCATACTTATCCTGGGAATTGCAATTTATGCCACCATTAAGATTGTATTTTGTCTAATAGGTAGAATTACCAAAATCAAGCCTTCCACTTCAGACCCAGAAACAGCCATGTTCTACTCAGAACATAAGTGGTACTGAGAATGATCAAGAAATGACTTCATCTTTCATGATCAGAGGAGGGAGAGTCACCCTTTAAGTCTATACTTATTATACTAGAAACTGCTTGCAAAGATATATACATAGAGATACGTAGGAGATAGCAAAGATAAGCACCTGCAAAGCTTTTGCAAGATTCTTTTGAAGTGCAAAATAGCTCGGAAAACAGGATGCATTTGTGGTCGCAGCTGGCATTTAGAATTTTACAGACATAGAACATTGTAAGGCGAAATTAAATATTGTGGTTTTATGTTCAAATTATTATAGACAGCTTAAGGTCATAAAAACATATTTTTATATATATATATATGTCTGGGGATCTTTTATCAAAAATTCCCCTAAAAAATTCCGCTTAATGTATAACGAACATAAATGTGGATGTATATGATTGGTCATTCTAAAGGCCATTATGTCTTGAATGTCTTGTATAATCCTGATTGGCTGACAAAAGGCCTTCCTTCTGTCTCTATGCAATGTTTGAAGCACATAAAAGTGGTAACAGGAAATAAAGATTTTTGTACTCATGATAAACCATCAACGCCTATGGTTGTCTGACTACCCAATCAATTGAGAGGGCTTTCTAGTGATCACTAAAGTCCAGCTCGAGCTAATCAAGGAGGGGCGCACCTTACAATCATGAAGCAACAACTCACTGAATTGTGATTTAAGAGCGCAAAGGGCCCTGTACGTCAGTGAAGACAATCTATTGGAGGTGTCAAGGGAGGGGTTTAAGGCTACATTAAAGTCACCCCCAATGATTAGAGTGCCTGATTGAAATGTCAGCAGTTGTTGGAACGTTTTTCGGAAGAAGGTTACTTGCTGAGTGTTTGGTGCATAGATGTTCACAACCATGATGGATCTATGGTGAATTGTGCCTTTGAGGAATATGAACCTTCCCTGAGGGTCCCTTTGAACCTCTGAAACATTTATTGGACATTGTTTAGAAATTAGAATAGATACTCCCTTGGATTTGGTATCTTTGTTGGTCGCATGGTAAGCCAATTGAAAGTGTTTGTTGTGCAGTTTAGGGATATTATCCATTTTAAAGTGGGTTTCCTAAATGAGGGCAATATGGGCCTTAGATTTCTGAAGACAGTATAGTAACTGTGTTCTCTTCTCAGGAGTGTTGAGCCCACATATATTTATTGAGCATAGTTTTAGTTGTGCGTGAGGTGGAGCCTTGTGCCGCCATGAGGAAATGGGTGTGAGAGGAGGTGGGTAGTTAAATAAGAGAAGGTGGGGTCTGCTGTATGAATTGTAGATTGAAGTCTGGTGTAGAAAATCCTACAATAGATACCGATGAGGTAGTGGGAGATTGACTACCTGCCTCATTATCAGGAGGAATCGGTAATGTACAGAGCACAAACAGTGTGCGCACCCAAATTGGTGTGACTACACACTGTTTGGCTACTGTGTGGGGGTTGGCTAGAACCTAGCAGGGTAGAGATTCTGTAGAACACTAGTATCCAGCCATTACATGCATTTAGTGAGGTTGAAGGAGGACAAGGAAAATTCCCTCATGAGGTGTGTGAGCTGAAATACAGTTCAGGTGCAGAAGAACACAAATATAAGGGGACATGGGTGGGAAGTGTGGCTACTTAATTGGGAGATATGTGTATTTTAACTAATTAACGTGTCATCCCACCCTGTTGGGGTACAAGAGCAACTGCAGGAGTTGACATTGAGCCCCTAAGGGGTCAGCAATGCGAAGTCTAGGGTTCTCGCTAACTGTTCCCCTTTATTATGACACATTTGAAGGTTTTTATACACATGATTACGTAGGTATCACATTAATATTACAATTGTACGTTTATGGTAACAAAAGGCGTTACATAGGCAGGCTAATTCTAATCAGGACTCGAAAGAATGCAAAACATGTACTGAAAACATTATTAGTGCCGTGTGCACAGTCAGGGCATTGTGCAATACATATAAAATAGAATACAATTATATACAGAACCTACAAATTTCCATTGCACTCTTGCAGGTCTACCATCACTTGATGATTCCACCAAGAACTACTTAAAGCACCATGATATAGGGTATGCCAATAAATGGAATCAGAAATCATGCTCCAGATACTCCCCTAGACAAGTTAACCATATGCTGCCAAATCAGGATGACTGTTTCTGACATTACCTCTCTTTCCCCCTTATCTTCTAGTCAGTCAACAATATACCAGGACATAACTAAGGAAAATCTTTTTTTTAAAAACCAAAAAGGAGACCTGAACACTCACACCACTGACCTTTCAAAAGCACACTCCTGGGCCTACCTACAAACAAACCACTAACCAGAAAAATTCACAATTATGATTTAATACTTTTCTACAACTAATACTGAGAATGTGGTGGTTCCCCTAATCCTTTCTCCCCTTTCACTCTCTGCACTATCATCCTCCAGGTGAGTGACCTTAATTCTATTTCAATTAGTAACACCCTGCAAACTGATACCAAGGTTGCATGTATTATGTTAGCAGCCAGTATCCCCAAACAGTGCAAAACCCCCATCCTGGAAACTCCCTCTGCCAAAGGAAAGATGGACAGAACCAGCTTGAAATCCTAAATTTGTCATCCTATCCTCTATCCCTTGAGGAAATTCAAGTGCTGCAGTTGTGTTTGACCTTCTGTCCCGATGCAGATG
The DNA here is from genome assembly GCF_037356315.1 of Lithobates pipiens. Lineage (NCBI taxonomy): Eukaryota > Metazoa > Chordata > Amphibia > Anura > Ranidae > Lithobates > Lithobates pipiens. Next base: position 189,381,924 of record NW_027507785.1, on the reverse strand, counting down.
TAGACAAAGTTAAGATTATAAAGGACATACACCTTTTTGCTAGACAACTTATGCCTAAAGTTCTCTATGATAAGCCAACTGAGATTAATCTAGAAAACACCAACGCTAGTTCTGAGAGCTAGTGTCAGTAAACTTCAAGCCATGGAAGACCTCATGGACCTATGGGAGGAAGGCCATGTGGATGTATATGTACCTCCTCCTGATTTGGAGGGAGAAAGCCCATGTCAATATCCCTCATTTCCTCCACCTCAATTGTTCAAGTTAAATTTCTGAGGCGCTTCCCGTTCTTAATAATAACCCTAATATATGCAGATAAAGGTGGAAATTTGGTTATTTTGGATTGCAAACAATATGAACAGATGTGTGCGCAGTTCCTAAATCAGAAGGATTGGTACAAACCGATCTCTGAGACAGTTAGAGATCACTACTGTATGGATTATATAAATATTATCAATAAGGCTTACCAACAGAATGTTACTCATAAATATACGTGGAATTACCTAAACGTCAAAGAGCCTAATATTCTGACATTTTATGCTTTACCAAAAGTACCCAAATCTTTGACCAATCCACCAGGACATCCCATAGTATCCAGCTGTGACAGTCTAACCAAGAGTGCGGGTTGTTTGGTTGACAATTATTAAAGCCCGCATGACAAATCCCTTTTTTTATGTCAAGGATACCATTGATCTTCTTAACCACTTGACCCCCCCCCCCCCCCCACACACACACACACACAAATAGAGCATTCTTTTAGTGGTATTTGATCACCACTGGATTTTTTTGTGTGCAATAAACAAACTTAGACAATTTTGCAATAAAACCAATATTTTTTACTTTCTGCTATATGCTATAAAACCTATCCAATAAGAAAAAATAAAACATCTAATTTCTTTAAAAATTTAGGCCAATGTGTATTCTGATACATAATTTTGCTAAAAAGAAAATCCCAATAAGCATATAAAGTTATAGCGGATAAAGCAAAAGTTATAGTGTCTACAAACTATGGTATAAATACTGGAATTTTCTTCTTTTTTTTTTATACTAGTAATGGAGGCGTTCAGCAACTTATAGCGGGATTGCAATGTTTCGAAGGTCAATCTGACACTAATGCCGCGTACACAGAGTCTGACGGACAATTCGCCTGTGTGTGCGCTCCGGCGGACTTTTTCTTTCCAAAAGTCCGGCGGACTTAGAAAGAAGTCTTGACTCAAAATTGTCCACCGGACTCGGCAGTCCGGCAGACAATCCGCCCGTCTGTGTGCTAGTCCGTTCATTTGGAAAGTCCGGCGGACCTCTGGCAAAAGTCCGGCGGATTGTCCGCTGGAAATAGTCTGCCGGAAGTCAGTTTGTGTTTGGGTGTGTGTGGGCAGGTCCGCTCGTTTGGAAAGTCTGGCGGACCTCCGCTGGAAAGTCCAGTAGATTGTCTGCCGGATAGTCTGATCGTGTGTACGCGCGGGATAACAGACACTTTTGACACTTTGTGGGATCAGTGAAACTAATTCAGTAATCAGTGCTAAAAATATACCCTGTCACTGTACTAAGAACACTGGCTGGGAAAGAGTTAAACATCCAGGGCGATGGAAGTGTTATATGTGTGTCTAACCAATGTTTATGTGTACGCAGTGAGGTGTTTTTACTAAGAGATGTGCTAGATTTTATTCGGAAAAAAAATCCACCACATTTCTGCTGAAAGGACAGAGCTCTGCCTTGTTTACATATGTAAAGCTGCATCCTGCGTCTCTTTGTTGATCAGCGGGTCTGGACTGGGACTTGCATAAACAGATACTGCCACTCTCTATGTTTAAATTTATGGTTCTATGCTTTGCGTTTATGTACTGTCTACCCCACATTTCCAGGGGCCTGCTGGTGACCCCTAGAGACAGAGAGGGCTGACATCTCTTCTCAGGGTGCAGGGTATTGGGCATGGTGGGTGATATACAGGGTAGAAATATTGGCGCCATCACTTTTATGCTTAAACAAAGAGAAGTTTATTTCTCACAACAGTGAAAATATGAGAGAGAGGGGATAGGGCACAGGACACCCTTAGTCAAAAATAGCAACGATCAGCAGACAGGCAGACTCCTTAGACAAAAAGGCGAGATAAGGCAGACAGCAGTACAGGAAAAGAGCCTGAACCATCACATCTGTACTTTGTAGAATAAGCTGTCTCCTATAGTAACTGAACTTTACTCACAGCATCATGCAGAATTCTCTTGGATGAGTTCTCTCTGGAAGCTCTCCCAGCCACTTCATGGGTCCCTGGGCCATAAAGAGTTACCTCTGGTACTTCTCTAGAACTCCATACCTCTCAGAATTGTTTCCAGGTATTGAGCAGTCTTTCCTCTGCAGAAACTTGAACACCTGGATAGGCCTCGAACAGACCTAGCAGCCAGTCGGACTCCTGCATAGGCCTCAGGCTTCAGGCCTAGCAGCCAGGAACTGATTGACACACATTCACCCAGACTGCAGCCCAAGGTGGGAAGAGACCAATCACCTGACCTTCTCCCCTTAAATACCTTCTCCCAGCATTCATAGCAGCTATTCTAATTGGCTGAGAAAAGTATGTTTTTCAGAACCTGAATTCACTGTAGCTCATCATACTAATGCCAGGGAAGACAGTGCCACCTACTGACAAAATTGAGAAGCCACAGCTGAACAGAATTAGAAATAAAGCCATTTGACCACTGGAAACTACAAATTAGCCAGGCTAGTTACCACCCAGCAAAGCTAAACTTACTTGTAGCCCTGTTCTGGGACAAGGGTGCTACAATCTCCCACTGCCAAGAAGACTATGTCCTCGGAGTCTGCAAAAAAAATGCTCTGAAGCCTGAGAGTGTATGTCCTGGTAAAATGTGGATGGGAAAGGGTAACAGGCAAAGTAAACTTTAACTAAAAATACATGTGGCACTCCACATGAAAACAGGTGAAAATGGCAATAGCCAAATTAAATTTTATGTTAACTGTCTATCTAATATATTATAAAATAAATAGTAGAAAATATTGTTATTAAACCAATTTAAGGCATTGTCTCTCCTCAGCCGAGGAAGACGCAAGTATGGAACACACACAAGTAATTGACTATTCAATATTAATAGAAATTGAGCAGGACTGTACAAGATTAGATAAATTAAAAGGGGAAAAAAAGACCCCGGAGTTCGGACTTTATAGGCAATTTAGACTGCATCCGTTGTATAAAAATATAAACTTTATTAATACAATACAATAATACATTTTGTGCAAAAAGATTAAAAACATACATGAGCATATGTATAGACTGTAAACAATATGAACATGGTACTATTAGAAAAAGTTGTTACACCATATGTGATAAGAGAGCCCCTGTGCGTCAATGGGTTTCGCTGGTTCGCTTCATCAGGACACACGCAGAGGTAATTTGTAAAGAGACAGGTCTCACTTATCTGCACCAGAACACACATGCATATAAGAGGATATCGCCCTAGATGGGCCCCGACATAACAACATAAGCCAGGTGGTAAAATTCCAACATACAAAAAGATGAGCAAGAGGTAAGCATTTAGATCACTCTGTATATGTCTTGCGTCAAATATCCACATTATAATGGTGGTTAAGGCTGCATTTAGATATAAAGAAAATCAAATAAAGCACCATCAATCCAAATGAAGCAGCCTGGCCTCTGTTAAGAGGTCAAAAGGAATTTATATGGTCAGGACCACATGGTTTCCGATCATCCCAACAGGCCAGTCTATGCAGCCGTGACTTTATAATGTGGATATTTGCCGTGAGACATATACAATGTGATCTAAACGCTCACCTCTTGCTCATGTTTTTGTATGTTGGAATTATACTACCTGGCTTATGTTATGTCAGTGCCTGTTAGGGAGATATCCTTTTATATGCATGTGTGTTCTGGCGCAGAGAAGTGAGACCTGTCTCTGTTCAAACTACCCCTGTATGTGTCCTGATAAAACGAACCAGCGAAACACGAGGATGCACAGGGGCTCACTTATCTCACATGATGTAACAACTTTTTCTATTAGTACCATGTTCATGTTGTTTACATTCTATACATATGCTCATGTGTGTTTTTAAGCTGTATGCATTTTGCATAAAATGTATTATTGAATTGTATTAAAGAGGGATTCCACCAAAAAAAAAAAATATTAAAAGCCAGCAGCTATAAATACTACAGCTCCTGACTTTTAATAAATGGACACTCACCTGTCCCGGGTTCCAGCGATGCTGGCAGCCAAGGCCGATCGATCGCTCGGCCCTCGGCTGCTGCCGTCCCCATTCTAGGTGAGGGAATCAGGAAGTGAAGCGAATCGGCTTCACTTCTCGGTTCCCTACTGCGCATGCGCGAGCCGCGCCGCGCAATAGGAAATCTCCGCGCTGTCACTGGGACCCGTGTGTGTCCCAGCAGACAGCGCGGCAGGGCAGGAAATGGCGTAGACTCCCACGGGAGTCTATGCCCGGAAGTGGGTGAAAATACCTGTCTTTGACAGGTATCTCCACCCCCCTCCCCCCTGAAAGGTGTCAATTGTGACACCGGAGGGGGGGAGGGATCCGATCAGCGGAGGTTCCACTTTAGGGTGGAATCCCGCTTTAATAAAGTTTATATTATTATACAATGGATGCAGTCTAAATTGCCTATAAAGTCCGAACTCCAGGGACTTTTTCTTTATCTTTAAATACCATGGATGTGGCAATAGGAGTGATTCTTGTATCTATAAATGTACAAGATTAGAGTACTGTCTCTCCAAGGAAGACACAAGAGGTGCAGGAACACCTACTACATCCTACTATTATAGACATATCTACGCATCTTAACCATTTGTATATTTATTTGAAATGTTGTCTATCCTCAGCCAAAGAAGACAAGTATTGTCACTATCTGTTTCTACCAAAAACGTATCTACTGTATATACACATATTTGGAACATTGCTAATCTCAGCTGAGGAAGACAAGAGTGTATCAGGTAAACTCCCATTAGCACATCCTAATTGTTGGATAGCAACATGGTCTAGTGTCATATTTCTGGAGTTTCTCTGGCAATGTTACATTGTTTTGGTATTATCTATAGTTTGAATTGGATCGGTCATAAATCCATTACATATATGTTTCTTATTCCCAAAGATCATCCATGGTTTTAAAAGGGTTTCTTTCTGATTGATACAACAAAGCATTTGCTTTCCTGGGGGCGGTCTGGAATGTTGCTTCAGCTCTTGGCTCTGGACCATCTATTGTTATAACGCAAACTTGAAAGGGACCATGGCTGACAGGATGATTGATGACGAAGATCAAAGGATCAACAGGCACCTAAAGATTGACATGGACAATGCTGCCCATATAGGCCAAAGTACAGCAGGACAGACAGTAATATAAGCTCTTGAGAAGGACTGCCCCATAAATACTGTGATTCGTCAAAAGTCTAGATGGGATGGTAATGGGGTTGGGTTTGAATGGTGTATGATCGAAGTATAAAAGACTGAGCAAGAAAGAGAAATAGTCCCTTTCCCTTTGGATCATGGCTTGGGCCTAAGCCTCATAGCCCTGGCCCTCTCTTGGTCATCTGAGCATACCTGGAAGAAACAAGCCTCACAAAGGGCCTTGTGATAAGTATCTTTGATATTCTTGTATTATGTTCGGATTGTAAGCTTTGTAATATTGTAGCATCGTTTAACCACTTGCTTACTGGGCACTTAAACCCCCCTCCTGCCCAGACCAATTTTCAGCTTTCAGCGCTGATGCACTTTGAATGACAATTGCGTGGGCATACAACACTGTACCCAAATTAAATTTTTATCATTTTTTTTCCCACAAATAGAGCTTTCTTTTGGTGGTATTTAACCACTTCAATACAGGGCACTTTCACCCCCTTCCTTCCCAGCCCAATTTTCAGCTTTCAGCGCTCTAGCGCTTTCAGTGACAATTGCGCGGTCGTGCTACACTGTACCCAAATGAAATTGTTATCATTTTGTTCGCACAAATAGAGCTTTATTTTGGTGTTATTTATTCACGACTCCGTTTTTTTTTTTTTGCGATATAAGCGCAAAAAAAGCGGAAATTTGGGAAAAAAACAATATTTTCTTTTTTCTATTTGAAAAGAAATCCAATAAAATCAAATTTTGTCATAAATTTAAGCCAAAATGTATTCTGCTACATGTTTTTGGTAAAAAAAATTCCGTTAAGTGTATAATAATTGGTTTGTGTGATCACGGACATATGTACGCAAATGATCATGTACATATGTGTGCAGGTGATCACGTACATATGTGTGCAGATAATCATTGGGACATGTGATTTTAGTGGGACATATGTGGGGGACATGTTTTTATTATTAGGGACATGTGTTTTTATTATTTGGGGACATGTATGTTTTGGGGACATGTGTGTTTTGGGGACATATGTGGGGACTGTGTTTTCACTGTGTGGTGTGTTGTGTGTTTACACTACACTGATGATCAGTGAGTAAAAAGCTGTGAAAAGCAGCCCATACTCACTGATCATCAGCCGGCTGCAGCGTTCTGCTCTCCTCTTCTCAGCGGTGACTTCCGTGTGAGGAGAGGAGAGCCGATTGCCTAGCAACCGGCTGTTTGTTTACATCACATGACGGCCGTGATTGGACACGGCCGTCATGTGATCAGGAGGGCCAATCACAGAGCCCTCCTGCCGATCTGAGATGTGCCGTGTCCGGGTGACACGAGCACATCGGGATCGCGCCGCTGCGCGGGCGCGCGCGCGCGCGATCCCGCTGCTCCTGAATGACGTTCCTGAACGTCCTATCAGGAGCAGGCGGCTCCCACCCGGCCGTATATATACATTGGCCGGGTCGGAAGTGGTTAATTACATCTGGGAGTTTTATTTTTTGCTAAAGAAACAAAAAAAGATGCAAAAAAATAATAAAAAATCATGTTAAATAGTTTGTTATAAAATTTTGCAAACAGGTCATTTTTCTCCTTCATTGAAGTGCGCTGATGAGGCGGCACTGATAGGCGGCACTGGTGGGCACTGATAGGCGGCACTTGTGGGTACTGATAGGCATAGTTAAGGCGGCACTAATAGGCACAGATAAGGTGGCACCCATAGGCACAGATAAGGCAGTACTGATGGGCACAGATAAGGCGGCACTGATGGGCAAAGATAGGCACAGATGGGCAAAGATGGGCACAGATAAGATGGCACGGATGGGTGGCATGGATGGGTGGCACGGATGGGTGGCACTAAGGGGCACTGATAGGTACCACTGATAGATGAGACTTATGGGCACTGATAGGTGGCACTGATAGGTGGCTCTGATAGGTGGCACTGCTAGGCACTGATGGGCGGCACTAATGGGCACTGGTAGATGACACTGATGGGCACGGATATGTGGCACTGGGGTGCAGCACCTTTGTTGAGGCAGATTGTGGGCACTGCTTGGTGGCACTGTGGGCACTGCTGGGTGGCACTGTGGGCACTGCTGGGTGGCACTGACGGGGGGCACTTATTTTTTAATGAGGTGGGCACTGGCAGGGGGCAGGTGGGCACTGGCAGGGCTGTCCGTGATCGGGACTGACGGCCGCCGGTGATCGGCTCTTTTTTTTTCTCCTCGCGAGGAGGAATAATAGCCGATTACTGGCTCCGTTGTACCACATGATCAGCTGTCATTGGCTGACAGCTGATCACGTGATAAGGGGTCGGGATCAACCCCTTGCTCGGATCAGTGATCAGGCGAGTCTCACAGACTCGCCGATCACAGAGCGTGCCGCGCGCACCCCTCAGGGGAAGCGCAGGCTGCTCGTGCACGGGACGACGTCAATAGTCCCGGCAAAGGAGGTCCACGCTGTAGCTGTCATTCGGCTATAGCCTGGGTCTCAAGTGGTTAATAGTGATGGATGAACTTCTGGTGGGACATTTTGCGAAGGCCATGGAGGAGAGGCAAGGACAGGCCAGGCTATGAAGGGGGTGCAGGAGATGATCAGTGCCACAGTCAGGGCAGCGCAGTCCTGTGGCAGTGCCCCAGTGTGCCAGCCTGTGCTTGAGCCCCTGACCCCTCCCTCTGCCCGGCCCTTGCCCCCACCTATGCAGGGCTCCACTGCGGTGGTCCGGAGGTGCTAGTCCAGTGCTGATCCTCAGCCATGCCTGCTGATTGGCTTCTCCGCTGCTATCTCCCTCACTGACACCAGCACCGCGATAGAGACTGAGCACTGACATCAGCACCGAGATAGAGAGCACTGACACCAGCACCGAGATAGAGAACACTGACACCAGCACCGTGATAGAGAGCACTGACACCAGCACCAAGATAGAGAGCACTGACACCCGCACCGAGATAGAGAGCGCTGACACCAGCACCGAGATAGAGAGCACTGGCACCAGCACTGACATCAGCAACTTGCTGCAAGACCCAAAAATATGACATCGCTCAACCTCTTCAAACAGGAGGGTATGGGCATATAGTACGGTGTGCTTTTTTTGTACAAGCGAGCCAAAGGTAGAAAAAAGGTCTGTGTGCTAGATTATATAAATCGTTTATAGAGTTATACATATACATGGTCTACTGGTCACATGTGTTGAATTCCTCCGAGATCCATGCCTCATTCATTTTTATAAATGTGAGGTAGTCAACACTGTTGTGAGCTAGGCGAGTGAGCTTATTGGTCACGATCCCCCTGATGCGCTGAACATCTTTTCGGACAGGACACTGGAGGAGGGGCAAGCCAACAGTTCCATTGCAAATTGTGCAAGCTCTGGCCAGAGGTCAAGCTTGCCCACCCAGTAGTCCAGGGGTTCATCACTCCTCAGAGCGTCCACATAGGCCGTTAACCTGATGTAGTCAGACACCTGTCGGTCTAGGCGTTCCCTGATGCGGTATCCGGATGACACCTGTCGATGGGTCGGCTGAAAGAATGATCTCATATCAGAAGTGACCAACACATCTTCAAACCACCCTCTTCTTGCAGGCGCTGTTGGATTGGTACCTGCAACTCTTTCTCTGGGAGTGGGAATTCCTCTGCCAGCGCACACAAAAGCAGAATGCAGCATTTCTCTAAGCAAGGCCTGGAAGTGCTCCATTCTGACAGCCCTCTGTGATGGTGGTAACATTTCCGCCATTTTGTGTTTGTACCAGGGGTCTAAGTATGTTGCCACCCAGTACTAGTCCTTGACCTTTATGCTTTTTATACAGCGGTCCCTGTTTAAAAACTGGAGCATGAAGGCCCCCATTTGCACTAAACTGGAAGCGATGTGGTGGCCTGGCTCCTGCTTATCATCCAGGATAATGTCGTCCTCCTCGTTCTCCTCCCCCATCCACGGACAACAACAGGGATCCCAGAAAGGTTTAAAGCATGCTCTGCTGGCACAATCCTCCTCTGACTTCTCTTCAGACTCCTGTTGTTGACCTGTCTCAGATAGAGTACCCCCCCCCCCCCCCCGGGAATTCATCCAGCATTGCGACTTCCTCATCTGCCTGCTCCTCCACAACTTGATCAATGCTATGATGCAATGCATGCTCCATAAAGAAGGCGTTAGGCGTAATTTTCAAATGGAAGTCTGCTTGCATCTTGCATGAGCAGCCACTGGCGCGGTTAAAAAAAAAAGCTCTCCAGAACCTGTTCTGCCACAGAGTTCGTACAGGTAGTCGTTAACTGCACGTTTCTGCTGGAGCAGCCTATCAAGCATATAGAAGGTTGAGCTCCATTGCGCAATCACAAATAAGATGTCTGACCAGAAGATTGTGTCGTCGCTGAACCCTAGAACTGGAGGGAACTGGATTTCTATTGTGCAGTCACTGCTTCATGAACAGAGGCAATTTAAATATGACCAATCCAACAATCAACAAATCCCAGAGGACACCCCCTTATCTTATGAACAATCTTGGATTGTGTGACCTTGTGAAGAATAGGTAGGGTCTAAATTTCATATGGAGGAGGGCTTCTCCATCTGCTTTGCTGAAATAGCCTGCCAGAGACACATGGAGCCTGGGGAAAAGGAGGTCTTGGAGTTGTTGAAAAACTTGCCAGGGTTCCCTTGGGAACGAAAAATATGCCTCTGTGACAAGAAAGTGTCCAGCATAACACTAGATCCCTCTTCATTATGCAACTATGGTAAAAAGGTGCTCTTACCAACCATGAGATGATAATCTTGTCCAGAATTTCAGCAAACATTTGGTTGCCAACAGAAGGCAGATTAAACAAGGTCCTTTACCATTGTTCATCCAAATTTTAATCGAAGGGGAATTTCTGTCTTAAGCAGGGTATACACGCTAAGTGTTATTTAGTTCAACTAGAGGGTTGAACAGAAAAAAAACTACCAGATCCCTGCATCAACACAGTGTGGTTGCAGGGTTTTTTCCCACTGTTCTGTTGTTCTGACAGTGGAGACCCCCCCCCCCCCCCCCATCAGAATGCCCATTGCAGTCACAGCCATCCCTCCATACTCTGCCAATACTCTGCAATACCCTGCCAATACTCTGCCATACCCTGCCAATACTCTGCCATGCCCTGCCAATACTCTGCCATGCCCTGCCAATACTCTGCCATGCCCTGCCAATACTCTGCCATGCCTTGCCAATACTCTGTGCCATACCCTGACCATACTCTGTGCCATACCCTGACCATACTCTGTGCCATACCCTGACAATACTCTGCCATACCCTGACAATACTCTGCCATACCCTGACAATACTCTGCCATACCCAGCCAATTCACTGGCACACCCTGCCATACTCGGTAATACCCAGCCATACTCTGCCATACTCTGCAACACTCGGTAATACCCAGCCATACTCGGTGATACCCAGCCGTACCCAGCCATACTCGGCCAATATTACAGTGGAGGAGATGACATTGATTAATACAGTGGGGGAGATTGTGGATATTACAGTGGGGACTATATTGTGGTGGAATTTTCACAGGTTTTTGCAAATTCAATTATTATTTGCTGATTCGAGGAGCGATCCGATCCATGAGTTTGGGGGGGGACAGGTGTACAGAGGGGAAACAGATATATGTGTGTGGGGGGATGACAGACGTGTAGTGGGGTACAGAGGGGGAACAGAAATATGTGTGGGGGGGGGGGGAACAGACATGCAGGGGGTACAGAGTGGAAATAGACGTGCAGGAGGGAACGCGCCCCTTGCTTACAGTAATACTAGACCCGCCCCTTAGAATATTAAAAAAAAGTCACAGTCACTTAGCTGAGTAACTAATTACTTTTTCAATGTAGTAACTGAGTTACTAATGCAATTACTTTTTGGGAGAAGTAATTTTTAACTTAAAGTGGTGTTGCCACCAAAAAATAAAAAGCTGCTTAACCACTTTCAGACCGGACCAATTTGCTGGTCAAAGACCAGACCACGTTTTGCGATTCGGCACTGCGTCGCTTTAACTGACAATTCCGCGGTCGTGCGACGTGGCTCCCAAACAAAATTGACGTCCTTTTTTTCCCACAAATAGAGTTTTTTTTTGGTGGTATTTGATCACCCCTGCGGTTTTTATTTTTTGCGCTATAAACAAAAATAGAGCGACAATTTTGAAAAAAACGCATTATTTTTTACTTTTTGTTATAATAAATATCCCCCAAAAATATATAAAAAAACATTTTTTTCCCTCAATTTAGGCCGATACGTATTCTTCTACATATTTTTGGTAAAAAAAATCGCAATAAGCGATTATTGATTGGTTTGCGCAAAAGTTATAGCGTTTACAAAATAGGGATAGTTTTATAGCATTTTTATTAATAATTTTTTATTATTTTTTTTTTTACTAGTAATGGCGGCGATCTGCGATTTTTATTGTGACTGCGACATTGTCGGGGACCCATCGGACATTTTTGACACATTTAGCAGAGATCAGCGTCACTAGTTGCTAGGCAGAATGGAAAAATGTTGTTCATTTCCTCCATTCGGCCGCTCCGTGAGACGATCGCGGGGATGCCCGCCGCGATCGAGTCCGCGGGTCCCGCGACCGGACTCACGGGGGTCCCGACCAGCGCGGGAGCGCGACGCCGGCGGCATCGAATATTGGACGTACATGTACGCCAATATGCCTGCCCGTGCCATTCTGTCGACGTACATAGTCGTGCGCTGGTCGGGAAGTGGTTAAAGCTGCTTCGTTAAAAAAAAAAAAAAATTGGCAAAAAAATATTTTTTTTACTCACCTCTAAATACCTGTTGCCTTCTTCCTTGCCCGGGCTGGTGACATCACTTCCCCTCGCGCCGCACATTCACCTGGGACCTGTCACATGTTCCAGGTGACTGTACGGCGTATCACGGCGCCCTGCGCCACTCGCGAATACACAGTGGGTGCCCGGCTGTGAAGCCACAGCCGGGTGCCCACAGTACGCTTGACGCCGCCGCGAGCGGAGCGGGGAACGAGGGGGACAGGACGCAGGACCCTGGGACAGGTAAGCGTCTGATTATTAAAAGTCAGCAGCTGCAGTATTTGTAGCTGCTGACTTTTATTTTATTTTTTTAGGGGGTATCCCACTTTAACTAATTACTTTTTTAAAGTAAGATGACCAACACTGGTGATGAGTAACTATTGCTATCAATCTATCCAATCAAGAGCCCAGAACCCCGGGCAGAGGAAGAGGGCATCTCCACCATGAGAAATTCCAGGGCTCAGGTAAGTAAAATGGGGGGATGGTCATATTTCTGCAGCGGTCTTACAAACGCAATTTTTTGGGAAAAAATACACTTTTTGACTTAATGAAAAATAAGACACCAGTAAAGTTAGCCTAATTTTGTTTTATATTGTGAAAGATAATGTTACACCAAGTAAATTGATACCCAACATATCATGCTTCAAAACTGTGCCCAATCATGGAATGGCGACAAAATTTGACCCCTAAAAATCTCCATTCTACATTAAAAATGTCATCAGGTTACATGTTACAGAGAAGGTCTAGGACTAGAATTATTGCTTTTTCTCTAACAATCACGGCGATACCTCACATGTATAGTTTGAACACCATTTTCATATGCGGGCATGACTTGCGTATGCGTTCACTTCTGCGAGCAAGAGGGGTGGGGCGCTTTAAAATCTTTATTTTTTCTTATTTATTTTGCTTTTTTTTTTTTACGCTGTCTTTTAAAAAAAATGGGTTACTTTTATTCCCATTACAAGGAATGTAAACATGCCTTCTAATAGAAAAAAAAGCATAACGGGACCTCTTAAATGTGAGATCTGGGGTCAAGACCACAGATCTAACATTTTACACTAAAATGCAATAAAAAAAAAATGAAAAATTCCCCTTTAAGACCATTAGGCGGAAGTGAGGTTTGACGTCGCTTCTGCCATTCAATGTTATAGAACCGAGTGGGGACCATCTTTCTCTCCCTCGGCTCCATGTCTCAGCCGCTCACCGTTGATGAAAATACTGGGGTTATAGCAGCTGTCTGCTGCCATAACAGCGGTATTTAGCATAAAAATACTGACGTACGATGACGGTGATTTTCACTAAGTGGTCAAGTGATAATAAAGTGGAAGTTCATGCTAAAACTAAAATCCCTACATCTATAGACACCCACAATTTAACACTAACCTATCTAGCCCTGTAAAAAAAAAAAAAATGTATCAGTATACATACCTTTTTGGAAGCCAGTCAGACCCGACCTGACCAAATCCAACACTGAGCTGTCAGCTGCGGCTTTTGCTTATGTAGATGGGTGCAGAGGACACGGATGACAATGGAAGCCCCATAGTACGTCTATGGGTGACGTCACCTCCCATTAATTTCACAGCCGTGGCTGGCCATGTCCACTGCAGAGCTTCTGCCACTGGAGATCGGGTCATAATGGGTTAAAAAAAGGTATGTATACAGATTTTTTTTCTTTACAGGGCTAGATAGGTAAGTGTTAGATTGTTGATGTCTATAGATGTAGGGATTTTAGTTTTAGCATGGACTTCCATAGTTGCCAACAGTCCCGATTTTTACTGTAAAAATGTCACTGGCAATTAAGGGGTTAACACTAGGGGGCAGGGGAGGGGTTAATATCTATCCTGTTTTGTGTTCTAACTGAAGGGGGAATGGGACTGTGCAGGGAAACTAACAGATTGCTGTCCATACTCTGTATGGACAGACGATCTGTCAGTTTCCTGATCAGAGACTGGAAACTCTGTGTTTAGACACACAGCTGCCGATTCTCAGTCTGCCCCGAGCGATCGCGGGAGCCCGGCAGCTATCGAGACCCCCGGGCACTCTCATCGGCTCGGGGAGCGAGCGGCCTAGTGGCCGTTTATGCTACCGACGTGGCATAACGCCGATTTGCGCAGCCTGAACCATGCTGCCACAGTACAACTGCGGCGGCTGGTCGGTATGCGGTTAAAGTCCTTGTTTTTGTTTGTTTAACCACTTAAGCCCCGGACCAATTGTCAGCCTAAGGACCAGAGGTCTTTTTACAATTTCGCACTGCACTGCTTTAACTGGTAATTGCGCGGTCATGCAATGTTGTACCCAAACGAAATTTGTGTCCTTTTCTTCCCACAAATAGAGCTTTCTTTTGATGGTATTTGATTGCCTTTTTTTTTTTTACGATATAAATGAAAAGGACCGAAAAATTTGAAAAAAAAAAAGATATTTTCTAAATTTTGTTCTAAGAAAAATCAAATAAACTCAATTTTAGTCATACATTTAGGCCAAAATGTATTCAGCCACATGTCTTTAGTAAAAAAAATGTCAATAAGCGTATATTTTTGGTTTGCACAAAAGTTATAGCGTCTACAAACTAGAGTACATTTTCTGGAATTTACACAGCTTTTATTTTATGACTGCCTATCCCATTTCTTGAGGTGCTAAAATGGCAGGGCAGTACCCCCCCCCCCCCCCCAATGACCCCATTTTGGAAAGTAGAAACCCCAAGGAAATTGCTGAGGGGCATGTTGAGCCCATTGAATTTTTTATTTTTTTGTCCCAAGTGATTGAATAATGACACAAAACAAAAAGTTTACAAAAAGTTGTCACTAAATGATATATTGCTCACACATGCCATAGTTAGATGTGCCCCAAAATATATTTTACTGCTTCTCCTGAGTACAGGGATACCACATATGTGGGACTTTTTGAGAGCCTAGCCACGTACGGCACCCCGAAAACCAATCACTGCATTCAGGATTTCTAAGGGTGCAAATTTTTGATTTCACTCCTCACTACCTATCACAGTTTCGAAGGCCATAAAATGCCAAAATTGCACAAACCCCCCCCCCCCAAATTACCCCATTTTGGAAAGTAGACACCCCAAGCTATTTACTGAGAGGCATGTTGAGTCCATGGAATATTTTATATTTTGCCACAAGTTGCGGGAATATTACAAACTTTTTTTGCACAAAGTTGTCACTAAATGTTATATTACTCACACATGCTATGGGCATATGTGAAATTACACCCAAAAATAAATTCTGCTGCTTCTCCCGAGTACAGGGATACCACATGTGGAGGACTTTTTGGGAGCCTAGCCACGTACGGGACCCCGAAAACCAAGCACCGCCTTGAGGATTTAAATATAAAACGCTACCAAAAAAAACTGTTAGCGATCGCAGGGATCAGGCCTGACTCTGCAAACGCTGCAGTTATGTGTTTAATGTTTTGTAATGCCGCGTACACACGATCAAACAAGCGGGTGAAAAAGTCCGGCAAACTGAAGTCCGCCAGACAATCCCCCCGTGTGTAGCCTCCGGCATACTTTTTTGACCCGAAATTACGACGGACTTAGAAAGTAGTTTTGCACTTCAATCTTCCCGCCGGATTTGCATTTCGGCGGACAATCCGGCCGTGTGTGTGCCAGTCCGCCTTACTTTTGAAATGAGCGGACTTTTCCCGTCCGGAGAAAAGTCTGCTCATTTAGGGCGGGTCTCCAGGTAGGCGGGGCCCGCAAAGGAGACGTTGCTGGCCCCGCCACCTGGTATGGACTTAAAGGGGAACCCCAACGCCGAAAAAAATCGGCGTGTGGTTCCCCCGAGGTCCACATCAGACCCTTGTCCGAGCACGCTACCCGGCCGGCCAGGAAAGGGGGGGACGAGCGAGCGCCCCCCCCTCCTGAGCCGTACCAGGCCGCGTGCCCTCAACATGGGGGGTGCCTTGGGGAAGGGGGGGCCGCATGTCCCCCCCACCCCAAAGCACCTTGTCCCCATGTTGATGAGGACAAGGGCCTCTTCCCGACAACCCTGGCCGTTGGTTGTCGGGGTCTGCGGGCGAGGGGCTTATCGGAATCCGGGAGCCCCCTTTAATAAGGGGGCCCCCGGATACCGGCCCGGGGCCCCCCACCCTATGTGAATGAGTATGGGGTACAATGTACCCCTACCCATTCACCTGCAAAATAAAGTACAAAAAAACACAACACACAAGATAAAATAGTTCATTGCACAGCTCCGGGGGTCTTCCGTCTTCGGGGGTCTTCTCGCTGGACTCCTCCGCTATCTTCTTGTAGCTCTTTTACTAGCGGAGGAGCTCGGCTTTCTTCCGACTTCGGGGGTCTTGTCCCCCTCTTTGGTTCTTCTGTCGCCGCTGTCGACGTTGCTGCCGCCGCCTTCTGTTCTTCTCTTCTCTTCTTCTCTTCAGATGTTGCCTTGTCGAGTCCTCCACTCACAATGGCTCTGACCGGGTGCGCGGCAACTTATATAGGGACATCGCCGGATGATGTCCCCACCCATTATGGTGTCACAGTCCCAGAGGATGCTGGGACTGTGACATCATAATAGGCGGGGACATCATTCACTGATGTCCCTATATAAGTCGCCGCGTGCCCGGTCCCCGTCATTGTGAGGGGAGGACTCGAGGAGGCAACATCTGAAGAAGAAGAAGCAGAGAAGAGAAGAGAAGAACAGAAGGCGGCAGCGGTGACAGAAGACCGGGCCACCGCCTGTAAAAGAGCTATAAGAAGGCGCGGTGGCCCGGCAGAAGAACCGAAGAGGGGAACAAGACCCCCGAAGTCGGAAGAAGAGACCGCGGCGAGGAAGAAAGCCGGGCTCCTCCGCTAGTAAAAAAGCTACAAGAAGATAGCGGAGGAGTCCGGCGAGAAGACCCCCGAAGACGGAAGACCCCCGGAGCTGTGCAATAAACTATTTTATCTTGTGTGTTGTGTTTTTTTGTACTTTATTTTACAGGTGAATGGGTAGGGGTACATTGTACCCCATACCCATTCACATAGGGTGAGGGGCCGGTATCCGGGGGCCCCCTTATTAAAGGGGGCTTCCGGATTCCGATAAGCCCCTTGCCCACAGACCCTGACAACCAACGGCCAGGGTTGTCGGGAAGAGGCCCTTGTCCTCATCAACATGGGGACAAGGTGCTTTGGGGTGGGGCGGCCGTGCGGCCCCCCCTTCCCCAAGGCACCCCCCATGTTGAGGGCACTCGGCCTGGTACAGCTCAGGAGGGGGGGGGGCGCTCGCTCGTCCCCCCCTTTCCTTGCCGGCCGGGTAGCGTGCTCGGACAAGGGTCTGATGTGGACCTGGGGGGAACCCCACCCGATTTTTTCCGGTGTTGGGGTTCCCCTTTAAGTCCATACCAGGTGGCGGGGCCTGCGACGTCTCCTTTGCGGGCCCCGCCTACCTGGAGACGTGCTCGAAATAAGTGGACTTTCCTCCGCGTGTGTGGGCGAGTCCGTTCATTTCAAAAGTAGGGCGGATAGTACGGCGGACTTAGTACGCCGTATTAGTCCGCTGAAAAAGTGCCGTGTGTGGACAAGTAGCCCGTTCGGAAAGTCCGACGGACAGTCTGGCGGGAAATCCGCCAGACTAAGCCCGTCGGATAGTCCTCTACGTGTGTACGCGGCATTAGTGACAGTGATCGATCGATACTGCACTTGGGTGGGCTGGGCGGAGGGGCAAAATGCAGGTGTTAGCAGGTATCTGGGCTGATCCCGCTAACAATGCATTTTTTGGAACCCTAAACTGCAGGGGACGCTAGTATAGATCTGATCAGATCAGATATTGATTTGTTCAGATACTATACCACTACGGGAGGTGTATGCTTTGCACGTGGGTGTTAGCGGTACTGGCACTAACCTAGCGCTGCCTGGGGCAACGCAGACCCTATCTGACCCTAAAACCTAATTGATATCACCTGCCGGGTGATCAGGGGGTTAAACCTTTATTGGGTAATAAATGGTGGGTGCCCTGATGCTATAAAAAGCAAACTAACCAGAGTCACCCGTAACACTTATACGGTGATCACTGGTGAAAGGGTAAACTAGGGGCAATCAGGGGATTAAAACCTTTATTAGGTAGTATATGGGGGTCCCTGATGCTATATAAAAACCTGACGGGGAACCTAAAAAACTTAATAACTTACTGGCTAACCAGCATCACCAGTGACACTTATACGGTGATCGCTGGTGGAAGGGTTAACTCTAGGGGCAATCAGGGGGTTAAAATCTTTATTAGGTAGTGTATGGGGGTACCTAACGCTATAAAAACCTGGCGGTGAACCTAAAAAATAACTAGCTACCTAGCAGCACCAGTGACACCTAATACAGCGATCAGAAAAACGATTGCTTAGTGACACTGGCAAAAGGGGGTGAAAGTGTTACCTGGGGGCAATCAGGGGGTTAAAACCTTTATTAGGTAGTATATGGGAGTCCTGGACGCTATATAAAAACCTGACGGGGAACCTAAATAAGGAAATAACTAACTGGCTAACCAGCGTCACCAGTAACACTTATGCGGTGATCGCTGGTGAAAGGGTTAACTCTAGGGGCAATCAGGGGGTTAAAACCTTTATTGGGTAGTATATGGGGGTACCTAATGCTATAAAAACCTGGCGGTTAACCTAAAAAGATATCTAGCTACCTAGCGGCACCAGTGACACTAATGCAGCGATCAGAAAAACGATCTCTTAGTGACACTGGCAAAAGGGGGTGAAAGGGTTAACTCTAGGGGCAATCAGGGGGTTAAAACCTTTATTAGGTAGTATATGGGGGTCCCTCATGCTATATAAAAACCTGACGGGGAACCTAAATAACTAAATAACTAACTGGCTATCCAGCATCACCAGTGACACTTATACGGTGATCGCTGGTGAAAGAGTTAACTCTAGGGGCAATCAGGGGGTTAAAACCTTTATAAGTTAGTATATGGGGGTACCTAATGCTATAAAAATCTGTTGGTGAACCTAAAAAATAACTAGCTACCTAGCGGCACCAGTGACACTAATGCAGCCATCAGAAAATCGCTTAGTGACACTGGCAAAAGGGGGTGAAAGAGTTAACTCTAGGGGCAATCAGGGCTTTAAACCTTTATTGTGGGGGTGTAGGGGGCTACCCTGGACCTAACACTAACTGCCCTGACACTTTTTACTGTCACAACTAACACTAAATGCAGTGATCAGTAAATAAATGATCACTGCAATCAGTGACACTGTGACTGGGGGGTGGTGATTGGGGGGTGATTTGTGTGCCTATGTGTACCTACGTGTCAGTGTAGTGATTGGTGCACACTTACTATGTCCTCTCCTCGCAGTCCAGTCAAAAAGACCTCCCTGAGGAGAGTGATATCACTTCCTCCTGCTGTGTTTACACTACACAGGCAGGGGAAGCTTCTCATTCCCCAGGAGAGATTGAGAGGGGATGGCCAGAAACCAACGGCCATCCCCTCATCCCGGGTCGCTCCTAATGCGAAACGGACTACCGCAGCCAGCGGGAGGGGGTCCGATCGGACCTCCCATCCGCTGGAAGGCAGGCACGTACGGGTATGGGCTTGTGCCCGTACATGCCATTCTGCCGACGTATAACTACATGCGGCGATCCTAAAGTGGTTAAAAATAACAAACATGTTATACTTACCTGCTCTGTGCAATGGTTTTGCATAGAGCAGCCCAGATCCTCCTCTTTTCAGGTCTCTCAACCAACGGTGGTTGGGGATGCTAAAAACGCAGTTCAACCACATGGTTTTTAATTCCAACCCCAACTCCAATACTAAATGAGCTGAAAGAGTGGCAGAGAGGTTTTGCAAAAAGGGCAAGGTCACCGACCCTATTTTTCTTTTTGAAGTATCATACTTCACTGCTAAAATGCTTTGCTGTGTAAACTAATTGATAGTGTTACATTGATGTGAGTTTAGGGCTCATGCACACTGCATCTCTAAGCCCCCGTTCACACGGTCGGACATTCCAGCAACCAAATCCATCGGATAAATTCCGACGGATTTAGTACTGAAGTGGTCCGGGAGTGGTGTTGCATACACACGGTCGGACTAAGTTGCCAAGAACACGGTGACGTAAGCCGCGTACGGCGGGACTAGAAAAGGGAAGTTCAGCACCACGTCCGGCACCCTTTGGGCTCCTTCTGCTGATCTCGTGTTTATCGCGTGTTAGTAGTAGAAGTTTGGTGAGAGATGATTCGCGCTTTTCAGATTTGTGCTTCAAATCATTACTGCTCTTCAGTTTGTGCTTGGCATTGCTGTTTATCGGTGCTTTCTGTTGTCCGTTCTGACCAGCCGACCGTTTTAAGCCATGTTTCGTGTACGTACTCGTCGTAGAGTTTGTGCTGTGCAGGGGCTTGGTGTTGGGCTTTTAGCTTTGACACAAGCCTGGTCCATGAACAGGGCGAGGAGGAGTTTGTGGACCAAGAATCGGTTGTGCCAGCGTGAACAGTTCTCGCACATGCCTTTGCTTCGTGAAATCCGGGAGAATAATCCTGATGATTTCAGTTATTATCTCCGGATGACGGACCCCGTTTTTCACCATCTGCTGGCTTTGCTGTCTCCTTATATCATCAAGCAGGATAAATGCATGTGGCAAGCCATCACTCCGGAGCAGAGGCTCATCGCCACATTGCGCTACTTGGCAACAGGGAGAAGCCTTCAGGACCTTAAGTTCTCCACAGGCATCTCCCCCCAGGCTCTGGGAATCATTATTCCAGAGACCTGTTCTGCCATCATTCAGGTCCTGCAGAAGGACTATATGAAGGTAAGTTTTCTCATTTAACATCACATTCTATGAATTTAATGATTGCTAAGGTATTGGATTTCTTTCCTCATTCCCTAATTACCATGATTGCAATATGCTCTAATTGATATGCTGTGCCCCTTTGTCCTTATGCATACTGGAAGCTTTTCAAGTTCCTTTTTTTGTCCTTCATGCATATTTGCCTTCACTAACTTCCCCAGCATGCTCTTCTGGGCCCATAAACCTATAGTCTAGTCACTTAGCAATGTATTTTGTTAGCTCAATAGTATTGCTTTCCCCTAAACACCCCCTAAAATGTGTACAAATGTTATGTGTGTGCTTAAATTCATGCAGAGTGCCAGAATTATTATTTTTTGGTTGGGCCAACTCATTAGGAACCCCCCTCCCCCCAACTGCTAGGTCAGCTGATAGCAATCCTCTATCTGCTGACTTTGCCAAACCCAATACACACTATACCTACCTTTTTTATGGTCAGATTTATGGATGAATTCCCAAAAGCATGTAGTGCAAGGGCCTGCCCCAATACTTTCAAATGCTACAGTTTCAAGTTTTTTTCTCCTATTATTATCTTGATTGGTAATAGCAGAATGTCCAAATGTGCTCCCATTTGTTCCTTGTTTTGGTATTATGGCACTTCTTACCTGACCGGTGGGCTGCCAATAGTGTAAGTAAGGAGGGGCTGGCCAAAGTATCTCACATTATTTATGCATTCAGCTCTCAATGAAGTGGAGAGGGTTACCTGTCCAAAACACCCCCCTCATTTTTTGCAATGGCCCATCAGATGGGGGGGATGGGGGGGTGATGAATCTGATAAGGGGATCTTATACTTTAGGCTTTAAATACTCATTTACCAAAATGTTTTACTGATATTGTCCAAAAATGTTTGTGTCTAATCTGCTTACAATGTTGATGTGCAAAAATAGTATTTTTTTTTCTTGTTTCACTCCACAGTTTCCTTCAACTGGGACTTTCCCAATTGTGGAGGTGCAATTGATGGGAAATATCGTCCCACCCCCCCAACTCTGGGTCCTATTATTATAATTACAAAGGGTTTAATAGTATCTTGATGTTGGCGGTGGTGTCAGTGACCTATGACTTCCTTTATGTGGACATGGGGCAAAATGACTGGATGTCGCATGGTGGAGTGTTCGCATGGACGGAATTCTACTGGCGTCTCCAGAGTGGCAGTCTGGGCTTGCCACCTCCAGAGGAGAATGTAGAAGAACTCCCGTTCGTTTTCGTTGCGGATGAGGCATTTGCTCTGTCAAACCATCTGATGCAGCCTTTCTCGATGAGGACCCTCACCCCAGATCAGAGGATCTTTAACTTCCGGCTGGCCAGAGCCAGAATAGTCATGGAGAACACTTTCGGAATACTGGCCAGCCGGTCCCGCCCATTTTTAACAACAATTCACATGGCGGAATATAAACTAAATCACATTGTGCTTGCCTGCTGTGTTCTGCACAATTTTGTGAAAAAACATTCCTCAAACTATGTGGTCTCAGTTGGCCCAGATGCAGACTTGCTGGAAAATGACAACCTCACGGCCCTTAAAACTGCTCGTCCTGGCTTGCCCCCCCCAAAGCGCCCGCAAGGTCAGAAACCAATACCTGGAGTATTTTGTGGGTAGGGGGCCAGTGATATGCCAGACAATGTCTGAGAGGCATTATTTTAATACATTTTTCTTTGAAACTACAATAATCTTAGTTTTCATTTACTGCTTGGCTTTGTTTTAGGCGTCTCATAGGTATTTTTGCTGTTTTTTTGGGCCTTAACAACAGTGCAAACCCAAGTTCTGAGCAACATGAGGTGACAGTCTCTTCTTCAGATAATCTTATTATGTTGTGGGTCTTCTACACACACACCTTGTTTTTGTTGATAATGTATGTAGTGCATTACTGACAAAAATATTGCTCTTTTTGAGCACCATGGCAGAAATATGTGGGGTCATGAAAATTGCGTGATTGGGGAAATTTAAAAATCACTGTGGGTGTTATTTACTAAAGGCACATCCACTATGCACTACAAGTGCACTGCAAAAGTACATCTGAAACTGCACTTGGAGTGCAAAGTGGATTTGCTTTTAGTAAATAACACCCATTGCCACAGAAAACAACAACTTTACTCCAAATACTGCTTTTGCAAATTGAAAAAGGAAGCCACACATTGTTGATAATTTCACTTTTTACTCAAAGCACATTCACACGTGCGTTTAGAAAAGGGTTTTACAACAAACCAACATATTTGGTGTATAGAAAACATTATTTTGGGTAACATTTTTATAACTTAGGGCGGCACAGTGGTGTAGTGGGTAGCACGTTCACCTAGCAGTAAGAAGGGTTGCTGGTTCAAATCCCAACCACGACACTACCTGCCTGGAGTTTGCATGTTCTCCCTGTGCCTGTGTGGGTTTCCTCCGGGTACTCCGGTTTCCTCCCACACTCCAAAGACATGCCAGTAGGTTAATTGGATCCTGTCTAAATTGTCCCTTGTATGTATGAATGTGAGTTAGGGACCTTAGATTGTAAGCTCCTTGAGGGTAGGGACTGATGTGAATGTACAATGTATATGTAAAGTGCTGCGTAAATTGACGGCGCTATATGAGTACCTGAAATAATAATAATAATAATAATAACTTGCCGTTTTTGTGTAAACAGGCATGTATCAAAGCATAACATACAGAACACAGGAACTTACAAAGTTCAACTTTGAAAAGTGAAGACAATATCAGACATGAGTATGTACAAACTGTGTTGATATTGCCTTCATCAGATGGGATGTCACCCCTGGAAAAGCCAAATTTGGAAGATGCACACACATTGAGAATACAAAGTGGCCAGTTTCCTCCGGATCCCATGCCTAATGTCAACATGTGCTATCTCCCATCATGGGGTATCAATGTACATGTTTTGGGGGTGCAACCCTGTCATCTCAGCTACTCTTTAGTAGCAAGGAAGGGGTTGCACCCACAAAACACGTACATTGATCCCCCATGATGGGAGATTACATGTTGACACACTGTGCATCTTCCAAATTTGGCTTTTTGAAAAATATAAAAGTTTTTCGGAAAAATAAAAAAATATGCTAGCTAGTTTGAGGTGTTTCAGACTCTCCCCAAAACATCAATGATGTTCTTTATTTTCTGTTGAACATCATTGATGTTTTTCTGTATATTTTCTAAATCGCGTTTGCACCCCATTATCTCCCCAATGAGGATCTGGGCACTTTCACTGGTAAAATGTGATTCTTCTTCCACATCACCTAAAAAAATAAAAAATAAACACACCATGTATTATAAATATGCAGATATACATCGATTAGCTTACCGGAAGCTGTGGTCTCCGACACTCACCTGTTGTGGTGACAATTTATTCAACTTCAACAATCTCTCCTTCCTCCTCCTCCGCTGCTTCTGGTGTTGGAATTTCCCCTTCTTTGGGAAATGTGGGGTCCCTGGTGCCCTCAGACGTCCCAAGTCTTCTCTCCCCCATGAAAATGTAAAAAAGGAATACTTAGCACACAGAGGGCAGAAATAGGAATATGAAACATTGCTTGGAAGTGTCGTACAATTGTGTTTTTTGGCCGAGTGCAAAGGTGAGAACATTATTTTGGACACTTTCTAAAGCTGGAATACTTACCTGCAGTGTGAACAAATGTAGTGAAGTGTAAGTTGGGAAAACATCGTTTTTGGACTGGGCTAATGAACAATATTTATTACGAACGATTAAACCCGTGAACTTGAAAGTGGCCATTTTAAAATGTACAACATTAAATCAAAGCACATAGAGCACTATGCAAGCAATAATAATAATATGAACACACGACAACTACTTACTTTTTTGAAGAACTCGCTTGATCCTTCTGTACTGATCGGGCTCCCTCAGTTTCAGGTCTGATCATCGTTTTCTCAGTTGATCCTTGGATCGTCGTACCCCAAAATTCTTCTGAAGACTCTTCACAACTTTAGTCATGATCTTGGCCTTTCTGATATTTAGGTTTGGGTAAGGTCCATACTTCCCATCATAGTCGTTCCTCTTCAATATGTCCACCATCTCCAACATCTCTCCAAAAGACATATTTGAGGCCTTAAATCTTCTCTTCCTTTCAGGCTCCGGGCTTTCCTCGTCCTCCTCCTCGTTAGTGGAACTATGATTGTGCACCTGCGTTGTCTCTGCCATGTGCTCTCCCCACTGCGCTGAAAGAGAAGGGGCGGGGAATAGTCTAGAAAGAACGTCAGGGGCAGGCGAAGTTTCACGCATGCGCACTGTAGATAAAAGGCAAACCGCGTGTGTTGTACATACGATCTGTGAGCAGAGTGAGGGTGATCGTGCAAACGAAGGTACAATTTTTAACTTGGTACATCACTAGCCTATACTGCTTCTATATAGGCCTATGTTGGAACAAGATTAGGAGAGTTTAGCATGGCATTATTATTATTAGGGTTTGTCTTGTTTTGTGTCTTGCAGACAAGATGGATCCCTTCAAGCACTCAAATTTTATGGGGCTATCCATTGATCTTCTCAGGGAGCTGCCCTGTCTGTGGCAGAAGAACAACCCCTTTTATAATGACCTAAGAAAGAGGAAGGCAGCGCTGGAGAAACTTATTGCTTTGGTGAAGATCATGGTCCCGACGGGAGACATGACCTATGTGATGTTTAAAATTGGTGCCCTGAGGAGTACATATCTCAGGGAGCAAAAGAAGCACCAGAATTCCCTGAGATCAGGAGATCCACATGACATATATTACCCCAGGATGTTGTACTACGAGAGGCTGCATTTTATGGCAGACCAGGGGGAACCCACGCCACCACTCTTCCAGGCAGCAACATGTGGAGGAGCCCAGCTTGAGAAAGGTATAGCATTGTTGAACATATTTCTTGTCGTGCATTTAATGATGTTAACTAGATGTTATTATTGATCAGTAAGTTGTGATTTAACAAAGTGGTTTACATCTCAATAGACAGTAGTGACCAAAAATGATTGGAACAAGAATGAAAAATGCTGGGCTCAGAATGATAGTCTGTTCTATTTGGTAACATTCAATTTGCAACAGTCATGAGCACAAAATTGTGTGAATGATGACCAAAAAACTAAAACTATGTCCCATTTTCATACACAGAAAGACGTCAGCCGGGAGGAGGCTGTAGCAAGTGGCAACCAGGAGGTCGACCATTGCCCTTCTCCTCCTCCTCCTGCCACAACTACAGGAGCCGAGCCACAGCCTGGAAGGAAGCCTGGAGGGAAGTGCCCAAGGAAGTGACAGAAGATGCAGCCTCTTGTAGGACTACAGCCTGAGAACATAGATGGCATCTGCTCTTCCTGATCTCTTGGACTTCTGGACCAGACTGCTCTCCCTGAGATATGTACTCCTCAGGCCACCAATTTTTTATTTTCAAATTAGTTCATGTCTGCCCTCAGGGCCAAAGGCATAGCCAAATTGACCAGTTTCTCCAGCGTTGCCTTCCTGTTTATTTGTTTGACACCTAAATAAAGTTTTTTTTGTTTAAAGAAATAATTGCGTATGTGTTTTACTTCAAAAAGGACAGTTTATTTGTGAGTAGGCAGGTACATTTCAAAAATACAAAGTCAAACGAATAACAAGGGGCATCAACACCAAACAACCTCCTGTAGATTAAAAAAGAAAACAATAAATTAAAAAGATAATAATGGTGCTGTGGTAAGTTGACACACAAAACACACTAAAAAAAATGCATGACCATTTTTGCAAGTTGAGCAAACTGTCAAAAAAGGAAATGTTGATTAAAAAAACCAACCACAAAATTATAAAAAAATAAAAAATAAATATATATAAATAAATAATATAAAAGATTGGAGAGATGTGAAAAATTAAAATATTGTATTGCTGAAACGAGTAAAAAGAATAAAGAAATACGTTTGGGAGAAGTGTGTGTGAATATGAGCAGAAAAACAACTTCATTCTTGTAGCATTGTAAAGAAAAAGAGAATGCGCTGCATGAAAGAATTTTTAACATTGCAGCTTGACGAATGTGCTATATCGATTATGAGGGGTAGTTTTACCTGAGCGAGCGCTTCCGTCTCCGAATTTTATTGTGAGCATGCGTGGCACCTTGTCCGTTGGACTAGGCTACACACGATCGTAACTGATGCGATCGGATCATGTTGTCGGAAAATTTTATAGCCCAGCTGTAAAACTTGGTCTGTCGGATATTCCGATGGAAATAGTCCGATGGAGCCCACACATGGTCGGATTATCCGACAACACGGACCTATCGGACATTGTCCATCGGAATATCTGACCATGTGTACAAGGGCTAAGAAGCTCAAAGAAGCTGTTCCTATAGGCTTTTGAGCTTTGTTGAGCTCTCATTTTTTTCTGCCTGTCCATGCACACTATGGCTTTTTCAGGAGCTTACATGCATATGCTCTTATGCCATGTATACGTGGTCGGACTATCCGGCGGTCCATAGAAGAAGGAGAAGAAGAAGGAGAAGGGGAAGAAGTAGAAAAAGTAGAAGGAGACTTCCCCCCCCCAGGTGAATGGGTAGGGATATGATACCCCATACTCATTCACATAGGGTGGGGGGCTGGGATAAGGGGGCTCTCAGATTCCGATAAGCCCCCCACCCACAGACCCAGATAACCAAAGGCCAGGGTTGTCAGGAAGAGGCTCTGTCCTCCTCAACATGGAGACAAGGTGATGTGGGGCCCCCTTCCCCAAAGCACCCACCCCCCCATGTTGAGGGCATGTGGCCTGGTACGGTCCAGGAAGAGGGGCGCTCGCTCATTCACCCCCCTTTCCTGACCAGCCAGGCTGTGTGCTCAGATAAGAATCTGGTATGGACTTTGGGGGGACCCCCACTCTGTTTTTTCGGCGTAGATGTTACCCTTAAAACCCATACCAGGCGACGGGGCTCGTGAGATGTCAATCTCGCTAGTCGCGTTGTACCTGAAGTCACGTTCAAAATGAACAGACTTCAGTCCGTGTTTAGGCTAGTCCATTCATTTGCAAAGTCCTGTGGACCTCCGCCAAAAGTCCAGCGGATTGTCCGCTGGAAAAGTCAGTTCGCGTGTGGTCGTGTGTGGGCAAGTCCGCTCATTCGGAAAGTCCAGCGGACCTCCGCTGGAAACCGCCGGATAGTCCGATCGTGTGTACGCGGCATTACAGGCAGAAAAAAAACACACACCAAACTCACATTGTTGAGAGGAGCTTTGAAGCAAGATAGATGCCTAAAAGATCCCTCCATAAAGTACAAACACACACAAAAAAAGGAAAAAATTAGCTGAGGGAAGGGTTTGTGAAAAAAAAATGCTTATGCTTAAATAAGCTTAATAAAAATATGAAAGAGCACAAAAAGCTTTTTCAAGCTTTTAGGCAGAGAAATAAAAACTCAAATGTCTGTAAAAGCAGATTTTTTTGAGCTGCAGTGTGCATGAGTCTCTATATATCTTATGTTTTATAACTCCAAAATGTGACATTTCTTTCTGAGGGTCAGTTCACCCTGAAACGCAATGCAGGAAACCCATTTAAACTGCTGTGTCTGCAATCTGCAGCATGTGTCAATGTAAAGTTAACAACACATCAATCGCAGAAAGGAAACGCAGTGCATTTGCCTGCACTAGATCAGCAGATCATCAAAGTACCATGAGATCCAGTTGAAGTATATTTTTAAAAGTGGTACATGCACTACATTTGGTAGGATGCAGTGTGATTTCAGCCCAAAATAAATAGGCTTAAAAAGCGCTGCACACAAATTGCACAGGAATTGTACAGAAGCACAAGCTCGTTCCTGTGCAATTCCTGGTGTGAACCAGCACTGATTTAAAAAAATTCAGAGCATATAAAAACAAGATAATAGACCAATCACATGCTTGGTTCCCTCACGGATGAGTTTGGTTCAGAGACATTTTGTGCAGTGTAACTATACACACCATTGTTATATAGAGGACATATATCTAATGCAGAACACAAACACTTCAGAAGTGCATAGGAATAGAAAATCTTTTATTCATATGCCAGATATTATTGTTAGTACATGACCAGGGTAGTCTAAAGGCCCCCACTATTACCTGTTACCCATTCCACTCCAACCTCCACCCCCCATGTTTTACCCATAAGTAAGAGACCACACCTTGCTTTGGAGTAAAATGGCCATAACAGCCTTTATTACAATCCTCAAAAATACTCCAACCAAAATATATAAATATATATCTCCATAAATATATATATAACCGAAACAATGTACAATATAAAATATACTTATAAACATAAACATATAACCAATAACACACATCTGGTAACGAATAGCATATAGCTAACATGCCCGGTCTGGTGATCTCTGACGGTGACCCATAACTTTACCAACCCAACAAGTCACTGCGGTACCCACTTCCCACTTCTCCAGGCCTCCAGCTGTGACCGCTCGGAGACAACCTCCGCAGTGACAACCATACCGGTATTCCCTCCAACGTTCAGGAATACACCGGAGGGACCCATCTTAGCAATGGGCCCCCCACCCCATATCAGATGACTTCTGATTTTTACCGCCAACCGTCAAAGACCACCAGACACACACCGCCACAGCCCAAAAGGGTGACTCCCTTACCCTTGCGGGCCACCCCACACCCGCAAAGCCCTTCGGATACCCTCCTGCAAACCCAAGGACCACAAATCAATCCCCACATCGGACAAATGCACCCCATCCCACCTAAGGTACATGCCCACATTGCATTCCAGTTCCCGGTGGCGAACCACAATCCCGCCCTGATTGGCCACGAATCGCCCAATAACCTTGTTAACCCTAATACGGGTCTTCTGAATGCTCACCACCGAACGGGCCCAACGCCAGGTCGTCCGCGCCACGATGTCCGACCACACCAGTACTGTACCCGGAAAACGGAAACGCAGCCGCAGGAAGTCAGACTTGATGTCCGCAAGCAAGTCCTGGACCTTCCTGACCCCCAGGTCATTCCCCCCCGCGTGAATCACCAGCACCGCCGGGGGACCCCCCGAGGCACATGTCTCTCAACCTCCTCCACCAAACTACCCCAGCGCATCCCAGGGACACCCAACCACCGTAAACACGCCTCCCCCCTAGAAATCCCAAGTTGCCTGCCCTCCGGACGTTGATCTCCTCTCCTGGCCCCCCAACACACGTATGAGTGGCCCACGATCCAGACGAGGCGAGCCGGACCTCCATCTGAAAGAAAAACCAACAGCGTAAAAAGCACCCCAACCCCAGGCACAGTGCTACCCCAGCGAAATTGACACAACATCAACCACCCCAAACAACCCACAAAGAAAAACCCTAAGGGAAGGAATGAAGGCATCAAGCAGAACAAAAAACCCCACATATTAACAGACGCGTACGGGATCAGAACAACGCATGTAACCCCAGCACAGGTAGCGCAACAAAACCACCATTTGTTTTTGTTTTGTTTTTTTAATTGAAAGAGCCCATAGCGCTACAACTAAAGCAATACCAAGTGCGGCCTGACGCAAGAACGGAAACGCCGCGACTCCCACCTTCCAATCCTGCAAACCGCCGCCTCATCCAGACCGCACCGGGCCGCCTCCGTGGCCGCCCCGATCCGGAACGAATGGGACGCAAATTCTCTCCCATCCAAACCCACCGCCCACAAACACTTACGAAAAACCGAAACAAACTGGTATCTCGACAAAAAGGACCCCTCTGCGTGACACAGGAACGGACCCACCCCCCCCACAACGGACAGCTCGAAAGTCCCGTACCGCTGACACCGGGCACACCCCGGATCCCGGCAAAGCAAACAGCGACACCAGAACCCCCTTGCCCAGCTGATCCATTTTGGACCTACACAGCCAGAGGCCAACCCTGTCCGCCCCCAAGCGAACCTCCCCGTCCAACAACCCCCCGTCCACGCGCTTGGACGGGCTAACCAACTCCCCAACGCGAAAAGCCCCATAGAACGCCAAGGAAAAGGCCGCCCGAAACAAACGCACCTCATAATCCGAAGAACACACCACCCCCAACTGAGCACAAATCGCCTGCAAGGTAGCAAACGTCACCGGCCTCCTCGTATCCTTAGCTCTGCAGCGCCTGCGATAACCCTTCAACGCCTGACGCACCCAAAAATCCTTAGTCCAATCTTCCACCCGCAACAGCTTAAACAGAAATGCCAAACCCGCCAACTTCCGACCGATCGCAGACACCGACGCCCCACACTCCATATTCCGAGCCACAAAATAGATCACCAACAACCGCCAATCGGAGCCCCGATCGACCACCCCCGCCTCCCGAACCAGCCCCGACCATTCTGACCAAACCTTGGAATAGGCCAACCAGGTGGGCCCACTCACTGACCGCCGAATCCATCCGGCAGCTACTCCAAGGGCAGCTTCCAGATCCACTCCGGGCAAGGCGCCCCGTCCGCCTCCGCGCCCGGCGCCAGCTCCTGGAACCGGTCCCACTGAAAACGAGACAGGGAGTCAGCCAACTCGTTTTCCATGCCCGGAATGTGAACAGCGTAAACAAAGACATTAAGCTGCAAACAACGCAGGACCAACTGCCGCATCAAACGAATAACAGGAGGGGAAGAAGCCGACACCCGGTTCACCACCGGCACCACCCCCATGTTGTCGCAATTAATGCGCAACTTCAGATTCCGACACTCCTCCCCCCACAGTTCCATAGCCAACAAGATCGGAAAGAGTTCCAACAGGACCAGGTTACCCAGGAACCCCGCCACCCGCCAAGTCCCCGGCCAAGGCTCCGCACTCCACCTTCCCTTGAAAAACGCCCCGTAACCCGAGGAACCCGCAGCGTCCGTAACCAAATCCAAATCCAAATTACTGACAGGGCCCGCCATCCACATGGCCCTGCCATTGTAAGAAGCCAAAAACTCGTGCCATACCCGTAAATCCGCACGGTGCTCACTCCCCAGCCGCACTAAGTGAGTGGGAACGCTGACACCCGCCGTCGCCGCCGACAGCCGCCGGCAAAAAATCCGCCCCATGGGAATAATTCTGCAGGCGAAATTCAGTTTACCCAAAAGCGACTGCAAGGTCCGCAACTGGACCTTACGCCGACCCTGAATCTCCCAAATCTCCCGCTGTAAATCCAACAGCTTGGCCTCTGGCAGCCGACATTCCATCGCCCGAGAATCAATCACGATCCCCAGGAAACTCAGCTCAGACGTCGGACCCTCCGTCTTATCAGCCGCCAGGGGAACCCCAAACCTGTCCGCGATGTGCTGCAACGTGGACAACAAAATCGCACACACAGCGGAGGCAGGGGGGCCCACGCAGAGAAAATCATCCAAATAATGAATGACCGTCTCCAGACCCGCAGCATCCCGCACCACCCATTCCAAAAAGGAGCTAAACGTCTCGAAGTACGCACAGGAGATCGAACAACCCATTGGCAGGCACAGGTCGACAAAAAACTTGTCGCGCCAGCAGCACCCCAACAGCCGAAAGCTATCAGGATGAACCGGAAGCAGCCGAAAAGCCGACTCCACATCGGCTTTGGCCATCAGTGCCCCACGCCCATACCGCCGCACCCACCGAACAGCGGCGTCAAACGACGTGTAAGAAACAGTGCACACCTCAGGGTCGATGAAATCATTCACCGAGCCCCCCTTCGGAAAGGACAGGTGATGAATGAGCCGAAACTTCCCCGGCTCCTTCTTGGGGACCACCCCCAACGGGGAAACCACCAAGTCGGGCCAGGGCTTGTCCGCAAATGGCCCCCCCATGCGCCCCAGCGCCCCAGCGCCACTTCCTTCCGCAGCTTCTCATCCACCACCCCCAGACGCTCCAACGCCGACTTCAAATTTTTAGCGACCCGCGGCACCCCAGGCAACGAGCACGGAATCGGAAAGCCATCCCGAAACCCCGCCTCCAACAACCGAGCCACCGCCCTATCCGGGTACCTACTTAGAAAAGGGAGCATCCTTGCCAGCATCACCGGCGTCCTCCCTCTTCTGAGCGGCATCCCCGGCCCGCTTCCCCTTACGGAAACAGCGGGACAACGTGTGGGCCCCGCCGCAACCGGAACACTCATGCTTAAACTTGCAGGCGCCCTTGAACTTGCCCCGAACTTGCAGGCGCCCTTGTTGTATTGCCAGCAAACCCCCCACTTCTTTCCGGCCGACAGTCCCGAGGTAGGCGCACTCCCGGCCCCCCCCCCTGAAAAAACTGAGGCGCAGCCCTCGCCGAAGACATCAGCCTCATCCAGAGCAATGCTCGGGGCTTTTCTCGCCGATGACACTCGCCAAGATGGCAAACGCCTGGAGCCAGTTGGAGAACGTGCGCGGAATCAGCCGATACTGCCGCTTCTCCTCGTCCTCCTCCTTGGAATCGTCGGGCTTGACCCTATCCAAGTTGAACTTCTCCAACGGGAGAAGTGAGAAAATCTCCACAAACTCCCCTTTCCAGATCTTATCCCAGACCTCCTGTTTCAAATGGGCCCCCAGCGGGCCCTCAAAACACACGTAAACCTCGCACCGCGTCGGCCAACCGCACGATGTCCTCCCGCACAACCGCATCCTTCTTCCCTCCGTCCGCAACCACAGCCGCCACCTCCGCCGGCGCTGGCACCACAGGAGCCGCCGGGGGAGCTGCCCACGGGGCCACAGGCGGCACGTCCTGTCCCCGGTCAAAGCGACCAACCAACGCCCGCAAACCATCGATCAGTTCCCGCAAAGCCCCGGCAGAGTCCCCCCCCGGCACCCTCCCTTCCGAGACGCCCCCCCCCCCCCGTTTCCCCCCCCACCGGCGGCACTGGCCGCCCCGTGCCCGCCTGCACCACCCCCAACAAACCCTGCAATGCATGCGACAAGGACAACACATCAGGGGACTCACCTGGCGGCCCAGGGGCGTTCCTCACGGCCGGACCGGCGACAGCACCGCTAGGACCCGGCAGGTCGTCATCGTCCGAGACCTCCCCTTCCGAACGATCATCCGGTCCCCAAGTAGGCGGGGGTGTAAGCCCCCCGGGGGAAGAGACCCCGGAGGCCGACGTTGCAGCTCGCAGGGGAGCAGCCACTCTCACGGCCGATCCCTCCACGGCAGCCTGGCGATGAGGACCAGCCCTGCCAGCCCCCGGAGCAGCAGACCCCCGGGCGCTCCTTGATCCAAGCTGGGCAGAGCAGCCCGCAGGCGATCCTCGTACCTGCTCGGGCCTGGCGACATCCCCCCTGTCCCGAGCACCCGGATCCCCAGCAGAGCCATCCTGAGCTGCCCTCCCCCCCACAGCAGAGCGTCCAGCAGCAAGTTCACCCCCTCCCCCCCGCAGTCAAGATGGCCGCCCTCCGTCCATGAGGCCCGTCCGCCCCTCCCCCCCCCGGGTACGCGGCGTGAAGACCGCTCAGCACCCCCGAAGTCCCCTGAGACCTCTTCGCTGGTGGAAGGGAACGATCCTCCCCAGGGCTGCGCACCATATGAGGCGGCCGAGGGTCAGGCCAGGGAGAAAAACGCGCCGGAGGCCTAGACCTCCGCGCGCGCGGCAGCACCTCACCCCTCCGAACGTCCGCTCCGTCCGATCCCGCCAGTCCTCCAAGCCGAGCCCGCAGCCAGTCCGGTCCACGCTCCTCCGCCTGGCGCCGCAGCTCCGCCAACAGCCGGTCCACTTCAGCCATCTTCAGAGGAGCAGCGAAACAACTGCCTCCTCTCTGTGTCTCCTCCGTCAGACTGATTTCAGCTCCGCCCACTCCACCCTTTATATGGCTCCGCCCCCTCCATACCACAGACACTCCCAGCTCCACCTATCGGCCTCTGCCTCACCTCACACTTAACCCCATGCTGCCCTTATCCATCCCTGTCATGCCCGGCCCTCCATTAATTGCCTTGCAGTCCATGCACTCCGGGCCTCACTTTTTTGCTCATCAAGTTTACACAGTTTAGCCAGTCAGTTTTAAAATCTTCCTTACAAAATACATTCACATTTTCAACTCTTTTAGGGCCAGTTCACACCAGATGCAGTTCCGTGCACTTTTTTTCTGCACTAAAAATGCATGCACAGTGTTTTCCATGTATTCCAATGGCTCAAGTTCACACCACGCAGTCAGTTTCCGGTGCAGAAACTGACTGGAAACTGACTGCCTGGTGTGAACTAGAGCCATTGGAATACATGGAAAACACTGTGCATGCATTTTGTGCAGAAGAAAAACGCCATCATAAATATACAAAAAAACTGTCTATAGAAATCTATGGGGTAGATTTACTAAAACTGGAGAGTGCAAAATCTGGTGAAGCTCTGCAATCAGCTTCCAGCTTTTTGCCAAAGCTTTTTTGAACAAGCTGAAGTTAGAAGCTGATTCACTACCATGCACAGCTGCACCAGATTTTGCGCTCTCTAGTTTTAGTAAAATAAACACCTATATCTCATTGTTTCTACCTTTTGGTCTATTTACCTCTATATAAATACCAGAATAGAAAAGAGTAAAGCATTTTTTCTGAGCAAGTTGTAAGAGATGAACATCACAAAATACAAATTCCTCACAGATTTACAGCATTACATTACTCTTTATAGGTATAGAAGAATTAGTATAAAATGTACATTGTAGAACATGAGAACTTACTCCAACACAGAAATACAATCAATATCTTACCGTTCTCTAATGCTGGGGCTGCCCTGCAGATTAGAGCGGATGTAAAGAGCGATAGTAAAACAGTCAGAAACATCTTGAAACCACAACGTCTTCTGGACGTGTTGCTTTTACCTCACATAGAAATTGTATAAGACTAAAGTCTGACTAAACTAGTCTGTTTATATATACGTATTTATGTAAATGTACTAAAACAAACTCACCTTTGTTCAGTCAGTAAGGTAAACAATGGTGTTTACATCAGACTAAGGACAGTTTTCGTTAGAACCCATTGCAAAATACTTTTGGTAAATTCAAACACAGCAAAGGTCACAGAAAGTGTACTTGCATAATCTTTTTGTGTGTTTGACGGGAAGGGTTTAACCTCTTAAGCCCCAGAAGGTTTTACCACAATGACCAGGCCATTTTTTTGCGATATGGCTCAGCGTTACTCTAACCGACAATTGGACGGGTGTGCGACGCTGTTTTCCCACAAATAGAACTTTCTTTTGGAGGTATTTGATCACCTCAGCGGTTTTTATTTTTTGAGCTAAAAACAAAAAAAAGTGACAATTCTGAAAAATAAGCAAAAAATGTTTTTTGCTTTTTGCTATAATACATATCCACAGTAAAAAAGTAAAACAAATTTCTTCATCAGTTTAGGCCAATAAATCCCAATTAGCGTATATATTCGTTTGCACAAAAGTTATAGGGTCTACAAAATTGGTGATAAATTTAGGGACTTTTATTTTTTATTTTTTATTGTTTGCTTTTACTGGTAATGATGGCAATCTGCAATTTTTAGCGAGACTGCATCAATGCGGCAGACAAATCTGACCCTAAATGACACTTTGGGGACCAGTGACACCAATACAGTGATCAGTGCTAAAAAAAATGCACTGATCACTGTATAAATGGCACTGGCAGGAAAAAAATTAACATCAGGAGCGATAAAAGCAGGGCTCAAGTCCTGCGGGAACTCATGGGAATGATGTTCTTGTACTTTTTCCACAACAGGAACTCAGTTCCCGTTAGCAGCCGTGTCCTGCAAGACTTTGAACAGGGGCGTAACTATAGGGGGTGCAGCAGTCGCAACCGCAACTGGGCCCTGTTATGCAGGGGACCCATGCAGCCCCCTCTACATATGGCCGGCAGCAGCATAGGCAGCTAGGGGTACCAGTGCACCATGTACACGGGTGCACTGGCTGCTCTTTAGTTGTGCATTCCCCGCATGACCTGTATCCTTGGCCGTCTCCTCAGAGTACCCCTCTCCTGCTCCATGCATTGCCGCTCAGTCCGATGTCTGTTCTCTCCAGCCAGAGTCCCGCCCCCCCCCCCCCCCCGAGTCCGGCCCACACTGCACTGCATACTTCTCCCGGGTAAACAAACTAAGCACACCAGATTCAGTGCAGCCCTATGAGAGCCGGCTCCCCAGAGGACACTGCAGGCTTGTCTGCCAGCCCCCCTTCTCCCCCATCATACACAGATGATGAAAGGTCTTTCTGGGAGATATGCTGATCGCCTGTCCAGTACACTGGATGGAGCCCAGGCCAACATGGATGAGTGCGCGGCCTACAGCTTGGTCATGGTGAGTGAGAGGACCCCATCCCCTACGCACCATTACATACCCCCTCCATCTCCCCCTGGGGACAGGGACCCCTTCTCACGTGGGGACATGGACCCCCACCTCCCCTGGGGACAGGGACCCCTTCTCACCTGGGTGCAGTAACTTCATCTGCCCTGGAGAAAAGGACCTCATCTCTTCTGGGGACGGGGACCCATCCTGCCTAGGGACAGTCCCCCAATGTGGCACCTAAAAAAAAAAACTAATAAAAAAAAAAACTACTGATACCAGTGGTGGAACTACAGGGCTCACAAAGATCATACCTGTGACCACGCCCTGGAGTTCCACCGCCGGACTCAGAGGGAAGGGCCCTGGTTGGGGTTCAGGGGGGCCCTTCATGGTTTCTTGCAAGTTTATGTGGAAATATGTGAAGGATTGGAATAGCAACGAGTATGTGTTGGAGCCCTGCAGAGTTTCCAGTCCCCCAAGCTAACATACATCTCCTAAGCAGATACACATCACTATCTCCCCAAGCATTCTGTCCAGATAATGTGCAGTTAATTTATGACCTTTCCGTTTAACCCTGTATTATCCAAACTCTGTTATTGATTACTAGGAACAGACAATCTCTCTGTACTCCCCTGTTAGAACGAGGATCTGCTTTGTTTGATCCTTGTTCTGCCTCTCTGTGGAGCAATCATGGGTGGCCGATGGACACGAGCCAACAGTATCTAATACACAAAATGACACACAGGTACGTCATTTCGTGCAATAGAGCCACCCTGCCGCAGTATATCTGCGTAAAGGTTTAGGAGATATTCATTTTACCTACAGGTAAGCCTTATTATAGGCTTACCTGTAGGTATATGTGCTAAGGGGGTATAAAACCACTTTAAGTTTTTAAATAGCAAGAGAGGGAGGTCAGATCATATTGGCCCCATAAAGAATGATGAAGGGAATCTGGTTACAAAGGATGGAGAGATGGCAAAGGTTTTGAATTTATTCTCCTCAGTCTTCACAAGGGAAATGGGGGGGGGGATTCAGTAACCAAGACTGCAATGTATATCCTCATGACACATCACAGGAAGCACCCTAATGGCTAACAGAGGAAAGAATTAGGAATAGACTTGAAAAACTTAACATTAATAAGTCACCGGGACCAAATGGCTTGCACCAGAGGGCCCTTAAAGAACTCAGTCAAGTAATTGCCAGACCATTGTTCCTAATTTTTTTGAACAGTCTACTGACTGGTATGGTACCAGCTGCTTGGAGAAAAGCCAATGTAGCACCAATATTTGACAAACATCCAAGATATATCCCTGGGAATTACAGACCAGTTAGCCTAATGTCGATAGTATGCAAGCTCATGGAGGGGATGATAAGGCATTATATACAAGATTTTAGTAATGAAAACAATATCATTAGCAGTAATCAGCATGGATTGATTAAGAATCGTTCTTGCCAAACCAATCTATTAACCTTCAATGAGG
Organism: Lithobates pipiens; assembly: GCF_037356315.1. NCBI lineage: Eukaryota > Metazoa > Chordata > Amphibia > Anura > Ranidae > Lithobates > Lithobates pipiens. The sequence continues at coordinate 189,343,457 of NW_027507785.1, read as the reverse complement.
AGGTGAGCTGCCATCTAGATAAAGGAAGGCCTGTAGACGTGATGTATCTGGATTTTGTAAAGACATTCGATACAGTTCCCCATAAACCTTTACTGTAAAAAGTCTGTCAGCATGGACCAAAGGGTGAGTACATGGGTGGAAAACTGGCTACAGGGGCGAGTTCATAGGGTTGTGATAAATGGGGAGTACTCGGAATGGTCTGGTGTGGAAATTGGAGTCCCGGGGTTCTATCCTGGGACCAATCCTATTTAATTTATTCATAAATGATCTGGAGGATGGGATAAACAGCTCAATCTCAGTATTTGCAGAAGATACTAAACTAAGCAGGGAAATAATTTCTCCACAGGATGTGGAAACCTTGCAAGAAGATCTGAACAAATGGTGGGCAACTACATGGCAAAACGAGGTTTAATGTAGAAAAATCTAAAATAATGCATTTGGGTGACAAAAATACTCATGCAATCTACTCACTAGGGGGAGAACCTAGAGGAATCTAAGATGGACAAGAACCTGGGAGTCTTAGTAGATGACAGGCTCAGCAATGGCATGCAATGCCAGGCTGCTGCAAGCAAAGCCAACAGAATATTGGCTCTGGTCCGGCCGTACCTGGAGTATGTCATCCAGTTTTGGGCTCCAGTCCTCAAGAAGGATGTGGTGGAACTGGAGAGGGTCTAGAGATGGGCAACAAAGCTAATTAAGGGACTGGGGGACCTTAGTTATGAGGAAAGATTACGAACACTGAACTTATTCTCTCTGGAGAATAGACGTTTGAGTTGGGATATGATTTCAATGTACAAATACTGTACTGGTGACCCCACAATAGGGATAAAACGTTTCCGTGTAAAGGGAGCATAAAAAGACACACAGCCATTTACTATAATTAGAACGGCACTCTTTACGTTAAGAGCAGTAAGAATGTGTAATTCTCTTCCACAAGCAGTGGTTTCAGCTGGGGAGCATAAATAAATTGAAAAAACTATTAGGCACCTAAACGAGCGCAACATAAAGGAGTATACAATGTAATATTGACTTAAAAGCACACACAAAGAATGGACTTGATGGACTTGTGTCTTTTTTCAACTTCACCAACTATTTAACTATGGGGGTTATTTACAAAAGGCAAATCCACTTTGCATTACAAGTGCAAACTACAAGTGCAAACTACAAGTGCAAAGTGCACTTGAAATTGCACTAAAAGTGCACTTAAAAGTGCAGTCGCTGCAAATCTGAGGGGTAGATCTGAAAGGAGGGGAAGCTCTGCTGATTTTCTCATCCAATCATGTGCAAGCTAAAATGCAGTTTTTTTATTTTCCTTACACCCCCTCGGATCTACAGCGACTGTACTTCCAAGTGCACTTTCAGTACAATTTCAAGTGCACTTTGCACTTGTAGTGTAAAGTGGATTTGCCTTTAGTAAATAACCCCCTATGTAACTATTTATCTGATGTAATTAGGTGGGGGCAGTGGGAGGGCCTTTTCCTTTCCAGGTTGATTCTGACCTGGTGCACCAGGCTTGACCCCGCTTGTAGGCAAGGCTCTTCCTAAGCTCTCTAAGTTCTGATGCCTTCCTGGTAGGGATGGAACTGTACTGGTCTGGCTGGGGGCTGGGCTGTGAAAGAAGCCCGTGGTGTATGTGCCCCTGGGGTGGCAGTTCAGGGGTGCCATAATTCTCACAGTGGGGGAGCTCGTCTTGGATTTTAGGCACTATGGCCACTGCACCATATACACAATTTTTTCACACTTGCCTCTAGGGCCAGGTTTAGGCTAGGACCAGGAAATTATTTTTATTCCTGGCTGAAGGACCTGCCATGGTATTTAATTATGCCACAAGCACTTATCCACTTTCCCCTTTCCCTTTTTTAGACGTATGTTTGTCACTGCACTTTTTGCACAGCACGAATGCACCTTTCTCACCTTCTGATTAGTAGTGTGTAGGTCTTCGGGCATGCCCGAAAGTCATGGCGGGGAGGGCACGTGGCCTTCTGGGCAGGTTCTCTCCCTCTCATGGGGTCTCACTTTGGGGGAGCTCCACCTAGTACTTGGCTGGCCTGTTTTGGCAGGCCTCCCAGAGAATGGGGCCTTTCTGGTTTCAGCCAGGTAGGCCAGTGAGTACCCCAGTCTCTGTCAGGAGCTTTTCTCCCCAGGGGATTGGGGATTTTTTCTATGAAGGAGGACCATGTGTACATAGTGTGCACTTTTTTGTGTGCACGCTTTTTTTTTTTTTTGCACCAGGTGTTGCGTTTTTGAGTGTTTCATGACACCACAGGACTTAAAGAAATATATATAGTATTTTGCGATTCACCATACTCTTGGCCAGTCCAATTTTGCCCAATTCACTCATGACTAAGGAGGATAATATTTAAACAACATGTTTGACAGCGTAACAGGAAGCAGGAAAAACCCCAAGTTCAACAAATAACACAAAACAATAGAAACGAGTAACTATGTGCAGAATAGACATGTGCATTCGTTTTCGTTCGAATGCATTTTCGTCCGAATTTCAGGTATTTTCGGTATCCTTCTAAAAAACGATAACGAAAGTGCAGAATCCGAAAAACAAAAGATCCGACATAAATAAATGCTTTATTTTTGTTTTCGTTGTGACAACAGTTCGATATAGATAGGAGATTCAACATGACACTGACAATAACAATCTGTGTCTATCGAACCTGTGGTCGAATGTGCCTAACCTTAACTCTATTAGTCCAGGATTATTCTACATAGAGAGAAAAGATTTGACAGAGAGAAAAGATCGCCACTGGAATTGGGTGGGGGAAGTAAAAATAATTATTATGATGAATGTTATTAGCTGATTGTAACCAAAGAGGAGGAGCGGTAAAATAGCTAGAACAAAGTACACACGTACAGCCAATTTACTTGACACGGGTAGGTAAGATCTGCCCTTGCCCACTTAGACGCTTCCCCCATAACTTAGAACCAACATGTAACCATCCCTAAATAACCACACTACACCATAGGTGGGGTAAATGGCCAAGAATGGCCTTTTATTAACAAAACAACTTTATTAACATAAACAACTTTATTAACATCTCAAGTCACAATGTACACCCACCTAACCTTACTTGTCCTATATACGGTAACTATTTTGAGATCCTTGATGGTACCAATCTATTCTCCACCCCCTTTAATGTGTCCAAGGTACCATCTAGCTGAGCTGCCACCCCAGCCGCTACTTATGCCGGCTCGGAGCCTAAACCCAGCTGACCTCAGCCACCCCAGGGTCCTTCCACTATCCGGTCACTATCCAGTGACCCGTTCCCACTCCAGGATACTATACCGTAGATGATTCCCCACCGTTTGACCGAAACACCAACCGCTACCACTGCCAAGGGCCCTAAAATGCCACAGCCTAAACATTACACCTGCACGCCCCGCCAAAGCTTAACTGCTCGCTGTACACTCTCCTCCAAGCCCAGGAACCATGTATTCGTGCCCACGGAGTTGAGATGAACACCGTCACCCCTCAAGAAGCGCCATGTCTTTGTTTCCAGATCCAATTATCTCACTACCAACCCGCCATTTCAAACATTAGACTACCCCACCTTCTTGTTGACCTTAATCCGGGCTTTATTGACCCGTTCTACAGACCTGGCTCCCCTCCACGCCTCCCGAGCTACAATTTCTGACCCCACCAGAATGGTTCCGGGAAAGTCACAATGCACCCTCAAAAAATCAAATCGAATGTCCCTGATCAGGTCCCTCGAACGTCGGATTGCCAGATCATTGCCTCCAGCATGAATGACCAGCACGTCCGGGGCCCTGTCCCAACGGGCAAAGCGATGCACCTCTGGAATCACCCCGTGTCATAGCATGCCTATCCAGTGAACGCAAGCCACCTCCCTGGACAACCCTAGCTGTCTGGTCCCAGGCCTAACCTCCACCTTCCTGGCACCCAAAAACACAAAGGAATGCCCAGAATCCAGGCTAGACACCTCCGACCTGTAACAAATAAAGAAAAACAGTGCCATCCACCACCCAGTACAGAAAACAGACAGGACGACACAAACATAACTAGTCACAGACAAGAACGACAACCCCCACACAACCCTACCAAGCAAGACACCCCCCATGCCTCATAGCAGGTGTGGCCTAACATACAACCTATACCATTCGGACTCCCACCTATCAATCCGTTTTACCACCTCGTCTCCAAGCCCCCACCTGGACACCTCGGTAGCGGCACCTATCCAAAACGAATGAGACCCATACTGACCCTGGTCGAGACCAGCTGCCCTTAAGCAGTGGTGGAAAATCGCGATAAATTTAAAATGCAATAGATAAGAACCATCTGCATGCATCAGTAGCGGGCCATCCCCACTAGGCCTGACGGATACCAACTCAGCCACCGCCTCAACCGGACATAAACCGGCCGAGCCCCTATACAACGCAAAGCTCACACCTCTACCCATCTGATCCGTCTTGGACTTACCTAAGCGGATCCGCAATACAAGTCCCCTTCGCACTCCACATCCCTGCGCGCAACGCCCCCTGCCACCCACCTGGATGGACTGACCAGTTACCCAATCCGGAGTGCACCAAAAAAGGCCACCAAGAAGGCTGCACGAAACAGAATTCTTTCATAGGCCCCATCACACACCGATCCCAATGCCTCTAAGATGAGGCGCAAAGTAGCGACTGAAACCGGACGCCTACAATCCCTGGACCGTCTACCCCGGTGATAACCTTTCATCGCCTGCCAAACCAAGAAGGACTTGGTAAAATCCCGCCCATCCTGCAATTTAAACCAGAAGGCTAGGCCCGCCAGCTTGCGGTCGACCGCCGCCGCTAACGCGCCTTGTACGAAATTCTGGACAATGAAATACAGTACCAAGGAAGACACTTCCACCCCAGGCCCGAGCCTCCCTACCTCAGCCAGCAAAGACTGCCAATCCGACCATGCACTGGCATATGCTCCCCAAGTCGCCGCACACAACGATCCCCAAATCAGTCCAGCGGCGACTCCAACGCGATTGTCCACAGCCACGGGGGAAACGAGGTTCCATGCTGCTCTGCCTCCGGTGCCAACACGCGAAACTCCCGCCACTGTGAACGAGACAAGGCATCCGCAATTTGATTACACACTCCAGGAATGTGCACCGCATAAACAAAAGCATTCAAACGAAGGCATAACAACACCAAATGGTGCAGTAGACGCACCACTGGCGGTGAAGAGGCCCAAAGCTTGTTAAGGGCCATCACCACCCCCAAATTATCGCAGTGAAAATGGACCTTCCGGTTCCTAAAAGTCTCCCCCCAAATTTCCACTGCCAGCACAATGGGGAACAATTCTAAGAGGGCCACATTTTTCAACGGGCAGCTTCGCGCCACGAGGCCGGCCAGCCTCCGACACTCCACTTGCCCTGAAAGAATGCACCATACCCACCCGACCCGGCTGCATCTGTAAACAGATACAGGTCAGCATTGCACACCGGGCCCACCATCCACAGTGACCTCCCATTATACGACACCAAAAAGGCATCCCAAACCCAGAGGTCAGCCCTGTGGTCACTGGACGAATCAAATAGCGGGGGTTAGTCACCCCCACCATTGCCAAAGACAATTGCCGGGAAAATATCCTGCCCATAGGAATAATCCTACAGGCAAAATTTAACTTTCCCAGCAGTGACTGCAACTCCTTCAACCTTGCGCCTACCACTAACGTCCCACACTTCCTAATGCAACACTAAAAGTTTACCCTCCGGTAAATGGCATTCCATTGCCAAGGAATCAATGGTGATTCCCAAAAAAAACAATTCCGTCCGTGGGCCTCCCGTCTTCCCGGGAGCCAGCAGAATACCGAAACCCTCAGCCACATGCTGCAGCGTCCCTAACAGGATTGCGCAAACGTTGGAATCCGGCGGCCCTATACACAGGAAATCATCCAAATAATGGATGACAGAATTCAGGCCCGAGACATCCCTCACCACCCATTCCACAAAAGAACTGAAGGCCTCAAACAAGGCACAGGAGATAAAACACCCCATCGGTAGACAGAGGTCAACAAAATATGACCCCTGCCACCTACAACCCAATAAGTGGATGCTGTCCGGATGTACTGGAAGCAAGCAAAACTCCACTTCCACGTCCACTTTAGCCATCAAAGAACCCCGGCCGTACCTACATACCCACGTAACCGCGGCGACGAATGAGGTATAGGTGACCGCACTGTCCCGAGGGTCAATATCGTCATTGACAGAGGCCCCTTTAGGGTGAAATAAGTGTTGAATCAACCAGTATTTGCCAGGTTCCTTCTTGGGGACCACCCCCAACGGAGAAACCACCAACCCGGGCAATGGAGGGACAGGAAAAGGACCGGTCATCCTTCCCAGGAGAACCTCCTTAGCCAGTTTTTCTGCCACCACCGGGAAAAGACAAGCGAGGAACCCCAGCTAGCGAACATGGAATGCGAAAAACCCTCAGTAAACCCGTCCAGGAGCAGGCGAGCCACCGCCCTGATATCTATTCAGGAAAGGCAACATCTTTCCCACCTTCAATGGTGTCTTCCCTTTTTCCGGACACATCCCCAGACCTACTTTTTCCGGCCTTGAAACAGCGGCTGAAGGCGTGTCTGCCCCCACAACCGGAGCATTCATGCTTAAAACGACAGGACCCACCAAATCGGCACAGGTGTCGTTGAACAGCCAGCAGACCCCTTTCTTCCTGGAGGCCGACGATCCCAAGGTAGAGATACCGCCAGCCCCCCTGGAAAAAACTGACTACCACTCCAAGCAGGAGTCATCAGCTTCATCCAAAGCCCGATATCCTTGTGATCGCAGGACGCACTGCTTTACGCTGCTGGAATTGTTCTTCATAGCGTAGCCACGCCATGCTTTCGAAAACCCGGTACGCTTCCCCAATCGCATCTAAGTAACAAAACAAGATGGAATAACACCCCTGATCCTTTTCCCCAATCACGCTAGCCAGGATTGCAAAGGCCTGCAACCAGTTGGTAAATGTACGAAGGATGAGGCGATATTTACGCTTCTCCTCGTCCTCTTTCTTACTGTCGTCCGGCTTTACCCGGTCCAAATTAAACTTTTCAAGAGGGAGCAGAGAAAATATTTCTACATACTCCCCCTTCCAAAATTTTTTCCTGCACCTCCGGTTTGAGGTGAGTGCCCAGCGGCCCCTCGAAGCAAACGTATACTTCACATTTAGCCGCATCCACCAGCCTCACCTTATCCATCTCAGAAGTCTCCCGCGGTTTTCTCCAACGCCGCCTTCTCACCCGTCCCTCGCAGTACCTCCGGCTCCGCCGCCACCTCCACGGAAGGTCCCGGTGACACCTCCACCGACTTTGAACAGGGGCGTAACTATAGGGGGTTAAGCAGTTGCGACCACAACCGGGCCCTGTGATGCAGGGGGCCCATGCAGCCCCCTCTACATATGGCCGGCAGCAGCATAGGCAGCTAGAGGTACCAGTGAACCATGCACACGGGTGGCTGGAGGTGGAGGGTGACTAGCAGAGCTCTGGCTGCTCTTTAGTTGTGCATTCCCTGCATGACCTGTGTCCTCAGCTGGCTCCTCAGAGTACCCCTCTCCTGCTCTATGCATTGCCGCTCATTGCCAATGTCTGTTCTCCCCAGCCAGAGACCCGCCCCCCCCCGAGTCCGGCCCACACTGCACTGCATACTTCTCCCGGGTAAACAAACTTTAAGCACACAGATGCAGTGCAGCCCTATGAGAGCCGGCTCCCTGAAGGACACTGCAGGCTTGTCTGCCAGCCCCCCTCCTCCCCTGTCATACACAGATGATGAAAGGTCTTTCTGGGAGATATGCTGATCGCCCGTCCAGCACACTGGATGGAGCCCAGGCCAACATGGATGAGTGCGCAGCATACAGCTTGGTCATGGTGAGTGAGAGGACCCCATCCCCCACACACCATTACATACTCCCTCCATCTCCCCCTGGGCACAGGGACCCCTTCTCACGTGGGGACAGGGAACCCCACCTCCCCTGGGGATAGGGACCCCTTCTCATCTGGGGGCAGTAACTTCATCTGCCCTGGAGAAAAGGACCTCATCTCTTCTGGGGATGGGGACCCCATCCTGCCTAGGGACAGTCCCCCAATGGGGCACCTAAAAATTAGAAAAAACAGATACCAGTGGTGGAACTACAAAGGTCATACCTGTGGTCATACCTACAAAGGTCATACCTGTGACCACCCCCTGGAGTTCCACCGCCGGACTTGGAGGGAAGGGCCCTGGCTGGGGTTCAGGGGGGCCCTTCATGGTTTCTTGCGTCGGGGCCCTGAAGGTTCTAGTTACGCCACTGAAAGTCAGCATTACATTATGGCACTCACCGGGCTGCATGGGACTGGGAACCCCCCCAGCCACCGCCTTGATCACCGCAGGGACCTCCTCGCCGTCATCTGCGATCTCCCCATCTTCAGTGCTGCTGCCGCTGTCCTCCCACCGAGCCGCTGCTGGAGTTGGTGTATCTGTGGCCAGCCGACCGCTAACCGCCAAACGTCCTCTCCCCCCAGCCACCACCAGGGCCTTCCGTGCAGCCGACCGGCTCTCAGCCTCCTTGCGTCTGCGCCGCCGCTCTTCCGCAGTCTTCTGCGCATGCTCCCGCGCTCGGCCTGACCTTCAGGCACTCCCACGCTGGGCTGGGGCACGGACGCCCCAGCCATGCCTTCCTGGTCCCGTAGTTCCGGAGAAGGGGCCGGCGTGACTCGCCGGTCTGCCCCCTTCTCCTGCAGGCTCCGCCCATGACAGGGATTCGTCCCAGGTGTTCCCCCGGCCATGGCAGATGGACGCTTGGCGGGGAGGCCCGGAGGGTCCGCTAGTGGGCTCCCATAACGGCGCTGAGCCTGGTGCAGCTTGTCGGGGGAGAAGCGCTCAGGAGGCTTGGACCTCCTAGAGCGGTGCGCCCCAGCTGGTGGAGGAGGGGGGCTCTTCCGCACCCCCTGCAAAGAGGCAGTCACTTGGCTCTGGATCCACTCAGCTCCGTGAATGCCAGCCGCTGCCCTGTGCTGCCCTAAGAGCTCCTGCAAATCAGCCATGCCAAAATTCAGGATAGGAGCAGAGAAAGCAAAGCAGCCCTAACGCCTGACAGACGCTTGCTAACTGCTTCTTCCACTGTGACCCCTCCCCTCTGCCAGTCTTAACCACTTCAGCCCCGGACCATTTTGCTGTTCAAAGACCAGACCACTTTTTGTGATTCGGCACTGCGTCGCTTTAACTGACAATTGTGCGGTCATGCGACGTGGCCCCCAAACAAAATTGACGTCCTTTTTTTCCCCACAAATAGAGCTTTCTTTTGGTGCTATTTGATCACCCCTGTGGTTTTTATTTTTTGCGCTATAAATAAAAATAGAGCGACAATTTTGAAAAAAAAACACATTATTTTTTACTTTTTGCTATAATAAATATCCCCCAAAAATATATAAAAAAACATTTTTTTCCCTCAGTTTAGGCCGATACATATTCTTCTACATATTTTTGGTAAAAAAAAATTGCAATAAGCGATTATTGATTGGTTTGCACAAAAGTTATAGCGTTTACAAAATAGGGGGTAGTTTTATGGCATTTTTATTAATATTTTTTTTTTTTACTAGTAATGGCGGCGATCAGCGATTTATTTATTTTTTCGCCACATCAGCGAATTCTCTAAAGAGATGTAAATCAACTTTCCATTCAACATTGTCTCCTTTTTTCTTCACATCATTGTAGCATATCATTATATATCAGTAAATATCTTTTCCTTATTAAATACAAATCTTTTATTCATCATACACCTTTTTATTATTCCCTATCCCTTTCCTCCCACCCTTTCCCCGACTATATGTCAGTATTTTTCCCTCTCCCCTTGTCCTCCTCCCGTATGGGTCTATTACGGTCTTAAATATTCTGCATAGCTCCAATCTTTCTTAAAATCTTTCCAACATTTCCATTTTTCTGCTTCTCTTTTGTTATCATCTCCACAACTTAGCTTTTCCATCTTGTATATCTCTTCGACTGCATCTGCAGTCTGCACCCACTCCCACATCGTTGGACTTTCCACCTCCTGCCAGTTTTTAGGAATCAGTTTTTTCGCTGCTTTAAGGAGGTGTGGGATGATAGTTTCTTGATATTGTTTTGCGTCGCTCTTTGTACCATGGAAAAGTACAATCCAAGGATCCGCTTTAACACTTATTTTAGTTATTTATCTTACCTTTTGCAAGATCTTTCCCCAGTAGATTTTGATTTTTGGGCATCCCCACCATAGATGTGCTATTGTTCCTGTGGTTTTACAGCCTCTCCAACACTCTGCTGATCTTCTCTGTTGGTATTTAGCAGTCTTATCCAGAGTATTGTACCATCTAGTTGGGCATTTGTAATTCATCTCGGCTGTTTTACTGTCTTCTTTGCCGAACTATGTGTTAATCTCAATATTTTACTTATTGTGTCTTTATCCCTCTGTGTTCCTAATTCCTTTTCCCATTTTTTAATATATGGCGGGATCTCCAGCTCTCCCAGCGACATCAACAATCCATACATCCTGGATACAATTCATTTAAAATTGTCTGTTGTACAAAATCGCTCCAACATGGTCAACTCATCTCCGGATCTTATTGGTTGAGGTAGGCTTCCAATAAAATGGGCCAGCTGGAGATACCACCATTCACAAATTACCATTAGGCCCTTGTGTTCTAATTCCCTAAGACTGGATTCACGCCTATGCATTTTTAGTGCTTTTTGCTTTTTGCAGATTTGCACTACAGAATGTGTTCCATAGGAAACCATACTAAATAGACTATAGTGCAAATCTGCAAAATGCAAAAAGCACTAAAAATGCATAGGTGTGAATCCAGCCTTAGTGTTATAATTTTCCCTTTTTTCATAATATCTTTTATTTGTATTTTTTTCTTTTTTTATCCAATTCCCTCCTATTACCTTTTTCCCTGGTGGGAAGAACTCATTTTCCTTCAGTGCTATGAACAGTGAATTGTAGTGTACATTCAATTTTTTATAAACCACATCCCAAATCTTAAATACTATTCATGTCAACTCGTTTGTGTTCACATCTAAGACCCTGAATTTTGGAGGGTTCCACACTATTTTACCCAAATGTGCCTTGCTATATGTGTACTCTAAATTTACCCACCTTTTCTCATTTCCTTTCTCACCAACCCATTCGACAATTCTTTATTCCTAAGTATTTCAAATCTTTTATCCATGTAAATTTACACTCTTTTTGGATCTGTTGTATTTCTTGTTTACTAAGATTGATATTTAAAATTTCAGATTTTATTTGATTAATTTTAAAATTCGACAATTCCCCATAATATTCCAGGGCCTTATTTAACTTTCCCCACTTAGATTCCTGTAATTTCCGGATTATTTCAGATCGTAGAGAGTATTGGCTCTAGCATTAGTATGAATAAAAGGGGAGACAATGGGCAACCCTGTCTAGTCCACTTTTCCATCTCAAAGGGCAAGGAGGGTATCCCATTTATTTTTATGGTTGCTGTAGGGTGGTAATAAAGTGTTTTAATCCATTGGACCATCCTTGGTCCAGTTCCCATTTTTTCCAATGTCTGGAACATAAATCCCCAGTCTACCCTGTCGAAGGCCTTTTGAGCATCTGTCGACAATAGTAGAACCAGGGATTCTATCTCCTCCCTCTGAGATAGCAACAGGAGGGTTCTCTCCCAGCTACAAACCCAACCTGGTCAGGGTGAACCAGTGAGTTCATCAATGTTTTCATTCTAACTGCCAGTATTTTGGCGAATAATTTGGTATCTACATTTAATAGCGATAATGGTCTGTAGCTGGAACACATCGTCTTGTCCTTTCCCTCTTTTTGCATTACAGTTATTGAGGCTGCCAATGCCACTTTACGCATTTCATAGTTTAACCCTAGCCCATTCATATATTTGCAAAGTCTCTGGATCAAAATATCTTTACATTTATTATAGTAGTAGATTGTTAGTCCATCAGGTCCGGGGCTTTTCCCAGCGGCTGAGTCTATCAATGCTTTATTTATTTCCTCTTCCGTAATGGGACTTTCTAAGTTTTCCTTTTCATTTTCGGTAATCATAGGCAATCTAGCATTATTTAAGTACTCATTTATTTTCCTTTTTTTTTCTCCTATTTCCTTTTCCTTATTTTTTACTGCATAAAGTCATTTATAATAGATTCTAAATAATTCTGCTATTTCTTTTGTCGTATAGACCATAGCCCCATGTTCTGTTTGGATTTTCTCTATGTAATTAATAGCTTTTAGATACTTAGTAGGTTTAGTACCTTCCTGATATCTTTCTTTAGCCATTTGGTTATAAATTCTTTTTGTTTCCTGTTCCATTAGCTCTCGTAATTCTTCCCTTTTGGTCACAATTTTTTTTTTAAGTTTTTTATCTGAGAAACCATTTTTATGTTGTTGCTCCATTCTAAAAATTTCATCTCTCAGTTTTTGTTTCTTATTATTACGTTCTTTTTTTTTCCTAGACCCCAAGGCTATCAAGATCCCTCGGATATATGCCTTATGGGCATCCCACAAGGCTTGTCCTGAGATCTCATCTGTGCAGTTTATTGAGAAATACTGTTCTAGTTCTTTACACACTATTTAGTACCCCTCTTTATCCTGAATTAATTCTTAGTTTAACCTCCCTGGCGGTATGATTCAGTCTGGAATTAGGTGCTGAAAGCGGTACAATTATTTTGCAAGGAAATCTGGCGTTTTATTTTGTAGCCCTGTAATTCTTAGGAATAACGCTCTTAAATCTCTTCAAACCAGAGTCTAGCAGACATCCCAGGTATGATAAAGTTTATAATATAATAAAGAATAATAAAAATTATTCAATAATGTAATCAAATCCTAAAACACTGAAAAAGGACACTTTTTGGTTGCTATTGACAATCTCCAAATTCCAGGCAGAAAAAACTGTATTTATAATATAAAAGTGCATGCAGGGCATTGCACATTCCACTAGGGACAAAGGGGGTGTGTCATTTTTTTAATACAGCACTGTAATCTGTAAGATTTCAGTACTGTGTGTGTTTTATGTCTTTTTACTTTTTTGAATTTGCCGCCGTTCTCCGCTCCCGTGCGCCATAACGTCGCAGGGAACGGAGCTCGGCGGCATTCGGCACTGTGAATCGAGCGGAGGACAGCTCGATCACACAGCGTGGCGGACATCGCTGGATCCAGGGGACAAGGTAAGTAAGTCTTACTGTGTCCTCCCCTGCATCCGGCGAAGCGATCCCGAGTCTGGCTCGGGGTTACTGCTCCTGCTAGTAAATTCCCAACCCGGGATTACTGCCAGGGAGGTTAAATGCCACGAGAGAGCTTGTCTATATAGACCCGGAATCAACATTTTCATCTTTACAGGGGCGTGGTCTGACAATGTAGTTATTTCAATACTAGTTTCTATTACACTTTCCAGTGCTCTATGTTCCACGAAAATATAATCAATCCTAGAGTACGTCCCGTGCACAGGGGAGTAAAACGTATAGTCTTGGGCGTGGCCTAACCTCGGGACGGAATGGACGCTTGAGAGCTGAGCTCCTGCCGCGATCCGGTCCTCTAGCCGTTAAGGAAGCCTAATTAAGCATTAGAACATCAGAGATTATGGGTACTGCCTCGAGAACATCATCTGCCTCCCGTTCACGTTCCCCGAGACGACAACGTGGCAGCATTAGCCAGAATTTACCGGAGTTGTTTCGCTCACAGAGAGACAATATGGCGTCCTCCCGCCACACTCCAACACAGACTCCGGCTTCCACACCACCGAACGCGCCACCAAGCATAGCCGTACCGGACCAGGGGATCCCACTGAATGCGCTTCAACAACATCCGAGTCTGATGGACTTAAGGTCGGTGGCGGCGGACATCAAAGAGACCCTGACAGCCGCTATAACGGATCTCCGGTTAGATTTACGAGCCATTGCTGACAGAGTGGTGGATGTGGAGCAACGCACGACACATCATGAAACGATCCTCCGCAAGGTTACCCATAAAATAGACACCCACACATTACAACTAAGGGTTCTCCAGCGTCATCAGGAAGATTTGGACAACAGAGGGAGATGCCACAATATTCGGGTGAGGGGCCTGCCGGAGTCGGTGGATACTGAACAACTTGAGGCGACAGTTACGAATCTATTTAATGACCTCCTGGATAGGCCGGCTCAAATACCTGTGGCCTTCGAAAGGATCCATAGAGCACTACGACCTAAAGGCCGCGAAACAGAACCCCACCGGATGTTGTCTGTTGCCTAGTGAATTACAGATTGAAAGAGGAAATATTGCGAAAAGCAAGAAACAGGATTCAAATCTCTCTCGGGAGTGCCACGATACACATCTATCAAAATTTGTCGGGAATCACATTACAACACCGTAGGGACTTACGTCCGCTTCTCGACACACTACGTGCGAAAGGCATTCAATACAAATGGAAGTTCCCGTTTGGATTAGCGGCTACTTACCGTGGCCGTACCGCTTTGCTTCGTGTGCTGGAAGAACTTCCCTCGTTCTGTGACACCCTGGAGATCCCGCTGGTAGATGTTCCCAACTGGTATGCTGCATAAACGAACGTTAGCGGAAAACACTTTACACACACTGCAGAAGGCCAGATTAGATCTCTTGGAGGAACTAAACGTACCAATCAGGAGGAAATATATCCTTATGCAACGAAACTACTATGAATTTGGTAACAAAACAGGAAAATTCTTAGCTAGAGCAATCCAAAAAAGGAGAGCAATGTCCAAGATTCATCACATAGTTGACCCGAAAGGCCAAAAGATTGAATCCCGATCTGGAATAGTAGACCAATTTAAAAAATTCTACTCAAATCTCTATAACCTCCCTCACCATCCCTCAGCAGGAACACAACACGACAGACTTAAAAAGATAACGGAATATCTGGACGATAATTGTCCAGGGAGTATTCCTGACGAAATAGCCACAGATTTAGCGAAGCCAATAATGAAGGAAAAAGTCTTAGCCGCCCTTAAACAGCTAAAACCTACACACTATTATAAAACCTTCTCTGACACACTTATTCCTCATATCACTGACATATTTAATAAACTTCTTGACTCCCCATCGTTACATTCGGAACTCCATGAAGCACATATCACAATGATACCGAAGCCAGGGAAAGACGATTCTTTGGTCCCTAATTACAGACCTATTTCACTTATAAACGTAGATATGAAGATTTACGCAAAAATCATAGCGAATCGCATTCTCCCTTTATTACCCTCCCTGGTCTCCTTGGACCAAGAAGGTTTCGTTCCGGGTCGGGAGGTGCGGGACAACACGCTAAAAGCGATTAATGTCCATCGGTGGCTATCCACATCTCAAACCCCAGGCTTCTTTCTCTCGTTGGATGCGGAGAAGGCGTTCGACAGGGTGGCTTGGGACTACATGTTGGCAACACTCAGGAAAATGGGCTTCAAAGAACGTACCTTGCAATATATTATGGCCCTTTACTCATCCCCCAAACCCAGAATTAAGGTTAATGGTCACCTGTCGGACGCCTTCTCCTTGTCCAACGGAACAAGACAGGGATGTCCCTTATCTCCAGTTATATTTATTTTAACGATTGAACCCTTGCTTCACAGGCTTCGAACAAACGCGAATGTTAAAGGAATTCAAATAAAAGGCGAGACTTACAAAGTGGCAGCATACGCCGACGATATCCTCTTATTTCTATCGGACCCAATCACTACTATACCCAATTTACTCCAAGATTTCGCTCAGTTTAAAACGATAGCGAATCCCCAAATTAATTTCAATAAGTCCAAGGCCCTCAACATTACCCTACCTGACACAGTGCTGACACACTGCCAAACAAACTTTCCATTTAGTTGGGAAAAACATGCCATTACCTATTTAGGAATTCAATTACCGACTAAGTTGTCATATCTGTATCCCCGCAACTATTTACCACTGCTTAATTCCATTAGGACAGATCTGCAGAATTGGAAAATGCCTACAATCTCGTGGTTCGGGAGAGCGGCGATCTTAAAAATGAATATCCTCCCCAGGTTCCTATACCTCTTGCAAACTATTCCAATCACCCTTCCTTCCACATTTTTCGCAACATTTAAAACTCTTTGCTCCCAGTTTGTCTGGGCTAACAAAAAAGCTTGTATAAAGTGGGAGACACTGACTCTTCCCAAATTAAAAGGGGGTTTGGGAATTCCAGATCTAAGAAAATATCAATGGGCATGCCAATTGAGCAGAATCGTGGATTGGCACGTCCACAGACAGAACAAAGCCTGGGTAGTGATTGAGGAGGCATTCGCTCACGCTCCGATACATCTCCTCCCGTGGATAAGCACTGACTCCACTCCGACAACACTCGCATCTCACCCTCTGATAAGCACTACACTTAACATTTGGAAAACGGTATGTCACAAAACAAAAGTTTCTTCTACTCATGGCCCGCTTACCTCATTAGAGCACAATTCGGAATTCACTCCTGGTATTCAAGATCGATATACCACTGGCGACGTCACTAGAGACTACGTGCGAGCAGGGTCCTTTTTTGATAAAGGTAGAATGCTCACATTCCAATCTCTACTGACTAAATTTCCGGACAGGAAGATACCCTTCTTTAATTTCCTTCAAATCAGACACTTTCTACTCAATAAGCACCCTGCAAATACGTGGTGCAGGGAATTGACTTAGTTTGAAAAGCTTTGCTCTAGGAAAACTCCATAGAGACATCTCATTTCTGAGCTTTACGCTCTCCTCTTTCCTACTACAAATGACTGAAGGGATATTTAGCTTATCCGCTTTCATTCTTTTAGAAATTTAGTTTCCATTTTGTGTCTCTCTCTAACATCCACCTCACAAAATGTATGCTCAAGTTTTGCTAGTCTAGTTTCGTTTCCCATGTTACTGTTATCTTATTTAGTTGTTTCGTTTCTTGGAAAGCACATGATTTTGAGGAATTGCTAGTTTCACTTTTATTGTAGGCTGTACTTGTATATGATTGGATAATCTGTATGACACGTTCAAAGGGTGGTACTTTCTGAAAGCCCCCTTTAAATATTCACACCAAAGAATAAAGATTAGATTTGCTCGGAGAGACTTTGTTGTTTTGTGTCATTGTCTCAATGGGCTAATCTCCCAGGCCTGTGTGGGGATTGAACGTCACACTTTGACAGACATGAAGGGGTTAAGAAATCACCTTTAGACAATCTACATTTCCTTCAATGACTTAGTGGATTCGGTGCGCAAAAAGTGGGCGTCGGACCTAGACCTGGAATTGACACAAGATGATTGGGGAAAAATATTGATAAACATTCACAAGGGCTCTAGGAATGTGTCCGTACAAGAAAACGGCTTTAAACTCTATTCCCGATGGTACCGAACCCCGGACGTCTTACACAAATACTACCCGACGGTACCCTCTTTATGCTGGAGATGTGGGGAAGCAGCAGGCACTATCCTACACATCTGGTGGGACTGCCACGCACTTAGACCGTACTGGCAGGCTATACACCAGCTCATCAAGAAATCACCTTTAGACAATCTACATTTCCTTCAGTTTGGGGGCTTGTCCGGGGTCGATTATAATATATGTCTATATGGTGAGTTGAATTGATATATGTATCTCTCACTGTGACATCTATTCAGAAATCGTTCTTTGAACCTGAAAATTTATGTAGAAGTTGTTTTCAGACCTCGTTCATAAGTTTAACTGCTCTGAGAAGCAGTAAAAAAAGCTGTTCTGAGTTAACAGTGATAAAGCCTTGGGTGGGCTTTAATGGACTCTGAGAAGTTCATTTAATAAGACTGCTTTAAGAAGCAGCACCTGTTCCCGTATGAACAGGTAGAGAAGCCTTGGGTGGGCTTTAATGGACTCCGAGAAGTTCATTTAATAAGACTGCTTTATGAAGCAGCACTTGTTCCCCTGTGAACAAGGAAAAAGCTCTGGGGGGGCTTTCACGGACTCTGAGAAGTTCGTAGGAAAATGATTTATACAGTACTGTAATTATAAGAAAAAGTCTGCTAAAGTGTGACGGACAAAACCCTTCTCTTTGCTTATCTTCCTATCGCCTGTAGAAGTTTATAAGATGATCTGTTAACTGTTTGTGTGGAATTTGTCAGCGTTGTAAGGTAAGACGACGCTTTCCACTGCACTGTGTTATAAGGGTACGTAAATAAAAGGCGACAGACGCATCTTGCGGTGAACTCCCGGCTCCTTTTTGTGATTGATGGAAGTTCCCCAACCGAAACGTAGAACGATGCTACAGTATCCGGTGATGTATTTATGTTTTCTCTTAATGATTTACATATGAATGTTTTGACTCCAATGTATGAGATAGTGAGCATAGTAGCAGTGTTAATAACACTCTCTTAAGGTAATACATAAATTGGCATAGTCGGTAGTATACTCTGAGGCTAACTTTTGATCAAAACATGCTATTTGAATAATTCTTTTTTGCTACTGACATCTCTTGCACAGGGGAAGCCAGGTGCAAAATTTGGACATTTGGCTTTTTGCCAACAGGGTTCAAGTGCTAATATCTCACTGACCGTAATAGATAGTGAAGAATTGTTTGCGGCATTGGTACTACAGCAATTGAAAGTAGTGTTTGAACCTGTTGGCACTCTGCCAAAAATTTGAAATATAAATAAAAATTGTTTGGTTATAAAAATAAGAAAAGTAATAACGCACAAAGCTTGCTTGTGATCAGGGGAACCTCTGGCCATAAGGAGTGCTTATTGGCATTTTGCCAAGAAGAAAAAAATAAAATAAAAATAAAAAGTCAAGGAAATAAAAGTCAGAATGTTTAGAAAGAAAAATAAGGATGAAAATAAACATGCTGTGGAGATCCCCGGCTGGACCGAGGCTCCCTATAGCATCCTAGCCACAACATTGTCCACGATGGGTTTAACAGAGACATGAGATGGTGGATTTAAGGGTTAAATCAACGTTTTCTATGCATGTACCATGCGCCCCCCTCCTCCCCCTTACATTCCACAACCAGATAAGAGTTTCATGAAAGACTTCATTACATGAGGACACACAGTAAATATCAGAGTGGTCTACAAGCACAATAACTGATTTCTGACAGCGAAGGATGCTGCAGGATGTTTTGACATCCTTAAGCAAACACCAGTTCAGACACATTATTTAAATGATTTCTCAGGAAATAAAAGGGGTAACTTTTATAAAAGGGAGGGGGCAAGGACAAAGAGGGGGTTACACACAGAGACAACCAAGAGGGAAATTGTCTCGCCCTACATTAACATTAACCCAGTAAGAAGGCAAATGGTGACTCTAGGTTTGTACAAGACCTAAGGGCCATCAATAGCCTAATGGTACCGATTGCCCCAATAGTGCCTGATGTGTAATCAATACTGCCATACCACAGGATGCAGAGTATTTTACTGTGATTGATTTATTGAATGCTTTTTTTATTTCCGTCCCTGTGGATGAGGAGACACAGCCAATCTTTGCTTTCTAACTAACATGGTGTAGAATGCCCCAGGGCTATGTAGACTCCTCTGCAGTCTATTCCATTGTCCTCCAAACTACTCTCAGAGCTTGGATACCAGGACACTGTTCATCCCTGCTGCAGTATGTGACTCCTCATCTGCAGTTCTACTCGGTGGCCGCCCTGGAGGATGGGAGGGATCTTTTTAAATGTTTTTTTGAAAGTGGTCACAAAGTGTCAAAGAAATTATTGCAATGGTGTCAGGAAATGGTTGAATATCTTGGTTGTGTACTCTCAAAAGGAGAAAGGAAAGTCAATCACAAAAGAGCTATGGTTCTTGTGGGTCTGCCCTGCCCACTTACTAAGAAAGACATGCTTACCTTTCTTGGTATGATTGGTTACTGCCGCCAATGAATACCTGACTGTTCCTACTATGACAATCTCCTGAGACAAGCCATAGGTTCAGACATGCCAGACTGTATAAAATGGTCAGATGAAATGTGCAATGCTTTTGTGTATTCGAAAAATGCTATGGTAATGGCTCCAGGGCTCGGCCTCCCTAATTATGGAAAAAAAAATGTTTTATTTGTTTGCAAGGGAAAATTGTAAGACTTTGTCAGGTGTCCTCGCTCAGGAGCATGGAGGCAAGTTGCGCCCTATTTTTTTTTCCTCAAAGGTGGTTCCGGTGCAGGTTCAGGGCATGCCTGTGTGTCTCAGAGCTCTCGCGTCATGCGCGATGATGGTTCAGATGACCACTTCTTTCACTCTGGGGCACGACACCACACTTCACACCACCAACAATGTATCAATGTACATACACAGCACATGTCTGCTCAGAGGTTGAGTGGCTATGAGGTGATCGAGGTGTCTAATCCAAAATTGCACATCAAATATGCTTCTCCCACTGCAGGACCAGCACCAATCTTAAATGCCCTTTAGAATTAAAATGAGAACAGGATGAGGTTGTGCCACAACATGATTGCATAAACCTCATTCACCAAGACACATCACCCAGGTCTGATTTATCTTTCACAGCACTGCAGAGCACACACAGGCCAACAAACAGATAGCCAAGGGCAATGCTCTGGCTGGTTTAGCTGCTAAACAAGCTGCTATTTCACAAAATACACAGATCTAAATGCCCATGCTAGCCCCAGAATTGCCCTTCTTTGATCAGGTTCTTTCAGATTTGTAGGGATGTGCAGAAGAAGCTGATCTCAGGGATTGGGACAAAATAAGTGTGCAGAAAGATCCAAAGACTGGACTTCTCTGCAAAGAGGGGAAGCCATGTATACCAGTAGCTAGTGCATCACTTTTTATTTCTCAGTACCATGGAATAGGTCACAGAGGCTGGAAGGCCACTTGTGAACTATTGGAGAAAGATTTTTATTTTCCAGAACTTTCCTGGAGGGTTAAAGATTATGTATCAAGATGCATCACATGTATCAGAAGCAACCCACACAAGGCCAAACACTCCTTTTACACATTTGCAGATTGATTTCACACACATGCCCAAACTAGGCAAAAGACAGAAATATCTTTTGGTAATTGTAAACATTTTCTCAAGATGAGTTGAACTTTTTGTAACCACAAAAGAAGATGCACAAACAGTAGTGAGGATCCTCATTCAGGAAATCATTCCTCGATGGGGATGCCCACTTCAAATAAACTCAGACAATGGACCTACATTTGTATCAAGGGTCTGCCAGGACTTGGTAAAAACTCTCAAGATAGAATGGAAGTTTCACATTCCCTACCACCCTCAAAGCTCAGGGATAATAGAAAGATTGAACAGAACAATTAAAAAGACAAAATAAGAAAGGCCACAGGAGGAACCTTTGCCAACTGGAAGAAGGTCCTCACAGCAGTCCTGGCAGAAATAAGAATGACCCCTTCCAAGACAACAGGGTATTCACCTTTTGAAGTCTTGATGGGTCTACCTTTCCCCACCCCATAGGCCAGAGCACCTTTAATGATAGAAAAGGGAGATTTAGACTTAATACAGGAAGAATATGTAAGGAAATTGGTTGAAACATTCAATACAGTTGAGAGAAATGTTGCTCGCACTTCTCCTTTTTCTTCACAGGAAGCTACTCACCTCTTTAAGGTGGGAGACACCGTGGTGGCCCAAGGCCCAATAGCTGAACAGAAGTAAGAAGCTAGAGTATCCCTTTGGACGTCCTACCACAGTGGTTGCAGTGACTAGAACAGCCATCCCAGTGGAAAATTGGCAGTCCTGGATCCATGCCAACAGAGTGAAAAAGGTTGCCCAAAGCCCCAAGAGCTGGAAGGAGATCTTGGATACAGGAGGCCCTCAAGCAGAAGTCCAAGCAGAGGAAGGAGGAGTTCCTGGGAAAGCAGGTCCGGCCAGAGAACATGACCTCGCTTATTTCACCACAGACTTCTGGAAAGGCATTTTGCCTCCTGATCTCTCTGACAGTGTTCCTACCCACCTGAAGATTTGGGTGCAATTAAAAGTATATTTTGGAACACACACACACAAACACACAAGAGAGCATTACAGTGACACAAGCTAGAATCAAGAGAGAGACTGGAGATAGTTTTACTGATAAGATGCTTTTGCTAAAATTTAAGTATGCTCATGCTCGGGAAAAAATCAGGGTGTGAAGAATGTAGGATATGTAACAAATTACATCCTAGCACTGCCTGAATTCCCCTTTTGTCTGTACCTTTAAATATTTCCTCCTTTCTCAATGAGACTCCTCCTGTATTCCTGACTAACATATCCACTCTGTACATAAACAACTGTGTTACCTTTCCAATAGCAGGTAGAAGTAATTCCCCTGATTGGTGTTTTAATTTAGGGAATGAGACACAGACTAGGCCTTCTTTCTGCAGCAGGTCAATATTTAACATCAAGATGTGGGAATGCCTGCTCACTGTTTCAAGTATCTGACCCAGGGCTAAACTGTACTTTGCATAACTTTTCTTCTTTCCCTAAAAATGTAGGTGAAATATTGCACCAATAATCGCGACACAGGACAAGTACACTCATGAGATTGTCGCTAAGAGACCTTTTGCACTAGGACAAAGTATTTATGTATGTTGTGGGAAAGTGTGTTATCCCTGGGTGCCCCTTCATATTAAGGGATGGTGTTACCTTGCATACTTGGTACCTGTCATGGGAGTGGTAGGGGATGATAAAAGGGAACATCCCTTAGAGGTCAGCTCCAGCAGGAAGCTAGGGACATTGCTAAAACATGGAGCCCATTTGCCCATGCAGGATTTGGGCTTGGAGGTATATTTTAATGGTTAAAAGACATTGTCCTTGTTATTGCTATGATATCTATCCTTGCTCTGATTCTTTACCTCTGCTTTAAGTGTTGCACTTGCATAGTTGCACGCCTTCAATCTCCCGATAAGGTTCTATCCTACATGACATACATGAAGAGTCATCAGGCAATCAACGCCACAACACCAAAGTAGTATTAAGACACAACATAGAATGTAGAGATCATCTTATATGATCTAAGAGGGGATTGAAGGGATATTTAGCTTATCCGCTTTCATTCTTTAAGAAATTTAGTTTCCATTTTGTGTCTCTCTCTAACATCCACCTCACAAAATGTATGCTCAAGTTTTGCTAGTCTAGTTTCGTTTCCCATGTTACTGTTATCTTATTTAGTTGTTTCGTTTCTTGGAAAGCACATGATTTTGAGGAATTGCTAGTTTCACTTTTATTGTAGGCTGTACTTGTATATGATTGGATAATCTGTATGACACGTTCAAAGGGTGGTACTTTCTGAAAGCCCCCTTTAAATATTCACACCAAAGAATAAAGATTAGATTTGCTCGGAGAGACTTTGTTGTTTTGTGTCATTGTCTCAATGGGCTAATCTCCCAGGCCTGTGTGGGGATTGAACGTCACACTTTGACAGACATGAAGGGGTTAAGAAATCACCTTTAGACAATCTACATTTCCTTCAATGACTTAGTGGATTCGGTGCGCAAAAAGTGGGCGTCGGACCTAGACCTGGAATTGACACAAGATGATTGGGGAAAAATATTGATAAACATTCACAAGGGCTCTAGGAATGTGTCCGTACAAGAAAACGGCTTTAAACTCTATTCCCGATGGTACCGAACCCCGGACGTCTTACACAAATACTACCCGACGGTACCCTCTTTATGCTGGAGATGTGGGGAAGCAGCAGGCACTATCCTACACATCTGGTGGGACTGCCACGCACTTAGACCGTACTGGCAGGCTATACACCAGCTCATCTCTAACGTAACAACCTTTACACTGGACTTCACACCAGCACAATATTTACTTCATCATACATCCATGACCCAAAGTCACTACAAAAAATCAGTTGTAATACACTTAGTTAACGCAGCTAAAATGTGCATTCCGGTTTTGTGGAAATCTACCACAACTCCCTGTATTAAAGACTGGATACGCAGAGTGAAAAAGATAATGGAAATGGAAGAAATTACACATCAACTTCATGACACCTCACCCAAATTCACAAACACCTGGGCATGTTGGATACACTTCCAAACATCTGCAGAATACAAGAGTTTAATTAATAACTAAGGGTTTGACCTGAGGGGTGCTTCCATTAGGTACTTTCGAGGGCCCCCTATTCTATGAAGAAGCTACATATTGTTCTTAGGAGATAAACTTCCACTTGCCCCCCCTCCACTTGCCCCTCCTCTTCCCTCACACATTTTCCTGTCGTCTCCCCCCCCCCCCCCGTATAATTATGCTGGTCGTCATTTACCATGCTCATAGGTATATAAATGTTAATGCTCACATTCTAGTGAAAACAAACAGTTAAATGAGTTGTAGAGTCTTTTCACCAAATTACTCGCTTTACACAGCAGAGTACACGCCAGTTGTTAACTTCTTCCACCTGTATAGAGGTTCTACGAAGTTAGATACTAACGTTGCTCTCACCCCGTAAGAGAGGGAATATGTAAACAACAACTTGACAGCTAATGGTTGTGTTAGGGATTATCACTGTGTTACCTTTTTGTTAGGAATCACTCGGCCGCACCGCGGAATGGACCGCACTACAAAGACTTTTCTTATAATAACCGGACGGATGTACTCTCCCCACTTCTGGAAATTCCTATCACTTTTATTTCAATATGCCAAGTTTACAGTTTTTTGACTTGTTTGTTACAATTGTCATGTACCTACTGCTTATGCTGTATGTTTTGCATCTCTTAATAAAAAGATTTAAAAAAAAAAAAACGTATAGTCTGTTAGTTCCAAATATTGGACCCTTCAGACATTTACCAATTGACAGTTATTCAATCTTTGTTTTATCTTTTTTAATTGTACGTTAGTCGTCCCCTGTGCACCCGATGTACTATCTAATTTAGGTTCCAAACAAAAATTTATGTCCCCCATCATAATTACATGGCCCTCCCTAAATTCCTGTAACCTAGCTAGAACTCCCATTAGATATTTTATTGGGTTTCTATTCGGTGAGTATATGTTAGCTAATGTACATCTCATATTTCCCAGTTTTCCCTTTAAGAAAATATATTTTCCTTCCGGGTCCGTCTCTCTATCCTCTAGGTCAAAGCGAATATTCTTTGCAAATCCTATTGCTACTCCTCTCCCCCTATTTGTTATTGTATCTCTGTGATACCAGCTCGGGTAATCTTTGGAGTAGAGCCTAATCTTTGATTTGTGGGAAATGTGTGTTTCTTGCAAAAAGATCACCTCCTCTCTCAATAGTGGGCCCTCCAGAGGCTCCCCCTTTTACTTTACTATGCGGCAGGGTTACAGCCCCCCTCTTCAGCCTGCCCTCTTGTTAGTTCTTACCGGGGCCTCTTATTACTATACTTTGTATATTACTAGCAATCTAACTTCCACCCATAAGGGGGTGTCCTATATTTAAGACAATCGTATCTCAATGTGTCTTCTCTGTAAATTTTTGGGATGGAAATCAGAGATTTTATGTTCCTTATAATATGTGGTTCTGGTGTTAACTGGATTAATTGCTACCTTTAGCTAGCTTAGTCCAGGTGTTTCATATATTTTCTAAATTGCCTCATTATCGGGTAGGTCTTTTAAATACTTTAGCCCGTTTATGATGTGGGGTGAGAGAGGGAAGGAAAAAATAAATAAATTATGTTTTCCTTTTTCCTTATTTCAACCCCCTGATGTCACCGCTGCAAAGAAATTAGTAATACAGCACACGCTAATTTATCCAAACTTTGCCGAAATTGATCTATATCTCATATTGCAGGCTTATCCTTTCAGACCATCACAGAACCATCATCCATTCCTTACTCAGTATTTAGATCAACTAGCAAGTTCATAGGAGGATTCTACTTAGATTTCAGCATATAAAGCTTCTAAGGAATATTAAAATATTCTCAGTCAGGGGGGGGCATGGCCGGCGCGTGACTGGAATGGCCGCTTGAGATCTGAGCTCTCCGCATCCACAGCGACAATCAGCGACTACCCGCACACCTCAGCCCATACCGAGACCTCGGAGACCAGCGCAACCTCCTGCTCTACCTCGAGAGGATGTCGCTGAAACTAAAAGACTCCAGGCCGCCCAGCAAACTGACAGCTTTTATGTATCAGCCCTCAGTGTGGAGTGGCCAAGATGGCGCCGCTCTGTCCGGGAACATCACACACGCGGAGGTCGCATCCTCGACTCACAGAGGGATTGAGTACAACGCTGCAGCACTGGTAAGTGCAGCTAACGGTGGTGACCCTCTCCATTCCCCTCCCGGGACCCCGACTACACACAGTCCGATTAAAAGCAAAATGAGACTGGATACCTCAGAGTCAGTCAGAGAGGGATGTAGTACAGGAGAGCTGCCCTATGCCTCTCCATTGAAAAGCCCCCAGCCGGACGCCATCACCTCTTTCCCCACCATAGGGCAGGCTGTCATGGACACTACTATTAAAGAGATGCTCATATCACTCCGGAGTTCCTTACAATCCGACATGCCCTCATTCATACAAGGCTTCGGTAATAAACTGGGAATAAGGGATAATAGGGTAACTCACTTCGAAACTAACATGGATGCCATGACTGCCACCATTAATGACATAATTGACTCACAAGAAGCACAGGTCCAGGAAACTAAATGGCTGACTGACAAATTAGCGAATTTAGAGGACAGAGCCAGGCGCAATAACTTTAAGATCAGAGGGGTGCCCGAGTCAGTACAAAACGTTGAATTGCCTGCCTTTGCAAAAGGTCTCATAAAATCAGTGCTGACTGAGGCAAAAAACATGGAGCTCCTTGTGGATCATATACATAGGTTGCCAAAACCTGCGTTTCTGCCAGACTCAGTACCCAGAGATGTTATTCTCAGGGTACACTTCTTTCACATTAAGGAACAGTTCATACAGAAGGTGAGAGCGATGCCAACACTCCCTGACCCATATGCTCACCTACAAATTTTTGCTGATCTCTCCCAGCATACCCTGAGCAAACGAAGACAACTCAACAACATTACTAAAACCCTGCGCAATAACCAAATCCAGTATCAGTGGATTGCGCCTGCCCAAATCTCCATCAATCACGCAGGCTCCAAACATGTCATAACCTCAGTGCAACAAGGGTTGCGGATGCTGCAGGACTGGAATATTGTCCCATCCAACAACAAAATATTGCCTATGGATCAAAGCAACACGGGCGCCATCTCGCCGCACCCCCTACCTCCGAGGGGTCATGGTCACATTCCATCTACATGAATGAATGAGGTTCGCCTACATTGTATGCTGTGTGGATGTGACTCCTGCTCACGCTCAGTTTCACTAGACTTTTACCCCCGTCCGGGGTCCCTAGACGCTGTTGTGTCGGGCTTGCACCCTGAGAACTGTTTGTGTTTAGTATTATTTTTTGTTTTTTCATTCCCATACTGCTGTTTCCCTGGTGGAAACATACTTCCTACTTGGGAGCAACCTTGTCTCATCTACCAATCTCAGGGTTAAATACCCCTCCAACCGCTAAGCTTCCTTTTGTGACCATTGTTTTATCCCCCTCCTCTCCCTACCCCCCCTTTTTTTTTCTCTCTCTCTTTTACAGGTACCCCAGATCTGCTAAGGGCTTCTCTCCCAGAACTTGCTGTCGTCACCTTCAAAAGGCCCCACAAGAAATTCATTGAAAACCTTCCTCCCAACGGCACTGATTTCTTCAAATACCACTCAACTGTACAAGAATCTGTTGCCGTCTGATTTACCGACCAACATAAAGGTACCTCTACTCGTCTCTGCTGTAACCCACTATACACCATGACTATAAAAATTATCACTATTAACACCAAGGGATTGAACCATCCTGCAAAAAGAGCCTCTCTCTGGGCCTTGGCTAAACAATCCAAATGCGACTTTATTTGTGCTCAGGAGACACATTTCTTGTCCAGCAATCCTCCTTCCTGCACAAATAGAAACTTTAGCAATGTATACACTGCTAACGTACCTCAAAAAAAGAAGGGAGTACTAATTGCTATTAACAACTCTTTGACCTTTCAACAAGATCACTGTCTTTCAGATCCTGGTGGTCGCTACTTAATTTTAAACTGCCATATCAACAACTCACCCTATACCACCGTTAACGTATATGTCCCGAACACCCACCAAGTTTGATTTCTTCGGAAACTACACAAAAAAGTTCATACACTACAACAAGGCGCAACTATTTGGTGTGGTGACTTTAATTGCACCCCTGATCCAGAATTAGACTCCACATCTCGCTCCAAAAGAGGACGTCCAGAGTTAAACTCTCTTCTACATGATCTGGGACTTTATGATGTATGGAGATGCACCCATGCAGATGAAAAGGACTTCACTTTTTTCCCCCGCCACAATTTGTATTCCTGAATTGATCTCTTCCTCACAGACCAATGGACTTTACAAAAAATCTCTGCTTTTTCTATACATCTTGGTCCGACCACTCCCCTGTAAGTATAATTGTAGAGGACACTGCCAGAAGTGCTCCGACCTACCTATGGAGGCTGAACACCAAAATTCTGCAATCTCTGCCATATGCCCAAATACTAGAGGACAATCTGAAATCTTTTTTTGAACATAATGAGAACTCAGTCAATGATCCAGCTGTCTTATGGTCCGCGTATAAGACATTTATGCGTGGACTCTTTATACAATTTGGAGCTCAGGACAGGAGACAGAGGAGGCAGCGCCTGAACAAGCTACTAGCAGACATACACTCTACTGATCTCCTTAACAAACAGAATCCTATACCAACGCTTAAGTCACAACTTATTGCTCTCAGACTAGACCTTAGATCTCTACTTTTAGAATCCCATGACAAATACCAAAGGTGGCTTAAAATGAGGTTCTATGCTGAGAGTAATAAGCCTGGTAGATTACTCTCCCACAAAGGGTATTCCACCAAAACCCAACCGCTCTTCATCTATCATCCTCATTCTAACGCTAAATTGACCGACCCACAAGCCATTGACAATGCCTTTAGTGCATACTACAGCTCACTTTATAACTTCAAGGACGATCCGACTCAACCCCAACCCTCGTCAGCGCAAATTAAAGTGTTTCTAGACTCAATCTACCTAGTTTAACCTCCCTTCAGCTAGAAGAACTAAATGCGCCATTCACATCGGCAAAAATTATGAGGGCTATCCAATCGCTACCCATCAACAAAGCACCAGGCCCTGATGGTTTTGTGGGAGAGTATTACAAAAAAATTCGACCACATTCTCACCAAACACATCACCCCATCTTTCAATTCTGCTGCCTCCTCAGCCTCTTTCCCCCAGGAAATATTGAAAGCATTAATTGTCACAATACCGAAGCCAGGGAAGGAACCCACTTCGACACAAAATTTCAGACCTATTTCCTTGCTCAACCATGACGTAAAATTGTGTGCCAAAGTTATAGCAAATAGGGTAAATGACTTAATGCCGCTATTGATACACCCTGACCAATCCGGCTTTATTAAAGGAGGCCAAACATCTGATGCGACTCGCCAAATGATTAATATTATCCACTACACAGTGACCCATCGAATGCCTTCTCTGCTTCTATCCCTGGATGCGGAGAAGGCATTCGATAGGGTTCACTGGCAATATCTCAAACAATATCTCAAACAAACGTTGGAAAAATTTGGATTCCGAGGCCATATTCTATTAGCAATCTTAGCCCTTTACTCCTCCCCATCAGCACAAGTATACTGCTCATCCATGTTATCCACTGAATTTAATATAACAAATGGTACTCGTCAAGGTTGCCCCCTCTCCCCCTTAATCTTTGATTTATTAATAGAACCCCTTGCAGCTAAAGTCAGATCCCAACCAAATATCTCAGGTATTAACATTGGAGACAGAGAACATAAAATTAGTCTTTTTGCCGATGATGTGTTCCTCTCATTGACCAACCCTTCCTCTTCCCTGGCTTCGGTACAAAATTTGTTAGATGAATTTGGTTGTGTATCCTACTATAAAATCAATGCGTCAAAGTCCTACATACTGCCCTTAGTGATATCTCCAGAACAGCAACAGCACCTGTGCGACCAATACCCCTATACATGGTCCGCGAATTCCATCACTTATCTGGGCATTAATCTAACAAGCACTACCAAAGATTTATACAAATCAAATTTCATTCCTTTCCTCACCACACTTTCTACTGACCTAGCAAATATCTCCAAACTTACACTGTCCAGCTCAGACAGACTTGCAGCATTCAAAATGCTCAAGCTTCCCCAGCCGCTATACTTATTCCGAGCATTACCCATACCTATAACAACTTCCTTCTTCAGGCAGATTCAATCAATACTTCACAAATTTATATGGCAAGGGAAGAAATCTAGAGTAGCACGACACATACTCATGAAATACAGAAAAGTAGGTGGCCTGGGATATATTATAGTTAGAGACTACTACATGGTGGCTATCCTGGCTCAGCTCAAGACCTGGTTTACTCCTGACCCTCACATCCACTGGAGCAACATAGAAGCTTCTCAGGTATTAGGTAATAATATACATAATTGGCTAATATCTACTCCCAGAATTAAGTTATCTGACCATCTACTATCACCAACCATAAAAGCATCGGTAGCGGCATTCACTTACTTATCGACGCACTTTCATACTTCGGTTCCCACCTGCACAATTCCCCTCCCCATTGAAGCACTTACCCTTCTGACCCAAGACATACAGCTTTCCTCTTGGAAAAATAAGGGTATTTTATACATCACTGATCTATACGATAATAACTTCATTCATACTTTCACCTCCTTGCAAAATAAATTCTCGCTCCCTGCTAAGGAATACTTTAATTATATTAGAATATCACACTGCCTTATTTGAACCCCCTCCTTACGCCGTACTATACCTAAATTGGCTTGGGCATACTCTTCCAACGCTTCATCGTCTACCAAAGGAATTTCCCTCTTCTATGCACTATTAGATGGTAAAGACATCTTCGAGAAATTACCCCCTATGCTAAAGTGGGAAAGAGAGTTAGGTACCTCATATTCCTCACAGCAATGGCATACTGCATTGCGAGCCACTTTTCTGGCAACGAAATCGGCGAATTTATAGGACCTCACATACAAGATAAATCTTAGGTGGTACATCACCCCAACACAGATTCAAAGATATAGCCCCACAACAGATCCTGCCTGCTGGAGATATGTGGCCTCCCTGGCCAGGGCCAGATTAAGAACATCATGGGCCTGGTGCTGAGGATTTTGGTGGGGCCTTTTATAAACAATAAATAAATAAAAATGCAAACTATTTTTTGTTATAACAAATTAAATTAAAGAAAGAGGGAGGATGAGAGAGAGAAAGGGGATGAAAGAGGTGTGAGGGGTAAGGAAGGGAGGATGAGAGAGAAAGGGGGGGATCAGAGAGAGAGAGGATGCACATGAGCATGTGTGGGAATGGAATCAACGCAACATGGCCAAGGCAAGTGACCGAAGGCACAGAACCCAGAAGGAAGACCGGGTGAAGATGGAAGTGCCCGGGTCCCGCCGGATTGATCACAGCACAGCACTGGAGGGCTCAGTCTGACAATTTAAGTGTACCCTAATGTGTTAATATGTTGGACATACTTGTACATTATGGCATAACCTACCCCAGGGCCTTTAGAAAAGTAGTAATGTTAGAAAAGTTTACTACCGCTTTAATATCACAGGAGCCTCTCGTGGGGCCCCCTACTGACCCTGTGGCCCTTGGGCAGTGCCTAAGTGCATAGTTGTCAACATTTCAAAAATATGTTTTTACAAGTGCTATATTTAGAGTAGCTGACATCCCCCGTGTTCCTCTATACATCACAATAGTAATCACAAAATTAAATAAGTACTAATAATGGGGCAGAACAAATATGAGGACTGTGAGATTTCCTTTAGTTGAACTGACAAAAGTGTGCCCATTCTAGAGCTGGTAACATTGAGGATATTCAGTATAATTTTAAAGAACAGTTTTTGTGGGTAAGAGGCATGGGGGAGGAGTATGGATGGTATAAAAGTGTGGAGTATGTACAGGTGAGGGAGAGGAATGTGGAGGGTCTAACAGTGGGCACTGTGTACATGAGAGGAGTGTGGAGGTTATGGCAGAAGGCTATATGTACAGGACAGGAGTGTGAAGGGTATGACAGTGGGTAGTATGCACAGCAGATGAGTGTAGAGGGTATGGCATTGGGCACTATGTATAAGAGAAGAGTGTGGAGGTTATGACAGTGAGCAATATGTACAGGAGTGCGGAGGGTATGACAGTGGGCACTATGTACAGGAGAGAAGTGTGGAGAGTAGAACAGTAAGCAGTAATTTCAGGAGAGGAGTGTGGAGGTAGGGTATGATGGTGGTCACTATGTATAGGAGAGGAGTATGTACAGGAGAGGAGTGTGGAGGGTATGACAGTGGGCACTATGTATAGGAGAAAAGTGTTGGAGGTATGACAGTGGGCACTATGTATAGGAGAGGAGTGTGGAGGGTATGACAGTGGGCACTATGTATAGGAGAGAAGTGTCGGAGGTATTATAGTGGGCACTATGTATAGGAGAGGAGTGTGGAGGGTATGACAGTCAGCAGTATGTACAGGAGAGGAGTGTGGAGGGTATGACGATGAGTAGTATGTACAGGAGAGGAGTGTGGAGGGTATGACAGTGGGCACTATGTATAGGAGAGGAGGGTGGAGGGTATCACAGTGGGCACTATGTACAGGAGAAAAGTGTATGACAGCGGGCACTATGTACAGGAGAGGAGTGTGTAGGATATGACAGCAGGCGTTATGTATAGGAGAGAATTGTGGAGGGTATGACAGTGAGCAGTATGTACAGTAGAGAAGTGTGGAGAGTATGACAGTGGGCACTATGTATAGGAGAGGAGGATGAAGTAATCTGGGAAGGAAAAATGTAAAGGTTTGTGGAAGGATGTTTAGGGACTGTGTAGTGGTTAAGCGGGCCATACATGGATTAAAATTACACCAATTAAGCAGAGACCCGCCATAGTCGATCTGTGTATGGTCTAGCTGGTTTTACACAAGTCAACCTATTAACCAACTTGAGTACAACCAGTCTGTCAGGTTTTCCCCAAAACAATCAGTGCTGGCAGCTATAGTTAGCAACACTAATCATTGTATTCACTGGCAGAACACAATAACACTGCGGGAGTTATTGCCCCATTCATACGTCAGCAGGTGAGAGGGTGTGTGGGGACAGGCTGGGGAGAGATACTAGTCAATCCCTGGGTAGGCACTGGTTAGTATCAGAGCCAGATACACACAGGTTACATACGCCATGATCGTTAGAGCGAGAGCAATAATTCTAGACCTCCTCTGTAACTCTAAACATGTAACCTGTAAAAAAATATAAAGCATCGCTTAGTACACAACAAAAAATCGTGTAAAAATTTGTGTTTTTTTTTTTATGAATGAAACAGTTTCTTTCCCAAAAAAATGTTTGAAAAATTGCTGCGCAAATATCGTGTAACATAAAAAGTTGCAAAGACCACCATTTTATTCCATAGGGTGTCTGCTAAAACAATATATAATGCTTGAGGGTTCTGAGTAATTTTCTAGCATAACATTTTTTTTTTACATGTAGGAGAGAAGTCTCAGAATGGGCCTGGGTGGCAAGGGGTTAATTATCATAAGTAATATACAAATAATTATTATAAGCACTGTGAGTTCACCCTATCAGTCTGCTGCAGAGTGTTCCAGCTTGTATTTATACTGGCCGCTCTGTATGTAGCTTCTGACAGGCTGCGCAAGCAGCCCTGTATCTCCGGAACCATAGATGATAGCAGCCCCATATTTTAACCAGTGCTGGAGTGGGTCTTTAGCTACCTACCCCCCAAATATGGGGTTTCTGTGACTCCTTATCGCTGAGCTACAATCCTCAAAGTCGATCTGTTTTTTTAACTTTTTTATTTTTTTGGGCAAATGGGCCTATCTTGAGAAAGGGGCCTGGAGCTGCAGCTCCAATAGCCCCTATGTTAATCCGGCCCTGTCCCTGGCACCTTATATCACATTCTATGGTCTTGCCTGAAATTAACCCAGTTTTGGAAAGATATCTTTAAAATCATATCAGTTCTCACTCACATTGCCTCCCCACCTAACCCTGAATTGGCGCTCCTGAATATTGGAATTGAAAATTATCCACACCATCTCCAATACATAGTTACACACATATATCTAGCAGCAAGACTGACCATTGCACGTAACTGGAAATCCCCAGACCACCCATCACACACTAAAGCCATATGAGCGACACACTTGCATGGCATGTATAAACGCATGTACGCCTCAGTGGAAGGACTATTGCCTAAATTAATCAATCGCTGGACAGCCTGGCTGGAATGGTAGAAATCGACCATGCCTGTATTCCCTTTAACATTCATAACATTTAGTGAGAGAAGCATATCACACATGTCCTCATGTACCTCTCCCAATCCTCCACCCCCCCTTTTTTTGTTTTTATTTGTTTCTCCTCGCCATTCCCCCCTCCCCCCTCTTCTTAAATATATAAACTGCATTATAGCCAAATGGTCATTATTAGTTCATATCATCCGGGTATCTCTTCCCTGTCATTACCCCTTGGGTTTTACTGTTGTTATTTCCTGTTTCTTATCCATATGTTGA
This sequence comes from Lithobates pipiens, assembly GCF_037356315.1. Lineage (NCBI taxonomy): Eukaryota > Metazoa > Chordata > Amphibia > Anura > Ranidae > Lithobates > Lithobates pipiens. The sequence goes on along the minus strand of NW_027507785.1, from coordinate 189,308,982 downwards.
TTTACTTTTCTCATAACAACTATAGAATATGCCAGAGATGCTACAACGATAGACGTTATTGCTACCCTTCGCGCGGGAGTATTCCCTTGCTTTTGTGTACAGTGTGTTCCCATTTGGGGTACATGGGGCAAAGGGTTGACATCCCTTAACCACTTGCTTACTGGGCACTTAAACCCCCCTCCTGCCCAGACCAATTTTCAGCTTTCAGCGCTGATGCACTTTGAATGACAATTGTGCGGGCATACAACACTGTACCCAAATGAAATTTTTATCATTTTTTTCCCACAAATAGAGCTTTCTTTTGGTGGTATTTAATTACAGCTGGGAGTTTTATTTTTTGCTAAACAAACAAAAAAAAGATGCAAAAAAAAAAAATCATGTTTAATAGTTTGTTATAAAATTTTGCAAACAGGTAATTTTTCTCCTTCATTGAAGTGCGCTGATGAGGCGGCACTGATGGGCACTGATAGGCTGCATTGATGGGCACTGATAGGCTGCACTGGTGGGCACTGATAGGCATAGTTAAGGCAGCACTAATAGGCACAGATAAGGCAGTACTGATGGGCACAGATAAGGCGGCACTGATGGGCAAAGATGGGCACAGATAAGGTGGCACGGATGGGTGGCACGGATGGGTGGCACTGATAGGTACCACTGATAGATGGGACTGATGGGCACTGATAGGTGGCACTGATAGGTGGCTCTGATAGGTGGCACTGCTGGGCCCTGATGGGCGGCACTGCTGGGCACTGATGGGCACTGGTAGATGACACTGATGGGCACGGATATGTGGCACTGGGGTGCAGCAGCGTTGTTGAGGCAGATTGTGGGCACTGCTGGGTGACACTGTGGGCACTGCTGGGTGGCACTGTGGGCACTTCTGGGTGGCACTGACAGGGGGCACTTATTTTTTAATAAGGTGGCACTGGCAGGGGGCAGGTGGGCACTGTCAGGGCTGGCCGTGATCGGGACTGATGTCCCGATCACGGCCGCCGGTGATCGGCTCTTTTTTTTTTTCCTCGCGCTTTTAGAGCGCGGAGGAATAATAGCCGATTACCGGCTCCGTTGCATCACATGATCAGCTGTCATTGGCTGACAGCTGATCACGTGATAAGGGGTCGGGATCGACCCCTTGCTCGGATCAGTGATCAGGCGAGTCTCATAGACTCGCCGACCACAGAGCGCGCCGCGCGCGCCCCTCAGGGGGCGCGCAGGCCGCTCGTGCACGGGACGACGTCAATAGACATAGTCCCGGCAAAGGAGGTCCACGCTGTAGCCGTCATTCAGCTATAGCACGGGTCTCAAGTGGTTAATATCTATGTTCTGTCATGCTGATTTTATGATTTTAATGACTTTGTACTATGTGTACCTTATGTTTTATAGCGAGTTGAAATCTTGTTATCACATGTATTATTAAGGATACTTTGCGAATGTAACTTCCTTATCCTGTAACTTGCATATTTATTTCAAATAAAAAACTATTGAAACAAAAAAATATTCTCAGTGTCTCTCTATGATCTCTGAAGGTACTCCAGTTTACATACAGCTTATACACAGGAGTGCAAACAGTATAAACAGTACAACACAGCAGTATAGCTTATCTAGTCAGCGTTGCTCTGTTCCTCTGCTCTGTTCCTTTTTATTTTCTCCTGTAGTTCTCCTCCTCCTCCATTCAATTGCGCTGTTCTGTGTGAGTGCCGCTCAAAGGCCAGGGATCTGAGCTTCGCTGGGCATTGGGCAATTGGCAGACATTCCCATCTGAGACTGGCAGACGTGGGGGACGAGTGACGGCTACCAATCTCTTCTACACCTCTGCGCTCGAGGCGGCGGGTGGGCGGGCCCCGGAGCAGGCTCGCTCGGCTGGTTCCTCCATACCGCCGGAGCCTCTCACCCTCCGGCTATATCGGGGCACCCACTTCCGCTCTCCCGCTCTGGCCGGCCTCCTCTAGCCCCTCCCTCCGCTTCAGCGTCCTCACATCATCCCCTCACCGCTGCTCGTGCTACATCGGACATTTTTGACACATTTTTGGGACCATTGTCATTTATACAGCAATCACTGCTATATAAATGCAGTGATTCCTGTGTAAATGACACTGGCAGTGAAGGGGTTAACCAGTGGGTAGCAGTGTAGGGGTTAAGTGTTCCTAGGGGTGTGTTACTAACTGTTGAAGGCTGGGCTTTCATTTAGTGAACACTGATCTCTGCTCCAATCACATGGAGGAGAGATCAGCGTCACTAGTTGCTAGGCAGAACGGGGAGATGCTGTTTACATCTCTCCATTCAGCCTCCCCGTGAGACGATCGCGGTTATGCCCGCGGTGATCGAGTCCGCGGGACCCGTGACTGGACTCGCGGGGGTCCCGACCGGCAACGCGCTCGTGATGGCAGGGCAGCAAATTTAAAGGGAATTACAGGTATGCCAATTTGCCTGCTCATGCCATTCTGCCGACGTACATCGGCTTGCGCTGGTCGGGAACCGGTTAAGTACCCCCTCCAAGCCTCCTCCTCTGCACCAAATTTTAACCAACCCCTTGAACAACACCTCCTAACCCACCTTTAACCCTTTCGCTGCTAGGTAGGCCTTACCACCCTGTCATGTCCCCCTACGCTGACTCCGTTCCTCCCCAGCTCCGGGCTTTCTTTCACTTACGATTGCTAGCAGAGAGAGACACACACTGAATCATTTCAGAAGACAGTCAATCTTAGATGGTCCGTTTGTCAGCGAACCTAAACTATTTAGCAGAACAATAGTGAAGCAAGCTACAGTTCAACTTAACTTTTTCATAATAATCTGCTGCTATTGTGTTAGTGTTGTGAACTTGATAGTGATGCTAGTGTTGCTAGTGTTGTGATAGCCTCAGAGGCTGCCCTTGTTGTGGGGGGGGGGAGGGGCGATTTATTATTATAGTTTCTATATTATAGATTGAGATTCGATACAGATTCTATATACCATATCTTGTTACCTGTCTGATCAGTGATCACTATCACCAGTCCATTTTCTGTTTGAACTATATACATTCAACATGAACGACAAAGATCCGACAAAGCAGCGAAAAACATACAAACGTTGAATCTTTGGCTTATGGTGTCTGTCGAAAGTTCTAAGAAGGTTCGACTGAGCAGCTAAACTATACATCATACAGAGTCATACAGTTTAGCTGCTCTGTCGAATCTTCTTTGAACATTCGACAGACACCATAAGCCTTCAATGAACGATTCGACCTTAATTCCTTTGGATTTTCGGACGAATGCAATTTTTAACGAAAAGCTATATATATAAAAATGAATTTCGGGAGTAACTAAATAAATGTATTTTTCAGACGAAAACAAAATTCCGAAACAAAATATTTCAGCATGCACATGTCTATTGTCTATTCACTAGGCAGAATGCTTGAGAATTTAACAGATATGAACAGCAACTGCTGGTTTGGCTGCCCTACAAACTGGTGCTGGGGGAGGAATACTGGACAGTAAAATCACACAGGGGAAGCAGGGGAGCATACTAGACACAGGAGATGTGAGGAGGGGGGTTACTGGATTAAGATAGGCGGGGTGGAAAAATAGACACTGAGGGTCTGGGGAAGGTAGCGGGGGACAATATATATGTAGGCATTCTGGAAACACGTGGATCCCACCCAAGCACTACCTCATCTTTTAAAGACACGTGGAGGCAATTTGCAATCGTGTATCTTTGAATAATATTGGTATGCAGCACAGCCGAGTGGCAGCCCAGACAGAGGAGCTTCTTCTCATCCTATACCTGATCGGATAGGCATTTGGTACATGTTGGGATCTATATGAATGATAGGAGTCAGATAACACACTTATATCTATCCTACAAGAATGTGTGTCACCATTAGTGATGGACGAACTTCCCGACGGGACGTTTTGCGAACTCGGACCGCGAACGCGGCCGATAGTTCGCGAGCCGGAACGTTCGCAGCGGGCCCCATTGACTTCAATGGGAGGCGAACTTCGCAAACCTACAGGTCAAATATGCAGCCACAAAATAATTAATAGCTGTGCAAACATAGTCCCACCACATGGCCAATGACATAACACATGTATGAGGTGAATCTGGGATCGACAACTACAAGCATTCTTTTTTTATATGGGAAATTGTTGTGACAATTCAGGACTGTGGAGCACATGAAGGCAATGGAGGAGAGGGAAGGTCAGGGTAGGCAAAGAGGGTGCAGTAGATGATCACCAGCAGCGTGACATACAGCAATGACACCTGCACCGTGTTAGAGTCATCTGACAACAGCACCGTGATAGAGAGCACTGACATCAGCAGCGTGACATAAAGCACTAACACCAGCACCATGAAATGCAGCACTGACAGCAGCACCGTGATAGAGAGCACTGACATCAGCAGCGTGACATAAAGCACTAACACCAGCACTGTGATATACAGCACTGACAGCAGCACCGTGATAGAGAGTACTGACATCAGCACCGTGATATACAGCACTGACACCTGCACTGTAAGCAGCCCCAGGAGGAAGTCAGCATAGCACAGGGATGGTGGGAGCCCCTCATATTGAGCATAGCACAGGGATGGTGGGAGCCCCTCATAATGAGCATAGCACAGGGATGGTGGGAGCCCCTCATAATAAGCAGCCCCAGGAGGATGTCAGCATAGCACAGGGATGGTGGGAGCCCCTCATAATAAGCAGCCCCAGGAGGATGTCAGCATAGCACAGGGATAGTGGGAGCCGCTCATAATAAGCAGCCCCAGGAGGAAGTCAGCACAGCACAGGGATGGTGGGAGCCCCTCATAATAAGCAGCCCCAGGAGGAAGTCAGCACAGCATTTTGTGTTTGTACCGGGGGTCTAAGTACGTTGCCACCCAGTACTGGTCCTTGACCCTTATGCTTTTTATACGGGGGTCCCTATTAAAACACTGGAGCATGAAGGCCCCCATTTGCACTAAAGTGGAAGCGGTGTGGTGGCCTGGCTCCTGCTCATCATCCAGGATAATGTCGGCCTCTTCATTCTCCTCTCCCCATACACGCACAACAGGGATCCCAGAAAGGTTTAAAGCATGCTCTTCTTGCTCCTCCTCATCCGCCCCGGCACCATCCTCCTCTGACTCCTCTTCAGACTCCTGTTGTTCACTTGTCTCAGATAGAGTAGCCCCCCCTGGGCATTCATCCAGCATTGCGACTTCCTCATCTTCCCGCTCCTGCTCCTCCACAGCTTGATCAATGACAGGACGTAATGCATGCTCCATAAAGAAGGCATAAAGTACCATGTCACTGATGGCGCCATGGCTGCGACTGACCAGTTTGGTGATCTCCTCAAATGGGCGCAGAAGTCTGCATGCGTTGCGCATGAGCAGCCACTGGCGCGGTGAAAAAAACCCCAGCTCCCCAGAACCTGTTCTGCCGCAGAGTTCATACAGGTAGACGTTAACTGCACGTTTCTGCTGGAGCAGCCTATCAAGCATATAGAAGGTTGAGTTCCATCGCGTCGGGCAATCGCAAATAAGACGTCTGACCGGCAGATTGTGCCGTGTAAGATCTTCTGAAATGGGCCGAGATTTTCCTTGCCTGCCGCAAGATGTCCTGAACCCTAGGGTATTTGACAAGGAATCGCTGCACGGCCAAGTTTAAGACGTGTGCCATGCATGGCACATGCATGATTTTGCCCTGTTTCAATGCTCTAAGCAGATTGGCACCGTTGTCACACACCACTTTACCAACTGTCAAATTGAGCGGTGTTAGCCACTGATCTGCCTGTGAACGCAAAGCTGAAAGGAGTGCCGGGCCAGTGTGGCTCTTGGCTTCCAGGCACAACAGACGCAGCACGGCATGGCAACATCTCACCTGGCATGTCGATTAGGTTCTGGGGAGCTTGGGCGGCGCAGCGGAAGAGACGCTAGCAGCAGAAAAGGAGGAGTCAGCCGAGGAGGAGAGGGAGGAGGATGGAGTAGGAGGAGGAGGAGAAGAAGAGTCAGCCCTGCATGCAATCCGTGGCGGTAAAACCAAATCTACACGGGTGCCACGGGTTACATGCTTGACGGCCGTCAGAAGGTTCACCCAGTGGGCAGTAAAAGGGATATACCTTCCCTGCCGTGTTTGCTAGACCACGTGCCTGTGGTCAGATGTATCTTGGCACCGACACTGTGTGCCAGAGATACATTCACTTGCCGCTGAACATGGCCATATAGCTCTGGGATGCCGTTCTCTGAGAAATACTTCCTTCCTGGGACCTTCCATTGTGGTGTTCCAATGGCCACAAATTTGCGAAAGGCCTCTGAGTCCACCAGTTTATATGGCAGTAGTTGGCGGGCTATGAGTTCTGACAAGCCAGCCGTCAACCGTTGGGCAAGAGGGTTATCCGGCGTCATCATTGTTTTTATGCTCGAACATTAGGCCCACGGAAGCCTGCCTTTTTGCAGAAAAACGTGAGCTTGGCGTGATGGAAGGTGGAGTGGAGGACAATTGTGAGGAGAGAGGAGAAGGAGAAGTAGAAGACGAGGCTGGACGGTGAGAGCCTGGAGTGTGGCTTTATGTGTTCCATTGCTCCCACTCGGCTCGGTGATGGCTGCTCATGTGCCTTCTTAAGGCGGTCGTCCCTAGGTGAGTGTTGGGCTTACCGTGACTAATGCGTTGACTGCAAAGATTGCAGATGGCAACGCTATTGTCAGCAGCGGACACATTAAAAAAAGCCCACACTGTGGAGCCATGTGCCGGGGTCCTGGGAGCGCCAGATGTGACCGTACATGGTCGATGACTCGCTCCTGATACATTTGCAGTCTGCTTTGTCCCTCCTGTGCAATGTAAGTTATTCCTGCTTCTCCTCCCTATCTGCTGGTCCATATCTCCCTCTGAACTCCCCTCCTCTTCCTCTCTTGTGGGCACCCACGTGACATCACTAGACACGTCATCATCGATGTCACCTTCCCCACCGCTATAAGTAGAGATCTCGGAGTAGGCAGCAACACCGGGGACCAACCTCCTCCTTGGGCTGATCTGGGTACTGTTGTCAGACTGCTGATTAGCAACTGTTGCTACCTCCTCTTCCTGATCCAATACCAAGAGTGGCTGCGCATCAGAAATGTCTTGATATGGATCGGAAAATAATTCCTGTGACTCAAGCGGAAGGTATGTGGTGGTGGTGGTGGGGGTGTTGTTGGTGGTAGTGTCTTTGGGGTGCACATAGCAGAGAGTGAAGAAGAGGGTGCAGATTGAGAGGATGAGGAGGGTGCATAAGAGTAAGGCTGAGTGAGCCACTCAACCAAGTCTGGTGCGTCCTTTAAAGTAATTGAACGCACCTTCTGCAACTTCCCACTTTGGCTCAAGCCTGTTGCTCCTGCCCTACCCCTACCACCCCTGTGGAAGGGCCTGCCTCTTCCTCTGCCTGTCATTTTTTAAATGACCCTGTGACAAAACTCTCAGTCCCTATACCGATGAAGGACTGCTGCAGTATAGGGCAGAGGTCAGCAGTAGTGCACCTCAAGCCTATGTATTGTGGACCTATACCAGTCCTTATAGAATGGCAGACTGTACCTCACTCAACCCTATGTACTGTAGTACCCTATACCTTACCAGTCCTTATAAGGACCTTTGTGGAACAAGTAGGTTGTGTGTGAGTGATTAGCAGACTGTACGTCAGTCCCTATACCGATGAAGGACTGCTGCAGTATAGGGCAGCGGTCAGCAGTAGTGCACCTCAACCCTATGTATTGTGGACCTATACCAGTCCTTATAGAATGGCAGACTGTACCTCACTCAACCCTATGTACTGTAGCACCCTAGACAGACCAAGTTACCAGTCCTTATAAGGACCTTTGTGGAACAAGTAGGTTGTGTGTGAGTGATTAGCAGACTGTACGTCAGTCCCTATACCGATGAAGGACTGCTGCAGTATAGGGCAGCGGCCAGCAGTAGTGCACCTCAACCCTATGTATTGTGGACCTATACCAGTCCTTATAGAATAGCAGACTGTACCTCACTCAACCCTATGTACTGTAGTACCCTATACCTTACCAGTCCTTATAAGGACCTTTGTGGAACAAGTAGGTTGTGTGTGAGTGATTAGCAGACTGTACGTCAGTCCCTATACCGATGAAGGACTGCTGCAGTATAGGGCAGCGGTCAGCAGTAGTGCACCTCAACCCTATGTATTGTGGACTTATACCAGTCCTTATAGAATGGCAGACTGTACCTCACTCAACCCTATGTACTGTAGCACCCTAGACAGACCAAGTTACCAGTCCTTATAAGGACCTTTGTGGAACAAGTAGGTTGTGTGTGAGTGATTAGCAGACTATACGTCAGTCCCTATACCGATGAAGGACTGCTGCAGTATAGGGCAGCGGTCAGCAGTAGTGCACCTCAACCCTATGTATTGTGGACTTATAGCAGTCCTTATAGAATGGCAGACTGTACCTCACTCAACCCTATGTACTATAGCACCCTATACCAGGTTATTACCAGTCCTTATAAGGAGCTTTGTGGAACAAGTAGGTTGTGAATGATTAGCAGACTGCAACAGAAGGGCAGCAGTCAAGTATAATATTCTTTCTATATTTGGAAGAAAGAATATTATACGTGTACAAGCCTATTACCATTACTATTTCATCGCTGAAGACGTCCTATGACGAAACGCGTCTGACGTAACCACGCACACCACTTCCGCGTTGACGAGCTTAGGCGGAACGCAGGTTGGAACGCACGCCAGTTCTGTGTCCATACCTCCGCTCGTCTCCCCGCTTGCGTATCGGTTTGACAGACCGCTACGGTTTTCTATTAACCCCCATCAGGACCAACGGTGAGCGGCTCTCCCCTAGGGTGTCACGCCTCGGAGCTGCACTGTGACCCCAGGGGTTGAGGTAACCTCACACAAGGGTTCCTCTGTTTTAATTTCTTATTCAGAGGGGGTGTGAAAATACTCTGGCCCCGATTATTTTTATTTTTATTATTTTTTATAATTTTTTTTAAAAGTATCTATATTTTTTCTTTATTTTTAATACATCTATGATACAGCTACCATCCCTGGACTGTGTTTTTTGGTTTTTGTCTTTTGTTACCCTCTGTAAACCACTCCTTGTGTGGGTTTATGCCATGTGACTGTTTTTTATAATATAATTAGTTTTTTTCCGATGCCCCAACTAATAAAGTTTATATTTTGAACGTAACACTTGAGACCTTGGAATTACTGCACTATGAGACCCCTTTCATTTTTCTGAGGACACCCTGATACACCATCACCAGCCTAGTGGAACCTCTCCATATACCGAGGAAGGAGAAAAGGGTGGAAGGTCGTTCCCCTTTGGATGTTCTTCCCCGTGGAGTAACCAGATCCTGCACTGTGTATCATACAGGCCTGCTTGCCCTTCGTGGGCATAGGGATTCGGTGAGTGGGGAGCTGAGGGGGTGAGCACGGAAGTCACCTGAATTTCATATGTTTGAGCACCAGTCACTTTAAACTGCATCTGCTTGAAGACCTAGAGCACATATTAATTCTACCTTGGTCTGGACTGCACTTATTTGTTTCTCACAAGGATCGCCCTTACCTGTTTTTTATAAGGAAGTTTCACTGATCAATTAATGAATTTGTCTATGGACTTTATGCGCTAAGTTTTTTTATATATACATATATGTTTGGTTTTGTTTTTTCACTTTATGTGATCATTTGATGGTTTTGCAATTTTTGCACACTCTTGCTGTTTTTGCACTTCTTCACATTTATATTTATAATTTTCTCGTTCAAAAGATTTAGATATATTTATAATTTTAATACTTATCTTATACTGGGTATACACATATATCTGTATGATATAGTGGTATTTATATATGCACCTATGATGTATTTATAGTATTATTAAGGCTGAACTTGAATACCCCATAGTATTATTTGAGCCAGTATTGTAGTTCTCCTTCCCTCTTGTAATCATTTATATTGGGGTTATACTTTCCTGATATCTATTTACCTTGGGCGAGAGTTATATACTATATAGTACCTCTCTGAAGTCTGCCCTGCCTACTCCTCCCTCCTGGTTTTCTCTCACTCGTGTGTGTGTGTGTGCTGGGGAGTTTAACCATTACTCATTTTGGTGTTTATCCCCCTTTTTTTGGGGGTGTTTGTGTGTGTATACACATAGTTACACATACATATACAGATCTTTACTTAGTTATTATAGGTAGCGCCTGGGCCCTTTTCAATATAATTCTTATAACTGATACAGCTCACGACCCTTTATATAGGAGTGTGAGGTATAGGGGCGGTGACACCTGGTTCAGTGCTCATTACTGGTTTATGTCATATGTTTTTTGGCATATCCACATATACCACCTAGCGCGGTCTTTGGTCCTTCCTGACCTGTGTTTTAAAAAACCCTTCTAAGCCTATTACCATACCACTGATACCAGTCCTGAAAAGAACCTTTGTGGACCTAATATAGTAACAGCTACTGATTAAACTGACCCTCGCTGCCTCACACACTGCTTCCTGCCTGTCCCTATATAAACTGACAAAACAGAGGCTACTGGAACAATAACTGGAATAGCACTTTTGTGGACCTGATGGTAACAGCTAATGACTACACTGACTGTCCCTACAGCAGACACACCATCCTGTCCCTTTCTCTAAACTGACAAAAGACACTCAGGCTGCTGCAACAATCAGTAGCACAGCAAACCTATATACACCTAACACCTATACCAGTCCTGAAAATAACTTTTGTGTACCAAATAGCTAGCGATTTGGGTCACTGCAATCTCTCCCTGCTCCACACAGCAACCTCTCCCTATAGTGACAGAAGAAAGAATGTAAAATGGCCGCCGGATCGGGTGTATTTATAAGTTAGGGGGAATGTCCAAGTGTCCATGTGCTGTAATGTCTCACTTGGCTGTCCTGTACCCCATGATGGATGTGTCATCATAGGTCAAAGTTCTTTTACACAGTAAACACGGAAGTCCGCCGGGCAAACAGCGCCAATAGTCCGCCAAACGGGCGGACCGCGAACAGCCGAAATTCGCCGCTGACATGGACATTCACTGTACTGTTCATTTAAGCACAAGAGACTCCATTTGGTCCTCGCTGCTGAAATGTGTTCTGTAACCTTCACCTAACACACAGAAACATCTCCTACTAAACACTCTCTACCCCCCCCCCCCCCACTTCTCAATGTTTTACTTTTGCAATTATTCTATTCACTAGCTTTTAATAATATATTTCTATGCGTTAGCTCTTAATAACATATTTCTATTTGTTAGTTTTTAATAACATCTCACACCACCCCTTTCTTATCTATGTATAAAATAACATAAAATAAGACATTTTGACACTGAACGGACATTTTAAACACTGTGATTGAGTCCTGTGAATATGTTCCTGCAGCTGCAGTATTAACTTTGTTTTAGAGTCCCAATCAGAAATCAGTCATAACAATTTGGCGAGTCAGATATCAGGAGTTTGGCAGAGTTTCCAGAAGGAACCGCGCTTTGATCTGGATCATCGGGAACGCAGACATCTAAATGCCGGCTAGGTAAGCTGTCCTTAAGCTTGCTATATTTCTGCCTTTCCTATGTATCCTATCTGTCGGTTCTCAAGGAAACCAGACCACTCTCAGACCTTTCTGGTTGGGTAACATGTGTGTGAATGTGTTTGTGTCCCCCTTCACGGGCTGGACTGTGTGTGGATAGGGAGAATCCTCTGTAGTTCCCTGCATTGACTCCTTGTGGGCGACCTGGGTCAGAGGCGCATGGTAGGGTCAGATAAAACTCACAGAAAAGAGAAGAGACGAGGAGGGTCTCTTAATGAGTGTTTTGTCTATTGTCATAAACCCCTTCTATCCACGTAGATAAGTGGAGACTTTTCTTGTAAATCTGCAGATTTTCTGTACTGTTTGTTTTAGAGGCAAGAGTGTATAGGCACAGATAGAGAAGACTGGCCAGTCATTATGGGCATTCATTTAAGTAAGAGAATGAAGGGAGAGAAGCCTTCAGAAAATGCCCAGCGCAAGATGAGCGCTAGAGAATATATGAACCGAAGGTACGGTTCCGCCTATACTGAGCCCCTAGATAAATGGGTAGAATGGACAAAGGGAACAGTTAAACCTTTAAAATCTGAAGGGACTTTTGATTTACAAGTATGGCAAACTTTTCTGCACGATTATGGCCCACTACTGTGCAGTGAAGGAACGTGGAGAATAGCTTGCACATGGGAGACAGAAGCTAAAGTAGCAAATCAAACTGGCTTGATGGAGATGTTTAATAAAAGTACTGCACAAATTTACTACGTTTGGCCAGAAGCAGAGGCGGCTCTAGGCTTTGTGAGGCCTTAGGCAAAACTTAGACATGAGGCCCCACTGATGCCCTTGAACTATGCTGCAGGCCTTCCCAGATTGAGATGCCTGTGTGGTGGATAGGAAAAGTGACGTGTGCGGATGCAACATCACTCCTCATTGGCTGGCAGGCAGAACATCAGGAGTCTTAGGTTACAAGAGAGGTGAGCGTAACAGGGCTCTTAACGTTGCCTTCACACAGTGGCATTAATATGCCCTGTCACCTCTAAAATAAAGTGCTGCAGATCAGATGTTCGGCGCACTTAAAGAGGAAGTAAACCCTGATGAGTTTACTTCCTCTTTCATTCCCTGCAAAGGTAAAGCATAATGGACTATTATGCATCGCATAGTAGTCCATTATGTGTCACTTACCTGACACAGGAGCCAGCGAAGTCAACGCTGTCCCCTGTAGTCCGGAGCATCCATCTTCTCGGTGGGTCTCGCTGCTACGCCGCTGTCATTCGGCGAAGCCGCGATGACGTCACTCCTGCGCATGCGCACGGGAGCCACCACTCGCGGCATATCGCCGTTGACCACGGGCATGCGCCGTAGACAGTGGTGCCTGTCTTTCGGCAAATATCTCCTAAACCGTGTAGGTCTAGGCTTACCTGTAGGTCAAAGTTGGTTGTAAGGGTTTACAACCACTTTAAGTGAGACTGTCAATCAAAACTAGGGTAATGTGTGTCGCACTACCCCTCAAGGAGCAGCTTGGTAATTTTGGGTTCCCTGTTCTGCGCCTCAACTCCAAGAACACCCTCAGCCCCTCTGACACACCTGGTTGATTGAATCACTATAAACACACATAGCATATAGTACCTTTCACCTTACTGTAGGATATAGGCAATAAACAATTACACACGTGCTTAGTGGTAGACATTATTTGTCTAGAATTAGGAACTTGCATAAATGACAAAAAGCTCAGTTCACAAAGCAGAGTAGAACCGCCCTCAGGTAATAAATGTAAACAAATATATCTATAAAAGCAGCTCTATATCAATAGTAGGGATGAGCCGAACACCCCCCCGTTCGGTTCGCACCAGAACTTTCGAACGGACCCCAAATTCGTACGAACGTTAGAACCCCATTGAAGTCTATGGGACTCGAACGTTCGAAATTAAAAGTGCTAATTTTAACGGCTAATATGCAAGATACTGTCCTAAAAAGGGTTTGGGGACCTGGCTCCTGCCCCAGGGGACATGGGTCAATGCCTAAAATGTTTTTAAAAATGTCCGTTTTGGCGGGAGCACTGATTTTAATGACGATTAAAGTGAAAATATTCCTTTAAATATGGTGCCTGGGGGGTGTCTGTAGTATGCCTGTGAAGTGCCACATGTTTCCAGTGTTTAGAACAGTCCCTGCACAAAATGACATTAAACGGAAATAACACCATTTAAAACTGCTTGCGGTTTTAATGTTATATCTGGTTCCTGCAATATGGTTGAAAATCATTGAGAAAAATGGCATGGGTAGCCCTCCCTGCCCATTACCAGCCTATTTGGGTCTTGTACGCATATTAAGGGGAACCCTGTACCCATATTAAAAAAAGGAAATGCGTGTGGCCCCCAGGCCCTATATACTCAGAACAACAGTATACAGGCGGTGCAAACAAGACAGGGACTGTGTAGGTTTGTTGTGTTAAGTTGAATCTGTTTGTAATTTTCAACTGGTACATTTTTAAAGTGTAGCTCTAGTCAAAAAAACTATTTTTAAGCTTTTTGGAAAACATAGGGAAGGGTTTTTTTTTGGAAGGATAAAGGAAACCAGGTCGGGCAAAGATTTAATAGCGCACCTCATCCCAAGTATGTCAAATATGGAGAGAGAGAAAGAGGGGTAGGTGGGATTATTGCGGTGCTCATAAAGATAAGAAAGAAATATGGTATGAAAGTAAAAAAAAGAATTTTATTAAATATAATAAAACCAGCCACAATAGTATGGTAAATTCAAAATTTTGAAGCTACAAACACTGATATCCATACAGACAATGATCACAATCCGTCAATTAATTTAGATGAAGGGGTTCTTGGCTACTTAGATGGAATCCCGACATGTTTCGCCTACAGAGGCTTCTTCAGGGGAGCCAATGATTGACAGAAGATGATTTTAAAAGAAAAAAAGAAGAGGATACACTGTAAACAAAATACAACAGGGTTAGTGGATCCGGTCATAATAAAGAAAACAGCCCAGACTTTGGATGCGCCCGCCAATTTCAAAAAGTTGCTAGGTTAACAAAGCCAGGAGTATATATCATTATAAAAAATAATAAATAATTGATTATACCTACCAATCATAGAATGCGGGCCCTGCCTGCATATTAGAGTGAGGACGCCTCTAAAACGTGGAGAGCACACCAGTCCCTGAAACCCCAAAAGGTGACTGCAGGAGACAAATGGGACAGACAAAAAGTCCACTTTAATTAGAAATTATGGGGCCAAGGGAGGCTCCTGTAGGCGGTTTAAATTATAAAAAGAAAAGAAAAGAAAGATTTCTTTCAATATGTTATATAGTTAGGTGGTAAAGAAAACCTACCTGAGTGGATTGGTGTAAAATATGTCTCAAGAGGGGAGCTAAAGACTGCAGGTGTGCGGATTCACCAGCACAATGCGTCCCGCGCTGGTTGCTGATTGGCAGGGTCTTGATAGGTTCAACGAACCTGTACACTGCCCCTCCATGATCCCCGCATGCGCCTGGGGCAGGGCGTTTGAGTCTCCGTAGTCACGGAGACGCCGCCGCAGTGCACTATGGGGACTGTAGGCGCATCCACCCGGGACGAATGCGCAGTCCCGCATTTGCCGTCCGCTCACACCCGACGTCATCGACATGACGCCGGATGTGTGGGAGATAAAAGGGCACACCCACTTTGCAGGTGTGTCGGCCCTGCAATGACACTATAGCGGTGATCTCGTCGGAAAGGTTAGTCCTCTGAGAAGTACATGGCCTGTCCACACAGCCCATGACTCTTCTCCTACTTTTTAGCCACACTCTTTTCCTTTTCCCTATGCTTATTGAGGCTGTTTGTCTTTTGTTTCTCGTCTCTTAGATTCACATCCTTAGGAGCTGCACATATTGGCTGATTGTTCCATCTGTTGAGCTCTTTACCTAAACCCTCTATCATAGAGTGAATCTATATCCATTTTAGTGGAGTACAGCAGTACCTGTCTCTGCGCTTTTTCCGTCTATGGTAAGCATCTTTTTCAGTGATCTATTTGAATAACTTGAGCATAATGCCATCTTTAACTATACTGTATTCATTTTTTGTCATTAATATACTTCATCTACCTATTCTGTTATTTATCTACTAGCCTTACTCAGAGAAACCTTTGATCTGTTTAACTACAATCCAGGTCATTACTATGATATTAGATCATCTTATGAATCCGCACACCTGCAGTCTTTAGCTCCCCTCTTGAGACATATTTTACACCAATCCACTCAGGTAGGTTTTCTTTACCACCTAACTATATAACATATTGAAAGAAGTCTTTCTTTTCTTTTCTTTTTATAATTTAAACCGCCTACGGGAGCCTCCCTTGGCCCCATAATTTCTAATTAAAGTGGACTTTTTGTCTGTCCCATTTGTCTCCTGCAGTCACCTTTTGGGGTTTCAGGGACTGGTGTGCTCTCCACGTTTTAGAGGCGTCCTCACTCTAATATGCAGGCAGGGCCCGCATTCTAAGATTGGTAGGTATAACCAATTATTTATTATTTTTTATAATGATATATACTCCTGGCTTTGTTAACCTAGCAACTTTTTGAAATTGGCGGGCGCATCCAAAGTCTGGGCTGTTTTCTTTATTATGACCGGATCCACTAACCCTGTTGTATTTTGTTTACAGTGTATCCTCTTCTTTTTTTCTTTTAAAATCATCTTCTGTCAATCATTGGCTCCCCTGAAGAAGCCTCTGTAGGCGAAACATGTCGGGATTCCATCTAAGTAGCCAAGAACCCCTTCATCTAAATTAATTGACGGATTGTGATCATTGTCTGTATGGATATCAGTGTTTGTAGCTTCAAAATTTTGAATTTACCATACTATTGTGGCTGGTTTTATTATATTTACTAAAATTCTTTTTTTACTTTCATACCATATTTCTTTCTTATCTTTATGAGCACCGCAATAATCCCACCTACCCCTCTTTCTCTCTCTCCATATTTGACATACTTGGGATGAGGTGCGCTATTAAATCTTTGCCCGACCTGGTTTCCTTTATCCTTCCAAAAAAAATCTTTCCGGTGTCTAAAATACACCTCCTAAACAGGCGAGGCATTTAATCCTTACAAAACATTTGTTTCCTGTCTATCCTGCTCTCTTAAATAACTTGACTTGTCAGATCTAAAATATATTTCTTATTCCAATAAGACTAACGAGGAGACGGGTTAGAGAGTGGAGAAACGGGAAGAATTTTTCTTGTCTTTCCTCCATTCCCAATTTTCCCCTCCCCCCTTCCTTTCTTCTCCAATTTTTATATTTTTGATCCTATTACATATGGGTAAAACATTATAACTGATATGTACAAGACTGCAGTTGGACCACACTAACTCTTAATTGCTGGTATCATTGTTGTTGTTGTTGATAGAGGGAGGGTGTGTTGCGCTTCCTTAAATACCAAGAGAAAAATAAATAAACAATAAATAAATAAATAAACATAAACAATAAGCTTATGTGATAAAAAGTGACTGTCAATCGTTCACAAAGTATCAAAAAAACTGTGCAAAAAAGTGCATAGAAATGAACATCTGCAAAAAATATATAAATATATATATAAGTATATTAATAGTGCATCATACCAGTGCCTATGTAATAAAGGACAATAAAAACCGGGGGGAACTCAAGCTATACAGTGTAAAAAGTGGATTGCAATAGCTATATAAAATAGAGTGAATCGTCTAAGATAAAACAAAAAAGGGGGGGAAAAAGGTCTAACATCTAAAATAAAACTACAAACATTGTATATCAATGGCTTAGTGTAATAAATAGTCCAAAAAAATCTATGAATGGTTTAAAAGTGCAAAGACCATAAAAACCAACAGTAGAATCCTTAGTGAAAAAAATAAAATTAGCAAAAAATTGTAACGACAAATGGTGAATCTCGATAGTGTCCCATACACAGTCCAATCGTGCAGATCTAAAATGTGATTTCACAACCAAACATAAAGTGCAAGTGTGTCAAGGTAGCTCTCCTCCAAACGGTATCCCGTGTTAATGTGGATAATCCTAAATAATTACCTTACAGCTGTAAGGTTACAGCGAGAAAGTAAATTTGCAGGGGAAATTCCAGGGGATCAGATGAGCTGTGACTGGGACTTCTGACAGTGCCACTCTTCCTTGTAGTTTTAGCCGACCAACAATGCTCAAAATAACAAGTAAAAGATATCCTCCATTGTGTAGTAGTTTTAAAACGAACAATTTATTTGTAAAACAAACTATATCTACTCACAAACAGGAGCGAATAAACAGGCACACACAACTAGACGGATCGATAAAAGATACGAACGTCACTTCCGATTTCCTACGCGTTACGTCTCGAATGGACTTCAACTGGGATAATTCTAAACGGATCGGAAGAGCTTATATGGGAGTACTGGGCGGATTTATTAGATCAACCTGCATTAGCATAACTCAGGCATGCATTTGTAGGACAGGTAATTCGAATGCCGGAGATATGTACCGTTCTTTATCTCAACTCCCTACGTACTTAACAATAAATTCGTTAAAAATTAAAAAATAGTAGCGAGTGGGTACGGACAATCTAGGAAAAAAACAGCACAACGACCGAATAAAAATGAAAAAGAAATATTATTTTATAATACGAATCCACCGTAAGACTATATGTCTAGGGTAACGATTCGCATCGTATAACGTATTTATGTCACTCTGTCGGACATAGCCGCGGGGACTCCATATTCCATACGATCACACCGTCGGCCATTTTATCGAAGTCCTAAATTGCCATCAAATATAATGGTCTTTATTCTAGTGACAGTGGCTGAATTAAGATCATCGCAAAGACAGCTATTAAAAAATTATAATTATTTTACTAATTAAAAACACAATCAAGCATCCCGGAATATAAAACCTATTACCTTTAATTGTTACTTTTAAAATTAGGGAATGGTTCAAAACGTTCGTATATATAACTAAATGTAAATACGAGTAAAATGTCTTATACTAGTGTCTGTGTAAACAAAGTATTAAATAAAAAGTAGTAATTATTAAATTAAAAAAATCCAATAAAAAGAGGCGAGACCAATCACATAGAAAAAGGGGGGGGGGGGGTTTACAAGTTCAATTCAGAGGCCCAAAATTAAACGTATAGGGGAATTTCGGAAATGACGTATGTATTTACAGTGCAATTAGCATATAAAAATTCAATCATTTTCCATAAATTAATCCTCTAAAATACAGTTCCAAATTTTAAGACCAAGAATTAAAAATTATTAAATTATTAATTTATTAAAATATATTTATCACAGTGTGTAATTGAGGCAAAAGATATGTAAAAGAGAAGATAAAAACGTTTAAAATTACTGATAAAACAGTTTAAGTCGAACTCAATATTTAATCCTCTGGGGCTGAAAGTGTCAAGCGTGAATATCCACTTCGATTCTATTTGGCTTAGGGTCCTCACTTTATGTCCACCCCTCCAATGTTTAGCATACGGGACAATGCCCCAAAATTTCAAATCCCTGGGGTCTTTTTTGTGATGAGTGGCAAAGTGCTTAGAAACACTATGTTTATCATACCCCTTTAGAATGTTCTGTATGTGCTCCTTAAGTCTAATCCTTAAAAGTCTCTTTGTGCGGCCAACATATTGTAGGCCGCAACTACATTCTAAAACGTAAACCGCACCTTCTGTATTGCAACATATGAAGTCTTTGACTTTATATGAATTACCAGTACTTGTGGACGAAAATTCAAAAACTTTTTCAGGTTTACTTGCTCTTGTGCATGCGTAGCACCTCTTACAGGGATAAAACCCCTTACCTGTGAAGAACGTATAGTTCGTCACAGGGGGATCTGGTATATTTTTTACCAACATATCTCTCAAGGTTGGGGCACGCCTATAGGTAAAGTGCGGCCTAGGTGGTAAAACCTCATGCAGGTCCCTATCATTCAATAAAATGTGCCAATGTTTTTTTATTATATTTTCAATGCTTTTGTATTGGCTATTATAGTCAAGTATTAATGTCCCTTCTTTACATCTCTTATTTTTGTCCAGTTCTGAGGTTTTTTCTTTCTCTTTAAGAAGATTTCGACGATCGATATTTTCGACTTCTGCTATTTTTTCCAGAATTATGTCCTTATCGTAGCCTTTTTCACAGAATCTCTGTCCCATGGAATTAGCCTGATCCAAAAAAACTTCCTTTTTGCTACAATTTCTCCTCAGTCTCATAAATTGGCCTTTCGGAATGTTGAAGAGCCAATTATGATGGTGGCAACTTGTTACTGGGAGGTAGCTATTTTTGTCTACGCTTTTGAAATGCGTTTTGGTCTGTAATTTACCTTCTTCCTGTAGAATTGTCAGATCCAAGAAAGTTATTTCTTTTTCATCTGTGTTCCATGTTAGTTTTATATTTAGATCATTAGAGTTCAATTTCTGTTTAAAATCATTTAGGCTAGCGCTGTTTCCTTTCCACAGAATTATTTTATCGTCGATATATCGTCTATACATTACCAACTCGGGTGGTATGTTAGAGAAAACTGTATTTTCTTCCCATTTTGCCATAAATAAACCGGCGACGCTGGGAGCAAATTTTGCTCCCATTGCGACGCCAGTCGCCTGATGATAAAACTTACGGTTGAACCAGAAATAATTATTCTTTAGGCAAAAATCGAGACACTTGACTATAAACTTCCTTTGGGAACAGGCAAGTTGAGAGTGGGTTCTCAGACCCCATTTTACAGCTTCGCAGGCCTCATAGTGGGGGATTATCGTATAAAGGGAAGTTACATCTGCTGTGGTCAAGATAAATGGACCATCATTCGAGACAGTTTCCAAAATCTGTAGAATGTGCTTTGTATCCTGAAGGTATGCTTTCGTCCTTTTAACTACTGGTTGTAAGAAATTATCTATGTAAGAACCTATTCTTGTGGTAAGCGAGTCTATGCCATTTACTATGGGCCTCGGAGGGGGGTTAGTTTTATCCTTATGGATTTTAGGCAAATAATAGATGATTGGTGTCCTTACAGAATCGGGTATAAGGAACTGAGCCTCTTTTTTATTCAGAATCAGTCTTTTTAAACCTAGATGCACAACTTTTTCAAGCTCTTTCCTTCCTTTAAAAACAGGATTTTTTGCTAATGGAGTATAGGTTTTAGGATCATTCAATAAATTTGCCCCTTTTTTGTTTTATCTTAGACGATTCACTCTATTTTATATAGCTATTGCAATCCACTTTTTACACTGTATAGCTTGAGTTCCCCCCGGTTTTTATTGTCCTTTATTACATAGGCACTGGTATGATGCACTATTAATATACTTATATAAATATATATATTTTTTGCAGATGTTCATTTCTATGCACTTTTTTGCACAGTTTTTTTGATACTTTGTGAACGATTGACAGTCACTTTTTATCACATAAGCTTATTGTTTATGTTTATTTATTTATTTATTGTTTATTTATTTTTCTCTTGGTATTTAAGGAAGCGCAACACACCCTCCCTCTATCATTTCTATTTTTATTGAGAGTTCACTCATAACAGTGTCTGCTGCTCCGATTAGAACCTTTTTTCACTCCACTTCCATAATTGTTCTTTTTTTACCATAGAGCGCAGGAGCTTTTTTTACATATATTGTTGTTGTTGTTGTTGTCTCTGTTTTTGTTACTGTTGCTGTTGTTGTCTCTGTCAAGGTATGGCGGCTTTTTGTGGAAATGCATGGGATGGTCTCATGACAAAGGTTCAGGCTTCCAGGAAAGATGCAAACATCACAGATGCGGAATTGGATCGATCCTTTCTGCGATTACAATGCCTTTTAGAACGCAAAGCCAGAAATTACTGGCACAAAATTTACTTTGAAAAATACGTAGAACATCAAGTTGTTCCCTGGGGTCTGAGAATTCAGATTTTCCCTAATATGAACAAAACCAGTGATTCACTTAAAAATTCTTGGGAGAGCAATCTTCAATCATGCTCTTTCCAAATGATTTCACTTCTAATTGACCAATACGCACTGGAATTGGAACAGCTTGATCTTCAGATCACCTCGTGGTATGAGGACAATAGTCTAGCAGAAAATCCCATTCGTTTCACACAACGCGAGAATAACTTACGTTCTTATCTTGAACAATACACACGGGATATTATAAATGTCAAGGAAGGTAAATTCCTTCGGGACAAATTAGCATATGAGAATCATTTTGCCTATAAATGGCAAAACTCCAATTATACCACCTCTAAAAGAAAACCACATACTCCAAATGTTCCTCAAACAGATATAATGATCCCTAATGTTGTTTCTTTCTCTTCCAGCACTTCTACGTCTTACAGAGATCTAACTCAGGACAGGATTCCTAAGAAAAGAAAGGGAGACCGATTGGATACGTCCACGACCTCGTCACCCAGATCCACGGGAACGGTACACCAACTCACTGCGGCCCCACTTAAAACACACTGCACACAAGCTTCCACTCCTATGCCCATCACTCAGTCACGTCCAGGCACTTCACTAAATCCTTCCACTCACCCTGTACCAAACACCCCGGCACTGATATCACATCCCTCTCACACTCACCTTGGACTCTCAGCTAGGAGAGCCAGTGAACCGACACTCCCCTCTATGTTTCCACCTCACCCACAACCCACAGACCCTCGCATCGCACCTATTTTTTTAGTTCAGACTCCGGAACCCAAATCACATCCACCCTCACTACCCCCCCACAAATACACTAAGTCTCGAGGTTGTGAACCTGTCCTCGGTCTCCTTAACTAAGGAACAAATTGAAATATTGAAATTTGGTTTGTCTTTTTGTCCATCAAATAATCTAGACAAATTTCAATTTGTCAAAGATATACACCTTTTTGCTAGACGCCTTCTATTCAAGGTATTATATGATAAATCTCAAGTAACAAAAGACCCTATCACTTCCTCTGTGGAACCCTCGTCCAATGAACTTCAGGCTATGGAAGACCTGATGTCATTATGGGACGAGGGTAACACCGACGATGAACAGGTCCTGGACCTAACCACTCCTCGAGTTTCAGTTCCGGGAGTGTTATTTCCTGCCCTGGCAACATTTAAACCGAAATCCAAATCTTTCCCTCTGCTCCAAAGCAACCCTAATATATGGGCTTTTGTTAGCCAATTAACTTCAGAAATTAAGAACCTTGAACTGGACACACAAGAATCCCATAACTAGGGATGAGCCGAACACCCCCCGGTTCGGTTCGCACCAGAACTTGCGAACGACCCCCGCGTTCGGCACGAACGTTAGAACCCCATTGAAGTCTATGGGACTCGAACGTTCGAATTGGAAAGTGCTAATTTTAACGGCTAATATGCAAGATAGTGTGCTAAAAAGGGTTTGGCGATCTGCCTCCTGCCTCAGGGGACATGGGTCACTACAAAAAAAAGTTTTAAAAACTACCGTTTTGGCGGGAGCACTGATTTTAATGACGATTAAAGTGAAAAAAAAAGTGAAATATTCCTTTAAATATGGTGCCTGGGGGGTGTCTATAGTATGCCTGTGAAGTGCCACGTGTTTCCCGTGTTTAGAACAGTCCCTGCACAAAATGACATTAAACGGAAATAACACCATTTAAAACTGCTTGCGGTTTTAATGTTATATCTGGTTCCTGCAATATGGTTGAAAATCATTCAGAAAAATGGCATGGGTAGCCCTCCCTGCCCATTACCAGCCTATTTGGGTCTTGTACGCATATTAAGGGGAACCCCGTACCCATATTAAAAAAAGGAAATGCGTGTGGCCCCCAGGCCCTATATACTCAGAACAGCAGTATACAGGCGGTGCAAACAAGACAGGGACTGTGTAGGTTTGTTGTGTTAAGTTGAATCTGTTTGTCATTTTCAACCGGTACATTTTTAAAGTGTAGCTCCAGTCAAAAAAAATATCTTTAAGCTTTTTGGAAAACATAGGGAAGGGTTATCACCCCTGTATAATTTGTTTTGTCGTCCATCTTTTTTCATCTCACTTGCTGTTGTCTCCTTCCGTTTGCAAGTAGGAGATGTTTGTAAATTGGATGTTTGAAAGTAGGGGCCTGCCCTATATGCTCTGCAGAAATGGCGGAACAAGGTGTTGGTTTTGCAACAACATTGTAAGCCTTCAAAGTGACTCTTGGTGGCCGCTGGAGCGCCCTGCTGTGAACGATTATATCAAGAATTGTAATTACATGCCATTGTTGAACAGTGGTAGAAAAATTGAACTTTGGTGGTTGTGGTGCTGGTGCCACAACACTATAAGTCCTCACCGTTACTCTGGGTGGGCACAGGAAGGGGCCCTCCTGTGAAATATTATATCAAGAATTGTAATTACATGTCCCTGTTAAACAGGGGCAGAAAAATTGGGCCTTAGGCACTGGTGCCATCACACTGCAACCTCTGCCATACACTCTAGTTTTATTGCAGGAATTAGCCCTGCTGCAAAGCATTGCATCAAAAATTGTACTTAAACACCCCTGTTAAACAGGGGCAGAAAAATTGGGCCTTAGGCACTGGTGCCATCACACTGCAACCTCTGCCATACACTCTAGTTTTTTTGCAGGAATTAGCCCTGCTGCAAAGCATTGCATCAAAAATTGTACTTAAACGCCCCTGTTAAACAGGGGCAGAAAAATTGGGCTGCTGGCATCACCCAGAACCAAAAATGTTCTTCCAACATATCAGGGGAGGAGGAAGAGGATAGACAATCAACATAACAGGACAGTCACTCAGCATCAGCATAGGCAGTCTTGAAGGGATGTGGTATTTCAAAAAAATTATTCGGTTACATCAGCTTCAGGTGCTTGGTAGCTGTGGGTGATCCAAGACTGATTCATCTTGATGAAGGTCAGTCGATCAACTGATTCGGTGGACAGGCGCACCCTGTGATCGGTAACGAAGCCACCAGCAGCACTGAAGGTGCGTTCCGAAAGAACGCTGGATGCAGGACAGGCCAGTAGCTCAATTGCATACTGTGCAAGCTCTGGCCAGTGATCCATCCTCAAGACCCAGTAAGCCAGAGGATTTTCAGTGGGAAAGGTGTCCAAGTCTGACCTTGCCCCTAGGTATTCCTGCACCATGTAAATTAGACGCTGGCGATGGGTGCTGGAACCAATCATACCTTGGGGCTGCGGACTAAAAAATTGTCTGAACGCATCAGTCAGACGGCCACCTTCTCCACCGCTCCTTCTGACTGATGCCTCAGCAACACGTTGTCCAGGACCAGGAGTTTGTGACCTCCCAGTCTCTGGGAACGCGTTGCACAGAGCTTTCTGCAAGGCCTCCCGGAGATGTCTCATCCTCTGCTCCCTCTGCGATGGCAAGATAAGGTCGGCAACCTTACCCTTGTACCGTGGATCAAGGAGAGTGGCCAGCCAGTAATGGTCCCTCTCCTTGATCCGAAGAATACGAGGATCCTTCCGCAGGCTTTGCAGGATCAGGGAGGCCATGCAGCGTAGGTTAGCTGAGGCATTCGGTCCGGAGTCCTCTGGGTCACTAAGGACAACATGATCCGCAGCTACCTCCTCCCAGCCACGTACAAGTCCACGTGTTTCTTGGGACTGTAAATCATCCCTATAAGACTGCTGCTGCTGATGCTGAGTGCCAGCCTCCACCTCCATGCTGACACAATCATCCTCCTCCTCCTCTTCCTCCTCCTCACCCTCTTCCTGTGTGATGGGTGGCACAGCAGGAACACTGTCTGGATAAAGGGGGCCTTGAGAGGCAAGGAAGTCCTCCTCTTCCTGCCTCTGTTCTGCCTCAAGTGCCCTGTCCATTATTCCACGCAGCGTATGCTCCAAGAGGTGGACAAGAGGTATAGTGTCACTGATGCATGCACTGTCACTGCTCACCATCCTTGTGGCCTCCTCAAACGGTGACAGGACAGTGCATGCATCCCTGATCATGCCCCACTGGCGTGGTGAGAAAAAACCAAGCTCTCCTGACCCTGTCCTGGTGCCGTAGTCGCACAGGTACTCATTGATGGCCCTCTGCTGCGTGTGCAGCCGCTGCAGCATGGCCAATGTTGAGTTCCATCTGGTGGGCATGTCACATATAAGGCGGTTCTTGGGCAGGTTCAACTCCTTTTGGAGCTCAGCCAGCCGAGCACAGGCATTAAATGATCGGCGGAAATGCACACAGACTCTCCTGGCCTGTTTCAGGACATCCTGTAAGCCGGGGTACCTGCCCAAGAACCGCTGCACCACCAGGTTAAGGACGTGAGCTACACAGGGCACATGGGTCAGTTGTCCCTGTCGGAGGGCGGAGAGGAGGTTGGTGCCATTGTCACAAACCACCATTCCTGGCTTAAGCTGGCGTGGCGTCAACCACCTCTCGGCCTGCCCCTGCAGAGCTGACAAAACATCCGCCCCAGTGTGGCTCCTGTCCCCCAAACAAACCAGCGCAAGCACGGCATGGCATCGTTTTGCCTGCGTACTTGCGTAGCCCCTGCAACGCCTACGGAGCACCGCTGGTTCTGAGGACAGAGCACTGGAAGAGGCCGTGGAGGAAGAAGAAGAGGAGGGGGTGGAGGAGAGAGGTGTGTCACAACCAATAGTAGCATTTTGGAGGCGTGGTGGCGGAACAACCTCCAATACTACTGCACCTTGTCCTGCATCCTTCCCAGCAGCCAGAAGAGTGACCCAATGGGCCGTGAAAGACAGGTAACGTCCCTGTCCATGCCTGCTGGACCATGAGTCAGCGGTAATATGCACCTTACCGCTGACCGCCCTGTCCAGCGAGGCAAGGACATTGCCTTCCACATGCCGGTAGAGAGCCGGAATTGCCTTCCGTGAGAAAAAGTGGCGTTTGGGGACCTGCCACTGAGGAACCGCACATTGTACAAACTCACGGAAGGGGGCCGAATCTACCAACTGAAAAGGCAGCAGTTGAAGTGCTAGCAATTTAGCCAAGCTAGCATTCAACCGCTGGGCATGTGGATGGCTGGGAGTAAATTTCTTCCGCCGGTCCAGCAGCTGGGGCAGGGACATTTGTCTGCTATAATCGGACGTGGATGTACCACTAGCAGAGTTCCCGGAAGCACTTGGCTGTGACACACCTAATTCTACACCTTCATTCCTCTCAGAGCAGGTTTCAGAGAGGACTGAAGGTCTAGTGGGGTTGGAGATGCCAGCTGATGAGGAGCAAGGAGAGGTCCGCTTTGTTCTTTGGTGTGGGTCTTTGAGGTATGCTTGCCAACGAGCTGCATGGCAGGTCAACATATGTCTGGTCAAGCATGTGGTGCCCAAGCGGCTGATGTTTTGGCCACGTGAGATACGCTTGAGACATATGTTGCAAATAGCAGCGGTGCGATCTGATGCACTCGTCTCAAAAAAGGCCCACACCAAAGAACTTTTAGAATAACGCGCAGAGGAAGCGCTCTGCGCAGAGGAAGCGCTCTGCGCAGGCGGAGCTCTGCGGTGTGATTCAGTCGGTGTGCTGCCCCTAAGCTGGCCCCCGGAGGGCATCCTGCCTCGTTGGACATGTGCCTCCTCCTCCTCCTCCTCCTCCTCCCTCCTTCCAGGCACCCACGTGGAGTCAGTGCCCTCATCATCCCCTCCCTCTTCATCGCTGTAGCAAACCTGACAGTATGATGCAGCTTGTGGAACATTACTGCCAGATTGCTGTCCTTCTTGAGCATCCCCTCTCTCTGTGCTCACGCTACTGCCTTCCTCTAGCTGAGTGTCATCATCAGAGCCCACCAAACACTGGGCATCCTCCTGGAGCATGTACCCAACACTGTGCTCAAAGAGTTCAGGAGACTCTTCAGGAGGACGTGGTGGGTCTAGGGAAGGAGTCACTGATGATGACATTGAGAGGAGGGAAGACGATGCGTTGGCAGCTGCTTTGCTAGTACCCTGAGACTGGGTGAGAGAGGATGAGGAGGATGAAGAGGGCTTGGTCATCCACTCTACCAAGTCGTTGGCATGTTGCGGTTCAACATGTCCAGCTGCTGAAAAGAAGCACAAGCGTGTCCCATGGCCACGTGCTGATGACAATGCACCGCGTCCACGACCAGCACTGTTGTCTCTAGACACAGAGCCTGTTTGCCCTCTTTTATCGGCTCGCGCCTGTCTGCCTCTCCTTGCTGGCCTTCGAGACATGGTAATGGCCTGAAGGGAGTTGGGTAAAACAGCAGTGTAATGGAGTCACACAACACCCACTAAGCCCTGCAGATGGCTCTATTAGAGAACAGCAATAAACGGTAGATACAGGTGTATATTGTGCTGGAGTCACACAACACCCACTAACTCCTGCAGATGCCTTTATTATAGAACACCAGAGATAAAGGGGTATACTGTAATTGAGTCACACAGCACCCACTAAGCCCTGCAGATGGCTCTATTAGAGAACAGCAATAAAGGGTAGATACAGGTGTATATTGTGCTGGAGGCACAAAAAACACACTAACTCCTGCAGATGCCTTTTTTTTTTTTTTTTATAAATTTTTATTGGAAAAGATAAAGAAAATACAAAAAAGAAATACATACGATTAGGCACAATTATTAAATGCAAGATACATAACCAGGTCACACCCTGGGGTACCAGAGAACCATAAGGCATACATAAAAAAAAAAGAAAAAAACATAAGACAAACAAAAAGAAAGACCCAAGACAGTTAAATTGCAAACGAACTAAACAATAATGACCAAACTGGATGGATCAGACACCTTCTAAGATCTTAAATAATGCAGGTAATGCTAATAAAGCCAGTGCCCCAGGGGCCAAATACCTAATCACAAGTTATAAAGCAAAATGTTGATAGAAAAAATATAAGGGAATGAGATGACAGGGGGGGACTAAGGTAGGGGGGGGGGGTGTAAGGGGGGGGGGGTTCAATGTTAAAGTCCGGAGTAAATGTCCTGGCAAGGGGTATAACTGAGGAAATGTTGATATGTGACGTGAATGGGGGGGGGGGGTGAGGATGGCAGCTTCGGGATAAGAGACTCGCATTGAAATCAGGAGGGGAGCGGGTCCTTGTAGACAAAAGAGAGTTGTTCCACTTCGCATTGGTCCTGTACTGACAAATTGGTGGTCATAAACAAATTCCATTTAGCAAGGAAGTCAGCTTTTTGTTTGCCGTGTGAGAAATCTGTGACGAGCCTCTCTGTGCGTAGGAGAGAAAGAAGGTCTGTTCGAAGTTGGGAGGCTGGGGGGCCAGAAGGCAGGAGCCAGAAGCGTAGTATGAGGCGGCGGGCCAGCAGTAGGCACAACAAGGTCCAGTCTACCGTGGCTCGGGTGGGGGGAGTTCCTGAGACGGATCTGTTGCCTGCTGAGATGGACCAAGGTAACAGGATGGGATCCCAATAGCCAAAGATCAGGAGAAGAGGGTCTTTTGGTAATTTCAGCAGAGTTACATCAAAAATAAATGCTAGTACCTGGTCCCAAAAGGAGGAGATGACAGGACAAGACCAAAAGCGATGAGCGAGGGGAGGCTTCGGAAGATGACACTGTGGGCAGACTGCCCCATCTGGTTTCGATGTGGAGGATAAAAAGGGAATGTAAGCCCTATGGGCAATCTTGAGCTGGGATTCCCTCCAGGTTTCGTTGGGCGTCAGTTTGTGGACTTTATTGAGACCGAGCAAAATTTTGTGAACAAGATCTGAGTCCGGGAAAGCAGATGACCAGTTTGCAATAGAGGAGGTTGATGCGGGTGGCCGTGATTGTTGCAAGAGCGGCTTGTAGATATCTGAAATTTTGAAGGATTCGTTGCGTATCAGCTGATCCAGAAAGCTTGGTTGAAAACGACGGGATGCTTCCTTACAAGTCTGCGTGATGTAGCTGAGACATTGTTGGTAATGGAAGAAATGGGAGGAAGGGATCAGGAATGTGTCCATCACTTTCTGAAAAGGGAGCGGTTTACCATTGTAGGGATCGCAGAGAGACGAGAACAAGGACAGACCCCGTTCCGTCCATTCTGAGAAGGCTTTACAGTGTAGTCCTGGAGTGAAGCAGGGGTTTCCTTGGATAGGTAGATGCAAAGAAAGGAAAGGCGTAAGACCGGCCAGTTTTCTAGATTCTCTCCATGCTATAGCTGTATCTCTGAAGACTAGATTATGCTGGTAAGGGAGGGGTACGGATTTCCAGCGGCAATGTAACAAGGCTGTTAATGAGAAAGGGCGAGCCATAGCGGATTCCAATTCAAAATTAGAGTATCTGGACGAGTGTGTAATCCAGTCCAGGCTAGTTCTAAGTAAACAGGCTAAGTTATACAACCTAATGTTAGGCAGACTTATGCCCCCATCGCCCCTGGGAAGGTGCAACTTCTTAAAAGCAATGCGTGGTCTTTTGCCGTGCCATAAAAATTTAGAAATAGCGGATTCCAAAGAGGTAACATCCTTGTGTTTGAGCAGGAGAGGAAGGGTTTGCAAGGGATACAGAAGTCTGGCAAAACTGACCATTTTTACTAAATGGCACCTACCCAAGAGCGAGAGAGGCAGATCCATCCAGTTAAGCAACTCTTGAGATAACTTAGTAAATAAGGGAGGATAATTAAGCTGATACAAGGAGGAAGGCATTTTACCAATCTTAATACCCAGGTAGGTGATGTAGGAGGGAGCAACCGAGAATAAGGAGCCGCTTGCCCAGGGTGGGGTGGAAAGAGAGCCAATGGGTAAAATTTCACTCTTAGAATAATTAATGCGCAACCCGGAACATAATCTAAATTCGTCGAAGGTATTTTTAATGGTGAATATATCAAGGGAGGGGTTGGAGGTGAAAATAAGGATGTCATCAGCGAATAGAGATGTGCGGAGTTCCACTCCTCCAATCTCTATGCCCTGTAGTGGAGCTGAAAAAGATAGATATCTAGAAAGGGGTTCCAAGGCTAAATTAAAAAGTAGAGGGGAGAGGGGGCAACCCTGCCTGGTGCCTTTGTGTAAGGGGAAATCAGGGGAAAGGAGACCTGCTGCTACCAAACGGGCGGTTGGAGAGGAGTACATTGAGGTTATAAGGTGGCTGAAGGGACCTGAGAAACCTAATTTGGACAGGGTCATAAATAGCCAGTCAAAGCTAACGTTGTCGAATGCTTTCTCAGCGTCTAGGGTAATGATAGCATATGAACCAGTAGGATTCTGTTTGGCCGATTCAAGAGCAAGCAGAACTTTTCGTATATTTAGAGTGGCTGTCCGACCTTTGACAAAGCCCGACTGGGCTGGGTGAATTAAATGGGGGAGAATATCAGCTAGCCTGGAAGCGACAATTTTTGAGAGAATTTTCACATCCAAATTTAGGAGGGAGATGGGTCTGTAGGAGCCGGGTTGTAACGGATCCTTACCTTTCTTGGAGAGGAGCTTAATGACCGCTTGGTTCCCGGAAGGAAGGTAAGGACCCCCTGCCCAGATAGAAGAGTAAACCGAAAGGAGGGTGGGCGCTACGATGTGAATGAGGTTTTTGTAAAATTCACTAGTATAGCCATCAGGGCCTGGAGCCTTGTTGGAGTGTAAGTGGCGAATGGTGGATTCAATTTCAGAGAGAGTAATAGGGGCGTTCAGGGTCTCTAATTGTTGTGCAGATAAAGTGGGGAGCATCACTTTGTCAAGGAAGGCCTGAGCTTTTTCTCGGACTATAGGATCTGGAGCATAGAGATCAGTATAGTATTTTAACATGGTCTCGTTTATGGCCTGGGGGGAGGAATGTGTCTGTCCCGTGTGGTCGCGAAGGGAGGTGATGTGAGTGGGGCGATGAGCCCCTTTACAGAGTCGGGAGAGGAGTTTCCCTGCCTTATTGCCGAACTTGTGAAGGGTAGCATCCAAGTGAGCTTTTTTCGATCGTTCGACAGCGTCGGCCCAAGTATCAAAAGCTGCCTTGGCTGAAACCCACTCGTCATGATGAGTGGCTGAGTTAGAGGACGAGAGCTGCCTTTGGGCAGTATGTAGTCTAGCACTGGCCAATTTGTAGCGTTTAAGAGCATTACGTTTGAAGGATGTGGCGTAGCAAATTATCCGGCCTCTAAGGTACGCTTTCCCCGCATCCCAAAAAAGGTTCGGATCCGCCGTATGTGAGGCGTTCGCGGAAGAGTATTCCAGCCAGGCCTTATCCAAAAACTTCAAAAAATCTGCATTATCGGCTAAAAAAGCTGGAAAACGCCAAAGGTTGGGATGCGGGGGAAGATCCAGTCTGTCTAGAGAGACAACTACAGGGGCATGATCAGAAACCGCTATATCGTGAATTTCAGTCTCAGAAACCAAGGGAATGAGGTCCTCCGTCCCAAAGAAATGGTCAAGTCGGGCAAGG
This sequence comes from Lithobates pipiens, assembly GCF_037356315.1. NCBI lineage: Eukaryota > Metazoa > Chordata > Amphibia > Anura > Ranidae > Lithobates > Lithobates pipiens. Next base: position 189,277,294 of record NW_027507785.1, on the reverse strand, counting down.
GATTTATGGGGGTTAGAGTAGAACGTGAATTCTTTGTCGGTAGGGTGGCTGAGGCGCCAAAGGTCTGTCATGTGTAAGGAGTCCATAGTGGAGGCAAAGATGGAAGGAGTCCTCAAGGTGTCATCTTGCGGACGTTGTTTTGGGGAGGATCTATCGATCGAGGAATGCATAACGTCATTAAAGTCACCCCCTACTAAATGGGGCAGGCGGGTGAATTTAAGTAGCCACACCGAAAGTTCAGAGTAAAAATGTTTAGTAGGATTATTAGGGGCGTAAACATTGGAAATGAACAATTCTTTAGTGCCTATCCGCACCTCTGCAGTGAAAAAGCGTCCTAAGTTATCCGAAAAAGTGGAAAGAACAGTGCAGGGGAGGTTTTTGTGAATTAAAAGCAAAACCCCAGCCTTCCGACCCACTGATTCGGCTCCGTGGACTGACCCCACCCAGATCTTCTGCAAACGTGGAAAATCTGATGCAAGTAGGTGAGTCTCCTGTAAAAGGGCAATGTCTGCTTTGAGCCTCTTAAGGTGGCGAAGTATCTTCATTCTCTTTTGGGGAGAACGGAGACCCTTGACATTCCAGGAGACTACTCTAAGTGGAGCTCAATCAGTGGGTGTGGGCAGCAGGATGTAGCATACAGGAGCCTGAGATTATGTAAACTGCCTAGTCCGGGAATACCGGTGATACAAGACAGGAAGTGAGGACCAGGGACTCTGGACTGGTAGAGGGGAGAACCCATTAAGTCACAGGGAATGAACCAGGGGAGGGGGAGAGAAAAGGGGGTTGGGGATTTAAACAAAAATAAGAAAAGGGTAATAACCAAACATATAAACCAAAGCGTGTACTTCTCTTTTTTCCGCATGAGTTCACTTTGTATAGGGGGGAGGAACACTCCCCGGCAGAGCCCCACTAAAGTCAGGGGAGAAAACGCGGGCAGTGCCAAAGTTTTTGCTTAAAGCCCGCCGGGCTAGGATAAATGTCCCAGCGTAGAGAAAATAAATGGCATAGGGACGCGTTGATACACAGTGGAGGCATGCAAGAACCTAGAACCGGGTGGAGGAACAAAAGGAACAAAGCCGGCACAATACAGAAATCTTAAACCATAAATTCAAATAACATATCAACAGTAAGATTTGAGTAGATGCGTAATGAGAAATAAAGAAAACCTGGTTGGTCATCCATATACGTGGGTGTGCTGTTGAAGAAGAGAAGTTCACTTGCTGAAAGAAGCGCGTTGCGACTAACGTCAGGATCCTTCTGGGCCGGCATAGTGTCAGCTCCCGATGTGCAATGAGGCAAAGTTCAAAGGCAGGAATGAAGGGAAGGTGGACAACACACCCCGAGCACGAGGAGCAAAAGGCTGACACTGGGCATACCGATGCCAGCAAACCGGGAAGAAGGAGGGGAACAAAAAATAAAACGTCAATCTGAGGTAAAAATGAAAAGAGGATTTTCAGCGGGGATTGTTGCGATGCCGAAGTTGCTCCGGATCCGAAGCTCGGAAGCGTTTAGGGGAATCCTTTCTTGGGCTTCTCTGGTCCAAGGCACGGAGAGATGAGGTAGATTTGGAGGGAGTAGCCGGAGAGGGATCCGAGCGAAGTGAACGTAGAAAAACTTCCGCTTCAGAAGGGTCTTGGAATGAGAGCTGCTCTCCCTTGGGGGATTTGAGACGAAGCACAGCAGGGTATGCCAAGGAGAACTTAATTTGTAATTTAAACAGTTCAGAGCAGATGGGTTGGAAAGCTTTCCGCTTTTTTGAAACTTCGATAGAGTAGTCTGCGAAAATTAAAATCTTGACCCCATCGATTTGCACAGAGGGGGATTGCCGGAATGCTTGAAGAACTGCGGCTTTGTCAGCGTAATTCAAATATTTGGCTATGACAGGCCGAGGAGACTTGCGCTCTGGGTTGAAGGATCCTATGCGGTGGGCCCTTTCCACCATGAAGGGGCCTGCAAGGCCTAGGGCTTCCGGGATGCGCTTCGCACAGAAGTCGCCCAGGTTGGTGTTGGGGAGCGACTCAGGGACGCCAACGAAACGCAGATTGGAGCGTCTGGATCTGTTCTCTAAGTCGTCCAGCTTTTGGAAGACATATTGAAGCGCTTTTTCTTGAGACCTCTCAGTGGCTTGAGAGTGATACTGATCATCCTCCACCTCTGATATCCTATGTTCAAGATCATCAAGTCTGGTAGCATGCTGTGCGATTTGGGCCTTGAGTTGTTGCATCCCAGCTTGCACAGCTTTTTCCACAGAAGCTGTAATCATAGGGGATAGCAAGGCCGCCACAGCCTGAGCAATGCGGCTAGTATGTCCATCATCTCCTGAGGGTGTGTGGTGAGAGTCGCTGGCCAGGCTGTGGGGAGGCTGAGCGGCATGCCCACGGTGATGTGGTGGGCCTGTGGAGGCTGGGGGTGATGTGGTGTTGGCCCCGCTTACCTCCATGTCTGTGTCCGGCCGGTCAGGAGCTGGTGCCTGAGGAGGTGTAGCGGCCTGCGCCGGAGCCAGGTAGGCCGAAGCCGGGGGCTCGATTTGCGGGCGGTCCGCGGGCGCCGCTGCGGCCGCGTACGAACGGGGACCCGTCTTTTCGACGAAGCGGTCCATGAAGCGTGGATCGCGGGGGGGGTCACCCGGAGCCTGGATGGGGCACTGGGGCCGCTTTGGCAGAGTTTAGAAGCCGGTTTGAGGGGCTCTGGAGCGGGAGCTAGGCGGGTGCGCTGCTAGCTCATGCGGCGCCGGAACCGGAAGTAGATGCCTTTTTTATAGAACACCAGAGATAAAGGGGTATATACAGATGTATACTGTGCTGTGCTGGAGGCACATACAACTTCCAATAACTCCTGCAGATGGCAAGTGGGCTCAAATAGAGAAGAGCTATGTAGGTGGATATATCGGTGTGTACTGGGTACAGAGCACGCAGGCAGCACGCACAAGCGCCTAACACTACTGACTGCAAGCTCTATTATAAAAGATAGATCACTAGCTATATAGGTGAGGTGAATATAGCGGTGTATACTGCGGTCTGGGCACACAGACAACAACCACTACACAACAGCAAGATCGAAAATCGTCCGAAAACGATCGGTGTGTACTGTGTTGAAGGTACACAGAACACCCACTAACTGCTTCAGACGCCAACACACTACACTAGGCCGCCGCGCTGGCGGCCTTATATAGTGTGGGGCGTGTACTACACAGCCTGAGCTATGATTGGCCACAGGCATCCTGCCTGTGGCCAATCATGGCTCTCCTCGCTGCTGGCGCTGTGATTGGCCAAGCATGCGGGGTCACAGTGCATGCTTGGCCAATCATGAGCCAGCAATGCACTGCGATGACGCAGTGTATTGTGGACCGTGAGCGCCACACGAATTTGGCGCGAACGGCCCATAACGTTCGGAATTCGCCGAACGGGCGAACAGCCGATGTTCGAGTCGAACGTATGTTCGACTCGAACACGAAGCTCATCCCTAATCAATAGCAGAAAAATCAATACGAGAATAGGTAAATCAATATTTAGCAACACAACTGTAACCTAAACGTGTCTAAAGGAATAGCAGTTTCCTAGTGGTTTTCGAGTGCACTCAAAAAAATGAGAGAAGGTGGTGTCCCCCTTTAAATGGCAACAAGAAACTGCACAGGGCCGGTGCAAGGATTTTTGTTTACTTATCCCTGGTCCAAGAAGTGATATTATACAGGGGAGGGCTGGCAGCCTGTCCAATCAAGTGGCCCATTGAACCACTGAATCTGCTCATCCATGCTCACCTGGTTTTTCAATGCAGCCTCACCAGTGCCGCCTCATCAGTGCCCATCAATGCAGCCTCACCAGTGTTCATAAATGCAGGCTCACCAGAGTGGTAGTTTCCTCTGCCCTGCTCAGGAGCTTGAGCGCGGACTACAACTCCTGGAATAAAACAGCGGCCGACTGGGCCGCCGGCCCAACTTCCTACAGAAGAAAAAAAAGGCAGCGGACAGCGGCTGCCAGCTGTTTTTAACATAGGTTAGAGTGGCCTAGGGGACAATTGTAACTCTGCCTCCCGGCCCAGTCCGCCCCTGACATCATACATGACACTTCCCAGTCTGTGTACAGGAGGGTGGCTGAGTGGACGAAGGTCTGCTGAGCTACCGCCGCCCTTCTTAGTGCCACCCACCACGACAGCACCGAGCCCGCAGGTGGGACAGTGGTGCCTGGTAAACACGGTGAAGAGGGTTGCACATCGTGGCAATGGTGGAAGTGATAGGCGGCTTCACAGCCACTTGTAACACTTCCACATGAAAGGTGACAGTCAGCTTTACTAAAGTACGCACACTCCCAGCTGCTATAGGGACTAGGAGTCTGTAAAAAAAAACACATTCAGCACTGTAAAAATCAGAATCCCCAGCAAGTGGCTGAGGATTAGGATTTTACTGCCCCCATATCCTGGCGCCCCGAGGTGGCTGCTTAAGTTGCCATATGGTAGTGCCGGCCATAGCCCTGGGGCCATTATAGTTATAGGGCAGTCTTTAGGCTTGGTTCACACCAGTGTGCTGTGCAACCTCACATGTGATTCGCACCACACTGCAGTGCAAATCACTTGTGAAGTCTGTGCTATGCGATTTCTGCCATACAGATAGTATGGCTGAATTTGCATCGCATTTGGACCCAGGTCATGCAGGACCCTTTTTTGGTCAGCACCAGAATCAGATTGCATGGGTGTTCACATCCATGCGATCCGATTCATGTCTGAATTGACAGTTTGCACAGCAATATGTGAACCGACCTGAGGGTGTCATTAACTTTGTATTGACACTCCCAGCTTTTTGTATAAGGCAGTGTGAACCGCCTGCGAGTCAGGTGCGATGTGGGAACCCGCAGTGGATTTGCAGGGTTCTCGCATCACACCAATGTGAACCAAGCCTAAGTGCTGGTTCACACTGCAGTGATGTGGGAACCCAGCGAATCCACTGCGGGTTCCCGCATCGCATGTCTCCCGGTGGCAGTTCACACTGCCCTATGATAACTGCTGGGAGTGTCAGTTAAAAGTTAATGACACCCCCAAATCAGTTTGCATATCACAGTGCAAACTGCAAATTCAGACATGAATCGGATCGCATGGGTGTGAACACCCACGCGTTCCTATTCTGCTGCAGACCAAAAAATGGTCCTGTGCGAGTTTGGTCCGAATGCAATGCAAATTCAGGCATTCTATGTGTATGGCTGAAATCGCATCGCACAGAGATTGCATGTGAGTTTAACTGCAGTGTGGTACAAATCACATCTGATGTTGAAAATTGCTGCAGTTTGAACCAGCACTAAGTCCTAAAACTTCATCTCTAATTGCTGGTGCACATTGCAGCTGTGAATAGGGCCTGCGGGCAGTATTAGGGCCAAAAAATAACAGGGTGGGCAGTTTCTATGGATAGCAGTAGATTATGGCCGACCGGCCCTCTTACCAGACCCGGGGATACAGCAACAATGGTTCCTCCGATCAGAAATGAGCTCATTCTGGGTTGCCTGTGGCAACTCCGCTGGATAGTGCCCAGATCTGTATTCTGGGCAATAACTTCACAGATTTCTTCAGAAGGGATGGTGCTGGCTTTCTCTCTGGTGGTGCAGTGCAGTGGGATTATCTCTCTCTGATGGAGTCCTGGGTGCACTTCCCCAAAAGCTCTCCTGGGCTCCTTTCTCTCTCTTCCCTCCTCTTCAACGGGGCATGCTAGGGGGTGCAGTTTATCCCCTTAATATTGCATGTCCAGCCCTCGGGACTACATTTCCCACAATCCTCCTCTCTGCTTCATTTTAGTATTTTTTTCCCTGTCCAATAAGAAGGAGGGGGGAAGAAAAAATGAGTACAGTGATGAGAGGAGGAGAGGGGGGGGAGAAGAGCCCACAGCAGCTTCTCTCTCTCTCCACACAGACAAGGTCACTCCGATCTTCTACTGCTCTGCTCTCTCCTCTGACAGGAGGAAGGAGGGGAATGGGCAGGGAGCATAGAGAGGGAGAGACATCCAGTCTTTTAGCGGTGGCTTGAGCAGGGGGGATGAAGCAGGTCTCCTTCTCTGACCCGCTCCTGTAATTTGCCAGCGGCGGCCGGCGGGTAGAGCAAGCGGAATGGAGATCCGCAACACCCGCTTACACATATTAGGCAAATTTGGCGATTGCGGGGCCCCTGTGATCGCGAGGCCTAAGGCAAACGCCTAATTTGCCTAATTGGAGAGCCGCCTCTGGCCAGAAGACTCTATGGAGGAGGACCCCCCACCTTATGTGGCTGCCAGTTTGGCTTTAAGGGGTCCACGCACAAAAGCAAAAGAATTAGATTACATGGAACATACAAAAGATGAGCTGGGCAATATAGTAGAGAGCAGAGGTTTAACAGCCCCATATCAACTAGACATGTGCATTCGTTTTCGTCCGAATGCATTTTCGTCCGAATTTCAGCTATTTTCGTTTTTGTTTTGACAAATGATAACGAAAGCACAGAATCCGAAAAACGAAAGATCCAAAATAAATAAATGCTTTATTTTCGTTTTCATTGTTACAACAGTTCGATATAAAATAGGAGATTCGACGTGACTCTGACAATAATCTGTGTCTATAGAACCTGTGGTCGAATGTGCCTAACCTTACCTCTATTAGTCCAAGATTATATATAGAAAATATTTGACAGAGAAAAAAGATTTGACAGAGAGAAAAGATTCTGCAAGTTACTGTCCTAAAAAGTGTTTGGGGACCCGGGTCCTGCCTCAGGGGACATGTATCAATGCAAAAAAAAGTTATAAAAACGGCCGTTTTTTCGGGAGCAGTGATTTTAATAATGAATAAAGTGAAACAATAAAAGTGTAATATTCCTTTAAATTTCGTGGGGGGGGGGGGGTGTCTATAGTATGCCTGTGAAGGGGCTCATGTTTCTGGTGCTTAGAACTGTCCCTGCACAAAGTGTCATTTATGCAGGAAAAAAAGTCCTTTAAAATCACTCGCAGCTATTATGAATTGTCGGCTCCGTAATACAGAGAACACTCATTGAAAGTCATTGATAAAAAAAAAATAAAAAAAAATAAAAAAAGCGTGGGGGTCCCCCAAATTCAATTACCAGGCCTTTCAGGTCTGGTATGGATATTAAGGGGAACCCTGCGTCAAATTTAAAAAAAAATTGGCGTGGGGTTCCCCCTAAATATCCATACCAGACCCTTCAGGTCTAATATGGATATTAAGGGGAACCCCGCGTCAAATTAAACAAAAAATTGACGTGGGGGTCCCCCTAAAAATCCATACCAGACCCTTTATCTGAGCACGCAACCTGGCAGGCCGCAGGAAAAGAGGGGGGGACGAGACAGCGGCCCCCCTCCCTCCTGAACCGTACCAGGCCACATGCCCTCAACATTGGGAGGATGCTTTGGGGGTCTGTGACCCCTCAAAGCACCTTGTCCCCATGTTGATGAGGACAAAGGCCTCATCCTCACAACCCTGGCCGGTGGTTGTGAGGGTCTGCGGGTGGGGGGGCTTATCAGAATCTGGAAGCCCCCTTTAACAAGGGGACCCCCAGATCCCGGCCCCCCCTGTTTGAAATGGTAAGGGGGTACAAAAGTACCCCTACCATTTCACAAAGAAAGTGTAAAAAATAGTTAAATAAGACAAACAAACTTTTGAAAAATTCCTTTATTAAAAATAAAAAAAAATGTAAAAAAAGTTTCCAGCGGTGGTAATCTACTCTTGCTATCCAGCGACGGACGATCATCTCCCCGGGGTCCAGCGACGCTGATCTCATCCAGCGCAGCGAATCCATCCACCTTCTGTCTCCACTGAGGAGACACCGTGGGGATTTCGGCGGCTTGACGTTTGTTATATTCGGAGGGCGGGGCCACCCGTCACCTGACCCCGCCCCCCTCTGACGCAAGGGGAAACCCGGGCTTCCCGGTGACGTATGGGTGACCCCGCACCCCTCTGATGTAACACAGGCAGGTTTCCGTTACATCAGAGGGGGGCGGGGTCACCCATACGTCACGGGGAAGCACGGGTTTCTCCTTGCGTCAGAGGGGGCGGGGTCAGGTGACGGGTGGCCCCGCCCTCCGCATATAACAAACGTCAGGCCGCCGGAATCCCCGCAGTGTCTCCTCCATGGAGACAGAAGGTGGATGGATTTGCTGCGCCGCTGGAACCCGGAGAGATGATCGTCCGTCGCTGGATAGCAAGAGTGGATTACCACCGCTGGAATCTTTTTATTTATTTATTTATTTTTTTTTAATAAAGGAATTTTTCAAAAGTGTGTTTGTCTTATTTAACTATTTTTTACACTTTCTTTGTGAAATGGTAGGGGTAATTTTGTACCCCCTTACCATTTCAAACAGGGGGGGGCGGGATCTGGGGGTCCCCTTGTTAAAGGGGGCTTAAAGATTCTGATAAGCCCCCCGCCCGCAGACCCTCACAACCACCGGCCAGGGTTGTGAGGATGAGGCCTTTGTCCTCATCAACATGGGGACAAGGTGCTTTGAGGGGTCACAGACCCCCAAAGCATCCTCCCAATGTTGAGGGCATGTGGCCTGGTACGGTTCAGGAGGGAGGGGGGCCGCTCTCTCGTCCCCCCTCTTTTCCTGCGGCCTGCCAGGTTGCGTGCTCAGATAAAGGGTCTGGTATGGATTTTTAGGGGGACCCCCACGACAATTTTTTTTAATTTGACACGGGGTTCCCCTTAATATCCATACCAGACCTGAAGGGTCTGGTATAGATATTTAGGGGGAACCCCACGCCAATTTTTTTTTATTTGACGCAGGGTTCCCCTTAATATCCATACCAGACCTGAAGGGCCTGGTAATTGAATTTGGGGGACCCCCACGCTTTTTTTTTATTTATTTTTTTATTTTTTATCAATGACTTTCAATGAGTGTTCTCTGTATTACGGAGCCGACAATTCATAATAGCTGCGAGTGATTTTAAAGGACTTTTTTTCCTGCATAAATGACACTCTGTGCAGGGACAGTTCTAAGCACCAGAAACATGCCCTTCACAGGCATACTATAGACACCCCCCCCCCCCTACGAAATTTAAAGGAATATTACCCTTTTATTGTTTCACTTCATTCATTATTAAAATCACTGCTCCCGAAAAAACGGCCGTTTTTTAAACTTTTTTTTGCATTGATACATGTCCCCTGGGGCAGGACCCAGGTCCCCAAACACTTTTTAGGACAGTAACTTGCAAATTAGCCTTTAAAATTAGCACTTTAGATTGTGAACGTTGGAGTCCCATAGACTTTAATAGGGTTCTAAAGTTCACAGGAAGTATGCTATATACTAGCTCCGCCGAATCTTCTTTATACATTCGACAGACACCATAAGCCTTCAAAGACAGATTTGACCGTAATTCATGTGGATTTTCGGACGAATGCAATTTTTGAACGAAAAACTAAATAAATAAAAACGAATTTCGGGAGTAACTAAATAAATACATTTTTCGGACTAAAACGAAATTCCGAAACGAAATATTTTACTCTGCACATGTCTAATACCAACCTACAAAGAGGGATTTGGCTCGTATCCTAGAAACAGATGATTGGCATAAATCCAAAGGCACATATGCAAAACTAGATCTCTCTGAACTTAAGGCTTTGGCCAGAGAAAGAGAGATAGAGTCTGAACTTCCGGAGCAAACCATAATTTCCAAATTGTGGCAGCAAGATGAAGAGAGAAAGAAGGGAGATGCCACCCCTTCTGCCCCAGTCATAGATCAATCTGTTGCAGTTTATCCTGTCAGAACCCAATTAGTTTTTGAAGGTAATGCTGTTGACAGTAAGTCTCAAATTAAATGGCATGTACCTTTTAGTCCCCAAGATATGAGATCCATATTAGAGGGATTGGGAGACCCTAGAAAGAATCCAATTGGGTTTGCAAACAAACTTAGCGCTGCACAGGAAGCATATGAGGCTTCTGCTACTGACATTCATCAGCTTCTTATTAAAGCAGTGGGAAGCAACATGTCTGGTTATATACTTAAAGAATGTGGTGTAGACATCAAAATCTAGGTAAGATGGTTAGTGGATGGGAGGTTTGTGAGAAATTGAAGGAAAAATTGCCCCAAATATATGGACAAACCAGACATGCTGAATTTATGAATGCTAAGCAAGGGAAAGAGGAGGCATCAGGGGCTTATTGGAGGAGGTTAAGTGATATGGCTGAGGAAGCAGGCATTAAAATAGAGGAAGAGAAGGTGGGAGAAACTGCAAGTCCATCTACACAACTGGTGAAACAAAGGTTTCTTGATGGTTTAATACCCCAGTTGAAAGAAAAGTTGTTTACAGCAAGGCCTGAGGCAGGCAATATGTCTATTTGAGACGTCCTGCCTATCCTGTTATCCATAGAAAACAGGATTAACCAAAAAGACAGCAAACCCAAGGTTATGTGTGTGGGGAAGCAGAGAGGTAGAGGAAGAGGCAAAGGCAATGTCAGAAATCGTGGTAATCGGGGACCAATCATATGCTACAATTGTGATGGGGAAGGACACATAGCCAAATTCTGCCATCTTCCTGACCGTAGACTGGAAAAGAGCTTAGAGGCACCTCATGCTGATCCCAGTTCTCTGCCAAAAGCAGTGGATCAGGCATAGGAAAATGGCATGCCAGTATCAATCATGTTAAATAGGGGAGACAATGGTCCCGAGGCCAGAGTAAAAGTATTTTTACGAGAACTCCCCTATCCTGGAGGAGAAACAGAATTAACCTGTTTAATAGATACTGGTGCAAGTCAAAAGTGTTTTTAATATAGAGGACTTACCTCCAGGATTATTATCTACAAATGTTATCTCTGGTGTTGGCCTAACCGGGACATCTACTGATTTGGTTGAGTCCAAGCCACTTAAACTCAGGCTGGGACAGCAAACAGAAATTGTCACTAAAGTGTTAGTTTCAGACACAGTTCCTACTAATCTTTTGGGAGCTGACATTTTGAATCAAATTTTAGCAAACATAGACTACACTCCTACAGGAGTCCAAGTGGCCAGTAGTCTGTCAGGAGAAGTTTTAAATACTGCGTGTGGAGTATTTTTAATTCAAGACTCCACTCCACCATTTCCACCAGAATTGAAAGTGATTCCTGCTGAATTATGGGCCACCAGCAAATATGATGTAGGTCTGCTGGATTGCACCCCAGTCATGATAAAAATTAAACCAGGAGCCCATCTCCCACATATTAAACAGTACCCACAGTATTGCTCAGATTGAGGGGATAAAGGATCAAATCACTCAACTGAAAGCAGCAGGGGTTGTTGTACCAATTAAGTCCCAAGTCAATACACCCCTGTTCCCAATTGCAAAGAAGCCAGACAAGAAGGGTGGGCAGGTGACATACCGCATAGTGCATGATTTGAGAGCCATTAACAAAATAATTGAGGCAGATACCCCGATTGTGCCCAATCCCCACACTTTACTAAGTGGAATACCTGCCTCCAGCACCTGCTTTACAGTGATTGATCTTGCAAATGCTTTCTTTTCGGTGCCCCTGCACCCAGATTGCTGGAATATTTTTTCTTTAACAAATGATGCCCAAAAATTAGCATGGACAAGATTGCCCCAAGGCTGTGTGAGTAGCCCCTCTGAATATAATACTGCGTTAAAGCAGGTATTGGACCAATGGTCCCCTTAACACCCAAACACAGTTTTGCTTCAGTACATAGATGATTTGCTTATTTGTTCTGATACAAAAGACATTTGTAGCAGAGAAACAGTAAGCCTTCTCATATTTCTCTATAACAGTAACAACAAAGTTAGCAAAGATAAGCTACAATACTGCCAAGAGAAAGTGATCTTCCTAGGACACTGCATTTCACATGGAATCCGTCACCTAAGCCCAGATAGAGTTAAAACTCTACAAAAATTTGAAAAGCCAAGAAATGTACGGCAACTACGTGCCTTCCTGGGGTTAGTGGGATATTGTAGGGACTGGATTCCAAATGCATCAGAACTTATGGCTCCTCTATATGAGGCTACCACTAGAAACCCTTTCGACCTCACATGGGAAAATGAATTGCAGATGAAGGAGCTTATTAAAATTTTGTTTGAAGCTCCCGCCATTGGACTTCCTGACTATAATAAGACTTTCTCGTTGTTCTGTCATGAAGAAGTCAATGGATTTGCTGCAGGTGTACTCACCCAGCTACATGGAGACAAACAGAGGCCCGTGATGTATGTATCAGCCTCATTAGACCCTGTCATCAAAGGCTCCCCCAGTTGTATGCCAGCCATAGCAGCCTGCATTTTGCTGCTATACAAAGTTTGGGCCTATTTGGAAAGCACGGAATTTCCTGACTAGTGCAGGGATGCCAGTGAGACATGCAAAACTCATAGAGCGGCTATTTGAGGCCTTTCAGAAACCAGCAGAAGTTGCCATCTTGAAGGTAAAAGGGCATGCAAGGGGAAATGACATGACAGCCAGAGGAAACGCTTTAGCGGACCAAGCGGCAAAGGATGCTGCCCTTATGGCATTTGGCGTCACACCCACTGTAGGGGTTGCCCAGGTAGCGGGGACAGATTCCCCTCATCAAGAGCAGTGGGTTGTAGAAACTCTAATTCAGTTGCAGAACCAGGCCCCTGATGAAGAGAAGGATAAGTGGAACAAATGTAATGCTACCCAAAATCAGCAGGGCCTGTGGAGCGCTGACAACAGGTGGTGTCTACCCAGGAGTTTGTACCCAGTTTTAGCAAAACTGGCACATGGCATCAGTCATCTTGCTAAGGGCGCGATGGTGGCACTTACTGACTGCTATTGGATAGCAGCTGAATTTAGTGCATTTGCAGCCAGGTTTGTGCTTCATGTCTCACTTGTGCTCTGTACAATGCAGGGAGGCCTGTCCATGTTCCCCAAAAGCATTCTCCTAAGCCAGATTTCCCTTTCCAAAGAATTCAAATAAACTACATCCAGATGCCCAGAATAGGCACCTATGAGTTCGCTTTAGTTTGTATTAACATGTTTTCAAGCTGGCCAGAGTGCTGACCGGTAGCCAAAGCAAATGCAAAAACAACAGCAAAGAAAATTTTGAATGAAATAGTTTGTAGATATGGAGTTCCTGAAACTATTGAGAGTGACAGAGGAAACCATTTTACTGGGGAAGTAATGAAAGAGGTAATGGGAGCCCTTCACATACAGCAAGCTTTCCATACACCTTATCATCCACAAAGTAGTGGTAAAGTTGAGAGACTTAATGGAATTTTGAAAAACAGATGTGCAAAAATTAAAGCAGATACAGGAAAAGCATGGGTGGAAGCTTTGCCATTAGCACTATATTCTGTACCAACTACCCCTAAACAACCACATGGGCTGTCCCCCTATGAGATTTTATTTGGAGGGCCACCCAAAACAGGGCTATATTTTCCCCAACAGTTGCAGGCTTCTCACTCTAGTCTCTTAAAATATGTTCAGATTTTGCAAAGAACTTTGAATAAAATACATGATGGTGTTTATAAATCTATCTCCGACCCAGATTCTGTTTCAGGTATTCACAGAATACAACCAGGTGACTGGGTGGTGGTCAAGCAACACGTCAGAAAGCCGCTAGAACCAAATTTGACGGACCACATTTGGTGCTTTTGACAACCGGTTCCGCAGTCAAGTTGGAAGGAAAGCCCTCCTGGATTCACGCCAGTCACTGCAAGAAAATCCTGAAGTGATGATATCCTTTGAAAAAATTATGATGTTGTTCTTTTTCTTTTTGTTGTTTGTGAGAACTGAGACATGGAAACATAACCCTTTCATACAAATGTTAAAATTGTATGCAACCCATAGCAATGCTAGTGACTGCTAGGTGTGTTCCCTTTTACATCCCCAAACAGGAACAATACCCATGATAGCAATGCCTCTCAAATTCACTGATCTAAACAGGACCAGAATAAATGGCTCATACATAGTCTCCACAGCTAATGAGCACAGATCAGTAACTTTGATGGTTTCAAAACAGATAGACACTCCACAGATTTGTTTAAACATTACATGCCCGTTTAACACTAAATGTACACAGTTGGGCAATTCAGATTGCACAAGGGCAAAGATTACAGTTTATGGAGGAAATCATGGTCAATATTATTATATACCAGATCCAGAACTAAATAGAACCCTTTATAGTACAAATTGTTCACAGTTTCCAATATGTGAAAATATCGGTTACCTGAGATTCCATGTTATTGCTTCCAGTTTCTTAGACGCAGGTGTACCGTCCATACGTAGAGGGTTATATTATATATGTGGAAATAAAGCTTACGCCTGGCTTCCTACTAATGTTACAGGTACATGTTTTATTGGTAAGTTAGCACCTGCTTTGGCTGTTCGCAAAGATACAGTGCGAGCTGATCAAAGTCCGGAATACCCTTTAGTGTTCAAAAGAGAGCTTTTCACTGAAGGCGACATGGCATGGTCATGGTTCCCTTCCTGGACAGGATGGGGAATTGAAGCAATGAAAAGAATAAATAATTACACTAGAATTGTAGATGAGATTATTAACCTTACTACCACTGATATAGGTTTATTAAGTGAAGAAATGGCTCAGATTAAAAAAAGTAGTATTAGCCCTTGTATACACGGTCGGACATTCTGACAACCAAATCCGTTGGATTTTGTCAGAAACTGTTGCATACACACGGTCGGACAAAGTTGTCGGAACATCCGATCGTTCAGAACATGATGACGTAATTTCGTTACGATGGGACTACATTCAGGCTAGTAGCCAATAGCTTTGGTCTAGGAATTTGATCTAAGCATGCGTGGCACTTTGTCCGATTGGAATTCTCTACACACAATTGGACAAAGTTCGATCGGATCATGTTGTTGGAAAATGTTATAGCCCAGCTGGAAAACTTGGTCCGTCGGATACTCCAACGGAAACAGTCCGATGGAGCCCACACACGGTCGGATTATCCGACAACACGGTCCATCGGAATATCCGACCATGTGTACAAGGGCTAAGAGCACAGATTAACGCTAAATTTTCTCACTGCAGCTCAAGGTGGGATGTGTAAGTTATTTCGCACTGACTGTTGTATATACATTTCTGATAATGAGGACATTATTAAAGGGCATCTTGCTAAGATAAGAGAACTACAGAATAATGCCAGAGATATTGCTAAAGCTGGATGGAACCCCTTTAAGGGCTTAGGAGGTTTTTGGTGACTTTTTATATGGCATAGCAACATGGTTACAGAAACTAGGCGCTTACATTGTGATGTTCCTATTTCTCATATTTGTTATTTACTACCTCATCAGGCTATTCCTCTGTGTGACTACCCGTTGTACCAACAAATGGTCCACCAGTCCTGATGAACCCATTATTGTGAGAAAGTTAGGAGAGAGCTAAACAGGACGCCGTCTCTCTGCGGCACGGTAACAGGAGTTACCAGTAATTGGCTGAATGTAACGCATAGAAGAATGGTGTCAAATAAACAACAGGAGGGAAATTACATGGACATTCACTGTACTGTTCATTTAAGCACAAGAGACTCCATTTTGTCTCCACTGTTGAAATGTGTTCTGTAACCTTCACCTAACACACAGACACATCTCCTACTAAACACTCCCTACTTCCTCCTCCCTTCTCAATGTTTTACTTTTGCAATTGTTCTATTCGCTAGCTTTTAATAATATATTTCTATTTATTAGCTTTTAATAATATATTTCTATTTGTTAGTTTTTAATAACATCTCGCACCACCCCTTTCTTATCTATGTATAAAATAACATGTAATAATACATTTTGACACTGAACGGACATTTTAAACATAGTGATTAAGTCCTCTGAATCTGTTCCTGCAGCTGCAATATTAGCTTTGTTTTAGAATCCCAATCAGATATTAGTCATAACAGCAACATATGTCTCAAGCGTATCTCGCGTAGCCAAAACATCAGCAGCTTGGGCACCACATGCTTGACCAGACATATGTTGACCTGCCATGCAGTTTGTTGGCAAGCGTACCTTAAAGACCCACACCAAAGAACAAAGCCGACCTCTCCTTGCTCCTCATCAGCTGGGATCTCCAACCCCACTTTATCTTCAGTCCTCTCTGAAACCTGCACAGAGAGGAATGAAGGTGTAGAATTAGGTGTGTCACAGCCAAGTTCTTGCGGGCGCTCTGCTAGCAGTACACCAACGTCCGATTGTAGCAGGCAAATTTCCCTGCCCCAGCTGCTGGACCATCTAAATAAGTTCACTCCCAGCCATCCACATGCCCAGCGGTTGAATGCTAGCTTGCCTAAATTGCTAGCACTTCAACTGCTGCCTTTTCAGTTGGTAGACTCGGCCCCCTTCCATGAGTTTGTGCAATGTACGGTTCCTCAGTGGCAGGTTCTCAAACGCCACTTTTTCTCACAAAAGGCGATTCCGGCTCTCTACCGGCATGTGGAAGGCAATGTCCATGCCTCGCTGGACAGGGCGGTCAGTGGTAAGGTGCATATTACTCATGCCTGCTGACTCATGGTCCAGCAGGCATGGACAAGGACATTACCTATCTCTCACTGTGAATTGGGACACTCTTCTGGCAGCTGGGAAGGATGCAGGACAAGGTACAGTAGTGTTGGAGGTTGTTCCGCTACCACACCTCCAAAATGCTACTACTGGTTGTGACACACCTTTCTCCTTCACTCCCTCCTCTTCTTCTTCCTCCACGGCCTCTTCCTGTGCTTTGTCCTTGGACCAGCGGTGCTCCATAGGTTTTCAAGTGGCTATGCAAGTGCGCAGGCAAAAAGATGCCATGCTGTGCTTGCGCTGGTGTGCTTGAGGGACAGGAGCCACACAGGGGCAGATATTCTGTCAGCTCTGCAGGGACAGGCTGAGAGGTGGTTGACGCCACGCCAGCTTAAGCCAGAAATGGTGGCTTGTGACAATGGCACCAACCTCTTCTTCGCCCTCCGGAAGGGACAACTGACCCATTTGCCCTGTCTGGCTTACGTGCTTAACTTGGTGGTGCAGCGGTTCTTGGATAGGTACCTGAGCTTATTGGATGTCCTGAGGCAGGCCAGGAAACTCTGTGTTAATTTCTGTCAGTCATATAATGCCAGTGCTCGGCTGGCTGAGCTCCAAAAGGAGTTGAACCTGCCCAAGAACCACCTTATCTGTGACATGCCCACCAGGTGTAACTCAATGTTGGCCATTCTGCAGCAGCTGCACATGCAGCAGAGGGCCATAAATGAGTACCTGTGTGACTAGGGCACCAGGACAGGGTCAGGGGAGCTCAGTTTTTTTTTCCCCACGCCAGTGGGCCATGATCAGGGATGCATGCACTGTCCTGTCATCATTTGAGGAGGCCTCGAGGATGGTGAGCAGTGACAGTGCATGCATCAGTGACACTGTACCTCTTGTCCACCTGTTGGAGCAAGTGCTGCGTGGAATAATGGACAGGGCACTTGAGGCAGGAAGAGGAGGACTTCCTTGCCTCTCAAGGCCCCCTTTATCCAGACAGTGTTCCTGCCGTCCCGCTGATCACACAGGAAGAGGAGAAGGAGGATTGTGTCAGCATGGAGGTGGAGCCTGGCACTCAGCTTTAGCAGGCTTTTAGGGATTATTTACAGTCCAGAGAAACCTGTGGATTTGTACGTGGCTGGGAGGTGGTGGCTGCGGATCATGTCGTCCTTAGTGACCCAGAGGACCCCGGACCGAATGCCTCAGCTAACCTACGCTGCATGGCCTCCCTGATCCTGCAAAGCCTACGGAAGGATCCTCGTATTCAGCGGATCAAGGAGAGGGATAATTACTGGCTGTGTTGGATGTGTTGCTGAGGCTTTGGTCAGTCACAGAAAGAGGGGTGGCCATCTGACCGGTACGTTCAAACAATTTTTTAGTCTGCAGCCCCAAGGTATGATCGGTTCCAGCAACCATCACCAGCATCTGATTTACATGGTGCAGGAATACCTAGGGGCAAGGTCAGACTTGGACACCTTTCCCATCGAAAATCCTCTGGGTTACTGGGTCGAGGATGGATCACTGGCCAGAGCTTGCACAGTATGCAATTGAGCTACTGGCCTGTTGACTGACTATCCTCTTCCTCCTCAATGACCCTGCTGATAGCTTGGAAGAACATTTTTGGTTCTGGGCGCTGCCAGCAGTGGCTAAGGCCTAATTTTTCAACCACTGTTTAACAGGGGCATGTAATTACAATTTTTGATGCAATACTTTGCAGCAGGGCTCATTCCTGCACTCCAACTAGAGTATCTGGGAAAGGTTGCAGTGTTTTGGCACCAGTACCAGTGCCTAAGGTCCAATTTTTCAGCCCGTTTAACAGGAGCATTTAATTACAATTTTTATTGCAATACTTTACAGCAGGGCTCGTTCCTGCTCTCCAACTAGAGTTTCTGTGAGGTGTTGCAGTGTTGTGGCACCAGTGCCTAAGGCCCAATTTTTCAGCCTCTGTTTAACAGGTGCATGTAATTACAATTCTTGGTATAATATTTCACAGCAGGGCCCGTTCCAGCACCCACCGAGTGTAACTGTGAGGACTTATAGTGTTGTGGCACCAGCACCACCACCAAAGGCCCAATTTTTATACCACTGTTCAACAATGGCATGTAATTGCAATTCTTGATATAATAGTTCACAGCGGTTTGTTCCAGCGCCCACCAAGAGTCACTTTGAGGGCTTAGAGTGTTGTGGCAACACCAACACCTTAGGCCCAAATTTCTGCAGAGAAAGGCAGGCCCATACTTTCAAACATTCAACTTACAAACGTCTCCTACTTGCAAACGGATGGAGACAACAGCAAGTGAGATGAAAATAGACGGACGGCAAAAAAAATTATACAGGGATGATAACCCTTCCCTATGTTTTCCAAAAAGCTTAAAAATTGATTTTTTGACTGGGGCTACACGTTAAAAATGTACCAGTTCAAAATTACAAACAGATTTTTCTTAACACAACAAACCTACACAGTCCCTGTCTTGTTTTCACCGCCTGAATACTGCTGTTCTGAGTATATAGGGCCTGGGGGCCCCACGCCCTTCCTTTTTTTAATTTGGGTATGGGGTTCCCCTTAATATCCGTACAAGACCCAAAGGGGCTGGTAATGGGCAGGGGGGCTACCCATGCCATTTTTCTCAATGATTTTCATCCATTTTGCTGGAGCCAGACATTACATTAAAACTGCAAGCAGTTTTAAATGACTTTTTTTCCGTTAGAAATATAATTTTGTGCAGGGACTGTTCTAAACACGGGAAACATGTGCCACTTCACAGGCATACTATAGACACCCCCAGGCACGATATTTAACCACTTAAGGACCGCCACATGGCAATGTACGCCAGCAGAATGGCACCGACAGGCACAAGCACGTACATGTATGTACTTGCCTTCCAGCGGGTGGGGGGTCTGATCGGACCCCCTCCCGCGGGATGCGGCGGTCCGTTTCGCTTCAGGAGTGATCCGGGATGAGGGGATGGCCGTTGGCTTCTGGCCATCCCCTCTCGATTGCTCCTGGCGAATGAGAAGCGTCCCCCGCTGTGTATTGTAAACACAGGCAGGGAGGAAGTGATGTCATTCTCCTCGGGGCGGTCTTTTTGACCGGACTGCGAGGAGAATAGAGAAAGTAAGTACACCAAACACTACACTGACATCTAGGTACACATAGGCACACAAATCCCCCCCTTCAACCCCCCGATCGCCCCCCGATGCCCCCCCCCCAGTCACAGTGTCACTGATTGCAGTGATCCTTTATTTACTGATCACTGCATTTAGTGTCAGTTGTGACAGTAAAAACTGTCAGGGCAGTTAGTGTTAGGTCCAGGGTAGTCCCCTACCCCCCCAATAAAGGTTTAACCCCCTGATTGCCCCTAGAGTTAACCCTTTCACCCCCTTTTGCCAGTGTCACTAAGCGATCGTTTTTCTGATCGCTGCATTCGTGTCACTGGTGCCGCTAGGTAGCTAGTTATTTTTTTAGGTTCACCGCCAGGTTTTTATAGCGCTAGGTACCCCCATATACTACCCAATAACAGTTTTAACCCCCTGATTGCCCCTAGTTAACCCTTTCACTCCCTTTTGCCAGTATCACTAAGCAATCGTTTTTCTGATCGCTGCATTAGTGTCACTGGTGCCGCTAGGTAGCTAGTTATTTTTTTAGGTTCACCGCCAGGTTTTTATAGCGCTAGGTACCCCATATACTACCTAATAATGGTTTTAACCCCCTGATTGCCCCTAGTTAACCATTTCACCCCCTTTTGCCAGTGTCACTAAGCGATCGTTTTTCTGATCGCTGCATTCGTTTTAACCCCCCGATCACCCGGTGGGTGATATCAATTAGGTTTTAGGCTCAGGGTCTGCATCGCCCCAGGCAGCGCTAGGTTAATGCCAGTACCGCTAACACCCACGCGCAAAGTATAAACCTCCCGTAGTGGTATAGAATCTGAACAGATCAATATCTGATCTGATCAGATCTATACTAGCGTCCCCAGCAGTTTAGGGTTAAAAAAAAAATGCATTGTTAGTGGGATCAGCCCAGATACCTGCTAGCACCTGTGTTTTGCCCCTCCGCCCAGCCCACCCAAGTGCAGTATCGATCGATCACTGTCACTTACACAACACATAACTGCAGCGTTCGCAGAGTCAGGCCTGATCCCTGCGATCGCTAACAGTTTTTTTTTGGTAGCGTTTTATATTTAAATCCTGAAGGCAGTGCTTGGTTTTCAGGGTCCCGTACGTGGCTAGGCTCCCAAAAAGTCCCCCACATGTGGTATCCCCGTACTCGGGAGAAGCAGCATAATTTATTTTGGGGTGTAATTTCACTTATGCCCATAGCATGTGTGAGCAATATATCATTTAGTGACAACTTTGTGCAAAAAAAAAAAAAATTAATTTCTTGATCATACATCACGGGACACAGGAGCTTCATTACATAGTGGGTTATATAGGCACCTCTGGTGATTGGAGACTGGTTAACCCTCAATTAAGGAGAATTCCTCCCCTATATAACCCCTCCCATATGGGAGGCACCTCAGTTTTTTCACCAGTGTCTATGGTGGTAAGTCACGTAAAACATGTGCTATGAAGAAAGCTCTGTGCAGGTCCCTGCGGGGGCCTAAGGGCTACAACAAACCGGATCTATATCTCGGGCCGATATTTTGACTCCCAAGATGGTATGGTACCCGGGCCTCATCATCCGAAGAAACAAGGTTTTGCCTGTAAGTCCTCTCCTATTGGAAGACTGGGCTCTGAGAAAACCAGACTTGGTGTACTTCTTACATAGTGGCACGAAAGTTTCTGGTAGAGTCTTTTACAAGGTCCAGGAAGGAGGCTCCTCTGAGAAGGAACTCCAAAAAATCCTGAAGGTTGGCACAACTCTGCCCGCCGTGATGGGTGAAGGCTGGAATCTGTCTGTTTTCAGCAATTCCTGCGGCGAGGACAGGTAAGGGAAGTTAATCCTATATAAATGTATATTATGGATTTCTTCATTGAGTAGTTGTATGTCTTACCTGGTTTCAACCACTAGAGTGAGTAAGAGCATCCTGATGCATACTTACATGCCTTTCAGATACACACACTCAGTGAAGCCTGGTTCCTCCAGATGACTCACGTTTCCACTGCACTCTCTGCCACAATAAAGGTAATACATGGGTCCCACGTAGTCTGGGGGTCCCACGCAGAAGAGGAGAGAGTCCCCTCCTCCCAGGCACTCAGAAAACAGGTGCAGTATTATACTGAATTGGTGCGTACCACATTCAGATTGCCTGCTACTGAGGTTGCTACGTCCTCTGTTTCGTCCCTGGGAGTCAGGAAAATCCCACAGACTGCCTTTTCCTTTCCAATTCATCCCTTAATGGATAAATTGTTGTATGAGGATTGGGGACATCCCGATAAACTGTTTGCTCCTCCTAAAAGGTTTTCTATGCTTTATCCCCTGGAGGAAAGTTTTGCCAAGAAATGGGGGGTCCCATGCGACTGTTTCTTGCGTGAATAGAAACCTGACCTGTCCTTTGGATAATGCTCAGGTATTTACTGTAAGGATCCAACTGATAAGAAGCTGGAAACCTTATTGAAAGCCTCCTTTCCATGACTGGAGCAGTAGTGCAACCTACAGTCGCAGCTGTGAGGTTGTGTCAGTTCCTCAAGGAACAAGTTAATCAGATGCTTGGCCTCCTTCCCAGTGAGGAGATGGAGAACTATGCAGAAATACCTCAAATTCTGTGTTTTGTGATTGATGCGGTTTTGGATTCTGTCCAACCAGCATCTCATTTGTCTCTCCTTTTAGCACACATGCGAAGGGCCTTATGGCTAAAAAATTGGGCAGCTGAGCTATCATGCAAGAAGCATTTGATTGGGTTCCTGTTTAAGGGGGAACATTTATTTGGAGAAGAATTAGACAAGTTCGTCCAAAGAATTTCAGGGGGTAAATCTACTCTCCTTCCAATCAAAAGGAGCAAACGTCCATCATTTAGGCGTTCTCTCTCTCCCGGAGCATCAAGCTCTAAGCAGTAGCGACGGCTTTCCAATCCTCCCTCTACAGGAAAGGCTCAAGGCCGGGCCCAGGGGCAGAAAAAGACTTGGGGGCGAAAGCCTGCCAAGCAGAGCCCAAAAGCTTCCTTGTGAAGGGGCGCCCCCGCTCGGCCGAGTGGGGAGAAGGCTCCTGCAGTTTGCAGAAGCCTGGCGGGAAGAGATCCGGGACAAGTGGGTAGTCTCCTTGGTATCTCTGGGCTACAAGCTAGAGTTTCAGGAGATTCCACCTTCTCACTTTCTAAGGTCAAGGATCCCCAGGGATCCAGTAAAGCAAAGACCGCTATTCCTGGCCTTAGATCACTTACTATCCCAGGGGGTGATAGTGGAAGTGGACCCAAAAGAACAGGCTTCAGGCTTTTACTCGAATCTCTTCACCGTTCCAAAGCCAAATGGAGGTGTCAGACCTATCCTGGATCTGAAGGATCTGAACCGGTTTTTACACATCCGGTCCTTGCGAATGCAGTCAATACGCGCTGTGGTCACCTCCCTGCAAGGGGAGAGTTTATGGCATCAATAGATATCAAGGATGCATATCTCCAGGTGCCAATATTTTCCACACACCAAAAGTATCTAAGGTATGCGGTAGAGCGGCGCCATTTTCAATTTGTGGCTTTGCCGTTTGGGCTCGCTGCGGCTCCTCGAGTCTTCACAAAGATTCTAGCTTGATCTTCACAAAGATACCCTCTCTTGGCAAACCTAAGAGCTCGGAGTATAGCCGTCATGGCTTATCTAGACGATTTGCTTCTCATAGAGATAACAGTAGCGCTCCTGAACCACAGTGTTACCAGAACACTAGACCACCTGGAACGCCTAGGTTGGATTATAAACCTAGAAAAATTGTCCCTACAGCCTGCTACCAGGTTGGAGTACCTGGGTATGGTCATCGACACCGCTCAAGGCGGGGTGTTTCTACCAAGGCCAAAGGCCTTGGCCATTGGGGGTCTGGTGCGCCTAATTCTGGGCAGAAGATCTTCCCCCATTCGGTTGTGCATGAGACTGTTAGGGAAAATGGTTGCCTCCTTCAAGGCCATTCCATTCGCCCAGTTCCACTCAGGGCCTCTGCAAAGATGCATCCTTGCGGCGTGGAACAGGAAGCCCCAGGCCTTGGATCTTCCTATGTGTCTGTCCCCAGGGACACGCAAGAGTCTCGTTTGGTGGTTACAAACCGAGAATTTGCTGAAAGGCAAAACTTTCTTCCTCTTCCATGGAAGATTATTACGACAGATGCCAGCCTGACAGGCTGGGGAGCAGTGTTGGAGGAGACGTGCTCGCAGAGGAAATGGTCTGCGATCGAGAAGCTATTGCCCATAAATGTCTTGGAGATCCGGGCAGTTTATATGGCTCTCATAAAGTGGTCTTACAGACTACGGGGTCTCCCTGTTCGGGTTCAGTCCGACAATGCCACAGCAGTGGCCTATATCAATCACCAGGGTGGTACCAGGAGTCTGGTTGCACAAAAAGAGGTGAATCGCATACTTGCCTGGGCAGAAAGGCATGTTCCATCCCTTTCTGCAGTCTTCATTCCAGGAGTGGAAAATTGGCAGGCGGATTTTCTGAGCCGCCAGCAGTTGTGCCCAGGAGAATGGGCTCTGCACCCCGACGTGTTTCAGAATATATGTCGCAGGTGGGGTACTCCAGACGCAGATCTATTTGCGTCCAGATTCAACAGAAAGCTGGACAAATTCGTGTCAAGGACAAGAGATGTTCTTGCTCAGGGGTCGGATGCTCTGACAGTAACCTGGGATCAGTACAATCTAATTGATGTCTTCCCCCCGTGCCCACTTCTGTCATGGTTCCTGGGAAGAATCAAGAGGGAAACAAAGTCAGTGCTTTTGGTGGCCCCGGGTTGGCCCAGGCGACCTTGGTACGCAGAGATCATGAAGTTGGCAGTAGGCAGGCCATGGATCCTTCCTCTCCGGCCAGATCTGCTCTCACAGGGTCCAATTTACCATCCTGCTTTACACAGTCTGAATTTGACGGTTTGGCTGCTGAGACCCACATTCTGAGGGATCGTGGGCTTTTTCGGGGCCAGTCCTTTCTACTCTGGTCAATGCCAGAAAGCCGGCCTCCAGGCTTATTTACTACAAAATCTGGAAGGCATATGTTTCCTGGTGTGAACTCAGGGAATGGCATCCTAGAAAGTATGTCATTAGCAGGATCTTGGCCTTTCTCCAGTCAGGCCTAGAAATGAATTTGGCCGTAAGCACTATCAAGGTGCAGATTTCGGCCTTGTCAGTGTTTTTTCAGAAGCCACTTGCATCACATTTTCTGGTGCGGGCTTTCATCCAGGGGGCCATGCGGATGAGACCGCCAGTCAAACCTCTGGTATGCCCATGGGATCTGAATTTGGTTCTCTCAACTTTGCAGGGGCAATCATTTGAACCTTTGCATCTGGCTTCATTAGTTCTTTTGACTAAAAAATTGGTTTTCTTGGTAGCCATTTCCTCGGCTAGGAGAGTGTCAGAGCTAGCAGTTCTCTCCAGCAAGGAACCTTATCTAATTATTCATAAGGACCGGGTGGTAATGCGTCCCAACAGGTCCTTTCTGTCTAAGGTGATTTTGGGATTCCATTTGAATCAAGATGTAACCCTACCATCCTTTTTCCGGATCCACAGTCCGCAGAAGAAGAATCTTTGCACATTTTAGATGCGGTAAGGGCATCAGTACCTATCTTCAGGCAACTGCTCAGATAAGAAAGACTGATTGCTTATTTATTTTGCTGGAAGGCCCTAGGAAGGGCCAAGCGGCATCAAAATCCACTCTCTCAAGGTGGATTAGACAGATTATTTCTCAGGCCTATAGTGTAAAGAGGAAGATTCCTCCTTTTCAAGTGAAAGTGCACTCAACCAGGGATGTAGGTGCTTCTTGGGCAGTGCATCACCAGGCCTCCCTGGCTCAGATCTGTAAGGCTGCAACTTGGTCATCAGTCCACACATTCACCAGATTCTATCAGGTGGATGTCAGAGGGCAAGAGGATATTGCCTCTGGGCGCAGTGTACTGCAGGCTGCGGTTTAGATCCTCCGGTCCATGACTGTCTATATTTCTGATCTGTGTCTCCCTCCCCTCAAACTGAGCATTGCTTTGGGACACCCCACTATGTAATGAAGCTCCTGTGTCCCGTGATGTATGATCAAGAAAATAGGATTTTTAAATACAGCTTACCTGTAAAATCCTTTTCTTGAGAAGTACATCACGGGACACAGAGCTCCCGCCCCTCGTGGGTTTTACGTGGTTTCTTATTGCTTTGCTACAAAACTGAGGTGCCTCCCATATGGGAGGGGTTATATAGGGGAGGAATTCTCCTTAATTGAGGGTTAACCAGTGTCTAATCACCAGAGGTGCCTATATAACCCACTATGTAATAAAACTCCTGTGTCGCGTGATGTACTTCTTAAGAAAAGGATTTTACAGATAAGCTGTATATAAAAATCCTATTATTCCTGCAACTTGTGGCAAAATATAAAATATTTCATGGACTCAACATGCCTCTCAGTAAATAGCTTGGGGTGTCTACTTTCCAAAATGGGGTAATTTGGGGGGGGGTTTGTGCTATTTTGGCATTTTATGGCCTTCGAAACTGTGATAGGTAGTGAGGAGTGGTGATGGAAGAACTTCCGAAGGGACGTTTCGCGAACGCGGACAGATAGCTCGCGAACCGGAACGTTTGCGGCGGGCCCCATTGACTTCAATGGGAGGCGAACTTCGCAAACCTACAGGTCAAATTTGCAGCCACAAAATAATTAATAGCTGTGCAAACATAGTCCCACCACATGGCCAATGACATAACACATGTATGAGGTGAATCTGGGATCGACAACTACAAGCATTCTTTTTTTATATGGGAAACTGTTGTGACAATTCAGGACTGTGGAGCGCATGAAGGCAATGTAGGAGAGGGAAGGTCAGGGACCAGGGTAGGCAAAGAAGAGGGTGCAGGAGATGATCACCAGCAGCGTGACATACAGCAATGACACCTGCACCGTTATAGAGTCATCTGACAAAAGCACCGTGATAGAGAGCACTGACATCAGCAGAGTGACATAAAGCACTCACACCAGCACCGTGATATACAGCACTGACAGCAGCACCGTGATAGAGAGCACTGACATCAGCAGCGTGACATAAAGCACTCACACCAGCACCGTGATATACAGCACTGACAGCAGCACCGTGATAGAGAACACTGACATCAGCAGCGTGACATAAAGCACTCACACCAGCACCGTGATATACAGCACTGACAGCAGCACCGTGATAGAGAGCACTGACATTAGTAGCGTGACATAAAGCACTCACACCGGCACCGTGATATACAGCACTGACAGCAGCACCGTGACATAGAGCACTGACATCAGCAGCGTGACATACAGCAATGACACCTGCACCGTGATAGGGTCATCTGACAACAGCACCGTGACAGAGAGCACTGACATCAGCAGCGTGACATAAAGCATTAACACCAGCACCGTGATATACAGCACTGACAGCAGCACCGTGATAGAGAGCACTGACATCAGCAGCGTGATATACAGCACTGACACCTGCACCGTAAGCAGCCCCAGGAGGAAGTCAGCATAGCACAGGGATGGTGGGAGCCCCTAATAATGAGCATAGCACAGGGATGGTGGTAGTCCCTCATAATGAGCATAGCACAGGGATGGTGGGAGCCTCTCATAATATGGACAGCAGAGGTAGAGCCCCAGGAGGAAGTCAGCACAGCACAGGGATGGTGGGAGCCCCTCATAATAAGCAGCCCCAGGAGGAAGTCAGCACAGCACAGGGATGGTGGGAGCCCCTCATAATAAGCAGCCCCAGTAGAAATATGACACTGCTCAACCTCTTCAAAGAGGAGGGTACGGACATATAGTACGGTGTGCTTTTTTTGGACAAGGAAGTGAGCCAAATGAAGAAAGAAGGTCTTTGTGCTCGTTTAAAAAAATTGTTTATAGACATATACATGGTCTACTGGTCACATGTGTTGAATTCCTCCGAGATCCATGCCTCACTCATTTTTAGAAATGTGAGGTAGTTAACACTGTCATGAGCTAGGTGAGTACGCTTATCGGTCATGATCCCCCTGCTGCGCTGAACGTCCTTTCGGACAGGACACTGGATGAGGGGCAAGCCAACAGTTCGATTGCAAATTGGGCAAGCTCTGGCCAGAGGTCAAGCCTGCCCACCCAGTAGTCCAGGGGTTCATCACTCCTCAGAGCGTCCACATCGGCCGTTAACCCGATGTAGTCGGACACCTGACGGTCTAGGCGTTCCCTGATGCTGGATCCGGATGACACCTGTCGATGGGTCGGCTGAAACAATGACCTCATATCCGAAGTCACCAACACATTTTCAAACCAGCCTCTTCTTGCAGGCGCTGTTGGATTGGTACCCGCAACTCCTTCTCTGGGAGTGGGAATTGCTCCTCTGCCAGCGCACGCAAAGGCAGAATGCAGCATTTCTCGAAGCAAGGCCTGGAAGTGCTCCATTCTGCCAGCCCTCTGTGACGGCGGTAACATTTCCGCCATTTTGTGTTTGTACCGGGGGTCTAAGTACGTTGCCACCCAGTACTGGTCCTTGACCCTTATGCTTTTTATACGGGGGTCCCTATTAAAACACTGGAGCATGAAGGCCCCCATTTGCAATAAAGTGGAAGCGGTGTGGTGGCCTGGCTCCTGCTCATCATCCAGGATAATTTCTCCCTCTTAATTCTCCTCTCCCCATCCATGCACAACAGGGATCCCAGAAAGGTTTAAAGCATGCTTTTCTTGCTCCTCCTCATCCGCCCCGGCACCATCCTCCTCTGACTCCTCTTCAGACACCTGTTGTCGACTTGTCTCAGATAGTGTAGCCCCCCCTGGGAATTCATCCAGCATTGCGACTTGTTCATCTTGCCGCTCCTGCTCCTCCACAGCTTGATCAATGACACAATGCAATGCACGCTCCATAAAGAAGGCATAAGGTACCATGTCACTGATGGTGCCATGGCTGCGACTGACCAGTTTGGTGATCCCCTCAAATGGGCGCAGAAGTCTGCATGCGTCGCACATGAGCAGCCACTGGCACGGTGAAAAAAAACCCAGCTCCCCAGAACCGGTTCTGACGCAGAGTTCATACAGGTAGACGTTAACTGCACGTTTCTGCTGGAGCAGCCTATCAAGCATATAGAAGGTTGAGTTCCATCGCGTCGTGCAATCGCAAATAACACGTCTGACCGGCAGATTGTGTCGTCGCTGAATGTCAGCAAGGCGAGCCATGCCCGTGTAAGATTTCTGAAATGGGCCGAGATTTTCCTTGCCTGCCGCAAGATGTCCTGGACCCCAGGGTATTTGACAAGGAATCGCTGCATGACCAAGTTTAAGACGTGTGCCATGCATGGCACGTGCGTGATTTTGCCCTGTTTCAATGCGCTAAGCAGATTGGCACCGTTGTCACACACCACTTTACCAACTGTCAAATTGAGCGGTGTTAGCCACTGCTCTGCCTGTGAACGCAAAGCTGAAAGGAGTGCCGGGCCAGTGTGGCTCTTGGCTTCCAGGCACAACAGACGCAGCACGGCATGGCAACGTCTCACCTGGCATGTCGAATAGGTTCTGGGGAGCTTGGGCGGCGCAGCGGAAGAGACGCTAGCAGCGGAAAAGGAGGAGTCAGCTGAGGAGGAGAGGGAGGAGGATGGAGTAGGAGGAGGATGAGAAGAAGAGTCAGGCCTGCATGCAATCTGTGGCAGTAAAACCAAATCTACACGGGTGCCACGGGTTACATGCTTGACAGCCGTCAGAAGGTTCACCCAGTGGGCAGTAAAAGTGATATACCTTCCCTGCCCGTGTTTGCTAGACCACGTGTCTGTGGTCAGATGTATCTTGGCACCGACACTGTGTGCCAGAGATACATTCACTTGCCACCGAACATGGCCATATAGCTCTGGGATGCCCTTCTCTGAGAAATACTTCCTTCCTGGGACCTTCCATTGTGGTGTTCCAATGGCCACAAATTTGCGAAAGGCCTCCGAGTCAACCAGTTTATATGGCAGTAGTTGGCGGGCTATGAGTTCTGACAAGCCAGCCGTCAACCGTTGGACAAAAGGGTTATCCGGCATCATCATTTTTTTACGCTCGAACATTAGGCCCACGGAAGCCTACCTTTTTGCAGAAAAACGTGAGCTTGGCGTGATGGAAGGTGGAGTGGAGGACAATTGTGAGGAGAGAGGAGAAGGAGAAGTAGAAGACGAGGCTGGACGGTGAGAGCCTGGAGTGTGGCTTTGTGTGTTCCGTTGCTCCCACTCGGCTCGGTGATGGCTGCTCATGTGCCTTCTTAAGGCGGTCGTCCCTAGGTGAGTGTTGGGCTTACCGCGACTAATGCGTTGACTGCAAAGGCTGCAGATGGCAACACTATTGTCAGCAGCGGACACGTTAAAAAATCGACAGGTGTCATCCGGATCCAGCATCAGGGAACGCCTAGACCGTCAGGTGTCCGACTACATCGGGTTAACGGCCGATGTGGACGCTCTGAGGAGTGATGAACCCCTGGACTACTGGGTGGGCAGGCTTGACCTCTGGCCAGAGCTTGCCCAATTTGCAATCGAACTGTTGGCTTGCCCCTCATCCAGTGTCCTGTCCGAAAGGACGTTCAGCGCAGCAGGGGGATCATGACCGATAAGCGTACTCACCTAGCTCATGACAGTGTTAACTACCTCACATTTCTAAAAATGAGTGAGGCATGGATCTCGGAGGAATTCAACACATGTGACCAGTAGACCATGTATATGTCTATAAACAATTTTTTTAAACGAGCACAAAGACCTTCTTTCTTCATTTGGCTCACTTCCTTGTCCAAAAAAAGCACACCGTACTATATGTCCGTACCCTCCTCTTTGAAGAGGTTGAGCAGTGTCATATTTCTACTGGGGCTGCTTATTATGAGGGGCTCCCACCATCCCTGTGCTGTGCTGACTTCCTCCTGGGGCTGCTTATTATGAGGGGCTCCCACCATCCCTGTGCTGTGCTGACTTCCTCCTGGGGCTCTACCTCTGCTGTCCATATTATGAGAGGCTCCCACCATCCCTGTGCTATGCTCATTATGAGGGACTACCACCATCCCTGTGCTATGCTCATTATTAGGGGCTCCCACCATCCCTGTGCTATGCTGACTTCCTCCTGGGGCTGCTTACGGTGCAGGTGTCAGTGCTGTATATCACGCTGCTGATGTCAGTGCTCTCTATCACGGTGCTGCTGTCAGTGCTGTATATCACGGTGCTGGTGTTAATGCTTTATGTCACGCTGCTGATGTCAGTGCTCTCTGTCACGGTGCTGTTGTCAGATGACCCTATCACGGTGCAGGTGTCATTGCTGTATGTCACGCTGCTGATGTCAGTGCTCTATGTCACGGTGCTGCTGTCAGTGCTGTATATCACGGTGCCGGTGTGAGTGCTTTATGTCACGCTACTAATGTCAGTGCTCTCTATCACGGTGCTGCTGTCAGTGCTGTATATCACGGTGCTGGTGTGAGTGCTTTATGTCACGCTGCTGATGTCAGTGTTCTCTATCACGGTGCTGCTGTCAGTGCTGTATATCACGGTGCTGGTGTGAGTGCTTTATGTCACGCTGCTGATGTCAGTGCTCTCTATCACGGTGCTGCTGTCAGTGCTGTATATCACGGTGCTGGTGTGAGTGCTTTATGTCACTCTGCTGATGTCAGTGCTCTCTATCACGGTGATTTTGCCCTGTTTCAATGCGCTAAGCAGATTGGCACCGTTGTCACACACCACTTTACCAACTGTCAAATTGAGCGGTGTTAGCCACTGCTCTGCCTGTGAACGCAAAGCTGAAAGGAGTGCCGGGCCAGTGTGGCTCTTGGCTTCCAGGCACAACAGACGCAGCACGGCATGGCAACGTCTCACCTGGCATGTCGAATAGGTTCTGGGGAGCTTGGGCGGCGCAGCGGAAGAGACGCTAGCAGCGGAAAAGGAGGAGTCAGCTGAGGAGGAGAGGGAGGAGGATGGAGTAGGAGGAGGATGAGAAGAAGAGTCAGGCCTGCATGCAATCTGTGGCAGTAAAACCAAATCTACACGGGTGCCACGGGTTACATGCTTGACAGCCGTCAGAAGGTTCACCCAGTGGGCAGTAAAAGTGATATACCTTCCCTGCCCGTGTTTGCTAGACCACGTGTCTGTGGTCAGATGTATCTTGGCACCGACACTGTGTGCCAGAGATACATTCACTTGCCACCGAACATGGCCATATAGCTCTGGGATGCCCTTCTCTGAGAAATACTTCCTTCCTGGGACCTTCCATTGTGGTGTTCCAATGGCCACAAATTTGCGAAAGGCCTCCGAGTCAACCAGTTTATATGGCAGTAGTTGGCGGGCTATGAGTTCTGACAAGCCAGCCGTCAACCGTTGGACAAAAGGGTTATCCGGCATCATCATTTTTTTACGCTCGAACATTAGGCCCACGGAAGCCTACCTTTTTGCAGAAAAACGTGAGCTTGGCGTGATGGAAGGTGGAGTGGAGGACAATTGTGAGGAGAGAGGAGAAGGAGAAGTAGAAGACGAGGCTGGACGGTGAGAGCCTGGAGTGTGGCTTTGTGTGTTCCGTTGCTCCCACTCGGCTCGGTGATGGCTGCTCATGTGCCTTCTTAAGGCGGTCGTCCCTAGGTGAGTGTTGGGCTTACCGCGACTAATGCGTTGACTGCAAAGGCTGCAGATGGCAACACTATTGTCAGCAGCGGACACGTTAAAAAAAAGCCCACACTGCGGAGCCATGTGCCGGTGTCCTGGGAGCATCAGATGTGACCGTACATGGTCGATGACTCGCTCCTGATACATTTGCAGTCTGCTTTGTCCCTCCTGTGCAATGTAAGTTATTCCTGCTTCCCCTCCCTATCTGCTGGTCCATATCTCCCTCTGAATTCCCCTCCTTTTCCTCTCTTGTGGGCACCCACGTGACATCACTAGACACGTCATCATCGACGTCACCTTCCCCACCACTATAAGTAGAGATCTCGGAGTAGGCAGCAACACTGGGGACCAACCTTCTCCTTTTGCTGATCTGGGTACTGTCGTCAGACTGCTGAGTAGCGGTTGTTGCTGCCTCCTCTTCCTGATCCAATACCAAGAGTGGCTGCGCATCAGAAATGTCTTGATATGGATCGGAAAATAAGTCCTGTGACTCAAGCGGAAGGTATGTGGTAGTGGTGGTGGTGTTGTTGGTTGTAGTGTCTTTGGGGGTGCACATAGCAGAGAGTGAAGAAGAGGGTGCAGATCGAGAGGATGAGGAGGGTGCAGAAGAGTAAGGCTGAGCGAGCCACTCAACCAAGTCTGGTGCGTCCTTTAAAGTAATTGAACGCACCTTCTGCAACTTCCCACTTTGGCTCAAGCCTGTTGCTCCTGCCCTACCCCTGCGGAAGGGCCTGCCTCTTCCTCTGCCTGTCATTTTTTAAATGACCCTGTGACAAAACTCTCAGTCCCTATACCGATGAAGGACTGCTGCAGTATAGGGCAGCGGTCAGCAGTAGTGCACCTCAACCCTATGTACTGTGGACCTATACCAGTCCTTATAGAATGGCAGACTGTACCTCACTTAACCCTATGTACTGTAGCACCCTAGACAGACCAATTTACCAATCCTTATAAGGACCTTTGTGGACCAAGTAGGTTGTGTGTGAGTGATTAGCAGACTGTACGTCAGTCCCTATACCGACGAAGGACCGCTGCAGTATAGGGCAGCGGTCAGCAGTAGTGCACCTCAACCCTATGTACTGTGGACCTATACCAGTCCTTATAGAATGGCAGACTGTACCTCACTCAACCCTATGTACTGTAGCACCCTAGACAGACCAAGTTACCAGTCCTTATAAGGAGCTTTGTGGAACAAGTGTGTGAATGATTAGCAGACTGCAGCAGAAGGGCAGCAGTCAAGTATAATATTCTTTCTATATTTGGAAGAAAGAATATTATACGTGTACAAGCCTATTACCATACCACTGATACCAGTCCTGAAAAGAACCTTTGTGGACCTAATATAGTAACAGCTACTGATTAAACTGACCCTCACTGCCGCACACACTTCTTCCTGCCTGTCCCTATATAAACTGACAAAACAGAGGCTACTGGAACAATAACTGGAATAGCACTTTTGTGGACCTGATAGTAACAGCTAATGATGATGACTAAACTGACTGTCCCTACAGCAGACACACCGTCCTGTCCCTTTCTGTAAACTGACAAAAGACACTCAGGCTGCTGCAACAATCAGTAGCACAGCAAACCTATATACCTCTAAAGGCCCATACACACGGTCGGACTTTTTGACAACAAACATGCAAATTAGCTGTTTTGGAGCAACATCCGACTGTGTGTACGCTCCATCGGACAAACTTTTTCTGTTTTCATCGGACTTTTGTTGGCTGTGCGAACGGACAAACTTTCTGGCAACAAAAGTCCGATGGAGCAAAGTCCTACCGTGTGTACGCAAAAGCATCGGACTTTTGTACAAGGTACAAACACGCATGCTCAGAACCATTGCAAACGATCAGACTACAATACAGAAGTTGACCAAAGGTAGCGCTGGAGTCATTGAACGTCCTCTTTTGAAGTGGCGTCCGTACGTTGTGACGTCACCACGTTCGTGTTTGTTGTCAAAAAGTCCGACCGTGTGTATGCAATACAAACTTGTGGACAACACACTTTGTACAAAAGTCCACGGAAAAGTTTGTACAAGTCCGACCGTGTGTATGGGGCTTAACACCTATACCAGTCCTGAAAAGAACTTTTGTGTACCAAATAGCTAGCAATTTGGGTCACTGCAATCTCTCCCTGGTCCATACAGCAACCTCTCCTTATAGTGACAGAAGAAAGAATGTAAAATTGCCGCCGGATCGGGTGTATTTATAAGTTAGGGGGAATGTCCAAGTGTCCATGTGCTGTAATGTCTCAATTGGCTGTCCTGTACCCCATGATGGATGTTTCATCATAGGCCAAAGTTCTTTTACACAGTAAAAATACGGAAGTCCGCCCGGCGAACGGCGGCAATAGTCCGCCGAACGGGCGGACCGTGAACAGCCGAAATTCGCCGCGAAACGACCGCCGGGCGAACCATTCGGCCATCACTAGTGAGGAGTAAAATCAAAAATTTGCACCCTTAGAAATCCTGAAGGCAGTGATTGGTTTTCGGGGTCCCGTACGCGGCTAGACTCCCAAAAAGTCCCACATATGTGGTATCCCCTTACTCAGGAGAAGCAGCAGAATATATTTTGGGGTGCAATTCCACATATAACTATGGCATGTGTGAGCAATATATCATTTAGTGAAAACTTTTTGTAAACTTTTTTTTTTGTGTCATTATTCAATCACTTGGGACAAAAAAAAAATATTCAATGGGCTCAACATGCCCCTCAGCATTTTCATTGAGGTGTCTACTTTCCAAAATGGGGTCATTTGGGGGGAGTTTGTACTGCCCTGCCATTTTAGCACCTCATGAAATGAGATAGGCAGTCATAAATTAAAAGCTGTGTAAATTCCAGAAAATGTACTCTAGTTTGTAGACGCTATAACTTTTGCGCAAACCAATAAATATACGCTTATTGACATTTTTTTTTTACTAAAGACATGTGGCTGAATACATTTTGGCCTAAATGTATGACTAAAATTTAGTTCATTCGATTCTTATAACAAAAATTGGAAAATATATATTTTTAAAAAAAAATTTCAGTCTTTTTCCTTTTATATAGTAAAAAATAAATATTGCAGAGGCAATCAAATACCATCAAAAGAAAGCTCCGTTTGTGGGAAGAAAAGGACGCAAATTTTGTTTGGGTACAACATTGCATGACCGCGCAATTACCAGTTAAAGCAGTGCAGTGCAAAATTGTAAAAAGACCTCTGGTCCTAAGGCTGACAATTGGTCCGGGGCTGAAGTGGTTAAAGGAATATTTCACTTTTTTTTTTCACTTTAAGTGTCATTAAAATCAGTGCTCCTGGAAAAACAGCAGTTTTTAAAACTTTTTTTGCATTGATACATGCCCCCTGGGGCAGGAATCGGATCCCCAAACCCTTTTTAGGACAATGACTTGCATATTAGCCTTTAAAATTAGCACTTTTGATTTCAAACGTTCGAGTCCCATAGACTAATGGGGTTCTAAAGTTCGTACGAATTTTCGGTCCCTTCAAAGGTTCTAGTGCAAACCGAAACTTTTTCTCCAAACTGTTTTGCTGTAGAAACAAAATTACAAGGTTCTAGCACGTTGGTACCTAGTACCAACTAGAATAGCTAAATTCATCACCACATATTCACCTACCGTATATACTCGAGTATAAGCCGAGAATTTCAGCCTCTTTTTTTAGGCTGAAAGTGCCCCCCTCGGCTTATACTCGAGTCACCGCCGTCTGTCTACCCGATCAGCGAGTCGAGCAGACAGACGGCGGCCAATCCACTATTCAAAAGCCGCGCCTCCGTCTGTGATAGGCGGAACACTCAATTTCCCAGCAGTCTGTGTTCCGCCTATCACGGACATCCGCTCATCCTCATACTACAGACGAGGATGAGAGGATGTCCGTGATAGGCGGAACACAGACTGCTGGGAAATTGAGTGCTCCGCCTATCACAGACGGAGGCGCAGCTTTTGAACAGTGGAATGGCCGCCGTCTGTCAGACGAGAAGAGGTGTGGCGATCCTGGCATGGCCGCCGTATGTGCAGAAGGACACAGGCTCAGGACACAGGCTCGGGACACACAAGGCTGCACACACAGGGATGGACGGACACACAGGGATGGACAGACACACAGGGATGGACAGACACACAGGGATGGACAGACACACAGGGATGGACAGACACACAGGGATGGACAGACACACAGGGATGGACAGACACACAGGGATGGACAGACACACAGGGATGGACAGGCATGTCTCACCCTCAGCTTATAAACGAGTCAATACGTTTTCCCATTTTTTTTGTGGTAAATTAGGGGCCTCGGCTTATATTCGGATCGACCTATACTCGAGTATATACGGTAATTGCTTTAGAGGATGTGACACGCCAGGTACACATTTCCACATATGGTGGCAATGTCCAGTTGTCAAAGAATTCTGGAAGAACATATTTCTTATGGCCTCTAAAGCTCTGGAAATTGCTATTCCTCCAGATTCTGTTATGGCAATTCTCAATCTTAAACCCACTACTCTCACCCATACCCAATTTCAATTTTTTATTCAACTTAGTACTGCAGCTAAACATACAATTGCTAAGGCATGGAAGTTTCAAACCCCAATTGTAGCCGAAGCTAAACACAGAATGAACAAAGCACTCATGTACGCTAAGATGACAGCTATTGAAGAAAATAATGGCAACCATGGGTTAAACACTACTTCCCCACCAACTTTGACCAATCCTTGTTACTACCACACTAGGTTATACGGTATATTCACCAATTAATCATGTATATCCACCTTGAGCCAGGACAACACCCTGGGCAACTCCTTCCTTCTATCTTTTCTATCTTTTTTTCCCCCTTCTGTTATTTTCTTTTTTGTATAAAATAAGGATATTTATTCTTTAGCCTTGCTTCTTACACTGCTTACCTTACATCTAGATAATTCTATTCAGTTTGACTACTTGATTATCATCTTTATTCATACGCCTATTATTTACAAAGTACATAAAATAAACACATTTGTAAGATGGTTCTATACATACCATTATATTGTAAAGCATTTTGAATGTAAGCTATGTATCCATGCATTATATTATTTTATTTTCCTTTGCAAAAACTCAATAAATATATTTAACAAGAGAAAAAATATGGAAAGAAAAAAAAAATCAAGCTAGAATCCTTCTACAGGAATAAATCTTTTTATTTTTTGGTTTTAGAGCATCAAGGCTGCCAAACACCAAAGGCCATGTATAGTAGGGTTGGCTGTCTTGTATTGAATCTGTTAGCAGTCTTATAAGTTGTATACAGCATGTTCTGTACATCAGAGGACTTATGTATAATACAGAAATCCTTTAAGTGTAACCTTATCAAAAAAAACGCACTCACCCAATAGAAATGAACAGTAAGGAATAGCTTTAATAAATGTGCAAGGAGTGGGGTTTCCATCTGCATGACTTTATAAAACCAATACCAGACTTTAATGACTTTTTTGAATTTTTGCATGACTGTAAATATAGGTCACTGCACAATGCTTTATTCATTTGTTTCCACTCAAACTTAATCCACACATTGAAATCAAAACATGTAAACAAATCTGTTTAATGACATAACTAATTTGTGCAGTAATTTCTTCATCCATCATTGTACATATCATATAAAAGTCCATCCTTCAGCTGAAAAACTCCAAGACTCTTTTCCAACAAATGCTTTGTTCACATGGTAACATTTTCTAAATGTATGTGAGTGACATCTTATCTTCACACCGCGGATTCTTCTGTTAAAAAAAACAACAAAGATTAGGCTACACTTGAAGTTGTATTTATGTAATAGAAAATGGCAAAACATGATGAATGTGCACTGTGAATTAGAACTCTGTAAATAAGGCTACTTATAGAACACAAATCTTTCCAAACTATTGACCTTGAAAATATTACTTTTTAACCACTTTAACAGAGGGCATTTTCTCCCCCTTCCTTCCCAGGCCAATTTTCAGTGCTATAACTTTTTGAATGACAATTGCGCAGTCATGCAATACTGTACCTATATGAATTTTTTTTATATTTTTTTTTGCTATAAACAAAAGAAGAGCGACAGTTTGAAAAAAATAAATAATATTTTTTACTTTTTACTATATAAAAAATCCCATAACAAAAAACAAAAAAATATATTTCTTTCTTTCTTCTTCTTCTCAGTTTAGGTCGATATGTATTCTTCTACATATTTTTGATAAAAAAATAGCAATAAGCATATATTGATTGGTTTTATGCAAAAGTTAGGGGATAGATTTATGGCATTTTTATTATTATTACTTTTTTTAACTAGTAATGGCGGCGATCTGCAATTGTTATCATGACTTTGACATTGCGGCAGACATATCGGACACTTTTGACACTATTTTGGGACCATATTTATACAGCGATCAGTGCCATAAAAATGCACTGGTTACTGTATAAATGTCACTGGCAGGGAAAGAGTTAACAGTAGGGGATGATCAACGAGTTAAATGTTAGCTAGGGAGTGATTTTAACTGGGGAGGGGGTGGGGACTGACTTGTGGAGAAAACCGATCTGTGTTCATATTTGTATGAACACACAATCTGTCTCCTCTCCCCTGACAGGACATGGATCTGTGTGTTTACACACACAGACCCAAGGTCCTGTTCTGTAATGAACGATCGCCAGGCACGCGCATTGGCTCCTTGGTGACGTGGCAGGCGTGTGCACCCCCAATACCGCCAGGAAGCCGAGGACGTCATATGATGCCTGCCCAGGATGGGAGATCCCATCTGCGGACGTCATATGTCTATGGGTGGGTAGGGAAGTGGTTGAATTCAAATCTTGAGGAAAAAAAGTAATATAAATGACAGGGAAGTTGATTTACTAAAGGCAATAACACTGGGCACTGCAAGTGCACTTTAGGTGCATTTGTTCTAGAGCTGAGGGGAAGCTGGTTTTTATCACCACATCATGTACAAACATAAATGCAGTTTTTTTTATTTTCCTTACATGTGATTTATTCTTTGCAAAGCAATGTTTTGCCTCATTTACTAAGCTCTGGCGCAAGTGCACAGTATATTTACCTTTAGTAAATCAATCCTATAATCTTGTTGGCATGATACCAACCACAAAGATGACAGGCCTCTGACCTAGACTCAGTGAGGCTAATTTACTAAAGTATTTGAGATTGTTCACACAATAAAATGTCTGAAGATTTACTTCAATTATTAAATCATGTGCACAATAAATAAGGCTGGCCATACATTGAACAGAGAATTGCTTTCACATGACTGGATAACTGAAGTGAATCTTCAAACAATACTATGAAAATTCTCAAATACTTTAGCAAATCAGCCTTAGGCCTCATGTACGTAGGCACCTGGGGTATACAACATAAACTTTGGGTATATTTCCCTGCTGAGGAGCCACAGGTGCTAGGTATAGTCATCCATAGAAATCATTAGGTGTGAGCGGCTGTTTGCGGTTATACACAGGTACTTGCATAAACACACGTGTCTGTACTGACCTTTAGCTCATGCAGACTGTCTGTGTTCAGGGCCATATACAGCACTTGTGGCTCTGGGATAAAGAAATAGACCCAGTTTTCATGTTGTACAGCTTGTGTGCATGAGGCCTTACTATGTAACTGTTCTTTTTTATATAAAAAAATGTATTTGATTACCATGATCTTCATGGGCAAAGCACAATGTTATGCATACCTCCCAACCATCACGGATTGGGTGGGAATTTCCTGCATTCAGATGTTTGTCCCACTATCCCGCTGTACATGTTCATTGTTCTGCATAATCACATAATTATGTTGCTTATACTGTACAGTATATCAGCTTGTGGCTAGATAGGACCTGCAGCAGTGTAAACAGCCAGGGATTGGCCAGCCAGCTGGATGTGCACTGTGCAGCTCCGATGACAGATTTTACCTGTCAAATCCAAGCTGTGATGTCGGGTATGGGGTGGGACTGCTACTCAGACCTGCCCTCTCTGTCAAACAACCAGTGTAATGAAAGAGCGGCTCCCATTGTACTTCATTACATGGAGTGCTCCTCTCCCTCCCTATCACATCCTGCACACCACACTTCCCCATTCCTCCCTTACACAAAACATAGCGGCCCCTCCCTTCTAGCACATTGTATCTAAGCCCTGCCCCTCCCCCTATGTCCTTTTCGACATGAGCAGTTTCTGCTAGTACTGTGCACAGGGAGAACACTGGAGGTGAATGTGAGTTGAGTGTATTGTGAAAGGAGGCTGAGCTCTGATTGATTGGTGGGGTATCTGAGTCATTCACAGGAGGGACTACAGGTCCCAGCATGTCAGCTGCTTTCTGAGGAAGTTTGTGTGTCTGCAGCTCTGATGTTTGTGATTGTGCATTCACAATGTACAGTGCTGAGGACATCACTTCCTGGGTATTTACATGCTGTGTGAGGTTTCATCTACTCACTGTGCTGGTGGGAGGGAATGATGTGTCAGGCTGGCCTCCCCCTGAGCTCTATGTATGTATTAGTGGGATCTCTCATTGCAGATATCTCTTTCCAGATTGGATCTGTCCAGTGCATTCTCTGGGGCCTACCCAGGGCCGTCTTTAATATTGATTGGACCCTGGGCAAAACATTTCTTGGGGCCCCTCCCCCCATGCAGTTTTACTCTCCACCTGCTCTGAGATATACAATAAATAGCAGCTAGACTCAAATTCAGTTTACAAAATCAGATCAGGCAGCTATTGCAATTGGTTGCCAGTGGTTACAGTGTATCATTATCGCTCACTGACTGGTTGCTAGAGGTTACAGTGTATCATTACCACTCACTGACTGGTCGTCAAAGGTACAGCACACATTACGGCTCACTGATTAGTTGCTAGAGATTACAGCACATGATTTCTGCTTGTTGATTGGTTACTAGAGATGACTGTGGATATGACCTCAGGGGGCATTATATACATATCAATGCTGCCGGCCGCCGCTACTTACATATGAATGCCACCGCTATTTATATATGAATTCCAGTAATTTACATGTAAATCATCTGTACACCACAATAGGGCAGAGCTTTAGTAGCAGCACTTCACACTGAGATATCGGGACACAGCAAGGGACTAAAACCTCAAGGGACAAGGGAATTTAAGCCAGGATATTTGGCAAGTATGAGGCAGCTTCTTTGGGTTCCACAACAATGACAGGGCCCAGGGCAGCTGCCCCTTTTGCCCTGCCTTAAAAACGGGCCTGGGCCTCCCTACAGGAGATCTGAGAGAAAATGTAGGCACCTAGGTGTGTCTGGCAGTAAAGAGAACCTGTCATCGTCCATTCAGATCAAAGTAACCATCCCTGCACTCTCCTGCCATCTGTCTGTCTTACTAATAATAGTGCTGGGGTTTGTATGTGTCCGTGAGACTATCTTGTGGCACAGCAATTAAACCATATTTTAGAGGTACCATTAAACCTGGGTTTCGTTAAACCACACTATTTAAGCCCCTCCCACTAAGCATTTGGCCACGCCCACTTTTGTGACAGTGCACGTAGCGCGCTGTTGGTCGATTCCTCCCTCAAGTGTCCCTCATTCTGAAGTTCAAAAGTTGGGAGGTATGTGTAAACACAATTTTTTTTTTTTAACTAAAGCTGCAAAGTGCAAAATCAGGATCACTTCTGCATGGAACCAATGAGCTTCTAACCCAAGATTGTTCAATTAAGCTTTGGTAATAAAACCTGGAAAAAAAAGTGGGGTATGCCTGTATATGCAATATATTTTTGAAATGATTACAAAATGTTTAATAAATTGCTACTCACCTCTACAAGTAGGATAAGTCAGTGTATATTCTGCTGGTTTTTCAGATTTAGTACATGTTCCAGTCAGTCCACTCGACTTTCTATATCCAGTTTTACATTTAAAGCTGACAGTTTCTCCTTCTTCATAAAAGACCTCATTTTCATGACTTTCATCCAGTTCTAAGAAGTTTTCATCAAGGTCATTCTGGATTATCCGACATGTACCTAAAAAAAACAATTAAAAAAAAAATATGTTCAGAAAAATTGTAAAAACAAATGTATTTATTTTAAAATATACAGTGCAAGGAAAAAGTATGTAATTTGAACTTTGAAATAACACAACTTTTTTATGCCGTGGCTTGCAGACTACAACACACGTGCTTGTGGCCAAATCCCTGGCCGCTTTGACTTGCAAAGATTTGACATTTCTGGGTAATGTTTTCATAAATGGGACAGATAATAAAACTACTTTGTGTTCTCTCATGCTGCAGTATAAAATATCATGCAATATATGGAACACTATACCAAATGAATTGTACAGAAATCAACTGGAGCAAGAGAAAATACTGGAACTGTGGTTTTAAAGGCAAAAACTGTTCTCAGTTTGCTTCATAGGATTTACATACGGATCTCTTCATATTACATGTGAGTGTGATTTTAACTATTTCTTTAACCACGTCAGCTCCAAAAGGTTTACTTATGTTCATGACCAGCCAATTTTTTTGGCGATTTGGCACTGCGTTACATTAACTGCCAATTGTGCAGTTGTGCGACGTTGTGCGACGTTGTACTCAAATAAAATTATGTCCTTTTTTCCCCACAAATAGAGCGTTCTTTTGGTGGTATTTGATCACCTCTGTAGTTCTTATTTTTTGCACTATAACCACTACAGCCCCGGACCAATAAACACCTTAAGGACCAGAGGTCTTTTTCCAATTTCGCACTGCGCTGCTTTAACTGGTAACTGCGCGGTCATGCAATATTGCACCCAAACGAAATTTGCGTCCTTTTCTTCCCACAAATAGAGCTTTCTTTTGATGGTATTTGATTGCCTCTGCGATTTTTTTTTTTGCGATATAAATGGAAAAAGAGCGAAAATTTTGAAAAAAAAAAGATATTTTCTTCTTTTTGTTATAAGAAAAATCGAATAAACTAAATTTTAGTCATACATTGAGGGCAAAATTTATTCAGCCACATGTCTTTAGTAAAAAAAATGTCAATAAGCGTATATTTTTTGGTTTGCGCAAAAGTTATAGCGTCTACAAACTAGAGTACATTTTCTGGAATTTACACAGCTTTTAATTTATGACTGCCTATCTAATTTCTTGAGGTGCTAAAATGGCAGGGCAGTACAACCCCCCCGCCCAAATGACCCCATTTTGGAAAGTAGACACCCCAAGGAAATTGCTGATGGGTATGTTGAGCCCATTGAATATTTATTTTTTTTGTCCTAAGGGATTGAATAATGACAAAAAAAAATAAAAAAATTTACAAAAAGTTGTCACTAAATGATATATTGCTCACACATGCCATGGTTATATGTGGAATTGCACCCCAAAATTTATTCCGCTACTTCTCCTGAGTATGGGGATACCACGTGTGGGACTTTTTGGGAGTTTAGTCGCGCACGGCACCCCGAAATCCAATCACCACCTTCAGGATTTCTAAGGGTGCAAATTTTTGATTTCACTCCTCACTACCTATCACAGTTTCGAAGGCCATAAAATGCCAAAATAGCACAAAACCCCCCAAAATGACCCCATTTTGGAAAGTAGACACCCCAAGCTATTTACTGAGAGGCATGTTGAGTCCATGGAATATTTTATATTTTGCCACAAGTTGCGGGAATATTACAAACTTTTTTTTTTTTGCACAAAGTTGTCACTAAATGATATATTGCTCACACATGCTATGGGCATAAGTCAAATTACACCCCAAAATAAATTCTGCTGCTTCTCCCGAGTTCGGGGATACCACATGTGGGGGACTTTTTGGGAGCCTAGCCACGTACGGGACCCCAAAAACCAAGCACTGCCTTCCGGATTTAAATATAAAATGCTACCAAAAAAACTGCTAGCAATCGCAAGGATCAGGCCTGACCATGCGATCGCTGCAGTTATGCGTTTAGTGTTTTGTAAGTGACAGTGATCGATTGATACTGCACTTGGGTGGGCTGGGCAGAGGGGCAAAACGCAGGTGCCAGCAGGTATCTGGGCTGATCCCGCTAACAATGCGTTTTTTTGGAACCCTGAACTGCTTGGGACGCTAGTATAG
This sequence comes from Lithobates pipiens, assembly GCF_037356315.1. Taxonomy (NCBI): domain Eukaryota; kingdom Metazoa; phylum Chordata; class Amphibia; order Anura; family Ranidae; genus Lithobates; species Lithobates pipiens. Next base: position 189,233,196 of record NW_027507785.1, on the reverse strand, counting down.
ATCTGATCAGATCAGATATTGATCTGTTCAGATTCTATACCACTATGGGAGGTTTATGCTTTGCGTGTGGGTGTTAGCGGTACTGGCACCAACCTAGCGCTGCCTGGGGCGACGCAGACCCTGACCCTAAAACCTAATTGATATCACCCGCCGGGTGATCAGGGGGTTAAACCTTTATTGGGTAATAAATGGTGTGTGCCCTGATGCTATAAAAAGCAAACTAACCAGAGTCACCCGTAACACTTATACGGTGATCAGTGATGAAAGGGTTAACTAGGGGCAATCAGGGGGTTCAAATTTTATTAGGTAGTATATGGGTGTCCCTGGCGCTATATAAAAACCTGATGGGGAATCTAAATAACTAACTGGCTAACCAGCGTCACCAGTGACACTCAGGCCACGTACACACGGGCGGACTGTTCGCCCAACTTAGTCCACTGAACAGTGTTTCAGCGGACAGTCCGCTCATGTGTGGGCTTCAGCGGACAGTCTAACGAACAAAGTTTTACGGAATTTCCGTAAGACAGTCCGCTGAAACTTGGTTTTGTCCGTCCAAACTTGGTTTCAGCGGACAGTCCGCTCGTGTGTAGGCAAGTTGGACGGACTAAGTATCGCGCATACTCAGAAAGGGTTTACACGGCCGAAGGTTGCATTGCAGTGTATAGGACGTCGTTTTTCTAGTCCCGTCATACGTGCTGTACACGTCATCACGCTCGTTTTCAGCGGACTGTTCGTTCATCGTGTGTGGTCAAGTCCGTTCATGCAAATTTTGAGCGGACTGTTTGTCGGATTGTTTGACGAACTAAGTTGGGCGAACAGTCCGCCCGTGTGTACGCGGCCTTATACTGTGATCGCTGGTGAAAGGGTTAACTAGGGGCAATCAGGGGGTTAAAACCATTATTGGGTAATATATCGGGGTACCTAGCGCTATAAAAACCTGGCGGTGAACCTAAAAAAAAAAACTAGCTACCTAGCGACACTGATGCAGCGATCAGAAAAATGATCGCTTAGTGACACTAGCAAAAGGGGTGAAAGGGTTAACTAGGGGCAATCAGGGGGTTAAAACCATTATTGGGTAGTATATCGGGGTACCTAGCGCTATAAAAACCTGGCGGTGAACCTAAAAAAATAACTAGCTACCTAGCGACACCAATGCAGCGATCAGAAAAATGATCGCTTAGTGACAGTGGCAAAAGGGGGTGAAAGGGTTAACTAGGGGCAATCAGGGGGTTAAAACCATTATTGGGTAGTATATCGGGTACCTAGCGATATAAAAACCTGGCGGTGAACCTAAAAAAAATAACTAGCTACCTAGCGACAGTAGCGACACTGATGCAGCGATCAGAAAAATGATCGCTTAGTGACACTGGCAAAAGGGGGTGAAAGGGTTAACTAGGGGCAATCAAGGGGTAAAACCATTATTGGGTAGTATATTGGGGTACCTAGCGATATAAAAACCTGGCAGTGAACCTAAAAAAATAACTAGCTACCTAGCGACAGTAGCGACACTGATGCAGCGATCAGAAAAATGATCGCTTAGTGACACTGGCAAAAGGGGGTGAAAGGGTTAACTCTAGGGGCAATCAGGGGGTTAAATCTTTATTGGGGGGTGATAGGGGGCTACCCTGGACCTAACACTAACTGCCCTGACAGTTTTAACTGTTACAACTGACACTGAATGCATTGATCAGTAAAGAAATGATCAATGCAATCAGTGACACTGTGACTGGGGGGGGGGGGGGGATCGGGAGATACACATTTGTTGGACATTCTAAAAACGTACTCCTGGGAGCCCACTTACCAGTGGGTCTCTCTGGATGTTAACTCCTTGTATACATCCATCCCCCACGATGTTGGCCTCCGAGCGGTAAAACACTTCCTAGCCCTAGACCCATCCCTGAAAACTGCACAAGCAGAGTTCATCTTAAGCCCCATACACACGATCGGACTTTGTACAAACTTTCCCTTGGACTTTTGTACAAAGGGCGTGGTCCACAAGTTTGTATTGCATACACACGGTCTGACTTTTTGACAAACACGAACGTAGTGACGTCACAACGTACTGACGCCACTTCAAAACAGGGACGTTCAATGACTCCAGCGCCACCTTTGGTCAACTTCTGTATTGTAGTCCGATCGTTTGCATTGGTTCTGAGCATGCGTGTTTGTACCTTGTACAAAAGTCCGATGCTTTTGCGTACACACGGTCGGACTTTGCTCCATCGGACTTTTGTTGCCAGAAAGTTTGTCCGTTCACACAGCCAACAAAAGTCCGATGAAAACAGAAAAAGTTTGTCCGATAGAGCGTACACACAGTCGGATGTTGCTCCAAAACAGCTAATTTGCATGTTTGTTGTCAAAAAGTCAGACCGTGTGTACGGGCCTTTAGACTCCACAAACTTTTGATGATTTTGTAACCCATTGTAATACCAATAATCTGGGTCTATCTTTCTCATTCGAATCCAGTTCAGATAGTCTATTCTTCCTGGATCTTGAACTCTGTCATACTGACAATAGCATCTTTGCAAGAAACTACATCAAGCCCACTGTAGGAAACTCATATTTACATTTCCAAAGTTGTCATCACCCGAGGTGGATTTCTAATATTCCAAAAAGCCAATTCAATCATCTGAAACGAAATTGCACTCACAATTCAGACTATATGGAACAATGCACTCTGTTCAAAACAAAATTTGAGGACAAAGGCTATCCTTCTATCTTAGTAGAGGAAGCCTTTGCCAAATTCCTGGACACTCAGTCAGAAACAGCCCATGACTTACCCCTTCAACATGAAACCATAGAGAGCAAACACACTGCCCACTATCAAACTCACACCACTAGGATTTATCACCCAATATCACTCTCAACATAAAAAAATGGAAAGGATCTTCCAAAACCATTGGGGTATCCTTTTGGAAGACCCCTTGCTAAAATCATCAATCACCAATACCCCAAGATTACATACCGTAGAGCCCGAAATGTAAAAAGTTTCATTGCCCCGAGCAAACTAAAATCAACAAACAAAAACTCAGACCGCCCAGGACCTTTCTCGCCCTGAAGGGCATGTATCAATGTAAAAAACTTAAGCGCTTGACCTGCAAATTTGTCCATCATCGTCAAAAATCCTTCACCACAAAAGGTAACACATATCAACTTAAAGAATTTTACAACTGTTCTTCAGAATTCGTAGTATATGCGATCCGTTGCCCCTGCAATTTACTCTACATTGGACGTACCATCCGAACCCTAAGAAAGAGGTTCGGTGAACATCGCAGATCGGTAGAAGGAGACCCTAATCTAACCATCCCACGACATTTTAAAGATCATCAAGGTTCCACTGAAGGCATGCAAGTATGGGTGATCGAACAGGTACCTGGATCTTTCCCCCTCGCAGAGCGCTTCAAGCGTCTCTGTGAGAGGGAAACCTTCTGGATATATATACGCTTGACACCCTTGCACTTGGGGGCCTCAACAAGGAAATAGAAATAAATTCAGTTGTATAACTAGGGTTGTTACTATGAGAGATACATAATCTTTGTTTACTATCCTTTCCCACTACATCCCCCGTCCCTTCCTTTGTCCCCTTCTGTCCCCCCCATTGTCCCTTTCTTTGTTTCCCCTCCCCCCCCCATTTCCCATCCCAATATTATAATAGTAATACTGTAAAAATATTTGACTATTATTAATTTTCACAATTAACTCCACAGGGCTTATCCATCGTAATAAAAAAAAACTATTAAAGCTCTCTGTATAACGAATGTGGCTTAAGTACCCCTATATATACTAATCCTTGATAAATCCCCACTGGTATATGTTAGTACACATGCATATCTTCTAAAAAAATGTTTTTTTATAAATTATATAGGTTTTATACGCATCTTCTCTCTATATATGCTTCTTTCCATGCGTACTCCTTGCATGTGTATGCAGAGTCGCATATCTATTGGGCAAAACATACTCAGGAGTGACGGACCTTTTAGAACCTCCGGTTCATGTTTGACTTTATATGTGTGTGCGCACATGTACATGTGCGGAGGCCTGTGTATAGGGATGAGCCGAACACCCCCCGGTTCGGTTCGCACCAGAACTTTCGAACGGACCCCAAATTCGAACGAACTTTAGAACCCCATTGACGTCTATGGGACTCGAACGTTCGAAATTAAAAGTGCTAATTTTAACGGCTAATATGCAAGATACTGTCCTAAAAAGGGTTTGGGGACCTGGCTCTTGCCCCAGGGGACATGGGTCAATGCCTAAAATGTTTTTAAAAATGCCCATTTTGGCAGGAGCACTGATTTTAATGACGATTAAAGTGAAAAAAAAAAGTGAAATATTCCTTTAAATATGGTGCCTGGGGGGTGTCTGTAGTATGCCTGTGAAGTGCCACGTGTTTCCCGTGTTTAGAACAGTCCCTGCACAAAATGACATTACACGGAAATAACACCATTTAAAACTGCTTGCGGTTTTAATGTTATATCTGGTTCCTGCAATATGGTTGAAAATCATTGAGAAAAATGGCATGGGTAGCCCTCCCTGCCCATTACCAGCCCCTTTAGGTCTTGTACGCATATTAAGGGGAACCCTGTACCCATATTAAAAAAAGGAAATGTGTGTGGCCCCCAGGCCCTATATACTCAGAACAGCAGTATACAGGCGGTGCAAACAAGACAGGGACTGTGTAGGTTTGTTGTGTTAAGTTTAATCTGTTTGTAATTTTCAACTGGTACATTTTTAAAGTGTAGCTCCAGTCAAAAAAACGATTTTTAAGCTTTTTGGAAAACATAGGGAAGGGTTATCACCCCTGTATAATTTGTTTTGTCGTCCATCTTTTTTCATCTCACTTGCTGTTGTCTCCTTCCGTTTGCAAGTAGGAGATGTTTGTAAATTGGATGTTTGAAAGTAGGGGCCTGCTCTATATGCTCTGCAGAAATGGCGGAACAAGGTGTTGGTTTTGCCACAACATTGTAAGCCCTCAAAGTGACTCTTGGTGGGCGCTGGAGCGCCCTGCTGTGAACGATTATATCAAGAATTGTAATTACATGCCATTGTTGAACAGTGGTAGAAAAATTGACCTTTGGTGGTTGTGGTGCTGGTGCCACAACACTATAAGTCCTCACCGTTACTCTGTGTGGGCACAGGAAGGGGCCCTCCTGTGAAATATTATATCAAGAATTATAATTACATGTCCCTGTTAAACAGGGGCAGAAAAATTGGGCCTTAGGCACTGCTGCTGGTGCCACCACACTGCAACCTCTGCCATATACTCTTGTTTGATTGCAGGAATTAGCCCTGCTGCAAAGCATTGCATCAAAAATTGTAATTAAACGCCCTTGTTAAACAGGGGCAGAAAAATTGGGCTGATGGCATCAACCAGAACCAGAAATGTTCTTCCAACATATCAGCGGAGGAGGAAGAGGATAGATAATCAACATAACAGGACAGTCACTCAGCATCAGCATAGGCAGTCTTGAAGGGATGTGATATTTCAAAAAAAATTATTCTGTTACATCAGCTTCAGGTGCTTGGTAGCTGTGGGTGATCCAAGACTGATTCATCTTGATGAAGGTCAGTCGATCAACTGATTCGGTGGACAGGCGCACCCTGTGATCGGTAAAGCCACCAGCAGCACTGAAGGTGCGTTCCGAAAGAACGCTGGATGCAGGACAGGCCAGTAGCTCAATTGCATACTGTGCAAGCTCTGGCCAGTGATCCATCCTCAAGACCCAGTAAGCCAGAGGATTTTCAGTGGGAAAGGTGTCCAAGTCTGACCTTGCCCCTAGGTATTCCTGCACCATGTAAATCAGACGCTGGCGATGGGTGCTGGAACCGATCACACCTTGGGGCTGCGGACTAAAAAATTGTCTGAAAGCATCAGTCAGACGGCCACCTTCTCCACCGCTCCTTCTGACCGATGCCTCAGCAACATGTTGTCCAGGACCAGGAGTTTGTAACCTCCCAGTCTCTGGGAACGCGTTGCACAGACCTTTCTGCAAGGCCTCCCGGAGATGTCTCATCCTCTGCTCCCTCTGCGATGGCAAGATAAGGTCGGCAACCTTACCCTTGTACCGTGGATCAAGGAGAGTGGCCAGCCAGTAATGGTCCCTCTCCTTGATCCGAAGAATACGAGGATCCTTCCGCAGGCTTTGCAGGATCAGGGAGGCCATGCAGCGTAGGTTAGCTGAGGCATTCGGTCCGGAGTCCTCTGGGTCACTAAGGACAACATGATCCGCAGCTACCTCCTCCCAGCCACGTACAAGTCCACGTGTTTCTTGGGACTGTAAATCATCCCTACAAGACTGCTGCTGCTGCTGCTGCTGCTAATGCTGAGTGCCAGCCTCCACCTCCATGCTGACACAATCATCCTCCTCCTCCTCTTCCTCCTCCTCTTCCTGTGTGATGGGTGGCACAGCAGGAACACTGTCTGGATAAAGGGGGCCTTGAGAGGCAAGGAAGTCATCCTCTTCCTGCCTCAAGTGCCCTGTCCATTATTCCACGCAGCGTATGCTCCAAGAGGTGGACAAGAGGTACAGTGTCACTGATGCATGCACTGTCACTGCTCACCATCCTTGTGGCCTCCTCAAACGGTGACAGGACAGTGCATGCATCCCTGATCATGCCCCACTGGCGTGGTGAGAAAAAACCAAGCTCCCCTGACCCTGTCCTGGTGCCATAGTCGCACAGGTACTCATTGATGGCCCTCTGCTGCGTGTGCAGACGCTGCAGCATGGCCAATGTTGAGTTCCATCTGGTGGCCATGTCACATATAAGGTGGTTCTTGGGCAGGTTCAACTCCTTTTGGAGCTCAGCCAGCCGAGCACAGGCATTAAATGATCGGCGGAAATGCACACAGACTTTCCTGGCCTGCTTCAGGACATCCTGTAAGCCGGGGTACCTGCCCAAGAACCACTGCACCACCAGGTTAAGGATGTGAGCTACACAGGGCACATGGGTCAGTTGTCCCTGTCGGAGGGCGGAGAGGAGGTTGGTGCCATTGTCGCAAACCACCATTCCTGGCTTAAGCTGGCGTGGCGTCAACCACCTCTCGGCCTGCCCCTGCAGAGCTGACAAAACATCCGCCCCAGTGTGGCTCCTGTCCCCCAAACAAACCAGCGCAAGCACGGCATGGAATTGTTTTGCCTGCGTACTTGCGTAGCCCCTGGAACGCCTACGGAGCACCGCTGGTTCTGAGGACAGAGCACTGGAAGAGGCCATGGAGGAAGAAGAAGAGAAGGGGGTGGAGGAGAGAGGTGTGTCACAACCAATAGTAGCATTTTGGAGGCGTGGTGGCGGAACAACCTCCAACACTACTGCACCTTGTCCTGCATCCTTCCCAGCTGCCAGAAAAGTGACCCAATGGGCCGTGAAAGACAGGTAACGTCCCTGTCCATGCCTGCTGGACCATGAGTCAGCGGTAATATGCACCTTACCGCTGACCGCCCTGTCCAGCGAGGCAAGGACATTGCCTTCCACATGCCGGTAGAGAGCCGGAATCGCCTTCCGTGAGAAAAAGTGGCGTTTGGGGACCTGCCACTGAGGAACCGCACATTGTACAAACTCACGGAAGGGGGCCGAGTCTACCAACTGAAAAGGCAGCAGTTGAAGTGCTAGCAATTTAGCCAAGCTAGCATTCAATCGCTGCGCATGTGGATGGCTGGGAGTGAACTTCTTTCGCCGGTCCAGCAGCTGGGGCAGGGACATTTGCCTGCTATAATCGGACGTGGGTGTACCGCTAGCAGAGTTCCCGGAAGCACTTGGCTGTGACACACCTAATTCTACATCTTCATTCCTCTCAGAGCAGGTTTCAGAGAGGACTGAAGGTCTAGTGGGGTTGGAGATGCCAGCTGATGAGGAGCAAGGAGAGGTCCGCTTTGTTCTTTGGTGTGGGTCTTTGAGGTACGCTTGCCAACGAGCTGCATGGCAGGTCAACATATGTCTGGTCAAGCATGTGGTGCCCAAGAGGCTGATGTTTTGGCCGCGTGAGATACGCTTGAGACATATGTTGCAAATAGCAGCGGTGCGATCTGATGCACTCGTCTCAAAAAAGGCCCACACCAAAGAACTTTTAGAATAACGCGCAGAGGCAGCGCTCTGCACAGGCGGAGCTCTGCGGTGTGATTCAGTCGGTGTGCTGCCCCTAAGCTGGCCCCCGGAGGGCATCCTGCCTCGTTGGACATGTGCCTCCTCCTCCTCTCTCCTTCCAGGCACCCACATGGAGTCAGTGCCCTCATTATCCCCTCCCTCTTCATCGCTGTAGCAAACCTGGCAGTATGCTGCAGCTTGTGGAACATGACTGCCAGATTGCTGTCCTTCTTGAGCATCCCCTCTCTCTGCGCTCACGCTACTGCCTTCCTCTAGCTGAGTGTCATCATCCAAGCCCACAAAACACTGGGCATCCTCCTGGAGCATGTACCCAACACTGTGCTCAAAGAGTTCAGGAGACTCCTCAGGAGGATGTGGTGGGTCTAGGGAAGGAGTCACTGATGATGACATTGAGAGGAGGGAAGACGATGCGTTGGCAGCTGCTTTGCTAGTACCCTGAGACTGGGTGAGAGAGGATGAGGAGGATGAAGAGGGCTTGGTCATCCACTCTACCAAGTCGTTGGCATGTTGCGGTTCAACATGTCCAGCTGCCGAAAAGAAGGACAAGCGTGTCCCATGGCCACGTGCTGATGACAATGCACCGCGTCCAGGACCAGCACTGTTGTCTCTAGACACAGAGCCTGCTTGCCCTCTTTTATCGGCTCGCGCCTGTCTGCCTCTCCTTGCTGGCCTTCCAGACTTGGTAATGGCCTGAAGGGAGTTGGGTAAAAAAGCAGTTGGGTAGTGTATATTGTGCTAGAGGCACACAACACCCACTAACTCCTGCAGATGCCTTTATTATAGAACACCAGAGATAAAGGGGTATATACAGATGTATACTGTGCTGTGCTGGAGGCACACACAACTTCCAATAACTCCTGCAGATGGCAAGTGGGCTCAAATAGAGAAGAGCTATGTAGGTGGATATAGCGGTATGTACTGGGTACAGAGCACGCAGACAGCACACACTATCTCCTAACACTACTGACTGCAAGCTCTATTATAAAAGATAGATCACTAGCTATATAGGTGAGGTGAATATAGTGGTGTATACTGCGGTCAGGGCACGCAGACAACAACCACTACACAACAGCAAGATCGAAAATCGGCCAAAAACGATCAGTGTGTACTGTGTTGAAGGTACACAGAACACCCACTGCTTCAGACGCCAACACACTACACAAGGCCGCCGCGCTGGCGGCCTTATATAGTGTGGGGTGTGCACTACACAGCCTGAGCTATGATTGGCCAAAGGCATCCTGCCTGTGGCCAATCATGGCTCTCCTCGCTGCTGGCGCTGCGATTGGCCAAGCATGCGGGGTCACAGTGCATGCTTGGCCAATCATGAGCCAGCAATGCACTGCGCCATCGCAGTGCATTGTGGGCCGTGAGCGCCACACGAATTTGGCGTGAACGGACCAAAATGTTCGGACTTCGAACGGACGAACAGCCAATGTTCGAGTCGAACGTATGTTCGACTCAAACACGAAGCTCATGCTACCTGTGTATATGTGCATACACTTTTTGTTGATGGGTGCGGGCACTCATACACACAGCATATGTCTCGTGCATGTGTTTTGTACATTTTATTTTTTATATATATATTATCCTTTGTCTTACTTACAATTCATTATATATATTTCTCTACTTAAAATATTCATATTCTCATATATATTATATATGTGTGTGTATATTTTTCTAGATAGTTTTTATTTTTTACTATTATTAATTTAACCACTTTCAGACCGGACCATTTTGCTGGTAAATGACCAGAGGTCTTTTTACACTTTGGCACTGCGCTGCTTTAACTGGTAATTGCGCGGTCATGCAATGTTGTACCCAAACAAAATTTGCGTCCTTTTCTTCCCACAAATAGAGCTTTCTTTTGATGGTATTTGATTGCCTCTGCGATTTTTATTTTTTGCGATATAAACGTAAAAAGACCGCAAATTTTGAAAAAAAATGATATTTTCTACTTTTTGTTATTAGAAAAATCCAATAAACTCAATTTTAGTCATACATTTAGGCCAAAATGTATTCAGCCACATGTCTTTGGTAAAAAAAAAGTCAATAATTGTATATTTATTGGTTTGCGCAAAAGTTGTCACATCTACAAACTAAGGTACATTTTCTGGAATTTACACAGCTTTTAGTTTACGACTGCCTATCTCATTTCTTGAGGTGCTAAATTGGCAGGGCAGTACAAAACCCCCCCAAATGACCCCATTTTGGAAAGTAGACCCCCTAAGGAAATTGATAAGAGGCATGTTGAGCCCATTGAATATTTTATTTTTTTGCCTCAAGCGATTGAATAATGACAAAAAAAAAATTTTTTTTTTTTTTTTTACACAAAGTTGTCACTAAATGATATATTGCTCACACATGCTATGGGCATATGTGAAATGACACCCCAAAATAAATTCTGCTGCTTCTCCTGAGTACGGGGATACCACATATGTGGGACTTTTTGGGAGCCTAGCCGCGTACGGGGCCCCGAAAACCAAGCACCGCCTTCAGGCTTTCTAAGGGCGTAAATTTTTGAGTTCACTTCTCACTACCTATTACAGTTTTGAAGGCCATAAAATGCCAAGATGGCACAAAACCCCCACAAATGACCCCATTTTAGAAAGTAGACACCCCAAGCTATTTGCTGAGAGGCATGTTGAGTTCATGGAATATTTTATATTTTGCCACAAGTTGCGGGAAAATTACAAACTTTTTTTTTTTTTTTTTTTTTTCACAAAGTTGTCACTAAATGATATATTGCTCATGCATGCCATGGGCATATGTGAAATGACACCCCAAAATAAATTCTGCTGCTTCTCCTGAGTATGGGGATACCACATATGTGGGACTTTTTGGGAGCCTAGCCGCGTACGGGGCCCCGAAAACCAAGCACCGCCTTCAGGCTTTCTAAGGGCGTAAATTTTTGAGTTCACTTCTCACTACCTATTACAGTTTTGAAGGCCATAAAATGCCAAGATGGCACAAAACCCCCACAAATGACCCCATTTTAGAAAGTAGACACCCCAAGCTATTTGCTGAGAGGCATGTTGAGTCCATGGAATATTTTATATTTTGCCACAAGTTGCGGGAAAATTACAAACTTTTTTTTTTTTTTTTTTTTTTTCACAAAGTTGTCACTAAATGATATATTGCTCACGCATGCCATGGGCATATGTGAAATGACACCCCAAAATAAATTCTGCTGCTTCTCCTGAGTACGGGGATACCACATATGTGGGACTTTTTGGGAGCCTAGCCGCGTACGGGGCCCCGAAAACCAAGCACCGCCTTCAGGCTTTCTAAGGGCGTTACAGTTTTGAAGGCCATAAAATGCCAAGATGGCACAAACCCCCCCAAATGACCCCATTTTGGAAAGTAGACACCCCTAAATTTAGGGGTACACTAGTGAGACTAGGTAATAAATGGCGGGTGCCCTGAAACTATAAAAAAATAACTAACCAACCAGCGTCACCTGTAACAGTTATATGGTGATCACTGGTGAAAGGGTTAACTAGGGGGCAATCAGGGGGCTTTATGCGGTAGTATATGGGGGTCCCTGGCGCTATAAAAAGCTGCGGCAAACCTAAATACCTACCTGCCTAACTAGCGTCACCTGTGACACTAATACAGCGATCAGAAAAACGATCGCTTATTAGGCTGGGTTCACACTGGAGCGATGCGGGAACGCCACGAATGCGCGGCGGGTTCCCGCATCGCATGCCTCCCGGCGGCAGTTCACACTGCCCTATGCGAACTGCTGGGAGTGTCAGTGAAATGTTAATGACACCCCCAGATCAGTTCGCATATCGCAGTGCGATCTGCAAACTCGGATCGCATGGTGTGAACACCCATGCGATCCGATTCTGCTGCGGACCAAAAAAAGGGTCCCGTGCGAGTTTGCGGCGGGTGCGACACGAATTCAGCCATACTATCTGTATAGCTGAACTCGAATCGCACAGAGATCGGATGTGATTTGCACTGCAGTGCGGTGCGAATCACATCCGTTCTCATAAACCGCTGCAATGTGAACCCAGCCTTAGTGACACTGGCGACGGGGGGTTATCACGGGGTTAAACCTTTATTGGGGGGGTTAGGGGGGTACCTTAGAACTAAAGGGGGCTAACCCTAACTGCCCTAACAGTTATTAGTCACAAATGACACCCGCCGGGTGATCAGGGGGTTAAACCTTTATTAGGTAATAAATGGCGGGTGCCCTGAAACTATAAAAAAATAACTAACCAACCAGCGTCACCTGTAACAGTTATATGGTGATCACTGGTGAAAGGGTTAACTAGGGGGCAATCAGGGGGCTTTATGCGGTAGTATATGGGGGTCCCTGGCGCTATAAAAAGCTGCGGCGAACCTAAATACCTACCTGCCTAACTAGCGTCACCTGTGACACTAATACGGCGATCAGAAAAATGATCGCTTATTAGGCTGGGTTCACACTGGAGCGATGCGGAAACGCCGCGAATCCGCGGCGGGTTCCTGCATCGCAGGCCTCCCGGCGGCAGTTCACACTGCCCTATGCGGACTGCTGGGAGTGTCAGTGAAATGTTACTGACACCCCCAGATCAGTTCGCATATCGCAGTGCGATCTGCAAACTCGGATCGCATGGTGTGAACACCCATGCGATCCGATTCTGCTGCGGGCCAAAAAAAGGGTCCCGTGCGAATTTGCGGCGGGTGCGGCGGGTGTGGCGGGTGCGGCGAATGGCTGAACTCGAATCGCACAGAGATCGGATGTGATTTGCACTGCAGTGCGGTGCGAATCACATTCGTTCTCATAAACCGCTGCAATGTGAACCCAGCCTTAGTGACACTGGCGACGGGGGGTGATCACGGGGTTAAACCTTTATTGGGGGGGTTAGGGGGGTACATTAGAACTAAAGGGGGCTAACCCTAACTGCCCTAACAGTTATTACAGTCACAAATGACACCAATGCAAAAAAAAAAAAATAATGACATTGGTGTCACTGTGACTGGGGGGCAGGGGTAATTGGGGGGGGTGATCGGGGGGGTGTGAGTGTGCCTGGCATGTTCTACTGTGTGTGTAGAGTGTTGGTGCAACTCACCGATCCGCTCTCCTCCGTGTCGGAACGAAAAATACCGACACGGAGGAGAGAATACATCACTTCCTCTCCTGTGTTTACATTACAGGAGAGGAAGTGATGTCACGGGGGATTCCTATTCGTCGGGAGCGATCGCGTGGGGGTGGCCATGAATGAATGGCTGCCCCCTCGTCCCGGATCGCTCCCGGACGAAAACCGACCGCCGCAGGCACCGGGCGGGGGCCCGATCGGGCCCCCGACCCGCGGGAGGCAAGGGACGTACAGGTACGCCAATATGCCTGCCCGTGCCATGCTGTCGACGTACATCGTCGTGCGGCGGTCGGCAACTGGTTAAAAAAAATTTAATTATCAATTTAAAAAAAAATGTTTTTTCTTTTTTCTTTTTTTTTCTTTATATATTTTTTTATTTTATTTTTTATTTTTATTATTTTTTATTTATTATTTTCCATTTTTTTTTTTTTTTTTTTATTCCATTTTTAAACTCTACTCTCTACACAAAAAAACTTTTTTCAATTAGTCTCTTAACCACTTGCCGACCGCCGCACGACGATGTACGTCCATTTTTTGAAGAGGGATATCTCGGTAACGGCAGCAGCTGCTGCCACAACCGAGGTGTCCATCTCTTCAGGCGGCGGTCGGCTGTACGATAACGGTGGTCTCCACGGCGGATTCGGCGCGAGATCACCGCTATCGGCGGCGGGAGAGGTGCCACCCCCCCTCCCGCCGCCCTCCCGCACCTTCCGCCGCTTACCGGAGCCGTCGGTAGCGGCGGAGGCGATCGGGTCCTTCAGTCTGCTGGGCATAGAGACAAGTGAGGCTAAGATGGCCCCCACTCGTCTCTATACCATAGGAGGGCGGAAGCGACGTCAAAACGTCACTTTCGCCCATACCTCTTAAAGGTATATTTTTTTTTTTAAATGTCATATTTTCTTCTTTTTTTTTTTTTTTTTTGCATTTTAGCCCAAATATGAGATCTGAGGACCTTTTGACCCCAGATCTCATATTTAAGAGGACCTGTCATGCTTTTTTCTATTACAAGGAATGTTTACATTCCTTGTAATAGGAATAAAAGTGATCCATTTTTTTTTTTTTTTTTTTTAAAGTGTAAAAATAAATAAAATAAATTAAAATAAATAAGAAAAAAAAAAAAAAATTTTAAAAACACCCCGTTACGACGAGCTTGCGCACAGAAGCGAGCGCATACGTGAGTAGCGCCCGCATATGAAAACGGTGGTCAAACCACATATGTGAGGTATCGCCGCGATCGGTAGAGTGAGAGCAATAATTCTAGCCCTAGACCTCCTCTGTAACACAAAAAATGCAACCTGTAGAATTTTTTAAATGTCGCTTATGGAGATTTTTGAGGCTAAAAGTTTGACGCCATTCCATGAGCGGGCGCAATTTTGAAGCGTGACATGTTGGGTATCAATTTACTCGGCATACCATTATCTTTCACAGTATAAAAAAAATTGGGCTAATTTTACTGTTGTCTTATTTTTTTATTCAAAAAAGTGAATTTTTTCCAAAAAAAGTGCGCTTCTAAGACCGCTGCGCAAATACGGTGTGAAAAAAAGTATTTCAATGACCGCCATTTTATTCTCTAGGGTGTTAGAAAAAAAACAATATAAAATGTGTGGGGGTTCTAAGTAATTTTCTAGCAAAAAAAACTGTTTTAAACATGGAAACACCAAGTCCGAAAAAGAGGCCTGGTCCTTAAGTGGTTAAACTTATGTCCACTCTTAGTTACACACATACTCTCTTTCTCCTCTCTCACTGTATCTCCAACAATACATTTTAGCCAGCTTGTATTATAAAGATAAATGCCAGGCTATAGCCGCAATAACCCCGCCCTACAGCGGGGAGGTACCTCAATCACACTGGCCAATCAGCACCGCCTTCCCCCTATTTGACCACTTCCAATATGGTGGTCAGTATGCCTGATGAAGGAGCACGCATGCTCCGAACGCGTGTGCAGTGACATCATCACAGCGCGACCCCAAACAACCCATCAGCTGACCTCCGTGATGCTGCGACATCGAGCCAGAGACGCTGGGAACCACCGGAGCCACCGGACGAGACTCCACAGCATAAGAGGATCACCTTCCCCCTGGGAGCCCTGTGATGAACCCTGGAACTTCTTTTCCTCACAAACAAGATGTGCGCGATTTACTCCAATAGAAAGTGAGTGTATTACATTTTAAATAAATACTTGTGGACTTCAATACTGCACTTAGGTTGGCGCTGTTTTGTCTTCTCTGTATCACAGGTCAATTAGCTTCAGTATAAATCACACAAATAGGAAACATAAGGGCAATACAAAGACACACCTAATTTCAAAAGAGCCAACTTCCCTAAACTACAAACCTTCCTAGAAGATATTAATTGGGTTAAAATCATAGGAACAAAGAACATGGAAGAGAGATGGGTTTGCTTTAAGAGCATATAAATTAACCCTTTCCCGCCGAGCGTACGCACATCTGCGTACTCGGCTTCCGAGGGTTATACCGGGATGATGCCCGCACCTGCAGGCATCATCCCGGTACCGTTTTTTACAGCAGGCGATTGGCTATCCAGGCATAACAACCGATGCGGCTAAAAGCCGCTCGGCTGTTATGCCGGAGGAGCGGGAGGGGACGTCCCCCCCTCCCGCCGCCTCTCGCCGCTGTTACCGGTGCTCCCGCTCGATCGGGAGCACCGATTTGCGATCCGTCGGCTCTGGCTGCTGGGGAGGAACTGGAACGAAGCCGTAATCGGCTTCGTTCCAGTCTCCTCATCGTAAACACGGAAGCGACGTCATGACGTCACTTCCCGTTTACTCGGCTGCCAATGGCGCCGGTTTAAAAAAAATATCCGGTATTCAGAATCGCCGTTTTCGGCGATCTGAATACATTGAAGTGTAAAGGAGGGGTGGGGGGTCTTTTAGACCCCCGATCCCTCCATAAAGAGTACCTGTCACCACCTATTACTGTCACAAGGGATGTTTACATTCCTTGTGACAGCAATAAAAGTGATCAAATTTTTTTTTTTTTTTTTAAACAATTTAGTCATTTAAAAATAAATAAAAAAAATAAAAAAATAAAAAAAAAAATTTCAAAGCGCCCGCCGTCCCCGCGAGCTCGCGAAGCAAAGAAAACGCATACGGAAGTCGCGCCCGCGTATGTAAACGGTGTTCAAATCACACATGTGAGGTATCGCCGCGATCGTCAGAGCGAGAGCAATAATTCTAGCAGTAGACCTCCTCTGTAACGCTAACCTGGTAACCGTAAAAAAATTTTAAAGCGTCGCCTATTGAGATTTTTAGGTACCGTACTTTGTCGTCAATCTACAAGTGCGCACAATTATAAAGTGTGACATGTTTGGTATCTATTTACTCGGCGTAACATTATCTTTCACATTTCGCAAAAAAATTGGGCTAATTTTACTGTTTTGTTTTTTTTTTATTCATGAAAGTGTCCCTTTTCCCAAAAAGTTGCGTTTAAAACACCACTGCGCAAATACCGTGTGACATAAAATATTGCAACAATCGCCGTTTTATTCTCTAGAGCCTCTGCTAAAAAAATATATATAATGTTTGGGGGTTCCAAGTAATTTTCTAGCAAAAAATATGGATTTTAACTTGTAAACACCAAATTCCAAAAATAGGCTTAGTCATGAAAGGGTTAAGGACATTAGCCAGTGCATCCCATTGGGAAATTAATTTAAAAGAGCAAACAAAAGTCCTGGGTGGCTTAAAGGGGTTGTAAAAGTTAATTTTTTATTTTCTACATAGGTTCCTCTAAGCTAGTGCATTGTTGGTTCACTTACCTTTTCCTTCGATTTCCCTTCTAAATGTTTTTTTTCTTTGTCTGAATATCTCACTTCCTGTTTCTCCTCAGTAAACTTTTCACCATCATCCGAGCTGGTGGTTAGTCAGCCAGAACAGCTTACTGAACAGCTTACTGAGGAGGAACAGGAAGTGAGAAATTCAGACAAAGAAAACAAAGAAAAAAAACATTTATAAGGGAAATCGAAGGAAAAGGTAAGTGAACCAACAATGCACTAGCTTATAGGAACCTATTTAGAAATTAAAAAACGAACCTTTACAACCCCTTTAACTCCAATGTAAAAATGCATATAAAAGCAAAGGAGAAGGCCTTCAAAAAATACGGCTGTGGGATCATCAACATTCAAAATTTACAAAAAATGCAACAAGAAATGTAAGGATGCAATTAGGGTGGCTAAGTTAGAACACGAAAAGACACATAGTGGAGGAGAGCAAAAAAAAAATCCCATGAAATTCTTTAAGTATAAAAACAGTAAAAGAGGGAGGAAAGACCATATTGGCCCCATAAAGAATGAAGGGAATCTGGTTACAAAGGATGGTGAGATAGCAAAGGTATTGAATTTATTCTTCTCCTCAGTCTTCACAAGGGAATCGGGGGGCATCAGTAACGAAAACTGCAGTGTTTAGCCTCATGACACATCACAGGAAGCACTCTCAGAATTAGAAATAGATTTGAAAAACGTAACATTAATAAGTCACCAGGACCAGATGGCTTGCACCCGAGGGTCCTTAGGAAACTCTGTCAAATAATGGGCAGACGTTTGTTCCTAATTTTTACTCACAGTCTACTGACTGGAATGGTACCAGCTGATTGGAGAAAAGCCAATGTAGCACGAATATTTAAAAAAGGGCCAAAATGCATCCCTGGGAATTACAGACCAGTTAGCCTAACATCAATAGTATGCAAGCTCTTGGAAGGGATGATAAGGACTATGTACAAGATTTTAGTAATGGAAACGGCAAAATTAGCGGTAGTCAGTAGGGATGAGCCTGATGTTCGAGTCGAGCGTACGTGACCCTGCCCGCTCTGACGCTACATGACATCACATGACGTCAGAAGGGGCGGGGTCACCCCGTTATGGAGGCCCCACCCTCAGCTATGCAACAGCTGTCAAAACAAAAAGCTTGCAGTCAGCAGGAGCCTCCCATGGGAGGTGGAGTTATAGTGTTTTTTTTTCTTTTTTTGGTCCGTCGGGTGGCGTGATTGGCGATGGAGTTACATCGCAAGACACTTATTTTTTTATATTTTAATAAAAGACTTGTCCCAAACTGTCTCTTGTCATTTTTACTTTGTTTTACATTTCTTTGGTGAATGAGCAGGGGTACAATGTACCTGATGCCCATTCACATACAATTGGGCAACAAAGTATTTAGTCAGCCACCAATTGTGCAAGTTCTCCCACTTAAAAAGATGAGAGGCCTGTAATTGTCATCATAGGTATACTTCAAATATGAGAGATAAAATGTGGAAACAAATCCAGACAATCACATTGTCTGATTTTTGAAAGAATTTATTTGCAAATTATGGTGAAAAATAAGTATTTGGTCGCCTACAAACAAGCAAGATTTCTGGCTCTCACAGACCTGTATCTTCTTCTTTAAGAGGCTCCTCTGTCCTCCACTTGTTACCTGTATTAATGGCACCTGTTTGAACTTGTTATCAGTATAAAAGACACCTGTCCACAACTTAAAACAGTCACACTCCAAACTCCACTATGGTGAAGACCAAAGAGCTGTTGAAGGACACTAGAAACAAAATTGTAGACCTGCACCAGGCTGGGAAGACTGAATCTGCAATAGGCAAGCAGCTTGGTGTGAAGAAATCAACTGTGGGAGCAATCATTAAAAAATGGAAGACATACAAGACCACTGATAATCTCCCTCAATCTGGGGCTCCACGCAAGATCTCACCCCGTTCAAAATGAACGGTGAGCAAAAATCCCAGAACCACACAGGAGACCTAGTGAATGACCTGCTGAGAGCTGGGATCAACGTAACAAAGGCTACCATCAGTAACACACTACGCCGCCAGGGACTCAGATCCTGCAGTGCCAGATGTGGCCCCCTGATTAAGTCAGTACATGTCCGGGCCCGTATGAGGTTTGCTAGAGAGCATTTGGATGATCCAAAAGAGGATTGTGAGAATGTCATATGTTCAGATTAAACCAAAGTAGAACTGTTTGGTAGAAACATAACTCGTCGTGTTTGGAGGAGAGAGAATGCTGAGTTGCAACCAAAGAACACCATACCTACTGTGAAGCATGAGGATGGCAACATCCTGCTTTGGGGCTGTTTCTCTGCAAAGGGAACAGGACGACTGATCCGTGTACATGAAAGAATGAATGGGGCCATGCATTGTGAGATATTGAGTGCAAACCTCCTCCCATCAGCAAGGGCATTGAAGATGAAACGTGGCTGGGTCTTTCAGCATGACAATGATTCCAAACACACCGCCCGGGCAATGAAGGAGTGGCTTCGTAAGAAGCATTTCAAGGTCCTGGAGTGGCCTAGCCAGTCTCCAGATCTCAACTACATAGAAAACCTGTGAAGGGAGTTTAAATTCCATGTTGCCTAGGGACAGCCCCAAAACATCACTGCTCTAGAGGAGATCTGCATGGAGGAAAGGGCCAACATACCAGCAACAGTGTGTGTCAACCTTGTGAAGACTTACAGAAAATGTTTGACCTCTGTCATTGCCAAAAAAGGATATTTAACAAAGTATTGAGATTAACTTTTGATATTGACCAAATACTTATCTTCCACCATAATTTGCAAATAAATTCTTTAAAAAAGTCAGATAATGTGATTGTCTGGATTTGTTTCCGCATTTTGTCTCTATAGTTCTATAGAACTATATAGTGTATAGTTGTCTATAGTTGATGTATACCTATGATGACAATTACAGGCCTCTCTCATCTTTTTAAGTGGGAGAACTTGCACAATTGGTGGCTGACTAAATACTTTTTGCTCCACTCTAGGGGGGCCGGGATCTGGGGGTCCCCTTGTTAAAGGGGGCTTCCAGATTCCAATAAGCCCCCCACAACAATCGGGCAAGGGTTGTGGGGATGAGGCCCTTGTCCCCATCAACATGGGGACAAGGTGCTTTAGGGGGACCCCACAGCACCCTGCCCATGTTGAAGGTGAGTGGCCAGGTATGCTTCAGGTGGGGGGGGGGCGCTCTCTCATCTGTGACCTGCCAGGTTGTGTGCTCAGATAAGGGCCTAGTATGGATTTTGGGGGACCCCACGCCATTTTTATTTACATTTTGGTGCAGGGTTCCCCTTAGTAATAATACCAGACCTGAAGGGCCTGGTATGGATTTTGGAGGGACACCCAGGCAATGTTTCTTTATTTTGGTGGACCCAAAGGACCTGGTAATGGACTGGAGGGGGGGGGGGACCCATGCCGGTTTTTATTTATTTTTTTATGATTTTTATTTATATTGCTAGGATCCGACAATTCATTACAGCTGCAAGCAGTTTTAATTGACATTTTTTCCTTTAGAAATGTAATTTTGCTGTGGTACTGTTCTACACACAGGAAAGATGTGCTAATTTACAGGCATACTAAGGACACCCCCCAAGCACGGTATTTAAAGGAATATTTAATTTTATTGTTTCACTTTAAACATTAAAATCACTGCTCCTGAAAAAATGTCAGTTTTTTTTAGCATCAATATATATTTGTTATATTGCATTGTGCTATGAGTCCATCTGTGTATATACATGAAATACCAGGAGGTATCTATTTGGTGATTTTTGTTTTACTGACTCTCCTTTGCACCTATATTAACACTGATTTTACGTGTTTCCTATCAGATAACTGCACTCTGGTTTCATACCTTTCATACCTATTTACACGTTTTCTTATCTTGGTATATTGTCATTCACACAATTTATATCCTGTCAGGGCTGGGCTCAGCCCTCCCTTCTCAGAGCTCAGGTTGCTCAGCTGTCGGTTAATTGCCAGCACTCATAATTCCTCAGTGACTCACCTGGTGATCATTTCCTGCTCCTCAATCAGCCCCTTCTGGCTACTTAAACTGCCTGTTTCATTTCTTCTGTGCCTTTGCCTTGGCCAAACCTAGCTGAAGATTCTCTGCTGTGTTCCTGTTAAAGACTTGCCCAGCTGACATCCCTTTTGGTTCCTGATCCTTTCTGATGTCTCCGACTATGCTGATCTCTGGCTTCCTGATTTGTTCTGAATATCTGCTTGGCTACCGAACCCTGGCTATGTTTTGACTACGTTTACTTAACTGTACCATTTTTACCATTTTATTAAAAGGTGCGATTTTACTGCATTTTTGGTCTACATCTGATTCATGGTTCTGGCAGTAGGCAAAGGCCATGAATTTAGAAGATGAAGGCAATCCACCTATTGGTAAAAAAAAATCCAGATTGAATGAGCAGGACCACCACATGTATCAGTTTGCCATAGCATTATAGATGCTCCTGATTCGCACTGCTCACCTGGATCCTCCCACTGTGGTTATTTCGGTACAACCTGTGTTGCAGGCTGTCCCTGCTGCTGCTCCAGTCTCTGTGCAGGCACCAGCCCTGAATATTACCTCTGTAAGAGGTATTCCGGTTCTGTCCAGCTTCCCCAGCAATTTGGGGGAGATCCAGTTCAATGCAGAGGGTTTCCCAACCCAGTTTTGATATACTTTGAGATGCTGCCCCAGGCATTCCCCACAGACAGAAGCAAAGTAGGCTTTATTATTTGCTTTCTGATAGAGCCTTGGCCTGGGCAAACACACTATGGGATAAGCAAAAACCCATTGTCCTGAGTCAGCCTGAATTTGTGGCTTTTTAAAAAGGGTATTCGATGCTCCTGCACACTCCACTTCTACTGCCAAGAGCCTCATTTCCTTCAGAGTACAAGAACTGTTGCGAATTATGCCATTGAATTCTGTACTCTGGCAGCAGATGTCGCTTGGATTAATGAAGCCCTAGTGGCTGCTTTTTCTTATGGTCTCTCAGATAACATCAAAGATGAGATAGCAGCCTGAGACATACCTACAGATCTGGAGAAGTTGATCACGTTTGTCATTCTCACTGACTCCAGGCTGCGAGAGAGACCTTCCTTTAAAGTGGTGTTTCCCCCCAAAAAATAAACCCTCTAAATGCCTGTTGCTAGGGGGTCCCTCATAGTCTGCCTCCTTCAGTGCCCAGGCACCCGTCACTTCCCCTTGGCGCAGTCAGTCATCTGGGACACGTCCCAGATGACTGCACGGCATATCACGGCATGTGGCGCTGCTCGTACATGCACAGTGGGTGCCCGGCTATGAAGCCACAGCCGGGTGCCCACAGTAAGAGTGCCGGAACCGCCGAGTGGAGCGGGGAACGAGTGGAGCTTCGTTCCCCCACATCACTGGACCCTGGGACAGATAAGTGACCGATTATTAAAAGTCAGCAGCTGCAGTATTTGTAGCTACTGACTTTTAATTTTTTGTTTTTAAGGGGCACCCCACTTTAATGAGAGCTTACAGAAACCTCCTGTATATTTGGCTCCGAGCTTTGCAATCCCACCCTTACCTCCCATGCCTCCTGGTACCAAGTCTGACAGCGAAGTAGAGGCCATGCAGTTGGGTTTCACAAGTCTCTCTGCAGAGGAGAGGTCAGTTTGGAGGAGGGAGGGATTGTGCTTGTACTGTGGCCAGGCAGGTCACTTTTTGAAGTCTTGTCTTACCCGTCCGGGAAAACGCTTGCACCTGAGGTCCTATAAGGGACAGACCTTAGGTGGTGTTATGTCTCCAGTTATCCAGAAGGATAGACCCTTAGTACCGGTCAGTCACCCTTTCTTGGTCGGAGTCATCCATTAATACACAGGCTCTAATTGACTCTGGGGCTGCAGACCTGTTCATAGATAATGACTTTGTGTCTAAGCAGCTTAATGCCACCCCCTTGGCCATTGAGACTATAGATGGGAGACCTCTACAGCTTGACCATGTGACTCATGAGACTGCTCCATTGACCATGGCCGTAGGGGCTCTTCACCATGAGATAATCCAATTTCAAGTTATTTCCTCACCCCATTACCTGGCTGTTATTAGTTATTCTTGATATCAGAGTCACAACCCCTCTTTTGATTGGCTTCCTGCTGAGGTTCTTTCCTCATCGCCACAATGTAGTAAGACAGGTTTTGGGAAAGTGGCCACGGTCTTGTGCACCTCTTCACTCTCCTCTCTGCCAGTAGCGTACTGTGAATTTGGCAATGTCTTTGACAAAGGTCAAGCCGGTGGTTTGCCTCCACACTGTCGTAATATTGCGCAATTGACCTTCAACCTAGTGCCATGGCCCTTCGTGGCCGGGTTCACCATTTGTCTGTCTCGGGGGGTAAAGCCATGGAGGACTACACACTTTCTGGAGGGTTCATTTGCAAATCCTCCTGCTGGTGCTGGCTTTTTTCTTTGTGAAAAAGAAGAGTGGTGAAACGAGACCTTGTATCGATTATAGGGGTCTCAATTGTATCTTGACTAAAAATGTGTATCCGATTCCGTTGATTACGGAATTATTTGACCGCTTCAAGGGACCAACGAATTTCATGAAGCTTGATCTGAGAAGGTAATGCAATCTTGTGAGGCTCAAGGAGGGCAATAAATGGAAAACTGCATTTAATACTAGGACAGGACATTATGAATACCTTGTAATACAGTTTGGTCTTAGCAACGCTCTTGCAGTTTTTCAGGAATTCATCAATGATGTCCTCAAATATATTGCAGCAATGTGTGGTGGTTTATCTCAATGATATTCTCATATATTCTAAATCCCTAGATAGCCACCACACAGATGACTCCCGCGTGCTACAGAGGCTGAGAGAAAATAACCTGTATTGCAAGATGGAAAAGTATGAGTTCCATCGTAAACAGGTTAAATTTCTGGGTTATTTCATTTCCACTGCTAGTTTTCCGAAGGACCTAGAGAAACTATATGGGTTTACTTGCTAGCTTTATCCAAGAACTGAATGATAATTCATTTAAACTGCATTTCACGTTAAAGGTTGATAGATCGACTATTCCCTTTCTGGATCTTACCATCAGCAAATCAGCTGATGGGTCCATTAGTACTAGTCTCTTTAGAAAGCCTACGGCTGGGAATTATTTACTTCAGTGTCCACCCCAGACACTTAATCAGGGCCATATCCATTGAACAGTATCTAAGAGTCTGACATAACTGTTCCAATGATAAGGACTTTAAAATACAGGCAAATGCCTTGAGGAATAGATTTTTACTGAGGGGCTATAGCTATAAGGTTCTCAAAGCGGGATTGCGCTGCCGTTTTTTTTTTTTTTTACCTGTGTAACTGGTGGGTGATTCCTACGGTGTCTTTGCAGTCACGATTTCATTGTTAAGGAAAACTTTTAAAAAAGCAGTCCGGCAGTTTCCATTTTCACTGTGGGTGTTTGAAGCCCACAGGCATTTACTTCCTGGATGCGATGACACAGAGCTCCCAGCATTCACTGCTCCATCTCGCACATGCTCATTGAGTGTCCTCTTTGTTTTCCTTCCTCTTGCCTCGTGTGCTATAGTGGTAATGGCAGATAGAGCAGCCTGTCCACTTTCAAAATGGCAATTTCGGACACGCCCTCGTCACGTGACCGGCGTCCTCCTTCCGAAATCTCACAAGATTTCGGCATGTCCCCCAGGGATTCCTGGGAGATAGCAAAAAAAGTTCCCAGTTACCATTGCGAAGCCGATAAACACGCCTACTCCCACGGGAGGAGAGCCCGGAAGTCGGCATAAACATTAAAAATAAAAAGGTAAATACTGCATATTATTTTATTTCAATGGTCATAACTGCATCTATGTTCCAAAGCCATTTGAATAAGATGAACTTGCAATTTTCTGTACAAAACCGCTTTATATGAGCATATAAGAAGGCTCTTGAAAGCCCTGGGATTAGGTCTCCATGTGTTATTTTTGAATTTGGGCACAAGGGTCCATTCTTCCCGGTTTATCAGGGAATTTTAGTTTGCCCTGTGGTTTTGCTGTTGCTGCGGTGCCTCTGTTTGTGTTGGTTTGTTGTTTTAATTTTTTTTCTTTTTTGTTTGTTCTTTTGGCATTGTTTACAATATTAGCCGTTAGACTAATTTGTGGCTGCACTACATCACTTTCAGCTTTGAGGTCACTTCTGGGTTTGAGTCACTTACAGTTTACGGTATGGCGTTGGTGTGCATGTGGGCGGATTCACTATGCACAAACAGGGGAGCTCTGGGTTGTTCTGTTTGTGCTAGGTCCGCCATATATAATTTTTGGCGCCCTTTTTCGTTACCCTGTGATACCGT
This sequence comes from Lithobates pipiens, assembly GCF_037356315.1. NCBI lineage: Eukaryota > Metazoa > Chordata > Amphibia > Anura > Ranidae > Lithobates > Lithobates pipiens. Next base: position 189,207,932 of record NW_027507785.1, on the reverse strand, counting down.
TGGTCCTATGGAGAGAGGACCCCCCCAGCACCCTGTGGATCCTCCCCTCTGTGTAATGTTAATATAGAGATGGAAGTCTGCATTGGGGCTTCATGCTGGGTTTCTAGATCCTCGGGAGACCCAGACCTTTAACATGCCTGACTGAATCTTTGCTGGAGGGAACAGCTCGTATGTGGTTGGCATGTCACTCAGGTGATGGCCTATAGACCACCTCTTTTTTGCTGTTATCAGCAGGTAAGCCTGACTTTTTGTTATATAGGATTAGATCTGGCTTTTGAACCTTAGCTTCTTTTTTCCAATACCTTTTGGCTTTTTTTGCCTGTTTATGTGTGCCCTATTCGTGTTATAGAATTCACTTCTGGAGGCTGTTAGATCCTTGTGAGCATTGTGTGGCATTATATTACATAATTTCTGACAACACACTACTACTGTCTGTCAAGGCTGGCATATTTTAACACTGCCGGATACCTGCAATCTACATATATGTATTAGTATTGTCATTATATTTTGGCTTTCTGGATCTATCCTTTCAGGGATGACCCCAATAGCCGTATTACCTGGAAGCATTGTCCACGAAGTGCAGACTCTGAGCATGGCATGTATTGTGCATTTTGGTCTCCCCTTAGGCCGCGTACACACGCGCGGACTGTTGGCCCAACCTTGTCCGCTGAACAGTGTTTGGGCGGACAGTCCGCTCGTGTGTGGGGCTTCAGCGGACAGTTTCAGCGGACAGTTGGCCGAACAAGGTCTTACGGAAATTCCGAAAAACTGTCCGCTGAAACAAGGTTTCAGCGGACTGTTCGCTCGTGTGTAGGCTTGTTCGGCCAACTAAGTCTCGCGCATGCTCAGAAAGGATTTCCACGTCGGAAGGTTGCATTGCAGTGTATAGGACGTCGTATTTTGCGTCCCGTCGTACGTGCCGTTCACGTCATCGCGCACGGTTTCAGCAAACTGTTCGTTCGTCGTGTGTGGCCATGTCCGTCCATGCTAAGTTTGAGCGGACTGTTCGCTCAAACTGTTGGACGGACAAAGTTGGGCCAACAGTCCGCGCGTGTGTACGCGGCCTTAGTTTGGACATCTCAGATGGCCACTAGGTAGATATATTTTTGCTGTTTTGTTTTTTATCTTTCCTTCCCCTGTTCCTCCCTTCTCCCTTTTTTTCTTTTTGTCTGGATTGTAATGTATATATGTATGCACTTTGTATATTTAGTGTATTTTTTGTTTTATATGTTGACTAAACTATACAGTAACCAAGCCTTGATGAAGCGACTATAGATTACAACCGCAAAACATACAAGCATGTGTATGTGTTTCACGGTCTTGAATTTTTGGGGATTAGCTCTCCCTTATGTATTTGTATGATATTTATATTATTTTATACACCTGTTGTTGTTTATAATAAACATTATATATATATATATATATATATATATATATATATATATATATATATATATATATATATATATCTATATCTATCTGTGTTGTAATACATATGCCTGGAGTTGACCGTTTAACGCCCACTTTACACTTTTCCTCTTTTTACTATACAATTAGGGTTGGCACTCCAGGACATATATTTTTTTTTGATCTGAAATGGGTGGGTCTTGACTACATGTTTACAACCCCCCCGGTCTACTTTACTACATACATACACTTTGTGATACATATTCATATCTTTGCATCTCTACTATTTACAGACTGCTAATATCCATATTATTGTATAGCGCGACATTTGCTACTAGGGATAAGCTTTATCAATCAGAAGGAAAATATAACCTCACACCTTCACTGTGTCAAATTACTATCACCTTGTGGCGCTAAATATGTAAGGTCGGTCCCCCTGTAAACACTTCCAAAAGTATCTAATGACAGTGTACAGAAGGGACTTTCCAATCTTTGTTCAATTTATCTCAAACAAAATATAAATATATATGCGAAAAAAAAAAGCATAAAAAAATCAAATGACCTTAAATCACTCAATAAGTGTATGGGCAAAAGTAAATACTATTAAATAGCACATTAAATTGTGTCCATATCCCTTAAAGAGCACAGTATATTCAAAAAAATTTGCAAATGTGTATACCACAACTTCACATGTGTTCTTAGCATAAAAAGAAAAAAGCAATTATTTGTATATAAAAAAACATTTTTTTATAAAAAAGCAGAAAAAATAAGTCCTCCAATAGAAGTGTCCCAAAGAAGAGCAATAAATAGTGATGAATAAAAAGTCAGCACACCCTTCTCCTGTGTGCTTTCTTATGAGTGTCCCCAAACGATGAAAATCCTTCACCACACCAACAGTGACCCCCTATAGATGGAGCACTCACCAGATGGATTGCCTAGCACTCTCGCACCAGGCTCAACAAGCGTTTCAAATTACTTAATTGAGGATCACAGATGTCCGGCACACAGTATTCAGAGAGTATTAATTCCTCTTTGCAGATTCCAATAGAAATATTTCCCCAAGTTCCTCAAAAAGAAAAACAGAGGCTTCCCATGGTGTAATACTATAAAACAACTTTAATAGCACACTTAAAAGCCACTGGGTAATGCACTCACATGTAAAAAAACTTGTAACAAGCACTTCAAAGTCACTGCAATACTTCACATCAGCAAAACTTCACTCTAAGGCATTGGTGGTTACAGTGGATACTGGTTACAGTAGCAGTGTCAGTGATACCTCTCACCCCTCCTCCTGCTGTATGGTACCCTACAGCCAGACTCTCAGTGACACTCTCCCTCCAGTCCTGTTCCTCGTGTTAGAGGCACACACACTTCCGCCTTGTTTGCAGAGTAGGTTCAATCAATAGTTGCCAGATAGCCATGCCCCCGACATGTTTCGTCATAGGACTTATTCATGGGGTTGGCTATCTGGATCTCAGTACCTCCTTTTATTCTAATGGCAACTATCCCATAATAGGCGAGTCTTTCGGTCACGCCCACTCTTCGCCCAATGACTCCCAATCATCTAACCCCTCCAATCCAACTATTCCGATCCACCCATTAAAGTCCCCGACCCAATCCGGTGACGATCCATCCGAGGGGTTACGAGTAGGCATCTTTATCAAGCTACCGCTCGTATGCATCCGATAGCGCTTGCGCAGACACCACTGTCATCCCCACTCACCAGGCCTCAAACACTCAACATCGCGCCATCACGCCTGCTCCAACATCTCACTCCACCTCCTATTGCGGGATCCGGTGTCACGATCTAATCATCCACTCGCGCATGCGCAGACACCGCCCCCCTCCTTAGGAGCCTGAGGTGGGATTTTCCCCCACAGGACGGTTTGGATGACCAATCCTTGATGGATGAATGGTTAAATTTTTTTAATAAAATGGGGAAGGAACTACAATTATTGTTTCTAAAGAGAAAGGAGATTAAATTGGTCAAATTAAAGGAACAGATTGAATCAATTAAGGTTAGATTGGAACCCTTGGGCGACACGAATCAAATGAAAGAGTTTAATGTTACAATGAAGAAGAAATTGGAAAAATGGGATAAGGACATCCAAAAGAAGAAAGTGAAAAAGTATAATAGAGACGCAACTGACTTTAGGAATAATAAAATCTATGCTTGGCAGACAAAGGGAATAACTACAACTAATGAGCAGGAACCCTCTGGTGATGTGAATGCATTAAGTGCAAGGCAGAATCAGGGGGCTAAAACCCAAGAGGGGAAAGGAAAAACCACCATGAAAAATACTGGGAATAAAATAGGTGTACCCCAGGCCTCTGGATCAACTTATACTAATACTCAACAGAGGAGATCAGACTTTCAGGGGGGGTACCAGTCACCAAGACTACCACCAATGGAAAGAGTGGAGGGGTACCCACCCAGATATTTTGATCACCAGCCCCCACAGATGGATGGTTATGGATACCCGATAAATTATGCACCTTATACAGACCAGAGATGGCCGCAAGAGGGATATGGTGCATCGAGGGATATTCTTATACCACTGTATAACAGATTTACCCCATTGAGACAGGAGGATAGGGGAAGGAGATACAGTGGTAATACATATCCACCTCAATACCCTCCCCCTCCACCTTTTCTAGATCAGAGGGGGAGAGGGGGCAGGGGAGGTGGGACTCTGAGGGGACGAGGATTAGGGGCACACAAGGGTCCGAGAGATGGACCCTACCAACAAAATGTACCAACAATAAGAGACGGAGGGGATGCCGGGCAGGAAGGCGGAAACAGTCTAAACAACCCCAGAAAGAGACTGAGGGACAACTGAATGATGGAATCTTTAACTTAAGTGGGGTACAACTAAATACTAATGAATTGCATATTTTGAATACGGGTCTTAAATGTGCCCCGAAAAAAATTATGAACAAATTCGAAGTATACATGGACATCCATAGGTATATACGGAGTCTAAATATTAAAAAACATTTTTTAATGCACCCCAGTCAAACACACTCTGAGGCTAATATAAGGCCTCTGCAAAGTGATAGTGGTTTAAAAAAACGTTCTTTATTTAACCCCCAGATTGTGAGCAATCACTTCGTAGAGGTGTTTAAAAACTTGGTGCTGAATGACCTGGAACAATTACCCCTAAAAAAAAAAGGAGTGAATGCTAGGCACTTTATAGACGGAATAAAATCTCTGGAAAAAAAGAAGGGAATTATCATACGACCGGCTGATAAGGGAGGTGGGGTTGTCATCCTGGATAGTTCCTTTTATGACAAACAACTAAGGGAACTACTGGATGACACTAACACTTATAGGAAGTTGGATGCAGATCCTACCAGCCAATACCAAAGTCAGTTGGAGGCCCTAATTCAATGGGGCTATGGAAAGGGGGTACTGAGTGGCAAAGAAGCAAAATATCTAACCCCTAGTGTCTGCCGTATTCCAGTGATTTATACCTTACCCAAGAGTCATAAGAATCTGGAGACTCCGCCTCCACGCCCAATTGTGAATGGGATTGGTTCGGTGACAGCCAGGCTGGGGGAATACTTGGATAAGTTCCTCCAGCCTAGTGTAAGAGACACACGAGCATACTTGAGGGATACCACTGATCTCTTGAAATCATTGGGTGAGATTTCTGTTCCCCCGTTGGCCGAAGTCTTCTTAGTAACAGCTGATGTATCAAGCCTATACACTATCATCCAACACGAGGATGCCCTACTAGCCCTCAATTGGGCGATGAGTAGAAGGGATGATGTCTCCCATTCGCGGAAAGTATTTGTGGGTCATGCCTTGGAATTTTGCATGACCCACAACTACTTCTGGTATGGGGGCATGTTTTACTCTCAGCGTGTTGGTGTGGCAATGGGGGCTAAGTACAGTGGTGTGAAAAAGTGTTTGCCCCCTTCCTCATTTCCTGTTCCTTTGCATGTTTGTCACACTTAAGTGTTTCGGAACATCAAACCAATTTAAACAATAGTCAAGGACAACACAAGTAAACACAAAATGCAATTTGTAAATGAAGGTGTTTATTATTAAAGGTGAAAAAAAATCAAAACCATCGTGGCCCTGTGTGAAAAAGTGATTGCCCCCCTTGTTAAAACATACTATAACTGTGATTGTCCACACCTGAGTTCAATTTCTATAGCCACACCCAGGCCTGATTATTGCCACACCTGTTCACAATCAAGGCATCACTTAAATAGGAGCTCCTTGACACAGTAAGGTCCACCAGAAGATCCTTAAAAGCTACACATCATGCCGAGACCCAAAGAAATTCAGGAACAATTGAGAAAGAAAGTAATTGAGATCCATCAGTCTGGAAAGGGTTATAAAGCCATTTCCAAAGCTTTGGGAATCCAGCGAACCACAGTGAGAGCCATTATCCACAAATGGCGAAGACATGGAACAGTGGTGAACCTTCCCAGGAGTGGCTGGCCGCCCAAAATTACCCCAAGAGCGCAGCGACGACTCATCCAAGAGGTCACAAAAGACCCCACAACAACGTCCAAGGAACTGCAGGCCTCACTTGCCTCAGTTAAGGTCAGCGTTCATGCCTCCACCATCAGGAAAAGACTGGGCAAAAATGGCCTGCATGGCAGAGTTCCAAGGAGAAAACCACTGCTGAGCAAAAAGAACATCAAAGCTCGTCTCAATTTCTCCACAACACATCTTGATGATCCCCAAGACTTTTGGGACAACATTCTGTGGACCGATGAGACAAAAGTGGAACTCTTTGGAAGGTGTGTGTCCAAGTATATCTGGCGTAGAAGGAACACTGCATTTCATAAAAAGAACATTATACCAACAGTAAAATATGGTGGTGGTAGTGTGATGGTCTGGGGCTATTTTGCTGCTTCAGGACCTGGAAGACTTGCCGTGATAAAAGGAACTATGAATTCTGCTGTCTACCAAGAGATCCTGAAGGAGAATGTCCGACCATCTGTTCGTGTACTCAAGCTGAAACGAACTTGGGTTCTGCAGCAGGACAATGATCCTAAACACACCAGCAAGTCCACCACCGAATGGCTGAAGAAAAACAAAGTGAAGACTTTGGAGTGGCCTAGCCAAAGTCCTGACCTGAATCCTATTGAGATGTTGTGGTATGACCTTAAAAAGGCCGTTCATGCTCGAAAACCCTCTAATGTAACTGAATTAGGACAATTCTGCAAAGATGAGTGGGCCAAAATTACTAGACATGTGCAGAGTAAAATATTTCGTTTCGGAATTTCGTTTTCGTCTGAAAACTTAATTTATTTAGTTACTCCCGAAATTCGTTTTTATTTATTTCATTTTTCGTTCAAAAATTGCATTCGTCCGAAAATCCACATGAATCACGGTCGAATCTGTCTTTGAAGGCTTATGGTGTCTGTCGAATGTATAAAGAAGATTCGACGGAGCTAGTATATAGCATACTTTAGAACCCTATTAAAGTCTATGGGACTCCAACGTTCAAAATCTAAAGTGCTCATTTTAAAGGCTAATTTGCAAGTTACTGTCCTAAAAAGTGTTTGGGGACCCGGGTCCTGCCCCAGGGGACATGGATCAATGCAAAAAAAAGTTTTAAAAACGGCCGTTTTTTCGGGAGCAGTGATTTTAATAATGATTAAAGTGAAACAATAAAAGTGTAATATTCCTTTAAATTTCGTAGGGGGGGGTTGTCTATAGTATGCCTGTGAAGGGGCGCATGTTTCTGGTGCTTAGAATTGTCCCTGCACAAAGTGTCATTTATGCAGGAAAAAAAGTCCTTTAAAATCACTCGCAGCTATAATGAATTGTCGGCTCCCGTAATACAGAGAACACTCATTGAAAGTCATTGATAAAAAAATAAATAAATAAATAAAAAAAAAAGCGTGGGGGTCCCCCAAATTCAATTACCAGGCCCTTCAGGTCTGGTATGGATATTAAGGGGAACCCTGCCTCAAATTTAAGAAAAAATTTGACGTGGGGTTCCCCCTAAATATCCATAACCAGACCCTTCAGGTCTGGTATGGATATTAAGGGGAACCCCGCGTCAAATTTAAAAAAAAATTGACGTGGGGTTCCCCCTAAAAATCCATACCAGACCCTTTATCCGAGCACGCAACCTGGCAGGCCGCAGGAAAAGAGGGGGGGACGAGAGAGCGGCCCCCCCTCCCTCCTGAACCGTACCAGGCCACATGCCCTCAACATTGGGAGGATGCTTTGGGGGTCTGTGACCCCTCAAAGCACCTTGTCCCCATGTTGATGAGGACAAGGGCCTCATCCCCACAACCCTGGCCGGTGGTTGTGGAGGTCTGCGGGCGGGGGGCTTATCAGAATCTGGAAGCCCCCTTTAACAAGGGGACCCCCAGATCCCGGCCCCCCCCCTGTTTGAAATGGTAAGGGGGTACAAAAGTACCCCTACCATTTCACAAAGAAAGTGTAAAAAATGTTTAAATAAAACAAACACACTTTTGAAAAATTCCTTTATTAAAAATAAAAAAATAAAAAAAAGATTCCAGCGGCGGTAATCCACTCTTGCTATCCATCGACGGACGGTCATATCTCCAGCGATGTCTCATGTCATCCAGCGCAGCGCAGCATCCTTCTTCTGTCTCCGTGGAGGAGACACTACAGACATTCCGGCGGCTGACGTTTGTTATATACGGAGGGCGGGGCCACCCGTCACCTGACCCCGCCCCCCTCTGACGCAAGGGGAAACCCGGGGTTCCCCGTGACGTAGGGGTGACCCCGCCCCCCTCTGATGTAGAGGAAACCTGCCTGTGTTACATCAGAGGGGTGCGGGTCACCCCTACGTCACAGGGAACCCCGGGTTTCCCCTTGCGTCAGAGGGGGGCGGGGTCAGGTGACGGGTGGCCCCGCCCTCCGTATATAACAAACGTCAGCTGCCGGAATGCCTGTAGTGTCTCCTCCACGGAGACAGAAGAAGGATGCTGCGCTGCGCTGGATGATATTAGACATCGCTGGAGAGATGACCGTCCGTCGATGGATAGCAAGAGTGGATTACCGCCGCTGGAATCTTTTTTTTATTTTTTTATTTTTAATAAAGGAATTTTTCAAAAGTGTGTTTGTTTTATTTAAACATTTTTTACACTTTCTTTGTGAAATGGTAGGGGTACTTTTGTACCCCCTTACCATTTCAAACGGGGGGGGGCCGGGATCTGGGGGTCCCCTTATTAAAGGGGGCTTCCAGATTCTGATAAGCCCCCCGCCCGCAGACCTCCACAACCACCGGCCAGGGTTGTGGGGATGAGGCCCTTGTCCTCATCAACATGGGGACAAGGTGCTTTGAGGGGTCACAGACCCCCAAAGCATCCTCCCAATGTTGAGGGCATGTGGCCTGGTACGGTTCAGGAGGGAGGGGGGGCCGCTCTCTCGTCCCCCCCTCTTTTCCTGCGGCCTGCCAGGTTGCGTGCTCGGATAAAGGGTCTGGTATGGATTTTTAGGGGGAACCCCACGTCAATTTTTTTTTAAATTTGACGCGGGGTTCCCCTTAATATCCATACCAGACCTGAAGGGTCTGGTTATGGATATTTAGGGGGAACCCCACGTCAAATTTTTTCTTAAATTTGAGGCAGGGTTCCCCTTAATATCCATACCAGACCTGAAGGGCCTGGTAATTGAATTTGGGGGACCCCCACGCTTTTTTTTTTTTTATTTATTTATTTATTTTTTTATCAATGACTTTCAATGAGTGTTCTCTGTATTACGGAGCCGACAATTCATAATAGCTGCGAGTGATTTTAAAGGACTTTTTTTCCTGCATAAATGACACTTTGTGCAGGGACAATTCTAAGCACGGGAAACATGCGCCCCTTCACAGGCATACTATAGACAACCCCCCCCTACGAAATTTAAAGGAATATTACACTTTTATTGTTTCACTTTAATCATTATTAAAATCACTGCTCCCGAAAAAACGGCCGTTTTTAAAACTTTTTTTTGCATTGATACATGTCCCCTGGGGCAGGACCCGGGTCCCCAAACACTTTTTAGGACAGTATCTTGCAGAATCTTTTCTCTCTGTCAAATCTTTTTTCTCTGTCGAATATTTTCTCTATATAATCTTGGACTAATAGAGGTAAGGTTAGGCACATTCGAACACAGGTTCTATAGACACAGATTGTTGTCAGAGTCATGTCGAATCTCCTATTCTATATCGAACTGTTGTAACAATGAAAACGAAAATAAAGCATTTATTTATGTCGGATCTTTCGTTTTTCGGATTTTGTGCTTTCGTTATCGTTTGTCAAAACGAAAACGAAAATAGCTGAAATTCGGACGAAAATGCATTCGGACGAAAACGAATGCACATGTCTAAAAATTACTCCAGGACACTGTAAAAGCCTCATTGCACGTTATCGCAAACGCTTGGTTGCAGTTGTTGCTGCTAAGGGTGGCCCAACCAGTTATTAGGTTTAGGGGGCAATCACTTTTTCACACAGGGCCATGAGGGTTTGGATTTTTTTTCACCTTTAATAATAAACACCTTCATTTACAAATTGCATTTTGTGTTTACTTGTGTTGTCCTTGACTATTGTTTAAATTGGTTTGATGTTCCGAAACACTTAAGTGTGACAAACATGCAAAGGAACAGGAAATGAGGAAGGGGGCAAACACTTTTTCACACCACTGTATGCCCCGAGCCTCGCCAACTTGTTTATGGCTGAGTGGGAGGATAGGTCTGTTTTTTTGAATAAACCTCAACAATTAATTTTTTATCGGAGGTTTATAGACGATTTATTCTTTATCTGGGTTGGCACTGAGACATCAGCCAGAGAATTTATCAGGAGATTGAATTCCAACTCCAATAATATTGTATTGGACTTCAACATCAGCTCCAAATGTGTAAACTTTTTGGATCTTACCATTGAAAGAAAGGGGGGTGTGTTGAAAACTACAGTATTTTTTAAGGCCACCGATCGGAACAGTTTCTTATCTACAAGAAGTGGGCATCACCCTTCTTGGATTAAGAACATCCCGAGAGGGCAATTCTTGAGGGTACGTCGCAACTGTACCACTGACGAGGATTATTTAACCCAATCTGAGGTCCTGAGAAAGGTTCGTACAGAAGGGATATAATGCATCCAGTCTGGACATGACTATCAAAGAGGTCGCTAATATACCTAGGGAAGTCTGTCTTGAGCCACGTGAGAAGGGGGGGAGACATACAACACCAATTTAAGTTCTTATCGGGATTCCATCATCAGTATAAGGAAATTGAATATATCTTTGCAAAACACTGGTATATTCTTGGGAGAGACAAACATTTGGGACTATGTCTACCGGACTACCCCAAGTTTATCTATAGAAAGGCCCCCAGTATAGGGGATAAAATCATTAAAAAAATAATTGATCCCCCAATCAGACAAACTATATCAAGTGATCTGAAGGGATTCTTCTCATGTAGAAGATGTATTTGCTGTAAAACCGTGAGGAATCTGAATAGGGGGGTCACTATGGTAACCAATAGAGTGGGCGAAACCTTCCACATAAGGGAATTTATGACATGTAATATCCCATATGTGGTATACCTTTTATGGTGCCCCTGTAAGTTATTCTATGTGGGTCGTACTAAGAGGTTACTGAGGGTTCGCATCTCCGAACATTTAGCCAACATCCGTAAGGGATTTCGGGACTATAGTGTAGCCTTACACTTCAAAGAGTATCACCATCAAGATCCGAGCCTTTTACAATTCTGCGGTATTGATCATGTCCACCCCTCATGGAGGGGCTCCAATCGGGTGAGGGAACTCTCTCAGAGAGAAACCAAATGGATTTTTCTGATGAAGAGCCTGGCGCCGAGGGGAATGAACATCGAATTGGATGTGAATTGCTTTATTAGCAACTCATAATACCCTAGTATTAGGATTAGGGATAGGTGAACACTGGTTTTAGGACTAAAGAGTTGTGTGCGTTTTCGCTTTGTTTGTTGAATAATCTTTTGGGGAATTAACCCTACTAATGATTCTATTAAGATTATGGGGTATATGGGAAATCCCGTATAGAAATGTTTGGACCAATCAATTAAATATATACCCAATAGGTTTGAGAAGAACTAACCAACGGGGCCGATTACTAATGACCAATAGTGATGTCCATAGAAATTAATAATTTTAATTTATATCATGCAGACAGGTGAAGGATGGTACACCATATATTTTTGGATATAGATTTATGGAGTGGTTATGTTTGTGTAGGTGTTTATACACCACACTGATAGGGATGTATATGGGGATATTCTTCACCATTAGCTGCGGATATAAAGAAACATTAATGTTTAATTTTTTATTTAATTTTTAGTTTTTAAATTTTTAGATAAGGATGAGATGTACATTTATTTAATGTTAGTGGCACCTAGGACTGCATGACATAAATGGTATGATGTTCACTGTGTAAACTTTAAGGCAATGGTGACACAGAGATATTGTGTGTATAATAATGGGGAGAGGTAGATGAGAGGTATGTTGTGATGACTAGTGTTCTCCTACCGACCTCTATTAAAAAAGCCCCTGGGAAGGATAGTTTATGTTCTGTATTAGCCACCTTTATGGGGGGAGGAGACATCTCATAATTGTATAGTACTGTATTAGTGATGACTGATTGATATGTCGGCATCACTACTCCCCTTGCTGGTTTGGGGGGGTTTGGGTGGAATATGTGAGAGCTGTGTGTGGGAGGGAGTTTGATGCGCTGCTGAGTGCAAGACGTTGATGTGGGACTGTTGTCTGGTGTGCGCGTGTGCGGTAACACCGGATCAGCATTTCGGATGCCTGAGGAGGGATCTGAATGGGTGGGGGGATGGGCGTCGCTGATGTCCTGTCTGCTGTATGGTGGATAGGGCGTCATGTTGACGCATGCGTGGTGATGGCGCATTCGGCCATGATATCGTTGGCTCTCGCAATGGGTAGAACGAGGGGCTGGAGTACCGTCCGATGGCTGAGGGGGGCGGTGTCTGCGCATGCGCGAGTGGATGATTAGATCGTGACACCGGATCCCGCAATGGGAGGTGGAGTGAGATGTTGGAGCAGGCATGATGGCGCGATGTTGAGTGTTTGAGGCCTGGTGAGTGGGGATGACAGTGGCGTCTGCGCAAGCGCTATCGGATGCATACGAGCGGTAGCTTGATAAAGATGCCTACTCGTAACCCCTCGGATGGATCGTCACCGGATTGGCTCGGGGACTTTAGTGGGTGGATCGGAATAGTTGGATTGGAGGGGTTAGATGATTGGGAGTCATTGGGCGAAGAGTGGGCGTGACCGAAAGACTCGCCTATTATGGGATAGTTGCCATTAGAATAAAAGGAGGTACAGAGATCCAGATAGCCAACCCCATGAATAAGTCCTATGACGAAACATGTCGGGGGCATGGCTATCTGGCAACTATTGATTGAACCTACTCTGCAAACAAGGCGGAAGTGTGTGTGCCTCTAACACGAGGAACAGGACTGGAGGGAGAGTGTCACTGAGAGTCTGGCTGTAGGGTACCATACAGCAGGAGGAGGGGTGAGAGGTATCACTGACACTGCTACTGTAACCAGTATCCACTGTAACCACCAATGCCTTAGAGTGAAGTTTTGCTGATGTGAAGTATTGCAGTGACTTTGAAGTGCTTGTTACAAGTTTTTTTACATGTGAGTGCATTACCCAGTGGCTTTTAAGTGTGCTATTAAAGTTGTTTTATAGTATTACACCATGGGAAGCCTCTGTTTTTCTTTTTGAGGAACTTGGGGAAATATTTCTATTGGAATCTGCAAAGAGGAATTAATACTCTCTGAATACTGTGTGCCGGACATCTGTGATCCTCAATTAAGTAATTTGAAACGCTTGTTGAGCCTGGTGCGAGAGTGCTAGGCAATCCATCTGGTGAGTGCTCCATCTATAGGGGGTCACTGTTGGTGTGGTGAAGGATTTTCATCGTTTGGGGACACTCATAAGAAAGCACACAGGAGAAGGGTGTGCTGACTTTTTATTCATCACTATTTATTGCTCCTCTTTGGGACACTTCTATTGAAGGACTTATTTTTTCTGCTTTTTTATAAAAAATTGTTTTTTTATATACAAATAATTGCTTTTTTCTTTTTATGCTAAGAACACATGTGAAGTTGTGGTATACACATTTGCACATTTTTTTGAATATACTGTGCTCTTTAAGGGATATGGACACAATTTAATGTGCTATTTAATAGTATTTACTTTTGCCCATACACTTATTGAGTGATTTAAGGTCATTTGATTTTTTATGCTTTTTTTTCGCATATATATTTATATTTTGTTTGAGATAAATTGAACAAAGATTGGAAAGTCCCTTCTGTACACTGTCATTAGATACTTTTGGAAGTGTTTACAGGGGGACCGACCTTACATATTTAGCGCCACAAGGTGATAGTAATTTGACACAGTGAAGGTGTGAGGTTATATTTTCCTTCTGATTGATTGAGCGATATATATACAAGTGGCAGCTGGGGGAGGGTGGGGGCTGGCGCAGTGTTGACACACATAGGTGGCGATATTTGAGGTGTGTATAGTTTTAGGGATAAGCTTTGCATTTCAGTCGACCGTAAGTTCGACTCGAACATCGGCTGTTCGATCGTTTGGCGAAGATCGAACATTATGGGCCGTTCGCGCCAAATTGGAGCAGCGCCTCACGGGCCATAATGCACTGCGTCACCGCAGTGGTTTGCTGGCTGATGATTGGTCAAGCATGCACTATGACCTGCATGCATAGCGAATCAGAGTGCCGTAAGCAAACAGAGCCATAATTGGCCAAAGGCAGGGTGCTTTTGGCCAATTATGGCTCGGGGGTTAAGTACACACTGCGCACTATACAAGGCCACCTGCACATCAGTCCTGTGTAGTGTGTTGCTGGCTTTATAGAGAGAGAGTGTCATTTCATTTACTTTGATCCAGTTTAGCTAGATCTCACTGCAGACCATTCATGCTGTACTGTTTCTAATCTACTTCAGGCAGGCAGTTGATCCAGTTTAGCTAGATCTCACTGCAGACCGTTTCTGTTGTTCTGCTCCTAATATACTACAGGCAGGCAGTTCATTCAGTTAGCTGCAGTATATTCAGGACTATATCCTGTGCAGCTAGATCTTGCTGTAGACCATTCCTGTTGTTCTGTTCCTAATATACTACAGGCAGGCAGTTCATTCAGTTAGCTGCACTATATTCAGAATCAGTATATATATAAGCCATTCCTGGTGTACCTATTCAAATACATTACAAATAAATCAAATACAGTATGTTTGGAAGGCCAGCAAGGAGAGGCAGGTGCTCACAGGCCACTAAAAAAGGGCAAGAAGGCTTTGTGTCTACAGCCAACATTGCTGGTCGTGGACATGGTGCATCCTCAGCATGTGGTCATGGGGCACGTTTGTCCTTTTTGCTGGCTGTGTTGAGCCACAACATGCAGAAAAGTTGGTAGATTGGATGTCCAAGCTGTCCTCATCCTCTGTCCCCCAGGCACAGAGTACTTTGGCTGCCAATGCAGCTGCCAAAGCGGCGTCTTCCATCAACTCAATGTCATCAGTCACTCCTTCCCTAGCCCCACCATCATGCCCTGAGGAGTCCTCCGAACTGTTCGACCACAGTATTGGGTACCCGCTGTAAGAGGCTATGCAGCGTTT
The DNA here is from genome assembly GCF_037356315.1 of Lithobates pipiens. Classification (NCBI taxonomy): domain Eukaryota; kingdom Metazoa; phylum Chordata; class Amphibia; order Anura; family Ranidae; genus Lithobates; species Lithobates pipiens. The sequence continues at coordinate 189,192,897 of NW_027507785.1, read as the reverse complement.
TGAAGGCTCCGATGATGGTACAGGGATTGAGGAAGGCAGTAACATGAGCCAAGAGAGAGGGGGTGCCCAAGATGGACTACAAACTGGCAGTCATGTTCCCCCAGCTGCAGCATACTGCTAGGTTTTCTCCAGTGACGAGGAGGGAGGGGATGATGAGGTCACTGACTCTACCTGGGTGCTTGATAGGAGAGGGGAGAAGGAGCAGGAGGCACATCTCCAATGAGGCAGGATGCCTGCCAGGGGCCAGCTTAAGGGCAGCCAACCGACTGTATCACACCACAGAGCTCCGCATGTGCAGGGCGCTGCTGACTCCATGCGTTTTTCCAAAAGTTCTTTGGTGTGGGCTTTATTTGAGATATGTGCAGCAGATCACACATGTTTGCAACATATGTCTGAAGCATATCAAGCGTGGCCAAAACAACAGCTGCTTGGTCACCACATGCTTGACCAGACATATGTCAAACTCCCATGCAGTCCGTTGGCAAGCGTACTTAAAAGACCCACACCAAAGAACAAGATGGGCCTCTCCTTGCTCCTCATCAGCTGAGATCTCCAACCCCACTATACTGTCAGTTCTCGCAGAAACCTGCACTGAGAGGAATGACGGTGTAGAATTGTAATGGATGTGATTAAGCGAATCATGAAATGTCTATTCCAATGTATGAGTACATGTTTTATATGCCTGACATGTGAGTTTCAGTTTATTAGCTTTAAGACATATTCAGATATTTTGCAAAGCTCATCCTTCCCTTGCTTAGGAACTGGACTTACTGCAACAGCTAACAGAAAGTTTGCACCTGCTTCTGAGAATACATTCAGAATATAACAACATAACACCAATGGATTAAAAAAAGCAAAGAAATACTGCAGAAATGCAAGAACAAAGCTACTTCCTCAAATGAGCATCCAGCTAAAACCAATGTTTTATCACTATATGTATTTTTATATTTGTGGTTTGTATGCGTCAGTCTTGTTGACGTATCTCAATCTTTAATGGAATTGTATAAAAATCTTGAGAAGCATAAATATTAAACAGAAGTTTTTGATTCTGAACTGAGAGTCAGCCTAATCACTTCAGAGCGTGCATGCTTTTATATTAAATCTGATCAGGGGTAGATATAATAATATCAGACTTTTGTTCTGATCCAATTCCAAAACATTTTGGCGCCCATTGTGGTGCTCGAGGGTCCCAAGGGGTAGCCGATCAAGAAGGGACCAGGACAAGCCAACACAGAGACAGGATGGAGACTGATCACCTCTGAAAACGGTAAGACACTTTTGATATCTCGTATATCTAGTCTACTGTTTATCCTGTACCCATGGCTGGTCAACCTCTGTGTCCATATTAGCTTCCTGCAGCCCTCAAAGACAAGTATATATCTTGCTTCGAGTCTGTTGATATAATAAGGAAGCTGCAATTATATCTACTGCCTGTTTTGTTCTGTTCTGTTTTGTTAATCAATCTTGTGTTTTGTAGTGACTGTTGGACTGAGGAATTGATTATATAGTCATGGATGAAATTAGCTGACGTGGTTTAAACTTCTCCTGGGAAATATATTGTGTGGTAAAGCACAGGAAAACCAGGAGGAGGCACCAGGATGTGGTTAAACTTCTCCTGTGAAATATGTTGTGTGGTAAAGCATGGGTGCGGTGATGCATGGGAAAACCAGGAGGGGGCGTCAGGAATACGCCCAGCCGTGGCATGGGGATCCTGTGAGATCTGAACAATCCTTTATTTATTTAGGGTTGTCATACATCTTGTTGCTTGTTGGTCACATCTTGTTGTTGGTGGTAAGGACATGTCCTAAGTGTGTTTGTGGTCTGTTGTTTGGGATAAATGAAGAAGGCTGGGGTCTTGTTGAAGTAGTAGAGCCAGAATATAGGACTGAGTCTCTTAGTTATAAACCCTTGTTAGCAGAGACCACACATGTGTTGGTATTCAGATTAAATATGCATTACCCAGTTAAACTTGAGGTTGGCAAGTCACCACAGGCTATAGAAAGTGAAGTTAGAAGGCGGGGACTTGCAGCCGAAAGGTGCCCCTTACAACCTCAACAACCAGAACAGTTTGAAGAGGAAGAAAAAGATAGAGTGAGGAATTTGGGCATGGTTCTGGGAAATGTGAATAACATTTGAAGTGGTACATTGAATATTAACTGCTGTACTCCTTATCTGTTTGTTAAATGTCTTGTTGAGAGTAATATGTGGTCACATATTACTTGGCTCCTCTACCTGTGGCCACCTTGGGGGTCACAGGACTGGTCTACCCTTTGGGAAGGCGCATGCAGGGAGGCTTGCTTGGCAGCTGAACACTGTAGAGGTTCCTTTATCTCTCTCTCACTCTCCCACTCTATCTGTCTTGTCATTAACTTGAGACTGTGATATGGTCTGAACTGGTACCAGGTGACAGATAAAGGGATTGTCTGACCCTCTTGAGTCCAGGGCGGCTTCATAAAACCACGATACAAACCCTGAGCCCGGACATAAACTCTTCAATAGCTAACAAAACTATGGGGCAAAAGTTAGTGAGGCCCAAAAAGGGCAGTTTGGCCTGTCGCTTGGTGTTAGAGCGGGAAGGAGGGGGTGCTGTCAAAAAGGGAAAGAAATTGGCAAAAGTGTGTGGGGTTGATATGCATTTGGGTGGAGGACTACAGGTAGATGAATGGTGTAATATTTTGAAACGTAAAAAGGGTCTGTTGTCCGATCATGGGCTGCTACGAGCTTCAAATGCTTGGTTTAAAGTTGCTATTCATGAAGAAGGGTGGACAGAACATGAATTTAATCCAAATAATCAAAATGGTCATATTGTATATGTGTAAGGAAAGCCAGAAAAGAGGAAGCTAAGTAGTCAGCCACAGTCCTATAATAGCGTCTGGTCCCCAGGAAGTAGACACTGCCCTTCGTCTACCGCACCTCTGTTCTAGGTGACACCTCCCCTACTGCCCCTCTGCTACAGGTGACACTTCCCACTCTGACATGTCGCCCTGCGGCAACACGCCCTATGCCACTGCCTCCTGAACCGCCCACACTGAAACCCACCGACATGTTTCCAGTGATGGAACATGTTACAATCAATGTAGCATTTCAATTTCTGTATAGGGTGTCTTGATTATTTCAGCCAGAGTCTGACTTTAAGAACTGTTTTAGTTGCAGTTGCCAATCCTTGCATTATTGAAGTTTAAAGGTCCTTCTTTTCTAACAGCATCAAATGTAACAAATGTGATATATTTTTGCAAATGGTTTTAATTGTGTTTAAGCTGTATTAACAATAATTGGGGATTTTAAAATGTTGATTTTTAACCAGATACAAGTTTTAAGAGTATTATAAATAATGAGGAAGTTATGTATTCTGGGCGTTATGCCAGATGAATTGTGGTTGAGAAAGAAAGAGGAAGTGATTTAAGGTTGCTAATAATTAGTCTAGAATAATCACTAGAATCACACAAGTGTTAGGTGATTTAGGCCCCATTCACATCTGAGCGTTTTGTAGCTTGAAGCTTGGAAAAAATTGATTATTCTCCATGGAAATGGTTCACATCTCCACTCCAAAATGCCTGAAGCCAATATGTGCACAATAGGTCACGCAAGAAAAAGGAAAATCTGTTGAGAAATATCACAACAGAATAGCACAAATGTTTACCGATTTGGGTTTTAGCATGCTGAACAAAGCACATAGCATAGAGTAATGGAGCTTGAGACGTTAGTAGCAAAAGGCCTAGAATTTTCACAGAACAGTAAGAAGGTAGCTCCTCTCATAATGGCCTCTGACACACCGTATCTGCCCCAACCTCGCCACCACCCCGCCCCTCTCTGGATCACATGGACCTTCTCCACTAATATTCAGGCAAGCCTGTGTCACCTGCCTGCTACACCTGGACTGTTATGCCACAAGGTGCCCAGAACTCCCCCTCCCAATTCCCCAAGGCAATGGCCCTCATTCTGGACACCTGGATGAAGTTACACCCAGACATTGTACTCCTCCAGTATGACTTCCGGCTTTGTGCAGATACCTTCAGTGATGCCTCAATCTTCTCTGAAAGCCTCCTCCACTACCTGGCTGAGCAAGTAAGCAAGGCCTCGAAGCAAAAGGTCCAGTGGTGCAGAGAGAAGGTGATTTTCCTAGACTACAGCATCTCCCTAGGCACCCAACATCTCACTGAAGAAAGAGTTGATACAATCAAGGTCATCCCTTTGCCTCAAGGTCAAAAGTCCCTTCACGTCTTCCTAGGATTAATCTCCTACTGCTGTTCTTGGATCCCAGAAGCCTCCCTCTTGATGCAACCTCTCTATGATGCCCAGAAATCTGACCCTATCCTACATTCTCCAGAAGCTGTGGACAATTTTGAAACTCTGAAGGAGGTCCTCTCAACAGCCTCTGCTTTGGGCCTCCCAGACTATGAAAAGACTTTCAAACTGTTTGTCTCAGAGAGACAAGGACATGCCACAAGAGTTCTGGCTTAGGCCCATGGCAACAGACTCAGACCTATTGAGTATTACTCCTGTCAACTGGACTCAGTGGCCCCCCTGCCTCAGAGCTGTCTTTGCAGCCCAACCCCTTTTGGACAAGACTGCTGATCTCCTATTGGGCCTTGCCCCTCATGACATAACTGCCATACTAAACCAAGTACAGCCCAAAAACCTGTCCTCGCAGAGACACCTCAGACTCCAGTGTGCCTTGCTTATCCTCGATAACATCACCATCCTCCAATGTGATACCCTTAACCCGTCCACTCTGCTTCCTGTTCTTGAGGGGGTACCTCTTTGGAGAATGACTCTCACTTCACCGCTCATGACTGACTGCTTTGAAGTAATGATGATGGAGACATCACACCTACCGACAGTCAGTGAAACAGCCCTTGAGAATCCTGACTTGACAATGGTTGGATGGTTCTAGGTATGCAAACAGCACGGGTCGGTACCACACAGGATACGCAGTCACCGCCAAAGATACAGTTTTTCAAGCTTCAGCATTACCTTCCTCCATGTCTGCCCAGGAAGCAGAACTTCTGGCCCTAAGCATGGCATGTAAATTGGCAGAAGGAAAAAGCCAACATTTATACAGACTCAAGATATGCGCTTGGTGTGGCCTGCAATTTTGGGATCATCTGGAAAACCAAAGGGTTCTTGACAGCAGCAGGAACACCTGTAAAACACAGTGCAGCTATCAAGGACTTAACGGATGCCCTACTCCTCCCAGTACAAGTGGCTATACTTAAGGTAAAGGTGCAGGGCAAGCTGGTTTCCCAAGCACGAGGCAACCACCTTGCAGATACCGCTGCGAAACAAGCTGCAGATGGGTAACGAGAAGTGGTCAGCAGAGTCAATGCACCCATCCTGGATCACCCAATAGATACCCCTAAAAGAGACTGTACAAACCACCATGATTCTACAAAACCCTCCAGTAAATAGGTCTCATCTCAAGGAGCAACAGGTGGCAGCTGACAAAGAAGAAAAAGAAGTGTGGATCAAAAAAAGAGCCACAGAATTTGAAGGAATCATGGAATTAAACAAGATACCATGTCTGCCACATTTAATGTTTCCTGCAATTGTACAGTGGGCCCACAGTGCCTCCCATCATTCGAGGCCTATCCAGTTACCAACATGACAGCAAAAACCACAGCTGAAAGACTTTTAATGGAAATAGTGTGCAGATATGGCGTCCCAGAGGTCATAGAGAGCGTTCAGGGGCCGGCTTTCATGGCTTCAGTGACCAAGGAAATATGAGCAGCTTTAGGGGTCACACTAGCTTTCCACACCCCATACCATCCTCAAAGCAGTGGGAAGATGGAGAGGATGAATGGCACAATAAAATCTAGAATGCTAAAAATGTCTCAGGAAATGGGAATGAGTTAGCCAGATAGCCTACCCATTGCCTTATTCAGTGTTAGGTACACTCCAAGGGGAAACCATGGTCTGTCACCCTATGAGATATTGTTTGGTTCAGCCCCCAGACTGGGTTGTTACTTCCCACAGCAATTACAGCTCCAATCTGATGTAATAACTGATTATGTGACTGATTTATGTTGAGAATTAACCCGTATCCGTTCGCAAGTGTTTTCCATTCCAGATCCTGAGCTAGATAAAGGAACGCACAAGCTGGTTCCTGGCGATTGTGTCCTGGTAAAGAAGTTTGTGAGAAAGCACACTCTTGAACCCAGATATGATGGTCCTTTCCAGGTTCTCATAACCACTGCCAACTTCCCACTGCAAGAAAGTCCCTGTACCTGAGGAAGAGGCCGAGGGGACCAAATGATTCTGTATATCCTTTTCATTGTAATCATTGCTCAGGCACAGAGGTAGCCATCAAACAAAAAGATGGTATAACCCAATTCTGGTATAACTCATCCAATACACGTTGCCACTTTTATATCCGCTTATGAACAGATAATTCCATGTACTATGTACAAGATCTGGTCCTGGGATGAAATGGTAAGGCCCATGACTGTGTATGTATGTGTTACTGATTCCTATTGGGGCAACAACTGTGATTCCTGGGGAGTAGTGGGTTGGAACACTGGGGGGTACAAACCTGAAAGCGCCCAAAATTGAAAGGATAATAATAGGAAGACACTTTTAGATAGAATGACAAATCAACAAGCACACGGATCAGTATTTCACCAAAAAGTTCAGGCTGACCATTGAAAATCCTAGCAGAGGAGACAGTGGGACCTATGTACTGGGCCTATGGTGGGGAAGTGGGTATACCAGTTTAAGAAAGCCTTTCCAACTGAAAGATATGTTCAATAACCCAGAGTGGGGAGTCCCCCAATCCACATCTACGCTCCAAGGCATAGCCAAACAACTAGAAGCCGCTTTACATATGACCTGCCAAAACTGTATGGCCTTAGATGTGGTCCTAGCTGAAAAGGGGGGTGTGTGTAAGATGTTACCTGAAACATGCTGTATTTATATCCCAGATAACACAGCCCCAAATGGTAAAGTGACTTTAGCCATCCAGAAACTTGAGGATTTTTCCAAAGAATTAAAGAAGAATTCAGGGCTCTCCAACCCCTGGGATCAGTACTTCCCCTAGATCAAGGGGGATGGCAGGGAATTTTAACACAGATTGGAACAGCCATTCTGACAATTTTAGTGACCCTAGCTGTCATGGTATGCTGTGTTCTTCCCTGCTTTAAGAAGTGTGTAGAAAAAGCTGTTGACCAATCCACTCCATGTTTGTGAACCAAGAAATACTAGATGGTGATGATGAAGATTATGTAAGACTTGATGTTGATTATGTGTTACGCTCCGGTACAGTCACTTTCCCCCCCGAGATGCAACACTATAGGATTACAGGGACAGACAGCACCTGATTACCCCACTTCAAGCTGTATCGAGGTGGGTAGTGAATTCACTGCTCTTCTCTATATATAGCCCAAAAGAGTTGCAGAGAGAATGGGCCAAGTGAGTAGGACTTTTAGTATGAGGGACAGTTTGAAATAGACAGTTTCAAGGGGGGAACTGTAATGGATGTGATTAAGGGAATCATGAAACGTCTATTCCAATGTATATAAGAGTACATGTTTTATATGCCTGGCATATCAGCTTCAGTTTATCAGTTTATCAGCTTTAAGACATAGTCAGATATTTTGCAAAGCTCACCCTTCCCTTGCTTAGGAACTGGACTGACTGCAACAGTTAACAAAAAGTTTGCACCTGCTTCTGAGAATACATTCAGAATATAACAACATAACACCAACTGATTAAAAGAAACAAGAAATGCTTCAGAAATGCTGCAAGAACAAAGCTACTTCCTCAAATGAGCACCCAGCTAAAACCAATGTTTTATCACTATATGTATTTTTATATTTGTGGTTCGTATGCGCCAGTCTTGTTGATGTATCTCAATCTTTAATGGAATTTTTTTTAAAGTCTTGAGAAGCGTAAATATTAAACAGAAGTTTTTTATTCTGAACTGAGAGTCAGCGTAATCACTTCAGAATGTGCATGCTTTTATATTCAATCTGATCAGGGGTCAATGTAATAATATCAGACTTTTGTTCTGATCCAATTCCAAAACAGAATTAGGTGTGCCAAGTACTTGCGGGCAATCTGCTATCGCTACACCTACATACGATTGTAGCAGGCAAACTTCCCTACCCCAGTTGCTAAACTTTCGAAACAAATTTGGTCCCAGCAATCCACATGCCCAGCGGCTGAATGCTAGCTTAGCTAAATTGCTAGAACACCAACTGCTGCCTTTTCAGCTGGTAGACTCTGCCTCCTTTCGTGAATTTGTGGAATGTGTGGTACCTTAGTGGCAGGTTCCCAAACGCAACCTTTTTTTCACGGAAGGCGATTCCAGCTCTCTACCGGCATGTGGAAGGCAATGGCTTGGCCTCGCTGGAAAGGGCGGTCAGTGGTAAGGTGTATATTACCGCTGACTCATGGTCCAGCAGGCATGGACAGGGCCACTGGTTTCTGATTTACCTGTTTTTTTTTAGAGATACTAAGCAGCTTTTGTCTGATATTCAACCTATTAAATGGGATTCGGATTTTGTGTGGATTACTTGTGATGTGGCTAGCCTTTATTCATCTATCCCCCACTCTCTAGGGATTCAGGCCGTAGCCTTTTTTCTTAGACATCATAGCCAACACTCCTTGGTGCACCAAGAGTTTGTTTTATGTTGTTTAGAGTATTTATTAACCACTTGCCGACCGCCGCACGACGATGTACGTCGACAGAATGGCACGGGCAGGCATAAGGGCTTACATGTACGTCCTTGCCTGCCCGCGGGTCGGGGGCCCGATCGGGCCCCCGCCCGGTGCCTGCGGCGGTCGGTATTCGTTCGGGAGCGATCCCGGACGAGGGGACGGCCATTCATTCATGGCCACCCCCTCGCGATCGCTCCCGACGAATGAAAATGTCCCGTGACATCACTTCCTCTCCTGTAATGTAAACACAGGAGAGGAAGTGATGTATTCTCTCCTTCGTGTCGGTATTTTTCATTCCGGCACCGAGGAGAGAGCATCGGTGAGTTGCACAAGCACTACACTACACAGTAGAAGATGCCAGGCACACTCACACCCCCCCTTTACCCCCCGATCACCCCCCAATTACCCCTGCCCCCCCAGTCACAGTGACACCAATTGCTTTTTTTTTATTTTATTTTTTTTTGCATTGGTGTCATTTGTGACTGTAATAACTGTTAGGGCAGTTAGGGTTAGCCCCCTTTAGTTCTAATGTGCCCCCCTAACCCCCCCAATAAAGGTTTAACCCCGTGATCACCCCCCCTCGCCAGTGTCACTAAGGCTGGGTTCACATTGCAGCGGTTTATGAGAACGAATGTGATTCGCACCGCACTTTAGTGCAAATCACATCCGATCTCTGTGCGATTCGAGTTCAGCCATACAGATAGTATGGCTGAATTCGTGTCGCACCCGCCGCACCCGCCGCAAATTCGCACGGGACCCTTTTTTTGGCCCACAGCAGAATCGGATCGCATGGGTGTTCACACCATGCGATCCGAGTTTGCAGATCGCACTGCGATATGCGAACTGATCTGGGGGTGTCATTAACATTTCACTGACACTCCCAGCAGTTCGCATAGGGCAGTGTGAACTGCCGCCGGGAGGCATGCGATGCGGGAACCCGCCGCGGATTCATGGCGTTCCCGCATCGCTCCAGTGTGAACCCAGCCTAGTAAGCGATCATTTTTCTGATCGCTGTATTAGTGTCACAGGTGACGCTAGTTAGGCAGGTAGGTATTTAGGTTCGCCGCAGCTTTTTATAGCGCCAGGGACCCCCATATACTACCGCATAAAGCCCCCTGATTTCCCCCTAGTTAACCCTTTCACCAGTGATCACCATATAACTGTTACAGGTGACGCTGGTTGGTTAGTTATTTTTTTTATAGTTTCAGGGCACCCGCCATTTATTACCTAGTCTCACTAGTGTACCCCTAAATTTAGGGGTGTCTACTTTCCAAAATGGGGTCATTTGGGGGGGGGTTTGTGCCATCTTGGCATTTTATGGCCTTCAAAACTGTAACGCCCTTAGAAAGCCTGAAGGCGGTGCTTGGTTTTCGGGGCTAGGCTCCCAAAAAGTCCCACATATGTGGTATCCCCGTACTCAGGAGAAGCAGCAGAATTTATTTTGAGGTGTCATTTCACATATGCCCATAGCATGTGTGAGCAATATATCATTTAGTGACAACTTTGTGTAAAAAAAAAAAATTATTTTTTGTCATTATTCAATCGCTTGAGGCAAAAAAATAAAATATTCAATGGGCTCAACATGCCACTTATCAATTTCCTTAGGGTGTCTACTTTCCAAAATGCGGTCATTTGGGGGGGTTTTGTACTGCCCTGCCATTTTAGCACCTCAAGAAATGAGATAGGCAGTCGTAAACGAAAAGCTGCGTAAATTCCAGAAAACGTACCTTAGTTTGTAGATGTGACAACTTTTGCGCAAACCAATAAATATACAATTATTGACTTTTTTTTTTCAAAGACATGTGGCTGAATACATTTTGGCCTAAATGTATGACTAAAATTGAGTTTATTGGATTTTTCTAATAACAAAAAGTAGAAAATATCATTTTTTTTCAAAATTTGCGGTCTTTTTACGTTTATATCGCAAAAAATAAAAATCGCAGAGGCAATCAAATACCATCAAAAGAAAGCTCTATTTGTGGGAAGAAAAGGACGCAAATTTTGTTTGGGTACAACATTGCATGACCGCGCAATTACTAGTTAAAGCAGCGCAGTGCCAAATTGTAAAAAGACCTCTGGTCATTTACCAGCAAAATGGTCCGGTCTGAAGGTGGTTAACTCACAATTTTTTTATGTTCGATGGGGACTACTATCTCCAGAAGTGCGGGGCCTCGATGGGCGCTAAATTCTCCCCCTCCCTTGCTAATTTGTACATGGGTTGGTGGGAGAGGTCCCGCATTTTTTGGCGCTGGTTGTCCCCATCGCTCTGAGATTAAGTTTTTCCGTCGCTATATAGACGACTTGATCTTTGTGTGCACCAGGAGTGTTGGTGAATTAGATGAATGGCTTCTGTATCTTAATGACAACACCCTCAATCTTAAATTTACAGGTGTTATGGACCCTAAACAAATTGAATTTCTGGATGTTGTTCTGATGGGTGAGGGGGAATCTATTTCCTCCAAACTTTTCAGGAAGCCTTCTGCTGGTAATTCCTTGTTAAGGGCTGATTCAGGCCATCCAAGGCTTACCATTAAGGGCATCCCTGTGGGACAGTTTTTGAGGTTAAAACGGGTATGTAGTGATGAATCATCTTTTTTGAAAGAAGCCTCTGCTATGAAAAAGCGTTTCATAGAAAGAGGTTATTCAGCCCCTGTACTTGATAGGGCGTTCAATATAGCCCTTAATACGGATAGATGTCATCTCCTTCGTGATAAGGTCAAGAATGGAGATGGGAGAAGGCGGGTATCTGACAAATCCTTAAAAATTACAGTGTTTTCCACGCCTTATAGTTTAGAGTTTAGTCAAATTAAAGGGATCGTGGAGAAATATTTACCTATTCTCTACAACGATCCTGTCTATGCTCAAATTCTATCTAGCGGTATTAGATCAGTCTCCCGCAGGGCCCCAACTATTGGTGGCATGTTGTCCCCCAGCCTCTATTCGAGCAGCATTCAACACCCTAATTGGTTACAGTTTAAAGGATCGTTTCGATGTGGGGGCAATAATTGTCCATGTTGCCCCCACATTTTACGAGGCGATACCATCCTTTCTAGGTCTCTAAATAAGGATTTTAAAGCCATGGCCTTCATTAACTGTAACACTAAATTTGTTATTTACATGGTTACGTGTGAACAATGTTGCATACAGTATGTTGGACGCACAACACGAAGACTGAGAGACAGATTATATGACCGCCTCTATGACATTTCCAAAAAACACCCCACTAATGTGGCGAAGCATTGGAATCTTTGCCATGATAAGGATGTCAATGGCTTACGCATTCAGGGGGTGGAAAAGTCACTTTATCTAAAAGAGGGGGTAATAGGTTTAGTATGCTATGCAAAAGGGAGGTTTATTGGATATTCCATCTCCATACGAGGCAGCCTATGGGCCTTAACTTTGAGTGGGTCATTTCATTCTTTTATGAGTGAATTTTCCACATATTGATTGCCCAGTATTTACTAAGCTAATATGTATGGCTCCCATTTCGCTGGTTGTCGGTCTGGTGCTGACAGGTTTTTTCATCTGGTTCTGCTGGGCTCATTTTATTATGTTTCTGCCAGAGTTTATTCACTATTTTCCATTTATTATAATTGCTTTACATTGAGGACAGGCCAATTATTCGATTGAGACTGTTTTTTGAATAGGGCTGTATGCATATATTGCAGCATTTTTCTCTGCAGTGATTATGAATATCAGTATTTTTTATGTTAATTAATATCCTATTAGACATGTTTGTCATTCGTTTGATAATCACACAGCTGATATATTATGTTGGGTGTATGATCAATCAACAGGGTTTTTGTATCAGCTTCTTATACCTGTTGGTATAATGATATTCGCATTGAACCTGCCCTTGGTTTTAGAACATTCGATATCGATCGTTCATTTGGTCTATTCCTATATTTACTTTTATTTTTGATATCTATGCATTGTATCATAGGAGAAGACCTAAGTAGACACATCCAATAATTAGATATTTGCAATCTTTCTATTATGAAACCTTTTCTGGGATGTGTCATTTGTACGTAATATTTTTTGTGTGTTTTTCTCTGGTGGGTTTGACATTCGAAGAGCCCCATGTATTGGCATGCACACACATTGAGAGTTTGTTTCTTTCTCTCCTTTTTTTGTGTGTCTGCCAATGCGTGTGAAAAAACATATAATTTTTTTTTACATACAAAATGAAAAATGTTTTTACTTAGGCCATTTTTTATTTCTCTAGGTTACACCTATACCTCTTCACCTAAGGATAAGATTTATCATGTCATTCATTTATTACCATTATGTATGCTTTCAACGTGTCAGCTTGATTTTGGTGTTTTAGGAGAAAAAGGCTTTTTCCTTTCATCCATTTAAATGTTAATCTTCAGACTTTGGATGTTCACAGGTGTTTCCTTAATTGTTATCTTGTCATACACTTATTTTATTCATTTGTCTAATTGCTTGTGTGTGTGTATATAGCTCTGTATGTATATTCTGCTCATTAGCTATGACTAAGCACCGTGTTCGGTGTGAAACATGTAAGCGGCTGCGTAGTTAGTCTGTTTACCAGCCTAGATGCTATGATTTTAATTACATTTTTGAAATAAAGTTGAATAATTCGGAGTGCGGCTATCCAGCTACATCTTTTCTACTTCATGGACAGGGAGGTTACCTATCTTTCACGGTGCACTGGGTGAGCCTAATGGCAGCTGGGAAGGATGCAGGACAGGGTACAATATTGTTGGAGCTTGTTCCACTACCACGTCTCCAAAATGCTACTAGTGGTGATTCTGACACACCTCTCTCCTCCACCCCATCTTCTTCCTCCATGGCCTCTACCGCTATAGATTTGTCCTCAGAACCAGCGGTACTCTGTAGGCATTCAAGGGGCTATGCAAACACTTGGGCAAAAAGATGCCATGCGGTGCTTGAGCTGGTGTGCTTGGCTTTTTTTCGCCACGCCAGTGGCTTATGATCAAGGATGCATGCATTGTCCTGTTACCATTTAAGGAGGCCATGAGGATGGTGAGCAATGACAGTGCATGCACCAGTGATACTGTCCCTCTGGTCTACCTGTTGGAGAACACACTGCGTGGAATAATGGACACTTTAGGCAGAACAGAAGGATGAAGAGGAGGATTTCCTTGCCTCTGAAGGCCCCCTTTATCCAGACAGTGTTCCTGTGGGCCCACTGACCACACAGGAAATGGAAGAGCATCTATTTACACTTTACGATTTACACGCAGGAATATCTAGGGGCAAGATCCGACTTGGAGACCTTTCCAACTGAAAATCCTCTGGGTTACTGGGCCTTGAGGATGGATCACTGGCCAGAGCTTGCACAGTATGCAATTGAGCTACTGGCCTGTCCTGCATCCAGCATTCTTTTGGAACGCACATTCAGTGCTGCTGGAGGCTTTGTAACCGATCACAGAGTGCACATGTCCACCGTCTCGGTTGATCGGCTCACCTTCATAAAAATGAATCGGTCTTAGATCACCAGCTACCAAGCACCTGATGCTAATGTAGACGAATGTCAGAAACCATGAAACAGACTGAGACAGAAGTACAATCAAATCACACATCAAATAGAAAAAAGTGTAGTCAAGCATAGCCAGAGTCCTGTAGCCAGATCGGGTAGTCAGCCAGTCCAAAGTTCATTAACCAGATCGGGTAATCAGCCAGGCCGGAAGTCAGGGATCCAAGGTGAGCAAACGCAAGCAGCATAAGAAGCCAGGTGGGATGTCAGCAAGCCAGTCTTGAAACAACAGGAGATGGTGCCCTGTGATGTGACCAACGTGAAGGCAAATGCAAAAGTGAGCAGGAAGGCTTTAAATAGGCAGGTCAGACAAGCATTATCGGGAACAGCTGGTAACTGTGGAAAGAGAAGAGAGCTGGCAATTAGCCGACAGCTGAGCGGCCAGCCCAGAGGAGAAAGGGCTAAGCCAGCCCTGACACCGAATCATTTTTTTATGAATGTGAGATCCCTTCAAGACTGCTTATGCTGATGCTGAGTGACTATCCTATTCCTCTTCAATGTGAATGTTGATAGCTTGTAAGAACATTTTTTTTTTCTGGGCACCACCACCAGTGGCTAAGGCCCATTTTTTCTGCTTTTGTTTAAAAGGGGCGTGTAATTATAATATTTGCTGTAATATTTTGCAGCAGGGCTTGTTCCTGCGCTCAACTAGAGCATCTGTGAGGGGTTGCAGTGTTGTGGCACCAGCACCAGTGCCTAAAGCCCAATTTTCCTGCCCCTGTTCAACAGGGGCATGTATTTACAATTTTTGATCGAATATTTCACAGCAGGGCTAATTTCTGCACCCACCAAGAGTAACTGTGAGGGTTTACAGTGTTGTGGTACCACCAACACCTAAGGCCCAAATTTCTGCGTATATAGGGCAGGCCCCTACTTTCAAACATCCGATTTACAAACGACTACTACTTACGAACAGAGGGAGACAACAGGAAGGGAGAGGAAATCTACCCCTAGGAATGGAAATTCTCTCTTGTAAGAGTTAATATGGGAAAAAGGTGTCTCCAATGATGCTTTATCACCAATCCTTGTTTCCCTATAAAATCAAAATTTTCAAAATCCAATTGTTATTGGGACAGAAAGTAAGGTGGAATCAAAGACAGCAACAGAAATGTTACAGGGGTCATGACAACCCTTCCCTATGTTTTCCACAAAAGCTTAAAAATAGATTTTTTTTGGCTGGAGCTACATTTACAAAATGTGCCTGTTCCAAATTACAAACAGATTCAACTTAAGAACAAACCTAATTTTCATCCATATTGCTGGGACCCGACATTACATTACAGCTGCAAGCAGTTTTAAATTACTTTTATTCCTTTAGAAATGTCATTTTGTGCAGGGACTGTTCTAAAACACAGGAAACACACGCCATTTTACAGGCATACTATAGACACCCCTAGATATGATATTTAAAGGAATATTCCACTTTTATTTTGTTCACTTTAAGCATCATTAAAATCACTGCTCCCGAAAAAACGGCCGTTTTGAAAACTTTTTTTGTTGCATTGATACATGTCCCCTGGGACAGGACTCGGGTCCCAAATCCTTTTTAGGACAATAATTTGCATATTAGCCTTTAAAATTTGCACTTTTGATTTCCTATGTTTGAGTCCCATAGACTTTACTGGTGTTCAAGAGTTCACACAAACTTTCAGTCTGTTGGCATGTTCTGGATGCGAACCAAACCAGGGGGTTTTCGGCTCATCCCTATTTGCTACAAAACAAATATATCCATGACAGGTAGGGATGAGCCAAACACCCCCCGGTTCGGTTCGCACCAGAACTTGCGAACGACCCCCGCGTTCGGTACGAACGTTAGAACCCCATTGAAGTCTATGGGACTCGAACGTTCGAATTGGAAAGTGCTAATTTTAACGGCTAATATGCAAGATAGTGTCCTAAAAAGGGTTTGGGGACCTGCCTCCTGCCTCAGGGGACATGGGTCACTGCAAAAAAAAAGTTTTAAAAACGGCCGTTTTGGCGGGAGCACTGATTTTAATGACGATTAAAGTGAAAAAAAAAGTGAAATATTCCTTTAAATATGGTGCCTGGGGGGTGTCTGTAGTATGCCTGTGAAGTGCCACGTGTTTCCCGTGTTTAGAACGGTCCCTGCACAAAATGACATTAAACGGAAATAACACCATTTAAAACTGCTTGCGGTTTTAATGTTATATCTGGTTCCTGCAATATGGTTGAAAATCATTGAGAAACATGGCATGGGTTGCCCTTCCTGCCCATTACCAGCCTATTTGGGTCTTGTACGCATATTAAGGGGAACCCCGTACCCATATTAAAAAAAGGAAATGCGTGTGGCCCCCAGGCCCTATATACTCAGAACAGCAGTATACAGGCGGTGCAAACAAGACAGGGACTGTGTAGGTTTGTTGTGTTAAGTTGAATCTGTTTGTCATTTTCAACCGGTACATTTTTAAAGTGTAGCTCCAGTCAAAAAAACTATCTTTAAGCTTTTTGGAAAACATAGGGAAGGGTTATCACCCCTGTATAATTTGTTTTGTCGTCCATATTTTTTCATCTCACTTGCTGCTGTCTCCTTGCGTTTGCAAGTAGGAGATGTTTGTAAGTTGGATGTTTGAAAGTAGGGGCCTGCCCTATATTATAGCGGTATGTACTGGGTACAGAGCACGCAGACAGCACGCACTGCATCTCCTAACACTACTCACTGCAAGCTCTATTATTAACCACTTGTTAGCCCAATGTTTGCATAAAGTGAAAGATGAAGTTATGCTGAGTAAATAGATATCAAACATGTCACTCTTCAAAATTGCACATGCCCGTGGAATGGCGCCAAACTTCGCTACTTAAAAAACCCCCATAGGCAACGCTTTAATTTTTTTTTTTACTGGTTACATGTTTTGAGTTGCAGAGGAGGTCTAGGACTAGAATTATTGCTCTCGCTCTAACATTCTCGGCGATACCTCACATGTGTGGCACATGCGAGCACATGGGGACATGGGCGCTTTAATTTTTATTTTATTTTTTTATTGTTCATTTTACTTTATTTATTTTAGTTTGACATTTTTTCCCCCAAAAATATATTTTTGATCACTTTTATTCCTATTACAAGAAATGTAAACATCCCTTGTAATAGGAATATGGGGTGACAGGTCCTCTTTACAGTGAAATCTGGGGGGTCAATATGACCCCACATCTCACCTCTAGGCTGGGAAGCCTGAAATAAAAAATAAAAAAAAGATTCTGGCTTTGATCGTACTGGCGAGTTGGTAGAAGCACCGGAGGGCGGTGAGGGGTGGGGGGCGTCTATGGCTGGGTATTTCAGGGTATCACCGAGTATGGCTGGGTATCTCTGAGTATGGCTGGGTATGGCAATTTATGGCAGGGTATTACAGAGTATTGGCGGGGTATTGGCGGGGTACTACAGAGTAATAGCAGGGTACTGCAGAGTATTGGGGGGTACTACAGAGTAATGGCAGGGTACTGCAGAGTAATGGGGGTTACTGCAGAGTAATGGGGGGTACTGCAGAGTAATGGGGGGTACTGCAGAGTAATGGGGGGTACTGCAGAGTAATGGCAGGGTACTGCAGAGTAATGGCAGGGTACTGCAGAGTAATGGCGGGTACTGCAGAGTAATGGCGGGTACTGCAGAGTAATGGCAGGGTACTGCAGAGTATGCACTGGTATTGCAGAGTATTGGCAGGGAATTGAGGGGTTAAATTCGGTGAGCAGCGATGTGGGCACTGCAGATGCAGCCCACATCGCTGCTGACACCGATCTCTTTCCCCTCCGCTGTACCGATCGGTACAGAGAGGGGAGGGAGGAACAGGCGTCATAACATGACGCCGGTTTGTTTCCAAGTGATCACTCCGTCATTTGACGGAGCAATCACGTGGTAAACGGCCGCTATGAGCGGCCGTTTACCGTGATCCGTGATGCGACCCGGCGGTCACGGATGCTCTCGAGTGCGCACACCTCGGGGCACGCGAGAGCAGAATTCTGGGAGGCCGTTAATTAACGGCCTCTCAGAGTTAAACAACCCCCCTGAAGCCGTTAATCGGCAATGGGCAGTTGTTAAGTGGTTAAAGCTAGATCACTAGCTATATAGGTGAGGTGAATATAGTGGTGTATACTGCAGTCAGGGCACAGACAACAACCACTACACAGCAGCAAGATAGGAAATCAGCCAAAAACGATTGGTGTGTACTGTGTTGAAGGTACACAGAACACCCACTGCTTCAGATGCTAAGTAACACACTACACGAGGCCGCCTCAAAGGCGGCCTTATATAGTGTGGGGCGTGCACTACACAGCCTGAGCTATGATTGGCCACAGGCAGGATGTCTGTGGCCAATCATGGCTCTCCTCGCTGCCGGCGCTGCGATTGGCCAAGCATGCGGGGTCACAGTGCATGCTTGGCCAATCATCGGGCAGCAATGCACTGCGCCAACGCAGTACATTATGGTCCGCGCGCGCGTCACTCGAATTTTGACGCGAACGGCCAAAACGTTCGGAATTCGCCGAACGCACGAACAGCCAATGTTCGAGTCGAACGTACGTTCGACTCGAACACGAAGCTCATCCCTAATGACAGGTTTCCAATGTCTAATTTACCTAGGAGAAATAAGGGGTACCAGTGGTTTCCCATATGATTTGATATAGGGGTGTCTGGACGTGATACATTACATATTATCTGAGAAAACTAAATATGTCCATATTATAGCTGTGCTATTATATATAGTAGGAATTGCAGTGCAATAGACAATATAATGACAAAACAATACATACCGATATCATAAAGTCCAGTAAAAGTCCTTATTAAAACTGTTGGACTACAAGTCTCAGAAGATTCAAACAAAGGCTCCACCTAAATAGTGACAGACCCTCCACCTCTGGTAGTATATCTACGCTCAACTCAATGCATGGAGCTAACAGGCAGTTAATGCAGGCAGATCCCACACAAGGTAGGTAGCTGGTGATTCAATAGAAACAAATTATGTTACAAATAAAAGACAGGCTCTTTGTACAAAAAACTGTGTACATGTATCACATGGATGGCAGCGGGTGGCTTCATCCAAGCGTGGCTCCTCCCCCGTACGCTTTACGTTAGAATGAACTTCCACAGCGGGGCGGCTATTATTAGTTTGTAAGTTATGAAACATGCTGAAATTTCAGAACTATACTAAACTGTTTGAGCTTCGGGGCATGGCTAAGACCGGCATGTGAGATGACGCACTTCTCACAGCTCCTGCCTGATCCGTCCACCGATCCTTCCCTGGCAGCTACCATACTGCTTTTTTCAACTCCCCAACTGGCTACCGAGCACCAGCAACTCCCGGACCGACCGCCGGCCCTCTGTACCCGAGGGAAGACTCGCAGAGGCCTGTTGGAGATGGCAGGACCGGACTCCCAAGATGGCGCTGCAGAGTCGGCGGCCATGGCACAGCGCACTCCACGGAATGCAGATAGATCCAGAGAGGGAGGTAGCAGGATAGCTCCAAAGACTCAGGGTAAGGAGCAATATCGGGCATTCCATATTATGCTCAAAAGCTGCAGGGCCCTGAGGTTATTGATACAGCGGAGGAGACACGCAGAGGATACAGTGGAGCCCCTTGAACAACCCACGCTGGCTGCTATACTGAAGGCTGTTCATGTGTGCACGGCATCGGTTAATGATATGAAGGAGCAGTTTCGGGGCATGAGGGAAGAAGTCTCACTTCTCAGACAAGATTTGCAAAAATGTAAAGAGAGGGCACCTGCGGTGGAGAGTAGAGTGAGTGACATAGAGGACAAGCTACCCCCCCCCTTGCTTGTGAGGCCAGAGCAGCACACTGCATAGCACAAGACACATACAACAGAGCTGAGGACATGGAAAATCACTTACGCAGGAACAATGTCCGCATTGTAGGTCTACCCGAGAAGTCGGAGGGTAAAGACCCCACTTTGGCTGTGACTCCTTTTCCCCATTTTTCACAGTGGAGAGGGCCCACAGAGTGTCTGGTAGACCTCCTCCACAAGGTGCCTCCCCCCCCAGGTCTATGCTGGCCAGTATGCTACACTGCAGAGACAGAGAGGCAATACAAAGATGCGCAAGGGAGCGCGAGAACGTCAAAATTCATTGGTGTCAGGGTGTCATTTTACCCAGACTTTTCAGATGAAGTTCAGAAAGCCAGGGCAAAATTCATTGAGGTGAAGAAACTCCTGAGGTCTCTGCAACTACCCTACACCATGCTTTACCCAGCTAAGCTACAGCGGAGGGGCATGCATAGTTTTTTGAGTCAGCTAGAGATGCGGTAACCTGGTTGGATCATAACGAGCAGGCCCTTCGCCGCCACAGGGCGCATGCTGACAGAGATTGATAACATTACAGAACTATGGGACCCACACGATGGACACAGTTTTAAGACTGCTTTTGACAATGTTTTACAGCACTTAGCAAAGGCCCTTTTTTGTTTTGCCTAACTTACCTTGTTGGCCCTACCTCATAGTTCTCTTCTATTTCCCTACTGCCAGAGAAAGCTGTGATTTAATTTAAGCGCTAGGAAATCATCTGTGACTTTCAATTCTACGACCACCCCTTTCTATCCCTCTGGGAAATTTTTTCTTTCCTTGATTGGAAAATGCAGGATTCAAAATTTGGCCATCTGTTAGGCCATAGTGCCACGATAAGTTTTGCCCTGTTGGTAGAGTTGACCTGGAAACCTGTACCTGCCCAGATCTTAAAGCCACTTTACATTGAAGTTGATTTTAGCGGGTCATGGAACTGCCAAACTAAAAATGACACTTCCGCTGTGCCTTATTGCAGCATACAGTCTAGATCAGTGATGGCGAACCTTTTTGAGTCTGAGTGCCCAAACTGAAATAAATAAGTTGGTTTTGTTTTGTAAAGTGCCAACATGGCAATTCGCGAGAAAGGGGTGCTGAGCAAAAGAGAGGGGGTGTGTGAGAGAGATGGGGGTGTGTGTAAGTGAGAGGGGGGTTGTGAGAGAGAGAGAGAAAGGGGGGTGTGAGAGAGAGAGAGGACACATAGAGAAAGGTGACAGAGAGGGAGGGGGGACAGATAGATAGAGATAGGGGACATACACAGAGGGGGGACACACAGGGGGGGCAGAGAGATGGGGGCACAGAGAGGGGGAGGGGGGCAGGGGGGGAGGGGTGTGAGATGCTGAGAGAGATGGGACAGAGAGAGAGAGAGAGAGAGAGAGAGAGAGGGGTATGGGACAGATAAAGGGGGGGGCACAGTGACAGAGAGAGAGGTATGGGACAGATAAAGGGGGGGGGGCACAGTGACAGAGAGAGAGAGAGGAGAGGACACACACAGAGAGGGGGGACACAAGGGGGGCAGAGAGAGAGGGGGGACAGAGAGATGGGGGGAACACAGAGGGGGAGGAGTGTGAGAGATACTGAGAGAGAGAGAGAGAGAGAGAGAGAGAGAGAGAGAGAGAGAGAGGGGGCAGAGAGAGAGAGAGATATGGGACAGAGATAAAGGGGAGGGCACAAAGAGAGAGAGAGGGGACAGAGAGAGGGGAGGGCACAGAGAAAGAGAGAGAGAGGGGGCAGAGAGAGAGAGAGAGGGGGGGGCAGAGAGAGAGAGAGAGGGGGGGCAGAGAGAGAGAGAGAGGGGGGGCAGAGAGAGAGAGAGGGGAGGACACAGAGAGAGAGGGGAGGACACAGAGAGAGGGGGGACAGAGAGAGGGGGGACACAGAGAAAGAGAGGGGACACAGAGAAAGAGAGGGGACACAGAGAAAGAGGGGACACAGAGAAAGAGAGGGACACAGAGAAAGAGAGGGGACACAGAGAAAGAGAGGGGACACAGAGAAAGAGAGGGGACACAGAGAAAGAGGGGACACAGAGAAAGAGAGGGGACACAGAGAAAGAGAGCATAAAGAGGGGGACACGGGGGCTGAAAGAGAGGAGAGCTGAGAGAAAGGGAGACCTCTAGCTCTGTCCTTATCTGCAATCCCTGCTCTGCCTCCCTGCCCCAGTCTTTGTCTGCAGGTATTCAGTGTATAATTGTGCCCGTTACCTGTCTCCATCCCTGTTCCATCCAGCGGCTCCCTCACAGCCTGCGCCTCTCGCCTGTCCTTGTCTTCTGGGCCCATGGTCAGTCTGTTCTC
Source organism: Lithobates pipiens (assembly GCF_037356315.1). Lineage (NCBI taxonomy): Eukaryota > Metazoa > Chordata > Amphibia > Anura > Ranidae > Lithobates > Lithobates pipiens. The sequence continues at coordinate 189,170,630 of NW_027507785.1, read as the reverse complement.
CGGGCCTCACTGTTGAAGGAGGTTTGAGGAGTCCAAGCTCCAGAAGGCGCCAGGGATGCTGCGCCCCTCTTCAGCCATACAATGAAGCAGTGAAGCTCTTCTCTCCCTTCCGTGCGTGCTGTCAGACCTGTAGCCTACCACGTGGAGAATGTGGGGCCGCCCACTCACTCGTGCAGACAGTTTCCCGCACCTCGCCGCTGCTTGCTTCTCTCCCTCGTGTGCTCTCAGGTCTGTAGCCTTCCACGCGGAGGCTGCGGAGCCACCCACTCACTCGTGCAGTTAATTTCCTGCACCTCGCTGCTGTTTGCTGCCATGTTTTCCCCACCATGAACCAGGACCCTCTCGCGTGCCCACAGAGATGGCTCTGCGTGCCAGCTGTGGCACGCGTGCCATAGGTTCGCCATCACTGGTCTAGATCATCATGCAGTTCAAGTAACTTTACCAGTTTGACTACAGGAAGCCCCGAGGACATGAAAGTCTGCTTGTTTTTTACCTTCCCCACCCCTGAAGGTTACTCACAACTGGGGGAGCATGGGGGCCCCATTTGGCTTACATTTTTCCCCCCTGGATGGCGAGTGCAGCAGTAATTTCATGGAACATTAGGGGCCTGAACTCCCCTCTTATGCACACAATGATATTTACTTGTTTAAAAAAGTTTTTCCCTGCTATTTTATGCTTACAGGAGACACACCTTACCTGTGCCACCAGAGGATGCTTGAAGTATCCGTGGATTGGCGGGACTTACCATTCCACTCACACCTCCTTCTCCCGGGGGGTGAGTGTAGCGTTACACATGTCCCTGGACTATCAGGAACATGCTTCCAAAATAGATTCAGAAGGAAGATTTGTATTTTTACACTGTCGTATTGCTATTTTGAAATGTGTATTGGCATGTGTGTACATACCTCCCCCGTTTGACGCATAGGTGCTCCGGCTTCTCCTAGAATTTTTGGGGGGGCGGCCGGACCTCCCGTTACTGATAGTGTGGGACTTTAACAGTTGTCTGAATACGGGTCTGGATAAGCATCCGGCTCTGGGCACACACAGTCCTCAGACACTAACTCCTCTGGCTAGGTTGTTAGAAGAGGTGCGATGGATAGACATATGGAGGCATCGATGGAGACATATGGAGGCAAACAATTCTCCTGCTTCTCGAAAACTCACGGGTCTTTGTCCAGGATAGACTTGGCAGTGGGAAACTCAACCATGCTCCCCTCAGTCTTAGATATTTCCTATAAACCTAGATGTGTTTCGGACCACTCATATTTGGTGGTCAATTTAATTGTCACTTAAACATCCTCACTTCCTAGGGCCCCCTGGAAATTCAATGCCTTCTGGCTTCAGTTATTTGCAACACCAGTGGAGATAGAGGGGAGCATCTGAGAGTTTTTTACTCAGCAACCTGACTCACTGTCGGTACTTACTGAATGGGAGGCATTCAAGACGTTTCTGAGACAGCTACTTAATAAGGAGGTTAAGAAGGTTACGAGATGGTCACAGGCTCTCAGGGAGGCGCTTGAGGTGCAGGTTCATTCCCTGGAGGCAAGATACATTCAGGACCCTACAGAGTCCATAAAGGGGGTGTGGCAGTCGGCTCAATCAGCATATAACCACTTGTTAGCCTCCTCGGCGGAAAAAAAATAGATTTTTCTCAAGGACAGCTTTTTTTGAGGAAGGGGAGGTTACTGGACGTCTTTTGGCCAGAATAGCTAACTCTGAGCAGAAATCTCCAGTTATAAGAACTAAAGACGAAAGAGGGACAACTGGTTCATTCCCCTAATAGGGTGATACAGACGTTAGCTGACTACTATGAGGAATTATACCGCCCAACCTCGCAGTATGGTTCCGAGGAGCTGGCTGCTTATTTAGACGAAATACCATTCCCACAACTCGCAGGTTCCCAAAGTGAGGCATTGGACGCCCCACTCACCCTTGAAGAATTGCAGACTACGATGGCTGGGTTCCCCAACTGTAAGGCCCCGGGGAATTCCATCAAGGTCTACAAGCAGTTTTCTGAGATATTACTCCCTAGGCTGCTTGGAGTGTTCAATGCTGCCAAGGAGAGGGAGATTTTACCTCCCTCTATGTCTGAAGCAAATATTGTTATAATTTTAAAACCTGATAAGGACCCAGTAGACCCGGCCTCATACAGGCCGATATCTCTGTTACAATCCGACATTAAGATATTGGCCAAGGTTTTAGCTCTCAGGTTAAACAAAAGTAATTAAATCAGTTATACATGCAGACCAGGCAGGCTTTATGCCAAAGAAATCCACGGCAATACATCTCAGGAGACTATTCCTCAATATGCAATCACTGGCTGATAATGTGGGCAAAAGGGCTCTCTTGTCACTGGAGGCTATGAAAGCATTCGATAGTGTGGAGTGTCCATACCTTTGGGAGATACTGAGGCGATTTGGCTTTGGAGTCGGTTATGTCTCTTGGGTGCAGCTGCTTTATCACTGCCCGAGAGCTGCTATTAGGGAGGCCGGCAGGCTATCCTTGTCATTTCAACTCGGTTGGGGCACTCGGCAGGGGTGCCCACTGTCCCCCCTGCTGTTTTCCCTGGCAATAGAACCACTGGCCATTAGGATCAGGGAGCACAGCGGTATCACAGGTTTCTGCTATGGGGATAGGCAGGAAAAAGTGATGCTTTATGCAGATGATACGATGATTCTACTGGGTGACATGGCACAGTCTCTGAGCAACACAATGGATACAGTGATTCAGTTTGGGGAGTTCTCGGGCCAAATTGGTCCAAATCAGCACTTATGCCAATAGACGAACAACAAATACAGCAGGGGGGACGGGTGGGAGAGATCCCTCTCGCCCTCTCGTTTAAATATATGGGCATAAGGGTGACCCCTCGAATCAGAGACTATAATGTTTTAAACATCGCACCGCTGCTGACCAGGTTAGCGCAAGGACTAAGACTTTATTATGTATGTCGGCTGCGGGTAAGGTTAATCTTATTAAAATGATTTTTATGTCCCAACTGCTATACATGCTCCACAACTCCCCAGCTGTGATTCCATTAAAGACCTTTAGCATAGTAAATTCAATATTTCGAGAGCTAATATGGAAAGGCCGACCCCCTAGGATTAAATTAGAACATCTCCAACGCCCAAAGGTGGAAGGTGGCCTAGCATTGCCGAACCCCTGGCTGTACTATATGGCCTCTCAGTTGCAGCATTTGATAGGCACCATGGTCCCAGAAGGAGATCCAACTAATAGAATCCCCAGCATGTCTGAGGTCATTATGCTGCGCACAGTGGGTGGGAGATCTATCCCAACTGCCCTTGAGGCACTGGCCTTCAGTAAACCCCCCCCCCCAAAAAAAGTTTCCCCACATACAATTTAATACAGAAAATATGGAACAAAACCAAATATCTGCAGGAAGCAACAGGTATTAGTGAATATAGTCCTATATGGGCTAATGAGTCTTACCCTGAATTAGCTAAGCTACAGCATAAGGAGAGATGGCAGAGGATTGGCGTGTTTTATCTGACACAGATAATCAGCAATGGTAAACTATTACCCTTTGATACCCTGAGAGAAAGATATTAACTGCTGGCTCATATGCACTTTTACTATATGCAACTTAGACATGCCTTTATAGCCCAATCAAGGGTCTCAGAGTGGCAGGTGGAGGGAATGCCTCTTATCTCCCAGATTAAAGCAGCCGAAAATTCTAAAGGGTTTATCTCACAAAGCTACGCCACACTTATAAGTTCTTAGTGAAACACCCCCTGGCTGTCAAAAGGAAATGGGAATTAGATGTAGGACCCCTGGAGGACGAACAGTGGGAAGAAGTACTGCAGTCAGTGGCCATATGTTTGCTGAATGTGACGCAAAGACTTACACAGCTGTACACAATACTGAGAACTTACTATACACCCCGCAGGTTACATTCTATGGGACTTACGTCAACACCCGTGTGTACTAGATGCGAAAGGGACCATGAAGACTTAATACGTATGATGTGGCGATGTCCCAAACTCCATGTTTATTGGAGAGGGGTGACTGACACCCTGAGCACGGTATTTCGGGTGTCGGTCCCTTGGGACCCTAGGTGCTGCATTTTGAACTTGCTGGATGATCTGGAGTGGGACTCCCATACCAGAGAGGCCCTGTCTAGGGCACTCTCTGTGGCCCACAAGTTGATAATGCTTCACTGGAAATCAGACTCACCTCCAACGGTCAGGGAGTGGACCACCACATTAGGCAATACACTGAGAATGGAAAAATTTGTATATCAGCATAGAGGTTGTCCTGATAAATTTGAAAAATTGTGGGGGCCATGGCTGGGCACTCCGGGTCTTGCCCCAGATGACCTAGTCATGGACCGACTGCTCGGCTCTGGGTTTAGATAAATACAACACTACAACTATATTTCTACTTGTACGGATATGGTATAAGGTATTGGTTTGTTTACGGATTGAGCAACAATATAAGGCTGGGGATGGTGTGGTTTGGGGCGATCCAAAGGCTCTTAAGTATGTTATGTCCTCGGGCCACTTGGCACTGTAATACATTGTTTTGTATCTTTTATTTTTGAATATGGATATTTGAACTGTATGCGTGAACTATTTAATAAAGTTCTTTTTTTGGATAAAAAATAAACTGTTTGAGCTTTATGTGGATTGAGGTATTTACTACAGGTATCTGTTGGATCTCTGAATTGAAAGGGTGACAGTTTTACGGTAGTCCTGGACATCCTACCAGGCCAACATTTGCTGTTTTCACAGGCCTAAGTCTAGTTCTGTTTTCTCTATGTTAACAGCTCTTTTAACGTGTTCTGAGTTAAGCCTATGAATTCCTGGAAATAAGGGAAAAGGGAGGGGGTTCAGATTTCTACTGCAATGTGTAACTGTTAGCCAAGACTATCATGGCTATATATATATATATATATATATAGATATTTTATGATTTCTTATTTAAAATTTTATCATAACCGGGATGTCTATTAGACTCTTGTTTGGACAGATTTAAGTGAATTATTTCTAATGCCGCGTACACACGATCGGACTATCCAGCGGACTTAGTCTTCTTCTTCATAAGGGGGCGGGGTCACCATGTGACATCGCCTGGTGACCCCGCCCCTTGTCCCTATATAAGTCGCCGCACAACGCGTCCCTGCCATTGCGGCCAGAGACAGCATCGTGTCAACATCGCAAGAAAGAAGAAAAGAAGAGAAGAATACAAGAAGGCGGCGGCAACAGCGACAGAAGGCCGGGCCAACGCTAGTAAAAGAGTTGGAAGAAGAAAGCGGAGGTCCGGGAAGAAGAAGAAACGAAGAGGGGGACAAGACCCCGAAGTCGGAAGAAGACCCCCGAACGCTGGCGGCTACGAAGAAGAAAGCCGGGCTCCTTCGCTAATAAAAGAGCTAGCAAAAGAGCAGAAGATAGAGTAGGAGTTTGGTGTGAAGACCCCCCCCAAGACAGAAGACCATCAGAGCTGTCTCACTTTGTGTTGTGTTTTTTTATGTACACTTTTTTCACCAAGTGAATGAGTAGGGGTACATTGTACCCCATACTCATTCACATAGGGTGGGTGGCTGGTATCTGGGGGCCTCCTTATTAAAGGGGGCTCCCGGATTCCAATAAGCCCCCCGCGCTTGCTCGTCCCCACCCCCTTTCCTGACCGGCCAGGCTACGTGCTCGGATAAGGGTCTGATATGGACTTGGGGGGGACCCCCACGCCGTTTTTTTCGGCGTAGGGTTTCCCCTTTAAGTCCATACCAGGTGATGGGGCCAGCGATGAGTCAATCTCGCCGAAGGAAGCGGCGACATTGACTTCCTTCGCTAGTCCCGTCTACCTGGAGCCGCATTCAAAATTAACAGACTTTTCTCCGTGTGTGGGCAAGTCCGTTCATTTCAAAAGTCCAGCGAACTAGCACACAGACAGCCGGATTGTCAGTCCAGTGGACAATTTTGAGTCAAAACTTCTTTCTAAGTCCGCCGGATTGTCCGACCGTGTGTACGGAGCATAAGAATTACAGGCCTACAATATAAAATGCCAAATTTCCATGCAAAATAATGGTACCGCTTTCAGCGTCTAAAATCTGAAATAATCATACCGCCAGGGAGGTTAAAGTCCCACAATCTCCAGCTTTTTCAAAGACTATCAAAACAAGTAACTACAGAGATGTGGGATTTGTGATAGCCCTTCACTTCACTGAGAATGATATCTTATCCTTGAAAGTCTATGTAGTGTACAAACCACAACAATGCCATTGCATAGCATTCAGCACCAACCAGAACAAAGCAATGGGACTTTCTGAAGACTATATGTGTGACCAAGTAATTTGGCAGCTTTAGCAACAATGTCTATGTAATGGTTACATCCATTTATAGGTGTAATACGAATAAAAAACTGTTTCAAATAAATATCTTTTGCAACTTCTGGTCACTTATATACTTGTAGGTGCTAGAAGAGAGTATAGTTTTTTTGGTTTTTCTAATTACCAGGAAGGCTGGCAGGTAAATTTAGATGCTCTCTGCCTACCAGGGAGCAGGGATCCAATAATAGGGTCTGCTCATGGTACTCAGATGCTGCTCATGTTGTCTGAATGTTTCACACTGGTCCAAAAGGATCGGGAATATTGGACAGTGGGAGGAAACCTGACAAGTGAGAGCATAGGCATAGTTACAGCCTGGCCATTGGCAGAGGAAAGTGCCTCAAAGCATGCTGGGTGACAGTATATATGTTGGAGAGCGGGGTCCCGGAGGGATGGAGTGTCTGCCCGTCCTCTGCTAAGGCTGCCATGCGGCCTCAGGTGGTCGACCTGAAAGCCGGAATCCTAGTAAAGCTGCAACCCAGATGTCCTGCAGAGCTGACTGGAAGGGAGACGAGGAAGGATTTGTTTCTGCCTACTGTGAATACAGATCTGTGTCATGGGGTCTTTCCTGTGAGGGCCATCCCTTCAGCTAGTAGAGTCAGTGAACAGGTTTTAGTCAAAGTGGATGCTAGTGAGTGTCCTGAAGATAAAACAGTTTCATCAAGTCTGCTGCCTGAGCAAGAAAATTACTTTTTTCTCCCATACAAGTGCAGTATGGTATAGCAGAGAGTCTACTACCACATTCAGCCTGGTGAGGTCAAGTGAGAGTTGTACTCATGTGTAATTCCAGTTGGAGTATCCCACTATTCCCTTCTGCCATCCAAGTTCCAAAAATAAATACAAAAAAAACAAACCCCTGGATTGATTATTGAATAACGAGCAGATGAGATTATGAGTGATTGTGTGAAGATCCCAAATAACTGGCTGCAAGATAGAGGGGAAGGCCCAGGGAAGTTAACACACAGTAGTCCCTACGGGGACAGTGCTACATACTGAAGATATTTACAGGAACTCACAAAACTGTACAAGTAGCAATATAATTCTAAAAAGATTAGTGGTACTCACCACCAGAGAAACACCTTGAATATTTCATTACTCCATCAGAACATAAAGCTGTTAGAGATCCTGGGCGTTTAAAATTTGCTTTGCATTTTACATTTAGTTCTGTACCATGTTCAAGTATCTCAGGAGCATTCTCTGTTGGCAAAAGTTCAATGTGATTTATCTCCAAGCTGCTGCGATCAATTGTGCAAGGCTCTGCAAAACATCAATCAAATCTTATTATAATAAAGTTGTGGTGTTAGCAGCATGGTGTTGACTACAGAAGTAATTTATGGCACTTACGGAGGCATTGTGGAAGTTCATCCCATTTACCGTTTTCACATTTTACATTTATGCGTCCACTGAGCACAAACGTGTCTTTACATTTAATATTCACTGAAGACCCAGATTCATAACCATCTTGTTTTTCAGAAGAATGTATTGCATTTGAAATGACAGGAGGAGAACACGACCCTAGAAAATGATTGAACATTACATAGATTATAACCAAAAATCCCTATGAACTTGTAATGGTTCAAATAAACAAGCAAAAACAGTAGCCAGAACAATCCCAGGAATCGTTAGGAAACTTTGGGAATATTACTAATTTAAGTTTTGCTCTTGGTGATTGCAAAGGCATATTCATAGCAAAAGTACACCTCAAGTTCAGCAGATTGTCTAACCTTATAACCAGCTTCAGTGTCAATGTGCATGAGTTAAATTGGCCTACTTTCTGGCATATTGTGCAATTAGACGAAATGCATAGGAAGAGTGAAATGATTGGAGTTTTTAAGGTGGTTTAATGCAGAACTCCAGAACTGCATTTTCTGGACTCTTCTGCTGGCTCAAGAATCAGTCTAGAGGTTTCTTTTTAGGGTTTTTATTGAACAGGAAGTTGGATAGGGATGGGGAGCATAGCATACCCCAGACTGTAGAACTTGAGGACTTGCTAGGCTTTTGGCTGCTCTGTACAAAAATGCAGGCTGTATTGCACAACCTTAGGCTGTACTGTACTGTCTCATTGCTGATTTGCACAGCTCCTGGTTATACTGGCCACGTTTAAGTGGTAAAACACAACTGCTGACTGTATTGTGCACTGCACTGGCTTTTAAGGAAAAGCATAGTTACCTCTCCTCTGTGTAGCAGGGTTAAGCTGTCCCAGAGTAATGGAGCCTCCTCACACCTGTTCTCCTGGCGCTATCAAGGCTCTGTCCCAGGCTCTCTCTCTGTTCTATCTTAGGTAGCTGCCCCCCAGCTAAGCCTATTTGGGACCTTAATGTCTTCAAAAAGAGACTCCCCAGGCTTCGCCTCTGTCTCTCTGCCCCAGGGGCCAGCCCTCAGCAAAGTTTTCTCCTCCAGAAGGCTGGACCCTGGAACTCTGCACACTGCTGCCAGGCCTCAGAATATTTATAGGTTCTCCAGCCACTTACTGGACACACATCTCCAGAGATTGGCCTGAGTTCCATAAATATGCAGACTGCCTGGAAGACCTGAACCCCCTGATGGTGGCTGTCCATGAGGTGTGGTGGACCACCAGTACCAGGAAGCCATACTGGGATATATTGAAGACTGGCTCCGCCGGAACAATCTACACTTTTTTGGCTTCCCAGAGGGCTGAGGACAAACACCTTAAAGAATTCCTACTCCTGTGGTTGAAGCAAACATTTGGAGAAGATCGTTTTTTCTCAACTATTTGCTATGGAATGAGCCCACAGAGTCCCATTGAGGGCCCCACTGCCTGGCCAGTATCCCCGGCCTTTATTGGCTCGATTCCTCTACTTCAGGGATAAAGAACTCATCCTACAATGTGCAAAGGTATGCTTGGCTTACTTTACAACAATAATTCTATTACTATTTTTCCAGACTTTTCGGTTGCTACCCAGAAACAACTTGCTGCTTTTCAGAGTGTGAAGCAAAGATTAAAAGATCATAATCTTCCCTATAGTATGCTGTATCCTGCAAGATTTCAGGTTGTGCACATGGGGAAAACACAATTCTACACGTCACAAAGAGGCTGGCTGGCTGGAATCCTTGGGAGGCACCTGATGTACTTCAGTGCTATGTAATTGTCAGGGCTGGCTTAGCCCTTCCTCCTCTGGGCTGGCTGCTCAGCTGTCGGCTAATTGCCAGCTCTCTTCTCTTTCCACAGTTACCAGCTGTTCCAGATGATGCTCGTCTGACCTGCCTATTTAAAGCCTTCCTGCTCACTTTTTCATTTGCCTTCGCGTTGGTCACATCACAGGGAACCATCTCCTGCTGTTTGTTTCAAGACTGGCTTGCTGACATCCCACCTGGCTTCTTATCCTGCTTGCGGTTGCTCTCCTTGGATCCCTGACTTCTGGCCTGGCTGATTACCCGATCTGGTTAATGAACTTTAGACTGGCTGACTACCCGATCTGGCTACAGGACTCTGGCTATGCTTGACTATGCGATCTTCTATTTACCTTTTTATTTTTATTAACAAACAAGTGTGATTTGATTGTACTTCTGTCTCAGTCTGTTTCATGGTTTCTGACAGTACGCAAAGGCCATGAATTCAGAAGATACAGTCAATCCATTTGTTGGTAATATTTTTTCCAGATTGGATGAGCAAGATCACTGCATGGATCAGTTTGCCTTGGCGTTACAAATGCTCCTGAATCGCATGGCTCACCTGGAATCCCCCATGGTGGCTGCTCCGGTACAACCTGAGTCACAGGCCATCCCTGCTGCTGCGCCAGTCTCTGTGCAGGCACCCACCTGGAGGGTTCTGCTCCGCTTCCCCGGCGATTTGGGGGCGATCCAGTTCAATGTAGAGGGTTTCTCAATCAGGTTGAGATATACTTCGAAATGCTGCCCCAGGCGTTTCCCACGGACAGAAGCAAAGTAGGTGTCGTGATAACTTTGCTTTCTGAGAGAGCCTTGGCCTGGGCTAACCCTCTATGGGAGACGCAAAAACCTGTATTCTTGAGTTACCCTCAGTTTGTGGCCTCCTTTAAAAAGGTTTTTGACGTTCCCGCATGCTCCGCTTCTGCTGTCAAGTGCCTCATGTCCATCAAACAGAGTACAAGAACTGCTGCCGACTACGCCATTGAAATCCGTACTCTGGCAGCAGAGGTTGCTTGGAACAATGATGCCCTCGTGGCTGCTTTTTTTCATGGTCTCTCGGATTCCGTCAAGGATGAGACAGCAGCCCAAGATATACCCACTGAGCTGGAGAGCTTGATCTCGTTTGCCATCCTCATTGACTCCAAGCTCAGAGAAAGATTTTCTCTTAAGGAGCGCTTGCGGAAGCCTCCTGTACGTTTGTCTCCGAGCTTTGTAGTCCCACCCATGCCTCCCTCACCTCCCATGCCTCCTGGTACCGAGTTGGTCAGTAAAGCGGAACCCATGCACCTGGGCTTCACGTGTCTCTCTGCGGATGAGAGAGCCTTTAGGAGGAGGGAGAGATTGTGCCTTTATTGTGACCAGGCAGGTCACTTTTTGAAGTCTTGTCCTACCCGTCCAGGGAACGCCCGAACCTTGAGGTCCTGTCATGGACAGACCTTAGGTGACGTTGTTTCGTCCCCAGTTATCCAGAAGGTTAAGCCCCTGGTTTTTGTCACCCTTTCTTGGGCTGAGTCGTCCATCGAGATACAGACTCTAATTGACTTTGGGGCTGTAGGCCTGTTCATTGATGCTGCATTTGTTTCGCAGCACTCGATTCCGCTTCAGCTGCGTGACACTCCACTTGCCATTGAGGCTCTTGATGGGAGACCTTTACAGCCTACCCATGTGACTCATGAGACAGTTCTGTTGTCCATGGCTGTAGGGGCTCTTCACCATGAGATAATCCAATTTCAAGTTATTTCCTCACCCAGATTTCCGCTGGTTATTGGTTATCCTTGGTTACAGAGGCACAACCCCTCTTTTGATTGGCTCCATGCTGAGGTTCTCTCCTGGTCACCACAATGCAGTGAGTCATGCTTCCTGAAAGTATCCAAGGTCCTGTGCACCGCTTCACTCCCCTCCTTGGAGGAGTACCGTGACTTTGGCGATGTCTTTGATAAAGGTCAAGCTGGTAGTTTGCCTCCACACCGGCCTTATGATTGCGCAATTGACCTTCAACCTGGTGTCATACCTCCTCGTGGCCGGGTTTACCCTTTGTCGGTCTTGGAGGATAAGGCCATGGAGGAGTATGTTGCTGACGCACTCTTGAGGTTTCATCCGCAAGTCCTCGTCTCCTGCTGGTGCTGGTTTCTTCTTTGTGAAAAAGAAGAGAGGTGAACTGAGACCTTGTATAGATTATAGGGGTCTCAATCGTGTCACGATTAAGAATGCCTACATGATTCCATTGATTACGGAGTTATTTGACCGCCTCAAGGGAGCAACGGTTTTCACAAAGCTTGACCTGAGAGGAGCATACAATCTCATGTGCATTAAGGAGGGCGACAAGTGGAAAACTGCGATTAATACCAGAACAGGCCATTATGAATACCTGGTAATGCCTTTTGGCCTTTGTAACGCCCCGGCAGTTTTCCAGGAATTTATTAATGATGTCGTCCGAGATTTGTTGCAATTGTGTGTGGTGGTTTATCTCGATGATATCCTCATATTTTCCAAGTCCCTGGAGAGTCATCACACAGATATCTGTTGTGTACTTCAGAAACGAAGAGAGAAAAATCTTTATTGTAAACTGGAGAAGTGCGAGTTCCATCGTGAACAAGTTACATTCCTGGGTTATGTCATTTCCACTGCTGGTTTTTCGATGAACCCAGAGAATCTGTCGGCAGTCTTACAGTGGCCTCGACCCGTGGGTTTATGTCCTCTGTAGCATTTCCTGGGCTTTGCCAACTAATATCGGAAGTTTATTCGTAACTTCTCATCTCTGGTCAAGCCTCTGACTGATATGACCAGAAAGGACGGTAACCCACAGAGTTGGTCTCCGGAGTCCATTAAGGCCTTTGAGACTCTCAAGGCTGCCTTTGTTTCTGCTCCTGTGTTGGCTACATTGCCTTTTATCCTAGAAGTTGATGCTTGCGTTGGCACCCTTCTGTCTCAACGTCCTAACTCTGAGAGCGCTATGCATCCATCCGTGTGGCTACTTTTCCAAGAAATTGTCACCTGCTGAATACAATTATGAGATTGGTGACAGAGAGCTGTTGGCGATCATTTTCGCCCTGAAAGAATGGAGGCATCTCCTTGAAGGTACCACTGTGGCCGTTCTTATTCTTACTGACCATAAGAATCTTACATTCTTGTCTGAGGCTAAGCAACTCTCTCCCAGAAGGGCGCAATGGGCTCTTTTCTTGTCAAGCTTTAATTACATTGTCTCATTCTTACCCGGTACTAAGAATGTAAGGGCTGATGCCTTGTCACAACAATTTTCCTCCACTTCCAAGTGGGAGTCGGTTCCGGTTCCGGTTCCTATGATTCCTCCTGATCGTATCTTGGCTACGGTTTGCACCAGTCTTACTTCTCCTTTGGGTGACAAAATTCTTGCTGCTCAGGTCCATGCTCCTCCTGATAAACCTTGTGACTGCTGCTTTGTCCCAGAGACTCTCCGTCCTGCAGTGCTCCAGACTTACCATTCTCCCAAGGAAGCTGGCCATCCTTGGAAGAATCAACTCATTTGGGCCATCTCCCAACAATTCTGTTGGCCTAGTCTATGGGCTGATGTTACTGCCTTCGTAGCTGCCTCTCCCGTGTGTGCTCAGAGTAAGACTTCACGACACCTTCCAGTGGGCCTCCTACAACCCATACCCAATGGAGAGAGGCCCTGGACTCACCTGTCTATGGATTTCATTTCCCAACTCCCAAGGCAACACTGTTATCCTTATGGTGGCTGACCGGTTCTCAACGATGTGTCATTTTATTCCACATAAGAAGTTGCCCACCTCTAAGGAACTGGCTTCCATTTTTGCTCGGGAGATCTTTCGCTTACATGGGCTACCCAAGGTGATTGTCTCGGATAGGGGCAGTCAGTTTGTCTCCCGGTTCTGGCAAGCCTTTTGTGCACAGTTATGAATCCAGCTTGCGTTCTCTTCTGCGTATCACCTGCAGTCTAATGGGGCCACAGAACGAGCCAATCAGTCCTTGGAGCAATTCCTACGTTGCTATATTTCTGGCCATCATAACAACTGGTCTGACCTATTACCTTGGGCAGATTTTGCTCACAACAGTGCCTTGAATTCTGCCTCCCGATTGTCTCCATTAGGGATGAGCCGAACACCCCCCTGTTTGGTTCGCACCAGAACTTTCGAACGGACCCCAAATTCGTACGAACGTTAGAACCACCATTTAAGTCTATGGGACTCGAACGGTCGAAAATAAAAGTTGTAATTTTAACGGCTAATATGCAAGATACTGTCCTAAAAAGGGTTTGGGTACCTGGTTCCTGCCCCAGGGGACATGGGTCAATGCAAAAAAAAGTTTTAAAAATGGCCGTTTTGGCGGGAGCACTGATTTTATTGACGATTAAAGTGAAAAAAAAAAAGTGAAATATTCCTTTAAATATCATGCCTGGGGGGTGTCTGTAGTATGCCTGTGAAGTGCCACGTGTTTCCCGTGTTTAGAACAGTCCCTGCACAAAATGACATTTAACGGAAATAACGTCATTGTTATATCTGGTTCCTGCAATATGGTTGAAAATCATTGAGAAAAATGGCATGGGTAGCCCTCCCCTGCCCATTACCAGCCCCTTTGGGTCTTGTACGCATATTAAGGGGAACCCCGTACCCATATTAAAAAAAGGAAATACGTGTGGCCCCCAGGCCCTATATACTCAGAACAGCAGTATACAGGCGGTGCAAACAAGACAAGGACTGTGTAGGTTTGTTGTGTTAAGTTGAATCTGTTTGCAATTTTCAACTGGTACATTTTTAAAGTGTAGCTCCAGTCAAAAAAACGATTTTTAAGCTTTTTGGAAAACATAGGGAAGGGTTATCACCCCTGTATAATTTGTTTTGCCGTCCGTCTTTTTTTCATCTCACTTGCTGTTGTCTCCTTCCATTTGCAAGTAGGAGATGTTTGTAAGTTGGATGTTTGAAAGTAGGGGCCTGCCCTATATGCTCTGCAGAAATGGCAGAACAAGGGGTTGGTTTTGCCACAACATTGTAAGCCCTCAAAGTGACTCTTGGTGGGGGCTGGAGCGCCCTGCTGTGAACGATTATATCAAGAATTGTAATTACATGCCATTGTTGAACAGTGGTAGAAAAATTGACCTTTGGTGGTTGTGGTGCTGGTGCCACAACACTATAAGTCCTCACAGTTACTCTGGGTGGGCAGAGGAACGGGCCCTCCTGTGAAATATTATATCAAGAATTGTAATTACATGTCCCTGTTAAACAGGGGCTGAAAAATTGGGCCTTAGGCACTGGTGCCACGACACTGCAACCTCTCCCATATACTCTAGTTTTAGTGCAGGAATTAGCCCTGCTGCAAAGCATTGCATCAAAAATTGTAATTAAACGCCCCTGTTAAACAGGGGCAGAAAAATTGGGCTGATGGCATCACCCAGAACCAAAAATGTTCTTCCAACATATCAGCGGAGGAGGAAGAGGATAGACAATCAAGATAACAGGACAGTCACATAGCATCAGCAGAGGCAGTCTTGAAGGGATGTGATATTTCAAAAAAAATTATTCGGTTACATCAGCTTCAGGTGCTTGGTAGCTGTGCGTGATCCAAGACTGATTCATCTTGATGAAGGTCAGTCGATCAACTGAGTCGGTGGACAGGCGCACCCTGTGATGGGTAACAAAGCCACCAGCAGCACTGAAGGTGCGTTCCGAAAGAACGCTGGATGCAGGACAGGCCTGTAGCTCAATTGCATACTGTGCAAGCTCTGGCCAGTGATCCATCCTCAAGACCCAGTAAGCCAGAGGATTTTCGGTGGGAAAGGTGTCTAAGTCTGACCTTGCCCCTAGGTATTCCTGCACCATGTAAATCATGGTTGCTGGAACCGATCATACCTTGGGGCTGCGGACTAAAAAATTGTCTGAAAGCATCGGTCAGACGGCCACCTTCTCCACCGCTCCTTCTGACCGATGCCTCAGCAACACTTTGTCCAGGACCAGGAGTTTGTAACCTCCCAGTCTCTGGGAACGCATTGCACAGACCTTTCTGCAAGGCCTCCCGCAGATGTCTCATCCTCTGCTCCCTCTGCGACGGCAAGATAAGGTCAGCAACCTTACCCCTGTACCGTGGATCAAGGAGAGTGGCCAGCCAGTAATGGTCCCTCGCCTTGATCCGAAGAATACGAGGATCCTTCCGCAGGCTTTGCAGGATCAGGGAGGCCATGCAGCGTAGGTTAGCTGAGGCATTCGGTCCGGAGTCCTCTGGGTCACTAAGGACAACATGATTTGCAGCTACCTCCTCCCAGCCATGTACAAGTCCACGGGTTTCTTGGGACTGTAAATCATCCCTACAAGACTGCTGCTGCTGCTGATGCTGAGTGCCAGCCTCCACCTCCATGCTGACACAATCATCCTCCTCCTCCTCTTCCTGTGTGATAGGTGGAACAGCAGGGACACTGTCTGGATAAAGGGGGCCTTGAGAGGCAAGGAAGTCCTCCTCTTCCTGCCTCTGTTCTGCCTCAAGTGCCCTGTCCATTATCCCATGCAGCGTATGCTCCAAGAGGTGGACAAGAGGTACGGTGTCACTGATTCATGCACTGTCACTGCTCACCCTCCTTGTGGCCTCCTCAAACGGTGACAGGACAGTGCATGCATCCCTGATCATGCCCCACTGGCGTGGTGAGAAAAAAACGAGCTCCCCTGACCCTGTCCTGGTGCCGTAGTCGCACAGGTACTCATTGATGGCCCTCTGCTGCGTGTGCAGCCGCTGCAGCATGGCCAACGTTGAGTTCCACCTGGTGGGCATGTCACATATAAGGCGGTTCTTGGGCAGGTTCAACTCCTTTTGGAGCTCAGCCAGCTGAGCACAGGCATTAAATGATCGGCGGAAATGCACACAGACTTTCCTGGCCTGCTTCAGGACATCCTGTAAGCCTGGGTACCTGCCCAAGAACCGCTGTACCACCAGGTTAAGGACGTGAGCTACACAGGGCACATGGGTCAGTTGTCCTTGTCGGAGGACGAAGAGGAGGTTGGTGCCATTGTCGCAAACCACCATTCCTGGCTTAAGCTGGCGTGGTGTCAACCACCTCTCGGCCTGCCCCTGCAGAGCTGACAAAACATCTGCCCCAGTGTGGCTCCTGTCCCCCAAACAAACCAGCGCAAGCATGGCATGGCATCGTTTTGCCTGCGTACTTGCGTAGCCCCTGGAACGCCTACGGAGCACCGCTTGTTCTGAGGACAGAGCACTGGAAGAGGCCATGGAGGAAGAAGAAGAGGAGGGGGTGGAGGAGAGAGGTGTGTCACAACCAATAGTAGCATTTTGGAGGCGTGGTGGCGGAACAACCTCCAACACTACTGCACCTTGTCCTGCATCCTTCCCAGCTGCCAGAAGAGTGACCCAATGGGCCGTGAAAGACAGGTAACGTCCCTGTCCATGCCTGCTGGACCATGAGTCAGCGGTAATATGCACCTTACCGCTGACTGCCCTGTCCAGTGAGGCAAGGACATTGCCTTCCACATGCCAGTAGAGAGCCGGAATCGCCTTCCGTGAGAAAAAGTGGCGTTTGGGGACCTGCCACTGAGGAACCACACATTGCACAAACTCACGGAAGGGGGCCGAGTCTACCAACTGAAAAGGCAGCAGTTGAAGTGCTAGCAATTCAGCCAAGCTAGCATTCAACCGCTGGGCATGTGGATGGCTGGGAGTGAACTTCTTTCAATGGTCCAGCAGCTGGGGCAGGGACATTTGCCTGCTATAATCGGACATGGGTGTACTGCTAGCAGAGTGCCTGAAAGCACTTGGCTGTGACACACCTAATTCTACACCTTCATTCCTCTCAGAGCAGGTTTCAGAGAGGACTGAAGGTTTAGTGGGGTTGGAGATCCCAGCTGATGAGGAGCAAGGAGAGGTCCGCTTTGTTCTTTGGTGTGGGTCTTTGAGGTACGCTTGCCAACGAGCTACATGGCAGGCCAACATATGTCTGGTCAAGCATGTGGGGCCCAAGCAGCTGATGTTTTGGCCATGCGAGATACGCTTGAGACATATGTTGCAAATAGCAGCGGTGCGATCTGATGCACTCGTCTCAAAAAAGGCCCACACCAAAGAACTTTTAGAATAACGTGCAGAGGCAGGGCTCTGCACAGGCGGAGCTCTGCGGTGTGAGTCAGTCGTGTGCTGCCCCTAAGCTGGCCCCCGGAGGGCATCCTGCCTTGTTGGACATGTGCCTCCTCCTCCTCCTCCTCTCTCCTACCAGGCACCCATGTGGAGTCAGTGCCCTTATCATCCCCTCCCTCTTCATCGCTGGAGCATACCTGGCATTATGCTGCAGCTTGTGGAGATTGCTGTCCTTCTTGAGCATACCCTCTCTCTGCATTCACGCTACTGCCTTCCTCTAGCTGAGTATCATTATCAGAGCCTACAAAACACTGGGCATCCTCCTGGAGCATGTACCCAACACTGTGCTCAAAGAGTTCAGGAGACTCCTCAGGAGGACGTGGTGGGTCTAGGGAAGGAGTCACTGATGATGACATTGAGAGGAGGGCAGACGATGCGTTGGCAGCTGCTTTGCTAGTACCCTGAGCCTTGGTGAGCGTTGATGAGGAGGATGAAGAGGGCTTGGTCATCCACTCTACCAAGTCATTGGCATGTTGCGGCTCAACATGTCCAGCTGCCGAAAAGGACAAGCGTGTCCCATGGCCACGTGCTGATGAGGACGATGCACCGCGTCCATGACCAGCACTGTTGTCTCTAGACACAGAGCCTGCTTGCCCTCTTTTATCGGCTCGCGCCTGTCTGCCTCTCCTTGCTGGCCTTCCAGACATGGTAATGGCCTGAAGGGAGTTGAGAAAACCAGCAATTGGGTAGTGTATATTGTGCTGGAGGCACAAACAACTTCCACTAACTCCTGCAGATGGCTCAAATAGAGAAGAGCTATGTAGGTGGATATAGCGGTGTATACTGGGTTCAGAGCATGCAGACAGCACGCACAATCTCCTAATACGGACTGCAAGCTCTATTAAAAAAAAGAAAGCGATAGCTAGCTATATAGGTGAATATAGCAAAGTATACTGCAGTCAGGGCACGTAGACAACAACCACTACAGAAGAGCAAGAACGAAAAATCGGCCAATAAAGATCGGTGTATACTGTGTTGAAGGTACACAGAACACCCACCAACTGCTACAGACGCCAACACACTACACAAGGCCGCCGCGCTGGCGGCCTTATATAGTGTGGGGCGTGAACTACACAGCCTGAGCTATGATTGGCCACAGGCATCCTGCCTGTGGCCAATCATGGCTCTCCTCGCTGCCGGTGCTGTGATTGGCCAAGCATGCGGGGTCACAGTGCATGCTTGGCCAATCATGAGCCAGCATTGCACTGTGCCATCGCAGTGCATTGTGGGCCGTGAGCGCCACACGAATTTGGCGCGAACAGCCCATAACGTTCGGAATTTGCAGAACGGGCGAACAGCCGATGTTCGAGTCGAACGTATGTTCGACTCAAACACGAAGCTCATCCCTAGTCTCCATTTATGGCGAATTATGGTTTCCAACCTTCCATGTTGCCTGACTCATTTGTTCCGCAGAGTATTCCTGCGTTAGAGGAGCATCTCCATGGTCTTCGTTCCACTTGGGTACAAGTCCAGGAGGCTTTGAGTCATGCTAATGATAAGTACAGACTCCATGCTGACCGCAGATGCCTGCCTGCGCCTTCCTACCAGGTTGGGGACAGGGTCTGGCTGTCATCTCACAACCTCCGGCTTCGTGTTCCCTCACTTTGCACCTTGGTTTATTGGGCCGTCCAGTATCCTTTGCAGGATTAACCCAGTAGCTTATGCGTTGGACCTTCCTCCTAGTATGCGCATCTCTAATGTGTTTCATGTCTCCTTATTGAAACCGTTGGTCTGTAACCGATTTACCACCTCGGTGCCACGTCCTCACCCTATTCTGGTTGAAAACCATGAGGAGTATGAGGTACAATCCATTGTTGACTCCCGTAGGTTCCATGGGCACATACAGTACCTGGTGCATTGGAAGGGGTACGGTTCCGGAGGAATGCTCCTGGGTTTAATCCTCTGACGTACATGCCCCTGTTCTCTGCGAGTTCCATAGACAGTTTCCCCTCAAGCCCCGGAGGAATGCTCCTGGGTTTAATCCTCTGACGTACATGCCCCTGTTCTCCTCTGCGAGTTCCATAGACAGTTTCCCCTCAAGCCCGGTGGCCCACTGAGGGGGAGGGGTCATTGGGGGGGGGTACTGTCAGGGCTGGCTTAGCCCTTCCTCCTCTGGGATGGCCGCTCAGCTGTTGGCTAATTGTCAGCTCACTTCTCTTTCCACAGTTACCAGCTGTTCCCAATGATGCTCGTCTGACCTGCCTATTTAAAGCCTTCCTGCTCACTTTTTCATTTGCCTTCACGTTGGTCACATCACAGGGAACCATCTCCTGCTGTTTGTTTCAAGACTGGCTTGCTCACATCCCACCTGGCTTCTTATCCTGCTTGCGGTTGCTCTCCTTGAATACCTGACTTCCGGCCTGGCTGATTAACCGATCTGGTTAATGAAATTTGGACTGGATGAATACCCATCTGGCTACAGGACTCTGGCTATGCTTTTTTCTATTTACCTTTTTATTTTTATTAATAAACAAGTGTGATTTGATTGTACTTCTGTCTCAGTCTGTTTCATGGTTTCTGACAGTAATACTGCATTTATCCCTGGCTGTTAGTCAGGCACCTCTCTAAATCTTTTCCATAGCTTTTAGACATCTGGCTATGATCCTAACAGATGGCAGGATCTACTGGTTTAGCCATATGTTGATAGGCTGGCTCTCATGCTTTTCAAAATCAGATGCGGTTCATTGTTGCACTGTTGCCTGACTAAAATGACACCCTTTTCTTCACCTCTGTTGTGCAGGTTGCAGGGTGAGGGTGAGGGGGTTTGAGAAAAAGTGTTCCTAGTTTATGGACCTGTGCTGTTACACTAGTTGTGTCAAATGTAATGCTATGCATAGTTATGTTAATTTTTATATAATTGGTTATTATACTACGATCTTGTGGTTATTTTAGTTGTAGCACTATCCTATTCTGTTTATTATTTGTGTCCCCTCCCACATGATGTACTTCCTTTTTCCTGTTCCTTCACCATCTTGGGAGAACAGAGATGACCACTTCTGTATAGGCTGCATGCAATCTGCTCACATCCTGAAATACCTTACCATGCTTTGACCTGCAGATACCTCCTTTTAATCATCTGCCACATTTTGTTGTCTGCTATACCTGCTGCTTGCAATAAAACTTACGCTTATGGAAGAAACGTTGTCTGGTGAGTTCAAGCTATCTGCTAAAGACTATCCGCTGTGATTACATCTGCATATACAGGCCAGGCATAGAGGTCTCAGAAAGGGACAAGTCACTATTACAACAGTTTGAGTCAGAATAGTCAAAACATGTGTTAGAATTCCTACAGCCTGCTGTGTAGATGTGTATGTTTAATGTGCAATCAAGCTCAGTGCCATGCGCCATCTTGTGAAAGCACATGGTCGAACAAGGTTACTGCGCGTTCTGTGAATGTTGAAAACTGTTTCTCTGAATTGAATGGTGTTATATCACCTGTCTAAGCTGCTGTTCATCTTCTTAAAGAGACAGTAACCATTTTTTGCAAAACTTGAAAAAATGTCTAGACAAGCCTACGAGCACTCCATTATCGTTGAATCTACACAGATACATCATGCCTCTGACCACACAGATGTACAGGGAGTAGATTCTGCAGATATTACAGAGCAAAGTGTAAGACCCAAGCGTACAATAATACCAACACAGAAACTTAGAAAAAAACTAGGAAACCACTTGAGATGAGTTTTCCAGCAATCTGTCAGAACTGTGGGACAAAACTCCATTTTCTATGTCAGTCTTGCCACACTTCAATCAACAAGCTGAATTAATAAACTCTACAGATCGCCTATCTGCAGTGTACGAACGCTACCAGCGGTTGTCTGCAAAATACACTGTTTTTTTAAATTACTCTAATATAGAAGGCTCTTTAGCAGAACTAAAACTGATGAATTAAACCAACAAAGAGATTTCTTAGTGCAAGATGCTAAGGATAAGGTGGAACTCCGCATTGCTCAACTTCAGGAGATCAGATCTCACAAATCCCCATCTACTGAGCTCACAGCAAGTTCTTCCATATCCCCTCGCTCCAGAAGCTCAACATCAAGTGACAAGCTAATAGAGGCCCGTGCAAGTCTGGAAGCAAATAAAGTGTGATGCTCATTTGACAGAAAGGAAGCTGAGATAGCAGCTCACCAAGCAGAATTATCAAATAACGATTCTGCAAATTGAAATGGAGAAAGAAGCTGCCCTACCAAGGCTAAAGGTCCTTGAACAAGCAATGGGAGAAAGTACTAACTTGAACTGTTCTATTCCAGTAGAAACGGAAGATCCAATTGAACGCACCAGTGAATACGTGCTTAGGCATAGTGTTTGCAATGATACAGAATCATCTCCTTTACTGCCTACTAACATTACTGTTCGGACTCTCAACACAGAGACCTCCAATCTGCACAAGCCTGAGCCTCTTTAAGTCCACAAAGCAAGTGCGTTTACACAGCAAACCACATCACCTCCTGCCAATGACAAGGTGGCTCCTACCAACAAGCCACAGTTCAAGCAACAGCCAGCAGAAGCCTTTGATAATAAGCTAAATGCTTTTGCAACATCCTTTTATCCTGGTAAACTACACCCTTATTCACCAGAGAACTTTCACACCCAAGCGGTCCCACAAATTACTTTGGCACTAAAGAATGAGAGATCATACCTGTCTGACTTTGCCAGATATATGATCCGCTTCAAGCTTATTAACATTAATCAAGGTTTGACAACTGTCCAGAGAACTATGGAGCTTGGAGATCAACCTTTAAAGCTTTTATTACTTATCTCAACTTTGTTGCCAAGGAGGAACTTAATTGTGGCTAGGGCCAGAATCTGCAGATCGTGTTAAAAGACTGAGAGCAGTATATGTTGACTATCCAGATGCAGTTCTTGCTGCTGCATGGGCAAGACTTGAGCAAACCTATCATAGTTCTGAAGCCATAGAATGTGCTCTATTCAACTATTCAAGGAGACTGAAAAACTTTCCAAAAATAGTAGCAAGGATCATCGCAAGCTTCAAGAACTAAGCAACTTCCTCATGGAGTTAGAGTTGGCATAGGCAGATCCTCGTCTATCTGAGCTGAGATGCCTGATGTTACAGACCTAGCCGGAACCAAGGCTTTTTGATGGGACTGAATGCGAGCCTCTTGCCCAACCGATTATGGGCCCTGGCATTTGGGGGAACGGTGCTGTTTGTGAGCTGTATGCCTGGGGACCCCTGAGGTAGTGTTACTTGGATTCAGGTCTGTGCCCCCCCCCAAGACTCTGGATATGTATTTGCCATATTAGCAATAGTGACTGAATCATACTGTTGAGACACAAACTGTTAGATGCTAATGTCATCAACTCCAGCCACCTCTCTGTTGTGTAAATGAGTCTAATCTGGCTTGTAAGAGTATTCCACACATTGTTGTTTGTGCTAATTACCCCACCTGTTTGTGTTTGTGGTAATATGTATTGAATAGTCAATCAGTGAGCTAGGAGACAAAGTCTTACCCTGAAAAGTCCTATCTCTCAGACAGCTAGTCTGGGTCAATGATTAGATAATTAGCTCATGCTAATTAGGTTAGGTTTTAGTCATCCTACTGTATATATTTGTGGGACATCTCAAATAAACGGCTATTCCTGATGTACTCCAAGAGTGGTGTTGTCTAGTTCTTGGGGGTTCCTATAGCCAGATCCATAAGCGTTGTGTTCCAGGACTTAGGAAGCAGTATACTGATGGAAGCACTCAAGCGGAGTGTAGGGGGTAGGTTCCGTCACACCTGGATAGCGCCCATAGTGTGAATTCATTGGTGTCTAAACTGTCATACCACTTACAAGAGAAATGGGCTCAAGAGGGCTCAAGCTATAAAAGACAATATAATGTATCTTTCCCTCCATTCTCATATTTTTGCAGTGAACAAGCCTGGATGAAAAATGATCCCAGCTTCAGCGAGTCTAGCTTGCCTACCTCCTCATTATCATCATCAATGTATGATAACAAAGCAGCTAAATATAGAGACCTATATAGAGCTGTATCTGTGAAAAAAAAACAGACGTCTCACCTCCTGTATCCTCTCCGGCTCACCAGAGTGATTTAGGTGATACAGGTAAAGATCCAAATCATCAGTGCCCTATTCACAAAAAAACTTACCCTCTAAAGAAATGTTGTGGGCTTAGGGCAAAGACTATCCAAGAATGCAGGGATATTCTCCAGAAACTTAGAATATGCAATAGGTTCTGTGCTTCCTATGACCGTTTTGCTAAAAACTGTAAAGTGCACAGAATGCAGTAGTGACAAACATGTTACAGCCATGCATATGGGTCAACTACCGGACAATCCACAGCAGCCATCTACATTCTACATCTAAATCATGGCAGGGAGTAACAAAGCCACGCTTGAGTCACTACAAATGTCTCTTCTTCATGTACTTTAATCTGTGGAGAGGCTGTTTCATTTTCAGGAGGGAGGAACCTGACATGGCGCCGATAGGCTGCACACCGTGAAGGCCTGAGACCTGACCTCTCCTTTCCTTCTAAGATGCCAGAAGGGAAGCACTGCCACTGATCGCCCACTTCCCCTACACTCCACGTACCTGATGGGGATATGGAATGTGAGGCTTGCACCTGCAGTGGTTCGGCGGTGGCCCCCTGGAGGTCGGGAGGCTCTGTGGGGGAGTAGGCTGCAAGGTACACGGGGACCGGTGTCTGGGCTTCCCGGGGCTGTGGCGGCCGGCTTGGTGTGGCAGAGCATCGAGGACCGGTGGGAGGCGCTTGGACGGCCGAGGGATGCCGAAGGAGAGAGCTGAAAGTGCGGCCCTCGGAGAGGAATGGGGAAACCCGAGGAGACCCAAGGAGCTCCAAGGTATAGAAGAAGTTTGCGATTCAACGCCGGCAGGTGAAGGTTTCGGAAACTTAGGTGGGCAGAGGATCTGACCCCCCCCCTATCTGCGGCTGATTCAGATAAGTAGCAGATAAGTGACTGTGTGGATGAACTGCCTGTAATTACAATTTTTCTTTTTTTTTCTACAAAATCATTTACAAACGAACTGAGGGAGGGGAAGGAGGGGGAAGAGAGAAGAAGAATATGAGGAGAGTGGGATGTTCCTTCTCTTAAAGGGAAAAGATAGGAAAGTATCCTGTTTCTTTTCCTTCTCCCCTGGAATATAGTGAATACAGAGACTGTTTAAAGGTTTGAGTGATGGATCACTGGGGACACTAGGATGGGACCCAGAAGGGGAGAGAAGAGGAGAGAAGGAGGGAAAGGGGAGAGTTAAAAAAAGTCTTTGGTACATAAAAGAGTAATCGAGTAAATATCATAAAAAATATAATATAACATAGTTCGTTAAGGAAAAGACACATGTGAAGCAGCAGCTGGTGGACCCTGAACGTTGGTCGACTGGTCTGTGGTGTTTGAGTAAAATTGAATTGTTTACTGCTCCTTGAATTTGCCCCCGGTAAATCTGCAGGGGGAAAACGACATCGGGACTGGACTGGTAAAAAATTGTGTCGGACAACCAAATTCAGAAAAACCTTGTTTGTCAATTATTATTATTTATTTTTTTGACACATTTATGGGACCATTGTTTTTTTCTCTCCCTCTTCTACCATATTGTAAAAGTTTATATTAAGTTTATACAATAGCATTAACACGGTAGTAGAAAATAGGCAGATTAACAGATATCGTATTTACATACTTGACCCTGATAGGCTGAGTTTTTTCCTCTTTTTAAAATGAGAGGAAAGACGACAAGAGGTGGGGGAATGACTGTTAAGTCGCTGCGGACTAGCTTGGGCCCTAGCTTAAGCCTGGGCCCCATGAGCAGATACCTACTGCAGGGAGAAGGAGAGGGAGAAAGACATCTAAGTGTGAAAGGGCGGCAACATAAAACTAAGGAAAAGAAGGAAAAAAATTGACAAAGTAAGATAATAGCAGATAGTTGTTCACCCTCCGAAGTAAGAATATAATATGATTTGGAAGAGTTTGGAGAAGGAGACTGTGGAGGGGCTGAAGCCCTAGACGCAACACAATTACCAACAAAATTGCACATGGAAAAAATGTTTTGCAGCCCTGGAAAATTCCTTAAAGGCAGAAATGACAAATATCCATAAAAATTTGGGGTATATGCTCTCAAGAATAGAAGAAGTAGAGACAACAAAGTCTCCCATTCAGAAACAATAAGGGAACTGAGAGGTGAAATAATGTTAATAAAAAAGGAACAACAGGAACAAATGTATAAAATAGAAGACCAGGAAAATAGAGAACGAAAAAAATAAAAATAAAATAGGAGAATCTGAGGCTTGTCAGAATCAGTACAGGAAGACAAACTTGCAGAAACAATAAACAACTTACTAAATCCAATGCTGGGTAAAGATGGAACTAATATAATAGAACTCAAAAAGATACAGACTAAAAAAACCGCCCTAAACTCCCTAAGGAAAAACCAAGAGATGTAATTGTACGTTTCAAAAGATGGGAGGACAAGAACCTAATCTGGAAAAACTTGAGGAGGAAACCGCCGATTGAATATGAGGAAAAATTCATACAAGTCTTTCAGGACTTAGCACCAGAGACTTTGAGAAGAAGACAGATGCTTAAACCCTTGTTAAAAACCTTCAAGATCAAGAAATACAGTATAACTGGAGTTTCCCTGCTTGCTTGATCGCAACGAAAAATGGAATCAGCGCTAGATTAAGATATATTGAAGAGATCCCAGGTTTTTGTAGAAAAATGAAAATTCCAGTGCTGGGGAGGGGGGGGGGGGGGGCGATCATAGGATGGGGATTAAGGCAGAGTGGAGAGAATATACTGGAGATGGGGGGGGAGAGGGCAGGATGTCCGATGTGCAGGCGAGGCCATCCTCCTTTAAAAATAGGAGACGAGGGCCTAGTGCGCCGAATAGATTTCCACCTCAAATAAAGGAGAGCAATGAACAACTTTCTGCTCTTGAGACCATAGGGTTAAATTACCAACAGTAAAGGGGAGGGAGTGGAGGGGGGGCGAGTAGGGGTGGGAGGAGGGGGAAGGGAGGGGGGTTCAAGGTGTTCGTGCTTGGAAGAAAAGTAGCTCTCTCTGCCATCATCAGGATATATAATAGCCCCACGTGTCGCCGCGGGTGGGCCCGGCCCGAACTTCGTAATGGGGGTCTAGGGGGCCCCCCGGGGGGACAGGCGGGGACTTGGATAGAAATGGAGGATAAGGACAGTATTAAAAGTTGTGTCCTATAATATACGTGGCATGAATTCACCAAGGAAGAGAGAAAAAATCCTACGAGAACTGGAAAGCTATAAGGCCAGAATAGTATTTTTACAAGAGACGCATATTACACAGGACTCAAACATTAAAATATGCTCAAGATCCTTACCAACATGGTTCTATGGAGATTCACCAGTCAGTAGGGCAAAAGGGGTGGCAAGTGGGCTGGGAAAAGATATCCGGTTTGAAATCGAAAAAAGGAAGGTGGATCCGGAAGGAAGGTTCCTTTTTCTTGTAGGAAAATTAAATAATAATATGTACACGCTTGCTAACATTTATTGCCCAAACAAAAGTCTGAAAAAACACTTGTTGAAAATATTGAAACATCTAACCGAATTTAAAGAAGGTAAATTAATACTGGCAGGAGATTTTAACTTTCCCATGGATCATAAAATAGACAGTACATCGGTCATAATAGATAGGGAAATTAGGCAAGTGAAGAAAAAAATAAATAATTTTGAACACCAATTGGTAGACCCCTGGCGATTACAACATAAAAATATAAAGGATTATACATTTTATTCAGCAGTACATGGAGTATACTCCCGTTTGGACTATATTATAGTGGAACATAGAACCCTGGAGGATATTTTAGAAACAAGTATTGGGATAATGACAGCCTCAGATCACGCACCAGTAATTTAAAGATGAATCTGCAAGGAAAATCTACGGGAAGAGGCACATGGAGAATGAATGAAGATTTGTTGGAAGACGAGGAAAACTATAAAATTATAATAGAGGCAATCGAAAGATATTTCCGTGAAAATGATACTCCAGACCTGGCGAAAGCAACCATTTGGGAGGCCCATAAGCAGGTAATCAGAGGTAAATTGATTGCCATTGGAGCAGGAAAAAAACAGGACCGGAAAAAGGCTATGATGAGAATTACTAAAGAAATTTATGAATTGGAACAAAGCCACAAAAAGAAAGTGAAAAAGGAAATATTCCGGGAACTGACTAAAAAACGCGAACAACTGAAGAGTAGCCCAGGAGAGATATGTGGGGTAATAAATCAGGAAAGTAATTAGGAAAATTTAGTAAGAAAAAAGAAGTCAACAAACTATATAGAAAAGATCAAAAATTAAAAGGGAGAAATAGTAAATAAAACATCAGAGATTGCAGCAGCATTTCAATGTTACTACAGTGCACTATATTCAGTAAAAAAGGAAGAGTCGGTTCAAGAAAAGGAAGTTAGAAGAAGGAAGATACAGCCTTATTTGAAGAAAGAAAAAATTACCCAGAATTCAAATGTAGCAACTAACAGAATTGGAAAAAAGAATTACGGAGGAAGAGATCAAACAGGCAATAAGGGATACCCCATCTGGAAAGAGCCCAGGACCAGACGGCTTCACGATTAAATATTATAAAAAATTCCAAGAGCTTCTGATCCCTAGAATATGCGAATATCTAAATAATTTGGAAGAGAAAAAAAACCAGAAAAGAATCATTACTGTCATATATTACAATAATACCTAAAGAAGGGAAAGATAAAACCAACTGTTCGAGCTATAGACCCATTGCCCTCCTAAATGCTGATATAAAAATGTATGCAAAGATCCTGGCTACCAGATTTAAAAAAATGATTACCAGATTGGATAAATCCTGACCAGACCGGGCTTGTCCCGGGTAGAGAGGGAAGAGATAACAGCTTAAAAACAATTCTGATGTTTGGGAAAGGAAAGATGAATGAGACCCCAGCTCTACTCCTGTCAATAGATGTGGAAAAGGCATTCAACAGGGTAGACTGGAGATTCATGATCACAACAAGAAATAAAAAAAATTTACAGGATGGAAAATAAACGAATGGAACCAAATCCAATTAATACATTTCATAAAAACACTTCCACAGCAAATAAGAGATGAAGGAGAAAAGAGGCCCTTGGAAAGGCTCTGCTACACACAACAGTCACTAAAGAAAGGAATATCAAAAGTATACGGAAGACTTTCAGAACTGGAAGAACAAGGAAACCCGGCCTATATAGATCAATGGGAAAAGGAAATAGACTCAAAACTTGGACGATGGTCAAGCCGAAAGGATGATTTGGGCAGCCCATGACAGTTTGTGGGATATGAATACCATTGAAATTAATTATAAATTGTTAGCCAGATGGTACTTGACACCAGTAAGAATAAACCACTATCAAACGGAGCGTTCTCCATTATGCAGGAGGAAATGTAACCAAAGGGTAACAATGGTGCATATCTGGTGGGAGTGCTGGCAAGAAATAGTGTGCATCATAAAAGAAATAACGAATGAGAAAATAGAAAACAATCTACAGACGTGTCTATTTCAGGACTTTAAAAAAATCAAGGAAGCAGAAAAGGAAAACAATTATCCCAACACTCCTAAATGCCTCAAAAGGATTGATCCCAAAGAACTGGCTAAACAGCAAAAAAACTGATATGAGAGATTGGTTCGATAGAATAGAGTATCATAATAAAATGGCACATCTGGAGAGTAGAGACAAAGGACAATCCCGGACCCACACTGGAGTATGGGAAAGTTGGGAAAAATTTAAATCCTCAGAAAAGTACTTATATATATTATATTATATTATATTATATTATATTATATTATATTATATTATATTATATTATATTATATTATATTATATTATATTATATTATATTATATTATATTATATTATATTATATTATATTATATTATATTATATTATATTATATTATATATTATATTATATTATATTATATTTATATATATATATATATATATATATATATATATATATATATATATATATATATATATATATAATGGCAGGCAGAGGAAGGTAACAAAGGAATAGGAGAGAACATAACGAACAGGGGAGGAGGTGAGTGGGTAAGGAAGGGGGGTTTAGGGCATTAAACTTAGGGGTAATGACTCTTTCTTTTGTATGCAAGTTAAAATTTCCCATTAAGAGAGCAAATTAAAATATAAAAACATAAGCCACGATGATGTGAAAACGAGAAGAGACCAAAATTTGAACTTGGAAAGTTGAAATAAGTCTCTTTGGAAATTTCGCTGAAGTAGAAATAAATAAATTTAAAAAAATCTGTGGAGAAGGATCAAGCCAAAAATGCTGTGCCAAGGTATGTCTAGTCAAAATATATGCGAAGGATCAACCTGAGAAAGCTACCAGGATGTATGCCATACTAGATGAGCAGAGCAACAATTCCCTGGTCAAGCCTGAATTCTTTGAGATCTTTGGCATAAAGGGACATGCAACTTCATATACTCTCAACACCTGTTCTGATCATGTAGAAATCTCTAGTAGAAGGGCCGAACGGTTCATGGTCTCCCATATAAAGGCAAAGAAAGGCATGCCCCTGCAAACATTTGAGTGTGACCAAATACCAGACCACAGGGAAGAAATTCCTACTCCAGAAGCTGTATATCCCCATCCACACTTAAGGCACCTGGTTTCCGAGATTCCTCCAATGGACATTAGGTAGTTTCATTTTTCCAAAGATGTGATTTTCATATGACTTTGCTTACATGCGTCTTAGTGATGTAAAAGATATATATGCCAAATTTCAAGAAGATTGGATAATATTTAGGGGTTGCACACATTGATCACTTTTATCAAAGCAAAGTCTGTGGGCTTCACTTGATAAGAAGTCATATACAACAATGCTGGATGAAGAAAGTCCCGTTCAAGGTTTTCTACAAGAACGAGTGAAAATGGTTAACTCCATCCAAAATGTCCTAAAAGATGGAAGTCAGGGCCGATCCTGGGTGCAGAAATATTTCTGGTGCCCCCACATGGGCGTGGTCATCTTACTAACTCCTCCCCATTACAAATGTTTCTATGTCAATAACTCAAACACAGATATGCTCCCCTAAGGAGTCTTTGTTACCCTGGGATCCTCCCATGATCTCTTAACAATAAACTAATTATATGAAGAGAGTACACTAATGGGACCTGGAGGGGGTCTCTCTAACAGAGACAGAGAGGGCTTCTGTAAGAGAGTCTGGTAGAAAGAGACCCCAGACATAGTACAGGAGATGGTCAGAGACTACAGACATGATGATACAAGAGATGGTCAGAGAATGCAGACATGATGATACAAGAGATGGTCAGAGACTGCATACATACTACAGGAGATGGTCAGAGACTGCAGACATACAACAGGAGATGGTCAGAGACTGCAGACATACAACAGGAGATGGTCAGAGACTGAAGACATAGTACAGGAGATGGTCAGAGACTGCAGACATAGTACAGGAGATGGTCAGAGACTGCAGACATACAACAGGAGATGGTCAGAGACTGCAGACATACAACAGGAGATGGTCAGAGACTGAAGACATAGTACAGGAGATGGTCAGGGACTGCAATTTCCCTTGGTCGGAAGCATGACCATGAAGTCCTTTGTATGCCAGGTCAATACATGGGGAGGAACGAAAAATGTTGGGAAGTTATTTCACCCTGTGTTCTGGATGGAAAGATCATTGCTGGGAAGGAAGCACCCGGGTATTATTCGGGACATAGACGAGTTTGTTTCTTTGTCCTAAAGAATACCAGTGTAGTGTTAGTCATGGAACTAGAGGGTTCCTTGAACCTAAGCATAGGTAGAGGTGCATGGTATACCCTGGGCATGGTCTCTGAAATCTAGGCACAGGGGTGGAATTGTGTGGGTTTTGTCATTGTTGTAGATTGATGTGTGGTTAAACTCAATATTTATATAGAAGGGTCTTCCATTTGTCTATGCAAGTTGAGGGACAAATTGACGGTAAGGTCTCTGTGTACAAGTTAGAGACTTTGTTGCCAAGTCAGAGCCCAGCAATACCACTGTGAGCAAGCCTGCCTAATCCCGACCCATATTTACAGTAAAGGGTTATAGGAGGTTGGGAGCAGGGTGCGTAATTGGATGGGACACATGTGTATGTATATATTATGGTAATAAGTGGATTCATCTTATGGTATAGTGTGACCTATGTGTATTGTAGGCTAGTAATATGGGCAAGAAAGGCCCTCATCGAAACTCTGCATTTGAGAGCTGGTTGATATGTTGCTCTGAATGTGTGCTGGTGAATGATGAGTGAATGGACATCCCTTGCCTGTACTGCATACCGTCCTGAAGATACCAGAAAGGAGAAGATACCCAAGATACAGAAGGGTGACATAGAAGCTGTCGCTGAAGAATGATGGTGGTGTGTCACTCAATGGCAAAGCGGCACAACGCGGAAAGACCATTAAGGATTGTTCCATAGGAGCTGTTGCTGCACATGTTGAAAACCACAACACGTTAAGACAGTTAAGGACTGTTCTATAGGTATTAATTTGGAAAAGCATGTTGGGGAGAAACCCAGTTATGGACTGTGCAATAGGAGCTGTGTCTGAAGAAGGGTGGTATGCGCCTTTCTAGATGCAAAGCGGTTTATGTTGGATTCAATATGAACTCATGTAGTGTTTTCTGGGATCCATGCATGGGTTCCCATTCCCAATGGTGCAGTGTCCTGGAGAACAGGA
Organism: Lithobates pipiens; assembly: GCF_037356315.1. NCBI lineage: Eukaryota > Metazoa > Chordata > Amphibia > Anura > Ranidae > Lithobates > Lithobates pipiens. The sequence goes on along the minus strand of NW_027507785.1, from coordinate 189,138,346 downwards.
TGCCCTCCCCCGGTTGGAATGTAGCCAGTTAAAACTATTGTGACTTTAGGTTAGAGGCTCCCATCTATCTATGAGAGCTACTCAGCATGACAATGCTGACTCCGATCTGTCTGTGAGAATCAACGGACAGAGGCGGGGACCGGAGACCAAAACCCAAGATTTGACCCCAGTCGGAGTAGTTGCAATTTATGGACAGTCACTACCCCACAGAAGCCAATTATGGCAGGACGGTCAGAGATATTTAGCCTGGGGGAGGAGACGCCCCAGAGACAGTGATTCATCCACAAGCAGAGGGGGGGGGGGGCAGGCAATGGGATGCGGTGTGGGTGAGGTATGTTTGTCAAAAGGGAATGTTTGAAACAGAGCTTCCTCTCATTCCATCATGAGGACAGCCAGAGGACGTGCTAAGTATATTACTTGTATTGTGTTCTGATTGCATGCTATGTAATTTTGTAACTCCTTTTAATACATGTTATCTTTCTTATTTCTTTGGGAAATAAATGAGATTTGATTAATCTTAAACCAGGTGTTTGGTTTCATAGCTAACTTTGCATTATTGTGATATTAACAGTAGCATGCGCTCAGAGTTTTAATAGACTAACTAATCTATAGGGACTGGACAAATTAACACATAGATGATATAAATAATAATAGTTATTATTAATCGGTTTCTTCAGCAACCAAACTGATAAGAGGCATAGAGGAACTCGATGAGGAAAGATTATAGGAACTAAATGTATTCACTCTTGAGAAAGGAGAATAAGGGGGGATATGATCAACATGTTCAAATATATAAGGGGTCCATACAGTGAACTTGATGTTGAGTTATTCACTTTATGGTCAACATATAGGACTCTCAGAGGACAAGAGATTTTGTCTCCAAATACGGAAAGGTTTCTTCACAGTAAGAGCTGTGAAAATGTGAAAATAGACTCCCTCCAGAGGTGGGTCTGGCTAGCTCAGTAGATTGCTTTAAGAAAGGCCTGCATTCTTATAGAACAAAAGAGCAGCTACTTGCAACAGAAAGAGGGAAGAATGCCCTTGCCTTTCAAGGTATTGAATATCAGCTTTTTACAGACCTCTCGCCAATCACAGTAGCTAAAAGACATGCACTCAAACCATTATTGTAAGTTCTCCAACAACACCACATTTTTATCAGTGGGGGTTCCCATTTTCTCTCCGCTGTCATGGTTATGCAGTGATCTTCCTGTTTGCTTACCTCCCCTCATGTGTTCAGACTAAGAGGCCAGCCACTTCCACCTGGTGGTTTTTATAACCTCTCCTCTAAGCATGGCTCCACCCCAGGCCCTATCAGGGAACCTTATATTAACCACTTGACCACTGGGCACTTAAACACCCTTAATAACCAGACCAATTTTCAGCTTTCGGTGCTCTCACATTTTGAATGACAATTACTCAGTCATGCAACACTGGACCTATATGAAATTTTTGTCCTTTTTTTCACACAAATGGAGCTTTCTTTTGGTGGTATTTAATCACCGCTGGGTTTTTTATTTTTTATGCTATAAAAGAAAAAATACAGAAAATTCTGTAAAAAAATGAATTTTTCTTCATTTCTGTTATAAAATTTAGCAGATTAGTAATTTTTTCTTCATAAATTTTGGCCAAAATTTATACCACTACATATCTTTGGTAAAAATAAGTACAAATTGGTGGATATTATTTGGTCTTTGTGAAAGTTATAGAGTCCACAAGCTGTGGTGCCAATATCTGAAAATTGATCACACCTGAAGTACTGACGGCCTATTTCAATTCTTGAGACCCTAACATGCCAGAAAAGTACAAATGCCCCCCAAATGACCCCTTTTTGGAAAGAAGACATTCCAAGGTATGTAGTAAGAGGCATGATGAGTTTTTTGAAGTTGTAATTTTTTCCCACAATTCTTTGCAAAATCAAGATTTTTTTAACTTTTTTTTTTTTTTTTCACAAAATTGTCATATTATCAGTTTATTTCTCACACAGCATATGCATACCACAAATTACACCCCAAAACACATTCTGCTATTACTCCCGAGTACGGCGATACCACATGTGTGAGACTTTTACACAGTGCGGCCACATACAGAGGCCCAACATGCAGGGAGCGCCATCAGGCGTTCTGGACCACCCAGGACAATTCTGACATTTCTCTCCTACATGTAAAAATCATCATTTATTTGCTAGAAAATTACATCGAATCCCAAAACATTATATATGTTTTTTTAGCAAACACCCTGGAGAATACAAGGGTGGTCGTTGCAACTTTTTATCTCGCACGGTATTTGCGCAGCAATTTTTCGAATGCTTTTTTTTGGAAAAAAAAACAGTTTTGTGCTTAAAAAAAAAAAAAAACACAGTAAAGTTAGCCCAATTTTTGCATAATGTGAAAGATGAAGTTACACCGAGTAAATCGATACCTAACATGTCACTCTTCAAAATTGCACAGGCTCATGGAATGGCGCCAAACGTCGCTACTTAAAAATCCCCATAGGCGACGATTTAATATTTTTTTTACTGGTTATATGTTTTGAGTTACAGAGGAGGTCTAGGGCTAGAATTATTGCTCTCGCTCTAACGTTCGCAGCGATACCTCACATGTGTGGTTTGAACACCGTTTTCATATGTGGGCGGGACTTGCGTATGCGTTCGCTTCTGCATGCGAGCACATGGGGACAGGGGCGCTTTAAAAAAAATATATATATTTATTGTTCATTTTACTTTATTTTAGTTTGACATTTTTTCCCCAAAAATAAATTTTTTGATCACTTTTATTCCTATTACAAGGAATGTAAACATCCCTTGTAATAGGAATATGGCATGACAGGTCCTCTTTACAGTGAGATATGGGGTCAATAAGACCCCGCATCTCACCTCTAAGCTGGGAAGCCTGAAAAAAAAAAAAAGATTCTGGATTTGATCGTATTGGCGAGTCGGTAGAAGCACCGGAGGGCGGCGGGAGGGGGGGGGGGGTGTCTATGGCTGGGTATTGCAGGGTATCACCGACTATGGCTGGGTATGGCTGGGTATCTCAGAGTATGGCGTTGCAGAGTATTGCGTTGCAGAGCATTGCAGGATATTGGAGGGTGTTGCAGAGCATTGCAGAGTGTTGCACGGTATTGGTGGGTGTTGCAGAGCATTGCAGAGTGTTGCAGAGCATTGCAGAGTGTTGCAGGGTATTGGCGGGTGTTGCAGAGTGTTGCAGGGTATTGCAGAGTGTTGCAGGGTATTGCAGAGTAATGCAGAGTATTGCAGAGTATTGCAGGGTATTGCAGGGTATTGCAGGGTATTGCAGGGTATTGCAGGGTATTGCAGGGTATTGCAGAGTATTGCAGAGTATTGCAGGGTATTGCAGGGTATTGCAGAGTATTGCAGGGTATTGCAGGGTAATGCAGAGTAATGGCAGTGTAATGCAGAGTATTGCAGTGTAATGCAGAGTATTGCAGAGTATTGCAGAGTATTGCAGGGTATTGCAGGGTATTGCAGGGTATTGTAGGGTATTGCAGAGTATTTGCAGGGAATTGAGGGGTTAATTTTCGGTGAGCAGCGATGTGGGCACTGCAGATGCAGCCCACATCGCTGCTGACACCGATCTCTTCCCCCTCCGCTGTTCCGATCGGTACAGAGAGGGGGAGGGAGGAACCGGCATCATAACATGACGCCGGTTTGTTTACAAGTGATCACTCCGTCATTTGACGGAGCGATCACGTGGTAAACGGCCGCGACGAGCGGCCGTTTACCGTGATCCGTGATGTGCCGGGTCCTGTGGACCCGGCGGTCACGGATGCTCTCGAGTGCACGCCCCAGGGGACGCATGAGAGCGGAATTCTGGGAGGACGTCATATGACGGCCTCCCAGAGTTAAGAAACCGCCCTGAAGCCGTCATTCGGCTATAGGGCGGTTATTAAGTGGTTAACCTGTGCACTGCAAGCCAAGAGTGCTGATCAACCATTGTGTATTCCTTTGTGTGTTTAGCTTCCTGTTACCTGCCGCGTGCTCTTCTGTTGTTCCGTTACTGACTTTAGGGTGTCTTTGACTATCCCTGTTTGCCTGTGATCCTGACCTTTTGGCGTGTCCCTGACTATTCTGTCTGCTTGTGGCCCCGACCTTGGCTTTGTCCCTCACCAACCCTATCCTCCTGTTGCCTACTGTGGGTGTGAACTGGGGGACCCTGGGGGTCGCGACCTGGAGCCAGTTGCAGCCAAGTCCATCCTCACCACTTGAGGCTCTGGTGAACACCTGCTGGCTCTTAGACTCCGTGCCCCAGGGAATCTTAAGCTCTAACCCCGGTGGGACCTGTCTCCCGTCCGTAGCAGTCAGCCGTAGGGTCCACTACCTTGCGTGCACTCCTGATCCCTACGGTGTGCATCTGTGACCTCGCCTCAAGGTGACCTGACATCTGCTTTACACACCAATCAAACATGTCTGTCGCTATTCAAAGGAATTACGATTGACTCTGATAGACATGGGACTCTTAGACAAAGGTGCAACCAAAGATAGATTCCATAGTCGCTTGACTCCTAAAGCTTCCTCACAACAAAGTACCTCAGGCTCAGGACCCTAAACCATCACATCGCAGAATCAACATAAAAGGTCGCTTTGAAAATCTAGCACCATCTAATGAGGACTGATTTTATCATCGTGGACGGTCTGTTTCACTGTGCTATCACCTAGAAAATTTTGCTTGATTAAATTCTTCCAATTTTTTCATTTTATTTTTTTTGCCAAGATAATTTTATATTTTTTTTTTAAGAAAAAGAAAAAAAAATAAAAATCTCGAAACTCTAAGCTACACTCAAATTATTATTATTTTTTTTTATTTGATTCTTTTTTACTTCTTATCCTTTTTCTATTTTAGCTCAAAGTCTGAGCTACATTCAAAGAAGTGTGTTGTTGTTATAAACATAGGTATATATCTGTGTGTGCGAATATACGCGCAAGTATATATGTGTGAAAGAAAGTATACCTATTAGTGATGGATGAACTTCCGACGGAACGCGGGCGATAGTTCGCGAATACGTAACGTTCGCGGCGGGCCCCATTGACTTCAATGGGAGGCGAAATTTGCAAACCTACAGGTCAAATTTGCAGCCACAAAATAATTACTAGCTGTGCAAACATAGTCCCACCACATGGCCAATGACATAACACATGTATGAGGTGAATCTGGGATCGACAACTACAAGCATTCTTTTTTTATATGTGAAATTGTGACAATTCAGGACTGTGGAGCGCATTAAGCAATGGAGGAGAGGGAAGGTCAGGGTAGGCAAAGAAGAGGGTGCAGGAGATGATCAACCACACCGTGATAGAGAGCACTGACATCAGCAGCGTGACATAAAGCACCGACACCAGCACCGTGATATACAGCACTGACCTCAGCACCGTGATAGAGAGCACTGACATCAGCAGTGTGACATAAAGCACTCACACCAGCACCGTGATATACAGCACTGACACCAGCACCGTGATATACAGCACTGACACCAGCACCGTAAGCAGCCCCAGGAGTAAGTCAGCATAGCACAGGGATGGTGGGAGCCCCTCATAATGAGCATAGCACAGGGATGGTGGGAGCCCCTCATAATATGCACAGCAGAGGTACAGCCCCAGGAGGAAGTCAGCACAGCACAGGGATGCTGGGAGCCCCACATAATAAGCAGCCTCAGGAGGATGTCAGCATAGCACAGGGATGGTGGGAGCCCCTCATAATAAGCAGCCCCAGGATGATGTCAGCATAGCACAGGGATGGTGGGAGCCCCTCATAATGAGCATAGCACAGGGATGGTGGGAGCCCCTCATAATATGCACAGCAGAGGTACAGCCCCAGGAGGAAGTCAGCACAGCACATGGATGGTGGGAGCCCCACATAATAAGCAGCCCCAGGAGGATGTCAGCATAGCACAGGGATGGTGGGAGCCCCTCATAATATGCACAGCAGAGGTACAGCCCCAGGAGTAAGTCAGCACAGCACAGGGATGGTGGGAGCCCCTCATAATAAGCAGCCCCAGGAGGATGTCAGCATAGCACAGGGATGGTGGGAGCCCCTCATAATATACACAGCAGAGGTAAAGCCCCAGGAGGAAGTCAGCACAGCACAGGGATGGTGGGAGCCCTTCATAATAAGCAGCCCCAGGAGGATGTCAGCATAGCACAGGGATGGTGGGAGCCCCTCATAATAAGCAGCCCCAGGAGGAAGTCAGCACAGCACAGGGATGGTGGGAACCCCTCATAATAAGCAGCCCCAGGAGGATGTCAGCATAGCACAGGGATGGTGGGAGCCCCTCATAATAAGCAGCCCCAGGAGGAAGTCAGCACAGCACAGGGATGGTGGGAGCCCCTCATAATGAGCATAGCACAGGGATGGTGGGAGCCCCTCATAACAAGCAGCCCCAGGAGGATGTCAGCATAGCACAGGGATGCTGGGAGCCCCTCATAATAAGCAGCCCCAGGAGGATGTCAGCACAGGGATGGTGGGAGCCCCTCATAATAAGCAGCCCCAGGAGGAAGTCAGCACAGCACAGGGATGGTGGGAGCACCTCATAATAAGCAGCCCCAGGAGGATGTCAGCAAAGCACAGGGATGGTGGGAGACCCTCATAATAAGCAGCCCCAGGAGGAAGTCAGCACAGGGATGGTGGGAGCCCCTCATAATGAGCATAGCACAGGGATGGTGGGAGCCCCTCATAATATGCACAGCAGAGGTACAGCCCCAGGAGGAAGTCAGCACAGCACAGGGATGGTGGGAGCCCCTCATAATAAGCAGCCCCAGGAGGATGTCAGCATAGCACAGGGATGCTGGGAGCCCCTCATAATAAGCAGCCCCAGGAGGATGTCAGCATAGCACAGGGATGGTGGGAGCCCCTCATAATAAGCAGCCCCAGGAGGAAGTCAGCACAGCACAGGGATGGTGGGAGCCCCTCATAGTATGCACAGCAGAGGTACAGCCCCAGGAGGAAGTCAGCACAGCACAGGGATGGTGGGAGCCCCTCATAATAAGCAGACCAAGGAGGAAGTCAGCACAGCACAGGGATGGTGGGAGCCCCTCATAATAAGCAGCCCCAGTAGAAATATGACACCGCTCAACCTCTTCAAACAGGAGGGTACGGGCATATAGTACGGTGTGCTTTTTTTGGACAAGGAAGTGAGCCAAATGAAGAAAGAAGGTCTGTGTGCTCGATTAAAAAAATCGTTTATAGACATATACATGGTCTACTGGTCACATGTGTTGAATTCCTCCGAGATCCATGCCTCATTCATTTTTAGAAATGTGAGGTAGTTAACACTGTCGTGAGCTAGGCGAGTACGCTTATCGGTCACGATCCCCCATGCTGCGCTGAACGTCCTTTCGGACAGGACACTGGACGAGGGGCAAGCCAACAGTTCCATTGCAAATTGGGCAAGCTCTGGCCAGAGGTCAAGCCTGCCCACCCAGTAGTCCAGGGGTTCATCACTCCTTAGAGCGTCCACATCGGCCGTTTACCCCGATGTAGTCGGACACCTGACGGTCTAGGTGTTCCTTGATGCTGGATCCGGATGACACCTGTCGATGGGTCGGCTGAAAGAATGACCTCATATCCGAAGTCACCAACGCATCTTCAAACCGGCCTCTTCTTGCAGGCGCTGTTGGTTTGGTACCCGCAACTCCTTCTGTGGGAGTGGGAATTGCTCCTCTGCCAGCGCACGCAAAAGCAGAATGCAACATTTCTCGAAGCAAGGCCTGGAAGTGCTGCATTCTGACAGTTCTCTGTGACGGCGGTAACATTTCTGCCATTTTGTGTTTGTACCGGGGGTCTAAGTACGTTGCCACCCAGTACTGGTCCTTGACCCTTATGCTTTTTATACGGGGGTCCCTATTAAAACACTGGAGCATGAAGGCCCCCATTTGCACTATACTGGAAGCGGTGTGGTGGCCTGGCTCCTGCTCATCATCCAGGATAATGTCGTCCTCTTCATTCTCCTCTCCCCATCCACGCACAACAACAGGGATCCCAGAAAGGTTTAAAGCATGTTCTTCTTGCTCCTCCTCATCCGCCCCGGCACCATCCTCCTCTGACTCCTCTTCAGACTCCTCCTGTTCACTTGTCTCAGATAGAGTAGCCCCCCCTGGGAATTCATCCAGCATTGCGACTTCCTCATCTTCCCGCTCCTGCTCCTCCACAGCTTGATCAATGACACAACGCAATGCACGCTCCATAAAGAAGGCATAAGGTACCATGTCACTGATGGCGCCATGGCTGCGACTGACCAGTTTGGTGATCTCCTCAAATGGCCACAGAAGTCTGCATGCGTCGCACATGAGCAGCCACTGGTGCGGTGAAAAAAAAACCAGCTCCCCGGAACCTGTTCTGCCGCAGAGTTCATACAGGTAGACGTTAACTGCATGTTTCTGCTGGAGCAGCCTATCAAGCATATAGAAGGTTGAGTTCCATCACGTCGGGCAATCGCAAATAAGACGTCTGACCGGCAGATTGTGTCTCTGCTGAATGTCAGCAAGGCTACATTGTTTCTGACACTGTCATATTCGTCAGTACTTTATTTATTTTTAAACTTATATTTAGCAAGGTGGCTCCTTATATGCAACAATTCTGAAGTAATTACTTTTTACAACTAAATTTACAGTCGCAGTTATCAAATGTTTAGTTATATGGTTTATATATGACCTCCGGTGGCGTCTATCCCCAGGGAATCTCTTGCTGCCCCCTTAACACCCTCAAACCCCTGCTACTGTTATGCGGGTTCCTGAGAGTGACTATGGAACATCTCGGGGTCTCCTTGATATTCCCCTGAGATGTTCCTATACCCTATTTATCCATTGTCATTTATGAATATTACTGACATATTTTAGGGTTTCTCTATACTTTTATACTCTCTCCTCCTATTTTCTCTCTTCGTCCTTTCTTTCTCTCCTGGTGGAGGTTCTGGCACTCGCCTCAGGTTACACTCCTTATTTAAGGATTTTTTCTTGAATTTACTGTGGCCCCCATAAACATCTTATCCTTGAATGTACAAGGCTTCAACATTACGCAAAAGCGCACCAAAGCAATGCGTTCTTTTGCCACTAAAAAGACCCATATTTTTTGTCTTCAGGAGACTCATTTTATTGATAAAGCTTCTCCCAAATTTCTGCCTCATACCCTCAATTTTACACGGCCTCAGCCACAACCAAACAACGTGGGACCCTTATAGGTTTCCACCGCTCTACGCCGTTTTCACTTACTTCAAAACTTTGTGACCCCGAGGGTAGATATATTTTAATTACAGGTCTAATCACTGATACTGCAATTACATTGGTAACTTACTATGCTCCCAATAGACATCCGGAAGCTTTTTTATGCCACCTTTTCCAGGTGGTGGAAAATGGACAGACCATTGTGCAGTTATGACTACTCTAGCCTCTCCTATCCCCAGGTCGCATGATGTGACTTGGTGTATTAATGATACTATGCTATCTCACCCATCACATTGCTTAGAAAATGAAACAGCTCTGAAAGAATACCTCTCTTTTAATGATATGGAAGACATTTCTGCCCTTACATTGTGGGAAGCCCGCAAGGCTGTAATTCGGGGTAAGTTGATACAGCAAGCGACTGCCCAAAAGAGGGAAAGTAAACTTAAGTTCGCAAAGTTGGAAGCTAACTTTAATAAATGCCATGCAGACTTTCAATCTACCCCGAACGCCAGCAACAATACTAAACTAGAGAGAGCTCTATTGGAGCTTGAGCTCTTTTTGACCGATTCAGCAGATAAACTTTTACGCAAAAGACAACATTTCCGATATCTTAAAGCTAATAAGCCAGACACTCCTATGGCACGTAACCTAAAGGCAATTGACCACCCATACTCGTCAATTAGATTTAAAACATCCCGAGATGCATATACTAGCAATCCAAAGAAAATATTGGACATTTTTCGTTCAAAATTAGCTAAACTTTATTCCCCTGCTTTACAGTTTGATAAGTTTAAAGCAGGTACCCCATGCTCTGATATTAAACTTCCCACACTAGAACACGAACAAATTACCTTTCTCGAAAACACCATCACTCCATTAGAAGTCCAAAATGCTATTAAATCATTGAAACCTCATAAAAGACCGGGTCCTGATGGGTTTTCGGCATCATATTTTAAACAATTTATGCCCATCTAAACACCTATATTGACTAGGGCCTTTAATTCTTTACTAGATGGACACTCCTTTAGACTTGAATCATTAACCTCCTTTATATCTATGCTTCCTAAACTTAAAACGGATACCACCTCCTGGTCTAACTACCGCCCTATATCCCTATTAAATCTGGATATTAAAATACTAGCGAAAATTCTAGCAAATAGACTAAACTCCATCATTGGTAAACTCATACACCGTGACCAAACAGGCTTCATGCCCATGTGTCAGGCGGGAGACAATATTAGAAGAGCGCTTTTATTAACACATGCAGATAAAACAAGGCATATTCCAACCTGCCTCCTATCTTTAGACATAAAGAAAGCATTTGATTCGGTAACCTGGCCATATATGCAGTTTATTCTAAAAAAATGGGGTTTCGGTAATATTTATTTATCTTGGGTCTCTTCCTTATACAACAATCCGAGGGCATACATTAAATACTGTATATGGGTTACAAATCAAACATGATAGAAATTAGAAGAGGGACCAGACAGGGTTGTCCATTATCCCCTTTACTTTTTGCTCTACTTATCGAACCCTTGGCTCATTTAATTAGAAATAATCCCAATATCAAAGGAGTGGAATTAGGTGGACATCAGCATAAAATATGTCTTCACAGACGATATACTAATCTTCTTAACCCATCCTCATATCTCTGCTCCTAATCTTCTCGACATTTTAGATAAATTTGCCCATATCTCAGGACTCCACATTAACCCTCAAAAATCTAATGCACTTAATGTTTCCCTGTCACAAGATGAACTACAGCAAGCCCAAACTTCACTACCATTTAATTGGGTAACACAATTCTTTCCATACCTAGGAATACAACTCACATCCTCATTTTCAAATCTGTTTACAACAAATTATCTACAATTATTAAAATATACTACAGGCTTAATGAAACAATGGTCCTCTCTCCCCTTATCTTGGCTAGGGTGGATTAATGCCATAAAAATGTCTTACCAAAATGTTTATACCTATTTAGGGTACTTCCTATTTCATTACCGTCCTACTTTCAAAGACTTTTATAACACAGTCATGTCCTTTATATGGGGTGAAACTAAGCCATGTATTCCTGAGGCCGCGTACACACGGGTGGATTGTCTGCCCAACTAAGTTCATCAGACAATGCGACAGACAGTCCGTCCAACTTTTAAATGAACAGACTTGACCACACACGACGAACAGACAGTCCGCTGAAAGCTTGCGCGATGACGTGTACAGCACGTACGACGGGACTAGAAATACGACGTCCAATACACTGCAATGCAACCTTTTGCCGTGTAAATCCTTTCTGAGCATGCGCCATACTTAGTCCATCCAACTTGCCTACTCATGAGCGGACTGTCCGCTGAAACCAAGTTTGGACGGACAAAATTATGGAAATTCCGAAAGACTAAGTCCGTCAGACTGTCCGCTGAAAAAGTCCGCTGTAGCCCACACACGAGCGGATTGTCCGCTGAAACACGTTTCAGCGGACTAAGTTGGGCAGACAATCCGCCCGTGTGTACGCGGCCTAAGTCAACACTCTTTTTGGATAAACTTAGTAGTGTATCAGGATTACCTAACTTCTCTTCATACTATTATGCAGCGCAACTATCGCAATTACCTAAATATCATACGAGCATTGAATCTCCATTATGGGTTGCTATTGAATCTATTGACATTGACCCCATTTCTGTGTCTAACCTGTTATGGTAAGCCCCTAAAGATAGAACTGATATCTCCAACCCCATAACCAAGCATTCCCTTCTTATATGGGACAAATTCAGAAGTTCTCTTAAACTTCAATCCCCACATAATCCCCTCCTCTCCTTCATTAAGAACCCTGCTTTCTATCCTGCCTGGAAATTTCCAAAATCATTTATAGCCTGGTCTTCAAAAAATTTGGTTCGTTTTCACAATTTAGTATCCACCAACTCTATTCATACTTTCCCCACTCTATGTGAGATTTATAAGCTCCCTAACAGCTTTTCCGCTATTTACAAATCAAAAATGTTTATACACCGCTTATCAAAACGGGATCAATACTTAATCAATTATCACAATTTGAAAGAATTTGCAAAAGTGACCCTCATACTAGAGGACTGATTTATTTTTTATATAAACAGCTTAACTCTATTCCTATTGGCACTCTACCTTCCTACACTATGAAATGGTCACTCGATTTGAATAGAACATTTAGTAAAGATGAATGGAACAGTATATGGTTAGCCACAAAAAACTCCTCTCCAAATTGCTAACCAATAGAAACCAATTTTAAAGTCCTAGCTCGTTAGTATTTGGTGCCAGCCAGAATAGCTAAATTTATCCACTCTTACCCAACAACATGTTTTTGAGGATGCTCGTCATCAGGTACCCACTTTCACATTTGGTGGCAATGCCCAATTGTTCAAACCTTCTGGATAAAAATTTTTGATATGGCTTCTAAAGCCTTGGAAACTCCAATATCTCCAGACCCGGCCATAGCACTTCTAAATCTTAAGCCTCCTGGACTTACCCGGACTCAATTTCAATTAGTAGTACATCTCACAACTGCAGCTAAACAAACCATAGCCAAGGCATGGAAATCCCAGACGTTGGTTGTGGCCGAAGCTAAACATCGAATGAATAGGGCTCTTATCTTTAATAAAATGTCATCTATTGAGGATAATAATATGAAAAAATACAATAAAATCTGGCAACCATGGGTTAAGCACCTTCTATCTACAAACTTTGATCTATCATTGTTGATGCCTAATTGATACTCCTTACATCCTTTTACTATTATCTTTTTTACTTCTAGGTGCTTCTGGGGCGGGGGCTGGGCCAATACCAGGAGAAACTTTTCTTATCTTCTTTTCTTTCACTCTCTCTCTCTTATCTTCTTCTTCTACTCTTCTTTTCTTTCTTCTTTTTACTTACTTTTTCATATAATAGCTACGAATACTAGACATGTGCAGAGTAAAAAATATTTCGTTTCGGAATTTCGTTTTCGTCCGAAAACTTAATTTATTTAGTTACTCCCGAAATTCGTTTTTATTTATTTCGTTTTTCGTTCAAAAATTGCATTAGTCCGAAAATCCACATGAATTACGCTCGAATCTGTCTTTGAAGGCTTATGGTGTCTGTCGAATGTATAAAGAAGATGATTCGACGGAGCTAGTATACAGCATACTTTAGAACCCTATTAAAGTCTATGGGACTCCAACGTTCAAAATCGAAACTGCTAATTTTAAAGACTAATTTGCAAGTTACTGTCCTAAAAAGTGTTTGGGGACCCGGGTCCTGCCCCAGGGGACAGGTATCAATGCAAAAAAAAGTTTTAAAAACGGCCGTTTTTTCGGGAGCAGTGATTTTAATAATGATTAAAGTGAAACAATAAAAGTGTAATATTCCTTTAAATTTCGTAGGGGGGGTGTCTATACTATGCCTGTGAAGGGGCACATGTTTCTGGTGCTTAGAACTGTCCCTGCACAAAGTGTCATTTATGCAGGAAAAAAAGTCCTTTAAAATCACTCGCAGCTATTATGAATTGTCGGCTCCGTAATACAGAGAACACTCATTGAAAGTCATTGATAAAAAAATAAATAAATAAGCGTGGGGGTTCCCCAAATCCAATTACCAGGCCCTTCAGGTCTGGTATGGATATTAAGGGGAACCCCGCGTCAAATTTAAAAATAAATTGACGTGGGGTCCCCCTAAAAATCTGGCAGACTGGCAGGAAAAGAGGGGGGACGAGAGAGCGGCCCCCCTCCCTCCTGAATCATACCAGGCCATATGCCCTCAACATTGGGAGGATGCTTTGGGGTCTGTGACCCCTGAAAGCACCTTGTCCCCATGTTGATGAGGACAAGGGCCTCATCCCGACAACCCTGGCCGGTGGTTGTGGGGGTCTGCGGGCAGGGGGCTTATCAGAATCTGAAATCTTTAACAAGGGGACCCCCAGATCCCGGCCCCCCCCGTTTGAAATGGTAAGGGGGTACAAAAGTACCCCTACCATTTCACAAAGAAAGTGTAAAAAATAGTTAAATAAGACAAACACACTTTTGAAAAATTCCTTTATTAAAAAAAAAAAAAAAAAAAAAAATAAAAAGATTCCAGCGGTGGTAATCCACTCTTGCTATCCAGCGATGGACGGTCATCTCTCCAGCGATGGCTGATCTGAATCAGCGCAGCGAATCCATCCTTCTTCTGTCTCCACACAGGAGACACTGCAGGGATTCCGGCGGCCTGACGTTTCTTATATATGGAGGGCGGGGCCACCCGTCACCTGACCCCGCCCCCCGCTGGCGCAAGGGGAAACCCGGGCTTCCCTGTGACGTATGGGTGACCCCACACCCCTCTGATGTAACACAGGCAGGTTTCCGTTACATCAGAGGGGGGCGGGGTCACCCATACGTCACGTTGAGACTACTTGAGCTTGTGTTAGAGGTATAGGAGATAGCCAATGGGCAGGTATTACTCTTTTGGCAGCTAGAAGTATAAAGGCCAATCAGTTTTTTAGCATATTTAGGGATACCCGGGACCGGAAGGCCCAGTGAGTAGTTTGTTGGATTCAGCGGAATATCTCTCTCTAATACTGATTGGAGCAGGGATTGAACCATAGACCACAAGGGTGTGATCAATGGGCAATCCCAAAAGATATGGTAATGCGTGCCCACATCTTGTAGGCATCTCCAGCATAGTCGGGATAGTGTGGGATCATATTTATGTAAAACTTCAGGAGTTTTGTACCAGAACATCAACACCTTGTAGGCTGTCTCTCTCTTCTCCACGCATCTCGAGGCTTTGGAAATGGAAGTCCAGATCCCCTGCAATTGAGGGAGAGATATAGGAGTGGGTAGAATCTTGGCCCATCTCCGCATATAGAGGCGAGACTCCAATGTTGGTGGTAATGAGTCATGAAGAATCCTGTATATAGAGGATATGAGACCTCTCTGATGAGGACCATGGGTACATAGAACCTCAAAGGCATTCGGTTTTTCCAAGGCCATGGCAGGAGATATGGAGCAAAAATAATGTTTAAATTGGAGATATGTAAAAATAGACTGTTGTGGACTTTCAAATTTGTTTTGGAGGTCTGGGAAGGACATTACAAATAAGGCACTAGTGCGCACAACCCCAAAATAAATCTTAAATCTACCTACTCTAATAATAAATAAAATATTAAAGGAAGCTGCTAACATAAATAATGCTCTCCACACTAGCTAATCAAATATATAAAAAAGTATGTAGCGCTACCTTTTTAAAATAAAATGCCTATCAAGTGACATAAATGACTAATTATAATCAATACATAAATTAATGTGCAAATATAGCAAAACACTGTGCTTCCATACACATGCAAAACACAATTGTGTATAATATCTAAGAAGTGCGAAATCACCTATATACAGAGTGATCTCTCACCTCAATACATATATATGTAACGGAACCCTGCATGTGTTACATCAGAGGGATGTGGGGTCACCCATATGTCTCGGGGAAGCCGGGATTTCCCCTTCGTCAGAGGGGGGCAGGGCCAGGTGACAGGTGGCCCGCCCTCCGCATATAACAAACGTCAGGCTGCCGGAATCCCGGCAGTGTCTCCTCCGTGGAGACAGAAGATGGATGGATTCGCTGCGCTGATTCAGATGAGCCATCACTGGACCCCGGAGAGATGATCATCCGTCGTGGATAGCAAGAGTGGATTACCACCACTCGGAAATTACACCCATTGATCGTGCACGTGAGCAAAACGTTGACAGGAGAGGAGGAATGGAGGGCAGGCTTTATGGAGCCTGACTCCTCCCACAAACACAGCCTGACCTGCCATACACTTGTTAGAAATCTTTTGTTACAGAAACACTTTGATAAGGATGAAGGTGAACAAGAAGAAAACCCACAGACTTTAAGCAATTATTTTTTTGTTGATTTGGATATTACTTTTAACTCGCACAATTTTCTAGATTTAAGTGCTGAACTGTGTTTAGAACAAGTGGAGTCAGAGTCACAAATTGGCCTCTTGGTATTCCACATAGCGCATTATCTAAAGGCGATACTTTTTTTTATCCTATACAGACTAGGAATTGTATTGTGGATGATTTTCAGGCCATTGTTGAAAAAATAGGATTTTTATAACAGCTTACCTGTAAAATCCGTAATAACTATGTGGGTTATATCAGCATATCAAGGCGTGAACTTCCCCCATATAACCCCTCCCACTACTGGGAGTCCTCAGTTTTGTAGCCAAGCAATGAAAGTGTATAAGAAGAAGGAGGGAGGGACCTCTGTGTCCCCTGATGTACATCAAAGAAAAAGATTTTACAGGTAAGCTGTTAAAAAAATTCTATTTTCTCTTCTTACATAAGGGGACACAGAGCCATAGCAATAACTATGTGGGATGTCCCATAGCAATGGAAACTGAAGGGGGGGAGACAGACCAAAAAAAATAAAAATAAAACAGGAGGCCAGAGGACTGCAATCTGCAGTGTATGCTGTGCCCAAGGGCAATATCCTCATGATCTTTAATATCGATTTAAAAAAAAAATTGGATAAATGTCTGAATTGAAGACCAAGTTGTGGTCTTACAGATCTGAGCCATAGAGGCCTGATGATGCACCACCCAAGAGACACTAATTGCCCTGGATGAGTGTGATCTTAATCTGAGAAGGAAGAATTTTGTTCTTTAAGCTGAAGCTTGACCAATCACTTGACAAATCCACTTGGAAATAGTGGATCTTGACGCTGCCTGTCCACAACTTAGACCCTCCAGCAGTACAAACAAAACCTGTGTTTTGCGAACCCGAGCGGTCACCTTTAAATAAACTCTGATCACTCTTACTACATCAAGAGAATTTAGTGCTCTCTCTTCCCTAGATTAATGCTGTGGGGAAAAGAAGGAACAATAATATCTTGGTTTAAATTAAACCTATTACCACTTTTGGTAAGAATTCAGGATGAGGACATAAAACCACCTCATCCTTATGCATGATGAAATAGAGCTCTTACAAGACAGAGCCGGTAGTTCCAATAGAAGAAGAAATGGCAAGCAAAAAAGATTATCTTTCTTGTCAAAGAACCAAGAGAATTTCTCGTAAGGTTCAAATGGCTGATTTAACAAAGCCGATAAGACCAATTTTAAACACTAAGGATTTAGAGGTGCCTTGATAGGGGGAATAAACCGTGTTACCCCCTGAAAAAGCTACGCACCAAGAGTGGGAAGCAAGAGGCCATAGGAAAAGACATTGACATGGCCTGTATCTGGCTCTTGATAAAAGTCAAGGCCAGCTTAATTTCAGATCCCATATGCAGGAATCCTGCCTATTGACATACTTCCTGGGGTGCCAACCCCTGGATCTATACCAAGAAACCTATGCCTTCCAGATTCTATAGTAAGTGATTCTGGAAGCCGGCTTCCTGGGCTTAGTCAAAGTTAACACTACTGAAGGAGATCACCCATGATTTTTTTTATAGATTGGGATTCAACAGTCAAACCTGTTAAACTCCTTGTCCGTAAAGTAGGATCAAATACCGGACCTTGTGCAAGAAGATCTGGCTATAATGACAGAGTCCAAAGGACTCCTACTGCCATCTTTATGATCTCGATAAATTAAGATCTTCTGGGACCTGGCTGGGGGTACCAGAATCACCTCCCTTTTATTCCTGCTTAATCCTGCGGAGAAGGCGTGGAAGTAGCAGAACTGGAGGAAATGCATAGATCAGTGAAAAACTGATCCCCTGGGAAGACTAATGCGTCTGTTCCGACTGCTAGCGGAGCCCTTGTTCGACATAAAGTTGTTGACCTTCGTAATGAATCTGGATGCAAATAGGTTCATGTCTGGAGTACCCCATCTGACATATGCTAGGAAGATGTCGGGTGAAGAGGTCATTCTCCCTGAAATAATTGTTGGCGTCTCAAGTAGTACGCCTGAAAAATTAGAATTGCCAACAGGCAAGGAGTGTTGTGTTCTGCCAAAGCTAGAACATTATTCACCTCTTTTTGGGCTACATGACTTCTCTTGCCTCCCCTGGTGAACCCTGTCAGGACAGTCCTGTAATCTGACCGCCAAGATTCTATGGCCAGATGTACTGCCTGAAATGTCCAACAAAGTTTATAGGCAAGGTCCTCTAACCTGGACCATCTCTCCTGGACAGAATCTTCTTTCAGGGCTGCTCCCCAGCCTAGAAGGCTGCCATCTGTGGTTAACACCTTGCAGGATAAAGATTTTCCCTCCTGCTGGATAACCACCACCAATTTAGGCTCTGAGCTAGGTCGGGAGCCAAGCGTATTGGAAACAAACAAGGCCTGAATCCTCTTTATTCCAGACCAAGAGGATGGTGTCTTGAAGTAGTCTTTGAATAAAACTGCACGTAAGGGACGACCCTGAAGGAGGCTACCGGGGGCGTGGCCTGGCGCGCGAGAGTGATGGAAGCCTGAGACAGAGCTCCGGAGCAGAGCAACGGTTCTCATAGCCTAAAGGGACAAACACACGCAGCATGGGCAGGCTCTCCAAAGGGGGAACTCAGCACAATCACCCCCGGACGTCGGGACCTTCCAAACATAAGGCGATCCCTGAGATATTCCTGTCACAGGGACAGGGAAGGAGAGGCCCCGTGGAAGACAATATGGCGCGGGCCAGCACGAGGGAGGAGGAATTCGACACAGAGTCCCTAACGAATTCTGAGGAGCTGGTAAGACACACTTCTCCACCCGACTTCCCACTCACACATGCAGCAATGATGGAAATTGCAGCAGACATCAAATCCTCTTTCTCTACAGCCATCACTGACCTTAAAGCTGACATACTAATGCTGACTGAGCAAATGGCAGCAGGGGAGAGAGCAGGCAGACAGAGGGACAAAGCTATACAAAGGCTAGATGAAGTCTCACACCAGCATTCCCTACATTTAATCAACGTCAACAGACACTTAGAGGACCTGGACAACAGGGGACGAAGATCGAACATTAGAGTCAGAGGAATCCCTGAAACAATCACCTCAGACCAAATCAGACCAGTACTCTGCTCAGTATTCAATAAATTGCTGGAGAGACCACAAGAATCTCCCATTGAATTTGATAGAGCACACAGAGCACTTAGGCCCAGAGCCCCTGATCCTGCTCCACCTCGTGACATTATATGTTGCCTCACCAGCTTCACCCTAAAAGAAGAAATCCTTCAGAAAGCGAGGCAAAACGACCAAATAATTTTCAATGACACATCAATCCAGCTATTTCAAGATCTTTCTCCTATTACCCTCAGAAATAGGAAAGCTCTTAAACCGCTGCTTGACGCACTCAGAGAGAAAGGAATCCAGTATAGATGGAAATTCCCCTTCGCCATACAGGTTTCCTACAATGGGAAAACTCATCTCCTGCGCACCCTGGATGAATTACCCTCGTTTTGCAATTTACTCCAAATTGAGCAAATTGAGCTGCCTGAATGGTACCAAGAATTCAGACTCCCTCCCCCGATCACCGCACCAGCTTCACCGTTACGTATTTCACCAAGTAAATCACCGTATGTCAAGGGTTTAGGTGGAAAGAAACAGAAGCTTTTTGACAATTACAATCTCTCCACCCCACCGCACAAATCCAGTAAACTGAAAGACAGTCGTTGATGTCATTTTACAGTCCACTGGCCCTGAAACCTGGCGATGTTACTTTCTATACAGTATTATATACACCTACGCATTCAACAACCAAATAATATAACTCTGATAATTTGTCTTTAATTCTTTCTACAACCTGACTTTTCGATTATTAACCACTAGATGGCAGCATCCCACAACCGAAGATCACACAAACACACATACTCCCTATAATAGTTTTCAATAATATGCAAACTAATACCTCCTCTATTTCTATAAGATACGCTTGTATGCTACACCTGTGACTCCTTGTTCCACACTGAAGAATGTTATTAAAGCTGCAGATGCACCGCTACCTAAACAGATGAAACCAACTTCTTCCCTCCAGAAGACATTTCTGAACACCTGCTGAATTACAAAGGTACGCTATCAACCCGGCCACGTTATACAGCTAGAGCATAAGGTAAAAATCTACAATATAACTACCCCCTACTCCCTTTCTTCTACTCCCGGAAGCAACCAAATCCCCTGATCGGAGCCACTAAATTCCCTGTGGACAAATTACAGGATAAGATCCCCCAGGATCCCTTTTACTGGAAACTCACTACTTGAGATCTTAGACGTTACACCTGACTTCTCTCATCTCATCAGATTTGTTGAAGTGTTGCGCATTCACCTTAATAGCTTCGGTTGTACATTTAGGGAAGTTGTTGTTGACACTCCCTCTCTTTAGGGGGTAATCAAACGGATCAACAGTCAGAGAACTGAACACTACAAACCCATTTGACCCCCAGAGACGTACGAACTAATACTTACGTCCCGATAGAGGGGTTCCTTATTACACTACGGTTTATAAGAAAATTGTTATAGTTTAGTTTGTTATTATGGTACTTATGTACACCCATGATACTGTTTATAGGTTAACTTTTCACCTCCAGGACCAGTGGAATTGCCCAAATTTCTGAGAAGTTCGTCCACTTGGACTTTATAACAAAATAATTTTCTTTTCCTTTTAGGAGAACCTATGCTCTTCCGGTTTTATGATACAATTGATTTTTCTTTTTTAATTACTGTTATTTACTTAATGGACATATATAAGTAAATGCTCTTAGAGTGACCACGCCACGTTCCCACCAATAAATTTTTCCACCTACTTCCACATAATATCTTGCCACAACTTTTTCTTTAATAAATACATTGACGTAAAGATGAATAATCCACCGCTTACGTCACCTACGAATACACTTTTCTCTCTCAGTTTGCACTTTTCCTTTCTTCTCTCTTTTCTTTTTTACTTTCTTCCTTTCTTTCCCCTCACCCCCGTTCTTATATTTCCTTTCCTTTATTTCCTCCTCCCCTATTTGTCAATTATGGCATACACAGGACTAGGTAATTCGCCTACTATCATATCCCACAATGTAAATGGTCCAAACATTCCTACAAAAAGACAAACTGCTACATGAACTCAAAAAGAGTAATCCACAGATTGTATACTTACAAGAAACACACTTCAAAAACACACAAATTCCCAAACTAACAAACAACCTCTTTACACGAGCATTTCATGCGTCCAACCCACACGCCAAAACAAAAGGAGTTTCTATACTCATTAACAAAAATTCCAATTTGGATATCCAACACCAACTAATAGACCCAGAAGGCAGGTACTTATTCCTGAAAGGCACAATAAATGGCAAGCCGATCACCCTGGCAAATGTTTATTTCCCTAACTCCTCACACGTTGCTTTTTGTAGATTAATAGTAGATGAACTCAAATGCTTCGCAGAAGGTTGTATTCTACTTGGAGGAGATTTCAATTTCCCCTTGGAACCACACCTAGACACCTCCTCTGGCAAATCTAGCATCGCCTACACTACACTGAAAAAAATTAAATGCCTTCTAAAGTCCCTTACCCTCATCGACACCTTGAGATCACTACATCCCTCAGAAAAAGACTTCACATTTTTCTCCTCCGTCCACAACAGATACACCAGAATTGATCATCTTTTCATTACACAAAGAGACATTCAAAACTTAGACAGACAAAGCTGAAATAGGTTCGATTAATCTTTCAGATCATGCACCAGTGGCAATCAAACTTCATTGCAACAACAGACGCCCTTTCCCCTTTAATTGGAGACTCAACTCTTCACTTCTGGAAGACCCAACTGTTCAGGCTCAGATACACAAAGCATTAAAGGACTACTACACTGAGAATAATACCCCTGATATATCACCAATGACAGTGTGGGAAGCACACACGAGTGTCATAAGAGGAGAGTTGATCAGTTGGGGGGCCAGAAAGAAGAAAGAAAAAGAAAAAACACATTATTGATTTAGCCCAAAAAATTAACAGACTAGAACTGACCCATAAAAGATCCCTAGCCCTTTCAAACTTAGCGGAACTCACAACAGCCAGAAAAGAACTCCAAGACCTACTAGACAACAAAACCAAAAGAAACCTATTCTTTCAAAAATCTATTTATTATGAACACGGAGACAAGGGAGGTAAAATTCTAGCTAGAACCCTTAGAGACACACTGACTTCAAACAACATCTACAGGATTCGTACCAGAAATGGCTCTATCACACATGAAACACAAAGAATAGCTGACACATTCCAAAATTACTACTCATTATACAACATTCCGATGCAAACAAGAAAGCAAACAGGTTTCATAACCAGAGATCAAGCAATCTCCTCATATTTGATTGACTGTGCAATGCCCTCACTATCTACAGAAGACTCAGACGCCCTAGAATCGCCAATTTCTAAATTGGAAGTCTCCAAAACTATTCATGACCTAGCGAACGGGAAAAGCCCTGGCCCAGATGGTCTGACGGCCCAATATTATAAATCATTTGAAGACATTTTGTCAGAACCCCTTGCAAAAGCATTTAACTCCATCATATCGGGACACAAACCATCCAGAGAATTCTTGGCGGCACACATCACCATCATTCCCAAACCTAACAAGGATCCCTCAGAATGCACAAACTATAGACCCATCTCGCTCCTCAACTTAGACCTCAAAATATTAACTAAAATAATTTCCAATAGACTGAGACCATTACTAGACAAACTAATAGGCCCTGAACAAGTGGGTTTTATGCCGAACCGCGAGGCAAAAGACAACACTACCAAAACCATCAATCTGATTCACAAGATGATGCAAGACGGAGTCGGAGGTCTTCTCCTGTCAACTGACGCGGAGAAGGCCTTTGACCGAGTCGCCTGGGATTTCATGTTTAGAGTATGTGAACATGTGGGATTTGGACATAACCTAATGAAATGGATTCATGCTATTTACGCCAATCCTAGTGCCAACATTAAAGTAAATGGCTCCCTATCCAACAAAGTTTTAATCAACAACGGCACAAGACAGGGATGTCCACTCTCACCATTACTCTTCATCCTGTCAATCGAACCATTAATCAGAACAATAAACAAACAAGAAGCTATTCACGGAGTTAAGATTAAAGACAGGGAATTTAAAACCGCAGCATACGCAGATGATCTGCTCTTCTACATCACACAACCACACATATCAATACCCAATCTCCTGAAAACCTTCCAAGACTTTAATCATCTATCCAATTTCAAAATAAATCAAAAAAAGTGTGAGGCCCTGGGCCTGAACCTCGATACGAAGACGGAAAAACTGACCAAATCTAACTGCCCATTTAAATGGGAACAAAACTCTCTGACTTACCTAGGGATTCATCTTTCCCAAAATTTACACTCCTTATACTCGCTCAACTTCCACCCTCTCTTGAAAAACATAGAGACAGACTTAAAAAAGTGGACGAAAGGAAAATTCTCATGGTTTGGTAGGGCTGCGATTCTAAAAATGGCAATCCTGCCAAGACTACTTTACCTATTCCATACCCTCCCGATAGAATTACCCGAATCATTCTTCGCACGACTTTCACGAATTCAGCGGAAGTTTCTTTGGGCAAACAAAAAATCCCGCATCAAACTCACATACCTACACAAATCAAAACAAGAAGGAGGGATTGGACTACCTGACTTTAGGAAATATTACCATGCCACACAATTATCTAGGATTATAGACTGGCATTGTCACACCAACCACAAAGATTGGGTTAACTTGGAAAAAGCTCACTCCACATTAGACATCCCACATCTCCCCTGGACAAACTACCTAAACCTCCCGCTCTCAATTAAAAAACACCCCACCATTAACAACACACTAAAAATATTCAAGAGAGTAGCAATCCCACTAGGGTTATCCACGAACCCGGGCCCCCTATCGACATTGGCCAACAACCCAGATTTCATCCCCGGATTAAACAATCCCAAAATGTTCACTTCCTACCCCTCTGACCCCCTACTGATAACACATTGCATTCAAAATAATAAGTTAAAATCTAGACAGGAAATAAATAGGGAAATCTCAAACTCACCCCCTATCAGAATGGTCATATATGCAAATACATGATTTTATTTCCAATTACAAAACACAAAGACTTGATCTTCAGACCCATGACCACATTTGAACTCACATGCCTACGGAAAATTCCAACTAGAAAAACTACTTCCATTCTATACAAATGGCTCCTTTCTCAAGGGGAAAAAGAAACTGATACATACAAACTCAAATGGGAAAGGGACCTAAATACTCAAATTTCCACAAAACAATGGGAAAAAGCAAACATTTACCCATAAATGTGCACTCAGCACATGAATGCAAAGAAATTTCATACAAAGTTCGCACACAATGGTACATAACACCGCTTACTAAACATAAATGGTCTCACCAGCATTCCAGGGTCTGCTGGAGATGTGATTCAGAAACAGGCTCTTTCCTACACATCTGGTGGAGTTGCGCGCAACTGAGACCATTCTGGAACCAAGTCCGGCACTGGACCAATCACATCACAGGTTCAAATGCAACTCTAGATGCAGCATGGTGTTTGCTGCATGTCAACAATCTTTCATACAGATCATATAAAAAAATCACTGATCAGGCATTTCCTTAATGCAGCCAAAAATCTGATCCCACTACATTGGAACTCAAACTCTTCCCCCTCAGTGGGGATTGGCTCCGTAAGATTCATCATATCTATGATATGGAAGAAATTATAGCTATTAAACAAGGTTCTATTACACAATTCCTACAAATATGGGAACCCTGGCGTATTTTCATCAAAACAGAGGTTTATCGAACCCTTATTGCATAACACTAAAGCCGCGTACACACGGGCGGATTGTATGGCCTACTTAGTCCGCCGAAACACATTTCAGCGGACAGTCCGCTCGTGTGTGGGCTTCAGCGGACTTTTTCAGCGTGCAGTCTGGCGGACTAAGTATTTCGGAATTTCCGTAATACTGTCCGTCGTACTCGCATTTCGGCGGACAATCCGCCCGTGTGTGTGCCAGTCCGCCGTACTTTTGAATGAGCGGACTTTTCCCGCCCGGAGAAAAGTCCGCTCATTTCGAGCCGGTATCCAGGTAGGCGGGGCCCGCGAAGGAGACGTCGCTGGCCCTGCCGCCTGGTAATGGACTTAAAGGGGAACCCCAATGCCGAAAAAAAAAAAAATCGGCGTGGGGGTCCCCCCAAGTCCACAACAGACCCTTGTCCGAGCACGCTACCCGGCCGGCCTCTTCTCCCGACTTCGGGGGTCTTGTCCCCCTCTTCGGTTCTTCTGCCGGGCCACCGCGCCTTCTTATAGCTCTTTTACAGGCGGTGGCCCGGTCTTCTGTCACCGCCTTCCGTTCTTCTTCTTCAGGAGATGTTGCCTCGACGATCTCTCCGGCCGGAATGCCAGGACGCACTGCGCGGCCAACTTATATAGGGACAAGGGGCGGTGTCACATGGTGACCCCGCCCCCTTACGATGTCATAGTCCCCATGTAACACCGCCCCTTGTCCCTATATAAGTGGCCGCGCAGTGCGTCCCTGGCATTCGGAAGAAGAAGAAGAAGAAGAAGAAGAAGAAGAAGAAGAAAGAAGAAAGAAGAAGAAGAAGAAGAAAGAAGAAGAAGAAGAAAGAAGAAGAAGAAAGAAGAAGAAGAAGAAGAAGAAGAAGAAGAAAGAAGAAGAAGAAGAAAAGAAGAGAAGAAGAAGAAGAAGAAGAAGAAGAAGAAGAAGAAAAAAGAAGAAGAAGAAGAAGAAGAAGAAGAAGAAGAAGAAGAAAAAAGAAGAAGAAGAAGAAGAAGAAGAAAAAGAAGAAGAAGAAGAAGAAGAAGAAGAAGAAGAAAAGAAGAAGAAGAAGAAGAAGAAGAAGAAAGAAGAAGAAGAAGAAGAAGAAGAAGAAGAAGAAGAAGAAGAAGAAGAAGAAGAAGAAGAAGAAGAAGAAGAAGAAGAAGAAGAAGAAAGAAAGAAGAAAGAGAAGAAGAAAGAAGAAGAAGAAGAAGAAGAAGAAGAAGAAGAAAAGAAGAAGAGAAGAAGAAAGAAGAAGAAGAAGAAGAAGAAGAAGAAGAAGAAGAAGAAGAAGAAGAAGAAGAAGAAAGAAGAAGAAGAAGAAGAAGAAGAAGAAGAAGAAGAAGAAGAAGAAGAAGAAGAAGAAGAAAGAAGAAGAAGAAAGAAAGAAGAAGAAGAGAAGAAGAAGAAGAGAAGAAGAAGAAGAAGAAGAAGAAGAAGAAAAGAAGAAAGAAGAGAGAGAAGAAGAAGAAGAAGAAGAAGAAAAAAAGAAGACCGGGCCACCGCCTGGTAAAAGAGCTATAAGAAGGCGTGGTGGCCCGGCTGAAGAACCGAAGAGTACAAGACCCCGAAGGTCAGGAGAAGAGGCCGGCGGCGAGGAAGAAAGCCGGACTCCTCCGCTAGTAAAAGAGCTACAAGAAGATAGCGGAGGAGTCCGGCGAGAAGACCCCCGAAGACGGAAGACCCCCGGAGCTGTGCAATAAAGTATTTTATCTCGTGTGTTGTGTTTTTTTTGTACTTTTATTTTACAGGTGAATGGGTAGGGGTACATTGTACCCCATACTCATTCACATAAGGGGGCCCCCGGATACCGGCCCCCCACCCTATTAAAGGGGGCTCCCGGATTCCAATAAGTGCCCCGCCCGCAGACCCCGACAACCAACGGCCAGGGTTGTCGGGTAGAGGCCCTTGTCCTCATCAACATGGGGACAAGGTGCTTTGGGGTGGGGGGGGCCGCGCGGCCCCCCCTTCCCCAAGGCACCCCCCCCATGTTGAGGGCACGCGGCCTGGTAAGGCTCAGGAGGGGGGGCGCTAGCTCGCCCCCCTTTCCTGGCCGTCCGGGTAGCGTGCTCGGACAAGGGTCTGTTGTGGACTTGGGGGTTCCCCTTTAAGTCCATTCCAGGCGGCGGGGTCAGCGACGTCTCCTTCGCGGGCCCCGCCTACCTGGAGACGCGCTTGAAATGAGCGGACTTTCCTCCTGTGGGCGAGTCCGTTCATTTCAAAAGTAGGGCGGATAGTATGGCGGACTTAGTACGCCGTATTAGTCCGCTCAAAAAGTGGTGTGTGTGGTCAAGTCCGTTCATTCGAAAGTATGACGGACTGTCCGTCGGATTGTATGACGGACTAAGTAGGCCATACAGTCCACCCGTGTGTACGCGGCTTAAGACCCAACTATATTCTTTCATTTAACGGGATACCTTTGAAAATGTTTATTTTGGACTGATTTTACCTATCTATCAAGTCACACTTACTTTTACCTACCACCTCCTGAACTCTAACTATTTTTCATTCAAAGTGACACATTGCAAATATATTATTATATTTACTCTAACTCTAAACTCATTATAGTTATTATGATCCCATCATTGTTGTTATTACCTCATTCCTGAGATACCATTCCTGTGAATATAAGACCAAATTTACTGTTCATAATTTCTTTGCTTATATATGATACATATTATTGTCTGTATCTATTTATCTCTATTTCTAATAAACTTTATTGTGAAAAAAATAAAAAAAATAAAAAAAATAAAAAGGAGGCTACCATTTCCTCTAAAAATCTCCTGCAGGCAAATGAAGGAATTTTCCTTTATCCTGATAAGTTGAATTAGTCCTACAATGGAACGGATTCTCGTCTCGGGTAAGAATAACTTCTTCTGTATGGTATCTATAACCAGCCCCCAAGTAACCTCCTTGATAGTTTTAAGGAGCATCTTCCTAGGCTGAGAATCCAAACTAGAGATTTCAGATATCTACAGCTGAGATCAGACTCTGGTTTTAGACCCGAGACTGAATGATCTATTAAAAGTAAATCTTCTAATAGGCTAGGACCGCTATGCCTTGAGCCCTTAAAATTTTATATTTCAAACCGCAGAAATTCTTGGTAAGCGGGAAACTTTGGCACGTGGAGATATGCAACTCCCCTCCTTGCAGGATGGACACAGCCGAACGAATTATGAAAGGATTGGATGTTTAAGTGCCGATTCAGATCTTCGAGATCTAGAATGGGTCTTACCTCTGTTTGGCTCTGGGACATTAAAAGGATTGAACCAAAAAAAAAAAAAAAAAAAAAAAAAAAACTGTTCCACTAAGGGAATCTCTGATATCACTAACTGGGATAACAGCTGATCCAGAGACCAGAAAGAGAGACATCTCTCTTTTTTTTCCCTGCAGCCTTAGGAGCATTATCTGAGGAGACGGAAACTCTTGCATAAAGACTGCCGCAAAAGCAACCCCAAGGACCCCACAGGCAGCACCCAAACATGACCCGAACCCCGGACCCTCAGATCGAAAGCCGACTGGGCCATCCGGGCTCTTGAAACTCTAGATGTAACCTAGAGAGAAAAAAAAAATTGCAGAAATCCCCCTGCTCTTTCATGAGAAGGCCTTAGCATTCTGCTTTATGGGCTTTCTGCCCCAAGATCCTGGTGCTGCCCCTGGGAACTTTCTCCTGAACATGGCGATTGAGACCGTCGAGATTGCCTAAAAGCAGATACCCTAGGCATAGGAGAGGCTGCATGTTTAAAGGAGAACTGTTTGAACCTCCTTTTACTGGTAAAGAGAACTTTACCCCTTTTGGGTGTACTTATCCACTCCAAATAGTCGTACCCCAGGAAGAGACACAGACTGGCTAAGGGTTTTCACCTGGTGCTTCAGCTGATCAATATTTCAGCCAAGGACCTCTGCAAGAATGCACTAGTCCAAGTATAAGCCATAGGGCTTAAACAATCGAGTCCTTCATAGCATCTGTGAGACACAGTGCGTCAAATACACCAGCCCTTTGCCAGGCCTGCTGATCAGGCAGAACTTTCAGGTATCTCACACCTGTTCCTTAACCCCTTGGAGTCCGCACTTTCCAATGCATTGGCATGACTCAAAATGTGCTCCACCAAAATAGTGGAGCAGACGTTAAAGGCTTAATGGACCGAGCTACTTCTATTGCAGCCAGAACAGCAAAAGACATCTGGTCTTTAAAAGGAAAATCCAACCTTAACTTGCTGGATCCTTTAACATCAGTGCATTATCTACTGGACATGTGAGACTCTGCTCACTGAGGTGATTGCAGCCTTAATAGCTGGAAACCCCCATTTCTTTCATAGAAATGCTAACATTCAGAATGCATAGCTATGCATGAATAAGAAAAACATCCCCAGGTGGGGCAGGTTCAAATGAACCCTATTAGAGATACCTCAAGAGCCTGTGCTGCAGGCAACAAAAGGGTTAAGTAAGGGTTAAGTAAGGTAGTAAACAAACACCTGACTTGTGCGGCTACTCCCTCCCTGTTAGGTTCTTCCGAAGAGGAAAAATAAGTATCTTCCAATATTTGGTAAGATCTACCTGATCCCCAGCCTCCTGCATCTCAACAAAATGGCCCAGAGAACTAGATGGGAATCTGCTATGTTTAGTTCTACTATGGAGAGACATCATAGCAATAATCTTTTAAATGTTAGAAGAAGAAAAAACTGTTTGTATGAAATACACAGGGACAGAAGTGTTGAAGAAGAAAAAACTGTTTGTATGAAATACACAGGGACAGAAGTGTTCTACCCTTGAAGGCTCATCTGACTGGCCGTATTTTTCTTTTTACCTCTCAGGAGAGGAAAACATTCTTTTGGAAGGGTTTTTAGTTTGTTGTATACCATTAACCCCTTAGAGGAGTTCCTGGTCCCTTTATCACTCATAGCTTACAGTACAAAGCAGAGGCAGTACCAGCAAAATAATGTTTCACTTGCTAGGCTATAGTACAGTACAATAACTGCTATTAATCCTAGCTTTACACTACAATGTTGTCAAAAGGGAAATGCCTGTGTCACCAAACCTGACCAGCAACCACTTTGCTCTGTCCTTCCACCGCCAGGCAGCAGCTTCTCATGCTGAGCACTAAACTACTTCCTGCACGTGTGGCCGGTGTCTGACGCTGTTTAGCCATGCCCCCACGTGAAAACGGAGCCCCCTTCCTCTTTCAAACAGGGAAGTGAATCTCCCGTGTAAGCACCGGCATCATGGCGGGCGGCGACGGGGGGGGGGGGGGATAAATCCTCCACTCGGCGAGCGGCCGAGACTTGCCAAAAAAAATATTTTTTTTTTAATAAAAGAAAAAGAGGCAGCTGGCTAGCATTCAAATAGATCAAAATCGTCAATCTGGGGGCCCAGGAAGTGATCAGACCCCCATTCATACCTGAGGGTCTGAGCTGGCATGAACTGAGAGGAGAGTGGAGCTTCTGCTGTTTCCAGCGTCAGAATGGTGAGTGCTCAATACAGCCTCCAGTGGACACATAGACATGACAACACAATACATGGAAGGAGAAATTTCTGAGAAAATTTGCCCTACCTTATCCCACAATCCTTACCAGCTCTTAAAGCATTCGCAAGCAAAACCTTGTGTCTTCCGATGATGAGGCCCAGGTACCATTCATTTAGTACATTATGGAGACATCAGAATGGATCCGGTCAGGATGGCTGGCTCTCATCAAAGGATTACTGGCGGTGCAGCTCAGTACACACATCCTTACACCTGCCCAACACCTTAGACACTGGCAAAAAAACTGAGGACTCCCAGTAGAGGGAGGGGTTATATGGGGGAAGTTCACGCCTTAAGGGGCGTGCCAGTGTCCAGCACCTGATAGGCCGATATAACCCACATAGTTATTACTATGGCTCTTTGTCCCCTGATGTAAGAAAATAAAGTTATTAAATCTGCAGAAAAAATCCCTAACTTCTCAAGCCTCTAACATTTCTGAACAAGAAAGTATAGCCTTACAGCATCTAAAGGATTCTAAACAGTTAATCATTAAAGAGGCTAACAAAGGAGGAGTAGTGGCGGTGCTTACTAGAGAGCGATATTGCTGTGAAGCCATTAAGTTAATCCACCACCTATTCTCCCTTGTCTTCTAATCCCACAGTCATTTTTTTATTCCGCCCTGTCTTGTAGAGGGGGAAAGAATAGGTGTGTTATCCCATAAGACATTGGAATACCTATATGTTGAGGATCCAATCATTCCAGTGTTCCACCATCTCCCCGATATCCACAAGTCAGGGCCGTCTGATTGTAGCTGGAATAGGGGATCTAGGGGAATGGGTAGATTGCTATTTGCAACCGTTGGTTTTGATATTGCCCTTCTTTTTTTTTTTATTTAACTTATTCACTTACTGTATCTTTATCAGTGGAGAATGTTAAACCTCTTGACCTGTTTAAGACCATCCTATTTCACAGTGTCACCTTATAAGTTGGTAAATATGTTTTATTTCCAAGTCATTCTAATATGATAATTTTGAAGGAATGTACTCTTTGGCTGCTTTCAAGCTGGGCAGGCATTGATGGTAAAACGCTGCTAGTTTTAGCAAAACTTATAACCCCCGCTAGTGGCCAAATAAAGGGTTAAATGTTCCTCTGTAGCACCGCTGCTGAATCGATTTGCATGCGCTTTGGCAGCAGTGCCCATTCATTTCAATGGGCAGGAGCAGTGGAGGAGAGCGGAGGAGCTGTGTATACATTCCTCCACCGCCCCAAAGTTGCTGCTTGCAGGACTTTTTTTTTTTTTTTTTTTTTAACGTCCTGCCAGCGCAGCTCCCCAGTGTGAAAGCACTCGGGCTTTCACACTGGGATTGCAGAGGAGGTGTTTTTCAGGTGCTTTACAGGTGCTATTTTTAGCCCATAAGCGCTTGAAAATGCCTCAGTGTGAAAGGGGTTTTAGTCTTATTACCAGGCTTTGATAGCTTCATCAACCTCATTGTTTTCCTATGTTATTTTATATACTGTACTTTGTTTACTTTTGTACTGTTTTATATACTGTACTTTTGTACTGATGTTATTTTTTGTACAACCCAACAAAAGTTTGTAAATGAAAAAAAAAAATTGAAAATGCTAAATATATTGATAAGTACACTATGATAATTGGATATGTTTAATCATGGTATCATGCGTTTTGTTTTTATTTTGACTTTAATTTACTATATAAATTGTATAATGTAGTGTGGGTGCCTTTAAAAATCTCTCTGATAATACATTTCTTCTATATTTAAAACTTAAAAGATACTTTATAGCATACTAGATATGTAAGGGCATTGATATAATATATCAATAAATTAAGAAAAAAAGGTGATTGTCTGGTGAAAACAGAATATGAATGTATAGGAAACTTACGTCCAGCAGAACATTTTGGGTATTTTATTTGTCTATTTCTACATGTTGTTTGCAGGTCATTTTCTGATACCATTCCTTCCACACATTCAAATTGAATAGTTTGTCCATTTTCGATCTCAGTGCTTTTGTTGTAATGAATATTATTATTAGCCATTTCTGCTTGTTGTAGAACACAGGAGCCTAGAGAAATTCAGTACAAAATGTATATATGTTCAACAATCTGGAAAGCAATATATAATTTTTTAAATCAATGTATTAGTCAATCATTTGGTAATTATTATAAAGATAGTTATTCAAAGCCCAGTACATGTCCTTGCTGATTCCTAGGCAGGATACAGTCAGACTGAAAAATTGCCACAATAAATCAACCAATTACCAATGCAGATCTGTATTAATCTAATTCCAAATTCTTGACTTGTTATAATAATGTAGCCTTACAACTAATGGATTGTTTGAGATTTGTTTATTTTTTATTTCCTCCCTGTTAGAGCAGAATTGTTATCCTGTAAATCTTTGTCATCGACTGCCTGAGCCCAATGTTGATAACAGAAGCTACAAGAAAAACTGTCATAATGAATTACATGAATGAAAACCAAGAGCCCTCTCACACCCAGGCTGCCCGTGCGTTTGCGGTAAAGCGCAGCTCGTTTTAGCTGTGCTTTTCAGCCACTAGCAGGGTTAAAAACTCCCATGTTGTGGTGCTTACAGAAGCGCTGCCTATTCATTGCAATGGGCAGGGGCATTTTGGGAGTGCTCTCAAACCGCCCCAGAGATGCAGGAATTTTTCTAACGTCCCGCAAGCACACCGCCCAGGTTTTGAAGCACCCATTGCAATAAATAGGAGGCAGTTTTCAGGCACATTACAGGAGCCATTTCTAGCACTAAAATGCCTGAGAACTGCCTCAGTGTGAAAGATGTCTTCATGGCCCATGGACATGAAATATAATACATTGCTTTTTGAATGTTAAACAACATACACCACTATGCCGTTCTGTGTGGGAAAAGATAAAAAAAAAAAAAAAATATGCTGGCTTCATGATCTAGTCAGCCAATTAACTCATCTGAATGCTGAGACTAGGTTGGTCAGACACTCTGGACAAAGAATTGCAAACAAGCCTGCCCTCAGCTGTGTATGGCCCTACCACTACTTTTTTTGTACAGAACCTGTATGTGGAGATGATAGCCCTATACTACTTCTATTCCCAAAACCACTGACTCTACATCTAGGCCAATTTGGCATTTGGATGTATTTTCAAAACTTTTATTTTTAGTATCAGAGAGGGTGTGTGCGGGGAATGTGGGCGATAGTGCAAGGTATTTTGAGTGCATACTGTTTTTGCACTTTATTTTACTTTTAAAAGCAATGAAGTCAAGTGAAATTAAACTTAGTGTGGCGACACAGAGGGTGGTTCTAAATGGGGCTTTAGCGGATAGCTACAGATCTGAGGTCTTGGTATAAGTGACCTGTGGAAGGGGGGGGGGGGGGGGTGAAAAAGAGAATGTACCCCATCCCTGCAAATCACTGAAGCACAGTTTAACTGATCCACCCAATTCCATAGCTCCCAACTGTCCCCGACTATGAGGGGCCATCCCTGATTTGGAATAAAGCCCCTCTGTCTCACTTTCCTCCTCCTTTGTCCCTCACTTTGGTCTGATTTATATAGTGCACTACTTATGTTTCCCAGTGCTAAACTTATCATCCAATTTCTAATGTATGCATTTGTAAATTTCAAATGCCAGTATAAAGGAATAGTAGTGGTAAAATAGAAAGTACTTGTGGGTTTGACTAATCATCTTTTTTTTGTATAATTCTCCTTTAAGGGGGTGTGGCAGGGGGTGAGCCCTAAGCCAACATACTTTTGCTAATTGGTGTCCCTCGTTCCCATCTCAAAAGGTTGGGTGATATGCAATTCATCTCTCCCTATGCTGTCAGTCAGCTCTCCTTGTCCTCTCCATAAAGCAGCTCTAACACACTGACACCAGGGCTGCTCTCAGATCACCATTTTATAGTGAAAGGCTGAGTTATTGTGCTAACCATTCCTCCCATTCTTGGTAGCTGTGGGGCTGTTTACAAAGGTCAATGGCTGCACAGGGTATTATGGATGTGCACCAAAATTTCCACACTGAATTCGTTCTGAACTTCAGCAGCAGAAATTTGCTGCAAATTCATATTTGGGCACACTTGAATCTTTTCACTACAACCACTGTTAATAATTAGTGATGGACGAACTTCCGACGGGACGTTTCGCGAACGCGAAATGCGAACGGACCCAAACGTTCGCGAAACCGAACGTTCGCCGCGGGCCCCATTGACTTCAATGGGAGGCGAACTTTGCAAACCTTCATGTCGAATTTGCGGCCACGTGGTAATTATTAGGGGGTAAAACGTAGTCCCACCATCTGGACAATGACATAATACATGTATGAGGTGAATTTGGGATCGATAACTACAAGCATTTTTATTTTATTTGGGAAATTGTTCTAACAATTCAGGACTATGGAGCTAATGAAGGCAATGGAGGAGAGGGAAGGTCAGGGACCAGGGTAGGCAAAGAAGAGGGTGCAGGAGATGATCACCAGCAGCGTGACATACCGGAATGACACATGCACCGTGATAGAGGCATCTGACAGCAGCACCGTAATACAGAGCACTGACAGCAGCACCGTGACATACAGCGCTGACAGCAGCACCGTGACATACAGCGCTGACAGCAGCACCGTGACATACAGCGCTGACAGCAGCACCGTGACATACAGCGCTGACAGCAGCACCGTGACATACAGCGCTGACAGCAGCACCGTGACATACAGCGCTGACAGCAGCACCGTGACATACAGCGCTGACAGCAGCACCGTGACATACAGCGCTGACAGCAGCACCGTGACATACAGCGCTGACAGCAGCACCGTGACATACAGCGCTGACAGCAGCACCGTGACATACAGCGCTGACAGCAGCACCGTGACATACAGCGCTGACAGCAGCACCGTGACATACAGCGCTGACAGCAGCACCGTGACATACAGCGCTGACAGCAGCACCGTGACATACAGCACTGACAGCAGCACCGTAAGCAGCCCCAGGAGGAAGTCAGCACAGCACAGGGATGGTGTGATCCCCTCATAATAAGAACCCCCAGGAGGAAGTCAGCACAGCACAGGGATAGTGTGATCCCTTCATAATAAGAACCCCCAGGAGGAAGTCAGCACAGCACAGGGATATCATAAGCAGCCCCAGTAGAAATATGACACCGCTCAACCTCTTCAAAGAGGAGGGTAGGGGCATATAGTACGGTGTGCTTTTTTGGGTCAAGGAAGTGAGCCAAATGAATTAAGAAGGTCTGTGTGCTTGATTAAAAAAATAGTTTATAGACATATACATGGTCTACTGGTCACATGTGTTGAATTCCTCCGAGATCCATGCCTCATTCATTTTTAGAAATGTGAGGTAGTTAACACTGTGGTGAGCTAGGCGAGTACGCTTATCGGTCACAATCCCCCCTGCTGCGCTGAACGTCCTTTCGGACAGGACACTGGATGAGGGGCAAGCCAACAGTTCGATTGCAAATTGGGCAAGCTCTGGCCAGAGGTCAAGCCTGCCCACCCAGTAGTCTAGGGGTTCATCACTCCTCAGAGCGTCCACATCGGCCGTTAACCCAATGTAGTCGGACACCTGACGGTCTAGGCGTTCCCTGATGCTGGATCCGGATGACACCTGTCGATGGGTCGGCTGAAAGAATGACCTCATATCCGAAGTCACCAACACATCTTCAAACCGGCCTCTTCTTGCAGGCGCTGTTGGATTGGTACCCGCAAATCCTTCTCTGGGAGTGGGAATTGCTCCTCTGCCAGCGCACGCAAAAGCAGAATGCAGCATTTCTCGAAGCAAGGCCTGGAAGTGCTGCATTCTGACAGCCCTCTGCGACGGCGGTAACATTTCCGCCATTTTGTGTTTGTACCGGGGGTCTAAGTACGTTGCCACCCAGTACTGGTCCTTGACCCTCATGCTTTTTATACGGGGGTCCCTATTAAAACACTGGAGCATGAAGGCCCCCATTTGCACTAAAGTGGAAGCGGTGTGGTGGCCTGGCTCCTGCTCATCATCCAGGATAATGTCGTCCTCTTCATTCTCCTCTCCCCATCCTCGCACAACAGGGATCCCAGAAAGGTTTAAAGCATGCTCTTCTTGCTCCTGCTCATCCGCCCCGGCACCATCCTCCTCTGACTCCTCATCAGACTCCTGTTGTTGACTTGTCTCAGATAGAGTAGCCCCCCCTGGGAATTCATCCAGCATTGCGACTTCCTCATCTTCCCGCTCCTGCTCCTCCACAGCCTGATCAATGACACGACGCAATGCACGCTCCAGAAAGAAGGCATAAGGTACCATGTCACTGATGGCGCCATGGCTGCGACTGACCAGTTTGGTGATCTCCTCAAATGGCCGCAGAAGTCTGCATGTGTCGCGCATGAGCAGCCACTGGCGCGGTGAAAAAAAACCCAGCTCCCCAGAACCGTTTCTTTCGCAGAGTTCATACAGGTAGACGTTAACTGCACGTTTCTGCTGGAGCAGCCTATCAAGCATATAGAAGGTTGAGTTCCATCGCGTCGGGCAATCGCAAATAAGACGTCTGACCGGCAGATGGTGTCGCCGCTGAATGTCAGCAAGGCGAGCCATGGCCGTGTAAGATCTTCTGAAATGGGCCGAGATTTTCCTTGCCTGCCGCAAGATGTCCTGGACCCCAGGGTATTTGACAAGGAATCGCTGCACGACCAAGTTTAAGACGTGTGCCATGCACGGCACGTGCGTGATTTTGCCCTGTTTCAATGCGCTAAGCAGATTGGCACCGTTGTCACACACCACTTTACCAACTGTCAAATTGAGCGGTGTTAGCCACTCATCTGCCTGTGAACGCAAAGCTGAAAGGAGTGCCGGGCCAGTGTGGCTCTTTGCTTCCAGGCACAACAGACGCAGCACGGCATGGCAACGTCTCACCTGGCATGTGGAATAG
This sequence comes from Lithobates pipiens, assembly GCF_037356315.1. Classification (NCBI taxonomy): domain Eukaryota; kingdom Metazoa; phylum Chordata; class Amphibia; order Anura; family Ranidae; genus Lithobates; species Lithobates pipiens. Next base: position 189,101,087 of record NW_027507785.1, on the reverse strand, counting down.
GTTCTGGGGAGCTTGGGCGGTGCAGTGGAAGAGACGCTAGCAGCGGAAAAGGAGGAGGCAGCTGAGGAGGAGAGGGAGGAGGATGGAGTAGGAGGAGGAGAAGAAGAGTCAGGCCTGCATGCAATCCGTGGCGGTAAAACCAAATCTACACGGGTGCCACGGGTTACATGCTTGACGGCCGTCAGAAGGTTCACCCAGTGGGCAGTAAAACTGATATACCTTCCCTGCCCGTGTTTGCTAGACCACGTGTCTGTGGTCAGATGTATCTTGGCACCGACACTGTGTGCCAGAGATACATTCACTTGCCGCTGAACATGGCCATATAGCTCTGGGATGCCCTTCTCTGAGAAATACTTCCTTCCTGGGACCTTCCATTGTGGTGTTCCAATGGCCACAAATTTGTGAAAGGCCTCCGAGTCCACCAGTTTATATGGCAGTAGTTGGCGGGCTATGAGTTCTGACAAGCCAGCCGCCAACCGTTGGGCAAGAGGGTTATCCGGCGTCATCATTTTTTTACGCTCAAACATTAGGCCCACGGAAGCCTGCCTTTTTGCAGAAAAATGTGAGCTTGGCGTGATGGAAGGTGGAGTGGAGGACAATTGTGAGGAGAGAGGAGAAGGAGAAGTAGAAGACGAGGCTGGACGGTGAGAGCCTGCAGTGTGGCTTTGTGTGTTCCGTTGCTCCCACTGGGCTCGGTGATGGCTGCTCATGTGCCTTCTTAAGGCGGTCGTCCCTAGGTGAGTATTGGGCTTACCGCGACTAACGCGTTGACTGCAAAGATTGCAGATGGCAACGCTATTGTCAGCAGCGGACACGTTAAAAAAAGCCCACACTGCGGAGCCATGTGCCGGTGTCCTGGGAGCGCCAGATGTGACCGTACATGGTCGATGACTCGCTCCTGATACATTTGCAGTCTGCTTTGTCCCTGCTGTGCAATGTAAGTCATTGCTGCTTCTCCTCCCTATCTGCTGGTCCATATCTCCCTCTGAACTCCCCTCCTCTTCCTCTCTTGTGGGCACCCACGTGACATCACTAGACACGTCATCATCAACGTCACCTTCCCCACCGCTATAAGTAGAGATCTCGGAGTAGGCAGCAACACCGGGGACCAACCTCCTCCTTGGGCTGATCTGGGTACTGGCGTCAGACTGCTGAGTAGCGCTTGTTGCTACCTCCTCTTCCTGATCCAATACCAAGAGTGGCTGCGCATCAGAAATGTCCTCTTGATATGGATCGGAAAATAATTCCAGTGACTCAAGCGGAAGGTATGTGGTGGTGGTGGTGGTGGTCGTGTTGTTGGTGGTAGTGTCTTTGGGGGTGCACATAGCAGAGAGTGAAGAAGAGGGTGCAGATCGAGAGGATGAGGAGGGTGCAGAAGAGTAAGGCTGAGCGAGCCACTCAACCAAGTCTGGTGCATCCTTTAAAGTAATTGAACGCACCTTCTGCAACTTCCCACTTTGGCTCAAGCCTGTTGCTCCTGCCCTACCCCTACCACCCCTGCGGAAGGGCCTGCCTCTTCCTCTGCCTGTCATTTTTTAAATGACCCTGTGACAAAACTCTTAGTCCCTATACCGATGAAGGACTGCTGCAGTATAGGGCAGCGGTCAGCAGTGGTGCACGTCAACCCTATCTATTGTGGACCGATAGCGGTCCTTACAGAACAGCAGACTGTACCGCACTCAAGCCTATGTACCGTAGCACCCTATACCAAGTTACCAGTCCTTATAAGAACTTTTGTGGACCAAGCAGGTTGTGTATTAGTGTTTAGCAGACTGTACGTCAGTCCCTATACCGCTGAAGGACTGCTGCAGTATAGGGCAGCGGTCAGCAGTGGTGCACGTCAACCCTATCTATTGTGGACCGATAGCGGTCCTTACAGAACAGCAGACTGTACCGCACTCAAGCCTATGTACCGTAGCACCCTATACCAAGTTACCAGTCCTTATAAGAACTTTTGTGGACCAAGCAGGTTGTGTATTAGTGTTTAGCAGACTGTACGTCAGTCCCTATACCGCTGAAGGACTGCTGCAGTATAGGGCAGCGGTCAGCAGTGGTGCACGTCAACCCTATCTATTGTGGACCGATAGCGGTCCTTACAGAACAGCAGACTGTACCGCACTCAAGCCTATGTACCGTAGCACCCTATACCAAGTTACCAGTCCTTATAAGAACTTTTGTGGAACAAGCAGGTTGTGTGTTAGTGATTAGCAGACTGTACGTCAGTCCCTATACCGCTGAAGGACTGCTGCAGTATAGGTGAGCGGTCAGCAGTGGTGCACGTCAACCCTATCTATTGTGGACCTATAGCGGTCCTTACAGAACAGCAGACTGTACCGCACTCAAGCCTATGTACCGTAGCACCCTATACCAAGTTACCAGTCCTTATAAGAACTTTTGTGGACCAAGCAGGTTGTGTGTTAGTGTTTAGCAGACTGTACGTCAGTCCCTATACCGCTGAAGGACTGCTGCAGTATAGGGCAGCGGTCAGCAGTGGTGCACGTCAACCCTATCTATTGTGGACCGATAGCGGTCCTTACAGAACAGCAGACTGTACCGCACTCAAGCCTATGTACCGTAGCACCCTATACCAAGTTACCAGTCCTTATAAGAACTTTTGTGGACCAAGCAGGTTGTGTATTAGTGTTTAGCAGACTGTACGTCAGTCCCTATACCGCTGAAGGACTGCTGCAGTATAGGGCAGCGGTCAGCAGTGGTGCACGTCAACCCTATCTATTGTGGACCGATAGCGGTCCTTACAGAACAGCAGACTGTACCGCACTCAAGCCTATGTACCGTAGCACCCTATACCAAGTTACCAGTCCTTATAAGAACTTTTGTGGAACAAGTGAGTTGTGAATGTTTAGCAGACTGCAGCAGAAGGGCAGCAGTCAAGTATAATATCCTTTCTATATTTGGAAGAAAGAATATTATACATGTACAAGCCTATTACTGTACCACTGATACCAGTCCTGAAAAGAACCTTTGTGGAACTAATAATAACAGCAAGTCTTTAAAATTACCCTCACTGCCTGACAACACTGCTTCCTTCCTGTCCCTATACAAATTGGCAAAAAAAGAGAACGATTAGTGGTTACTGGAACAGCTCTTTTGTGGACCTTGATAGTAACAGCTAATGATGATGATGATGATGATGATGATGAAAGACTAATCTGGCTGTCCCTGTAGCATACACCGTCCTTTCCCTTTCTCTAAACTAACAAAAGACACTCAGGCTGCTGCAAGAATCAGCAGCACAGCAAACCTATCAACACCTAACACCTATACCAGTCCTGAAAAGAACTTTTGTGTACCAAATAGCTAGTGGTTTATCTCTCCCTACTCCACACAGGAACCTGTCCCTATCGTAACAGAAGAAAGAATGTAAAATGGCCACCGGATCGGGTGTATTTATAGGTTAGGGGGAATGTACAAGTGTCCATGTGCTGTCATGTCTCAATTGGCTGTCCTGTATCACATGATAAACGTGTCACCAAAGGTTAAAGTTCTTGTATACATTAAACACGTAAGTCCGCCGCGGCGAACGACGGAAAAAGGCGTTCGAACGTGCGGACCGCGAATGTCGGAAATTCGCCGCGAAACGACCGCCGGGCGAACCGTTCGGCCATCACTATTAATAATAAATAGAATATTTGGGTTCCCATTTAGTAGACAACCCCTTCTGAGTTTCAGTTCAGGAATCTGCAATCTTTTTAATCCTTTCATCACACCATTGGTTCCTGCATTCCACCCCATTCGCTGTTGGAAAGGACTGATTTTCCATAATATAATTGAGCTTGTGGTACATGTGTGCAGAAGTAGAAGAGACCATCAGGAAACTTTTGAAGATAAAATTGTGCACCCACATTAAAGAATTAAATACTTATTTTACTTTACCTAATAGGGCTACATGGACATATTGTTGCATAAAAGTCCTGATATTTAGAGGGTACCATCTTATGTTTAAACAAAATAACAAAGCCAACATTAGAAGCAGTTAGCTGACAACATAATCTGTCAGAACCTGTCAACTGTTGTAGAAAGTTTCACTTCAGGGTGGCCTGGAACCCCGTGCAGTTTTTCCACTTCCTGATAGTGGAGACGAAGCATGCTGCCCCAATACCATGCAAAAGTTCAATACCCGATATCTGAGCTACTTACAGGATTCTCTGGCTAAAAGGCATAGACAGCAGAAGCTGCCTGAGACATCTCAAACATATCTCTTGCCTGCAAATTTTTCACAACAACAAGGTTGTTATGCTTAGACCATATTTCCTTCCAGTGCCTCGTGAAATAGACATCTTCCTTAAAAAGGCATGTTTGCGATACATCTCTTGCAGGCAGCATATGCTGTCTAGGCTTTTAGACAGAGAATACATATGAATGCATAGTTGCCAACTGTCCCGAATTTCCCGGGATTAGGACATTTGTCCCGAATTAATTTTTTCCCGGGAAATTCGGTTTGTCCCGGGAAATTGAATTTCCAGTTTTTTTGCTGCCGGCCGCTAGAGGTCCGCGGCCGGTGGAGACAATGTCTCCGCCGGCCACCATTTTTAAGAAGACCAGAAGCTGGTCTTCAATAGAGAACCTGTGGCTCCGCCCACCCCCGCTGCCAGTGTGTGTGAAGAGCAGTGGGCGGCGCCACAGTTCAAAGTCAGCGTGCCAACGACGGCTGTCGCTTGGTGGCCAGGGGATGTAATGTCCTGTCGGGGGAGTCCATGCAGTGAGTATGTGGGGGCCAGTGTGTGGATGTGGTGGGGGCCAGTGTGTGGATGTGGTGGGGGCCAGTGTGTGGATGTGGTGGGGGCCAGTGTGTGGATGTGGTGGGGGCCAGTCTGTGGGGGCCAGTCTGTGGGGGCCAGTCAGTCTGGATGTCAGAGGGGCACCAGATGAAAGGAGGGGCTCCGCTGATGGACACAGATGTGAGGAAGGTACCTCTAATGGGGCACCTGATGTAAGGACAGACTCCGCTTGGGACACCTGATGGCATCTGGTTGCAGGCAACGTATTATGGTGAGTTGAATGATTTAATTTCATATTACAATGTAATAATAGAAATAATGCGCTTCAATCATCCTGACACCATAACAATCATGGCGCCGGGATGATTGAAGCGCTAACACCAGGTATTTGGAGTATCTTTATCTGCTGATTGTCAAACTCTGGCAAACACATATTGCTATTGTGGTGTAGGATCGGGGGGCTGCTGTCTCTCCTTTCCCTCTCCCCCCTCCCCCCCCGAATCTCAGACTCTAACCACACCCTTTGAGCCATGCCCCATGTAAGCCACACCTACTATTTTACGTAAACCACGCCCATATTTTGCCACGCCGTGCTTCGCGCGCCACATTTTTCACCTTTTTATATGCCACACCTATAACTGCATGCCCCGCCCCCCAATTATAATACAACTCCGAATACTGCCAAAAAAGTGTCCCAAATTTTCTTTTTACAATGTTGGCAACTATGTGAATGGAGACAAGATTCAGTCCCGATATTTGTTTTATGACCTGTTACAGGGCATATACACAGAAAAGAAGAGCAGATAGAAGTTGTTAATTGTTCTGCGACAGCTTAATTCTGAAGGAGGGTCATGTTGGTCTTACATAGTCCAGGTCCAATTAGCAGCAGTTTGACATGCAAAAATAGCAGCAAGAGTTGGTTGGAGGGCTGGGCTTGCCAGGTTAAAAAGCATCTCACATTTTTTGTCAACAAATGATGGTACATGTTCAGTTAAAACAGTGAGATGTTTGTCCAGCATAGAGATGGCAGGGTCAACCACAAGGATTGCCACTTTTTGCAAAACCCTTTTTCCAATGGACAGCGTTCAGCAAAGTTTTTTGGGGGAAAAGGGAGAGGGGTTGTGGGACTTTATATGAGGCACACTGCTAAGTTGAACAAACCAATCAGTGTAAACATTGTTTGTAACAATAAAGGGCATACATACACATGTAAAATAGTAGAAAAAAATAGGTCTTGATAGATATCATTTAAACAATTCATGATTATACACAATTATTCCAACATGATATACATAGTAATGGACCTTGGGTATGTAGACCAAAATTGTAACGGTAACATATAGGCATGATAACAATGAATTGATTCATTAAAATAATCTATAGTAAAATACAGTTATTGCACGTGGACACTGGTGTAGCATCATAGGAAAGCTCTACGTGTTTCGTGGTTAAAATACCACTCATCAGGAGCAGATGCAGAGTTTGGGAGTATCTATAATAGAGTAGAAGTGTCAAAAGGATATTATGGTAAAAAAAAAAAAAAAAGGAGTATAAAACAAGAACGAGTGGGAACATAAAATATCCCAAACACTCTCCCCTAGCTGTATTATATGGGTAAAAATGTTGATATCAATAGTGGTAGGCACTATAGAAGAAGTCATCCCCGGGAGCTGGGGCAGTAACACCTGAGGGCGAAGGCGTCCCCAGTAACCAATGAGTAAGCATTAAGGTTCTTCAGTTATCAGCTGTGGTATGGATATAATTCATACTGTGAATAATTCCCAGGAATATTTGTAAAAATGTATAAATTAACAATAGAGTAATTACACAACTGATAATCTTAAGAAAAGTTCCCAAAATCGATAGCAGGTAAACCAAGTGGATGAAAAAAAAATAGTGTTTAGCATCAAGAGACATTGAGTGAGATGGTGGTAGCAGTTCCCCCTCTTTCTTGTTTTATACTCTCTTTTTTTACCATCATATCATTTTGGCACTTCTACTCTATTATAGATACTTCCAAACTCTGCATCTACTCCTGATGAGTGGTATTTTAACCACGAAAGACGTAGAGCTTTCCTATGATGCTATGTCAGTGTCCATGTGCAATATCTGTATTTTACTATAGCTTATTTTAATGAATCATTTCATTGTTGTCATGTTGATGCTATCATGCTATATGTTACCTTTACAATTTTGGTCTACATACCCAAGGTCAATTACTATATATCATGTTGGAATAATTGTGTATAATCATGAATTGTTTAGATGATATCCATCGAGATATATATTTTTTTATTTTTCTACTATTTTACATGTGTATGTATGCCCAATAACAATGTTTACACTGATTGGTTCCTTCAACTTAGTAATGTGCATCATATAAATTCCCACAACCCATCTCCTTTTTTCAAACCTACCAGGGATGGAGGTATATGAACTATCATAGCCATTGCGTTATACAAAGTCCCAATCTTTTTTCAAAGTATTTTGGGGAGTGAAAATTCTTTCAGAAGTGACCTGACCATCATAGACTGCACATTCTATTCATGAACAGGACATTTTTTTTACCAGGCTTAGTAGGTCTCTTTGTGCCCAAAGAGACATGGGGAGACAGAGGTGAGTAAAATCTGTAAAATGCCAAGACTTTTTTTGAATAGTGCTTTTCAACATTAGCACACATGTTGGGTAAAGCTCCCTCATCAATAGATAGACAGTGGTTATATAGTTACATAGTAGGTGAGGTAAAAAAAAAAAAAAAAAAAAAAAGACACAATTCCATCAAGTCCAACCTATGTGTGTGATTATATGTCAGTATTATGTATATCCCTGTATGCTGCGGTTGTTCAGGTGCTTATCTAATAGTTTTTTTTAAACTATCGATGCTCCCCGCTGAGACAGCCTGTGGAAGGGAATTCCACATCTTTGCCGCTCTTACAGTAAAAAAAACCTTTACGTAGTTTAAGATTAAAGCTCTTTTCTTCTAATTTTAATGAGTGGTCACGTGTCTTGTTAAACTACCTTTTTACAAAAAAAGTTTTATCCCTATTGTGGGATCACCATTATGGTATTTTTAAATTGAAATGACATCCCCTCTCAAGAGTCTCTTCTCCAGTGAGAATACGTTCAGTGCTCACAACCTTTCTACACAACTAATGTCCTCCAGACCCTTTATTAGCTTTATTGTCCTTCTTCGTACTCACTCCATTTCCAGTACATCCTTCCTGAGGACTGGTGCCCAGAACTGGACAGCATACTCCAGGTGCGGATGGACCAGAGTCTTGTAGAGTGGTGGTGAGAAAAATCCTCTGCAGCTTCCTCTACACTGCCTTTATGTTCTATTCATTCCCCTCTGATTCAGCATCCTCTAGAGCTGGCATATCAGGGTCCAGCTCTGGTAAAGAAACTGTAGTAGGAGCAGAGGAATGCCATATGCAAGCTCTGGACAAAGATAGCTGAATAAAGGCCATAATCTGTCCAAGAAAATGGGATATACTGTAGATGCAGAAATAGAGCTAAAATTGGAAAAAAAATTGTGAAAAAATGGTGCCGAGGCTGGTTCCTGCTTAGGTGCAAGGACTCATCAAGTTTGAGTGTTGTGTGGGCCTTTAGCAGAGCGAATGTAAACCTGCCATTTGTAGTTGGCTCCCTTTCACTCTCTTACCTGTTCATGATGCTGGACTAGATATAAAGTGTAGGTTTCACCCATTATGAGGCCATACCTCTGGAGGGAACTTGGTTCCATAGCGATGGGCCACTGCCCCAGACCTGTATAGCACCCTAGGGCAAAATTAATGTGTGTCCATTTACAAATGGAACTGCAGTTCGGCCCGCCCCCCTCTGTCTCCTGATTGGCTCATTGGCTGTAATTGACAGCAGCGGGAGCCAATGGCAGAATTCCAGTCATTTTTCAGTTTATTAAATGTCAGCAGCTACAAAAAGTGTAGCTGCTGTCTTTTAACTACTTCAATCCAGGGCACCTATACACCTTCCTGCCCAGACCAATTTTCAGCTTACAGCTCCATTGCACTTTGAATGACAATTGCGTAGTCATGCTATACTGTATCCAAACTAAATTTTTATCATTTTGTTCCCACAAATAGAGCTTTCTTTTGGTGGTATTTGATCGCCTCTGTGATTTTAATTTTCTGCTAAATAAAAAAAAGACAGAACATTTTGAAAAAAATATATGCTTTTTTTGTTTCAGTTACAAAACTTTGTAAATAAGTAAGTTTTCTCCTTCACTGATGGGCACTGATGGGGCTGTACTGACGGGCACTGATAAGGCGGCACTGATGAGCACCGATGAGGTGGTACCAATGAAGTGGCACTGATGAGGTGGCATTGATGAGCACTGATATGTGGCACTGATATGCGGCACGGATGGTCACTGATAGGTGGCACAAATAGGCATGGATAGGCGGCACGGATTGGCATGGGTACGTGGCATGGATGGGTATGGATAGGCGGCACAGATGAGTATGGATAGGTGGCATGGATGGGCACTGATAGGCGGCATGGATGGGCACTGATAGGTGGCACTGTAGTCTAAAGTATTGTACTGATGGATGCCAATCAATGCCAAACAATAATGCATACCAATCAGTGATGCTCATTGTGGGCACTGACTGGTATCCTTGGTGGTCTAGGGTGGCATACCTGGTGCTTGGTATCCCTGGTGGTCCAGTGTGGGCATCCTCGGGGGGGAGGGGGGGCTGCGCTGATAAATCGATCAGCACAGACCCCCACTGTCAGAGGAGCAGCCGATCGGCTCTCCTCTACTCGCAGACACGAGTGAGGAAAAGCCGATCGCTGGCTCTTCCTATTTAAACTGTGATCAGCCGTGATTGGACATGGCTGATCACACAGTAAAGAGTATCCGGGGCGTGTCCGGATGTGAGCGGCAGTGGACGTTTTTGCAGGGAGCTCCGGATTACTGAGTATAATCCGCCGCCATCTGGGTGTTTAAAAACCAGCTCAGTGCCAAAAACCTGCCTGCATACCCATCTAAGTACCCCAGCAGTGCCCCAGGGCATTATCTTCCAGAGACTCGGCCTGTAATCTACAGAGGGAGATAGCATCTGGACCCCCGCGGCCACCACCATCTTGCTGCTCCGAGGCCTCCCAGGGAAATCTTCATCAGCACAGATCTGGAGGTAAGGGACCCTCATCTAGCCCTATACCCACCCAGCGACCCACTTGGCACGGTCTGGAGGCCTCGCTGAGCTCCGGGGACGTCTCGGCCCGGTCTAGTGAAGCCTGTGGATCCCCGCTGTTTCCTGTGGCTGCTTCCCCCCCGGGAGTCACCGCAGCTGGTCTGGCCTACATCAGAAGTGCAGGCCACCCCTCTACACCTGCCTTATAAGTTCTCCAGGTCCTAGCCAAGGCCTGGGGTGCTGCCAAAGACTGCAGGTACTGTGCCTTATCTGCTGCTGCCTATGACACATTGCCCTGGGCCCTCTGCACCATGACACTCCCAGTCCAACAGCCCTACTGCCTAGCCCCTGCCTGCCTGTTAGTGTGAATGGAGAGGCTACTGGTGAGCATTGACATCAAGGATGGGAGGTCTGTGGCCAGCTTGGGACACACCTAGCTGCCTCTTAGCAAAACATCTGGGCCCGGGGTGGTAGAGGAAAGGTGCATCGAGAGGAGCTCCTGCCACCCCTAACACAACAGCATCCCTCTCCGGGGGACGCGGCTTAACGATGGCCGGGTGAAGACGTGTTCTGGAGGAGCTCCCTGCCCGGCCCGGACCATATGGGCCAAAACACAGCTTTACCTGATGTGAACATGGTATGAACACCCCCAAACAATACAGAACACGATCGGCGACCCGTGGGACCCACATCCGACCCTCACAGCCCGGTATTCAGCATTTGTTCAGAGGGAGCCCGAGAACATCCCCTGGTGCCCCAGCCACTATGGCTCATGTGGCCCCCATGGAAACGGAACCCTCCGAGACAAGGATCTCCTCCGCTACATCCGTACCAGATCCCCTCACAGGGACACCGGCTGTGTTCCGGTCTGAGATGGCCGGCTCCACATCAAACCAGGGAAGCCTGGATGATGACCTCTGCAGCATGCTGCAAGCTCTACCTATGAGGGCGGAAATTGAAGCCCTAATCCTGCGGATCGAGGAGGCCCACAGTAAGGACATACAAGAGGTGAGGACGGAGCTGCATGCCATAGAGGACTGAGTCTCATCAGGGGAAACCCAGATCACCTCGCTGGAGACTAGGGTGCAAGCCCTGGAACATGCACAGGACACCCATGCCTTAGCGGCACAGGAGATGCAGCTCCACTTGGAGGAAATGGAGCACCACAGTCGCCGCAACAACTTGCGACTGCGGGGTCTCCCGGAGGCTACAGGTCCAGAAAATTTAGCAGAGACTGTTACCGCTATCTTTCACAGGCTCCTGGGAGACCCATCTCCCTCCCTGGAAATAGACCAGGTCCACCGTACGTTGGGCCCCAGATGTACTGATCCCACTAGACCTCGTGATATTCTGTGCTGTCTACACAGGCACACACAGAAGGAAGTGCTCCTAAAGAGGGCATGGGATCACGGGGACATTGAATTTGATGGGCCACAGATTCAGATACTCCCGGATCTATCCAGGGCCACGCTACAGCATCGTGCCATGTTGAAACCGGCTCTTGAAGTTGGGAGACGCCATGGATGTACATACAGATCGGCTATCCCCTAGCGGTCATCTTCCGCACTGATAAAAGCTCCTTTACACTGCGCACACCAGCAGACCTCCCTGCCCTCTGTAACTTTCTTGGGAGCAGAACCAGTTCCGGTGCCAAACTGGCTATTAAGGCTCCTGTGTCCTGCAGGCCCATCGTCAAGCAGATTCGCCCAACCAGCTTGTTCCCAGAGGTCGGTCCCGCGCCACATCCGTATCTATCAATGGATCACGTGAGTCATAATTGCACCCTCCAGTACTTACTATTTTGTTCTGCACTGGCTGAAGTTTCAGCCCCCCACCAGCACTATTTTATTGTGGTCGCCCCCCCACTGGTATTTTCCCCTGCCCTGTGGCCATCATTGCTACTGGTGCCATGCGGAGGATATGTGGAGCAGTGCTGCACTTTAGCAGCCCTGGGAGTTCCCACGCGCCTGTCATCATCCCCGAGCAATACAAAGCCACTCATGCAGCATCTTGATATAACAGATCAACGTAGGGCAGCAGACATCTCCTGGGGGGTGGTTTTGGCCTGGTGGCCCCTCCCCCCCCACGAGGAACTCTATGCCTGATGAAGAGCTGACTGCCCACCTATGCTCACCCTAAAGACCAAAGCAGCAGGCACTTACAGGCAAGAGCACAGTTGTCCCACTGCAATGGAACCACACACAACGAGGAGACCATGCTTCACTTGGGCAGCCATGTCCCTTTGTTCCCCCCCTTTATTCTCTGTTTTTATCTGCCTCAGAGGCCCCTTATGTTTCACCTGCATGGACTCCATGACCATTATGCTCCTGAAGACGCCGAGAGAACAGGGACATTCCGGAACATGTGTGGGGGACAAGTGAGTTGCTGTTGCGGGTTATGAACTACAGCTGGGAGTGGCTGGGTGGTGGGGTGGGGGTTGTTTGGTTAGGGGGGTGATGGGTGTGGGGTCTCTCTTCCTTTCCCCTCCTTCCTCCCCCGTCTCCCTCTCTCCATGGCCTGACGTTGACTCCCAGACTGAGCAGAGGTGTGGGGGGGTTGCTGCGGAGGGGCCATGGTGTCGGCCGGGGGGCGCACTTACATGCAGGGGGGATTGTCTGATGCTTAGAGATGTTTTATGTTTTTTTTGTTTTAGTTAGTATGTTATGCAACCAGCCAGTGTAGCTACTTTGTAGTTAACTGTGTAACATTATAATTTACAACGTTTTATAGGATGCCACGTCTCAACAGATCCTGAAAGTTCTTAATCTTCCACTCACATTAGTCCTGTCCACACGGACATCAATCAATCGCCCACATCTACACACGCACCTAAGGTATGGGGCTTCGGGTAGGATATGGGAGCTTCCCGCTGGCTCACGCAGAATGCTCTCCCACTTAGGTTGACGCTTTACATTCAGGTATTCCTGGTGAGCATTGAAGCAGAACTCCGCTGAATTATAGTTATCTAGCTTAGCTGGAAAGTGCTGACTGAGATACCTTCCCTCTCGGACGCTACCCAATACCTGCAAGAGTCCTTTCTCTATCTCTCTACCTTCCACTAACACACTCTTCTACCCTCTAGTCTATCCCCTCCCCCTTCCTCCCCCCCTCCCATACTTCCCACCCTGATACAATCATGGACGTGCTTAACATCGTTACCCTTAATGCGAAGGGACTCAGCGTCCCCGAAAAGAGGCGAATGCTACTGAACGACATGAAATGACAGAACGCTGACATTGTTCTAATACAGGAGACACACTTTAAGGAGAACAGGTTCCCTATCTTAAAAAATAGATTTTACCCAACAGTCTACCACTCCACATACTCGGAGGCCAAATTTAGAGGGGTCTCCATTCAAATATCGGCTAGAATCCCGTGGACTCTGATCGATATAACAGACCCAGCGGGAAGATTTTTATTCCTTAAAGGCCTGATTGGTGACATGAAGTTTACCGTCACAAACCTCTATGCCCCTAACAGCCAACAAGACCTTTTTGTAAAAAGACACTTATGCAGCGTACACACGATCAAACTATCCGGTGGTTACAGCGTCTGCCAGACAATCTGCCCGTGTGTGAGCTCCGGCTGACTTTCTTTCCAAAAGTCCAGCAGACTTAGAAAGAAGATTTGACTCAAAATTGTCCGCCGGACAATCAGCTGCCTGTGCGTTAGTCCGCTGGACTTTTGAAATGAACGGACTTGCCCACACGCGGAGGAAAGTCCGTTCATTTTGAACGTGGCTCCAGGTAGCCGGGACTAGCGAAGGAGGTCAATGTCGCCACCTCCATCAGCGAGATTGATACCTTGCTGGCCCGTCACCTGGAATGGACTTAAAGGGGAAGCCCTACGCCGAAAAAACATTGTGGGTGTCCCCCCCAAAGTCCATATCAGACCGTTATCTGAGCACGCAGCCCGGCCCCCCCACCCCAAAGCACCTTGCCCATGTTGATGAGGACAAGGGCCTCTTCCCGACAACCCTGGCTGTTGGTTGTCAGGGTCTGCGGGCGGGGGGCTTATCGGAATCTGTGAGCCCCCTTTAATAAGGGGCCCCCCAGATACTGGCCCCCACCCTATGTGAATGAGTATTGGGGTACCATGTACCCCTACCCATTCACCTGGTGAAAAAAAAAAGTGTAAAGAAATAAACACAACACATTTTTTAAATAATTTATTGCACAGCTCCGGTGGTCTTCCGTCTTGGGGGGGGTCTTCTCGCCGGACTCCTCCGCTATCTTCTGCTAGCTCTTTTACTAGCGGAGGAGTCGGCTTTCTTCTTAGTCGTCGCCGCTGCCGTCTGGGGGTCTTCCGACTTCGGGGGTCTTGACCTCCTCTTTGGGTCTTCTTGCCGGGCCTCCGCTTTCTTCTTCCAGCTCTTTTACTAGAGGTGGCCCGGTCTTCTTTCGCCGCAGCCTCTTCTTCCGACTTCAGGGGTCTTGTCCCCGTCTTCAGTTCTTCTTGCCGGGCCTCCAATTTCTTCCAGCTCTCTTACTAGCGGTGGCCTGGTCTTCTGTTGTTGTCGCCGCCTTCTCTTCTTCTTCCTTGAGATGTTGACTCGACGCTCTCTCTGGCCGCAATGACAGGGACGTGTTGTGCGGTGACTTATATAGGGACCAGGGGCGGGTCATGATGACCCTGCCCCCTTATGTCACAGTCCCAGCATCCTCCGGGACTGTGGACTAAGTCTGCGGGATAGTCCGATCGTGTGTACGAGGCATTAGACTTACTTCAAAACTTTACGGAAGGATAACTTATTATAGGCGGGGACCTAAACGTCCCCTTACACCCCATAGGAGGACCCCTCCACAGGCCTATCCTCCATCCCCTGAGGCACACGGAAAGTTATCCACGCTGCCCTACATGCCACACAACTGGTGGATGTTTGGCGCCTTTTCCACCCCGGCGAACGGGATTACAATTTTTTCTCCCGACCACACCACGGGTACTCACGCATCAATTATTTTTTGATGCCACACAACCAACTTCAGGCAGTCAAAGGATCCACTATATGGTCTATCACATGGTCAGACCATGCCCCAGTTACACTACGCTACGCTCTGACCGACTTTTACAGGGGACAAAGAAAGCCATGGAGACTCAATGAAAGCCTCCCCCAAGACCCAGAGGTACTAACGGATGTAACAAAAGAATTAACACATTATTTTCACACTAACAGTACAGAGGACTGCGACACGGGTCTAATTTGGGAGGAGCACAAGGCAGTGATCAGAGAGGAGCTGATAAAGCATGGCACATGACTTAAAAGACAGAGAACCGCTCAACTATCCGTGTTATTTGGCAAACTCCAAACTTTAGAAGCGAAACACAGACACTGACTACTTCACTAGGTAGCGAGCTAGACACAATACACACTCAGATAACCGACCGTCTCCACTTTAAAGCTAAGGCAGCGCTCCAGATTTCCCGGAAAAAAAAAAAATCTACGAATCAGGTAATAAGTGTGGTAGATTACTTACACAATCCCTGAAAGCCCAAAAGGCAGCATCTTATATACCCCACGTCTTCTCTCCCTTAGGGAGGCGAGTGACGCTGCCCCAACAAATTACCCAAGCATTCAAATCCTTTTACGAGACTCTATACAACCTAAACACAGCCAAACCCTCCCCGGAGCATATAGCTAATTACATTGCCTCTTCCAACATGCCCATCTTGCTGACGGAAACACAGGACGTTTTAGAGGAACCCATAACATTGTCCAAAATACAACTGGCAATAGGAAATACCAAGCGAGGGAAGGCCCCGGGACCGGACGGCCTAACAATACAGTACTACAAGACTCTACTCACATCCCTAGAAAATCACCTACTCAAACTTTTCAATGACCTTACCAAAGGGAGCAAACTCTATGACGCCACGTTACAGGCCCAAATAGCAGTGATACCCAAGGAAGGTAAAAGACCCGTCTCAGTGCGGGAGCTACCAACCAATTTCCCTACTAAATACAGATTTAAAGCGGTTCACTGAAATCATAGCCTCGAGGCTGCAGTCATACATCCCCAATTTGATACACCTAGACCAGGTAGGCTTTGTCCCAACCAGGGAGGCAAGGGACAACACCAAAGTCTTGAACCTGCTTTATACTGCCACCTTTGAAAACAGGCCAAGTGTCTTTCTCAGCATAGATGCTCAGAAAGCCTTTGACCGGGTAAACTGGGCTTTCATGTCTGCCACACTACACCATATAGGCCTGGGTAGCAACATGTTGCAATGGATCTCTGCAATATATACAACACCGTCCGCCAGGGTGAGAGCTAATGGAGTAACTTCTGACCCCTTTCTGATCACAAACGGGACGCGACAGGGATTCCCACTCTCACCCCTCCTCTTTGCGCTGTCCCTCGAACCATTCCTATGCCACATCAGATTAAATCTGAACATAACAGGAATACCGATTAATCACACTCAATACAAAGCGTCAGCCTACGCTGATGACCTGTTCTCAATCTCGAACAATATCCCTCCCAAATTTGATGCAGGAATTTACAACATACGGGACGCTCTCAAACTTGAAGATTAATTTTGCTAAGTCAGATGCAATGGGGGTAGGGATACTGACAGCGCAGCTCACACACCTCCAAGCCAGCTTTAACTTGACAAACAAGGCCCTGAAATACCTAGGCACATATATCCCTCACACGCTCTCGAAACTGTACGAACTGAATGTCCCCCGCTACTATTACTATTACTTTATTTATAAAATAAAAACACTCCTGAACCAATGGCAATCTGGTATGCATTCCTGGATAGGCCGTTGCAACATCCTAAAGATGACTATCCTCCCAAAAATTCTCTACCTGATGCAGGCCTTACCCATACTCATACCAACCGCTTTTTTCAAAAGGGTTCAATCAGCATTCAGAGAATTTGTCTGGGCAAAAAAAAAAAAAGACCTAGACTCACTAACAAACTGCTTGTTCTCCCCAAAACGCACGGCGGTCTAGCCCTACCAAATATCCGAGCCTATTATCAGGCTGCACACCTGGGGAGACTCATAGATTGGGATTGTTCCAACTTGGCCCATAGCTTGGTTCCCTGATGGCAGCACCAAAGTGCAATCCCTCTCCGGGGAGCTCCATGGTGCTACCCAGCACTACCAACAGAGATCAAACTTCACCCACTGATTGGTAACTCGGCGCAGGTCTGCGCCAGGCTAATTTCGCAGATGTCCTTCTCCTCCCCGAATTCACCCCTCTACCCTATGTAATGTTCGGGGGACCAGGTAGATCGCAGGACACAGGCTTTGCACACAACAAAGGGTTTATTAAACTTAAATCGCTTTACCGCAGCCAAAAACAAAAGGAAAAAGGTTTGTAGTCTCACCGACTTGCAAAGTCCAGAACAGTAGTCTTTATCAGAAACAGAGCTTGATCTTGATGGCAGGTAGCTTCCCCTGCCAGGAGCCTTCCAAACAGGACACTGCTGTCCACTTCAGCTGCTGCAACCCAAACAAACACCATCCACCATGTGTTCTCCACTCCTCCACACCCACCTACCACTTCCTGTCTTGTTTTTTAAAGGCACTCCCTTAACAGGTGGGTTAATCAATTTTATTCATTTAAAAAGACCACAACCCAAACAGAGGGGAAATATAGCGTCCTTCCAGGACCCAGCCACGGCATCCTGTACACCTATAATAGGCAACCCCTTATTCGCACCGCATCTTTCTGATGGGAGCCTCCAGGGTCTGGGTGAGGAGGGCCTACACCAAGCTTCCCATTACAGTTGAGGTGGGCGCAGGAAAACAATGGTGGATTTCCTGGATCCTACTGGGCCATTTCGCCTAGACTTCCTGAGGACACTCCAACTAACCCATATCCTCAGTACGATCCCACCCCCCCACAGAAGACGCCCAGATGCTTAAAGCCCTAGAGGAGCTTTGTACTGACACAGGTGCCCTACCACACACACTCACTGACCTATAACCTTTTAAATACTCCCTCAGCAGACTGTATACCCCCGGGACTACTTAGGCCGCGTACACACGGGCGGACTGTATGGCCTACTTAGTCCGTCGAAACACATTTCAGCGGACAGTCCGCTCGTGTGTGGGCTTCAGCGGACTTTTTCAGCGTGCAGTCTGGCGTACTAAGTATTTCGGAATTTCCGTAATTCTGTCCGTCATACTTTGGTTTCAGCGGACAATCCGCTCGTGAGTAGGCTAGTTCGACGGACTAAGAATGGCGCATGCTCAGAAAGGATTTACACGGCGGAAGGTTGCATTGCTGTGTATTGGACTTCCTATTTCTAGTCCCGTCGTACGTGCTGTACACGTCATCGCGCAAGCTTTCGTCGGACTGTTTGGCTATCCGTGTGTGGTCAAGTCCGTTCATTCGAAAGTATGACGGACTGTCCGTCGGATTGTATGACGGACTAAGTAGGCCATACAGTCCGCCCGTGTGTACGCGGCCTTAAATGGAAAAAAAAGTGATTGTCAATTCAATACCACCAAGAGGCAAGGTATTCTTAGATTCACACACAAATCCTCTATCTGTGCCAAGATCCAGGAAACAAATTAAAAAATTCTCTCACAATGGTACAGGACCCCATCACTACTCCACAAGTTTTACCCGACTACATCAGACCTGTGCTGGTGCTGTCACACAGACAAAGGGACCCTGCTGCATATTTTTTGGTCATGCCCTAAACTAACACACTTCTGGAAAGTAGTGCACGAGACAATACAACAATTTACTGATCAGTCCATCGCAGATGACCCAGCATTCTTTCTCTTGCATGCCTCCAATATCCCTGATAGGAAATACAAGAAGTCAGTGATCCGCCACCTACTTGACGCAGCTAAGGCCTGCATAACACTCCAATGGAAAATCGGCCCTCCTGCCGATCATTGATCTCTGGCTCCAAAAGGTGGAGGACATCAGAAAAATGGAGGACCTTATCCTCACAGCGCAAAACAGAGAGGAGACATTCACTAAAACCTGCCAGGGATGGAATATGTTTATATAACCAGCTGAGGGTCAGGCCCTGAGAGGATCTGACAGACACATAATATCGCGTGCAGTGGTAGTACTATGTTGAGTCAAGTGGACAGACACAAGCCCCGCAGCTACAATTCTGATCAGATCTACCGACACTCCATGATCGTGGGACACACACCATTCTCCCTACTCTTTAACGCCATCCTCCCCCACATACTGGGGGCTGTATAAATGTAGGTACTTAGATAATTAAGAAAACTAGGAAGTGAGCCAACGAGACGGCAACATGGCGTTTATTGTTCTTGATGATACTGTTAGCAGAGACTTGATGTTGTATCACCAGTTTTGTCTTTTACTTTGTATGTTATGTGGAAAGTATGTAACCCACTGGTCCATGTGGACCCATTTCCTGATATAAATAAATAAATTAAAAAAAAAAAAAAAAAGGAGGAGTATCCATCAGAGACTCTTTACCGAGATGGTAGTTGCGGTGTCTCAGACTGAGAATCGCGCCCCAGGGGCACGCAGAGGCTTAATATCCTGAAGATATCATATGACGCCCATGATAGGGCGTCATTTGCCGCTGTCATTCTGCTATAATGGCGGTTGGCAATTGGTTAACAGACACTCACCTGTCCCATGGTCCAGCAATGTGGCTGCCTGAAGCCTTGCTCCTCTTCCCCTTCTTTCCATGCCACCATCATTGCTACTGTGGGCACCCGGCCATGACAGCTTGCGGCTTCACAGCCGGGCATGCACTGCACATGTCGCACTGCACTCTCCTAGTGGTCAGGCAACCTTCTGGGACCTGTGACGTGTCCCAGAAGGTTGCAGAGAAGAAGGAGCCACTTAGGGGGAGCGGTGGACTCGCCTAGGCGGCGAGAAGAAGACTGTCAAAACCAGGAACCCACTCCCCCCCAAAAGTGTTGATTTTACACTGATAAGTGTTCCTGTCTAAAGGATTTTTTTCAAATCTCTCTTTCAGATTTTAGTTATATTCTTCGCTCCTTCAAATATGCCTCTGAAGAAGGGAATTTCTTCCTGAAACATGTCAGGCTCATGGAGTATGTGTATATAATCCAATCTGTTAAGACTGTACATTTATGTATCCATGCATCAAGATTTTGTGTGGATTATTTTTATGTCTGATTATATGTTGTTTTTATTTAAATGGTTTTTATTAGGATTTTGCAAGAAAGAGAAAACAGAATAGCAAGTACACACCCACACCAGGCAGTAATGTATATAAAAAAAAAAAAAAAAAAAAAACACATCAGTCATATTGACAATATATAATACATATGTAAGGCACTTTACAAAAGTCTCCACATCAAATCTATCACATGCGTGAATAGTATGCCTCATACAATATACTACTCTCCAGCCCAGACATGTACTATACTACTAATAACCATCTTAAACGAAGGTTAATCTGAAAGGAAATAAAAAAGGAAAAAAAAAAAAAAAAAAAAAAAAAGAGTGATAGAGAAAAGAATAGAATAAAAAGAACAAAAGAAGAAGAGAATCGAGGGTATCGAGGGACGACCTAGCTTATATTCGACTATTACATAGCCCTATTCCTAATGGAGGCATTCCATGCAGACCAATTATTTAAATATTTCTTAATGGACCCATCTCTATACGCTAAAATTTTCTCGTATTCTGAGATGATGGTCACTTTCCTAATCAATTCTGATATGTTAGGGGTGTCGTTCGTTTTCCATTTATATACTATCAAGGTCCTGGCCGCGAAGATAACATGCATTGCTATTGTCCTCTTGGGAACTGGATATGACGACATACCAATACTGAGAAGGGCTTTTTCTGGGGAGGGCTTAATTAGAACACCTGTGATACGGGCAAGCAATCTAAATACCTCGTTCCAAAAGCTCTGCAGGTGCGGGCATCTCCACCACATGTGCAGTAGTGTCCCCACTTGGCCACATCCCCTCCAACACTCGCTTGAACCATCACCTGAAAATATGGCTATGATATAAGGGGTAAGGTGCCATCTTGCCGTAATCTTCGCAGCCAGTTCCTCATAATTTGCACATCTCGAAAAACTAACATTAGTCCTAAAGGCCTGCAACCATTGTAGCTCAGTAAATTTCTGACCTAAATCTTTTTCCCCATTTCTCCAAATGTCCAAATCTAAAAAAAAATGAGATTTCGCACCTAATAAATCGTACATTAATGAAATACCCTTAGTTTTGGAAGTAGACGAGGTCAGGAAATCCCACACTTCCGTAATAAATTGAGTACCTGAGGTTGTCCTATTCTGTAGCCAAGACAAAACCTGGCAATGCGGCAGAAATGCGTTCCGAGGTAAACGAAATTTGTTTTGAAGTGCCGGGAAATCCATGGGGCGGTTATTTACTATAAGATCTTGAACCGTAGAGATCCCACTCTGTTTCCACCCGACCAGTGATAAGTTCGGGATCAGCCACAGAAGTGACTCTATGGGAATAGGAGCCCGTGTAAATGTGCTTGTGGCCTGGTACGATGCAAGGAGGGCCCTCCCGGCTCGTAGGGAAGCCTGCACAGTGGGAAGATCACTGTGAGCGTGAAATTGTTCAATATTATATGCTATCAGGAGGGAGCGGAGTGACCCATAGCGAATCTCCGCCTGTTCCAATTGGCACCAGGGCTTCAGCTCCCGGGAGGAGAACCAACCCTCGGAGCTGATCTAGGACCGCCGCCGTAGCGTAGTCCTTATGGGTACACCCAAGCCCCCAGCCCATTTCTTCTTGCCCTGAACCGTGGTAGAAAATCTAGCTCTCTTTCCCGCCCAGATAAACGTTAACATTTGTTTTTGTAAAGCTCTAAAAAATTGGTCAGGTATGAGGATAGGAAATGCCCTAAATAAATACGTCAATTTGGGAAGGAGAATCATTTTGTAGGCCGCTAGTCTTCCATGCCATGTGATATAATGTTTCTTAATTCTATTCATGTCCGCTTGCAAAGATTCCAATAATGGGGGGAAATTGGCTTGAAATAACTGTTTGGTTGAAGGAGTAAGGTTTGTGCCCAGGTACTTAATGGAATTGGAGGCCCATGGATATGGGAGAGCCCCCTGAATCTGAGATTTTACGTGATCATCTACACCAATTCCTAAAATGCATGACTTATTTTCGTTTATTTTATAATATGAGGCCTCCCCGAACTGTACGATAATGTTGTGTGCTGCCATGATAGAATTAAGGGGATCGGAGAGAGTCAAAATGACGTCATCTGCAAACAATGAAAGTTTGTGATGAGTTGTCTGGGAGACAATGCCTTTCACTGTCATCTGTTTTCTAATGGTTTCGGCAAAGGGCTCCATTACTAAAGCGAAAATGATGGGGGATAACGGGCAACCTTGCCTAGTGCCGTTTGAGATAATGAATTTTTTGGAAAACATTCCTTCAGAGTACACATAGGCAGATGGGCAAGAGTATAAGGCTAGTATGGCCTGATGAATGGGTCCTATCAATCCAAATTTTTTCAGAACTTCAGTCAGATAACCCCAATGTATTCTATCGAAGGCCTTCTCTGCATCCAGAGAGAGGAGCAGAGAAGGCCTTCCCGATTTTTCAGCCGAGTAAATTAGATTTATTAATCTTCTAGTTGCATCATTAGCCTGTTGGCCTAGCACAAAGCCAACCTGTTCATGATTGACAAGACCCGGCAACAATCTTGCCAACCTACCAGCAATCAGTTTTGCATATATTTTGATATCTACGTTCAATAAAGATATCGGTCTGTAACTTTGAGGAAGTGTGGGGTCCTTACCCTCTTTTGGTAATGTAATAATGGATGCCGTAAGCATCTCGCTTGGAAAGGAGGCAGCGGACATTGCGGCCCCAAAGATCTGTTGCATGTGCGGAGATAATTCTACTTGGAATAGTTGATAGTACTCAGCCGAGTAACCATCCGGGCCCGGCGCTTTATTGTGGGGCATACTGCCAATAATTTTTTGAATCTCTGTAATCGTACAAGGCGCGTTCAACGCTTCTAAATCACTTGGAGATATTTTAGGCAAATTTAGTGAATTCAAAAAATCTGCAATCGATCGCTCGGATGGCTGGAACGTATCCGGGTCATCCTTGAGATTATACAGAGATTCATAATAGTCGCTAAAAGCGTCCACGATTTCTTTAGGGTTGTGCACTGTACGCTTCGTAATGGGATTTTTTGTTGTACTAACCTTTCTCGAAGCTGGTCCGCTAGCAGTTTCCCCGCCTTGTTGCTATACCTGTAGCTATGAGCCTTAAAAAAACGAAGGCGGTTCTCCTGCTGCGAAACCAGCATTGCACGCAATTCTTGTCGCACCGCAAACAGGTCTTCCCTAATTTTTGGTGTAGTGTTTTGTTTGTTTAAAGACTCCAAAGTCTCTATTTTCTCTAGTAGACCATTGAGCCTTTCTGTCCGCTGCCTCCTAACCTTAGCACTTAACTGAATCAATAAGCCCCTCATATACACCTTGTGCGTATTCCAAAGGGAAAAGGGATCCGACACCGACGGAGCATTTATCTGGAAAAACTCTGCTAATGCCGTCCTTAGGTATTTCACGTTCTCAGGCTGAGAAATGACAGAAACCTCATTTCGCCACCTGTTAGCTCTCGTCGTGGCGCCATGATCCCCCACCCTAATTGAAATTGGCGCATGGTCTGACCAAGTTATTGTATGTATCTCAGATTTAACAATTTTTTGTAGTAAAAATTTGTCAACATGAAACCTGTCAATACGTGAATAAGAATGGTGTACACTGGAAAAAAAATGTATAGTCCCTTTCCGACGCGTGTTGGCACCGCCACACGTCAAAGAGGTCTCCGGATGAAAAAATTCTTGAGAGATTTGGCCTCCGTAATTTGCGGATGTGCGGGTTGGAAACATCTAACTCGCTGTGCATAACAGCATTAAAATCCCCACATATAATCACATGACCCTTTTTCATGTTTGATACTTTTTTCAAGATTTTTTGTAGGAAGCCACTCTGGTTGGAATTTGGAAGATAAGCATTCACTAGAGTGTATGTCACACGGGCAATCTCGCAAATAAGAATAATGAAGCGACCCGACTTATCCAGGTGAGAGTCCATAAGACGAAAAGGAATAGTATTCTTAACTGCTATGATCACTCCAGCTTTCTTCTTTGGGCCATTAGCCAAAAACACCTGTGGAAACTTGCGATTAGAAAATGAGGGGTGGTTCCCCGCCATGAAATGAGATTCCTGAAAACAAATTATGTCACTGTGCAGTCTGGACGCCTCCTTCCATGCCATTTGGCGTTTAAAGGGGCTATTAAGCCCTTTAACATTAAGTGAAGAAATGGTATAAAGCCATATTGAATGGAATCAGGCCCAGCCTCCGACACCTAATGAGTCAGCTTGGTTACACCTATAAAAAGGTTAGGCCCTGTCTCCTCAAGGAAAGTAAAAGAAGCAGGCGAAGCAATTCAAAACTTTACCCTCGATGATATGCGTAGAAAATACCTTCAGCAGTATTCTGTAAAAGGTTAGTCACTGGATAAAAAAAACAAAAAATACAAAAAAGAATAGAAAAGGAAGAAAGTAAAAAGTGGCTGTGCTGGCAATAAGCCGCTAGCTCTTGGGGGTAGAAGTGAGTGTCTGTGAAGACAACAGATCGGAGGAGAGATAACACTCTTCAAAAAAGCAAAGAAAAAACGAACATCAAAAACAACGAAGCAAAATTAAACTCGTTGGAACATGTCCTGAGCGTAAAGGCGAATGAAGTATTACCATCAAGCTATGCCCTCAGCCGGTTTCAGCATCCGAACTTGTTCGGGTAGAGAGAGGCGATTCCGTTCTTGTTGGACCAGCGGTTTGTGGTGAGAGAAGTTGCCACTCTTCCAGAAGGCGAATACCCTCTGCGACCTTAGCCACGACATACGACTTCCCTTCGAATGTAATTAGCAGCTTGGCTGGATATATCCATCTGTATGGGATTCGATGGTTATTGAGAGGTTTCGTTATGGTAACCAATTGTCTACGCTGTTGCATAGTGTACGCCGAAAAGTCGGCGAAAAAAGACAGTTCTTTAAACTCAGGAGGTAATTCCTCCCTTCTTCTTGTCACTCGCACGAAAGTCTTTGATATGATAGAAGTGAATCCGTACGATCGTATCTCTGGGAAGGTGCGATGGAATGCTCTTCGGTCTGGGCAATCTATGAATGCAATCCACCACTAACTCTTCCACAGGAGTGTCTGGAAGTGCAGCTTTCATTAGATTGATAAAAAAACTCCCCCAGCTCCTGAAGTTGAACTGTTTCTGGTATCCCACGGATTCTAATATTGTTGCGCCTTGAGCGGTCCTCGAGGTCCGCTAATTTCGCTTTAATGGCCGCCATGTCCTCTTCTCTATCATTGTGTGCATCCACCAGCTCATTAAAGGTTTGGGCAAATTCCCCCATTTTCGTTTCAACATGGGACACTCTGCTAGTTACTGCATGCACCTCAGATTTAAACTGCTGAGTGATAGCCAGTATATCTGCATGCAAGGTTGACCTTAGTGAAACTAACATGTCCTTTAAAGTAGTGTCCAGAACAGGTTGATTTAATGTGGGAAATTCAGTAATAGAGTCCTGTAACTCTCTTGTATCATCCATGGAAGAATTAAGAGCACTCACCTCCCCTGTGTTACTCAAACGCTCCTCTGTTCTTTGCTTACTTTTCGCTGGGCTGGTAGATGCAGAGGAGGAGGCAGAGTGTGATGCCTGTAGCGCTGCTTGTGGAACGCCATGATCTGTGTGTCGAGCCTTCCATTCCCGCTGTGTCTGCTGGCCTCGTGCGCCGCCGCCATCTTGGATAGGCCTCTGTCGCGGCTGGACAAAGAAATCCAGCATTTTGCCCGGTTTTGTAAGACCTTTTCTTTTCCGGGATGGCATCAGGGAGGTTGCCCGCAGGTACTGGCAAAAATTTCGGCCGAAAACGAGGGCTGGAGACGCTATTATTCGCCTTATTTGCTCAGGGTACAGCGGAGCTACTCACTCACACGTCCATCCGCTCCACTCGTCGGCCATGCCCCGATTATATGTTGTTTTTAAAAATAATTTTTGAATAAATATTTTATAATAAAAAATTCTGTTGTCCCTATATTTAGGGATTTTTTCTGCCAAAAAAAAAAAAAAGACATTCCAAGTGTGGCATGTAAGGAGGAGAAGTGCTTGAAGTTTCACTTTTGGGTAGAACTTCGCTTTAAGCTTCCTCTTGATTTGACAGTCAGATCCAGCTCTGCTTATTAAGTGCACTGAGTGTGAAGGAAGCCTGTAATTCTAAAATAAATGTGTTTTATAAATAATAATCTCTTATTAGTTCTTGATAAGCCCTTTCTCTCTCTCTTCTCTAAGCTACAGTATTTAACAGTTTGTATTTAAAGTGCTTTTATTGGGGGGCGGAGCCGGCAGCCGGAGCGCATGGTGGTGTGAGAGGAGAGCTCTGACACAGCGGGGATACTAACGCGGCACACAGCGAACCTACAAGTCCTCTGAAAGTGGAACCTACCAAGCACCCGCCGATCACCATGAGCAAAAGAAAGGAACGAGAGGAGCCATGAAAACTGACCGATTTCTTTCCTTCAGCAACAGGCAGAGAGATCCAAGATGGCGCCCATGAGGAACACAGCGCGGCGGCCTCCCCTGGACACACAGCCTATGCAGCTCAGACGGACCTGGGTGAGTCCTGTCCACTACTCTCCCCAATCCCCCCTCCCCCTTTGTGAGCCCAGTTAAGCAGAAACGAAGGATAGGGAAGGGTGAGGACACCCAGGCAGACACAGAAGCAGAGGGAGATGGCATGGAGGAATCCTCCATATCTATACAGCATCTGGATACTTTCCCCACATCAGGGCAGCCCATATTGGACACCACTATTAAGGAGATGCTACAAACACTAAGGGGGGCCCTGCAGCAGGACATGGCTTCATTTGTACACTCCACTAAGCCCCTGTACACACGGTCGGACATTCTGCCAACCAAATTCCGTCGGATCTTGTCCGTCGGATCTTGTCCAAAACTGTTGCATACACACGGTCGGACTAAGTTGTCGAAAAATCCGATCATTCAGAACGTGATGACGTAATTTCGTTACGATGGGACTACGTTCAGGCTAGTAGCCAATAGCTTTGATGTAGGAATTTGATCTGAGCATGCGTGGCACTTGGTCCGATCAAAATTCTCTACACATGATCGGAGTATGTCCGATCAAACCAGTTGGTCGGAAAATATTTCCAACAAGTTGGAAAATTGGGTCCGACGGATATTCCGACGGAATCAGTCCGATGCATACAACACACAGTCGGATTATCTGACAACACGGTCCGATAGGACTCATTCCGACTGATTCTTCGACCGTGTGTACAAGGGCTAAGGCAGAGCTGTCTGCAGTGAAAGCTAGAGTGACATATGTGGAACGCAAAATGGAGGAATTCATTTTTGCACATAATGATGAACTGGTTGATGCTCATTTTGATGTTGAAGATTAAATAAAAGCTATGTGCCTTAAAATTGCGGATATTGAAGACAGGGCATGCAGAAACAATGTGAAGTTTAGAGGAGTTCCGGAAACTGTTAAACCAGCTGAACTTACTGCTTATCTTCGAAAGATTATGACCACTGCTCTCCCAACGCTGGGACCTGTAGATGTTATCATTGACAGAGCACACAGACTGCCTAAACCCTCATTCTTATCGGAACAAGTCCCCAGGGATGTTATAGCAAGAATCCACTTCCACCACGTGAAAGATCAGCTAATGCGATATGCTAGACAGCACCCGTCCCTCCTGGACCCCATTACAGGGATTGCTCTATATGTTGACCTGTCGCAAGCTACGCTCACAGCTAGACATAACCTAGTCTCCATCGCCAAGATACTGCATAACCACAAGATATTGTATAAGTGGGGTTTTCCAGCTAAACTCCTACTGGAAATGAATAATGAATCGCATGTGATTGTTTCTGTAGAAAAAGGCATGGAACTGCTCAAGAAGTGGCGTCTCCTCCCAACCAACGGAGAAGCAGCGGACCCTGACCCCCTGCAGAACTACCACCGGCACCAAAGACGGAACAGATAAGTACATGATTCACACAATGGTGCTTTATTGCTGAGAGCTTCCCCTGCCCTCCTCTCTCAGCCTTTCCGCACTTTATCACCCAAGTGCCTATATTATAGTTGACTATCCAGGTGTTGGTTCAATTAAGCGCCCGCTGAACGGCTATTTGTGAACACTTCTTTTTCCCCCCCTTCCCGCATTTACAGGTGAACCCTGTATTCTGTTCATTGGACCTCCATATGGATGAGCCTACCCAGTTATTTCATGACCGTTCATGGTCTTGTTCCCAGGTCCTTGTTCCCCCACCATCTCTATCAAACATGCTGTCATTTACTATTCACCTGGTCAATTGTAATGACTTCCTGGTCTCACTTCTAGCTCTTACCCCTGGATGGCAACGGATAGCTCACCTACCTTGGAATGAACATTAAATTCATGTCTCACAATGTGAGAAGCCTTAATAGCCCCCAAAAATGCAGGGCGCTCTGGAAATCTGCTTCTGACATGCACTGTGATATTCTATGTGTGCAAGAAAACTCACTTGAATCCACCTAGATGCACACATAGGCAATTCCCACATATATTTACTGCAAATGATCAGACGAAAAAAAATGGAGTAATGATCGCCATAAGGGACACTGTAACCTTCTCTTTATTGCAGGAACACACTGACCTTCGCGGTCGATATATCATTCTGATTGCTGAAATTAATAATTCTGTGTATACACTGGTAAACCTCTATGCACCAAATGTGAAATCTATACACTTTATCCGCAAAGTGGTGCATAAAGCTAAAGCAATGCAGAAAGGTTACTTAATAATATGTGGAGATTTTAATGTAGTGCTTAATGCTGAACTTGACTCCTCCTCTGTGGCCCTCAGGCAACGACTTTGCTTAGGTAACTTTTGCCATGAGGAAAGACTTTTTGATCCCTGGCGCTGCACCAGGGGCACTGAGAAGGACTATTCGTATTATTCTACAGTACATGATAGCTATTCAAGGATTGATTTTTTTTCTCACGTATATGCATAGTTTACAAAATATTGTTAGAACCGATGTCCATAACATCACTTGGTCAGACCATGCTCCAGTGACAATTGAAGTTGTGGACATCAACAAATCTGCTTGCAGACCTCTCTGGCGTAACAATACCTTTCTTCTGTCTCGTTCCCTTATTAGAGACGAGATAGAAGCAAAGGTCAAGGAGTTCTTTCATCTCAATACTAGTGAGGAGTATGGAAGAGTCCTGGGGCCATCAAAAAAATAATACAGAATTATGTTTTTGAAAAAAAAAAGAATTATGAATTCTGAGTTTGAAAGTCATTATTCTGAGATTCAAAGTCAGAATTCTGAGATTCAAAGTCAGAATTCTGAGATTCAAAGTCATTATTCTGAGATTCAAAGTCATTATTCTGAGATTCAAAGTCATTATTCTGAGATTCAAAGTCATTATTCTGAGATTCAAAGTCATTATTCTGAGATTCAAAGTCAGAATTCTGAGATTCAAAGTCAGAATTCTGAGATTCAAAGTCAGAATTCTGAGATTCAAAGTCAGAATTCTGAGTTTATAAATATAGTAGTCTCTATTAAGACGATTTTAGGACCAATGAGCAATAATGTAGTAACATCCATAGACCATCATTCTGCAGATATACATGTCTTCTGCTCTATATATGGATATGTAAATATATCTTAGTTACAGCACACAGTATAGGGAAGCAGGCAGTGCTGGGTTCTCTGGTTCCTCTACTGTATTAATAGTTTCCTCTTTTTGCTGTCTTATCCTTCTCTGTCATCTGCTCCAACAAGAAGAGCCATGCTGAAAACGTGTGTATTGTGTGTGAGTGGGGAGACACAGCTTCCATAGATAACAAAACACAATGGCCAGCACAGCTCTGCACCCCAACTTGTAGGAAACATTGCACTATTGCCCCTACATGAGGGAATTGTGAATGGCTAGAAGGCAGCAGGACAATGTGTTTTATTGTCATAACAGATTGATAATGGCAATTAATTGTCTGAACTAACAGAGTTACTTCACCAACAATTAACCTCATATTAAACATAAAAGCAAGCTCAACCAACTGAGAGTGGTTAGAGCAGTAGGCTTATATAGGTGGAGATGATGGTTCTAATCCAGGTGACAGTGTATGTATTTATATATTTTTTTAAATATGAGATAGCGAGGGCTTAAACTGTATTTTATCAATATATCAAAATTGATTTCAAGGTATATTAACAAAGACACACTGATATATTGAGCACACAAAGTTGTAGTATATGCTGGCTACCATAAATTAGAGAGTAGAGATTTAGAAGAAAAAATGGTGTATATATTAGGGTGATCAGATGGGAGTATCAGGGGGTCATCTTCAGTTTCCTCCAGGGGCAGGTCACAATTTCAGAACAGATCGATCATACCAATTACTTGTCTGGACTAGTACAGTGGTTTCACTGAGAATTAATCTCATATGAAACATAAAAAGCACTCAAAAAAAAAAAAAAAAAAAAAAAAAAAAGCACTCAAGAATCTTTAAAGTGGTTGTATAGTCAATTTTTTTACTTTTACCTACAGGAAAGCCTATAATAAGGCTTACCTGTAGGTAAAAAAATATCTCCTAAACCTGTACAGTTTAGGAGATATTCCCCTCGCCAATGTGCACAGGGGATTCTCGGCTGAAAGCCCGGCAGACGCTATCTGACGATATCACGTCTCCGGCCACTCACAGTGCCGGAGCCGCGATACCCGGAAGAAACGGTGAGGGAACATGTCAGCTCCCTCGGTGTGGATTGGGGCAGATGTTGGGACCTCATTCTAAGGTAATTATTTCCTTTTCCTTTGCAGGTGGAAAAAAGAAAAAAATTAGTAGATATACACACATTAGTAGATATACAACCACTTTAAGTGATAGTATAGTGGTTAGAGTGACAAACTCATATTGTTCAAGCTGTGGGTTCTAGTCCAGTTCAGAACACATTTTATAGATTATATATATATATATATTTTCAATATATTGATTTTATATTAAACTTATTTTAAAGTATGAGTTAGTGAGGGCTTAAATTGTATTTTATTGATATATCCAAATTGATTTCAAGGTATATTAACTAAGACATATTGATAAAAGTGTTGTATATGCTGACTACTATAAGACCCCTTTCACACTGGGGCACTTTGCAGGTGCTACAGCGCTACAAATAGTGCCTTCAAAGTGCCCTGAAAGAGCCGCTGCTGTGTCTCCAATGTGAAAGCCCCGAGGGCTCTCCCACTGGAGTGGTGCGCTGGCAGTCCACTACAAAAAGTCCTGCTAGCAGCATCTTTGGAGTGGTGAAGGAGTGGTGTATACACTGCTCCTTCAACTCTCCTGCCCATTGAAATCAATAGGGCAGCACGGCTATACCACTGGCAAAGCACTTTGCAGTGGTGTTAACCCTTTCTCAGCTGCTAGTGGGGGGGTAAAGGCTCCACGCTAGTGGCCAAATGCGCCACAAAATTGGCAGTAAAGGAGTTATAGTGTTATAGCATTTCTGTTCAATCAGTATTATATGATGGCAATGCAGACATCCCAAGTCTCCCGCATTTGACGGCAGGCTGATGGACACCCACGAGTGCGGCATGATCTCCCGGCTTTCAGGTCGAACAAGTAAGGGGTCCCCAATGCTGTGACTCCCTGGAGGATTGCAGCCAACAAACCCCTACTGTGCATCCCTAAGATGCAGAAAGGTAGATCCATGAGAAACACTGCTCACTGCTGTGCCTGATATACAAACGATAAGGCAGTAAATATAGGACATACAGGACACAAACATTCAATCTTTGTGTATGTCTGATGTGTAGCAATATACCAATACTGAGCAGAGATGCCACCATCCTCAATGGGTCTCAGCTGAGCAGCAAAAACTAAAATCAGAAAAAGACAAGCAATCTTCACTGCTGTGTCCTTTCTGATATGCAGCCAATAAGGCAGTATATGCAAGACATAAAGGACAGACAACCTTCAATCTTGTATATGTCTGATGTGCAACAATATAACAATTCTGAATAGAGATAGCACCTCCATATTGAAGCGATTTGGCTTTGCGACTCAACGTGTCAAATCGCATGGCTAAAATCAGCACAACACCACTTTGTGGTGCTACACGGATTACCAAAGGCAGTATATGTACTACACCTGGCAGGGGTTCAATTTGTATTTCTGCTATGTAGCCCAACAAGTTCGAACCATAAATTTTCACTGCTGCCTTTCTGATAAGGCAGTAAACAGGACACAAAACCTCACAGACCTTAATGCTGTATATATCTGATGTGCAACAATAAAACACTATGAATAGAGATAGCACATCCATATTGAAATGATTTGTCATGCGACTCAACATGTCAAATCGCATGTTTAAACTCGGCAGCCATTGCCGTTAATAGCACTGTCTGAATCAGCACAACGCCACGCAAATCAGAACCATCAGACTTCACTGCTGCCTTTCTGATAAGTAACCAACAAGGCAGTACAACAGGACACAAAGCCCCACAGACAGACCTCAATCTTGTGTATGTCTGATGTGCAGCAATACAACCATTATGAGCAGAGATGTCACCAGACTCAATGATGTGCATTTCTGCTGTGCAGCACAAAACCAGAAAGTACAGACCACCTTCACTGTTGTATTTTTCTGATCTGTAGCCAAACAAAGCAGTACCTTTAGGATATAAAGGACAGCAAACAAGCTTCAGTGCAGTACATTTCTGATGTACAGCAATATAGCCCTTATAAGCAGAGATGTCACAAATCTCAAAGTGTATTTCTGCTGTGCCACAAAAACATCCCAGCAAGGACAAACCTTCACTACTGAGGTCTACTGGTGTGCAGCCAATGAGGAGTCATGGTCTATCCCTTTATGAAATAACCAACAGGCAATTTATTTCATAGGCATAGCCTGGGCTCTAGATACTAAACCTCACCACCAGTGAAGGAACAAATCCTAAAATGGTTGGACACCCTACTATTAGCAGTTGTTGTCCTACCTTACCTCCATAGACTGAGCAAACGCTAGCCAGCACATATCCAGGTGGTGCTGATTAGCAACTAAAGTCTCAATGAGCCCAGCCCTAGAGACCAAGTTAAGACAGCCTCTAGAAGAGGTGGTTACCAATTTAGCCTGGGGGGGTAAATAGCTATTTGCAGGCTTCAAACAAGCAATTATGTAGCTCTTGCATAGGTTTGCACAGAAAATCCTCAATTAAAAGGATGTAGGAAGCGATCTATGGTGAATAGCCTTTAGATCTGCCACTGAGTGGATTGTAGCCCAAACCAATAAAAAAAGTTTCTTCTTACCTCCTACACTATAATATAACCACAGTGTAAAGGTGGAGTGGGAGGTTGGAGCTTATGAAAGTTACCTATAGCAAGCAACCCCCAAAAGGAGGATCTGTGACAAGGGAACCCCTACTGTGCCACACAGTAGCTTGGTCTCTGCCCATCCTTGAATGTTAGGTCAGCTTTTAAACATCGTGAAGCAACTTCAGATTCCTAGCAGCTGGGCTAATAGGGCGGTAACCTAGTGCACCTGCTGACCAGGGGAGCTTCTGAATCCACCAACCACTGCCCAATTAATAACTTGTTCAGTGGTATACCTGGCCTGTAAGCAACTTTGTATCTACCAGGTCCCCTCTGTACGCCATATTCATCCCTACTAATGTACCACAACTGGGCATGTAGGGAGAGGCTGGCAACCTACTGCTGCGATAACCAGTGTATCTGCTGTAAGAGGGAGCTGTGGCTGGTGGTTTTAGCAGTGGCGTCTGCGCTATTTGTATCCCGACCCCAGGTTCTGCACTGCACCAGTCAGTATATACACAGGGAAGGGGGAGCAATGGCCTACCTACCTCTTTCCCATCTGAGGTGGTTTAGGCACACTCGTTCCTCTGCACCACCTGTCCACCATACAGCTTCTCTGATGTAAGAGGGAGCTGCGGCTGGTGTTTTTAGCAGAAGCTTCAGGGCTATTTGAAACCAGGCCCTATGTGAGATCTCAAATGCCCAGAAACCCTCTGGCTGGAATTGGGGATTTTGCAGCTAAATTCCAATGGCAAAAGGAAAGTACTCACCATTGTCGTCTTCCTCTTTTTGCCATAGCCAGCGGGCTTGCTTTTCCATCCTTATGGTCCACACGCAAGGAGGATAGCCGCCAAAGTGCTCCCCCCCCCCAACTGCTGTCCCCATAGGGAGGTGCCAGGTTAGGCTGTGTCCTGCACTGTACCAGTCAGTTTATATACATGGGGGGGGGGGGGCAATGCCTTCCATTCCTCATTCCCATCTTCCCATCTGAGGTGGTTAAGGCAGACATCCACCATAGTAAACTGGTGCCTCCTCGCTCTAGAGAAAGGAGGATGTGGGCGCCTGCTCCTACTGACTCTCAGCCTTCCCTCCTGGGTAAGAACGCCGCCGCCATTTTCCCGATGTTTGAAAATGACGCGGGTGCTTGTTGCCACGCCCTCTCCGGCAGCCCACGCGAGCTACCGGGGACCCAGGAGTCGGGGACATGATCCCCCTGGAAAGAACCGATGGCCAGCACCCCCGTCTGAACAGCCACCTGTACAGGTAAGGAGGGGAGACAGGATAATGGCCCCTGAAGTTCTGGGTACACCACTGTACCCAGGGTCCTTCAGCTCTCAGGGGGGCTCTTCCAATTTCTGCTGCCCCCCCTGAGGAAAAGATAGGGGAACCCCCCAGGAAGGACAAGAATATCCTACCAGACCCAGAGGCTTCCCAGGCTTGTGGTCCGGCTCCCAGGGGGAGACCACCAGCCCCAGGCTTCGGGTCATTTGGAAAAAAACAAACAGTTTCGCTGTGTAGGGAGAAACACAATCAAAAACTGAGGATCAAGGGGAAGGGTGGGGACTTAAAACAGCTGTCGGTTGATTGTGTTTCCTGTAGGGAGGAGCCTCTCATCTCTCAGGTGTGCCGTCCTGGAAGATGACTTGAGAAAAATTACCCTGCATCAGTGGTGTCATTAGCTGGAAAAAATTTCCCTGTGTCAACGGTGTAGCTAAGAGGAAAATGGGGCTGCCTCAGTGTCAGTGGGGATAAACTACAGCCAATCAGTGAAGGGGAGATATCGGCGCATGCATGTACATTGTAGTACACACACACACACAGAGTACCTTTATAGTGCAGAGCCCAGGGCTGAGTCGTGAGACATGGTGGTTATCATACAGCTTCCAGGGACAGTCTTCTGAAATTGAGAACTGGCCCCATGTCAATAAAAATCATCCTAATATATACACAATTTGTAAAAAAAATCCCTACTCTCTAATTTAAGCTCCTTTCACACTGGGGCGGTGGGTGTGTCAGGGGTAAAACACTGCTATTTTTAGCGGCGCTTTACTGCCAATTTTGTGGCGCTATTTGGCCACTAGCGTGGAGCTTTTACCCCCCACTAGCAGCTGAGAAAGGGTTAAAACCACCGCAAAGCGCTTTGCCGGTGGTATAGCCGTGCTGCCCTATTGATTTCAATGGTCAGAAGAGGTGAAGGAGCGGTGTATAGATGCTGCTAGCAGGACTTTGTAGTGGACTGCCAGCGCACCACTCCAGTGGGAGAGCCCTCGGGGCTTTCACATGGGAGACATAGCAGCGCGCTATTTTTAGCTCTGTAGTGCCTGCAAAGCGCCCCAGTGTGAAAGGGGTCTTATAGTAGTCAGCATATACAACACTTTTATCAATATGTCTTTGTTAATATACCTTGAAATCAATTTGGATATATCAATAAAATACAATTTAAGCCCTCACTAACTCAATAAGTTTAATATAAAATCAATATATTGAAAAAATTTTTTTATATATATATATATATATATATAAAAAATGTGTTCTGAACTGGACTAGAACTCACAGCTTGAATAATATGAATCTGTCACTCTAACCACTATGCTATCACTTAAAGACTTTTGATGTTGTGAAACCACTGTACTAGTCCAGACAAGTAATTGGTATGATCGATCTGTTCTGAAATTGTGACCTGCCCCTGGAGGAAACTGAAGATGACCCCCTGATACTCCCATCTGATCACCCTAATATATACACCGTTTTTTCTTCTAAATCTCTACTCTCTAATTTATAGTAGCCAGCATATACTACAACTTTGTGTGCTCAATATATCAGTGTGTCTTTGTTAATATACCTTGAAATCAATTTGAATATATTGATAAAATACAGTTTAAGCCCTCGCTATCTCATATTTAAAAAAATATATAAATATATACACTGTCACCTGGATTAGAACCATCAACTCCACCTATACAAGCCTGCTGCTCTAACCACTATACTCTCAGTTGGTTGAGCTTGCTTTTATGTTTAATATGAGGTTAATTGTTGGTGAAGTAACTGTGTTAGTTCAGACAATTAATTGCCATTATCAATCCGTTATGACAATAAAACACATTGTCCTGCTGCCTTCTAGCCATTCACAATTCCGTCATGTAGGGACAATAGTGCAATGTTTCCTACAAGTTGGGGTGCAGAGCTGTGCTGGCCATTGTGTTTTGTTATCTATGGAAGCTGTGTCTCCCCACTCACACACAATACACACGTTTTCAGCATGGCTCTTCTTGTTGGAGCAGATGACAGAGAAGGATAAGACAGCAAAAAGAGGAAACTATTAATACAGTAGAGGAACCAGAGAACCCAGCACTGCCTGCTTCCCTATACTGTGTGCTGTAACTAAGATACATTTATATATCCATATATAGAGCAGAAGACATGTATGTCTGCAGAATGATGGTCTGTGGGTGTTACTACATTATTGCTCATTGGTCCTAAAATCTTCTTAATAGAGACTACTACTATATTTATAAACTCAGAATTCTGACTTTGAATCTCAGAATTCTGACTTTCAAACTCAGAATTCATATTTTTTTTTCAAAAACATAATTCAGTATTTTATTTTTTGATGGCCCCAGGGCTCTTCCATAGAGGAGTGCTCCCCGACTATGATATGGTGCGCTCACAAGGCCTTTACCAGAGGCGTCCTTATACCGATAGCCTCGAGAGAGCGCAAGAAAAAAAAAACCACCGTATAACACAGCGCCACAAAACGATTGCTGAATTGGAGTGTCTGCACAAAAACCCAACCACCACCTCCCCTAGCATACTACAGCACCTTACTAAATGTTGTGAAGAGCTGCGACAAGAACTTAAAGTAGACCACAACATTTTCTTCAAGAGAATGAAACTGTCCTACTACTCACAAAATAATAGAGCAAGCAAACTCATGGCCCACCAAGTAAAAAAACGTCAGGCTAAAACGAATCTACCCTTCATCCAGCATCACAGCTCCCATCAGGTTTTCCGCAACCCTAAAGATATAGCGAACACATTCAAAGATTATTATCATTCACTATATAATCTTAGTCAAGACCCTGACACTCATCAGCCCTCTGAAATGGAAATTGACAAATTTCTTCACGATCTTAAAAAGCCAAAGATAGATGCTTCCACACTGCTCAAATTAAATTCCCCCATTACATGCGAGGAAGTGGCCACAGTAATCAAGTCTCTACCCATGCACAAGTCCCCAGGGGCAGATGGCTTCTCGGCCGAATACTACAAGGCATTCACGACAGTCCTAACCCCTAAACTGACAGATCTTTAACTTAGCTACTACCATGGGTTATTTTCCAAAGGAAATGCTACAGGCTATCATAGTCACGATTCCAAAGCCAGGCAAAGACAGTTCCCTCCCCCAGAACTTTAGGCCAATCTCACTTTTGAATTTGGATCTTAAAATTTATGCTAAAGTGCTCGCCAACAGATTAATGGATATTACCCCCTCCCTTCTAGGATTAGACCAAGTGGGCTTTGTTAAAGGTAGGCAAGCACCGGATGGGACAAGAAGGATGCTCAACCTACTACAATACACTGAACTTAAACTCCCTAGTGCTTTCTTAGCCTTAGATGCAGAAAAGGCCCTCGATAGGGTGCACTGGCCATACCTATGTAAGACCCTACATAAATTTGGACTGACAGGCCAAATCCATATGGGTATAATGTCCTTGTATTCCCAACTGTCTGCAAGAGTTTACAACTCAGGGCTTCTCTCTGATCCCTTCAACCTTACTAACGGCACTAGGCAAAGATGCCCGATATCCCTTATTATATTTTCGCTTGTCATAGAACCCTTATCAGAGAGTATTAGA
This sequence comes from Lithobates pipiens, assembly GCF_037356315.1. Lineage (NCBI taxonomy): Eukaryota > Metazoa > Chordata > Amphibia > Anura > Ranidae > Lithobates > Lithobates pipiens. Next base: position 189,063,004 of record NW_027507785.1, on the reverse strand, counting down.
AACACTGAATCCATACATGGCATTAGGGTAGGATCAGAGACCCATAAAATAGGCCTCTTTGCGGACGATGTCATCCTAACCGTCACAGACCCTGTAACCTCTTTAACCTGGGGGACAGGTAGCAGGTACAAAGCTCCCTGGGATGAGCAGTTTCTCAGGCACAGTTACCAAATCCAGGGATGTAGTGACAAACAGTGCTGTGTTTATTTGTGTTATATACAAGTCCATATATAGGTGCTGTACAGTGTTCCAGAAAACAAAGAAAGGACAAAAATAGCAAAACAAATCCTAGCCGTGTCTCGGCTCTAACTATACAATATGCAGGCCCTCACTACCGGGCTGAACAAGCCTACCGCTTGTCAGTCTCTAAATAAACTGCTAAACAGTTTTTACTGACCTTTTCCTCTTCACAGACCGACTTTGTCTGTATGTCCCAGGCAGAGAGCAAAGGCTGTCTGCTCAGGTGAGCTTAAATTAGAATGGGGAAGAGGACCAAGACCCGAACTGGATCATAGATCTGAGATTTCTGAATGTGTACGAGAGGAGCCTGGGAGACGTATAAACCCCAAACAGGACTTTTCCTGGCCCTCTCTGGGACGCTCTGCTACATATCCTCCCTCCTTGTTTCAACCCCAGGGTTGGAACACCTGTGGCCCAACAGCAGTGAACACGGGACAGGGCATCTACATTCCCCATCTCAACACCTGGCCTGTGTTTTACGGTGAAGGAGTAATCCTGTAGAGCCAAAAACCGCTGATTCACCCATCTATTAGTCTCCTTCTTTTGGGCCATCCATTTTAGGGGAGCATGGTCAGTTATTAATTCAAACTGGCGCCCTAACAAATAGTACCTGAGCGCATCCACGGCCCACTTTATGGCTAAACATTCCTTTTCAATGACTGCATACTTTTTCTCATGGTCATTGAGCTTTCTGCTCAGGTACACCACAGGGTGTTCTTCCCCATTGTGTACCTGCAATAGTACTGCCCCGATACCAACATCAGACGCATCCATCTGAACCAAAAAATCTTTGGAGAAATCGGGGGAGTACAGTACTGTCTGTGCACAAAGAGCCTTCTTCAGGACATGGAAAGACTCCTCTGCTCCTGAGGACCATTTGACCATTACAGAGTCTTTACCTTTCATCAGGTCTGTCAGAGGGGCAGCTATAGTTGCAAAATTTGGAATAAATCTTCTATAATACCCCGCAATGCCAAGAAAGGCCCTGACCTGCTTCTTGTTTGCAGGACGTGGCCACTCCTGGATGGCTTCTATTTTACTCACTTGAGGTTTTATGACATCACGGCCAATAGTGTAGACCAAATACTTGGCTTCTAGACCAATGGCACATTTTTTTGGATTTGTCGTAAAACCTTCTTTGAAGAGGGAATCAAGGACAGCCTGGACACAAGGCAAGTGAGACTCCCAGTCAGTGCTATATACCACTATGTCATCTAAATAGCCTGATGCATATCGTCGGTGGGGTCTTAGGGTCCTGTCTATGGCCCTCTGAAATGTCACGTGGGCAATTTTCAACCCAAAAGGCATTTTTTTATATTGAAATGAACCCTCCGGGGTCACAAATGCGGTCTTATCTTTGGCGCTATCAGTCAGGGGTATTTGCCAATATCCTTTTGTCAAGTCCAAAGTGGTAATATAGTGAGCTTTGCCAAGTCGGTCTATAAGTTCGTCTACTCTGGGCATTGGGTATGTGTCAAAGTTTGTCACTGCATTAAGCTTCCTGAAGTCATTACAGGACCTCCAAGTGCCATCCGGTTTTAGGACCAACACGATGGGGCTAGACCAGTCACTATTGGATTCCTCAATAACATCTAGCTCCAACATTCTTTTAACTTCATTGCTGATGTCTTTTCTCCTCGCTTCAGGAATTCTGTATGGTTTGAGCTTGACACGTACCCCAAGTTCAGTAACAATATCATGCTGAATTGCTGAAGTCATGCCAGGAAACTCTGAAAATTTCCCTCTATTCCTTATCAGGAACTCTCTAGCCTCCTGTTATTGGGAACATGACAAGGTGTCTGGAATCATGACCTCAGAGATCAGAGGGGACTCAGTAGCCTTAAGCGTTACCGGGAGGGACCTCGCAGTTAACGCCAGTCTATCCTTCCAGGGCTTAGACAGGTTTATATGGTAAACCTGCTCGGGCTTCCCTTTTCCTGGTTGATACACCTTGTAGTTGACTTCCCCAACTCTTTCAATTACTTCAAAGGGACCCTGCCACTTAGCCAGGAACTTGCTCTCAACAGTAGGAACCAACACCAGGACCCTGTCACCAGGTGAGAAAACCCGGAGTTGGGCCCCCCTGTTGTATATTCTCTGTTGGGCTGCCTGGGCCTGCAGTAAGTGTTCTTTTACCATCGGCATGATTGCTGCAATCCTCTCCTGCATTTGAGCGATGTGCTCAATGACACTTTTATGGGGTGTCTGTTCCCCCTCCCAAGTTTCTTTGTCTATGTCTAAGAGTCCCCGAGGGTGTCTCCCATAAAGCAACTCAAATGGAGGAGTACCCCGTAGAGGATTGGGGAACCTCCCCGATTGCAAACAACAAGTATGGTGTCAGGAAGTCCCAGTTTTTCCCATCCTTGTCAACAACCTTTTTTAAAGAGGAAGTAAACCCTGATGGGTTTACTTCCTCTTTTTTTCCCTGCAAAGGTAAAGCATAATGGACTACTATGCATCGCATAGTAGCTCATTATGTGTCACTTACCTGACACAGGAGCCAGCGAAGTCGCCGCTGATCCCTGTAGTCCGCCGCGTCCATCTTGCTGGTGGCGTCTCGCAGCTCCGACCAATGACAGCGGCGAAGCCGCGATGACGTCACTCCCGCGCATGCGCACGGGAGTCGCGTCTCGCAGCTCCGACGCTGCCATTCGGCGAAGCCGCGATGACGTCACTCCCGCGCATGCGCACGGGAGTCGACAAATTAAGCAAATCCATTCTTGGACTTGCCGCATTTAGTGCGCCTGCGCGCCGCTGTCTACGGCGCATGCGCCGTAGACAGCGGTGCCCATTTTCGGGCAAATATCTCCTAAACCATATAGGTTTAGGAGATATTGCTTGGACCTACAGGTAAGCCTTAATCTAGGCTTACCTGTAGGTCAAAGTGGTTTGAAGGGGTTTACTTCCTCTTTAACGTCTTATTGAAGCGTTCCACCAAGCCATCCGTTTGAGGATGGTACACTGAGGTTCGCAACTGTGTCACCTTAAACAAGTTGCACAGCTCCCTAGTTGTTTGCAACATAAATGGGGTGCCTTGGTCTGTAAGGACTTCTTTAGGGATGCCCACCTGACTGAACACCATAAACAGCTCTTTGGCAATGTTTTTAGCAGACGCGGTGCGTAAGGGAACCGCTTCATGGTAACGGGTAGCATAATCCATGATTACTAGGATATGCTGATGACCCCGGGCAGACTTGGGGAGTGCACCCACAAGGTCCATGGCAATCCTCTCAAAGGGCACTTCAATAATAGGCAATGGCACTAAAGGACTTCAGAAGTGGGGTAGTGGGGCTGACATCTGACACACAGGACAGGATTGACAATAATTCTCAATATCTTTCTGTACCCCAGGCCAGTAAAACCTGCGCAACACCCTTTCAGTAGTTTTTTCAACCCCTAAATGGCCTCCTAGCAAGTGCCCATGGGCAAGTTCCAACACCACCCGTCTGTATGGCTTAGGGACCACCAACTGTTCAACCACTTCATCATTCATTTTACATACACGATACAGTAAATCCTCTTTGCTGCTGAAATAAGGAAAACAGGGCCTGTTCCCTGGTTCGACAGGTACCTCATTAATCAGTATTACATTTTCCCAGGCCCGGGCAAGGATCTGTTCTTTCCTCTGCTCAGTACCAAAATTTTCTTTGTGCACATTAAGGTCAGTAAACTCCAACGTAGGCTCGGATTCAACAGATGGCTGTCCAGCTCTACTTGTGGTGGGGACTTCCTCAGACTCCTCCAGTTCTCCTGCCATAACCGACAGAGGAAAACCCAGGGAGCCCTGAGAGGAATCCTCTGTACCCACATTGTCAGTAGTGGCCAGGAGTTCTGGCTCTGTCACCAAGTCAGGTACTGCGACCGGGTCGGGATGGTCCCTAAGTTCCCAAAACTTAGGGAAGTCTCTACCAATGATGGCCTTGTGCACCAAGTGGGGGACAAGTCCAACCTGATGGGTCACCGTACCTAAGCCAGTTTTAAACCGAACAGTGGTTATAGGGTACTCCCAGGTATCCCCGTGGATACAGATCACAGCAATTTTTTTAGCATGACAATTCACAGGTTCAATCATTTCAGCTGTAACCAAAGTCACTAGACTTCCAGAGTCCAGCAAGGCTGTAAATAGGCATATCATTAACAGTCATTTGGCACATTGGTTTTCCCCTATTTGGCGCTGCAGCGCATGAAACAGCTGAAAACATAGACTGTCTCCTAACGGAAAAATCATGCTGCATCGGTTCATCTGTCAATGGACAATTTGCTGCAACATGTCCCAGTTCTTGGCAACGAAAACACCTGACGTTTCCCCAGTTTGGTTTGCTGACAGGCAGTGGCTTCCCTTGTTTAGGACCCCAAACTTCGGTACTGGCACCAAAATTCCTCCCCCCCATTTCCTTGCCATATTTACCACCCACTTCCCCTGGAACAGTCTTACTGGTTGGCTGGGGAGACCGTGGCTTTGGATGTAAAGTCCGTGTGGCTGTAGGGGTGGTGACCAGACTCTTTGCAGCAAAATACTTTTCAATGAGTTCCACCAGGTTGTCCGCCGAATTGGGGTCTCCTTGACTCACCCACTCCTTCAGGGGAATTGGCAGTGACCTCAGGAACTGGTCCATGACCACACGCTCCACTATTTGTGGCCCAGACAGGATCTCCGGCTATAACCATTTCCTCACCAGGTGAATTAGGTCGAACATCTGTGATCTTGGGGGCTTCTCGTCTTGGAAGAACCAGCTGTGGACCCGCTGTGCTCGATCTGCCAAAGTCACACCAAGTCGTGCCAGGATTTCCCGTTTGACCTTTTCATAGTCTCCCGCTTCTGCTGACTCCAAGTCATAGTAGGCCTTCTGCGATTCCCCAGAAAGCAAAGGGGCGACCAGTGCTGCTCACTGGGTTTTAGGCCAACCTTCCGTCTCAGCGGTCCGCTCAAACGTTAGCAGAAAGGCCTCTGGATCATCATCATCATCATCTGTAGTCATCTTAGAAAGAAAGCAACCTACATGGAGGGCTTGTCTCCAACATCAACTTTAGCAGGTGACCACTGTGCTAGCGTCTCCACAACCTCAGTCAAGGTTTTCCTATCTGCTTTGGCATCAGTGGCTAGCTGTTCAAACAGCCTCTGCGATTGCTCCCATGCGATAGCATTAGCTTGCTGTAGTGCAGCGTTTGTTTTCTGCTGTGCAGCGTTTGCTTGCTGTTGCAAAGTGTTTGTTTGCTGTTGTGCAGCATTGGATATCATCAATTGTTTTAGGATTTCCTCCATGTTTAGTCACTCTAGGTACTGGCCTTTTAAGTAGTAACTTACTAAAGCTGGTCGCAGCCTCCACCATATGCAACCTGGGGGACAGGTAGCAGGTACAAAGCTCCCTGGGATGAGCAGTTTCTCAGGCACAGTTACCAAATCCAGGGATGTAGTGACAAACAGTGCTGTGTTTATTTGTGTTATATACAAGTCCATATATAGGTGCTGTACAGTGTTCCAGAAAACAAAGAAAGGACAAAAATAGCAAAACACAAATCCTAGCAGTGTCTGAGCTCTAACTATACAATATGCAGGCCCTCACTACCGGGCTGAACAAGCCTACCGCTTGTCAGTCTCTAAATAAACTGCTAAACAGTTTTTACCAACCTTTTCCTCTTCACAGACCAACTTTGTATGTCCCAGGCAGAGAGCAAAGGCTGTCTGCTCAGGTGAGCTTAAATTAGCCTGGGGAAGAGGACCAAGACCCGAACTGGATCATGGATCAGAGATTTCTGAATGTGTACGAGAGGAGCCTGGGAGACGTATAAACCCCGAACAGGACTTTTCCTGGCTCTCTCTGGGACGCTCTGCTACACCTCCCTTACATCCATTCAAACCCTGATAAATAATTTCGGGAAAGTATCCTTCTACAAGGTCATTACAAATAAATGCTATGTGCTGGTGCTCAATATGCCATCCAGCACTCAAAATAAACTTAAACACGTCTTCCCATGCAATTGGAACCCCCCATCTATCAACTATCTAGGGGTGCAGCTATCCCCCTCATCTGCTAGCACCTACCTCCACAACTACCCTCCTTTGTTGAGCAGACTGGCGGATGAAATGAGCCAAATAGCCAAAGTGCAACTTTCATGGGTGGGGAGGATAGCAGCATATCAAATGCAAATTCTGCCTAAGCTATTATACCATTTTAGGACGTTACCAGTGCCTATACCCCAAAAGTTCTTTGCTCAATTATCTAAAATTCTGAACACTTTTATATGGGCGGGAAAAAAACCTAGAATAGCACTAGCACAACTTTAAAAACCCAAATACCTGGGTGGGATAGGACTCCCTAACGCACAAATATACTACCAAGCAGCAGTACTGGACCAAATGAAATACTGGTTCTCATGCCAATCCGACAATAGATGGTCAGATATAGAATGTGCTATCACTCCTGGACATGATCTTCCGGCTCTGGCTATGGCGGCCAGTATATATCACAAACCTGATACCCCACAATAACCTACTGTACAGGCCACACTCACGGTAGGGTCGGACCTACTCCATAGAAAAATCTCTGATACTCAAATGTGCACATTACCAATCCCCCTAGCGACTTATCAATAGCTCATACCCAATATGTCGACCCACCATTGGAAACAAACGGCAATCACTTCCTTGCACCCCCCGAAAGAGAGAGAGAAATATCAGACACATATAAACTATATCAAATTAAACACTATAGCTTGTTCAACGCAACTAGACCAGTGGAAATCCCTCAAGCACTTTTAGATTTTCTTCTAAATAAACGATCTAAAAGCAGGAAGGGGATCTCACTGTTTTATAAATTCGCAAACCCTCTCTATATGAACTCCAATTTGCCCTGCATGGTACGCTGGGAACAGGAATTGCAGAAAGAATACTCAATTAATCAATGGCATCTTGCAATTAAATATAATGGTAAATCCTCTGCCTGCATAAACCATTGGGATAACGCCCAAAAAATCCTTCACCAGTGGTACCCAACACCGCTTCGCCTCCACAAAATGCACCCAAATATAACCCCAATGTGCTGGAGAAATTGGCAAAACACTGGGAGCCTCCTCCACACTCTATGGAGCTGCAAGGCTATAATACCATATTGGAAAAATATAGAATCCTTACTTAGGGAAGTTAAGCAAACTATAATTACCCTTGAACCAGACTTAGCACTGCTCAGCATTGGTATTGAACAGTTCCCTCCGGAGCTGAGAAAAATAGTTGTAAATATTTAATATGCTGCTCGCATATCATTGGCGAAGGAATGGCGGTCACCTACGCCACCATCCCTAGAGGTGATAATAGCTAGAGTGAATAATCAATTTCTCATGGAAAAGCTTCTAACATATAAAGAAAGAAGAGCTCCAAGTTTCCACAAACACTGGGAAGCACGGAGATCTTCCAAATATGCCTCCTCCCACTTGTGATTTAGATCAGATTTTTTGATGAAAACATATTTCCTAACGAGAGTTGCCTTAGGTTTTAAACCAGCCATTAACGGAAGTGAGTACTTACATAACTGGAGGGGACTGCGACACCAGGGCACTCCCTAGGGGGTGTGGTGGGCGCAGTTACCCCCACTTTGACTAAGGTGTAGTGTCAAGAGTTGAACACATATCACTGTTTTCAATTTTGTTTATGGTTCTCCCCAAGCTTTTGGAAACATTTTGCTGTCATTAGACAAGATTCCTAGATGTTCAATGGTTGATTTGGGAATGTGTGCACACCAGTTCTACTGCCCTAGACCCTCATTAAGGTCAAGGGGAGCTATGTTCACAGTGTGAACCCATGTGGGGTGACGGGCTCTGCCTCCTAGGAGGCCATGTTCTTAAATTCTGATAAGTAGCTCTAATGTGAGTTATAGTTCCAAGACTATTCACTCACAGAATGTTGCTCTAACTGTGTACTTCATTGATACCTGCTTTACTGTTATTGATGCTTGTAATATGCAAAACTCAATAAAAATCTTTTGGTTAAAAAAAATAAAGTGCTTTTATTGGCAACTATTTAATTTTATTGTGTGCAACACTTATAAAAAATACTCAGCAAACTTGTAAACTTTCTAACCTAAATTGTGTTTTAATTCTGCTTAAAATAACGTAATTGTTCATTGCATTCAATTGCACATGCTTAAACCACTGAAGTACCACATTTTAGAGCAGTATAGCAAATTGACATACTGGCAAATGTGTAGGTTAAGTATTATTTATGCATTTATTTTTTTACTTGTTTATTAAACAGTTCACACAAATTTAACAGCAATATTGTAGGTGGAAAGAGTGTATATGTGAGTAACATTGCAAATTCTCAGGTTTACCTTCCTTTAGGCATTTTGGGTATTTTAGCACACCATCCAAGCACTGAATTCTCAGAGTTTTTTCATCAAATATCTCATATCCAGATTTGCATTCAAATGACATCCAATCACTATGAACACTGTATATTTTTTTTTTTTTTTCTTCTCCATATTTATATCTAAGTTCTATATTGTTTTGTTGCATGACGGCTTCTTTTACTGTACAAGGTACTGAAAACAAGTAAAAGATATAATTATTTTACACACACAGAATAACTTAAAGAACACACTTAAATTATGTTTGTGCATACTGTAAATAAAGAATTATCAAGAACAAATATGTCTCATAGTCCTCGATTCTTGATATAAAATATTTATGGGAATACAATGCCTTGTCACATGGAGCATGTAATGTACTCCAGTGTTACAGCAATTGGAACACATATAATAAAAAACACACTAGTGAAAAAGGGATAGGACATGTTAAACATTTGCTGTTGTCTGTATACCTGCTGAAAAAAAAGAGTATTATGGAATGCCCACTTGATTTAGAACAACTCTTCAGGGACAACTTGCCTATACACCTGCTTCCTCCAGCACACTTGTAAAAATCCCAGCTGGCACACTTACATTTATTCCGACAAAAAGAAAACAGTCAGATTTTACATTCAAAGATTTTTATTGATTTTCGTACAAGTAATACACAAAGAAGCAATGACAAAGAACATCAAGATGGCATCCAAAGAGACTGACTGAGAGACTTTATGATCCAGGAGATCTTATGTTTGGCTGTCTGAATGGAGACCTTAGAGAGCTTCCAAGCTTTGGCTATGGAGAGTTTGGTGCCTAGGAGGATAAAGAAGATAAGATTTTGAGAATATTTGAGAGAACCCCGTTACCTTGGAAATTATTTGGAAGATTGTGTTCCAAAAGCTTCTGATTTTGGGACAGTCCCACTATATGTGTAACATGGTTCCCTTCATCTGACACCCTTAAAAATAGAGGAGGGACACCGAAGGGAAGATAGTGGAGAGTTTTGACTGAGTTATGTACCATCTAGTGATGATTTTCAGACCCATTGGGGAGGTTTTGAGGATACCCTTATAGGATCTCATGAAGGCCCTGTGCCATGTGTCAGATCCCACTGTTCCTGAAGGTCAGCTTCCCAAGCTAGCATGTAAAGGGGTTTTCAAAATAGTTTGAGCAAGTGACGAGTAAATTATGGAAAAGCCTCTCCTCTGATCAATGACTTGACCACACCATTGTTTGTAGGGTTAGAACTGAGGGGGCTTAGGTTTCGTCCACCAAATAGAGTGAAGGTAATGAGATATTTGCCTGAACCATCCCGAGTCAGGTAGATCCAGTTTATTAACGCGGCGAGCGAGATGGGGCCCACAGAGGTGAAAAAGTGTCTGATCCGGTACAGCTCCTTATCCAGCCAACACTTGAAGGCCAGAAATTCAGCTGGAGAAAGACATTGAGTGCTTGTGATTTGGCGTAGTTAAAGGGGTTGTAAAGTTATTTTTTTTATTAGCTAATTATCTTCTTCTAAGCTGAGGCAGAGCTTTTTCACTTACCTGTTCCTTCTATTCCTTTCCAATTGTCACTGGTCCCTGTTCAAAATCTTCACTTCCTGTAGTACTTCCTGGTGCTTCTCACTGTGTCTGGAGCCGTTGGTGTGGTGGTAAGGAGTCGTGCTCGCCCCCAGGCTAGTACTACAGCCCTGCGTGGAGACGCTCTGTACGTAACAGACAGACACAGGGGCTGGTGGTTTGTGGGTGTGACTACAGTGATGCAGCACCTCCTTCTATTCCTTATTAGGATTCTACACTGATCTACACAGCCCGCCTTGACTCCGCCCCCTAGCAGTCTGCAGACTAGAAATCAAACGGAAGATCTTCTAAACTAAAGTCTAAGCCAAGAGAACGGCTGCAGCCTCTAAACTTTATATTAACCAACAAGGTAATGTTTAACCAAACATTATAGGGGACTATTTAATCACTGTCAATTTGCAATATAAAGTTTATTTAGATTGTTTACTTTACTGTATTCATGCACCAGCAAGCATGTACTGTCTCCTCCTCATACACAATATAAACAAAAACGCCCCCCCCCCCCCCTCCACCACATTGCCTAGGCAGTAATGTAATTTTTACATGCATCCCAGCTTCACATCTCACTCATGTCCATCCCTCCATCCCTATGTCTGATCATCCATCCCTCCATCCCTAGGTCTGCTCATCCATCCCGATGTCTGCTCATCCATCCCTCCATCCCTAGGTCTGCTCATCCATCCCTCCATCCCTAGGTCTGCTCATCCATCCCTCCATCCCTAGGTTTGCTCACCCATCCCTCCATCCCTATGTCTGCTCATCCATCCCTCCATCCCTAGGTCTGCTCATCCATCCCTAGGTCTGCTCATCCATCCCTCCATCCCTAGGTCTGCTCATCCATCCCGATGTCTGATCATCCATACCTCCATCCCTATGTCTGCTCATCCATCCCTCCATCCCTAGGTCTGCTCATCCATCCCTCCATCCCTAGGTCTGCTCATCCATCCCGATGTCTGCTCATCCATCCCTCCATCCCTATGTCTGCTCATCCATCCCTCCATCCCTAGGTCTGCTCATCCATCCCTCCGCCTTATTTATTATACACACTTCTCTCCGTCACATCTCTCTCTTGTCCATCCCTCCATTCGCTCATCCATCCCTATGTCTGCTCATCCATCCCTCCGCCTTATTTATTATACAAACTTGTCTCCGTCACATCTCTGTCATGTCCATCCCTCCATCCGCTCATCCATCCCTCTGCCCTATTTATTATACACACTTCTATCCGTCACATCTCTCTCATGTCCATCCCTCCATCCCTATGTCTGCTCATCCATCCCTCCGCCTTATTTATTATACACACTTGTCTCCGTCACATCTCTCTCATGTCCATCCCTCCATCCGCTCATCCATCCCTCCATCCCTATGTCTGCTCATCCATCCCTCCACCTTATTTATTATACACACTTGTCTCCGTCACATCTCTCTCATGTCCATCCCTCCATCCCAATGTCTGCTCATCCATCCCTCCATCCCTATGTCTGCTCATCCATCCCTCCACCTTATTTATTATACACACTTGTCTCCGTCACATCTCTCTCATGTCCATCCCTCCATCCCTATGTCTTCTCATCCATCCCTCCATCCCTATGTCTGCTCATCCATCCCTCCGCCTTATTTATTATACACACTTTTGTCTAGTCACATCTCTCTCATGTCCATCCCTCCATCCCTATGTCTGCTCATCCATCCCTCCATCCCTATGTCTGCTCATCCATCCCTCCACCTTATTTATTATACACACTTGTGTCCGTCACATCTCTCTCATGTCCATCCCTCCATCCCTATGTCTGCTCATCCATCCCTCCATCCCAATGTCTGCTCATCCATCCCTCTGCCCTATTTATTATACACACTTCTGTCTAGTCACATCTCTCTCATGTCCATCCCTCCATCCCAATGTCTGCTCATCCATCCGTCCATCCCTATGTCTGCTCATCCATCCCTCCACCTTATTTATTATACACACTTGTCTCCGTCACATCTCTCTCATGTCCATCCCTCCATCCCTATGTCTGCTCATCCATCCCTCCATCCCTATGTCTGCTCATCCATCCCTCCGCCTTATTTATTATACACACTTCTCTCCGTCACATCTCTCTCATGTCCATCCCTCCATCCCTATGTCTGCTCATCCATCCCTCCACCTTATTTATTATACACACTTTTGTCTAGTCACATCTCTCTCATGTCCATCCCTCCATCCCTATGTCTGCTCATCCATCCCTCCATCCCTATGTCTGCTCATCCATCCCTCTGCCCTATTTATTATACACACTTCTGTCTAGTCACATCTCTCTCATGTCCATCCCTCCATCCCTATGTCTGCTCATCCATCCCTCCATCCCTATGTCTGCTCATCCATCCCTCTGCCCTATTTATTATACACACTTCTGTCTAGTCACATCTCTCTCATGTCCATCCCTCCATCCCTATGTCTGCTCATCCATCCCTCCATCCCTGTGTCCGCTCATCCATCCCTATGTCTGCTCATCCATCCCTATGTCTGCTTATCCATCCCTCCATCCCTAGGCCTGCGCATCCATCCTGATGTCTACTCATCCATCCCTCTGCCCTATTTATTATACACACTTTGTCCATCCCTCCATCCCAATGTCTGCTCATCCATCCCTCCATCCCAATGTCTGCTCATCCATCCCTCTGCCCTATTTATTATACACACTTGTCTCCGTCACATCTCTCTCATGTCCATCCCTCCATCCCTATGTCTGCTCATCCATCCCTCCATCCCGATGTCTGCTCATCCATCCCTCCATCCCGATGTCTGCTCATCCATCCCTCCATGCCGATGTCTGCTCATCCATCCCTCCATGCCGATGTCTGCTCATCCATCCCTCCATGCCGATGTCTGCTCATCCATCCCTCTGCCCTATTTATTATACACACTTCTCTCCGTCACATCTCTGTCATGTCCATCCCTCCATCCCAATGTCTGCTCATCCATCCCTCCATCCCAATGTCTGCTCATCCCTCTGCCCTATTTATTATACACACTTCTCTCCGTCACCTCTCTCTCATGTCCATCCCTGCATCCCAATGTCTGCTCATCCATCCCTCTGCCTTATTTATTATACACACTTCTCTCCGTCACATCTCTCTCATGTCCATCCCTCCATCTGCTCATCCATCCCTCCATCCCTATGTCTGCTCATCCATCCCTCCACCTTATTTATTATACACACTTGTCTCCGTCACATCTCTGTCATGTCCATCCCTATGTCTGCTCATCCATTCCTCCGCCTTATTTATTATACACACTTCTCTCCGTCACATCTCTCTCATGTTCATCCCTCCATCCGCTCATCCATCCCTCCATCCCTATGTCTGCTCATCCATCCCTCTGCCTTATTTATTAAACACACTTGTCTCCGTCACATCTCTGTCATGTCCATCCCTCCATCCCTATGTCTGCTCATCCATCCCTCCGCCTTATTTATTATACACACTTCTCTCCGTCACATCTCTCTCATGTCCATCCCTCCATCCCAATATCTGCTCATCCATCCCTATGTCTGCTCATCCATCCCTCCACCTTATTTATTATACACACTTGTCTCCGTCACATCTCTCTTATGTCCATCCCTCCATCCCTATGTCTGCTCATCCATCCCTCCACCTTATTTAGTATACACACTTCTCTCTAGTCACATCTCTCTCTCATGTCCATCCCTCCATCCCATGTCTTGGATATGCATCACTCTATCTCTTGTCTCCCATCTCCATCCATTCATAGTTACATAGTCCGGTTGAAAAAAGACACAAGTCCATCCAGTTCAACATTAGAAACAATAAATAAATATAATTTAAAAAATCTTACAATATACACAATTTTATAACCACAGTTGATCCAGAGTAAGGCAAAAAAAAAAAACAGAAGAGCATGCTCCTTTTTGCTATAGCAGGAGAAAAGATTTCATTCCTGATCACAGAGAGGCAATCAGATTTTCCATGGATCAACTTTACCTATAAATATTAGGACCTAGATATATTATGTACATTCAGTAAAGTATCCAGGCCTTATTTAAAGCAATCTACTGAGCAGGCCATAACCACCTCTGGTGGGAGTCTATTCCACATCCTCTCCGCTCTTAAACCTTTCCATATTTGAAGATGAAAACTCTTTTCCTCTAGACGTAAAGAGTGCCCCCGTGTCCTCTGGGTTGACCCTACAGAGAATAACTCTATACCAAGTTCACTGTATGGACCCCTTATATATTTGAACATGTTGATCATATCTCCCCTTATTCTACTCTTCTAAAGAGTGAATAAATTCAGTTCCTCTAATCTTTCCTCATAGCTAAGCTCCTCTATGCCTGTTATCAGTTTGGTTTCCCTTCTCTGCACTTTCTCCAGTTCCCCGATATCCTTTTTGAGAACTGGTGCCCAAAACTGAACTGCATATTCCAGGTGAGGTCTTACTAATGATTTGTACAGGGGCAAAATGATATCTGTCTCTCTGGAGTCCATACCTCTCTTAGGTGTCCGTTTAAGAAGCAGTGATCAGAGGTGATCCAGAGGATCTCCACTGATCACAACCCATAAACAGTTTATGAACCTGAGGTAATCGGGGTAGAAGTGTTTGAATATGTTCTCCCACCGATTATCTACGCACATGGAGAATCCCCATACACTGTCACATTAACGGCCAGTTTATTAAGCTGCGATCTGAGCGCTTCACTGGAGATCTGTGTCAGAATTCACACTCCCCGATTCACCCACCCAAAGGTCAAGAATCGGGGAGTGAAGAGAGAATCTGGGGGGATCTGATGAGGAAAGAGGAAGATTTTTAAATTCCTTATACCTCGGTCATACCCCCCAACACTAAAACCATGTCCCCCTGTCATATTTATGTTTGTGTATATATATATATATATTGTAGACATGTCACTGGAGAAGTGATCGAGGGGGTGTACATCTCACCTAGGTTGCTACACAGTGTGAGATGGTAAATCCAGGATGGATCAGTTTCTCAGCAGCGATATGCTGCTGAGTTGTTATTTAATTTTGCCGGGCCTGGGTTTATATGGAATGGCAGGTAGGTTTGGTAGAGGGACCTGTCATTCCACATCCCCCGATCCAGTTCTGGGTTTGGGATCAGGTGAGCTTTGATCCTAATTAGCCTGGGAAGCTAAAGGCTCTGCAGGGTCTGCAGGTGATTGCTCTCAGCCAGGGAATGAACAATCTGTGTGTTGAAGGAAGCTGCAAGCACAGCCACTGCTGGAGCTAAAACTCACCCTGCGATATCCAGGCGAAAGACGCTGTGTTTGTAAGTGTCAGATAGGTGAGCAGAACCTGTTAGTAAGCGCCCAGCCGGGCTAGGACTTTTATTTTTGTTGTACTTAGAAAGCACGGTGTTGCTGTATATTTTGTTTGCTGGACTGTTTGTACCACGAATAAACGCCAAGATCTGCTTTATAAATTCCAAGTCTGCTGTGAACTGTGTCCAAACACACCCTACCCCGGGAAGATCCCTTACAATTGGTGGAGGTAGCGGGCAACACGGTTGCTAGGGGCAACGGTGTGGACAGACTTGGCTACAGCTGCTGATGTCCTGGGTGAAAGCTGCAACTACACTCCAAGAACAGTCCAGCAACATGGAGGAGATGCTGAAGCAGTTTATGCAAGTGAGTTTGCAACAACAGCAGGCTCAGACAGAGGCCAATAGACGACATGAACAGTCCATGGCTGCACAACAACAACTTATCGAGCACCTGATAGCAATTCGAGAGGCGCCTGTGGTTGCTAATCCACCCACAGTGATGGGAGCCGCTCCAGAGATTTTTTTTGGGAGAAGGACTGTGCAGAAAGCGCTGCAAAAGATGACTGCTGAGGACGATGTTGAGACCTTTCTAACAGTATTTGAGCGCGTGGCTGAGCGAGAGAAGTTACCAGCCGCTGAGTGGGCAGAGGTAATTGCGCCCTATTTAACAGGTGAACCCCAAAAGGCCTACTATGACCTCAGTGAGCAAGAGGTTAAGGACTATACTCGGCTAAAAGAGGAGATACTTGCCCGACTAGGAGTTACTACTGCAGTCCGTGCCCGGAGGGTACGCAACTGGAGCTACAGTCTGGACAAATCAGCGAGGTCCCAGATGTATGACCTAATCCATTTGGCAAGAAAGTGGTTGGAGCCAGACACTTCTACTCCTGCACAAATCCTAGAGAAGGTCGTGATGGATCGCTACCTCCGAGCACTTCCTACTGACCTGCAACGCTGGGTGGGACAAGGTGATCCTAAGAATGCAAACGAACTTGTCAACCTTGTGGAGAGGTTCCAGGCGACTGAGGACTACCTCCGTGATGTTCCTGCAGCATCTTCACCTCCCCGGAGCGCCAGATCTGTGCCGTCAGCTGGTAAGAGACTTCCATCTATTGGGGGAGTGTGGAGGGGTGCTGATGGAGGGAAAAGGGCTCAAGTGGTGTCTCAGGGACAAAAGACTGGTGATGGTCCCGGGTGGCTAAGGGGCTCTGAAAAGGACTCCTTGCCAAAGAGACCAGGCCCTATCCAGTGTTGGAGATGCCATGAGGCGGGACACGTGTCGGCCCATTGCCCTCTTACCTCTGAACCCATGGAATGTGACGCTAGCCGGCGTCAGTCGCTATTTGCGGAACCATCTTGTGCTGCAGTTCCTGGACTAGAGACTGAACCGCAAATCTGCAACATCACAATCAATGACTTTCCTGTTAAAGCGTTAATGGACTCAGGAAGCCTTGTAACCTTGGTGCATGCTAGCCTGGTGACTGGGGACTTAGAGTCTAAAAAGCATATGAGCGTTGTGTGTATACATGGTGATACAAAAGTGTACCCTATAGTGCTGGCTAAAGTCGGGACTGAACAAGGCACAGTACAATATGAAGTGGGTGTGGTTAAAAACCTCATGCATAATGTAATATTGGGGCGCGATTTTCCTTTATTCTGGGCTCTCTGGGAAAAAAGAAAAATCCCCAAAAGGAGTGAGGATACCTCTAAGGTGGTTGCCTTGTCCACTGTGAATGATAAAAGTGTACAGGATGAAAATGATTGTTTTCCTTTGCAGGTCCTGGCTGGGGAGGAGGAGGCTCCTCCCACTGAGCAAAATATACTAGACTTAGAGGTGTCTAGCGATAATTTTGGGGCTGCACAATTACAGGACCCCACTCTCAAAAATGCGAGAGAGCAGGTTGCTGTTATGAACGGGGTACCTCAGGAACCAGATGCTGAAAAAAGATTTCCACATTTTTCGGTGACTAATGATCTTTTCTACAGAGTCAATAAGGTTAAGGATGAGATTGTGGAACAGCTTCTGGTACCTAAGCCGTACCGGCGTCAGGTGCTTGACATGGCACATAACCATGTTCTTGGGGGACACTTGGGGACTGACAAAACGCGAGAGAGGGTTCTCCAGAGGTTTTTTTGGCCGGCCATATATGATGACATTAAAAAAATACTGTGAGTCGTGCCCCACATGTCAGGTTAGTGCCCCAGTGTCACATTTTCGCAGTCCTTTGGTTTCGCTCCCTATTATAGAGGTGCCTTTTGAGCGTATTGCCATGGATTTAGTGGGTCCCATTGTAAAGTCAGCTAGAGGACACCAGTATATTTTGGTAGTCCTGGATTATGCGACCCGCTATCCTGAGGCTGTACCCTTAAGAAACACTGCATCTAAAACAATTGCACGTGAGTTGTTTTATATGTTCTCTAGGACTGGGATCCCCAAAGAAATCCTAACTGACCAAGGTACGCCATTTATGTCGAAAGTAATGAAGGAATTATGCAGACTATTTAAAATCTCACACATCCGTACCTCTGTATACCACCCCCAGACGGACGGATTGGTGGAGAGATTTAATAAAACTTTGAAACATATGTTGAAGAAAGTGGTGGCAAAAGATGGTCGTGACTGGGATCATTTATTACCCTACCTCATGTTTGCTATTAGGGAGGTGCCCCAAGCGTCCACAGGGTTCTCACCATTCGAGTTGGTCTATGGTCATCACCCTAGGGGTATACTAGACATTGCAAAAGAGACATGGGAGAATGAGTCCACCCCATACAAGAGTGTTATTGAGCATGTAGCACAAATGCAGGACCGTATAGCCACTGTAATGCCCCTGGTAAGGGAACACCTCCAGAGGGCTCAAGAGGCCCAAAGTAGAATTTACAACCGGTCCGCAAGAATCAGGACATTCAACCCAGGCGATAGGGTCCTTATACTAGTCCCCACTGTTGAGAGTAAATTCTTGGCGAAGTGGCAAGGTCCCTATGAAATTGTTGAAAAGGTCAGTGAGGTGAACTACAAGGTGCACCAACCAGGTAGAAGGAAGCCTTTCCAAGTTTATCACATAAACTTGATCAAGCCCTGGAAAGACAGGGAATCCTTGGTGGCGACAAATACTGTTAATAATTTGTCACCACCAATCCCTCCAGTCAAGGTAGGTGATACTCTATTAGTGTCACAGAAACAGGAGGCTCAGGAATTTTTACAGAAAAACAAAAACAAGTTCTCTGACCTCCCAGGGCGTACACACCTCATCCATCATCACATTGAAACTGAGCCTAGAAGCAGAGTAAACCTTAAGCCCTATAGGATACCCGAGGCACGTAGGGAAGCCGTATCTGCCGAGGTAAAACGTATGCTTGCTCTGGGGGTAATTGAGGTGTCACAGAGTGAATGGTCCAGCCCAATTGTGCTAATCCCAAAGCCCAATGGAACTTGGAGGTTCTGTAACGATTTCAGAAAGTTGAATGAGATCTCCAAGTTCGATGCGTATCCTATGCCCAGGGTAGATGAGTTGATTGAGAAGTTGGGTAACGCCAGGTACATAACCACCCTCGATCTCACAAAGGGCTACTGGCAGATTCCACTTTCTGGTGAGGCTAAAGAGAAAACTGCATTCTCCACCCCTGATGGGCTATTCCAGTACGTAGTGATGCCATTCGGGTTACATGGAGCGCCTGCAACTTTCCAGAGGTTGATGGACTTGATTCTGCGACCACATCGTGATTACTCAGCTGCCTACCTCGATGATGTGGTCATTTTTAGCCCTGATTGGGAAAGTCACCTCTGTAAGGTACAGGCCGTGTTGGATGCCATAAGTGATGCGGGGTTGACCATAAATGCCGAGAAGTGTGCTCTAGCCCTAGAAGAGGCCAAATATCTAGGCTACATTATTGGGAGAGGGTTGATTAAGCCACAGCTAAATAAAATTGAGGCAATACAGAATTGGCCTAGACCCCTGACAAGGAAACAGGTTAGAGCTTTCCTGGGTATTACGGGGTATTACCGTAGATTTGTGCCGAACTTTGCCTCAGTTGCTGCTCCACTAACTGACTTGACAAAGGGCGGAAAGACAGCAATGGTCACGTGGACCCCAGAGGCCGAGAAGGCTTTCCAAAGCCTTAAGTCTGCCTTGTGCCAACCACCTGTCTTAGTTACCCCCGATTTCAGGCGAGAATTTCTGGTCCAGACAGATGCCTCTAACACAGGCTTAGGTGCAGTACTCTCACAAGTAGTGAATGGTGAGGAGCATCCAGTGACGTACTTGAGTAGAAAACTAACCCCGGCCGAGAAAAATTATGCCATTGTGGAGCGAGAATGTTTGGCAGTAAAGTGGGCCCTAGAATCGTTAAAGTATTACTTGCTAGGCAGGAAATTCAAGTTGGTGACAGACCATGCCCCCCTAACATGGATGAAGTTAAACAAGGAGAGAAATGCAAGAGTGACTAGATGGTTTCTCTCCCTACAAAACTTTAATTTCACTGTGGAACACAAGCCTGGGAAATTACAGGCAAATGCTGACGCATTGTCAAGGGTAAGTTGTCTGTGGGGACAAAAGGCTCAGCCCTCCGGTCTGAAAAAGAGGGGGGGGATATGTAGACATGTCACTGGAGAAGTGATCGAGGGGGTGTACATCTCACCTAGGTTGCTACACAGTGTGAGATGGTAAATCCAGGATGGATCAGTTTCTCAGCAGCGATATGCTGCTGAGTTGTTATTTAATTTTGCCGGGCCTGGGTTTATATGGAATGGCAGGTAGGTTTGGTAGAGGGACCTGTCATTCCACATCCCCCGATCCAGTTCTGGGTTTGGGATCAGGTGAGCTTTGATCCTAATTAGCCTGGGAAGCTAAAGGCTCTGCAGGGTCTGCAGGTGATTGCTCTCAGCCAGGGAATGAACAATCTGTGTGTTGAAGGAAGCTGCAAGCACAGCCACTGCTGGAGCTAAAACTCACCCTGCGATATCCAGGCGAAAGACGCTGTGTTTGTAAGTGTCAGATAGGTGAGCAGAACCTGTTAGTAAGCGCCCAGCCGGGCTAGGACTTTTATTTTTGTTGTACTTAGAAAGCACGGTGTTGCTGTATATTTTGTTTGCTGGACTGTTTGTACCACGAATAAACGCCAAGATCTGCTTTATAAATTCCAAGTCTGCTGTGAACTGTGTCCAAACACACCCTACCCCGGGAAGATCCCTTACAATATATATATATATATATATATATATATATATATATATATATATATATATATATATATATATATATATATATATATATAACACTAAATAGTTTGTAATAGTAATAGTAAACTGTAATAGTTTTAACCACTTGCCGCCCGCCCTATAACAAAATGACGGTGACAAAGTGGTTTCAAAATCCTGACCGGACGTCATATGACGTGATCAGGATTTTGAGCCGCTGCGCACGGCGATCGTTGTTGCGGGGTGTCAGTCTGACACCTCCCAACTACGATCTCAGTAAAGAGTCTCCGACGGAGACTCTTTAGCATGTGATCAGCCGTGCCAATCACGGCTGATCACAGTGTAAATAAGAAGAGCCGGTGATCGGCTTTTCCTCACTCGTGTCTGTCAGACACGAGTACAGGAGAGCCGATCGGCTACTCCTCTGACAGGGGGGGGGGTCTGTGCTGATCGATTATCAGCGCAGCCCCCCCGAGTATGCCCACACTGGACCACCAGGGACGCCACCAGACCACCAGGGATGCCCAGGACAAGGTATGCCACCCTAGACCACTAGGGATTCCAGTCAGTGCCACAATGGATGCCAAACAGTGCCCATAATGGATGCCAATCAGTGCCCACAATGGGCATCACTGATTGGCATGCATTATTGTTTGGCACTGATTGGCATCCATTAGTACAGTATATTATAATACAATGCTGCCTATCAGTTCCCATCTGTTCCGCCTATCAGTGCCCATCCGTGCCACCTATCAGTGCCCATCCATGCCCATCTGTGCCGCCTACCCATACCCATCTGTGCCGCCTATCCATGCCCACCTGTGCCGCCTATCCATGCCCACCTGTGCCGCCTATCCATGCCCATCTGTGCCGCCTATCCATGCCAATCCGTGCCAGCTATCAATGCCAATTTGTGCCACCTATCAGTGCCCATCCGTGTCGCCCATCCGTGTCGCCCATCAGTGTCGCCCATCAGTGACACCCATCAGTGCCGCCTATCAGTGCCACATATCAGTGTCCATCAATACCACCTCATCAGTGCCACTTCATTGGTGCCACCTCATCGGTGCCCATCAGTACCGCCTTATCATTGCCCATCAGTGTAACCCCATCAGTGCCCATCAGTGAAGGAGAAAACATATTTATTTACAAAGTTTTGAAACAAACAAAAAAAACATTATTTTTTTCTACATTTTTGGTATTTTTTTATTTGTTTAGCAAAAAACAAAAACCACAGAGGTGATCAAATACCACCAAAAGAAAGCTCTATTTGTGGGAAAAAAATTATAAAAATTTCATTTGGGTACAGTGTAGCATGACCGCGCAATTGTCACTCAAAGTGCGACAGCGCTGAAAGCTAAAAATTGGTCTGGGCAGGAAGGTGTTTAAGTGCCCTGTATTGAAGTGGTTAAACTATTTAGGGTTATAATATATATATATTTATTATTATACATGATTTATATAGCGATTACAATTTACGCAGCGCTTTACAATATATATATATATATAATTTTTTTCTGGATTTAAATTTATGTTTAAAAAACTCATACTATAATTTTTTTTTTTTTTTATGAAATAAATGTAAACTTTATTGCAATAAATCATCCTATCTTCTGTTATAATAACAGTATAATTACATTTTTCGATTACATATAATATATATATAATTTTTTATATGTAATCGAAAAATGTAATTATACTGTAATTATAACAGAAGATATGATTTATTGCAATAAAGTTTACATTTATTTCATGAAAAAAAATTTATAGTATGAGTTTTTAAAAAATACATTTAAATCCAGAATTTTGTATATATATATATATATATATATATATATATATATATATATATATATATATATATATATATATATATATATATATATATATATATATATATATATATATATATATATATACACACACACACACACACACACACACACACACACACACACACACACACACACACACACACACACATGTATTGTAACCACAGACAAAAGACATGGTAAGGTTTTACCATGCTGCTTTGTTTCTATTGCTGGAGGCTGGAATGTGTGTTAACTGGGGGCGGTGTGTGGAGATGGGCGTTAACTTATGGTCTGTGTGGGCAGGAATGGGTGTTAACTGGGGGCGTTTTTACACGAGAACTTTGCTCGTTCTCGGTAGCCAGGTGAAATTAGAAACAAAGACAGTGCGCATGCGGGCATGCGCGATGCCGGTAAGCATGATGGGAATTGTAGTTTTTTATTACGCCATGCCGTGCCTGTCATGAACGCGCACCGCAAACCCGGAAATAAAGGCAGAGACAACAGAGGAAGGCAGGGGCATGTTATTGAAGGTAGATTTTGTGATATATAGAAAGAATATATATAAAAGTAAGAACATGAATGAGTATTAGTACCTAACAGACATTGATTTTAACCTATAAAATTTTTACCTTTACAACCCCTTTAACCCGCAGTCCTGAGACCTTGTGTCACGGGCTTGGAGGGAGGCAGAGATGCTGAGAGGGCTCCCCTTGTGGCCGAGTGCAGCACAACCCTGAAGATGACACAGGGATGCAGTGCCCACAGAAGCACAGGTTGCTTGGTAGTAGCAGCTGGTGTCAGGAACTGAGAAGAGCAAGTCTCTGGAGGCAACCGTGCTTAGGATGTCCAAGGGAAGGACAAACGGGAGTCCAGTAGCAGAGTCAAGGCCAGGCCAGGGGTCAAACACGGTAAATCAGTCCAACGATCTGAGCCACAAGTCCAGAACAGGAGACTGGAGTATTCAGATTACGTAGGCCAAGCCGAGATCAGATGCAGGAAGCAGTCAAAGAGAAGTTGGGTGCAAGCCGGTAGTAAGAGCCAGGAGATCAACACGAGCTCGGACGGTAGACAGGAGATCAGATAGCAGAAATAACAGACACAGGTATACAGGAGAAGCTGACGATAATCCAGCAATGAAGCACTGTCAGAGGAGTGTTTAAATAGGCAAGGTGCCTGTGTCACGTGGTACGTGCGCCGTTGTGCATTCGTAAAAACTGTATTATCGCGCACGCGCGTTCGCTCAAAAGCAACGCCAGGCGTTTGTTTTAGAAAGCACATTGCGCCTCCCTGTGCGCTGACGTGCGTTAACACAACCATACCTTGTGAAATTGTGCATAGGGATGCGCCTATTTCCCTAACACCTTGGAAAATTATTCTAAGAGATTGCATATGACAGGAAGGGAGGTGACCGGGAAGGTGATGAAGAGGAGAAGGTCATCCGCAAAGAGAGCACATTTATATGTGTTGGAGCCTCAGTTGACTCCCGCTATGTTTGGGTTTGTGTGAATGGCAACTGCCAGAGATTCTATTGTTATAGCAAAGATTAATGGAGGTAATGGGCAGCCTCAGCGAGTGCCTTTAGCCGTTTTTATGTGATCTGAGTAGAGGCCCTGCAGGCGAATCCTAGCTTCAGGCGTAGAATATAATGCCCTGAGAAGGCCTGTAAACCGAGGGCCAAATCCCCAGTGGTCCATGAGGGCAAACAGGTAAGGAACCGCCTGTTTAGAACCGCCATCCCAACCTGATTGTAGGAGGGAGACTATGTCTACTGCTCTCCTAATTTGGTCCGGGCCCATTCTTCCTGGGATAAACCCCACTTGATCTTTATGAATGTGTGCTCTTATAAAGGAAGAAAGGCGATCAGTCATGATTTAGTCATGATCTTTAAATCATTATTGATCAGGGATATTGGCTTGTAATTGCTCAACTCACCCGGGTCTTTATCTGATTTTGGGATGACGGTTATAAAACGCAGAGATTAACTGTGTCAAGAGGGTCAAATTTGGTTTTGGTGTTAAAAAATTTAGCCATGTAGGGTGCTACCGTGGTCACAAAGGTTTTGTAGTAGGGATCAGAAAACCTGTCTGGTCCCAGGCCTGAGTTTTTCTTTGAATTTTTAATCACCTCTAACACCTCCTCTGTAGAGAATGGGGCTTCGAGTTTGCCTTTATGTTCTGCCACCAAAGTGGGGATTGGGAGATTATCAAGAAAGCTAGATAGATCCAAAGGGCTTTCAGTTTGCTGTACGCTGTATAGGTTCTCAAAGAGGGTTTTTTTCGTTCGGGGTCTACTTGCAATCTTAAGTTTAGGAAAGGAGAAAGTGTGGGCATGAGGAGTAAGGGTGGAAGCCAGAAGGGAACCTGTCTTGTCTCTTTGATGGTAATATCTCCCACTCCATCTAATGCTTTTCTCTGCATTGGCTGTCAGTGCTAAGTTCAGTTCCAGACGGGCTGCGTCTAGAAGGGAGGTGGGGACTCGAGATGGGTCTTTCTTGTGATCTACTCAGAGAGAGAAGTTCTTCTACAATTTCTCGATGTCTGCGCGTCTTGCTCTTTTCAGTTGGGTAACAATTTGTATGATCTTGCCCCCTATGATGACTATGTGCCGCCCATAAAGTTTCTGCTGAAACACCTTCAACATCGTTGAGAGTGAAGTATTCTATCTCGATTTTTCTGATGGGGTCATTTAGGATGGCTTTATTAAGTCTCCAGTGGGGAAATTTAGGTGGGGGGGGGGGGGGGGGGTTGGTTACGGATAGTAATAATGACCATTGAGTGGTCTGACCAGACCGTATCTGTAACGTGCGCTCTAACCACTGAAGGGGTTAAAGCGTTGGAGACCAGGAAGTGGTAAATCCTGGCATAGGATTGGTGTGAATGGGAAAAGTGTGTGTAGCTTTTTTGTGGGGTTCAATTCTTTCCAGATATCAGTAAGCCCCAGCTGAAAGATAATTTTGGCAATCTTGGAACTGCTCCTGGTTGGGCGAATAATTTGGAGCTTGGGGAGTTTTATATTTGTCTAGGCCTTGGTCGAAGGCCGTATTAAAGTCCCCCCCAAATATTATAGAACCTTCTAACTGGGGGCCTAAAGTCTTAAAGAGTGCTTGGAAAAATGTAGGTCCCTTTAGTCAGGAGGAATCTGCCCTCAGGGTCTCTATGTTCCAAACTCAAAGAGAATCTACAGCTCCTTGAGATGAGAATAGCCACCCCTCTGCATTAGAAAGAAAAAATAGGGGGAACTGAGCTTGGATAAAGGATGGTTTGTACCAGAGCAGAAAATGCATTTCATGTAGGAAAAGAACGTCTATTTTATGGGCTCTCGTGTAGTCAAGGACCTTTCTGTGTTTGATGGGGGAGTTTAACCCTTGGGCGTTATGAGTTGCTACTCTCAAGGGAGAGGTTTGTGTTGCCTTATGCCGCGTACACACGACCAGACTTTGAGGGACTTAGTCCGACAGACTTTCGACTGAGTTCTGACAGAGTTCTGACAGAGTTCTGACGGACTTTCCGAATGAACGGACTTGGCCACACATAATCACACCAAAGTCCGACGGATTTGAACGTGATGACGTACGACTGGACTAGAATAAGGAAGTTCATAGCCAGTAGCCAATGGCTGCCCTAGCGTCGGTTTTAGTCCGCCAGACTAGCACACACACGAGCGGATTTCTCAGTAGGAACTAGGTCCGGCAGAGTTCTGTCGGAAAAATTTGAAACATGTTCCATTTCTAAAGTCTGTCAGACTTTTGCAAATCAAAAGTCTGCTGCAGCCCACACACGTTCGAATAGTCTGCTGGAATCATTCCGTCAGACTTTTGATGTTGAAAAGTCTGGTCGTGTGTACAGGGCATTACTCGTCATGGAGCTGGAGGATCCTGCAGGTTTTATCGTGCTAAATATTTTACTTAATCTTTTTCTGGTGAATTTTGGAATTTGATTGTTAACCACTTCCCGACCAGCGCACGACGATGTACGTCGACAGAATGGCACGGGCAGGCATATTGGCGTACATATACGTCCAATATTCGTTGCCGCCGTGCCATCGGGAGCGCGCCGCCGGCGGCGCGCTCCCGCGCTGGTCGGGACCCCCGTGAGTCCGGTCGCGGGACCCGCGGACTCGATCGCCGCGGGCATCCCCGCGATCGTCTCACGGAGCGGCCGAATGGAGGAAATGCTGTATAAACAACATTTTTCCATTCTGCCTAGCAACTAGTGACGCTGATCTCTGCTCCATGTGATTGGAGCAGAGATCAGTGTACACTAAATGAAAGCCCAACCCCCCCACAGTTAGTAACACACCCCTAGGAACACTTAACCCCTACACTGCCACCCACTGGTTAACCCTTTCACTGCCAGTGTCATTTACACAGGAATCACTGCATTTATATAGCAGTGATTACTGTATAAATGACAATGGTCCCAAAAATGTGTCAAAAATGTCCGATGGGTCCCCCACAATGTCGCAGTCACAAAAAAATCGCAGATCGCCGCCATTACTAGTAAAAAAAAAAAATAATAAAAAATTATTAATAAAAATGCTATAAAACTATCCCTATTTTGTAAACGCTATAACTTTTGCGCAAACCAATCAATAATCGCTTATTGCGATTTTTTTACCAAAAATATGTAGAAGAATACGTATCGGCCTAAACTGAGGGAAAAAAATGTTTTTTTATATATTTTTGGGGGATATTTATTATTACAAAAAGTAAAAAAAAATGCGTTTTTTTTCAAAATTATCGCTCTATTTTTGTTTATAGCGCAAAAAATAAAAACCGCAGGGGTGATCAAATACCACCAAAAGAAAGCTCTATTTGTGGGAAAAAAAAGGACGTTAATTTTGTTTGGGAGCCACGTCGCACGACCGCGCAATTGTCAGTTAAAGTGACGCAGTGCCGAATCGCAAAAAGTGGTCTGGTCTTTGACCAGCAAATTGGTCCGGTCTGAAAGTGGTTAATCCACTATGAGTAATTGATATTATTAATAAGTTTAAATATTGATTTTGTGATATTATTGTTACATCCTTGTACCTGTCTTTTATGTATGTATTACTGTCACAATCAATTAAATTCCTATATATTCACCAACCAACTTTACAGCTACCTTTTACTTCATATAAAGTCCCGCCCCCTTGTTCTCCTCCTTCTCAATGGAGCTGGAGGGGCAGACCTATACTCAATTCACCGTCACTTACCTGTGGGGATCTCTGGGACTGGTCCTGGTGGCTTTCATGCTTGGAACCTGTAACCTCCTGCAAGATGAGTGTTCTGCACAGGGTCTGGCTGATGGCTGAGAAAAGAGAGAGGTAAGAAAGAAGAAAAGGATGAGAAGATAGGGTAAAGTACTCAGACCTCAGGGAAGCCCGAGTAGACAGCAGGTGTAGCTGGTCCTGGTGCCTGGGAAACAAAAAATGTCCACTCCCTCCAGGAGGGGTGGACACCTAACCCAGGGAGAATGTGAAACCAAATCCATGGGGTAGGGAGAGGCATGACAAAATTGCCTCGGCGCACTGAAATAACAACTGCAAAATATTGCTAATGTATGGGGGACCTTTTAGGCCTATGCACATGGTCCCAGGGGGCTTGCCTCCTCCCCCATATGAAGTAAGGATCCAAGCCCCCCGAGGAGATGCCCCAGAAATTCAGGATCTCAGCACAGAGTGGATCAACAAGTTGACCCAAACAAAGTGACAAAAATGAAGTGTTCAGGCAAAAAAATTCTAGCCTGTGAAATGCCAAGAACAGCTAGAAACTAGGGAATGATAAAATAGGCAACTGAGGGCTACCTGCCCTGCGACCTCCTGGTCTTGTAAAAAAAAAGAATAAAAATGACATCGATGTCAGGGTTTAGGGCATGGGATATCATGGGGGCCCTAGCGTCCTTGGAGCATTTAGGTTTATTCTTGTTCCAGACAGTCGTCAGGGGGCTCATGGGAGAGGGACGCTTGGCAAATCCGGAGCTGGAATTAGCAAAGTCCATTTCCGCTTCTTGCGAGATGAGTCTCAGGTCTAGGAGATGTTCACCGTCCTGGAGGCTGTGGAAGGAATGCGTTTTGTCTTTCAATTAAAACTTTAAAGCAAAGGGGAAAGTCCATCTGTACTTGATGTCAAGTTGAGATAACACTACTAAGAGGGGTTTCAAGATCTCCTTTGTTGAGTAGTGGTGGGTAAAATGTCAGCAAAGACCTGTATGGCATGCCCTCGGCAAGTTAAGGGAGAGTGGAAGGGAAATTAGGTTTCACCACTATGTCTCTGGGGGAGCCATCTTTTCTCGGAGGGCCCAAAATCCTGTGAGCCTGGTCTATCTCCAATTTGTGTGGAGGGATGTTAGGAATCATTTGTTTGATTAAATCTTGCATGACAGGCATGGTGTCAGTGATTGATTCCGGAAGGCCTCTGATTCTATAATTCTGTCTCCTGGATCTATTTTCCAGGTCGTCAATCCTGGATAAGGGCACGTCCAGTTGGTCTTGGAGAACCTGAATATGGTCAGAGTTCTGTTCAGTTTTAGCGTTACGTCCAGCTTATTTTTTATAGCTTATATCCTGGATCCCAAGTTCTAGAAGTCCACCCGGATATCACCAGTGATTTTGGCTGCAGTTTGTGCTAGTCCCCTGTCCAGCAAGTCTGAAAATTTAATTAAAAGGTTAGGAGCTGTGAGGAGGGAGTTGGGGAACGGGTCAGATGGATAAGGCACATCTGATGATCACAAAGGGGTGGCCCCAGAGGGGAGACCAGGAGATCCTTCATAGAGTGTTCAATGAGGGGTTCTGTGGAGGCCGGGGAGGGGGCCATGGCCTGGTGGTTACTCAAATGGGTCCCCAGGGTGAAGATTAGGGTAGTGAAGCCAGGGTTTGCTTCTGGAGTCTGGAGCGCTCCTCTGTGCCTGGAGTGTGTAGCTGCATGGCACTTTGATTTGGCCCGATCGGCTGCGGTGTTGAATTGCAGCCCCAAGTCTCTCCTGGCTGAGCCCGCTGACGTGTCCGTTCCTGGGGTTTTCCACCATCAGATGGTGCCAGTGTGGTGGGTCCCAGGACCCTGTGTCCTGTGGTAGGTGTGCCGTATGGCCGTGGCAGCGAGAGCTCCTGGCTTAAGCAGCCATCTTGGAGACTTGTGTGCATGCGCTCCTCGAAACAGGCAGATTTTGAAGCAAAAGCCTTTATAGGCAGGGACCGCGAGACCCTTTGTTTGTGTAGCAAAGTTCAGTTTCCAACTTATATTCTTGTGCCTACTGATCCCAGCACCACCTCTTCAGGCACTGCCAGCTGCCTGATTGCAGCTGCCTCTCACTAGCCCTGCTGGCTACTTCCCACAGTCCTCCCAGACTGTACACTCATCTGCCCACTTGGCTGACTTCTTCTGGACTCCTGAATGAGAATTGACTTTCCTGAACGCGCTTACCTGTTCCTCCTGTCCTCACAATTGCTCCCGTGCTTCCAGGAAGGATATTTTCCGTGTTTTGTAGAGGGTCCCTCCAGTACCCAAGGCTCATTCCCGAGGTCACCCCCCAGACTAAGGGGCACACTTAAGGGCCAACCAACAGCCTCCTGAGTGCTCCATCTTCCACCCGACTGCCCCTGCTGGCATGACCCAAGAGTGTTTAAGAGGTGCCTGCCCCCTGTCAGCCCACTTTCTGGGAATTAGCTTGAGCCCTCCTCAATACTCCAAGCAGTTTCTCTTAACCTCCCACCCATTCTTATGGAAACTTCTCCAAGGTTCCAGCAAGTGGGGAGGGTGCTGCTTGATGAGCCATCCAGCCTCCCTGAGTCACTCATCCCTAGCCCAGATTCAACCCAGCCTGGTTCTCAGCCAGGCTAATTTACCTACACTACAGCTATGTACACTAAACCTAGCACACTAAGCTAAAGGGTGTTACAGTGGTATGAGGGGAAATTATGTACATTAAAACATTGTCTTCAAATAGTGTGCATCTATGTTCACGACAGCCCTGTCATGTGCCTTGTTGTGTATATATTGTCCGATTTATAACCCCTAGAGGAAACATGTGCTGTGGGTGGGCGTGTGGTACAAGGCATGCAGAATGCATAGGAAGTAGGGGCCAAACGCTATAGTTTCTAACACCAAAAACAAGTAGTAGTGACGACAAGACAGGCTATCAAATGTTTTGTGGAGGTCTAGCGACAGCAACATGTCACATCAAAAAGTAAAAAGGTAGTGGTGCGCGGTACTATGGTGAAGAATCTAGTTAAAACAGGTTTAATATATTCAATAGGTACTCAAAAGATTAGAAGATAAATGTAATATCGTCTCCACTACAGGTAATAAATGGAACGTAGAAAAAGAAAAGACAATATATGTATATAAAAAATATAAAATATATATATATATGTATATATAGTGAGGGACCCTCACTCCTATGCGTAGTAGTATTTTGAGTGGTAGACAAATGGATAAGAAAAACAATTAATGATAAATAAGACTGGTGGTCCCAATGCGATTTTTTAGGTAGCAGAGTTGCATAAAGTGGCAGTGCTGAATATAAAGAAGGTCCGTGAAAATAACTACTACTGTATTTGTTTCAGTGACTAAAGTACTATACATAAAATAGTGGACGAAATAAAAAATATATAGAGTGAATCACCATGCTTGCCTTGTGACTAAAGAAATCGCATATGGTGTTAAAGCCAAGGGAGGGTTAAGCAAAGTGACTCTGTGCGGGTGTCTTTATACCATAGACTTAAATATCGGTGCAGTGCACTAAATTGAATCATACAATCAAAGAAAATAAATGGGACGCTACCGGAAGTGACGCAATCGAGCTCGAGGCTCGTTTATACACCATACAAAAACTCTGTCTGTTTGTGAGTACCAAAGCTGTTTTTATAAATAAATTTCAATACTGTTGAAAAATACTATACTATGGGGCTCCCTTCCTCCTTATCTGTTTAACCCCTTGCATAAAACCGCCGAGGTATACCACCAATTCCCCCCCCACGCTGAAGTACCGCTGAGGGACCACTTACAGAGCCCAATACGGCACAGTAGGCAGGAGACGCCAGGACCCGGGGACATGTGAATAGGACCTCGAGGGATAAGGACCACCAGGAACCCTGAGGATACATATACCATATGCTGTTACCTTACAGCTGTAAGGTAAGGGGACACCCATATTCTGATTACACAGGACCATGTGGGAGATATCCACCATCACCATTATCACTGTTTAAATCTCTACCTTATAGTGCACATATATTTTAAGCACCAGCATTGCAGGCGACTGTCTTGTTACATGCGATTTTGGGCTAATCGCCACTTGTTGTTGCACCAGCTGAATGGACAATTTTAACTAGGATTACTGTT
Organism: Lithobates pipiens; assembly: GCF_037356315.1. Lineage (NCBI taxonomy): Eukaryota > Metazoa > Chordata > Amphibia > Anura > Ranidae > Lithobates > Lithobates pipiens. The sequence goes on along the minus strand of NW_027507785.1, from coordinate 189,031,237 downwards.
CCATTGTTGTTTTTTTATATTTTTTATAGCTTCAAACACTGTGCACCTTTTTCCTTCTGTTTTGGATTATTCCCAGAGGGTTGTTTCCCTCTCACCAACACTTGGATCGTTTATGCGTTTTTGTTTTGATTCAACAATTTGATTTATTTTCTTTGATTGTATGATTCAATTTAGTGCACTGCACCGATATTTAAGTCTATGGTATAAAGACACCCGCACAGAGTCACTTTGCTTAACCCTCCCTTGGCTTTAACACCATATGCGATTTCTTTAGTCACAAGGCAAGCATTACTTACATCTTTTGCCTTATCTAGCTAATGATTACTTTTGTACACTGTTACACATATACTTTGACTTAGCAGATTTTCTTTTCAGATCTATTTATTGTTCAGCACTAGCACTTTGTATGCGTTTTTCGTCATTTTTAACAAATCGCATGGTGATTCACTCTATATATTTTTATATATTTTTAATGTCATTGGCACATGCGCACTGGTGCAAACTGAAGCAATAGCACGTATGTGCCATTGCTTTAGTCTGTGTTCCGTTACCGGCAGCTCCCTCGCACATGCGCGGGAGTGACATCATCGTGGCTCAAAACAATCACAGCGATGGAGCCGCGATACCCGGAATTAACCCCCGGAAGAGGTCGCCGGTCAGAGTGGGAGACAAGGACGGCTGTGGGGGCTTCGATCTAAGGTAATTCATGATGAGCTAGTATGCTATGCATACTAGCTCATTATGCCTTTGTCTTGCAGGGTTTTTTTTTTTTTTAACCAGGGTTTACAACCACTTTAAATATTTTAAGGTCACAGGTAATAAGGAAAATTGGTTGATAATTCAATACCTCTGCGGGGTCCTCTATTTTCATCTTTTAAGGTAAAAGTGCCCTTCCTCAGATGATTGAAATATAAAACTAATTTGGGAGTCAATATATCTGTAAATTGTTTATAGTATACAGAGTGGGCTAGAGAACTGCATGTGATCCCTGTTAGAAAAGTTTTAAATGTTTATTGTGTGACTATTAGAAAAACAATAACCCAATAATGACTTCTGAGCACGTTGTTATATTAACTTGCTGTATCGTTTTGTTTTAACTAACTCCATAGTAAGTTGTAGGATGATTAGGCTTTACTATATATGGTAGCATGAGACTGTACAGGAAACATTAATTAGCCAAAATAAAGTAACAACTTGTACCAGGCACGCTATCTATATTTCCTCAGCCAATTGAAGCGTAGAGGCTGTATTATTGTAGGTATTAGGAGGGGGGATATACTTTCCTTTGTGTGAGTCTTACTGCATTTTTCGCCTTGTGAGCATCACGCCTTTTTGTGCAACACATCTGGAAAAAAATTGTCTACTTCTCAATACATCTGGAGTTTGACTGATCACACATGAAGAATAATCCTAACATTTTTTTGGTCCTTCGATGACACAAACAACTAGTTGGTTTTCGGATCAGATGGTCCGACAAAACTTTGGTGAGTATTGGACTTCGAAGCTCACTGAGAATTAAAAGTCCCCCCACTCAACGTTAGTGGCGAAATAAGGGCGGGGGGCCTAAGATCCGGATCCACTGTCTGTTTTCAAACTTGCGTGATACAGTCCTCTGGTGTTTGAGAGGTAAGATAATTTAAATTATTCTTAATTCTTTCTAAGAGTCTTTTCTTCTCTTTCTCTTTGATTCTGGTTTAATGTGTTGTAATTGCCGACATTGGTATTGATCGTATAATATCTAGGTGATCCAGTGCTCGTAGACAGACACTTGGGGACGTTGTCTAAGGTAAAAAATTACGTCACTCGCTGTCCAGGCCAGATAACAAAAAGATTTGAGGTATACCGAATGTCAGAGGTTGATTGCCTGATGCTGTCGGAGGTTGAATGCCCGATGATTTAAGCGCTATTTAGTTAAGTAATCTAGAAAGATCGCAAGGGTAACTTTTTTCTTTATGTTTACTTTATCTTTGCTCATGTTTAACCTTTTTTGATTCTCTCTATAGTGTGGGGAGTGCTGATATTTTTACTCTTGTATTCCTATTGTTACCGTGGATCAAGGGTCACCATCCCAGTGTTTTATTGGTTAATGAGAGACCTGACTAATGCTGACAATGGGGAACAGTCTCTGTAAAAGAATGTCTTGTGCTGCTTCTGTATTCCTAATGTGCCATTAGAAGGAGATGAGAAATCATTCTTCAAGTTCTCATTTAAGAGTGAGAATTGCTCTTCAAATTCCTGTGTGAAAGATTGTGTCTGTAAAAAAGTTAACTCTTGACCAGCTATGGCAATACAGAAGGGTTATATTGCAAATATTGAAACTGAGCATAAAAAAAGGTACACTGATAACACCAGGTTGCTTTATTATTGTAGCATGACATGGTGTTAAAGGAAGCACATGGCAGAAATTGTTTTTGGCTTGGAGGTAGATGGGAGACATGAAGGTGGATTGCACTGTGGAGTGAATAGAATGTTGTAGAATTATTATCAAGTGGCTTGATGAATGTGAGAAAATAAAAAGTCGAGGATGTTTTGATTACTTTAAATGTGTCCAGTCCAGAGACAGTATGTGACTGAGTGCTAATTTTACTGCCATAAGGAAACGAGGATTTGAATGGGCTTTGCTAAGAGAAGTGTGCAGTAGTATTGCCCAGAGAGAGGAGAGAAGGGAATAAAACAGACTTGATGCTTTTATAGCACAAAAATTATGGTCAAGAAGCTGTTTCTCGGAAACAAGAAAATGCAGATTGCCTGACAGAGGTAGCAGAAGAGAGGGAGATGATGATGGATGACTAGTAGGGCAGCATTAACCCTTTGAGCACACAGAGGTTAATTTGTGCATCTGTGAAAATATTAGGGTTTTCAGTGGAAAAGAAAGTCTGAATAATAGTCTTAAAGTAAATATTTCTTGGATGTGTTACTTTTAGAATTCACAGACTTTCAACTGTGAAGTGTTAATGATGCAATGCTGTTTATATTTGGGTACATTTATAAAGTTAAAAGGTTAAGATCTGAATTAGAATATTAAATATTAATTAAAAAGAAAGTTCTGTTTTGGGACCCTGTGGATTTCACTTGGGACCAGAGAATAAGGGGAACAATACAAAAGTGTGTTCAAGATTTCTTAAATTCTGCTAAAATATTGGGGTCTGAGGAAAAACATTCAGAGGTGTGTGTGTGTGTGTGTGTGTGTGTGTGTGTGTGTGTGTGTGTGTGTGTGTGTGTGTGTGTGTGTGTGTGTGTGTGTGTGTGTGTGTGTGTAATATATGTATTTGAATAAATGAAAGAATGTTGTTTTTAACAACTTAAAGGTAAGGAAGGTATTTGGTAGTTTGATCTGTGATCCTGTGCTCATTCATGTTAGATAAAAAGTATCAATTTTCCCAGCCCCAATTCAAGTGCAGATATGACACCCCCCACCCCCCTCCTTCTACACAACTGAAAAACGAGGCGAGTTCCTTTTTATTGGGGTGGGTGTCTACCGATTACATTAATGAGTACAAAATTGAACCTTTAGAGGTATTTTAGAGTTTAGAACATTAAATAAAGATATGAAATAATGTAGACTACACAGTCCTTGGAGACAAAGACAAATGATGTCCTTCCTGGGTATGACAAATTTTTGTAGAGCCTGGATTCCCAGGTATTCCATGCTGACGGCCCCATTGGTTCAGGCAATACATGGGGGCCCAATGGCCCCCCAGGATGCTATAAAATGGAGTGAGGAAACAGATGGCTTTTACTGACCTAAAACAAGTCCTTTCTAGTTCATCAGTGCTAGCCTTACCAACCAATGACAAACCTTTCGAACAAACAGTAGACTAAAGGGAAGGTCACATGACATCAGTACTTACACAGTCACATGGCGGGCACCAGAGGCCAATTGCTTACTACTCTAAAAAATTAGGCAGTGTCACTAGAGCACTTCCACCCTGTGTACAGGTAGTGGTAGCTGCAGCTGAAGCAGTTAAGGCCTCAGCATCTATAGTGCTATATCACACGCTAACACTCAAGGTACCACATGCAGTGTCTGTTTTCCTTTACAACAAAAGATATCACATTTGAGCCCAGCACAACACCTTTCCTGTATGACAATACTCTTGACACAACCTCACTTTACAATACAGAGGTGTACTACATTAAACCCATCCACACTACTACCACTTCCTACTGATGGTCATAAACATGACTGTACTGCTGCCATCGCTGAAAAGGTACTGCCACGAAGTGATCTGAAAGATGTACCGTTATCTAACCCTGACATGACACTTTTTGTTGATGGTTCTAGTAATAAAAATCCAGATGGCACAAATGCAACTGGATATGCAGTAGTGACACAGGATGAGATCTTGGAAGCTGGGCCACTACCAAAACATTATTCAGCACCAGTTGCAGAACTTGTAGCACTGACAAGAGCATGCATACTGTCAGAAGGAAAATCCGTAACCATATACACTGACAGTCAATATGCCTTTTCAACAGTACATGTTTTTGCACAACAATGGAAAAACAGGGGGGTGGTCACCGCCAGTGGTAAACCAATTTCACACACAGACTTCATTCTAGAATGCCTAGATGCAATACAGTTACCAAAAGAGTTTGTAATCTACAAATGTCAAGCACACACAAAATATACAGACCCCATCTCAAAGGGAAATAAAAGGGCAAATGAGGAAGCCAAAATAGCGGCACAAGAAACACAAATAATGACAGAACGAGAAATCCATAGAGATGGATCATACAGTCCTTACTGATATGCAGCAGTATTGACACATGGAGTAACCCATGTGTCAAACAGGGGGATGACTGAGATGTTTTGTAAATAGAAGAGTAGTGGTGCGCTGTACTGTGACAGGGGTAGTCCCACCTTAGGGGACAGTAGGCTCTATAAGAGTTTGTATTATAAATGCCGTAGCCAGGCGATTATGCAAATGCTTAGTCTGGCATAACACAAAAGTAATTGCTTACAAATGTTTTTAGAAGGTATATGTGACTTGGTGTAGCAAATTTTCAGTAGGGAGTGACACGGTTCTTATTTAAAAACGATTGTGACAATGGTAGATAAATATCAGAAATATATATATATATATATATATATATATATATATATATATATATATATATATGAACTTGTAAACAAGCAGTAAAAGTCAAAATATCCTTAAATCGTGCAAGAAATAAAAACAAAAAATATATCAAAAGAATATACGTGCGATTATAAATGCGATTGTCAAAAATATCAAGAATCGCATATAGTGCTTAGAGTGCTAAAATGTGGTGAATACACTTTTCTAAAACCTAATGCAAAAAATAAAAGCAAAATCTTATTTCAAGTGACAGATGTCCTTAAATTGTGCAGAAATGGCAATTATATCCAAAAAGTTGCATAAAGTGCCGGTGCTTGAATATAATAGTGACAAAAATAGTGAATAAATTTCAGTAACGGTGATACTGGTGATGGTGGGTTTATCTCTCGTGATCCTGTGTGGTCTGGTTATGAGTGTCCCCTTACCTTACAGCTGTAAGGTAACAGCATATGACCAATATATCCTTAGGATCCTTTGTGCTCTATCCCTTTAAGGTCCCGCTGTGGTGTCCCCAGATCCTGGCGTTTTGTGTCCTGCCTATTGCGCTGTATGGCCCCTTTAAATGATGTCTCTGTGATGTTCAGCGTGGGGGTCCCTCAGCGGTTGGTATATGTGTGGGATTAGAGAGGTATAGAGGAAGGATGCCCCATAGTGTAGCAATTTTCACAAATTAACTTTTATTTAAAATAAGCAAATAAAGTACTCACAAACAAGATTTAAAATGAGCGCTGTATAAACGAGCAGCGAGCTCGATATGCGTCACTTCCGGTAGCTCTCATCCCGACGCGTGTTCGTCACGGGTCACTATTCTAATTTTGTCACTCTTATATTCAAGCACCGGCACTTTGTGCGACTTTTTGGATATAATCGTCATTTCTGCACAATTTAAGGACATCTGTCACTTGAAATAAGGAGGGACCTTAAAGGGATAGAGCACAAAGGATCCCAAGGATATATTGGTCATATGCTGTTACCTTACAGCTGTAAGGTAAGGGGACACTCATAACCAGACCACACAGGATCACGAGAGATAAACCCACCATCACCAGTATCACCGTTACTGCAATTTGTTCACTATTTTTGTCACTATTATATTCAAGCACCGGCACTTTATGCAACTTTTTGGATATAATCCCCATTTCTGCACAATTTACGGACATCTGTCACTTGAAATAAGATTTTGCTTTTATTTTTTGTATTATGTTTTAGAAACGTGTATTCACCAGTATAACACATTTTAGCACTGTATGCGATTCTTGATATTTTTGACAATCGCATTTATAATCACACGTATATTCTTTTGATGTATTTTTTGTTTTTATTATATTTCTGATATTTATCTACCATTGTCACAACCATTTTTAAATAAGAACCGTGTCGCTCCATACTGAACATTTGCTATACCTAGTAACATATACCTTCTAAAAACATTTGTAAGCAATTACTTTTGTGTTATGCCAGACTAAGCATTTGCATAATCGCCTGGCTATAGCATTTATAATACAAACTCTTATAGAGCCTACTGTTCCCTAAGGTGGGACTACCCCTGTCACAGTACAGCGCACCACTACTCTTCTATTTACTATTTCTGCTCAGTTGGGTCCAGACATCCCCCTTCAGTGTGTGCAGCAGTACGTCCCCTTCTCACCCTGATTAGGTGCAGGAATATTCCCTTATACTATGACTGAGATGTTTATTTAAGGTATGGCTTCACTAACTACTAAAAAAAACTTTTTGCCCTCAATGCATTATATGTTCAAGATACAATGCTCAAGGAGGCATTAGACCACAGAAAGGGAAGTTCCCCATACAGCAATATCCATTCCAACACATTTGCATGAATTTTATTGAATTAGACAAATGTTAAAGGAAGAAATATTGTTTGATATTCCCGACATGAAGTGCAAATGCACAGACAGTGATAATGAACCTCATTTTGTAAATAAAACTATACAACATTTGACAGAAGTGATGAGAATTAAAGTGAAATACCATTGTGCCTATCATCCCCAATCAGCTGGATTGGTAGAAAGACATATTGGCATTCTAAAAAGCAAACTGAGAAAAGCTATGGAAGAAACAGGTAAAAATAATTGGATGTACTGCCTACTAGTATCTGTGACCAGTATGCATATCACACCCACAAAAGAAGCTTTTAGCCCATTTGAAATGATACATGGAAGGCCATATAAGATTTAAGTCCATTCGAAAGTCCATTCGTTTTGAACGTGATGACGTACGACGGGACTAAAAAAGGAAGTTCAATAGCCAGTAGCTGCCCTTGTGTCGTATTTGGTCCGTCAGACCAGCATACAGACAAACAGTTTTCCCAGTAGGAATTGAGTCCGTCGGACAGATTTGAAACATGTTCTATTTCTAGGTCCGTCTGAATTTTTAAAAGAAAAACAATTGGACTATCCCACACAGGATCGGACTATCCGATTAAATGATTCCGTCGGACCTATTCTTCCGAAAGTCCGGTCGTGTGTATGCGGCATTATGATTTAATGGTTCATCTCAAAGGGTGAACATGTATCTACACTTGTTGGAGTTGGCTTGAGGCACGGGGAAGAGATTGTTTCACATCAACACACTGGTCTCTGAAAATTGATACAGAAGATCTGTTGCCGGTTTTTCACGTTTGAATTTGGACTGTGTATGAGAGACACATGGTGTTATGTCACTTTAGAATTTGCCTATTTACATGAACATAGCACCTTCCATATACAAGGCTTGAGAAAGATGGACTGAACTTCATCGAAACATTAACACTAAAAACAATGCTGCATTGGCTACCCTTGAGAAATAAATATACACATACATACACAGTATCTCACAAAAGTGAGTACACCCTCACATTTTTGTAAATATTTTATTATACCTTTTCATGTGACAACACTGAAGAAATTAGACTTTGCTACAATTTAAAGTAGTGAGTGTACAGCTTGTATAACAGTGTCAATTTGCTGTCCCCTCAAAATAACTCAACACACAGCCATTAATGTCTAAATCGCTGGCAACAAAAGTGAGTACACCCCCAAGTGAACATTTCCAAATTGGGCCCAAATAGCCATTTTCCCTCCCCAATGTCATATGACTCATTAGTGTTACAAGGTCTTACATGTGAATGGGAAGCAGGTAAGTTAAATTTGGTGTTATCACTCTCACTCTCTCATAATGATCACTGAAAGTTCAACATGGCAAATCATGGCAAAGAACTCTGAGGATCTGAAAAAAATTGTTGCTCTACATAAAGATGGTCTAGGCTATAAGAAGATTGCCAAGACCCTGAAACTGAGGTGGGTTTAAGCACCATATAGCAATATGGTGTGACCAAATCCCCATATTTTTGATAATGGGGGCAGCATCAGTGCTCCCATGGTTCAGAGAGGCAGGATCTTCCATTCTATGGATAGCATAGAACCCACTAACTATGGGGTACTTTGTTGCAGTAAGTGGGCTTTAGCACCATATAGCAACATGGTGTGACCAATCCCCATATTTTTTGATAATGTTTTTTGAAAATGTTTAAGTGTTTTAAATAGCCTTGCAGGAGGTAAATGTCTTTTTTGCATGTGTGCTCTGTAATATTTTGTTCTGTTGTATGGTCTTATGGCTGCACCATCTTTAGTGCATATTTTAGGGTGTGCCTCTAAAATATCTTGTTTGTTTTTAAATTTGGTGTTACTCTCTCATCTCTCATATTGGTCACTGGAAGTTCAACATGGCACATCATGGCAAAGAACTCTGAGGATCTGAAAAAAATAAATTGTTACTCTACATAAAGATGGTCTAGGCTATAAGAAGATTGCCAAGACCCTGAAACTGAGCTGCAGCATGGTGGCCAAGACGATACAGCGGTTTAACAGGACAAGTTCCACTCAGAACAGACCTCGCCATGGTGGACCAAAGAAGTTGAGTGCACATGCTCAGTGTCATATCTAGAGGTGGTCTTTGGGAAATATACATATGAGTGCTGATAGCATTGCTGCAGAGGTTGAAGGGGTGGGGTCAGCCTGTCAGTGCTCAGACCATATGCCGCACACTGCATCCAGTTAATCTGCATGGCTGTTGTCCCAGAAAGAAGCCTCTTCTAAAGATGATGCACAAAAAAAGCCCACAGTTTTCTGAAACCTACTTGGTTCAGATGGTGTCAAGTGTGTGGTGCGGCAACCAGGTGAGGAGAAAAAAGACAAATGTATCTTGCCTACAGTCAAGCATGGTGGTGAGAGTGTCATGGTCTGGAGCTGCATGAGTGCTGCTGGCACTGTGGAACTATAGTTCATTGAGGGAACCATGAATGCCAACATATACTGTGACATACAGAAGCAGAGCATGATCCCCTCCCACTGGAGACTGGACCACAGGGCAGTCTTCCAACATAATGACCCCAAACACACCTCCAAGATGACCACTGCCTTGCTAAAGAAGCTGAGGGTAATGGTGATGGACTGGCCAAGCATGTCTCAAGACCTAAACCCTATTGAGAATCCTCAAACGGTGGAGGAGAGCAAGGTCTCCAACATCCACCAGCTCCGTGATGTTGTCATGAAGGAGTGGAAGAGGACTCCAGTGGCAACCTAAAGCTCTGGTGAACTCCATGTCCAAGAGGGTTAAAGCAGTGCTGGAAAATAATGGTGGCCACAAAAAAATATTGACACCTTTGTCCCAATTTGGACATTTTCACTTAGGGGTGTACTCACTTTTGTTGCCATAGGTCTAGATATTAATGGCTGTGTGTTGTTATTTTGAAGGGACAGCAAATTTACACTGTTATGCAAGCATTGTAGCAAAGTACAATTTCTTCAATGTTTTCACATGAAAAGATATAATAAAATATTTTCAAAAATGTGAGGGGTGTACTCACTTTTTCAACATTCTGTATATATATATATATATATATATATATATATATATATATATAAAAGGGCCAGTATGGTGGCCGGTAAATTTGGGAAGAGCCCGGAGGGTATATAATCAGACCACCCACAACGGTCTGTGTCGGTTCCAGTGCAAGGTACTGCACATCAAGGGGTTGACTCCTCTCAGCTCCCTCACGGTCGACTATCTGTGCGTCCAATCGCAGGTGCACTTCTGCTTCTTCATTCGTGGCCTTCGTCGGCGGTTCCCGCTCATGGTCGCAGATAAGTAGTATCCAAATCTTTTCATATCATGTGCAAACTTGCGGCTTATCATGCTTACTATCCTGCACCCCTTTCGCAAAACCTACCTCTGAGTTGTTGACATTCATGTCCCGACATCTTTCGGCACAGTCATAGTACATTCGTAAATTCCTTCTACCAAACATACGATTCATTCGTAGATCCAAGCCTCCGAGTCGCTTTCGGTCGTTCTCCAATATCACTCGCCATAGGCCATAGGCTAGTTATAAGATTCAATGTTCTCATCCTTTTTTGAGATAAACAGGTATTGTTTGTATGGGTTTCTGTGGCTGATTGGGGTGTAATTAAACCCACCTGATGTCTTTCCTGCACTTGACTAGCCTGGGGGGATGGGTGGTTGATAGGTGTTTGGTTTCACAGTAAGGAATGGCATACACTCTACAACCAATTCGTATCAGATACTCCTTACTGCCAATTTATATCAGATTCATCTCATACATTTTTTAAGCTGATTCGTGTCAAATGCATTGCACAGGCTGACTCTGCCAACTCACTGCGTGTCCACGCAGTTGTACCTTTGAGATCGGTCGTATATCTTCATCGATTGTCCCACGCTCGGACCGCTACACACTCACTGTTGCAGGTAGGACTTTGTTGTTACCGCTCCTCTAAACTCTAGTAGTTACGTTATCATGTTCGTTATCATGTTCGTTTTGCAAAAAGTCGCACTTACGCCACCGTAAGTCTTTCTATGTCATTTTTCATGTATTTCATGCTTTCTACCCAACGCGGGTTTACTCGAGCCGTTCACTTCACGGCGATGCGGTCTAATCCGACATTCAAGCCCCTTACTCACCTCGCGTCTAGTCGCAACTTCGCTTCTATGTTTCGGATCCTTGACAATCACAAAGCCCATTCAACCGCCATCACCATTTAGTTGATTCGAACCCAGCCATATCATCGGCAATACGGTCAGATCTGTCATACGAGCCCCGTAGTCACCTCACATCTATGGCCGATTCGAATCTAGTCGCAACTTTGCTTCTATGTTTCGGATCCTCGGCAATCACAAAGCCCCTTCAACCGCCATCACCATTTAGTCGATTCAAACCCAGCCATGTCATCGGCAATACGGGCAGCTCTGTCATACGAGCCCTGTAGTCGCTTCGCATCTACGGCCGATTCGAATCTAGTCGCAACTTCGCTTCTATGTTTCGGATCATTGGCAATCACCAGCCCCTTCAACCACCATCACAATTCAATCAATCCGAACCCAGCCATATCCTCAGCGATACGGTCGGATCCCATATATGAGCCTCTCAGTCGCATCTACAGAGGATTCGAGTCTAGTCGCAGCATCGGCGCAACGATTCCAGTCCTTGCCAAACGCAACTCTAACAACCAAGCTGAATCCTGTTGCATCTCCGACTCAAATTAGTCAAATCTTTCGCAGACTATTCCATAGCTATAACCCAGTTCAAACTAGTCACATCGACTGTACGAATTCAGCAGTACTTACGTTTGACTTTCTCAGTCTATCCATACATGATCATACACAATTCTCTCCACCAATTTGCTCAGTGTTGCGCACGGTCATTCCTACATAATCACATTTCCTCTATAAACCTTTTCTTTCGCCTTTCAACAAAGCTCCTTGCAATCACTGCAAGCATCGATGCAATGGCTCAATACGGCCACTCATCTCCAGTAGCAACACGGCTGCTCTCCTCATTCCTACACACTTATAATTTAATTTATAGATTTAAATAAAGCTGCTTTCTTGCAATCGCTGCAAGCATCTCTGCTATAGCTTAATACGGCCACTCATCTCCAGTAGCAACACAGCTGCTCACCTCATTCATCCATTCATTCATTCTCACCTCATAATTCAAATAAGGCCGCTTCCTTGCAATCGCTGCAAGCATTTCAGCAAGTGGCTCAAACTGCCACTCATCGTCTCCAGTAGCAACACGGCTGCTCATCATTTTCTCTGTCGCTTTCCCCTTTTTAGGCCAGTTAGAACACCAGTTAGTCCACCCTGCACCAGGTTTGGACAGTATCTCCCAAAAAAAAAAAACACATTGTTGAGGGTTTGCATCTTCACCAGGGGGCCAGCTTTGCCCCAAAGAGCTCTTTGCAATCCCCCTTGTCAAAACGAAATTCTCATGTCACCTTAATACAGGCTCCCGGTCAACTCAGTTCTCGCCCCCAACCAGTCGACTTCACAACTAGTGCATAAAGTCAGGTGTTTAGTTCAATGGGATTCCCCCTTTCTCTTAAACACTCTTTCACTACATATTTTTACTTCACATACAGAATTTGACCTGCTCCTGAGGCGTTAGCAACTGTCACATACTTCTGTGCACTTCACTCTGTTTTCGAAGCACAAGCCTTCAATACGCAGACAAGGTCGCCTAATCTCCATACTTGCTGGCAGTGCAAGCATTAGTAGACCGAACCCACGTCAATTAACTACAGATCGCAACATTCCTACTTAGTATACCAGACTTCAGCTACCCACCCCAGTCCGCCCTGGGGCGCTCTGGTTCATTAGTCTGTGCCGAGCACAGACTGACACCCGAGCTATCGGTTATCTAGCCAGTCACCTCCTGGCTCACCTCGGTTGTCATGCATTCTTTTGAGTTTTCTAAAGTCACACTCAACAGCGCTCGAGCGCAAACCAACTGTCACTATGGCTGTCGTTCCTTGTCCTATTCTTCTTGTTTCCTTCCGCCTTTCATCTTATCTACCCAACGCAACTATCCCTTCCTACCTTTGCAACTTACCTCAAACATACGCATCCCCCCTTGCTTTTAGTTGACACCATGTCGCAGGCAGACAGTGAGGACTTTGCCTCAGCCCTGCCATCACCCTTTACAGGCTCAGCAAGCGGCGGTTTACAGTCTCACAAGAGCTTGGACCAATAAAAAAAATAAAAAATAAAAATAATTTAATAAAAAAAAAAAAAAAAAAACTCATAGCAGAACGGTGTCGCAGGAGTAAATCCTACCCTGCTGCAGCCAGGAAACCAAGCCTTTAGGCTACTGTCTCCACCGCCAGTGGCAGCCCTTCCAGGCACCACTTCAGTCTATCTTCTTTGCGACTACTCATCTGCACTCCTGGGTAACCACACTGTCAACAGCAGTCGCCGAAGTCCAAGCAGAGTGACAGCCCTGGAGGTACGCCCAGCCGTGCCCCTACTAGCTCCAGTCACCACCGTCATTCCCGTACCTTCACTTACAGATACACCCCACTTCTGCACCATCGTCTTCCCTGCACACCTTGTCCTAGCAGGGCATCTAGGAGGACATCTTGGATGACAACGACGTTAACTTAGCATCCCTCCTCATAGCAGTACACAACTTGGCCTAGAACAAATCATATTCGCGGGGAGATGTCTCCGTCATCCTGAAGGCCAGAGACCCTTTACTTAATCGCAAACTCACTGTCACAGAGTTTGTGCTGGCCTTGGGGACAGTCAGAGACATGCTAGGCAGAGCAACCCCAACAGGAGGGTAGAATTGGACCCGCATCTGCATGCAGCAGGTCACAAGTACGCAGGGTGCCCATCCTTTGACTATCACTGCTCATTTTCAGCCAAGGCAGCAGCCAGACTCAAGGGGATCTTTTACCTCCCATCTTTTAGTGTTTCTCTTCCAGGCAAAGACCCTGACTAAATCCTTAAATTAAGATGTGCCAGCTATAGCAGATCTGCCCATGGGAGTCGAATTTCTCACAAATTGGAATGGCATGCCAAATGTGTATTCCCTCAGCATCTCTCTTCATCTCAGGTAGTCATGGTCACCACAGCCTCCACAGGTCCTCGCCTCAATTTTGGCCAAATTGGGTTTATAGGGCCATGGCCGTCAGAAATCCTCTTGATTCCTGGGTTCAGTTAGTCCTCCTCTTTGTTCGACCTCTAGCCCATTGTCGCAGCAGCTCAAGTCTGGTGCAACAACTGGGCAGGACAAACAGTGACGTTCGCCACAGAACAACCAAGCCACAGCCAGCATTATGAATAAAGGAAATCCTAGTAGCCTGCCATTGTGGCCTTCCTGCGCAGGCTGGTGCCACTATCCCCACAGCACCAATCTAACGTCCTATGCGTCCACATCCCAGACAAAACGCAATAATCTGGCCAACGCACTACCCGTTAACTTTGCTTCGTTATTTTTTTGCAGGAACCTGGAACCGACCCGACCATGTCTCTTATCCCACACTGGTCGTAGCTAACCTCGGATTCAAACAACACTTTCACGACGCTACCAGCGCCATATTCCGAGACGTGTCTTTCATCCTGTCACATTCCCCTTTTGGCTAAATTCAGCCTGGTCGTTCAAGCAGCCATCTACCTGGCTTTCTACAGCTTCTTACGCCCCAGTGAATACTGTCACCATCCCAGTTGTAAAGTGTTACGTAGACGCCACATCACACGGCATCAGACTTCATCTTGCTCCTCAGCGTGTCCAAAACACAATAGTCCGGTCCAGGGGTTGACATAAAACCTTTCCAAACTCTCAAAGCCTGGTGCCCCGTGTCCATCCTAGATCAATTTTTGGCCCATATGTTCGATCCCTCGCAGGACAGCCCATTACTACCGTTCCCGATTAATACCCCAGGCAGCAACTAGTTCATTAGTCACGTCAGGTTCCTTTTGAGCAAATTAGGCCAGGACCTTGGTCATTTTCTTGGACATTCTTTCGCATAGGAGCAGCATCAGCAGCCTCACGAAACGGGGTCCCAGTCCACGCAATCAAAGATGGGCAGGCGGGAATCCACCTGCTTTACTCGATACATCTCCAGTCCACAAGTGGAAATGTCCTGAGCCTTCAGCAACTTTGCCCTGTAGTGTCTTGTTGTACATAAATTAATAATTACCTCCCTACACCAAATCTTTTGCGGCCTTCTCTTGGCATATCGCCCAGCAGAGCAGGGCTCACCGTCCAGCTCACCAGGGCTTACCTTACAGCAGACCAAGGGCACAATTCAGGTCTACTTTATGTTGTTAGTCTTGTGACGTGTTTATGTGTTCTTTCATATCTCTTAGAGCGGAGGGCTCCGACCATAAATAAGAGGGCCAGTATGGTGGCCCGTAATTATGGGAGGAGCCCGGAGGGTATATAATCAGACCACCCACAACGGTCTGTGTCGGTTCCAGTGCAAGGTACCCACCCACCCATTTCCCTTTTCAGAGTACTTCACTTAAAACACGTTTCTCTACAGAAACATCCATTTACTTTCTTAAGGTATGCGGCCTTCTCTTGGCATATCGCCCAGCAGAGCAGGGCTCACCGCCCAGGGCTTACCAGGGCTTACCTTACAGCAGACCAAGGGCACAATTCAGGTCTATTTTATGTTGTTAGTCTTGTGACATGTTTATGTGTTCTTTCATATCTCTTAGAGCGGAGGGCTCCGACCATAAATATATATATATATATAGATATATATATACATTGTAAATTGATTAGATAAGATAGGTAAAAATGTATAGGATTTTACAAAAGGCACGGTATATTTGTTATTTAGAAACCCTAGATAACTAGCAAGAGAACACTTAAAGCCCTTTAGGCCTGGTATAGATTTTGAGGGAAACCCCACACCACAATAAAATAAAATAAATGGTGTAAGAGCATGCCAGATAACTGACAGCCAGTTCACACCACATGCTGAGCATGTTATTTCTGCCTCAAAAACTCAAGAAAAGTAGGTTATATGGTTTCCAATGGCACAGTTCACACCAGTGCTTGCAGTTTCAGTTAAAAAAAAAAAGAAGTAGAACATGCTGAATTTTTCCTACACTGGAACGCTGTAAAACACATAAAAAAATGAACTGGAATGCATGGGAATGGACCAAAAACACACTGAAACACACTGTTTACTTAAGATGAAGAAAAATGAGGGGGGAGAATGAATGGACTGAACCAAAAATGCACTAGAATGCATCTAAATGCGCATTCAGAAAAGCATCTGGAACGCATCCAGACTGCCTTTCTTTGGTGTGAACTGGCCCTTAAAGTTATCCTTGTGACTGTACATCCCACCAATTACACGTGGCTTTGAGGTTGCTCCTTTGCTCTTCAGGTTGGCCAAGTCAGTAAAGGAGATAAGGAAACATCCATTCACAGATTTCCAGTGTGAATGAACCAAGAAGTGTTCACCTCTAAGGACTCAGGTGTACCAGCAAACTGTCAAATGATCTACTAGCAGCAAAGTAAAGAAGGTAAAAATGTGTAAAACATTAAAATGTAAGAAAAAAATGAAAAATAATCACTCCCCACATGCACATACCCATAGACAGTGAGGATAAGTGTCATGAATAAATGTCTATTACATATTATGCCGCGTACAAACGATGGACTTTCCGGCAGACTAGGTCCGACGGTCTTCCCGACTGACTTTTCAGCGGAGTTCTGATGGACTTCCGAAGGAACGGTCTTGGCGACACACGAACGGACTAAGTCCGTTCATTTTGAACGTGATGACATAAGACGGGACTAAAAAAGGAAGTTCAATAGTCAGTAGCCAATAGCTTCCCTTGTGTCGTATTTGGTCCGACCAATGATTTTACCAATAGGAATTGAGTCCGTCGGACAGATTTGAGCCATGTTCTTTTTCTAGGTGCGTTATATTTTTGAAAGAAAAAACGATCTGATTATCCCATACACGATCGTATTTTCGGACGGACTGATCCCGACGGACCTAGTCTGCTGCAAAGTCCGGTCATGTGTATGCGGCACAAGACATTCATGCTCATGATAGAAGCAGAATCTTTTTTTTCTTAGAACTGTCATTTCTTTTGAACTCTGAATTGATGGGCTATAACCTCTCGATCCACCAATGTGCATGAGAGCAGCAGCTCTCCCGAGTCTCTATATCCTGCTTGGCTCACACAGCAGTGGAAGCCATTGGCTCCTGTTGCTGTCAGTCACAGCCAATGAAAAGTGTGGGGTGAATTGACACACTGCGCTGCACAGGAGTGAGCCTGCTCGAGTGCTCCCATAGCAAGAGCCTTGCTATTGGGGACACTCGGCAGAAGGGAGGAGCCAGGATCGCACAAAAAGAAAAAAAAAAGAAAAAGCATTGCACAGAGCAGGTAAGTATAATGCCTAATAGGTACAAAAAAATATGCCCTTGTTTTGGACCTTACAGAGTAGACTTATGTATCAAAGACTATTATTATTATTATTATTATTATACAGGATTTATATAGTGCCGACAGTTTACGGATCACTTTACAACATTAGGGCAGACATTACAATACAAAACAAGACAGGGGGAATCAGAGGGCCCTGCTCGTTAGAGCTTACAATCTAGGAGGACTAAACATATCTAGAATTCCTGCAGCCGGGATAAATAGAAGGGAACAAAATAGAGACAATATTTGGAATTGGGTTAAATATACTAAATACATTATATATTAAACAAAGTAGAGGTGCATTTTTGATAATTTTTTCCATTTTATAAAAAAATATATAGTCAGGGTATTTCTAAAAACAAATCATTTGGTATGCAAGGCAGTGGAAAATGTACTGTTCTGTGAACTATTGCTTACCAAAACTTCAGCATTTACATACAAAATGTTTGGTGTGCATGTTATCATGTACTGAGCGACTTCAGACCTACAGTAAATTATTAGTAGACTAAGGCCCCTTTCACACATGCGGATGGTATGTCCGTATTTCATCCATCCGTTTGCGGATGAAATACGGACATACATTCATCCCTATGGGATAGCGGGTGTCTGCGGATGAGCATCCGCAGACACCCGATTTCGTCCGCCTCCGCAACAGTCCGATTCTGCAGACGGAGGAAAATCCTATTTTTCTATCCGTCTGCAGAGCGGATCGGACAAGACGGTCCGTGCTCGTCCGATCCCCATAGAGGAGAATGGAGAGCTGACAGGGCGATCCCTGCACAGTGTGCGGAGACCGCCCTGTCCGCAGCCAGCTCAGCGGGGACAACGGAGCGATCCCCGCTGAGCGAGCGGATCTTCACGGGGCGGATCATTACTGATCCGCCCCGTGTGAAAGAGGCCTAATATATACAGTACCTGCACCTATGTTTAAAAAAAACAAAGAAACTTTCCATAAATAGTGGAATCACCATACCTCGACAGACTGGCTTCTTTTCCCATTCTCCATCTCTACATGTAACGACCTCTTCTCCTTCAAGCTTATGATAATTTGCACACTTATATGTTACAGAAGAGCCTGATCGATAGCTCTTTTGTTTCATTTCTGTGATGTCTCCAAGTGGCACTACTGGTGGTTCACCACAGGTCTGTCCAAATTCTGCAAAAAGAAAAAAAAAAAAAAAAAAAATATATATATATATATATATATATATATATATATATATATATATATATATATATATATATATACACACAACTTAAGTCACGTAACCACATATTTTTACAATTTATTTTTTACCATGTTACTATTATTGTTACAATTTAGTATTTTAAAATATATATTTAACCACTTCAGTCCCGGAAGAATGTATCCCCTTGCTGACCAGAGCACTTTTTGCGATTCGGCACTGCGTCGCTTTAACTGACAATTGCACGGGATCGTGCTTTGTGGCTCCCAAACAAAATTGACATCCTTTTTTCCCCCACAAATACAGCTTTCTTTTGGTGGTATTTGATCACCACTGCAGTTTTTATTTTTTGCGCTATAAACAAAAAAAAGGATTAAAACTTCAAGGGACAAGGCAATTTAAACTGGGATAGTTGGCAAGTATGAGGCAGCTGCTTTGGGCCCCACAACAATGACAGGGCCCAGGGCAGCTTCCCCCTTTTCCCTGCCTTAAACACAGCCCTGGCTATACCTGGTGATGTGGCCCAGTCGGCCACTGCATCAATTATGCCAGTTCAGGTCATGCCCATTGAACTTTCTGCTTTTCTTATTCTGGACTCTCTAGCGATGTGATTTGGATAGTCGCTATGCCTGGCAATCCGATACAGACAATTGCTACACCTGGCAATGCGACCCAGTCAGCCACTGCATCAGTAACGCCAGTTTAGCCCATGACCATTCAGCTTCCTGTTTTTTCTTACTCGGGACCTTCTGGTGACACGATTCAGACAGTCACTGCGCTTGGCGATGCAGCTCGGTGGGCCACTGCATTGATTGTGCCGGTCTTGCCCATGATATTGTGCCTCCTGCTTTTTCTTATTCAGGGTTTTCTGTAACCTGAGCTCACCCTACTTCTCTAATTGGTCTAAGAGGTTCAATTCACCCTTTGGACAAACTGCCTCATTCAACCAGGTGGGGCTTTCAATCCTTTTTTCAGAGTGCTCTGCTCCTGTTTCAGCTGTCCGGCTTGACCCCTGTTACACTTCCCCTGCTAACTAGCCTGACCTTGTGGACCTCTGCCCAGTCTGATGGTACTCTGCTGGATGTCCAACTGGTCTTTGAGGTTCCGGGGGCCCCTTCTCGGGGGGGGGGGGGTAATTTCATGATCACTTAGTGCCCCTGTTCCTCCTTCCAGCACCCGGGTGTTGGCTGTTGCTTTTCCCCTGTCTGTGTTCACCTGCAAGATGACTGATCTGATAAGTCACCTGATATAAGCAATCCAAACACTATCTCTTGCTTGTGATAGAGACGCTTACCTGCAATGTTCCTGATCAAGCCTCCCATTTGTCTGCCTTGCTTTGCTGTTGGATTTCTCTATGCATGACCCGTATCGGAGTTTGGACTTTTCCCTGAACTCAGCCTGCCTTTCACCTAGACTGTCATTGGATCGGATATTGGAGTATTCCCTGAACTCCGCCTGCTTTATTACCTGGACCGCCTTAGAACCACGCTATCTGCCTGCTAAACAGCAAGTAGTCTGCCATTTTCTCTGTTCGTTTCTGCCCTGGTGTGGTGGCCAGACACTATAGAATTGTGTATAAGTCCTGGGGGCAACCAAGTACCGGTAGACCTGCCTGCCTTAAAGCGGAGGTCCACCCTGAAGTGGACCTTCCGCTCATCGGAACCCTCCCCCCCTCCGGCGCCACAATTGGCACCTTTCAGGGGGGAGGGGGTGCAGGTACCTGTACAGTACAGGTATCTGCACCCACTTCCGGGATAGCTCTCTGTGGAAAGGGGCGTAGGTTACGCCCCTTTCCGAAAGTCCCCCGCTGCCTGCTGGGAAACACACAGATCCCAGAGGCAGCGGGTCCATCCTTATTGCGCAGCGCGACTCGCGCATGTGCAGTAGGGAACCGGGAAATGAAGCCGAAAGGCTCCACTTCCTGATTCCCATACCCAAGATGGCGGCGGCAGCACCCGAGAGACGATCGAGAGATCGGCTTCGGGTGCCGACATCGCGGGAGCGCTGGACAGGTAAGTGTCACTATTTTAAAAGTCAGCAGCTGCAGTATTTGTAGCTGCTGGCTTTAAAAAAATAATAAAAAAAACGCGGACTCCCGGCGGACTCCCGCTTTAAGGGAAAGAGGGCTGCTATAGGTGAAGCACACGTTAGCTAACTATAGTCTCACCACCTGCATTGAGGTAGATGTGACATATTCATACCCCTTGAAATGTTCCACATTTTGTCATGTTACAACCAAAAACATAAATGCATTTTATGTGATAGATCAACACAAAGTGACATATACTGAAATTGTGACATGGAAGGAAAATGATAACTGTTTTTAATTTTTTTTTTTTTTACAAATAAATGTGAAAAGTGTGGTGTGGATTTGTATTCAGCCCCCCTCAATACTTTGTAGAACTACTGTTTGCTGAAATTACAGCTGCAAGTCTTTTTGGGGATGTCTCTACCAACTTATCTAGCATATCTATAGAGTGATATTTTTGCCCATTTCTCTTTACAAAATGGCTCAAACTCTGTCAGATCAGATGTAGAGCATCTGTGAGCAACAATTTTCAAGTCTTTCCACAGATTCTCAATTGGATTTAGGTCTAGATTTTGACTGGGCCATTCTAAACACATGAAAATGCTTTGATCCATGTTTAGAGTCGTTGTCCTGCTGGAAGGTGGACTTCTGCCCCAGTCTCAACTCTTTTTGCAGAATCAAACAGGTTTCCTTCTAAAATTGACCTGTATTTTCCATCCATCTTCCCCTCATCTCTAACAAGCTTCTCTGTCACTGCTGAAGAAAAGCATCCCCACAACATGATGCTGCCACCACCATGTATCACGGTAGGGATGGTGTGTTCAAGGTGATGTGCAGTGTTAGATTTTCAACCGCACATTTTGCTTTTAGGCCACAAAAGTAAAATTTTGGTCTGATCTGCCCAGAGCACCCACATGTTTTCTGTGTTCCCCACATGGCTTCTCGAAAATGGCAAATGGGACTTCTTATGGCTTTCTTTCAACAATGGCTTTCTTCTTGCAACTCTTCCATAAAGGCCAAAGTTTGTGGCATGCACAACTAATAGTTGTCCAGTGGACAGATTATCCCACCTGAGCTGTGGAACGCTGAAGCTCCTCCAGAGTTACCATGGGCCTCTTGGCTGCTTCTGATTAACCCCTTCCCGCCGAGCGTACGCAGATCTGCGTACTCGGCTTCCGGGGGTTATACCGGGATGATGCCCGCACCTGCAGGCATCATCCGGTACCGTTTTTTCCAGCGGGCGATTGGCTATCCTGCCATAACAACCGAAGTGGCTAAAAGCCCCTCGGCTGTTATGCCGGAGGAACGGGAGGGGACGTCCCCCCTCCCGCCGCCTCCCTTCGCTGTTACCGGTGCTCCCGCTTAAAAGTGGGAGCACCAATTCAACCTCCGATGCCTCCGGCTGCTGGGGAGGAACTGGAACAAAGCCGTAATTGGCTTTGTTCCAGTATCCTAATAGTAAACACGACATGACGTCACTTCCCGTTTACTCGGCTGCCAATGGCGCCGGTTTTAAAAAAATATACAGTATTCAGAATCGCCATTTTCGGCGATGTGAATACATTGAAGTGTAAAGGAGGGATAGGGGGTCTTTTAGAGTTACATTTTTACATTTACTTTTTACATTCCCTGTGACAGCAATAAAAGTGATCAAATTATTATTATTTTTTTTAAACAATTTATTCATTTAAAAAAAAAATGTAAAGCACCCGACGTCCCCGTGAGCTCGCGAAGCAAAGAAAATGCATACGGAAATCGCGCCCGTATATGAAAACGGTGTTCAAATCACACATGTGAGGTATTGCCGCGATCGTCAGAGCGAGAGCAATAATTCTAGCACTAGACCTCCTCTGTAACGCTAACCTGATAACCGTAAAAAAAAAAAAATTAAAGTGTCACCTATTGAGATTTTTAGGTACCATACTTTGTCGTCAATCCACGAGTGCGTGCAATTATAAAGTGTGAAATGTTTGGTATCTATTTACTCGGCGTAACATTATCTTTCACATTATGCAAAAAAATGGGCTAATTTTACTGTTTCGTTTTTTTTTTAATTCATGAAAGTGTCCCCTTTCTCAAAAAGTTGCGTTTAAAACACCGCTGCACAAATACCATGTGACATAAAATATTGCAACAATCGCCGTTTATTCTCTAGAGTCTCTGCTAATATATATATATATATATATATATATATATATATATATATATATATATATATATATATATCTATATATATAATGTTTGGGGGTTCCAAGTAATTTTCTAGCAAAAAATATGGATTTTAACTTGTAAACACCAAATTCCAAAAATAGGCTTAGTCATGAAAGGGTTAATGCTCTCGTTGCCTAGCTTGTCAGTTTAGGTTGACGGCCATGTCTTGGTAGCTTTGCAGTTGTGCCATACTCTTTTCATTTTCAGATGATGGATTGCTCTGTGAGATTTTCAAAGCTTGGGACATTCTTTTATAACCTAACCCTGCTTTAACCTTCTCCACAACTTTATCCCTGACCTGTCTGGGGTGTTCCTAGGTGTTGCGGACACTGGCTGCAAGGACCTTTTTCTGTCCACATTCACCTGTTTTTTGGTATTGCTATATTAATCTTTTTTTGTTACATTTTTGAGAGACTGTTTTCTTGAATGTTAATTTTGAACAATACACAATCCTTGAAAGAGCTAATCACATTGACCTGCGGAGATGGACTGTCTGGTCACCTAGGCTGCTTTAAGTGCTGGGTTAATTAACATGTTAATTGTGTAATTGTCTTTTAAGCTGTTGTTATAGGGGAGTATCCATGAGCAGCCCTACCTCATTATCTACCCCCTTGTTTAAAATGTGTCTAAAACGGCTGTATTCTGTCCAATAAATCATTCCTGATGTACTCCAAGACTGGTGTTTTCTAGTTCTTCGGGGTTCCTATAGCCAGATCCATTGGACTCGTGTTCCAGGACTAAGAAAGTGGTATTACTGACTGACACTCAAGCGGAGTGTGGGGGACGTTCCGCCACACTAGGCCTTTGTGATGCTGTTTGTTCACTAAGGTTCTCTTAAAAACCTCTGAGGGCTTCAAAGAACAGCAGTATTTATACTGAGATTAAATTACACACAGAAAATAGAGTCCACTATTTACTAATTAGGTGACTTCTGAAGACAATTGGTTTCTCTAGATTCCGGTTAGGGGCATCAGAGTATAGGCGGCTGAATACAAATGTACACCACACTTTTTATATATTTATTTGTAAAAAATATTGAAAACCATTTATTTTCCTTCCACTTAACAATTATGTGCCACTTTGTGTTGGTCTACCACATAAAATCCCAATAAAATACATTTACATGTTTGGTTGTAACATTGCAAAATGTGGATAATTTCAGGGGGTATGAATACTTTTTCAAGGCACTGTATATAGAGCCCACTTGCCAAAGTATACAGCTGTGCTCAAAGGTTTGCATAACCTGGCAGAAAGCATGACATTTTGGCATCTATATTAAAAATATGACTGTTCATACCAATTTTTTTCTATTTTTATTTAAGGCTAGTGAGTATATAAAGCCATTATCACATACTGTATTTATTGGCATATAACACGCACTTTTTCACCCTGAAAATCGGGTGCAAATAGTGTGTGCGCGTTATACGCCAATACTGCAATTTTGGCTGCCTAGGAGGGAATAGGGAGGGAGGCAGGACGAGCGCCGTCAGATTACATACAGCGAGAATCTCCTGCTTACTCAGCAGCCTCTGTAATAGGAAGATCCGCCTCCTGGGCCGGCATTGGACCAGTGTTCTGTCTATCATAGAAGCTGGTCCAGGAGGTGCCAGGAGGTGGGACTTTGTATTAAAGAGGCTGCCGAGTAAACAGGAGACTCTCACTGTATGTAATCTGATGGCACTTGTCCCGCCACCCTCCCTGTTCCCTCTGAGGCAGCAGTAATCTGAGGTGAGGCTGCAAATGGGCATTGATCAGGCTGCATTCATGGCAATAGTGAGGCTGCATATGGGCATTGATCAGGCTGCAGATGGGCATTGATCAAACTGCATTGATTGGCAATTGTGAGGCTGTAGATGAGCATTGATCAGGCTGCATTGATGGGCAATTGTGGGGCTGCAGATGGGCATTGATCAAGCTGAATTTATAGAAAATTGTGAGGCTGCAGATGGCATTGATCAGGCTGATGGCATTGATCAGGCTACAGATGGGTAATGGTGAAGCTGCATTGATGGGCACTGACCCTTATTTTGCTTCAAAGTTTTTATTTAAAATGTATTTATTTGAGGGTGGCCCTCAATACTCAACCCCATCCCCCCCGTTGTTAGGGGGATATAATCCAGTGAATATAATGGATAGTGAGAATATAGATGGGAATTCAAAAGGTGACACGATGGGTGAAGAGTTGGGATCAGAAGTAGGGGATGTACGGACTTATTTAAGAGCACTACCCACTCGCCATGAAATGGAAGCTTTTATTCAGCGTCTAGAACATGGTTTCCACAAGGAGATCCAATCTGTGCATAAAGAATTACAGGCAACTGGGAAGAAAATATCAGAAGTTGAACGTTCTGTAGACACATTGGTGGATCGTGTACAATCTCAGGAACAGCGTATAGATGCCCAAGAGCCTCATATTCATACACTATTTCAATTAAGGGAGGACCAAGACAACCGTAATAGAAGAAATAATATTAGGATCAGGGGTTTGCCAGAATCAGTTAGAAATGAGGAGCTTGGTATAACAGTTAACCAAATTTTTACCTCATTGTTGGGGAAACCTGAGGAATCAAATTTGGAACTGGATAGAGTACATCGGACAGTGGGACCACGTAAATTAGATCCAGATAAACCAAGAGATATAATATGTCGAATACATTTCTATAAGGATAAGGAGGAGATTATGAGAAGGGCAAGAGAGAGGGGACAAATTAATGTTAATGGAGCAAATATACAATTGTTACAAGATCTATGCCAATTTACTCTGGAGAAGAGGAAGGCGTTAAGGCCTTTACTAAAAATGTTGCAAGATCGTAACATTGTATATAGATGGAATTTCCCTTTTCAGCTACAAATTAAGAAAGATGGCAGATGGCTGAATTTACGTGATCCCTCTGATATTCCTGCAATACAATCTACCCTAGGTTTACACGATCTTCCATTAATAACGTGGCCCAAGACTTATACACAGTTTAGAAGATCGCAACCTCGGGAGGATAATAGAAACATTCAATCTGAAAATCTTTAATTTAATCAGGCAGAGTAAAACAGCTGGCGATCCCAAGTGTAATTGGAGTAGTAGGCATTGAATCTAATAATGAATTAAGAATTATTTTTTTCTCGGACTATTATTATTATGCTGGTTGTGGATGCCCATTGTCACTGCATAGAGCCACCCTCAATGCTCTTTAACTCTTTCCCCTCATAGGAATCACCGTCCCTCGGGTAGGGTTTGGTGTTTTTTTGGGATAGATTCCTTATTGGGTGGGGTGTTTTTTTTTTTTTCTTTTTTTTTTTTTTTTCTTTTGGGTAATTAGTTAACGTTTCCCTGGGTAACTTGGGAATCGGGGAGAAGGAGCTTCTCCAATTTTAGAGAGCACAACTCGGTAATTGTTGTGCCGGGGTGTGTTTTTTTTTTTTTTTTCTCTTCCCTCTCTCTCCTCTTTCTTTTTCCCCTTTTTCTTTTGTTTTCTTTAAGTTCCCTTATAATTTGATATGGCAGCGATTTTCTCCTCACCAGTGACATTGAAATTATGTACCTACAATATTAAAGGTCTTAATAATAAATCAAAAAGAGGTCAGATTTTATATAGTCTATATAAAGCTAAGGTAGATATTATACTTTTTCAAGAGACCCACTTTCGAAGTGATAATATTCCAGTGTGTTCTCGTAAACACTATTCGCAATGGTTCCATAGTACTATGTCGAGCTCAAAATCAAGAGGGGTCTCTATTGCTTTGCACAAGCACTTACCAGTTCAGAATTTGGAATATAGAGCTGATTTGGATGGAAGATATCTGTTTCTTAAAATCAGATTGTGGGATAAAATCTTCACAATTGCAAACTTTTATATTCCAAATTATGATCAAACTAAGACAATCGTGAGTTATCTTGGCCTCTTAGCAGATTTTGCAGAAGGTACGGTTATTGTGGGAGGAGATTTTAACCTAGCTTTAGACCCTTCACTAGACACGTCAGCTCAACGATCAAATATTTCACATGCTCGTCTGAGGGCACTTAAAAACAAACTTTATGAACATAGGTTGATGGATCTCTGGCGGACCCTTAACCCTAAAGATCGTAACTATACATACTTTTCTTTAGTACATAAAACATATAGCAGAATAGATTTTTTTTTAACTGGTCCTAAGATATTGGAATGGAACCCGTCTATAGATATCGGTTCATTTATTTGGTCCGACCATTCACCAGTATTTTTAACAATAGCACCTCCCCAGATTCAGGGTACTAATTGGTCGTGGCGTTTGAATGATACACTTATGCAAGATCAAAACTGTTATAAAGCAATTACAGAGGCGATTGACAATTTTATCTCTGACCATGAACAGGATGAAACTGCTTTACCCTTGAAATGGGAGGCCTTAAAGGCAGTAATACGAGGGGTATTTATTCAACATGGTTCTCGTCTTAAAAAAGAAAAATCTTAAATTATCGAAAATACGTTATTAAAACTTCATTCTTTGGAAACTCGACATAAAGCCCATCATTCTCCAGATATATCAGCCGATATTTTCTCCACAAGGATATTTTTGTTACAACTATTCAAATCATCTCAGAGCTCATACCGACAAAGACGGGTAGTGGGAAGATATAGATTTGAGAATAAGTGTGGGAAAATGTTGGCTGATATGTTACACCCACGTCAATCACAGACTTTTATACCAAGTATAAAAAAATCATCAGGAGAACTGACATCGGATCCACGTGAGCTTCAACAAACCTTTAGGGAATATTTCTCAGGCCTCTATAATCTAACTCCATCATCATTATTGGAGGACAAGGGAGCTGGAGACAATATTATTGGGGAATATGTGCGGGAAAACGCTATTCCGACAATAGATAGTGTTACTGGGGAATCTTTGGATTCTCCATTTTCGCTCGAGGAACTATTAGAAGTAATTGCTAATACTCCAATAAATAAGAGCCCAGGTCCCGACGGGTTTACATCAAAATTCTATAAGACGTTTAAAGAGCATATAGCCCCGTTTATGCTTCAAGTGTTTAATTCTATTTCTTCGATGAACCAATTTCCAGTACAGACCCTGGAATCTCATATTACTTTGATTCCCAAACCAGAAAAGGATTTAACACTTTGCTCTAGTTATCGACCTATATCATTGATTGGGATAGATTTAAAGATATATGCTAAACTGATTGCACTCCGTCTTCAACCACTCCTCCCAAGCTTAATACATACGGACCAGGTAGGATTCGTTCAGAATAGAGAAGCACGCGATAACACGATTAAAACTTTTTTGTTGATGAACTATGCACAAAGGGCTAAAATTCCAGTATGCCTTCTTTCAGTTGATGCAGAAAAGGCATTTGATCGGGTGGGATGGCCCTTTCTTAAACACTCTTTAATGCAAATAGGATTGGGGTCGAATATATTGCATAAGATCATGGCACTTTATACTAAACCGGTAGCCAGAATAAAAATTAATGGTTCATTGACAACAAGTTTTGATATACAAAATGGTACCCGCCAGGGATGCCCGTTATCCCCTTTACTTTATGTTATAGTAATGGAATATTTAGCGACGGCTATTAGACGGAACCCTTCTATTTCTGGTGTACAGATAAAACAGAGGGAAATAAAAATGGCTTTGTTTGCTGATGATCTATTACTTTATATCACTAATCCACACATTGCAATTCCCTCTGTGTTAGCTGAATTCCAGCGGTTTGGAAAATTGAGCAATTTTAAAGTAAATGTATCAAAATCAGAAATTCTCAACGTGTCGCTCATACCCGAACAGGTTGCAAGGTTGAGAGCCAATTTTATGTTTAGGATTTGCTCTGCAGCTGTAAAATATTTAGGTGTTAAAATCACCCCGGACTCAAAGTATTTATATTGAATGAACTATGTTCCTCTTCTGCAACGTACCCTACAGGATCTAAAAAAATATGATGTTAAGCAATATTCATGGTTTGGGAGGATTAATATACTGAAAATGGATATAATACCGCGGTTCTTGTA
Source organism: Lithobates pipiens (assembly GCF_037356315.1). Classification (NCBI taxonomy): domain Eukaryota; kingdom Metazoa; phylum Chordata; class Amphibia; order Anura; family Ranidae; genus Lithobates; species Lithobates pipiens. Next base: position 189,002,469 of record NW_027507785.1, on the reverse strand, counting down.
TTTTTTTCAAACTATCCCAATTAGTGTCCCTCGATCATTTTTTTCCACTCTGCAATCGGCTTTTACAAAATTTATTTGGGGACATAAAAAAACCAAGATTACAAAAGAAATTATTATCATTACCTAAAACGAAAGGAGGTGCGGGTGCACCTGATCTATATTATTATTATGTTTCGGCTGTTTTGACTAGACTGGTGGACTGGTTTTATTGCTCGGAAACCAAACAATGGGTAAAAATAGAACAAGGGTTAAATCAACTGGATTTAAAGGTGTTACCATGGTTAGATCTGTCTGGTAGCAATTTAAATCAAGAGTTGAAAGAGTCTATGCCTTCCCTCACATCCCATGTGTTGAATATATGGGGAAAAACAGCCATAAAATTGGAACTTTCCTCTTATGAAGGACCTATGACACCTCTATTTGGCAACCCTTCTTTTCCACCGGCATTAAATAGGACAAGTTTTCTTATATGGAAAAGGGAATCCCATTATAGACTGAGCAATATTCTAAGCCAGGGGACAATTCCGTCTTTATTAAATCTATTCTCTACACAGCGACCATCACCTATGCAAATGTTGGAGTTTTGGCAGTTGCGATCATTTTGGTGTACAATTCATTCAAATAAGTCTCTGGGTAGAGATTTAACAGAACTTGAAACTCTCCTGACACAAGATCAGAAACCAAAGCATGTTATATCAGTACTGTATAAGATGTTTATTATTAAAAATCACCCGGAGCCCCCAGAATATATAAATAAATGGGTTAATGAGATCAACGCTCAGATTGAGGTTGGGGAATGGGAGAAGGCATTTAGCTTCACTCACTGTTTATCACCGTCGATTAAAGCACAAGAGACGAATTATAAATTGCTCTCAAGATGGTATTGGAGCCCAGTGACACTCCATCGTATATACCCAGAAAAATCAGATATATGTTGGCGGTGCCATAGAGACAAGGGTACATTGCTCCACATCTGGTGGGAATGCCCCCTAATTTTCAGATTTTGGGAAAAGCTTATGCAATTATATACAACAATCACTGGGGAGGTAATTCCAAATACACCACAAATCACCCTTCTCTCTATGTTACCAAGAACATATAAAAACGTTAAAAAGAATCTTCTGGGATACTGGCTGACTGCGGCAAGAACTGTGATACCGCGGCACTGGCGATCATCCCAGTCCCCTACGATAAATGAATGGGCTTTAGAAATGGATAACATAGAGAGAATGGAGATACTCTTAGCTCAAGAATTAGATACATATGAAAGGTGTCTCTTGGTCTGGACTCCTTGGAGTCAGTATAGGAAATTGGTAAAGGACTGAGGAATTAGGAGGGAAGGAGGGGGAGGGAGGGACTTGCGGAGGAGAGAGGAGTGAGAAGCGGAGGAGGGGGAGAAATCAGATATACATTTTTCCCCTTTTCCTCCCCCTTTTTTTTTTTTTTTTTTTGGGAGGGAGGGAGGGAGGGAAGAGGAAATAAAATAATAAATGTGATTATTATGTATGTAAGTAATATATATTTATATGTATGAAATTGCTTAATTATGTGTAATGCTTTATAATAATTGAAAATAAAAACAGAATTGGAAGAAAATGTATTTATTTTTTTCCTGAAACTTCCCTCCTAAATGAAGGTGCGTGTTATACATCTATGCGTGTTATATGCCGATAAATACGGTAGCTGTTTGCCTCTTTTTTTTTTTTTAAATCATAACAGAAATCACCCAAATAACCCTGTTCGCGGCGGACATATTCGTTTACATTGTGAAGAACTTTGACCCATGACACATCCATCATGGGGTACAGGACAGCCAATTGGGACATTTCAGCACATGGACATACCCCCTACCTTTTAAATGGACCTGATCTGGTGGCCATTTTACATTCTGTCTTTTGTCAGTGTAGGGAAAGGACGCTGTGTGGAGCAGGGACAGTCAGTCTGTAATCACTAGCTATTACTATTAGGTCCAAAAAAGTCCTTTTAAGGACTGGTATAGGTGTACAGTATATAGGGTTGTAATACACTTATAATATACTTTCTTTCAAATATAGAAAGCATATTATAGTGCACTGCAGTGCTGACCAATTCTGCGTTTGGAGCAGGGACGGTCTGTAATTCACTAGCTAGCTATTATTAGGTCCACAAAGGTCCTTTTAAGGACTGGTATAGGTGTACTATTTGGTGTGCAGTATATAGGGGTGTAATACACGTATAAAATACTTTCAAATATAGAAAGCATAGTATAGTGCATTTCCACTGTGTAGCATTGTGACTGCTGAGCGGTTCGGCAGCGATACTGCAAAGAGTGACAAACGCAATTAGAAAAAAGTATTATAACCCAAAACGACAGATTGAAGCGGGGTGTTATATACATTTTTCCACATATACTGCACTTCTCTAGAGACTTTTATCACAGGGTAATTTAAAAAATAACAGGCAGAGGAAGAGGCAGGCCCTCCCGCAGGGGTAGTAGGGGTAGGGCAGGAGCAACAGGCTTGAGCCAAAGTGGCAAATTGCAGAAGGTGCATTCGATTACATCAAAGGACGCACCAGACTTGGTTGAGCGGCTCGCTTAGCCTTACTCTTCTGCACTCTCCTCATCCTCTCGATCTGCACCCTCTTCACTCTCTGCTGTGTGCATCCCCAAAGACACTACCACCAACACCACCATATACCTTCCTCTTGAGTCACAGGAATTATCTTCTGATCTATCATCATAAGACATTTCCGATGCGCAGCCACTTTTGGCATTGGATCAGGAAGAGGAAGTAGCAACAACCGCCACTCAGCAGTCTGACGACAGTACCTAGATCAGCCCAAGGAGGTTGGTCCCCGCTGTTGCTGCCTACTCTGAGATCTTTTTTATTTTATTTTAAATCTTTTTATTTTATAAACATACATACCGTTAAGAATAAAGAAACTACCAAGAGATACTCTTACATAATTCCATCAGTGTCACAATTATGTATTACTCCCTTCGTACATTATTCTTTCTATAAGCCTTTAAACCCCCCCTTCCCTCCTAGTGCCTTATCTTTAAACCACCTTTTTACTGTGCCTTGACTTTTTGTGGAATTAATAAACAATAATTATATTACCATTATCCTACTCTCCCTCACACCATCTACTTTTTCACCCTTGTAATCTGCTCTCCCTACCTTTATATTGTCCCCTCAGTGTTTAATTCTCCCTTGCCATATACCCGTTAGTGCCCTTTATGGTGGACAGCCCATTTTAGCCAACCATGGTGTCCACAACTTTAAAAATCCACCAAAGTTCCTTCTTCTAGTGTATACCACTTTTTCCCTCCATATAGTGTCATCCATCACCTTTATCCATTCTTCACATGTGGGGGGTCTTACCAATTTGTCAGTTCTGGGCTACTTGCTTTCGTGCCTAAAATAGACCCCTTATTACTACTGTTTTAACTTTTTCTGATGTCTTCCTGCCTTCTATTTTTCCCAATAGACACATCTCCCCAACCGGTTTAAGCATAGTCCCAAAAGTACTATTAATAACTTCCACTATTCCTGTCCAGTACCTAAATAATTTTGGGCAATTCCACATCATATGTATCAAATCCCCAGTTTCTTGACACCTTGGACATTTAGCGTCCACTCTTGTCAGGGCTGGCTTAGCCCTTCCTCCTCTGGGCTGGCCGCTCAGCTGTCGGCTAATTGCCAGCTCTCTTCTCTTTCCACAGTTACCAGCTGTTCCCGATGATGCTTGTCTGACCTGCATATTTTAAGCCTTCCTGCTCACTTTTTCATTTGCCTTCGCATTGGTCACATCACAGGGAACCATTTCCTGCTGTGTGTTTCAAGACTGGCTTGCAGACATCCCACCTGGCTTCTTATCCTACTTGTGGTTGCTCTCCTTGGATCCCCGACTTCTGGCCTGGCTGATTACCCAATCTGGTTAATGAACTTTGGACTGGCTGACTACCCGATCTGGCTACAGGACTCTGGCTATGCTTGACTATGCTTTTTCTATTTACCTTTTTATTTTTATTAATAAACAAGTGTGATTTTATTGTACTTCTGTCTCTGTGTCTGTTTCATGGTTTCTGACAACTCTATAACCAAATCCCAAAAGTTTTTTCGGGGTATAGTAAACCCTGTGTAAAAAAAAAAATAGCTGGGACATTTTTTGTGCAGGGGACACTGAAACCAGGACACTGCCTTCTAATATCCTTCTCCACTGTACTTCTGTCATCTTTACTCCAAGGTCCTCTTCCCACCTTTTATTTTTATTTTTGGACAATCCTGCCCTAGTGATAGATTTACTGCAGAGCTGTACATATATCTCAGATATTAGCCCTTTAGATGACTCCCTGTTAACTACTTTTTGAATAAGAGGGATTTTACACCATACTACCGTTTGAGTTCTAAAATGTGTTTGTAGGGCGTGTCTTATCTGAAGATATCGGAAAAAAGAATGGTTTGGAACACCATACTCCCTCCTCAGCTCCTCAAAAGACTTCAACCTGCTCCCCTCATATAGTTGGGCCAGTCTTACAACACCACACTTTTCCCATACACCTACTTTACCCATAGGTGTCAAGTCTGGAAAATACTTATTATCCCACAATGGGGTATATTCTGTTGGTCCTACATATACCCATACATACCCATTCCTTTTTTGACCGCCTGCCAGACCTTTGTAGTGGTAGTGTGGGGCATTCAGGAAGGAATGAGTCGGCTTCCAGAGCTTCCACCAATTTACCATGCTTAGCTCCATGCAACAGCATTGGCTCCTTTTTATTCCTATCCTCCACCCTATCGCAACCCCTCAAATGCTGTAGCTGAGCAGCCAGAAAATAGAAACGGGGGTGTGGAACTGCTGCTCCCCCTCTTTAATTGGTAGCTGCAGTGTCTGTAGGCCTATATGTGGTTGTTTATTCTTCCATATTAGTTCCCTAAATAAAGTTTTGATCTTTTTAAACCATTCCATTCTTATCCAAACTGGAGCGTTGTGTAAATAATACAACTACTGGGGCATCCAGACCATTTTAATTAAATTAATTCTGCCAGCTACTGACAAAAGGTAGATATTTCCAGATGTCCTGCTTCTGACTAAATCTAAGCAGGAGGTGGGCAAGATTGTCATTTATATATTGGTTTGGATCTCTTGTTAGCCATATTCCTAGATATTTCATCCTGTCCACCACCAGCAGTTGAGCAACTGCAAGCGGCCGAGAGCTTATTGAGTCCACTGGCAGAAACGCAGACTTCTCCCAATTAATTACCAACCCTGATATCCGTCCGAAGTTTTCCACTATATTCATGGCCGTCACTAAGGATGCATCTATATCACCAAGGAAGAACAGGATATCATCTGCATATAATGCAATCCTTTCTTCTCCCGCTTCTCTTTTAAATCCCTGTATTGCCCCTGCTGCTCTAATGGCAATCGCTAATGGTTCAATTGCCAAAGCGAACAACAGGGGCGACAAGGGACATCCCTGTTGTGTACCCCTCTCGAGTTCTATCGGATCAGAATGCACATTGTTGATCTTTATTTATGCTTTAGGGGTCCTATAAATTGCTTTTACCCAGCCCACAAAAGTGGGTCCGAACCCAAACATCTCCAGAGCCCACCATAGATGGCCCCACTCCAAGCTATCAAAAGCTTTAGCGGCATCTAGAGATACTATTGCCCGCGGCCCCATGTTTAACGTCGGAATCTGTAAATTTAGATACACTCTCCTGATATTAACACTGGTGGACCTATTCGCTATAAACCCAGATTGGTCTGGGTGTATACGTTTTTGTATATGTTTAAAATAGATTAGGGTATCCCCGCGCTATCAACAAGAGCATAGGCTATTACTAAGGATAGGTTGCAGCAGACCACCGACAGGGGTATAAGCCCCAACCCCCAATAGTAAATTCTTAAAAATCAAATCAATGGTGTTGCGCTACCTGAAAAGATTAAACTAAACTATACTGAACTAAACTACAATAAAGTGCCTTGTGCTTAAATATATATTACCAATAGTGCTAAGTAACACACTACCAAGGGTGATGTCTCCTCCTATTAGGTGATGTCTCCTCCTGTTTAGTGTGTGTAGTAAAATCACCCTAAACTAGACAATTATATATTACACACAATATATATAAAAATAATCCAAATATATAAAGTGCCTCCAACAGATTAAATCGTGAACAATCAAATAGGTGAATAAAGTGTCCAGTGTTTAAGTAACACAGATAACCAAATAATAAAGTGTCATGTGCTTTAAATATTCAAGTAAATATCTCCAAAGTAATAAACTCATAAAATTCTTCTTATAATAAAACGTGCAACACACAGTGCATGCTTAAGCAAAGAAAACCAGATGATACAGTCTTTATGTGAGCTTAGATGAATAAAGTGACCAGTGGCTTTTTTCAGTGCTTCTCAGAGTAAAACAAAATGATAAAGTCTTTATGTGAGCTGAGATGAATAAAGTGACCAGTGACTTATTCAGTGCTTCTCAGGATACGGCACACCAGGTAGAATGGCCCCTTACCTTACTGCTGTAAGGTAAACAGCAGAGTAAACAACCGGCAAGATCCAGGGGTTGTAACCCTATTCCTGGCAGGTAAGTGCTGGCCCCCACGGCTGGTATTTTGTACCTCAAATAGCTTCCACATAGATCTTAAGGCTCAATATTATCCACAAGGGTCTTCTTCTTCAGTTCCTGATCCACTTTCAGCAAGGAGGACATGATGTACAGCTCACAAACCTCCTTCTCTCTCACCAGCTCGTGCGCCTCAGCTCTGGAAGTGACGTCTTTTTTTAAAGTTCTTCATCCTTAGCACTATTGGTAATATATATTTAAGCACAAGGCACTTTATTGTAGTTTAGTTTAATCTTTTCAGGTAGCGCAACACCATTTATTTGATTTTTAAGAATTTGTATATGTCTATTTACCCTTGCTGCCAATACTCTTGCAAGTATTTTAGCATCAGAGCACAGCAGTGATATTGGCCTATACAATGTGGTGTCCTTAGTGTCTTTCCCTTCTTTTGGCAACACTATTATCGTGGCTTCTGACATTGAAATAGGCACCCCCCCCTCCTATTGCCACATCCTCTAATACCTTTAATAGTTCTGGGAGAAGCCCCTCCCCATACGTCTATAAATCTCTGCTGGAAGACCATCTGGTCCTGGGGACTTCTGATTGGCCATCCCAGTCACAGCGCACTGTACTTCCTCCAGGGTTATAGGGCTCTCTAGTTCCTCTTTCGCTTGTTCTGACAGTGTTGGTATTTCTATCCCCCTCAAAAAAAATCGATCCCATCCCCCCCTCTCCTCTTTCTGTCTAGATTTATATAGCTTTGAGTAATAATGCTTAAATGAATACAGAATTTCAGAGGTCCGAGAGGAGATCTCCTCGCCTCCCGGCAACCTAATCACCGCGATCCCTGATGGGGAGTTATTGGTTTTAACCAACCTAGCAAGCATACGGCCTGTGCTCTCCCCATCCGCGAATGCAGCTCGTCTCTGAAAGAGGCGCTTGTTCTCCACCTTTCTCGTAACAATGTTTCTATATCTCTGTTGGCTTCTAAGCCATCTCTCTTGTTTTTCAGGGGTTGGGTCTTCCACATATTGTTTTTCAGCCTCCACCACTTCCCCTCTGATACTCTCTTCCCATTTCCTAGAGTTTCTCTTAATCCCTGCCACCTGCTGTATTATTAACCCTCTGAGGAATGCCTTTAGGGTGCCCCATACCACCCCTATTGGTGCTGTCCCCTCATTTAAAGTTACAAACTCTTTTCATTTTGCATTTACCTCAGTTGGTTCCCCCATCAACTCCAACCAGAATGGACTTATTTTCCATTCTCTTTGCTTTTTGTCTGCAACTTGGACCATTAATATTAAAGGTGAATGATCCGACACTTCCCTTGGGGCATAGACTATATCTTCTACTATCCCTAGCGCCTCCCTGTTTCCAAAAGCCATGTCAATTCTTGATAGTGTTTTGTATGAGCTGGAGAAACTGCTGCAAGGTTGGGTTCCGGGTTCTCCAGATATCACACATACCTATTTCTTCCATAAATTGGGCCAAAACGGCTCTCAGGAGCCTTATCTGATTGAACCCCAGGCAGAAACCTGTCTTTTCTCTTATTGAGGACTTCATTAAAATCCCCCATCGCAATAACTGGTATACCCTCTTTATCTTCCAAGAATTCTGCCAACCTAAATAATACCTCCATTTTAAAAGGTGGTGGGATATAAATGTTTACCAGAATGTAGGGTTTATTTTCTATTTGGCAGTGTAAAAACACATAGCACCCCTCCGTATCTATTATGACTTTCCGAGGAGCAAAGCACATCTCGGTTCTAACCATTATGCTCACCCCCTTTGCATTGCATATGAGGAATAAACCGAATGGTATTGGAACTGGAATTGCTTGCTGTAAAGTCCCCCCTATAGTGTCTTTTTTTAAATGTGTCTCCTGTAGACAAACTAAATCCGCCCGGTTTTCCTCCATAATTGAGAAGACAGCCATTTTCTTAACTGGGTTCCCAAGCCACCTGATATTCCAGGAGGCTATATTCAAACTGCTAGATTGTATCGGCAGAGGCTCTGTTATGTTACTTGCCTAGCAGACTATAACCTCCAGAAGTTGGGGAGCAACCCATTTCCCTTAATAACAAATTAGATTCACTTAAAACCCTTTCTCCAAAAGGCTAAACATCTTGCACCCATAACCAATCAAGTGAATTATTACACTAATCCCATTTCGTGATACATAGGAAAAAACTATTTTTACCCTTTCCACGTGAAAATCCTGTGTACTCATTTTAATGTGGTTAAAGTACCTTCCCTGCTCCCTCCCCCCTACCCCCATTACCCAATACCCCCACCCCCCCATACCATTGCCTACCTTGGCTCCCCCCAAGGGTTTTATGCGTGACCTTCCTCCAACCTAACCCCTCATCCAACTCCTTATACCCCCCAGTGCATTACATACCATTCTTAAGTTATAGTTATTCTTCCCTTTCCCACCCCCTCCCCCCCACAAATGCAACCAAGACAACAACTTGGCAGGCACATTGCCTGCCTCATACATTATAATGTCCACACACACACATATCTCCCCCCTCCCCTCTATATTGACCGTAAAGTCCGACCATATCATATCTAAAGTTCTTCATCCTGTAGATTCTTCTTATTCTCCTCAAGCCATCTTGCCGACTCAGCTACTGTATCAAAAAATTGTGTCCCTCCCAAAGCCCTTATCCTCAGATGGGCTGGCTACAGTAGGGCATACATGATTTTGCTACCATTTGATCCCTGTAAACTCTGCTCTACGTTTTTGTAGCATTGGGGAGTAGTCTGGGTAAAATGATATCCTGACACCATTGAAAAGTATTCCCCTTCTCCCTGGCTTTTCTCAAAAGAGTTTCTTTACCCTTATAGTTAAAAAACTTTAAGAGCATTGACCGGGGGGTGTCCATCAGTTAACGGAGCTCTAGGTAGAACTCTATGAGCTCTCTCTATAGCGAACAGAGGCGAAAAACTAGCCTCCCCAAACTCCTCTTTAATCCATTTCTCCAGGAACTCAACAGGGTGAGGACCTTCACATCCCTCAGGAAGTCCTACCACCCGAACATTGCTCCTACGTGCCCTGTTTTCCATTTCATCCCATTTTGAAATTTGGAGAGACATTTGTTCTCGTATTAATTTAATTTCCTGTTTGAGGGGGAAAAAGTCATCTTGCATTAAACTCAATCTTTCTTTTAGGGCCGTAGTCCTTTCAATGGTTTTCTGCAATTTTTGACCAAGCGAAAGTAATTCCTCCGTAATTCCCCCAATTTGTTCACATAAACTGTTCAGTGAACTCTTGCATTAACAACGGTGAGTATATCCTTTAGTGACGGTTCTTCTTGTTCTACTAAAGGGGTATGAGAGTTAGGTTCAACCACAGGCTCTGGGCTCCCATCTACTGTCTTATTAGCTGCCATTTTTGTCCCTATTAGTGAAGAACTTTTCTGGCCTTGCCATTTGCCTTGGCTTTTTCTATCTTGAGCGGATTGAGCTTTTTCCGTTGGCTGCTGCTGAGGCCCCTTATTAGGGGAATTTTCTAGAGTGCGAGCAAACCTTTCAAGTTTAGCTGCTGTGGCCGCTGCAGGCTGGCATCCCCTTTCCTTCTCCTTCACCGGACGTGCTGTTTGTGACCCGGTATTCTCCTGATGTGACTGCTCTTCTCACGTCTTTCTAGTCATATTGCTTACACTCAGTAAACAGGTGCTGAACCAGCACCAATTTTCCAGAGAGGGAAGTAACAAAAAAAAAGAAGAAGAGAGGCGTATTATGCAACAGGCTACACTCCCTGCGACCTTTATCAATTTTAGCAGTACCAAAATACAAGAGTTATACAAAAAATAATTCAATGTTATCAGTTTGCAGCGTACCTGTATACTTTCCAAGCTGTAGCCACAGAAAAAAAAAATAATAATTCCCTGCGATTTACTGCTTGTACCAGTCCTGCCAGGTTTTCAGGAGCTTAAAATAGCCCAGTAAGTATCCACTTGCTGTTATATCTATTATTGCTATAGTCCTGAATTCAGCGAGATTTTCCAAATCAGATGTATTTACACCACTTACCCTAACGTTTCCTTCAAATTGTGTTAAACAGAAGATCAATATGAAGCAATCTGTGATAGTGGTTTCAAGAAGCTTAGATTTTTCCCACTTCCTCTGCAGCCATGGGCGTCCGCAAATACAGGCAAGGTGGGACGGTTGCCCCCCCCCCCCCCCGGAATCATTGGGTGTTGTTGCTCTGTGTCACCTGTCTGTGTGTGTTTAATGTCCGCCGCAGCCGTGCTGCAATTGCGGCCGCCACAGACTTTTTTTTTTTACATTTGTGACATCTCTACTGGCTTCTCTCTGCTGTTTACACCGTGCAGTGTACACAGCTCCGCAGGTCAGCCTTTCCACCCTCCACTTCATTGATTGGCTGCCTGTGTAGTGTAGGCGTGTCACTCTCACTCTCATCTTGTTGTTGTGGATCCGCCCACTCAAGCTGCCGACGAGCTGAGTTATATGCTGGGCTGACACTGGCAGTCTGTGAGCCGCCCAGTTATATTCTGCTACCTGCTGTGCTGTGCCTGTGCATGCCTAAGCAACAAGAACAGCAAGAAACCACAGGTAACAGCAGTTAGCATTAGCATCCAGGAGCCCAGGACTCCCAGGAGGAAAAGCATTTTTATTGATTTATTGCTAGATTTGCTGGTAAGATAGTTAGTGTATTATGTTAATATGTTGTTCATGTCTTCTTCACTTTGTAAGTTACTACTCAGACCAGGCTACCAGACCAGTCCATACCCAGCCTGTTTTCATCAGGATCAAAATATGGGCAGAACACAATGGCGGCCCGTGCATTAAGGGCGCACGGGAGCGCCGCCCCCTCTCTCCTGCCACGCCTCTATCACCTTTAGATAGATTCATGCAATGCATGAATCTATCTATGGCCGCTTCTGCCACCCCCTACTCAGGCGCCCGGACCCTTTTTGGGTGCAGGACGCCTGAATTACAGCGGCAGGGGGGGGTTTTAATCGCCTCATGCCCACCGTCATATGAGGTGACCAACTTTGAGCGAGTATATCTGAACGATGGGTGTAGCTACAGACATCATTCAGATATTGCAGTTTTCAGCCGGCAATTTCCTACACCATAAGAAAGATCATAGCGGCTGTTACACCCTTGATCATTCTTACAGGAGGCGAGAGGAAAGGTCCCCCCCTCCCGCCACCCTCCGGTGCTTATAGCAACTCGCCGCTATGATCGGTGAGTCAGACAGAGGTTGTAAAGAGGACCTGTCATGTCATATTCCTATTACAATGGATGTTTGCATCCCTTGTAATAACAATAAAAGTGATAAAAAAAATTTACCAAAAAAGTGGCATAATAAAAAAAGAGAATCTTTTTTTAAAGCGCCCCTGTCCCCGTGTGCTCACACGCAGAACGCATACATAAGTCCTGCTCACATATGACAATGGTGTTCAAACCACGTATGTGAGGTATTGACGCGAACGTTAGAGTGAGAGAAATAATTTTATCCCTAGACCTCCTCTGTAACTCAAAACATGTAACCAGTAAAAAAAAAAATCAAGCGTCGGCTATGGGGATTTTTAAGTACCGAACTTTGGCGCTATTCCACGAGTGTGCAATTTTGAAGCGTGACATGTTAGGTATCTATTTACTCGGCGTAACTTTATCTTTAAAAATATGCAAAAACATTGGGCTAACTCTACTGTTTTGTTTTTTTAAGTACAAAACTGTTTGTTTCCCACAAAAAAAGTTAGAAAAATTGCTGCGCAAATACTGTGCGAGATAAAAAGTTGCAACAACCGCTATTGTATTCTCTAGGGTCTTTGCTAAAAGAAACAAAAAAAAAACATATATATAATATTTGGGGGTTCTATGTAATTTTCTAGCAAAAAAAAGAAAAAGATTTTTACATGTAGGAGAGAAATGGCAGAATTGGCCTGGGTGACAAGTGGTTAAGCACCTGATTAGAGCCATAGGCTCTAATAGGCATCAAAAAGGTGACCTACAAGCACCATGCTGGGCGCTCGCAGGTCACTCAGCTATGTTAGAAAAGCGAATGACTATTTGCAGCGCCTCCCTGCCAATCATGATGGGCACACTGGCAACATATGATGGGCACACTGGCAGCATTTGGCACAGTGACTACATTTGATGGGCACAGTGATGATTTTTTTTTCAGCTTTTTTGGACCCCCTCAAAAACTTTGAGCACTAGCACCACTGCCATAACAGATGTATTGCAATATAAAAGATGTACTTTCTCTAGGCTTGAAAGATATATGTGTTATATAAGAGATCATTCAGCTCCACATTGTATTGAAAGTTGCTCAGGCCAGGCGTACCAGTCCATATAAATATAGCCTATACTTTTTTGTGTTTTAAAAAAAATCTGAATTGTTATTACAGCCCATTCTCCAGGTTTCCTTCACAAGACTATAATGGGGGTCGGTAACCTGACAATCTTAGTCCACCTGTCCACCGCAAACAGGTTTCTGCGCCGCCGACCCCCACTTTCTATGTGCCAGTCCTTGTCTCCCATTCCAGCCTCCTCCGTGGGTGGCTCCACCATGCCATCTATGTCACAGTCTCTCTCTCGCCCTACTGCCTCTATCCTCCTCCACCACTGTCATCAGTGAACAGCAGAGACCGGGAGTAAGCGCAGCTCAGGACGGAGGGTGGGAAGAGAAGCTGGCGAAACAAACTTTTTATGTTAAACCGCTGGTGATTGGTTTCTAGCACACAGGGTGGTTCTAAGCAACCATTCGCCGGCTTGCTAATATGAAAAGTCACTCTGCCAGCTCCCGCCCTCTGTCCATAACTGTGCTGCCACCCAGTCTCCGCTGTGAAAACAGGTAGGACACTGTGCTATGGAAGGGGAGGGAAAGGGGGGAGGTTACTGCTATAGGGTAAAGGGGGGGCAGAAGACATCACTGTGTGTGTGTGGGGGGGGAGGTGATGTGAACGTGGCAGAGGACACTTCTATGGGCAGGGTCACCCCCATAGCAGTGTCCTGTAGCACCCTTCATATCACCCCCCACCTCACTCCGATCCCTGCATTCTGAGCGCAACCCACTCCTAAACTCTGCAATGTGAGTGTAACACACCCCTGATCCCTGCATTCTGAGTGCAACACTCTCCTGATCTCTACATTTTAAGCGCAATGCACTCCTGATCCATGCATTCTGAGCACAATGTAGACTAATTCCTGCATTCTGAGCGCAATGCACTCCTGATCCCTGCATTCTGAGCACAATATAGACTGATTCTTGCATTCTGAGTGCACTGATCCCTGCATTCTGAGTGCAATGCATTCCACTCCTGATCCCTGCATTCTGAGTGCAATGCATTCCACTCCTGATCCCTGCATTCTGAGCACAATGCAGTCCTGGTTCCTGCATTCTGAGCGCAATGAAGCCCTGATCCCTGCATTCTGAGCACAATGCAGTCCTGGTTCCTGCATTCTGAGCGCAATGCAGTCCTGGTTCCTGCATTCTGAGCACAATGCAGTCCTGGTTCCTGCATTCTGAGCGCAATGTATTCCACTCCTGATCCCTGCATTCTGAGCGCAATGTATTCCACTCCTGATCCCTGCATTCTGAGCGCAATGCATTCCACTCCTGATCCCTGCATTCTGAGAGCAATGCAGTCCTGATCCCTGCATTCTGAGCACAATGCAGTCCTGGTTCCTGCATTTTGAGCACAATGCAGTCCTGATCCCTGCATTCTGAGCACAATGCAGTTCTGGTTCCTGCATTCTGAGCGCAATGCAGTCCTGATTCCTGCATTCTGAGCGCAATGCAGTCCTGATTCCTGCATTCTGAGCGCAATGCAGTCCTGATCCTTGCATTCTGAGTGCAATGCAGTCCTGATCCCTGCATTCTGAGCACAATGCAGTCCTGGTTCCTGCATTTTGAGCACAATGCAGTCCTGATCCCTGCATTCTGAGCACAATGCAGTCCTGGTTCCTGCATTCTGAGCGCAATGCAGTCCTGGTTCCTGCATTCTGAGCGCAATGCAGTCCTGATCCTTGCATTCTGAGCGCAATGCACTCCTGATCCTTGCATTCTGAGCGCAATGCAGTCCTGATTCCTGCATTTTGAGCGCAATGCAGTCCTGGTTCCTGCATTCTGAGCGCAATGCAGTGCTGGTTCCTGCATTCTGAGCGCAATGCAGTCCTGATCCTTGCATTCTGAGCGCAATGCACTCCTGATCCTTGCATTCTGAGCGCAATGCAGTCCTGATTCCTGCATTCTGAGCGCAATGCAGTGCTGATTCCTGCATTCTGAGCGCAATGCAGTCCTGATTCCTGCATTCTGAGCACAATGCAGTCCTGATTTCTGCATTCTGAGCGCAATGCAGTCCTGATTTCTGCATTCTGAGCGCAATGCAGTCCTGATTTCTGCATTTGGAGCACAATGCACTCTTGATCCCTGCATTCGGAGCACAATGCACTCCTGAACCCTGAATTCTGAGGCCGCATACACACGGGCGGATTGTCTGTCCAACTTAGTCCGCTGAACCGTGTTTCAGCGGACAATCCGCTCGTGTGTGGGCTTCAGCGGACTTTTTCAGCGGACTGTCTGACAAACAAAGTCTTACGTAATTTCCGTAATTTTGTCCGTTCAAACTTGGTTTTGTCCGTCCAAACTTGGTTTCAGCGGACAGTCCGCTCGTGTGTAGGCAAGTTGGACGGACTAAGTATGGCGCATGCTCAGAAAGGATTTACACGGCCGAAGGTTGCATTGCAGTGTATAGGACGTCGTTTTTCTAGTCCCGTCGTACGTGCTGTACACGTCATCGCGCACGCTTTCAGCGGACTGTCTGCTCATCGTGTGTAGTCAAGTCCGTTCATTCAAATTTTGAACGGACTGTCTGTCGGATTGTCTGATGAACTTAGTTGGGCAGACAATCCGCCCGTGTGTACGCGGCCTGAGTTTATATCTTGTGCTGTGGGTTTATATCTTGTACTGTGGTTTTATAGCTGGTGATGCTGTTTTTCTGGTGCTCTGGATCTTGCAGTGCAGTGAATCTATATCTGGTGCTGTGGGGTTATTTCATGTGCTGTGGATCTGGTGCCGTGGGGTTATATCTATAGAGCTGGTGCTGTGGCAAGTCTTTTGGGTGCAATCAAGTGATATAGCCAGGTGATGAGCAGAGTACTTAATGATCCCCATTTCTTTTTAGAAATGGATATCCGCAAATTCTTTTCAAAACGCAAAGTGAATGATGTAGAATCTGATAAGGGAGCAACACAAGAATCTAGACATGGTGAACAAGAGGCAGAATCAAGCACTAGCAGTTCTGCAGGTCCAGTTCCAGCTCCAATAGAATGTAGCCATGTTGATGCTCTTGTTGATGCTCCTGTTGATGCTCCTGTAAATGACATTGGATTGTATTTAAATTCATCAAAAAAACTAACAGATGATCTTAAATACAATCTGCTAATAAATACATATAACCCACCAGAAAATTATGACTTCAAGAAAGATTCAACCGGACCACGCTTTTTCCCGTCAGGTGTGGATTAATCAATATTCACCTTGGCTTAGCTACTCTCCACAACTGAAAGGTGCGATTTGCAAGTATTGTACAGTTTTTACACAGCCAGTTCATCGCGGGATACAAGGAGCATTTATAACTAGGCCTTTCACAAAATATAAAGATTTCCATGAAGGTGCACTGAACCATGTTTTAACGTCTTGGCATAAAAATGCACAAGTGGATGCAACAAATTTTTTGGAGATCAGAAAGAAACCTGAAACAAGTATTGTTTGCCAAATAGACAGCGCTGTGAAAAGGCAAGTTGAAGAAAATCGGAAAAAGTTATTTCCAATTTTGTCTACTATCATTTTGTGGAACACATGACATTGCACGTTTCCAGTTGTACTTTGTTTCCCACGTAAAGCAAAGTCTGTACCAATTTCGCATTGAAGCAGGAGATATGATCCTAAAGAACCATCTTGAAAATGCACCAGTTAATGCACGTTATACATCAGTTCGTGTTGAAAATGAATTGATTC
The DNA here is from genome assembly GCF_037356315.1 of Lithobates pipiens. Classification (NCBI taxonomy): domain Eukaryota; kingdom Metazoa; phylum Chordata; class Amphibia; order Anura; family Ranidae; genus Lithobates; species Lithobates pipiens. Next base: position 188,985,898 of record NW_027507785.1, on the reverse strand, counting down.
GATTATGTGAAGAAACGTTACGAGAAGATCTGGTATCCTTAGTCAACATCTCAAATGGGTTTTCGATCATTGCTGATGAAAGTGCTGACATTTCTGGAAAAGAACAGATGTCACTTGGAGTACGTTTTGTAGACACAAGCAGCACCGTAGCTGTCATCAGAGAAGAATTCCTTGGTTTTGCAACCTTAAAAGAAATGGATGCTATCTCAATTGCAAATATGATTATGGATACATGTTCTAAATTTGGATTAATTTAGAAAAACTCTATGGCCAAGGATATGATGGATGCTCGACAATGGCAGGAAAAGAAGGTGGCGTTCAAGCCATAATAAAGAGAAAATATCCTAAAGCTGCTTTTGCTCACTGTGCTGCACATAAACTCAATTTGGTTGTTAATGATCTGAATGCTGTTCCTGATATACGGAATTCTATTGGCACAGTGAAAGCCATCATCAAGTTTTTCCGTGAGAGTCCAAAAAGAAGATCTCTTATTCCTAATGTGCCATTGCTGAGTGAAACGAGGTGGACAGCCAAATACAAAAGCATTCGAATTTTTAGCTCAAACTTTGAAGATATTTTTAATCAATTAAGCTTACTGGTCACTACAGCATCAGGGAAAACACGTCAGGATGCATATCAATTGCAATGTTCTTCAAGCACAGTGAGCTTCCTCTTTTGCTTGACCATCATTTCAAATTACTCATCAAGACTGGAATCAGTAAGCCAGGCTCTCCAAGCTGTTCAGCTTGATATCCTCAAAGTGTGTAATCATGTTCAAGATCTTCTCACTGTGTTCCGCGATCACAGAGAAAATGCAGAAGAACAATTTAAGGACATTTTTTCAAATGTTCAAACAATGGCAGAAAAATTGAGCATTGAACTTTGCGTTCCCAGACAGTGTGGCAGGCAAGTATTTCGTTCTAATTTTGGTTCCTCTTCTGTGGAAGAATACTATCGCCAGTCTATCTATGTGCCATACATGGACTCAATCATTGCATCATTAGAAAGCCGGTTTGGCAATGAAAACAAGAAAAATTTCAGTCTGTTCTCACTTTACCCAAAACAAATGGCAAAAATGACACTTGAGCAATACAAATGCCATATTGCAGACATCAAAGAAATTTACGGCATTGAAAACCTGGAAGCTGAAGCAGTCACATGGTTTGAGATCTGGTCAACGAAGGATGAGCAGTTTGACAATGGATTTCTGGATTTGCTAAACCACACAGATTTTTTTCCGTCAGTCCAGCAAGCAATTCTCATTGCTCTCACATTACCTGTGACCACTTGTACAGTGGAAAGGTCTTTCAGCATAATGAGAAGGGTCAAAACCTGGCTGAGATCGACAATGGCAGATGATCGCTTATCTGGTTTGTGCATGATGAGCATACATAGAGCAAAAATTGCTGAAAACAAACAACAGTTGATTGACAAAGTCATTGATAAATTTGCAATGGACCACAAACGTTTACAGTTTCTTTTTCGAGATCACTAACCAGTGAACAAAAATTGTACAAAAAAAATACTCTGAAAAATGTGATTGCTAAATTTAATCAAGAGTGCAGATATTTGCTATTAAAGTTTATATGTTTTATTTTCCAATTTGGATAACAGTTATTTAGTTCTAAATATATATATGTATATATTTAAGTTAATGCATTCCAAAATAAATACATTTATATATTTTATTTGTCCTTTGTTAACACCAAATGCAGATTCTACATGTGTTTTCTTTTTATAACTCAATTGTAGTGCCTTGATCATGTGTGTATGAATAATTTGGTGCATTCAATAGTGTAAAGAAAAAAACAGATTAGAAATTGCTAATCAGGCAATGGCAGCTTGATCCTTCTATTAAGCTTTTGCATCAAATTTCTCAAACCTTTGCCTGCCTGCCTAAGCTTTATGTGATAATGACTAAGCCCGCCCCCTTCATGACATTGCCGAAAAGGGGCTGAGTGTGGGTGTCCATAAAATTATGCCCCCCCCCTGAAAAAAGTTCTGAGGATGCCCATGTCTGCAGCATGATATTTTCCTTCTTAAATATATAAAAAGTCACTCACCAGTCAAAATGAGCCTGGGTTGTACCTCTCACATATCCGCTGTATTACTCACTTTTACCCAGCGTGCTTACTCACACTGCTTGTCACCGCTGCAGATGGATGGATGGATCTCTGTGGATGGGTTAGCAATCCTCTTGGCTCCTTACAGGCTTCTCACAGCCTCTCAGTGCTACACCTAACACAGCTTCAGCTTCTCCTGTACAGCGCTCTCCATCCAAACAGCCGCTCACCACACCAGGGGGAAAGCAAGAAGGTAAACCACCGCCTTAGCCGCTCCAGCTATTCCTACTGCCGCACCATGCCGCCCCTGCTACAGCCCTCTCCGGCTGCCCGGGCTATCTCCAGTGCTCTCCAGCACTCTCCAAGCCGTTTGGACACACCAAGCGGGGCTGAGGAGAGACACACACCCTTTGCCTTCACATCCCTCCTCTCACTCTCCCAAGCCTCGCATCTGGCCACCCCCCCCCTACTCCGGGATCTCTAATTATAGCGGTGGGGTTGGTGATGCCAATGCTGGCGTGTCTAGGGATGTCACGTGGGTGCCCACAAGAGAGGAAGAGGAGGGGAGTTCAGAGGGAGATATGGACCAGCAGATAGGGAGGAGAAGCAGGCGGAACTTACATTGCACAGGAGGGACAAACCAGACTGCCAATGTATCAGGAGCGAGGCATCAACCATGTACGGTCACATCTGGAGCTCCCAGGACGCCGGCACATGGCTTCACAGTGTGTCTTTTTTTTAACGTGTCCGCTGCTGACAATAGTGTTACCATCTGCAGTCTTTGCAGTCAACGCATAAGTCGCGGTAAGCCCAACACTCACCTAGGGACGATCGCCTTAGGAAGGCACATGAGCTGCCATCCAGTGCCCAGTGGGAGCAACGAAACCCACAAAGCCACACTCCAGGCTCTCACTCTCCAGCCTCTTCTACTTCTCCTTCTCCTCTCTCCTCAGAATTGTTCTCCACTCCACCTTCCATCATGCTGTCCTCGCGTTTTTCTGGGAAAAGGCTTCCGTGGGCCAAATGTTTGAGCATAAAAAAATGATGACGCCGGATAACCTTCGGCTGACCGCTGGCTTGTCAGAACTGATAGCCCCCCAACTACTGCCATATAAACTGGTGGACTCGGAGGCCTTTCAAAAATTTGTGGCCATTGGAACACCACAATGGAAGAAAGTATTTCTTCCATTGTGGAAGTATTTCTTCCATTCCCAGGAAGGAAGTATTTCTCACAGAAGGGCATCCCAGAGCTATATGGCCATGTTCAGCGGCAAGTGAATGTATCTCTGGCACACAATGTCAGTGCCAAGATGCATCTGACCACAGACACGTGGTCTAGCAAACACTGGCAGGGAAGGTATATAACTTTTACTGCCCACTGGGTGAACCTTCTGACGGCCATCAAGCATGTAACCCGTGGCACCCGTGTAGATTTGGTTTTACCGCCACGGATTCCATGCAGGCCTGCCTCTTCTTCTCCTCCTACTCCATCCTCCCTCTCCTCCTCGACTGACTCCTCCTTTTCCGCTGCTAGCGCCTCTTCCCCTGCACCGCCCAAGATCCCCAGAACCTATATGACATGCCAGGTGAGACGTTACCATGCTGTGCTGCGTCTGTTGTGCCTGGAAGCCAAGAGCCACACTGGCCCTGCACTCCTTTCAGATTTGCATTCACGGGCAGATCAGTGGCTAACACCGCTCAATTTGACAGTTGGTAAAGTGGTGTTTGACAACGGCGCCAATCTGTTTAGCACATAGAAACAGGGCAAAATTACACACGTGCCATGCATGGCACACGTCTTAAACTTGGTCGTGCAGCGATTCTTTGTCAAATACCCTGGGGTCCAGGACATCTTGCGGCAGGCAAGGAAAATCTTGGCCCATTTCAGAAGATCTTACATGGCCATGGCTCGCCTTGCTGACATTCATCGGGGACACAATATGCTGGTCAGACGTCTTATTTGTGATTGCCCGACCTGTACAAACTCTGTGGCAGAACAGGTTCTGGGGAGCTTGTTTTTCTGGGGAGCCAGTGGCTGCTCATGCACGATGCATGCAGACGTCTGCGGACATTTGATGAGATTACCAAACTGGTCAGTCGCAGCTATGGCACCATCGGTGACATCGTACCTTAAGCCTTCCTTATGGAACGTGCATTGCATCACGTCATTGATCAAGCCATGGAGGAGCAGGAAGATGAGGAAGTCGCAATGCTGGATGAATTCCCAGGGGGGCTACTGTCAACAACAGGAGTCTGAAGAGGAGTCAGAGGAGGATGGTGCCGGGGCGGATGAGGAGGAGCAAGAAGAGCATTCTTTAAACCTTTCTGGGACCCCTGTTGTCCGTGGATGGGGGGAGGAGAACGAGGACGACTACATTATCCTGGATGATGAGCGGGAGCCAGGCCACGACACTGCTTCCAGTTTAGTGCAAATGGGGGCCTTCATGCGCCAGTGTTTTAACAGGGACCCCCTTATAAAAAGCATAAAGGTCAAGGACCCGTACTGGGTGGCAATGTACTTAGACCCCCAATACAAACACAAAATGGTGGAAATGTTACCACCATCACAGAGGGCTGTCGGAATGGAGCACTTGCAGGCCTTGCTTAGAGAGATGCTGCATTCTGCTTTTGCGTGCACTGGCAGAGGAATTCCCACTCCCAGAGAAAGAGTTGCGGGCACCAATCCAACAGCGCCTGCAAGAAGAGGGCGGTTTGAAGATGTGTTGGTCACTTCTGATACGAGATCATTCTTTCAGCCGACCCATCGACAGGTGTCATCCGGATCCAGGATCAGGGAACGCCTAGACTGACAGGAGTATATTGGGTTAACGACTGATGTGGACGCTCTGAGAAGTGATGAACCCCTGGACTACTGGATGGGCAGGCTTGACTTCTGGCCAGAGCTTGCCCAATTTCCAATTGAACTGTTGGCTTGCCCCTCGTCCAGTTTCCTGTTCCGAAAGGACGTTCAGCGCAGCAGGGAGGATTCGTGACCGATAAGCGCACTCGCCTAGCTCACGACAGTGTTGACTAACTCACATTTATAGAAATGAATGAGGCATGGATCTCGGAGGAATTCAACACATGTGATCAGTAGACCATGTATATGCATAACTCTATAAACGATTTATATAATCTAGCACACAGACCTTTTTTCTACCTTTGGCTGACTTGTACAAAAAAAGCACAACGCACTATATGCCGTACCCTCCTGTTTGAAGAGGTTGATCAGTGTCATATTTTTGGGTCCTGCAGCGAGTTGCTGGTGTCAGTGCTCACTATCTCGGTGCTAGTGTCAGTGCCCTCTATCACGGTGCTGGTGTGCTGTCAGTGCTCTCTATCTCAGTGCTGGTGTGCTGTCAGTGCTCTCTATCTCAGTGCTGGTGTGCTGTCAGTGCTCTCTATCTCGGTGCTCTCTATCTCGGTGCTGGTGTCAGGGCTCTCCATCTCGGTGCTGGTGTCGGTGCTCTCTATCACGGTGCTGGTGTCGGTGCTCTCTATCACGGTGCTGGTGTCGGTGCTCTGTATCTCGGTGCTGGTGTCAGTGCTCTCTATCTCGGTGCTGGTGTCGGTGCTCTCTATCACGCTGCTGGTGTCGGTGCTCTCTATCACGCTGCTGGTGTCGGTGCTCTGTATCTCGGTGCTGGTGTCAGTGCTCTCTATCTCGGTGCTGGTGTCAGTGCTCTCTATCTCAGTGCTGGTGTCAGTGCTCTCTATCTTGGTGCTGGTGTGGTGTCTGCTCTCTATCTCAGTGCTGGTGTCAGTGTTCTATCTCAGTGCTGGTGTCAGTGTTCTATCTCAGTGCTGGTGTCAGTGTTCTATCTCAGTGCTGGTGTCAGTGTTCTATCTCAGTGCTGGTGTCAGTGTTCTATCTCAGTGCTGGTGTCAGTGTTTTATCTCAGTGCTGGTGTCAGTGAGGGAGATAGCAGCGGAGAAGCCAATTAGCAGGCAGTGCCAGCACCATGGCTGAGGATCAGCACTGCACTGGCTCCTCCGGACCATCGCAGTAGAGCCCTGCATAGGGGGGGGCAAGGGCTGGGCAGAGGGAGGGGTCAGGGGCTCAAGCACAGGTTGGCACACTGGGACACTGGCACAGGACTGCTCTGCCCTGACTGTGGCACTGATCATCTCCTGCACCCCCTTCATAGCCTGCTCTGTCCTTGCCTCTCCTCCATGGCCTTCATGCGCTCCTGAATTGACAAAATTTTGCAGATAAAAAAAGAATGCTTGTTGTTGTCGATCCCAAATTCACTTAATACTTCTGGAATGTCAGTGTCCATGTTGTGGGACTATGTGTGCACAGCTAGTAAGTATTTTGTGGCTGGAAATATGACCCGGAGGTTTTTAAGATTCGCCTGACATTAAAGTGAATTAGGTCCACCTCAAACCTGCGGTTCGTCAACATTTGGGCACGTTCGTGGATCACGTTTGCGAAATGTCCCGTCGGAAGTTCGTCCATCACTACTCAGAATCAGGGATGAAGGTTTACTGCAACTGTCCCCTACAGTGCGTCCAGAAGGTAGTCACATCACTTCACTTTATCCATATTTTGTTATGTTACAGACTTCCAAAATGGATTCAATTAATTATTTTGCTCAAAATTCAACAAACAATACCCCATAATGACAACTTGAAAGACGTTTATTTGAAATCTTTGCAAATTTAGTAAAAAATCCCATGTACATAAATAGTTACAGCCTTTGCTAATACTTTGTTGAATCACCTTTTGACACCAAATACAGCCTCAAGTCTTTTTGAGTATGATGCTACAAGCTTGGCACACCTATTTTTGGGCAATTTCTCCCATTCTTCTTTGCAGGACCTCTCAAGCTCCATAAGGTTGAATGGGCAGTGTCGGTAGCTCAGTGAAGCTGGCCCCACACAATCAGCACAAATAAAAATGTAGGTGTGCTACGTTTGTGCTCTTTTGTGGTGCTTTTATTTTTAATATATTCGCAATTGTTTTTTTTTTTTCTAGATGATGGCATCATCCAGCCCGCCAACACCCAAAAGACATGAAACCGGGCTGGTTGGTTAGTTCCACGTTTGTGCTGGTTTGTGCCGTTTACATCTCCATTCTATCCTTTATCATTTTTGTGCTATTAATGTATTAACCAGTTGCCGACCGCCGCACGCCGATGTACGTCGGTAGAATGGCACGGGCAGGCATAAGGGCTTACATGTACGTCCCTTGCCTCCCGCGGGTCGGGGGCCCGATCGGGCCCCCGCCCGGTGCCTGCGGCGGTCGGTTTTCGTCCGGGAGCGATCCAGGACGAGGGGGCGGCCATTCATTCATGGCCACCCCCTCGCGATCGCTCCCGACGAATAGAAATCCCCCGTGACATCACTTCCTCTCCTGTAATGTAAACACAGGAGAGGAAGTGATGTATTCTCTCCTCCGTGTCGGTATTTTTCGTTCCGACACGGAGGAGAGCGGATCGGTGAGTTGCACCAACACTCTACACACACAGTAGAACATGCCAGGCACACTCACACCCCCCCGATCACCCCCCCAATTACCCCTGCCCCCCAGTCACAGTGACACCAATGTCATTTTTTTTTTTTTTTTTTTGCATTGGTGTCATTTGTGACTGTAATAACTGTTAGGGCAGTTAGAGTTAGCCCCCTTTAGTTCTAATGTACCCCCCTAACCCCCCCAATAAAGGTTTAACCCCGTGATCACCCCCCGTCGCCAGTGTCACTAAGGCTGGGTTCACATTGCAGCGGTTTATGAGAACGAATGTGATTCGCACCGCACTGCAGTGCAAATCACATCCGATCTCTGTGCGATTCGAGTTCAGCCATTCGCCGCACCCGCCGCACCCGCCACACCCGCCGCACCCGCCGCAAATTCGCACGGGACCCTTTTTTTGGCCCGCAGCAGAATCGGATCGCATGGGTGTTCACACCATGCGATCCGAGTTTGCAGATCGCACTGCGATATGCGAACTGATCTGGGGGTGTCAGTAACATTTCACTGACACTCCCAGCAGTTCGCATAGGGCAGTGTGAACTGCCGCCGGGAGGCATGCGATGCGGGAACCCGCCGCGGATTCGCGGCGTTTCCGCATCGCTCCAGTGTGAACCCAGCCTAATAAGCGATCATTTTTCTGATCGCCGTATTAGTGTCACAGGTGACGCTAGTTAGGCAGGTAGGTATTTAGGTTCGCCGCAGCTTTTTATAGCGCCAGGGACCCCCATATACTACCGCATAAAGCCCCCTGATTGCCCCCTAGTTAACCCTTTCACCAGTGATCACCATATAACTGTTACAGGTGACGCTGGTTGGTTAGTTATTTTTTTATAGTTTCAGGGCACCCGCCATTTATTACCTAATAAAGGTTTAACCCCCTGATCACCCGGCGGGTGTCATTTGTGACTAATAACTTTTAGGGCATTAAGGGTTAGCCCCCTTTAGTTCTAAGGTACCCCCCTAACCCCCCCAATAAAGGTTTAACCCCGTGATCACCCCCCGTCGCCAGTGTCACTAAGGCTGGGTTCACATTGCAGCGGTTTATGAGAACGGATGTGATTCGCACCGCACTGCAGTGCAAATCACATCCGATCTCTGTGCGATTCGAGTTCAGCCATTCGCCGCACCCGCCGCACCCGCCACACCCGCCGCACCCGCCGCAAATTCGCACGGGACCCTTTTTTTGGCCCGCAGCAGAATCGGATCGCATGGGTGTTCACACCATGCGATCCGAGTTTGCAGATCGCACTGCGATATGCGAACTGATCTGGGGGTGTCAGTAACATTTCACTGACACTCCCAGCAGTTCGCATAGGGCAGTGTGAACTGCCGCCGGGAGGCATGCGATGCGGGAACCCGCCGCGCATTCGTGGCGTTCCCGCATCGCTCCAGTGTGAACCCAGCCTAATAAGCGATCGTTTTTCTGATCGCTGTATTAGTGTCACAGGTGACGCTAGTTAGGCAGGTAGGTATTTAGGTTCGCCGCAGCTTTTTATAGCGCCAGGGACCCCCATATACTACCGCATAAAGCCCCCTGATTGCCCCCTAGTTAACCCTTTCACCAGTGATCACCATATAACTGTTACAGGTGACGCTGGTTGGTTAGTTATTTTTTTATAGTTTCAGGGCACTCGCCATTTATTACCTAGTCTCACTAGTGTACCCCTAAATTTAGGGGTGTCTACTTTCCAAAATGGGGTCATTTGGGGGGGGTTTGTGCCATCTTGGCATTTTATGGCCTTCAAAACTGTAACGCCCTTAGAAAGCCTGAAGGCGGTGCTTGGTTTTCGGGGCCCCGTACGCGGCTAGGCTCCCAAAAAGTCCCACATATGTGGTATCCCCGTACTCAGGAGAAGCAGCAGAATTTATTTTGGGGTGTCATTTCACATATGCCCATGGCATGCGTGAGCAATATATCATTTAGTGACAACTTTGTGAAAAAAAAAAAAAGTTTGTAATTTTCCCGCAACTTGTGGCAAAATATAAAATATTCCATGGACTCAACATGCCTCTCAGCAAATAGCTTGGGGTGTCTACTTTCTAAAATGGGGTCATTTGTGGGGGTTTTGTGCCATCTTGGCATTTTATGGCCTTCAAAACTGTAATAGGTAGTGAGAAGTGAACTCAAAAATTTACGCCCTTAGAAAGCCTGAAGGCGGTGCTTGGTTTTCGGGGCCCCGTACGCGGCTAGGCTCCCAAAAAGTCCCACATATGTGGTATCCCCGTACTCAGGAGAAGCAGCAGAATTTATTTTGGGGTGTCATTTCACATATGCCCATGGCATGCATGAGCAATATATCATTTAGTGACAACTTTGTGAAAAAAAAAAAAAAAAAAAAAGTTTGTAATTTTCCCGCAACTTGTGGCAAAATATAAAATATTCCATGAACTCAACATGCCTCTCAGCAAATAGCTTGGGGTGTCTACTTTCTAAAATGGGGTCATTTGTGGGGGTTTTGTGCCATCTTGGCATTTTATGGCCTTCAAAACTGTAATAGGTAGTGAGAAGTGAACTCAAAAATTTACGCCCTTAGAAAGCCTGAAGGCGGTGCTTGGTTTTCGGGGCCCCGTACGCGGCTAGGCTCCCAAAAAGTCCCACATATGTGGTATCCCCGTACTCAGGAGAAGCAGCAGAATTTATTTTGGGGTGTCATTTCACATACGCCCATAGCATGTGTGAGCAATATATCATTTAGTGACAACTTTGTGTAAAAAAAAAAAAATTTTTTTTTTGTCATTATTCAATCGCTTGAGGCAAAAAAATAAAATATTCAATGGGCTCAACATGCCTCTTATCAATTTCCTTAGAGGGTCTACTTTCCAAAATGGGGTCATTTGGGGGGGTTTTGTACTGCCCTGCCATTTTAGCACCTCAAGAAATGAGATAGGCAGTCGTAAACTAAAAGCTGCGTAAATTCCAGAAAACGTACCTTAGTTTGTAGATGTGACAACTTTTGCGCAAACCAATAAATATACAATTATTGACTTTTTTTTTACCAAAGACATGTGGCTGAATACATTTTGGCCTAAATGTATGACTAAAATTGAGTTTATTGGATTTTTCTAATAACAAAAAGTAGAAAATATCATTTTTTTTCAAAATTTGCGGTCTTTTTACGTTTATATCGCAAAAAATAAAAATCGCAGAGGCAATCAAATACCATCAAAAGAAAGCTCTATTTGTGGGAAGAAAAGGACGCAAATTTTGTTTGGGTACAACATTGCATGACCGCGCAATTACTAGTTAAAGCAGCGCAGTGCCAAAGTGTAAAAAGACCTCTGGTCATTTACCAGCAAAATGGTCCGGTCTGAAAGTGGTTAAAGGTCACTCAGCCCCCCTACAACACCCAAAAGACACACAAATGTGCTGGTTAGTTATTGCTGCGTTTGTCATGATTTATGCCATTTAAATCCCCGTTCTATCTTTATAATGTTATTGCATTATTAGCCATTTATTAAATTTCAACTAAGGTCACTCAGCCCCCCAACAACACCCAAAAGACACAAACATGATATTTGGCTAGTGCCGCATTTGTGCTGGTTCATGCAGTTTAAATCTTCCTTCTATCTTTCAATTATTTTGCATTATGATCGATTTATTAATGGTCACTCTGCCCCCCTACAACACCCAAAAGACACAAAACTGGGCTGAGTGGTTAGTGCCATGTTTGTGCCATTTAAATCTCTGTTCTATCTTTAATAGTTTTTGCGTTATATTTTATTTATTAAAGGTCACCAAAGGTCACTTAGCCCCATACAGCATCCAAAAGACATGAAAATGGGCTTGTTGGTTAGTGCTGCTAAAAATTTTATTTGTGCTTTTATGGTGTTTAGCCTCCTCCCGCCCGCCCTATAGCCGAATGACGGCCTTAGAGCGGACGGCTTCCTTCGCCTGGCCGTCCCTGGATGGCCTGGTGTTTACTTCCGCAGGGCGCGCATCGCGGAAGTATTGTATTTGCCGTGTCTCCCGGAGACAGGCAAATACAGATCGCCGTGAACGGCCAATCAAAGCGGCCGTTCACAGCGCGATCGCAGCTGCCAATGGGAGATGATCTCATATGTAAACATATGAGATCATCTCCCATTGCCGTGTCTCTCCCTCCTCACACAGAGACAGCGTGTGAGGAGGGAGAGCGATCTATGTGTCAGCCCCAGTGCCAGTGTCAGCCCCAGTGCCATCTGTCAGCCCCAGTGCCATCTGTCAGCCCCAGTGCCATCTGTCAGCCCAGTGCCATCTGCCAGTAGTGCCAGTGCCGCCAGTGCCACCTGCCAGCGCCTGCCGTCAGCCCCAGTGCCGTCAGCCCCAGTGCCATCAGCCCCAGTGCCGCCAGTGCCACCTGCCAGCGCCACCTGCCAGCGCCAGTGCTGCCCGTCAGCCCCAGTGCCGCCCGCCAGCCCCAGTGCCATCAGTGCCGTCAGCCCCAGTCCCGTCAGCCCCAGTGCCACCTGTCAGTGCCACCTGCCAGCACCAGTGCCACCTGCCAGTGCCATCCGTTAGCCCCAGTGCCGTCAGTGCCACCTGCCAGTGCCACCTGCCAGCGCCAGTGCCACCTGCCAGCGCCAGTGCCATCCGTCAGCCCCAGTGCCACCTGCCACCACCAGTGCCGCCAGTGCCAGTGCCACCAGTGCCACTTGCCAGTGCCACCTGCCAGTGCCAGTGCCACCTGCCAGCGCCAGTGCCACCTGCCAGCGCCAGTGCCACCTGCCAGTGCCAGTGCCATCCGTCAGCCCCAGTGCCGCCAGCCCCAGTGCCACGTGCCAGTGCCACGTGCCAGTGCCACCTGCCTGTGCCAGTGCCACCTGCCAGTGCCATCTGCCAGCGCCAGTGCCACCTGCCAGCCCCAGTGCCGCCAGCCCCAGTGCCACCTGCCAGTGCCACCTGCCATCTGCCAGCCGCAGTGCCATATGCCAGCCCCATTTGCCAGAGCAATTAGCCAGAGCAAATAGCCAGCACCATCTGCCAGTGCCAGCCCCAGCCCCATCTGCCAGCGACATCTGCCAGCCCCATCTGCCAGCCCCATCTGCCAGCCCCATCTGCCAGCCCCATCTGCCAGCCCCATCTGCCAGCCCCATCTGCCAGCCCTATCTGCCAGCCCCATCTGCCTCCAGTGCCATCTGCCTCCAGTGCCATCTATCAGTGCCACGTGTCGTCAGTGCCACGTGGGGTCACTTTGTGGGCATTTCCATTGTCCTGGTGCTCCAGGGCCTTCAAAACTGTAATATATATGCAATATATGTGTAATTTATGCTCCTAGAACGCCTGATGGTGCTATTTCAATATTGGGCCTCTGTATGTGGCCAGGCTGTGTAAAAGTCTCACACATTTGGTATCGTTATACTCAGGAAGAGTAGTAGAACGTATTTTGGGGTGTCATTTTTGCTATGTACATGCTATGTGTTGGAAATATCTTATAAATGGACAACTTTGCGTAAAAAAAATGCGTTTTCATTTTTTTTCCACATTTTCCCAAAACTTCTGGAAAAAAAATGAACCATTCAAACGACTCATTATGCCTCATAGATTATACGTTGGGGTGTTAGCTTTCCAAAATGGGGTCACTTTGTGGGCATTTCCATTGTCCTGGTGCTCCAGGGCCTTCAAAACTGTAATAGGTGGTTGAGAAATGAAATGTGTAATTTATGCCCCTAGAACGCCTGATGGTGCTATTTCAATATTGGGCCTCTGTATGTGGCCAGGCTGTGTAAAAGTCTCACACATTTGGTATCGTAATACTCAGAAGGAGTAGCAGAACGTATTTTGGGGTGTCATTTGTGGTATACACATGCCATGTGAGAGAAATAACCTATTACATTGAAAATTTTGTGAGAAAAAAAAAAAATCTTCATTTTGCAAAGAATTGTGGGAAAAAGATGACAACATCAAAAACCTCACCATGCATCTTAGTAAATACCTTGGAATGTCTACTTTCAAAAAAGGGGTCATTTGGGGGTATTTGTACTTTCCTGACTTGTTCGGGTCGCAAGAAATGAGATAGGCCACCAGTACATCAGGTGTGATCAATTTTGTGCGATTCGCACCACAGATTGTAGACTCTCTAACTTTCACAAAGACCAAATAATATCCACTAATTTGGGTTATTTTTACCAAAGATATGTAGCAGTATAAATTGTGGCCAAAATGTATGAAAAAAAAATTATAATTTGCAAAATTTTATCACAGAAACAAAGAAATATGCGTTTTTTTTCAAAATTTTCGGTCTTTTTTCATTTATAGCGCAAAAAAGAAAAACCCCAGAGGTGATCAAATACCACCAAAAGAAAGCTCTATTTGTGGGAAAAAAAGGACACAAAATTCATTTGGGTACAGTGTTGCATGACTGAGTAATTGTCATTCAAAGTGTGAGAGCACCAAAAGCTGAAAATTGGTCTGGTCAGGAAGGGTGTTTAAGTGCCCAGTAAGCAAGTGGTTAGTTATAACAGCTTGTTTTTATTTTATCTCACCCTCCCAATTTGCACCCCATTTTGTTAAATCTTAACAATAAATATACCATTTGTTAGTGCTACGTTCGTGCTGTTTTATGTCATAACATTTTTAATTTGTGCTGCTTTTATTTTTTTAAGATAATAACAATTGTTTTTTCCAGACCCTTGTTAAAGGGGGCTTCCAGATTCTGACAAGGCCCCAGCCCACAGACCCCCACAACCACCGGGCAAGGGTTGTGGGGATGAGGCCCTTCTCCCCATCAACATGGGGACAAGGTGCTTTGGGGCTACCCCAAAGCACCCTCCCAATGTTGAGGGCATGTGGCCTGGTACAGTTCAGGGGGGGGTGCTCTGTTGTTCCCCCTCTTTTCCTGTGGCCTGCCAGGTTGTGTGCTCGGAAAAGGGTCTGGTATGGATTTTTGGGGGGACCCCACACCATTTTTTTTAATTTGGCGTGGGGTTCCCCTTAACCATACCAGACCTGAAGGGCCTGGTATGGAATTTAGGGGGACCTCCATGCTTTTTTTTTTTTTTTTTTTACATTTTGGTTCGGGGCTCCCCTGTGGGGAAATCCCATGCTATTTATTTTTATCAAAGAACTTTTATGTGTTTTGTCGGACCAACAATTCATTATAGCCACGAGTAGTTTTAAATTACTTTTTTTTCCTTTAGAAATTTAATTTTGCTGTCGGACTGTTCTAAACACTGGAAACATGCGCCCCTTTACAGGCATACTATAGACATCCCCCAGGTTCAAAATTTAAAAGGCATATTACACTTTTAGTGTTTCACTTAAAGCATTACTAAAATCGCTGCTCTATAAAAACGGACGTTTTTAAAACTTTTTTTTGCATTGATACATGTCCCCTGCGGCAGGACCCAGGTCCCGAGACACTTTTATGACAATATCATGCATATAAGCCTTTAAAATTAGCACTTTTGATTTCTCCCATAGACTTTTAAAGGGTGTTCCGCAGCTTTCGAATTTGCTGCGAACACCCAAAATTGTTCAGCCAATGTTCAAGTCGAACTCATGTTCGACTCCAACATAAAGCTCAACCCTAGTGCTGATATATAGGACCAATAATAGTGCTGATACAAAACTCTATTAATTTATAGACTACTAAACATGACCATGATAGAGATGGGTGTATATATGCAAAACCATATGGGTGCATATTCTCATCCAACAAAGCCTAAAAAAAAGCAAGGGCCTGCTAAATGCATGGGTATGTACGAATGTAAATGCCTGACAGGGGCAGTAACCCATTATCATATATTTTAGTGCTATATAACTTAGTAAAGGGCCCAACTCCCATTCCCCCTGCTGTGTATGTGGTTAATTGATGGGCCAATGAATAGATTTATGAAAGAGAGGGAAATTGTATGTAGCAAAAAAATCCTAAAAATCGACAAATTGATCACAACATGAATTGAAAAATCAATACATCAATCCATATGGCCCTATTACCTTCATGGACCATTACTAGACTCAGTATACAGACAACTATTACATTAGAACTTCTTAGGCCGCGTACACACGGGCGGATTGTCTGGCCAACTAAGTTCGTCAGACAATCCGACAGACAGTCCGTTCAAAATTTGCATGAACGGACTTGACCACACACGATGAGCAGACAGTCCGCTGAAAGCTTGTGCGATGACGTGTACAGCACGTACGACGGGACTAGAAAAACGACGTCCTATACACTGCAATGCAACCTTCGGCCGTGTAAATCCTTTCTGAGCATGTGCCATACTTAGTCCGTCCAACTTGCCTACACACGAGCGGACTGTCCGCTGAAACCAAGTTTGGACGGACAAAACCAAGTTTGAACTGACTGTTCGTCAGATTGTCCGCTGAAAAAGTCCGCTGAAGCCCACACACGAGCGGATTGTCCGCTGAAACACGGTTCAGCGGACTAAGTTGGACAGACAATCCGCCCGTGTGTACGCGGCCTTATGCTAAACATTGTAACTAAAAATACAAAAAACATAAATATAAGGACCTATAAAACTTATAAAATCTGCATAAAAATTTATGATATGCACCAATAAACACTTGTACCCTCTTACTTCTATCCACTCGTGCCTCATTTTACATAACTGAATGGTGTAACCTATTTATATAATTATGGTGTAAACACATTGAGTATCATGACTGTTCTTATTAGGACATTCTGAGGGGTAGGTGTCCATATGAAATTTTAATATAAGTGAAAACCTGACTTATTGATTTCTAAATCCAAAGCCTACACATGTAAATGATTTTTGTAACAAACAAATATTGAAATATTAAAAATGGGGGCGCATGCGCGAGGCTCGACGAGATGGACGCCTTCCGTTAGAGCTCCGCATTCCCCGCAACAGTGCCGGGCTTTTATAATCCTGCCGATCACACAAGTGACATCTAACTAACCGGTACGATCCAGGGACAACACCGCGCTCCCCCCGGGATGGTTTTAACGGGGCACAGAGGCAAATCTAAGCCGAAACCAATCAAAGAGCCGCTCGCGCGGGCCTCGTCCAAGATGGCGGCGAAGGCACAAGCACAGGCCGCATCGCAGCGCTCCAGCTCTCCAGCGGACACAGCCGATCACCACAGTGATGATACTGACGAGGAGTGCGGACCCAGCTTAGAGGACTTTCCTGCTTTGCCAACCCCAGGTATGCCGCAGTCAGATCTCCTCTCTCATATAGAGAAAATGCTTCACAAAGCGCTTAAAGCGACGTCAGACCAAATTACCACTAAACTAACACGTGAAATACGTGAATTGGGACAGCGCACCGCAGACCTTGAAACTAGAGCTGATGATATGGAACTTACTCTCAAAGAACAAGCTCAGGAGCAATTACTGCTTCGTGAGGAGAATGCAGTGCTGCTTTCTCGACTTGAAGATGCCGAAAATCGCTCCAGAAGAGCTAATTTACGCTTGCGAGGCATCCCAGAATCGGTCGTGGATTTTCAGTCCTTTACTACGGCCCTATTCCAGGAACTCTCCCCAGAAATTCCGATCGAACGTTTGGAGTTCGACAGAATACATAGGGCCTTAACGTGTCGTCAGCCCGACGGTCCTCCAAGGGACATTATTATTAAGCTCCACTTCTTCCGATCGAAGGAACAACTTCTTGCCGCTGCGCGCACCAAAGGAGACGCACTTACTTTCCAAGGCCACACGTATCAATTGTTCACTGACTTGGCCCCCCTTACGATCACGAAACGACGAGCCATGAAGCCACAATTACAGGTTCTTATTCAACACCAAATCAAATACGTGTGGCGGTTTCCTTTTGCTCTTCATTTTGCATACAATGGCCAGCAATATAATTGCACCACCCCTGAAGCTCTACAACGCCTTTTGGAGTCCCTTCGGTTGACTACTCCAGAACAACAGTTAGAGACCGCACTTCCGCGCACCCCTGCACGTCTAACCCCCTATCCACATACGGCTACCCCCAAACGAGACCCCAGAGACTTACGGTCACCAAGGTCCATCCGTAAGGGAACACCTGCAAAGGCTCCTGCTGAGAATCGTTACAGCCCCAAGATCTTTGTGCCCCGCTGAAGGATCTCTGCTACATCATTTTTTGACTCATATGTTACACCCCGGTTATCGGAAGTCTTAATCCTGGTCCCACCGGCTTACTTGGCCTGCTATATTTGAAGACTCTATGCGTAGAGGATCTTTGATCCCATTCTTACCTCCAGAATAATACTTCCAGAATAATACCCCCTCCCCCTCCCCCCCCCCCCCTTTTTTTTTTTTTTTTTGTCGCCCCTGTAGACAACTCACCTTTTTCCCCTTCTCTATCCCTCATCCCCCCTCCTTCCCTCCCATTTCCCCCTTTTCTCCTTTCCCGCCCCCCCCCCCCTTTTTTTTTTTTTTCCCCAATTTTAGGTTTCATAGTTATGTTATTAAGTTTGCTATGTTTTCAACTCTGTTTGAGTTTATTGGAGTTTATTATATGTGCATTCTCTATGCGTTAATTACAATTGCCCTAGGTTATTACGCTGTGCGAAAATGTTACATACGTAATGCCTCTCCTGGTATGTTGCGGGGAACAGTCACTGCTCCCCCCAATTTAGTGCGTTCTCTCTATGGCGAGATTTTTTGCTGTGGAGACCATGCACGTTTTTGTCGGGCGACTTGAGTCTTCTCGTGATATGCCCATTTACCTAAGGTTCGCCTTACGTAATTATTTTGACATTTCTTTGTCTTCTTTCCACTGTTTCTCACCTTTTCTCTGTTTACCCTCTCTGCCCTCTTTTTTTGCTTGTAATGGTTGGCTGGCCTGGGGGGATCCCGGGCTCTTATTTATCATCTACCCACACCCTGGTTTATGGCTCCCCTGAATATATTATCACTGAATGTAAAAGGTCTAAACTCGCCCAACAAACGGGTTAAAGCTTTTCGCACCTTTACATCGTTGCATGCAAGTATAGTAGCATTACAAGAGACACATTTCTCTGTACGTAATACTCCTAAATTTTTTCATAAAAATTATCCCCTAGTATACACGGCCTCTGCGGCTACGAAACACCGAGGAGTCCTCCTGGCTCTCCATCGTTCCCTCCCGTTCACTCTGACGTCGGCTATCAAGGATCCTGAGGGACGATATATTCTCTTGACAGGCTCCCTACAAGAATCGGATGTAACTCTAGTCTCTTATTATGCCCCTAATTCTAACCCTATTCCCTTTTTTTCCCACCTTTTCCAAGTAATCAAAACTCATCTTAAAGGTACTTTAATTATGTGTGGGGACTCTAACTTGGTTATTCATCCGTCTGTAGATAGATCCCCGTACACGCCAGACCGCCACTCACTCTCAACTCAATTCTGGTCCTTGCTGCAAAAATACTCAATTTTAGATACCTGGCGGGAATGTAATCCTGCAAAAAAGAATTATTCGTTTTACTCTAATCCCCATAATTCCTTTTCTAGAATAGATCATATATTTATCCCCATAGCGTCCTCCCCAATCCTGCTGCAATCTATTATACACCCAATAACTTGGTCTGACCACTGTGCAGTGATCACCTCCATCTCCTCCCTTATACCGAGACCTAGGGAAAGACTTTGGCGAATGAACGATAGACACTTAACAAATCAATCCTTTTTGCTCGACATTCAAGTTGCCTTACGTGATTATCTTACACACAACGCCACTCCGGGTATCTCCCCTATTCTCTTATGGGAAGCGCATAAGCCTGTAATTAGGGGTAAATGCATATCTACAGCCTCCTTCCTTAAGAAAGACAGGCTCCAACGTCTACAATACCTAGAAACTGAATATCAACGTCTATTTCTCCTATTCCAGGCCTCCCCTTCTGAGACGAATAAGTCTGAACTAGCTAAAATTCGGCTTGAGTTGGACTTGCTTTTCTCAGAGGCAGCAGATAAAACTTTACGTAGGACTTTTCATACCATTTATACTAAATCTAATAAGCCCGACACCTTTTTGGCTCTCCGCCTTAGACAACCCGAACGAGTATACAAACCGATCCGACTTAAGGTGGGGAAAGAGTCATACACTAGCAACCCACTTAAAATAGTTGATGAGTTTTCCAAACGCCTTGCGAAACTCTACGAATCCCCCTCCTCTTTCCCTCTAACCAAAGCTGAAACATTGTTCCACGATCTGCAGATCCCTTCTCTTCCCATCCAGGCCCGAAACGCCATTGACACGGAGGTCTCGTCCTCTGAAGTGCTCCAGGCTATCAAACTAATTAAAGCTAATAAACAACCTGGCCCGGATGGCTTTACAGGGCTATATTACAAAAAATTTGCGGATACCCTGGCGCCCCTTTTAGCAAATACTTTTAACACTCTTTTGAAGGGGGGCACCTTTGGTAGTGACACACTTACGGCCTCAGTTTCAATGATACCCAAACCTGATGCTGATCATTCCGTATGGTCAAACTATAGGCCTATATCACTTTTGAATCTAGATATTAAGCTCTTAGCCAAAGTGTTATCCCTAAGGCTGTCCCCACATATTGGAGGGTTGATTCACAAGGATCAGGTAGGGTTCATACCTAAGCGCCAGACGAGTGATAATATACGTCGGGTTATTCTATTACAACACTTGGCTAGATCTAGAAATATCCCCATGCATTTATTGTCACTTGACATACGTAAAGCTTTCGATACAGTTTCTTGGCCCTACCTTAGGTATATATTGCTTAAATGGGGTTTTGGCCCTCATTTTCTCCGTTGGATAGACACCTTATATGCCCATCCCCAAGCGTTTGTTCGCTATTCCGGCTTCAGTTCCAATAGATTCCCGATTCAACGAGGTACTAGGCAGGGGTGCCCTTTGTCGCCCCTGCTTTTTGCCCTTGCTATAGAACTGCTAGCAGCCCTGATCAGATCTAACCCTGATATCCGGGGCCTGGAGGTGGCTTTCACGACCCACAAGTTATGCCTTTTTGCAGATGATGCCCTCCTGTTTGTCACTTCCCCTCATACCACCTTGCCCAACCTCTTTAAGCTTCTTGATACATTCGCACAAATCTCAGGTCTTGAAGTAAATCAATGTAAATCTAGAGCCCTTGCAGTGTCCCTGCCTACAGAAACTTTACACAACCTACGGACTAACTATTCATTCCAATGGTCATCGTCCTATATTCCCTACTTAGGTATTAGATTAACTAGTAACCCTGCTCACCTTTACCATATTAATTATCTTCCCATGTTACGTAGTCTATCGTTGCTTCTTTCCTCTTGGCAACCTTTATGTGTTTCCTGGCTGGGGCGTATAACGGCAGTAAAAATGTCTTTATTACCCAAACTACTATATTTGTATAGAGTACTCCCGGTCACAGTCCCTACATATTTCCATAACGCTATTCAAAGCAAGACTCTCAAATACATTTGGGGTAATACTAGACCTAGAATTTCTAAGATGGTCCTCTTTCGGCATAAGCTTCAAGGAGGACTGGGAATACCATATTTCAAACACTATTACTATGCCGCTCAGTTGTCACAAATGACCCTCTACCACGCTGAATCTGAAATTCCACTATGGGTCAGTTTGGAAGCAGTGGAGGCTCATCCCATTTCCGTCTCCAACTTACTTTGGCTCCCCCCCCCAGGAGTGTAAAACCCTTATTAAAGTGGTTTGGTACCTAAAAATGAAAGTTCATGTTATTAAAATCAACAGTTAGCATACTTACCTAAACGAACCCTGAAAAAAAAAAATATTATTTACTTACCTTTTATTTCTGATGTTTCAGCTGACTTCCGGGTTCTCCTCCCGTGGGAGTAGGGGTGGCTATCGTCCTCGCAATGGTCCCTGGGAAATTTCCCAAGAATCCATGGGGGACATTGAAATTGCGAAATCTCGCGAGATTTCGTTCGGACGCCGGTCACGTGACGAGGGCGTGTACGAATTTGCCATTTTTAAAGTGGGCAGGCAGCTGTATCTGCCATTACACACGAGGTAGCAAGCAAACAAGTGATTGCTTCTGTGGGTTAGTTTTCATTCATTCTTTGTTCTCTGTGCTGTGTGGTTTTCGTTGCCTTGACAACGGGGCGGGAACTTCCTGGAGTTTTTCTTTCCTTGTCACTGCTCTCACTGAGCATGTGCAAGATGGAGCGGAGCATGCTGGGAGCCAGACGTCATCATATACCAGGAAGTAAATGCCTGTGGGCTTCAGACGCCCACAGTTAAAATGGAAAATGCCAGAGTAGGTTTTTATAAGTCGTCCTGAAGAAAAGATTCGTCGCGCCGGGGGTCAAATAAACGCCGGACGTGGATGCCAATCGAAGCTAGCACTCACCCACCAGTGAGACAGGTAAGAAAAAAATAAAAAAAGAGCGGAATCCCACTTTAATCCCATCACAAGTCATTCCCTTAAAATTTGGCATAAGATATGTATTCCTTTTAAATTTTTGTCCCCGCATCTCCCCCTATTATCATTTTTAGGTCACCCAAACTTTATGCCAGCCTGCATGGAGCCAGGCGCCTTTTCAGCCTGGTCACATGCACGCCTTACTCGGGTATGTGATCTTTTCCGGGGAACCTCTATCATTCCATTCCCTGACTTACAGGCACAAACACAGCTGCCCCACAAAGAATGCTTCCGTTACTTGCAGATAGCTCACTTCTTCCAAACCCATATCAAAATAGGCCCCAATCTTAGATCTATGTCCCAATTTGAGTCTATATGTTCCTCTGATCCACATGCCCCGGGCACCATCTCATACCTCTACTCTTGCCTCTCCACCGCATCTGAAGACCTTCCGAGTTATGCTAAAGCATGGGCCACTGATTTAACACTTAATCTTGACGCAGAGTCATGGTCCACTATATGGACTAACACTAAGAACTCCTCACAAAATGTGG
Organism: Lithobates pipiens; assembly: GCF_037356315.1. Classification (NCBI taxonomy): domain Eukaryota; kingdom Metazoa; phylum Chordata; class Amphibia; order Anura; family Ranidae; genus Lithobates; species Lithobates pipiens. The sequence goes on along the minus strand of NW_027507785.1, from coordinate 188,963,569 downwards.
TAGCTTCTGAAGCGAACTATAAGGTTCTGATGCGGTGGTATCTAGTCCCCTCTAGAATCGCCAAGTATGTGCCAAACTATTCGCCCGATTGCTTTAGAGGTTGCAAAGACCGGGGTACCCATCTCCACATCTGGTGGACCTGTCCCACCGTAACAAATTTTTGGTCCTTAATCTTTCAAATATTAATCACACTATTTCATCACCCCGTGAATCCTGATCCTAAAATAGCATTGTTGAATTGGCTACCACTCAATTTCACCAAACCCCAAATTCGACTTTCCCTCCAAATATTGACTGCAGCTAAGCAAACGATAGCGAGAGCCTGGAAGACACCTACCTTACATGTAGCTGAGACCAAGCACAGAATCACACAAGCGATGATACATGCGAAAATAGAAGCGGTAACGTTGGACAAAATCCCACTGTTTACAAAAATTTGGCAACCATGGGTAGACAATTTCCTACCTAAGGACTTTGACACACGCCTTATGGCTCCTTAATTTAAAATAATCAGTGATTTGGGGCCTGTGGTTCCCCTGGGTCCGCCGACCATGCTTTTCCTTCTCTCCCTCCTTTCCCTTACTCTATCACAACTCCTCCCTCTCTCTCTATGACCCTATTTCCTCCTTCTCTTTCCTCTCCTTTTCTATCCCTGTATTTTCTTTTTCTTACTCTTTTTTCTATGTTGGGTAAAATACCTTAAGCAACGCTGTTCTCCTTCACTACTACCCTGAGTAGGGACTGGTGATCTGAGCATAAATGTCCACGGGTTTTTTCCCTACCGACACTAGTTGGCCTATTTTCATCTGGCCCCCCTCCCATTGTTTTGACTCCTGCTTACCCTATGCATGTGGGAAGCAGGGGCCAATCTTGAGTCTGTACCGAGTTATCTACTTTTACAATGCTTAAGTAACAGCGTATCTGATCATCCTTCGTTGCTGTTTTTATTGTAAACTGTTCAGTCTATTTTACTGTACCCTGCCTGATTCCTTAATAAAATATTTGAAAAGAAATATTAAAAATGAAGGCTAGGTAATAATGAATGGCCGTGATGGTAATAGGACAATGCACTGAAATCTAAACAACTAAACCTCTTCTACTTGAACATGCAGGCAATCACACCAAATTTCAAACAATGTTGGACGAATTGTGGGACAAAATGTGTGTGTGTATATGTATGTATGTATGTATGTACGTACATGTATATGTATATATATATATATATATATATATATATATATATAGCACATCTTCATATGGTTGTTGTGTGTGTGTGTGTGTGTGTGTGTGTGTGTATACTCTGACAAGATGTCTGTTAAAAACCCCATTCATTAACTGATTCGGTTTTTTAGGACGATGTTGGTTGTCATACACTGTACGAGTGCACAACAACTAATTCCATCTAATATGTCAATTGGTTGTTGTGCAATCGTATGGTGTATGATGACCAACATTGTCCTAAAAAAACAGACATCTTGTCAGTATATATAGATACAGGTGTTGGATCAATATGGGTCGCTAGAACACCTATTTGTATGGTCCTCACCAGAGGAGGGTGGTTCAGCATCCATCACTTAGTCGTCCACGGATGCACTACCTCACAATAGGCCACATACTTTTCAGCAGAGGGCTCGAGGGCCTCTGGCTCTATAGTTCTGACTGGGCGGGAAAGGCCCAAGGAACTATCTAGACTATCTTGCTTCCAATGGGATGTGCAGAAGAAGGTTGCCCAGAAGTGGGGACTAGACTACCCTTATGTACCAGGCAAGGTGATGGACATTGTTTTCCCGGGAAGGATGGGAGCAGGATCTTGTCTGGGACTATCTGCATGTTCCTAAACCTCAAAGAAACCCTGATCATGATGTGGGTGAGGTTTCAAGACATTTACAAAGAATGGCGGCAGGGGAGAGCCATTTACAAGGAAAGAGTTATAGTGCAGAAACCTGGACAGCAAACCAAGTCTTATTCAATCTCAGTCAGAGGGGAAGAGGACACACGCTGAAGGTTGCCAGACTCCCGGTATTACCTGTAAAGTGATCTGCAGGTATGCTGGATTTGCCAAGGACTGCAAGTGCACAGACGAGTTAGGGTGGGCAAATCCCAAGGACTTCCTATACAGGGCAACAGCACCAGTGCTGGCTGGCTAGTTATGGACACTATTCCTCGGTGTCCCTTTCTATTCCCTTTGCTATTCTAAAAAGTTCTAGACTTCTATTGAAGCCACTCAGAAAGTTCTCTGGCTTCTTTGTTGTACATAATTTGGCGTGTCTGCTCAAGTTGCATCCTGCAGAAGTCAGGCTGACTTCTTTTGAGGGGATGGAGGTCTTGACAGGATCACACATGCCATACCATTGTAATATATTGAATTGTATAGTTAGATTGAGAGGATGTTTTCTTTTACAGGTGCGGGACAGCTGTCCAAAGAATCAGAAGACCTGGGGTAATGGAAGTATTCTCCTTCCAGGGTTAATGCTTTGGTTTTCCTTGAAATTTCTTTTTAAAGTTTAGGGATGATAGGAATTTTGTGTAACTGTTGGAAAGGAGGAGGGTCAGGCTCTGATGGACAGGAAGTGTGTATGGAGCTCTTGTCCAATTGTTAATTTGCTTGGTCCGGGGTGGGGCTCATACATATACACTGGGGTCACATGTTCCCTGGGGAGTTGGAGATGGGAAAGGGACTAATCCACGCAGGCATAAAGATGTGATGTTTAGGCCTTGGGCTGGAAGGCCTGGAAGTTCAGAGATTCCAGTGCTGGATAGCCACACAGATCTTTGCCAGAAGGTGATGGAGGTTCAGAGACTCCAGAGCTGGAAGATTTCCACCATGTTCTGAAGCAAGAAGTAGCTGCAAACCGACCGGAGCGAATTAGGGTTGGCCTGGACCTTTCCTGAGCTGTCCTGGGAGGAAAAGGGCAGGAGGAGAAGACAGGTGAGGCCTGGGACTGCTAGCGTTTCAATACCACATGCTTTTCAGAGGGGCATGCGTGTCAGCTCACCAAAGGAGAGGGGCTTGTCACTCACACACATTCTAATCCAGAGGCAACTCCAATTCTGTGCATCACTGTGGTGATAGTACCTGCCGGAATCTGGAATAAAGTTAAAGTTTTGAACTCTTCTAAACCTGTCTGTGCTTTACTACAGTGGAGGTTAAACCAGCCGTACTGTATGAACCACTAGCAGCTCCCAAGGGAGTAGTGTGTTTCATTATATTTATGTTTTTTGTATTTTGAGTTACGATGTTTAGCATAATAAGCTCTAATATAATAGTTGACTGTATATGGAGTCTAGTAATGGTCCATGAAGGTAATAGGGCCATATGGATTGATATATTGATTTTTCAATTCATGTTGTGATCAATTTGTCGATTTTGAGATTTTTGTTCTACATACAATTTTCCCTCTCTTTGACCAATCTATTCATTGGCCCATCTATTAACCACATACACAGCAGGGGGGAGCAGGAGTTGGGCCCTTTACTACATTTTATATAGTGCTAAAATATGATAATGGCTTACTGCCCCTGTCGGGAGTTAACATTCTTACATACTCATACATTTAGCAGGCCCTTGCTTTTGTTGACTTTGTTGGATTAGAATATGCACCCATATGGTTTTGTATCTATAAATTAATACAGTTTTGTATCAGCACTATGATTAGTCCTATATATCAGCACTATTAACATCTTATTATCAACATCAATATATTTAATCTAGACTATCAATTCAATCTATATACATATTGTGTTTACACGTATGTGGAAAAAGGTCACAATATACACTCATACTGAGGGCAGAATTAATGGACATTTTTGGATACCCACCAGTATTCCACTATACATGTGTTTATTCACTTTCACTAGTCCGTATGAGTTCATATAGATTTCACTGTTCTTCTTCTTTCCTTCCCCTTTCATTTTTCTCTCTCACCCCCCCCCCCCTTTTCCTTAGTCCATCCCTCTCCCTTTCCCCTCTTTTTTCCTCCGTCGTCACCCTTTTTTTTTCCCCTCTCCCCTCCTCCCCCTTTTCTCCACACATTTATATTCACTTATTTCTTCACTCACATACCTGTATGTATACACAGGTTAGTTTAGATACCAATATAGTTCACCAATGCCGCGTACACATGATCAGAGTATCCGCCGGACTTTCCAAACGAGCGGACTTGCCCACACACAACCGGACTTGTCCGGCGGACAATCCACCAGACTTTTGGCGGAGGTCCGCCACACTTTCCAAATGAACAGACGTGCCCACACACGGATTGAAGTCCGTTCATTTTGAACGTGACTTCAGGTACAACGGGACTAGCGAAGGAAGAAGGAAGCAGACGACCAGGCAAACACTAGTAAAAGAGCTGGAAGAAGAAACGAAGAGCAGGAGAAGAGGCCGGAAAGCACGGAGAAGTCGGAAGAAGACCCCCAGATGACGATTAAGAAGAAAGCTGGGGTCCTCCGCTAGCAAAAGAGCAGAAGATAGTGGATAAGCCTGGCAAGAAGACCCCTGGAGCTCACATAGGGTAGGGGGCGGTGATCTGGGGGCCCCCTTATTAAAGGGGGCTCCTGGATTCCGCTAAGCAGCCCGCAGACCCTGACAACCAACGGCCAGGGTTGTCAGGAAGCGTCCCTTGTCCTCATCAACATGGGGACAAGGTGCTTTGGGGTGGGGGGGCAGAAGGGCCCCCCTTCCCCAAAGCACCCACCTCCCCATGTTGAGGGCACATGGCCTGGTACGGTTCAAGGGGGGTGCTCTCTCATCTCCACCCCCCCTTCCTGACCGGCCAGGCTGCGTGCTCAGATAAGGGTCTGGTATGGACTTTGGGGGGACCCCCACTCAGTTTTTCGGCGTAGGGGTTACCTATAAAACCCATACCAGGCGACAGGGCTCGCAAGGTGTCAATCTCGCCAATGGAGGTGGCGACATTGACCTCCTTAGCTAGTCCCGTCATACCTGAAGTCACCTTCAAAATGAATGGACTTTAGTCTGTGTGTGGGCTAGTCCGTTCATTTGGAAAGTCTGGCGGACTAGAACACAGACGAGCGGATTGTCTGCCGGAAAACCAAGTCCGGCGGACAATTTTGAGTCAAGTCTTCTTTCAAAGTCCGCCAAACTTTTGGGAAGAAAAAGTCCGCCGAGCCCACACACATTCGAATTGTCAGGCGGACTCTGGTCCGCGGGATAGTCTGATCGTGTATACACGGCATTAAACACCCAGATCAAATTTAGATATATTTGTACACATATGTAATGTAATTCAGTCTTATTCATTTATATGGACATATCCATGTATCCCTTATATACATTTTTGGGACATTGTTTATCCATTCATTTTTTTATTTCATTATTATTTTTTTATTTTTTTTTATATATACTTTATACATTGTTGCACATCAGTTTATTTTAAGAGCACATCACATAATCACATGTCAGTCAAGGTTTGATTCACAACATTTGTTGAGATCTCAGGTGATCCATCTAATTTAATTTGGTTAATTTATCAATTAAACAATTATCTGGTCAACAACAAAAAGTATTTATTAGACCTCTTTCACACCAGGGCGTTTTGCAGGCGCTATAGCGTTAGAAATAGCGCCTGCAATCTGCCCTAAAGAAGCTGCACCATTGTGTGTAGTGTGAAAGCCCTGAGGGCTTTCACACTACAGCGGTGCACTGGCAGGACGTCAGAAAAAAGTCCTGCCAGCAGCTTCTTTGGAGCGGTGAAGGAGCGGTGTGTTTATCGCTCCTCCACCGCTGCTCCCCATTGAAATCAATGGGGCAGCGCTGTAATGCCGCCGGTAAAACGCCGCTATTGCGGTGTATTGCCGGCGGTTTTAACTCTTTCGCGGCCGCTAGCGGCCAAAATGCGCCGCAAATCCGGCGGTAAAACGCCGCTAAAAATAGCGGTGTTTTACCACTGACGCAAAGGGCAGTGTGGTGTGAAAGGGGTCTTAAAAATTAATTCTTGTGATTATCATCTATGAGTAAGTACTGTTTATAGTGTGAAATGCTTAAGTTTTCTGTCCGCTCTGCTGTGGCATGTATTTTTGATCCTGTTTTTTGAACAAAAGGCAATCTTTGGAGTGTGGCTGTCCAGACTTTCTATTTTATTGCTATATGTATTACCAGAACCCATGGCTTCTAAACTGGAGGAGAGGTTTTATCCCATTTTTTGATTGACCTAGCTGGAGCGGTGATATCCCCTTCCCTACAACCTGCAGGGCCCCGGTACAAGAAACCTTGAAGGATCCCTCTAACTCCATCCCAGGGCCCTTTCTCATGTTCTGCAGAGGGGCACCTTCTGCCATCTTGAGGCCCCCGCATGGTGGTGAAATGTCAGAGCCCAGTCACAAGTGCAGCCTTTGAGACCCTGGTAGTTCTGCCACTGACCTTACTATTACTAGGGGCATTTTGGAGGCTGTAAGGGAGCACTTTGGAAGATATATGGGTGGCCCTCTGGAGGTACTAAAACAGTACCTCCAGAGTGCCCCTTTAATGCAGTAGTGGCGGTGGTGGGATCAGTGAGGGGATGGAATCGGGGACAGAGGGATGGTGGTGGGGGAGAGTGGGATCAGTGCAGGGGAGGGCTGGCAGCCTTAGGCCTGGGGGGCAAGTCCAGTCAAGTGGCCCATTGAACCCCAGAATCAGCTGACCATCCATCTACACCACATTTCCCGTACAGAGAGGGAGGGAGACTGCTCCACATTGCCCCAGAGAGAGAGAGAGACTGCTTGACACTGCCGGTCACTCTCTCTGTGCAGGCAGTGTGAAGCGGTCACTCTCTGTGCAGGCAGTGTGAAGCGGTCTCATTCTGTGTGGGCAGTGTGAAGCGGTCACTCTCTGTATAGGCAGTATGAAGCGGTCACTTTCTGTGTGCAGGCAGTGTGAAGCAGTCACTCTCTATGCGGGCAGTGTAAAGCGGTCACTCTCTGTGTAGGCAGTGTGAAGCAGTCACTCTCTGTGCAGGCAGTGTGAAGCAGTCACTCTCTGTGCAGGCAGTGTGAAGCAGTCACTCTCTGTGCAGGCAGTGTGAAGCAGTCGCTCTCTGTGTAGGCAGTGTGAAGCAGTCACTCTCTGTGTAGGCAGTGTGAAGCTGTCACTCTCTGTGCAGGCAGTGTGAAGCGGTCACTTTCTGTGTGCAGGCAGTGTGAAGCAGTCACTCTCTGTGTGGGCAGTGTGAAGCGGTCACTCTCTGTGTGGGCAGTGTGAAGCGGTCACTCTCTGTGTGGGCAGTGTGAAGCGGTCACTCTCTGTGTAGGCAGTGTGAAGCGGTCACTCTCTGTGTAGGCAGTGTGAAGCGGTCACTCTCTGTGCGGGCAGTGTGAAGCGGTCACTCTCTGTGCGGGCAGTGTGAAGCGGTCACTCTCTGTGCGGGCAGTGTGAAGCGGTCACTCTCTGTGCGGGCAGTGTGAAGCGGTCACTCTCTGTGCGGGCAGTGTGAAGCGGTCACTCTCTGTGCGGGCAGTGTGAAGCGGTCACTCTCTGTGCGGGCAGTGTGAAGCGGTCACTCTCTGTGCGGGCAGTGTGAAGCGGTCACTCTCTGTGCGGGCAGTGTGAAGCGGTCACTCTCTGTGCGGGCAGTGTGAAGCGGTCACTCTCTCTGTGCAGGCAGTGTGAAGCGGTCACTCTCTCTGTGCAGGCAGTGTGAAGCGGTCACTCTCTCTGTGCAGGCAGTGTGAAGCGGTCACTCTCTGTGCAGGCAGTGTGAAGCGGTCACTCTCTCTGTGCAGGCAGTGTGAAGCGGTCACTCCCTGTGTGGGCAGTGTGAAGCAGTCACTCTCTATGGGGGCAATCATTTTGGAGCAGTCTCCCAGAGAGAGACTGCAAGATTGCCCCAGAGAGACTGAAAAAAAGAGCTTGCCCCTTCCCCACACCCAGTACAAAGACCAATAAGACTGCAGGAAGGTGAAGACTAAAGACTGTTCTGTCACTGCCGCCACACTAAGTACTACCTGTGGAATCTGGAGCTTCTCTGGTGAGTGAGCACCACACCACTGGGCAAGCCAAGCAAGCAGAGTAGCCAAGAGTCACAGCGAGTTCAGCAGGCTAAACATGCAAGTCCTGCTTTCTACCTGGCATGACCACCATATTAACCAGGATGCAGGCTCCTCCTGTGTCAATTGCGGGTAGTGAGAAAAGCACATGCAGGTGCACACCCTGGGGCACCAGCCAGATTAAGGGCATTGTGGGCCTGGTGCTGCAGTGGAGCAGGTTTAGGAGTGGCAGGGATATGAGGCAAGTAATGTCATTTCCCAGCTCTCCTCTTACTGGCCACCCTTCGCATGTTTCCAGGAGCTTGTGCTAGCTTGTGCCCAGACTTGGTCGCAGTCACACAGGTGTAATGCTAGTGAAGCCTGGCACTTGATTTACTAAGCATCCATAAGAGCCGTGTGTGGGTGTATGCTATGAGGTGAAAGTTTTCAAGCCATCAGAATACAGTGATCGCTGCCGGCAGCTTAGCAGCCAGCAGTGATCACAAAAAAAAGAAATAAAGACAAGCTGGTTGTATTGTCAGTTGATAGATCAAATTCTGTGCAGCCAGTCTGCACATAGATTGATTGAAATTTCTGCTGAACAGGCAGAATTTCAATCTGTCTATGGTGGCCTAAGTCCACCAGTCTCTGTTTAATAATATCCTCAAATCTTCTGAAAGGAGCGCTCCACTTAGGTGTAGAAATTCACTTTGAAATCCACCTTATTTCCAGAACTCTTTTTAGGGTCCTTTCACACTGAAGGCGCTTTACAGGCGTTTTAGTGCTAAAAATAGCGCCTGTAAACTGCCTCTCATGCCACCCCAGTGTGAAATCCCCGAGTGCTCTCACACTGGGGCGGTGCGCTTGTAGGACATTCTGAAAAGTCCTGCAAGCAGCATTATTGGGGCAGTTTGGGAGAGGTGCCCTGCCCATTGAAATGAGCAACACAGGCGGTTTTAACTCTTTCTTGAGCTGCTAGTGGGTTTTAAAAGTGCCCCGCTAGCGCTGCTAAAACGAGCAATGCTTTACCACTACTGCCCACACCGCCCCAGTGTGAAAGTACCCTTGGATACTAGATGTGCAAACAATAAGGTGAGAGCACATCTAATGCCTACAGAGAGTAATGGAAATTAGGTGGAGTTCAAAGTGAACCGTATAATTACCTGCTGGGATTGGCATTTAGAGGGTTAAAACAGGCAGGGATGAAATGTGATATCAACTCCTGTCTGTCAAATGCCTCTGAAAAGTGACCTGAGCATGGATCACTTTTTAGAGGAGTGGCTGCTGCAAGTGAATACAAGCCTTTAGTGTGCTGCAGTGCGAGTGTACTGGTGGCTTTCACAGTCCCCCAGACTTCTTTTAGGTTGCACATTTTTGCTGCATTTTCTGGAATTGCACCAAAGATGCAGCATGCAGGATGTTTTGTGCACTTTCAGAACATGCAGTAAAAATGTGCAAACTCTATGGGACCAGGGGCAACATGCAGGAAGACTGCCAGGACACCAGCACTGCAGCCAAACCGCAGCACTCCAGTGTGAGCCCACATCATACCACCAAGAAGGTACTGCTCAGGCTGCTAGAAAAAAAAAAAAAAACTCTTTGGCTGCAGAGTGGGGGAGGGAGGAGGAGTTCACTTACTTGGATGGTCTCAGCCTCCCAGGAGCCTCACTGGATTCCAGCCGACTGCTCATATTGAACTTTGCTGCCCCGGAGTGTGGGCAGGGAAAGAAGCAGGTCCTGCCTCTGCCAGCCAATGGTGTGGAGGAGGGAGGGGCTGGGCGGGGCTGTGCTGTGTAACACAGACTGTCAGCCCTGAAATGAAGACATCGCTGGATCACAGTACTGGACTCGGCCAGCTCAAGATCTGCGCATGTGTGCTCTTGGACTGATGGCACAGCAGCCTTTGCCACAGCATATCAGAGTAGCCCAGGGGGCAATTGCATCCCTGCCCCCCAGCCCAGCCCTCCCCTGGATCAGTGGCAGAGGGATGGTGGGGGGATGGCATCAGGGACAGAGGGATGGTGGGGGTGGGGAGTGGGATCAGGGACAGAAAGATGGTGATGGGGAAATGGGATCAGGGACAGAGGGATGGTGGTGGGGGGGGGAGTGGGATCAGGGACATAAGGATGGTGGGGGGGAGTAGGATCAGGGACATAAGGATGGTGGGGGGAGTAGGATCAGGGACATAAGGATGGTGGGGGGGAGTGGAATGAGGGACAGAGGGATGGTGGGGGGAGTGGAATGAGGGACAGAGGGATGGTGGGGGGGGGGGGGTCGGGACAGAGGGATGGTGGGGGGGTCGGGGACAGAGGGATGGTGGGGGGGTCGGGGACAGAGGGATGGTGGGGGGGTTGGGGACAGAGGGATGGTGGGGGGATCAGGGACAGAGGGATGGTGGGGGGATCAGGGAAAAAGGGATGGTAAGGGGGGTGGGATGGTATCAGGGACAGAGGGATGATGGTGGTGGGGGGAGGTGGGATCAGAAACAGAAAGATGGTGGGGTGGGATGGCATCAGGGACAGAGGGATGGTGGTGAGGTGGGATGGGATCAGGGACAGAGGGATGGTGGTGGGGTGGGATGGGATCAGGGACAGAGGGATGGTGGTGGGGTGGGATGGCATCAGGGACAGAGGGATGGTGGTGGGGTGAGATGGGATCAGGGACAGAGGGATGGTAGTGGGGCGGGATGGGATCAGGGACAGAGGGATGGTTGTGGGGTGAGATGGGATCAGGGACAGAGGGATGGTTGTGGGGTGAGATGGGATCAGGGACAGAGGGATGGTGGTGGGAAGGGATCAGGGACAGAGGGGTGGTGGTGGGATGGGATCAGGGACAGAGGGATGGTGGTTGGATGGGATCAGGGACAGAGGAATGGTGGTGGGGTGAGATGGGATCAGGGACAGAGGGATGGCGGTGGGGTGGGATGGGATCAGGGACAGAGGGATGGTGGTGGGATGGGATCAGGGACAGAGGGATGGTGGTGAGATGGGATGGGATCAGGGACAAAGGGGTGGTGGTGGGGTGGGATGGGATCAGGGACAAAGGGGTGGTGGTGGGGTGGGATGGGATCAGGGACAAAGGGGTGGTGGTGGGGTGGGATGGGATCAGGGACAAAGGGGTGGTGGTGGGGTGGGATGGGATCAGGGACAAAGGGGTGGTGGTGGGGTGGGATGGGATCAGGGAGAGAGGGATGGTGGTGGGGTGAGATGGCATCAGGGATAGAGGGATTGTGGTGGGATGGGATCAGGGACAGAGGGATGGTGGTGGGGTGGGATGGCATCAGCGACAGAGATATGGTGGTGGGGTGGGATGGGATCAGGGACAGAGCAATGGTGGTGGGATGGGATCAGGGACAGAAGCATGGTGGTGGGATCAGCGACAGAGGTAGGGTGGGATGCAATTAGGGACAAAGGGATGGTGGTGGGATGGGATCAGGGACAAGGGTGGTGGTGGGGTGGGATGGGATCAGGGACAGGGGGGTGGTGGTGGGGTGAGATGGGATCAGGGACAGAGGGATTGTGGTGAGATGGGATCAGGGACAGAGGGATAGTGGTGGGGTGGGATGGGATCAGGGACAGAAAGATGGTGATGGGGAAATGGGATCAGGGACAGTGGGATGGTGGTGGGAGGGAGTGGGATCAGGGAATAAGGATGGTGGGGGGAGTAGGATCAGGGACATAAGGATGGTGGGGGGGAGTGGAATGAGGGACAGAGGGATGGTGGGGGGGTCAGGACAGAGGGATGGTGGGGGGGGGGGTCGGGGACAGAGGGATGGTGGTGGGGGGGGGGATCAGGGACAGAGGGATGGTGGGGGATCAGGGACAGAGGGATGGTGGGGGGGATCAGGGAAAAGGGGATAGTAAGGGGGGTGGGATGGCATCAGGAACAGAGGGATGATGGTGGTGGGGGGGAGATGGGATCAGAAACAGAAAGATGGTGGGGTGGGATGGGATCAGGGACAGAGGGATGGTGGTGAGGTGGGATGGGATCAGGGACAGAGAGATAGTGGTGGGGTGGGATGGGATCAGGGACAGAGGGATGGTGGTGGGGTGGGATGGCATCAGGGACAGAGGGATGGTGGTGGGGTGAGATGGGATCAGGGACAGAGGGATGGTGGTGGGGTGGGATGGGATCAGGGACAAAGGGATGATGGTGGGATGGGATCAGGGACAGAGGGATGGTGGTGGGATCAGCGACAGAGGTGGGGTGGGATGGGATTAGGGACAGAGGGATGGTGGTGGGATGGGATCAAGGACAAAGGGGTGGTGGTGGGGTGAGATGGGATCAGGGAGAGAGGGATGGTAGTGGGGTGAGATGGGATCAGGGACAGAGGGATTGTGGTGGAATGGGATAAGGGCAGAGGGATGGTGGTAGGGTGGGATGGCATCAGGGACAGAGGGATGGTGGTGGGATCAGCGACAGAGGGATGGTGGTGGGGTGGGATGGGATTAGGGACAGAGGGATGGTGGTGGGGCGGGATGGCATCAGGCACAGAAGGATGGTGGTGGGGTGGGGTGGCATCAGGGACAGAGCAATAGTGGTGGGATGGGATCAGGGACAGAAGGATGGTGGTGGGATCAGCGACAGAGGTAGGGTGGGATGGAATTAGGGACAGAGGGATGGTGGTGGGATGGGATCAGGGACAGAGGGATTGCGGTGGGGTGGTATGGGATCAGGGGCAGAGGGATTGTGGTGGGGCGGGATGGGATCAGGGGCAGAGAGATTGTGGTGGGTGGGGGAAGGGGGGTGTTAGTATTACTCACTTGCTCTGTCCACAGGGCAACTATTAGGCCCCTTTCAGACTGGGGCAGTGCGGACGTCGGCGGTAAAGCGGCACTATTTTTAGTGGCACTTTACCGTTATTTTAGCGGCGGTATCTGGCCGCTAGCAGGGGTTAAAAGGGTTGCAGCGGCGCTTGATGGCAGTATAACTGCACTGCCCCACTGATTTCGATGGGTAGGAGCGGTGATTGCACTGCTCCAAAGATGCTGCTAGCAGGACTTTTTTCACCGTCTGCTATCGCACCGCTCCAGTGTGAAAGCCCTCCGGCTTTCACACTGGAATGAAAGGGGCCGATTTTTTCAGGCGCTATACAGGCGCTATTTTTAGAGCTGTAGCACCTGAAAAATGCCTCCGTGTGAAAGGGGCCTTAGTCGTGCACTCCACAAATCTGGCCTTTATGAGCGGCAAGAAGAAAGCCATTGTTGAAAGCCATAAGAAGTCTCGTTTGCAGTTTGAAAGAAGCCATGTGGGGGACACAGCAAACATGTGGAAGAAGGTGCTCTAGTCAGATGAGACCAAAATTGAGGGCAACAACCCTAAACATACAGACAGAGCTACAATGCAATGGTTTAGATCAAAGCATATACATGTGTTAGAATGGCCCAATCAATGTCCAGACCTAAATTAAAAAATGTCCACAAGCGACGCTTTATAAGCCTTTATTGGTTACCAGGGGGTCTGGTCCTAGAATTATTGCTCTTGCACTGATGTTCGCAGCGATACCTCACATGTGTGGTGCAATCACTGTTTATGTGTGCGTTCAGGACCAACGTGTGTGTTTGCCTTTGCACACAAGCAGGATGGGGGGGATGGGAGCACTTTATATGTATTATTTATTGGCGGGACACTGGTACACTAACAGATGTTGATCATCCACTGGCAGACAGTGATAGATGTTGATATCACAATGCAACACTATTACAGATGTTTTGTGCACTGATATATCAAAAAAGACAGGTCTCAAATCGAGAGAGACCAAACAGTGAGGCTCACTGAAGAGCAAGGCACAAATAAGTATAATTAACTTCTCCTATTCTGACATTTGATAAAAATATAAAATGGTACAACAAGTAACTATGACACGCTTATGGGCAGGGTCAAAGGACCACTGACAACCTCTCAAAATTGTAAAAGTTATCGGCTGAGAAATGGCTACAGTCAAAACCAGCATAGACAAGGGGGACAGGACACAACATGCATACATAGAACATAAGACAAAAATTGTTTATTGCATCGTTTATTGCACTGGCGCAATAAATGTGCGCCAGTGGGTCCTAAATAGGGCAATAGAACTGACCCCAATTTGCCTGGGGGCTCGAGCCAGCTAAGAACCGGAAAAAGTGGGGGACTCAAGTGTAACCACTGATACAGACATGGTAATAACACTATTGAGGGTCTATTAGATGAGGTAGCATACTAGAAATATACTGCAGTGCACTGTATGTTAACATATATTTTGCTTGATAGCATAACCATCCGGTGGATAATGGAATGCAGGTGCAAAAGTCTTCAAAACAAATTGCTAGTATAACCGTGGGAGAACATCACCATAAGCCATGCAGTCTTATTGATGAGCAGTAATAGTTGGTATTAATACAAAGAATTACCGCTCTAAGGTAATGACTTCTCCCAAAACAGCAGTCTCCACAATCCCACAGGGTGCTGGTTCTGTTTGCAACAGGAACTGAAGTAGAAAAGATGTAGCTGGATAGCCGCACTCCAAATTATTCAACTTTATTTAAAAAATGTAATTAAAATCATAGCATCTAGGCTGGTAAACAGACTAACTGCACAGTCGCTGACATGTTTCACATCGAACGCAGTGCTTAGTCGTATGTCAGCGGCTGTACAGTTAGTCTGTTTACCAGCCTAGATGCTATGATTTTAATTACATTTTTGAAATAAAGTTGAATAATTCGGAGTGCGGCTATCCAGCTACATCTTTTCTACTTCAATAGTTGGTATTAGTTACCTCTGGTGATCACGTATAGGGTACAGTATACTCACGGGGTCCAGATATCAATTCATTCCTTACATTCAGTCCTGTACATGATCATGTATAGCGCACTCAGTGTTATGCTGTAATGGTCTGTGAGTGAATATTCTGATTCCGCTAGCTGCCGCTAATTATCGGGACCGATAGGTGTTCCTCCCGTTCAGAGGTATGCAGGCTCACAACCCGGCTGGAGGCTGACGCCGTAGCGCGACGTCCGACCGGAAGTGACGTCATGTTTGTTTTTGTGCACTGACTGGTACAGATGTGATCAGACAGTGACAGATGTTTTTTGCACTGTGACAGATGTTTATGGGAGCATGGTGACAGCTGTTACCTGTAGTAATGACATAAGGAGAGAGATTGGAACTTTGTGTGAAGCAAGCGGCCGAATTGAACAACATGAACAGGGAGTGACTGGTGGGTATAAAATGATAAATAGCCTAATCGCATAGTGTTATAACATGTACATAATAACATAACATGAACCAATTGCATGATTATATGATTTAAATACATATGAATCACATAGTAAGAAGATACCATAGTAACATGAAAGTACATGACATTAACATGATAGAAAGGAAACCACCAGACGCTAAAATCCATGTTCACATAATGTAACGGTCCATGACAACTTGGTATAGGCCAATAAAACCAACATAATGATGTACATATTCTTTGATATCACTCAGCAAGATTTAGCTATCAAACTTTCTGACTCGGAATGGGAAACCATATGTACTTATATACACAAAGGCTCCCTTAATGTAGCGGTTCAAGAAGGCGGATACAAAATTCTCTCCAAATGGTACAGAACCCCTTCTCTGCTTCACAAATTCTAAGATGCCATCTCAAACTTATGCTGGCGCTGTGGCATGGCTGAGGGCACCATGCTCCACATTTGGTGGTCGTGTCCCTCCCTCCAAAATTTCTGGAGGTCGGTCCACGACACCATACTTGCAGTAACATCCCAAAGTAATGACTTCTCCCCAGCCTCCTATCTACTTCACTACACCAAAATCCCCAAAAGACGCTATTTTAAATCCCTCAATATGATTATGATCAATACTGCTCAACACTGCATCCCATGCCATTGGCGTTCCTCTTCAGTACCAACTTTAGCTGAATGGTTCCGCAGATTGAACAATACCGAAACCTTTGAAGAATTAATTAGCATCTCCAATGACACAGTAACCAAATTTTCAGCAACCTGGCATGACTGGCGATGTTTCAAACTTACCGACGCTTACTCTTCACAATCTGGCTAAACGTCTCTCATACACTAGACTATTTCTCTTTCAATTTCCCCCTCCTTCCCCGACTTTGCCACCCCCCCTTCCTACTCCCCCACAACGTATATTAATGCGCTGAATATCCTCCCATTGTAAGGTTCAGATGCTTTAGCATACTCTTCTACCTTGTCGTGTCACCCTTTAGGCTGTTCTTGAACCAACTCAACAACTACCTAAGATTATTGTTATTGTAAGTTACACAATTTTAAATTGGTTAGGTTCTGTCGCCAGCTACAATGTCTTCTCTATGTTCACCTAAGCTTCTACTATTTACTGTGTCATGACTATATTGACGTGATATCTTTTCGATTGCCTGTTTTCTCTTGTATGTTTACATTATCTTAATAAAAATTTTGTGGAAAAAAAAAAGATATCACTCATGGGTTATACAAATAGTGAAGGCATGTATATCGCTCGACGCATTTCATGGGTGATCAACAAATTTTCAGGAGCATAATGTAAATTCAATTAATGTGACTGGCCAAAGAACTCTCTCCTTATGCCAATCCAATAGGGATGGAGGCACTTGACAGTTCATGTCTTGGCCTCATATAAAGTCCCAAACCCTCCTCCTTTTCTTTAACATAATAAAGATGGAAGCATGCGTTTCCTACTACCATATTTACCTCTTCCTTGGTATTGTCCACCAACAGTTTAACTACTATTGTCAACACATTCTATCTCTCTTGTAGTCTCTGGCCCAATGTGTTTTTTTCTTAGACAGGTTCAGGGGAGAGGCCAAGCTTACTTTTACATGTCCATCAATTTGTTACGTTCCTTCCAGCTATCTGTGGGGTTGGGTGTTGGTGCTTTGGCTGGGGATCTCAATCCTGGGAGCTGTGATGCACACTGTAAGCCCTCCCTTGTGACACGGGGGCTCAGGCGGAGGTTCCTTTGTGCATGGACACCAATCCCCCAGCAATGAGCGTATGATGTCAACCCTGGCGCCATTGCATTTATGTTGTGTATTCATCTAGGCAGGTTTATTGAGGTTATTGTGGCGCCAACTGCCGAGTGTCTAGCTCTGCTCAGGTGGGGGTGCCATCCCTCTAATTAGCTGTCCCCTTGACGTTGGTGGTTACCCAGTGGCTACATTGGAGTATGTATACTCCTCCTAGCTGGATTAGACTTCTCCTGTCGAGCATGATGTCAGTGGCCATCATGCACTAGCTAGACTACATGGGAGGACATAGGATACCTAGGTAACTTTGTGGTTGATATATTTTGGTCTGTTCTCTACACTAATTTGGTGGCTTGTCTGCAACTTTTCTTCAAATACTCTTCCCAATTGGGCCACACTGTCACATTCTATTCTTATCTCTCATATCTATCAATTCACCCATTTTTACAACACTTACCTATGTCAGTAATAGTACACATTTGCACTTATGGATTACTATGTGATCTTCTTACTTTTAATCACATACAAATCTTATAATTAATTTTTAGTCAATTGCTTTCATTATTGTTACACTTTAGGTCATATGGGGTACTGCTCCCCAGAAATGTCTGTTCCTTGCTGGCTTTCCACCATTTGCCCTTGGGGTTTACTGCCTCAGCTCCCGGGACTGATGATGCCTCCCCCAGTCGGTCTCAGCCCATGGCGCTGTCATCTACATTCAGAGTTTATCTGTAAGTTACCTATGGGTGATTCATGGCTATCACCCTAATTATTTATATACATTTTTCTCCCACTTGCCCCCACCCCCCCCCCCCCCCCGTTTGGCCAATCACATTAATTACATTTACATTATGTTTATAGATTTCTTGCAGATTTCTTGCATCTGCTCCTGAAGATTGGGGGTTACGAATGAAGCGCATCCAGCTATATAGATGACTTCACTATTTTTATAACCCAAGAGTAATATCAAACAATATGTACATTATGTTGGTTTTATTGGCCTATACCAATTTTCTGGTGGTTTCCTTTCTATCATGTTAATGTCATCTACTTTCATGTTATCATGTTACAATTATCTTCTTACCATGTAATTCATATATAATTAAATCATATAATCATGCAATTGGTTCATGTTATGTTATTATGTACATGTTATAACACTATGCAAGGCCATTTATCATTTTATACCCACCAGTCACTCCCTGTTCATGTTGTTCAATTCAGCCGCTTTCTTCACACAAGTCCCAATCTCTCTCCTTATGTCAATCCAATAAGGATGGAGGCACTTGACAGTTCATGTCTTGGCCTCATATAAAGTCCCAAACCATCAGTTTTTCCTTAATACATCTCCTGTAGTAGGTCTGCAGTTTGACCATCTCTAGTATCATGTCTGCAGTCTCTGGCTATCTCTAATATCATGTCTGCATTCTCTGACCCTCTCTTGTAGTATTAAAACAAAACAGAAAAAGCCCCTCAAGGCAAAAAAGCCCCAGGACTTTCAGGGACGTAGCAGAGCTGTCACTGAGGTGAGCACATATACTATGCTATAGTAAAAAAATACTTATACAATGTATAACCTCATGTAAGGATTTTAACTAAAAAATAACTAATAAATAATAAGTACCTTCATCCAAGTTTATATAAAGAGAAAAAGGGAAAAGGGGGAGCCTCTAGTTTAGGTATATGGCTTGACATATGGCCATTCATTGTCCAACCTGGTGAGCAATTTGATTATTTTTTATATATAACTTGCTGCATTATATTTGTTTATCATTTTTTAATGTAATGCATTTGACTTGTGCTTTACTCAATTATTTATCTTCTAGATTATTCCCCCTGAAGAAGCGGTAACTACACCACAAAACTAGGAAAAGTCAATTTCAAGATTTACGGAGTATTTGTTTTTTGAAAAAAATATGTTTTAATATACCTTGTATGTAATTTTTTATATGTAATAAATAATTTGTATATTATATATTTTTATATATATTATATATATTATAAATACTTACAGTATATTGCCTGTTATTACTACACAGACAGTCCATCATCATTTTTGAGCCTGGGAATAGATATATGGTCCGGTCCAGCAACTATCCTATTTTCCCACCCTCACCCCTTTTTCCTTATTATACAAATAGTTTAAAAACAAAACATGATTTGAGAATCTAGTAAGTATACAAACATATTTGACACAGTAGCTCAGTATTGCAACTTTGAAGCTTGTCGTGAGGCTAGTATACTTCATACTGTACATATATTCCAATGCGTTTCACAGAATATTTCTGCTTTTTCAGGGAATCTTTTGATATGCGTATAGAAAATTGTCAGATTCCAAAGAGGATGTTCTAATACACTCAATTTTATAATTTATCATAATGCATTGAGTTATAACACAAATAGAAAAGTCAAGAATTAATAGACAAGTTATACATGTGGATCTCCAAATATGTGAGAATAAAAGGATTATAAAGCAATCGCTCCCCCCCCCCCCCCCCCCGGTCAAAACCAGGGCAAAGTTGGATGAACACTGGACTGCATACCAGATGGAATAAGCAATTTTCTAGACGCATATCAAAAGATTCCCTGAAGAAGCAGAAATATGTGAAATGTGTTGGAATACATGGACAATTTGAAGTGAACACTAGCCTTATGAAAAACGTCAAAGTTGTAATGTCCAGATGTCAGGAGTAAATGACGCAGAATTTAGGGTCAGTAGTAAGAGACATGGGGTTTAGAGGTTAGGAGTAGGAGACCATCTGCCCAACAGTACAGCTATACAGAATTCCTCTGCACAGCTTACGACCAACCCCTGGACTTATGGTGGTTCCTGTTGTCCTCAGCATAAGCTCTTGTCTTATTTTCCCTAGATCCAGTAGTTGGGGGCTAGCAAGAATGGCCAATAACAGTCTTCCTACCCCTGTAAACAAGGACCTGCCCCTGAACATTTGATCGGCACGCAATCTCCTCCCCAGCACAAGCTCTGTGACTGCGAGTGACAATTGCACCTTTAGCAAAGACAGAATGGAAGGGTTTTTCCCCATATAATGCAAACTGTGAGGGCACACTGGGACCCCCTTCCCCTCAGGGTCTATGTGCACTGCACACATTACACCCATGGAGGATACACCACTGACCAGGAGACATATTTGATCTTAGGAACACTGCCACCTGGAGGTTTAAATGAAGAGGTGGAACTTCGTACCAATAGGCAGGGTTGCAAGTTAGTATAAGGCTAAATTACTACTATTGGTTAGGTTTTTATTAATTAAATGATGCATTTTATTACTATTTGGCTTGAGTCAGTATCTTTCTGTAACTCATCTTATCATCGGTTCTATCCAAACATTATATGCAAGTAAAGGCTCAATAATTCTGGGAAATATAAAGGAAAACCTCTAAGCAAACAAAAGCAAAACATAGACTACAACAGTACTATGTTTAAATGACATGAATGTATGTATGGATTTACATCGGAGTACAAATAATAAGGAATTATTATTAACCACTTCAATACCAGGCACTTAAATACCTTCCTGCCCAGGCCAATTTTGAGCTTTCAGTGCTGTCGCACTTTGAATGACAATTGCGCGGTCATGCTACGCTGTACCCAAATTACATTTTTATCATTTTTTCCCCCCACAAATAGAGCTTTCTTTTGGTGATATTTGATCACCTCTACGGTTTTTATTTTTTGCTAAACAAATAAAAAAATACCTAAAATTTTGAAAAAAAATAGTTTTTTTTGTTTGTTTCAAAACTTTGTAAATAAGTAAGTTTTCTCCTTCACTTATGGGCACTGATGGGGCTACACTGATGGGCACTGATGAGGCGGCACTGATGGGCACCAATGAGGTGGCACCAATGAAGTGGCACTGATGAGGTGGCATTGATGGACACTGATATGTGGCACTGATGGGTGGCACTGATGGGCGACACGGATGGGCACTGATAGGTGGCACAAATTGGCACAGATAGCTGGCATAGATTGGCGTGGATGGGCATGGATAGGCAGCACAGATGGGAATGGATAGGCCGCACAGATGGGCATGGATGGGCACTGATAGGTGGCAGGGATGGGCACTGATAGGTGGCACTGATAGGTGGCACGGATGGGCACTGATAGGCGGCATTGTATTACATTATACCATACTAATGGATGCCAATCACTGCCAAACAATAATGCATGCCAATCAGTGATGCCCATTGTGGGCACTAATTGCCATCCATTATGGGCACTGATTGACATCCATTGTGGGCAATGACTGGTATCCCTGGTGGTCTAGGGAGGATTACCTTGGGCTGGGCATCCCTGGTGGTCTGGTGGCGTCCCTGGCGGTCCAGTGTGGGCATCCTCGGGGGGGGGGGGGGCTACGCTGATAATCGATCAGCACAGACCCCCCCTGTCAGAGGAGCAGCTGATCGTCTCTCCTCTACTCGCGTCTGACAGATGTACCCCTACCCATTTATCTGTGAAAAAAAGTAAAAAAACAAAAAAACACAACACACAAGGGTTAAAATAGTTTATTGCACAGCTCTTCTCGCCGGACTCCTCCGCTATCTTCTGCTCTTTTGCTAGCTCTTTCACTAGCGGAGGAGCCCAGCTTTTTTCTTCGCCACCGCCCTCGACCTCAGGGGTCTTGTCTCCCCCTTCGGTTCTTCTTGCCGGGCCACCGCGCCTTCTTCTAGCTCTTTTACAAGCGGTGGCCCGGTCTTCTGTCGCCGCTGTCGTCGTCTTCTGTTCTTCTCCTCTTCTGGAGATGTTGCCTCGTCGCTGCCTCCGGTCACAATGGCAGGGACGCGTACGTGTGTATGTGGCATTAGCGTAAGATGGGGCACAATATGTGGAGGAAGTGTGACCCATCAAGGCCAAAGAAGTTGTGGTTTAAGAATTTAAGAGATTCCACTACAAATCCACTGTACTGCCAATCATGGCATGTAAGCTGAGATAAAACTTTCTGAATACAGGAAATACCTTGATCGTGTGGCATGGAGCTATATAAAGCTTCTACATCTATAGCTACCAAAAGTGATGATGGGGAGACCATAGTACCTTCAAGTATCTGTAACAAGTGGATGGTGTCTTGCAAGTAAGAGGGAAGGCTGACCACGTGTGATCAGATATTCATCCACTAGATGACTTTGATTCTCGGTTAGAGATCCATTACCTGAGATTATAGGTTTCAGAGGTGAGCATATGGCATTTTTGTGCAATTTGGGTAATGAGTAGAAAGTAGGGATGCGGGGAAAGGGGGAATTTTTTTTTTTTTTTTAAGCTTTCAGACATATGCCTCTGCCTCTCTCCCCTTTTGCCTTGCGGTTGGTGGTGTATCCATTTGCAGGTGTTTGGTCCACCGGGTGCACAGAGGCCATCGTTACATGAGAGTGGCCTTTTATGTTTGTCCTATCCTTCCCATACAGCTATGATCCTACATACCTGGATTGTTTGCTGTATTGCCCCGCAGCCAGGCTTGTCCGGTCCTATTGGTTGATTGGCATCAACATCGCCCCGATGGGTGGAGCACCCATCTTGCTCCTCTTCACCCATAGCGAGGCTGAATAACAACCAAGCCTAGCTATGGACATGGTATGTAAATATTTATATTTAGCCTGCAGGTTCTCTTCTAAGGCCTCATGCACACGAGACGCAGATGAAACCTCTGTTAAAAAAAAGCTGAAACGCGCGTTTCTAAACGCGCGTTTTGCCGCGTTTGCATGTCGCGTTTAGACGTGTTTAGACGCGTTTAGACGCGTTTGCGTTTAGACGCGTTTATAAAGATAACATCATGTAGACCCTCCCCAAGCTCTCAAAGCATTTTTTTTAACTATTTCTGCTATTTTGATCAGAGTGAGCAGCCGCAGCATAGAGAGCAGTTGTACACTTGCATTTGCCGTGTCACTTGCCACGGCACCTGCCACAAGTTGTGGATTGTCCACTTGCCACGTCACTTGCCACAAGTTGGGGATTGTCCACTTGCCACATCACCTGCCACGTCACCTGCCACAAATTGTGGATTGTCCACTTGCCACGTCACTTGCCACATCACCTGCCACGTCACTTGCCACGAGATGTGGATTGTCCACTTTCCACGTCATCTGCCATGCCACCTGCCACAAGCTGTGGATTGTCCACTTGCCACGTCACCAGCCACATCACCTGCCACAAGTTGTGGATTGTCTACTTGCCGCGTCACTTGCCACATCACCTGCCACGTCACTTGCCACGTCACCTGCCACAAGTTGTGGATTGTTCACTTGCCACGTCACCTGCCACGTCACCTGCCACAAGTTGTGGATTGTCCACTTGCCACGTCACTTGCCACAAGCTGTGGATTGTCCACTTGCCACATCACTTGCCACGTCACCTGCCACGTCACTAGCCACGTCACCTGCCACAAGTTTTGGATTGTCCACTTGCCACGTCACTTGCCACGTCAGCTGCCACGTCACTTGCCACGAGATGTGGATTGTCCACTTTCCACGTCATCTGCCATGCCACCTGCCACAAGCTGTGGATTGTCCACTTGACACGTCACCAGCCACATCACCTGCCACAAGTTGTGGATTGTCCACTTGCCACGTGACTTGCCACATCACCTGCCACGTCACTTGCCACATCACCTGCCACAAGTTGTGGATTGTCTACTTGCCGCGTCACTTGCCACTTCACCTGCCACGTCACTTGCCACGTCACCTGCCACAAGTTGTGGATTGTTCACTTGCCACGTCACCTGCCACGTCACCTGCCACAAGTTGTGGATTGTCCACTTGCCACGTCACTTGCCACAAGCTGTGGATTGTCCACTTGCCACATCACTTGCCACGTCACCTGCCACGTCACTTGCCACGTCACCTGCCACAAGTTTTGGATTGTCCACTTGCCACGTCAGCTGCCACGTCACTTGCCACATCACCTGCCACGTCACCTGCCACAAGTTGTGGATTGTCCACTTGCCACGTCACTTGCCACATCACCTGCCACGTCACTTGCCACGAGATGTGGATTGTCCACTTGCCATGTCACTTGCCACGTCACCTGCCACGTCACTTGCCACGTCAGCTGCCACGTCACTTGCCACAAGATGTGGATTGTCCACTTGTCACATCACCTGCCACATCACTTGCCACATCACCTGCCACAAGTTGTGGATTGTCCACTTGCCACGTCACTTGCCACATCACCTGCCACGTCACTTGCCACAAGATGTGGATTGTCCACTTTCCACGTCACCTGCCATGCCATCTGCCACAAGTTGTGGATTGTCCACTTACCACGTCACCAGCCACATCACCTGCCACAAGTTGTGGATTGTCCACTTGCCACACCACTTTCCACATCACCTGCCACGTCACCTGCCACAAGATGTGGATTGTCCACTTGCTACGTCACCAGCCACATCACCTGCCACAAGTTGTGGATTGTCCACTTGCCACGTCCCTTGCCACGTCCCCTGCCACGTCACCTGCCACAAGTGGATTGTCCACTTGCCACATCACTTGCCACATCACCTGCCACAAGTTGTGGATTGTCCACTTGCCACGTCACCTGACACAAGTTGTGGATTGTCCACTCGCCACGTCACTTGCCACATCCCCTGCCACAAGTGGATTGTCCACTTGCCACATCACTTGCCCCATCACCTGCCACAAGTTGTGGATTGTCCACTTGCCACGTCACCTGACACAAGTTGTGGATTGTCCACTCCCCACGTCACTTGCCACATCACCTGCCACAAGTGGATTGTCCACTTGCCACGTCACTTGCCACGTCCCCTGCCACAAGTGGATTGTCCACTTGCCACGTCACTTGCCACGTCACCTGCCACAAGTTATGGATTGTCCACTTGCCACGTCACATGCCAGTCACCTGCCACAAGTTGTTGATTTTCCACTTGCCACGTCACCTGCCAAGTCACTTGCCGCGTCACCTGCCAGGTCACTTGCCACGTCACCTGCCACAAGTTGTCTATTGTCCACTTTCCACGTCACTTGCCACTTCACCTGCCACGTCACTTGCCACAAGTTGTGGATTGTCCACTTGCCACATCACTTGCCACAAGTTGTGGATTGTCCACTTGCCACGTCACTTGCTACAAGTTGTGGATTGTCCACTTGCAATTGCAATTGTTTAAAATATTTTTCTAATGGTTTTTCATCATTTGCAATCATTTTTGAGATTTTTAATGTAAAAAAAAAGGTCACCTTTAAAAACGCATATAAACGCAAACGCGGCTAAACGCGGTAGCGGCGTTTTGCCGCGTTTTACCGCGTTTTGCCGCGTTTTGCGTCTGAAACGCAGAAATTTTTGTTTCTGAACGCATTTTTTTGCTTCTGGAAAAATGAGATTAAACGCAACTGCATATAAACAGAAAAAAACGAGACTGTGTGCATGGACACATAGGATAACATTGAATGAGTTCAGGTGCAGTTGAAAAAACTGTCCAACTGCATCTGAACGCGCGTTTAACTGCGTCTCGTGTGCATGAGGCCTAAAAGGTCCAAGACT
Organism: Lithobates pipiens; assembly: GCF_037356315.1. NCBI lineage: Eukaryota > Metazoa > Chordata > Amphibia > Anura > Ranidae > Lithobates > Lithobates pipiens. The sequence goes on along the minus strand of NW_027507785.1, from coordinate 188,938,127 downwards.
TCTATATAGAAGCACCTTTCTTGTATCCAGGGAAAATTCGATCAGCTCACTATCCATAGATGCCCTTGATTTAGATTCTGGCCAGAGGATGTAAGAAATGTTATACTGTAATATATATATATATATATATATATATATATATATATATAATGCACCTTTTGTAGTGTCAGACAAACATGACTATACTTTTTTCTATCGCTTTGAAATATATTTAGTAAATAAACCTATATTTCTATTCACCTCCTAGCTTTCTCCACCATGGCCATTTGAGAGATTGGCTGGCCCAGCGCTGTGCACTTTTATGGGATCTCAATGGCCCAGGGCCAGGATGGGATTTTATGGTCTGGCTTCCAGGCAAATGGTTAATTGAAAGCATTGGCATAATCCCTCCTGTTTTTATTGCTAGTGGCATTTGCATTACCCACATGCTTTTGTACAGGCTTAAATGGTCAGTATGTTACTATTCATGTTCATTCATTCATGCATCAATTGCAATTTAGCTATTATGTGATATATACTCTTTTCTTTGAATTTGTAATTACACAGTATCTGTACTTATATTGCAAACAGCAATTTATGCCACCTTATGACACCTCTGAAGAAGAGTCCTCAAAACGCCTCATGTGTCATTTCCTGATACTGTATTACCTATATTCATTATGCCGCAACACTTTACTTTGTTGAATGTTTAAATGTTTTTTTTACTCTTTTTGTACAAATAAATATTACTGTTTATATTACTTGATGATTTTTGGATAGTGCCTCTATAGTCCCAATCCCAAGGGGCAATTTCTTTTCTCAAGGACACTTACCCATTATACACTTAGTGCAAGGATTTTAATTATCAGTGAATAGCATTTATCATTTACAAATTAAACTGGAATGCTACACCATGCCAGATCACTCTTGTTTTTTTCAAAATTTCACTGAAGACTTGCATAGCTTAGACTTTGCAATACATCATTTATAGGCTATATGAATCAGTAAAGTACAAGTAGGCATTAAAGGTCTTATGCTGTCCAAGGCAAAATTCAAAAATTATTAGGTCATACAGTTATTTAAACTGGAACAAAAAGCACCTACTTCTGCATTCTGGTAGCTCTGTCCAAACTGAGTTCTCGCAGGTGATATAATTTGCATTTTGTCCCATCGTATAGCCATTAGAACACTCATAAATAACTCTTTCACCCGACAAATATGTGGCCTTCTTTTGTTCTTTGAGTACTCCATTAGAAATTGTTGGTGGCTGTCTACATGAGGAATCTAAAAGTGGCACATAAAACATACTCATATGTAACATAACTCAGCCATAATTAGACAGGAAAAAAAGCCCAAAACTTTTCATAGTGTATTGCAATCTCGATTCTTCATTCAATTTCTATAGCTCTTATAGTCATGATTGCCCACTGCAGCACAGACATCCAAGGAAATGAAGATGTAACACTGCCTGGCACAGTATACCAGATAATACATGAGAGAGATGTTTTTTCTTTTAAACATAAACCTTAGGTAAATACCCAACACAACTATGCCTTTTCACAATTTATAAGGGAAACCTTTCCAAACCCAAAAAAGTTAAACATATGGAGTAAAAAGTATCTGTGTGAGTGGTGGAGTTGTGTTTTGATGCATCCTTTGATTACCTCATTCTATCAATCATCTCTACAATACTCTGCCAGAATCACGTTTACAACATCATATGTTATAATTGACAAGTAAATAACTGTGTTTTGCTAATAGAACATTGCTAAACAACCTTTACTAGACCTGTGGCCAAATAACTTAAGACCCATCTCTTTACTCCCTTTTGCCTTCAAACTCCTTGAACGTTTAGTCTACAACCGACTGAGCAACCACCTCATTGAAAATAACCTTCTCGATCCTTTTCAGTCTGGATTTCGTCCACAGCACTCCACAGAAACTGCCCTCCTAAAAATCACTAACGACTTACTAACAGCCAAAAGCAACGGTCATTATTCCATACTCTTACTCTTGGACCTTTCTGCTACCTTTGATACAGTTGACCACCCCCTCCTCCTCAAAAAACTCAATTTGCTTGGTCTCCATGGCTGCACTCTCCGTTGGTTTGAATCTTACCTATCTCATCGCACCTTCAGTGTCACTTACAACTCCACTTCCTCTTCTCCAACTCCCCTTTCCGTTGGGGTCCCCCAAGGTTCTGTCCTTGGACCTCTACTATTCTTGATCTACACGTCCTCCCTGGGTCAGCTGATAGCCTCCCACGGCTTTCACTACCATTTATATGCTGATGACACCCAAATCTATATCTCTACCCCTCAGCTCACCCCATCAATCTCCTCACGCATCGCTGATCTACTAACAGACATATCAGCCTGGATGTCACATCACTTCCTCAAACTTAATCTATCTAAAACCGATGGATGCCAGCCTTGGCCACAAGGTTTTTCAGTGGAGAGATCGGGAGCCTGGTCCCTAACCAGGCCTCCCCAAGGAAATAGGGCAAGTGGACTATCTCCGTACAGTATAAAGTATACAAGTGTAAATATGTACACAGTTATAAGAAAAGTACAAACATGTATTGACACATAGATATTAACACTTAGCAGAAGAATCAGTTACAAATTAAAAACATTGGTAACAATCCATCGATATCACCAAGATAATGTTATAATGTTCCCCAAATAGGGAAGATCACAGTGGGATAGTTGATCACCGATAACGTCTCAACTAGTTTTGCAGACTAATGCCAAGATAATGTAATGTAATGCTACATCCCTTCTCCCCCTCCCCTCCCCCCCCCCCGTTGTTGTTGTGTTTAATTGTGTTGGGTCATGGCATGTAGACAAAAGATCTGGACTGGAGACACATTCCAGCAGGGGATGTGTAAGGAGGGGCTGCCTGCTTATCATAATCTCTTTATGTGTTTCAACTGTACTTGTTTGAATATACAAGTGTTGAGTTTCCATTGGTTCTTCATTGTCCCCTACCTCCTCTGTTTGAAACTTAATAAACAGATTTATTGCTCTGCATGTTTAACCCTCAACACCTGTGTGGCTTGTCTCGTGATTGAGGGGTTAAGGGCTGGTTATGGCAAATCTGCAGGCTTCGGTGTGTTTGGAGGACAGGAGACACATGTCTGGCGGAGATGCTCAGCAGGAGTATCCAAGATCCGTCACAGTGGTGGCAGCAGTGGGACGTCTCCTGCAGTCCAGGACATCCAAATCACCACTGGGATTCAAGATCCGGGCAGCCACCGAGGAGCAATACAGGGACCAGCCAACATGAGAGCAGAGTCCGAGAGGAAGCTGCAAGGCATCGGGAAGCAACATCGGAGACCAGCGACAGAGCACACCGTGCGCCGGCAACTCTGGCAAGAGACGCTAAGCCACGTGGGGCACCATCAGGGGAAGATCCTTCCCTCCTCCACAGAGATGTACTGGACGCAGTACTGTGCACGAGAGGTATTCCTGAGGGAACAACCACGAGATGAGTGGAAGACTGAGCTCGGAAGATTGGTTCGGGAGGAGATGAAGCTGGATGCCACCTATAGAGCCCTCCGGTGGTTCGCGGCTCAACTGTGGCCAGGTACAGCAGATAACAGCCCAAAAGAAGGCATTGGCTATGGTGGCATGGGGCTACTCCATCAAAGAATGTATGGAGACCCAGACTTTGGGAGCTCGAGGAGGGGCAACTGGAAGACATCCTGGACTTCCGAGATGAGGTGCTGGACCTTCCAGAAGAGGCATGTGACCTGGAGGAATTGGAGTTCCTGGTTGAGCAGGAATGGGAGCTCGAGATTGCCTTCAAGCAGCTGTTTGATGGTGATCAGCAGCCTGGCATGGCTCCCGTTGCCTGGGACTGTCCAGGAGAAATAGCGGACAGTCACGAAGATGCGGAGCAAATGGGGCCAGGGGTGTTCCTACGTTTTCCCGTCCTAACCGCAATGGAAGAAGCGGCGATGATACAGAGGGCACAATGAGTGCTAGAATGTCGGAACTCATCTGAGGTTCCCCAGGCAGAGAGACAAGCTAATAGCATAAAAGTCTCCGAAGGAGGAGTTTGGACGGGTGCTGGAAGGCTGGTAGATGGTGATCAACAGCAAGTCCAGAGTATCGCATCTGGTGCCCCAGCAGAAGCGCTGGCAATGAGACAGAGCCCCGCTGGCCTCTGCCCACCCTCAGAGTTAGATCCAGGGAGACCGAGGGATGACCTCAGTGAGATGTTTCCCTAGCAGCAGATATTCCCACCGGGAGTGGAGAAAGCAATTCTCCCTCCCAAGCACTTGGACCCTACTCCAGTGTTTATATCCCAGCAGAAGCGTTGGTGACAGAGCAGAGCGCTGCTGGCCTCTGCCACCCTCAGAATTGGATCCGGAGAATCAGAGAGATAATCTTCGGGAGCTGTTTCCCCAGCAGCGGATATCCCCACCGGGAGTGGAGAAGGCCATTCTACCTCCCCAGCAATTGGACACTACCCCAGTGTTCACCTTTCCAGCAGAAGTGCTGGCAATGGAGCAGAGCGCTGCTGGCCTCTGCCCACCCACAGAGTTAGATCTGAGGGATCGGAGGGATGACCTCAGTGAGCTGTTTCCCCAGCCGCAGATATCCCCACTGGGAGTGGAGAAAGCAATTCTCCCTCCCCAGCACTTGGACACTACCTCAGTGTTTATCCCCCTAGCAGAAGCACTGGTTATGGGGCAGAGTGCCGCTGGCCCCTGCCCAGCTCTCAGGATGCTTTTGGAGGGTTTGGGAGACAGCCCCTGTCAGAAGTCGCCCCAGCAGCTGGTCACAGAACCAGGAGGGGAGAATACCCTTCCCTCTCCAGCGGCTGAACTCTACCTTTGTATATGTCGCCCCAGCAGAAGTGCTGGCTACGGGGCAGAGTGCTGTTGGTCTCTGCCCAGCATCAGAAAAAGAAATGGGAGCCCGGGAGATAGTCCCTGCAAGATACCTCCCCAGCAGCTGGTAACTACACCAGGAGAAAATCAAGTACCTTTTCCTCCCCAATGGCTTAGCACTACCAGCCTAAGCTCCCTACCAGCTGAAGCACTGGCATCGGGACAGAGGATTATTCAGCTCCCCCCAATACCTGCAACCAGGCCCCGGATTAGGGGAGTGTGGACAGCAACATCCGCCTGGAAGAAAATCACCTGGCTTTTAGGAAAAAACTCAAGACCTTCCTCTTTTAGCAGATGATCAAAGCTCGCCACAGCGCCTAGAGGCGATTCAGTTCGCATTGTGCGCTATACAAGTATTTCATTCATTCATTCATTCATTCCCACTCTGTAGTGGCTGTTTTTATTCACAGGAGACCGTATGTGTGGTTTTGCTCCCCAGCACCAGAGTCATACTTTTCCTTTTCCTGTTTGCACGGGTTGGGAATTTGTGACTAACACAGGTCCAGACCAGTTGAGGGTCAGGGACCTGGTTAGTCTGTTTTTAAAAGGGGAGAAATGTGACAGAACCCACTGTCATTGTGTGTTTTGGAGGGGGCTGTGGGCTTGCCTCCTACCCCCAGACTATGGCCCAGCAGAGAACATGATATTTGGAGGGCTATTTGCCGTCTCCCACCACCTGGAAAAGATGCCACCTCCAGACGTTTGTGTCGGTTTGTTCATCGGAAACGGGTGAACGCAGGATCTGTGACTGGGCTTGTGGAGTCGTTCCTGGCTACCTAAACCTATTGGCCCATCTGGGTTAAATATATACTTTCATTCCACAATGTACTTTTAGCTGATAAAGACTGTATACAAAATGGTACTGAGATAATGTAATGTAATGCTACATCCCCCCCCCCCCCCCCCCCCTTGTTGCTGTGTTTGTCATAATCTCTTTATGTGTTTCAACTGAAGTTGTTTGCATATACAAGTGTTGAGTTTCCATTGGTTCTTCCTTGTCCCCTACCCCCTCTATGACAAGGCTAAGGGGAGTGCCCCTAACTGTGTTTAAAGTGTATGTTTGAAACTTAATAAACAGTTTTATTGCTCTGCATGTTTAACCCTCAACACCTGTGTGGCTTGTCTCGTGATTGAGGGGTTAAGGGCTGGTTATGGCGAATCTGCAGCCTTCGGGTGCGTTTGGAAGACAGGAGACACAGGTCTGGTGGAGATGCTCAGCAGGAGTATCCAAGATCCGTCAAAACAATATACTTAGTCAAAGACATAAAAAATATCAGTGTTTTATACAATGTATCAGTTATACAAAACAAACAAACAGAGGCAAAAGTAAGACTGCTTACCCACATCCCGGTAGGCACAAGGTGTCACCAGTAAGGGGAGTCTCATGCGGCGACTATGGGGGACTAACCAAACAATAAGCTGGAAACTGGATGGGATAAGGTAAATACAATGGGTAAACTATGTACTGGAGGAGATTGCCAGTAAAGGGATGTGAAAAAGTTTGACCAAGGTGATTAGAATGGAGAAACCACAAGTGAGAATATGTGACTGAAAGTGTGATGGGCGAAGAACCAAGATAGGTCAAAAGATGGAAGTGAGGAGCTGAATCAAGTGGAAAAAGGCAAGATTAAAAAAAACACAGGAAAAAAATATATATTGAACTGGGAGAATATGCACAGTGAATATGAAGTTTGGATTGAAGATGATGTATGGGGTTGATGAGGGGAGCTATTAAAGTGGTTGTATACTAATTTTTAGGACTTTTACCTACAGGAAAGCCTATAATAAGGCTTACCTGTAGGTAAAAAAAATATCTCCTAAACCTGTACGATTTAGGAGATATTCCCCTTGGTATGAGCCGCTGACTTCATCGGCGCATGCGCACAAGGGGATTCTCGGCCAGAAAATCCGGCAGTGGCCGACCGGCCGGAATGAAATCTCCCGCGCGCATGCGCGGGAGTGATGATATCGCAGCTCCGGCCACTCACAGCGCCGGAGCCGCGATACCCAAAAGAAACGCAGAGGGAGCATGTCGGCTCCCTCGGCGTGGATTGGGCCAGATGTCGGGGCCTCGTTCTAAGGTAAGTATTTAATAATGAGCTAGTATGCGGTGCATACTAGCTCATTACGCCTTTTGCTTTGCAGGTGTAAAAAAAAATAGCAGGTTTACTACCGATTTAAGCGTAGTTAGGAAGGGAAGGAGAAGAGGAGAGGAGGAGGGGGAGAGAGTAGGATGTGGGGAAAGGTAGAACTGGAAAGGTGGGAAGGAGGGAGTCGGAAGGGGACAGGGAGGGAAAGAAAAAGTGGGGAAGCCGGACCAACAGGGACAGGGGGTAATTAGAAAAGGAATGGGGAATAAGTGGGGAAGGGGGGGGTTGGGGAATGGAGGGAATAAGAAAAGGGAAGGGGGAAAAGAGGGGAGAAGGGGTAGGAAAAAATCACAGGCACGTGATGGAGGGAGAGAGGAAAGCAGGGCAACAGAAGAGGGATAAAAAAGAAGAGATTGTAACAGAAAAACAAAGGGAAGTGAAAAACAAATAATTAAAATGGTGATCTGTGAGGGAAGACATAATATATACCTTGTGTCAGGATACAACAACCTGAGGGTCCCAGGGAGTGGAATCCCTCTGGGAAGTGGGGGACCAATATGTAACAACAGTGCGAGGCACTATGGGAAGAGGGTAGAAAGTGATAACGCAGGAAAGCACAGCACTCCCACCCAAGTATCCTAAAAAAGATACAAAACCCAGAAATAGCCTATAGCCATTGCCCAAGAACAGGGAAGGCTACACAGTGGCTGCAGTAGATACAAGTCTTGAAAGTGAGTAACTTACTGTAAGCTTGAATAGCTGGCCTGCTATTTGTAGTACGTTTCACAATCACCGGCTGGGGGCCAGCATGCAACGTCAGGGTCAGGGCCCCCCGCAGTGCACACGCACGTAAAGGTCACGTGCACATGCGCACTTGCCTTATGGCCATAGAGCGGAAGCCCAGGCCAGGACGTGCACAAGGACAGCAATCCAGAATTCCCAGATCCGTCCAATCACCAGGGAGCCCATAGAGCCGCCGCAAGAAGACACATACCTGGGCTGCCACTGCACTGGCACAAGTCAAGGAAAGGGGGCAAATAGCCACACTGAAACACAACAATGTATGCAGAAGAGTTAACAGTACTAATACTACAATGGAGATTGCGTAGGAGAAAAACATAATTTTCACAATGAAAATAAAATAGAAACAATTGGTATACAGGGTTCAGATAAATCCCCATAAAGGCCAAAGCAACCATTGAAGGTTCACAAGGGAGGCTCAATATATATAGAGCCTGAGGCTGAGATACATGTTAAGTAAAAAGGCCTACATATTACACGGGCAGCAATCATATGTGTCAGACCATGTGTCATGAGTAAGGATGAGCCGAACATTCCCCCCCCCCGTTCGGTTCGCACCAGAACCTGCGAACAGACCTAAACTTTGTGTGAAGTTTTCAACCCTATTAACCACTTGACCACTGGGCACTTAAACACCCTTAATAACCAGACCAATTTTCAGCTTTCGGTGCTCTCACATTTTGAATGACAATTACTCAGTCATGCAACACTGTACCCATATGAAATTTTTAGCCTTTTTTTCACACAAATGGAGCTTTCTTTTGGTGGTATTTAATCACCGTTCGTTTTTTTATTTTTTGTGCTATAAAAGAAAAAATACAGAAAATTCTGTAAAAAAATGAAATTTTCTTTGTTTCTGTTATAAAATTTAGCAGATTAGTAATTTTTTCTTCATAAATTTTGGCCAAAATTTATACTACTACATATCTTTGGTAAAAATAAGTACAAATTGGTGGATATTATTTAGTCTTTGTGAAAGTTATAGAGTCCACAAGCTATGGTGCCAATATCTGAAAATTGATCACACCTGAAGTACTGACGGCCTATTTCAATTCTTGAGACCCTAACATGCCAGAAAAGTACAAATACCCCCAAAATGACCCCTTTTTGGAAAGAAGACATTCCAATGTATTTAGTAAGAGGCATGATGAGTTTTTTGAAGTTGTCATTTTTTCCCACAATTCTTTGCAAAATCAAGATTTCTTTTACTTTTTTTTTTTTTTTCACAAAATTGTCATATTATCAGTTTATTTCTCACACAGCATATGCATACCACAAATTACACCCCAAAACACATTCTGCTATTACTCCCAAATACGGCGATACCACATGTGTGAGACTTTTACACAGTGTGGCCACATACAGAGGCCCAACATGCCTTGGGCGCCATCAGGCGTTCTGGAGCACCCAGGACAATTCTGACATTTCTCTCCTACATGTAAAAATCATCATTTATTTGCTAGAAAATTACATAGAATCCCAAAACATTATATAGGTTTTTTTTAGCAAATACCCTGGAGAATACAATGGTGGTCGTTGCAACTTTTTATCTCACACGGTATTTGCGCAGCAATTTTTCGAATGCTTTTTTTTTGAAAAAAAAAAACAGTTTTGTGCTTAAAAAAAAACACAGTAAAGTTAGCCCAATTTTTGCATAATGTGAAAGATGAAGTTATGCTGAGTAAATAGATACCCAACATGTCACTTTTCAAAATTGCACACACTCGTAGAATGGCGCCAAATGTCGCTACTTAAAAATCCCCATAGGCGACGATTTAATTTTTTTTTTTACTGGTTATATGTTTTGAGTTACAGAGGAGGTCTAGGACTAGAATTATTGCTCTCGCTCTAACGTTCACAGCGATACCTCACATGTGTGGTTTGAACACCGTTTTCATATGTGGGCAGGACTTACGTATGCGTTCGCTTCTGCATGCGAGCACATGGGGACAGGGGCGCTTTAAAAAAAATCTATTTTTTTTATTGTTCATTTTACTTTATTTATTTTAGTTTGACATTTTTTTTCCCCAAAAATAAATTTTTTGATCACTTTTATTCCTATTACAAGGAATGTAAACATCCCTTGTAATAGGAATATGGCATGACAGGTCCTCTTTACAGTGAGATATGGGGTCAATAAGACCCCGCATCTCACCTCTAAGCTGGGAAGCCTGAAAAAATAAATAAATAATAATTCTGGATTTGATCATATTGGCGAGTCGGTAGAAGCACCGGAGGGCGGGGGGGGGGGGTGTCTATGGCCGGGTATTGCAGGGTATCACCGACTATGGCTGGGTATGGCTGGGTATCTCAGAGTATGGCGTTGCAGAGTATTGCGTTGCAGAGCATTGCAGGATATTGGCGGGAGTTGCAGAGCATTGCAGAGTGCTGCAGGGTATTGGCAGGTGTTGCAGAGCATTGCAGAGTGTTGCAGGGTATTGGTGGGTGTTGCAGAGCATTGCAGAGTGTTGCAGGGTATTGGCGGGTGTTGCAGAGCATTGCAGAGTGTTGCAGGGTATTGGCGGGTGTTGCAGAGTATTGCAGAGTGTTGCAGGGTATTGGCGGGTGTTGCAGAGCATTGCAGAGCGTTGCAGGGTATTGCAGGGTATTGCGGGGTATTGCAGGGTAATGCAGGGTAATGCAGAGTATTGCAGTGTAATGCAGGGTATTGCAGGGTAGTGCAGAGTATTGCAGTGTAATGCAGAGTATTGCAGAGTAATGGCAGGGTATTGCAGAGTATTGGCAGGGAATTGAGGGGTTAATTTTCGGTGAGCAGCGATGTGGACACTGCAGATGCAGCCCACATCGCTGCTGACACCGATCTCTTCCCCCTCCACTGTTCCGATCGGTACAGAGAGGGGGAGGGATGAACCGGCGTCATGTTGGTTTGTTTACAAGTGATCACTCCGTCATTTGACGGAGCGATCACGTGGTAAACGGCCGCTATGAGCGGCCGTTTACCGTGATCCGTGATGCGCCAGGTCCTGTGGACCCGGCGGTCACGGATGCTCTCGAGTGCGCGCCCCAGGTAGCGCGCGAGATCGTAATTCTGGGAGGACGTCATATGACGGCCTCCCAGCGTTAAGAAACCGCCCTGTAGCCGTCATTCGGCTATAGGGTGGTTGTTAAGTGGTTAAAGTATATGGGACTCGAACGTTCAAAATCTAAAGTGCTAATTTTAAAGGCTAATATACAAGTTACTGTCTTAAAAAACTGTCCTCCCAATGTTGAGGGCATGTGGCCTGGTACAGTTCAGCAGGGGGGGGCGCTCTCTCGTCCGCTCTCTTTTCCTGTGGCCTGCCAGGTTGCGTGCTTGGATAAAGGGTCTGATATGGATTTTTAGGGGGACCCCCACGTCAATTTTTTTTTTAATTTGACGCAGGGTTCCCCTTAATATCCATACCAGACCTGAAGGGCCTGGTAAATGAAAGTATTATGGGAGCTGACAATTCATTATAGCCGCGAGTGATTTTAAATGAATTTTTTTTTTTGCAGAAATGACACTTTGTGCAGGGACAGTTCTAAGCATGGGAAACTTTTTTTTGCATTGATCCATGTCCCCTGGGGCAGGACCCAGGTCCCCAAACACTTTTTAGGACAGTAACTTGCATATTAGCCTTTAAAATTAGCACTTTAGATTTCTCCCATAGACTTGTACAGGGTTTTTCGGGCTTTTCGAATTTGCCGCGAACACCCCAAATTGTTCACTGTTCGCTGAACAGGCGAACAGGCAATGTTTGAGTCGAACATGAGTTCGACTCAAACTCGAAGCTCATCCCTAGTCATGAGGTTTTAAACAACTCCACTTTGTATATACCCATTCTATCTACCAAAATCAATGGATTCATTAATGAGTTTAGAGAACTGGGGCGTTTTGGCAGGGCTTGATAGACAAGAATACTTTTAATTATCTGATTCCTAAACATCCTTGAATTCACACTTTTTACACATTGCCAAAGACGCACAAGAATCTTTCCTGTCCCCCAGGTAGGCCCATTGTGTCTGGCATTGGTTCCTTAACAGACAATTTTAGCAAATTTTTGTACAGTTTTTTGATGCCACACGTACTGAGTTTACCGTCCTACATCTGTGACACAACAGACCTCCGGAGACATATTGAGGGGATAGGGCAGGTGTCATTGGGGCGGTCAGCTGTGACTGCACCTCCCTCTCAGGCCACGCTGGTTGCTGACCACGCTATGGCAGACTTGGGGTTTCAGGGGTTTTTAGCAAGCCTAAAGGGATTGGTGCATAGGTTCGATCCAGGCCAGGGCGGGATACAGGCACCGGCGTCAGCATGGGTGTCTCCCGTGGCCGGGGGTGGGGGGATTGGGGGTGACACCAGAAACCGGGGGTCCTTCGGGACCGGTTGCGGCGCCGGCGGCGCCCGAGAAGGAGGTCGCAGGGCTGGCAGAGAAGGAAGTGGTGCCAAAGACAAAAGGGAAGACAATGAGTGAGAAGAAACGGGACCTGGTAAGGTTAGCAGATGCGGCAAAGTGTGAGGTCTATGTGTGCTTCGAGGGGCCCCTTGGGGCACACTTAAAACCTGAGGTAAGGGAAAAATCTGGAAGGGAGAATATGTTGAAATTTTCTCACTTCTACCGCTGGCAAAGTTCAACTTGGACAGGGACAGGCCGGAGGATCCAAAAAAGAGGACGAAGAAAAAAAAAAGAGATTTAGGCTCATTCCAAGGATCTTTACGAATTGGCTGCAGGCATTTGCGATCATGGCAAGTGTGATTGGGGAGAAAAGCCTGGAACACTGCTCGGCGCTGTTATGCTATCTGGATGCCATGGGAAAGGCATACAGAGTATACGAGGGATCAGCTTGGCTGCGGTATGATGAACAATTCAGGCAGCGTAGGGCAATCCACATGTCCTTGCGGTGAGACCACAAGGACATCAGTTTATGGATGCGCCTGATGACTTCAGCTAGACCGACGAGTCAGTTTTTTCCAGGGGGGGCCGGTGGGTCAACTAACCCCGAACAATCGGCCACAAGAAAGAAAGAAAGGGGTGTGCTGGCAATTTAATGAGGGTGGGTCACGCAAGTACAAGCACGAATGCTCCGGTTATGGCAGTGGACACCCCATGTCCCATTGTTTTAAGCAGGGAAAAGGCAGGACAGGAGACTCCATTGGTAAAGGGGACAACGCCGGTGAGAGTGGAAAAGATGCGGCCTTCCCTCGATAGGTACCCGGATAGGGAGGCAGCTCAGTTGCTGCCTCTGGGGTTTTCAGATTCCGTCGAGGCTGTTAACACACGTTAACACACAATCTGCGATCGGCCCTGCAGCATGCGGATGTGGTTTCAGAGAAACTGCAAAAAGAAGTGGCATTGGGGCTGCATGGAGGGGTCCCTTCCCAGCGGTGCCAATACAAGATTTGGTAGTGTCGCCATTGGGGGTAGTGCCAAAAAAGGAGCCTAATATATTCTGGCTAATACATTATTTGTCGTTTCCAAAAGGAGGTTTGGTAAATGACGCAATTGAGCTGAAAATTTGCGCGGTATCATATACATAGTTTGATGCTGCGGTATTTTGTGTGCGGAAGTATGGGCGTGGATGGCAAAAGCTGATGTGGAGTCAGATTTCCGTTTGCTCCAGGTCCATCCAGATAGCTTTAGTTTGTTAGGTTGTCACTGGCAGGAGGAGTACTACGTGGACTGGTGCTTGCCCATGGGGTGCTCTATATCCTGTGCATTGTTTGAACCGTTTAGTACATTCATTGAGTGGTGGTGCGAGACGTCACGTGAGTGAACTCGATCCTACACTATTTAGACAACTTTCTCTGCACGGGCCCGCCTGCCTCTGAAGTTTGAGCGATCCTGTTGGTCATGTTAGAGCATATTGCCGAAAAGTTTGGCATCCCTTTGGTCCCGCATAAGACAGAGGGTCAGACAACAGTGTTAAGTTTTTTGGGCATTGTGTTGGACTAGGAAAGGATGGAAGGTAGGCTGCCAGAGGACAAGCTGATGGCACTGAAATCTGAGATCCGGGAGATCATGGGATTACGCAAGGTTCAATTTAGACCCTTACAATCATTGCTGGGTAAGTTGAACTTTGTTTGGCGCATATTACCGATGGGGAGGGCATTTTGCCGGCGGCTGTTGGAAAGAACCGCGGGGGTTACGTCTCCCGAGCACTATGTGCGCTTGGGGAGGGTGCATAGAGAAGACATGGCGACATGGCACACTTTCCTGTCTAACTTCAATGGCAGGGCGCTGTGGATGTCAGAGCCACTTAGTAACTTTGACCTGGAACTGTACACGGATGCAGCGGGAGCACCAGGCTTTGGAGCTTTTTTTCCAGGGTAAGTGGACTGCGGGGCCTTGGCCGGAATCTTGGAAGAAGGCAGGGGTCGTGAAGAATTTGGTACTGTAAGCCCTTGTACACACGGTCGGAGAATCCGTCAGAATGTGTCCTATCGGACCGTGTCGTCGGATAATCCGACTGTGTGTGGTATGCATCGGACTGATTCCGTCGGAATATCCTTCAGACCCAATTTTCCAACATGTTGGAAATATTTTTAAACTTCTTTATTTTTATTAAATTTTCAACCATTTACATAACAGCAATAAAAATGTACATATCACTCTAAAATCACCATCTTTATCGAGACTAGAAAAAAGGAAAAAAATAAGGAGGAGAGAAAAAGAGAAGCGATGCACATCATTCAAATTATTGCACCTTAGCCCATTAAACCATCTCCCAACCTATCCCACCCCTCAATACACACTGCTCGCACCAGACGCTCCAGCCAAGAGACACTTGACTGGTTGGGAGGTTAGAGGAGACAACAGGGACATAAGGGAAGGCAGGGGGGGGGGGGGGAATCAGCGGGGGGAAGAAGCAGGAAGTCCTGCAACCTCCCCAGCGCCCCCACCTGCACCACCCAGAGAATGGCCCCTCTCGTTTAGCCATGGGCTCCATAGCTCCCTAAATATCCTTAAGTTACCCTGTTTTATATACACCACTCTCTCACACCATATTGTGGAGTCCTTGGCGCTAACCCATGATTCAAGTACCGGAGGGTTTCTAGCTTGCCAGTTCAGTGCTATCAGCCGCCTAGCCTGGTACAGGCACCTTAGTACAGCCGTTCTTACCAAGGGAGGAACTCTACCCTCCTCCAAAATCCCTAAGAGACAAGTTCTAGCTTCTGGCTCCAAAGTAACCTTAAAAGTCCTATTTATTCTCCGGACTATTTCTATCCAGTACCTGAACAGCTTTGGACATTTCCACACCATGTGGAGGAGATCCCCTGGTGCCTTATATCTAGGGCATTCATCTCTGGCTGACCTTCCTATCTTCCACATTTTATGGGGGGGATAGTACACTCTGTAGGTAAAAAACAAATGGGACACTCTCTGCGAGGGAGATAATGATACCATCCGCCCACGTTCTGGTATCCTCCCCCATTGCTTCTGGGTTATCGGCCCTATATCTCTAGCCCATCCCTCCCTACTCCTATCTGGTCCCTCTCCCTTCAAGAGCTTATCCCTAAGTTTGTTATATAATTTAAAGATCACCCCTTTCTTTTGCGTATGCTCAACCAGGTCCCGGAGCAGGGGAGTTTCAACCCTCTCTATAGTCAACGACCCAAACTGGGCCCCAATCCCATGCCTAATTTGTAGATATTTATAGAACTCCTTATTCGAGATGCAAAAATCTCGTCTAAGATCTTCAAAAGATTTCATGTGGTTCCCTTCATATAATTGCATTAATCTATTGATTCCCTGCCTTTCCCACTCCCGGGGCCTGTCTATTCTACTTAGCTCTGGTAGATTTCCGTTATACCACAAAGGGGTATAGTCGGTCACCCCCGTATATCCCATGATTGACTTAGATACCTGCCACACTTCCCTCAACAAACTGCTAGTAGAGCACCTACAGGCAAATAAGTCAGCCTCCAAAGTCTCAACCAGCAGCTTATAAGGTGATCCCTCACTCATCATCATGTTATTACTTGAACACTCTCTACCATAGACACCAGCCCCAACCAGATGCTGAAGCTGGGCTGCCAGAAAATATAGCCTTGGGTGTGGGATTGCCACTCCCCCCCCCCTCTCAGCAGGAAGCTGCAGTGTTTGCAAACTGATCCGAGCATTACCCTTCTTCCAGATCAGCTCTCGGAATAGCAATTCCACTTTCTTGAACCACCTCTGATTGATCCAAATGGGTAAGATATGCAAAATATATAATATTTGCGGGAGCCAGATCATTTTAATTAAATTGCAGCGTCCCGCTACCGAAAGGGGAAGGCAACACCGAATATTTGCTTTTTGTTTCAATTTTGCTAGTAATGGTACCAAGTTCTCGCTGACATAGTGGTTTACATCTCCAGAGACCCAGACGCCTAAATATTTTAACTTGGTTACCACCTTAAAGCATGGAGCCCTAGGTAGCTGTTGGTCCCCTGGTCTAGTAAGTGGCAAAAGCGCTGATTTATTCCAATTTATTCCCAGGCCTGACTGTTGTTCAAAGTCACCCATCATCTGCATCACATTTTTTAAAGTAGGATTTATATCTCCAATAAAGAAAAGGACATCGTCCGCAAACAAAGCAATTTTTTCTTCCCCAGACCTACGTCGAAAGCCCTGGATGTCCGTACGCAATCTCGTCAGGACAGCCAAGCGTTCCATAGCCAAGACAAACAAGAGGGGAGGCAGGGGACATCCCTGTCTAGTCCCCCTTTCCAGCTGGAATATTCTAGAAAATGTCATACCCATTTTCACTTTTGCCCTAGGTTCGCTGTAAAGCAATTTAACCCATCTAATAAATAGTGGGCCAAAACCAAATTGCTCCAACACTCCCCTTAAGTAGTCCCATTCCAAGCTATCAAAGGCTTTAATGGCATCCAGGGCTAGTATGGCGCTAGGGCCCTCATTATCCGTTGGCGTTTGGATATTTAGGAAAACTCTTCTAATATTGTTAATAGTTGTTCTACCTGGAATAAACCTAGTCTGGTCTGGATGAATTTGTTTATGGATATATTTATTTAAGCGGGTTGCCAGCACTTTAGCTAGAATTTTAACGTCGGAGCACAATAGAGAAATCGGGCGGTATGAGGAGACTTCCTGGTGATCTTTCCCCTCCTTAAGAATCAAGGTGATATTAGCCTCCGACATTGAAGTAGGGAGCTTGCCCGCATCCAATGCCCATTTGAGTGTTTCCAAAAATTCCGGCAGGAGTACTTCCCCATATCGCTTATAAATCTCTATTGGTAGACCATCTGGTCATGGGGCTTTATAATTAGGCATTTCAATTACTGCGTTTTTTAGCTCTTCAAGAGTAAGAGGCACGTCGAGGCTCATTCTATCTTGTTCTGTTAGGGCTGGAATTGTTTGATGCAGAAAATCGATTACTATTCTATCTCGGCCCCTTATAGCTGATTTATATAAGTTTTCATAGTAGTCAGCAAGTACATTCATAATCTCTAGTGGACTAGAGACACAATCCCCATTCATGGCTTTTATTACCTGGATTGGAGAATTATCTGACTGAATCAGAAGAGAGAGGGCACGTCCCACCCTTCACCAAAATAATGTTGACGTTGAAATATTCTCCTGTTCTCTGCCCTTTTCAAAAGCCTCATTTTATGCACCCGCTGGCTATCTAGCCATTTCTTCTATTTTTCGGGCGTCGGGTCTTCAATATATGCTTTTTCTGCTTGGGCGACTCCTTTTGCTATTTCCCTGTCCTGTTCCCGGGATTCCCTCTTGATTTTTGCCACTTACTGGATTAATATCCCTCTAAGATAGGCCTTTAACGAATCCCAAACCACTCCTGGTGTAGCTGAGCCTGCGTTAATTTGGAGGAATTCCCTAATCCTATCTATCAGCACACTTGGGGTACCAATCAGTTCCAGCCAACTAGGATTTATCCTCCATTCCCCCCGGACAACTCCATCACCCGCCCTTATAGATATCGTCAAGGGGGAATGGTCTGAGATCCCTCTTACCCCATATTCTATATCCTGCACCAGCCCCGACGCCTCGCTATTCCCCAAGACCATGTCTATCCTCGAGAGGGTATGGTATGTACTTGAAAAACAAGAGTACTGTCTTTCCTGTGGGTGTCGCATACGCCATAAGTCACTTAATCCTGTTTCCGTTAGGAACTGTTGCAAGCGACCACCTCTTTCAGCCCTGTTCCCATCCGGTGTAGGGAATCTATCCAGCTTTTTGTCTAATGTTTCATTAAAATCTCCCTGTATTATTATTGGGGTCCCTAATTTATCCAGGCTAAACGCAAAAAGCCTATACATCACCTCCAACTTAAAAGGAGGGGTTATATAAATGTTTGCCAGGATGTAGTTTTTTTTTACCAATTGAACAGTGTAAAAAGACATACCCACCTTCCAAATCAATAGAGGACTCTTTATAAGAGAAGTCCGTCCCCCTTTTTACTAAGATACTCACTCCCCTTGAGTACGAGGAGTGGAAAGAATGGTAGTAGGTTTGAAATTTGCGGCTGGTTAATTGGGAGGCTGTGCTAGGAGTCAAATGTGTCTCCTGCAGGAATAACAGGCCTGGTCCCCTCCCCTCCAATTCGGCCAGAACCATGCTTCTTTTATTTGAATCACCCAGTCCCCTCACATTCCACAAAATATCTACCTTATTTGTTTGCAGGGGTGTTATCCAGGTCAAAGAAAACGGCAGACCAAAAAGGAAGCTCTGAGGAGAGAGGGAACAGCACCCTCACTAATGGCGGCACAATATCATGAAACCCCCCACCCTACCTTAAATTCAATGCAATTAATATAACCATTATTATTAATTAATCAGTACATTCGTGTTGGAAATATTTCCCGACCAACTGGGCCGATCGGACATACTCCGATCATGTGTAGAGAATTTTTATCGGACCAAATGCCACGCATGCTCAGATCAAATTCCTACATCAAAGCTATTGGCTACTAGCCTGAATGTAGTCCCATTGTAACGAAATTGCGTCATTACGTTCTGAAAGATCGGATTTTTCGCCAACTTTGTCCGACCGTGTGTGTGCAACAGTTTCGGACAAGATCCGAAGGACAAAATCTGACGGGCAAAATCCGACGTATTTGGTTGCGGAAATCTCAGACCGTGTGTACAGGGGCTTAGTGTTGTTTCCCGTGGTGCTAGCTGTGGAATTATGGGGGGATTCCTTCAGGAATTTGAAAGTTCGGTTCTATGGTGACAACTTGGGGGTGGTACAGGTGATCAACAAGGTGACGGTGACATCGCCACCGGTAGTCAGGTTGCTCAGACACCTCGTATTGCGGTGCCTACAGTTGAACGTGTTCATCTATGCTGTTCACCTCCCAGGAGTGGAAAACATCATTGCTGACGTGTTGTCTCACTTTCAGTGGGACAGATTCTGGAAGTTGGCACCGGGGGGCAGAACAGTGCAGGGTCCCTTGTCCTGATTAGCTTAGGAAGATTGCCTTGGACAAGTAGCGGGATGGATCAGAAGGTTGGTGAGCGAAGCTACGTGGTCAGCATACACCAGGGTATGGGGGGAATGGGTAGCCCTCGTTCAGCAGGTTACAGAAGGGCAAGAAGACTAGCATTTCCGGCTGCTGGTTTTGTATTTGTTTCAAGGAAGCTGGAGGAAGGGGTGTCAGTGTCGAGTCTGGATAAGAAATTGGCTGGGTTGGAGTTTTGGCTTAAGTTTCAAGGTTTTCCGGACATGACCAAGGATTTTTGGGTGAGACAAGCGGTGAAGGGTTACCGGCATTCTAAGCCGGGCAGGACTCTAAGCACCCGGTTTCATTTGAGCTGCTGGGTAGGTTATTGGCCCAGTTAGTTGTCACGTGTTCATAGGCTTATGAGGTGGCTTTAAGGCAGCTTTCGCATTGGCATTTTTTGGGGCCTTCTGGATTAGCGAGCTGGTGAGTCCCTCTAAGAAGGAAAAAGGGGGGTTAGGGGTGTCTGAAGTGGTATGTGAGGTGGACAGAATGTCCATATTGGTGCGCAGGTCAAAAACGGATCAGCAGGGCAGGGTTCACCCTTGTGCCCAGTGGATTTGGTGTGGGGGTTCCTCGCACTGCTCCTGGAGGTGGGGGGGGGGTGCTTATTAGTGCACAATTTATTGCAGTGTTCAAAAAATGTTTGGAGGCATTGGGTTTGGGGGATCAGCAATTTTCATCCCATTTGTTTACTATTGGGGCTGCGACAGAGGCAGTTAGATGGGGGTTAGATGAGACTGCTGTGAAATGGATTGGGAGATGGGAATCTAGGGGGTTTAAATTATATGTTCGCCCCCATCTGTTGACTGTGTAATGATGGCTATTGAGTGGGTAACTGGGGGTGCGTTAAGTTATGTGTAAAGTGGATATTGGCTGTTATGGGGTTGTTTTTCTTTTCTTGCAGGGGGGGAGGGAGGGGAGGCAGCTAGGTTTTTCCAGACAGGACGTATGTATCAGGTGGTTGGGTGTGCCGGGCATGCTTTGGGGGAGGACAGTGTTCAGAGGTGATTTGCACGTCTGGACAGGCCATCCCCGATGTGTTAGTGCTACATGTGAGGGGCAACTTCGCCTGGCCTACCCGCTTATGATTATAGTGTGCTTGGACATGGTGGCCAGGACCACTTGGAGGTTAGCTAGGTCGGTGGACAAGATTAATCGGGCAAGGAAGAAGGTGAACAAGGAGGTCAGTGGCTTTGTGGTCAGGAATGGGGGGTTGGCCATCCGGCACCTGGAACTGGAGGTGGACATATGGCATTATTTGAAGAGAGATGGAGTACACCTGAATGACGTGGGGATCGATTTGTGGGCCCTGGGTTTACAGGATGGGATACAGCGAGGTTTGAGGGTTCGGCAGGGCACACAATGGTAAGGTTTTTCCCTGGTGTGCTGTGGCGTGGTATTGGTCTTTGTGGGTGAAGGTTTAAACCCCAGATATGGAAGAGTTCGGGACCTATCGTGGTATGAGGCCCGTGAGTGGTTGTCCAGCTAACGGTGGTTTAGCTGGAAGTTGGTTACTGGGTGCACTGCGGTCAGTGGTTTGTTGTCTCCGAGCCAGCATGTCAGCTGGAGGCCTATTTCAGTTTTAAGGTACCACAGTGCCGGAATGGATCTGGTGGTAAGAGTGGGGGGGTTTTCCTGCAAAGCCGAACGGGAAGAGTTAACTGATATTACAGGTTCATACAGTTATGTTAATTTATTTGAATTATTAACAATAAAGATAATTGGCTGCTACGGCCAATATTTACTCCAGATTGGTGTGGTCTCATTTTCCGGGGTCAAGTAAAGGGGGGATGTAGCAGTTGTTGGTATTGGTGTTGCAGCAGTCGGTAAGTCGGACACATCTGTTATACAATGGTCATGTTAAAATCATTACCAAATTTTCAGCACACCAGGGTCAGCTTCGAGACAATCTCTCTAAGCATTGGCACCAGTTAACAGACCACCACATCTTAAATAAACATCTTTGTAGCACTCCTGAACTCATTTTCCATAGAGCCAATTCCCTCAAGGGTCGTTTAACCAGCAGCCACTACCGGTCTGATACTAGTCGGCCCTCGAGACCGAGAGGCAGCTTTCAATGTGGGCATTGCCCCAGGTGCCCTTGGATTCTCATGGGTACAGCATTCATACCATAAGTTTGACTCTCAATTTTTAAAATTTCTGGCCCTGGAGGTAGTGCCCCCGGATATCAGAGGGGGTGACCGTGACAAGGTGCTCCTGCAACGGGAGACCCTCTGGATCAAGAGGCTTAATGCCACCATTACACCTGGCCTGAACAAAGTTAACTCTTATAGACCATTCTTGTAACCCTTGTCCCCTAGAACTCCCACTTAGGTTCTCGTAGGTACTGTCTTAATCCTGAATGTATAGCTATACCTTCTGTACATCTACTCTGCCATGGTAGCTGGCTATTGGACTAGTTACGCTTATTTGTCCTATAAAATAGGATTTTTGTACTCGCCACAAAATCCTTTTCTCTGTAATTCACCGAGCGACACAGCTCCTCTCTGCAACTAAATGGGTTTGTTAGCCTGCCACTAGGAGAACTAGGCAAAACTTTAACAATACACAGAATTGTCAGTATCGCCCAGGGGGGAGGACCCTGCACTAATAACCCTCCCTGCTTCCCCAGCAGAATCAGTATGTCAACAAGCAGTATAATGCAGAGAAAAGGAGGGGTGGGTGCTATGTCGGTCGGTGAATTACAGAGAAAAGGATTTTACAGTGAGTACAAAAATCCTATTTTCTCTTAGGCCGCGTACACACGCGCGGACTGTTTGCCCAACCTTGTCCGTCAAACAGTTTCGGCAAACAGTCCGCTCAAAATTTGCATGAGCGGACTTGCCCACACACGAGCGGACTGTTTCAGCAAACTGTTTGCCAAACAGTTCGCTCAACTTTTGAAATGAACGGACTCGCCCACGTAAGGAGGAGGCAAATCCGCCCATTTCGAGCGCGTGTACAGGTAGGCGGGGCCCGCGAAGGAGACGTCGCGGGCTCCGCCGCCTGGAATGGGCTTAAAGGGGAACCCCAACGCCGAAAAAAATCGGCGTGGGGGTTCCCCCAAAGTCCACACCAGACCCTTGTCCGAGCACGCTACCCGGCCGGCCAGGAAAGGGGGGCGAGCGAGCGCGCCCCCCCTCCTGAGCCGTACCAGGCCGCGTGCCCTCAACATGGGGGGGTGCCTTGGGGAAGGGGGGGCCGCACGGCCCCCCCACCCCAAAGCACCTTGTCCCCATGTTGATGAGGACAAGGGCCTCTTCCCGACAACCCTGGCCGTTGGTTGTCGGGGTCTGCGGGCGGGGGGCTTATCGGAATCCGGGAGCCCCCTTTAAGAAGGGGGCCCCCGGATACCGGCCCCCCACCCTATGTGAATGAGTATGGGGTACAATGTACCCCTACCCATTCACCTGTGAAATAAAGTACAAAAAAAAACACAACACAGGGAAAAAATATTTTATTGCACAGCTCCGGGGGTCTTCCGTCTTCGGGGGTCTTCTCGCCGGACTCCTCCGCTATCTGTGTGTAGCTCTTTTACTAGCGGAGGAGTCCGGCTTTCTTCCTCCCCGCCGCTGGCCTCTTCTCCCGACTTCGGGGGTCTTGTCCCCCTCTTCGGTTCTTCTGCCGGCGCTGCCTTCCGGTCTTCTGTCGCCACTGTCGTCGCCGCCGCCTTCCGTTCTTGTTCTTCTTCTTGTTCTTCTTCTTCTTCTCCTGGAGATGTTGACTCGACGAGCTCTCCGGCCGGAATGCCAGAGCCGCGCTGTGCGGTCACTTATATAGTGACAATGGGGCGGTGTCACATGGTATATGTCACATGGGTTGGTCACATGGGTTGATGTCACATGGGGACTATGACATCGTAAGGGGGCGGGGTCACCATGTGACCAACCCATGTGACATATACCATGTGACACCGCCCCATTGTCACTATATAAGTGACCGCACAGCGCGGCTCTGGCATTCCGGCCGGAGAGCTCGTCGAGTCAACATCTCCAGGAGAAGAAGAAGAAGAACAAGAAGAAGAACAAGAACGGAAGGCGGCGACGACAGCGGCGACAGAAGACCGGGCCACCGCCTGTAAAAGAGCTACAAGAAGGCGCGGTGGCCCGGCAGAAGAACCGAAGGCGGCGACAGAAGAACGGAAGGCAGCGGCGACAGAAGACCGGGCCACCGCCTGTAAAAGAGCTACAAGAAGGCGCGGTGGCCCGGCAGAAGAACCGAAGAGGGGGACAAGACCCCCGAAGTCGGGAGAAGAGGCCGGCGGCGGGGAGGAAGAAAGCCGGACTCCTCCGCTAGTAAAAGAGCTACACACAGATAGCGGAGGAGTCCGGCGAGAAGACCCCCGAAGACGGAAGACCCCCCGGAGCTGTGCAATAAAATATTTTTTCCCTGTGTTGTGTTTTTTTTGTACTTTATTTCACAGGTGAATGGGTAGGGGTACATTGTACCCCATACTCATTCACATAGGGTGGGGGGCCGGTATCCGGGGGCCCCCTTCTTAAAGGGGGCTCCCGGATTCCGATAAGCCCCCCGCCCGCAGACCCCGACAACCAACGGCCAGGGTTGTCGGGAAGAGGCCCTTGTCCTCATCAACATGGGGACAAGGTGCTTTGGGGTGGGGGGGCCGCGCGGCCCCCCCTTCCCCAAGGCACCCCCCCATGTTGAGGGCACGCGGCCTGGTACGGCTCAGGAGGGGGGGCGCGCTCGCTCGCCCCCCTTTCCTGGCCGGCCGGGTAGCGTGCTCGGACAAGGGTCTGGTGTGGACTTTGGGGGAACCCCCACGCCGATTTTTTTCGGCGTTGGGGTTCCCCTTTAAGCCCATTCCAGGCGGCGGAGCCCGCGACGTCTCCTTCGCGGGCCCCGCCTACCTGTACACGCACTCGAAATGGGCGGACTTTCCGAGCGGGAACAGTCCGCTCATTTCGAAAGTACAGCGGACAGGCCCACACACGGGCGGATTGTTCGCTCAAACACAGTTTCAGCGGACAGTTTTTCGGAATTTCCGAAAGACTTTGTCCGTCCAACTGTCCGCTGAAACTGTTGGCTGAAAGCCCACACACGAGCGGACTGTCCGCCCAAACACTGTTCAGCGGACAAGGTTGGGCGAACAGTCCGCCCGTGTGTACGCGGCCTTATATTCACCCACCGACACAGCTCTCTGTAACTAAATGGGACGTCCCCAAGCAGTGTCAAAAGAGGGGTGGGAAAAACAGCATTAAAACTGGCAAGTGGGAACTAGTGAAACTAAACCCACAAAAAAACAGCAGTGTGTGGAAAAAAAACACCACCACATAACCGGGTATCCCCAACAGGAGGGATCCCCAACATCACACTTTTTGATGAAATAATGCAACAGTGCATTAACAAACAGTACTGTGCTTTTATCGAAAAACCAGGAAAAAAAATCTCAATTGCAACTACACGGCCACCTGCAAAACTTTGCGGCCAAAACAGGCATCAGCCAATGCACTGACGTCTACCTTGTAGAACTTGGTAAACGTATGGACAGCTGACCAGGTCGCCGCCTTACACACCTGAGCGACCGATGCTTGGTGTCGGAAGGTCCAAGCCGTTCTGATTGCCCTTATAGAGTGGGCCGTGACCAGAAAGGGGGCACCTACCCCTTCGAGGTGTAGGCTTGTACCACAATCTGATCCCCCTGGAAATGGTGGCAGACGAGACCGCCATAACCTTCTTTGGACCAGCCACTGAAATAAACAGCGAGTCTGACTTCCGAAAGGGAGTTGCAGCAGACAAAACACCTTTAGAGCTCTAACCACGACAAGGGCGTGAAGAGACACCTCTTTTGGGTGCTGCGGCTTAGGACACAACAATGGTAATACATTGATATGAAAAGCCGAGACCATCTTCAGTAGAAAGGACGGTTGCGGACACAACACCACCTTATCCCTGTGGATGACCAGATAAGGTGACTCGCAGGACAAGGCCACCAATTCCGAAACCCTCCTGGCCGATGTTATGGCCACTAGGAAAACCACTTTCTGTGAAAGGGTCAACAAGGGAATCTCCCTGATATTTTCAAACGGCGGCTTTTGAAGCACCAACAACACCAGGTTCAAATCCCATGGAGGTAACGGTGGACACACCGGAGGGATTACATGTTGTACCCCCTGAACAAAAGTACTCACTAATGAATGAGATGCCAGGGGTCACTGAAAAAAAGACAGCCAGAACTGAAATTTGCCCCTTAATGGTGCTAAATGCCAACTTCTGGTCTACCCCTTGCTGAAGAAACAGCAGGATTCTGGATATAGAAAATGAGCGCGAATGCCACCCTTTCTCCTCACACATGGAGATATAAGCCTTCCAGGTACGATGGTATATCTTCCGAAGAAGATAATTTCTATGCCCTCAACATAGTCTGTATCACCGAGTCCAACAGACCCCGGTTCCTCAGCACCTGGCTCTCAACACCCATGCTGTTAAAGCCAGCGATGGTAAAACGGGGTGAAAGATTGGAACTTGAGATAGGAGGTCCTCTCGCAGCGGCAGTCGTCAGGGAGTGTCCGCCACCAGACGCACCAGGTCCGCGTACCAGGGCCACTGAGGCCAATCTGGGGCCACCAGGATTACTGGGATCCCCTCGGCTTCCACTCTGCACATGAGACGTGGCAACAGTTTCAGTGGAGGAAAGGGGTAGATCAGCTGGTACTGATCCCACTGATCCACCAGCGCATCTGACGCGTCTGCCCACGGATCTCTTGTCCTGGACACGAATCTCAGCGCCTTCCGATTGAGTCGGGAGGCCAACAGTTCCACATCTTGTGTACCCCCTTTCAGGCACAACAGCCTGAATATCTCCGGATGCAATGCCCATTCTCCAGGGTCCAGCATCTGTCGACTCAGATAGTCCGCCTGCCAATTTTCCAGGGTCGGAACGTGTTGCTCTGCCCACTGAAGTATGTGAGCGACCTCCCGAGCAGTGGCTGAGCTTCTTGTTCCCCCTTGGTGATTTATGTACGCCACAGCCGTGGCGTAATCCGACTGTATCCTGGTCGGACGCCCTTGAAGACACATCGACCATGTGTGGAGACAGCCTGATTGCTCTCAATTCGAGCAGATTGATCGGCAACTTGGATTCTTCCGTCGACCAAATGCCCTGCGCCGACTGAATCCCCATCACTCGACCCCAGTTGGATAGACTGGCGTCCATAGTGATCACCGTCCATTTCATAGGAAGGAATGATTTTCCGGACCTCAACCACCAGATCAGAGAGTCCCTGACTGGCTGGCTCACCTGGATCTACCGATCCAGGGACAATGGAGATTTGTCCCATTTTGACAAAATCTCCTTCTGCAGTATTCTGGTGTGGAACTGGGCATAAGGTACTACCTCGAAGGAGGCTACCATGAGCCCCAGTACTCGCATGCAAAAGCGGAGTGATGACCAATTGCGGTTCATCAATAGCTTAACCACAGATCAGAGAGTTTGCAATTTGTCCGAAGGGAGAGAGACTCTAGCTTCCCTGGAGTCCAATAGTAAACCGAGGTACTCCAGATGCTGGGTCGGTACAATGACCGACTTCTTTAGGTTCAACAGCCACCCAAATTCTCACAGAGTCTGCATGGTGATCACCACATCCTCCTCTAATTCTGAGGCAGAAGATGCTCTCAGGAGGAGATCGTCTAGGTAACCCACGATCGCGATCCCGCGTTGTCACAGCAATGCCAATACTGGAGCCAGTACTTTGGTAAAGACTCGCGAGCTGATGCCAGGCCAAAGGGAAGAGCCACAAATTGGTAGTGGGCTTCCCCGACTGCCAAACACAGAATTTTTTGATGCCAAAGGCATATGGGTATGTGCAGGTACGCATCCTGGATGTGCAAGGATGCCAGGGAGTCCCCTTGATGAAGTGCAGCGACTACTGAGCGAACCGATTCCATTCTGAACCTCTGCACTTTACAAAATGATTGAGGGCTTTTAAGTCCAAGATCCGACGTACCCCTTCCTTCTTGGGAACCACAAACAGATTTGAGTAGAACCCCTGGAAGCCTTCCCAATTCCGGAACTGGTACAATCACCCCCTGATTCAGCAATTCCCTCACCGCCCCAAACAGGGCCTCCCGGCGAATCGTGGACGCGGGTATGCTGGAGGGGAAGAATCTGAGAGAAACTATCTTGTAGCCTGTGGAAATCAGGTCGCAGACCCATTGGTCAGACAACCGGGAGGTCCACCGGGCTGCAAACTCCCAAAGGCGACCCCCCACCCGAGATGTTAGGCTTGCGGTTCCAGGGACGCTTTTGACCGTCCGTGGACGTCCTCTCGGGCTGGGAACATTTTGTCGAAGCACCGGGCAGACGAAAAAGCCGCTTGTGAGCGTAAAAAGAGGGCCCTTGCCTGCGGCGTGGCTCCTTAGCCTTCCTGGCCTGTGGGAGTAGTGTCATCCAACGAAGCTCCAAAGAGCCGGTTGCCAAAGAAGGGAAGATCCATCAGGGCTTTCTTGGATGCCTCGTCAGCAGACCAGCATTTTAGCCAAATCAGGTGCCTCAGCAACACAGTTGACACTAAAGCCATGGATAACAGAGGGAGAGTATCCAGGGCCATGTCACAAATGTACTTAAGGCCTTGCACTAGTTGGTCTGCTAGACAGGGGAGGCCTTTTGCTCTCTCAATTCGCGGTGCAAAAGTTTTGACCACTCAGTCAGTGTCTGAGACACCAGTGCGTATGCCAGTACTGGTCGCACGGCTGACCCCACAACCGTAAACAAGGAACGAGCCACCTCCTCTGCCTTCCTATCCGTGGGATCCTTGAATGCAGGAGTCCCCTCAACCAGGATCGTGGTTACTTT
This sequence comes from Lithobates pipiens, assembly GCF_037356315.1. NCBI lineage: Eukaryota > Metazoa > Chordata > Amphibia > Anura > Ranidae > Lithobates > Lithobates pipiens. The sequence goes on along the minus strand of NW_027507785.1, from coordinate 188,910,096 downwards.
ATTTAACCTAGATACTGGGGGTCCATGACCGGAGGAGCCGACCATTTCTTGAGAAGGCTTTCCTCAAACGGGTAATGCACCGCCATGTTTTTGGCGACCGAAAAGGCCCTGTCAGGAAATGTTCCATCCGCTGATATGTCTTTTGGCGTGCAGTACTGAGGTCCACCAGCAGGTGTCTCCTGGCAGTTTTGAACTGTCAGGAGAGTTTTTCCCTGCTGATGTTATGTCATCTTTGGGCTGCAGTACTGGCATCGACCAGCGGATGGATCCTGGCAGTGTGGAGCAGACAGCACCTCCTGCAATCACAGGCCTATAAATAGCTGGCAAGCATTCACATGTTTGCCTTGGTATTGTCCTTGTGCCCTGACCTGCTGCATGTGATCCTGAGCCTGATTCTGAACCTGTTCCTGTGCCCTGAACCTGTGACCCAAACCTGTGACCCATGTTTCTGATCCTGTTTCCCTGTCCTGGTCCCTACCCTGTCCCAAATGTTACCATCATCCCTGCCCTGCAGTCTGATCCGTCCATACTCTCCCTGTCCTGTGTTCCTGCCCCATCTGCTGATCTCCCCGTGTATCACCTTGGCCTGGCTTGTGTCTCTGATTCCGGACTGCCCTGTGTTTATCTACTGATCCTCTGTGCATGACCCTGGCCTGGCTATCATTTATGATCCTGGTATTTCCCATTTATTGTACATATCTGTCTGTTGTTATTTAGGGGTCTCTGTTAGTTGATTTATTGCACTGTGTGGTTGTATTTATATTATTCACTTTCCTTAACCACTTGCTTACTGGGCACTTAAACCTCCCTCAGCCCCAGACCAATTTTCAGCTTTCAGCGCTGATGCACTTTGAATGACAATTGCGCGGTCATACAACACTGTACCCAAATGAAATTTTTATCATGTTTTTCCCACAAATAGAGCTTTCTTTTGGTGGTATTTAGTTACAGCTCGGAGTTTTATTTTTTGCTAAACAAACAAAAAAAGATGCAAAAAAAAAATCATGTTTTAATAGTTTGTTATAAAATTTAGCAAACGGGTAATTTTTCTCCTTCATTGAAGTGCGCTGATTAGGCGGCACTGATGGGCTGCATTGGTGGGCACTGATGGGCTGCATTGGTGGGCACTGATAGGCTGCATTGGTGGGCACTGATAGGCATAGTTAAGGCGGCACTAATAGGCACAGATAAGGCGGCACCGATGGGCACAGATAAGGCGGCACAGATAAGATGGCACGGATGGGTGGCACGGATAAGTGGCACGGATGGGTGGCACGGATGGGCACTGATAGATGGGACTGATGGGCACTGATAGGTGGCACTGATGGGCGGCACTGCTGGGCACTGATGGGTGGCACTGCTGGGCACTGATGGGCGGCACTGGGGTGCAGCACCTTTGAGGCAGATTGTGGGCACTGTGGGTGGCACTGTGGGTGGCACTGCTGGTGGCACTGTGGGTGGCACTGTGGGTGGCACTGTGGGCACTGCTGGGTGGCACTGACGGGGGGCACTTACTTTTATTCAGGATGGCACTGCAGGGGACAGGTGGGCACTGGCAGGGGGCAGGTGATCGCTTTCATTGCTGGCCGTGATCGGGACTGATGTCCCGATCACGGCTGTCGGTGATCGGCTTTTTTTTTTTCTCCTCGCGCTGTTAGCGCGAGGAGGAATACTAGCCGATTACCGGCTCCCTTGTATCACATGATCAGCTGTCATTGGCTGACAGCTGATCACATGATAAGGGGTCGGGATCGACCCCTTGCACGGATCGGTGATCAGGCGAGTCTCATGGACTCGCCGATCACAGAGCGCGCCGCGCGCGCCCCTCAGGGGGCGCGCAGGCCGCTCGTACACGGGACTACGTCTATTGACGTCGTCCCGGAAAAGGAGATCCACGCTGTAGCCGTCATTTGGCTATAGCGCGGATCTCAAGTGGTTAAGGTACGATGATAACATTATGATTGAATCATAGTACTAAACAATAATAGAGATTGTAGACCAAACACTCTTTTCTCCCTCCCTATCCTTTTCTTTCTGTTTTCTTCCTTTCTAAGATGATATCACTAATCACAAATATGATGCTAGAACATTCTATTTTTACATTTAGTTCAACGTTTATAATAAAGAACAATAAGCACCTTAATTACCTATAAGTATTAAACATCCAGTTGATGTAAGATAGCTTCTACAACCTTTTAAAGTCTAAATAAGAGCGTATGACATTTATTAAACAAAGGTAAAAAGGTAACTCAATAATGGTGCGTGTATAATTGGTAGCCTATCAATCAATCACCATTATTCATTGTGTACTGGAAAACTGCCTTATTGTATGACATGTTCTGTTTACACGAAAATTCAAACGTCATCTTTTTTCTGTTATATATTTATGTAAAACTTCAACAAAAACATTGAAAAGAAAAATATTATTTTCTCTATAGTTCCTGGAAGTACACAACTTCAATCTTGAACCGCTGGGACATCCGCAAGCAGTGCCTATGAGAGGCAGGCAGAAATCACCAATACAACAATAGCAAACATGGTTAGGCCCAAGGTCTGAATCAGAACCCTACCTGCAAACCTTGTAGAAAGTAAAGGGTAGCCTCCTAGTGTCAATAATAAATGAGTAAAGGATGTAAAGAAGGGTTGTACCATCAGCCAAAGATTTAGAAACGGAGAGATCGGGAGCCTGTTCCCCAACCAGGCCACCCAACGAAATAGGGCAAAAAGTGTACAGTATAAAGAAGATAAGTGTAAATGTGTACACAGTTATAAGAAAGGTACAACAATTTATTGATACATAGATAATAACACTTAGCAGAAGAATCAGTTACAAATTAAAAATATTGGTAACAATCCATATACATCAACAAGATAATGTTTTCACAATGCAAATAAAATAGAAACAATTGGTATACAGGGATTCGATAAATCCCCATAAGGGCCAAAGCAACCATTGAACGTTCACAACGGAGGCTCACGGATATAGAGCCTGAGGCTGAGATACATGTTAAGTAAGTAAAAAGGCCCACACAGGCAGCAATGACATATCCAAAGCAAAAAAAAAATAGACCTAGGGAAATGCATATTTCTCTTATATTCACCGACCGACACAGCTCCTCTCTGTAACTAAATGGGTTTGTTAGCCTGCCACTAGGAGAACTAGGCAAAATTGTAACACAACACACAGAATTGTCAGTACCATCCAGGGGGGTGGACCCTGTGCTAACAACCCTCCCTGCTTCCCCAGCAGACTCAGTTTTACATATGACTGGGCTACTGATGTCTGGATCACAGTATACCGGGCCAGCAGCCACCCTGTAACTGCGCAGGAGTGGGTCTGTGATGGAATGTCTCCCAGCTCTTCAGGACTGGTAAGTAAGGCTGTCCCTCCTTCTGGGGGTTGAGCAGCTGGGTATTCCCTAGAATGTCGATTCGGGGGCCACCTCACCTCCCTCTCTTCTCTCCCATGTCCCTATCTTTCCTCCTCCCCCCCTCCGGGGGGGGGGGGGGGGCGTCTGCATGTGCTGCAGGCGGTATGTGTATGGGGATCGCTGGGTCTCTCCCCTATGGGGGGGTCTGTGTGGCTAGCGATGGTCCTGGTCCCGGTGTGGGGGGTCCCAAAAAGTGTCTGTGGAGGTATTCTTGCTGTTGTTTGATGGCAGCGCTGTTCCATGAATTTTCAGGTCACCACATGGCGCTGTCCGGCGGCCATTTTGGCTAAGGGCAGAGCAGGTTCCCCTTGTGAGCCTCAGTGGCCATTTTATGTGAGTTTTTCCTATTAGTTGCATTGTCAGCCATATTTTTGAAGCCCGAGCGCTCTTTTCACCGCAGTTCTCTTGTGACAGCTTGTACATGTGCTCTCACATGCTGTTTCCTTTGTCCACTGTGTATACAGGACGCTGGATGGGCATTTCCTGAATGCTGGTGCAAGCTCTGCAGATCGTTTCATCACTATTTTCTACAGCTGCTGCCGACAGTTTTTTCACTCTGCACTTGGGTAACCTCCTGGGGACTACAGGCATGGCTAGTAACCATCACAGAATGTCTCCGGGTGGTGAGTCTGGCACTAGGAACCCCCCCCCCCCCCCCAGGCAGTGGAAGCAGGAGGGTGGGACCTTCACTGTCCTAAGTCCCCTTGCAGGTGGCAGACAGGGGTAGGGTCAGCCTGGCTTCAGAAACTGGTGTTTCTTCCCCCGAAATCCAGGCTTTTGCAACCAGGTCACCTGCGGATAGCGCTGTGCCCATGAACACCCTGACGGTGGTCCTTAACTCTTTTGTTGCTAAAATAGATGTGGTGCGTGGAAGGAAAGGTGTGCATAAAAGGTCCCTGCCCCCCCCCCCCATCCTCTGAGGAGAGCTCTGATGCAGACTCGGGCCCTGCTGCGGCTGGTGACCCCTGCTCTGACCTATCAGACGAGGCTGACCAGAACCATTCAGACAGCGAGGCTGTATCCCCACCCGGGTCCGGGCGCGACAAAGCGCTTGTTGGAGCACTTATCACAGCTGTGCGTGATACCCTGAAGATCCAGGAGCCAGCGGATCTCTCTGCTGATGTATCGGTCCCCTTTGGGTCCCGCAAGCCAGCATTCACCTAAGGTGTTCGGTATTTGACTTATTTTGACAAGTTCATCTACAGGGAATGGAGTTGGCCACAAAGGGCCTGTCATATATCAGATAAGACCAGAACTGTATGGACTGCAACAGAGGAAACCCAAACGTGTATAAGTGAAATTTAATGATTTATTAACCTCCTCGCGCCCGCCCTATAGCCGAATGACGGCCGTAGGGCAGGCGCGTTCGTCCGGGAGGCCGTCCCTGGACGGCCTATTGTTTACTTCCGCAATGCGCGCCGCTGCGGGCGCGCATCGCGGAAGTTCTGTGTTCGCCGTGTCCCCCGGGGACAGGCAAACACAGATCGCTGTAAACGGCCAATCACAGCGGCCATTTACAGCGTGATCAGCGTGTCCAATGGGAGATGATCTCATATGTAAACATATGAGATCATCTCTCAGCGCCGCTCTCCCTCCTCACACAGAGTGTGAGAAGGGAGAGATGAACGGCTGCAGCGGCAGCCGTTCTGCTTCGCTCTATAAAAAAAAAATGTAAAAAAAAAAAAAAAAAGTGCCATCCATCCTCCCCCAGCAGTGCCATCCATCCTCCCCCAGCAGTGCCATCCATCCTCCCCAGCAGTGCCATCCATCCTCCCCAGCAGTGCCATCCTGCCCCAGCAGTGCCATCCACCCCAGTGCTACCTGCCCCCAGTGCCATCCACCCCAGTGCTACCTGCCCCCAGTGCCACCTGCCCCCAGTGCCACCTGCCCCCAGTGCCACCTGTCATCAGTGCCACCTGTCATCAGTGCCATCTGTCATCAGTGCTACGTATAAGTGCCATCTGTCATCAGTGCCACATAGTGCCATCTGTCATCAGTGCCACGTATCAGTGCCATTTGTCATCAGTGCCACCTGTCAGTGTCACGTGCCATCTGTTGTCAGTGTCACGTGTCATCAATGCCACTTATCAGTGCCATCTGTCATCAGTGTCACGCGTCATCGGTGCCATGTATTAGTGCCATCTGTCATCGGTGGCACGTATTAGTGCCACGTATTAGTGCCATCTGTCAATAGTGCCACGTATTAGTGCCACGTGTCTTCAGTGCCACGTATTAGTGCCACGTATAAGTGCCACGTGTCATCAGTGCCACATATTAGTGCCATCTGTCATCAGTGCCACGTATAAGTGTCATCATTGCCACGTATCAGTGCCATCTGTCATCGGTGTCACGTGTCATTGTCCTGGTGCTTCAAAAGTGTAATAAATAGTCAACAAGTTAGATGTGTAATTTATGTTCCTAGAACACGTGATGGCGCTCCCTGCATGTTGGGCCTCTCTATGTGGCCAGGCTGTGAAAAAGTCCCACACATGTGGTATTGTAATACTCAGGAGGAGTAGCAGAATTTTTTGGGGGGTGTCATTTGTGGTATACACATGCCATGTGAGAGAAATAACCTATTACAATAACAATTTTGTGGAGAAAAAAAAAAAATGAAAAATCTTAATTTTGCAAAGAATTGTGGGAAAAATATGACAACATCAAAAAGCTCACTATGCCTCTTACTAAATACCTTGGAATGTCTACTTTCCAAAAAGGGGTCATTTGGGGGGTATTTGTACTTTTCTGACTTGTTCGGGTCACAAGAAGTGAGATCGGCCACCAGTACATCAGATGTGATCAATTTTGTGCGATTCGCACCACAGCTTGTAGACTCTCTAACTTTCACAAAGACCAAATAATATACACTAATTTGGGTTATTTTTACCAAAGATATGTAGCAGTATAAATTGTGGCCAAAATTTATGAAGAAAAATAAATAATTTGCATAATTCTGTCACAGAAACAAAGAAATATGCGTTTTTTTTCATAATTTTCAGTCTTTTTTCATTTATAGCGCAAAAAATAAAAACCCCAGAGGTGATCAAATACCACCAAAAGAAAGCTCTATTTGTGGGAAAAAAAGGACAAAAAATTCATTTGGGTACAGTGTTGCATGACTGAGTAATTGTCATTCAAAGTGTGAGAGCACCGAAAGCTGAAAATTGGTCTGGGCAGAATGGTGTTTAAGTGCCCAGTAAGCAAGTGGTTAAAGTGGTTGTATACCCACATTTTTAACTTTTACCTACCGGAAAGCCTATAATAAGGCTTACCTGTAGGTAAAAAAAATATCTCCTAAACCTGTACGGTTTAGGAGATATTCCCCTCGGTATGCGCCGCTGACTGCAGCGGCGCATGCGCACAAGGGGTTTCTCGCCGTCAAAATCCGGCAGCGGCCGAGCGGCCGGACTGAAATCTCCTGCGAGCATCTGCGGGAGTGACGATATCGCGGCTCCGGCCACTCACAGCGCCGGAGCCGCGATACCCGGAAGAAACGCCGAGGGAGCATGTCAGCTCCCTCGGCGTGGATCGGGCCAGATGTCGGGGCCTCGTTCTAAGGTAAGTATTTCATAATGAGCTAGTATGCGGTGCATACTAGCTCATTATGCCTTTTGCTTTGCAGGTTTAAAAAAAAAAAAAAAAATTTGCGGGTTTACTACCGCTTTAATATTTATATTCTTGACAAAGTCATTTTTATCATGCAACAGTGTGTAGAATAGTAAAATGCCTTTGATTTTAGATTGAGAGCAGGTGAAGTATAGAGCTATTTTCCGTGGCAGTTTAATGGTGGATTTGGGATTAGTTGGAAGGAAATGGGTAATTTGTATATATCTGTAGTAATCCCTCTCCTCTAACCCATATCCTACTTGTAAAGATCTGAATGTTTTAATTGTGGGGTCTACTCTCAGGTCCTCTGTTTTTATTCCTTTAGCTTCCCACTGTGATACACTAAGGTCTGGAATAAGCATGGCCAGACTTGCTAATGTGAGTGGTATGGGTTTAGTTGCCTTCTCCTTATGTTGCATGGACGTAAGAATCTTCCATGCCTGAAGAGTATCTGCTATAGTAGGGGATATTTCAGTATCAGTACAGGAACAGTATCTGCTAGCTAGGTAATCCTGAACTTGCAAGTTCTCCAATTTTTTATAGCATTGTTTACTCAAGATATTCATTATTATGTGAATATTCACAGATTTCCATGCCTGCCCTGTTTTCATTGCCATGCCTGTATCCACTGACCATATATTATCTATTGGATATTCACTGTATATTTGTTTTGATACGTTGTTATTGTTTTAATAGAGAATACGGCCCGTTCTAAACCATCCCCGAAGAAGGAATAAAATATCCAAGTATATATATATATATATATATATATATATATATATATATATATATATATATATATATTCCGAAACATGTTGGAGTCTTTGACCTCCAAACTGTGAGGTCATCATATGGTCTAGAATTGAGCTGTGTTTATTATTCCATATGAATATCTTTTTGTGTTTTTAAGCTATTATATGTGACATTTATGTCATTTTTTGTGTATATATAATTTGTACCCAATAAATTTGTACTTTGCTATACTTTTTTCTACTCTGTATCTGGTATTTTCCTTGTCCACTAAATACCTAGGGGCATTCCTTCTTAATATAAATTCACAACAGTCCAGGCACAATAATGCACAAACTCAGAACAGTGATTTATAGACACAAACTAGCTGTGGTTCTCTACAAATCTCTGAGAGGAGTAGTCATCACTGGATTTCACCTTCTGGTTGATATAGCACATACAAGGCAGGTCCCTACTCAGCTTGTCAGTTAGCTTAGTAATTTATCTGTGCTCAGACCAACACCCATTGCCCAAGCAATAGGCTCTCTTCCTAGCCCGAGGTTCCAGCTATGTTAGTTCCTGCACTCATGCTTATCTGGCGACTGACTGCTGGTTTTATTTTGACTATGCCTTTTCATTGACCTCCCTGACCTTTGGCCCAGCACCATTTCTGAAATGACTGGTGTTGAGCTTTTAGCTTTGACACAAGCCCGGTCCATGAACAGGGCTAGGAGGAGTTTGTGGACCAAGAATTGGTTGCGCCAGCATGACCATTTCTCGCACATGCATGATCCGGGCGAATAATCCTGATGACTCTAATAAGGGGACCTTAATACTTTAGGCTTTAAATACTCATTTCCCAAAATGTTATACTGATATTGTCCAAAAATATTTGTGTCTAATCTGCTTGCAATGTTGATGTGCCAAATTACAATTTTTTTTCTTGTTTCACTCCACATTTTCCTTCAACGCCACAGGAATGGCAGACTGTGGCCTCCCACTTTGCCAGCTGTTGGGACTTTCCCAATTGCGGAGGTGCAATTGATGGGAAACACTTCCGCATCATCCCACCCCCCAACTCGGGGTCCTACTATTATAATTACAAGGGGTTTAATAGTATCGTGATGTTGGCGGTGGTGTCAGCGACCTATGACTTCCTTTATGTGGACATGGGGCAAAATGGCCGGATGTCGGATGGTGGAGTGTTCGCACGGACGGAATTCTACTGGCGTCTCCAGAGTGGCAGTCTGGGCATGCCACCCCCCAGAGGAGAATGTCGAAGAACTCCCATTCGTTTTCGTCACGGATGAGGCGTTTGCCCTAGCAAACCACCTGATGTGGCCTTTCCCGATGAGGACCTTCACCCCGGATCAGAGGATCTTTAATTTCCGGCTGGCCAGAGCCAGAAGAGTCATGGAGAACACTTTTGGAATACTGGCCAGCCGGTTCCACCTATTTTTGACGCCAATCCACATGGCGGAATATTAACTAAATCACATTGTGCTTGCCTGCTGTGTTCTGCACAATTTTTTGAAAAAACATTCAGCTAACCATGTGGTCTCAGTTGGCCCAGATGCAGACTTGCCTGAAAATGAGAATCTCACGTCCCTTGAAGCTGCTCGTCCTGGCTTGCCCCCCCCCCCCCCCAAGCGCCCACGAGGTCAGAACCCAATACATGGAGTACTTTCTGGGTAGAGGGGCCATTGATATGCCAGACAATGTCTGAGGCATTTTTTTAATAAATTTTTCTTTGAAACTACAATAATCTTTGTTTTCATTTACTGCTTGGCTTGGTTTTAGGTGTCTCATAGGTATTTTTGCTTTTTTTTTTGGGGGGGGGGGGCTTTTTCTACAACAGTGCAAACCCAAGTTCTGAGCAAGATGAGGTGACAGTCTCTTCTTCAGATAATCTTATTATGTTGTGGGTCTGCTACACACACCTTGTTTTTGTTGCTAATGTATGTAGTGCATTACTGACAAAGATATTGCTCATTTTCAGCACTATGGCAGAAATATGTGGGGTCAGGAAAATGGCGTGATTGGGGAAATGTAAACATCACTGTGGGTGTTATTTACTAAAGGCACATCCACTATGCTCTACAAGTGCACTTCAAAAGTGGACCTGAAATTGCACTTGGAGTGCAAAGTGGATTTGCCTTTAGTAAATAACACCCATTGCTACAGAAAACAACAACTTTACTCCAAATACTGCTTTTGCGCATTGAAAAAGGAAGCCATACATTGTTGATAATTTCACTTTTTAATCAAAGCACATTCACATGTGCGTTTAGAAAAGGGTTTTACAACAAACCAACATATTTGGTGTATAGAAAACATTATTTTCGGTAACATTTTTGTAACTTGGCGTTTTTGTGTAAACAGGCATGTATCAAAGCATAACATACAGAACACAGGAACTTACAAAGTTCAACTTTGAAAAGTGAAAACAATATCAGACATGAGTATGTACAAACTGGGCTGAAATTGCCTTCATCACATGGGGTGTCACCCCTGGAAAAGCCAAATTTGTAAGATGCACACACATTGAGAATACAAAAGTCACCATTTTCCTCCTGATCCCATGCCTAATGTCAACATGTGCTATCTCCCATCATGGGGTATCAATGTACATGTTTTGGGGGTGCAACCCCTTAATCTCAGCCACTTTCCACAAAACACGTACATTGATCCCCCATGATGGGAGATAGTACATGTTGACACACTGTGTGCATCTTCCAAATTTGGCTTTTTGTAAAATACAAAAGTTGTTTGTTAAAAACAAAAAAAAAAACCCTAGCTAGTTTGGGGTGTTTCAGACTCTCCCCAAAACATCAATGATGTTCTTCATTTTCTGTTGAACATCATTGATGTTTTTCTGTATATTTTCTAAATTGCGATTGCACCCCATTATCTCCCCAATCAGGCTCTGGGCACTTTCACTGGTAAATTGTGATTCTTCTTCCACATCACCTAAAAAAATAAAATAAACACACCATGTATTATAAATATGCCGACATACATTGATTAGCTTACCATAAGCTGTAGTCTCCGACACTCACCTGTTGTGGTGACAATTTGTCCAACTTCAACAATCTCTCCTTCCTCCTCCTTCTCCTCTGCTTCTGGTGTAGGAATTTCGCCTTCTTTGGGAGGTGTGGGGTCCCTGGTGTCCTCAGACATCCCGAGTTTTCTCTCCCCTACGAGAATGTAAAAAAGGAATACTTAGCACACAGAAGGCAGAAATAGGAATATGAAACATTGTTTGGAAGTGTGGTACAATTGTGTTTTTTGGCCGAGTTCAAAGGTGAGAACATTATTTTGGACACTTTCTAAAGCTGGAATACTTTACTTTAAACTGTACGACATTAAATCAAAGCACATGGAGCAGTATGCAAGCAATAATAATAATATGAACACACGACAACTACTTACATTTTGAAGAACTCGCTTGATCCTTCTGTACTGATTGTGATCCCTCATTTTCAGGTCTGACCAGCGTTTTCTCAGTTGATCCTTGGATCGTCGTACTCCAAAATTCTTCTGAAGACTCTTCACAACTTTAGTCATGATCTTGGCCTTTCTGATATTTGGGTAAGGTCCATACTTCCCATCATAGTCAGTCCTCTTCAATATGTCCACCAACTTCAGCATCTCTCCAAAAGACATATTTGAGGCCTTAAATCTTCTTCTCCAGGATCGGGACGTTTCAGGCTCTGGGCTTTCCTCGCCCTCCTCTCGTTAGTGGAACTCTGATTGCGCACCTGCGTTCTCTCCGCCATGTGCTCTCCTCACTGCACCAAAAGAGAAGGGGCGGGGAATAGTCTAGAAAGAATGTCAGAGGCGGGTGGAGCTTCACGCATGCGCACTGTATATAAAACGCAACACGCGTGTGTCGTACGTACCATCTGTGAACAGAGGGAGAAGCTGATGCACCGATCGTGCAAACGAAGGTACAATTTTTAACTTGATACATCACTAGCCTATACTGCTTTTAGATTGAGGCCTGCATTAGTCGAGTTTAGCCTGACATTAGGGTTTGTCTTGTGTTGTGTCTTGCAGAGATTATGGACGGGTTTAATGACCACAGTTTCCTCCCTCTGTTCATCGATAAGTACAGGGAGATGCCCTGCCTGTGGCAAGCTATGCCCCCACATTACAGTAACAGACTAAAGAGGCAGGCCGCGATGGAGCAACTGGTTGAGTTTGTGAAGCCCGTGGTCCCCAGAGCAGACATCAACTGTTTAAAAGTGAAAATTGGTGGCCTCAGGAGTACATATCTGAGGGAGCGGAGGAAGGTGCTGGACTCCATGTAAACTGGAGCTGCAGCAGATGATGTTTATGTCTCCAGGCTGTGGTACTATGAGAGGATGCAGTTTCTGTCAGACCAGGCTGATGTCAGGGAATCCCTCTCTACCCTTGCTTCCACGCGTCCTTCTATGCTACATTCCACACCTTCTCAGTCTTCCGACATCCAACCTGGGCCTTCCACTCAGGAAGAACTGGGGGAGCCCAGCTTGAGCCAGGTATAGTATTGTTGTACATATTTTGGGAGTAAAAATGAATGATGTTAACTTGATTTTTGCTCACTAATTGCTGATTTTAGAAAGTGTTTCACATATCAATAGACAGTAGTGGCCAAAACCTTTTGGCCAAGAATGAAAAATGCTGGGCTCAGAATGATAGTCTTTTCTATTTGTTAACAATTTGCAACAGTCTTGAGCTGAAAATTTTGTGTGTGTTTGATGAACCAAAAACTAAAACTATGTCCCTTTTCCATACACAGGAAGACATCAGCCAGGAGGAGGGTGTGGAATGCAGCAGCCAGGAGGTGGCTGTGGAAAGTGGCAGCCAGGAGGAGGCAGGGGTAAGCGGCAGCCAAGCGGTGGGCAGGTGGAGGAGCCTGACTGAATCACAGGTCCCTCCCCTCCGCCTTCCACGCAAAAGGCCCAGAAAGGGGAGAATGTGGAGGAGTCGGCTCTGAAGCTCATCGGGAAGGCTTCAGCGGCCCTCAAAGCCACCCCCACCTATCAAGAGGCCTTTGGCGCCTTGGCTGCCTGCAAACTCCAGCAAATGGAGGAGGGGCAACAGATCTTGTGTGAGGAGCTAATTATCCACACCCTCAACAAGGGGCTGTTGGGCCAAATCACACAAGCAACACACTTGTGTGATTTGCCCCATGCCCCTCCTCCTTCTGCCACACTTCCAGCACCACAGCCACAGCGTAGAAGGAAGACCAGAGTGTGATAACCTGGGTTCAGTCTGGTCTGACAGAAGATGCAGCCTCTTGTAGGACCACAGCCTGGGAACATAGATGTCATCTGCTGCTGTTCCAGGTTTCTTGGACTTCAAGACCAGACTGCTCTCCCTCAGACATATACTCCTCAGGCCACCAATTTTTGTGTTTAAATAGTTGATGTGTGCCCTGGGGGCCAAAGGCTTTGCTAATCTCCCCAGTTTCTCCAGCACTGCCTCCCTCTTTATGTGTTACTGACACCTAAATAAAGGTTTTTTTTTTGGTTGAAGAAATACTTGCGTATTTGTTTTACTTCAAAAAGGACAGTTTATTTGTGAGTAGGCAGGTACATTTCAAAAATACAAAGTCAAACGAATAACAAGGGGCACCAACACCAAACAACCTCCTGTAGATTAAAAAATAAAAAAATAAATAAAAAAGATAATAATGGTGTTGTGGTAAGTTGACACACAAAACACACCCAAAAAAATGCAAAGATGAGCAAACTGTCAAAAAAGGATTGATTAAAAAAACCAACCAGAAAATAAAAAAAATAAAAAAATAAAAATGCTTGGGTAGATGTGACGAATTAAAATATTGTATTGCTGAAATAAGTAAAAAGAATAAAGAAATACGTTTGGGAGAAGTGTGTGTGAATATGAGCATCAAAACGACTTCATTCTTGCAGCATTGTAAAGAAAAAGAGAATGCGCTGCATGAAAGAATCTTTAACATTGCAGCGTGACGAATGAGCTATATCGATTACGAGCGGTAGTTTTACCTGAGCGAGCGCTTCCGTCTCTGAATTTTATTGTGAGCATGCGTGACACCTTGTCCGTCAGACTAGGCTACACATGATCGGACAAAGTCCGATCAGATCATGTTGTCGGAAAATTTTATAGCCAAGCTGGAAAACTTGGTCCGTCGGATATCCGACGGGAAACAGTCCGATGGAGCCCACACATGGTCGGATTATTCGACAACACGGTCCTATCGGACATTGTCCATCGGAATATCCGACTGTGTGTACAAGGGCTTAGACCGGTGTTTTTTTTAACTTTTATTTTGATTTTGGAACTATAGGTGTGAATAGGTGGGACCAGTAGATGTGATGTGGACCACCAAAGATTAATCCTACCTGGTTTGTTCCACTGTTTCAATCGAGTTTGACATTTCTAATTTAGAGCGATGTTTATGTTGCAATCTCTGTTGCGCCTGTGAGGAAATTAAGTTATCCAATATGCCTTCCATTTCTAAAACTTCCAATTATTGAAGAGATTTGAGGTCCACATCACTTTCGCTATCTTAATGATTCTCCTCTAACCTTTGTTCTTTAACCACTTGTTTACTGAGCACTTAAACCCCTCTCCTGCCCAGACCAATTTTCAGCTTTCAGCACTGACGCACTTTGAATGACATTTGCGCGGTCATACAACACTGTACCCAAATTACATTTTTATAATTTTTTTCACATAAAAAGAGCTTTCTTTTGGTGGTATTTAACCCATTTGCCGACCAGCACCCATCATTTTACTGTCCCAGGTCAGCACAATTCCACAAAAAGTCATAGCTATACATCGGCACGTGGGATCGGGATAGCAGGTACTCACCCCCTGCACTGTGGGGGTGCCGATACTCATGGCCAAACACACAAATCCCTGTTCTGCTCTGTGAGGAGTGACAGATCGTGTGTTTCTAATAGCTAGGAACCACAATACATCACTTCCTCTAGTCATTTCCCTCCCCCTTCAGTTAGAAAAACGTAGCAGGGAACAAAGTTAACCCCTTGATCGCCCCCTAGTGTTAAGCCCTTCCCTGTCAGTGACATTTTTACAGTAATCAGTGCATTTTTATAGCACTGATCATTGTATAAATGACAGTGGTCTCAAAATGTGTCAAAAGTGTCCGATGTGTCTGACATTATGTTGCAGTCCCGATAAAATTCACAGATCGTTGCCATTACTAGTAAAAAAAAATAATAATAAAAATGCTATAAATCTATCCCCTATTTTGTAGACGCTATAACTTTTAAGCAAACCAATCAATATATGCTTATTGTGATTTTTTTTTACCAAAAATATGTAGAAGAATACATATCAGCCTAAACTGAGAAAAAACATGCTTTAAAAAAAAAAATGGGGATATTTATTATAGCAAAAAGTACAACATATTGTGTTTTTTTCAAAATTGTCGCCTTTTTTTGTTTATAGAGCAAAAAATTAAAACCATAGAGATGATCAAATACCACCAAAAGAAAGCTATATTTGAGGGGAAAAAAAGGGCATTAATTTTGTTTGGGTGCAGGGTTGCACGAAGGCGCGATCATCAGTTAAAGTGACGCAGTGCCGAATCGCAAAATATGGCCCGGTCATTCAGCAGCCTTCCCGGGGCTGAAGTGGTTAATCACAGCTGGGGTTTTTATTTTTTTGCTAAACAAACAAAAAAAGATGGAAAATTTAGGAAAAAAAACTTTTTATAGTTTGTTATAAAATGTTGCAAACAGGTAATTTTTCTCCTTCACTGATATGCGCTGATGAGGCGGCACTGATAGGCTGCACTGATGGGCACTTATAGGCACAGATAAGGCGGCACTGATAGGCTGCACTGATGGGCACTTATAGGCACAGATAAGGCGGCACTGATAGGTACAGATAAAGAGGCACTGATTGGGACAGATAAGGCAGTATTGATGGGCACAGATAAGGCGGCACTGATGGCCACTGAGAGCTGGCCCTGATGGCCACTGAGAGGTGGCACTGTTGATGAGGCACTGATAGGTGGCACTGTGGGCACTGATATGTGTCACTGTGGGCACTGATGTAAAGCGTTGGTGGGCACTGGTAGGAGGTGCTGGTGGGCACTGGCAGTTTCTTTTTTTACTCATGCTATCAGCATGAGGAGAAAAAAAATGCAGATTACAGGCTCTGTTTACATCCCATGATCTGCTGTCATTGTCACGCGGTAAGTGATCGGGATTGACCCGCTACTCAGATCTGTGATCAGCCAAGTCTCATAGACTCGCTGATCACAGAGTGTGACACGCATGCCCTGCAAGGGGGCACGCAGGCCACTTGAGCATGGGAGGACGTCTATTGACATACTCCCGGCAAGTAGGCCCACGCTGTAGCCGTCATTTGGCTATAGCGTGGATCTGAAGAAGTTAATAAGTGAGTATATCTAGCACCTCATCTCTAATTTCAAGATCATGGAAAGTATTAAAAGCAATGTAGGCAGTAATTATTTTAACCTTAAATTCACAATATCATGTGATCAAAAGATTATCACATTCCTTGATGTTCAAATCAATGTGCAAAAGGATGGCTGATTTGCAAATATAATCCTACAGGCATCCAGTGCACACCTGATACAGTATCTTGTAAAGTGTTACTAAACCCCCTCAGCGCCCGAGATAGAAGTTCTCTATCCACACATAAACAACCCCCTGCCCAGAGACATACCTCCCAACAGTCCTGGATTGGGCGGGACTTTCCAGCATTTATACTTCTGTTCCACTGTACAAGGGCTTTGTCCCACATCACTGCAACAGTTGATTATATTGTAACTTCCAGTGCAAGTGTTAACATCGAGCACAGCCAGGGATTGGCCAGAAAACCTACTGGGTGTGCTCTTTGCAGCTGCCAGATTCAAACCCTGATGTCGGGTATGGGCAGGACTGGTACTCATACCTGCCCCTTTGTCAAGCAATCAGTGCAGCTATGTGGTAGCCCTGCACTTGCAGCATGGCATCTGCAGTTAAAAAGTTAAAAGTAACATCTCTCCATCACTATAGCAGCCTCCCTGCTCTGCACTGAGAGCCAGGACAAGTGCTGGTCTGGCTGACTGCACAATGATCGAGGGGGGGGGGGGGGGGTGGGGGGTGAGCTGCACCTAGGGTTGCCACCTGTCCAGGATTTACCCGGACAGTTCGGGTTTGGAATCATGTGTCCGGGTTTCAGACTGCCTGAAACCCGGACACATTATTCAGACTGGACTATGGCTTCCCAGCAGGGTTGCTGGCTGCAGTTGTCTAAGCTGGGAGTGTCTGTTACACTCTTTCATACTGCCCAATGCCAGCACTAACAACCCCCTCAAACACACAGATGAGAGAGGATAGAGGGCTCAATCTGCACCTCTCCTTCTCCCCACCCCTACCCCTCTGTGTCTGCCCACACTCCAATCCCTGGCGCTGTGTCTCAGAAAAGGAAAGTTGGGGCCAGAAATTTGAAGTCCAGCAGCCTCAGATACATCTGGATGAGAGGTGCTGACTGCCAAGGGGTGAGTGAGCTCACCATCCATCCCTGTCTGTGACTGAAGTCTCTCCTTTTTCTCTCCTCTGAGTGAGTACACTAAGGTAAATCAGGGTTCTCAGAGCACCCCTTACATCAGAGTTCCCCTTTACACCAAAGGCCACAGTGTTCTCCCTTACATCAGAGTCCTCTCCGTACATCAGAGTTCTCAGTGTTCCCCCTTAAATCAGGGTTCCCAGAGCATCCCTTATGTCAGAGTCCCCAGAGTTCTCCCTTACATCAGAGCTTGCAGAGTCCCCCCTTATAGTTAAAGAGTTCAGATGTAAAGGGGAACTCTGTGGACTCTGGTGTAAAGGGGAACTCTGTGGACTCTGGTGTAAAGGGGAACTCTGTGGACTCTGGTGTAAAGGGGAACTCTGTGGACTCTGGTGTAAAGGGGAACTCTGTGGACTCTGGTGTAAAGGGGGACTCTGGTGTAAAGGGGAACTCTGTGGACTCTGGTGTAAAGGGGAACTCTTGTTATTAACTTCATATGATTAGAAATGTTGTTTAATAGCAAAATATAATGTATAGTTTATACTATAAAAAAAATTGAGTGTGCGCTGCTAAAGTGTTCGGGTTTGACTTGAAGAAAAGGTGGCAACCCTAGCTGCACCATAATTCTTATCTCCTTCCTGCTGGGTGAGGGGAGCTTGGGAGCTGAAAATTAGAAGAGTGTGCACTGAAAAAGAAAATGAAACTAACTGAGCCAGTTACAGAAAGGTACTTTTACATAGGTAACATGTGGAAGATGGTAGAGCTTTGGGGAAGGGGAGGCCAGGGGTAGTGTGGTTTGTATGTGTGTGGTTGTGTGTGTAGAGGTTATAGCTGAGGAGAGGTGCAATAGGTTGATGTGAATAGATGAATCCTTGTACCTAGCGCTCTCTTGAACCTTGCACCCTGTGCATAACTTACTCCAGAACCAACCTTTCTGTGCATAATGCACCCTAGAACCCTGCACTCTGTGTCTAGCACTCTCTTGCACTCTGTACATAATGCACTACAAAACCCTGCACCCTGTGCATAACATACTGCAGATCCCTGCACTTTGTACATAGCACACTCCAGAACCCCACACTCTGTATCTAGCACTCTCCTAAACTTTGTACCCATTAAGCCGCTCTGACTGTTAAGAATTTGGTCACACCCACTTTTGGTATGATGCACGTAGCGCACTGCCAGTCGCTTCCTCCCATAAATGTCTCTCATTCTGAAGTTCAAAAGTTGGGAACAATGCCAGAGAGAGAAGTTGAAGTGTAATAAATTAGTCATAGGATGATAATTTTATTATTAAAATTATATGTAGATAAAAGTGATTTCAAGGCTTTGGTATTAGTGACTCACTGCCAGGCCCGGACTGGCCATATAGCACTCTGGGCATTTTCCCAGTGGGTCAGGGCCACATTTCTTAGGGAGACTGACATGCAGCGCCGGCACTGGGTGGATGGGCAGATGCTGGGCCGGCCATGGGTGGATGGGCAGATTGCAGGGCTGGCCATGTGTGGATGGGCTGATTGGTGTGCACCTGCCTTGCCCCGGACGACGACAACCTACGCTATGCCGCTATCTCTGGGCACTCCTATCATTTTAGCGGCACATTACTGCTGAAATTTTACGTGCTTTGCGGCCGCTAGCGGGTGCTTTTAACCCCCGCTAGTGGCAGAATAAAGGGTTAAAAGTGCCACTGCCAGAGCGCTTTGCAGGCACTTCAGCAGCAGTGCCCATTGATTTCAATGGGCAGGGGTGGAGGAGGAGTGGTGTATATACTGCTCCCGCATCGCCCCGAAAGATGCTGCTTTCAGAACTTTTTCTAATCTATTAGATTGTAAGCTCTTCTGAGCAGGGCCTTCTTAATCTTGTATGTTATTGTATTGTAACTGTATTGTCTCTTTTTATATTGTAAAGTGCTGCATAAACTGTTGGAAATGACGAAATGGGTCAGAGTTGTAACCAACCAGAAGTGACGTATGCGCCTCATCTCTGTGTTCCAAGGAGCCTGAGAAGCAGGAAGTGACCTGCTGATGTACACAGCGAGCGCCTGCCAGTCTTCTGGCAAACTGGGATCAGGAAAAAGGCACAGTACACATATATTTTAAATGCTGTCTTGATACATAATTTCTGGTACGCTTATTTTTATTGGGGGGGCTATTTGAATAATAAAAGGTGTAAAGCGAAATTACGCTATGGTTGCATATTTTGTTTCTTCTATATGTTACACAGGAGCCCCATTCCAATAATAGAGACAACTAGTGGCTAAGGAGGAGTTTACATATGAAGGATGTTATACTGAAGGCTCATTGTTTCTGGTGTTTTGGTGAGTGCATCCCCAAAGGGGGACGTTTGAACCATGAGTGGTGAATCGTTTGGTGGAAGCTGTTTCTTTATCAACCACAATAAGAACTGTAACTGTCCAATCACTATTTGAGCACCACTTTTGAAAACACAGAAATTGAAATTTTATTACTTAGAGGAAAGTGATAAAGTGCTGCTATATATGAAAAAGTGGGCTCTTTATTAAGACCTTATTTTTGTAAATTCTCTTTACAGACATTTTTTAAAAGCAGCAGCTAGTTTTATAGATTGATTTAAGTAATTTTAATTGATTAAAGTGGTAGTATGGTCGATTTTTTAACTTTTACCTACAGGAAAGCCTATAATAAGGCTTACCTGTAGGTAAAAATAATATCTCCTAAACCTGTACGGTTTAGGAGATATTCCCCTCGGTATGCGCCGCTGACTGCAGCGGCGCATGCGCACAAGGGGGTTCTCTCCGTGAAAATCCGGCAGCGCTCGTGCGGCCGGACTGAAATCTCCCGCGCGCATGCGCGGGAGTGACGATATCGCGGCTCCGGCCACTCACAGCGCCGGAGCCGCGATACCCGGAAGAGACACCGAGGGAGCATGTCGGCTCCCTCGGCGTGGATCGGGCCAGATGTCGGGGCCTCGTTCTAAGGTAAGTATTTCATAATGAGCTAGTATGCGGTGCATACTAGCTCATTATGCATTTTGCTTTGCAGGTTTAAAAAATAAATAAAAAATTGCGGGTTTACTACCGCTTTATCTTCAACTGACCAGTTTTATTCACTCATTTCATTCATAAGCGCAGAGGAGTGTGCAAATAGGACGGGTTTGTTTATTTATTTTTAGCATACTTATTGAAAGAGTTTGCTATATAAATCCTGTAGAATAATAATAATAATATCCTGCAAGCGCACAGCCCCAGTATGAAAGCACTGGAGCCCTCACACTGGGTCTACAGGGAAAGTATTTTTCATGAGCTTTACAGGTGCTATTTTTAGCCCAAAACCCCCCAGTGTGAAAGGGGTCTTGAAGTAATACATATGCCGCGTACACACGAGCGGACTTTTCAACATCCAAAGTCCGACGGACTGAGTCCGTCAGACTATTCGATCGTGTGTGGGCTGCAACGGACTTTAGCTTCGCAAAAGTCTGACGGACTTTAGAAATGAAGCATGCTTCAAATTTTCCCGACGGAACTCCGCCGGACCCGGTCCCCTTCGAAAAATCCGCTCGTGTGTATGCTACTCCGACGGACTAAAACCGACGCTAGGGCAGCTATTGGCTACTGGCTATGAACTTCCTTATTCGAATCCAGTCGTACGTCATCACGTTCGACTCCGTCGGAGTTTGGTGTGATGGTGTGTGTCCAAGTCCGTTCGGTCGAAAAGTCCGCCAGAACTCCGGCGGAACTCCGGCGGAACTCCTTTGGAAGTCTGCCGGACATAAGTCCTCTCGTGTGTACGCGGCATAAGAAATCCAGTTATAAAGTAATATTCCTTTATACCCCACAAAGCCAGATGTAATATATTACTCACAGAGCCAGTTATAAAACATTACAGAGTCAGTTATAAAAGAGTCTTTCTTAACCACTTCCCGACCGGCGCACGGCGATGTACGTCGGCAGAATGGCACAGGCAGGCAAATTGGCGTAAAGGTACGTCCATTTGAAAGTGCCACCCTGCCATTGCACGCACATGCCGGTTGGGACTCCCGTGAGTGTGGTCACAGGTTCCGCAGACTTGATCACCGCTGGGATACCTGCGATCGTCTCGCAGGGAGTCTGAATGGGGAGATGCGGAAGTAAACAGCATCTCCCCGTTCTGCCTAGCAACAAGTGACACTGATCTCTGCTCCCTATTATTGGAGCAGAGATCAATGTTCACTAACACACAGCCCAGCCCCCCACAGTTAGTAACACGCCCCTAGGACACACTTAACCCCTACACTGCCACCCCCTGGTTAACCCCTTCACTGCCAGTGTCATTTACACAGGAATCAGTGCATTTGTATAGCTCTGATGGCTGTATAAATGACAATGGTCCTAAAAATGTGTCAAAAATGTCCAATATTTCCTACATAATGTCGCAGTCACAATAAAAAATATGTAGAAGAATACCTATTGGCCTAGACGGAGGAAAAAAAATGTCTTTTTATATATTTTTGGGGATTTTTATTATAGCAAAAAGTAAAAAATAATGCGTTTTTTTCAAAATTGTCGCTTTTTTTTGTTTATAGCGCAAAAAATAAAAACTACAGGGGTGATCAAATACCACCTAAAGAAAGCTCTATTTGTGGGAAAAACAGGACGTGAATTTTGTTTGGGAGCCACGTCGCACTGCCGAATCGCAAAAAGTGATCTGGTCTTAAGCCAGCAAAATAGCCAATACTCCATTATATCTGGCTTTGGCCCCAATTTGTCACATTAAACTAAAAAAAGTTACCCTAACTGAATCCACACATCCTGGAACCCCAAATCCTGTTACCAACAGCCCCCTCAAATATTCCGGGCTGCTCACTCTAAAATGCCCGAGCTCATCTTTAGTCCCAGTCCAGGCCTGCTCACTGTACATGTAGCGTGGAGGCCGACACAATCCCCACATTTGAGGTTTGAATGAGGTCATTTCAAGCCTCACTTCCATAGCGGAGGGATGCCCCTGGGAAAAAAGTCAGCCAAGAAGCAGGTCTTTATTATGGCCTGCTTCTGTGCGCCATTCCTAATCTGGTGCAGAGGTGAGGTTTGAAGTTGGCCCATAAGCTGCTTTTATCTGGTATGGTGGATAGGGTTGCCACCTTTTCTTGAAGCTAAACCCAAACACTTTGATATTGTTCTGCATTTTTTTTGTTTTTATAGTATACATTATAGGATTGTAAAAGACCTGGGACACCTTTGGGTGCCCCAAAGAGAGTTGTAGCACTGCAGTGAACAGTGGGTGTGACCAGATTGCGCCAACAGTGGGAAGGTCTTGTACCCATAAAGCATTCTTATACCCATAAACTATGCTAAGATTAATTAAACCAGAGTGACTATAAAAATATGAACTTTGCCTACCTTAAAAGTTGATGGTGTCAGTCAGTAGAGCAGTGGATAGGGTGTGGATAGTGTCAGAAGGGCAGAGGATGGTATCAGCAGTAGATGGTGTCAGTAGGGCAGAGAGCAATGCCAGTAGAGTAGAGGACGGTGTCAGTAGGGTAGCAGAGGATGGTGTCAGTAGGGCAGAGGATGGTGTCATTAGGGCAGAGGGCGGTGTCAGTAGGGCAGTGAATGGTGTCAGTAGAGCAGAGGTTGGTGTCAGTAGAGCAGTGGATGGTGTGAGTAGAGCAGTGGATGGTGTCAGTAGAGCAGTGGATGGTGTCAGTAGAGCAGTGGATGGTGTCAGTAGAGCAGTGGATGGTGTGAGAGCAGTGGATGGTGTGAGAGCAGTGGATGGTGTCCGTAGTTTTTATTTTTTAGGGCCAGAGCAGCATAAAAAGTGTAACCTGGAGAGAAGGGGCAGCGGGGTGGCATTTACTATGTGAGAGACTAATCGCTGTCTCATCCCATCTTCTCTCCCTGCCTGCTCCCCTCAGTACTGGATCTCCTCAACATCTGCTGATGTGAAGGAGAACAGGCGCTGGGAAAGTGGTAAGGGCAGATGATCAGATCAGGCCCCCCCTCTTAAAGCAGGCCTTGAGTAATTTTTTCAACTTTCCATCTATTAAATATTCTGCTCTTGTTTTAACTTTGTGTTTCATTTGTTTTCTTGAAATTTTACAATGGAATAATCCATAGAACAATTATTATTCGGTATTTATATAGTGCCAACAGTTTGCACAGCGCTTTACAACATGGGGGAAGACCGTACACTTACAATACAAATCAATACAGAGGGATCAGAGGGTCCTGCTCGTTAGAGCTTAAAATCTAGGGAGGATCAAGTATTCGTAAAATGACAGCCGTGATAGACCATGAATGTTAAACAGAATGTGAACAGGTCATGCATAGATATGACTTGGCTGCATAGCCGTAACAGTATTAGAAAACATAAAAGATTAAATAAATATACAGTCCAGGTGGTATCCAATGGCATATTATACAGTAAGTAGATTGGTCTGCAATTGAGGAAAGATAGTCCCTAGTAGGACCATTAGCGTGAAAAGGAGGGGTCGATATTGAGGGGGTTACCACAGTGGCTCTACACGCATGTTGGTTTCAAGGCGGATAGAGTTGGTGGTTGGAGTGGTACCAGTGTGACCAAGGTTGCCATGAAGAAAGTGATTTCCTGTAGGATCCCTTACTATAACCAAGCATAAGTTCATACAGTATATGCAGTGTTTATGGATCAAGACAAGGGTTTCAGGTTTATTAGGGGTTGAGGGTTTTTCCAGAGTCTTGTGATGCTAAGCCTAGCTGCCATAAAAATATGTGTAGCCGAGTGTCTGGCAGGTGGTGCGATGATCTCTATGGTCAAGTTTAGTAAAGTCAAATAGGGTGAAGGAAGTATTGGGGTATGTTACCTTGGATAGAATCTGGAAAATCTCCTGCCAGTAGGAATGTAAGATCCAGCAATGCCAAAGGGTGTGCAGAATATCTTCCATTTGCCCACAGTTTCTCCAGCATAAAGGAGATGTTTGATGTTGAAAGTTAGCTAGTCTAGTGGGAGTTAGATACCATCTAACTGAGATTTTCTGGGTTAGTTCCCATAGAGAGGACCAACACCTGGATTTATAGATAGAGTGGAGGGCTCTAGTCCATTGGCATTCAGTATACGTGGATCCAAAATATGCATCCCATTGGAGAAACGGCTTATATTTAACAAAACGTTTTTGATTGAGTGCAGAGTAAATTAGTAATATACTCTTTTGAGTGGTATGGTTGGAAAGGTAGTGCCAAATCTGCTGTGGTACTGTGCATAGGGAACAGATCAGTCTGTAGAGGCAGTGTTTCAAACGAATATATATGAGGAAAGTATTGGAAGGTAGCTGGAATTCCTGTTGAAGCGTGGGGAATGTTTGGATGGAGGAACCCATGTTTAAGTCTTGGGGGCTACAGATGCCCTGATACTGCCAATAATGTATTGAGCTGTAAGGGGCTAAGAGGGAGAGGACTCCTAAAAGGATCTTCTGGGATATCTGCTGTAAGGAGGAACATTTGCCATTAAGTAGCAGCTTCCATATAGATGCCGCGGCTTTCATAGGAGGGGAGAGTACTGATGGGAGCGGAATGCTCCCGAGTGGTATTCATAAAAGCCATGTTCTTAGATTCTGTCCAGGGACAAGTGTGGATTCTCTCTGTCCCCATCTGGTGGATGGTGATGGTCTAAACCAGGGGTGCCCAACCAGTGGCCCGGGAGCCACATATGGCCCGCGGAGCCCTCTGATGTGGCCCGCGACCTCCTGCTCTTGGTTAGAATAGAAAAAATACTGTAATTAAAGGTCAGTTTATTACTAAAATCACAGTGTATATATGGGCATATCTGTCCTGTAGTGGTTACTGGGCTGCTTTCAAATTGATCCACTGGTGCAGAGCAGTTTACCTGCAGGTTACCTGCACTGAGTTTTAAGAGATGTTTGCAGCGACTTGAAATATGACTGTGGCAGTGGAATAGGGAGAGTCCTAAACAAGTAAAGTATCTGGGTGCAAGGACAGGCATTTTAAAAGCAGTGAGTCTACCTGCCCTGGAGAATTCATGTTTTTGTAGAGCCATTAAGTACTGTTGCATTTTGGTGAAAAAGGGGGTGTACAGTTGCAAAGAAAAGTATGTGAACCCTTTTGGAATTATATTGATTTCTGCTCAAATTGGTCATAAAATGTGATCTGATCTTCATCTAAGTCACAACAATAGATAATCACAGTCTGCTTAAACTAATTACAGACAAATAATTAAATGTTACCAGGTTTTTATTGAACATACCATGTAAACATTCACAGTGCAGGTGGAAAAGTATGTGAACCCCTGGATTTAATAACTGGTTGAACCTCCTTTGGCAGCAATAACTTCAACCAAACATTTCCTGTAGTTGCAGATCAGACGTGCACAACAGTCAGGAGTAATTCTTGACCATTCCTCTTTACAGAACTGTTTCAGTAAAGCAATATTCTTGGGATGTCTGGTGTGAATCTCATTCTTGAGGTCATGCCACAGCATCTCAAATTGGGTTGAGGTTAGGACTCTGACTGGGCCACTACAGAAGGCGTATTTTCTTCTGTTTAAGCCATTCTGTTGATTTACTTCTATGCTTTGGGTCGTTGTCCTGTTGAAACACCCATCTTCTGTTGAGCTTCAGCTGGTGACAGATGGCCCCCAAAATGTCTTGATAAACTTGGGAATTAATTTTTCCTTTGTTCATAACAATCCATCCAGGTCCTGATGCAGCAAAGCAGCCCCAAACCATGATGCCCCCACCACCATACTTCACAGTTGGAATGAGGTTTTGATGTTGGTGTGCTGTGCCTCTTTTTCTCCACACAGTGTTGTGTATTTCTTCCAAGCAACTCA
The DNA here is from genome assembly GCF_037356315.1 of Lithobates pipiens. Classification (NCBI taxonomy): domain Eukaryota; kingdom Metazoa; phylum Chordata; class Amphibia; order Anura; family Ranidae; genus Lithobates; species Lithobates pipiens. Next base: position 188,884,034 of record NW_027507785.1, on the reverse strand, counting down.
ACTTTGGTTTCATCTGTCCACAGAATATTTTGCCAGTACTGCTGTGGAACATCCAGGTGCAAACTATAAACGTGCAGAAATGTTTTTTTGGACAGCAGTGGCTTCCTCTGTGGTATCCTTCCATGAAATCCATTCCTGTTTATTGTTTTACGTATCGTATATTTGCTAACAGGGATGTTAGCATATGCCAGAGACTTTTGTAAGTCTTTAGCTGACACTCCAGGATTCATCTTTACCTCATTGAGCAGTCTGCGCTGTGCTCTTGCAGTCACCTTTACAGGACGCTCACTCCTAGGGAGAGTAGCAGCAGTGCAAAACTTTCTCCATTTATAGACAATTTGTCTTACCATGATGAACAGAAAGGCTTTTGGAGATACTTTTATAACCCTTTCCAGCTTTATGCAATTCAACAATTCTTAATCGTAGGTCTTCTGAGAGCTCTTTTGTGCAAGGCATCATTCACATCAGGCAATGCTTCTTGTGAAAAGGAAACCAAGAACTGGTGTGTGTGTTTTTATAGGAGAGGGCAGCTGTAACCAACACCTCCAATCTTATCTAACACTGCCCTGTCTCCGAAGGGAGGGGATCATGCTCTGCTTCAGTATGTCACAGTACATGTTGGCATTCATGGTTCCTTCAATGAACTGTAGCTCCCCAGTGCTGGCAGCACCCGTGCAGCCCCAGACCGTGACACTCCCACCACCATGCTTCACTGTAGGCAAGACACACTTGTCTTTGTACTCCTCACCTGGTTGCCACCACACACGCTTGATACCATCTGAACCAAATAAGTTAATCTTGGTCTCATCAGACCACAGGACATGGTTCCAGTAGTCCATGTCCTTAGTCTGCTTGTCTTCAGCAAACTGTTTGCAATTTGATACAGCGTGCGGCATATGGTCTAAGCACCAACAGTCTGTCCCCTCCACCCCTTCAAAAATTGTGTGGTGAGGTGGGATCTTTTCCTGGTTTTGGTAGCATTATTATAAAGTCCTGTAGCATCTCAGGAGGAAAGGTGGAGGAAGAGGCCGCGTTGTTATAGACTGAGCACAAATGAGGGCACAGAATGGAATGAATTTGTCTGTAAAACCGTCAGGGCTGGAAGTTTAGTGGAGGAAAGGGTTAAAATTGTAGAGGATATTTCTTGTATTGTGAAAAAAAACACTTGTCGGTACAACAGCACATAGAACTGCGATTCTTAAATATCTGCAAACTGGATCGGATGTTATGGAGGACCAGACGGCAACACAAAGCCGCTTACGCATTACAAGGGTGGGCCCTCTTCATCAGAGCCATAGAGATTTTACTATATGTTTCAGCTTCAAGGATACCCATTGTTCTGGAGGAGGGCAGCAAGATTTGTGATATTCCATTTAAAACCTAAAAAGTTGACTGCACCACACTTTCATAGACCAAGCCTCCAAGCGCAGGAGATTGTGTTTGTTGGAAGTGTAATTTGGTCTATGAATGATTTGATTTCATCCAGGGAGGGCTGGTGAGTGGAGTCATCATTTTTAATATTTTATAGAGAGCCATAGTAGGAAATAAAAGCATCTGCAATACTTTGAGTTCCACACCAGAAAAGAGTCAGGTACCACACTTGCATTATTGTCGAAGAATTCTGAGAGTTGTTTGGATATTTTGTCAGCATATTGAGGGTGCTGAATCAAGTAATTATTAGTTTGCCAAATGTAGCTATTTGGTTGGGAAGGCGAGTTATGCTAATTGGTGCATGGTCCGACCAACTTATGGCATGGATCTCTAAGGATTGAACACTTTGTAATAGCCATTTGTACAGGAGAAAAAGATCAATTCTAGAATAATTGTGAGAGGGAGATAAATATGTATAGTCATGTTCGTTGGCTTGGTAACACTGCCAAGCATCATGCAGATCATGCAAGTGAAGTAAGTTGTTTAACTGAAAGGTATAACACCTGGTATTAGTTGAAGAGTCTAGTTGGGAGTCGGGAATGATGTTGAAGTCTCCACAAAGGAGTAGGTGTCCTTGCTGGAGCTTTCTGGCTTTGTGGATGGTTTTGGTAAGAGAGGCAATCTGTCGCTTATTGGGTGTGTAGATGTTCAACAGAGTGTAAGAAACAAACATTGTTGATGGTGCAGATGAGAATGATGTAACGATCATTGGGGTCCATGAGCTGCTGGTGTAGTTGGAAAGTAACTGAGTATTTCACAGCGATCATAACTCTTTTCTTTGCTGTGAAGCAAGCTTGAAAAATATTTGGGAAATACTTGTTTTGGCAATATGGCGTAGCCGACTGGGAAAAGTGTGTCTCTTGAATGCAAAGAATATTGCAGCAGTGGGTCTGAGCAGTTTTCCCATAAGGAACTGCGCTTCGCGGGGTGGTTCAGTCCCCTGGCATTGATGGAAAGGATTGTAACTGGCATAGTATTATGTAAAGCGTGGTGGGTAAGGACCCAGATACTAACGGTCAAGATTGTAGTATTCTTCTACGGTGTGTAGACCTTGGCTGAAAGTTGCTAAGAAGCCACTGGCATCTATAAAGGAAGAGGAATTGTCAAACAAATATAGTAATGCCAGATGAACACTTCAAAACCAGTATGAACAAAAAAAAAGAAAAAAAAAAAAAAAAAGAGAGAGAATAGCAGTGGTTCAGACCAACAAAGTGGTATTGCTTCAGTAAAGTAAACTTCACTTAAATAGGAAGTGCCAGCGTGTGGCCAGAGAGCAGTCTATTAGAGCGGCATGGAGGTCTTCATTCCTACCCATTTTCAAGTATGTTGTTTATATCCTCCAGGGGTGGATCATCGAGAGTACAATGGTATAGGTGATGCATCCTGCATAGTGTTTTCCCACGGTGGTTCTGGAATGATCCCCCAGGTGTGGAGTAGCCTCATTCCATAATTTAGAGTATTGACGACAAGAGAGGTGCCGTTGTGGGTGATGACAATTGTAGCTGGGTGGTGCCATTTATAGGGGATATGATGATTTTGAAGAGCCTTGGTGACTGAATTGAGCTTACGCCAAAGTTGTAGGGTGTATTTAGAGGGGTCAGCAAAAATTAGAATCTTTTTTTAAATTGCGCCAGAAAGGGTTGGAGGGATTTGGACTCTTGTAGAAGCTGTTCCTTGGTCTGGAAAAAGTATCCTCATGAGCACATCCCTGGGTGGATGCAGTCTATCATGAGCTCTATGGGAGGGATACCTGGGAGAATGGCAGACATTAGATTGCGTGCAAAATTTTGGAGCTCATTTTGTGCAACCGATTCTGAAATCTCTTGAAATTTCACGTTGTTACGCCGGGGCCATCTACGAGGTCTGTGGTTTTAGCTTTAATCCAGTTGTGTTCTTCCTAAGTTTCATCGTATGCATCTTCTAGGTAATTTATGGAGTCAGTGCATCCCCCAGTTTAGACTCCACATGCATTACTCTGTGCCCCATTTCATGCAGGTCTGATGAAAACGTGTGCATCAAAGATGAGAAATTAGCAAACAGGGATTATTGTAATGAGAGTAACATCTTCTTCATAGTGTTGTCCAATACTGGTTGTCCTGTGGTTGGGAAATCAGCTATAGTGCATTGTGTAGTATTGTCAGCGTATAAGGAGTTAATCCTCTGGCTCACCTCAGAATTAGATGTCGGCTCCATTCTCATGCAAGCTTTGGCAGGACTACAAGACTCTGGGCTTTGCAGAGAGGGGCCCTACTGGAGAAGAGCTGATACTCTGTGCCTCATCGGGTAAGTCTGTGTAATGCGCGGCCATGCGGGAGGCTGAGGTGCTGGCGCCATCTTGGCCCTGCTGTCTGAGGCGCCGGCTGCATAAAAAAAGGCAATGAGCTTCTTTGAACGATACTCGTCCTTTCTTTTCCAATACATGAGTGGCAGTGGATATCCGTGTAAATCTCGGAACTCTAGTTTGTAACCTAGAAACACAGCAGAAGCCACCCATCTGTCTCCACATTGTTCCTGCCAGATCCTTGAGAATTTCAGGAGCCTTCCCCTCACCCCAGCTAGCGGGGGCGCCCCTTCATAAGGAGGCTTTAGCATTCTGTTTTGTGGGCTTTCTGCCCCAAGATCTCTTCTGATATTGGTGCTGCCATTGGGGTTTTCCCCTTGAACCTGATGGTTGAGGCCGTCGAGACTGCCTAGAGGCTGATGCCCCTGGAACAGGAGAATAAGCACGCTTAAAGGTGAAATGTTTGAATTTCTTCTTTACTGGTAAAAAAGAACTTTAGCCATTAGAGATATTTTGTAGGTATTTATCTAAATCATCACCAAATAGCCATTCACCATGAAAAGGGAAACTGGCTAAGAGCTTTTTACACGATGCTTCAGCTGATCAACTTTTCAGCCATGGACTAGTGCATTCTCGCAGAATTCTAAGCATAAGCCATGAGATTTGAATTACAGAATCTCTCATAGCATCTACTGTGAAACATAGTGCGTCTGATAAATCAGCGCAATGTTGGGCCTGTTCATCAGGCAAAACTTTAAGCATCTCCTCAAACTGTTCCTTAATGGACTGGGATACGCCAATTGTGGCAAGAACCGGCTGCGCTACTGAACTTGCTAAAGCCATATGGCTTGTAGAAAGAAGCTCCAACTTTTTATCTGTTGGATCCTTTAACATTAGCACATTATCTACCGGACATGTGAGATTCTTATTCACTGAAGTAATAGCAGTATCAATTGCTGGAACCCCCCATTTCTTATAGAAGTCCTCTTCCATAGGATAAAGTGTGGAGAATCTCTTAGGAGGATAATATTTTTTATCCGGAAGTTCCCATTCAGCATACATAAGCTACCTTAGCCATGCATGAACAGGAAAGGCATCCCCAGATGGAGGAGGTTTTAATTATCCCAATTTAGGCAGCAAAAAGGTTGAACGAACCAAATTAGCAAAAGAGTGCACAAGCAACCTGTCTTGTGATGTTACTCCTTCTATATTAGGATCCTCCGAAGAGGATAAGCCAGTATCTTCCAAATCTTTGGGAAGATCTACCTGATGCCCAGCGTCCTGAACCTCCAAAAGAGGGTCTTGAGCACTAGATGGGAATCTGCTACGTTTGACCCCACTATGGAGGGATAAAATAGCATTAATCTTCTTTTCCAAACCAGCAATGGTAGAAGACAAAACCTCTTGTGTGAGATACTCAGGGGCTGAAGTGTCTTGCGTGACTGCAACCACAGTTTCCCCTGACGGCTTAATCTGACTGGCCACAACACTCTCAGAAGAGGATGACATTCTTTTGGAAATGATTTTAGTTTGTTGTGTAACCATTGACCCTTTAGAACCCTTAGAGGAGTTCCTGGTCCCTTTGCCACTCATAGCTTTAAAGCACAAAGTAGAGGCACTACCAGCAAAATAATGCAAACTGCTAGGCTATAGTACAGCACAATAGCTGCTATTAATCCTAGCCTCTTTACAGTTAAAGGTGTCAAAGGGAAATGCCTGTGTCACCAAACCTGATCCAGCACACCTCTTTGCTCTGCCCCTCCACAGCCAGGCAGCAGCTATACACACAGTGCTTAAATCACTTCCTGTACATGTGGCCGGCGTCTGATGCCACTAGCCACGCCCCCCAAGCGGAATACGCTCCCCTTTCCTTTTCAAGTGCTTTCCTGTGCAAGTGACGTCTGCAGACATGGCACGGGGTAAAGCCCTTGCAGAGCGACCGTGGTCTGACCCTTTTTTTTTTTTTTTAAAGGCAACTGCTTTGACATCCTGTCCCCCGAAGGGGGAAAAAAACGAACTATTTGGGGGCACAGGAGAATACCAGACCCCCCTTCTTACCGGAGGATCTGTTGTGGCTGGAGGAGAGGAGAATAATGGCTTCTGTGCTGTTTCCAGCATCAGGATGGTGAGTGCTCTTTACAACCCCCAGTTCTGACACATAGGCATGACAACATTATACTTAGAAGGAGAAATTCCTGAGAAAATCTCCCTTACCTTTTTCTCGCAGCAGGGTTTTATCAGAGCTAAAGACCCAATCTTCACCCTTCACAGTGGGCTCCGAGACCTTTTATTGCTTCCAGTGGAGCTCAGCACAGGGGAGTACAAATCTTGCCTTAGGGGCCTGCCAGTGTTCATCACCTGTTGGTTCCCATATTAACCCACATAGTAACTACTATGGCTCTGTGACCCCTGATGTAAGAAAAGAAAAATATATAGAGATACCCACCACCACTACACACTCACAACATTGTCTTAGTACAGATTTATGGTTACAACTACCGGAAGATTATATAGTGTGCATCAAATACCAATGTCATAACTAAAATAGCTCAAAGACCATGCCAATTAGTTTATTCACCAATCACACATGCTGATTGCGGTTATCATGAAATATATACAAAAATCCATGGTTGCATTCCTTGAGCACAAATAAATTAGCAGAAAGTGATAGTAGCAAAAGCTCATATCCAGAGTGAGAGAATTGCATGGGAAACTTGTAAGATGCAGCCATATATAGGAGCCACAGTCCCTAGATGGGACTGTCCACTAAGCATGAGGCAATCACAGTGAGGTAGGAGGCAATCAACCCAGACTTCATATTAGTGAAACTGTATCCTTGCCGGTATATTTGTGCAGCACTCTGTAGTGACCAAAGGACTTGATCGAGCTCACAAAGATTATAAACATAGCAGCAAGCACAATGAAGGGAGATTAGAAGGGAGCATGAAGATCATAGACTTGAAGTAGCGACTGCACAGATTCTGTAATTAGCAGATCCACATGTCACTTGGGGGCATTAATTGTGCAATATCACAGTAACCCAGCCACTAAAAGCCTGTAACAAAGTTTAATTGAATACATGTGCCTAAACACAGTCACTCGCCAGTATCTGCAGGGGGGGAAATTCAGCACATCCATGCAGAAAATGGGTAGAAGGAAGCCCTGTCATTGCATGCCTATTAGGGATGAGCTTCGAGTTCGAGTCGAACTCATGTTCGGCTCGAACATTGCCTGTTCGCCTGTTCGGCGAACAGTGAACAATTTGGGTTGTTTGCGGCAAATTTGAAAAGCCACAGAACACTCTGTACAAGTCTATGGGAGAAATCTGAAGTGATCATTTTAAAGGCTAATATGCAAGTTACTGTCCTAAAAAGTGTTTGGGGACCTGGGTCCTGCCCCAGTGGACATGTATCAATGCAAAAAAAAGTTTTAAAAACTGCAGTTTTTTCGGGAGCATTGATTTTAATAATGATTAAAGTGAAACAATAAAAGTGTAATATTCCTTTAAGGTTCGTACCTGGGGGGTGTCTATAGTATGCCTGTGAAGGGGCGCATGTTTCCCGTGCTTACAACTGTCCCTGCACAAAGTGTAATTTATGCAGGAAAAAAAGTCATTTAAAATCACTTGCGGCTATCATGAATTGTCGGCTCCTGTAATACAGAGAACACTCAATGAAAGTCATTGATAAAAAATAAATAAATAGTGGGGTTCCCCCAAATTCAATGAAGAGGCCCTTCAGGTCTGGTATGGGGGGTGTTCGGCTCATCCTTAATGCCTATGTGTGGAGGAGCGTGTCAGGGACAGAAGAGTGCTCTTCCAGCCAATCACCTCTGATCCCTTCCCAGCATTCAGCTCCTTATCCCCTCTATTGGCTGCTGTGAGAGAATGCTGTGGATAGACAGATGGTGTCAGTGTCACTGTGTAAACCCCTGTCCTGGGTACTGCTGCTGCCTCCAGCCTGGATCGCAAGTTCAGCAGCAAGGTTGATGCTCGCTCGCTTTGCCAGCTGGATCACTTCAGGAGATAAAACAGCAGTCCGCAGATCTGGATCCCGGCTCACCCTACCCTGCGATCAACGGCAGTGCGGTGCAGGCTCCGGGGCTCGCCTCTCTGTCACATCAAGCAGCCGCCTGGTTTAGCGCCTCTCTTCAGGTGCTGGTAGTAGCTCAGCTCCAATGAGTCTGACTGACAGTCCAGCCTGATCCAACTGGCTGGTGGCCACCATAGCCATGTCAGCCAATAGTCATCTCTCAATTTGGCTCCTGGGGCAGCTGGTGATGTGTCGAATACTGTCCCCCATCGGATAGTGCCCACCCTGTACTGCGCTTGCGCAATACTGAGGACAAGGAGATTCCGAAAGCCTCCGAAGATGAACGGCGCCTGCGGCGTGAGTCCAGGTTCAAGTCCCACCATCCAAATGGACAGAGAGTTCGAATAAAAAATAGCCGAGCGAAGCGAGGCTGTGCCCGAAGCGCGGCGAGGGGCCCTGTTACTATATGCTACCTTATGTCCACCTGGATGGTGGGGCATGCACCTGGTCTCAGTGCGTAGGCGCCGTTCTTCTGAGACTTTTGGAGTCTCCTTCACCTCCGTACTACGCAAGTGCTGCACCTGCGCAGTACGGGGGCAGACACGATCCGATGGCCGGGCTGTTTTTGACAGAACAATGGCACCCTCCTGAAACTGGCACCTGGGACATGTGTTGCCCATGCGACCCTAGTTTCGGCCCTGTCCGGTCTCCCACAGTACACAGAACATGGAAATGCAACAGTTTTAGTAAATATAAACTGCTAAATACCCTTTTTCATCATTAGCCACTTGCTTACTGGGCACTTAAACCCCCCTCAGTCCCAGACCAATTTTCAGCTTTCAGTGCTCTCACATTTTGAATGACAATTACTCAGTCATGCAACACTGTAACCAAATGATTTTTTTGTCCTTTTCTTCATACCAATAGAGCTTTCTTTTGGTGGTATTTGATCACCTCTCGGTTTTTTATTTTCTGCGCTATAGATGAAAAAAGACCGAAAATTTTGAAAAAAAATGAATTTTTCTTAGTTTCTGTGACAAAATTTAGCAAACTAGCAATTTTTCTTCATAAATTTTGGCCACAATTTATACTACTACACATCTTTTGTAAAAATAACCCAAATTTTTGCATATTATATGATCTGTGTGAAATTTATAGAGTCTACAAGCTATGGTGCAAATCATAAAGATTTGCAAAAAAAGATCACATCTGATGTACTAAGGCCTATCTCCATTCTTGAGACCCTAACAAGCCAGGAAAGTACAAATGCCCCCCAAATGACCCCTTTTTGGAAAGTAGACATTCCAATGTATTTAGTAAGAGGCATGGTTAGTTATTTTAAGTTGTCATTTTTTCCCACAATTCTTTGCAAAATTACGATTTTTTATTTTTTTTTCCACAAAATTTTCATTGTAATAGCTTATTTCTCCCACACGGAATGTGCATACAACAAATAACACCCCAAAATACATTCTCCTACTCCTCCTGAGTATAACAATACCACATGTGTGAGACTTTCGCACAGCCTGACCACATACAGAGGCCTAATTTTGAAGTAGCACCTTCAGGCATTCTAGGAGCATAAATTACACATTTCATTTCTCAACCACCTATTACAGTTTTGAAGGCCCTGGAACACCAGGGCAATGGAAACGTCCAGAAAATGACCCCATTTTGGAAAGCTAACACCCCAACGTATAATCTATGAGGCATAATGAGTCTTTTTAATGGTTCATTTTTTTCCAGAAGTTTTCGGAAAATGTGGAAAAAAATGAAAACGCATTTTTTTTTACACAAAGTTGTTCGTTTATAAGATATTTCCAACGCATAGCATTTACATAGCAAAAATAACACCCCAAAATACGTTCTACTACTCCTCCTGAGTATAACGATACCACATGTGTGAGACTTTTACACAGCCTGACCACATACAGAGGCCTAATTTTGAAGTAGCACCTTCAGGCATTCTAGGAGCATAAATTACACATTTCATTTCTCAACCACCTATTACAGTTTTGAAGGCCCTGGAACACCAGGACAATGGAAACGTCCAGAAAATGACCCCATTTTTGAAAGCTAACACCCCAACGTATAATCTATGAGGCATAATGAGTCTTTTCAATGGTTCATTTTTTTCCAGAAGTTTTCGGAAAATGTGGAAAAAAATTAAAACGCATTTTTTTTTACACAAAGTTGTCAGTTTATAAGATATTTCCAACGCATAGCATTTACATAGCAAAAATAACACCCCAAAATATGTTCTACTACTCCTCCTGAGTATAACGATACCACATGTGTGAGACTTTTACACAGCCTGACCAAATACAGAGGCCTAATTTTGAAGTAGCACCTTCAGGCATTCTAGGAGCATAAATTACACATTTCATTTCTCAACCACCTATTAGGCTGGGTTCACACCGCTGCGGGGGGAGAACCGGATGTGATTCGCACAGCAAATCACATCCGATCTCCGTAGCGCTGCGAGTTCAGCCATACAGATAGTATGGCTGAACTCGCAGCGGTCCCGCAGCAAACTCGCACGGGACCCTTTTTTGGGTCCGCAACGGAATCGGATCGCATGGGGGTTCACACCATGCGATCCGATTCCTGTGCGAGTCGGCAGATCGCACTGCGATATGCCGACGGATCTGGGTGTGTCATTAACATAACATTGACACCCCCAGCCGTCCGCATAGGGCAGTGTGAACTGCCGGCGGGAGGTATGCGATGCGGGAAAACGCCGCGGATTTGCGGCGTTCCCGCATCGCAGCAATGTGAACCTAGCCTTACAGTTTTGAAGGCCCTGGAACACCAGAGCAATGGAAACGTCCAGAAAATGACCCCATTTTGGAAAGCTAACACCCCAACGTATAATCTATGAGGCATAATGAGTCTTTTCAATGGTTCATTTTTTTCCAGAAGTTTTTGGAAAATGTGGATGTGGAAAAAAATGAAAACGCATTTTTTTTTTACACAAAGTTGTCCGTTTATAAGATATTTCCAACACATAGCATTTACATAGCAAAAATAACACCCCAAAATACATTCTACTACTCCTCCTGAGTATAACGATACCACATGTGTGAGACGTTTACACAGCCTGGCCACATACAGAGGCGCAACATGCAAGAAACACCGTCGGCGTTCCAGGGACACATAGCCTGCACATACCAAGAATACATTATGCTGAGCAAAGGGTAAAGAAAAGATTACCTGTGGTTTTAGAAGCGCAGTTGTCCACAGGAGGATATCACTGGTCCAGGCAGCAGGCAGGGACTTGGTCAGCAACAGCGAACACAGTTTTTTAGGCAGCAGGCAGGGATACTGTCCATATTACAGTCCAGGGTTAGTGCAGAGATGTCAGCAGTGCCAAAAATATTGGTCCTGGTAGTAGGCAGGTCCTTGTTGTGTGGTCAGTGCGGCATGATGGCAGTAAGTCCTACAGGCAGCAGACAGAAGTAGAGCCTCGTTCAGGACAGAATGGGGATAGGGGTAGAGGCTTCTCCCTCCCAAATCTCTTTGAAGCCTCCGAGTCTCCAGACCCTAATCTAGGAATAAGAAAACAAAGAAAATTGTTTTCTTCTTCCAGAAAAACTATACTGGAGCCCCTCACATATGTGAGACCCCGTGTTGAATCCCACTAGTCCAGTTGCAGAATACAAGATCAGTCCAAGAGGCAGGCAAATATCGTGGTCAAACAGTCCAAGGTCAGTTCCAGATCAGGCAGAGATATGTACAGAATCGTTAGACAGAAGCATGGTCGAATAACAGTCCAGGGTCAGTTCCAGATCAGGCAGAGGTATGTACAGAATCGTTAGGCAGAAGCATGGTCGAATAACAGTCCAGGGTCAGTTCCAGATCAGGCAGCGGTATGTACAGAATCGGCAGGCATAAGAGTGGTCAAATAACAAGCCAGGGTCAGTTACAGAGCAGGCAGTGGCATAAGGGGTGTGAAGGTGTATGAAGGCAGGAACTGAGGATTATGTTTACCATACTTCACTAAAAATTTATTGAAGTATGGTAACGCCGAAAACAGTCGCCTATACAGAGGCCTGGTTGGGAAGGACATTGTGCACAATAATAAGATGTGTCTCTTCTGACTCCTGCTTTGGTACACACCTTACATCTTTTTTGGCGTCTTTTGCCTGTTGGTGTGGGGGGGATTTTATCCGGAAAGTGGCGCTCGGAGAGTCGACTAACAACGTCTGATCTGATATTTTCTGGTGGGCCGTTTGGGAAAATAAGGGCTGTGAAAACTTCCTCCTGGTAGCCAAAGAAACGTTTGGGGTTTTGGGTGGCGTTGCGGTAAATTACATATGAATTATAAATGGCCAATTGAAAAAAATAAATTGCTACTTTTTTGTACCAATGATATGTCCGTCTTGTGACCAGATATGGTTCCATCATTTGGTCGTTGAAGTCGACTCCTCCCATGAACAAATTATATTCGGAAATGCATTTGGGTTTCTTTACGGGGCCATTCCTTCTGGGGATTTCCACGAAGGTATCGTTGTGGATAGAAGATAACATATACACATCCCTTCTGTCCCTCCACTTCACTGCCAGAACCTCCTTGTTTCTTAGACTTGCGGTTTCTCCTTTCCGCAGCTTCTTGTTCACCAGACTTTGAGGAAAGCCCTTCCGATTCTTTTTTACAGTGCCACATGCTGGCGTCTTCTTCCGGTGAAGGTTGTGGAACAGGGGCAGAGATGTGTAGAAGTTATCTACATAGAGGTGGTAGCCTTTATCCAGTAGGGGGTATATGAGGTCCCAAACAATTTTTCCGCTGGATCCCAAGTAGTCCGGACAATTAGGGGGCTGTAGCTGGGTGTCCTTCCCTTCGTACACCTTGAAGGAATATGTGTACCCTGTGGCTCGGTCAATAATTTGTAGACCTTCACCCCATAGCGGGCCCTTTTGCCGGGCATAAATTGCTTCATTCTAAGCCTGCCACTAAATTTAATAAGGGACTCCTCCACACATATGTGTTGGTCCGGGGTAAACAATTTGGGGAATATTTCTGAAAAATAATTTAGTATTGGTCGAATTTTGTAAAGGCGGTCATAATTTGGATCATTTCGTGGAAGGCACTGGGAATTGTCACTGAAATGTAAGAACCTCAGGATCATCTGATATCTGGTTCTGGGCATTACCGCGGAGAAGAGCGGTGAGTGGTGGAGGGGGTGGGTTGACCAGTAGGTACGTAATTGATTTTTTTTGTTGAGTCCCATATTAAATGTGAGGCCTAAAAAAAGCTTGAACTCCTCCACCGTTAGGTCTCTCCATTCGTAGGGACGGGCATAATAGGAGGTCGGATTTTGAAAAATAAATTGTTGTGCATACAGGTTGCACTGGGCCACAATTGACGCCAACATGTCCTCCGTAAAAATTTAATTAAAAAAATCGATAGGGCTAAAATTCTCCGTGTCCACCTGGACTCCTGGCTGGGCGGTGAAAGGGGGAACATTGGCCTCTCCTGAATTAGGAGGAAGCCACAAGGGGTTCTGAAGGGCATAGGGAAGGCCAGCATGGCTCCTAACCCTTTGGGGCTGAGATGACACCCCACTGGTACTTGGCCTTTCTTGCTGGGGCACTGCGGTGCTGGTGGACGGCACTGCGGTGCTGGTGGACGGCACTGCCTCACTAGAACGCCTTCGCTTGATGGGCCAGATATCTTCCTCCTCGGATTCATCAGTCAGTGTTTCACTGCTGAGGACTGGCTCATAATTTACGTCAGCTTCAGAATCCGAAAAGGAATCTGAAGAGGAGAGCTCCCCGTTGCTCTCGTCGGCCGCGGAAATAATTTGGTACGCCTCCTCAGCGGAAAAGACACGTTTAGCCATGGTAGCACTGATGGGCACTGATGAGGTGGCACAGATGGGCGCTTTTGAGGTGGCACAGATGGGCGCTTTTGAGGTGGCACAAATGGGCACTGATGGATCGGCACAGATGTGCACTGATTTATTGCACGGATGTGCAGATTTATTGCACGGATGTGCACTGATGAGGCGGCAGATGGGCACTGCTGAGGCGGCAGATGGGCACTGCTGAGGCGGCACAGATGGGCACTGCTGAGGCGGCACAGATGTGCACTGATTTATTGCACGGATGTGCACTGATGAGGCGGCAGATGGGCACTGCTGAGGCGGCAGATGGGCACTGCTGAGACGGCACAGATGGGCACTGCTGAGTCGGCAGATGGGCACTGATTTATTGCACGATGTGCACTGATAAGGCAGCAGATGGGCACAGATGGGCACTGCTGAGGCGGCACAGATGGGCACTGCTGAGGCGGCACAGATGGGCACTGCTGAGGTGGCACAGATGGGCACTGCTGAGGTCAGCACAGATGGGCACTGCTGAGGCACAGATGGGCACCGATTGGTACAGATGGGCACCGATTGGCACTGGCGGGCACTGGCGGTGCACAGATGGGCACTGGCAGGCACTGGCGGGCACTGGTGGTGCACAGATGGAGCACTGGCGGTGCACAGGTGGGCACTGGCGGTGCACAGGTGGGCACAGGTGGGGTAGATCTGGGCACAGGTGGGGTATATCTGGGCACTGGCAGGGTATATCTGGGCACTGGCAGGGTAGATCTGGGCACTGGCAGGGTTTATAGTATGACTGGCACGTTTTATGTTAGCACTGGCACAGAGAACGCTCACTCACTGTTAGCTGTCTCCTCACACGCTATCGCTGTGTGAGGAGACACATTCGGCAATGGGTGATGATCTCATTTGTTTACATTTGAGATCATCACCCATTGGAGGAGGCGATCGCGCTGTAAACGGCCGCTGTGATTGGCCGTTTACAGCGATCTGTGATTGGCTGTGTCCAGGGGACACGGCCAACACAGATTTTCCCCGATGCGCACTCCCGGGAGCGCGCGGGGAACTCTTAAAGGGGACGACGTCAATAGACGTCGTCCCGGAAATTGAGATCCGCGCTGTAGCCGTCATTTGACTATAGCGCGGATCTCAAGTGGTTAGTAAATAGCAGTCTTGTGAAATCTATTCTGGTTAAAGCTTGTAGGAGAAGTTTTATTTCTACTCTGGCTGTCCTATAAGTCTGCATGACCCCTGACCCTCTGTCTGGGCAGTGCTGATTGGCCCTGTGCTGATCAAATGCACCCTCCCAAGAAAAAAAATAGCAATACACACCAAACTGAGCATGTGAAGCTTGTCCTCTAGACCCTGTTCTATCAGGAGATGGATTGGTAACAGTGGAAGAAGGGGAGAAACAGAAGACAGGATCAAACAGCCTTTTTACACAATGCAGAGGATTAACTCCTTAGATTTCACAGTGAGTATAACAAGTAGAGATCAACTGATATGGGTTTTTCTCTGTACAATGCCGATATTTAAAAATCGGGGTGGTCAATATATGATGCCGATTTTTGGGGCCGATTTTTAGGCCGATCTTTCTTTTTTATCCACTTCATCTCATAAACTCACCCACTCCCACTCCACTCCCCCCTGCTTGCTCCTGTCACTCTACCACACACTTGATGTCCTCAGTACAGTACACTGATTGGAAGCACTCGCACTGATTGGCGGCACTGATTGGCACTGGTAGGTACCACTGATTAGAAACCCTAATTTCCACTGATAGGTGACATTAGCTGGTACTGATATTAGGCAGCACTGATTGGAAGCACTGATTGACACTGACAGGTGGCACTAGCAAGTGGCACTGATTGGCCCTGGCAGGTGGCACTGGCAGGTTTCACACTGAGCCCATATAATGTAACTGTGTGAAACTGACACATGTAACTGCAGAGAGACACCAGCTGTCATATTCAGCACTGATGTTGGGGGTGGGCAGGATGTAGCAGCTAACACTAGCCAATAATTTGGCTGCTTAAGAAAGGGGCGGGGCCACATACACATAGGGGCCCGCCCAGATCCCATCCCACTGGCTAGCATTTGATAGCTGCTGGGTCCCGCCCAACCCCAACATCACTGCTGAATTTTGGCAGCTGGTCTGCATTCAGTTACATATGTCAGTTTACATACACTCAGCAGCTCTGGCAAGCGTCAAGCGCTGCGCTGCCAATTGAGTGTGGGGAAGGGAGGAGAAACAAGCACAGCACGGTCAGTGTTAATTGGCCTAATTTACATAATAATCGGCCGATGACAATTTCTTAAAAAATGACAAATATGTCGGTCAACCTCTAACAACAAGCATGCTTTACTGCATAGACAGGCTGATTTTACTGTTGTGGGTTTAGTAACACTTAAGAATAGTATACCCTACGGTCATTACTTGAGGAATAAGAGAAACTGCAACTGTAAGATTTTTTAAAGTGTCACTAAACCAACATCATAAAAAGCCATTAACAAACGCTGTATTACATGCTGTCCATACTCAGTCACTATAAGATTCATTTTCAGTTTTTTTAGGCAAAAAACTTGGTTAATCCTGATGCGCTCTTGCTCTCTCTCTCTCCACCTTCTCTTTATGTCCCCAATTCAGCTAGGGATTTTTCAGCTGTGGTGGCAACTCTGCACATGCTCAGTTTTCAGTGTGTTTCTATACACAGTGGTAAATGACAGTCCACACACTCCCTCCTCCTCCATGCCCACTAACCAGTTAAGCATTATGGGGGTGGGATATTACATGTAGATTAATGATGGCTTCACCCCCTTCTTATTCTAAGACACAGGCTGGAGGGGCGTGACACAGCTTGTGACTGGTAGAATTCCACCCACACTAGGTTATTTCCACAAAATAATAAAGATTTGATTTCAAATATATATTTGTAAGTCAATTTAAAACAGTTTATTGATATTATTTATTTTTAGAATCGTTGCTGTCATCACTTTAAGTGTCTGATAACGAATTTCCCCACAAATCACTATCGCTCAATTCTGCAAGTAATTCTAATTCACCAACGCTGTTTTCTAGCTGGTCTAAAACTGTTTTTGATGTAGAGGGATGCTTTTGGGATGCCATGGACGCTCTCAAGTTTCCAGGCAGGAAGAACAGTATAAATAGAAAAAAAGTGTAGGCAGGGAACTGGACAAAGCACTAGGGACAAAAGGGAGAGGAAATGATTCAATACAGTAATGTAATCCTACAGATTACAGTGTATTATGTGTGTATTATGTGTCTTTTTGAATTTTCCACCGCAACGCTCGCTTGGAACGGAGCTCTGAACAGCAATACATCGGGCGAAGTACACGGCCTGAGGATATAGTGGGAGGACATTGCAGGATCCCGGAGACAAGGTAAGTAACTGTACCAGGATACTGAGATGCGATCCCAAGTGTGGCTCAGGGTTACCGCTTTTGGTAATGAAAATTAACCTCCGAGCCACACTTAGGAATACCGCTAGGGAGATTAAACTGGATGCCACAAAGGTTCCAGGTTTAAATGAGAATATTAGTTTCAAACATTTTCTGTAGGTCTGTTTACAAATTTGTTCATACTGAGGCTCGGTTCACATTAGTTCGATGCGGGAACCCTGCAAATTCATTGCGGGTTTCTGCATCACATCCGACTCCCATGGCAGTTCACACTGCCATATGTGAATTGCTGGGAACGCCAATGCATGGTTAATAACACCCCCATTTCAGCTCTCATATCGCGCAGTGAACTGACAGTTCAGACATGAATCGAATCGCATGGGTGTGAACAGATTCTGGTGCAGACCAAAAAAAAGGGCCCCGGTGGGAGTTTGGTCCGAATGCGATGCAATATCAGCCATACTATCTGTTTGGCTGAAATCGCATCACATGGACATCACTTGTGATTTGCACTGCAGTGCGAATCACATGCGATCTCGCAGAGCGCAGAAGTGTGAACCGGGACTGAAACCCTGGCTCAAATATTTCGGTTATATATTTGTAATTGTGTATGTTGTACTAATTCCTTTTGTAAAATTTTAACTTGTTACACCAGTTGGTTTTCTCTAGGGGGTGTCACTGCACAATGGAGGTTGGAGTGTAGGAGGTTACCACCAAATCTAATTTACTTTCTTTTGAGGGGGTCTTCCCAATGGATTGGGTCCGTAGGATGTGTGGATGTTGCACTTTTTTTTTTTTTTTTATATTGATTTTATTTTTATTTATTTATATCTTATAGTTCTTACTTGTTTGGGTTCCATTTTATTCATTGCTTAAAAGTACCTTTGTAGAAATTTTGTTGTATGGCGGATGCAATCCATAGATTTGATGGCATCAACTGAGCAATACCTGTTATTCCTCTCTACTTTTCTCAGTTCTGCGATCCACAAGCTCTGGGTCAGGATGCCTTGAGGAAGCCTTAGATTTGTCTGGGTTATATTTTTCCACCGATTTCCACCAATTCTCCAAGTCCTACCTAAAATCCAGCAGGAGATGGCGAATCTCTGATTAGCAGAAAAGACCACAGTTTGCCCTGTTAGGGAGAATGAAGCTGAAGCTCCTGATTCTGCTATTGTAATGTTGGGATCTCTTGATGCAGGACATGGCTATTCTTAAGAGATTAAACTTAATGGCCTGAAGTTGAATGGAGAAGTTTGAGTTTTGCAGTAACATTATCTGATAATGTCATACAAGCATTGATAGAATCTCGAAAATCTACCAACTACCATTGCCATTGTATTTAGAAATCCTTCATACAGAAGTCTTCTAAAGCCGCGTACACACACGTAGCCGTCTTTCCGACGTACTTAGTCTGGCGGACTTCCCGCCAGACTGTCCGTCGGACTTTACGAACGGGCTACTTGCTCACACACGGCACTTTTTCAGCGGACTAATACGGCGACTAAGTCCACCGTACTATCCGCCCTACTTTTGAAATGAATGGACTCGCCCACACACGTGGAGGAAAGTCCGCTCATTTCGAGCGGGTCTCCAGGTAGGCGGGGCCCGCGAAGGATACATCGCTGGCCCCGCTGCCTGGTATGGACTTAAAGGGGAACCCCAACGCCGAAAAAAATCGACGTGGGGGTCCCCCCAGGTCCACATCAGACCCTTGTCCGAGCACGCTACCCAGCCGGCCAGGAAAGGGGGGGACAAGCGAGCGGCCCCCCTCCTGAGCCGCACCAGGCCGCGTGCCCTCAACATGGGGGGTGCCTTGGGGAAGGGGGGGCCGCGCGGCCCCCCACCCCAAAGCACCTTGTCCCCGTGTTGATGAGGACAAGGGCCTCTTCTCGACAACCCTGGCCGTTGGTTGTCGGGGTCTGCGGGCAGGGGGCTTATCGGAATCCGGGAGTCCCCTTTAATAATGTGAATGAGTATGGGGTACAATGTACTCCTACCCATTCACCTGTAAAATTAAGTACAAAAAAAACACAACACACAAGATAAAATAGTTTATTGCACAGCTCCGGGGGTCTTCCGTCTTTGGGGGTCTTCTCGCCGGACTCCTCCGCCATCTTCTTGTAGCTCTTTTACTAGTGGAGGAGCCCGGCTTTCTTCCTCGCCGCCGGCCTCTTCTTCCGACTTCGGGGGTCTTGTCCCCCTCTTCGGTTCTTCTGCCGGGCCACCGCGCCTTCTTCTAGCTTTTTTACAGGCGGTGGCCCGGTCTTCTGTCGCCGCCACCACCTTCCATTCTTCTGTTCTTCTCTTCTTCTTCAGATGTTGCCTCGCCGAGTCCTCTGCTCACAATGACGGGGACCGGGCACGCTGCGACTTATATAGGGACAAGGGGCGGGGTCTTCGGTGGATGTCACATGGGTTGATGTCACATGGTGACCCCGCCCCCTTACGATGTCACAGTCCTGGAGGCTGCTGGGACTGTCGCCATGTGACATCAACCCATGTGACATCCACCGAAGACACCGCCCCTTGTCCCTATATAAGTCGCCGCGTGCCTGATCCCCGTCATTGTGAGCGGAGGACTCGACGAGGCAACATCTGAAGAAGAAGAAGAAGAAGAAGAGAAGAGAAGAGAAGAACAGAAGAACGGAAGGCGGTGGCAGAAGACCGGGCCACCGTCTGTAAAAGAGCTAGAAGAAGGCGCGGTGGCCCGGCAGAAGAACCGAAGAGGGGGACAAGACCCCCGAAGTCGGTAGAAGAGGCCGGTGGCGAGGAAGAAAGCCGGGCTCCTCCACTAGTAAAAATGCTACAAGAAGATTGCGGAGGAGTCTGGCGAGAAGACCCCCGAAGAAGGAAGACCCCCGGAGCTGTGCAATAAACTATTTTATCTTGTGTGTTGTGTTTTTTTTTGTACTTTATTTTACAGGTGAATGGGTAGGGGTACATTGTACCCCATACTCATTCACATAGGGAGGGGGGCCGGTATCTGGGGCCCCCTTATTAAAGGGGGCTCCCGGATTCCGATAAGCCCCCCGCCCGCAGACCCCGACAACCAACGGCCAGGGTTGTCGGGAAGAGGCCTTTGTCCTCATCAACATGGGGACAAGGTGCTTTGGGGTGGGGGGGCCGCGCGGCCCCCCTTCCCCCAAGGCACCCCCCAAGGGCACGCGGCCTGGTCCTGGCCGACCGGGTAGCGTGCTCGGACAAGGGTCTGATGTGGACCTGGGGGGACCCCCACGCCGATTTTTTTCGCCGTTGGGGTTCCCCTTTAAGTCCATACCAGGTGGCGGGGCAGCAACGAATCTTTCGCGGGCCCCGCCTACCTGGAGACCCGCTCGAAATGAGCGGACTTTTCTCCGGGTGGAAAAAGTCTGCTCATTTCAGAAGTACGGCGGACTTGCATACACACGGCCGGATTGTCCGCCAAAATGCGAGTCCGGCGGGAAGATTGGAGTGTAAAACTACTTTCTAAGTACGTCGTACTTTCGGGTCAAAAAAGTATGCCGGAGGCTACGCACGGGGGGGATTTTTTGGCGGACTTCAGTTTGCCGGACTTTTCCACCCGCTTGTTTGATCGTGTGTACGCGGCATTAGAAACACTAAAACTTGCTTTCTCTGTCAGTGTTGAACATTCTAGATTTCTGACAAACGAATAATATAATGGCATGGTATAAAATTAATTAAAAGGTGCAGGTTTCCATATTATCAGTCATGACAAGGAAATGGGTTATCAGGACCTGGATCACCTGTTGGTGGTACTCATTTTTCCCATGGGTGGAGGGTTGTAGTTCCAGTGTCCACCAGCTGGTGTCTCCTAGCAGTTCCCAGTAATCAGTTTCCACCTGATTCTGGCTGAGAGGATATTTAGGTCCACCCCTATTAGTGCCTCTTGATCAAGGGTTTTGCTTGCTGCCCGATACTACTAGCTGTTATTTTGTCCCTGCTCCTGTCCTGTATGCTATACCCTGTATCCTGCTGTCCTGCACCTGCTCTCCCTTGTTTCTGATTCCAGGTTTGGTTCTCCCTTTCCATCTGCTCCATGTACCTCCAGTTTTCTCTGCTTTTCTTTGTTCCCAATTTTTCCCTTGTGGGCATCTTATACAAAGGTTTCAGTGGAGGAAGTCTGCAAAATGGCTTGTTGTTGCATGGTAAATACCTTCATTCATTATTACAGATAATGTTTGCTTGGCTGCATCAGAGACATTGGATTCTATAGTCATTTCTACAGCTGTAAACTATTAAATTAATTTTCAACCGCTTTTGTGTGCCCCACTTTTTTCATGTAAGCTGACATGAAGAGGTCCAAAAATTGGCAAAATCGTTGAGATATTTACTGTAATTTCTCTTTCCTGATTCCTCCTCATAGCCTAGGATTCCCCCACAATTTAATTGCGAAGCTTGGGTAAAGGGCCCAATTTTAGTGTTTTTAAGTTAGAAGTATACCTGGAGTGCTGAGAGGAGCTGATAGGAGAATTCAGGAAAAGAAAATTACAGTAAATATGGCAACAATTTTCCCAAATGTTGCTCATGACTATGATCGGGATGTGGTGTTGGTACATCTAGGCATAATTACAATGAATCCATATGTATATAAAGGTGGTAGTTTACAATTCCTTGCATTCTTTTTAAAGAATGAAAAACTTATTTGAAGACAAGACCCTAGTGAGGGAGGATTTCTACAGGAAATATCAGTCTGCAGGACATGGGATGTACATTATTACAGGTAAATTAGATCTTTGGTGTTTTTCCCTAGAAAATATTTTTTCACTAAAATTTAGCTCAGAAATGAGCAAAAAAAGTAGGAACCTAATATAATTTTTTTTTCTCAGATTTTCCAAAAACACAGTATGCAAGCCCACATTTGAGAAATGTTTGAATTGTGGTAGATTATCCTAAAGCAAAATGATCAGAATTATTTTCAGCAGGAATATTAACTGCTTCAGCCCTGGAAGATTTAACCCCCTTCCTGACCAGAGCACTTTTTGCGATTCGGCACTTTAACTGACAATTGGGCGGTCGTGCGACGTGGCTCCCAAACAAAAATTGACATGCTTTTTTCCCAAAAATAGAGCTTTCTTTTGGTGGTATTTGATCACCCCTGCGGTTTTTATTTTTTGCGCTATAAACAAAAAAGAGCAACTTTTAAAATTTAAAAAAAAAACAAATTTTTTACATTTTGCTATAATAAATATCCCTCAAAAATATATAAAAAAATGTTTTTTTTACTCAGTTTAGGCTGATACATATTCTTCTACACATTTTTGGTAAAAAAAAAAATAAAAAATTGCAATAAGCGATTGATTGGTTTTCGCAAAAGCTATAGCATTTACAAAATAGGGGATAGTTTTATGGCATTTTTATTAATAATTTTTTTTTTTTTTACTAGTAATAGTGGCGATCAGCGATTTTTATCATGACTGTGAAATTATGACGGACACATCAGACATTTTTGGGACCATTGTCATTTATACAGCAATCAGTGCTATACAAATACACTGGTTCCTGTGTAAATGACACTGGCAGTGAAGAGGTTAACCACTAGGGGGCAGGGTAAGGATTACGTGTGTCCTGGGGTGTGTTTATAACTGTGGGGGGGCATGGCTACATGTGACACATCACTGATCTCTGCTCCCGATCACAGGGAGCAGACAATCAGTGTCCTGTCACTAGGCAGAACGGGGAGATGCTTGTTTACATTAGCATCTCCCAGTTCTTCCTCCCGTTAGATGATCGTGGGTATTCCCGCGGACTCTTGGAGGGGCCGGCACGCACGCGATGGCACAGTGGCAAATTTAAAGGGACGTACAGGTACGCCCATTTGCCCAGCCATGCCATTCTACCGACGTACATCGGCACACGCCAGTCGGGAACCGGTTAAAGAAGTTTGCTCATCTGAGTCCAATGCTTGTTATATACAGTACATCTAAAATGTTCTTGTCTTTGCAGAAATCAGAATATGTATTACTTACCTATACACTGTGGAACTCCACTCCATTTTCCATGATCGCATGATGCAGGTTCAGATTCAGACAACCTATACCCCTCATCACATACGTAGGCAGCGCGTTCACGATGTTTGTATTCTCTTCTACCATCTTCAGCTACTCCATTTAATATTTCTTTAGGCTTTCCACATGGATTACCTAAAAAACATATAACGAAAAGACAAATTCAACACATGGAAGGCATTATGAAGGTGAGTTATGTGTGAATTAGATACCTATGTATAGTATGTAGCACAAACCGCAATCATTTGTAAAATAGGTACCATCACATGATCTGAAAGTGTAGGAATTGCTCTGCATATGTTTTGAAGTTTCATGCCCTTTATATTTTCATAAAAAAAAAAAAAATGCTATATTGCATCCTGGACCTCAAACATCCTCATTTATCAAATCCACATTTACAATATAAGTGTGCTGTATATACATTCCACCCACTCCCCCTTAAAGCCAATACATTTCTTACAAATTAATGAACATATAATTCTTTAGAGCAGTATTAAACCCAAAAGCAAAACATTATATTGCAGCTTATCAATTCTTAGCTGTGATGCCTGCATTAGTTTTCCTTTTTTGGCTTTCTTGGATGCACTTGCTGCTCTCACTGGACAAAGAATCAGGCCCCAACCATTACATCCTTGGAAAACTGATTACAACTGATATCTCAAGAGACAGACGTGCTCTTCAGTAGGGATGAGCCGAACATCCCCCGGTTCGTTTTGCATCAGAACTTTCGAATGGACCGGAAATTTGTGCGAACTTTAGAACCCCATTGAAGTCTATGGGACTGGAACGTTTGAAATAAAAAGTGCTAATTTTAATGGCTAATATGCAAGATATTGTCCTAAAAAGGGTTTGGGGACCCAGCTCCTGCCCCAGGGAACATGGGTCAATGTCAACATTTTTTTTAAAAACTAGTTTTTTCGGAAGCACTGATTTTAATGACGATTAAAGTGAAAAAAAAATTGAAATATTCCTTTACATATCGTGCCTGGGGGGTGTCTATAGTATGCCTGTGAAGTGCGTGAAGTGAAGTATTTCCCGTGTTTAGAACAGTTCCTGCACAAAATAACATTTAACGGAAAAAAAAGGCATTTAAAACTGCTTGCGGTTTTAATGCAATATCTGGTTCCGGCAATACGGATGAAAATCATTGAGAAAAATGGCATGGGTAGCCCCCCCTGCCCATTACCAGCCCCTTTGGGTCTTGTACGGATATTAAGGGGAACCTCGTACCCAAATTAAAAAAAGGAAAGGCGTGGGGGCCCCCAGGCCCTATATACTCAGAACAGCAGTATACAGGCGGTGCAAACAAGACAGGGACTTTGTAGGTTTGTTGTGTTAAGTAGAATCTGTTTGTAATTTTGAACTGGTACATTTTTAAAGTGTAGCTCCAGTCAAAAAATCTTTTTTCAGCTTTTTGAAAACATAGGGAAGGGTTATCATACCTGTATAATTTGTTTTGCCGTCCGTCTTTTTTCATCTCACTTCCTGTTGTCTCCTTCCGTTTGCAAGTAGGAGACGCTTGTAAGTTGGATGTTTGAAAGTAGGGGCCTGCCCTATATGCTCTGCAGAAAATGGGGGCCTAAGGTGTTGGTGTTGCCACAACAATGTAAGCCCTCAAAGTGACTCTTGGTGGGCGCTGGAGCGTCCTGCTGTGAACGATTATATCAAGAATTGTAATTACATGCCATTGTTGAACAGTGGTAGAAAAATTGGGCCTTTGGTGGTTGTGGTGGTGGTGCTGCTGCCACAACACAAGTTCTCACAGTTACTCTCGGTGGGCACAGGAACAGGCCCTGCTGTGAAATATTATATCAAGAATTGTAATTGCATGCCCTTGTTAAACAGGGGCTGAAAAATTGAGCCTTAGGCACTGCTTGCTGGTGCCACGACACTGCAACCTCTCCCAGATACTCTAGTGGGAGTGTAGGAATGAGCCCTGCTGCAAAGCATTGCATCAAAAATTGTAATTAAATGCCTTTGTTAAACAGGGACTGAAAAATTGGGCCTTAGGCACTGGTGCTAGTGCCACAACACTGCAACCTCTCCCATATACTGCAGTTGGAGTGCAGGAATGAGCCCTGCTGCAAAGCGTTGCATCAGAAATTGCATTACATGCCCCTGTTAAACAGGGGCTGAAAAATTGGGCTGGTGGCATCACCCAGTACCAAAAATGTTCTTCCAAGATATCAGCAGGATCATTGAGGAAGAGGAAGAGGATAGTTAGTCAACTTAACAGGACAGTCACTCAGCATCAGCATAGGCAGTCTTGAAGGGATGTGACATTTAAAAAAAAAAATATTCGGTTACATCAGCTTCAGGTGCTTGGTAGCTGGTGGTGATCCAAGACTGATTCATCTTTATGAAGGTCAGTCGATCAACCGAGTCGGTGGACAGGTGCACCCTGTGATCGGTTACAAAGCCACCAGCAGCACTGAAGGTGCGTTCTGAAAGAACACGGGATGCAGGACAGGCCAGTAGCTCAATTGCATACTGTGCAAGCTCTGGCCAGTGATCTGTCCTCAAGACCCAGTAAGCCAGAGGATTTTCGGTGGGAAAGGTGTCCAAGTCTGACCTTGCCCCTAGGTATTCCCGCACTGTAAATCAGACGCTGGCGATGGTTGCTGGAACCGATCATACCTTGGGGCTGCGGACTAAAAAAATTGTCTGAATGCATCGGTCAGATGGCCACCTTCTCCACTGCTCCTTCTGTGACTGACCGAAGCCTCAGCAAAACGTTGTCCAGGACCAGGAGTTTGTAACCTCCCAGTCTCTGGGAACGTATTGCACAGGCCTTTCTGCAAGGCCTCCCGAAGATGTCTTATCTTCTGCTCCCTCTGTGACGGCAAGATAAGGTCCGCAACCTTACCCTTGAACCGTGGATCAAGGAGAGTGGCCAGCCAGTAATGGTCCTTCTCCTTGATCCGAAGAATAGGAGGATCCTTCCGCAGGCTTTGCAGGATCAGGGAGGCCATGCAGCGTAGGTTAGCTGAGGTATTCGGTCCGGAGTCCTTTGGGTCACTAAGGACAACATGATCCGCAGCCACCTCCTCCCAGCCATGTAGAAGTCCACAGGTTTCTTGGAACTGTAAATCATCCCTAAAAGACTGCTGCTGATGCTGAGTGCCAGGCTCCACCTCCATGCTGACACAATCCTCCTCCACCTCCTCCTCTTCCTGTGTGATGGGTGGGACAGCAGGAACACTGTCTGGAAAAGGGGGCCTTGAGAGGCAAGGGAGTCCTCCTCTTCCTGTCTCTGTTCTGCCTCAAGTGCCCTGTCCATTATTCCACGCAGCGTATGCTACAACAGGTGGACCAGAGGCACAGTGTCACTGATGCATGCACTGTAACTGCTCACCATCCTCGTGGCCTCCTCAAATGGTGGCAGGAAAGTGCATGCATCCCCGATCATGCCCCACTGGCTTGGTGAAAAAAACCGAGCTCCCCTGACCCTGGTGCCGTAGTCGCACAGGTACTCATTGATGGCTCTCTGCTGCATGTTCAGCCACTGCAGCATGGCCAACGTTGAGTTCCACCTGGTGGGCATGTCACATATAAGGCGGTTCTTGGGTAGGTTCAACTCCTTTTGGAGCTCAGCCAGCCGAGCACTGGCATTAAATGATCGGCGGAAATGCACACAGACTTTCCTGGCCTGCCTCAGGACATCCTGTAAGCCCGGGTACCTGCCCAAGAATTGCTGCACCACCAGGTTAAGGATGTGAGCCACACAGGGCACATGGGTCAGTTGTCCCTGTCGGAGGGCGGAGAGGAGGTTGGTGCCATTGTCGCAAACCACCATTCCTGGCTTAAGCTGGCATGGCTTCAACGACCTCTCAGTCTGCCCCTGCAGAGCTGACAAAATATCTGCCCCAGTGTGGCTCCTGTCCCCCAAACAAACTAGCACAGGCACGGCATGGCATCTCTTTGCCTGCATACTTGCGTAGCCCCTTGAACGCCTACGGAGCACCGCTGGTTCTGAGGACAGAGCACTGGAAGATGCCATGGAGGAAGAAGAAGAGGAGGGGGTAGAGGAGAGAGGTGGGTCACAACCAGTAGCAGCATTTTGGAGGTGTGGTGGCGGAACAACCTCCAACACTACTGCACCTTGTCCTGCATCCTTCCCAGCTGCCAGAAGTGTGACCCAATGGGCCGTGAAAGATAGGCAAAGTCCCTTTCCATGCCTGCTGGACCATGAGTCAGCGGTAATATGCACCTTACCGCTGACCGCCTTGTCCAGTGAGGCATGCACATTGCCTTCCACATGCCGGTAGAGAGCCAGAATTGCCTTCCGTGAGAAAAAGTGGCGTTTGGGGACCTGCCACTGAGGAACCGCACATTGCACAAACTCACGGAAGGGGGCCGAGTCTACCAACTGAAAAGGCAGCAGTTGAAGTGCTAGCAATTTAGCCAAGCTAGCATTCAACCGCTGGGCATGTGGATGGCTGGGAGTGAACTTCTTTTGATGGTCCAGCAGCTGGGGCAGGGAAATTTGCCTGCTACAATCGGACGTGGGTGTACTGCTAGCAGAGTGCCCGCAAGTACTTGGCTGTGACACACCTAATTCTACACCTTCGTTCCTCTCAGTGCAGGTTTCAGAGAGGACTGAAGGTTTAGTGGGGATGGAGATCCCAGCTGATGAGGAGCAAGGAGAGGGGCGCTTTGTTCTTTGGTGTGGGTCTTTAAGGTACGCTTGACAACGAGCTGCATGGCAGGTCAATATATGTCTGGTCAAACATGTGGTGCCCAAGCGGCTGATGTTTTGGCCACGCGAGATACGCTTGAGAGATATGTTGCAAATAGCAGCGGTGCGATCTGATGCACTGGTCTCAAAAAAGGCCCACACCAAAGAACTTTTGGAATAACACGCAGAGGCAGCGCCCTGCACAGGTGGAGCTCTGCGGTGTGATTCAGTCGGTGTGCTGCCCCTAAGCTGGCCCCCGGAGGGCATCCTACCTCATTGGAGATGTGCCTCCTCCTCCTCTCTCCTATCAGGCACCCACATGGAGTCAATGACCTCATCATCCCCTCCCTCTTCATCACTTGAGCAAACCTGGCAGTATGCTGCAGCTGGCGGAACATGACTGGCAGATTGCTGTTCTTCTTGAGCATCCCCTCTCCCTGCGCTCACGCCACTGCCTTCCTTTAGCTGGATATCATCATCAGAGCCATCCAAATGCTGGGCATCCTCCTGGAGCATGTACCCAACACTGTGCTCCTCAGGAGAACATGGTGGGTCTAGGGAAGGAGTGACTGATGACATTGAGAAGAGGGGAGAGGACGCGTTGGCAGCTGCTTTGCTAGTACCCTGAGCCTGGGTGAGAGAAGATGAGGAGGATGAGGAGGGCTTGGTCATCCACTCTACCAAGTCTTCGGCATGATGTGGCTCAACATGTCCAGCTGCCGAAAATAAGGACAAGCGTGTCCCATGGCCATGCGCTGATGACGATGCACCGTGTACACAACCAGCACTGTTGTCTGTAGACACAGAGTCTGCTTGCCCTCTTTTATTGGGTTGTGACTGTGACTGTCTGCCTCTCCTTGTTGGCCTTCCAGACATAGTAATGCCCTGCAGGGAGGTGGGAAAACCAGCAATTGGGTAGTGTATATTGTGCTGGAGGCACACAACACCCACTGTAAAGGCTGCAGATGCCTGTATTAGAGCACACCAGCAATAAAGGGTAGATACAGGTGTAAAGTGTGCTGGAGGCACACAACACACACTACACACACTAACTCCTGCTGATGCCTGTATTAGAGAACGCCAACAATAAAGGGTAGATACAGATGTATACTGTGCTGGATGCACACAGCACCCACGAACTCCTGCAGATGCCTGTATTAGAGAACACCAGCAATAAAGGGTAGATACAGGTGTATACTGTGCTGGAGGCACACAACACCCACTAACTTCTGCAGATGCCTGTACTAGTGCACACCAGCAATAAAGGGTAGATACAGGTGTATACTGTGCTGGAGACACACAACACCCACTTTAACTCCTGCAGATGCCTGTATTAGAGAACAGCAGTAATACAGGGTAGATACAACACCAACTTTAACTCCTGCAGATGCCTGTATTAGAGAACACCAGCAATAAAGGGTAAATACAGGTGTATACTGTGCTGGAGGGACACAACACCCACTAACTCCTGCAGATGCCTGTATTAAAGAACACCAGCAATAAAGGGTAGATACAGGTGTATACCTGTGCTGTGCTGGAGGCACACAACACCCACAAACTCCTGCAGATGCCTATATTAGAAAACACCAGCAATAAAGGGTAGATACAGGTGTATACTGTGTTGGAGGCATACAACACCCACTAACTCCTGCAGATGCCTGTACTAGAGCACACCAGCAATAAAGGGTAGATACAGGTGTATACCTGTGCTGTGCTGAAGGCATACAACACCCACTAACTCCTGCAGATGCCTGTATTAGAGAACACCAGCAATAAAGGGTAGATACAGGTGTATACTGTGCTGTAGGCACACAACACCCACTTTAACTCCTGCAGATGCAGTGTTTGCTACCAGGTCCTGATATCCATGGAGCAATTCGCTGCCATCCGCACTTTACCGGCACCAAAAACTCCACGGGAGACACATCCTCGGACCCAGCGAGGTCTCCTGCATCTCCCCAGATGAATATTTTCTAGGCACTGTACCAGCAGCCTCCCGCAGAGCTCCGGCGGGGACTTCCAGAGGCAGCCGCCATCTTGCCTCCCCGAGGCCTCCTGGATACCGCTGCAAAGAGCCACCAGGGAAGGTAAGGGACTGCCATCTGTTCCCCCCCTGCCGCACATCACTTGGCCCGGGTCACCCTAGAGGCAATTTGGGGCTTGTACATCGCCCAGAAAGACCGCGGCTGGCTCTGGCCCGGTGCGGCCTAGTCAGGCCTAAGGATCCCCGGCCTTTCCTCCGAGAACTGCCTGACCTCCTGCAGTGGACAATCCCTATCTTCACCCGAATATAATAGCTGCCCTGAACTCCCCCCCTCTACTGATCCGACCCAGCGGTGCATTTTTCAGGGTTCAGCGGCTCTGCAGGACTGCGGTTGGCACGTTGCGGCCTACACCTCCCCTGGAAGCCAGCGGACCTTTTAGCTAAAAGCAGAGGTACAGGGGGTTCTAGCACGCAGCCAAACCGATCGTCCGCAACCAAAAGGTCCCCGTTATGCAGCAACCCCCATCATGCAACATGTTTATGACGATGTGAGAATGTAATTGAGAGACGCTCCATCCAGCATTTGGCTCCGAATATGCCAGCAAGAACGCCCGCAACCCGCTCTACATTGGCCAAGAAACCCAAAGCAGCGGGAACTAACCAAGCCACCACCTGTTCCATTCAGCGTTATCTGGCTGCTGACAGAACCAGCACGGGTAGCATTCACGCAAGGTCCACGAAAAGCAGTGCATCTCCCTCTTCCCTAGCAATGTCTCAGAGAGATAGCTGACCTGCATCATCATGCTGCTCGGACCTCATGGAGGAACCCGGGTCCCCCTCTGGCTCAGAAATGTCATTGCTTCTAGGCGGCCTTAAAAAAGAGCTTGCCGGGATGTTCCACGGCCTTGAAAAATCAATAAAAAAGGAGATTACAGGTGTGAGAGCAGATATGGGGCACATCCTTGACAGGGTGGAGGAAACAGAACAGAGGCAGGAATCACATGCAACAGCCATCAGAGAACTTCAAGACTCTGTCACGCAACTAGCCCTTGCTCACTGCGCCTCCTTGTACAAGCTCGAGGATTTTGAGAATAGGAACTGTAGGAACAACTTGCGCATTAGAGGTCTACCTGAAGCGACCAGTGACAACGATCTGGAACCGTCGATCCGCGGAATATTTAACACAATATTGGGAAAGCCACCTACCAATCCTCTGCCCTTCGACCGGGTTCATCGAGCCCTCAGGCCCCACAACCTTAACTCAGAGCAGCCCAGAGATGTTATATGTCGTCTACACTACTTTACGGACAAAAACGCCATCATGGTCAAGCTAAGGAACACCCCATGCATAGATTTTGACTGCGCGATTCTCAATATTTTCACTGATCTATCTAAGGAAACTTTAGACCGACGACGAGCCTTCAAACCACTTTTGGAACATCTACGCTCCAATGGAGTAACCTATAGATGGGGTTTCCCGGCGTGTCCCATCGCCATCAAAAATGCCCGAACCCACACCCTCCGGTTCCCTGAGGATCTGGCACAATTTCTGAAAGACCTTAATGTGCCGACGATGGAACTCCCGGGCTGGCAAGATCCGGCTCTCTCGTATTCAGGACTCCCAATGGCAACAGTCCCCTTCTAAAAAGCAGCGCGCCTCTGCGCCAAGCTCTACACAACAACATAGATGAACATCGGATGACCATGCTTAAATGTTGTTCTCTCTTCTCCGGCTATTTTTCTCTTTTAATTGCAGGCCCCACCGCATCAGGATCTGCTCAAAAGACAGAAAACCCAACGAGTGGCGATCTTACCCTTTGAGCACTGTCGGAACCCTGAAAGGACTACCCTCTGGGTCCATGTTCTGGGTTCCAATAGATGACCCCACATCGGGACTGATCCTCGGAAGGTTATGTAAGCCTGCAAAATGTTTAGCTTAATGTTTAGCTTAATGTGAAGTGACTTGGCCGTAAGAGAATATTTGTTCTATAGCAGTTCATAGTTTAACGTTGGAGCATAAAGGTTTTCTCCTATATTTTATTTAACGCACAGTTGAATGCTGGTGGAGCGTATTGCTCCTATGTGCCTTTTATTCGGCACGCCCCCCCCCCACCTCTTCTTCTGGGGTTGAGGAGCATGGGCTGCCCTCGAATTTACCCGTTCGTCTTCCTTTTGGAGGTCAGGATGGCGGCCCCCCACGGGGAAAACTGCAGATTTCTGCGTGACGCGATACGATCTCCCACTTGTGTCCAGTTGGACGTAATTGTTATTTCTTCTCTCTCTTTCACCCCATCTGCAACTTTCCGCTTCTCTCCCACCTCATTTCCTCCCTCAAGGCTGGCATGCATGGCTAGGTAAGCCTAAGGGTCACGATCCACTATCATAATGGCCACGCTCAAAATTACCTCCTATAATGTTAGGGGTCTAAATGTAGCGGCTAAACGACATCAAATTACATGGGAATTACGGGCTCTTGCCTCCTCCATTGTATTACTCCAAGAAACGCATTTAACCCACACTACGCAGGTCAAACTGACCTCGCCTTATTTTCCCCAGTGGTATTACAGTCTCTCAGATACGAATAAGGCTAAAGAAGTGGCCATAGTGTCAGGTCACCTTGAGGCGAGGTGACAGATGCACCCCGTAGGGATCAGGAGTGCACCGCAAGGTTGTGGACCCTACGACTGACTGCTGCAGATGGGGGACAGATCCCACTGGGGTTAGAGCGTAAGATTCCCTGGGGCGCGGAGTCTAAGAGCCAGCGGGTTTTCACCAGCGCCTCAAGTGGTGAGGATGGACTTGGCTGCAACTGGCTCCAGGTCGCGACCCCCAGGGTCCCCCAGCTCACACCAACAGTAGGCAACAGGAGGATAGGGATGGTGAGGGACAAAGCCAAGGTCGGGGCCAAGCAGGCAAGAATAGTCGGGGACACTCCAAAAGGTCAGGATCACAGGTAAACAGGAATAGTTAAAGACAAGCCAAAGTCGGTAACGGAAAACAGTAGTAGAGCACACGGCAGGAAACAGGAAGCTAACACACAAAGGTTGATCAGCAAGGCTGGCCTGCAGTGCACAGGTTAATATAGAGCTCCCCGATAGGAGCTAGGGTGGAGCTATGCCAGAGGATGGATACAAAAGCAGACAGGTGAGGGTCGGCTGGTCTCTAGATGAACACATGGGAACAGGTAAGCAGACAAACTATTGCATAACCATCACACATAGGTTTTAGTGGAAGCGTACCCTTTTGCCTTTCAGCTATGCAAGCAGATGACCACGGCCGCTTCCTCTTTTTAAAAGGCTTTCTAGGTAACACCCAATGTACTTTAGCAAACGTTTACTGTCCGAACCACAATCAACCTACATTCCTCTCCCAAATTCTTACTGATCTATCGCACTTTACTGAGGGCTTACTTATACTAGCAGGAGATATAAATATGCCCCTAGATCCCATCATGGATACATCGCACGGCTGCTCTAATATCTCATTTAAACGCCTTTCCCATGTCAAAAAGAGACTTATGGAGCGACAGTTGATAGATGTTCGGTGTATCCTCCACCCAAAAGAAAAAGACTTCTCCCACTACTCAAAGACCCATCAGTCCTACTCCTGCATAGACAATATATTCCTAGACCACCACCACCTCCCCTTATTACAATCCGCAAACATAGGTACTGCGACTCTGTCGGATCACGCCCCTGTGTCGATGTGCATGACCATGCCCACTTTAGCCCATCGCTCCAGCAATTGGAAACTGAACGACTCTCTCCTAACTCACCAAGCAGACGTCACTCTGCTAGCCTCCCTTATCTCACAATATTTTACAGATAACAAACCTTCTGAGACTTCTCCAGCTATTGTATGGGAAGCTCACAAGGCTACCATGAGAGGCCAACTCATTGAGCTAGGGGCAAGGAAAAAAAAAAGGATCATGGTCAACAACTTGAGCAGGTCTTACACCAGATAGAAGATCTCGATAGACAACATAAACTAACCCTACACTCTTCCTACCTAGAGGCACTCACGCTGAAAAGAGAAGAACTAAAAACTCTTCTTAATATCGACACCACCAGAAAATTTCAACGCTACTCCCAAAAACTCTATGAATGGGGGAACAAACCTAGCAGACAGTTAGCAAAATCCCTTAAAGAAAAGCAGACTAAATCGTTTATTCCCAAGATAAAGCTATCCAACGGCAACTTAGTCCACGCAACCCCCCACATCGCTAAAGCCTTCAGAGAGTATTATTCAGACCTGTATAATGTGCAATGCGACACCCCGTCCCTGACTATAAAAGCGAGACGTAGCCTCATGCTCGCATACCTAAAGGATGCTAAATTGCCCAAACTTTCAGATTCGGCTCTTAAGGAGCTTGAGTCGGAACTCTTAGTTGAGGAATTCCAGACGGCTCTAAAGCATACACCGGGGCAAAGCACCCCGACCGGACGGCTACACTATCCTCTACTACAAAACATTTAGTGACGTTCTTCTGCCCCGCCTGACGGCTTACGCCAACTCAATTTCACAGACCTCGGGACTGCGCCCAGAATCCCTTACAGCCCACATTTCAGTAATCCCTAAAGCGGGTAAAGACCCTACTCAGTGCAGCAGCTACAGACCAATTTCCCTTTCAAATGTGGACATTAAACTTTACGCTAAGGCAATGGCTAACAGACTGCTTCCCCTTATCCCCGGCTGGATCTCTACAGACCAGATGGGTTTTATGCCGCACATAGAAGCCAAGGACAACTCTCTCCGGGCGATATCTCTCATACAATATGCACAAAGGTCTGCACAGTCCACCATACTTGTATCCACGGATGCTGAAAAAGCATTTGACAGGGTGGACTGGGAATACCTAAAACTGACCCTCCGTCACTTCGGACTGGGTCCCAAAATTTACTATCGCATTATCTCCCTTAACTCCACTCCAACGGCGCAAATCTGCATAAATGGCACCCTGAGTGACTCATTTCAACTGTTTAACGGGACCCGGCAGGGCTGCCCTCTTTCCCCCCTGCTGTTCGCTCTTACCCTGGAACCCTTCCTGGCGACCATAAGATGCAATATAAACATACATGGCATTCGAGTAGGTAACAAAACACATAAATATGCGGCGTACGCAGACGATATTCTATTCTTTGTCCAACAGCCCCGGGTATCACTCCCTAACTTGATGTCGGCGTTCTCCACTTTCCAGACACTGTCCAACTTTAAAATTAATCTCTCCAAATCTGAAATCCTGAATATCAACCTGCCCGCAAGAGAAGTGGACAGTTTAAAACCCCTCTTCCCCTTTAGATGGGTTCCCTGCACCATGAAGTACTTAGGGATACACCTCACGCCCAACATCCAATCGCTCTTTAAACATAACTATATCCCATTCTTGAACAACATTCACACAGATCTACGAAGGTGGAGCACACTACCACACTCCTGGTTGGGTAAAGTGAATATAGTTAAAATGTACATTCTCCCTAGAGTTCTCTCTTTCTTTCATATGATCCCACTGGGTGTGCCTATAGGGTTTTTCTCTTTATTACAGGCCATGGTCTCTCGCTTCATTTGGCGGAACAGCCATCCCAGAGTAGCTAGAGACGTACTTTTTCGCTCCAAGCTCTCTGGGGGACTGGCCCTGCCAAATTTTAAGACTTACTATAATGCTGTCATTTTGTCCAAACTTTGGGTGAGCCTTGAACACGCCCTTAGCAAAACAGATCTCACAGTTACACCTTGGCTGCCGCGCTCTTACAGGCGCCTCGCCCCAACCACATCCTCAGTGACAGCCTCCACACTAGACATATGGGACGCTTTGCATAAGAAATTCTCATGGACTTATGCTTCCCCCCTGTTACCACTTCTCGACCACAACTACTTTCTACCTGGTCTGTTAGACCCCGGATTCAAGACATGGTCGCCAGGAAGACCCCTGCTTCTGCATCATGTTCTACGAGCTAATACTCCCAAGTCTTTGACAGATATTCTGGGTCCCAAGCCGCTTACGTTCCTAGACCAATGGAGATACACTCAACTGCAGGGTTTTCTCAGAACGCTGCCTAAACCGCTAAGGGGGATACAGGACCTAAACATTAATCGAAGAGATACTACACCCGCCGGATTCGCCAGAACACAGTGTCTCGTTGTTCTATAAAGCGCTCATCAAACTCCAAGGGGACACTCACCCCCACTTCCTCGCCAGGTGGGAGTCAGACCTGGAATCCTGTCTCCCACAAGGTCAAAAAGATAAGGTCCTGCGGCTGACTCATATCTCCTCAATTGCATCAAAGATGGCTGAGGTCAATTACAAATTGCTAACCAGATGGCATTATACACCTGCAAACCTTCATCAGATGTTCCCCGCCAATTCCCCGTTGTGTTGGAGGAATTGTGGGAGCAAAGCAACACACATATGGTGGTCGTGTCCATACATCCGCCCCTTCTGGTCTAGCATTATCCGACTGATTCAAATATCCGATGTCTCTCTCCCTTCAGACCCATGGACCATTCTTTTCCATGCCACCACGGAACCAGTTGGAAGGTATAAATGTTCCATAGTCCTCCACTTGCTTAACGCAGCCAAAGCACTCATACCAACCCATTGGGGCCAGCCAGAAACTCCAACCGTGAAAAAGTGGTTTCAAAAAATCTCTGATGTCCATCTCATGGAAGAAATCACCCACTGCATCAAGGACACTTATCAACGACATACTCTAATTTGGTCCTCATGGACGGAATTCAAGCACACCTCGACTTACAAGGAGATAATTGCACAATCCCACTGAGACTCGACTCAACTTAAGGCATGTCTGTTAATTACGCTATTATTATCTGCCATCATTATCTTAAAGTTAACCCCCTGAGGTTGCACCTCACATGAGACCGTGTTGTTCGGTGACATACTCTCGACTGTGCTCCATGCATGCCAGCCCACCCCCTCCCTCCCCCTCCCCTACCCCTCTATCTCTTTTCCTTTCCCCTCCTTTTCTACATTTTCTACTGGGAACCAAGCACACTTTCCCCAACTTGACCGAAAACATAAGGGTTTTCATTAGGGCTATCAAAAGCATTGCTGAGAGCAATTTATTCACACACCTTGATGTAAGGAGTATGCAACTGGTTTGATAATGCACTTTTGGGTCTATGAATGTTCCTTCCAGTCTTTAATGCCCTAGACTCTACCTACAGAATCTTTATTATCAGGTCATATTCAGGTTCATGCTTTTATGTTGTTTGTATTCCCTGCTTCTCTGTTTTTCTTTTTTCCTTCAATAAACATTTATTAAACAAAAAAAAACTCCTGCAGATGCCTGTACTAGAGCACACCGGGAATAAAGGGTAGATACAGGTGTATACTGTGCTGGAGGCACACACCACACACTACACACACTAACTCCTGCTGATGCCTGTATTAGAGCACACCAGCAATAAAGGGTAGATACAGGTGTATACTGTGCTGGAGAGACACAACACCCACTAACTCCTGCAGATGCCTGTATTAGAGAACACCAGCAATAAAGGGTAGATACAGGTGTATACTGTGCTGGAGGCACACAACACCCACTAACTCCTGCAGATGCCTGTACTAGTGCACACCAGCAATGAAGGGTAGATACAGGTGTATACTGTGCTGGAGGCACACACCACACACTACACACACTAACTCCTGCAGATGCCTGTATTAGATAACACCAGCAATACAGGGTAGATACAGATGTATACTGTGCTAGAGGCACAGAACACACATTACACACACTAACTCCTGCTGATGCCTGTATTAGAGCACACCAGCAATAAAGGGTAGATACAGGTGTATACTGTGCTGGAGGCACAAAACACCCACTAACTCCTGCAGATGCCTGTATTAGAGAACACCAGCAATAAAGGGTAGATACAGGTGTATACTGTGCTGTGCTAGAGGCACACAACACCCACTAGCTCCTGCAGATGCCTGTATTAGAGAACACCAGTAATAAAGGGTAGATACAGGTGTAAAGAAAGGAATTTAAAGGGAAAACACTGCGCTATAGCTAAAGTGAAAATCAGCAACTGACACTCAAACAAAGTTCAGTGAAAGTGGGGTAACAAATAGTGTAGCGCTAGGTGAGTGAATAAGGAAATTAAATATTAAGAAGTATTAGTAATGAAACTAGTACTATACCACATACAAATGACAAAATATATAAGAATGCGTGAACCAAAATACAAATATTAGTTCGCTCAATACACAACATATGTTTAAGAGCACACAGCTACAGG
This sequence comes from Lithobates pipiens, assembly GCF_037356315.1. Lineage (NCBI taxonomy): Eukaryota > Metazoa > Chordata > Amphibia > Anura > Ranidae > Lithobates > Lithobates pipiens. Next base: position 188,846,120 of record NW_027507785.1, on the reverse strand, counting down.
TAAATATCAGTGACTGAAATGTAAGTCCCAGCAAGAACAGTCCACATGTGTTGAATAATGTACAAGTATCAATGTTGGTCTTCCCAACGAGAGGATCAGGTAACCCACAATTCAAATGGACCGGGAACAACGACTTGTCTGAAGTAACTTCAAAAGGAATAAATAAATACTCTTACCAGAGAAAATGGACTCATCTGTCATATGACAGTGGGTCAACTGCGCTTGTAATCCCAAGTGATGCCAATCGGGTATTGTGAGTTGGTGAGTTAAGCTTGGGCTTGCATTTGGCACCCCACATTGCTTTTTTATGTTTTATTTTATTTTGTGATCACATGCCATTTTTATGTCATGGTTTTTATGACCTTTCTTAAATAAACCCAATGGTTACTGTCTGACCTGCACCATTTGGAGCCTTTTTCTTTCTTTCCCTTTTTTTGAACATTCACTGCACTTGGGGTGGCACCCCAATGCGAATAACTGGACCCTGTCGTCCCGGGAGACGCATGTTACAGCCTCCAACACTGGAAGTCTGTGTAATCCGGAGACAGCGTGGTGACTCTTGCGAACTACCATCAACTCACAATACCTGATTGGCATCTCAATACTGTGAAAAATGAAAAGGGGGGGGGGGGGGGGGGTGTTGCGCTTCCTAAATACCAAATAAGCTAGCAATAATACAAAAAAAAAAAAAAATTATGTCAAAACAAAGAGGTGCAATAGTGCTTGAACAATCAAAAATTGCATCAAAAGTGCATCTGTGCATAGCATAAAATCAACTGATTCAAAGTGCATCTGTGCATTACTCCAGTGTCAACCACAGTGATACTGTGATAAGTAAATTAAGGTGCATATAGTAAAAAAACATGTACCAACTAGAATATGAGATATAAAAAATAACAGCAAAAAACAATAGCAGCAAATATGTGAATCTAGTTAAAGTGTCCCATACATAGTCCAATCGTGAAAGTTAAATGCAATATCACAATCCAAATAAAGTGCAATGTGCCAAGCCAACTCTCTTCCAGTGATTTTTCGTGTCAGTGCCGATTACACTAGGTAATTACCTCACTGCTGCGAGGTATGCAGCGGAAAAAAGACCTTTTTGCAAGGAGTGCTTGAAGCAGGGGGATGACTGCAGAGAGGAACTTCTGACGGTGCCGAAAATCGTCCGATTTCCTCGTGGATGTTACCAACGTATGCACTCAAAGGGACAGATAAATAACATCCACCATAGTGTAGTATGTAAAACCATCGACTTTATTAAACAGGTAATTATCTACTCACAAGAGGATACGAGTTGAGCGCACAGCTAACAGTGGACCGATGAGCGTCTCGCTCAGGTGTGAACGTCACTTACGGTTTCCTACGCGTTACGTCACACAATGACTTTGACTGGGGACTCATATAGTGTTTGCTGCTCCCGTTAGAATAGAACTGTGCCTTCTAATTAATTTTACATATAGCGCGGGAGCCCTTGAAATACATACCCCATTGGCATCACTTGGGATTACAAGCGCAGTTGACCCACTGTCATATGACAGATGAGTCCATTTTCTCTGGTAAGAGTATTTATTTATTCCTTTTGAAGTTAATTCAGACAAGTCGTTGTTCCCGGTCCATTTGAATTGTGGGTTACCTGATCCTCTCGTTGGGAAGACCAACATTGATACTTGTCCATTATTCAACACATGTGGACTGTTCTTGCCGGGACTTACATTTCAGTCACTGATATTTACCAGTAGCTGTGTGGTCTTATACATATGTTGTGTATTGAGCGAACTAATATTTGTATTTTGGTTCACGCATTCTTATATATTTTGTCATTTGTATGTGGTATAGTACTAGTTTCATTACTAATACTTCTTAATACTTAATTTCCTTATTCACTCACCTAGCGCTACACTATTTGTTACCCCAGATACAGGTGTATACTGTGCTGGAGGCACACAACACCCACTAACTCCTGCAGATGCCTGTATTAGAGCACACCAGCAATAAAGGGTAGATACAGGTGTATACTGTGCTGGAGGCACACAACACCCTCTTTAACTCCTGAAGATGCCTGGGAAAGGAACACACTGTCCCTGCCTATCCTTCTTTCCCTGCACGCCGGAACACACTACCCATGGCTGCCGCGCTGGCGGCCTTATATAGTGTGGGGCATGTACTAAACCCCCCTGAGCTATTATTGGCCACAGGCATCCTGCCTGTGGCCAATTATGGCTCTCTTCGCTGCCGGCGCTGTGATTGGCCAAGCATGCGGGGTCACAGTGCATGGTTGGCCAATCACGAGCTAGCAATGCCCTGCAGTGCTGCAGTGCATTGTGGGCCATGAGCGCCACACGAATTTGGTGCGAACGGCCCATAACGTTCGGTATTCACCGCACGGGTGAACATCCGGTGTTCGAGTCGAACATGCGTTTGATTCGAACACCAAGCTCATCCCTACTTGTCAGCAACTGTGGCATAATGTTAAATCAGACATGTGGTGTATATGGGAGGAACAGCCCATGGAGAGGCCTGGAGAGGGAAGCAGCAGTGGTCCTCAGAGCAGCAGTGCACCAAGTGTGAGTAATAGGCCTATTTAAAAAAACAAAACACTTCTCTCATAGATCTGATTTGGATCCGAACTAGGAAAGCTCGGTACCTTGTTGCTGATCCCCTGGCCAAATAAATTCTTAATATAAAAGTGTGCACACCCTTGAAGTCAGACACTGACACGTAGTTCAGTATATAGATACTTCTTTTTATTTCCTAAACTCCGACTATCTTACTATCAAATCAGAAATTAGATAAAAGACAGCGTGTACAAACCACAAATTATACATATTCATTATTGTGACAAAGGATAAGCTTTTTAGCTGGGTCATGTCTTAAAAAGGCAAAAGCAAACTGTCGTAGCTAAAATAGGGTCTTGTTCCCAGCCCCCTTCCTCTTGGGTGTACTGTCACGGTGCCGAGAACAGGCACAATCTTCTTTTTGACGTTGCTCTCTTTTTTTTAACTCTTGCAATTTTGTTTCACATGAAGGGAGAAGCTGGCAGACATCTTCATTATGATTAAATAAGTATGATTAAGGTTGATAACTGATAATGAAATATAAGCACTTATATCTATAAGAGTACCAGAAATAGGCATTTCACTTATAACTCACTGACGGGTCCTTGCTGCGCCTGTGTGTAGTATGGCTGCGCTCCCCTACTGGCCCTGCAGTAGGGGAAGGAGGGGGCCAGACTTCTGAAGTACCTCGCTATGGTCCAACGAATGTGGGGACAGGGTACCTGTCAAAAACAGGTACCCGCTCCTCCCTTCCCCCTCAAGGTGCCAAATGTAACAACAGAGGGGGAGAGGAGACAGTTAAGCAGAAGTTCTACTTTTGGGTGGAACTCCGCTTTAATAAACAGGTTTTATTCAAATTCTGCACTATGGAGGTTGCTTCTTTTCTAGTTTTATCTTTTTGTCATACTATGTTTTCCTGAGAGGAGCAGATGCTATTCATGGTTCCTGGGTTCCAGATCCACATATCTATCTCAGCTTATTTGACCACTCATTAATTGGGAGTCAGTTATCTCTGATAAGCAGGTTTGGTGAATTTGTGGAGTGGGACCACACCACAGCTAAAAGTTTCTTGTGGGTTACACCATATATACAGATTTTATGGGTTGCTTTCAGGCTGATACAGTGTAGTTTGACCGCACTACGGGAGCAGTGCAGTGTACCCACAGGTTTTTAGCTGCACTTTTCCATAGAGGGCCCGTTCACACCACAAAAACTCATTCTCTGCTTGCACTTTTTTATGGGTTATTTATGCATTTTCAATGCATTCAAGTGCGTTTTACCCCCTCGTTTTCTTTTTTTCCAAAGTTTCCTTTTTTTATGTTCCTGGAACGCACTGCACTGGTGTAAACTATGCCATTGTAACCCATATAACCTACTGTCCATGCATTTTTGATGCAGAAAAGACCTGTACTGGACTGCATTCTGGTGTGAACCGGCCCTGAAAGTGGTCAAACCAGCCCGCATCAGTCTGAAAGCAGCCTAATTCCCCGTACATACGATCACACATTCTAACAACAAAATCCATTTTATTTTTTCCGAGGGATGTTGGCTCAAACTTGCCTTGCATGGGGGCGCATGCGTGGCTTTGAGCAAGATGGACGGCTAATGCCTTAGCTCCGCTCCGTTCGGGACATTAATCACAGCCTGGCGGCCATACGCAACGAACATCGCAGCCGATTTAACAACCCTCAAGCCGCTGAATCCCGGTGCATGCCGTTGAAAAAGAAAAAATCCCGGGGTTCCGCTCAGAAGACACTTACCCATTACCTTCTTCATGCACGGGAGCAGCCCAGCATGGTGCAAGATGGCGCAGATGAGAGAAGTTTTTCTCCGGGTCCCACAACACTACCGCAGTCTCCACCGCCTCCTTCTCTCTCTCCACCAGCTAACTGTGAGTACCCTGCCGCTCTCTCCAAAGCTGATCTGGAGGATAGTCTGGAGACCATGTATAACAGACTGGCGTCTAAGTTTCAGTCTGAACTACATAAGACTTCCCATGCTCTGTCACAAGAGATCTCTGCCCTAGGCACTAGAACGGAGAGACTGGAGACGAAGCATGATGAGTTAGCCATTGCACACAATGATCTTAGCAGGGAGCATGAAGCATTGGCATCTGCTTTTAAATCGATTCAAACACAAATCAAAGACCTTGACAACAGGAACAGGCGCAATAATTTGCGCCTCCGTGGAATTCCTGAATCTGAGACAGAACTTATTCCTACGGTCATTAGACTGTTTAAATCCCTGCTTCCAGATCATGACTCAGCCATATTTAAATGTGACCGCATACACAGGGCTCTCCGACCAAAACCCCCAGAGGATAAACCTCCTAGGGATATCATCCTTTGCATGAAGGACTTTTTGGTTAAAGAAGAGATCCTGAGAGCTGCCCGCAATAAGCACAGGGTCACTCTTGATGAAAACCTCATCCAGGTCTACCCTGACATCGCCCCCGCAACCCTGGAAAGGAGAAGAGGCCTGAAGGAGATCACCACTGCTTTACAAGCAGCCCACATTAGGGAAATCCCCATCTATACCTTTCGCTTGATGATCCCTCATAATGGCACTACCTATTCAGCCACCATGGTCCAAGAAGGCCAGGAGATCTTGGCGAAGCTCGGCCTCCTAGATGCAGCTGCAGTTCGCAGACAACCTTCCACTCCCAGGGCCATGCCTATCTGGCAAACACCACCATCTAGGAGAGATAGCCGCAGGATCCGGTATGAAGTTGGAGACCGTGTAGAGGACAGCCCCCGTTAACTGTTGCCTTTTCCGGGTTGATCTAGGTTCAGAAGACGGCTAGCGCGGATATCCCAGAAGAAAGAAAGACTCTGTTTTTTCTTAAGCCCTTTTTTATTTTTTTATTTTTTTTATTCTTTTTAGCCCTCTTCTCTGGGTATTAACTTGTCCCTTGGAGCTGCAGCATATCTCCCCCTCCCAGCAGTTGGTTGCTCTTTTGGTTGGCAATGACTAAGTTTGCACAACCTAGCTGGGTGCGAGACCTGGTTGTCTCGTTATATGATGCTTTTTCCTTGTTGGGAATGGTCTCTCATCGATTCCCTGTTCTTTCACTACAGTTGGTCCCCAGGATTATGTTTGAGACTGGGACCGTTTTCTCATTTAATTTTCTTATTCAAAAAATTTTTCTTTTTTTCTTTTATATTGGTCAACCATTTGACAAGCAGTCTGAAGTTTTAAATTTGTATGGACTTTCTCTGTTTCTTATCTCTTTACTAGCAATACAATCTGATTTATTTACCTGCCCCCAGGACCTAGGGTACTTATGGAGTGAGGTGGTGGTCCCCCTGGCGAACCCAGCATTAAGGCAAAGTGTTATCCTTAATCCCTCTCTCCCTCTTTATCTAATGCACTTTTGCCTCCAGCTATCCTACCATTCTCACACTAACCATGGCAATCACTTGTATCTCGCATAATGTGAAGGGATTTAACCCCCCCCCCCCACCAAAAGGCGTAAGGCATTTGCATTTTATAAACAGCTTGGAGCTAAGATTCTCTTACTCCAGGAAACACATTTTTCCCAATCTTCCCATCCTAAATTTCTTCATAAGAATTTCCCTCAAGCCTTTTACTCACTCCATGCAACCAAAGCCAGGGGCACCGCCATACTCCTACACTCCTCCTTCCCAATGGAGGTTAGACAAATGTTTAGAGACAAAGAAAGCCGTTATGTGATTGTTAAGGGTATAGTACATGACAGAGAACTTACCATTGCTAGTATTTATGCTCCCAATGATAGCCCTGCTGCTTTTTTTAGGGCATTTATTGAGAAACTTGCTCACTTCCATTCCCCCCATATGATTATAGGGGGGGATTTCAACTCAGTGGCTAATGCTACACTAGACCGCTCGTCAGCTACAGTCGCCTCTAGGGCATTTCTGAAATCCCTCCCCAGCGGTTTGCATGATCTTCAGCTCCTTGATACCTGGAGGGCACATAACATAGGTAGTAAGGAATTCACTTTTTTTTCTCACCCTCATAATAGATATGCGAGGTTGGATTACATCTATACCTCCCCGGTCATATTGGCAAATTCCTTGGAGGCCACAATTCACCCCTGCATGTGGTCAGACCATCAGGCCACTTCTTTTACCACTGGTTTCATTAGGCTTGCCCCCACACCCCACTCATGGAGATTAAATGAATGCATCCTTTCAGACTTAGCAATTGAATCCCAAATAGCTCAATCCTTAGAAGAGTATTTTGCACTTAATGCCCAACCGGAAATTCAGCCCTCGCTACTCTGGACAGCGCACAAAGCTGTCATTAGGGGTAAAATTATTAGCCTATCCGCAGCCCGTAACAGGAGTAATAAACTTAGAATGGTGGAGTTGACAAAGGAGCTTGACCATTTATATAAAAATACAACCTCCCTACATTTAGAGTCCACCAGGAACACCATAGAACAAAAGCGATTAGAACTCAACTCCCTCCTGTCAAATAGGGTAGAAAAGGCACTTCGCTGGACTAAAGCTCGTTACTTGTTATATAACAACACTGCTTCAATGCTTTTTGCTAGAAGATTCTCAAACTCGATCTGCCCCCCCCCCCCCCCATTTATATAGGCTATCCTCTAAAGATGGATTAATGACCTCGCACCCCAAGGAGGTGCTTAAAATATTTGAACAATTTTATGCCTCCCTATTAGCGCCCCCACATACTTCCCCATCCCCAGAGGAATTAGCATGGCTCCATGATATACCCATCCCAGCCCTGACCACCTCACAAATTGGAGAACTTAATGCTCCCATTACAATCTCGGAAATTTTACATGTAATTAAATCCTTGAAGGCGGGTTCTGCCCCAGGCCCGGACGGTTTCTCGTCCTTATACTATAAAAAATTCTCCACAATCTTAGCCCACAGATTAGCTCACCTTTTTCTTTTTCTTTTCAAATATTTTATTAACATATAAAAAAAGGGTAACAATACACAAGTACAGAAGGTCGCATAGTAGAGAGACACTATAACATCGAAATGCAGGCAACACTTACAGTACAAGGCCAACGATTGAGTCATAAATACCATATGAAAACATCCAAGATCCATTAAAAACCCCAACAGATCGTTTTGGCAAAAAGTAATCACTTTGGATCTAGGGCAAACCGTAAGGGGAGTCCCACTAAGAGGGGGTCCCCAAGTAGGGTTAATCACCCCCGGAACTGGGGAGCAGAAAACTTACAACAAAGAAATACCCTACTGTAGTTTAAGCATAAAGGAAAACACAAAGAGACTAGTAAAGTCAACCAGCCATAAAGAAAGAGAAAAACAGAAAGGGGAACAGAGGTAAGGACGGGAGAAGTATAGAAAAAGTGCAAGAAAGCACAGGGAAGAAACGGGACAGAGAAGGGACGGCGGGCGGTCCGAGGTCCCCACGGGTCTCAGTAAGAGACCAAAGGTTACTATGCGGGTTACAGTATTAAAAGTTGGGGGTCAAAATTTGGGGGTAAAAAGTGGTCCACCCATGGTTGCCAAATCTTACAATGGAGAGGGAGTCTGTCTAGAATAATTGCTTCAATTTTGCTGTGAATCATGGCCTGGGTAACCCGGTTCTTAACTTCAGGGATGCTAAGGGTTGCGGATTTCCATGCTTTTGCGATGGTCTGTTTTGCGGCTGTGACTATCTGCAGAAAGAGCCGCGCCCGGTGTCGGGTAAACCTGCTAGGTATTAGATTTAACAGGGCAATCGTTGGATCTGGCGATAGAGTACATTGGAAGAGTCTGGATAGGATGCTAAAAATTTGTTTCCAAAATTCTGTCACTACTGGGCAGGCCCACCAAATATGGAGATGTGTGCCAACCTCGTTACACCCCCGGAAGCAATTTGGGGAGTAGTTTGGCACAAATCTAGAAATCCTGGCTGGGACCAGGTACCAGCGCATTAAAACTTTATAATTGGCCTCAGCCGCAATTATATTCTGGGTAGCGATTTTAGTGTTGAGCCAAACTCTACCCCATTCTTCAGGATCAATACTAAGAGAAAGATCATGGGACCAGGCACTAGCATACAATAGGGGGGAGCTCAGACTAGAGGAAATGGTAGGAGTAGAGGCAAGATATGATTCCTGGAGAGTGCGGATCTGTTTTACAAATTGTCTCAAAGGGGGACAGGCGGCCTAGATCTGTGCATGACTTCGTGTTCATTTGGACAAAATGAATTATTTGGAGGTATCGGAAACACTCTTTATGGGGGAGCTTCGTTTTGGCTTGCAGAACCGGGAACTTTATGATTGCGTTATTCGATACCAGATCGCATACTCTAGCCAAGCCCCTTTGGGACCAGGCATCGAACAAGGCGGGATCCGAATAAGCGGGCATAAAATGTGGGTGGCCAAAAAAGGAGAGTAAGGGGGAATGAGATGATTGTAATCTATAAGTAGACTTCAACCTATCCCACAACCCCAATGAGAAACGGGTGACAGGGTTACAAATCGACTTCCTAGCCTGGGGCGGTAGCCACAGCAGGTTGGATATGATTAGGGGATGGGTATCTACAGCTTCAAGACTGACCCACAAGGGTGTCTCAACTGTCGCATGATAAAGGGCCAATTGGGCCAATTGTGCTGCATAAAAGTAAAACCGAAGATTAGGTACACCCAATCCTCCCTGCGTCTTATGGCGAAACAGAGTCTGCCTAGAGACTCTGGGCCTTGTTGAACCCCAGATATACTTGAAGATACGACTTTGCATGACACGGTGGAAATACGGGGGGACCGCAACCGGGAGTACCCTAAAAAGATATAGCAGTTTGGGCAACAGTGTCATTTTCACGGCCGCGATCCTCCCCAACCATGAAACACATAGTGGTGGCCATGAGGCCATAAGGGATGAAAAGTTACGTAGTGCGGGGAGATAATTGGACTGATACAATTGGGTTGGGTCGCTGGTTAGTTTAACACCCAGATATGGAATAGAAGATGTTGACCATTGAAAGGGATAATTTTCCTTTAAATTTTGGAAGATTTCCGATGGCAGAGACACGTTGAGGGCCCGTGATTTAGATTGGTTTACCTCTAATCCCGAGATCGAATCAAATTTATCCAAAAGGTGACAAAGGTTAGGGAGCGAGGTGTGGGGTGAAGTAATAAATAAGAGAGCATCGTCAGCGAATAAGCAAAGCTTGTGCGGCACTGAGGCAACGTCCAGACCTTTGATATTGGGATCCGCTCTAATTAAAGCCGCTAAGGGCTCTATAGCAAGGGCAAAAATCAGCGGGGAAAGAGGGCATCCTTGCCTGGTCCCACGCTGAATAGGGAATCTATGGGAGATGAAGCCCGAGTATTTAACATATGCCTGTGGATGGGTATAAAGGGCCTGGACCCACTGTAAAAAATGCGGGCCAAAGCCCCAAAACTGTAGCACATACTGCAAATATGGCCAGGATAGTGTATCAAAGGCTTTACGAATATCCAGTGAAAGCAGGTGCATAGGTATTTTATGAGTTCTGGCAACATGTTGCAACAGAACCACTCGACGTATATTGTCACTAGCTTGGCGACTAGGGATAAATCCCACTTGGTCTTTGTGAATCAAATTACCAATAAATCGATTAAGGCGTAGAGCTAGTACTTTTGCTAATAACTTTATGTCGGTATTTAAAAGAGATATGGGCCTGTAGTTGGACCAAAGCGTGTTATCACTGTTGGGCTTGGGAATCATTGAAATGATAGCGGTCAGCGTGTCTCTACCAAAGGATCCATCTTTTAGGAGAGCGTTAAATGCGTTAGCTAATAACGGGGCCAAAGTATCCGCAAATTTTCTATAATAGGAGTTAGAGAGGCCATCCGGGCCCGGTCGTTTATGTGATTTCAAAGTACGGATAGCAGAAAGTATTTCCTGTGAGGTGATAGGGGCCTCCATTATTTCCCGGTTAGTATTAGATAAAGAGGGAATCTGCAGATCCCAGAAAAGAGAATCAGCAGATTCCCTGGGACAGGGGGTATTAGCTTCATATAATTTAGCCAATTGTTTACTAAATTCAGATACTATTTTAACTGGATTACTGGTGAGGGAGTTTTTACCCACCCTTAACCGAACAGGTTTGAAGGAGCGTTCTGGATTCCTAAGACGTAAGGCTAAAAAGGTGTCAGGTTTGTTGGCCTTCATATAAATATTGTGTTTAGAGCTGCGAATAGATTTGTCGGCTGCTTCCGCCAGAAGCAGGTCCAGTTCTAATTTTGCGTTTTCCATGGCCAACTTATTGTCGGCTGTCGGCGAAGCTTGAAACTGGAAGAGATTCCTATTATAATTGGCCTCTAAACGTTGTGTTTGGAGAAGCTTATCCCTCTTAAGATGTGTAGCAATGGAAATGCATTTGCCTCGAATCACTGGCTTATGTGCCTCCCAAAGGAGGATGGGCGATATACCCGGGGTGGCGTTATACTGAATGTATTCCGCTAGGGCCACTTGGATATCCAGACAAAATGACTGATTAGCCAGATGTTTATCGCTAATACACCAAGTCCTATCGGTAGATTGAGGGATCAGAGAGGTGATTGTGGTAACGACAGCGCAATGATCTGACCAGGAGATCGGATGTATGTGAGATTGTAGTAAAACGGGAGAAGAGGTCACAGGTAGGAATATATGATCAATCCTGGAAAATGAGTTATGGGGATAAGAGTAAAATGTGAAATTTTTCTTAATCGGATTGCATTCTCTCCAGGAATCAAGAAGGGAGGCCTGTTGTAGTAAAGTGCGAAAATGGGACGAAGCTGAAGAATGCTCTGGGGTGTAAGGAGACCTATCCAAATGGGGGTGGATTACCAAATTAGAGTCACCACATACCAGCAGGGTACCCTTGGAATGGGCCTTAATCGTTTGAAAAAGATGTGAAAAAAAAGGAACAGGGTTTCTGTTTGGGGCATAATATGACACAAGAGTGACTTCTGTGTCTTGTAAGAGACCAACTAGAATAATATAACGGCCTTCTGGGTCCTTAATTTCAGAGATAAGGGTAAAGGGTAGCGAGCGGTGTAAGGCTAATAGAACACCTCTTTGCTTAGTTGCCGCTGAGGCGGTGTAAACTTGTGGATACTTATAACTGAATGACCTAGGGGTATTATGGGATGAAAAATGTGTCTCTTGAAGCGCAACTATGCTCGCCCGCAAAGACGCAAAAGAGCGAAATGCTTTGACTCTCTTGTTAGGAGAATTTAGCCCTTTAACATTAAGCGACAAAACATTCAGGGGGGCCATGTTCGTTCCGAGAGGGAGGAAGGCTGATATACCCATGGGGACGCACGGGTCGCCCGGCTAAGGAGGTAAGAGGGGGAGAGAGGGGGAGAAGAAGCAGAGGGAAAGAAAAAAGAGAAAAGAAGTAGAATAAGGAGAGGAATTCGTGTAAGGCGTATATATGAACCATTATACTGAAACACGTCAGACTAAACACGCCCGACAGAAGTGTACACCGTCTTCCCGGCCCCAAAATCAGATCAGGCAGAGGGTGTACTAAACTATAGGGGGGAGCAGTGACAGCTCTCCGCCGAATACCGGGACATAAGTAAAAGCATGTTTGAGATCATTGTATCAAGTCATCAAGTAACCATAACATATAAAAGTATGCGACAATCAGACATATGCAGAAAATAACATAACATAGACAACCATAAATAAATCCTCCCTAAAGGGGAGGAAGTGAAAAAGGGGGAAAGGGGGAGAGAAGGGGAGAAGGGGAAAGAGGGGGAGAGGGGGGAAGAGGAGGGAAAGGGAGAGGGAGGGGGGGGTGGGGAAAAAGAAGAAAGGGAAAGGGGGGGAGGGGAAGGGAGAGGAAAGAGGTAAATATGGTTACTATCTTAGGAATAGAGGACCATAATCAAATTATAATCTACTAGAGAACAGCGGGGACATGTGTCATGTTATCTCCCCACATCGGGAGAAAGCAAATTACAAAAGCTCACCAAAGGACAGGTGAGGTGACTTGGCTAGATATAAACCACTCAACGGGGCACAAATACTTTAGGACTGACATAACTTGTAGCCTCTGTGCGTAAGGGGGTGCCCTTACGGATTGCTGATGGAGTCGGACAGTCATGGGGGCCCCGCTTGGGGGTAGCCGCATAAGGATAAGGACCCGATCGGGCTGGGGTGCGTGGAAGGACAGTGTCTGAGAGTTGAACCGGAGGAGACAAATGGAGTGATTTCAGTAAGTTCTGAAGGGCCTCTGGAGTGGTAACAACGTGTTGCTGACCTTTATAAAAGAATTGTAAGGCAAAAGGGAAACGCCATGTGTATTTAATTTGTTGCTGGGTAAGAATTTGCAAGTGCGGTTTCATGGCACGACGTTTCGCAATGGTAAGGGGGGCCAAGTCAGTAAATAATTGGTAAGAATGTCCCTGGAAGGTGAGGTTATCCTTATTGCGAGCAGAAGCAAGAAGTTGTTCCTTTGTCTTGAAAAAGTGGAATTTGATGATTATATCACGCGGGGGTCCGTCCGTTTGGCGACGGGTGAGGGCCCTGTGAATTCTGTCGAATTCCAATCGTTCCACCGGAATTGAGGGCGAAAGTTCTTGGAACAAAGCTAATGTAAATGCTTGCAAGTCATCGACTGATTCTGGTATTCCCCGGAGGCGCAGATTCGACCTGCGGGAACGATTCTCTGAGTCCTCATAGCGGGAAAGCAACATAGCGTTCTCTTCACGGAGTAATAATAGCTCTTGTGCATGTTCACGGAGAGTTAGCTCCATATCATCAGCACGGGTCTCAAGATCAGCAGTCCTCTGTCCGAGTTCCCTAATCTCCCTTGTTAATTTGTTGGTAATTTGGTCAGAGGTCGTTTTAAGAGCTTTTTTTTAGCATAGTGTCCATGTGCATTAGAAAGTCAGCTTGTGACACACCTGCTGAGGAGAGGTTAGGAGAGTCATCTTGTGCTGGGATATTGTCCTCATCCTCATCGCTGTGCTGATCCTCCGAATGAGAGGGGCTGTCACGCTGCTGCGCTCGCTGCTGTGCTTGAGCTTGAGCCTGAGCCTTCGCCGCCATCTTGGAGGAGGCCCGGGCGAGCGCCTCCTTGATCGGTTTCAGCTTCGTTTTGCCTCGATGGCCGGTAAGGACCATCGCCGAGTGTGCCTGAGAGATGCCCGCTGCGATCCCGGTAGGTGCAGGGCTGAGATCTCGCTTCAGGGAGCAGAACGAGTCCCGGGAATATGGCGGAGAGTGCGGAGCTCTAGTGAGGTACGTCCATCACGCTGAGCCTCGCACATGCGCCCCTAGCTCACCTTTTTAACTGAGTACTACAAGGAGGTAGCTTCCCAGATGAAATGTTATTGGCCAACATGTCCCTAATCCCAAAACAAAAATCATGCTCTGCCGCCCCAAAACTATAGGCCCATTTCGGTTATCAATAATGATTTAAAAATCTTTAGTAGGATTTTAGCGGATACACTAGCCAAAATCATTCCCTCCCTGATATCCCCTTTCCAATCCGGTTTTATCCCACACCGTCTAATAACAGATAACATAGGTTTAGCAACAGATATTATCCAAGATGCCAATTTATTCTCCCGAAAACTCCTTTTACTCAGCCTTGACATACAGAAGGCGTTTGACAGCGTCTCATGGGCCTACATTAATGATCTCCTACCTCGGATGGGCTTTCACGGGGAATTTCTGGTGAGATTTCAAGATCTTTACTGTAACCCTAAAACTCGCATTAAGCTCCCCGGATGCAACTCCGATTATTTCCCAATAGGCAAAGGTACCAGACAGGGATGTCCCCTCTCCCCCTTAATTTTTGCTCTGGCCCTTGAACCTCTAGCAATAGCTCTATTGAAAAACCCAGATTACTGGATATACCAAAGGTAACTCGATGTAAAAATTCTGCATGTATGCTGACGATGTATTGATGTTTTTGACGAATCCCCTTATCCCCCTACCCAACCTATTTTGAACATTAACGAGCTTTGCAAAGGTTTCCGGACTTTCTATTAATGTCTCAAAGTCTACTGCTCTCCCAGTGGGTTATTCACCCAGTGAACTAGATCACATTAAGCACAACTACTCCTTCACATGGGCTAACTCACACCTGTCCTATCTGGGTATAGGCTTGCCCGGAGACTTGAAAACTCTTCGATATCAACTACCCCCTATTGATCTCTAAATTGAAAAAAAACGCTTAAAAACATTGGCTCCCCCTACATATTCCTTTTATTGATAGGATTACCGCCCTTAAGATGGTTATCCTCCCCAGACTGTTATTTATTTCGCTCCCTTCCTGTCAGGCTCTCTAGATCCTATTTACACAGCCTCCAATCATATCTCAATCGATTTATTTAGGGTGATAAAACCGCCAGATTTACCAAAGACGTCCTGTACCGATCTATGAAGAAAGGAGGCCTAGGTGTTCCCCAAATCTGGCTCTATTATTTGGCTTGCAGATTTACGCAGCAAGCTCAGTGGTCAATTCACAACTCAAAGGTATCCTGTGTTCAATTTGAAAGAGACTCTATCACCCCGTTTTATCTCCCTGGACTTATGTGGTCCTCACACCAACAAACCACCGCACTGCGCACGAAGAATAATATAGTAACAAATGGCCTGCAATTATGGCACCAATACAAAAGTAAATATAACCTTATTTCCGCGACTCCTTTAGGGGTCTCCTATTTGAGAGACCCTAGGTTTCCCCCAGCATATACACACCCTGAGGCATTCCAAATTTGGGTGGATCGCAAGCTTACCCAGTTAGGGGACTTTGTAGTGGGCTCTAAATTTATCCCATTTTTAGAATTACAAACCCACTATCAACTCCCTGATGTTGAATATTATCACTACTTGCAGATTCGGCATTTCTTTCTATCTCACTATCGCAGCCCGATCCAAGACCAGATTACCCTCTTTGAAGATTTATGTTTCAACTCCCCCCAACAGAAGGGTCCTGGAAGGGGTGGATGAGTCTCAGACACTGAAATATAGAACCCAATGGGAACGAGAGCTGGAACTGGATGGGGATGCGATAGACTGGAGGGAAGGTTGGAATAATATGTGTAAATGCACTAGATCTTTAACGATTAGGGAAACTGCCATTAAATTAATGACCCGATGGTACTATACCCCGACACGTCTACATAGGATATATCCCCTCACCCCCCCTTACTGTTTTAGGGGCTGCAATCATTTAGGCACCCTTTGTCATATATTCTGGGAATGTGAGATAATTCAACCAATCTGACAAGAGGTACTGAAGTTAATTGCTACGTTAGCCGGTCGGTTGTTAACCTTAACATACCGGCAATGACATTGCCTTCTTTTCCAGACACCCCCAAGCTGCTGGTGAGGCTGATCCACTCGATATGTGTGGCTATGCTCTGGATGATAGCTCTTCACTGGAAGACACCTGTTGTCCCCTTTGCCCAGGTCCTTTCACGTACTGATCACACGATGCTAACAGAAAAGGTTTTCCATACTTTGCAGGATACGATTCCTACATATGATCTGAAATGGAACCCTTGGCTTCTATTCAGACTGCAAAGATGACCATATCTTCGGTTTTATGTTTTATTATTTATTTCTTTTTCTCTTCTCCTCGTTGTTTTTTTTTAAAGTTTTTTTTCGAAGAAGACATCTTTCATGTTCCTCTTTTATTGCTAATAGGTGCAATACATGTAATAGCATGATTTTTAATTGTGTAGGCCTTGATGTGAGTAGATCTTGCTTGCCTATTTTGTATGGCCCTATGTATCAGGTTCTGTACTGATAGATGTCATCTGTCATTTTGATATGATATTGTTTCCTTTTTGCTCTATATATCAATAAAGCTTTCTTGAAAAAAAAAAAAAAAAAAAACTTGTCTTGCATATACATGGTCACACTAAGTTGGTCTGAAATTGCAAACATTAAGAACACGGTGACGTACAACACATGTACGACGGGCAGAGAAAAATTAAGTTCAATAGCCAGTGCTGCTCTTCTGCTTGATTCCGAGCATGCGTGGAACTTTGTGCGTCGGAATTGTGTACACACAATCGGAATTTCCAACAATAGATTTTGTTGTCAGAAAATTTGAGAACTAAATTTTGTGTGACGGAAATTCCCATGGAAAATGTCAAATGGAGCCTACACAGCCAGAGTTTCCGACAAAAAGCTCCCATGTGTTATACGGACTGTTCATTTATCATTGCATTTGAGAATATATAGTGTATGGGTAATTTTTAACCTCTTGTGGAGATATTCAGGTTCATGCTTTTATTTACATTTTTACCCTATGAGTTTAATAGTACTGTCAATTGTTCTCTTACTTTCAAATATGATCATTCCAACATTTATATATGAGTAATTGTTCTCGATTTATGAAGTTTCTGTACACTTTTTTTTTAGTTTTAACTATTTGGATCTTTCCACTGTGAGTCTTATGCCACGTACACACGACCGGACTTTTTGACAGCAAAGGTCGTGTTTGGGCTCCATCGAACCTTTGCATGCCAAAAATCCGATGGACTTTAGAAATAGAACATGTTTTAAATTTTCCCATTGGACTCCTAGCAAGAAACCCGTTCGTCTGTATGCTGGTCCGACAGACAAAATACGACATGCGGGCAGCTACAGCACCTGCCTGCGAAAATGTTTCCAGCGCGATCCTATCCTAGCTGGTTCTCTGTGACATGGTACTGTACATCCTGCACTCACGGCAATAGAAAAAAACTAGGGCTCTTACTGATTAAATTTTTTTTGTTCGATTAATCAATTTTTTAATTGATTAATCGACTAATTTCAATTAATTATAATGCACATACAGATCCAACTACTAGCTGATTAGCTGATCTCCTTGCATTGCAACTCTGCATTAGTCAGTGGTAAATGTGGTATACACTATATACAATCACCCGACACTAGTTAGTTTCCACAATCCATGACTTAACTTCACAGTTCACACAAATATGTTTTAAATTCAAACTGTAGCACTGACGTAAGTAATTTTTTTTCCCCACAGTAGCGTGACCATCCCTCCACCTCCGGTCTAACTGATTACTCTCACCTTATGGCATGGACTCCTGTGCAAACAGGTGGTCATGCAAGTGGATATCAAAAGGGTTAACACGGACCATAAACTTCTCTCACGTCATGGGTAGAAAGAAAAGATCTAAGTGCTCACCGCTTATGTATAAGATGTAATTTTGTGTTCAAACACAAACTACTCACATAAAGATGATAAAAAACACAGCATGTAAAGTGGAAAATCGTGTTAGTTCCGTAGGGCAGCAGCAGGTGACGCCATGCGTAGCTCCTCCCCGTATGCGTTACGTTCAATCAGAACTTCGATGTCACCAGACTCTTCCCCTCTTCGTTAGCAGACAGAGTCACTTGGGGAAGGGGGGAGGAGTCCGGTGACAACGATGTCCATGTCCGGAGAGGTGAGTATTTTGATCGATCAAAAAAATTTTGATCGATCAAAAAAATTAACGATTAATTGAGCAATTAATCTTTAATTTCCACAGCCCTAGAAAAAAAAACAAATTTTCCTATTGCAGCGAGTGCGAGAGGGAATGCCCCGCCAAGGTCCTTTGGTCTGGTATGGATTTTAAGGGGAAGGCCCTACGCTAAAAAAAACGGTGTGGGGGTCCCCCCAAAATTGATACCAGACCCTTATCCGAGCACGCAGCCCAGCCAGTCAGGAAATGGGGTGGGGACAAGTGAGTGCCCTCTCCCTCCTGAGCCGTACCAGGCCGCATGCCCTCAACATGGGGGGGTGGGTGCTTTGGGCAAGGGGCCCCCACCCCACCCCAAAGCACCTTGTCCCCATGTTGATGAGGACAAGGGCCTCTTTCCGACAACCCTGCTTATCGGAATCCGGGAGCCCCCTTTAACAAGAGGCCCCCAGATCTCAGCTCCCCACCCTATGTGAATGAGTATGGGGTACATCGTACCCTTACCCATTCACCTGAAGGAAAAAGTGTAAATAAAAAAAATCACACTACACAGGTTTTTACTTTTCAAAGGTTTTTATTGGTAACAGGTACAAAGGATACAAAGATATCAGCCATATAGCATCAGTAAAGAATAAAGAGCGAGGGTCTGATACGTAACTAGTAAGGCCAAACAGAGTACAACATAAGTGCATGTTAACACATAATGCAGATTTGTAATAGTGCTCAAATAATGGGTCTCAGGACCGTCACGGGCTCCAAAGGAGGCCTGCTACGTGACAGGGCGGAGACCACTGCGAATTTAACACTCGAAGAGCAGCTTAGTGTAAATTGCCGAAAACAGTACAAGAACAAAATCAGGGCTGCCAATAACCTATGTTACCTTAATAGGTATCAAAGAGATATGGAGAATATATACAAACAGAGAGCAGTAAAGAAGGAGAATAGGGGAACTGAGGGGGTAGGAAGATCGGGGAAAGAGGAGGAGTAGGAGGACTAGATGAAAGAGAAGAGGAAAGAGGACAGAGGCGTCCGGAAAAAGAAGAGGGGGGAAAGGGGGGAGGTCGGCCGACTCACACCAAATAAACGAAGGACATACACAAACAACTGGATCTGGGGATATGTATATTTAAGGGTTCAGTAATTGTTTATCAAAGTTCGGTGGCAGATAATGGTCAACCCAAGGTTGCCAAATTTTAGCGTGACGAGGGATCTTGTCCAAAACAGTGGCTTCAATTCTGCTATGGATCATAGCTTGCGTGACTCGATTTTTCACTTCGGTTATATGGAGGAGTGGGCTTTTCCATGCTTTGGCAATTGTTTGCTTGGCTGCCGTAGTAAGCTGTAGGGATAGGCGTATTTGCGCCGTGGTGTGGGAATCCGGAAAGAAATTCAAAAGAGCCAATGCGGGGTCAGGGGCTATTGGTTCCCGGAACATAGTGGATAGCATTTGGAATATTGTTGCCCAGAAGCATTGCACCACAGGGCAGGTCCACCAGATGTGCATATAGGTACCTCTTCCGCCGCAGTTGCGGAAACAATTTGGCGAGTAGGACGGTAGAAATTTAGCAATTCTGTCTGGCACTAGGTACCATCTCATAAGTACTTTGTAACTCGCTTCAAGGGCAAAAATATTGTGTGACGAGATTTTTGTGTTGTGCCAAACACTGGACCAATCCTCCTCGTCTATGGTTAGTGATAAGTCTTTGGCCCACTGTTGTGCATAAGTCGGAAGTGTCGTGGACTGGGAGGTAAGGTGTTCGTATAGTTGAGATATAATGCCCGGTGCGTGAGGGTCGGAGTCACAGATCTTTTCAAATATGGAAAGAGCATGTAGATTTAGAGCCGGGTTAATGACCCCCTGTACGAAGTGAGAGATTTGGAGGTAACGAAAATATTCCGTATTGGGAAGTTTGGCTTGGGTTTGAATGGACAGGAATGTTTTGACAGCGCCACCAGTCACTAGGTCACAAATTCGGGTTAAACCTGCCTGGGCCCACGCCCGGAAAGAGGCAGGTTCAGCATATGCGGGGTAGAAATGTTTATGGCCTATGAATGAAAGGAGCGGGGAGTGCAGGGATCGTAAGCTAAACCGTTTACATAAGCTATCCCAGAGCTTAAGAGTGTGTTGGGTTATAGGGTTAATTATGGGGTCCTGCGCTGTTTGGGGGAGCCATAACAGATTTGCCAAGGGTACCGGGTGTATGTCTATTGCTTCCAGGCTCACCCACAGAGGAACCTCAAACTTAGCATGGTACAGAGTCATTTGGGCCAGTTGGGCTGCGTGATAGTAATGGGAAAAGTTAGGAACCCCTAGTCCCCCCCCATTTATGATGGCGAAGTAACACAGATCTTGTCACCCTGGGCCTAGTGGATCCCCAGACAAAGCTGAAGACCCGGCTTTGGATGACACGATGAAAGTAGGAGGGTACTGGTACAGGAAGAACCCTATAAAGGTACAAAAGTTTAGGAAGAAGGGACATTTTAGTGGCAGCAATGCGACCCATCCATGAGATATGAAGGGAACTCCAGTCATGGAGTAGGGAGGACAGATGTTTCAGCATCGGGATATAGTTTATACGAAAGAGATTTACTGGGTCACTAGACAGTTTAATGCCTAGATATGGAATAGAGGTGGCAGACCACTGAAAAGAGAAGTTCCTCTGAAGGAGAGTGACAGTATCCCCCGGCAGAGACACGTTCAGAGCCTTTGATTTAGCCTGGTCAAGGAGGTGGAGTAGGTTGGGGATAGAAGTGTGGGGTGAGGTGACAAATAATAAAGCGTCATCTGCAAACAAACATAATTTGTGTACAGTTGATGCTATCTCCAAGCCCTTAATATCGGGATTCACCCATATCATTGCTGCTAGTTGCTCTATTGCCAAGGCAAAGAGCAGTGGGGATAGGGGGCAACCCTGTCGGGTCCCTCTCCGTATCAGAAAACTTTGGGAGCTAAAGCCAGAGTATTTAACTGAGGCATGAGGGTCATTATATAGTGATGTAACCCATTGGAGGAAGTGTGGTCCAAAACCCCAGCGCTGCAGGACAAAGTGTAAGTAGGGCCAGGATACGGGATCGAACGCCTTTTTAATGTCCAAGGACAAAAGGTGCATGGGAATGGAGCGCAATCTCGCTAGGTGCTGTAACAATATGACACGACGAATATTATCACTGGCTTGCCTATGGGGGATAAATCCCACTTGGTCCTTATGAATTAATTTGCTGATGAGTGGATTAAGACGCAGCGCTAGAATTTTGGACAAAATTTTTATGTCCACATTAAGCAGAGATATGGGGCGAAAGTTAGACCATAGGGTGTTATCAGTGTTGGGTTTGGGTATCATGGCTATGGATGCTGCGAGAGTGTCTCTGCCGAAGGTCTGCCGCCTCAATAGGGCGTTAAACGAGTTTGCTAAGAGAGGGGCCAATATATCAGAAAACTTCAGGCAAACCGTCAGGACCCGGGCGTTTTCGGGGCTTAAGGGACTTTATGGCTGTGAGCACCTCCTCGACCGTAATTAAGCCGTCTATTGATTCCCTATCAGACTGTGGGAGTTCAGGGTAAGTCTTGAAATAAGGCGTTTGCCTGTTGAGGGGAAAATTTGGTTTTAGCTGCATAAAGGTCGGCCAGTTTCTGTCGGAACTCAGAGTATCTTGATGGGATCACTAGTGTAGGAGTTCTTAGTTATTTTGAGGCGTATAGGTTTGCGGATCCTATCAGGCTGTCGGAGACGTAGGGCCATAAAGGTGTCAGGTTTATTTGCTTTAGTGTAAATTGTGTGATTATTTCTCCGTAGGATCTTATCTGCTGATTCGGCCAGGAAAAGGTCCAGTTCAAGCTTAGTTTTTTCAAGGATTAGTCTATGGGGTTCTGTAGGTGAGGCTTGAAATTGAAGGAAGCGCGAGTGATAGTCCGATTCTAGCTGTTGTTGTCTGAGTACTCTATCCTTCTTAAGGTGGGTGGCAACTGATATACAGCTGCCCCGAATTACGGGTTTGTGAGCCTCCCAGAGGAGAACCGGGGAGATCTCGGGGGTATTATTATGTTGCAGATAATCAGTGAGGGAAAAACGAATGTCAAAACAGAAGGATTGGCTAGTGAGGTGTGCCTCATTCATGGACCAGGTTCTATCTGTAGTCTGAGGGATCAACAAAGAGACGGTGGTGAGCGCCGCACAGTGGTCTGACCAGGGAATTGGGCAAATTATGGATTGGAGCACAGTCGGGAAGGTAGCTACCGGTGTAAAAATGTGGTCTATCCTAGAGAAGGATTTGTGTGGGTATGAATAGAAGGTGTAATTACGTTTGAGAGGATTACATTCTCTCCAGGTGTCAAGGAGGGAAGCTTTCTGTAGTTGTTGACATAATTGGACCGAAGAGGAGTGATGTTCTGGTGTGTATGGCGACTTATCAAGATGGGGATGTAGGGTCAGATTAGAATCACCACAAATAAAGAGTGAGCCTTTTCGGTGCGTGTTGACAACCTGCAGGAGATGTGAGAAGAAGGGATTCGGGTTTCCATTAGGCGCATAATAGGAGACTAATGTGGTTTCAGTGTCCTGGAGTAATCCTACTAGGATAATATAACGCCCTTCAGGGTCTCTAATTTCCAAAGTGGGGGTGAACGGTGAAGTGTGATGGAAGGCTATCAGGACCCCTCTATGTTTAGTGTTAGCCGAGGCCGTGAAAACTTGGGGGTAACTTGAACTAAAAAATTTCGGGGTATGGGACACGGCATAGTGGGTTTCCTGTAGGGCTACAATGTTAGCTTTCAAGGATGTAAAGTTACGGAAGGCTTTAATCCTCTTATTGGGGGAGTTGAGACCCTTGACGTTAAGGGATAGTATGTTCAGCGGGGCCATAAGAGCTGAATGGGGGGAGGCTTATAGGGTATAGTTGAGGGCGTGGGAGTCGACCGACCTAAGATAAGTGAGGGGAACCTTGCAAGGACAAGAAAGAAGAGGAGGGAAAAGAAGAGGGGGAGAAGGACTCTGTGTATAGGGCGAGCCATGAAAGGGCAGAGACACAAAGTAGCCAGGCTAAATCGCCCAACCAAGCAATGCTCAATCTCCGGGGCCAAAAAGGGATGGTCCAGAAGAAGGTGCATTGAAGAACGGGGGAGCAGTGACAGTTCCCCGCCGCCAGAGGGAGAATTTTGTTATCCAGAAGCATAACATACATGTCATTTGTGAAACACAATGTAGACTAATAACAGATATAACAGAACAATTAAACCACCCAAACTGTCAACATATTAGGTGAAACAAGAGTAAAAACATAAAACCGAAGTCAAAGAGGATCTTTGACAGGGGGATCAGGGGGTCCAAGGGGACAGGGTAGGGGGAAGAGGATGCGGGAAGGGGGGGGGGGGGGGGAGTCTAAGGGGAGGGAAGGGAAAGAGTGCCGAGGGAAGGAGGGAAAGAGGGGCAGGAGGAGGAAAAAAGGAAAGGGACAAGGGGAGGGAGCTAGGGGGGGTAGAGGTAAGGAGAAGGGGAAGGGGGGGATAAAGGGGCAGGAGGGGAACAAGGGGGGGAAGGAATAGGAGGGTAAAGGGGTTTACAGCGGGTACACAGCTTATAGGTAATCACTATGAGCATAGATTTACAAGCACAGTTGCACAGCAAACGTATAAACTCTATATTACTCATGATTCAGTGACAGTGAGAGCTATGGGCAATGCTGTAGAAATATAGGGTGGTAGAGGAGTTAAAAGGACAAAAATCAAAAAGTAAATAACATGAGATGTATCAGAAAAGAGAAAAAAATATATAAAAAAAATGTAAAAAAGAACGAGTCTGTGAAGAGAGTTTAAAGGTACCGAACCATATGAAGGTTGAAAGGTGTAAATATCAGGCTGTCGAAAGAAGGACACAGGATGATATTGGACTAGGAGGACAGGACACAGTTTCAGATTGGAGTGGGACCAGCCACGAAGCAGGGGTAGTCAAACATCCAGGGGGGTATCAGGAGCAGGTTAGGCCGGGAGATGGTAATAGGGGCCAAGTGAAGAAAAAAAAAAAAAATCATAGACTGAGGGGGGAGGGGGACCGTTTCAACGAGCCGGAGCCCAAGAGTAAGCAGGGGTTCGTTAGGGTCAGAAAGAGTACATACCAGCTGGCGGGCCCCAAGGTTTCGGTGGAAGGAGATCCCCAGTGGGAGGATCAATGACTCTCTTCCTCACGGTAGTCTGAAACCTAAAAAGGGGGGCAAAGTGGTGTGCTTGCATTGAAGCGAGGAGGAGAGATGACAAACCCAGAGTCTTCAGCGCGGTGTCCGGGATTTAGGTGTAGTGATTCTGTCCGTCTCGGGTCTCGATGGGGTTCCCTTTCGGATAGAAGCCGGGCCTGGTAGATGGCATAGCGGTGTATTCAAGTAAGGATGAGCTGCTGGGCGAGCCGGAGTACGAGGGAGGTTAGTTTCAGGTTGTTGATCCAGAGGGACGAGGCGGAGAGATTCCAGCAGGCGTTGCAGGGAGTCCGGGGATGAGCAGGTGTGCTGTTGGCCCTGGTAGGCGAATTGGATGGCGAATGGGAAACGCCAAGCATACTTCAGGCGGTGTTGAATGAGGATCTGCAACAGCGGCTTCATGGCCCGACGCTTGGCAATAGTGAGCGGAGCCAGGTCTGAGAAAATTTGGTAGGTATGACCCTGGAAGGTCAATGAGTCCTTATTGCGTGCCACAGTGAGGAGCTGCTCCTTGGTGCGAAAAAAGTGCAGCTTGACAATGATGTCACGCGGTGGTCCATCTGTTTGGCGGCGAGTTAGGGCCCTGTGAATTCTGTCAAATTCCAAGCGTTCAATAGGTGTACCAGGGGCCAGCTCTTGGAATAAGGCCGTTGTAAAGGACTGGACGTCCTCTATAGATTCGGGGATCCCCCGGATCCTCAAATTGGATCTGTGTGAGCGGTTTTCCGCGTCTTCCAAACGAGAGAGAGCAGGGTGGCGTTCTCTTCCCGGAGGGCAGCAAATTCTTGGGTATGTTCATGCAGCATGAGCTCCATGTCATCGACCCTAGACTCTAGGTCTGCTGTGCGTTGGCCAATTTTGCAGATTTCTCTCGAGAGTCTATCCGTGATTTGCTCCGATGTGGTTTTTAGGGCTTTCTGGAGCATAGACTCCATATGTTTAAGGAAGTCATTTTGCGGCATACCTGCTGACGGTAGCGAGGGACAGCTAGCGATTGTAGGTTCATCATCTGCGCGATCCTCTTCGCTATCAGAGTTGTCTCTGCTAGGTGTGGAGGCTGCTCTCTGACTTGCAAGGGCCTTAGCCGCCATCTTGGATGAGACGCGGGCGAGAGCTTCCTTGATCGGTTTTGGCTTATTCTTACCCCTATGGCCGGTCAGCACCATTCCACCTGGTGCTTGGATACTTCAGGAGGCAATATGTCCTGAATAGAGCGTGGGATCTGGTTCGGTATGCTAGTTTAGTCCCGATGTGGCAGCGAGGAGTGCGGAGCACTAGCGGAAAGCGTCCTCCATGCTAGGCTTCGCGCATGCGCCTTCCTACACAGGTTTTTAAAGTAGTTTATTAGGCTGTTCCGGGGGTCTTCTTCCGACTTCGGGGGTCTTCTCACCAGGCTCTTCTGCTATCTTTTGTCACTCTTGATAGCGGAGGAGCCCGGCTTTCTCCTCTGTCGTCGTCATTGTCCTGGGGTCTTTTTCCAACTTCAAGGGTCTTCTTCTGACTTCTCTGCGCTTTCCGGTTCTTCTCGCTGGGCTCCTCCGCTATCTTCTGCTCTTTTGCTGCTCTTTTGCTAGCGGAGGAGCTCGGCTTTCTCCTTCATTGCCACCGCCTTCTTCTTCCTTGTTCTGTTCTTCCGATGTTGACGTGACGCTTTCTCCCACTGTAATGCCATGGAGACGGTACACAGCAACTTATATAGGCATAAGGGGTGGGGTCACCAGATGATGTGTCACGATGACCCCGTCCCTTATGGTGTCACATTCCTGGGGATGCTGGGGCTGTGATGTCAGAAGGGGTGGGGTCACCATGTGACATCACCCATTGACCCCACCCCTTATGCCTATATAAGTCACTGCGCACCATGTCCACGGCATTGCAACAGGAGAGAGCATCATGTCAACATCAGAACAGAAGAAGAAAGAAGAAGAAGAAGAAGAAGATGGCGACGACGACGAAGGAGAAAGCTGGGGTCCTCTGCTAGAAAAAGAGCAGCAAGAGAGTAGAAGATAGCGGAGGAGCCCGGCGAGAAGAACCGGAAAGCGCAGAGAAGTCGGAAGAAGACCCCCGAAGTTGGAAGAAGACCCCAGGACAACGATGACAATGAAGAATAAAGCTGGGCTCCTCCGCTAGCAAAAGAGTGGGAAAAGAGTAGAAGATAGCAGAGGAGCCCAGCGGGAAGACCCCCGAAGTCAGAAGAAGACCCCCGGATCCACCGGACAATGGAATTGTCCGGTGGATTTGTTCCGTTGGACCTTTGCTGTTGAAAAGTCCAGTCTTGTGTACGTGGCATTAGGGGAGGGGGGTTCTACATATTAGGTTAGTGTGGAGACAGAAGATGGGAATTTTGGGTAAGTTAGAAAATCATTTTAGGTCTGCTATGAAACTTAAACTTTGCAATAAGTATTGCTGTGTCTGGAAACATTCTAATATCTGACAAGAAACTATATCAAGCCTCTTACCTTCACAGGTAGGTGGTGGCAGCCACTTTCCATCAATACATTTACTTTCATCAGAGTCAATGATTTGATAACCATCTTCACATATATACTTCACCGTGCTTCCGGAATAATATTGCTTTGATGCAGATTGCGCACTAATCTTGCCATTAGTTATTTGTGGTGGATTTGTGCATTTTTTTTTCTCTAAAAACACAAATGTCATCTCTTATTCAAAGTAGAAGCATTTTTTAAATATAAAAAGATACCTTTGAGATTTAAGGGCCAGTTCACACCATGGAACAGGAATGCCTCATTTATGCCTGTGTGATTCACATGCGATTTTGGTTCAGTACAATGGAAGCCCATTCATTTGAATAGGCTGAAATCACGCTGGACTGCAGCAAAAGTAATGCATGCACTACTTTATAAAGGGCACATCAACCAGATCACATGGTACTACGGTACCATGATATCCGTTGCAGGCACACACACACCATTTGTGACCTGTGGTTGGGGTGTCATTTAGGCCCCTTTCACATTTGTGCGACTTGTCCTGTGACTTGGGCAGCAAAGTCGCATGAAAGTCATACCCCATTATTTCCAATGAGTACCATTCATATCTGTGCGACTTCAAGTCGCACCGACTTCAAAGTAGTTCCTGTACTACTTTGGTCTGACTTTGATGCGAGTTACACAGGCATTCCCTGAAATCCCAGCAACATCATGTCAAAATCGCAGTAAAATCCCGGTGAAGTCACGGTAGTGTGAAAGGGGCCTAAATTAACATTGACACCTGCTGCAGATCACAACTGCAGTGTGTTTTGAATTTGGTGTGCAAAACATGCACAGAACACAGGTTTCCGTCAGTGTTCTGGTGTGAACCTGCGCTAAATGTCAACATAAGTTATGCAAACAAACCCCCTTTAAAGACTTCAGCTTTACCCCCTTCATGACCAGGCCATTAGTTGTTATTCAGCACTCTGATAATTTAACTGGCATTTGCGTGGTCATGCAATGCTGAACCCAAAACAAAATTTGTATAATTTTTCCCTCCCACAAATAGACCTTTCTTTTGGTGGTTCTGACCACCACCGGAGTTACTTTCAGGTTCGCAGGCTCTGGCACTGTGATTGGTCAAAGCCACAATGATGTCAATCCCACGCATGCGCCCTGAAGAAAGGCATGGGCAGCCATTTCTTCAGAGCACATGCTCCAAATAACGTCATCAGCGCATGTATAGAGTAAGTATCTCTTAAACAGTGCAAGTTTAGAAGATATTTACAGTACCTATAGGTGAGCCTTATTATAGGCAAAAACATTAGGAGAGTTTACTTCCTCTTTAAGGTCCAGTTATAGAGCATTACCATTAAAGTGGTTGTAAACCCTTACAAACTACTTTGACCTAGATTAAGGATACCTGTAGGTTCAAGAAATATCTCCTAAACCTACACAGTTTAGGAGATATTTACTAAAATACAGGCACCGCTGTCTACGGTGCATGCGCTGTAGACATTGGTGAGCAGGCACACTATCTGCGTTAGCAGCATGCCGCTGCTAACGGTAATATGCTGTTAGTGGTGGATCCCGTGCGCATGTGTGGTAGTGAGGTCATCGCTGCTCCGGCGCCGGAGCAGCGATGCCCGGAAGAAGATGGACGCTCCGTACTACAGGGGACAGTGGTGACATTGCTGGCTCCTGTGTCAGGTAAGTGACACAAAATAGGCAACAACGCGATGCATAGTAGCCCATTATGCTTTACCTTTGCAGGGAGACAAAGAAGAAGTAAACCCATCAGGGTTTACTTCCTCTTTAAAATCCATGGAGGTGACTGACAAGCATCAATGCCTCATGAATGCGAAATGATGCTACATTTTTTACGTGATACAACACAGCACTAAATGCTTCTGTGTGAACATTGCAATGTGTTGGTGCCATTGCAATATTTATGGGAGGCGTTGTCATAGAGTTACCACCTCATTCCTTTAAAACCAAACACATATTACACAGGTTCTGTGGTAATTAAACTCACTTATTGCCTTATGTGCATTAAATTATCGTTAGAACCTGTATGTGTTTGGTTTTAAAGGGATGAGGTGTTAACCGTTGAAGGGCAGTTATAAGGTTTTCAAAATGCAGAATAAATGCCACATAAACACATGGTATTGACACACATGTAAATGAGCCCTTAAAAATACTCCCTCCCCCTCCTAACACCTATGCGGACTAATCCTGGGGACTCCAGCAGCAAGCTCTCCCAGCTATAGCTATTTTAATGAAGTTTTGGGGTTCTCCACTCATTCTGGGGTTTTTCCACTAATTTTGATGCATTCTCTCTAATATCATTTAAAATGCTAAATACTGAGTGAGATCTGATCATAATGGTTATAGGTGTGCAGGCATGTAGGCTCAAACAGAGATTTTGCCTTTGGTGTCCCTGACACTGGATGAGCTACAGAAAGATAACTCTCTAATTTTTATTGAAATATACCAAATTATAAATGAAGACTTACCTATGCACCGAGGGATAGACTGCCATTTCCAATCTTTACATAGACCTTTTTCTGAACCAAACAACTGATATCCAGGATCACACTCAATCTCTATTTCCTCTCCATTAAAATATTCAGCCTTTGGTTTTATCAGTCGAGCATTTGGTAGTGCAGATAATGAAGGACATTTTGAATCTGCAAGAATGATTTACGTAGAACATAAAGGTCATTAAAATATAACTATCCTAATGTAAAATATATAATTATTGCTGTACATGACATCACATTTATCTGAATGTACATTTGGGTTTACATCCTACTACACAATAAAACTGACCCTCTATCCAATATAGTTCATGTTGTATCTACAGTAGAGAGGCCATAAATAAAATGCATTATGCTGTGTAATTAAATGTACAGTTAGTATTTCAAAAACATTTGAAAAACAGTACCTGCTTATGTCATTGGGGGGACATGTTGTATTGATGCTCAAAGAGAATTTCACCCCTTTATCTACATCTAACATTACAACAGTAAATACGTTCTAACACAAAATACCCACACAAAAGATAAAGTCCAGTGTATGGTTAGTAATATAAAATACAAATTGATGCCAATGTAAGTACACAGCTACATGCCTTGTAGCCAAGTTTATTACATGCACTGCCCATCCATGTGCACCCAGTGTAAAATTTCAGTATATCACTCATTTCTTAACCGGTTCCCGACCAGCGCACGCCGATGTACGTCGTTGGCAGAATGGCACGGGCAGGCATATTGGCGTACAGGTACATCCAATCTTCAATGCCGCCCTGCCATCGTGAGAGCGCAGCTGGCGGCGTGCTCGCGTGCTGGTTGGGACCCCGTGAGTCCGGTCGCGGGTCCCGTGGACTCTATCACCGCGGGCATACCCGCGATCGTCTCATGGGTAGGGATGAGCTCAGGCATTTTCGCATGCTCCACGTGCAGAGCCCGCCAGGAAGTCGGCGCAGCGATGCACTAATCACAGGCAGTGAGACATTATCCCGATGCGTGGCTGCAGAGATTGGCAATGTTTCACTGCCTGTGATTAGCGCAGCGCTGCGCCTACTTCCTGGGGGGCTCTGCATGTGGACCATATGAACACGCCCGAGCTCATCCCTACTCACGGGACGGCTGAATGGAGGAAATGCCATGTAAACAGCATTTCTCCATTCTGCCTAGCAACTAGTGACGCTGATCTCTGCTCCATGTGATTGGAGCAGAGATCAGTGTTCACTAAATGAAAGCCCAACCCCCCCAGTTAGTAACACACCCCTAGGAACACTTAACCCCTACACTGCCACCCACTGGTTAACCCCTTCACTGCCAGTTTCATTTACACAGGAATCACCGCATTTATATAGCAGTGATTAATGTATAAATGACAATGGTCCCAAAAATGTGTCAAAAATGTCTGATGTGTCCGTCGCAATGTCGCAGTCACAATAAAAATCGCTGATCGCCGCCATTACTAGTAAAAAAAAAAATAATAAAAAATTATTAATAAAAATGCCATAAAACTATAACTATTTTGTAAACGCTATAACTTTTGCACAAACCAATCAATAATCGCTTATTGTGATTTTTTTTACCAAAAATATGTAGAAGAATACATATCGGCCTAAACTGAGGGAAAAAAAGTTTTTTTATATATTTTTGGGGGATATTTATTATAACAAAAAGTAAAAAAGTAAAAAATAATGCATTTTTTCATGGGTGATCAAATGCCACCAAAAGAAAGCTCTATTTGTGGGAAAAAAAGGACGTCAATTTTGTTTGGGAGCCACGTCACACGACCGCGCAACTGTCAGTTAAAACGACGCAGTGCTGAATCGCAAAAAAGTGGTCTGGTCTTTGACCAGCAAAATGGTCCGTCTGTAAGTGGTTAAAGTGATATTAAAAGGCAAGTTCTTTTTATAAAAAAAACAACAAGCAATGGTTGTGCATAGAGCAGCACCAATCATCCTCTTGAGTCTCCTGCTGCCGCTCCTGGCTCCTCGCTCCTACCAAGTACCCCCAGAGCAAACAGTTCTGTTAAAAACTGTTTAAAACTGTTGCTCTGTATGTTCACTCACACACACAACCGAGGTACAGGCCCTCCCCCTCTCTCTTCCAATTGCCTCACTGGTAGGGTTGCCACCTTTTCTTTAAGCCAAACCCGAACACTTTAGCAACACGGGGCACATTTTTATTCGTAGTATACACTATAGGATTATAAAAGACCTGAGACACCTTTGGGTGCCCCAAGCAGAGTGGTAATGCAGCATGCTGCGGCAAACAGTGGGTGTGGCCAAACTGTTTTTGCTGACATCATGCCCCCCCCCAGTGATGCCAAACCTGCCCGAATGGCAACAGGTTTTTGTGTGACTATCTCAGTTACTTGAGGAGCCACAGATCAGTCTAAATAATGTGTCCGGGTTTCAGGCAGACTGAAACCTGGACACAAGATTCCAAACCCAAACTGTCCGGGTGAATCCTGGACAGGTGGCAACCCTACTCACTGGCTATGATTGACAACAGTGGGAGCCAATGGCTCTTGCTACTGTCTCAGGCAATGAGGAGAGAGAGACCCCCAAAAGCCGAGGCTCTAGTGCACAACACTGGATCGCAATGAGTCTCAGGTAAGTATTATGGGGGTCTGCTGCACACAGGTTTTTTTACCTTCATGTTTAGATGGGCCATTGTGAAATATACAGTCTAGCTAGTGCCTGATAAAGAAGTCAGTAGCTTGACTAGTATCATGATGAATACAATATAAATAAGTCAAAACAAAACACATTTTTACAGGTTAATTCTTTAAAAAAATACATAGATTACATTAATTCTAGTCTATTAAAAGAAAATATGTAATGAGGCTGCCATTGCTGATCTGTTTCCAAAATGGTAATTGCCTGGTTGTTTCTTAGGCTTGAGTCTTTAATCTGGGAACAAGTATGCAGATGAGAAAGTCAGCACTCATTTGCATAGGAAAGGCAAAAATGCCGCACATGTAAAACCATCTTTATTGTAGATAATTGACTAAAATGCACAACCTCCTGCGTCCATAAAGGGCGCAGGAGTGCCACCCCCTCTTTCCTGCACTGCCCTAATCACTAGTTAGATTCATGCATTGCATGAATCTATCTATGGTCGCTGCTGACACTCACTATTCAGGTGCCCGGCCCATTTTCAGCCCAGATTGGCTGAAACGCCAGGCGCTGTGATTGGACGCCTGAGAGAAGACGGAAGAAGACCTGGAGGACATGCAGGAGACCGCCGCTGACCTGTTCCGAGGCAGGTAAGGGCTGGGCAGCATCTGATGGGGCACACTGGCGGCATCTGATGGGGTAAACTGGCGGTATCTGATGGGGCACAGTAGCTGCGTTTGATGGGCACAGTAGCTGCGTTTGATGGGCACAGTAGCTGCATTTGATGGGCACAGTAGCTGCATTTGATGGGCACAGTAGCTGCGCTTGATTGGCACAGCGGCTGCGCTTGATGGCACAGTGGCTGCAATTGAGTTTTTTTTTTCAGTTTGTCTCTCCCCCCCGAAAAAAAAAAAATTTGAGCACCAGCCGCAGCTTTGCACAACCACAAGCTACAGCAGAGGAATATAGAAGAAAACAGATAATGTGTTTTGCTCTTAATCACAGATGACTAACAGACTCATCACCTAAGTATATAGTGCAAGAACACCCTCCCATACCTCCAATGATATGACGAAAGATACAGCAGATAATAATTATCTGCCTTGTGCTGCCTACATGAAAAAGAGGAAAACTCACAACATTTTTAAAAACATGACTAACATAAAATCATATAAAAAATACATAATGAATACATGTATAAACACATAGTTTATTGGGACAACTCTGCACAAAAAAAGCCACTGTTCATTCATGGAAACAGAACATACTCATTCATAAAATGATGACACATCCCATTTGTGATTTAAGTAAAAGGAAAGAGGGACCCTGTTGGAAGTACAACAGCAAAGTTTCTTTTATAAACTGACACTATATACATTATTCCTATCCATGCAACAGGTGGCACTGTAGTGTTATAGTGTGTTATTCTATGGTAATGTGATCATAGGATGTTCTCTCTATATGTTCAGTGTACGTACTTTTATGCTCCTTGTTCCTGTTTCATGTTTCTAATGCTGTAAGACATAATCTAACATCCTACATAAAAGTAAAGCGGTTTGCTGTATTCAAGAAGCTTCCAGCCAGCGCTTAAAGCGGAGGTCCACCCTAAAGTGGACCTTCCGCTCATCGGAACCCTCCCCCCCTCCGGTGCCACAATCGGCACCTTTCAGGGGGGGGGGGTGCAGTTACCTGGATAATCCAGGTAAATGCACCCACTTCCGGGATAGCTCTCTGCGGAAAGGGGCGTAACTTACGCTCCTTCCCGCAAGTGCCCCGCCCCTTCCCGCAAGTGCCCCGCTGCCTGCTGGGAAACACACAGATCCCAGAGGCAGTGGGGACCGTCCTCATTGCGCAGCGCGGCTCGCGCATGCGCAGTAGGGAACCAGGAAATGAAGCCGAAAGGCTCCATTTCCTGATTCCCATACCCAAGATGGCGGCGGCAGCACTCGAGTGTCGATCTAGAGATCGGCTTCGGGTGCCGACATCGCGGGCGCGCTGGACAGGTAAGTGTCACTATTAGTATTTGTAGCTGCTGACTTTTAAAAGAAAAAAAAAAACGCGGAGTCCCGGCGGACTCCCGCTTTAATTGCAATACGCTCCATAATAGGTGATAGGCCCAGGAACCCAGGCATTGGAGAGGATACTCAGTGAGTACAGAGAAGTCTGAATACTGTATGCAAGCAGCTGAAAGATGGCAAGCAGTTCAGATGTGAAGTTTGCAATTGCAAAGCTGAACAATGCCAATTACCAGCTATAGAAGTTATACCTAGAAATGATTCTAGTCAAGAATGAATTTTGGTAAGTGCTGAATACAGACAGACCCACAGACGGAGGACTGGGATAGGAAGGATAGACAAGAAAAAGCGATTATAAGCTGGCTAAGGGAAGATGACCAGCTTATCCCCATAAGAACAGAGAAAACACCCAAAGGTATGTGGACTTCATTAAAAAAACTGCATGAGCATTCAAGTCTAAACAGAAAGCGATTTCTACTAAGAAAGATGAGACTAGAAGAAGGCCAGCATATGTATGACCACATGAAAGCAATACTAGAGATCATAGAGCAGCTACATTTTATTGGAGAGAACATCAAAGATGACCATATTATTGCTCTGTACCTCCTCAGCCTTCCAAAGACATATACTGCTCTTACTAACACTTTAGAAACCAGAGCCGAGCAGGAGCTGATGCTGGAATATGTCAAAGGCAAATTAATCAATTAATATGACAGAATGAAAGAAAATGTGCATCATGGCAACAAGGATCCTAAGATGTACAAGGGCATAAAGCACAACCAAAAAAACAGAGCATGTTTTCACTGTAAAATGACTGGTCACTGTTCTATCTGGAAAGCTGAGCAGTGAAAACTAGAGCTAGCAACAAAAGAAAGAGTCAAAGTGGCCACAAAGGAAACTGAAGACACATCATGGAGTGGTACCTTTAAAAGTAACACAAGTAGCAAAGTAACTAAAGTAGCAAGCCATGCGGCTGGTGTATAGACTCAGAAGTGACAAGCGATGAGACTTTCTTCACAAGCATTGATTACAGTGCAAAAGACAGCGTTTTCCTAGCAAAGAGGAAAAGCATCACTTCAGAAGGTAATGGCCAGGGCTTCCTGAACTGCATTACACCACAAGGCAAGCAGAGTATCCTTGTAAAGGAAGTGCTGTATGTTCCAGAACTAGAAGGCAGCCTTCTATCAGTGAAAAGTCTAACAGACAACGGTCTCAGTTATGTTCCAAGGTGATGAATGCACAATTCACAACAATAAGCAATTCCTCACAAAAGGAAATGTGAATGATCACCTATACAGGCTCATCACCACAGACCGGGAAGCCACTATAGTCTAACCACTTCCGGACCGCCGCATGCCGATATATGTCCTAACTTTGAAGAGAAATATCGTTGTTATGGCAGCAGCTAGCTGCCATAACCCCATATTGTCTTCTTCGGCCAGCGGTCCGGTTTACGATAATAGTGGTCTCTGTGGCGGAGTCGCTGTGAGATCACTTTTATCGGGAGAGGGCTCCGGTGCCCTCCTCCACTGCTTACCGGAGCCTTCGATAGCGGTGGAGGTGATTGGATCCTTCTTGGTGTTAGGTATGGAGACGAGTGAGGGAAATATGGCCCCCACCCCTTTAAAAAAAAAAAAAAAAAAAAGAAGAACAGTGTAAAGATAAAAAATAAAAGGTAAAATAAATAATAATAATAAAAAAAAAAATTAATGTGCCCCGTCCTGCCAAACGCATGTGCAGAAGCAAACACATACATCAGTAGCGCCCGCATATGAAAACGGTGCTCAAACCACAGGAGGTATCACCACGATCGGTATAGCAAGAGCAATAATTCTAGACCTCCTCTGTAACTCAAAACCTGCAACCTGTCGATTTTTTTAAATGTCGCCTATGGAGATTTTTAAGGGTAAATGTTTGTCACCATACTACGAGCGGGCGCAATTTTGAAGCGTGACATGTTGAGTATCAATTTACTCAGCGTAACATTATCTTTCATAATATAAAAAAAACTTTGGGCTTACTTTACTTTAATAATAAAAAAAAAATGTTTCCAAAAAAAGTGCACGTGTAAGACCGCTGCACAAATAAGTTCTGACAGAAAGTATTGCAACGACCACCATTTTATAGGTCGTTAGAAAAAAATGTATAATGTTTGTGGGTTCTAAGTAATTTTCTAGCAAAAAAAAATGTTTTTAACTTGTAAACAACAAATCTCAAAAAGAGGCTCATCAAAAGATTTGGCAATAGCGCCTTGCAAAGTGCTCATGAAATGCAAGTGCTGCATTGAAACAAAAGCCACACCTGCTTCCCTTCTACAGGCTTCTCAATGAAAAACTACCCACCCCCTGCAGCTCATATACAGTGACGTATACAGTCCAATGAAAACTCCCATGTCAGGCGGGAACAGATATCTACTGATTTTCATTGATGACTATTCCAATACTAGCCTGGCTATCACAGCATCTGATTCATCACCAGAACCTGCTGATCTACAAACCGGCGGAGATCGTTCAGTGTATGGCCAAAGTGTAAATACCTGCAGAAACTCTCGCAAGTTCAACAAAAAGAAAAAAAAAAGCAGGAAACGAGTCGAGGAGGAACCAAGCACATCGGTGCAATCAATCAACAGCCATTATTTGCTACGAGGTCAAGGGAAACGTTAAAGATTAATGTCTTGAATTTATCACAGACCCTTGAATGCTTCTGAAACATTGCTCCTATGTAAAGGATTGAACTTTTATCCAACTAAACATTTCAATTTATTCTGAACTTTATTGGATGTAAATAAATTTGCATGTGCTTTGACCCTCAGGAAACATTATTTTCATGAGTCGGGGGACACTGTGGAAGATTTGTTAGGCACCTCTCCGATGGGCGAGTCTCCTCCCTCTCCCCAAAATGTTTTCTGATGTTTGTGGTTTGGAAGATCTGATTGATTTGGCCATTGAAACTAGTCCTCTTGTTGAGGCCCCATGGATAGAAATGTTAAGATCTCTTTTAAGGTCAGATTTCTATCCTATTGCATCACGGGGGACCTATTCCAGAAACTTGTGGAGAGAGACTTGACCCGCTTAGCTCACAACAGTCATGACAGCTCTATGACAGACAATCTCAGTAGCTTTGAAAGGGTTGCTCTTAAATGCTTGAATGGTGATGAGAGCATAATCATTTGAAATGTAGATAAAGGGGGCACAGTTGTGGTCCTCGATTTTACAAAATTGAAGCTCTGCAACAATTGTCTGACAGAGACCTACCTTAAATTGAGGGGGGATCCCACACAATCATTTAAGAAGGAACTTTCCACTCTCCTAGATAGAGCAGTCCTTATAGGCATTTTTACTCAAAAAGAGAGGGATATGTTCATTCCAGATTTTCGAATTATGCCAGTTTTTCATCACCTTCCTAAAATTTACAAGAGATTGGATCCCTTGTTTGGTAGACCCTTTGTTGCAGGCATGGGATCTCTGAAGGAACACCTAGGTCAATGGGTGGACCATAAATAAACTACAACTCCTGGTGAGTGATCTACCAGGGTTTCTTATGCCGCGTACACATGATCAGACTTTCCAAACGAGTGGACTTGCCCACACAGGAATGGACTTTTGGTGGAGGTCCGCCAGACTTTCCAAATGAACGGACTAGCCCACACATGGACTAAAGTCTGTTAATTTTGAACATGACTTCAGGTACGACGGGACTAGCGAAGGAAGTCAATGTCACTGCTTCCATCGGTAAGATTTACACCTGGGGGTATGGGTTTTAAGGGTAACCCCTATGCCGAAAAAGAGCGTGGCCCCCCAAAGTCCATACCAGACCCTTATCCGAGTACGAGGAAAGGGGATGGGGATGAGCGAGCGCCCCCCCCCCCCCCCCTGAACCATATCAGGTCACGTGCCCTCAACATGGGGGGGTGCTTTTAATGAGGACAAGGGCCTTTTCCCGACAACCCTGGCCATTGGTTGTCAGGGTTTGTGGACGGGGGGCTTATCGGAATCCAGGAGCACCCTTTAATAAGGGGGCCCCCAGATCCCGGCCCTCCACCCCATGTGAATGAGTATGGAGTACATCGTACCCCTACCCATTCACCTGGGGGGAAAAGTGGTTAAAAAAAAACAAACACACACAAAACAGGTTTTCAAAGTAGTATATTAGGCAGCCCCGGGGGTCTTCTTCTGACTTTGGGGGTCTACTCACTGGGCTCCTCTGCTATCTCCTGCTCTTTTGCTAGCAGAGGAGCCGGCTTTCTCCTTCGTCATCGCCACCCGGGAGCCTTCTTCCGACTTTGGGGGTCTTCTTCTGACTTCTCCACGCTTTCCAGCCTCTTCTCCCGCTCTTCGGTTCTTCTGCCGGGCTCCTCCGCTATCTTCTTCCAGCTCTTTTACTAGCGTTGGTCCGGCCTTCTTGTTAGTCGTCGCCGCTGTCTTCTTGTTCTTCCGATGTTGACATGACTTTCACTCCCGCTGTAATGCCGGGGACACATTGCGTGGCGACATATATAGGCATAAGGGGCGGGGTCGCCAGGTGATGTCACATGTGATTGCTGTCATGTCAGTTGAAGTCCATCCCCCACAGTTAGAATCACTCCCTTCATCGCCCCCTAGTGGTTAACCCCTTCCCTGCCAGTGTTCGGGATGGCTCTGGTCAGGGAGGGGGTAAACTCTTCCGGGGCTGAAGCGGTTAAGGACCCCAGATATGCTCCGATTTTGACGGGCAGCATTAAAACTGTAGCTCGTTGGCCTCCCACTTTGGGGAGATTTTTATCTCCCAGTTTATACATCAGCACTAGCTCACTAGTTCACATTTTTTTTTTTTTTTCACAATCAAAAATTTTTATTGAGAGTATGTTCAGGTTTACAATTAGCAAAGGGATATAAATGTTGCCAACAGTGGTAGGTATACAAACATTAATACAATTAGGTAGCATTTGTGTTGTAACCAAGTATCTCAATTAGAACAAAAGAAAAAAGCAAAATCCAATAGACAAAATAGAAACTAGAGATACCACTGGATAGTTCATGTATTTGAGGAGGGGTGAAAGAGGGTACAAGGTAAAGGGGGTTGGAAGCCAAGGGGGTGGGGGGGGGAGGGATACCATCGCACTAGGGCTCAATTCTTTAGGTTACGTGTTTATCTAAGAGAGGCATATATAACTCAATCGTTCTGTTTTCTCCTTTCTATTTCCTATTTCTCTGTAGAATGATGGGGAAGGGAAGTTCAGCCTATAAGTAATTGGTAATCTGAGGAGAGGGAAAAAGCCAACCAAGGTTGCCAAGTCTTGTTAAAGGATGTGCTGTTCTCTTTTTTCATTGCCACTATTTCCTCCATTTTAAAAATATATTGCACTCTGTTTAACCATTCCTTAATTCCTGGGATTGTGGGGGTTTTCCAAAAGATGGGTATGAGTGTTTTAGCAGCAACGAGTAGGTGTCGAGAAAGTGATTTTTTGTAGCGGCTTAAGGTAATTGGGACTAGATCAATCAGGCATGCGGCTGCGTCTAGCTCGAGATTAGTTTCCGCTATATGTTTTATCCAGGTCTTAATTTCATCCCAGTAGGTGCGGATGAGAGGACATTCCCACCAAATGTGTATAAATGAGCCTATACAAGTTTTACATCTCCAGCATCTATCCGAGGTGGGGTGAGACCATCTCCCGGCCTTTTGCGGTGTCAAATACCACTGCGTGAGGACCTTATAGGAAATCTCTTGGTATTTGGAGCTTAACGAGCATTTGTGTGTCAGAATACACACCTTTTCCCATTGCTTTTCAGAAAGTTTCATTTTAAGGTCATGTTCCCACTTCTTTTTGTGTTTATTGTTATCCGCGTGTGGTGTACACATTAGCCATGAGTATGCAAGGGATGTGGTGTGAGCTACCGGTGATCTTTTTAAGCATATGGATTCCAGCTGCGTCAACGGGAGACTAAATTTAGATTTGTGCTTACTGTTTACCACAAAGTCCCGTAATTGCATATAAAACCACAGGCCAGGAAATGTCCTGCCCACCTCTGAGCTAAGTGCGTCAAATGTTTTGATTTTCAAATTTGTCATGCAGTGGTAAATGAGGAGGTCATGTGGTAATTTGTGGTGCATACCCGGAGGGAAATCAGGGTTATTGGTGAGTGGTGTCAGCGGGCCCGGGATGGATGCGATTTTGTAAAGACTCGCTATTTTGTGCCAAATATTGATTGTGTTTTCAGTCAGTGGGTTTCCTATCTGTTTATCTTTTTTGGAGTGTATGGACCATGGATAGTAAAGCGTTTTATGTAGTGTTAGATTGCTTTCTTTTTTTTTTTTTTTTTTACAAACAAAACGTTTATTGGGTTGCGGAAAAAAAAAACTACAGGCACAAAGTACAGAATACATACAGTACGTAAATAAAACGGAGTTACATCAAAAAATAAACCATCATGCTGAGTGGGAACAGCTGGTAGCAGGAGCCGAACTAATGAAGAGGGTGCATTGTAATAACAAGTAACATGGTCAAGTGGATAGGGGGTAAAGCAAAGCACTGAAACAGAACAGCGCAGGGGGTACAGAGCAACATTACGGACAGCCTTGGGGGAGATAGGGGAAGGGGGGAGACCAAGATGGCCGGACCATCCAAAGGACAAATATATTTGGGATCAGGGATCGACCTCTATGTCATTACAAGTGGCTGCGTTACTTAACCATATATCCCAAATCTTCCCATACTTAGCAGGGCAGCCCCTATGTGCATATATTTCCTTCTTATAAGGAAGGACACCATTGACGGTAGCTATCCATTCCTGCACACTCGGGGGTGTCCCTCTCATCCATTTCCTTGCCACCAACAACCTGGCAAGAAATAATACCTCCTGTAGAAAAGTGATATGGGGCTTGTCAAAGTCTGGATCTGGGAATATCCCCAGTAAGCACTGTTTGGGGCACATGGTCAAGGGGGATCCCATCTCATCATGTATAAATTTAACAATATGGGACCAGTAATCATGTATTACCGGGCAGGACCACAGCATGTGGAAGAAGGTACCGGGCGAGCCATTGCATCTGGGACAGCTAGGGTCTTGTACCGGATTAAACCGAGCAAGGCGGGATGGGGTGATGTAGGCCCTATGAACAATATACATTTGGGTCAGGCGGTCAGAGAGTTTGGTAGACACCTTTTTACATGTAGTCAAAGCATCTTCCCACTCCTCATCCTCCAAGTGTCCCACGTCCCCGACCCATCTATCCCTCAGCTTGTATGCAGAGGCGGCCGCTACAGGACGGAGAAGATCATTATAAAAGAGAGAAATTAGTTTGGAAGGGTCCT
Source organism: Lithobates pipiens (assembly GCF_037356315.1). Classification (NCBI taxonomy): domain Eukaryota; kingdom Metazoa; phylum Chordata; class Amphibia; order Anura; family Ranidae; genus Lithobates; species Lithobates pipiens. The sequence continues at coordinate 188,805,119 of NW_027507785.1, read as the reverse complement.
GCCCCAGCAGGGTAGCTAAAATGCCCGTGCGGTCCAAACTCGGGGGGTGATCGCGAAACTGGGTCTGAAGGGCATGCCGGAGCTGGAGAAATCTGAAGAACATGTGGTTGGGGATATGGAATTCATCTTTAAGCTGTTGGAAAGATTTAAGAACCTGATTACTGTAAACATCTGAGAGGTATGCCACACCCTTAGATAACCACAGGCCACAGTCTGGTATTGACAACAGTTCCGGTAATCCCGGATTGTGCCAAAGGGGGGTGTGCGAGTGCAAAGCGGGTCGTCCCAGCCTGCGTCCCACCAATTCCCATATCCTGCAGTGAGCATACAGCAGACCCCGGCGATTACGCAGCGCCTCAGGGTCCATAGGAGTCTTAAATAGCACTTGGTAGGGGTGAGTGTACCCAGCAGACAGGGGTGAGCACACCAGGGTCAGATACCGCTCCCGGTCCTGTTTGTCCAAATGAAAAAAGTGAGAGAGTTGGGCAGCCAGATAGTACAGGTTGAAGTCGGGTAACGCTGCGCCGCCCAAGTCGGTGGGACATTTCAATACCTGCCAGGACAGTTTATGTCGGTTCCGCCCCCACACGAAGGAGTTAAGGATCGCTTCAATGTCTTTAAAGGTTCGAAGGGATAAATATATGGGGGCATGCCAGAGGACATACAGAAATTGAGGGAGTACAATCATTTTTATCAGGTTAATACGACCCATTATTCCTAGGGGGAGTTTAGCCCATGTTTGTGTTTTGGTTTTAAGGGTCGCAATTAATGGCTCTATATTAAGTTTAGTAAAGTCCGCGGGGGAGCGGGTAATCATAATACCCAGATATTTCAGGGAGCTCACCCGGATAAGGGGGGAGGAGGCTTGTTCCGCCGTGGGAGGGCCAAAGTCTATGGGAAGAATTTGGGACTTATCCCAGTTAATTCGTAGCCCCGAGTAGTCACCGAATACACTAATGGTGTCCAGGGCTGCCTTCAGAGATGGGCCAGAGTCTGCGAGGTACAGCATCATGTCATCAGCGTAGAGACTAAGCTTGTCATGTAGCCGACCATGTCGCAGTCCCCCTATTCCGGGGTGCGTACGCAACGCGGAGGCGAGGGGCTCCACCGCGATCGCATACAGGAGGGGCGATAATGGGCACCCCTGACGCGTCCCCCTGAACAGGGTGAAAGCCTCCGAGACCCTACCATTAACAAGAACCTTAGCAGTAGGGCTCTGGTATAACAGGCGTATCCAATTGGTAAATTTGGGCCCAAAACCGAATCTCCCAAGGCAGCCCCATAGGTACCTCCACTCCACGGAGTCGAATGCCTTGGCGGCGTCCAACGACACCACCACCCTGGATCCTATTTGATCATGGGTAGCCTGCAGGTGCATATGGAGTCTACGGAGGTTATGTGCAGTGTTGTAGGAGGGCATGAACCCTGTCTGGTCCGGGTGGATAAGGGTCAGAATCACCCCATTTAGCCGAAGCGCCAGAATTTTGGCAAGGATTTTTATATCCAATTGGAGGAGAGATATCGGGCGATAGTTTTCCGGAAACTCTGGGGTTTTACCGGGTTTAGGTATCAGTACGATATATGCCTCGCGCATGGTCTGTGGTAAGACACCAGTGGAGTAGATGTGGGAGAATAATTCCTGCAGTCTAGGGAGAAGTGTCTCCCGGTATGTAGTGTAAAATTCAAGGGGCAGGCCGTCCGAGCCAGGGGCCTTAGAGGGCTTGATGTGAGATATGGCATTGGATATGTCATCTTCAGTAATGGGGGTGTCGAGCAGTTCCACTTGGGGTCCGGTCAAGGCGGGTAGTTCTATACCGGCCAGGAACGTGTCAATGGCCTCCTGGGATTTGTCATTGGTAGAGGAGTATAGGGATGCAAAAAAGGAGCGGAACTCTCCCGCCACCGCGTCGGGATCTGTAATCAGGTCTCCTGTCTGGGAGCGAAGGGAGACCACCGTCGGTGGCCTGTGGTCCAGGTGTGCCAAATAAGCCAGTAGCCGCCCCACCCGCTCCCCAAATTCATACACTCTCTGCTTATTATAAAAAATCTTCCGTTCAGCTTTCTCAAATAAAAGATTGTTCACAATACGGGTCTGCAATTTTAGCTTATCGGCATTGAGGGGGGAGGGGTCATTAGAAAACTCCAGCTCAGCCGCCGTCAGAGCCTGTTCCGCCTGGTGAACCGCTTGGGAGGAGGCCCTCCTGTACCTGGCTATGTGGCGGGCTAAGGTCATACGGGCATGAGATTTAAATGCGTCCCACACAATCCCAAAAGGGGCCGATCCCATATTGGCCTGGAAAAACACATCCCACTCACCACCCGCCCCCTCCAAAGCAGGGACCACTGTCAACCAAAAGGGATTGAGTCTCCAACTATATGTTGAGGGTAGGGAAGCAATAGAAAGCTCGACCCAGTAGGGCGAGTGGTCCGAGAGCACTCGGGGGCAGAAATCCCTAGCCTGTAAAAAAAGGAACCGGCCCTGTGGATCAGACTTGATAGTGAGCAAAGAAAACTGGACGGTCTTGGCCACCAACACCGCAATCCCTCTAGAGTTATTGGTGTACGGTGCCTGGTATACCCAGCCCACCCACGGTTTTTTGAGGGAGAGCATCAGTTGGCCAGTCAGGTGCGTCTCAACTAGTACCATCAAGTCAGCCTTTTGCGCCTTCAGATACGACAAGACTGCATTACGTTTGGGCTTGGCCCTAAGTCCCCTCACATTCCAAGTTAAACATTTCAGGACAGACATTTGCAAATAAGAACATAGGTAACATGCCCCCCCATCCCCCCGCCACCCTCCATCCCCCGTATCCAACCCCAGAGAAAGGCCCGGGGCCCTCCCGCGACTGCGACACAGGGCACCCCTCCCATATATCCACATCCAGCATCCCACATAAAATAATAGACATAAAACCATTGGTAACATATCACACTGTACTTTTGAGCACCAATAAAACAAATTAGAAAAAACGTGCAAAACTGATAGCAGAACAGAAACTGGAATTGTAACTCACTGTCCGGCTCGGAACGCCAGCGCCCCCCAACTACAATCGGGGTGAGCCGCCAGGTCCGAGCAGTCCAGGGAAACATTGCTTGCGCTCTAGGACGAGCAGAACTAAAAAAAGTACAATAAGCAGGGCCAAAAACTGCACCCTCGCCTAAGGGGGCGATTCGTCGCTGCAAAACAGGCAGCAGCACAGGGAGGGTGGTCTCCAAGCCAAGGACTCCAGGATGTTGCAGGAGCAATGCACAGGAGAATGAAGAACATTGAGTCCAGGTCACGGATGCCACGGTGGGTATTAGCTTGCCAAGCAGGTGAGCGGGGGGGGAGAAAACAAGGGGGAAACAGCCGCAGTATTATGCAGAAGAAAAAGCCAAAAAAGTCAAAAGGGTAAAAGGAAGGGGGGGGGAAACCACAATTCACCGGTGGCGACATCAGAAGGCAAGGAGAAGACGTGCACAACAGCACCTGATTAACGTATAAAAGCAGTGTTCAGCGTGCGAAGGGGTCCTGAAGGTCGCCAGGAAAGTATGCCACAGAATCAGGGTTGGTCTCGTGCCCGTTCCACTCCCCCCTCAAGCCAGGCAAACACCGCTTCTGGTGTGTCAAAAAAATGCGTCTTGCCCTCCCCCACGACCCGGAGTCGAGCGGGAAAGAGCATTGCATATGTGTAGTGGCGGATGCGAAACTGTCGCTTGGCCTCCGTAAATTGTGCCCTCTTCTTCTGCACCTCAGCGGAGAAGTCAGGGAAAACACGAATTTCGCCATTTTGGAATGGTATGTTCCCCTTCAATCTAGTGAGGCGAAGGACCGCGTCCAGGTCACGAAAATTCAACATCTTCGCAATGAACGTACGTGAAGGTGCGCCCTGGGGAGGCGTTCATCCCGCCAGTCTGTGAGCCCTCTCCACCACGAACGACGAGGAGAATTCGGTCCTTCCGAACGTACGGGACAGAAGGTCTTCCAGGAACGAAGCGGGATCCGACCCTTCCGCACCTTCCGGCAAGCCCACGAACCGAAGGTTACACCGACGAAGACGATTCTCCATGTCGTCCTGTTTAGATAGGACCATGGTGAGCTGATGTTGTAGTCGTTCGGTGGTAGTCTGAAACGGTCGGACGTTGTCCTCCACCTGGGATATGCGGGCTTCCGTTTCCGTGACGCGGTCTCTAAGCTTCTGCATGTCTTGACGGATCAGGGAGACATCGACCTTCACCTCATCGATCTTGCAGGTCAGGGTGCTCTTACAGTCGGAGATGGCTTCCAGCACCCGGGCAGTATCGACATCCGCCGAACCCTCCGCGGGAGGCGCGCCGGCGCCATGTTCTTCTAGGCCTCCCGCCTCGCTGTGGCGGTATTTGGCCAGCTTGGCCGCCGAATCAGTCGCCCTCTTTGGCGGTGACATGTACCCCCGCAGATCGGACACAAGGTGAGGCAAAAAAGGAATGTTTTAGTCCCCAGGATGAGTTAGAACGGAGTTTAGGCAAGCGGAGCTCCCTTCAAACACTCCCTACACCATGCTGGTTCAGGCCACGCCCCGTTAGATTGCTTTCTAATTGGACCCAATCTTTGTTTGGGCCATGGCAGTGCCAGTCTATGAGTCTGGTTATATGTGCAGCCTGAAAATATTTCTTAAAGTCAGGTAGACCCATTCCTCCCCTACTTTTGGGAAGAGTTAGTAGAGTGAAGTTGATTCTGGGTCTTCTGTCTGCCCAGAGGAAGCTTCTCTGGGCTTTAAGGAGAATGCTAAAAAAGGTTTCCGGAATTTTAATGGGTAGAGCATTAAATAGGTATAATAGTCCAGGCAGTATCGTCATCTTCAAAATGGACGCCCTACCAAACCATGAGAATTTTTTTGGTTGCCACCTCAGCAGGTCTTTCGTTATTGAGGATAATAGGGGTTTAAAGTTGGAGTTGTATAAATTGTCGAGGTTGCTAGTTAAATTTATTCCCAAGTATTTGAGTGTGGTCTGTTCCCATTTATAAGGGTAGTTGTCCTTTAGTCTCTTAAATTGGTCAGGAGGGAGGGTAAGGTTGAGTGCTTCAGATTTTGATTGATTCACTTTAAAATTGGAAATGAACCCAAAGGTTTGAAACACTTTTTGAAGGTTTGGTAAGGATATATGTGGGTTGGTGATGAAGAGTAAAAGGTCATCCGCATATGCGGCTATTTTGTATTCTCTATGGTTTACTGTGAAGCCCTGAATATCTCTATGTAAGTTGATTGTTCTTATTAGGGGTTCTAGGGTGATGATGAAGAGAAGTGGTGATAGAGGGCATCCTTGGCGTGTTCCATTGTGGATCGAGATGGGATCTGAGAGTATGTTATTTACTTTAATTTGGGCCTGGGGATTTCGATAAAGGGCTGAGATCCATGATAGCATGTTTTCTTTTAAACCAATATGGGCACAGGTGTCCATCATGTAGTCCCAGGAGACTCTATCGAAAGCCTTCTCTGCGTCGGTGGAAAGCAGTATGCCGGCTGTTTTGGAGGTTTGAGCAAAGTGGATAAGATTCAGTGCCTTAGTGGTATTGTCACGAGCTTCCCTACCTGGCATGAATCCCACCTGTTCAGGGCCTATGATCTTTGCCAGAAGGGGTTTCAATCTATTGGCAAGTATTTTGGCCAGGATCTTGAGATCAACATTTAGGAGTGATATGGGTCTGAAGTTTGCGCAGTCGGAGTGGTCCTTGTTAGGTTTTGGGATAACAGCTATGTGTGCCATTAAGAATGAATTGGAGTTGTTTCTGTTTTTTGCTAGAAAATTAAAGGCCGCTTGGAGAGGTTTCAGGAGGGAGATTGTGTAAGTCTTATAGTATTGTGATGTCAAACCATCAGGACCAGGGCTCTTACCTGTTTTTAAATCTAATATTGCGTCTGAGATTTCTGATATAGCTATAAGGTCATCCAGCTTGTGTGCGTCACCACTTGCCAGGGAAGGTAAGTTACTGTTTTCCAAGAAGTCTTTAATTGCTTCTTGTTTTGTCTGAGTTATGTGGGATGGTTTGTGTTGGGCCGGCAGGTCGTATAATTTGGCATAGTAATTGTGAAACAAGTCTGCCATTTCTTTAGATTTGAATTTCAGAGTCCCTTCTTTGTCTCTTATGGCATGGATATGACTTGATAGTGTTGCTTCCTTCAGGGCCCTAGCTAGCCGTTTCCCACTCTTGTCCCCTTGTTCGTAAAAAATATTTTTTCTGAAAAAACGGGATCTTTTGATTTTGAGATCTAGTAGGAGGCGTAGAGCCTTTCTGCGTTCAGTCAGTTGCTCCTCTACCCGGCGAGAGTGGGATTGTTTATGTTGTAATTCTAAGTGAGCAATTTGTTGGGATAGTTTTGTAATTTCACCCTCTCTTTCCCTTTTCTTCTTGGCGCCCCATTTTATCAGTTCACCCCTCACCACTGACTTGTGGGCTTCCCAATTATTTAGCGGTTTTGTATCGGTGTCAATGTTATTGCGAAAGTATGTATTAATTGTGTTGTGGATGTCATCTCTCACTATTTGGTCAGTAAGGAGTGTAGGGTTGAGTCTCCAATTAAATACAGGTTTGCGGTGTGCACCCAGTTCTATTGAGATAGCCGTGGGTGCATGGTCAGAAAGGGCAATAATGCCTATCTCAGCTGCGAGTAAGTTACCCAGGTCTCTTTGTGAGACAAAGATCATATCAATTCGTGAGTGGGGGCGTGGCCTGCAGCTGCATGGCGTAAGAAGCACTTTGAGTGAGCTCCGGCTGCTATACATCCTTCCCGCTATCCTTGTGGACTATTCTGCACACCTTTCTCGGGTACATCACCCCTTTCTGCACGGGAGGACACCCCGCACCCATGTCGCCGCCGAAGCGGTCCCAGGGTGCGATTGCCAAACTTGGAAAGTTCCGGGCGGACGGCCCGGACCTCGTGGAGGAAGATGGCGCCGCGCCGGGTCAGGCCGAAGCGAATCCTCCCTCAGGTGACACCGCTCGCATCCTCGAGGCTGTCACCCTTTGCCGCACCTCTCTTACCTCCAGGATTGAGGAGGTTAAGATGGACATTTCTCTCATCCGCCAGGACCTTCACAAGCTGCGGGAGAGGGTCGGAGAAGCGGAGCGCAGGTTGGGGCATGTTGAAGATGATATTCCCCCCCTTCAGATAACGACTGAACGCCTGCAGCACCAGCTCTCTGCCGTCCTAAGTAAGCAGGACGACCTCGAAAACAGAATGCGCCGCTGTAACTTGCGCCTCGTGGGACTGCCGGAGAAGGCGGAGGGCTCCGATCCCCCTGCATTCCTTGAAGCCCTGCTGATTGCCAATTTTGGCCGGGAGGCCTTCTCCTCCACATTTGCAGTTGAGCGTGCGCACCGCCTGGCCTCAAGACCTCCACCTCCAGGGGCCCCCCCGCGCACCTTCATCGCCAAGATGCTCAACTACCGGGATCGCGACGCGGTTCTGCGTCTCACTCGCGAGAAGGGCAACATTCCTTACGAGGATAAGCGCATCGCGGTTTTTCCTGACTTCTCCTCCGAGGTCCAGAAGAAGAGGGCCCAGTTTACCGAGGCCAAGCGTCAACTCCGCCTTCGCCATCTAGCCTACGCGATGATGTACCCGGCTCGGCTCCGCGTAGTGCGGGACGGCAAGACCCATTTTTTTGAGGACCCCGCAGCAGTGCTCTCCTGGCTGGAACAACGTCCGGATGATGTCCCTGCTTGACTCTACTAATCGCATTGCCGCACCCTGCCGACCCGGATGATGGCCTTACTGTGTGGGGGACAGTTATGGAGTGAACTGTGAGTAAGCCAGGGCCTTGGCTGCCCCCTTCCTCTCTCTCGCCCAGCTATTGCCCAATATGCCTCCCCCACTCCTATGTCATCCGATACCTTTATGCACATCCCCCCTACACCGTGTCCCTCAGGTGTCCTACCCTATTGTGGTCCCCCCTTTCCACAGACATTTTGTGCAGCCACTGACTCGGATGCTCCCCTAGGCTGATTTTTCCCTATGTCAAGGCTGACTACGTGGACGCACTGCATAGTTGAACTCTGTTCGTCCCTGCTTTCAGCGGGGGGTGGGCCTGGCCGTGCGCATTCTCTTTGCCAGTGTGCGCTTTTCCTGGTCCATCTCGGCTGGGTCCATCTCCTGCTGTTACTCCAAGTTGGGTTTCCCTGGCCGGCCTCAGCTTCCCAGCCTACTGTGTGTTGCTGTGTTTGTTTACTGCCCTGCCGGTCCAGAGTGGGCGTTGTTCAGTTACATTTTGCAATCGCAAGATTCTGTTTAAAGTTTGAGTTACACAATGTATTTCTTCTTGCATCTTTTTTTAACATGTCTGACTATTTATCTGCTGCTTATCATTGTTTCCCATGCCTCGGCCGCCCCTCCCCCTGCTCGACTTTTGTCTGCTGGTGGGGCTGCCGACTACGGGTCCCAGGGGTCCTGCATAACATCATGCATCTGTCATGTCGGCCCTTAAGGTAGTTACTTGGAATGTGCGGGGCCTGCGTGACAGATCCAAGCGGGTGGCGGTGCTCACGCATCTTAAACACATGCGGGCGGACATCATGGTTCTAGTTGAAACTCACATTACGGGTCAGCTACAACTCTCTCTTAAAAAACCATGGATCGGGTGGATGTATCACGCCCCTTATACCAATAATTCCTGCGGGGTTGCAGTCCTGGTTGCTAAAACTGCTCATTTCCATCTCCACACTCTGCGCACTGACAGACGGGGGCGATATGTATTTCTACATGTTACGATAGGGGGTCTGGAGTTCCTTCTGTTAGCCTTTTACATACCCCCGCCCTTTCAGTTTGAGGCTCTCCGAGATGGGCTGGACTTTATGCTGCAACACCCCACGGTGCCAGCTATGTGGCTGGGTGACTTCAACTCAGTGATCTCCCCCGTCTTGGACAGACTCACGTTGTCCCCTGCGTCCGCTTCCCCCCCCCCGCTGACTAGATTTGGCAAGTTCCTAGCCGAATTCGCCCTCACGGATACCTGGAGGTATAGCCATCCTAGCCGCAGGGCATACTCCTGCTTCACGCCGGCGCATAATGCCATGTCTCGGATAGATATGATCCTGCTCTCCCCAGCCCTGCTCCCGCATTTACGGGAGGTGGGATTCGGGACCAGGATCCTCTCTGACCATTCCCCCTATTGGGTCAGTCTCAGCCTGCCCTCCACCTCGGCGCCTCGCCTGTGGAGGTTGAATCCTTTTTGGCTGACAATCCTCCCAGACCTGGAGGTTATCCGGCGTGAATGGGAGTATTATTTCAGTGCTAACACAGCCTCGGCCTCGTATGGTTCGGTGTGGGAGGCTTTTAAATTACATGCCCGCTTACTGATGACGACGCATATCAATCGATTTAGGGACTCCTCTCGACAGACTGTGCGGCAGGCCGAGCTAGAGCTGGAGGCATTGGAGAGCGAATTTATAGCGCACCCTACACCCTCCAATTCCGCCAAGTTACGACTGCACTCCCGACTTACCGACCAACTACACACTGACAGGGCTGGGAGAAAGATATACTATAGTAAGCAGAAAGCTTATGAGTATGGTGAGCGGGCGGGGAAGTTGTTATCCTATATGGCCCACATGGACCATCGACCCCCGGTGGTGGTCCGGCTTGCATCTGCGGGGGGGCTTGTGCTGTCGGAGCCGAGGGAGGTGGCTGGTGAATTTAGGCGTTTTTATGCTGATCTATACACATCCGAAGCCAACGGCTCCTTGGATGATCTGCGCGCCCTGCTATACTCGGTGGACTTCCCAAGTCTCGAGGACTCTCAGGTTGAGCTCCTCGAGGCCCCTATTACTGAGGAGTGTATAGCTGAGGCAATAGCTTGTTTGCCGCCGTCCAAGGCCCCGGGCTCGGATGGCCTCCCCCGAGAGTTCTACACCCAATTCCAGGAGGTTCTGCTCCCTAAACTTCACTCGCTTTACACCCACATATTGGACACAGGCACCCTTCCCCGCTCTATGAGTGAGGCAATTCTGGTCCTCATTCCTAAGCCGGGAAAGGACCCCCTATACCCTGAGTCCTATCGTCCTATATCGCTACTGCAGCTGGATATCAAAATATTGGCCAAAATCCTCGCCCTTAGGCTTAATAAGGTGATACATCGTCTTATCCATGCTGACCAGACCGGCTTTATGCCTGGCAAAAATACAGCCTTTAATCTTCGGAGGTTGTTCATGAATCTGCAGGCTTCTCATGACAACACCGGATCCAGGGTAGTGGTCAGTTTGGATGCCGCTAAGGCGTTCGACTCGGTGGAGTGGGGGTACCTGTGGGAATGCCTGCACAGGTTTGGCTTCGGCCCCAAATTTGTGCGCTGGATCCAGCTTCTCTACCAGGCCCCATCTGCCCGTGTCCTGGTGAATGGCCAGACCTCGGACCCTTTCTCTCTATCCCGCGGTACGCGTCAGGGGTGCCCTATATCGCCCCTGCTGTATGCGCTGGCTGTGGAGCCCCTGGCCATTGCCCTTAGGGACCATCCGGACATTCGGGGACTCCGCATGGGTAGCCTGTCGGAAGTTGTAAGTCTTTACGCGGATGACATGCTACTGTATCTGGAGGATGCTGGTCCCTCACTGGCGGCGGCTTTAGAACTGATTCAGCGTTTTGGCACCTTCTCGGGTCTCCGCATTAATTGGTCTAAGTCCCAAATTCTCCCTATTGATATATCCGTCCCTACGAAGACGCAGGCCCTGCTGCCTCTCGAGTGCACGGATCGGATTAGATACCTGGGTATTCACTGTTCTCGCTCCCCTGCAGACTATGTTAGTCTTAATTTGTCACCCATCTTTCCTTTCCTGAAACAGAAGACTCAGGTCTGGTCCAGGCTCCCCCTCGGAGTTCTGGGCCGCCTGGGTCTTGTCAAAATGATCCTTCTTCCCAAGCTCCTTTATTTATTTTGGCACGCCCCGCTGCATGTACCGCCTCGTATGTTTCGCGATATGGAGTCCATCCTCAATTCGTTCATTTGGGGCTCCTCCAGGCACAAATTATCCTGGCGGACTCTCAAATGCCCACCTCATTTGGGTGGCGCTGCACTACCCGATCTCGAAACATACTACCTGGCTTCCCAGCTCTCCCACCTCCATTACCTCAACACGCACGACAAACTGAGATATTCCCTTTTGATCTGCACGTCGGCGACGGATGTGATTGCGCACCCCTTCCAGATTCTCTTTTGTAGACACAGGGGCCTGTCCCGCCTCGGGCCTGGGCGTGCTATGCTCGCCCACCACAGTCGGGTTTGGCGGACGTCACAACTGAGATCTGGAGCCCCCTCCCTGCATGCACATACACCCCTTTGGGACAACCCTGACTTACCCGAACTGCTGCGAGTGCCGGATTATAAGGTGTGGATATGCAGGGGGGTTATTTATCTGTCTCATCTTTATTCTACCCTTGGGGTTAAGACATTCCAGGCGCTCAAGGACGAGTTTGGCCTTCCTAACCACGCTTTTTTTCGCTACTTGCAGGTCCGTCACGCACTACGGACACAGTTTGGGAATTCGCCCCCGGTTTTGACCCGCACGTCCTTAGCTAGCCTGTCCCTTGGGGACGACTCCCGAAAACTTATCTCCACTATTTACACGCACCTCCTTACTCCGGGGGCCACGGCTCATGCTTATGATCTCAAACTGAAGTGGGAGGCGGATGTGGGTGATATGGAGGATGAACTATGGGGTGAGGCCCTGGCGGTGTCAACTGAGGTATCTCCCAAATTATCTGATAGGCTGACCCACCTTTACATTCTCCACCGCTCCTATGTTACCCCTAGACGCTTGACTAAATATAAACCTGACTTTAGCCCTCTATGTCCTAGGTGTGGTGATGCTTCCAGCACGTTTTTTCATCTTATATGGACCTGTCCCCCCATCCTACGATACTGGGCACAGATAGTCGCATTTCTGCATGATCATATGGGCTCCCCTCTCACACTATGCCCCCGCCAGTGTATCCTCGGTCTTCTCCCCCTCCGGGACGAAGACAAATATCTTAAGACTTTTTTACAGGAGACTCTCTTTGCTGCTCGGATGCAGATAGCTAGATTGTGGCTCCGTCCTGATCCCCCGACGGTCCAGCAGTGGATGAGAGCTGTCAATTTGACCTTATCATACAAAAAAACTATCTACTCTAATCGGGGATGCCCTCTGAAATTTCATAAGATCTGGGACAGGTGGTTAGAGAGCCCTCATAGCTGTGTGGACTAGGGTAGTGCGGCCGTGATGGCGCTGTGGTCCTGGGTCTCGCTGCAGTGATCACCCGAGGGGGCCCTAGAATTTTTTAGAATTTTTTAGAATTTTTATTGGTAACATGTATAGGCAATCTACTGTTTATCCTGTATATCTCAAGGTTGTATGTCAGACATGGATTTCGCTCATTTTCCCTTCACTTTTTTTTGTGTGACTTGTGGTGCCTGTTGCACCGGTTCCTATGTGTGTATATATGCTGTATTCTGTTTCTATATGCTCAATAAACCTTATTTTGGATAAATAAATATCAATTCGTGAGTATCGTTTGTGAGGTGCGGAATAAAAAGTAAAGTCCTTCTCCGATGGATGGAAGGATCTCCATGCATCAAACTAAAGTCAGTGACTGCAGTAGCGTTTTCATTCGTTTAAGAAGCCTATAACTGACATGGGTGTGTCGAGATGAGGTGTCCCTGAGGGGGGAAAGAGGGATGTTAAAATCCCCACCTAGAAGGACACATCCCTCCGCAAACCATTTAAGTTCTTCAATTATTTTGCCACAGAATGGCACATGGGAGGTATTCGGGAAGTACACATTAGCAAGTGTTATAGGGGATCCCTCCCAGGTGCCCTTCAGGAACAAATATCTTCCCTCAGGGTCAATAAGTTGATGCTTCTGTTCAAAGGGCGCATCTTTGTTCAGTAGGATGGACACTCCTTTTGTTTTGGCAAGGGGATTGGTAGAGTGGTAAGCTTTTGTGTATATATTGTCAGTGAGTTTAGGAATACTCTTGTCTTTGAAGTGGGTTTCTTGTAGAAATACCACTAAGGGGCGCACTTTTTTAAGTTCTCTTAACAATTTAGACCGTTTTTCAGGAATATTCAGACCATTTACATTATGTGAGATAAGAGTTGGCTTTTTCCCTAGGAAGGCATATGCCATCTTGGCCTTTAATCTAGAACGGACGGGTTCTGAAAAAACTGCTTCTGTGAATGGTTTTCACAAGAGATGTAGGTGACACAGAGTGTGTTAGTGTAAGATGCTTTGGGTCCGAAAAGGAGAATGCATACGTGCGTGGGGGTAAGGGGGAATGAGAGTAGGGAGGTGGGGGGGGTAAGGTAAGGGGGGAGAGGAGGGTGGAAGACTTAAGTAGTTAAGGTATAAGAAGAAGTGTACCCACCTGCCACCAGTCGGTGGTGGGTCAGTTTGGGATTTAACTAATATGCTTATGTGTTAGTACTTTCCCTTTGGGGAATAGTGGGAGGTGATCAATAAGCAGTCTAGGAGTGACTGTGTCTGTGGACTGCTCTGTAGCAGCAATGGAGGTGACCAGTGAGGGGGGCCCGACACAGCGCATGGGTCTAATCCCCATCAAGAGGTTATCTATAAGTAAGTTATCTGAGACCATTTATTAGCATCCATTGCAAGCTAGAGTGAACTTGAGTAATGAGAGGGGGAGGGGGTGTACAAGATGCTATTAACCGATTTGCAGAAGAATATAACATTATAAACACTTTATAAACCAATCAAATGGAACTATGGCCTAGGCGCCAAGCTGTATAACAAATACTTAGCAAAAAAAAAAACCCTTCAAACTTTTAACCCAAATCCTGAGCATTTAACTTTCAACTCTCCACATTGCATATTGAGGCCCAGGCACCCCCGTGTACTCTAGGGGTAGTCTAGTCCCTGTATAAGGACGAAGAGTTTCCAACATCAAGTAGGGGAGCCACAAGGACAGTAACAGGTGTGTCTATTTCCCCAGTAAGGCACAGATTGGTTTCTATTCCATATAGGCCTAGCCCGCTCTTAAAAACCCCCGAGCAAGATATGTCATAGCGAGTTAAGGAGGGGGATCTTCACGGATATTGCCGGGACTATGCATAAAGAGGTTTAGTCCAGATGGATTAAATAGTGTCCTTAGGCACATTATTATTATTATTATTATTATTATTATTATTATTATTATTATTATAATAATACAGGATTTATATAGCGCCAACAATTTACCCAGTGCTTTACAATATAAAAGGAGACAATACAGTTACAATACAATAAAATACAAGAGGATTAAGAGGGCCCTGCTCAGAAGCGCTTACCATCTAATAGGGTGGGGCAGGTGGTACAAAAGGTTATAACTGTGGGGAATGAGCTGATAGAAGCGGTAGGAGATTAGTTGGAGACATGATAGGCTTTCCTGAACAGATGGGTTTTCAGGGATCACCTGAAGGTAGCAAGAGTAGGGGATATCTGGACCAGTGAACGTAGCGTGTTCCAGAGGATGGGAGGAGCTCTGGAGAAATCCTGGAGGCGAGCATAGGAGTAGGAGACGAGAGAGCTTGAGAGTAGGACTTCTTGAGAAGAGCGGAGGGGACGATTTGGGTGATATTTAGAGACAATATTGGTGATGTAGCTCGGAGCAGAGTTCTGAATGGCTTTGTATGTTGTGGTTAGTATTTTGAATTTAATTCGCTGGGCGATTGGGAGCCAGTGTAGGGATTGGAGGAGAGGGTTGGCAGACACTGAGCAGTTGGTAAGGTGGATATGTCTGGCAGCAGCATTCATGATAGATTCACTGAAGAGTGGCTAGCCTATGGAGAGACAGGTGTTGCAATAGTCAAGGCAAGAGATAACGAGGGAGTTCATGAGGAGCTTGGTGGTTTCATTTGTTAAAAAGGGGCGCATTTTAGAGATGTTACAGAGGTGAATTCTACAAACTTTTGACAACGATTGGGGCTGAAATGACAAGTCAGAATCTAGGATTACACCTAGTACCCTGGCGTGAGGGGAGGGCCTGATGGTTGCATTGTTGATTTGGATAGAAAAGTCATGGAGGGGGGCATGTGCAGGGGGGAATATTAATAGTGCAGTTTTAAAGAGATTTTGTTTAAGGAAGTGGTGCGACATCCATGCTGATATGTCAGTTAGCAAGTTAATAATGCAAGAGGAGACTGAGGCCCGGTTCAAACTTGTGTGATTTAATACTGAATGCGATGCGTCAAAAACACTTTGAATTTGCATGTCATCCCTAAAGTCATTGTTTTCAATGACAGACATTCACATGCATGCATTGCGATTCCTCAACGAATGCAATGCGATGAAAAAAAGGGTCTCGTACGGTTTTACTGCATTGTGTTGCGAATCTAGTCTCCATAGACATGAGTGTAAGTCGCTCTGGATTTGCAATGATGGTTCACATATGTGCGATTTCTTTCCCTCTACCTCCACCCCTCACTTCCTGTTTCCTGTGCCCCCTGACATCCTGTTCCCTGTCTCATGTCCAAATGCAAAGAGATAAGATGACCACCAGGTGTCGGAGCACCATCGACAATGAGGAACGCATTTATCTGGTTCATGACGGCCATACATATGGGACAGCCGGATACCCAATTTTAAAAACAATGCCCTGAAGTGCAGAGGCTGGGAAGATTAAGTAAAGGTATCTCTGCACCAGCCAGTTAGACAGGGGTGGGAGAATATTGCTGCATGCACTGAAAGGGGTTATTCAAACCCAAAAAACTGAATAATTGAATAGAATAGTGCTGCGCTATATGATGAGGGGAGAAGGGGAAAGGGAAGGAGAGGTGGTGGGGTTGAAGGAGGAGGGGTGTAAAAGTGAGAAATTGAGGCCATTTCATACAAAGTAGAAACAAAAAATATGTAAATTAAATAACGTGAATGTGATATTGCAGCATCCAAATCACAATCTATCTGTATGAAGAAACTCCTTCTGGTGCAAGGATGCTCAAATAAATAAATAAAAAATATATAAATTAACCACTTGCTGCCCGCCCTATAACAGAAACACGACGGCATAGTGGTTTCAAAATCCTGACCAGACATCATATGACGTGATCAGGATTTTGAGCTGCTGCGTGCCCCCAGGGGCGTGCATCGCGACGATCGTTGTTGCGGGGTGTCAGTCTGACACCCTGCAACTACGATCTCGGTAAAGAGTCTCCGGCGGAGACTCTTTACCACGTGATCAGCCGTGTCCAATCACGGCTGATCACAGAGTAAATAGGAAGAGCCGGTGTTCGGCTTTTCCTCACTCGCATCTGTCAGACGCGAGTAGAGGAGAGCCGATCGGCTGCTCCTCTGACAGGGGGGGTTTGTGCTGATCGATTATCAGCGCAGCCCCCCCAAAGATGCCCACACTGGACCGCCAGGGATGCCACCAGAGATGCCCAGCACAAGGTATGCCACCCTAGACCACCAGGGATTCCAGTCAGTGCCCACAATGGATGCCAATCAGTGCCCATAATGGATGCCAATCAGTGCCCACAATGGGCATCACTGATTGGCATGCATTATTGTTTGGCACTGTTTGGCATCCATTAGTACAGTATAATATAATACAATGCCGCCTATCAGTGCCCATCTGTGCCGCCTATCAGTGCTCATCCATGCCACCTATGAGTGCCCATCCATGCCCATCTGTGCCGCCTATTAATGCCCATCTGTGCCACCTATCCATGCCCATCTGTGCAACCTATCCATGCCAATCCGTTCCAACTATCAGTGGCAATTTGTGCCACTTATCCATGCCCATCCGTGTCGCCCATCAGTGCTACCCATCAGTGCTGCCTATCAGTGCCCATCAGTGCCACATATCAGTGTCCATCAATGCCACCTCATCAGTGCCACTTCATTGGTGCTTATCAGTGCCCATAGTATAGCCCCATCAGTGCCCATCAGTGAAGGAGAAAACGTACTTATTTACAAAGTTTTGAAACTGAAACAAAAAAAAGTTGTTTTTTTTCAAAATTTTCTGTATTTTTTTATTTGTTTAGCAAAAAATAAAAACCGTAGAGGTGCTCAAATACCGCTAAAAGAAAGCTCTATTTGTGGGAAAAAAAATGATAAAAATTTAATTTGGGTACAGTGTAGCATGACCGCGCAATTGTCATTCAAAGTGCGACAGTGCTGAAAGCTCAAAATTGGTCTGGGCAGGAAGGTGTTTAAGTGCCCTGTATTGAAGTGGTTATTAGTGCAAAATATCTAATGAAAGTAAAAAAATATAAAAATATAATCCAATAAAAAAATTCATAAACGTCTCAACAAAAATGTCCGCGTAAACTACTGCAATATAAAGTGCAAAGTTGTAGTGATCCAAAATAACACATATAAAGTGAAAGTGCCAGTAATTATGATACTGATAATGTCCGTGCAAAAACTGCAAACAATATGCGAACTTTACAATAATTGCAATACTGAGAATGTCCGTGCAACCAATGCAAAAAAATGTGCAGACTTCAAATGACCAAAGATGTCCCAAATAAAGTGCTGGTGCTCCTAGGTAGTGCAAGAATAGTAGGGGGGGCAGTTTTGCTTTTCTTCATTAGTTAAGTGTATGGGTGTCCCCTTATCTTACTGCTGTAAGGTTACAGCATAAGAATAGGCTTTGGAACCCTTGCATGTCCCGAGGCGGGGCGTCCCCAAAGTGATATCTGGTCATCTTTGCGTTCACTTGGAGCGAATATGCTGTCTCTCTTATCACTGGGGTGGGTGAACCTCATAGACAGGGCAAGATGGATGCTCGTGTAGTATTATTTAAAACTTTATTGTTGCAGCATAGTAAGAAAAGGTACTCACATTTGAAAAATGGTAACTGAGCAAAACAGACGAGCAGCGAGCTTGTGTACGTCACTTCCGGTATCTCGTTTTCCGATGCGTGTTCGTCACAGTCACGTGACTTCATCAGGGAATGATTCCCTGATGAAGTAATGTGACTGTGACGAACACAGTATCCCACCTCTGACCAAAATGTAAGGGCATGCATCCTAATGACCACTAATCCCACTGACCACCAATGTAAGGTCAGACATCCCACCTATGTACAAAAATTTAAAGGGCTGTGGTGCGATTTTGCTATATGGTCCCCAAGTGAACCACACAATAGAGTCATATCCCCATCTGTGCCTTTGCAGCAAGCAACGGCTGCCTGAGCAACAAAGTGTTAAAAAATGTTTTTTTAATTTATGGCCTACCTTTTAAAACGGCACTGCTGCTTTGGTGTTAGGAAATCCATATTGGATTTGTTTACATTTGCATTTTATATTCTATTTTGTTTTTTGAACAATTTTCTCTAATATGTTTTTATATCTTGATGGGTCACCATGGGAAGTAGTTTACCAAAATATTAGCGAGAGAGGTGAGATGCACCACCAATGTAAGGACATCCATCCCACCTCTGAGCACCAATCTCAGGGCATGTATGCTACCTCTGACCAATATGTAAGGGCATGCATCTTAATGACCACTAACCCTACTGACCACCAATGTAAGGTCATGTATCCCACCTCTGAACAATATGTAAGGGCATGCATCCTAATGACCACCAATCCCACTGACCACCAATGTAAAGTCATGTATCCCACCTCTGACCAATATGTAAGGGCATGCATCCTAATGACCACCAATCTCACTGATCACCAATGTAAGGTCAGACATCCCACCTCTGACTCATACATTCCTTCACTATGACAAACCATGTTCGATGCACGAGAATAGTACTACTCAATTTATTAATCACATTCTGACTCAAACCGTGCACCTAAGCCTTAGGATTCTAGTTTTGCTTAACACTCAAGCGTGATTAAGACTGCCAGATCAACAATCCCATATCTAATTCCTTCTCCAAGTCCTCACCATTTCCCACAACAAATCAAACCACCCCAGCTGTACTATCAAATGTCATCCATGCCAAATCAATATCCACCTGTGTCAAGACCTAGTGTACAGCACAAAACAATAAATCCAAGTCCTTATCCATATCAAAATCAGGCTGTTAGGATTAAGTTTGCCTGCTGGTGCCACTATCCTGCTCTGGGCTGTTTGCTGCAGTTCTAGTGTCCACCAGCAGGTGTCACCCAGGAGCCAGCAGGCTGGTGTAATCAGGCTAATGTTCAGCTGCCTGGGGGCTACTTAAGACTTTTCCTCCCTTCCCCTGGTGCGTCATGATTCTGGTCCCTTCCTTGCCTGCTGTGCCTAGCTTGATACAGTCTGTACCACTCTGCCTTGTTTCCATTCGAGTACCCTGTTGAGATCCCCCTTCCTTGCATTCCCTTATCCTTGCCCTTTAGAGGGTTTTGTATATAGTTAGTAGTTAGGTTCCTATGTTACAGTAGGTGCCGCCGATATTGTGTTTCCAGCATGATACTGTCGCGCTGGTTCCCAGCGACAGGCTTCTCTAACCAGCGCGATCCCGTTGCACTGGTTCTCATGCTGGCTGCAATTGGAAAATGTCATTTTTCTATAGCAGTGAGAGAGCGGCGATAATGTCGCCTCACTCATGAAGCCTGCATGCCTTCTCGGGAGCATACCAGGCCCTTAGGTCCGGTAGGGATTTTAAGGGGAATCCCCTATGCCCCAAAAAATGGTGTGAGGTCCCCCCCAAAATCCATACCAGACCCCTATCCGAGCACGCAGCCCGGCCGGTCAGGAAAGGGGGTGGGGACGAGCGAGCGCCCCCACCCCTCCTGAGCCGTACCAGGCCGCGTGCCCTCAACATGGGGGGTGCCTTGGGAAAGGGGGGGCGCGGCCCCCCCACCCCAAAGCACCTTGTCCCCATGTTTATGAGGACAAGGGCCTCTTCCCGACAACCCTGGCCGGTGGTTGTTGGGGTCTGCGGGCGGGGGGCTTATCGGAATTCGGGAACCCCCTTTAATAAGGGGGCCCCCGGATAGTGGCCCCCCACCCTATGTGAATGAGTATGGGGTACAACGTACCCCTACCCATTCACCTGTGAAAAAAATGTAAAAAAATAAAACACAACACACAAGGGTTAAAATAGTTTATTGCACAGCTCCGGGGGTCTTCTTCCGTCTTCAGGGGTCTTCTCGCCGGACTCCTCCGCTATCTTCTGCTCTTTTGCTAGCTCTTTTGCTAGTGGAGGAGCCCTGCTTTCTTCTTCCTTGCCACCCTCTTCTTCCGACTTCGGGAGGTCTTGTCCCCCTCTTCGGTTCTTCTTGCCGGGCCACCGCTTCTTCTTCCAGCTCTTTTGCTAGCGGTGGCCCGGTCTGTCGCCGCCGCCACCGCCTTCCGTTCTTCTTCTTCTGGAGATGTTGACTCGAGGCTCTCTCTGGCCATAATGCCAGGGATCACCGGTTTATGTCACATGGTGACCCCGCCCCCCCTTATGATGTCACAGTCCTGGAGAATGGCCATGATATTTTCACTCCTCCATTCACTTTGTACCAGGCTGGATTTTTGGGATGGTTGCTAAAACATTGTGCAGGTGTGTAGGGATGAGCTCAGGCGTGTTCGCATGGACCTCGTGCAGAGCCCGCCAGGAAGTCGGCGCAGCGCTGCGTTAATCACAGGCAGTGAGACATTGCCCCGATGTGCAGCTGCAGAGATCGGGAAATGTCTCACTGCCTGTGATTAGCGCAGCGCTGCGCCGACTTCCTGGCGGGCTCTGCACGTGGAGTGTAAGAACACGCCTGAGCTCATCCTTACAGGTGTGTTTCTCCAGCAGTATTCAGCCTATTCACAACAGGTGGTGTTGGATTATATTGCTTCAGTGCACTGTTTAATTGAGCAATGTGAGCAAGTGAGAGACAAACTAACTTTAGTTCAACCTCTACAAGCTTGGTCAGAGATCATATACCCACTGCAAGATGAGTCACAAATACCCTGCCACCAGTAAGCACACTTCCCCTGTATGCAATCCAATCGAAAGCTCCCCCTGCAGTGTCGTTACCCATAGCAACATCTCAGGCCCCTTCCTGCATTTCTAATAATCTTCCCTCTATTCTTCCTATTACTACCTTCCCATCAGCAGTACAGTCTGGTCAGCATAAGGCAACTACGTGCAGGACTCCAATATCTAAGCCTAAGAAAAAGAAACAAAACTTGTCTGCTACTCTTATACCTGTGCCGCTATCCATGTTGCCTGCTGATCCTGTTCTCACCGATCCAGTGCCTGATGCGGTCCAGTCCTCCTCCATGCAGACGACTGCTGATGCGATCCAGCCCTCCTCCATGCAGACGACTGCTGATGCGATCCAGCCCTCCTCCATCCAGTCCTCCTCCATGTAGACGACTGCTGATGCGATCCAGTCCTCCTCCATGCAGACAACTGCTGATGCGATCCAGTCCTCCTCCATGCAGACGACTGCTCCTGCTGATGTCCAGTTATCCTCCATGTTGCCGCCTGCTGCTGATGTCCATGCCTCCTCCATGTTGCCGCCTGCCGATGGGGTCCATGCCTCCTCCATGTTGCCTCCTGCCGATGGGGTCCATGCGTCCTTCATGCTGATGTCGCCTGCCAATGGGGTCCATTCCTCTTCCATGCTGCCGCTTGCCGATGGTGTACATTCCCTTTCCATGCTGCCGTCTGTTGCCAAGCTTGCCACGGCGGGTTCCCAGGCTGCCGCTGCCCCGCTGGACTATGCTGATTCTGGGGCTGCCGCCCCTCTGGACTATGCTGATTCTGAGGCGGCCGCCCCTCTGGATTATGCTGATTCTGAGGCTGCCGCCCCTCTGGACTAGGATTCTGAGGCTGCCGCCCCTCTGGACTATGCTGATTCTGAGGCTGCCGCCCCTCTGGACTATGCTGATTCTGAGGCTGCTGCCTCACTGGACTATACTGATTCCGGGGCTGCCGCCCCTCTGGACTATGCCAAATCCCTACTTGCTGTTAAGCTGGACTCTGACTGGGTTAAACTCCCACTTATTGAGGTGTCTGAGGCTTCTAAAAATCCAGTGTTACGTGGCCTAAAGGGGTTGTCTGGGTGGGTCAAGATCCCTACATTTGCTCATCCTGAATTCTTTTGCAGCCAGAGGAGCCTGTTGTGCAAGGCCAGGAGGTCCAGATCTCCATTTTGAACTAGAGAGCCACATCTGCGGTTACAGCCCCGGTAGTAGAGGTCCCATGGGAAAGGACAGTGTTCCATTTGAGCTTTGTCCTGACCCAGGAGTCATCTCTGTGATCCCTGGTGCATTTGGCGACCCGAGTGGGGTGACCTATGCACTGGGCAGACCCGAGGGACAGGTATTGTGCAGAGCGGCCATTAGCAACAGAGGGAGAGAAGGTTCAGTCGTGAAGGAATGCCCTGATATCAGGGTACCTGCACAGACCAGGGACTCTGGCATTGGGTAGTCAGGTGTCCTTTGGTGTCCCAGAATTGGGACATAGGCTGCTTTTGAGAATAAGCCTTTGGTGTTGCGTCTCCTTGGGGATCTGACCAGCAGAAAACCCAGCCAGTATTGGGACCCCGGTGGCAGGGTTCTAACCAGGCCTTCAGACATAGACAGTGGAGTGCTCAGTCAGCTTGCAGACCCTGGTAGTGGGGCTCTAGGGAGCGTCCAGAGGCCACTCCTTAAGGGGGGGAATCTGTTAGGATTAAGTTCGCCTGCTGGTGGCACTATCCTGTAATGGGCTGTTTGCTGCAGTTCTAGTGTCCACCAGCAGGTGTCACCCAGGCGCCAGCAGGCTGGTGTAATCAGGCTAATTAATGTTCAGCTGCCTGGGGGCTACTTAAAGCGGGAGTCCGCCGGGACTCCGCATTTTTTTTTTTTTTTTTTTAAAGTCAGCAGCTAAAAATACTGCAGCTGCTGACTTTTAAAATAGTGACACTTACCTGTCCAGCGCGCCCGCGATGTCGGCACCCGAAGCCGATCTCTAGATCGACACTCGAGTGCTGCCGCCACCATCTTGGGTATGGGAATCAGGAAATGGAGCCTTTCGGCTTCATTTCCCGGTTCCCTACCGCGCATGCGCGAGCCGCGCTGCGCAATGAGGACGGTCCCCGCTGCCTCTGGGATCTGTGTGTTTCCCAGCAGGCAGTGGGGCACTTGCGGAAGGGGGCGGGCACTTGCGGAAAGGGGCGTAATGTACGCCCCTTTCCGCAGAGAGCTAGCCCGGAAGTGGGTGCAGTTACCTGGATTATCCAGGTAACTGCACCCCCCTCCCCCCTGAAAGGTGCCAATTGTGGCGCCGGAGGGGGGGAGGAATCCGATGAGCGGAAGGTCCATTTTAGGGTGGACCTCCGCTTTAAGGCTTTTCCTCCCTTCACCTGGTGCGTCACGATTCTGGTCCCTTGCTTGCCTGCTGTGCCTAGCTTGAGCCGGTCTGTACCACTCTGCCTTGTTCCTATTCGAGTACCCTGTTGAGATCCCCCTTCCTTGCATTCCCTTATCCTTGTCCTTTAGAGGGTTTTGTATATAGTTAGTAGTTAAGTTCCTTTGTTATTTGTCTTTTGGGGTGGTTTATGTTCACATTTACTGTTTGCTGTGTGTGCTGTGTTAATGGTTTGCTGTGTTTCACTATAAATAAATATCACTTTAATATATATATCTCTATATATATCCTTTGTTTGGTCTCAATTAGTGATGGACGAACTTCCGACGGGACGTTTCGCGAACGCGAAACGCGAACGGACACAAACGTTCGCGAAAACGACCGTTCGCCGCGGGCTCCATTGACTTCAATGGGAGGCGAATTTCGCAAACCTTTAGGTCGAATTTGCGGCCACGGGGTAATTATTAGGGGGTAGCACGTAGTCCCACCACCTGGACAATAGCATAATACATGTATGAGGTGAATTTGGGATCGATAACTACAAGCATTTTTTTTTTATTTGGGAAATTGTTCTGACAATTCAGGACTATGGAGCTAATGAAGGCAATGGAGGAGAGGGAAGGTCAGGGACCAGGGTAGGCAAACAAGAGGGTGCAGGAGATACAGAGCACTGACAGCAGCACCGTAATACAGAGCACTGACATCAGCACCGTGACATACAGCGCTGACAGCAGCTCCGTGACATACAGCGCTGACAGCAGCTCCGTGACATACAGCGCTGACAGCAGCTCCGTGACATACAGCGCTGACAGCAGCTCCGTGACATACAGCGCTGACAGCAGCTCCGTGACATACAGCGCTGACAGCAGCACCGTGACATACAGCGCTGACAGCAGCTCCGTGACATACAGCGCTGACAGCAGCTCCGTGACATACAGCGCTGACAGCAGCTCCGTGACATACAGCACTGACAGCAGCTCCGTGACATACAGCGCTGACAGCAGCTCCGTGACATACAGCGCTGACAGCAGCACCGTGACATACAGCGCTGACAGCAGCTCCGTGACATACAGCGCTGACAGCAGCTCCGTGACATACAGCGCTGACAGCAGCTCCGTGACATACAGCGCTGACAGCAGCTCCGTGACATACAGCGCTGACAGCAGCTCCGTGACATACAGCGCTGACAGCAGCTCCGTGACATACAGCGCTGACAGCAGCTCCGTGACATACAGCGCTGACAGCAGCTCCGTGACATACAGCGCTGACAGCAGCTCCGTGACATACAGCGCTGACAGCAGCTCCGTGACATACAGCGCTGACAGCAGCACCGTAAGCAGCCCCAGGAGGAAGTCAGCACAGCACAGGGATGGTGTGATCCCCTCATAATAAGAACCCCCAGGAGGAAGTCAGCACAGCACAGGGATGGTGGGAGCCCCTCATAATAAGAACACCCAGGAGGAAGTCAGCACAGCACAGGGATGGTGGGAACCCCTCATAATAAGCAGCCCCAGTAGAAATATGACACCGCTCAACCTCTTCAAAGAGGAGGGTAGGGGCATATAGTACGGTGTGCTTTTTTGGGTCAGGGAAGTGAGCCAAATGAATTAAGAAGGTCTGTGTGCTTGATTCCAAAAATTGTTTATAGACATATACATGGTCTACTGATCACATGTGTTGAATTCCTCCGAGATCCATGCCTCATTCATTTTTAGAAATGTGAGGTAGTTAACACTGTGGTGAGCTAGGCGAGTACGCTTATCGGTCACAATCCCCCCTGCTGCGCTGAACGTCCTTTCGGACAGGACACTGGATGAGGGGCAAGCCAACAGTTCGATTGCAAATTGGGCAAGCTCTGGCCAGAGGTCAAGCCTGCCCACCCAGTAGTCTAGGGGTTCATCACTCCTCAGAGCGTCCACATCGGCCGTTAACCCAATGTAGTCGGACACCTGACGGTCTAGGCGTTCCCTGATGCTGGATCCGGATGACACCTGTCGATGGGTCGGCTGAAAGAATGACCTCATATCCGAAGTCACCAACACATCTTCAAACCGGCCTCTTCTTGCAGGCGCTGTTGGATTGGTACCCGCAAATCCTTCTCTGGGAGTGGGAATTGCTCCTCTGCCAGCGCACGCAAAAGCAGAATGCAGCATTTCTCGAAGCAAGGCCTGGAAGTGCTGCATTCTGACAGCCCTCTGCGACGGCGGTAACATTTCCGCCATTTTGTGTTTGTACCGGGGGTCTAAGTACGTTGCCACCCAGTACTGGTCCTTGACCCTCATGCTTTTTATACGGGGGTCCCTATTAAAACACTGGAGCATGAAGGCCCCCATTTGCACTAAAGTGGAAGCGGTGTGGTGGCCTGGCTCCTGCTCATCATCCAGGATAATGTCGTCCTCTTCATTCTCCTCTCCCCATCCTCGCACAACAGGGATCCCAGAAAGGTTTAAAGCATGCTCTTCTTGCTCCTGCTCATCCGCCCCGGCACCATCCTCCTCTGACTCCTCATCAGACTCCTGTTGTTGACTTGTCTCAGATAGAGTAGCCCCCCCTGGGAATTCATCCAGCATTGCGACTTCCTCATCTTCCCGCTCCTGCTCCTCCACAGCCTGATCAATGACACGACGCAATGCACGCTCCAGAAAGAAGGCATAAGGTACCATGTCACTGATGGCGCCATGGCTGCGACTGACCAGTTTGGTGATCTCCTCAAATGGCCGCAGAAGTCTGCATGTGTCGCGCATGAGCAGCCACTGGCGCGGTGAAAAAAAACCCAGCTCCCCAGAACCGTTTCTTTCGCAGAGTTCATACAGGTAGACGTTAACTGCACGTTTCTGCTGGAGCAGCCTATCAAGCATATAGAAGGTTGAGTTCCATCGCGTCGGGCAATCGCAAATAAGACGTCTGACCGGCAGATGGTGTCGCCGCTGAATGTCAGCAAGGCGAGCCATGGCCGTGTAAGATCTTCTGAAATGGGC
The DNA here is from genome assembly GCF_037356315.1 of Lithobates pipiens. Taxonomy (NCBI): domain Eukaryota; kingdom Metazoa; phylum Chordata; class Amphibia; order Anura; family Ranidae; genus Lithobates; species Lithobates pipiens. The sequence continues at coordinate 188,778,939 of NW_027507785.1, read as the reverse complement.
CGAGATTTTCCTTGCCTGCCGCAAGATGTCCTGGACCCCAGGGTATTTGACAAGGAATCGCTGCACGACCAAGTTTAAGACGTGTGCCATGCACGGCACGTGCGTGATTTTGCCCTGTTTCAATGCGCTAAGCAGATTGGCACCGTTGTCACACACCACTTTACCAACTGTCAAATTGAGCGGTGTTAGCCACTCATCTGCCTGTGAACGCAAAGCTGAAAGGAGTGCCGGGCCAGTGTGGCTCTTTGCTTCCAGGCACAACAGACGCAGCACGGCATGGCAACGTCTCACCTGGCATGTGGAATAGGTTCTGGGGAGCTTGGGCGGTGCAGTGGAAGAGACGCTAGCAGCGGAAAAGGAGGAGGCAGCTGAGGAGGAGAGGGAGGAGGATGGAGTAGGAGGAGGAGAAGAAGAGTCAGGCCTGCATGCAATCCGTGGCGGTAAAACCAAATCTACACGGGTGCCACGGGTTACATGCTTGACGGCCGTCAGAAGGTTCACCCAGTGGGCAGTAAAACTGATATACCTTCCCTGCCCGTGTTTGCTAGACCACGTGTCTGTGGTCAGATGTATCTTGGCACCGACACTGTGTGCCAGAGATACATTCACTTGCCGCTGAACATGGCCATATAGCTCTGGGATGCCCTTCTCTGAGAAATACTTCCTTCCTGGGACCTTCCATTGTGGTGTTCCAATGGCCACAAATTTGCGAAAGGCCTCCGAGTCCACCAGTTTATATGGCAGTAGTTGGCGGGCTATGAGTTCTGACAAGCCAGCCGCCAACCGTTGGGCAAGAGGGTTATCCGGCGTCATCATTTTTTTACGCTCAAACATTAGGCCCACGGAAGCCTGCCTTTTTGCAGAAAAATGTGAGCTTGGCGTGATGGAAGGTGGAGTGGAGGACAATTGTGAGGAGAGAGGAGAAGGAGAAGTAGAAGACGAGGCTGGACGGTGAGAGCCTGCAGTGTGGCTTTGTGTGTTCCGTTGCTCCCACTGGGCTCGGTGATGGCTGCTCATGTGCCTTCTTAAGGCGGTCGTCCCTAGGTGAGTATTGGGCTTACCGCGACTAACGCGTTGACTGCAAAGATTGCAGATGGCAACGCTATTGTCAGCAGCGGACACGTTAAAAAAAGCCCACACTGCGGAGCCATGTGCCGGTGTCCTGGGAGCGCCAGATGTGACCGTACATGGTCGATGACTCGCTCCTGATACATTTGCAGTCTGCTTTGTCCCTGCTGTGCAATGTAAGTCATTGCTGCTTCTCCTCCCTATCTGCTGGTCCATATCTCCCTCTGAACTCCCCTCCTCTTCCTCTCTTGTGGGCACCCACGTGACATCACTAGACACGTCATCATCAACGTCACCTTCCCCACCGCTATAAGTAGAGTAGGCAGCAACACCGGGGACCAACCTCCTCCTTGGGCTGATCTGGGTACTGGCGTCAGACTGCTGAGTAGCGCTTGTTGCTACCTCCTCTTCCTGATCCAATACCAAGAGTGGCTGCGCATCAGAAATGTCCTCTTGATATGGATCGGAAAATAATTCCAGTGACTCAAGCGGAAGGTATGTGGTGGTGGTGGTGGTGGTCGTGTTGTTGGTGGTAGTGTCTTTGGGGGTGCACATAGCAGAGAGTGAAGAAGAGGGTGCAGATCGAGAGGATGAGGAGGGTGCAGAAGAGTAAGGCTGAGCGAGCCACTCAACCAAGTCTGGTGCATCCTTTAAAGTAATTGAACGCACCTTCTGCAACTTCCCACTTTGGCTCAAGCCTGTTGCTCCTGCCCTACCCCTACCACCCCTGCGGAAGGGCCTGCCTCTTCCTCTGCATGTCATTTTTTAAATGACCCTGTGACAAAACTCTTAGTCCCTATACCGCTGAAGGACTGCTGCAGTATAGGTGAGCGGTCAGCAGTGGTGCACGTCAACCCTATCTATTGTGGACCTATAGCGGTCCTTACAGAACAGCAGACTGTACCGCACTCAAGCCTATGTACCGTAGCACCCTATACCAAGTTACCAGTCCTTATAAGAACTTTTGTGGACCAAGCAGGTTGTGTATTAGTGTTTAGCAGACTGTACGTCAGTCCCTATACCGCTGAAGGACTGCTGCAGTATAGGGCAGCGGTCAGCAGTGGTGCACGTCAACCCTATCTATTGTGGACCGATAGCGGTCCTTACAGAACAGCAGACTGTACCGCACTCAAGCCTATGTACCGTAGCACCCTATACCAAGTTACCAGTCCTTATAAGAACTTTTGTGGACCAAGCAGGTTGTGTATTAGTGTTTAGCAGACTGTACGTCAGTCCCTATACCGCTGAAGGACTGCTGCAGTATAGGGCAGCGGTCAGCAGTGGTGCACGTCAACCCTATCTATTGTGGACCGATAGCGGTCCTTACAGAACAGCAGACTGTACCGCACTCAAGCCTATGTACCGTAGCACCCTATACCAAGTTACCAGTCCTTATAAGAACTTTTGTGGAACAAGCAGGTTGTGTGTTAGTGATTAGCAGACTGTACGTCAGTCCCTATACCGCTGAAGGACTGCTGCAGTATAGGTGAGCGGTCAGCAGTGGTGCACGTCAACCCTATCTATTGTGGACCGATAGCGGTCCTTACAGAACAGCAGACTGTACCGCACTCAAGCCTATGTACCGTAGCACCCTATACCAAGTTACCAGTCCTTATAAGAACTTTTGTGGACCAAGCAGGTTGTGTATTAGTGTTTAGCAGACTGTACGTCAGTCCCTATACCGCTGAAGGACTGCTGCAGTATAGGGCAGCGGTCAGCAGTGGTGCACGTCAACCCTATCTATTGTGGACCGATAGCGGTCCTTACAGAACAGCAGACTGTACCGCACTCAAGCCTATGTACCGTAGCACCCTATACCAAGTTACCAGTCCTTATAAGAACTTTTGTGGACCAAGCAGGTTGTGTATTAGTGTTTAGCAGACTGTACGTCAGTCCCTATACCGCTGAAGGACTGCTGCAGTATAGGGCAGCGGTCAGCAGTGGTGCACGTCAACCCTATCTATTGTGGACCGATAGCGGTCCTTACAGAACAGCAGACTGTACCGCACTCAAGCCTATGTACCGTAGCACCCTATACCAAGTTACCAGTCCTTATAAGAACTTTTGTGGACCAAGCAGGTTGTGTATTAGTGTTTAGCAGACTGTACGTCAGTCCCTATACCGCTGAAGGACTGCTGCAGTATAGGGCAGCGGTCAGCAGTGGTGCACGTCAACCCTATCTATTGTGGACCGATAGCGGTCCTTACAGAACAGCAGACTGTACCGCACTCAAGCCTATGTACCGTAGCACCCTATACCAAGTTACCAGTCCTTATAAGAACTTTTGTGGAACAAGCAGGTTGTGTGTTAGTGATTAGCAGACTGTACGTCAGTCCCTATACCGCTGAAGGACTGCTGCAGTATAGGTGAGCGGTCAGCAGTGGTGCACGTCAACCCTATCTATTGTGGACCGATAGCGGTCCTTACAGAACAGCAGACTGTACCGCACTCAAGCCTATGTACCGTAGCACCCTATACCAAGTTACCAGTCCTTATAAGAACTTTTGTGGACCAAGCAGGTTGTGTATTAGTGTTTAGCAGACTGTACGTCAGTCCCTATACCGCTGAAGGACTGCTGCAGTATAGGGCAGCGGTCAGCAGTGGTGCACGTCAACCCTATCTATTGTGGACCGATAGCGGTCCTTACAGAACAGCAGACTGTACCGCACTCAAGCCTATGTACCGTAGCACCCTATACCAAGTTACCAGTCCTTATAAGAACTTTTGTGGACCAAGCAGGTTGTGTATTAGTGTTTAGCAGACTGTACGTCAGTCCCTATACCGCTGAAGGACTGCTGCAGTATAGGGCAGCGGTCAGCAGTGGTGCACGTCAACCCTATCTATTGTGGACCGATAGCGGTCCTTACAGAACAGCAGACTGTACCGCACTCAAGCCTATGTACCGTAGCACCCTATACCAAGTTACCAGTCCTTATAAGAACTTTTGTGGACCAAGCAGGTTGTGTATTAGTGTTTAGCAGACTGTACGTCAGTCCCTATACCGCTGAAGGACTGCTGCAGTATAGGGCAGCGGTCAGCAGTGGTGCACGTCAACCCTATCTATTGTGGACCGATAGCGGTCCTTACAGAACAGCAGACTGTACCGCACTCAAGCCTATGTACCGTAGCACCCTATACCAAGTTACCAGTCCTTATAAGAACTTTTGTGGAACAAGCAGGTTGTGTGTTAGTGATTAGCAGACTGTACGTCAGTCCCTATACCGCTGAAGGACTGCTGCAGTATAGGGCAGCGGTCAGCAGTGGTGCACGTCAACCCTATCTATTGTGGACCGATAGCGGTCCTTACAGAACAGCAGACTGTACCGCACTCAAGCCTATGTACCGTAGCACCCTATACCAAGTTACCAGTCCTTATAAGAACTTTTGTGGAACAAGTGAGTTGTGAATGTTTAGCAGACTGCAGCAGAAGGGCAGCAGTCAAGTATAATATCCTTTCTATATTTGGAAGAAAGAATATTATACATGTACAAGCCTATTACTGTACCACTGATACCAGTCCTGAAAAGAACCTTTGTGGAACTAATAATAACAGCAAGTCTTTAAAATTACCCTCACTGCCTGACAACACTGCTTCCTTCCTGTCCCTATACAAATTGGCAAAAAAAGAGAACGATTAGTGGTTACTGGAACAGCTCTTTTGTGGACCTTGATAGTAACAGCTAATGATGATGATGATGATGATGATGATGAAAGACTAATCTGGCTGTCCCTGTAGCATACACCGTCCTTTCCCTTTCTCTAAACTAACAAAAGACACTCAGGCTGCTGCAAGAATCAGCAGCACAGCAAACCTATCAACACCTAACACCTATACCAGTCCTGAAAAGAACTTTTGTGTACCAAATAGCTAGTGGTTTATCTCTCCCTACTCCACACAGGAACCTGTCCCTATCTTAACAGAAGAAAGAATGTAAAATGGCCACCGGATCGGGTGTATTTATAGGTTAGGGGGAATGTACAAGTGTCCATGTGCTGTCATGTCTCAATTGGCTGTCCTGTATCACATGATAAACGTGTCACCAAAGGTTAAAGTTCTTGTATACATTAAACACGTAAGTCCGCCGCGGCGAACGACGGAAAAAGGCGTTCGAACGTGCGGACCGCGAATGTCGGAAATTCGCCGCGAAACGACCGCCGGGCGAACCGTTCGGCCATCACTAGTCTCAATTCCCTTGTGTAGCTACGTGTCTGGTCTCCCTAGCCGCTGATCCTGACACAGTCGCTTTAAGTTAATTCTATAATGCCTCCAACAAATTCACAATATGGGCCCCTGAGTGAACCACCGGCTAGAGTTATATCCTCGTTTGTACTTTTGTTGCAAACAACGCCTGCCAGATCAACAAAGTTTTTAAATCCCTTTTTGAATTACTACCTGTTAAACAGCACTGCCACTTTCATGATGTTAATCCATATTGGATTTGTTTACATTTATGTTTTTTATTGTTTTTTGAACAATTTTTTCTGATATGTTTTTATAGATTGATGGGTCACCATGGGAAATCGTTTAAACAATTATTAGAGTGAGAGGTGAGATGGACCACCGATGTAAGGACATGCATTTCACCTCTGACCAAAATGTATAGGGTTGGGGTGCTATTTTGCAATATGGCGGGTCAGTGAGAGGGTCAGAGTCAGTGAGAGGGTCATACTAAGGAACAGATCGAGTGAGGGGGAGAAAGCATGAATGGGCAGAGAATTGGAAAGATAAAAGGAGACTATTGTCATCTCTATTGTGTTTCTACAATGTCTGAAGTTTAATTGTTTCACGGAAGTGTTTCAAAATGTATGTAATTTCATGCACAATACAAATTTTAAATAAATAAAACCTATTTTTTGAAGACAACTATGGTGTGATATGTCTGCATTGCTTTTATTGCTTACTATTGATTACATCTCATGTACCATGACTGGTACAGCTTACCTCCTGGAACCTATATAAAAAAGTGTAAGTATATTCATTATCGATGTGTATTTGTATATTGATGCACTGATTGCACGTGTCAGGGTTATGGTTGATTTTACGGTTAGTATTTAGGAAATTAATTGGTTAGGGTTAGGCTTACCTGTAGTGAGGATAAAGTATGGGAAGATCTATATGTATACAACACAGCTAGTAAAATATTGACACTCACATGAACAGAAAATTCTATTCTTTATTTTTACCTATGAAAACTGACCTAATACAAATATGTGAAGCACAGTATAGTATTTTAAACAATTACATCCAGCTGACCATTTGCTGTCATGAAGTAATCCGTGACGTCATGGAGAACATTTTCCCCACTGTAGGTGGCATGTGTTCCGATCCATGTTGGGTCTTCGAGGTCATGCATTAAAGAGTCCTCAAATAGGTAGCCATCTCTAGCACAAACAAAATTGTGCAATACACATGCTGCTTGCACTGCACCAATGGCATGCTCCATACTAAGGCTGATTGGTGAGTGGAGAAAAAGCCATTTATTGGCAAGTATGCCAAAAGCACACTCCACTATGTGTCTTGCCCTTGATAGCAAAGTCTCCTGTTAGTATATGGCCGTAGAAGGTGCTCAGAAATAGGGAATGCCTCATCCCCAACAAAGACATAAGGCAAAGGTAGATTTGTTCCAGGAAGTGGGAGGTTATCGGGAAGGTCCAGTGAGTTTTCTCACAGCATCTTGCCAAAAGATGAATGCGAGGAGATGCTTGAGTCAGAGCTACTTCCATATGATCCTATATCAATATATGTAAAGAAATAATTGGCATCAGCCACTGCCATTAGGACAAATGAAAAATATATTTTATAATTAAAATACTTTGAGCCACTACGAATTGGGCTGATTATTTTGATGTGCTTTCCATCAACTGCACCCACACAATTTGAAAAATTTCACCACTTCCAAAAAACTTTGGAAATTTTAGCTCAGTCTTCCCTAGTCGGCTTCCTCATGACCAAATCACGTGCCAGATAGCTGCACAGGTTTCATGCACAATCTTGCTGATGGTCGATTTGCCCAGCTTAAATTCGTATTGCAAACTAGTGAAAGAATTGCCAGTAGCCAGATACCTGAAAGGAAGGAGAAGGATAATTAATTGTGTGCCTACATTTTTTCAGTTTTTGCTCGACGTTGCGGGCTATCTGGCTTTATATTAAATATGTTACCTTATGGTGACAAGTAATTGCTCAGCTGGCTCCACACTATTTCTGAAAGTTGTGTTCTGATGCTCGACCCTGGTGTAGATTAGTTGAAGCAATTTGTCGAAACTGAAAATAACAGGTATAGAGAAGAGTTAAAGTTACATAGCTAAGGGATGAGGTATTGGGTAAGGAAGTGGGGTGAAAGGGGTGAAAATTAGGATAAGGGGGAGAAGTTGAGAGAGGGAGGGAGGTTGGGTACATACCAGAGGGATGTCTTTGGTTATGGATGGTGAGGGATAGAGGGGGTGGGATGGAGGGGGTGAGGGTAAGAGGGATAGATGGCTGAGGTACTGTAGGGGGGGGGGGGGGGGTGGAGTGATGAGGGATATTGAGGTGGGAGGGATGTTCAGATTCCAGCTATGGTTAAGGTTATGGAAGGAGGGGAGGAGTGATGGAGGGATGGGGGGTTAGGAAAAGGCAGCTATGCAGGAATGGGGAGAAAGTATAACTTAATTGCTCACCTGTCAACTGACATACGAGTGTAGTTGAAAAGTTTTTCATTATGTTGACATAGATCGTTGTAGATCATCTTGAACTGCCCTCTCTCCTCACTATTAGCAATTACAGGGTGTACCCAGTATCTTCTGGTTGACAGCGTCATCATCCTCCTCCGCTTGGCTTTCTTCTTTTTAATAATCACTGCAGCAGTAGCAGTAACTACTGCTGCCATAATCAAAGCCAATGAATGGTACATTCTGACACACTATCCCAAGCTCCTCTCTACACACTCCACAAAAACCAGGAAGAGAATAGGAAGTTTATACATAGTTTTTTTTTTTGACCTCAGCATACACTGGGTTCCATTGGCCAGACCTAAAATCGCAGTCACCTACCAAAATGACAACTAATTCCAGTACAATTGCAGTAATATCGCAACAAAAACGCAACAAATTCACAAAGAAGATGCGCAATGCCTTTGTGCCAAAATCATGCTAAAATTTGCAATGCACAAGTGTGAAACGGGCCTGAAGGAGTGAGGTGAGGAGTAGACAGATAGATTTCGATGCAGTTCAAGGGAAATTTTAGATTTGGGAGCAAAATGTGTGCTTATCGTCCTTATATGAAAATGAGGGGTGTCATTTGCTCAGCAACCACTGGTAAAACATTTAGGATTCCTTAATTCATAAACTGCAACACAAGGTTTGTGGTTTATGTCGTTACCTGTAGTGATGGACGAACTTCCGACGGGACGTTTCGCGAACGTGGCCGATAGTTCGCGAACCGGAACGTTCGCGGCGGGCCCCATTGACTTCAATGGGAGGCGAACTTCGCAAACCTACAGGTCAAATTTGCAGCCAGAAAATAATTAATAGCTGTGCAAACATAGTCCCACCACATGGCCAATGACATAACACATGTATAAGGCGAATCTGGGATCGACAACTACAAGCATACTTTTTTTATATGGGAAATTGTTGTGACAATTCAGGACTGTGGAGCGCATGAAGGCAATGGAGGAGAGGGAAGGTCAGGGACCAGGGTAGGCAAAGAAGAGGGTGCAGGAGATGATCAACAGCAGCGTGACATACAGCAATGACACCTGCACCGTGATAGAGTCATCTGACAGCAGCACCGTGATAGAGAGCACTGACATCAGCAGCGTGACATACAGCAATGACACCTGCACCGTGATAGAGTGATCCAGGGCTCGAGTCCTGCGGGAACGCGTGGGAACGGCGTCCCTGCACTTTTTTCACAGCAGGAACGCCGTTCCCTTTGCAGGACCAGAGCCGCCCGAGGCTCTAGCACAGCCTGTTAGCTGTGTTTTCTTCACAGAGCTGACATCGGAAGAGCAGGGGGCAGGGGCTGGTCCAGTTAACTGATTGGTTAATAGAACCGCTCTGCATTCTATCAACCAATCAGTTAACTGGGGCAGGTCCCGCCCTCTGTCCATCCCTTTGCTGCACTTCCGATGTCAGCTCTGTGCCTCTGATGCCATCTGCTGTGTCCTGTGTAAGGTAAGAAAGGGGGTGAGGACAGGAATGTGAAGAGGGGTTCTAGAAAGGGGATGAGGAAAGGAATGTGAAGAGGGGTTCTAGAAAGGGGATGAGGAAAGGAATGTGAAGAGGGGTTCTAGAAAGGGGGTGAGGAAAGGAATGTGAAGGGGGGTTCTATAAAGGGGTGAGGATAGGAATGTGAATAAGGGTGCTATAAAGGGGCTGAGGACAGGTTTAAATTTTAAAACTGGCTACTTGGTCATCTTCTGTACTATGTCGCATTCGCAGTCTGGTCATTTTCTGTACTATGTCGCATTCGCAGTCTGGTCATCTTCTGTACTATGTCACATTCGCAGTCTGGTCATCTCCTGTAGTCGCATTCGCAATCTGGTCATCTCCTGTAGTCGCATTCGCAATCTGGTCATCTTCTGTACTATGTCGCATTCGCAGTCTGGTCATCTTCTGTACCATGTCGCATTCGCAGTCTGGTCATCTCCTGTAGTCGCATTCGCAGTCTGGTCATCTCCTGTACTGTCACATTCGCAGTCTGGTCATCTCCTGTACTGTCACATTCGCAGTCTGGTCATCTCCTGTACTATGTCGCATTCGCAGTCTGGTCATCTCCTGTACTATGTCGCATTTGCAGTGTGGTCATCTCCTGTACTATGTCGCATTCGCAGTCTGGACATCTCCTGTACTATGTCGCGTTCGCAGTCTGGTCATCTCCTGTACTGTCGCATTCGCAGTCTGGTCATCTCCTGTACTGTCGCATTCGCAGTCTGGTCATCTCCTGTACTATGTCGCATTCGCAGTCTGGTCATCTCCTGTACTATGTCGCATTCGCAGTCTGGTCTTCTCCTGTAGTCGCATTCGCAGTCTGGTCTTCTCCTGTAGTCGCATTCACAGTCTGGTCATCTCCTGTAGTCGCATTCGCAGTCTGGTCGTCATCTCCTGTACTGTCGCATTCGCAGTCTGGTCGTCATCTCCTGTACTGTCGCATTCGCAGTCTGGTCATCTCCTGTACTGTCGCATTCGCAGTCTGGTCATCTCCTGTACTATGTCACATTTACAGTCTGGTCATCTCCTGTGGTCGCATTTGCAGTCTGGTCATCTCTTGTAGCATGTCGCATTTGCAGTCACTGTATTTTATGTGAAATATATATATATATATATATATATATATATATATATATATATATATATGCATATGAGCGTATAATTATTATTTTTTTGGTGGGGGAGTGGATCCTGGGTGGGATTTCCCACACTTTTTTCCCCAGGACTTGACCCCTGGAGTGATCTGACAACAGCACCGTGATAGAGAGCACTGACATCAGCAGCATGACATAAAGCACTCACACCAGCACCGTGATATACAGCACTGACATCAGCAGCGTGACATAAAGCACTGACACCTGCACCGTAAGCAGCCCCAGGAGGAAGTCAGCATAGCACAGGGATGGTGGGAGCCCCTCATAATGAGCATAGCACAGGGATGGTGGGAGCCCCTCATAATAAGCAGCCCCAGGAGAATGTCAGCATAGCACAGGGATGGTGGGAACCCCTCATAATAAGCAGCCCCAGGAGAATGTCAGCATAGCACAGGGATGGTGGGAACCCCTCATAATAAGCAGCCCCAGGAGTAAGTCAGCACAGCGCAGGGATGGTGGGAGCCTCTCATAATGAGCATAGCACAGGGATGGTGGGAGCACCTCAAAATATGCACAGCAGGGGTACAGCCCCAGGAGGAAGTCAGCACAACACAGGGATGGTGGGAGCCCCTCATGATATGCACAGCAGAGGTACAGCCCCAGGAGGATGTCAGCACAGCACAGGGATGGTGGGAGCCCCTCATAATAAGCAGCCCCAGTAGAAATATGGCACCGCTCAACCTCTTCAAAGAGGAGGGTACGGGCATATAGTACGGTGTGCTTTTTTTGGACAAGGAAGTGAGCCAAATGAAGAAAGAAGGTCTCTGTGCTTGAGTAAAAAAATTGTTTATAGACATATACATGGTCTACTGGTCACATGTGTTGAATTCCTCTGAGATCCATGCCTCATTCATTTTTAGAAATGTGAGGTAGTTAACACTGTCGTGAGCTAGGCGAGTACGCATATCGGTCACGATCCCCCTGCTGCGCTGAACGTCCTTTCGGACAGGACACTGGATGAGGGGCAAGCCAACAGTTCCATTGCAAATTGGGCAAGCTCTGGCCAGAGGTCAAGCCTGCCCACCCAGTAGTCCAGGGGTTCATCACTCCTCAGAGCGTCCACATCGGCCGTTAACCCGATGTAGTCGGACACCTGACGGTCTAGGCATTCCCTGATGCTGGATCTGGATGACACCTGTCGATGGGTCGGCTAAAAGAATGACCTCATATCTGAAGTCACCAACACATCTTCAAACCGGCCTCTTCTTGCAGGTGCTGTTGGATTGGTACCCGCAACTCTTTCTCTGGGAGTGGGAATTCCTCCTCTGACAGCACAAGCAAAAGCAGAATGCAGCATTTCTCGAAGCAAGGACTGAAAGTGCTCCATTCTGACAGCCCTCTGTGACGGCGGTAACATTTCCGCCATTTTGTGGTCTAAGTACGTTGTCACCCAGTACTAGTGATGGCCGAACGGTTCGCCCGGTGGACGTTTCGCGGCGAATTTCGGCTGTTCGCGGTCCGCCCAGTGGACTTCCGCGTTTACTGTGTAAAAGAACTTTGACCTATGATGACACATCCATCATGGGGTACAGGGCAGCCAATTGAGACATTACAGCACATGGACACTTGGACATTCCCCCTAACTTATAAATACACCCGATCCGGCGGACATTTTACATTCTTTCTTCTGTCACTATAGGGAGAGGTTGCTGTGTGGAGCAGGGAGAGATTACAGTGACCCAAATCGCTAGCTATTTGGTACACAAAAGTTCTTTTCAGGACTGGTATAGGTGTTAGGTGTAGTTCAGGATAGGCAGTGCTGTGCTAGTGATTGTTGCAGCAGCCTGAGTGTTTTTTGTCAGTTTAGAGAAAGGGACAGGACGGTGTGTCTGCTGTAGGGACAGTCACTTTAGTCATCATCATTAGCTGTTACTATCATGTCCACAAAAGTGCTATTCCAGTTATTGCTCCAGTAGCCTCTGTTTTGTCAGTTTATATAGGGACAGGCAGGAAGCAGTGTGTGAGGCAGTGAGGGTCAGTTTAATCAGTAGCTGTTACTATTAGTTCCACAAAGGTTCTTTTCAGGACTGGTATTAGTGGTATGGTAATAGGCTTGTAAACGTATAATATTCTTTCTTCCAAATATAGAAAGAATATTATACTTAACTGCTGTGCTTCTGCTGCAGTCTGATAATCATTCACAACCCACTTGTTCCACAAAGCTCCTTATAAGGACTGTTAACTTGGTCTGTCTAGGGTGCTACAGTACATAGGGTTGAGTGAGGTACAGTCTGCTATTCTATAAGGACTGGTATCGGTCCACAATACATAGGGTTGAGGTGCACTACTGCTGACCGCTGCCCTATACTGCAGCAGTCCTTCATCGGTATAGGGACTGAGAGTTTTGTCACAGGGTCATTTAAAAAATGACAGGCAGAGGAAGAGGCAGGCCCTTCCGCAGGGGTGGTAGGGGTAGGGCAGGAGCAACAGGCTTGAGCCAAAGTGGGAAGTTGCAGAAGGTGCGTTCAATTACTTTAAAGGACGCACCAGACTTGGTTGAGTGGCTCGCTCAGCCTTACTCTTCTGCACCCTCCTCATCCTCTCGATCTGCACCCTCTTCTTCACTCTCTGCTATGTGCACCCCCAAAGACACTACCACCACCAACAACACCACCACCACCACATACCTTCCGCTTGAGTCACAGGAATTATTTTCCAATCCATATCAAGACATTTCTGATGCGCAGCCACTCTTGGTATTGGATCAGGAAGAAGAGGCAGCAACAACCGCTACTCAGCAGTCGGTACCCAGTACCTGACGACAGTACCCAGATCAGCCCAAGGAGGAGGTTGGTCCCCGGTGTTGCTGCCTACTCCGAGATCTCTACTTATAGCGGTGGGGAAGGTGACGTTGATGACATGTCTAGTGATGTCACGTGGGTGCCCACAAGAGAGGAAGAGGAGGGGAGTTCAGAGGGAGATATGGACCAGCAGATAGGGAGGAGAAACAGGAATAACTTACATTGCACAGGAGGGACAAAGCAGACTGCAAATGTATCAGGAGCGAGTCATCGACCATGTACGGTCACATCTGGCGCTCCCAGGACACCGGCACATGGCTCCGCAGTGTGGGCTTTTTTTAACGTGTCCGCTGCTGACAATAGCGTTGCCATCTGCAATCTTTGCAGTCAACGCATTAGTCGCGGTAAGCAAACACTCACCTAGGGACGACCGCCTTAAGAAGGCACATGAGCAGCCATCACCGAGCCGAGTGGGAGCAATGGAACACACAAAGCCACACTCCAGGCTCTCACCGTCCAGCCTCGTCTTCTACTTCTCCTTCTCCACTCTCCTCACAATTGTCCTCCACTCCACCTTCCATCATGCCAAGCTCACGTTTTTCTGCAAAAAGGCAGACTTCCGTGGGCCTAATGTTCGGGCGTAAAAAAATGATGACGCCGGATAACCCTCTTGCCCAACGTTTGACGGACGGCTGTTGTCAGAACTCATAGCCCGCCAACTACTGCCATATAAACTGGTGGACTCGGAGGCCTTTCGCAAATTTGTGGCCACTGGAACACCACAATGGAAGGTCCCAGGAAGGAAGTATTTCTCAGAGAAGGGCATGCCAGAGCTATATGGCCATGTTCAGCGGCAAGTGAATGTATCTCTGGCACACAGTGTCGGTGCCAAGATACATCTGACCACAGACACGTGGTCTAGCAAACAGGTATATCACTTTTACTGCCCACTGGGTGAACCTTCTGACGGCCGTCAAGCATGTAACCCGTGGCACCCGTGTACATTTGGTTTTACCGCCACGGATTGCATGCAGGCCTGACTCTTCTTCTCCTCCTCCTCCTACTCCATCCTCCTCCCTCTCCTCCTCAGCTGACTCCTCCTTTTCCTCTGCTAGCGTCTCTTCCGCTGCGCCGCCCAAGCTCCCCAGAACCTATTCGACATGCCAGGTGAGACGTTGCCATGCCGTGCTGCGTCTGTTGTGCCTGGAAGCCAAGAGCCACACTGGCCCGGCACTCCTTTCAGCTTTGCGTTCACAGGCAGATCAGTGGCTAACACCGCTCAATTTGACAGTTGGTAAAGTGGTGTGTGACAACGGTGCCAATCTGCTTAGCGCATTGAAACAGGGCAAAATCACGCACGTGCCATGCATGGCACACGTCTTAAACTTGGTCGTGCAGCGATTCCTTGTCAAATACCCTGGGGTCCAGGACATCTTGCGGCAGGCAAGGAAAATCTCGGCCCATTTCAGAAGATCTTACACGGCCATGGCTCGCCTTGCTGACATTCAGCGGCTACACAATCTGCCGGTCAGACGTCTTATTTGCGATTGTCCGACGCGATGGAACTCAACCTTCTATATGCTTGATAGGCTGCTCCAGCAGAAACGTGCAGTTAACGTCTACCTGTATGAACTCTGCGGCAGAACCGGTTCTGTGGAGCTGGGGTTTTTTTCACCGTGCCAGTGGCTGCTCATGCGCGATGCATGCAGACTTCTGCGGCCATTTGAGGAGATCACCAAACTGGTCAGTCATGGCGCCATCAGTGACATGGTACCTTATGCCTTCTTTATGGAGCGTGCATTGAGTCGTGTCATTGATCAAGCTGTGGAGGAGCAGGAGCGGGAAGATGAGGAAGTCGCAATGCTGGATGAATTCCCAGGGGAGGGCTACTCTATCTGAGACAAGTGAACAACAGGAGTCTGAAGAGGAGTCAGAGGAGGATGGTGCCGGGGCGGATGAGGAGGAGCAAGAAGAGCATGCTTTAAACCTTTCTGGGATCCCTGTTGTGCGTGGATGGGGAGAGGAGAAGAGGACGACATTATCCTGGATGATGAGCAGGAGCCAGGCCACCACACCGCTTCCACTTTAGTGCAAATGGGACCTTCATGCTCCAGTGTTTTAATAGGAACCCCCCGTATAAAAAGCATAAGGGTCAAGGACCAGCACTGGGTGGCAACGTACTTAGACCCCCGGTACAAACACAAAATGGCGGAAATGCTACCGCCGTCACAGAGGGCTGTCAGAATGCAGCACTTCCAGGCCGTGCTTGGAGAAATGCTGCATTCTGCTTTTGCGTGCGCTGGCAGAGGAGCAATTCCCACTCCCAAGGAAGGAGTTGCGGGTACCAATCCAACAGTGCCTGCAAGAAGAGGCCAGTTTGAAAATGTGTTGGTGACTTCGGATATGAGGTCATTCTTTCAGCCGACCCATCGACAGGTGTCATCCGGATCCAGCATCAGGGAACGCCTAGACCATCAGGTGTCCGACTACATCGGGTTAACGGCCGATGTGGACGCTCTGAGGAGTGATGGACCCCTGGACTAATGGGTGGGCAGGCTTGACCTCTGGCCAGAGCTTGCCCAATTTGCAATCGAATTGTTGGCTTGCCCCTCATCCAGTGTCCTGTCCGAAAGGACGTTCAGCGCAGCAGGAGGGATCGTGACCGATAAGCGTACTCGCCTAGCTCACGACAGTGTTAACTACCTCACATTTCTAAAAATGAATGAGGCATGGATCTCGGAGGAATTCAACACATGTGACCAGTAGACCATGTATATGTCTATAAACAATTTTTTTAATCGAGCACAGAGACCTTCGTTCTTCATTTGGCTCACTTCCTTGTCCAAAAAAAGCACACCGTACTATATGCCCGTACCCTCCTCTTTGAAGAGGTTGATGTGTCATATTTCTACTGGGGCTGCTTATTATGAGGGGCTCCCAACATCCCTGTGCTGTGCTGACATCCTCCTGGGGCTGTATCTCTGCTGTGCATATCATGAGGGGCTCCCACCATCCCTGTGCTGTGCTGACTTCCTCCTGGGGCTGTACCTCTGCTGTGCATATTTTGAGGTGCTCCCACCATCCCTGTGCTGTGCTGACTTACTCCTGGGGCTGCTTATTATGATGGGCTCCCACCATCCCTGTGCTATGCTGACATCCTCCTGGGGCTGCTTATTATGAGGGGCTCCCACCATCCCTGTGCTATGCTGACATCCTCCTGGGGCTGCTTATTATGAGGGGCTCCCACCACCCCTGTGCTATGCTCATTATGAGGGGCTCCCACCATCCCTGTGCTATGCTGACTTCCTCCTGGGGCTGCTTACGGTGCACGTGTCCGTGATGTATATCACGGTGCTGATGTCAGTGCTGTATATCACGGTGCTGCTGTCAGTGCTGTATATCACGGTGCTGGTGTGAGTGCTTTATGTCACGCTGCTGATATCAGTGCTCTCTATCACGGTGCTGTTGTCAGATCATTCTATCACGGTGCAGGTGTCATTGCTGTATGTCACGCTGCTGATGTCAGTGCTCTCTATCACGGTGCTGCTGTCAGATGACTATCACGGTGCAGGTGTCATTGCTGTATGTCACGCTGCTGGTGATCATCTCCTGCACCCTCTTCTTTGCCTACCCTGGTCCCTGACCTTCCCTCTCCTCCATTGCCTTCATGCGCTCCACAGTCCTGAATTGTCACAACAATTTCCCATATAAAAAAAGAATGCTTGTAGTTGTCGATCCCAGATTCACCTCATACATGTGTTATGTCATTGGCCATGTGGTGGGACTATGTTTGCACAGCTATTAATTATTTTGTGGCTGCAAATTTGACCTGTAGGTTTGTGAAGTTCACCTCCCATTGAAGTCAATGGGGCCCGCCGCGAACGTTCCGGTTCACAAACTATCGGCCGCGTTCGGGGTCCGCATTTGTGAAATGTCCCGTCGGAAGTTCGTCCATCACTACACAGTACTGGTCCTTGACCCTTATTCTTTTTATACGGGGGTCCCTGTTAAATCACTGGAGCATGAAGGCCCCCATTTGCACTAAACTGGAAGCAGTGTGGTGGCCTGGCTCCTGCTCATCATCCAGGATAATGTCATCGTCCCCATTCTCCTCTCCCCATCCATGCACAACAACAGGGATCCCAGAAAGGTTTAAAGCATGCTCTTCTTGCTCCTCATTATCCGCCCATCACCATCCTCCTCTGACTCCTCTTCAGACTCCTGTTGTTGACTTGTCTCAGATAGAGTAGCTCCCCCCTTGGGAATTCATCCAGCATTGCGACTTCCTCATCTTCCCGCTCCTGCTCCTCCACGGCTTGATCAATGACACAACGCAATGCACGCTCTATAAAGAAGGCATAAGGTACCATGTCACTGATGGCGCCATGGCTGCGACTGACCAGTTTTGTGATCTCATCAAATGGCCGCAGAAGTCTGCATGCGTCGCGCATGAGCAGCCACTGGCACGGTGAAAAAAAAACAAGCTCCCCAGAACCTGTTGTGCCACAGAGTTCGTACAGGTAGATGTTAACTGCGCGTTTCTGCTGGAGCAGCCCATCAAGCATATAGAAGGTTGAGTTCCATCGTGTCAGGCAATCGCAAATAAGACGTTTGACCGGCAGATTGTGTCGCCGCTGAATGTCAGCAAGGCGAGCCATGGCCGTGTAAGATCTTCTGAAATGGGCCGAGATTTTCTTTGCCTTCCGCAAGATGTCCTGGACCCCAGGGTATTTGACAACAAATCGCTGCATGACTAAGTTTAAGACGTGTGCCATGCATGGCACGTGCACGATTTTGCCCTGTTTCAATGCACTAAGCAGATTGGCACCGTTGTCACACACCACTTTACCAACTGTCAAATTGAGCGGTGTTAGCCACTGATCTGCCTGTGAATGCAAAGCTGAAAGGAGTGCCGGGCCAGTGTGGCTCTTGGCTTCCAGGCACAACAGACGCAGCACGGCATGGCAACGTCTCACCTGGCATGTCGAATAGGTTCTGGGGAGCTTGGGCGGCGCAGCGGAAGAGACGCTAGCAGCGGAAAAGGAGGAGTCAGCCTGAGGAGGAGAGGGAGGAGGATGGAGTAGGAGGAGGAGAAGAAGAAGAGCCAGGCCTGCATGCAATCCGTGGCGGTAAAACCAAATCTACACGGGTGCCACGGGTTACATGCTTGATGGCCGTCAGAAGGTTCACCCAGCGGGCAGTAAAAGTTTTATACCTTCCCTGCCCGTGGTTGCTAGACCACGTGTCTGTGGTCAGATGTATCTGCCTTTTTGCAGAAAAACGTGAGCTTGGCGTGATGGAAGTTGGAGTTGAGGACAATTGTGAGGAGAGAGGAGAAGGAGTAGTAGAAGACGAGGCTGGACGGTGAGAGCCTGGAGTGTGGCTTTGTCTGTTCTGTTGCTCCCACTGGGCTCGGTGATGGCTGCTCATGTGCCTTCTTAAGGCGGTCGTCCCTAGGTGAGTGTTGGGCTTACCACGACTAATGCGTTGACTGCAAAGATTGCAGATGGCAACGCTATTGTCAGCAGCGGACACGTTAAAAAAAGCCCACACTGCGGAGCCATGTGCCGGTGTCCTGGGAGCGCCAGATGTGACCGTACATGGTCGATGACTCGCTCCTGATACATTTGCCGTCTGCTTTGTCCCTCCTGTGCAATGTAAGTTATTCCTGCTTCTCCTCCCTATCTGCTGGTCCATATCTCCCTCTGAACTCCACTCCTCTTCCTCTCTTGTGGGCACCCACGTGACATCACTAGACACGTCATCATCGACGTCACCTTCCCCACCGCTATAAGTAGAGATCTCGGAGTAGGCAGCAACACCGGGGACCAACCTCCTCCTTGGGCTGATCTGGGTACTGTCGTCAGACTGCTGAGTAGCGGTTGTTGCTACCTTCTGTTCCTGATCCAATACCAAGAGTGGCTGCGCATCAGAAATGTCTTGATATGGATTGGAAAATAATTCCTGTGACTCAAGCGGAAGGTATGTGGTGGTGGTGGTGTCTTTGGGGGTGCACATAGCAGAGAGTGAAGAAGAGGGTGCAGATCGAGAGGATGAGGAGAGTGCAGAAGAGTAAGGCTGAGTGAGCCACTCAACCAAGTCTGGTGCGTCCTTTAAAGTAATTGAACGCACCTTCTGCAACTTCCCACTTTGGCTCTAGCCTGTTGCTCCTGCCCTACCCCTACCAACCCTGCGGAAGGGCCTGCCTCTTCCTCTGCCTGTCATTTTTAAATGACCCTGTGACAAAACTCTCAGTCCCTATACTGATGAAGGACTGCTGCAGTATAGGGCAGTGGTCAGCAGTAGTGCACCTCAACCCTATGTATTGTGGACCTATACCAGTCCTTAAGGAATAGCAGACTGTACCTCACTCAACCCTATGTACTGTAGTACCCTATACCTTACCAGTCCTTATAAGGACCTTTGTGGAACAAGTAGGTTGTGTGTGACTGATTAGCAGACTGTACGTCAGTCCCTATACTGATGAAGGACTGCTGCAGTATAGGGCAGCGGTCAGCAGTAGTGCACCTCAACCCTATGTATTGTGGACCTATACCAGTCCTTAAGGAATAGCAGACTGTACCTCATTCAACCCTATGTACTGTAATACCCTATACCTTAACAGTCCTTATAAGGACCTTTGTGGAACAAGTAGGTTGTGTGTGACTGATTAGCAGACTGTACATCACTCCCTATACTGATAAAGGACTGCTGCAGTATAGGGCAGGGGTCAGCAGTAGTGCACCTCAACCCTATGTATTGTGGACCTATACCAGTCCTTATAGAATAGCAGACTTTACCTCACTCAACCCTATGTACTGTAGCACCCTAGACCAAGTTACCAGTCCTTATAAGGACCTTTGTGGAACAAGTAGGTTGTGTGTGAGTGATTAGCAGACTGTACGTCAGTCCCTATACTGATGAAGGACTGCTGCAGTATAGGGCAGCAGTCAGCAGTAGTGCACCTCAACCCTATGTATTGTGGACCTATACCAGTCCTTACAGAATAGCAGACTGTACCTCACTCAACTCTATGTACTGTAGCACCCTACATCAGGCTACCAGTCCTTATAAGGACCTTTGTGGAACAAGTAGGTTGTGACTGATTAGCAGACTGCAGCAGAAGGGCAGCAGTCAAGTATAATCTTTCTATATTTGGAAGAAAGAATATTATACGTGTACAAGCCTATTACCATACCACTGATACCAGTCCTGAAAAGAACCTTTGTGGACCTAATATAGTAACAGCTACTAATTAAACTGACCCTCACTGCCTCACACACAGCTTCCTACCTGTCCCTATATAAACTGACAAAACAGAGGCTGCTGGAACAATAACTGGAATAGCACTTTTGTGGACCTGATAGTAACAGCTAATGATTAAACTGACTGTCCCTGCAGCACACACCGTCCTGTCCCTTCCTCTACACTGACAAAAGACACTCAGGCTGCTGCAACAATGACTAGCACAGCACTGCCTCAAACCTATATCCTGAACTACACCTAACACCTATACCAGTCCTATAAATAACTTTTGTGTACCAAAAGTTATTGCAACAATGACTAGCACAGCACTGCCTCAAACCTATATCCTGAACTACACCTAACACCTATACCAGTCCTATAAATAACTTTTGTGTACCAAATAGCTAGCGATTTGGGTCACTGCAATCTCTCCCTGCTCCACACAGCAACCTCTCCCTATAGTGACAGAAGAAAAATGTAAAATGGCCGCCGGATCGGGTGTATTTATAAGTTAGGGGGAATGTCCAAGTGTCCATGTGCTGTAATGTCTCAATTGGCTGTCCTGTACCCCATGATGGATGTGTCATCATAGGTCAAAGTTCTTTTACACAGTAAACACGGAAGTCCACCGGGCGAACGACGGCAATAGTCCGCCGATCGGGCGGACCGCGAACAGCCGAAATTTGCCGCAAAACGACCTCCGGGCGAACCGTTCGGCCATCACTAGTGAGGAGGAGGACCCGGTAACATCTCGTTACCGCGGTCTGTTTACATTCTGTGACTGGCTGTGATTGGACACAGCCGGTCACGTGGTACAGTGCCAATTTCATTGGCTCTTTACTGCGATTGGAGTTGGGCTGTGTCAGGGTGACAAGCCACATCCCCGATCGGCGCTCTGCACGCGCCCTATAACGGCATAGTACATGTGACCGGCTGTGATTGGACACGGCCGGTCATCTGTATGGGGGGAGGTTGGGAATGGAAACCACACAGATCGGGGATGGGCTGTGTCCGAGGGACACAGCTCATCCACGATCACCATGCTGCGGGCCGCCGCCGGCCCACAGGAGCGGCAAAATACCGAGGCCGTCATATGACTTCCACCCAGGATAGGCGATCCCATCTGTGGCCGTCATATGACTATGGGCGGGTATTGAAGTGGTTAAAAAAAGACTCTGGCTATAGGACACAGTTCTCCAATTCTATCTTATTGAGTGACGGACAACATTGTTGGAGAGAGTCAGCGATCTGCAAGATTCAGTCTGCCGATTTTGGTGCTGACATCCACAAGCTAAAGGCCGCGGCTGGGTTATAGCCATTTATGGTTGCTATCTGGTATGCAGGTCCATATTACTGTGGCAGGCACTCTCCCGTCCGTTTTTATACACTGTGGGGACAACAACAAGCTGAAGAGATTAACCCCCCTGACGGTATTCCCGAGTCTGACTCGGGGTTGATTTTTTATACCAAAAGCGGTATCCCCGAGTCAGACTCGGGACAGCGTCGCTGGATCCAGGAGGAGGTTTACTTACCTTCTCCCTCGGATCCAGCGTTGTCTCCCCGCTGCACGAGCGAGCCGTGTCTCGCTCGATGCATCACACACCGCCGATCTCCGTGCCCTGCGAGCGTTGCGACGCACGGGCACGGAGATCGGCGCCAAATTCAAAAAGTGAAACAAACAGTATACATACAGTATAATGTAATCTTACAGATTACATTGCTGTATGTAAATATTTCACATCCCCGTTGTCCCTAGTGGTCTGCCCAGTGTCCTGCATGCAGTTTTATATAATAAAAACTGTTCTTTATGCCTGGAAACTGGAGATTGCCCATAGCAACCAAAACTGTCACTGTACATCAAAAATGATTTTAGACCAGCTAAAAAACAGTGATAATAAATTAGAATCACTCGCAGAATTGAGCGATAGCGATTTGTGGGGAGATCCGTCATCAAATACTGAAAAGTAATGACAGTGACAATTCTGCAACTGAGCAAATTTCAGTGTTTTTGATTTGATTACATTATTGAATAATTTTTATTATTGTTATATTATTATTTGGTACAATTATTTATAATTATTTATTATATTATAATTTATGATTTAATTTTTCAAACTTTATCATACCCGGGATGTCTGCTAGACTCTGGTTTGGACAGATTTAAGAGAGTTATTCCTAAGAAATGAGGACTACAATATAAAACGCCAAATTTTCATGCAAAATAATGGTACCGCTTTTAGCACCTAAAATCCGAAATAATCGTACCACCAGGGAGGTTAATTATGGACTTTCTGCATATTCCTATGTTTTGATTGGATCAATTGAATGATGCTTTTTTTTAGCACAGCTTCTCTATTCCCAGGGAATAAAATCCATCATACCCCTTAGTAAAAGCACCACACAAAGTAAATCAAAACACAGGCTAGGCACGCCGTTAACCCTTTGATTGCCCTACATGTATAACCCCTTCCCAGTGTCATTAGTATAGTGACTGTATATTTTTCGCACTGATCACTTTTAGTGTTCCCACAAAGTGACAAAAAAAGTGTCAGTGTCAAAATGTCTGCTGCAATATTGCAGCCCCACTATAATTCGCTGATCGCCGCCATTACTAGTATAAAAAAAAAAAAAAAAAAAAAAAGATTCCAGGATATATCCCATAGTTTGTAGACACCAACTTTTGCGCAAATCAATATACGTTTACTGGGATTTTTTTTTCACCAAATATATGTAGCAGAATCCATATTGGAAATAATTTATGAAGAAATTTGATTTTGAATTTCTTATTGTATATATTTTATAGCCGAAAGTTAATATATATTTTTTTTTTTCAAAATTATCAGGCTTTTTTGTTTATAGTGCAAAAAAAAAAAAAAAATGACAGATTTTATTTGGGTACAGTGCTGCATGACTCCGTAATTAAACAATTAAAGTAACGCAGTGCCGTACCGCAAAAAATTGCCTGGCTTTAAAGGGGGTAAATCTTCCGAAGGTAAAGAGGTGATTTATTTTACTTTTTTTTTACACTGTACCTTTCATTATTTTTATTTTTTTTAGACCCCATATATCACTTTTGGCATCTTATCAAACCACGACTGATTTGAGCAGATGCATTCACAAGCCGGTAATGGCTCGTTTACATTACACTAAAGCCAGAAGTGATTAAATCCTTGTCGCTTACAGCTTCATCAGTTCCTCCCACTGTGTGCTCAGAAGCCGATGCCGTCGGTTACATTCTTACCGGGCTCCCCGATAGGATGTGAGAGACCAGTAAAGGACATGGTGCCGGGGGGGGGGGGGGGGGGCCCCTTCCGCCACCTGTAAAAGTGATCCAATGGCTATATAGCTTCTGGGATCACTTTATGTGATAGGGAATCGCCAGTGGTAAAAACAATTGTAGCTGCAGTCATGATCCTGGGTACTGCAATCAAACAACAAGATAAAAAGTGTGAATTCCTCCCCAAAATCCATACCAGATGCTTATCTGAGAATGCCACCTAGATGGCCTGGAAAGGGAGGGCAGTGGGCATACCAGACACAACATGGGGAGATAAACTTGCCTTGAGGAACAAAGGCCTCTGCCCCACAACCCTGGCTTGGTGGTTATAGGAGTCTGTATGTAGGGAGCTTATCAGAATCTAGAAGCCCCCTTTATACCCCTCCCCCTGGTTACTCATTCACAAACAATAGCATAAATAGGCCTTACTTATAGCAATGTTGTGCGACTCAGTGAGAGCATTCATGTGGCTGCCTACCATAGTCTCTGTAGGAAGCTTTAGGAACAGACAGTGTCAAGATGAAAACCACTAATGTGTTGCTAAACCCACAACAGTAAAATCAGTCTGTATATGCAGTAAAGCATGCTTGTTATACTCATTGTGGAACCTAAGGGGTTAATTTTCTGCATTGTGTGAAAAAAGATGTTTGCTCCTTTATTCTCTGATACTCCCCTTCTTCTACTGTCCCCAATCCAGCTCCTAATGTAGAGCCTTTGGAGTCACTCTGCATATGCTCAGTTTGATGTTTATTGCTAGAGAGTTTTTTTTTCTTCAGAGGGTGTATGTTATCAGCACAGGTCAATCTGCACTGTCTAGCACTGTCTAGACATGGGGGCCAGAGGTCCTGCAGCCTAATTGGACAGTCAGAGTAGAATGAAAACTCCCCCAAGCTTTAACCAGACACTGATAGAAGTCACAAAACTGCTATATACTGCTGATGAAAAAGGTATTAAGCAGTTTAGATTTACTAAAATAATTACATTTCCATGTTCTGTGTACATCCAGATATAATGAATGCAGGGTCCTGGGTTTAGTAACACTTTAAGCAAAACAGTTCAGAACACCAATACTTGTGATTATCTTCATAAACCTCATCCCACTCAGTGATGGCCACGGTAGATATGGTATTACAGGTGACTACCTTAAGGGATCCAAGGATGCAGGAACATAGGGCCAACCTACTGGAAAGTAAGCCCGGAGCAAAGAAAGAAAACAGCATAGGCGCAGGGCGGCATGACAGGGTTAACAGGGACGTCCAGGAGTCAGGAGAGGGCGGTACTGTTATCGAACTGGGAAGGAAGTAGCAGAGGTAATGTGCAGAGGGGGCGGCTCCTCCCCTCCTCAGTCTGCTGATCTCAATCGAGCTTCCCACCCTCCCTCCCTTAGCTTTGGGGGATGTTGTTTTTTATTAACGTGTTTGCTTTATTTTCCAGTTATTGAGTTGTCGTGGCAGCGGCATGGTGTTGGTCTGTGCAGATGAAGGATTTACCCCAGTGATGGAAGAGCGCGGAACCTATCGGTGGTGATACAGCTAACAATGGTTTTAGCTGAAGTTGATATCAGGTGCACTGCGGTCAGTGTTTGGCCTCTGAGCTAGTTTGTCAGCTTGAGGTCTATTAGAGTTGGGTACCGCAGTGCCGGAAGGTTTTATGATGGTGGTTGGTGGGTTTATCCTAGCACAGACCAACGGGAGGAGTTCAATGGAGGAAGTGCCTTAATACCTGAGTTTAGATTTGTTAATTTATGTTATTTATGCTATTTATGTTAATTATTTTGAATATTTTATAATAAAGATAATTGGCTGCTATGGCCATGTTTTACTCCAGATTGGTGTGGTCTCAGTTTCTGGGGTATTTAAATGTAGGGGGCATAGCAGTGGTAAGGATTGGTAAAAAAAGGGGAGTAAGTCACATTATGTTATACACTAGTCATGTCAGTACTCTGGCTGTAATTGGGGAAGGGATTCCCACTGGGTCTTCCTGAAAAGTTGTTTGCCATTAGGTTCTTCTCACATGCCGGTTCTGACAGTGAAGAGCCACTCACCTGGCTGCAGATCACTTGCCCAGCAACATCTGCCCTAACAGGTGTGGCCTCTATGAGCAGCTGAAGGGAGGGAGCTGAGGCAGTTAGCCGCCCTATGCATGTCCAGAAAAGCAGAAAGTTGTGGGTAAGATAGTTTAAGAGGCCTTTGGTAAGGGTGTAGGAGGTACTTCTAGGAACATGGCTTTCAGTAATATTAAATATAATGTAATCTGAGAACCATGGAATAAATCCTCTTTTGGAAAGCAGTTTTATTGTTGAGTAACTCAGGCAGATACTGTCTATCAGGGGGAGACTGACAACTCATGGGGCCCCCTAGCAATATGAGATCATAGGGCACCCCGTGTCCCCGTCCAAACTTAAGTCACACCAAAACAAAGCGCCATTTACATATTGCACTGCCCACATTACATGTGTTCAGGTATCCCCGGACTCCCTACCCCCGGTTTCTCACAACTTCCCAAGCCCCCCCCCCAAGTATACCCTTCCACTGGTGGTGTTCCTAGTTTCTCACACGATCCTTCATCCTCCAGCTCTTTGCCAGAGATTTGCAGCTCTCAATCTTCTCGATGTGTCTTCTTTATTAAGGCAGCTGGGAGGTTCAAGTCAGTGAGCATGGTGTCCTGCTCCTCACCCAGAAATCCCACCGGTACCGGGCTCTGTAGCTCCATCCTAGACATTCTGCCACCTCTCATCATTGAGGGTCTTTAGGTGTAGAAATATTGGCCACCCCGGCATGCACTGCATGGACAAACCCTCTGGAGGATCAAAACTCTGTGAATTGCAATAGGCTGAAGAGGGAGGGGGCTGAGCTGAGGAGGCTGAGTGTCCAAAGAAGCGGGGACTTAAAGCTTTTGACCCAATAAAGGTACCAAGAGTCAGGGCCAGTGCCAGGATTTTTGTCTACATAGGCGAAGGGGCATTTTGCTTCCCCCCAGTCTCCCACTACCCCCTCCCCTGCACAGTGCAACCCCTACCAGTTGTTGCACCACAAAAAATGCAGCATGCTCCACAAATATTACAGCTATTCCTCAACTAGCACAGCACACTTCCATATCCCCCAGTACATCTCTGCTTCTCCAGAACACCCTATACCCCCCCAGGCCAGCACACCTGCAAACCCCAGAACATATTTGTACCCCTAGCTTACCTATGTAGTCCCTCAGCACATCTTTGAAGCCCCAGAACACCTCCATACCTCCCAACACCTGTACAACCAGAACACTTATTACCCTCAAAAAAGTCCCAGGACACCTCCATACCCACTTGCACATCTCTGCACCCCCCAGCACATGTCTATATCCCACATACCTCTCCAGGATATATCTGTACCCCCAGCACACTTCTGTACCCCTAGTACACTTTTGCACCCTTGGAATCCTCTGTGCCTTCAGTATGTCTCCATACCTTTAACACCCCTCAGCACATGTACTCTTTTGCACATGTCTGCCTCCTCCCCCCCACACACACACACACACACACACACACACACACACACACACACACACACACACACACCCTGTACCCTCGACACTAGGGCTGCAACTAACGATTATCTTCATAATTGATTAGTTGGCTGATTTTATTGTTTCGATTAATCGGTTAATGACCTTAAAAAAAAAAAGTGTGTCAAATTGACGTTAATTTTCAACCACAGTGATGGGAAAATTTGGAAAGAATAGAAAACTGGAATTTTCAGACAGTGTATTTGGTTTTCATTCAAAAATGACATTAATTTTAAAAACAGAATGTTAAAAACAAGTGAAAATTTCAAACAAAATTATTTTATTCAGTGACTGTACAAAGATTTTTCGTCTGAATATTCTCATCTGAAAATTGATTCATGTGACCAGCATAAGGCTCGGCACACACCTATGCAGTTTTCTTTTGACCCATTTCTGCAGTGCTTTTTGCTGTGCGTTTTTGATTTCTGCGCACATAATTTTACTGCAATTTGCAAATTAAATGAATAAATAAATTATAAGTAAATGAACTGTAGTGCGTTTCTGCAAAAAGCACCAATAAACATATAGATGTGAACCAGGTCTAAGACATTTAGTAACATAATGTGGTTAAAAACGAAAAAACTAAAATGAGCCCTTTATATTAATAAACATGCAGATAATCACTACTTAAGGGGTTAATTTTTTTTACTGTAGAACTGTGAAAGTAATATTTACAGTAGCGATTATTTGCTCTTTTTGTACTATAAAGGGCTCATTTTAGTTTTTTTTTCTAACCTCATTATGTTACTAGCTGATTAATCGATTATGAAAATAGTAATCGATTAATTTCAGAATCGATTAGTTGTCGATTAATTAATTTGTGGTTTCAGCCCTACTCTACACACCTTTGCATCTCCCAGCATCCTCTATATTACTAAATTATTACTATATTACTACGCAGATGCCACAAAGTATCCTGCTTACAATACGCCAAACAGCACAGAGACAATCCTCAAAACTTCTGGCACAAAGTAATTTGGAGTGATGAGACCAAAATTTAGCTTTTTGGGCACAACCATAAACACTACATTTGGAGAGGAGTTAACAAGACCTATGGTGAAAGGTACACCATTCCTACTGTGAAACACGCAGGTGGATCGCTGATGTTTTGGGGATGTGTGAGCTACAAAAGCACAGGAAAGTTGGTCAAAATTGATGGCAAGATGAGTGCAGTATATGATCAAAAAATACTGGAGGAACATTTGCATTGATCAGCCAGGAAGCTGCGCATGGGATGTACTTGGACTTGTACTTGGACATTCTAACATGACAATGATCCAAAACACAAGGCCAAGTCGACCTGTCATTGGCTACAGCAGAATAAATTGAAGGTTCTGGATTGGCCATCTCTGTGGCCATCTCTGTTTTCTGACCTCAATATCATTGAGCCACTCGGAGGAGATCTCAAACATGCCAAGAGGAATGGAGGAATGGGCAGGTTTACAATCTGAGAAGATAAAGAGCCTCATCCCCAAATACTACAAAAAGACTTCAAGCTGTCATTGATGTGAAAGGGGACAATACACGGTATTAAGAACTGGGGTATGTAAACTTATAAGCACATCTGTACAGTACATATCACACTTTGAATACTGTGCACAGACAACTTGTACCTGTATCACACAGAGGATTACAATAAGACAGGACCAACTATTTTGCCTGGTTCATCACTACTTTACCACATTAACCACTTCAGCCCCGAGCCTCTTTTTGATACTTGTAGTTAAAATCTTTTTTTTGTTAGAAAATTTCTTAGAACCCCCAAACATTATATATATTTTTTTCTAACACCCTAGAGAATAAAATGGTGGTCGTTGCAATACTTTCTGTCACACCATATTTGTGCAGCGGTCTTACAAGAGCACGGTTTTTGCAAAAGAATACACTTTTTTGAATAAAAAATGAAGACAACAGTAAAGTTAGCCAATTTTTCTTAATATTGTGAAAGATAATGTTATGCCCGCTAATTTGATATCCAACATGTCATACTTCAAAATTGCGTCTGCTCGTGGAATGGTGACAAACTTTTACCTGTAGATAAAAAATACTATATATAGCCGTGCTTAGGTTTTAAACTTGGTTGCTGCCGCCCTACAGATCTACAGCCCCCAACAGAAGGCCATGGATGTGCAAAGTTTTATAGAGAGAATATAGGGCCCAAGGCGCTACCCAAAATTTATATACACTCAATCAGTATTGAAAGGGTTTCCAAAATCCTCTCTACCATCAGAGGAAGAGACCCTCTAAGCAAAAAGGAAGACAAGATTACTCTGTGTCTCCTCTAATACTGAGGACATGCTACATATGTTATATTAGGCTATAATATCCAGTAAGGCCACCAGATCGTACACACAAGGTACCAACCTATAATGAGTGCATGTACACAACATACACTCAAAGCAAGCAGATGAGGCACACCAACCTCTACATCCACACTCCCAAGGCTATTATATGAGGCAGTACATAATATCGAGATGGATTAAACAGATAAAATAATTATAAAAAAATAATTATGAATATAGATATCAAAAAGAAAAGTCTATATAAATCAGACCATATATATAAGTGTGAGATAATCACTATGCTTCTCTATTACTCAACTATTTCACACTATATATCTCCAAGTGAGAGAAAAGAGGAGCATCATCTATCAATAGTCCATATAACATTAAAGTCCGAATTTTGTGCAAAAAACAGTTCACCGAAGTTCATAAAGTGCAAAATGCGCAAAAGTGCAAAAACATCTGTAGAAAATATACAAACACCAGATATTTTTGTATATGACCCTCAAAAAAAGCTTTCCAAAAATTGTATATAACTAATGTGCACAGTCAATGTGTATCTGTCTAAAGAGCTATGAAGTGAATCAAAAATAAAAATAACGCATCAGGTTAAAGGTGACTTTAGTGCTTGATCAAAATAATCCAGTGACTTCCGTGCTCGCCCACTCGGGTCCCCACTCACCAGATCCTTGTCACCCTAGGGGGTAAAATGCATGTAGTCCCTCAGTGTCCAACTGTTTCCATTCGATTCGTCCACCTCCTTTCACTTATCCATATTCTTTATACCTGGGATGGTCCCCCTCTATTTTGTTAAGAGCTTGTAGCCATATGATGGATCCTCAGAGAACAAAAGGCAGCTCCCATGGTGCAGTATTTTAATGACCAAAATTCATTTATTAAAAAACTCTTAGCCCTTGTACACATGGTCAGATATTCCGACGGAAAATGTCCGATCGGACCGTGTTGTCAGACTGTGTGTGGGCTCCATCGTACTGTTTCCGTCGGAATATCCAACGGACAAAGTTTTAGAGCTGGGCTATAAAACTTTCTGACAACATGATCTGATCGGACTTTGTCTGATTGTGTGTAGAGAATTCCGATCGGACAAAATGCCACGCATGCTCAGATCAAATTCCTAGACCAAAGCTATTGGCTACTAGCCTGAACGTAGTCCCATCGTAACGAAATAACGTCGTCATGTTACGTACGATCGGATTTTCCAACAACTTTGTCTGACCGTGTGTATGCAATACAAGTTTCGGACAAAATCCATCGTACAAATGGGCTTATAGTTCAAAAGTTTACAAAATTAAAAAATAATAATAAAAAATGATATAGTGGCCGGCAGATACAAAAAACAAAACAGAGGACGAAGTTAGAAAAACACCTATCGGGTCCAAATAGCTTGCACTGGTACCACCAATACCCAGCGTGATGCACCCACTATGGCCTGTGTGCTAACTACACAAATCCTCACGTAATTGATAAAAAACTAAGCAAAATTCGATTGTTTAATATCCTCGGTAAAACAGCTAGATCTGTGGAGGAGCGGTGTGCGTTTCAGCTGCGCTCCACATGATCTGCAGTCCGGAAGTGACATAGTGTGCGTGGCTCCGTCGTATGTGTTTAGTCATTGACGTCTTCAGCGGCTGTGCCACGCCACTACACACTACAGTCTATAAGGACGGACTAGTCACCTCCTACTCCTAATCTTCCAATCAGATAGCTAAAAAACTCTCAATATGCTTTCCTACACTTACGGACGGCTTAAACATTAGGCATTTCTAAAGGAGCCGTAAATATTGCATTATCCAGTATAACCTGGTATGTTGCGCGTATAAATATGAGCACCCCTACTGGTCAACCCTAAACACATAGTCTTCCCTACAGGCAACTACACTAGCCCGGTCTGATATTATCCTATGGGCTTACCATTGAACCAGATATTACTCTCCTACGTCAGAAAAATGCAAGTTATATTCCAAAAATGCTAATTATATTCCAAAAAAATTCCCTTTTTCTGATTTCCAAATGAGGGGCAATAGTGCACTCCACCCACATTTATTTACGTATGTCCTAACTAGGGTATCTAATTTACCCCTCTACTAGAGCTATACCTCACTCATTTAGATAAAATCAATACACCTTTTTGTTGCCATTTAACCATTGACCCAGGTGCCATCCAAAAACTAATATAATGATACCTAATCATAGTAAATGGCACCTTGGACCACTGTAGGGCTTCCGCTAATCCAAAGGAAGCCCAACAAGAAATTTTATCGGAAGTACATAGATGACCTCATAGTATTATGGGACGGAACATCTGATTCCTTTGAGAAATTCCTTAGTAGCCTGGATAACAACAAATACGGTTTAACTTTCAGTGGAAAATGTAACAACTATAAGATAGAGTACTTAGACTTGGAAATTTTCAAAAATGAAGATGCTCTTAACACAAAGACCTACTTCAAAGAAACAGACAGAAACGGTTATACACCAAATCCTAGTTGCCATCACCCCAAGTGGAAGGGGAACATCCTGAAAGGACAGCTATTAAGGCTTTCGAAGAAACTGTGATTTACTGGAAGATTTTTCCATACAAGCTGACAGATTGATAAAGCAATTTGTGGAGAAAGGCTATAAACATGAATCATTAGTAAAACTTAAGAAGGATATCGGAAACACAGACAGAAAAACCCTGTTTAACAAATCAAAAAAGGAAATAAGAAAAATGGATCTGGCCTTCATTACAGGGTATAGTACACAACATCAAGATATTAAGAAAATTGTGAAGAAATATTGGCCCATCCTTTAGGAAGATAAAGTTCTAACATCCTCCCAAAAAAGCCTTGACCCATGAAGAAGAGACTGTACTGAAAACGAACAATTTCCTATTGGTGTAAAAAATAACATCAGGCGAACAAACTAATATTAATACTGGCTCAATGACGTATGTGTATTTGGGGTATGTACAATCAGCCAGTGGTCTTAGGTATGACAAACATAAAATATTTTTTTTTTCCTACAAGTATCATTACTTCAGTTATTCATTATTTTTTATTATACAATTTTCTTCTTCTTAATCCCCCTCAAATTAGTGAGGTGGGTATTGGTGGTACCAGTGCAAGCTATTTGGACCCGATAGTAGACATGTGCATTCGTTTTCGTCCGAATTTCAGCTATTTTCGTTTTCGTTTTGACAAACGATAACGAAAGCACAGAATCCGAAAAACGAAAGATCCGACATAAATAAATGCTTTATTTTCGTTTTCATTGTTACAACAGTTCGATATAGAATAGAAGATTCAATGTGACTCTGACAATAATCTGTGTCTATAGAACCTGTGGTCGAATGTGCCTAACCTTACCTCTATTAGTCCAAGATTATATAGAGAAAATATTCGACAGAGAAAAAAGATTTGACAGAGAGAAAAGATTCTGCAAGTTACTGTCCTAAAAAGTGTTTGGGGACCCGAGTCCTGCCCCGGGGGACATTATCCGTATTCTTTATACCTGGGATGGTCCCCCTTTATTTTGTTAAGGGCTTGTGGCGATATGATGGATCCTCAGAGAGAACAAAAGGCAGCTCCCATGGTGCAGTATTTTAATGACCAAAATCAATTTATTAAAAAACTCTTACAGTTCAAAAGTTTACAAAATAAAAAAATAATAATAAAAAAAAATAATAAAAAATGATATAATGGCTGGCAGTTAGAAAAAAAACAAAAAGCAAAAAAACAAAACAGTTATTGAGGACAGAGTTAGAAAAGCACCTATCGGGTAGACATGTGCAGAGTAAAATATTTTGTTTCGGAATTTCGTTTTCGTCCGAAAACTTTATTTAGTTACTCCCAAAATTCGTTTTTATTTATTTAGTTTTTCGTTCAAAAATTGCATTCGTCCGAAAATCCACATGAATTACAATCGAATCTGTCTTTGAAGGCTTATGGTGTTACATCAGAGGGGTGCGGGGTCACCCATACGTCACAGGGAACCCCGGGTTTCCCCTTGCGTCATGGGGGGGGCGGGGTCAGGTGACGGGTGGCCCCGACGGGTGGCCCCGCCCTCCATATATAAGAAACGTCAGGCCGCCGGAATCCCTGCAGTGTCTCCTCCGCGGAGACAGAAGAAGGATGGATTTGCTGCGCTGGATGAGATGAGCCATCGCTGGAGAGATGACCGTCCGTCGCTGGATAGCAAGAATGGATTAGCACCGCTGGAATCTTTTTTTTATTTATTTTTTTATTTTTTAATAAAGGAATTTTTCAAAAGTGTGTGTGTCTTATTTAACTATTTTTTACACTTTCTTTGTGAAATGGTAGGGGTACTTTTGTACCCCCTTACTATTGCAAACAGGGGGGCGGGATCTGGGGGTACCCTTGTTAAAGGGGGCTTCCAGATTCTGATAAGCCCCCGCCCGCAGACCCTCACAACCACCGGCCAGGGTTGTGAGGATGAGGCCCTTGTCCTCATCAACATGGGGACAAGGTGCTTTGATGGGTCACAGACCCCCAAAGCTTCCTCCCAATGTTGAGGGCATGTGGCCTGGTACGGTTCAGGAGGGAGGGGGGCCGCTCTCTCGCCCCCCCCCCTCTTTTCCTGCGGCCTGCCAGGTTGCGTGCTCAGATAAAGGGTCTGGTTATGGATATTTAGGGGGAACCCCACGTCAAATGTTTTCTTAAATTTGAGGCAGGGTTCCCCTTAATATCCATACCAGACCTGAAGGGCCTGGTAATTGAATTTGGGGGACCCCCACGCTTTTTTTTATTAATTTTTTTATCAATAACTTTCAATGAGTGTTCTCTGTATCACGGAGCCGACAATTCATAATAGCTGCGAGTGATTTTAAAGGACTTTTTTTTCCTGCATAAATTACACTTTGTGCAGGGACAGTTCTAAGCACCAGAAACATGAGCCCCTTCACAGGCATACTATAGAAACCCCCCCCCCCCCCCTACGAAATTTAAAGGAATATTACACTTTTGTTTCACTTTAATCATGATTAAAATCACTGCTCCCGAAAAAATGGCAGTTTTTAAAACTTTTTTTTGCATTGATACATGTCCCCTGGGGCAGGACCCGGGTCCCCAAACACTTTTTAGGACAGTAACTTGCAAATTAGTCTTTAGAATTTTGAACGTTGGAGTCCCATAGACTTTAATAGGGTTCTAAAGTATGCTATATACTAGCTCCATCGAACCTTCTTTATACATTCGACAGACACCAAAAGCCTTCAAAGACAGATTCGATCGTAATTCATGTGGATTTTCGGACGAATGCAATTTTTGAACGAAAAACGAAATAAATAAAAATGAATTTCGGGAGTAACTAAATAAATTAAGTTTTCGGACGAAAACGAAATTCCAAAACGAAATATTTTACCCTGCACATGTCTACCCGATAGGTGCTTTTCTAACTCTGTCCTCAATAACTGTTTTGTTTTTTGCTTTTTGTTTTTTTAACGGCCGGCCACTATATAATTTTTTATTATTTTTTTTATTATTATTTTTTTAATTTTGTAAACTTTTGAACTGTAAGAGTTTTTTTAATAAATTGATTTTGGTCATTAAAATACTGCACCATGGGGGCTGCCTTTTGTTCTCTCTGAGGATCCATCATATCGCCACAAGCCCTTAACAAAATAAAGGGGGACCATCCCAGGTATAAAGAATACGGATAAGTGAAAGGAGGTGGACGAATCGAATGAAACAGACACTGAGGGACTACATGCTTTTTACCCCCTAGGGGGACAAGGATCTGGTGAGTGGGGACCCGAGTGGGCGAACACGGAAGTCACTGGATTATTTTGATCAAGAACTAAAGTCACCTTTAACCTGATGCGTTATTTTTATTTTTGATTCACTTCATAGCTCTTGAGACCAGATACACATTGACTGTGCACATTAGTTATATACAATTTTTGGAAAGCTTTTTTTGAGGTACATATACAAAAATATCTGGTGTTTGTATATTTTCTACAGATGTTTTTGCACTTTTGCGCATTTTGCACTTTATGAACTTTGGAGAACTGTTTTTTGCACAAAATTCGGACTTTAATGTTATATGGACTATTTATGGATGATGCTCCTCTTTTCTCTCACTTGGAGAAATATAGTGAGAAATAGTTGAGTAATAGAGAAGCATCGTGATTGAGTATCTCACACTTATATATATGGTCTGATTTATATAGACTTTTCTTTGTGATATCTATATTCATAATTATTTTTTATAATTATTTCATCTGTTTAACCACCTCAATACAGTGCAGTTACACCCCCTTCCTGACCAGGCCAATTTTCAGCTTTCAGCGCTCTCACAGTTTGAATGACAATTACTCAGTCATCCAACACTGTATCCATATGAAACTTGCGTCCTCTTTTCCACACAAATAGAGCTTTCTTTTAGTGGTATTTAATCACTAGTGGGTTTTTTATTTTTTGTGCTATAAATAAAATACAACGTAAATTTTGTGAAAAAAATGCCTTTTTCTTCGTTTTTCTGTCATAAATTTTTGCTAATTAGTAATTTTTCTTCATAAATTTTGGCCAAAATTTATACTGCTACATATCTTTGGTAAAAATAACCCACATTAGTATATATTATTTGGTCTTTGTGAAAGTTATAGAGTTTACAAACTATGGTGCCAATCACTGAAAATTGATCACTTCTGATCAGGCCTTCAGTACATCAGGTGTATCTCATTTCTTGAGACACTAACAAGTCAGGAAAGTACAAATACCCCCCAAATGACCCCTTTTTACAAAGTAGACATCCCAAGGTATTAAGTAAGTAGCATGGTGAGTTTTTTTAAGTTGTCATTTTTTCCCACAATTCTTTTCAAAATGAATATTTTTTTATTTTTATTTATTTTTTACTAAATTGTCATATTATCAGGTTATTTCTCACACACAGCATATGCATACAACAAATTACACCCCAAAATACATTCTGCTACTCTTCCCGAGTATGGCGATACCACATGTGTGAGACTTTTACACAGCCTGGCCACATACAGAGCACCAACATTGATGTAGTACCTTCAGACGTTCTACGAGCAAAAATGACGCATCTCATTTCTCAACCACCTATTACACTTTTGAAGTCACTGGAGTACCAGGACAATGGGATTTCCCATAAAATTACCCCATTTTGGAAAGAAAACACCCCAACGTATAATCTGTGAGGCATAATGAGTCTTTTAAATGGTTAATTTTTTTTCCAGAAGTTTTTGGAATATGTGGAAAAAAATTAAAACGCATTTTTTTTTTACACAAAATTATCAATTTATAAGATATTTCTAACACATAGCATGTATATAGCAAAAATTACACCCCAAAATACATTCTGCTACTCTTCCCGAGTACGGCAATACCACGTGTGTGAGACTTTTACACAGCCTGGCCACATACAGAGCACTAACATTGATGTAGTACCTTCAGACATTCTACGAGCAAAAATTACGCATCTCGTTTCTCAACCACCTATTACACTTTTGAAGGCCCTGGAGTACCAGGACAATGGAATTTCCCATAAAATTACCCCATTTTGGAAAGCAAACACCCCAACGTATAATCTGTGAGGCATAATGAGTCTTTTGAACGGTTCATTTTTTTCCAGAAGTTTTTGGAATATGTGGAAAAAAATTAAAACGCATTTTTTTTTTTTACACAAAATTATCAATTTATAAGATATTTCTAACACATAGCATGTATATAGCAAAAATTACACCCCAAAATACATTCTGCTACTCCTCCCGAGTATGGCGATACCACATGTGTAAGACTTTCACACAGCCTCGCCACATAGAGAGGCCGAACATTGAAATAGTACGTTCAGGCGTTCTAGGAGCATAAATGACACATCTCATTTCATTCCTAGCCATCACACTTTTGAAGGTCCTGGAGCACCAGGACAGTGAAATTACCCACAAAATGACCCCATTTTGGAAAGCAAACACCCCAACGTATATTCTATGAGACATGGGCTGCAAATAGGTACTCGGGTACTCTGATGGCCTGGTGACAGGTACTCGGGTACTCTGATGGCCTGGTGACAGGTACTCGGGTACTTTGGTGGCCTGGTGACAGGTACTCTGATGGTTTGGTGACGGTTTGGGCGGTGACAGGTACTCATATGGACTGTGACAGGTACTCGGGTACACAGATGAACTGTGACAGGTACTCGGGTACTCAGATGGACTGGAACAGGTACACGGGTACCCTGATGTGCCGTGACAGGTACTCGGGTACCCTGATGTGCCGTGACAGGTACTCGGGTACCCTGATGTGCCGTGACAGGTACTCGGGTACTCTGATGGGTTGGGACAGGTACTCGGGTACTCTGATGGGCTGGGACAGGTACTCGGGTACTCTGATGGGCTGGGACAGGTACTCGGGTACTCTGATGGGCTGGGACAGGTACTCGGGTACTCTGATGGGCTGGGACAGGTACTCAAATACTCTGATGGACTGTGATTGACAGGTACTATGAGGGGTGGTGACAGGTCCTCTTTATTGGGGGTGGGCAATCAGTATGATTGGTGTACACTGTATGCGGTAACGAGATGTTACCGCAATCTCCTCCTCACACACGATCGGTGTGTGAGGGGAGAACCCAGTAACATCCCGTTACCGCGGTTTGTTTACATTTTAGTGATCGGCTGTGAAAGGATCACAGCCGATCACGTGGGTAAACAGCCGGCCAATGGCTGTTTACCAACGTCGGTGACAAGCAGTGTTCCCGGGGAACACGCCGCCACCGACGTGCTCGCGCGCATGCGCCGTGCACGTTCGGGGTGTGACCATCTGTGATCGGCCGTGACTTCATCACGGGCCATCACGTGGTAAACAGCCATAACGAATGGCTGTTCACCCCCTTCGGTGGCGAGCGGTGTCTCCGTGACGCGCCGCCACCGAAGAAACAGGGATGCGCGCGCACGATCGCGCGCATTACCTGTTTAAACGGGAGGCCGTCATATGACGGCCTCCCACCACAATAGGTGCGCCGCCTGGCCGTCATTTGACGGCCGGTGGTCGGCATCTAGTTAATCCATCTCAATATTATATACTGCCTCATATAATAGCCTTGGGAGTGTGGATGTAGAGGTCGGTGTGCCCAATCTGCTTGCTTTGAGTGTATGTTGCACTCATTATAGGTTGGTACCTTGTGTGTATGATCTGGTTGGCCTTACTGGATATTATAGCCTAATATAACATGAACTTCCGATGGGGCGTTTCGTGAACGCGGCCGGAAGTTCGCGAACCGCAAAGTTTGCGACGGACCCCATTGACTTCAATGGCAGGTGAACTTTGAAAACCCACAGGTCATATTTTCAGCCACAAAATAATTACTAGCTGTGCACACATATAGAGCACTTACACCAGCACCGTGATATAGAGCACTGACACCAGCACCGTGATAGAGTGCACTGTCACCAGCACCGTGATAGAGTGCACTGTCACCAGCACCGTGATAGAGTGCACTGTCACCAGCACCGTGATAGAGTGCACTGTCACCAGCACCGTGATAGAGTGCACTGACACCAGCACCGTGATAGAGAGCACTGACACCAGCACCGTGATATAGAGCACTGAGATATAGAGCACTGACAACAGCACCGTGATATAGAGCACTGACACCAGCACCGAGATAGAGAGCACTGAGACCAGCACCGAGATAGAGAGCACTGAGACCAGCACCGAGATAAAGAGCACTGAGACCACACCAGCACCGAGATTGAGAGCACTGACACCACACCAGCACCGAGATTGAGAGAGAGCACTGACACCAGCACCGAGATAGAGAGCACTGACAGAAAAATCCGCAGCTGGGCACCAAAAATGTGACACCGCTCAACCTCTTCAAACAGGAGGGTACGGGTATATAGTACGGTGTGCTTTTTTTGTACAAGGAAGTGAGCCAAATGTAGAAAAAAGGTCTGTGCGCTTGATTAAATAAATCGTTTATAGAGATATACATGGTCTACTGGTAACATGTGTTGAATTCCTCCGAGATCCATGCCTCATTCATTTTTATAAATGTGAGGTAGTTAACACTGTCGTGAGCTAGGCGAGTGCGCTTATCGGTCACGATCCCCCCTGCTGCGCTGAACGTCCTTTCGGACTGGACACTGGATGAGGGGCAAGCCAACAGTTTGATTGCAAATTGGGCAAGCTCTGGCCAGAGGTCAAGCCTGCCCACCCAGTAGTCCAGGGGTTCATCACTCCTCAGAGCGTCCACATCGGCCGTTAACCCGATGTAGTCGGACACCTGTCGGTCTAGCCATTCCCTGATGCTGGATCCGGATGACACCTGTCGATGGGTCGGCTGAAAGAATGACCTCATATCAGAAGTCACCAACACTGCAACCGGCCTCTTCTTGCAGGCGTTGTTGTATTGGTACCCACAACTCTTGCTCTGGGAGTGGGAATTGCTCCTCTGCCAGCAAAAGCAGAATGCAGCATTTCTCGAAGCAAGGCCTGGAAGTGCTCCACTCTAACAGCCCTCTGTGAGGGCGGTAACATTTCCGCCATTTTGTGTTTGTACCGGGGGTCTAAGTACGTTGCCACCCAGTACTGGACCTTGACCCTTATGCTTTTTATACGGGGGTCCCTGTTAAAACACTGGAGCATGAAGGCCCCCATTTGCACCAAACTGGAAGCGGTGTGGTGGCCTGGCTCCTGCTCATCATCCAGGATAATGTCGTCCTCCTCGTTCTCCTCTCCCCATTCACGCACAACAGCAGGGATCCCAGAAATGCTTAAAGCATGCTCTTCTTGCTCCTGCTCATCCGCCCCGGCACCATCCTTCTCGGACTCCTCTTCAGACATTTGTTGTTGACTTGTCTCAGATAGAGAAGCCCCCCCTGGGAATTCATCCAGCATTGCGACTTCCTCATATTCCTGCTCCTGCTCCTCCATGGCTTGATCAATGACATGACGCAATGCACGCTCCATAAAGAAGGCATAAGGTACCATGTCACTGATGGTGCCATGGCTGCGACTGACCAGTTTGGTGATCTCATCAAATGGCCACAGAAGTCTGCATGCATCGCGCATGAGCAGCTACTGGCGCGGTGAATAAAAACCCAGCTCCCCAGAACCTGTTCTGCCACAGAGTTCATACAGATAGATGTTAACTGTACGTTTCTGCTGGAGTAGCCTATCAAGCATATAGAAGGTTGAGTTCCAATGCGTCGGGCAATTGCAAACAAGACGTCTGACCGGCAGATTGTGTCGCCGCTGAATGTCAGCAAGGCGAGCCATGGCCGTGTAAGATCTTCTGAAATTAGTCAAGATTTTCCTTGCCTGCCAGAAGATGTCCTTGACCCAAGGGTATTTGACAACGAATCGCTGCACGACCAATTTTAAAACGCGTGCCATGCATGGCACCTGTGTAATTTTGCCCTGTTTCAATGCGCTAAGCAGATTGGCACCGTTGTCACACACCACTTTACCAACTGTCAAATTTAGCGGTGTTAGCCACTGATCTGCCTGTGAGCGCAAAGCTGAAAGGAGTGCCGGGCCAGTGTGGCTCTTGGCTTCCAGGCACAACAGACGCAGCACGGCATGGCAACATCTCACCTGGCATGTCAAATAGGTTCTAGGGAGCTTGGGTGGTGCAGCAGAAGAGAAGCTAGCAGCGGAAAAGGAGGAGTCAGCCGAGGAGGAGAGGGAGGAGGATGGAGTAGGAGGAGGAGAAGAAGAGCCAGGCCTGCATGCAATCCGTGGCGGTAAAACCAAATCTACACGGGTGCCACGGGTTACATGCTTGACGGCCATCAGAAGGTTTACCCAGTGGGCAGTAAAAATGATATACCTTCCCTGCCCGTGTTTGCTAGACCACGTGTCTGTGGTCAGATGTCTCTTGGCACCGACACTGTGCCAGCGATACATTTACTTGCTGCTGAACATGACCATATAGCTCTGGGATGCCATTCTGCGAGAAATACTCCCTTCCTGGGACCTTCCATTGTGGTGTTCCAATGGCCACAAAATTTCTAAAGGCCTCCGAGTCCACCAGTTTATATGGCAGTCAGGGGCGGACTGACCATTGGGCCACTCAGGCACTGCCCGAGGGCCCTAATGCCACTAGGGGGCCCCATCAGGGTTGCCAGCCTCAGTAAAACCAGGGACAGTATGTAAAAATCTGTTTTTTTTTTACATCTGTCTCTGAAATGTCCCTTACCGACATCCTTTTGGTCTAAAAGTCCTGAGATTATAGCTGCCCCATCTCTCCAGTACCTTCTCAGCCAAAAGAAACATGTCTGTGTATACTGTGTGTACATGTATATGTATACTATGTGATTGTATACTGTGTGTGTGTGTATACTGTGTGGCCCCATAATCTCCAATTGCCCGGGGGCCCCATGAGTTGTCAGTAGGGATGAGCTTCGTGTTCGAGTCGAACGTACGTTCGACTAGAACATTGGCTGTTCGTCCGTTCGGCGAAATCCGAACTCTTGGTCCGTTCGCGTCAAAATTCGTGTGGCGCGCACGGCCCACAATGCACTGCGATGGCGCAGTGCATTGCTGGCTCATGATTGGCCAAGCATGCACTGTGACCCCGCATGTTTGGCCAATCGCAGCGCCAGCAGCGAGGAGAGCCATGATTGGCCACAGTCATCCTGCCTGTGGCCAATCATAGCTCAGGCTGTGTAGTGCACGCCCCACACTATATAAGGCCGCCTTTGAGGCGGCCTCGTGTAGTGTGTTGGCATCTGAAACAGTGGGTGTTCTGTGTACCTTCAACACAGTACACACCGATCGTTTTTGGCTGATTTCCTATCTTGCTGTTGTGTAGTGGTTGTTGTCTGTGCCCTGACCGCAGTATACACCACTATATTCACCTCACCTATATAGCTAGTGATCTATCTTTAACCACTTAACAACTGCCCATTGCCGATTAACGGCTTCAGGGCGGTTGTTTAACTCTGAGAGGCCGTTAATTAACGGCCTCCCAGAATTCTGCTCTCGCGCGCCCCCTGGGGCGCGCACTTGAGAGCATCTGTGACCGCCGGGTACACAGGACCCGGCGAATCACGGATCACGGTAAACGGCCGCTCGTCGTGGCCGTTTACCACGTGATCGCTCCGTCAAATGACGGAGTGATCACTTGTAAACAAACCGGCGTCATGTTATGACGCCAGTTCCTCCCTCCCCTCTCTGTACCGATCGGTACAGCGGAGGGGAAAGAGATCGGTGTCAGCAGCGATGTGGGCTGCATCTGCAGTGCCTACATCGCTGCTCACCGAATTTAACCCCTCAATTCCCTGACAATACTCTGCAATACCAGTGCATACTCTGCAGTACCCTGCCATTACTCTGCAGTACCCCCCATTACTCTGCAGTACCCTGCCATTACTCTGCAGTACCCTGCCATTACTCTGCAGTACCCTGCCATTACTCTGCAGTAACCCCCATTACTCTGCAGTACCCTGCCATTACTCTGCAGTACCCTGCCATTACTCTGCAGTACCCTGCCATTACTCTGCAGTAACCCCCATTACTCTGCAGTAACCCCCATTACTCTGCAGTACCCTGCCATTACTCTGCAGTACCCTGCCATTACTCTGCAGTACCCCCCAATACTCTGCAATACCCCCCAATACTCTGCAGTACCCGCCATTACTCTGCAGTACCCTGCCATTACTCTGCAGTACCCCCCAATACTCTGCAGTACCCCCCAATACTCTGCAGTACCCCCCAATACTCTGCAGTACCCGCCATTACTCTGCAGTACCCCGCCATTACTCTGCAGTACCCGGCCATTACTCTGCAGTACCCCCCATTACTCTGCAGTACCCTGCCATTACTCTGCAGTACCCTGCCATTACTCTGCAGTACCCCCCAATACTCTGCAGTACCCGCCATTACTCTGCAGTACCCCGCCATTACTCTGCAGTACCCCGCCATTACTCTGCAGTACCCCGCCATTACTCTGCAGTGCAGTACCCTGCCATTACTCTGCAGTATCCTGCCATTACTCTGCAGTACCCCCCATTACTCTGCAGTAACCCCCATTACTCTGCAGTACCCTGCCATTACTCTGCAGTACCCCCCAATACTCTGCAGTACCCGCCATTACTCTGCAGTACCCCGCCATTACTCTGCAGTGCAGTACCCTGCCATTACTCTGCAGTACCCTGCCATTACTCTGGAGTACCCCCCAATACTCTGCAGTACCCTGCCATTACTCTGTAGTACCCCCCAATACTCTGCAGTACCCTGCTATTACTCTGTAGTACCCCGCCAATACCCCGCCAATACTCTGCAATACCCTGCCATAAATTGCCATACCCAGCCATACTCGGAGATACCCAGCCATACTCGGTGATACCCTGAAATACCCAGCCATAGACGCCCCCCATCCCTCACCGCCCTCCGGTGCTTCTACCAACTCGCCAGTACGATCAAAGCCAGAATCTTTTTTTTATTTTTTATTTCAGGCTTCCCAGCCTAGAGGTGAGATGTGGGGTCATATTGACCCCCAGATTTCACTGTAAAGAGGACCTGTCACCCCATATTCCTATTACAAGGGATGTTTACATTCCTTGTAATAGGAATAAAAGTGATCAAAAATATATTTTTGGGGAAAAAATGTCAAACTAAAATAAATAAAGTAAAATGAACAATAAAAAAAAAAAAATAATTTAAGCGCCCATGTCCCCATGTGCTCGCATGCAGAAGCAAACGCATGCGTAAGCCCCGCCCACATATGAAAACGGTGTTC
Source organism: Lithobates pipiens (assembly GCF_037356315.1). Classification (NCBI taxonomy): domain Eukaryota; kingdom Metazoa; phylum Chordata; class Amphibia; order Anura; family Ranidae; genus Lithobates; species Lithobates pipiens. The sequence goes on along the minus strand of NW_027507785.1, from coordinate 188,734,706 downwards.
AAACCACACATGTGAGGTATCGCCAAGAATGTTAGAGCGAGAGCAATAATTCTAGTCCTAGACCTCCTCTGCAACTCAAAACATGTAACCAGTAAAAAAAAATTTAAAGCGTCGCCTATGGGGATTTTTTAAGTAGCGACGTTTGGCGCCATTCCACGGGCATGTGCAATTTTGAAGAGTGACATGTTTGATATCTATTTACTCAGCATAACTTCATCTTTCACTTTATGCAAAAATTGGGCTAACTTTACTGTTTTTTTGTTTGTTTTTTAAGCACAAAACCGTTTTTTTCCCCCAAAAAAACGCGTTTGAAAAATTGCTGCGCAAATACTGTGTGAGATAAAAATTTGCAACGGCCACCATTGTATTCTCCAGGGTCTTTGCTAAAAAAAAAATATATATAATGTTTTGGGGTTCTCTGTAATTTTCTATCAAATAAATGATGATTTTTACATGTAGGAGAGAAATGTCAGAATTGGCCTGGGTGCTCCAGAACGCCTGATGGCGCTCCCTGCATGTTGGGCCTCTGTATGTGGCCACGCTGTGTAAAAGTCTCACACATGTGGTATCGCCGTACTCGGGAGTAATAGCAGAATGTGTTTTGGGGTGTAATTTGTGGTATGCATATGCTGTGTGTGTGAAATAACCTGATAATATGACAATTTTGTGGAAAAAAAAAAAAAAGGAAAAAAAATCTTGATTTTGCAAAGAATTGTGGGAAAAAATGACAACTTCAAAAAACTCATCATCCCTCTTACTAAATACATTGGAATGTCTTCTTTCCAAAAAGGGGTAATTTGGGGGGTATTTGTACTTTTCTGGCATGTTAGGGTCTCAAGAATTGAAATAGGCCGTCAGTACTTCAGGTGTGATCAATTTTCAGATATTGGCACCATAGCTTGTGGACTCTATAACTTTCAAAAAGACCAAATAATATCCACCAATTTGTACTTATTTTTACCAAAGATATGTAGTAGTATAAATTTTGGCCAAAATTTATGAAGAAAAAATTACTAATCTGCTAAATTTTATAACAGAAACGAATTAATTTTTTCGCAGAATTTTCGGTCTTTTTTCTTTTATAGCACAAAAAATAAAAAACTGAGAGGTGATTAAATACCACCAAAAGAAAGCTCTATTTGTGTGAAAAAAAGGACAAACATTTCATATAGGTCCAGTGTTGCATGACTGAGTAATTGTCATTCAAAATGTGAGGGCACCGAAAGCTGAAAATTGGTCTGGTTATTAAGGGTGTTTAAGTGCCCAGTGGTCAAGTGGTTAATAATAGAGCTTGCAGTCAGTAGTGTTAGGAGATAGTGCGTGCTGTCTGCGTGCTCTGTACCCAGTACATACCGCTATAATATAGGGCAGTCCCCTACTTTCAAACATCCACCTTATAAACATCTCCTACTTGCAAACGCAAGGAGACAGCAGCAAGTGAGATGAAAAAAGATGGACGACAAAACAAATTATACAGGGGTGATAACCCTTCCCTATGTTTTCCAAAAAGCTTAAAAATAGTTTTTTTGACTGGAGCTACACTTTAAAAATGTACCAGTTAAAAATTACAAACAGATTCAACTTAACACAACAAACCTACACAGTCCCTATCTTGTTTGCACCGCCTGTATACTGCTGTTCTGAGTATATAGGGCCTGGGGGCCACACGCATTTCCTTTTTTTAATATGGGTACAGGGTTCCCCTTAATATGCGTACAAGACCCAAATAGGCTGGTAATGCGCAGGGAGGGCTACCCATGCCATTTTTCTCAATGGTTTTCAACCATATTGCAGGAACCAGATATAACATTAAAACCGCAAGCAGTTTTAACCACTTGCCGACCGCCGCACGACGATATACGTCGGCAGAATGGCACGGGCAGGCATATGGGCGTATATATAAGTCCCTGCCTGCCCGCGGGTGGGGGGCCCGATCGGGCCCCCCCCGGTGCCTGCGGCGGTCGGCATTCCTTCGAGAGCGATCCGGGATGAGGGGGCGGCCATTCATTCATGGCCACCCCCTCGCGATCGCTCTCGACGAATGGAAATCCCCCGTGACATCACTTCCTCTCCTGTAATGTAAACACAGGAGAGGAAGTGATGTATTCTCTCCTCCGTGTCGGTATTTTTCGTTCCGACACGGAGGAGAGCGGATCGGTGAGTTGCACCAACACTCTACACACACAGTAGAACATGCCAGGCACACTCACACCCCCCTTTACCCCCCGATCACCCCCCCAATTACCCCTGCCCCCCAGTCACAGTGACACCAATGTCATTTTTTTTTTTTTTTTTTTTTTTTTTTTTTTGCATTGGTGTCATTTGTGACTGTAATAACTGTTAGGGCAGTTAGAGTTAGCCCCCTTTAGTTCTAATGTACCCCCCTAACCCCCCCAATAAAGGTTTAACCCCGTGATCACCCCCCGTCGCCAGTGTCACTAAGGCTGGGTTCACATTGCAGCGGTTTATGAGAACGAATGTGATTCGCACCGCACTGCAGTGCAAATCACATCCGATCTCTGTGCGAATCGAGTTCAGCCATTCGCCGCACCCGACGCACCCGCCACACCCGCCGCACCCGCCGCAAATTCGCACGGGACCCTTTTTTTGGCCCGCAGCAGAATCGGATCGCATGGGTGTTCACACCATGCGATCCGAGTTTGCAGATCGCACTGCGATATGCGAACTGATCTGGGGGTGTCATTAACATTTCACTGACACTCCCAGCAGTTCGCATAGGGCAGTGTGAACTGCCGCCGGGAGGCATGCGATGCGGGAACCCGCCGCGGATTCGCGGCGTTTCCGCATCGCTCCAGTGTGAACCCAGCCTAATAAGAGATCATTTTTCTGATCGCCGTATTAGTGTCACAGGTGACGCTAGTTAGGCAGGTAGGTATTTAGGTTCGCCGCAGCTTTTTATAGCACCAGGGACCCCCATATACTACCGCATAAAGCCCCCTGATTGCCCCCTAGTTAACCCTTTCACCAGTGATCACCATATAACTGTTACAGGTGACGCTGGTTGGTTAGTTATTTTTTTATAGTTTCAGGGCACCCGCCATTTATTACCTAATAAAGGTTTAACCCCCTGATCACCCGGCGGGTGTCATTTGTGACTAATAACTGTTAGGGCAGTTAGGGTTAGCCCCCTTTAGTTCTAAGGTACCCCCCTAACCCCCCCAATAAAGGTTTAACCCCGTGATCACCCCCCGTCGCCAGTGTCACTAAGGCTGGGTTCACATTGCAGCGGTTTGAGAACGGATGTGATTCGCACCGCACTGCAGTGCAAATCACATCCGATCTCTGTGCGATTCGAGTTCAGCCATTCGCCGCACCCGCCACACCCGCCGCAAATTCGCACAGGACCCTTTTTTTGGCCCGCAGCAGAATCGGATCGCATGGGTGTTCACACCATGCGATCCGAGTTTGCAGATTGCACTGCGATATGCGAACTGATCTGGGGGTGTCAGTAACATTTCACTGACACTCCCAGCAGTTCGCATAGGGCAGTGTGAACTGCCGCCGGGAGGCATGTGATGCGGGAACCCGCCGCGCATTCGTGGCGTTCCCACATCGCTCCAGTGTGAACCCAGCCTAATAAGCGATCGTTTTTCTGATCGCTGTATTAGTGTCACAGGTGACGCTAGTTAGGCAGGTAGGTATTTAGGTTCGCCGCAGCTTTTTATAGCGCCAGGGACCCCCATATACTACCGCATAAAGCCCCCTGATTGCCCCCTAGTTAACCCTTTCACCAGTGATCACCATATAACTGTTACAGGTGACGCTGGTTGGTTAGTTATTTTTTTATAGTTTCAGGGCACCCGCCATTTATTACCTAGTCTCACTAGTGTACCCCTAAATTTAGGGGTGTCTACTTTCCAAAATGGGGTCATTTGGGGGGGGTTTGTGCCATCTTGGCATTTTATGGCCTTCAAAACTGTAACGCCCTTAGAAAGCCTGAAGGCGGTGCTTGGTTTTCGGGGCCCCGTACGCGGCTAGGCTCCCAAAAAGTCCCACATATGTGGTATCCCCGTACTCAGAAGAAGCAGCAGAATTTATTTTGGGGTGTCATTTCACATATGCCCATGGCATGCGTGAGCAATATATCATTTAGTGACAACTTTGTGAAAAAAAAAAAAAAGTTTGTAATTTTCCCGCAACTTGTGGCAAAATATAAAATATTCCATGGACTCAACATGCCTCTCAGCAAATAGCTTGGGGTGTCTACTTTCTAAAATGGGGTCATTTGTGGGGGTTTTGTGCCATCTTGGCATTTTATGGCCTTCAAAACTGTAATAGGTAGTGAGAAGTGAACTCAAAAATTTACGCCCTTAGAAAGCCTGAAGGCGGTGCTTGGTTTTCGGGGCCCCGTACGCGGCTAGGCTCCCAAAAAGTCCCACATATGTGGTATCCCCGTACTCAGGAGAAGCAGCAGAATTTATTTTGGGGTGTCATTTCACATACGCCCATAGCATGTGTGAGCAATATATCATTTAGTGACAACTTTGTGTAAAAAAAAAAAAAATATTTTTTTTTGTCATTATTCAATCGCTTGAGGCAAAAAAATAAAATATTCAATGGGCTCAACATGCCTCTTATCAATTTCCTTAGGGGGTCTACTTTCCAAAATGGGGTCATTTGGGGGGGTTTTGTACTGCCCTGCCATTTTAGCACCTCAAGAAATGAGATAGGCAGTCGTAAACTAAAAGCTGCGTAAATTCCAGAAAACGTACCTTAGTTTGTAGATGTGACAACTTTTGCGCAAACCAATAAATATACAATTATTGACTTTTTTTTTACCAAAGACATGTGGCTGAATACATTTTGGCCTAAATGTATGACTAAAATTGAGTTCGTAACGAACGTGGGGGCCGTTCGCAAGTTCTGGTGCGAACCAAACCGGGGGGTGTTCGGCTCATCCCTAGTTGTCAGTAGTTTGCGTGCTATCAGTTCTGACAAGCCAGCCGTCAACCGTTGGGCAAGAGGGTTATCCGGCGTCATCATTTTTTTATGCTCGAACATTTGCCCTAAGGAAGCCTGCCTTTTTGCAGAAAAATGTGAGCTTGGCATGATGGAAGGTGGAGTGGAGGACAATTGTGAGGAGAGAGGAGAAGGAGAAGTAGAAGACTAGGCTGGACGGTGAGAGCCTGGAGTGTGGCTTTGTGTGTTCTGTTGCTCCCACTGGGCTCGGTGATGGCAGCTCATGTGCCTTCTTAAGACGGTCGTCCCTAGGTGAGTGTTGGGCTTACCGCGACTTATGCGTTGACTGCAAAGATTGCAGATGGCAACACTATTGTCAGTAGCGGACACATTAAAAAACTGCGGAGCCATGTGCCGGCATCCTGGGATTACCAGATGTGACCGTACATGGTTGATGCCTCGCTCCTGATACATTTGCAGTCTGCTTTGTCCCTCCTGTGCAATGGAAGTTATTCCAGCTTCTCCTCCCTATCTGCTGGTCCATATCTCCCTCTGAACTCCCCTCCTCTTCCTCTCTTGTGGGCACCCACGTGACATCACTAGACACGCCATCATCGACATCACCTTCCCCACCGCTATAATTAGAGATCTCGGAGTAGGCAGCAACAGCCGGGACCAACCTCCTCCTTGGGCTGATCTGGGATCGTCAGACTGCTGAGTGGCGGTTGTTGCTACCTCCTCTTCCTGATCCAATGCCAAGAGTGGCTGCGCATCGGAAATGTCTTGATATGGATCGGAAAATAATTCATGTGACTCAAGCGGAAGGTATATGGTGGTGGTGGTGTTGGTGGTAGTGTCTTTGGGGGTGCACATAGCAGAGAGTGAAGAAGAGGGTGCAGATCGAGAGGATGAGGAGGGTGCAGAAGAGTAAGGCTGTGTGAGCCACTCAACCAAGTCTGGTGTGTCCTTTGACGTAATCGCACGCACCTTCTGCAATTTGCCACTTTGGCTCAAGTCTGTTGCTCCTGCCCTACCACCCCTGCGGAAGGGCCTGCCTCTTCCTCTGCTTGTCATTTTTAAATGACCCTGTGACAAAAGTCTCTAAAGAAGTGCAGTATGTATGTGGAAGGTGGTATATAACACCCCACTGTTGTTTTTGGGGGACACTGGTCTATCACACCAGTTATAATACTTTTTTTTTAATTGCGTTTGTCACTCTTTGTAGTATCGCTGCAGAAACGCTCAGCAGTCACAATGCTGCACAGTGGAAACGCACTATACTATGCTGCACACCAAATAGTGAACCTATACCAAATAGTGAACCTATACCAGTTCTTACAAGGACTTTTGTGGACCTAGTAGCTAGTGATTTGCAGACTGTACATCAGTCCCTACACTGATACTGGACTGCTGAAGAATAGGGCAGTAATCTGCAGCACAGCCCTGCACCAGCACCCTATATATTGTACACCTATACCAGTCCTTACAAGGACCTTTGTGGATCTAGTAGCTAGTGATTTGCAGACTGTACCTCAGTCCCTACACTGATAAAGGACTGCTGCAGAATAGGGCAGTAATCTGCAGCACAGCCCTGCGCCAACACCCTATATATTGTACACCTATACCAGTCCTTACAAGGACCTTTGTGGATCTAGTAGCTAGTGATTTGCAGACTTTACCTCAGTCCCTACACTGATAAAGGACTGCTGCAGAATAGGGCAGCAGTCAGCAGTAGTGCACCACAACCCTATATATTGTACACCTATATCAGTCCTTACAAGGACCTTTGTGGTTCTAGTAGCTAGTGATTTGCAGACTGTACCTCAGTCCCTACACTGATAAAGGACTGCTGCAGAATAGGGCAGCAGTCAAGTATAATATTCTTTCTATATTTGGAAGAAAGTATATTATACGTGCACAACCCTATATACTGTACACCTATACCAGTCCTTAAAGGGACCTTTGTGGACCTAATAGTAATAGCTAGTGATTAAACTGACTGTCCCTGCTGCACACAGCGCCCTGTCCCTCCCTGCACTGACAAAAGACAGGCTGCTGCAATCACAAGCACAGCAGTGCACTGAACCCTATATACTGTACACCTATACCAGTCCTTAAAAGGACCTTTGTGGACCTAATAGTAATAGCTAGTGATTAAATTGACTGTCCCTGCTGCACACAGCGTCCTGTCTCTCCCTGCACTGACAAAAGACAGGCTGCTGCAATCACCAACACAGCAGTGCACTGAACCCTATATACTTTACTACACCTGTACCATACCAGTCCTTAAAAGGACTTTTGTGGACCTAATAGCTAGCGATTTGTGCCACTGCAGTCTCTCCCTGCTCCACACAGCAACCTCTCCCTATAATGACATAAAAAATAATGTAAAATGGCCGCCAGATCAGGTCTATTTATAAGTTATGGGGAATGTCCAATTGTCAATGTGCCCAAATGTCTCCATTGGCTGTCCTGTACCGCATGATGGATGTGTCATCATGAGTCAAAGTTCTTTCACACTGTAAACACATAAGTCCGCCGGGCAAAAAGCGGCAATAGTCCGCCGATCGGGCGAATCACGAACAGGCAAAATTTGCCGCGAACCGACCGCTGGGCGAACAGTTCGCCCATCCCTAGTCCTCAGTATTAGAGAAGACACTGAGTAATCTTGTCTTCCTTTTTGCTTAGAGGGTCTTGTCACAGACCTAGCTGGGACCGAGTCTCTTGGAGGGGACTGAATGCAAGCCTCTTGCCTTGTGATTATGGGCCCTCACATTTGGGGGAACGGTGCTCTTTGTGAGCTGTATGCCTGGGGACCCCTGAGGTGGTGTTACTTGGATTCAGGTCCATGCCCCCCCCCTCCCCCCAAGACATACAGACTCTGGATATGTAAATGCCATGTTAGCAATAGACTAAATCACACTATTGGGACACAAACTCTTAGATGCTAATATCATCACCTCCAGCCATCCTGACTGTCTTGTATAATGTAAATGAGTCTAGTCTGGCTTGACACATATTCTAAAGAGTATTTCACCTATTGTTGTTTTGTTGTTTGTGCCAATTACCTGCAATTGAATTCGGCAGGAGCCCAAAAGTCTTATCCCTTAGTCAACTAATCTGAGTGTTGATTTAGATAATTAGCTCATGCTAATTAGGTTAGGTTTTAGTCACCCGACTGTATATATTTTGTGTGAGATCTCAAATAAAGGTCATTCCTGATGTCCTCTAAGACTGGTTTTGTCTAGTGCTTGGGGGTTCCTGTAGCCAGATCCATTGGATTTGTGTTCCAGGACTTAGGAAGCGGTATATAGACGGAAGCACTCAATCGGAGTGTGGGATCGGTTCCATCACAGCTCTCTACCTCTGAGGGTAGAGAGGATTTTGGAAACCCTTTCAATACTGGTTGAGTGTATATAAATTTGAGGTAGCGCCTTGGGCCCTATATTCTCTCTATAAAACTTTTACCTGTAAAAATCTCCATAGGCGATGTTTAAAATTTTCTACAGGTTACCAGTTTTGAGCTACAGAGGAAGTTTCATAGTTTCATAGTTAGTTAGGTTGAATAAAGACACCAGTCCATCCAGTTCAACCTGAGTGAGTGTCTACAATTATCCCTATACATTGCACACTCACATTGGTCCCTACCCTCAAGGAGCCCACAATCCAAGGTCCCCATTCATATACTAGGGCCAATTTTGGACAGAAGCCAATTAGCCTACTTGCATGTCTTTGGAAGTCTAGGACTAGAATTATTTCTCTCGCTTTAATGATCGCGGCGATATCTCACATGTGTGGTTTGAACATCACTTTCATATGCGAGTGATACCCAAGTGTGCATTCGCTTCTGTGCACAAGCTCGTCAGAACGGGGTGCTTTAAAAAAAAAAATTCTCATGCATTTTACTTTTTATTTTTTATTTTGCCACTGTCTTTTAAAAAAAAAATGGTCACTTTTAGTCCTATTACAAGGAATGTAAACATCCCTTGTAATAGAAAAAAACAACATGACAGAACACTAAAATGCATTAGAAAAAAAAAAATCTCCTTTAAAAGCTATGCTATGGAGCCGAGCTGGGGCCATCTTCCCCTCAGTCAGCAGCCAGCCAAGCGGGGCGGGTGCGGTAAGCGGCGGGAGGGAGGGTAGGCACTTCTCCTGCCATCGATAAAATATCGATGGCAGGAGATAGACACACACCGTTCCTGAAAATACCAGGGTTATGGCAGCTAGCTGTTGCCATAACCATGGTATTTAGCGTCAAACTACCGATGTACGGGTATGGTGATTTGCATGAAGTGGTTAAAGAATTCTTGTTTATGAGCTCCAACTTGCCGGTAAAGATAGCAAGGCCTTGCACTTTGAACGCTAATGTTTTATTATTCTTAAAGGGGACACGTTACGCATATCCAAATTATTCTGCTTCCCTCAGTAGAACTAAAGTTATTATAGGCCTGCTTGGGGTTCCCCTTTAGCAGTAATAATACCTACAACAATCAATAGCTTTCTTATTCTTTTAGATTGTAAGCTCTTCTGAGCAGGGTCCTCTTAATCCTCTTGTATTTAATTGTATTGTAACTGTATTGTCTCCCTTTTATATTGTAAAGCGCTGCGTAAATTGCTGGCGCTATATAAATCCTGAATAATAATAATAATAATAATATTCATTACTGTTTATTACTGTGCATGTTGGTATAATTTATATGCTATTAAAAGCAGTAAATTAAGAAAATGCCTCAACCAAGTCTTGACTGTTTATCCACAGCTTGGCTGACTAATACCATTTTAATTCCTTTTCTCTTGACTAAGTAAATTTGAAAGAACCTTAACAGTTTGAACTGTGTCTGTGTGTCAATACTGTACTATTCCATTAACCACCTGGTTAGGTTTGCCAGTAGGGGCTGAGACACTTCTTGGGGTTGAAGGGTAGAGTAACCAACTGAACAAACTTAAGTGGCTCCTACAGGGGTAGCGCTACACGTATATTATCAATATTGAAAAATGCTAGTGCACGTCAGGAACTGGTCATATTCAGGTGGATAGTGTAATGTGTATTCAATAATAAACAAATAAAAAAAACACATACAATAACTGACTACAGTACATTCATTGTCAGTTAAAGTTCACACATTTTAAGACATTTACATGCTGTTTAGATAACTAAAGAAAAATACCTTTCAGCTTGGTAAAATGTAGGGAAGGTAAAGTAGACTCCTCATTTTTTTCATCTGAAAAATAAAGAGATAATCAGCTGAAATCGAAAGCTAAAAATGAAGGATACAAAAAGGCTCAGCAACAAGGGGAAAACAACATTTAGCATTGCATTTGCAATTAAAATGCATGCATTATCATATGTTATATATCACTTATATGTCCTATAATTATGATTTTTTATTCAATAGGTTTTTTGTAATTCTTTAATTCTGTTTTTCATGTAAGATTAGACCCCTTTCACATGGCTGTTTACATGCAGCCACCAGATTCCAGCCACAAGAATCAGCAGATTCTTGCAGCTGGATGGACAGATGCATGTGATTGGCAGCAGCCATTCAGCCTATTTAAAGCAGAACTCTGGGATTTTCAAAAAAATCTGCCATTAGTACTCCTCCCACAAAACACTAAACAGATATTGCATTTGTGAAATTTCTTAGCGTTTAAGAGATGTCTGATTGAATTTTCAGTAAGTCGGTTTGTGATTCAAAAAATGCAGCCTGTATTCTGGCAAGTAGGAGGTGTTAGAACAGTGATTGCATCATATCCTTCTCTCTGTCATCAGACTACATTTCCCATGAATTCTTGGGATGGGAGTAAATGTGGGAGGTACACTAGGCTTGTAGATGTAAGGCTGGGTTCACACTGCTGCGGCTACGAGAACCGGATGTGATTCGCACCGCACTGCAGTGCAAATCACATCCGATCTCTGTGCGATGCGAGTTCAGCCATACAGATAGTATGGCTGAATTTGCATCGCACCCGCCCCAAACTCGCACAGGACCCTTTTTTTGGTCCGCAGCAGAATCGGATCGCATGGATGTTCACACCATGCAATCCCATTCCTGTCCGAGTTTGCAGATCGCACTGCGATATGCGAACTGATCTGGGGGTGTCATTAACGTTTCACTGACACTCCCAGCAGTTCGCATAGGGCAGTGTGAACTGCCGCCGGGAGGCATGCGATGCGGGAACCCGCCGCGGATTTGCGGCGTTCCCGCATCGCTGCAATGTTAACCCAGCCTAAATGTGAATTCACCCACTTCAACATAAATCACACCGCTCATTCTGCAGCTAGCAAGCCATACATAACATGGTAGGATAGGTTACAGCCTTACAAATACAAAACATTTTAATAAAATGCATATTAATATAATATTTAATGCATTTAATATAAATTTTGCAAACCCGTGCCAAATGTCAGGGACCACCAGTGCAGATTATCAGTGCCCATCAGTGCAGTGACACCAGTGCCTTATCTGTGCCCATCATTAAGGTGTCACCAGTGCCTCATCTGTGCCCATCATTGTGATGTCACTAGTGCCTCATCTGTGCCCACCATTGCAGTATCACCAGTGCCTCATCTGTGCCTATCATTGTGGTGTCACCAGTGCCTTATCTGTGTCCATCATTGCGGTGCCACCAGTGCCTTATCTGCGCCCATAAGTGCAGAGCAGGGATAGCTACAGTTCCTAGGTATGACAGAGCGCATCTCGGGCTGACAGATCTCTATGTGAGAACACCACTCATGGTACAGGCCCTCCTCCCTGCACCGGAATTGCGATAGACAGTGCAGAGCGCACTGTTCTAATGTGCAGGGAGGCGGGGCTGTACGATGAGTGGTGTTTGCACATATAGATCTGTCAGCCCAAGATGCGCTCTGTACCTGTTATCTGCACTGGAGAGAGAGATGGCACGATGGCAGGCGGGGAAGGGGCAGAGTGCTAGCAGGGAGGAGTAGGGAGCAGAGGAGGAAGACACCACCTCTATGGGCGGCACAGAACAGGGGGGCTGTGAGACCCCCTCCGCCCACTGCGGAAGTACAAGTCCCTGCTTGCCTTCAGGAGGACTACAAGAGGACGTGTCAGACCGCTGGCTGAGGTTACTGGAGGGATAGTAGCTAGCAGTCTTGCAAACAGAAAATCAGCAGATAAAAACATGTTTTTAGCAAGTTCAGCAGGTTATTGCAGAGAAACGACAGAACTCAGAAGAACATGGTAGACATAGTTGTTGAAGGTAGGAGATCAACAACGAGAACATTGAAAAAAGTTTTTGCCCGGAGTACTGCTTTAAACGAATGGTAACACAATTTTGCACGCGACAAGTTTCCATCCGGCTCCGCTTGTGCGATCCATTCCATACTCTCAGTACCTAAGGATTCGGAGAAACTGCACCAATGATTTTATGTTTGAGGTTGAAGCAAAAAAATTACAACAACAGTGACTGCTTCAGCAAGGGTATTCCCCTACGGGTCTGAAGAAGGCCTTTAAAAGGGCGCAGATGCAGACTAGATAAAGTTTAATTTTTGAACATCCGAAACAGACTAAAAGGTGCTATCCAAGCACCGGAGCAAACAAGGTTAGTTAAGACCTACAACAACATCAAGCCCTTATGCCCCGTACACACGAGCGGACTTTTCAACATCCAAAGTCCGACGGACTGAGTCCGTCAGACTATTCGATCGTGTGTGGGCTGCAACGGACTTTAACTTCGCAAAAGTCTGATGGACTTTAGAAATGAAGCATGCTTCAAATTTTCCCGACGGAACTCCGCCGGACCCGGTCCCCTTCGAAAAATCCGCTCGTGTGTATGCTACTCCGACGGACTAAAACCGACGCTAGGGCAGCTATTGGCTACTGGCTATGAACTTCCTTATTCGAATCCAGTCGTACGTCATCACGTTCGACTCCGTCGGAGTTTGGTGTGATGGTGTGTGTCCAAGTCCGTTCGGTTGAAAAGTCCGCCAGAACTCCGTCGGAACTCCGGCGGAACTCCGGCGGAACTCCTTTGGAAGTCTGCCGGACATAAGTCCTCTCGTGTGTACGCGGCATTAGGAATATTCTCAAAAAACATTGGCACATACTCCAAACCGATCCAATACTCAACCAGTTTATATCCAAGGCACCTCTAATTACCTTCAAACGCACAAAGTCCCTAAGGGACAAACTGGTCACTAGTGAATATACAGGGGAATTCAGAGAGGATCCCTGCAAACGCCGAGGCACATTTAAATGTGCGGGTTGCCCCCAATGCCAATTCATCAACACAGAGAGTGGGATCAGGCTACCGAATGGTAAGATATTTAAACCCTTACATTTGCTAAATGCCGCACCTTTGGGGTAGTGTACCTACTGACGTGTTTCTGCGGGTGTTTTTACGTATGAGAAACTAAACAAGAACTGCACAAGAGAATGAGCAGACATGCACTGAGTATACGTATATGTGTATATAACCCTGATTTACCATTAGGGTGACACACTCGCGACATACATATGTGCAATTTCCCCAAAATTAGGTTCTTGGTACTCAATCGTATACACCCAAACTCTAGGGGGGGCGATTGGGACAAGACCCTTTTACAACATGAGACTAGGTGGATAGTGGCCTTACAGGCCACACGACCACCTGGCCTCAATGACTGTATTAGCTATCGACCCTTTTTGGAGGGCTTTACATGTGGTACATGGGATGGCCTGGAATGATGCAAACTTAGGCGATACTTAGGAACTGGTGAAAGTATTCCCCCCCACGGACCTTTGATGTTTACCCAATTTAAATGTGTTTTTTTTTTCTTTGCACACCAGGGTATTTTTGTCATGTTCTCTCCCACACGCCCCATGGGGGGGGGGGGGGTGTCTCTCCCCTGTGGGCTGGCCATGCTGTTGTGGATACCTCCACTGTTTATTGGTTTGATTGGTAGCCAGTAGATGCTTGTTGTTTTGCTATCTATTTACTTACACCAGTTGGCGCCTTGGTATGTGGGTTTCAATTCCCCCACTAGTAGTCCTCTGATTTATATGCTCTAAGTGTCCTTAAGTTATCATTAGAGTAGGTTACAAGTATCGGTTATTCCACTCCCCATGTTCATGTACATCCCCCGGATTATAGCCATGGTGTTATTTGCACATGTGAGCATTGTTGTATCTTTTCTGCTCCCCGCGTATATGAACACAAAAAATGTTAGTTTTCCCTTTTTATTTATTTTCCATAAGGGGAGGCATTATTTGTATGGGCACAGCTGCGCAGGCGCTGGATTGTTGGTTTTGTAACCCACACCCGCCTGCTTATACTTGGTGCCGCCTTTGGCTGTTGCGCGCACTTCTGCACATGCGCGAATACACGCTGGATACGGCAATATGTGAGGGCGCTTTGGCGCACATCTGATGGCGTCAATATATGATGCAAATTATGTGCGCCGCCGGTTATTTAAACTCCACCTGGTAACATTTGTTTGAGTAGCATTCTATCCAGACGGGACACCACATCGCTTTCTTGGTAAATATCAACGCTAAGGTTTTTTTCTTCGAACTCGGTATACTGCTATAAGAAACTAGAGCTCGTATGTGCTTTATCACACTGCAGACATTTCCAACAAGGGATCCAAATGGACAAGGATACTTCCTGGGCAGGGGCGGACTGACCATTGAGCCACTCGAGCACTGCCCGAGGGCCCCATGCCACTAGGGGGCCCCATCAGGGTTGCCAGCCTCAGTAAAACCAGGGACAGTATGTAAAAATTTGTGGGTTTTTTTTACATCTGTCTCTGAAATGTCCCTTACCGACAGGCTTTTGGTCTAAAAATCCAGAGATTATAGCTGCCCCCCCCCTCTCCAACACCTTCTCAGTCAATAGAAACATGTCTGTGTATACTGTGTGATTGTACACTGTGTGTGTGTTTGTGTATACTGTGTGGCCCCATAATCTCTGATTGCCTGGGGGCCCCATAATCTCCTATTGCCCGGGGGCCCCATGAGTTATCAGTTCACCCCTGTTCCTGGGAGCCACATTTTGGCTTGGATCTTTGTTGTTACGGGGCAATTCTACCCCTGAATACCCCCTTGGGTAAGTACTGTGGTTAAGGCACATGCTGGCAGCTTCTATTTATTATTAATTTCTTTAAAAGAAGTGGGGGGTGCAGTGACACTTTACGTTTTATGTTTTTCTTTTCGTTTTGATTTTGGTAACTACTCTACTTAGTTCTCTTTTCATATGGGCGTTTTTAGATTTCTTTGCAAACTATTGTCTCTGGTGGGTGGCTTTGTTCCAAGAACGATATTTTCTATTGATAGCCAGTTTTTCATTGTTTGTCACCAACAGAGACAGTGGACACTGAACTTGCAGCACCTATCTCAGATTATACTGTGTATGGACAAATGTGCTACTATCCACGGTCGTCACCAGGGATTTGTTACTGCGTCTGGATACCTTGGTACTGAGTGATATTCTTACCTCCTATTGAGGAGTGGCTTAATCATGGTATTTAGTGCCCACACATGTTGACTATATGGGGGATGGCCATGCCTACTTGGGGCATGCGGGATATGACATGCAATGTACTCATCTTTTTGGGTGGTGTGTATTTTTCTGATATTTTTCTGATATTTCTTTTTCCTATTTTTAGAGCTATCACCATATTATACTTTCCTCTACTCACCACCCCTGATGAAAGTTTTTAAGCAAAACTGGAAATGCATCAGGTTTTGGGATATCCAATCCCTATGAGAGCTTAAGTGGTTTTCTTATATGGTTTAATGTTTGTTTTCTATTGTGTTTTCTATTGTGTATTGCATATTCTCATTGTTCAGATGCGAGTCGTCTGCTCTTGTTTTTATCATTCCATGTAACAATAAATATAATATTTTACATTTCTTTTGTATGTGTTGGTGGTCTGTTAAAGTCCCATTTAGGGGGTTCTTTTTTGATCGAAACTAATGACAGGTGACATTGGCCACCACTGTTTGCAAATAGCTGCAGACAGAGCAGTTACCAGCAGTTACGGAAAGATGTCCAACAGGATCCAGGCTCAGCTGATGACCTGATTGCCAGTAGAGTGAAGGGGGAGGAGCCTTCCACTCTTCCTGGAGACCCCACAATAGGGATGAGCTTCATGTTCGAGTCGAACATACGTTCGAATCGAACATCGACTGTTCGCACGCTGGGCGATTACCGAACGTTATGGGCCGTTTGCGCCAAATTCGTGTGGCGCTCGCGGCCCACAATGCACTGCGCCATCGCAGTGCATTGCTAGCTCATGATTTACCAAGCATGCACAGTGACCCCGCATGCTTAGCCAATCATGGCGCCGGCAGCGAGGAGAGCCATGATTGGCCAATCATAGCTCAGGCTGTGTAGTACACGCCCACACTATATAAGGCCGCCAGCGCGGCGGCCTTGTGTAGTGTGTTAGCGTCTGTAGGAGTTAGTGGGTGTTCTCTGTGTACCTTCAACACAGTGTACACTGTTCGATTTTGCTTTCTTGCTCTTCTGCAATTGAGCTGTTAGCAATCTGCAGGAGTTTGTGGGAGTTGTCTGTGTGCCCTGACCGCAGTATACACTATTATATCCACCTATATAGCTAGCTATATTGCTCTTTTGTAATAGAGCTTGCAGTCAGTTGTAGGAGATTGTGCCTGTTGTCTGCGTGCCCTGAACGCACTATACATTATTATATCCACCTATATAGCTCTTCTCTAATTGAGCCATCTGCCGGAGTTAGTGGGTGTTGTGTGCCTCCAGCACAATATACACTACCCAATTGATAGTTTTCCCATCTCCCTTCAGGCCATTACCATGTCTGGAAGGCCAACAAGGAGAGGCAGACAGGCGCGTACCGATAAAAGAGGGCAGGCAGGCTCTGGTAGACTTGGTAGAGTGGATGACCAAGCCCTCTTAATCCTCCTCATCCTCTCTCACCCAAGCTCAGGGTACTAGCAAAGCAGCTGCCAACGCATCGTCTTCACTCGTCTCAAGGTCATCATCAGTGACTCCTTCCCTAGACCCACCACGTCCTCCAGGAGGATGCCCAGTGTTTTGTAGGCTCTGATGATGATACTCAGCTAGAGGAAGGCAGTAGCATGAGCACAGAGAGAGGGGATGTTTGTACAATGTGCAGTTCCTCAGTGGCAGGTCCCCAAACGACACTTTTTCTCACGGAAGGCGATTCCGGCTCTCTACCAGCATGTGGAAGGCAATGTCCTTGCCTCGCTGGACAGGGCGATCAGCGGTAAGGTGCATATTTCCGCTGACTCATGCTCCAGCAGGCATGGACAGGGATGTTACCTGTCTTTCATGGCCCATTGGGTCACTCTTCTGGCAGCTGGAAAGGATGCAGGACAAGGTGCAGTAGTGTTGGAGGTTGTTCCGCCACCACGCCTCCAGAATGCTACTGGTTGTGACACACCTCTCTCCTCCACCCCCTCCTCTTCTTCTTCCTCCATGGCCTCTTCCAGTGCTCTGTCCTCAGAACCAGCGGTGCTCCGTAGGCATTCAAGGGGCTACGCAAGTACGCAGGCAAAACGATGCCATGCCGTGCTTGCGCTGGTTTGTTTGGAGGACAGGAGCCACACTGGGTCAGATATTTTGTCAGCTCTGCAGGGGCAGGCCGAGAGGTGGTTGACGCCACGCCAGCTTAAGCCAGGAATGGTGGTTTGTGACAATGGCACTAACCTCCTCTCCGCCCTCTGACAGGGACAACTGACCCATGTGCCCTATGTGGCTCACATCCTTAACCTGGTGGTGTAGCGGTTCTCAGGCAGGTACCTGGGCTTACAGGATGTCCTGAAGCAGGCCAGGAAAGTCTGTGTGCATTCCACCAATCATTTAATGACTGTGCTCGGCTGGCTGAGCTCCAAAAGGAGTTGAACCTGCCCAAGAACCGCCTTATATGTGACATGCCCACCAGGTGGAACTCAACGTTGGCCATGCTGCAGTGGCTGCACACGCAGTAGAGGGCCATCAATGAGTACCTGTGCAACTACTGCACCAGGACAGGGTCAGGGGAGCTCGGTTTTTTCTCACCACACCAGTGGGGCATGATCAGGGATGCATGCACTGTCCTGTCACCATTTGAGGAGGCCACAAGGATGGTGAGCAGTGAAAGTGCATGCATCAGTGACACTGTACCTCTTGTCCACCTGTTGGAGCATACGCTGCGTAGAATAATGGACAGGGCACTTGAGGCAGAGCAGAGGCAGGAAGAGGAGGACTTCCTTGCCTCTCAAGGCCCACTTTATCCAGACATTATTCCTGCTGTCCCACCCATCACTCAGGAAGAGGACGAGGAGGAGGAAGAGGAGGAGGATGATTTTGTCAGCATGGAGGTGGAGGCTGGTACTCAGCATCAGCAGCAGCAGCAGTCTTGTAGGGATGATTTACAGTCCCAAGAAACCCGTGGACTTGTACGTGGCTGGGAGGGGGCAGCTGCGGATCATGTTGTCCTTAGTGACCCATAGGACTCCGGATCGAAGCCTCAGCTAACCTACGCTGCATGGCCTCCCTGAGCCTGCAAAACCTGCGGAAGGATCCTCGTATTCTTCGGATCAAGGAGAGGGACCATTACTGGCTGGCCACTCTCCTTGATCCACGGTACAAGGGTAAGGTTGCGGACCTTATCTTGCCATCGCAGAGGGAGCAGAGGATGAGACATCTCCGGGAGGCCTTGCAGAAAGGTCTGTGCAATGCATTCCCAGAGACTGGGAGGTTACAAACTCCTGGTCCTGGACAACGTGTTGCTGAGGCATCGGTCAGAAGGAGCGGTGGAGAAGGCGGCCGCTGACTGATGCTTTCAGACATTTTTTTAGTCTGCAGCCCCAAGGTATGATCGGTTCCAGCAACCATCGCCAGTGTCTGATTTACATGGTGCAGGAATACCTATGGGGCAAGGTCAGACTTGGACACCTTTCCCACCGAAAATCCTCTGGCTTACTGGGTCTTGAGGATGGATCACTGGCCAGAGCTTGCACAGTATGCAATTGAGCTACTGGCCTGTCCTGCATCCAGCGTTCTTTCGGAACGCACCTTCAGTGCTGCTGGTGGCTTTGTTAGCGATCACAGGGTGCGCCTGTCCACCGAATCAGTTGATCGACTGACCTTCATCAAGATGAATCAGTCTTGGATCACCCACAGCTACCAAGCACCTGAAGCTGATGTAACCAAATAATATTTTTTTGAAATATCACATCCCTTCAAAACTGCCTATGCTGATGCTGAGTGACTGTCCTGTTATGTTGATTGTCTATCGTCTTCCTCCTCCACGGATATGTTGGAAGAACATTTCTGGTTCTGGGTGATGCCATCAGCCCAATTTTTCTGCCCCTGTTTAACAGGGGCGTTTAATTACAATTTTTGATGCAATGCTTTGCAGCAGGGCTAATTCCTGCAATAAAACTAGACTACATGGGAGAGGTTGCAGTGTTGTGGCACCAGTACCAGTGCCTAAGGCCCAATTTTTCTGCCCCTGTTTAACAGGGACATGTAATTACAATTCTTGATATAATATTTCACAGGAGGGCCCATTCCTGTGCCCACCCAGAGTAACTGTGAGGACTTATAGTGTTGTGGCACCAGCACCACAACCACCAAAGGTCAATTTTTCTACCACTGTTCAACAATGGCATGTAATTACAATTCTTTGGGACAACAGCAAGTGAGATGAAAAAAGACGGACGGCAAAACAAATTATACAGGGGTGATAACCCTTCCCTGTGTTTTCCAAAAAGCTTAAAAATAGTTTTTTTGACTGGAGCTACACTTTAAAAATGTACCAGTCGAAAATTACAAACAGATTCAACTTAACACAACAAACCTACACAGTCCCTGTCTTGTTTGCACCTCCTGTATACTGCTGTTCTGAGTATATAGGGCTTGGGGGCCACACGCATTTCCTTTTTTTAATATGGGTATGGGGTTCACCTTAATATGCGTACAAGACCCAAAGGGGCTGGTAATGGGCAGGGAGGGCTACCCATGCCATTTTTCTGAATGATTTTCAACCATATTGCAAGAACCAGATATAACATTAAAACCGCAAGCAGTTTTAAATGATGTTATTTCCGTTTAATGTCATTTTGTGCAGGGACTGTTCTAAACACGGGAAACACATGGCACTTCACAGGCATACTACAGACACCCCCCAGGCACGATATTTAAAGGAATATTTCACTTTTTTTTTCACTTTAATTGTCATTAAAATCAGTGCTCACGCCAAAACGGCCATTTTAAAAAACATTTTAGGCATTGACCCATGTCCCCTGGGGCAGGAGCCAGTTCCCCAAACCATTTTTAGGACAGCATCTTGAATATTAGCCGTTAAAATTAGCACTTTTAATATCGAACGTTCGAGTCCCATAGACTTCAATGGGGTTCTGATGTTCGTACGAATTTGCAGTTCGTTCGAAAGTTCTCGTGCGAACCGAACCGGGGGGTGTTCGGCTCATCCCTAATCAGAGTAACCGAGTACCTATCTGCAGCCCATCAGATTACCCGAGTGCCTATCTGCAGCCCATGCCTCAGAATATACCTTGGCGTGTTTGCTTTCCAAAATGGAGTCATTTTCTGGGGAAATTCCCATGTCCTGGTGCTCCAGGACCTTCAAAAGCATTATAGGAAGCAATTAAATTATGTGTGTAATTTATGCTCCTAGAATGCCTGGAGGTACTACTTGAATGTTTTTGGCCTCTATGTGGCCAGGCTGTGTAAAAGTCTCACAAAAGTAGCAAAATGTATTTTGGGGTGTCATTTTTGCTATGTACATGCTGTGTGTTAGAAATATCATAAGAGGACAACTTTGTGTAAAAAATAAAAAAAGTTAGGGGGCGTGGCCTGACGTGAAGGCGGAAGGTCGTGTTTTCTCGGAGCTCCGCCGGCCGGCTCTAAAATCCAGAGCCATCCTGCGGCCTGGTTTTTCTGCCACAGACACCTCGGCCGGCCATGCGAGGGTCTGACCATCCTTTCCCCGCATATTTGGGGACCCGCGGACATCCGATCGGCCTGTGATCAGGCCCGGAGCCGCCGACAGCCACCGGACATTAGCCGCCATCTTGCGGCCTACAAAACCTCCGGAGCCACCACACTAGATTTTCGCGAGCGGAAGAAAATGGCCATCCATTCAGCGCTCACCGGAGGCGATCCACTCTGCCTGGGGGCAGTGCTCAGAGGGAACCTGGATACAGCCGGCCACACA
Organism: Lithobates pipiens; assembly: GCF_037356315.1. NCBI lineage: Eukaryota > Metazoa > Chordata > Amphibia > Anura > Ranidae > Lithobates > Lithobates pipiens. The sequence goes on along the minus strand of NW_027507785.1, from coordinate 188,713,618 downwards.
TAGCAGAAGGGAGCGCTCTGTGGATAGAGGTAGGTTGCGGCCATCTTGTAGCACCCAAACCTCTCCAGAAAGCCCCTCATCTCCAGACCAGAGCCAGAGCCTAACCCCCCTAAACTGTACTAATACCCCACTTGGAGGAAGTGACCCGGAGGGGACCCAAAATGGCCATGTAAAGAGCCAGCTCCCACATACAGAGGGCATCCATAAGCACTTCAGGGGGCCTAAGTGACACCTCACCAGCATGGGAAAATCAAATAAAAGCGCATCAACACCCCGCTCCCAAAAGGACCTAGGTGCTCAACTATCTGGAAATATCCCGGAGCTGTTCAGAACCCGCCAGGCAACGCACCATGAGGCCTCGCAGGCGTCCCAAGCTGCACGAGCCACATCCCCGGCCATGCATAGCTGCTCCGCAGAGTCGATCATGGACGAGGACGATAGTGGACTGCGTACCCCTCACCCCAGCCTTCTGGACATCCAAAGAGACCTCCAAAAGGTTGCCTTGGAAATCAAACACACCTTGATAGAAGCTATATCTGACCTAAAAGCTGATATCCATGAAATGAACAATCGACTCACTGATGTGGAGGAGAACTCCCAGATATAGGCCACAGCGATCAGGCAAGTCCAAAAAACCTATGACTCACACTTACCACGCATGTTTGAGCTGCACAGACAAGTGGAAGACCTGGACAATAGAGGACATAGGCATAATGTGCGAGTAAGGGGAGTCCCGGAGGGCATAGATCAGGCCACACTACCACAAGCTGTCTGCTCCATCTTTAATGATTTACTTGACCACCCCGCAGACTCCCCTATTGAGACTCCCAGGGACATTGTTTGCTGCATAGTGAACTTCCCCCTTTAGGAAGAAATCCTCAGAAAGGCTAGGGACAGGGGTCGTGTACTATTCAATGGTGCTGAGATAAAACTTTTTCAAGACCTGTCTCAGATCACATTACAGAACAGATGCAGTCTACGCCCTCTGTTGGACGTTCTCCGTGCACACAATATCCAATATCGTTGGAAATTCCCTTTCTGCCTCTCTGCCTCGACTAGGGCCCGCACGGCACTTCTCCGGACCCCAGAGGACTTGCCCTCCTTCTGTGAGCAGCTGGACCTGCCTGATTGGTGTTCCTTCTACTTCCCCACGGAGTCATGGAAGCCAGTAGCCCACAACACCTCACCCAAAGCGCAAAGACACCGATCCAGACGTCACAGGCTTGACCCCACATCACCAGGAGACAGATCCTCGCGCAGAGATTCCTCACTCCACAGCCCAGGTCCGGCGGTTACACCACATAGGGATCACCCAATGGCTTAAGACAGCAAAGCCAAGGACCACGCTACGCTCACACAGACTATATTAACTTTTTCTTGTATGCTTTCCTTGGTTTAACCCCCCTTCCTTTTTTTTTTTCTTTTTCTTTTTCTGGGTTCCATTTGTCCCCAATGCCATCACCACACAGGGACCCGGACCACCCTCTGACATTTCACCAGGATCTACGAGTTCGTCACCAGCGAAATATCAGGTACTTTCTTACCCCCCCAGTACACTTACTCCAGGACCACTGGGCGCGTCTCCTCTTCTTCCCCTTGGTGTCTATTGATGCTTGATCTGGCACACCCTAAGGGACCATAGGGGAAGGGGAGTTTTCAGATCCCCCCACTTTTTTTTTTTTCTTCTCTTTCTCCCCCATATGTGTCCTCCATATATGTATTTTTCCCCCCAATATGTGTGTTATTATGTAGATGTATATCCTTCATAGTAGACCAGCAGGTGGAGGGGGACGGGGCTCTAGCCGACAGGGGATGACCCTTATCCTGATACGATCCTTACGCCACTTAATGGTGACAAATGTAGTGATCCCCTCCCGGTGTGGACTTCAGCCTCCTCCACTTGGCGCACTTTCTAGAGTTTTGATTATAGCAGATTCTACGCTTCGCACAATGGTACACCTACTATTCCTCTAGCAGAAGACCACTTTCCTGTCCCACAGGTGCCAACAGTGGACTAGGTCCCGGGCTAGCCAGTCAGTGGCAGTTGAAACACATACATCTCCCATACGCTAGCCACTGACCACCTTGTTAATATCCATCATTGATTGGCATTGCTCTCTCTCCGTAAGATACAATTTTAACAGAAGTGAATAAAGGCCGAGACTCTCCTCACCATGACTCCTGCTAGAACACATATATACAACCGGCCACCAGAAGGGTGAGGGAGTCCTACATGTTAAATCGGGGGGAGACCCCACGTGGCCTTCCATACCTCATACATTATCCACACTACCAATTCTCTCTGGAGGAGAAGATATTTAGCGGGGGAGTAGTCCTAGCCCTAGGCAGCTGCTACGGTGACCCCCCCATGTGTGGGACCTATAGTGCACTGAGCCGGGGCTGGTCTCTCTTTCTAGAAACTGATCACACAACTGCCCCCAGTAGACGTTAGGTCTCGGCCTCCCTAGCTAATAGGGTCCATTGTGCACGCCAGGCCCCTTTGACTCTCTGAGTCTTTGAATCTCTGTATATTGCGCTCTCTGAGCGATTGATGTACTGTTTAACTACTCAGTATGATCTCTGGAATACTCAGGATAACCTGTGTGGGGTTTGTGTGACGCAGAGTAGCGTTTTGTTTTGTTTTACGTGGTTTCACTTTGTTTGATCCTGTTCAGTTCTTTCAAAGTTTTTTTTTAATTATTTTTATTTTTTGTCTCGCTCTTCAGCTGTATCTTTGTTTATGACCTCAGTGATGCCCCAGGTTTTTACCTGAGGTTGCTATACCTAATGTCCAAGGGCTAATCCCTTCTATGTACCCCTTGCCCTTCCCTACAAAGCAATCCTTACCTTTCTAACCCCCCTCCACTGTTCTGCTATTGAAAGCCTGCCCTCTCCAATGTCGGAGCACTCGTCCACCCTCTGGTTTACATCCACCCCACAGCTGTCCCTACGGGCCTTAGCTGACACCCCAGCCCTCCTATTTAGGTGTATTGGAGCCTCCAGTTCCACCTCTGGTAGATATGCACACAATATCTGTGTGTACCCTGTAAGATTAGATGCACACAATCCACCCCGACCTGATCTTCCACCCATCCCTGCCACCACATCCACCCCTCCTGCCGCCCCATCCTAACACCCTTTTTTCACAGCTCATCCCTCTTCTTCGTTCTTTCCCCTCCTCCCCCTTCTTCTTACTCTACCCCTTCTTGCTTGTTTCCCCTTATAGAGGTGGGAGACCCCCCCCCCCGACCACCGGTGATCCCTACGAATTCTCTGCCGAAATAGAGGGGCTTGAAATAGAGATAGCAGTAACTGATACCCCGACAGTGTGTGGTATTAGATCCCTCGGCCGTAGTGTAGAACGCAATCCTCTCTGATCATGCAGCAATAACTAACTCTGAAATGCGTATCGCTAAATGTCAAAGGTTTAAACCTTCCAGAGAAAAGATCGCAGGTACTAACAGCCTTGACGAAACACAGAGCCCACTTCCTACTCTTGCAAGAAACACACTTCTGTACTGACGCTATACCCAAGCTAGCAAACCACATTTAAAATAAGGCGTTGCATTCCACTAATCCAGAAGCTAAAACTAAAGGGGTCTCGATCCTTATTGCCAAACATGCTGACTTTCAGTTTAAAGAGTCCAAAATAGATCCAGAGGGGAGATATCTCTTTATCAAGGGCACATTTGCGTCTAAACCAATCACACTGGCCAACATTTACTGTCCCAATGAACATCAGATATCCTTCCTCAGAATGGTTTGCGACTTATTAGCCTCCTTCCAAGAAGGCATAGTGATACTGGGGGAAGACTTCAACGTTCCAATGAATCCTCTGCTAGACACCTCAACGGAACGTCCTCACTCCCATATCGTGCTCTACGCCAAATTAAAATACAATTTCAAAACCTGACCTTACATGACACCTGGCGGACCCTATACCCAACTGTCAAGGACTATACTTTCTTTTCCTCACCACACCAAAAGTACTCTAGATTAGACTATTTTTTCTGTCCCAACGCGACCTGGACTACCTCTCCCAAGCGTCCATAGAACCGATGTTTCTATCGGACCACCATCCTATCTCAATGACTCTCACTTTCCTGGAATCAACCCCCAAATCCAAAATCTGGAGGTTGAACCCATCCCTTCTAAAAGAACCGGCAACTCTGCAACAGATACGCACGCGACTCCAACTGTATTTTAAAGAAAATCTAGCCCCCAACATGTCGCCCCTTACCATTTGGGAGGCCCATAAATGTGTCATTAGAGGGAAACTAATCTCCCTAGCAACCGCCTTTAAAAAAAAAAGCCAAGAACAGATCAAGACCCTTATCGAACTAATACACAAACTCGAAAGGACACACAAACAGGCCACCTCACTATCAACGCTCCAGGATCTTCCACCTCACTATCAACGCTCCAGGATCTTACACAAGCGCGTGCCACGCTCCTAGACGAGCTAGGGAAACGCACCAGAAGGTGATACATCCTGGGCCAAAAAATATTTTACGAGCATGGTAATAAAAGTGGGAGACTCCTAGTCCGCACGATACAGGCAGCCAAGTCCCAGATTACAATCCACCAGATACGAGATAGCAAGGGTAACATACTCTCTAAAATCAAGGACATTGCCAAGCACTTTGAAACATTTTACTCTAAACTATACAATATGCCAAGAGACAAGACAGGGACACCTGGGGCTGGCGATCGTAACGACAAAATAAAAGACTTCCTATCCCAATACTGCCCCAAACCAATCTCACCCCATCAAGCGCAAGCCCTGGAGAGCCCTTTCTCTCCACAGGAACTCCTCTTTGCAATCAAGCAAATGAAGGAAGGTAGAAGCCCAGGGCCAGATGGTCTTCCTCTTATGTACTATAAGAACTTTGCAGATGAACTGTCACCTCCCCTACTACAATCATTCAACGCGCTAGCTAACCCCAACGCCTCTCCAGGGTGCATGCTGGAAGCACACAACAGTTATCCCCAAAACTGGTAAGGACCCAACGCAAGTGTCAAACTATAGACCCATATCTCTACTTAACGTGGACATAAAACTTTACGCAAAGATGCTCACCAACAGACTGCTTCCTCTTATTCCTGACCTGATAGTATCGGATCAAGTGGGCTTCATCCCCGGTAGGGAAGCCAGGGATAACACTATCCGTACACTGAATATACAGCACTGGCTTAACTCAACATGGTCCCAGGGGTTCTTTCTGTCCCTCGATGCTGAGAAGGCGTTCGACAGGGTGGCCTGGGCCTTCTCCATCAGCAATGGGACACGGCAGGGCTGCCCCTTGTTGCCCTTAATCTTTGTGCTGACACTTGAGTCCCTACTAAACAGACTAAGAGCCAACCCTGACATAAAAGCATGCCGTGTAGGAGATAGGGAATTTAAGGTTGCAGCCTTTGCTGACGATATCCTGTTGTCACTACAGTCCCCACGTATTTCCCTACCAAATCTTCTCAGTGATTGAAACACTTCGGGGAGTTGTCAAACTTAAAAATCAACTACTCTAAATCATACGCCCTTAACGTCTCGCTTCCGCCACAAGAAACTACTCACTGTCAGGACTCCTTTCCATTTAGATGGCAAAAACATAGCATCACATATCTAGGTATCCAAATTACTAGTCAACTGTCAAGAGTTATATAAGCAAAACTTTTTGCCCGCTCTCACCAAAATCCAAAAGGAACTAAATGACTGGGCCAACAAATGTTTCCTGGTTCGGCAGGGCAGCTTTAATAAAGATGATCGTACTCCCCCGACTCCTGTACCTGATGCAAACAATCCCGATTCACCTCTGCATTCTTTGCAACGTATAAAAAAACATGTACCACCTTTATCTGTAAGAACTCTGCCCCCCGTATTAAATACTCCCACCTAAATAGGGCGAAAACAAAAGGGGGGATTGGACTTCCGGACCTTCCCAAATACCACTTAGCTTGCCACTAGACATGTGCATTCGTTTTCGTCCGAATGCATTTTCGTCCGAATTTCAGCTATTTTCGTTTTCATTTTGACAAACGATAACGAAAGCACAAAATCCGAAAAACGAAAGATCCGACATAAATAAATGCTTTATTTTCGTTTTCATTGTTACAACAGTTCGATATAGAATAGGAGATTCGACATGACTCTGACAATAACAAGCTGTCTATAGAACCTGTGGTCGAAAGTGCCTAACCTTACCTCTATTAGTCCAAGATTATATAGAGAAAATATTCGACAGAGAAAAAAAGATTTGACAGAGAGAAAAGATTCTGCAAGATACTGTCCTAAAAAGTGTTTGGGGACCCGGGTCCTGCCCCAGGGGACATGGATCAATGCAAAAAAAAGTTTTAAAAACGGCTGTTTTTTCGGGAGCAGTGATTTTAATAATGATTAAAGTGAAACAATAAAAGTGTAATATTCCTTTAAATTTCGTAGGGGGGGGTTGTCTATAGTATGCCTGTGAAGGGGCGCATGTTTCCCGTGCTTAGAATTGTCCCTGCACAAAGTGTCATTTATGCAGGAAAAAAAGTCCTTTAAAATCACTCGCAGCTATTATGAATTGTCGGCTCCGTAATACAGAGAACACTCATTGAAAGTCATTGATAAAAAATAAATAAATAAATAAAAAAAAGCGTGGGGGTCCCCCAAATTCAATTACCAGGCCCTTCAGGTCTGGTATGGATATTAAGGGGAACCCCGCATCAAATTTAAAAAAAAATTGACGTGGGGTTCCCCCTAAAAATCCATACCAGACCCTTTATCCGAGCACGCAACCTGGCAGGCCGCAGGAAAAGAGGGGGGGACGAGAGAGCGGCCCCCCCTCCCTCCTGAACCGTACCAGGCCACATGCCCTCAACATTGGGAGGATGCTTTGGGGGTCCGTGACCCCTCAAAGCACCTTGTCCCCATGTTGATGAGGACAAGGGCCTCATCCCCACAACCCTGGCCGGTGGTTGTGGAGGTCTGCGGGCGGGGGGCTTATCAGAATCTGGAAGCCCCCTTTAACAAGGGGACCCCCAGATCCCGCCCCCCCCCCCTGTTTGAAATGGTAAGGGGGTACAAAAGTACCCCTACCATTTCACAAAGAAAGTGTAAAAAAATGGTTAAATAAAACAAACACACTTTTGAAAAATTCCTTTATTAAAAATAAAAAAATAAAAAAAAGATTCCAGCGGCGGTAATCCACTCTTGCTATCCAGCGACGGACGATCATCTCTCCAGCGATGTCTCATGTCATCCAGCGCAGCGAATCCTCCATCCTTGTTCTGTCTCCGTGGAGGAGACACTGCAAGGATTCCGGCGGCTGACGTTTCTTATATACGGAGGGCGGGGCCACCCGTCACCTGACCCCGCCCCCCTCTGACGCAAGGGGAAACCCGGGGTTCCCTGTGACGTAGGGGTGACCCGCACCCCTCTGATGTAACACAGGCAGGTTTCCGTTACATCAGAGGGGGCGGGGTCACCCATACGTCACGGGGAACCCCGGGTTTCCCCTTGCGTCAGAGGGGGGCGGGGTCAGGTGACGGGTGGCCCCGCCCTCCGTATATAAGAAACGTCAGCCGCCGGAATGCCTGCAGTGTCTCCGTGGAGGAGACAGAAGAAGGATGGATCGCTGCGCTGGATCACATGAGACATCGCTGGAGAGATGATCGTCCGTCGCTGGATAGCAAGAGTGGATTACCGCCGCTGGAATCTTTTTTTTATTTTTTTATTTTTAATAAAGGAATTTTTCAAAAGTGTGTTTTATTTAACCATTTTTTACACTTTCTTTGTGAAATGGTAGGGGTACTTTTGTACCCCCTTACCATTTCAAACAGGGGGGGGGGGGCGGGATCTGGGGGTCCCCTTGTTAAAGGGGGCTTCCAGATTCTGATAAGCCCCCCGCCCACAGACCTCCACAACCACCGGCCAGGGTTGTGGGGATGAGGCCCTTGTCCTCATCAACATGGGGACAAGGTGCTTTGAGGGGTCACGGACCCCCAAAGCATCCTCCCAATGTTGAGGGCATGTGGCCTGGTACGGTTCAGGAGGGAGGGGGGCCGCTCTCTCATCCCCCCCTCTTTTCCTGCGGCCTGCCAGGTTGCGTGCTCGGATAAAGGGTCTGGTATGGATTTTTAGGGGGAACCCCACGTCAATTTTTTTTTTAATTTGACGCGGGGTTCCCCTTAATATCCATACCAGACCTGAAGGGCCTGGTAATTGAATTTGGGGGACCCCCACGCTTTTTTTTAAATGTATTTATTTATTTTTTTATCAATGACTTTCAATGAGTGTTCTCTGTATTACGGAGCCGACAATTCATAATAGCTGCGAGTGATTTTAAAGGACTTTTTTTCCTGCATAAATGACACTTTGTGCAGGGACAGTTCTAAGCACGGGAAATATGCGCCCCTTCACAGGCATACTATAGACAACCCCCCCCCCCTACGAAATTTAAAGGAATATTACACTTTTATTGTTTCACTTTAATCATTATTAAAATAACTGCTCCCGAAAAAACAGCCGTTTTTAAAACTTTTTTTTGCATTGATACATGTCCCCTGGGGCAGGACCCGGGTCCCCAAACACTTTTTAGGACAGTAACTTGCAAATTAGCCTTTAAAATTAGCACTTTAGATTTTGAACGTTGGAGTCCCATAGACTTTAATAGGGTTCTAAAGTATGCTATATAGTTAGCTCCGTCGCATCTTCTTTATACATTCGACAGACACCATAAGCCTTCCAAGACAGATTCGACCGTAATTCATGTGGATTTTCGGACGAATGCAATTTGTGAACGAAAAACGAAATAAATAAAAACGAATTTCGGGAGTAACTAAATAAATTAAGCTTTCAGACGAAAACGAAATTCCGAAACGAAATATTTTACTTTGCACATGTCTACTTGCCACCTAACCAGAGTGGTGGACTGGCGGATACACAAATTCAGAAAGGCTTGGATTCCTCTGGAGAATCATTTCCCAGACGGCCTGCTACACTCCCTTCCCTGGCTAACCCCGAATCATTGGAACCAAGACACCAAATCACATCCACTCATCTTCCCCTCTCTAATAGCCTTCAATCAATCCTTGCGTCTCTTCAAAATATCCTCGCGACCGGGACCCCTGCCCCCCATACGCAACAACCCAGATTTTCCCCCGGGAGAATGTACTTCATTCTTAAAAAGAGAGTGGCCACACGAGGAGGTGTTAGCCCACCACTTCTTCCATAAAGGTAGACCACGCTCATACGAAAACCTAGCTGCACTCTCCCCGACCCGTAGTTTCCCTTTATGGTCCTATAGGCAATTGAGGCATTTCCTCGCCTCAGAAGACCCAGCCACCACTTGGTGTAGACAACTTCTCCCATTCGAGTGCCTATGTACAAGCAGAACCCCGTTGAGACATCTGATATAAAGCATATATGAACTGCTTCAAGATGGACCTAATCAGACGGCACACACACTTAGCTCCTGGGAAAAAGACTTGCAGGTTAGCCGTACAAATGATCAGAGGGAAGACATATTTATGTACGCTCACAAAGGTTCAATGAATGTAGCAATTTAAGAAAATGGGTATAAGATCGCAACTAAATGGTATAGGACCCCTGCTAGGTTACATAAATTCTCCCCTGCAATTCCCAACATTTGCTGGAGATGCAAGACACCGACAGGCTCTATGCTTCATATCTGGTGGGAATGCCCCCTAATCCAACCCTTTTGGCAGGAAGTTCACGCCAATATTTCACAGGTCACCACCTACACCTTAAACTACAACCCCGCACAATATCTCCTCCACCTTACGACTCTCCCTAAACAGACCAATCTTAAATCCCTAGCCATGCATATGGTCAACGCTGCCAGGATGTGTATCCCTACACACTGGCGATCTACTGATGTTCCCTCCATCCAGGAATGGCTGTCCAGAGTTGCTAAGATAGAGGAGATGGAGGAGCTGATATATACCTCACATGAACATTTAGGCCGCGTACACACGGGCGGACTGTTCGCCCAACCTTGTCCGCTGAACAGTGTTTGGGCGGACAGTCCGCTCGTGTGTGGGCTTTCAGCGGACAGTTTCAGCGGACAGTTGGACGGACAAAGTCTTTCGGAAATTCCGAAAAACTGTCCGCTGAAACTGTGTTTGAGCGAACAGTCCGCCCGTGTGTGGGCTTGTCCGCTGTACTTTCGAAATGAGCGGACTGTTCCCACTCGGAAAGTCCGCCCATTTCGAGCGCGTGTACAGGTAGGCGGGGCCCGCGAAGGAGACGTCGCGGGCTCCGCCGCCTGGAATGGGCTTAAAGGGGAACCCCAACGCCGAAAAAAATCGGCGTGGGGGTTCCCCCAAAGTCCACACCAGACCCTTGTCCGAGCATGCTACCCGGCCGGCCAGGAAAGGGGGGCGAGCGAGCGCGCCCCCCCTCCTGAGCCGTACCAGGCCACGTGCCCTCAACATGGGGGGGTGCCTTGGGGAAGGGGGGGCCGCGCGGCCCCCCCACCCCAAAGCACCTTGTCCCCATGTTGATGAGGACAAGGGCCTCTTCCCGACAACCCTGGCCGTTGGTTGTCGGGGTCTGCGGGCGGGGGGCTTATCGGAATCCGGGAGCCCCCTTTAAGAAGGGGGCCCCCGGATACCGGCCCCCCACCCTATGTGAATGAGTATGGGGTACAATGTACCCCTACCCATTCACCTGTGAAATAAAGTACAAAAAAAACCACAACACAGGGGAAAAAATATTTTATTGCACAGCTCCGGGGGTCTTCCGTCTTCGGGGGTCTTCTCGCCGGACTCCTCCGCTATGTGTGTGTAGCTCTTTTACTAGCGGAGGAGTCCGGCTTTCTTCCTCCCCGCCGCCGGCCTCTTCTCCCGACTTCGGGGGTCTTGTCCCCCTCTTCGGTTCTTCTGCCGGGCCACCGCGCCTTCTTGTAGCTCTTTTGCAGGCGGTGGCCCGGTCTTCTGTCGCCGCTGCCTTCCGTTCTTCTGTCGCCGCCTTCGGTTCTTCTGCCGGGCCACCGCGCCTTCTTGTAGCTCTTTTACAGGCGGTGGCCCGGTCTTCTGTCGTCGCCGCCGCCTTCCGTTCTTGTTCTTCTTGTTCTTCTTCTTCTTCCCCAGGAGATGTTGACACGTCGCTCCCTCCGGCCGGAATGCCAGAGCCGCGCTGTGCGGTCACTTATATAGTGACAATGGGGCGGGGTCACATGGTATATGTCACATGGGTTGGTCACATGGGTTGATGTCACATGGGGACTATGACATCGTAAGGGGGCGGGGTCACCATGTGACCAACCCATGTGACATATACCATGTGACCCCGCCCCATTGTCACTATATAAGTGACCGCACAGCGCGGCTCTGGCATTCCAGCCGGAGGGAGCGACGTGTCAACATCTCCTGGGGAAGAAGAAGAAGAACAAGAAAAAGAACAAGAACGGAAGGCGGCGGCGGCGGCGACGACAGAAGACCGGGCCACCGCCTGTAAAAGAGCTACAAGAAGGCGCGGTGGCCCGGCAGAAGAACCGAAGGCGGCGACAGAAGAACGGAAGGCAGCGGCGACAGAAGACCGGGCCACCGCCTGCAAAAGAGCTACAAGAAGGCGCGGTGGCCCGGCAGAAGAACCGAAGAGGGGGACAAGACCCCCGAAGTCGGGAGAAGAGGCCGGCGGCGGGGAGGAAGAAAGCCGGACTCCTCCGCTAGTAAAAGAGCTACACACACATAGCGGAGGAGTCCGGCGAGAAGACCCCCGAAGACGGAAGACCCCCGGAGCTGTGCAATAAAATATTTTTTCCCCTGTGTTGTGGTTTTTTTTGTACTTTATTTCACAGGTGAATGGGTAGGGGTACATTGTACCCCATACTCATTCACATAGGGTGGGGGGCCGGTATCCGGGGGCCCCCTTCTTAAAGGGGGCTCCCGGATTCCGATAAGCCCCCCGCCCGCAGACCCCGACAACCAACGGCCAGGGTTGTCGGGAAGAGGCCCTTGTCCTCATCAACATGGGGACAAGGTGCTTTGGGGTGGGGGGGCCGCGCGGCCCCCCCTTCCCCAAGGCACCCCCCCATGTTGAGGGCACGCGGCCTGGTACGGCTCAGGAGGGGGGGCGCGCTCGCTCGCCCCCCTTTCCTGGCCGGCCGGGTAGCGTGCTCGGACAAGGGTCTGGTGTGGACTTTTTTCGGCGTTGGGGTTCCCCTTCAAGCCCATTCCAGGCGGCGGAGCCCGCGACGTCTCCTTCGCGGGCCCCGCCTACCTGTACACGCGCTCGAAATGGGCGGATTTGCCTCCTCCTTACGTGGGCGAGTCCGTTCATTTCAAAAGTTGAGCGAACTGTTTGCCCAACCTTGTTCGTCAAACAGTCCGCTCGTGTGTGGGCAAGTCCGCTCATGCAAATTTTGAGCGGACTGTTTGCCGAAACTGTTTGACGAACAAGGTTGGGCAAACAGTCCGCGCGTGTGTACGCGGCCTTACAGAAATTCTCGACGATCTGGGCTTGCTGGAAACACTTCCAAACCACAGACAAATATAAGGCGTTCTTTCCCCCACTACGTAGGGACACTTCAACTAACCTATAATGCTAAGAGATAAGATGTCGGCAGGGGGAGGGGGGCCGGGAAGGGTGCTCACCTCATCTCTCTTTTCCCCCTGATACCCCCCCCATTCTTCCATCCCCTGCCCCTCTTTACTTTAGCCCCTCCTGCCCACCCAATTAAACATTGAATATGTTGGTCGACATGCTATGATGATATTTGTTTAGCACAGTTCCTTTAGCCACGACCATCTCAGCATTGCGATTTGAAAAGGTCGTGGCAGCACGTTTTATACTTGATGTTTACCTGTTTCACCTGTGTGTATACTATGCAGCTTTCAATAAAACCTTTTATGGAAAAAAATAAAATCAAAAAATGTTTTCATTTTTTTCCCCCACGTTTTCTGAAGACTTGTGGGTAAAAAAATTAACCATTTAAAAGACTCATTATGCCTCATAGAATATACGCTGGGGTTTTTGCTTTCCAAAATGCGATCTTTGTAGGTAATTACAATGTCCTAGTACTCCAGGGTCTTCGAAAGAGTAATAGGTCGTTAGGAACACCTGATGGTGTTCCCTGCATGTTGGACCTCTGAATGTGGCAAGAATGTGAAAAAGTCTCACATATGTGGTATCGCCATACTCGGAAGAAGTAGCGAAATGTATTTTGGGGTGTAATTGGAAGTATGCATAAGCTGTGTGTGAGAAATCACTTATGACAATTTCGTCTAAAATAAATAAATACATTTTCCCAAGAATTGTGGGAATAAATTACAACTTCAAAAAACTCACTATGCCTTTTACTAACTACCTTGGACTGTCTACTTTCCAAAAAAGGGGTCATTTTGGGGGGGATTTGTACTTTCCTGACATTTCAGGGCCTCAAGAGATGATAGGCCGTCAGTGCATCAGTTGTGAATTTTCAAAGATTTGCACCATAGCTTGTAGACTTTCACACAGACCAAATAATATACACTTATTTGGGTTATTTTTACCAAAGATATGTAGCAGTATAAATTTTGGCCCAATTTATGAACAAAAATTACTGAATTTGAAAATTGTTATCATAGTAACTTAAAAAAAATAAAAAAATAAAGTGTTTTTTTTTCAAAATTTTCACTCTTTTTTTCACCTGTGTCCCAAAAAATTTGAAAAGCAGTGTTGATTAAATACCACCAAAAGAAAGCTCTATTTGTGTGAAAAAATTATGAAATTTTTGTTTGGGTACAGTGTTGCACGATCGAGTAATTTGCATTCAAATGTGCGGCAGCACTGAAAGCTAAATATTGATCTGGGCAGGAAGGGTGTATAAGTGCCCTGTATTGAAGTGGTTAAGTATATAAATAGCAAGTGCTTACATCCATATGTGATCGTGACCTCAAAACTCCTAAACTAAAACTACAAAACTACAAATATCATAAAACTGCAGTATTATGCAATAAATTGTGAAATCAATAAATTGAATCCTCCAAACAGATACTTGAAACCTCCAAAAAGACACTGCAATTATTATATATCAGCAATGCCATGCAAAAAATGTGAATAAGTGTCCTATAAGTGAAAATTATGTACAAAAAAAATTATAAAAAAAAAAAGTCCTTCTTAAACTATTCCAACACAAAAATCCATGTATTTGCACTTCTTCAAATTCATCCCATTCATCATGCTGCTTATTGAAGTGATAAAACACAGCTACAGAAAAAAAAGTGCTCCACCACCAGTGATGCTAATAATGCACTCACCAGAGCCCTGAGACCCACCGGACCAACATGCGCTTGTTATATAGCCAAAATAACCAGCATGAAACTCCAAATCAGCATTTCTTCATCACACAGGAATGTTTTCCCCCAATGGATATGCACCAAATCACCCAAAAAAGGAAATGACAGGCAGTACCAGGACAAGATCATCCAGCGCCCAGGGCAAAGATGCCAAATTGTGCCCCCCCTCATGGCATGCAAGCTTAGGGGGATCCAACACCCAGCAGTCACTCGGTCACTACTCCTGTCAACATTGTAACACAAAGAAGGCATCCTCATCTCTACAGTAAACCATTGAGCCCACGGCAGCTGCCCCTCTCGTCCACCCCTAGTCCCCGCCCAGATGACAGGGTAGTCATGCAACACAGTTTTATTAAGATCTCTTTAAAGTGTTGCTAAACCTACAACTGTAAAATCTATCTGTATATGTAGCATAGCATGCTTGTTATACTCACTGTGGAACTTAAGGGGTTAATCCTCCGCATTGTGTAAAAAAACTGTTTTATCCTTTGTGCACAGATCCTCCCCCTCCTGCAATGTCTAGCTTGGGAAAGCCAGGAACACAGGCACTAACCAACCTGCACATGCTCAGTTGTGTCTTTTATGTTGGAGAGAACAGTTACTTGTTCTCAGAGCTAGCCAGGTCGCATGATTTTGGCATCACACATGTATACAGGTTGCAGTGAGATTCTCCACCTCCTGAACTCTCAGCACTGGAGAAACTCTGCAGTAGGGTTGAGCTTTGTGTTCAAGTTGAACATACGTTCGACTCGAACATCGGCTGTTCGCCTGTTCGGCGAATACCGAGCGTTATGGGCCGTTCGAGCCAAATTCGTGTGGCGCTCATGGCCCACAATGCACTGTGCCATCGCAGTGCATTGCTGGCTCATGGTTGGCCAAGCATGCACTGTGACCCCGCATGCTTGGCCACTCACAGCGCCGGCAGCGAGGAGAGCCATGATTGGCCACAGGCAGGATGCACCACACTATATAAGGTCGCCAGCGAGGTGGTCTTGTCTAGTGTGTTGGCATCTGTAGGAGTTAGTGGGTGTTCTCTGTGTACCTTCAACACAGTGTACACTATTAGTTATCGGCCGATTTAGCGTTCTTGCTCTTCTGTAATTGAACTTTTAGCAATCTGCAGGAGTTTGTGGGTGTTGTCTGTGTGCCCTGACCGCAGTATACACCATTATATCCACCTAGATAGCTAGCTATATTGCTCCTCTGTAATAGAGCTTTCAGTCAGTTGTAGGAGATTGTGCGTATTGTCTGCATGCCCTGACCGCAGTATACACCATGATATCCACCTATATAGCTAGCCATATTGCTCTTCTGTAATAGAGCTTTCAGTCAGTTGTAGGAGATTTTTCAGCCCCTGTTTAACAGGGGCATTTAATTACAATTTTTGATGCAATGCTTTGCAGCAGGGCTCATTCCTGCACTACAACTAGAGTATATGTGAGAGGTTGCAGTGTCGTGGCACCAGCACCAGTGCCTAAGGCCCAATTTTTCAGCCCCTGTTTAACATGGGAATGTAATTACAATTTTTGATATAATATTTCACAGCAGGGCCCGTTCCTGTGCCCACCGAGAGTAACTGAGGACTTATAGTGTTGTGGCACCAGCGCCAGCACCACAACCACCAAAGGCCCAATTTTTCTACCACTGTTCAACAATGGCATGCAATTACAATTCTTGATATAATCATTCACAGCAGGGCGCTCCAGCGCTCACCAAGATTCACTTTGAGGGCTTACAATGCTGTGGCAACACCAACACCTTGTTCCGCCATTTCTGCAGAGCATATAGGGCAGGCCCCTACTTTCAAACATCCAACTTACAAACATCTCCTACTTGCAAATGGAAGGAGACAACAGGAAGTGAGATGAAAAAAGACGGTTGGCAAAACAAATTATACAGGGGTGATAACCCTTCCCTATGTTTTCCAAAAAGCTTAAAAATAGATTTCTTTGACTGGAGCTAAACTTTAAAAATGTACCAGTTCAAAATTACAAACAGATTCTACTTAACACAACAAATCTACACAGTCCCTGTCTTGTTTGCACCGCCTGTATACTGCTGTTCTGAGTATATAGGGCCTAGGGGCACCACGTCTTTCCTTTTATTAATATGGATACGGGGTTCCCCTTAATATCTGTACAAGACCCAAAGGGGCTGGTAATGGGTGGGGGGGGGGTTACCCATGCCATTTTTCTCAATGATTTTTATCCATATTGCCGGAACCAGATATTACATTAAAAAACGCAAGCAGTTTGAAATGACTTTTTCCAGTTAAATATCATTTTGTGCTGGGACTGTTCTAAACACGGGAAACACGTGGCACTTTACAGGCATACTATAGACACCCCCCAGGCACGATATTTAAAGGAATATTTCACTTTTTTTCTTTTAATCGTCATTAAAATCAGTGTTCCTGCCAAAACGGCCATTTTTAAAATCATTTTAGGCATTGACCCATGTCCCCTGGGGCAGGAGCCAGGTCCCCAAACCCTCTTTTAGGACAGTATCTTACATATTAGCCATTAAAATTAGCACTTTTTAATTCGATCGTTCGAGTCCCATAGACTTCAATGGAGTTCTAAAGTTCGTACGAATTTGCGGTCCGTTCGAAAGTTCTGATGGGAACCGAACTGGTGGGTGTTCGGCTCATCCCTACTCTGCAGTTTATCATGTAATCTTGGTATTATGATCAGCAAAAAAAGGTATATAGTGGCAGTATTTTAATTTATAAAGAAATTTATAAGCTGTGAGCACTGGGGGGGGGGGGGGCGATGACAGATGAACTATTTTCATATTACTGGGTTTAGTAACACTTTAAAAACACTTCCCCAAATATGATTCTGAAGTTGGCTCCAGCTTCCCATCAGTTATCAGTTTTTTCTGCTGAGTTTTTCCTCCAGATTTACCAATACCATGTAGTGCAAGGGCCTGTCTGATTGCATACAAATTGAAACTCCTTATGCTACTTACACACGACCGGACTTTCCAGCGGACTAGGTCTGACGGTCTTCCCGACTGACATTTCAGCGGTGTTCCGAGGGACTTCCAAATGAACGGACTTGCCCACACACGATCACTCCAAAAGTCCACCCTTCCGACGGGACTAGAGAAAGGAAAGTTCAAGATCCAGTACGCCACCCTTTGGGCTCCTTCTGCTGATGGCATGTTTATCTCGTGTTAGTAGAAGTTTGGTTAGAGACGATTCGCTCTTTTCAGCTTATTCCGATCATTTTACTGAGGTTCAGTTTGTACCTGTAGGGTTTGTATCTGGTTTTCAGTGAGTGTTGGTCAGTTCGTACCTGTATATCAGGGCGTTCTGGTCCGCTCGTTCCTGTTCTTCAGCTTTCTCTTCACAGGCCTTGCTGTTCTTCAGCGCATTCGTTTAAGTTCTGACCAGCCGACCACTTT
Organism: Lithobates pipiens; assembly: GCF_037356315.1. Classification (NCBI taxonomy): domain Eukaryota; kingdom Metazoa; phylum Chordata; class Amphibia; order Anura; family Ranidae; genus Lithobates; species Lithobates pipiens. Next base: position 188,695,930 of record NW_027507785.1, on the reverse strand, counting down.
GAAGCCATGGTGCGTGGACGTACTCGTGTTAGTGCTGTGTGGGGGCTTGGTGTTGGGGTTAATACTTTGACCCGAGCCCAGACCATGAACAGGGCGTGGAGGAGTTCATGTACCAAGAATTGGTTACTCCAGCGTGACCAATTCTCGTACATGCCTCTGCTTCGTGAGATCCAGGAGAATAATCCTGAGGATTTCAGGAATCATCTCAGGATGTTGGCTTTGCTGACCCTTTGTATCAGCAGTAGACATGTGCAGAGTAAAATATTTCGTTTCGGAATTTCGTTTTCGTCCGAAAACTTAATTTATTTAGTTACTCCCAAAATTAGTTTTTATTTCGTTTTTCGTTCAAAAATTGCATTCGTCCGAAAATCCACATGAATTACGGTTGAATCTGTCTTTGAAGGCTTATGGTGTCTGTCGAATGTATAAAGAAGATTCGACGGAGCTAGTATATAGCATACTTTAGAACCCTATTAAAGTCTATGGGACTCCAACGTTCAAAATCGAAAATGTGCTAATTTTAAAGACTAATTTGCAAGTTACTGTCCTAAAAAGTGTTTGGGGACCCGGGTCCTGCCCCAGGGGACATGTATCAATGCAAAAAAAAGTTTTAAAAACGGCCGTTTTTTCGGGAGCAGTGATTTTAATAATGATTAAAGTGAAACAATAAAAGTGTAATATTCCTTTAAATTTCATAGGGGGGGAGGTGTCTATAGTATGCCTGTGAAGGGGCTCATGTTTCTGGTGCTTAGAACTGTCCCTGTACAAAGTGTCATTTATGCAGGAAAAAAAGTCCTTTAAAATCACTCGCAGCTATTATGAATTGTCAGCTCCGTAATACAGAGAACACTCATTGAAAGTCATTGATAAAAAAAAAATTAAAAAAAAAGCGTGGGGGTCCCCCAAATTAAATTACCAGGCCCTTCAGGTCTGGTATGGATATTAAGGGGAACCCTGCCTCAAATTTAAGAAAAAATTTGACGTGGGGTTCCCCCTAAATATCCATAACTAGACCCTTCAGGTCTGGTATGGATATTAAGGGGAACCCCGCGTCAAATTAAAAAAAAAAATAGACGTGGGGTCCCCCTAAAAATCCATACCAGACCCTTTATCCGAGCATGCAACCTGACAGGCCGCAGGAAAAGAGGGGGGGACAAGAGAGCGCCCCCCTCCCTCCTGAACCGTACCAGGCCACATGCCCTCAACATTGGGAGGATGCTTTGGGGGTCTGTGACCCCTCAAAGCACCTTGTCCCCATGTTGGCTGCGGAGAAGGGCCTCATCCCCAAAACCCTGGCCGGTGGTTGTGGGGGTCTGCGAGCGGGGGGCTTATCAGAATCTGGAAGCCCCCTTTAACAAGTGGACCCCCAGATCCCGCCCCCCCTGCTTGAAATGGTAAGGGGGTACAAAAGTACCCCTACCATTTCACAAACAAAGTGTAAAAAATAGTTAAATAAGACAAACACACTTTTGAAAAATTCCTTTATTAAAAATAAAATAAAAAAAAGATTCCAGAGGTGCTAATCCACTCTTGCTATCCAGCGACGGACGGTCATCTCTCCAGCGATGGCTGATCTGAATCAGCGCAGCGAATCCATCCTTCTTCTGTCTCCACGGAGGAGACACTTCAGGGATTCCGGCGGCCTGACGTTTCTTATATACGGAGGGCGGGGCCACCCGTCACCTGACCCCACCCCCTCTGACGCAAGGGGAAACCCGGGGTTCCCCTAGACGTATGGGTGACCCCGCCCCCTCTGATGTAACGGAAACCTGCCTGTGTTACATCAGAGGGGTGCAGGCCATTATTCAGGTCCTGCAGAAGGACTATATTAAAGGTACGTTTTATTCGTTAACATTACATTATATGTATTTAATGTTTGCTAATGTATTGTATTTATTTCATCATTACCTAATTACCATGATTGGAATATGATTGGAATATGCTGTGAATGTTCCCTTTCTCCTCAGACATTTGCACAATTATCTTTTGTCAGTTGGGCTTGGGCCGTACTTCTTCCCAAATCTGACATGACAGGCCTGGATACTGGCTGTACTGGCTTGGCACCCCAAACTGCCCGTCAAGTGCAGGACAGATATGTCAATTATTTTATGGGTAGGGGGGCGATTGCAATGCCAGAAAATGTAAATTTATATAATTTATATAATTATATAATTTATATAAAATTTATATAATTTAAAATTCTGGTTTTCTGATGAAATCTAGAGTTTTATTTCTTGCTTGCTTTTCTTTTTGGCTGTCTCCTAGGTTCTCCTAGTGCACTTGCAGTGCCAAGTGGATTTCCCTTTAGTAAATAAGCCCCATTGTCACTGTAAACACAAAATGAATTACAAAACTGGTATTGAGTATTGAAAGAAAAAGCCACACATTGTTGTCTTTTAAAATGTTTACTTTGTGCACATTCAAACATCTGCATTTTTAAAAACTGGTTAAACGTTATATTTTGCTTTTTCTCAACATTTTTAGGGGGTTTTATGTTGTTTACTCAATATAATAATTTTTTGGGGTTTTCACTTTTTTTTGTTTGTTTTTTCAGCAATTTATATTTATATATTTTTTTGGAAACAGACATGTTTTCAAACATGACACATACAACTCTAGAACTTACAAAGTTCAACGTAGAAAACTTAAAGGCAATATCAGACATTATAGTGTTAAAAATGCCTTGATATTGCCTTCATCAGATGGGGTGATGTCACCCCTGTAAAAGCCACATTTTGAAGATGCACACAAATTGGGAGTACAAATGGGTAATGTGAACATGTGCTATCTCCCATCATGGGGGATCAATGGACATGTTTTGTGGGTGCAATCCCTTCCTCTCACCTACTTGCGTTATGAAGGGGTTGCACTGACAAAACACGAACATTGAGATCCCCTGATGGCAGATAGCACATGTTGACATGTTGACACACTGTGTGCATCTTCAAAATTTGGCTTTTAACATTTTTAAAAATATGAAACACTGAATGTGGTCATCTAAAAAGTAAATTAAGAACATGATTGATTGTGTTTTAGGGAAAAAGGGACTTGATTCTCCCCAAAACATTGATCATGTTCTTCATTTCCTGGTGCATGATGTCCAGGCGATTGCACATTGCATCAATCTCCCCATTCCAGGCCATGATCTGCCCAATTAGACATGTGCAAAAGGAAAAAAATTGTTTAGTATAGTTTCGTTTTAATTCGTTAATTCATTAATTTCGTTTAGTTATATTCGTTAACTTCCTTAAATTCGTTTTCGGATTTCGTTTAGTTTTCTACCGAATTCGAAAAATCGGCCACATTCGAAAATATTTCAACGAAATTCGAAAATATTTCAACGAAATTAGAAAATATTTCAACGAAATTCGAAAATATTTCAACGAAATTCGAAAATATTTCTACCGGATTCGAAATGATTTCAACCACATTCGAAAATATTTTGTGACCCGACTTTAGGGCCATGTATCTCAGGGTAACTTGGTGCTAGACACTTCAAATTTGGATATGTTGTAGTGCTAGTACTATTGTGTTTGCATACCAAATTTGGGGTTTCTAGCTATAAGTGACCCCGAGATATGTGGCCCCAAAATCGGGTCGCAAAATGTCATTCTCTGCTCTAATAACTAATAACATTTTGCGACCCGATTTTGGGGCCACATATCTCGGGGTCACTTATAGCTAGAAACCCCAAATTTGATATGCAAACACAATAATACTAGCAATACAACATATCCAAATTTGAAGTGTCTAGCACCAAGTGACCCCGAGATACATGGCCCTAAAGTCGGGTCACAAAATATTTTCGAATGCAGTTGAAATAATGTCGAATCATGTTGAAATAATTTCGAATGCGGTTGAAATAATTTCGAATCATGTCGAATTCATTCGAATTCATTCGTTATATTTCTTTCGTATTCGTTGTAATTTGTTATTTTTTAATTCGGACATTCAGATGCATCCGAATGTCCGAAAGATGCAAAATTCGGCCGAATTTCGATTCGTTACAAAACGAATTGCACAAGCCTATGCCCAATTAGTCTTTGTGCGCTGTCGCTTGTAAATGGGTCCGCCGATTCCCCTTCCACAACATCACCTAAAATTGATGAAAAAATAAACACAGAATAGCCTTTGAAAACGAGCGATCCCTGAGGATAGATATTGTCTTAGTCCAAGAGACACACTTTCCGATCCGATACCACCCCAAATTCCTTCATTCACACTACCCAACATTCTATTTTGCGAATGCTGAAAATTAAAACCAAAGGAGTAGCGATACTATTCTCTAAGAATAGTAAGTTCTCCCATATTTCTGACTACAGAGACCCTGAGGATATATATATCCTAGTCAAAGGTTCTATCGAAGGTAACATTTACTCCATAATTTCTTACCATGCTCCTAATAAAGGACAAACTAAATTCTTCCAATCTCTTTTCAACACCCTATTACCTCTCGTAGAAGGCAAGGTCATCTTTGGAGGGGACTCAAACATAGATTTCGACCAAGAACTCGACAAATTGAAACCCTTCAAGGCCCAACTAACATGCCCCACCAAAGTTAGCTTGCACATAGCGAAATCCCTTCACTCATACAGGCTTGTTGACATATGGAGGGAACCCAATCCCTCAAAAAGGGAGTATACTCCCTTTTCAGCTCCCCATCAGTCATACGCCAGAATAGATCACATTCTAATACCCCCCTCCCTTATCCCATCGACTTGCAAGGCGACCATAATCAACACTGCTTGGTCGGACCACTCAATAGTCCTACTTCACATGATAAACTCCCTCACTAGGCCGACGGGTTCGCACTGGCATCTGAACAAATCCATCCTGAGTGACCCTATTAAAACCACTGAAATGGAAATATTCCTTTAGTGATTTTTCTTTCTCAACAACGTAGACAACATCTCCCCCGAGACCCTCTGGGCCACCCACAGACACCATCAGATGTAAAATCATCAGCATTGCAACTCAACAAAAGAAAGAAAGATCAATGGACATTATTAAACTCGAAAAAATCTTTGCTGTCCTAAAAATCTGTCACAAGAAAAACCCTTCTAAAGCCCTAATAGACCAACTGGACACAACTAGACTGGAACTGAATTTGGCCCTCACAGTAAAAGCAGAGAAGCACATCTGCTGGAGTGGAGCTAAATTCTACCACTACAAAAGATAAAATTGGCCTGATGCTGGCCTCCAAACTATCCCCACGACCACGTACACACTGTTTTCCCAGGATTAGAATAGCAGGTAATTCTCCCTTGGCAGACCCCAACAAGGTATTAGAGGCCTTCCGGAGCTTTTACACCAACCTCTATAGCATGCCCCCCATGGATAAGGACCCCTTGATATCCGGATTTATCCGAGACCTTCTGATTCCAACTCTATCTGCTGAACACAAGGACGTTATGGAGGCGAGCATCTTGGTTGAGGAGATAGGGGAGGCCATTAAAAATCTCAAATCAGGCTCGGCCCCTGGTCACCACACGGTCTCTCCATGCCATACTATAAAGCCCTCATTGACACGCTAGCACCTCATATGGCAAGTTTATTTAACATGAAAGCACAGGGATCCCCCTTAGTTCCTCAGCTCAATACCGCATATTTATACATTTTTATCATACCCGGGATGTCTACTAGACTCTTGTTTGAAAAGATTTAAGAGAGTTATTCCTAAGAATTGCAGACCTACAATATAAAACGCCAAATTTCCATGCAAAATAATTGTACCGCTTTCAGCACCTAAAATCAGAACTAATCATACCTCCAGGGAGGTTAATGGAGCAGTGGGGTTTGGAAATCGCTTTTTAGGAATTCTACTCTCCCTCAACTCTAAACCAACAGCACTAATCCGCCTCAGTGGGCATCACTCTAGACCCTTCCACATAGAGCGTGGCACCAGACAGAGATGCCCCCTATCCCCTTTAATATTCGCCATCGCCATTGAGACATTGGTAGTTGCAATTCGTTCCAATCCCAATATTCAATGAATTTCCTGTGGTCCCCAAATACACAACTGCGACCTCTTCGAAGACAACATGCTACTATTCTTTACTTCACCTATCACATCCCTCCATAACCTCTGTGAACTCCTAAATGACTTCGCCAAGGTGTCAGGTCTCAGGGTTAACTATGACAAATCTCATGCCCTCAACATATCTCTGAAACCGGCCACATTTGAGACGCTGAAAAGTTCAAGTTTAGATGGAACGCCTCGTCCATAGAATATTTAGGGATTCACCTCACCTCTAAAATTGACCAACAATACCCAGCAAACTTCCCACCCACATACAAGAGACTCGAGTCGGAATTGAAGACCTGGGCCAGTAAAGAAATATCATGGCTAGGCAAGATCCATTCAATAAAAATGACACTCCTCCCCAGACTGCTATATTTATTTTGAGCCATCCTGATTAACCTAAGAAGGGACCATTTGCAATCCCTCCAAGGGAAAGTCAACATGTTTAATTGGGGAAGAAAAGGACATAGATTGGCAAAAAACACTCAATACAGACGGTGCACAAAGGGTGGTTTAGGGCTACCAAAACTACTTTGGTACTACCAGGCGGTGAGACTTGCCCAACTTTCAACAGTATTTGCCAGAACAGAAAAACCAGACTGGATCCATATAGAAAGACAGGCGGTCCCCACCTATACTCTTGACTACTTACTATGGATACAGGGACAGACCCCCTATACTCTTATGGATCCATTCACAATCCCTGTCCCTTTGGGATAAATTGAAAACCCAACTTTCCTTAACCTCTGACTGTTGCCCACTGGCCCACGTCTTCAATAACCCTGACTTCACTACCGGTCTAGACATCAAATCCTTCAAATGGTGGCTGGACAAGGGGCTGTATCGGATCGGTCATTTCTTTACAGCAACAGGCCCAATAACTTTAAAATTCTGCGAACAACAATTGGAAATTCCGAGTGGGGAACACTTCAGATTTCTCCAAATACAGCACTATCTCCACAAAATATGGAAAGGGAACCCCATCCCACCTAGATTCACTCCATATGAGATATAGTCTGGACAAGCCAAGGATCAGAGGGGTGGAATCTCTTATCTACCAATCTCTTGCACAGCAGGCAGGCAAAACCCTGTACATGACCACATGGGAAAATGATCTCCAAATTCATTGGGATCTTGAGCAATGGCAGACATCCTTTTCTAGAGCCTATAAAGGAATAAAGAATATTTCCCTAATAGAATCAAACCCACAAAGTGATGACCAGATGATATCGCTCACCCTCTACATTGGCCCAAATGTTTCCAACTGCTAACCCCCAGTGCTTCAGGGGATGTGAACTGAATGGCTCCATGGCCCACATATGGTGGGAATGTCCCAAAATCAGATCATTCTGGAAAAGGATGTTTACCCTAATCCATAAAGTAACAGGGCTACAACCACCCAGAACCCTTGCAGTGGCTTTACTGAACGCTAATATATCAGGGGCTCCTAACTAATATTAATCCACTTCATTCTCCTGGGCGCTAAGCTGACTATTGCCAAGGCCTGGAAACAACCCGGGATAGCCTTCACAGCTGCCAAGGCAAAATTTATTGGATGATGTCCCAAGAGAAATTGACCAGTGTTCTGCTAAATTCAAAAGCACAGTTTGAGTCCACCTGGTAACCCTGGGCCAATCACATGGGCATCTCCCTCATCCCTAGAATACAAACATAACTAGTACATAATACAAACATAACCAGTAAGTGTCAACACTTTATCTCCAACCCAATACCGATTAAATGGCTTCTCCTCCTCTTCCCTCTCCTTTCCTCCCTCTCTTCTTCCTCTTCTATTTTTATTTTTGTTTTTTGGGCCCACCTCACGTAGTTATATTGTGGCCATAAAATACGTACCATTTATCAGTGAAATGCAAGAGCCCCCAGATTCAAGGGTTAAAAATCACCCCCTGGGGACACTTATGCGGATCGGCGGCTTGTCAGGGGTCTTGTCCCCCTCTTCGGCTTTTCTTGCCGGGCCACCACACCTTGTAGCTCTTTTACAAGCGGTGGCCCGGTCTTCTGTCGCCGCTGTCGCCGTCTTCTGTTCTTCTCTTCAGATGTTGCCTCGTCGCTGCCTCCGGTCACAATGGCAGGGACGCGGCGCCTTATATAGGGACATCGCCGGATAACGTCCCCGCTCATTATGATGCCACAGTCCCAGAGGATGCTGGGACTGTGACCAAGGCACCCCCCCATGTTGAGGGCACGCGGCCTGGTACAGCTCAGGAGGGGCGGGGGGCGCTCGCTCGTTCCCACCCCCTTTCCTGGCCGGCCGGGTAGCGTGCTCGGATAAGGGTCTGATATGGACCTAGGGGGGACCCCCACGCCGATTTTTCGGCGTAGGGATTCCCCTTTAACTCCATACCAGGTAACGGCGACAGCGACGCCTCCTTCGCTAGCCTCGGCTACCTGGAGACGCGCTCAAAATGAGCGGACTTTCCTCCGCGTGTGTGGGCGAGTCCATTCATTTCAAAAGTACAGCGGATAGTCCGGCGGACTTAGTACGCCGTATTAGTCCACTGAAAAAGTGCCGTGTGTGCAAGTAGCTTGTTCGGAAAGTCCGGCAGACAGTCCGGCGGAAAGTCCGCCAGACTATGTCCGCCGGATAGTCTGCTACGTGTGTACGCTGCATAAAGAGACTTTTCTACTAAAGGTATAGGCCTAGAAAGTTACATTTGTAAATAGACAATAGACTTATAAGCAGAGGTTATTGATTCATACTGTGAATGGTCTAAAATTGTTAGGCTGCTTTCACACTGGGGCGTCGGCGCTATTTTTAGTGGTGCTTTGACGTAATTTTTGTGGAGGTTTTCGGCCGCTAGCGGGGCACTGCATCAGTGCTTTCCCGGCAGTTCGGCGGCACAGCCCATTAATTTCAATGGGCAGGGGCGGTTTAGGAGTGGTGTATACACTGCACCTTCACTGCTCCAAAGATGCTGCTTGCCAGCCCATCGCCCCAGCACTCGGTCTTTCACACAGACTGTAGGGGAGCTGTTTTTCGGGCGCTTTACAGGCACTATTTTTTAGCCCAAAAGCGCCTGAAAAACGCACCATTTTTGTATTTGCAGATCATACAATCTATGTACAGTTATGGTATACAGTTCCTACAAGATGTCTCGAAGATGTCTCAAGATGCACCTTCTAATAGGGCATCTACTTGGAAAATTAGATTTAATGTTCATAAATGACGTACATACAGGTTTGGGATTGAGCATCTACTAATGTTGATACATAGTAAAAATACTTTGTTGATACAAAGTTCTGAACTTGGGATCTAAAACAATGCATAGATCATAACGTCTAGGGGGAATACAAATGGGTTAGTCAATATCAGAGAAAATCGCTGTAGTTTAGTGTGTGGGCAGTGTTTAACCCTTGGGGGGTATCTCACCAAAACATACAATTCTATTGCAGGGTGTGCCTAACATCTGGATTTTATCTTAGTGTAGATTTCTGGTAAAATCAATCAGCCAATCACACAAGAAGGAAATTACATTTTTGGAGGCATTCTGTACACCATCTGTGTACAAAACACTTCCAGGTTGCCATAATGCCATATTGCATTGAATTTCACAGAAAATTACACCACTACAGATTGAAAAAGATTGTATCATTTTTTATTAACATCAACTTACAGCACAGCATTACTATTTTCATACAATATATCCATAGGTAAGAGTGTTAGGACCAATTATTTTGCTCCCTCTCTTCCTATTGTAGTTTGCTATGACTAACAATTTATATTATATTACATTATATGATCCCCATTTAGCTGCTCCTGATGAGTGGACAAACTTCCACGAAACGCGTCGAGAATTCATATTTGATGTCATGTCACGGCAATCATGTACCTATCAAGGGGTCTCAATGTTTAAGCCATCAATTTTATACCAATACAATTTTGATTGTGTATTTACATGTCGGGAGTAGTGCTGAATGTTACTATCATGTATCATGTGTTACAGTGTTTAACCACTTTCAGACCGGACCATTTTGCTGGTAAATGACCAGAGGTCTTTTTACACTTTGGCACTGCGCTGCTTTAACTGGTAATTGCGCGGTCATGCAATGTTGTACCCAAACGAAATTTGCGTCCTTTTCTTCCCACAAATAGAGCTTTCTTTTAAAGGTATTTGACTGACTCTGCGATTTTTATTTTTTGCGATATAAACGTAAAAAGACCGCAAATTTTGAAAAAAAATGATATTTTCTACTTTTTGTTATTAGAAAAATCCAATAAACTCAATTTTAGTCATACATTTAGGCCAAAATGTATTCAGCCACATGTCTTTGGTAAAAAAAAAGTCAATAATTGTATATTTATTGGTTTGCGCAAAAGTTGTCACATCTACAAACTAAGGTACATTTTCTGGAATTTACGCAGCTTTTAGTTTATGACTGCCTATCTCATTTCTTGAGGTGCTAAAATGGCAGGGCAGTACAAAACCCCCCAAATGACCCCATTTTGGAAAGTAGACACCCTAAGGAAATTGATAAGAGGCATGTTGAGCCCATTGAATATTTTATTTTTTTGCCGCAAGCGATTGAATAATGACAAAAAAAATTTATTTTTTTTTTTTACATAAAGTTGTCACTAAATGATATATTGCTCACACATGCCATGGTTATATGTGGAATTGTACCCCAAAATACATTCTGCTGCTTCTCCTGAGTACGGGGATACCACATGTGGTCGACTTTTTGGAAGCCTAGCCGCGTACGGGGCCCCGAAAGCCAAGCATTGCCTTCAAGATTTCTAAGGGCATACATATGTCATTTTACTCCTCACTACCTATCACAGTTTTGAAGGCCATAAAATGCCAAGATGGCACAAAACCCCCACAAATGACCCCATTTTAGAAAGTAGACACCCCAAGCTATTTGCTGAGAGGCATGTTGAGTCCATGGAATATTTTATATTTTGCCACAAGTTGCGGGAAAATTACAAACTTTATAAATTTTTCACAAAGTTGTCACTAAATGATATATTGCTCACGCATGCCATGGGCATATGTGAAATTACACCCCAAAATAAATTCTGCTGCTTCTCCTGAGTACGGGGATACCACATGTGTGGGATTTTTTGGGAGCCTAGCCGCGTACGGGGCCCCGAAAACCAAGCACCGCCTTCAGGCTTTCTAAGGGCGTAAATTTTTCATTTCACGCCTCACTACCTATTACAGTTTTGAAGGCCATAAAATGTCAAGATGGCACAAAACCCCCCCAAATGACCCCATTTTAGAAAGTAGACACCCCAAGCTATTTGCTGAGAGGCATGTTGAGTCCATGGAATATTTTATATTTTGCCACAAGTTGCGGGAAAATTACAAACTTTTTTTATTTTTATTTTTTTTTTCACAAAGTTGTCACTAAATGATATATTGCTCACGCATGCCATGGGCATATGTGAAATGACACCCCAAAATAAATTCTGCTGCTTCTCCTGAGTACGGGGATACCACATGTGTGGGATTTTTTGGGAGCCTAGCTGCGTACGGGGCCCCGAAAGCCAAGAACCGCCTTCAGGCTTTCTAAGGGCGTACATTTTTGATTTCACGCCTCACTACCTATTACAGTTTTGAAGGCCATAAAATGACAAGATGGCACAAAACCCCCACAAATGACCCCATTTTAGAAAGTAGACACCCCAAGCTATTTGCTGAGAGGCATGTTGAGTCCATGGAATATTTTATATTTTGCCACAAGTTGCGGGAAAATTACAAACTTATTTTTTTTTATTTTTTTTTCACAAAGTTGTCACTAAATGATATATTGCTCACACATGCCATGGGCATATGTGAAATGACACCCCGAAATAAATTCTGCTGCTTCTCCTGAGTACGGGGATACCACATGTGTGGGACTTTTTGGGAGCCTAGTCGCGTACGGGGCCCCGAAAACCAAGAACCGCCTTCAGGATTTCTAAGGGTGTAAATTTTTGATTTCACATCTCACTACCTATCACAGTTTTGAAGGCCATAAAATGCCAAAATAGCACAAAACCCCCCAAAATGACCCCATTTTGGAAAGTAGACACCCCAAGCTATTTGTCGAGAGGCATGGTGAGTATTTTGCAGCTCTCATTTGTTTTTGAAAATGAAGAAAAAAAAAAAGAATGTATATTTTTTTTCTTTTTTTCAATTTTCAAAACTTTGTGACAAAAATGAAGGTCTGTAAAATACTAACCATACCTCTCGGCAAATAGCTTGGGGTGTCTCCTTTCCAAAATGGGGTCACTTGGGGGGATTTTGTGCTATCTGGGCATTCCATGGCCTCCGAAACTGTGATAGGCAGTGAGGAATGAAATCAAAAATTTACACCCTTAGAAATCCTGAAGGTGGTGCTTGGATTTTGGGGTACCGTACGCGGTTAGGCTCCCAAAAGGTCTCACACTTGTGGTATCCCCGTACTCAGGAGAAGCAACAGAATGTATTTTGGGGTGTAATTTCACATATAACCATGGCATGTTTGAGCAATATATCATTTAATGACAACTTTGTGCAAAAAAAAAATAAAAAATAATAATAATGTATTTTTTCCACAACTTTTGTCAAAATATAAAATATTCCATGGACTCGACATGCCTCTCAGCAAATAGCTTGGGGTGTCTACTTTCTAAAATGGGGTCATTTGGGGAGGTTTTGAACTGTCCTGGCATTTTATGCACAACATTTAGAAGCTTATGTCACACATCACCCACTCTTCTAACCACTTGAAGAAAAAGCCCTTTCTGACACTTTTTGTTTACATGAAAAAATATTTTTTTTTGCAAGAAAATTACTTTGAACCCCCAAACATGAAGTGTTTTTTTAAAGCAAAAGCCCTACCGATTAAAATGGTGGGTGTTTCATTTTTTTTTTTTCACACGGTATTTGCGCAGCGATTTTTCAAACGCATTTTTTGGGGAAAAAACACACTTTTTTTATTTTAATGCACTAAAAATCACTATATTGCCCAAATGTTTGATGAAATAAAAAATATGATCTTAAGCCGAGTACATGGATACCAAACATGACATGCTTTAAAATTGCGCAGAAACGTGCAGCGGCGACAAACTACGTACATTTTTAAAAGCCTTTAAATGCCTTTACAGGTGACCACTTTAGATTTACGGAGGAGGTCTACTGCTAAAATTAGTACCCTCGATCTGACCTTCGTGGTGATACCTCACATGCATGGTGCAATTGCTGTTTACATATGACACCAGACCAACGCTTGCGTTCGACGTTGCGCCTTAGCAGGGGGGGACAGGGGTGTTTTTTATTTTTTATTTTTTTTTTATTATTTATTTTGCTTTTTTATTTTTTTTTTAAACTGTTCCTTTCATTTATATATATTTTTTTATGATTTTTATTGTTATCTCAGGGAATGTAAATATCCCCTATGATTGCAATAGGTAGTGACAGGTACTCTGTTTAAAAAAAATTAGGGTCTATCAGACCCTAGATCTCTCCTCTGTCCTCAAAGCATCTGACCACACCAAGATCGGTGTGATAAAATGCTTTCCCAATTTCCCAATGGCGCTGTTTACATCCCGCAAAATCGAAGTCATGAAATGCTCGTAGCTTCCGGTGTCTTAGGCCATAGAGATGATTGGAGCCATTCTGGTCTCTGATCAGCTCTATGGTCAGCTGGCGGAACCACCGGCTGCATTCTCAGGTTCCCTGTTGGGACAGGAGAGCCTGAGAAAACCATGGAAGATGGTGCGGGGGGGGGGGACATTCCCTCCCACTGCTTGTAAAAGTAGTCTAGAGGCTAATTAGCCGCTAGGATTGCTTTTACATAAAAGCCGACCGCTGGCTGAAAAGAATGATACCAAGATGATACCTAAACCTGCAGGCATCATTCTGGTATAAGCACTCAAAGTCCCGCAACATACCAGTATGTTGCTGGAACTGGTTGGGCATATATTGTAATTTTTTTTTCATGCAGCCTGTGGGCTGAACGAAAAAAAAATATTGATCGGTGGGTATGCCCACCATTAGATACCACCCTTCATCCACCCACTTTTAATGGTGGGCATACATGCACCATTTATATATGCCGAAGCATGGGGGCATCCTCCCGCAAAAGGTAGGAGCAGATCGCTCCTCCACCCCGTATGCCCCCATGCTTCGGCATATATGCTCTTTTTTAACTGTGGTGGTGAAATCACCCCCGACAGTGCTGGAGTCGCAGCTTTATGTATCGTGGGAGCAAACGCTGTTGCTGTCAAGATAAATAAATCCGCGCTGCAACTGAATGGCGTACCTGCTAAGCAAATGATGGTTAACAATAAAACAAAGTAACATTACAGTATAACAGTAAGACGTACCATACCTGCAAAGCAAATACAAAAAAAAAATAGCAAAAAATAACACATTTAACACAATCTGTGCCTAAAATATATATATGCCGAAGCATGGGGGCATCCTCCCGCAAAAGGTAGGAGCAGATCGCTCCTCCACCCCGTATGCCCCCATGCTTTGGCATATATGCTCTTTTTTAACTGTGGTGGTGAAATCACCTCCGACAGCGCTGGAGTCGTGGCTTTACATATCGTGGGAGCAAACGCTGTTGCTGTCAAGATAAATAAATCCACGCTACAGCTGAATGGCGTACCTGAAAACAAAAAATGGTTAACAATAAAACATTGCAGAATAGAATACAGTACAAAGGAGCAGAACAATAGAGAGAGAATAGAGAGAGAGAGAACAATAAAACGACAACTATTTTTTTTTTTTTTATATTTTTTTTTTTTTGTTTTTTTTACTTTTTTTTTTTTTTTTTTTTTAAACACTTTTTTATGTAACTTTAACACTTCTGTTGTAACGGTTCCAGCGGTTTGGGTCTCTCAAAATGCGATGGCATCTTGGGAGACCCTGTGAACGTGTGCCTAGCCTGTGCAATGCTGTACCCTACGCTAATACTCAACTAGTTCATGGTAGCGTTCAAAACATTCACCAATGCAAAGACCAGGATTGTCAGGACAGCGGGGACAACAATAACGGGTGTCACGCCTAAATCCGCGCTTTCTGCAGACACGACATTTTCTTTGGGGGGCTCGTTGGGTAGGGGTACTCGGGAGGGCATAAAGATAATGCCTCTCATGCAGCCGGCTTACTGCATCTGGTAGGGGAAGGTGAGGTGGAGCACCGTCTGGATACAGAAGGGCTCTGACGATATCCTCCTGGAATTTGAGGAAGGATCCAGTCCGTCCTGAAGCTTTGTGTAGTACATAAGCATTCAGTATAGCCAATTGGAATAAATAAACAGACACTTTTTTGTACCAGCGTCTGGCCTTACGGGCAACTAGATATGGCGCCAACAACTGGTCATTGAGGTCCACCCCTCCCATGTTAAGGTTATATTTGTGGACACAGAGGGGTTTCTCCACAATACCAGTCGCCGTAGGAATTTGGACCGTCGTGTCTGCATGAAGGGAGGTAAGAACGAAAACGTTCTTATTATCCCTCCACTTCATAGCGAGCAAATTATTACTGCGCAAGCAGGCTCTCTCCCCCAGCCTAAGACGGGACTCTACAAGCCGCTGGGGAAAGCCCCGGCGATTAGGTCGCACGGTGCCACATGCTCCAATCTGCTGATCAAACAAGTGACTAAACAGTGGCACGCTTGTGTAATAATTGTCCACGTACAAGTGGTACCCCTTTTCCGAATAAGGGTGACACCATGTCCCACACTATCTTGCCAGCGCTTCCTATGTAATCAGGGCAGTTCTCCGGCTCTACGTGACTATCTTTACCCTCATAAACCATGAAACTACGTGTATAGCCTGTGGCACTGTCACAGAGCTTATACATCTTGACCCCGTATCTGGAACGCTTGTTGGGGACGTATTGTTTGAATGACAAGCGACCAGAAAACTTAATCAGGGACTCATCAACGCAGACAACTTGATGGGGAGTAAACAAGTCTGCAAAACGTTGGTTGAAGTGGTTTATGAGGGGCCGAATTTTGTAGAGCCGATCGTATTCAGGGTCTCCACGAGGACGACAGAGTTCATTGTCGCTGAAGTGCATGAACCGCAAAATCATCTCGTATCGTGCCCTGGACATGGAAGCAGAGAACACGCGCATATGGTGAATTGGGTCAGTGGACCAATATGACCGCAACTCACTCTTTTTGGTTATGCCCATGTTGAGGGAGAGGCCCAGAAAGATTTTTAATTCGGAAACCGTAACTGGTTTCCATTGTTTGGCAAGGGCGGACTGGGGAATAGTGGCGATGTGTTGACCAGCGTACAAATTGGTTTGGTCCACAATAGATCTAAAGAGATCTTCGGTGAAAAACAGTGAGTAAAAGTCAAGTGTCTTAAAATCAACTGTTTCCACATTAATGCCAGGTTGGCCAGTGAATGGGGGAAGTACGGGTTCTGCAGAAGATGTGGGCACCCAAATAGGATTGGCGAATTCTGCAGGAAGGGCACTATGGGTACGACGGGCCTGTCTTTGTCTTCTTCTTGGTGGCAGCGGGACACTACTTGTGCTTGCCACCTCGCCAGCTTGAACTGCACTTATGGGACTCGCCACGTCACCATGTGTTACTGCAGTGCTGGATGTACGTCCAGGGTGTACTAGGCCGCTGGTGCTTGCCAGTTCACCAGAAGGATGAGCGGCTCTAGTACGTCTCTGCTCCATACGAGTGACCTGCGGTTCCTGCACCTCAACAACAGAATACATACGGGATTGGGCACACCTGTTCTTAGCAGCGGCCTCATCTCCGTCGTCAGAGCTATCTGTCATGGAGCCGCTGTCCTCTACAGGATCGTATTCTGAGCCTGAATCTGACAGATGAGTGACGTCCTCTTCACTATCTGTCATGCTCAGAAACGTGTAGGCCTCTTCACTAGTGTACCTTCGCTTTGCCATTTTGGGCTCTAAATTTAGGGGTACACTAGTGAGACTCACAGGTAAAAAAGCACCTAGCCTGTCAGCGACTGTTTCAAAACGCTACAAAAAAAACTGTTAGCGATCGCAGGGATCAAGCCTGACTCTACGAACGCTGCAGTTATGTGTGTTGTGTTTTGTAAGTGACAGTGATCGATCGATACTGCACTTGGGTGGGCTGGGCTGGGCTGGGCTTGGCGGAGGGGCTAAACGCAGGTGCTAGCAGGTATCTGGGCTGATCCCGCTAACAATGCGTTTTGGGAAACCTAAAGTGCAGGCAACGCTAATATAGATCTGATCAGATACTATATTACTAAGGGAGGTGTATGCTTTGCGCGTGGGTGTTAGCGGTACTGGCACTAACCTGACGCTGGGGCGACGCAGGCCTTATCTGACCCTCAAACTTATATCACCCGCCGGGTGATCAGGGGGTTAAACCTTTATTAGGTAATAAATGGCGGGTGCCCTGAAACAAAAAAAAAATAACTAACCAACCAGCGTCACCTGTAACAGTTATATGGTGATCACTGGTGAAAGGGTTAACTGGGGGGCAATCAGGGGGCTATGCGGTAGTATATGGGGGTCCCTGACGCTATAAAAAGCTGCGGCGAACCCAAATACTTACCTGCCTAACTAGCGTCACCTGTGACACTAATACAGCGATCAGAAAAAAATTGCTTATTAGTGACACTGGCGATGGGGGGTGATCACGGGGTTAAACCTTTATTGGGGGGGTTAGGGGGGCACCCTAGAGCTAAAGGGGGCTAACCCTAACTGCCCTAACAGTTATTACAGTCACAAATGACACCAATGCAAAAAAAATATAAAAAAAAGAAAAATAAAAAAAAATGCAATTGGTGTCACTGTGACTGGGGGGGGCAGGGGTGATTGGGGGGTGATTGGGGGGTGATCGGGGGGGGGGGGGGGTGAAAAGTGTGCCTGGCGTGTTCTACTGTTAGTGTAGTGTTAGGTGCAACTCACCGATCCTCTCTCCTCGGTGCCGGAACGAAAAAGACCAACACGAGGAGAGATTACATCACTTCCTCTGCCTGTGTTTACAATACAGGAGAGGAAGTGATGTCACAAAGGATTTCCATTCGTCGGGAGCGATCGCGAGGGGGTGGCTATGAATGAATGGCCGTCCCCTCATCCCTGATCTCTCCCGAACGAATGCCGACCGCCGCAGGCACCGGGGGGGGGGGCCCGATCGGGCCCCCCACAAGCGGGCAGGCAGGGACTTATATATACGCCCATATGCCTGCCCGTGCCATTCTGCCGACGTACATCGTCGTGCGGCGGTCGGCAAGTGGTTAACATACTATTATTGTACTATAATGTGACTAAATTATGTTTTATCTACTCTATACCATACTTATTAATTCTATGTCTGTATAGTTTACTGCATTGTGCTCTCATGTGGTACCAGCAAATATATTCATTTAATCACATTTAATGACTTATTCCGCCCTAGTGATGTGTTTCATATAAAGTCCCAATTTCCCCAATTATCCCCAATTTTTCCCCTTTATTTCACAAGTAGAGAGGTGCCTCTGGGTGCAGTAGTTTAGAAATAACACTAATAATAGATGTAGATCAACTCACATTTTGTAGAAATAAACAGGCATGGTATTAATAATACAGTGACGCATCCTTGTGTCCTAGTTTTTAGCTTCATATTGTGTTTGTTTTATATATATGCCCTTGCTTGACCCCCCCCCCCATGTTCCCATGTCAGCCCTCTATAAAGCCCAGTCATGGTATTTCTCTTTGAATCTGTTGACAAAGGAGTGTGACTTGTTTACATCGCCAAGTGCGCACGCTCTCGAAACGTGTCCAGATTTGATGATGTCATCCGCCCACAGCAAGCTGTCCTGTGCGTTCCACACCTCGCTCTGAGGACATTCTGTGGAGCCGGCGTTCTCCATCTGCCGGAAGATCTCACAGTTGTCAGCAAGGAATACATACTGCTTAGGACTCAGGGATGTGTCACTGTATTATTAATACCATGCCTGTTTATTTCTACAAAATGTGAGTTGATCTACATCTATTATTAGTGTTATTTCTAAACTACTGCACCCAGAGGCACCTCTCTACTTGTGAAATAAAGGGGAAAAATTGGGGATAATTGGGGAAATTGGGACTTTATATGAAACACATCACTAGGGCGGAATAAGTCATTAAATGTGATTAAATGAATATATTTGCTGGTACCACATGAGAGCACAATGCAGTAAACTATACAGACATAGAAATAAAAGCGTTACTTCTAAACTACTGCACCCAGAGGCGCCTCTCCACTTGTGTTTTGTTGCAGCTGAGGAATTGATTTCTACCCTATCGTGATGGCACCCCTGTTTGCATCTTTTGGATGCTTTTTCTTCCTCGTCACCATTCCTAAATAGACTCTTTTAGCCAATATTTATTTAATGGACTGATCAGACTATTTTTATCATTACTTTTATCTTAGCAGATTTGTATCTGAATATTTATGATGTCTGACTTGTTTTGCGGCTATACTTCTTATATTAGACAGCATGGCTTTACTCTTTAACACAGAAGCTCATTCTAGCCACCCTTATATAGTTTTTTTTTGTTTAGTGCACAGAATATGAATGTCTATCAATATTTAACACAGTAGATTGTTGATCCAGGAAATATCTGATTGCCTAAAGCAGTGGTCTCCAAACTGTGGCCCCTTGCTTGCCTTTATCTGGTCCTTAGGGCTCTATTCCTCCCACTGATATCAACAATGGGGCACTATTCATTCCACTGTCCCAAAATATGGAGCACTATTCCTCCCACTGCCACCACTGATGGGGATTATTCTTCCCTCTAACACCAATGATGGAGCATAATTCCTCCAACTGATAACAATGATGGGACATTATTCCTCCCACTGACACAAATGATTGGGATTATTCTTCCCCCTAATACCAATGGTGGGGCAATATTCTTCCCACTAAATGGCACTATTCCATTGACAATGATGGGGCACCATTCCTCCTAATAGCAACGATGATGGGGCACTATTCTTCTCACTGACACCAATGATAGGGATTGTTCTTCCTACTAATAAAAATGATGGGGTCCTTTTACTTCCACGGATACCAATGATAGAAATTATTCTACCCACTAATACCAGTGATGATGCACTATAAATGCTCCTATTGCCCACAGGCGTTATGTAAATTTTTTAACCCCCACTGGCCACAATCCGGCCTTATTAAAAACTGAAGGAGCGTAAACTGGCTCTTTAAGAGCTTTTGGTGACCCCTGGCCTAGAGGATCAGAAGCGATAATTTTCCTCTTTTGAGCAAATGGGACTATGCTTTATGTTTTCCCTTCCTCTGGATCAACTCTGGGTTTAGGGTTCTCCAGGTTTTTTTCTGTATCAAATGTGGAAAAAAGGAGCTTAAAGGCCAATGTTGCGCTCTAAATAAGAAGAGGTTATATACGAATAAATGTACACAGCTGCCAGCACCTTAAAGTCTAATACAAAAACTCAAACAAATAAAATATGCAAAATAGATGCAGCACTAGTGAAAATATTAAATCGATTTATCAGGTGAAAAAAAAAAAATGAAAAAGAAAGCAGAGTCCCATTGAGATTCATGTCCATAAATAAGAAGGTGACACCCATCCGTGTGGATGGAGATAAGTTACAGAGGTGGAAATCGTGAAAAAATCCTTCATATAAGGTGCGTCCAGCTCCACACCCAGGTGAGTAGATAACCTGCTTACCAGATCGCTGTGACCACTGAGCAGTAGTCTCACCAAGCTCAGGGACCTTTAAAGCTGTCTGGAATTGCAGCTAAAACTGGTGATGCTCAGAGAAACATAAAAAGAAATGTTCGCATAGTATCTTTTATAAAGAGTACAACACTATGGGAGCATTTCTTTTTATGTTTCTCTGAGCATCACCAGTTTTAGCTGCAGTTCCAGACAGCTTTAAAGGTCCCTAAGCTTGGTGAGACTACTGTTCAGTGGTCACAGCGATCTGGTAAGCAGGTTATCTACTCTCCTGGATGTGGAGCTGGACGCACCTTATATGAAGGATTTTTTCACGATTTCCTCCTCTGTAACTTATCTCCATCCACACGGATGGGTGTCACGTTCTTATTTATGGACATGAATCTCAATGGGACTCTGCTTTCGTTTTTTTTTTTTTTCACCTGATAAATTAATATTTTCACTAGTGCTGCATCTATTTAGCATATTTTTTCTCTATCAGTTGAACACATGTCTTCCAACCTGCTTAACTGTATACAATAAATAAAGGGTTAATATGGAAGCCTGAAAGATAGATCCAAGCTTACAACAAAATACAAGAGCTGCATATTGTTTCATGCAATTTTCATTGAAGGGTAATTCCGATTATGCAGTTTTCATCACAGTTTGAATTTTTCAGGTTTAGGACAGTTTTTGTTTCCAGTACACTATGCATTATTTGGCTGTACGTACCTCTACAGATTGGAGAACTTGAACTCCAGCCATAATGAGAGCACTGGATAGAGCTTGGGCCTTCTAGGGTCCAGTTTTTTGGGCATTTAAAATAGACAACTTTACCGAATGGTACTGGTTTTTCTTTACTTTGATAGCCTACTGTTTCTGTTAGTTTACAGAAAATTCCTGTGGAGGGAAATTATATATATTAAAATATCCATATATAAACTGTAGTCATTATACATACAGTATGTGCACTGAAATATATATAAAAAAGAAGAAAAAGCTGCTATTGTTTAAAATAAACACAATCTTACTTTTAGTATGTTATTACAATCCAGTAATATATTTGTAATATCTTTTACAGACACATCTATAGTTTAAAGCGGAGTTCCACCCAAAAGTGGAAGTTGGGCTTTAAGCACTCCTTACCACCTTACATGTCACATTTGGCATTTGGTACACATGGCCGGACTTTGCATCGGGCAAAACTCCGTCGGCATTACCAAAGGAAAAATTTATAACAGGCTCTCAAACTAAAGTCCGTCAGAAATGCCAACAGAAAAAGTCTGATTGGGCATACACACAAAAAGCTTCCATCAGACTTTTTCCATTGGAAATTTCCGGCAACATGTACGCGGCATTAGATAATGATTTAGAAAACCAAGGTCTACATTTAGTCCATTATCTTTTGTGTCAAATATAATTATCATGCTTAGTTAAAAAGTTTTCCTTTCCCGAGTAGTTCTGAAGTTACCTTTAATAACTAAACACCTTCATGTCTTCGATAGTGTGGTCTGTTTTTAAGAAATGATGCCCCACAGGTGTGCAGGAATCACCTTCCTTCTAATTCTTAACCACTACAATACAGGGCACTTTCGCCCCCTTCCTTCCCAGCCCAATTTTCAGCTTTCATCGCTCTCACACTTTCAATGACAATTGCGCGGTCATGCTACACTGTACCCAATTAAGATTTTTATAATTTTGTTCGCACAAATAGAGATTTATTTTGGTGGTATTCACAACTCCATTTTTCTTTTTTGCAATATAAGCGCAAAAAAAGCGGAAATTTGGAAAAAAAAAACAATATTTTCTTTTTTTCTATTTGAAAAGAAATCCAATAAAATCAAATGTTGTCATAAATTTAAGCCAAAATGTATTCTGCTACATGTTTTTGGTAAAAAAAAAATCTGTTAAGTGTATAATAATTGGTTTGTGTGATCACGGACATATGTACGCAAAGGATCATGTACAGATGTGTGCAGGTGATCAAGTACATATGTGTGCAAGTGATCAAGTACATATGTGTGCAGATAATCATTGGAACATGTGATTTTAGTGGGACATATGTGGGGGACATGTGTTTTTTTTATTTGGGGACATGTCTTTTTATTATTTGGGGACATGTGTGTTTTGGGGACATGTGTGGTGACATGTGTATTGTGGTGACGTGTGTTTACACTGTGTGGTGATGTGTGTGATGTGCAGCGATCTGCTCTCCTCTGCTCAGCGATGACTTCTGTGTGAGGAGAGGAGGAGCCGATTGCCTAGCAACCGGCTGTTTGTTTACATCACATGAAGGCCGTGATTGGACACGGCCGTCATGTGATCAGGAGGGCCAATCACAGAGCCCTCCTGCCGATCCGAGATGCACAGTGTCCGGGTGACACGAGCACATCGGGATCGCGCCGCTGCGCGGGCACGTGCGTGCGCGATCCCCCTCCTTCTGAAGGACGTTCCTGAACATCCTATCAGAAGTAGAGAGCTCCCACCCGGCCGTATATGTACATTGGCCGGGTGGGAAGTGGTTAATGATGTGTCTGTGCAAATTCATCCTTGTTTTCAACTTATATTTTGTTTTACTAATGTAGCACACCCTACATAGAAGCTGCAGGTGAAAGGGATGCCCCACTCCTGCACAGCCAGGCACACCAAATCTTCACAAGTACCCCAGAGACAGAACAGTCCGTGACTTTGTTTTTTTTTGTTTTATTAGGGGGTTTCAACTTGGATAGGGATGGGAGGTTCAGAGGTGCCCACTTGACTTCAGAAAAACTTCAACAAAACTTCAGGGATAGGGATGGGCTGGATTTAGAATAACCAAATACATGGGGCGCTCAAGGGAAGTTCGCCTGCTCTGGAGCACCCCATAATGCACTGTAAGATCGCAGTGCACTGACAGCTCCTGATTGGCCAAAGCATGCACATGTATGCCTTGGCCAGGGCCTTCTTTAATATTGATTGGACCCTGTGCAAACATTTTCTTGCCCCCCACCCCCCATGCAATTTCACTTTCCACCTGCTCTGAGTCATACAATAAATAGCAGCTAGATTCAAAATCTGTTTACTGAAACAGATCAGGCAGCCATTGCCCTTGGTTGCCACAGGTTACAGTGTATCACTACCACTCAGTGACTGTCTGCTAGAGGTTACAGCATACATTATGGCTCACAGATTATTTGCTAGAGGTTACAGCACATGACTTCTGCTTGTTGATTGGCTGTTAGAGATTACTGTACATCAATACTGCTCACTGATTGGTTGCTAGAAGTTACTGGACATCCTCACACTCACCAATTGGTTTCTAAAGGTTACTGCACATTATTACTGCTCACTGTCTGGTTGCTAGAGGTTACTGCATATCCTTACCGCTCAATGATTGGTTGCAAGAGGTTAGTGCACATCAATACTGCTCACTAACTGGTTGGTAAAGGTTACAGCACATCATCTCCTTACTGCCTACACACCATGGACTGGGAGGTGAGGGGACCCATCGATAGACTGAAAACTCCTAGGGATTAGGGATGAGCCGAACACCCCCCGGTTCGGTTCGCACCAGAACTTTCAAACGGACCGCAAATTCGTGCGAACTTTAGAACCCCATTGAAGTCTATGTGACTCGAACGTTTGAAATAAAAAGTGCTAATTTTAATGGCTAATATGCAAGATACTGTCCTAAAAAGGGTTTTTGGACCTGGATCCTGCCCCAGGGGACATGGGTCAATGCCTAAAATGTTGTTTTTAAAAATGACCGTTTTTGCGGGAACACTGATTTTAATGACGATTAAAGTGAAAAAAAATATTCCTTTAAATATCATGCCTGGGGGGTGTCTATAGCATGCCTGTGAAGTGCCACATGTTTCCCGAGTTTAGAACAGTCCCTACACAAAATTACATTTAACGGAAAAAAAAGTCATTTAAAACTGCTGGCGGTTTTAATGTGATATCTGGTTCCGGCAATATGGATGAAAATCATTGAGAAAAATGGCATGGGTAGCCCTCCCCCCCCTGCCTATTACCAGTCCCTTTGGGTCTTGTACGGATATTAAGGGGAACCCCGTACCCATATTAAAAAAAGGAAAGACGTGTGGCCCCCAGGCCCTATATACTCAGAACAGAAGTATACAGGCGGTGTAAACAAGACAGGGACTGTGTAGGTTGGTTGTGTTAAGTTGAATCTGTTTGTAATTTTGAACTGGTACATTTTTAAAGTGTAGCTCCAGTCAAAAAATCTATTTTTAAGCTTTTTGGAAAACATAGGGAAGGGTTATCACCTCTGTATAATTAGTTTTGCTGTCCGTATTTTTTCATCTCACTTCCTGTTGTCTCCTTCCGTTTGCAAGTAGCAGACGTTTGTAAGTTGGATGTTTGAAAGTAGGGGCCTGTCCTATATGCTCTGCAGAAATGGTGGAACAAGGTGTTGGTGTTGCCACAACATTGTAAGCCCTGAAAGTGACTCTTGGTGGCGCTGGAGTGCCCTGCTGTGAACGATTATATCAAGACTTGTAATTACATGCCATTGTTGAACAGTGGTAGAAAAATTGGGCCTTTGGTGGTTGTGGTGCTGGTGCCACAACACTATAAGTCCTCACAGTTACTCTGGGTGGGCACAGGAAGGGGCCCTGCTGTGAAATATTATATCAAGAATTGTAATTACATGCCCCTGTTAAACAGGGGCTGAAAAATTGGGCCTTAGGCACTGGTGCTGGTGCCACGACACTGCAACCTCTCCCATATACTCTAGTTGTAGTGCAGGAATGAGCCCTGCTGCAAAGCATTGCATCAAAAATTGTAATTAAACGCCCCTGTTAAACAGGGGCTGAAAAATTGGGCTGGTGGCATCACCCAGAACCAAAAATGTTCTTCCAAGATATCAGCGGAGGAGGAAGAGGATAGACAATCAACATAACAGGACAGTCACTCAGCATCAGCATAGGCAGTCTTGAAGGGATGTGATAAATTATTCGGTTACATCAGCTTCAGGTGCTTGGTAGCTGTGGGTGATCCAAGACTGATTCATCTTGATGAAGGTCAGTCGATCAACTGAGTCAGTGGACAGGCGCACCCTGTGATCGGTAAATTCACCAGCAGCACTGAAGGTGCGTTCCGAAAGAACGCTGGATGCAGGACAGGCCAGTAGCTCAATTGCATACTGTGCAAGCTCTGGCCAGTGATCCATCCTCAAGACCCAGTAAGCCAGAGGATTTTTGGTGGTAAAGGTGTCCAAGTCTGACCTTGCCCCTAGGTATTCCTGCACCATGTAAATCAGACGCTGGCGATGGTTGCTGGAACCGATCATACCTTGGGGCTGCGGACTAAAGAATTGTCTGAATGCATCGGTCAGACGGCCACCTTCTCCAGCTCCTTCTGACCGATGCCTCAGCAACACGTTGACCAGGAGTTTGTAACCTCCCAGTCTCTGGGAACACATTGCACAGACCTTTCTGCAAGGCCTCCCGGAGTTGTATCATCCTCTGCTCCCTCTATGACGGCAAGATAAGGTCGGCAACCTTACCCTTGTACCGTGGATCAAGGAGAGTGGCCAGCCAGTAATGGCTCCTCTCCTTGATCCGAAGAATACGAGGATCCTTCCACAGGCTTTGCAGGATCAGGGAGGCCATGCAGCGTAGGTTAGCTGAGGCATTCGGTCCGGAGTCCTCTGGGTCACTAACAACATGATCCGCAGCTACCTCCTCCCAGCCACCCAGTCCATGGGTTTCTTGGGACTGTAAATCATCCCTACAAGACTGCTGCTGCTGCTGCTGAGTGCCAGCCTCCACCTCCATGCTGACACAATCATCCTCCTCCTCCTTGTCCTCTTCCTGTGTGATGGGTGGGACAGCAGGAACACTGTCTGGATAAAGGAGGCCTTGAGAGGCAAGGAAGTCCTCCTCTTCCTGCTTCTGTTCTGCCTCAAGTGCCCTGTCTATTATTCCACGCAGCGTATGCTCCAACAGGTGGACAAGAGGTACAGTGTCACTGATGCATGCACTGTCACTGCTTACCATCCTTGTGGCCTGCTCAAACGGTGACAGGACAGTGCATGCATCCCTGATCATGCCCAACTGGCGTGGTGAGAAAAAACCGAGCTCCCCTGACCCTGTCCTGGTGCCGTAGTCACAGAGGTACTCATTGATGGCCCTCTTCTGCGTGTGCAGCCACTGCAGCATGGCCAACGTTGAGTTCCACCTGGTGGGCATGTCACATATAAGGAGGTTCTTGGGCAGGTTCAACTCCTTTTGGAGCTCAGCCAGCCGAGCACAGGCATTAAATGATCGGCGGAAATGCACACAGACTTTCCTGGCCTGCTTCAGCACATCCTGTAAGCCCGGGTACCTGCCCAAGAACCGCTGCACCACCAGGTTAAGGACGTGAGCCACACAGGGCACATGGGTCAGTTGTCCCTGTCGGAGGGCGGAGAGGAGGTTGGTGCCATGGTCTCAAACCACCATTCCTGGCTTAAGCTGGCGTGGCGTCAACCACCTCTTGGCCTGCCCCTGCAGAGATGACAAAATATCTGCCCCAGTGTGGCTCCTGTCCAAAACAAACCTGCGCAAGCATGGCATGGCATCGTTTTGCCTGCGTACTTGCATAGCCCCTTGAACGCCTACGGAGCACCGCTGGTTCTGAGGACAGAGCACTTGAAGAGGCCATGGAGGAAGAAGAAGAGGAGGGGGTGGAGGAGAGAGGTATGTCACAACCAGTAGTAGTATTTTGGAGGTGTGGTGGCAGAACAACCTCCAACACTACTGCACCTTGTCCTGCATCCTTCCCAGCTGCCAGAAGAGTGACCCAATGGGCCGTGAAAGACAGGTAAGTGGTAACGTCCCTGTCCATGCCTGCTGGACCATGAGTCAGCGGTAATATGCACCTTACCCCTGACCGCCCTGTCCAGCGAGGCAAGGACATTGCCTTCCACATGCCGGCAGAGAGCCGGAATCACCTTTCGTGAGAAAAAGTGGCATTTGGGGACCTGCCACTGAGGAACCGCACATTGTACAAACTCACGGAACGGGGCCGAGTCTACCAACTGAAAAGGCAGCAGTTGAAGTGTTAGCAATTTAGCCAAGCTAACATTCAACCGCTGAGCATGTGGATGGCTGGGAGTGAACTTCTTTTGATGGTCCAGCAGCTGGGGCAGGGAAATTTGCCTGCTATAATCGGACGTGGGTGTACTGCTAGCAGAGTGCCCGGAAGCACTTGGCTGTGACACACCTAATTCTACACCTTCAATCCTCTCAGAGCAGGTTTAAGAGAGGACTGAAGGTCTAGTGGGGTTGGAGATCCCAGCTGATGAGGAGCAAGGAGAGGTCCGCTTTGTTCTTTGGTGTGGGTCTTTGAGGTAAGCTTGCCAATGAGCTGCATGGCAGGTCAACATATGTCTGGTCAAGCATGTGGTGCCCAAGCGGCTGATGTTTTGGCCACGCGAGATACGCTTAAGACATATGTTTCAAATAGCAGCGGTGCGATCTGATGCACTCGTCTCAAAAAAGGCCCACACCAAAGAACTTTTAGAATAACGTGCAGAGGCAGCGCCCTGCACAGGCAGAGCTCTGCGGTGTGATTCAGTCGGTGTGCTGCCCCTAAGCTGGCCCCCGGAGGGCATCCTGTCTCATTGGACATGTGCCTCCTCCTCCTCTCTCCTACCAGGCACCCACGTGGAGTCAGTGGCCTCATCATCCCCTCCCTCTTCATCGCTGGAGCAAACCTGGCAGTATGCTGCAGCTTGTGGAACATGACTGCCAGATTGCTGTCCTTCTTGAGCATCCCTTCTCTCTGCGCTAACGCTACTGCCTTCCTCTAGCTGAGTATCATCATGGGAGCCTACAAAACACTGGGCATCCTCCTGGAGCATGTACCCAACACTATGCTCAAAGAGTTCAAGGGACTCCTCAGGAGGACGTGGTGGCACTGGTGGGTCTAGGGAAGGAGTCACTTATGATGACATTGAGATGAGGGAAGACAATGCGTTGGCAGCTGCTTTGCTAGTACCCTGAGCCTGGGTGAGAGGATGAGGAGGATGAGGAGGATGAAGAGGGCTTGGTCATCCACTCTACCAAGTCTTCGGCATGATGCGGCTCAACACGTCCAGCTGCCAAAAATAAGGACAAGCGTATCCCATTGCCACATGCTGATGATGACGATGCACCACGTCCATGACCAGCACTGTTGTCTCTAGACACAGAGCCCTCTTTTATTGGCTTGTGACTGTCTGCTTCTCCTTGTTGGCCTTCCAGACATGGTAATGACCTGAAGAGAGATGGGAAAAACAGCAATTGGGTAGTGTATATTGTGCTGGAGACACACAACACCCACTAACTCCTGCAGATGCCTTTATTATAGAACAGGAATTAAAGGGTAGATACTGGTGTATACTGTGCTGTGCTGGAGGCACACAACACCAACTAACTCCTGCAGATGGCTCAATTAGAGAAGAGCTATATAGGTCGATAATGGTGTATACTGTGGTCAGGGTACGCAGACAACACCCACAATCTCCTACAACTGACTGAAAGCTCTATTACAAAAGAGCAATATAGCTAGCTATATAGGTGGATATAATGGTGCATACTGCAGTCAGGGCACGCAGACAACACCCACAATCTCCTACAACTGATGAAAGCTCTATTACAGAAGAGCAATATAGCTAGCTATATAGGTGGATATAATGGTGCATACTGCAGTCAGGGCACGCAGACAACACCCACAATCTCCTACAACTGATGAAAGCTCTATTACAGAAGAGCAATATAGCTAGCTATATAGGTGGATATAATGGTGCATACTGCGGTCAGGGCACGCAGACAACACCCACAAACTCCTGCAGATTGCTAAAAGCTCAATTACAGAAGAGCAAGAATGCTAAATCGGCCGATAACGAACAGTCTATACTGTGTTGAAGGTACACAGAGAACACTCACTAACTCCTACAGACGCCAACACACTACACAAGGCCGCCACGCTGGCGGCCATATATAGTGTGGGGTGTGTACTACACAGGCTGAGCTGTGATTGGCCACAGGCATCCTGCCTGTGGCCAATCATGGCTCTCCTCGCTGCCGGAGCTGTAATTGGCCAAGCATGCGGGGTCACAGTGCATGCTTGGCCAATCATGAGCCAGCAATGCACTGCGATGGCGCAGTGCATTGTGGGCCGTGAGTGCCACACGAATATATAGTTAGGAGGTAGTACATTGTGGCAAATTCTGAATCATGTAGAGCAAACCTGGAAATCTTTGGTGAGTATATAGTGGGGGATTCTACACTGATCACAAATGTAATGGGGAATTCACAATGACCACCATGTAACAGGGGATTTTACACCACCTACCTATACTAAGAGGAATCTTCTCCACTGACACCAATGTGGTGGCAGAAGCAATGGTGGGAACCGATGGACAGATCGGCTTCAGCTGCCGACATT
Organism: Lithobates pipiens; assembly: GCF_037356315.1. Lineage (NCBI taxonomy): Eukaryota > Metazoa > Chordata > Amphibia > Anura > Ranidae > Lithobates > Lithobates pipiens. Next base: position 188,665,876 of record NW_027507785.1, on the reverse strand, counting down.
GCGGGCTCCCTGGACAGGTAAGTGTCCATATATTAAAAGTCAGCAGCTGCAGTATTTGTAGCTGCTGGCTTTTAATATTTTTTTTTCAGCGGACCTCCGCTTTAAGAATTTACCCTGACTACCAATGTAATGGGGGATTTTACATTGACAACCAATAAAGGGGGATTCTTACACTGGCCACCAATGTAAAGGGGGATTTACACTCACCACCAATTTAAAAGGTAAGATTCAAAACGAACCACTAATTAGTTTGGATTTTTTTTTAACAATTACCAATATAAATGGGGATTTATATTGACCACTAATGTGAAAGAAGCATATACACATGTACCAAAATTCACGGTGCTGTGGCACCATGTTATTTTGAAAAAGGGTTCCACCTCCAATTTTTTTACCTTTGCAGGACAGGCTGATGTTAGGCCTAATAAACACAGCTGGACTTTCAAGCATGTTCCTTTACCCCCCAAATGGGCAGCATTCAGCAGAAATGAAGGTAGATATAACCTCTGGGAGCACGATATACCTTTGAATGCTGCCTCTATTTACATATCAAATCCGTCGATCCACGGCTATTTACATATTACATATTAATGCTGCCACTATTTACATATCAATGCCAGTTATTTACATGTAAACACAGGGTGTACAGATCACCTGTACATGACAATAGGGCAGAGCTGAGCAGCATTAGTAACAGAAATTTACACTGAGATATCGGGACACAGCATGGGGCTAAAACTTCAAGGGACAGGGGAATTTAAACTGGGATAGTTGGCAAGTATGAGGCAGATGTTTTGGGCCTCATAACAATGATGGGGCCAAGGGCAGCTGACCCTTTTTCCTTGCCTTAAAGACGGCCCTGGCTTTGGCCAATCATGGCTCAGGGCTAAGTCGGCGCCCCACACTATATAAGGCTGCTTCAACAGCGGCCGTATATAGTGTTTATGAATGGAGATTAGGCGGGGTATTTAGTGTAGTGTGCGGTCAGTCAGCTTAGAGTATATAACACGGTGTAAGGCAGAGTATACAGTGTCTTAAAAAATTATTCATACCTCTTGAAATGTTCCACATTTTGTCATGTTACAACCAAAAACATAAATGTATTTTATTGGGATTTTATGTGATAGACCAACACATTGTCAGGAAAATGTTTTCAGAATTTTTTACAAATTAAAGATGTGAAAAGCATGGCGGTCATTTGTATTCAGCTCCCTTTACTCTGCTACCCCTAAAAAAAATCTAGTGGAACCAATTGCCTTCAGAAGTCACTTAGTAAATAGAGACCACCTTTGTGTAATTAATTCTCAGTATAAATACAGCTGTTCTGTGAAGGTCTCAGAGCTTTGTTAGAGAATCTTTGTGAACAAACAACATCATGAAGACCAAGGAACACACCAGACAGAGCAGGGATAAAGTTGTGGAGAAGTGTAAAGCAGGGTTAGGTTATAGAAAAATATCCCAAGCTTTGAACATCTCACAGAACACTGTTCAATCCATCATCCGAAAATGGAAAGAGTATGGCACAACTGCAAACCTGCCAAGACATAGCCGTCTGCCTAAACTGATAGGCCCGGACAAGGAGAGCATTAGAGAAGCAGCCAAGAGGCCCATGGTAACTCTAGTGGAGCTGTAGTTATCCACAGCCCAGGTGGGAGAATCTGTCCACAGGACAACTATTAGTCATGCACTCCACAAATCTGGCCTTTGTGGAAGAAGAAAGCCATTGTTGGAAGAAAGCCATTAGAAGTCCTGTTTTCAGTTTACGAGAAGCCATGTGGGGGATACAAGAAACATGTGGAAGAAGGTTCTCTGGTAAGATGATACCAAAATTGAACTTTGTAGCCTAAAAGCAAAACACTGTGTGGCAGAAAACAAACTGCACATCCCCCTGAACACACCATCCCCACCATGAAAAATGGTGGCAGCATCATGTAGTGGGGATGCTTTTCTTCAGCAGGGACAGGGAAAGTGGTCAGAGTTGATGGGAAGATGGATGGAGCCAAATGCAGGGCAATCTTAGAAGAAAACCTGTTAGACCCTGCAAAAGACTTGAGACTGGGGCGGAGGTTCACCTTCCAGCAAGACAACAATCCTAAACATACAGCCAGAGCTACAATGAAATTGTTTCGATCAAAGCATATTCATGTATTAGAATGGCGCAGTCAAAGTCCAGACCTAAATCCAATTGAGTATCTGTCGCATGACTTGAAAATTGCTGTTCAGACGCTCTCCAACCAATCTGACAGAGCTTGAGCTATTTTGCAAAGAGGAATGGGCAAAAATATCACTCTAGATGTACAAAGCTGGTAGAGACATCCCCAAAAAAGACTTGCAGTAATAGGTGGTTCTACAAAGTATGAACTCAGGGGAGTTGAATACAAATGCATGGGGGCGTGACCTAACTCCTGACCAAGATGGATGCATAATCCATGCTCTCTGGCACAGAGGAGCAGTGAAAAGAAAAATTCAGGACTGAAACCACTCATTCTCAGGATGGGAAAGGGAGACAGGAGCTCCTCAACATCCCAGGAACCACAGGAGGCAACCCAGAATCAAATCAGCAACATCCCCGCAATGTTCCGGACATCGCTGGGGGAAGGCCCCAAAGCTGTGGCCTCGCCTAAGCTCTCTGGCCCAATCGGCGGCTCTAGCGCTATGGCGGACGGTGCGATTGGCGCTCAAAATCCCCAAAATCAAGTCTTAACGCCAACACAGCATGTACCAGCCACATACAGGGAATTACAGCAAGGATGGGAGCTGTGGAGCAGGCGACTGCACGTCATTCAGATGCCATAAAACAGGTACAGAAAACCTCAGACATGCACCTATCACACATTATTGAAATCCAAAGACACTTAGAAGACCTCGATAATAGAGGAAGACGTCACAATATCAGAATCATTGGGGTCCCAGAAATAGCAGATCAAACCCACTAGAACAAACTGCGGCAACAATATTCAATGATCTGCTCGATAGACCACCAGATTCCCCTGTGGAGTTTGAGAGAATCCATCGTGCTCTCAGACCGAGAGGAAGGGATACAGACCCTCCAAGAGACATTATATGCTGTCTGGTAAACTTCCCCCTAAAAGAAGCGATATTGAAAAAGGCAAGAGAAAAAAAATAGAGTTCTCTTCAATGGGCATGAAGTTTAACTGTACCAAGACCTATCAAACATCACTTTGCAGCAATGCAGAGCCTTACGCCCGAGCCTGGATCAACTGAGAACCAGAGGCATATACCATATAGGTGGAAGTTCCTGTCTCTCAGCTACATGGAGAGGACAAACGTCACTTCTACGCACACCTGAGGATCTTCGATCATTTTGTGAAACGCTGAATATTCCTGCAACTGAGGTCCCTGACTGGTACAACTCTTTCATGCTGAATGAGACATGGATTGAAGTAAACTACAACTACACTCCCAGAAATAGAGACCGTCGTTGTCGTTCGCCATCGGCCCAATATAACAGAGGAAGTATACCCCAAGGAAGCCCCAGAATTTCTCCGCCAAGACGCAGAGACCGCTTGGATCGCCCAGACCAGATGGATGTCTGATAAAGGACGAACAAGAAATCCAGCGACAGTCTTCCTTGCAAAAAGACTTAGACATCTGAGCAACACCACATCTTTTTTTTCTTTCACACAGCAGCTTTATTGATAAAAGGAAAGCAGCAACTTCCAAAAGGCGAACCCCGGCCACCAAGTTAAAACCACATGTTTGCCTATCAACGGTTTACATTTGCCGCCCCTCTCTCCACCCATAATGCCAGTCGCTCTTTGTGTTCCCCTTTCTCCTTTGTCTCTTTTTTGTCCTCTCCCCCTTTTTGTGTCTCTTCCATTCTGACTTACAGGAAAGGAGCACATTCTGATCACAACAATTCCAACATCTTCTGGCCCACCGGAACATCATCAGATAATGAGAACAGAAACACTGAACTCTTCGCCATGAGAGTACAATCAACCTACCTAAACTGGATGGGACTGTAAGTAAGTAGAGCACTTACACTAACTCTTTTTCCAGGAACCTAGGAATGGTATCTTTGACAATCTATACCACTTTGCAGTTCCCCATTATTTAACCCGCCATGCATTTCTGGAATATAGATGCCTCCAGTAGTCACCTCACTCCCATGTGGAGCCGATCACATCAGACTTTATGAGATGCAACAACAGTGACCCACGCCCCATGTGACAGAAGCTAAATGACTATGTTTCGAATGAATACTCCTAAGACACGCGATCCTCATTTGCCTTATAGAGTCAGTTATTAGACGTAAGTCTCTTCTGGTTGGTTATAATATTGAATACTTATCAAAGATGTAAGGAATGAAGAAAGGAATTGTTACTGTTCTCTTAATATAATGTCTTTAATACATTAAATCAGGGATAAGGCACAATGGTGGTTCACAAGACAACAAATTCCATATTATTTACCCTATGGTTCAATAACAGTATTCCTATGGGAGAAATCACAACCAGTTGACACCATCTAAATTCATGTGGCAAGGGGGGAGTAAAATCCAGGGAGGAGGGGGAAAGGGAGAAAGGGAGAAAGAAATAAGAAAGGGCAATGTATATACATACAAAATAATGTTAGGGCATGAGAGAAAATATGATACAAGTTAACCACCAAGCTGCCTTCATATCCTTATACCAACTAACGCAGAGGAAGATACTCAGGAAAGAATGTTTTGTTAGTTTCTCTGTTAGCACTGAACATTAGTTCAATCAGTTCTTGTATTATTCTGTTTTGGTTCAGTTAATTTTAATTCTCAACACAAGATGGCTCACACAGTCTGTTAAAGAGGAGGGCCAGCTTTAAAAAATTTTTTTTAAAAGTCAGCAGCTGCAAACACTGTAGCTGCTGACTTTTAATAAGCAGACTTACCTGTCCAGGGCACCCACAATGTCAGCCGCCCGAGGCTGACCCGTCCCTTGACTCTCGGGTCCCGGCACTGCCATTTCAACTAAGGGAAACAGGCTTCACTGCCCGTTTCCTACTGCGCATGCGCGAATCGTGCAGCGCTTTGTGAATGGGGCGCGCTGTGTTCTGGGACACACAGTTCCCAGAACACACAGCGCCCCATTCCTCAGAAGACGCTGCACGGAGGAAAGAAGACAGAACATCAACGCGGAGGAGGAAGAGGCAGATTAGGACGACATGCCTAGCAACAGGCATTTCTGGTAAGGAAGGGCTACCCTGAAAAACAAAAGTACATAAAAAATTAGCAAAAAAATAAAATGAAAAATTTTATTTTTTTCAGATTTTTTGCTAATTTTTTATGTACTTTTGTTTTTCAGGGTGGCCCTCCGCATTAACTGGCTAGAAGTAATAACTCTCTAATATAATAGCCCCATCTTGTGGCCAAATTATAAAATTGCACAGGATACTATACTAAACATATATCTGGTTAACATTCTTATAGGAACCTTGGTATATTTTAGCACACATCAAGTTACGTACAATACAACTTCCACATAAAAAACCCGAAGTAGTACTTCACTCAAAACATCATACGTTATTAGGAGATCCACCCAGCTTCTCCTGTCCCACTTTCTCAGCTCAAACACACTTTAATGCTACACCCAAAATACAAAATCATATCACTTAGCTGGCTGCTCCGAGGTGCTAGACTCCATCTGATCCTACTTAGACCCCGCTTTCACACAAAGAGCAACTCTTTGACCTATTCCGGACCTTTAAAATAGGATAGACCAGCTGGTCTAATCCTACCCCCAGACCGACTTCCACATCCTCAGTTCAATACACCCCCACCCCCCGGGTTTTTTTTATTTTTTTTGTTCAAAGTCCAATCTCAACTTCTTGGAGATAGTCAGCCTGAAGACAGTGCAAACTAAATTCAGGATGACTTCATATAAACAACGATCTATTCAAACCTCTATAAAACGAATCTCAGTTAATGCTAAAGGACTCAACATCCCTGAAAAAAGAACCAAATTCCTCAATGAATTCCACAAACAAAAAGCGAATATTATTTGCATAGAGTAAACGCATTTTAAAACAGATAAAATTCCGAAAATACAAAACAGCAGATTTCCAAATGCATTCCACTCCACCAATCCCGAAGGGAAAACCAAAGGAGTTTCAATTTTGATCTCACACTGGACACCATTTCCGATACACGATAAATTGATAGACCCGGGGGGGGGGGGGTAGATACATATTTCTGAAAGGGAAAATTGGCCCCACCCCATTACAATTGTGAATATCTACGCCCCTAACTCAGAACAGGTTGAAGAAAGAACTCCTAACGACTTTCTCCTCAGGTATCCTAATCCTAGGGGGAGATTTCAGCAGCTCCCTAAACCCCCTTATCGATACATCAAATGGAGCATCGAGCCTCTCCAATAGAGGATTGAAACAAATTAAAATTCAACTACAGGAGCTTATGCTGCACGACACCTGGAAAACCCTTCACCCTCAAACCAAAGATTTTACTTATTTCTCACCCATACACCAAAAATATTCCAGAATTTACTACTTTTTTATAATACAGCAGGATCCCAACCTACTGAAAAACACTTCAATTGAGACCATGTCCCGATCACCAGGACACTGACTTTCCCAGAAAAAACACACCTCTACTAAAACATGGAGACTGAATACCACTGTTTTGAAATACCCTTCAGACGTAAGCCACTTCAATTACATTTTGAAAGACTATTTTGCATAAAATTAAAATGACGAGACCACATATCTTACACAATGGGAAGCGCACAAGTGCGTGATTAGAGAAGAATTTATTAGAAAACTAGCCATTCTCAAAAAAGAACACCAATCCAAAATGAAAACTTTATTAGACCACATCCACAGATTGGAGACAGCTCATAAAAAAAACCTTGGCGATCTCCACATTCGAGGAATTGACTAAAGCAACAACACTGCTATCAGAAGAACTCAGTATGAAAACCAAGAGACAGTATGTTTTAAGACATAAGATCTATTATGAGCAGGGAAATAAGAGTGGGAGACTCTTGGCAAGAGCAGTTCAGAGTAAAAAGGCAGCTTCAACAATACATCAAATTAGAGACAACCAAGGATATCCCATTCTTCAAATGAGGAGATCGCCAAACAGTTCGAACAATACTAGCATACGTTGTATAACATCCCATTTAATTCTAAATGCCCTCTCAACTCAGACAAAAGAAAAGGACTTATCCAAAAATTCCTTGAGACATATAGCCCACCCCAAATAACAGACTACAGCTTCGGATCTTGAGGCCCCTATCTCTGGCCCTGAATTTGACAAAGCGCTAAAGGACATGAAATTAGGCAAGGCCCCTGGCCCCCCGACGGATTACCACTACAATATTATAAATCATTCACCGATATCCTAAAACCAAGATTTCTGAAAACATTTCAAACACTACACTCTGAACAAAACCCCCCAAGACAATTGCTAGAAGCTCACATAACAGTAATACCCAAAGATGGCAAAGACACTGCCCAGGTTTCTAATTACAGACCAATATTGTTAATTAATGTGGATGTAAAGATATATGCTAAGATTTTAGCTAATAGACTCTTACCACTACTAACTTCCCTCATCCCCTTGGATCAAGTGGGATTTATTCCAGGTAGAGAGGGGCGTGACAACACAACTAAAGCACTAAACAAACTTTTGGCTAACATCCCACAAAAAGCCAGGATTTTTTCTATCCCTACATGCGGAGAAGGCGTTCGACAGAGTGGCCTGGGACTTCATGGATGAAGTATTAAAATATATAGGCATTTTACCACAAATGAGAGCGTACATCAAAGCGCTGTACTCTAACCCAACTGCTAGAGTTCGAGTCAATGGCCACCTGTCGGACGCCTTCAGTCTGCACAATGGAACTAGACAGGGTTGCCCCTTGTCCCCATTGTTGTTCGTCCTTACACAAGAACCCTTACTCAACAAAATAAGGACCAACCCACATATAAAGGGCGTAGAAATCCAAAAATGCCCTTATAAAGTGGCAGCCTTCGCTGATATGCTCCTTTTCTTATCAGACCCACATATCTCCTTGCCCAATCTTATCCAAGACCTAGAACAATTTCAATTACTTTCTAATTTGAAAATCAATCGCTCAAAATCCAAAGCACTCAATATTACGTTACCCACTAGTACGGTAGAACTATGCAAGAAAAATTTCCCCTTTTCCTGGGCCAAGCAAAATTATAACTTATCTCGACGATTTAAAAAGATGGAACTCTCTTAATGTCTCCTGGTTTGAGAGAGCATCTCTAATCAAGAAGACAATATTACCCAGGTTCTTATACATCATGCAAACTATCCCCATTAGACTGCCGTCATCGTTCTTTACATCATTCCGCAAAGAGTTCTCAAGCTTTATCTGGAGGGGCAAACCGCCCATAGTCAAATTCACCAAGTTAAATCTACCCAAAAATAAAGGGGGAATAGCATTACCCAACTTAAAAAAGTACCATCAAGAGGCCCTTCCAGCGAGAATAGTCATGGAACATACACCAGTTGGTCAAAGATTGGGTCTCCCTAGAGAGGAGTCAATTCTCAGAAAAGATAAAATCTTTACCATGGATAAATCCAAAACACTACTCTAAAACTATCAAGTCGCATCCCCTTATAGGCCCTACCCTAGAAACCTTTCAAAATCTCTAACCCTTCTCATTGGCTTAGCCCACTAACGCCACTCAGGAATAATCCTGATTTCCCACCGGGTCAGAAACAACACTTCCTGACCAGGTCCTGGCCCCACAATGAAATACAAGCCAAACACTTATTTAAAAGAACCAGAAATTAATTAAACACGGAAATTGAACCACATGTTCTCCCTCAATGGACTTTGGTCGGAAACTTTCTGGCCAGACGCGAGACAACCCAATTCTGGACAAGACAGCTTACAACACTAGAAACCCTTTGTATAAAAAAAAAAACACAGAGATCATATATACTCTCTACAAATCGCTGTTTGGAAACAGCACCGAATTCTCCAGCGTGTCATGTCAAGTGTGGGAAAAAGACCTAGAAACTAATCTAACCGAAGAAAACTGGGAAACAATCCACTCATACGCACATAAAGGATCACCAAACGTCTCCACCCAAGAGTGTGGTTTTAACATAATCACGAGGTGGTACAGAACCCCCTCTTTATTACATAAATTTTACCCCCAGATCTCGGACAGATGCTGGAGATGCAAAGATGAGGAGGGATCGATGATTCACATTTGGTGGTCCTGCCCCTTAATCCAGAACTTCTGGAAATTAGTTCACGAAAATATACTCTCAATCACCTCAGAAAACAAGTTTTGCCCCAGCACAATATCTGTTACACCATAACTCTATCCCCAAAAAACAGTATCTGAAATCTTTACCCATGTTCATGATAAACGCAGCAAGACACTGTATTCCATGCCACTAGCGCTCGAACACAGTCCCTTCTAAAAATTAATGGTTCAGGAGAATTAACAATACAGAAAAAATAGAAGAACTCATAAGCATTTCACATGAGAAAATATCCAATTTTACTTCTACCTGGTACAACTATATAGTATTCAAAAATTTTCAGGCTTATAAAGATACTCTCATCTAATAAAAGCGCCCATATACCTGACAGCAACTTCTGAAAAAGGTATAAGAAAATGATGAGATGTAGTAGGGCAGAGTATATAGCACAGTGTACTGCGAAGTATATTGCACAGTGTAAGGCAGAGTATATAACACAGTGTAGAGCAGAATATATAGCACATTGTACTGTGGAGTATATAGCACAGTGTACTGCGGAGTATATATTGTAGCATAATGTACTGTGGAGTATATAGCATAGTGCCCTGCGGAGTATATAGCACAGTGCAGTGTGGAGTATATAACACAGTGCGGTGCAGAGTATATAGCACAGTGTGGTGCAGAGTATATAGCACAGTGTTGTGTAGTGTGAATAACACAGTTGTGGTGCTAATGAAGTGTTGGTGTGTACAACACTTCTGTGTCGCCACTAATCCCATATTTTTTTTTTTGCAGTATCAGGTTCTGTTGCTGCATTATTAGTACTCGCCCTTCTGTGTCGCAAGTGTTATTCCTTTTGCATTAGCACAGCAGTGGTATAATTATTATTATTTTTTTTTTATTTAGAGCATAATTGCAGTCCCCCCCTCTGCGTCGCAGGTGTTCCTTTTTCTGAGTCGGCAGTGCTTCCTTTTTTTTTTGGGGCTCATCAATTTTTTTTTTTTCCAGCTGCAAAAAAAAGTCTCCATAAGTGCTGTTCCATCTTTTGAGTCGCAGGGAGTTTGAGTCACCGCTGTTTTTTTTTTGCTTTTCTTTTTTTGTTTTACATTTATTTTATTTTTTGTAGCAGCAGCAAAAAACAATCCTGCACAATTGCTACACCCTTATTTTCCTTATTAAAAACAAAAAACAAAAAAAAAAAAAAAAACTATAATAGAATGGTTTATCATGCACCAACCACAAAAAGTATTGCACCCAAGCACCATATTTCCATCCCACATTCTATAATAAAAAGTTATAAAAATCCCCCCAAAAAATTCTCATCATGTCTGAAAGTCCAACAAGGAGAGGCAGACGCTCACAGGCCACTAAAAGAGGGCAAGCAATCTCTGTGTCTACAGTGAAAAGTGGTGGTCGTGGACATGGCACATCGACTTTTTTTTCCAATGTTGGCCGTTTTATTGAGCCACAAGAGGCCCAAATATTTCTGCACCTGTTTGACAAGCAGGATCTCAAGCACCTCGAGTCATTGAACAGTCCATACACTTGTTTTGTTTGTATTTTTATTGAGGGGATTAACTTGGATGGGGTTAAAGAAAATTATGAGATGCCCAGCGTGAATCAAAGCAATTAATTTTGGGACAACTATGTACACTCCCTGTACATACTTCTTCAACTTCCTCCTGCACATCGCTTACTCTTTAACCACTTGCTATCCGCCGCACGACGATGTACGTCCTATTTTTGAAGAGGGATATCTCGGTAACGGCAGCAGCTGCTGCCACAACCGAGATATCCATCTCTTCAGGCGGCGGTCGGCTGTACGATAATGGTGGTCTCCATGGTGGATTCACCGCGAGATCAACGCTATCGGCGGCGGGAGAGGTGCCACCCCCCTCCCGCCGCCCTCCCGCACCTTCCGCCACTTACCGGAGCCGTCGGTAGCAGCGGAGGCGATCGGGTCCTCTTCCTAGCTGGGCATAGAGACAAGTGAGGCTAAGATGGCCCCCACTTGTCTCTATACAATAGGAGGGCGGAAGTGACGTCAAAACGTCACTTCCGCCCATACCTCTTAAAGGTATATTTTTTTTAAATGTCAGATTTTCTTTTTTTTTTTTTTTTTTGTTGCATTTTAGCCCAAATATGAGATCTGGGGACTTTTTGACCCCAGATCTCATATTTAAGAGGACCTGTCATGCTTTTTTCTATTACAAGGGATGTTTACATTCCTTGTAATAGGAATAAAAGTGATCCATTTTTTTTTTAAAAAACAGTGTAAAAATAAAATCAATTAAAATAAATAAGAAAAAAAAAAATAATTAAAAACACCCCGTCACGACGAGCTTGCGCACAGAAGCGGGCGCATACGTGAGTAGCGCCCGCATATGAAAACGGTGGTCAAACCACACATGTGAGGTATCGCCGCGATCGGTAGAGTGAGAGCAATAATTCTAGACCTCCTCTGTAACGCAAAAAATGCAACCTGTAGAATTTTCTAAATGTCGCTTATGGAGATTTTTGAGTCTAAAAGTTTGACGCCATTCCACGAGCGGGCACAAATTTGAAGCGTGACATGTTGGGTATCAATTTACTTGGCGTACCATTATCTTTCACAATATAAAAAAAAAAATTGGGCTAATTTTACTATTGTCTTATCTTTTTATTCAAAAAAGTGCATTTTTTCCAAAAAAAGTGCGCTTGTAAGACCGCTGCGCAAATACGGTATAAAAAAAAGTATTTCAATGACCGCCATTTTATTCTCTAGGGTGTTAGAAAAAAAACAATATAAAATGTTTGGGGGTTCTAAGTAATTTTCTAGAAAAAAAACTGTTTTAAACATGAAAACACCAAGTCTGAAAAAGAGGCCTGGTCCTTAAGTGGTTAATCCTCAGGTCTTCTCCTCCAGCACATCGATTCCTCTTTAATCCTCAGGTACAGTCATTATGTATTGTTTAAGCCCAATACAGAGGCAGCCAGGCCCTAGCAATTGCCTTTTGCAGGCAGGGACCACAGCCCCTATAGCAGGGGTGGCCAACCAGACGAAGACCAAGAGCCACATTTTTTACTGAGTTACCGCAAAGAGCCACATCATACGCATGGGCACACATGAACATCACCCCATCCCTTCCTCATACACACATACTTTTGCTCAGCTGGATTTATTGTAAATGTCACACACTGTTTTAACACTACAAAGACCACAGGTCAGTAATCTTCCTTTGAAAGTACATCCATGTGACAGAAGACAGCAGCTCATCTAATTTCCAAAATACAAATTGTCTTACAAACAGTGAACTGGTCAGGATAACAATAAACAGTTAATAGGTCTTCTAGCCTGAACTAGCAGTAAATTCTTCCAAAAAACATCACAGAAAGCATGCAGCACACACAGAGCTCTGGATAAATAAGTGAAAAGAAGCTGAAATGGTTAACAGCCAGCAGTGTGTCACACTATCAACAGACAGAGAATGTGCTGAGCAGATCTTATCAGTGTTCAGGTGAAACATTATTAAAAAAAAAAAAAAAGTACAGAGCAAGACAGAGGGAGAAGGGAGGACAGATCAGTAACCTGCACACTTGTGGCCATACCTTTTTGTATCTCATCGGCTTCAGATACAGCGTGCTTCTCCTTCCTCTGCCCCCCTTCAGCCTCACTCCAGCGCCTATGTATTCAAATGTGGCGGGCTGGGGACACTACACGCTGATTGGCTGTTGATGTGTGGGAGGAGCGGAGGAGTGCAGAGACTCGAGCTGCCTGTCACCGCAATGAAACAGCCCGAACCAGCCCGAAGAGCCGCAGGAAACCGATCAAAGAGCCGCATGCGGCTCGAGAGCCGCGGGTTGGCCACCCCTGCCCTATAGTGTAGAGAAAGTTCAGATGCTAGCAGTCCCACATGCAGCTAATGATCCCAGTAATAGTGAAAAAATATATAATCAGCACAATATTCAATATATGTGTGAAATTAATATACAAATTAAATAATCAATGTAATTAGCTTTCTAATAGGCTTAACGTGATTACTGCCAACACCACTTAGCCCTTGTAGGGTCGGAGAATCTGTCCGAATGTGTCCTATCGGACCGTTTTGTCGGATAATCCGACTGTGTGTGGTATGCATCGGACTGTTTCCGTCGGAATATCTGTCAGACCAAATTTTCCAACTTGCTGGAAATATTTTCCGAAAAAACTGGTCCGATCGGACATACTCCGATCATGTGTAGAGAATTCCGATCGGACCAAGTGCCACGCATGCTCAGATCAAATTCCAACATCAAAGCTATTGGCTACTAGCCTGAACGTAGTCCCATCGTAACTAAATTACGTCATCACGTTCTGAACGATCAGATTTTCCGACAACTTCGTCTGACCGTGTGTATGCAACAGTTTCGGACAAAATCCGACAGACAGAATCCGTCAGATTTGGTTGTCGGAATCTCCGACCGTGTGTACAAGGGCTTAGAGTGTATCCACATGTGACTCAATAGATCATACAAAACCAAAATATAGTGTAGTGCAACCAAAAACAATGAAATCAAGTCCAAATAACAAAATTCCACCGTTGTGGAATTTTGTTGTTTGGACATGATTTAATTGTGCTTATTTTAAAGGCTTATATGCAAGTTACTGCCATAAAAAGTGTTTGGAGGGGGGCGTGTCCGGACGGGGAAGACATCAGACGCACTTTGCAGAGGCTCCCTCACCCCGGACCTAATCCAGAGCCATCCAGGGCCATCGGACAGCCCTGTGAGTTCACAGACCCTCCGCACTGTAGTCCGGGCTTCCCCTGACCGGATCAGTGCCAAATTGCCCGCCGCCCCGCACTTTAACTCGGCCCGCGGCCGACGCCTTCTCCGGACCTCCGGCCGCCATCTTGCGGCCTACGAGGCCTCCATGTCCACCGGGCTAGATTTCACAGCTCGGCTGGACCTTCGGGGATCTCCATCACCAGCGGCGGCTCCCTGGCGGCAGGCGGTCTTCTTGGCCCCGGACGGCACAGTCACCTTAAGCCCCGGCTTGCGGCCAGATCCATCCCCCAGCATACGGCCTCCGTCCTGCGGCCATCGAGGCCTACTGCTGACTCCAAGCCTGTTGTGGTCACCATCCGGACCTACAGCTAGCCTTTCCTAACACCGCCCGCACTGCGGCAGGCGATCAGGGGGCTCTACACCCCAAGGCTGCTGGCACGCTTATACATCAGGCCTCCAGGCGCCGTCCACCATTTTGCGGCCTACCAGGCCACCTCTAGGCCTATTTGCCGTGCTCCACGGGGTTGGCGGCGGCCCCTCTTTACTCTCCCGCACCAGAGGACCAGCATCTCATCTCCCACGATCCCCAAGGTCGGCTGGAGGATCAACAACAGAGCATTACATCTGAACATCAAGGTGAGAGGCGGCCATCTTGGTACACCCTGATCCACCTGTTGCCCCTCTGTCTCACCACAATCAGTTTCTCTCCCTGCTATATCACAGCAATACATCACCTTGGGGGGCTCTCCCAGGCCAAGTCACAGACAAGTCTACACCCCCTCCCTACCTTATCCCCACTACAAGCTGCAGCCGCCACCTCTCTACCCCATAACAGTCTGGAATTGCTCTCTGTGGGTCCCCAAGAGCAACCCCCAAGTTTATCTTCTTGGAGAGAACCCCCTTTTGTGTTGCGGCCAGTGACCGCTATTACTCTACATCTCCCGGACTGTTTTACCACAAGCCCTGGCTACTGGTTCTTTACCGTATACTCATCAGGCAAAATGTAGCCGCACAATGATCTTGATACAGGCTATAACCCTGAGACCGTGAAATAAAATGAACTAAAGATATACTCACATACAATTGGGGATGCTTGCGAGCCACGATGCAGTTCAGCATACGTATCCAATAACCCCATTGATTCAGCAAGGAATCAATACGAAAGATACTGTTCTATTGCCTTTAATAGTCATATTTCATATAAAAATCCATACATTTCATAATCGTGCATGCCGTCGGGCAGGAAGGCGAACAATCGCCGTGCGCAACAGCACTTATTAACCACATACCCACTACGCAATAAGGAGCAAAAGAATATGGCTCAAAAAGGCACCAGCTCATCACCAGAGCAGCCCTGCACGGCCGGCACTGGCCCTCAAGTAAAGTCTCCTTCCAAACAAAATATCAGCGATCTCCCCTCCCAGATCACAAAGGCTGACCTGGATTCTAGTTTAACCAAGATCTACGAAAAACTTGTAGATAAAATACAGTGCGAACTCCAAAAAACAACAAACACACTTACTCAAGAAATTGCTACTCTGGGAAATCGCACAGATGTTCTAGAAACCAAACATGACGAACTTTCACTTGCGCACAACGATCTTAGAAGGGACTTTGAGCTCTTGGCAGAAAACCACTCTTACTTACAATCACAAGTGGAGGATTTGGACAATCGCAACCGCAGAAATAACCTGCGGATTCGTGGCATCCCAGAGTCTGTCACGGAATTGTTACCTGCGGTGTCCAAGTTGTTCCACAACCTCCTCCCAGATTTACCTCCGTCCTCATTTATGTGTGATAGGATTCATAGGGCCCTGCGTCCCAAGCCTCCCCCAGATAAACCCTCACGGGACATTATACTATGCATGAAAGACTTCATTGCAAAAGAAAGTATACTTAGAGCATCTAGGAACATGCAAAATATTGAATTGGATGGCTCAAGAATCCAAATATTCCCAGATATCTCACAAGCCACCCTGGAGAGGAGACGCAAAATGAAAGAGATAACATCGGTATTACAATCAGCTCATATCAGATACCAGTGGGGTTTCCCATTCAAATTAACAGTCCCTTACAATGGTACTACTTACACAGTCTTCAACATCTCAGAAGGTAAAGATCTTCTAGTAAAGTTGGGACTCCTGGATCCGGGCACAATTGCAAGACCACCTTCTACTCCTCATACCTCACCTATCTGGGCCACCCCGGCCACACGCCGAGGACAAGGAAGACGGCACCCCTCACTCAGAAATTTAGACCCCTGAAGCTATATTTGTGCTCTGCCGACTGCTTTGTCTCCATTCTTTTACAGGAGCAGAGGAAACCCCCCCCCCCCCCAAAAAAAAAAATATATATATTTTTTTTTTCTTCTTTTTTTATCTTTTTTCTTACGCTTGATCCTAAGACCAATTTTTATAGCTTTTTATTCAGCAAGTACTAAAGGTTGACTTATTGCGATTGGTACTTAGCAGCTCTATTCCTTCAGAAATTATCAGTTCGGTATTTACACAATCTTTTCTATGGGATTTCATGTGTTTGTATACACTTATCACACACCCCTCCTCCCCCCCCCCCCCTTTTTTTTTTTCTCTCTCCTCTCTCCCCCTTTCCTTACTGGTCCCTAAAACATAACTTTTATAGCTCAAATGATTCTAAATCTTAATATGTGTATTATTATGATCAATATTTAGCAGTTACACACCGTTAAGATTTTTCGAGTTGGTTTTATATAACCCCCTATACATGTTTCTGTGTGACACTGTGCACCTGTGGTATGGAGAAAAAGAGGGGGAATTTCCTAAAGATAATTTATTTTTTATTTTTTATTTTATTTTTTTTCTCTCTCTTTTCCCCTTTTCTTCCTCTTTCCATAGGGTAATAGCAAACTCTTGGTTTATTCTTTTTATAGTTTATATAATCCTTGCTGAGGCTGTTCTGCTCCGCCTCTGCTAGTTTGTTCCCCTACTCACAAAGGACTCCATAAGCATGATTCACCTGGTGGATACGCTTCTACTAATAAACCTGCTTTCTTTTGTTTTTTTGGAGGATGCTCCATTTGTGAGTTATGGACATTATGGTCCACAACAATTTTCTTTTTGGTCAGTTAGTACTTCTCACACTGACCCCCATGTTATTAATGACTATAATTCATTTATTTACAGTATTATACTTTATGTTCGGATACATTTGAATAGGTCAAACAAATATTCTCTGCGTTATTTAATGCAATATGAGGTTTTGGTGAGGTTTTATGCTGGGTATGGTGAGGTTTTATGCTGGGTAGCACTCACACTGTTCAGGATCTTAGAATTTGTTTGGTTCTACACTTTAAGAACCCCAATCTACATTGTTTACGGGTATAGGTACAATATATCTCTTATTAAAAGATTAACTAGAATATACATACACAAGGTTTTGATGAATTACTTAATATGTACACTCTATATCACAGTTGGCCACAGTTACCACAGAATTCCTCTCTTCGTTAGGTAGTATCTCCATCTTGCTTTACACCTTGTTGATGGAATCAACCACATCACCAAAATCAAATCAACTCAGCCTTAGATCAATCCCTGGGCCCTATGACCCTCTGCCACTATCTAATAACCTCTGTAGCCTATTAATGCCTCCACAATGGGTCTCAGGGTGATTTCTCACAATGCCCAGGGCATTAACTCACCTCATAAGAGAAAGAAAGCCTTTCGCCACTATAAAAGATTGGGGGCGGACATAATTTTAATGCAAGAAACCCATTTTGCTACAGAAAAACACCCCAAATTTTTTGACAAAAGTTTCAGTCAATTTTACTGTACTACTTACAATACGAAATCTAGAGGAGCCGCCATATTCATTAGAAACTCTGTAGTTTTTGAAATTCAGAGTCTCTATAAAGACCCAGATAGTCGTTATTTAATTCTGAAAGGCTCAATTAATGGTCGCTCCATCACCATCGCCTCGATTTATGCTCCCAATAATGCCCATTCAAACTTTTTCAATACATTTTTTGACACTCTGGATAAATATCACTCCACGCACTTAATTGTGGGAGGTGATTTCAATCTAGCGGCCCATTCGGCCCTTGACAGAAGTAGAGTTGCCCCATCTTCCAAAGCCTTCCCCAAGTCTCTAAATAAATTATTATATAACCACCAATTAATAGACTCTTGGAGAGCACACAATGTTGGCATCAAATCCTACACATTCTATTCCCACCCACACAACAGCTTCGCCCGTCTAGACTATATCTTCTGCTCCCCAATCCTACTTGCCAACTCCTCCAAGGCTGACATCCACACATGCACCTGGTCGGACCACCACATAGTTTCTTTTGACACCTCTTGCATAGGTCTAGCCAAAACTACACATCCATGGCGAATTAATGACTCTATACTTACTGACCCTTCATGCATCCAGCAAATTCTATCTCACCTTGAGCAATATTTTGCAAATAATGTAACACCGGACATGTCTCCTTCAAATGTTTGGATGGCACATAAGGCTGTGATGAGAGGCCATTTGATTAATATCGCCTCATTCAAAAACAAGTCAAAGCTCGCAGACATCAGGTCCCTCACAAAGGATCTAGACCATCTATATCATAGAAATAACCAGAACCCATCTAGCGACCTTCTTAAACAAATTCAGGAGAAACGCACAACTTTAGACTCATTATTAACTTCTGATACTGAAAAAGCCCTTAGATGGTCTAAAGCTAGATTTCTACTTAACAGTAATTCATATTCCACTATGTTCGCCAGAAAATTAAATCAATCCATGAAACCACCCCACACATATAAATTAAGAAATACATCTGGAAACACAGTGTCTCATCCTAAAGAAGTCATGAAACTGTTTTTAGACTACTATAAAAATCTCCTCTCTACACCACAACCCTCTCCTAAACAAACCTCTTTAGATTGGCTCAATGACATTACACTACCAACCCTCTCCGCGGAACAAATTTAATCTCTCAATGCCCCTTGCACTGACATTGAAATCAATAAAATCATTGGCACTTTAAAGATATCCACAGCCCCTGGCCCAGACGGCTTTTCCACGTCATATTACAAAAAATGTTCCTCTATTATTACTCCACACCTTACTAAACTATATAACAACATTTTACAAGGCGCCCAATTCCCATCTGAAATGCTTTTAGCCAATATGTCCCTTCTTCCCAAACCAAATAAACACCATACTGCCCCCCAAAACTACCGCCCAATATCAGTGATAGATAACGACTTGAAAATATTTGGTCGTATCTTGGCAGACAGACTATCCAGAGTTATCTCTCCTCTAGTCGACCCTGATCAAACAGGCTTCATTCCAAACAGACAAATAACAGATAACATAAGACTGACCTCGAACATTATTCAAGATTCCAACTTACATTCCAAACCTACTCTACTACTTAGCCTGGATATACACAAAGCTTTTGATAGCGTATCCTGGTCATATCTAGACATTCTACTCCCCAAATATGGCATTAACAATAACTTCGTACATGGCTTTAAGGCTCTGTATCATAACCCACAAACACGAATTAAACTCCCCGGAAACAATTCAGACTTTTTCCCCCTGACCAAAGGCACTAGACAGGGATGTCCCCTTTCCCCTCTACTTTTCGCACTTGCGATAGAACCCCTAGCCTGCGCTATCAGAAACAACCTAGATATTAAAGGATACTCCAAGGGATCCAGAGAATATAAATTAAGTCTTTATGCAGATGATGTGCTTCTATTTATAACCGACCCTCTCATCTCTCTTCCCAATCTTACTAAAACCCTAGACATCTTTCATGACTTGACAGGTCTTTGTGTAAATTTGTCCAAGTGCTCGACTTTACCGATTAATATTCCCTCAACCTTAATTTCTTTGCTTAAAGACAATTTCTCATTTAACTGGAGCATGGACTCATTCAGATATTTAGGTATCCAGATTACGCCATTATATAAATCACTATACCAAGCAAACTACCCCTCATTAATCAACAAGATTAAAAATCTACTCAAACTTTGGTCGTCATACCATATCTCATTCTCGGGCAGAATAGTTACCGTGAAAATGATGATTTTACCAAAACTATTGTTTTTTTTTAGAGCCCTTCCCATTGCATTAGCTAAAAAAACATTAGACTCCCTACAAAGGGACATCAATAAATTTATTTGGCTAAACAAAAAAAACTGATTTAGCAATTTTCTTATGTTTAGACCCCAAATAAAGGGAGGTCTAGGTATCCCCAACCTCTGGCAGTATTATCTTTCGGCCAGATTCACCCAATTAGCACAATGGTATGCACATTCACCTCTTATCCCTTGGCTCCGCTTTGAGGAAGAATCTATCCTACCCTATAATCTACAAGGACTCCTCTGGTCCAAAGCTATTCCTCCACAGAAACTAAGGCATTTAAACTCTATCGTTACTCACACTCTTCAGCTATGGAATAAACAGGTCACTAAATTTAAATTATCCTCTGACACTCCCCCCCTTGCTTCCTTTCTAGGCGACCCTCGCTTTTCCTCCCCAGAAAGAGCTCATGATCATAATTTTCTATCGCATTGGAAGCTACATAATCTAACACACCTAAAATCACTCTCTCACAATAACTAATTTCTCACCTTCACTAGTCTACTAGTCAAACAGATATGATCTCCCATCCTCGGAATTAGAGAACTATACCAATATAAAACACTTCTATCAGAAATTTCATTCACTCACACTCCACCCCCCTTACACACAATTCGAGCAAATTTGCATCTCCTTCCCTCGAGATAGGGGTTTAATCTCCAATATTTATAAGTGCTTAAATGAGTCCAATATGCCTGAAAAGACACTCCCCATGCTACAGTGGGAATCTGATCTAAATACCACATATACTTCTGAGCAGTGGGACTCTATTCTTAGAAACCTACATAAATGCACCAAAACAACCTCAATTAGAGAATCATCCATCAAATTGGTACATAGATGGTACCTTACCCCTGCCAAACTTAACACATTCTATCCCTCAATTTCTCCTCTCTGCTTTAGGGGTTGCCCCTCCCAGGGAACCCTATTACATATCTATTGGGAATGTCCTCACATAAAAAACATATGGCATAAAGCCAGCAAAATTATAGAAAAAATAGCCGGTAAAGAGCTCTCTCTTACGCCCCAAATGTGTCTCCTATTCTTCCCTTTACAAGATATCCCAAAGAACAACATTACCCTAATCCATACATTCCTAAGCACTATACATTGGGCCATAGCATTTAATTGGCGCTCCACTACGGTACCTTGGCCACAAATCCTTAACCGCATGATGAACATCAAAATCTCAGAAAGAATTCACCACATGCTATACGACTCAATGCCCCTTTACCAAAAGAAGTGGATGCCATGGGATACTGCTCTTTTAAATTAAGGGAGAATGGGAGATATATATCGTGAGATAAGGGGAACCTAGGCTCAGCTTTTTACTATCTTCCACCTCCCTGTCGCAACATTTAAGTATTAATCGCTATATAACCCTTCCCACTTCTACCACTAGTCAATAATACAACAACGTGCAAATTTACAGATTATTTTCTATTATTCATTTAACCATAATCCTTGTTATATTCCTGTACTACATTTATTGTTATTGTTATATATTTTTATACCTGTACCTTCACTTAACTGTTTTATACTCTGACCTTGCAAATAATAAAATCGTTTGTAAATAAAAAAAAGTGTTTGGAAACCTGGGTCCTGCCCTAGGGGACATGTATCAATGCAAACAAAAAGTTTTAATGGCAGTTTCAGGAGCTTTTTAAGAATGCTTAAAGTGAAACAATAAAAATTAAATATTTCTTATAATATCGTGGCTGAGGGGTCCTTAGTATGCCTGTAAAGTAACACATCTTTTCCATGTTTAGAACAGTACCACAGCAAAATGACATTTTTAAAGGAAAACATTTAATTTAAAACTGCTCTCGGCTGTAATGTATTGTCAGATCCCAGCAATATAGATAAAAATCATTGAAAAAATGGCATGAGTTTCCCCCCAGTCCATTACCAGGCCCTTTGGGTCTGGCATGAATATTAGGGGAACCCCACACCAAATTAAAAAGAAAATTGCGTGGGGGTCCCCCCAAAAGCCATACCAGACCCTTATCTGAGCACGCAACCTGCAGACCACAGGAAAAGGGGGGAGTGAGAGAGCACCCCCCTCCTGAACCATACCAGGCCACATGCCCTCAACATGGGGAGGGTGCTTTGGAGTCCCCCCCAAAGTACCTTGTCCTCATGTTGATGAGGACAAGGGCCTCATCCTCACAACCCTTGCCCGTGGGGTTGTGGGGGTCTGTGGGCGGTGGGCTTATCAGAATCTGAAAGCCCCCCCTTTTTTTTAATAAAATCTTTTTATTGGTCTTAAAGACACATACAAATGAACAACACAAAACAGAATAAAAAGGCACAATAGCGACCCTCACATGGGTAACATAAGTATACATCAATAGAACTCAATATTACATTCAAGCGTCAGTCAACATTATGCTAAATAAGGTGTGGATCCCAGGGATGGAATCTGGAGAGATGGCATAGACGCCAACCCCATGTTCCTACATATGTGCGGAATGTGAAAAGACATAGAACGTATCCTGCCCACAACTACGAACCTTCATGGAGGAGGTAAAGTTATAGAGGAGTCCAGACTGGGGGGGGGGGGAGGTGGGTGGATGGCGCTTCTAACCATTTTGACCATACTTTTTGGTATTTCTGGGGACAGCCTTTGTTGGAGTATGTATCCTTGTACAGTTGTAGGCTCTCATTCACCAGCTGCTTCCAGAAAAAAATCGCAGATGAAGTCGACTTTTTCCAATGACGTGTAATGCTCTTTCTGGCATACAACAGCAAAAGGCTCACCAAAGCACTGATTAGGCAGATGCATGACATCACTTCCTCCCAAAACCCAGTAATAACTGGACAGGTCTAGAATACATGGGTAAAGTCCCCCTGGGTCCCCCCACATCTTCAGCACTCCAGGGAGAGATTGGAGTCCATTCTGTGTAGCCTAGAGGGGGTAAAGTAAACTCAGTGGACCAGTTTAAATTGTATTAGGCGGTCTCTAATGGAGACCAAGAAACAAAATGGAAAGTCCCAGTCATCCTGGTCAAGTTCTGGGATGTCCTGGAGCCAGCAGGTCCTGAGTTTCTCCAGATCAGGAAGGGAGAAAGGAGATCTAAATATATCCAAGAAGTTGGTTTGTTGGTGCATTCCAGCCTCAGTACCTCTTCAAGAGAGGCTTGTATGAGCTGGGGGTTAGCATGGGAGAACTGACAGCTGAAAGTTGTATATATCTAGAAAAATATGATTCTGGGATAGGGAACAGGGGTAATGGAATCAGGGAATTGTCATGAACTATCTGAAAAAGTAATTTTACATTAAATTTAGTCCAGGTGTGGAGGAACCTTTAGATATCTGAGCTAGGTTGGGATTACACCAAAGTAGAGCGTTTGGCGAATGTGCCCCTGCGGCATATCATTCAAGTCTGAGGCCAGCTTTCCATGACCGCAAGGTAGTGATCATAGAAGGGGTTAATTCATATGGGGCTGTGGGCCACAGAAAAGTAAGAATTTAAGAGCCTGGAGAGACTGCACCACAGCCGCCTCCAGTAGCACCGCTGAATTGGTTACATCAGGGTCCAACCACCACAACGCAGTGGACATTTGGGGGCGGCCAGGAAGTATTTATGGAAGTCTGGGAATGCTAGTACACCTTGAGAGGTAGGAGGCATCAGTGTGGCCCACCTGTATCTTGGGTATTAAAGGCCCCAGACAAAGGTGGAGAACAGTTTGTTGAGTTGCGAGAAAAAAGATTTAGGAATCTACTGTGGTGAGTGTCTAAAAAGGTACGTAAACTTGGGCAATATCTTCATTTTAATTAGGTTAATAGGGCCTAAGTGCCGGTTCACACAGGGGCGACACGACTTGCAGCGCGACTCACAGACGTGACCTGCACATGACTTCAGCAGCGACTTGCAAAACGACTTCTGTAGAGAAGGCAATGCAAGTCGCCCCAAAAATAGTACAGGAACCTTTTTCTAAGTCAGAGTGACTTGAGTCGCTCCTATTAGAACGGTTCTATAGTACAGAACGGAGAGCGACTTGTCAGGCGGCTAAGTCGCCTGACAAGTCGCTCCTGTGTGAACCGGCACTAACAGTAATAGGGGCATGGACTTCAGCTTCCCCCGAACCTTCAGGAGTACCGGGGACAGATTTAGAGATATGTAATCGGTATCCTTCCTAGATATTTCAACTCCAAGGTAACAAAACTGTTCTACCCATATGAGTGGAAGTACACTGTGCTATATACGCCACAGTATACTGTGCTATATACTCCATACACTGTGCTATATACTTCGTAGTACAGCCGAGCAGTCGGATCAGTGGGAAATAAGAGGGATTTAGGCCAGTTCACCTTCAACCTGGTAATAGGGGCAAAAGCGTTTAACAATCGTAGGGCACCTGCTAATGATGGTCTTGCATCATTAAGAAAGAGGAGGAGGTCATCCACGTAAAGAGCCACCCTTTCCTCCATGGATATGTCTTTGATGACACCCTGGAGGGGGGGGGGCAAAATGCATCAACGTAATTTCCAGCCTACGGCATAATCAGTGACGCCATTTCCTACCTCCGTGGAGCATACACTGTAAGAGCGGCGATCGCGGAAGTTTCTATCTGAACGCTTGCTTTTCTCCATTCATCCTGTAAGTAGGGCTTAGCACGCAATGTTGATTGAGCCTCACAGTACTTCAACATACAATATTTTTTTCTTTTACCGGTGGCGCGTGGTATTTCTTCTGTGATCCAGTGTGCACTCAGAGTCTCTATTTGGAACTTTTCATACCATCAGATCATTCACTGTTTCTGGACTGGAAAGTTTGCTTGCCTGGTGAGTGCGGTCTCAGAAGGGTGAGTTATTGTATGTACTTTATTCATGTTGGACTATATTTTATTATTTTATTTTGTTCACGTTGGACTCATTTTTATTATTGCCAGATATTCTGTTTATGGGCATGACTGATGTGAACGCACCCTTTAACACGGAGACCCCCAGATCCCGGCCCCCACCATGTGAACCGGTATCAGATACATTGTACCCCTACTCATCAAAGAAGTGTCAAAAAAAGTAAAAATTACAAGAGACAGTTTGGGACAAGTCCTTTATTAAAAAATAAAAGTGTACCGCGATTGAACTCCATCGTCAATCACGCCGCCCGATGGACCGAGATGAAAAAGAAAAAAAAAACAACAACTCCACCTCCATTGGAGGCTCCTGCCGGGTGCAAGCTTTTGGCTTTGACAGCTGTTATATAGCTAAGGATGTGGCCTGGTAATAGATTAAGGGGGACCCATGCTGTTTTTTTTTTCAATGATTTTTATCTATATTGCCGGGATCCGACAATCACAACCACAAGCAGTTTTAAATTAAATGTATTTTCTTTAGAAATTTATTTTTGCTGTGGTACTGTTCCTATGGGAAAGGTACACTACTTTACAGGCATACTAAGAACACCCCTAGGCAGGATATTTAAAGGAATATTACATTTTTATTGTTTCACTTTAAGCATTCTTAAAATCACTGCTTCTGAAAAAATGTCCATTTCTAAAAAAAAATGTTTACATTGATACATGTTCCCTGGGGCAGGACCCGGGTCCCCAAACACTTTATGGCAATAACTTGCATAGAAGCAAATGCATTAACGTTCGGCAAACGAGCAAACACCCAATGTTCGACTCGAACATCAGGCTCATCCCTAGTGACAATCTCTGGTGGTCCTGGTGGCATCCCTGGCGGTCTGAAGTGGACATTCTCAGGAGGGCTTCACTGATAATCAGCACAGACCCCCCTGACAGGAGAGCAGCCTCCCTCAGAGGCTCTTTACCGAGATTGCATGCCGCACTATTGATTGGCACATGCCGGCTGTTATCCTGAAAGAAGTCATATGATGTCCATTTTGTTTAGGTACAGTGCTGCATGGCTGAGTAATTGTCATTCAAAGTGTGAGAGCACTGAAAGATGAAAATTGGTCTGTGCAGGAAGGGGTGAACATGCCCTGTATTGAAGTGGTTAAGGGGAATCCTATGAGAGAATTAAGAAAAAAAAACGGTGTGGGGTCCCCCCAAAATCCATACCAGGCCCTCCGGGTCTGGTATTCATTTTAAGGGTAACTACACGCCAAAAAAAAAAAAAAAAAAAACAGCATGAGGCCCCCCCAAAATCCATACCAGGTCTTTTGGGTCTGACATTGATTTTAAGGGAACGCCACACCTAAATGCAAAAGAATAAATTGCCGTGGGGTCCACCTTAAATCCATACCAGTCCCTTAGAGTATGCAGCCTGACAGGCCAAGAAAAGGAGGGGATGAGTGAGCACCCCCCTGCCCCCCGAACCCTACCAGGCTGCTTGCCCTCAACATGAGGGGGTGGGTGCACCATGTTGATGGGGACAAGGGCCTCTTTCCGACAACTCTGGGCTGTGGTTATCGGGGTCTGCAGGCGGGGGGCTTTTTGGAATCTGGAATCCACCAGATCCTGCCCCCCATGTGAATGGGTATCGGGTACATAGTACCCCTACCCATTCACCAAAAAAGTGTAAAAAAATTTAAAAAAACAAAAAAAAACGAGACAGTTTTTGACAATTCCTTTATTTTAAAAAAAAAAAAAAAAAGTGTCCCGCAATGTACATCACTATCAATAACGACGCCCCGGCAGACCCGAAAAATTGTAAAAACTAAAATGGGAGGGGGAAGGGCTCCTGCTGACTGCTATCCCTTTGCTTTGACAGCTGTTATTTAGGCAATAGACTCTGTCATTTTTTTATTTATTTTTTTAAATCTATATTGCTGGGAGGCGGCAATACATTACAACCACGAGCACGTTTAAAATGACATTTTTCCTTTAGAAATATCACTACTGCTGTGGCATGTTCTAGACATCACACAGATTTACCACTTTCCAGGTAGACGAAAGGGACCCCCCATGCACTATATTGAAAGGAATATTTCATTTTTATTATTTTACTTTAAGCATAATTAAAATAACTGCTCATGAAAAAACGATTGTTTTAAAAACGTTTTTTTTTTGCATTGATATATGTCCCCTAAAGCAGTACTCGGGTCCCCATATATTTTTATGGCAATAACTTGCATATAAGCCTTTAAAATGATCACTTTTGATTTTTCATGTTCGTGTCCCATAGACTTTAGTATGGTTTGCATGTTTGTTAGGATTTTTTGCCTGTTGGTGGTGTTCTGGTGGGAACCGAAATGGGTGGTGTTTGGCCCATCCCTATTCAGGGACATCTTCCTATATACAGTCTATATACAGTCTCCTTCACAGTCCACTTGACTGACTCTTCACTAGCCCACCAGGATGCCTCTGAAGAGATTGCTCAGGGAAGGATGAAGACTTAAGCACACCACTGTCTTCAGTGTTGATTACTCACTGTGTCCTCTCTCTTGCTCCCGTGTTTCCAGGAGGGGCTTTCTCCCGTGTGTTCTGACAGGATCCTTCCAGCATCCAAGCCCCGGACCAAAGACACCCCCCTGCCCCTGATGGTGTGGCTCATGTCCATTTATGAGGTAAGCTTAGTCCCCTGCCTTCCCACTACTGGAGATTGGCTGTGGCCTCATAAATATTCATGGCAGCCCCTCCTAACTCCCTCCCTCTAGTTCTAGAACATTCTGCAATCTTCCAGACTAGGGGGAGGTGCCAGAGAGCGCTGACCTCTAATAAACTCATGCGCCTAGGAGCAAAAATACAGGGCATCCCATAAGAAAAATAAAGGAGGGGAAAAGGGAAACAACTTGGAAAGGGGCTTTTTACAAATAAATTTGCATTATTAAATATATACACATTTTTTCCCCAAAAACAATTAAATATGTGCATTCTAATTACAGGTCACCGTAGCAAGCAAGACAACAATATAAACACATTAACATTAATATAAACGCCAAGGAAATACAATCCTAACACTACTTTCCTACCTAAACACACATGTCCTACCTATACACACATTCTACTAGCAGGGGTTATGATTCTACTGGCAGAAAACTTTGTAAATGAAAAGAGTCTCTGAAGGAGTAGCCCCTCCATAATAATAACAGCATGACACTAGGCCTCACCCAAAGTTCTTCAGGGGAACAGGACATCCCATCTGGAAATGGATCAGGGTGTTAGCCCAGCCTAATCTGTGAAGAAAGGAATAAACAGAGGCGCCAGTCCTTTCCTTGCTGTCTATTTCTGTAACTTGTGGGCTGAACAACTCACTTCAGTTCATTCATAAGTAGAAGTCAGGATTGGTCTCTTGATGCTGCCTCTAACAGCAGCAGAGTGGCTTCTGGTGGGTTGTCTAGCCTTCACAACTACCATTCTATCCTTGTAAATGGCTCTTCCCAGCCACCATTCTTGCTGATTATCCAGAAAAGCCCAGCGCTTATGAGGAACAAGTGGAGCATAGGGCTGCCATGACTGTGTTAACAGTGGCAGTCATTGGCTGGCTGTAAGGGCAGGTGGGGTTGGCTGAGGAATCAGTGGGGAGGGGTTTTAATTAGAATGTAGGGGCAGACCCCACCCGCCTCACGGCAGAAGCGCCAGAGAAAGTTGAAAGGAGAAAGCATCGCTGCGGTGGAGAGCCTGTTAGCTCGTTTGCGGGAGGAGGCCGCCACATGGGGGTCCCAATGGCTAGAGGCATCCTTAGGTAACCTGCTAGGGCAGCCGGCGGAGTCCTCAGTGGGCAGTGAGATGGGGGAGCGAGCACAGAGATCAGAACAGTTTTCACCTGAACCCCACATCAGAGAGACTCAGCGCGGGGGAAGCACAGGGCGGGCTCCATCGGGCCCCCCGGCAAAGCAGGCAGCCAGGAGAGGTGGCGGCAGGAGGAACAGTAATTCCCCTAGTGGGCAGGGTGGGAGGAGTCGGCATAATGGAGGCTCAGGTGGAGCAGCTAGGCCCAAATCCAGGGATGGACGGTTGCAGGCAGGCCCCGCCCCAGGCGCTTTGCCTGCGGGGACAGGGCCTCAGCAGTTAGACCCAGGGCAGCGGTGACTGTTTTGCCTACCACCACAGCCAGGTCCACCAGGCCAGAAGCGGAGGGGAGGAGGAGTGGGACGCCATTACAGGTAAGGATGGCCCAGCAAAGGCAATCGAGAAATCCGTGGGCGGGTATGCAGCACGACGCCAGGTGAGAGTGGCTGTTTTACCCTCGACATTCAGGGCTGTGTCACCTGGAGGGCTCTCTGGAGAGGATGAGGAGTGGGCTGGTCAGAGGTTGGAAGGCGAGGTGTCCGGTTCAGAAGATGAGGTTCCCAGGAGACAAGCACCTGCGAGGGAGTCTGAGCAGTCGGCTGGTAGGATCGCCCCCGTGCAGCCCGGTGAGTGCAATTTAACATTAATTGCTGGGGGGAGGCTGTTGCTGGGGTTGCCGGAGGAAGTGCGAGGGGAGTGGAGACGGGGCAGCAGGACGACTGACAGGGACTACGGAGGTTGCCGCCAGGGCAGGCCCAGGCGGGCATCAAAGAGCTGGTGGGCAGATTTGAAAATCAGGAGAGGATCGCTGCTTGTCCTGCTGCAGTGTGGGTTCCTACTGTTGGGAGGATGGAGGTGGCTCAGGCGGGTGTTGTTAGCTCTGCAATGGCCGTTATTGCACCAACGGTGGCGGGGGCCACGGTCCCAGAGCAGCCGTTGCCACCTAAGGCCATAGGTGGGGGTGAGTCTGCAAACCGGCAGTATATCGTCCGGTTGGTGGACTCATCGAAATGCGAAGTGTATGTCTGTTTTGAAGGGCCGCTAGGGGTACACCTGAAGCCGGAAGTGTGAGAGAAAATATGGAAGGGTGAGTATGTGGAGATATTTTCACTACTACCGCTTGAAAAATTGAATCTGGATAGGGTGAAGCCCGATGATTCCAAAAAAAGAAGATGAGGAGAAGAGACCATATAGGTTGATCCCTAGGACATTTGCCAACTGGCTTCAAGCTTTCGCGATCATGGCGAGTGTGATCGGAGAGAAGAACGCTGAACATTGTTCGGCTCTATTTTGCTATATGGATTCGGTAGGGGAAGCATACCGGGTATACGGGGGCAAGGCGTGGCTGAGATATGACTAGCAATTTCGTCAGCGGAGAGTGGTTCTTCCATCACTGAGACAGGACCACAAGGATAAGAGCCTGTGGAAGCGGCTCATGACGTCAGCAAGGGCCCCGGGTCAGTTTTTTCAGGGGGGGGGGGGGGCGGTAGATCTTCTTTCCCTGGACAATCGGCCGGTAAGAAAAAGGGGATGTGTTGGCAGTACAACAAGGGATCTTGTAGGTTCAGAGGATCCTGTCGTTACAAACATGTGTGTTCCAGCTGCGGGGAACACACCCCCTTGTCTAGGTGTTTTAAGCAGGGAAAGAGCCGGACTGGAGAAGCTGTGACAAGAGGGAAGCCGCAGGTGAAGGTGGAAAGGATGCGGCCATTTCTCAGTAGGTATCCGGATTAAAAATCGGTGAGACTGTTGGATGAGGGATTTACGGAAGGCTTCACAATACCCAGTTCATTGGTAGTGGTTCCCCCGCTATCACAGAATTAGAAATCAGCTTTACTACATTCGGACGAAACTACGGAAGGAAGTAGAGTTGGGGCACATGGAGGGTCCTTTCGTTTTAGTGTCATTCCCCTTTAGGAATCATCCCCAAAAAGGAACTGAACAAGTTTCGGCCAAGTCACCACCTGTCTTTTCCCAAAGCGGGTCGGTCAACAACGCCATTGACCCGGAGGAGTGAACAGTGAGTTACACTTCATTTGATGCGGCCATGGGCTGGGTACGCCGTTATGGCAGGGGCGCGTTGATGGCGAAAACCGTCATTGAGTCGGCATTTCGGTTCCTACCTGTGCATCCGGAAAGTTTTCGGCTGCTTGGGCGTCATTGGAACAACAAATTTTATGTTGACCAATGCCTCCTTATGGGCTGCTTGGTGTCATGCGCCATGTTCGAGACTTTCAGCTCATTTGTGGAATGGGTGGTTAGGGATGTGTCAGGTGTGAACTCAATTATCCATTACCTGGGCGATTTTCTCTGCATGGGACCGCCAGATTCCAGTGTTTGTGGGGTGCTGCTGCCGATGCTGGAACACATAGTGGAGTGCTTCGGCATACCATTGGCACCTGAAAAGACAGAAGGGCCTAGGAAGGTCTTCACTTTCCTTGGGATTGTGTTGGATTCGGAGGCGATAGAGTGCAGACTGCCAGACGATAAGCTTGAGGATCTAAAAATCATGATAAAGGGATTGCTGGACAAGCGAAAAGTACAATTTAGGGAGCTGCAATCATTGTTGGGGAAGCTCAACTTTGCATGTCGGATACTGCCAATAGGGAGAGTGTTTTGCCGACGGCTGTCGGCTAGCACAACGGGGTACGGTCACCCAAGCACTTTGTGAGGTTACTAAAAGTGCATAGGGAGGATTTAAAGATCTGGCATCACTTACTGGAAACATTTAATGGGAGAGCGTTGTGGATGGCTGGCCCGGAGAGCAATTTTGATCTGGAATTGTTCACGGATGCAGCTGGGGCATTGGGATTTGGAGCTTTCTTCCAGGGACAATGGAGCGCGGGTCTGTGGCCGCAATCATGGATAGCTGTGGGGTTCACAAAAAATGTGGTGCTGCTGGAATGGTTTCCAGTGGTGCTGGCAGTGGAGCTGTGGGGTGCATCATTCAGGGACAGAAAGATGCATTTTCACTGCGATAACCTTGGGGTGGTGCGGGTGATTAACAGAGTATCTACATCGTCTCCACCAGTTATAAGGCTGCTGCGAAACCTGGTTCTGTACTGCCTGGAATAGAATGTGTTTATTCATGCGGTGCATTTGGCAGGTATCGAAAATGTGATAGCTGATATATTATCTCCCTTTCAGTGGGACAGGTTCTGGGAGTTGGCGCCGGCAGTGGAGCAACACGGAGTGCCTTGTCCCGACTGGTTGTGGATGATTGCATTGGAAGAGTCACAGGTTGGATCAGGCAGTTGGTGAGCGAGCCAACGCGTGTGGCATACGGTAAAATATGGCAAGAATGGTTGGATTTCGTTCACGGGGTGGGGGAAGATCGAGGGCCCAGAGGTAAGGCTGCTAGTGCTTTATTTTCTATCTAGACACATGAAGGATGGGATCTCAGGATCAGTGCTAAGCAAGAAGATGGCAGGCTTGCCATTTTTGTTTAAATGGGAAGGCCTGCCGGATTTCACAAAGGATTTTTGGGTGTGTCTGGCAT
Source organism: Lithobates pipiens (assembly GCF_037356315.1). Taxonomy (NCBI): domain Eukaryota; kingdom Metazoa; phylum Chordata; class Amphibia; order Anura; family Ranidae; genus Lithobates; species Lithobates pipiens. The sequence continues at coordinate 188,633,652 of NW_027507785.1, read as the reverse complement.
TAAAGGGGTATAAGAGGATGGTGGGGCGCCGCGATGTCAGGCAGGCAGTGTCGTTCGAGATCTTAAGGGACATTTTGGGGCAGCTGACAGGGGTGTGCTCCTCGACATATGAGGCCGGGCTGTTCAATGTGGCTTTTCTAGTGTTTTTTTTTGGAGCCTTTAGAATTGGTGAATTAGTTAGCCCCTCAAAGAAGGTTCAGGGTGGTATCGGGTGTCAGGGTGTTCAATGCCGGGAGGATGGGGTCGTGATACTTCTTCGCAAATCCAAAATGGACCAGTGAGGTAGAGGCCGGATGGTACATTGCAGGGTTCAGCTTTATGTCCAGTGGAAGATGTTTTTGGAGATAAGACCGGCAGTTATGGGTTCCTTTTTATGTATATGGATGGTTCCCCTCTTTCGAAGTTTCAGTTTGTCACTGTTTTCAGAAAATGTTTGAGGGGTTTTGGTTTGGCCGATAAGGGGTTTTATTTACATTCGCTCCAGATCAGGCAGCAACAAAAGCGGCCAGGTGTGGGTTGAATGATGAAGCGGTAAAGTGCATTGGACGTTGGGAGTTTAGAAGGTTCAAGCTGTATGTCCGCCCACAACAACTATTGTAGACATGACTGGCTAGTTTAAGGGATGTTGGGAATTTGTGTTGTAAGTTAGGGTTTGAGGTCATTGTGGTATATTTTTGTTCTATTGTAGATGCAGAGCTGTGTTTGATTTGGATATTGGGCCACTCATATGCGTGCTGGGGGCCAGACGGGCTGATGTCAGACCAAACGGGCGACAGTTATGCTTCTTCAGGCAAGAAGCATGTGTCAGTTGGTTGGGATTCCCAGGCATGTTATGGAGCAGGATGGTCTCGGAGGTACATCGTTTTGTATGTCTGGACAAGCCACCTGATGTTATCTTACATGTGGGGGGGCAATGATTTAGGAGTCCAGGCTTAATGTCACTCGGGACATGAAGTTTGACTTGTTACGGCTGTGCAAGCCTGTTCCCGACATGATTATAGTATGGTTGGACATGGTGCGCAGACATCGTGGAGGATGGCTAGATTGGTGGAAGGGGTGAACAGGGCACACCACAAGATTAACAGGGACATTAGTAGGTTTGTGGTGAAGAATGGGGGAGTAGGTATAAGACATTTGGAACTGGAGGTAGAGACATAGCGTTACCTAAGGGGAGAAGGAGTGCATCTGAATGATGTGGGGACTGATCTGTGGGTCCTGGGGCTCCAGGATGGCGCACAGCAAGCGTTGCGGGTGTGGAGGGGCTTCCAAGGGTAAGGTGTTTACTTTGGTAGTCGTGGCTGGTCTTTGTCTTTGCGGGCGAAGGAAGAGATTTTGTAACAAAGAGTCAGGACCTGTTGGTGGTATGGGTCCCGAGGGTGGTACCCCAGTTAACGGAGGTTATCTGGAAAATTGGTTATAGGGGCACTGCTTGTGTGTCTCTGAGCCAGCCTGTCGGTTTGAGGCCTAATAACACACTTCAGGAGGGACCACAGTGTCGTATGTTTGGATACAGATAAGTTGTTAGTGGTGGACCTGCGAAGACCAACACTAGGAGGAGCTGATGTTTGTTCATAACAGATGTTGTTAATGTTTAGGTTATTTAAATGTATATTTGATATCTATATTTTGGTTTAATAAATTAAGGCTGCTACGGCCTATCTTACTCCAGAAGTTGTATGGTCTTTATTATTAAGTGAGTAAGGTTGGACTATAGATTAGAGGCATGTAAGCACATCTGTATAGTTGCCAATGGTCCCGAATTTCCCGGGACATTCCCGGGATTAGGACATTAGGAAATGTCCTGGGAAATTCGGTTTGTCACCGGGAAATTCAAATTCCCCGTTTTTCGCCGCTGGCCGCTAGAGGTCCGCAACCGGCGGAGACAATGTCTCTGCCGGCCGCCATTTTAAAGAAGACCAGAAGCTGGTCTTCAATAGAGATGCTATGGCGCCGCCCACCCCCGCTGCCAGTGTGAGTCATGTGAAGTGCAGTGGGTGGCGCCACAGTTCAAAGTCTCCGCGCGGCAACGACAGGATGTCAGGGGCCAGTCTGTGGATGTCAGGGGCCAGTCAGTCTGGATGTCGGGGGCCAGTCAGTCTGGATGTCGGGGGCCAGTCAGTCTGGATGTCGGGGGCCAGTCAGTCTGGATGTCGGGGGCCAGTCAGTCTGGATGTCAGAAGGCGCAGTCAGAGTCTGGATGTCAGAGAAGCAACAGATGTTAGGAGGACTGATGGGGACACCAGATGTAAGGAGGGGCTCCGCTGATGGACACAGATGCGAGGATGTTACCTCTGATCGGGCACCTGATGTAAGGAGAAACACTGCTGGGGGCACCTGATGGCATCTGGTGGCAGGCATCGTGGCTAGTGACACGCTCATGGCTCCCACTGATTCTGCATTATGGGGATTTGAATGATTTCATTTCATATTACAATGTAATAATAAAAATAATGTGCTTCAATCATCCTGACACCATAAGAATCATGGCACCGGGATGATTGAAGCGCTAACACCAGGTATTTGGAGTATCTTTATCTGCTGTTTGTCAAACTCTGGATAACACATATTGCTATTGTGGTGTAGGGTCAGGGAGCTGCTGTCCCCGCCCCCCTTTCCCTTTCCCTCTCCATCCCGCATTCATCTCAGACACTAACCACACCCCTTTGAGCCATGCCCCATGTAAGCCATGCCCACTATTTTACTTAAACCGCGCCGCATTTTCACCTTTTCCTATGCCACACCTATAACTGCATGCCCAGCCCCCCAATTATAACACAACTCCGCCTACTGCCCTAAAAGTGTCCCGCATTTTTTTTTACAATGTTGGCAACTATGCATCTGTTATACAATAGTCATGGAACCTTGTCCAAGCCTCCTCATACTAAGGTCCCTGCTGGGGCCTGGGGACATGCATAAATTCCCAGACCATGGCCTCTTCCCATTTGACTTGGGGCTCCTCAATAGTGTCCATAACGTCCTGGAGAACATAAGGGTAGTCCAACCCCCACTCAAATGCTGTCATCTGCTGTAGATCCTTCTGGAACCTGGAGAATCTTTTCAGTTCCTTGGGCTTGCCTTTCACAGGGAGGACACAGGATTTAGGTGACCCAACTAGCCATTGCCTGTACTCAGCACTTCTGATCTAGGTCATGGAGGGTTGGTTCTGGAACCACTGCCGGACATAGATAGGGGTCTTCAGGGATCCTTCCGCACTTTCAGCTGACTCTGGCATCTGCCACCTCGGAAAGCACCTCTGCATCTTCCTAGCAGCCTCCCCACTCTTTTTCCTCCTACGAGCTGCTGTGAGATTAATTCTGCCTGAAGTCTGGGGGACCCCCAGTCTGTTGCTCTACCACTGCTGCGCCCCTCTGGCTCACCTGAAGGCGAGCTGTCTTCCTGCACTGGCTCCTTCCAGATGGGGCTGACAGGATGAACAGCCACAACCAGCCTTCTAGGACCAGCTTCTGTTACCTGTTGAGCAGCACTAACAGGTACCAGTTTTGTGATCGAGCTGCCAGCTGAGGCAGATTTCCAGCTTTGTTCCCCGATGTCACTTGTCTTCGCACGGGAGTCCCCATCCTCAGATTTAACCCTGCCTTTAGCAGCCACTCTTTGGCCCATTCCGGCCTTCCGGGACTTCTACAGACTGTTCTATGCACCACAGATACACGCTGTAGGTGAGCAGCTCAGCTTAGTGAGGGACTTACAGGACATAACAGACACAGCCTCTCCATCCCCTCGATTAACCTGAGAGTGAATCCCCCTCAATGATTCAGCCACACACCAGTGCCATCAATGTCATCTGCTGCACTTCACACGTGTACCATCCTATCTCTTTCTGCAAGCAAGGCATGCTGGGTCTCCTCTGGGGCGTGGCTCCACCCCTAAGCTTCCAGACTGGCTGGTGCCCTCTTGTCTGTACTTAAACAGAGCTCTCATATTCTGCTCAAGTGTCCATGTTTTAAACACTAGGTAGAAACCCTGGCCCACAGGCCAGTTGAGGTTGTGGACTAACCAGCCATGGCAACAAAACCAGCTGCCTGCCAATAGATTGGTGTGTTTTGCATACTTCAGATGACATGACTAAAAGATGAGGACTGATTCTTGTGAGCTTTATCCGCCATCCCCCCCCCCCCAACATACACCTGATCCAGGATGTCTGTTCCATTTTGTCCCCCTTGAAGGGGTTAAAAAATAGCTGTGCATAGGTGAGGATAAGTTACATCATCATCTCATCATCACATCATAACCTTAGATCTCCTGCTACAATACCATGCCACACGTCTTCTCAAGAGGAGGAGGGCTTGAAGCAGGTCTCCTACATCCAGGATGTCTGTTCCATTTTGTCCCCCTTGAAGGGGTTAAAAAATAGCTGTGCACATCTTCTCAAGAGGAGGAGGGCTTGAAGCAGGTATCCTACATCCACAAAGTATCCAAAGTGTAATGCAGGTGGAGGAGCAGCAGGAAACAGAGGAGAATAAATAAGTGCAAGTTTTCTCTCTGTCCCCTGGTTCCACCCTTTTTTTTTTTTTTTTCTCTGCCAACTCAGTAAAACCAGTGATCTTCGAGGAAGACCAAGTCCTCACATCCGCTGATTGCTCAGGTTACCTCTCATCGCTTTACATCATGGTGGCAGTTTTTTTTTTTTATACATATATATATATATATATATAATATGCTAGATCCAAACAGCTCACGTGGCTTAATACATTCCCACATTTATCTAGTCAACATCTCCCTTACCCACAAATCCCCCCCACCTTCCACTAACTGTTGCCCCCCCCCCCCCCACCTCCCCTCTCCTACCTAGTAGTTTGTTTTAAACTTAACCATTAAACATATCTATACCCGTTTAAATCTGTACCCTTAATCCTTCTGAGGTACTCCATCTCCTTTTAAATTCTTGCCAGCTTTTCCATTTCTCCAGCGTGCGTTTATTACTCCTACCCACCGAGCTGTCCTCCAAGCATTCCATCTTATATATCCCTTCTACGGCGTCCACCCACTCCCATATCATAGGCGCCTCCGGCTCTTGCCATTTTTTTGGGATTAGTTTTTTCCCCGCATTTAATAAATGTGGGATCAAGGACATCTTGTACTGTTTTACGCTACCCTCTGTAGCATGAAACAGGACTACCCAGGGGTCTGCGATTACCACCGCACTGGTTATGGTTTTAATATGCGATAGGATCTGGTTCCAATAGCTCTTAATCTTCGGGCACCCCCACCATATGTGAGCCATAGTACCTGTTCCCCCACATCCGCGCCAGCATTCCCCTGACGTGTCTGATTGAAATTTACTCTATCTGGGGTGTAATACCACCTCGACAAACATTTATAACTCATCTCTGCAGTTTTAGCGTCGATGGCTGAGCTATGGGCCAATTTAAATATTTTGCCTATCATTACCTTGTCCTTTTGTGAGCCTAATTCCCTTTCCCATTTTTTAACGAATGGAGGTATTCCCGACTCTCCCGGTGACAGCAGCAACTTGTACCACCTAGAAACTATCCCCTTGGAATTCTTTGTTATACATAGTTGTTCCAACGTGGTCAATTCGTCAGCCGCCCTGATCGGTTGCGGTAGTTTTTTTATAAAGCGGGAGAGCTGGCAGTACCTCCACTCGTCAATCACCATTATGTCTATTTTTTGTTTTATTTCGTGAAAAGGTGCTATATTACCTGCCCTCATTACATCTTTAAGCTGTGCTTCCTTCTTTACCCAGTTGCCTCCTATCTCCATGCAACCTGGCAAAAAATATTTATTATCTTTTAGTGCCATAAGAGGTGAGTTATATTTTCCGTTAACGTGCTTGTATACAATTTCCCATATTCGAAAAGTGTTACGTGTTAAATTGTTTCCTATCCCTAACTTCTGCCTCTTATGTGGGGGGTTCCATATTTGTTTACCTAATTGTGCTCCACAGCTTTCGTGTTCAAGTTTTACCCACTTTTTTTCTTTATTATCCCTTTTGGTCCATTCGCTCACCCTAGACAAAGCCACCGCTTTATAGTACATCTGGATGTCTGGGATCGCCAGCCCACCTCTATCTTTTGGTTGTCTCAAGCTAGCAAAGGCTATTCTGGGTTTTTTATGCTTCCATATAAATTTATTTAGTACTGATTTAAGTTTAGAGAAATATGTATTAGACAACGCTATCGGTAGCATCTGAAAACGGCATAGGATTTTTGGAAATATTATCATCTTCACAATGTTTATTCGCCCCAACCATGATATCGACCTTTTACTGCATCTCTTACACTCCGCCTGGATTTCATTCAATAGTGGTATGTAGTTGATCCGGTAGAATCTCTTCTCAGAATTAGCCAATTTTATGCCCAAATATTTAAGCTCCTTTCTCCACGGGAAGCTCCAATTCTGTTGAATTGTTTGCGCCTCTGTCTTATTGGTATTTATATTTAATATTTCGGATTTTGATCGATTTATTTTAAAGTTGGACATTTCTCCGTATTTTTCTAGTATCCTTATTAAATTTGGAACAGACCGTTTGGGGTTGCATATATAAAATAAATGTGAATAGATTATCCTCGCGCTACAATATTTATAAACCAAAGGAAAGTACAACAATTTACAATAAGTGAAACAATTAATATCAAACAAAGAAAATTGCGGCTGCAGCAAAACACCGACAGGGGTTCAAACCCTCCCCAGAATATGTGAACTCTAAGTGTATAAAATGGTGTTGCGCTCCTAAATAAAATAAACCTAACTAAATAAATAAAGGTGTCAATACACAATGTGTGAATAATTATGAGTGAATATTTCTACAAAAGACTTAAACTTACACGTATAGTAACATCCATCTAGCATAAGAGTGCATTAAAATGAAGAAACACTAAAGTGCATTTAAGTGCAAAATAAATATTGTAGATGATATATACAGTATGTATCAATCCATAGTGCACAGATTTCAGTGATGCCAAGATCTGGAGCGTGACTGAAAACACTAAATGCTTCAATGTCCAAAAGTGCAACAGAAAAAATGTAGGTGACAACAAATGTCTAGTTTGATAAGTAAAGAAAAACAGAAACACTATAACAGTTGAAAAAAATATAAAAAGAAAGAAAAAATTCCGCAGTCCGTATCAGAACATGCACTGATAATATCCACTCTGTGTTGTGAGTATCTGATAATCCCGAGAGTAAATGGTCATTCCACTGGTGATAGCGTGCAAGGTGTCCACACACTGGGTGCAATGGCTACCTTACCTTACTGCTGTAAGGTAAACAGCATAACGAACAGGATGTTCGTACTACGGGCGTCACTTCCGGTATCCTCCTAGTCCAATCCTACGCGTATCGTCACTTGGACATGTGACTTCATCATTCCCTGATGAAGTCACATGTCCAAGTGACGATACGCGTAGGATTGGACTAGGAGGATACCGGAAGTGACGCCCGTAGTACGAACATCCTGTTCGTTCGTTTGATGCTGCTGCCTCGTGTATAGTTTTTTTCTGCGTTCGTGTCTTATGCTTAAATGCCCAGGACTTAGTCCTTTTTTAAAAATAAAGTTTGAATTACATTACATACTTCACTATTGGAGTTTTCTCTTTCCTATGGATGTATATACTGTCTGGGATTGAGGACCTAGAGGGGGCCACCCATTGCTGTTTACATCAACTACCTGCTTAAAGGGATATATGCTGTTTACCTTACAGCAGTAAGGTAAGGTAGCCATTGCACCCAGTGTGTGGACACCTTGCACGCTATCACCAGTGGAATGACCATTTACTCACGGGATTATCAGATACTCACAACACAGAGTGGATATTATCAGTGCATGTACTGATACGGACTGCGGAATTTTTTCTTTCTTTTTATATTTTTTTCAACTTATATAGTGTTTCTGTTTTTCTTTACTTATCAAACTAGACATTTGTTGTCACCTACATTTTTTCTGTTGCACTTTTGGACATTGAAGCATTTAGTGTTTTCGGGCACGCTCCAGATCTTGGCATCACTGAAATCTGTGCACTATGGATTGATACATACTGTATATATCATCTACAATATTTATTTTGCACTTAAATGCACTTTAGTGTTTCTTCATTTTAATGCACTCTTATGCTAGATGGATGTTACTATACGTGTAAGTTTAAGTCTTTTGTAGAAATATTCACTTATAATTATTCACACATTGTGTATTGACACCTTTATTTATTTAGTTAGGTTTATTTTATTTAGGAGCGCAACACCATTTTATACACTTAGAGTGCATATATAAAATAGTATGTCGTCTGCAAAGGCTGATAGCTTATGTTCCTCCTTCCCAATTTTTACCCCCGTTATATACGGACTATCTCGAATTGATGCGAGGAGGGGTTCCATTGACATCACGAACAGGAGGGGCGACAGGGGACATCCCTGTCTTGTCCCCCGTTTCAGTTCGAGTTTAGCAGACTCCTGTCCATTAACTTTTACCCGCGCAGTGGGTTGGTTATATAAAACTCTCACCCTCTGTATTATTTTCGGGCCTATTCCCATCTTAGCCATTGTTTGGAACATAAACCCCCAGTCCACTCTGTCGAAGGCCTTTTGTGCGTCCGTAGACAGAAGCAGACTGGGGGTCTCCCACCGTCGCATCTGTTGGAGCAGCAATAGGGTTCTTAAACCGTTATCTCTCCCTTCCCGACCTGGTACGAACCCCACCTGGTCTGGATGGACCAGGCTCTTCATCAGATCCCTTAATCGCTAGGTTCCACTCTTTTTGATGTAGAAGAAACCGTAGAAAGAGAATGAGAATTACTGAGGTGCTTTAGGGAAAAAGGAAGGACAATGACAAACTCCCAAGCATTATACCTGGATGTGATCAGCAGTAAGAGGACCATAGTTGTGCTGAGTGACAGAGAGCTATGGACCCTCATCTATTTTCAGTTTCTGGTATTGAGGTCCTACATGCTGCAGTATGCAGTGCTAACTACAAAGTAGGAGTGACCCAGGACCCACTTTGCAGGCATATGTTCCCGAGGTAGTTTGCTTAGAAATGCAATACAATCATGTTCTTTCAACAGCTGATCATCCACAGTGAAGGAAGGTTGGCTAAAATAAAGTTTGCATAATGGTGTCATGGCTTCTACCAGGGTTTGAACAAGAACCAAAGGGGGGGGGGGGGGTATAGCTCCCACTATAGGTCACAAAGTGGTTAATTAGGCAGAGATTGGACTATTGGGTAGTGTAAAACATGTATTTATTATACCAACACCAATAAAAATAGTATAGCACACAATATATCAAAAAGTATCCTTTCACCATACCTTTAAAAACAAGTGTCACAATATACGGGTCCAGACTGATAATCTATGTGTGTTGCATTCAGCAGTGCAAACACCCACAAGGGGTAGAAACAGGAATTCCTATATTCAGATAACTGGTATCTGCAGCTCACATAGACCCAGGGCTTTCCATTGTACACCAAACGGTCCCTCCTAAAGCTGTTGTTGATATAGCACAAGATGCGTAAGGTTTACAAAGGAAAGTAAATGGTAAAGCAAAGTCTATGCATTGGTAAAGATGAAGACTGGAGAAATAAAGGCCATTCATTAATGCAGAATGTGCACAGTTCCCAAAGTTGCTCGTAGTACAGCATCTAAGAGAGGAGGTGGAGGGAAGAGGAAAACCATGCTCTGAAGTAAGCATACACGGAGCGCTATGCCAAGATACTGGGTTCACCCCTGTTGCAAGACTGCAAAATTCAAAACACACATGACAATCTTAGTAAAGCAACATGTCCGTATACTGTATATTGCAGCAAGCCGTCATATCCTGCCTTGATAGATACTCCTAGCTTGGCAAACTGCTTTCGCTCTGCTGTCACCATAGGAGGCAGGTAGTCATCATCTTAGACAGTCTCAGCTTCAGCTCCCGATAGCCATGTCACTACAATGAAATCCTGGACTGATTCGCAGGTACATCTGCTGAATGCAAAGGGGGTGTTGGAAGCGGCCTACCTGTATCAATCCTTGGCAGTCTTAAATAGGCTCGTCTGCATCTAGCCGCATGTCATGAACTGCCGGCATAGGGCATTCCACGGAACTCCCCAGCTTGTGCATAACCATCAATGGCATCTAATCCAAGAGGTCCAATGATGCATCTGTGGCGTCAACGTGTTTTGCTACATCATGCCTAGCTTCGTCAGGATAACGCAACTCCCCTCCTCTTTTTCTTAAATGTGAGGAGGATTTACGGATGGGTCTGTCTTAACTTCCCTTAAGGTGACACCGTATTTAAAAAGAGGATTACATTATCCATCCTTGTGACTGGGTCAGCTGCAGATTTCTCACATGCCGCAACTTTGTTTATAAGGTGCCTTACGTCTGCCATATCAAATAGCATTTAAAGTAAGCTACCCTCTATCTCACACCAAATTACACATTAGGAACAGACCGGGAGAAACAGTGATCCTATGTACTCTCTCTCATTTCTCTAGAAACACTTGACCGTTCCGTCCCCTGTTTAACCCTAGAGCTACCAAAGCCCTGAGTTTATAAATCCACCCTTTCTCCTTTAATAAGAAAACTCTGTCAAAATCACCTCTTCTAAAGGGCAATTTAAGGGCATAAATACCCTTGATCTTCATTCCTTCACAGCATCTTACATGTACGGGCCGAAAATGTTTTGTTAGTGGTTTTTCTTTTTTTTTGTTTTCAAAAAAGTTTATTAAAGCGATAAATAGAAAACAATGTCAGCAAAAAGGATCAGATGACACATATATCACAAGCAGTTGGATGACAAGATTATAACAAAATGGTAAGCAGACCATATGACTCTAGGGACCATACAATGAAAACAAACATTGGTGTAGTTCTTACATCCAACCAAAGATTGCGAGAGAGAGAAAAAGAAAATAATCAATGTCCTGACATTCATATTTGTAATGTATAAGAAAAGAAAATGCTAAGAAAGAAAGGAGAAAAGACTAGAAAAAAAAATCAAATAACCAAAAGAAAAAACCTGAGGTGTGATAATTTTTGTAATCGGAATAGGAACCATGGATTCCACTTTAGGTCGTATATATGGGTCGTGTCATGTAGAGTATGGAAAATCTTTTCAGTCAGCATCACAAGATCTGTGCGTGAGAGAACCTGAGATAATGGGACCAACGGGGACTTCCAGTGTAGTGCTATGGTCCATAGCATAGAGACACAGATGGAATGAACTAGCCTTACTAGGGGTTTAAGGGTGTCAGACGGGGTTTGGAAGAGAAGACAGTGTTGATAAGTAAGGGACAACGCGCGGCCAGCGAGTTTGTCCAACACCTTCAACACCTCCAGCCAAACTGGACGAATCAACTCACAGTCCCAAAAAATGTGGACAAAGGTGCCCAGGTGATTGCAACCTCTAAAACAGCTAGGGGATGTATGAACATAAATTTTGTGCAAACGTATCGGGGTGTAGTACCATCTGGTAATTACTTTAATGACAGTTTCCCTAATTGTTAAGGATCTGGTGCATTTACACATATTATTCCATCCCTCTTCCCAATCTATAACATCGGTTCCCAGTTCCAGCTCCCGTTCCCATTGTGATCTATAATTCAGAGTCTGGACGTCTGTAAGTCCCTCAAGAGCTTTGTAGATCAGGGAAATCAGGCCTTTTTGGCGTGGGAAGTTAAAGCATAAATCCTCAAAAATGGTAAGATGGACTGGGGACCGGAGTCTGTAGTGGGAGAGGAAGAAGTGACGGATTTGTAGGTATCTAAAATATTCCCCATCAGGGAGTTGGTGCTGGGTCTGTAATACCAAGAAAGGGATGAAATCAGAATCCATCACAAAGTTTTTTAACTGGGTAAGTTTGCATTGAACCCACAATCGGAAAGTCTCAGGATGGAAATAAGCTGGGGGGAAGCTCCCAGAAGTGAGGTTGTATTTGTTTTTGTAGCAGTGCCATAATAGTAGACTATCCGCAACTATATTATTAAGTGTACGTAAGGTTGAGAGAGGTTGATGTGTTGACCACATGAGGCCAGGGAGATAAAAGGGTGTTATCGAATCACTCTCAAATCGTACCCAAGGTACTCTTGAGTTGAGGATCGACCACTGTGCTTGTTGCGTAAATCTGCAAGCAAGATAATACAACCAAATTTGGGGAACCCCTAGGCCTCCACTTCTCATAGAGCGGTATAAGACTCCCTTGGCAAACCTAGGCGACCTATCCCTCCAAATAAATTTATTAAAATGGGACTGGAGGTTGAGGAGAAAGGATTTAGAAAGTTTGACTGGTAGGGAGCGAAACAGATAATAGCCTGGGAAGGATGACCATTTTGAAGGCAGTGATTCTCCCTATAAAGGGAATATGTAAAGGAAGCCAGTTCTTAAGTGTATTTTTCAGTTTCGTAATCAATGGGGGGTAATTAACCCTAAAGAGGTCGCAAAAGTCTCCGGGCAGTCCCACTCCTAAGTAGGGTATGTGTGAAGTGGCCCACGTAAAGGAGTAATTTTGTTTAATAAGGGCCAGGTAAGTGGGAGCAAAACCCACAGGAAGGGCAACAGATTTGGAGACATTGATGGAGAGACCAGAGACCCTCGCGAAACTCGATAGCGTTGTAAAAAGGTTGGGGAGCGAAACATGGGGATTGGTTATGAACATCAAAACGTCATCTGCATACATGCAAAATTTGTACATTTCTTCACCCTTAGTGTAACCAGTAACATCAGGATTTCTCAAAAAAGGGCAATCGCAAGTGGTTCAAGGGCTAAAGCAAAAAATTAAGGGGGAAAGGGGGCAACCTTGTCTAGTGCCTCTACCTATTGGGAAAAACTTGGAGCAACAACCAGGGAGCTTAATACGGGTCATAGGGTTACAGTAAAGGGCCTGGAAACCTACAAGGAATCTCCATGAAAGCCCATGCGTGGCAAAAGAGTGTTGATATAATCCCATGTGACGCTATCAAACGCCTTTTGTATGTCTAGGCTTAGCAAAAGAAGCTTGCGGGAAAATAGGTTAGCATCTTGGATGATATCAGTCCCTAAGCGAATGTTGTCTGTGATTAAGCGATGTGAGATGAACCCTGATTGGAAGGGGGATATCAAGGAGGGGATAAACTTTGCCAGTCTGTCAGCTAAAACTCTACTAAATATTTTTATATTATTATTTATAACCCGAGATAGGCCTAAAATTTTGGGGCAGATTATGATTCTTATTTGGTTTCGGGATTAGTGACATGTTGGCCAATAACATTTCCTCAGGGAAGCTATTGCCAAGTAGGACCGAGTTAAAGAGGTGCACCATTCTAGGGGCCAGGATCATGGAGTATTTTTGTAATATAGGGCCGAAAAGCCATCAGGGCCCGGGGCAGAGCCAGTTTTTAGTGATTTGATTACACCTAAGATTTCAGGAATTGTGATAGGGGCGTTAAGTTCGTCTAGTTGTGAGGTGGAAAGAGTCGGGACGGGGATGTCATGGAGCCATGTTAAGTCCTCTGGGGAAGGGGGGGTGTGGGGAGATGCTAAGAGTTTGGTGTAAAATTGCTCGAAGATTTTGAGTACCTCCTTGGGGTCTGAGGACACTAATCCATTCTTGTTAGACAGCCTGTAAAAATGAGGGGGGCAAATTGAGTTTGACAACCTTCTTGCAAAAATTGTCGATGCTGAGTTATTAAATAGTAAATAACGGGCCTTAGTCCAACGGAGTGCCTTTTCAACCTTAGATGATAAGAGGGAGTCCAGTTCTAAGCGCTTTTGTTCAATGGAGTGCCTTGTGGAATCTAAGTGTTATATAAATTATCGAGTTCCCTGGTTAACTCCACTATTCTAAGTCTGTTAGACCTGTTACGGGCAGCAGAAATACTAATAATCTTCCCTCTGATGACGGCTTTATGTGCTGTCCAGAGAAGTGAGGGCTGTATATCTGGTTGGGCATTAAGAGAAAAATATTCCTCCATAGATTGAGCTAATTGGGAATCTACCACTGAGTCCGGGAGAATGGATTCATTCAATCTCCAGGAGTGGAGTGTAGGGGCAAGTCTAATAAACCCAGTGGAGAAGGACATAACCTGATGGTCAGACCATACACAAGGATGGATGGAGACGTCTAAAGAATTGGCAAGTATGATTGGGGATGTGTATATGTAGTCCAATCTCGCATAACTGTTATGAGGATGGGAGAAAAAGGTGAATTCCCTGCAACCCACGTTATGTGCCCTCCAGGTGTCAGTGAGTTGAAGATCCTGTAAGCCACTGGTGAGAAATTTTGGGAACGCTCTAGATGCAACCGTAGTCGATGAGCGGTCCAGAGTGGCGTTAGCTACTGAGTTAAAATCTCCCCCTATGATCATATGGGGGGAGTGGTATTGTGCTAGCTTCTCAAAAAATGACCTAAAAAAGGTTGCCGGACTGTCATTGGGTGCATAAACACTAGCAATAGTAAGTTCCCTGTTGTGGACAATCCTTTTCACAATCATATAACGACATTCAGGATCCCTGAACATTTGCTTAACCTCCATCGGGAGGGAGGAGTGGAGGAGTATGGCGGCACCCCTGGTCTTGGATGAGTGGAGTGAGTAAAAGGCTTGAGGGAAATTCTTATGGAAAAATTTGGGATGGGAAGAGCGGGAGAAATGTGTTTCTTGGAGAAGGAGTATTTTAGCTCCAAGCTGTTTATAAAAGGCAAAGGCTTTACGCCGTTTGGAGGGGGGAGTTAAATCCTTTAACATTGTGTGAAATACATGTTATTGCCATGGCGTGTGAAGTAACGTGTAGATAGTTGGGGGATCAGATCTGATGAAGGGAGGGGGAAAGGGACTAATAAGCAAACACTCATCCATTAAATCCGAGAATATCAGAGGGGTCTCCACACCACTCACTAAGGTCCATAGGAATAGGGGACCGAGTAGTAACACTGAGGGTAGGAATAGATCCCAGAACCAGAACATGAAATAAACACATACTGTAGTAGAATCATAAGATTTGAAAAATGATCGACCAACATAAGAAAGAACAAGAAAACATAGAAAAATAAAACTAACACTTGAAAAAACGATCACAGCCTCTAACATTGGGGATCAACATTATTGACAGATGTGGTTACCTGTGGGAGAGAGTTCCCACACCAGAGAAAAAGTCATATACCGAGACAACCAGGTCTCGTGCCCAGTAGGGTTGCGCAATGGTAGGGATCACCCACCAGAGAAGCAACCAACCACTGGGAGGGGGAGCCATGACACAGCTCCTGGGGACATGTAGATACCCAGAGGGGTGAGCAGAAAACTTTTTTTTTTTTAAAAGATGCATAAGAAAAAAAAAAAAGTAGTATCTCTTGGACAAAAAAAAACAGAGTTTGATTATCCTCTGGGGAGTCTATGCTAGCCGCATACAAAACCTTGAGATGAGCCGGAGTAAGGAACCGTTAATGAGGGCTATCTTCCACACGGTCTCCAACATCATACCGGATCCTCCATCTATCCCTCCTGGTCGGGGGTGTTTGCCATATAGGTGTAGCTCTGGGAGTGGAGGGTAGCCTGCGAATCGCAGCGGCATCCAAAAGGCCAAGCTTTACCAGGATCTCTTGACCTTCCAAGACAGTGGTGGCGGAGTAAGTCGTGCCATTATGGGGGGATCACAAGGCGAAACGGGAATCCCCACCGGTATCTGATGCGGGCTGTTTGCAATACAGTGGTAATCTCCTTCAGGCTCCTTCTCCTCTCCAAAGTTGCCGGAGCAATATCTGGGAAAATCTGGATATAATGGTCAAGGTCATCAAGGGTTATCCTCTTCTTGTTGCGGGCGGCTCTCAATATTTCTTCCTTAACGAGAAAGTCCTTCATGCAAAGGATGACATCCCTAGGGGGCTTGTCCTCTGGAGGTTTGGGGCGAAGAGCTCTGTGAATACGATCGCATTTGAACATGTTGGAATCATAGTCCGGGAGAATGGATTTAACCAATCTAATCACCACAGGAATGAGCTCAGACTCAGACTCAGGAATTCCACGGAGGCGCAGATTATTGCGCCTGTTTCTGTTGTCGAGGTCTTCGATCTGAGTCTGAATCAACTTGAATGCAGAGGATAGTGCTTCATGCTCTCGGCTAAGGTCATTATGAGCAATAGCCAACTCATCATGTTTAGTCTCTAGCCTCTCTGTTCTGGCTCCTAGGACTGAGATTTCCTGTGACAGGGCATGAGAGGTTTTATGCAATTCCGATTGGAATTTAGATGCTAGCCTGTTGTACATGGTTTCCAAGCTGTCCTCTAGATCCGCTTTAGAGAGGGAGCCAGGGTACTCACTGTTAGTTGTGGGAGTGAAGGAGGGTGGACGCGGAGAGGTGGCGGGACACGGGGAGAGACTTCTCCTGTCGGCGCCATCTTGCGCCATGCTGGACTGTTCCTGTGAGCGGAGAAGATACTGCGTGAGGGTCTTTTGAGCAACGCCCCATGCTTTTTTTTTCCTCGCCGGCAGGCACCAAGGTTTGAGGGGTGATAAAGAAGATGCGAATAGCAGTGTTTGTGGCCCTCGGGGATAAGCAGAAGTCCCGGACGGAGCGGAGCTAAGAACTCAAGCGTCCATCTTGCTCAGAGCCGCGCATGCGCCCCCTGTTAGTGGTTTTTCAGGGTCCTTCTTATTCCTTACTCTAATAAGCTCACCTATCCTCACATGTAGCTGTCTTTTTGTTTTACCAATAAAAAATGTATCACAGGGACAGTTTATCAGGTCCTTGATCTTGTATAGCTTTTCACCTTCGGAGTCCATGAAGGATGCTCTGCAGTCCACATAGGGGTATATTTGGCATTTGCCACAGGGGAACATCCCCTTGGACCTAGGATATGTGGATATTATCCAGTTATCAGCAGGTAATTTCACAAACTCTGAGAAAATTTGAATATCACCCAGATTTCTTGCTCTGTGGGTTACCATTTTGGGGGCATTACCCACAATTGCTATTTTTGGGTTATTTCAACAGCATTGCCCAGTGCTTTTGTAGGAACCCCCCCCCCCCATAAGTTTTCCCACTGGGCTCAAAATTGAGTAATTACATGAACTTGATGTTGGGGTCCTTCCTTTTTCTTCTTGTACATTTTTTTAAGGTTGAAGGAGTTAATTTCTATTATGACCTGTTGCACTTTGTTTCGCTCTACGTAACTGTCTATGGGAATACCCACGCTCTTGGAATCAAGCATACAGCTCTTTCTTCTTGTCTATAGTCTTGCTGTTTTGTACAATTATGTTTAATATGTAAAAATGTACTTATCGGTATTCAATTTTTTACCCATTCTGCATGATGATTGTCTGCACACAGGAGGGTATTGGCTGCCGTTGTCTTTCTATAGAAATTAATAAATCGAAGAAAGGCATTTGTAAATTAAGCAAATGTTACAATTGTTTGTATTCAAAATCTTCAATAAACAAATGTAACTGCTCTGTATCACCTCTCCACAGTACCAAAACATCATCAATGAACCTCAGCCAGGTTTGGACGTGGCTGAGGTAAATTGGTGAGGTATACACATCAGTTTCTTCCCACGGTCATAGATGGAAGCATGGGTAGACAGGTGCCCACGGTGCCCCCATTGAGGTACCCCTTATCTGCTGATAAGTTCGACCTGCAAATTGGAAGACATTTTTCTCCAATGCAAATGACAACATTTCCAGAAGGAACTCATTCTGTGGGCCCATTTCTGGATAATTATGCTCCAGAAAGGATTCAATCACCTGTAATCCACAACTGTGCAGGATAGATGTGTAAAAGAGATGTCACATCTATTCCCACTAGCCACAGGCCCCCTTCAATTCTAAAGTTGTAAATTTTTTGTAAGACATTACCAGTGTCTTTTACATATGACTTAAGCTTAATTACCATGTCCTTAAGAAGATGGTCCAGGTATCTACCAGTTCTTTCCAAGGGTCCTCCCACTGTGGAGATTATCCGTCTATCAGGTGTTTTTTTTATTTTTTTTTTGAGAATTTTTGGTATTATGTAGAAGGTCGGAGTATTGAAGTCGGTCACCTTTAGATTCAGGATTGGTTAGTAGGCCTTGTTTTTTTGCCAGGCTCAGTTTCTCATTGAGGTTTTGCACTAACTTTGGGAATGGATAATTCGCTAGCCATTTATAGGTAGTTTCATCCTTAAGTTTTCTTCTAATCTCACTTTCATAGTCCCTTTCATTACCGCCATCATCACTATTCTTTATTATTACATTTTTTGCCTCTCTGACTTCGCTTAGGGTCTGTCGTTCCTCTCTCGTAAGGTTATCTTTTATGCCCCTAGTCCAATCTATTGACCTTAGTTCCATTTTTTTTTACAAAACTGCAACATTTTAGTTGATCTTACTTTCAAATATGCCCATCTCCATGATATGTGCCCCTCCTCTCCCAGCTCTCTTAGATGTTGTGCTAAGAGCAGCTTTAGGAACTGTGCACATTATGCAATAATGGATGGCCTTTATTTCTCCAGTCTTCATCTTTACCAATGCATAGACTTTGCTTTACAATTTACTTTCCTTGTAAAACCTTACGCATCTTGTGCTATATTAACAATAGTTTTAGGAGGGATCATTAGGTGTACTATGGAAAGACCTGGGGCCTATGTGAGCTGCAGATACCAGTGATCTGAATGTAGGAATTCCTGTTTCTACCCCTTGTGGGTGTTTTCATTCGTGCAAGTCTGCTGAACTGTTCTTAAACTCTATTTCTATGTGGATAATAAGAGGTGTGAAACGTCCAGATACAATATAATAACATAATAATAACATAATAAATTGTTTATTTAGCCAGTCACTCTCTTGATAAATGCTTCTTCGCAATCTGGTACTACCCTGAATGCTTCTACATATATCTTCCCTTTATTTAACTCACACATATTTTGTTCTTTGGTTCACTATCACCACTTCACTCATAGGGATCTCACCCTTTTATAATTCTCTCTTAGCTACTCTTATTCACTTTCTCACTGAGACTATCCAATTCATGGATACTACTTTTATCCAGACAGACTCCTCGGCAGTCATCACCTTTATCCACTATTTTCGTTTTACCATGAAGATCGGCAATCTGTGTTCTGGGGGTGCTTTGTGTGTGCCTTGCTTGTACACTGCTTCAGTACACCTGAGCTCCCGGGAGAGACAACTCTCTGGTCCTGGCCCCACATCTACCACATACCATTGCATTCCACTCTATGCAAGTAATCAGGATTGGCAACTGCTTTTTCCTGCTATGCCTAGTGCCCCATTTGATTAATTGTATATTTGTTTATTGTAGATTACATTTTACCATCCACCCCTGAGGAAGTGTTTACATACGCCATACACGTCGGTCTTTCAGGATGAATTCTCATGCCTGTTAAAAGTAACTTATCTAGATTCATCATCTACAACCAAAAACAATCATATGGTTTTCCTCACTATTTACCACACTGAATAGTGCCGGTTAGATGACATGTATATATATGAATTTGCAATAATCTATTTATTTTACCCATACAAATGTTTTGTCAATTCTATATGCCGTCAAAATGATATGTATATTTATATGTATTCATGAGGTCCACACCATGTATGTGTGTGTGTATATATGTATATATTGTACAGGACGCCAAGGTTTGGTCCTGGATGGGTGCTATGTAGCACCTATAGTCGGGTTGTGGTCCCTTTAACGGAATCCCGGTAGGCTTCAGGGGGTCACTCAAAAATGGGTGAGAAATTCCGGGGATAGTTTTTAGGAGAGGACTGACTCGCAGTTAAAGGGGGGGGGGGGGGGTTAAAGGCCTCCAAGAAGACAGCTCATAAGACAGGAAGTAGTAGAGAGGAGGTGGTGGTGAGGAGGAGTAGGAGATTAACACCTGTCTTGCTGTGTTGCTGTCTTGCTGTTTTGGAGGCTGCAAAAGATCTCTGTAAGGACTCTGAAAACCTTGGAGTAAAGACCCGACTATAGAACTGTAGGTGCTTTCTTTTCTTATTTTTGTATGCTGAAGATAAGTGGACTTTAATTTACATTTTGTATGCTGAAGAAAAGCCTTATTTTTGATTTAATTATAAATAAAAGTATTTTGGTTTCACCTTTTACCGGTTTATGCACTTGGTCCCGCGGAGCTAGTATCCCCAAACTTTACTATATATATATATATATATATATATATGCACACTATATATATATATATATATATATATATATATATATATATATATATATACTGTGAGGGGTTTGCTCGGTAGCGGGTGTGTGTGACCTCCTGGATGGGTTCACAACACAAAGTCAGGCACAGCAGACAGCAGTGTAGGTTCAAGAAAACAAAAGATCCGGTTTATTTATGCTACATGCAGTGATACATATAACAGCCAAACAAAATAAAACAAGAAAATAAATCCTGGTCAGCTTGACCTCTAACTACACACGTAGACTCCCTGTCTAACAACTGGGTGCAGCCTTGTGCTGCCCCAGTCCCTGTCTCTATTGTAGGGGTTTGCCACACAGGCGTTAACTCACCGCACAGAACAGATCTCAGACTCCCCAGTCTATACACACAAAACTGGTTCCAGGATGGAGCATCTCCCTATGCATGCTGGGGTTTTTTGTAGAGGTCTTAATGAGCCCACTTACTACAGCTGGGCTCATTAACTCTTCCCCTCTAATTGTAAAAGTCTGCATAAAGCCTGAATCTAGGACACACATATTTCCCATCCTGGATACAACCAGGTGATTTTACCTGCGTGCTGCCACATACCCCCCCCTCTTGTTTCAACCTTGGGGTTGTAACACAAGCAGCCAGACACGCATGTATCCGAGACAAAGCATCCACATTCCCCATTTTAACACCAGGGCGATGCTTAACTGTAAAGTTAAATTCCTGTAGGGCCAGGAACCACCTATTTACCCTTCTATTGGTCTCCTTGTTCTGAGCCATCCACTTTAAAGGAGCGTGATCAGTCACCAGGTCAAAGTGCCTACCTAGCAGATAGTACCGAAGGGAATCTAGAGCCCACTTCACTGCTAAACATTCCTTCTCAATCGTGGAGTAATTTACCTCATGGGACTACAACTTCCTGCTGAGGTAAATGACTGGGTGCTCTTCCCCGTTCCAGACCTGGGATAACACTGCTCCTAACCCAACGTCTGATGCATCAGTTTGTACCACGAAGTCCTTAGAGAAGTCTGGTGAGTACAACACTGGCTGGCTACATAAGGCTGTTTTTAAGGACTGAAATGCTTCTTCAGCCTCTGGGGACCATTTAACCATGACCGACTCTTTCCCTTTTGTCAGGTTGGTGAGGGGCACAGCCTGAGAAGCAAAATGGGGAATGAATCGTCGATAATAGCCAGCGATTCCCAGAAAGGCTCGTACCTGTTTCTTGCTGTTGGGACGTGGCCAACTCTGTATGGCCTCGACTTTATTGACTTGGGGTTTTATCACCCCCTTCCCAATAGTGTACCCAAGATATTTGGCCTCCTCCTGTCCAATGGTACACTTCTTTGGATTGGCCGTAAACCCAGCTTCCCGGATAGAGTCTAGGACTGCTTGTACTTTCGGCAAATGTGAGACCCAGTCTGTGCTATGGATAATCACATCATCCAGGTAAGCTGCAGCATATTTCTGATGGGGCCTCAGAATCTTATCCATTTTCTGCTGGAATGTTGCCGGTGCATTCTGTAACCCAAACGGCATTCTCTTATATTGGAATGCCCCATCTGGGGTTACAAACGCAGTTTTCTCCTTGGCCGACTCAGCCAGGGGAATTTGCCAATACCCTTTGGTGAGATCAAGAGTTGTCATATATCGGGCTGTTCCCAGCCGGTCAATCAACTCATCTATACGCGGCATGGGGTAGGTGTCAAATTTTGTAACTTTATTTAATTGTCGAAAATCGTTACAAAACCGCCAGCTCCCATCAGGTTTGGGCACTAGTACGATAGGACTGGACCAGTCACTCTGGGACTCCTCTATCACACCCAATTCCAACATCCTTTGAACCTCCCCACGTATTGCCTCCCATCGGGCCTCTGGTATTCTATAAGGTTTTAGTTTTACCCTTTCTCCTGGCGGCATGATAATGTCATGCTCTACGCCAGATGTTTGTCCCGGAAGCTCAGAGAAAATCTCTTTGTTACGAAGTACAAACTCTTTAACCTCCTGTTGTTGGGCTTTCGATAAGGTGTCTGCTATTCCAACCTCAGGAACTAAGCAATCAGGCTTTACTTGTGACAAAGTCTCTGCGACTAGGGATTCCCTATCCCTCCATGCTTTCAGCAGATTGACGTGATAGATCTGCTCCGGCTTTCGCCTTCCTGGCTGTCTAACCCTGTAGTTCACCTCGCTAATTTTTTCGAATACTTCATATGGACCTTGCTATTTGGCCAGAAATTTGCTTTCAACCGTAGGGACTAGCACCAAGACCCTATCCCCCGGGGAAAAAGTACGGGTCTTGGCCCCACGGTTGTACACTCTGCTGTGCTAACTGCGCTTGGGTTAAATGTTCCTTTACAATTGGCATTACCTGTGCAATTCTGTCTTGCATCAGGGCGACATGCTCAATCACACTCCTGTGAGGAGATCTCTCATTTTCCCAAGTTTCCTTGGCGATATCCAGCAGCCCTCTTGGGTGTCTCCCATAGAGCAACTCGAAGGGTGAGAAACCCGTAGAGGATTGGGGTACCTCCCTAATGGCAAACATCAGATAGGGTATTAGACAGTCCCAATTCTTTCCATCTCTATCCACCACTTTCTTTAACATTTGTTTTAGGGTTTTGTTGAATCTTTCAACCAACCCATCTGTTTGGGGGTGATACACAGACGTACGCAATTGCTTCACTTTGTACAACTTGCATAATTCTTTCATAACCCGGGACATAAAGGGTGTACCTTGGTCCGTAAGCAGTTCCTTACAAATACCCACGCGGCTAAAAACAAGAGATAGCTCTTTGGCTATGGTTTTGGCCGAGGTATTTCGGAGAGGAATTGCTTCCGGATAACGGGTGACATAGTCCAATATAACCAAAATGTACTGATGGCCCCTGGCGGACTTCATTATCGGACCTACCAAATCCATTGCGATCCTTTCAAAGGGGACCTCAATGATAGGAAGAGGTACCAGCGGGTTACGGAAATGTGGCATAGGTGCCGACTTCTGACACACAGGGCAGGAGGAACAATAATTTTCTATTTCCTTCATGACCCCAGGCCAATAGAATCTCTGCAATACCCTCTCTCTGGTTTTCTCTGTCCCCAGATGACCTCCCAGAATGTGCCCATGAGCCAATTCTAACACCAACTTCCTGGAAGGTTTGGGCACTACAAGTTGCTCAATGGTTTCTTCTGCCCTTTGAGCCACTCGATACAGCAGGTCCCTTTCCATAGTGAAGTAAGGATAAGTGCAAGTCTTATCTGGGTTCACTAACTCGCCATCTATTTTCACCACATTTTCCCGTGCCTTTATTAGGGTGGGGTCTTAACTGTTCTGTGGCAAAATTTTCCCTGTGAACCTCAAGATCCGAAAACTCCACAGACGGCATGTTTTCATCTGAGGATGTTGGCTCCTCCCCAGTTTCTCGAGTTTCCCCCCGCCAATACCGACAAGGGAAATTCAGGAGAGTCCTCACCACTCCCAGAGGAATTCTGGTCATCTTCCTGGTTTATAGGGGCACCAGTGGGGGGCTCAGGACAATCCCAGAGTTCCCAGAATTTTGGAAAATCCCTTCCCACAATAGCATCATGTGGTAAGTGAGACACTAACCCCACCTGATGAGAGAGGTTACCTTTGGGGGTCTCAAAAAACACTGAAGTTACAGGATACTCTCGGGTGTCCCCATGCACACAAATAACAGCCACCCTGTTCTTCCCAGAGACCTCTGTAGTAACTAATTCAGCTTTTATCAATGTTACCAGGCTACCTGAATCCAGCAACACATCAACATTTCTACCATTAATACACATTTTACATAAATGTTTCTCAGGTCCCCGAATGGCAGTGCATGCAACTGTCGCAAACAGCGACTGACGTCTCTCCCTTATAAAGTCACATTGCATAGGCTCATCCACAACTGGGCAATTGGCTGCAATATGTCCCTCTTGCCGGCAGCGGTAGCAAATAATCTTTTTCACTGTCTCTTGCAGCATGGGCTTCCTGGGCTGCTCCCGCCAGACCTTAGGTAGAACCCCCACCCTCTCACTCTCTCCACCCTCACCCCTTGGAGTCATCTTACCCGCCACTGGGGATGAACTGGTCTTAGGATGGAAAGTCCGTGAGTCCCTGGAAGAGGTGGTCAAGTTCTCTGTAGCCAAGTACCTCTCAACCAGATCCACAAGTTTATCTGCATTTTCTGGGTCTCCATGGCTTACCCATTTTTGGATGGCAGTAGGAAGAGCTCTCAGGAAACGATCCATAACAACACGTTCCACAATTTTTGGTGCGGTCAAAGTCTCTAGCTGCAGCCACTTCCTGCTCAGGTGAATGAGATCATACATTTGAGACCTGGGGGGTTTTCCAACCTGAAAAGTCCAATTATGCACACGCTGAGCCCGGACAGCCAGGGTGACACCCAGCCGTGCCAATATTTCTGCTTTTAGCACCACATAGTCTTTTGCTTGGTCAGGCTCTAGGTCATAATAAGCTTTCTGCGATTCCCCAGTTAACAGAGGGGCCACCAGTCCAGCCCATTGCTCCTTAGGCCACTTTTCCCTTTCAGCAGTCCTTTCAAATGTGGTCAAAAACACCTCCGGATCATCCTCTCCAGTCATTTTTGTCAATAAACGGCTCACACCAAAGGATGCGGTATTATTGTAACCACTTGCTTCATTGGTCTGCGGACGTTGCTGTATTAATGTCTCTATTTTCTGTTGAAAACTCTGCTCTTGCTTCTGCAACAGGTCTATAAAGCGGGCTTCAGATTGCTGCTGGGCTTGTTGCTGAGCTTCCAAACTCTGCTGGTGAGCCTTCTGCTGAGCTTCCAGACTTTGCTGCAAAGTTGCATTTGTCTGCTGCTGGGCTGCAAGGCTCCTTTGTAAACCCGCATTTGTTTGCTGCTGATTTGCATTTGCTAGAGCCAGCTGTCTCAGTATCTCCTCCATGCTGGCCTTTAAAAAAAAACTGCCCGCATTCTCCACCAACTGTGAGGAGTTTGCTCGGTAGCGGGTGTGTGTGACCCCCTGGATGGGTTCCCAACACAAAGTCAGGCACAGCAGACAGCGGTGTAGGTTCAAAAAAAACAAAAGATCCGGTTTATTTATGCTACATGCAGTGATACATATAACAGCCAAACAAAATAAAACAAGAAAATAAATCCTGGTCAGCTTGACCTCTAACTACACACGTAGACTCCCTGTCTAACAACTGGGTGCAGCCTTGTGCTGCCCCAGTCCCTGTCTCTATTGTAGGGGTTTGCCACACAGGCGTTAACTCACCGCACAGAACAGATCTCAGACTCCCCAGTCTATACACACCAAACTGGTTCCAGGATGGAGCATCTCCCTATGTATGCTGTGGTTTTTTGTAGAGGTCTTAATGAGCCCACTTACTACAGCTGGGCTCATTAACTCTTCCCCTCTAATTGTAAAAGTCTGCATAAAGCCTGAATCTAGGACACACATATTTCCCGTCCTGGATACAACCAGGTGATTTTACCTGCGTGCTGCCACAATATATATATATATATATATATATACACACACACAATATATATATATACACACACACACACAATATATATATATATATATACACACACACACACACACAATTATATATATATATATATATATATATATACATATACACACACACACACACACACACACACACACACACACACACACACACACTATATTATATATATATATATATATATATATATATATATATATATATATAATTACTATGTGCATTATTATGTATTGTCACTCTCAATATGCCAATTAAATATACTTTCAAATTACTTCACCCCCACGAAACAACCTTATTCAAAATCCTACTTTTCCTTTCTCTCATACTTGAACCAGGGATGGAGGCACATACCGTGTGCTTCATTTAAAGTCCCAAATTCCCCCCATAACTTTGGAAGAGTAATATGTTCCATCTTTCCTTTATGGATAGCACAGTTTTGACTTACAGGTCATATGTGCCCAGGGGTCAAGTCCTGGGGAAAAAAGTGTGGGAACTCCCACCCAAGATCCACTCCCCACCAAAAAAAATAAAAAATTATACGCTCATATGCACGAACACTTCAAAAGTGGTATTTTTCATTCAATGTTCATATTGTGTGTATAAAGCTTAACTGTTAGTACATAAAAAAATAATAATTCTCAACAAACATAAATATGGTAATTCTCTGAATAATCAGCATGCATTCAATTGTGCTTCCATGCAAATATGAACATCATATTCTGATCTTTATTGGGGAATGTTATTTTGTATATAGAGTGTTTGTGGTGAGTTTACACTTTTCATTGAACAGAGTTTGGATAACACAGGGTTAAATGGAAAGGTCCTAAATTAACTACATATTATCCGGACAGAATGCTTGGGGAGATAGTGATGTGTGCCTGCTTAGGAGATGTATGGTAGCTTGGGGGGCTGAAAACTCTGCAGGGCTCCAACACACACTCGCTGCTATTCCAACCCTTCACATATTTCCATATAAACTTCCCTCCTGGCATTAAACTTTGCCAGGTATTGTGCTCGGCTTACCACCCCAAACTGATGTTCCTCCCTCAGCTCACCTCTCTCCCTGCATGTCCTGTGAGCAGAATAGCTGTGCTCCTCCTCTGGGTTCTCTCATCACATGGCACTGAAGATAGAGGGGGGGGGGGGGATTCAGCGGGACACACAGAGCAAGTATGCAGGAGACTGGGGGGGGGGGTGAGGAGACAGAAAATAAGGAGGGGCCGGCGGAGAGGAGCGCATCACGAGAGGTCTGACTAAATACAATCTATGCAGGGACCTGATCTACCCATCAGCTGGCTGTGATTGACAGGTAGATCAAAGAGGAAGCTGTCATGGGGTCCCCTACTGGCAATGCCTGAATGGTCAGTCCACCCCTGGTGTGCGGCACTTACTATTGCGAGCTGTGTAGGCAGCTGCTGGTGCAGCACCTGCCAAATCGCTCGCATACTTCAAAGTCTTGCAGGACACGGTTGCTAACGGGAACTGAGTTCCTGTTGTGGAAAAAGTACAGGAACTCCGTTCCCATGCCTCCCCGCAGGACTTGAGCCCTGTGTGTGCCTAAATGGGAGTCCTGAGCAATAACAGTACTTCCAAATGAATGTGTCAATGCATTTAATATTAAAATATCTGCTTACCTAATGTAATACTAGACAAATCCCCAAATCTGTTGCCTGTGGAATTCTAATTAACAAATGTCTCGCTGCTCACTACAAAGTTTTACCTGCCAATGCAGAAGTCCATCATGAAACTCCAGCTTGTCCCACTGTTTCAGAAGTCTATGTGTAGTTGATGTTAACTAAATCATTCTTAAAAGTTAGTCCTATTCTTGTAAAATAATTTCATAGGCGTCGGGATATCAGGATTGTGTCTCTGCAGACCAGCCCACTTCTTATGAGAATATATTTCAGGGGCGACTACCTGGAGCTGTCTGTTTTGTACAGCTGAAGTGGTGCTTTGTTTGTGGCCTCTCACTTTGAAGGAGACTATTTCATCCTCTAGCTAGGTGTGATCAGGGCATTAACATTGCTGTGCATGCATCCAGATTTGTAATGAATTATTATGAGGTTATTAAATTGAGCTAGCCAAGCTGCTCAACATTGCGTATTTGCCCCTAACAGCAGTTTATAAGTAGATCAGGGGTTATGTTCTGTGAAAACGTCACCTTGTTCCTTGAGCAAGTATTCAGCAATTTTTTCAGCCATAGCCCAGAAAACAGATTCAAGCTTGGATGAGCTGTAATTGGCTGGATTGCATTTTGTAGGTCACAAGCTTCTGCTGGCGAAGGCAAATACTTTCTGGCTCTTGCTCTTGTTTGGCTCTAGAGCAAATGAACCACCTGAATTTAGTAAACTGCCATCAGAATATAATCCAAAAAGGTTTCTGGTCATCCACATATGCTAAAATGTAAACTAGGATAAAATTCTCCTTGAACATGTTAAATGCTTCCTGTTGGTAGCTTGCCACTTGGGAATGATGGAAGGTCTCGCTTTCATTTACAAATGTGTTGGATGGGCACAAAAGTGAGTGGGGTGGCAATCCTAGAAAAAAATGTAAATATACCATTGGAAGTAGTCAACCAATCACAGGAAGGTGCATAATTCAGTTACAGTTTTGGGTTTGGCCAATGTTGGACAGCCTGAGCCTGACTCATATCAGAACAAAACAGCTGAGCGGGGGAGTTTGCAGTACCAACGTCAGAACTTTTAATGTGTACCAAGCTTTAGAGATTTGAGGAAAAGGTAAGATCTCTCAAGAAGTGTTCATCGTTCTTTGAAAAGTACTGGGAGCATTGATTAAACCAATAGGCATGCAATTAAACTCAAACAAGACAGACAATCGGAATGATAAAGGCAGTCTTTTTACAATCTTCTTCCTTAAAGAAGAGTTCCGCCATTTTTTTTTTAAGTCAGCCGCTACAAATACTGCAGCTGCTGACTTTTAAAATATGGACACTTACCTGTCCAGGGCGCCCGCGATGTCGGCACCCGAAACTGATCTATCCCTCGGCTGTAGGGTGCTGTCCCTGCCATCCTCGGTAAAC
Organism: Lithobates pipiens; assembly: GCF_037356315.1. Taxonomy (NCBI): domain Eukaryota; kingdom Metazoa; phylum Chordata; class Amphibia; order Anura; family Ranidae; genus Lithobates; species Lithobates pipiens. Next base: position 188,605,010 of record NW_027507785.1, on the reverse strand, counting down.
AAATCAGGTCCCCTACTGCGCATTCGCATCTCGGGCTGCGCTATCCCACTGGCCCCCTGCTGTTTTCTGGGACCCATGTGTCTCCCAGAATACAGCGGGGGGAGAGTGGCATAGATCCCCGTGGGTGGCTTGGGTATCTATGCCCGTAAGGCATAAATAGGTATCTGCTCCCCCCCTGAAAGGTGCCAAATGTGACACCGGAGGGGGGGGGGGGGGCTGGAAATGCGGAAGTTCCATTTTTGGGTGGGACATCTTTGCATTCACATCTATACATGTGAATCTATGCATCTATGGACCAGTCGTCCATGTTGCTAAAATCTCTGATCTGTGTCTTTGGTTGGACTGGATGGACTTGTGTCTTTTTTCTATCAGACTAACTATGTAAATATGTAACAGGACCTCTCAAAAGAGGATAAAGCCCCATACACATAGGATATTAGGGTCAAGAAAGTTAAGATGCATAAGGAATTGGAGATTGGTCTCGATACCTTGTGCAATAATAAGTCTCTGGTTATTAGACCAGCGGACAAAGGGGGGGGATTGTTGTGTTGGATCGTTGTGATTACATGCAAGATGTATGGCATTTTGGAGGATAGGGAAACATACACTGTCCTCAACCGGGACCCAGTGGAAAAATATAAAAAGGAACTTGGTAAGATCGTAGAGGGAGGCTATCAGAGGGGCATTCTTAATGAGAAGGAAAAACTTTTCTTGATACCATGCGCCCCCCGTACGCCTGTAATCTACTATCTTCTGAAGTTACATAAGAACCAAGTTTGCCCCCCGGGACGCCCGATTGTCAGTGGTATTGATTCGGTGACGTCCCGGGTGGGCAAATATATAGACCACTACTTACAGCCTCTGGTCCAGAAGGTCCCGTCGTACGTCAGGGATACTAAACATATAATTAACCTCTTCTCTGGCATTGTCCCTAAGGAAGACTTATGGTTGGTCACAGCAGACGTTCATTCATTATACACCATCATCCCCCACTCTTTGGGACTGGAGGCTGTCAGGCTGTTTTCTGAGAGGGAGTCGGGTCTTGTCCCCTCCCAGACTGAGTTTTTGTTAGAACTTTTGGAATATGCTGCCGGACATAATTATTTTTGGTTCGATCAGCAGTTTTACCGCCAGGACAGGGGGGTGGCCATGGGGGCAAAATATGCCCCCAGTTTGGCCAACCTGTTCATGGCAAAGTGGGAGGAGGATGTCATCGATGCTCCTAGGAGATCTGAGATAGTCCTGTGGGCAAGATATATCAATGACGTCCTCCTCTTGTGGGGTGGAACAGAGTCAGACTTGCGTTCATTCATGATTACTCTGAATGAGAACGACAGGGGGATCAAATTGAGTTTTGAGGCCAGCCAAGAAGAGGTCAACTTTCTTGACCTTAATATAAGGAAGGTGGGAGAGGAGTTTATAACATCTACATATTTTAAGTCCACTGATAGGAACTCCTACATTCCCATAGATAGCTGCCATTTTCAACCTTGGCTGAAAGCTGTACGCCTCAGACGGAATTGTTTGAATGTTGTAAAGTTTGACGAACAGGCAGCGATCCTATCAAGGAGGTTTTTGGAGAAGGGATATGACCCTATCTCCCTTGAGGCGACAGTGAGGACCGCCCGAGAAAGAGATAGGTCATTACTATTGGCAGACAGACAGGATTCGAGAGCTAACATCCAGGGTGGTATACCGTTCATCACGACTTTTTCAGTACAACACCATGGTGTGAGAAACCTGATTCAAAAACATTGGCACTTGTTGACCAGTGATCAGGTTCTCAACACTGTCTTGCCTGGAAAACCACAAATCATTTTTAAAGGGGCCTCGGCTTTGGGGAGTAAAATTGCCCCCAGTGTACAGGACCCACCTAGGGCAAATAGACGGGTTATTACAAGTGTATTATCACCTGTTCTTCGGAGGCTGTGGTTTATCTATTACAGTGCCCCTGTGGCCTCCAATATATAGGGCGGACCAAAAGGGCACTCTGTGTCAGGTTGAATGAACATATAGGGAATATCAGGCGTGGGTTTGACAAAAATCCCGTGTCTAGACATTACGATCAAATGCACAAAAGAGACCCATTGGGCACCTTGTTTGTTGGTATTGATAAATATAGGCCCCATTGGAGAGGTGGATCCCTGGCCAGGGAGATATCTAAGCTCGAAATGGCCTGGATCCACAAACTAAAAACATATGCCCCGTTTGGCCTCAATGTGGACACTGATGTAAATGCCTTCATTAACAATTCCTAACTTGTGTTTTTTTGTATTGTATTTCAACCTAGATTGTATAAAAGAAATTTGATTATGCTTTTACTGTATATATTCTTTCTCTACATTTGGGGTGGGCCTCCGCTCTGGGTCGGTCAGCTATCTAGATGAGGTGATCTACACCAAGTATATCCCTAAAAATACAAATCGATGACTTTTTTTGGCTGCATCATCTGTGAGACAGGGGTAAGGTGAGATCTAGAATATATACTTTTTCTTGTCTCTGTTTCCTCTTCCTGTATTGATTAGGTAGAGGTTTAGCCATGTCCTGTTTGGGGATTACCATGGGGGTATTATCGTCCCATGATGTACTGTATTGGATAATATATATAATTTTCCTTTCCCCCCTGTTTTCACATTTTTATATATTTTTTACATATATTTTTTTCATTTTTTTATATTTTGCTTTATTCTTTATTTTTAATTTATTTTTAATTCATTATTATTTTTCACATTTAATTTTTATATTTATCTTTATTCATTTTTTTGTATTACTCTATTTATTTTTCTTGCTTACATACCTTATTTTCAATTTTTTACATTAAAAAGTTTGTGCGTGTGTGGGGATTTTTCTCCAAACACACACATGCCCATTCTTCAAATTTGATATGCAATATGGAGATGAACGATATAGATGATCTTTTTTGCAGCAAATATGGATCGCCTTTTTTGCAGAAAATATTTATTTGTGGTTTCATTCATAATGTTACTAAATTTTATATATATATAATTTATATACATACATTTTTTATATTTTCTAATTTGTCATTTGTTGATTGCATTTCGTGTCTCCACCACACGATTTGGATTTACTTCCAATTTGTTCTGTATATAAGAAGTGAGCTCCTCAATGCGGGCTAACTTAGTTCTTAGTCACCTTTTGTATTCTTTTGGTTTTGTTTCCTTAACCAAGTGAATTCCAGGTGATGGGGAACTATCGGGAGTGAGGTTTTGGTCTTCCTCTTATTTATTTTTCCTAATCCTTTTTTTTTGTGTTGTTTGTTTATTGGGACCGAGGCTTGGTTTCCTAACTCTTCGCTGTTCCCTTGTAGGACATACATTGGTTAGGTAAATTGGGGAGATAATAATTTTTCATTATGGCTGCGGATCGAGAGCGAGGCTTGGCCCGCAGCCACATAGTGTGTGTAGATGCACACGTAAGATGGCCGTGGATTGAGAGCGAGGCTTGGCCCGTGATCATGTGACGCTTTGTTGATGAATGGACATCCAAGATGGCTGCTGACCCAGAGTGAGGCTTGGGTGTGGGAAAGGGTATATATGGGGTGATGTCGTACGCCGCCTGTGCCCCTGGATGACGTAAGTTATTACGAAACGCGTAGGGCGGAGCAACGTACGGAAGTCACCCCAGTTGTGTTCGCTTGACATACACCAGGAAGGACGGGTTGTTTTTTTGGCGTGTGTCCGGCCGGCGTATGCTTCTTATCAAGCCTGTTACTTTTAAGTGCATTTATTTTTGATTTTAAATTAAAAGTCGTTGGTTTTACACTATCTGGATCCTATGCTTTTCCCTATATGATACTACACTGAGTGGGGAGTGTAATATGGAGCGACGATAGTGCCCGCCATAGCTCCATCTTGTGGAGGATCTGGGACCGATCAAAGGGTACAATAATCTGGATGTCCATCTAAGCTTATTTCACCTGCTGTGACCTTCTGTAACAGGGGGTCGCCTCAAGTTGGTAAGGAGCCAATCTATATATTTGGTGATGGGAAAGTGCACATTGTTTTTGGAGAGAAAAGAATAGTGTGTTTCAATCAAGTTACTGTATATATATGAAGACTCCTCACTGGTGTTGGATTAACCATATGGATACTTTACACTAATAACAGGATATATAATCACATGGATGTTATCTATTCTTCATACTGTTTAAATTATTGCTTTATTATTATGTATTTATAATTTTAGGTACATACTCTGTTTTTGGGCTATTCTATGTTGCTTGTTTTATAGGATTTTTTTCACTGGTCTTTTACTACACAGTTTTTTTTTCTCTCTTTTTTGTCACATTAATAATATGTCATTGTGTCTCACTTGAGAGAAGTAGTGTTGCACATAGATGCACATATATGTATATGTGCCATTTTAGGAGGTGATTTCATAAGCACAACATTCATAGTTTGTATTTTGATTTTGACTTCACACATACACACATCCTGTTTATTCTGGGATTTTGAGGTTAAGCGCAGTTTCTCTTTTTTCCATACACATAGGCTGAATATTGGCTGGTATATGGTGGTTTAACAGAAACCGCCCGACATTTGTATGTAGAGAATGTGGCCATTTTTTTTAAAACAATGCATTGTGGTGCTTTGAAAAAAGGGAGACAAAGTACCACCAGACTGGTGTCACTGGCCAAATCACATACATTTTTTGTCACTTTTTGTTTCAGTTATCTCCTTTGTAAGTATTTACATATTTAATGCTACCTATAAATAATACACTGTATAAGGGCCGGTTCACACAGCGAGGTGCGGCGAGGCGTCTCCGACTTGCCTCGCCGCGACCTGCGGGGACCTCAGCGGCGACTTGCAGAGGACTTCTGTATAGAAGTCAATGCAAGTCGCCCCCGAAGTCGCCCTGAAGTAGTACAGGAACCTTTTTTCTGAGTCGGAGCGACTCGAGTCGCTCCTCTCAGAATGGTTCCATTGTACAGAACGGGGGCGACTTGCGGGAGCGAGGCGAGGCGAGCCGTGTCGCCTCGCATCGCCTCGCTGTGTGAACCGGCCCTAAGGCTAGGTTCACATGTGAGTGCATGGCTGCATGCAAATCACACACATTGCTGCACATGCAGCTAGGGCCATTTCACACTGGGAATCACACAGGAACACGCTGTGCATTCCTGTGCATTTCACAGACAGGTCTGTGTAGTGTGATTTCAGATATCTGTCCATTGATTTTCAATAGGCTGAAATCACACAGCACCCAAAGTAGTACATGCACAACTTTTGTAAACTCACTGCAACCAGATCGCATGACACTTCTGTATCATGTAATCCAGTTTGGGCAGAAGCACTGAGTTTGCGACCTGTGTTTGGGGTGTCATTAAAACCACTTTCAGACCGGACCATTTTGCTGGTCAATGACCAAAGGTCTTTTTACAATTTGGCACTGCGCTGCTTTAACTGGTAATTGCGCGGTCATGCAATGTTGTACCCAAACAAAATTTGCGTCCTTTTCTTTCCACAAATAGAGCTTTCTTTTGATGGTATTTGATTGCCTCTGCGATTTTAATTTTTTGCGATATAAACGTAAAAAGACTGCAAATTTTGAAAAAAAATGATATTTTCTACTTTTTGTTATTAGAAAAATCCAATAAACTCAATTTTAGTCATACATTTAGGCCAAAATGTATTCAGCCACATGTCTTTGGTAAAAAAAAAGTCAATAACTGTATATTTATTGGTTTGCGCAAAAGTTGTCACATCTACAAACTAAGGTACGTTTTCTGGAATTTACACAGCTTTTAGTTTACGGCTGCCTATCTCATTTCTTGAGGTGCTAAAATGGCAGGGCAGTACAAAACCCCCCCAAATGACCCCATTTTGGAAAGTAGACCCCCTAAGGAAATTGATAAGTGGCATGTTGAGCCCATTGAATATTTTATTTTTTTGCCTCAAGCGATTGAATAATGACAAAAAAAAAAATATTTTTTTTTTTTTACACAAAGTTGTCACTAAATGATATATTGCTCACACATGCTATGGGCATATGTGAAATGACACCCCAAAATAAATTCTGCTGCTTCTCCTGAGTACGGGGATACCACATGTGTGGGATTTTATGGGAGCCTAGCCGCGTACGGGTTCCCGAAAGCCAAGAACCACCTTCAGGTTTTCTAAGGGCGTAAATATTTGACTTCACTCCTCACTACCTATTACAGTTTTGAAGGCCATAAAATGCCAAGATGGCACAAAACCCCCACAAATGACCCCATTTTAGAAAAAAAATACCCCAAGCTATTTGCTGAGAGGCATGTTGAGTCCATGGAATATTTTATATTTTGCCACAAGTTGCGGGAAAATTACAAACTTTTTTATTTTATTTTTTTTTTTCACAAAGTTGTCACTAAATGATATATTGCTTACGCATGCCATGGGCATATGTGAAATGACACCCCAAAATAAATTCTGCTGCTTCTCCTGAGTACAGGGATACCACATATGTGGGACTTTTTGGGGGCCCCGAAAACCAAGCACAGCCTTCAGGCTTTCTAAGGGCGTTACAGTTTTGAAGGCCATAAAATGCCAAGATGGCACAAACCCCCCCCAAATGACCCCATTTTGGAAAGTAGACACCCCTAAATTTAGGGGTACACTAGTAAGACTAGGTAATAAATGGCGGGTGCCCTGAAACTATAAAAAAATAACTAACCAACCAGCGTCACCTGTAACAGTTATATGGTGATCACTGGTGAAAGGGTTAACTAGGGGGCAATCAGAGGGCTTTATGCGGTAGTATATGGGGGTCCCTGGCGCTATAAAAAGCTGCGGCGAACCTAAATACCTACCTGCCTAACTAGCGTCACCTGTGACACTAATACAGCGATCAGAAAAACGATCGCTTATTAGGCTGGGTTCACACTGGAGCGATGCGGGAACGCCACGAATCCGCGGCGGGTTCCCGCATCGCATGCCTCCCGGCGGCAGTTCACACTGCGCTATGCGAACTGCTGGGAGTGTCAGTAAAATGTTAATGACACCCCCAGATCAGTTCGCATATCGCAGTGCGATCTGCAAACTCGGATCGCATGGTGTGAACACCCATGCGATCCGATTCTGCTGCGGACCAAAAAAAGGGTCCCGTGCGAATTTGCGGCGGGTGCGGCGCGAATTCAGCCATACTATCTGTATGGCTGAACTTGAATCGCAGAGATCGAATGTGATTTGCACTGCAGTGCGGTGCGAATCACATCCGTTCTCATAAACCGCTGCAATGTGAACCCAGCCTTAGTGACACTGGCGACGGGGGGTGATCACGGGGTTAAACCTTTATTGGGGGGGTTAGGGGGGTACATTAGAACTAAAGGGGGCTAACCCTAACTGCCCTAACAGTTATTACAGTCACAAATGACACCAATGCAAAAAAAAAAAATGCAATTGGTGTCACTGTGACTGGGGGGGCAGGGGTAATTGGGGGGGTGATCGGGGGGTGAAGGGGGGGTGTGAGTGTGCCTGGCATGTTCTACTGTGTAGTGTCGTGTTGGTGCAACTCACCGATCCTCTCTCCTCGGTGCCGGAACGAAAAATACCGACACGGAGGAGAGATTACATCACTTCCTCTCCTGTGTTTACATTACAGGAGAGGAAGTGATGTCACAGAGCATTTCCATTCGTCGGGAGCGATCGCGAGGGGGGTGGCCATGAATGAATGGCCGCCCCCTCATCCCGGATCGCTCCCGAATTAATACCAACCACCGCAGGCACGGGGGGGGCCCGATCGTGCCCCCCACCCGCGGGAAGGCAGGGACGTACAGGTACGCCCATATGCCTGCCCGTGCCATTCTGTCGACGTACATAGTCGTGCGGCGGTCGGCAAGTGGTTAACTTAATATTGGCAGCTGCTGCAGTTCACAACTGCAGTGCGTTTAAAACACGGTCCAGGAAACGGGCACGGAACTCGTGTTTCCCGCACCACATTCTGGTGAAAGGACCCCTTTGCCGTGAAGACATGTGGGGGGGGGGGGGGGTGCAATTAATTCATAATTTTGGTCCTCACTCCAGGGAGCATTTTTTCCTACACAGAAATGCATTCCACTACATCATTTCCATGTGGCTGCAATTTTAGTAAAGGCACAGTAGCCTTTTCCCTGTGTTTTTCATCCAAATGAATGAGCTGTTGTGCCTGTGTAGTGTCACAGTTTGCTGCCTATCACAGGATGCTGCGGAAGTGACGTTGTTGCGTACTGCGCATGCGCGATGCGTTCCAAACACTCGCGCCGTGCGTTCCAACATAGTTTCGGCAATACAGTTCAGCAAAACCATCACATAATGTTACGGAAGTGATGTTACACACAACACAAACACGGGCCACGTTGTTGCGTACTGCGCATGCGCGATGCGTTCCAAACACTTGCGCCGTGCGTTCCAACATAGTTTCGGCAATACAGTTCAGCGTAACCATCACATAATGTTACGGAAGTGAAGTTACACACAACACAAACACTGGGCCGTTTGTTACAACACTAATACTTCCCTTGTTACCTAGTAGGTTTTGCATTGCTGGGACTTGTAGTGCCTATCCTGAGCTACATGCTTCAATGTTCAGTGTCCTCATCCCTATCCCCATGCTTCAATGTTCAGTGTCCTCATCCTTATCCGCAAGCTTCAATGTTCAGTGTCCTCATCCTTATCTCCGAGCTTCAATGTTCAGTGTCCATCCTTATCCCCGTGCTTCTATGTTCAGTGTCCTCATCCCTATCCGCGAGCTTCAATGTTCAGTGTCCTCATCCTTAACCCTGTGCTTCAATGTTCAGTGTCCTCATCCCTATCCCCATGCTTCAATGTTCAGTGTCCTCATCCCTATCCGCGAGCTTCAATGTTCACTGTCCTCATCCTTATCCCTGTGCTTCAATGTTTAGTGTCCTCATCCCTATCCCCATGCTTCAATGTTCAGTGTCCTCATCCCTATCCGCAAGCTTCAATGTTCAGTGTCCTCATCCTTATCCCTGTGCTTCAATGTTCAGTGTCCTCATCCTTATCCCCGAGCTTCAATGTTCAGTGTCCTCATCCCTATCCCCCTGCTTCAATGTTCAGTGTCCTCATCCTTATCCCCGAGCTTCAATGTTCAGTGTCCTCATCCCTATCCCCCTGCTTCAATGTTCAGTGTCCTCATCCTTATCCCCGAGCTTCAATGTTCAGTGTCCTCATCCCTATCCCCCTGCTTCAATGTTCAGTGTCCTCATCCCTATCCGCGAGCTTCAATGTTCAGTGTCCATCCTTATCCCTGTGCTTCAATGTTCAGTGTCCTCATCCCTATCCGCAAGCTCCAATGTTCAGTGTCCTCATCCTTATCCCCATGCTTCGATGTTCAGTGTCCTCATCGAAGCAGGGGGATAAGGATGAGGACACTGAACATTGAAGCTCGCGGATAGGGATGAGGACACTGAACATTGAAGCAGGGGGATAGGGATGAGGACACTGAACATTGAAGCTCGGGGATAAGGATGAGGACGCTGAACATTGAAGCAGGGGGATAGGGATGAGGACACTGAACATTGAAGCTCGGGGATAAGGATGAGGACACTGAACATTGAAGCACAGGGATAAGGATGAGGACACTGAACATTGAAGCTTGCGGATAGGGATGAGGACACTGAACATTGAAGCACAGGGATAAGGATGAGGACACTGAACATTGAAGCTTGCGGATAGGGATGAGGACACTGAACATTGAAGCACAGGGATAAGGATGAGGACACTGAACATTGAAGCACGGGGATAAGGATGGACACTGAACATTGAAGCTCTGGGATAAGGATGAGGACACTGAACATTGAAGCATGGGGATAGGGATGAGGACACTGAACATTGAAGCAGGGGGATAGGGATGAGGACACTGAACATTGAAGCTCGCGGATAGGGATGAGGACACTGAACATTGAAGCACGGGGATAAGGATGGACACTGAACATTGAAGCTCGGGGATAAGGATGAGGACACTGAACATTGAAGCATGTAGCTCAGGATAGGCACTACAAGTCCCAGCAATGCAAAACCTACTAGGTAACAAGGGAAGTATTAGTGTTGTAACGAACGGCCCAGTGTTTGTGTTGTGTGTAACTTCACTTCTGTAACATTATGTGATGGTTACGCTGAACTGTATTGCCGAAACTATGTTGGAACGCACGGCGCAAGTGTTTGGAACGCATCGCGCATGCGCAGTACGCAACAACGTGGCCCGTGTTTGTGTTGTGTGTAACATCACTTCCGTAACATTATGTGATGGTTTCGCTGAACTGTATTGCCGAAACTATGTTGGAACGCACGGCGCGAGTGTTTGGAACGCATCGCGCATGCGCAGTACGCAACAACGTCACTTCCGCAGCATCCTGTGATAGGCAGCAAACTGTGACACTACACCTGCACAAACACGACCCCAGGTTAACCTCAGAGATGTGAACCTAGCCTACAGCTTAACCAGTTGCAGACCAGCACAGGCAGATATACTGTGGGCCGCCGGCTCTTTTGAGCCAAATTAATTACAGCATAAGTCAACCAGCAGGTCCTCACCAATTATTTATGGCCAGGACCTGCTGATCGGCCGAGCGACACACAGCAGCAATTTGTCACTTTTTTTTCTCCTGCAAAAACAGGCGCATCGCTCAATAAAAACAGCACATACTACACACAGTAAACATTGTTAGGCACTCAGTTAACCCTTTGATTGTATTGCCCCTAAATGTTAACCCCCCCCCCCAGCCAGCGTCATTAATACAGTGACAGTCTATACCATTAGCCCCTGATTACTGTATTAGTGTTAATGGTGATGTCAGTGTCAGTTAGCCAGTTCGTGTCAGTTAGCCAGTTCCCACAAACTGTCAGATTGCCCACCACACTATCACAGTCCCAATTTAAGATGCTGATCCTCACCATTATACCGCATACACACGACCGGACTTTCCGGCAGAAAAGGTCAGACGCTCTTCCCGACGGAGTTACAACAGACTTCTGACCAAACAGACTTGCCCACACGAACGGACCAAAGTCCGTTCATTTGGAACATGATGATGTATGATGGGACTAGAAAAAGAAGTTCAATAGCCAGTAGCCAATAGCTGCCCTTGTGTCGTATTTGGTCCACCGGACCAGCATACAGACAAACGGTCTTCCCGATAGAAATGGATTCCGTCGAACAGATTTGAAACATGTTCTATTTCTAGGTCCATCACAATTTTTTAAGAAAAAAAAGTCTGATGAAGCCCACACATGATCGTAATATCCGACGGAATGATTCTGTCGTACCTTTTCTGCCAGAAAGTCCAGTCGTGGAAATTAAATTAAATGAAATGTCCTCAATGAAGAGTTCAAATGCCCCCGCAGGGCGCATTTACTCCGCGGCGGTGCACCGCGACCGGCTCCGGGCCGGCTGGGAAGGAAGTCCTCCTCTTCCTGCCTCTGTTCTGCCTCAAGTGCCATGTCCATTATTCCACGCAGTGTATTCTCCAACAGGTGGACAAGAGGTACAGTGTCACTGATGCATGCACTGTCACTGCTTACCATCCTTGTTGCCTCCTTAAAACGGTGACAGGACAGTGCATGCATCCCTGATCATGCCCCACTGTCGTGGTGAGAAAAAAAAACGAGCTCCCCTGACCCTCTACTGGTGCCGTAATCGCACAGGTACTCATTGATGGCCCTCTACTGCGTGTGCAGCCACTGCAGCATGGCCAACGTTGAGTTCCACCTGGTGGGCATGTCACATATAAGGCGGTTCTTGGGCAGGTTCAACTCCTTTTGGAGCTTAGCCAGCCGAGCAGGCATTAAATGATCGGTGGAAATGCACACAGACTTTCCTGGCCTGCTTCAGGACATCCTGTAAGCACGTGTACCTGCCCAAGAACTGCTGCACTACCAGGTTAAGGACGTGAGCCACACAGGGCACATGGGTCAGTTGTCCCTGTCCGAGGGCAGAGAGGAGGTTGGTGCATTTGTAGCAAACCACCATTCCTGGCTTAAGCTGGCGTGGCATCAACCACCTCTCGGCCTGCCCCTGCAGAGCTGACAAAACATCTGCCCCAGTGTGGCTCCTGTCCCCCAAACAAACCAGCACAAGCACGGCATGGCATCGTTTTGCCTGCGTACTTGCGTAGCCCCTGGAACACCTATGGAGCACCGTTGGTTCTGAGGACAGAGCACTGGAAGAGGCCATGGAGGAAGAAGAGGAGGAGGGGGTGGAGGAGAGAGGTGCGTCACAACCAATAGTAGCATTTTGGAGGCGTGGTGGCGGAACAAACTCCAACACTACTGCACCTTGTCCTGCATCCTTCCCAGCTGCCAGAAGAGTGATTCAATGGGCCGTGAAAGACAGGTAACGTCTCTGTCCATGCCTGCTGGACCATGAGTCAGTGGTAATATGCACCTTACCGCTGACCGCCCTGTCCAGCGAGGCAAGGACATTGCCTTCCACATGCCGTTAGAGAACCGCCTTCCGTGAGAAAAAGTGGCGTCTGGGGACCTGCCACTGAGGAACCGCACATTGTACAAACTCATGGAAGGGGGCCGAGTCTACCAACTGAAAAGGCAGCAGTTGAAGTGCTAGCAATTTAGCCAAGCTAGCATTCAACTGCTGGGCATGTGGATGGCTGGGAGTGAACTTCTTTCGGCGGTCCAGCAGCTGGGGCAGGGACATTTGCCTGCTATAATCAGAAGCGGGTGTACTGCTAGCAGAGTGCTCGGAAGCACTTGGCTGTGACACACTTAATTCTACACCTTCATTCCTCTCAGAGCAGGTTTCAGAGAGGACTGAAGGTCTAGTGGGGTTGGAGATCCCAGCTGATGAGGAGCAAGGAGAGGTCCGCTTTGTTCTTTGGTGTGGGTCTTTGAGGTACGCTTGTCAATGAGCTGCATTGCAGGTCAACATATGTCTGGTCAAGCATGTGGTGCCCAAGCGGCTGATGTTTTGGCCACGCGAGATACGCTTGAGACATATGTTGCAAATAGCAGCGGTGCGATCTGATGCACTCGTCTCAAAAAAGGCCCACACCAAAGAACTTTTAGAATAACGTGCAGAGGCAGCGCCCTGCAAAGGCGGAGCTCTGTGGTGTGATTCAGTCAGTGTACTGCCCTTAAGCTGGCCCCCGGAGGGCATCCTGCCTCATTGGACATGTGCCTCCTCCTCCTCCTCTCTCCTACCAGGCCCCCACATGGAGTCAGTGCCCTCATCATCCCCTCCCTCTTCATCGCTGGAGCAAACCTGGCAGTATGCTGCAGCTTGTGGAACATGACTGCCAGATTGCTGTCCTTCTTGAGCATCCCCTCTCTCTGCACTCACGCTACTCCCTTCCTCTAGCTGAGCATCATCATCAGAGCCTACAAAACACTGGGCATCCTCCTGGAGCATGTACCCAACACTGTGCTCAAAGAGTTCAGGAGACTCCTCAGGAGGACGTGGTGGGTCTAGGGAAGGAGTCACTGATGATGACATTGAGAGGAGGAAAGACGATGCGTTGGCAGGTGCTTTGCTAGTACCCTGAGCCTGGGTGAGAGAGGATGAGGAGGATGGTCATCCACTCTACCAAGTCTTCGGCATGTTGCGGCTCAACATGTCCAGCTGCCGAAAAGAAGGACAAGCTTGTCCCATGGCCACGTGCTGATGATGATGCACAGTGTCCACGACCAGCACTGTTGTCTCTAGACACAGAGCCTGCTTGCCCTCTTATCGACTCGCGCCTGTCTGCCTCTCCTTGCTGGCCTTCCAGACATGGTAATGGCCTGAAGGAGATGGGAAAACCAGCAATTGGGTAGTGTATATTGTGCTGGAGGCACACACAACACCCACTAACTCCTGAAGATGGCAGATGGCTCAATTAGAGAAGAGCTATGTAGGTGGATATAACTATGTATTCTGTGGTCAGGGCACGCAGACAGCATGCACAATCTCCTACAACTGACTGCAAGCTCTATTTAAAAAGAGCAAGATAGCTAGCTATATAGGTGGATATAGCGGTGTATTCTGTGGTCAGGGCATGCACAATCTCCTACAACTGACTGCAAGCTCTATTTAAAAAGAGCAAGATAGCTAGCTATGTAGGTGGATATAGCAGTGTATTCTGCGGTCAGGGCACGCAGACAGCACCCACAATCTCCTTCAACTGACAACAAGCTCTATTTAAAAAGAGCAAGATAGCTAGCTATATAGGTGGATATAGCGGTGTATTCTGCGGTCAGGGCACGCAGACAGCACGCACAATCTCCTACAACTGACTGCAAGCTCTATTTAAAAAGAGCAAGATAGCTAGCTATATAGGTGGATATAACGGTGTATACTGCGATCAGGGCATGCACAATCTCCTACAACTGATTGCAAGCTCTATTTAAAAAGAGCAAGATAGCTAGCTATATAGGTGGATATAGCGGTGTATTCTGCGGTCAGGGCATGCACAATCTCCTACAACTGACTGCAAGCTCTATTTAAAAAGAGCAAGATAGCTAGCTATATAGGTGGATATAGCGGTGTATACTGCGATCAGGGCATGCACAATCTCCTACAACTGACTGCAAGCTCTATTTAAAAAGAGCAAGATATCTAGCTATATAGGTGGATATAACGGTGTATTCTGCGGTCAGGGCACGCAGACAACAACCACTACAGAAGAGCAAGAACGCAAAATCGGCTGATAATGAACAGTGTATACTGTGTTGAAGGTACACAGAACACCCACTAACTCCTAAAGAAGCCAACACACTACACAAGGCCGCCACGCTGGCGGCCTTATATAGTGTGGGGAGTGTACTACACAGCCTGAGCTATGATTGGCCACAGGCATCCTGCCTGTGGCCAATCATGGCTCTCCTCGCTGCCGGCGCTGTGATTGGCCAAGCATGCGGGGTCACAGTGCATGCTTGGCCAATCATGAGCCAGCAATGCACTGCGATGGCACAGTGCATTGTGGGCCATGAACGCCACACGAATTTGGCACGAACGGCCCATAACGTTCGGTATTCGAACACGAAGCTCATCCCTAACCCAGAGTATGTAAATGTGTATCTTAGAGCTGCAGAAATGGCTAAAATGCTATTAAAAAAAAATGTTTTTGCCCTAAAAAAATTTTTTTGAATAGCACAATAGAAGAAAAATATATAAATTGTGTAACACACATCCCCACATATGCAGAAAACACTGAAAAATATATTTATTTTGCCCTAAATGGGTGTTTTTTTCAATGGCAGAATACACCCACAGTATGTACAAGGTGTATGTCAGAGTAACATATGCAGTGCTGGTGCACTGAGCTTGCAGATAAAAGCTATATTTTCTCTGGCAGTGAGCTCATGGCAGTGTAAAAAAGACTGTGCACTGCAACCCAACCAGGCCAATCTATGTAGATCTCTGAGTTATTAGAATAGATTTCTGAATCTAGACTCCTACATAACTCTCTCTCGCTCATAGCACCAACAGGAACCTTGCCCCATACTGTCTTTTCTCGCAGTGCAGTGTAAAATAGCTGACTAATTAGAATAGATTTCAGAATCAGGACTCATATCATGTAATTCTCTCCCTCACCGCAGCAGCAGCCAGGAACCTTTCCCTAGACTGTCTAAAGCAGAGTGATGTGCTGTGCTGTCTGCCTCTAGCTTAAATAGAGGCTAGGTCACATGCTGTACTGGCAAATCACAGCCATGCCATTAGTAGGCATTGCTGTGATGGCTTATAAGGGTACACCAGTTAAACGAATGTTAATTGACTGCCCTGCAGCTGTTAAAAAAAGCGCCATTACATTACAGAACACCGAACCTGAACATACAGTCAATTGTTCGGGTTCGGGACCAAAAAACCCAAAAGTTCTGGTTCGCTCAACACTACTTGAGAAGTATCTTGAGTGCCAAGCTAGGGACCCAGCAGAGAAGTGGGGGTGACATTTGAGGAAGATACCACCGTGAAAATTGGAGGAGCTTAAGGGAGTCAGTGACCGTGAATAATCTATTCTAGTGAGAGACTGGGAGCTCAGTGGGCTGAAGAACTACAAGAAGTGGTTATAATGTAAGTGAAGAAACTGTTACACTTTGTGTTTGGAACTGTTAAAGACTGTTGCCATAGGAGACAGCATTCCTACACACGCAGATGTGGTGTGTTGCTGGATGCTTTTCCCAACTTGGCTGTCTACCTGTAGCAGTCTCGGAGTCTGACAAATTAACATTACAACTGCCTAAGGGTGTCCTGGCCCTAACCCTCTCTTCCAAAGTTCTGTTTAAGATAAATACAATCTCTTTGTATTCAAGAAGTGTCTGGCGCCCATGAATCTACTTTACGCTACACCCACTAAGCCTCACAACCCACTCTATATGGAAGGATATCAGCAGCTCTTGGCTCTGGAAGTTCTCATTAGACTGAGGGAGGCCGGAGACCTTACTACATAAATATGATCTACATATTCCAGGAGGTTTCAGAAGGGAGATTTAATTCTCGTGTAAGTGAGAATGAAGGTCAGGGGTTACATAGTTGCCAACTGTCCCGAATTTCGCGGGACATTCCCGCAATTAGGACATTTATCCCAAATTATTTTTTTCCTGGGAAATGTCCCACGAAATTCGGTTTGTCCCGGGAAATTGAATTTCCCGTTTTTTTGCCGCCGGCCGCTAGAGGTCGGCGGCCGGAGGAGACAATGTCTCCGCCGGCCGCCATTTTTAAGAAGACCAGAAGTTAGTCTACACCTGTGGCGCCGCCCACTCCCGCTGCTAGTGTGTGTTTGTGTCAGTAAGTGTAAAGGGCGGTGGGCGGCGCCAGTCATCTGCGCGCGGCAACGGCGGCATGTCGGGGGCCAGTCTACAATGTGGATGTCGGGGCGGGGGCCAGTTGGATGTTGGGGGCCAGTGACAGACAGTCATGGTATGTGGATGTCGGGGGCCAGTCTGTGAATGTGGGGGTCAGTAGTATGTCGGGGGCCAGTGACAGTCATGGTATGTGAATGTGGGGGGCCAGTCTGTGAATGTGGGGGCCAGTCTGTGAATGTGGGGGCTAGTGGTATGTCGGGGGCCAGTCTGTGGATGTGGGGGGCCAGTTTGTGGATCTGGGGGGCCAGTGGTATGTGGGGGCCAGTCTGTGGATGTGGGGGCCAGTCATATGTCGGGGCCAGTCTGTGAATGTGGAGGGCCAGTCTGTGAATGTGGGGGGCCAGTCTGTGAATGTGGGGGGCCAGTCTGTGAATGTGGGGGGCCAGTCTGTGAATGTGGGGGGCCAGTCTGTGGATGTGGGGGGCCAGTGGTATGTCGGGGGCCAGTCTGGAGATGTGGGGGCCGGTCTGTGGAGTATGTGGGGGCAGGTCTGTGCAGCATGTGGGGGGCGGTCTGTGGATGTCAGAGGGGCACCAGATGTAAGGAGGAGCTCCGCTGATGGACACAGATGTGAGGAAGGTACCTCTGATGGGGCACCTGATGTAAGGACAGACTCCGCTTGGGACACCTGATGGCATCTGGTGGCAGGCAACGTGGCTAGCGAAGCGCTCATGGCTCCCACTGATTCTGCATTATGGTGAGTTGAATGATTTCATTTTATATTACAATGTAATAATAGAAATAATGTGCTTCAATCATCCTAACACCATATCAAATCATGGCGCCGGGATGATTGAAGCGCCAACACCAGGTATTTGGAGTATCTTTATCTGCTGATTGTCAAACTATGCTAACATATTGCTATTGTGGTGTAGGATTGGGGGGCTGCTGTCCCTCCTTTCCCTCTCCCCCCCTTCCCTCTCTCCATCCCCCTCCTTTCCCTCTCCATCCTCATCTCAGACTCACCACAACCCTTTGAGCCACGCCCATGTAAGCCGCGCCCACTGTTTTACGTAAACCACGCCCATTTTTGCCGCATTTTTACCCTTTCCTATGCCACACCTATAAACGTATGCCCCACCCCCTAATTATACCACAACTCCGCCCACTGCCAAAAAAGTGTCCCGGATTTTATTTTTTTTTGCAATGTTGGCAACTATGGGGTTGTGCAGACTACAATTTTCTTTAAAAAAAAAAAAAGGTAAACACACAAAAACATTTTTGAATGACGTTTTAGATTGCAGAGGGCGGTAGGAGTTCAAAAATGTCTAATATATCTATTGAGTGAAGGTCCGCTTTAATGTAAGTCACGTACACACAGGGCTACCGCCAGCATAAGGCAGCTGCCTTGGGGCGCTAGACCAGGAGGGGGGGGGGGGGGCATCAAACCCAAGCATCCCTCAACAAGTAGTTATGCTGGTGCCGTCCCTCCTCGCAGCTTTACCTATCTGCCTCCATCCGCTTCTCTCCCTGCAGCCTGTGTAATGAGCAAAAATATGATCTGGCTCCCACATAGGCAGCAGCAGTAGAAGCACAGCCAGCACACAGACAATTGCTGCAGAAGGGGGAGGCGCTGAGCGAGACCAGGAGGAGGGGCCAGCAGGAATGGTATGGGAAGCCTCAGAAGTATGGTGCTGTGCTGCCCCAGCTATCCCTTCCACTGACATTGTGCCCGGGCAGGAAGGCTGTCTGCAGTGTCTGGGTCTCGCTTCACTGAGCCCAGCCAGTCACTCCTCCCCCTCCCTCCCTGCTTGAATGGGAGAAGAGAAAGGAGGATGTGTTTATTCCACCTCGTCCCGCCCCTCCCCCTCTGTGTCTGCCCCACCCACACTGCTATAGCCAGTATGAGAAAGGGGATGTGGGTGGGACATTCGAAGTCACAGCAGCTTCATCTGACTGAATGATTGGTTGCCCCTGTGTGAGCCATCAGATAGCAGCCTTGGGTGAGTGACAGCTGAATTGTCTCCACCCCCTCCCTTCTCTCCCCAACTCTGTTCTCCCAGGAGCTTCACAGACTTGGCAGGTTGATTTCCTGTCCAGGTAGATCAGGATTTTACAGGCTTCATGCTTTCTTATCTAAACTTCCATTAGCCCAGGGGGTGGAGAGTTCCGGTGTAATTGTATGAGATTGCTTGTATAGGGGGGGAACTATTATGGAAGTTTGACACCAGCATTGGCTAGATGTACACACAGATCACATACTACGGTCAAGCCAGCCGCAGTTTGAAAATACACGGTCTAGCCAGCTGCCAAAAAAAAAAGCGTGTGCTCCTGGCTTGACCGCAGTCATGGCGATGGAGGGGAACTGGCACTGTAACCCCTTTGCTGCTGCAGCCGTCTGAGTTGCATTGGATGTCTGCAGCGTCTCCTACGCACGGCTTTCCCGTACATGAGCTGTGCTCAGCCCGAGTCCAACCCCACCCCCCCCATGTAGTGATATCTCCCCCCATTACTGTAATGTCCGATCACCTCACATCTGTGATCAGATCTGCACACAATCAGATTGGTGGGAACGGATTGCTAACATAATGTATGGACGTCATCACTTCAGAATGAGAAGATTTATCATTGAATTCTCATATAATCAGATTGTCCTCCCTTCCTATATTTTTCATTCTTAATTATTTCTCTATGTTTCAGCCTTTATTTTTTTCTTCTCTCTTTCTTTCTCTCTCACTCTTTAATTTTTTCTTTCTCACTCTGTAACTGTTTATCTCTTTCTCTCACTCTCTCTCTCTCACTTTCTTTCCCTCACTCTCTCTTTCTTTCTTTTTTTTCCTCCTTTTTTTTCTCTCTTTCACCCTCTTTCTTTCATCGTTTTATGAAAAGCTTTACAGCACAAATATTTATTTATTTCTCTCTTTCATTATTTATTTATTTATTCATCTCTTTATCCTTTTTTTAAAACTCACATTGTCTTTGACTAATGTTTTTTTTCATTATAAGTCACATCTCAATACATTGTTTTACGTATATGTTTTTTTTGTTCTTTTGTATTCAGTGTCCCATACATTATACACACCCCATGTGATAAAGAGACATTTTCGACTCCAGAGGCCCTTAAAGATCTCATTTGAAGTAAGTAGAAAAAAAAATAATGAACAGTTCTAGTAGGACTTCCCATACCCTATGCACACCTCATTTGAAACCATTTTACAGTAGCATTTTGGAGATATAGGCCTCCAAAGTCAAATAACGTGACATATCTCCAAAATGCTACAGTAAAATAGAGTATTAAATCAGGAAGGTTATTATACTACATAGTTGTTAATAAATCTAAACATATTGTATAATTAGATTGTATAGTGTGTGGTTAGCCATAGATGGGTTGCCATATGGGGCTGGCAGGTTGTTTTCTGGAATGGAAAGAGGACGATGGTGGGGGAGGGGCACCAAAATCAGCATCTTTGCCCGTGTAGACAAAATCCTTGCAGTGACCCTGCATACACATTACCACATTCATGAATATTTGTTGGGAAAAAAGAAATGAAATTGCACATTACATCTGTAAAGTCCTCTACAAAGTTCCTGGAGTAGCCAGTCACTAATCCACAGGAAATAAAGCGGTACATTTTTAGAAACTTTTAATAGAATAAATAAGATACCTTTACATTCTGGTTTAGGCTGCCATCCATCTTTACCGCATTCACTTGCGCCTTCAAATTTGTTATCACTACTGATAAATCCATCCTTACATTTATATATGAAGAACGCTCCAACGTCAAATACATTCTCATTTGTTTTATATTCCATATTAGCCAGATCTGGTTTCTGGCAAGATTCTGAAAAAAAAAAAAAATATGAAAATTAAATGAAACACAATATATGTGATTACACCTATATATAAATATTTGCTTGATAGATTATCACAATAATGCAAGGACAAAGCATTATACTGTTCACATAGATTACAACAATAAAGCAAAATTGTATTCTTTGTCTAGGTGTCTGTAGAGTTCATATGTAAGTAGAAGGTAGAGATAAGAAGCATTGCTATTAATCACTGTAAGTACAAACGTAACCGCAATTAAAACTTCACAAATATGTGTTTATAAGATCCCGTTCACACTGGTGCCGTTTTCAGGAGCTTTTAGTTAAGTGCCTTTGATTCATTGCAGTGCCTTTTCACACTGGGGCTTGTACTTTCGGGACATTCCAAAAATTCCTGCACGCAAAAACTTTGGGGTGCGTTGGCAGCGCTGTATTTAGCGCTCCCAAAACACCCTACCCATTGCAAAGAACGGACAGCACAGCAAAACGGGAGTTAACCTTTTTTGGGGGGAATAAAACTGCCCTGCTAGCGCCCGAAAAGCAGCGCTTTAGCACTAGTGATGGGCGCTGTCAGTGTGAAAGTAGACTAACAGGATGTTTTATCAGCTGCTAGCAACCAAAAAAGCATTAAAAGTGCCCACGAAGCGCTTTGCAGGTGCTTCTGCAGCGCTAGCCATTGATTTTAATGGCAGAGGCGTTTTAGGAGCGGCGTAATCACTTATCCTGCAACGCCCCAAAGATTCTGCTTGCAGGACTTTTTTTCCCATCCTGCAAGCGCACCACCCCAGTGTGAAAGCACTCAGGCTTTTACACTGGGGTGGCTTGAGAGGCGCTTTATAAGTGCTATTATTGGTGCAAAAAACCCTGAAAAGCTCCCCAGTATAAAAGTAGCCTTAAAGCATTTACAACTGCTCTCACATGTAACTAAAATTCATGAAAAGCTTATATAAGGTGTAAAGTGTAGAGTAAATCTGTGCTTTTACCATGTATGATATAATACAGGGCCCAAGAAGTGCCCAGCAAAGTATAACCCGTACTTATAAATATTTGGTAGCCTGCAACAGCAGTTGTTACAGCATTGGTGCTTGGTAATTGGCTGCTGAAGTATCCAGTGCTGTTACATGGGGGAGGAGAGAGTCCTCAGCCCTGTGTAAACATATAAGTACCAATTTAGAGCTTACACATGACTTCCTCACCTAGGTCTCATGGGAATTATGTAGCATAAAGGGCTCATGAGGATATTTATTTAACTTTTCTAGAAGCCAGCAGTGTTTTTGCAGAAAAAAATGGCTGATGCTTATAAAAGAGTCTAAAGCTTTTAGGGGCTTTTACAAGCATTAAGCTCTTGGGCGTTATTTTATTTAATTGGCCAAGATAAATGATTTTTCTTGATCATACATCACGGGACACAGGAGCTTCATTACATAGTGGGTTATATAGGCACCCTTGGTGATTGGACACTGGTTAACTCCAATTAAGGAGAATTCCTCCCCTATATAACCCCCTCCCATATGGGAGGCACCTCAGTTTTTCGCCAGTGTCTATGGTGGTTGGTCATGTAAAACGTGCTATGAAGAAGGCTCTGTGCAGGTCCCTGCGGGGACCTAAGGGCTACAACAAACCGGATCCATATCTCGGGCCATTATTTGACTCCCAAGATGGTATGGTACCTGGGCCTTGTCATCCGAAGAAACGAGGTTTGGCCTGTAAGTCTTCTCCATTGGAAGACTGGGCTCTGGGAAAACCAGACTTGGTGTACTGTTTACACAGAGCGCATAAAAGTTTCTGGCAGAGTCTTTTACAAGGTCCAGGTAGGAGGTTCTTCTGAGAAAGAACCCCAGATAAACCTGAAGGTTGGCTAACTCTGCCCGCCGTGATGGGTGAAGGCTGGAATCTGTCTGTTTCAGCAATTCCTGTGGCGAGCACAGGTAAGGGAAGTTAATCCTATATATATTTATATGATGGATTTCTTCATTTTGAGTAGTTGTATGTCTTACCTGGTTTCCACCACTAGAGAGAGTAAGAGCAGCCTGATGCATACTTGCATGCCTTTCAGTACACATGCTCAGTGAAGCCTGGTTCTCCAGAGGTCTCACGTCTCCACTGCAGTCCCTGCCACAGCAAGGTAATACAGGGGTCCCTCGTAGTCTGTGGGTCCCACGCAGCTCTGATGAGACTCCTCCCCCCCCTGCATTCCGGCGGTCCTCGTGCGTGGGCGCGTGCACGCGCGCCAAGCGCGCTCCCGGGCTAATGGAGGAGGGGGGGAGTGTGGTTGGGAGCCGTGCACGTTGGTGTGCACGGCGCTGTACTGCGCAGGCGCCAGGCGGCAATTTTAAAAGCCCAGAGTGTCAGGGGACTGTAAGTGAGAGACACAGGAGCTGTGGGCAGTAAGCATCCCAGGGGATTGGATCCAGGCAAACCTTAGACACCTACTCAGCATCAGGTTGTGCAGTATTAAGCATATATATGTTATTGTGAGACTTTAAGCACAACAGTGATTGCACTTTATATTAGTACCTCTGCTTTGTAGCTTAGGACTATGTCTCCTCGTAAGAGGGTCTCAGGGGGAGGTAACAAGGGCACTGGTAAATCACCGCCTAGGTCCAGGGGTTCTAAAAATGCCTGTAAGTTACCATCCCCCCTGCAAGACTGGAGCCAGCCTCACAGGACGAGTCAGTGCCCCTGTCAGGATTTGCAGCCTCTCCTAATGTCCCAGCCCCAGTATATGTCACTGAGGACTCCCTTAGGGCTACATTGGATGGTTTTGCAGGGAGAATCATGAATTTTATTTCTGCTTCCCTGAAAGATAGCAGGAAAAGGGGTAGATCCCTTCCCTCTGCTGACATTCCTCTCTCAGATGACACTTCTGACAACGAGGAGAGATCCCTATCTTGGGACAGGGATCTTGAGCAGTCAGATGAATCAGAGGAAGAGGAGAGAGTCCCCTCCTCCCAGGCGCTCAGAAAACAGGTGCAGTATTATACTGAATTGGTGCGTACCGCATTCAGAATGCCTGCTGCTGGGGCGTGGCCTGGCACCGGAGGGAGATGGCCGCTTAGGAGACGAGCTCCGTCCTCCGTTCCTCCTATAAGCCCTTACATACGCAGGGAGTCCTCCGAAAAAGCACCGAGGATGACTGGGAGAAGTCGTTCTACCTCCCGGTCGCAACAGGATCCGGCTCCGCCGCTTGGCAGAAATATACCGGCGATGTTTCGATCGCAGCCGGCCGAATCACAGGCCGCACCACAGGCCGCATTGCAGGCCGCGGCTCAGAGTGGACACCTCCCGGCGGACATGGAGCACACGGACAGCCACCAGTCAGGTAGGGGAGCTCCACACACCTCACCCCTCTTATGCCTGGCTGACCTCCAACAAGTGGCGGCTGACATTAAATGCTCACTGAGCGCAGCAGTCTCTGACTTGTAGTCAGAGATTAGAGCAGTGGCTGGCAGGCTGGACCAAGTTGAGACATCCACAGCAACACATGGGGCGGCCATTCACCAACTGCAGCAGGCATCCACTGTACAGGCGCAGCACCTTATTGAAATGCATAGACATATGGAGGACCTTGACAACAGGGGCCGCAGGCGCAACCTCCGCATCAGAGGGATCCCAGAAACAGTGGAAAGCCCCCATCTACAAGCTGCAGTATGGGCGATCTTTAACACGCTTTTGGGCAGACCGCCGGACGCCCCGGTGGAGATGGAGAGGTGTCACAGAGCGCTTAGACCAAGAGGCAGAGACACTGACCCACCTAGAGATGCTGTATGTTGCTTGGTTAACTTTGCACAGAAGGAAGAAATTCTGCGACTTGCACGTACCCACGCTAACCTAGAACACGAAGGAGCGCGTATCCAGATATACCAAGATTTGTCCACCATTACCCTACAACACAGAATGGACCTTCGGCCGCTTCTCCAAGTTCTCAGAGAACATCGCATCCCCTACCGCTGGAAATTTCCATTCTGCCTGCAAGCTACAGTTGGAAATCGCACAGCAATGTTGAGGACACCAGGGGACCTTCGACAATTTTGTGATATTCTTAACATACCGTATGTAGAGGTGCCAGACTGGTATGGCGCTTTTATGCAACCGAAGCCCTGGATCTCCTCGCGGCAGGAAGTCACACCTCGGACCCAAAGAAGCAGACAACGACGAAGAAGATCCTCGTCAATTACCCCACCAAGAAGACGTGGAGACATGGAGACAGAAGAGAGCCCACGTGCCTCACCATCTTCAGTACGCCGCAGAACTGACCGGCTATAACACCATACCTGGCTTGGTAAGCTGTTTCCCTGACTGATTTGACTGGGCCCTTGTTCTCCATTGCCACAATCCCACCCCCTCGCCCCCCGTTACCCCTGGGTCCCGAGATTATACCTAACCTTGTCACTCTATCTGATGGACACCTAGCTTTTGCGGAGGAGCTATGAAACTCTGGATACAGGTTAAATAAGTTACTGGATTATATGTTCGGGTTTACAGCTTTTATTTGTATTGTTTTTGTCACTGTTTCTTCTTATGCCTTATGTATATATCTCTCATGAACACCCGGTTATGGATGGTCTAGATTTGCGCGTTTCGGTCTCCTGGGGCTCCCCCCCACGGATGGGGCTTCAGGACACCGGAACACTGAGATACCGGCCACAGAGAGATCCTCTACAAGGTGTGTAGTGGGCAGTCAGGAGTCTTGTGCTCGTGACTTTCCCTAGGCGACTCTGGTATTATGTGGGGGCGCGCTGTTGGGACCCACTCCCCTAATCGGGGATGGGTTGTGATGGCGGGCTCCACACATTCTTTGCGGGCCGATGCAGAGGACTCCCCCTCGCAAGCTCACCATGATATATGGAGGGATTGGAGGACGGACGATTATACTGGTTTTGGTGTTAGACTCCTTCCCCAAGCCAGAGTAGGCTGGTTCCCCCTTTGGAAAGACCCGGTTGGGACTCACAACAACACTGTCCCGCAGGGCTACCCTGCCTAGATAGCCTAGCAGGCTGAGGCTGTCTCCGGTTATCACCTCTCTAGACTGAGTAGGTGTGCTCTTGGTGCGAGAAGAGTGTCCCGTCTTTCATCCTATTGGAATACGGTGTCACCCAGGGTTTCGGATTGGGGTCCGTGGACCCTTGCCCGAATCTCTGCTTAAGCTCGCATTTTCTTCCCTACCCACCTGTCCCTCCTCCCCCTTCTTCCCTCTTCCTACCCTTACCCCTCTCTCACCCACCCTCATCCTCCCCCCCTTCTGCCGCAGGCCCTCTCTGTCTGCCACTAGTTGGAACGCCTTCTATCTTGTAGTGTGGTATTAGAATACCCTTTGAGATGCAGTCCTCAGCTCCCCTGTCCCTCAAGGTCTACTCTCTAAATACAAAAGGACTTAATGTTCCAGAAAAGCGTAGTAGTTTATTATCCGAGGTCCAGAGGCAGAAAGCCCACATCGTATTTATTCAGGAATCCCACTTCAAAACAGGGTCCATTCCCTGGCTTTCTAATCATCGTTTTCCAACGGTGTACCATGCAACTTGTGCTGAATCAAAGACCAAAGGGGTAGCTATCTTAATGGCAAAGACGTTTGTATTTACCGTCACTGATAAATTGGTAGACTCGGAGGGCAGATTCCTCTTTTTGAAAGGTACCTGGAAAGGTAAACCGCTGACCTTGGCAAACATCTACTGTCCAAACTCAAAACAATTACGCTTCCTAAAGGAAACCCTACTGAAACTGACCTCGTTCATGTCAGGCCTTGTGATTCTGGGGGGAGACTTTAACATGGCGCCAAATCCACTTTTAGACACTTCCACAGGCACCTCGTCTATACCATTTTCAACTTTGCGACAGGCGAAGTTACAGCTAGCTTCCCTTGCGCTCCATGACTCTTGGCGTACCCTAAATCCAATGGGGAAAGATTTTACATTCTATTCGGCCCCTCATAACCGCTATTCGCGATTAGATTATCTGTTCATGGCCCAGAGAGATTTGAGTTACCTACACAAAGCAACGATAGAGCCCATGGTGATCTCAGACCACCATCCGGTCACCTTGACCCTCCGGTTCCCCCAGAGGGATACATACTCCAAAATTTGGAGACTGGATTCATCCCTCCTTACAGATGTAGGGGACGTGGCAACGATTAAACAAGCCATAAGCGACTTTTTCCGACATAATGATACACCAGACGTTTCCCCTATGGTACAATGGGAAGCACACAAATGCGTGATACGCGGGCACTTATTGGCTCTCGCTGCAAAGAAAAAACGGGATCAACAAGCCCGAATTTTGGAGCTGACAGACAAAATCTCACAGTTAGAAGCGCAACATAAACGTTCGGGGGCAGCTAGAGTTGCGACTGTACTGGACGCAACTCGGATGCTCCTACGAGAGGAACTGTATAAAAGAGCGCGGAAACAGCGGTTGAGATCACAGAAGTTCTTCTATGAAAATAGCAACAAACCAGGTAGGCTCCTTGCACGATGCATACCGAAATGTACCCTTTCCCATATTGTTCATCATATTGTAGACAAGAAAGGGAAGGTTCATACGAAAAACGAAGAGATAGCACGTCAGTTTCACGAGTATTACAAGGGTATCTATAACATACAGCAGACGGAGGTTACTCTAGGCCCGATGGGGGAGAGGGCGAGCCTGATTGAATTTTTTCTTCAACAGCACGGCCCAACAACCCTATCATATGAAGACCAGCAAGCCCTGGAAGCCCCTTTTTCCTCAGAGGAATGGGTGGCGGCCCTAAAATCCACGAAACCGGGTAAGAGTCCGGGGCCAGACGGCTATTCCTCGCAATATTATAAATGCTTCCCAGACCTTCTTGGACCACACTTTCTGAAGGCCTTTAATGCCCTGACAAACACTGTGAACCCCCCGCATAGCCTGTTGGCTGCACACATTGCGGTGATTCCGAAAGACAGCAAAGACCTTACCAACGTAGCTAATTACCGACCGATCTCGCTCTTAAATGTGGATGTAAAAATTTTCTCCAAAATGTTAGCAAATAGGCTTTCCTATCACGTGCCGGCGTGGGTGGGATTGGACCAGGTGGGCTTTGTCCCTAGCAGAGAGGCCAGGGACAACACCATTAAGGCTCTAAACCTACACCACTGGTTGACTTCCACACGCAGCGCAGGTTTTTTCCTTTCTATGGATGCGGAGAAGGCCTTTGACCGGGTGGCCTGGGATTATATGGACGCGGTCCTGGCGAGATTGGGCTTGGGCTCGCATATGCGAGCATATATTATGTCCCTGTACACGAATCCAAGTGCCAGGGTCCGCGTCAACGGCCACCTGTCAGAGGCCTTCACCATCCAGAATGGCACCAGACAGGGCTGCCCCCTATCCCCCATACTTTACATACTTACACTCGAACCCTTTTTGAGATGCATTCGCGCAAACCCTGACATAAAAGGCATTGAGGTCAATAACCGGGAATTTAAAGTTGCAGCGTTTGCAGATGACGTCCTTCTCTTCCTCTCTTCTCCCTTAACGACCCTACCGAACCTGATGAAAATACTGACACAATTCCGACTTATTTCGAATTTAAAAATCAACTTTTCAAAATCGTTTGCTCTAAATGTTACCCTTCCACCCGACGTAGTTACACATTGCCAGAGGAATTTCCCCTTTACTTGGAAAACTGACGCTATTACTTATTTGGGTATTCAACTGCCAAGTAAGTTGGAAGATCTTTACATCCTAAACTTCCTGACTGAGCTGAGAAAGTTGAGCCTGGACTTAAATAAATGGGATGTGCCCGGCATCTCCTGGTTTGGGCGTGCGGCGATCTTAAAGATGACAGTGCTCCCGCGTATATCTTATATAAAATGCAGACAATACCAATCGGCTTGCCACCTTCCTTTTTTACGACATATAAAAAACTCTGTAGAACCTTTCTGTGGGGAACTAGAATCAAGTGGGCTAAATTGGTACTACCCAAGTCCGAGGGCGGTATTGGGCTGCCAGACTTGCAGAGGTATCACTGGGCTACGCAGTTAGCCCGAATTGTGGACTGGAGAGTTCACATCAAATGTAAGGGCTGGGTGCGCCTGGAGAACCTAATGGTGGACTCTGACCTTAAAACGGTTCCATGCTTAGCCAAAAAACATAGAACGATAGGTGTACGTACTCACCCTCTAGTCAATGCGACCCTAGAGGTGTTTGATCGGGTGTGCAAAATACATGCAGTCTCAGATATAAACTGTGCTCTCACCCCACTCAGAGGAAACCCCGCCTTTACCCCAGGGATGGCTAGGGGATTTCTCTCTCGGGAATGGCCACACGAAGAGATGCAAACCAGGCATTTCTTCTCGAGAGGTAGACTCCTTAGCCAAAGAGATTTGGCAGCCCATTCGCCCACTAAGTCTTTCCCCCTATGGCCTTATCTACAACTCAAACATTACTTAACCAGCTCAGGAGCCAAGGGAAATTTCACAAAAAACCCGACGACGTTCGAAACTATGTGTATGGAGCACTCCCCCTAGAGACACGTTATTTCGGTGCTTTATGCTTCCATGTTCCATGAAGCACAGAGCATCCTAAGAACTGAGCATGACTTTTGGGAGAAGCAATTAAATACCGAAATCTCACACACAAACTGGGAACGAATCCACTTATATATCCATAAAGGCTCGCTAAATGTCCACACTCAAGAGAATGGATACAAAATGAAGACACGGTGGTACAAAACGCCAGAGATTCTCCACAAATTCATACCCTCGGTCACTGACCGATGTTGGAGATGTGGCCAAGGTCAAGGCACTTTCTTACACATATGGTGGAGCTGCCCTCAGATTCAATCATATTGGCAAAAAGTTCATGAAGTAACGTCTTTAGTATCACTGCTCCCCTTGGAATTTACTCCAGCACAATATCTCCATCACTCAAAAATAACCAAAAAGAAATATTTCAAATCAAGTGCAATGCATATGATTAATGCGGCCAGGCTTTGCCTGCCTGTTCATTGGAGGTCCACGTCGGTCCCAACATTGACTGAATGGACTTCGTGCATTGACCATATTGCAGGGATAGAGGAGCTGATATTTTCCTCTCAGGATAAAATCACCAGATACACGGCAATTTGGGAAAACTGGCACAAATTCCGTAAATCACAGGAATTCCAACAGCTACTGGCTCGTAACGGGCGACGATAGTAGACACTAATACCTAATGGCTTCACTAACTACTCACTGAACTGTCACTGGCAAGGTGACGTGAGCTTAGTACATGGTAGACGGAGAGGGCGGGGGGCTGAGTCCCTTCAACCCTCCCCCAAACTTACCTGATCTTTCCTTTCCACCTTCCCTGTCCCCTTTTCCCAATTTAAATTTCCGAACTCCCCATCCTCTAATCATTTACGTTGGGCAATGACCAAGGGAGGGGTGCGGATTGTGGGGCCTAATGTGAGATGGACCTGCGGTCGGCATCCCCCCAAACAAGAAATGTACAACTGAAGGTGGGGTTTTTCTAAGAGCCCACACGATTGTCTTTACCTCACCATGCTTGCCCTACATACTATAGATTTTCCTTGTAGGAATAAGGGGCATACACATAAGGCCTAACGTAGTTCTTTTAAAATTACTTGTACATGTTGCTTGTACTCAGACCGAAGATGATGTACCATATTCTTTTCTGTAATGATAACAATATATGCTTGTCTGTTGCATTAGTGTAAGGTATTATACATGTTCTGTTTACCATTATCTTTAATAAAAGAAAAATTTTCATGGAAAAAAAAAAAAAAGAATGCCTGCTGCTGAAGTCGCTACGTCCTCTGTTTCTTCCCTAGGAGTCAGGAAAGTCCCACAGACTGCCTTTTCCTTCCCAATTCATCCCTTAATGGATAAATTGTTGTATGAGAATTGGGGACATCCCAATAAACTGTTTGCTCCTCCTAAAAGGTTTTCTATGCATTATCCTCTGGAGGAAAGTTTCACCAAGAAATGGGGGGTCCCATCTGTCGATGCGGCTGTTTCTTGTGTGAATAAAAACCTGACCTGTCCGTTGGATAATGCTCAGGTATTTAAAGATCCAACTGATAAGAAGTTGGAAACATTATTAAAAGCCTCCTTTTCCATGACTGGCGCTGTAGTGCAACCTACAGTCGCAGCCGTGGGGTTGTGTCAGTTCCTCAAGGAACAGGTTAAGCAGATGCTTGGCCTCCTTCCCAGTTAGGAAGTGGAGAATTATGCAGAAATGCTTCAAATTCTGTGTTTCATGATTGATGCGATTTTGGATTCTGTCCAACAAGCATCTCGCTTGTCTCTCCTGTTGGTACACATGCGAAGGGCCCTATGGCTAAAGAATTGGGCAGCTGAGCTGTCTTGCAAGAAGCATTTGATTGGGTTCCCGTTTAAAGGGGAACGTCTGTTTGGAGAAGAATTAGACAAATTTGTCCAAAAGATTTCAGGGGGTAAATCTACTCTCCTTCCAGTCAAAAAGAGCAAACGTCCGTCATTTAGGCGTTCTCTCTCTCCCGGAGCATCAAGCTCTAAGCAGTGGCGATGTCCCTCCTCTACAGGAAAGGCTCAGGGCCAGGGCAGAAAAAGAATTGGGGGCGGAAGCCTGCCAAGCAGAGCCCAAAAGCTTCCTTGTGAAGGGGCGCCCCCGCTCGGCCGAGTGGGGGTAAGGCTTCGGCAGTTTGCAGAAGTCTGGCGGGAAGAGATCTGGGACAAGTGGGTGATCTCTTCGGTATCTCTGGGCTACAAGCTAGAGTTATTTTCCACCTTCTTGTTTTCTAAGGTCAAGGATCCCCAGGGATCCAGTAAAGCAAAAAACACTATTTCTGGCTTTAGATCACTTACTATCCCAAGGGGTGATAGTAGAAGCGGACCCAAAAGAACAGGGTTCAGGGTTTTACTCGAATCTCTTCACCGTTCCGAAGCCAAATGGAAGTGTCAGACCTATCCTGGATCTGAAGGATCTAAACCGGTTTTTACGCATCCGGTCCTTCCGAATGCAGTCAATTTGCACTGTGGTCTCCTCCCTGCAAGGGGGAAGAGTTTATGGCATCAATAGACATCAAGGATGCATATCTCCATGTGCCAATTTTTCCCGCACACCAAAAGGTATCTAAGGTTCGCGGTAGAGCGGCGCCATTTTCAATTTGTGGCCTTGCCGTTCGGGCTCGCTATGGCCCCTCGAGTCTTCACAAAGATTCTGGACCCTCTCTTGGCAAGCCTAAGAGCTCAGGGTATAGCCGTCATGGCTTATCTACACGACTTGCTTCTCATGGAGAAAACAGTAGCGTTCCTGTACCACAGTGTTTCCAGAACACTAGAACACCTGGAACGCCTAGGTTGGATTATAAACCTAGAAAAGTCATCCCTACAGCCTGCTACCAGGTTGGAATACCTGGGTATGTTTATCGACACCGCTCAGGGCAAGGCGTTTCTTCCAAGGCCAGAAGCCTTGGCCATCGGGGATCTGGTGCTCCTAATTCTTGGCAGGAGATCTTCCCCCATTCGGTAATGCGTGAGACTGTTAGGGAAAATGGTCACCTCCTTCGAGGCCATTCCATTTGCCCAGTTCCACTCAAGGCCTCTGCAAAGATGCATCCTTGCGGCCTGGAACAGGAAGCCCCAATCCTTGGATCTTCCTATGCGTCTATCCCCAGGGACACGCAGGAGTCTCATTTGGTGGTTACAAACCGATAATTTGCTGAAAGGCAAAACCTTTCTTCCTCTTCCATGGAAGGTTATTACGACGGATGCCAGCCTGACAGGCTGGGGAGCAGTGTTAGAGGAGACATGCTCGCAGGGGAAATGGTCTGCGATCGAGAAGCTATTGCCCATAAATGTCTTGGAGATCCGGGCAATTTATATGGCTCTCATAAGGTGGTCTTCCAGACTACGGGGTCTCCCTGTTCGGGTTCAGTCCGACAATGCCACAGCAGTGGCCTATATCAATCACCAGGGCGGTACCAGGAGTCTGGTAGCGTTAAAGGAGGTGAATCACATACTTGTCTGGGCAGAAAAGCATGTTCCATTTCTGCAGTCTTCATTCCAGGAGTGGAAAATTGGCAGGTGGATTTTCTGAGCCGCCAGCAGTTGTGCCCAGGAGAATGGGCTCTGCACCCCGACGTGTTTTTGGACATATGTCGCAGGTGAGGTACTCCAGACGTAGATCTGTTTGCGTCCAGGTTCAACAGAAAACTGGACAAATTCGTATCAAGAACAAGAGATACACTTGCTTGGGGTTAGATGATCTGACAGTTCCCTGGGATCAGTACAATCTTATTTATGGCTTCCCCCCCGTACCCGCTTCTGTCTCAGTTCCTGGGAAGAGTCAAGAGGGAAACAAAGTCGGTCCTTTTGGTATCCCCGGCTTGGCCCAGGCGACCGTGGTACGCAGAGATCATGAAGTTGGCAGTAGGCAGGCCATGGATCCTCCCTCTCCGGCCAGATCTGCTCTCACAGGGTCCAATCTACCATCCTGCTTTACACAGTCTGAATTTGACAGTTTGGCTGCTCAGACCCACATTGTGAGAGACTGTGGGCTTTCTACTCTGGTTAATGCCAGAAAGCCGGCCTCCAGGCTTATTTACTACAAAATCAGAAGGGCATATGTTTTCCTGGTGTGAATTCAGGGAACGGCATCCTAGAAAGTATGTCATTAGCAGGATCTTGGCCTTTCTCCAGTCAGGCCTAGAAATGAATTTGGCCGTAAGCACTATCAATGTGCAGATTTCGGCCTTGTCAGTAGTTTTTCAGAAGCCACTTGCATCGCATTCCCTGGTGCGGGCTTTCATCCAGGGGGCTATGCAGATAAGGCCACCAGTCAAACTTTCGGTATGCCCATGGGATCTAAATTTGGTTCTCTCAGCTTTGCAGGGGCAACCTTTTGAACCTTTGCATCTGGCTTCATTAGTTCTTTTGACCCAAAAATTGGTTTTCTTAGTAGCCATTTCCACGTCTAGAAGAGTGTCAGAAGTAGCAGCTCTCTCCAGCAAAGAGCCGTATCTAATTGTTCATAAGGACCGGGTGGTTTCAGGTGGATGTCAGAGGGCAAGAGGATATCACCTTTGGGCGCAGTGTACTGCAGGCTGCAGTTTAGGTCCTCCGGCCCATGGCGGTCTATAATTATGATCTGTGTCTCCCTCCCCTCAATCTGAGCATTGCTATGGGACATCCCACTATGTAATGAAGCTCCTGTGTCCCGTGATGTATGATCAAGACAATGGGATTTTTATATACAGCTTACCTGTAAAATCCTTTTCTTGAGAGTACATCACGGGACACAGTGCTCCCGCCCCTCTTGGGTTTTACGTGGTTTCTTATTGCTTTGCTACAAAACTGAGGTGCCTCCCATATGGGAGGGGTTATATAGGGGAGGAATTCTCCTTAATTGGGGTTAACCAGTGTCCAACCATATTCCCTGCTATAAACAATATTAGGAAGGGTGGACCGAAAGGAAGCAGTTGTGGCCCAATCCCAGCTCAGAACCAAGCTATGTACATTAACAACAGGCACTCCATGCATTGCTCCTACTACATCAATTATTGATGAATTACTCCAGAAATACCAACTTGCCTTCTAATTATTGCTCTTCACCCCTGATAAAAGTTCTGTGATACCAGCAACTAGAAACGCGTCGGGTGTGGGTTTATAAGTTAAGAGTATGTTCAATGTACATTAACAACAGGCACTCCATGCATTGCACCTACTACATCAATTATTGATGAATAGGGATGAGCCGAGCATCCCCTGGTTCGGTTCGCACCAGAACTTTCGAACGGACCCCAAATTCGTACGAACGTTAGAACCCCATTGAAGTCTATGGGACTCGAACGTTCGAAATTAAAAGTGCTAATTTTAACAGCTAATATGCAAGATACTGTCCTAAAAAGGGTTTGGGGACCTGGCTCCTGCCCCAGGGGACATGGGTCATGCAAAAAAAAACTTTTAAAAACGACCGTTTTGGTGGGAGCACTGATTTTAATGACGATTAAAGTGAAAAAAAGTGAAATATTCCTTTAAATATCGTGCCTGGGGGGTGTCTGTAGTATGCCTGTGAAGTGCCACGTGTTTCCCGTGTTTAGAACAGTCCCTGCACAAAATGACATTTAACGGAAATAACGTCATTTAAAACTGCTTGCGGTTTTAATGTTATATCTGGTTCCTGCAATATGGTTGAAAATCATTGAGAAAAATGGCATGGGTAGCCCCCCCTGCCCATTACCAGCCCCTTTGGGTCTTGTACGCATATTAAGGGGAACCCCGTACCCATATTAAAAAAAGTTAATACGTGTGGCCCCCAGGCCCTATATACTCAGAACAGCAGTATACAGGCAACAAGACAGGGACTGTGTAGGTTTGTTGTGTTAAGTTGAATCTGTTTGTAATTTTCAACTGGTACATTTTTAAAGTGTAGCTCCAGTCAAAAAAACTATTTTTAAGCTTTTTGGAAAACATAGGGAAGGGTTATCACCCCTGTATAATTTGTTTTGCCGTCCGTCTTTTTCAGAGCACGA
Source organism: Lithobates pipiens (assembly GCF_037356315.1). Taxonomy (NCBI): domain Eukaryota; kingdom Metazoa; phylum Chordata; class Amphibia; order Anura; family Ranidae; genus Lithobates; species Lithobates pipiens. The sequence continues at coordinate 188,569,976 of NW_027507785.1, read as the reverse complement.
TCTCCTACCGCTGACTGCAAGCTCTATTTAAAACGAGCAAGATAGTTAGCTATATAGGTGGATATAGCGGTGTATACTGGGTTCACAGCACGCAGACAGCACGCACAATCTCCTACCGCTGACTGCAAGCTCTATTTAAAACGAGCAAGATAGTTAGCTATATAGGTGGATATAGCGGTGTATACTGCGTTCAGAGCACGCAGACAGCACGCACAATCTCCTAACACTGACTGACAGCTCTATTTAAAACGAGCAAGATAGTTAGCTATATAGGTGGATATAGTGGTGTATACTGGGTTCAGAGCACGCAGACAGCACGCACAATCTCCTAACACTGACTGTAAGCTCTATTATAAAAGATAGATATATCGCTAGCTATATAGGTGAATATAGCGGTGTATACTGCGGTCAGGGCACGCAGACAACAACCACTACAGAAGAGCAAGAACGAAAAATCGGCCAATAACGATCGGTGTATACTGTGTTGAAGGTACACAGAACACCCACTAACTGCTACAGACGCCAACACACTACACAAGGCCGTCGCGCTGGCGGCCTTATATAGTGTGGGGCGTGTACTACACAGCCTGAGCTATGATTGGCCACTGGCATCCTGCCTGTGGCCAATCATGGCTCTCCTCGCTGCCGGCGCTGTGATTGGCCAAACATGCGTGGTCACAGTGCATGCTTGGCCAATCATGAGCCAGCAATGCACTGCGCAATCAAAGTGCATTGTGGGCCGTGAGCGCCACACAAATTTGGCGCGAACGGCCCATAACGTTCGGAATTCGCAGAACGGGCGAACAGCCGATGTTCGAGTCGAACGTATGTTCAACTCGAACACGAAGCTCATCCCTATTGATGAATTACTCCAGAAATACCAACTTGCCTTCTAATTATTGCTCTTCACCCCTGATGAAAGTTCTGTGATACCAGCAACTAGAAACGCGTCGGGTGTGGGTTTATAAGTTAAGAGTATGTTCAACACTCATTGGTTGGCTTATTTTATGTAATCATGTATATACACATTTGTAGATATACCTCAGGGACACAGTTTGCCTAGCGGTACCTTAGGTTTAATTTGTTTTTGCTTTGTATTTTGCCAATAAAGTATTTTTTATGAATTCAATTGTTGTGTGGTGTTGGTGGTCACTTATAATCCCACTCATATAGGGGACTTTCTTCTTTGAATATTTATTAGGGATGAGACCACCGCACAAAAAGTTTTTTGATCCACTGAGAGCCCCCTCTTATTAAGTAAATATAAGCAGCTGGGGGAACCAAAAGTTGACTTGCATTGCTTTTGTTTTTCCAATTGTTTTTTTCTGAATCACTATATCTTTTTAATTATAGGAATAATTAAAGATTGGTGTTGCACTCCAAACTCAAATAAGTATCAAGTGCTAAAATTAATATCAAGAAGAGTAATTACAATATATAATGAATCAAACACTTAAAAGTGATTAGTACAATAATGGTCAGTAAAAAAAAAGTATTAAAATAAAACCAAACATATCAATAAATAAATGAACTAATTGAATTAATGAAAGTCCATATGGTGAAATAAAGTGCAAATAATGGAGCAATAAACAATTCCTGCAAAAATGATACAGTGCAGATATGGTGATGAAGTGCTATGTAGCATCAACAAGTGATGTTTGTGACTTTGGTGGAATTGGAATTTTCAGTGACTTCAGTGAATGAAATCTTCGGTGTGAAAAACACCCGTAGGTGTACTACCTTCTTACCTCACTGTTTTAAGGTAATCAGCGTGTCAGAGTGTCAAAGCTAGGTGATCCCTCAAGGGGGTGGGGGTTCACTCCATGTTCCAGGGGGTTCCGGGGTATCTATAGCCCGATATCTGCTTCCTCTAATGTCCCATCTCCTGGGGCTAGGTCAGTCAGTGCGGATCCGCTCAAGAAAATAGACCGGGTATGTGTGGAAAAAATTCAGAAAGGAAGGGATCTCTATAGTGTAGTAGGTTTATACTATTTATTTGTATCCATATTCAAACATAGGGGTACTAACATTAAGTAGATTAAAATATGCACAAAGTAAAACGAGCACCAAGCTCGCGGCCAGACTTCACTTCCGGGTACCGTCTATCAACGCGTGCCGTCACCGTCGCGTGACTTCCTCGTGGAAGGACTATATATTTTTAATTAACACCAATATCAATAGAAATATGTCAATAAAAAAATGAGGACGTCTCCTTCTGAAAATATAATTTTCCTGGCAGTTTTCGATAAGGGTCTGGTATGGATTTTGAGGAGACTCAATGCAAAAAAAATAAAAAGCAGAGCAAGCAGTCTGGCTGGCCAGGAACAGGAGGGACACTGAGCAAATAACGCCCCTCTTAAAGTGGAAATTTTGCATTAAGTGTTGGTGACCCCCTGTCATGCCACATTTGGCATGTCATTTTTTTTTGGGGGGGGGGGCAGGTACCCTGTTTTTACAGGACCCAGCACCCACTTCCTCCCCTGGCACTGCGGCGCCGGAAGGAAGATCACCACTCCCCCCTCCCTTCCTGCAATCTTTCAGAACACGTCAGAGGTCCCAGAAGATTGCCCGGCCATTCAGATTTATGGGCAGCCCATAAAACAGGGCATTTTTCTCATGTCCGTAAATGTCCGTACCAGCAGATATGTGCCAGTAAAAGATGGTGGTGGCCGGCTGGTCAGAACTGTGCAGAACTGTGCATGCACAGTTTGCAGATATCACGAGAAGATCTGCTATGATCCACAAGCGCTGCCTCTTTCCGCCAATGCCGCACATTGATAATATCAGCCACATCTCCGCCTGCCAGACTTTAAAAAAGCAGGACCTGAGGGCGGATCGACAGAGGAACCTCGCGTTGGGAGTCGGTAGACAGAGCAGGAGACAGCAGCTAAGGAGAGTGCTGCAGAGTCGGACTCCTGCCCTGCCGGCTGACATGAGCCTGTAACCTGCCCAGCCAGTACATCACAGACAGAGTGCCCTGGTCTGTGTTGGACAGTGAGTGGCTGTGCAGATTGCACAAAGAAGTCAGGCGTCAGGGAGACCCAGGTAAGGGAGGACAGTCACAGTGTTCTCATCTGTGTGCTCACTCGAGTCGGGGGATTGACAGAGTGACTCTGAGTCAGTCTCAGAGAGAGTCAGACAGGGGCCAGGGCCTGGCCCGGGGGAGTATATGAGAGTGAGTGATTCAGTCTCAGAGACGGTCAGTCAGGCAGGCCCCAGCCAACAATCCCTTCCCAGAGCAGGCTGATGGTGGAGGTGGACTGCATGGTGCACTGCAGTGCAGCACAGTGAAAGGGGCATGGGAGGAAGGACACTGATGTAGAGAAGTATGGTAATATGAAGGGGGCAGAGGAAACTACCATGTCTGCGGTCTCTGACCATCTCCTGTATCTTGTCCGCAGTCACTGACCATCTCCTGTATCATGTCTACAGCCTCTAACCATCTCCTGTCTCTGAGGGGTAGTCTGGAGAGGAGTTAAGAGTGGGAGTGCCACTGGGATGGAGGTCATGGGAGAAGTCAAACATGTGTGGACTATGGAGAGGAGACTATAGGATAAAACCAGAGCCACCAAGATAGAGCCATCTGACTAAGCCCTGCACGGTGCACCTGAGAGGAGGTCAGTGACAGCATCGCCTGGCCAGTCTGGGGGGGGGGGGTGCTGATGTAAGGAGGAGTGAATACAATAATGAAAGGGGCACTGATATAAAGGCCCCCCCCCCATTTATTAGTGACCTCCACTTACCTTAGTGTATTTACTCTACAGAAGGTGGTCTCTGGTCACCAGAGTGCCCCCCACATCAGAGTTTATGGCGTTCCCCATTACATCAGAGTCTGCAGGATTCCCCTTTATAGTTCAAGGGGGAACTCAATCTGTGGACCCTAATGTAAGTGGGAACTCTGATGTAAAGAGAAAGCAGTGGACTCTGATATAAGGTGGCCTCTGGTCACCAGAGCCCCCCTATACATCAGAGTTCCCCCTTAGATGATGATCTTCAGCGTTTCCCTTTACATAAGAGTTCCTTTTCTCTGTAAGGGGGAATCCTGCAGCCTGTGATGCAATGGGGAACTCTGTGCTGGTGGGTTATAGTAAACAGACCTGCATGTCAATGGAGAAATATGTTTTTTTACTTTTGTTTAACTTAAACACATTGCTAATAGCACTAGCTATATGTTTATAGTTTACATATTGATATTTGCACTGTTTGGCAATGAAAACTGTAATTTTAGGTACTTTTTTGCAGCGTCAGTTAAAAATGTGGTTGCGTCAGTAAATGTCATGTTTTTTTGCCAGTAAAAAATTGGTGCCATTTGTAAATTTCAGCATCCTGACAGTAAATTTCACTTCGGGAGGTTGGCAACACTGGTTCGCACATGTGCAGTGCGCACCTGGCTGTGGAGCCACAGCCGGGCACCCACAGTTAGAAAGCTGGTGCTCCGGAGAGGAGAAGGAGAAGAGCGAGGCTTCCTACGCCCGCTTCGCTGGATCATGGGACGGGTGAGTGCCTGATTATTAAAAGTCAGCAGCTACACTTTTTGTGGGTGGCACTCTGCTTTAAATCATACCAAGCCACATGCCCTCAACATGGAGAGGGCAAGAGCCTCTTCCCCCACATCCCTTGTTTATTGGATGGGGGGGTCTACTGGTGAAGGAGCTCAGGGCTGGGGCAAAGGGGGGTGGGGCGGAAGGGGAACCTGCCCTGGACGCTTTCAATATTTGTTTTCTCACTCATAATACTGCACAAAGTATCAATTCCCAACTCTGGAACTCTGTTCCCACCACTTCAACTTCACATCATCTCTCTTGTTCAATGCAACCATGAATCATTTTTCTCCTTCCAAAGCTCTCCTCCCTCCATCAACTTTTTCTCCTTCCCGGGTCATTTCACAATCTTCCTTGTTGGTCACTTAAAGTTTGTCTGGCACATGCCACTTGCAGCCATCTACAGTACACGTCTCCTTACCTTCCCTGGCCAATCATGAGTAAGTCAGCACCAATTCAATTTTCCTGCTCCTCTCTCCTGTTCACATTAGGCTGGGTTTAAACTGATGTGGTGCGGGAACCGGAGCGATTTCTGTACAAATGACATACGATGCGGTACAGTGCTTCAGTGTGAACTCAGCCTAACCCTTCTATCTGCTGTCCCATCCATAAATCTGCATTGCACACATCCTGCAGCCTCTGGTCTCAGCTCTGGGCATCCACGTGTGTCAGGGCTGGGCTCAGCCCTTCCTTCTCAAAGCTGTCAGCTAATTGCCAGCTCCTAGCTCTCCACAAATACTCAGCTGTTGATGATATCCTGCTTGTCAGTCCTGCCTACTTAAGCCGTCCAGTCCAGAGGATCTCTGCCTTCACCTTGGTCAACGTCACAAGAAACATCTCCTGCTTTCATGTTTAAAGACTGGCTTTGCTGACATCCCTTCTGGCTCCAGATCCTGCTTGCTGTTCCACAATATTAATCCCTGACTTGTGACTTGGCTGACTATCCACTCTGGTTACTGAACTTTGGCTGTTTTGACTACCTTTGTTCTTTTTACCTTTATTATTAAACATGTGTGATTTAACTGTACTTCTGTCTCGGTCCGATTTCATGTTTTATGACAGTCTGATACCCTTTCCATTCCAGTTTACTTTTATCTCTTCTAATTGTCCTGTTGTAAAATATTTAGACACCTTTAGTATTTTCAGTGTCCTTGGTGATTGTAGATAATAAATTCTTTCTAATAGCCAGTAAAATAAAAATAAGTGTGACTTATTTGATCACACATAGATACAAAAGCAATACAAAAATAATGGATTAAAATACAATGAAAAGAAATGTAGCTTAAAAAAAGTTGTTTACTTGAATGTATGCTAAATGTGTGTATGTATATATATATATATATATATATATATATATATATATATATATATATATATATATATTGTGGCAGCAGGCAGGTAAAGTAACCTGGTTGTATCCAGGATGGGAAATATGTGTGCCCTAGATTCAGGCTTTATGCAGACTTGTACAACTAGAGGGGAAGAGTTAATGAGCCCAGCTGAAGTAAGTGGGCTCATTAAGACCTCTACAAAAAACCCCAGCATGCTTAGGGAGATGCTCCATCCTGGAACCAGTTTTGTGTTGTATAGACTGGGGAGTGTGACACCTGTTCTGTGCGGTGAGTTAACGCCTGTGTGGCAAACCTCTACAACAGAGACAGGGACTGGTGCAGCACAAGGCTGCACTCAGTGGTTAGATAGGGAATCTAAGTGTGTAATTAGAGGTCAAGCTGACCAGGATTTATTTTCATGTTTTATTTTTGTTTGGCTGTTCTATGTTTCACTGCATGTAGCATAAATAAACCGCATCTTTTGTTTTTTTTGCACCTACAACGCTGTCTGCTGTGCCTGATTTTGTGTTGTGAACCCATCCAGGGGGTCACACACACCCGCTGCCGAGCTAACCCCTCACAGTTGGTGGAGAATTTTGGCTTTTTCTTTTTTTTTTAAGGCCAGCATAGAGGAGATACTGAGACAGCTGGCTCTAGCAAATGCAAATCAGCAGCAAGCAAATGCAAATCAGCAGCAAACAAATGCGGGTTTACAAAAGAGCCTTGCAGCCCAGCAGCAGACAAATGCAACTTTGCAGCAGAGTCTGGAAGCTCAGCAGAAAGCTCACCTGCAGAGTTTGGAAGCTCAGCAACAAGCCCAGCAGCAATCTGAAGCCCGCTTCATAGACCTGTTGCAGAAGCAAGAGCAGAGTTTTCGACAGCAAATAGAGACATTAATACAGCAACGTCCGCAGACCAATGAGGCAAGTGGTTACACTAATACCGCATCCTTTGGTGTGAGCCGTTTATTGACAAAAATGACTGGAGAGGATGATCCGGAGGTGTTTTTGACCACATTTGAAAGGACTGCTGAAAGGGAAAAGTGGCCTAAGGAGCAATGGGCTGGACTGGTGGCCCCTCTGTTAACTAGGGAATCGCAGAAAGCTTATTATGACCTAGAGCCTGACCAAGCAAAAGACTATGTGGTGCTAAAAACAGAAATATTGGCACGGCTGGGTGTTACCCTGGCCGTCCGGGCTCAGCGTGTGCATAATTGGACTTTTCAGGTTGGAAAACCACCCAGGTCTCAAATGTATGATCACATTCACCTGAGCAGGAAGTGGCTGCAGCCAGAGATTTTGACCGCACCAAACATTGTGGAACGTGTTGTTATCAATCGTTTCCTGAGAGCTCTTCCTACTGCCATCCAAAAATGGGTAAGCCATGGAGATCCAGAAAATGCAGATAAACTTGTGGATCTGGTTGAGAGGTATTTGGCTACAGAGAACCTGACCACCTCTTCCAGGGACTCACGGACTTTCCACCCTAAGACCAGATCATTCCCAGTGGCGGGTAAGATGACTCCAAGGGGTGAGGGTGGAGAGAGTGAGAGAGTGGGAGTTCTGTCTAAGGTCTGGCGGGAGCAGCCCGGGAAGCCCAGGCTGCAAGAGGCAGCGAAAAAGATTATTTGCTACCGCTGCCGCCAAGAAGGACATATTGCAGCCAATTGCCCAGTTGTGGATGAGCCTATGCAATGTGACTTTATAAGGGAGAGACGTCAGTCGCTGTTTGCGACAGTTGCATGCACTGCCATTCGGGGACCTGAGAAACATTTATGTAAAATGTGTATTAATGGTAGAAATGTTGATGTGTTGCTGGATTCAGGTAGCCTGGTAACATTGATAAAAGCTGAATTAGTTACTACAAAGTTCTCTGGGAAGAACAAGGTGGCTGTTATTTGTGTGCATGGGGACACCCGAGAGTATCCTGTAACTTCAGTGTTTTTTGAGACCCCCAAAGGTAACCTCTCTCATCAGGTGGGGTTAGTGTCTCACTTACCACATGATGCTATTGTGGGAAGGGATTTTCCAAAATTCTGGGAACTCTGGGATTGTCCTGAGCCCCCCACTGGTGCCCATATAAACCAGGAAGATGACCAGAATTCCTCTGGGAGTGGTGAGGACTCTCCTGAATTTCCCTTGTGGGTATTGGCGGGGGAAACTCGAGAAACTGGGGAGGAGCCAACATCCTCAGATGAAAACATGCCGTCTGTGGAGTTTTCGGATCTTGAGGTTCACAGGGAAAATTTTGCCACAGAATAGTTAAAAGACCCCACCCTAATAAAGGCACGGGAAAATGTGGTGAAAATAGATGGCGAGTTAGTGAACCCAGATAAGATTTGCACTTATCCTTACTTCACTATGGAAAGGGACCTACTGTATCGAGTGGCTCAAAGGGCAGAAGAAACCATTGAGCAACTTGTAGTGCCCAAACCTTACAGGAAGTTGGTGTTAGAATTGGCCCATGGGCACATTCTGGGAGGTCATCTGGGGGCCGAGAAAACCAGAGAGAGGGTACTGCAGAGATTCTATTGGCCTGGGGTCATGAAGGAAACAGAAAATTATTGTTCCTCCTGCCCTGTGTGTCAGAAGTCGGCACCTATGCCACATTTCCGTAACCCGCTGGTACCTCTTCCTATCATTGAGGTCCCCTTTGAGAGGATCGCAATGGATTTGGTAGGTCCAATAATGAAGTCTGCTAGGGGGCATCAGTACATTTTGGTTATATTGGACTATGCCACACGTTATCCGGAAGCAATTCCTCTTCGAAATACCTCGGCCAAAACCATAGCCAAAGAGCTATCTCTTGTTTTTAGCCGCGTGGGTATTTGTAAGGAACTGCTTACGGACCAAGGTACACCCTTTATGTCCAGGGTTATGAAAGAACTATGCAAGTTGTACAAAGTGACACAATTGCGTACATCTGTGTATCACCCCCAAACAGATGGGTTGGTTGAAAGATTCAACAAAACCCTAAAACAAATGTTAAAGAAGGTGGTGGATAGAGATGGAAAGAATTGGGACTGTCTAATACCCTATCTGATGTTTGCCATTAGGGAGGTACCCCAATCCTCTACGGGTTTCTCACCCTTCGAGTTGCTCTATGGGAGACACCCGAGAGGGCTGCTGGATATCGCCAAGGAAACTTGGGAAAATGAGAGTTCTCCTCACAGGAGCGTGATTGAGCACGTCGCCCTGATGCAAGATAGAATTGCACAGGTAATGCCAATCGTAAAGGAACATTTGACCCAAGCGCAGTTAGCACAGCAGAGAGTGTACAACCGTGGGGCCAAGACCCGTACTTTTTCCCTGGGGGATAGGGTCTTGGTGCTAGCCCCTACGGTTGAAAGCAAATTTCTGGCCAAATGGCAAGGTCCATACGAAGTAATTGAAAAAATTAGTGAGGTGAACTACAGGGTTAGACAGCCAGGAAGGCGAAAGCCGGAGCAGATATATCACGTCAATCGGCTGAAAGCCTGGAGGGATAGGGAATCCCTAGTCACAGAGACTTTGTCACAAGCACAGCCTGATTGCTTAGTTCCTGAGGTTGGAATAGCAGACACCTTATCGAAAGCCCAACAACAGGAGGTTAAAGAGTTTGTACTTCGTAACAAAGAGATTTTCTCTGAGCTGCCGGGACAAACATCTGGCGTAGAGCATGACATTATCACCCCGCCAGGAGAAAGGGTAAAACGAAAACCTTATAGAATACCAGAGGCCCGACGGGAGGCAATACGTGGGGAGGTTCAAAGGATGCTGGAATTGGGTGTGATAGAGGAGTCCCAGAGTGACTGGTCCAGTCCTATCGTACTAGTGCCCAAACCTGATGGGAGCTGGCGGTTTTGTAACGATTTTCAACAATTGAATAAAGTTACAAAATTTGACACCTACCCCATGCCACGTATAGATGAGTTGATTGACCGGCTGGGAACAGCCCGATATATGACAACTCTTGATCTCACCAAAGGGTATTGGCAAATTCCCCTGGCCGAGTCGGCCAAGGAGAAAACTGCGTTTGTAACCCCAGATGGGGCATTCCAATATAATAGAATGCCGTTTGGGTTACAGAATGCACCGGAAACATTCCAGCGGAAAATGGATAAGATTCTGAGGCCCCATCAGAAATATGCTGCAGCTTACCTGGATGATGTGATTATCCATAGCACAGACTGGGTCTCACATTTGCCAAAAGTACAAGCAGTCCTAGACTCTATCCGGGAAGCTGGGTTTACAGCCAATCCAAAGAAGTGTACCATTGGACAGGAGGAGGCCAAATATCTTGGGTACACTATTGGGAGGGGGGTGATAAAACCCCAAGTCAATAAAGTCGAGGCCATACAGAGTTGGCCACGTCCCAACAACAAGAAACAGGTACGAGCCTTTCTGGGAATCGCTGGCTATTATCGACGATTCATTCCCCATTTTGCTTCTCAGGCTGTGCCCCTCACCAACCTGACAAAAGGGTAAGAGTCTGTCATGGTTAAATGGTCCCCAGAGGCTGAAGAAGCATTTCAGTCCTTAAAAACAGCCTTATGTAGCCAGCCAGTGTTGTACTCACCAGACTTCTCTAAGGACTTCGTTGTACAAACTGATGCATCAGATGTTGGGTTAGGAGCAGTGTTATCCCAGGTCTGGAACGGGGAAGAGCACCCAGTCATTTACCTCAGCAGGAAGTTGAAGTCCCATGAGGTAAATTACGCCACGATTGAGAAGGAATGTTTAGCAGTGAAGTGGGCTCTAGATTCCCTTCGGTACTATCTGCTAGGTAGGCACTTTGACCTGGTGACTGATCACGCTCCTTTAAAGTGGATGGCTCAAAACAAGGAGACCAATAGAAGGGTAAATAGGTGGTTCCTGGCCCTACAGGAATTTAACTTTACAGTTAAGCATCGCCCTGGTGTTAAAATGGGGAATGTGGATGCTTTGTCTCGGATACATGCGTGTCTGACTGCTTGTGTTACAACCCCAAGGTTGAAACAAGAGGGGGGGGTATGTGGCAGCAGGCAGGTAAAGTCACCTGGTTGTATCTAGGATGGGAAATATGTGTGCCCTAGATTCAGGCTTTATGCAGACTTGTACAACTAGAGGGGAAGAGTTAATGAGCCCAGCTGAAGTAAGTGGGCTCATTAAGACCTCTACAAAAAACCACAGCATGCTTAGGGAGATGCTCCATCCTGGAACCAGTTTTGTGTTGTATAGACTGGGAAGTGTGACACCTGTTGTGTGCGGTGAGTTAACGCCTGTGTGGCAAACCTCTACAACAGAGACAGGGACTGGTGCAGCACAAGGCTGCACTCAGTTGTTAGATAGGGAATCTAAGTGTGTAATTAGAGGTCAAGCTGACCAGGATTTATTTTCATGTTTTATTTTTGTTTGGCTGTTCTATGTTTCACTGCATGTAGCATAAATAAACCGCATCTTTTGTTTTTTTTGCACCTACAACGCTGTCTGCTGTGCCTGATTTTGTGTTGTGAACCCATCCAGGGGGTCACACACACCCGCTGCCGAGCTAACCCCTCACAATATATATATATATATATATATATATATATATATATATATATATATATATATATATATATATATTCAGCCACTACCAGTTCTAACGTAGCAGCAGTGGAGGGTGACTGAATACATGAAATCTAAGACCCCGTACACACTATTCGATTTTCTGTGTATTTACCAAAAACATTACAACCTTAAGAGTTTCAATTTATATGCAATCAGACAGGCCCTTGCACTACATGGTTTTGGTAAATATGAAGACAAAAATCTGCAGAAAATCTAATAGTGTGTATGGGGACTGAGCTAGCTTGTTACAGAAAAGTCCTCCTCCATTCATATTATCTTGAAGGAGGGGCATTCCAAGTGTCTGCAACTCAACTGACTTTATAACTTACAGTATATTCAAACTTACAAACCACTATTTATCGGCGTATAGCACGCACTTTTTCCCCCTGAAAATAGGGGGGAAATCACAGCTGCGTGTTATATGCCGATATCGTACCTTGGAGGAGAAGGGGGGGGGGGGGGGGGGGATGAGCACCGCTGGAGTCACCGAGCTGACATGTCCTGTTTACTCTGACATCACACACACATCCCGCCTCCGCCACCGGCATTGGACCAGTGTTCTGTCAATCACAGGAGCTGGTCCAATGGCGATGGCAGAGGTGGGACTGAGAGCCGAGTACTGTAAACAGAGGATGACAGCTCGGTGATTCTGGCGGTGCTTGTCCCCCCTCCTGGTTTCCCGCACAGCATGAGAGATGGTGAGGCTGCAGATAAGCATCAGGCTGCATTGGATGGGCACAGATCAGGCTGCAGATGGGAACAGAGGTTGCATTGAGGCTGCAGATGGGCACTAATCAGTCTGCATTAATTGGCACTGACCATTATTTTGCTTCAAAGTGGTTTATTTGAAAAAAAATTAATAAAAATGTTTTCCTGAAACTTCCCTCTTAAATTGGGGTGCATGTTATACACCGGCGTGTGTTATACGCTAATAAATAGAACTTATTTTTCATTTAAATCAAATAATACATACACCAATATATGTATACCCAATACAAAATTATTTCCCATATTAATATCTTAATTTAAGAAATATTACAGTATAAAACTTCTTTACTTATTCTTAAAGTCTAATTTTTTCTATAAAAATAACAAACAGGTTATACTTACCTGCCCGGTGTAGTGGTTTTGCACAGAGCAGCCTGGATCTTCTTCTTTGGCTCTCCTGGCCCCTTCCTCCTGTCAAGTGCCCCCACAGCAAGCTACTTGCTATGGGGGCACCCAAGCCGACCCTCAGCTCTGTGTGTCCATTCAGACACGGAGCCCCTGTTCGACCCCGCCCCTGTCTCTCCTGATTGGCTAACTGACTTTGACAGCAGCAGGAGCCAATGGCACCACTGCTGTGTCTCAGTCAATCAGAAGGGAGAGTCACGGACAGCCAAGGCACTCGTGGACATCCCTGGATAGAGATGGAGCTCAGGTAAGTTTTAGGGGTTCACTATATTATATATATATATATATATATATATATATATATACCGTATATACTCGAGTATAAGCCGAGATTTTCAGCCTCTTTTTTGAGGCTGAAAGTGCCCCCTCGGCTTATACTCGAGTCACCGCTGTCTGACTGCTCGATCAGCGTATCGAGCAGACAGACGGCGGACATTAAAATTCAAAAGCCGCGCCTCCTTCTCCGCCTCCGCCTGTGATAGGCGGAACAGTGAATTTCCCAGCAGTCAGTGTTCCGCCTATCACGGACATCCGCTCATTCTCATACTACGGACGACGATGAGAGGATGTCCGTGATAGGCGGAACACAGGCTGCTGGGAAATTGAGTGTTCCGCCTATCACAGGCGGAGGCGGAGGCGCGGCTTTTGAATTGTAGAATGGCCGCCGAGAAGAGCGGCGATCCATCGGCACGACACGGGACGGAGGAGGCACGGGACGGAGGAGGCTCGGGACGGAGGCTCGGGACACAGGTAGGCTGCACGGACACACACACAGGGATGGATGTATTTTTAAATGCAACCAATGTGCAAGTACATGCATTGGTCATGATATTGGTATTTTGTGGTCCCCAGCACTGCAGACTGATACAGGAAAGGGTAGAACTAAGAGCCAATGAGTTGTGAGCAGTACATGTGCTGAAAAGAAATATGATGAGGAGAAAACAGGAGGAACCGTGAACTATTACAGCTTTTTGTACAATCCTTTCACAGGCTAAGGGCAGGAAGTTGACCTATCTGTATTTCTTAACTACAACACATATATGTCAGGTCACCAGTCTGTCTGCGCTATATGGTAAAACCGTGTAAAATCTCAGGAGTGGATGGACACACACACACACACACACACACACACACACACACACAGGGATGGATGGATGGATGGATGGATACACACACACACACACACACACAGGGATGGATGGATGGATACACACACACACACACACACACACACAGGGATGGATGGATGGATGGACACACACACAGGGATGGATGGACGGACACACACACAGGGATGGATGGATGGATGGACACACACACAGGGATGGATGGACGGACACACACACAGGGATGGACGGACACACAGGGATGGACAGCCATGTCTCACCCTCGGCTTATACACGAGTCAATAAGTTTTCCAGTTTTTTGGGGGTAAATTGGGGGCCTCGGCTTATATTCGGGTCGGCCTATACTCGAGTATATACGGTATATATATAAAATTGCGCTACCAAATATGCCCCAGTTGAAGCAAGTTATTGCGAAACATGTTGGGTACTTAGCCTGCTGGCGATATTTTCCACGCATCCAGATGACAGCTTCTTTCTTTTTCTTTTTTGTACCCCTCTTCACTGTGGGCTTGTACATGCATGTATTTCTAATTTTATATATTTTTTAACAAACTTATTTTTTCACTGGATTTAATCTACTCTATGAGGAGGCCTTTTTTCTTTACCCCTTTCTTATTTTTTATACACCTACTATGATGTGAATACTTCCTACGTTGGAGTTTATGCTGAGGATATCCTACATTGGAGACCCCGTTTATACAGAGTATAGAAGACGGCGTAGCGGAGTGGAGGTTCACAGCATCCCTTTTAGAGGATTGCTGTTCATTACAGCTTGACACCTGACTGACTCACCACTAAGGTGTGTGGGTCCACACCTTCAGGTAAGAGTACCCATTACTTATCTCTGTTTATCCCATACGCTGTATTACCTGCATGAGGAGTAGTGATGGCCGAACGGTTCGCCCGGCGGTCGTTCCGCTGCGAATTTCGGCTGTCCGTGGTCTGCCCGATCGGCGGACTATTGCCGCCGTTCACCCGGCGGACTTCCATGTTTGCTGTGTAAAAGAACTTTGACCTATGATGACACATCCATCATGGGGTAGAGGACAGCCAATTGAGACATTACAGCACATGGACACTTGGACATTCCCCCTAACTTATAAATAGACCCGATCCTTCGGCCATTTTACATTCTTTCTTCTGTCACTATAGGGAGAGGTTGCTGTGTGGAGCAGGGAGAGATTGCAGTGAGCCAAATCGCTAGCTATTTGGTACACAAAAGTTCTTTTCAGGACTGGTATAGGTGTTAGGTGTAGTTCAGGATATAGGTTTGAGGCACTGCTGTGATACTGATTGTTGCAGCAGCCTGAGTGTCTTTTGTCAGTTTAGAGAAAGGGACAGGACAGTGTGTGCTGCAGGGACAATCAGTTTAATCATTAGCTGTTACTATCAGGTCCACAAAAGTGTTATTCAAGTTATTGTTCCAGCAGCCTCTGTTTTGTCAGTTTATATAGGGACAGGCAGGAAGCTGTGTGTGAGGCAGTGAGGGTCAGTTTAATCAGTAGCTGTTACTACTATTAGGTCCACAAAGGTTCTTTTCAGGACTGGTATGGTAATAGGCTTGTACACGTATAATATTCTTTCTTCCAAATATAGAAAGAATATTATACTTGACTGCTGCCCTTCTGCTGCAGTCTGCTAATCATTCACAACCTACTTGTTCCACAAAGGTCCTTATAAGGACTGGTAAGGTGTAGGGTGCTACAGTATATAGGGTTGAGTGAGGTACAGTCTGCTATTCCGTAAGGACTGGTATAGGTCCACAATACATAGGGTTGAGGTGTACTACTGCTGACCGCTGCCCTATACTGCAGAAGTCCTTCATCAGTATAGGGACTGACGTACAGTCTGCTAATCAGTCACACACAACCTACTTGTTCCACAAAGGTCCTTATAAGGACTGGTAACCTGGTCTAGGGTGCTACAGTACATAGGGTTGAGGGAGGTACAGTCTGCTATTCCGTAAGGACTGGTATAGGTCCACAATAAATAGGGTTGAGGTGCACTACTGCTAAACGCTGCCCTATACTGCAGCAGTCCATCAGTATAGGGACTGAGAGTTTTGTCACAGGGTCATTTAAAAAATGACAGGCAGAGGAAGAGGCAGGCCCTTCCGCAGGGGTGGTAGGGGTAGGGCAGGAGCAACAGGCTTGAGACAAAGTGGGAAGTTGCAGAAGGTGCTTTCAATTCATTTAACCACTTCCCGACCAGCGCACGACGATGTACGTCGACAGAATGGCACAGGCAGGCATATTGGCGTACAGGTACGTCCAATATTCGATGCCGCCCTGCCATCGGGAGCGTGGCGCCGGCGGCGCGCTCCCGCGCTGGTCGGGACCCCCGTGAGTCCGGTCGCGGGACCCGCGGACTCGATCGCCGTGGGCATCCCCGCGATCGTCTCACGGAGCGGCCGAATGGAGGAAATGCTGTGTAAACAACATTTTTCCATTCTGCCTAGCAAGTATGTGATTGGAGCAGAGATCAGTGTACACTAAATGAAAGCCCAACCCCCCCACAGTTAGTAACACACCCCTAGGAACACTTAACCCCTACACTGCCACCCACTGGTTAACCCTTTCACTGCCAGTGTCATTTACACAGGAATCACTGCATTTATATAGCAGTGATTACTGTATAAATGACAATGGTCCCAAAAATGTGTCAAAAATGTCCGATGGGTCCCCCACAATGTCGCAGTCACAATAAAAATCGCAGATCGCCGCCATTACTAGTAAAAAAAAAAAAAAAAAAAAAAATTATTAATAAAAATGCTATAAAACCATCCCTATTTTGTAAACGCTATAACTTTTGCGCAAACCAATCAATAATCGCTTATTGCGATTTTTTTTACCAAAAATATGTAGAAGAATACGTATCGGCCTAAACCGAGGGAAAAAAAGTTTTTTTATATATTTTTGGGGGATATTTATTATAACAAAAAGTAAAAAATAATGCGTTTTTTTTCAAAATTGTCGCTCTATTTTTGTTTATAGCGCAAAAACTAAAAACCGCAGGGGTGATCAAATACCACCAAAAGAAAGCTCTATTTGTGGGAAAAAAAGGACGTCAATTTTGTTTGGGAGCCACGTCGCACGACCGCGCAATTGTCAGTTAAAGCGACGCAGTGCCGAATCGCAAAAAGTGGTCTGGTCTTTGACCAGCAAATTGGTCCGGTCTGAAAGTGGTTAAAGGACGCACCAGAATTGGTTGAGTGGCTCACTCAGCCTTACTCTTCTGCACCCTCCTTATCCTCTCGATCTGCACCATCTTCTTCACTCTCTGCTATGTGCACCCCCAAAGACACTACCACCAATAACACCACCACCACCACATACCTTCTGCTTGAGTCATAGGAATTATTTTCCGATCCATATCAAGACATTTCTGATGCGCAGCCACTCTTGGTATTGGATCACGAAGAGGAGGTAGCAACAACCGCTACTCAGCAGTCGACAGTACCCAGATCAGCCCAAGGAGGAGGTTGGTCCCCGGTGTTGCTGCCTACTCCGAGATCTCTACTTATAGCGGTGGGGAAGGTGACGTCGATGATGACGTGTCTAGTGATGTCACATGGGTGCCCACAAGAGGAAGAGGAGGGGAGTTCAGAGGGAGATATGGACCAGCAGATAGGGAGGAGAAGCAGGAATAACTTACATTGCACAGGAGGCCAAAGCAGACTGCAATTGTATCAGGAGCGAGTCATCGACCATGTACGGTCACATCTGGCGCTCCCAGGACACCGGCACATGGCTCCGCAGTGTGGGCTTTTTTTTAACGTGTCCGCTGCTGACAATAGCGTTGCCATCTGCAATCTTTGCAGTCAACGCATTAGTTGCGGTAAGCCCAGCACTCACCTAGGGAAGACCGCCTTAAGAAGGCACATGAGTAGCCATCACTGAGCCCAGTGGGAGCAACGGAACACACAAAGCCACACTCCAGGCTCTCACCGTCCAGCCTCGTCTTCTACTTCTCCTTCTCCTCTCTCCTCACAATTGTCCTCCACTCCACCTTCCATCACGCCAAGCTCACGTTTTTCTGCAAAAAGGCAGGCTTCCATGGGCCTAATGTTCGAGCGTAAAAAAATGATGACGCCGGATAACCCTCTTGCCCAACGGTTGACGGCTGGCTTGTCAGAACTCATAGCCTGCCAACTACTGCCATATAAACTGGTGGACTCAGAGGCCTTTCGCAAATTTGTGGCCATTGGAACACCACAATGGAAGGTCCCAGGAAGGAAGTATTTCTCACAGAAGGGCATCCCAGAGCTATATGGCCATGTTCAGCGGCAAGTGAATGTATCTCTGGCACACAGTGTCGGTGCCAAGATACATCTGACCACAGACACGTGGTCTAGCAAACACGGGCAGGGAAGGTATATCACTTTTACTGCCCACTGGGTGAACCTTCTGACGGCCGTCAAGCATGTAACCCGTGGCACCCGTGTAGATTTGGTTTTACTGCCATGGATTGCATGCAGGCCTGGCCCTTATTCTCCTCCTCCTCCTACTCCATCCTCCTCCCTCTCCTCCTCGGCTGACTCCTCCTTTTCCGCTGCTAGCGTCTCTTCTGCTGCGCCGCCCAAGCTCCCCAGAACCTATTCGACATGCCAGGTGAGACGTTGCCATGCCGTCCTGCGTCTGTTGTGCCTGGAAGCCAAGAGCCACACTGGCCCGGCACTCCTTTCAGCTTTGCGTTCACAGGCAGATCAGTGGCTAACACCGCTCAATTTGACAGTTGGTAAAGTGGTGTGTGACAACGGTGCCAATCTGCTTAGCGCATTGAAAAAGGGCAAAATCACGCACGCGCCACGCATGGCACACGTCTTAAACTTGGTCGTGCAGCGATTCGTTGTCAAATACCCTGGGGTCCAGGACCTCTTGCGGAAGGCAAGGAAAATCTCGGCCCATTTCAGAAGATCTTACACGGCCATGGCTCGCCTTGCTGACATTCAGCGGCAACACAATCTGCCGGTCAGACGTCTTATTTGCGATTGCCCGACGCAATGGAACTCAACCTTCTATATGCTTGATAGGCTGCTCCAGCAGAAACGTGCAGTTAACGTCTACTTGTATGAACTCTGTGGCAGAACAGGTTCTGGGGAGCTGGGGTTTTTTCACCGTGCCAGTGGCTGCTCATGCGCGACGCATGCAGACTTCTGAACCCATTTGAGGAGATAACCAAACTGGTCAGTCGCAGCCCAATGTCGCCATCAGTGACATGGTACCTTATGCCTTCTTTATGGAGCGTGCATTGCGTCATGTCATTGATCAAGCTGTGGAGGAGCGGGAAGATGAGGAAGTCGCAATGCTGGATGAATTCCCAGGGGGGGGCTACTCTATCTGAGACAAGTGAACAACAGGAGTCTGAAGAGGAGTCAGAGGAGGATGGTGCCGGGGTGGATGATGAGGAGCAAGAAGAGCATGCTTTAAACCTTTCTGGGATCCCTGTTGTGCGTGGATGGGGAGAGGAGAAGGAAAAGGACTCAGAATGCAGCACTTCCAGGCCTTGCTTCGAGAAATTCTGCATTCTGCTTTTGCGTGCGCTGGCAGAGGAGCAATTCCCGCTCCCAGAGAAGGAGTTGCGGGTACCAATCCAACAGCGCCTGCAAGAAGAGGCCGGTTTGAAGATGTGTTGGTGACTTCGGATATGAGGTCATTCTTTCAGCCGACCCATCGACAGGTGTCATCCGGATCCAGCATCAGAGAACGCCTAGACCGTCAGGTGTCCGACTACATCGGGTTAACGGCCGATGTGGACGCTCTGAGGAGTGATGAACCCCTGGACTACTGGGTGGGCAGGCTTGACCTCTGGCCAGAGCTTGCCCAATTTGCAATCGAACTGTTGGCTTGCCCCTTGTCCAGTGTCCTGTCCGAAAGGGCGTTCAGCGCAGCAGGGGGGATCGTGACCGATAAGCGTACTCGCCTAGCTCACGACAGTGTTAACTACCTCACATTTCTAAAAATGAATGAGGCATGGATCTCGGAGGAATTCAACACATGTGACCAGTAGACCATGTATATGTCGATAAACAATTTTTTAATCGAGCATACAGACCTTCTTTCTTCATTTGGCTCACTTCCTTGTCCAAAAAAAGCACACCGTACTATATGCCCGTACCCTCCTCTTTGAAGAGGTTGAGCGGTGTCATATTTCTACTGGGGCTGCTTATTGTGAGGGGCTCCCACCATCCCTCTGCTGTGCTGACTTCCTCCTGGGGTTGCTTATTATCAGGGGCTCCCACCATCCCTGTGCTGTGCTGACTTCCTCCTGGGGCTGTACCTCTGCTGTGCATATTATGAGGGGCTCCCACCATCCCTGTGCTATGCTTATTATGAGGGGCTCCCACCATCCCTGTGCTATGCTGACATCCTCCTGAGGTTGCTTATTATGAGGGGCTCCCACCATCCCTGTGCTATGCTGACATCCTCCTGGGGCTGCTTATTATGAGGGGCTCCCACCATCCCTGTGCTGTGCTGACTTCCTCCTGGGGCTGTACCTCTGCTGTGCATATTATGAGGGGCTCCCACCATCCCTGTGCTATGCTCATTATGAGGGGCTCCCACCATCCCTGTGCTATGCTCATTATGAGGGGCTCCCACCATCCCTGTGCTATGCTGACTTCCTCCTGGGGCTGCTTACGGTGCAAGTGTCAGTGCTGTATATCACGGTGCTGCTGTCAGTGCTGTATATCACGGTGCAGGTGTCATTGCTGTATGTCACGCTGCTGATGTCAGTGCTCTCTCTCACGGTGCTGCTGTCAGTGCTGTATATCACGGTGCTGGTGTTAGTGCTTTATGTCACGCTGCTGATGTGAGTGCTCTCTATCACGGTGCTGTTGTCAGATCTTTACACATTGTTCACGTGGATTTCTGTATTGTTTATTTATACATATTGCATTTGTATTATTTTTATTATGCTTGGCTTATGCTATGCCACTGTGCAAATTTTTTTTTCACCTTTTTCACAAGTAGGTGATTTTTTTCACTTTTTAGCGCCGCATTTTTTGTTTTAAGTTTTAGGGGTTGCTGGGGCGGCTGCTGCACACAGAAGGCTTTTTATCTTAATGTATAGAATGCTTTAAGATAAAAAAAAACCTCCTTCCTTTACAACCACTTTAACAGTTCAGAGATCCAAACCATGTATGGGAGGGCTGAATGTACCCAAGTTGATCAATCAACTTCGGTACAACCAGCCTGTTAGATTTTACATGTGATTATTGCTAGCGGCTGTTTTAGCCCCTGACAATAATCACTGTTCTCCCAGTGGGGATAGCTTCCTGTGGTTGCAGGAAAGAAATTTGCTTTTGTCAATCTGCAGCCTTACCGTATTTTCCGGTGTATAAGGCGACCCCCTAATTTCACTTTTTTTCTACAGTTTTTGCCTATATTCACTGTATAAGACAACCCCCCTTCCAAGGCTTCATATTCCCAATATTTCCTCCTCCTTGCTGGAGCCATACTGCGCTGAGCCAATCATGACGAGCGATGTATCCTATTAATGATTACAAAGCCTGCTCGGATTGGCAGAGGCTGTAACATCAGCCTGCGCTTCTCTGACTCTCAAAGCCAATCCGAGCAGGCCTACTCTAAGGCCGGCCATATACAGAGTTTCTTTCCTAGAACCACGGGTTGCAGGAAAGAAATTTTCTAGATTCCCCCATCAACACAGTGGTAATGCAGGAATCCCTCCTGTCGGGCCATTGTCTTCTCCTGGCGGGGGAAGCTGTCCCCGCAGGGAGAAGACAGTGATCATCGCTAGTGGCTATTGCAGTCGCTAGCTATAATCTCACGTAAAACCTGGCAGGCTGGTTGTCCGCAAGTTGACCGATCAACTTGGTATATTCAGCCTGCCCATACATAGTTCCAATCTCAGATGTGTGATGAAAGGCTTTTGGCAGAAAATCGGACCGTTTACGCTCCATCGGACAATTGTCGGATTTTCCGTGGACAAATGTTGGATGGCAGGCTTTAAAATTTTTCCCGCAATGTCTGTTGGATTTTCCGAGCGTGTGTACACAAGTCCGTCGGACTAATTGTCCAAAGTACAAACACGCATGCTCGAAAGCAAGGATCAGCCAGAAGAAGTCGGTCTTGTAAACTAGCATTCGTAATGGAGAATTAACATTTGAGACATGGCAAATTATGAAATCTCAAAATGCAGCGCACATTCTTTTCTTCTTTAATGGGATAATAATGAAGCTGTTTTGCTGATGATACTGATGGAGTTATTGCAATCACATTTTAAAAGGCTTTATTTTTCTGGTGATATCAAGAATGTTATTATGCTTGTTATTTATTTTATTTTATTTTTTTTGGTGCGAGTTACCACAACACCATTCTCTCATAGTTTTTAAGATCAAAGATATGACAATGTTGGTGCCCCTTATTCATTTTACATTGTATTTTTTTTTTTAAATGTAACAGCCTACTCCCAAACTGTCATTTGAATTAACACACATAGCCAAGTATTATTCTCCACAATTTTTTAGACATGCTATCTGCCAATAGAACTTAACCAAAAAGTGCATTCTATGCATCAAAAAATATAGAATATTTATCACATCATTCAACCAAAAAAATTAAATAAAAGCCTCATGCATGTGTCCTGCTTCTTAATATAAGGGGGTCAACAATGCCAAGAGTTGGTGAAAGCAGGGGTCCGTCATCCAGAGAGAATTACGAAAATCACCCAAATTATTCTCCTGGAGCTCCCGCAGCAAAAGCATATGAAATAATTGGTTAAGATTAATAAAACTACCAATTTTTGGTCCAAGAAATCCTCCTCCTGTTCCTGGACTGGACTTGGGTCAAAGCAATAACTCCAAGACCAATAATAAATAACACATTATCTCCTCCGATTCCGCTGCACGTCTGGTTGATGAACGGCCATTCAGAAACCTTCATCAAAAGCACCTCTATAGGGTTACGGTGAGAAGGCGCCCCCGTCACTCAAAGACCAATTTTTCTGTATCTGACAGGTGCATATCATTGCAATTTTTTACAGCAAGGCCAATTGTTGCTTTCATCAAGATTACTTCTATAAGGTTAGGGTGGGAAGGTGCCACTGAAACCCAAAAAACAATTTTTCCCACCCTGTACTTCTATCCAAAGTCAAAGTGACACCAGAATGTATCCAAAAAAAAATCTAATCTTGTTCCCAGTGCACTACACTGTGGCCTCATCATACACACTGGCTCCCCAGCTGTTGCTGAGCAAATTAAAGGCAGCTTGCAGGGAAAAGGTCAATTATTGCTGCATTAGATTCTAGACATGGTACAGATCTGCCACTTTACAGGTAGACTAAAGCCCCATACACACTATAAGTTTTTCTGCTGAGTTTTTCCTTCAGATTTACCAAAACCATATAATATGAGGTCAAACCTTAGGATTTTCAATTTGTATGCAATCAGGCAGGCCCTTGCACTACATGGTTTTGGTAACTGAAGGAAAAAATCAGCAGTAGATATGGACGAATTTCCGATAGGGCGTTTCGAGAACGGAAGTTTGCGAACCGCAAAGCTCGAGGTGGGCCCCATTGACTTCAATGCCAGGCGAACTTTAAAAACCTACAGGTCATATTTTCAGCCACAAAATAATTATTAGCTGTGCACACATAGTCCCACCACATGGCCACTGACATAACACATGTATGAAGTGAATCTGGGATCAACAACTACAAGCATTCTTTTTTTATATGTGAAATTTTGACAATTCAGGACTCAGGAGCGCATGAAGGCAATGGAGGAGAGGAAAGGTCAGGGTAGGCTATGAAGAGGGTGCAGGAGATGATCACCAGCACCACGATAGAGTGCACTGACACCAGCACTGAGAGAGCACTGACACCAGCACCGTGATAGAGTGCACTGACACCAGCACCGTGATAGAGTGCACTGACACCAGCACCCACCGTGATAGAGAGCACTGGCACCAGCACCGTGATAGAGAGCACTGGCACCAGCACCGTGATAGAGAGCCCTGACACCAGCACAGTGATAGAGAGCACTGACACCAGCACCGTGATAGAGAGCACTGACACCAGCACCGTGATAGAGAGCACTGACACCAGCACCGTGATAGAGAGCACTGACACCAGCACCAAGATAGAGAGCACTGACAGCAGCACTGATACCAGCAACTCGCTGCTGGGCACCACAAATATGACACCGCTCAACCTCTTCAAAGGTTGAGCGGTACGGGCATATAGTACGGTGTACTTTTTTTTGTACAAGGAAGTGAGCCAAATGTAGAAAAAAGTTCTGTGTGCTCGATTAACCACTTGCTTACTGGGCACTTAAACACCCTTCCTGCCCAGACCAATTTTCAGCTTTTGGTGCTCTCACACTTTGAATGACAATTACTCAGTCATGCAACACTGTACCCAAATGAATTTTGTGTCCTTTTTTTCCCCACAAATAGAGCTTTCTTTTGGTGGTATTTGATCACTTCTGGGGTTTTTATTTTTTGCGCTATAAATGAAAAAAGACCGAAAATTTTGAAAAAAAAATGCATATTTCTTTGTTTCTGTGATAAAATTTTGCAAATTATAATTTTGTTTTCATAAATTTTGGCCACAATTTATACTGCTATATATCTTTGGTAAAAAATAACCCAAATTAGTGGATATTATTTGGTCTTTGTGAAAGTTAGAGAGTCTACAAGCTGTGGTGCGAATCATAAAAAATTGATCACACCTGATGTACTGGTGGCCTATCTCATTTCTTGCGACCAGAACAAGTCAGGAAAGTACAAATACCCCCCAAATGACCCATTTTTTGAAAGTAGACATTCCAAGGTATTTACTAAGATGCATGGTGAGGTTTTTGATGTTGTCATCTTTTTCCCACAATTCTTTGCAAAATGAAGATTTTTTTATTTTTTCTCACAAAATTTTCAATGTAATAGGTTATTTCTCTCACATGGCATGTGTATACCACAAATGACACCCCAAAATACGTTCTGCTACTCCTTCTGAGTATTACGATACCAAATGTGTGAGACTTTTACACAGCCAAGCCACATACAAAGGCCCAATATTGAAATAGCACCATCAGGCGTTCTAGGAGCATAAATTACACATTTCATTTCTCAACCACCTATTACACTTTTGAAGGCCCTGGAGCACCAGGACAATGGAAATGCCCACAAAGTGACCCTATTTTGGAAAGATAACACCCCAACGTATATTCTATGAGGCATAATGAGTCGTTTGAATGGTTCATTTATTTTCCAGAAGTTTTGGGAAAATGTGGAAAAAAAATGAAAACCCCTTTTTTTACGCAAAGTTGTCCATTTATAAGATATTTCCAACACATAGCATGTACATAGCAAAAATGACACCCCAAAATGCGTTCTACTACTCCTGAGTATAACAATACCAAATGTGTGAGACTTTTACACAGCCTGGCCACATACAGAGGCCCAATATTGAAATAGCACCATCAGGCGTTCTAGGAGCATAAATTACACATCTTATTTCTCAACCACCTATTACAGTTTTGAAGGCCCTGGAGCACCAGGACAATGGAAATGCCCACAAAGTGACCCCATTTTGGAAAGCTAACACCCCAAAGTATAATCTATGAGGCATATTGAGTCGTTTGAATGGTTCATTTTTTTTCCAGAAGTTTTGGGAAAATGTGGAAAAAAAATGAAAATGCATTTTTTTACGCAAAGTTGTCCATTTATAAGATATTTCCAACACATAGCATGTACATAGCAAAAATTACACCCCAAAATACGTTCTGCTACTCCTCCTGAGTATGGCAATACCAAATGTGTGAGACTTTTACACAGCTTGGCCACATACAGAGGCCCAACATGCAAGGAACACCATCAGGTGTTCCAGGGACACATAGCATGCACATACCAAGAATTACACCCCAAAATACATTCTGCTGAGAAAAAAGTAAACAAAAGATTACCTGTGGTTTTAGCAACGCAGTTGTCCACAGGATGATAGCACTGGTCCAGGCAGCAGGCAGGGACTTGGTCAGCAAAAGTGAACACAATTTTCCAGGCAACAGGCAGGGATACTGTCCATATACAGTCCAAGGTCAGTGCAGGCAGAGATCGTCAGCATTGCCAAAATATTGGTCCTGGTAGTAGGCAGGAACATGGTCCATCCATGTGGTGTGGTCAGTTCATGCGACAGGCAGAGGCATGATGGTATAGGTCCTACAGGCAGCAGGCAGAAGTAGTGCCTTGTTCAGGACAGAATGGGGATAGGGGTAGAGGCTTCTCCCATCCAAATCTCTTTGAAGCCTCCGAGTCTCCAGACCCTAATCTAGGAATGAGAAAACAAAGGAAATTGTCTTCTTCATCCAAAAAAACTATTCTGGAGCCCCTCACATATGTGAGACCCCTGTTATGAATCCCACTAGTCCACTGAGAGGGTACAAGATCAGTCCAAGAGGCAGGCAAAAGGCATGGTCAAACAGTCCAGGGTCAGTTCCAGATCAGGCAGAGGTATGTACAGAATCAGTAGGCAGAAGCGTGGTCGAATAACAAGCCAGGGTCAGTTACAGAGCAAGCAGAGGCATAAGGGGTTTGAAGGTAAATGGCAGGAAGTGAGGGTTATGGTTACCATACTTCACTAATAATTCACTGAAGTATGGTAACGGCGGAAACAGTCACCTATGCAGAGGCCTGGTTGGGAAGGGCATTGGGCACAATGATAAGTGGTGTCTCTTCTCAATCCTCGTTTGTTGCACACCCAACATTTTTTCTGATGTCTTCGGCCTGTTGGTCTGGGAGGGATTTTATCAGGAAAGTGGCGTTCAGAGAGTCTGCTAATTACATTGGATCGAATGTTTTGTGGTGGGCCGTTAGGGTATATAAGGGCAGTGGTGATTTCCTCCTGGTAGCCAAGGAAGGGTATGGGTCTTTCTGTGGATTTACAATAAATTACATACGTGTTGTATATGGCCAAATTAAAGAAATAAATTGAAATTTTTTTATACCACTTGTATGTTCTTCTCATGGCAAGGTAGGGTTCGAGCATCTGGTCGTTCAAGTCGACACCCCCCATGAACATGTTGTACTCATGGATACAAGTGGGTTTTTGTATTGGGCCATCCCTCCTGGTGATCTCAACAAAAGTGTTGTTGTGGATCGAAGAAAGCATGTACTCATCCCTTCTGTCCCTCCACTTCACAGCCAAAATTTCCTTGTTCCGTAAACTCGCCGCTTCGCCTTTTCTTAGCCTTTTGTTGATGAGGCTTTGAGGAAAGCCCTTCCGGTTCGTTCTTACGGTGCCACATGCTGGAGTTTGCTTTCTATGGAGGTTGCGGAACAGGGGTAAACTTGTATAAAAATTATCCACATAAAGATGGTAGCCTTTCTCCAGGAGTGGGTTTATGAGTTTCCAAACAACTTTCCCACTCGATCCGATGTATTCGGGGCAATTAGGGGGATGTAGCTGGGCTCCTTCCCTTCGTATACCATGAAGGAATATGTATACCCTGTGGCTCGGTCACACAATTTATACATCTTCACCCCATAGCGGGCCCTTTTGGAGGGAATAAATTGCTTTAGGCCCAGCCTGCCAGAAAATTTGATCAGGGACTCATCCACACATGTGTTGGTCTGGGGTAAACAACTGGGGGAAGATCTCAGAAAAATAATTTATTAGCGGCCGAATTTTGTAAAGTTTATCAACATTTGGGTCATTCCGGGGAAGGCACTGGGTATTGTCGTTAAAGTGTAGGAATCTCATTATCATTAGATATCTGGTCCGGGGCATTATTGAGGAAAAGATGGGCATGTGATAGATGGGGCGGGATGACCAATATGCACGTATTTCATTTTTATTGTTTAGTCCCATACAAAATGTGAGGCCCCAAAATTTTTTAAACTCCTCCACTGTTAGGGCTCTCCACTCGTAGGGAGGGGCATAAGAGGACGTTGGGTTGCTTTCAATAAATTGTTGGGCATATAGGTTGGACTGGACCACAATGGATTCAAGCATGTTCTCTGTAAAAATTTGGTGGAAAAAGTCCATCAGGGAAAAATTGTGTGTGTCCACCTGGACTCCTGGGTTGGCAGTGAAAGGGGGAACGTTAGCTTCTCCTGAGTTAGGAGGAAGCCACAAGGGGTTCTGGAGGGAATAGGGAAGGCTGGCATGGGACCTAACCCTTTGGGGCCGAGTTGACACCCCTGGTACGTGGCCTTTGCTGAGGTACTGTGGTGCCGGTGGATGGTACTGGGTTGCCGGTGGATGGCTCTGCGGTGCTGGTGGATGGTACCGCCTCCTCACCAGTGCGCCTTCGTCTGAGGGGCGGACTATCATCTTCCTCCTCTGAGGCTGTCATGGTACCGCTGCTGAGGACAGGCTCGTAGTCCACGTCAGACTCACAATCTGAATATGAGGAGGAATCCGAAGCGGAAACCTCCCCGTTGCTCTCGTTGGCTGCAAGAATATCATATGCCTCCTCAGCTGAATATAATCTTTGTGACATTTTTATTGATCACAAATGGCACTGACAGGTGACGCTGATCTGGCAGATGACACTGACAGGTGATGTTGATCTGGCAGATGACACTGACAGGTGACGCTGATGTGGCAGGTGACACTGACAGCACTGATCACAGGTGACACTGACGTGGCAGGTGGCACTGACGACACGTGGCACTGATGACACGTGGCATTGATGACACGTGGCACTGACAAATGGCACTGGAGGCAGATGGCACTGGATGGGGCTGACAGATGTCACTCACAGATGTCGCTGGCAGATGTCGCTCACAGATGTCGCTGACAGATGGCACTGGCACTGGCAGATGGCACTGGCACTGGCAGATGGTGCTGGCTATTTGCTCTGGCTAATTGCTCTGGCAGATGGTGCTGGCTATTTGCTCTGGCTAATTGCTCTGGCAAATGGGGCTGGCAGATGGCACTGTGGCTGGCAGATGGCACTGGCAGGTGGCACTGGCAGGTGGCGCTGGCAGGTGGCACTGGGGCTGACGGCACTGGGGCTGACGGATGGCACTGGCGCTGGCAGGTGGCGCTGGCAGGTGGCACTGGCGGCACTGGGGCTGACGGCACTGGGGCTGACGGCACTATGGCTGACGGATGGCACTGGCGCTGGCAGGTGGCACTGGTGCTGGCAGGTGGCACTGGCAGGTGGCACTGGCAGCACTGGCACTGGCGGCACTGGGGTCGATGGCACTGGGGCTGACGGCACTGGGGCTGACGGATGGTACTGGCGCTGTCAGGTGGCACTGGTGCTGGCAGGTGGCACTGGCACTACTGGCAGATGGCACTACTGGCAGATGGCACTGGGCTGACAGATGGCACTGGCACTGGGGCTGACAGATGGCACTGGGGCTGACAGATTTTAGTCACAGTATGCAATATACAATATGTCACTCACAGATCCTCTCTCTCCTCACACACTGTCTCTGTGTGAGGAGGGAGAGACACGGCAATGGGAGATGATCTCATATGTTTACATTTGAGATCATCTCCCATTGGCAGCTGCGATCGCGCTGTTAACGGCCGCTTTGATTGGCCGTTCACGTGCATTGCGGAAGTAAAAACAAGGACGTCCAGGGACGACCGCCCGGACGAACCCGCCTGCTCTACGGCCGGCATTTGGCTATAGGGCGGGCAGGAGGTGGTTAAATAAATCGTTTAGAGAGATATACATGGTCTACTGGTCCGGTGTGTTGAATTCCTCCGAAATCCATGCCTCATTCATTTTTATAAATGTGAGGTAGTCAACACTGTCGTGAGCTAGGCGAGTGTGCTTATCAGTCACGATCCCCCCTGCTGCGCCGAACGTCCTTTCGGACAGGACACTGAACGAGGGGCAAGCCAACAGTTACATTGCAAATTGGGCAAGCTCTGGCCAGAGGTCAAGCCTGCCCACGCAGTAGTCCAGGGTTTCATCACTCCTCAGAGCGTCCACATCGGCCGTTAACCCGATGTAGTCGGACACCTGACGGTCTAGGTGTTCCCTGATGCTGGATCCGGATGACACCTGTCGATGGGTCGGCTGAAAGAATTACCTCATATTAGAAGTCACCAACACATCTTCAAACCGGCCTCTTCTTGCAGGCGCTGTTGGATTGGTACCCGCAACTCTCTCTGGGAGTGGGAATTGCTCCACTGCCAGCGCACGCAAAAGCAGAATGCAGCATTTCTCGAAACAAGGCCTGGAAGTGCTCCATTCTGACAGCCCTCTGTGACGGTGGTAACATTTCCGCCATTTTGTGTTTGTACCGGGGGTCTAAGTACGTTGCCAGCCAGTACTGGTCCCTGACCCTTATGCTTTTTATACGGGGGTCCCTATTAAAACACTGGAGCATGAAGGCCCCCATTTTCACTAAACTGGAAGCGGTGTGGTGGGCAGGCTCCTGCTCATCATCCAGGATAATGTCGTCCTCCTCGTTCTCCCCTCCCCATCCACACACATACAACAGGGATCCCAGAAAGGTTTAAAGCATGCTCTTCTTGCTCATCTGCCCCGGCACCATCCTCCTCTGACTCCTCTTCAGATTCCTGTTGTTGACTTGTTTCAGATAGAGTAGCCCCCCCGGGAATTCATCCAGCATTGCGACTTCCTCATCTTCCCGCTCCTGCTCCTCCACAGCTTGATGAATGACACAACGCCATGCACGCTCCATAAAGAAGGCATAAGGTACCATGTCACTAATGGCGCCATGGCTGCGACTGACCAGTTTGGTGATCTTAACAAATGGCCGCAGAAGTCTGCATGCATCACGCATGAGCAGCCACTGGCAGGGTGAAAAAAAAAAAACAGCTCCCAGAACCTGTTCTGCCACAGAGTTCATACAGATAGATATTAACTGCACGTTTCTGCTGGAGCAGCCTATCAAGCATATAGAAGGTTGAGTTCCATCGCGTCGGGCAATCGCAAACAAGACGTCTGACCGGCAGATTGTGTCGCCGCTGAATGTCAGCAAGGCGAGCCATGGCCGTGTAAGATCTTCTGAAATGGGACGAGATTTTCCTTGCCTGCCGCAAGATGTCCTGGACCCCAGGGTATTTGACAACAAATCGCTGCACGACCAAGTTTAAAACGTGTGCCATGCATGGCACGTGCGTAATTTTGCCCTGTTACAATGCGCTAAGCAGATTGGCACCATTGTCACACACCACTTTACCAACTGTCAAATTGAGCGGTGTTAGCCACTGATCTGCCTGTGAAAGAAAATCTGAAAGGAGTGCCGGGCCAGTGTGGCTCTTGGCTTTCAGCCACAATAGATTCAGTGCGGCAAAGCAACGTCTCACCTGGCATGTCGAATAGGTTCTGGGGAGCTTGGGCGGCGCAGCGAAAGAGACGCTAGCAGCGGAAAAGGAGGAATCAGCAGAGGAGGAGAGGGAGGAGGATGGAGTAGGAGGAGGAGGAGAAGAAGAGCCAGGCCTGTATGCAATCTGTGTGGCGGTAAAACCAAATCTACATGGGTGCCACGGATTACATGCTTGACGGCCGTCAGAAGGTTCACCCAGTGGGCAGTAAAAGTGATATACCTTCCCTGCCCGTGTTTGCTAGACCACGTGTCTGTGGTCAGATGTATCTTGGCACGACACTGTGTGCCAGAGATACATTCACTTGCCGCTGAACATGGCCATATAGCTCTGGGATGCTCTTCTGTGAGAAATACTTACTTCCTGGCACCTTCCATTGTGGTGTTCCAATGGCCACAAATTTTCAAAAGACCTCCGAGTCCACCAGTTTATATGGCAGTAGTTGGCGGGCTATCAGTTATGACAAGCCAGCCGTCAACTGATGGGGAAGAGGGTTATCTGGCGTCATCATTTTTATGCTCAAACATTTGGCCCAGAG
The DNA here is from genome assembly GCF_037356315.1 of Lithobates pipiens. Classification (NCBI taxonomy): domain Eukaryota; kingdom Metazoa; phylum Chordata; class Amphibia; order Anura; family Ranidae; genus Lithobates; species Lithobates pipiens. The sequence goes on along the minus strand of NW_027507785.1, from coordinate 188,538,425 downwards.
AAGCCTGCCTTTTTGCAGAAAAACGTGAGCTTGGTATGATGGAAGGTGGAGTGGAGGACAATTGTGAGGAAAGAGGAGAAGGAGAAGTTGAAGACGAGGCTGGACGGTGAGAGCCTGGAGTGTGGCTTTGTGTGTTCCGTTGCTCCCACTGGGCTCGGTGATGGCAGCTCATGTGCCTTCTTAAGGCGGTCGTCCCTAGGTGAGTGTTGGGCTTACCGTGACTTATTCATTGACTGCAAAGATTGCAGATGGCAACACTATTAACAGCAGCGGACACGTTAAAAAAGCCCACACTGCGGAGCCAAGTGCTGGCGTCCTGAGAGCGCCAGATGTGACCGTACATGGTTGATGCCTCGCTCCTGATACATTCGCAGTCTGCTTTGTCCCTCCTGTGCAATCTAAAATCTTCCTGCTTCTCCTTCCTATCTGCTGGTCCATATCTCCCTCTGAACTCCCCTCCTCTTCCTCTCTTGTGGGCACCCACATGGCATCACTAGACACGTCATCATCGACGTCACCTTCCCCACCGCTATAATTAGAGATCTCTGAGTAGGCAGCAACAGCGGGGACCAACCTCCTCCTTGGGCTGATCTGGGTACTCAGACTGCTGAGTGGCGGTTGTTGCTACCTCCTCTTCCTGATCCAATGCCAAGAGTGGCTGTGCATCAAAAATGTCTTGATATGGATCGGAAAATAATTCCTCTGACTCAAGCGGAAGGTATATGGTGGTGGTGGTGTTGGTGGTAGGGTCTTTGGGGGTGCACATAGCAGAGAGTGAAGAAGAGGGTGCAGATCGAGAGGTGAGGAGGGTGCAGAAGAGTAAGGCTGAATGAGCCACTCAACCAAGTCTGGTGCGTCCTTTTACGTAATTGCATGCACCTTCTGCAATTTGCCACTTTGGCTCAAGTCTGTTGCTCCTGCCTTACCCCTACCACCCCTGCGAAAGGGCCTGCCTCTTCCGCTGCCTGTCTTTTTTTAAATGACCCCATGACAAAAGTCTCTAGAGAAGTGCAGTATGTATGTGGAAGAAGGTATATAACACCCCGCTTCAATCTACTGTTTTTGGGGGGCCACCGGTCTATCACACCAGTTAAAATACTTTTTTTTATTGCGTTTGTCACTCTTTGTAGTATCGCTGCAGAACCACTCAGCAGTCACAATGCTGTACAGTGGAAACACACTATACTATGCTTTCTATATGTGCAAGTATTTTATACGTGTATTACACACCTATATACTGCACACCAAATAGTACACCTATACCAGTCCTTACAAGGACCTTTGTGGACCAAGTAGCTAGTGATTTGAAGAATGCACCTCAGTCCCTACACTGATAAAGGACTGCTGCAGAATAGAGCAGCAGTCAGCAGAAGTGCACCACAACCCTATATATTGTACACCTATACCAGTCCTTACAAGGACCTTTGTGGACCTAGTAGCTAGTGATTTGCAGACTGTACCTCAGTCCCTGCACTGATAAAGGACTGCTGCATAATAGGGCAGTAATCTGCAGCACAGCCCTGCACCAGCACCCTATATATAGTACACCTATACCAGTCCTTACAAGGACCTTTGTGGACCTAGTAGCTAGTGATTTGCAGACTGTACCTCAGTCCCTACACTGATAAAGGACTGCTGCAGAATAGAGCAGCAGTCAGCAGCAGTGCACCACAACCCTATACTGTATATTGTACACCTATACCAGTCCTTACAAGGACCTTTGTGGACCTAGTAGCTAGTGATTTGCAGACTGTACCTCAGTCCCTACACTGATAAAGGACTGCTGCAGAATAGGGCAGCAGTCAGCATTAGGGATGAGCTTCGTGTTCGAGTCGAACGTATGATCAAGAGCAAGATAGCTAGCTATATAGGTGGATATAATGGTGTATTCTGCGGTGAGGGCACGCAGACAACAACCACTACAGAAGAGCAAGAACGCAAAATCGGCCGATAATGAACGGTGTATACTGTGTTGAAGGTACACAGAACACCCACTAATTCCTACAAACGCCAACACACTACACAAGGCCGCTGCTCTGGCGGCCTTATATAGTGTGGGGCGTGTACTACACGGCCTGAGCTATGATTGGCCACAGGCATCCTGCCTGTGACCAATCATGGCTCTCCTCGCTGCCGGCGCTGTGATTGGCCAAGCATGCGGGGTCACAGTTCATGCTTGGCCAATCATGAGCCAGCAATGCACTGCGATGGCACAGTGCATTGTGGGCCGTGAGCACCACACGAATTTGGCGTGAATGGCCCATAACGTTCGATATTCGCCGAACGGACGAACAGCCGATGTTCGACTCGAACATCGGCTGTTCGTCCGTTCGGCGAATATCGAACGTTATGGGCCATTCACGCCAAATTCGTGTGGTGCTCACGGCCCACAATGCACTGTGCCATCGCAGTGCATTGCTGGCTCATGATTGGCCAAGCATGAACTGTGACCCCGCATGCTTGGCCAATCACAGCGCCGGCAGCGAGGAGAGCCATGATTGGTCACAGGCAGGATGCCTGTGGCCAATCATAGCTCAGGCCGTGTAGTACACGCCCCACACTATATAAGGCCGCCAGAGCAGCGGCCTTGTGTAGTGTGTTGGCGTTTGTAGGAATTAGTGGGTGTTCTGTGTACCTTCAACACAGTATACACCGTTCATTATCGGCCGATTTTGCGTTCTTGCTCTTCTGTAGTGGTTGTTGTCTGCGTGCCCTCACCGCAGAATACACCATTATATCCACCTATATAGCTAGCTATCTTGCTCTTTTTAAATAAAGCTTGCAGTCAGTTGTAGGAGATTGTGCGTGCTGTCTGCGTGCCCTCACCGCAGAATACACTGTTATATCCACCTATATAGCTAGCTATCTTGCTCTTTTTAAATAGAGCTTGCGGTCAGTTGTATATGGGAGAGGTTGCAGTGTCGTGGCACCAGCACCATTGCCTAAGGCCCCATTTTTTAGCCCCTGTTTAACAGGGGCATGTAATTACAATTCTTGATATAATAGTTCACAGGAGGGCCCCTTCCTGTGCCCACCCAGAGTAACGGTGAGGACTTATAGTGTTGTGGCACCAGCACCACAACCACCAAAGGTAAATTTTTCTACCACTGTTCAACAATGGCATGTAATTACAATTCTTGATATAATCGTTCACAGCAGGGCGCTCCAGCGCCCACCAAGAGTCACTTTGAGGGCTTACAATGTTGTGGCAACACCAAACACCTTGTTCCGCCATTTCTGCAGAGAATATAGGGCAGGCCCCTACTTTCAAACATCCAACTTACAAACGTCTCCTACTTGCAAACTGAAGGAGACAACAGGAAGTGAGATGAAAAAAAATAGATGGCAAAACAAATTATACAGGTGTGATCACCCTTCCCTATGTTTTCCAAAAAGCTTAAAAATAGATTTTTTGACTGGAGCTACACTTTATAAATGTACCAGTTCAAAATTACAAACAGATTGTACTTAGCACAACAAACCTACACAGTCCCTGTCTTGTTTGCACCGCTTGTATACTGCTGTTCTGAGTATATAGGGCCTAGGGGCCACACGTATTTCCTTTTTTTCTTTTCAAGTATTTTTATTAAGATATAAAAGGTAAAATTATACAAACAAATAAGGCCGTACAATTGAGAGCAGTCACAACATAAGTATATAGCCAGCGACAACAGTACGAGGCTACAGTAAAGAACAAAGTAGTACAAATGAAAGTGTTCAAGATCCATCAGCTCCGCCAGAGTGCTTTAATAAAATTTCTACCTTGGATCTGGTATAAACTGAGGGGGGAGTCCTAACAACAGGAGATCCCCAAGTAGGGTGAATCATTCCCGGATCTGGGGAACAGAAACCACTTAAAGAGTATTTACCCTACTACAGTATAGTTACAGGAGCAAACATAAAAAGGACTATTAAAGTCAACAAAATAAAAGAAGGGGAAAGAGGGAGAAGGAGGCAGAGACGAGAAAAGGTAAAGGAGTGAAAGAGAGCGAATAAGCACAGGAAGTAAAGGGGACAAGGATGGGACGGCGGGACGACCCAGCGTCCCCAAAGGATGTAAGGGAGAAGATGCGTCCCTGGGTAAGCTCTAATATTTAGACTATGGTACTAAAAGTTGATGATCAAAATTTGGGGGTAGGAAGTGATCCACCCAAGGCTGCCAAATCCTACCATGAAGTGGGAGTTTATCCAAAATAGTTGCTTCGATTTTGCTATGGATCATAGCCTGGGTGACCCGATTTTTAACTTCGGTAATATGCAGAGTCGAGGATTTCCAGGCTTTCGCAATAGTCTGCTTCGCTGCTGTCATCACCTGTAAAAGGAGCCATGTTTGGGATCGGGTAAACCTGCGGGGTACTAAGTGTAGCAAGGATATTTCTGGATCAGGAGGTAGGGTGCTTTGTAAAAGCCTGGAAAGAATATTAAAAATTTGGTTCCAAAATTCCGTCACCACCGGACAGGTCCACCATGTATGGAGGTGTGTGCCGGGCTCGTTACAACCCCGGAAACAGTTTGGAGAATAGTTTGTCACAAATTTGGATATTCTGGCTGGAACCAGGTACCAGCGCATTAAAACTTTATAATTGGCCTCAGCTGCAATTATATTCTGAGTGGCATTTTTAGTATTGAGCCAAACTCTGCCCCAATCTTCAGGGTCGAGGTTTAGGGAGAGATCATGAGACCAAGAGCTAGCGTACAGCTGGAGAGAGTTCAAGGTAGGGAAAAGATAGGAGTAGAGACAGGATATGATACCAGGAGAATGTGGGTCCGTTTTACAAATTGTCTCAAAAGGAGTTAATCTGCCTAGGTCATTGCATGATTTAGTGGTCGATTGGACAAAGTGGATTATTTGAAGGTACCGAAAACACTCTTTATGGGGGAGCTTAGTTTTGGCTTGCAAAGCTGGGAACTTTAGAATTGCGTTACCCGATACCAGGTCACATACTCTGGTGAGGTCTCTTTGGGACCAGGCATCAAATAAGGAGGGGTCCGAGTAAGCGGGGGTGAAACTCGGGTAGCCAATAAAAGAAAGTAAAGGGGAATGAGGAGATTGTAATTTATAGGTAGCCTTTACCTTGTTCCACAACCCCAGGGAGAATCGAGTGATAGGATTACTAATCGACTTCCTCACTGGAGATGGCAGCCATAATAAGTTAGATACAATCAGAGGGTGGACATCTACAGTCTCAAGGCTAACCCAAAGAGGCGTCTCAGTGGTCGCATGGTATAGGGCCAATTGGACCAGTTGCTCTGCGTAAAAGTAAAGCCTGAGGCTAGGTACGCCCAGGCCACCCTGCGTCTTATGACGAAATAGGATCTGCCTGGAGACTCTAGGTCTTGTTGACCCCCAGATATACTTAAAAATACGACTCTGCATAACACGATGGAAATACGGGGGGATCGCGACCGGGAGTACCCTAAATAAATATAACAACTTGGGCAGCAACGTCATTTTCACGGCCGATCCTGCCCAACCATGAAACACAGAGTGGTTGCCAGGAGGCCATGAGGGATGTGAGGCTGCGTAACGTGGGGAGATAGTTAGCTTGAAACAGCTGGGCTGGGTCACTGGTAAGTTTAACAGTTAAGTATGGTATAGAGGACGTGGACCACTGAAAGGGATCATTTTCTCGCAAGTTATGAAAGACTTACGAAGGTAGAGACACGTTGAGGGCCCGTGACTTAGTTTGGTTTACTTCCAGCCCGGAAACTTGAGCAAATTTATCCAAAAGGTGGAGGAGGTTCGGTAGTGAGGTGTGAGGTGAGGTAATAAACAAAAGGGCATCGTCAGCGAATAGACAAAGTTTGTGCGACATTGAGGCAATGTCCAAGCCCTTGATATTGGGGTCTGCTCTAATTAAGGCCGCAGGGGGTTCTATAGCTAGGGCAAAGATTAGCAGGGAAAGGGGGCAGCCCTGCCTGGTTCCACGTTGAATAGGGAATCTATCAGAAGCAAAGCCCGAATATTTAACATACGCCTGTGGATGGGTGTAAAGGGCCTGTACCCACTGTAGTAAGTGCGGGCCAAAGCCCCAATGCTGTAGTATATACTGCAAATAGGGTCAGGATAACGTATCAAAAGCTTTTTGAATGTCCAGCGAAAGGAGGTGCATTGGGATTTTACGAGAACTGGCGATATGTTGTAAAAGAACCACCCGACGTATATTGTCGCTAGATTGCCATCTAGGGATAAATCCCACTTGGTCCTTATGGACCAGGTTGCCAATGAATTGGTTGAGGCGCAGGGCTAATACTTTGGCTAATAGCTTGATATCAGTGTTTAAAAAGAGATATGGGCCTATAATTAGACCAAAGCGTATTATCACCATTGGGTTTAGGGATCATTGATATAATTGCAGTCAACGTGTCTCTACCGAAGGATCAATCTTTAAGGAGGGCATTAAAGGTGCTTGCCAATAATGGGGTCAGGGTGTCAGAAAATTTTCTGTAGTATGAATTAGAAAGGCCATCTGGGCCAGGTCGCTTGTGTGGTTTCAACGTTCGAATGGCCTGTAATATCTCCTGCGAGGTAATCGGGGCTTACATAACTTCCCGGCTAGGTGTAGATAGAGAGGGAATCTGAAGATCTTGGAATAAGGAATCAGCAGTTTCCCTGGGGCAAGGGGCGGTAGATTCATATAATTTAGCTAGCTTTTTGCTAAACTCAGACACAATTTTAACCGGATTACTAGTAAGAGTGTTTTTACCGACATTCAGCCGGACAGGTTTAAATGAACGCTCTGGGTTTTTAAGGCGCATAGCTAGGAAGGTGTCAGGCTTGTTGGCCTTGGTATAAATAGTGTGTTTGGAACTACGGATAGCTTTGTCAGCTGCTTCCGCCAGGAGCAGGTCCAGTTCTAATCTAGCCTTTTCCATGATCAATCTATTATCAGCAGTCGGGGAAGCTTGAAACTGTAATAGGTACTTGTTATAATTAGCCTCTAAATGTTGTGTTTTCAGGAGTTTATCCCTCTTAAGGTGTGTGGCGATAGAAATACATTTACCTCTGATCACAGGCTTGTGTGCCTCCCAGAGGAGGATGGGGGATATACCCGGGGTGGCATTATGTTGAATATATTCAGCTAGGGCTACCTGGATGTCTAAACAAAATGACTGATTAGCTAGATGCTTATCATTTATACACCATGTCCTATCTGTAGATTGAGGGATCAGAGATGAAACTGAGGTAATGACAGGGCAATGGTCTGACCAGTAGATCGGGTGTATATGGGATTGAATTAGTATGGGGGAGGATGCAACAGGTACAAATATATGATCAATCCTGGAAAAAGAATTATGGGGATTGGAATAAAATGTGAAATTTTTCCTAACTGGATTACATTCTCTCCAGGAATCAAGTAGGGAGGCCTGTTGCAGTAAAGTGCGAAAATGGGACGAAATTGAACAATGTTCTGGGGTGTAAGGGGATTTATACAAATTAGGATGGATTACCAGGTTGGAGTCTCCACATACCAGCAGGGTACCCTTAGAGTGGGCCTTAATCGTTTGGAAAAGGTGGGAGAAGAAAGGAACAGGGTTTTTATTTGGGGCATAATAAGAAATGAGAGTAACATCCGTATCTTGAAGGAGGCCAACCAGGATTATATAACGGCCCTCCGGATCCTTAATTTCAGAGGTAAGGGTAAAGGGCAAGGAGCGGTGTAAGGCTAACAGAACTCCCCCCTGCTTGGTTGCCGCCGAGGCGGTATAGACTTGTGGGTATTTATAGCTAAATGATTTAGGGGTTTTATGAGAGGAGAAATGGGTCTCTTGAAGTGCAACTATGCTGGCTTTCAGGGACCCAAAAGATCGAAATGCTTTGACTCTCTTGCTTGGAGAGTTAAGCCCTTTAACATTCAACGACAAAATATTCAAGGGGGCCATATTCGTTCAGGGAGAGAGAAAGGCTTATGTAACCTAGGTGTCGCGCGGGTCGCCCGGCCAGGGGGGTAGAGAGGAAAAGAGGGGGGAAAGGAGGTAAAGGAATAAAAAGTAAAAAGAGAGGAGGAATAAGAAAAGAAATTCACGTAAGGCGTGTACATGAGCCATCTGCCTATAAGTCAGACTAAAGACGCCCGACAAGAACGTACACCGACTCCCCAGCCCGAAACCAGGTCAGGAAGAGAGTGTACTGGGCTGTAGAGGGGGCAATGACAGTTCTCCGCCGTACACTGGGAGACAAGTAGGATCAAGTTTGGGATCACATTATATATCTAACAAAGTAACCTTAACATTTGAATGAATACATCTATCTAGCAATTATAGAAAAGACATATACAGCATAGGGGGGGATCCCTCCAGGGAGGAAGAAAGGAAAGAGGGGGAGGGAGGAAGGGGAAAAAAAGGGAAAGGGGAAAAGGGAGGGGAGGTGAGGGGAAAGGAAGGGAAAGGGGGAAGGGGAGAGGAAAGAAAATTAACATGGTTACTACGTTGTTAAAAGAGGACTAAAAACAACAACAAATCACCAGACAGTAGTGGTATCTTGTAACGTATAAGAATCCAACACAGAGAGAACAGGTTCCAGGAACCTTCCAGGGGACAAAAAGAGGTATCATGGCCTATCACAAACAGTTCAGCGAGGCACAAATACTTTGGGGCTGGCATAACTTGCTGCGGTTATGCGCAAGAGGGTACCCTTATGGATTGAGGATGGAAGTGGGAGATCTCGGACGTCCCGCTTGGGGGTAGCCACGTAAAGATAAGGTCCCGGGCCGGCTGGGGTGCGTGGAAGAGCAGTGTCCGATTGTTGAACCAGAGGAGTCAGACGAAGTGCTTCCAGCAGATTCTGGAGGGCCTCTGGAGTAGTCGAAATGTGTTGCTGTCCTTTGTAGGAAAATTGGAGAGCGAAGGGAAAGCGCCATGTATATTTAATTTGGTGCTGGGTGAGGATTTGTAGCTGCGGCTTCATGGCGCGGCGCTTCGCAATGGTGAGGGGGGCCAAATCCGTGAACGGTTAGGTAAGAGTGTCCCTGAAAGGCAAGATTATCTTTATTGCGGGCAGAGGCAAAGAGTTGTTCCTTTGTTTTAAAAAAGTAGAACTTGATAATTATATCACGCGGGGGGCCGGTCCGCTTGACGGCGGGTAAGAGCCCTATGAATTCTAATTTTGAAAATCAAATTCTAAACTTCCACAGGGATCGATGGCGAAAGTTCCTGGAACAAAGCCAGTGTAAATGCTTGTAAATCATCCACTGATTCCAGAATACCCCGGAGGCGCAGGTTCGACGATTCTCTGCGTCCTCGAGACGGGAGAGCAGCATGGCATTCTCCTCACGGAGCGATGACTGTTCCTGTGTGTGTTCACGGAGAGTTAGCTCCATGTCATCAGCCTGGGTCTCAAGATCTGCGGTCCTCTGACCAAGTTCCCTAATCTCCCGTGTCAGTTTGTTTGGAAATTGGTCAGAGGTCGTCTTAAGGGCTTTTTTGAGCATAGTCTCCATATGTAATAAAAAGTCAGATTGCGACATGCCTGAAGAGGACAGGTTAGAAGGGTCGCCTTGATCAAGGGTGCTGTTCTCTTCCTCATAGCTGTGCAGATCCGCCGAGTATAAGGGGCTGTCACGCTGCTGTTCTTGGACCTGTGCTTTTGCCGCCATCTTGGAGGAGGCCCGGGCGAGCGCCTCTTTGATGGGTTTAGGCTTAGATTTGCCTCGATGGCCGGTAAGGACCATCGCCGGACTGGCGCAACTGATGCCCGCTGCGGTCCCGTCAAATACGAGGCTGAGATCCCGCTTTGGAGAGCTGATTAGATCCCGGGAATACAGCAGAGAATGCGGAGGTCTAGTGAGGAGCGTCAATCACGGTGAGCCTCGCACACGCGTATTTCCTTTTTTTAATATGGGTACAGGGTTCCCCTTAATATCCGTACAAGACCCAAAGGGGCTGGTAATGGGCAGGGGGGGCTACCCATTTTTTTCAATGATTTTCATCCATATTGCCGGAACCAGATATAACATTAAAACCGCAAGCAGTTTTAAATGATGTTATTTCTGTTAAATGTCATTTTGTGCAAGGACTGTTCTAAACACGGGAAACACGTGGCACTTCACAGGCATACTATAGACACCCCCCAGGCATGATATTTAAAGGAATATTTCACATTTTTTTCACTTTAATCGTCATTAAAATCAGTGCTCCCGCCAAAACTGACATTTTTAAAAACATTTTAGGCACTGACCCATGTCCCCTGGGGCAGGAGCCAGGTCCCCAAACCCTTTTTAGGACAGTATCTTGCATATTAGCCATTAAAATTAGCACTTTTTATTTCGAACGTTCGAGTCCCATAGACTTCAATGGGGTTCTAAAGTTCGTACGAATTTGCGGTCCGTTTGAAAGTTCTGATGCGAACCGAACGGGGGGGTGTTCGGCTCATCCCTAGTCAGCAGTAATGCACCACAACCCTATATATTGTACACTTATACCAGTCCTTACAAGGACCTTTGTGGACCTAGTAGCTAGTGATTTGCAGACTGTACCTCAGTCCCTACACTGATTAAGGACTGCTGCAGAATAGGCCAGTAATCTGCAGCACAGCCCTGCACCAGCACCCTATATATTGTACACCTATACCAGTCCTTACAAGGACCTTTGTGGATCTAGTAGCTAATGATTTGCAGACTGTACCTCAGTCCCTACACTGATAAAGGACTGCTGCAGAATAGGGCAGCAGTCAAGTATAATATTCTTTATATATTTGGAAGAAAGTATATAATACGTGTACAACCCTATATACTGTACACCTATGCCAGTCCTTAAAAGAACCTTTGTGGACCTAACAGTAACAGCTATTGATTAAACTGAATGTCCCTGCTCCACACAGCGTCCTTTCTCTCCCTGCACTGACAAAAGACAGGCTGCTGCAATCACCAGCACAGCAGTGCACTGAACCCTTTATACTGTACTACACCTATACCATGCCAGTCCTTAAAAGGACTTTTGTGGACTTAATAGCTAGCGATTTGTGTCACTGCAGTCTCTCCCTGCGCCACACAGCAACCTCTCCCTATAATGACATAAGAAAGAATGTAAAATGGCCGCCAGATCAGGTCTATTTATAAGTTAGGGGAAATGTCCAATTGTCCATGTGCTGAAATGTCTCCATTGGCTGTCCTGTACCCCATGATGGATGTGTCATCATGGGTCAAAGTTCTTTCACACTGTAAACACATAAGTCCGCCGGGAAAACAGCGGCAATAGTCCACCGATCGGGCGAATCGCGAACAGGCAAAATTTGCAGCGAACCGACCGCCGGGCGAACAGTTCGACCATCCCAAATCAGCAGAAAATCTGATAGTGTGTATGGGGCTTAAGGGGACCCTTAGGGCACTATATTGGAAGGATTTTTTTATTTTTATGCTTTCACTTTAAGCAAAATAAAAATAAATCACTGCTCATTTAAAAATGACATTTTTCACAAACATTTATTTTTTATAATACATGTCCCCCAGGGCAGGACCTGGACCCCTATTACCAATGTATGCCCAATTACTTGCACATAAGCCTTCAAAATGGACACTTGATTTTTGATGTTCGGGACTCATTGACTTTAATTGGGTTCGTTATTTGGGTCCGAACTTTTGCAGTGTTCGAAAGTTCTGGTGCAAACCAAACAGGGGTTCATTCGGCCCATCCCTAGTAAGTATAACATGTTTGTTTTTGTTTTTTTTTTAAAACGAGACTTTACAATCACTAAGAATTGTTCATAGTAAAATGCCAGAGATGTTGGCCCTTCCTCTGAAGACAGCAGCATCAGGGTGGACTGGAAAGGAAGAGATAGTATTCCACTGATTCAAACAGTGGTGGGAGATAGCTCTGTGAGAACAACATCACTCGCATTGTGGATTGTTTTCTGGACCAGCAGAGATAGTAGGACGTAAAGATTGTAATGACTGAGCTGCTGATCCGGGATCCCCTTCCCTTAAAGGGGAAAACGCTATATGACCCATATTATGAATAGGGTTATGGTAATCCAGTGAGTTTTCTGTGTCAAAGGTAGCAGCACTTGGGTGTTTGTTTGCAAGTGTAGCACTAACCCCCAAAGGAGCTGCTGGTTATTTTTGGGCTTACCGTTACCTTACGTTCTCCTTGTTGCACGTCTAGGGGATGTCCTGTGGTAGATGGCCCAGTAAATTAAGACTGACAACAGATCCACTTGAATGGATTTTATTTGCAAAAACTCAAACCATTGAACATTCTTTCAACTTGAGATCAGAGGGTTGGTAAAGGAAGCTCAGGTACTCTTAATGTCAAAGTCCAAAAAACGTTAAAGAACTTGCTTACTTTGACTGCACCAGAGGATAGCCATTCGCAGCTGGATGATCACTGGAGTTGGACAGTCCCTCTCTCATAAGGCCTAGCAGCCAACAAGGTACTTACTCAGGAACAAAGTCTTTGTCACAGACGTTGTTGCAGAACATGTAGGGAAACTAAGCTTTAGACCACTTGTAGGATACCTAGATCTTTCAGCCTGCTTGGTGATATCCACAAGACCGCATTCTCTTGGTTACTTCAGCCCTTCCAGGCTCTTGTTAAGAAAACCAACCCATACTTGGTGTTCTTCAAACGAGTCCTCCCCTGGAATGCTCGGGGTACACTGGGTCTCTATTGAACCGGAGAGGGCACCCAACCACCTCGGAATCCTCCTTTAGTTTCCTTGCTTCGGGCTAGCCAGCCCCGAGACATTAAAGTCAGGTGGATAGCCATCCTGGGGGCTGGTCAGGAGGACCAGGACCATGTAATCAGCACTTCATACTGGACCGGAACCCCGGACCACATGACGTCCGCATCTTAAATACCCTCTCTCAGAGGGTACAGCGAGAGGGCCACTCCCATTGACCTGGCTCTGAAAGAGAGTAACTTAAGCACCTAACCAGACCATAGTTCCACGCCTGCCAAAGAGACAGTACCCTCTGTGGCCAGGCTGAACATCCCACAGTCCAGTCAGACTGATGCAGAGGTCCAATTTAGACAAATAAACCCAAACCAAACTGCAGTTTAGGTAAAGTTTAACTTTAAAAAATGCACAGAGCGCGCTCTTCAGGAGCCGCCGTTACACAAGGAAGAATTTAAGAGATTTATTTACATAACGGCTAATAAAATGCAGTATAATCCAGCATGCGGTAACAATTGTGCAAGTGTTCAATTCATTAAGAATTTAGCATTAAATAGCGAATACGGTATTTGTTAGATTCAGAGGTAATTACTGCATTACTTAACCACTTATGGACTACCCGCTGTTATACGTTGGTACTTTGAAGAGGGATATCGTTATGGTAGCAGCTAGCTACCATAACCCCAGTTAGGTATGGAGATGAGTGGAAGATGGCCCCCACCTGTCTCCATACCATTGCAGGGTGGAAGAGAGGTCAAAACCTAATTTCCGCCCATAGATTTTTTTTTTTTTTTACTTTTTTTTTTTTTTTTCATTGCATTTTAGTGTAAACATGAGATCTGAGGTCTTTTTGACCAGATCTCATATTCAAGAGGTCCTGTCATGCTTTTTTTCTATTACAAGGGAGGTTTACATTCCTTTTAATAGGAATAAAAGTGACACCATTTTATTTTATTTTTTTTAAAGAACAGTGTAAAAATAAAAAGGTAAAATCAATAATAAAAAAAAAAAATGTTTTAAACGCGGCCCGTCCTGCCAAGCTTGCGTGCAGAAGGGAATGCATATGAGCAGCGCCAGCATATGAAAACAGTGTTCAACCCACACATGTGAGGTAACGCCACGATCGGTAGAGAGAGCAATAATTCTAGCCCTAGATCTCCACATTCCACAGTGTGACACAAAGTATTTCAATGACCACCATTTTATTATCTAGGGTGTTAGAAAAAAATATATAATGTTTGGGGGTTCTAAGTAACTTTCTAGCAAAAAAAAACTGTTTTTAACTTGTAAACACCAAATCTCAGAAAGAGGCTCGAGGCTGAAGTGGTTAATGCAGTAATATACCGCACTCATCTGGTTGCTAAGGTGTGGTCTGGGAAGCTGGTTGCGGAGTCCTTAACAATTGATGGATAAAAAGAAAGAAAATAGTGCTGCGCTCCCAAAATGAAATAATATGATAAGAAAGTAAAGAAACCCCTTATCCCATAAAATAAATGTATGTGACCTTATGACACGTGGTCTACTCAGATACGCAAAGCTACGATCGAACTGCTCGGGCTCATAGCTTTGCTGTAATGTCTGACTCACCTCTGCTGTTTGTGAGTAGTTTTAATTGGTAAATAAATCTGTTATTTTAAAACTTACTGCACTATGGTCGCCCTCATATTTATCTCTTGAGCAATATTCAAATCCACCTATGGAGCGGTTATATGGATGGTGACAACAGTATGGCTATTTGAAGTCTTCCTCCTGATTCCCTGTGTATCTCTGAAAAGGCTACATTTACGCTGTATACTTTACAGCGGTGAGGTAATTACCTGGTGTGCCTAGCAACACGTGGAATCACTGAAGAGGAGAAAGAGTTTTTTGCACTTTGCAAGCACCAAATCACTTTATTATTGCATATGATATTTTCACTGGATTTTTCCCTCAGTTGGACTATTGTGTGTTTTATTTTGGTTCTGTGTTTTTTGGTTTTGTTCATCATATGCACTCAGCACTTTAACGTATTTTGATCACTATTTTATCACGCATGACATTTTGTTGTTCATGGATTCATTGTTTTATGTATATATACACATTGGATTCATGTGACTTTTAGATATTTACACTGAGCACTTTAGCTGGGGGTAGCCCTCTGAAAAACATCACGTTCAATATGTGCTGTTTGGACACTTCACTAATATGCTATGTATATTTGACTTGACTTGCAGATATACATATATGAATATTTTACTTTTCTGGACTAGTCCCGAGTGTATCTGATTAGACCACGTGTCATAAGGTCACATACATTTATTTTATGGGATAAGGGGTTTCTTTACTTTATCATATTATTTCATTTTTGGAGCGCAGCACTATTTTCTCTCTTTTTATCCATTTAATTTGCATGAGAGTGTGTCTCATGGAAGTGCTTGCAGCATCCAGCTAATAAGATAAACCACCACTTCTTATTCTATATACAGCGCAGGAGCCTTAATAAACACTTAACAATGGATGACTCAGCTGTTCCTCCGCTGACAGCTGAATGTAAAAAAAAAAAAAAAAAATGCTGAAAATTAGAAATGATGAAAAAAAAAAAAAAAATGGTATGGGGCTCCCAAGTCTAAGGGCTCTAGTGGTCATTTGCCTACAAGTGTGTTCACTGAGATCACACATACAAGACACATAAGATCACCCCCGGTGGCCATGTGACCACAGTCCTGCCTCTATTATATAACTGCTATACCAATATGCTGAAACACAGCAAGGACAGCTGCCACAAACCCTAAAGAAGGAGCTGAGAGTGCCTCCTTTTCCCCAGGAACACATGAAAGGGTGAAGGATGCAGTTATGGCTCTTCCTGCTATACATTGCTATAGTTTTCATGTGCTGCCCCTGCTTGCAATTATTCCTGAAACAAAACAAAATCCTCTAAACATTAGCTGCTCTTTCCCTATTCCTGAAACAAGCCATAAACGGAATGATTGAACAAATCTGTCAATTCCAGTCACCTTCAGGTGATTGAACACCGACAAACAAACAAACAAGACAGGATGTTCCCCTCCCAGGCATAAGTCCTCCCCATTAGGCAAGGCTTCATGTATTTTCTAGCATCTTAGGTGATGGTTATTTCTGTGTAGTCTCTGTACATAAGAATAGCTAGCTTCTCAGTGATTCCATCTGGGACTAATAGACTGGCTTATCCATTATCTACTGAATTCAGTGTGGAATGGTAGCTGGACCTCGCACTGGACATGCAAGGATGACCCGTAATGGTGCCAGTCAGCACTGGACCCTGCAAAACTGAACCCCATGCAATGTTATACAGGTCCATGTCAGGGATCCCCAACTGGGCACATGAGTCCCTGAAAGCCCCTAGAAGCAGAGTCCCCCATGATAAGTTAGAATTGGACCCCCTCAGGGTCCTGTGACAGAAATGGTAAGGACCCTGATGTGGTCCTTTTGGTAACCCCCTAGCCTTATTTAATGACCCCCTCCCCAATCCCTGGGAGGGAAAAGGATCATTTAATATGGTGCTTTTACTATTGTACTGTTTTGTGTTACCTGTAATAACTCTTAGAGTGTCTCTACCCTCTGCATTCCCTATAGACCAGCAAACCGCATGCACAATGTGGCCAGTGATGCCGCAAGGGGGTTGGGGCTTTGCCATCTTGGTCCCATATGTGAGTTGCAAAGCTCTCAGGGGACTACAGGTCACAGTAGGACAGTGCAACAATAGGGGACTTAGTGGCAGAGCAGCCGCTGGTGGGGCTAAATATCACAGTGAAGGCTTCCTTGTGGCACTGCAGGGCACATCTGAACCTTCCTTGTGGGACTACTAGTCATAGCAGACCAACTGCTGGTGGGACTACTGGTTCCAGCAGAGTTGATTGTGGGACTACTGGTTATGGCAAATATTAGAGGGCCACACTTTTCTTTTTGCGGGGTGGGGGCACTGGCAGAATTTTCATAGGTAATCTCCTGGGGTAACCAGCACATTGATGCTTACTGGCACAGTGCCTTCTTGGCTGTTTGGGACCACTGTCATCAGCAACGATATCTATTTATGCTCCAGCAGACCATGCCTCACCAATGGCAGAGGGGAGTGGATATAGCAGGAGAGGGGATGCAGAAAAATCCTCATCAGAGGATTTTTCTCCTGAAGAACCACAGGGTCTAACTCAAATATTATGGTGTCTGCCACAGCATCACCAATCCTTTCCTGTACATCCTCATTTTAAGGATGTTTTTGTATGCAGACTGGTCTCACCCTGGCAAGGAGATCATTCTGCCAAAAATGATTCACTCAGCAATACCCCATGGACAGTGAGTTCATTAAAATTGAAGTATGCCTTCAGTGGAGGTCCCAGTAATTAAGGATGCCTCAGACAAACATCTGGAGAATTTATTCTAGACCTCATTTGCACTGGTAGGAGCAGCTTTATAACTAGAAACTGCAGCTGTGTTTGTGTGTGTGTAAAAACCTTAAAGTGTTACTAAACCCACAACAGTAAAATCTGTCTGTATATGCAGAATAGCATGCTTGTTAAACCCACTGTGGAACTTAAGGGGTTAAGCCTCTGTATTGTGTAAAAAGGCTTTTTGAGCCTGTATGGACAGATCCTCCCCATCCTGCAGAGTCTCTCTTGGCAAGGTAAGATAAGACAGGCAGAGTAGTAAAGCTGCACATGTTCAGTTTGGTCTCTATTGCTAGAGAGAATATTTCCTTGTTGAGATGTGGTTTTCCAGTCACATGGTATTGACATCATACATTTGGGCATGTATACAGATCCTAAATGACAGCACAGTCCCTCCCTCCTCTTCCACCCCCAGTAACTAAAAAAAAAAAAAAAAAAAAAAACTGAGTGGGATGTCACATCTTGATTCATGGATGATTCGCCTCCCATAACAGTATGAGAACACAGGCTGTAATGGAAATCTCCTCCTACATGAAAATTCGGCACTCAGGCAAACCCTGTAGTTTATCACATGACCGTGGTGTGTAGATCAGCCCAAAGAAATATACTGGTGGTATTTTAATGTAAAAAGAAGATTTATAAGCTGTGGACACTGTAGGGAGTGGATGAACTATTTTCATATTATTGGCTTTAGTAACAGTAACATTTGAAGAATCAAGCAGAAAACTGGAGGATTTTCTATCTGCTCTTAGCGTCTCAGTGGATGCATTAAAGGACTACATACAGCAGCTATTGCGTTTTGGCGTCTTACATGTATAGGATCTTATGGCCGAAGAGCTGATGAGTGGAATTACAAGCAATACGCATGTGGAATGTATACCGTTTGAAGGGGAATATTTGTTTGGTCCTGTCAGGGCTGGCTTAGCCCTTCCTTCTCTGGGCCGGCTGCTCAGCTGTCGGCTAATTGCCAGCTCTCATCTCTCTTCACAGTTACCAGCTGCTCCTGATCATGCTCTTCTGACCTGCCTACTTAAAGCTGTCCAGCTAACTTCACCTCTACCTTCGCCATGGCCAACTCCTGATTAACTCTCTCAGTCTGGCCATTGGATTGGGGATGATAAGAGGTAAAATCCATGGTAATGTCGAGGGATTTGCAAAAGGCTCTCCAAAAACGAGAAGTGAACTGCACACCCCTGTCCGAAACGACATGAGAAGGAACACCATGAAGGCGGAAAATCTCTCGTACAAAGATGGGAACCAAGGCAGGGGCAGAAGGGAGACCAGGAAGAGGAACAAAATGAGCCATCTTGGAGAACCGATCGATTACTACCCAAATGGCTGTATTATTCTCCGACAGTGGAAGATCAGTGATAAAATCCATGGTGATATGAGACCAGGGCTCCTTAGGAATGGGCAAGGGCATGAGAAGACCAGCAGGGGCTTGAGTGGAAGATTTAGACTGAGCACAGACGTGACAAGCCTTAACATAGTCTTTAACATCCGAACGGAGATTAGGCCACCAGTAGTGACGACTGATGAGCAGGAAGGATCGGAGGAACCCAGCATGACCTGCCACCTTGGAATCATGTCCCCAACGAAGGATCTTAGTTCTTAGCTCTGTGGGAACAGAGGTCTTACCAGGAGGAATTTTTGATTCCAGGGTGGTAGAATGGGCAACAATGCATGAGGTAGGAATGATCGGCTCAGGATCAGGGTTGGACTCCTCGTCCAAAGTGTCAAATGACCTAGAGAGCGCATCAGCTCGACAGTTGCAGGAACCAGGTTTGTACGTAATCGTGAATTTAAAACGAGAAAAGAGGACCGGAAGTCGACGGGAGATTTTTGTGAGGCTTCTCGGCCGATCGAGCCCCATCCAGGCTCGCGGCCTACTTTCGCCCGCCGGACCGCCGCCGCCATCTTGGGGCCTACCCTATCCCCGGACCTCCGTGCCATCCCGAGTGCCCTGCAACGCAGCTGACATCCCTCTGCGGCCATCGGTGATAGCGACGACCAGCGGGGGTGACCTGGACCGCTTCCGAAAGCCCCGGCCACGCTGAGGCCTACGGCGGCGCCTCTTCCACACGAGGCCGGCCGCCATCTTTAGGCCTCGGGCCTACTCGACTCACTAGCCCAGCGGAGGTGCTGGTGACTGCTGTGGAAGGGGGCTGCATTTACCCTCGCCCCCCCATCTGTGGTGCAACCTGCCGAGGGCCCTGGAGGAATCCGAGCTGCTCTCCCCCCACTGTGACTGCCTCCACCTGGACTCCAAGATCTACAAAGCAGTGCTCTGCATCTCATCAGGTACTTTTATGCTGCCACCCCCCCATCATCCCCCCCTGTGCCCCTGCTCCCCCCCACGTCCACCTGGGCTGACTGTTTTGCCCCCACCCCCCCGAATCTCCCTGCATTTCCCCTGCCCCCTGCCCCCCCTTCTGCTCCTGGGCCTACTTGCCCAAGCCTATTGACTGCCAGAACATGTCAGCACCCCTTTACTATGGCAACCATGTGATTTTGGGGCCATGCCCCCACCCCCGCCTTCCTGAGGCTCCTTCTCAGCAATTTTCATCTTTACTACCCCCGGGAGTCGCATCCTCACCCACTCAGCCCGGCCGTGCACCCCATTGGGAAGATAGGAGACCAAAGAAAGTCCTACGCTTCTGTGCTTCTCCCCCAAACTTCATCCACCATGGACCGTTATCTACACAAATCCATCCCCTCCTCCCAACTGGAGGGAGACCCTACATTGGATCCTTCAACTCGCCATGAACCAGATTTGAACTGCCCGGACGCTCCCTCACCCACCCTAGACCAGGGGTCCCCCACTTTGCTGACGGCAGATGTCCTAGACGCTAAGCTCCAATCCCTGCTCAAAGCTATCACTCACTCCATAACTCAGGAAATTGGGAAGCTGGCCAAGGAGCTGAGGGGTGAGATTGACCAATTGGGCGGCCGCACGGACACCCTAGAGACTAAGTTTGATGAACTGGTCCAATATGTTCAAGTGTTAGAGGAAGATAACGCCACTGTTAAACACTCTGTTTCTCAACTCCAAACGCAGCAAGAAGACCCTGAGAATCGTGAACGCCGGCAGAACCTGCGGATTAGAGGCATTCCTAAAGCGGTGGAAGACGGGGATCTCCGCTCCTACCTTCTCAGCCTGTTTAACGTGGTGGCCCCCCAAGTTCCAGATATTGATTGGCGATTAGACAGGGCCCATAGATCACTGGCGCCCAAGCCCCCTGCAGGTGCAAACCCGAGGGACGTGGTGGTTCGGTTCCACTACTTTGACAGTAAGGAAGCACTTACACTCGCCACTCGTAACCAATCCAAGCTGGACTTTAAAGGTGCCAAAATTCAAATCTTTAATGATCTTTCGCTCATCACCTTGGCAAGGCGAAGAAACCTGTGTCCCTTGACGCTTCATCTCCAAACCCACAAGGTTCCATACAGATGGGGTTTTCCCTTCCGCCTCTCGGTGACCCGAGAAGGCACTCAGTTCTCTCTTTGTGATCTACATGAAAGCGACGCCTTCCTGCGTAGTCTTGGGCTCCCCCCTCTTCCAGACGAAGAACCTACTCCGCTTCCCTCTACACCTCGGCCGTCTGCACTTCCTGCCCGGATATGGACCCCAGTTCGACCGAAGCCTTCTAGATCCAATCTCACCCCTCAACGGAGACCTTCCTTTAGACCCCCGACCTGAGGGACACTGCATCGGAACACGACTGGGCTTATCTACCCCCCTAGATGGGGCCTTGTTGGATTTTCCATGGTGCAGTTTTCTGTTATTATGCCATGGCAGATCCCCCACACTTATTCCCCGACACCCATGGGGTGCACTGTTTGTTGTTTAATGCTCTTTTTTCCACTGTTTGCAACTTCAGTATATTGCCTTTTGCCTGTTATATTATTACTCATCCTGTTACTACGTTTGCTTTTTGAAAGTTGGCTGAATTAGTTTTTCCAGCTATGGAAGGCGAGGGGTGGCCTACGGGCTCCTCCCCCCCCCCACACTAGGTGGTCCTCGCGACCCCTATTTTGGTCCCGGGCTCGGACCTGGGCTTCCTGGAGGTTGTTTTCCTCCGGGTTTCTCTTCGGATGTCTTTTTTATTTTTGGTTTTTCCTTTTTTTTGTAGTTCTTTTTCGTGGCTGCTGCCCATGCAGTCTTCCCATAGGCTGCTTCTTTTTGTTTTTTCTCTCAATGTTTTTTTTCTTCACGTTTTTGGTTTTTGTCTACGGCCTTTTTTCGGTGATTCACATATTCTTGTGACGCCGCTCACCTTTACACGAGTTTCTTTTGGGAAGTTCTTTTTAGTCGGGCCTCTGTCTCCTTTGGTTTCCTTGGTGACCGACTACCACAATTTTCTAGATGTATGTCATTGTCGATATTATTGTCATACCACTATTTACCAAAATGTCAGGCTCTCTCTTTTTCTCCCCTCTTGTTTCTTTTTCTCCTCTTGCCTCTTCCTCCCTACTGTTTGGGACTCACCTTCCACTGACTGTTTTGTGGTCAAGTTCGCTTTCTCAGTGCTGTTTTTGACATGTTAGATAAATATGCACACCCTTTCACAGTGATTGGTGGAGATTTTAATATGGTCATGTCCCCTGGTAAAGACAAACATGTTTTGTTCCCCCCTAAGACCCCCTCCAATGCAGACTCCCTCTCCAAATCGTTCCGCAGACTTATCAGGGCCCGTCGTTTATTAGACATATGGCGAATTAAGCATCCTACTCAGAAACACTATACTTTCTACTCCCACCCTCACAAACTCTTCTCTAGATTAGACCATTTTTTCATCTCCACGCCCCTCTTGACGGCTGCGGTATCCTCGGAAATGAATCCTGTCCCATGGTCAGATCATTCCTCTGTCCATTTAGAACTCTCCCTATCCTCGGCCTTCCCCCGCTGCTGTCACTGGCGGCTCAATGAGACTCTTCTACGTAACCCTGAGACTAAAGCTCAACTGACCACATGCCTTACTGAGTATTTTGAGCTTAACGTTGGCTCCGTCTCTGGGCCCTCGACACAATGGGAGGCGCATAAACCTGTATTCAGGGGGCATTGTATTGCAATAAGCTCCCGACTTAAAAAGGACGCCACACACCAAAGAGTCTCGGCTCTTCTTAGGCTTCGTAAGGCCGAAGACCGTTTGTTCTCCTCTCCCACGGTGTCAGGGCTTAGGACTGTTGTCTACCTACGCAACCTCCTTAGATCACTTGATATGCAGAAGATAGACAAATCCCTCCTATGGTCAAAACAGAAGTTTTACGAGTACTCTAACAAACCCCACCGGATACTAGTAAACAAACTTAAACCTCAACCTTTCCAAGCCTATCCTGACTCCCTTAAACAGCCCGACGGTTCCTCCACTTACTGCCCTCTTAAAATGTCTAAAACGTTTGGTAGCTTCTACCATAAAGTGTATAACTGTTTACTCACTGATGATCAATACACCTTCACCCAGGAGAAATTTAACTCCTTCGTGGAATCACTGCCCCTCCCCCAGCTTTCCCCTGACCACCTCCCGTCTTTAAACTCCCCTGAGGAATTAGCTGCGGTAGTAGAGAATCTTCCCACTCAAAAAGCCCCTGGCCCTGATGGCCTACCTTACTCCTACTACAAAACTTTCCTTCCGTTGCGGAGTCCGCACCTTCTTTCCCTATTCTCCTCCTTGTTGAAAGGCACCGTTCCTGACCCCCAGTTTCTCCATGCTCACGTATCTGTGATCCCGAAACCAGATAAAGACCCTTCCCTTCCAGACAACTACAGGCCTATCGCGCTGCTAAATTCCGATTACAAAATTTTCACCAAAATATTGGCAAACAGGCTGTCCCGTTTACTACCGCAACTTATCCACAAAGACCAAGTCGGTTTTGTACTGGCTAGGCATGCGGGAGACAATACTAGACGTACTGTAGATTTGATTGACTTACTAAACAAAACAAACCGCCCAGCTCTTATACTGAGCCTTGACGCTCAGAAGGCGTTCGATAGACTCAGCTGGCCATTTATGTTTGCCACGCTCTCTCACTTTGGCATTGCAGGTCTCTTCGTCGCCGCCTTGAGGGCACTGTATTCCAGACCCTCTTCGCAAGTTCAACTATCCTCTTACTTATCGCCATCCTTCTCCCTCAGTAATGGCACTAGGCAAGGCTGTCCACTATCCCCCTTGCTCTTTATTCTCTGTTTGGACCCCCTGGCAGCGGCTATCCGTAACCACCCTGATATTCGAGGGGTACAACTACGCCAAACTGAGTATAAATTGTCTCTATATGCTGACGATATTCTGCTGACTTTAACCAGACCCCACACCTCCCTTCCCTCTCTACATGCTCTCCTGCACCAATTTAGCTCGATCTCTGGATATAAAATCAACACTAACAAGACGGAAGCTCTACCTATCCTTATTCCCTCCGCAGATCTTGTCTCTTTGCAGCGTAACTTCGCTTACCGTTGGTGTACGGCCTCCCTCAAATATCTAGGGGTTAACCTTACCTCTTCCTACTCTAGCCTGTATCATGCTAATTTCCCACCACTCTTTCGGGACATCGACCGACTCTTGCGACAATGGGACTTGTATTCCATTTCTCTCTTGGGTCGCATCAATGTCCTGAAGATGTCCATCATGCCACAACTTTTGTACCTATTTGAAACATTACTGATCCCCGTTCCCATGTCCCAACTCAAAGCGACTCAGAGGTCCTTCCTTAAAGGGGTTGTAAAGTAAAAATTTTTATTTTTTTAAAATAACAAACATGTCATACTTACCTCCACTGTGCAGCTCGTTTTGCACAGAGTGGCCCCGAACCTGCTCTTCTGGGGTCCCTCGGCGGCTGTCTCTGCTTCCTCCCGCAGGTGCTTCTCACGTTAATGCGAGCTCCCTCGCATTGGTGAGAAGCACTGCGGGCGCGCTCCCGTGATACAGCCGGCGGCTATAGCCGCTCGCTGTATCACAAGGCCCCGCCCCCCGGCGCGCTGCGTCATCGGATGTGATTGACAGCAGCGCGAGCCAATGGCTGCGCTGCTTTCAATCCATCCACTCCAGCCAATCAGCGGCCAGGCTGAGCGGCGAAGAGGACGGCGGGGGCGAGCGCGGGATTTTCGAGGGGTCAGGTAAGTAAAACGGGGGGACTGGGGGCGCCGGCAGTGTGAGATGTTTTTTCACCTTAATGCATAGAATGCATTAAGGTGAAAAAACATTTACTTTTACAACCCCTTTAACTTTATCTGGCGCTATAAAGCCCACAGGATAGCTAGTTCCGTAGTGCTCACTCCCAGAGCCAGGGGTGGACTGGGGGCCCCGGACCTCCTAAAATATTATTATGCTACGCACTTGAAACCGGTTATAGTATGGTCCCATAGAATGTCATCCAGTGTGTGGTCTGACATTGAAATGAGCATTACTACCCCGGTCCACCCCTGCTCGCTGATTTGGGCAGAATTGGAAACCTCCATACATCAACTGAGGAACCTTTCTCTCCGCCCCATGCTCTTTACCCTTTCTATTTGGAAGAAATGTGCCCAGCGTTTCTCCCTGGCCTCTCCGTGCTCGCCATTATTAAACGTATTGTTCAACCCTGACATCCCGGACAGCCTGTCTTACCCACGCATGCTCCCTTGGACACGTGCGGGCGTTTTCCAACTTCGTAATCTGGTACATCCACTTACGCATTCGCTTCTATCCTTCGCTGACATTCAACGTAAATTTCAGGTCCCCAAGGGTTTGTTTTACTCCTATCTTCAAATCAGACATTACTTTATCTCCAAAAAACCCACCCTTACCTTGAATAACCCTACCCCCTTTGAACTTCTCTGCTCCCAAGGTCCGCACCAAACGAGACTCATCTCTGAGATTTACAAATATTTACAGATCTCTCCCTCTCTTTCTGGCCCAGGTCACCTCTATATGCGTAAGTGGTCTCGGCTTCTTGGCCAAACCATTACCACCCCCCAGTGGCTGAAAATTTGGGAGACTGCCTTTAAATCGTCTCGATGTGTGGAACAGAAGGAGACAGTATATAAAATCCTGATGTTTTGGTACAGGACCCCGCAGCTCCTACATAAATACGATCCCCGGGCTTCCCCACTCTGCTGGAGATGTCGGAAGGCTATTGGATCTCTTTTTCACATCTTCTGGGAATGTTCGGTCATTAAACCTTTTTGGTCCTCGGTCCATGTATATTTGCAAGAACTGTCCGACACCATCCTTCCTCTAACCCCAATCCACTTTCTGCTAGGCTTACCCTTTCCTGACCTGCCTGCCAATGTTCAGAAACTCTTAGGATATATTCTATTGGCAGCAAGATGGGCCATACCAGTCAGATGGCTGTCGCAGTCCCCGCCAACACTCCCACAGATATTGCAAACGCTGGAACAGATCCGTAGGATGGAGCACCTTACCGCTGTTATTCATGATACTTTGCCTAGGTTTTCCCGAGTTTGGGACTTATGGGACCATTCCCACCTTAATCCAGGACTCCCTACAGCCCCCCCTTAAGGATTACCCGATGTCTTTCCTTACCCCCCCCCCCCCCCCCGCCAGCTTATGTCTCTCCCCGAGGATGCCTCAGTCTGGTATAGGCTCCTCCCGGAAATGAGCGTACCCCAGATCCAGTGGTTGGCTATGCTTTTCTTGCAGACACGTAGCTATCTGGCCTACCCACCCATTGGACTCTCTCCTACACCCCCCTCTTGACTCTCCCCCCCCCCGTCCCCCCGTTGCTGGATGCATTACTGCTTTAACTGAGCCTGTGACTTGATATTGCCTGACCATTACGTTGCTGTGTTTATTTTCTGTTTATTTACTGCTTAATTTTCTTTTCTTGCTCTGTGGCCTATGGTCTGTAACATTGTTGACACTGACAATCATTTGTTGTTATACTTCCCTCTGTATATTCTCTCAGAAAAATTTTCAATAAAAATACAATTGATAAAAAAAAACGAGAAAAGAAGAGACTCCACCTGGCCTGTCTGGGATTCAGACATTTAGCATTCTGTAGGTACTGTAGATTCTTATGATCAGTAAAGATCGTAATGGAGTGAGGGGAACCTTCCAAGAGATGACGCCACTCCTCCAACGCCAATTTAATTGCGAGAAGTTCCCGATCACCAATGGCATAATTTCTCTCTGCCTGAGAATTTTTTTTGGAGAAGAACGCACATGGTTGACGTTTCTTCTCAAAGTCCTGAAGAAGCACAGCTCCCACCCCCATCGAAGAAGCGTCTACTTCAATAAAAAATGGGTCCTCAGGATTTGGTCTCCTCAAGAGGGGTCCAGAGACAAAGGCCTGTTTCAGATCGTGAAACGCAGAGACAGCCTCGGGAGGCCAGTCTTTGGCATTCGCACCCTTCTTGGTCAAAGCGATAATAGGCGCAGCAATGGAAGAGTAATTCCTTATAAACTGCCAATAATAATTTGTGAAGCCAAGAAAGCGCTGTGTGGCCTTGAGGCTAGCGGGAAGGGGCCAGTTGGTAATGGCCGAGACCTTTCCGGGATCCATGCGAAGACCTGCACTAGAAACAAAACATCCCAGAAACAGGACCTCGGAATATTCAAAGGAACATTTCTCCATCTTGGCATAGAGATTGTTCTCTCTAAGGCGCTTAAGTACGGTGCGTACATGGTTTCTGTGAGCAGGCAGATTTTCAGAAAAGATGAGAATATCATCCAGATAGATGACAACAAACTGGTACAGTAGATCCCTGAATATTTCATTGACAAAGTTCTGGAACACAGCTGGAGCATTACACAAACCAAAAGGCATAACCAGGTATTTGTAATGCCCGTCCCTAGTGTTAAACGCGGTCTTCCATTCGTCACCTTCCCGTATTCGAATGAGATTGTATGCACCTCTGAGATCCAAGTGAAAATGGAAGCCCCCTTCAACCTGTCAAATAGCTCAGATATTAGAGGTAAGGGGTAACAGTTTTTAATAGTCACAGGGTTTAAACCTCTATAGTCGATGCAGGGTCTGAGGGTACCATCCTTTTTGGCAATGAAAAAGAACCCTGCTCCTGCAGGCGATGAGGAATTTCCGGATGAAACCTCTCTCCAGATTCTCGGCGACATACTCAGACATGGCCTGGGTCTCTGGAATGGACAAAGGGTAGGTATGACCCCTGGGCAGGGTTGCTCCAGGGACAAGGTCAATAGCACAGTCAAAAGATCTGTGGGGAGGAAGCACCCCAGCAGATTTCTTGAAGAACACATCCCGGAAATTGCTGTATGCCGCGGGAAGATCGGACGATACAGATGTGGTAGCAATGGGAAGTTTCCTCTTGGGGGTCACCTTGGGAAGACAGGACGAGAAACACGAAGGTCCCCAGGCCAGGATCTGCCCAGAGACCCAGTCCACATGTGGCGAGTGGAGCTGTAGCCAAGGAAGGCCCAATACAATGGGGGTAGAGGCCTTGGGTAGGATGAGGAAGGAGATCCACTCCTGGTGGAGTATCCCTACCGACATCCTAATAGGTAGCGTCTGGAAACGGATAGGGCTCCCTGGGAGCACAGTGCCATCAATTGCTGAGACTACCAGTGGAGTAGCGAGAGGAGAAAGGGTAAGCTTCATAGAAGAAGCAGTTCTCCAGTCCATAAAATTGCCGGCAGCCCCGGAGTCCAGATATGCTAGGACCGATTGGGGAGAAGTGCCTACATGGAGGAACACCGGAAGAAGAAGACGAGAAGGTGATGTTTCTGGGTCCAATACTCCACCTTCCAAATGTATTACCCGAGCGTTTCCCGGACGAAGCGAGCAAGAGTCACGAAAATGACCCTTGCCCCCACAATAAAGACACAAGCCCAAAGTTCTGCGTCTAGCACGCTCTTCGGGGGTTAGTCTGGTCCAGCCTAGCTGCATGGGTTCCTCAGCAGACAGAGTATGCTCCACAGGGCGACGGGGAAAAAGCTCAGGCTGACTAGGACCTAGGGGGTGCTGGCGTCTTTTTTCTAAGGACCTCTCCTGGAAACAAATGTCAATCTGATTGTACAAAGAAATTACATCGTCCAGACCGGCGGGGATAGCTCTTCCTGCTAATTCGTCCTTCACTCGGTCATAGAGGCCATGTAAAAAGGTTGTGACCAGGGCCTCATTGTTCCAGCTCAATTACGCCGTAAGGATACGGAACTGAAGTGCATATTGTCCCACTGAACAAGATTCTTGGCGAAGGCGTAAAAGGGCACTAGCCGCAGAAGAAACCCGAGCTGGCTCCTCAAAGAGGTTACAAAAGAGCTTCAAGAAGTTGGACAGGCTGGAAACCACTGGATCATTTTTCTCCCACAGGGGAGCAGCCCAGGCTAAAGCTTCACCAGAGAGGAGGGAAATTATATAGGCTACCTTTGCCCGATCAGACAGAAAGCTTTGAGGCTGGAGCTCAAAATGAATGGCACATTGGCTGAGGAAGCCCCTGCAGGCCTTGAAGTCCCCAGAGAAACGGGACGGAGCTGGCAGTACTAAAGATGCGTGGATGCGACTGGTGCGATAGGTGCAGTCGCAGACTGTACTTGAGGCTGCAGGTTCGGGGTTCCCAAGGAAGCCTGTAGCTGCTCAAAGCGGGAAGCCAGATCCTGAAGGAATCGCATCACCTGAGTCTGATTAGATTCCTGGGTCTCGAGTCTAAGCACTATACCCTGCAATGGATCGACTGCAGGAAGCGGCACGTCAGCCGGGTCCATGGCTGATCAAACTGTCAGGTCACCTAGAGCCCAGATGACAGATGCACACTGTAGGGTTAGGAGTGCACCGCAAGGTTGTGGACCCTACGGCTGACTGCTGCAGATAGGGGACAGATCTCACTGGGGTTAGAGCGTAAGATTCCCTGGGGCGCAGAGTCTAAGAGCCAGCAGGTGTTCACCAGCGCCCCTGGTGGTGAGGATGGACTTGGCTGCAACTGCCTCCAGGTCGCGACCCCCAGTGTCCCCCAGCTCACACCCACAGTAGGCAACAGGAGAATAGGGATAGTGAGGGACAAAGCCAAGGTCGGGCCACAAGCAGACAAGAATAGTCGGGTACACGCCAAAAGGTCAGGATCACAGGCAAACAGGGATAGTCAAGACACGCCAAAGTCAGTAACGGAAAACAGCAGCAGAGCACACGGCAGGAAACAGGAAACTAACACACAAAGGTTGATCAGCAGGATTGACTAGCAGTGCACAGGTTAATATAGAGTACTCTGATAGGAGCTAGGGTGGAGCCATGCCAGAGGATGGATTATAAAAGCAGTCATGTGAGGCTCGGCTGGTCTCTAGAAATGAACACATGGAGACAGGTAAGCAGATGAACTCTATTGCATAACCATGACACTGCGCACACCACTGGGTTCCTGGGCTGTGATTGGCCGATGACATCACTGACATGTGGGAGCCACTGGGCACAACGCGGCTGCTGAAGAAAAGGCACGAGCGAGCAGTTTCTGCAGCGCGCATGTGCTGATGTCGGCGCAAGCGTATATGGTAAATATTACCTATACCGTGCAGGTTTAGGAGATATTTATAGTACCTAAAGGTAAGCCTTATGATAGGTTTACCTGTAGGTACAAGTGGTGTAACTAGGTTTAGGGATGGCCGAACTGTTCTCCCCAGTTTTGCCTGTTCGCAATTCGCCCGATCGGCGGACTATTGCTGCTGTTCGCCCGGCGGACTTATGTGTTTACAGTGTGAAAGAACTTTGACCCATGATGACACATCCATCATGGGGTACAGGACAGCCAATTGAGACATTTCAGCACATGGACAATTGGACATTCCCCCTACCTTATAAATAGACCTGATATGGTGGCCATTTTACATCCTTTCTTATGTCATTATAGGGGGAGACTGCAGTGACACAAATCGCTAGCTATTAGGTCCACAAAAGTCCTTTTAACCACTTGCTTACTGGGCACTTAAACCCCCCTCAGTCCCAGACCAATTTTCAGCTTTCAGCGCTGATGCACTTTGAATGACAATTGCGCGGGCACACAACACTGTACCCAAATGAAATTTTTATCATTTTTTTCCCACAAATAGAGCTTTCTTTTGGTGGTATTTAATTACAGCTGGGAGTTTTATTTTTTGCTAAACAAACAAAAAAAGATGCAAAAAAAAAAAAAAACATGTTTAATAGTTTGTTATAAAATTTTGCAAACAGGTCATTTTTCTCCTTCATTGAAGTGCGCTGATGAGGCGGTACTGATAGGCTACACTGGTGGGCACTAATAGGCTGCACTGGTGGGCACTGATAGGCTGCATTGGTGGGCACTGATAGGCTGCACTGGTGGGCACTGATAGGCATAGTTAAGGCGGCACTAATAGGCACAGATAAGGCGACACCGATGGGCACAGATAAGGCGGCACTGATGGGCAAAGATGGGCACAGATAAGATGGCACGGATGGGTGGCACAGATGGGTGGCACAGATGGGTGGCACGGATGGGTGGCACTAAGGGGTACTGATAGGTACCACTGATAGATGGGACTGATGGGCACTGATAGGTGGCACTGCTGGGCACTGATGGGCACTGGTAGATGACACTGATGGGCACAAATATGTGGCACTGGGGTGCAGCACCTTTGTTGAGGCAGATTGTGGGCACTGCTGGGTGGCACTGTGGGCACTGCTGGGTGGCACTATGGGCACTGCAGGGTGGCACTGACGGGGGGCACTTATTTTTTATTATGTTCAGTGATGAGGGGGCAGGTGGGCATTGGCAGGGGGCAGGTGGGCACTGGCAGGGCTGGCTGTGATCGGCTCTTTTTTTTACTCCTCGCGCTGTCAGCGCGAGGAGGAATAATATCCGATTACCGGCTACGTTATATCACATGATCAGCTGTCATTGGCTGACAGCTGATCACGTAATAAGGGGTCGGGATCGACCCCTTGCTTGGATTGGTGATCAGGCGAGTCTCAGACTCGCCGATCACAGAGCGCGCCGCGCGCGCCCCTCAGGGGGCGCGCAGGCCGCTCGTGCACGGGACTACGTCAATAGACATAGTCCTGGCAAAAAAGATCCGCGCTGTAGCCGTCATTCGGCTATAGCGCGGGTCTCAAGTGGTTAAGGACTGGTATGGTATAGGTGTAGTAAAGTATATAGGGTTCAGTGCACTGCTGTGCTGGTGATTGCAGCAGCCTGTCTTTTGTCAGTGCAGGGAGGGACAGGACGTTGTGTGCAGCAGGGACAGTCAGTTTAATCACTAGCTATTACTATTAGAGCCACAACGGTCCTGTTAAGGACTGGCATAGGTGTACAGTATATAGGGTTGTACACGTATTATATACTTTCTTCCAAATATAAAAAGAGGTACAGTCTGCAAATCACTAGCTACTAGATCCACAAAGGTCCTTGTAAGGACTGGTATAGGTGTACAGTATATAGGGTGCTGGTGTAGGGCTGTGCTGCAGATTACTGCCCTATTCTGCAGCAGTCCTTTATCAGTGTAGGGACTGAGGTACAGTCTACAAATCACTAGCTACTAGATCCACAAAGGTCCTTGTAAGGACTGGTATAGGTGTACTATTTGGTGTGCAGTATATATGTGTGTAACACACGTATAAAATACTTGCACATATAGAAAGCATAGTATATTGCATTTCCACTGTGCAGCATTGTGACTGCTGAGTGGTTCTGCAGCGATACTACAAAGAGTGACAAAGGCAATAAAAAAAAAGTATTATAACTGGTGTGATAGAACAGTGGCCCCCGAAAACAACAGGTTGAAGTGGGGTGTTATATACCTTCTTCCACATACATACTGCACTTCTCTAGAGACTTTTGTCACACGGCCATTTAAAAAATGACAGGCAGAGGAAGAGGCAGGCTCTTCCGCAGGGGTGGCATGGGTAGGGCAGGAGCAACAGACTCGAGCCAAAGTGGCAAATTGCAGAAGGTGTGTGCGATTACGTCAAAAGACACACCAGACTTGGTTGAGTGGCTCACTCAACCTTACTCTTCTGCACCCTCCTCATCCTCTCGATCTGCACTCTCTTCTTCACTCTCTGCTATGTGCACCCCCAAAGACACTACCACCAGCACCACCACCACCATATACCTTCCGCTTGAGTCAGAGGAATTATTTTCCAATCCATATCAAGACATTTCCGATGTGCAGCCACTCTTGGCATTGGATCAGGAAGAGGAGGTAGCAACAACCGCCACTCAGCAGTCTGACGACAGTACCCAGATCAGCCCAAGGAGGAGGTTGATCCCCGCTGCTGCTGCCTACTCCGAGATCTCTAATTATAGCGGTGGGGAAGGCGATGGCGATGATGACGTGTCTAGTGATGCCACGTGGGTTCCCACAAGAGAGGAAGAGGAGGGGAGTTCAGAGGGAGATATGGACCAGCAGATAGGGAGGAGAAGCAGGAAGAACTTATATTGCACAGGAGGGACAAAGCAGACTGTGAATGTATCAGGAGCGAGGCATCAACCATGTACGGTCACATCTGGTGCTCCCAGGATGCCGGCACATGGCTCCGCAGTGTGGGCTTTTTTTTTTAACGTGTCAGCTGCTGACAATAGTGTTGCCATCTGCAATCTTTGCAGTCAACGCATAAGTCGCGGTAAGCCCAACACTCACCTAGAGGCGACCGCCTTAAGAAGGCACATGAGCTGCCATCACCGAGCCCAGTGGAAGCAACGGAACACACAAAGCCACACTCCAGGCTCTCACCGTCCAGCCTCATCTTCTACTTCTTCTCCTCTCTCCTCACAATTGTCCTCCACTCCACCCTCCATCATGCCAAGCTCACGTTTTTCTGCAAAAAGGCAGGCTTCCATGGGCCAAATGATCGAGCATAAAAAAATGATGACGCCGGGTAACCCTCTTGCCCAACGGTTGACAGCTGGCTTGTCAGAACTGATAGCCCGCCAACTACTGCCATATAAACTGGTGGACTCGGAGGCCTTTTGAAAATTTGTGGCCATTGAAAGGTCCCAGGAAGGAAGTATTTCTCACAGAAGGGCATCCCAGAGCTATATGGCCATGTTCAGCAGCAAGTGAATGTATCTCTGGCACACAGTGTTGGTGCCAAGATACATCTGACCACAGACACGTGGTCTAGCAAACACGGGCAGGGAAGGTATATCACTTTTACTGCCCACTGGGTGAACCTTCTGACGGCCGTCAAGCATGTAACCCGTGGCACCCATGTAGATTTGGTTTCACCGCCACGGATTGCATGCAGACCTGGCTCTTCTCCTCCTACTCCATCCTCCTCCCTCTCCTCCTGAGCTGACTCCTTCTTTTCAGCTGCTAGCGTATCTTCTGCTGCGCCACCCAAGCTCCCCAGAACCTATTCGACATGCCAGATGAGACGTTGCCATGCCGTGCTGTGTCTGTTGTACCTGGAAGCCAAGAGCCACACTGGCCCGGCACTCCTTTCAAATTTGCGTTTACAGGCAAATCAGTGGCTAACCGCTCAATTTGACAGTTGGTAAAGTGGTGTGTGACAACGGTGCCAATCTGCTTAGCACATTGAAACAGGGCAAAATTAAGCACGTGCCATGCATGGCACACATCTTAAACTTGGTCGTGCAGCGATTCCTTGTCAAATACCCTGGGGTCCAGTACATCTTGCGACAGGCAAGGAAAATCTCGGCCCATTTCAGAAGATCTTACACAGCCATGGCTCGCCTTGCTGACATTCAGCGGTGACACAATCTGCCGGTCAGATGTCTTATTTGCGATTGCCCGAAGCGATGGAACTCAACCTTCTATATGCTTGATAGGCTGCTCCAGCAGAAACGTGCAGTTAACGTCTACCTGTATGAACTCTGCGGCAGAACAGGTTCTGGGGAGCTGGTTTTTTTTCACCCCGCCGGTGGCTGCTCATGCGCGACGCTGCACCCATTTGATGAGATCACCAAACTGGTCATCAGTGACATGGTACCTTATGCCTTCTTTATGGAGCGTGCATTGCGTCATGTCATTCATCAAGCCGTGGAGGAGCAGGAGCAGGAAGATGAGGAAGTCGCAATGCTGGATGAATTCCCAGGGGGGCTACTCTATCTGAGACAAGTCATCAACAGGAGTCTGAGGAGGAGACAGAGGAGGATGGTGCCAGGGCGGATGAGGAGGAGCAAGAAGAGCATGCTTTAAACCTTTCTGGGATCCCTGTTGTGCGTGGATGGGGAGAGGAGAACGAGAAGGATGACATTATCCTGGATGATGAGCAGGAGCGTGGCCACCACACCCCTTCCAGTTTAGTGCAAATGGGGGCCTTCATGCTCCAGTGTTTTAACAGGGACCCCTGTATAAAAAGCATGAGGGTCAAGGACCAGTACTGGCTGGCAACGTACTTGGACCCCCGGTACAAACACAAAATGGCGGAAATGTTACCACCGTCACAGAGGGCTGTCAGAATGGAGCACTCCCAGGCTTTGCTTTGAGAAATGATGCATTCTGCTTTTGCGTGCGCTGGCAGAGGAGAAGTTCCCACTCCCAAAGAAAGAGTTGCGGGTACCAATCCAACAGCACCTGCAAGAAGAGGGCGGTTTGAAGATGTGTTGGTGACTTCTGATATGAGGTCATTCTTTAAGCCGACCCATCGACAGGTGTCATCCGGATCCAGCATCAGGGAAAGCCTAGACTGACAGGTGTCCGACTACATCGGGTTAACGGCCGATGTGGACGCTCTGAGGAGTGATGAACTCCTGGACTACTGGGTGGGCAGGCATGACCTCTGGCCAGAGCTTGCCCAATTTGCAATGGAACTGTTGGCTTGCCCCATGTCCAGTGTCCTGTCCGAAAGGACATTAAGCGCAGCAGGGGGGGGATTGTGACCGATAAGCGCACTCACCTAGCTCACGACAGTGTTGACTACCTCACATTTATAAAAATGAATGAGGCATGGATCTCGGAGGAATTCAACACATGTGACCAGTAGACCATGTATATCTCTATAAACGATTTATTTAATATAGCACACAGACCTTTTTTCTACATTTGGATCACTTCCTTGTACAAAAAAAGCACACCGTACTATATGCCTGTACCCTCCTGTTTGAAGAGGTTGAGCGGTGTCATATTTTTGGTGCCCAGCAGCGAGTTGCTGGTATCAGTGCTGCTGTCAGTGCTCTCTCTCCATCTCGGTGCTGGTGTGGTCTCAGTGCTCTCTATCTCGGTGCTGGTGTCAGTGCTCTATATCACGGTGCTAGTGTCGGTGCTCTATATCACAATGTTGGTGTCAGTGCTCTATATCACGGTGCTGGTGTCAGTGCACTATATCACGGTGCTGGTGTCAGTGCACTATATCACGGTGCTGGTGTCAGTGCACTATATCACGGTGCTGGTGTCAGTGCACTATATCACGGTGCTGGTGATCATCTCCCGCACCCTCTTCATAGCCTACCCTGACCTTTCCTCTCCTCCATTGCCTTCATGCACTCCTGAGTCCTGAATTGTCAAAATTTCCCATATAAAAAAAGAATGCTTGTAGTTGTTGATCCCAGATTCACTTCATACATGTGTTATGTCAGTGGCCATGTTGTGGGACTATGTGTGCACAGCAAGTAATTATTTTGTGGCTGAAAATATGACCTGTTGGTTTTTAAAGTTCG
The DNA here is from genome assembly GCF_037356315.1 of Lithobates pipiens. Taxonomy (NCBI): domain Eukaryota; kingdom Metazoa; phylum Chordata; class Amphibia; order Anura; family Ranidae; genus Lithobates; species Lithobates pipiens. The sequence continues at coordinate 188,502,883 of NW_027507785.1, read as the reverse complement.
CCTGCCATTGAAGTCAATGGGGCCCGCCACGAACTTTGCGGTTCGCAAACTTCCGGCCGCGTTCACCAAACGCCCCGTCAGAAGTTCGTCCATCTCTAACTAGGTTTACAACCACTTTAAAAGGAAAGCCAAGCATGTGGTTCCAAAAACCTGTAGCTCCTACTTCAAAAAAGCATTCCTTTCTAGTGATGGACGAACTTCTGACGGGACGTTTCGCGAACGCGGACCGCGAACGCGGCCGATAGTTCGCGAACCGGAACGTTCACGGCGGGCCCCATTGACTTCAATAGGAGGCGAACTTCGCAAACCTACAGGTCAAATTTGCAGCCACAAAATAATTAATAGCTGTGCAAACATAGTCCCACCACATGGCCAATGACATAACACATGTATGAGGTGAATCTGGGATCGACAACTACAAGCATTCTTTTTTTATATGGGAAATTGTTGTGACAATTCAGGACTGTGGAGCGCATGAAGGCAATGGAGGAGAGGGAAGGTCAGGGACCAGGGTAGGCAAAGAAGAGGGTGCAGGAGATGATCACCAGCAGCGTGACATACAGCAATGACACCTGCACCGTGATAGAGTGATCTGACAACAGCACCGTGATATACAGCATTGACAGCAGCACCGTGATAGAGAGCACCGACATCAGCAGCCTGACATACAGCAATGACACCTGCACCGTGATATACAGCACTGACATCAGCACTGTGATATACAGGTCCTTCTCAAAAAATTAGCATATTGTTATAAAGTTCATTATTTTCTGTAATGTACTGATAAACATTAGACTTTTATATATTTTAGATTCATTACACACAACTGAAGTAGTTCAAGCCTTTTCTTGTTTTAATATTGATGATTTTGGCATACAGCTCCTGAAAACCCAAAAATCCTATCTCAAAAAATTAGCATATTTCATCCGACCAATAAAAGAAAAGTGTTTTTAATACAAAAAAAGTCAACCTTCAAATAATTATGCTCAGTTATGCACTCAATACTTGGTCGGGAATCCTTTTGCAGAAATGACTGCTTCAATGCGGCGTGGCATGGAGGCAACCAGCCTGTGGCACTGCTGAGGTGTTATGGAGGCCCAGGATGCTTCGATAGCGGCCTTAAGCTCATCCAGAGTGTTGGGTCTTGCGTCTCTCAACTTTCTCTTCCCAATATCCCACAGATTCTCTATGGGGTTCAGGTCAGGAGAGTTGGCAGGCCAATTGAGCACAGTAATACCATGGTCAGTAAACCATTTACCAGTGGTTTTGGCACTGTGAGCAGGTGCCAGGTCGTGCTGAAAAATGAAATCTTCATCTCCATAAAGCTTTTCAGCAGATGGAAGCATGAAGTGCTCCAAAATCTCCTGATAGCTAGCTGCATTGACCCTGCCCTTGATAAAACACAGAGGACCGACACCAGCAGCTGACATGGCACCCCAGACCATCACTGACTGTGGGTACTTGACACTGGACCTCAGGCATTTTGGCATTTCCCTCTCCCCAGTCTTCCTCCAGACTCTGGCACCTTGATTTCCGAATGACATGCAAAATTTGCTTTCATCCGAAAAAAGTACTTTGGACCACTGAGCAACAGTCCAGTGCTGCTTCTCTGTAGCCCAGGTCAGGCGCTTCTGTCGCTGTTTCTGGTTCAAAAGTGGCTTGACCTGGGGAATGCGGCACCTGTAGCCCATTTCCTGCACACGCCTGTTCACGGTGGCTCTGGATGTTTCTACTCCAGACTCAGTCCACTGCTTCCGCAGGTCCTCCAAGGTCTGGAATCGGTCCTTCTCCACAATCTTCTTCAGGGTCCGGTCACCTCTTCTTGTTGTGCAGCGTTTTCTGCCACACTTTTTCCTTCCCACAGACTTCCCACTGAGGTGCCTTGATACAGCACTCTGGGAACAGCCTATTCATTCAGAAATTTCTTTCTGTGTCTTACCCTCTTGCTTGAGGGTGTCAATGATGGCCTTCTGGACAGCAGTCAGGTCGGCAGTCTTACCCATGATTGCGGTTTTGAGTAATGAACCAGGCTGGGAGTTTTTAAAAGCCTCAGGAATCTTTTGCAGGTGTTTAGAGTTAATTAGTTGATTCAGATGATTAGGTTAATAGCTTGTTTAGAGAACCTTTTCATGATATGCTAATTTTTTGAGATAGGAATTTTGGGTTTTCATGAGCTGTATGCCAAAATCATCAATATTAAAACAAGAAAAGGCTTGAACTACTTCAGTTGTGTGTAATGAATCTAAAATATATGAAAGTCTAATGTTTATCAGTACATTACAGAAAATAATGAACTTTATCACAATATGCTAATTTTTTGAGAAGGACCTGTACATCATGACACCTGCACCGTAAGCAGCCCCAGGAGGAAGTCAGCATAGCACAGGGATGGTGGGAGCCCCTCATAATGAGCATAGCACAGGGATGGTGGGAGACCCTCATAATGAGCATAGCACAGGGATGGTGGGAGACCCTCATAATAAGCAGCCCCAGGAGGATGTCAGCATAGCACAGAGATGGTGGGAGCCCCTCATAATAAGCAGCCCTAGGAGGAAGTCAGCACAGCACAGGGATAGTGGGAGCCCCTCATAATAAGCAGCCCCAGGAGGAAGTAAGCACAGCACAGGGATGGTGGGAGGCTGGGAGCCCCTCATAATAAGCAGCCCCAGGAGGAAGTCAGCACAGGGATGGTGGGAGCTCCTCATAATGAGCATAGCACAGGGATGGTGGAAGCCCCTCATAATATGCACAGCAGAGGTACAGCCCCAGGAGGATGTCAGCACAGCACAGGGATGGTGGCAGCCCCTCATAATAAGCAGCCCCAGTAGAAATATGACACCGCTCAACCTCTTCAAAGAGGAGGGTATGGGCATATAGTACGGTGTGCTTTTTTTGGACAAGGAAGTGAGCCAAATGAAGAAAAGGTCTCTGTGTTCGATAAAAAAAAATGTTTATAGACATATACATGGTCTACTGGTCACATGTGTTGAATTCCTCCGAGATCCATGCCTCATTCATTTTTAGAAATGTGAGGTAGTTAACACTGTCGTGAGCTAGGCGAGTACGCTTATCGGTCCCGATCCCCCCTGCTGCGCTAAACGTCTTTTCGGACAGGACACTGGATGAGGGGCAAGCCAACAGTTTCATTGCAAATTGGTCAAGCTCTGGCCAGAGGTCAAGCCTGCCCACCCAGTAGTCCAGGGGTTCATCACTCCTCAGAGCGTCCACATCGGCCGTTAACCCGATGTAGTCGGACACCTGACGGTCTAGGTGTTCCCTGATGCTGGATCCGGATGACACCTGTCGATGGGTCGGCTGAAAGAATGACCTCATATCCGAAGTCACCAACACATCTTCAAACCGGCCTCTTCTTGCAGGCGCTGTTGGATTGGTACCGCAACTCCTTCTCTGGGAGTGGGAATTGCTCCTCTGTCAGCGCACGCAAAAGCAGAATGCAGCATTTCTCGAAGCAAGGCCTGGAAGTGCTCCATTCTGCCAGCCCTCTGTGACATTTCCGCCATTTTGTGTTTGTACCGGGGGTCGAAGTACTTTGCCACCCAATACTGGTCCTTGACCCTTATGCTTTTTATACGGGGGTCCCTATTAAAACACTGGAGCATGAAGGCCCCCATTTGCACTAAACTGGAAGCGGTGTGGTGGCCTAGCTCCTGCTCATCTTCCAGGATAATGTCGTCCTCTTCATTCTCCTCTCCCCATCCACGCACAACAACAGGGGTCCCAGAAAGGTTTAAAGCATGCTCTTCTTGCTCTTCCTCATCCGCCCCGGTACTATCCTCCTCTGACTCCTCTTCAGACTCCTGTTGTTCACTTGTCTCAGATAGAGTAGCCCCCCCTGGGAATTCATCCAGCATTGCGACTTCCTCATCTTCCCGCTCCTGCTCCTCCACAGCTTGATCAATGACACGACGCAATGCACGCTCCATAAAGAAGGCATAAGGTACCAAGTCACTGATGGCGCCATGGCTGCGACTGACCAGTTTGGTGATCTCCTCAAATGGGCGCAGAAGTCTGCATGCATCGCACATGAGCAGCCACTGGCGCGGTTTAAAAAACCCCAGCTCCCCAGAACCTGTTCTGCCGCAGAGTTCATACAGGTAGACGTTAACTGCACGTTTCTGCTGGAGCAGCCTATCAAGCATATAGAAGGTTGAGTTCCATCGTGTCGGGCAATCGCAAAAAAGACGTTTGACCGGCAGATTGTGTCGCTGCTGAATGTCAGCAAGGCGAACCATGGCCGTGTAAGATGTTCTGAAATGGGCCGAGATTTTCCTTGCCTGCCGCAAGATGTCCTGGACCCCAGGGTATTTGACAAGGAATCGCTGCACAACCAAGTTTAAGACGTGTGCCATGCATGGCACGTGCGTGATTTTGCCCTGTTTCAATGCGCTAAGCAGATTGGCACCGTTGTCACACACCACTTTACCAACTGTCAAATTGAGCGGTGTTAGCCACTGATCTGCCTGTGAACGCAAAGCTGAAAGGAGTGCCGGGCCAGTGTGGCTTTTGGCTTCCAGGCACAACAGACGCAGCACGGCATGGCAATGTTTTACCTGGCATGTCGAATAGGTTCTGGGGAGCTTGGGCGGCGCAGCAGAAGAGACGCTAGCAGCGGAAAAGGAGGAGTCAGCCGAGGAGGAGAGGGAGGAGGATGGAGTAGGAGGAGGAGGAGAAGAAGAGTCAGGCCTGCATGCAATCCGTGGCGGTAAAACCAAATCTACATGGGTGCCACGGGTTACATGCTTGACGGCCGTCAGAAGATTCACCCAGTGGGCAGTAAAAGTGATATACCTTCCCTGCCCGTGTTTGCTAGACCACGTGTCTGTGGTCAGAAGTATCTTGGCACCGACACTGTGTGCCAGAGATACATTCACTTGCCGCTGAACATGGCCATATAGCTCTGGGATGCCCTTCTGTGAGAAATACTTCCTTCCTGGGACCTTCCATTGTGGTGTTCCAATGGCCACAAATTTGCGAAAGGCCTCCGAGTCCACCAGTTTATATGGCAGTAGTTGGCGGGCTATGAGTTCTGACAAGTCAGTCGTCAACCATTGGGCAAGAGGGTTATCCGGCGTCATCATTTTTTTACGCTCGAACATTAGGCCCACGGAAGCCTGCCTTTTTGCAGAAAAACGTAAGCTTGGCGTGATGGAAGGTGGAGTGGAGGACAATTGTGAGGAGAGAGGAGAAGGAGAAGTAGAAAACGAGGCTGGATAGTGAGAGCCTGGAGTGTGGCTTTGTGTGTTCTGTTGCTCCCACTGGGCTCGGTGATGGCTGCTCATGTGCCTTCTTAAGGCGGTCGTCCCTAGGTGAGTGTTGGGCTTATCGCGACTAATGCGTTGACTGCAAAGATTGCAGATGGCAACGCTGTTGTCAGCAGCGGACACGTTTAAAAAAGCCCACACTGCGGAGCCATGTGCTGGTGTCCTGGGAGTGCCAGATGTGACCGTACATGGTCGATGACTCGCTCCTGATACATTTGCAGTCTGCTTTGTCCCTCCTGTGCAATGTAAGTTATTCCTGCTTCTCCTCCCTATCTTCTGGTCCATATCTCCCTCTGAACTCCCCTCCTCTTCCTCTCTTGTGGGCACCCACGTGACATCAGTAGACACATCATCATCAACGTCACCTTCCCCACCGCTATAAGTAGAGATCTCGGAGTAGGCAGCAACACCGGGGACCAACCTCCTCCTTGGGCTGATCTGGGTACTGTTGTCAGACTGCTGAGTAGTGGTTGTTGCTACCTCCTCTTCCTGATCCAATACCAAGAGTGGCTGCGCATCAGAAATGTCTTCTTGATATGGATCGGAAAATAATTCCTGTGACTCAAGCGGAAGGGTGGTGGTGGTGGTGTTGGTGGTAGTGTCTTTGGGGGTGCACATAGCAGAGAGTGAAGAAGAGGGTGCAGATCGAGAGGATGAGGAGGGTGTAGAAGAGTAAGGTTGAGCGAGCCACTCCACCAAGTCTGGTGAGTCCTTAAAGTCATTGAATGCACCTTCTGCAACTTCTTACTTTGGCTCAAGCCTGTTGCTCCTGCCCTACCCCTACCACCCCTGCGGAAGGGCCTGCCTCTTCCTCTGCCTGTCATTTTTTAAATGACCCTGTGACAAAACTCTCAGTGCCTATACCGATGAAGGACTGCTGCAGTATAGGGCAGCGGTCAGCAGTAGTACACTTCAACCCTATGTATTGTGGACCTATACCAGTCCTTATAGAATAGCAGACTGTACCTCACTCAACCCTATGTACTGTAGTGCCCTAGACAGACCAAGTTACCAGTCCTTATAAGGACCTTTGTGGAACAAGTAGGTTGTGAGTGATTAGCAGACTGTACGTCAGTCCCTATACCGATGAAGGACTGCTGCAGTATAGGGCAGCGGTCAGCAGTAGTGCACCTCAACCCTATGTATTGTGGACCTATACCAGTCCTTATAGAATGGCAGACTGTACCTCACTCAACCCTATGTACTATAGCACCCTACACCAGGTTATTACCAGTCCTTATAAAGGACCTTTGTGGAACAATTAGGTTGTGAATGATTAGCAGACTGCAACAGAAGGGCAGCAGTCAAGTATAATATTCTTTCTATATTTGGAAGAAAGAATATTATACGTGTACAAGCCTATTACCATACCACTGATACCAGTCCTGAAAAGAACCTTTGTGGACCTAATATAGTAACAGCTGCTGATTAAACTGACCCTCACTGCCTCACACACTGCTTCCTGCCTGTCCCTATATAAACTGACAAAACAGAGGCTACTGGAACAATAACTGGAATAGCACTTTTGTGGACCTGATAGTAACAGCTAATGACTAAACTGACTGTCCCTACAGCAGACACACCGTCCTGTCCCTTTCTCTAAACTGACAAAAGACGCTCAGGCTGCTGCAACAATCAGTAGCACAGCAAACCTATTTACACCTAACACCTATACCAGTCCTGAAAATAACTTGTGTACCAAATAGCTAGCGATTTAGGTCACTGCAATCTCTCCCTGCTCCACACAGCAACCTCTCCCTATAGTGACAGAAGAAAGAATGTAAAATGGCCGCCGGATCGGGTGTATTTATAAGTTAGGGGGGATGTCTAAGTGTCCATGTGCTGTAATGTCTCAATTGGCTGTCCTGTACCCCATGATGGATGTGTCATCATAGGTCAAAGTTCTTTTACACAGTAAAAACACGGAAGTCCACCGGGCGAACGGCGGCAATAGTCCGCCGATCGGGCGAATCGACCGCCGGGCGATCCGTTCGGCCATCACTATTCCTTTCACCAATCTCAGGCTCCAGGCTTCCAGCTAAAACTCCAGTCCCAGTTCCGTAAGAAGCCACGGACTCTCAAGCCCACTAAAGCGGGGGAACAAGTCCTCTTCACAATAAAGGGGTATCCAAATTGCTTGAGTGTGCTGATGTTTGCAGGGGAGAATTGTAAACGAGAGGGTCTGCAACATAGTGGCTTGCAGTTACAAGTTGAAATTTCAGAGCTTCTTCCCTCCTGCTTTATGCTTTCAAATTTTTTGCACAAAAAAAAAAAAAAAGTATTCCTCTTCTGCAAAATCTCAATCATCTTCTATCTCAAGGAGTGATCATTCAGGTTTCAGAAAATTAAGTTTTATGGTTTCTAGTCAAATCTTTCACAAACAAAATGGTAATGCTCTCCCTATATTGTATTTCAAGAGACTTATCACGTTGATAAGTCTCTACAAGTGCAGAAATTCCAGATTTTAATTTGTACGGTCTGCAGTGGCCTTTGTCTAGCAGGGAGTTTTCCAGACATCAGTGGATATCAAAGATGTTTACCTACATGTTCTGACCTTTCAACTTCACCAAATAGTTTCTGCAGTTTGTGATGGAAGGCTGCCACTTTCTTAGAGGTCTTTCCATCTGACCTATCTACAGCTCCTGCTTTTTCACCAGGGTTCTGACAATGGTTCTGGGGCTTCTGCATATCCAGGGTATTTCTTGTAGGATACCTGGATGACTTAAAGAGGAAGTAAACCCTGATGAGTTTACTTGCTCTTTCATTCCCTGTAAAGGCAAAGCATAATGGACTACTATGCATCGCATAGAAGCCCATTATGTGTCACTTATGGGACACAGGAGCCAGATAAGTCGCCGCTGTCCCCTGTAGTCCGCCGCATCCATCTTGTTGGTGGGGTGTCGCAGCTCCACCGCTGTCATTCGGCGAAGCCGCGATGACGTCACTCCCGCACATGCGCACGGGAGTCGACACGCGCGGCAGCTCCATTCTTGGAAATGCTGCGCTCAGTGCGCCTGCGCGCCACTGTCTATAGTGCATTCGCCGTAGACAGCGGTGCCCGTTTTCGGGCAAATATCTCCTAAACCATATAGGTTTAGGAGATATTGTTTGGACCTACAGGTAAGCCTTAATCTAGGCTTACCTGTAGGTCAAAGTGGTTTGTAAGGGTTTACAACCACTTTAATTCGGTATGAGGATTTTGAGAAAGATGTTAGGCTCCTTTGAGGCAGTGCCCCTTGTCCAGTTTCATTCCGGGCCCCATCCAATGAAACATGTTAATAGCATGCAACAGGAGGACCCGGTTTTTGTATGTCGTTAAACCCCAAAAGAGTCTGAACTGGTGGCTGTCTGAATGGATGCTGGAGATGGGAAAATGGTTCCTCTCTATATCCTGGATGTTCCTGACAATCTCTAGGTCGATGGAATCTTCCTGTTTGGACAGAATTTTAGGGTACAGTCTACCATCCATATTGCAGGCCTGAGAAATTGGCAGGCAGGATTTTTCCCAGCCCTCCATAACTGTGTGGAGGAGTGAGCGCTTCACCCAGGAGGTGTTCAAGAAACTCTGCCATCAGTGGGGATCCAGGTTGAATGCAAAGCTGGACAGGGCCATCTTCAGCACCAGGGATCATTAATCATTGCAGTAGATGCTCTGTTGACGCAGTGAGACCAGTTCTCCCTAATTTATGCAGTTCTGCTGTTACAGCTTCTACTGTTTCACAGGGCAATTACTGGTGATTCTAAATGCCCTGGTATGGCCCAGAAAAACTTGTTGGAAGAGGACCCTTGGATTCTTCCATATCAACCTAACCTTTTGTCGCAAGGTCCAATCTTACATCCATCTTTACAGTTGCTGGCTGTTGAAGCCAGTGTCTTGAGAGACAGTGGTCATTGATTTGGTCATTACTATTTTAATTAAGATTCAGAAAGTGCCTTCAATGAAATTTTACAACAGATTTAGGAAATCTTGTTTTGCTTGATGTGAAGCTAGAGCATTTAATTCTTGCCAGCTTGTCTTGGGTCACATCCTGGCTTTTCTGTAATCTGGAGTTGATCCAGAACTGGCCTTGAGTACAATCAAAAGTCATATTTCAGCCTTTGCGGCCCATTTTCAGAGACTGATTGTTTCACATTCCTTGGTGCACCCCACTATAAGGATTCTTTTGAATCCATGGGGCCTCAACTTGTTTCTTTCTGTATTACAGAACTCTCTATTTAAACCCATCTGGCATGTTCTTTTAGCTCTTTTGACTTGGAAGAGTTGCTCTGTTGCTTCTCCGTGGCAATGTGTTTTTTAACCCTCCACTGTCATTTTTATCTAAGGTGGTTTCTTTGTTTCATCTCAACCAAGACATTTTGTTGCTACATATCTGTCCTACAGATGGCAAAGGGACAAGGTTCTTCAAACTTTGGATGTGGTTTGTGTAATTGGGTTTTAAAATTTGTCAGTCAGATTCCATTTTTGGACATCCTGAGAGCCCAAGGAAGGGTCACACATTTTGCCAGGAGTGTGGGTGTCTCCTGGGCTATTTGACATCAGGCTTTGTTAGCTCAAATTTTTAAAGCTGCTATCTGGTTTTTGGTTCATAATTTTGCAAAGTGTTATCAAGTAGTAGTTTGCATTACTGAGGATGCAACCTTTGGGCGGCATGTTTTGCAGGCTGTCACATGAGGTTCTAATGTGTTTTGGTTTAGTTGTTTGGGGCCAGACGACTTTTTACTGTATTGCCCTTCCTCATATTAATTTGTTTCAGTCACCACTATTGTAATAGATAAAGATACTGTGTCCCATAATGTACATTAACCACTTTGCACCCACTATAGCCAAAAGACGTCTACAGAGCGGACGCTAACTGCCGGGAGGCCGTCCCTGGACATCGTCCTGTTTACTTCCCCAATGCACGCCGCCGCGGGCATGCATCGGGGAAGTTCTGTGTTGGCCATGTCCCTCAGACACAGCCAATCACAGATCATGCTAAATGGCCAATCACAGCGGCCATTTAGCACTCGATCGGCCTGTCCAATGAGAGGTGAAGGTGATCTCATATGTAAACATATGAGATCATCTCTCATCACCGGCTCCCCTCCTCACACAGAGACAGCGTGTGAGGAGGGAGAGCTTCCGTGCTGCAGCGTCAGTGAGCACACACACACACACACACACACACACAGAGTAAAACACACACAGTGAGACACACACATGCCCACCTGTCCCCAGTGCCACCTATCAGTGCCATCTGTCCCCTGTGCCACCTATCAGTGCCATCTGTCCCCAGTGCAACCTGTCCCCTGTGCTAACTATCAGTGCCACCTGTCCCCAGTGCCACCTGTCAGTGCCACGTGTCCCCAGTGCCACCTAACAGTGTCATCTGTCCACAGTACCACCTGTCCCCAGTGCCACCTATCCGTGCCACCTGTCCCCAGTGCCATGTGCCACCTGTCCCCAGTGCCACCCATCCATAGTGCCACCTGTCCCCAGTGCCACCTGTCCCTAGTGCCATGTGTCCCCAGTGCCACCTGTCAGTGTCAGGTGTCATCAGTGCCACGTATCAGTGCCACCTGTCAGTGTCATGTATCATCAGTGCCATGTATTGGTGCCATCTGTCATCAGTGTCAGGTGTCATCAGTGCCATGTATTAGTGCCATCTGTCATCAGTGCCACGTATTAGTGCCATCTGTCATCAGTGCCATGTATTTGTGCCATCTGTCATCAGTGCCACATCAGTGTCACGTGTCAGTGCCATGTATTAGTGCCATCTGTCATCAGTGTCACATGCCATCAGTGCCACATATCAGTGCCATCTGCCATCAGTGCCACGTCAGTGTTACGTGTCATTGTCCTGGTGCTCCAGGACCTTCAAAAGTGTAATAGGTAGTCAACAAGTTAGATGTGTAATTTATGCTCCTAGAACATGTGACGGCACTCCCTGCATGTTGGGTCTCTCTAAGTGTCCAGGCTGTGAAAAAGTCCCACACTGGTATCGTAATACTCATGAGGAGTAGCAGAATGTATTTTGGGGAATTATTTGTGGTATACACAGGCCATGTGAGAGAAATAACCTATTACAATGACAATTTTGTGGGAAAAAAATAAAAATAAAAAAGATTTTCATTTTGCAAAGAATTGTGGGAAAAAATGACAACACCAAAAACCTCACTATGCCTCTTACTAAATACCTTGGAATGTCTACTTTCCAAAAAGGGGTCATTTGGGGGGTATTTCTACTTTCCTGGCTTGCTCGGGTCGCAAGAAATTAGATAGGCCACCAGTACATCAGATGTGATCAATTTTTTATGATTCGCACACCAGCTTGTAGACTCTCTAACTTTCACAAAGACCAAATAATATCCACTAATTTGGGTTATTTTTACCAAAGATATGTAGCAGTATAAATTGTGGCCAAAATTTATGAAGAAAAAATTAATAATTTGCATAATTTTATCACAGAAACAAAGAAAAATTTGTTTTTTTTTTCAAAATTTTTGGTCTTTTTTCATTTATAGCACAAAAAATAAAAACCCCAGAGGTGATCAAATACCACCAAAAGAAAGCTCTATTTGTGGAAAAAAAAGGACAAAAAATTAATTTGGGTACAGTGTTGCATGAGTGAGTAATTGTCATTCAAAATGTGAGAGCACCGAAAGCTCAAAATTGGTCTGGGCAGGAGGGGTGTTTAAGTGCCCAGTAGGCAAGTGGTTAAAGAAAATGAGATTTTGTTTGTCTTGTTTTTTTGTCAGTGTCCAATCATCTGAAGGTGACAGCATAACCCTGTTGTAATGGAAATCAAGATGTTCTGTGTCCTGCAATGTTCTCCAAGAAAATAATTTGACAGGTTAACTAAAGATCCAATTTTTTCTGGAATTAAACAAATGTAAGTATTTTGTGGCTTCCAATTTTTGCCAGTCAAAGCAGGTCTTGCTTGAAGAAAATGCACATGCCACTCCTTAAATTACATGTTTTTTTATTTTTTTTATTTAATGATCTAAACCAAATATTACTAAATACTGCTAACTGTAAGCAAAGGAAATTGTAAAAAAAAATGCAATTATTCTGTCTAAAAGTACACTTCCAAAGTATGCTGTACCTGAGACGGTCTCTAAACACTGTGCAGGTTCTGGAAAATGATGCACAGCTTAAAAAGGTATCTCCCAAAAATTGTCATTTTAAAGATTTGTTATTTCTCTCTAAGCTTAATTATTAAAAGGCTCCTTCCCTGCTGTACTTTTATTTATTTATTTATATTTGCATTGGCAGAATTGCATTACCAAAACACCGGAGATCTGTCATTTCGTGAAAGGTGTGCAGTGGGGATATGTTGGTTGGTCATTGCAATTGATCAAGATTTACATGATGATAGATTTGCAGAGCTGGACATCATAAATGATGATGATCGGGAACATCTATTTTTTTTATTGCATAGTTTTTTTTTTAATAAGTAATAAAGGGTGCCAATGTACCCCTATACTAATTTCTCCGGGAAAGGGTGAATATCTTGGAGTCCCTTATTATAAAGGCCCCCCATACTTTTTTGGGGGGACCAAAGGTGGATAAGAAGCCCTTGTCCTTCACCATTCAGACCAAGTTCCTTTCGGGGAGACACTTTGACAAGGTACCCTCCTAATATTGAAAGACGTCTGTCCTTACCTGGTACAGGAATGGGGGGGGGGGGGACACACTCAAAGCTTTCTGAGCCTTCTGTTTCCTAGCCACATTGTTGACATGATTGAATAGGGGTCTGGGTGAAATTTCAAGGGGTGCCCAAAGTGTTTCAAGTAAAGGATTAAATTGTACTGTTCTGTAACGTGCAGTTGTAAGGCGTCATACCAAGCATGTTATTTAAAGGATCTGTGTATTTTTAATGTTGCAATTTAAGTAGCATGAAAAGACCCTCTCCCCATTGTACCATTTTTTTTATTTTTTATTTCTGCATTGGTAAGTGCCTAGCCAGTCCTCTATGGCAGTGCCCAGCCAGCTCTCCAGGCCTTGTTTTCAACAATAGATGCCCAATAGCCTTATCAACTTTAATGGGGTTCAGAGCTGAATTTGTTGTTTTGCGGACTTCCATTGACTTCAGTGCAATTTATCTCAAAATGTGCCTCCCATTGACTACAAGCCGTTACCTTAAAATTCCTTAACTTAAGAGAATTTGTTCATGCATTCACCAATTGGCCAGTTCACTTATTGTTCTCGCTTCTTTTTCTCCCTTTGCATTTTTGAAATGTCAGTTTTAATTAACAATGTACAGTTCCAATGTAAATTGTTGTAAGAAACGTGCTAACACCTTATGCTTCTACCTAGGTTGGATAACATAAAAAAAAAAATAGCTTAAGCTATGATCATCCTTTATACGACTGATTAATATACCTGTGTAACCAACATGCTAGCCAGTGTTTACATTTTGCTAATAATGTTCCTCTTGAACTGTCCATTAGAGAATTTCCAAAAATGTAAACTATAATGGTCTAAATTTATAAAAACAGTTGTGCTTTACAAATGTGCATAAAGCCCCATACACACCATCAGATTTTCTGCTGATTTTTGTTTTCAGATTGACCAAAACCATGTAGTACAAGGGCCTGCCTGATTGCATACAAATTTAAACTCCTAAGGTTTGACCTCATATTATATGGTTTTCCAATAGTGTGTATGGGGCTTAACCACTTAGCAACCGGCCCATACCCGAATGACGGCTACAGGGCAGTTGCTTAACTATGGAAGGACGTACATTGACGTCCTCCCAGCGTCCCATGGGGCGCGCACTCGAGAACATCTGTGACCGCCGGGGTCCACAGGACCCGGCGCATCTTGGATCACGGTAAACGGGCGCTCATCGCAGCCATTTACCACGTGATCGTTCATTCAAATGATGGAGGGATCACTTGTAAACAAACCGGCGCCATGTCATGACACCGGATTCTCCCTCCCCTCTATGTATTGATCGGTACAGTGAGAGGGGAGAGATCGGTGACAGCAGCGCTGTAGGCTGGATCTGTAGTGCCCACAACGCTGCTTACTGCCAATACTCTGCAATACTCTGCAATGCCCTGCCCATACTCTGCAATGCCCTGCCCATACTCTGCCATAAACAGCCATACTCAGCGATACCCTGCAATACTCGTCGATACCCAGCCCTGCTCAGCCATGCTCGGCCATACTCGGCTGTACTTAGCCTCTGTATGTTGCCAGGCTGTGGAAGTCTCACACATGTGGTATCGTCGTACTCAAGAAGAGTAGGAGAATCTATTTTGGGGTATCATTTTTGGTATGTACATGCTATATGTTAGAAATATTGTATAAATGGACAACTTTGTGTTAAAAAAAAAAAAAAAGCATTTTAACCACTTCCCGCCCGCTGGCCATCTTATGACAGCCTTGACTTTGTGCGGGGATATCTGAAAGATGCCTGCAGCCGCAGGAATCATTCAGATATCAGCTTTTTCAGCCGGTGATTCCCTACACCATAAGAATGATCATAACAGCTGTTCCGCTACTTGATTCTCCCATGCGAGATAAAAAGTTACAACGACAGCCATTGTATTCTCTAGGGTCTTTGCTAAAAAAAAACATATATAAAGTTTTGGGGTCCTATGCAATTTTCTAGTAAATAAATGATGATTTTTATATGTAGAAGAGAAATGTCATAATTGTCCTGGGTGCTCCAGAACACCTGATGGCGCTCCCTGCATGTTGGGCCCCTGTATGTGGCCACGCTGGGTAAAAATCTTACATATGTGGTATCGCCATACTCATACAAATGTATTTTGGGGTGTAATTTGTGGTATGCATATGCTGTGTGTGAATAGCCTGATAATATGACAATTTTGTTAAAAAAGAATTGTGGGAAAAAAATTCCAAAAAACTCACCATGCCTCTCTTTCTAAATACCTTGGAATGTCTTATTTACAAAAAAGGGTCATTTGGAGGGTATTTGTACTTTTCTGGCTTGTTAGGGTCTCAAGAAATGATCAATTTTCAGATATTGGCACCATAGCTTGTGGACTCTACAACTTTCACAAAGATCAAATAATATACACCGATTTGTACTTATTTTTACAAAAGATATGTAGTAGTATAAATTGTGGCCAAAATTTATGAAGAAAAATTACTAATTTGCTAAATTTTATAACAGAAACAAAGAAAAATTACAGAATTTTTGGTGTTTTTTCTTTTATAGTAAAAAATATAAAACCCAGCGGTGATGAAATACCACCAAATGAAAGCTCTATTTGTGTGAAAAAGGGACAAAAATGTCATATGGGTACAGTGTTGCATGACTGAGTAATTGCCATTCAAAATGTGAGAGCAACGAAAGGTGAAAGTTGGTCTGGTTATTAAAGTGGTTGTAAACCCTTACAAACCACTTTGACCTACAGGTAAGCCTAGATTAAGGCTTACCTGTAGGTCCAAGAAATATCTCCTAAAAACGTACACGGCTTAGGAGATATTTGCCGAAAGACAGGCACCGCTGTCTACGGCGCATGCGCGGTAGACAGCGGCGCACAGGTGCACTGAGCACGCCGCTGTTAATGGCGATATGCCGCGAGTGGCGGCTCCCGTGCGCATGCGCGGGAGTGATGTCATTGCGGCTTTGTCGAATGACAGCGGCGGAGCAGCGAGACCCACTGAGAAGATGGATGCTCCGGACTGCAGCGGACAGCGGTGACTTCGCTGGCTCCTGTGTCCGGTAAGTGACACATAATGGACTACTATGCGATGCATAGTAGCCCATTATGCTTTACCTTTGCAGGGAATCAAAGAGGAAGTAAACCCATCAGGGTTTACTTCCTCTTTAAGGGGGTTTAAGTGCCCAGTGGTCAAGTGGTTAATGCCCTGTACACACGTGTGTGGACTCCATCTTTTTTTTCCATTGGAATTTCTGACACAGTTTGAGAGCTGGACCTAAAATTTCCCAACAACAAAATCCGATCATTTAAATTCCAATTGTGTGTAGACAATTCAGATGGACAAAGTGCCACCCATGCTCAGAATAAATTAAGAGACGAAAGCTATTGGCTACTGGCCTGTTTATAGTCCCGACGTACACATTTGATGTCACCAGAACGATCAGATTTTCCGATAACTTTGTGCGATCATATGTATGCAAGAACAGTTTGGCCCAAAATCCATCGGAAAAAATCAGACGGTTTTTGTCATCGGCAGGGCTGGACTTACCATTGGGCTTGACTGGGCTCAAGCCCATGGGCCCTGCCCAATAGGGGGCCCCGCCGAGATACATAGCCGAGTGTACTCGCTCGGCTCCGCTCACAGCCACACCCAGTCCCGCCCTATGATGGACATAACAAAGGACTGTGAGAGGACCCGAGAGGCGCTGAGAGGACATGAGAGCCGCCAAGATACACAGGACTCTATATCTCGGCGGCGCCATTTTTAAACTTCAAGACTTCAATGACAAGGCTGCAAATGACAAGGCTACACTGACAGGGCTGCAAATGACACTGACAAGGCTGCAATGACAATGGACAAGGCTGCTGATGGATGGGTAAGGCTGCACATGGACACTGATAAGGCTGCATTGATGGGCATTTAAATGTAAGTTTTTTCCCTTAAAATTCCCTCCTAAACTTGGGGTGTGTGTCATACG
The DNA here is from genome assembly GCF_037356315.1 of Lithobates pipiens. Lineage (NCBI taxonomy): Eukaryota > Metazoa > Chordata > Amphibia > Anura > Ranidae > Lithobates > Lithobates pipiens. The sequence continues at coordinate 188,485,998 of NW_027507785.1, read as the reverse complement.
CCGGCGTGTGTTATACGCCGATAAATACGGTAATGTATAGAAGGTAGGGCCGAAAGTGACTGAAGCCCAGGGGCCCCCTCCGCCCCAAGTCCTGCCCTGGTCATCGGAATGTCTGACCGTGTGTACAGGTCATAACACTTCACTTGTTTCAAGACCCCGAATCATGCCCCATTCAAATGAATCAATTAAACAAAAATAAGAGGAGGGGGGTAAGGTCATGCAAATGGCCTCATCTTCAAGCATGAAGTGCTCCCTGCAGTCTTATGCAGATTCGCTCGCGGATGCTGCAGAACTCCCACTGTGTCCTGCGTTTTTATGAATGAATAAATGTCAACCAGCGAGAAAGTCAGCAGGGTTATTAAGTAGTGCCTGTGACAATCAGGGAAACTGTATAGAGGGACTGAAGATGCACAGTTCCAACCGGATTTCTCCAAAATGCACAAGTCAATAACAAAAATGTTCAGATTGAAATCTCCTGTCTGTGATAAGCATTCATGAGAGGTAGTATATTTGACAAAAAGAGAACCAGGTGAGTGACAGCCAGTGGAGGGATTGGCAGCGAGGGGTAGCAGACGCTAAGCAGTTTGTAAGGTGGATGAGTCTGGCAGCAGCATTCATGATGGACTGAAGGGGGGATAACCTATTTAAAAGGTAAGCCAATGAGGAGGGAGATGCAGTAATCAATGCAAGAGATAATCATGGAGTGAATCAGGATCTTTATGCTTTCATTGGTTAGGAAGGGACATATTTTGGAGCTGTTGTGGAGGTTCAGGCAGCAAGCTTTGGAAAGTGATTGGATGTGTGGCTGAAAGGAGAGTCCAGGATAACACCTAGCACCTGGTTGTGACATTGCTCTTGATAGAGAAGTCAGGGGAAGAGGCACATGTGGGAGGAAATATTTTGAGCTTGGTTTTGGACAAGTTGAGTTAGAGGAAGTAGTGTGACATCCAGGCTGATATATTAGTAAGTTAGTGATGCATGAGGAGACTTATGGAGTGACTTGGGGGGTGGAGAGATAGATTTTTGTGTAGTTAGCATAGAAATGATATTGAAAGCCATGGGAGGCTATCAGCTGACCCAGGGAGGACGTGTATATTGAAAACAGTAGAGGTCCAAGAGCAGAACCTTGGGGGACCCCAATGGCGAAAGTGGAAGAAGTAGAATTGGAAGTGACACTGAAGGTGCCGTGGGATAGGTAGGATGAGAGCCTGGTTTCAGAGACCAAAGGAGTAATGTTTTTTGGGGAGGAGGGGGGTGAACCGTATCAAAGGCACCCAAAAGGTCCTTTGAAACGGTTGACATCTTCCGGTGGCACTGCCCCTTTCGGACTTCAAAAGGGGGTAGAGCTACCTGAGTGATTTAATTGGGTGGCCCTGCCCCTTGCCTGACCTGCCAGGCTGTATGTTTGGATAAGGGTCTGGTATGGATTTTGAGGGGGAACCCCATGCTGTTTAAAAAAAAAATTGGCATGGTTTCCCTTTAAAATCCATACCAGACCCAAAGAGCCTGGTCTGGACTGGGGGGAACACCATGCAGTTGTTTTTTTTTGTTTGCAGAAATGGTATTGCATTTCCGGCAATTTAAATGTAATTTCATGCATTTTTTTTTCTTTAGAAATTTCATATTTGCTGCAGCATATTCTATACATGCTCCAGAAGCGCCACTTTACAGGCCGAGACCATGGTTAAAGGAAGTTTTTATTTTTATTGTTTCACTTAAAGTGGGAACCCCACTTTAAGTGAAACAATAAAAATGAAAATTCCTTTAAATATAGTGCGGGGGGGGGGGGGGGTCCCCTTAGTCTGTCTGCAAAGTTGCGCATATATAGCACATGCTTCAGCAAAAAATTTAATTTCTAAAGAAAATAAAACAAAAACAATTGCATTTAAATGGACTCACAATTAGAATTGCTGGCACCTGCTACCGTGTTTCCCCGAAAGTAAGACAGTGTCTTACTTTCTTTTTATCCCCAAAAGCCCCACTATGTCTTACTTTCGGGGTATGTCTTATATTGGAAAAAAATTGTCGAATTTTTTGTTTTAACCATAAAATTAACATTTATTAACAACCTGAACAGTATTGTATTCACCACAAAACAGTTTTATAAAAGGAAGTGCCAAGAATGTCTTGTTACAACATTGCATAACATGTAAAACAATGAAAAATGGTAAGAACAAACAGTGGAATACTGGAGGATAAAACTGATTTATGTGTGATACAGTACTACCTGCTGTATTTAATCCAGTGTGACACCTGCTGATACCCACTGGGTTACATACAGCAGATGATACCCCAGTATGCCAGTGTGTATGTTTTACTGATGTATGATTAATACTGTGTGCATTACCATATTTTAAGCAGGAGGCGGCAGTGACAAGTGCAGGGGACGGCGCGGTGACGTATGGAGAGGGGGACGGCTCAGGCGTGGGCAGGAGGCGGCGCTCATTAAGATCAGAGGGAAATGGCAGACGCGGTGACGTATGGAGAGGGGGACGGTGCGGACGTGGGCAGGAGGTGGCGCGCAGCTAGATGAGAGGGAGGCGGCAATACCCCCGTGTTTCCCCGAAAGTAAGACATATGTCTTACTTTCGGGGTACGGCTTATATTAGCCGACCCCTCTGAAACTCCCGATACGTCTTACAATCGGGGGTGTCTTACTATCGGGGAAACAGGGTATTTAAAAAAAGAAAAAAAAGAAAATAATGGTGTCCCCCCCCCTCCCCTAGTCCATACCAGGCCCATATATGGACATTCAGCCCAGCATGTCAGGAAAGGGGGGGGGGGGGTGAGCGTGCGCTGGCGCTCCCCCCTCCTGAACCATACCAGGCTACATGCCCTCAACATGGGGGAAGGGTGCTTTGGGGTGGGGGGGTCTCTGCCCCCCCACCCCAAAGCACCTTGTCCCGATGTTAATGGGGACAAGGGCCCCTTCCCGACAACCCTGTGCTGTGGTTGTTGGGATCTGCGGGCAGGGAGCTTATTGGAATCTGGAAGCCCCTGTCAGATCACCTGAGGCCAGGTGACAGATGAACACCATTGCGGTCAGGAGTGCTCCACTAAAGGTAGTGGACCCTATGGCTGACTGCTGCGGATTGAACTCTGGGTGGTTCAGGAAAGCAGGTACACTGGAGCACCAACACGGATCCCACTGGGAGCTGGCGCATACGTTTCCCCAGGGTGTGGAGTCTAAGCCCTTGTACACACAGACGGACATTCCGACAACAGATTTTGTCCGAAACTTGTGTTGCATACACACGGTCGGACAAAGTCGTCAGAAAATCTGATCATTCAGAACGTGATGACGTTATTTTGTTACAAACGGGACTATGTTCAGGCTAGAAGCCAATAGCTTTGGTCTAGGAATTTGATCTGAGCATGCGCGGCACTTTGTCCGATTGGAATTCTCTACACATGATCAGACAAAGTCCGATCGGATAATGTTGTCGGAAGGTTTTATAGCCAAGCTCTCAAACTTGGTCCGTCGGATATTCTGACGGAAACAGTCCGATGGAGCCCACACACTGTCAGATTATCTGACAGCACGGTCCGATCGGACATTTTCCATCGAAAGGGCTTAGAGCCAGCATGTGTTCACCAGAGCCTCTAGTGCTGCGGACGGACTGCGCTGCAACTGGCTCCAGGTCGCAGCCCCCAGGGTCTCCGAGCTCATGCTCACAGTAGGCTACAGGAAGATAGAGAGGAAGCAGCAGCCAAGCACAAGGGATAGTCAAGAGATAAGCCAAAGGTCAGGGCAACTAGCAGACAAGGATAGACCGAGAACACACCAAAGATCAGGGTAACAAGCAGGCAGGGACAGTCAAAGAACAAGCCAAGTTCGGTAACAGAAACAGTCGTAGATGGTAAGCAGGAGACAGGAAACCAAACACACAATATTGCTCGGTTAAGGCAGGCTTGGACAGCACAGTGTTAAATAGTGTATCCTGTAGAGGCTAGGGTAGAGCCACGCTGAGGAAAGATTACTTAACTATGCAGGTGTGAGTGCAGGCCCAAGGCTGATACACAGACCAGGAGAAAGCAGACAGGGCATGAACGTATTACTGGCGATTCATGACAGCCCCCTTTAACAAGGGGGCCCCCAGATTCCCCCCCATGTGAATGGATAATGAGTACATTGTACCCCTACCTCTCTGCCTCTTGGGAGGCCTCCTGCCATATGCCCGCTCTGCTCTTTGACAGTTCTTATATAGGAAAGGGGCGAGGCAATCCAGTGACATTATGTGATGTTAGAAGCCACTGATTGACGTAACCAGATGGCCCAGCTCCTTGCCTATATAAGAACTGTCAGAGCGTTTTTTTTCTATTTTCTGGGTCCGGCAGGTGTCGTGATTGAAAATGGATTTACCCTGAGGATCACTATTTAAAGGTTTTCTTTTTTTTAATAAAGGACAAGTCAAAATGTTTGCCATTTACTGGTTCTTACTTTTTGACATTTTTAGGTGAATGGATAGGGGTAAGATGTACCTCTACCCATTCACATAGAGGGGCGGGATCTGGGGGCCCCCTTGTTAAAGGGGGCTTCAGGATCCTAATAAGCCCCCTGCCTGCAGACCCCAACAACCACAGCTCAGGGTTGTCGGAAAGCGGCCCTTGTCCCCATCAACATGGGGACAAGGTGCTTTGGGGTGGGGATGAGGGCATTTGGCCTGGTATGGGCTAGGGGGCATCCTACGCCATTTTTTTAAACATTAATCTTTACATTCATCTTTCAGTGGGGAAGCCCGCTGACAGATGACTCATGGTTGTTAAGCATGCAGGCGGCTGGCTTCCTGGCCTGCTGCTTAACAACCAGCTATTTCTTCACACAGAATTTAAATCGGTCACTTTTGACCAATCCGAGTCCTAATCTTTCTAAAAAGTTGGAATTCATTAGAAGACAAAAATACAAAATTAATTTGAACTGATTTCAATGAAATTCATTACTATTCGTTACTATTTCATATGGAGATTTGGATACATCCGAGCTCCTGAATAACCAAACATTTGTCCGAATTTGAACCAAAACAAATATCTAGAAGCAGAGTTGAATAAGGGGAGTGTTGATTTTCCCTGTTGACATGGGGTTTTAAGTGGGGGAGATACCTGTAGAGTGGAGATTTCATCACAAATTGCTAATCAATTCAAAAATAAGATTGATTCAATCTCCTGGGCAGTGAGTGTGTTAGTGGGTGGAGGCAGTGGAAGGCAAAGTCTCTGGCCAAGTGACACAAGAGCCTAAGCAATCATAAAGAAAACAGTACCTGTGGTCTTTCGGAGTATCAGGCATAGACTTTTGCACAACAGGAGAGTAATAAATTATGATCAGCTTTCATGTGTTAAAAGCACATGAGGAAATGCAGTTCTGCATTAGATGGTGAGAGAAGTCCCAGAAGACACACAGGTGGTGATCCTACTTTGACAGATAACAGAGCACCTCACACCAGAATCCGTGTGTCACACTCCCCTTTGGGGTTCACACTCACCAGAGAGATGAACACATCAAGCATTGATATCCTTTTAACACATGAAAGCTGATCATAATTTATTATGACAGTAGCGCTGCTGTAATGCTCATAGGCACTTAAGCTGGACCTTTTGTACTATTGTTATTACAATTTTAATAATACTGTTGTGCATGGCATTTAAGCGGCAGTTGACAATTTGCATGTAACGTAAATAGGTAATTTTGGCAAATCTGTGAGTGCTAAATTTTATGAAACCTGATACTTGCATAGCGCTGAGATAGTGGAAGTAGGCCTAGGATTTTACTGTAGTCTGACATAAACCAAGGACAGATAGAGGTCAGGGCAGGCAGCAGACCAGAAAATAATTCAGGAACAAATGTCAAGGCAGGCTAACTAGGGTCAGAATCAAGGTTCAGAGTGGTAAGTATAGAATCATTGGTGCATGAAGAACCCCAGAAATGTAATCTCTTGCTTGTGTGATTAGCTTGCAGATTTTCCCAGAAGTCTGCATTAAGATAAAAGTCAGATTTAGGCACCCTCCACAATATGAATTTCAGTTTTGGTGAGATACTCCCTGTGACGAACCGCATGGCACTCTGCCTGGATGCCTCCGCCAAGACACAGCTTCCTCCACTCTGGAACCAGGAAGTACAGCTGAGTATTGCACCCAATAACTAGATGGCACTAGCTTAGGTGCAAACTGTTACCCTTTATTGAATACTCACCCAGAATGTATACCACACAAAATCAGATAGGGGCATGATCACAATACTGTATCCTAAACAATGCAAACCTCAAACAGTAATATCATCTGTATTTTAAACAGTACATCCAATGAATAGCTAACAAACATATAAACATCCCACACTAGTTTGGTAACTAGGTGAAGTGGACACAATACTAGCAGACAGACAGACCGACAGAACAGGTGACTCGATTAAGGGGGATTTACACCTGGGAGGCACACAATGGGGGAGTATACAATGAAAGAAAGACACCTTAATAAATATATTACACATAACAGCAGGAGACACCAGCATCAGTTTTTTTGAAGTATGAGTCGGTGGAGGCTGAACCAATCAATGCTGGTTTGGGCACAGAGGCCCCAAATCTGTATCCAGGTCCTAGGTTCTCAAAGCCTGTGTATTTTCAAGGAGTCATGGACCCAAATCTGAAGCAAAACTACTCCAAAGGTCCCCCAGGCACACACCTCCCAAAGAATAGAGCCCCCTCAAAAGTCAGGGCCCCCAGTCAGTATGCAAGAGGCTTCTCTGCAATCCCCTCCAAAATCCCCTGTCCCGGTTGGGTCCGTCACACTCCAAGGATTAAACACTTGTAAAGGGATGCTGACCCTGGAGATTTTCTCATCAGGACACTGAAAGTACACCCTCCCATTCAGACTCAGTCTGCACAGAACATGGCAAAATAAACAGCTATTTGTTAAGATCAGAAAAAGGTTGAACTCTTAAAAACTGTATTAAATTCCCTATCACTCCAAAGAACATAGATCACAACAAAACTGATGGATTTTTGCTGCCTGATCAGCGATGCTGGCTAGTTTATTCTGATGGCAGGGAAATCACCCCACTGACAGAATACAATAGTTCAGCGAGAGCATGTCAATCAAATGTGTGGATGGAAGAACCAAATTGCTGGTTGAATAAAAAAAAAAAAAAAAAACTCATCCATGGGCTGTTTAAGCCACAGTGCTGCCCTATGAGGGTGATATGCAGTGTTCATACTTCTGACCTCTGATGCTGCGTACACACGATTGGAATTCCGGCCAGAAAAAGACAGATGAGAGCTTTTTTTTCTGAAAATGCGACCGTGTGTATGCTCCATCGGAATTTAGCTGTCCGAATTTCCGCCAACCAAAAATTGATAGCATGTTCTCAAATTTTCCTGACGGAAAAAAAACTTTCTATTGGAAATTCCGATCGTGTGTATGCAATTCCGACATGCCAAAAATCATGTATGCTCAGATTCAACTACGAGACACAAGCTATTGGCTACTGGCTATTGAACTTCCTTTTTCTAGTCCCGTCATACGTGTTGTATGTCAGCGCATGCTAAACGGTCGGATTTTGGTGTGACCGTGTGTAGGCAAGACAGCTTGAGCGGAATTCCGTCGGAATTCCATCGGATTCCATCGGGAAAACCATCAGAGATTTTTCCGACGAGAATTCCGACCGTGTGTGCGTGGCATAATACTTTCTATAATCTGTTTGGGTTAGTTCTAATTCCTATTACTGTTATGAGATAATCAGAAATTTTTATGTATGCTTGAGCTTGTAAATAAAGCATTCTATAACTTTTCTGTGTTCTAGACTACATGACTCATAACACCAGGTGTATTAGTTGTAGTAATAGTAATATTTGTTTTGAACTTTGAAAGGTCACATTTTCAATTCACAAGATAATAAATTATTGTGTAGGGCACACACACATACACTCATTACTTACTAGAACATTTTTCCCCATAAAATTTGCCATCTGGAAGACATTCAATTTCTCCACTTATCTGTCCATTTGAAGTCTTATGGTCTTTATTACACTGAAATCTTAATTTGTCTCCTTCAATAAATATGCGTGACCGTGTTGTGTAAGAAATAATTCCATTTATTGAGTCTGAAGTAGGGGCATCACATTTTTCTATAAAAAAAAAAAAGAAAAGAAAAACATCACATCAATAGGATATTTTGTACGTATAACACTTCAAGAGCAGCTAAATAAAACACACATGCGTACATACATACATCTTAGTATTTGCAGAGCAATTATGAATAATCCCCATAATATGTCTAATATGTTTATTGCATATGATTGTCAGATCTACAGTGGTGTGAAAAAGTTTTGGCCCCCTTCCTCATTTCCTGTTCCTTTGCATGTTTGTCACACTTAAGTGTTTCGGAACATCAAACCAATTTAAACAATAGTCAAGGACAACACAAGTAAACACAAAATGCAATTTGTAAATGAAGGTGTTTATTATTAAAGGTGAAAAAAAATCCAAACCATCATGGCCCTGTGTGAAAAAGTGATTGTCCCCCTTGTTAAAACATACTATAACTGTGGTTTCTCTAGCCACACCCAGGCCTGATTATTGCCACACCTGTTCACAATCAAGGCATCACTTAAATAGGAGCTGCTTGACACAGTAAGGTCCACCAGAAGATCCTTAAAAGCTACACATCATGCCGAGACCCAAAGAAATTCAGGAACAATTGAGAAAGAAAGTAATTGAGATCTATCAGTCTGGAAAGGGTTATAAAGCCATTTCCAAAGCTTTGGGAATCCAGCGAACCACAGTGAGAGCCATTATCCACAAATGGCGAAGACATGGAACAGTGGTGAACCTTCCCAGGAGTGGCCGGCCGCCCAAAATTACCCCAAGAGCGCAGCGACGACTCATCCAAGAGGTCACAAAAGACCCCACAACAACGTCCAAGGAACTGCAGGCCTCACTTGCCTCAGTTAAGGTCAGCGTTCATGCCTCCACCATTAGGAAAAGACTGGGCTAAAATGGCCTGCATGGCAGAGTTCCAAGGAGAAAACCACTGCTGAGCAAAAAGAACATCAAAGCTCGTCTCAATTTCTCCACAACACATCTTGATGATCCCCAAGACTTTTGGGACAACATTCTGTGGACCGATGAGACAAAAGTGGAACTCTTTGGAAGGTGTGTGTCCAAGTATATCTGGCGTAGAAGGAACACTGCATTTCATAAAAAGAACATTATACCAACAGTAAAATATGGTGGTGGTAGTGTGATGGTCTGGGGCTGTTTTGCTGCTTCAGGACCTGGAAGACTTGCCGTGATAAAAGGAACTATGAATTCTGCTGTCTACCAAGAGATCCTGAAGGAGAATGTCCGACCATCTGTTCGTGTACTCAAGCTGAAACAAACTTGGGTTCTGCAGCATGACAATGATCCTAAACACACCAGCAAGTCCACCACCGAATGGCTGAAGAAAAACAAAATGAAGACTTTGGAGTGGCCTAGCCAAAGTCCTGACCTGAATCCTATTGAGATGGTGTGGTATGACCTTAAAAAGGCCGTTCATGCTCGAAAACCCTCTAATGTAACTGAATTAGGACAATTCTGCAAAGACGAGTGGGCCAAAATTCCTCCAGGACGCTGTAAAAGCCTCATTGCACGTTATCGCAAACGCTTGGTTGCAGTTGTTGCTGCTAAGGGTGGCCCAAGCAGTTATTAGGTTTAGGGGGCAATCACTTTTTCACACAGGGCCATGATGGTTTGGATTTTTTTTCACCTTTAATAATAAACACCTTCATTTACAAATTGCATTTTGTGTTTACTTGTGTTGTCCTTGACTATTGTTTAAATTGCTATAAATAAATAAGTGTGACAAACATGCAAAAGAACAGAAAATGAGGAAGGGGGCAAACACTTTTTCACACCACTGTATCTCACGGTCATAATGGCAAATTTTCTTAAATTAGGTATTGTCCTGATTGAGGTCTTTCAGGACAATACTGAATTGTGGCTACAAGATATAGCTAAAGTTCATAGGAAATAAAAATGTTATACACATTAAGGGGATTATTTGTGATAGCTGTGCAAATGCTGGGGCCGTGTTCTTTGAGAAACACCTTTGTTCTAGGGGAACAACGATTACCCACTGTTCTATATCTATGGCAAAGAAATTTTGTCACGCTCTTATACAGGGGTGCCCAACCTTTTGAAGAGCGAGGGCCATTTAAGCGACTTGGTAACCGCTCACAGGCCACAATGAGTGGAGCAGAAGGATGACAGTTCCACACTGATGAGCTGTGGTTTACCCACACAGAGGGTGCAGTCAAGTTCACCTGTGCCTTTCCTGCAGGTTAGCTGTACATTGCTATAGACTTCTATTATATCCTGTGGGTGTGGTGCACTTTCTGAAAGTGCACTAATCTAGCAGGTAATAACAGAAGTCTATGGCTCAGTGTAGATAACCCGCAGGTTTTCTGCGCTGCACTCGCTGATCATTTTGAAAGCAGCCCAGTAACCACCGCAGAACAGATATGCCCATATATACACTGTGATTTAAGTAATAAACTTACCTTTAATAACAGTCTTCCATTCAGGTATCGCTGGCTATTGTCCCAGGCAGATCGCATTTGGTGTCACTCCACCTGTGGTAGCAGTTGGTGCTATATGCAGCCGCTTGCTTCCTTTACCGGTGGCTTTTTTTTTTTTAAACAGAAACTCTACCAGTGGATTTATTACAACACTGATGCTCTGGGATGGCGGGTTGGAAACCCACAATCTGGGCTTGCCAACCCACCATCCCAGAGCAGGAGGTCGTGGGCCACATCAGAGGACTCCCCGGGCCACTGTTTGGGCACCCCTGCTCTAATAGAAACTGTGTTAGGACCACATAACACTTCTCTTTTATCTCCATAACATAGGGTAGAGGTGTTTTTTTTTTTTTTTAAACAAAGCAGAATTGAGCAGGGCTGAGAACACTAACTGATAACAGTGGCAAGCTCAAAAAAACTCACAGCCTGTATTCTGGACTTAATCCATCTTTTAATATTTACTGTATATACTCAATAAAATTCTACAGATATTCACTATGAACCACAATATTGAGTAGCATAATATATATTTTTTTCACAAAATTTTAATCTCATAAGAAAAGGAGCAGAAATGTAAAGTTACAATTGTTTCACAAAGTTTGCGGTGTACTACCTCCCCTGCCATTGTGCTCTTCTTTATGTGGAGTGCACTTTGAGGGCCCTGTGCAGCAGGTTTGGCGAACACTACTGACTCATTCAACGAGGTGACATGGCACAATAGCATACATACATAGCAAAGGCATTTCACAGAAAAACATTAGAGTTCAACAGATGGATTGGTTAGAAGAGTCATCAAGGAAATACCAAAAAGTTTTTCTCCCGCAGAATGTTTAAAAAGATATGTGAACAGTAGACTTTTTTTATAGTACCTTAAAACTCTCTCCATCAATTCTCAATGAAGAAATAGAGATTAACACCATGATTAAATCCTCCTTTCTGTTCTGCACTTATCTTCCCTACTTCTACTGTCTCCTACTGACACTCTTGTGGAGGCATTGGTGGTACTAGCCTTTTTCTCTTTCCCTGAATGAGGCAGTTGGATTGATGGTAACATTGCTCTGGTTGACATTGACTGGTAGTGGTTTCCTTGATCCATAGTGGACCTAGCCAAGCTTGATCCCACTTAAATTTCTGCTGTTTATGACACTTGGCCACAAAGCAAGTTTTCAACATTCATGTGGGTAATTGTGTTATTACTGAATATTATGAAGATTGCTGGCTAGTAATCTCATTAATCACCGCTTATTCCAGAATCTATATTGCAGAATAATCAGATTGACTGCCACACCTGCCCCCAGGGAGTGGCAGTCCCCACCTCTGGCCATACCATTGTGCTACCCCCTGTGTGATGCTGGACTACTCCAGTTATCACCCCTCACCGTCTGAGAAACGGGGGTGTAACAGTGAAATGCATTGAAAAGTGAAGAGATTGTCCACCCATTGAAGACACCTTCAAAGACATTTTAATTTAGTGTGATTGTTACAATTGTGAGTGTGTCATTTTAAGGGGGGGGGGCAATTGAGGGAGGTTTCACGTATACACTATGTGATTTTATATTTGAATGATAAAAGCTTAATGATTTTTTATATTGAGTGCTTAGTTTGGCTCCTCAAAAGTCCACATTATTTTTCTTATTTTTGGACTATATAAATAGGATGCTGGCGCCTCTGGCAATCCATTGGCCATATTAAATTCAACTGTCTCCTACTTGAGTTTTCTGCTCTGCCCTCATTTAGTATCTTAGGTCACTTATTCTCTGTCTTGTTTTGTTGTGTTTTTATAATTGTTCTTTTTATTACTATATTGTATATTTGCAAATTAAACTTTTTTTCTATCATTAAAGCCATCATAAATTATATTATAGCAACATGGGTGCTTTGTGTGTGTTATGGAAAGGAGTTTCTTTTTTTTTACATGAAAAGCTTTATAAATGTTAAATTGACTTCCTTAGGAGGAATTCTTATATGAAACTAGATGTATTTCCGATTGAATAAAATATGCCCCCTCATTCACATTTACAGTGCCTTTAAAAAGTATTCATACCCTTGAAATTTTCCACATTTTGTCATATTACAACCAAAAACGTAAATGTATTTTATTTTTATGTGATAGATCAACAGAACTTGGCACATTATTTTAAAGTGGAAGGAAAATGATAAATGCTTTTCAACAGTTTTTACAAAATAATATCTGAAAAGTGTGGCGTGCATTTGTATTCAGCCCCCGAGTCCATATTTTGTAGAACCACCTTTCCTTGCAATTACAGCTGCAACTCTTTTTTTGGGGATGTCTCTACCAGCTTTGCACATCTAGTGAGTGACATTTTTTCCCATTGGTCTTTGAAAAATAGCTCAAGCTCTGTCAGATTGGATGGAGAGTCTGAATAGCAATTTTCAAGTCTTGCCTCAGATTCTCAATTGGATTTAGGCCTGGACTTTGACTGGGCCATTCTAACACATGAATATGCTTTGATCTAAACCATTCCATTGTAGCTCTGGCTGTATGTTTAGGGTCATTGATCTGCTGGAAGGTGAACCTCTGCTCCAGTCTTTTGCATATTCTTATGCCGCGTACACACGGTCGGAATTTCAACCAACAAAAGACAGATGAGAGCTTTTCGTCGGAAAATATGACCGTGTGTATCCATCGGAATTTTGCTGGCTGAATTTTCGCCAGCAAAAGATTGAGAGCAGGTTCTCAATTGTTCAGGCGGAAAAAGTTTCTATCGGAAATTCCGATTGTGTGTATGCAATTCCAACGCGCAAAAACTCACGCATACTCAGATTCAACTATGAGACGGAAGCTATTGGCTACTGACTATTGAACTTTCTTTTTATAGTCCTGTCATACATGTTGTATGTCACTGCATTCTTCATGGTCGGAATTTGGTGTGACCATGTGTATGCAAGACAGCTTGAGCAAAATCCCGTTGGAATTCTGTCAAGAAAACCATGAGAGCTTTTTCCGACCAAAATTCCGATAGTGTGTACGCGGCATAACAGGTTTTCTTCCAAGATTGTCCTGTATTTGGCTCCATCCAATTTCTCATCAACTCTGACCAGCTTCCCTGTCCCTACTGAAGAAAAGAATCCCTACAACATGATGCTGCCACCATGTTTCACGGTGGGGATGGTGTGTTCAGGGGAATGTGCAGTGTTAGTTTTCAACCACACATAGAGTTTTGCTTTCAGGTCAGCACACCATGGGGTTGCATGCCGCCAAGCATTGTCTCCATACGCACTCCAGTTTCAGGTTAGCATACTATTCGCTGTCATACTCCCAACCTCATACTCTTATACTCAGGCATGTTTGTGCTGTTGCTGATTATGGTGTATTTCCTTTCTTTTTTTTACTAGACTATCTTTTTTGGACACTGGCTGCTTGCTTACTGTTCTGGTTATTTATTGAACCAGACAGCTGAGATCCTGCAGCTATAGCACCTCCGGACCTTACTCTACAGTAATTTGTTCTGCCATTCTATGGCCCATTAGCTGCATATAGTCACCTGTAACCTACTGCTATACCTCATGTTTTGAATTATACTAGAGTACTTTCATCCCCTGCTGCTGACCATCAGTGATAGTGTCAGGCTTGTGAGTATATTTATTCCCTTCAGCATTAAATTACCAAGGATTAATGTGGTCTTTTTGTTTTGTTCAGATCGGTACTAATTTAATTACGCTTACATTTTGGACTATGCGTATACGAGATGTTTGTTATGCCTAAGAAAAACGACTGATAGTCCAAAACATGTCGGCATCATTCTCCATAATACATATGTTCCAAGCGTTCTTTAAACCAGTATTGTGAAGTAACCTTTGTATATGCTTGACACGTGTTATACCAATTTACCTTATATTTTTATTAGAAAAACCTATATTTTTTTTAACTAAGGACTTGTCCATCTTATTTAAACATCCCTAGGGGTATATGCCGTGCCATAGTGCACCAGGCTCTTTTTTCTTGTTGCAATTTTCTTGGGATGTGATAGACTAGCCTTGACTCACCGCCATCCTGCACACATTTTCTTCTTTATCACTTTGGGATGGGTTGCTGCTTGACTTTGTGTCCAAGCACAAAATTAATGGATAATTGGCAAGTGATTCACACTGACTGTCACCACAGACAAGTAAGGAGGACTGAGACAGGAAGGCAGAAGCAATTACCCAGACAATACTGTGAGATAAAGAGACTGAATACTACTAAAATGAAAATACAACAAACATTTTACTTCTCTTGGCTTTACTAAATAATTTTTCTTTTGGCTGAACCTTGTCTGACTTGTGTTTCTTTTTACCCATGTACTGTATGTCCCTTTACAATTCATATTACAACTTGTGTTAAAGTCTACTCTATATCCAGCCATATTGTCCTAGCTTTGGAGAAGAGTGAAGGGGGTGGGTTAGACCCTCTGTTTACAGTAGTTCTCCTTACTGTAATGTTGACAATGGCTTCACCACACATAAAATTATGGAATATCTCCAAAAGGAACACAGAAAACAGAAAGCTGACTGGGGTTCTATCCTTCTCTGCCAATGAGCAGAGGGGGAGAATCTCGGTGATTTATAAAGCACTGTTCTCCACGCAGTCCAAGACACCTTACATGCTAGCCTGGGAGGACGACTTGTCACAACACTGGAAACATCGCACTGGAATTTCTCCCAATCTTACAAAGGCATTCTCAATTCCGGCCCCAGGGAAGCTAGTATAAAGGTGTTAACTAGATTGAATCTAGTCCCTTTGAAGCTGGCCAGATGTGACCTACGGCCCGATATGCTCCATATATAGTGGACTTGCCCCAGAATATGCCAGTTCTGGCACAAGATCTTATCATGGATCAGTAAAATCACCACAATCTCTGTCCAAATGTCCCCCCTCATAGCGCTCCTTAACTTTTCAATGAAAGAGGCCTCCAGGGATACACAACGCCTCATTTTGTTTATCATCCTAGGAGCCAAGCTTACACTGGCTAAAGCTTGAAAAAAAAACATCTGTTTCAACACTTCCAGCAAAGAGAAAGATCTCCTGGATTATGAACCAAGAGAAGATGGCAAGTGTAATCCTGGATCACTCTGACAAATTCAAACACATTTGGGAACCCTGGGCAACCTCTGTAGGAGTTACCCTTTAACAATGCCCTCAAGAGTAACTTCTCCTTGCTCATTCCCCCCCAGTCAACTCCCATTCTTCTCCACCAACTCCCATTTCATTTCTTTCTTCCTCCTTCTTTCTCTTACTGCTCTCTGTTAGTTATTGGGCCTCAACCTTTAGCCCAAAGGGCCTAGCCAAGGCCAGGGTCAACTATCACCTCAGTTCTGGTTACAACTTATGTCTATATATTCAGAAGTTTCCTGTTGTCCCAATACTCTGCTATATATCCCAATTTTACACATCAAGGTTTATTCAGTAGCCTCTTTTGTACCAGACTCAATGTATGTTTTGTATCTTTTGTTCAGGGGACATTTGACATATTTAGTCACTTAATATTTTGGGTCTCGTTTAATTTTTTTTTTCTTTTTTTTATATTTACAAGCAAGAACAATTTCCAAAATCTGGGGGGTTCTAGGGGGTGGGGGGCCCTGCCACAGTGTGATCTCTATCGGGGTGGCGGAGCCTTCCCCTCCCTTTCCCCTGGTCAATTCACATGACAAGGTTATTGTTTGCTGGACACTGAGAGCGCATTGGACATCAGGAAACTCTGCCCAACTCGCACTGCAGGTTTTGCTTGATACAGGTGTATATAATTTGCATAACCCTTATTGACTAATTTGTTGCACATAGGACCATGTTGGTTGAATCAGGGCTACTAGCCCTCATTGTATCTTTGCTTAATGATGTGTTTCTTTTTTTTCGAAAATAAAATATATTGAAATGAAACAAAAAAATGGTTTGGGGTCTATAACAGACCCTTAGGCTCGGTTCACACAGGGGCGACTCAGATCCGACTTCAGGTCGCCCCTAGTCGCCTCAGGTCGGACAACATTTAAAAATGAATGTAAGTACTACTTCAATCCGACTTGTAGGCGACTTGTACCCATTGATTTCAATGGAGGTCGCCTCCAAGTCGGATCTCTGTCTATACGGAGGCGACTTTGACAGAATTATTATCTCTGAAGGGGGAACTCCACGCCAAATTTATGAAAAAAATTTGGCGTGGGTCCCCCCTCCGAGAGCATACAAGGCCCTTAGGTCTGGTATGGATTCCAAGGGGAACCTACTATGCCGAAAAAACGGCGTGGGGGTCCCCCCCAGATCCACACCAGACCCTTATCCGAGCACGCTACCCGGACGGCCAGGAAAGGGGGTGGGGACGAGCGGGCGCCCCCCCCTACTGAGCCGTACCAGGCCGCGTGCCCTCAACATGGGGGGGTGCCTTGGGGGAGGGGGCGTGCGGCCCCCCCACCCCAAAGCACCTTGTCCCCATGTTGATGAGGACAAGGGCCTCTTCCCGACAACCCTGGCCGTTGGTTGTCGGGGTCTGCGGGAGGGGGGCTTATCGGAATCCGGGAGCCCCTTTAATAAGGGGGCCCCCGGATACTGGCCCCCCACCCTATGTGAATGAGTATGGGGTAAAATGTACCCCTACCCATTCACCTGTAAAATAAAGTACAAAAAAAAACACAACAAGATAAAATAGTTTATTGCACAGCTCTGGGGGTCTTCCGTCTTCGGGGGTCTTCTCGCCGGACTCCTCCGCTATCTTCTTCTAGCTCTTTTGCTAGCGGAGGAGCCTGGCTTTCTTCCTCGCCGCCGCCCTCTTCTTCCGACTTCGGGGGTCTTGTCCCGCTCTTCGGTTCTTCTCACCGGTCAAAATTTGGCGTGGAGTTCCCCCTTTAGAGCTCATTCTCTGATTGGCCACGGCAAAAGTCGCCTGGCCTGGGGCGACTTGTAAGTCGCCCCAGGTCGTGTCCAAGTCGTCTCCAAGTTGCCTCACAAAGTCGTCCTGAAGTCGTGTTGCCCCTGTGTGAACCTAGCAAGTAGCCTGGGAGGCCAGGAAAAGGGAGGGGGAGCGAGCATGTCTGTCCCCTGGTGCTTCCACGCTGAGAACTGAGCGAACGAACACCGCCGATTGCTCGGTTTTCAGAGCTCCATGAGCTCAGTCAGTCACAGCTCTCTGTTCTGCTCTCTCCTTGCTCATTGGAGCGCTGGGCTGTGGAGTGGGTGGGGGCAGTTGGCTCAGGCTCTCAGTGGCTCGCTGGGAGTCTGAGCTGAGTGTCAGTCCAGGAATCTGGTGGATTCAGACTCCGTGGTCATGATGACGTGGTCACAGGAGTACAAAAGGAACTGCACTCCTGTGATCCATAGGAGAAGTCACAGACACATAAAAACCTCAGGACAAAACATCATTTTTTTATTATAAATTATTATTTATTATTATAAATTAAACATTTCTTTTCCATTTGCTTTTTTGTCTCAGCCAACATAAAAAAAAAAAAAAGGAATTGTTTGAGGCAATGAACACATGTAATGTACAACATAGAGTTAACTCTGGTTCACCCACATGCAATTTGTCATGCAATGCAGGACTTCGAGGTTGCATCTTGTGCTGTCTTAATTGCCATGCCTTAAAAAAAAAATAGTTCCTGCACTACTTTTGTGTAAATGTCTTGGTCCTAGAGACTTCTATGTTATCTCACAGAAATTGCATCAGATAAGAATTCCACTTTGAAGGATCAGCATTTTTTTTAACCCTCTCCTCTCTTCCCTGGTCATCCTTCCTGCCTAATAACTTCCTTCCAAGCACATTCCATTCACACCTGAGCATTGCAGAAACGCACCTTCCCGCTTGCATTATTTCGCACATTTTGTATGCCTAAGCACGCATTACGCATAGGGCCACCCATTCACTTAGATGGGCTGCCCTACATGGAACAAAGCCCCAAAGAAACTCAAGGACCTTTCTAGTTGAGCGTTGCACATTTTGGCGCGCTTGCACCTGCAAGCTTCTGAAACGCAACTTGCGCAGAAAACAAGCGCTTTGCTGTGTGTTTTGAAAATGTGCAAAAATACATTTTTTTTAGGCTGCATTTTAGGCCATTTAGGCTGCATTTGTGCATTTCTGAATGCATAGCAACGCATACAGAAAACAAGCACTTTGCTGTGCGTTTGAAAATGCACGTAGAAACGTGCGTCATACTTTGCCATTTAGGCTGCTTTCGTATCTGTGCATTTCAGAACATTCAGCAACTGGCACAGAAAGCTTACACTTTGCTGTGCGTTTCGAAAAATGTGCAAAAAACGTGCATTTCACTTGAGTTGCCATTTAGGCTACATTCACATCTGCATGTTTCCAAATGTGCCGCAGTAACCTGCACAGAAAATGTGTACTTTGCCGTGCATTTCTCTTGCATTACCATTCATTCGCATCTGCACCTTTCTGAACCCACAGCAACCCACAAGATAACGTATGTTTTGATTCTGCATTTTGAAAACATTCAGCAATATGCATAGCAGTTGTATTCTCATTTGTTTGCATCTGTGCATTTCGAAAACACGTGGCAATGTGCATCACACTTGCTTTACCATTTAGGCTGCATTCTCATCTGTGCATTTCTGAACGTATGGCAACCAGCAAGAAAATGCATGCTGTGCAGTGTGTTTTGAAAATGCGCAGCAATGTGCGACAACTTACACAGAAGACACAAACTTTGCTGTGCATTTCAAAAATGCGTGGAAATTGGCACCATGCTTGCGTTGCCATTTAGACTGCATTTGCATCTGTGCGCTTTTGTAAACATGCGGTAACGGTAACCTGTACCAAAAATTCTCGCTTTGCCTTGTATTTTGAAAACATGTGGCAGCGCAGATTTCAGAAACAGGCAGATGCAAACGCCTCCTAAATGGCAACGCAAGCACGATGTGTTTTGCCACGCATTATAAAAATGCACGTGTTCGCGCCTGCGCATTTCTAAACGTGCAACTCACACAGAAAACATGCGCTTTGCCACGCGGTTTGAAAACACACATTGAGTTTGGGTTGCCATCAGAGTTGCCAACTCTCCGAAGCAAAATCTACTGGCAGGATGCCAAAAATTTACAAACAGCACCAATTTTTTACTGGCACTGCAAAAAAGTAAGATTTACTAAAATTAGAGTTTTGTGTGCTAAACAGTACAAATATCAATATTTAAACTATAAACATATATAATGTGTCTAAGTTTAACGAAAGTAAAAAAAAAACATATTTCTAGATTGACATGAAGGTCAGGTTACTATATTCCAGCTAGCACAGAGTTCCCCCATATATCAGAGTCCGCACAAAACTCTTATGAAACGCTGCAAATCATGATCTAAGGGGGAACTCTGATGTATAGGGGGGCGCTGGTGACCAGAGACCACCTTATATCAGAGTCCACTGTGTTCCATTTACATCAGAGTTCCCAGCTACATCAGGGTCCGCAGATTGAGTTCCCCCTTGCACTGTAAGGGGGAATCCTGCAGACTCTGATGTAAAGGGGGAATGCCAGGAACTCTGATGTGGGGGACACTCTGGTGACTAGAGACCACCTTCCTTACAGTGAATACACTAAGGTAAGGGGGGGTTACTAATATAGGGGGGAATCCTTTATATCAGTGCCCCCTTACATCAGTGACTCCCCCTCAGACTGGCCTGGCGGCACTGTCACTGACCTCCCCTCAGGTGCACCGTGCAGGGTTCAGTGAAATGACTCCAGCTTGGTGGCTCTGGGTTTTATCCTACAGGGAGCCCCGTAATGATCCGCCCCAAGGGGAGGGGTAATGGAGGGGCGGGCATGACCTGGTGCCTTAGGAACCAGGAAGATAGAAGAAGGGGAGGAGCGGTATAAAAGGGGGGCGGAGCTAGAGCGGGCGCCAGTGCACGAGGAAATTCATCAGAGGAGGCAGCTTTTATCACTGCTCCTCCACGCATCATGGCGGCGATCAAAGCGGTGCTCACGAGGCGGCGGAAGGAGGCGGAGGTGCGGGGGACGGCGCGGCTTACCAGGCAAGTGGAGGACCTGATGGGGGATGACACGGATGCGGGTGGTAGCGGGGTGCCTGTGCCCGGCGGTCTCGGCCGCCGGCACGCTTTTTGCCGGGCCCCGCCCCTCGGCCACCTCGTGAGCATAGGAGCCTGATGGGGGACAGGTCGGTCCCCCAGCTAAGCGGAGGCAGCAAGAATGTCGGGGCATGGGGCGGTCAGCACGCCGCCATCTTCCAGCCCGGCAGCCAGTCGCGTGGGGGATCCCAGGGAGGGCCCCTGCACAAGCGGGGGACGGAGGGAGGAGGTTCGGAGGGCAGAGGACATTGCGCGGAAGCCGGGGGTGGGGGAAGCAAACCAGCAGATGGCCGGGCAGTGCCCAGCGGCGGACGCAAGGAGTCAAGGGGCGGTGCGGGGGGGGGCGCCCCAGGTCTGGCACACACCGCCGATCAGGGGGCGGGGCCCCTGTGAAAATGCAAATTTCCGGCCGTCGGAGCGATACGGCCTCTGGGGGGTCGCCCAGGGGGCTTCCTTCACAGGTGGACAAGGACGTGGCGGAGCGGTCAGAAGGAGAGCTGTCCACGGATGAAGAGGTGCGGATCCAGCGGTGGAGAGCGGCAGCATGGCTGTGGGGCTTGTTCCTGGTCGGCCCGGTAAGTCGGTGCATACTGTCCTTACTGATGCTTTGCAGGGGTTGCTGGGGGTGGTTCAGGGTGTGTCCACTGGGTCTTTGGTGCCGGCGATGCCGGTGAGTGGGAATGGGAGGGAACGGCAGGTGGCGGGGTCTGGCCCGACTGTGCCGGGGCCCGCACCACCAATACTGGGGCCTCTACAAGGGTAAGGGAATTGGTAGAGAGGTTTGGGGGGGGGGGGTCAGGGTACGCCAGCTCTGGCGGCCCCTTGGGGTACGGGTGCGAGCACTGGGGTGGCCGTGGTAACGCCGGCGGCGGTGGTGGAGCCTGCAGCACCCACAGGGGAAGGGCCGTGGCGAGTGGGGGGGGGTCCAGGGCGACAAGGTGGCGGAGGTGTGGTCCGGCCGGTCGGACATGTTTAGGATTAGGGACGCGGCACAATGCGAGAGGTACGTTTGCTTCGAGGGCCCGCTGGGAGCACACCTGAAACCGGAGGTCCGTGGGAAGATAAAAAAAGGTGAGTGAGTATGTGGAGATATTCTCACTCCTCCCGTTAGAGAAATTCAACTTAAATCGGGTCAGGCCTACTGACACCAAATAAGATGACGGGGAGAAGAGGCATTACAGGCTGATACCGCGGACGTTGGCGAATTGGTTGCAGGCGTTTGCGATCTTGGCGAGCGTCGTTGGAAAACAGAGCCCCCGAACACCGCTCTGCGTGGTTTTGCTATATGGACGCCATCGGGGAGGTCCACCGGGTGTACGGGGGTGTCGCATGACTCCGGTACGATGAACAGTACTGGCAGCGGAAGGCGGTACGTCAGGTACTACGGTGGGATCACAAGGACATTAGCCTCTGGTTGCGGCTGATGTCCTCGGCCCGGGCCCCGTCTCAGTTTTTCTTTTCAGGGGGGGGCGGGGGTACACCCCCCTGAGGACTGTAGGCCGGAAAGAAGTGGGGAGTGTGCTGGCAGTTCAACGAGGGCGCCTGCAAATTCGGGGGTGCGTGCAGATTCGAGCACGACTGTTCGGGTTGCGGGGGGGCCCGCGCATTGTCTCGGTGCTTTAGGAAGTGAAAACGTGCCGGCGACGCTTCTAACAAGAGGGAGGACGCCGGTGAGGTTGGAAAGGATGCTTCCTTTCCTACGTGAGTATCCGGACGGGGGGGGGGGCTGCGCGGCTATGGCCGAGGGTTTCCGGATACCTTGTGACTTGACGGTGGTGCCACCGTTGGCGAGGAACCTCAGGTCAGCCCTGCGGCATCCCACGGTAGTGGACGACAAGTTGGGCGAGGAGGTAGCGATGGGACGCATGGGCGGTCCGTTGCGGGAGAAGCCTTGGGGGGACCTTGTGGTGTCTCCACTGGGGGTTGTCCCCAAGAAGGAGCCAGACAATTTTCGGCTCATGCAACACTTGTCTTTTCCAAAGGGGGGGTTTGGTCAATGACTTCATTGATCCGGAGGTCTGCGCGGTGTCATATACATGCTTTGACGCGGCTGTCTGGTGGGTACGGCGGTATGGCCGGGGGGCGCTTCTGGAAAAGGGGACATCGAGTAAGCGTTCCGGTTGCTACTGGTGCACCCGGACAGCTTTCGGCTGTTGGGTCGTCATTGGCGGGAGCGGTTCTGCGTGGACAGGTGTTTGCCCATGGGCTGCTCCGTGTCGTGTTCCGTGTTTGAGCAGTTTAGCTCGTTCTTGGGATGGTGGTGAGGGATGTCTCTGGCCTTGAATCAATCATTCACTATTTGGACGATTTTTCTCGGCATGGGCCCCCGGGCTTCCGCTGTGTGTGCGATCCTCCTTTCTACGTTGCAGCACATCGTGAGCATTTTCGGGGTGCCGTTGGCGGTGGGATAAGCAGAGGGCCTGGTGGAGGCGGAGGCCCTGGAATACAGGCTGATGTTGGAAGAGCTGGAGGACTTGCTACGGGAGATTCGTGGGATTCAGGGCCACCCAAAAGTACAGTTTAAAAGCTTGCAGGAAACTGAACTTTGCGTGACGCATTGTACCTATGGGGCGGGTTTTCTGCCGACGGCTGTCGGCTGCGACGGCTGGGGTGAATTCACCGACGCACTTCATTCGCTTGACGAGGGAGCACAGGGATGACTTAGGCGTGTGGCATGAATTTTTTGTCCTCGTACAACGGCCGAGAGCTATGGATGGCCGGGCTGGTGAGCAATGCCGATGTGGAATTGGTTACAGACGCGGCCAGGTCAACGGGTTATGGTGCGTTCTTTTGGGGCAAGTGGGTGCGGCGCCATGGCCGCAGTCATGGAAGGAGGCAGGTTTCCTGGGCAATTTTGGTGCTGCTGGAACTCTTCCCGAGAGTGCTGGCATTGGAGCTGTGGGGGGAGAGTGGCAGGAACTTGAAATTGTGTATTAATTGCGATAACATGGGGGTGGTGCAGGTGGTGAATCGCATGTCGGCATCCTCCCCCCGGTTATTAGAGTTTTAAGTCAGTTAGTCCTTCGGTGCCTGCGTTTAAACGTGTTCCTTTATGCAGTTCACATCCCGGGGGTGTATAATTCCTTGGCTGACTTACTGTCTCGTTTTCAGTGGGACAAGTTCAGGGAACTGGCGCGGCTGTGGCAGGAGTCCCTTGCCCGGAGTGGATGTGGGCGCTGCCCTTGGAGTCGCCGTGGGATGGATACGGCGGTCCGCAAGTGGGTCTACCTGGTTAGCATACAAAAGGTATGGCAGGAATGGCAGGGGTTAATGGGTAAGGTGTCCTCGGACGGGGATGCCGGCGAATGGCGTTCACTGGTGCTGTATTTTTGTGGTCCGGAATATGGAAGGCGGGCGCTCAGCAGCCGCGATTGACAAGAAAATGGCAGGCTTGTCATTTCTTTGTATATTACTGGGTTCGGAGGATTGGACAAATGATTTTTGGGTACGACAGATGCTGTGGGGTTTTCGGAAGCAGGTAAAACGTGGGGACAGAAGCCGTCTGGTAACGTTCGTGATTTTGGCGGCCATATGTGCGGAATTGGGATCAGTTTGCATGTTATGGTTTGAGGCACTATTGTTTCCAGCGGCCTTTTCCTTATCGTTTTATGGGGGTGTTTGGGGAATAGCGGTTTAGTGGGGTCGGAATATGCTTTACACTCCTTCCGCATCGGGGCGGCCAGGTGTGGGTTGGATAAGCATCGGTGCGCAGGATAGGTCTTTGGGATTCGCGTAGGTTCAGGTCCTACGTTAGGCCACAGCTGGCGGTCGGTCAATCTCGGTGAGGTGTGGGTCTGGAAAGTTATTACTGATAAAAAAAACAAAAAAAACCAAAGCAGTACGCCTCGTTTAGATCGTGGGCCACTCTTGTGTTTGCTGGGGGGCCAGGAGAGGAGACATGAGACCGGATGGGAGGCAGTTGGGGATTTCCAGGAGAAAAGCAGGGTTACATTGGTTGGGAATACCGGACAGGCTGTGGGAGAGGGTGATGGGTGTGGTGGACAGGTATGTGCATTTAGACCGGCCCCCGGATGTGTTGGTTCTCCATGCTGGGGGGAATGACCTGGGGGTCAGGAAGGTTGGGGAACTGCTCGGGGACGTAAAGGCGGATTTTCAAGCGTGGTTCCCGAACACAATGATATTGTGGTCAGACATTGTGGCCCGGACCCAATGGGGGTGGGCTAGATCAGTGGCAAGTATCCAGAAGACGAGGATCCGGTTCAGGTGAATAAGGTGGTGGGGTGGTTTGTGGTCAAGAATGGTGGGTTGGTAATCGGACGCAGGGAACTGGAGACTAAGGTGGGATTGTACCCGAGGAGGGATGGGGGTACGTCTCACGGAGGTCGGCATTGATTTATGGTCCCTGGGTTTGCAGGAAGGCCTCCAGAAAGCATTGAGGGTGTGGGGTTGCCCTCAAGGGTAAGGTGGTCACCCTTTCAGGCTGTGGCAGTATCTTTCTGATGGTCTTTGACGGTGGCGGTAAACGAAGGTGATCAAAAAGGGGTGGGGGGCTCATCGGTAATATGGGCCCCTCCGGTGTATTCCTGAATGGTGGACGGAATACTGGGATGTTGTGTATTCCTGAATGGTGGACGGAATACTGGGATGTTTTTCACTGCAGGAATTGGTTGTCTCTGAGCGGTCACAGCTGGAGGCCTGGTATGTTAAAGGTACCGCAGTGAGGTTGGTGTTTTGGTTTAAAGTGGGTCACCGTCAGAGATCACCAGACTGGAATTTAGTTTAAAAATGTTGTTTATGGTTTGATATACATGTTATATATATATATATATATATATATATTTATTTATATTTATGGTCCAGAGCCCTCTGACCGATACGGATAAGGATGACAAACAAGGTTAAAATAAACTCGCTTACTTGAAATGGACCTGAAAGTGTGCCCTGGTCTGACGTACGGTATACCAAAATAAGGGGGCATACCTTAGATAGAGAAGTGGGTGATAAATGAAATGAATATGAATGGAGTGAAATGAGTACTCTCATGAGGAGTATAATGCTTGAGAAATGCCCTGAAAAAGGGGATGGGTGGGTGGGTATCGCGCACCGGAACCGACGAGGAGGATAGGCGAACGGGCTGGTTATATACTCCACCGGGCTCCTCCCATAATTTCAGGCCACCATACTGGCCTTTCTATTTATGGTCCAGAGCCCTCTGACCGATACGGATAAGGATGACAAACAAGGTTAACATAAACTCGCTTACTTGAAATGGACCTGAAAGTGTGCCCTGGTCTGACGTACGGTATACCAAAATAAGGGGGCAAAACATTCAGGTAGGGGTTGCATTTTATTGATTCAAGTTTGTTACTGGGTGAGCTCGACAAAGGCCTGGGCCATCTCCACTAGCGGATTGGGTATGTAGCGGGCGAAACAGGTGGACCTCCATCTGCCCAACCTCTCGATAACGTGGTCCGGGACCCCCTGGCGGGATGCCGCCGAAGCTGCTCCGATACGGAATGAATGTCCGGAGTAGTGAGTAGGATAGAGGTGAAGGATACCCAGGAGTATCCTGAGATGTTCCATAAAGCGGGCAGCGTTCAGAGGTTTAGTGTGAAATGGCAGAAGCGGACTAGTTCCTGGTTGATCAGCCAAAAGGGTCAACAAGCGGGTGAGAATGGCGACCGGGTACCAGCGGTTGTAGGACTTATAGAAGTGTATGTCCGTACCCGAGCCAAGCTGCTGTGTCTTGGAGACTGCTAAGTGTAAGACGAAATGGTCTTTGTATCGGACCAGGTGGTGCTTGCACAGCATGCGTGCTGTGAGGCTACTACAAGTAAACTCGCTTGGCCGTAAGAAGCCGAAGAAGGCCAGGTGTATGGCTGCTTGTAAATGACACTAATGTGGAGACCGAAAAGGTGAAGTGGCCAGGATATCTGCCATATTTCTAAAACGTCTCCTGTGGTAGGCAGTCGTTTGGTGCCGGCCATCGGCTGGCGCTTCTGGATACTGCGCATAACAGCCTGAACGGCGTGGTAAAATAAGGAGGGTACGGTAGGGTCCTGGAGGGAGGTGAAATGTTATACACCGGTCAGGTATAGCTGGACCGTATTAAAGGATAACGCCAACTGCGAGTGGCAGTAGGAAAAGAAGGCTATGACTTGCTTGACACGGGACGTCTCTGTGCTGTGATACGTGATGAAGCGGTTAAAGGCCCTCCAGGCTGATTGATAGGCCTTGAGGGTATTGCGGGAAAAGGGAGTGATCAATGAGTTGGGTAGCCGCTAGGAGGTGAGGGGCTAATCCAGGGTCAGTTGAGACCAGTCCGGGATAGCTGCTGATGTGGGTCCGGCTCCGGGTACCTGATCGGAAAACGAGACGAGGTTAAAGCGGGAGAGGGCGTCCGCTGCCTGATTGAATTTACCGGGGATAAAGGAACAATGGATGTTGAACTGAAACAACAACAAGAGCTGGACCAGTCGACGTAGGAAGGACATAATCAACCGAGAGGACGCCTTGGCGCAGCCAGGAATTGCCAGTAACTGGGGAGGTCAGGGAGCTGCGAGCCAGAGGTGGCCAAAAACAGCCGCAAGCCCGTGGAGGCCGCTGCGTCGGTCATCACCTGGGGAGAAAGGGAAGACACGGAGGGAATGAACAGGGAGACACCATTCCCAGACGATAGGAATTCCTCCCGCATAGCAAGGACTGCTATTGCCGCGGGATCCAGGCTGAGGACTTGCTCTGGATCCTGTGAGAGGGACAGTAAGACCAATAGGCGTGACACGAAGGCGCGCCCCTGAGGGATGATGCGCATAGCGAAACTCGACATGCCGTGTAGGGACTGTAGGTGTCTTTTGGATGACTAGACTGGGGAATATGCGAGGATATTATATGCCCCTAAAGATGGTAGTTGTGATGGGCGAGCGTTTGCCGTTGGCTATGGGCTGATGCCTCTGGATGCCTCGTAGTGGGGATCTTGCTGTATGGGCCGAATGACAGATGGCTCTCCGTGCACTGTAAGGATAAGAAATGCTGAACGCTGGCTAGAAATAGCCTGGGCGTGCTACAGGAAGAAGCCAGTTGCGTGTGTCAACATGATCCTGGTGCGGGACGGAAGTTGAACTCAACTGTCCTAAGGAAGAGACGGGTAGGCAGACAACAGTGAGTGGTTTGTAAGAAAAGCCACAGGAGACGAGTGGCCAATTAAGTGCTGCTGAAAATGACGTGTAGCCAGTTCGTGTGCCACTGAGAACGTGCTTGCCAACGAATGATTGCAAGAAGTTATGCTAAGTCGCGAGCCTTGGCATGACCAAAAGTGTGTTAAACGTGTGCTTGCGACAATTGCCCGGGAATTTGTCACTGGAGATGTGTACGTAGTGACTGTGAGCCATTCGTGTTACCGCATGTGCACTGCGAAGACTGCAGGAGTTGTGCTTGAATGTATGTTTGGACGCGTGCTTGCGATGATTGCAAGATGTTACCCAGGATGCGTGCTTGCTATGATTGCAAGATGTTATGCTAGGATGCGTGCCTGCAACTAATGCGAGGAGTTATGCCAGGACTCGTGCTTGCAACGATTTCAAGGAACTATGGTAGGTCACATGGGTAGCCAGGCCGGAAAGACAGAAATCCATCCAGTCCCACCACAAATCAAAATAAATAAGGTATCACACAACCCGACACACCCAATTCTACGCCCGCAGCTGATCCAGAGGAAGGCAAAAAAAACCCCAACAGAGCATAGCCCAATTTGCTACAGCAGGGGAAAAAATTCCTTCCTGACCCCTCGAGAGGCAATCGGATTTTCCCTGGATCAACTATACCTATAAATATAAGTACCCCGTAATACAACGTACCTTTAGGAAGGTATCCAGGCTTTCCCCAAAGCAATCTATCGAGCAGCCAGAAGTGCCTGCCAACAATGATTGCCATAAGTTGTGCCTGGACATCTGCTTGCAACGATTGCAAGAGGTCTATGCTCGAATGCGTGCTTGCCATGATTGCAAGAGGTCTATGCTCGAGTGCGTGCTTGTAATGAGTGCAAGAGGTCTATGCTCAAATGCGTGCTTGCGATGATCGCAAGAGGTCTATGCTCGAATGCGTGCTTGCAATGATTGCAAGAGGTCTATGCTCGATTGCATGCTTGCAATGAGTGCCAGAGGTCTATGCTCGAATGTGTGCTTGCAATGATTGCGAGAAGTCTATGTCTGGATGCGTGCTTGCCATGATTGCAAGAAGTCTACGCTTGGATGTGTGTTTGCAACGATTGCAAGAAGTCTACGCTTGTATGTGGAGAAAACAGCGAGACCCGCCTAAACGAAGCTGTGTTTCCCTTCCGAGGCAACTAATAATGAAATGAGGCTGAGGAGCAAGGCCCCCGGTAGGCGTCCAAACATTGAAGAATCAACTGGACCCAAACCGGGAAGCGGTATGTGACAGTGAAATGAGAGAACCTGCCATGACAGAGATCCAGATCGCCATGCCACAACTTGCGACCGAGCACGAAACGGATTCTGGAGCATGTACTGAAATGAGGCCATTCCTGGGGCACGCCGAGACGAATTTGGTACACAGATGTGACTATTCGTACCGGAACGTGATAGGTGAAATGAAATGAAAACCCATGACAAAGACAAGAATCAGAGGACGAGCCCATGAACCAAACAGATGAATCCTGTCTTTGGAGCATGTACTGAAATGAGGCGTAGCAGCTGGGCACACCAGAACGAATCAGTGCATAAAAAACAAAATGCGACAGGATTCGAATTGGAGCGTAATAAGTGACAGAAATGATATGCCATGACAGAGACAAGATTCAACGACTGGGCTGATGGTTACAACAAAGAATCCGTCTCTGGAGCATGTACTGAAATGAGGCGTAACAGCTGGGCACACCAGGACGAATCGGTGCATAAAAGAATGCGACAGGATTCGAATTGGAGCGTAATAAGTGACAGAAATGGTATGCCATGACAAAGACTAGAATCAGGGACCGTGCCTGATCCTGCGAGTGACTCAGTCTCTGGAGCATGTACAGAAATGAGGCCGAACCCTGGGGCACTTCGAAGCGAATCGGTGCATCGGAGATGCGACAAGATTCGCACCGGAGCGCGGTAAGTGACAGAAATGATGAAATGATTATTCGAATTGGAACGGTCCAACCGGTTTACGGCTTGAAAACAACGTGAAATTGCCATTGTCCGGACTGCTTGATTTAACGTAATGAGCAGTCGGCTGTGATTTCGAAACGATTCGATCGATTCGGATATAGAGAAATGATCGGGGTGTCGTTCGGCTTAGAAATGACGTGCCTACGAAACGAAGTGCCTGATGTGGCACGATCGACATGTCCCGAAAAGGTGATAACGACTTCTTCCGAAAGAAAGGGGGTAGTGACATGAGGTAACGAGTACGAGTGCCACAGTTTAAAACGTTCGTGAAAATGAAAGTGAGAGGTTCGTGAGTCCAGGGAATCTCGTTTGCGTGACATTGTAACACGTGAACTGAAAAGGGTGCCGAAGCCCTACCTGCGACAGCCGGCCCAGACGTGTTGTACGACAACAGAAAATTTCGTTGAGTATAGCGACACTCGGACGGCAAACACGGACGCTGACGAATGACAAGACGACTTGTCAAATGCGAAGGCGAACGGACAACGCGGGAACTCACGAACACAACTCACTACGTTTTGGTCTCGAGGATAGTCGGCCCTTGATTTCTGACGTATCAGATATCGCGCACCGGAACCGACGAGGAGGATAGGCGAACGGGCTGGTTATATACTCCACCGGGCTCCTCCCATAATTTCAGGCCACCATACTGGCCTTTCTATATATCTTTGGAGTGAGAAAAAAGTTTTGGTTGTGTTAATAAAGGCTGTTGTGGCCAGTTTACTCCAAAGAGAAGGTGTGGTCTCATTAGTAAGGTTGATAAGAAGATTGAGGTGGCAGTGGGTTAAAAGAAAGGGGACATTTGGGCTACGCAGGTCAAGGAGATGGCCAGAGACTGCGAACATGCTACAGGATACGGTCAGAGACTGCGGACATGCTACAGGAGACCAAAATATGCTCACTACTACTTATTCAGATAAAAATATATGAATAAATACCTCAAGACCATCAAGCACAATATATAATCAATTATATTTTGAGCAAACGGTACACACAAACTATACAGACACATTATACAGTGGCACTTTTCATCAGAAAATCAGCCAAATCATATTGCGTCTGCCTCCCCTCTCCTGGCATGCTTGGATTTGTAGTGCCCCAGACACATGAGGTGGTAACTCTGGAGAGGACTGAGGAGGCTGTGCCTCGACTGGAGAGAACTGCAGGTAATAGTTAGAGGTTGGGGGAGATCTCCCTAGTCAGTTTAGAAGCAAATAGCAATGCAGATCTGACACAAATAAAACGATGTACTGTACACAACAAGCCTGCTACACAGACCGTTATCTGCCCCCCTCCTCCTGCCCACTAAGACAAGGCAATGAGAGACATTTAACTAATCACTAGCTTACCCTCCTCTGCTAACCTGAAGACAGTCCATCTGGTGTCCTGCCAAAAAAGTTCCCCCGCCGGATAAGGACCCCCCTGTACTGCGCAGGCGCAGCGTTTGTGCAGTACGAACGACTACGGATATGGAACTTACGAAAATTGCCGAACTGTGAGTGAACTGTACACCGTGCAGGCTCAGTTAACATGTCAGTGTACGAGACGATGCCGCACGCTCCCGTTGCTCGCGCTACTCTGTAAGCATAGTTGCCAACTGTCCCGAATTTCGCGGGACATTCCCGCCATTAGGACATTTGTCCCGAATTAATTTTGTCCCAGGAAATGTCCCGCGAAAATTCGGTTTTCACGGGAAATTGAATTTCCCGTTTTTTTGCTGCCGGCCGCTAGAGGTCGGCGTCCGGTCTACAGGTGTAGAAGTTGGTCTACACCTGTGGCGCCGCCCATCTCCGCTGCTAGTGTGCGCTTGTGTCAGTGAAGGGCGGTGGGCGGCGCCACAGTTATGTCTGCGCGCGGCAACGGTGACCAGTATGAATGCGTTGCAAAGAGTGAGAGGAGGTGAGATGTGCTGCAGAGACATAGAGTAAGTTAGTAGTTGATGGTGGTGGGAAGTGGGGGGTTAGGATAAGCTGAACGCAGTTTGGTGCGATGTGCTGCAGCCCAGGGGACGAAGCAGCAGCTGTGCTGAGAAGAGGTGAGACAAGCTTCAGAGATGGCTTTGATCGGAGGTTTGTGTGATGTGGTTTCACTGGCTCTCATCTACGCAATGTGCTGCAGGTTAGCAGTTGTGTCAACTTTTCTTCTGGTTGTGCGATGTGCTGCAGCCCCAACGTCACATCGACACTTCTCATGGCTTACATGTGTCTGAGTAATGTTCTGTTATTTCCATTTGATTTGATTGCAAGCTCCATGGACCAATACCTGCCCACCTTGTACATTCCTGTCTGCTACATTGTATTACATCTTCTATAAATGTGCCCTACAATTCTACAACGTGCTGTGCCCAAAAAAAAAGTATGTGGCCAGTCTACGAATGTGGGGGTCCAGTCTGTGAATGTGGGGTCCAGTCTGTGAATGTGGGGGCCAGTCTGTGGATGTCGGGGGCCAGTATGTGGATGTCGGGGGCCAGTATGTGGATGTCGGGGGTCAGTCTGGAGATGTGGATGTCGGGGCGGGGGCCAGTCGGATGTCGGGGGCCAGTGACAGTCATGGTATGTGACCAGTCTGTGAATGTGGGGGTCCAGTCTGTGAATGTGGGGTCTAGCCTGTGGATGTGGGGGCCAGTTGTATGTAGGGGGCCAGTCTGTGGATGTTGGGGGGCCACTGGTATGTCGGGGGTCAGTCTGGAGATGTGGATGTCAGGGCGGGGGCCAGTGACAGTCATGGTATGTGGCCAGTCTGTGAATGTGGGGGTCCAGTCTGTGAATGTGGGGGCCAGTGGTATGTGGGGGGCCAGTCTGTGGATGTGGGAGGCCAGTCTGTGGATGTCGGGGGCCAGTTGTATGTCGGGGGCCAGTCTGTGGATGTTGGGGGGCCAGTGGTATGTCGGGGGCCAGTCTGGAGATGTGGGGGCCGGTCTGTGGAGTATGTGGGGGCAGGTCTGTGCAGGATGTGGGGGGGGCGGTCTGTGCAGGATGTGGGGGGGGCGGTCTGTGGATGTCAGAGGGGCACCAGATGTAAGGAGGGGCTCCGCTGTTGGACACAGATGTGAGGAAGGTACCTCTGATGGGGCACCTGATGTAAGGTCAGACTCCGCTTGGGACACCTGATGGCATCTGGTGGCAGGCAACGTGGCTAGTGACGTGCGCATGGCTACCACTGATTCTGCATTATGGTGAGTGGAATGATTTCATTTCATATTACAATGTAATAGAAATAATGCGCTTCAATCATCCTGACACCATAACAATCATGGCGGCGGGATGATTGAAGCGCCAACACCTGGTATTTAGAGTATCTTTATCTGCTGATTGTCAAACTCTTGAAAACACATATTACTATTGTGGTGTAGGATCGGGGGGCTGCTGTCCCTCCACCCCCCCCCCCTTCTCCATCCCTCTTCTTTCCCTCTTCATCCCGCATTCATCTCAGACTAACCACACCCCTTTGAGCCACGCCCCATGTAAGCCACGCCCACTATTTTACGTAAACCACACCCATTTTTCGCAGCGGCGCGCACATTTTTATTTTTTTCTATGCCACACCTATAAACGCATGCCCCGCCCCCTAATTATACCACGACTCCGCCCACTGCCAAAAAAGTGTCCCGATTTTTTTTTTTTACAATGTTGGCAACTATGTGTAAGGGCCGTTTACCGTCTAAGGGGCGGGTATATTTTTACTCTAAGCAAGGGGCAGATCTCTTATAGCGCCTAAGCAAGGGGCGGGTCTATTATTACTGTAACCAAGGGCCAGATTTGTTATTGATAGATGTGTAAGCTGATAACTTAAGTTTTGCTTTTAACAATAAAATGCACGTCTTTGCAGGCAATTTATAAACAAATGAAAGGCGTCTTTTATAAAAAAAAAAATAACGCTGTATATTGACAATAGATGCCCCTTGCAGAGTAGTGCAAGCATCGGGAGCGTGCGGCATCGTCTCATACACTGACATGTTAACTGCGCCTGTGCAATGTACAGTTCACTCACAGCTCTTTAGGATCGCCAATTTTCGGAAGATCCAAAGTCCTTCGTGCTGCACCTGCGCAGTACAGGGGGGTCCTTATCCGCCGGGCACACCTTTCCCAGCAGAGCACCGGCTCCACTACAGGCTGACTCCTCCCCTCATCCTTCCAGCATCTCCTGTGCAGAAATCAAATAAGGCATGCTGTGTAAGGAAGGGGGGGGGGGGGGGGGGTGGAACAAGACAAGTAGCAGGCGCCGCAGTGTCAGAAAGATCATCGGGATGCATTAGAGACTCTCAGCATGCTTTCGATCTGCACATGCGCAGTTCCAAGCCAGGACCATCATATTTTTTACTGGCAAGATTTTTATTCATGGATTTTCACGGGCATGAATAAATAGCCCCATTTTTATGGGCTGCCTGTGAAAACACGGAAGGTTGGCAACACTGGTTGCCATTAAGGCTGTGTTAACATCTGTGCCTTTCAGAGAAGCTCACAAAGAAAATATGCACTTTGCTGTGCGCTTAGAAAACGTGAAAAAAATGCACTACAATTTAGGCTGCCTTTGCATCTCCGTGTTTCTAAACATGCTGCACCCCACATTGAAAACATGCGTTTTGCCATGCTTTTTAAAAACGCTCGCTTTGCTGTGTGGCTCGTCTTACTTGCGTTACCATTTGTTTGCATCTGCACCTTTCTGAAAACATGTCAACCCAAAAGAAAACGTATGTTTTGCCATTTGTTTTGAAAACGCATGGGAACATGCATTGCATGCAGATGTAAATGCAGCCTTGTTAATGACACCCCAATCACGGTTAGTAGATGCGTGTTTTACCACGCGACAAAACGTGCTATAAACATATCAAAATGCACACTGAAAAAAGTGACATTCTGCAACTGAAAATGTTCTGGAGCTACTTTGGGGCATTTGTCGCATGTAGGGCAGTCCATTCAAGTGAATGGGCTGCCTTATGTCCTTGCACATTTACGCTTGAAAAACACACTCAGATGTCAATAGAATGTGGTGGGGAGGAAGTTTTTAGGCAGCAAGGATGACCAGGGAGGAGAGGTGAGGGTTAAAAAAAAAAAAAAAAAAAACACTCACTGATCCATCAAAGACACAAAGGAATGATTTATATCAGTAAAGTCACATTGGTGTTATTTTGAAAGTTGACATGGTAAGTCACTAGGATCAGCTGCAGTACTCTTCCTCTTAGCCCTTGTACACACGGTCGGAGATTCCGACAACCAAATCCGTCGGATTTTGTCCGAAACTGTTGCATACACACGGTCGGACAAAGTTGTCGGAAAATCCGATCTTTCAGAATGTGATGACGTAATTTCGTTACGATGGGACTATGTTCAGGCTAGTAGCCAATAGCTTTGATGTAGGAATTTGATCTGAGCATGCGTGGCACTTTGTCCGATCGGAATTCTCTACACATGATTGGAGTATGTCCTATTGGAGCATTTTGTTGGAAAATATTTCTGGCAAAAATTTGGTCCGACGGATATTCCGACGGAAACAGTCCGATGCATACCACACATAGTCAGAATATCCGAAAAAACGCTCCGATCGGACACAATTAGCGGACCTCCAGCTATTGCAAAACTACAAGTCCCATCATGCGTCTGGGTTTCATGATTGTGGCTGTCAGAGTCTTGCTAGGCCTCATGGGACTTGTAGTTCTGCAACAGCTGGAGGTCCGCTAATTGCATATCCCTGATATAGACGATTGCTCTGAGATCCTCGAAATGATTTCAGTATTTCCCATAACATTATTTCTCCCAACAACATTAATGGAGCACCTATGTCCAGCACCACTCAAAACAGAGTAAAAGATTATAGACTAATAAATATGTAAGTAAATCAAACTTCTCCAAAGTAAATTTAGTTGAAATGGACGTACCAAACTACTTTGTATGAATGCATTCATTTCATTTTCAAAAGGTGAAGTCTGTTATTAATATAATGTCTGACTGCACTGATGAAAAACTTAAGTCTGCATTAGTATTAGAATTTACTTACTATAACACTTTGGCTCAGGATTCCATCCAGTTTTTGTACACGTTGTTGTTCCATAGTATGTTCTGTCTGGAGATAGAAACCCAGGATCACAGTAATAATAAATCCAATTATAATAGGCATCCGGACTTATTGGGAAACGGTACGGATCTTTGGTATATCCATTTTGTGGATTAGGTTGAATACATTTTTTGTCTGTAGAAACGAAATAATCCACATTTAGTTTTAGAAGAATACAATATACCAAAATAATTGTCCTATTATGTAAACATTTATGCAAGCTGTATTTAAACACAATTTTTCAGATTTCTGATATGTGCCTGCTGTATCATGTACTTGTATTAAAAAAAAAAAGAAAAAAAAAATCATATACTCTTTGTATTGCTTCCTTTATGTGAAACCCCAGGTGTTTCTGCCAGCCCTCTGCTTTCCTAATAAAAACTGACCACATTAAGAATGAGGGCACAGCATGGTCAGTTCTATAGCTATGCTGAGAACTCAGCCTGTTCTGCTCCAATGATCAAACTTCTGCTGAAATACCCGCCCTCTGCGCCACTGCTCAATGAGCAGACAAGTGTGCTGCAGTTTCTCCTCCCACAGTTCTCCGAGCTCATTATGCTTTTTATATCTATACATTTTTGCCTTTCATTTCTATTTTAAACTGAATAGGTTGTTTTACACGGTGAGGGTTCACATATACAATACTGTAACTATCTATAGGTTTGCAGTAATAGCCAAATCTGTTCCCCATTACAGCAATCTGTACTTTGGTCTAGAAGTCATTCTTTACATCATTCTTGATGCTCATACAAGAACTGCTAGTTTGAAAGGCATGTCTTGCACATGCTTATGTTACTATTTTTTAAAACCCCTATTTATATTATGTTTTTCCTATTCAAAATAAACCCAAAAGGCAAAAAAGGAAACTCATACATTTACTTATTTATTTTTGTACTTTAATGAATGCATCTTTGTGTTTGGGGAACAAGGACTGTGTGTTCACAGCATCCAGTCATCTCTAAAGCCCCATTCACACTTCGTAATTTAGAATTGTGGACAGAATCGCAACACTCATTTGGGTGCCATTATCCAATCGTATTGCCTGAAAAGGAGCAGGAACTTCTTTTCAGGCCACAAATGTGCATATGGCAGCCCATTCATGTGAACATGCAGAATCTAGGGGCTAGTAGTCAGTTGTCCGGAAAGGGAAGGTCCCGGCACACTTGCTGAAAGGATAGCTGGTTTAGGCTCCGAGCCGATGTAACAACATATACTAAGAAGGGGGAAAGCGGACATGTTGTTTCACCCACCAGAGTTTTACATTTTAGACATATTTATAACAGTAAAGTAAGTTTTAATAGTGAAATACAGTACTTAGAACTCCGTCTGACTGCTTAGATGTTGACTTTTAAAAGAAGCAAACTTCTGTCAGATTAACAAACCTGTGAGATGAGCAGAGTTGCTGCTGCTTTTAAAGTTCAAGATCTAAGTAGTCACACAGAGTTGTAAATACTGCATTTCACTATGTAAACTGACTTTACAGTTATAAATACATGTAAAATGCAAAACTGCAGTGGGTGTAACAACATGTAGGCTTTCCCCCTACTTAGTGTATCCTTACTGTGGACGGGTGTGGGGTGTAGCAAGATGACGTCGACAGAACGTCACTTCCACAGCAAATTTCGATGGGTCACCGAATGTCATTACACCAGTGTTTGCGGCTGGGGCCACAGCCCAGCTATCTGGTGTCTCAGATACAAAATAAATTTGGCAAGGTGATACCGTCAGGAACCTCTAATCTTGATAGCTGGATAAGTCAGTTATGGTTGTTTATAAGAAAGTGTATGTTTAATAAATAGCCCGTGTTCGGCCATTTTAACGCAACTTATGTCTTGCGTGGTCATTACTGATAATTAGAGGGGGGAAGGGGGGGAGGGGTTACATAGGTAGTGCAGTAGCAGGTGAACTTTTACCTACCCTAGTCATGTGCTTGCATAAAGGCATTATATAGTAAGAATGTTATGTGCAGGAAAATCAGAGCAACACTGCAATAAATGTTCTGTAAAACTGGGGTATGATTTGGTGTTTAACCATTGTCAATGTTCACCGTAGAATGTTCTGGTTCTGGTATTATTTGCAGTTTGCAGATATTTTTTTTTTCTGCCAGTATTTGGCTTCATGCACACAGGAAGTTTGATTTTATTCTCTGAACGGCAAAACTCCTGGCAGAAGAAAAATGTGCCTAAAGCCATGTATTGCATATACATTTAGGCGCGTCAAGTGTTTGAACATTAATGGATTTCATTGACCAGAAAATTACTTTATTCTGGCCATTGGAATGCATTAACACTCAAGCGCTAGACACATCTAGCATATAAGTGTGTTTATTGTTTTTTTTCTGCTCTTTAGTTGCTCTCCTGAACAAGCCTTTGGTGGGATTCTTTTTTTTCAGTCGGTAAACGTTCTTCTTCTAATACGCCTGTAAACGACTGTGTGTGCATGGAAACAGACTTACACAGAGGTGCTTTTACAGGCTGAAAAAAAAAAAATGCTCAACGCCTGTAACAGCTACATTTTTTAAGCTCTGTATGCATGAGCCCTTAAGGGGAAACAATATTCCATGCTGATTTGTCCAATCAGTGAAAGCTGGTTGTTAAGGAGCGGGGCGGAAAGCTGGCCGCAGCGTCCTTAGCAACTGATGAGTCATCAGCTGTCAATGGGTTTCCCCGCTGGCAGCTGAATAAAAAAAAAATGTAAGAAAAACAGTATAGAGTCACCCCCCACCCAAACCCATACCGGGCCCTTTGGGTCTGGTATGGATTGTGAGGGGAACCCAAAGCAATTTTTTTTAAAACTGCTTGGGGTCCCCCCCCCCAAATCCATACCAGACCCTTATCTGAGCATGCTTCTTAGCAGGTCAGGAAAGGGGAGGGGAAGAGAAAGTGCCCCACCTCCCAACCTGAAGCATACCAGGCCACATGCCCTCAACATGGGGGGGTGAGTGCTTTGGGGCAGGGAGGCCCACAAAAATGGGGCATCAGCTGTGTCTACAAAAATGGGAATGAGGCCAGCAATACATGGATGGAAATTCATATTCAGCCAGTTCAAAAGGGACCAGCTGGAATTCTATCCATGTATGCGCAGGTGATCTGTGTACAGTATGTACAACCAGACTGTTAGAAAATTTTCCTTTTGATCAGTCCTTCTGGCTATAGCTGGTGATGCTGATCTGTGTATTCTGATGGCATGAAAGTCTCCCTGCTGTCAGAATACAATATCTCAGTGGAATGTGGGTGGGGGAATTTTCCATTTCTTTTTGTTCAACCCCGCTGATTAAATGAAAAAAAAGCAAAAAAATAAAAAAACCCACAAATGCAGAAAAGGATCTTTGCTGTTTTCTGGTTAAACTGACTTGGATAAAGGTGGACAATGGACATTTGTCTGTTTACATCGGCCTGTCCATAGACATACTACATTGTCTGTCTTACACTTCAGTCTGGATTTGTCTGAAAAACTGGCACACGGATCCTGAGTGAAAGCCTGTGCGAATAACCACGGTAGGGAGGATTTAAAGTGATTTTACTTTGCCTAGTTTTTGCTTTATGTACCTATCTGCATTATAATAAAATTTCCATAGCTTGGTGCATTATATAGGTCCACAGGTTAAAACAAGACATGTCCTGTCTTCCCAGACACCAGTGGTGCAGAAATGACTTTGTGTTTATATTTTACTACTTTGCAACCGGTTGGGCTTGTCGGGGTAGGCCGACGCTCACTACCCCCTAAAGCAGCCTTTCTCAATCTTTTCAACACAGAGGAACCCTTGAAATAGTTCTCCGGTCTTGAGGAACCCCTGCTAAAAATTAGACATCTACAACTTGTGTGTGATGGCCAGTGAGAAGAATGCTCCTTACACTTGTGGGCTTTTAGAAGAATTAGCTCCTTACAGATAGCGAAAAAGATCAGTGGTGTCAGTGGGAACTTATCTGAGAGGCAGAAATTGCTGAATGCTGAAGGAACCACTAGTAACCTCTGGGGGAACCCTAGTCAAGAATCACTGCCCTAAAGTGTTCCTTGTTGGGAGAATAAACCCCATAGAGAACACTAATTTACATACATTGGGACCCTTTTGGATCCCATGGAGATTACAGTATCTCTCAGTTATCTATCATTCCCTCTCTTCCTACCTACCCTCTTTACCTATCTGTTTCTCCTTATTTCTAGGAAGTGAAAAGGTATATATACTTTTTGTATAACACATTGTGTTCTCTAACAACTTTTTTATTTTAAGCTTTACTTTAAGATATCAGTTCATCCTCTCTCTCTGGGTCCACACCATGGCTTACTCTTCCTTAGGCCGCAACCCTGTGGTGATTTCTCATAACGCCAAAGGCTTAAACATCCCTGAAAAGCATGCCACCCTCTTGAAAGAACTTTAAAAAGGTAGGCCTTGCTTTGTTTACCTACAAGAGACTCACTTTAAAACTCAAAAAGTCCCCAGACTTACTGACGCATTCTTCACACAGGCACATCATGCGACCAATGACCTTGCCAAATCCAAGGAAGTGTCCATACTTATCAGTAGAGATGCTTCCTTTGAACTCACACACAAGCTGACCCAGGGGGCAGATATCTCTTTTTGAAGGGGAAGTGTGGCAGTACCCCCATTACATTAGCTAATGTATACTTCCCTAATGCATCCCACCTGACC
This sequence comes from Lithobates pipiens, assembly GCF_037356315.1. Lineage (NCBI taxonomy): Eukaryota > Metazoa > Chordata > Amphibia > Anura > Ranidae > Lithobates > Lithobates pipiens. The sequence continues at coordinate 188,445,602 of NW_027507785.1, read as the reverse complement.
TTTTGCAAATGCATGATTGGTGAACTTAAAGGCTTTAGCTAAGGTTACTTAATATTAGGGGGTAACTTTAATTTGCCACTGAACGCTCTTACAGATACATCTACAGGCAAAACATACATTGCGTACAAAATTCTCAAAAGGCTCAAACTGTTACTAAACTCCCTTCAACTCATAGATACCTGGCATTGTTTCCATCCAGAAGATAGGGATTTTACTTTTTACTCCATACCACGTGGTCTTTATTCCAGGATAGATTACATCTTGGTTATGCAAAGAGACCTTGACATGATCTCAGGGGCCCACATAGGGATTCAAACCATCTCAGACCATGCCCCAATCTCCCTGACCCTGGATCTGATGGCACCACCCACTAAATCTGATACCTGGAGGCTAAACTCTTCACTGTTAACCGATCCTATACTACTACCCCAAATAGCCACCTTACTCAAGGACTACTTTGAGCTTAACACCACCCCAGGGATGGACCCCATGACAATCTGGGAAGCCCATAAATGCACTGTCAGGGGTGAGCTTATTAAAATGGGAGCCAGACGTAAAAAAGAAAAAGATCAGGAAATTAAGCGCATGAAAGAGGAAATTCACTCACTAGAAACAAAATACAAACAATCCGTGTCTGAACAATCTGCTATAGAGCTTTTGGAAACCAGCAAGGCCCTTCAACAGATATTTGATGCAAGGACCAAACGCTTCCTATTTTATTTTATTTTTTAAATCTATGACGAACACGGCGACAAAACAAGCAGATTTCTTGCGAAAGCCTTAAGGACCACCACCTCAAGCCACAACATTTTAGTCATACGGTCAACAGGGAAAATTTAAGGTACCACCAAACAAATAGCTCACCACTTCCTGAGTTTCATTCCACTCTGTATAACCTCCCCGAATCACTTAAACCAGGAATAATGATATACCTAACTTGCCAACCCTTCTATACTACTTCTCTGGCTACTACCTATTTTTCCTACATTTAAATTCCTTTCTCTTTTTTCAGTTTTTAGGTTATAGGTATTCGCCACTGGTTAGATTTTCAGTATGTTATGACCTGGAGTACCAAACATCACACTTCAGATGTATTGGGTGCTTACACCCTCTAAGGATACTCTTAAGGCTTAGCTATATCAACATAAGTCTTCTAGACAATAAGCTGTAATACTTTAATGTCAATGTCAACCAAAATTTGATTGCTTTCTGTTTTATCACTACTTGGAGCTGTAACTCCATTTCTGTATTTCTTTATTTTTCAATAAACTTTGATGTAAATAAAACAAAACAAAAAAAAAAAAAAAACCAAGACATGTCCTGTCCATTATGTTCAAGCAAAAATAAAAATCCTAAACCAGCAGCTGATGTAGAGGTCAGAGAGGTTTTTGAATATTTTGAATATTGTGATAAAAATTAACCCCTTTCCTTGGAAATCATGAAGATTATTTGATAGAGGACAAAAACATGGGATGAAATGAACGGCAACACACATGAAAACTTGGCAGGCTGCATTTTATTGTAGCATAACACATGGGGACATCAGGGGGGTTACAGGCAGTACTCATGCTCTCAGGCAAACTTCAGAGCATATTACAAACAGCCTCGACAAAGAAATTAGAGAGCTGGGCAAGTGTACTGCTGCATTGGAAATAAGAGTTGTTGAAATTGAGAATACCACACAGGACTACATGACTGAACTGGAAAACCTTAAAGAAGAAAATGTTACCCAACAATCCAGACTCAAATACTGTGAAAATAGAGCAAGACGCTCTAACTTTTGTATCAGAGGCATCCTTGAATCCGTAATCGATTTAAATTTACTCTGACCGCCCTGTTCCAGGAGCTACAGCCAGCTATCCCAATAGACTGGCTGGAGATGGACAGAGTGCACAGAGCCCTCACCCAAAAAAAATCTGATGGGCCCCCTCGCGACATCATCACAAAGTTCCATTATTACCGCACTAAAGAACAGCTCCTGCTCGCAGCCCACAAAAAGAATGCTGTCAACTTTCAGGGCCATAACTACCAACTTTTCACAGATCTGTCCCAGCTGACCAACACCAATCATCGAGCTATGACACCCCAAATCCTAGAATTGCAGCGTCACCACATTACCTACAGTGGGGTTTTCCGTTCTCGGTTCACTTCACCCATCAAGGGTCAAAATACAGCTGCCGATCACCCCAGGAGCTGCAACGCACCCTGGAAGAACTGCACTTAGTGGAAAACAATCCCAATCCTGGCTCCTTCCGCAGGAGAGCAGCCTCAACTTCCCCATTCAAACTTCTACCATCCTCTGTAAAACTCAGCAACCAAGCTGCATATAAAAGAGGCCGCTTCACCTCTTCAACTAATGAGCAAGAAGACTCCATTGACTGAGATCGGATCTCACCTTTTAAATTCTCTTTTTCCACACCATGTGTTTGGGACTAGGGATGAGCCGAACACCACCCGGTTTGGTTCGCACCAGAACATACCGAACAGGCAAAAAATTTGGAAGAACACACAAACACAGTTAAAGTCTATGGGACAGGAACATGAAAAATCAAAAGTGCTAATTTTAAAGGCTTATATGCAAGTTATTGTCATAAAAAAAGTGTTGGGGGACCTGGGTCCTGCCCCAGGGGACATGTATCAATGCAAATTTTTTTTTTTTTAAACAGCTGTTTTTAGGGAGCAGCGATTCTTTTAATGCTTAAAGTGAAAAAATAAAAATGAAATATTCCTTTAAATATCATGCCTGAGGGTGTCTATACTGTGCCTGTAAAGTGGCACATGTTCCCTGTGTTTAGAACAGTACCACAGCAAAATTACATTTCTAAAGGAAAAATTTGCATTTAAAACTGATCGCAGCTGTAATGAATTGTTGGGTCTCGGCAATATAGATAAAACTCATTGAAAAAAAAGAGCCCCCCCCCCCCCCCGTCCATTACCAGGCCCTTTGGGTCTGGTATGAATATTAATGGGAACTCCGAACCAAAATTTTTAAAAAACCTGAGTTACTTACCGGTAACATCCTTTTCCAGGACAGCCACCATAGAAAGAGCCCGGCTCCTCCCCTTCTAGGAAACACCGCCTTCCATTACAGATTTATGTCTCAACCTCCCTTCAGCCCCTCAGTTCTTCATAAGTACCTCCAGTCTACTGGGGAAACACAAGAACACATCAAACCAAACATTCTTACCTGACGGTCTCATGCGGTGAGTTCATCATAAAAAGCCCCAATCTGGGTGGGTATCGGTGCGGTCCTGAAAGGCTCCTGGAAAAGGATGTTACCGGTTAGTAACTCCGTTTTTCCCAAGGCCGTCTTTCAGGACAGCCACCATAGAGAGGATAAGCGATTACCTTACCTCAGGGTGGGACAACTGCCTGCAGCACCTTATGACCAAAAGTCCTTAGCAGATAGCAGATCCAATCTGTAGTACTTCACAAATGTAGAGAAGCTGGACCATGTTGTGGCCCTAAAAATCAGCTTAGACGAAGCACCAGCCCACTCAGCCTGCGAAGTCGCCACCGACCTAGTTGAGTGTGCCTTAATACCCACTGGAGGTTCCATCCCCCCCCCCCCCTTATCACATACGCCTGACTAATAGCCATCCTCAACCATCTGGCAATTGTATGCCTGGAGGCTCTAGACCCCTTCTTGGACCCTGAGAATAAAACAAAAAAGTAGTCAGACTTCCTAAACTGACTTGTACAGTCTAAATATTGCAGGACGCACCTCCTAACGTCCAAACTATGAAAAATACGTTCCTTTTCCCTCACATGATTTGAACAAAAGGTGGGTAACACAATCTCCTGAGCCCTGTGAAATTCAGAGGCTACTTTTGGCAAAAATGATCCGTTTTAAAAATTACACAGTCCAGGAAAACCTGAAAAAAAGGAGCTCTCACTGAGAGAGCTTCAAGTTCACTCACTCTCCTAGCCGTAGTGAACACTGTTTTGAGGGTGATCCATTTCAACGTGCAGGTTCCCAACGGCTCAAAAGGCTCCCCTGTGAGCACCTGCAAAACTAAAGAAAGATCCCACACCAGGAAAGGAGAACCTCTGACAGGCTTTTGTCTACTCAAGGCTTTGAAAAACCTACCTATCCATGGATCAAATGTAAGTTTTTTTTCTAGGACAATGCTTAAAGCGGACACCTGTCCTTTCAGGGTATTAAGGGCTAAGCCTTTATCTGCTCCTGCCTGTAGAAACTCCAACACTGCTATGGAGCTGTGTATATCAAAGAAGCTTTCTAAGCACCAACTATTAAAACACTTCCACACCTTTCAGTAAATAGCATGCGATTCCTTCTTTCTGGTTTCTGGTGCCCCCCTGTTTGTTGACATATGCCACCACCGAAGTTTGTCTGATCGAACCCTCATGTGTTGTCCCCAAAGCTCTTCCTGGAAGGCTCTGAGAGCCAGATCCACCGCTCTCAACTCCCTCCAGTTCGAGGATGTCACTACCTCCATCTTCCCCCAGGAACCTTGCACCATCCTGGCGCCCGGATGAGCTCCCCAACGTGAACCGCTCGCATCTGTTGTTACATTCCTGGATCCTGGATGGACCCACTCCAGGCACTGTGACAGATTTACCTCCTTTCTCCGCCACCAGAGGGACCTCTTGACCTGAGGAGGAACTGAAACCAGTGAATCCAAAGACCCCTGGCTGTGGTCCCAGATCCTCAAAATGAACAGTTGCAGAGGATGAAAACATAGCCCCGCCCACTGCACTGCTGGAAGTGTGGATGTCAGTAAGCCTAGGGCCGACATAATCCCCTTTACCAAAACCTGAGAACTGCCCTGGAGGAACAACATTGCATTGTCTATCTTCTGAATTTTTTCCAAGGTAAGAAAGACCCTTTGCGCTGTTGAATACAACACATAGCCCAGAAAAGTGACCCTTTGGGCCAGGATTAAATTGGATTTCTCCAGGTTTAAGAGTCAACCCAAGTTCTCTAATGCCCCGTACACACGAGAGGGATTAAGTCTGACAGACCTCCAAAGGAGTTCCGCCGGAGTTCCGACGGAGTTCTGGCGGACTTTTCGACCGAACGGACTTGACCACACACCATCACACCAAACTCCGACGGAGTCGAACGTGATGACGTACGACTGGATTCGACGTAGGAAGTTCATAGACAGTAGCCAATAGCTGCCCTAGCGTCGGTTTTAGTCCGTCGGAGTAGCACACACACGAGCGAATTTTTCGAAGGGGACCGGGTCCGGCGGAGTTCCGTCGGGAAAATTTGAAGCATGCTTCATTTCTAAAGTCCGTCAGACTTTGGCGAAGCTAAAGTCCGTTGCAGCCCACACACGATCGGATAGTCTGACGGACTCGGTCCGTCGGAGTTTGGATGTCGAAAAGTCCGCTCGTGTGTACGGGGCTTAAGATGTCTCTTGTAACCTGAAGATTTCGAACCAACTGCTCCAGGGATGTTGTAAACAGACGTAAATCGTCTAGATAAGCAATTATCGAGATGCCTTTGAGCCTTAGGAACGACAGCACCTCCACCATCACCTTGGTGAAGATACGGGGGGGAAGGAGGACAGACCAGACCAAAAGGAAGGGCCTTGAATTGGAGATGAAGAACCCTTTCCTCTGTTCTTACTGCCAGCCTGAGAATTTTCTGATGGCTTTCTGCGATGGGGATGTGCAGGTATGCATCTTTCAAATCTATTGATGCCATGAAACAGTTTGGTGGAAGAAGTGCTTTCACCGAATCCATCCAGAATCTCCTGTAGGCAACTGAGCGATTCAGAGGCTTTAAATTCAGGATGAGACTGAATTTTCCCGAAGGCTTGTGGACCACAAAGATGTGGGAAAAAAAAGCCTCTGCCTCTCTCGCCTACTGGAACCCTTACCACCGCCTCCTGCTGTTCTAGCTCTTGTAGGGAGGACAGCAAAGCACAAGATTCTTCAGTGCACTTTGGCATCTCAGTGACAAGAAGCCTGAGTGGGGGGAGGAGAACTCCAACCGATAACCTCTCCTTATAATCCCCAGCACGAACTGATTGGAGGTGATCTTTTCCCACTGTGGGAGGAAAGTCCCCAACCTTCCTCCCATTGTGATTCTGTCATTGGCTCTTTTTGGGCTGTTCAGGAGGGCAAAAAATAGCCCCCCCACGGCCCTTACCCTTCAGTCCCCAGGACTTTTCCTGTTTCTCAGCCTTTGGGGTCTCCACCTTCTTTTGATTCTGAGCCTTTTAACCTGAACTCCATATTTTCTTTTAATGGGGAAGGCTTTCTTCTTATTGGCTGTCCAATCCAGCACAGCCTCCAACCTGGTCCAAATAATAAGTTACCCGTGAGAGGTATCCCACCAAGTTTAATTTTGGATGCACTATCCCTCTGCCATGTTTTCAGCCATAAGGCTCTCCTTGTTTAATTGGTCAGGGCCGTAGACCTTGCAGTCATGCAGACAGATTCTGCCAAAGCATCTGCAATATAAGCCGCTCCCTTGATTAACATGGGGAAGGAAGACAGGAAGACAAGATAGTTTCCTTTGCAGTTCCTGCTTCTATATGGGCCTTGATCTGAGTAAGCCAGTATTCCATATTCCGGGCTACCACAGTGGCCGCCATGGCTGGTTTCAGGTTCCCCTGACCCGGGTCCCAAGCCTTCTTCTAAAGCGAATCCATCCTTCGATCCATGGGATCTGACAGAACCCCCATGTCCTCAAAGGCCAGATCTGTATGCTTGGACACTTGGAAAAATGTTGCATCTAATCTAGGAGACTTGTTCCATAACAGAGACTCCTCCTCTGCAAATGGAAACCTTCGTTTCAAGGCTCTGGATCTTGCCATTCTTTCTTGATGGCATCAACCAGGACCTCGTGAACCGGGAACACCCTCTACTTCTCTTCCCCCAAGCCCCTGTACATTTGATCATGCAGGGACAAGGTCTTCCTTTCCTCTTGAATACCTAAAGTGGTGTGAATGGCTCCTAAGAGATCCTCCACTTCTTCAAGAAAGTTTATACCGAGAGGACCTGTCGGATTCCCCATACACAGTATCCTCATCTGACTCCCCCTGGGAATCTGAGACGGCACCATCCGTGTCATCCTCATCCCTGGAGCCCTCTGGCTTATCCCCCACTGGGACAATAACCTCAGGGATAGGTTGACTATTCTGCTGTGCTGGTGGAAGGTTACTCTGGGACTGAGGTAAATGAAAACTGGAGAATAACTCCTTAAATTACCTAAAGGTGCTAGAGAGCTCCCCTACTAATGCCGCAAGGTCCACACCCTGCTCTGCTGTCTGTTCCCTCACCAGCCCCTACATACACTCCCTACAAAGTGCTTTAGTCCAAGACTCCCCCATAGAAGCCCTATACGAAGGACACTCCTTAGACCCATGGGGCGATTTGCTGGTGGCTTTCTGAAATATAAAAGCAGACAAAAGGAGTAGTAAGCACCACCTATCACCAGCACTAACCTCAGGACCACCAGTTGTACCCCCCCAGGACCAACCACCACCAGGGTCCCAGATGAACCCCTCTCCCCCCGACCACCAGGGAGGGAATACACCAGTGGAGCTACCAATATTAAAAGGAAAGGGAACACCACCCCAGGGTTTGCCTTTCCTTGGAGTGGTTGGTGCTGCTGTCTCCTGGGCCAGTTCTTGAAGCCTCTGTTTCCAACATGCCAGGCACTAATGGTCACAGTCTTGTCTTCCAACCGCTGTCTGTACAGGGCAAAAAAAAGGAAGAACCTCAGCAGCCAAATGTGCCGTCCGTTTGAATTTACTGAGTCTGGAACCGGAAGACGCGTGTACAGGAAGGAAGCCCGCCCCCACTGGAAGTGACGTCGCCCGTCACCCGGCCCACCACTTCAGTGCCGCCTGCACACGGGGGAACAGAACCCTCCTCCTGTCTAGGCGCCATCAAACGGCTCTCCCCAGACCTCCGCCTTAACCAAGGGTAGCTGGAGCATGTGACGTCGAAACCACAATGGCGACCAGGGATCCTCCGCCAATCGGCCACCTGGGACCACCATAGAGAGACCCCTGTCTCCCCTACGTATAAGGAAAAAGCCTCAGCCTCCCCAGCTGACTAGCCTTGGTTCCCACGTGGTGTCTCCCCACCGGAGGAAACACCATAACTGAGAGGCTGAAGGGTTGAGGATTAAATCTGTAAGCCAGGGTCTCTCTATGGTGGCTGTCCTGAAAGACGGCCTTTGGAAAAATTGCGTAGAGATCCCCCTAAAATCCATACCAGGCCCTTTAGGTCTGATATGGAAATTAAGGTGAACCCTGCGCCAAATTAAAAAAAAAATGGTATAGGGACCCCCCTTAAAATCCATACCAGAACCTTATCCAACCATGCAACCTGGCAGGCCGCAGGAAAAGAGGGGGGGACGAGAGCGCCCCCCCTTCCTGAACCATACCAGGCCACATGCCCTCAACATGGGGAGGGTGCTTTGGGGTCTGACCCCAAAGCACCTCATCCCCATGTTGATGGGGACAAGGGCCTCATCCCCACAACCATTGCCCGGTGGTTGTGGGCATATGCAGGGGGACCCCCAGATCCCGGCCCCCCTTGTTAATTGGTAATGTTTATGGTAATTTTGAGACTTTGAGACTTTTTTTTTAGACTTTTTTTGGTGAAATGGTAGGGGTACTTTTTTTTTTTTTAATGAGTTTTATCTATACTTCATTACAGACACGATCAGTTTTAAATGACAAATTTTTCCTTTAGAAATATAATTTTGTTATAACCATGAGCTCCTTGCATCTTACAATGGTAGAAAAGATAATAACAAAGGGGAGAGGTGGGGGATATCCCCTTACTTCAGGAAGGTACAACTTAAACATCACAAACAAACATCTAAATACCATCACATAACATTGTAACTAGTGATGGACGAACTTCCGATGGGACGTTTCGCAAACGCGAACCGCGAACGGACACCATTGACTTTAATGGCAGACAAACCTTAAAAACCTCCAGGTCATATTTTCAGCCACAAAATACTTACTAGCTGTGCACACATAGTCCCACAACATGGACACTGACATAACAAAAGTATTAAGTGAATCTGGGATCGACAACAACAAGCATTCTTTTTTTATCTGTGAAATTTTGACAATTCAGGAGCGCATGAAGGCCATGGAGGAGAGGCAAGGTCAGAGCAGGCTATGAAGGGGGTACAGGAGATGATCAGTGCAACAGTCAGGGCAGAGCAGTACTGTGCCAGTGTCCCAGTGTGCCAACCTGTGCTTGAGTCCCTCCCTCTGCCCAGCTCTTACCCCCACCTATGCAGGGCTCCACTGCGGTGGTCCAGAGGTGCCAGTCCAGTGCTGATCCTCAGCCATGGTGCTGGCACTGCCTGCTGATTGGCTTCTCCGCTGCTATCTCCCTCACTGTCTGAAACCAGCCCTGTGATCGAGACTGAGCACTGACACCAGCACCGAGGTAGAGAGCACTGACACCAGCACTGAGATAGAGAGCACTGACACCAGCACCAAGATAGAGAGCACTGACACCAGCACCGAGATAGAGAGCACTGACACCAGCACTGAGATAGAGAGCACTGACACCAGCACCGTGATAGAGAGTACTGACACCAGCACCGTGATAGAGAGCACTGACACCAGCACCATGATAGAGAGCACTGACACCAACACCGAGATAGAGAGCACTGACACCAGCACCAAGACAGAGCACTGACACCACACCAGCACCGAGACAGAGAGAGAGCACTGACACCAGCACCAAGATAGAGAGAGAGCACTGACACCAGCACCAAGATAGAGAGCACGGACACCAGCACCAGCACCGTGATGGAGAGCACTGACACCACACCAGCACTAATACCTGCAACTCCCAAAAATATGACACCGCTCAACCTCTTCAAACAGGAGGGATTCGGGCATATAGTACGGTGTGCTTTTTTGTACAAGGAAGTGAGCCAAAGCTAAAAAAAAGGTCTGTGTGCTAGATTATATAAATTGTTTATAGAGTTATGCACATACATGGTCTACTGGTCATATGTGTTGAATTCCTCCAAGATCCATGCCTCATTCATTTTTATAAATGTGAAGTAGTCAACACTGTCGTGAGCTAGGCGAGTGTGCTTATCGGTCACGAACCCCCCTGCTGCACTGAACGTCCTTTCGGACAGAACACTGGACAAGGGGCAAGCAGTTCCATTGCAAATTGGGCAAGCTCTGGCCAGAGGTCAAGCCTGCCCAACCAGTAGTCCAGGGGTTCATCATTTCTCAGAGCGTCCACATTGGTCTAGGCATTCCCTGATGCTGGACCGGATGAGAGCTGTCGATGGGTCGGCTGAAAGAATGACCTCATATCAGAAGTCACCAACACATCTTCAAACCGCCCTCTTCTTGCAGGTGTTGTTGGATTAGTACCCGCAACTCTTTCTCTGGGAGTGGGAATTCCTCTGCCAGCGCATGCAAAAGCAGAATGCAGCATTTCTCTAAGCAAGGCCTGGAAGGGCTCCATTCTGACAGCCCTCTGTGATGGTGGTAACATTTCCGCCATTTTGTGTTTGTACCGGGGGGTCTAAGTATGTTGCCACCCAGTACTGGTCCTTGACCTTTATGCTTTTTATACGGGGGTTAAAAGACTGGAGCATGAAGGCCCCCATTTGCACTAAACTGGAAGCGGTGTGGTGGCCTGGCTCCCACTCATCATCCAGGATAATGTCGTCGTCCTTTTTCTCCTCTCCCCATCCACGGACAACAGGGATCCCAGAAAGGTTTAAAGCATGCTCTTCTTGCTCCTCCTCATCCTCCTCGACACCATCCTCCTCTGACTCCTCTTCAGATTTCTGTTGTTGACTTGTCTCAGATAGAGTAGCCCCCCTGGGAATTCATCCAGCATTGCGACTTCCTCATCTTCCTGCTCCTGCTCCTCCATGGCTTGATCAATGACACAATGCAATGCACGCTCCATAAAGAAGGCATAAGGTACGAGGTCACTGATGGCGCCATGGCTGCAACTGACCAGTTTGGTGATCTCATCAAATGGCCACGGAAGCCTACATGCGTCGCGCATGAGCAGCCACTGGCGCTGTGAAAAAAAACCAAGCTCCCCAGAACCTGTTCTGCCGCAGAGTTTGTAAAGGTAGTCGTTAACTGCACGTTTCTGCTGGAGCAGCCTATCAAGCATATAGAAGGTTGAGTTCCATCACGTCGGGCAATCGCAAATAAGACGTCTGACCGGCAGATTGTGTCGCCGCTGAATGTCAGCAAGGCGAGCCTTGGCCGTGTAAGATCTTCTGAAATGGGTCGAGATTTTCCTTACCTGCCGCAAGATGTCCTGGACTCCAGGGTATTTGACAACGAATCGCTGCACGACCAAGTTTAAGACGTGTGCCATGCATGGCACATGTGTAATTTTGCCCTGTTTCAACGCACTAAGCAGATTGGCACCATTGTCACACACCACTTTACCAACTGTCAAATTGATCGGTGTTAGCCACTGATCTGCCTGTGAACGCAAAGCTTAAAGGAGTCCAGGGCCAGTGTGGCTCTTGGCTTCCAGGCACAACAGACGCAGCACAGCATGGCAACGTCTTACCTGGAATGTCGAATAAGTTCTGGGGATCTTGGGCGGCGCAGTAGAAGAGACGCTAGCAGCGGAAAAGGAGGAGTCAGCCGAGGAGGAGTCAGCCGAGGAGGAGAGGGAGGATGGAGTAGGAGGAGAAGAAGAGGCAGGCCTGCATGCAATCCGTGGAGGTAAAACCAAATCTACGTGGCTGCCACGGGTTACATGCTTGACGACCGTCAGAAGGTTCACCCAGTGGGCAGTAAAATTTATATACCTTCCCTGCCCGTGTTTGCTAGACCACGTGTCTGTGGTCAGATGTATCTTGGCACCGACACTGTGTGCCAGAGATACATTCACGTGCCGCTGAACATGGCCATATAGCTCTGGGATGCTCTTCTGTGAGAAATACTTCCTTCCTGGGACCTTCCATTGTGGTGTTCCAATGGCCACAATTTTTCGAAAGGCCTCCGAGTTCACCAGTTTATATGGCAGTAGTTGGCGGGCTATCAGTTCTGACAAGCCAGCGGTCAACCGTTGGGCAAGAGGGTTATCCGGAGTCATCATTTTTTTTACGCTCGAACATTTGGCCCACGGAAGCCTGCCTTTTTCCAGAAAAACGTGAGGACGGCATGATGGAAGGGGGAGTGGAGGACAATTATGAGGAAAGAGGAGAAGAAGTAAAAGACGAAGCTGGACGGTGAGCCTGGAGTGTGGCTTTGTGGGTTTCTTTGCTCCCACTGGGCTCGGTGATGGCAGCTCATGTGCCTTCTTAAGGCGGTCGTCCCTAGGTGAGTGTTGGGCTTACCGCAACTTATGCGTTGACTGCAAAGGCTGCAGATGGCAACACTATTGCCAGCAGCGGACACGTTAAAAAAAGCCCACTCTGTGGAGCCATGTGCCGGCGTCCTGGGAGCACCAGATGTGACTGTACATGGTTGATGCCTCGTTCCTGATACATTAGCAGTCTGGTTTGTCCCTCCTGTGCAATGTAAGTTCCACCTGCTTCTCCTCCCTATATGCTGGTCCATATCTCCCTCTGAACTCCCCTCCTCTTCCTCTCTTGTGGGCACCCACATGTCATCACTAGACATGTCATCATCGACGTCACCTTCCCCACCACTATAATTAGAGATCTCGGAGTAGGCAGCAACACCGGGGACCAACCTCCTTGGGCTGATCTGAGTACTGTCCTCAGACTGCTGAGTGGCGGTTGTTGCCATCTCCTCTTCCTGATCCAATGCCAAGAGTGGCTGTGCATCGGCAATGTCTTGTGATGGATCAGAAAAAAATTCCTGTGACTCAAGCGGAGGGTATATGGTGGTGGTGTTGGTGGTAGTCTCTTTGGGGGTGCACACAGCAGAGAGTGAAGAAGAGGGTGCAGATCGAGAGGATGAGGAGGATGCAGAAGAGTAAGGCTGAGTGAGCCACTCAACTAAGTCTGGTGCGTCCTTTGACGTAATCGAATGCACCTTCTGCAATTTGCCACTTTGGCTCAAGCCTGTTGCCCCTGCCATACCCCTTCCACCCCTGCGGAAGGGCATGCCTCTTCCTCTGCCTGTCATTTTTTAAATGACCCTGTGACAAAAGTCTCTAGAGAAGTGCAGTATATGTGGAAGAAGGTATATAACACCCTGCTTCAATCTGTCGTTTTGGGGGGCCACTGGTCTATCACACCAGTTATAATACTTTTTTCTAATTGCGTTTGTCACTCTTTGTAGTATCGCTGCAGAACCGCTCAGCAGTCACAATACTGCACAGTGGAAATGCACTATACTATGCTTTCTATATTTGAAAGTATTTTATACATGTATTACACCCCTATATACTGCACACCAAATAGTACACCTATACCAGTCCTTAAAGGGACCTTTGTGGACCTAATAGTAGCTAGCTAGTAGCTAGTGAATTGCAGACTGTCCCTGCTCCAAAAACCAAACTGTCCCTCCTTACACTGAGAAACGACAGCTGCAGAATCGGTCAGCAGCACTGCATGCAGTGCAACATAATATGCTTTCTATATTTGAAAGAAAGTATATTATATGTGTACAACCCTATATACTGTACACCTATACCAGTCCTTAACCACTTAACAACCGGCCCATAGCCGATTAACGGCTTCAGGGCGGTTGTTTAACTCTGAGAGGCCGTTAATTAACGGCCTCCCAGAATTCTGCTCTCGCGCACCCCCTGGGGCACGCACACGAGAGCATCCGTGACCGCTGGGTCCACAGGACCTGGCGCATCACGGATCACGGTAATCGCGGCCGTTTACCATGTGATCACTCTGTCAAATGACGGAGTGATCACTTGTAAACAACAGGCGTCATGTTATGACGCGGGATCCTCCCTCCCCTCTCTGTACCAATCGGAGGGGACATCGCTGCTCACTGACAATTAACCCCTCAATACTCTGCAATACTCTGCAAAACCCGCCAATACTCTGCAATACCCTGCCATAAATTGCCATACTTGGAGATATCCTGCAATACCCAGCCATACTCGGTGATACCCTGCAATACCCAGCCATAGACGCCCCCCCTCGCCGCCCTCCGGTGCTTCTACCAACTCGCCAATATGATCAAAGCCAGAATCTTTTTATTTTTTTTAATTTTTATTTCAAGCTTCCCAGCCTAGAGGTAAGATGCGGGGTCTTATTGACCCCATATCTCACTGTAAAGAGGGCCTGTTATCCCATATTCCTATTACAAGGGATGTTTACATTCCTTGTAATAGGAATAAAAGTGGTCAAAAATGTATTTTTGGGGAAAAAAATGTCAAACTAAAATAAAGTAAAATGAACAAAAAAAAAAAAGAAAAAAAAAGTGAAGCGCCCCTGTCCTTAGAGCGAGAGCAATAATTCTAGCCCTAGACCTCCTCTGTATCTCAAAACATGTAACCAGTAAAAAAATGTAAAGCATTGCCTATGGTGATTTTTAAGTAGCGGCGTTTGGCGCCATTCCACGGGCATGTGCAATTTTGAAGAGTGACATGTTAGGTATCTATTTACTCAGCATAACTTCATCTTTCACATTATGCAAAAATTGGGCTAACTTTACTGTTTTATTTTTTTTAAGCACAAAACTGTTTTTTCCCCAAAAAAACGTGTTAGAAAAATTGCTGCGCAAATACCCTGCGAGATAAAAATTAGCAACGACCACCATTGTATTCTCTAGGGTCTTTGCTAAAAAAAATATATAATATTTTGGGGTTCTATGTAATTTTCTAGCAAATAAATTATGATTTTTACATGTAGGAAAGAAATGTCAGAATTGGTCTGGGTGCTCCAGAATGCCTGATGGCGCCCCGTGCATGTTGGGCCTCTGTATGTGGCCACGCTGTGTAAAAATCTCACACATGTGGTATCGCCATACTCGGCAGTAATAGCAGAATGTGTTTTGGGGTGTAATTTGTGGTATGCATATGCTGCGTGTGAGAAATAACCTGATATGACAATTTTGTGAAAAAAAAAAAGTAAAAAAATCTTGATTTTGCAAAGAATTGTGGGAAAAAATGACAACTTCAAAAAACTCATCATGCCTCTTACTAAATACCTTGGAATGTCTTCTTTCTAAAAAGGGGTAATTTGGGGGGTATTTGTACTTTTCTGGCATGTTAGGGTCTCAAGAATTGAAATAGGCCGTCAGCACTTCAGGTATGATCCATTTTCAGATATTGGCACCATAGCTTGTGGACGCTATAACTTTCACAAAGACCTAATATACACCAATTTGTACTTTTTTTTACCAAAGATATGTAGTGGTATAAATGTTGGCCAAAATTTATCAAGAAAAATTACTAATCTGCTAAATTTTATAACAGAAAGGAAGAAAGATTCATTTTTTTACAGAATTTTTCTGTCTTTTTTCTTTTATAGCACAAAAAATAAAAAACCCAGCGGTGATTAAATACCACCAAAAGAAAGCTCTACTTGTGTGGAAAAAAAGGACAAACAGTTCATATGGGTACAGTGTTGCATGACTGAGTAATTGTCATTCAAAATGTGAGAGCACCAAAAGCTGAATATTGGTCTGGTTATTAAGGGTGTTTAAGTGCCCGGTTAAAAGGACATTTGTGGACCTAGTAGTAGCTAGTGAACTGCAGACTGTCCCTGCTCCAAACACCAAACTGTCCCTCCCTACACTGAGAAAAGACAGCTGCCGAATCGGTCAGCACTCAGCAGTACACTATAATATGCTTTCTATATTTGAAAGAAAGTACATTATACGTGTATTACAACCCTATATACAGTACACCTATACCAGTCCTTAAAAAGGACCTTTGTGGACCTAGTAGCTAGTGAATTGCAGACTGTCCCTACTCCAAACACCAAACTGTCCCTCCCTACACTGAGAAAAGACAGCTGCAGAATCGGTCAGCACTCAGAAGCACAGCAGTGCACTATAATATACTTTCTATATTTGAAAGAAAGTATATTATAAGTGTATTACAACCCTATATACTGTAAACCTATACCAGTCCTTAAAAGGACTTTTGTAGACCTAATTAGTGATGGCCGAACGGTTCGCCCGGCAGTCGTTTCGCGGCGAATTTCGGCTGTTCGCGGTCCGCCCGTTCGGCGGACTATTGGCGCCGTTCGCCCGGCGGACTTCCACGTTTACCGTGTAAAAGAACTTTGACCTATGATGACACATCCATCATGGGGTACAGGACAGCCAATTGAGACATTATAGCACATGGACACTTGGACATTCCCCCTAACTTATAAATACACCCGATCCGGCGGCCATTTTACATTCTTTCTTCTGTCACTATAGGGAGAGGTTGCTGTGTGGAGCAGGGAGAGATTACAGTGACCCAAATCGCTAGCTATTTGGTACACAAAAGTTCTTTTCAGGACCGGTATAGGCGTTAGGTGTATATAGGTTTGCTGTGCTATTGATTGTTGCAGCAGCCTGAGTGTCTTGTCAGTTTAGAGAAAGAGACAGGACGCTGTGTCTGCTGTAGGGACAGTCAGTTTAGTCATCATCATTAGCTGTTACTATCAGGTCCACAAAATTGCTATTCCAGTTATTGTTCCAGTAGCCTCTGTTTTGTCAGTTTATATAGGGACAGGCAGGAAGCAGTGTGTCAGGCAGTGAGGGTCAGTTTAATCAGTAGCTGTTACTATTAGTTCCACAAAGGTTCTTTTCAGGACTGGTATGGTAATAGGCTTGTACACGTATAATATTCTATCTTCCAAATATAGAAAGAATATTATACTTGACTGCTGCCCTTCTGCTGCAGTCTGCTAATCATTCACAACCCACTTGTTCCACAAAGCTCCTTATAAGGACTGGTAACTTGGTCTGTCTAGGGTGCTACACTACATAGGGTTGAGTGAGGTACAGTCTGCCATTCTATAAGGACTGGTATCGGTCCACAATACATAGGGTTGAGGTGCACTACTGCTGACGGCTGCCCTATACTGCAGCAGTCCTTCATCGGTATAGGGACTGAGAGTTTTGTCACAGGGTCATTTAAAAAATGACAGGCAGAGGAAGAGGCAGCCCTTCCGCAGGGGTGGTAGGGGTAGGGCAGGAGCAACAGGCTTGAGCCAAAGTGGGAAGTTGCAGAAGGTGCGTTCAATTACTTTAAAGGACGCACCAGACTTAGTTGAGTGGCTCGCTCAGCCTTACTCTTCTGCACCCTCCTCATCCTCTCGATCTGCACCCTCTTCTTCACTCTCTGCTATGTGCACCCCCAAAGACACTACCACCAACAACACCACCACCACCACCACATACCTTCAGCTTGAGTCACAGGAATTATTTTCCGATCCATATCAAGACATTTCTGATGCGCAGCCACTCTTGGTATTGGATCAGGAAGAGGAGGCAGCAACAACCGCTACTCAGCAGTCTGACGACAGTACCCAGATCAGCCCAAGGAGGAGGTTGGTCCCCGGTGTTGCTGCCTACTCATATTTTGAGGTGCTCCCACCATCCCTGAGCTATGCTCATTATGAGGGGCTCCCACCATCCCTGTGCTATACTCATTATGAGGGGCTCCCACCATCCCTGTGCTATGCTGACTTCCTCCTGGGGCTGCTTATGGTGCAGGTGTCAGTGCTGTATATCACGGTGCTGATGTCAGTGCTCTCTATCACGGTGCTGTTGTCAGATCACTCTATCACGGTGCAGGTTTCATTGCTGTATGTCATGCTGCTGATGTCAGTGCTCTCTATCACGGTGCTGCTGTCAGTGCCATTTCCGTAGAGATATTCATCAAATTCCTCGGACATCTGGTCTGGAGTCGCCAAACGTTTGGTGCGATGGATTTATTTGTATTGATTTTGCCTGTGATCAATACTCGTTTGTGAGTAGCCATTTTGCTATTTGATTCAATTTTAAATAAAGCTGTTTTATGGTAATGCACTAGGTCAGTGCGCCTTCCCCTTCTTTGTATTTTATCACGGTGCTGATGTCAGTGCTCTCTATCACGGTGCTGTTGTCAGATCACTCTATCACGGTGCAGGTGTCATTGCTGTATGTCACGCTGCTGATGTCAGTGCTCTCTATCACGGTGCTGCTGTCAGTGCTGTATATCACGGTGCTGGTGTGAGTGCTTTATGTCACGCTGCTGATGTCAGTGCTCTCTATCACGGTGCTGCTGTCAGTGCTGTATATCACGGTGCTGGTGTGAGTGCTTTATGTCACGCTGCTGATGTCAGTGCTCTCTATCACGGTGCTGCTGTCAGTGCTGTATATCACAGTGCAGGTGTGATTGCTGTATGTCACGCTGCTGATGTCAGTGCTCTCTATCACGGTGCTGCTGTCAGATGACTATCACGGTGCAGGTGTCATTGCTGTATGTCACGCTGCTGGTGATCATCTCCTGCACCCTCTTCTTTGCCTACCCTGGTCCCTGACCATTCCCTCTCCTCCATTGCCTTCATGCGCTCCACAGTCCTGAATTGTCACAACAATTTCCTATATAAAAAAAGAATGCTTGTAGTTGTCGATCCCAGATTCACCTCATACATGTGTTATGTCATTGGCCATGTGGTGGGACTATGTTTGCACAGCTATTAATTATTTTGTGGCTGCAAATTTGACCTGTAGGTTTGCGAACTTCGCCTCCCATTGAAGTCAATGGGGCCCGCCACGAACGTTCTGGTTCGCAGACTATCGGCCGCGTTCGTGAAACGTCTTGTCGGAAGTTCTTCCATCACTAGACCTAATTGTAACAGACTGACTGTCCCTGCTCCATACAGCGTCCTTTCCCTACACTGACAAAAGACAGAATGTAAAATGGCCGCCAGATCAGGTCTATTTATAAGGTAGGGGGTATGTCCATGTGCTGAAATGTTTCAATTGGCTGTCCTGTACCCCATGATGGATATGTCATGGGTCAAAGTTCTTCACAATGTAAACACATATGTCCACCGCGAACAGCATCAGAAGTCCGCCGGTTTGGGTTGAATGGCGAACGAGCAAAGTTTGCCGCAAACCGACCGCCAGGCGAACCGCAAGGCCATCTTGAATTGTAACATCCTAAAACCCTCCCTGTCCTCCCCTCCTTCCCCCCTCCCTCCACATTGTAAACCAGTTTTGTGGCTCCTCTGACACCTGGCCAATTGGGCATCCAGCCTGTTGAGCCCTACTTCGGGGGCTTTTATATGCATGTACTGATGTCAGTGATGTACTGACATCACCGCTTACTGTCACGCTCTGCTTTGCACAGGCGTGTTATTCTGCTTTTTTTAAATTTTGCCAGCCGCCTTCTATTGTGCGCTACGATATTGTGCTCCATCTGTATAGACGTACATTGACTATTTTTTTTTTTTGCTTTAATAAACCATCAAATTTTACCTATGGCGATGCATCTCTGTTTTCTCCCCATGGTTGTAACTACCAGATGAGATCATCCAGTCTTACCTTTTCTCTTTGAGCTGGACCCAGTGCTTCACTACCAATTTTTCAGTGTGTCAGCTGATACTGACATATCGGGATTTTCGGATTGCCTAAATTGGAACTTTTGGAGACGCCAGGTCTGTGAGTCATTTGTAGAAGCCATCTGCAGCAGCGGAAGACCTACCCAGGATTGGGTGACAAGCCCTTTTCAGCTGGTAATCTGATAAGCCTGCATTCCTTAAGGTAGTGGATAGTGATGGCCGAACGGTTCGCCCGGCGGTCGTTTCGCGGCGAATTTCCGACTTTCGCCGTCCGCGGGTTCGAACGCCTTTTTCCGTCGTTCGCCCCGGCGGACTTACGTGTTTAATGTATACAAGAACTTTAACCTTTCGTGACACGTTTATCATGTGTTACAGGACAACCAATTGAGACATGACAGCTCATGGACACTTGGACATTCCCCCTAACCTATAAATACACCCGATCCGGTGGCCATTTTACATTCTTTCTTCTGTCACTGTAGGGAAAGGATCCTGTGTGGAGTAGGGACAGAGAAAACGCTAGCTATTTGGTACACAAAAGTTCTTTTCAGGACTGGTATAGGTGTTAGGTCAGCAGCCTGAGTTTCTTTTGTCAGTTTAGATAAAGGGACAGAGCGCTGTATGCTGCTATTTTAGGGACAGCTCAGCCAGATTAGTCTTTCTTCATCATCATCATCATCATCATCATTAGCTGTTACTATCAGGTCCACAAAAGAGCTGTTCCAGCTAATCGTTCCAGCCTACTCTTTTTTGCCAATTTGTATAGGGACAGGCAGGAAGCAGTGTGTCAGGCAGTGAGGATAATTTTAAAGACTTGCTGTTACTATTAGTTCCACAAAGGTTCTTTTCAGGACTGGTATCAGTGGTACGGTAATAGGCTTGTACACGTATAATATTCTTTCTTCCAAATATAGAAAGAATATTATACTTGACTGCTGCCCTTCTGCTGCAGTCTGCTAATCATTCACAACTCACTTGTTCCACAAAGCTCTTTATCAGGACTGGTAACTTGGTCTGTCTAGGGTGCTACGGTACATAGGCTTGGGTGCGGTACAGTCTGCTGTTCTGTAAGGACCGCTATCGGTCCACAATACATAGGGTTGCCGTGCACTACTGCTGACCGCTGCCCTATACTGCAGCAGTCCTTCAGCGGTATAGGGACTGACGCACAGTCTGCTAAACACTAATACACAACCTGCTTGGTCCACAAAAGTTCTTATAAGGACTGGTAACTTGGTATAGGGTGCTACGGTACATAGGCCTGAGTGCAGTACAGTCTGCTGTTCTGTAAGGACCGCTATCGGTCCACAATACATAGGGTTGCCGTGCACTACTGCTGACCGCTGCCCTATACTGCAGCAGTCCTTCATTGGTATAGGGACTGACGTACAGTCTGCTAATCACTAACACACAACCTGCTTGGTCCACAAAAGTTCTTATAAGGACTGGTAACTTGGTATAGGGTGCTACGGTACATAGGCCTGAGTGCAGTACAGTCTGCTGTTCTGTAAGGACCGCTATCGGTCCACAATACATAGGGTTGCCGTGCACTACTGCTGACCGCTGCCCTATACTGCAGCAGTCCTTCATTGGTATAGGGACTGACGTACAGTCTGCTAATCACTAACACACAACCTGCTTGGTCCACAAAAGTTCTTATAAGGACTGGTAACTTGGTATAGGGTGCTACGGTACATAGGCCTGAGTGCGTTACAGTCTGCTGTTCTGTAAGGACCGCTATCGGTCCACAATACATAGGGTTGCCGTGCACTACTGCTGACCGCTGCCCTATACTGCAGCAGTCCTTCAGCGGTATAGGGACTGACGCACAGTCTGCTAAACACTAACACACAACCTGCTTGGTCCACAAAAGTTTTTATAAGGACTGGTAACTTGGTATAGGGTGCTACGGTACATAGGCCTGAGTGCGGTACAGTCTGCTGTTCTGTAAGGACCGCTATCGGTCCACAATACATAGGGTTGCCGTGCACTACTGCTGACCGCTGCCCTATACTGCAGCAGTCCTTCATTGGTATAGGGACTGACGTACAGTCTGCTAATCACTAACACACAACCTGCTTGGTCCACAAAAGTTCTTATAAGGACTGGTAACTTGGTATAGGGTGCTACGGTACATAGGCCTGAGTGCGTTACAGTCTGCTGTTCTGTAAGGACCGCTATCGGTCCACAATACATAGGGTTGCCGTGCACTACTGCTGACCGCTGCCCTATACTGCAGCAGTCCTTCATTGGTATAGGGACTGACGTACAGTCTGCTAATCACTAACACACAACCTGCTTGTTCCACAAAAGTTCTTATAAGGACTGGTAACTTGGTATAGGGTGCTACGGTACATAGGCTTGAGTGCGGTACAGTCTGCTGTTCTGTAAGGACCGCTATCGGTCCACAATAGATAGGGTTGACGTGCACCACTGCTGACCGCTGCCCTATACTGCAGCAGTCCTTCAGCGGTATAGGGACTGACGTACAGTCTGCTAAACACTAATACACAACCTGCTTGGTCCACAAAAGTTCTTATAAGGACTGGTAACTTGGTATAGGGTGCTACGGTACATAGGCTTGAGTGCGGTACAGTCTGCTGTTCTGTAAGGACCGCTATCGGTCCACAATAGATAGGGTTGACGTGCACCACTGCTGACCGCTGCCCTATACTGCAGCAGTCCTTCAGCGGTATAGGGACTGACGTACAGTCTGCTAAACACTAATACACAACCTGCTTGGTCCACAAAAGTTCTTATAAGGACTGGTAACTTGGTATAGGGTGCTACGGTACATAGGCTTGAGTGCGGTACAGTCTGCTGTTCTGTAAGGACCGCTATCGGTCCACAATAGATAGGGTTGACGTGCACCACTGCTGACCGCTCACCTATACTGCAGCAGTCCTTCAGCGGTATAGGGACTAAGAGTTTTGTCACAGGGTCATTTAAAAAATGACATGCAGAGGAAGAGGCAGGCCCTTCCGCAGGGGTGGTAGGGGTAGGGCAGGAGCAACAGGCTTGAGCCAAAGTGGGAAGTTGCAGAAGGTGCGTTCAATTACTTTAAAGGATGCACCAGACTTGGTTGAGTGGCTCGCTCAGCCTTACTCTTCTGCACCCTCCTCATCCTCTCGATCTGCACCCTCTTCTTCACTCTCTGCTATGTGCACCCCCAAAGACACTACCACCAACAACACGACCACCACCACCACCACCACATACCTTCCGCTTGAGTCACTGGAATTATTTTCCGATCCATATCAAGAGGACATTTCTGATGCGCAGCCACTCTTGGTATTGGATCAGGAAGAGGAGGTAGCAACAAGCGCTACTCAGCAGTCTGACGCCAGTACCCAGATCAGCCCAAGGAGGAGGTTGGTCCCCGGTGTTGCTGCCTACTCTACTTATAGCGGTGGGGAAGGTGACGTTGATGATGACGTGTCTAGTGATGTCACGTGGGTGCCCACAAGAGAGGAAGAGGAGGGGAGTTCAGAGGGAGATATGGACCAGCAGATAGGGAGGAGAAGCAGCAATGACTTACATTGCACAGCAGGGACAAAGCAGACTGCAAATGTATCAGGAGCGAGTCATCGACCATGTACGGTCACATCTGGCGCTCCCAGGACACCGGCACATGGCTCCGCAGTGTGGGCTTTTTTTAACGTGTCCGCTGCTGACAATAGCGTTGCCATCTGCAATCTTTGCAGTCAACGCGTTAGTCGCGGTAAGCCCAATACTCACCTAGGGACGACCGCCTTAAGAAGGCACATGAGCAGCCATCACCGAGCCCAGTGGGAGCAACGGAACACACAAAGCCACACTGCAGGCTCTCACCGTCCAGCCTCGTCTTCTACTTCTCCTTCTCCTCTCTCCTCACAATTGTCCTCCACTCCACCTTCCATCACGCCAAGCTCACATTTTTCTGCAAAAAGGCAGGCTTCCGTGGGCCTAATGTTTGAGCGTAAAAAAATGATGACGCCGGATAACCCTCTTGCCCAACGGTTGGCGGCTGGCTTGTCAGAACTCATAGCCCGCCAACTACTGCCATATAAACTGGTGGACTCGGAGGCCTTTCGCAAATTTGTGGCCATTGGAACACCACAATGGAAGGTCCCAGGAAGGAAGTATTTCTCAGAGAAGGGCATCCCAGAGCTATATGGCCATGTTCAGCGGCAAGTGAATGTATCTCTGGCACACAGTGTCGGTGCCAAGATACATCTGACCACAGACACGTGGTCTAGCAAACACGGGCAGGGAAGGTATATCAGTTTTACTGCCCACTGGGTGAACCTTCTGACGGCCGTCAAGCATGTAACCCGTGGCACCCGTGTAGATTTGGTTTTACCGCCACGGATTGCATGCAGGCCTGACTCTTCTTCTCCTCCTCCTACTCCATCCTCCTCCCTCTCCTCCTCAGCTGCCTCCTCCTTTTCCGCTGCTAGCGTCTCTTCCACTGCACCGCCCAAGCTCCCCAGAACCTATTCCACATGCCAGGTGAGACGTTGCCATGCCGTGCTGCGTCTGTTGTGCCTGGAAGCAAAGAGCCACACTGGCCCGGCACTCCTTTCAGCTTTGCGTTCACAGGCAGATGAGTGGCTAACACCGCTCAATTTGACAGTTGGTAAAGTGGTGTGTGACAACGGTGCCAATCTGCTTAGCGCATTGAAACAGGGCAAAATCACGCACGTGCCGTGCATGGCACACGTCTTAAACTTGGTCGTGCAGCGATTCCTTGTCAAATACCCTGGGGTCCAGGACATCTTGCGGCAGGCAAGGAAAATCTCGGCCCATTTCAGAAGATCTTACACGGCCATGGCTCGCCTTGCTGACATTCAGCGGCGACACCATCTGCCGGTCAGACGTCTTATTTGCGATTGCCCGACGCGATGGAACTCAACCTTCTATATGCTTGATAGGCTGCTCCAGCAGAAACGTGCAGTTAACGTCTACCTGTATGAACTCTGCGAAAGAAACGGTTCTGGGGAGCTGGGTTTTTTTTCACCGCGCCAGTGGCTGCTCATGCGCGACACATGCAGACTTCTGCGGCCATTTGAGGAGATCACCAAACTGGTCAGTCGCAGCCATGGCGCCATCAGTGACATGGTACCTTATGCCTTCTTTCTGGAGCGTGCATTGCGTCGTGTCATTGATCAGGCTGTGGAGGAGCAGGAGCGGGAAGATGAGGAAGTCGCAATGCTGGATGAATTCCCAGGGGGGGCTACTCTATCTGAGACAAGTCAACAACAGGAGTCTGATGAGGAGTCAGAGGAGGATGGTGCCGGGGCGGATGAGCAGGAGCAAGAAGAGCATGCTTTAAACCTTTCTGGGATCCCTGTTGTGCGAGGATGGGGAGAGGAGAATGAAGAGGACGACATTATCCTGGATGATGAGCAGGAGCCAGGCCACCACACCGCTTCCACTTTAGTGCAAATGGGGGCCTTCATGCTCCAGTGTTTTAATAGGGACCCCCGTATAAAAAGCATGAGGGTCAAGGACCAGTACTGGGTGGCAACGTACTTAGACCCCCGGTACAAACACAAAATGGCGGAAATGTTACCGCCGTCGCAGAGGGCTGTCAGAATGCAGCACTTCCAGGCCTTGCTTCGAGAAATGCTGCATTCTGCTTTTGCGTGCGCTGGCAGAGGAGCAATTCCCACTCCCAGAGAAGGATTTGCGGGTACCAATCCAACAGCGCCTGCAAGAAGAGGCCGGTTTGAAGATGTGTTGGTGACTTCGGATATGAGGTCATTCTTTCAGCCGACCCATCGACAGGTGTCATCCGGATCCAGCATCAGGGAACGCCTAGACCGTCAGGTGTCCGACTACATTGGGTTAACGGCCGATGTGGACGCTCTGAGGAGTGATGAACCCCTAGACTACTGGGTGGGCAGGCTTGACCTCTGGCCAGAGCTTGCCCAATTTGCAATCGAACTGTTGGCTTGCCCCTCATCCAGTGTCCTGTCCGAAAGGACGTTCAGCGCAGCAGGGGGGATTGTGACCGATAAGCGTACTCGCCTAGCTCACCACAGTGTTAACTACCTCACATTTCTAAAAATGAATGAGGCATGGATCTCGGAGGAATTCAACACATGTGATCAGTAGACCATGTATATGTCTATAAACAATTTTTGGAATCAAGCACACAGACCTTCTTAATTCATTTGGCTCACTTCCCTGACCCAAAAAAGCACACCGTACTATATGCCCCTACCCTCCTCTTTGAAGAGGTTGAGCGGTGTCATATTTCTACTGGGGCTGCTTATTATGAGGGGTTCCCACCATCCCTGTGCTGTGCTGACTTCCTCCTGGGTGTTCTTATTATGAGGGGCTCCCACCATCCCTGTGCTGTGCTGACTTCCTCCTGGGGGTTCTTATTATGAGGGGATCACACCATCCCTGTGCTGTGCTGACTTCCTCCTGGGGCTGCTTACGGTGCTGCTGTCAGCGCTGTATGTCACGGAGCTGCTGTCAGCGCTGTATGTCACGGAGCTGCTGTCAGCGCTGTATGTCACGGAGCTGCTGTCAGCGCTGTATGTCACGGAGCTGCTGTCAGCGCTGTATGTCACGGTGCTGCTGTCAGCGCTGTATGTCACGGAGCTGCTGTCAGCGCTGTATGTCACGGAGCTGCTGTCAGTGCTGTATGTCACGGAGCTGCTGTCAGCGCTGTATGTCACGGAGCTGCTGTCAGCGCTGTATGTCACGGAGCTGCTGTCAGCGCTGTATGTCACGGTGCTGCTGTCAGCGCTGTATGTCACGGAGCTGCTGTCAGCGCTGTATGTCACGGAGCTGCTGTCAGCGCTGTATGTCACGGAGCTGCTGTCAGCGCTGTATGTCACGGAGCTGCTGTCAGCGCTGTATGTCACGGAGCTGCTGTCAGCGCTGTATGTCACGGTGCTGATGTCAGTGCTCTGTATTACGGTGCTGCTGTCAGTGCTCTGTATCTCCTGCACCCTCTTGTTTGCCTACCCTGGTCCCTGACCTTCCCTCTCCTCCATTGCCTTCATTAGCTCCATAGTCCTGAATTGTCAGAACAATTTCCCAAATAAAAAAAAAATGCTTGTAGTTATCGATCCCAAATTCACCTCATACATGTATTATGCTATTGTCCAGGTGGTGGGACTACGTGCTACCCCCTAATAATTACCCCGTGGCCGCAAATTCGACCTAAAGGTTTGCGAAATTCGCCTCCCATTGAAGTCAATGGAGCCCGCGGCGAACGGTCGTTTTCGCGAACGTTTGTGTCCGTTCGCGTTTCGCGTTCGCGAAACGTCCCGTCGGAAGTTCGTCCATCACTAGTAGTGGAATCACATTGTTCCCTGACCCATGAAGATTTGTCACAGGGTATCGCAACATTATCATCGTGTTGATTACTACTATCACTGACTGTTTTGTGCATATTTGCTTTTATCACCAGCACCATTGACTTTTTGTAATGCATTTTTGATCCGGTCTATAGTGTTCACTAACATTATGATAATTCTGGTGTGACACACATATTTATGCACAACTGCACTTTAATTTTGTGTTTTTATTCACTTAATTATTTTTGATTTTTCATTTATTGTTTGTTTACCACTAGCACAGCTCCTTATGTTCTACACTTTTATATGGCTATCTGGTACCCTGGGTCTCTCCTCCAATGAAATTAGGAGTGATTCCAGAGGCATTGGTGGGCACAGCCACTCCATGTTGTTTCTCTCACCTAATTCTTTTTTACTCCATAAGCTTAAACTTTTCTTCTACGCCCGTTTTGATAAAAAAAAAAAAAAAGAAATCTATACTTTATTCCATTCTAATTCTTTCAATTTCTTCCCAGTCGGCTGCCTCTTTTCCCAGCTTTATAATTGATAGATCCAGTTTACTACAAAATCAGTCTATATCTTCTGGGATGTGCAACGTTGCTGAAACTGGTTCTTAGGAGTCAAACAGGTAAGAAACCCCCCACCTATTACCAATATTATTTTCTTGTAGGTGAATTGTTGGGATTTCAATGCCCTTCTGCGAGGTAATGTTTCAGGAGATAAACCTGTAAAGATTAATAGCTTATTTCCCATGTATTCCATGGGTATGGAGTTTTGTGTACTTTGAGACACATGTTCTTTCATTTCGTAATGGTGAAATCTTGCAATAACGTCCCTTGGAAGGTCTGCTGAGGATTTATTAATTTTCTGTAAATTCATTAAAATCAGATATTAATAGATGCTTCTCTGGCACCCTTAAAAATAATCACATATAATATGAGAGGATTAAATAGCCCTAATAAAAGTTATCAGATATCACAGGAGCTGAAAGAACTCTCAGCTAATATAGTCTTCCTGCAAGAAACCCACTTAAAATGGGCATCAAAAATTAGCCTTGAATCTAAAAATGTTCCCTTATGGATGCATAGTTACTATTCTAATAGATCTAGGGGGACAGCAATTGTGTTTGATAAAAACACACAATTTACACTAAAGGCAGTGGAGGCAGACCCAGAGTGGCGATATCTATTCATCAAGGGGTCCCTATTTAATATCGACAATACCTTGGTAAATCTATACTGCCTTAATATACGCCCCCCTAATATCTTCTTGAAAAAAGTACTTCATAAACTGGAAAGTTTTAGAGAGGGAAGATTAGTAGTGGCCGGAGACTTTAATTTTGTCTTCGATCCAGCTCTGGACACTCAGCCCCTCTCCCTGAGATCAGAAGGAAAATATCTACGGCAATTAAACATAAACTTCACCAAATGCAATTGGTGGAAGCATAGAGAATTTTACATCCGAGAGATAAAGACTAGGGTTGAGCGGACACCTGTATGTTTGGGTTCAATGGGTTTGGCCAAACTTCGCAAAAAAGTTTGAATTCGGAACCCGAACTTGACCCCAAACCCGAACCCCATTGAAGTCAATAGGGACCCAAACTTTTGAGGACTAAAATGGCTCTAAAAAAGCAATGGAAAGGGCTAGAGGGCTGCAAATGGCAGCAAAATGTTGTTAAGAGCATGGCTCTGCAAACAAATGTGGATAGGGAAATAACTTAAAGCGGTTTGGTACCTAAAAATTAAACTTCATATTATTAAAATCACAAGATAGAATACTTACCTAAATGAACCCTGAAAAAAAAAATATTCTTTACTTACCTTTTATTTCAGATGTTTCTGCTGACTTCCGGGTTGTCCTCTCGTGGGAGTAGGCGTAGTTATCGTCCTCGCAATGGTCCCTGGGAAATTTCTAAGCTATTTCCCAAGAATCCATGGGGGGACAATGAAATTGCGAAATCTCGTGAGATTTCGTTAGGACGCCGGTCACGTGACGAGGGCGTGTCCGAATTTGCCATTTTTAAAGTGGGCAGGCAGCTGTATCTGCCATTACCACCATTGCACACTGAGCATGTGCGAGATGGAGCGGAGCATGCTGGGAGCCGAGCGTCATCGATATACAGGAAGTAAATGCCTGTGGGCTTCAGACGCCCACACTTAAAATGGAAAACGCCAGAGCACTTTTTTAAAAGTCATCCCGAGGAAAAGAATCGTCGCGCCGGGGGTCAAAAAAACGCTGGACGTGGATGCTAAGCGAAGGTAGCAGTCGCCCACCTGTAACACAGGTAAGAAAAAAAAAAAAAAAAAGAGCGGAATCCCGCTTTAAAATAACATAAAATACATAAAAATAAAAAATAATAATAATAGATTTAATTTATATTGCACTTTACATCAAAAAGATCTCAAAGTGCTACAAGTTAAAATGAACAACTATACAGATAAAACAAACATCTAAAACGATCAAAAAGCTTTGCTAAAAAGAAATGTCTTAAGGCCTTTTTAAAACATTCAGTAGAATGAGGAGCCCTAAGGATGTCAGGTAGGGCATTCCACAGGAGTGGGGCAGCTGCCCAAAAGGCCCTGTCTCCCATTGTCCTTAGTCTAGTTCTGGGTATGTGAAGCAGATTCGCATGAGTGGAGCGGAGGGAAGGAGTTGTGTTTTGCGAGTTAAGAAGTTCTTTAAGATATGGAGGGGCATGTCCATAAATACATTGATGTGTAAGAAGGCAAACCTTATACTCAATCCGGGCGGAAACAGGAAGCTAATGGAGTGAGTGGAGAAAGGGGGTAATGTGCTCATGTTTCCGCACTCTCATTAGAATCCTTGCTGCAGAGTTTTGAATGTACTGAAGCCTCTGCAGACTCTTTCCAGGAATCTAAAGAGGGAAAACACTGCGCTATAGTTTGTGAAAAGATGGCCACAACGGCCACAACAGCAGCCAACACCAAAAACAAACAAAGTTCAACAGGTAGAATAATAAAAACAGTGTAGCGCTTCAATAATAATAAATGTAATCAACATAAATTATAAAAATAATAATGATAAAACAGAAATCGCACAGAACTAAATGCCTAGAAATAAAAGTCCAACATAAGGCACTCATTCCACTATGTTGATGGCATAGGAGTGACCAAACCGTCACAGAGAAGGAAAATGGTGTACTGGACGAATGTGTTCATGCGGGTAAACTTGATTGTAAGCATCAGTGAAAAGTAGATAAATACTTCTTACCGGAACAGTTGGACTCACACAGTCATATGACGGTTGAGTCTAGAAGGCTTGGGGTCACAATCTGGGACCAAGGAGTGTAAGGAGAGAGGTCAGTTGAGCTGGTGGAGGAGCTCCAGGCGGTTGTAGGCTCAATGGTGGATCCTTTCAGATGGAACATCAAAGGTCAAAGTAATCAAGCTCAGACGCAGCCCGTTGTACCGATACTCCAACCTCCCCCGAATGGGGAGGGGGGTGTTTGTGAGGTTTTAAACCAAAGCAATGGAAAAAAAGAAAAAAAGGCTCCACATGGTGCGGGTCAAACGATATAAAAACGTTGGTTTATTGAAGTCAAAAGGTAATGAATGACTTGGTGATCACATAAAAAAACAAAATGAACTTAAAAGCAATGTGGGGTACCAACAGCTCGCCCGACGCGTTTCGACATATGTGTCTTCAACTGGGGCATGTTGGAACCCACCACATTGCTGACAAATATATAGAGAATGAGAGAGAGGTTCCGCCTAACAGGAGGCGGGAAATCCAATCTCAGACAGCCTCTTAAAGCTACAGTGTACAATTTAGTCAAATCAGAGTATACTAATTCAGACACTATAAGCAAATACAAATAACATCTCAGAATATCACTCATACAAACTGTTAGATAGGTATTGATGACAATAAAATCTAGAAAATAAGTAAAAAGTAAGCCACCATGCTCGCGCGTGGATAGCACTAAATAGATTACATTGTTCATAGCCTAATCAGATATATAGATGCAGGATGATTCAATTCACTTATAAAGCATATGCAGAGAACACATCAAGCACTAATACATAAAGATCAGACCTGCGTTGTTAGTTATACATAAATTACATTAAACCTTTACCAGAAACTGCCAGTTTACATTTGCATTATTCACAGCCTCATCAGACTTATAAATTGCAGACAGCCCCAATGCACATACAGAGCGCATACAGAGAACACATCCAGTTCTAGCTGTCTGCAATTTATAAGTCTGATGAGGCTGTGAATAATGCAAATGTAAACTGGCAGTTTCTGGTAAAGGTTTAATGTAATTTATGTATAACTAACAACGCAGGTCTGATCTTTATGTATTAGTGCTTGATGTGTTCTCTGCATATGCTTTATAAGTGAATTGAATCATCCTGCATCTATATATCTGATTAGGCTATGAACAATGTAATCTATTTAGTGCTATCCACGCGCGAGCATGGTGGCTTACTTTTTACTTATTTTCTAGATTTTATTGTCATCAATACCTATCTAACAGTTTGTATGAGTGATATTCTGAGATGTTATTTGTATTTGCTTATAGTGTCTGAATTAGTATACTCTGATTTGACTAAATTGTACACTGTAGCTTTAAGAGGCTGTCTGAGATTGGATTTCCCGCCTCCTGTTAGGCGGAACCTCTCTCTCATTCTCTATATATTTGTCAGCAATGTGGTGGGTTCCAACATGCCCCAGTTGAAGACACATATGTCGAAACGCGTCGGGCGAGCTGTTGGTACCCCACATTGCTTTTAAGTTCATTTTGTTTTTTTATGTGATCACCAAGTCATTCATTACCTTTTGACTTCAATAAACCAACGTTTTTATATCGTTTGACCCGCACCATGTGGAGCCTTTTTTTCTTTTTCTTTTTTCTTTTTTTCCATTGCTTTGGTTTAAAACCTCACAAACACCCCCCTCCCCATTCGGGGGAGGTTGGAGTATCGGTACAACGGGCTGCGTCTGAGCTTGATTACTTTGACCTTTGATGTTCCATCTGAAAGGATCCACCATTGAGCCTACAACCGCCTGGAGCTCCTCCACCAGCTCAACTGACCTCTCTCCTTACACTCCTTGGTCCCAGATTGTGACCCCAAGCCTTCTAGACTCAACCGTCATATGACTGTGTGAGTCCAACTGTTCCGGTAAGAAGTATTTATCTACTTTTCACTGATGCTTACAATCAAGTTTACCCGCATGAACACATTCGTCCAGTACACCATTTTCCTTCTCTGTGACGGTTTGGTCACTCCTATGCCATCAACATAGTGGAATGAGTGCCTTATGTTGGACTTTTATTTCTAGGCATTTAGTTCTGTGCGATTTCTGTTTTATCATTATTATTTTTATAATTTATGTTGATTACATTTATTATTATTGAAGCGCTACACTGTTTTTATTATTCTTTCCAGGAATCCCAATAAGAAGTGCGTTACAGTAATCCAGTCTGGAGGAGACAAAGGCATGAACCAGCTTTTCAGCATCAGAAAAAGAAAGAATTGGACGGAGTTTAGAAATATTACGAAGATGGTAGAAAGAAGTCTTACATAGATGATTTATATGGGTTTCAAAAGTGAGTTGAGAATCCATTTTTACACCAAGATTTGTAACTGTTGATGAGAGGGGAATGTTAGAGCCAGAAAAAGTAATGCTGGTTATAGGTGATGATTTGATCTGATGAGGAGTGCCAATCAGAACAACTTCTGTTTTGGAACTGTTTAATTGAAGAAAATTATGCTCCATCCATACCTTTATCTTCTCCAGACTGGTGGAGAGTACTGATAAAGATGACTGAAGATGGAGTTTCAGCTGTTGCATTTACATAAAGCTGTGTGTCATCAACATAACAGTGGAATGAAATTTTATGGCGGCTGATAATTTGGTCAAGGGGCGTGAGGTAGAGGATGAAAAGAATGGGGCCAAGAACTGATCCCTGGGGGACGCCACAAGTAACTGTATGTGGATTTGATTTAAAATGACCCAGGGAAATATACTCTGTCAGGTTTGTGAGGTATGATTTGAACCAACTGAGGGCTGTGTCGTTGAGTCCAGTGGTAATATGCTGGAGGCATAGGTACAGTAAGTCATTAAGAACCTCAGATCAGGTTCTGCTCCAGGCCCCGATGGTCTCCCTAACCCAGAAGAAGTCAGTAATTATAGACCCATCTCCCTCATCAATAGCGACTTAAAAATCCAAACTACTTGCAAATCTAGCTTCCTTCATTAACCAATATGTTCATAAGGATCAAGTGGGGTTCATCCCGGGCAGACAGGGCCCTGATCAGATCAGAAGAGCCATAGACATAGTCTCCATCCTCCAGACAAACTGGCCAGGAGGTCCAAAACAATCAGGCATGCTTTTATCACTGGACCTTCAAAAGGCCTTCAATTTGATCTCCTGGCCATACATCTTTACAATCCTTGAACATTGGGGCTTTATGGGCCTGATCTAAGCTCTTTATTCAAATCCTAAAGCCTATATTAGGCTTCAAGGCCACTACTCCAAACCAATACATATAGCCAAAGGCACCAGACAAGGCTGTCCTTTAGCTCAGCTAATCTTTGCAATAGCAATGGAGACACTCGCCATCTCCATTCGCCGGGACCTCCACATACAAGGAGTTCAATGCGGCTCTCAGGTTCACAAATGTGGCCTGTTTGCAGACGACAAACACTGATGCCTAGTCATGGATTTCTATCTTAGGGAAAAAGGCACATGGTCATTTCCGTCCCTCTCCTTACATTCACTCCTAGGGGTCAGTGGTTAAGTTCCTAGGGCACAGCTAGCTCCCATTAGGGGTGTCCAGGGAGGAGGTACACCTCTGACAGGAATACCAACCCTTCACTCTAACACTACCACGTCTGCCTAAAATGATTTGACATTTTATATCTCTGACGTGTTACACTTGGTTCATCTTGATTCGCCGCCAGTAACCTTTATATGTTTTGACTGAATCGATATTCTGAATTTTTTTTTTTGAATTAGGGTACACCCCAAAAGAGTGAGAAAGATCAAAAACAACAATGGCTGGGTAAGGCCGGTATACATGTCTATTCTGCACAAGGTACGGACAAGTCCTGTGGGATCCATGCCTGGTTCATTTTAATGAACATGAGCTTGTCCACATTGGCTCTGGACAGGCAGCTACACTTGTCTGTGATAATGCCCCCTGCTGTGCTAAATACACATTCAGATAATACACTGGCTGCAGGGCAGGCCAGCACCTCCAAGACCTAAAGGGCAAGCTCAGGCCATGTGCCCAATTTGGAGACCCAGAAGTTGAAGGGGGCAGACCTGTCATTCAGTACATGTAGGCGTGTGCTCAATACTGCTCTACCATGTTGGTGAAATGCTGTCTCTGCTAACATGTTCCATATCAGCTGGTGGTGCTGGTTCTTGTGGCGTGCTGACCAAGCTTTTCCACATTTCAGCCATGCTAACCCTGCCTTCTGAGGTGCTGGCGGTGCCCCGGGTGCGTTAGCGACCTCTTCCTCCTCCTCTGCCTTGTGCTTCCACTGTACCCCCGCTGTCAGGTGGGAATGCCCCCAGCAGCGCGTCTACCAGTGTGCGCTTTTACTCGCCCATTTTACAATCACACTCCAGTGAGGGAACTAAGGACGGTACGTTGTCCTTGTAATTGGGATCCAGCAGCGTGGCCACCCAGTAATTAGCACCAGTTAGAATGTGGACAACTCGGCGGTCGTTGCGGAGACACTGCAGGATGTAATCGCTCATGTGTGTCAGGCTGCCCAGAGGCAACAAAAAGCTGTCCTCTGTGGGAGGTGTATTGGCTGTGTGCTCTGTATCCCCCCAGCCACGCACCAGTGATGGCCATGAGCTGGTCTTGGTGCCACCCTGCTGTGAACACGGTTCCTTCTCCTCCATCTCCTCATCATCCTCCAGAACTGTGCTCTTGCTGGACAATTGTGTACCTGGCGTTTGTTGGTGCAGGAACTCACCCTCGGAGCCACTTGTGAATGACTGCCCTGAAAGCCTTTGAAATGATCCCTCTTCCTCCTCCTCCTCCTCCTGTGCCACATCCTTTTCCATCATCACCCAAAGCGTTTTTTCAAGGAGGCATAGAACTGGGATAGTAATGTAGAGAATTGCGTCATTGGCACTGGCCACGTTGGTGGAGTACTAAAAACAGCGCAACAAGGCACACAGGTCTCGCAGGGTGGCCCAGTTATTGGTGGTGTTCCGTAGAGCGACTCACGCGTGCGTGCTGCAACTGAGACTCCACTATTGCCTGCTGCTGCTTGCACAGTCTGGCCAGTATGTGCAAGGTGGAGTTCCACCTTGTGGGCACGTCACATATGAGGCGGCGAGCGGGAAGGCCGAAGTTACGCTGCAGCGCTGACAGGCGAGCAGCAGCAGGGTGAGAATGCCAAAAGTACACACAGATGGCCCGCACTTTCTGCAGCACCTCTGGAATATTGGGGTAATTTTTAGGGAACCTCTGGACCACCAAGTTCAGCACATGTGCCTTGCAAGGGATGTGCGTCAAACCAGATAGGCCCAGAGCTGTTACGAGATTTCGCCCATTATCGCACATCACCAGGCCGGGCTTGAGGCTCACTGCCACCAACCACTCATCGGGCTGTTGTTCCATGTCCCTCCACAACTCCTGCACGATGTGGGTTTTTTCCCCCAAACAGGAAAGTTTTAAAACTGCCTGCTGTCGTTTACCCCTGGCTGTGCTGAAGTTGGTGGTGAAGGTGTTACGCTTTTGCACCCTGCTCCCTCTTCTGTTGTGCTGGTGACTCTGTGCGACCACTGCCTCTTCCTCCGAACTACACAGGTCACCTGCATGACCTCACCGTCCTCCACATCTTCCACCCAGTCTTCACCCCTGCCCTCCTTTTCGGTCGGCACAATTGCGAAAGCAGCAGCAGTTGGCACCTGTGTTTCGTCATCATCCGAGACGTGCTGTGATGGTCCTCCCATGTACTCATCTTTAAACATAAGTGGTTGGGCATCGGTGCACTCAATATCTTCCACTTGTGGGGTAGGGCTAGGTGGATGGCCCTGGGAAACCCTGCTAACAGTCATCAAAAAGCAGAAGAGACTGCTGCATGATTTGGTGCTCAGACTGCTTGGCTGATTTGCAAGGGGGTGAGGTGAAAGACTGATAAACAGCAGGTGCCAACTCTGATCTTTCAGCAGTAGACTGGGTGGGAGACAATGTGAAGCAACTGGAGGCACTGTCAGCAACCCAATCTACTATCGCCTGTACTTGTCCTGGCCTCAACATTCATAGCCCTTGTACACGTTCCGATAACCAAATCCGTCGTATTTTGCCCAAAACTAGTGTTACATACAGACGGTCGGACAAAGTTGTTTGGAAAATCCGATCGTTCGGAACATGATGACGTTTGGTCGTTGCGATGGGACTACGTTGTGGCTAGTAGCCAATCGCTTTGGTCTAAGAATTTGATCTTAGCATGCGTGGCACTTTGTCCGATCGGAATGCTCTACAAACGATCGGACAAAGTCTGATCGGATCATGTTGTTGGAAAACTTTATAGCCCTGCTCTAAAACTTTGTCGGACGGATATTCCGACAGGAAACAGTCCGATGGAGCCTACACACGGTCGGATTATCCGACAACACGTTTTTCCACCGGAATGTCCGATCGTGTGTACAAGGGCGTAGAGCCGCATTAGGTTTGACCAAATACCGATGCAGGCTCTGTTGCCTACTCGCACCTGAGGAAGGTGTTTCACTTGTGCGTGTAGCTGGAACAAATCGACCACTTCCTCTCCCTGCAACAGGAGCTCCACCAGCAGCACCACGACCCGGGGCACATGCCTTATTTGACGTTCTCATATTTCTCAAATTTAGGATCTTGCCCTAAATGGGTGTTTTTTTGAACAACAGAATAGAAGAACAGTATCTAAAGGGTGTATCTCACACATACAGATAAAAAGAAAATGCTATTCAAAAAATTTTTTTTGCCTTAAACAATTTTTATTGGAATAGCAGCATAGAAGAACAGTATCTAAAGTGTGTATCTCACACGTACAGATATGCAGGAAACACTTGTTTTTGCCCTAAATGGGTGTTTTTAGAATAGTAGAATAGAGCTACAGTATCTAAATGGTGTATCTCACATGTACAGATATGAAGTAAATGCTATTCAAAAAATAATTTTTGTTGCCCTAAATTATTATTTTTTTGAATAGCACAATAGAAGAACAGTATCTAACGTGTGTATCTCACACGTACAGATATGCAGAAAACACTGTAAAATATTTTTTGCCCTAAATTGGGGTTTTTAGAATAGCAGAATAGAGCAACAGTATCTAAAGGGTGCATCACAGTGCTGGTGCATTGATCTTGCATAAAATGCCCACCGACGCCAACCTAACAGACGGATTAAAATGTTATATTTTCTCTGGCACTGGGCTCAGGGCAGTGTAAAAACATTGTGCACTGCACCCACACAACAAAATCAAGGTAGATCGCTGAGTAATTTGATTTCTGAAGCAGGACTCCTATCTAATTCTCTTCCTCAAAGCAGCAGCAGCAGCAACCTTTCCCTACACTACCTAAAGCAGAGTGACGTGCTGTGCTATGTGCCTCTAGCTTATATAGAGGCTGGGTCACATGCAGCCCTAGCCAATCACAGCCATGCCATTAGTAGGCATGGCTGTGATGGCTTCTAAGGGCACACAAGTTAAATGAATGTTAATTGGCTGCCCTGCAGCTGTTAAAAAAGCGCTATTACATTACCGAACAACGACCCCGAACATACAGTAAATTGTTCGGGTCGGGTATTGTCCGGGACCCAAAAACCCAAAAGTCTGGTCAACCCTAATAAAGACTTTACATACTACTCCTTAATACATTCATCTTATTCTAGAATTGACTATATCTTATTAGACCATCACCTGTAAGCCCTCGTACACATGGTCGGACATTCCGACCACAAAAGCCGTCATATTTTTTCCGACTGATTTTGCCTGAAACTGGTGTTGCATACACAGGGTCGGACAAAGTTGTCGGAAAATCTGATCGTTCGGAATGTGATGACGTTCGTTACAACGGGACTACGTTCAGGCTAGTAGCCAAGAGCTTTGCTCTCGTAATTTGATCTGAGCATGCGTGGCACTTCGTCCAATCTGAATTCTCTACAAACGATCGGACAAAGTCCGATCGGATTTTGTTGTCTGAAAATTTGAGATCCTAATCTCAAATTTTTTCCGCCAGAACTTCCGATGGAAAAAACCGATAGAGCCCACACACAATCGGATTTTCCGACAATATAATCCGATCGGACCTTTTCCGTCTGAATTTCCAACCGTGTGTACAGGGCATTAGAGGGGTTACGGAAGACAGAAATTAGGTCAATAACTCTCTCAGACCACGCTCCGATGGAGATGGACCTTGAGCTCGGGGACATCCCACTCAGATAGTGGTGTTGGAGAGTAGACAAATCTCTCCTACATGACTAAGATAATTGGGGAGTTAGAAAAGGAAATTAACCTATTCTTTAAAGAAAATGATATAGAAATATTAACCCATCCATACTTTGGTTAACGCATAAAGTTTATATGAGGGGGAGGTTGATGTCGGAGAGGGCCAAGAGTAAAAAATAAGACAAACCCTTCTGGGAGAGATTCAGGCTTTGGAACAGCTACATAAAAGATCACTTGAAGACCAAACTATGACTATACTGACCAGAAAACAAGAAATTTTGAGATACCTGATAGAACAGGATACTAAATGGGTATTTAATTAAAAAAAAGTAAGAAATATTATGAAATGGGGAATAAGCCAGGAAAACTATTAGCTGTGATAATTAAAGCTAGAAGCAATGTAAATTATATAGCAAAAATAAAAGATAACAAAGGTGAATTAAAATACTCTACAAAAGAGGTTACAAAGATTCTTCAAGAATACTACCAAATGTTATATAAGGTAAATAATATACAAAACCCCAATGATGTAAAATCTATAAGGAACATAAGATTGGACACTAACAGAGCCTCACACTCCTTTAGGAACTTTCCTAAGCTTTAGAGAAACCCTGGGAAAAACATAACATTATCCTAGTTTTAATCAACCCTCTGAGAGGCTGAGTACTCTGATCCCTTACTGCCACAAACCCCAAAAACTTTCAAACCAAGACTCTTAACCAAGTGGACAAATATCTAAATCTATCACTCAAAGAAACTGAACAATGCCGCTATACATCTTGTTAAAAACAAAACAAATCAAATAGGCTTATCATGGAAGGAAATCCAATTCAAACTTATACATAGGTCTTATTAGGCCTTCAATATACCTCTAAAAGGCCTCCCTCCTAATGCAAATTAGATCACCCCAACCCTGTCCATTTGCTTTAAAAATGACATAATGGTGAGAAATACTATCATACATTGTACATTCATAAATACACACAGCTCTGCCCCTCTTTATGTCTACAACGTACATACTGTATACCCATTAAATCTACGCAGTCAGGAAATGGAAGTTAGACCTCTTCTTAAAATATTATATCTGCTAGAAGCCACAAAATATTCAACATTGGCTCTCACTAGTGATAAAACTGCTCTGGGTTTAGTTCAAGCAGGGTTCATAAAGCTTCAAAGTTCATCTGCCGAACCTGAACCCCAAATCTTTCAAGTTAAAAATGCTTATTTTTTGGGCTAATAGGCATTTGCACAGAATGCAGGACTCGTCCCTGCCCCCAGCGCCACGTCATAGGTTTTGATTGACAGCAGTGCTAGCCAATGGCTGCGCTGCTATCAATCTATCCAATCAGGACATGAGACACCAGATACAGATGGTGTGCTCATTCCCGGACAGAGGATTACAGCGTCCAGGTAATTAAATGGGGGGGGGGGGGGGGGGCTGTAGCACTAATAAAAGTTTTTTCATCCTAATGCATAGAATGCATTAAGGTGAAAAACCATGAGGGTTTACAACCCCTTTAATCTGAGCGTGAGCCTGGCTGGCCAAGAAAGGGGGGGGCAACTGTGTACCCACAAACCATACCAGGCCACATACCCTCAACATGGAGGGGTTGCCCTGGCAAAGCACCTTGCCCCCTTGCTGATGAGAACAAGGACTTCTTCCCTACAATCCTGGCCAGTGGTTTTGGGGGTCTGTGGAGGCATATCGGAATTTGGACCCCCTCTCTTATATGTAAATGTGCAGTCCTTTATTAAATGATAAAAATCCTTAAAAAATCCCCCTATTTTTAAAATTAATTGTCAATCATAATGCTCACCCCGTCACCTAAAAGGAACAGGGATTCCATCTGATATCAGTGGTCCCAAGGGACACCATGGATGCAAGCCCCCCAGTTTCCATAGGAACCAGTGAAATACGGCAGGGTGCGGAACAGGCTATTCATTTGAATTCCCAAACAGCCAAACCTAAGTTCAGACTGAACCATTTGCTCATCCCTAATGTTGGCTAGAAGGTTTTATGTTATATTCTATATGATGTATGCTATAAACTATGTTCAGATATGATTACCGCTGCAAAATATTTCCAACTGTGGATATCTAACTTTTCAAGGTTCAAATATGAAGCTACATATTTCTATCTGTATACTGTATATAATGGTGAAAATGCATAACTGCTTTAATGTAAAAAAAGAAAAGTTTCAGCAAAAAAAAAAAAAAAAAACTATCTGACTTTGTTTATATACAATGATATGTACTCACTGAGAGGAATTCAACAAAACTGGAACAGACAGAATCTGGAGCAGCTGTGCATGACAACCAACTACCTTTATCTTTTATTTTCAAAGCTTAACTGAACAAACCGAAGATAGAAGCTGATTGGTTGCCATAAATAGCTGCTCCGGATTCTATTTTGATAAATTCTACTCTTTAACCTATAGCCCCATACACACTATCAGATTTTCTGCTGATTTTTGTCTTCAGATTTACCAAAACCATGGGCCTACCTGATGGCATACAAATTGAAACTCCTAAGGTTTGACCTCATATTATATGGTTTTGGTAAATCTGAATACAAAAATCAGCAGAAAATCTGATAGTGTGTATGGGGCTTTATTCTCGTGCATTAACACATTCATTGACATGTGATATACTTGTACTATGTAATTGTAGAAATACTTACTAACACACTTCAGAGGTGGGCTCCATCCCTGTGCTGTGCATGTCCTGGGCTCCTCGGGTTTGTGATCAATTTCGTATCCTTCCTTACATGTGAGTGTAATAGTTTCTCCGTCTCTATATGTGTCTTTGGTGTATTGGACTATACCATTTACCACATTCTCTTGGTAGCAAATAATGTCTAAAAAAATAAAAATAAAAGATCAATATCATACAAGAAAATTATACTATAAAATATGTAAAAGTAAAATGAACAGCAGCAGCAAAAACACGACTTCATAATAATAATTTGCTTTGATATGCATAACAGTGAATGTTGTGCAAGTCTCTTTCTTGAAACAATATTCAAAAATTTCCAAGCATTTTTTAATATTTGTGTAAAACCGTTGAACAGCCAGTGAAACAAGCAGTGGGGGATTTTAAGCTTTGTAGCTTAAAAGCTGACAAACCTTGAATGTTGTACAAGAGAGAGACTAGCCTAACAAGGGTGGAGGTGAAGAGGCACCTGAAGATTTCTGTAGCAGCTTTCCGTACCCCTGCTTCACCTGAACACCTGACAAATTAGATAGGCAAAGTTCTAAGTTTGAGTTTACCAGGTTTCTCCATTACTATGATGGAAAGTCTTACTGATCAATAGGAATGCACATAAGCCAAGTTTCAGCACTGAATGGGTCAGGGCATTGCCTGTCAGAACGGCCCATGTTCTGGTGAAACAGGAAACGCTAAAATCTGCTGAAGGTATGGGCAAGCACCACTTCCCCTCTATCCTTATCAGATGTTTTGTCCCTCCTGCACAGCCCAAGATCTGCCCTGGTAATGTCTATGCCACCATCATCAGAACATGAATCTGAGCCTCCTTTCTAAGGTGTATTTCTTAGGTGAATTTCCAGGTGCAGACTGCAAACCCACCGCTATTCCAAACTCAACATTTTTTGTACAGACTCTATCATCACCATTGCCCACAACATGTGTAACACCCTGGAGAAGGAAAATGTTTTTCTTTCTGGTTTAACAGTTCCTCTGGACCGTCAAGAACACGGTGACGTACAACACTATGACGAGCTGAGAAAATAAGTTCAATGCTTCCGAGCATGTGTCGAATTGTTTCCAAGCATGCGTATGAATTTTGCGTGTTGGAATTGGTATAGATGATCGGAATTTCTGATCGTAACTTTTTCCGACCGAAAAATTGAGAACACACTCTCAATCTTTTGCTGGCAGGAATTCGGCCAGCAAAAGTCAGATGGAGCATACACACGGTCGCATTTTCTGACCAAAAGCTCTCATTTGTCTTTTGCTGGCCGAATTTCTAATCATGTGTATGGGGCTTTATCCTATATCAAGCAAGCTATTTTGTGAAAGAAAACCCTCAAAGTGGTTCTAAATGCTTTTTTCCCCCTTTAAAATAATAAGCACATCATACTTGCCTGCTAGCAGCCCTGATCCTCCTCTTCTCGGGTCCCCTGCTGCCACTGGCTCCTCCTCCTTACCAAGTGCCCCCAGAGCCTACTCTGTGTGTCTATGGGACACACAGAGTGTGGATCAGTTCCCCCCTGCTCCCACCTTACTGGTTGTGATTGACAGCCAATGTCTTCAGCTGCCGTGACCTCTTGCACATCGCTGGATCAAAATCAGGCTCAGGCAAGTATTGGGGGGCGGGGGGGGGGGGCTGCACATTGAAGATTTTATTACTTTCATGCGTGGAATGCACAGGTAAAAGACCTTGAGCTTTTAGAACCACTTTAAGTTTTCTGAATAATCACCTTTTGACTACATGGAGTTTAAAGTTTCTGCAAATAAAAAAGCAAGAGGTTTTGTAAAAATAAGACACATTTTTTCTTCAAAATTGTGCCACATTTGAGACACAGAATTTTGGAAGAGATTTGAACAATCCTATGACTAACACAGTCACATAAATTGTGAAAAATAACCCTGTTTAAAGTTTAACTTGTACTTTGTTACTCAATAGGTGCTCTTTTTCCTAATAAGTATTAGTTTTAGTAAGATTCATTTTAAAGTTGATTGACAACTGTTTAGCCTAAAGCAACTGTTTTTGTGAAAAAAAACACAAATTTTTTGTCAGGTCCCCCGCTGCCTTAAGGTTACCAGCTCAAGCATGTCCCTGCCATCATTGTACAAGTCCACAAGCCTGCATTACTTGACATGGCTATCAAAAGTTGCAATAATCTGGCATTTAATTAATTATTTTTACTCTCTGAATACAGTAATCATACATTTTCCTGGTCTACTGTTTGAATTGACTTTGTATTTTTCCTTGTTATAAATATGACTCAGAAATGGTTCATTCAAAATCTTGCATTTTCTAATGAGGATTATCAATGGAGTCTTTGAGCAAATAATTAGTGACTCTTAGGCCGCGTACACACGCGCGGACTGTTCGCCCAACCTTGTTCGGCAAACAGTTTGTCAAACAGTCCGCTCAAAATTTGCATGAGCGGACTTGCCCACACACGAGCGGACTGTTTGACGAACAAGGTTGGGCAAACAGTTCGCTCAACTTTTGAAATGAACGGACTCGCCCACGTAAGGAGGAGGCAAATCCGCCCATTTCAAGCGCGTGTACAGGTAGGCGGGTCCCGCGAAGGAGACGTCGCGGGCTCCGCCGCCTGGAATGGGCTTAAAGGGGAACCCCAACGCCGAAAAAAATCGGCGTGGGGGTCCCCCCCAAAGTCCACAACAGACCCTTGTCCGAGCACGCTACCCGGCCGGCCAGGAAAGGGGGGCGAGCGAGCGCGCCCCCCCTCCTGAGCCGTACCAGGCCGCGTGCCCTCAACATGGGGGGGGTGCCTTGGGGAAGGGGGGGCCGCGCGGCCCCCCCACCCCAAAGCACCTTGTCCCCATGTTGATGAGGACAAGGGCCTCTTCCCGACAACCCTGGCCGTTGGTTGTCGGGGTCTGCGGGCGGGGGGCTTATCGGAATCCGGGAGCCCCCTTTAAGAAGGGGGCCCCCGGATACCGGCCCCCCACCCTATGTGAATGAGTATGGGGTACAATGTACCCCTACCCATTCACCTGTGAAATAAAGTACAATAAAACACACAACACAGAGAAAAAGTATTTTATTGCACAGCCGGGGGTCTTCCGTCTTCGGGGGTCTTCTCGCCGGACTCCTCCGCTATGTGTGTGTAGCTCTTTTGCCAGCGGAGGAGTCCGGCTTTCTTCCTCCCCGCCGCCGGCCTCTTCTCCCGACTTCGGGGGTCTTGTCCCCCTCTTCGGTTCTTCTGCCGGGCCACCGCGCCTGGTCCGGTGGCCCGGTCTTCTGTCGCCGCCTTCGGTTCTTCTGCCGGGCCACCGCGCCTTCTTGTAGCTCTTTTACAGGCGGTGGCCCGGTCTTCTGTCGCCGCTGTCGCCGCTGTCGCCTTCCGTTCTTCTTCTTGTTCTTCTTGTTCTTCTCCAGGAGATGTTGACACGTCGCTCCCTCCGGCCGGAATGCCAGAGCCGCCCTGCGCTGTGACTTATATAGTGACAATGGGGCGGGGTCACATGGTATATGTCACATGGGTTGGTCACATGGTGACCCCGCCCCCTTACGATGTCATAGTCCCCATGTGACATCAACCCATGTGACCAACCCATGTGACATATACCATGTGACCCCGCCCCATTGTCACTATATAAGTCACAGCGCAGGGCGGCTCTGGCATTCCGGCCGGAGGGAGCGACGTGTCAACATCTCCTGGAGAAGAACAAGAAGAACAAGAAGAAGAACGGAAGGCGACAGCGGCGACAGCGGCGACAGAAGACCGGGCCACCGCCTGTAAAAGAGCTACAAGAAGGCGCGGTGGCCCGGCAGAAGAACCGAAGGCGGCGACAGAAGACCGGGCCACCGGACCAGGCGCGGTGGCCCGGCAGAAGAACCGAAGAGGGGGATAAGACCCCCGAAGTCGGGAGAAGAGGCCGGCGGCGGGGAGGAAGAAAGCCGGACTCCTCCGCTGGCAAAAGAGCTACACACACATAGCAGAGGAGTCCGGCGAGAAGACCCCCGAAGACGGAAGACCCCCGGCTGTGCAATAAAATACTTTTTCTCTGTGTTGTGTGTTTTATTGTACTTTATTTCACAGGTGAATGGGTAGGGGTACATTGTACCC
Organism: Lithobates pipiens; assembly: GCF_037356315.1. Lineage (NCBI taxonomy): Eukaryota > Metazoa > Chordata > Amphibia > Anura > Ranidae > Lithobates > Lithobates pipiens. The sequence goes on along the minus strand of NW_027507785.1, from coordinate 188,400,702 downwards.
CATACTCATTCACATAGGGTGGGGGGCCGGTATCCGGGGGCCCCCTTCTTAAAGGGGGCTCCCGGATTCCGATAAGCCCCCCGCCCGCAGACCCCGACAACCAACGGCCAGGGTTGTCGGGAAGAGGCCCTTGTCCTCATCAACATGGGGACAAGGTGCTTTGGGGTGGGGGGGCCGCGCGGCCCCCCCTTCCCCAAGGCACCCCCCCCATGTTGAGGGCACGCGGCCTGGTACGGCTCAGGAGGGGGGGCGCGCTCGCTCGCCCCCCTTTCCTGGCCGGCCGGGTAGCGTGCTCGGACAAGGGTCTGTTGTGGACTTTGGGGGGGACCCCCACGCCGATTTTTTTCGGCGTTGGGGTTCCCCTTTAAGCCCATTCCAGGCGGCGGAGCCCGCGACGTTTCCTTCGCGGGCCCCGCCTACCTGTACACGCGCTCGAAATGGGCGGACTTTCCGAGCGGGAACAGTCCGCTCATTTCGAAAGTACAGCGGACAGGCCCACACACGGGCGGACTGTTCGCTCAAACACAGTTTCAGCGGACAGTTTTTCGGAATTTCCGAAAGACCTTGTCCGTCCAACTGTCCGCTCAAACTGTCCGCTGAAAGCCCACACACGAGCGGACTGTCCGCCCAAACACTGTTCAGCGGACAAGGTTGGGCGAACAGTCCGCCCGTGTGTACGCGGCCTTAGGCCGCGTACACACGGGCGGACTGTTCGCCCAACCTTGTCCGCTGAACAGTGTTTGGGCGGACAGTCCGCTCGTGTGTGGGCTTTCAGCGGACAGTTTCAGCGGACAGTTGGACGGACAAAGTCTTTCGGAAATTCCGAAAAACTGTCCGCTGAAACTGTGTTTGAGCGAACAGTCCGCCCGTGTGTGGGCTTGTCCGCTGTACTTTCGAAATGAGCGGACTGTTCCCGCTCGGAAAGTCCGCCCATTTCGAGCGCGTGTACAGGTAGGCGGGGCCCGCGAAGGAGACGTCGCGGGCTCCGCCGCCTGGAATGGGCTTAAAGGGGAACCCCAACGCCGAAAAAAATCGGCGTGGGGGTTCCCCCCAAGTCCACACCAGACCCTTGTCCGAGCACGCTACCCGGCCGGCCAGGAAAGGGGGGCGAGCGAGCGCGCCCCCCCTCCTGAGCCGTACCAGGCCGCGTGCCCTCAACATGGGGGGGTGCCTTGGGGAAGGGGGGGGCCGCGCGGCCCCCCCACCCCAAAGCACCTTGTCCCCATGTTGATGAGGACAAGGGCCTCTTCCCGACAACCCTGGCCGTTGGTTGTCGGGGTCTGCGGGCGGGGGGCTTATCGGAATCCGGGAGCCCCCTTTAAGAAGGGGGCCCCCGGATACCGGCCCCCCACCCTATGTGAATGAGTATGGGGTACAATGTACCCCTACCCATTCACCTGTGAAATAAAGTACAAATAAAAACACAACACAGGGGGAAAAAATATTTTATTGCACAGCCGGGGGTCTTCCGTCTTCGGGGGTCTTCTCGCCGGACTCCTCCGCTATGTGTGTGTAGCTCTTTTGCCAGCGGAGGAGTCCGGCTTTCTTCCTCCCCGCCGCCGGCCTCTTCTCCCGACTTCGGGGGTCTTGTCCCCCTCTTCGGTTCTTCTGCCGGGCCACCGCGCCTGGTCCGGTGGCCCGGTCTTCTGTCGCCGTCTTCCGTTCTTCTGTCGCCGCCTTCGGTTCTTCTGCCGGGCCACCGCGCCTTCTTGTAGCTCTTTTACAGGCGGTGGCCCGGTCTTCTGTCGCCGTCGCCGCCTTCCGTTCGTGTTCTTCTTCTTGTTCTTCTTGTTCTTCTCCAGGCGATGTTGACACGTCGCTCCCTCCGGCCGGAATGCCAGAGCCGCCCTGCGCTGTGACTTATATAGTGACAATGGGGCGGGGTCACATGGTATATGTCACATGGGTTGATGTCACATGGTGACCCCGCCCCCTTACGATGTCATAGTCCCCATGTGACATCAACCCATGTGACCAACCCATGTGACATATACCATGTGACCCCGCCCCATTGTCACTATATAAGTGACCGCACAGCGCGTCCCCGGCATTCCGGCCGGAGAGATCGTCGAGTCAACATCTCCAGGAGAAGAACAAGAAGAACAAGAAGAAGAACACGAACGGAAGGCGGCGACAGAAGACCGGGCCACCGCCTGTAAAAGAGCTACAAGAAGGCGCGGTGGCCCGGCAGAAGAACCGAAGGCGGCGACAGAAGAACGGAAGACGGCGACAGAAGACCGGGCCACCGGACCAGGCGCGGTGGCCCGGCAGAAGAACCGAAGAGGGGGACAAGACCCCCGAAGTCGGGAGAAGAGGCCGGCGGCGGGGAGGAAGAAAGCCGGACTCCTCCGCTGGCAAAAGAGCTACACACACATAGCGGAGGAGTCCGGCGAGAAGACCCCCGAAGACGGAAGACCCCCGGCTGTGCAATAAAATATTTTTTCCCCCTGTGTTGTGTTTTTATTTGTACTTTATTTCACAGGTGAATGGGTAGGGGTACATTGTACCCCATACTCATTCACATAGGGTGGGGGGCCGGTATCCGGGGGCCCCCTTCTTAAAGGGGGCTCCCGGATTCCGATAAGCCCCCCGCCCGCAGACCCCGACAACCAACGGCCAGGGTTGTCGGGAAGAGGCCCTTGTCCTCATCAACATGGGGACAAGGTGCTTTGGGGTGGGGGGGCCGCGCGGCCCCCCCTTCCCCAAGGCACCCCCCCATGTTGAGGGCACGCGGCCTGGTACGGCTCAGGAGGGGGGGCGCGCTCGCTCGCCCCCCTTTCCTGGCCGGCCGGGTAGCGTGCTCGGACAAGGGTCTGGTGTGGACTTGGGGGGAACCCCCACGCCGATTTTTTTCGGCGTTGGGGTTCCCCTTTAAGCCCATTCCAGGCGGCGGAGCCCGCGACGTCTCCTTCGCGGGCCCCGCCTACCTGTACACGCGCTCGAAATGGGCGGATTTGCCTCCTCCTTACGTGGGCGAGTCCGTTCATTTCAAAAGTTGAGCGAACTGTTTGCCCAACCTTGTTCGTCAAACAGTCCGCTCGTGTGTGGGCAAGTCCGCTCATGCAAATTTTGAGCGGACTGTTTGACAAACTGTTTGCCGAACAAGGTTGGGCGAACAGTCCGCGCGTGTGTACGCGGCCTTAGGGTCCGTTCACACAGGGGCAACTCCGATCCGACTTCAGGTCGCCCCTAGTCGCCTCAGGTCGGGCAACATTTAAAAAGCAATGTAAGTGAATGAGAGCCGTCTTAATGCACGCTACTGAAGTCGCTCCGACATCAGAAAAGGTTCCTGTACTACTTCTATCCGACTTGTAGGCGACCGGTACCCATTGATTTCAATGGAGATCGCCTCCAAGTCGGATCTCTGTCTATACGGAGGCGACTCTGACAGAATTATCAGCTCTCAAGAGGGCACTCCACGCCAAATTTATGAATAAAAATTTGGCATGGGTTCCCCCTCTGAGAGCATACCAGGCCCTTAGGTCTGGTATGAATATTAAGGGGAACCCCCTACGCCGAAAAAAAACGGCGTGGGGGTCCCCCCCAGATCCTTATCCGAGCACGCTACCCGGCCGGCCAGGAAAGGGGGTGGGGACGAGCGGGTGCCCCCCCCCTCCTGAGCCATACCAGGCTGCGTGCCCTCAACATGGGGGGGTGCCTTGGGGGAGGGGGGCGTGCGGCCCCCCCCACCCCAAAGCACCTTGTCCCCATGTTGATGAGGACAAGGGCCTCTTCCCGACAACCCTGGCCGTTGGTTGTCGGGGTCTGCGGGCAGGGGGCTTATCGGAATCCGCGAGCCCCCTTTAATAAGGGGGCCCCCGGATCCCGGCCCCCCACCCTATGTGAATGAGTATGGGGTACAATGTACCCCTACCCATTCACCTGTGAAATAAAGTACAAAAAAAACACAACACAGGGTTAAAATATTTTATTGCACAGCTCCGGGGGTCTTCCGTCTTCGGGGGTCTTCTCGCCGGACTCCTCCGCTATCTTCTTGTAGCTCTTTTGTGTCACATGGGGACTATGACATCGTAAGGGGGCGGGGTCACCATGTGACACCAACCCATGTGACCAACCCATGTGACATAAAGCCATGTGACACCGCCCCATTGTCCCTATATAAGTGGCAGCGGAGCGCGTCCCTGGCATTGTGGCCGGAGAGATCGTCGTGTCAACATCTCCTGGAGAAGAAGAAGAAGAACGGAAGGCGGCGACAGAAGACCGGGCCACCGCCTATAAAAGAGCTATAAGAAGGTGCGGTGGCCCGGCAGAAGAACCGAAGAGGGGGACAAGACCCCGAAGTCAGAAGAAGAGGCCGGCGGCGAGGAAGAAAGCCGGACTCCTCCGCTAGCAAAAGAGCTACAAGAAGATAGCGGAGGAGTCCAGCGAGAAGACCCCCGAAGACGGAAGACCCCCGGAGCTGTGCAATAAAATATTTTAACCCTGTGTTGTGTTTTTTTGTACTTTATTTCACAGGTGAATGGGTAGGGGTACATTGTACCCCATACTCATTCACATAGGGTGGGGGGCCGGGATCCGGGGGCCCCCTTATTAAAGGGCGCTCGCGGATTCCGATAAGCCCCCTGCCCGCAGACCCCGACAACCAACGGCCAGGGTTGTCGGGAAGAGGCCCTTGTCCTCATCAACATGGGGACAAGGTGCTTTGGGGTGGGGGGGCCGCACGCCCCCCTCCCCCAAGGCACCCCCCCATGTTGAGGGCACGCAGCCTGGTACGGCTCAGGAGGGGGGGGCGCCCGCTCGTCCCCACCCACTTTCCTGGCCGGCCGGGTAGCGTGCTCGGATAAGGGTCTGGTATGGATCTGGGGGGGACCCCCACGCCGTTTTTTTTGGCGCAGGGGGTTCCCCTTAATATTCATACCAGACCTAAGGGCCTGGTATGCTCTCGGAGGGGGAACCCACGCCAAATTTTTATTCATAAATTTGGCGTGGAGTGCCCTCTTGAGAGCTCATTCTCTGATTGGCCGCGGCAAAAGTGCCTGGCCTGGGGCGACTTGAAGTCATCACAAGTCGTGTTGAAGTCGTCCCAAGTCGCGCTGTGATCTCAACTCAAGTCGTGTCCAAGTTGCCTGACTCAAGTCGCCTACAAGTCGTGTTGCCCCTGTGTGAACGGACCCTTAGGAATGGCGATAAAGTGCTAACAACTCAGCTGCATTTGAATGACTGGGGATGATTTACTAAAGGCAAACAGACTATGCACTTTGCAAAGTGTAGTTACACTCTGCAAGTGCAGTTGCTCAAGGATAACACTATTTGCTTCTAGGGGGGGAAGTAGGGGAAGAATAAAATGTTCATAAGGAACTGCTGGGAGCTTAAAAATAAGCTAGTGTGCCTGGAGCTTAATGGTCTAACAAGAAGATAAACTGAGCTCTACAGCAGACCAGTGTGCAGTGGTTTTATAATGATAGAGTTCACAGATCAAAATATAGGCAATAGATATTCCTGTCCAGTACAATCAAGGAGCCCAGTTATTGATGCTTTTCAGGAACACTTAGGCTGCGTACACACGGGCGGATTGTCTGGCCAACTAAGTTCGTCAGACAATCCGACAGACAGTCCGTTCAAAATTTGAATGAACGGACTTGACCACACACGATGAACAGACAGTCCGCTGAAAGCGTGCGCGATGACGTGTACGGCACGTACGACGGGACGAGAAATTTGACGTCCAATACACTGCAATGCAACCTTCGCCGTGTAAATCCTTTCTGAGCATGCGCCAAACTTAGTTTGTCGAACTAGCCTACTCACGAGCGGATTGTCCGCTGAAACCAAGTTTGGACGGACAAAATTACGGAAATTCCGTAAGACTTTGTTCATCAGACAGTCCGCTGAAGCCCACACACGAGCGGATTGTCCGCTGAAACACTGTTCAGCGGACTAAGTTGGGCAGACAATCCGCCCGTGTGTACGCGGCCATAGAAGAGGGGTTGAGACAGTAAAAAAAAATAGCCTTGTATTTAATGGCAGCAACATCCTCAAGGTAGGACTAATGAACTTAGATTCCCTAAGTAATAAAAAAAGAGATGGTATTGAGGAATGCAAATAAAGGAGGGCAGTGGTGGTCATAGATTCATGTGATTATCAATTAAGGCCATCAAACAACTGCAAGACCCAGGCATCTATTGCATTCTAAGCTCAGACCATGCTGCTATTTTTCAGAAAAAGGGAAATATTATCCTTGGGGGGAACAAATAACTATACTTCTCCTATAAATCATAGACGTGCACTCCTGCATTCCTGTGGTTCATTGTTAGCTGACAGCGGGCTGATGTCACTGTGTTGATGTGGCTATTTTGCTGATTTTTATAGCATAGGATTTGTGAACGGTTACCTTTTGGATCATATATTGTTTAGAAGCTAGGCCATCCCTATTCAAATGCTAACAAACCCATTGGACTAGTTCATGAAGCTCAGAGCAGGAAATGATGCTACAGGAAATAGGGGGAGGGGAAAGGACTTGAACAATTCATGTGTTGGAAGACAAAGAAACAGTTGCAGGAATTAGGAGAAGCAAGTGGCAGTCTGGAAGATCCCGGAAGATGACGCCAACGTAAAGACTGGCAATAGGAACTTTACCTGGGGATGAAACGTATCGGTTGATTTACTAAAGGCAAAAAGAGCAAGTGCAGTTGCATTCTGCAAGTGCAGGTAATACTGGGCTTAGTAAATGAGGTAATGCTTCCCTTTACAAAGAATACCTAATCACATACAAGAAACATAAAAAAAAAAAAAAAACTGTATTAAAGGGGTTGTAAAGGTTTGTTTTTTTATTTTCTACATAGGTTCCTCTAAGCTAGTGCATTGTTGGTTCACTTACCTTTTCCTTCGATTTCCCTTCTAAATGTTTTTTTTCTTTGTCTGAATATCTCACTTACTGTTTCTCCTCAGTAAACTTTTCACCATTATCCGAGCTGGTGGTTAGTCAGCCAGAACAGCTCACTGAACAGCTTACTGAGGAGGAACAGGAAGTGAGAAATTCAGACAAAGAAAAAAAACATTTATAAGGAAAATCGAAGGAAAAGGTAAGTGAACCAACAATGCACTAGCTTAGAGGAACCTATTTAGAAAATAAAAAAACGAACCTTTACAACCCCTTTAATGCTTGCACATAAATGGATGATGGAAGTCAGCAGAGCTTTCCCTCTTTTACCCAGTTCTGGAGCAACTGCACTTACAGAGTGCACAGTCAGTTTGCCTTTAGTAAAAACCTATAAAACCCAAGTTAAGTCATTTTTAGTGTATTTCTCTTGCATACATTATCAGTGATAATTTTCTGGAAAAGATAGCGTGTCTATATTGTATTCATATTTTGTAATACTTTGTATGCAGTGAATTGTTTTTCCTGCAGTTGTATGTGCAGCCTGTTTAGTGATGCAAACATTCATACTCTACAGAGGTTGCTATGATTCCTTACATTACTGAAAAGTGACCTTAATAGATGCAAAGCAAAACAATTGGTTCATCCGGGATTTGCACTAAATTACATCTGAAGCAGACCTGTTTTGATAGTGTTTTCTGAAGCTTTTGCTGGGACAAATGCTGTGTAAGGAAAAGTAAGGTTGTAGAGGTTTCTGGCACCCTACCTACCTGGGCCAGACACAGTAAGTGGATGTATGTTACAAAGGAGCTTGCTAGGCATGATTCTCCTTTTAACAGAGCTTTGAGTGATGGAGTCTTAGATTTTTCCTCATATTTTAGCCTCTAAATTGTTGGTTTAGTAAAGAAGAGATGCGGGCAGTAGTTGTGTTTGGTTTGTTTGGTTTGTCCTTCCTGCACTCTCTAGAGCTTGCAGTGATGACCAAGTGTTTGGAAGACATAGCAAGCAAGTTAAGGGATTTAGAAAGTAAGGCACTCAAAGTGAAACCTGCCATGGCTTAATAGTATGTTGAGACCACTGCAGGCAAAGATGAAGATTTGAATGGGTGGTCTGCAGTATTCATTAACAAATCTAATGATGCCCTAACAAAAGGGCAAAGGCCCAAAGCCTGTAGGTTAGGACATGTGCCACTGTTACTTTCCATAATCAGGAAACTGTGAATTTGATCAATTCAAACAGTGATGGCTGAGTTGATTAAAACAATAAGAAGGCAAAGGCAGACCCGGAAGAGACACAATGCGCAAATCAACCATGGCCATCTAGGTTTTCGGCAAATAGACCATTCATGTGATTTGAAGTGTTTTAATAACATCTCATTTTGTAAGTGCATATACCCCTATTAAATTGTGCGCTTTACCTGACTAATTTGCACTATGGAGAGTGTTTCTTCCTTTTTTCATGGTTTCATTTCTGCATGGAGCTTTACTGCATATTGATCTGTGGTTTACTTGGAGGTGTAATAAAGGTTGAAAGTTCTGTGTAATATTAAAACAAGCACTACCTGACTTGTTTAGAATAAATTACGAGACGAAAGCTATTGGCTACTGGCCCATTTATAGTCCCATTGTTCAGAACAATTGGATTTCCCCACAACTTTGTGAGACTGTGTGTATGCTAGACAAGCTTGAGCCAAAATCCGTCGGAAAAAAAACAGACAGATTTTGTCGTCAGAAAGTCCGACCATGTGTACAGGGCATTAGAAGCAATTTAGCTTTTGGGTGTATGTTTACCTCTACTTTTCGCAAAACAACTGCTGGTAACTATTTTGAAAGCTATTTTTTGCCATCCTGGCCATACCATCCACACCATTCCAATGGGTGTGTTTACAAGGGCATTTCTGAACTGTTCCTCTATGGAATCATTTGAAATTGAAGTCAAGACTTTCACTATATGCATGTTGGATAGAGGCTATCCCAGTTGGCCAGTCAGTAAGAGGAATGTCCTGTACACACAGTCACACTTTCCGACGGTAAGTGCGATCGGACCGTGTTGTCGGAAAATCAGATTATGTGTGGGCTCCATCTGACTTTTTCCATCGGAATTTCCGCCACACAAAGTTTGAGAGCTGGATCTAAAATTTTCCGACAACAAAATCCGATCATTTAAATTCCAACCGTGTGTAGACAAATCCGACGCACAAAGTGCCACGCAAGCTCAGAATAAATTACAAGATGTAGTAATTTGCTCACTATGACTTAACGTGATGAGGAGAGGAATACTTAAGCTGTGTTGCCGTACTGTGTCACCACCCCCTGTGACGAAACGCAACGGGGTGTAGCTACACGGCAATGCAGAGACTGTGATTCCACGTGTACGAAGGAAGCTATGAAGAGATTGCAACACTGAGCCACCTGGCATGTTTGGAATTTTGAATCTTTTATGATGTAAGTGCATTCATTTTAATAAACCGATTACCTTAAGGTGTTTTTACACTATTGGAGGCTCTGTCTCAATTTCTATCCGTAATGTGGAGAGTGACTTTATTATTCTGGATGGAGATTGGCGTGTACAAGCAGCTCTTCAATAACATTGAATAAGGTGATATTTGCCAGACACAAGAGTAAATGACAACAGCATCCGGTGAGCTTTATTCTTAAGGGGGTGGAATTGGCACACATCACTTTGGTGAAGGATTTTAGCAGCTCAACGAGATTTTGTTTTACTATCTTTTCATCACTTTAAGTTGAACTGTGTTACCATATTGATTTGCATATGTGTGAGCATCAGGGCCACTGATAGGCCAGTACAACTGGCCCCGTTGTACCGGGCCCCACCAGCAGGGGGACCCGGGCAACCTGAACAGATAAGTCATTAAAAAAAATCCTCCAGCAATGACCGATCAGAGTCCTAAATACAAACAACTAACCCCCTCCCCCCGGTTTACTTTTTACGTTTTTTTTTTCTTTACTGATATCTATGTGGAGAAAAGGTGGCGGTAGGGGAGGGACTATTTTTTCTATTTCGGGCGCGGAAGAATCTCTACCGGGCCCGCTCCTCATCTCCTCATGCTGGCTCAGCTGGCTAGTGCCGTCCCCCTGGCGCTGCTGAGCTATTCCTCTTTCTGCGTGAGAGAAGTAGCGGTGAGGCGGCAAACTCAGACGAGCAGCGGCAGCAGAGGACAAAAAAGAAGCAGCTGGCATCGGCATCCCACCTGACTGTAATTGTTTGTGAAATTGTGCACACTCCGGTCCAGGCAGCAGCAGGATTAGGGAAGAAGTGACTCCTTGGGCCCAGCTAACAATGACAAAGGTGTGTGCTTGCTTGGGGGGGGTCTTCAAGAACTACTACTGCAGAAGCATCTATACATTATGGCATTAATGGCATGGGTGGCACTGTCTGCAGGTAGCTCATGCGTTATGGGCTGCCTGGCAGAGACAGTGCCACCCATGCCAACAATGCCGTAATGTGCTGCAGACAGTGCCACCCATGACGTTAACGCATTTGCTGCCTGCAGAGACAGTGCCACCCATGCTGCCATTGACATTATGTCATTGGCTGCATGGATTGCACTGTCAGCAGGTAGCACATGCTTTATGGCATTAGTGTTATGGGTGGCACTGTCTGCAGCACAGTATGGCATTGGCAGCATGGGTGGCACTGTCTGCAGGTAGCACATGTTTTATGGGCCATAACGCATGTGCTGCCTGCAGAGACAGTGCCACCCATGACGCTGATCTCGTAATGTGCTTCAGACAGTGCCACCTCTGCCGCCAATGCCATAATGTGCTGCAGACGGTGCCACCCATGCTGCCAATGCCATAATGTGCTGCAGACAGAACCACCCATGCTGCCAATGGCATTATGGAGGGGCCAGGGGTGGGGCTAAAGGAGGGACCAGGGGCGGGGCCAGGGGTGGAGCTGAAGGGGGCCCCTTCAAGTAGGCTGTATGGGGCCCCATGATTTCTATCAACGACCCTGTATATAGATATAGAGAGAGAGAGATCATTTTTCAAATGGGGAGGCTCCAAGGCAGGATTTTAGGAAATTATAGGGGCCTTAATTAATCCTGAGTAGGTGAAATTATAAATGCAACATAAACTTTCCATAAAGAGACAGACTGCAATGCTTTGTCCCAGTGAATTGTTGTTTATTTAAAATCTAGATTTTGGTGATCCCCAGGGGGCAGTTCTTGAAGGATTGAACATATAAAACAATCCTAAGGTTTGAGGCAGAAATGTACAGAAAAAAAATGATGACCCAGTAGTTGTGGAGGAAACTTCTATTCATGTCCTGAACACAAATAGAGAGAAACTGTTGAAGAAAAAAAAATACCATTAGGAGAAGGAGAGGAGTTATCCACTTAAATGCTTCTTTATTTTAAGCCCTTGTACACACGGTCGGAGATTCCGACGGAATGTGTCCGATTGGACCGTATTGTTGGATAATCCGACTGTGTGGTCTCCATCGGACTGTTTCCGTCGGAATATCCGACGGACCAAGTTTTCCAACTTGTCTATAAAATTTTCCGACAACATGCTCCGATCGGACATACTCCGATCATGTGTAGAAACTTCTGATTCGGGACAAAGTGCCACACATGCTCAGATCAAATTCCTACATGAAAGCTATTGGCTACTAGCCTGAACGTAGTCCCGTCGTAACGAAATAACGTCACCACGTTCTGAATGATTGGATTTTCTGACAACTTTGTCCGACCGTGTGTATGCAACAGTTTCGGACAAAATCCGATGGATTTGGTTGCCGGAATGTCCGACCGTGTGTACAAGGGCTAAGAATAAAGCAGGGACCTGCGGTGAGGTCAGTGGCTGGTGAGGCTAGTATCAGAGCCAGATACACACAGGTTACATACGCTATGATTGTTCGAGCGAGAGCAATAATTCTAGCACTAGACCGCCTCAAACTCTAAACATGTAAACTGTAAAAATGTTTACAGTGTTGCTTATGGAGATTTTTAATGAAGTTTGGCGCCATTCCACAAGTGTGCACAATTTTAAAGCATGACATGCTAGGTATCTATTTACTCAGCGTAACATCATCTTTCACATTATACATAAAAAAATTGGCTAAACTTACTGTTTTTTTTCTTTATTTATTCATGAAACAGTTTCTTTAAAAAACAAAACAAACAAACAAAACACACGTTTGAAAAATTGTTGAGCAAATACCGCGTGACATAAAAAGTTGCAACAACTACCATTTTATTCTCTAGGTGTCTGCAAAATGTTTATATGAGATATATATATATATATATATATATATATATATATATATATATATATATATATTATGTTTGGGGGTTCTGAGTAATTTTCTAGCAAATATATGATGTTTTTACATGTAGGAGAGAAGTGTCAGAATTGGCATGGGTGGCAAGGGGTTAATTACCATAAGCAGTGGCGTCACTATGGTTGATGTTACTTGGTGTGGTAACACATGGTGTCACACTTCTCTTCCCCTCCTGTCTATGCTGCCCAGAAACATGCAGACAGCGCATACTCATAGTCACAGGGCCCCAAACTGGCCCCTGTTAATGATAGTATAGGGTAATATAGTGGCAGGTTAGGGTGGTATAGTGGCAGGTTGGGGTGGTATAGGGAAGGTTGAGGTGGTATATGGTAGGTCAGGGTGGTACAAAGCAGGTTATGGTGGTATTGTGCAGGTTAGAGTGGTACAGGACAGGTTGGGGTGGTATAGGGCAAGTTACGGTGGCACAGGTCAGGTTGAGGTGGTATAGGGCAGGTTGAGGTGGCACAGAGCAGGTTGAGGTGGTATAGGACAGGTTAGGACTCTATGTAGTGTAGCTTTCTGCCCATTTCACCGTATGGGCTTTTAGTTACAAAGCTTAAGGGAGATTCAATGGAATCTTAGGCCGCGTACACACGCGGGGACTGTTCGCTCAACTTTGTTCGTCAAACAGTTTCAGCAGACAGTCCGCTCAAAATTAGCATGGACGGACTTGGCCACACACGACGAACGAACAGTCCGCTGAAACCGTGCGCGATGACGTGAACGGCACGTACGACGGGACTAGAAAACGACGTCCTATACACTGCAATGCAACCTTCGGCGTATAAATCCTTTCTGAGTATGCGCGGAACTTAGTTTGACAAACAAGTCTACACACGAGGGGACTGTCCGCTGAAACAAAGTTTCAGCGGACAGTTTTTCGGAAATTCCGAAAAACTTTGTTCAGCAGACTGTTCGCTGAAACTGTCCGCTGAAGCCCACACACGAGCGGACTGTCCGCTGAAACACTGTTCAGCGGACAAAGTTGAGCGAACAGTCCCCGCATGTGTACGCGGCCTTAGATTTTCTACCACCCTGATGAACAAGGTAGATCTTAAAACACTTTGAGCAGAGGGAGAGCAGAGCACTACAGAGTTGCACTGGGATATTCTGAATGATTGCCCGCCTCTAGTGGGAAGGTTCCATGGGGAAACTATTTCTAATATGCCTATAGTACAGATTTCATCAGAAGTATAATGTTTTTGAGCCAATAAAGCCAAGTGCTATTCAAGGAGAAATGTTCCACCAAGCTGCAGGAGAAGGAATTATCTGCAGAGTAGAATCAAATGAGCCAAGAGGAAAAGTGGTATCTGATAGGGAAGCAAAAGTGAGAACTGAAGAGTGGAAGCGGCATGGGGATGCTGGAACTTAGATGGGGCTAATGCGGCAACAACTTCAGATTACATACAGTGAGAATCTCCTGTACACTTGGCGGCCTCTGTAATAGGAAGTCCCATCTCCTGGGTCACCATTGGACCACTGTTCTGTCCATCATAAAAGATTCTCACTGTATGTAATCTGTCGGCACTCGTCCCGTCCCCTTCCAGTCCCCTCTAGGCTGCAGATGGGCATTGATCAGGCTGCACTGATGGCAATGGTGAGGCTGTTGCATTGAAGGCAATGGTGAGGCTGCTGCATTGATGGAAGTGGCGAGGCTGCCACACTGAGGCAGTGGCGAGGCTGCTGCATTGATGGCAATGATGAGGCTGCTGATGGGCACTGACCGTTATTTTGCTTCAAAGTTCCTTATTTAAAATGTACATTTTTTCCAGAAACTTCCCTCTTAAAATGAATGTGCGTTTTATATGCCAATAAATACGGTAGATTGTTGATTGCAATATGCCAGGGATGTATACTATTAAAGCAGTATTAAACCCAAAAGCAAACATTTAATACATTGCAGCTCTCCAATTCTTAGATGTGATGGCTGCATTGGTTTTGTTTTTAGGCTTTCTTTTTATTTTTACCTGGTGGTCTGACCAGTAAAGTCTGTTATTTTTTAACAGAACAAGCTGTCCTGGAAATGTACCCGTTACCGTTTAGCCCTGACAGAGGTGCTTACAATGATCAGCTTTTATTAGTTTATGCAAAGCTATTATTATCCCAAAAGTGAAAACTGTTGCTGCAACTGCTAAAAAGTGTTAGTGTGTGTTTTACTTACATTTTTTAGTGTTTTTAAATCTGCTAGTGCACCCAATCCTCCCCTTCTCCCAAATAAACAAAGCTGCTGTTCAAAGGTGAAAACGGGGGTAAAGCCAGAAATAAAGAGAACAAATGCAGCCACCACATCTTATGATAGGTAAGCTGCAATATATTACAAGTTTGATTTGGGTTTAACCACTTGCCTACTGGGCACTTTTACCCCCCCCCCCCCCTATATGCCCAGGCCAATTTTCAGCTTTCAACGCTCTCACAATTTAAATGACAATTGTGCGGTCATGCAGCACTATACCCAAATTAAATTTTTATAATTTTTCACACAAATAGACCTTTCTTTTGGTGATATTTAATCATTGCTGTTTTTTTTTTATTTTTTTAGCAAAAATAAGCCAGAAAATTTTGAAAAAAATAAAGTTTCTTAGTTTCTGTCAGTAAATTTTGTAAAATAAGTAATGTTTCTCCTTCACTGATGTACACTGATGAGGCGGCACTGATGTGCTGCACTGATGGGTGTTGATGAGGTGCAATTTATGGGCACTGATGGGGTGGCACTGAAGGGCACTGATGAGGATGCACTAATATGCTGCACTGAAAGGCAGTGCTGAATGGCATCACTAAGGGGCACTGATTGGTGTCACTGATGGGCATTTCTGGGGCTGTACTGTAATCAGGGCACTGATTACCTTTACATGTTTACTTGCTCTCCTGAGCTTACACTGACAGAGTGTGAGGCGAGGACAGCCGATCAGCAGCATCTCCTCACCTCACACTCTGTCAATGTAAGCTGTGGAGAGCCAGTAAATGGCACTTCCTTGTTAACAAATGACCAGCTGTGATTGGACACAGCTGATCACATGGGTAAAGAGCATCGTCATCGGGCGCACAAGAGCAGCCATTCTAGCGCACCATCATATGACATTGTCCCAGAAGGAGAGCACATCACACTTCCCATCATTTTACTATACGGCAGGTGGGATGTGGTTAATATTACTTTAATGGTTACTATTCATACAATCGGACCTGTCTTTTGAACTTCTACAAACCAGTCAAAAAAATATTCTTAAAGTGTTTGTTAAGTTAGTGCACAGAGGATAATATGATGTATATACTGTTTGCCATTTTCTAAAAATTCTTCTTATAAATACAGTTTTTTTTATCCCCGATCTGCAGTCATGTGACCGTCTGGCTATGTCTTTCTTCGCTGTATGTATTACAGAGGGAGGGGCTGAGCTCTCCCTCTGATGTCTGCCGGTGTCTTGCCTAATAACGTCCTCCATCGGATAGTGTCCGCTGTGTACTGCGCATGCGCATTACACAGCAACACAGATTCCGAAAATTGCCGAGGATGAACGGCGCCTGCGCCGTGAGTCCAGGTTCTATCCCCACTATCCAAGTGGACATAGAGTAGGAATAAAAAAGAGCCGAGCACAGCGAGGCCGAGCCCGAAGCGTGGCGAGCGAAGCTCACCCGCGAGGGGCCCTTTAATACTCACAACCCTATGTCCGCTTGGATGGTGGGGCTACCACCTCCACTCACGGCGCAGGCGCCGTTCAGCTTCGGAAATTTTCCGAAGCTTCGTCTGCTCCGTACTGCGCATGCACAGTACGGGGCGGACGCTATATGATGGCCGGACACTATACGGCAGAACACCGGGCGGTCAAATGATCTCCCTCTGTAATACAAACATCAGAGGAAGACAGCGCCGGAAGATCACGTGACTGCCCGGCAGACGTCAGAGGGAGAGCTCAGCTCCTCCCTCTGTAATACATACAGCAAAGAAAGACAGAGCCAGGCAGATAAAACTGTATTTATAAGAAGAATTTTAGAAAATGGCAAATAGTATATACACATCATATAATCCCAGTAGAGGGGCTGGCAGTGATTGGGAGCAGTAATGTGTGAGCTGCTTGGAACAGTGTTAGAAGGGGAGGGGAGGGGCGACTCTCATACAGAGCTGACAGACAGAGAGAGGAAGGGGGAGGAGGACACAGGAGCAGAGAGGAGAGCTGCCGATAGCAGGCTACGGATGACGGAGGCACGTAAACTGACCACTGTGTCAGGGCTCAGCAGCCATAATGAACCATGGTCAGTTTACAGGGGGTGGGCAGAAACTGGCAGCATGAAACAAGTATTACAGGTGTTGCAGGTGGTCAAATCATAGAGCGTTAACAAACGCTTTAAATACAGTCTTATGGACACACAGGGAACAAGCATGCGTGCCCCCATAGGAAGCAGAGGGGAAGGTGCCAGGAACAATGTCGGGGACCCGAGAAGAGGGGGATCAAGGCTGCTCTGTGAAAAAGTATGGCACAGAGCAGGTAACTATAACATGTTTGTTATATAAACAAAATACAAAACAAAGATTTACAATCACTTTAAAATATTGAGGAGAGAAACACTGCCAAAATAGAAGTGCACACATATAATGTATACCTTTAACCACAAAGTGAGGAGCACATAGATCCAATGACAGTATAATTTCAGCCTTGATGATAAAGTACTTGCAGCAAGTTAATCACAATTAGCAAAGAATGCAGCCATTTTATTAAAATAGTTATATGCAGACAAAAGTAAACATGGCTTACATCCAAAATTGCGGCAAAGTTGTGTAAAGAGATGGATAGTTAGTGAGTAGCTGTAGGCTTTGTAGAATGGCAGCTGTGTACTGGCCTTCACCAATATATGTATGCGCTCCTAGTTTGGCAGTGTTTCTTTCCTGTATATCCAGTTCTGTTATAATTTGGAACAGCCCTGACTTTGACCCTTTCATGTTTAAGTGGAGCATCAATAATTATTTTATTTTTGTTTTTTTTATTGTGTAGCACCATAGTCCATAGATATTGGTTTTAAATTCAGGGGAATTCAATAGTCCTAACAAAAAACAAAAAAATTCTGGCGCTAGTTTATTTAACCACTTGCCATCCAGGCCAATTCTGACATGTCTCTCCTACATGTAAAAATCATTTTTTTTTTTTTTTGCTAGAAAATTACATAGAACCCCCAAAAATTATATATATATTTTTAGCGAAGACCCTAGAGAATAAAATGGCGGTCGTTGCAACTTTTTATCTCAAATTCCTGATCCTGGATCGTGTCCACCCCAGTGAAGGGGGGGGGGGGGGATTGGAATAAGTCCCTCCCCCTACTTGAGCTGCGATGGATTTACACCTTAAGAGCCACCCACCCCCCTGGGTTGAACGATGCCATGTGTTTTAGACCCTTTTTGGAGGGGTTCAATTCAGGGGGTATGGAAAAATAATAACTTCATTTTGTCTTTATTATTATCCTTAACCATGATCATTTTCTGTTTCTGTTTTCATTGCGTTTCGTTCTGAATCCTAAACTTTGCGGCTTGTTCCTGGATTAACATCATTTTATGTAACATTTTTCCAGTCTACTGTCATGATTATGTTGTCTGTCTGTACGAATCTGTACGTGTAGGCAGACTAATTTACATGCAGGTATGATATACCCCAAATGTAGCCATTTTCCCCTTTTTTTCTTTGTCTTTATGTATGTAACGGCAGCCTGCGATTTTTTTTTTCACATGTCCCCTGGCCTCTTGATTTTCCAATATATGTAAGGAACCCCCTCTTCTGTACTCATGGGTACACTATTAATCCGCTATGGCGGTCTGTATACCCGTTGTAGGTGGTTCATGATTTTCATAGTATTTGTGTGTATTTGTGCCAGTCTTTACGGTTTACTTTTTAATCTTTTTTAGTCTGTGCACCCAGTGCAGCCACTTGGCCCCTTTTCCTTGGACTTGGGGCCATGTATGGGGGATAGGGGCTGTGCCTATGTGCGTTGCCCCTTTTCCTCTGGTGTTCTGTTCTCGGGAAAATACATTTTCTTTTTTTGCTGACAGGAATTATCAGACGCACTGGCGGGGCATTTGTACGCTGTGCGCATGCGCGGTGCATATGCGTGAGCATGTCATCATTGTTTGTGCGCCAGCCGCCCCGCCAGATATCTCTGTGCGGGCTGGTTTGCGCATGTGCATGGAGGCGGGAGGCCCCTATATGGAATCTGTCTCTGCACAGCTGATCGCAATGATTACGGTCTGGCTGTGCATTATCACCCTATTTAAGGCTAGGTCAGTATGGGATGAGCAGGGTGAGGGGAAAGGAGCATTTGTTCAGCTACAGAGAGGCTGCTCCATGGAGGATCTTTAATAGGTAAATAATATTTCAAAAAATAAAAGAGAAAGGAAAGGGGGAAGGAAGAAGGAAAAGGAAAAGGAAGAAGGAAAAGGAAAAGGAGTAAGGGGAAGGGAGGGAAAAAAGAAAAAAAAAAAAAGGAAAAAAAAGGGAAAGAAAGGAAAAAAGATAAAAAGGATTTTTTTTTCTATTTTTTTTATTTTATTTTATTTTTATTATGATCGCCCTTTTGGACTTTCTATATTATTTTTCAGGACTTCATTTTCTGCCTTGAAAAACAGTGTTGTTGAGATCCTTAATCCATGGATCTTTGCTCTCTCCCCGCTGCTGCTCACCTGTATGCTAATGAATTCTGAGATTTAGGTGGGTGTTTTGTCCATACTTATGATGGGGATTTCCCTGTCTATACTATTTTCCTGTTCATTTTTTTTACTTTTTATTCTTTACAGATTCCAAACTGTCTGGGACTTCAGTGCACATACTGACTTCCTGGTGGCCTTAGGGGGATTTGCTTATCCTCTTTTTGTGCGGCCCCCCATTGCTGTGTTTTTTACCAATTTTTTGTGATCTATGTAATTAGCCAATGTGATCTGTGGACAATCCCATGCTGCTCGAATCCTATTGTTGTTTTTAACATTTTTTTGGATGCTGAGATACATTTTGCTAAGTGACTGGGATGTAAGTACAAATTATGATGTAATACTTTAATGACCACCAAATTATGGTTTATGTACATACAAGACAATAGTCTCCTCTATGGTTAATGACTCTATTTTCATTTTATAGATACTGTAGTTCTTCCCTGCAACTAACCCCGGAAGAAAGAGAATCTGTTCTATCTCCGTATCTCTCACGTTATTTGCACATCAATTTTTGTGAACGTGAAAAACAGTAAAGTTAGCCCAATTTCTTTGCATAATGTGAAAAATGAAGTTACACCGAGTAAATACCTAACATCTCATGCTGCATAATTGCACACGCTCGTGATATGGCGCTAAACTTCGGTACTTAAAACTTCCCATAGGTGATGATTTAAACATTTTTACTGGTTACGTGTTTTGAGTTACAGAGGAGATCTAGGGCTAGAATTATTGCTCTCGCTCTAACATTTGTCTCGATACCTCACACGTGTGGTTTAAACACAGTTTTCATATGTGGGTGGGACTTACGTATTAGTTCGCTTCTGCGTGCAAGCACACGGCGACAGGGGTGCTTTAAATTTATTTATTTTTATTGTTAATTTTACTTTTTTAGGTTGGCACATTAAAAAAAACTTATTTTTTTATCACTTTTATTCCTATTGCAAGAAATGTAAAAATCCCTTGGAATATGAATATGGCATAATCGGTCCTCTTTGCAGTGAGATGTGGGGTCAATAGACCCCACATCTCACCTCTAGGCTGGGAAGCCTAAAATAAAATAAAAAAAAGATTTTGGCGGCACCATTTGTTTAATTGATCATAGAGACACCGGTGACCATCTGGTCCAGCGGAAATCTCTATGGTAAACATCCAGGGCTGGCAGATCCTGTTTTCTAAATCACAGATGGAAGCAGTTAGTTGGTAGAAGCACTGGAGGGTGGCGGGGAGACGTCCACTCTAGCCCCCATAAGATTGATCAAGCGGCGGAACAGCAGCTATGATCTTTCTTACGGTGTAGGACATCGCCGGCTGAAAAAGCGGATTTCTGAATGATGCTTGTTGCTGCAGGCATCATTCTGATATACCCGCACAAAGTCAAGGACGTCATATAACGTACGGCAGGCGGGAAGTGGTTGAGGTTCTCCAGGCTACTTCAGAGATAAAAATAAAAGTCAGCAGTTACAAAAGCTGCAGCTGCTGACTTTCAATATTAGGGCACTTACCTCTCCAGGAATCCAGCGGTGTTCTCTCCCAAGCCAATTTTTTGATCGGCTATTAGGTGCTGCTGCCGCCATCTCCACTTCCCAGGTGGTTCCCTACTGCACATGAGCGAAGCATGCAACCTTTTGTGAATGGGCCAGTTGCGGGGAAGGAGGAGGGGGGCCAAACTTTCAGGTCAGTTCACCGTGGCAAATGTGGTAGCAAAGGGGGAAGGAGGTGGATAAGGGGAGCTTCTCCAGGTTTTTCACCTTAATGCATTCTGTGCATTAAGGTGAAAAACCTTCTGTGCTGTAGCTGCCCCACAGAGTCCCCCTTTTTTCTTACCTGAACCCGATCATTCGAGTGATGAGAATGACAGCAATGGAAGCTGCTGGGCTCAATCAAATCCAACGATGTGGAAGCGCGGGGGGGGGGGGGGGGGTTGGGGGGGCGAGTCGTGCTGTCTGTGTCAATGGATGTAGCAGCAGGACTCGGGAGTGCAGCACCCACTGCGGGATGCCGACGCCTGACGTTTCTTATATGAGGAGGACGGGGCCACCCACCACCTGACCCCGCTCCCTCTGCCGCTAGTGAGGGAAGAAGGGTTCCCCAATGACGTATGGGTGACCCCGCCCCCCTCTGATGTAATGGAAACCTGCATTACATGAGAGGGGGCGGGGTCACCCATACGTCATTGGGGAAGCCCGGTTTCCCCCACTAGCGTCAGAGGGGGCGAGGTCAGGTGACGGGTGGCCCCGCCCTCCTAATATAAGAAATGCCAGGCGCCGGCATCCCGCAGTGTCTCCGACAGTTGAGACAGAAGATGGATGCATGGATGGACTGCGCTGGACTGAGAAATCACCCGTCACTGGATCAGATCAGCCATCGTTGGACCCCGGAGAGATGATCATCTGTCACTGGATAGCAAGAGTGGATTACCACCGCTGTAATCTTATTTTTTTTTATTTTTAATAAAGGAATTTTTCAAAACTGTGTGTTTGTCTTATTTAACTATTTTTTACACTTTCTTCGTGAAATGGTAGGGGTACTTTTGTACCCCCTTACCATTTCAAACGGGGGCAGAATCTGGGGCTCCCCTTGTTAAAGGGGGCTTCCAGATTCTGATAAGCCCCCCGCCCGCAGACCCCCACAACCACCGGCCATGGTTGTGGGGATGAGGCCCTTGTCCCCATCAACATGGGGACATGGTGCTTTGAGGGGTCACAGACCCCCAAAGCATCCTCCCAATGTTGAGGGCATGTGGCCTGGTACAGTTCAGGAGGGGGGGCGCTCTCTCGTCCCCCCTCTTTTCCTGTGGCCTACCAGGTTGCGTGCTCGGATAAAGGGTCTGGTATGGATTTTTAGGGGGACCCCCACGTCAATTTTTTTTAATTTGACGCAGGGTTCCCCTTAATATCCATACCAGAACTGAAGGGCCTGGTAATTGAATTTGGGGGAACCCCACGCTTTTTTATTTTTTATCAATGACTTTCAATGAGTGTTCTCTGTATTACGGAAGCCGACAAAAGACTATATTTACCTGCAGAAATTACACTTTGTGCAGGGACAGTTTTAAGCACGGGAAACATGCGGCCCTTCACAGGCATATTATAGACACCCCCCAAGTACGAAATTTAAAGGAATATTACACTTTTATTGTTTCACTTTAATCATTATTAAAATCACTGCTCCAGAAAAAAAAACGTCCGTTTTTTTTAAAAACTTTTTTTTTTTTTGCATTGATCCATGTCCCCTGGGGCAGGACTCAAGTCCCCAAGCACTTTTTAGGACAATAACTTGCATATTAGCCTTTAAAATTAGCACTTTAGATTTCTCCCACAGACTTGTACAGGGTGTTCGACTCGAACTCGAAGCTTATCCCTAGTAACGGATATGAATTTATCTGAAGTTGCAAATTATCTGAATTATTAACAAATGCAGCATCTAAAAAGAATGGAACATAACAAATTAATAATAAACAACAATGAAAACTTTGTATTATTTATTATAAAATTGTTTCCGTTCCATTTGTTTAGATGCGGAATTCGTTATTTCAGATAAATCGTAACTTTGGATAAATTCGTATTCATTGCGTTCAACAGCCAAATTTGAAAGGAAATTCCAATACCTATAATTTAATAGTTAGTTATTCTTTTAAATTTTCGGATTTTCTTTCCCATTTTCAAATTTTGATCATAACGAATGACCCGGAAAACGGAAAAACAAAAATGAAAATGAACACATTTTTCGGCAGTGTACATGTCTAATCAGGGTTCTGTGCCACTTGCACGGCTGTCTGGGTGGACATTTTTTTTTACAAGGCTCTGGGTTGCTAGGCCAGAAGCCTGAGGCTTATCCCAAGAGACCCTGGCTGCTAGGCTGTCTGAGGCCTATCCAAGTTTGAGAGAAGCAGTGCGGGGTTGGGGCTTTTGGCTGGAAGCCCAACTAAGTTGCAGAGGTTCCACCAGATGGGGAACCGCATGGTTGCCAGTGGTGAGGGAGAAGCAATTGCCACATGGAATGACCACTCTTGTTACCAGAGGCAAGTGAGGATCAAGGTCAGAGATAAAAGGAGACACTGTAGCCATTAAGGGACAACCACTCCAGTTATCAGAGGCCAGTTATGGAAGTCTGAAGAAATACCAGAGCAGCCTTATTCACCAGGCGGGGACGGTGAACAAGTTGGAAAGCTTCAGCAGAGTGCCAAGCCAGGGACCCAGCGGGTTAGCAGGGGTGACACTTGAGGAGAATACAGTAGGTTAGCTGTGGAAGAGCTCAGAGGATCCAGTGATGACTGGGATCTTGAAGTCTAGTGAGAGATCGGGAGCTCAGTGAGTGAAGATCTACAGTAGGATACTGTAAGACAGTGGCAGAATTACCAGGGTCACAACAGTTGCACTTGCGACAGGGCCCCGCCATTCCACCACTTTTTTTTTTTGGGGGGGCAGCAGGGCTGCTATTCACACATGGCTCTGAGCGGAGATCATGTCTGTCATGGAACAGTAGCACAGAGACATCGGCATTATCGTTCTATTTACCTGTCCGTCCTCCCTCACAGGGGATGACACAGGACACACAGCTAATCTAACTTCTCCCCCCTCCCCTCCCCTGTGTGCTGTGAGATCATTAGCTTCACACTTGACTGGCCGCAGAGCACAAAGGAGAGGGGAGGGAGGAGAAGAGGGAGCAGCGAGATCAGCTGTGTGTCCTCTTATCCCCTGCGAGAGAGGACGGGCGGGCAAATAGAACGTTAATGTCGGTGTTTCTGACACCGGCATTTGTGTCCTGAGAAGGCAGATGGCACTGATGGACAAAAATAGCATTCACTGATGGTCACCGATAGGAGGCACCGATGTGAGGCACTAATGGGCACTGATAGGAGGCACTAATGGGCACTGATAGGCATACTGGCATTTGTGTCCTGAGAAGGCAGATGGCACTGATGGACAAAAATAGCATTCACTGATGAGCACTGATAGAAGGCACCGATAGGAGTCACCGATAGGAGGAACTGATAGAAGGCACTAATGGGCACTGATAGAAGGCATTGATGGGCACTGATAGGAGGCATTGATGGGCACTGATAGGATGCATTGATGGGCACTGACTGATCGGAGGCATTTATGGGCACTGATCGGAGGCATTTATGGGCATTGTTAGGAGGAATTTATGGGCACTGATAGAAGGCACTAATGGGCACTGATGGACACTGATAGAAGGCACTAATGGTCACTGATAAGAGGCACTGATGAGCACCGATAGGAGGCACTAATGTTCACCGATAGGCAGCACTGATAGGTGGTAATGATGGGTGCGGATAAACACTGATAGGCAGAACTCAGGCAGTATTGATGGGCAGAATTGAAGAGTACTGATAGGTGGCACTGATGGATGCTATTAGGCAGCATTAATGAGCACTGATAGGTAAAACTTGTAGGTGGAAGTGATGAGCACTGATGGGCAGCATTTATGGGCACTAATAGGTGGCATTGATGAGCACTGATAGATGGCACTGATGATTGGGGAACTGGTTATTGGCGTATACAATTTACGCACATTCTTGACAGTTAACGGCAGTCCTTTCCTAACACAGACACAGTGTGGGAGGAAAGGGCTGCGAATAACCGGCAAGTCTGTTTACATGTGATCAGATGATCACATGGCAAAGGGCCACTGTGATTGCGCTGGATGCATGTCCCAGGGGTCATGCAGGAAGCAGGGTTTTGGGAGGATGTCCATGGATACCCTCTCAAAATTGGAAGCCCGGGGCTCGGATGGAAGGAGGGCAGGGGGGCCCATCATGGTTTTTTGCATCAGGGCCCTGAAGGTTCTAGTTATGCCTTTGCTGGGAGACGTGAGAAAAGATCTATAATGGTTTACTGTGAGTTAAGTGCATGGATCTCTATTGACTGTTCAAAGTTCACTTGTCATAGGAGACAGCAGTTCTACAAATACAGTTGCTGCATCCAGCCTAAAGGACCTCTATCTTTATAGCTGCCTATCTTTGTTTCGGAGTCCGCCAATGGCTTTTGCATCTGCCTAAGGGTGTCCTGGCCCTAAACCCTCTCTCAGTTCTTGTTAAGAGACAATGGGGGTAATTTACTAAGATGAATGTGCTGCGCCAGTTCATACCTTAATTTGTGCACCAGATAAATTATTAAGTGTGTGAACCGGCGCACGCATAAGCGCAACAGATAATATGGTGGTGCATATGATAATGATATGCCATTGATAATAGCGTGCGCCGTATCATTAACAGACCTTTCACACAGGGGCAACACGACTTCCAGCGCGATTTTGGGAGGCAACTTGGACACGACTTGAGTATGAACCACAGCACGACTTGGGGCGACTTACAACAGACTTTAAGTCTCCCCCAGGCCAGGCGACTAATTAAAAAAAAAAAAAACTGGCATAGGTTCCCCTCCAAGAGCATACCAGGCCCTTCAGGTCTGGTATGGATATTCTAGGGGGCCCCCCACTCCCAAAAAAAAGTGGGGGCCCACCTCAAAATCCATACCAGGCCCTTATCCGAGCACGCAAACCTGGCAGGCCGCAGGAAAAGAGGGGGGGGGGATGAGCGAGCACCCCCCCCCCCAAACCGTACCAGGCCACATGCCCTCAACATTGGGAGGGTGCTTTGGGGTACCCCCCAAAGCACCTTGCCCCCATGTTGATAAAGACAAGGGCCTCATCCCCACAACCCTGGCTGGTGGTTGTGGGGGTCTGCGGGGAGGGGGCTTATCGGAATCTGGAAGCCCCCGTTAACACGGGGACCCCCAGATCCCAGCCTCCCCCCTTGTGAAATAGTAAGGGGGTACTATTGTACCCCTACCATTTCACCAAAAAAGTGACAAAAAAGTTTTAAAAATGATAAGAGACAGTTTTTGACAATTCCTTTATTAAAGTCTTCTTCTTTCCATCTTCTTCAGGTCTTCTTCCTTCTATCCTTCGGTTTCTTATTCCATCTTCTTCTTCCTCCGATCCTCTGCTTCTTGCTCCGGTGTTCTCGTCTGGCATCTTCCTCCATGGCGTCTCTTCCCCGCTCCGCAATAGGAGGCTCTGCTGTGTGATGCTTCTCTTCTTCTGACACTTCTATAACTGAACCGTGCGTCAGAGGGGGTGGGGTCGCCGGGTGGCCCCGCCCTCTGTTATATAAGAACTGTCAGAAGAAGAGAAGAGTCAAACAGCGAGAGCCTTCCATTGCTCAGAGCGGCCCGAGAACGAAGCGATAAAGAAGAGATGCTGTTGAGGAAGATGCTGGACGAGAACGCCGGAGCAAGAAGCAGAGGATCGGAGGAAGAAGAAGATGGATGAAGAAAGGAAGAAGGAAGAAGACCCGAAGAAGATAAAAGAATACTTTAATAAAGGTATTGTCAAAAACTAGCTCTTGTCATTTTTAACACTTTTGTCACTTTTTTGGTGACAATTTCACATGGGGGGAGGCCGGGTTCTGGGGATCCCCTTGTTAAAGGGGGCTTCCAGATTCCAATAAGCTCCCCGCCCGCAGACCCCCACAACCAACGGCCAGGGTTGTGGGGATGAGGCCCTTGTCCTCATCAACATTGTGACAAGGTGCTTTGGGGTGTACCCCAAAGCACCCTCCCAATGTTGAGGGCATGTGGCCTGGTACGGTTCGGGGGGGGGGGCTCTCTCATTCCTCCCTCTTTTCCTGCGGCCTGCCAGGTTGCGTGCTCGAATAAGAGTCTGGTATGGATTTTGAGGGGTACCCTCACGTCATTTTTTTTTTTTGTGCGGGGTTACCCTTAAAATCCATGCCAGACCTGAAGAGAGAAAAAAAAAAGAAAAAAGTACGGCATGATAATCATAAATGGGGAATTGCACTGTGTTGCGTGCGCCACAAATCATGGCGCAAACCGTTTGTAAATCAGCCCCAACAAATCTCTTTTGTTCGCATTCAAAAAGTGACTGGTACCCATGTTTTCAACTTGCATTACACCCACCATGCCTAGTAACCCACACTGTGAAGAAGGATGTCAGCTCTCCCTAACTCTGGAGGTCACCATTAGGCCTCTAGGGGTCAGGGACACCACCATATTTGGCATACGTGGGGGAAAGTAATTATTCCTACAGTGGTCATCCCTAGCAACACTGCAACTGCACTGGGATTTCGTTTGGCTCCATGGGAAGGTGGCAAGTAACATCTCTGTTCCTCATAGACTATTATTATCCATCTAAGCTATGTGGGGAAGAACCAACGTGTCTTATTGCTCATGGGAAGGTGTCAGCCTGGTCTTTTTCACTTTATGCTAGCGCTACAGGAGCTAATGCAGACTCCATTAAAGTTTTGGCATGCCACGCGAGGAAGAAGGTGGACGCTGAAGTTCTTGAAGAGCATGTGAACCAATCCCTTGGCAGGGGGAGAAGTTATCGCTCTGCAGAGGAGAAGGAGATGGAGTTGCAAACATACGCACAGCAGTACCCACGATACATGCTCCAAAATCGTTGGGGGAAGGAGAAAGCTGCTGAGTGTGAAGAAAATGTCCAAATTCATCCATCCGACTTCGGCTTAGTATGACCCACGGGTCATGGCTAGCCTTTTTACCTCTAGAGAGACTATTACCGATACGAGTCTTTGGCTAAGGCCCCGTGGGGAGATAGCACTGTACATCTCCCAAAGTTCTGCAGCAATGGGAATCTTTTGCAGGCGATGTTCTGGCTTTGCTGTGTTTCTGCACCTCTGGAACAGGTGTTCCCATTGTGGGGAACTGTTGCTGGTATCACTCGCTCAAACCTGCCATCCGATGTGCTCAAAGTGGGCTGGGCAAGGGGATATGCAACCACGGAGGAAACGCAATATACTACTGCTAATGCGGATTCCAGTGTGTCCATTTTAGCCGGTGCGAATTCTGCCCAGTTAGGGGTCACCGCACCTGCCAGACTCAACGTTTCTGCAGTAGAAGTGGCAGTTCCCACTGCCATCACTTCTTGTGAGTCTCCTGCTGCCACTACTAGTGCTGACCAGGTATTGCCTGCACCACCTATCACTGTGGAAGGAATCAGAGTGCCTGCATCCATCTCTACTATAAGTAAGGCCGCAACGGAAGGTCGCCAGCCCACCATGAGTACCAGTCGGACTAGGCCTGCCCATTCGGCGCCTAAAGCAGGTAAATAAAACTGGGATGGAGAATGTACAGAATGAGTGATAATTATATCAGAAGTGTGCTCTAGTGTAAAGGATATCTACCATTATGGCAGTTATGGCCTCTGTCATTTAAGTTATGGTTGGGACAGTATTGCCAGTGAAAACTGCTGGTTCTGTTCTGAGTAAAGTATTTGCTGCAATGTTGCCACTCCAGAAAAGAGGGAAAAGCTATGTGTAGCCCGTGGCAGGGGCTAAAGACTGTATCGCTTATACTGTACCATGTCTGCTCTGTGCTAATGGCCATGGCAGGGGCCAAGAGTCTTATCTATCAAGATTATTCTTTGTTCCAAGATCCAATCAAGTGGATGTGCAATACTAGATCCCCACTATTGGATTAAAAGGAAAGCCTTTGAAATTACCTTACCCCATGTGTTACTGGTGCTATCTTCAGACTGTAACAAGTTCAATCTAACCAATGTGGATTACAATGTTGAGTTCAGTGGGGCTGTGTGTTGAGTTTGCCGGAAGTTGCTCCACCCCTAGGAAATGTTGTGTTGGGGACACTCCTGTTGTGCTTTTCTACTGGACTGTGCCCCTAAATCCCAGAAGTTGTAGGGAGTGCCCTAAAAAAAGAGTCGTGCTGGCCTATGCTCAGAAATTGCCAGTGTGCTTCCCTCTGAAAAGTAACATGCTGACCTGAAGTTGTGAAATTTCAGCAGGTTTGTGCTTTATCAGTTAAGAAAGCTTGTCAGTCCCTGGCTGTGCTAATGGCAGACCAAGAAATACTTAAAATGCAAGGGGATGTTGTTGACCAGGAGGATGGGCCGTTCAAGAATTATGGTCCCTTGCATGTTAGAATGGCTAAACGTGTCACCTGTAAAAGCTCATGCACCTGTCCCTGTGATGAAAGGAAGCTGCTGGAAAACTAAAATTGTTGACCAAGTTGTTGAATCTCTAGTGAACTGTCTGTTGGACTTTGGGTCTCCAAGGACAATGGGGTATTTAGTTAGGTAGGATGTGCTGTGGCAAAAAAGGGCAAGTTCTCACCTTGAAACTCGAATTATTGGCCTGAAAGTTACACAAGGCCTGTTCTTGTATACCCTGATCACTAGGTGGCCTGAGAGTGCCAGCCTGAGTGAGTCATAATCTCAGTTTTGCTTCAATGTAGATTGATAAGTAAAAATGGGATTTTTATATACAGCTTGCCTGTAAGATACTTTTCTTGAGAGTACATCACGGGACACAGAAGCTCATTACATAGTGGGTTATATAGGCACCTCTGGTGATTGGACACTGGTTAACCCCAATTAAGGAGAGTTCCTCCCCTATATAACCCCTCCCATATGGGAGGCACCTCAGTTTTTTAGCAAAGCAATAGGAAACCATGTAAAACCCAAGAGGAGCGGGAGCCCTGTGTCCCGTGATGTACTCTCAACAAAAGGATCTTACAGGCAAGCTGTATATAAAAATCCCATTTTCTTGATCATACATCACGGGACACAGGAGCTCATTACATAGTGGGATGTCCCAAAGCAATTCTCAGATTGAGGGGAGGGAGACACAGATCATAATTATAGACCGCCATGGGCCGGAGGACCTAAACTGCAGCCTGCAGTACACTGCGCCCAAAGGCGATATCCTCTTGCCCTCTGACATCCACCTGATAGAATCTGATGAATGTGTGGACTGATCACCAAGTTGCAGCCTTACAGTTCTGAGCCAGGGAGGCCTGGTGATGCACTGCCCAAGAAGCACTTACAGCCCTAGTAGAGTGCGCCTTCACTTGAAAAGGAGGGATTTTCCCTTTAACACTATAGGCCTGAGAAATAGCCTGTCTAATCCTCCTAGGGCCTTCCAGCAAAATAAATAAGCAATCAGTTTTCCTTATCTGAGCAGTTGCCTGAAGATAGATACTGATTGCCCTAACCACATCCAAAGTGTGCAAAGATTCTTCTTCTGCGGACTGTGGGTCCAGAAAAAAGGATGGTAGGATTACATCTTGATTCAAATGGAATCCCAAAACTACCTTAGGTAGAAAGGACCTGTTGGGGCGCATGACCACCCGGTCCTTATGAACAATTAGATACGCGTCTTTGCTGGAGAGAGCTGCTAGTTCTGACACTCTTCTAGCCGTGGATATGGCTACCAAGAAAACAAATTTTTTGGTCAAAAAGAACCAATGAAGCCAGATGCAAAGTTTCAAAAGGTTGCCCCTGCAAAGCCGAGAGAACCAAATTCAGATCCCATGGGCATACCGGAGGTTTGACTGGCGGCCTTATCCGCATAGCCCCCTGGATGAAAGCCCGCACCAGGGAATGAGTAAATAAGCCTGGAGGCCGGCTTTCTGACATTAACCAGAGTAGAAAAGAACTGGTCCCAAAAGCCCACGGTCTCTCAGAATGTGGGTCTCAGCAGCCAAACCGTCAAATTCAGACTGTGTAAAGCAGAATGATAAATCGGACCCTGTGAGAGCAGATCTGGCCGGAGGGGGAGGATCCATGGCCTGCCTACTGCCAACTTCATGATCTCTGCATACCACGGTCGCCTGGGCCAAGCCGGAGCTACCAAAAGGACCGATTTTGTCTCCCTCTCGACTCTTCCCAGGAACCGCGATAGAAGCGGGTACAGGGGGAAGGCATAAATCAGATTGTACTGATCCCAGGGAACTGTCAGAGCATCTGACCCCTGAGCAAGTTTATCTCTTGTTCTTGACACAAATTTGTCCAGTTTTCTGTTGAACCTGGACGCAAACAGATCTACGTCTGGAGTACCCCACCTGTGACATATGTCCAAAAACACGTTGGGGTGCAGAGCCCATTCTCCTGGGCACAACCGCTGGCGGCTCAAAAAATCCGCCTGACAATTTTCCACTCCTGAAATGAAGACTGCAGAAAGGCATGGAACATGCTTTTCTGCCCAGACAAGTATGCGATTCACCTCTTTTTGCGCAACCGGACTCCTGGTACCGCTCTTGTGATTTAGGCCACTGCTGTGGCATTGTCGGACTGAACCCGAACAGGGAGACCCCGTAGTCTGGAAGACCACTTCATGAGAGCCATGTAAACTGCCCGGATCTCCAAGATATTTATGGGCAATAGCTTCTCGATCGCAGACCATCTCCCCTGCGAGCATGTCTCCTCTAACACTGCTCCCCAGCCTGTCAGGCTGGCATCTGTCGTAATAACCTTCCATGGAAGAGGAAGAAAAGTTTTGCCTTTCAGCAAATTCTCGGTTTGTAACCACCAGACTAGACTCTTGCGTGTCCCTGGGGATAAACGCATAGGAAGATTCAAGGATTGGGGCTTCCTGTTCCAAGCCGCAAGGATGCATCTTTGTAGAGGCCTTGAGTGGAACTGGGCAAATGGAATGGCCTCGAAGGAGGCGACTATTTTCCCTAACAGTCTCATGCACAAGCGAATGGGGGAAGATCTCCTGCCCAGAATTAGGCGCACCAGATCGCCAATGGCCAAGGCTTTTGGCCTTGGAAGAAACACCTTGCCCTGAGCGGTGTCGATAAATATACCCAGGTATTCCAACCTGGTAGCAGGCTGTAGGGACAACTTTTCTAGGTTTATAATCCAACCTAGGCGCTGCAGGTGTTCTAGTGTTCTGGAAACACTGAGGTTCAGGCAGGAACGCTACCGTTTTCTCCATGAGAAGCAAGTCGTCTAGATAAGCCATGACGGCTATACCCTGAGCTCTTAGGTTTGCCAAGAGAGGGTCCAGAATCTTTGTGAAGACTCGAGGGGCCGTAGCGAGCCCGAACGGCAATGCCATAAATTGAAAATGGTGCCGCTCTACCGTGAACCTTAGATACTTTTGGTGTGCGGGAAAAATTGGCACATGGAGATATGCATCCTTGATGTCTATTGATGCCATAAACTCTCCCCCTTGCAGGGAGGAGACCACAGTGCGAATTGACTGCATTCGGAAGGACCGGATGCGTAAAAACCGGTTCAGATCCAGGATAGGTCTGACACTTCCATTTGGCTTTGGAACGGTGAAGAGATTAGAGTAAAACCCAGAACCCTGTTCTTTTGGGTCCACTTCTACGATCACCCCCTGGGATAGTAGATGATCTAAGGTCAGAAATAGCAGTTTTTGCTTTACTGGGTCCCTGGGGATCCTTGACCTTAGAAAGCGAGAAGGTGGAATCTCCTGAAACTCTAGCTTGTAGCCCAGAGATACCAAAGAGATCACCCACTTGTCCCGGATCTCTTCCCACCAGGCTTCCGCAAACTGCCGAAGCCTTCCCCCCCACTCGGCCGAGCGGGGGCGCCCCTTCACAAGGAAGCTTTTGGGCTCTGCTTGGCAGGATTTCGCCCCCAAGTCTTTTTCTGCCACTGGGCTCGGCCCTGAACCTTTCCTGTAGAGGAGGGTTGAGAAGGCCGTCGCCACTGCTTAGAGCTTGATGCTCTGGGAGAGAGAGAACGCCTAAAAGATGGACGTTTGTTCCTTTTGACTGGAAGGAGAGTAGATTTACCCCCTGAACTTTTTTGAACGAATTTGTCTAATTCTTCTCCAAACAAATGTTCCCCTTTAAACGGGAACCCAATCAAATGCTGCTTGCATGATAGCTCGGCTGCCAAATTCTTTAGCCACAGGGCCCTTCGCATGTGTACCAACAGGAGAGACAAACGAGATGCCTGTTGGACAGAGTCCAAAATCGCATCAATCATAAAACACAAAATTTGAGGTATTTTTGCATAATTCTCCACTTCTTCACTGGGAAGGAGGCCAAGCATCTGCTTAACCTGTTCTTTGAGGAACTGGCACAACCCCACGGCTGCGACTGTAGGTTGCACCACAGTGCCAGTCATGGAAAAGGAGGCTTTTAATAATGTTTCCAACCTCTTATCAGTTGGATCTTTAAATTCCTGAGCATTATCCAACGGACAGGTCAGGTTTTTATTCACGCAAGAAACAGCCGCATCGACAGATGGGACCCCCCATTTCTTGGTGAAACTTTCCTCCAGAGGATAGTGCATAGAAAACCTTTTAGGAGGAGAAAACAGTTTATCGGGATGTCCCCAATCCTCATACATCAATTTATCCATTAAGGGATGAATTGGAAAGGAAAAGGCAGTCTGTGGGATTTTCCTGACTCCCAGGGAAGAAACAGAGGCCGTAGCGACTTCAGCAGCAGGCATTCTGAATGTAGTACGTACCAATTCAGTATAATACTGCACCTGTTTTCTGAGCGCCTGGGAGGAAGGGACTCTCTCCTCTTCCTCCGATTCCTCCGACTGCTCAAGATCCCTGTCTCCTCATTGTCAGAAGAATCATCTGAGAGAGGAATCTCAGCAGAGGGAGGGGATCTACCGCTTTTCCTGCGATATTTCAGGGAAGCAGAAATAAAATTCTTCAAAACCCTCCAATGTAGCCCTAAGGGAGTCCTCAGTGACGTATACCGGGGCTGAGACATTAGGAGAGGCTGCGAAACCTGACAGGGGCACCGACTCATCCTGTGAGGCTGGCTCCAGTCTTGCGGGGGGGGGATGGTAACTTACAGGCCTTTTTAGAACCCCTGGACCTAGGCAGTGATTTACCAGTGCCCTTTTTACCTCCCCCTGAGACCCTCTTATGAGGAGACATAGTCCTAAGCTACAAAGCAGAGGTACTAGTACAAAGTGCAATCACTGTTTT
Organism: Lithobates pipiens; assembly: GCF_037356315.1. Classification (NCBI taxonomy): domain Eukaryota; kingdom Metazoa; phylum Chordata; class Amphibia; order Anura; family Ranidae; genus Lithobates; species Lithobates pipiens. The sequence continues at coordinate 188,367,144 of NW_027507785.1, read as the reverse complement.
GTTAAAAGTCTCACAATAAAATATATATGCTTAATACTGCACAACCTGATGCTGAGTAGGTGTCTAAGGCTTGCCTGGATCCAATCCCCTGGGATGCTTACTGCCCACAGCTCCTGTGTCTCTCACTTACAGCCCCCTGACGCTCTGGGCTTTTAAAACTGCCGCCTCGCACCTGCGTAGTACAGCGCCGTGCACACCAACGTGCACGGCTCACAACCACACTCCCCCCTCCTCCATTAACCCGTGAGTGCGCTCGGCGTGCATGCACGAGGACCATCGGAATCCAAGGGGGGAAAGGAATCTCATCAGAGCTGCGTGGGACCCCCAGACTACGTGGGACCCATGTATTACCTTATTGTGGCAGGGACTGCAGTGGAGACGTGAGACCTCTGGAGAACCAGGCTTCACTGAGTGTGTGTACTGAAAGGCATGTAAGTATGCATCAGGCTGCTCTTACTCCCTCTAGTGGTGGAAACCAGGTATGACATACAACTGCTCAAATGAAGAAATCCATCATATAATTATATATAGGATTAACTTCCCTTACCTGTCCTCGCCGCAGGAATTGCTGAAAACAGACTGATTCCAGCCTTCACCCATCACGGCGGGCAGAGTTTGCCAACCTTCAGGTTTTTCTGGGGTTCTTTCTCAGAAGAACCTCCTACCTGGACCTTGTAAAAGACTATGCCAGAAACTTTTGTGCCACATGTGTAAACAGTACACCAAGTCTGGTTTTCCCAGAGCCCAGTCTTCCAATAGGAGAGGACTTACAGGCCAAACCTAGTTTCTTTGGATGACGAGGCCCGGGTACCATACCATCTTGGGAGTCAAATATCGGCCCGAGATATGGATCCAGTTTGTTGTAGCCCTTAGGCCCTCGCAGGGACCTGCACAGAGCTTTCTTCATAGCACATGTTTTACGTGACCAACCACCATAGACACTGGCGAAAAAACTGACGTGCCTCCCATATGGGAGGGGTTATATAGGGGAGGAACTCTCCTTAATTGGGGTTAACCAGTGTCCAATCACCAGAGGTGCCTATATAACCCACTATGTAATGAGCTCCTGTGTCCCGTAATGTATGATCAAGAAATGAATTTTCTAGAATTGCTCTGGAAAAGGGGTGTCACTCTTGAGGGGGGTGGGGCCCATTTTCAACTGTAAATATGTCTAAATATAGTCATTACTAAAAGTAAGATATGTAGATTGAGATATATCACTGTGTTCATTTTGCACTAAATTTTGCTCTCGGCTAAGAGTGGACAAACTTCACTTATGTACATATTGCACTGTATTGTTGTAGGATTAGGATGTGTTTCTATGTTGTCTATTTCTTCTTTCAGGTGTTCCAGCACCCTTTGCGTCTTCCTTGGCTAAGGTGAGACAATATCCTTGACTTGTATACTAACGCAAATTTTTCTATTATGTATATATTCGATAGTTAGGATATAAGGTTACTGTTATTGCATTTTTCCCTCATTAGTTCGGGTGGTCCGCCACAAGTAAAACTGTAAATACTGTCATATATTTATTGTCCTTGTGCAGACTGACACTGCCTTTGTACATAAGCTAGGTTTACTCATTTAATGTGGTATGCCACATGCGTTACCATTTTCATCCTTCCCCGTTACCCTACCTATCCAGGTTTTACTAGGACATTCGTTCTTAGGATTGATAATATATTTTTTTATTTTTTGTTGCAAACTCCGAGACATAGTTTGCTGGGCAGGGGGAGGATATAGCACCCTGATAGTACGCAGGGTTGCTAACAAATTTAGCTTGCTAGGTGGCAACTAGCCTGGCTTATTGTTAGGGGTCTTTTTCCTCAATGCTGGATTTGATGCACCTCTCTCATCTGTCACTAGGAGGCATTGTTGCTTGTAGCCGTAGAGTGATAAGGGCATAGGGAATCCAGACTAGTAGTGAATAGGTTGACTCAGCCAATTGGCAGGGGTTTTCTTTAGCCCCTTGACCTGCTGGGAGCGCCTATTTATTTGGGAGGAATCAGGTGATCAGGGTTCTGTGCCACCTGGATGGCTGTCTGGGTGGAAGTGTGTCACAAGGCTCTGGGTTGCTAGGCCAGAAGTCTGAGGCCTATCCCAGGAGCGGCTGCCTGCTAGGCTGTCTGAGGCCAGGTTTAAGAGAAGCAGCGCAGGGAAGCCCAACCAAGTTGCAGAGGTTCCACCGGACAGGGAACTGCATTGTTGCCAGCGGTGAGGGAGAAGCAGTTGCCACATGGAACGGCCACTCCTATTAGATCAGAGATAAAAGAGACAGAGTCGCTAATTAAGGGACAACCATTCCGGTTATCAGATGCCAGTTATGGAAGTCTGAAGAAGTACCAGAACAGCCTTATTCACTAGCCGGGGACGGTGAACAAGTGGGAAAGCTTCAGCAGAGTGCCAAGTCAGGGACCTAGCAGGTTAGCAGGGGAGACGCTTGAGAAGAATACAGTGGGTTAGCTGTGGAAGAGCTCAGGGGATCCAGTGATGACTGAGACCTTGAAGTCTAGTGAGAGACAAGGAGCTCAGTGAGAAAAGATCTATAGTATGATACTGTGAGAAAAGATCTATAACCGGTTACTGTAAGTTACGTGCATGGATCTTTATTGACTGTTCAAAGTTAATTTGCCATAGGAGACATCAGTTCTACATATACAGTTGCTGAATCCAGCTTAAAGGTCCTCTACCTGTATAGCTGTCTGCCTTTTCAATGTCTCAGAGTCTGCCAATTGCTATTGCATCTGCTTAAAAGGTATCCTGGCCCTAAACCCTCTCTCGCCCCCAGTTCTTGTTAAGAGACAAAAAAAAATCTCTTTGTTCACATTCAAAAAGTGACTGGTGTCCATGTTTTCAACTTGCATTACACCCACCATGTCTAGTAACCCATACTGTGAAGAAGGATGTCATCTCTTCCTAACTCTTGAGGTCATCATTAGGCATCTAGGGGTCGGGGACACCGCTACATACAGTATATTTAAACCAACCATACCATACAGTATATTTTCAAAACCAACCTTCACATATAGGCGTGGGGCTCCAATCATTTTTTGTGCATGTAAGTAGACCGGTTGTAGATGGTTTATATCCCTTTTCACATGAAAATGTCAAGGTTTCTTTGTCCTTATAACTAGTTTTAGCATTGCTTACTCCCCCGTGAATAATCGTTGGTGGGATGCACTTGACTTCTGTGTAAAATAAAGAAATACACATGTTAAATACAGTTTTAGGGCAATAAAGACAGTCAACTTTATTTCTTTTTTTTTTTTTCTATTTCAATATGTTTATTGAGAATTTTTGAATAAACAGTAATAAACAAGAGATTACAATCTACTCCTTGTGAGCCCTCGCAGGGGCCACTAATCATGAATACAAACCCAAAGGGCAAACCATCACAGTATATTTCTAGTAAACTCAAGATAAGGAAGGGAGATGAGCAAGAGATGAAATCGAGACTGGTTCAGTACCAAACAACTCGTTCCTTTGTTGTTTCCTGCGGGTAAGCCCTTTTCCTACTACCCCCGTCCATGGGTGGCAGCAGTTTTTATTAGCAATGGGAGAGATTACTAAGGAGAGTGAAGAGAGATAGGGAACAGAAGAAGGAAGGGTAAAGAGGAAAAAAAGTGGGAGGAAAGGCAGGGGGGAAGCTCGGGCTCGGACGCCCGCCAGGGGAATTTAGACCAAGCCCAGGCATGCCACTTGGAGCGTGGGGAACTCATAGGAGATCCACGGCTCCCAGATCTTTAGAAATTTAGCATGTGAATCATGGACAATACTGGACATACGTTCCTGAAGTAACATAGCAGTCATGCGTGTCTTAACCCCTTGAAAATCTACCCGTTGCGACTTCCAGGCTTGGGTAATGGCCCGCTTGGCCGCTATAAATAGATAGGTAGCCAGCTTCTGTTGAGGGCCGCGCAAGCCAGGAACCGGGCAATGTAGGAGAGCTAGCCTAGCATCCCTTCGGATCGTTAGATGAAAGAGTGTCTGCAGTAAGCCAAAAACCCTAGACCAGAACCCCACCAACCTTGGGCAAGCCCAACATGTGTGCATGACATCACCTCGCTGTCCACAGTTGCGGAAGCATCTGTCAGTACTCCCAGGGAATGCCCGAGCCGTGTACCATTGGAACATTACTTTATATGCGGCCTCGAGGGTATTTGTGTTGAACGAGCATTTGGCGACCGTGTTCCAGGCTCTGTTCCAATCCTCTGGGTCTACTGGAGCCTGAAGGTCCTTTTCCCATTGAGTCATATAAGAGAGGGGTGCTGATGGCGAGCGACCATTCAGGGAGGCATAAATGGCCGAAATGAGGCCCGGGGACCCTGGGGAGTGATGGCATGTATGTTCAAAAAAAGTTTTTTGGAAGGGATAGGTGGACGTGCGGCGCAATGTTACAATCCAGGGCTTTAATTGGATAAAGTGATAATGCTCCATGACCGGCGCCCCCTGCATTTCCCTGATACTCTCCCAGGAGGGGAGTGAACGTGAAGAAAGAAAATTTTGGACTTGTGGGTAGACATGCGAAGACCACCAGGAGAATGCTTGGGGCTCCACCAGACCGGGTGGGAAAAGAGGGTTATGGGTGATGGGAAGTAGGGGTAGGAAGGGGGACATCAGATTGTTAGCAGAGCGAACTGAGTCCCACACCTGCAGACCATGAAGCAGCATGGGGCTCAGGGAGGGAGGGCGCAGATTCCTGGGGAGCCAGAGGAGTGCCTGAAGTGAACACGGGTCAGAACCAGGCACCTCCAGGAGCACCCACAGAGGAACATCCGTGGTTGCATGAAGCATGGTCAATGGGGAGATCTGGGCCGCTATGTAGTATTTAGAGATATTGGGGACCCCCAGGCCTCCCTGGAGCCTATGGGTATAAGGGTCGCTCTAGGTACCCTGGGGCGTTTGTGCGCCCATATAAATTGGAGGATCCTATTCTGCAGGAGTCAGAGGAAAAAAGCGGGTACCCGGACAGGCAAAGTGCGAAAATAATAAAGGACTTTGGGAAGGATCGTCATCTTCGCCGCTGAGATCCTCCCTACCCAGGAGAGTGAGGGAAATTGCCAGGCTTGCATAAGGGTGGACACCATGTGTAATAGGGGATAATAATTGGCAGAGAAAAGGGAAGAATAGGCTGGCGTCAATTTGACCCCTAAATAGTCAATCGAGTGGGATGCCCAACGATAAGGAAAATGGTCCTGAAGTCGCTGTAACAGTTCTAGAGGGAGGTTAACATTCAGCGCTGTGGTTTTGGAGGGGTTAATTTGAAGACCTGAGAAGGCTGAAAATTGGTCTAATACAAGTTGCAGGTTGGGCAGGGAGATGAGCGGGTTTGATATAGTCAAAAGGGCGTCGTCCGCAAATAGGTTCACTTTGTATTGAGTGCCCACGTAAGGGATTACCGAGATATCGCTATTGGCCCTGATCGCCGCCGACAGCGGCTCTAATGCCAGGATAAACAGTTCCGGGGACAGGGGGCAGCCCTATCTAGTTCCCCGGAGTATTGGGAAAGGGTCAGAAAGGAAGCCCGTGTATTTTACTGACGCCGACGGAGCGGAATAGAGGGCCTGGATCCATTGCAGGAAATGTGGACCAAATCCCCATTTGATTAGAACAAAATAAAGGTAATCCCAGGAGAGTGAATCAAATGCTTTATAAATATCTAGGGAGAGCAAGAGTCCTGGTATTTTGCTCTGATTAAGTATATGGAGAAGATGGACCACCTTGCGGACATTGTCCCCCGCCTGGCGACCGGGCACAAAGCCCACCTGATCCCTGTGAATGAGGGCCTGAAGATATCTGTTGACCCGCGTACTTCGGACCTTTCCCAGTACCTTCAGGTCAACATTCAACAGGGAGATGGGACGAAAGGACTGTGGGTCCGTGGCTTCCTCAGGCGACTTAGGGATCATAGAGATATGGGCTTTCAGCGAGTCCGACGAGGGTCCTGCACCGTCCTGCCAAGCGTTGAAATAAGACGTGAGATGGGGCGTGAGCAGGGGTGCAAATGTCTTATAATATAGACCGGTAAAGCCGTCCAGACCCGGAGCCTTGGAAGGCTTAAGGGACTTTAAAAAAACTTCTGCTGAAATGAATTAGGAGCGTAGTATCCAACCAAAGTGACCTCCTGGTCCCACAGGGTGCCCTGCAGGATCAAATATCTACCCGTAGGGTCTGCTATTTCTTTAGAACAGATAAATTGGACGTTATGCCGAAAGGCCATCAGCACCCCTCTTTGCTTCTCAGAGGCAGAGGCTGTAAAAAACATTGGATAATGGGGGGACAAATATTTGGGGGATGAGGATTGGGAGAACCTGGTCTCCTGCAGACACACCACATCAATAGATTGAGATTTTAAATGACGGAAGACCTTCGACCTTATTGGGGAAATTGAACCCATGGATGTTCTGCGAGAATATTTTCACCACATTTTTGAGCCATCTGGGGGGTAAAGGAAGGTACCTATAATTAAAACGCAGCCAGCAAGGTACGTACTTACCCTGATCCCATGGCGAGGCAGTCCGAGCCCGAGTAGGGGAGCGGGAGGGAGGAGAGCACAGAGGAGAAGAGGAAGAGAGAGAAGAGGAAACACTGAGTAGACAAGTAACACACATAAACACCACAATGGGTGGGCATGGCATCCCGTTACAGGACACTAAAAGAGGTGGCTTCACCACCAACCACAAGGCTAACAAATAGTAAAACATAACAACATTGGCAACAATAGTACTGCAATTTTGCTAGAGCATTACTACCTTATTACCCTATTACCGCCCCTGCACAGGGCTACGAAAACTAGACCAAAAATAGGTGAGACAAGCTAAGCCCATCTCGTAGAACCGCTGCCGGGTGGCAGTGAGTAGAACTGACCATGGGGCTAAAGGTTCTCCCCAGCGGGCACCACCCCGCAGGGAGCGCCCGAGGAGAGGACGCAACCCCCGGTCCCCAAACGTGACCCCCGCGCTGGAGCGCCGCCAGGCCCCCGGGAGTCCACCAAAAAAAGAGAGAAAAAAAAAAGGGGGGGGGTACCCCGCAAGGCCCAGTGTCACAGTCCAGCGGGGAGCCACCAGCGCGAATCATGACCCGTCCCCTCAAGGGGGGGTATACCCAAAATAAACCATGGCTTGACCCAAACAAGGAAGGGAGGATAGGGAGGAAGCGGAGGGATTGGATAAAGCAAAAATAATATAAAAAGATAAAAAAATATATAAGAGGGAGGGAGAGGCAAGGGAAGGGGAACAAGAGGGGATGCTGGGAGGAGCAGGGAGGGGCAGGAAGGGGGGAAAAATAGAGGAGCAGGGTAAGGGGAGTAGGGGAATTTAAAGGGGAACTGGGAGGGGCCATGGGTAAGGGGAGGGGGGGAGTGGGGACGAGGGGGGAAGGAAGGGTAAAATATAAAATAAAAATTAAAAATTAAAGAAAATGCAAGATTGAAGCCCCGTATGGTTCTTAGGGTCCAGAGGACAACCTGCATACACAATAAGTAGACATTACATACAGTACTCCCGGAACCGGCCCCCCAGACTGCCCCTATCCCACCAGGATTATAGTCCCATTTCACTGTCTAATTTTCCTTCCCCTTCCCTCCCCTTTCTTTAAAGGAAGAAGGAAAAAAAAAATATATAAAAAAAAAATTTGTCCTGATAAAGGGCCCTCAGGCTAGCTGAGTGGTCTGGGCAAAATTAGGCAGTCTAAGCAGGGCCGGATCACTGGCAGAAGCCCAAAGTCTAGAGTGAAGGCGCATAGGGCCTCTGGATTAAACAATAAACCAAAGTAAAACCAACTATAAATTTGGAAATAAGAACAAGGAGGGGGGGGGAGGTATGAACAAGGAGCGCTTGGGCACATCATCTGGCAGAATACTAAGTCCCGCACCAGGAAGAGACAAAAAGTACTCCAAAGGCCTGGGGAAGGCAACTGAGCCAAAAGCAAGGAATCATGGATGGGCTCATCCGTGCAGTCGTCATCCTGGATCTGAATAGGAGGATCGTACATGCGGCTGGGCATCAGGTGGGGGTCGTTTCCTGTTGCTGACTGGCTCCCATACACGGCCCAAGCACCGAGAAGTGGGTTTAGGACCTGGAGCCCTCTCACGGAGGCTGGGGTCATCTGAAGGGGGGAGCAAGTGTAATGCCTCAAAAGTCGCTTGAGCTTCCTCCGCGGTGCGCACAGTGTAGCCCCGACCTTGGTAGGTGAAAGCGAGGCGAAAAGGAAAGCCCCATGTGTATTTAATGTGGCGTTCCACCAGATCTGAAGTGTATGGTTTTAGTTGACGTCTCTTTTGCACTGTGGTGGGGGCCAGATCAGTAAAGAGCTGGTATTTGTGACCTTGGAAGCGGAGGTCAGGCTTGTCCCGTGCTGCTCTAAGCAGTGTTTCCTTCGTGCGGTAGTACGTGAACTTGATGATAATGTCCCAAGGGGCCCCCCCTCCTTTCTCGGTCCCAGGGCCTGATGGATCTGGTCAAACTCCATGCGATCAATAGGGATGCCTGGGACCAATTCCTGGAATAGGGCCGTGGCCGTGGAAGTTAAGTCCTCAATAGTTTTGGGAAGTCCCCTAAGCCTAAGGTTCCCACATCTAGACCTGTTCTCATAGTCCTCTAATTTTAGGAGAGCTGCATCCAGGTCCCTGCGTAGGTCCTGCAAGTCCTGCTCATGGTGATCAATGACCGTTGCTGCAGCCTCCATTCTATCTTCCAACGCATTCGTACGGTTGCCAAGTTGACGGATTTCCTTCGTGAGATACGTGGCCAGTTTGGAGGTGGCTGCTGACAGTTCCCCCCTGCAGCATGGTTTTAAAGCGAGATAGCAGGTCAGCTATAGAAGGTGCTACACATGGCTGCTGGATTCCAGGTAAGCTTTCTGCATCCGAGCAAGCTTCAGGCTCACCAGTCAGCAGCGGAGGGGTGAAGTCCATGGCCTGCGAGTTCAACGGACCGTCCGGTGGAAAGGCCTCGAGGCTTGCACACACAGCCTGTCTCCTCGAGGTGCTCCGCGCTGTGCCTGATTTGCGTCCCATAATGTCAGCCTCAATTTCGGGGTATAGCGAGCCCAAATTAATGTGCAGGAGCGGCGATTTCACTGTCGGTGTGGTCGGTGGTGGAGAAGCGCCATTAGTTTGCGACCATCTTGGTTCTTAGTTCATGAGCACCCTCAGTATGTAATGATTTCAGGTAATGTTAAGGAATTACAGTCTCCCCTCACATCAACAGGCTATGGAAAGAAAAACTTTAGGGTGCTGGGTGTAGCAAGATGGCCGCCGTCATCCAGCACAGGCCGAAGCCTGGGCCTTTCCTGAGAAAAGGGGCTGCTGCAGAGTAGCACGTGGCCTAGGTTCACGGGGGGTTACCAGGGCCCGTTCTAATACAGTCTCCTCACAACCCAGGAAGATAGCGCCCGCCCGGGTGGGGTAGATTAGCCTGGGAGTGTAGAAGCAACCCAGCATGGGACTCACCAGGCCTAGGGAAGTCCGTGGAGGGGACCGAGCGGTGGCTCCCGTTTTCCGAGGTCCGGCGACTAGGGGGATCTTCACCTGGCGACCCCCCGCTGCCCATGCGGTGATTCTCGGCGGAGATGGCAGGCAAGAGTGGCGATCCCGGAGGCCGAGTAGGCCGCAAGATGGCGGCCGGCGAGCTGCTGATGGGATCCGTGACGGGCCGTATCGTTCAGCCTGAGGGTTGAGGAGAGCCGCCAAACCTGGATGGGGCTGTACAGGAGAGCCCAGCCAAGCAGACAAGTCCTTTTTGGGGAAGAAAGATTCATCCACAGCGGAGGATGGCTGTGGATTCTGAACCGATCGGTGGAGCTCAGCCTCAGTGCGTCCTGCTGCTTTGCCGTCCGGCCACGCCCCCCCCCCCCTTTTTTTTTTTTTTTTTTTTTTTTTTTTTTAAATGGGGCCAATATAATGGGGCCAATATATACTGTATTGTTATCCAAGTTTTTGTATGTTACATTTTGCGCATGTTTAAACATCATCTTAGCTACCTCATGTCATCATGACGTCACTTCCAGTTCTGGACTGATGTAAACAATTAATTTTTTTTTAGAGCAAAGTTTTAAATGGAATGCTTTCCATTGTAGAGGAGAGATGTAGGGTCTTATTGACCCCAGATCTCCACATAACGAGGACCTATCATGCTTTATTGTTGTCACAAAGAGATGTTTACAAAGTCATGCGACACAACACCCAAACAAAATTTTTATAATTTTTTTTCACACAAATAGAACTTTTTGGTGGTATTTAACCACTTCAGCCCTGGAAGAATTTACCCCCTTCCTGGCCAGAGCAATTTTTGCGATTCGGCACTGCGTCACTTTAACTGACAATTGCGCGGTCGTGCGAAGTAGCCCTCAAACAAAATTCACCTCCTTTTTTCCCCACAAATAGAGCTTTTGGTGGTATTTGATCACCCCTGCGGTTTTTATTTTTTGCGCTATAAACACACAAAAAAAAAATTATTTTTTACATTTTGCTATAATAAATATCTCCCAAAAATATATTTTAAAAAAGCATTTTTTCCTCAGTTTAGGTCGATACGTATTCTTCTACATATTTTTGGTAAAAAAAAAAAAAAAAAAAGCAATAATATATTATATTTTATTATTATTATTATTATTATTATTATTATATTATAATATATTATATATTAAATATAACCAATATTGATTGGTTTGCACAAAAGGCATTTTTATTAATTTTTTTTTTTTTTAGTAGTAATGGCAGCGATCTTTTTTTTTTTTTTTTTTTTTTTTTTGTGACTGACATTATGGCGGACACATAGGACATTTTTGACACATTTGTGGGACCACTGTCATTTATACAGCAATCAGTAGACATGTGCATTCGTTTTTGTCCGAATGCATTTTCGTCCAGATTTCAGGTATTTTCGCTATCGTTTTGACAAATGATAATGAAGGCACAGAATCCGAAAAACGAAAGATCCGACATAAATAAATGCTTTATTTTCGTTTTCGTTTTGACACAGTTCGATACAGACAGGAGATTCGACATGACTCTGACAATAATAATCTGTGTCTATTGAACTTGTATCATAACAGTCCATTCATTCACGCAGGGGTAACACGTCTTTGGGAGGCAACTTGGACACGACTTGAGTATGACTTACAGCACGACTTTAATGCAAAAAAAGGCATGGGTTCCCCTTCAAGAGTATACCAGGCCCTTCGAGTCTGGTATGGATATTAAAAACTGTACCAGGCCACATGCCCTCAACATTGGGAGGATGCTTTGGGAGTAGCCCCTCAAAGCACTTTGTCCCCATGTTGATGAGGACAACGGCCTCATCCGCACAACCCTGGCTTGTGGGGGCCTGCGGGCGGGGAGCTTTAACAAGGGGACCCCTACCATTTCACCAAAAAAGTGACAAAAAAAGTGTTAAAAATGACAGGAGACGGTCTTTGACAAGTCCTTTATTAAAGTCTTCTTTCATCCTTCTTCTGGTCTTCTTCCTTCTTTCATCCTTCGATTTCTTCCTCCGATCCGCTTCTTCTTGCTCCGGTGTTCTCGTCCGGCATCTTCCTCCATGGCACCTCTTCTTCATTCTCGGAACCATGGGAACCATGCGTCAGAGGGGGCGGAGTCACCAGGTGGCCCCACCATCCGTTATAAAAGAACTGTCAGAAGAAGAGAAGCGTCACACAGCGGGAGCCTCCCATTGCGCAGAGCGGCTCGAGAACGAAGAAGAGACGCCGTGGAGGAAGATGCTGGATGAGAACACCAGAGCAAGAATAAGCAGATCGGCGGAAGAAGAAGATGGAGGAAGAAACCGAAGGATGAAGAAAGGAAGAAGACTAGAAGAAGGAAGATGAAAGAAGACTTTAATAAAGGACTTGTCAAAGACTGTCTCCTGTCATTTTTAACACTTTTTTGGTGAAATGGTAGGGGTACTTTTGCCCCCTTACCATTTCACACAGGGGGAGGCTGGGATCTGGGATCTCTGCTGGTGGTGATCAGAGAGGTGAGCCTCTCTGATCACCACTATTACTAGTAAAAAAAAAAAATATATATATATATATATATATATATATATATATATATATATATATATATTTAATAAAAATTCCATAAAACTATCCCCCATTTTGTAAACGCTATAACTTTTGCGCAAACCAATCAATAAATGCTTATTGCGATATTTTTGTTAAAAAAAAAAAAAAAATGTAGAAGAATACGTATTGGCCTAAACTGAGGGAAATTTTCAAATTTAATATATAAAACACATTAAAATGAGCTGATACATAAGAAATACACATGATAGCAATATAAATGAATGAAATCCTGGTAGTTTTATACATAGTGGTTACAATGTGATACTGATTTGCCTCATACAAAGTCTCATGACCAATGTATCCTTTTCTTGTATATATACACGTAGGGATGGAGGCATTACTCTCTCTAGGTGCCGCAGACCACAACAATTTTTGTTTACCTAGATTTTTTTTTTTTTTAATTCTTGTTATACCAACGAATGTGATTACATAGTTAGTCAGGTTGAAAAAAGACACAAGCCCACCTAGTTCAACCAATAAAGGGAAAAAAAAAAAAAAAAAAAAAAAAAAAAGTTTGACAGGCTTCATGCATTTGTGAACATTAGGGATGAGCTTGGTGTTCAACTCGAACGCATGTTCGACTCGAACACCGCCTGTTCGCCCGTTCGGTGAAGCCAGAACTCTGTGGGCCGTTCGCGCCAATTTCGCGTGGTGCTCACGGCCCACAATGCACTGCGCCATCGCAGTGCATTGCTGGCTTATGATTGGCCAAGCATGCACTGTGACCCCACATGCTTGGCCAATCACAGCGCCGGCAGCCATGAGAGCCAATTATAGCTCAGGCTGTGTAGTACACGCCCCACACTATATAAGGCTGCCAATGTGGCGGCCTTGTGCAGTGTTCCGGTGTCTGCAGGAGTTAGTGGATGTTGTCTGCATAGCCTTCTGTCCTGCTTTTCCGGCATAGCCTTCTGTCCTGCTTTTCCGGCATAGCCTTCTGTCCTGCTTTTCCGGCATAGCCTTCTGTCCTGCTTTTCCGGCATAGCCTTCTGTCCTGCTTTTCCGGCATAGCGTTCCGTCCTGCTTTTCCGGCATAGCGTTCCGGCATAGCGTTCCATCTGGGGTTTCCGGCATAGCGTTCCGTCCGGCGTTTCCGGCATAGCGTTCCGTCCCGCGTTTCTGTCGGATCCATACGGGCTGGGGTTTGTTTCATTTTGTTTGTCGTCCCATTTTCTCTCCCGTATAATACAAGTCATACGATGCACGCTCATTTCTTTGCACTTGTACGTCTACCCACCAAGGTTTGTGGGTACACTAGGCCACAGGGTTGTTTGCTGCCTGTCTGCTTTCTGTCATAGCGTTTTGTACGTAGCATTTCTGTTAGCCAGGGCTCATATCCTGGTCTGTCAAGCCTACGGACCATACGGGCTGAGGTTTCCTTTTAATTGATTGCCGTTCCACAATCTTCTCGCCCGCATACCATACGTCATACGTTGCTTGCTTTTCATCACACTTTGTCTATCCACCAAAGTCTGTGGGTACACTAGCCCTGAGGGTTGTTTGCTATCTGTCTTTGTTGTTCTGTCATAGCTTTTCCATTTGTAACTTTATTGTCGTTCGTAGTGTATGTTAGCTGGGGGCTCACTTCCAGAGTCTGTCATGTCTACGGACCCATACGGGCTGAAGTTTTGTTATTATTGATTGCCGTCCCATAATCTTCTCACCCGTATACCGTATGTCATTCCTTGCATGCTTATTTATTCACTCTTGTACGTCTACCCACCACGGTCTGTGGGTACACCAGCCCAGAGGGTTTGTTTACTATCTGTCTCTGTTGTTCTGTCAGAGCTTTTCGTTCGTAATTTTCATGTCATAGCTTTATGTTCGTAGTATGTCTGTTATCTAGGGCTCACATTCAGGGTCCGTCACGTCTACGGACCAATACGGGCTGAGGTTTTGTTTTTAATTGATTGTCGTCCCACAATCTTCTCGCCCGTATACCATACGTCATACGTGCACGTTCACCATACCTTTACTACTACCCACCACTGTCTGTGGGTACCTCAGCCCTGAGCGTTTGTTTTTAATTACCTGTCTTAGCGCTGCAGGTTGCTCGGGCTCGCTCACTACATACACTAGGGTTGTGTCAGCATTAGGTTCACATTCAAGCGCTGTTGGTCTGGTCATTTCTGCACTTCCTCATCCTCATACTTGTCAGGTACGTAGGGGTATTGTTGTTTCGTGTGTTGGTTGTCTGTTCTCTTTTCGCTTGTTACGTTTTCTCTGTTTGGGGCTTGGGGTGGGTTGCGGAGCAGGCCGGTGCACATTCATCCCTCCACCATCGCATGGGGGTTCAGTGCTTGGTAGCACCCCATCTTTAGGGGTGGGACCATTCCAAACTCTTAGCTCAGTTTATCGCTGAGGTACCCTGTTCCCGGCCTCAGCTGGGGGGGGGGCAGTATTCAGGTAGTTATCCCCAACTCTGTTACAACCTCTTCCATCCACCAGTGCGGTGCATGTTTCGTGCAGGATTCTACAACACAGTTCATGCGGTTTCTATGCGCTCTTATTTGTTAGTCTGGATGGTGGGGTTCATAGCCCGTTAGGCTTGCACTGAGGTTTCAGCTGCAGCTCCTGTTCTGCATTGCAAGTCTGCGTGCATTTCCTCCGATCATTTAATGCCAGTGCTCAGCTGGCTGAGCTCCAAAAGGAGTTGAACCTGCCCAAGAACCGCCTTGTATGTGACATGCCCACCAGGTGGAACTCAACGTTGGCCATGCTGCAGCGGCTGCACATGCAGCAGAGGGCCATCAATGAGTACCTGTGCGACTACGGCACCAGGACAGGGTCAGGGGAGCTTGTGTTTTTCTCACCACGCCAGTGGGGCATGACCAGGAATGCGTGCACTGTCCCGTCACCGTTTGAGGAGGCCACAAGGATGGTGAGCAGTGACAGTGCATGAATCGGTGACACTGTACCTTTTGTCCACCTCTTGGAGCATACGCTGCATGGAATAATGGACAGGGCACTTGAGGCAGAACAGAGGCAGGAAGAGGAGGACTTCCTTGCCTCTCAAGGCCCCCTTTATCCAGACAGTGTTCCTGCTGTCCCACTCATCACACATGAAGAGGAGGAGGATTGTGTCAGCATGGAGGTGGAGCCTGGCACTCAGCATCAGCAGTCTTGTAGGAATATTTACAGTCTCAAGAAACCGTGGACTTCTACGTGGCTGAGAGGAGGTGGCTGTGGATCATGTGGTCCTTAGTGACCCAGAGGACTCCGGACCGATTGCCTCAGCTAACCTATGCTGCATGGCCTCCCTGATCCTGCAAAGCCTGCGGAAGGACCCTCATATTCTTCGGATCAAGGAGAGGGACCATTACTGCCTGGCCACTCTCCTTGATCCACGGTACAAGGGTAAGGTTGCCGACCTTATCTTGCCATCGCAGAGGGAGCAGAGGATGAGACATCTCCGGGAGGCCTTGCAGAAAGGTCTGTGTAACGCGTTCCCAGAGACTGGGAGGTTACAAACTCCTGGTCCTGGAGAACGTGTTGCTGAGGCATCTGTCAGAAGAAGCGGTGGAGAAGATGGCCGTCTGACCGATGCGTTCAGACAATTTTTAGTCCGCAGCCCCAAGGTATGATCGGATCCAGCAACCATCGCCAGCGTCTGATTTACATGGCGCAGGGATACCTAGGGGCAAGGTCAGACTTGGACACCTTTCCCACTGAAAATCCTCTGGCTTGCTGGGTCTTGAGGATGGATCACTGGCCAGAGCTTGCACAGTATGCAATTGAGCTATTGGCTTGTCCTGCATCCAGCGTTCTTTCGGAACGCACCTTCAGTGATGCTGGTGGCTTTGTTCCTTATCACAGGGTGCGCCTGTCCACCGGCTCGGTTGATCAACTGACCTTCATAAAGATAAATCAGTCTTGGATCACCACCAGCTACCAAGCACCTGAAGCTGATGTAACCGAATAATTTTTTTTGAAATATCACATACATTCAAGACTGCCTATGCTGATGCTGAGTGACTGTCCTGTTATGTTGACTGTCTATCCTCTTCCTCCTCCGCTGATATCTTGGAAGAACATTTTTGGTTCTGGGCGATGCCACCAGCCCAATGTTTAACAGGGGCATGTAATTACAAGTAGGGATGAGCCGAACACCCCCCTGTTCGGTTCGCACCAGAACCTGCGAACAGACCTAAACTTCGTGTGAACTTTAGAACCCTATTAAAGTCTATGGGACTCGAACGTTTACAATCTAAAGTGCTCATTTTAAAGGGTAATATGCAGGTTACTGTCCTAAAAAGTGTTAGGGGGCCCGGGACCTGCCCCAGGGGACATGGATCAATGCAAAAAAAAGTTTTAAAATCGACCGTTTTTTTCAGGAGCAGTGATTTTAATAATGATTAAAGTGAAACAATAAAAGTGTAATATTCCTTTAAATTTCGTAGCTGGGGGGGTATCTATAGTATGCCTGTGAAGGGGGCGCATGTTTCTGGTGCTTAGAACTGTCCCTGCCCAAAGTGTCATTTGTGCAGGAAAAAAAGTCTTTTAAAATCACTTGCGGCTATTGTCGGGTCCCGTAATACAGAGAACACTCAATGAGTGTTCTCTGCATTAGCCGACAATTCATTCATTCATTGGAAAAAAAAAAAAAAAAAAAAGCGTGGGGGTTCCCCTAAATTCAATTACCAGGCCCTTCAGGTCTGACATGGATATTAAGGGGAACCCCGTGTCAAATTTAAAAAAAAATGACGTGGGGGTCCCCCTAAATATCCATAACCAGACCCTTCAGGTCTGATATGGATATTAAGGGGAACCCTGCATCAAATTTAAAAAAAAATTGACGTGGGGGTCCCCCTAAAAATCCATATCAAACCCTTTATCCGAGCACGCAACCTGGCAGGCCGCAGGAAAAGAGGGGGGGACGAGAGAGCGGCCCCCCCTCCCTCCTGAACCGTACCAGGCCACATACCCTCAACATTGGGAGAATGCTTTGGGGGTCTGTGACCCCTCAAAGCACCTTGTCCCCATGTTGATGAGGACAAGGGCCTCATCCTCACAACCCTGGCCGTTGGTTGTGAGGGTCTGCGGGCGGGGGGCTTATCAGAATCTGGAAGCCCCCTTTAACAAGGGGACCCCCAGATCCTGCACCCCCCCTGTTTGAAATGGTAAGGGGGTACAAAAGTACCCCTACCATTTCACAAAGAAAGTGTCAAAATGGTTAAATAAGACAAACACACTTTTGAAAAATTCCTTTATTAAAAATAAAAAAAAGATTCAAGCGCTGCTAATCCACTCTTGCTATCCAGCGATGGGTCTCCGGGGTCCAGCGATGGATGATCATATCCAGCGACGGGGGATCTCTCAGTCCAGCGCTGTCCATACATCCTTCTTCTGTCTCCTCTCCGGAGACACTGCAGAGAGCACAGCGCTGACGTTTCTTATATTAGGAGGGCGGGGCCACCCGTCACCTGACCCCGCCCCTCTGACGCTGGAGAGGGAAGCCAGGGGTTCCCCAGTGACATGTGGGTGACCCCGCCCCCTCTGATGTAACGTTTCCGTTACATCAGAGAGGGCGGGGTCACCCACACGTCACTGGGGAACCCCTGGCTTCCCTCTCCAGCGTCAGAGGGGCGGGGTCAGGTGACGGGTGGCCCCGCCCTCCTAATATAAGAAACGTCAGCGCTGTGCTCTCTGCAGTGTCTCCGGAGAGGAGACAGAAGGATGTATGGACAGCGCTGGACTGAGAGATCCCCCGTCGCTGGATATGATCATCCATCGCTGGACCCCGGAGACCCGTCGCTGGATAGCAAGAGTGGATTAGCAGCGCTGGAATCTTTTTTTTATTTTTTTTATTTTTAATAAAGGAATTTTTCAAAAGTGTGTTTGTCTTATTTAACCATTTTGACACTTTCTTTGTGAAATGGTAGGGGTACTTTTGTACCCCCTTACCATTTCAAACAGGGGGGGGCCGGGATCTGGGGGTCCCCTTGTTAAAGGGGGCTTCCAGATTCTGATAAGCCCCCCGCCCGCAGACCCTCACAACCAACGGCCAGGGTTGTGAGGATGAGGCCCTTGTCCTCATCAACATGGGGACAAGGTGCTTTGAGGGGTCACAGACCCCCAAAGCATCCTCCCAATGTTGAGGGTATGTGGCCTGATACGGTTCAGGAGGGAGGGGGGGGCCGCTCTCTCGTCCCCCCCTCTTTTCCTGCGGCCTGCCAGGTTGCGTGCTCGGATAAAGGGTCTGATATGGATTTTTAGGGGGACCCCCACGTCAATTTTTTTTTAAATTTGATGCGGGGTTCCCCTTAATATCCATGTCAGACCTGAAGGGCCTGGTAATTGAATTTAGGGGAACCCCCACGCTTTTTTTTTTTTTTTTTTTTTTTTTTTTTTTTTTTAACCACTTTCAGACCGGACCATTTTGCTGGTAAATGACCAGAGGTCTTTTTACACTTTGGCACTGCGCTGCTTTAACTGGTAATTGCGCGGTCATGCAATGTTGTACCCAAACAAAATTTGCGTCCTTTTCTTCCCACAAATAGAGCTTTCTTTTGATGGTATTTGATTGCCTCTGCGATTTTTATTTTTTGCGATATAAACGTAAAAAGACCGCAAATTTTGAAAAAAAATGATATTTTCTACTTTTTGTTATTAGAAAAATCCAATAAACTCAATTTTAGTCATACATTTAGGCCAAAATGTATTCAGCCACATGTCTTTGGTAAAAAAAAAGTCAATAATTGTATATTTATTGGTTTGCGCAAAAGTTGTCACATCTACAAACTAAGGTACGTTTTCTGGAATTTACGCAGCTTTTAGTTTACGACTGCCTATCTCATTTCTTGAGGTGCTAAAATGACAGGGCAGTACAAAACCCCCCCAAATGACCCCATTTTGGAAAGTAGACCCCCTAAGGAAATTGATAAGAGGCATGTTGAGCCCATTGAATATTTTATTTTTTTGCCTCAAGCGATTGAATAATGACAAAAAAAAAATTTTTTTTTTTTTTTTACACAAAGTTGTCACTAAATGATATATTGCTCACACATGCTATGGGCGTATGTGAAATGACACCCCAAAATAAATTCTGCTGCTTCTCCTGAGTACGGGGATACCACATATGTGGGACTTTTTGGGAGCCTAGCCGCGTACAGGGCCCCGAAAACCAAGCACCGCCTTCAGGCTTTCTAAGGGCGTAAATTTTTGATTTCACGCCTCACTACCTATTACAGTTTTGAAGGCCATAAAATGCCAAGATGGCACAAAACCCCCACAAATGACCCCATTTTAGAAAGTAGACACCCCAAGCTATTTGCTGAGAGGCATGTTGAGTCCATGGAATATTTTATATTTTGCCACAAGTTGCGGGAAAATTACAAACTTTTTTTTTTTTTTTTTCACAAAGTTGTCACTAAATGATATATTGCTCATGCATGCCATGGGCATATGTGAAATGACACCCCAAAATAAATTCTGCTGCTTCTCCTGAGTACGGGGATACCACATATGTGGGACTTTTTGGGAGCCTAGCCGCGTACGGGGCCCCGAAAACCAAGCACCGCCTTCAGGCTTTCTAAGGGCGTAATTTTTTGAGTTCACTTCTCACTACCTATTACAGTTTTGAAGGCCATAAAATGCCAAGATGGCACAAAACCCCCACAAATGACCCCATTTTAGAAAGTAGACACCCCAAGCTATTTGCTGAGAGGCATGTTGAGTCCATGGAATATTTTATATTTTGCCACAAGTTGCGGGAAAATTACAAACTTTTTTTTTTTTTTTTTTTTTTTTCACAAAGTTGTCACTAAATGATATATTGCTCATGCATGCCATGGGCATATGTGAAATGACACCCCAAAATAAATTCTGCTGCTTCTCCTGAGTACGGGGATACCACATATGTGGGACTTTTTGGGAGCCTAGCCGCGTACGGGGCCCCGAAAACCAAGCACCGCCTTCAGGCTTTCTAAGGGCGTAATTTTTTGAGTTCACTTCTCACTACCTATTACAGTTTTGAAGGCCATAAAATGCCAAGATGGCACAAAACCCCCACAAATGACCCCATTTTAGAAAGTAGACACCCCAAGCTATTTGCTGAGAGGCATGTTGAGTCCATGGAATATTTTATATTTTGCCACAAGTTGCGGGAAAATTACAAACTTTTTTTTTTTTTCACAAAGTTGTCACTAAATGATATATTGCTCACGCATGCCATGGGCATATGTGAAATGACACCCCAAAATAAATTCTGCTGCTTCTCCTGAGTACGGGGATACCACATATGTGGGACTTTTTGGGAGCCTAGCCGCGTACGGGGCCCCAAAAACCAAGCACCGCCTTCAGGCTTTCTAAGGGCGTTACAGTTTTGAAGGCCATAAAATGCCAAGATGGCACAAACCCCCCCCCCCCCCCAAATGACCCCATTTTAGAAAGTAGACACCCCTAAATTTAGGGGTACACTAGTGAGACTAGGTAATAAATGGCGGGTGCCCTGAAACTATAAAAAAATAACTAACCAACCAGCGTCACCTGTAACAGTTATATGGTGATCACTGGTGAAAGGGTTAACTAGGGGGCAATCAGGGGGCTTTATGCGGTAGTATATGGGGGTCCCTGGCGCTATAAAAAGCTGCGGCGAACCTAAATACCTACCTGCCTAACTAGCGTCACCTGTGACACTAATACAGCGATCAGAAAAACGATCGCTTATTAGGCTGGGTTCACACTGGAGCGATGCGGGAACGCCACGAATGCGTGGCGGGTTCCCGCATCGCATGCCTCCCGGCGGCAGTTCACACTGCCCTATGCGAACTGCTGGGAGTGTCAGTGAAATGTTAATGACACCCCCAGATCAGTTCGCATATCGCAGTGCGATCTGCAAACTTGGATCGCATGGTGTGAACACCCATGCGATCCGATTCTGCTGCGGACCAAAAAAAGGGTCCCGTGCGAGTTTGCGGCGGGTGCGGCGGGTGCGGCACGAATTCAGCCATACTATCTGTATAGCTGAACTCGAATCGCACAGAGATCGGATGTGATTTGCACTGCAGTGCGGTGCGAATCACATCCGTTCTCATAAACCGCTGCAATGTGAACCCAGCCTTAGTGACACTGGCGACGGGGGGTGATCACGGGGTTAAACCTTTATTGGGGGGGTTAGGGGGGTACCTTAGAACTAAAGGGGGCTAACCCTAACTGCCCTAACAGTTATTAGTCACAAATGACACCTGCCGGGTGATCAGGGGGTTAAACCTTTATTAGGTAATAAATGGCGGGTGCCCTGAAACTATAAAAAAATAACTAACCAACCAGCGTCACCTGTAACAGTTATATGGTGATCACTGGTGAAAGGGTTAACTAGGGGGCAATCAGGGGGCTTTATGCGGTAGTATATGGGGGTCCCTAGCGCTATAAAAAGCTGCGGCGAACCTAAATACCTACCTGCCTAACTAGCGTCACCTGTGACACTAATACGGCGATCAGAAAAATGATCGCTTATTAGGCTGGGTTCACACTGGAGCGATGCGGAAACGCCGCGAATCCGCGGCGGGTTCCCGCATCGCATGCCTCCCGGCGGCAGTTCACACTGCCCTATGCGAACTGCTGGGAGTGTCAGTGAAATGTTACTGACACCCCCAGATCAGTTCGCATATCGCAGTGCGATCTGCAAACTCGGATCGCATGGTGTGAACACCCATGCGATCCGATTCTGCTGCGGGCCAAAAAAAGGGTCCCGTGCGAATTTGCGGCGGGTGCGGCGGGTGTGGCGGGTGCGGCGGGTGCGGCGAATGGCTGAACTCGAATCGCACAGAGATCGGATGTGATTTGCACTGCAGTGCGGTGCGAATCACATTCGTTCTCATAAACCGCTGCAATGTGAACCCAGCCTTAGTGACACTGGCGACGGGGGGTGATCACGGGGTTAAACCTTTATTGGGGGGGTTAGGGGGGTACATTAGAACTAAAGGGGGCTAACCCTAACTGCCCTAACAGTTATTACAGTCACAAATGACACCAATGCAAAAAAAAAAAAAAAAAAAATGACATTGGTGTCACTGTGACTGGGGGGCAGGGGTAATTGGGGGGGTGATCGGGGGGTAAAGGGGGGGTGTGAGTGTGCCTGGCATGTTCTACTGTGTGTGGGATGTGTTGGTGCAACTCACTGATCCGCTCTCCTCCGTGTCGGAACGAAAAATACCGACACGGAGGAGAGAATACATCACTTCCTCTCCTGTGTTTACATTACAGGAGAGGAAGTGATGTCACCGGGGATTTCCATTCGTCGGGAGCGATCGCGAGGGGGTGGCCATGAATGAATGGCCGTCCCCTCGTCCGGGATCGCTCCCGAACGAAAACCGACCGCCGCAGGCACCGGGCGGGGGCCCGATCGGGCCCCCGACCCGCGGGAGGCAAAGGACGTACATGTATGTGCTTATGCCTGCCCGTGCCATTCTGCCGACGTACATCGGCGTGCGGTGGTCGGCAAGTGGTTAATCAATGAATGAATGAATTGTCGGCTAATGCAGAGAACACTCATTGAGTGTTCTCTGTATTATGGGACCCGACAATAGCCGCAAGTGATTTTAAAAGACTTTTTTTCCTGCACAAATGACACTTTGTGCAGGGACAGTTCTAAGCACCAGAAAGATGCGCCCCTTCACAGGCATACTATAGATACCCCCCAGCTACGAAATTTAAAGGAATATTACACTTTTATTGTTTCACTTTAA
Organism: Lithobates pipiens; assembly: GCF_037356315.1. Taxonomy (NCBI): domain Eukaryota; kingdom Metazoa; phylum Chordata; class Amphibia; order Anura; family Ranidae; genus Lithobates; species Lithobates pipiens. The sequence goes on along the minus strand of NW_027507785.1, from coordinate 188,344,390 downwards.
TCATTATTAAAATCACTGCTCCTGAAAAAACGGCCGTTTTTAAAACTTTTTTTTGCATTGATCCATGTCCCCTGGGGCAGGACCCGGGTCCCCAAACACTTTTTAGGACAGTAACCTGCATATTACCCTTTAAAATTAGCACTTTAGATTTCTCCCATAGACTTGTACAGGGTGTTCCGGCTTTTCGAATTTGCTGCGAACAGCCCAAATTGTTCACTGTTCGCTGAACAGGCGAACAGGCAATGTTCGAGTAGAACATGAGTTCGACTCGAACTCGAAGCTCATCCCTAATTACAAGTCTTGATATAATATTTCACAGCAGGGCACCCACCGAGAGTAACTTACAGTGTTGTTGCACCAGCACCACTACCACCACCACAACCACCAAAGGCCCTATTTTTCTACCACTGTTCAACAATGGCATGTAATTACAATTCTTGACATAATTGTTCACAGCAGGGCTCTCCAGCGCCTATCAAGAGTCACTTTGAGGACTTACAGTGTTGTGGCAACACCAACACCTTAGGCTCAAATTTCTGCAGAGCATATAGGGCAGGCCCCTACTTTCAAACATCCAACTTACAAACGGCTCCTACTTGCAAATGGAAGCAGACAACAGGAAGTGAGATGAAAAAAGACGGACGGCAAAACAAATTATACAGGGGTGATAACCCTTCTCTAGGTTTTCCAAAAAGCTTAAAAATAGATTTTTTTGACTGGAGCTACAATTTTTCTACCACTGTTCAACAATGGCATGTAATTACAATTCTTGATATAATCGTTCACAGCAGGGTGCTCCAGCAAGAGTCACTTTGAGGGCTTACAGTGTTGTGGCAACACCAACACCTTGTTCCACCATTTCCACAGAGAATATAGGGCAGGCTCTACTTACAAACGTCTCCTACTTGCAAACGGAAGAAAAAATTATACAGGGGTGATAACCCTTCCCTATGTTTTCCTAAAAGCTTAAAATTGATTTCTGGAGCTACACTTTAAAAATGTACCAGTTCAAAATTACAAACAGATTCAACTTAACACAACAAACCTACACAGTCCCTGTCTTGTTTGCACCACCTGTATACTCCTGAACTGAGTATATAGGGTCTGGGGGCCCCACACCTTTCCTTTTTTTAATATGGGTACGGGGTTCCCCTTAATATCTGCACAAGACCCAAAGGGGCTGGTAATGGGCAGGGGGGGCTAGGCCATTTTTCTCAACGATTTTCATCCATATTGCAGGAACCAGATATTACATTAAAACCGCAGTTTTAAATGACTTTCTGTTAAATGTAATTTTGTGCAGAGACTGTTCTAAACATGGGAAACGTGCCACTTCACAGGCATACTATAGACACTCCCCCGGCATGATATTTAAAGGAATATTTAACTTTTTTTTTTCACTTTAAATCAGTGCTCCTGAAAAAAACAGCCAGTTTTAAAAACATTTTAGGCATTGACCCATGTCCACTGGGGCAGGAGCCAAGTCCCCAAACCCTTTTTAGGACAATATCTTGCATATTAGCCATTAAAATTAGCACTTTTTATTTTGAACTTTCGAGTCTCATAGACTTCAAGGGGGTTCTAAAGTTCGCACAAATTTTCGGTCCATTCGAAAGTTCTGGTGCAAACCGAGTCGGGGGGTGTTTGGCTCATCCCTAGTGAACATACTTTTTAATTTTGTATTAGCATTTCATATTTTATTATTACTCATTCATGAGCTATAACTTGGTGCATTTAAAATACACAAAAAAACTTTAACCACTCCTTTTTGTGTAAACTAATAAGTGAATCATACACAAAAAAATGACTATAATCAAAACAAAATACTCTTTCAGGAGTTTCTGAAGGAACATACTGAAGGCTGTGGAATGACCAGACCAATTCTGATCGGTCAGTGCCATCACAGTGAATTAATCTGGTCTACTTGTAGTGCTGTACAGAGATGAGGGAGAAAAGTTGGGATTTCAAATCCCCTGACCACTAGACCAGCTACGATAGCCCTGAAAGCTCACCATCACCAGAGATGCATGAGGGTTTTTCCTGTTAACTCTTGATGTGTTGATGTGACAAGATGCTGGTAAAAGAAGATGGAATATTGCCTAGAACCTCAGCAATGAATGGTTAGACCTGAATGGTTGGTAGCCTTTTGATTTGGGCAAATAGTTTATGTTTTGGACTTTGTAACTAGAGTTGGGTGAATGGTTCTGGCTAAGCATGAGTTCAGGCCGAACATTGAGTGTTCGATAAACATCCAAATTATTGGGGCTTTGGACCATTTGTTCAGCCCGCCGAACTACCACAATGCAATGCGCTGCTGCACAGTGCATTGGAAGCTCTGGTTGGCTGAAGCAATGAAAGCTTTGCCCAATCAGGGCAGAGAACTGTCAGAGCCACGATTTGGAGAAAGTAATGATGACTATCCAATCATGGCTCATTGTTTTTATAGTGTGGGGCAGGACTAAGAGCAAACATTCTCCCCAATGCAGCCATATGCAGTGTGATTTTGTTGTGTAGAGAGATAGCACATGGCTCTGTTCAGGGCTACTAGCGAGTTAGTGTGCTGTAGCGTGCTATTGTAATTCTATTGACAGTATAGAATGTCAGATTAGTGTAAATCTAGTGATAGTGCAGCGTGAGTAGTTTGACCATTCATTTTTACTTTAGTGTCAGTTTACTTTGTCAGGGCAGGTTTGAGGTCACCTTTAGCTAGGTGACAGATGCACACCGTTGGGATCAGGAGTGTACCGCTAGGTAGTGAACCCTATGGCTGACTGCTGCAGATGGGAGTCAAGGTGGTAAGGAAGGCAGGGCTGCTGGAACACCAAGACAGATCCCACTGGGGTTAGAGCATAAGATTTCCTAGGATAGGGATAGTAAGGGAATAAGCCAAGGTCGGGGCCACAAGCAGACAAGGACAAACGGAGTTCACGCCAAAGATTCAGGGTCACAGGCAAACAGGGATAGTCGGGGACACGCCAAAAGGTCAGGGTCACGAGCAGACAAGAATAGTTGAGAACACGCCAAGGTCGGTAACAGAAACAAACAGAGCACACGGCAAGCAGGAAACAGGAAGTCAAACACACAAAGGTTGATCAGCAGGGATGGCCTGCAGTGCACAGGTTAACAGAGTTCTCTGATAGGAGAAGGGGTGGAGCCATGCTAGAGGAGGGATTATAAAAGCAGTCAGGTGAGAGTCGGCTGGTCTCTAGAGATGAACACATGGAGACAGGTAAGCTGACAAACTATTGCATAACCATGACAGCAGGTTTCCTGCAGTATATTTCAGTGCGTTACTGCACATTTATAACGCAGTATAATTCAGTGCACATTTAACAAATTATTCAAAAAAAAAAGGGAGATGTTGGCAGGGGATTATCACAGTGCTTGCAAATAATAATGGAAACCGTATGTAAAAAATTATATAAAATTAATATGGACCTGATTAAAAACAGAACGGTTAGTTGAATTTTATTTAACATTTCCAATATGAAGATTCTGGTTGAACAAAGATCTGATAATTGTATACTATCCTGACATGTTTCACCTTATGGCTTCATCAGGGGAAATACAAATCAACCAAAGACTACAAGAAACTATACAGAAAAAAAAAATACTACATGAGAAAAAAATGTGTCAAATATGAACCGTACGTAAGTATATTTTACAAAAGAATATAATTAATTTGCCAATATCCACCCATATAGGTGCTTACCGCCTCAAAACCCCCAGGAGGGCCACCACCGGGGAAAGGACCACCAAGAGGAGGAGGCATTACATGGCCATAGGAGGACACGCAATGACCAGGCTGCAGCTGTATTTTGTCAGTGTAGGGAAAGGACGCTGTGTGGAGCAGGGACAGTCAGTTTAATCACTAGCTATTACTATTACGTCCACAAAGGTCCTTTTTAAGGACTGGTATAGGTGTACAGTATATAGGGTTGTACAAGTATAATATACTTTATTTCAAATATAGAATGTATATTATGGTGCACTGCTGACTGCTGTGCAGCTGAGTGCTGACTGATTCTGCAGCTGTCTTTTATCAGTGTAGGGACTGAGGGACAGTTTGGTGTTTGGAGCAGGAACAGTCTGCAATTCACTAGCTACTACCTAGCTACTATTAGGTCCACAAAAGGTCCTTTTAAGGACTGGTATAGGTGTACTATTTGGTGTGCAGTATATAGAGGTGTAATACACTTATGAAATACTTGCAAATATAGAAAGCATAGTATAGTGCATTTCCACTGTGCAGTATTGTGACTGCTGAGCGGTTCTACAGCGATACTACAAAGAGTGACAAATGCAATTAAAAAAAGTATTATAACTGGTGTGATAGACCAGTGGCCCCCCCAAAACGACAGATTGAAGCGGGGTGTTATATACTTTCTTCCACATACATACTGCACTTCTCTAGAGACTTTTGTCACAGGGTCATTTAAAAAATGATAGCCAGAGGAAGAGGCAGGCCCTTCTGCAGGGGTGGTAGGGGTAGGGCAGGAGCAACAGGCTTGAGCCAAAGTGGGAAATTGCAGAAGGTGCATTCGATTACGTCAAAGGACGCACCAGACTTGGTTGAGTGGCTCACTCAGCCTTACTCTTCTGGACCCTCCTCATCCTCTCGATCTGCAACCTCTTCTTCACTCTCTGCTGTGTGCACCCCCAAAGACACTACCACCAACACCACCACCATATACCCTCCGCTTGAGTCACAGGAATTATTTTCCGATCCATCACAAGACATTGCCGATGCGCAGCCACTCTTGGCATTGGATCAGGAAGAGGAGGTAGCAACAACTGCCAATCAGCAGTCTGACGACAGTACCCAGATCAGCACAAGGAGGAGGTTGGTCCCCCGTGTTGCTCTCTACTCTGAGATCTCTAATTATAGCAGCGGGGAAGGTGATGTCGATGATGACGTGTCTAGTGATGTCACGTGGGTGCCCACAAGAGAGGAAGAGGGGAGTTCAGAGGGAGATATGGATCAGCAGATAGGGAGGAGAAGCAGGCGGAACTTACATTGCACAGGGACAAAGCAGACTGCTAATGTATCAGGAGCGGGACATCAACCATGTATGGTCACATCTGGTGCTCCCTGGATGCCGGCACATGGCTCTGCAGTGTGGGCTTTTTTTTAACGTGTCCGCTGCTGACAATAGTGTTGCCATCTGCAATCTTTGCAGTCAACGCATAGGTTGCGGTAAGCTCAACACTCACCTAGGGACAACCGCCTTAAGAAGGCACATGAGCTGCCATCACTGAGCCCAGTGGGAGCAACGGAACCCACAAAGCCACACTCCAGGCTCTCACCGTTCAGCCTCGTCTTCTACTTCTCCTCTCTCCTCACAATTGTCCTCCACTCCACCTCCCATCATGCCATCCTCACGTTTTTGTGGAAAAGGGCAGGCTTCCATGTGCCAAATGTTCGAGCATAAAAAAATGATGACGCCGCATAACCTTCTTGCCCAACGGTTGACGGCTGGCTTGTCAGAACTTATGGTCCGCCAACTACTACCATATAAACTGGTGGACTCGGAGGCCTTTCGAAAATTTGTGGCCATTGGAACACCACAATGGAAGGTCCCAGGAAGGAAGTATTTCTCACAGAAGGGCATCCCAGAGCTATATGGCTATGTTCAGCGGCAAGTGAATGTATCTCTGGCACACAGTGTCGGTGCCAAAAAGATACATCTGACCACAGACACGTGGTCTAGCAAACACAGACAGGGAAGGTATATAACTTTTACTGCCCACTGGGTGAACCTTCTGATGGCCGTCAAGCATGTAACCCGTGGCACCCTTGTAGATTTGGTTTTACCGCCATGGATTGCATGCAGGCCTGGCTCTTCTCCTCCTACTCCATCCTCCCTCTCCTCCTCGGCTGACTCCTCCTTTTCCGCTGCTAGCATCTCTTACGCTGTGCCGCCCAAGATCCCTAGAACTTATTTGACATGCCAGGTGAGACGTTGCCATGCTGTGCTGCGTCTGTTGTGCGTGGAAGCCAAGAGCCACACTGGCCCTGCACTCCTTTCAGCTTTGCGTTCACAGACAGATCAGTGGTTAACACCGCTCAATTTGACAGTTGGTAAAGTGGTGTGTGACAACGGTGCCAATCTGCTTAGCGCATTGAAACAGGGCACAATTACACACGTGCCATACATGGCACACGTCTTAAACTTGGTCACGCAGCAATTCGTTGTTAAATACCCTGGGGTCCAGGACATCTTGTGGCAGGCAAGGGAAATCTCGGCCCATTTCAGAAGATCTTACACAGCCATGGCTCGCCTTGCTGACATTCAGCGGCGACACAATCTGCCAGTCAGACGTCTTATTTGTGATTGCCCGACGCAATGGAACTCAACCTTCTATATGCTTGATAACTGCACGTTTCTGCTGGAGCAGCCCAACGACTACCTATACAAACTCTGTGGCAGAACAGATTCTGGGGAGCTTGTTTTTTTTTCACCGTGCCAGTGGCTGCTCATGCCCGACGCATGCAGACTTCTGTGGCCATTTGATGAGATCACTAAACTGGTCAGTCGCAGCCATGGCGCCATCAGTGACATAGTACCTTTATGCCTTCTTTATGGAGCGTGCATTGCATTGTGTCATTGATCAAGCCATGGAGGAGCAGAAAGATGAGGAAGTCGCAATGCTGGATGAATTCCCGGGGAGGCTACTCTATCTGAGACAAGTCAACAACAATAGTCTAAAGAGGAGTCGGAGGAGGATGGTGCCAGGCAGATGAGGAGGAGCAAGAAGGGCATGCTTTAAACCTTTCTGGGATCCTTGTTGTTGTGCGTGGATGAGGAGAGGAGAACGAGGAGGACGAAATTATCCTGGATGATGAGCAGGAGCCAGGCCACCACACCACTTCCAGTTTAGTGCAAATGGGGGCCTTCATGCTCCAGTGTTTTAATAGGGACCCCCGTATAAAAATCATAAAGGTCAAGGACCAGTACTGGGTGGCAATGTACGTAGACCCCCGATATAAACACAAAATGGCGGAAATGTTACCACCGTCACAGAGGGCTGTCAGAACGGAGCACTTACAGGCCTTGCTTCGAAAAATGCTGCATTCTACTTTTGCGTGAGCTGGCAGGGGGAATTCCCACTCCCAGAGAAAGAGTTGTGGGTACCAATCCAACAGCGCCTACAAAAAGAGGGCGGTTTGAAGATGTGTTGGCGACTTCTGATATGAGGTCATTCTTTCAGCCGACCCATCGACAGGTCTCATCCGGATCCAGCATCAGGGAACGCCTAGAACGACAGGTGTCTGACTACGTCGGGTTAACGGCCGATGTGGACGCTCTGAGAAGTGATAAATCCCTGGACTACTGGGTGGGCAGGCTTGACCTCTGGCCAGAGCTTGCCAAATTTGCAATGGAACTGTTGGCTTGCCTCTCGTCCAGTGTCCTGTCCGAAAGGATGTTCAACGCAGCAAGGGGGATCGTGACAGATAAACGCACTCGCCTAGCTCACGACAGTGTTGACTACCTCACATTTATAAAAATGAATGAGGCATGGATCTCGGAGGAATTCAACACGTGTCCAGTAGACCATGTATATGCATAACTCTATAAACTATTTAATCGAGCACACAAACATTTTTACTAACTTTGGCTCACTTCCTTGTACAAAAAAAGCACATCGTACTATATGCCCATAACCTCCTGTTTGAAGAGGTTGAGCGGTGTCATATTTTTGGGTCCCACAGCGAGTTGCTGGTATCGGTGCTGGCGTCAGCGCTCCCTATCACGGTGCTGGCGTCAGCGCTCCCTATCACGGTGCTGGCGTCAGCGCTCCCTATCACGGTGCTGGCGTCAGCGCTCTCTATCACGGTGCTTGCTTCAGTGCTCTCTATCACGGTGCTGGCGTCAGAGAGCATGGACACCAGCCCCGTGATAGAGAGCACTGACACCAGCACCGAGATAGAGAGCACTGACACCAGCACCGAGATAGAGAGCACTGACACCAGCACCGAGATAGAGAGCACTGACACCAGCACCGAGATAGAGAGCACTGACACCAGCTCCATGATAGAGAGCACTGACATCAGCACCGTGAGAGCACTATCATGGTGCTGGTGTCAGTGCTCTCTATCTCGGTGCTGGTGTCAGTGCTGGTGTCAGTGCTATCTATCTCGTGCTGGTTTCAGACAGTGAGAGAGATAGCAGCGGAGAAGCCAATCAGCAGACAGTGCCAGCACCATGGCTGAGGATCAGCACTGGACTGACACCTCTGGACCACCGCAGTGGAGCCCTTCATAGGTGGGGGTAAGGGAGGGGCTCAAGCAAAGGTTGGTACACTGGGACACTGGCAAAGGACTGCGCTGCCCTGACTGTGGCACTGATCATCTCCTGCACCCCCTTCATAGCCTGCCCTGACCTTGCCTCTCCTCCATGGCCTTCATGCGCTCCTGAATTGTCAAAATTTCACAGATAAAAAAAAAAAAAGAATGCTTGTCGTTGTCGATCCCAGATTCACTTAATACTTTTGTTATGTTTGCAAACTTTTGGCCGCGTTCGCGAAACGTCCCGTCGGAAGTTCGTCCATCACTAGACATGGGAAAAGTTTTGATGGAAAAAAATATAAAATGAATATCGAAGAACAATAAACGCTAAACCCGCAGTATAGACACTAAATTCACCAGCAATGCCTAAGGGGCAAATATAAAGCTAAATAAATCAAAATAAGCTTAAACCAGCAATATCCAAAGTGCCTCAAGCACATCAAGCATTGCAAAAACACCAGCCATTTGGGTACCACATACACGACAAAGCATTTAACCTCCCACCACTCAGCCCATTGGCAAGAGCACCTGAAAGCCACACAAAGGGGACACAATTCTGCTCCCCCTCACTTTTTTGGTCTACCCCCGCTATACCTCATGACTGTTCAGCAGCTTCCACTGTCAGTGATAATGATATAGCACAAGGTGTCCCAGGTCCTTGCAGCACATCTGTCAGTAGCACATCACTAGCTGTAGACTATAGCAGGCAAATTTCTCTGCCCCATCTGCTGCAGCGAGAAAAAAAATGCAGTCACTGCCACCCACACGCCGAGCATCTAAATTCAAGCTTGTCAAAGCTGCTGGTTTTAAAACTCCTGCCTTTTCCGTCTGGTGGATTCCACACCCTTCAGTGAATTTCCACAATGTGCTGTACCGCAGTAGCCATTTCTTTTCAGCTCTCTACCATTACATGGAAGACAATGTTGTATCATCGTTGGGCAAGGCAGTCAGCCGCAAGGTCCATGTTAGACATGTGCAATTTGTTTAGTTCCGAATTCCTTTAACAAATTTCAACAAATTTGTCTATTCGGAAATATCCAAATGAACAAAAACCTCTTTAACAAATTTTTACGAATATTCATTAATTAAAAAATTTGAATATTAGAAAAAATTCGGAAAAGAACGCAATTCCAGTTATATTTGAAAAATTTGTAAATTCATCAATTTGTAAATTCATCAATTCGTAAATTCCAATATTTGAATATTCAAAAATTCTGTAGCTGTAGTTGTTTGAGTTGTAGTTTGTTTCAGTTATAACTAAACTATTACTAACTATTCAATTATAGGCATTTCCTTTCAAATTTGGCTGTTAGAGAATGTAACGAATATGAATTTATCCGAAGTTACAAATTAGCCAAAGTAACAAATACCGTATCTAAACGAATGGAACGTAACAAATTAATAATAAATAATAATAATAATAAAAACATTTATTATTATTAATTAATTCTGTTCCATTTGTTTAGATGCGGCATTCATTATTTCGGATAATGCATAACTTCAGGTAAATTCATATTCGTTAACCACTTGCTTACTGGCCACTTAAACACCCTTCCTGTCCAGACCAATTTTCAGCTTTCGGTGCTCTCACACTTTGAATGACAATTACTCATGTAACAGTGTACCCAAAAATAATTTTTTGTCCTTTTTTTCCCACAAATAGAGCTTTCTTTTGGTGGTATTTGATCACCTCTGGGGTTTTTATTTTTTGCGCTATAAATGAAAAAAGACCGAAAAATTTGAAAAAAAAAACGCATTTTTCTTTGTTTCTGTGATACAATTATTCAAATGATTAATTTTTCTTCATAAATTTTGGCCAATTTATACTGCTACATATCTTTGGTAAAAATAACCCAAATTAGTGGATATTATTTGGTCTTTGTGAAAGTGAAGCCGCGTACACACGGGCGGACTGTATGGCCTACTTAGTCCGTCATACAATCCGACGGACAGTCCGTCCTACTTTTGAATGAACGGACTTGACCACACGGATGCACAAACAGTCCGTCGAAAGCTTGCGCGATGACGTGTACAGCACGTACGACGGGACTAGAAATAGGAAGTCCAATACACAGCAATGCACCCTTTCGCCGTGTAAATCTTTTCTGAGCATGCGCCATTCTTAGTCCGTCGAACTAGCCTACTGACGAGCGGATTGTCCGCTGAAACCAAAGTATGACGGACAGTATTTCGAAAATTCCGAAATACTTAGTACGCCAGACTGCACGCTGAAAAAGTCCGCTGAAGCCCACACACAAGCGGACTGTCCGCTGAAATGTGTTTTGACGGACTAAGTAGGCCAGACAGTCCGCCCGTGTGTACGCGGCTTTAGAGAGTCTACAAGCTGTGGTGCGAATCATACAAAATTGATCACATCTGATGTACTGGTGGCCTATCTCATTTCTTGCGACCCGAACAAGTCAAGAAAGTACAAATACCCCCCAAATGACCCCTTTTTGTTAAGTAGGCATTCCAAGGTATTTAGTAAGAGGTATGGTGAGCTTTTTGATGTTATTTTTTACCCACAATTCTTTGCCAAATTAAGATTTTTAAATTTTTTTAATTTTTTTTCCACAAAATTGTCATTGTAATAGGTCATTTTTCTCATATGGCATGTGTATACCACAAATGACACCCCCCAACAAATTCTGCTACTCCTCCTGAGTATTACAATACCACATGTGTGGGACTTTTTCACTGCTTGGCCACATAGAGAGGCATAACATGCAGGGAGCACCATCAGGTGTTCTAGGAGCATAAATTACACATCTAACTTGTTGACTACCTATTACACTTTTGAAGGCCCTGGAGCACCAGGACAATGACACGTGACACTGATGACAGATAGCACTGATACGTGGCACTGATATGTGGCACTGATGACAGGTGGTACCAATACATGGCACTGATGACACATGGCACAAATACGTGGCACCGATGACAGATGGCACTAATACATTGCACCAATGACGCGTGACACTGATTAGAGATGACACTGATAAGTGGCATTGATGACACGTGACACTGACAACAGATGGCATGTGACACTGACAGGTGGCACTGATGACAGATGGCACTAATGTGGCACTGATGACAGATGGCACTTATATGTGGCACTAATGACAGATGGCACTGGGGACAGATAGCACTAACAGGTGGCACTGGGGACAGATAGCACTGGGGCCAGTTGGCACTGGACGAGGATGGCACTGGACGAGGATGGCCCTCTTTTTTACTTTTTTGTTTTTCACTTACGGCTGCTGCAGCCGTTCATCTCTCCCTTCTCACACGCTGTCTGTGTAAGGAGGGAGAGCGGCGCTGAGAGATGATCTCATATGTTTACATATGAGATCATCTCTCATTAGATAGGCGGATCGCACTGTAAACGGCCGCTGTGATTGGCCGTTTACAGCGATCTGTGACTGGCTGTGTCCGAGGGACACGGCCAGAACAGAACTTCCCCATAACTTCCCTGATGCACGCTCCCGGGAGCGCGCATTGCGGAAGTAAACAGGAGGACATCCAGGGACGGCCTCCCGGCAGATTGCGTCCGCTCTGTAGCCGTCTTTCGGCTATAGGGTGGGCACGAAGAGGTTAAGTTGACTAACAGCCAAATTTGAAAGGAAATTCCAATACCTATAATTTAATAGTTATTATTTTGAAATTTCGTTCTTTCGAATGTCAGATTTTCAGATTTTAGAATTTTTCAAATGTACAAATTTATGAATTTTCGAATTTCTGGATTTCTAGATTTTCTAATTATTGAATTTACGAAATTACAAATTTTCAAATTTACGAATTTAAGAATTTTCGATCATAATGAACGACTTGAAAAACGGAAAAAAGGAAACGAATGAAATGAAAAACAAATTTTTCAACAGTGCACATGTCTAGTCCATGTTACTGTTGACACATGATTCAGCAAGTATGGTCAGGGAAGATATAATTTTGTTTACAGCACACTGGGTAGCTCTGCTTGCAACTCAGAAACATGCAGGACAGGGCTCAGTGCTGCAGCTTGTTGTGCCACAGCGTCTCCATTCAGCTAGTGTTGATGATGCAAGATTTGTCCTCCTGCCTCTTCTCCCTCCATGCCCTCCTCTGCTGAAATGTCCTATGAACCACAAGTACCTTCTAAGCATTCTAGGGGCTATTCAATGAGTCAGGCTAAAAGGTTCCATGCAGTGCTTCAGCTTGTATGTCTAGGGGATAGGAGCCACACCAGAGTCGAGATTTTTGCAGCTCTGCACGGGCAAGCCCAGAAGTGGTTCATACCACGCCAGCTGGAGCCAAGAATGTTGGTGTGCGATAATGGCACAAAGTTGACACATGTTCCATGCCTGGCACATGTCCTCAGTTTGGTAGTACAACATTTCCTAAATAAGTACCCAAGGTTGGAAGATCTGCTAAAGCAGGCCAGAAGAGTCTGTAGCCAGGTGGTCATACACAGCCAGTACTTGGTTGGCTGAAATTCAGCGGGAATTCCACCTGCCTGATTTGTGAGATGCCCATCAGGTGGAACTTGACTTTGGCGGTGCTGCAGCAGCTGCACGTGCAGAGGGCCACCAGCCCTGAGTATTGCACAATGACAGGCTCAGGCTGACATGCACTGTACTGTCACCATTTGAGGAGGCCACAAGGATGGTGAGCCATGACAGTGCATACATTAGTGTCGCAATCCCGGTGGTGTTTGTGCTGGAGCAGACTCTGCGTGGCATTATGGACAGGGAACTTGAGGCAGAGCAGCGGGAGGAAGAGAAGGGCTTCCCTTCTTCTCAAGGCCCACTTTATGCAGACACCATTCTTGCCACACCACAGAACACAATGTCTACAAAAGGGCCCAAGAATATGTGGCATCAAGGAGAAGGGTCACTATTGGCTGGCAACCCTCCTTGACAACTGTTGCAAAAAAGTCTCAAAACTCATTCCATCCCCACAGAGGAAGCAGAAGATGAAAACGCTTGAGGACACCTTAAAGAGGACTTGATGAAACTCCTTTGTCGACTCTGGTAGGTTTCAGTCTAGTGGAAAATGTAGTTTTGAGGCTTCTGTTGGTCAAGAGAGGAGCAGTGGAGAAGGGGGCTGTCTCAGTGATGCTGATGCTTTCATAAAAATGTTTATTTCTCAGCACCCAGGGCTGTCAACTTCCACATCCCATCGGCAGCGTTTGCATTGTAAGGTGGGAGATTATCTAGGGGTGAAAACAGACACAGAGATCTTTCCAGTTGATGATCCACTGAATTACTGGATCATGAGAATCTACCACTAGCCAGAACTTTCCCAGTATGCAATTGAAGAATAATATTAATATCTAATATTCTTGTATCTCAAGGGCGTTTGTGGATGAATAGCATTGATAGACTGACTTAAAACAAAGTGTGAGTTTACTGTCACACAGTTGGCAACATAAATACAATGTAAAAAAGTAGAATAGTTCAGTGTAGGTAAAAATATATGAACTTGCAATTCTTATGAAAAATGTATCAAGCTTGTACTAATGGCTCCCCAGGCATGTGTGTCTCCCATGTGGGGGTTCATGTTCTCAGTACTCCGACATATAAAGTTAGGGGGGAAAATGATAGGCTGGATAGCAAGTTTGTATGAAAAACCTACAGCTCAAGTAAGAGTAAACGGAGTGGTATCTTCATCTTTTCCGATAACAAACGGGACCAGACAGGGATGTCCACTGTCCCCTTTGTTATTCGCGTTGACCCTCGAACCACTGTTATGCAGAGTAAGGCTTAACAGGGATATCCAAGGAATAACTATAGGAGGAATTCATAATAAAGTGGCAGCATATGCAGACGATATGCTTTTTACAGTGACGAATCCGACAATTTCGCTCCCAAATCTATTTAAGGAAATTGAGGCATACAGTATACGATCCTACTCTAAAGTTCCAAGTCAGAAGCCTTGATGATAGCAGTCCCAGAGAAAATGATGAGATTAATAAAACTAAATTATAAATTTAATTGGACGGATCATGGCCTGAAATATTTAGGAATAATGATTGCAACAGACCCCAATAAAATATATGAATTAAATTTTGCACAGGCATTGAAGATGGTACGTGGATGCCTGGAGAGATGGCATAGGGGAATACATTCCTGGTTTGGAAGAAATATAATCAAGATGAATATTCTGCCAAAACTCCTGTACCTCCTCCAGGCAATCCCAATTCTAATGCCAAGGAAATTTTTTAGAACTATACAAACATTATTCATTAAATTTATATGGCCAGATAACCAAGGATACGGAGGACACGATTAACATTACCGAAGCAATACGGGGGACTGGTAAAACCGGACATATATAAATATTATCAGGCAATACATCTAGGCCGACTGTTGGACTGGTGTCGACATGGAGACCAGAAAATATGGGTAAATTTAGAGCAAGCACAATGTAGGGAGCTATTACATAGAGCACCTTGGTGCTATAGAAACCTGACATCGGATACGAAGTTACATCCTACAATAGGATCCACACTACAGATATGTTACAATCTCTTAGTTAATAAGATATCGACACAGAATTCCCCTCTAGTCCCTATATTAGGTAATCCCCGATTCATACCAGGTATACAGAAAGGACCTTTCGACAAGCTGATTAAAAAAGGAATATATCAAGCCTCGCATTTCATAAAAATGGGCAGATGGCCAACAATGCAGGAGATGATAGATAGAAAAGGTCCCTTTCAATTCGATTTCTGGCAGGCAGCACAACTAGGACATTTTTTAAGTACAGAGATAGCGCCAGAGTTATTAGATCGTGGCTATACGCCATTTGAGAAACTCTGTATGGAAAAGGAACCAATTACGCATGTAATTTCTAAAATGTACGCGCTATTGACTAAACCATTAGAAAGTTTTCAGCTACCCTTCTTTCGGAAGTGGGAAATAGACCTAGGAAGGACTTTTTCCGAGGAGCAGAAGAAAAACATGATAAAATCTATCTTTAAAACAGCGACATGTACAAAACTACAAGAAACTAATTATAAAATCACTTCACAATGGTACAGAACACCAGAAAAACTTAAAAAATATTTCCCCCATACATCAAGTGTTGGAGGTGTCAGAAAGAAGTGGGAAATTTTCTACATATATTTTGGTCATGCCCAAAAATTGAGAAATATTGGAAGGACGTACGAGAGATTATTCAAAAATTTAGTGAAGTAAAAATACGGGAGGACCCAGCAGTATTCCTCTTGCATTTGTCAGAGACCCCGGGGAAAATATATAGGAATTCCATCCTGTGTCACTTGGGAAACACAGCCAAGGCATGTATAACACTTGGTGGAAACAGACACAACCCCCTAGTGTGAGCATGTGGCTGAAGAAAGTTGAGGAGGTGAACAGGATGGAAGACCTAATATGGACAGCTAGGAAAAGAAGAAAAACCTACTTAGAAATATGGACACCATGGAATCTTTATATCTCTTCGGAGGAGGGAAAGAGACAGATTGATGGGATTTAAGGGGGAGGAGGGGAAGGGGATGAGAACTTCCCCTCTCCCTCCCCCCTTCTTGATCTGTGGGAATAACAAGGATGGAAATAAAAGGGGGGAGATGAGAAATAAGAAGATACAATTTTGGCCTGGCTGGGAATAGCGCCAACCCAGGACCAGACCTAGGGTATGTGGGACCGAACTCAGAGGGAGGAGTTTCCTCGATGTCGTCCTCATACATTACCACCAACTTAGCTTTTTTCCTTGGATTTATATATTATACTATAAGGGAAGCAAGAGGTAAAGGAAATAGAATGAATTGTTATGTTTTTCTTTTTATTATGTATGAATATGGAAATTCGATGTATGACATTTAGACTGTTTATGTAAATTTCCATTCTTGTTTATATGAAAGAAAAAAGGGGAAAAAATAAAAAAATTGAAAGACTTTCTTCAATGCTGTCTTGTGTAACCAAGAAGCAGGAAATGAGGTCTTAGCCCTTGTACACACGGTTTGAGAATCAGTCGGAATGTGTCCTATCGGACCGTGTTGTCGGATAATCCGATTGTGTTTGGTATGCATCGGACTGATTCCGTCGGAATATCCGTCGTCCGACCAACTGGTTCGATCGGACATACTCCGATCATGTGTAGAGAATTTTGATCGGACCAAGTGCCACGCATGCTCAGATCAAATTCCTACATCAAAGCTATTGGCTGCTAGTCCCATCGTAACGAAATGACGTCATCACGTTCTGAATGATCGGATTTTTCGACAACTTAGTCCGACCGTGTGTATGCAACAGTTTCGGACAAGATCCAACAGGCAAAATCCGACGGACAAAATCCGACGGATTTGGTTGGCAGAATGTCCGACCGCGTGTACAGGGGCTTAGACTTTTGAGAGAAGTCAGATGTTCCAACTTGTCAAAGGGCCTTTGTGTGAATATGTCTGTCATCTCTAGGCTGTGTGTGTGTGACCCTCTCTCAATCTCGAAGTGTTTGTTTTGCATGTTACATGTGAACGTCATAACCTCACAAAAACCTTGTATGGCACGCATTCATTTCTGCTAACTTCAGCAATTTTCTATACAAAAGGGAGGTACTAACTCAGAGTCATATATGAAATTGGATGTGACAGGTAACACTCTATACTTGTAGTAATGTGCTGATCATGTAATGTCATAACCAAATGTCTACTAATATGAACACATATTACAACTTTAACTACATTAAGTAAATATATACTAATACTTATTAATATGACTAAAACTACACTAACTTAACAGTAATAAATATGTATATATATATATATTTTTTTAACTTCTCACATTCCCAAACTAGCTAAATACACCAGAAACTTCTAGCATACTCAGCTTTAGCTGAAGAATCCTATCAACTCAATTGATCAAGACCATTAATTTTATTCTTACTGTATTTATTATGATTAATCATGAATCCAAATATATTTTTCAAGCTTGCAATGAATATAATATAACACCTATAAGTTGAAATTAAGAATTTGGAATAATATTCTAACAGCAATTGAGCTGCTAAGCTGCCCTGCATCCAGCGTGCTTTCCGAAGAGACCAATTTTTGTGCACCTGTTTGACAGGTGCAGATCATTTAAATTTTTGACTGCAAGGGCAATTCTTTCATCAAGAGTAAATATATAGGGTTACAGTGTGAAGGCACCACAGACACCCAAAGACCAATTTTTCCCGCACCTGTTACTTCTATCCAGAGTCTGCTAAAAACACCGGAATTTATCCATAAAATCTCTAATCTTGTTGTGAGTGCACTAAATTATGGCCTCATCATATAGACTGGCTCCCCAAGCCATTGTTTTTAAAATAAAGGAAGCTTAAATGAAAAATGTTTTTTTTTTTGGCTTTATAAATGTCATTATTGCTGCAGCAGGTTCTATACATGGTACATATGTGCCACATTACAGGCAGACTAATGGAATCCACCCAGGAATTATATTTAAATACATTTTTCATGTTCCTTCTAATTTATGGTTTCCATATTAACCACCTCAATACAGTGCACTTACAACCCCTTCCTGACTAGACCAATTTTCAGCTTTCAGAGCTCTCACAGTTTGAATGACAATTACTCAGTCAACACTGTACCCATATGAAACTTGCATCCTTTTTTCCACACAAATACAGCTTCCCTTTAGTGGTATTTAATCACTAGTGGGTTTTTTATTTTTTGTGCTATAAATAAAAAAAAATAAAAACAATAAAAAAATTTGTGAAAAAAATGCATTTTTCTTTGTTTCCATCATAAAATGTTGCCAATTAGTCATTTTTATTCATAAATTTTGGCCAAAATTTATACTGCTACATATCTTTGGTAAAAATAACCCACATTAGTGTATATTTGGTCTTTGTGAAAGTTAGAGAGTCTACAAACTATGGTGCCAATCACTGAAAATTGATCACATCTGATCAGGCCTTCAGTACACCAGGTGTATCTCATTTCTTGAGACACTAACAAGTCAGGAAAGTACAAATACCCCCCCCCCCAAATGACCCCTTTTTAGAAAGTAGGCATTCCAAGATATTAAGTAAATAGCATGGTGAGTTTTTTTAAATTGTCATTTTTTCCCACAATTCTTTTCAAAATGTTTTTATTTTTTATTTTTATTTTTTTACAAAATTGTCATATTATCAGGTTATTTCTCACACAGCATATGCATACAACAAATTACACCACAAAATACATTCTGCTACTCTTCCCGAGTATGGCGACACCACATGTGTGAGACTTTCACACAGCCTGGCCACATACAGAGCACCAACATTAAAGTGGCACCTTTAGGCGTTCTACGAGCAAAAATTACACATCTCATTTCACAGCCACCCATTACACTTTTGAAGGCCCTGGAGTACCAGGACAATGGAATTGCCCATAAAATGACCCCATTTTGGAAAGCAAACACCCCAATGTATAATCTGTGAGGCATAATGAGCCTTTTGAACGGTTCATTTTTTTCAAGAAGTTTTTGGAAAATGTGGAAAAAAAAACGAAAAACGTTTTTTTTAATTTTTTTTACACAAAGTTGTCAATTTATAAGATATTTACACATAGCATGTATATAGCAAAAATTACACCCCAAAACACATTCTGCTACTCCTCCCGAGTATGGCGATACCACATGTGTAAGACTTTTACACAGCCTGGTCACATAGAGAGGCTGAACATTGAAGTAGTACCTTCAGGCGTTCTAGGAGCATAAATAACATCTTATTTCATTCCTACCAATAACAATTTTGAAGGTCCTGGAGCACCAGGACAATGGAATTACCCACAAAATGACCCCATTTTGGAAAGCAAACACCCCAACGTATATTCTATGAGGCATGGGCTGCAAATAGCTACTCAGGTACTCTGATGGGCTGCAGATAGGTACTCAGAGACTCTGATGGGCTGGTGACAGGTACTCGGGTACTCTGATGGGCTGCGACAGGTACTCGGGTACTCTGATGGGCTGCGACAGGTACTCGGGTACTCTGATGGGCTGCGACAGGAAGCGGGTACTCTGATGGGCTGCGACAGGAAGCGGGTACTCTGATGGACTCAATCTTCTTCTCACACACAATCTGTGTGTAAGGAGGAGAACCCGGTAACATCTCGTTACCGCGGTTTGTTTACATTTAGTGATTGGCTGTGAAACGTTCACAGCCAATCACGTGGGTAAACAGCCGGACAATGGCTGTTTACCAGCGTCGGTGATGAGCAGTGTTCCCAGGAACATGCCACCACTGATGTGTACGGGCAGTGTGATCACACGCACGCACCGCACACAGTGGGGGTGTAACCATTTGTGATTGGCCGTGACTTCATCACGGCCGATCGCGTGGTAAACAGCCATACCCAATGGCTGTTCACCCCCCTTGGTGGCGAGTGGTGTCTCTGTGACACGCCACCACCGAAGGAACAGGGATGCGCATGCACGATTGCGTGCATTCCCTGTTTAAATGGGATGACGTCATATCTAGTTTATACACATACATTGAGGTCGTCTGTGTAGTTTGGATTGGTTAAACAGTTATGGGCGCATATCCTGTTTACATACAAAGACCGATATTGGTGGCATTGTCCATTTATCGGCTAGCCTTATTAGGCTGACCGGCAATCGATTTACATGTAGACTATATATACACATTGATATCGATTGCTTGGGTGTAGGTTTTGACAGTGGGTTTTTGTGCTACACACTTTCTCATTGTTTATATAGGATAAGCAGATAGGACCGAATATGTTACAATAGACTAAGTTTGCTCATTTTTTTTCTTGCTAGTTTTGTCATGGATTAAATGTTTTTTTTACACCAATACGTTACATTGGATTATCAATGGACTCATAAACTTGTCATGTTATCGAGAGTGAGTACTACAACGTCAGTCACATATTTACATCTGTAATGGGATTTTCTATATATTTTTTTTTATTTATATTATATGGTTTCTGCTTTTAATACTAAGATCCTCCTCTGCCATGCGATCCTTGGTTGACACTTTGGAATGTGGCTAATGGACAACAGATATGTTAGTCTACATCGTGTGGAATTTTCTGGTTATATAGTACAATGATTTCCATTTTTTTACTGTCCATAATAATTTTTAAGCCAGAATGTAGAGGAGGAACTACGACCAATTCATTAACTTGTTTTTATGTCATATTTGTTAACTAAAGAGAATGATGAGGATAATGAAAATGTAATAGTGGGTTAACATTTATGTTAATGGCACAGCATGATAAGATCTTGGTGTGTTGCCCAGCATTTTATTTAACCCTTTCCTGCCGAGCGTACGCAGATCTGCGTACTCAGCTTCCGAGGGGTATACCGGGATGATGCCCGCACCTGCAGGCATCATCCCGGTACTGTTTTCTTCAGCAGGCGATTGGCTTTCCAGCCATAACAACCGATGTGGCTAAAAGCCGCTCGGCTGTTATGCCAGAGGAGTGGGAGGGGACGTCCCCCCTCCCGCCGCTGTTACCGGTGCTCCCGTTCGATCGGGAGCACCGATTCAAGTTGCGCTGCCTCCGGCCACTGGGGAGAAACTGGAACGAAGCCGTAATTGGCTTCGTTCCAATCTCCTCATAGTAAACACGGAAGCGACGTCATGACGTCACTTCCCGTTTACTCGGCTGCCAATGGCGCCGGTTTTAAAAAAAAATATACGGTATTCAGAATCGCAGTTTTTGGCGATCTGAATACATTGAAGTGTAAAGGAGGGGTGGGGGGTCTTTTAGAGTACCTATCACCACCTATTACTGTCACAAGGGATGTTTACATTCCTTGTGACAGCAATAAAAGTGATCAAAATTTTTTTCTTTTTTTTTTTAAAACAATTTAGTCATTTTAAAATAAAAAAAAATTTTTTAAAGCGCCCGCCGTCCCCAGGAGCTTGCGAAGCAAAGAAAACGCATAGGGAAGTCGCGCCCGCATATGTAAATGGTGTTCAAATCACACATGTGAGGTATCGCCACGATCGTCAGAGCGAGAGCAATAATTCTAGTACTAGACTAGAACATTTTTTAAAGCGTCGCCTATTGAGATTTTTAGGTACCGTACTTTGTCGTCAATCCACAAGTGCGTGCGATTATAAAGTGTGACATGTATGATATCTATTTACGCGGCGTAACATTACCTTTCACATTATGCAAAAGAATTGGGCTAATTTTACTTTTTTTTTTAAATTCATGAAAGTGTCCCTTTTCCCAAAGAGTTGCGTTTAAAACACCGCTGCGCAAATACCGTGTGACATAAAATATTGCAACAATCGCTGTTTTATTCTCTAGAGTCTCTGCTAAATATATATATATATATATATATATATATATATATATATATATATATATATATATATATATATATAATGTTTGGGGGTTCCAAGTAATTTTCTAGCAAAATATATGGATTTTAACTTGAAAACACCAAATGCCGAAAATAGGCTTAGTCATGAAAGGGTTAATAATTAACATTTATCAATTTTTGTTGTAAATTTATTAATGTTCATCAATAAGTTATTTGACATTTGATTAGCAATAATTTTTCATGAATTTATTATGAATTTTCACTATGATTCACATATTACACACTATATTCATGCTTATTTTGAATTGATGTAAGCACATCATGTATGCTTTTTTTTTTTTTTTTTTTCACGTAACACACTCACGGATGTGCTTTTTCACAGGACACCATATACTGATTATACATCTGGCACCTGTGTTATTTATACACATATTTAATATTTCCACGGGTCCCTCTGTGTATGTGTTTTTTATCATTAAGTCTATATCCTCCACCCACTCTAATTTTTTATTTTATTTTTCCTCTTTCTTGCACAGGATTTAATAATTTTTCATCTTGGACAAAATGGAATATTTTCATTTCACTTTTTAGGGCCTTTTGGTCAATTTTTTTCACTTATCTCACACAGACACACACACACCTGTATAAAGGTGGTATATGCCTGCAGCATCTTTTACATCATTTATATTTTTACTAAGAGTTAAATTTTGGTTAGATTTTTGGTCAAAAATATTTTTTATTTTTGCTTTCTTTCAAGTTTTCTTGAGTATTTTCACTGCTTGGCAGCACATGCTAGGATCTAATTGCAAGTGCAATTCAGCTGTATGCAATTGCCTTCAATCTTTCAATTATGTGATATGCCTTGCCTCTTTTTATGTTTTATGCTATATATTTGAGATTTGCTTGAAAGATGGTTAGCTGTGAGTAAGCACTGATTATGGTGCAAAACGCATCAGTATTTTCCTGTACCCTGTTATTCTTTTGCTGTGGATTTTTTATTTTTTTTGTTTTGATGTGACCCACGTTGTTTCAATTTAAGATGGGATTTCAAGTCTTTTTCCAGTGTGCGGCTATCCAGAGTTTTGTCCTGCTTGTTTGCTCATGGTGTGTGTAATGGTCAGCACCTGGGGCTCATCAATAGAAGACAGAGCTTCAGTCCTCAAGGATTACTTTGGAGCAGTGGTTCATTCTTTCCACAAGAGCTGTGCCACCTGGCCATCATTTGACGGCCGTTGGTCGGCAAGTAGTTAAACATTGTAAATTATTGCTCATTTCAAAAGGTTTCTTTTCCATTGATGCATATTTCCCAGGGCAGTATCCGGACCCCTGTAACCATTGTATGACCAATTACTTGCATATACGCCTTCAAAATCTGAACTTTTGATTTTTCGTGTTTGTGTCCCATAGGCTTCAATGGGGTTCGTTATTTGGTTCCAAACATTTGAAATACTTAAAAGTTCTGCCACGAACCGTACAGGGGGTCGTTTGGCCCAGTTCTATTTGTAACACACATTTTATTGGATACTTTGGACATTTGGACTGCAATTGTACATAAAATTGTACAATCTGGATTAAGAAATTTGTGAGAATATTTGAATATTTTTGGATTTTTGTTTTGTTTTGATTATAGTAATTTCTTGAGCACGATTCACTTAATAATTAGTTCACACAAAAAGTAGTGCTGCACATTGTTTATTTTTTTGATAGCTCAATCAAGCATTTCACAATTTTAGCAAACAGCTTTATTTCAGTTGATTGAGTGGATTGGCGTTTACATGTCTTAATTTTTAAGCAGTGTGTGCAAACTATTTATGTAATTCAATAACTTGATGCCACAACTCTTGTGTTGGATGCAGGTGATGAAACATCTTTTGTAGTTTGAGCCCTGCTTCACCGTCTATTCAACCTGCTTTATATCCCATTGCTACATAGACCCTTGCTCTCCATGGCATATTATTGTATTGAACTTTACATTACCATAGAAATGAAACCAAGCAGGGGGGCATGGCGACCACATTGCTGTATGGCCGCTAGTATTCAGAGCTCCACTTTGCCGTCAGGGAACGCTCTTATTAACATAGCCTCTATTTACCATTGGGCAACCTTTCTCTCCTCCTCCACCAGAGTGCAGCCCACATGATTCCTCATAGGAGAAGGGAAGCCCCACAGCCTCAAAAGCTGTTGGGATTTCAACCACTGGTGAGATTGCGTTCTGGAAATTTTATGAAGATGTATTTTAATATGTATTGTCATAGTGTCTCCCAATGTTAGTTCTCCCATAGCCCGCTCTAAAGAGCTGACTGGGGCAGACTGATGCTGGTTGAGATCCATTTGGTAGTGGAAAGCTCCTTGGGGATGTAGAGAAGTGTTTGCAGAGTGAGGATATGTCCACCAGCAAAGGGCCCCTGTGCAATGCACAGAACAATTGTCTGGGGGGAATGTGTTCACTCTGAAAACACATTGTTGGTTTAGCGGATGTCCGCTTGTGTCACCCTGTATGCCTGATCAATATATTTGTGGTGCCATGGGCATACACCTGCAGATAGTTTCCCACCAGCAGGAACTGTGTTCATTGGTCGTTGTATAAATGTATTTTTCCTGGATTGACATTCACATCCTGTGTTACATCCTTATTTGGTCATATCCTGTGTTGATATTCATATCCTTTGTTGTCACATCCTGTGTTGACATTCACATCCTTATTTGGTCATATCCTGTGTAGGAGACGATTGGCTGTTGGGGCCAGCGTTTTCCTGTTTGTGGCTTCCAGTCTGTGCGTGAATAAAAGCAAGAGCCGCTGCCCAGGATGGGCAGTCGTGCTGAGATGAGGGCGTAAGCTGTGGTAATGTCTGTTTACTGGGGAAAGGGGGAGACATGGATCATTTAAAGATGTATTATACCATTAGACTGAATGTGTGCTTATTAGCACAAAAGAGGATAGGTGTGTTTTTCCACGACAGATTGTTACAACAAAATGGTAGTAGTGGCCACAATATAGAGAATGTCTCTTCAGTGTCAGGCTCTGAACAGTCCCCACATACTGTAAAGGAGCCCCAGTGCTTTATGGTACTCCTAATCCCTCAAATTTAGGAGCACCTGCTCCTTCTACGAGGAACCCTGCAAAATCTAAGCCCAGGATTAACTCTAATGGTGGCACTGAATCTGAAC
The DNA here is from genome assembly GCF_037356315.1 of Lithobates pipiens. Taxonomy (NCBI): domain Eukaryota; kingdom Metazoa; phylum Chordata; class Amphibia; order Anura; family Ranidae; genus Lithobates; species Lithobates pipiens. The sequence continues at coordinate 188,319,652 of NW_027507785.1, read as the reverse complement.
CAGCTGTGGAGGTGAGCACTCACTATGGATCTTCGGGGGCCCCACACATACCTCCCTGAGCCCATCTCCACTTTTTCTACATCTAACCAGCCTGTTTCTGATGCCACTCAAAAAGACATAAGGTCTGTAAGAGCCTAATTTAAACTGATGTATGCAAGTCATCATATCAGAATGCAAGAAGTACAAGAATTGGGTGACAGGGTGAAACATATTGAGTGGAAAATGGGTAAATTCACCTTATATTTCTTTTTTTTTTTTTTCAAATATATATTTTATTAGTTTTCAACAATGGGACAAGGGCCCGTTTAACATACAGCGGTAGCAAAAAAAAAAAAAAAAAATGGAGGTCGCAGCCTCCAAGTCACTCATCTTGACAAGATATAAAATACAGTGCATATTCCAACAGCACAAGAAAGAGAATATAACCAGGGTCCATATGTCCCCGAGGTCCAGTTTGTTGGTATAGCCAAGATCTAAACAATATAGGTCGACATATCGCTACCAGAAAAGAATGAAAGAAGAAAGAAAGGTAAGTAACAGGGGAGAGGGGGGAGGATCGGGAGAGAAGGGGGGGCGTGGAGGGACAATGGGAGGCGTGCGACTGAGATACCCATCCATGGGATTGGAAACTCCATGTACTGCCTAGTGTCCATGTAATCACAACAGCTCAAGTCGCAAGCAGCGACTTTCCTTCATCTGAAAGTATGAACATATTCCAGAGAGACCAGGTTTTCCTGTAGGTGTCCTGTCTGTGTTGTGCTGTCAACACCAAGTCTTCCATTTTATTCATGTCTTCTACCCTCCTCAACCACATTGCTACGGTCGGAGAACAGTCTTGTTTCCACAGTAGGGGGATACAGGATTTGGCAGCGTTAGTCAAGTGTCGCAGTATAGATCTCTTGTATCTTCGGGGGGCAGGGTGGACACATGGAGTAGAAAGAACGCCGGGTCGATGGGAATCAGCAGGTCCGTAAATTTTTGAGACACCGTTCGCACTGCAGTGTAGAAAGGCGTCAACTTAGGGCAGGACCAAAACATGTGTAACATGGACCCCCTCTCCTCATGACATCGCCAGCAACTTGCCGACGTGTCTGGGAAAATGGCATGTAGGCGACTAGGTGTAAGTTACCACCGGGTCATGATTTTATAATTGGTCTCTTGTATTTTAGTGCACAGTGACGTTTTAAGAGAATGGTCAATTATATTCTGTTTCTGGACTGCAGTAAAGGTGCAGTGAAGCTCCGCCTCCCACTTGTCCAAGCACGCTAGGCTCGGTGGGTGGGCTGGTGTATTCAGTGTCGAGTACATCTTAGAGAGGACTCGAGAAACTGGTTCCGTGCCTGTGAGGAATTCCTCGTATGGGGTCAGCGGGCGTGTGTAAGACTGGGGATTTGGGATGCTTTGAAGAAAATGGTGTAGCTGTACTGCGTCCCAGAAGGAGAGCTGGAAGGAGCCCGCGGGAACGGTTAGCTCCGTTAACAAGGGCCACCTATCTCGCCGCACAAATCGTGCAGCCATTACACAATCTGACTCCCTCAGCGCCTGAAAGCGTGTAGGTGAATTCCCCGGGGGGAACCGGTGGTTGCCTAGAATCGGGGTCAAGGGAGAGGTTTTGGTAGTCAGAGAGTTTTGGAGTGTCGCCTGAAGACATTGCGTCAGAGTGTTCCCTATCAAGGGATGTGATTTTATCTCAGGGGGGAGGGAGCCGCCACACCATAGCGCAGATCGCAGGGGAATGTTTACCTGCCGTTGTTCTATCTGTACCCATAATTTCAATTCTTGATGTCTCCCCCAGTCCACGATTCTGCCCAAGTGTATTGCTTGATAGTATCTCCTAAGATCGGGGAGTGCCAGTCCCCCATATCGTTTGGGCGCAGAAAGTTGGGCACGTGGTATGCGCGGTTTCTTGTATGCCCAGACAAATTGGACAAACAGGGTCTGCACCTGTTTAAAATATGTGGGAGGTATTTTGATCGGGAGAGCCTGAAAGAGGTATAACAATTTGGGCAGCACACTCATTTTTAGTAGATTGCATCTCCCAAACCATGAGTGTAATCCCTTATGCCATGTGTCCAGCAGTGCCCTAATCTGTATCAACAAAGGGGGAAAGTTACAGTCATAGATGCGAGACAGGTCAGTTGGGATTTTCGTGCCCAGGTAAGTCAAGGCAGAGGACGTCCATCTAAATCTGAAGGTGGATTGTAACACCGAGAGAGTACGTGCCGGAATAGATATCCCCATTGCCTCAGATTTAATAAAATTAATTCGAAGGTTAGAGAGTTTCCCGTAAGTCTCGAATGAACTAAGGAGGTTCGGAAGGGAAATTATTGGGTTAGTGATGGAGAAGAGCATATCATCCGCATAGGCTGACAGCTTACAGTGCAGTCGGCCAATTGCCACCCCTTGTATATCGGGGTTCATTCTGATCTTGGCTAAAAACGGTTCCAAGGACAGAGCGAAAAGGAGGGGGGACAATGGGCAACCCTGTCTCGTCCCGTTGGTGATCTTAAAAGGTTCTGATAGTACACCGTTGGCCTTCACCTGGGCTGTAGGACTACTATATATACTAGCTATGCGGCTCAGCATCACCTCCCCCAGTCCGATATGTCGTAGTACTGTAAACATAAACGACCAGTTAACCCGGTCGAACGCCTTTTCGGCATCAGTGTTTAAAAATAGACACGGGGTCTTCTTTGATTTCACAATATGTAACAAATTAAGCACTTTGGTGGTACTATTCCCTAGCTTCCCTCGACGGGACAAAGCCCACCTGATCCAGATGGATAAGTCGCTGGAGATGCGATGCCAGCCGAGTAGCCAGTATTTTGGTGAATAGTTTGAGATCTACATTCAGCAGCGATATAGGCCTATAACTGCCACAGGACGCCGGGTCCTTCCCCTCCTTATGGATCACGGAGATATGGGCACCCAGGGTAGCGGGGGCGAATGTTTCTCCCGACCCCATGGCATTAAAGACCGCGAGTAGTTGGGGGCCTAATACTGGGAATAGGGTTCTGTAGTATTGTAAGGTATAGCCGTCAGGACCCGGCGCTTTCCCGGGCTTCAGGGACTTCATGGCCGTTTGGAGTTCTGGTAAAGTTATGGGAGAGTCTAAGATCCTCTGCGTGTCAGGGGAGAGAGCGGGCATGTGAGAGGTCGCAACGTATTCGTCCATGTCTGATTGGGGCGCTGTCACTAGAGGCAGGTTGTACAGGGTGGAGTAGAAAGAGTGAAACTCCCGTGTAATATGTGTGGGCAGGGTTGCCCTTTCGCCCCCTGCCTTGTTAATATGAGGGATGTATGTGGAAAGTTTTAAGTCTCTGACCATTCTTGCCAACAATTTCCCGCATTTGTCCCCTGATTCATATGTCGTTCTACGGCAGATCTGTAAATGTGCCTTAGCTCTGTAGTGGAGGAGATCGTTGATCTGTTTCCGTAAGGTTGTCAAGTCAGATTCCGAGGACAGTGTGGGATTATGCTTATGTTTGCCCTCAGCAACAACAAGTTTCTGTAAGAGTCGGGTAAGTTGTTGGGCATGCTCCCGTTTAATGTGGGCCCCATGCTTAATAAGGATCCCCCTGATCACTGGTTTGTGAGCTTCCCACAAAATCCCAGGCGCACAACCAGGTCAGGCATTCTCCTGGAAGTAACAATGCAGCTCCCTAGACACCTCCGCCAGCACCTCCGGTGCCTGCAGGAGGCTCTCGTTCAGACGCCAGAATCGGTGTCCGGAAGAGGCGTGATCAGATATACGGTATGTCAAAAATATAGGTGCATGGTCAGACCAGGTCCTAAGTCCAATAGACGTGTGCTCAATGGCATGTAGGTGCGCATGGGGGATCAGGAAGTAGTCTATCCTAGTGTATACCTGGTGTACAGAGGAATAGTAGGTATAGTCACGCTCTCCCGAATGCTGCAGACGCCAAACGTCTATCAGCTGTGATTTATGGAACGTCTTAGACATACGTTTGAGTTGGCCTATGGGGATGGAGGTCCTTCCGGAGGAAGTGTCCACTGAGGGAGTCAATGGGGCATTAAAGTCTCCCCCTATAATCAACTGGCCCTCTCTGAAGTCTTGGAGACGTTCTAAAGTCTCTTCCAGAAAGGTGGCCTGGTGGTCATTAGGGGCATATATCGCTGCCAGTGTAAGCTGCGTGAGGCCTACCGTACCCTTAAGGAAGACAAACCGCCCCGAGGGGTCCAGATTGTAGCTCTGGCATTTCCAGGGAACCCTACTGGATATCAGTATGGAGACTCCCTTGGACATAGCCGTTGGGTTGGTGGAATGATAGGCAATCGGGAAAAGCTTATTTCGTAAATAAGGTAGCTTATTATCTTTAAAGTGGGTCTCCTGGAGAAAAGCTAAGTCCACCTGGGACCGTTTTAAATCATCTAACAAAATACGCCTCTTCTCCGGCGTGTTAAGACCCTTAACGTTCAGGGACATCACTGTAAGTCTGTCGAACGCCATAGGGGACCTGGGGGGGGGGGGGGGGGGTGGCGGTAGGGATCGGGAAGGAAAGGGCAAGGGAAGAGATGGGAAGGAAACAGAAGGTTAAAACAGATACCAGAAAGAAAAGGAAAAAACGTTAAAAGAAGAAAGAGAAAAAGAGTCAGGAAAATGGGACAAAGTCTAACACCTTGTCCCTTACACAGTATAATATTTGCATATGGCGCTTGGGAGCCGTGTGGCAGAACCCAGCGACATATACCAACCTATTTGGGGGAGAGGTAGGACCGGGCTCAAAAAGAGAGCGCCCAGTCACACCCCCCCACCCCGACACATCATAAAAATGAAAAAACATGTATCACTCCAAAAATATTGCAACAGGGATAACCCCCAACCCAGAAAAAAGGAGACAACAAATGCATAAAAACTGAAAAAAGTGAACGAAACAGGTGCTCCTATTCCCCACGGTATACGTCCCCCTCGTATCTGCTTTTCGGTAGACACCTGGCCCCAAACGTAGGAATTGCCGCAGCAAGAGGGCTGTTGATCCTGTATCTACCAGGCCATGGAGGAGACCGTCAACCCTCCCCATATACACCCTAAGAGCCTGCCGATCGTCAGCCAGAGCGGCTCCTAATACAGGACAAGCAGCCAGTCAAATAGTGCGCAACGGCCTGGTAGCCCGACCCCAACCCCCAACTAAACACACACCTGCGACAGAGTCTTTCAATGCGTCTGTAATCCAGTGGATGCCCATGCCCCCAGAACCCCCATGGCAGCAGGGCTCCATGTGCGCAGACATGTCAAACCCATTCCTCATCCGTCCAGGCTACCCGTCCGTATGTCCAGCCGAGGGGTTCACATGACTACAACTCTCAGGGCCATCGCCAATGGGGGGAGTTCACGGCAGGTGACCTAGTAACTCGATTCCCCACCCATCCAACGGTGGCAAAGGGTGTCCTCCCCGGTTAGGCGCTGGAGCGTGGAATGTTCCTGCCATAACTGAAAAGGGATGTCCCACGGCAGACGGGCAGGGCAGAGTCAGCAAGACAAATACGTCAACCGAGGGGTGGGAGCGTAGCTCCTCACAGTTCCCCGGAGGGGGGGGGGGGCTGGAAAAATGCAGGTAGGATCATTCAACACCTCGGGGCGGCCAAAAAAGAGAGGAAAAAAAAAAAGGGGGGGGGGTGGTGCCAGGGGACCATGAGGGAGCCAGGTGGCAGTCAAGGCGCAAAGGTAACTGGAAATGTAGGGGCAAAGATAGGAAACAAAAACTTAACTGAGCAGGTGAGTTCCGAACCTGGGGTGGGATCATCCGATTACAGTCACACGAGGTTGGGCGGTTGCACCCGGGAGCCAGATCAAGATTCACGGACATCCTCCTGAGAGACCGCTCTGGGTCGGTGACGACCTCTTTGTAATCCGGGAGGCACTGCAGCTCCTTGTCCAGACATACTCGGTTGTCCTTGCGTTCGTGGGATGAAAGCCAACCAGTCAGGCAGCCTCACCGGCTCTGCTCCAAGAAAGGTAAAGAGGGCAGGCAGGGATTCAGGTTTCCGCAAAGTGAACGATCTCTGATCTTTCTTAAATGTCACTGAAAGCGGATATCCCCAGCGGTAAGTTATATTTCTTCTGCGAGCAAGGTCAAGCAGCGGCCGCAGCATGGCTCGTCTTTGCAGGGTGGGACGGGAAAGGTCTGGGAGGATCTTAATGGTCGCCCCATCAAATTCCAGGTCTCCGGCGTTCCAGGCTTTGCGTAGGATCTGTTCCTTATGAGGATAGTGGTGGATCCTGCAGATAACATCTCGGGGCCGCAGGGGGTCCGTAGGTTTAGGGCCTAGCGCTCTGTGTATTCTGTCGATCTCCACCCGGTCCGGGAGCTCGATACCTTCTATAGCGCGGAAGATAGCAAGAGCGGTATCCTGCAAGTCTTCAGGGCCTGTAGCTTCAGGTAAGCCGCGGAGTCGCAGGTTGTTCCTGCGACTCCTGTCCTCCATTTCCTCCAAGTGGAGTTGTTGTGCCACCAGAGTCTCTGCGTGTGCCTCTTGGAGTCTCTCCACCGCCGCTACACGTTGTTCAAAAGCAGCCAGAGAGGTCTCCCCCGCCTCCACCCTAGAATTAAGCGCCGATACGTCTGCCTTAACTGCCGCCATCTCTTTGCGGTGAGCCGCCTCCACAGTCCCTATCAGAGCGGTTATGTCCGCCTTCGTCGGCAATGCTTGGAGAAGCATACGCAGTTCAGCGTACACTCCGCCTGTCGGCCCGGTAGCCCGCCTCAGTTCGTCGTCCATGGGGTGGAGGTCCGGCGGAAATTCCTGGTAGCCATCTGCCGGTGTATGCTCTGTATGCGAGAGTGGTGCTGGACCCGGTGACACGCTCTCCTCCTCCGCGCGAGTCGCCGCCATCTTGGCCTCCGGGGATAGAAATTGCTGGCGGTGAAATAACCGGCTAAGCTCTCCGGAGGTCGGAGTTTGAGGCGCCGATTTGAACAGTTTGTTGTTCCGCTTGGCTCCCTTCTTCTTAGCGGAGTGCATAGTGCTCTGTGAGGCACTGGAATGGTCGGGGTGGTCTAGAGGCGACCGGGCGCCCCCCAAAAAAAAGTGCCCCTACTCAGCCATCTCTAGTCCACCTGTCCGGTAGAACTGCAGGACCCTCGGCCGTGGTAGTAGACCGGAACGGCCGCGGAGCACGATCCCGGGCGGCGGCCGCAGGAAACACCGGGGATCCGTAGGCCTTAGTAGGCCTCACTAGGCCGGAACTGGCCGCGGCCTCCCCGAGCGCCCCAGAGTCCAGGGAACGCCACCGGAGGGATCCTGGTAGGAGGGTGGTCAACGTGGGGGGACCGATGGAGGTCTCTCACCTCTGCAGGCAGCAGGGCCAAGGCTTTTCCGGGAGGCCTCGGTGCAGCAAGATGGCGGCGGCCGGCGGACGGCAATGCGGCAGATCCGCGGAGTCCACGGGCCGCCGAGCGCTGTAATATAGGCCCGGGACACCGCTGCGGGCTCCAACTAGCCGGCCGAGGTGGCTTGAGCAGGGATTAGGCTCCGGATTGTGTGGATGGCGACGGATAGCTCCGCAGGTATCAGGAGCTTACAAATTCACCTTATATTTCAACAACATGGTTGATGGCCACAATTCACTGAACTGTCCTGGCTCAAAGCCAAAGTTGCTGATTCGGAAGACCAGTCTTGGCACAATATCCTTAAAATTTTAGGCATTCCGTAAACTATCCAACATGCTCACATACAACAGTATGTACAGGAACCAGGTCCATCTGCCCATCTCTTCTGGCAGCTTAACTCACTATCGATTGAGTATATCAAATCCCCAAACCTCTCCACCTCTCTGCAAACATCCCACGTGATGTACTTTTGTGGGTGCATTTCTACCACGTTTGGGAGAAAGTGCTGGGATGTTTTTGAAAAACAGATCAACTTCTGGATCACTACTCGAAGCTGCAGGTTTTCCCTAATCTCTCGCAGCAACACAAAAATATCATGACTAATACCAAGACCCTGGGAAACCACAAAATTCTGGATCAGTTAGGGTACCCCTCCAAGCTTATGCACAAGCATAATAGTACCCTCAATTACCACAGTGGATGACGGACTTCAGCTCCTTCGACAATTGAATATACCTCTAGAAACTGTCCTCCCTCACTGCATCCACGCCACCTTACAAGGAGGGCCGTAACTGCTTCAATATTACTCCAGATTGCTCTCTTGGATGGAGAAAAAGCAGCAAACACCATCTTAATCTTTCCTCCAATCTTTTCTGCAGTTCTCACTGTTTCAAGTTCCTACAAAGGATTCCTAATAGTTTCTTGTTTGCCTGTTGCTTCTTGCACCTGGGTCAGTATTCATGGCTTGGACTTTCTCAATATATTGCTGGTTTTATTCTGTTTCTCCTACAGTTCAAATCTACATTACTCATCCAGATATCCTTCTGGTAGCATGCTATTGTACAACAGGCTGCTTCCCCTGCTAAGAATGTTAGCATTCCTGTTTGGTTAGTTGGTCAAAGTAGGATGTTGCTGATTAATGGACTTCCCGCTTTACCATGGGGTTTAAAGTTATGTCTCTCAATGCACATGGGCTGAAACAGCCAGCCAAAAGGTCGTCTATGTGACAAGAGGCCTGTAAATTTCATGCCGATATCCTCTGCATGTAGGAGACACATTTAAATACTATCCTTAAAATGTAGCCACAGGGACTCTCCACACATTTGTCTGGCCTGTGCACCTTCCAAAGGAGGAAGGTTTTATTTGCACTCAAGAACTCCATCTCATTCACTCTAAGTAACTCTTTACTTGATCCTGACGGTCGATTTATAATTCTTGTCTGCAAGATCAAGACTAAATTGTACACAAGTCAACCTATACAACCCTAATTCCCACCAGATCTGTTTCCTTCATAAGTGCTTTCAGAAAATATCAACAATTAAATGGGGCAATCTCGTTCTCTGTGGTGACCAAGTTAATTGTACACCCACCACTGAATTCCATTTCGCCCACCAAAGGGAGACTGCCCACACTACACTCTTTCCTTCATGCAGAGGATGTCTGTGATGTGTGGCAATGCCATTGAAAAAGCTTTACCTTTTTTTTTTACTTTCAGGCACAATTTGTATTCACGTGTCGCTTTGTCACCTGGTTGGACTATGCCTCCATAACTATTACAGTGAAGGAGATGGATACTTGTACTCCTGTATATTTATGGTACTGCAATACCAAGGTTATGAAAACTCCTTGAAACACTACTCTGCTTTCCCAACATCTCTGGGAGTACTTCGCCCCCTCAGTCTCAGATCCATTCTTTCTATAAGGCCTCTTTCACACTGGGGCAGTGCGGGCGTCTGCGGTAAAGCGGCGCTATTTTTAGTGGCGTTTTAGCGGCAGTTTTAACCCCCGCTAGCGGCCGAAAAAGGGTTAAAACCACCCGCAAAGTGCCGCTGCAGCGACACCTTTCCGGCGGTATAGCCGCGTTGCCGCATTGAATTCAATGGGTAGGAGCGGTTTAGGAGTGGTGAATACACTGCTCCAAAGATGCAGCTAGCAGGACTTTTTTCACTGTTCTGCTAGTGCACCACTCCAGAGTGAAAGCCCTCCGGCTTTCACACTGGAGTGAAAGGGGCCATTTTTTTCAGGTGCTATACAGGCACTATTTTTAGCGCTGTAGCGTCTGAAAACCACCCAGTGTGAAAGGGGCCTTGAGGCATACACTTACAGCTTAGTGTGCAGGTTAAAAAAAAAAAAAACAGTACAACCTCTCCCTTAACATTATTCTTTCTGACATTCACAACTTATAACCTAATAATAAAATCAATCCTGACCCTGCTCATTTGTCTATTCTATCCAAACTCAGGCTTGAGATAAGGGGGTTAAAAACTATACAATATGATACATTTTCCTGTCCATCTCATGCTCCAATATTATTATAAGAGCTATAGAGCTGAGTTTTTTTTTTTTTTTAGCAAATAGAGTTAAAACACAGGACTAAGACAATAATCCACCCCTCAAACGCAAGATTAGGATAATGCAGACTTTTGCAGAGTACTCTGGTTCCTTCTATAATTTCAAAGACTATGCCCAGATCCCACAACCTTCAGATTTAGAAATTGCTGGCTTCCTAGCTAAGTTGCAACTTCCTGTGCACTCAGATAAACAAGTGTCTTGACTAAATCCCCCCTTTAGGTCCTCCAAGATAACCAAAATTTTTAACTCATTACCCAATGGCAAGTTACCAGGTCCGGATGGTTTTTCAAATGAATTTTTTAAATTAATAATGAAAAAACAAAAACCTTATTACACCCTCAGAAAGAAATTAAACCAAGCAGAGAGAGACTATTTCAGAAAAAAAAAAAGTATATTTGACAATATATCTTTATCAAAATTTTGTCATGGTTATACAGTAATCTTCCTCTGTCTGCTTACCTATCCTCATGTGTTCAGACTAAGAGGCTAGCCACTTCCACCTGGTGGTTTTTAGTGATGGCCGAACGGTTCGCCCGGCGGTCGTTTTGCGGCGAATTTCGGCTGTTCGCGGTCCGCCCATTCGGCGGACTATTGGCGCCGTTCGCCCGGCGGACTTCCGTGTTTACTGTGTAAAAGAACTTTGACCTATGATGACACATCCATCATGGGGTACAGGACAGCCAATTGAGACATTACAGCACATTGACACTTGGACATTCCCCCTAACTTATAAATACACCCGATCCGGCGGCCATTTTACATTCTTTCTTCAGTCACTATAGGGAGAGGTTGCTGTGTGGAGCAGGGAGAGATTGCAGTGACCCAAATCGCTAGCTATTTGCTACACAAAATTTATTTTCAGGACTGGTATAGGTGTTAGGTGTATATAGGTTTGCTGTGCTACTGATTGTTGCAGCAGCCTAAGTGTCTTTTGTCAGTTTAGAGAAAGGGACAGGACGGTGTGTCTGCTGAAGGGACAGTCAGTTTAGTCATCAGCTGTTACTATCAGGTCCACAAAAGTGCTATTCCAGTTATTGTATCCAGTAGCCTCTGTTTTGTCAGTTTATATAGGGACAGGCAGGAAGCAGTGTGTGAGGCAGTGAGGGTCAGTTTAATCAGTAGCTGTTACTATATTAGGTCCACAAAGGTTCTTTTCAGGACTGGTATCAGTGGTATTGTAATAGGCTTGTACACGTATATTCTTTCTTCCAAATATAGAAAGAATATTATACTTGACTGCTGTCCTGTTGCAGTCTGCTAATCATTCACAACCTACTTGTTCCACAAAGCTCCTTATAAGGACTGGTAACTTGGTCTGTCTAGGGTGCTACAGTACATAGGGTTGAGTGAGGTACAGTCTGCCATTCTATAAGGACTGGTATAGGTCCACAATACATAGGGTTGAGGTGCACTACTGCTGACCGCTGCCCTATACTGCAGCAGTCCTTCATCGGTATAGGGACTGAGAGTTTTGTCACAGGGTCATTTAAAAAATGACAGGCAGGAGAAGAGCCAGGCCCTTCCGCAGGGGTGGTAGGGGTAGGGCAGGAGCAACAGGCTTGAGCCAAAGTGGGAAGTTGCAGAAGGTGCGTTCAATTACTTTAAAGGACGCACCAGACTTGGTTGAGTGGCTCGCTCAGCCTTACTCTTCTGCACCCTCCTCATCCTCTCGATCTGCACCCTCTTCTTCACTCTCTGCTATGTGCACCCCCAAAGACACTACCACCAACAACACCACCACATACCTTCCGCTTGAGTCACAGGAATTATTTTCCGATCCATATCAAGACATTTCTGATGCGCAGCCACTCTTGGTATTGGATCAGGAAGAGGAGGCAGCAACAACCGCTACTCAGCAGTCTGACGACAATACCCAGATCAGCCCAAGGAGGAGGTTGGTCCCCGGTGTTGCTGCCTACTCCGAGATCTCTACTTATAGTGGTGGGGAAGGTGACGATGATGACGTGTCTAGTGATGTCACGTGGGTGCCCACAAGAGAGGAAGAGGAGAGGAGTTCAGAGGGAGATATGGACCAGCAGATAGGGAGGAGAAGCCGGAATAACTTACATTGCACAGGAGGGACAAAGCAGACTGAAAATGTATCAGGAGCGAGTCATCGACCATGTACGGTCACATCTGGCGCTCCCAGGACACCGGCACATGGCTCCGCAGTGTGGGCTTTTTTTTAACGTGTCCGCTGCTGACAATAGCGTTGCCATCTGCAATCTTTGCAGTCAGCGCATTAGTCGCGGTAAGCCCAACACTCACCTAGGGACGACAGCCTTAAGAAGGCACATGAGCAGCCAGCACCGAGCCGAGTGGGAGCAACGGAACACACAAAGCCACACTCCAGGTTCTCACCGTCCAGCCTCGTCTTCTACTTCTTCTCCTCTCTCCTCACAATTGTCCTCCACTCCACCTTCCATCACACCAAGCTCACGTTTTTCTGCAAAAAGACAGGCTTCCGTGGGCCTAATGTTCGAGCGTAAAAAAAAAAAAATGACGCCAGATAACCCTCTTGCCCAACGGTTCACGGCTGGCTTGTCAGAACTCAAAGCCCGCCAACTACTGCCATATAAACTGGTGGACTCGGAGGCCTTTTGCAAATTTGTGGCCATTGGAACACCACAATGGAAGGTCCCAGGAAGGAAGTATTTCTCAGAGAAGGGCATCCCAGAGCTATATGGCCATGTTCAGCGGCAAGTGAATGTATCTCTGGCATGCAGTGTCGGTGCCTAGATAAATCTGACCACAGGCACGTGGTCTAGCAAACACAGGCAGGGAAGGTATATCACTTTTACTGCCCACTGGGTGAACCTTCTGACAGCCGTCAAGCATGTAACCCGTGGCACCAGTGTAGATTTGGTTTTACCGCCACGGATTGCATGCAGGCCTGACTCTTCTTCTCCTCCTCCTCCTCCATCCTCCTCCCTCTCCTCCTCAGCTGACTCCTCCTTTTCCGCTGCTAGCGTCTCTTCGCCGCCCAAGCTCCCCAGAACCTATTCGACATGCCAAGTGAGACGTTACCATGCCGTGCTGCGTCTGTTGTGCCTGGAAGCCAAGAGCCACACTGGCCCGGCACTCCTTTCAGCTTTGCGTTCACAGGCAGATCAGTGGCTAACACTCAACCTCAACCTTCTATATGCTTAATAGGCTGCTCCAGCAGAAACGTGCAGTCAACGTCTACCTGTAGGAACTCTGCGGCAGAACTTCTGGGGAGTTGGGGTTTTTTTCACCGTGCCAGTGGCTGCTCATGCGCGACGCATGCAGACTTCTGCGCCCATTTGAGGAGATCACCAAACTGGTCAGTCGCAGCCATGGCGCCATCAGTGACATGGTACCTTCTGCCTTCTTTATGGAGCGTGCATCGTGTCGTGTCATTGATCAAGCTGTGGAGGAGCAGGAGGGGGAAGATGAGGAAGTCGCAATGCTGGATGAATTCCTAGGGGGGGCTACTCTGAGACAAGTCAACAACAGGAGTCTGAAGAGGAGTCAGAGAAGGATTGTGCCGGGGCGGATGAGGAGGAGCAAGAAGAGCATGCTTTAAACCTTTCTGGGATCCCTGCTGTTGTGCGTGGATGCGGAGAGGAGAATGAAGAAGATGACATTATACTGGATGATGAGCAGGAGCCAGGCCATCACACCGCTTCCAGTTTAGTGCAAATGGGGGTCTTCATGCTCCAGTGTTTTAATAGGGACCCCCGTATAAAAAGCATAAGGGTCAAGGACCAGTACTGGGTGGCAACGTACTTAGACCCCCGGTACAAACACAAAATGGCGGAAATGTTACCGCTGTCACAGAGGGCTGGCAGAATGGAGCACTTCCAGGCCTTGCTTCGAGAAATGCTGCATTCTGCCTTTGCGTGCACTGGCAGAGGAGCAATTCCCACTCCCAGAGAAGGAGTTGCGGGTACCAATTCAACAGCGCCTGCAAGAAGAGGCCGGTTTGAAGATGTGTTGGTGACTTCGGATATGAGGTCATTCTTTCAGCCGACCCATCGACAGGTGTCATCCGGATCCAGCATCAGGGAACGCCTAGACAGTCAGGTGTCCGACTACATTGGGTTAAAGGCCGATGTGGACGCTCTGAGGAGTGATGAACCCCTAGACTACTGGGTGGGCAGGCTTGACCTCTGGTCAGAGCTTGCCCAATTTGCAATCAAACTGCGGGCTTGCCCCTCATCCAGTGTCCTGTCCGAAAGGACGTTCAGCGCAGCAGGGGGGATCGTGACCGATAAGCGTACTTAGAGGCATGGATCTCGGAGGAATTCAACACATGTGACCAGTAGACCATGTATATGTCTATAAACAATTTTTTAAATCGAGCACAGAGACCTTCTTTCTTCATTTGGCTCACTTCCTTGTCCAAAAAAAGCACACCGTACTATATGCCCATACCCTCCTCTTTGAAGAGGTTGAGCGGTATTATATTTCTACTGGGGCTGCTTATTATGAGGGGCTCCCACCATCCCTGTGCTGTGCTGACTTCCTCCTGGGGCTGTACCTCTGCTGTGCATATTTTGAGGTGCTCCCACCATCCCTGTGCTATGCTCATTATGAGGGGCTCCCACCATCCCTGCGCTGTGCTGACTTACTCCTGGGGCTGCTTATTATGAGGGGCTCCCACCATCCCTGTGCTATGCTGACATCCTCCTGGGGCTGCTTATTATGAGGGGCTCCCATCATCCCTGTGCTATGCTGACATCCTCCTGGGGCTGCTTATTATGAGGGGCTCCCACCATCCCTGTGCTATGCTGACATCCTCCTGGGGATACTTATTATGAGGGGCTCCCACCATCCCTGTGCTATGCTGACATCCTCCTGGGGCTGCTTATTATGAGGGGCTCCCACCATCCCTGTGCTATGCTCATTATGAGGGGCTCCCACCATCCCTGTGCTATGCTCATTATGAGGGGCTCCCACCATCCCTGTGCTATGCTGACTTCCTCCTGGGGCTGCTTACGGTGCAGGTGTCAGTGCTGTATATCACGGTGCTGAGGTCAGTACTCTCTATCACGGTGCTGCTGTCAGTGCTGTATATCACGGTGCAGGTGTCATTGCTGTATGTCACGCTGCTGATGTTAGTGTTCTCTATCACGGTGCTGCTGTCAGATCACTCTATCACGGTGCAGGTGTCATTGCTGTATGTCACGCTGCTGGTGATCATCTCGTGCACCCTCTTCTTTGCCTACCCTGGTCCCTGACCTTCCCTCTCCTCCATTGCCTTCATGCGCTCCACAGTTCTGAATTGTCACAACAATTTCCCATATAAAAAAAGAATGCTTGTAGTTGTCGATCCCAGATTCACCTCATACATGTGTTATGTCTTTGGCCATGTGGCGGGACTATGTTTGCACAGCTATTAATTATATTGTGGCTGCAAATTTGACCTGTAGGTTTGCGAAGTTCGCCTCCCATTGAAGTCAATGGGGCCCGCCGCAAAAGTTCTGGTTCGCGAACTATCGGCCGCGGTCCGCGTTACGTCCCATCGGAAGTTCGTCCATCACTAGTGGTTTTTATAACCTCTCCTCTAAGCATGGCTTCACCCCAGGCCCTATCAGGGAACCCTGTGTGTTTGGCTTCCTGTTTCCTGCTTGCCATGTGCTCTACGTTTGTCTCCGTTACCAACCTTGGCGTGTTCGACTATTCCTGTCTGCTCGTGACCCTGACCTTTTGGCATGTCCCCGACTATCCCTGTCTGCCTGTGACCCGGAACCTTTGGCGTGTACTCTGTTGTTTCTGTCTGCTGGTTGCCCTGACCTCTGTCTTATCCCTTTACTAGGGTTGTTGTTCCAGCCTGCTGTTGCTTTCTCCTGTAGTCTACCATGAGTGCGAGCTGTGAGACTCCTGGGGCCGCAACCTGGAGCAAGACTGCAGCTCAGTCCATCCTCAACACTAGAGGCTCTGGTGAACACCTGCTGGCTCTTAGACTCCACGCCCTGAGGAATCTATGCTCTAGCTCCAACTGGGATCTGTGTTACTGATCCAGTAGACCTGCTTCCTGAACCTCCCTGGGTACAATCCGCAGCAGTCAGTCCTAGGGTCCACTATCTTAGCGGTGCACTTCCAATTCCTTCAGAGGGCATCTGTCACCTGGTTTCAGGTGATCTGCCAAATCTACATTGTTTTCTTAATTATTATTTATTTATATAAAAGGCAAGTACACATTATTTTCAAAGAGATGGAATAGTCTAAACTTTAAGGTTTATGGTTATATTGCTAATGATAATGGTACACCCATTGTATGGTAACTAAATTTATATGTGTACAGTAACTTTATGCTGCCTTAACTTTTTTTTTTTTAATTGTGCATTTTAATGGTCCCATCAACAAGCATACTTGCAATGAAAACATTTTTTTGTACAACTTACATACTGCTTATGCAGTAACAGATCAACAAGTAGAAAAAAATAAAATGATGTGATGTGAAAAATATTCTTCTTTCGAGTGAACTTATTTTCATACTTTTACTTTCCAGTGTTTAATCCTGATGGAGAAGATACAGATCCCCGAAACACATTGGCTTTTTTGTTCTTTTACACATAAGCTGCTATTGTTTTTACTTCCAACTATTAAAACAACAACTGATAAGCAATACAGTACAGCACTGCAGCCATACAGTACCAGATCACTCAGGTGCTGTCAGTCAACCTTGACATGACTTTGCCACTTGTCAGTAACAGGCTCTAAGGCAAGCATATAGCCTGTAATGGCTATTGATCCTTACCCCCTTCGGTCTTTGCTTGTGATCATACTGTTATCCAAGTGATTTTGCTACTTCTCCTCTTTTGTACTCCTTATTGCATTCTAATTACTATTTTTATTCCTTAGTGTCTGTTGAATACAGTTTAAATATATTACTCCTTAATTGATCACATTAGAATTTCATTCTGTATCAGTCCTAATTGCTATATTTTTATCACCTCTCTGTGTATTTATTATTTATTTAAGGCCTCATGCACACGAGACGCAGTTAAACGCGTGTTCAGATGCAGTTGGACACTTTTTTTCAACTGCCCCTGAACTCATTCAATGTTATCCTATGTGTCCATGCACACAGTCTAGTTTTTTGCTGTTTTTATGCAGTTGCGTTTAACTTCGTTTTTCCAGAAGCAAAAAAATGGGTTCAGGACGCAAACATTTCCACGTTTTGGACGCAAAACGCGGTAAAACGCGACTAAACGCGGCGCGTTTAGCCGCGTTTGCGTTTTTAAAGGAACCCAATTTTTTGGACCTGAAATATGATCTGAGAATTACATTTTGTGACCCGACTTTGGGGGCCCATATCTTGGGGCCAATTATAGCCAAATTTGGTATGCAGACACTGTGGATCTAGCACTACAACATATCCAAATTTGGGGTTCCTATCACCAAGTGACCCCGAGATAGTGGGCCCCAAAATCGGGTCGCAAAATGTCATGCACTTTTCTGCATCAAAGAATGACATTTTGCGACCTGACTTTGGGGGCCCATATCTTGGGGCCAATTATTGCCAGGAACCCCAATGTCATTTCATGCACTTTTCTGCATCAGAGATACATGGCCTCAAAGTCAACTGTGATCATCTGCGTCAATGTAATTTGGTCATTAGGGTTGGGTGTTATGGTAAGTGGTTATCCGTTAGGGTTAGGGTTATTGTTTAGGATTAAGGGTTGGATTAGGGTTGTTTAGGGTTAGTGTAAGGGATAGGGTTAGCTGTTAGGGGTAGGGTTAGTGTTAGGGGTTAAGGTTAGAATGGTTAGGGTTAGGATTCTGGATATATTAATAAGACATTAAAAATATTATACTACCATATACAGCAGCAAAGAATTAAAATATATTAATCAATACATATTTCACGATAAAAATATAAAACATGTATGTGCAGCTACGTACCTACCCGACAAGTTTTTTAATTTTAGTCGGATGTCCATTGTCACATTTGATCTGCTCTTAGAAAAAGTACGACCTGGTCTGACATTCGTGGACACCAATATGAGAAACCGTGTGTCACTAGAGGAACTGCTGTTGGTAACGATCAGGTATGTGTATATATTTATAAAATATATTTATCTATAGATGTACAGATGAATTTTTTTTCTCTGTCCTTTTTTTTTTTAAAAAATAATAATGTCTATTTATAGCAAATTAGAAAATTTTAGATATATAAAAAAATTGGATAATTTGCTATAAATAGACATTTTTTTTTTTTAAATAAAGGACAGAGAAAAAAATTAATCTGTACATCTATAGATAAATATATTTTATAAATATATACACATACCTGATCGTTACCATCAGACGATCCTCTGGTGACACACTGTTTCTCATATTGGTGTCCACGAATGTCAGACCAGGTCATATTTTTTCTAAGAGCAGATCAAATGTGACAATGGACATCCGGCTAAAATTAAAAAACTTGTCGGGGTAGGTACGCAGCTGCACATACATGTTTGTGAAATATCCAATGGACATTCGCTGTCCCATCAACGAATGGGTCCAATATCGATGAGCTCTGACTCTGGACCTCTCACGAAATTTGCGACGATGTTGCTGTCTCATCAACAGCAACATCAGGAGCATTTCCTGACATATATTCAATATGGGATCCATTTCAAAATATATACCACAGAAAGAGAGGCAAATGCAAGTGTACAACTGCTCTCTATGCTGCTGCTGCTTACTCTGATCAAAATAGCAGAAATAGTTAAAAAAACATGCTTTGAGAGCTTGGGGAGGGTCTACATGATGTTATCTTTATAAACGTAAACGCGTCTAAACGTGGCATGCAAACGCGGCAAAACTGTTTCAGCTTTTTTTGAGCAGAGTTTTCACGTGCGTCTCGTGTGCATGAGGCCTTAGGCTCATGGCCATATAGCTCTGGGATGCCCTTCTGTGAGAAATACTTCCTTCCTGGGACCTTCCATTGTGGTGTTCCAATGGCCACAAATTTTCGAAAGGCCTCCGAACCCACCAGTTTATATGGCAGTAGTTGGCGGGCTATCAGTTCTGACAAGCCAGCTGTCAACCGTTGGGCAAGAGGGTTATCCGGTGTCATAATTTTTTTTTATGCTCGAACATTAGGCCCACGGAAGCCTGCCTTTTTGCAGAAAAACGTGAGCTTGGCGTGATGGAAGGTGGAGTGGAGGACAATTGTGAGGAGAGAGGAGAAGGAGAAGTAGAAGACGAGGCTGGACGGTGAGAGCCTGGAGTGTGGCTTTGTGTGTTCCGTTGCTCCCACTCGGCTCGGTGATGGCTGCTCATGTGCCTTCTTAAGGCGGTCGTCCCTAGGTAAGTGTTGGATTTTCTGCGACTAATGCGTTGACTGCAAAGATTGCAGATGGCAACGCTATTGTCAGCAGCGGACACGTTAAAAAAAAGCCCACACTGCGGAGCCATGTGCCGGTGTCCTGGGAGCGCCAGATGTAACCGTACATGGTCGATGACTCGCTCCTGATACAGTTGCAGTCTGCTTTGTCCGTCCTGTGCAAAGTAAGTTATTCCTGCTTCTCCTCCCTATCTGCTGGTCCATATCTCCCTCTGAACTCCCCTCCTCTTCCTCTCTTGTGGGCACCCACGTGACATCACTAGACACGTCATCATCAACGTCACCTTCCCCACCGCTATAAGTCGAGATCTCGGAGTAGGCAGCAACACCGGAGACCAACCTCCTCCTTGGGCTGATCTGGGTACTGTCGTCAGACTGCTGAGTAGCGGTTGTTGCTGCCTCCTCTTCCTGATCCAATACCAAGAGTGGCTGCGCATCAGAAATGTCTTGATATGGATCGGAAAATAATTCCTGTGACTCAAGCGGAAGGTATGTGGTGGTGGTGGTGTTGTTGGTGGTAGTGTCTTTGGGGGTGCACATAGCAGAGAGTGAAGAAGAGGGTGCAGATCTAGAGGATGAGGAGGGTGCAGAAGAGTAAGGCCGAGCGAGCCACTCAACCAAGTCTGGTGCGTTCTTTAAAGTAATTGAACGCACCTTCTGCAACTTCCCACTTTGGCTCAAGCCTGTTGCTCCTGCCCTACCCCTACCACCCCTGCAGAAGGGCCTGCCTCTTCCTCTGCCTGTCATTTTTTAAATGACCCTGTGACAAAACTCTCAGTCCCTAAACCGATGAAGGACTGCTGCAGTATAGGGCAGCGGTCAGCAGTAGTGCACCTCAACCCTATGTATTGTGGACCGATACCAGTCCTTATAGAATAGCAGACTGTACCTCACTCAACTCTATGTACTGTAGCACCCTAGACAGACCAAGTTACCAGTCCTTATAAGGAGCTTTGTGGAACAAGTGGGTTGTAAATGATTAGCAGACTGCAGCAGAAGGGCAGCAGTCAAGTATAATATTCTTTCTATATTTGGAAGAAAGAATATTATACGTGTACAAGCCTATTACCATACCACTGATTCCAGTCATGAAAAGAACCTTTGTGGAACTAATAGTAACAGCTACTGATTAAACTGACCCTCACTGCCTCACACACTGCTTCCTGCCTGTCCCTATATAAAAACTGACAAAACAGAGGCTACTGGAACAATAACAGGAATAGCACTTTTGTGGACCTGATAGTAAAAGCTAATGATGATGACTAAACTGACTGTCCCTACAGCAGACACACCGTCCTGTCCCTTTCTCTAAACTGACAAAAGACACTCAGGCTGCTGCAACAATCACTAGCACAGCACTGCCTATCCTGAACTACACCTAACACCTATACCAGTTCTGAAAAGAACTTTTGTGTACCAAATAGCTAGCGATTTGGGTCACTGTAATCTCTCCCTGCTCCACACAGCAACCTCTCCCTATAGTGACAGAAGAAAGAATGTAAAATGGCCGCCGGATCGGGTGTATTTATAAGTTAGGGGGAATGTCCAAGTGTCCATGTGCTGTAATGTCTCAATTGGCTGTCCTGTACCCCATGATGGATGTGTCATCATAGGTCAAAGTTATTTTACACAGTAAAAACGCGGAAGTCCGCCGGGCGAACGGCGCCAATAGTCTGCCGAACGGGCGGACCGCGAACACCCGAAATTCGCCGCGAAACGACCGCCGGGTGAACCGTTCAGCCATCACTAATAAAGAGCAAGATAGTACCTAGTAAAATCCAAATTTTTTCATCCACTCCTGTCTCTCACATTCCTCTAATTCCATTAGTAGGAATGTATCAATGCAAGAAAAAAAATTATGTCTTACCTGCAAATTTGTTGACCATGGACAACATTTTTTTTTTACCAAAGATAAACATATACCATAAAATACATTTTATAATTGTTCTAGTGAGTATGTAGTGTACTGTCTGACCTGCCCATGTGACCTCTTTTATGTGGGCAGGACCATGCACCCCCTGCGCCAACGCTTTGGTGAACATAGGCATTTTATAGAGAAAGGCTGGGACAAGCATAGTGTCCCTCTTCATTTTATGAAGGAACACCATAAATATACCATAGGCCTCAGAGTATGAATTATAGAGGCCATGCACAAAGGTCTTCCTGCTGCAAAACATTTTAAATTCTTATGTCAGCAGGAGACCTTATGGATATATTGATTAGGTACTCTCTCGCCAGGGGGACTCAATGAAGAAATAGAAACACACTCTTTATTGTAGCCCCCCCCCCTCCTTTTTAATCTCTCTCTCTATATATATATATATATATTATTGGTGTTTTACAGCAAAAGAATACTTCTGTGGTCACTTGCTATTTACTCTATGACATAGAGTTACTTGGGGGATGAAGCCCCCTTACGTGCTTCGTAAATACCCCCTCCAAATTTTTCTATACAATCTTTCCTTCCTGTTTGCGCCACCCCCCCCCCCCCCCCACCCTTGTTTCCCCTCTGTTCATGTCTCATTTGAGCTTATCCCCAAATTATGTGTTCCATTGCCTATTAATTCCTCAGTGTTATAGTGCATTTTAATTCATACAATCTTCTCTTTTTTATTTTCTACTTTTCATTTCAATTTTTATTTTTTATTTTTTTTTCTTCATTTACACATATTATCCATATTCTGCATTAAATTGATTCTTAATTTATCCCAGTTTTTATTCATATATACTTTTTATTTCATTTTTGTGCTTTTAGAAACATGTGGGTCCGCTGACTGTTGTGGTTCCACAGCCACGGACCTCCAGCCCATATGCTTCAACTTGATTGCTCTCAGGAGGAGAGCAGCTTAAATACATGGGAGGGACAAACAGGCCAGTAGAAGGAGCTGTGAGCCCCGAGCACATAGCCTGTACTTTCCCTATTCCTTGCCTGGATGCCCGCCGTGCACTGGTGACGGAATTTCTGCTTTCACGCTCCAGAGTAGTCAGCGTGGAGCTTTCCACGCAGTGGATGCTGCAGAACAGCCTGTAAAATGGATCCAAACATCCCGACGGCTGAAGGAACGTGACCTGAGCCGGTGTTATGGCATATTTAGTCCGGCCATCATATAGTATCCGCCCCGTACTGCGCATGAGCAGTACGGGGCAGAAGAAGCTTCTTAAAATTTCTGAAGATGAATGGCGCCTGCGCCGTGAGTGGAGGTGGTAGCCCCACCATCCAAGCGGACATAGGGTTGTGAAAATTAGACAGCCCCTCGTGGGCGAGCTTTGCTCGCCACGCTTCCGGCTCAGCCTCACTGCGCTCGGCTCTTTTTTTATTCCTGCTCTATGTCCACTTGGATGGTGGGGCTATAACCTGGACTTCATCCTCGGCTATTTTTGGAATCTGTGTTGCTGTGTACTGTGCATGGCTGCCTCCTTGTTTTAAATGACACTGGCTGATGTAAATGTGCTGTTTTAGCTACCATTGCACCATCCACCTAGAAATCACATTATTCGGAGCGCCGGAACCCCCTTTTGTTTATAAACAAGATAGGAACTGTAGGTTTGTTCTTAAGTTGAATCTGTTTGTAATGTGGAACAGGTAAATTTTTAAGTGTAGCTCCAGCCCCAAAAAATTATGTTTTAAGCTTTTTGGATAACATAGGGTAGGGTTATCATCACCCCAGTAACTTTTTTTTTTGCTGTCTGTGCCCCTGTTCAGAAGATTTCACCTCACTTTGTCCCATTGACAACTGGATTTTGAAAATTTGGGGTTTTTAGGAAAAACAAGGATTAGTGATAAAACATCAGTGGAGACACCTTTTTCCCATATTAACTCTTACATTATTATTATTATTCAGGATTTATATAGAGCCAACAGTTTGAGCAGCGCTTTACAATATGAGGGCAGACAGTACACTTACAATACAAATCAATACAGGAGGGATCAGAGGGCCCTGCTCATTAGAGCTTACAGGAGAGAATTTCCCTTCCTAGGGGTAGATTTCCTCTCATTGTCTCCCTCCATTTTTAAGTAGGAGTCGTTTGTAAGTCGGATGTTTGAAAGTAGGGGACCGCCTGTATATACTATATGGCCTGCCCTATATACTCTGCAGAAATTTGGGCCGTAGGTGTTGGTGGTGCCACAACATTGTAAGCCCTCACAGTTACTCTTGGTGGGCACTGGAATGGGCCCTGCTGTGAAATATTATATCAAGAATTTTAATTACATGCCCCCGTTGAACAGGGGCAGAAAAATTGGGCCTTTGGTGGTGGTACCAGAACACTGTAAGCCCTCACAGTTACTCTTGGTGGGCACAGGAATGGGCCATGCTGCAAAATATTACAGCAAAAATTGTAATTACACACCCCTGTTAAACAGGGGCAGAAAAATTGGGTTTTAGGCCCTGGTGCTGGTTCCCACAACCAAAAATGTTCTTAGAAGCTATCAACATGAACATTGAGGAGGAATAGGATAGCCACTCAGCATCAGAATAGACAGTCTTCAAGGGATCTTACATTCATAAAAAAATAATAAAATTAATCAGTTACATCAGCATCAGGTGCCTGGTGGCTGGTGATCCAAGACAGATTCATTTTTATGAAGGTGAGCCGATCAACCAAGTCTCGGAAAGGTCTCCAAATCTGATCTTGCCCCTAGGTATTCCTGCACCATGTAAATCAGATGCTGGCGATGGTTGCTGGAACCGATCATACCTTGGGGCTGCGGACTAAAATATTGTTTGAACGCATCGGATAGACAGCCACCTTCCCCACCTCTCCTTATGTGGCTGACCGAAGCTTCAGAAACACATTGTCCAGGAGGACCAGGAAATTGTAACCTCCCAGGCTCTGGAAACGCATTACACAAACCTTTCTGCAAAGCCTCCCGAAGACGTTTCATCTTCTGCTCCCTCTGCGAAGTCTAGATATGTTCGGCAACCTCCTCCCTTTCCTTTCTGCCTCGTAGTGTATCATATATATTTTAGACACAATAATAGTTCATAATTGTTGCTTCCAGGTGCTGTCGCCTTAATGCTATCCCCTCTTGTGGTGGCCCTAATATACTGTCACCCCTTGAAAGCCTGTGATCCCTTTGGGGTTGGTTCCCCCTTGGGTGGACAGCGGTGCAACGGGGCCCAGGATTACCTTCAGGGAAAGAGTTTGGTTTTTAAGGAAAGTCTCTGGTTTAAGTGGAATAATTTGGTGGACAGGGTAAATACAATAATCTGATGCTGCCAGTATTGAAAAGTAACATAATATTAATTATATGGAATGTTCAGTTTTTTGTCCTTTTTGATATATCTACAGAAATGTGAGAAAACCCCATGAATAGACAATAAATTCCCAAGGTCGAAATGCATAGGGGGTTCATTATATCAAACGGTCATGTAATTTATATCTTAGGGATCGTAATTCAAGTACAATTCAAACATTTTGTGGAAATAATTTTTTACAATATGATGTATTGCAATCTCCTTCACCTACTTTTTCGCACTATGTACACCAGAGCTCATATTTTAAATCCTTTGTACTTCAGTGAAGTTTGAATAGTGGTTCTGGTAATAAAATCAATTAATTTTTACAATACTATCCGTCTCTTATTGCTGCTTAAATGCCCCATGGGGAATTAATTCTATTTTTCCCAAGTTCGGCAACCATACCCTTGTAACGGGGGATCAAGAAGAGTTGCCAGCCAGTACTGATCCCTCTCCTTGATACCATGAATCCGAGAGTCCTTTCGCAGGCTTTGCGGGATCAGGGAGGCCATGCAGCGTAGGTTTGCAGAGGCATTCGATCCGGAGTCGTCTGGGTCACTAAGGACTACATGATCCACAGCCACCTCCTCCCAGCCACGTACAAGTCCATGGGTTTCTGGGGACTGAAAACAATCCCTTGAAGACTGCTGCTGAGTGCCAGGCTCCACCTCCATGCTGACACAATCCTCCTCCTCTTCCTGTGTGATAGGCAGGCCTGCAGGAATACCATCTGGATAAAGGGGGCTTTGAGAAGTAAGAAGTCCTCTTCCTCCCTCTGTTCTGCCTCAAGTGCCCTGTCCATTATTCCACACAGTGTGTGCTCCAACAGGAAGACAAGAGGGATAGTATCACTGATGCATGCACTGTCACTGCTCACCATCCTTGTGGCCTCCTCAAATGGTGACAGACAGTGCATGCATACTTGATCATTAGCCAGTGGCATGGCAAAAAAATAAAAGCCAAGCTCCCCTGACCCCGTCCTAGTGCCATACTCACACAGGTAGTCATTGATGTCCCTCTGCTGCATGTGCAGCAGCTGCAGCATTGCCACCATTGAGTTCCACCTAGTGGGCATGTCACAGGTGAGGCGGGTCTTGGCAGGGTGCATTCCTTTTGAAGGTCAACCAGCTGAGCATTATATGACTGGCAAAAATGCCCACAGACTTTCCTGGCCTGCCTCAGGATATCCTGTAAGCCCAGGTACCTGCACAAGAATCATTGCACCACCAAATTAAGGATGTGAGCCATACAGGGAACATGAGTCAAGTGTCCCTGTCGGAGGGCGGAGAGGAGGTTGGTGCCATTGTTGCAAACCACAATTCCTAGCTGAAGCTGGCATGGCATCAACCACCTCTGAACCTGCCCCTGCAGAGCTGCCAGAATCAGCGTGGCTCCTATCCCCTAAGAAGACCAACTCAAGAACCGCATGGCATCTTTTTTGCCTGAGTGCTTGCGTAGCCCCTAGAATGCCTATGGAGCACTGCTGTTTCAGAGGACAAATCTGCACAGGAAGAGGTCATAGAGGAAGAAGAAGAGGAGAGGGTGGAGGAGAGTGGTGTGGCAGAATCACCACTACCAGCATTTTGGAGGCATGGTGGCAAAACAAGCTCCAACAATACTGCACCCCATCCTACATCATTCCCAGCTGCCAGAAGGGTTACCCAGTGCACCGTGAATGAAAAGTAATGTCCCTGTCCATGCCTGCTGGACCATGAGTCAGGTAATATGCACCTTACCGATGACTGCCCTGTCTAACGAGGCCAAGACATTTGGAGTGCTAGCAATTTAGCCAAATTAACATTCAGCTGCTGAGCCTGTGGATGGCTGGGACTGAATTTCTTTCGACATCTTAGCAACTGGGGTAGGGAAAATTTGCCTGCTACAATCGGATTTAGGTATATCGCTAGAAGATTGCCCACAAGTGCTTGGGACACCTAATGCTAAACCCATCATTCCTCTCAGTGCAGGTCTCTGAGAAAACTGAAGGTATGGTGGGGTTGGAGATCCCATATGATGAGGAGCTAGGAGAGGTCCGCTTTATTCTTTGATGTGGATCTTTTAAGTATTGTTGCCAACAGACTGCATGGGAGCTTGACATATGTCTGGTCAAGCATGTGGTGCCCAAGCAGCTGCTGTTTTGGCACACTTGATACAAAGCTTGATACACTTCAGACATATGTTGCAAACAGCAGCAGTGCGATCTGCTGCACACATCTCAAAAATGGCCCATGCCAAAGAACTTTTGAAAAAACTGTGGAGTCAGCAGTACCCTGCACATGCGGAGGTCTGCGGTGTGATGCAGTCATTGGCTGTCCTTAAGCCGACCCCTGGAGGGCATTCTGCCTCGTTGAAGATGTACCTCCTCCTCCTCATCTCTTCTATCTGGCACCCACGTAGAGTCAGTGATCTCATCATCCCCTCCCTCCTCGCCACTGGAGCAAACCTGGCAGTATGCTGCAGCTAGGGGAACATGACTGCCAGTTTCTTGTCCTTCTTGGGCACCCCCTCTCTCTGGGCTCACGTTACTGCCTTCATTCTCAACCTGGGTACCATCATCGGAGCCTTCAAAATGCTGTGCATCCTCTTGCAGCATGTACCCAACACTGTGGTTGAACAGTTCAGGGGGCTCTTTAGGACATATTGGTGGGGCTAGGGAAGGAATGACTGATGCCATTGAGCCGATGGAATTGGCCGCTTTGGCAGCTGCATTGGCAGCCAAACTTCTCTTAGCCTGGGTGACACCGGATGAGGAGGATGATAACAGCTTTGTCAACCACTCTACCAACTCTTCTGCATATTGTGGCTCAACATGGCCAGCTGCTGAGAGAAAAAAAAAAAAAAAGGGACAAGCATGCCCCACGGCCACATGCTGAGGATGCACCGTACCCATGACCAGCACTGTTGGCTGTAGACACAGAGCCTGCTTGCCATCTTTTTAGTGGCCTCTGAGTGTCTGGCTTTACTTGGTGGCTGTCCAAACATGCTGTAAAATTGGATTAGCAAAACACCGCCTGAAGTTTACTAGAAAAATTACACCAGGACTGGCCTGCAGTCATGTATAGGCTTGGCTAGACTAGAATGCAGTGGCTATATATGTAGGAAACAGTATATATATTTTATGCACTGCAGATCACTGAATCACTTGCCTGCAAGTGTATTTGGAAATGTACTCTACAGCAATGGCCTACAGTCATATACTGAATAACCTGCCTTCCTGAAAATGTACACCAGGAATGTCCTGAAGTGGGATCTAGCTACACAGGAGATATAGATTTATATATATATATATATATATATATATATATATATATATATATATATATATTTATATTTATATTTATTATATACACACACACACACACACACACACGCACACGCACACGCACACACACGCACCTACCTATATATATATATATATACACATACATATACATACATACACACACATACATATAAAATATACACACAAAATACACTGCAGCTAACTGAATCAACTGCCTATCTGAAGTAGATTAGAAACAGTACAGCAGGAACGGTCTGCAGTGAGATCTAGCTAACTGAATAAACTACCTGCTCAAAGTAAATTAAATGACACTCTCTCTCTCTCTCTCTCTATTTGTCGGCCAGCAACACACTACACAAGGCCGACTTGTAGGCAGCCTTACATAGTGTGGGGGGTGGCCTTAACCCCCTGAGCCATAATTGGCCAAAGGCATCCTGCCTTTGGCCGATTATGGCTCTTTTTGCTTACGGCGCTGTCAGGGGCGTAACTAGAAATCACAGGGCCCCATAGCAAAATGTTGTATGGGCCCCCCCCACCCAGGGGCGGATCCAGATTCTAGTCTCGGGAGGGGCACTGATAGAAAATACTTTTATGGGGGGCAATTTATTGGGGCAATGGCTGATGTTGGCGCTTCAATTATCACGGCACCGTTTGTGTTATGGTGTCAGGATGATTGAAACACATTATTTCTATTACATTGTTATAGAAAATTAAATAGTTCAACTCACCATAATGCAGAATCAGTGGGAGCCTCGAGTGTGTCACCTGCCACCAGATGCAGATTGTCACTTGTCACAAGTTGCGGATTGTCCACCTGCCACACATTGCGGATTGTCCACTTGTCACGTCACCTGCCACCCATTGTGGATTGTCCACTTGCCACGTGACCTGCCACACATTGCAAATCGTCCACTTGCCACGTCACCTGCCACACATTGCGGATTGTCCACTTGCCACGTGACCTGCCACCCATTGTGGATTGTCCACTTGCCACATCACCTGCCACTCATTTCAGATTGTCCACTTGCCACAAGTTGCAGATTGTCACTTGCCACACATTACAAATTGTCCACTTGCCATATCACCTGCCACTCATTGTGGATTGTCCACTTGCCACGTCACCTGCCATACATTGTGGATTGTCCATTTGCCACGTCACCTGCCACCCATTGCGGATTGTCCATTTGCCACATCACCTGCCACCCATTGCGGATTGTCCATTTGCCACGTCACCTGCCACCCATTGCGGTTTGTCCATTTGCCACGTTACCCGCCACCCACTGCGGATTGTCCATTTGCCACGTCACCTGCCACCCATTGCGGTTTGTCCACTTGCCACGTGACCTGCCACACATTGCGGATTGTTCACTTGCCACGTCAGCTGCCACACATTGCAGATTGTCCATTTGCCACGTCACCGGCCACAAGTTTCAGATTGTCCCCTTGCCACGTCACCTGCTACACATTGCAGATTGTCCACTTGCCACGTCACCTGCCACACATTGCGGATTGTCCACTTGCCATGTCACCTGCCACACATTGCGGATTTTCCACTTGCCACCCATTGCGGATTGTCCATTTGCCATGTCACCTGTCACACATTGCGGATTGTCACTTTCCTTCTAAGGTCACTCTGTTTGCCAGTCTGAGTCAGGCAGCAGAGAGATGATGTAATATCTCTGCTGCCTGCACAGTGAGTGAGAGCGGAGCTGGCAGTTTGCAGGGCAGGCGCCGGGCGGTGAGAGACGATGTCATCTCTCTGCCCCGCCACCCGCTGATTGGCCACCCACTAAGCCTCCCCGCAGCTTCCCCAACAACCCCCCGCCGCCGAGTCACCTGGCTGTGTCCGCTCGTACAGTCAGTGTGACTGTACGAGCGCCGAGCGGACAGGGAGCTCGGCGGCTCACCTGCCGCCCGCTCACCGGGCCCTCCTCAGCTGCGGGCCCCATAGCAACCGCACGGGTCGATATGGTGGTAGTTCCGCCACTGGGCGCTGTGATTAGCCAAAGCATGCGGGTCATAGTGCATGCTTGGCCAATCATCAGCCAGCAATGCACTGTGATGACGCAGTACATTATGGGGCGTGACGTGCTGCTCGAATTTGTCACGAATGCCCCATAATGTTGGATCTTCGAATGATCGAACAGCTGATGTTTGAGTCAAGCTCATGTTCCATTCGAACTCAAAGCGCATCCCTAGTACCAAAACATCCATAGAAAAGACTGATACAATTTATTCACATTTTGATAATAGGAACAGTGATGTTTGTTGTTGTCGTTGGTATCGTTAAAACTATTTTTATAGTAGATATATGCTGATATACACAGTATCGTTACCTTCACATGTTGGTGGTGGTGCATTCCATTCTCCTTCAGATGTACAGAAAATCTCAGAGGCACCATTTAGTTTCTGGTTAGCATTTTTACATTCAAATCGTATTACTTGGCCGACGGAATACTCTTCTTCATATGAAGTAGTTAAAAGATTTACATTGCTTCCAACTTGAACTGGTGGACAAAATCTAACTGAAAAGACAAAGAAAAACTGATTTGATTATTTATGACACTTATGCAAATTTTTTAATTTTTCTATACCAAAAAGTATAGTAGCAGTGGTCTTCTTACATACTGTATAGGCATGAAATTCGCTGAATAAAATGGGAGCTTCAGAAATTATAAAAAGATACATGTTTAAAGAGATTTTCACTTCCAGTAAAAGAATAAAGCCTGTGGCTTTTATGGGGGTTAGGAATTGTAAATAAACCTCTGTGTCTAGCAACAAATTTGTAAACCAGAGAATTACTACATATTATTGTCATTAATATTAATTGTCATTAATAAAAACAACCATGGATAAAATGCTTCTCACAAGATAAAAAACAAAAAACCAGTGTGCATTGGATCCTGTTTTGCCAGCTGTTAACATGTTATGATAATGCTAAAGTAAACCTGTCATAAGGGAAACATGGAGATCACAATTTCTTCTGCAAATGCTAGGCAGACATGTTGACAATCTGCTTTCATTACTCTGAAAGTGGAACAAATATACAGCTATAGCCACCCGCAGTGATTACATGAAAAAAAAAAAAAAACTTCAGTACAATCTGCCTGCTCATAGATGGATCGAAATTCAGCTGAACAGTTTGAATTTTGGTCAACCTGTGGCCAGCCTAAGGCAGCACTGTTTTGGGGAGGAAGTAGACACAACTGTGTGAAATAACCAGGAGGCCGAGAGACAATTATGTTCAGAACAGGGCAGGACTGGCCTACCGTGATACCGGGACATTTCCCGGTAGGCTGCCTGCCCTGGGGCCGCTTTGTGCTATGCTGTGGCAGCAGCACTCCCCTCTCTCCTCCTCCTCCCCACTTATCACGCATAGCGGGAGACCACTGTGTCAGAGGGCCGAGTGTGAAATGTTCGGCCACGCTGTGATAAAAGTCCAGACCTCCTCCTAGACCAGTTTGTGTGATGCAGTGTTCTGTCTATCAAACAAGCTGGTCTAGGAGGAGGGCCGGACTTTTATCACAGTGCAGCCAAACATTTCACACTTGGCTCCATCACACAGCGGGAGATGCATAATCCACACATTGACTGTCACGGTGAGATGACAATGAGGGCACAGTAAGGCGACAATGAGGCAGAAATGAGGGCATAGTAAGGCGACAAATGAGGGCACAATGACCGTGAGGTAACAATGAGGGCACAGTAAGGCTGCAATGATGCAATGAGGGCACAGTAAAGCTGCATTTGATGGGCACTGCTGAGGCTGCTTTTGATGGGCACTGCTGAGGCTGCATTGATCTCTTGTATCATGTCCGCAGTCTCTATCTCCTGTACCATGCCTGCAGCCTCTGACATCCCCTGTACTATGCCCGCAGCCACTTACCATCTCTTGTATAATGTCTGCAACCTCTGACCATCTCTTGTCTTATATCATGTCTGCAGTCTCCAAAGGGGGGAGTCTGAAGAGGAGTCAAGAATGGGAGCCCTGCCAGGATGGGGATCACGGGAGAAGTCAGACATGTGTGGACTGTGGAGAGGAGACTATAGGAAAACCAGAGCCACCAAGCTGGAGCTGGCTGACTGAGCCCTGCAAGGTGCACCTGAGAGGAGGTCAGTGACAGCATCGCCAGGTCTGAGGGAGGGGGGGGGGTCACTGCTTTAAGGGGGGAGTGAATAAAATAATGTATGTGGGCACTGATATAAAGGTTTCCCATCCGCCCCTTACCTTAGTGCAGTGTTTCTCAAATCCAGTCCTCAGGCCCCCCCCCCCAACAGGTCATGTTTTCAGGATTTCCCTCAGATGAAATGGCTGTGGTAATTGCTAAGGCAGTGAAACTGATCAAATCACCTGTGCAAAATAATGGAAAACCTGAAAACATGACCTGTTGGGGGGGCCTGAGGACTGGATTTGAGAAACACTGCCTTAGTGTATTCTTTCTGCGGAAGGTGGTCTCTGGTCACCAGTCACCCCCCCCCCCCCCCCACACATTCCTAGAGTCCCAGGTGTCCCCCTTGATTATTGCTCTACTTTTAACTGATATTCGAGAGATAGAGATATATATATATCCCTAGCCTTATGTGCTTTCAGGTCTCTCTTATCTATATATAATACGCTCTTCAAATGTGCTTTAAAATTCATGGTTTTCCCTTTTATGAATAAGAAAATAATGACGTTATGCTTTTGAGCTGGTATAATGATGCTATGGGGCTGGTATGAAATTTCCAGGGCTGGTTTTTATTCCCAGTTTGGCCCTGGTTTAGAACACTGCACTACTAAAACATACTCTGCTGAGTGGACTGAATCCTTGAAAAACTTTCAAATTTGATGATTAATATCACTATATATAGAGGTGGTATGCTGTGTGTGGTGCTTACAAATCCAGTGCTCAAGGTCCTTGAATCTAGCAGGCTTGATATATTGCTAATATAATAAATACAAGAAAATGGATGCCATACAAGCATTAAATATTCATTGACATTTATTTCACCCAATGGTGAGACAATCAAAATACACAGAAAAACAAGGGTATCCCCACCCTCTCTCGAGTTTAGACGGTAAGCAGGAGTAATTGGACACAACATTTATCTTGTCAGAGGAAATACATCAGTAGTAACTTGTCTCAGCAGCCACAAATACCAAAGATTTTAAATGTATCACAGGGTGCTAAAAATATCTACAAATAAATGTAATGTAAAAACAATTACATAATAGGTGAGGTTGAAAAAAGACACAAGTCCAACCTATGTGTGTGATTATATGTCAGTATTACTTTGTACTGTATAACCTTGTATCCTTGTATGTTGCAGTCATTCAGGTTTGATGTGTACAAATTATATAAAGATACAATTGACAGCTGACCTGTTGATACGCTATAAAAAAAAACAAAAAAACAAAGAAATAGAACTTTCACGTATGTAACAATTGGTGCCGAAACATTGGGAGAGCATTCCATAATGCATGTTTCTCTTGTGACATCTAGTGGTGTATTTTAAACAAGCAACCTTCAATTACTATTGCATTTACAGTGTCATGATTGCAACTGAAAACAAAATACATTTACTGTACTTTTCAAGGCTTGGATCATATACTGTAGGTGATTTCAGTCACAAGATGGTATTTTAATAATGTGCAACAGTTTGCACTGTTTTTATATCAAACACAGGGTCATACACATTTGTGGACCAGAGCCTAGACAATATACAGTAGTAGAATGAAAGCACTAGAGGTAGACATACAAACCTGATGCTCATGTGCCTTAAGTCCTTTATACATTTCTATGATTGGTGCAGGACTTGGGCATGAAGTGGAAGAGCCATTTGATTCAGCCAATGCCATTAGTAATGTTCTATAAAATAGTAACAATATAGCAGCAGTGTGTGGGGACAGCATCCTGAGATACCTCCCTGTCTTATTAGAGTTGGGTCATAAATGTATCCCCATTCAGACGCAAGTGCTCAAACTAAACAAGATCATCAACAACTTTATCTCATCACCAAAAATAGGATTTTTGTACATGCAGTAAAATCCTCTCTTGGTGGTTTTAAACCCATTTTATAACTTTATGCTACAGGTAAGCCTATATTAAGGCTTACCTGTAGCTACCCTGGATATGTGCTAAACCTGTGCTATTTAGTGCTATGCATTATGGGGACCTATCTAATTTGTCCAATCAATTTGCATCTAATCAGGCAAGCCCTTGTACTATATAGTTCTTGGTAGATCTAAAATACATTGTACAATCAGGTTTTAATGTGTGTGGTGGTCTTTAGGCAACTGGGGTGTCCAAAAAGCAGACCAATAGAAGTGTGAACAACATAGCAACACTGGCTAATGGGCCAAACAGAAAAAAAAAACTATTGGCAACTTCCGAAGTTACCTGAACCACTTTGGGGGCGATTAATAAAATGTGTCTGAGGCAAGTTCTTTCTCAAGTGGTACTATTTAGACATGTGCGGTTCGTTTCGTGTCAAAATAATAGTCGGACAAATTTTTCATTTCAAATATATCTGAATACCCGAATTACAATATAAATGAATTTTACAGAATGCTCTGAATAACGAAACAAAATTTTGGCCAAACTTCAGAAATTCAAACTGAAATTTAAATCGAATTTTACATCAAACTCCAGTCGAAATTACTACACATAACTACACACATAGTAACTACACATATTGCTGAAATTAAAGACTGTGTGTTATTAGAGTACCGTTTTGAAAAATAATGCTGTTTTAGTTAAGCCAAAACATGATTTAAAGAGTCATTGTAATCATTTGATGAAGTTTTCTTCTTTTGGTTTGTTCACTTCTCCACATTCGAATTAAAAAAAATAAAAAAAAAATAAAAAAAATCTAATGCCGCATAAACACAACCGGACTTTCCGGCAGACTAGGTCTGACGGTCTTCCCGAAGAACTTTCGGCGAAGTTACGACGGACCTTCCACACGAACGGACTAATTCCATTAGTTTCGAACGTGATGATGTAAACGGGACTAAACAAGGAAGTTCAATAGCCAGTAGCCAATAGCTTCCCTTGCGTCGTATTTGGTCCATCAGATCAGCACACAGACAATTCGGAACAGAGTCTGTCGGATAGATTTGAAACATTCTATTTCTAGGTCCGTCTGATTTTTTTATTCCAAAAATGATCGGATTAGCCCACACACGATCGGATTGTCTGACGGACTAATCCCTTCAGACCTAGTCTGCTGGAAAGTCCGGTTGTGTACGCGTCAAAGCTTTTCGATTTGGCTGATTCAAAATGTATTGATTCGATCGTTTCGAAACGAAAAAAAAATAAAATGGTAAATATGAAGAAAATTCTAAACATTCTGAATACGAATTGAACGAATCAACCGAATTCAAAAATAAATAACTAGATTAACGACTTGTAATGAAATGGAACAAATGTTATCGTCATGCACATGTCTAGTACAATTGCCTGTGGCAATCATTCAGCTTCATTTTTCCACACAGCTTTGAAAATGAACATTTTAAAGATGTTTGATTGCATTCAAGTTGAGAAAAGGTGAAACAAGGTTTGTCTCAAATAGGGATGAGCCGAACACCCCCCGGTTCGGTTCACACGCACCATAAATTCGGAACCCCATTACAATCTATGGCACTCGAACGTCCGAAATCAAAAGTGCTAATATTAATGGCTAATATGCAAGATATTGTCCTAAAAAGGGTTTGGGGACCCGGCTCCCGCCCCAGGGGACATGGATCAATGCCAAATTTTTTTTTTTAAATGGCTGTTTTTTCGGGAGCACTGATTTTAATGACGATTAAAGTGAAAAAAAAAAGTGAAATATTCCTTTAAATATCATGCCTGGGGGGTGTGAAGTGGAGTGCGTGTGTGCCTGTGAAGTGGAGTGCGTTTCCCACGTTTAGAACAGTCCCTGCACAAAATGAAATTTAACGGAAAAAAATTCATTTAAAACTGCTTGCAGTTTTAATGTCATGTCTGGTTCTGGCAATACAGATGAAAATCATTGAGAAAAATGGCATGGGTAGCCCCCCCCCCCCCCCCTGCCCATTACTAGCCCATTTGGGTCTTCTACGGATATTAAGGGGAACCCTGTACCCAAATAAAAAAAAAGTAAAGGCGTGGGGGTCCCCAGGCCCTATATACTCAGAACAGCAGTATACAGTGGCAAACAAGACTGGGACTGTGTAGGTTTGTTGTGTTAAGTAGAATCTGTTTGTAATTTTGAACTGGTACATTGTAGCTCCAGTCCAAAAAATCTATTTTTAAGCTTTTTTGAAAACCTAGGGAAGGGTTATCACCCCATAATTTTTTTTGCCGTCCGTCTTTTTTCATCTCCCTTCCTGTTGTCTCCTTCCATTTGCAAGTAGGAGACGTTTGTAAGTTGATGTTTGAAAGTAGGGGCCTGCCCTATTTGCTCTGCAGAAATGTGGGCCTAAGGTGTTGGTGTTGCCACAACACTGTAAGCCCTCAAAGTGACTCTTGGTGGGCGCTGGAGCGCCCTGCTGTGAACCATTATATCAAGAATTGTAATTACTTGCCATTGTTGAACAGTGGCAGAAAGATTGGGCCTTTGGTGCTGGTGCCACAACACTATAAGTCCTCACAGTTACTCTTGGTGGGCGCAGGAACGGGCCCTGCTGTGAAATATCAAGAATTGTAATTACATGCCCCTGTTAAACAGGGGCTGAAAAATTGGGCCTTAGCCACTAGTGGCGTCACCCAGAACCAAAAATGTTCTTCCAAGCTATCAGCAGGATCATTGAGGAGGAAGAGGATAGTCAGTCAACATAACAGGACAGTCACTCAGCATCAGCATAGGCAGTCTTGAAGGGATGTGACATTTCAAAAAACATTATTCGGTTACATCAGCTTCAGGTGCTTGGTAGCTGGTGGTGATCCAAGACTGATCCATCTTTATGAAGGTCAGTCGATCAACCGAGTCGGCGCACCCTGTGATCGGTTACAAAGTCTCCAGCAGCACTGACGGTGCGTTCCGAAAGAACGCTGGATGCAGGACAGGCCAGTAGCTCAATTGCATACTGTGCAAGCTCTGACCAGTGATCCATCCTCAAGACCCAGTAAGCCAGAGGATTTTCAGTGGGAAAGGTGTCCAAGTCTGACCTTGCCCCTAGGTATTCCTGCACCATGTAAATCAGACGCTGGCGATGGTTGCTGGAACCAATCATACCTTGGGGCTGCAAACTAAAAAAATTGTCTGAACGCATCGGTCAGACGGCCACCTTCTCCACCGCTCCTTCTGTGACTAACCCAGTGTTTCTCAAATCTAGTCCTCAGGCCCCCCCCCCCCCCAACAGGTCATGTTTTCAGGATTTCCCTCAGATGAAACGGCTGTGGTAATTGCTAAGGCAGTGAAACTGATCAAATCACCTGTGAAAAATAATGGAAAACCTGAAAACATGACCTGTTGGGGGGGCCTGAGGACTGGATTTGAGAAACACTGGACTAACCGAAGCCTCAGCAACACGTTGTCCAGGACCAGGAGTTTGTAACCTCCCAATCTCTGGGAATGCGTTGCACAGACCTTTCTGCAAGGCCTCCCAGAGACGTCTCATCCTTTGCGATGGCAAGATAAGGTCTGCAACCTTACCCTTGTACCATGGATCAAGGACAGTGGCCAGCCAGTAATGATCCCTCTCCTTGATCCGAAGAATACGAGGATCCTTCCGCAGGCTTTGCAGGATCAGGGAGGCCATGCAGCGTAGGTTAGCTGAGACATTCGGTCCGGATTCCTCTGGGTCACCAAGGACAACATGATCCGCAGCCACCTCCTCCCAGCCACGTACAAGACCACGGGTTTCTTGGCACTGTAAATCATCCCTAAAAGACTGCTGCTGCTGATGCTGAGTGCCAGGCTCCACCCCCATGCTGACAGAATCCTCCTCCTCCTCCTGTGTTATGGGTGGGACAACAGGAACACTGTCTGGATAGAGGAGGCCTTGAGAGGCAAGGAAGTCCTCCTCTTCCTGCGTATGCTCCAACAGGTGGACAAGAGGTACAGTGTCACTGAGGAATGCACTATCACTGCTCACCATCCTCGTGGCCTCCTCAAATGGTGACAGGAGAGTTCATGCATCCCTGAACATGCCTCATTGGCATTGTGAAATAAAAACCAAGCTCCCCTGTCCTGGTGCCATAGTCGCACAGGTACTCATTGATGGCCCTCTGCTGTGTGTTCAGCCATTGCAGCATGGCCAACGTTGAGGTCCACCTGCTGGGCATGTCACATATAAGGCGGTTTTTGGGCAGGTTCAACTCCTTTTGGAGCTCAGCCAGCCGAGCACTGGCATTATATGATCGGTGGAAATGCACACAGACTTTCCTGGCCTGCCTCAGGACATCCTGTAAGCCTGGGTACCTGCACAAGAACTGCTGCACCACCAGGTTAAGGACGTGAGCCACACAGGGCACATGGGTTAGTTGTCCATGTAGGGGGGCAGAGAGGAGGTTGGTGGCATTATCGCAAACCACTATTCCTGGCTTAAGCTGGCGTGGCGTCAACCACCTCTCGGCCTGCCCCTGCAGAGCTGACAAAATATCTGCCCCAGTGTAGCTCCTGTCCCTCAAACAAACAAGAACAAGCACGGCATGGCATCTTTTTGCATGCGTACTTGCGTAGCCCCTTGAATGCCTACGGAGCACTGCTGGTTTCGAGGACAAAGCACTGGAAGAGGACATGGAGGAAGAAGAAGAGGAGGGGGTGGAGGAGAGAGGTGTGTCACAACCAGTAGTAACATTTTGGAGGCGTGGGGGCAGAACAACCTCCAACACTACTGCACCTTGTCCTGCTTCCTTCCCAG
Source organism: Lithobates pipiens (assembly GCF_037356315.1). Classification (NCBI taxonomy): domain Eukaryota; kingdom Metazoa; phylum Chordata; class Amphibia; order Anura; family Ranidae; genus Lithobates; species Lithobates pipiens. The sequence goes on along the minus strand of NW_027507785.1, from coordinate 188,281,089 downwards.
TTGCCAGAAGAGTGACCCAATGGGCCATGAAAGATACGCAACGTCCCTGTCCATACCTGCTGAACCATGACTCAGCTGTAATATGCACCTTACCGCTGACCGTCCTGTCCAGCGAGGCATGGACATTGCCTTCCACATGCCGGTAGAGAGCCGGAATCGCCTTCCGTGAGAAAAAGTGGCGTTTGGGAACCTGTCACTGAGGAACCGCACATTGCAAAAACTCACGGAAGGGGGGTCGAGTCTACCAACTGAAAAAAGCAGTTGAAGTTCTAGCAATTTAGCCAAGCTAGCATTCGACCGCTGGGCATGTGGATGGCTGGGCGTGAACTTTTTCGACGGTCCAGCAGCTGTACATCGGTGTACTGCTAGCAGAGTGCCCGCAAGTACTTGGCTGTGACACACCTAATTCTATACCTTCATTCCTCTCTGTGCAGGTTTCAGAGAGGACTGAAGGTCTAATGGGGTTGGAGATGCCAGCTGATGAGGAGCAAGGAGAGGTCCGCTTTGTTCTTTGGTGTGGGTCTTTAAGGTACGCTTGCCAATGAGCTGCATGGCAGGTCAACATATGTCTGGTCAAAACAAGAAAGAGGCACCTCTGAGTGTAGACTGTATAACAGTTTCTTTAATGTTAAGCAATAGTAATAAAACTCACATTTTAGTGGTTAAAAGCAGGCAATGTATTGGTCCCATGCAATGGAAAGCGGGGAGGGTGGTTGAATAAGGCATCAGCATAATCATTGCCTTATGGCAGGGATATGCAATTAGCGGACCTCCAGCTGTTGCAGAACTACAAGTCCCATGAGGCATAGCGAGACTCTGATAGCCACAATCATGAAACCCAGAGCCAGAGGCATGATGGGACTTGCAGTTTTGCAACAGCTGGAGGTCCGCTAATTGCATATCCCTGCCTTATGATGTTGAGTCCTGGTAAGTCTGTCCTCAGCTCATCACGGCAGTGCTGATGTTTTAATCCGGCCAGTAGCAATGGAGGGGCATCCGCATGAGACTTGGAACGCAAATAAGGCTTCAGGCGAGGGGAAATTACGTCACCGAATGTGCGACGCGTTTCCTGAGCTGGCAAAGCCACGGATGGTGTGACAGCTGCACTCCATTGGCACACCAGCCGTCACACCATCCACGGCTTTACCAGCTCAGGAAATGCATCGCACGTTCGGTGAAGTAATTTCCCCTGGCCTGAAGCCTTGTTTGCGTTCCAAATCTCGTGCAGACGCCCCTCCATTGATGCTGGCCGGATTAAAACATCAGCACTGCCGTGATTAGCTGAGGACAGACTTACCAGGACTCAACATCATAAGGGAATGATTGAACTGATGCTTTCTCCCCCCACCCCGTTGCATGGGACCAATACATCACCTGCTTTTAATCACTGAAATTAAAGAACATAGCATTAAAGAAACTGCTATACCGTCTGTATCCAGAGGTGACTTTTTCTTGTTTTCTCCAGTACTACCGGGAACTTGTTTTCTGTTTCCATCGGATGGCTGCTGTGCTTGTGGACTATGTTTAAAAATAAAATAAAATAAAAAAACCCTCCTGTCCCCCCACCCCTTTTGCTTTCAATACCCATACTATGTTTATTGCCTTTTTATGTGCATATGGAACAGACATGGGCGCCGTCAATAAATTTGTTCCGTTCTGTTGCGGTTCATATTAAAATTCGTACTTCGTATTTCGTGTCCGAAATTCCATTTCAATTCGTACGAAATATGAATTGTTGTTAGGTTCGTTAACTTGTACTAACGTTCATTACGTTTCAGCCCGAAGCCGTTTTGCCACTCCCGGGGCACTTGTCTCGTCCACGGGATGGGCGTTTCAGTGGCGCCGCTTGTAGATTGGTCTGGGTGGCGTGGGGGGCGTGGCCCCGCACAAACCGCCCAGGGGGCTGACCTGTAGCAGGGAGATACGTGCTCACCAACAGCTGATGCACTGCAATCAGCATCAGCTGTTGATAGTTAAAGGGGCCTTTATTATCAGAGCCGCCCTGACCGGTGTCTGCAGACCTTATTTGCAGGACGCCGGCTGGACGGACCTCTCATCCTCTCCCATAACTCCATATGGTGAAGTAAGTTATCAAAGTGTGGTTCACCCTGCGTTTTTTACTCCTATGCAATATTGATCACAGCAGGTATAGTTTTTCCCTGTTATTCTATACTTCTAAGGTGAATTCTGCTTGTGCTATTCAGTGTATATTTGTTTATTTATACAGATGATATCTGATATCTCAATACTCTTTACTCCATTACATAATAAGCAGATTTGTCTGATACACATAATATATAGGGAGGCCCCCCTTTTGCAGCACTGTCAGTGCCGAACCTTTTGTTACTACATTGCTGGCTGTCATCTTTTAATTTATTCAGATGCAACCTATACTTTAATTAATTTTTTTATTTGTACTTTTTAAATGACACGCTAGTTTCTGCCCTGCACTTTAATTGTCAGCCCCAGTGTTTCCCCACTTGCACCGCTCACCCGGTGGGGTCAAACCTTTTACTTTTTATTTATTTTCTATTTCATATTTTTTATTTCATATTTTTTTTTTGTTAGCATTGTTTAATGTTTAACTTTCAGTCTTTATTTATATATATTTATTCTTACCCCATTCAAATTATTATCATTACTTTTTATTTCTCATTTTTCCTATCCAGGTGTTATTCTGGGTAAAACAACTATAAAAGTCCCAGTTCATATGAAAAAAATCTTCTTCCCCCAATAGGGGACTGCAGACCTGTTTTCACACCACTCCTGCAGGATCTCTACAACACTTTATTAAATAGAGATAGACTGGGGCATATACCTCGAGCATTGGCAGAGTCAAATATACCCATCTGATCCTGTACAATTGTTTGTTCTTTTATCAAATGGTGCCCAGTGGCTATTGTCATATATGTTAACAGTATTGTAAGTATTTTAAAATTGTTTCTGTTTAACTATTTTTTGTACCCGTGTGTCACCACCTGTTTAGATACTATATAACTGTGCTACCCTGTTCCTTGCCATTTAATAGATTCTACAGAAACATTGTATCCACACACCCCTGAAGAAGGACACGCTTTTCCAAGCTCCGAAACGCGTAGGGTGTTTGTTCAAATGAATGATACGACATGGCATCAATACTGGTTGTATATATACCTGTTGGTGTACTTTTTAATGTATACTGTATATTCAATTACCTTTTGTTGGTTTTATGTAATAAAATAATTTGTATACTATTATAATTTGTACGTGCCTTAAAAGTCCACCCCCCAGGGGACCCCCTCTTTATTGTTACGATGAACTTAAAGGCAAAAATATGCTTCAATATGACAGTCGATGCTGATGGAAGTTTGGTTTTTATCCGAAATACGAAATTCCGTTGAAGAATTTCCTATCCGAAATACGAATTTTCGTTAGTTGCGTTTCGGTCTAAAATTTCGATATTACGGAAACAACATGTGACTTGGTTGACCAATCAGAGGTTTTCTTCAGCTGCTGAGGCCTACAGGGCAGGCCCAATCATGTGACTTCCCTTTGTGGGTTAGTGTAGTGGAGCAGATCACACAATTTTTTGTCTGTGCATCTGAGCGAATATCTTTGCAATCCTTAGTTTTTCATTGTTCATTTTAGTTTATATCTGTTGTAGTTTCCGAGTGTATCATCTGTGAGCCCTTGTACACACGGTTGGACATTCCGACGGAAAATGTCCGATTGGACAGTGTTGTCGGATAATCCGACTGTGTGTGGGCTCCATCGGACTGTTTCCGTCGGAATATCCGACGGACAAGGTTTTAGAGCTGGGCTATAAAACTTTCCGACAACATGATCCGATCGGACTTTGTCCGATTGCGTGTAGAGAATTCCGATCGAACAAAGTGCCACGTATGCTCAGATCAAATTCCTAGACCAAAGCTATTGGCTACTAGCCTGAACGTAGTCCCGTCGTAACGAAATAACGTCATCACGTTCTAAACGATCGGATTTTCCAGCAACTTTGTCCGACTGTGTGTATGCAACACAAGTTTCGGACAAAATCCGACGGATTTTGTTGTTGGAATGTCCGACCATGTGTACAAGGGCTTAGAGTTTAGTTTCTGGTTTTATTATTATTATTTTTGGTTGGTTTTGAGAGAGCTTCCCCCCCCCCCCCCCCCCATTTCTTGTTTCATTTAGTTAATATTTTGTTATTTTCTGCTGGTATAATTTTTTTTTGTACATTTGGTGATTTTGGTGTTAGTTTGCTGCAATCAAATTCATATTTTTGTCTACATTTTTCTAACTTTTAAAAAGGAAAAATGAGCAGCAAAGATAGCTATGATGCTGCCTAGAGTGGTCATATTTAAAAGGTCTAGCTGTTGGCTTTAAAGAATATTTCTTTAAATATTAGCGTGTTCCCATCATTGAAGGCTGATCTTGTAATGGCATCCAGACCATATGATTGTGTACTATGCAGTGCATAGAGAGAAATGGGATAACTGTAATAAACAAATTTAATCTAAAAAAAAAAAAAAAAAAAAAAAAAAAAAAGAAGGAGTGCTGTTAGGAGAGGGAGAGCTATGAGCTGTGTACATGAGCAGCAGGTGGGACATTCTGTCTCTGCGCCCTCTGAGCTCAGCTCACCTCCCATAAAGCTGAGGCAAATGGGAGTGAAGAATGCTGGTGGTAAAGAGCCTGGCAAACAGCAGACATTTGCACGTCGCCAGCTGTTCCAGGATTTACCTCCGAGAACCAGCAGCCTAGTTCATAGCAAAAGTGGAACTACCACCTCTGCCACTGCTGCTGGTAGCATGCTGCCCATTGGTACCTTTTATGGAAGAGGGCAGGCCAAAAGGGTTCCCAGTGCACATACATTTGTGCAGCCAAAGCTGGAGATCCTGGCCATGCAGCAGGAAACATGTCAGGAGGCCGAGGCTCATGATGATGTCACCACCACCATTGCTGCCAGTGCTATCACCATCAGCACTACAGGGAGCTTGGCAGTGATCAGCAAGGAGACAGTTTACTTATTCTAATGATCACTGTTCCCTTGGCAACGTGAAAGAGGTGGAAGCAGGCTTTCCTGACATTGTTGAAGACCAATTTAATTTCCAGCACCACCGACAGCCCAGAAAGTTTCTCCCCTAAGTCCCCACTACTTTTCTCTCCTGAAAAGACCCCTGCCCAAGTGCTTTCTAAACCCCCAGCATCAGAATGGGCCAATGCAACCATTAGGCCTCAATCCATCACAGCACCCAAAATACCTGGGATGTTCAGGTCTCTTCCTCCTGCTGAACCGCAGAAAGAGTGTGACCAGTGCAGTGGAAGGGATTCCATCAGGCAGTGTCCGAGGTGGTGGCTGCTGTTCCAGCATTTGGCAGCATCTTAAAATAATTGGTGTCGGTCAGAAGGCCAAATGCAAGCACTGTGGCAGGGAGGTCAGCCGGGGCCGAGACATAGGGCATCTCAGTAATAGTGGCATGAACCAGCACATGTGTGTTCACCACCATGCAGTGCTGTTAGGGGAGAAAAGTATTATGGCCACTCCTCAAAACACCAAAAAGGGGAACCAATAGTGGCACCGCCACAGCCACCATGAGTGCCAGCACCACCAGCCAGTATAAGGCAGAAAATAATGCTGTTACCATCCTGCATCCAATCCATACCAGCCAGTCCACCCTGGAAGATTTTGGTGGCTTTCAGAGTAAGGATATGTCTCGGGTGCAGGTGCATAAAATAACACGCCTGATTGGCCAGCTCATTGCAGTTGGAGGAGCACCTTTCAATATGGTGGAAGGTGAGCCCTTCAAGCAATTGATGCAGGCTGTTGCACCACAGTACAGTGTGCCATCATGTAAGACCTTCAGCCAAACTGTGGTGCCAGCCTTATACAGGTCTTGTGTCGGGGTGCTCACGGAGGAGATTGGAAGGGCAGGTGGACAGGCAGTGCACCTGACCACTGACCTTTGGAGTGCATGTAGTGCCCTGCATGCCTTCCTGTCCCTGACGGCACATTGGTGGCAGGCCAAGGTGTCCCATGATGTAGTTCAAACATCTGTATCCTCATCAGCAGTTGACAAAGAGGGGCACCGTTCCTTCCTCCTGCACACTGAGGTGCTTGATGAAAAGCACACAGTGCAAATGTCCTGCAAGCCCTGCAGAAAATGTTGTTGCAGTGGTTTGGACAGGCAGACAGCAACTACCGGATTGACTATGTTGTCACTGATGGAGGCAGCAACATGGCCAAGGCTGTAAGGGATGGCAGCTTTGTGGGTTTGCGCTGCTCAGCCCACCTTCTCCACCAAGTGGTAACTGACAGTTTTCGGTTGGTGGAAACCATTTCTGGTGGCGATGGAAGGCTGTCCAAAGTGGTGGACTCTTGTTGGAAGATGGCTGGCCACTTCCATCCGAGTGTGAGGGACAGCCACCACCTCAGGGTGGAACAGAGGAAGGCAGGCTTCCAGAACACTGCCTAAAACAGGATGTGGGAACTAGGTGAAATTCAACCCTAGCAATGCTGGAACGCATCCTTAAGCAGCAGAAGGCTCTCCATGCCATGGCCTGCGATCATAACATTGGCATAGAGAGACCTTTAGGCAGGGAGGACTGGGCTATAATTGGGCAGATTGTGGCAGTCCTCAAACCTTTCCTCTCTGTCACAGAACACCTAAGCCGCGAGGATGCAAGCATTGGTCATGTGCTCCCACTCTTCAACCAACTTCAGAGCAAATTGGAGCAGTTCAAGTCGGCTGAGGAACCTTTGCCTGGTGGTGGCCCTCAACCTGATGTGTTGGCTCTGCTAAACACATTTCTGATGGAGTTGGGCAGGCGCTTGCAGGAGTTGACTGTCTCTTGCCCAGAACTGATGCTGGCTGCCATGTGTGACCCTCGAATCAAGGGAAAAACGGCTGTGCAGTGCAGTGCTCTGACAACATGGCGGGACAGACTAATTGACAGGGTGCGTCAGAGGGAAAGGCAGATGGTAAGGCTGGGAGAAGAGGAAGAAGATATTGAAGACCCCCTCTCCCATGCATCATCTAGTGAAGTGAGCAGAGCTCCTGCCAGCGGAGCATCTTCTGTCTTGGCTGAGGCACTTGACACCCTAATGAGAACCTCCAGCATAGTGTGCCCCAAAAACCCATATCAGCAAAGGAGGTTGTTATGTCCTATTTGTCAGCCCCAGCATTTTTGAAAATCAATTTTCCAAAGTTGGGGTACCCCTCCCTCACTCTGAACATTCCTTGAACTGACTGTCTGCAGCAGAGATGGCCATTTGGTCTTAGTTGGTCCCTGTCCCTCCACACATTCCCTCACCTCGCTTCTCATCTACCCCTATTTGCTTGTGACATCATCTGGGATGGACGAGAAGAGAGTAGGGGCCACCAGGGAGCAGCGGAGAGAGAGAACTTATTGCACACGCTTCCTGCGCTACTCTGCATGCTGGCTGGTAAACGCTGTGCCCTGATGTTCCCCAATATACCCTGATGTTCCCCAATGTGCCCTGATGTGCCTCCACCATTCTTCTCATTTATACATATGACTGCTAGAACAGATAAAAAGACATTTAGGGAAATTGATCAAAATTGGAGTGAACAGAATCTGGAGCAGTTGCCCATGGCAACCAATCAGCTTCTCTTCAGTTCGTTCCGTTAAGATTTGAAAATGAAAGAGAAGCAGATTGTCTGCCATGCACCACTGGTCCAGTTTTCGCCTGCTCCAGTTTCGATAGATCCCCCACACTGTTTGGGGTCATAGGGGATGTGCGGAGAGCGCATGCATGGTAACACCAAACAATTTCCAGTGACCCCGTACAGTGCGGGGGATCAAAACTGGAGCAGCTGTGCATGGCAGCCATGTGCTCATTATGAGGGGCTCCCACCATCCCTGTGCTGACTTCCTCCTGGGGCTGTACCCCTGCTGTGCTCAGTATGTCAGCACAGCACAGGAATTTGGTTACAGCCCCAGGAGGAAGTCAGCACAGGGAAGGTGGGAGCCCCTCATAATAAGCATGAGTCGTCGACGCAAGGACGACTGATCCAAAAAATCGTAAACAAAAGTTTGTATTTCGTACAAAATTCGGACGCATGGCAATTCGCATTTCGGATCCTCCCGAACGTACGAATCTAATCGCACATGTCAAATATGGAATGGACCTATAGGATTGACATGCTTTTAAGTCTGTAATCTATATATTGAGCACTGTTTTATTGTTTTTCTTTTGGGAAAATTATGGTAGATGGTATTATTTTCTAGCACCATTTACGTCTATGCCTTACAGCATCCTGAATTGGCGCTGTGGGCACGATATATAGACGACTTCCTCCTCTTGTGGAAGGGGGACGAAGAGTCATTACATGAATTTATGGTCACCCTCAATGATAATGACATGGGTGTTACTTTGACTTACGATGTGAGTACAACCGAAATACACTTTCTCGATTTGGATGTATCTGTTGTGAACCGCCGGTTGGTCATTAAGACATTTGAAGCCGACGGATCGCAACGGATATATCCCTATGGATAGTTGCCACCATGCTCCATGGCTGAAATCGGTACCGCGCAGCCAGCTGCTACGTATTAGCAGAAAATGTACAGCACTTTCAGATTTTTTGCTGCAAGCCAATGTCTTGAAATCACGGTTTGTAGATAAAGGCTACCCCCCTGATGTTATTGATGATGAGATCTGTCGAGTTGCTACCTTAGATAGGTCCACCCTCACTAGTGTACGTACCACACACAGAGCGGACACTAAATCGAAATGGTCTTTTATTACTCAATTCTCGGTACAATCCAAGCAGATTAAGGCTATCTTCGATCGTCATTGGGACGTATTGAAGAACGGCCCTCACTTAACGCCTGCTTTTTCTGGAAGGACAGGCACTATCTATAGAGGTGCACCTTCTTTGAGAAATATGATTGCCCCAAATATGATTAGTCCCCCGGTGAAAAAGTCATTTTTTAGGGAGACAGGGATTTTTTTCCATGCAGGAGGTGTAACGTGTGCATACATTATGCTTTATGTGGCAGCAAGATCGACTCTTGAGTCCTCTGTCACCTCTACGATATACCACATGAAATGTTTTGCCACTTGCTCGACACGTTTTGTAGTCTCATTACCTGTCCTTGCAAGCGGCAATACGTGGAACGCACGATTAGAACATTCTCAGTGCGAGTAAATGAACACATTACTAATATACGATTAGGATTGACCAATCATAGTGTCCCTAAACACCATTTACACTGTCATAATAAAAATCCCTTTGGGACTAAATTTCAAGTTATTGATGCGTTTTCTCCACATTGGAGGGGCGAATCTAAAATAAGGGGTGTTTCCCAATTGGAAACTTTTTGGATTTATCAGTTAAAATGTTATTTTCCGTTTGGGTTGAATCTTGATTTGGACATAAACACTTTTATTAATAAATCATAGAAGTAGGGGTTATTAGGTATTGGGGGCAATTTCATGGCTTGTTGGATATACTTTAAAATAATTTTTTGGTCTTGGTTCATTATAAATTTACAGCAATTATATAATTTTTTTGAAATTATTTAGGTTACATATTCCCTATGTGCCGATATAGGAGTGGTGAATACTATTTATTAATGAAAATGTATTTTTTATTTTTATTTATTTTTTAGTTTTTTCAGGTTGTTTCTTTTCTTTTTTATATTTGCACTGGCTGGTATGTTCAAAGACAGGCGCTTTTCCCTCTTTTGGCCACTAGAGGGGAGATTGTAACTATTGTTAAGATAGTCGAAAACCATGGTGTATTACGCTATAAATATATATATATACACACACACACACACACACATACTTTTTTTTTTCTTTCCCCTGTCCCGTGTTGCCTAATTTCCCAGGAGTGAGTCAGTCACTCCATTGGTGGAGAATGGTTTACAGGGAGGCTTGGAGCGCATCGCCTTTCAGAAGGCGATGCGTGATGACGTAGTGACATTCGTAGTTGTCACGGTGTCGGATGCCTGTATATGGCAACGCTGTGGCACTCGGACGTAGACATCCTCACACTGACCGCCGATCATCCCCTATGTGAAGAGGAGGGACATGTTCTGCCATGTAGAGTAGATTAGAGGCGGATATTATTTTTATGATGTCTGCCTCTATGATGTTCCCCTGTGATAGTAGAGTGGTGGGCGGTTTTGACTGGGGGTTCGCTCCGCCCCTCCCCTCGAGCCCGTTTTGATTGGGTCCATGTCTATCCCCTCTTGATTGGTCGGTAGATTGGTTTTGAATGGGAGGGACAGAAGCTAGATGTGATACTGCCCCTTCATTGATTGGCTTATCCCTGTTAGTGTCAGCAAAGGTGTGTAGGAGTAACTTTTTTGTATTAGTTTTGCCGCCCCAGTCTTTGAACAGCAGCTGATGTTAATTTTGAGGTGATGATAGAGCATTATATATGAGCGTGGGATTTCACAGCAGGTTATGACCCAGTTGAAGCAAGTTTATTTCGAAACATGTCGGGTACATAGCCTGCAGGCGAGATTTTCTACGCTTTTTTTTATTGATATCTGTATTTTTGTACCCTTCTTCATTGAGGGCCTGTACATACATGTATCTTGTTTTTTAAATTTGTTTTAATAAAACATTTTCTATCGGATTAATCTGCTCTATGAAGAGGCTTTTTTGTTTTTTCCCCTCTTTTTCTGTTTGCATTTTTTACGCACCTATTTAGGGTGTGATTGTCCTTTTTTACCACCTTGGAGCCGAAAAATATCCCGGATTGGATACCCCGAGGTTGGATGGTGTATTGGCATAGCTGAGGTTTACATCACCTGAATGGGGGAATTGCTGTCTATCGCAATTTGATGTCTAAATGACTCACCACCAAGGTGTGTGGGTCCACAACTTCGGGTAAGCGTATTCATTACCTTTCCTGTTTATAACGTGGTATCTGTATGAAGGGTGACATCCAGCTGCTGGTCTCTTCACCTCCTGGGTATTTTGACATGTGGCATTGCAACAGATCCTGGCTACTCTCTACCGTGAAGTGACCATCTAGGATTATAGAGACTATTGTTTTTTCTTATGTAGGGTCTTGGTGTATAGTCCCAGGCCACTTGGTACATACATTATTTGAACTTTTTCTGTTTTTTATGTCACCAGTCACAAAGACTTTCACACTTGTGTAGTTACATTAAGTGCACTTGCCTTTATTTGGTGTAGCTTGGCTACGCCATCTTTTACATATATATTTTTTGTGTGTTATAACAACACTTCTCTCCATGAGGTGTTTTTTTACTTTAAGCGCTACTTTTTTTTGGTTTTTAGGTTTTATGCAATTGTATCATTGTTAATGTTGGCTACTTGTATTGTGTTTTGATGTTTTGGCCACGCGAGATACGCTTGAGACATATGTTGCAAATAGCAGCGGTGCGATCTGATGCACTCGTATGAAAAAAAGCCCACACCAAAGAACTTTTGGAATAACGCGCAGAGGCAGCGCCCTTCACAGGCGAAGCTCTGCGGTGTGATTCAGTCGGTGTGCTGCCCCTAAGCTGGCCTCCAGAGGGCATCCTGCCTCATTGGAGATGTGCCTCCTCCTCCTCCTCCCCCCTCCTATCAGGCACCCACGTGAAGTCAGTGACCTCATCATCCCCTCCCTCTTCATCACTGGAGCAAACCTGGCAGTATGCTGCAGCTGATGGAACATGACTGCCAGATTGCCCTCCTTCTTGAGCATCCCCTCTCTCTGGGTCTCATCAGAGCCTTCAAAATGCTGGGCATCCTCCAGGAGCAAGTACCCAACTCTGTGGGACATGGTGGGTCTAGGAAAGCAGTGACTGAGGACATTGAGAGGAGGGAAGAGAAAGCATTGGCAGCTGCTTTGCTAGTACCCCTGGGTGAGAGAGGATGACGAGGAGGGCTTGGTCATCCACTCTACCAAGTCTTCGGCATGATGCAGCTGAACATGTTCAGCTGACGAAAATAAGGACAAGCATGTCCCATGGCCATGTGCTGACGACAATGCACCACGTCCACAACCAGCACTGTTGTCTCTAGACACAGAACCCGCTTGCCCTCTTTTATTGGCTCATGACCGTCTGCCTCTCCTTGTTGGCCTTCCAGACATAGTAATGGCCTGCAGGGAGATGGGAAAGTCAGCTATTGGGTAGCTTTAGGTGCACACTGAGCAGATGACACAGTATTCTGTGTTGCAGAAACAGAACAACACCAGCAATAAGGGGTAGCTTCAGGTGTATACTGTGCAGGAGGAACACAACACCCACTGAACCAGCGCTAGGTTCCCAAGACACTATCCCTGCCTGCCGCAACACACTACACAAGGCTGCCACACTGGCGGTCTTATATAGTGTGGGGTGTATACTAAACCCCCAAGCTATAATTGGCCACAGGCATCCTGCCTGTGGCCATTTATGGCTCTCCTCGCTGCCGGCACTGATTGGCCAAGCATGCAGGGTCACAATGCATGCTTGGCCAATCATGAGCCAGCAATGCACTGTGATGGCGTAGTGCGTTGTGGGACATTCGCGCCACACTAATATGGTGTGAATGGTCCACAAAGTTCTGAATTAACCAAACAGGCGAACACCCGGTGTTCGAGACGAACATATGTTCAACTCAAACACCAAGCTCATCCCTAGTCTCAAACACTTTATATAAATTTTTCCTCTTTGTACCCAAATCTAGCATAAGCAGAGGCATCAACCTGGTAAAACTTTAGGCAATGAGTGAAAAGAAGATCATTTGAAAGCCAGGAAACAAACAAGCCTAATTTTGAAATGCTCAAAAAGTGCTCACAACTCTAGTGGAATAAGCTTTTGCAGGTACTCTATTCTTAAGACTGCATGCTTCAATGCTCTGATGATTCCATATGGAAATGGTGGAGCTAAAAGCCTGGGTACTCTTCTGAGAAATCAGGAATGAAACTGCAAGTCAGTCTTACTGAAAGAAGCCCAGGCTAAGAGACAGACATGAACAGCTAAAATTACATACAGAAAAAAAAAAAAAAAAAATTCCTTCTGGTGAATTAGAGTCACATCCAGACATGGCAATACCACTTTTGGAAGGCAGGAAGGCCTAGACCTCAAAACTTCTTTTGTCCCTGTAAAGGACCAAGAATGATCCCTTACACAACAGGGCTGCCAGTTCTGACATATGTCTGACCAAGGTGATAGCTACAAAAACAGCCACTTTGCAGATGAAGACAGAAATGGCAATGTCCCTAATAGGTTCAATGTAAGGACTTTAACGGGTCAAAATGACTAGGCCTCAATCAGATAGGTGCAATGGTGATTTAAAAGAGAGTGCCTCATGGGTGATATCCGGAATACAGGTATTAATCTGAGAATGAGATGCAAATTCGTGTTTGAAAAAGAATAGCCAATGCCGGACTTGATCCTTGATGACACTAAGGGCCAAATGTTGGTTCACACCCAGCTTCAGAAACAGAATATGTCCATCCCACATATATGTGGAAGGATAACCTCTGAATGTAAACCCATGATTGTAGCATCTTAAGCTTGATGCATTTCGTGACCCAATGTCACTTATCAGGAGCAGACATAGAAGGGATGTCTAAAAACGATGAAAGTGAACAGTAGGTAAACTGAGCACAAAAAGAGGGTGAGGGGGGAATGATGGAACATCCACCCATACTTAGACTGACAATGAATATGGAGTGTGGCGGCGGGTACTGGGGCAAAGCTGCGGACATCGTCTCACGCAGAAGCTAAAGGGTCAAAGCCCAGGGCACAGCAACGGGAAATTCTGAAGGGTGGGGTGCGACTGGGAGTGTGGACCCCACCGAACAACCATTGGAAATACATGGTTTGTGACCAAAGCCATCTGTGGATGGATATAAATTGTGTATGAGGAGATTGGGTAAATTCATAGTGGGGAAATGACCAAGTGCTCATACTGAGGAGCCATGGGGATGTGGAAAGATGAAGATAGTATGAAGCCGAGTCAACCAAACCAAAAGTAGAAGGCAATCTAACAGAGTCACCAATAGTAGTCATGTGCCCCAAAATGAAGGAAATTTGATGTGATTGAATAAAAAACACCCGCAACAAAGGGTTGAAACCTAAACATCAAAGAAAGTTGGGGAAAGGACACAAAAAAAAAAAAAAATTGTATAGACATTACCTCATATGTTAATTAAAAAGCATATGTGCTAACCATGCACTCTATCCCAGGGACACTGACCCAAAAAAGAGTGCCCGTTGCATAGTGGAGGAGTATAAATACTCCGCTGTAGCCACTGTTTATTACATTTATATGCAATCTAAGAAAATATGGGTTGCAGGTTATAATGAATTGCTATGCCAATCAATCTATTTTACATTCATGGAATAAACACATTTTTACAATCTACAGTGTCTTTTTGCTCTCCGGCTGCATGCTTCACACAAAGTCCCAAATCCCCCCTTCTTTCTTTGCTTTTTGCAAACCCGGGATGAAGGCATTTTGCTTTACATATCAGAGGTCTCATTTAAAGTTCCAAACTCTCCTCTTTTTATGGAGAGAATATGGCCAACTGAGAAATTCCTTTGGTGAAAGCCCTTTGCCTCACATCACCCAAAGTACACCTTCCTAGTCTGTAGGGATGACACAACACAATGCCTGTCCCTCAGTACCTGGGAAAATCCACAGCTGCAAGAACAACTGGAATGCCCTCCAACTGGATCTAGCAGAGCAAGTTAGAAGGATAGCTTCAGGTGTAGAAATGCATAAATTAATGTGTAATAATCGACCAGAAGCCACTGGTGCATCCACCTCCTCCATCAGTGCTCCCCGGGACCTAAAGATGAACCTGTGCATTTGGTTGTTGAACCAACATACCAATAAATTCACATCCGTTGTCTGTCAACAATAGCAGAGGTCCAGGAGTACTTGCTGGTCCAGGAACCACTCTCATTGGTCCAGTTGTTACCTACTGAGAAATCAATCTGCCAATTTTTCCACGCCATAAATGCTTAGCTGAGAGGACGAACATTCTACACAGGTCAGCCAGAACCCAACCTCTTACCACAGTGAGACTTCCCTGATGGTTGGCATAAGCCAGGATATGGCATTGTCCAATTGAATGCAAACTTGAAGTCCCACAAGAGTTCCCAGTTTCCAAGAGGAACCCAGTTCCAAAATGTGGATTGGTAGTCAGGACTCCAAGCTGACATCTTGATTTCTATCACTTTGATACCTCTTCCGTCTCGTTTGCTGTCCTGGCCATCGTCCCCAAGAGCCCCAGAGGGGGTGATTGGTACAGGTCTATTTTACAAAAAGAGACTTTTTGGATAGAGTGACTGAACGCTACACGAATGTCAGGTGTGACTATCCGGGGTGAATGCAATTTTCCAGAAACGCGCCACTCCAGACTTGCGTTTTTTTTAGGGCATGGCAGCCCACTTTTATTTAAAGGAAACGAAAAAGTTCAACAAACAGTAATCTTGCCTCACAGGGGGTTCCACCATCACTGTATAAACAAACAATAGCTTCCTGGCTTACTCACAGGCTACACCTGCCTGCTTCAGACATACACACAGACTGTCACCTGCAGTCTTAGACTCAGAGACCTCCCGTCTCATTCTTCTGGAGCCATCTCCCTACTGGAACCCTCCTGGCCAGACTTCCTGTCTGCCGGGCGGAGCTGTCTCCAAATCTGAGCACGGACTTCTTTTCCTGGCATGTTTATGAACCCAGCCCACAGGTGTGTAATTAGTATTCCTGACAAAATCAGGCATATACTGCTTATATGCACCTGTGACATGGGGTCGCATCTCCACATATCCTCCCCCCCCCATTTCGCACCGGAGGGAGAAATACAAAACCCTTCTGAAGCACTCCACCCACCTCTTTTTCCAGGTACGCTTCCATGCGGACTTCTTCCTAAAGGGGCACTCAACCCACCACTTCCATTGGTGTCTCTCTCTTTGCCCCCCTGACACTCTGCTATGGGTTTTGAGACCTTCCCATCTCTTCTTCTGGGTGCATTTCCATAATGATTTCCTCTCCTGAAATTTTAACAGGGTACCCCTGGTCTTTCTACCAAACCTTCTGCCTCCATGGTTCAAGTTTCCTCGTTTCCCAAAACCTCTCTCAGCATTACTATTCTGAGACTGTAGGGGGCCTATTTCTATGGTTTTTATAACAGGACCCCTCCTCTTATTTCTGGTACCTGACTCAGCAGTCACTAATTGTTTACCAGGTTTACCTGTACCTTTGGACACCACGTCATCATGTACCATTAACACATTACTTGGTTCATCATTGACAGACATATTCAAACCAACATTAGACCTCTCAATGTTGCACATGTCACCAATGTCTTTTTTTCCCAGCATTTGCTAGGGCAGAGTCTGCAGAGGGCACACATACCGGAGGGCCGCCATCACCCACAGGAAGTCACCTCCCCTGGGTTCACCCACTCTGCAGGCAGCTGTCCTACAACTTGACCTGTTCTGATGCCATCTGTATTTTTATCCACCTGAACAGGCAAGCTCTCTTCTGATCCACATACAATTTTTACCGCACTCCTTATCCGTTCCCCTGGGCGCTTTCACGCTCATAAAAACTTATTTCCATTAAAATCAATGAACGCTTTCACACTAGGGGAAGTTCGCTGGCAGGGCTGTAAAACACTCCCCTCTCCATTGAAATGAATGGAAAGCGCTTCAAAAGCGCTCAGTGTTTTTACTGGCAGTTTAGAAGCGCCTCAGTGTGAAAGTGGCCTTAACGCTGGTATTTCAGATACCTGTGCCTTATCTAACAGCGCTTCAGAGTGCTTGTCATACACAATCTTTGTATGAAGCAATCCAGCACACTGTGAGACAACTTTCCACATCAATACAAAACATTGCATTAACCACTTCAATACAGAGCACTTAAACACCTTCCTGCCCAGACCAATTTTTGAGCTTTCAGCGATGTCACACTTTGAATGACAATTGCGCGGTCATGCTACACTGTACCCAAATTACATTTTTATGAATTTTTCCCACAAATAGAGATTTCTTTTGGTGGTATTTAAACACCTCTACGGTTTTTATTTTTTGCTGAAAAAACAAAAAAAAAACAAAAAAAAAAAACAGAAAATTTTGAAAAAAAAAATATGTTTTTTTTTGTTTCCGGTTCAAAACGTTGTAAATAAGTATGTTTTCTCCTTTACTGATGGGGCTACACTGATAAGGCGGCACTGATGGGCACGATGAGGTGGCGCCAATGGACACTGATATGTGGAACTTATAGGCGGCACTGATGGGCGCTGATAGGTAGCACAAATTGGCACAGATTGGCATGGATAGGCGGTACAGATGCGCAACATTGTATTGTTTTATACTGTACTAATGGATGCCAGTGCCAAACAATAATGCATGCCAATCAGTGATGCCCATTGTGGGCACTGATTGGCATCCATTGTGGGCACTGACTAGAATCCCTGGTGGTCTAGGGTGGCATACGTTGTGCTGGGCATCCCTGGTGGTCCAGTGTGGGCAACCTCGGGGGGGCTGCTCTGATAATCGATCAGCACAGACCCCTCCTGTCAGAGGAGCAGACGATCGGCTCTCCTCTACTCGCGTCTGACAGACGCGAGTGATCACTGGCTCTTCCTATTTACACTGTGGACACAGCTGATCACGTGGTAAAGAGTCTCCGTTGGAGACTCTTTACCGAGATCATAGTTGCGGTGTGTCAGACTGACACCCCGCGACAACGATCGCCGCGATGCGTGCCCCTGGGGGCTCGCAGCGGCTCAAAATCCTGATCACGTCATATGACGTCCAGTCAGGATTTTGAAACCACTATGCCGCCGTGCTTTTGTTATAGGGCGGACGGCAAGTGGTTAAACGATTCAAGCATTTGTGATTACTACACAGTACAGCCTGCAATATCCAGCTCCAATCAGCCATACCCCGTGGTACCAGTTCTGCGAACACAGGAGAGGACGGCAGGCTATATACTGGCTATACACTCCATGATGCTAACATTTCATTAAGCATGTCTGTCACAAAATAAATTTTTCTTTTTTTCATTGTGGACACAATTTCCGCTGTGCGTTTACACTCGCTGGGACCTTCAGTCCAACAACCCATGCATCTTGGCCTATAGGCTGTTCAGCAGACACCTCTCCTGGCACAGCAACCATAGCGTCCACTACTCTTTTAGCTGCAAAAGCATCTTCCAGCATTGCTATTAGTCTCTTGGCCAGATCATCCCAGTAGCTATTGCTCTGTTGGGACTAAATTGTCCCAATGAGACCTAAACAGACCAAGAGGCTCAACAGCACCTGAAACACTGCACTTGTCAGTTTTACACTTCTCAACATTAAACACATCACTTTGTTTTACCCTGCATTGTGGCAACACATTTTCAACCACACCATATTGCTGTACCCCACCCACATCAGCATGAGCAGATAGTTTCATTGCAGACCTCAAGCTTTTTAACTTTAACACTTGCCTCCCCACTGAACAGGGCACTGCAGCAAGGCAAGTCCTTTTTAGCACATCAGGGGGATCTCTCATTTGGGGTCACTTCCACTCCCGTGTGCACAGTCACATAATCGGTCTCTCTCACCCAGTCTGCAGACTTGGAATCGCAGGCGTTGCTACAGGCAACCGCTCTCCTCTTGAACTTCCAGTCAGCCTGTCGCTTTCTCCTGCTGTGTTTCACCATGTGGTTACCGGGTGAAATGAAAGACTCTCGGGCTTCCCAGCCCTCTTTGTGGGAAGTGTGAGCCATTTCTTCATAGGAGCCCCACCATCCAGATGACACTTCACTAGTTGCTCTGGCAGAATGCCTTCTTCCTGCAGAGCTTCTCCAGTAACCAACAATCCTCTTGAGCCCACCAGCCAGGACTCTCATCAGGATCATTCCACCATTGGCCATAGGGCTCACGCCTGACCTTGCCTTTGTTTCTATCGGCAACAACATGCATCTTTGCAGCAACAGATTCAGAGTTCCTTCAAAAAAAAATTTGTGTACTGTCTCCTTACAGCTGAAACACAGCACCAGCAATACACAGTCTCTGACACTCACGGTTTTCGGCATGTGAGGATCTGGACTAGTGCCATCCGTTCCCAGCACCAATTTCTCCACCAATTGTGATGATCCAGATTGATTAGGTTCAAGTGAGTGGTGCATGCAATTTTTCCTGGCATGTTTATGAACCCAGCCCACAGGTGTGTAATTAGTATTCATGCCAAAATCAGGGAAATACTGCTTATATGCACCTGTGACATGGGGTCGCATCTCCACACAGGGTTAAATGAAACCCAATCATACAAACCATTCTTGTAGCTTTCCTTCATCTCTAGAAAAGAATAAATGATAATATACTTTTGGTATGAAATTGTCCAATACTGATTACCCTCTATCATGCTTCTTGTTTAAAATAAAGTCCCTCAGTTCTACACGATAAACCAAAGATTAATATTGATTTAAAAATAAATGTATTTTACACAGAAGTTTTGAAAATATGAATTGTATTTGATAACTCTGTATTAACTATATAGATGGGTACCAATGAATTATATATGCTGTTTCAGTATTTATAACTATATACTTCTTTGCTTATTTATTTTATGCGGTCGTTTTTTTGTTTTCTAAATATCTTTCTAATTTTTGTCCTGAATTGGCCCTTGACAGCATGCTTAACCTCCCCTTCCTATTTGCTCATCTGCTGGCATTGAGACGTTTGGTTATTCTAGCCACATAGCGCCGCACATCCGTTCTCTCCTCTTGACTCGATATGCGGCGATTGACAGGGATACGGGATGACCTTTGGGTTCTCCCTAGTCCCCGTCTCTGCTACCAGTGTATTGGCCGACTTCCGCCGCATCAGCGGTGTGCGGTAGCCGGTGTCCTATAACATAGTGTCCCCCATCGGATAGTGTCCGCTGTGTACTGCGCATGCGCAGTACACAGGACACACAGATTATGAAGCTATCCGAAGATTAATGGCGTGAGTCCAGGTTCTAGGCCCACCATCCAAGTGGACATAGAGTTAGAAAAAAAGAGCTGAGCGCAGCGAGGCCCTCCAATATTTGCAGCCCTATGTCCACTTGGATGGTGGGGCTAGCACCTCGACTGCGCAGGCGGTGTTCATCTTCAGAGATTTTCCCGAATCTCCTTCTGCACCGTACTGCGCAAGCGCTGCGCCTGTGCAGTACAGGGCAGAACTATCTGATGGACGGACGATATATGGCAGAACACCGGTGGCTGGGTCGTGAGGTGTGGCTCCAGCGGGGAGCAACACGTTTCCGGTTGGGGCATATATAGGCATACACAACATGTAATACATCAGCAGCTAACTGGATAACGGGAGACCTACTTACGCCACACTTTGCGCCTCTTAGATCCTGTGAGGTAATAGCATCACATACTAGTCTTTAATGACATTTGCTTGCAGCCTTCTATATTTACTTTGCACATTTAAAATTGCGTCCTCCATTTCATGCTGCATTTATCTTTTGTTATAGGTATTAGCCCCTATGCTTATGTATGCCTCCACTGGATGACTTTGTTTCTTGCCCCTAGATGGCTCATTTTTTTAGGGGGGGGAGAGGGTACCTGCTGCCAATTGAGTCTATTGGAACATTTTGTGTACAATTTATGTTTATTTGTTGTTTTTATTTTTTATTGTGTTTATATTAATAATTTATATACTTATTTGGTGTTTTCTTGTATATATTCTACTAGATTTTTTTATACTACTAATGAAGCGTATCTATATGCGAGTACATGTTGAGTGACTAAACGAATACCTCAAGCTCGGATCCAAATCCTGACCCACAGCTTTCTTCTACCCACATCCCTAATTGGAGACTATTACAGGAATTCTAATTCAATGTCTTCTGGATGTGGCTATGTATTTTTGATACTTTTTGATGTGGTGTCAGAGTTTGTAGTACAGGGTGTATAATTATTAGCTCTATTCTTTTTATATACATTTATATGCAATCATGTTTTTTATCTTTGTACTAAATAAATATATTCAATTACATTTAGACAAGTTACTAGTGTGCCTTTAAAGTCCAAACTATTTAGCTTCTAGTGTTTTCTATGTCCATTGTGCCCTGCACAAACAGGGTGCTTAGACCTGTTATCATAATCTTCCCAAAAAGCAAAGCAATACTGAGTTCTAGAGACAACATAACAAGGATATCTTGGTCTGTGGATTCAAATGATTTGGCATGTCCAGAGATAGAGAAATGTGGTAAATGACGATAGAATGTTACACTACAGAATATGGGAATGGAACTGAGAAAATGGGACTGCTTCAAAGGATGACACCATCAGTCCCTGTGCCCTCATGCAAGAGCAAAGCGTCAGCTGATTCTGAGATCAGAAGATGTGAATCTTACATAGAATTATTAGCAGTTTGCCTGGAGGGAGAAACACTCGGGTCCAAGAAGAGTCCTAGATCCCAAATAGTCCCAATTATGGGTCAAAACAAATATAACTTCTGTAAATCACAATCCTGCTACCTGGATCCCTTTGATGCAGCAATGAAATAAGTAATGGCAAGGATTCATTCTAAAACTTCTAGACATGGATGAACATATTGGAGGTTTTTAAGTCCACGTTAGGATGCACACTCCTTTTGGACTTGGGAAACACTAAAGGTTTGAATAAAAACCTTGAAAATACTCTGATAGAAGGACAGGAGCAATAACCTCCTTTTTCTATGAGACCTTGCAGGGACTGGTTTTGTCTGAACATCGGACAGTTAAAAGCCAGAACGCAAGGAGGACACATGGAACAAAAACACCAATTTATAGTCCTGAGACACCGGATCTATGTATCTTAGGTGCAAGGTTCAGACATCCACAAGCGTCAAAAGATGCCCCATCCTTCTCCTGGCAAACAGAAATGGGGGCTCACCTTCACACCCAGAGAGCTTTTCTGAGGACGTGCCATAACTTTTGTACACCAGGGTAGTAGCCTTGAAAGGCCTTTGCAAGAGAGTAGGACTTGGCGACAAAAGAGCCCTAATGCCGCGTACACATGATCGGAATTTTGCTTGCAAAAAGCTCTGATAGTTTTCCCAATGGAATTCCGATGTGATTTCACTCAAGTCTTGCATACACGGTCACACCAAATTCCGACCGTTGAGAACGCGGTGACGTACAACACGTGTAATGGAACTAGAAATAGGAAGTTTAATAGCCATTAGCCAATAGCTTCTGTCTCGTTAAATCTGAGCATGCGTGAGTTTTTGTGTGTCGGAATTGCATACACACAAACGCATTTTCGGATATGAACTTTTTCTGACTGAAAAATTAAGAACATGCTCTCAAAATTCAGCCAGCAAAAGTCCGATGGAGCATACACACGATCGCATTTTTTGACCAAAAGCTCTCATTGGTCTTTTGCTGGCTGAATTTTCGATCAAATTTTCGATCGTGTGTACACAGCATTAGGATCAGACAAACACCTTTTTTAGATGCCTGCACGGTCACACACTTTACCTAAAGTGTTCTGCTCATCTAGACCAATATGAGGTGACTGGTAACCAGGGTCACGTCACACATAAAGCTCAACGTATGGGCCATCTGGCCTAAGCAATCCAACATATGTTTTGATTTACATGAAACAAGTCTTCTAGATATTTTTCCATGTTGTCATTAAAAAGGCAAAGTTGCTATATATACACTATAGTTCTCCTTAACAATTAAGACTATATTAACACCTGTAAGAAGATCCTTAACAATCGTGATTGGTATAGATGAATTCCGGCTGATATCATCGAAAAATATCACAGAAAATTCTACGCACTAGTAGATACCGCCTTTTTAAACAACACTATTAATAAACAAACATGGAACTTTATTAGGAACAATTTTCCTAAAGGTCCCACGTTTTATATACTTCCCAAAATTCACAGAAATCGTACAAACCCCCCCGGGTAGGCCAATTATTTCGGAAATCGGCTCCATTAGCGACAATGCGAGCAAACTAGTGGATGAGTATTTAAGACCTTTTGTAACAGCACTACCCTCATATGTGAGAGACAACCCTCACCTTCTACAAATAATTGAGGAATTGAACATTTCCAAACATGCCCTCTTAGTTTCAAAGATGTAGAGACACTCTACAGTGCTATCTCGCATGATAAATGTATAGCAGTTATTAACCATATTCTTCAGCAAAATCCTGTGGCAGATCCCGTTTATAACAAATTCATTCTTTCACTGCTGGAGTATGTCCTTGGACATAATGTATTTACCTTTAATGGTTCCCACTACCTTCAGGTGCAGGGGGTTGTGATGGGGACTTGCTGTGCCCCGTCGTATGCCAACCTGTACCTGGGGGAGTGGGAATGAATGTTTTTGGCTGATGAAAATCTGACCATCTACACCGATTTCATCCTGGGATGGTATCGCTATATCGATGACATCCTATTAATTTGGAATGGACCACAGGACATGCTCCAGCAGTGCTTACTAAGAATGAACAAGAATGACTTTAACTTGAACTTTACAATGTCTTACAATGCAAATCATATAACTTTTTTTAGACAATAAAATTTACAAGGGATCTAGCCAGCTGTACAGAAAAGCTACAGCAGGAAACACAATGCTTCATGCTACAAGCTTTCATCCTAAACCTTTGATTAATTACATCCCATATTCTCAATACTTAAGAATTAAACGTAATTGTACCGACGACCAAATCTTTATAAAAGAGGCGGCCAAATTACAAGATAGACTTCTAGCGTGAGGATATTCACACACCACCTTGAAAAGATCCTATAAAAAAGTCCTAAGTAAATCTAGAAATGATCTATTATACACTAAACCATGAGAAAGTTCCAGTAAATTGAGGATCATTACCAGATTCAATCAACAGCAACACCAGATTAAAGAAATTATTGAAAAATACTGGCACCTCCGAGTCTTGACACTAGATCCGACTCTAGGACAGTTTGTAACAGAAAAACCTTTATTTACCTTTAAGAGAGCCTCTTCTATTAGCGACAAAATTGTAGTGAGTTTAGGAATGAATTCACTAGAGTACATTGTAAATATAAGGGCATTTTTATGTGCGGCACATGCAACTACTGCAAATACATTCTACCTAATGGGCAAATCTTCCACCCCAAACATTTTGCGAACTGCAGGACGTTTGATGTCATCTATATGCTACAGTGGTGCAGTTGCACTTGTTTCTATATTGGAAAGACCAAGCTTTAATTCTGGAGGAGGGCTTACAGACATATTCACAGTATGCAGGTACATGGCGGAAAATTTCCCAACGTCAAATTTCTGATCTTGGATCGTATACATCCCAATCCAAGGTGGGGGGGGGGGAGACTGGAATAAAGCCCTCCTCCAGATGGAGCTAAGATGGATTTATCAATTAAAAGCAACCACACCCCCAGGCCTTAACGAGGCAATGTGTTTTAAACCCTTCCTCAAAGGCTTTTCATCTGGAGGAATGGAGAAATACAAATATATATATATATATATATAGGAACACCTTAATGTTCAGTTGTGAGAATACATTTTTGTGATACTAGATATGCAATCTTGGTGTAATCTCGTGTTCCTTTTTCTTTGTTGTAAAAGAATACTTGATTCCTCATTTGTCATGTAAACGCATGTATACTTATTTATACTGTAACACAATACCTGATTTTTTCCTTATTAGACATGCATGCATTTAAACTATCTTGCGCTATCTATACAGTAATGAATAATCTCTCTATGTACATCTCATTGTAGCTCTGTGAATATCTCTAGTATAAAAAATTGTGTATTACTTTCATTATCAATGTATTGATAATTATTTGTTGTGATCTTGACTGTTTTCCATTATCATTGTTACTAACGTGATTATCCCTTTAATATCTACTACATAGCCCCCTTTTGGAGGAAAAGGGTAAAAAATGTATTCTTATATACAACTATGCTGTGCAAGAAATCTAAGCGAAAAATGCATTTTTATATAGGAGGTCTATCTATTTTTCCCTCTTTTTTTTTTTATTCTCTCCCCTGCTCTCTCACTCATGGCCGACCATTTGGATAGCCCGGTACACCAAGCCGCCAGGCTAACTTTTAACCTAGGCGCCGTCTTTGGAGGCTGATGGACGTTTCTCCATCTTCATCTACGGGCCTCCATCTTGCCACTCCGGCTCTGTCTGTGGGCCGGATGTGCGCGACACCGTTCCAACATGCTTGCTTATGCGCATGCGTGGTGGGGGCTGCGCCAAGCACCTCTGGTCCAGGGGACCAGTAAATGGATATTCCCGGTGGCTGATGCTTATGCGCATGCGTGGTGGGGGCTGCGCCGAGCACCCCTGGTCCAGGGGACCAGTAAATGGATATTCCCGGTGGCTGATTTGTTTCTTCCCTGCTCGGCTGATGGCAATTTATCTGCATCAGCTGATCTGGGTTTCAGCCGCTATAAACCAGGAGCCATTGCACTCCCACATCCAGCATTGCATGGTTAAATGTTGGGACGTGCGGCTGCCTCCTGTTTACTCCTTGCATTCTAAGGTAAACTACTCCGCCATTTCCTTTTTGGATACAAATTCTTTAATACTTAGCTCTTGGTCCCGGGCTAATAATAACCTTTTCTAAGTTTATCTTTTTTAAACAAACAAGTCATTTTTTTTTTTTGTGCAATATACGTATGAAGTTTCACCTTAACTATTTACATTAAATATTGATTATTAATATCAATACTTCATATTTTATGCTGCAACACTATTACCTTATTGATGTGTTTTTTTGCCCTTTAACTTTTTTCGCCTGAGTATATATCTATCCCCTATAATTTTAGTTACTTTATCCTACCTCAACCTATGCATATCTTGTATGTATTTGTGTCCACGCATACATTACGTGTGTGCGTGTACACATGTGCATTTAAAAATACATAATAAATACCAGGGGGAAAGAGGAACGAAAAAAAAAAAAAAGGTTGGGCGCTGCTGAGGCTGCATTTGAGGGGCGTTTCATTAAAAAGGTGGGGTATACATGGGGAGGGGGTGGAGCCAATGGAGGGACGGTAAAATGAAGGTTCGCCTGGGGGTGTCAAAAATCCTTGCACCAGCCCTGACTATAGGAACTACTCTAGTGGCTGAACAAAAAGTAATGTTCTTATCCTGACAAAGATCTTGAACACTGCTTTAAATATACAGTCCTGTTGACAGTGTCCATGCGGTAAGTTAAGGAAATTCCATTTTATCCAAAAAAAGCCCTTTGGCTTGAGTTATATTTGAACAAAACAGCAATATTGTATTTGACAGCACCTATAATGGTTATCCCCAGACATCTAAAACAGCATTCAAATGTTTAGAATTTGTTCATTTTAATAATTAGTGCTATGGAAGTATCTAGATTTTATTATAGCACAGCAGCAAGTGATTTTGCCCATCTATCTTAATTTCATGAAGTTGCTGTTTGATTTTAATATCCTCCACTATAAAATCTAGCATAGAGAAAACAATTTTTAATTACTAAGCTATGCAAAAATCTTACTTCTCTCATTATATCTGTTAAGAAAACAATTTAAATGTTGTTTATACATTATATTTTATACAATATACTCCAAAATGTTTTAATGCATATCTTTTTGAAAACTTCTGTTGAGTTGTCACTGAATTCAGGTTGAAATCTGTGAACCTAGCAGAAAAACCCATTGAAATCTTAATGGGGTGAATCGTAATAATACATTCTGGACATTTTAAAGGCTAATATGTAAGAAATTGTCACAGAATGAAGCTAGGCACTGCCATCAGGCACATTTAACCAAGCAAAAAAAAGAAAAAAAAGAAAAAGGTTTTAAATATCTGTACAGTGGGCAGTCTTTCTTTAAAATGTGACCCCGAGAGCGATGTGGTAATCTTTGAATTTCTGCCCATTGCACCACCTGACCCTCTTCCTAGCACCACCTTAAGGAATAACACAATAGGCACTAAAAATACAATTATTTTCCATTCATTGAAGGACATCAGAGATCCTGAATGTATGGCCATCGGTGTGTCCCAAAGCAGTGTCTATTGAGGGTGGGAAAACTTAACTCTCCATATGCAGAAAAATGGGCGATCAGGCAGGATTTTTAATGCAAAAGAAACATGCTTTGTGTCTTCTGCATTAAACACACCTACCTGCCTGTCCACCCTAGTAAAGTGAGCTGCACACACTTGCGTGGGAGTGATGTCATATTGGGTCAGCTAATGAAATTGCCCGGTGCTCGATACCAGAAGCATACCTACATGCAAAAGTGGCATTGGTGATCTTATTCTTATAGAATAAGATCACCAGTGCCACTTTTGCATGTAGGTATGCTTTAATATAGAGTATGTATAGTAAATCTGTGGCTAATCTGTTCATATTTGCACATCCCTGCCAGATGTGACTCATTTCCGTCTAGATCAAATCATGAATTTTGCAGATCAATTCATAGTAAGGCCTCATGCACACGAGACGCAGTTAAACGCGCGTTCAGATGCAGTTGGACAGTTTTTTCAACTGCCCCTGAACTCATTCAATGTTATCCTATGTGTCCATGCACACAGTCTCGTTTTTTTCAGTTTTTATGCAGTTGCGTTTAATCTTGTTTTTCCAGAAGCAAAAAAATGCGTTCAGAAGCAAAAATTTCCACGTTTCAGACGAAAAACGTGGCAAAACGCGGTAAAACGCGGCAAAACGCCACTACCGCGTTTAGCCGCGTTTGCGTTTATATGCGTTTTTAAAGGTGACCTTCTTTTTTACATTAAAAATCTCAAAAATGATTGCAAATGATGAAAAACCATTAGAAAAATATTTTAAACAATTGCAATTGCAAGTGGACAATCCACAACTTGTGGCAAGTGACATGGCAGGTGGCAAGTGACGTGGCAAGTGGACAATCCACAACTTGTGGCAAGTGACATGGCAGGTGGCAAGTGATGTGGCAAGTGGACAATCCACAACTTGTGGCAAGTGACGTGGCAGGTGAAGTGGCAAGTGACGTGGAAAGTGGACAATCCACAACTTGTGGCAGGTGACGTGGCAAGTGACCTGGCAGGTGACGTGGCAAGTGACCTGGCAGGTGACGTGGCAAGTGACCTGGCAGGTGACGTGGCAAGTGGAAAATCAACAACTTGTGGCAGGTGACATGGCAAGTGACGTGGCAAGTGGACAATCCACTTGTGGCAGGGGACGTGGCAAGTGACGTGGCAAGTGGACAATCCACTTGTGGCAGGGGATGTGGCAAGTGACGTGGCGAGTGGACAATCCACAACTTGTGTCAGGTGACGTGGCAAGTGGACAATCCACAACTTGTGGCAGGTGATGTGGCAAGTGGACAATCCACTTGTGGCAGGTGACGTGGCAGGGGACGTGTAAAGTGGACAATCCACAACTTGTGGCAGGTGACGTGGCAGGTGATGTGGAAAGTGATGTGGCAAGTGGACAATCCACAACTTGTGGCAGGTGATGTGGCTGGTGACGTGGCAAGTGGACAATCCACATCTTGTGGCAGTTGACGTGGCAGGTGACGTGGAAAGTGGTGTGGCAAGTGGACAATCCACAACTTGTGGCAGGTGATGTGGCTGGTGACGTGGCAAGTGGACAATCCACAACTTGTGGCAGGTGGCATGGCAGGTGACGTGGAAAGTGGACAATCCACATCTTGTGGCAAGTGACGTGGCAGGTGATGTGGCAAGTGACGTGGCAAGTGGACAATCCACAACTTGTGGCAGGTGACGTGGCAGGTGATGTGGCTGGTGACGTGGCAAGTGGACAATCCACAACTTGTGGCAGGTGGCATGGCAGGTGACGTGGAAAGTGGACAATCCACATCTTGTGGCAAGTGACGTGGCAGGTGATGTGGCAAGTGACGTGGCAAGTGGACAATCCACAACTTGTGGCAGGTGACGTGGCAGGTGATGTGGCAAGTGATGTGGCAGGTGATGTGACAAGTGGACAATCCACATCTTGTGGCAAGTGACATGGCAGCTGACGTGGCAAGTGACGTGGCAAGTGGACAATCCAAAACTTGTGGCAGGTGACGTGGCAAGTGACGTGGCAAGTGACGTGGCAGCTGATGTGGCAAGTGACGTGGCAAGTGGACAATCCAAACCTTGTGGCAGGTGACGTGGCAGGTGACGTGGCAAGTGACGTGGCAAGTGGACAATCCACATCTCGTGGCAAGTGACGTGGCAGGTGATGTGGCAAGTGACGTGGCAAGTGGACAATCCACAACTTGTGGCAGGTGACGTGGCAGGTGATGTGGCAAGTGATGTGGCAGGTGATGTGACAAGTGGACAATCCACATCTTGTGGCAAGTGACGTGGCAAGTGGACAATCTAAAACTTGTGGCAAGTGACGTGGCAGGTGACGTGGCAAGTGGACAATCCACATCTCGTGGCAAGTGACGTGGCAGGTGATGTGGCAAGTGACGTGGCAAGTGGACAATCCACAACTTGTGGCAGGTGACGTGGCAGGTGATGTGGCAAGTGATGTGGCAGGTGATGTGACAAGTGGACAATCCACATCTTGTGGCAAGTGACGTAGCAGCTGACGTGGCAAGTGACGTGGCAAGTGACGTGGCAAGTGGACAATCCAAAACTTGTGGCAGGTGACGTGGCAAGTGACGTGGCAGGTGATGTGGCAAGTGACGTGGCAAGTGGACAATCCACATCTCGTGGCAAGTGACGTGGCAGGTGATGTGGCAAGTGACGTGGCAAGTGGACAATCCACAACTTGTGGCAGGTGACGTGGCAAGTGATGTGGCAGGTGATGTGGCAAGTGGACAATCCACATCTTGTGGCAAGTGACGTGGAAGCTGACGTGGCAAGTGACATGGCAAGTGGACAATCCAAAACTTGTGGCAGGTGACGTGGCAAGTGACGTGGCAGGTGACGTGGCAAGTGACGTGGCAAGTGGACAATCCACATCTCATGGCAAGTGACGTGGCAGGTGATGTGGCAAGTGACGTGGCAAGTGGACAATCCACAACTTGTGGCAGGTGACGTGGCAGATGATGTGGCAAGTGATGTGGCAGGTGATGTGACAAGTGGACAATCCACATCTTGTGGCAAGTGACATGGCAGCTGACGTGGCAAGTGGACAATCCAAAACTTGTGGCAGGTGACGTGGCAAGTGACGTGGCAAGTGACGTGGCAAGTGGACAATCCACATCTCGTGGCAGGTGATGTGGCAAGTGACGTGGCAAGTGGACAATCCACAACTTGTGGCAGGTGATGTGGCAAGTGATGTGGCAGGTGATGTGACAAGTGGACAATCCACATCTTGTGGCAAGTGACGTGGCAGCTGATGTGGCAAGTGACGTGGCAAGTGGACAATCCAAAACTTGTGGCAGGTGACGTGGCAGGTGACGTGGCAAGTGGACAATCCACATCTCGTGGCAAGTGACGTGGCAGGTGATGTGGCAAGTGACGTGGCAAGTGGACAATCCACAACTTGTGGCAGGTGATGTGGCAGGTGATGTGGCAAGTGATGTGGCAGGTGATGTGACAAGTGGACAATCCACATCTTGTGGCAAGTGACGTGGCAAGTGGACAATCCAAAACTTGTGGCAAGTGACGTGGCAGGTGACGTGGCAAGTGATGTGGCAAGTGGAAAATCCACATCTCGTGGCAAGTGACGTGGCAGGTGATGTGGCAAGTGACGTGGCAAGTGGACAATCCACAACTTGTGGCAGGTGACGTGGCAGGTGATGTGGCAAGTGATGTGGCAGGTGATGTGACAAGTGGACAATCCACATCTTGTGGCAAGTGACGTAGCAGCTG
The DNA here is from genome assembly GCF_037356315.1 of Lithobates pipiens. NCBI lineage: Eukaryota > Metazoa > Chordata > Amphibia > Anura > Ranidae > Lithobates > Lithobates pipiens. Next base: position 188,250,391 of record NW_027507785.1, on the reverse strand, counting down.
ACGTGGCAAGTGGACAATCCAAAACTTGTGGCAGGTGACGTGGCAAGTGACGTGGCAGGTGACGTGGCAAGTGACGTGGCAAGTGGACAATCCAAAACTTGTGGCAGGTGACGTGGCAGGTGACGTGGCAAGTGACGTGGCAAGTGGACAATCCACATCTCGTGGCAAGTGACGTGGCAGGTGATGTGGCAAGTGACGTGGCAAGTGGACAATCCACAACTTGTGGCAGGTGACGTGGCAGGTGATGTGGCAAGTGATGTGGCAGGTGATGTGACAAGTGGACAATCCACATCTTGTGGCAAGTGACGTGGCAAGTGGACAATCCAAAACGTGTGGCAAGTGACGTGGCAGGTGACGTGGCAAGTGATGTGGCAAGTGGAAAATCCACATCTCGTGGCAAGTGACGTGGCAGGTGATGTGGCAAGTGACGTGGCAAGTGGACAATCCACAACTTGTGGCAGGTGACGTGGCAGGTGATGTGGCAAGTGATGTGGCAGGTGATGTGACAAGTGGACAATCCACATCTTGTGGCAAGTGACGTAGCAGCTGACGTGGCAAGTGACGTGGCAAGTGGACAATCCAAAACTTGTGGCAGGTGACGTGGCAAGTGACGTGGCAGGTGACGTGGCAAGTGACGTGGCAAGTGGACAATCCACATCTCGTGGCAAGTGACGTGGCAGGTGATGTGGCAAGTGACGTGGCAAGTGGACAATCCACATCTCGTGGCAAGTGACGTGGCAGGTGATGTGGCAAGTGACGTGGCAAGTGGACAATCCACAACTTGTGGCAGGTGACGTGGCAGGTGATGTGGCAAGTGATGTGGCAGGTGATGTGACAAGTGGACAATCCACATCCTGTGGCAAGTGATGTGGCAGCTGACGTGGCAAGTGACGTGGCAAGTGGACAATCCAAAACTTGTGGCAGGTGACGTGGCAAGTGACGTGGCAGGTGACGTGGCAAGTGACGTGGCAAGTGGACAATCCACAGCTTTTGGCAAGTGACATGGCAGGTGGCAAGTGATGTGGCAAGTGGACAATCCACAACTTGTGACAGGTGACGTGGCAGGTGATGTGGCAAGTGGACAATCCCCAACTTGTGGCAAGTGACGTGGCAAGTGATGTGGCAAGTGGACAATCCAAAACTTGTGGCAGGTGACGTGGCAAGTGACGTGGCAGGTGATGTGGCAAGTCACGTGGCAAGTGGACAATCCACAACTTGTGGCAGGTGACGTGGCAGTTGGACAATCCACAACTTGTGGCAGATGACATGCCAAGTGACGTGGCAGGTGATGTGGCAAGTCACGTGGCAAGTGGACAATCCACAACTTGTGGCAGGTGCCGTGGCAAGTGACACGCTAAATACAAGTACACTGCAGCTCTCACAGCTGCTGCTACTCACTCTGGTCTCACAAAATTGCTGAAATAGTTAATTTTTGAGCTGGGGAGGGTCTATGATGTTAGCTTAACTAAACGCTTCTAGACGCAAACGCGGTAAAACGCCGCTAAATCGCGGTAAAAATCGCGGCAAAACGCGCGTTTCTAAACGCCGGTTTCAACATGTGTCCAGCAGCATTTGCATCTGCGTCTCGTGTGCATGAAGCCTTACATGATCTATGTAGTTAGGAAAACAAAGAACTCGCATCCCCTCTTCATTTACAAGGTCACATTCCATGTGGCATTTTGTGGCAGAACTGTCATTGTTTTCTAATCAAAGGTATACACGGTATAAATGCATATGTATTTCAAGAAAGGAAACTTCCAGTCATGCATTAGAGGTTGTTTTGTTTGTTTTGTTTGTTTTTTTGTTTTTAATTTACCTTCACATTCAGGGCGATAATTGCTCCATCCAGTTGCTGTACATTCTCTTGTTCTATGTTTGCTAATCATTTGATACCTAAAAAAATATAACATGATGTTATATTAACAGTAAATGCCATGCTCTGTAATTTTAGTGTGTGAGTAATTAGTAATGAGAGAACCAAGTAAATTTAAAATTTGCAGGACACTTGAAAAAATTAGCAAACTCTAAACATAGTATCTGAAAGCCAATTTGCAAGATCTTGTTAAAAAGGGGCCAGAGTTGCTGGGCATTGCCATGGCCCATGGGTGATATTTAGAAATGAAAGATTATCGTTCATCAGGAAGCAGGTCTTTTACAAACGCTTTAGGCATTATTAAAAGATAATTTTTTTTTTAAAATAAATTAAAAACCAAACGTGTCATACTTGCCTGCAAGCGGCATCGGCAGGCTTGAGCCAAAGCTCTATATCTATGGAAACTCACAGAGTGGCTCAGCCTTAAACCCCCACCCTCCCCCCCCCCCCTCCCACACAGGATTTGATTAGCAGCAGGAGCCAATGGCTCGCATTGCTGCCTCTATGACCAGAGAGAGAATATAGAGCCACTCCAGGCAGGCACAGGGGTTGATCAAGATAGGACAAGATAAAAGGGGGTAAAGGGGTGATACAAACACTGGGACATTTTTCTACCTTAACCACTTGAGCTCCAGAGGATTTTACCCCCTTCATGTCCTGGCCATTTTTTGCAGTTCAGAACTGTGCTACTTTAACTGGCATTTGCTCAGTCATGCAACGCTATACACAAACAAAATCTATATAATTTTGTTCGCATAAATAGAGCTTTCTTTTGGTAGTATTTGAACACCTCTGTTTTTTTTTTTATTTTGTGATACAAACGAAAAAGACCCCAAATTTAGAAAAAAAACAATATTCTCAACTTAATGCTATACAACTTATCCACTATATATGTTTTGTTTTTTTTAATATAATTTCTTCATACATTTTGCCCAATGTATTCTGCTACCCATTTACCCTTGTAACTAATAAATTACTTTTATTCAAGAGCTTCTGAGTTGCCAGCCTTCCTGATTTCAGTAATGTATTCTGCTACATGTCTTTGGCAAAAAAATCCCAATAAGTGTATATTGATGGTATAGATACTGACATTTTTGTTTTATACTAGTAATGGCAGTGATCATCGACTTATAGTGGGATTGTGAATTAATAAACAAATGGGCACAAAGAACTATGAATCACACAGAATAACATGAATATAATGATATTAACACACCATAAAAAAGTGTCAGCACAATATAATATATATATATTATGCAGTGAAGCAAATCTTCTTTTTTTTTTTTTCACAATCAAAAGGTTTTATTGAGAGTATATTCAGGTTTACAATTAACATAGGATTATAAATGTCGTTTCTCCAACACCGTGTCTACTAGAATACAATGTGCTTAAAGTGGAGGGCCACCCTGAAAACAATTTTTTTTTTAAAAATTACAAAAAAATCTAAAAAAAAAAAAAATTTAAAATTTTTTTTTTTTACTTACCAGAAATGCCTGTTGCTAGGCACTTAATTCTAATCTTCCTCTTCCTCCTCCACTGAGATCTTCTGTCTTCTCTCTTCGTCACGGCGTCTTCTGGGTAATGGGTCGCGCTGTGTTCTGGGAACTGTGTGTTCCAGAACACAGCGCGTCCCATTCAGAAAGCGCTGCGGGACTCGCGCAGGCGCAGTAGGAAACGGGCAGTGAAGCCATAAGGCTCCACTGCCTGTTTCCCTTAGAGGGAATGGCGGCGTCGGGACCCGAGAGCCGAGGGACGGGTCGGCCAAGGGCGGCCGACATCGCGGGCGCCCTGGACAGGCGAGTGTGTTTATTAAGTCAGCAGCTGCAGTGTTTGCAGCTGCTGACTTTTTTTTTTTTTTTTTTTTTAAACGGCCCTCCTCTTTAAATCTTCACAATCAAAGTGCTTCACCCAAAGTGACATATAAATAAACTCACCAGATATCTCTGGTGCAGCAATTGCGGCCGCGCGGCTATGACACGGTGCTATGACACAGCGTGACCCCAATCTGTGTAAAGAGCCGTGGCCGTGGCTCTTTAACCATGTGATTGGCTGTGACCAATCACAGCCAGCCACATGAAAACATGGAGATGCCGGTAATCGCCGCTCCTTGCCTCACACTGACAGGTGTGAGGAGAGGAGAGCTGATCAGCGGCATCGCCTCACAGGGGACAGCTAGGTATGTAATCAGAGCACTGATTACAATTAGTGCCCACCAGTGCCAGCAATGATTTCCCACCACTACCAGCAATCAGTGCCAACCAGTGCCCACAATTGCCACCAATCTGTGCTCACAAGTGCCAACAATCAGTGGCCATTAGTGATGCCAGTCAGTGCTATCAGTGCTGCCCATCAATTCCCATCAGTGCTTCCTACCTGTGCCCAGTGCCACCTATCAGTGCCCATAAGTGCGGCATATTCATGCCTCCTCATCAGTTCCCATAAGTGCCACCTCATCAGTGCAGCCTATCAGTGTCATCTCATCAACGCCCATCAGTGAAGGAGAAAAAATTATTATTTCAAAATTTACTGACAAAGAAAAAAAATTTTTGGTCTTTTTTTTATTATTTATTTTTAGGAAAAAATAAAAAACCCAGGAGTGATTAAATACCACCAAAAAGCTCTATTTGTGTGAAGGAAATTATACAAACTTCACATGGTTACAGTGTAACATGACAGTGCAATTGTCTTTTAAACTGACAGCGATGAAAGCTGAAAAATGGCCTGGGCAGGAAGGGGTGTAAGTGCCCTATATTGAGGTGGTTAAATGGACTTTAGTGCATTTCTGCAAAACGAAAAATGCACCAAAAAGCACATAGGTATAGACGCAGGGTAAAAGAACAAACAAAAAAGTCCCATGGTGTAATTCTAACATCAATTACATCATGAAGCAATGTAGATGTATGATTAATCACAATTAGCTACACCTTGCAGAAACAAACTCAACCTATGCCATGATGATCCTATGTTACACTGCCATTACAAATAACAGCCCCCAGCTGAATGCCAACAAACCACTGGGTAATACTGACTAATATCATTGGCCAAATAAGCTCATGAACATATTTGGTCAATGACATAACCCAGGATGCTTGGTGGGCATCTGGAAGCTGTCATTTAGTGGGTTTGGGTCAGGGTTATGATTGACTTGACCCAACCTCATCCCTAGTAATAATAGGTCCAGTGTTGTATTGGGGTAAGAAGGGTTCACATGGGCTTACAGTAAACACCCTTTATGCAGATGAAATCTATAACTTTTTTACCATCATGGGAACCGGTGTCTTTTTGCTGCATCATTCACAGTATTTACAGTGCATTAAAAAAAGTGTTCCTACCCCTTAAAATTTTTCACATTTTGTCATGTTACAACCAAAAAAAAATTTATTTTATTGGGATTTTATGTGATAGGCCAACACAAAATGGCACATAATTGTGAAGTGGAAGGAAAATGATACATGGTTTTCAATTTTTTTTTTTTTTTTTACAAATATGTGAAAAGTGTAATTGTATTCACCCCCCTTACTCTGATACCACTAACTAAAATCTAGTGGAACCAATTGCCTTCAGAAGTCACCTAATTGGTAAATAGAGTCCACCTGTGTGTAATTTATTCTCAATATAAATACAGATGTTCTGTGAAGCCCTCAGAGGTTTGTTAGAGAACCTTAGTGAACAAACAGAATCATAAAAGGCCAAGGAACCTACCAGACAGGTCAGGGTTAAAGTTTTGGAGAGATTAAACCGGTTCCCGACCAGCTGTCGCAGTTGTACTGCGGCAAGTTTGCTCTCCTGTGCAAATCGCTGTCATTGTACGTCAGGCGCGTACACAGCATTCTGTGGGCGTGCATGCCCGTTTACTAGCGGGGGAGCCAATCCACAGAGAGGCAGAATGGGGGTTTGCCAGGGTAAACAAAGCAGAGCTTGTTCTGTCAGGGGAGTAGAGTGAGATGGTCTGTTCCTAGTGATTAGCAACAGCGATCTCTCTCTACTCCTTGTCAGTCCACTCCCCCCACAGTTATAAAGAACCTCCCTAGGGAACATTTAACCCTTTGATCACCCCTATTAACCCCTTCCTTGCCAGTGCCATTTATACAGTAATCAGTGCATTTTTATAGCACTGATCGCTGTATTTCACTGGTTCCAAAAAAAAGTATCCGATCTGTCTGCCACAATGTCAGTCTCGCTAACAATCGCAGATCACCGCGATAACTTTTGCGCAAACCAATCAATATACGCTAATTGGGATTTTTTTTACCAAAAATATTTAGAAGAATACATATTGGCCTAAACTAATGAAGAAATTATTATATATTTTTTTGGGGATATTAATTATAGCAAAATGTAAAAAAATATAGTTTTTTTTTGGCCACACCCACTGTTTATCATGGCATTACATTATTACTCTTCTTGGGGCACCCAAACGGGTGTCCCAGATCTTTTAGGCCACGTACACACGCGGGGACTGTTCGCTCAACTTTGTTTGTCAAACAGTTTCAGCGGACAGTCCGCTCAAACTTAGCATGGACGGACTTGCCCACACACGATGAACGAACAGTCCGCTGGAACCGTGCGCGATGACGTGAACGGCACGTACGACGGGACGGAAAATACGACGTCCTATACACTGCAATGCAACCTTCCGCCGTGTAAATCCTTTCTGAGCATGCGCGGAACTTAGTTTGACGAACAAGCCTACACACGAGGGGACTGTTCGCTGAAACAAGGTTTCAGCGGACAGTTTTTCGGAAATTCCGAAAAACCTTGTTCAGCAGACTGTTTGCTGAAACTGTCCGCTGAAAGCCCACACACGAGCAGACTGTCCGCTGAAACACTGTTCAGCGGACAAAGTTGAGCGAACAGTCCCCGCGTGTGTACGCGGCCTTACAGTTCTATAATGTATACTGAAATTTTTTTTTTAAATTGCCATGTGTTCAGTTTGGCTTGACAAAAAAAGGTGGCAACCCTAGTTCACACCGATAACGGGATTGAAAATGTGTGCGGTCAGCTGAACTCCCACAATTTCATACCCGCATGTCAGTCCAACTTCAAGGGCAATTTCAGAGACATTTTTGCGGGTTGCTCCACAAAAGTCTATACAAATCGCACCCCCGAAGTCACCAAAAGTAGTACAGAAACTACTTTTGGGAATCGGTGCGGCACCCGCCAGAGTCTGGCATTTCACACTTATTTTAACCACTAAACAGAGCTTATATAGTGGCATTCAGTGTTTTTAAATCTGTCTGAATGTTTTGATGTTGAATTGTAAAAGCAGCGGCAAGCCTGCTGATCTCACAGGTTAGCTGATCTGACAGAACACCGCTGATTTTATAATTCAGCATCAAAACAGTTAGACAGATTTCTAAATACTGTACTGTATTTCACTATATACGCACTGTTTAGTGTTAAAAATAAGTGTGAATTGGCAGACTCCGGTACGTGTAAGGCCGCGTACACACGCGCGGACTGTTCACCCAACCTTGTTCGTCAAACAGTTTCGGCAAACAGTCCGCTCAAAATTTGCATGAGCGGACTTGCCCACACACGAGCGGACTGTTTCAGCGAACTGTTTGCCAAACAGTTCGCTCAACTTTTGAAATGAACGGACTCGCCCACGTAAGGCGGAGGCAAGTCTGCCCATTTCGAGCGCGTGTACAGGTAGGCGGGGCCCGCGACGGAGACGTCGCGGGCTCCGCCGCCTGGAATGGGCTTAAAGGGGAACCCCAACGCCGAAAAAAATCGGCGTGGGGGTTCCCCCAAAGTCCACACCAGACCCTTGTCCGAGCACGCTACCCGGCCGGCCAGGAAAGGGGGGCGAGCGAGCGCGCCCCCCCTCCTGAGCCGTACCAGGCCGCGTGCCCTCAACATGGGGGGGTGCCTTGGGGAAGGGGGGGCCGCGCGGCCCCCCCACCCCAAAGCACCTTGTCCCCATGTTGATGAGGACAAGGGCCTCTTCCCGACAACCCTGGCCGTTGGTTGTCGGGGTCTGCGGGCGGGGGGTTTATCGGAATCCGGGAGCCCCCTTTAATAAGGGGGCCCCCGGATACCGGCCCCCCACCCTATGTGAATGAGTATGGGGTACAATGTACCCCTACCCATTCACCTGTAAAATAAAAGTACCCAAAAAAAACACAACACACGAGAAAAAATATTTTATTGCACAGCTCCGGGGGTCTTCCGTCTTCGGGGGTCTTCTCGCCGGACTCCTCCGCTATCTTCGTGTAGCTCTTTTGCTAGCGGAGGAGTCCGGCTTTCTTCCTCCCCGCCGCCGGCCTCTTCTCCCGACTTCGGGGGTCTTGTCCCCCTCTTCGGTTCTTCTGCCGGGCCACCGCGCCTTCTTGTAGCTCTTTTGCAGGCGGTGGCCCGGTCTCCTTCTCCTTCTCCTTCTCCTTCTCCTTCTCCTTCTCCTTCTCCTTCTCCTTCTCCTTCTCCTTCTCCAGAGCCGCGCTGAGCGGTCACTTATATAGTGACAATGGGGCGGTGTCACATGGTATATGTCACATGGGTTGGTCACATGGTGACCCCACCCCCTTACGATGTCATAGTCCCCATGTGACACCGCCCCATTGTCACTATATAAGTGGCAGCGGAGCGCGTCCCTGGCATTGTGGCCTGAGAGCTCATCGAGTCAACATCTCCAGGAGAAGAAGAAGAACAAGAAGAAGAACAAGAACGGAAGGCGGCGGCGGCGACAGCGGCGACAGAAGACCGGGCCACCGCCTCAAAAAGAGCTATAAGAAGGCGCGGTGGCCCGGCAGAAGAACCGAAGGCGGCGGCAGAAGAACGGAAGACGGCGACAGAAGACCGGGCCACCGCCTGCAAAAGAGCTATAAGAAGGCGCGGTGGCCCGGCAGAAGAACCGAAGAGGGGGACAAGACCCCCGAAGACGGAAGACCCCCGGAGCTGTGCAATAAAATATTTTTTCCCTGTGTTGTGTTTTTTTTTGTACTTTATTTCACAGGTGAATGGGTAGGGGTACATTGTACCCCATACTCATTCACATAGGGTGGGGGGCCGGTATCCGGGGGCCCCCTTATTAAAGGGGGCTCCCGGATTCCGATAAGCCCCCCGCCCGCAGACCCCGACAACCAACAGCCAGGGTTGTCGGGAAGAGGCCCTTGTCCTCATCAACATGGGGACAAGGTGCTTTGGGGTGGGGGGGCCGCGCGGCCCCCCCTTCCCCAAGGCACCCCCCATGTTGAGGGCACGCGGCCTGGTACGGCTCAGGAGGGGGGGCGCGCTCGCTCGCCCCCCTTTCCTGGCCGGCCGGGTAGCGTGCTCGGACAAGGGTCTGGTGTGGACTTTGGGGGAACCCCCACGCCGATTTTTTTCGGCGTTGGAGTTCCCCTTTAAGCCCATTCAAGGCGGCGGAGCCCGCGACGTCTCCGTCGCGGGCCCCGCCTACCTTCACACGCGCTCGAAATGAGCAGACTTTCCTCCGAGCGGGAACAGCTTGCTCATTTCGAAAGTAGCCTACACACGGGCGGACTGTTCGCTCAAACACAGTTTCAGCGGACAGTTTTTCGGAATTTCCGAAAGACTTTGTCCGTCAAACTGTCCGCTGAAACTGTCCGCTGAAAGCCCACACACGAGCGGACTGTCCGCCCAAACACTGTTCAGCGGACAAAGTTGGGCGAACAGTCCGCCCGTGTGTACGCGGCCTTACAAGATGTCCACTTGCCACCTTCTCACTGTATCCTTACTGTGGAGTAGTGTTGGTTGTAGCAAGATGGTGGCAATGGAACGTCACTTCCATTTTAAAATCTGACGGATCGCCTAATCTGATGAAACACCAACATGTCAAAGCGCATGCCAAAATCGCTACAATGTAAACCTAGGCTAAATGTCAGATACTGTTAGACAATCAGGGCCGCTGATAAGGGGGTAGCACCTGCCCTCCTCAATGGGGCCCGGGCCCCATAAGTTCAATAGGGGGGCCTATAGTAGCAGGAGAGTTGGTGCAATTACTGGAACCAATCCCCCAGTGGCCCAACCTGTGTTTACAATTGCTTCAGTTTATGAATAAACAGGAAGCCTCTATATAGAGTGCTTCCTGTTCATTCACTCTGCAGCTAGTTCTGCAGAGAAAGTATTGAGGAATCTGTGTCATTAATCTCATTTTCTGTGTCTCTGCGAGACATTGGGTGTCTGTTTAGACCCCTGATTCTTCATCAACCCCAAAAGCGCTGTTCAAAAGTAAAAAAAATTAAAAATTATAAAAAAAATATGGGATTTTTGTACTCAACGTAAAATCCATTTCTCTGAGTTGATTGATGGACACAGTGCCTCCTTAATCTTGACCATTGGGTTATATCACCTCTGCAGGAGTAGGACTAGGCAGAACAAAAAACCTGCACATGGGCTGTCGATATATAACCTCCTCCCTGCTCTAGGTATTCAGTTTAGTAGCAAGCAGTAATAGAAGTATCAAAAACTCCCTAGAGGAGTGGCTGCTGTGTCCATCAATGAACTCAGAGAAATGTATTTTACGGTGAGTACAAAAATTAAATTTTCTCTTTCGTTCATTGACAGACACAGAGCCTCCTTAATCTTGACCATTGGGACATCCAAAAGCAGTGCCAAAGAAAAATGAGGGGTGGGCAAAATAACACAAGGCTAACCACAAGAGCCCTAATCAGGATGCAGGAGCCTTAACCAGGGCACAGAAGTCCCTTCTGAAACAAAAAATGTTTAAACACCCCTTATGAGGGACCCCCCCTCTTAAACAGCAGCCTGCAAAACCTTGTGGCCAAAAGAAGCATCCACAGATGCCAAAATATGTACTTTATAAAATTTAGTGAAGGAACGCGTGACGACCAAGTGGCCACCTTGCAAACCTCTGATATTGATGCTTGATGACGGAAGGCCCAAGAAGTACTAAGCACCTGAGTAGAATGTGCCATGACAGGGAAAGGAGTAACTCGACCCTTAATAGAATAGACCTGAGTCAGAATGTCTGATCCATCTGGAGATGGTAGCCGAAAAAACAGCCAGCCCTTTCCTTGGTCCTTGTGTAACCAAAAAAAAAGAAAAGAGTCTGACCTCCGGAAGGATTCTATATACACCTGAATCACATAAACCACATCCACGGTATGCAAAGCAAATTCCTTGGGATGAGCCAGTTTGGAACACAAGGATGGCAACACAATGTCCTCATTCAAATGGAAGTCAGAGATAACCTTGGAAAAAAATGATGGACAGGGACAAAGAACCTCTTTATCCCTATGGACTACTAAATAGGGGCTACGATAGGATAATCCTGCCAACTCCGAAACCCTGTGGGCCGAGGTATTAGCCACCAGGAATGCCACCTTCTGAGACAACGTAGGTAAGGGAATAGAATATTCTCAAATGGAGGTTTCTGGAGAACTGATAGCAACACGTTTAAATCCCATGGCGGCAAAAGAGACTGTATAAGCGGAGCCACATGCCGGACTCCTTGAATGAAGGTACGAACAAAAGAGTGAGTGGCTAGGGGTCACTGAAAGAAGACTGCTAAGGCAGACACCTGGCCCTTGATGGTGCTCAAAGCCAACTTCTGCTCAATGCCCTGTTGAAGAAAAGAAGATCCGAGCCACAGAAAAGGATCAAGGAGGAACGCCAATCGACTCACACCAAGAAATGTACACTTTCCACGTATGATGGTATATCTTACTAGAAGTCGACTAACCATAGTAGGGATCACTGATCCCGACAGACCTCTATCTCTCAGTACCTGGCTTTCAATGGCTAGGCCATTAAAACCAGTTACTATAAAGCAGGATGGAAGCTCAGCCCTCGGTACAACTGGTCCTCTTTTAGCGGTAGCTTCTAAGGGACGTTTACGGGCACTGGAAGACTTTTGCCCTTGGTCCTTCGCAGGCACCACAGAAGAGGCAGGCGTTGGCCCCGCAGTGACACTAGGACAACTGCGGCATCTACCAGAGGAGCTCATGAGGTTGACACGAGCCTCAGTTACTTCCCGTTGAACTGAACCTGCTGAAGGGGCCGATGTTTGAGAAGAAAAACTACTAACCTGGTCAGTATTCACTCCAGTCAGACCTAGGTAGCCCAATTTCCTGGACAGGGCTAGAGGGGACCTTGAGTAGTTCGGACGTCACCCGAACCTTTACAGGAAATATACCCGCAAGGAGACAAAGGCCCCCCCCCCCCGGAAATGGACAAATTCTGCCCCCCTTCTTTGATACCCCAAAAAGGTTAAATTTGTGGACCCCCATGATGATCGCAAAGGAGGTCCATGAATGTCGAACCCAGTGAAGATGTCCCCTCACCCCAGCAATGGGTGAGGGTAGACCTCCATGCTGAAGGAGTCTTTTCAGTGGATCCAGAGAAGCCTACTCTAGGCTTACCAGACCAAGATTGCTTGGAACTTCCCGGGGAAGACTTGAGATATCTGTTTGATCTTTATCTACAGTCCTGGAAGCCCGGATGAATTTCTTATGGGCTGAGAAAGAAGGGCCCCCCATCTGCGAAGAGGCTCCTTCCCTTTCCTAGATTGAGGCAGGAAGGTACTCTTCCCCCCTGTGACATTCTTAATGATGTTATCCAGGGTAGTCTGAAAAGGCAGATCGCAGAGAGCTTTTTTAGAGGCTTGGCCTGTCGACCAACTCTTAAGCCACAGCACACATCTAATCCCCACCGCTGAAATAGAAAGCTTGGAGAGCACAGGAGCTGTATCCAAGGCTGCATAATATACTGTAGCTCATGGACCAACCGGTCCACTAAATCAGCATAAGCAGTGAGAACCTGCTCACTACCTAGGCCCTGGCGCAAAAGCTTGGCCCACTCAATTAGGGTCTACGACACCAGGGGCGAGGCCAAGACTGGAGACAATGCCGACCCAGCCATAGTAAACATGCTGCGTGCCACAGCCTCCGCTTTCCTGTCAGCCGGGTCCTTAAAGGGCTGGGATTCCTCTACTGGGATCATGGTTGCTCTATTCAACCTGGAAACACGAGGATCTACCACTTGTGGGTTAGTCCACTTTTTAAAAAGTGATTCTTCAAAGGGGTAGCATACTGAGAAACCGTTGGGGGACCACAAAGGGTGATTTTGGTTGTTCCTACTCCTTATAGGTAAACCTATCAAAATAAGGCAGATAAGGAAACACCATTGGTGTGCGAGGTGACTTATGCATACCGAAGGACACAGCCACGTCTGTGGCCCTGTCAGCCGCATCCCCCATCTTTAGAGGCTCCCGCACCACAGTAACAAGTGTGTCCACCAGCGCTTTTTCACTCACTGCTGAGACCACAGAGGACTCATCCTCACTATCGGAAGGGTCAGGGGGCAAAATATTAAACCCCCCTAGACGGGCCACGTCCCCGGCGACATTAGGCTCAGAATCAGATGAGAAAGACTGAGCAGGGTAAAGCAGGAGAACGCTTCCTCCATCCGGGATACTAATGACTCAAGGACAGCCGCCAGCACAACCATGGGAAGCTGGGGTTCCGAGAGACCTGCCACCTCCATGAAGGGATCAGTGGGTGAGATGTGACCCTGAGGCTCCATAAGGAAGAAGAGTCTGTAGTACAAAGGAACATTGGCAACACTAAGGGACACCCCATGGCCAGGGTCCTATCAGCAGAGAGGGAGATACACAAGGACCTCCAAAGACTCAACCTACCAAACAGAGGAACTCCGCAATTCAGGCCCAGAGAACCTGGTGCTGGAAGAGAAGCATAGGGGAGGAAGAGGAGGAGTTTTGGTGTCTCCACAAGATTCTGTCCGTCGCTAGTGTCTCACTAGACTAACAAAAAATGGCCGCCATGACATCGGCTACACAAATATGGCTGCCAGCCGGAGACCAGCCAGACCAAGCGGTGATGTCATCAGACCACCCAAAAACGTCCACCGGTCGTTTGACATGCTGAAGCATGCTGCCAGGATCCTCTCTGTACCTTCCTTGCACCCTCTGCAAGGTGACCCCCTTCCAAAAAAGGTACTGTACCATGATTCAGGGTGAAAATCACCTCTGCACTGGGACCCCCAAACTGCACACTACATCACACTGCACACACACTGCACACACACAGCAGGGAATGCACCTAGGGGTTTCCGCTGCACCCTCTGCACTGGAACCGCTCCAATACCACCAGGGCAGGACACACCACCCAGAAGGGAAATGGCAGAGGAGACCACCAGAGGTCTCTGCTGTTTGCCCTAGAACTCCCATCAATCTGTGGGGGGGGGGGGGGGAGGGGAAAGCCCAGTATAACCAGGTCCAACCATCCCTGGAGGGTACCTGCGTCCACCCCAAACCACACAAAGGGGGAACTGTACTTAACGATCCATGGCACAGGTGACCCTCCAGACAGGAGGCTGTCGGCCAAGGGACCGCTGCGACTCGGACCAAAGCCATTTGTATGCGAGATGTTTAACTCGCTGGCCAGCCTCCGTCCGTTGAGGATGTGTCACGCCGACTTAGCGCATGGCTGCAGTCTGCACGCGCTTGCTGGCTGGACTGGGGAGGCCACTGTATCTAGATTATCCAGCCTGTCGCCCAGCCCAGCAGTTGATTGCAGATCTCCCAGGAGAAAATGCATGGAAAAAAAAGAGACAAAAAGTACAATTTTCTAGGACCAAAAGATCCCAGAAAGGAGCTTACTCTTGACTAGTCAGAAAAAACTGAATACCTAAAGCAGGGATGGGATTATATACTGACTGAGGACAGCCCATGGGCGTAGCCAGGTGTTTTTTGTTCTGCCAAGTACTACTACTGCAAAGGGGATATAACCCAATGGTCAAGATTAAGGAGGCACTGCGCCTGTCGATGAACGAAAGAGAAAACATAATTAATGGTGATTTAATTAGTAGTTTGTTCATTCAGCTGAAGCCACCTGCTAGGCTTGGTTCACTGTTCCTGTTGGGCTAGGCAATAGGAGGCCCCATGATTTCTAACAGCAGCTCTGTGGCAAAATGCCAGAATTTCAGCTAAAATAGTGTACTTATTTTCCCATACACCAGGCATGTCCAAAATCCAGCCCGCGGGCCAATTGTTTTGAACGGCTCGTCTTTCTCAATTTAGTGTGCCGCGGGATCAGGGCTGTCAGATGAGCCCGCTCCCTGGCACTGTGAGAAGCTCCGTGAGCTTCAAAAGTGAAAGTAAAGGGCAGAGGAGTGTGCTGTGCTCTCTGCTTCCCCCTACAGTGCAGTACCCAGCTGAATGAGGAAGCTGCAAAGGTATTGTACTATGCTACAAGCTAAATTCGTGTTAAAAAAGGCTTTATCCGTGTGTGTGTGTGTATGTCTGTATGTCTGTATGTCTGTATGTCTGTATGTGTGTGTGTGTGTGTGTGTGTGTGTGTGTGTGTGTGTGTGTGTGTGTGTGTGTGTGTGTGTGTGTGTGTGTGTGTGTGTGTGTGTGCACATGTGTCTGTATGTGTGTGCACATGGGTCTGTATGTGTGTGTCTGTATGTGTGTGCATATGTGTCTGTATGTGTGTGCATGTATATGTCTGTATCTGTGTGTGCACATGTGTCTGTATGTATGTCTATATGCATGTGTGTGTGTGTGTGTGTGTGTGTGTGTGTGTGTGTGTGTGTGTGTGTGTGTGTGTGTTCACACGCATGTGTCTGTATATATGTATGTCTGTATGTATGTGTGTCTGTATTTGTGTGCATGTATGTCTGTATGTATGTGTATGCATGTGTCTGTATGTGTGTGCGGCGTGCATGTGTCTGTATGTATGTATGTATGTATGTATGTATGTATGTATACGCATGTGTCTGTATGTATATGTATGTATGTATGTATGTATGTGTCTGTATTTGTGTGCATGTATGTCTGTATGTATGTGTATGCATGTGTCTGTATGTGTGTGCGGCGTGCATTTGTCTGTATGTGTGTGCATGTGTCTGTGTGTATGTTACTTTTAATCCGGACCCCCCCCCCCATTCTTATACCATCAAAACTGCCTTTGTAGGGCTTGTGTGTGATATTAGCCAGGACTGATGCTCCTCTGAAAAGCAATCCATGCACAGATCTCTTTTCAGAGGCATTTGAATGGCGGTAAAGAGGCATTATGATGCCTCCTCACCACCTGTTTTAAGCCTGTAAATGGAACATCTTTGTGGCTGCTTACTGTGTGTAGGGCACCCCATTAATTTCAATGGACTTCCCTACTCACAAAAATGCAGGGAAAGAAGTTCCCCAAGCTTTTTTTTTTTAAATTGCACAGCACCAAATGCACCCTACATTTTCCAATGTGTGAGGTACTAGTAAGAATTAAAGTGCAGAGCATTCGTCTGTGTGTTGGGAACGAGCGCGACAAAGGCAAGAGAATTCTTGTTGGGCTGTGTATTAGTGCTCGGATGGACATACTAAGCCCTTGTACACACGGTCGGACATTCCAATGGAAAATGTCCGATCGGACCGTGTTGTCGGATAATCCGACCGTGTGTGGGCTCCATCGGACTGTTTCCGTCGGAATATCCGACGGACCAAGTTTTCCAGCTTGGCTATAAAATTTTCCGACATGATCCGATCGGACCTTGTCTGACCATGTGTAGAGAATTCCGATCGGACAAAGTGCCACACATGCTCAGATCAAATTCCTACACCAAAGCTATTGGCTACTAGCCTGAACATAGTCCCTTTGTAACCAAATAACGTCACCACGTTCTGAACGATCGGATTTTCCGACAACTTTGTCCAACCGTGTGTATGCAACAGTTTCGGACAAAATCCGTCGGAATCTGACGGATTTGGTTGTCGGAATGTCCGACCGTGTGTACAAGGGCTTAGACCGAATTTTCAGTGGTTTAAAGAATGTCACGCAAAATGGTCGGCCCTCACGCATGTTCACTTCATCAAATCTGGCCCTCTTTGAAAAAAGTTTGGACACCCCTGCCATACACCATTTTATTTAAGTATATCATGTTTATTTGTAGCCGAGGTTGAATGAAGATCTAATGTTTTCCTGTTAAAATATATGTTGTACATTTTTTTTGCATGGCAGTAAACATATTTATGAATTCACCCTTAAAATTTGGAGCAGTGTTTTCACGTTTTACATTTCTCTTCATCTGCTATGTTCCTGCTGGGAATCAGGATACTGGCATGTTAATATTATGCATAGCTTCTAACTGTCCCTGATTTTGAGGGACTGTCCCTCTGTCCACCTCATTTGTCCCTCATTTTGGTCTGATCTATATAGTTATATATAAAATGCACTTTTTAGCTTTCAAAAAGTGTTTCCCAGTGATAAACCTTTTCATCCAAATTCTAAATTGCTGCATTTGTAAAATTTGAAAAGCCAATATAAAGGAATAGTAGTAGTTAAAAAAAAAAAGCCCTTGTGGATTTAATTAACTTTTTATTCATTTTTTTTTTTTGGTTAATTCTCCTTTGAGGGGGGGGTGTCAGGGGGCGTGTCCTATGCCTACATACATTTAGATGTCCCTTATTCCCATCTCAAAATGTTGGGAGGTATGCATTATGTGTTATTATATTATATGAAGAGAAGCTTATAGAGTCTATAAGTCTATGCATAATCTACATATAATAATGTTATGCCTGTATAAACACTTCCAGCTTTTGCCATGTTTTTTGCCTTCAATTATTCATGGGTCTGTTTACATTTGTAATATTTTATCATTCATTTGAACAATTTTGGAACTATTTTTTATATGAATAGTATGAACACATCAGAAAGTCAAAAAAGCACCTCATAGAAATATCTTATTCTTATACAATAACAAATCCACATTTCTGGAGCATTTCATGCAGACAGATGGGGGAATTTACTAAAACCAGAGCAGATAGAATCTGGAGCCTGCTCTGTATAGTAACCAATCAGCTTGGTCTGTTTTGAAAAGCTAAAAATAAAAGCTGATTGGTTGCCATTTAAAGCTGCTCCAGTCTTAATAACCACTTCAGCCCCGAAACCCCTTCATAACCAGGCCATTTTTTTGCGATACGGCACTGCGTTACTTTAACTGACAATTGCGCGGTCGTGCGATGCTGTACCCAAATAAAATGTAAGTGCATTTTTTCCGACAACTAGAGCTTTCTTTTGGTGGTATTTGATCACCTCTGCGGTTTATATTTTTTGGGCTATAAACAAAAAAAAATAAAAAATTTTGAAAAAAACTATATTTTTTACTTTCTGCTATAAAACATATCCAATAAAAAAAATGTATTTCTTGATCAATTTTGGCCAATATGTATTCTGCAACATATTTTTGGTAACAAAAATACCAATAAGCATATATTGATTGGTTTGCGCAAAAATAATCGCGTTTACAAACGATGTTTTTTTTTTTTTGGAACTTTTATGGATTTTATTTTTTTTACTAGTAATGGCAGCGATCATCGATTTGCGACATTGTGTCGGACAAATCGGACACTTTTGACACTTTTTTGGGGGCCCAGTGTCACTTATAGTGATCAGTGCTAAAAAATATGCTCTGTCACTAAATGTGTCCCTAGACGGCACTTTCCAACTGTGTGGGGGTGCTTGTACTGTAGGAAGACAGATCTCAGAGTTCCTGCTTAGCAGAAACACAAGTTCTGTCTTCTCCTGTCACAGAACGGCGGTCTGCCTTGTTTGCATAGACAGACCGCCGTTGTCTGCCTCAGGAATGATCGGTGGGTCCTGGTGGACATATCGTCCGCTGGACCTGATAATTGGCTGCCGCTGTGTCACAGCGGGAGTGGGTTTCCAGACTTGGAAGACAAAATCACATCTAGGTATGCGATTTCGTGCTAAATGGCCGCCCTGCCACAGTATATGTAGTGGGGTGGTCCTTAAGCGGTTAACTTGCCCTCAGACTACTATATCTTCTACTTCTGCAGTACATTTTTATTTATAAACCTTTTGACAAATACATTTTTATCGTATGTAGTAACTCACCCGTCATTACAAAAGTATTCAACAACTGCTCCAAACACAAATGAGTCTTCTTTGGTCAGCTCAAATGTACCATATTCGATGTCTCCAGGATGTCCACATGATTTCTCTAAACAATACAAGTAGTTTGGAATATCTAGGTTATTAGCAATGGAGATACCTATGTTATTTACTGTATATAATGCATATTAGAAAAGCTTGCTGATGTTTTATGGCGACTATGGTGACAACAGGACAGGAAACATGCAGAAAGCCAACACTTTACAACTGTCATCAGAACATTAGTAGAAGGGAAATCTCCCAGGCACAAGCACTGGTTTGAACAACTCAATGTATTGACAGAAACACACATTTGCTCCTCCAATGGGTTTGTGTCAAGGGTTGTGTCTGATGAAGTGATCCTTCCTGATACTGGTTGAAGGAAAAAATGCGAGGGTAAGATGGATAGGACAAGATGGGAAAGGCACAGACAGAAATGGCTGAAGAGGTGAAGGTGCAAGGCAAATGTATACGGTATAGAAAGGCCCACTGAACTTCAGACAAAAACCCCCCAAAAATCAGACCACCAACACTTTGTAAATCTCTTTTTCTGCTAAATCAGTCAGATACCCTCATGTCCAGTTGTGGGGTTTTGTGGCCAGAACTGTAGTTACAAAGGCCAGTTTGAACAGTTACTTCGGACATGATGGTATTAATGAAACTTCATTTAGTCCAAGCTTCTCTATGGCTGATAGAGGCGGACATATCTTAGTTCCAATATTCTGCAGGTTAAAAAAAAATCATCTTATCAAGACAATACTTCAAAAAACTGCTGATCAGCTGAAGCCTTGCAAAAATAGAAGTGACATACATGGGAAAACATCTTAATGGAAATTGTGTTCATTTAACATCATATAGAAATATTGACTGGCACTTAAGTTTAAAGTCAACCTTTGGCCAGGGCATAGACATTCAAGTTTTTACATATTCTTAAAAAACATTAAAAATGAACCCTAAAACAGGGCTTCTGGGGTCGACTCTGGAAATGGTTTAGCCTAGGGATGCACCGATACCAGTATTGATGGCGATACCAAGCATTTGCACAAGTATTGGTACTCGCACAACTGCTGCCGATGCCAAAACCGATACTTGGAGGTGTGATTTGGGTCCAAAACCATGTAGTACAAGGGCTTGCCTGATTGCATACACATTGAAACGCCTAAGGTTTGCCCTCATATTATATGGTTTTGGTAAATCTGAAGGAAAAAAAATCATCAGAAAATCTGATAGTGTGTATGGGGCTTTAGAACTCACACTACATATCTGGCCAAATACAAAATCTTTATAGGTGTCCCCAGCCTGCCGATGATAGCAAATCACGGCCGCTGGAGGTGCTCACAGGGCTGCAGGAGACGTAGAGATGGTCCACCACCAAGCTGACATCACTTCTGCCCTATACCCATGGGATCCCAAAACTTCTCCTCCAGCCTGGTGAGCACCTCCAGCAACTGTGATTTGCTATCATCGGTGGGACGGGGACACCTATGAAGATTTTGCATTTGGCTAGATATGTGCTGTCAGTTCTAACATTTTTCATAAAGTGCCCACTAGATGGAACTTTTTCCTTTACACGCACGCACGCAGTGGTGGAAATAGCATGCAGTTCGCACAGGAATTGCACAGCATTCCTGTTCAAATCGCATGTGATTCTTTGCAGCCAAACCGCCAATTTTTTTTATATTGACACAAAGTACCAGCACCTGGTATTGGTGAGTACTTGACTGAAAGTATCTGTACTTGTACTCACAATAAATACAATGTATCGGTGAAAGCCTAATTTACTCCATAATACCTGCAGCAGCAAATGTTGGTGATGATTTGCTTACGTGTAACTACTTCAATGTGCATAGCTTAGCCTTAGATTCAGAGTAATCCCCACCTGGCAAGCTATCTGCATAGATTGTTACTTTGGATTATTAATATAAATTGCTGGTTGTTGGAAGGTCAGCGGCACCATATCCCTATATTAAAGTTCATGAATAGGAAAAGGATAATGGGATTTTTAGGGTGCCAGAAATGAACCAAGAACAAACCGATATATAAAAATATCACATTTACTTATACATAAAAACATCAGGATGTCACCACACAGTAACCATATTGTAGATGAACAGCAGTATTTTCTTCCTCTGCATGTTTCGCCATACAGTGGCTTCCTCAGGAGATAAGTACTGCAAGTATGGTCACTATGAATTGAAAACAGTATATTAGAGATATACAAAAATTTATGTATATGAATATGCCATCTCAATACAAACAATATACACATCATTAAATTCTCAAAAAGCATGAAACCAAAAAGCTAAATTCAGCATAAACCTACCTGATATAATTGATATCCTATCAATAAATGTTAGCGGCTCAGATGTCTAGAGGACATCGATTATTAGGAGATACCTTGGGGGGGGGATATAGGAACTCCGATAGAAATAGGCCTGTGAACACGGGAAGATATTTTTTGAAAGGCCCTCATACACTATATAGATATTAGGAACAGATTGGCAAACATATATACATGTACAAATATGCACACACACATAATGCAACCAATAAGTTAAACCCACCAGAACGTCAAAAATCTTCTGAAATGTTTATCCCAAGAAGGATTCTTAAACATGTTGAAAAAATGGAACTTCCTGAATGAAATTCAAAAGCTGGTGATAGTCTTATATAAACAATAAATAAGAGAAGGAACAGTTCAGCAGTGTACAATCAACTCCACCCTCAATCAGAAAGAGAGGAGGACTGAAACAATACCAAACATTTTTCTTTACTTTCATAGAATGACAGGAAGAGAGGGAAGGCAGTTTTTTGCCCCCCCCCCCCTTTTCCTCATGGGAGAGTGGCGGGAGCATCCGTTTCAAGCTCCCCCTGGGGAGTCTATGGCTCTCAGGGAGAACAGCTGTAGGTCACTTGTATTGTGGTGGGGTACAGGTGACCCCTCTTCAGACACGTGACAATGCCCGGGAAAAACTGGTTTAAACCAGGCAGTACTGGGCTTTATTAGGGCTATAAAAAGGGGGTTCCGTCAAGGGGGCTCATTCGCCTCAGAAGAGGAGCTGTGGTGTTTTCTCCCCTTCCTCCCTCCCCCCCGCAAAAAAAAAAATAATATTAATGTAATTTATCTTTTGTCGCGGTTATAATGTGGTAAGATCACCTTTGTAAAGAAAATTTTATGATAATGTGTGTTTTCTTAATAAAGTTTAAAAAAAAAAAAAAATAATACAAAAAGGGGGACAAGTTATAGTTTGTATTTCATGAATAAAAGTTTCAAGAGTTGGGAATTGTGTTGTTGCTGCCTGAGCCGTAGTGGCTGGGTTAGCGTTAGGCTCGGTTCACACAGGACGCGGCACGACTTGCCGCGCCGCGACCTGACAAGTCGCCCCCGTTCTGTACTACGGAACCGTTCTAAGAGGAGCGACCCGAGTCGCTCCGACTTAGAAAAAAGGTTCCTGTACTACTTTTGGGCGACCTCGGGCGACTTGCATTGACTTCTATACAGAAGTCGTTTGCAAGTCGCCGCTGAGGTCGCGGCAGATCGCGGCGCGGCAAGTCGTGCCGCGTCCTGTGTGAACCGAGCCTGAAGTTTATTGAAATATGCATTTATTGAATTTGTGTACATTTTGAAACCAGTAATAAACAAACGCAGCCTTTATTATTCCAAGTGCTTGTCTGCTGGTTTTTATTTATTCTTTAAATTCTACAACTTTCCAGCCTGCTGTCCCATGGTGCCTTAAACATCTATTCCCTCCAGTATCAGGCTGCTGCAAAAATAGCAGGCTAAGGCCCGCTTCACAATGGGGTGGTGCGGGCGTCGGCTAAAATGCTCCGCTATTTTTAGCTGCGCTTTACCGTCATTTTAGCGGCCGCTAACGGTGCCAGTTTAACCCCCGCTAGCGGCCGAAAAGGGGTTGATTTCAAGGGGTAGGAGCAGTTTAGGAGCCCCGAATACACCGCTCCTTTCACCGCTCCAAAGATGCGGCTAGCAGGACTTTTTTCACTGTCCTGCTAGCGCACCGCTCCAGTGCGAAAGCCCTCCGGCTTTCACACTGGAGTGAAAGGGGCCGTTTTTTTCAGGCGCTACACAGGCGCTACTTTTAGCGCTGTAGGACCTGAAAACTGCCCTAGTGTGAAAGGGGCCTAAGGGGCCCTTTTATACCCCCTCCACTTCTTCCAGCATCTAATGGTGCAGAGGGAAGCGCAGATGCCATGCATCGCCAATGTGCATTCGAAAGCTGTACCGGAAGCGATGTCACATCGAGGTGTGACAAAACCACTGGCGCCATGTTGGAAAATCTGTCCAAAGCAGGGAGTGGCTTCAGGCTATACAGCCCTTAGCCACTTGGCTATGCCCAAGCCCCAACAAAGATTAGGGTAAAGGAGCAGAATTCTACTGTGGTGGCACACTAAGCAAGTGGTCAGTGGCGTCAGCGCCAAATCCCCCAAAGGGGAAAGATGGTGAAGTTCTGGGCATTCATATGGTTACCCATCTCCAAACCATGAGCCTCTTGAACAACAACAAAGCGCCATCCAGTGGCCAAATATGGGAAATACAACCCCAGCATATAAAACAAATGTATTATTGGCATATGGGCTGGATGTCTATGGAACAAATCCCAAGACAAAAGGTTGGGATATATTAAATGCAGGGATATCTGAAAGACAAACCAGTTCCACGCTTAAATGAGTTACAAAAAAAATAAAAAATATATCATCTTTTAATAGGAAAAAGTATCCTAAATATGCACAGTCTTAAAATTCTCCTTCACAGAAGAAAGGGAAATGACATGGATTATAAGAAGGGTTTGTAGCTAATGGACTCGTTAAATAATGCCAATTGTCAATCCGTCGGCATAATTTAATATATGGAATGTGAATGCAAGGTCTTCCATGCTGGATAAACCAAAAGACCATTTTTTCTTAGGGTCAGAGTCCGTGGGGTTTATTTACTAAAGGCAAATCCACTTTGCACTGCAAGTGCACTTGGAAGTGCAGTTGCTGCAGATCCGAGGGGACATGCAAGGAAAATAAACAGAATTTTCACTTGTACATGATTGGATGATAAAAGCAACAGAGCTTCCCCTCATTTCAAATCTTCGCCTTATATTTACAGCGACTGTACTTCCAAGTGCACTTGTAGTGCAAAGTGGAGCTGCCTTTAGTAAATCAACCCCCATGTGTCTTTGGTCTCAAAAAAGAAAATAGAAACTTGAATCAGATAACATATGGGGCTTTACCAGAGTTTTACATGATCTCAAATAAAAAATTTTTCCCTTGACAAATTTCTCCTGTAGTGTGAGACTAAATGGATCTACACCTTATCAGCGATGAAACATCCTGGACTGAATGAGTCCATTAGCTACAAACCCTTCCTATAAGCCATTTAATTTCCCTTTCTTCTGTGAAGGATAATTTTAAGACTGCATATTTAGGATAATTGTTCCTATTAAAATGATATAATGTTTGTATATTCTTGTTTAATAGTTTTTTGTAACTCATTTAAAGAGGAAGTAAACCCTGATGAGTTTACTTCCTCTCATTCCCTGCAAAGGGAAAGCATAATGGACTACTATGCATTGCATAGTAGCCCATTATGTGTCACTTACCTGACACAGAAGCCAGCGAAGTCACCTCTGTCCCCTGTAGTCCGCCGCATCCATCTTCTCGGTGGGTCTCGCTGCTCCGCTGCTGTCATTTGGCAAAGCCGCGATGATGTCACTCCCGCACATGCGCACGGGAGCCGCCACTCGCGGCATATCGCCGTTGACCGTGGTGCGCTCAGTGTGCCTGTGCGCCGCTGTCTACAGCGCATGCACCATAGACAGTGATGCCTGTCTTTCGGCAAATATTTCCTAAACCATGTAGGTTTAGTAGATATTTCTTGGACCTACAGGTAATCTCGGCTTACCTGTAGATCAAAGTGTGTTGTAAGGGTTTACAACCACTTTAAGCATGGAACTGGTTTGTCTTTTAGATATCACTGCCTTTTGTCTTGGGATTCATAGACATCTGGCCCATATGTCAATAATACATTTGTTTTATATGCTGGGGCTGTATTTCCCATGCTTGGCCACTATACGGCAGTTTGTGGTTATTCAAGAGGCTCATTATTTGGTGATGGGTGACCATATGGACGACCAGAACTTCACAGTCATTCCCCTTTGAGGGTTTCCTTTGTGGGTGATTTGGCGCAGATGCCACTGGCCACTTGCAAAGTGTGCCCCCAGAGTAGGATTCTGCCCCATACCGTAATCTTTGTTGGGGCTTAGGCATAGTTGAGGGGCTAAGGGCTGTATAGCCTGAAGCCACTCCCTGCTCTGGGCAGATTTTCCAACATGGCACTGGTTATTGTTGTGCCTAGACATGACACGACATCACTTCCAGCGTGGCTTGCGTGTGCGCGGTATGCTATGCAAGGCATCCGCCCTTCCCCATTAGACCCTGGAGGAAGTGTAGAGGGTATAAAAGGGCCCCTTAGCCTGCTGTTTTTGCAGCGGCCTGATACTGGAGGGAAGAGATATGTATGGCACCATTCTGTGAAGGTAAAGAAAAATGTTTGGTTTTGTTTCAGTCCTCTCTCCATGGGCATCCACAGGTAGGTGCAAGGAGGGGCCAGTGACCCCCCCCCCCCCCCCCCCAGAATTTTCAAGGGTCTGCCGTGGCCGAATCTGTAGCTGTGATGGCTTTGTGCGAGTCCGCTCCACAGCTGCCACAGATCAGTGTCACTGAGCGTACAGAGCTCTTTACTGCCACCTCTGGCTGCTTCCTGTATGTGCGCCCTTGTGTTTGCTTTCCTCCCTGTTGTATTTTCACAGGGACATGTGGAAACAGGACTTGGGAGAAGGAAGACCACCTTACAAGTGGGGGCTGAGTGTACAAGTGAAGGGAGGAGGCTGTTTGTGTATGGGGGGGGGGGGGGGGGGGGCAGAGCTGTGTGTGCTTACAGATGTGTGTGTAGGGGCCTGACATATATACAGATGGGGCAGCTGAGTGAATACAGGTATAATCAGTGAAGGGGGGTGCCAGATATAGGAAAGATCATATCATCTGCCCTGTCCTGTATACAGCTATATACACTGCCTTCTTTCCTGTATATATTAATAATATCCACCCCCTATATATACACACATACTGTACACCCTCCGTACTGTACAGGCCACATTTGATTAGGACAACAAGGCTGCAATTGATGGGCACATGCCTGCGCTTTATGTGATGACTAAACCCCTCCCCTTTATGACATTGTCAAAAAGGGGGTGGAGCATGGCTGACCTAAAATTCTGAAAAGTTCTGCGGACGCCCATGCCTCTCTGCTCTAGACATCAGAGCCACTAACATTTATTGATAGGATTTCTATTATATCAGGTAGGTTTATGCTGAATTTGGCTTTTTGGTTTCATGCTTTTTTGAGAATTTCCTGATGTGTATATTGTTTGTATTGAGAAGTAATATTCATATACATCAATTTTGTATATCTCTAATATACTGTTTTCAGTTCATAGTGACCATACTTGCAGTACTTATCTCCTGAGGAAGCCACTGTATGGCGAAACATGTAGAGCAAGAACATACTGCTGTTCATCTACAATATGGAAACTGTATGGTGACATCCTGATGTTTTTATGTATAAATAAATGTGATATTTTTATATATCGGTTTGTTCTTGGTTCATTTCTGTCACCCTAAAAATCCTATTATCCTCTTCATATTTATGTACTCTGGATTATTATTTGTAAACCTTAAGGTGTCATGATTGTGTTCAGAAATTGTTATGAATGTGTCAGCTTCCCACACAGAGCTTTATCTCCAACTTAATTGGAAACTAGTCTCTCTATTCCCCATCAGGCTCCACCCACCTCTAGTACAAAACTCCTCAGATACACTATATTGCCAAAGTATTGTGATTCCTGCCTTTACACACACATGAATTTAAATGGCATCCCAGTCTTAGTCTGTACGGTTAAATATTGAGTTGGGCCACCCTTTACAGTTATAACAACTTCAACTCTTCTGGGAAGGCTGTCCACGAGGTTTAGGAAAGTGTCTATAGGAATGTTTGATCATTCTTCCAGAAGCGCATTTGTGAGGTCAGGCACTGATGTTGGACAAGAAGGCCTGACTCGCAGTCTCCGCTCTACTCCAAAAGTTGTTCTATCGGTTGAAGTCAGGACTCTGTTCAGGCCAGTCAAGTTCCTTTATCCCAAACTTGCTCATTCACACTATATTGCCAAAAGTATTGGGCTACCCCTCCAAATTATTTGGTGGAGGGGGGGGGGTTATGGTGTGGGGTAGATTTCCAGGGGTTGGGCTTGGCCCCTTAGTTCCAGTGAAGGTAAATCTTAAGGCATCAGTATACATTTTGGACAATTTCACGCTCCCAACTTTGCTGGAACAGTTTGGGGATGGCCCCTTCCTGTTCCAACATGACTGCATACCAGTGCACAAAGCAAGGTCCACAAAGACTTGGGTGGAGGAACTTGACTGGCCTGCATAGAGTCCTCACCTCAGAACACCTTTGGAATGAATGAGTGCGGAGACTGCGAGCCAGACCTTCTCATCCAAAATCAGTGCCTGACCTCACAAATGCACTTCTGAAAGAATTGACAAACATTTCCAGAGACACACTCCTAAACCTTGTGGACAGTCTTCACAGAAGAATTGAATCTGTTATAGCTACAAAGGGTGGAACAACTCAATAGTGAGCCCTACAGACTGGGATGCCATTAAAGTTCATGTGCGTGCAACAGGCGTCCCAATACTTTTGCCAGTATAGTGTATGTTGTAAGTAGGGGAGCAACTGGATGTTTCTCCCTACCTATGCAAAATTATAATTTAAATTATTTTAATTTAGGGGCTTCTTGCTGTGAGGTTAAACCTATTAAAGTTGTTGTAAACCCTTACAAACCTACACTGTTTAGGAGATATTTGCCAAAACACATGCGCCATAGACAGCGGCGAGCAGGAGCACTGAGCGTGCCGCTATCAACGGCGATATGCCGCGAGTGGCGGCTCCCGTGCGCATGCACGGGAGTGACGTCATCACGGCTGCGTCGAATGACAGCGGCAGAGCAGTGAGACCCACCGAGAAGATGGATGCTCCGGACTACAGGGGACAGCGGTGACTTCGCTGGCTCCTGTGTCAGGTAAGTGACACATAATGGACTACTATTCGATGCATAGTGGTCCATTATGTTTTACCTTTGCAGGGAATCAAAGAGGAAGTAAACTCATCAGGGTTTACTTCCTCTTTAAGTGGAAATTTGTGATAAACCATGCACCCTGTAAATAAATATACAATAAAGTGCAAAGTGCAATATCATTGGGTGAATTGTGCAAATATATTATACAAATGTGTGGCAATTTTCAGTGGCGTAACTAGAACCTTCAGGGCCCCGATGCAAGAAACCATGAAGGGCCCCCCTGAACCCCAGCCAGGGCCCTTCCCTCCGAGTCCGGCGGTGGAACTCCAGGGCGTGGTCACAGGTATGACCTTTGTGAGCCCTGTAGTTCCACCACTGGTATCAGTAGTTTTTATTTATTTATTTTTTTACATTTTTAGGTGCCCCATTGGGGGACTGTCCCTAGGCAGGATTGGGTCCCCGTCCCCAGAAGAGATGAGGTCCTTTTCTCCAGGGCAGATGAAGTTACTGCCCCCAGGTGAGAAGGGGTCCCTGTCCCCAATGGGAGGTGGGGGTCCCTGTCCCCACGTTAGAAGGGGTCCCTGTCCCCAGGGGGATATGGAGGGGGTATGTAATAGTGTGTACTAGCTGCCTATGCTGCTGCCGGCCATATGTAGAGGGGGCTGCATGGGCCCCCTGAATCACAGGGCCCAGTTGCGGTCGCAACTGCTGCACCCCCTATAGTTACGCCCCTGGCAATTTTATAACGTGCAAATGTTACCAGTGAGTGGCTGGTAATCAGTAATAAGTGCAATGTCCAAAATAACTCATTCAACACAAAATATGATAAATTATAATATTAGTCCAAAAACTTCCATCAATTAATTTCAAGTAGTGCAACGATCTCATGACTCTGACAATCAAGTGACTGAAAATCTTCAACACCGATCACTCAGCCCACTCCTCAGATTTACATGACCCCCATTACAGGAGTCATATACAGCAAGTGGATACAAGATGTTCCCGATGTTCATCTCAGTGACTCAGCAATGAATGCCTGTGACCCCTGATGACATCAGACATGCTGACGTAACGCTTTGGGCGTGGTCAAGCTGCTTGACCACGCCCAAAGCGTTACGTCAGCATGTCTGATGTCATCAGGGGTCACAGGCATTCATTGCTGAGTCACTGAGATGAACATCGGGAACATCTTGTATCCACTTGCTGTATATGACTCCTGTAATGGGGGTCATGTAAATCTGAGGAGTGGGCTGAGTGATCGGTGTTGAAGATTTTCAGTCACTTGATTGTCAGAGTCATGAGATCGTTGCACTACTTGAAATTAATTGATGGAAGTTTTTGGACTAATATTATAATTTATCATATTTTGTGTTGAATGAGTTATTTTGGACATTGCACTTATTACTGATTACCAGCCACTCACTGGTAACATTAGGTGGCAATCTCAATGCACATGTAACATTTGCACGTTATAAAATTGCCACACATTCTCAAGCATGACACGTCACTTCTGCCCACAGTGGAACACAGGTGGAGCACAAAATGGCATCCCTGCTTTTACTCTTTTTTACTATTTGTACACTTGTTTAGGTGGATTGGGATAGGATTGGGATAGCAGGCGCGCGCCCGCTGCACAGTGCGGGTGCCAATGCTCGTGGCTGACGGATGCGATGACCGCCGGCCACGAGCGATGGCGGGCACAAGAGGCAGAACAAGGACGAGTGTGTGTAAACACACAAATCCCTGTTTTGTTCTGAAAGGTGTGACAGATTGTGACTAGGGATGGGCGAATGGTTCGGCCCGAGCATAAATTCGGGCCGAACTTTGGTTGTTCAGGTGTTCTGCAGAGCACCGAACAATATGCGGTGTTTGGGGAAAATTTGAAAGCAACAGCTGTTAAGCCCCATACACACTATCAGATTTTCTGCTGATTTTTGTCTTTAGATTTACCAAAACCATGGCCTGATTACATACAAATTGAAACTCCTAAGGATTGACCTCATATTATATGGTTTTTGTAAATCTGAAGACAAAAATCAGCAGAAAATCTTCTAGTGTGTATGGGGCTTTAAAGTCTATGGGACATTAACATGAAAAATCAAAAGTGTTCATTTTAACCACTTAAGCCCCGGACCATTTGGCTGGCCAAAGACAAGACCACTTTTTACGATTCGGCACTGCGTCGCTTTAACTGACAATTGCTTGGTCGTGCGACGTGGCTCCCAAACAAAATTGACGTCCTTTTTTTCACAAAAAAAAGTGTCAAAATGGTACAAAAGACAAGACACAACTTGGGACAAGTCCTTTATTAAAAAATAAAAATTTCCCACAAAGTCCATTTATCTTCTTCTCTCGCTCCACCGACAGACCGAAAAAGAAAACAAAAACAAAGCTGTGACGACCCGCTTCCATGGGAGACACCCGCTGTATGATGCATCCTCGCAGGTGACAGTTGTTTTATAAATGAAGGCGGGGCCACATGGTGACCCCTCCCCCCTCTGACGCATGGGGACTTCCCTATGGTTTTATGGTGGCAGGGCCACCCGGTTACGTAAGGGCCTGGTATGGAATTTGGGGGGACCACCACGCAATTTTTATTTTATTTTTTATTTTGGTTCAGGGGTTCACCTTTAATATTTATATCAGACCCAAAGGGCCTGGGGGAATCCCATGACGTTTTTTTCAATGACTTAACTGTATTGCCGGGACAGACAATTTTAAATTATGTTTTTTTGCATTGATACATGTCTCCTGGGGCAGGACCCAGGTTCCCAGACACTTTTTATGACAATAACTTGCATATAAGCCTTTAAAATTAGCACTGATTATTCATGTTTGTGTCCCATAGACTTTAATGTGTTCGTGTGTTCTGCCCAATTTTTTGCCTGTTCATTATGTTCTGGCGTGAACCGAACCAGGGGGTGTTTGGCCCATCCCTAACTGTGACTTATTAGCTAGGAACCATGATCCGTTACTTCCTCTAGGTCAGTCCCCTCCCCTACAGTTAGAAACACAAACAGGGAACACAGTTAACCCCTTCCCTGCCAGTGACATTTTTACATTAATCAGTGCATTTTTATAGCACTGATCGCTGTATAAATGCCAGTGGTCCCAAACATATGTCAAAAGTGTCCAATGTGTTCGTCATAATGTCGCAGTCCCGATAAAAAAAAATTGCAGATTGACTATTACTAGTAAAAAAAAAATAATAATAAAAATGCTATAAATCTATCCCCTATTTTGTATACGCTATAACTTTTGCACAAACTAAATAATATTGCGATTTTTTTTTTTTTTTTACCAAAAAATATGTAGAAGAACACATATCAGCCTAAAAACTTAGAAAAAAGTTTAAAAAAAAAATGGGGATATTAATTATAGCAAATTACAAAATATTGCATTTGTTTCAAAATTGTTGCTCTTTTTTTTGTTTATAGTGCAAAAAATAAAAACTGCAGAGGCGATCAAATACCACCAAAAGAACGCGCTTTTTGTGGGAAAAAAAAAAAAAGACATCAATTTTGTTTGGGTGCAGCGTCGTATGACTGCGTAATTGTCAGTTAAAGT
This sequence comes from Lithobates pipiens, assembly GCF_037356315.1. Lineage (NCBI taxonomy): Eukaryota > Metazoa > Chordata > Amphibia > Anura > Ranidae > Lithobates > Lithobates pipiens. The sequence continues at coordinate 188,218,925 of NW_027507785.1, read as the reverse complement.
GACGCAGTGCTGAATCGCAAAAAGTGGCCCGGTTCAGCAGCGATCATTTTAATAAAAGATCTACGTACTCCATTGATGTCCAGAGATTCGGACGGTGGGTGTCTTTCTGATGTGGTTCTGGAGGAAGATTTTCAGGCACTTGATCGTCGGATCCATGTGATAATTGCACTACTTGAAATTAATTGATGGACGTTTTTGGACTGTTATTATTATAATGTATAATATTTTGTATTGAATGAGTTATTTTAGACATTGCACTTGATTACCTGCCACTCACTGGAAACATTAGTTGGCAATCTCAATGGTTGTGTAACATTTGCACTTGAAGTTGCAACACATTTGTATAATATATTTGCACAATTCACCCATTGGGGACATCTAGTGGTTGTCTATGATATTGCACCTTATTGTATATTTATTTACAGGGTGCATGGTTTATCACAAATTTTCAATATAGTGTATGTGCCTGTCAGTGGTGATAGGCATGGACCCTCTGACTCATTGCGAGCACTGACAGATTGAGGTACCCGTCTCTGACAGGTACATGAATCGGTCGCAAACATCACTGTCAGTAATGCACCTTGATGGAATTCTAGATTGTGTTTTATGTTGTAGGTGTTTATGAAATAGGAAAGCATGTTGCCTATATTATGGTATCCACTATCCAGCATAAAATTTATTACATTCAATAAATTTATAAGGCAAAAAAAAAAAAAAAAAAAAAAGGATGTGCCAATATTGTGCATATACAGGTAAAGTTACATAAAAATATACTCACTTTTGCATTGTCCAACGGCACTACCTAGAGTTTCCCACTTGCCTTTAACACACGCATAGCGAATGGCTCCAAGACGGATGTAGCCAGGTCTGCAGGAATACTGTGCTTCTGTGCCAGCAGGATAAAATTGTTTATTCCAGTCACCCTGCAGCTCTTTATCTTGAAATCTTTGTGGTGGTCCACAGGAATCTAACATAATTAAAGCGTTGTTAATGTGATATGTCTGGATAGTGATAGACAGCTGTGATATGAAACGCCTAACATTCTCAGTTAAACTCCTACTCACTGTTATATACCATTAGACTTCTCTAGCAAATTTTTGCACACAAAAGAGGATTGTTGTTAGCATGTATTCATTTATATATATATATATTTTTTCCCCCTTTACTGTTTACTGTATTTGCTACATACTTGGGTATATTTATCTTCTTTTTTTTGTCCATGATCTGAACAACTTTTGCCCTAGATTAGACCATTTTTTGGCCACAAGTCAATATTTCACACTAATTCTATTTACCATAATGGTTTTTGACTATTTTCAAACAAGATTTGCCCTTTTACAAAAAAGATTGTCATGTTGAAAAAAATTGCATTAAACAAGATTTGCCAGTGTGAAAATGTAAGTATATTTAAAAAAATCCTACCTTGTAAAACAACCCATTCAATTTAAAATATAAATGAAAGACGGAACATTTTTGTATAGATACAGCATCTCACAAAAGTGAGTACACCCCTCACATTTTAGGAAATATTTTATTCTATCTTTTCATGTAACAACACTGAAGAAAGGACACTTTGCTACAATGTAAATTAGTGAGTGTACAGCTTGTATAACAGTGTAAATTTGCTGTCCCCTCAAAATAACTCAACACAACCATTAATGCTTAGGCTGCTGGCAACAAAAGTGAGTACATCCCCAAGTGAAAATGTCCAAATTGGGCCCAACATGTCACTATTGTGTGTGGCCGACATTATTTTCCAGCACTGCCTTAACATTCTTGGGCATGGAGTTCACCAGAGCTTCAAAAGGTTGCCACTGGAGTCCTCTTCCACTCCTCCATGACGACATTATGGAGCCCTAGATGTTAGAGACCTTGCGCTCCTCCACCTTCCATTTGAGGCTGCCGCAGAGATGCTCAATAGGGTTTAGGTCTGGAGATATGCTTGGCCAGTGCATCACCTTTACCCTCAGCTTCTTTAGCAAGACAGTGGTCATCTTGGAGGTGTGTTTGTGGTCGTTATGTTGGAATACTGCCCTGTGGCCCAGTCTCTGAAGGGAGGGGATCATGCGCTGCTTCAGTATGTCACAGTACATGTTGGCATTCATGGTTCCCTCAATGAACTGTAGCTCCCCAGTGCCGGCAGCACTCATGCAGCCCCAGACCATGACACTCCCACCACTCTGCTTGACTGTAGGCAAGACACACTTGTCTTTGTATTCCTCACCTGGTTGTTGCCACACACGCTTGACACCATCTGAACCAAATAAGTTTATCATCAGACCACAAGACATGGTTCCAGTAATCCATGTCCTTAATCTACTTTCTGTCTTTGGCAAATGTTTGTGGGCTTTCTTGTGCATCATCTTTAGAAGAGGCTTCCTTAAGGGATGACAGCCATGCAGATTTGATGCCGTGGGTGGTGTATGGTCTGAGCACCGACAGGCCTATCCCCACCCCTTTAACCTCTGCAGCAATGCTGGCTACACTCATGCGTCTTTTTCCAAAGACAACCTCTGCATATGACACTGAGCATGTGCATTCACTTGAGTATCTTGAGTGCACAGTTAGGGACCCAGCAGAGAGGCAGGGGTGACGTTTGAGGAAGATACTACCATGAACATGGAGGAGCTCAAGGGATTCAGTGGCAGTGAATCAACCAGTCTAGTGAGAGGCCAGGAGCTCAGTGGGCTGAAGAACTACAAGAATTGATTGTTGTGGAAGTGAAGGAACTGTTACACTTTGTGTTAAGAACTGTTAAAGACTGTTGCCATAGGAGACGCATGCAGATGTGGCGTCTTTCTGGATGCCTTTTCCTGCATGGCTGTCATCCTGTTGAAGTCTCGGAGTCTGCCAATTAGCCTTGCAACTACCTAAAGGTGTCCTGGCCCTAATCCTCTCTCCCAAAATTCTGTTGAGGAATAAAATCTCTTTTGCATTCAAGAAGTGTCTGGCATCCAATGACTAACTACTTTGCACCCACTATGCCTCACAACCCACTATATACATAAGAATGTACGCTATCTCTGGCCCTGGAGGTTCTCATTAGACCGAAGCAGGCCGGGGACCTTGCTACATATGTGATCACATTCCCTCTGTTCTCAGCTGCATAAGAGCTGGGGGGAGGAAAAACAGAATCCTGAACCTCCCTGTGAACGGCTGTGCAGGTGGACGTGTCAGGACAATGTACTAGAATGGGGCAATCAGAGCAAACATATAAAGAATGCAAGTTACTAAAATTTCAAGGGGAACACATCAGGTTAATCACATCATATTGCAGCGTAATATTATTAATAAAATTGTCCATCAATTTTAACATAAAAATCCACTGAGTCACAGAAAGAGGAGATGGAGAAGACCACGTGAATGGATGAATCCTAGTCCATAAAAGAGGAGTAACAATCCATCCAACAGCTGATAAAATGCACTTACCAGAACATGTTGACCCCTGAATTATCAGGAAGTCTGACACGCTTGTCTCCATAGGAGAGAATTGAAATGAATCGCCAGCTCAGCAGTTAGTAGAAAATGGAGAAAACACACACAATCAATGTGCTCTCCATTGATAATCTTCGAAAAAGCGTATACAGAACAATATGGAGTTCCCGTAGCTCCCTTTGTGTGCAGGATGGCAGTTTGTCAGGACAAGTCTGATTATTGGAGGGGAGCACACCGAGTTCCCAGCATAGCTAGAGAACTGACCATGGTGTGCTTTCATACCTAGTATAGTCAGTTTTTAAAAGGAAAGCAGAAGGACTGGCAGGAACACAAAGGAAGCAATACAACAGGATATTTTCTCATACAAGTACATGGAACAACAGGCACATATCACCATATCGTAAACAGGTGACCCCCGCGCCCCCTCTGATGTCACGGGGGTTTCCCCATGGCATAAGAGAGGGGCGGGGGGGTCACACGTTTATGTCACCTGGTGGCCCCGCTCTCAGCTATATAAGAAATGTCACCCAGAAGAAGGGTTATTCGGCAGGAGCCTCCCATGGAGGCGGAGGTGTTGTGGCTTTTTTTTTTCCGGTCTGTCGGGCGGCTTGAATTTACATCGCTCTACTGTTTTTTAATAAAGGACTCATCCCAAGCTGTCCCCAAGGGGAATTCCATATCCCGATAAGCCCCCCGCCTGCAGACCCCCACAACCACTGGGGAAGGGTTGTGGGGGATGAGGCCCTTGTCCCCATCAACATGGGGACAAGGTGTTTTGGGGGGCTACTCCAAAGCATCCTCCCCATGCTGAGGGCATGTGGCCGGGTATGGTCCAGGAGGGGGGGGTGGTCTCTCATCCCCCCTCTTTTCCTGTGGCTTGCCAGGGTGCGTGCTCGGATAAGGGTCTGGTATGGATTTTGGGGGGAGCACTGCACTATTTTTTTTTTATTTTGGCGCAGGGTTCTCTTTAAAATCCATACCAGACCTGAAGGGTCCGGTGTGGATTTTGGGGGGGGGGGGGGCCCTACGCCATTTTTTAAAAAAATTTGAGGCAGGGCTCTCCTTAATTTCCATATGAGACCTGAAGGGCCTGGTATGGATTTTAGGACCCCCCACGTAATTTTTTTAAAATTTGGTTTGGGGTTCCCTTTAATATTCATACCAGACCCAAAGGGCCTGGTAATGGACTGGGGGGTGGGGGGGGGGGTGGGGGCATGCCCTTTTTTTCAGTGAGTTTTATCTATATTGCCAAAACCCGACAATTAGTTACAGCTGCAAAAAGTTTTAAATGACAATTTTGCTGTGGTACTGTTCTAAACACAAGAAAAATGTGCCACTTTACAAGCATACTATACACACCCCCAGGCACGATATTTAAAGGAATATTTTATTTTTATTTCACTTTAAGCATAATAAAAAACAAAAAAACAAACACTGCTCCTGAAAAAATGCATTGATACATGTCCCCCTGCGGCAGGACCCGGGTCCCCAAACACTTTTTATGACAATAACTTGCATATAAGCCTTTACAATGAGCACTTTTGATTTTTCATGTTCGTGTCTCATAGACTTTAACGTGTGTTCTTCTGAATTTTTTGCCTGTTCAGTATGTTCTGTTGCAATCCGAACCGGGGGGTGTTTAGCTCATCCCTAGAAAAGAGGGAGGGAGGGGGCGGGGGGGGGTGTGCAAAGTTGCTCCAGTGTCCCTGTGGCAGCTCCACCTAAGCATGCAGGCTGCACACGCTTTGTAACTAAGTTGTTGCTGCTCTTCAGCCACAGTCCTTCTCTTTGGTACTCTCTAGATGGGGGAGGGAAGATTTGATTTAGCTGACAAAGGACAGATTTGTACTGGAAGGGCAGGTTTGGGGTAGAGCTCTGTACTGGGGAAGGGAAGAGGGGTATTGGGGTAGACTGGCCTGTGAAACATGCATTACTTAACTCTGCACCCTGTACATAACACTCCTGCCTCCTGTATGTAGCACACTCCTGAATCCTGCCTCCTGTACGTAGCACACTCCCGAGTCCTGTCCTGCCTCCTGTACATAAAACACTCCCGTGCCCTGCCTCCTGTATGTAGCACGCTCCTGAATCATGCCTCCTGTACATGCAAAAAGGGTGCCTCTGCGGAAATTTAAAGGGGCAGAACAAGTATTTAGCAGGCAATATCTTACTTTAAAACAAAGATTTTTATTTTACTTCAAGTAAAATCAAAGGGGTAGTGGGCATATGGGCAAACAGAAGCCCATATAGTAGAAGGGATATGAATGAATGTGTGGATACAAAAAGCAAAACAGGATGCAAAATACAATAAACACAAAGAGCAAAATACAGGTGAATATTCCTAACTGATGCATTTCTAGTGTTTCAAACTCTTCCTCAGGGAAATGGATCAGCAAACATATAATATCAATCTACAAAAAAAGAAACATAAGATGCATGGATAATACAAAGGTTATAGTCACTGTAGCATACTAACATTGAGAAAAAGCTAGTATTGTACTGACCCTGTATCAGAAGCTTGATACGTCATAAATGCATCCATAATTATACATAGTTAAAAACAATGGTACTCCTCAGGAGAACAGGAAGGGGAGGTGTGCTGCCTTGTGTCTCCTCACATCCGATGAAGGAACCAGGAGGTGGAGAGAGACTGATCCTTGAAAAATATCTCCCGCCCTGGATGGAAGGCTCACAGCCTTGAGTGATTTTATTTCGAGCTCATTTCAATCTTACTTACATCGTATGTACCCTTTTTAGATTACCCCCTGCGGGTTCTGTGAGGGACCTCCACTGATGCCCTCTGTTGGGTGAACCCCCATTTCCTCACTCAAGGCTGTGAGCCTTCCATCCAGGGCAGGAGCAATTTTTCAAGGATCAGTCTCTCGCCACCTCCTGGTTCCTTCATCGGATGTGAGGAGACACAAGGCAGCACACCTCCCCTTCCTGTTCTCCTGAGGTCTACCATTGTTTTTAACTATAATTATGGATCCATTTATGACGTATCAAGCTTCTGATACAGGGTCAGTACAATACTAGCTTTTGCTCAATGTTAGTATGCTACAGTGACTATAACCTTTGTATTAGCCACGCATCTTAAGTTATTTCTTTTTTGTAGATTGATATTATATGTTTGCTGATCCATTTCCCTGAGGAAGAGTTTGAAACGCGTCGGAATAGGAATATTCACCTGTATTTTGCTCTTTGTGTTTATTGTATTTTGTATCCTGTTTTGCTTTTTGTATCCACACATTCATTCATATCCCTTCTACTATTTGGGCTTCTGTTTGCCCATATGACCACTAACCCTTTTATTTTACAGTAAGATATTGCTTACTAAATACTTGTCCTGCCCTTTAAAGTCCCACTGAGGCACCCTTTTCGCATCTACCATTAAATGGGATGTGGGTTAGGCCATTTCCAGACCATTTGCAGCACTTACTCCCCTCCTTTGGCCTCCTGTACATAGTACACTCCCGAGTCCTGCCTCCTGTATGTAGCACACTCCTGAATCCTGCCTCCTGTATGTAGCACACTTCCGAGTCCTGTCTTGCCTCCTGTACGTAGAAAACTCCCGAGTCCTGTCCTACCTCCTGTATGTGACACACTCCTTAGTCCTGCCTCCTGTATGTAGCACACTCCTGAGTCCTGCACACCGTATGTTGTGTACATCTGAACCCTGTGCATAATGCACTCATGGTATTTGTAAGGCACTCCCACTGCAATTTGGCCACACCCACCCTTTCATGCCATGCCCTCTCCCCGTGTGAATGGGGAGGGGGCTTGAAGTGAGGGCATGGTTATGTCCCTGCACCTAATCTGTGAGAAAAAACCCTATGTATGAAATGTGGCCAGCAGTTTTCAGGCTGGGTTCACATTGCCATACAAATTGGCTGACAGCAGGGATCTGGTGCGTCCCTGTTCATTGTTTCAGGTCCAAATTTGGTCTGAATTTTAGGCTGAATTCAGACATGAAACAGACCAGAAGACACAAAGGACTTCTGTGCAATTCACGCTGCAACCGCCCTGGAGAAGTGTGAACTGACTCCATTGAGAGCAGGTCACAATCTCCTGACATGTAAATTGGATGTGGGGAAAGCCGCATCCAATTCACAATAGTGTGAACCCAGCCTCAGGCAGGAATTACATTCCATTGAACAGATTTGACAAACAGCTATCCCTGGCTATCCCCAGTTGATTTGAGAGATTTTAAATTTCAATTTAATTTTATTTTTCGGCATGCTTGTTTTAGGTCCCTTTGTGAGTGCAAGACAATAAATGTAGGTTTTGAGGATTTAACATAATGATAGCATGCTTTCTATTTTAGCCCTTTCTCCCTGCTCAAACTTCCATTTCATCAATGTCAGATTTCTCATGCTGGGAATGGATTTCTGTGCCCAATTTATACTCCCAGAGAACTCCGGAGAGAGAGATGCCCGTGATGTCATTGCCTACATTTGTATTTTTTGGGAGTACCTTTGGACACCGTTGGACCATGGAAAGGTAAATATTAGTTAAAAATAGAATATTAAAATATTATTTAATGTGTTATGAGTTTTTATTATTTATTTTGATTTATTTTCCTAGGGACCCCAAAACCAGTTCGGGGGGGGGGGGGGGGGGGGGGTAGGATGACCAACTACTTGCCCCTAATGGGAGCAGGTAGATGAAACATAAGCCACCTTTTGCAGACACCCCTTTCTGGGGATGGGGGCATCAATGAGCCTGATGCCCAACAGGCTCATTTATGAAACCTTATCAAAGCACCCCCAAATGCTGTAAGGCACTTAGACTGGTATCCACTCAGGGAGACTGCATGCTCTCCACTCTCTTGCTACCTGAAATGCCAGGCTGGTTCACTCCTGGGGAGAAATGCAGTTTTTGTGCTCAGTTTTGGTACCATGGAGAACATAAATGTAAAGAATTGCAAGGAAATTACAATTATTTAACAAGATTTGCCCAAACATTGCCTCCAAGATTAAGCAATACGAAAAAATCTCCAGTGTACTTTCAACTGATCAACCATCTCCTACCAAGCTAAAGTTCCATTTTGTCTTGCATTCTAGAAAAAAAAAGAAAAAAAGAAAAAAAACAAGGCAAACAAAACATAAGATTGAAAGAGATTATAAGAAAAGTAAAACTCATCCAAATTAAAAGATCTGAATAAATTGATTTATTAAGTGACAGTGACTTGAAGAGTCTGTGTCTTCATCTGAACAGATAACAGAAACATACCCAGGGCCGCTCTTCCGATGATCCTAATATGGAAGGATCAGCTTCGCAGGAGAGACTGTTGGTACACACCTTCACTAATTGGTCCACTCGACTTTTTTACTGCCTGTAACGCAGTCAGTCGATGTGCCCAACTCTAATCTGTTGATGCCTTTCCTATCCATTCATGACAAAAAGAAACTTATGTATTCTGAGTGGGAACACCCATATAAACAGTTTTTTCCTCCTAAAAAGTTTTCTATAATTTATCCTATGGAGGAAAAATTCTATAATGGGGGATTCCAGCAATTGACGCTGCTATATCCTCTGAATAAGAACCTGAACCAATGCTCAAATGTTGAAAGATCCAACAGATAAGTTGGAATTTCTCTTTAAAAACAACATTTCTCTCGCAGGTTCAGTCGTTCAGCCTGCATTGGCAGCGATTGGAGTATCTCAGTCTTTAAAGGGACCAGTTTGTAGAGGTACTCAAAATTATTCCCGATCAGCAGGCACAGGAGTTGGCCAGTATATCAGAAGCATTGCGTTTCACAGTGGACGCTATGAAAGATTCTATTCTCCAAGCCTCACGGCTCATGCTAGGGCTGGTGCATGTGCGTAGAATCCTATGGTTGAAAAATTGGTCAGCCGAAGCGCCATGAAAAAAGCTCTTGGCCAGTTTCCCATTTCATGGTGAATGGTTATTTGGAGACAATCTGGATAAGTATATCCAAAGAATTTCTAATGGAAAAAGTTGTCTTTTATCAGTTAAGTAGTATAAGCATTTTCCATTAAACCTGCATCTTCTCCAGTGCCAGGGGCATCAGCCTCCAGGCAGTCTCGATGGCCTCCACCATCAGGTTCAAGAGGAAGACCTCAGAGGCAGTCCCAGGGCCAAAAGAGGACCTGGGGCAGGAAGCCTGTGAAACAAAATACTAAAGCCTCCTTATTATGGGGCGCCCCCGCTCGCTTGAGTGGGGGGGAAGGCTTGTACACTTTACAAAAGTCTGGCAGGAACAATGTCAAGACAGATGGATGGCTTCCTCAATTTCTCTAGGTTAAAAACTAGAGTTCAGAGAATTCCCGTCTCCTTGTTTTCTAAAATCAAAACGTTCCCAGAGACCCAGGGAAAAGGAAGTCTCTTTCTGGCTTTGGATCATCTGGTCTCAAAAGGTGATATCGGTGGTTGCCACAGAAGAACAGGGGTCAAGGTTTTATTCAAACCTCTTCACGGTGCCAAAACCAAACAGGAAAGTCAGACCCATTTTAGATCTCAAGGATCTAAACCGGCACTTGAATATCCATTCCTTTCACATGGAGTCAATCCAATCAGTTGTCTCCATCCTACAAGGAGGAGAATTTCTGGCATCAATGGTGATCAGAATTTTGGTATGGTGGTGTTTTTTTTGAGCACAGTTGACAGGGAGTGGCTGCACTTATTAGTATTTTATTTGGGGCAGTGATCAGGGACACTGGTGCAGGCTGGCACTGCAGTCTGTGAGTGTACATACAGTGTTGCAAGCTGCTGTACAGACACAGGCTGCAGCAACTCTTCTCTCTGCTCTCACAGCTGATCTGTGTGAGAGCAGAGAGAACTAATGTTTACACTTGGTTTCCTATGTTTACCATGTGATTGGACACAGCAATTCGATGCAAAAAGACCATATCAGTGGTGGCTGGTGCTCAAAAATTGTTTTTTTTTTTTTTTTTTGGGGGGGGGGGGGGACTAGGGTGTGCAAGCAAACTGAAAAATTAAACTGGTAGTAATGCAGGACTGTAAATGGCCATTTATCAGGTGATTATTATTACTGCTGGATAAAACTGTGCCCATCAATTGCAGGCTCACTGTGCTACAGTAGGCCAATCACATCCACGTTTCAAGTAAAATAAAACCACTTAACATAAGGTGTCCTTATTAGAGCCCCCTTTTACATCAGATGTCCCCATCAGAGTTCCCCTTTACATTACATGTGCCCATCAGAGCCCCCGTGTCAGCCCCCCCCCCCCCTCTCGTACTCACAGCTCTCACACAAGTTGCCTGTCTTCCACCTTTGTACTGGCCAAGATAAGTCCGAAACAGGAAGTGAAGGCACAGGACCCATCAACATGGAACAATGCTAGAGGGAGTGGTCAGGAGGCAGAGCTCAGCGCCCCGAGGACTTTTCAAGAAAGCCAGTAGTGCTTCTTGTTTGTAATCACGTGATTGCAAACACATCATGCTTCTCATAGCAGCTGTGTGTCCGGCGCCCTGCACACAATTAAAGGGCCATTATTATTTTATTTTTTTTCCAGTGATTGCAGCACATCATGCATCCCATACACCTGTGTGCCTGGCATCCCACACACACTTAAAGGGCCAGCATTTATTTTTTAATGATGAATAGCTTCGGGGGGCGGCACCCCTGTGCCCCCTATGGGCAGGCCACCACTGGACCATATGATCACCCAGATACAGTGGTAATGTGATCCCCTGTGTCTGGGTTACACAAGGATCATCGGGCTTCCAGGTGTGAGCTCTGTGAGAGAGGAGAGCCAAGTTCCTTATCAAGATATTTTTTACAGCTTTGCAAAAGAGTCAAAGCTACAGCATTAACTCTGGCAGAGACTAAGTTCAGATACAGGAAGAGGTCTGGACACCCATGCAGTAAAGATTCCTACAGGATGTGGAACATCTTTCATTACAGGTATATTAGGTCACTCATAAATTTATTGAGATTTGTCATAACAAAAAAACAAAAAACACAATTATTCACTTGTTTCCATTATTAATGCATTGTGTCTCAGCTTACATATACCACAATATATTTTATTCCATACAATATAAAACCAAACAAAAAGAAAAAAAAGGAAAGAGAGAGTGTCCATCTATGTCCAATGTGCTTTAACTCAATCCTGTACGCCACATCCCATATTGTGTTCAGATCTTTTTGTAAGGTTTCCACATCCTGCAGAGAATTTATTGCCCTGCTTTAGCTTAGTTTCGTCCACAAATACAGAGATTGAACTATTTACCCCATCCTCCACCTCCAGGTCGTTTATGAACAAAATAAATAGGTTGGTTCCAGCCAGGGGCGTTGCTAGGTCTGCAAAAGATCTGGGACTAGAGCCCATAGCAGCGGTCCTGGGGGGGCGGGGGGGCAAACCGGTGGTAAGCAATGTTTTGCAGGAAAAGGAAGGCTGGTGTCATCATGGCATAATGGTTAATATGGTTTCAGGGTGATTGAATGGCATTGTTTATTATATTGTAATATATAACGAAGTGGGGAAACTCACCATAATGCAGAATCAGTGGGAGCCCAGGGCATGTCACTTGCCATGCCAGCCAGTGCCACCAAATGTGCATTCTCGCTGCATTGGTGGCAGGCTGGCAGCACTAGTCCATTTAGTGAGGGCAGGAGAGCGGAGATGCGGGGCGGGCAGTGAGAGATGATGTAATCTCTCTGCTCCCCGTCGCACCTCTGACATTTAAAAGGCCCGCACTGTGAGGGCAGAAAAGCGCTGATGTGTGGCAGGCAGTGAGAGATTATATCATCTCTCACTGCCCCACGTTGAAGTCCCGGCTGTGAGGGTGGAAGAGTGGTGATGGGCAGGCGGAGAGAGATGATGTAATCTCTGCTCATCTGCCCGCTTGTCTCCAGGGCTGGACTTGGGCAAAAATGTGGTCCTGGACTTCATCCAGACAAGCCAACTTTGACAGGTCTCACCCATGCCAGCCAAACCCACCCCCCCCGGCTGGCCATCCAAGCTCCCCCCCTTCACTAGCCGTTAGCCGTTCTACCTTATTAGAGTAGAACGGCTGGTACTGGTACTCATATAGGCAGTACCAGTGTGGAAGCTAGACATTATTTCACCCGAGGCAAAGAATCAGTTCAGTGCCCTCCCCGTAATGGGACAAGAAGTCTAGGCAGAAGTGAGAACTCCCAGGCCATAGCTGTTGAGTCAGCTGTCTGTCCCCTTCCCCATGCTCCTCTGGTCCTCCCCCTGCTTTTCTGTTCCCCCACATGCTTATGCGTTCCTCTCCTGCTCCTCTGCCCCCCCCCCCCATGCTCATCTGATTCCCCTCAATGCTCCTCTGTACCCTTGTGTTTCTCTGGTCTCCACCCCCCCCCCCCTTCTCTGTTCCACCACATGCTTCTGCATCCCTCTCCTGATCTTCTGGTCCCCCTTGCTCCTGTGGTCCCCCTGTGCTCTTTTAGACCCCCCACATGCTCCTCTATCACCCCCCCATTGCTCCTCTGGTCCCCCCACGCTCCTGTGGTCCCCCATGTGCTCTGTGCTGCGCTTGTCCCCCGCATGCTGTTTTGGTCCCACATGTGCTCCCCCTCCCAGCGCTCACCCCTTCTCCCTGCTTAGTTATGCAGCGCATCATGCAGACATGACAGTATATAGACAGGCATACAGACATGATCCTTAGGAGTGCACACTGAGAAGCTCATCATACGATCCAGAAGACATGCAGCTGCACACAGCTGTAACGTAAACTTCCTCGGCACTCGTTCTCTTGTTTTTTCCTTCCCCTGCTCTCATCTAGATTCTCTGCGGCAGCAAATAGGATGGAGAGCGGGGGAAGGAAAGAATAAGAGAACGAGTACCGGGGAAGTTTATGCTACAGCTGTGTGCAGCTGCATGTCTTCTGCATCGTATGATGAGCTTCTCAGTGTGCACTCCTAAGGATCATGTCTGTATGCCTGTCTTTACTGTCATGTCTGTATGCCACGCTGCACAACTAAGCAGGGAGAAGAGGTGAGGGGACAGAGGAGCGGAGGGGAGTGGCGGTCCGCTGTCACTAAAACTGGCTCACTAGCCATCGGCAGTCCCGATGGCCAGTGCATGCCTGCTTGTCTCTCCTCCACCTCCAATGCCACCCACCGCAGCCGCTAAAGATGTCCAAGCACAGTGTTCAAATAGATTTAGTAAAGTATTCCTAGGGTAAAGAGGTCTGTGCAAAGAGTTCCAGTGAAACTGTGTTAGAGGATGGGTAAAGGTTGGGTGACTGCCATCTCACCAATCACTAGACTAATACAATGTCTTCCAGTCGGTAACTCGTGTAGCGACACTCGTGCAGTAGAACGGTTGTGAAGCTTGGTACACCGACTGGCAGCAGGATTGGATGTCCAATGTCAAATGGCACTGCTAGGCCCTTCAGGTATGGGTTGAAAGGTGGTACTACGGTTGGTAGGCCGCGACCTCTATCTCCATGCATGGAGAGGTCCATCTCACGTCAGGCCCAGGAGGAAGAGAGCTCCACATAGGCTTTTGCTTCTTTTATAGCTACTCCAACCAATCTACCCCATGGAAGCAAAGATCCCTGTGCTATATAGTCCAGGCACATAATCATGTAAAGCAATTATCGGATGGGAGAACTACTCATCCCACAATCCATTGTAGTCCAGGCACACAAATATGTTGTCACATGATATACTGATAACTAGAGGGACAGACAATGCTTTGAAAGTGACCGTAGGACATGGTACTTTAGATTATAGTTCATATTGCTACAATAGTTATTAAAATAATTGCATTTCCATGCTCTGTGTACCGTGGGACACCAGATATAGTGATATGTATCACAGAGTCCTCTGTGATACATTGTACATGCCCCACTTAGTACAGAGCAGAGGGCACTTTCCTGAGTGGTGCCAAAAGGATTACAGAGAGATGGCTGACACACTTCCTCTCTCTGCATTCTTCTTGCCATTGCTTGCTGCCTCAACCTCCGAAACATCTCTAAACTACGTCCCTTTCTAACCAATGAAACCACAAAGCTCCTGATTCACTCTCTGGTTATCTCTCACCTTGACTACTGCAACTCCCTCCTCATTGGCTCACCTTTAAATAGACTATCCCCCCTTCAGTCCATCATGAATTCTGCTGCCAGACTCATCTACCTTACAAACCGCACAGTGTCCCATATCTGCCTCCAGAACTTCTCCTGAGCCTCGCCCATCCTCTGGAACTCACTACCCCAATCTGTCAATGTCTTAACTACTTCCCGACCAGCGCACGACGATGTACGTCGACAGCATGGCACAGGCAGGCATATTGGTGTACATGTACGTGCCGCGCTGGTCGGGACCCCCGTGAGTCCGGTCGCAGGACCCGCGGACTCGATCGCCGCGGGCATCCCCGCGATCGTCTCACGGAGCGGCCGAATGGAGGAAATGCTGTATAAACAACATTTTCCCATTCTGCCTAGCAACTAGTGACGCTGATCTCTGCTCCATGTGATTGGAGCAGAGATCAGTGTACACTAAATGAAAGCCCAACCCCCCCACAGTTAGTAACACACCCCTAGGAACACTTAACCCCTACACTGCCACCCACTGGTTAACCCTTTCACTGCCAGTGTCATTTACACAGGAATCACTGCATTTATATAGCAGTGATTACTGTATAAATGACAATGGTCCCAAAAATGTGTCAAAAATGTCCGATGGGTCCCCGACAATGTCGCAGTCACAATAAAAATCGCAGATCGCCGCCATTACTAGTAAAAAAAAAATAATAAAAAATTATTAATAAAAATGCTATAAAACTATCCCTATTTTGTAAACGCTATAACTTTTGCGCAAACCAATCAATAATCGCTTATTGCGTTTTTTTTTTACCAAAAATATGTAGAAGAATATGTATCGGCCTAAATTGAGGGAAAAAAATGTTTTTTTATATATTTTTGGGGGATATTTATTATAACAAAAAGTAAAAAATAATGCGTTTTTTTTTCAAAATTGTCGCTCTATTTTTGTTTATAGCGCAAAAAATAAAAACCGCAGGGGTGATCAAATACCACCAAAAGAAAGCTCTATTTGTGGACGTCAATTTTGTTTGGGAGCCACGTCGCACGACCGCGCAATTGTCAGTTAAAGCGACGCAGTGCCGAATCGCAAAAAGTGGTCTGGTCTTTGACCAGCAAATTGGTCCGGTCTGAAAGTGGTTAAAATGTATACACTTTTAGGCGATCCCTGAAAACTTTCCTCCTCAGAGAAGCCGATCCTGCCCCCATCTAACAACTGCACTATTTTCTCCATTAGCTCATCCCCCACAGCTATTACCCTTTTGTATAACTTGACCCTCCCTCCTAGATTGTAAGCTTTAACGAGCAGGGCCCTCTGATTCCCCCTGTCATGAATTGTATTGTATTGTCTACTCTAATGTAAAGTGCTGCGCAAACTATCGGCGCTATATAAATCCTGTATAATAATAATAATAATAATAATAATAATAATAGTCTCGCTTGTCTCAGGAATGTGCTCAGAGCCAAGTGTCCATTATGAAGCAGCCATCTCCTTTCTAGCTATATTGTCAGATGGCCAAGGGAAAGGGAGACCTCATCACTAGGTTTAGAAAGCACTCAGTAACAGGAGACAAAATGTTGCATGTATTCTGTACTATGGGGAACAGGACAGGAAAAAACAAACATTTATAAATTTTATATATATATATATATATATATAATATTCTTATAAGGATTGTCATACACTTAAAGTCTGACAGTCTTCCACTAGAGGTTGCTCTTGGCATGTTCATAAATGTCTCCTTTGTAGTTATCATGCTTATCATTTCCTTGGTTCCTGCAAGCTTGAATGTGACTGTATACTCTTGAATGAATACAGCTTTCTTTTCCTTTTTGTGCATTTAAAATAAAACTTCTGAATGTTTGCCAAGGTTTAATTGGCACTCTTGTGCCATGTTAATTGAATTGGAAACAATAAAGAACATCAGAAAGGTCCCCTTCTGCGCAACTTTGCACTTGTTATTAAGCATGCATTATAGTACTCATTCATTTTTTATATATATTACAGGTATATTTACATCAATAATATTTGCACAGCACTTACTGTGCATTTAAATCAGTCCCTGCCCTCAAGTAGCTTACAGTTTATGATGCTACGGTCACTACAGTATGTAACCTGCATACACACCCACACTAGTGTCAGTTTGGACAGGAGCCAATTAACCTACCAGCATGTCTTTGGAGTGTGGGAAGAGACCCAGGCAAGCAGAGAGAAACCATGCAAACTCCATGCAGATAGTGTCATGAGTGTGATTCAAACCAGGAAGCCCAGTGTGGCAAGGCAGAAGTGCTAACCACTAATATATATACAGCCGTGACCAAAAGTTTTGAGAATGACACAAATATACATACATTTTTCACAAAGTCTGCTGCTTTGGTGTTTTTAGATTTTTTTCAGATGTTAGTATGCTATACTCAGGGCCGCCATCAGGGGTGTACAGCCCACACTCTTGTAAGGGGCCCCAGAGTCTAGAAGGGCCCGGATGAGAGAAGGCAGGGAGAGCTGTATGAAAGCTCTATGGCTGCGCTGGCTTCCAGAATGTGTGCGAGTCAGCAGCTGCTGCTGTGTCACTGACATCGGGCTCTTTGCTGCCACCTCTGGTCAATTCCAGCATGTGCACTCCTAGTGTTTTGCACAAGAGCTGGGACCAGGAACAGCACCTTCCAAATAAGGACTAATGTACAACTGAAGAGGAACGAGGGTGGGGTGGTGTACATGTGTGTGCATGCATATGTGCATGTGTACGTGTGTGTCTGTGTACATATATATGTGTGTGTGTGTGCGGGGGGGTTGAGAGCGTACAGGTGTGAGGGGGCCTGAGAGCGTACAGGTGTGAGGGGGCCTGAGAGCGTACAGGTGTGAGGGGGCCTGAGAGCGTACAGGTGTGAGGGGGCCTGAGAGCGTACAGGTGTGAGGGGGCCTGAGAGCGTACAGGTGTAAGGGGGCCTGAGAGCGTACAGGTGTGAGGGGGCCTGAGAGCGTACAGGTGTGAGGGGGCCTGAGAGCGTACAGGTGTGAGGGGGCCTGAGAGCGTACAGGTGTGAGGGGGCCTGAGAGCGTACAGGTGTGAGGGGGCCTGAGAGCGTACAGGTGTGAGGGGGCCTGAGAGCGTACAGGTGTGAGGGGGCCTGAGAGCGTACAGGTGTGAGGGGGCCTGAGAGCGTACAGGTGTGAGGGGGCCTGAGAGCGTACAGGTGTGAGGGGGCCTGAGAGCGTACAGGTGTGAGGGGGCCTGAGAGCGTACAGGTGTGAGGGGGCCTGAGAGCGTACAGGTGTGAGGGGGCCTGAGAGCGTACAGGTGTGAGGGGGCCTGAGAGCGTACAGGTGTGAGGGGGCCTGAGAGCGTACAGGTGTGAGGGGGCCTGAGAGCGTACAGGTGTGAGGGGGCCTGAGAGCGTACAGGTGTGAGGGGGCCTGAGAGCGTACAGGTGTGAGGGGGCCTGGGAGCGTACAGGTGTGAGGGGGGCTGGGAGCGTACAGGTGTTAGGGGGGCTGGGAGCGTACAGGTGTTAGGGGGGCTGGGAGCGTACAGGTGTTAGGGGGGCTGGGAGCGTACAGGTGTTAGGGGGGCTGGGAGCGTACAGGTGTTAGGGGGGCTGGGAGCGTACAGGTGTTAGGGGGGCTGGGAGCGTACAGGTGTTAAGAGGGATGCGAGAGTACAGCTGCTGATTTTGAGATGTCTCTTTTGGGCAAAATATAAGGATGAAAGCACTGATGGCTTATAATATACTGTTCATTTACATATATGAAGTTGTAAGTGTTAAAATAAAAGGTGTGTGCACGGAAGGACTTGATGGGATGGCTAGTGGGTGGATTCGGTGGGACGACCAGTTGGCAGGCCCTGCGGAATGTTAGCGGAAAAGCCTGGGGGGGGCCCAGGCCTAAAGCAGTCTAAGGGGCCCCTCAATTTCTGATGGCTGCCCTGGCTATACTGAAGTATAATTACAAGCATTTCATTTATGTCAAAAGCTTTTATTGACAATTACATTAAGTTTTTGCAAAGAGTCAAGATTTGCAGTGTTAACCCTTCTTTTTCAAGACCTCTGCAATTCACCCAGGCATGCAGTCAATCAACTTCTGGGCCACAACCTGACTGATGGCAGTCCATTCTTGCATAATCAATGTCTGGAGTTTGTCAGAATTTGTGGAATTTTGTTGTGTTCACCCGCCTCTTGAGGATTGACCACAAGTTCTCAAATGAGATTAAGGTCTGGGGAGTTTACTGGCAATAGACCTAAAATTGTGATGTTTTGTTCCCCAAGGCACTTCATTATCACCTTTGCCTTATGGCAAGGTGCTCCATCATGCTGGAAAAGGCATTGTTCCTCACCAAACTGTTCTTGGATGTTTGGGAGAAGTCGCTCTCCGGAGATGATTTTGTATCTTTCTTTATTCATGGCTGTGTTCTTAGGTAAAATTGTGAGTGAGCCCACTCCCTTAGCTGAGAAGCAACCCCACACCACATGAATGGTCTCAAGATGCTTTACTTTTGGCATGACACAGGACTGATGGTAGCACTCACCTTTTCTTCCACAGACAATGTTTCTTCCAGATGCCCCAAACAATTGTAAAGAGGGATTCATCAGAGAAAATTGCTTTACCCCAGTCCTCAGCAGTCCAATACCTGTACATTTTGCAGAATATCAGTCTGTCCCTGATGTTTTTTGTGGAAAGAAGAAGTGGCGTCTTTATTGCCCTTCTTGACACCAGGCCATTCTCCAAAAGTCTTTGCCTCATTGTGCTTGCAGATGCGCCCACACCTGCCTACTGCCATTCCTGAGCAAGCTCTGCACCGGTGTTGTCCCGATCCTGCAGCAGAATCAACTATAGGAGATGGTCCTGCTGCTTGCTGGACTTTCTTGGGTGCCCTGAATCTTTCTTCACAACAATTGAACCTCGCTTCTTGAAGTTCTTGATCATCTGATAAATGGTTGATTTAGGTGCAATCTTAGCACTGTAGCAGCAATATCCTTGCCCATGAATCCCTTTTTGTGTGTGCAAAGCAATGAAGACTGCATGCGTTTCCTTGCAGGTAACTATGGTTATCAGAGGAAGAACAATGGTTTCAAGCACCACCCTCCTTTTAAAGCCTCCAGTCTGTTATGCTAATGCAATCAGCATTACGGAGTTGTTTCCAGCCTTGTCCTCATCATCTTTGTTAATGAAAGAATCACTGACATGTCAGCTGGTCCTATTGTGGCAGGGCTGAAATGCAGTGGATTTTTTTTTTTTTGGGTAGGCGGGGCGAATTAAGTTAGTTTTTCTGATGGCAATTTGCATAGTATTTGCCGTGAAAATTGAGGCAGCAGACTTTGTGAAAATTAATATTTGTGTCATTCTCAACACGTTTGCCCACAGCTGTATATACTGTATATTGTGTTGGGATAGCTCAAGTGGGGATCACCTTCCCTGGGAACAAAAAGGCAGTCCAACGACAAGTCTTTTCTTAAAATTTTGACTTGTAGTCAATTTCATTTAAAAGGTTGCACAGAAAATAAAACAAAAATCAACAAATAAAACCTTGCCTTCCAGGCACTAAACAGTACAGGTTCTTTCCTCACAGGTGAAGGCCTTTTCCCAGTCACCAACCAAAGTTTAAAAAAAAATAAAAAAAAATTAAACCCTCACCAAAAAACAAACCTGGTGCAGTTTTACTGCAATTTTGCCATTATTTTCATTCATTTCAATGGGAGCTGCATTTTTGCTGAAGTCTTTAAAACCGCACCAAAGATGCAGCATGTAGAACTTTTCAAAACGCACCCCACCCATAATGCAGTGGTGTGAAGTGTCCCATAGGATTTAAAGGGAAAGCCTTTTTCTTGTGTTTTTCTTGTTAAAAACACAGGAAAACGTATCAATGTAAAAGGGCAATTTTGCCGTGATTTTAAAGGACATGTGACTCAAAAACCACACCAAAAATGCATTGCAGCGTATTTACCCTGTTTTCCATTGCTTTGGTAAGGTGCTTTTTTGGTGCTTTTTTTTAGCACCCAGAACATGCTACAAAGATGCTGCAAGCAGGGTTTTTTCACCACAACAGAAGCGCACAACCACAGTGTGAAAATATTCATAGAAGGGTAGGGAAGCATTTTTCTTGAGCTTTTCGGGTGTTTTTTTTTTTTAACTCCAAAGCACTTGAAAACCTCCTCAGTGTGATCGTCACATTTGGCTCTCAGGTTTGGCTTCCCCGAGTCCCAGGTCAAAGCAATCACTTACTCCAGTCCTTCCTTATTTGTACCACTTGCTGCTGGTCACAAGTGGAAAACAAAATCTGGTTCGGAACTCACACTGCCAAGGTGGCCGGAAAACCCAAACCAAAAACACTAATCCTCCGTCTCAGCCATTGCTACACTTGCATCGTTCTCTCTCATGGACAAACGAGATGGACCCCTGTAGAGTGATTATCTGCACACATCTGTTCACACAAATACAGTCTATGGTCAAAATGTAAATCCATTATATTCATCTCCACATTGTATTTCAATTATTTCTAGCCTACTCCTAATAATATGAACAGTCTTAAAGTCTTTCAACTTACTCTGTGAATCTCCCCATACATTGGTGGAACTTTTTTTTTTTTTCTTATGTTGGATCCAGCGATAGAGCTACATCGGGGGGCATTGTTTTTTTTATGTATTTTTTTAATAAAGGACTTGTCAAAAACGACTGTTTATTTTTGACACTTTTTTGGTGAATGGGTAGGGTTACAATGTACCCCATACTCATTCACATAGGATGAGGGCCAGGAATCTGGGCCCCCCTCTATTAAAAGGGGGCTTCTTGATTCTGATAAGCCCCCCTGCCCGCAGACCCCTGCAACCACAGCCCAGGGTTGTGAGGAAAAGGCAATTGTCCCCGATTGGACCACTGACATTTATACAGAGATCAGTGCTATAAAAATGCACTGATTACTGTACAGTATAAATGTCACTGGCAGGGAAGGGGTTAATACTAGAGGGTGATAAAGGGGTTAGATGTGTTCCCTCTGTTTCATTGATCCTAGCTAGTAGGGACAGACAATCTGTTTCTCCTCTCCTCACAGAACAGGGATTTGTCTTTTTTTTACAGACACACAAATATCCCTGTTCTGGCTCTCGTGCCCGAGATCGCACGTGGCTTGCGGTCATCGTGACTGCCGGCCATGCGCATCGGGCGCATGCCTGCTATAGGCATTTAATGGGCCCTGGTACAGTTATGATGGTTTGCAGACCTGCTGCAGTATAATGACTGAGGCTGGTCGGCAAGTGGTTAATGAATATTACTTTTATGGAGTCAGAGATTTCACTTTAATTCAGGCACTGGCACATTTTACTTCAGTGATATTTGTATCAAACATTTTATTTAGTTAATACTTTCATTACTTATTTAGGCTCTTTTGTTTTTGGATATGTCCAGCACATGTAGATGTGTAAGAAAATAAATAAATAAATAAAATAAAAAGGGGAGTAGCGCACTTTATGCAATTTGTCTCTTACAAATCAATGCATCTGCATTAAGAGAGTGCAGCTGCCCTGATCTTGTTTTTACTTAACATTGCACAGATGTTATAATATTAGCTTGGTTAGATGTGATTGGACTCTTTTTTTTCTTTAGAAATGTAATTTTTGCTGCAGCATGTTCTATACATGGTACAGATGCATCACTTTACAGGCAGACTAAGGAGACCCCCCAGACACTATATTTAAAGGAATTTCCACAGATGCCCCCTTTAAAGTGAACAAATCACTGTAACTGTGCAAAATTATAAAATAAAGAATAAGGCGCTATACATGCTGATATAAAAAACTATCACAAAGAAATACACTGCATCACACTCAAATATGCACATTAATGAGAAAATAAGCAAGCATAAAGTCCATAAGCGAATAAATCCCAACACAAAAATGGAATACTCAGATATAAAACTTCTAGTTCTACTTCGAGTGCTCAGTATGAAGTTGGCCACTCACCAGAGCTGTTTGACCCACTTTAAGGTTCAAGAAACACTTTGGGAACCCCAGACTGGTTCCACTAATGGCATGGATCTACTCCAATGGCCACTCACGAAGCAGCTAGAATGTAAAAAATGACTCCACAGGAGACAAGGATGAAAGTCTCATAGTGTAGTAATTTTTAATAAAGTAAAAACAGCAGCAATGATAGCAGTTCCACTCATATCCGATATTGACTGGCCTGGCAATAGGTGTAAACAGCGTGTGAGAGCATGGTATGGGGTATAGTGATGGCCGAACGGTTCGCCCGGCGGTCGTTTCGCGGCGAATTTCCGACTTTCGCCGTCCGCGGGTTCGAACGCCTTTTTCCGTCGTTCGCCCCGGCGGACTTACGTGTTTAATGTATACAAGAACTTTAACCTTTCGTGACACGTTTATCATGTGTTACAGGACAACCAATTGAGACATGACAGCTCATGGACACTTGGACATTCCCCCTAACCTATAAATACACCCGATCCGGTGGCCATTTTACATTCTTTCTTCTGTCACTGTAGGGAAAGGATCCTGTGTGGAGTAGGGACAGAGAAAACGCTAGCTATTTGGTACACAAAAGTTCTTTTCAGGACTGGTATAGGTGTTAGGTCAGCAGCCTGAGTTTCTTTTGTCAGTTTAGATAAAGGGACAGAGCGCTGTATGCTGCTATTTTAGGGACAGCTCAGCCAGATTAGTCTTTCTTCATCATCATCATCATCATCATCATTAGCTGTTACTATCAGGTCCACAAAAGAGCTGTTCCAGCTAATCGTTCCAGCCTACTCTTTTTTGCCAATTTGTATAGGGACAGGCAGGAAGCAGTGTGTCAGGCAGTGAGGATAATTTTAAAGACTTGCTGTTACTATTAGTTCCACAAAGGTTCTTTTCAGGACTGGTATCAGTGGTACGGTAATAGGCTTGTACACGTATAATATTCTTTCTTCCAAATATAGAAAGAATATTATACTTGACTGCTGCCCTTCTGCTGCAGTCTGCTAATCATTCACAACTCACTTGTTCCACAAAGCTCTTTATCAGGACTGGTAACTTGGTCTGTCTAGGGTGCTACGGTACATAGGCTTGGGTGCGGTACAGTCTGCTGTTCTGTAAGGACCGCTATCGGTCCACAATACATAGGGTTGCCGTGCACTACTGCTGACCGCTGCCCTATACTGCAGCAGTCCTTCATTGGTATAGGGACTGACGTACAGTCTGCTAATCACTAACACACAACCTGCTTGGTCCACAAAAGTTCTTATAAGGACTGGTAACTTGGTATAGGGTGCTACGGTACATAGGCCTGAGTGCGTTACAGTCTGCTGTTCTGTAAGGACCGCTATCGGTCCACAATACATAGGGTTGCCGTGCACTACTGCTGACCGCTGCCCTATACTGCAGCAGTCCTTCAGCGGTATAGGGACTGACGCACAGTCTGCTAAACACTAACACACAACCTGCTTGGTCCACAAAAGTTTTTATAAGGACTGGTAACTTGGTATAGGGTGCTACGGTACATAGGCCTGAGTGCAGTACAGTCTGCTGTTCTGTAAGGACCGCTATCGGTCCACAATACATAGGGTTGCCGTGCACTACTGCTGACCGCTGCCCTATACTGCAGCAGTCCTTCATTGGTATAGGGACTGACGTACAGTCTGCTAATCACTAACACACAACCTGCTTGGTCCACAAAAGTTCTTATAAGGACTGGTAACTTGGTATAGGGTGCTACGGTACATAGGCCTGAGTGCGTTACAGTCTGCTGTTCTGTAAGGACCGCTATCGGTCCACAATACATAGGGTTGCCGTGCACTACTGCTGACCGCTGCCCTATACTGCAGCAGTCCTTCATTGGTATAGGGACTGACGTACAGTCTGCTAATCACTAACACACAACCTGCTTGTTCCACAAAAGTTCTTATAAGGACTGGTAACTTGGTATAGGGTGCTACGGTACATAGGCCTGAGTGCGTTACAGTCTGCTGTTCTGTAAGGACCGCTATCGGTCCACAATACATAGGGTTGCCGTGCACTACTGCTGACCGCTGCCCTATACTGCAGCAGTCCTTCATTGGTATAGGGACTGACGTACAGTCTGCTAATCACTAACACACAACCTGCTTGGTCCACAAAAGTTCTTATAAGGACTGGTAACTTGGTATAGGGTGCTACGGTACATAGGCCTGAGTGCGTTACAGTCTGCTGTTCTGTAAGGACCGCTATCGGTCCACAATACATAGGGTTGCCGTGCACTACTGCTGACCGCTGCCCTATACTGCAGCAGTCCTTCAGCGGTATAGGGACTGACGCACAGTCTGCTAAACACTAACACACAACCTGCTTGGTCCACAAAAGTTTTTATAAGGACTGGTAACTTGGTATAGGGTGCTACGGTACATAGGCCTGAGTGCGTTACAGTCTGCTGTTCTGTAAGGACCGCTATCGGTCCACAATACATAGGGTTGCCGTGCACTACTGCTGACCGCTGCCCTATACTGCAGCAGTCCTTCATTGGTATAGGGACTGACGTACAGTCTGCTAATCACTAACACACAACCTGCTTGGTCCACAAAAGTTCTTATAAGGACTGGTAACTTGGTATAGGGTGCTACGGTACATAGGCCTGAGTGCGTTACAGTCTGCTGTTCTGTAAGGACCGCTATCGGTCCACAATACATAGGGTTGCCGTGCACTACTGCTGACCGCTGCCCTATACTGCAGCAGTCCTTCAGCGGTATAGGGACTGACGCACAGTCTGCTAAACACTAACACACAACCTGCTTGGTCCACAAAAGTTTTTATAAGGACTGGTAACTTGGTATAGGGTGCTACGGTACATAGGCCTGAGTGCGTTACAGTCTGCTGTTCTGTAAGGACCGCTATCGGTCCACAATACATAGGGTTGCCGTGCACTACTGCTGACCGCTGCCCTATACTGCAGCAGTCCTTCATTGGTATAGGGACTGACGTACAGTCTGCTAATCACTAACACACAACCTGCTTGTTCCACAAAAGTTCTTATAAGGACTGGTAACTTGGTATAGGGTGCTACGGTACATAGGCTTGAGTGCGGTACAGTCTGCTGTTCTGTAAGGACCGCTATCGGTCCACAATAGATAGGGTTGACGTGCACCACTGCTGACCGCTGCCCTATACTGCAGCAGTCCTTCAGCGGTATAGGGACTGACGCACAGTCTGCTAAACACTAACACACAACCTGCTTGGTCCACAAAAGTTTTTATAAGGACTGGTAACTTGGTATAGGGTGCTACGGTACATAGGCCTGAGTGCGTTACAGTCTGCTGTTCTGTAAGGACCGCTATCGGTCCACAATACATAGGGTTGCCGTGCACTACTGCTGACCGCTGCCCTATACTGCAGCAGTCCTTCATTGGTATAGGGACTGACGTACAGTCTGCTAATCACTAACACACAACCTGCTTGGTCCACAAAAGTTCTTATAAGGACTGGTAACTTGGTATAGGGTGCTACGGTACATAGGCCTGAGTGCGTTACAGTCTGCTGTTCTGTAAGGACCGCTATCGGTCCACAATACATAGGGTTGCCGTGCACTACTGCTGACCGCTGCCCTATACTGCAGCAGTCCTTCAGCGGTATAGGGACTGACGCACAGTCTGCTAAACACTAACACACAACCTGCTTGGTCCACAAAAGTTCTTATAAGGACTGGTAACTTGGTATAGGGTGCTACGGTACATAGGCTTGAGTGCGGTACAGTCTGCTGTTCTGTAAGGACCGCTATCGGTCCACAATAGATAGGGTTGACGTGCACCACTGCTGACCGCTGCCCTATACTGCAGCAGTCCTTCAGCGGTATAGGGACTGACGTACAGTCTGCTAAACACTAATACACAACCTGCTTGGTCCACAAAAGTTCTTATAAGGACTGGTAACTTGGTATAGGGTGCTACGGTACATAGGCTTGAGTGCGGTACAGTCTGCTGTTCTGTAAGGACCGCTATAGGTCCACAATAGATAGGGTTGACGTGCACCACTGCTGACCGCTCACCTATACTGCAGCAGTCCTTCAGCGGTATAGGGACTAAGAGTTTTGTCACAGGGTCATTTAAAAAATGACATGCAGAGGAAGAGGCAGGCCCTTCCGCAGGGGTGGTAGGGGTAGGGCAGGAGCAACAGGCTTGAGCCAAAGTGGGAAGTTGCAGAAGGTGCGTTCAATTACTTTAAAGGATGCACCAGACTTGGTTGAGTGGCTCGCTCAGCCTTACTCTTCTGCACCCTCCTCATCCTCTCGATCTGCACCCTCTTCTTCACTCTCTGCTATGTGCACCCCCAAAGACACTACCACCAACAACACGACCACCACCACCACCACCACATACCTTCCGCTTGAGTCACTGGAATTATTTTCCGATCCATATCAAGAGGACATTTCTGATGCGCAGCCACTCTTGGTATTGGATCAGGAAGAGGAGGTAGCAACAAGCGCTACTCAGCAGTCTGACGCCAGTACCCAGATCAGCCCAAGGAGGAGGTTGGTCCCCGGTGTTGCTGCCTACTCTACTTATAGCGGTGGGGAAGGTGACGTTGATGATGACGTGTCTAGTGATGTCACGTGGGTGCCCACAAGAGAGGAAGAGGAGGGGAGTTCAGAGGGAGATATGGACCAGCAGATAGGGAGGAGAAGCAGCAATGACTTACATTGCACAGCAGGGACAAAGCAGACTGCAAATGTATCAGGAGCGAGTCATCGACCATGTACGGTCACATCTGGCGCTCCCAGGACACCGGCACATGGCTCCGCAGTGTGGGCTTTTTTTAACGTGTCCGCTGCTGACAATAGCGTTGCCATCTGCAATCTTTGCAGTCAACGCGTTAGTCGCGGTAAGCCCAATACTCACCTAGGGACGACCGCCTTAAGAAGGCACATGAGCAGCCATCACCGAGCCCAGTGGGAGCAACGGAACACACAAAGCCACACTGCAGGCTCTCACCGTCCAGCCTCGTCTTCTACTTCTCCTTCTCCTCTCTCCTCACAATTGTCCTCCACTCCACCTTCCATCACGCCAAGCTCACATTTTTCTGCAAAAAGGCAGGCTTCCGTGGGCCTAATGTTTGAGCGTAAAAAAATGATGACGCCGGATAACCCTCTTGCCCAACGGTTGGCGGCTGGCTTGTCAGAACTCATAGCCCGCCAACTACTGCCATATAAACTGGTGGACTCGGAGGCCTTTCGCAAATTTGTGGCCATTGGAACACCACAATGGAAGGTCCCAGGAAGGAAGTATTTCTCAGAGAAGGGCATCCCAGAGCTATATGGCCATGTTCAGCGGCAAGTGAATGTATCTCTGGCACACAGTGTCGGTGCCAAGATACATCTGACCACAGACACGTGGTCTAGCAAACACGGGCAGGGAAGGTATATCAGTTTTACTGCCCACTGGGTGAACCTTCTGACGGCCGTCAAGCATGTAACCCGTGGCACCCGTGTAGATTTGGTTTTACCGCCACGGATTGCATGCAGGCCTGACTCTTCTTCTCCTCCTCCTACTCCATCCTCCTCCCTCTCCTCCTCAGCTGCCTCCTCCTTTTCCGCTGCTAGCGTCTCTTCCACTGCACCGCCCAAGCTCCCCAGAACCTATTCCACATGCCAGGTGAGACGTTGCCATGCCGTGCTGCGTCTGTTGTGCCTGGAAGCAAAGAGCCACACTGGCCCGGCACTCCTTTCAGCTTTGCGTTCACAGGCAGATGAGTGGCTAACACCGCTCAATTTGACAGTTGGTAAAGTGGTGTGTGACAACGGTGCCAATCTGCTTAGCGCATTGAAACAGGGCAAAATCACGCACGTGCCGTGCATGGCACACGTCTTAAACTTGGTCGTGCAGCGATTCCTTGTCAAATACCCTGGGGTCCAGGACATCTTGCGGCAGGCAAGGAAAATCTCGGCCCATTTCAGAAGATCTTACACGGCCATGGCTCGCCTTGCTGACATTCAGCGGCGACACCATCTGCCGGTCAGACGTCTTATTTGCGATTGCCCGACGCGATGGAACTCAACCTTCTATATGCTTGATAGGCTGCTCCAGCAGAAACGTGCAGTTAACGTCTACCTGTATGAACTCTGCGAAAGAAACGGTTCTGGGGAGCTGGGTTTTTTTTCACCGCGCCAGTGGCTGCTCATGCGCGACACATGCAGACTTCTGCGGCCATTTGAGGAGATCACCAAACTGGTCAGTCGCAGCCATGGCGCCATCAGTGACATGGTACCTTATGCCTTCTTTCTGGAGCGTGCATTGCGTCGTGTCATTGATCAGGCTGTGGAGGAGCAGGAGCGGGAAGATGAGGAAGTCGCAATGCTGGATGAATTCCCAGGGGGGGCTACTCTATCTGAGACAAGTCAACAACAGGAGTCTGATGAGGAGTCAGAGGAGGATGGTGCCGGGGCGGATGAGCAGGAGCAAGAAGAGCATGCTTTAAACCTTTCTGGGATCCCTGTTGTGCGAGGATGGGGAGAGGAGAATGAAGAGGACGACATTATCCTGGATGATGAGCAGGAGCCAGGCCACCACACCGCTTCCACTTTAGTGCAAATGGGGGCCTTCATGCTCCAGTGTTTTAATAGGGACCCCCGTATAAAAAGCATGAGGGTCAAGGACCAGTACTGGGTGGCAACGTACTTAGACCCCCGGTACAAACACAAAATGGCGGAAATGTTACCGCCGTCGCAGAGGGCTGTCAGAATGCAGCACTTCCAGGCCTTGCTTCGAGAAATGCTGCATTCTGCTTTTGCGTGCGCTGGCAGAGGAGCAATTCCCACTCCCAGAGAAGGATTTGCGGGTACCAATCCAACAGCGCCTGCAAGAAGAGGCCGGTTTGAAGATGTGTTGGTGACTTCGGATATGAGGTCATTCTTTCAGCCGACCCATCGACAGGTGTCATCCGGATCCAGCATCAGGGAACGCCTAGACCGTCAGGTGTCCGACTACATTGGGTTAACGGCCGATGTGGACGCTCTGAGGAGTGATGAACCCCTAGACTACTGGGTGGGCAGGCTTGACCTCTGGCCAGAGCTTGCCCAATTTGCAATCGAACTGTTGGCTTGCCCCTCATCCAGTGTCCTGTCCGAAAGGACGTTCAGCGCAGCAGGGGGGATTGTGACCGATAAGCGTACTCGCCTAGCTCACCACAGTGTTAACTACCTCACATTTCTAAAAATGAATGAGGCATGGATCTCGGAGGAATTCAACACATGTGATCAGTAGACCATGTATATGTCTATAAACAATTTTTGGAATCAAGCACACAGACCTTCTTAATTCATTTGGCTCACTTCCCTGACCCAAAAAAGCACACCGTACTATATGCCCCTACCCTCCTCTTTGAAGAGGTTGAGCGGTGTCATATTTCTACTGGGGCTGCTTATTATGAGGGGTTCCCACCATCCCTGTGCTGTGCTGACTTCCTCCTGGGTGTTCTTATTATGAGGGGCTCCCACCATCCCTGTGCTGTGCTGACTTCCTCCTGGGGGTTCTTATTATGAGGGGATCACACCATCCCTGTGCTGTGCTGACTTCCTCCTGGGGCTGCTTACGGTGCTGCTGTCAGCGCTGTATGTCACGGAGCTGCTGTCAGCGCTGTATGTCACGGAGCTGCTGTCAGCGCTGTATGTCACGGAGCTGCTGTCAGCGCTGTATGTCACGGAGCTGCTGTCAGCGCTGTATGTCACGGAGCTGCTGTCAGCGCTGTATGTCACGGAGCTGCTGTCAGCGCTGTATGTCACGGAGCTGCTGTCAGCGCTGTATGTCACGGAGCTGCTGTCAGCGCTGTATGTCACGGAGCTGCTGTCAGCGCTGTATGTCACGGAGCTGCTGTCAGCGCTGTATGTCACGGTGCTGCTGTCAGCGCTGTATGTCACGGAGCTGCTGTCAGCGCTGTATGTCACGGAGCTGCTGTCAGTGCTGTATGTCACGGAGCTGCTGTCAGCGCTGTATGTCACGGAGCTGCTGTCAGCGCTGTATGTCACGGAGCTGCTGTCAGCGCTGTATGTCACGGTGCTGCTGTCAGCGCTGTATGTCACGGAGCTGCTGTCAGCGCTGTATGTCACGGAGCTGCTGTCAGCGCTGTATGTCACGGAGCTGCTGTCAGCGCTGTATGTCACGGAGCTGCTGTCAGCGCTGTATGTCACGGAGCTGCTGTCAGCGCTGTATGTCACGGTGCTGATGTCAGTGCTCTGTATTACGGTGCTGCTGTCAGTGCTCTGTATCTCC
Organism: Lithobates pipiens; assembly: GCF_037356315.1. Classification (NCBI taxonomy): domain Eukaryota; kingdom Metazoa; phylum Chordata; class Amphibia; order Anura; family Ranidae; genus Lithobates; species Lithobates pipiens. The sequence continues at coordinate 188,188,277 of NW_027507785.1, read as the reverse complement.
TGCACCCTCTTGTTTGCCTACCCTGGTCCCTGACCTTCCCTCTCCTCCATTGCCTTCATTAGCTCCATAGTCCTGAATTGTCAGAACAATTTCCCAAATAAAAAAAAAATGCTTGTAGTTATCGATCCCAAATTCACCTCATACATGTATTATGCTATTGTCCAGGTGGTGGGACTACGTGCTACCCCCTAATAATTACCCCGTGGCCGCAAATTCGACCTAAAGGTTTGCGAAATTCGCCTCCCATTGAAGTCAATGGAGCCCGCGGCGAACGGTCGTTTTCGCGAACGTTTGTGTCCGTTCGCGTTTCGCGTTCGCGAAACGTCCCGTCGGAAGTTCGTCCATCACTAATGGGGTATCAAATATGCACCGAGAAATGACGGGTCCTCTGATCCGATATATGTTTCGCCGTGAATGGCTCTTCAGAAAGTGATGTCACACCACTTCCTGATTTTATGTGAATAAAAAGGCTGCTATTGGTGGGGCTCCTCCAAAATGGAGAAGACAAACATGTAATACAGAATCTGCCTCTAGGGAGCGTCAATGCACACAAGCTGCTCACACTGCACATAAATAGCCAACCTTACAAAGGGATCAATTAATAAACTAATACATAAAATGTATTTGTGGTCAACCATCACCTAAACAGTGATAAATTAAGTATTTTGGTTACAATAGGCAGACCTATTGTAAGTGGGATAGACTCCCTTTACTCTCAGTTGGGAGAATATATTGATATTTTTTTTGCAGCCTATAGCCACTAGGGGCAAAGCATACCTAAAGGATTGTAAAGGACCTTATTAATAGGATTAGGGAAATGGTGATAGGAGAACATACATTGTTGGTCACAGTGGACGTTGAATCCATATATACCAATATTGTATAGCAGGATGCCCTTAATGCCACTTCCTGGGCATTGAAGAAATATTGTGACCTCAAAACCCCCCAAAGAAAATTCCTTGTGGAAGCCTTAGAAATAGCAATGACTAACAATTTCTTCTGGCATGCAGGTTTTTTTTTTGCCAAATAAAAGGGGTGGCTATGGGAGCTAAATATACACCCAAATTAAAATGTACATAGATGATATTTTCATTGTGTGGGAGGATCCAAAGGATGAGTTGGATGGTTTTCTAGTCTATATGAATAATAATAAATACCAAATAAAGTTCACCAGTACCTGGCATCAATCGGGCATCCAGTTTTTGGATCTCAACATCTTTAAGATGGGTTCTGGTTTGGGGACCCGGACCCATTTTAAAGAAACTGATTGGAATGGGTATATTTTCACCCGTAGTTGCCATCACCCCAGCTGGGTGAGAGCAATCCCAAGGGGTTAATTCCTGAGAATAAGAAGGAATTGTGCAGGTGAGGAAGATTTCATGGGCCAAACCAATATGCTCATTGATAGATTCATAGAAAAATGGTACATTAAAAGAAAATTGGAGATTACGAGAGAACAAGTTAGGCAAATTGATCGCCTTATCCTTTTGAGACCAAAGGCCAGGGACTCAGCAAGGGACCAATTCAACCTGGCATTTGTTTCAGGTTTTAATCTCCAATGTAACAAGGTGGAAAGGATAATTAAAACCTACTGGCCGATTTAAAACAAACCTAAGTTTATTTATAGACGATCCCCAGGGTTACACAATATGTTGCCCATTGGGTTCATGCAGAATTACTAAGGATAAAACTAGGAAAGCCACTAGCTTTCCATCAGTGGTCACAGGTGGGGAATATGACATTAGGCAGTTCATCACCTGCAACACTAGATATGTCACTTATCAGCTCATGTGTCCATGCAATTTCCAATATGTTGGCAGGACCACTAGAACCATGGCCAAAAGAGTGGGAGAACATATAGATACTGTAATATGAAAAAATGGGTTCAAACACCTCAGTGTATCTAAACACTTCAGGTTGATGCACAATAAGGACCCCTCCTCACTCAGGTTCTGGGCCATTGATAGGGTTCGCCAGCATTGGAGAGGAACTGACATGATCAAAAAAGCGTCACAGATGGGAAGGAAGTGGATATATAGACTTCAATCTCTCCAGCTTTTAGGATGAAACATCGATATTGATTTAAAATGTTTTTTAACTGATTGATTGCATTAATATATTTGTTTTTAGCAAGATTGGGTTTCTTAGATTAGACCCCTGGTTTCTCAGGGCTTCCATCTTAATACCAATTTTTTAGTTTAATGTACTTCCAGAAGTTTTTTATTGATATTATATAAACTGTTTTTTATGTATTATATATTTTTTAAAACTTTCTTTGATCTGTTAGTATAGGCATGGTTGTATTGGCAATTTTGGCCACATGGATTTTCACCACTAGATGATTCTGTCCTAATTGTTTCCTTCATATAGAAGATTAGAGCCATGGTTATTTTGGTCATCTGGATATTCACCACTAGATGGTGCGGTCCTAATTGTTTCCTTCATATAGAAGATTAGAGGTGTGGTTGTATTGGTTATTTCAGTCATATGAATATAAAACACTAGATGGTGCTGTCCTAATTATTTCCTTTAAGCCGCAATACACCCATTTGACCTTACTCAGCTCTAAATTGCATCCATGCACCCAAATAATTCATTTATCACTGTTTAGGTGATGGTTGACAACAAATACATTTTATCTATTAGTTTATTCATTGATCCCTTCGTAAGGTTGGCTATTTATGTGCAGTGTGAGCGGTGTGTGTGCGCGCATCGACTCTCCCTAGAGGCAGATTCTGTATTATGTTTTTGTCTTCGCCTCCATTTTGGAGGAGCCCCACCAATGGCGGCCTTCCTATTCACATAAAAGCAAGCATAAAGTGCTGTGACATCACTTCCTGAAGAGCCATTCACGGTGAAACACATGTTTGGAGCTGAGGCTCCATCATTTCCGGGTCCATATTTGATACCCCACACCAGGCTTTGTACCTTCGCAGTGAGATGTGGAATGCATGCTACCCCCAGGGATCAGCTGACTTACACACGCTGTTTACACCTAGTGCCAGGCCAGTCACTATCACATGTGAGTGTAACTGCTATCATTGCTGCCATTTTTACTTTATTAAAAGTTACTACACTTTGGAGACTTTCATCCTTGTCTCCCGTGGAGTCATTTTTTACATTCTAGCTCTTTCCTGGGTAGTCATTGGAGTTGATTCATGTCATTTCTTGACCATCCTGTAAAAAAAGCATAAGCATTTTCTCCCTCCAAAGAGATTTTCAGTTCTCTAGCCCATGGAGGAGAAATTCACAAAAAGATGGAAAGTGCCAGAAGTTGACGTTGCGATTTCCAGCATCGATAAAAAATGTAACTTGTTCAGTAGACAATGCACACATGCTTAAAGATCCAACAGATAAAAAGTTGGAATTTCTGTTAAAATCCTCTTTTTCCTTGACAGGAGTGGTTACTCAGCCTGCAGTCACTGCAATGGGGATCTGCCAGTCCCTAAAGGACCAGTTCAAAGAGGCCCTTAAGGAGGTCCCTGCACATCAGGCCCATGAGTTGGCCGAATTACCAAAGGCACTATGTTTTGGCATAGACACCATGAGACTTTATTCACCAGAAGTCCCGCCTTGCCCTTGTGCCAATACACGTGCGTAGGACCCTGTAGTTAACCTGTTGCCTATGGGGATTTTTAAGTAGTGAACTTTGGCACCATTCAATGAACGTGTACAATTTGGAAGCGTGACATGTTGGGTATCTATTTACTCAGCGGAACTGCATATTTCACAATATGAGAAAACATTGGGCTAACTTTACTGTTGTGTTTTGTTTTTTGCACAAAAATGTTTTTTTCCCCAAAAAAACACGTTCGAAAAATTGCTGCGCAAATACCGTGCTATATAAAGTTGCAACAATCGCCATTGTATTCAGTAGGGTCTTTGCTAAAAAAAACATATATAATGATTGGGGATTCCATGTAATTTTCTAGCAAAAAAATTATTATTATATTTTTACATGTAGGAGAGAAATGTCAGAATTGGCCTGGGTGGCAAGTAGTTAAAAGATTGGTCAGCTGAAACACCTTGTAAAAAAGCTTTGACTAGTTTCCCTTTTCATGGGGAGCAACTATTTGGGGACGACTTGGATAAATATATATTCAAACAATTTCTAATGGGAAGAGTACTCTTTTGCCAGTGAAATAATAATCCTTAATATAAACTGACTTTTTTTTTTTCTCCTGAGCCTAGGGCATCCACCTCTAGGCAGTGGTGACGGCTTGCACCGTCAGACTCTAGAGGAAAACCTCAGGGTCAGGCCCAGGCCCAGCAAACATTTAAGCCATTATTTACATGATTGAAAATGCTTTTTCCCTCTGCCCTGCAGGACCTAGAAGAAAAATTAACGACTTTAATCGCATCCCCTATCCAAAAGGATAGGAAGCATTTTAGATCCTCCTCCCCCACCTAAGACCCCTTATCAAGGGAACAGTGGGTAGAGGATGATGGGTTACCCTCAGCTGATCAGGAAGAAAGACAAACGGATTACTCCTCTGCAGAGAAAACAATTGGAGTTGAACCTTTTTCAGCCTCGCAATCTGAGAGATTGCTGGTACAAATCTCTTACAGAGATGGTTCATGTCTCCTTTCAAAGCTACCTCTAGCAGAGTCAGCTAATAGTTCTGTTTCTTCTAAGGCCGCGTACACACGGGCGGATTGTCTGCCCAACTAAGTTCGTCAGACAATCCGACAGACAGTCCGTCCAAATTTTGAATGAACGGACTTGACCACAAACGATGAACAGACAGTCCGCTGAAAGCATGCACGATGACGTGTACAGCACGTACGACGGGACTAGAAAAACGACGTCCAATACACTGCAATGCAACCTTCGGCCGTGTAAATCCTTTCTGAGCATGCGCCATACTTAGTCCGTCCAACTTGCCTACACCCGAGCGGACTGTCCGCTGAAACCAAGTTTGGACGGACAAAACCAAGTTTGGACGGACAAAATTACGGAAAATTCGAAAGACTTAGTCCGTCAGACTGTCCGCTGAAAAAGTCCGCTGAAGCCCACACACGAGCGGATTGTCCGCTGAAACGCGGTTCAGCGGACTAAGTTGGACAGACAATCCGCCCGTGTGTACGCGGCCTTAGGTTCCTTAAAACCTTCACAGCCTTTTTTATGAGTTTCCTGTACATGTACAGACCCACGCAAATATTCAACAGGTCCATTTTAAATCTAAAGAATCAAAATCAGTTCCTGAAGATCCGCTCCTTTCTATGTAGTTGATCAGGTCAGTAGTTTCTATCCTACAAGGAGGAGGAGAACTTCTGGTGTCTTCCGGCATCAGGGATGCATATCTACATGTCCATATATTTCTCGCTCACCAAAGGTTTTTGTGGTTTAAACTAGAACAGCATAAACAGTCTTGGCATACTTAGATGGTCTATTGCTAATAGACCAATCTGTGTTTGGAGCAAGGTGTACGCATTACAACCAGTTACCTGGAAAAGTCTGGGTTGCATTCTCAACCCAGAGAAGTCTCCTTTATTGCTAAAAAAGCTGGACTATTTGGATCTGATCATAGATGCAGCCCAGAAGAAGGGTGTTCTTGACCCAAGCAAAAGACAACTCCATAAGAGAAGCAGTTCCCTATGCCTAGTTCCATTTGAGACTGTTGCAAAACAGTATTCTCTCTGCTTGGAACAAAACGATCCAAGCTTTGGACTTGCCAATGCGGCTGTCCCCAAGGGTGTCCCAAAGCCTCAACTGATGGTTGCTAAAGAATCTGCTAAGAGGAAAATTCTTCAGACCAGTTATCTGGAAAGTGGTAATGACAGATGCCAGCCTTTCAGGCTGGGGAGCAGTACTAGAAAAAGCAACTGTCCAAGGACAGTGTTCAAGAACTGATAGAACCTTGCCCATCAACATCCTAGAGCCTGGCTCTAAAAGCCTGGACTGGATTGTCCTGACAGTATCCAATCTGACAATGCCACAGCTGTGGCTTATATCAATCACCTCACCAAGGGGGGGGGGGGCACCAAGAGTCTCTCAGCGCAGAGAGAGGTGAACCATATTCTAACTGGGGCAGAAAGAAATATTCCATACCTATCGGCAGTCTTCATTCCAGGAATATAGAATTGGCAGGCAGACTACTTGTGACTCCAGCAGATTATTCCCAGGGGAATAGTCTCTTCACCCTGTAATATTTTTGGGCTGTTTGTCAAAGATGGGGGACTCTGGACATAGATCTTCTAGTGTCCACTACAACATAAAGTTAGTCAACTTTGTGTCCAGAACAAAGGATCCATTCGCATGCAGAACAGATGTGTTGGTGATACCATGGGATTAGTTCTCACTGATCTATGCATTTCCCCCTATTCAATTGCTGCCTAAATTTCTTTGCAGGATCAAGCTGGAAAGAAAACAGGTAATTGAGGCAGCACCAGCATGGCCCAGAAGGTCATGGTATGCAGAAATCGTAAAGATGGTCCCTTCCATGAAGGCCTACTCTCACAGGGGCCGATATTCCATCCTACTTTACGAATGCTAAATTTAACGGCTTGGCTATTGAAACGCACATTCTGACTGAACATGGCTTTCAGGGTCAGTTATCTCTACTTTGATTAATACAAGGAAACCAACTTCCAAAACTATACATTATAGAGTCTAGAAAGCTTATGTTTCCTGCTGTGAATCCAGGGGTTAGCACACCCTCAGAGATATATCATGGGCAGAATTCTTGCCTTTCTACAATTGGGCGTAGAGATGAAGTTGGCCCTGAGTATGATTTAAGGGCCAAGTCTCAGCCTTATCGATTTTTATTTCAAAGACTGCTTACTCTGCATTCTTAGTCTTACAGTAGTACAAAAACATCCATTTGAACCGACACAGCATATTCCCTTAGTCCTTCTGACAAGGAAGTTGGTATTTTTGGTTGCTATATCCTCAGCAAAGAGGGTTTTGGAATTGGCTGCTCTTTCTTGTAAAGAGCCATATTTGATTATTCATGAGGACAGAGTGGTGTTACGCCCTCGTCAAGGCTTTTGGCCAAAGTGGTTTGAGGTTTTCACCTGAACCAAGATATTGTCCTGCCATCGTTTTTCCAAAACCATGTTCCAGGGAAGAAAGGTCACTACATTGTCTTGATGTGGCGAGAGCAGTGAAAATCTATTTAATGACAACTGCTCAGATTCAGGTGGATGTAAGGAGGTATGAGTATATCGCCTTTGGGCACAGTATGCTGCAAGTAGCAGTATAAGTCCTCAAGTCTGGGGGTACCATGTGGGTTGTTTCTCCCTCCCCTCAAGTAGCATTGCTATGGGACATCCCATTAAGTAGTTACTTAAGGCTGTGTCCCATGATGTATGGTAAAGAAAATAAGATTTTTATTACAGCTTACCTGTAAAATCATTTTCTTTGAGTACATCATGGGACACAGAGGTCCCTCCCCTCTTTTGGGATTTAAGTATTTTGCTTTGCTACAAAAACTGATGTGTTCCTGGGAGGAGGAGGGGTTATATAGGGAGTGAACTTCCTTGATTGGGTATACCAGTGTCAACACCTGAAGGTGGCCCATGACCCATTAAGTAATTACGTAAGGTACAGTGTCCCATGATGTACTCCAAGAAAAGGATTTTACAGGTAAGCTGTAATAAAAATCCTATATTTTTACTTGGAGTAAGGGTATTGTATAGCATTTTCAAGCAAAAATTGCAAAGGGAGGCAGGCTTAACTGGTATACCGGCACATGACGGGAAAACCCGGGAACAGTTCAAGCAGGTGTATCTTGCAATTTTATTCAACGAGCATGAAAATAAACACAATTTCAATGTGCCGGGCCTTTACAGCAAGTCTACTGCATAAAAAAAAAAACTTCTCCCATCCAAGTTTCTGAACTTAAAGAGGGATTCCACCAAAAAAAAAAAATATATATATTAAAAGCCAGCAGCTATAAATACTACAGCTGCTGACTTTTAATAAATGGACACTCACCTGTCCCGGGTTCCAGTGATGCCGAGGCCGATCGATCGCTCGGCCATCGGCTGCTGCCGCCACCATTCTAGGTGAGGGAATCAGGAAGTGAAGCGAATCGGCTTCACTTCCCGGTTCCCTACTGCGCATGCGCGAGTCGCGCAGCGCAATAGAAATTCTCCGCGCTGTCACTGGGACCTGTGTGTGTCCCAGCAGACAGCGCGGCAGGACAGGAAATGGCGTAGACTCCCACGGGAGTCTATGCCTGGAAGTGGGTGTAAATACCTGTCTTGGACAGGTATCTCCACCCCCCTCCCCCCTGAAAGGTGCCAATTGTGACACCGGAGGGGGGGAGGGATCCGATCAGCGGAGGTTCCACTTTAGGGTGGAACCCGCTTTAAGTCAGTTCCTTACTAACAGGGTGTCCCCTTATGCAACTAGTTAATCAGGTTTGACTACCAGGATGTGGAACTAGGACATGTATGCTTTATCCCACCAAAGATCCACAAAGTCTCCTGGCTCCAGGGCTCAGAACAGAACTTAAGATCTGGGAATACAAAGCGTGCTTTTTTCATATTAGTAGCAAACCATGGATCCCCATGCCACAAATACACCATCCAAAATCTTGCCAGACAGTATCTCACATACCCTCTCCCTTTGCCCAGGATGTGAAAATGAGTGCATTTTGCCAACATGCAATGGGCAAGTGAGAGTCAATCATTATTTCCTTCCTAGGTCTCTGTCCTGTGCTCTACCTTAAGAGTCTTGCAGGGTCAAAAGCCATCTTAAAAGTCTTGCATTGTTCCCTTTGTTCTGATGCATCCATTGTAGTGGGGAATGCTCTGTAATCAAATTGAGATGTTTTCCCAAAAGGTAATACCTCAAAGACTCTAGTGCTAATTTTATGGACAGCCACTATCTTTCCACTATTGAATAGTCCCTCTCTGCAGGGGTTCGTTTATGCCTTTCTTCTAAGGTATGTCAGTGGATATTCTTCCCCATAACTTTCCTGGGACAAAACTACAGGCCAACATCTGATACATTTGTTTGTACAAAAAAATCTTAAATTGAGGGTAGTTAACACTGATTCCTTACACAATATTGCCTGCAGCTCTTGATAAGCTCCCTTTTCATTTTACCAATTCAAATTGCTCCCTTTGGTGAAAATCAATAAGTGGAGCTGCTGGTTGGGGGGCGTGGCTACCGCGCGACTGTATGGACGCATGAGACGGTAGCTCCGTAATACCGAGAGAAATACTCATTATCCGGGGTACTTTTGAAGTTTCCTACTGGCTTCATTAGACAGTATATCTACACCTCATACCGCCAAGATGACCCGCAAACGCAAAAACTTACCGCAACTGAAGAAATTACCACAATTCTTCCCGCGGAATCCTCGAGGCCTACTCCAAGATAGCGCTGACGGCGCCTCGCCTTCGGCATCCAGCAGCTCCGGATCGGAGGCCCCGAGTCCGGACCTCCACAACAGATCACCCCATGGATCTCCGGGGATGTCTACTCCACTCTCCCGCAGTCCGGCAAAATCCAAACCGAGGATGTCAGAGAATCCCAGCGCAGAACAGGTCAGTGGTGAGGGTGACCAGATGGAGGACACTAGGGAAATATCGGATACTATAGACATGTTCCCCACGTCTAATCAACCTGTATCCGACACCACTTTGAAAGACATGCTGGTCTCGCTACGTAGCACCCTACATAGTGACATGATGGATTGCATGAGGGGATTTAAGTCGGACATTAATGCTATGGGCGTCCGAGTCGACCATGTGGAGCACAAAATGGGCGAATTCGCAACTGCCATTAACTCAGTAGTAGATGCCCAGAACGATCAAACGGAGGAGGTGGCCTGGCTAAGAGCAAAAATCGCGGATTTAGAAGATAGATCCAGGCGTAACAATCTCACGCTAAGAGGCGTCCCGGAGCTGGTATTACCGGCGCAACTTCTCCAGTATGCTCAGGAGCTGTTGGGGGCCTTCCTGCCAGAATTGCCGGTATCGGATCTTGCGATCGACAGAATACATCGCCTTCCGAAGCCTGCGCATCTCCCGGGTAATATTCCGAGAGATGTGCTGATGAGAATCCACTTTTTCCAGGTTAAGGAAAAATTTACTTCAGCTTTCCGAACCAACAAACAGCCACCGGAACGCTATGCTAACCTCCAGGTTTTTGCGGATCTCTCACAGCATACGATGCAACGGAGGAAGGCACTTCTGCCTATCACAAAAGCCCTTCGGAATCACGCCATTCTTTATAGATGGGGATTTCCCTGCAAATTATCTATTACCAGGGAAGGCCAAACAACGACGATCAACAGTTTGGAGGATGGCCTGGACTTACTAAAACTCTGGAACATTCTCCCCTCTCCTGAGGACGCTACCCCAGCGCATCTGTCGAAGGTTTAGTCTCAAGACTCCTGGCAAGTAGTGGCTCGTAAGAAAAAAGCTTCGAGTCGTAACTACTAGGTCCCCGGATATTCTGATTGCCATCAAATAATCGTTCGCACGAATCTCTCGGTACGTGCGGAACTGTGTGAACGTTCACTCTTCCCCCTAACTTTACGACGGGCAGAATTGCTGCCTACTGATTCCAAGCCGGATCGTCTTTTTTACCTGTATGGCTAACGCCAAAGTTTTGGAACTCTTGTTTTGTCTCCATCTGTACTGGTTTTTTTTCTTTTCCCTTTTCTATGTTTTGTTTTATCCCTGGAACCTACCCCCTAACCTCTTGGGATGGACTCTGTGGTGTTCGGACCTTGTCACCTTGAAATGTGAAGTTGGATTGATTCAGAGCCTTACGCTCCAGCAGAGCTACTCTACATTCAAGGGAGATTTGTGGATCATTCTACTCATCATCTATTTTTATCACCAATGCTTAATATAACCTCCTTTAACGTCCATGGGTTAAACCACCCAGCAAAGCGAGCATCGGTGTGGAAGGAAGCAGAGACTACGTGCTGATGTTCTCTGTCTACAGGAATCGCACTTCCTGGCCAGTGATCCACCACCTTTCCACAATAAGAACTTTTCTCATGTTTTTTGCGCATCTGCTTCACAAAAACGCAAGGGTGTTGTGATTGCTATTAGGAACTCGATTGTCTTTTCATGTAGCCTCACAATAACAGATCCTGAGGGCAGATATATAATTTTGGTGGGCTCTCTTAACAATAAGACTTATACTATTGTGAACCTTTATGCTCCCAACACCCACCAGCTACGATTCCTCAAGAGACTGCTCGTTAAAATCAACGAAGTACGTCAAGGAGCTCTAGTATTGTGTGGGGACTTTAATTTAACGGTTGATTACCATATGGATACTACCACCAGGTCTCGTAGACCTCTTCCCTCTTTGCAGCGTTTGTTGTTGGGGGAGGGGCTCTACGACGTCTGGAGATGCCAGCACTCTAATGAGAGGGACTATTCGTTTCACTCCTCCAGACACAATTCGTATTCCAGAATTGACATGATCCTTGTAGATAGATTCCTGTTACAGGCAGTGTCCTCCTCCGCCATCCATGGCATCTCTTGGCATCTCTTGGTCCGACCACGCTCCGGTTTCGATAGAGGTGACGGAGGGGAATGCTCATAATGTGTCTGGGGTCTGGAGAGCGAGTGCTGGCGTGTTCGGATCTTCTACACAGGTATCGGAAGTATCCAAAAGTCTAAAAGAATTTTTTGTCACTAACACTGGTTCTGTTAACGACCCTATGGTTTTATGGTGTGCACACAAGGCTTTTGTACGAGGCATTCTACTACAGGCCAGTGTAAGACTTAAAAAACAGAGGTCCATCAAAATAGACAGTCTCCTGAAAGACATTGACTCGCTAGACAATCAGAACAAGACAGATCCCTCCCCCGCGAAGGCGCACAAATTAAACAACCTACGCTCTGAACTTAGACTGTTGCTATTAGAAGACCACAATAAATATGTCCATTACCTCAAATTAACACTACTACTCGGCAGGGAACAGAGCGGGTAAATACCTAGCCCAGCGTTTGAAAGCCCAACAATCTCGAACTACTATCCCCTACCTAATTAATTCCTCGGACAATAGCAAATTATTTAACCCCAAAGATATTGCTAACTCCTTCGCCCAATACTACTCTTCACTTTATAACCTTACATCTGACCCCACCACTACGCAACCTACGGAAGCAGGCATCCAAGCTTTTTTGGAGAGTGTTTCACTTCCTAAACTCTCCGAGGAACAATTTTCCACACTGAATGCCCCATTCTCACAGGCAGAAATACAAAAAATTATTAGATCACTACCGACGGGCAAATCCCCTGGTCCTGATGGCCTTCCAAGTGAATACTACTTAAAATTTGGCGATCTCTTGGCCCCAACGTTACAAACAATTTACTCACAAGCAGCTGCTACCTCCTCCTTTCCCTCGGAAATGCTAGCCGCATATGTTGTCACAATACCCAAACCAGGAAAAACACCAGACACTCCGGCCAATTTCCGCCCCATCTCACTTCTAAATACAGATGTAAAAATATATGCTAAACTATTGGCCCAGAGACTACTCCCCATATTGCCGACGCTTATAAATCCAGACCAAGCGGGATTTACGATGGGCCGACAAGCTTCGGATGCGACGAGACGGGTGGTGGATGTCGTGTGCCATGCGAGGACCTGTCGGACGCCTTCTCTGCTCCTCTCTTTGGATGCGGAGAAGGCGTTCGACAGGATTCATTGGAGATATACGAGATCTGCCCTTTGCAAATTTGGATTTGAAGGCCCTATCTTATCCGCAATATTAGCCCTATATTCCTCCCCCTCCGCGAGGGTATATACTTCTAGCATTCTTTCACGCCCTTTTAATATAACGAACGGTACACGGCAGGGATGCCCATTGTCCCCCTCCATTTTCAACTTACTAATAGAACCCCTAACTCAAAAAATTAGATCCCACCCAGACATCCAAGGTTTTACCTTCAGAGACAAAAATCATAAAATTAATCTATTCGCTGACGATATTATTCTATTTCTCACAGCCCCATCTCTTTCATTAAAACGTACTCAGTATATATTGGATGAATTCAGTAGTGTCTCCTACTATAAAGTTAATGATACTAAATCCCTCATCCTCCCCTTGGATATTCCGCTGCAGTTGAAGCTTAGCTTGCAAAAGTCTTTCCCCTACTCCTGGAAGGAGGATAGTATAACGTACCTGGGCCTGCAGATTACAGCCGACCCCAACAGATTAGCTGATATCAACTACACCTCGCTACTCCAAAAATTAACCATCGAATCCAAACGTATATCTAAAACAGAACTAACGTGGTCAGGACGCCTGGCCTCTTTTAAAATGCTATTGCTCCCACAAGTTCTTTATGTGTTCCGTACACTACCAGTTCCTATCAAATCCACTCACCTTAAACTACTTAATTCCCTTCTGAATAACTACATTTGGCAAAAGAAGAAGCCCAGATGCTGTAAAAATTTGTTAATAAAACATAGAAAAGTAGGCGGCATGGGCTTCGTGGAGTTACAAGACTATTTCAAGGCAGTCGTCCTTACCCAACTCAGTACTTGGTTTAATGAACAGACCCCTCCCCCCTGGAAAGACATCGAACAATCCATGTCCCCGACAGGTGACCTTCTTTCTTTGCTTTGGCTTGACCGGTTGAGACCTTTTCATCTACGACGACTACCGTTGACGATTCAGGCGTCTCTCTGGGCATGGAGGGAACTTGGACGTTGTGAACAAGGGGAGGGAGGAATGGTTGATGTTCCTATAGATATTGACTTACTTACCAAAGCAATACCTGGTCTTGTTCTTCACAAATGGAAAACCAGAGGTATCACTATTATCTCTGATTTATTATGTGGCGAACAAATCAAAAAGTTCACAGCATTGAGAACTGAATATGGTTTAGAACTGGATGAGATGTATAAATATGGTCAGGTATCACACTTTTTACGCTCATTGCCCACTTGCCGAATTTACATGAGGGATGATATCTGGAAGCTCTATATGAAGACACAAAAGTCAGTAAGGGGAGTCTCATTTTTCTATGGCCTTCTTCAACACAAAAATATAATTACTAAATCCTCCCCCTATTTAAAGTGGGAGGGAGAACTGGGGAAAACATACTCATTAAAACAGTGGTACCAAGCCGTTAACTCCATTTACAAATCATCTCACTGCGTTAACCACTGGGAACTGTACCAGAAAATATCCTTGAGGTGGTACCTTACCCCATATAGGATGTCTAAATTCTCCAAGGAGAACTCTAACCTGTGCTGGAGGGGTTGTGGAGATGTGGGCTCTCTTAAACACGTTCTTTGGTCATGCAAACATTTGACTAGCTTCTGGAACGGCGTATTCAGATTACTAGCTTCCCTCACGGGTATAATTTCTCCCTCTGAACCAGGGCTGGCCTTGTTGAATTTGGGTATTGAGAAATACCCTCCCCAATATCGAACGGTGGTGACACATGTTCTTCTAGCGGCCAGATCACTCATAACTCAGAAATGGAAAACAAATGTAGTTCCCAGCCTCTCTGAAGTAATCAATGTTGTGAAAACTAATTGTATTTATGAAACTTCACTATGTTACAGGTTAAGAAATGGTATGAAACGTGCTGAGGTTTGGAAAATATGGAGGGTTAAATACCACTAATCTATTTCCACACTCTCTTTATCTTCAATACCATTGATCCATCCCAAAACCCCTAACCTTTAACACCCCCCCCCATTTCCCTCTCCCCCTCTTTTTCCTTTCTCCTCCCCATTTTTTGTATGTTTCTTTCCTCCTTTCTCTAAACACTACTGTGGCTTTTAAAGTTCAAATTTACCTTTCTCTTATTGGAAGTTTGAAAGGAAAGCACAAGTATGCTGAAAGGGGTTTAGCTATAGTGTGTAGAATGGTGTCCTTAATTCTCAATGCATATATGAATATACGATTGTATACATCATTATGATCTTATGTACCTACTCAGATTATGTCTGTACTTGGTAATGATATTGCCTTGTTATAGCTCCTTTCATGTTTAAGACATATGTTACTGTCTATTTTTTGTATTTCTGAAAATTCTAATAAAAACTAAATAAAAAAAATAAAAAATAAGTGGAGCTGCTATAGGGGCAACATTGGTCACAAACCTAATAGATTCCCACAATTCCTAGTAAGGCTCCAACCTGTTTTTCCCACTGGTTAGGGACAACTTTTTATTGCATCAATCTTGTATATCGGGCTTAGTATAGACTGATGGGCTGACCAGAAAAACAAATGACTTCCCTTATCCAAACAAGTTATATGGATGGAGAAATCCCCCCCTCTGGGGATTCTCCACTATCAAAATACACTGATTAGTGGTTGTAACCACTGATTTATGTGAGTTTTGCAGCATAGCCGTTTGACAGAAGATGATCTAATAATTTACCGTACTTCTTCGTTGAACAGGGGGGCCAAACACAGATCAAAATTTGTCCGCTCCCTGCTAAACTGGCCAAATTGTGATCCATCAATATCCAGCCTTATGACCCCACCTTGTGAAGTGCTGTATCCCAAATATCAAGTTTCTTTAACGTATATTGCACATTTTTTGGATTGGCTGTTAACCCAGCCTTACCAACAGAATCTAAAACTGCCTCGACCTTCTGAAGGTGGGAATTGTAGTTAAAGCGGTTCTGCACTCATAATAATACATTTGCCCATTCTGTTGCCTGTAGACCATACATTTGATAATGCCACGTGTTTTTTTTTTTTTTTTGATTCATCTACCTTTTGTAATCCGTAGTATTTTATTTTCCTCCCCTGCGGCGATGGGCGGTCTCTTGCGGGGATCAGCATCACTTCCTGCTTAAGCCCGCACTGTCTCCTGGGATCTCATCCAAGTAATCCCAGGAGACATTGCGGCTAATGCACCCGACATCTCGCGAGATTTTGGCTAATACAGCCGACATCTCGCGTGATTTCGGCTATTACAGCCAAAATCTCGCGAGATCTCGGCTGTAATAGCCGAAATCACGCGAGATGTCGGCTGTATTAGCCGAAATCTCGCGAGATGTCGGGTGCATTAGCCGCAATGTCTCCTGGGATTACTTGGACGAGATCCCAGGAGACAGTGCGGGCTTCAGCAGGAAGTGATGCTGATCCCCGCAAGAGACCGCCCATCGCCGCAGGGGAGGAAAATAAAATACTACGGATTACAAAAGGTAGATGAATCAAAAAAAAAAAACATGTGGCATTATCAAATGTATGGTCTACAGGCAACAGAATGGGCAAATGTATTATTATGAGTGCAGAACCGCTTTAAGGGAACCTGACAATATCCTTTAGGAAGATCAAAGGTGATAATGTACCTGGCGAGACACTTTCTATCAACATCCACCCGAGGCATAGGATAAGCATACAATTTAGATATCTAATTGAGTTCCCTGTCATTGTTGCAGAACATCATGCGGACAATCAGCTTAGAGATTTGCTGTCCAAGGACCACGGGTCTGGAACGCTCTATTGACCTAAATCCGCATGGAAGAAAACCATCAGGTCTTCAGGAAAAAAACTCAAGACCTACCTCTTCTAAAGAAGCGTGACAACAAAGCACGAATACAGCGCCCTGAGGCGATTCAGTTTGCATTGTAGCACTATACAAATAATTCATTCATTCATTCAGAGATGAGCCCAGTAGGACCAGTTGCTGTGGTTTCCCCTTTAAGCCCAAGGGCAAAGATTTCTTTGAGTTTCAGGTAACCAGTAATGGCTTTAACTTTACCTGAATGTGAGAATCAGCCACACTATCATGATAAATTATATTAGTTTAGCCAGGTTTTAAAAGGACCAAATCTACGACTGTCTCTTGGGTTAAAGGTTCTGTAGAGGACTTCCATCCATGATATGCTTAACAGTTCCACTTGGTGTCTCCACTGAGAGTCTAATAATGCCTCCATCAGGTGTCCTTCTATTGAAAGAAAACATATCTGCCTTCCAGTCCCAGTAAGCCAGGTGTGTCTCCTCCACCATACATAGAACTCTTTTTACTATACCCATTATGCATCGAGTTCTGGCAATGGACGGAGGAGATGCTGTCATTCAACTGCTCCTCCTCCTTTTACAGAACTAAATACATCATGGCCCACCCTTTGCAGCCATAACAGCATCAACTCTTCTGGGAAGGCTGTCCACAAGGTTTAGGAGTGTGACTAAGGGAATGTTTGACCATTCTTCCAGAAGTGCATTTGTGAGGTCAGGCACTAATGTTGGATGAGAAGGCCTGGTTTGCAATCTCCTGGTGCCCCATCAAAGCCAGTGAGACCTAGAAGTGAGGGGAAAAAAGAGCTGCAGACATGTGCAGCACTGGATCAAATGAGGGTTTCAGGTAATTATAAGGGGGAGTGAGGGGCCAAAATCAATGCCTAAACATTTTTTACCTTCATGCCAGGAATGCATTAGACCCCTTTCATACTGAGGCATTTTTCAGGCGCTAAAGGGCTAAAAATAGCGCCTGAAAAACGCCTCCTCTACCACCCCAATGTGAAAGCCCAAGTGCTTTCACACTGTGGTGCTGCGCTGACAGGACGTTAAAAAAAAAAAAAAGTCCTGCAGTCCTGCAAGCAGCATCTTTGGAGTGGTGTATACACCGCTCCTGCCATTGAAATGAATGGGCACTGCTGCCGAAAGTGCCTGCAAAGTGCTTTGGCAGCAGTGCTACACAGGCATATTTAACCCTTTCTTCAGCCGCTAGCAGGGGTTGAAAGCGCCCCACTAGTGGCCGAATAGCACTGCTAAAACAGTGGTAAAGTGCGCTAAAACTAGGGTCACTTTACCGCTAACGCTGCCAGCGGCTCAGTGTTAAAGGTGTCTTAAGGTAAAAAGTGTTTAGGCTTTAAAAACACTTTAAGGCTGGGTTTACACTTGAACACACAGCGGCTCACAGCAGGAGTCCGATGCGTCTCCATTCACTGTTTCAGGTCCGATTTCAGCCTGAATTTTGGGCTGAATTCAGACCTGAAACATGCCAAAAGACACACAGGGCTCCGGTGCAATTCGCACTGGAGCCGCTGCAGAGATGTATGAACTGACTGCATAAAGACCCCGACACAATCTCCTGCTATGCAAATTGGATGTGGGGAAATCTGCATCCAATTCGCACAAGTAGGAACCCAGCCTAAACCATTACCAAGCCTCCAGGCTTCAGAACCCAGAACAGAATGTAAGTATTAAGTCATTATTCATAAGCCCCTTGTGATATGTAAGTGAGAAAAAGAGTCTGTGAATTTAATGGAGTTTTAAACTAAAATTCTAATTGGTCATTTAAAGTGGTTGTAAAGGCAGAAGGTTTTTAATCTTCATGCATGCTATACATTAAGATAAAAATCTGTGTTCAGCAGCCCCCCTTTATACTTTACTGAGCCCTTCTCTATCCAGTGATGTCCACGAGTCCCTCGGCCATCCAGACTCTCCCTCCTGATTGACGCAGCAGCAGCGCCATTGGCTCCCACTGCTGTCAATGTCAATTGGCCAATTAGGAGACAGAGGGGTGGCGGGATGGACACACGGAGCTGCAGCTCGGGTGCCCCCATAACAAGTTGCTTGCTGTGGGGGCACTTGGAAGGAGGTAGGGGCCAGGAGCAGCAAAGAGGGACCTGAGAAGAGGAGGATCTGGGCTGCTCTGTGCAAAACCAACGGCATAAAGCAGGTAAGTATGACATGTTTGTTATTTAAAAAAAAACACTAGACTTTACAATAACTTTAAAGCAGCAATTTTATCTTTTAACTTATTTTCCTACTCCCGTTTAAATAAATCAACCCTATAGCATCCTAAATTATGTAAGAGAAGCGCACTATTACATTATTAAACATTATTTGCATTTACCTCTTCATGCAAGAAAAAAAAACTATATAAATATGTTGATTTATGACTAAATAACATTAGTGAACCATCTGGGAATGACAAGAAGCATACAGTTTCTGTAATTTTGCCCTAAGCAAGGATAAACATGCAAGAAATTTCACTTGCATCTCTTTCCCAGAAAAAATGTCCTCTGTGTGGTTCTCCTTTGCCTTCCTTCCAGCCGATTTGCCCTGTTTGATATACTGCTAAAGCTTGACATCTGCCCCCGGCTGTCTAATATAGCCCTTTTTGCTGTTTTTGTGTTCGACACTTACTGAATCTAAATCTATAGTTGCCCTACCATATTGCATGACATTTCACTGTATTTCAGCCAGCCACCAATACAAGCAGTTACAAAATGTGTAGCTGGGCAATGCCCCTTTATAAGCTGACGCTGATTGCGTTGCCAAATTATAAATGCATCTGCTCTAGTGAATCTTTGTCAGTGGCTGCTTTTGTATTCCAGAGGGAAAATAAGATTTTCTTTAGCAAACTCCCATTGGATCCCAGAAATACCATCTTCTATACACTTTATATGATCTATTATATTGAACACATGCACACGCTTTAAAAAGAGTCACCTTTAAAGCTTTTTTTTATACAAAGGTCTGAATTTTTTCTAGCCAGCTTTTAGTTGACAAACCGTAAATGGACACTGCTCCGAGACTGTTGAGACTCCCTCACATAACCACTTGGTGCTGATCCCACCAATAAGCCTGGATCTGATCTCCAATGGCAAATCACCTCACACCGATATCAAAACATATTTCAAGTCATTAACTATAAGATGATCAGCAAAAAACTTCCTGCCTGAGTTTTCAACTTCTCAAAACTGACAGTTATTGGTTTTCAAAATTTTCCAACAGAAAATACAAGACGGCACACATTGTTGTGCGTTTCACCTTTAAATAAGGCTTTTTGCAGAGATAGCAACTATTTTCCTTCCCTTGTATACGGTAAGTCTCAGGTAGGGTTATTTGGGTTTATGTTAGGCTTCATGTACACGAGACATTTTTACAACCTCTCCTAAACGATTTAACTTGACAGATAGCAACCCACGTTTAAAACGTCCGTCTTGCCACGTTTACATGGCACGTTTTGACGTGTTTGTGTTTAGAAGCGTTTCTAAAAAAAAAACGAAAAACGCCTATAAACGAAACGCGGGTTACCCCGTGTTTGGCGTCTGAAACGCTGGAAAATTCGGCGTCTGAACTCATTTTTCTGCCTTCAAAAAAAGGCCTATTAAGGCAACTGCCTCAAAATGACAGTAAATGAACCTGCGTACATGTACACATAAGATAACATTGAATGAGTTCAGGGGCAGCTGAAGAAAGTGTCCAACTGCCTCTGAATGTCCGTTTCGCAGCAGCAGTGTACATGGGGCCTAACTTAGTTTTTCTGAATAAAAAATAAACTAAAATCTATGAGGGGGAAATAAGAATAAAGGCTGATCATAAATGTGGCAATTGTATTCACTTCAACAGCCCAACATGACACTTAAGAAAGGATGGGGTCATTAAGTGGAAGTGCCCCAAGGGCAGTAATTAACACTTTATTTTCTCTTCAAAAAATGGGAAGCAGGTAGGGGACATGGGTGTGTTATTGGTGGGATGCATAATAAATAGGGTTTATTTTTTTTGGGATGGGAACACATTTAAATATCTATGATCAGCCTATATTAATAATACTAACAAAGGAAAAAGGGAGGCAAAATAAAACAGTAAAAGTAATTAAAAAATAACAGTACTTTTTTTACATGTCAACATTTTTTACATGTCTAAGTATAATTATTCTATCCATGCCTGAAGCTTAGTTGCAAATTGTATTAGGAAACAAATAGAACTGAAATTGTGATTAGAAATAAAATGTGTACTTATCAAAAATCTTTTTTGTGTCTTTACATAAAAAGCTGAAAGGTAACATAAAAAACTAATTCTATCAAACCTGTATATGTATTTATAGCATGAGAGCTAAGTAGTCAAGCACCATTAGTTCTATTACTGATCTATTCAACCCCTTTGAGATCACAATCTTTTTCAGACTTAGATAGGCAAACATAATTTAGCCAAATGGAGCATTATTTTGACTGGTGATGTGAATAATTTTTTGATCATTATTATCCATATACTGTATACTATTAGCCATATACATTTACCATAAAGGTGATGAAGAATGGCCGATTCCAAAAAGTTGATTAACCACTTCCCGCCCAAGGTACGTCCAGGGACGTCCTTGACTTTCCGGGGGTATATCTGAATGATGCCTGAGGCCACAGACATCATTCAGATATCGGCTTTTTCAGCTGGCGATTCCCTGCACCATAAGAATAATCATAGCGGCTGTTCCGCCACTTGATCGTTCTTACGGGAGGCGGGAGGGGACATCCCCCCCTCCCGCCGCCCTCCGGTGCTTCTACTGACTCACCGCTTCCCCCGGATAATACCATAGAGATTTCCGGCGGACCAGATCGTCCCCGGAGTCTCTATGATCGTTATAATGATGTTATGACATCACGCCCGGCCTCTGCATTAAAAATGACGGCGCCGATTTGGCTAGGAAGCCAGGATCGGTTTTGTTTTGTTTTTATTTTAGGCTTCTCAGCCTAGAGGTGAGATATGGGGTCTTATTGACCCCATATCTCACTGTAAATAGGTCCGACCGTGCCATATTTCTATTACAAGGGATGTTTACATTCCTTGTAATAGAAATAAAAGTAATCAATTTTTTTTTTTTTTTTTTAAGTGTCAAACTAAAAAAATAAAAGTAAAATTAACAATAAAAAACTAAATTAATTAAAGCGCCCCTGTCCCCGTGAGCTCGTACGCAGAAGCGAACGCATACTCAAGTCCCGCCCACATATGAAAACGGTGTGCAAACAACACATGTGAGGTATCGCCGCGAACGTTAGATCAAGAGCAATAATTCTAGCACTAGACCTCCTCTGTAAGGCAAAACATGTAACCAGTACAAAATTTTAAAGCGTTGCCTATGGGGATTTTTAAATACCAAAGTTTGGCGACATTCCACAAGCGCGTGCAATTTTGAAGCGTGACATGTTGGGTATTTTCTAGGCATATCTTCATCTATCACATTATGCAAAAAAATTGGGCTAACTTTACTGTTTTTTTTTTTAAAGCATGAAACAGTTTTTTTTAATGAAAAAACGCGTTCAAAAAATTGCTGCACAAATACCGTGCGAGATAAAAAGTTGCAACAATTGTATTCTCTAGGGTCATTGTATTCTCCAGGGTCATTGTATTCTCTAGGGTCTTTGCTAAAAAACATATATATATATATATATTTTTTTTTTATATATGCATATGCTAAAAAACATATATAATGTTCGGGGGTTATATGTAATTTTCTAGCAAAAAAATGATGAATTTTACATGTAGGAGAGAAATGTCAGAATTGGCCTGGATGCGAAGTGGTTAAAGAAATTTGTTGTGACTTTATCCTCATTATATATTTTGCCAGCAAAGTAAAAAATCATTTGTATGTGCCCAATACTGCACGAATCAGCAGAGATTTAGTTACCCAGTGAAATGCAACTATTCTGAGAACTTTCAGATTTAACATTCAAGATCTGATCCCTTTTGACTGACTTTATGGACAGGTCTGGTCTGGTCGCTGATTATACAATCTGATAATGCAGTACATTATTCAAAGCACAAAAGATGATATGGTACAATAATTAGACCATAGTGGTCCATCATAGTCACTTATTAACGTAGCCTTGAATTGAATGTAAAGTACCAATAGACCAAAAAATCCAGTTGAACGTGTAACAATTATGTAACCACCTTAAAATATCAGTCTTCTGGTTCCTGCATAAACAGAAATTAGTGATTATGTCTTTGATTAAAAGGAAGGGGGGGGGGGGCAGTCAGGTGCTCCTTCTTACATGGGGGCTTAGTAATCAGACCAGATTTTCCACCTTTTCAAATAATAATTTCTTTCAGGAATGGTCAGCTGGCCAGTGCGTAGCTCACCCAGAGACATGAGATCGTCACAACATAGAGCAGCCATATTCAGGAACTTTAGTTCTTCATTTGAAACTAGATAAAAAGTTTTATGTCAATGTTCAGTTGTAGACATATACCGAACAATCTCAAGGCAGATATAGGTCCTTTGCTAGAAAAGGGGCTGCGTTTTTATAAAATAAAAATATGAAATGACAAAATCTAATATTTTGGCCTTTCTAAAAATATAGAAGCGATACATTTCTGACCATATAACACTGTTTTAATTTTATTAAGTGTATTTTATTAAGTGTATGTATAGCTAAAATGTATTTTGTTTCAAATACAGTAGATCGTGATTAGAACTCTTGTTGCCGTGTGTGTGCAGATTCACATTCACTAAGGCCATACATGATTTGAATCTCGTCCGGTTGAGCAGGAACCATCGAGATTCGAACCCTGTATGACAAGACTAAAATGTACCAAATTGATCAATCAACTTGGGTAAAACTAGCATGCTGGGTTGTACCTTTGATTATCGATAGGGACTACTATAGCCACTAGCAATAATCACTGTCTTCCCCTGGGAGGGGATAGCAACAAACAAAATGAAATGCTCCTTATTTTTTCCAAAAAAGCAAAAAAAATAAAAGTTTCACTATATATACACTTTGGGAATATCTATGTACATCCAAGCCAATGAACATTGTTTAAGCAGAATGACAACTCACATACATGCATTGCTTTGGGAAACCCTGTTTTTGGAGGTTTTCATATATTCAAGTCAATGTATAGGTAGCAATAGTTACTCATATTCAATTGCACTTCTTCTGTGATGTTGAAGTCGTTTTACAACTCATCCCAAATGTCTTTGATGTATATTTGGTATAAAATAGGCTAAGTTTTATTAAGCGTTAATATCAATTAAACAAAAATAAGACCTGTTAAACATTGTACTGCAAAGAAATGTAGATTCATGTAGATCTTACCTGGAGGTCGTTCAGTATCCGATGCTGGAGCTGCAGTACAGCATACAACACCAGTAAGGACAAGCAGGTACCCCAGTAAAGTCATGACTGATTAGCACTATGTTTCATTTGCTCTCTGCCTATTCTAGCTGCTTCTTCAACTTCAGCAGGAACCGAAGTATGCCAGACCACTGAGGGACCTGGTTTATAATCTCCAAATTAACTTCTGCCTTGTTGGAGTTTCACAATCAGTGTTCAAGAATGCAAGAGGTGGGAGGTGATCTCTCCCTTCTGTCTACTCCCCCCCTCTGTGAAGCAAACACAACAAAAACTTAAATTGTGGATCTTTAAACTACTCTCCTGTTGGAGATTGCTCCTCGCTTGCTTGTGCAATAAGGTAAACATGGAGTTGCATAAATTAAACTTTGCTTTGTGTTTATCAGGAAACCCTGGCAGCTTTGTTTAAAGGATTTCTGTGGAAAGTATTGCAAAACCTGCTAATATTACAAAAGGAAAAGAGGGAAAGTACTGTTTGTGTCAGACCTTTGAATGAACAAACAATTAATAAAAAAATGTCATAACTTTTTTTTTTTGCAACAATGGATAGAAATAAATAAATCTATTTATTACAGATATTTATAGATCACTGTCAATTTATTCAGCACTTTACATATATGTTTTACATTCACATAAGTCTCTGCCCTCTGGAGTTTACAATCTAGGGCAAATTTACCCGAGGCTCTAATTGGCTTAAACGGGTGGGCTCAGTACCACCTGGCTTGACAAAAATCAAAGAAGCTGAGCAGAAAATTTTCAGCCAAACAGTACCTGCATCCAATCAGATACAGTCACTGTCAGTGGCGTAGCTAGCACATCTGGCACCCAGGGCTAGTCATTTTTTTTGCACCCACCTCCCAAGAAAAATGGTATTTGGCAATATAGCGGTGCCATGCCAAAACTGTGGGTGTAGTCAGATTGCATCAACAGTGGGATGGGCTTAAATGGGCATATGCTTTAATGACTGTGCCACAAGCAAATACAAGATATGTAACAGACAGTAAAAACCTCAGTACACTCATTTTAATAAAAAAAATCTGTTCTGTTGCATATACTTTACTATTACTACACACAGCTAACCTTAAGGTGATATTAACCACTTGCTGATCGGCTCACGCTGGTACATGTTGGCAAAGTGGCACGGGTGCATAAAACGTACCCATTCGTCTTCAGCAGCTAGTGAGCACACCTTGGGAGCATGCCCGCAGGTCCCGTTGACTCTATGTCTGCCAGTGGTCTGCGATCATGGCGCGGAGAGGGAAGGCATTTCCCTGTTCTGCCTAGCAACATGACAGGGATCTACTGCTCCCAGTGATCAGGAGCAGTGATCTGTCATGTTCTAGTGAGCCCACCCCCCCTACAGTTAGAACATGCTAAGGGAACAGAGTTAACCCCTTGATCGCCCCCTAGTGTTTAACCCCTTCCCTGCCAGTGACATTTACACAGTAATCAGTGCATTTTTATAGCACTAATCGATGTATAAATGCCAATGGTCCAAAAATAATGTCAAAAGTGTCCAATCTGTCTGCCGCAATGTAACAGTCAATGTTTATATATTTTGGGGGGATATTTATTATAGCAAAAAGTAAAAAATATTGCTTTTTTTCAAAATTGTCTCCCTTTTTATTGTTTATAGCGCAAAAAATATAAAACACCGAGGTGATCAAATACCACCAAAAGAAAGCTCTATTTTTGGAAAAAAAAGGACGTCAATTTTGATTGGGTACAACGTTGCACGACTGAACAATTGTCAGTTAAAGCGACGGACCTGCTTGGATGCCCATATAGCAAGTTGCTTGCTGTGGGGGCTACCGGCAGGAGGGAGGGACCAGGGGCTCCAGCGAGGGACCCAAGAAGAGGAGGATCCAACCTGCTCTGTGCAAAACCATTACACAGAGCAGGTAAGTATAACATGTTTGTTATTTAAAAAACCAAAACCAAAAAAAAAACAAAAAACAAGACTTTAACCTCTTCAGCCCTGGAAGGATTTACCCCCAGCTATGAGCTGATTGGTTGTCATGCACAGCTGCTACAGATTCTGTCTGCTCTAGTTTTGATAAATTCCCCTAAGACAGACGCGGAGACAGGTCCTGTATGCTGAGCTACTTTTTGCTGCATCTTACTCCACCAGAGAGCTTCACCTATAGAAGTGGGGGCACAGATCCGAATGCAGACTCTGTGTGTTCGGATACATGCATCTCTTTCTGTTTACATGTCAAATTTTGACATTTGACTATGTCCATGCAGCTGCTGCTTCCCAATTGACTTTGACTGGACTGCCTGCACAGGGATGCACAGAACAACAAGTATCTCCACAAGGCACACGGCCTTCAGACTAATTGTTATGTGGGCCAAATAGCAGGAAAGAGGAGATTTAGAGCAATAAAAAGAGAAGTATGGGAATTTTATTTTTTAAATAATACTTACCTAGGTGGATGCTGCATCTGTCCCCCCACTGGCTCTTAGCCCTTGTACACACGGTCGGAGAATCTGTCGGAATGAGTCTTATCGGACCGTGTCGTCAGATAATCCGACTGTGTGTGGTATGCATCGGACTGATTCCGTCCGAATCTCCGTCCGACCCAATTTTCCAACATGTTGGAAATATTTCCTGACCAACTGGGCCGGACGGACCTAATCCGATCACGTGTAGAGCATTTTCATCGGACCAAGTGCCACGCATGCTCAGATCAAATTCCTACATCAAAGATATTGGCTACTAGCCTGAATGTAGTCCCATCGTAACGAAATTACGTCATCATGTTCTGAAAGATCGTATTTTTCGCCAACTTGGCCCGACCGTGTGTATGCAACAGTTTCGGACACAATCCGCCGGACTAAATCCGACGGGCAAAATCCGACGGATTTGGTTGGCAAAATCTCCGACCGTGTGTACGTGGGCTAAGGCTGAGAACCATCAGCTGAAAATGGGTCACAAGAGTGCAAAACATTCTGCACTGCTGTGATCCACAGGAGAAGTACAGCCAAACAACAAATAAATCGATCACACGACCTGCCTCTCTGCTCCTGTTTGGCATTACTTGAGACAATTGATAAATGTCCCCATTAATATTGTGCACTCACTCTCCAGTGTCTCCTCCTGACCTCCCATAAGCCTAAGGCCCCCACTGCACCCCAAGTCCAGGGCCTCCTTTGAACCCCCTCAAGGGCCTCCTCCACCTCTTTCCTTCAGCCCAGGGCCTCCACTGCACCCCCCCATTCCAGGCCTCCTCAGTTCACCCCAGCCCAGGGCCTTCTCTGCACCCCTGCCCAGGCGCCCCAATCCTTTGCCATACAAACCCCAGCTTCCTAATCCAGGGTCTTCTGCTCAAAACCCCTCTCCTTGTCCTAATAAATGCCTTCCAGTTCCATGAAGGCTCTCCAATGCTGAAGCGTAGCTCTGGAATTCCTTTCTATAGCACTGGCGGGCAGGAGGCGTGATTCAGCGCTAGTGCCCCTGCGCAGTCTCCCTCCTATTTGCCTCTCCTGTATTGGGAAAACTATGCAGAGCTTCCCAGTTCTGGTGTGGGTGCAGGAACCCTTGGCGGTGCCCCCTAGATGCGTCACCTGGGGGGTGCGCCTCCTGCCACCCCTAGTTTGGTCCTGGTCACTGTTTGGGTATTCTGACAGCTGCACGTGCTGGGTATCAGAATACAGTAGCTAAGGTGCATTAGCGTGATTAAGCGTGGATGAGGGAATTGAGTGATTTCTCTCATTCAGCTCATGGGGCTTAACATGTATGGCCAGCTTAATAAAAGATATTTCTCACATGTAGAAAATTATCCATTTAAATGAGTCTGCTTGTTATGAATACGATGTTCATAAATTGTAAATTTTTGGCTGAAAAGTATGCAAGTTTACCACAAGAATGAAGGAATAACCTATAAAGCATATAATATGCTGATCCACAAGGGCCAATCATTTGAAGGAATGGATAACCCAGCATCCTTTGTATAAAAATGGGGTCACATTAGCCATATTGTTAGCATCTGCTGGTTCCGGAGAGCTGACAATTGTATTTAGGGCGAGATATTGCTTTGTTTTTTATTTTATTTAGCCACGTCCCTCCATGTCAGTGTCCAGCTTCTTATGTCTTTTGTTTAGCAAAAGCTTCTTTATTAGCCCTACAAATGGCCACGAGGCATACATTATACAATCTGAATGTACAATCATAAAACAATAATAATAATATTAATCACTATTATTAATGATACATTCTTGGTGATTGCCCTAAAAAGAATAAATGCATACAAATGTTGTAAAATGATTTGTGTATAACGTGAACCATACATTATACAATCTTTCCGATGGCTGCCATAATGTTCCTGACAAACAGGAAAACATAGAAAATAAACACTAACACTTGTGCTGGTTGGAGAGATCTAAGATCTATTTTTGCGCTGAGCTTTTGGGGTTTTACTTTATCTATTTTATACAGCAAGAAAAAAAAATCCTAAAAAAATGTTTCTATTCTATGTGAACATTCACTTTTAGATTTAAACCTGTCAAACATTTACTACATTTGGCAAGAAGGGTCATCTAGTCCGCTCCATCTCAAGTAAAGGATTTTTGCGTGCTGCATTATCTGCTTTTACCATCTCAAATAAACTGGCAAATTCCAGTGCCTCAGTGGGTTGAAGGAACTCTGCCTAAACTACTAGGAAGTTCCACAAAGTTTTGACCAAGTAAATCTTCCTGTAGTTTTAACCACTTCAGCCCCGGAAGGATTTACCCCCTTCCTGACCATCTTTTGCGATTCGGCACTGCGTCGTTTTAATTGACAATTGCGTGGACGTGCGATGTGACTCCCAAACAAAATTGCCGTCCTTTTTTCCCCACAAATAGAGTTTTCTTTTGGTGGTATTTGATCACCTCTGCGTTTTTTAAATTTTGAAAAAAAACACATTATTTTTTACTTTTTGCTATAATAAATATCCTCAAAAAATATTTAAAAAACATATTTTTCCCTCTGTTTAAGCTGATACGTATTCTTCTACATATTTTTCGTAAAAAAAATAATCGCAATAAGCTTTTATTGATTGCTTTGCGCAAAAGTTATAACGTCTACAAAATAGGGAATAGTTTTATGGTATTTTTATTATTATTTTTTTTTTACTAGTAATGGAGGCGATCAGCGATTTTTATCATGACTGCAACATTATGGCAGACACATCGGCCAATTTTGACATATTTTTGGGACCATTGGCATTAATACAGCGATTAATGCTATAAAATTGCATTGATTACTGTAAAAATGTCACTAGCAGTGAAGGGGTTAACCACTAGGTGGCAGTGTAGGGGTTAAGTGTTCCTAGGGGTGTGTTTCTAACTGTATGGGGATGAGCTGTGTGTGACACCACACTGATCGCTGCTCCCGATGAGAGGGAGCAGACGATCAGTGTGCTGTTACTAGGCAGAACGGGGAGATGCTGTCTACATCGGCATCAGTTCTTGAGCTCCATGACACGATCGTGCGTATCCCATCGGCGATTGAGTCCACAGGACCCGTGACCACGGGCCACGGCGCTCTCGGCAGGTATGCGTGCAAGGCAGGGAATTCAAAGTAACGTATGGGTATGTTACTTTGCCCAGCCGCGCCATTCTGACAACTTATATGTGCAGGAGCCGGATCGGGAAACGGTTAACTGGAGTTCTAATGAGGCATTAAAACCCCTTTCACATGGGGCAGACTGCGGCTGCAATCTATATGCTCAAAAGGGGATCTCTCCTCTGATTCCAGCTGAGCAAGCAGAGGACAAGTCCGCTCATGCACTGACATGGACACAGACCGCCTGTCCGTTTACACCCTACTGCCTTCCAATCAGATTGGATATGCTGGACCTCCCTGTATTACCATTGATTGTCCCATCTACTCCCCCCACTCCTTGCACCTTGCAAGATTACAAAATTTTTGATCCAGAAACTCAGAAGCTTGGCCCATAAACAAATATACTTCCTTGCTGAGTAAGCACTAAGTTTTCAAATATTTCTGAAAATGTATTGGTGTGTTGCTGGAAAGGAAAAAAAAAATACTCCTTTAAGCACTCACTATCTCTAAGTTAACCACTAAATCGCCTATATGTTGTAAATGAGCCTTACTGCCTTAGGTTAACAGTGTTAAATACAGATTAAAACTGGAGCAGACAGAATCTGGAGCAGCTGTACATGGTAACCAATTAACTTCAATCTTTCTTATTCAAAGCTTAAGGCTGGGTTCACATTGCAGCGATGCGGAAACGCCACGAATCCGCTGCGGGTTCCCGCATCGCATACCTCCCGGCGGCAGTTCACACTGCCCTATGCGAACTGCTGGGAGTGTCAGTGAAACGTTAATGACACCCCCAGATCAGTTTGCATATCGCAGTGCGATCTGCAAACTCGGACAGGAATCGGATCGCATGGTGTGAACACACATGCGATCCGATTCTGCTGCGGACCAAAAAAAGGGTCCTGTGCGAGTTTGGGCCGGGTGCGATGCGAATTCAGCCATACTATCTGTATGGCTGAACTCGCATTGTACAGAGATCGGATGTGATTTGCACTGCAGTGCGGTGCGAATCACATCCGATTCTCGTCACCGCTGCAATGTGAACCCAGCCTTAAGTGGTAGTAAACCAATGAATCCCCTCCCCCTCCCAAAAAAAAACCTGCAACACAATAGCATAATGTACTAGTATGCATCACATACTAGCATATTATAAAATACTTACCATAGAATGAAGCCCCTCAGTGGTGCCCGGTCACCGCTGAGGGGCTAACATGTCCCCCCCAGCATTTCTCCTGGGGTCGTGGACTCCGGCACTGTGATTGACCAGAGCGTGATGATGTCACTCCTGCAGCAAGACTCTTTGAACTTCTAGCACAATATGTTGGACCTTCAGAGCGCATGTGCCGATGACGTCAGCGGCTGCATGCAGGGTCAATATCTCCTAAACCGTGCACATTTAGAAGATATTCATTTTGCCTACAGGTAAGCCTTGTTATAGGCTTACCTGTAAGTAAAAAATTACAAAGTGGGGTATAAAAGCAACTTTAAGGCCCCTTTCAGACAGAGAGGACTGCCTGTCCGTTTCCATCTGACTGTCATCCAATCTGCTCTGCCAGACGGATGGGGAATGTTTCCATCCGTCTATTTTTAGTGGACCGGATCAGATCAAACACCAGCAGGTGTCCGCAGACACATGTTCACTGACACCCACTGCCCCATAGAGAACAATGGGTGATCCAATCAGGTCCACCTGAAAAACAAACAGACAGACCCGATTGGCCTGCTGGTGTGAAAGGGGCCTAACAAAGCAAGCTGAAGATAGAAGCTGGTTGGTTGCCATATACAAATCCAGATTCTGTCTGCCCCCGTATTCATAAATTCCCCTGCCATATGTTATTAGGGTATTTTTTTTTTTTTGCACCTTATTAATCATTTTGCTGCACAATTCCATGCATATTATGATTTGCCGTTTTGCTAATTCAATTGAATGTCTAATAATTTGTGGGAGGAATGTCTCCAAGTTGGCCATGCATAACATGAGAATGTCATTTTAAAAGTAATTTTAAATATTTTTAAATCTGCAGCATTCAATAAAAAGCTAGTAGGTGATTCTACCAACTGTACTTCTGCATTATCAGACACAAGCTTCCAATGGAGATTGTAAGTGGCCCTGTCAACATACTGTATATTGCACAGCTATAGTCCACTATTGTCAAAATAAAGAAACCCATCTTTGGCTTGCAGCCATTACTTGTGTTAAATGCATGTAGACAGGAAGTGGCTGCAAATAGCTGCAGGAGATCAGCAATACTGAAATGCAACAAAGGATAAAAAGGTGAAAACTAGTATTTTAAATAAAAAATGGAAATTGTTTATGATACACAGTGCTTTCATTATCATTTATTTAGGATTTACATATATTTTAACACCAAGGTAGAAATAAGCACTTTTGAAGTGCTTGTTAATACACACCCATATTTTTGTACATGCAAGCTAGGGGTATTATCCTATCATCTCCTTTTCTCCAGTTCATTCATTGAGCTGTGAGCATAGGTACATCATAATTTACCATCATCATTCTCTGTATGAAATGTATCCATATAAGTTGTCCATATACACTGTTCCATTTTTGGCCTGTTGACTTGAAGACCTGTGCTGATTTTCTGCATGCCCTACAGTAAAAAGCTGTGCAAGTCAGAGCTGCTCTGTTAGCAAGAGCAACTGCATTGAAAGTAGTATTTTCATAATTTAAGTGTTGCTCATATTTTGATATGGGATAATAACCAGTAAGAGGCTACCATCATCACCCATGACAATGTTCTCACTTTTTGCAAAATATATGTGTGAAAAGAGGCCAAATTTCCATTTCCTATGTAGAACAAGGAAGGATTTAAACATTGATCATGTGCAGTGGTCACCATTATACAAGTAGAGTGGTTAAAGCAGAGGTCCAGTCTGTAAAAAAAAATAAAAAATTCAAGTCAGCAGCTACAAATACTGAAGCTGTTAACTTTTAATAATCTTGGACACTTGCCTGTCCAGGGATCCCGTAATGTCGGCACCCCAAGCCGATTCCTCCATTGGTTTTGGGTGCAGGCGTCTGACATGCAAGTAAGGGAAACCGTCAGTGAAGCCTTCAGGCGCTAGTCGTGCTGCACTTTCTGAATGGTCCCACCGTCTTCTGGGACACACACAGGTCCCAGAAGTCAGCGGATGAAAGGAGGAGGGGCTGTACATGACTTAGATCACCGTGCGGCAATCTTACCAGGAAGTGGAAGCAGGTACCTGTCAAAACCAGGTACCCCCCCCCCCCCCCCCAAAAAAAAAAGTGTCAAATGTGACAGTGGAGGGTGCAAACAAGCAACAATTCCCCTTTTGGATGGAGCTCCCCTTTAAGCAATGTATTTTAGAATTTGTAGATATCAGTCCATTCATTTCTCTAAATTACATACATATCACATTAATTCTCTCATTACAAGGCATCTGAAAGCCGGTGGGATATATTAGGCAGCAAGTAAACATATTGTCCATAAAGTTGATGTGTTGAACATGGAAAAAATAGGGCTGCTGCAGACTGGTCATGGTGCCATGCTGACCCGTGTCCATGGCCAAAAGCGGTTACAGTGGGCACAATGTATCAGAACTGCACTATGGAGCAATGCAAGAAGGTGGCCTGGTCCAATGAATCTTGTTCTCTTTTATATCAGGTGGACGGTCGGGTGAGTGTTTGTTATTTATCTGTGGAAAAGTTGACACCAGGATGCAGGATGGGAAGAAGGCAGGCCTGGCAGAGGCAGTGTGATACTTTAGGCAATGTTCTGCTCAGAAATCTTGATCCTGCCATTCATGTGGATGTTACTTTGACACATACAACCTACCTAAACATTGTTGCTGGCCAAGAACACCCCCTCATGGTAATAGTATTCGTTGATGGCAGTGGTCTCTTTCAGCAGGATAAAGCGCCCTACCACATCTCAAAAATGTTTCAAAAAAGGGTTTGAGGGGCATAACGTTTGAGGTGTTGACTTGACCTCCAAATTCTTTGGATCCAATCTATCAAGTGTTTGTGGGATGTGCTGAAAAAACATCAGGTCCCACCTCCCAACTAACAGGACTTAAAGGTTCTGATATTGACGGCTTGGTGCCAGATTCCACAGTATACCTTCAGAGGTCTAGTGGAATCCATGCCACAACAGGTCAGAGTTGTTTTAGCAACAAAAGGGGAATGTACTCAATGTTAGGTGGGTCATCAAAATGTTATGGCTGACCGGTATACATGCTGACTTGTCAAAAAACCTTTTTAAAGGCAATAGGCCAATACGATTTGAACTACATTTATATAAATAAAATGTATATTAAAAAAAAAAGTTTTTCAAAGATCTTTACTTTTTCCAAATAACCATTTTTTTCTTTTAATGAAATATATGAACAATTTGAAAATTATGCTGGCCATACATTATACAATATTCTTATTCAATTTCCTTTAGATTTACCTTCAACTATGCAGTGCAAGGGTCTGCCTGATTGCATACAAATTGAAAGTGTTTAGGTTTGACCTATACACATATTATATGGTTGACAGTCACATGGAAATTAAGAGCCTTATCCTTTTAGATATGTGTACAATCAACTTATAATTGGAATGCGTATAATTACAACTGTTTGATAACTGATTTGCATAGAATTCTTAAGGCACTTTAGTATCCCCCAGGGCTAAGGTATTCAAATAGCTTTGACAACAAGAAAGCAAGAAGTGTCAATAATCTATCAAACGGATCGTAGTTCAAAAAGACTTCAAATAGATTTAAAGCAAACAAACAAAAAAAAATACAAAGGAGACAGACAAGGGGTAAGGGACAGTGGTGAATCTTATCAGTACTTTTTTTTTTTAAATCTCTTTATTGCTTTCTTTTTCTTTAAATCAACAACGCTAGGACAAATACAGTCCCATATTACAAAAAACACAATAGACGTTAGTCAAAGTATACATTCCTCATTGGGATCCTCGTCAGATCACGATAGCAATTTTTTATTTTTTTCCTAGTAAGTACAAAAATACTATCTAAAACAGTGGTTATCAACCCTGTCCTCAGGGCCCACTAACAGGCCAGGTTTGCAAGCACGGGCGATATAATTTGCTGCTCAGTGATTGCAGTATTCTAGTCTGTATCTAATACATAAAACCTGGCCTGTTAGTGGGCCCTGAGGACAGGGTTGATGACCACTGATCTAAAACATAAAACCTTTCCTTTACCCCAATATCTTTAGCAAAACATATTGCAAATAAACCATATAATCTATATAGCAATATATGTGTCGTTATCATATCTGAAATTTGATATTGAAAATTAAAAATGTATATTGTTGAGGGATGCCGTACAGGCCTCCTCCAATCACTTAGCCCAAATCTTTTCGTATTTACAAGGACAACCTCTATTTACATAGGTATCTCTATATGCTGGTATGCTGTTATTAACCAGTTGTTTCCAGTGTACTAATGTGGGCGAGAAAGGTTTCTTCCAATACAGGGCTATAGCTTTTCTTGCATAAAACAAAGTAATATTAATGAATATCCGCTCTGCCTCTGTAGGAAGAATATTCTTAACCAGGCCCAACAAACACACTGCCATGGAGACTTGCATGTGAACATGTAAAATGGAGTTTAACAAAGCCACCACTTCTATACAAAACCCTGAAATATATGGATAAGTCCATAAGATGTGTGTGAAATCTCCCAGAGCCACACCACGTCGCCAATAATTAGGAGAACATGTAGGGTTCATCCTGTGAAGTCGGTGTGGCGTAAAATAAGCTTTATGCAGCAATTTCAATTGAATCAAATGGTCTCTTAGCGAGACCAAAGATCGAAATGGAGAATTCCACACTTCATCCCAGTCATCATTGTCTAGTTCAGGAATGTCCCGCAGCCATCTCACCACAAGTCACTCTTACACTGGGAAAGAGACTGTGATAAAATGAGAATACAATGTAGAAGTAGGTTTCTCCAGTCAGACCGGAGTACCATTTCAAAAATAGATTGTTCGATCATTGGATTAGCTTGTGTAAACTGGGCATTGAAGGCAAGAGAAAGTTGATAATATCTAAACAAGTGGGAACTACGGTAGGTAGATTAAAATTTAATCTAAGTAAAGAAAAGGAGGATAACTTCTGATTAATTACAACTGGAGAAACCTAACGTAACATTATACTTGGTCCATACAATAGGTTCAGGTGGTTTATAGAACTGGGGTAATGTAGGATTCAGCCATATAGGGGCATTTGTAGAGATTTCTGATCTGGGATAGTGCTCACATCTAAGGCCAGCCCATCAAGCTTGGACAGTGGTAAGCATTGAGGGGGTCAAATAATAGGGGGCCTGAGAGCCTCTGAATAATAGAAACTTAAAAGCTTCTTTAGACTTCACCACCGCTGCTTCCAACCGAGTGGAGGGATTTGATAAATCTGGGCATAATCACCATGTGGCCGTCCCCACGGCTAAAAAATAGTAGCTAAAAAATATTTGTAAAGATCTGGAAAAGCTACATATCTAGGCTTTTTTGGACCCCATAAAAAGGAGGAGAGTAATTGATTGAGTCTTATGTCTCATACACACGATCAAACAATCCGGTGGAAAAGTCCGCCGGACAATCTGCCCGTGTGTAGGCTCTGGTGGACTTTTTTTACCCAAAAGTTTTGCACTCCAATCTGTCCCCCGGATTTGCATTTCAGAGGACAGTACGGCCGTGTGTGTGCCACTTTCCGCCGGACTGTCGCGCGGTACTTTTGCGGCAGACTAATATGGCGTACTCAGTCCGCCGGACTATCCGCCTTACTTTTGAAATGAACGGACTCACCCACACATGCGGAGGAAAGTCTGCTCATTTTGACGCGTCTCCAGGTAGTCGGGACCAGCGAAGGAGGCGTTGCTGGCACCGTCACCTGGTATGGACTTAAAGGGTACCCCATACTCATTCACATAAAGTGGGGGGCTGGGATCCAGGGGCCCCCTTATTAAAGGGGGCTCACGGATTCCGATAAACCCCCCCAGCCCGCAGATCCCGACAACCAATGGCCAGGGTTGTCGGGAAGAGGCCCTTGTCCTCATCAACATGGGGACAAGGTGTTTTGGGGTGGCACCCCCCCATGTTGAGGCCTGGTACGGCTCAGTAGGGGGGGGCGCTCGCTCGTCCCCACCCCCTTTCCTGGCTGGCCGGGTATCAGGCTCGGATAAGGGTCTGATATGGACCTGGGGGGGACCCCTACGCTGATTTTTCAGCGTAGGGATTCCCCTTTAAGTCCATACCAGGTGACGGGGCCAGCGACGTCTCCTTCGCTGGTCCTGGCTATCTGGAGACGTGCTCAAAATGAGCGGACTTTTCTCCGGGCGGGAAAAGTCCGTTCATTTCAAAAGTACGCCGGATAGTCCGGCAGACTTAGTACACCGTATTAGTCCGCCGCAAAAGTACCGTGTGTGGGCAGGTAGCTCGTTCGGAAAGTCCGGCGGACAGTCTGGTGGAAAGTCCGCCAGACTAAGTCTGCCGGATAGTCTGCTATGTGTGGATGCGGCATTACAAAGACTGAATTAGGGATCCACTGAGGAGAATGTCTAAAGAAATATGTGAATTTTGGAATAATTTCATTTTTAAAAGATTGATGCGTCCCATTAAGGGTAATGGTAAAGATTTCCATTCCTTAAATTTTGGCTGCATATCCCTCAAAACTGGGGTCAAATTCAGCTAAATTAACTCTAAAGCCTGCCTAGATATCACTT
Organism: Lithobates pipiens; assembly: GCF_037356315.1. Taxonomy (NCBI): domain Eukaryota; kingdom Metazoa; phylum Chordata; class Amphibia; order Anura; family Ranidae; genus Lithobates; species Lithobates pipiens. The sequence goes on along the minus strand of NW_027507785.1, from coordinate 188,151,247 downwards.
CTCCAAGATACTTAAAATGCTCTAACCACTGTAATGGAATGTCAGAAGAAGCTGTATTTCAAGCTTCTCTATCTATTGGGAATAGCAATGTTTTTATTCCAGTTAATCTTCAACCCTGCAATGGAAGAGAAGAAATTTTATATCTGTATAGCACCCTGTAGGGAAGGTCCAGCATCATTTATGAACAATAGGAGGTCATCCACATAGAGGGCTACCCTCTTCCTCCAGCCAACCAATTCTCAGTCCCTTAATATTCAGATAAATTCGAAGAGGCTCCGCCACTGGCTCCATCTCAATGTCAAAAAGGGTTAGAGATAGAGGGCCAGGGCCGCTGATAGAAATCATGGGGCCCCGTACAGCCTACCTGATGGGGCCCCCTTCAGCTCCACCCTGGCCCCACCCATTGCCCCTCCCCAGACCCCGCCTTGAAACAATTGGCGGGGTATGTATTGGCGGGGTATGTATTGCAGAGTATTGGCAGGGTATGTATTGCAGAGTATTGGCAGGGTATTGGCAGGGTATGTATTGCAGAGTATTGGGTATTGGCAGGCTATTGGCAGGGTATGTATTGCATTTGCAGATGTTGAACTTCAAGCCCCCCCCCCCCCCCCCCCCGAAGCAAGCATACACCTCACCTTGTCACCTGTAATTGTCCACAAGATCTCGACTCGATCGATTCGCCCGGCCCCTGCTCTCTCTGCTCGCCTGAGTCACCTCTCACTCTGCTACTAAGTTCTTGTCACGCGGAGAGAGAGAGAGAGAGAGGATTGGGAATATCACTCTGCAACACCATAACATTATATGCTGGCAGGGACTTGTGCGGTGTGCGGAGCGGGTGCAGAAGACGTATTCTTCCACGCCCGAAATACAGGAAAGAGTCCCTCCTCTGCAGCCGCATACTGGAATGAACACAGCGCAATGAGCGCATAGTACATTTTAAAAAAACAACAAAAAAAAAACTTTACCGAACGGTGGGGGGTGGGGTGTACCTAGAGCATTTGGCACCCGGGGCGGATCCTATATCTGGCACCCCCCCACCATAAAATGTAAAAACATCCACTGTGTCCCCTGCATACCTCTGCATCCTTCAATATCTTTTTGTCACTACTGTGTACCCCCCTCTCCACAACTGCACCTCTGGACCCCTTTAAATTACACAGCACCCTGCACCTCTGGACCCCTTTACATTACACAGCACCCTGCACCTCTGGACCCCTTTACATTACACAGCGCCCTGCACCTCTGGACCCCTTTACATTACACAGTGCCCTGCACCTCTGGACCCCTTTACATTACACAGGACCTTGCGCCTAAGGACCTCTTTACATTACACAGCACCCTGCACCTCTGGACCCTTTTACATTACACAGGACCTTGTGCCTAAGGACCTCTTTACATTACACAGCACCCTGCACCTCTGGACCCCTTTACATTACACAGCACCCTGCACCTCTGGACCCCTTTACATTACACAGCACCCTGCACCTCTGGACCCCTTTACATTACACAGCGCCCTGCACCTCTGGACCCCTTTACATTACACAGCGCCCTGCACCTCTGGACCCCTTTACATTACACAGGACCTTGCGCCTAAGGACCTCTTTACATTACACAGCACCCTGCACCTCTGGACCCCTTTACATTACACAGGACCTTGCGCCTAAGGACCTCTTTACATTACACAGCACCCTGCCCCTCTGGACCCCTTTACATTACACAGGACCTTGCGCCTAAGGACCTCTTTACATTACACAGCAGCCTGCACCTCTGGACCCCTTTACATTACACAGCTCTTGTACCTCTGGACCCCTTTACATTACACAGCACCCTGAACCTCCTGATCCCTTTACATTACACAGCCCTTGTACCTCTGGACCCCTTTACATTACACAGCACCCTGAACATCTGGACCCCTTTACATTACACAGCCCTTGTACCTCTGGACCCCTTTACATTACACAGCACCCTGCACCTCTGCACCCCTTTACATTACACAGCCCCTCACAGCTCTGGACCTTCTGCATGTTACACAGACCCCCTACAGTGCAGACCCCCCTCCCTACCATACAGACCCCCATCTACAGTGTAGACCCCCCTACAGTACAGAATCCTCCCCTACAGTGCAGACCCTCCTACAGTACAGGCCCCTCCACCCTACAGCGCAGAGCCCCCAACAGTACAGACTCCCCGACAGTACAGACTCCCCGACAGTGCAGAATCCTCACCTACATTACAGACCCCTCCCCCTACAGTGCAGGACCCCTTCTACAGTGCAAGACCCCCCTACAGTGCAAGACCCCCCTACAGTGCAGGACCCCCCTACAGTGCAGGACCCCCCTACAGTGCAGTACCCCCCCACAGTGCACAGACTCCCCTAAGGACCCATAATGTACCTCGAGCCCAAGGCAGCGGCATTGCAGGGGGGAGGTGTGGGCAGCACCCGAGTGGAGTGACACCTGTCGGCTCAGTGATCCGGAACCTGGCGCAATAATCCCCTTCTCTCTGTGGTCGCGTGACTCACGTCGCACCGTTCTGATCAGTCTCGGCAGCGGCTGTCACTCACAGCCGAGCAGAGTGAAGCCGCCTCCCCCTCCTCTATGTCTACACAGTGCTGTGTATGGAGGAGGGGGAGGCGGCTTCACTCTGCTCGGCTGTGAGTGACAGCCGCTGCAGAGACTGATCAGAACGGCTGCGCGATGTGACCACAGAGAGAAGGGGATTATTGCGCCGGGTCCCGGATCACTGAGCCGGCAGATGTCACTCCACTCTGGTGCTGCTCGCACCTCCCCCCTGCAATGCCGCCCACTGCCAGTGCCTCGGGCTCTCTCTGTGTGGGCTGCAAATCTGAGGCACTGTCTCCTCTTCAGTTGCGGAGGGGGCGCTGGGGGGGGGGCACTGATCGGTGGAGGAGGATTTTTTATTTTTTTTTATATACATACAATTTTGCAGTTCAGGTTGCCCGGGCCCCCCTGCTGGTCAGGCCCGGTACAGCAGGGCCAGTTGTACTGGCCTATCAGCGGCCCTGTAGAGAGCAGCCGAGTGCGCATGCGCGGAGTATCCAAGATGGCCGCTTGAGCCGGAACTCCTCCGAGTCCAGCGCCATCGGCACCCACTAGCTCACCCAGGAGCGATAACGGGCGATCCGGCATCTATTCACCCTGGGGAAGCCCACCGCATGCCCGGAAAAACGGTCCGCAGAGACCTGGTGCCGCAATTTGACGGGACACCGCCACCAGGGTGTACCAAGATGGCCGCCGCGGCCCAGCAACATGCCTCAGGGAGAGAAGCACACCCAGAGCTAAGGCAGGTACTCGCCCCAGCCTCTCTCACCTATACCCCACCTCATCAAAGTGGATCTTTGCAACCCCACACCCCATCTCCAGCCTCCACTGAATCTCTGCTCAGCAGAAACTTTGGGGATCCTCCATATTCCCCAGCAGGACCGATCCTTAACCCACCACCAGGGGGATCTTCTCCATCTTTCTCCCTATCTGAGTCTGGCACTCATACAGATGATCTTCTCTTGAAAATGTCAGCTCTCTTGGAAAGGGGCTTAGCTTCTACTTCAGCTAAAATAACGGGGGACATAAAAACAAATTTCCAAAACCTGGGTGCCAGGATGGAAGCTATAGAACACAAACTTGACATGACAGTCTCCGTAACCAACCAAAATTCAGAACACATCCAGACTCTGCAAGATAGGCTGGATACCGCCATACTCAGAATCGATGAACTCGAAAACAGATCCAGACGATATAATTTTTGGATCAGGGGAATACCGGAATCCATCTCTGATGTGTCACAAGCTACCCAAGACACCATCAAATCCTTGATCCCAAACATACCACAACATCGCTTGTAACTAGATAGGGTCCACAGGGCCCTAGGACCCCCTAGAAAAGATGGATCCCGATCCCCCAGAGACATCATTGCCAAGCCGTACTTTTCCCTGGTCAAAGAGGAGATCATGAAACAGTCCAGAGTGACAAAACAACTCTCTTATCAAGGCCATTCTATCCAGGTCTTTGCCGACCTGTCTCCCTCTACAATTCAGAGAATAAGAGCTCTAAAACCCCTTCTTCTGGTGCTCGCACAAAAAGAAATAAAATACTGGTGGACATTCCCTTTTGCCGTCAAGTTCCAACACAAGGGCAAACTTCATTCCTTCTTCAGTTTCCAAGATGGAGAAAAGATCCTTCTATCCCTGAGGCTCATCACAACAGAAGCGGACATGGACACATCAAACCCGAATTACAACCCAGCTAAGCGTCCACCCCCAACCAGCCCACTTACACCCCTGTGGAACAAGCAGATGTCAAAGAGAACAAAGGACCACACCCAGACCTGAGGCTCAGTTCCTCCTACACCTTCCCACCACTCTAACCTAAATTTCACTTCAGGATGGAGTGTACCCGGGGAATTCTCCCCCACCTGGCGGGAGCTCTGGCTCCTCTGACCCTTCTTGAATGTTCTTCCCTTTGACTGTGTGACCCATCTCTGGCCCCCCTTCTGGCGGACCTGCTCACCCGATGGACATTTCATGCTTTAAGCCAGGGGGCACGGACTGGACTTCGCCAAGTTTCTGGTCTTCACAAAGTTTTTGTCCTCATCAGGCAGCACAGGACCTTTCCACAGGCCACACCTGTTCCACGATGGAAATTTTTATTTTTTCTTAAGTACAGATGCCTGATCTCCAGCCTTCCACCGGATTCCTGTTCCTCCCTCCCCTCCCCCCTCCCCCCCCTTTTTTTTTTCTTTCCTGGGCAGGACACTTATCAAAGCCTTTACTAGACGGTCCTCTCACGATCCATGACCTACCTAGAGGTCCGCAGTGGGGCAATGGCCCCTACTTAGTGCCTTCTTTTCCTACATGTTTTTTCACGGTTATGTTCATTGTTTATTCATTTTGTTTATTCAGCTTCGAAGAGTGTTAAACTCTGTAATTAGCTTCAGCTATATCCTTATTGCGCTTGGTGCTTGTTATATAAAAGTAATTTGTTTTACAGAAGTGCCGGGGCGCTGAACTCGGTACATGCGCCTCCACCTACCCCACGAACCTCCAATGTTCAGTGGGCTAGGATGTCTGCCCTTAGAGGAGCAGGCGATTTATGTAGGGGTAACCTCCAGGGGACGGTTTGTTCTCCGGGAGCCTACCCCGAAACACCCGAGGATGTCTTCTAAGGCCTCCTCCACTTCTTCTCTCTATTCTCTCTTCCTTTCCTCTATCTCTGATCTTTTCGCTCTCCCTCTTACTCTATCTCTGGGATTCTCGGTGGTCACTCTCTATTTTCTCTCCCTCCAGGTCCACACAGTTGTTTCTCCTAGCACAACGGCCCCGCTCGATGGACCACATAACGGGACGACATGCCCCCGTGACTCTCTAGAGGTATGTGAAGCAGGTCTGGAAAGCATCCCCTTTCTTTGGTACCATGGCTGACCACCCAGGCTCCAAACTCAGAATAGCTTTGCATAACGTTCAGGGCCTGAACTCCCCTGTTAAGAGGAGAAAGCTTTTTGACAGTTACAAATCCCTAAAACTGGACGTGGTCCTGATCTAAGAAACCCACTTTCCTTTTCGGTACAGCCCTAACTTCTTGCATCACCACTTCCCCCAGTTTTACCTAGCAAAATCTGAGAACAAAACAAAAGGAGTGGCGATCCTATTCGCTAAATCTATCAATTTTGTCTGGCAAGCAGATTACAAAGACCCAAAAGGGAGATTCATCCTTGTTAAAGGGACAATAGATGGCCAAGTTTATTCCTTTGTATCTAACTACGCTCCTAATAAGGGACAACACAGATTTTTCCAATCCATGATGGCCACTCTCGATCCCCTCCTGGAGGGGAGCTCAGTCCTTGGCGGAGATTCTAATGTTGCTCTGGATCAAGGACTGGACAAATCGAATCCATCCAAAAGTAAGCTCATCCGTCCCTCTAACACCAGCCTAAAATTTGCTAGACTGGTTCATATTCACGGTCTGGCAGATGCATGGCGTGAAGCCAATCCGACAAAAAGGGATTTCACCTACGGTACTTTTCCAATCCGCACCAATCCTACGCTAGGATAGATCACATACTACTGCCCACATACTTACTGCCCAATCTTGACAACTCCAAAATCATAGACACTACCCTCTCGGACCACTCTATAGTAACTGTCACTATGCACAACTCGCTTCATAAAGCTAAGCATTACCACTGGAGACTCAATGAGTCTATTTTAACAGAGCCCACTAGGGTGATAGACATTAATAAAGCACTTCTTGAATATTTTGAACTCAACAGAACAGAGGGGATCTCAGCAGAAACCTTATGGGCAGCCCACAAAGTCTCCATTAGGGGGAAATTCATTCAAATAGCATCACAGAACGAACGTGAAAGAGAGGCTGACATTCGCAGGCTTGAAAAAACATATGCTGATCTCAAGGCCCAACACAAAAGAGACCCACACAGAATCCCCACTTCTCATCTGGACTCAGCTAGGCTGGAATTAAACCTCGCTTTGACAGCGAGAGCTGAGAAACAATTAAGATGGAGCGGGGACAAATTTTATTCACATAAAGACAAACTAGGGCGCATGCTAGCCAATAAACTCTCCCCAAAGACAAGATTCAGGACTATCCCCAAAATTCGGACTCATGATCACATAATCACCTCTGATCCTACTAAAATTATCTCTGCTTTTCAAGAATTCTATGCCAAACTGTACAAAGAAGACCGACAGGGTCCCCCTAGTCTTATCTCAAAATTTCTGGACACTTTACCCATCCCATCCCTCTCAGATAAACACAAGGCCATCATGGAAGAGAGGATCTCCGTAGAAGAAACCTTAGAGGTAATTAAGAATTTGAAGAAGGGCTCAGCTCCGGGACCGGATGGTCTATCGGTGCCCTACTATAAGTCCTTTGCAGAGACCCTAGCCCCTTACATGACAAATTTCTTCAACGAAAAGGTGATTGGCTCTCCTCTAAACCCCAATTTAAACTCAGCTTTTATAACAGTGCTCCCGAAACCTGACAAAAATCCTGAAGAAGTAAGTAATTACAGACCCATTTCATTAATAAATAACGACCTCAAAATTCCCACCAAAATCCTCGCAAATAGGCTAAACTCCTTTATTTGCGCTTATATTCACAAAGACCAGGTCGGCTTTATTCCAGGTAGACAGGGACCTGACCAAACTAGACGTACCATAGATGTGGTCTCTATTCTTCAATCGAACTGGCCAGGGGGCCCCAAACAACAGGGTATGTTACTCTCATTAGACATACAAAAGGCCTTCCACTCAGTCTCATGGCAATACCTTTTTATGCTCCTGGAACGGTGGGGGTTTGGAGAACGCTTTATGGGAATCGTAAAAGCCTTATATTCTACACCCACAGCTACTATCAAATCACAGGGATACCTATCCACTCCTATCAAAATAGCTAGAGGCACGAGGCAGGGTTGTCCTTTATCCCCATTACTCTTCGCTATAGCGATTGAGACACTAGCAATTGCAATCAGGACAAATCCAGACATTAAAGGGGTACTCTGTGGGCCTCAGGAACACAAATGCGGATTGTTCGCTGACGATTTAATACTCTTTATCACCTCCGCCCTTATTTCCCTCCCGAATTTATGTAATACCCTGACCTCATTTGCAAAAGTCTCTGGCCTGGAAGTACATTTTTCCAAATCCCAAGCCCTCAACGTCTCCCTTCCCCCAGCAATGGTAGATTTACTCAAATTAAATTTTCATTTCGATTGGAATGATCATGCCATTAAATATCTAGGCATAAACCTTACTCCCAAATTCGACACTCTCTATGAGAAAAACTACCCCCCCATGTTTCGCAAACTAGAACAAGACCTAAAATTCTGGTCCACACAAAATATCTCCTGGCTAGGCAAAATTAACGCCGTAAAGATGACCTTGATGCCAAGACTACTGTACCTATTCAGAGCTCTCCCAATCCCGATACGGTCAGATCACCTTCTTTCCAAAGCAAAGTCCTGAAATTTGTCTGGGGAGGCGCGGGCTATAGATTTCCTCAACAAACCCTTTACTTAACATGCAAACAAGGAGGTCTTGGCCTCCCGCATCTACACAGATATTATCAGGCGGCCAGGTTGGCGCATGTTAGGTACCTGGTGGTGAGCCTGACTTGGTGGAAGGAGACCTCTTTTACGGCTCTGGTTCAAGTCCCCCTGAAGTGGGAACAGAGGGACAAGAGCACAGCGGGGTAGGAGCGTCTGGCCAGATGCAGCAGCGGATGCTGATGAGGTGGAGATCCTCCAGATGCAGGAACCTCAGCAGCAGATGGCAGCCGATGATGGTTGGCAAGCTGACTGTGGCGGCTGGGTGGACAGTCCACGGACCTTGAGAGGCAGTAGCAGGTCCAGGAAGGTCTCTGAGCAGGAGAATAAACAGGACCGGCAACAAGCAGGAACCGGCAGGGGAGAGGCAAGAAGAAACGTCAACAAGCAGAGGTTCAGCAATGGTAATCAGTCCGAGATAAGGTCAAACAAGCCGAGGTCGGGGCAGGAGAGAGCAGCGGAGTCAGACAGGAGCCGGGTCGGGTAATCAGGTAAACTTCAGGCAGAAAAACGGGTTGCTTCAGGTACTAGCTGCAGACGAACAGCACAGAACATCTGCAGCTGTACCTTTAAAAAGGGCCACTGGCGCCAATCGCGTTATTGAGTGCGCATGCGTGAGCGGCGATCCACTTGCACGGAACGGACGGAGCCCTGACAGCGCAACTCTCAGCGATATACTTTAATGGGGAGAAACCTGACTGGCTACAAATAGAAAGACGGGCAGTCCCGCACAATACTCTGGACTTCTTACTTTGGACTTCACCTAAATGCAGACCCCCAATCTTGGCCCCCACACTCTCCCATTCCTTCTCCCTATGGGACAAATTAAAGCTGAATCCGAACATCACCTCAGGCCTAACTCCTCTGTCCCACATTTTCCGGAATCCCAAATTCCCTCCAGGGCTAGATATACAGGCCTTCCAATGGTGGCTGGACAAAGGGCTGTACCGAATAGGCCATTTCTTTTCTACCAACGGGCCCCTCTCTCTTGCACAGTGCGTTAGTAAGCTAGACCTCCCGAGAACGGAAAGGTTTAGATTTGGACAAATCAGTAATTTTCTACATGGCCTATGGCTGGACAAACCAAACCCTCCACATTTCTCTAGCTACGAATTCTGGTGTAGTCAGGCAGTGGAACAAAGGGGGGGGGGGGGGATTTCTATCATCTACGCTTCACTCTCACAGCCCTCTGGGAAGTCTTCTTACATGGTAGCCTGGGAGGAAGATCTTCAGTTTCAGTGGAGTCTTGAGTCTTGGCAATCTGCTTTTTCTATGGCCTTTAAAGGAATATTAAACACCTCCCTAATGGAAGCAAATTTAAAAGTAATCACCAGATGGTATCTAACCCCCGCGAGACTAGCTAAGATATTCCCATTGGCTGATACTTTGTGTTTCAGGGGTTGCCAATTGTTAGGCACAATTGCACATGTGTGGTGGGAGTGCCCCAGAATTAGACATTATTGGAAAAAAATATTCAACATCATCAAAAAAGTGACCGGACACGAGCTCTCCAGGCTCCCAGAAATTACTGCCTTACTGAATGCACATCTTCCTCTCATCCCCAAATATAGGCAGAAATTGATCCACTTCATCCTTCTAGGGGCGAAAATGACCCTAGCTAGATCTTGGAAACAACCTGTGGTCTCCATTAGGCTAGCTATAAGGAAAATCTCATGGATTATGACTCAAGAAAAACTAGCGAGCTCCCTCAATGATTTTACGCAAAAATTTGAACTAACCTGGGAACCATGGGCCCATTTTGTGGGGATCTCCCTCATCCCTGGGATCCCCTCGGCCCAAACGCTAAACTGAGAGTGACCACTGGGAACCTATTGACTACTTTCTCTCTATCCCGCTTTCCTTTTCTATCTTTCCTCTTCTCTTCTTGATTCTTCGGAGGGCTATCCTCCCTCTCCCTCAGGGATACTGATCGACCTCTACAACAATCCCCCATAGTCGCTCTTGGATATTATGGGGGGGTGTCCGGAGGCTTCCGCTCTATGAGTGAGGGGCCCTGTCCCTGTGCAGTGTGATCCCGAGAGGGGCACAGGGACAGGAACTCCTCCTGTAACCAGCCCAGGTTGGGCTCAACCTGGGAATTCGAGATTCTCCAGCTATGGCATAGTGCATTAACACCTTAGTCCTAGCGGATCTCCCGGGTCACACCCCCTCACCTAAGTTGATGGGATGCTAGCTCATGCCCTATAGAGCTTTCAGGCATTTTTTTTTTTAAAGGTTTTTCTTCCTCTTGCAGACAAGAAGGTTGACTTTACATCTACCATGACTTTTAACATCACATTGTTGTTATTCAAGTATTATTTGTCAAACTTATTGTATCGGTTTCTCTGTATTCTGTTTCATGAAAATAAAATACTTTGAAAGAGATACAGGGCAGCCCTGCCGAGTACCCCTATATAAAGAAAATGAAGATGACAATTCTCCCCTCAGTCTTACTGCAGCTGTAGGATATCTATATAGGACCTGTATCCATTTGATAATTACCAGTGGAAAAACCCATCCTACGAAGTACCTCCCACAGAAAAGGCTACACAACAGTGTCAAAGGCCTTCTCTATGTCTAAGGAGGCCACAAACCTGGTACCCATATTAAGATGTGAGGCACGGATGTTAGTATATAATCTAAATTCACATCTGCGAACCTCCCTGTCATAAACCCAGTCTGGTTCAAATCAATAATTGTGGGCAAAATGGGCTGTAGTCATTGTGCAATAAGTTTTTTCAGTATTTTAAATTCTGTATTCAGGAGAGCAATAGGTCTATAAGATGCACAAAAGGATGGATCTTTTTGTAATTTATGAATCAAAACTATATGTGCGTAGCTCATTGAATCTGGCAGCGCTCCCTCCTTCAGACAATGGGAATATAAAGAAGCAAGAAAAGGGGCAAGAGGGTCTTCATGAGCCTTATAAAATTCTATAGGGAGACCATCCGGTCCCGGTGATTTCCCGCCAGGGAAAGAACCATTAATTAGGAGAACCTCCTCTGATGTTACAGGCCGGCCTCTCTCTCCATGTCCAATAACCAGACAAGCACTACTGGATCCAACCAAACTGCCATATCCTTAGGCAAAAAATCTGGAGTCAGCTGGGATGTATACAATGTCTGATAATACTGGCAGAAGGCCTCTAGGATATTGAACTGTAAGGAAAACATATCCCCCGAAGAGGTATGTATTTCAGAAATTGAGGTAGTAGAATGCGACCATTCCTGTCCTCCTGCTCAAAGGGTCTCTGTTTATTTTTCTAAAGATCCATTATTTTGCAGGTAATAGACCATTAAAATGGATCTCTGATGGATCCATTGCATATTGAGCTATTTGTTAATAAGTGTGGTATTTCTAATTCAATAGTTTGGTGTGTGGGCAACAGGCAATAGAGTATCATACAACCCACATACCGTAATTATAATTTTTTTAAATAAATTCTTTATTTTGCATTTAAACAGTTTACAAAGTCAAGACAGGTTTATGTTCACTGATTTCACACATTACAGTAGGTGTAAAAATAGCTTTTAAGCTGGCATATAAAGTATATTTGAACCCCTACCTTGCACTCATGATCCATGGATTACAGTTGCAATGCTTTGTAGGCTCCAATGCAAAAAATATGTGTGTGTTTTACATTCGATAATGTGGATTTTTACTCTTTTTGAATTGCAAGTAGATTCAGTGTTTTGTCTTTTTTAGATTCGGTATGTAAATTGCCTTTTAAAGGAGAGGCTGACAATAGAGCATGCTCTTTTCATAAGCTTTAACACATGTAGAGGGACTTGTTTGCTTGTATTGAAGTAGTATTGAATTTATTTTTCTTTACGTGTTATATTGACTATACCCAATTACATGTTTTACAACAATCACACCAATTTTCTTTTTTTTTTTTTATTACACAAATTTTTATTGAAAAAATAACAGAGCATTACAATCAAAAATAGGTCGCACAGTGACGTTTACATTTTTACATGTTATCATAAATGAAAGCAGGGATACAGAAGATGATACTAAAATTCACAGGGTATGGATAACTACGACCTGTAATGTCTTAATCACAATGTAAAGTTGTACTTAACAGTTAACGCAAAATGAGAATCAAAGCAGATATAGATATAAAATAAGAATGTTGTTGTGAAGGAGGGGGGAGGGAGGGGAGAAGAAAGGAAAAAGAAGTTAGTTAGATATAGTAGGACGAGGGAAGAGTAGGCAATGAGGTTGGATGAACAGCGGTCCTGCGCTGTTTGAACATCTTAAGTAAGACAACATTAATCACTGACAGAGATTCGACAACAATCAATACTATATCGACGATTTGTATTCCTGAGTATCTTTGAATGCTAGCCATTTCGACCAGGTTGAGGTAAAGTGTAACATTCTTTCTTGTGAAATACTAATAAGCTCTTCAATGGTTTCAATAGAGTTGATCCTTCTGAACCATTTCTTTTTCGTTGGGATTAAGGATGACCTCCAGTGGGAGGGGATGCAGTGTCTCGCAGCGTTTGTCATTATCATAGTTAGGGATTTCAGATATTTTTTTGGGGGGATTGTGTTGTGGTGCAGTAGAAAGTGGGCTGGATCAAAGTTTAATGCTTCTGAGGTTATGGATGTGATGGTTTCATGAACCATTTTCCAGAATGGTTGAATATGCGGGCATGACCACCATATGTGAAATAATGATCCCACTTCACCACTGCACCTCCAACACTTGTTGGAGATCTGGGGGTAAAATTTCTGTAGGGTGCTGGGTGTTCTATACCATCTAGTTAAAATCTTGAACCCACACTCCTGAGTAGCAACGTTGAGTGAGCCTTTATGAGCGTACATGAAAATAGTTTCCCAGTTTTCATTGGTGAATGATAGATTGAGGTAGTTTTCCCAAGCTAGACAGGATGGGGAGGAGAACTCTAAACCCTCTTCGAATAATGAGTTATAGAGAGTTGAAATATTGTGTCTTTGAGGATGCGTTCCTGAACATAGGATCTGGAGGGTCTTGGGAGATTTAGAACTAAGAGTTGCCAATACTACTGTGGAGAGATAATGTCTGATTTGGAAGTAAGTCCAGTGTGAGATTAGTCTAGGGTCATTGTCCTTATTGATTTCCTCGAGGGGTAAAGGTTTCCCATTGCGGAGGAAATGTTTAATCAGTACTGCTTTGTGGGGCCAGCTTGCTAAGAAAGATTTTTGTTTGTTTCCTGGGGGGAAGTCGGGATTGTCTCTGAGAGGCGTTAGGGGGCTGATCCAAGGGGTGGGGTCACTTTTCTTGTATGTGTCATAAAATATTGCTAGCGTGGGACCAATAAGAGGATGAGACTTGATCTCTTTTGAGTGGTATTTGGGGTTTATCCATGGAAGATGGTTGATTGGGTAGGGACATTGGGCTTGTTCTAGTGATACCCAGTCCTTGATAGGTTGGTGTAAATTCCAGTCCACTATACATGTGAGTATAGTTGCTTGGTGGTATTTTTTCAGGTCAGGGAGAGCTATTCCACCTTTATTTTTTGGGAGAATTAGTCTTGTGTATTTGATTCTGGGAGGTTTACTCCTCCATATAAAGGTGGTACATGCTTTGCGGAAGGCGGCAAAGAAGGAAGATGGTAATCTGATGGGAATTGTTTGCATAGCGTAAAGGAATCTGGGCAGAATAGTCATTTTTATCAATGAAGCCCTACCAAACCACGAAATATTGAGAGAGTTCCATCTTTTAAGGTCTTCCTGTGAGTCTTTTAATAAGGGTAGAAAATTAATTTTGAAGAGGTCGTTTAGGTTTGAGGGTATTTCTATCCCCAGGTAGGTAATTTGTTTAGGAGACCACGTGAATGGGAAGTTTTGCTTACATAATTCAACGTCTTTGGAGGGCAACGATATGTTTAGTGCTACCGATTTGGAGTGATTAATTTTTAAATTGGATATTAATTGGAACGTTTCAAGTTCCTGAATTATATTAGGCAGTGAGACAAGAGGATGCGATAGAAAGAGTAGCATATCATCTGCAAAAGCAGCAATTTTATAGGAATGATCTTTTATTTCAATGCCTTTTATATCTGGATTGGACCTGATTTTATTAAGAATCGGTTCCAAGGTGAGGACAAATAGTAGCGGGGACAAGGGACAGCCTTGTCGCGTCCCATTTTTAAGGTTGAAGGCATTCGACAGGTGGCCATTGGTGCGTACGCGAGCAGTTGGATTTGAGTATAGTGCGGCGATGTAGGCTCTCATCCGAGGTAATATGCCGATATTTTTAAGGACTGCATCAATGAAGTCCCAGGCCACTCTGTCGAATGCCTTTTCTGCATCGAGAGAGAGGAAAAATCCCTGTTTCTTTTTGGAAGTTAGCCAATTGTTTATGTTCAGAGCCTTAATGGTATTGTCCCAGCCCTCTCTGCCTGGGACGAATCCCACTTGGTCAAGGGTAATTAAACATGGAAGTAGGGGTAATAATCTGTTGGCAAGGATTTTGGCATACATTTTAATGTCTACGTTTATTAAAGAAATTGGGCGATAGTTTGTGACAAGGGTTGGGTCTTTTCCTTCTTTGGGAATGACTGCTATGTGCGCTTCCAGGACCTGTTTGGGGGGGGTTTCGTTCGGAATGGAGTGATTGGAAGGTTTTCAAGAATTTGGGTTTAAGAATGTCAAGAAAAGTTTCATAATATTGTAATGGGAGACCATCTGGACCTGGGGCTTTGCCTATTTTCATATCTTTTAAGGCCCTGTCAAATTCTTCTCCATTAATAGGAGATTCGAGTTCCTGGGCGATATTTTGTGCTATTTTTGGGGGGCTATGTTTGTCCAGATATTCTTGGATGATTTTTGTTCTGGCCTCTGAGTTAGGGGGAAACTTGGGATTGGGAGGGATATTATATAGTGATTGGTAGTACTGTTCAAACTGGGTGGCTATCTCCTCGTTCGAGGAATATGACGCTCCTTTGTTATCTTTTATTTGATGTATGGTGGAAGCGGGTTTCTTACTCTGGACTGCTCTCGCAAGAAGTCTTCCACTTTTTTTATTGGTTTTCAGAATACATCATACAGAGGAATAATAACACACATATATATATATATATATATATATATATATATATATATATATATATATATATATATATATATATATAGAACAGGCAATCCATGTTGAGCAAGAATAATACAAACAAATTGGATATGGTTATACAGTAGATGTAGAATGGAACCTTAGGTCTAAATAAACAGGTTTAACAAGATGTTAAAATCTATGGGAGAGATTCCAAATGCAAATAAAATCAGATCGTTTAATTGTGTAGGTGTAGAGTTGTACTATGATCAACAGGTCTAAAGGTGGATTGCCCGACCGCGGCAACAAAGAACGTGTCGATGTAAGGAAAGATTGAGAAGGAGGTAAGGGGGGATGTTATAGGTTTACACCTTCTATTCTGGAGATGCGTCTCCTTGTAGAGAGAAGGGTGGGGAGAGGGACCTATGTAAAAGAGAGACGGGATAAAGAACGAGTGAGAAAGGGCAAAGAGAGGGGAGGTTGTGTCTTTAGGTAAAAGAATCAGACAGGGGTTCAGGAGATCTGCTACTCGCCATCTACGAATTAACACCCTTTTAGGGTGGACGGATGAGGTGTCGTGTGGTAGGAAACCCAGGGGGTACTCTGTGCTAATTACGGGTATCTAAATATGCGAAGGTTAGTCAGGAGGGATTTTGAATCAGGTCGTGAAAGTCAGCAGTAGTCCGAAAGTGGATCCAAGGTGCCCATTTGGAGCTAAACTTCGTCGGAGTGTCAGCATGAATGTGGATCAGTTCTTCTATGTTTGCTATCTTGTCAACTCTACGGAGCCATTCTGCAATGGAAGGGATAGTAGGAGATTTCCAATAGATTGGGATACATTGCTTTGCTGCACTGATTAAGTGGAGTGTGAGAGATTTTCGGTAAGGCGTGCTAGAGTGGGCATCGTGATGTAACAAGAAAAGTGCTGGAGAGAAGGGTATTGTCGAGCTCGTAATTTTTTCAATGTTCATGTATTATCTGCCAGAAAGGACGTATGGCTGAGCAAAGCCACCACAGGTGTAGGAAGGTGCCACCCGGATTGTGACATCTCCAGCATGTATCCGGAGTCTCTGCATCCCAGGAGTGGATCAGAGCAGGAGTACGGTACCAGCGGCATTGTAGTTTATATCCATTTTCCTGTGTTGATACGTTCAGCGAACCTTTATGAATATGTAGGAAGATACGTTCCCATTCTTCCTGTGAAAAGGAAGATTCCAGGTCTTTCTCCCAAGCCTTGCAAGCCAACGAAGCGCCAGAATTGTAATTTTGAAATAGAAGTGAATGAGTCAAAGAAACGAGGTGAGTCAGGGGGGTCTGTGAGGTGCAGAGTTTCTCGAAGGGAGTCAGGGATCTAGTGCAGTCACTTTGTTTATTTGTGAATTGCAGGTAATGTCTAATTTGTTGGTAGGTCCACATGGGGATTGGAGGCATTTGTACGTTTTCTGCGATTTGTCGTGCCGTGAGCAGTCTTCCTCTGTTGTAAAAGGAGTTAATGAGAATCGGATCGTTAGTCCAATGTTTAACAAGGAAGGATTCGTGCATGCCTGGCGGGAAGAGTGGGTTCTGTTTCAGTGGAGTCATTGGTCCAGGATTAGATGAAATTTCCTTTTGAGCGCATATAGTAGAGAAGCATTGTAAAGTTGGGGCTATTAATGGATGGGATTTAGTCGAAGCGAGCATGTGTGAGCGCTGTACCCATGGAAGATGTCGAAGAGGGGAGTCCACGAACGAAGCTTCTAGGGCAATCCAATCTTTGTAAGGTGAGGGTATGTTCCAGTCAATTATCCTCGTCATATGAGTGGCTTTGTAGTAGTTAGCGATGTCAGGGAGACCTATGCCACCTTTGGATTTGGGTAGGGAGAGTTGGTGATAGCTAATTCTGGGTCTGTGCGAATTCTACAAGTAATTCGTACATGCTCATTTGTACGATTTAAAAAAAGCTATGGGGAGTTTAATCGGGACGGCTTGTAAAAGATACAGGATGCGAGGGAGGATGTTCATTTTGAGAATAGCAGCCCTGCCAAACCACGAAAAGATTGGTTTGTTCCATAGTTTTAGATCCAACAATATCTTATGTAGGATGGGTAGGTAGTTTTTAGCGTACAGGTCGTCTAAATTTTTTGGGAGTTGTATGCCCAGATAGGTAATAGTCTCATTTGTCCATTGAAACGGGAAGTTAAGTTTACATTGTTCGGCCAATGCATGGGGTAAAGAGATATTGAGGGCATAGGATTTACTAAAGTTAATTTTTAAATTGGACAAGGTATTAAATGAGCCAAATGCTTTTAAAAGGGATGGAATCGTTATAAGGGGATTGGTGAGAATTAGTAAGATGTCGTCAGCGTACGCTGCGATTTTGTATTCTTTTGTTTTAGATTTAATTCCAGTGATGTCTGGGTTACTTCTTAAGCTATTCAAGAAGGGTTCCAAGGTGAGAATATATAGAATGGGGGACAGGGGACAACCCTGTCTGGTCCCGTTTCGTATGGAGAAGGCATTCGATAAGGTATTATTCACTCTGATTTTCGCTTTCGGGTTAATGTATAGGGCATCAATAAAGCGGAGAAAGCGAGGTCCTAATCCAACGGTTTTCAAAACACAGTGCATGTAATCCCATGCTACCCTATCGAATGCCTTCTCCGCGTCAAGGGAAAGGAAAAAACCTTTTTGTCCAGAGGTTTTGATTAAGTGATGCAAGTTAATGGCTTTAATCGTATTGTCCCGGGCCTCACGGCCAGGGACGAATCCGACTTGATCACCAGAGATCAGTGTAGGGATAAGATGAAGAATTCTGTTAGCAAGAATTTTAGAGAAAAGTTTCAAATCAACATTAAGTAGTGAGATAGGTCTATAATTTTCAGCTTTGGTTGGGTCTTTGTCCCCCTTCGGAATTACCACTATATGGGCTTCTAGCATATCCTGATGGAGGGGAGTAGTGTCTGAAATGGAGTTGAAGGCTCTACAGAAGGGATCTAAGAGAACATCCGAAAAGGTTTTGTAATAAACCGCAGGCAGTCCATCTGGGCCTGGGCTCTTTCCAGTTTTGGTCTGCTTAAGGGCGGTCTTCCATTCTAAAGGGGTAATCGGGGCCTCTAGAGAGGATATGATGTCTGGGTTTTGAATTTTGGGACAGAATTGGTGTAAAAATCCCTCCATCGTTCGTTGCCTGTGAAGTTTAGCTAAGGGGGGTACGTCAGAGTTTTTAAGATTGTATAAATTAGAGTAGAAGGATTCGAATTCTTTGGCTATCTCTTCGTTCGATGTAAGTTTTTTACCTGTGGAAGTATGTAAGGAATGTACAATCATCTTCGACCGTTTGGCTTTCAAGGCTTGGGCTAGAAGATGACCACTTTTATTGCCGAACTGGTAAAAGAGTTTCTGAGAGAGCATATATTTTTTTCCGCATAGATTTCCCCAATTCCTCACGAATGGAGGAACGAATTGCTTGTAAATCGTGGAGGGTCTGCTCAGCCAGCGTACATTTGTGTGCTGTCTCTAACTTTCTAAGACGCGTGAAAAGATCGGATAGGCGACGTTTTCGTTCTCTATTGATCTCAGCAGAAATGGAAATGAGTTTCCCTCTGATAACAGTTTTGTGAGCTGCCCATTGAGTGACAGAAGAGGTATCTGGAGTAGTGTTTTCAGTGAAATAATCTGTGAGACATTGTTGGAGTTGAGAGGTGTGAATAGTGTCAGTCAAGATACTTGGATCCAATTTCCATATATATGTGTGGTCATGAGTCTCAGGGAATGTCAGAGTGATTGAAATAGGGTGATGATCCGACAGGACCATAGGTTCTATAGTCGCATGTTTAAGATAGGATAGATCAGTCTGGGTTAAGAAAAGGTAGTCAAGTCTAGAGTATTTGTCGTGAGGGTTAGAATAGAAGGTGAAGTCTTTTTCGGTCGGATGAAGGGTTCTCCAAGTATCGTGGAGGAGTAGATCTTGTAGCGTCAGTCTAATTTGTTTTAGGGCCCTGTAAGGGAGAGTAGAGGAACCAGTCGATGTGTCAATCAGAGGATCTAGGGGGACATTAAAGTCGCCCCCTAGAATCAGCATACCTGATTGAAAAGTAGCCAGTTGATTCGAGATTAATCTAAAGAAGGGGACTTGTGCCGAATTAGGGCTATATATATTTGCTAATGTAATCGGTTTGTCGTGTACTGAGCCCTTAAGAAAGATGTACCTACCATGATCATCGATCTTGGTATCAATAATTTTTAAGGGAGTCCGCTTGGATATGAGAATGGATATACCCTTCGTTTTAGAATTCGGAGTGGTGGAGTGATAACCCTGAGGGTAGTGTAAGTTGGAGAATTTAGGCGTGGCCTGAGAGCTAAAATGGGTTTCCTGAATAAAAATGATATCAGCTTTCATAGATTTCATATGGGCCAGAAGTTGAGATCTTTTTTCGGGCGTGTTAAGACCTTTCGCATTTAGAGATACGATCTTGAGAGATCTAAATTGTGGTGTGCGTATCGAGTGCTGGGAGGGCATGATGAGCGAAATCGTAAGTGACCAGCAGAGAAACAGACGGCGAGTAGCAGAAAACCTACGGGGTTGGGAAAGGGAATGCGAAGGGCAGGATACTAAACTATAGGAAAGAAAAAGAAAGAAAAAGGAAAGAAAGAGAAAAAGAAAAAGAAGAAGAAGGGGGGAGGTGAGGGATCAGATACGGCAATAGAAGGACTGATCAGAGGTAAGTATATTGTAGATAGTATGTGACAAGAAAAAAAAAAGAAAAGGTGGGATTTTGGGGTGTAAATACAACTGGGGTCCGGAAGTATTTATTAGAAACTTCCCGACAGTAAATAATACCAGTAAAGGTCAGGTGGATCTCATAGAGATTCCTGTGGTGGAGAGTGTTCGGTAACCCGACGAAGATGGGATATGCTCCATGTCCCTTGAGGTCGAGAAGGGAGAAGGAGGGGTATCAGTTCGTTTGTGGCGACAAAGATATCATGAGAGGAAATACACAAACATGGAAGAAAATGGAGATATTGTTATGTAAAGGTACGGGGATTGGGTAGATTCTACAGAGAGATCATGAAGAGAGGCACTTCTGATCAGGAAGATGTACAATACAACTAGGAGGGATCGGATGTAAGTTCTTAATAACGTACTCTAGAAATTCAAACTAGAACATAAGCATGAAAACCGAAGGCAGTCTTTATAACTACTCTCGGAGCGAGTATTCAGGGTCTAGGAGCATACACACTGAGGTGCAAGTTAACTGTATATTCAATGAATGGAGTGGGATCGATTCTCCTCGCGAGGGTTGTCTCAGAGAGAACAAGTGTTCGTAGCCAGATATTCAGTGAATATACAGTGTTATGTGGTATTGAAGCATAAATCGAACGAGAAGGTTATTAAGCAAACAACATTAAACGAAAAGCTATAAAGCATGTCAAACTGAATGGATACACTCAGCATGCATCTGGTTTATCAGGTATACACAGAACCAAGAAAACTTGAGAAAAAACAGAAAAACAATATACCAGTCATTAGAAAAGGAAAAGTAAGATAGCACTGTACCATCAAAAAGGGAAAAGAAAAAGGAAAAAATTAAAGCAGGAGATGATGTCAAAGTCCAAGTGTAAGTTCACCAACTATTAGGGATCGCATCGTGGATATAGATATAGTCCAGCCAGACAGCTTACCTACAGGTTTGGCGTACGAAATCCAATGCAGTGTAGTAGGGTATGTAGGTGGTGCGTTGAGGATGCAGGAGAACATTTGTGGTAAAAGACTTCAAACGAGTGTATCCGAGGTACATTCTAGGTCAGTAAACCGCGAAATTTCTCGTACCTCTATAGTGGTTGACGAATGAAAAAAGAAGTAGAACTCTTCATAACAGTATAGGTTCTAGGTTTCTTGTGGGACCGCACTTAACTCAGTTAACCGGGAAAACAGAGAACAAGATTCGTGGGGTAGTGTGTCAACGAGACGGATTTCCAGGAAGAAGAGACTTTACGATCTCCTAGGCTTTCGGTGGTCCGGTGAGGCTGTAGGGCTGAGATTGCGCACGTTGCCTTGAGCTCTCGGTGATGAGGCAGGGGGATGGCTCCTCCTGCGTCTGCCGATGTTAAAGTTGCCTGCCTCTGCAATGCCTTCCATAGAGTCAGCTCTCCGTAACACGGGGAGACGAAAATCACTGTACCAGTCAGGCACTTCAACGTGGGGCAAATTGAGAGTACTACAAAAATGATCAAGATCTTCAGGTACTCTGAGATTAACCGAGTGACCGTTATAGTTGACTGAGAGACAAAGCGGGAATTTCCATCTGTACGGAATAGCGCGGGCTCTCAAGAGATCTAGGACCGGTTTTAGCTCTCATCTTCTCTGTAGAGTAATGGCCGACAGATCTTGGAAAAGTTTAATTTCAGCGCCTTGATGAAGCATCCGCCCTCCATTCCTCGCCCTCCGCATAATTTCTTCCTTAAGGATATAATCTGCTATGCAGCATATGACATCCCTAGGGGGATCAGCATCCCTTCCCCTGGGTCGTAGGGCTCGATGAATGCGCTCTAGGACAATAGGCGTATCGGGGGGCCTCTCTAAGAGGCCATTAAAAATGGCCGTGACAGATCGGGCAAGCTGTGTGGGTTCCACGGACTCTGGAAGACCTTGTACTCGAACGTTGTGTCTTCTTCCACGGTTGTCAAGGTCTTCCAGGTGACGGTTAATGTCCCTGAAGTGGACCGCGTGGGATTCCGAGACTTGTTGCAATCGGCAAAGAGTAGTGTCATGGCGGGCTTGTGTGTCTTCTATGTCTTCCACCCTCAGGATCATCGACTGAAAGTCCGCGCGTAATTCGGAGACCGCAGCCGCGAGTGCTCCTTTGATATCCGCCGTCATAGCTTTCAAATCTGCAAGACTGAGCGATGGAGACGACGGTGGATCCGTGGGTTGAGATTGTGGGCTCCGGCTTCTGGATCTGTTAGGCCCTCTGCCATGAGGTGAATCGTCGCGCGGTGTTGCGTGCGAATCAGACGCCGTTCCTCTAGGCCGCGCACGGAATATCTCCGGTATGTGTTGGTTTATAAGGGCGTCTTGGCTCCTGGACGAACGGGAGGGTAAACCAGAAGGGTTTTGCGGTGTGCTCCCCATGTTTTTCGGTGAGATAGATACCCGATGGATAGATAGCTGGACCTCTGGGAGAGAGAGCTTAGAAGCGAGCGTCCATCTTCCTCAGGCACCAAGCCACGCCCCCCCCCACTTTTATTACCTTGTTCGTAGTATATTTTATGTCGCAGTATATATTGTCTTTCAGCTTTTAGATTCAATTCATCGGTAAGTGAATCTCTAGCTTTAGTCAACTCCTCAAACGTGGAGACAGCCACATTTTTTTTATGCTGAAGTTCGAGTTTGTGTATATGTTCTATTAGGGATTTGATTCTAGCTTGTTTTTCCTTTTTGAGTAGAGTTAGCTTCCTTATAAATTCGCCTCTAATGACACTTTTGTGGGCTTCCCATTGAATGATATTGGAGGTATCAACAGTGTCATTACGAGTAAAATAATCGGTGAGTATGTCCCTAAAGAGGAGAATATCTATAGGGTCTTTCAGTACAGTGGTGTTCATTCTCCAAGTCTTAGTTGTAGTAGTTTTTTCCTGGGAAAGTCAAAGTTAGTGTAACTGGGTGATGGTCAGATAAAGTCATTGGCTCTATAGTTGTGTTCGTCAGGAGTGGTAGGTCAGTCGATTCTGGAATATTTTTGATGGATTGTTGAGAAGTAAGTATAATCTCTGGAATGAGGGTTGAGAGTTCTCCATGTGTCGTGTAACATTAGGGACTGCAGCTGTAATTTTATTTGTTTCAGAGCCCTGAAAGGAATGCTCGAAGAGCCATTCGAGGTGTCGGCAATAGGGTTAAGGGGGATGTCCTAGTATTAGAATGCCAGAAGCGAAATTTGTTAAAAGGTCTTTGATCTTGCGAAAAAAGGCTACCTGTTTCATGTTGGGGGCGTAAATGTTGGCAATCGTGACCGGGTGGGATGACACTACTCCCTTAAGGAAGACGAATCTTCCCTCCGGGTCAACCATTGTGTCTTGTATCTGCAGTGGAGTGTGTTTCGAGATGAGGATGGAAACCCCTTTCGTCTTCCCCTCAGGGTTGGTGGAGTGAAAGACTGTGGGGAATCGTCTATCCGAGAATTTAGGAACATTGTTGGATTTGAAGTGAGTCTCTTGAATACATACTATGTTGGCTTTGTGTTTATGAAATTCAGAAAGGAATTTGGTTCTTTTAGTTGAGATGTTGAGCCCTTTAGCATTAATAGATAGTAGTTTAAGAGAAAGGGTTGAGGAGTGCGGTCCCTGAGACGGCATCACTGTAGGTGTCTGCTAATATTGTTAAAAAAAAAAAAAAGAGAGAGAAAAAAAAGGGGGGGGTGGGGAGGGGGGTAAAGGGAGTACCTAAAACAGGTAGGTAGAACGCACACCGGAGGAAGGATTAGACCAGCTAAGCCAACCTATATGTATATGCTGGTAGGGTCAAGAAGCGATATGGGGGATCACTCCTTGTGTGGGTTCAATGGCCAAAAGGGGGACTAACAAGTGTCAGATGGTGTTTCACAAAGTAAGGTGTTAGATATAAGGTATATGGGTCTGGCGCCCAGGGAGCTCGAGTGGACATGGTAAATTAAAACAAGACAGGGTTGTATTGCCAGGAGGTAGAAGGGGGAATAGCGTAGCAGTATCCCGTCTTATGGGCAAAAACGGCCAAGCAAATGTTGTAGCAAGGTGGAGAGTGAGTACTGTGGGTATGTATTTCTCTCTGTTAGGACCACCGAGACAAAATCAATGAGATCATTTTGTAGATGTTATGAATTAATGCGTCAGAAAGATGAAACCCTTTCACCCTTGGGAGGGGTTGACTAATTAGGTGTGTTACTTGGTAATAATGTGCGATAGAGTAATCCTCTGAGGAACAATCTTAATAACAATACATTAAACCTTATATAGAGAAGAGAAAAGGCGCACCGAGAATCCCGCTAGGCCTCGATAAATTCAGTGCTAAAAATGAACAACAGATAGTTGTCACAGTTATTTTGGAGACTAGTGCGTGTCCCTGGTAGCAAAGGGGTTGTGTCTATATATCGAGTAGGATACTTAGGGTGTGACTTTCTTGGACCCAAAGAGGGTGTGCGCTAGCGGGATTCTCTGTACGCCCAGTTAACATGAGTTTTAGAAAATAAGAAGGGGGTTAGACCCCTTGCAGAAACCTCTTACTGGTATCTAACGTAGATTGTGATCGAGCAGAGACATATACTTTGTGTATAATGAAAGAACAAGAGGAAAAATAAAAAATAAATTCTCCTCAAAAACAATAATGGAAGGAGAGTTAAACCAGGTTGTGAGAAACCTTTTAACAGAGCTGGTATGGGGATAATCCAGTCTCTAGGGTTCATAAGAGAGACAAACCTTAAGTAATTGGAACCATGAGTCTCTTGTATGCTGGCATAGGGAAAAAAGAAAAGAAATCTAGATAACTTCCACGTAACAGTCAGTGTCCAACCTGGCTTAAAAAACAAACTCAGATTTGAACCCTTCCCCTCATGTATGCAATTAATAGCACAGACAAAGGTGAGTAGGGGGTTAGTGTTTTCCATCTATTAAAGAGTCCACCTGTAAAAAGAACTTTATTGCGAGATACTCAGTTCAGTCTTTTCCCCAGAAAAAAACATGTTTGGTGCGGGCGACTGTAGATCAACGCAAGTGCAGGCCCAAACGCTGACTAGGTTCCCTTGTAACGAGATAGCATGTGTTTTACCCAAAAACTGGGAAACCTTAAAGAGCTCAAAAGAACCCCCAGAAGGGGCTTACCTTTTGGGGCAAACCTGTTTTACCCAGTTGTGGAAAGGGGTACTGAAGGTTTTCTGGGTAGAGTCTCAAGCTGTTAACAGGGTGTAATCTGGCAGAGTTATATCATTAGATGAGGTGATGGCGGGACGATTAGAACAACGGAGAGCTGGTGAGGAAAAGGACCAAGAAGGGTCTTGGGGCTTCTGTAAGATAAGTGCTTCAAGTGGTTTCATCATGAGGGAGGCGATGGACTGCGGTCTAGGTGTCCATTAGATCAGGTCTGTCGATTCAGTCTCTTCTTCTAGGTGGGGAGATGCCTGGGCTTCCGTGCTCTGCTCCCCTTCCATGATGCGGTGCTGACGGAGATCTTCGTCTGCGATCTCTGTTTCTCTGCGCTCTGGGAGTCGTGTTGTTTGCTACTTCGATCCATGTGTCGTGGATCTGGAAGGAGTTGTACCAGTCCGGTACCTCCGTTACAGGGAGGTTGAGCGATTCACAGAATGAGTGCAGGTGACCTCTCCATGTTGCAGACAAGCAGAATGGAAACTTCCATCTATAGGGAATGCCTCTGGCCCGGAGTTGGTCCAGTAGCGGGCGAAGGGCCCTGCGTTGCTGTAAGGTAATGTTGGAGAGGTCTTGGTACAATTTGATTTCGTGACCATTGAAAAGCACTCTGTTTTTTTCTCTAGCTTTTTTAAGGATGGCTTCCTTAAGTGGAAAATTTACCAAGCAGCAAACAATGTCTCTCGGTGGGTCAGTGTCTCTTCCCCTCGGTCTGAGAGCACGGTGAATTCTTTCAAAGTCAATTGGGGAGTCAGGGGGTCTCTCCAGAAGATCATTGAAAATGGAAGTTGCCGTTTGCATTACAGGGGTTTGGTCTGTTGTCTCGGGGACCCCACGGATTCTGATGTTGTGGCGTCTTCCTCTATTGTCGAGGTCCTCAATGTGGCGTTGCATCTCTATTAGGTGGCAGAGGTGGTTATCAGAGGATCTTTGTATTTGTTTCAGGGCATCAGAGTGACGTGATGCAGTTTGTTCAGCTGCTCCAATTCTTGCTGCCATATGCTGAATGTCAGACTTCAAGTCTGTAATGGCTGCTGACAATGTAGCCTTGATATCAAGTGCTACTGCCTGGAGATCTGCAAGGCTTAGGGCCTGTGTGGCTGGGGAGGCTTGGGGGGATACAGCCTGAGTCAGTGGGGG
Organism: Lithobates pipiens; assembly: GCF_037356315.1. Taxonomy (NCBI): domain Eukaryota; kingdom Metazoa; phylum Chordata; class Amphibia; order Anura; family Ranidae; genus Lithobates; species Lithobates pipiens. Next base: position 188,125,119 of record NW_027507785.1, on the reverse strand, counting down.
AAAGCTGTCTTTATTCACGCTTTGCGGGCCGTTCGCGACGCCCGCCGCACCTCCGGAGGTGCCGAGCGGGACGGGCGGTTTAGGCGAGGCCGCGGCTTTGAGGCCTTCCCTGTGCGCCGGGCGGAACATCGCCGGAATACTGGTGAGAGGGGACTGACCTGCCTCAATGGTGTCCCTGGATCCCGGAGTGCTCCGATCCCCCTTTCCCATGTTCGGATGGCAGCGGATTAGCCCTGTGTGCTGCTGAGAAGCTCCCTGTACGCCGGAGGAAAGGGTTCAGGCGTCCATCTCTGTCCCCGGTTAGGCCACGCCCCCCTCCAATTTTCTAATGTGGAATAACGCAAGTGGTGGTAAAACATCAAGTGGTAGTAAAACACAACTCTTTAATTTTAAATGTAGGAGCAGCTTTCACAAAATCATTGCTGCTAGGGCTGCACCGATACCGATACCAAACATTTGCACGAGTATCGGTACTGGTGCAAATGCACCAGTACTGGAAACAGATACCTTCTGGCTCCTCTTTTTCAGCTGTTAGCGGGATTTTCCCACTAACAGCTGAAATGTAAAGAAAGGAATGCTGACAATTATTGGTTGTTAAAGATCGGGGGCCGCTGCGTCCTTAACAACCAATGACATTTCAGCTGTCCGTGGGATTCACCTCCCTGACTCCTCCTCTCCTTCTGCTAACTGTCACCAGGCCCAAACTGGCCATAGGGCTCACTGGGCATTTGCCCAGTGAGCCAGTACCACCGGGCCACATGTCCTGTGCAGCGCTGGGTATTCCGACAGGTACCGCACCGCTCACTCAGGCAGCAGCACATTAGACTAAACAGGCATCGCTCAGACCAATGACAGCTAACTAACCTAAGTCCTACCTTATGTCCTAGATTTCACAGGAGGTGGGTGGAGTGGTACCTCTCCTCTACCCCATCAGTCCAGCCACTGACATAATTGGAGTTCGTGATTGGGGGTGTGCCCAATTCAATGGAAGGGCCAAGTGGAGGACCATTGCTATGGGTGGCAGGCCGTCCCATTCTCGAAATGCTCCTCCACCTACTGCTGTGTACCCTGAGCAGTGCCAGATTCCTGAGCATGTATCATAGCAACTGTAACAATACCCATGGAGGAGCTTCTTAATTTCAGTCCGTTACTTTGCCTCTCTACCCTAATAACAGCCTCAGCCCCCTCTGGCACATCTGGCAATAGTGTAAGTGCAATGACTAATGAGAAACACACACGTTATGATAAAACACAGACATTGTCTTTACTGCAGTATTTCTATGGAAGAATAACAGACAGTAACAGTATATATTGAAGTAATCAACTAGAGAGCAATAACTGAGATTTAAGCGAAATATAGCTCTCAATCCTATATTCAAGCTGCTCTCATGGGAATCCAAACCTGAGAATGTCCCCAAGAGCAGAGGCACACTTAAATGGCAAATAAAGCACAATGTGGCACTTTAAGTTGGATTGGTTACCTTTACTCAGGTTATCTCTATGAGTCCAGGCAGGAGGAGAGCAGAGAAATGACTCCCTATGTGTCAGGCCTCTCTCTCCTGTCCCCTGACTCTACCACTTTAAACACTCTATACAAGTCAACAGGTAATGGCTTAACTTCTTACTCCCTACTCCCCCCCTACCCTGCTCTCACTTTCCCTTCTACTCCACCCCACCCTAAGCTCGCTTAACCCCCCTACCCCACTTATTGCCATTATGTCATTCTACCTTGTTGATAAAATTTTTTATTTTTTTTTGCTATTATGAGTATTTGAGAAGTCTGCATGGTGAGATTACATTTCAGCAGCTCAATGGCCACCTGAATGAGGGTGCAGGTAAAAATGATAATGCTACTATTTGCTATAGAAAAATGTATACAGTAAAACATGATGATGACCATACTAAAAATAGGGGGTCATGGCTTACCAATGGGGGACTAAGCAGTTCCCTAGTTCTGTTTCATCATGTACCTGGCTCTCTTAGACTCTTACATGGCTCACTATATCTCCCCGATTGGTGCAATGGGGAAGAAGAAAGTATCAGAGGTGGTCAACACCCTTCCCTAGTCCTCATCAGGTGGAATCAGTGCCCTGTTTGCCTCTATCTACCGCTCAGGCTCGGGGGGACAGGGCAGACATGGAAGCAGCATCTGCTTCCACAACATCTGCTTCCCAGAACACCATGCACAGCCTGAGCCCTCTGCAGCTCATCGATCTCTTTGAGACAGAGCCTCTGTTTCCTCTCAATAGCCTGCTCTACCAGGCAGAGCTCACCATCCTCTACAAAAAAAAACACTTACATCAGCTCTCTCATCCCTGATAAAATCATCCTGCTGCATGCACCCTGGATCCCTCCACTCCCTCAGCTGCATCGTCTCATTGGGCATCATCACCTGGATCTATGGACGTGGTAGGGTACTGAAAAACCTACATTTGCTGTCTGCCCACCAGGCCAGACCTTGAATGTTATGTCTCCAGAATTGAAACTACATATAAACAGGACGTGAGCCTAATTAAAACATACCTGAAACAAGTGGATTTGGCATTTAAAGAACTCTCCTCTACTATTTAGTCGCTTCAACAACAGGTTGCTCTATATGACAAAGCACTGCATGAACAGATGTACAGCAACAAGACCTCATATCATTTGAACAACCTGTAAAATCTGAGCAGGAGGATAACATTTGAGTTGGAGGCCTCCCAGAAACTGTTTTGCTGAAAGATCTTCAACTGGCCATCACGGCCATATTTAACTAACTACCGGGGGAAACCTAAAGACTCTTCAATCAAAATGGACAGAGTGTATTGAATCTATGGTCCGCATCTTATTGACAGAGCCCATTCACGAGATGTGCACTGTCGTGTACACTTTTTCAAAGGAAAAAAAGCCATCCTTGCAGCTGGTAGATCATAAAGTGTTTCTGGATCTCTCTCGCCAAATGTTAACCATGAGCAGAGCTCTGAGACCCTAGCTGCAACACCTAAGAGCGAAGGACATTAAATACAGATAGGGCTAGCTCTTCCAACCTTCTTTTAAAAAAAATCCGCTACCTTTTGAGACATCTGTGATTTTCTCAATTTTCTCAACACAGTCTAGCTTTCACATATTCAGCTTCCTGACTGGGAACCCATTTTACCTGGATTTTCTACCTGCAACCTGGATGTCAATTTACTATACAGTTGCCAACTGCTTCTCCTGGTCCAGCATCTAACAAATCTACTAGTCATTGCAGGGGACCTACCTGATTGTGCTTAAATTAGCCCTCATTCAAATTCAAGTGATATCAACCTGCCACTCTTTTCCTAGCCCTTCCAAGCTGCTGTCACCAGACCTAATGATTTTGGGCATGTGCCTAGGTCAACTTCCTGTTGGTTAAGTCTCTTTTGTCCACATTATTGGACCCCGTTACTTTTCAAAATGGCTAAAATGGGTAAAAACTGAAACTGGTTGATGAAATAGAAAAAATTGAAAAAAATGTAAAGATTAAAAAATTATAATAATGAAAAATAAAAAGTAAACACTATACTATTGGGGACATTAGTATAGTTCTGATCTGATCAAAGGTATTGATCCATTCAGACTATACTAGTAATGTAGGTGTATAGTATGTATGTGTGTTTGTTAGGCCTCATACACACGGTTGGATTTTCTGATAACAAATATTGGATGTGAGCTTGTTTTCGGAAAGTCAGACCGTGTATATGCTCCATAGAACATTTTGTTGATGGAATTTCTGCCAACAAATGTTTGAGAGCAGGTTCTCAAATTTTCCGGCAACAAGTAATTCCAAACATGTGTACACAATTCCGCACAAAAGTCCACGCATGCTCAGAATCAAGCAGAAGAGCCACACTGGCTATTGAATTTAATTTTTCTTGGCTCATCGTACGTGTTGTATGTCACACGTTCTTAACGTTTGGAATGTCCGACAACATTTGTGTGACCGTGTGTATGCAAGATAAGTTTGAGCCAACATCCTTTGGAAAGAAATCCACGGTTTTGTTTTTGGAATGTCCGATCGTGTGTACAGGGCTTTAGTGTTACTGGCAATCAAAGGGTTAAAATGTATTAGTGAATATGTGGCGGGCAATCTGACGCTGTCTAGGATTGATGCTAACTGATGTTAATGCTATCTGGCATCATCTGTGACACTAATACAGTGATCAGAAAACAGATCTGTACACTGTACTAAAGACACTGTGACAGGGCAGTGAAAGGGTTAACAGGGGGGTGATCAGGGAGTTAAAACTTGATTAGGGAATATATGGCAGGTACCCCGACCCTATCTGGGACTGCTGCTAACTGCTGCAGCTGCTATCTAGCATCACCAGTGGCACTTATACAGTGTTCAGTAAAATATCTGTATACTGTACCTAATGACACTGTGACAGGGAGTGAAAGGGTTAACTAGGGGGTGGTATCAAATGGTTAAATGTGCCTAACTATGTGATCTGGTGTCAGTTTAGTGCTTGTTCTCACAGTAGATGTTATCTTTTCTCATACTGGAACCAAAAATGACCCCAGGAGAGAAGATTACACAATTTCCTGTGCCTGTGTTTACATTACACAGGCACAGAATGTTCTGTCATTTGTCAGAACCGATCAGCAAGTCCAGGCCATAAATCAATCGGAATCAAATTAGAACATCAATGGGACGGCCGCCGCCCGCAGTACATATATGTGGGGCAGTCGGAAATTGGTTAAAGTATAACTAAAGGCAATTTTTTTTTTCAATTTTGAACAGAGCGTAGGTGGATTAGAACACACGTCAGTTTTTATTGCAGCCTGTGCCCCTGTTAAGGAGATTCACCCTCTCACCCACAATGACCTGTTTATCATTATCGTTGAAAGTGAAAGTAAAAGAAAATCCCAAGTTTTCTGTTGTCCCTAGAAAACTAATGGAGGGGAAATCTCCCAATGGAAATGCTAGTTCTGGCGACCCGGGTGTTCCAAAGAAATTTCCCTAATTTTCAGGGATTTCTTAACACTTCCTGTTTGGCTTTGGGACAGGAATTAATTGGGAAATCTCTGCAATGGGACACAGATGGGGGAAAACAATCTGACAGGGGTTATAACCCTCCTTTACTCCATCCAAAATGAAAAAAAAAAGTGCCTATAGTTCTACTTTAATTATTTCAACATAATATTAGTAACTTGCAGGAGGATACAGGAGGTTGCTCAGGAATTCTTGTTATAGGATGTTAACCACTTCCCACCCGGCCAATGCACATATACGGCCGGGTGGGAGCCGTCTAATCCTGATAGGACGTTCAGGAACATCCATCAGAAGGAGCGGGATTGCGCGCGCGCGTGCCCGTGCAGCGGCGCGATCCCGTTGCGCCCATGTCACCCGGACACGGCACATCTCAGATCGGCAGGAGGGCTCTGTGATTGGCCCTCCTGATCACATGACGGCCGTGTCCATCATGTGATGTAAACAAACATCCGGTTGCTAGGCAATCGGCTCCTCCTCTCCTCACACAGAAGTCATCGCTGAGGAGAGGAGAGCAGATCGCTGCAGCCGGCTGATGATCAGTAAGTATGAGCTGTTTTTTACAGCTTTTTACTCACTGATCACTAGTCTAGTGTACACACAAATCACCACACAGTAAACACACCACACAGTATAAACACAATGTCCCCACACATGGCCCCAAATCATACATGTCCCCAAATAATAAAAACACATGTCCCTAATAATAAAAACATGTCCCCCACATATGTCCCACTAAAATCACATGTCCCAATGATTATCTGCACACATATGTACATGATCATTTGCGTACATATGTCCGTGATCACACAAACCAATTATTATACAATTAACGGAATTTTTTTTACCAAAAACATGTAGCAGAATACATTTTGGCTTAAATTTATGACAAAATTTGATTCTATTGGATTTCTTTTAAAATAGAAAAAAGAAAATATTGTTTTTTTTTCCAAATTTCCGCTTTTTTGCGCTTATATCGCAAAAAATAAAAAAGTCGTGAATAAATACCACCAAAATAAAGCTCTATTTGTGCGAACAAAATGATAAAAATTTCATTTGGGTACAGTGTAGCATGACTGCGCAATTGTCACTGAAAGCGCTAGAGCGCTGAAAGCTGAAAATTGGGCTGGGAAGGAAGGGGGCGAAAGTGCCCTGTATTGTAGTGGTTAAAGAGGAGCTGCACCTAAAAAAAAAATATTAAAAGCCAGCAGCTACTAATATTGCAGCTGCTGACTTTTAATAATATCACACTTACCTGTCCCAGGGTCCAGCGATGTCGGCGGCAGATGACGAGCGATCGCTCGTCTTGCTGCAGCCACCGCCGCCATCCTCTGTCAGGGAATCGGGAAGTGAAGCATGAGGGCTTCACTGCCCGGTTCCCTACTGCGCATGCGCGAGTCGCGCTGCGCTGGTTCCCCGCTGTGTCTCTGGGAACTGTGTGTTTCCCAGAACACAACGGGGGGGGAGCAATGCGGGGGTCTGCGGCGGTCTGGCCGGAAGTGGGGGTGCAGTTACCTGGATTATCCAGGTAACTGCACCCCCCTCCCCCCCGAAAGGTGCCGATTGTGGCACCGGAGGGGGGGAGGGATAATACTAGCGGAACTTCCCCTTTAGGGTGAAGAACCGCTTTAAGGAAGACAGGAGCATAGAGGCAGGGAACAACAGGCAGAGAGTAGCAGCTGAAAGTAATGTCCCTGCAGCTTACTGTTAAGTGAGTTTCAGGAATGAGAAAGGTGTGATTGACAAGGTGGCAGACTGTACCTGGGTGTCAGAGATTGTAGAGGAGGAAAGTGAAACAACAACAAACAGGAGAGTTAACTTTCAGAGGAGTAGAGGGAACAGCATCCTGTTCCCCTGGATAGCACTAGCCCACAAATGCAGGCCACTGCTATGCTCTGGGCCACTCTACAGAGCTCAGTCTTTTGCATACCTCCCAACATTTTGAGATGGGACTGAGGGACACCTACTGTCAAACGTATGTAGTCATAAGATATGCCCCTGCCACACCCCCTTAAAGGAGAATTAACCTAAAAAAAAGTTAAATCCACAAGGACTTTTTTTTTTACCACTTCTAATGCTTTATATTGGCTTTTAAAATGTACAAATGCAGCGATTTAGAATTTTGATGAAAGGTTTAGCACTGGGAAACACTTTTTGAAAGATAAGATAAAAAGTGCATTTTATATACAACTATATAGATTACACCAAAATGAGGGACAAATGAGGAGGAATGAGGGACGGAGGAACATTGGTCCAATCAGGGACAGTCCCTCGGAATCAGGGACAGTTGGGACCTATGAGTTTGGGCATTTTTTAATACATTGGCTTTCTACAGCACCATAGTGGTTTGCAACTTTTGCCTGTAGAGTATCAAGCATGGTAAATGTACCAGTTGTTAAGGACCACGTGCATCAGGAGACACACAATTAATCACAGCAAAGCTAGAAGGCAAAAACACATGACTGATACTGGCCAAAATTAGCACTCTTCCTTTTCATCTGTTCCCCCCTCTACAAGAATCTCCATATCTGTGGCCTTGAGTGATAGGGATGGGCTGAGTGAAGCCTTGAACCTTGCTAAAATTATATGAACCCCACCCTGCCATTTCCAGCTACACCCTTAAAGCGGAGGTCCACCCTAAAGTGGACCTCCACTCATCGGAACCCTCCCCCCCTCCGGCGCCACAATTGGCACCTTTCAGGGGGGAGGGGGGTGCAGATACCTGTACAGTACAGGTATTCTGCACCCACTTCCGGGATAGCTCTCTGCGGAAAGGGGCGTAGATTACGCCCCTTTCCACAAGTGCCCGCCCCTTTCCACAAGTGCCCCGCTGCCTGCTGGGAAACACACAGATCCCAGAGGCAGCGGGGACCATCCTTATTGCGCAGCGCGATTCGCGCATGCGCAGTAGGGAACCAGGAAATGAAGCCGAAAGGCTCCATTTCCTGATTCCAATACCCAAGATGGCGGCGGCAGCACCCGACAAGACGATCTAGAGATCGGCTTCGGGTGCCGACATCGCGGGCGCGCTGGACAGGTAAGTGTCACTATTTTAAAAGTCAGCAGCTGCAGTATTTGTAGCTGCTGGCTTTAAAAAAAAAAAAAACGCGGAGTCCCGGCGGACTCCCGCTTTAACCTGGCCAATTTCTCCTCTTCAGCTGCAGGAGCAAAAGAAAATCAATCCACGCAATCACCCCATGCCCAGGGTCTCAATAACAGCAATTACGAAGTGTACAATGTTACCTTTTCATCTGAAACATATACACTTTATTGTGGATTTCTGGGTAGAAAAGCTGCATCTGGTGTGCAATTTAGAAAATGCATCCTCTGGCAAGGTGTTTAAATACAGCTCATGAAGTGTGTCCAATATTCCTTCCTGTTTCCTGCGAATTATATAAAATTTAGTGTGGATTTATATAAAACCGCACAAGATGTCTCCATCTAAAAATGAAGCCTAATATAAAAAGTGGATTTTATTTAAATTGCATTTTGTTTAAATTCTATCTCTGGAGTCTGTACATTATGTCCGACTGATGTCTCTCAAATAAGACACTCTAATATTTTATTTAAAAGTAAAAACTTCACAGCCCAATCAAGCTGCTCACATACTCTCTAGCCTCTGTTGTATATGTGGGACTATTGCAGACATCCCAACCTGCAAAAACTAATTTCAGCGAAGAGACGATCTGCCCCCCCCCCATGGTGAAATAAGGGCGTGGCTTAAATTGTGGTAAATATTGGGCGTGGCTTAAGGAGCTTAAAAGTCTGAGATGACTTGCATAGTGCAGAATGCAGTAATGTTAAATAGGGGATGTACAATACGGAGTGTCTGGCGGTGAGTGGAGTGAGGCGTGTATAAAACTGGCTATTATGTGCAGAAGAGGCATATGGAGTGTATGGTGGGTATTATGTGCAGGAGACGAGTGCAGAGTGCATGTAGGTGGGTATAATGTGCACGTGAAGAGTGTGTATGTGCAGGATGGTGTCAGTAGGGCAGTGGACAATTGGACAATGTCAGTAGTTCTTTATTTTAATTTTTTTACAACTACATTTTTTTGTATTTTTTTTTTTAAATGCCTTTTGAGGACCAGTGGATGGTGTCAGTAGGGCAGTGGACAGTGCCAGTAGAGCAATGGATAGTGTCAGAGTTTTTCTTAACTTTTTTTTACAATTTTTAATTATGTTTATTTATTTTTTTACAAATAGTTTTTTGCATTTTTTTGTTTTTCACAATGATTGGGGGTGGCCAGTGTCAGGAGAGCAGTGGATGGGGCCAGTGTTTTTTTGTTTTTATTATTTTATCAGTTTTTTTTTCTTTACAGTTTTGACTTTTATTTATTTATTTTTTTAAATCATATCATTTTTTAAATATTTTTCTTCACAGTGCTTCTGGGTAAGGGGGTACAATATGTGGCAGTGGACTGGAGGGCAGTGGATCATGTCAATAAGGCAGTGGATGGTGTCAGTAGCTTTTATTTTTATGTATTGATTTATTTTACAATTTAATTTGTTTAAAAAAAAATCACAATGCTTTTTGGGGGGAGGGAGTAGGGACAATAGATAGTGTTGGCAGGGCAGGTTGTAGTGGTGTCAGTATATATATATATATATATATTGTGAGGGGGTTCGCTCGGTAGCGGGTGTGTGTGACCCCCTGGATGGGTTCACAACACAAAGTCAGGCACAGCAGACAGCGGTGTAGGTTCAAAAAAACAAAAGATCCGGTTTATTTCTGCTACATGCAGTGATACATAAACAGCCAAACAAAATAAAACAGGAAAATAAATCCTGGTCAGCTTGACCTCTAACTACACACGTAGACTCCCTGTCTAACAACTGGGTGCAGCCTTGTGCTGCCCCAGTCCCTGTCTCTATTGTAGGGGTTTGCCACACAGGCGTTAACTCACCGCACAGAACAGATCTCAGACTCCCTAGTCTATACACACAAAACTGGTTCCAGGATGGAGCATCTCCCTATGCATGCTGGGGTTTTTTGTAGAGGTCTTAATGAGCCCACTTACTACAGCTGGGCTCATTAACTCTTCCCCTCTAATTGTAAAAGTCTGCATACAGCCTGAATCTAGGACACACATATTTCCCATCCTGAATACAACCAGGTGATTTTACCTGCGTGCTGCCACATACCCCCCCCTCTTGTTTCAACCTTGGGGTTGTAACACAAGTAGCCAGACACGCATGTATCCGAGACAAAGCATCCACATTCCCAATTTTAACACCAGGGCGATGCTTAACTGTAAAGTTAAATTCCTGTAGGGCCAGGAACCACCTATTTACCCTTCTATTGGTCTCCTTGTTTTGAGCCATCCACTTTAAAGGAGCGTGATCAGTCACCAGGTCAAAGTGCCTACCTAGCAGATAGTACCGAAGGGAATCTAGAGCCCACTTCACTGCTAAACATTCCTTCTCAATCGTGGCGTAATTTACCTCATGGGACTTCAACTTCCTGCTGAGGTAAATGACTGGGTGCTCTTCCCCGTTCCAGACCTGGGATAACACTGCTCCTAACCCAACGTCTGACGCATCAGTTTGTACAACAAAGTCCTTAGAGAAGTCTGGTGAGTACAACACTGGCTGGCTACATAAGGCTGTTTTTAAGGACTGAAATGCTTCCTCAGCCTCTGGGGACCATTTAACCATGACCGACTCTTTCCCTTTTGTCAGGTTGGTGAGGGGCACAGCCTGAGAAGCAAAATGGGGAATGAATCGTCGATAATAGCCAGCGATTCCCAGAAAGGCTCGTACCTGTTTCTTGCTGTTGGGACGTGGCCAACTCTGTATGGCCTCGACTTTATTGACTTGGGGTTTTATCACCCCCCTCCCAATAGTGTACCCAAGATATTTGGCCTCCTCCTGTCCAATGGTACACTTCTTTGGATTGGCCGTAAACCCAGCTTCCCGGATAGAGTCTAGGACTGCTTGTACTTTTGGCAAATGTGAGACCCAGTCTGTGCTATGGATAATCACATCATCCAGGTAAGCTGCAGCATATTTCTGATGGGGCCTCAGAATCTTATCCATTTTCCGCTGGAATGTTGCCGGTGCATTCTGTAACCCAAACGGCATTCTCTTATATTGGAATGCCCCATCTGGGGTTACAAACGCAGTTTTCTCCTTGGCCGACTCGGCCAGGGGAATTTGCCAATACCCTTTGGTGAGATCAAGAGTTGTCATATATCGGGCTGTTCCCAGCCGGTCAATCAACTCATCTATACGTGGCATGGGGTAGGTGTCAAATTTTGTAACTTTATTTAATTGTCTAAAATCGTTACAAAACCGCCAGCTCCCATCAGGTTTGGGCACTAGTACAATAGGACTGGACCAGTCACTCTGGGACTCCTCTATCACACCCAATTCCAGCATCCTTTGAACCTCCCCACGTATTGCCTCCCGTCGGGCCTCTGGTATTCTATAAGGTTTTAGTTTTACCCTTTCTCCTGGCGGGGTGATAATGTCATGCTCTACGCCAGATGTTTGTCCTGGAAGCTCAGAGAAAATCTCTTTGTTACGAAGTACAAACTCTTTAACCTCCTGTTGTTGGGGTTTCGATAAGGTGTCTGCTATTCCAACCTCAGGAACTAAGCAATCAGGCTGTACTTGTGACAAAGTCTCTGCGACTAGGGATTCCCTATCCCTCCAGGCTTTCAGCAGATTGACGTGATAGATCTGCTCCGGCTTTCGCCTTCCTGGCTGTCTAACCCTGTAGTTCACCTCACTAATTTTTTCAATTACTTCATATGGACCTTGCCATTTGGCCAGAAATTTGCTTTCAACCGTAGGGACTAGCACCAAGACCCTATCCCCCGGGGAAAAAGTACGGGTCTTGGCCCCACGGTTGTACACTCTCTGCTGTGCTAACTGTGCTTGGGTTAAATGTTCCTTTACAATTGGCATTACCTGTGCAATTCTATCTTGCATCAGGGCGACATGCTCAATCACACTCCTGTGAGGAGAACTCTCATTTTCCCAAGTTTCCTTGGCGATATCCAGCAGCCCTCTTGGGTGTCTCCCATAGAGCAACTCGAAGGGTGAGAAACCCGTAGAGGATTGGGGTACCTCCCTAATGGCAAACATCAGATAGGGTATTAGACAATCCCAATTCTTTCCATCTCTATCCACCACCTTCTTTAACATTTGTTTTAGGGTTTTGTTGAATCTTTCAACCAACCCATCTGTTTGGGGGTGATACACAGATGTACGCAATTGCTTCACTTTGTACAACTTGCATAATTCTTTCATAACCCGGGACATAAAGGGTGTACCTTGGTCCGTAAGCAGTTCCTTACAAATACCCACGCGGCTAAAAACAAGGGATAGCTCTTTGGCTATGGTTTTGGCCGAGGTATTTCGGAGAGGAATTGCTTCCGGATAACGGGTGGCATAGTCCAATATAACCAAAATGTACTGATGCCCCCTAGCAGACTTCATTATCGGACCTACCAAATCCATTGCGATCCTCTCAAAGGGGACCTCAATGATAGGAAGAGGTACCAGTGGGTTACGGAAATGTGGCATAGGTGCCGACTTCTGACACACAGGGCAGGAGGAACAATACTTTTCTATTTCCTTCATGACCCCAGGCCAATAGAATCTCTGCAATACCCTCTCTCTGGTTTTCTCTGTCCCCATATGACCTCCCAGAATGTGTCCATGAGCCAATTCTAACACCAACTCCCTGTAAGGTTTGGGCACCACAAGTTGCTCAATGGTTTCTTCTGCCCTTTGAGCCACTCGATACAGCAGGTCCCTTTCCACAGTGAAGTACGGGTAAGTGCAAGTCTTATCTGGGTTCACTAACTCGCCATCTATTTTCACCACATTTTCCCGTGCCTTTATTAGGGTGGGGTCTTTTAACTGTTCTGTGGCAAAATTTTCCCTGTGAACCTCAAGATCCGAAAACTCCACAGACGGCATGTTTTCAACTGAGGATGTTGGCTCCTCCCCAGTTTCTCGAGTTTCCCCCACCAATACCGACAAGGGAAATTCAGGAGAGTCCTCACCACTCCCAGAGGAATTCTGGTCATCTTCCTGGTCTATAGGGGCACCAGTGGGGGGCTCAGGACAATCCCAGAGTTCCCAGAATTTTGGAAAATCCCTTCCCACAATAGCATCATGTGGTAAGTGAGACACTAACCCCACCTGATGAGAGAGGTTACCTTTACCTAGAGGTTACCTAGAGGGGTCTCAAAAAACACTGAAGTTACAGGATACTCTCGGGTGTCCCCATGCACACAAATAACAGCCACCCTGTTCTTCCCAGAGACCTCTGTAGTAACTAATTCAGCTTTTATCAATGTTACCAGGCTACCTGAATCTAGCAACACATCGACATGTCTACCATTAATACACATTTTACATAAATGTCTCTCAGGTCCCCGAATGGCAGTGCATGCAACTGTCGCAAACAGCGACTGACGTCTCTCCCTTATAAAGTCACATTGCATAGGCTCATCCACAACTGGGCAATTGGCTGCAATATGTTCCTCTTGCCGGCGGCGGTAGCAAATAATTTTTTTCGCTGCCTCTTGCAGCATGGGCTTCCTGGGCTGCTCCCGCCAGACCTTAGGTAGAACTCCCACCCTCTCACTCTCTCCACCCTCACCTCTTGGAGTCATCTTACCCGCCACTGGGGATGATCTGGTCTTAGGGTGGAAAGTCTGTGAGTCCCTGGAAGAGGTGGTCAAGTTCTCTGTAGCCAAGTACCTCTCAACCAGATCCACAAGTTTATCTGCATTTTCTGGGTCTCCATGGCTTACCCATTTTTGGATGGCAGTAGGAAGAGCTCTCAGGAAACGATCCATAACCACACGTTCCACAATGTTTGGTGCGGTCAAAATCTCTGGCTGCAGCCACTTCCTGCTCAGGTGAATGAGATCATACATTTGAGACCTGGGAGGTTTTCCAACCTGAAAAGTCCAGTTATGCACACGCTGAGCCCGGACTGCCAGGGTGACACCCAGCCGTGCCAATATTTCTGCTTTTAGCACCACATAGTCTTTTGCTTGGTCAGGCTCTAGGTCATAATAAGCTTTCTGCGATTCCCCAGTTAACAGAGGGGCCACCAGTCCAGCCCATTGCTCCTTAGGCCACTTTTCCCTTTCAGCAGTCCTTTCAAATGTGGTCAAAAACACCTCCGGATCATCCTCTCCAGTCATTTTTGTCAGTAAACGGCTCACACCAAAGGATGCGGTATTATTGTACCCACTTGCTTCATTGGTCTGCGGACGTTGCTGTATCAATGTCTCTATTTGCTGTTGAAAATTCTGCTCTTGCTTCTGCAACAGGTCTATGAAGCGGGCTTCAGATCGCTGCTGGGCTTGTTGCTGAGCTTCCAAACTCTGCTGCAAAGTTGCATTTGTCTGCTGCTGATTTGCATTTGCCTGCTGCTGGGCTTGTTGTTGAGCTGCAAGGCTCTTTTGTAAAGCTGCATTTGTTTGCTGCTGATTTGCATTTGCTTGCTGCTGGTTTGCATTTGCTAGAGCCAGCTGTCTCAGTATCTCCTCCATTGCTGGCCTTAACAAAAAAAAAAAAAAAAAAAACTGCCCGCATTCTCCACCAACTGTGAGGGGGTTCGCTCGGTAGCGGGTGTGTGTGACCCCCTGGATGGGTTCACAACACAAAGTCAGGCACAGCAGACAGCGGTGTAGGTTCAAAAAAACAAAAGATCCGGTTTATTTCTGCTACATGCAGTGATACATAAACAGCCAAACAAAATAAAACAGGAAAATAAATCCTGGTCAGCTTGACCTCTAACTACACACATAGACTCCCTGTCTAACAACTGGGTGCAGCCTTGTGCTGCCCCAGTCCCTGTCTCTATTGTAGGGGTTTGCCACACAGGCGTTAACTCACCGCACAGAACAGATCTCAGACTCCCCAGTCTATACACACAAAACTGGTTCCAGGATGGAGCATCTCCCTATGCATGCTGGGGTTTTTTGTAGAGGTCTTAATGAGCCCACTTACTACAGCTGGGCTCATTAACTCTTCCCCTCTAATTGTAAAAGTCTGCATACAGCCTGAATCTAGGACACACATATTTCCCATCCTGAATACAACCAGGTGATTTTACCTGCGTGCTGCCACAATATATATATATATATATATATATATATATATATATATATATATATGTGTGTGTGTGTGTGTATGTGTGTGTGTGTGTATATATATATATATATATATATATATATATATATATTTTTTTTTTTTTATATTTATTGTTTTTTTTTCTTCTCATCAGCCCTGTTGAAGGTCTTTGGTGAGATATTAAGGATCTAAATAGACTTCTGACATCTCTGAATAACCCTTATTATAGCTTTTAAATCTGTTATAACTGTGTAACTTGCTCTATTCTATTCTGCCTGATTACTGTTACCATATTTGCCGGTGTATAAGACGATTCCCTATTTTTCCAGTGAAACTTAGTTTTTGGGCTATACTCGCCGTATAAGACTACCCCCTTCCGGGGCAACACCATTAAAAAAAAAAAAAATCGGACTTGACATCAGATTTGATTTAAACACGGTCATTTTAATGAACCATCAGAAACATCAAAAAAAACATAAAAAAAAACATAAAAAAAAACATCAAAAACATCAAAAACATCAAAAAACATCAAAAACATAAAAAAAAAAAAAAAAAAACAGACTTAAAGAGGAGGGCCGTTTTTTAAAAAAAAAATGTAAAAGTCAGCAGCTGCAAACACTGTAGCTTCTGACTTTCATAAGCACACTTACCTGTCAAGGGTGCCTGCGATGTCGGCTGCCCGAGGCTGACCCGTCCCAGCGCCGCCATTTTGGCTAAGGGAAACAGGCAGTGGAGCCTTGCGGCTTCACTGCCCATTTCCTACTGCGCATGCGCGAGTCACGCAGCGCTTTGTGAATGGGGCGCGCTGTGTTCTGGGACACACAGTTCCCAGAACACAGCGCGACCCATTACCCAGAAGAGGCCGCATGGAGGAGAGAAGACAGAAGATCTCCGCGGAGGAGAAAGAGGCAGATTAGGACGATATGCCTAGCAACAGGCATTTCTGGTAAGTTAAAAAAAAACATTTTTTTTTCTTTTTTTTTTCAGATTTTTTTTCTACATTTTTTCATTTTTTTTTTTTTCAGGTTGGCCCTCCACTTTAACATCAGCTTTGATTTAAACACGGCCATTTTAATGAAACATAAAAAAAAAACATCAGACTTAACATCAGATTTGATTTAAATACGGTAATTTTAATGAAAATGGTTGACTTTCTGGTACTTAATATCCTTCAAAATCCTCTTCATGTTCATCCTCTGATATCATAAGTTCATCAATGACATCTTGTGGTACATTTGTAAGACAATCATTATATGGATCCAATTCCACATCAGATGGTGTGGTTTCAGCTTCGGCTTCCTCTTCATCTTGCCACAAGTCATCGTCCTCCATACCATCCAATGAATTTGATGTGCCACACTTCTTGAAAGACTTGATGAATTTTTCTGCATCAATATCATTACAGGCTTTTATGACGAAGGTGCACAAAACATCCAACTGTGGAGCACTCATGTTTCCTCCTTTTGTGAATGACTTTTCGCCACTAACCATCCACTCATTCCACTGTTCTCAAATTCGATCTTTAAATGGCTTGTTTAGGCACACATCCCGTGGCTGTACTAACAATGTGAATCCTCCAGGAATAACCGCTGCATCTGTGTTTATACTTTTTATCCTTTCCTCTGTGCTGGGAGTTAAATGAGCACTGAACATATCCCACACCAGTAGGCTACGTTCTCGATGAAGTCCACCTGGTCGTCTACTCCATACATTTTCAAGCCATAGCTTCACCATCCAGCCTTTTTCATTCACATGTACAAAAACTCCACGGGGAACTTGATTTTCGGCATTGTTTTTCTTTTGAAAATAATCGTGGGTCTTAGTTTGGCACCATCAGTTGTACATAATAGTACCACTGTAAAACTGGACTTCTCATGTCCTGTTGTTTTAATTAACACCGTTTTGGCACCTTTTGATTTGACTGTTTTATTTCCAACCATATTTAAATTCATAGGAGTATCATCCATATTTCCGATCTGACTTAATGCATAGCCATGTTTCTTGCGCTGTTCTATTACATATTGTTGGAAATTACTTACTTTGCCGTCAAGATCTGCAGGTCATTTTTGTGCAATTTTGGTCTTTTGCCTCAGTACCAGATCATGCCTTTTCAAGAACCTAGAACACCAGGATATAGTGGCCTTAAATCCTTTGCTGTGATCTGGGTTAGATTTTGCCCACTGAAGTGCAAAATCCGTATGCTGTTTCGTGTCACTACAAAACCATTGTGACAATGCTCATGCACCATGTCTGCTACATGCTTCTCGAGTTCTGGACAATGTGGGGTGCCTCTTCTTAATGCACACTTAGCCCTTGGTATACTCTTTAATGCATCTTCTTTTGCTTTGCAGTCTCGGACCATCTTTTCCGTTATTCCATATTGTCTTGCAGCAGCGCAGTTATTATGTTACTTGGCAAAGTTTACAACTTTGAGCTTGAAACTGGCTTCATGTTTCCTTCTCCTTTCTGGAGCCATGCTGGGGCCCTGTCTATCAGCCTTTTCACACTACAGGGAATCTGAAATCTGTCAGGTATTGTAATCTGTCAGGTATTACTGTATCACTTTTATGAAATCAAAAAGGAAACTGGTGAACTACAAGTCCCAGAGATCCCACAATTGGTAAGTATCAACAATGACTCTCCTCCAAAGCACCATAAATCTTTTTTATGAAGGGGGGTCTGGAGCTGGATGTGCAGTACAGGATGTTGGCTACCGGTATACACAGTATATGATGCTTTGTAATATACCATACAGTAGCACCAGATAGACACAGTATATGATGCTTTGTAATTCCGGTACAGTAGTGCCAGGTACACACAGTATACGGTAATATGATGCTTTGTTAGTAGGTACAGTACATATGATGCTTTGTTAGTAGGTACAGTACGGTATATACCGGTATGATGCTTTGTTCGTAGGTACAGTGTATATGATGCTTTGTTAGTAAGTACAGTACCGTATATGATGCTTTGTTGTTAGGTACAGTACAATATATACCGGTATGATGCTTTGTTAGTAGGTACGGTCCAGTATATATGATGCTTTTTTACTGCTTGTCAAGTTGTCACTGAGGAACAGCATCTATTACTTCCTCCCTGGTAAATCTTTTGATGAATGATACACAGACTTAATACAGTGTGCATACAGTGTGCACCAATGAGCCAATCATGGCAGGCAATGCATTTACTAATCTGTTGATGGATGCAAAGCCTGCTCGGATTGGCTGTGACATCATCAGCCCGATTCGGATTGGCAGAGGTTGTACTCCAATCCAAGCAGGCTTAACAGGCTCTGCATTCAGCAACAGAGCGCATTGCCTGCCAGGATTGGCTGAGTGGCGCACACTGTATGGACACAGCTTTAATACCGAGCACCCGTGGGCTTCGTATCCACCTGTCAGCATTTCGAGCACCCGGCGGCTTCTTCACCAGGTACAGAGCACCCCGTGGGCTTCACATACATATTGCGGCCTCTTCATCCGGTGTATAAGGCTCAGCTTGGTGTGTTTTGCTAGAGAATTTTTTTTTGGGGGGGGGTGCATGTGATCAGCACAGGGCCAATCAGCACTGTCCAAACAGAAGGTAAGGAGTCATGCAGCCTCATAGGACAGTCAGAGGAGAACAAAAACTTCTCCTACAAGCTTTAGCGAGTGCTCAGCCGGAGACTGATAGAAGTCATAAGACTGCTATATATGAAAGATAAGTGCAGCGCTAAAAAATTATCTCAGAGTGAACTGAAAGCATTATAAAACAGTGTACAAATACATATATGTATAAAGTAGAGTGCACAAATATGATGAACCTTTAAAGGGAAAATAGTATACCAAATGTCATATTGGCAGATGTACACATGAAAATGATATGAATAATATCCAAAAATCATGTCCAAAAAAGGCAAATCGTTAATACTGAAAACAAAATGTGGGAGTGAGCCAAACAATAAAAATATCCAAAAGGTGATTCAAAGTAGTTGAAACTTGAACTGAACATCAATGTGGTATAGAAATATGTGCCCAAACTTGCTACTAAGTGATCCACCTCCGGAGAGTCAAAATGCTTACCAGAGAGATTGAACCCAAGTAAGTATACACCTAATGGGTCAATCA
Source organism: Lithobates pipiens (assembly GCF_037356315.1). Taxonomy (NCBI): domain Eukaryota; kingdom Metazoa; phylum Chordata; class Amphibia; order Anura; family Ranidae; genus Lithobates; species Lithobates pipiens. The sequence continues at coordinate 188,105,913 of NW_027507785.1, read as the reverse complement.
GGCTTGTAGGGCAACACACCCAGGGGAAACTGCCACAGTGGACACGACCTCCAGCTAGAAGACCAACTCTGACAGTGAACATCAATGGGGTAAGTATTAGACAGGAAACCGGATGGATGGTTTGTCCAATATAATGCATTTGAAAAAAGGAAAAGAAAGTAGGCACATAGTGTAATTCCGTTTGAAAATTGAAAATGATTTATTTGTAAAAACGAGAAACTACACTAACATGTTAGAGGATAAAAAAGCAATTTGAATAAAAGAGTGACTTCAGCAGAGCGACCTGATGCGTTTAGTCTCTGAAGACATTATTCATATAATTTTCATCTGTACATTTACCAATATGACATTTGGTATACCATTTCCCTTTTAAAGGTTTGTCATATTTGTCCACTCTACTATACGTGTTTGTACACTGTTTATATTATTTTCAGTTCACTCTGAGACTATTTTTGTGCACTCCTTTTTATAAGTATATGTATTTGTACACTGTTTTATGTTGCATTCAGTTGACTCTGAGATAATTTTTTAGCGCTGCACTTATCTTTCACGTTTTCAAATTTTTGCAATTGATCTATTGCTATGTAGCTGCTCTGTCTACAAAGGATGCTGTAAGCGCAGTATATTTGCCTTATTTTTCACATGAGACTGCTATAAACTGCTCATGAGAAAAGGTATTTAGCAGTTTTTAATTTACTAAAATAGTTGCTTTTGCATTTCCAGAATGAGTTTGGTGAATGCCTCAAAAACCACACCCAGGCCTATTTGCTCAGCCTTACTTGTTAACCTCCCTGGCGGTGATCCCGAGTCTGGCTCGGGCTGGGATTTCAGTAACATAAGCGGTAACCCCGAGCCAGACTCGGGATCGCATCGCTGGACACAGGGTTACTTACCTTGTCCCCTGGATCCAGCGATGTCCTTCGCGCTGTGTGATCGAGCTGTCCTCGGTGATTCACACAGTGCCGAATGCCGACGAGCTCCGTTCCCTGCGACGTTATGGCGCACGGGAGCGGAGATCGGCACCAAATTCAAAAAAGTAAAAACACACAAAACACATACAGTACTGTAATCTTACAGATTACAGTATTGTATAAAAAAAATTACACATCCCCTTTGTCCCTAGTGGTCTGTGCAGTGCCCTGCATGCACTTTTATGTTATAAATACTGTTTTTTCTGCCTGGAATTTGGAGATTGCCCATAGCAACCAAAAACTGTCCCTTTATGTCAAAAGTGATTTTAGACCAACTAGAAAACAGCGATAATAAATTATAATCACTTGCAGAATTGAGCGATAGCGATTTGTGGGGAAATTCGTCATCAAACACTAAATCTAATGATAGCGACAATTCTGCAAATGAGCAAATTTCAGTGTTTTTGGATTTGATTACATTATTGAATACGTTTTATTATTATTTATTATCATTATTTATTATATTATAAATTTTATCATACCCAGGATGTCTGCTAGACTCTGGTTTGAACAGATTTAAGGGAGTCATTCCTAAGAATTGCAGGACTACAATATAAAACGCCAAATTTACATGCAAAGTAATTGTACCGCTTTCAGCACCTATAATCAGAACTAATCATACCTCCAGGGAGGTTAAGAGCCAGTGTGAGAAAAACATTAAAATAGGCTGAAATATAAGATTAAAGTGTATGTAAATCCTAGGAAAGAACTTTTCTTATTTGTTCCCGTTTGGTCTGTATAATATACCATTGATCTGTTTGATAAGTACAAAATAATACTCATTGACCCTGCCAGAAAGTAGTGCACTGTGTCCTGTACACTCTGCAGTCTTATCTCAATCATTGCGATATAAGCTCTATCCAGTTCTGTTGTGTATACTACAGAATACCTCCTCCTTATGTTAGGGAAATTAGGTCTTCTATAGACCAAACACCTAGACACCTTTTCAAGGTTGATAGTATGGATCCTCAATAGAAACAATACAATTCGTGAAGGTTGTCACCTTAGGTCAGGGCATGTGTTACTATTATTATTATTATTATTACCGTATATACTCGAGTATAGGCCGACCCGAATATAAGCCGAGGCCCCCAATTTACCCCCAAAAAAACTGGCAAACTTATTGACTCGTGTATAAGCCGAGGGTGAGACATGCCTGTCCATCCCTGTGTGTGTGTCCGTCCCTGTGTGTCCGTCCATCCCTGTGTGTCCGTCCATCCCTGTGTGTGTGTGTGTCCATCCATCCATCCATCCCTGTGTGTGTGTGTGTCCATCCATCCATCCATCCCTGTGTGTGTGTGTCTCCATCCATCCATCCATCCCTGTGTGTGTGTGTCTCCATCCATCCATCCATCCCTGTGTGTGTGTGTCTCCATCCATCCATCCATCCCTGTGTGTGTGTGTCTCCATCCATCCATCCATCCCTGTGTGTGTGTGTCTCCATCCATCCATCCATCCCTGTGTGTGTGTGTCTCCATCCATCCATCCCTGTGTGTGTGTGTCTCCATCCATCCATCCGTGTGTGTGTGTGTGTGTGTGTGTGTGTGTGTGTGTGTCCAGCCTACCTGTGTCCCGAGCCTCCGTCCTGTGCCTTGCCTCCTTGCCTCCGTCCCGTGCCGTGCCTTGCCTCCTTGCCTCCGTCCCGTGCCGTGCCTTGCCTCCTTGCCTCCGTCCCGTGTCGTGCCTTGCCTCCGTCCCGTCCCGTCCCGTGCCGTGCCTTGCCTTGCCTCCGTCCCGTGCCTTGCCAGGATCGCCGCTCTTCGTCGGCGCCTCGGCGGCCATTGTAAAATTCAAAAGCCGCGCCTCCGCCTTCGCCTGTGATAGGCGGAACACTGAATTTCCCAGCAGCCTGTGTTCCGCCTATCACGGACATCGTCTCATCCTCGTCCGTAGTACGAGGATGAGACGATGTCCGTGATAGGCGGAACACAGGCTGCTGGGAAATTCAGTGTTCCGCCTATCACAGGCGAAGGCGGAGCCGGAGGCGCGGCTTTTGAATTATAGAATGGCCGCTGTCTGTCTGCTCGACACGCTGATCGAGCAGGCAGACAGCGATGACTCGAGTATAAGCCGAGGGGGGCACTTTCAGCCTCAAAAAAGAGGCTGAAAATCTCGGCTTATACTCGAGTATATACGGTATATGGATCCTCAATAGAAACAATACAATTTGTGAAGGTTTTCGCCTTAGGTCAGGGCATGTGTTACTATTATTATTATTAATAATATTATTATTATTATATGGATCCTCAGTAGAAACAATACAATTTGTGAAGGTTGTCACCTTAGGTCAGGGCATGTGTTACTAGAAAGATGATAAGGTGAAAAAAAGGGAAGAAGAAGACTAAAAAAGAGGATCAATGCAGCCACCATATCTAACTACAGGTAAACTGTATTATATTAAATGTTTTTTCTTGAGTCTTGATACACTTTAAGGGAAAGTGGCTGTCTGAATTTTAACAACCCTGTGAACCAGAAAGTGACACTAATTACATTTTTCTTCTCTTATTTTTGTTACTGTCATTGCCTAAAAAATTACAGTAATTACTGCCCAATGTATTCATTTTTTATACATGCATCATTGTGTCAGAACAAAGCTAGCATACTTTTGTCACTCTGCATACACTTTGCTGAATGATGTGTTATGATTATAATTTATTGCCTATATTTTAAAATAATATCCCATATTTTTCATATCAAAACAAATTTTAAAACAAAAAAGCAGAACACAAAACAATACATTGTAAAGAAACAATCAATGCCTAATTCCACCCTTTCACTGCTTAAGCAGTTTTTTGGATTTTTTTTGCGCACGTTTAAAAAAATAATTTTCGACCTGAAGATTACCAAATCCCCCCAAATATATTTTTTATGTTACACAACTGTTTAGGAAACACAAAATGTCACAAAAAATACGCTAAAGTTCATTTTAGGGCACACAAAGTAATAAATTACACATTTTTTGCTAAACTATAAAAGATTTACCCTATATTTTCAATAGGCTGCACTTTAATAGCTCCTACAGGTCATCAGTTTAGAGTTATCCAGGACCTGTGGTGCTAGATTTATTTCCTTCACTCCAGTGTGCACAGCGATGTAACGTGTAGCACAATCAACGATTTTGTGTGTAACACTGCACGTGTATTTTTGTGTGTACGTACGTGTATTGGCCTCCAAATGTTTTCAGGGGGTGGATTTTAAGTGTTTGGGTGTAACTTTATTTATTTTTTACAATTTTACATTTTGTTTACTCAACTTTTTTTTAAAAATAAAATAGGGGACAAAATGTCCCCTATGTGATGGTTTTTTGGTGACAAGTTCTCTTTTTTTTTTTTTTTTGAAAATTATTTTTATTAATTTGCAAGTAAAACAATAAAACAACCTACAGCCTATTGGGCATACCCAGGCTGATTATTACAGAACCCCCCCTGAGTCAAACAATCAGGGAACAACCAATGAACCCTCCCCCTCCCCCCACCCGATACACCGCCACCTGCGTGTGCATCCAACAGAAAAAAGAAAAACCCCCCCTCCCCCTGTACGCTCCAGCACCACTGCACATTACTCAGGACAGATACTTAATTCGCCCATGCTCCACCACAGTCCACACTCAGACCCAGGATAAAATATGCATACATCACCCTTCACCTACCAATCCCCTATTGCCCACGTAAAGAATGACCCAAGGTTACATGAATAGCACACCACTTAGAACTCTTCCCCTAGTCACTAATGAATCTCCATCAGTCCGGATTCAAGTCAGCGTTGGTGTCGCGCGACTCCGTCCAAATGCCCCATACTTTATGAAATTTAGTGCCACACCCTCGCGAAAGGTAGGTGGCCCTGTAAAGAGGGAGAGCCGTATTCACTAAGTTCTTCCAAAAATTAATAGAGGGGGCTACCGGGGCCTTCCATTTGAGAACAATCGACTTACGGGCATAGTACAGCAATAAGCCCAGGAGTGTTCTGAGCGCTCGGCGTGTAGCCAGCGGCTCGACCAGTCCTAAGAGGCATATCTCGACCGATAAAGGTACGTTAACGGTGGTAACCGCCAGAATAAAATTAGTCACCTCCACCCAGAACCCAGCTATCTGAGGACAGCTCCAGAACATGTGTATGAAATCCGCCGAAAGTGAGTTGCATCTCCAACAAGAATCAGGGACAGATGGATAGATTCTGTGAAGACGTTGCGGAGTGTAATATACCCTATGCACTATTTTGAATTGCACCAATCTATCTCTGGCTGACACTAACTGTAGGAAAGGGTACTCCCATACATCTTCCCAGTCCTCCGTGTCCAAGGAGGGAAAATCAGCTTCCCACCTTGCCCTTTGGAGTTCCAGACCGGTATGGACACCTGGGAGTAATACCTTGTAGATAGCAGACAACGGTTTGGACAGATCAACATCTCTGAGCAGAGATTCCAACCTTGAGGTGTAGAATGCGACGGGGGCATTTCCAAACTGCGATCGAAAGGCGTGATTAAGTTGTAAGTATCTGAATAAGTGTGAGTTGGGCAGTGTATACTGTTGTTTCAGCCTGTCAAAGGTCTGAATTTTGCCCTCAACACAGAGTTGATCAATATATTTAATACCCCTGCTTGCCCATACACTAGGGTCAGGAATAGAGCCAAATTCCGGTAAATTCGGGTTGAGCCAAAGAGGACTATGCGGGGAGATGTGTCCCGCGGGTACGGGGCGCATCAGATTGGCAGCCTTCCATGCCCTTATAACCGCCCTCATTGCAGCAGTAAGAGGAAAAGGGGCTCGCAGACCGCGATACACCAAGTGTCTTAGTGCCTCATACGACCCCAACCACGCCGCTTCCAGGACCACCGCCGCATTGGACTCGTCTGAAACCAGCCAATTATGAGCATGGGTCAGAAGAGCCGCCACATAGTAGGAGTACAAATCCGGGCAAGCTAGTCCACCCTCCCCCCAAGGCCTCTGCAATACCGTGAGCTTAAACCGTGGCTGACCAGCGCCCCAGAGAAAGGACACCAAAAGAGAATTTATCGTGCGAAATATTTTTTTAGGAATCCAGACTGGAGCATGTCTAAGAACATAGAGAAAAGCAGGCAAAAGCTTCATCTTAAATAAATTAATTCTCCCAATCAAGGTGAGAGGGAGATGCGACCATGCCTTCAGTCTAGTCCTCATCCGCCGCACCAGTGGATCCAGATTGAGGGAACAAAAATCAGAGGAAGAGGGGGAAATGTAAATCCCCAAATATTTCATAGTATCTGTCCACATGAGTGGCAGGTTGGGATCCGCAGCTGCCTTGGCTTCCCTATCTATTGACATAATTTGAGATTTATCCCAGTTTACCTTGAGCCCTGAACAGTCAGTGAAGTGAGAAAGAATAAGTAGCGTCTCCCTGAGAGACTGGGCCGGGTCACTTAAAAAGAGTATGAGGTCATCTGCATATAAGGCTACTTTCTCCTGTATGGAACCCACCTGTATCCCTCTAACTCCCTCCGCCTTCCTGAGGGCCGACGCGAGTGGCTCCATTGCCAGGGCAAACAGAGCCGGTGACAATGGACAACCCTGCCGCGTTCCTCTCCTAACAGCAAAAGGCTCTGACAAGGCGCCACCCATCTTAATCTGCGCCAGGGGCTCCTTATATAAAATATGTATCCAATTACAAAATCCAACTCCAAAACCCATGGCCTCCAAAACTAAGGACATAAACTGCCAGGCCACAGAGTCAAAAGCTTTTTCAATATCTAGTGTAACTATGACCCTCGTAGAAGACTCAGTGGCCGGCAACTGCAAATGTGTAAACACCCGTCGTAGATTTATATCAGTGGACTTCCCTGGCATAAATCCAGTTTGGTCCATCTCGATCAGGGATGACAGGACCGTCCGTAACCTGGTGGCCAGAATCTTCGTCAAAATTTTCAGATCATAATTTAGCAGGGAGATCGGTCTATAGGAAGCACACAGGGAGATATCCTTGCCAGGCTTAGGGATAAGCACTATATGTGCTTGATACATGGATGGGGGAAGCCCCATCCGAAGTTTGCTATCGGAGAACACTTTTAACAACTTGGGAGCAATCAGTGGGGCATACATCCTGTACCAGTCGCCAGGTAGACCATCAGGTCCAGGAGTCTTCCCACCAGGGAGTGAGCGAATTGCCTCCTCCACTTCCTCCAAGGTAAAATCCTTATCAAGGAATTCCCGGTCCTCCTGTGATAGAGAGGGCAAATTTAAGGAGGAAAGAAATTCCCTCTGCGCTTCCACCGACCCCCCTGGAACCTCAGCATACAGTTGTTCATAGAAGGCCCTGAACTCAGAAAGTATCCTGTCAGGCGCGGACACCAACTGACCATCCGATCCATAGATCTCCGAGACAACTGTCTGCATTTTAGAATCAGCTACTAAATTTGCCAGAAGCCTACCATTTTTGTCCCCGGATTCAAAGATTTTCCCTGCCAGAGACTTCAGATCTAAGTGTGTGGCCTCCGCAAGATGAAGGGATAGGGCCCGCCTTGAATCAGCCAGCCGAGTAAAGCTCTCCGGGGTCGGCGAGGCGGAAAAAGCCTCAGCCGCCTCGGTCTCGCTCCCCTCAAGCTGCCGCATCTGAGATGACATCTCAGAGCGGACCGCCTTGATAGCCGAAATATATTCCCCCCTGGTATTGGCCTTAAAAGCATCCCAGACCATCTGTACCGAGGCAGAACCCTCATTCAGATCCCAATATTGTTTCAGCTTAGGAGCGACCTCCTCCCCCACCCGCAAGTCCTGTACCCATTTGGACGCCAGACGCCAACAACCTGTACCCCTGGTGTCCGACAACTGCAAGGTGACCTCCAAAGGTGCGTGGTCAGAGAGGCCTGCAGGCAGGTACAGGGCCCCCCTCACCGACGTCAGGGCCCCAGAGTTGCCGAAGACCAAATCAATCCGAGAGCCCGACCTATGTGTGGAGGAGTGGAAAGAATAGGCCCGTACGCCCACATTCCTCCATCTCCAGATCTCAGTGTAGTTAAACGTTTGGGCCCACTGCAGTAGATCTGGCGAATAAGCCCTGTTCGGGTTGGATGAGTCCAGGGACGGGTCTAAAATAGAGTTAAAATCCCCAGCTATGTACAATCTGGAGAACTGTAGGGGAGCCAGCAGTTCAGCAATCTTATACAGAATCTGTGGATTGAAAGGAGGGGGCACATATACGTTGACCAAAGCGTAAACCACCTGGCCGATCTCTAACAGTAGGACAATAAATCTACCCCCTTGGTCAGTATGCAGATAAACAACTTTGTAAGCTAGTGATTTGTTTAGCAAGATGGCCACTCCCCTCGCATAGCTAGAGTATGTGGCATGAAATGCCTGTCTCACCCAGGGCCTGCGCAGGGCAAGGATTTTATTCCCCAGGAGATGAGTCTCCTGAAGAAAAAGTACATGGGGTCTGTGATTATTCAGGTATTTAAACATCAACGCCCTTTTTACCTTATCATTAAGGCCCCGCACGTTCCAAGACACTAGTCTTAACGCCATGGAAACAATTAATAATTATGATAGTACAGTAATACACATACAATATCCCAGTATCCTGCCAGCGAGCATGGAGCAAGGCAGCACAACATGCAAAACATTCAAAACAAGTGCATTTATCAGTGGAGACAGAGCGCACAGTGAAAAAAAGAAAAAAGAACAAGGAAACAGCAACATAATTAAAACAACAAAAAAGAAGAAAAAAAGAAAACCCACAACTCCCTACCAGCCAAGAGTGCCCCAATTGGTGAAAAACAAAAAACAATCGGGCACTAAAAAACATGACCAGTTTGATACCCAAAAACCTAACCAAAACTTAAACCTCCAGACTTTAGTCACAAAAAAAAAGTTCCGAAGCAGCGGCCGCTCAAAGCCGCTTAGTCTTGTCAGGGCAAAAAACCTGAAATGAGGGAAAAAACTAATAAGTCCTTCAGTGTCCCACGTCCGGGGAGCTCCGAGCTAAAGGAGGCAGTTAAAGAACCCATAAGAGGAAAATAAAAAAAACAAAACAAAGCAGAGTCAGGCAGGATCAACTGGAGAGATGGCAAGGCATCGCAGCAGCCCTAGGAGAGGCGGAGATCCATACGCCGTCCGCCGACAGGAAGGATGAAACAAAGGCGTCCACCCATCCGTTGGGAGGTAGCATCCCGTGAGTTTCGCAGCTGCCGTGACAGCAACCCGCCAGGAAAAAACAAAAAAAAAAAAAAAAAAAAAAAAAAACAAAAACCAAAAAAAAAAAAAAAAAAAAAAAAAAAGGCCAGGAGCCCACAGCAGGATAACAATGCAGGCAAGTAGTAGTACCCCCCATTAACGTAGGGAAAGCTGTAGAAGATTAACGTAGAGTGATCAGCCAGTCATTTGCTTCCTCCGGGGTGTCGAAGAACTTCACTGATCCGTTATAAGGCACCCGAAGGCGGCTGGGGTATAACATGCTGTATTTAATATCCTTGTCCCGTAGGCGCCTGCGGATATCATTAAAGGACCTTCTCTTGCGCTGCAAATCTGCCGAAAAGTCCGGGAACAGTAGGATTGAGGAGTTGCCGTATGGTAGAGAAGGGAGCCTACGGGCTGCGGAGAGGATCCTATCCCGGTCCCTGAAATTCAAAAAGCGGACCAGGAAGGGTCGGGGAGTCGCCCCTGGGATGTAACGTCCTGTAGGAACCCGATGAGCACGCTCGACCACATATGTCGGGGAGACTTCCGGGAGGCTCAACAGCTTCTTGAAAAAATCTTCAGCAAACTCCGCTGGCCGATCACCCTCCTCCCCCTCCGGCAGACCTATAACACGGATATTGTTGCGTCTTGCTCTATTCTCCGCATCATCAGCCTTAGCGACAAGCAGTCGCACCGTGCGTTGCAGGTCCGCTATGTTGTTGGTATGGGTAGCCGTGAGGTCCTCAGCTGCAGAAATTCGTGATTCTGATTCAGTCAGCCTACCCCTGATCTTGTCCAGGTCATTCCTAATAAAGGTACATTCTTCTGCAAGGCGGTCAATGCGTACCAGCATAGAGGCTTTACTCTGCTCAATGGCGGCCAGTATCACCGCAGTGCTGTCCTGGGAGGGAGGGGTAGGCAATGCTGCCCCAGAGGGGGAACCGGACTCCATGGCTAATTCCGCAAGCAGCGACTGCACCCTCCCAATAAGAGAGGGATCTGGTTGAGCAGGCGGATCAGGAGCAGGACAGCTCGACGCAGAAGAGCTCTTGGGCCGATGTTTAGGGCCCATGAAGGGGTGCGGGCCGCAGGCGCCCGTGAGCCTCCGCTCCTCACAGCTGCAGTCCCTAGGTAGCGAGGCTCAGGCAGTGACTCAAAATGGCAGGGCCCAGGGAGCTGGATGGATGGATGCAATGTCCGTCAGCAAGGGAGGACAGTCAGGGCCCTCAGTCAATGCACCAGAACAGCCCCCCCTGCAAGGAGAATCAGTGTCCAGAACCAAATAAAAGGAGCAGCTACTAAAGCACAGAGGCCAGGCCGACCACAGCACATCCCCCCCAGCCACTGGGTGCAGGCTGCAACTGAGGCCCAGGCTACGTTAGGCCGGACCAGGCCGGGGCAGTCTCTTTAAGGCTCCACAGCTTCCCCACCAACTCCTGCCAGGCCTGTAATGTCAGCTTCAGCCCCCCACCGACCGACAGCCGCCTCCGCCGCTCCGCTGGCCGATCGCGGTGCTCGTCCGCCGGCCGGCCGGCCAGGAAAGTCCGGTCCGCGGCAGGCTTCACTAGGCCGCGCTAGGCCTCAGGCCCGAAAATCACTCTAGCGGCCCGCGGAAGGACGGGACAGCCCAGGGGGACAAGGGGGGGCAACGGATGGATGAAGAGGAGCCCCTTACCTCTCCCACAGGCCCCGGATTAGCTCCGTTTGCTCCTCACAGGCTGGGAAGATGGCGGCCGGCACGAGGAGGATGAGCGGTCGTATCTCCGACTCCACGGTCCCCCACTCCACAATAGCCTCTCCGGACACCTCACGGCAGGGCAGCGGATCTTCTGGGCAAAAAAACACTCCTTTTGGGCCAAGGACTTAGCAGGATGGCACAGGATTCATATGCGGATGGCCGGAGCTCCCCAGACACACGTCCGCTCCGCTTCACATCCGGACACGCCCCCGACAAGTTCTCTTTAATGAGACATCGGGGATCTCTCACATTCCCTCCAATGAAACTGATAAAATACATATCGCATTCCATCAGTTTCTGCCCCAGACATACAGGTTAGGCAAAGTGAAAGGGATACCGTCACTTCTGGGTCATGTTGACTATATTTTGTTCCGGGAGTGAGATGAGAAATTTGCATCCCACTATATACTGTATGTAGCTGTGGCTACATACAATTAATTCAGAAACAGAATGCCCAGCAAGCACACCCGTGAGTGCAGTAAATAGTCCATTCATGGCCCAAACAAACTAACCAAAGGGACATTAAATGTGGAGTTAGGCTTTTAATAAAGCATTTTTAAAACAACCAGTCAAGGAATCCTTCCTTCTTAGCAGCCTTTTGCATTATACCAATTAAAAAAAACAACAACAAAGGGAACAAGAGACACCCTGCTGTAACTTCAAGTGATAATCTATTCTCAACATACCGATCAAACACTACCTTTTTACATATTGAATAAATATGTGAATTCAAATGTGTAATTTTAGTTAATAACTAAATGTTTTTTGTGATTGTGAATTAAAACCTTGTGATAAACGTGACAGCTAGCTACACATGGGACCTGCATACATCATGAGATAAACATCTATTATATATATATATATATATATATATATATATATATATATATATATATATATATATATATATATATATATATATATATTAAAAAATATGATATATTAAAAATAAAGATCTTGCCATAAAATGAATACACAAGACATCTGCTTGGATAGATTTCCAGGGACTGGGAATATGTAAAGCACCAGCTGCTTGTCGCCAGTTAAAAATGGATCAAGGTGAACCCAGGATACTGACACTTCTAATTGTGCTCCAACCACAATTGTAAAATAATGCTGATGAATTACAACACCCAGCAGCTTCTTTCTCAAAGTCTTTGGATGTCATTAATAAACCCTCTTACGGTGCCTTGAAAAAGTATTCATGCCCCTTAAAATTTTCCACATTTTGTCATGTTTAACCACTTAAGGACCGGGCCTATTTTTCAGACTTGGTGTTTACAAGTAAGAACCCCCAAACATTATATATATTTTTTCAGACAACCTAGAGAAAAAAATGGCTGTCATTGCAATACTTTATGTCACACTGTATTTGCGCAGCGGTCTTACAAGCGCAATTTTTATGGAAAAATACACCTTTTTGTATTAAAAAATAAGACATCAGTAAAGTTAGCCCAATTTTTTTTTATATTGTGAAAGAAAATGTTATGCCAAGTAAATTTATACCTAACATGTCACACTTAAAAATTGCGCCCGCTCGAGGAATGGCAACAAACTTTGACCCTTAGAAATCTCCATAGGTGAAGTTTAAAAATTTCTACAAGTTGCTAGTTTTGAGTTACTGTCAGGGATACCCTGTGACAAGGCAGGTGCACGGGCGTGCACGCGTGCACACATATGTTACTATGAGAACGAGCCGCACTGGGCAGCGGCGCGTGAACGTGCGCAGAAACACACGGCAGGCGCGCATACGCAGGAACGCGTGGCAGGCGCACGTGCGTGTGTGCTAACTCGGCTTGGTGCCGGTTCCCCTTTTAAAAGACAACAACTGCTCCAGTACAGTTGAATAAATAAATAAAGTCGCGCTATGGAAAAATCAAATCTCCTAAGTGATAGAAATATGTGAAATAAATTGAAAATAAAAATTGGAGAAAGGAAAGGAAATATACTGGGTTAGAGCTGCCTGTGCCTGAAGCCCTCACTTCCTTATTGGGGAGGAGAGGGAAATAAAAATGTGAAATAAAAAGGTTATGGCGCTAAACCCTATTAGTGATGAGGTGAGTTAACTTATCAAATCCTAGTGTTTAATTTTTTATATAAAAAGAGAAAGAAAAAGAAAAAAGCTGTTGGTGATACCGTGAAAAAAAATATCCTAAAGCAATTTTATCCAAAACAAATTGTGTGTGATTAATGTGGAGTCAGCATTCATGTTCCATTATAATAAAAACAAAAAATGAGTATTAAATTATCATATGCGTATCAGCCTACTAAAAACATGTAAACCTTCATTAAATGTGCAAATTAGTGGAAATAATGTTAATATTCAACAGTATGTTAGTGTAAAACAGATTGTGCAAACATGTGCAAAAAAATGTGCAAAAAAGCAACTAAAGGTCAGAACAACCAAGGATCAGAAATAATTTAACCATAAAAACGCATGAAGTCGCTAAATGTGCGAATAGACAATATTTTCAACCAATAATCGCATGAAGACGCATCTGTGTCCAATATAAGTCCAAAATTAATATTTGGCTTGATAGTGCTGCCTCTTCAGACTATTGTTGTAATTGTTACAAAAAGTCAATGGGGGGTATTTGATTTACTCGTGCAAATAGTGCGGGCTTTCAATTAGAGAACTTCATCCCCGGTGCGCCACTCTGTGCTATAGTATGTGAATGCTCTCACCAGAGTTAATGCCCCTGTGGGGCTGGATGGACCTTCACAATGTAAGCCACTGTGTCGCTCTCTGGCTGCTGCTGGTGCACTGGGTGAAGCTTCGTTGTTCCGTCCGTATGGTATCCAACGTTAATTATATAAGGGAAGACATATCCATAGTGTAATACGTTCTTAACCAGATCGTTCGTTTATTAATATTAAAATCTACTCACATTTTACATTAAAAGCATGTGCATATAGGAAAAACTCCGCCGTTCGTCTCAAACGAGTGCACACAACGTGGCCACGCCCTACGCGTTTCGTCACTACGACGTCCTCTGGAGCGTCACTCCAGTACAGTGCTGTGTGATCTGCAGCTTTTCTAAATTGAAATTTTTATTGGGTTATAAGAGTAAAACCAAATACAAAAAATGAAAGTACAATGCACATTATACCAGTAGTATAAGCATAATGATTACATATAGTAAATATAGAACTGATGAGAACAGGTGAACAATGTCCATAGTGCAGAGCACAGGGGTGATCTGCACAGCTTATTAATAGTTATATAACATAAACAACTCACATGTGAATAGTAAGATTCAGAATCCAAGAGCATGTACAATAATGAAACCGTAAGGAGTTTTGTGGAGAGTATATGAAGAATAACAAAGTAATCAGATAGGCACCAATTAGTGTACAAAAAGAAAAAGGGAGGGAGGTGGAGAGGGAAAAACAAACTTAATTTTAAGTTAAGACATTTTCTGATGTGTCTACTAGCTTATGAGTCCCATATTCCGAGCGATCCCATGCTTCCCATACTTTATCAAATTGGGGAATAGAATCATGTACAGCGGCCGTTAGATATTCCATCCTCCGGATCTCGGCTACCAAATGTAAAAATCTGAGCCATGAGGGAATGTGTTGGAAAGCCAGCATAATGGGATAATTCTTTTGGCTGCAAGTAAGATGTAATAGATCAGCCGATTAACTTTTTTGGGTAGGCCCTTAACAGGAAGCCCCAGTAGGCAGTTTAAGGGGTCTATAATTAGCAAGAAATTTCCAGCGGGCTGGATAATAAAATAAAATAACTATGAATAACTGTGTATGTGTCAATAATTATTGTGTCCTTTAAAGACCATAAGTGTCATAACGAATCATAAATGCATAAATCATTAGACAATTGTAACAGCATGCAATGAAAATAAAGTGCAAGGTGCTGGTGAACAAATTCTGGTATTTGTGACAAAACTATATGAATAAAAAGTAGAGCTTAGTATAAAAAGTATATATAGAATATATATAAAAATATATATAAAAAATATATATAAACGAATCCGTTTATCTGTTAGACATATCAAATCCTCACGTAGTGTAACTGTGATGAAAAGTGCATATTACATGGTTGAATAAAGAAGCAAAACGGTGAAAAAATGTGGTAAAATATAGCAGTATAAAAAATGCAAAAATAAAAATAAAAATGGAACAATAAAAATAGAAATAAGAATAGTGATTAAAAATATTAAAAATATTAAAAAGTAAAAATTAGTAAAAAGTGTCCCTCAAAAAAGTGGTTATGAATTAGAGGGGTGTCCTCTGCAGGTGAAAGTGAAGTGAAGGGTGGAGGAGATTTCAATTGTTGTTCCCGGTGCTCTGTGGCTATTTTTATGCAGTTGCTCTCACCAGAGTTATGGCCCCTTCCGGGGAGGAACAACCTTCACAGTATCAGCCACTGTGTAGCTCTCTGGCTTGCCTCTATTGCGATCCCGGGAAACCTTCGTTCCTCCGTTCATATGCCGTGTTCGGTTATATGTAATGAATAAGAGGCATATCCATGGGGCAGTATGTCTTATAAAACTTCGTATTTATTATATAGGCAAAAGTATTACTCACAAACATCCGTTCATATGTATATATTGAAAGGAAAGATTCAGTTCGGCTAGCACGCTTTCTGAGTTAGCAGTGTATGCTTCGTGGCCACGCCCTACGCGTTTCGTCATCAAAGACGTCCTCTGGAGCGGCCATTTGCATACACCTTTTCCCTTATATAGGGTGTAATGTGTCACCACGCATGTGCGGATAATCCCGCGGCCATTTTAATTGAGGGAATGCCCTCTACTGGTATAAACACAAGTATAGAACTATATATTGCCGGGACACATTATTCCCTAATTTTTGAGGGAAAATTAACATTCCGAATATTGCATACAGTTAATATAAAAACGGAGCAAAATAAAAACAAACAATTAATTATGTAAAATTAATTAAAACAAAGCGAGACCAATTATAAAAATGTACATAATGTAAGTATAACGAAAAAACCTCAATGTTTTAACTATGATTCAAATATGTGTTAAAAATATTTTATTACTAGGAACTGGGATATTTGGAATTTGAGGGGATTTAAAAAAGGGGGGATCTGGAAGAGAGTGTTCTACCGAAAGTGTGTGTTTTTTTATATATTATTATTGCCTAGGGAATATCTATTACTGGAGAAGGTTATGTGAATATTAAAATTAAAATTAAAATTAAAATTGTGGGAGGAGAGTGTTTATTTTGCTTGTATTTAAATTTCTCTAGTGAACTAAAAATGCTAGAACTAGAGAATATAAGATATAAAGGAGAGGGTAATATATGTAATAATAATAATAATAATACTGTGTTAAAAAGTAGGTTAAAAAGTAGGTTAAGAAAGTGTATTGGAAAAGGCCAACCACCAAAATGGTGTGTCCTTAGTATTTATTTGTTACATTAGGGGAATAATTTAAAGAGGATTGGGAAAGAAGGGAAGAAGGATGGACTGTTCTTTGTGTGGATTATTTTTTATATGGGAACTTTGAATGGATAACATTCGACCCATTTGTAAAATAGATAAATAAGGTCCAGGGTGGGGGTAAACTTAAAGATGGATTTACTGGGAGTGAATATACCTTTAATAAAAATGAAAAAAATGAAAAAAATATTAAAAATTAAAAATTAGAATATGCAGGTGTTCTAAGGCTTATGGTTGAATGGGTTACATTCGACCTGTGTAAAAAGTCAAATGATTAAGCATTAAAAATCAAGTAATTAAGCATTAAAAATTAGTTAAAAAACAATTAAGATCTAAATCGATATTCATTCCTGCAGGATGTAAAGTTTCCATGTTAAAAATCCATCTGGTTTCATTCTGTGAGACTTTTATAGTTTTGTCTTCTCCCCTCCAATGACCTTTGATCTTGTCAATTGCGTAGAAAATCATTTGTCTGGGGTCCTGATTGTGATAGTCTCTGAAATGCCGTGAGACACTATGTTTATCAAATCCATTTTTAATGTTAGTGATGTGTTCCCTAATTCTTTCGTGTAGTTCTCGCGTGGTTCTTCCCACATATTGCTTGCGGCAGGGACACTCTATAACATATGTGACGTGAGTGCTTCTGCAGGAAATGAGTTCTTTTATGGGGAAAGTCCTACCATTGGTAGTAGAGGTGAAAGTGGTGGTTTTCCTATTAGTTTTTTTACTTTTACGGCAGGGGAGGCATTGACCGCACTTGAAAAATCCTTTCAAGTGTTTTGCAATCTTTATTTCTCTTGGTGGGTCAATTGTGTTTTTGACCAGTTTATTTCTTAAGTTAGGAGCTTTTCTGTAGATAAAAGAGGGATTATTGGGTAAAAGTTGTTTCAGAGTGTCGTCTACTTTCAAAATGGGCCAGTGTTTTTTTATTATTCTTTCTATTTCCTTGTGTTGTCTACTGAAACCTGTGAGGAAAGCTGTCTCTATGTTCTTTGTTTTTTTCTTGATCGTTGCATTTTCTAACAGTTTTTTCCTTTCCATTCTTGTTATACTCTCTTTAAGGCTCCGTAACTGTGATTCTTTGTACCCTTTCTTCAAAAACCTTCCAATAATCACTTCGGCTTGTGTGTCAAAGTCCTCTCTATTTGTACAGTTTCTGTATAATCTCAGGAGTTGCCCTTTGGGTATGTTGCCAATCCAACGTGGATGATGGCAACTTGAGGTGGGTATATACCCATTCCGATCTGTGGATTTGAAGTAAGTCCTTGTATCCAGAATACCCTCTGATTTGAAAATCTGTAAGTCCAGGTAATTAATGCTCCATTCATCCCAATTTCCTGTGAAGATGATGTCATATATGTTATGGTTAATTTCCTCTAGAAAAGATTGTAGTTCTGATTGTGTGCCACCCCATATGATAATAATGTCATCTATGTACCTTTTGTACATTTTAAGGTTTCTCCTCGGTATGCCGTAAATCTGCTCTGCTTCCCAATGGTCCAGGAACAAGTTTGCCACGCTGGGTGCATATTTTGCACCCATGGCTACACCTTTTGTTTGTACATAGTATTTGCCTCTATGCCAAAAATGATTATGGTTCATTGCCAGATCTAGTCCTTCTAATATGTATTCAATCTGTTCTTGTTTGAGTTTGGACTTGCTATGCAGGGCCCACTCTACTCCATTTAGTCCATCCTTCTGTTTAATGTTCGTATATAAAGAATTCACATCAATCGTTACTAGTATATCCTTCTCTTCGATGTTGATGTTTTGAATATCCTTCAGCAACTGTCTACTGTCCTTCAGGTATGACTTGCCTTCAACTACTAATGGTTGAAGGAATCCATCAATGTAGGCGCCCAGTCTTGAGAATAAAGAATCTATGCCACTAACAATGGGTCTCCCCGGAGGATGTGTTTGATTCTTATGAATCTTTGGGACATAGTATATTACTGGGGTTTTAGGTGCATTGGGTACTAAGTACCTTGCTTCCTTTTTATTCAGTATGCCTTTAGTAAGTCCCTTGTTGACATAGTTGTTCAGCTTCCTGTTGTATTCTTCTTTTGGATTTTTCTTTAGTACTTTGTATGTGTCTGGTGTGTTGAGGAGCCTGGTCATCTCTTCTTCATAGTCAGTTTTGTTTAGTATGACCAGCCCTCCTCCCTTGTCGGCCGGTCTGATGACTATGTCTTTTTTCTTTTCCAATTCTCTAATGGTCTTCCATATTCCCTTTCCTTTTGTAGTTCTTATTGTCAAGTTCCTTAGATCTTTTTCTACCATTTTCTCAAAAACTTTAATTCCCTCATTCTGTTGTTGGTTGGGATTAAAAACAGAGTTATTTTTCAATTGGGAGTGTTTAACTGAAGAACAAAACTGACTATGAAGAAGAGATGACCAGGCTCCTCAACACACCAGACACATACAAAGTACTAAAGAAAAATCCAAAAGAAGAATACAACAGGAAGCTGAACAACTATGTCAACAAGGGACTTACTAAAGGCATACTGAATAAAAAGGAAGCAAGGTACTTAGTACCCAATGCACCTAAAACCCCAGTAATATACTATGTCCCAAAGATTCATAAGAATCAAACACATCCTCCGGGGAGACCCATTGTTAGTGGCATAGATTCTTTATTCTCAAGACTGGGCGCCTACATTGATGGATTCCTTCAACCATTAGTAGTTGAAGGCAAGTCATACCTGAAGGACAGTAGACAGTTGCTGAAGGATATTCAAAACATCAACATCGAAGAGAAGGATATACTAGTAACGATTGATGTGAATTCTTTATATACGAACATTAAACAGAAGGATGGACTAAATGGAGTAGAGTGGGCCCTGCATAGCAAGTCCAAACTCAAACAAGAACAGATTGAATACATATTAGAAGGACTAGATCTGGCAATGAACCATAATCATTTTTGGTATAGAGGCAAATACTATGTACAAACAAAAGGTGTAGCCATGGGTGCAAAATATGCACCCAGCATGGCAAACTTGTTCCTGGACCATTGGGAAGCAGAGCAGATTTACGGCATACCGAGGAGAAACCTTAAAATGTACAAAAGGTACATAGATGACATTATTATCATATGGGGTGGCACACAATCAGAACTACAATCTTTTCTAGAGGAAATTAACCATAACATATATGACATCACCTTCACAGGAAATTGGGATGAATGGAGCATTAATTACCTGGACTTACAGATTTTCAAATCAGAGGGTATTCTGGGTACAAGGACTTACTTCAAATCCACAGATCGGAATGGGTATATACCCACCTCAAGTTGCCATCATCCACGTTGGATTGGCAACATACCCAAAGGGCAACTCCTGAGATTATACAGAAACTGTACAAATAGAGAGGACTTTGACACACAAGCCGAAGTGATTATTGGAAGGTTTTTGAAGAAAGGGTACAAAGAATCACAGTTACGGAGCCTTAAAGAGAGTATAACAAGAATGGAAAGGAAAAAACTGTTAGAAAATGCAACGATCAAGAAAAAAACAAAGAACATAGAGACAGCTTTCCTTACGGGTTTCAGTAGACAACACAAGGAAATAGAAAGAATAATAAAAAAACACTGGCCCATTTTGAAAGTAGACGACACTCTGAAACAACTTTTACCCAATAATCCCTCTTTTATCTAAAGAAAAGCTCCTAACTTAAGAAATAAACTGGTCAAAAACACAATTGACCCACCAAGAGAAATAAAGATTGCAAAACACTTGAAAGGATTTTTCAAGTGCGGTCAATGCCTCCCCTGCCGTAAAAGTAAAAAAACTAATAGGAAAAACACCACTTTCACCTCTACTACCAATGGTAGGACTTTCCCCATAAAAGAACTCATTTCCTGCAGAAGCACTCACGTCACATATGTTATAGAGTGTCCCTGCCGCAAGCAATATGTGGGAAGAACCACGCGAGAACTACACGAAAGAATTAGGGAACACATCACTAACATTAAAAATGGATTTGATAAACATAGTGTCTCACGGCATTTCAGAGACTATCACAATCAGGACCCCAGACAAATGATTTTCTACGCAATTGACAAGATCAAAGGTCATTGGAGGGGAGAAGACAAAACTATAAAAGTCTCACAGAATGAAACCAGATGGATTTTTAACATGGAAACTTTACATCCTGCAGGAATGAATATCGATTTAGATCTTAATTGTTTTTTAACTAATTTTTAATGCTTAATTACTTGATTTTTAATGCTTAATCATTTGACTTTTTACACAGGTCGAATGTAACCCATTCAACCATAAGCCTTAGAACACCTGCATATTCTAATTTTTAATTTTTAATATTTTTTTCATTTTTTTCATTTTTATTAAAGGTATATTCACTCCCAGTAAATCCATCTTTAAGTTTACCCCCACCCTGGACCTTATTTATCTATTTTACAAATGGGTCGAATGTTATCCATTCAAAGTTCCCATATAAAAAATAATCCACACAAAGAACAGTCCATCCTTCTTCCCTTCTTTCCCAATCCTCTTTAAATTATTCCCCTAATGTAACAAATAAATACTAAGGACACACCATTTTGGTGGTTGGCCTTTTCCAATACACTTTCTTAACCTACTTTTTAACCTACTTTTTAACACAGTATTATTATTATTATTATTACATATATTACCCTCTCCTTTATATCTTATATTCTCTAGTTCTAGCATTTTTAGTTCACTAGAGAAATTTAAATACAAGCAAAATAAACACTCTCCTCCCACAATTTTAATTTTAATATTGACATAACCTTCTCCAGTAATAGATATTCCCTAGGCAATAATAATATATAAAAAACACACACACTTTCGGTAGAACACTCTCTTCCAGATCCCCCCTTTTTTAAATCCCCTCAAATTCCAAATATCCCAGTTCCTAGTAATAAAATATTTTTAACACATATTTGAATCATAGTTAAAACATTGAGGTTTTTTCGTTATACTTACATTATGTACATTTTTATAATTGGTCTCGCTTTGTTTTAATTAATTTTACATAATTAATTGTTTGTTTTTATTTTGCTCCGTTTTTATATTAACTGTATGCAATATTCGGAATGTTAATTTTCCCTCACAAATTAGGGAATAATGTGTCCCGGCAATATATAGTTCTATACTTGTGTTTTTACCAGTAGAGGGCATTCCCTCAATTAAAATGGCCGCGGGATTATCCGCACATGCGTGGAGACACATTACACCCTATATAAGGGAAAAGGTGTATGCAAATGGCCGCTCCAGAGGACGTCTTTGATGACGAAACGCGTAGGGCGTGGCCACGAAGCATACACTGCTAACTCAGAAAGCGTGCTAGCCGAACGGAATCTTTCCTTTCAATATATACATATGAACGGATGTTTGTGAGTAATACTTTTGCCTATAT
Organism: Lithobates pipiens; assembly: GCF_037356315.1. Classification (NCBI taxonomy): domain Eukaryota; kingdom Metazoa; phylum Chordata; class Amphibia; order Anura; family Ranidae; genus Lithobates; species Lithobates pipiens. Next base: position 188,084,232 of record NW_027507785.1, on the reverse strand, counting down.
AATAAATACGAAGTTTTATAAGACATACTGCACCATGGATATGCCTCTTATTCATTACATATAACCGAACACGGCATATGAACGGAGGAACGAAGGTTTCCCGGGATCGCAATAGAGGCAAGCCAGAGAGCTACACAGTGGCTGATACTGTGAAGGTTTTTTTATTTATTCTTTATTTTCAAGTTTTTCAAAATATACAAACATAGACCATTCCACATAATAATAAATACAACACCGTTTCTTTGAGAATAATCTACCTTATCCCTCCCTCCCCTCCCCCCTCACTCGGTCCCCCCCTTTGCTAACAATCAAGCAGCTTTAGATAACCTTCAGTTTTTCCGAATTGTATCCAAAGTCGCCATTTATACTGATATCTCCCTTCTGAGTTATCCAGTTTATACATTGTCTCCTCAATGTTTCGTATCCTTTCTAACCTTTCTACCCACTCCTTCATCGAGGGGGGGTCGGATTTCCTCCATCTTCGCGGGAACAGTGCCTTAGCAGAGTTCAGTAGGCCCGGGACCAGGGATTGCCCATACTCTCTCTCACCTTTTTCAGAGTCATGGAATAAGCAGACCCATGGGTCTCTTCTAATCCCTTCCCCTGTTATTTCAAAGATAGCTTTTATAATCTTCTCCCAAAATAACTGTATCTTAGGGCACTCCCACCATATATGAGCGAAGGAGCCCACTACTGAACAGCCTCTCCAGCATAATGGGGAGGTCTCGCTGCAGATTTTATTTCCTTGCTGTGGGGTTATATACCATCTTGTTAAAAGTTTATATGACATCTCTCTAGTTTGAAGGTCTTTGGCAACCGAGTACGTTCGTCTAATAATCCTGCTTCTATGGAGGTCGTTATCCAGCGGTCCCAATTCACTTTCCCACTTTTCTATATAGGGGGGGAATTTTTGTTCTTCTACTTCCCCTAAGATTTCATATATTTTTGAGATCCTTTTTACCAAGCATTGGGGATTCCCTATCCACTTCTCCAGAGGTCTAAGTTGCTCCTGTCCTCGTAGTGGTTGTGGTAGAGACTGAGTAAAATAATATAGTTGTAAGTATCTCCACCTATCTAAAGGCTTGTGGCCCCACTTTCCTATAATTTCCTCATATGTGCATACCCTATTCCCTTCCATAACCTCTTGTAATTTAATTTTATCTTTCTTAGTCCATCTACTGTAATATATATATTCCTCTTGACCTGGTGGAAAAATGTTAGTGTCTAATAGTGGCATAAATGGTGAATTGTGCTCCCACTTGTTTCTCTTATTTATTATATCCCATATTCGTAATACCCCTTTTGTCAACAAACTTGTGCTAATCCCCAATTCTCTATGTTTTGCAGGTATCCATATTATCTCCCCTAGCTCCCTTCTACTTAACTTAATTTCTAGTTCCACCCAATCCTTCCCTTTTTTGTTATGTGTCCAGTCTGTGATTCGTGAAATTACTATAGCCTCGTGGTACCTTTTGAAATCGGGCATTGCTAATCCTCCTCTGTCTTTACTTCTTGTCAGAGTATTAAGGGCCACCCTCGCCATTTTTTTTTTCCATATAAATCTTTTAATCATCATATTTAATTTATTTAAATATCCCTGTGGTAATAAAATGGGGACCATTTGACATATGTAGGTAAACATTGGTAGAAGGAACATTTTAACTGTGTTTATTCTCCCTATCCAAGATAAAGCTTTATGTTGGGTCTTATCTAAATACTGTTTGATTTTATTAAGTAGGGGGATGTAGTTAGCCTCAAATAAGTCTTCTCTCCCTGCCGTAAGCTTTATTCCCAAATAGGCCAACTCCCTCCCACACCATCTAAAGGGGTATTTGGTTTGCAGGGTTCTTTGCTCTTCTACTGGTATATTTAAATTTAGAATTTCAGATTTAGTTGCATTAACCCTAAAATTGGAGACTTTCCCGTATTTTTTTATTTCTTCCATAGTCGCCGGTATAGAGGTCCCCGGGCTAGAGATATAGAGCTGTGATTTATCCGCTTTATTTTACATTTTTGCTAGCAATTTTTTTCGTTCAATTTTATACGACTCCATTGAGTCATTTGTATCTTTCAACGCCTATTTGGTTGGAAAATAAAGTACATATGTTTTAGACTTTATCACACGATTGGGCGCTTTTTTCTTTTTCATCCATTTGGTGACACGCCAACATTTTTCGAACGGACCGGAACGGACGACGTTCAAGGAACACCCGAAGGTGTGGGTCATTCTTTACCTTCCTATCCGGAAAGGTGATTCGAGCCATCCATTCACACGAGGAGCGTCGGAGGAACGATCTTGTCCGATCCCAACACTTGGGGAGTTCGTATTTGCGCACACTAAAGGTGGTTCTGGTAAGCCTTTACTACTTACTTAAACTGTAGAGTGAAAGAATTTACGTGGTCAAGCACTTATACCAGTGACACCTGGGACCAGTTTTAAAGCTTCATTCACGTTCAACCATAAAGTTCCATTCACGTTCCATCTAATGAACTTATATCTTCACATTTATGGGGCCTTGTAAATCACTTCATTTATCCAAAGCATGGGACTTGTTTTGATTTGTTTTTCAATTTTGTTGTTTGTTTTTTTCACTTAATCACAAACTTCACAGCACCAAGCTGTAGTTCAAATAATTATTTTTCTGTCCTTCTAAAAGGGTTTTTTTTTACTCTTTTTTTTGGTTTAACAACCCATTTTTGGTTTATTGCACAATATTCACATGTGTATTGTTTATTATTGATGTTTTACTTTTTGGAAACATCATCTTTGAAAGTTTTTTTCCTGATTTATTGTTTCACTGTATTTAGTCACGTGTTACACATTAAGCGCTGCACTGTTTTTCACATTTCTGTTAGTTGGACCTAGTATCTGGTTTTTTGTGCTCAGCTGCTATCATCTTAATTGATTTTTCTCATATCAATTATTTCTTTACCAAGCGCAAGTTTTACTCCTTTTGTTTTTTAGAGATATAGAGCAAAAGATCATCTGCAAAAGCAGCAACCCGATACTCCCTCCCTTCGACCCGTGATACTGTGAAGGTTGATCCACCCCGGAAGGGGCCATAACTCTGGTGAGAGCAACTGCATAAAAATAGCCACAGAGCACCGGGAACAACAATTGAAATCTCCTCCACCCTTCACTTCACTTTCACCTGCAGAGGACACCCCTCTAATTCATAACCACTTTTTTGAGGGACACTTTTTACTAATTTTTACTTTTTAATATTTTTAATATTTTTAATCACTATTCTTATTTCTATTTTTATTTTTCCATTTTTATTTTTATTTTTCCATTTTTTATACTGCTATATTTTACCACATTTTTTCACCGTTTTGCTTCTTTATTCAACCATGTAATATGCACTTTTCATCACAGTTACACTACGTGAGGATTTGATATGTCTAACAGATAAACGGATTAGTTTATATATATTTTTTTATATATATTTTTATATATATTCTATATATACTTTTTATACTAAGCTCTACTTTTTATTCATATAGTTTTGTCACAAATACCAGAATTTGTTCACCAGCACCTTGCACTTTATTTTCATTGCATGCTGTTACAATTGTCTAATGATTTATGCATTTATGATTCGTTATGACACTTATAGTCTTTAAAGGACACAATAATTATTGACACATACACAGTTATTCATAGTTATTTTATTTTATTATCCAGCCCGCTGGAAATTTCTTGCTAATTGTATACCTAAGTCTCCAAATTTCTTAAAGGGTATAGCGCCAATCCTATTTCCCCCCCCCCTCCTTATTTCATTTTATTCCTTCCCATTGGGTAGGAATTTGAATAGGGGCTGCTCTTACCCAAACCCCAATCCATAGCGCGACCTAAAAACCCCCTTACTTAGTTTAAGGGGTCTAGCAGGAGTGATACATCTACCACCCTCTGCATTAGTTGCCCCACATCTTGCCAGAAGGGCCGAATCAGAGAGCACTCCCAGAAGATATGAAACAAAGAACCCGTTTCAACTCTACATTGCCAACAGCGAGATGAAACTGAGGAATCATATTTGTGTAGAACATCGGGGGTTTTGTACCAGAACATAAGAATCTTTATAGATGTTTCCTTTTGGGTCACACATTTGGAGAATTTAAAAATAGAGGACCAAATCTTATCCCATGTTTGGATCGTTATAGATTTATCTAATAGGTTGGTCCATTTCCTCATGTAGAGGTGTGTGGCCTCAGTGAGAGGGGTTGACTCATGGAGGATGCGGTGAATGGAAGATATTAAATGTAACTGGTGGGGCCCCTGAGTGCATAAATCACCACTGTAATTCATGCGCCCTGAAAGGCATGACTAGGGGGTAGCCATGGCAAGCCATGGATAGATCCATGCTATGCATGAATCTATCCATTACTCCTATAGGGGGGTGGCATGACAGAGGGGGCGGCGTCCATGTGCCCTTAATGGACAGGCCTTCACTGCTTCATAAGTCACATAATTAGTAAATAGAGTCCACGTGTGTAATAAATACAGCTGTTCTGTGAAGCCCTCAGAGGTTTGTAAGAGACCACACACACAGATCCCAGTTCTCGTTGTGCCCTGAGCGATCGCGGGAGCCTAGGGGGGGCGCACGTGTCCCTAGTGGCCAAAAAAGGAAGCAACGTAAGATAGCGGTGATTTGCACAGCCGAGCCATGTTGACCCAGTACAACTGTGGCGGCTAGTTGGCAAGCGGTTAAAGCAGGGTTAGGTCATAAAAAATATCCCAAGCTTTGAACATCTCACGGAGCACTTTTCCATCCATCATCGGAAAGTGGAAAGAGTATGGCACAACTGAAAACCTACCAACACATTGCCGTCCACCTAAACTAACTGAGAGCATTAATCAGAGAAGCAGCCAAGAGGTCCATGGTAACTCTAGAGGATCTGCAGAGAGCCACAGCTCAGGTGGAAGAATCTTTACACAATTCATTAGACGTGCACTCTACAAATCTGGCCTTTATGGAAGTGTGGCAAGATGAAAGACATTGTTGAAAGAAAGCCATAAGAGGTCCTTCTTACAGGTTGTGGGAAGCCATGTGGGGGACACAGAAAGCATGTGGAAGATGGTGCTCTGATCATATGAGACCAACATTGAACTTTTTGGCCTAAAAGCAAAACGTTGTGTAGCAGAAAACTAATACTGCACATCACCCTGAACACACCATCCCCACCGTGAATCGTGGTGGTGGCATGTTGTGGGATGCTTTTCTTCAGCAGGGACAGAGAAGCTGGTCAGAGTTAATGGGAAGATGGATGGAGCCAAATACAGGCCAATCTTAGAAGAAAACCTGTTATGCCACGTACACACGGTCAGAATTTCAGCCAACAAAAGACTGATGAGAGCTTTTTGTCGGAAAATGTGACCGTGTGTATGCTCCATCGGAATTTTGCTGGCCAAATTTCTGCCAGCAAAAGATTGAGAACAGGTTCTCAATTTTTCCGATGGAAAAAGATTCTATTGGAAATTCCGATCGTGTGTATGTAATTCCGACGAGCAAAAACTCACGCATGCTCAGATTCAACTACGAGAAGGAAGCTATCGGCTACTGGCTGATAAACTTACTTTTTCTAGTCCCGTCATACGTATTGCACGTTCTTGACGGTCGGAATTTGGTGTGACTGTGTGTATGCAAGACAGCTTTAGTGAAATCCTGTCGGAATTAGTTGGGAAAACCATCAGAGCTTTTTCCGACCAAAATTCAGATCGTGTGTACGGGGCAGTAGAGTCAGCAAAAGACTTGAGATTGGGGCAGAGGTTCACCTTCCAGCAGGACAACAACCCTAAACATACAGCCAGAGCTACAATAGAATGGTTTATATGTGTTAGTATGGCCCAGTCAAAGTCCATATCTAAATCCAATTAAGAATCTGTGGCTATACTTGAAAATTGCTGTTCACAGGCGCTCTCCATCAATCTAACAGAATTTGAGCTACTTGCAAAGAAAAATGGGCAAAAAGTCACTCTCTAGATGTGCAAAGCTAGTAGAGACATACCCAAAAAGACTTGCAGCTGTGATTGCAGTGAAAGGGGGTTCTACAAAGTATTGACTTAGGGGGGCTGAATACAAATACACGCCACACTTTTCACATATTTTTTTTTCTAAAAACAATTGAAAACAATTTATCATTTTCCTGCCACTTTTCGTTGGTCTATCACATAAAATCCCAATAAAATACATTTACTTTTTGGTTGTAACATGAAAAAATGGCACTGTATGTAGTGAGATAAGTCATCTCCTGTGCTCTCTGCCTCAGCTCTGAATTCCTGCAGTCTTTTATGTTTTTGAGCACTGATCTGCCTTCCACCATGGGAGCTGTGAATAACTGCTGAAGTTTTGGGGAGGATATTGGGATCTTTGAGGAGCTTCTAGCTGGCCAAGCATAGATCTTATGGAGGAGAAATGTGACCTTTGTTATGAGGATCAATATGTTAAGGTGAGAATGTGCCCAAAAAAGAGTTTGGAGGTATCTGCTACTACACACCCTTCTTCTACTTGATTGAAGTTTCTTTTCACTGGATTGAATATACTGTATGTCTGGATTTACAGATTATGTAAACCCAACATTTCATATTCCTGATATGTGACTGCATTACCATGTAATTGTAGGAAATACTATTCTGTTTTCTTTGTATAGCTTTCTTTGTGTGAAAGCCCTGGTTTTCCAGCCAGTGCCTCTGCATTCCTATAAAAAAACCTGACCATTCTAGGCATGAGAGCAGTGTGGTCAGTTTTCTGGCTGTTCAGAGTACTCAGCCTGCTCCCTTCCAATTATCAAAATTCTGCTGACAAACCCTCCCTGCACAGCCATTCACTGGGAAGAAGTGTCCTGCTGATTCTCTTCCCTCTTTCTGAGCTCCCTATGCAGCTGAGAACAGAGGTCATGTGATCACTTAAAAAAAATAGGGGAAAAGGGTATTTATAATGTTTGTTATGCGTACACACACATTTTGCCTTTCATTTCTATTTTAAACTGAACACTGGACACTTGCCCCATTTCCTGCCCAGGCCAATTTTCAGCTTTCAGTGCTGTTGCATTTGAATGACAATTACTCAGTCATGTAACTCTGTGGTACCTATCATTGAAAAGTGTAAGTACTGCTGACAGTCTATCTTATTTCTTGAGGCTCTAACATGCCAGGACAGTACAAATACCCCCCAAATTACCCCTTTTTGGAAAATAGACAGCCTAGGTATTCAGCAAAAAGTTTTTTTTCCCCCACAATTCTTTGGAAAATGAAGAATTTAAATATTTTTTCCCCACAAAAATGTCATATTAAAGTGGAGTTCCACCCAAAAATGGAACTTCCACTTTAAGTGCAGGTGCTCCCCTGACCAGGGGCAGATCCGGGGGGGCAATGGGGCAATTGCCCCCTCCCAGAAAATAGAACTTACTGCAAGGCTTTCTCCCTCCGCCACCTCACCAGATTTGCATGAGGCATCTAAATGCAGCTGGGACTTTATTGCTGCTTCCCCTGGCTCCCATCAGTTCATTTAGAGGGGGCCAGTGGGTCACTATGGGGGTCTGTAATTGATGTGACACGGGCTGCTGCTACATACTGGCAGAGTTGCAGCAGAACGGTGCGAGTGTCACTTCACTTCCCTGTCAGGCGGAGTGATCTCTACCCGACAGGAGCTTCCTAGTCCCGGCTGGTGTGATGTCACAATTCAGAGGCGAGCAGGATTGAGGCCAAGATAGACTTGTAGCCAGCTCAGTGCACTGCAAGTGAGTGATCACTTACTTAGCTAAGGCAGTGTTATGTTAATGAGCTACGATGGGCATTGTTATGTAAATGAGCTACAATGGGCATTGTTATGTTAATGAGCTACGGCAGGCATTGCTATGTTAATGAGTTAACACCTTGTCTTACATGTGAAGTGGTTAATGCTTTGGGGGTGGGGGGGTGGGTGAAATAATTTACAATGGTAATTGTAATATGGCACATGGAGGGGGTTAATGTACTCACTCATGTATTTGTGACCAGTGGCAATTAACCCCTTTGTGCTGCATTAATGACAGTGGCACCATCAATGTTAATCAATGTTAATGAACCCCTTTTATGCTACAGCATGAATGGGGTTTATAAACACTGCCACTAGTGCCACTAATGCAGCACAAAAGGGTTAATTAATTGCCACTGGTCAGTAATACCTCAGTGAGTACATTAACCCCCTCCATGTGTCATATTACAATTACCAATCATCATCATTATCATCATGATAATCACACAGTACAGGTGTGTTGAGCCACGTCACCTGTATTGTGTGATTATCATAATAATAATGATGATATAGAATGACAGAAAAATTTATCTTTATGCTTCATTCACACAGGACAGACATGCGTCTGACATGCAGGGCTGTCTTTTACTGGCTTGGGGATGCATAAAGTGTTACATGCATCCCATTTATTTCTACTGAGACACACAGCCGCTATATCCCAATATGTCATGCGTGCGGATACCAGAATGCATGCAGGATTTATTCAAGGACCCGCACCAACATGTCATATTGGGATATAGCGGATGTGTGTCTCAGTAGAAATAAATGCGATAAAACCGTCCCATTAGCGGTAGACATGTGCAGAGTAAAATATTTTGTTTCGGAATTTCGTTTTCGTCTGAAAACTTAATTTATTTAGTTACTCCCGAAATTCGTTTTTATTTATTTCGTTTTTCGTTCAAAAATTGCATTCGTCCGAAAATCCACATGAATCACGGTCGAATCTGTCTTTGAAGGCTTATGGTGTCTGTCGAATGTATAAAGAAGATTCGACGGAGCTAGTATATAGCATACTTTAGAACCCTATTAAAGTCTATGGGACTCCAACGTTCAAAATCTAAAGTGCTCATTTTAAAGGCTAATTTGCAAGTTACTGTCCTAAAAAGTGTTTGGGGACCTGGGTCCTGCCCCAGGGGACATGGATCAATGCAAAAAAAAGTTTTAAAAACGGCCGTTTTTTCGGGAGCAGTGATTTTAATAATGATTAAAGTGAAACAATAAAAGTGTAATATTCCTTTAAATTTCGTAGGGGGGGGGGGTTGTCTATAGTATGCCTGTGAAGGGGCGCATGTTTCCCGTGCTTAGAATTGTCCCTGCACAAAGTGTCATTTATGCAGGAAAAAAAGTCCTTTAAAATCACTCGCAGCTATTATGAATTGTCGGCTCCCGTAATACAGAGAACACTCATTGAAAGTCATTGATAAAAAAATAAATAAATAAATAAATAAAAAAAGCGTGGGGGTCCCCCAAATTCAATTACCAGGCCCTTCAGGTCTGGTATGGATATTAAGGGGAACCCTGCCTCAAATTTAAGAAAAAATTTGACGTGGGGTTCCCCCTAAATATCCATAACCAGACCCTTCAGGTCTGGTATGGATATTAAGGGGAACCCCGCGTCAAATTTAAAAAAAAAATTGACGTGGGGTTCCCCCTAGAAATCCATACCAGACCCTTTATCCGAGCACGCAACCTGGCAGGCCGCAGGAAAAGAGGGGGGGACGAGAGAGCGGCCCCCCTCCCTCCTGAACCGTACCAGGCCACATGCCCTCAACATTGGGAGGATGCTTTGGGGGTCTGTGACCCCTCAAAGCACCTTGTCCCCATGTTGATGAGGACAAGGGCCTCATCCCCACAACCCTGGCCGGTGGTTGTGGAGGTCTGCGGGCGCGGGGGGCTTATCAGAATCTGGAAGCCCCCTTTAACAAGGGGACCCCCAGATCCCGGCCCCCCCCCTGTTTGAAATGGTAAGGGGGTACAAAAGTACCCCTACCATTTCACAAAGAAAGTGTAAAAAATGGTTAAATAAAACAAACACACTTTTGAAAAATTCCTTTATTAAAAAAAATTGTTCGAACACTGTTAAAGTCTATGGGATACGAACATAAAAAATCAAAAGTGCTAATTTTAAAGGTTTATATGCAAGTAATGCTGCGTACACACGAGCGGACTGTATGGCGTACTTAGTCCGTCATACAATCCGACAGACAGTCCGTCGTACTTTCCACTGAACGGACTTGACCACACACGGATGCACAAACAGTCCGTCGAAAGCTTGCGCGATGATGTGTACAGCACGTACGACGGGACTAGAAATAGGAAGTCCAATACACAGCAAAGCACCCTTCCGCCGTGTAAATCCTTTCTGGGCATGCGCCATTCTTAGTCTGTCGAACTAGCATACTGACGAGCGGATTGTCCGCTGAAACCAAAGTATGACGGACAGAATTTCGAAAATTCCGAAATTCTTAGTACGCCGGACTGCACGCTGAAAAAGTCCGCTGAAGCCCACCAACGAGCGGACTGTCCGCTGAAATGTGTTTAGACGGACTAAGTACGACATACAGTCCGCCCGTGTGTACGCGGCATTATTGTCATAAAAAGTGTTTGGGGACCTGGGTACTCCTAATCCGAGCACACAACCTGGCAGGCTGCAGGAAAAGAGGGGGGGGCGAGAGAGCACCCCCCCTCCTGAACCGTACCATGCCACATGCCCTCAACATGGGGATGGTGCTTTGGGGTAGCCAAAGCACCGTGTCCCCATGTTAATGGGGACAAGGGCCTCATCCCCACAACCCTTGCCCGGTGGTTGTGGGGCTCTGCAGGGAGAGGGCTTATCAGAATCTGGAAGCCCCCTTTAACAAGGGGATGCCCCAGATCCCAGCCTCCCCCTATGTGGATTGGCAATGGGGTACAAATGTACCCCTACCATTTCACAAAAAAAGTGTGAAAACGGTAAAATGACATTGTCATAAAAAGTGTTTGGGGACCTGGGTACTCCTAATCCGAGCACACAACCTGGCACGCTGCAGGAAAAGTGGGGGGGGGAGAGAGCACCCCCCCTCCTGAACCGTACCATGCCACATGCCCTCAACATGGGGATGGTGCTTTGGGGTAGCCAAAGCACCGTGTCCCCATGTTGATGGGGACAAGGGCCTCATCCCCACAACCCTTGCCCGGTGGTTGTGGGGCTCTGCAGGGAGAGGGCTTATCAGAATCTGGAAGCCCCCTTTATCAAGGGGATGCCCCAGATCCCAGCCTCCCCTATGTGGATTGGCAATGGGGTACAAATGTACCCCTACCATTTCACAAAAAAAGTGTGAAAATGGTAAAATGACATGACACATACACAACTCCTTTATTAAAAATTAAAAAAATAAAACTGTTCCACTAAGTCTTTTTCTTCTTCCCTTGCTCCACTGATGGACCGGAGAAGAGAAAAAAAACCTGCACACCGCCACCAATCTGCCTCCATGGAAGGCACCCGCAGTAACGACCGTTCTCTCAGGTGACAGTTTTTCATAACTGAGGGCAGGGCCACACGTGATGTACCCGGGTGACTCCGCGCCCTCTGACGCACGGGGACATCCCTATAGATTCCCCGTAGCATCAGGAGGCGGGGCCAACTGGTTACATAACTGGGTGGCCCCGCCCCCCTCTGACACTATGGGAAAGACATAGGGATGTCCCCATGGGTAAGAGGGGAGGTATCACCAGGCAATGTCACCATTTGGCCCGGCCCTCAGTAAAAGAGCTGTCACCTGAGAAGACGGTCATTACGGCGGATGCCCCTACATCAGGTACATGCTGCAGGAGGATGAGCAGCGTTTTGAAGGCTCCGATGATGGCACCCAGGTTTAGGAAGGCAGTAATGTGAGCCCAGAGAGAGGGAGTGCCCAAGAAGGACAAGAAACTGGCAGTCATGTTCCTCCAGCTGCAGCATACTGCCAGGTTTGCTCCAGTGGTGAGGAGGGGGCGGATGATGAGGTCACTGACTGTGGGTGCCTGATAGAAGAGAGGAGGAGGCAATCTCCAATGAGGCAGGATGACCTCCAGGGGCCAGGTTAAGGGCAGCCACTCGATTGCATCACACCAAAGAGCTCCGCATGTGCAGGGCGCTGCTGACTCCACACATATTTTGAAAAGTTCTTTGGTGTGGGCCTTTTTTGATACGTATGCAGCACATCGCACCATTGCTGTTTGCAACATATGTCTGAAGCGTATCAAGTGTGGCCAAAACAGCAGCCGCTTGGGCACCCCATGCTTGACCAGACATAAGTCGACCTCCCATGCAGTCCATTGGCAACAGTACCTAAAAGACCCACACCAAAGAGCAAGACGGACCTCTCCATGTTCCACATCAGCTGGGATCTCCAACCCCACTATACCTTCAGTCTTCTCAGAAACCTGCACTGAGAGGAATGAATGTGTAAAATTAGGTGTGCCAAGTACTTGCGGGCAATCTGCTATCACTACACAAACATCCAATTGTAGCAGGCAAAATTCCCTACCCCAGTTGCCAAACAGTTGAAAGAAATTCAGTCAGAGCCATCCACATGCTCAGCAGCTGAATGCTAGCTTGCCTAAATTGCTAGTACTCCAACTGCTACCTTTTCAGACTTTAGACTCTGGCCCATTTTGTGAATTTTTGGAATATGTGGTACCTCAGTGGCAAGTTCCCAAACAACATTTCTTTTAACTAAAGGCCATTCTCTCTACCGGCATGTTGAAGGCAATGTCTTGGCCTGGTTGGACAGGGCAGTCAGTGGTAAGGTGCATATTACCGCTGACTCATGGTCCAGCAGGCATGGTCAGGGATGTTACCTTATTTTCACAGTGCACTGGGTAACTCTGCTGGCATCTGGGAAGGATGCAGATAGGGTGCAGTATTATTGGAACTTGTTCCGCCACCATGCCTCCAAAATGCTAGTAGTGGTGATTCTGCCACACCTCTCTTCTCCGACCCCTCTTCTTCTTCCTCTATGGCCTCTTCCTCTGCCGATTTGTCCTCGGAACCAGCGGTGCTGCGTAAGCACTCAGGCAAAAAGATGCCATGCGGTGCTTGAGTTGGTCTGCTTAGGGGACAGGAGCCACACTGGGTCAGAGATTCCGTCAGCTCTGCAGGGGCAGACTCAGTGGTGGTTGATGCTATGCCAGCTTCAGCCAGGAATGGTGGTTTGCGACAATGGCACCAACCTCTCCGCCCTCTGACAGGGACACTTGACCTTTGTTCCCTGTTTGGCTCAAGTCCTTAATTTGGTGGTGCAGCGGTCCATGTGCAGGTACCTGGGCTTACAGGATCTCCTGAGGCAGGCCAGGAAAGTCTGTGGTCATTTCCGCCGGAAATCAAATAATGCCAGTGCTCGGCTGGCTAACCTTCAAAAGGAATGCAACCTGCCCAAGAACCGCCTCATATGTGACATGCCTACCAGGTGGAACAACATGGAACACATTCAACCATAAGCCTTAGAACACCTGCATATTCTAATTTTTAATTTTTAATATTTTTTTCATTTTTTTCATTTTTATTAAAGGTATATTCACTCCCAGTAAATCCATCTTTAAGTTTACCCCCACCCTGGACCTTATTTATCTATTTTACAAATGGGTCGAATGTTATCCATTCAAAGTTCCCATATAAAAAATAATCCACACAAAGAACAGTCCATCCTTCTTCCCTTCTTTCCCAATCCTCTTTAAATTATTCCCCTAATGTAACAAATAAATACTAAGGACACACCATTTTGGTGGTTGGCCTTTTCCAATACACTTTCTTAACCTACTTTTTAACCTACTTTTTAACACAGTATTATTATTATTATTATTACATATATTACCCTCTCCTTTATATCTTATATTCTCTAGTTCTAGCATTTTTAGTTCACTAGAGAAATTTAAATACAAGCAAAATAAACACTCTCCTCCCACAATTTTAATTTTAATTTTAATTTTAATATTGACATAACCTTCTCCAGTAATAGATATTCCCTAGGCAATAATAATATATAAAAAAACACACACTTTCGGTAGAACACTCTCTTCCAGATCCCCCCTTTTTTAAATCCCCTCAAATTCCAAATATCCCAGTTCCTAGTAATAAAATATTTTTAACACATATTTGAATCATAGTTAAAACATTGAGGTTTTTTCGTTATACTTACATTATGTACATTTTTATAATTGGTCTCGCTTTGTTTTAATTAATTTTACATAATTAATTGTTTGTTTTTATTTTGCTCCGTTTTTATATTAACTGTATGCAATATTCGGAATGTTAATTTTCCCTCACAAATTAGGGAATAATGTGTCCCGGCAATATATAGTTCTATACTTGTGTTTATACCAGTAGAGGGCATTCCCTCAATTAAAATGGCCGCGGGATTATCCGCACATGCGTGGAGACACATTACACCCTATATAAGGGAAAAGGTGTATGCAAATGGCCGCTCCAGAGGACGTCTTTGATGACGAAACGCGTAGGGCGTGGCCACGAAGCATACACTGCTAACTCAGAAAGCGTGCTAGCCGAACGGAATCTTTCCTTTCAATATATACATATGAACGGATGTTTGTGAGTAATACTTTTGCCTATATAATAAATACGAAGTTTTATAAGACATACTGCACCATGGATATGCCTCTTATTCATTACATATAACCGAACACGGCATATGAACGGAGGAACGAAGGTTTCCCGGGATCGCAATAGAGGCAAGCCAGAGAGCTACACAGTGGCTGATACTGTGAAGGTTTTTTTATTTATTCTTTATTTTCAAGTTTTTCAAAATATACAAACATAGACCATTCCACATAATAATAAATACAACACCGTTTCTTTGAGAATAATCTACCTTATCCCTCCCTCCCCTCCCCCCTCACTCGGTCCCCCCCTTTGCTAACAATCAAGCAGCTTTAGATAACCTTCAGTTTTTCCGAATTGTATCCAAAGTCGCCATTTATACTGATATCTCCCTTCTGAGTTATCCAGTTTATACATTGTCTCCTCAATGTTTCGTATCCTTTCTAACCTTTCTACCCACTCCTTCATCGAGGGGGGGTCGGATTTCCTCCATCTTCGCGGGATCAGTGCCTTAGCAGAGTTCAGTAGGCCCGGGACCAGGGATTGCCCATACTCTCTCTCACCTTTTTCAGAGTCATGGAATAAGCAGACCCATGGGTCTCTTCTAATCCCTTCCCCTGTTATTTCAAAGATAGCTTTTATAATCTTCTCCCAAAATAACTGTATCTTAGGGCACTCCCACCATATATGAGCGAAGGAGCCCACTACTGAACAGCCTCTCCAGCATAATGGGGAGGTCTCGCTGCAGATTTTATTTCCTTGCTGTGGGGTTATATACCATCTTGTTAAAAGTTTATATGACATCTCTCTAGTTTGAAGGTCTTTGGCAACCGAGTACGTTCGTCTAATAATCCTGCTTCTATGGAGGTCGTTATCCAGCGGTCCCAATTCACTTTCCCACTTTTCTATATAGGGGGGGAATTTTTGTTCTTCTACTTCCCCTAAGATTTCATATATTTTTGAGATCCTTTTTACCAAGCATTGGGGATTCCCTATCCACTTCTCCAGAGGTCTAAGTTGCTCCTGTCCTCGTAGTGGTTGTGGTAAAGACTGAGTAAAATAATATAGTTGTAAGTATCTCCACCTATCTAAAGGCTTGTGGCCCCACTTTCCTATAATTTCCTCATATGTGCATACCCTATTCCCTTCCATAACCTCTTGTAATTTAATTTTATCTTTCTTAGTCCATCTACTGTAATATATATATTCCTCTTGACCTGGTGGAAAAATTTTAGTGTCTAATAGTGGCATAAATGGTGAATTGTGCTCCCACTTGTTTCTCTTATTTATTATATCCCATATTCGTAATACCCCTTTTGTCAACAAACTTGTGCTAATCCCCAATTCTCTATGTTTTGCAGGTATCCATATTATCTCCCCTAGCTCCCTTCTACTTAACTTAATTTCTAGTTCCACCCAATCCTTCCCTTTTTTGTTATGTGTCCAGTCTGTGATTCGTGAAATTACTATAGCCTCGTGGTACCTTTTGAAATCGGGCATTGCTAATCCTCCTCTGTCTTTACTTCTTGTCAGAGTATTAAGGGCCACCCTCGCCATTTTTTTTTTCCATATAAATCTTTTAATCATCATATTTAATTTATTTAAATATCCCTGTGGTAATAAAATGGGGACCATTTGACATATGTAGGTAAACATTGGTAGAAGGAACATTTTAACTGTGTTTATTCTCCCTATCCAAGATAAAGCTTTATGTTGGGTCTTATCTAAATACTGTTTGATTTTATTAAGTAGGGGGATGTAGTTAGCCTCAAATAAGTCTTCTCTCCCTGCCGTAAGCTTTATTCCCAAATAGGCCAACTCCCTCCCACACCATCTAAAGGGGTATTTGGTTTGCAGGGTTCTTTGCTCTTCTACTGGTATATTTAAATTTAGAATTTCAGATTTAGTTGCATTAACCCTAAAATTGGAGACTTTCCCGTATTTTTTTATTTCTTCCATAGTCGCCGGTATAGAGGTCCCCGGGCTAGAGATATAGAGCTGTGATTTATCCGCTTTATTTTACATTTTTGCTAGCAATTTTTTTCGTTCAATTTTATACGACTCCATTGAGTCATTTGTATCTTTCAACGCCTATTTGGTTGGAAAATAAAGTACATATGTTTTAGACTTTATCACACGATTGGGCGCTTTTTTCTTTTTCATCCATTTGGTGACACGCCAACATTTTTCGAACGGACCGGAACGGACGACGTTCAAGGAACACCCGAAGGTGTGGGTCATTCTTTACCTTCCTATCCGGAAAGGTGATTCGAGCCATCCATTCACACGAGGAGCGTCGGAGGAACGATCTTGTCCGATCCCAACACTTGGGGAGTTCGTATTTGCGCACACTAAAGGTGGTTCTGGTAAGCCTTTACTACTTACTTAAACTGTAGAGTGAAAGAATTTACGTGGTCAAGCACTTATACCAGTGACACCTGGGACCAGTTTTAAAGCTTCATTCACGTTCAACCATAAAGTTCCATTCACGTTCCATCTAATGAACTTATATCTTCACATTTATGGGGCCTTGTAAATCACTTCATTTATCCAAAGCATGGGACTTGTTTTGATTTGTTTTTCAATTTTGTTGTTTGTTTTTTTCACTTAATCACAAACTTCACAGCACCAAGCTGTAGTTCAAATAATTATTTTTCTGTCCTTCTAAAAGGGTTTTTTTTTACTCTTTTTTTTGGTTTAACAACCCATTTTTGGTTTATTGCACAATATTCACATGTGTATTGTTTATTATTGATGTTTTACTTTTTGGAAACATCATCTTTGAAAGTTTTTTTCCTGATTTATTGTTTCACTGTATTTAGTCACGTGTTACACATTAAGCGCTGCACTGTTTTTCACATTTCTGTTAGTTGGACCTAGTATCTGGTTTTTTGTGCTCAGCTGCTATCATCTTAATTGATTTTTCTCATATCAATTATTTCTTTAACAAGCGCAAGTTTTACTCCTTTTGTTTTTTAGAGATATAGAGCAAAAGATCATCTGCAAAAGCAGCAACCCGATACTCCCTCCCTTCGACCCGTGATACTGTGAAGGTTGATCCACCCCGGAAGGGGCCATAACTCTGGTGAGAGCAACTGCATAAAAATAGCCACAGAGCACCGGGAACAACAATTGAAATCTCCTCCACCCTTCACTTCACTTTCACCTGCAGAGGACACCCCTCTAATTCATAACCACTTTTTTGAGGGACACTTTTTACTAATTTTTACTTTTTAATATTTTTAATATTTTTAATCACTATTCTTATTTCTATTTTTATTTTTCCATTTTTATTTTTATTTTTCCATTTTTTATACTGCTATATTTTACCACATTTTTTCACCGTTTTGCTTCTTTATTCAACCATGTAATATGCACTTTTCATCACAGTTACACTACGTGAGGATTTGATATGTCTAACAGATAAACGGATTAGTTTATATATATTTTTTTATATATATTTTTATATATATTCTATATATACTTTTTATACTAAGCTCTACTTTTTATTCATATAGTTTTGTCACAAATACCAGAATTTGTTCAACAGCACCTTGCACTTTATTTTCATTGCATGCTGTTACAATTGTCTAATGATTTATGCATTTATGATTCGTTATGACACTTATGGTCTTTAAAGGACACAATAATTATTGACACATACACAGTTATTCATAGTTATTTTATTTTATTATCCAGCCCGCTGGAAATTTCTTGCTAATTGTATACCTAAGTCTCCAAATTTCTTAAAGGGTATAGCGCCAATCCTATTTCCCCCCCCTCCTTATTTCATTTTATTCCTTCCCATTGGGTAGGAATTTGAATAGGGGCTGCTCTTACCCAAACCCCAATCCATAGCGCGACCTAAAAACCCCCTTACTTAGTTTAAGGGGTCTAGCAGGAGTGATACATCTACCACCCTCTGCATTAGTTGCCCCACATCTTGCCAGAAGGGCCGAATCAGAGAGCACTCCCAGAAGATATGAAACAAAGAACCCGTTTCAACTCTACATTGCCAACAGCGAGATGAAACTGAGGAATCATATTTGTGTAGAACATCGGGGGTTTTGTACCAGAACATAAGAATCTTTATAGATGTTTCCTTTTGGGTCACACATTTGGAGAATTTAAAAATAGAGGACCAAATCTTATCCCATGTTTGGATCGTTATAGATTTATCTAATAGGTTGGTCCATTTCCTCATGTAGAGGTGTGTGGCCTCAGTGAGAGGGGTTGACTCATGGAGGATGCGGTGAATGGAAGATATTAAATGTAACTGGTGGGGCCCCTGAGTGCATAAATCACCACTGTAATTCATGCGCCCTGAAAGGCATGACTAGGGGGTAGCCATGGCAAGCCATGGATAGATCCATGCTATGCATGAATCTATCCATTACTCCTATAGGGGGGTGGCATGACAGAGGGGGCGGCGTCCATGTGCCCTTAATGGACAGGCCTTCACTGCTTCATAAGTCACATAATTAGTAAATAGAGTCCACGTGTGTAATAAATACAGCTGTTCTGTGAAGCCCTCAGAGGTTTGTAAGAGACCACACACACAGATCCCAGTTCTCGTTGTGCCCTGAGCGATCGCGGGAGCCTAGGGGGGGCGCACGTGTCCCTAGTGGCCAAAAAAGGAAGCAACGTAAGATAGCGGTGATTTGCACAGCCGAGCCATGTTGACCCAGTACAACTGTGGCGGCTAGTTGGCAAGCGGTTAAAGCAGGGTTAGGTCATAAAAAATATCCCAAGCTTTGAACATCTCACGGAGCACTTTTCCATCCATCATCGGAAAGTGGAAAGAGTATGGCACAACTGAAAACCTACCAACACATTGCCGTCCACCTAAACTAACTGAGAGCATTCAGAGAAGCAGCCAAGAGGTCCATGGTAACTCTAGAGGATCTGCAGAGAGCCACAGCTCAGGTGGAAGAATCTTTACACAATTCATTAGACGTGCACTCTACAAATCTGGCCTTTATGGAAGTGTGGCAAGATGAAAGACATTGTTGAAAGAAAGCCATAAGAGGTCCTTCTTACAGGTTGTGGGAAGCCATGTGGGGGACACAGAAAGCATGTGGAAGATGGTGCTCTGATCATATGAGACCAACATTGAACTTTTTGGCCTAAAAGCAAAACGTTGTGTAGCAGAAAACTAATACTGCACATCACCCTGAACACACCATCCCCACCGTGAATCGTGGTGGTGGCATGTTGTGGGATGCTTTTCTTCAGCAGGGACAGAGAAGCTGGTCAGAGTTAATGGGAAGATGGATGGAGCCAAATACAGGCCAATCTTAGAAGAAAACCTGTTATGCCACGTACACACGGTCAGAATTTCAGCCAACAAAAGACTGATGAGAGCTTTTTGTCGGAAAATGTGACCGTGTGTATGCTCCATCGGAATTTTGCTGGCCAAATTTCTGCCAGCAAAAGATTGAGAACAGGTTCTCAATTTTTCCGATGGAAAAAGATTCTATTGGAAATTCCGATCGTGTGTATGTAATTCCGACGAGCAAAAACTCACGCATGCTCAGATTCAACTACGAGAAGGAAGCTATCGGCTACTGGCTGATAAACTTACTTTTTCTAGTCCCGTCATACGTATTGCACGTTCTTGACGGTCGGAATTTGGTGTGACTGTGTGTATGCAAGACAGCTTTAGTGAAATCCTGTCGGAATTAGTTGGGAAAACCATCAGAGCTTTTTCCGACCAAAATTCAGATCGTGTGTACGGGGCAGTAGAGTCAGCAAAAGACTTGAGATTGGGGCAGAGGTTCACCTTCCAGCAGGACAACAACCCTAAACATACAGCCAGAGCTACAATAGAATGGTTTATATGTGTTAGTATGGCCCAGTCAAAGTCCATATCTAAATCCAATTAAGAATCTGTGGCTATACTTGAAAATTGCTGTTCACAGGCGCTCTCCATCAATCTAACAGAATTTGAGCTACTTGCAAAGAAAAATGGGCAAAAAGTCACTCTCTAGATGTGCAAAGCTAGTAGAGACATACCCAAAAAGACTTGCAGCTGTGATTGCAGTGAAAGGGGGTTCTACAAAGTATTGACTTAGGGGGGCTGAATACAAATACACGCCACACTTTTCACATATTTTTTTTTCTAAAAACAATTGAAAACAATTTATCATTTTCCTGCCACTTTTCGTTGGTCTATCACATAAAATCCCAATAAAATACATTTACTTTTTGGTTGTAACATGAAAAAATGGCACTGTATGTAGTGAGATAAGTCATCTCCTGTGCTCTCTGCCTCAGCTCTGAATTCCTGCAGTCTTTTATGTTTTTGAGCACTGATCTGCCTTCCACCATGGGAGCTGTGAATAACTGCTGAAGTTTTGGGGAGGATATTGGGATCTTTGAGGAGCTTCTAGCTGGCCAAGCATAGATCTTATGGAGGAGAAATGTGACCTTTGTTATGAGGATCAATATGTTAAGGTGAGAATGTGCCCAAAAAAGAGTTTGGAGGTATCTGCTACTACACACCCTTCTTCTACTTGATTGAAGTTTCTTTTCACTGGATTGAATATACTGTATGTCTGGATTTACAGATTATGTAAACCCAACATTTCATATTCCTGATATGTGACTGCATTACCATGTAATTGTAGGAAATACTATTCTGTTTTCTTTGTATAGCTTTCTTTGTGTGAAAGCCCTGGTTTTCCAGCCAGTGCCTCTGCATTCCTATAAAAAAACCTGACCATTCTAGGCATGAGAGCAGTGTGGTCAGTTTTCTGGCTGTTCAGAGTACTCAGCCTGCTCCCTTCCAATTATCAAAATTCTGCTGACAAACCCTCCCTGCACAGCCATTCACTGGGAAGAAGTGTCCTGCTGATTCTCTTCCCTCTTTCTGAGCTCCCTATGCAGCTGAGAACAGAGGTCATGTGATCACTTAAAAAAAATAGGGGAAAAGGGTATTTATAATGTTTGTTATGCGTACACACACATTTTGCCTTTCATTTCTATTTTAAACTGAACACTGGACACTTGCCCCATTTCCTGCCCAGGCCAATTTTCAGCTTTCAGTGCTGTTGCATTTGAATGACAATTACTCAGTCATGTAACTCTGTGGTACCTATCATTGAAAAGTGTAAGTACTGCTGACAGTCTATCTTATTTCTTGAGGCTCTAACATGCCAGGACAGTACAAATACCCCCCAAATTACCCCTTTTTGGAAAATAGACAGCCTAGGTATTCAGCAAAAAGTTTTTTTTCCCCCACAATTCTTTGGAAAATGAAGAATTTAAATATTTTTTCCCCACAAAAATGTCATATTAAAGTGGAGTTCCACCCAAAAATGGAACTTCCACTTTAAGTGCAGGTGCTCCCCTGACCAGGGGCAGATCCGGGGGGGCAATGGGGCAATTGCCCCCTCCCAGAAAATAGAACTTACTGCAAGGCTTTCTCCCTCCGCCACCTCACCAGATTTGCATGAGGCATCTAAATGCAGCTGGGACTTTATTGCTGCTTCCCCTGGCTCCCATCAGTTCATTTAGAGGGGGCCAGTGGGTCACTATGGGGGTCTGTAATTGATGTGACACGGGCTGCTGCTACATACTGGCAGAGTTGCAGCAGAACGGTGCGAGTGTCACTTCACTTCCCTGTCAGGCGGAGTGATCTCTACCCGACAGGAGCTTCCTAGTCCCGGCTGGTGTGATGTCACAATTCAGAGGCGAGCAGGATTGAGGCCAAGATAGACTTGTAGCCAGCTCAGTGCACTGCAAGTGAGTGATCACTTACTTAGCTAAGGCAGTGTTATGTTAATGAGCTACGATGGGCATTGTTATGTAAATGAGCTACAATGGGCATTGTTATGTTAATGAGCTACGGCAGGCATTGCTATGTTAATGAGTTAACACCTTGTCTTACATGTGAAGTGGTTAATGCTTTGGGGGTGGGGGGGTGGGTGAAATAATTTACAATGGTAATTGTAATATGGCACATGGAGGGGGTTAATGTACTCACTCATGTATTTGTGACCAGTGGCAATTAACCCCTTTGTGCTGCATTAATGACAGTGGCACCATCAATGTTAATCAATGTTAATGAACCCCTTTTATGCTACAGCATGAATGGGGTTTATAAACACTGCCACTAGTGCCACTAATGCAGCACAAAAGGGTTAATTAATTGCCACTGGTCAGTAATACCTCAGTGAGTACATTAACCCCCTCCATGTGTCATATTACAATTACCAATCATCATCATTATCATCATGATAATCACACAGTACAGGTGTGTTGAGCCACGTCACCTGTATTGTGTGATTATCATAATAATAATGATGATATAGAATGACAGAAAAATTTATCTTTATGCTTCATTCACACAGGACAGACATGCGTCTGACATGCAGGGCTGTCTTTTACTGGCTTGGGGATGCATAAAGTGTTACATGCATCCCATTTATTTCTACTGAGACACACAGCCGCTATATCCCAATATGTCATGCGTGCGGATACCAGAATGCATGCAGGATTTATTCAAGGACCCGCACCAACATGTCATATTGGGATATAGCGGATGTGTGTCTCAGTAGAAATAAATGCGATAAAACCGTCCCATTAGCGGTAGACATGTGCAGAGTAAAATATTTTGTTTCGGAATTTCGTTTTCGTCTGAAAACTTAATTTATTTAGTTACTCCCGAAATTCGTTTTTATTTATTTCGTTTTTCGTTCAAAAATTGCATTCGTCCGAAAATCCACATGAATCACGGTCGAATCTGTCTTTGAAGGCTTATGGTGTCTGTCGAATGTATAAAGAAGATTCGACGGAGCTAGTATATATCATACTTTAGAACCCTATTAAAGTCTATGGGACTCCAACGTTCAAAATCTAAAGTGCTCATTTTAAAGGCTAATTTGCAAGTTACTGTCCTAAAAAGTGTTTGGGGACCTGGGTCCTGCCCCAGGGGACATGGATCAATGCAAAAAAAAGTTTTAAAAACGGCCGTTTTTTCGGGAGCAGTGATTTTAATAATGATTAAAGTGAAACAATAAAAGTGTAATATTCCTTTAAATTTCGTAGGGGGGGGGGTTGTCTATAGTATGCCTGTGAAGGGGCGCATGTTTCCCGTGCTTAGAATTGTCCCTGCACAAAGTGTCATTTATGCAGGAAAAAAAGTCCTTTAAAATCACTCGCAGCTATTATGAATTGTCGGCTCCCGTAATACAGAGAACACTCATTGAAAGTCATTGATAAAAAAATAAATAAATAAATAAATAAAAAAAGCGTGGGGGTCCCCCAAATTCAATTACCAGGCCCTTCAGGTCTGGTATGGATATTAAGGGGAACCCTGCCTCAAATTTAAGAAAAAATTTGACGTGGGGTTCCCCCTAAATATCCATAACCAGACCCTTCAGGTCTGGTATGGATATTAAGGGGAACCCCGCGTCAAATTTAAAAAAAAATTGACGTGGGGTTCCCCCTAGAAATCCATACCAGACCCTTTATCCGAGCACGCAACCTGGCAGGCCTCAGGAAAAGAGGGGGGGACGAGAGAGCGGCCCCCCTCCCTCCTGAACCGTACCAGGCCACATGCCCTCAACATTGGGAGGATGCTTTGGGGGTCTGTGACCCCTCAAAGCACCTTGTCCCCATGTTGATGAGGACAAGGGCCTCATCCCCACAACCCTGGCCGGTGGTTGTGGAGGTCTGCGGGCGCGGGGGGCTTATCAGAATCTGGAAGCCCCCTTTAACAAGGGGACCCCCAGATCCCGGCCCCCCCCCCTGTTTGAAATGGTAAGGGGGTACAAAAGTACCCCTACCATTTCACAAAGAAAGTGTAAAAAATGGTTAAATAAAACAAACACACTTTTGAAAAATTCCTTTATTAAAAAAAATTGTTCGAACACTGTTAAAGTCTATGGGATACGAACATAAAAAATCAAAAGTGCTAATTTTAAAGGTTTATATGCAAGTAATGCCGCGTACACACGAGCGGACTGTATGGCGTACTTAGTCCGTCATACAATCCGACAGACAGTCCGTCGTACTTTCCACTGAACGGACTTGACCACACACGGATGCACAAACAGTCCATCGAAAGCTTGCGCGATGATGTGTACAGCACGTACGACGGGACTAGAAATAGGAAGTCCAATACACAGCAAAGCACCCTTCCGCCGTGTAAATCCTTTCTGGGCATGCGCCATTCTTAGTCTGTCGAACTAGCATACTGACGAGCGGATTGTCCGCTGAAACCAAAGTATGACGGACAGAATTTCGAAAATTCCGAAATTCTTAGTACGCCGGACTGCACGCTGAAAAAGTCCGCTGAAGCCCACCAACGAGCGGACTGTCCGCTGAAATGTGTTTAGACGGACTAAGTACGACATACAGTCCGCCCGTGTGTACGCGGCATTATTGTCATAAAAAGTGTTTGGGGACCTGGGTACTCCTAATCCGAGCACACAACCTGGCAGGCTGCAGGAAAAGAGGGGGGGCGAGAGAGCACCCCCCCTCCTGAACCGTACCATGCCACATGCCCTCAACATGGGGATGGTGCTTTGGGGTAGCCAAAGCACCGTGTCCCCATGTTGATGGGGACAAGGGCCTCATCCCCACAACCCTTGCCCGGTGGTTGTGGGGCTCTGCAGGGAGAGGGCTTATCAGAATCTGGAAGCCCCCTTTAACAAGGGGATGCCCCAGATCCCAGCCTCCCCCTATGTGGATTGGCAATGGGGTACAAATGTACCCCTACCATTTCACAAAAAAAGTGTGAAAATGGTAAAATGACATTGTCATAAAAAGTGTTTGGGGACCTGGGTACTCCTAATCCGAGCACACAACCTGGCACGCTGCAGGAAAAGTGGGGGGGGGAGAGAGCACCCCCCCTCCTGAACCGTACCATGCCACATGCCCTCAACATGGGGATGGTGCTTTGGGGTAGCCAAAGCACCGTGTCCCCATGTTGATGGGGACAAGGGCCTCATCCCCACAACCCTTGCCCGGTGGTTGTGGGGCTCTGCAGGGAGAGGGCTTATCAGAATCTGGAAGCCCCCTTTATCAAGGGGATGCCCCAGATCCCAGCCTCCCCTATGTGGATTGGCAATGGGGTACAAATGTACCCCTACCATTTCACAAAAAAAGTGTGAAAATGGTAAAATGACATGACACATACACAACTCCTTTATTAAAAATTAAAAAAATAAAACTGTTCCACTAAGTCTTTTTCTTCTTCCCTTGCTCCACTGATGGACCGGAGAAGAGAAAAAAAACCTGCACACCGCCACCAATCTGCCTCCATGGAAGGCACCCGCAGTAACGACCGTTCTCTCAGGTGACAGTTTTTCATAACTGAGGGCAGGGCCACACGTGATGTACCCGGGTGACCCCGCGCCCTCTGACGCACGGGGACATCCCTATAGATTCCCCGTAGCATCAGGAGGCGGGGCCAACTGGTTACATAACTGGGTGGCCCCGCCCCCCTCTGACACTATGGGAAAGACATAGGGATGTCCCCATGGGTAAGAGGGGAGGTATCACCAGGCAATGTCACCATTTGGCCCGGCCCTCAGTAAAAGAGCTGTCACCTGAGAAGACGGTCATTACGGCGGATGCCCCTACATCAGGTACATGCTGCAGGAGGATGAGCAGCGTTTTGAAGGCTCCGATGATGGCACCCAGGTTTAGGAAGGCAGTAATGTGAGCCCAGAGAGAGGGAGTGCCCAAGAAGGACAAGAAACTGGCAGTCATGTTCCTCCAGCTGCAGCATACTGCCAGGTTTGCTCCAGTGGTGAGGAGGGGGCGGATGATGAGGTCACTGACTGTGGGTGCCTGATAGAAGAGAGGAGGAGGCAATCTCCAATGAGGCAGGATGACCTCCAGGGGCCAGGTTAAGGGCAGCCACTCGATTGCATCACACCAAAGAGCTCCGCATGTGCAGGGCGCTGCTGACTCCACACATATTTTGAAAAGTTCTTTGGTGTGGGCCTTTTTTGATACGTATGCAGCACATCGCACCATTGCTGTTTGCAACATATGTCTGAAGCGTATCAAGTGTGGCCAAAACAGCAGCCGCTTGGGCACCCCATGCTTGACCAGACATAAGTCGACCTCCCATGCAGTCCATTGGCAACAGTACCTAAAAGACCCACACCAAAGAGCAAGACGGACCTCTCCATGTTCCACATCAGCTGGGATCTCCAACCCCACTATACCTTCAGTCTTCTCAGAAACCTGCACTGAGAGGAATGAATGTGTAAAATTAGGTGTGCCAAGTACTTGCGGGCAATCTGCTATCACTACACAAACATCCAATTGTAGCAGGCAAAATTCCCTACCCCAGTTGCCAAACAGTTGAAAGAAATTCAGTCAGAGCCATCCACATGCTCAGCAGCTGAATGCTAGCTTGCCTAAATTGCTAGTACTCCAACTGCTACCTTTTCAGACTTTAGACTCTGGCCCATTTTGTGAATTTTTGGAATATGTGGTACCTCAGTGGCAAGTTCCCAAACAACATTTCTTTTAACTAAAGGCCATTCTCTCTACCGGCATGTTGAAGGCAATGTCTTGGCCTGGTTGGACAGGGCAGTCAGTGGTAAGGTGCATATTACCGCTGACTCATGGTCCAGCAGGCATGGTCAGGGATGTTACCTTATTTTCACAGTGCACTGGGTAACTCTGCTGGCATCTGGGAAGGATGCAGATAGGGTGCAGTATTATTGGAACTTGTTCCGCCACCATGCCTCCAAAATGCTAGTAGTGGTGATTCTGCCACACCTCTCTTCTCCACCCCCTCTTCTTCTTCCTCTATGGCCTCTTCCTCTGCCGATTTGTCCTCGGAACCAGCGGTGCTGCGTAAGATGCCATGCGGTGCTTGAGTTGGTCTGCTTAGGGGACAGGAGCCACACTGGGTCAGAGATTCCGTCAGCTCTGCAGGGGCAGACTCAGTGGTGGTTGATGCTATGCCAGCTTCAGCCAGGAATGGTGGTTTGCGACAATGGCACCAACCTCTCCGCCCTCTGACAGGGACACTTGACCTTTGTTCCCTGTTTGGCTCAAGTCCTTAATTTGGTGGTGCAGCGGTCCATGTGCAGGTACCTGGGCTTACAGGATCTCCTGAGGCAGGCCAGGAAAGTCTGTGGTCATTTCCGCCGGAAATCAAATAATGCCAGTGCTCGGCTGGCTAACCTTCAAAAGGAATGCAACCTGCCCAAGAACCGCCTCATATGTGACATGCCTACCAGGTGGAACAACATGGAACGTTGGCAATGCTGCAGCGGCTGCACTTGGCTTTTTGTTTTTGCCACGCCAGTGGCTACTGATCAAGGATGCATGCACTGTTCTGTCACCATTTGAGGAGGCCACGAGGATGGTGAGCAGTGACAGTGCATGCATCAGTGATACTGTCCCTCTTGCCTTCCTGTTGGAGCACACTCAAGGCCCCCTGTATCCGGACAGTATTCCTGTGGGTCCGCCGATCACACAGTAGGAGGATGAGGATTGTGTCAACATGGAGGTGGAGCCTAGCATTCGGCATCAGCAGCAGTCTTCAAGGGATCGTTTTCAGTCCCCAGAAACCCATGGACTTGTAAGTGGCTGGGAGGAGGTGGCTGCGGATCATGTCATCCTTAGTGACCCAGAGGACTCCAGATCGAATGCTTCAGCAAACCTTCGCTGCATAGCCTCCCTGATTCTGCAAGGCCTGTGAAAGGACCCTTGGATTCGTGGTATCAAGGAGAGGGATCATTACTGGCTGGCAACCCTTCTTGATTCACATTACAAGGGTAGGGTTGCAGAACTTATCCAGCTTTTGCAGAGAGAGCAGAGGATGAAAGATCTTCGGAAGTCCTTGCAGAAAGGTTTGTGCAATGCGTTTCCAGAGCCTGGAAGATTACAATTTCCTGGTCCTACTGGACAACATGTTGCTGAGGCTTTGGTCAGTCACAGAAAAAGCGGTGGAGAAGGTGGCCGTCTGACCAATGTGTTCAGACAATTCTTTAGTCCGCAGCCCCAAGGTCTGATTGGTTCCAGCAACCATTGCCAGCGTCAGATTTACAGGGTGCAGGAATACCTAGGGGCAAGATCAGACTTGGAGACCTTTCCAACCGAAAATCCACTGGGTTACTGGGTCTTGAGGATGGATTATTGGCCAGAGCTTGCATTTATTACAGCTGCTTGCAACCAAGAACCAGGCAGGATTTGTTTTGGTTGCTAAACTGGAACATGTACTTTTTTTTTGTTTTTTGTTTTTTTAACAAAGGCACACAGAGATATAGACTCAGGGGACAATCCCCCCTCTTTTGCATAATGGAACAGGGTGGGGTAGACTTTACCTCCACCAGTAGCATGACACACGTGTATTCTCAAACTTCTCATCAGTAGACTGTCTTTGGGAGGGGCTGCTGGAGAAACCCCCCTCCCCTTCCTCTCACAGCTAATCCACAGAGACATATACATCCCATAATATATTGCTCCCAAGGCAGACACAAACAAGAGAACAATGGGATACAGCTACACCTAAAACTGTCTAGTAAAGAGTCTACAACAGTATATGAGACACATATGTATGTGTGTGTGTATATATATGTATGTATGTATGTATATATATATATATATATATATACAGTATATATATATATATTAGTATATACAATATTCCAGTGTGGTTGTACAGTGAGTCTGACTAGTGCAACTCAGACTGGGGTTCTTTGTCACCCTGTGCCCCTAATAGACACAGGGTAACTTACACATAGGCCGGGGAGGCTGGTCAAGGAGTTTCCAGTGCTCTCCAAGGTAAGCTGGGTTCCACAACCCCCCCCCCCCCCCCCCCCGGCCTCAGTTAGAGTGTGATTTCTGAAGCCTGTTGAATATAACATCGTTCAGTATTAGTACCAATAAAGCCCAAGTGGGGTATTTTTGTAAAACGTACCATCGTCTACTTGCAAAATTATGAAGTAGGCTTAAACTGGATGGGTGACTGAATTATTTTGCATCAGGCTCTCAGTATGTTAAAACAGCAGGAAGCCTGCAATGGGCATGCCTTGGAATTCCTCCCATGCATCACAAGAGGAGGTTATCAGTAGTGATGAAACAAACACACTTGGGTTCCGTTCAAGCGGGGTTCAGCAAAAATGTTTGGCTGCTGTTCAGTGCAATTCACGCCTCACGCATTCACAGGGGGAGTGGTATCTTTGAGATCCCCTATTGTTAAAGGGGACTTCTGGATTCCAATAAGCCCCCACCTGCAAACCCCCACAACCACTGGTTCAGGGTTGTAGGGAAGAGGCCCTTGTTTTCATCAGCATACAGACAAGCCAGAGATTCATGCCCATTTAACTGAGTGGGTACAGTGACATCACAGTTTTACAAGGACTCAGAGTTGCCTGCACGAACTGATGTCCTTAACAACCATTGACATCTGGAAGCTGTCATTTATAATAACAGACATAGTACTGCTGTTATACAAGACATTTGGCTCCTGTTGAACAGGTAAACTGGACTGAACCTTCAGCTCATCCTTAGCAATCCACTAAAGCAATGGCTATATACAAATGGAAGTGCTGAGAAGGTGTACTGTTCTCTTTTAATGTTTGATTTTCTGTTTTGAAATAATTTTAGGGCAGGCTGGATGCAAACACGATTTGGAGGTTTGTGCAGGTTGAAGGCAGAATCTGAATTTGTGAGTAATCTGTGTTGTAGCCAAAATCAATCCAAGAGCAGTGTGGTCAAGCAAACAGAAAAGACCTTTGATCAGGTCAGGTTGAATGTACTGAAGTCTAGTCAAGTTTAAAGAATATTGTATGTAAGCCCAGTCATTAAAATCCCATACAAACTTTAACATGTCAATGTAATTTCAAAAGCATTTTTTTTTAATCTGCAGTTTTCATTAAAACAAATATCCCGTGATTCAGCTATGATGGACCTTGTTAAGGCATTTCCTGTTTTAGACAACTAAGAGCATTGGAGAGAAGAGGTGAGTGCTGAATGCCAGGAGAGGTATAAGGTCAGTAAGAATCCTTTTTCAATGTCCCCAAGGCAGAAACAAACATTTCAATCTTGTGCTGCAGGGGTAGCCCCATTTGAAAGGTATTTTATCTTTTCCCTTGAGTTCAGCTTTAACCACTTGCATCCCAGGTGTCATTTTTTTATTTTTATTGAAAATTATTCCTTTGGCAGTACAAAACAGGGCCATTGGGGCATACCCCGGCCAAACAGTGCACATAGTCATGTGCATAACATAGTATTACTAACATATTATCTAAAAGCTAACATAACTAAACACAACCCAATCTCTGCTCAGGTAACATATGGTAAGATTTTGTTATTAGATATAGTTTATTTGGGGACTGTCTCTTGGTTTTCGTTATTGACCTTGGACTCTATAGGGACATTCAGTAAATTTGGGATAATGGTTTTAAGAGATCAGCATCTTCCAGGAGGGTCTCCATGTCATCATGTTCCAGCCGAAGCTGAACTGTTTTGAATTGTGAATGAAAGGCATGGCGGAGCTGCAGGAACCTGAAAAAGAAAGAGTTCAGAAGTTGGAATTGTCTCCATTGGCCGCTCGTCGGCCTATTCTGGATGTAGTCGGCCATCTTGCTACACCCAGCAGCCTACAGCTCCTAATTTCACAGTCTGCTAGTATGAGGGGGGAGAGGATTCTCCTACAATAATTTGAATCCATCATCAGCTATCGATATGTGTCTCACTAACACTGACCAATATGACTTTTAAATGAGTTAAAGGGCCTATCTGCTCCCCATGACCCCCGCAACGCCACACTAGCTACTAAGAGCTCCGGGGGTAAGCATTCCTCTTCATTGCAGTGCTAAAGAGCCTCATGGGAAAAATTGGTCAACAACAGGAATATTACAAACACATCCCTGATCAGCAGACGTGGCCTATTATAGACCGCTTTGTTACCAGATCTCAGCCGCCTCCCTCCCATTCCCCTCCGGACCCTTTCTCCAATATGGACTTGCCTCTGGGAATGGAGGGCTCTGGCACCCCCCCAGTTATTGTTTCCTAAGCCTCCGACTCGGGTCTGCCATCCCCAGAGGGGATACTTACCCTGATATATTTGATGCCAAACTGGATGCCAAATTACATCTCCTGCTTCAACAAATCACAATCAATGTCTCGGCCGAGGTAAATAAACTTGCGGTGGAATTGCGAAAGGAAATCAACCAGCTTGGTGACCGTACGGACACTCTTGAAAACAAATTTGATGAGATGGTCAGCTATGTTCAGGCTGTTGAGGAGGATAACCACAACCTGCGCCTCTCAGTGTCTCAACTGCAGCTCCAACAGGAGGATCTGGAAAATAGAGAAAGACGCCAGAATCTGCGCTTTAGAGGTATCCCGGAGACTGTGGGAGATTGTGACTTACGTGCTTACCTGCTAGGCCTCTTTATTACCCTGGCACCCGTGGTAGTGGACATAGACTGGCGCCTTGACAGGGCTCATTGCTCTCTGGCCCCAAGTCTCCTGTAGAGCTAGGCCCAGGGATGTTATTGTCCGGTTCCACTTCTTTGAAAGCAAAGAGGCACTGATCCAATCCACGCACAATAAACCTCAAATTGTATACAAGGGAGCGAAGTTGAAGATTTTCAGTGACCTCTCCCCCATCAAACGCAGTAACCTCCGGCCAATTACCTCTTACTTGCAGCATCACAAGGTCCCATATTATTGGGGCTTTCCCTTCCATCTGCTTGTGTCCAAAAATTGAGCTAAGTACACCCTTCGTGATCTTCCGGAGAGTGAATCCTTTCTAAAGAGCCTTGGGCTCCCTCCCCTGCCTGAAGAAGACATGCATACAGCTGAGACCCAGACCCGCCCACTTCCCAATACTCCAAGCCGCATCGGGACACCCGTGAGGAGCAAATCCAGGAGGCATCTCTCTACACCTCAACGCCCACGATTCTCCAAACAGCCTACCTGACTTCCCCTGCCATACCCCACATGGCTCAATTATGTATGCTGCTCATACTCCCCCATCTTTTCCTTTTCCTCCGTGAATTGAAAGGAAAAGATCCTGTTGCAATGTTTATTTCAAGCCTGTCCTTTGTCTTGAATGTTCAAGCTGGGACTATTTTTCCCCTTCCCATGGAGTTTTGTTTTTACAAAAGACTATATGTTGTTAATGCACTTTGTTAATTTCCGAGTTCATAAGGAGAGTAGATGGCCCTCCCACTTTCACTTTTACGCAAGGCCACCTCTGGTGATCGTCCGGCCATGACCCTCTTGGCCTGGGTTGTTGCCCTAGGTCCCCTGAGGTACATGTTACCCTCAGGCTCTCAAGATGTTCTGTTTTTTTGTTTTTGTTTCCTTTTTTATTTGTCTGACGCTTCCGTTAATGTTCCTTTTTAAGGTCTTTTGTTCTACTGTGTCCATTCATATAGATCAGTTTTATTGTTTACTTATGCACTGCATATGCTGGTTTGGCCTCAGTTTATCCTGGCTCTGGGTATACCTAATCTTTCCCCACCGCCTAGGCATAACTGACACTAATGACACCTTATATCGACTAGAGTCCTGGTTCATTGTTACTTATTGTCGGCTGTATTGCAACCTCCAGGTACTCATATATGCATACCTACCTAGACTGCCCTTATGGCTTTAAAGCTCTTGTCATATAATGTGAAGGGCCTAGGCTCTATACGTAAGCGCTGGGTGGCCCTGAAGGAATTCAGGTCCTCTGGTGCGGACGTGATTATGTTGCAAGAAACCCATTTTAAAGTAGATGGCTCCCTTAAGTTTGCCTCCAAGCACTTCCCCACCTCCTTCCTAGCCTCTGACCCCACAGGCAGGGCGGGTGTTGTGATTTTGATTAGAAAGTCATGCCCCCTTAAGGTTAAAAACTCCCATGTAGATCCCCAGGGTAGATACCTAATCCTAGACTGTCAATACTTTAACACCTCTCTGACCCTCGTCAACCTGTATGCCCATAATGTTCGTCAGATTGATTTCCTTAATGGCCTGTTTGACTCCTCCCACTATCCTTCACAGCCCTTTATGATAGTTGGTGGGGACTTTAATTTGATTATGTCCCCCACTAGAGATAGACAAACACTGTTCTCTTTCACGCCCTCCAAGAAGCTTGCCTCTCAAGCTACCTCCTTCCGGCAGCTTATTAGATCCCACCGCCTTTTTGACTCATGGAGGATTAAACACCCCACAGCTCAGCAATTTACCTTCTATTCTCCAGCTCATAAAATGTATTCACGGCTCGATCACTTCTTTATATCTGCCCCACTCATCCCATTTGTGGTTGACTATGAGGTGATGCCGATTACCTGGTCTGACCAAGCCCCCATTACCCTAGACCTCCTGCTCACTCAGGCCTACCCCAGATCTTATCACTGGCGGCTTAATAATCATCTCTTACAATCTGAAAGCTCCCGCTCTGTCCTTGCGCAGAATCTTGTAGAATTTTTCCAGCTAAACAGTGGGTCGGTCTCTGATTTTTCCACCCTATGGGAAGCCCATAAGGCCATTTTTAGAGGTGCTTGCATTGCAGAGAGCTCTAGACTGAAGAGAGACAGAGCCGAATATATTCGATCTCTAACTTCTGCTCTTCTCTCAGCGGAGCGGAGTCTTTTGGGCTCCCCCACGGTGGAGAGACTGCGGAAAGTCACCCTACTCAGGGAACAGATTAAAACGGCCCAACTCGACCGGGCTGCTAAATCACTGCTTTGGATGAAGCAGAAATTTTACGAATTTTCCAATAAACCCCATAAAATGTTAGTTAATAAACTACGTCCGCGCACATTCAAGTCCTTCCCTGAGTTTCTCTCCTGTCCTGACAGAACTAAGACTCATTGCCCTCGTGAAATCTCCAACACCTTTGGCGAATTTTACCACAAACTATATAATTGTCTATCCCCAGAAAATCATTTTCACTTTACACAAGATAAATTTAAGTCCTTTTTCTCTAACCTGAAACTTCCCAAGCTTTCGACAACTGATTTAGAGACCCTAAATAAAACTGTAACTGCAGACAAGCTCTCGGCTATCATACGGGAGCTCCCTTCGCATAAATCTCCTGGCCTCCCCTATTTCTACTACAAAACCTACCTGGATATTTTGGGACCGCACATGCTCACTTTATTTGATTCTCTACTAAAGGGCACCCCCCCCACCCCAAATTTTCACACTCCTACATCTCAGTGATTACCAAACCGGGTAAGGAACCCTCCATCTCAGACAATTATAGGCCTATAGCCCTTCTAAACTCGGATTACAAGATATTTACGAAAATCCTTGCTTCTAGACTGTCAGTTCTTGCCCCCAAACTTATTCACAGAGACCAGGTGGGGTTTGTCCCTGGCAGACATGCCGGAGATAACACGCGACGCACAATCAACCTAGTGGACCTTCTGGATAGGACCAACAAATCAGCATTGCTACTTATGCCGCGTACACACGATCAAACAATCCGGTGGAAAAGTCTGTCAAACTCAAGTCCGCCAAACAATCCCCCCGTGTGTAGCCTCCGGCATACTTTTTTGACCCGAAAGTACGGCGGACTTAGAATGCCGTGTTGCACTCCAATCTTCCCGCCGGACTCGCATTTCGGCGGACAATCCGGCCGTGTGTATGCCAGTCCGCCGTAATTTTGAAATGAGCGGACTTTTCCCGCCCGGAGAAAAGTCCGCTCATTTTGAGCGGGCCTCCAGGTAGGTGGGCCCGCGAAGGAGACGTCGCTGGCCCCACCGCCTGGTATGGACTTAAAGGGGAACCCCAACGCCGAAAAAAATCGGCGTGGGGTACCCCCCAAGTCCACAACAGACCCTTGTCCGAGCACGCTACCCGGCCGGCCAGGAAAGGGGGGCAGGCGAGCGAGCGCCCCCCCTCCTGAGCCGTACCTGGCCACGTGCCCTTATTAAAGGGGGCTCCCGGATTCCGATAAGCCCCCCGCCCGCAGACCCCGACAACCAACGGCCAGGGTTGTCGGGAAGAGGCCCTTGTCCTCATCAACATGGGGACAAGGTGCTTTGGGGTGGGGGGGCCGCACGGCCCCCCCTTCCCCAAGGCACCCCCCATGTTGAGGGCACGCGGCCTGGTACGGCTCAGGAGGGGGGTGCTCGCTCGCACCCCCTTTCCTGGCCGGCCGGGTAGCGTGCTCGGACAAGGGTCTGTTGTGGACTTGGGGGGACCCCCACGCCTATTTTTTTCGCCGTTGGGTTCCCCTTTAAGTCCATACCAGGCAGCGGGGCCAGCGACGTCTCCTTCGCGGGCCCCGCCTACCTGGAGGCCCGCTCGAAATGAGCGGACTTTCCTCTGCGTGTGTGGGCGAGTCCGTTCATTTCAAAAGTAGGGCGGATAGTACGGCGGACTTAGTACGCCGTATTAGTCCGCTGAAAAAGTGCCGTGTGTGGGCAAGTAGCCCGTTCGGAAAGTCCGACGGACAGTCTGGCGGGAAGTTCGCCAGACTAAGTACGTCGGACATACCGCTACGTGTGTACACGGCTTTAGTCTAGATGCACAGAAGGCCTTCGATAGGCTCTACTGGCCTTATATGTTCGCCACGCTCAAAGTCTATGGTTTTACTGGCCCCTTTTTAAACACACTTTAAGCTTTATATTCAACTGTTACTGCCCAGGTACAGATGTCGTCCTTTATGTCGCCTTGCTTCCCCTTGATGAATGGAACTCGGCAGGAGTGCCCTTTATCACCGTTGTTATTTATTTTATGCCTAGAACCCCTAGCCGAGTCCATACGTTCTCATCCAGATATCCGTGGGGTGGTGATGCGACAGGGGGAGTATAAATTATCACTCTTCGCGGACAACATTTTGCTAACTATTACCAACCCACTGGTCTCCCTCCCCTCACTACACAAACTACTCTCAACCTTTGGGGGATCTCTGGTTACAAAGTGAACACCTCAAAGACTGAAGCTCTACCCATACACATACCTGCTACACAACTCTCTAGGCTTAAAGAAACTTATCCTTATAGATGGTGCACTGACTCACTCAAATACTTGGGTGTTTTTTTGACTCCTTCATATTCCCACCTGTTCCGTGCAAATTTCCCTCCCCTATTCCAAGGCATCAATAACTCCCTACTGACCTGGTCCAAATACCCTCTATCCCTCTTGGGCAGGATCAACGTCCTCAAAATGTCAGTTTTTCCCAGGTTGCTCTATCATTTTGAGACACTGCCAGTCGCCCTTCCAAAACCACAGCTTAAACTTCTCCAAAGACGGTTTTTAAAATTTATATGGGCTGACAGATCTCACTGCCTTGCCAGTTCAGTGGTATTTGCGCCTCGAGCTCTGGGAGGTCTGGGGGCTCCAGATATCGTGAAATATTACCATGCCACTCATTTACAAATTATTACCTCTTGGTCCTCTCTTAACGCCACGAGTCAGTGGGCTGCTATTGAGAAGGGGGTCCTGTATCCGGTGCACCCATGCTCCTTGATCTGAGGTGCCCCTTCCCCTCTGCATCCTAACCTTAGGAGTCAATGTACGGCTCCAATGTCCTTTACCCTGGACATATGGCAAAGGTGCAACAAAAAGTACTCCCTTTACTCGCTCTGCCCCCCCTTCACGAATGTGTTGTTCAACCCTAGTATCCTGGATGGACTGTCTTTGGGCAGGATCTTCGTGTGGTTAGACCCCCCCTTTTCCAACTTAGAAACCTGGTGCACCCCATCTCGCATAGGCTTCATGCCTTTGAAACCTTACGTGACAAATATGACATCCCCAAGCACTTGTTTTACTTTTATCTACAGGTTAGGCACTTTTTCAGCTCCAAATCTCCGACTTTAACCCTTGATAATCCCACGGCCTTTGAACACCTTTGCGCCCAGGGCCCCCACCAATTACATCTAATCTCCTCTATCCACCGAATCCTCCATGAGTCAACCCCCTTAAATGAACTTACACATCTGTATATGAGTAAATGGTCTCAGTTGTTAGATAAACCTATCCCCCTACAGACATGGGATAAGATTTGGGCCTCTACTTTTAAATCCTCTAAGTGTGTCACGCAAAGGGAAACGGCAATTAAAATTCTCATGTTCTGGTATAGGACCCCGGATGTCATCCACAAATTTGATC
Source organism: Lithobates pipiens (assembly GCF_037356315.1). Classification (NCBI taxonomy): domain Eukaryota; kingdom Metazoa; phylum Chordata; class Amphibia; order Anura; family Ranidae; genus Lithobates; species Lithobates pipiens. Next base: position 188,046,822 of record NW_027507785.1, on the reverse strand, counting down.
CCTCAGTCTCGCCGCGTTGCTGGCGCTGTGGGCTTGACGTTGGGTCACTGTTCCACATCTTCTGGGAGTGCTCCCTGATACGTCCTTTTTGGTTAGAGGTGGGATCATTGGTGATGGGGGTGACGGGGGTGTCCCTTCCGATCGACCCTCTATACTGTTTTAGGTCTCCCTATCCCAGGCCTACCCAAAAATACAAACCGGCTGATCTCATATATTCTATTAGCTGCTAAGAGGCTTATTCCGTTATGCTGGTTGTCTGGCGCAACCCCCCCCGGCCTAGATTTCTCCAACTGGTGTCCGAGATACGGAGAATGGAGTACCTGACAGCCTTGGTACATGACTTGGTTTCCCAGTTTGATAAAGTTTGGGAACCCTGGGATCGATTGGAATTTGGGACTCCCCTGTCTGTACACCCTTAACGGCCGCAGCTGCCGGTGGTAGCACCTCCTTTCCGGCCTCTACGTTCCTCTTTCCCCCTCCCATTAACTCTCTATATGTACTAGTCCAGGTAACCCTCACCCCCTCCCCTGAGATTCACCATGATGTTCTTATGGCTGTTTTGTTGTTTTGTCTATCTCTGGCCTCCGGCCTATTGTCATACGGACTTTCGTTTTTCATAAACTGTATGTTATTTACTTTAACTGTAATAGCTATGCAGTTCACCTTTGTGCCTGCATCTGTGGACATTAATACCTAACTTCTATAGTTAACGTTTATGTTATAATCTATGTTTATTTCTGCTTATTGATCATTTCATTGCTTGATTATTTTGTACTTGCTTTGAAATGTAATAAAAATACAATTAAATAAAAAAAAAAAAATCTAATTTCTTTATCAATTTAGGCCGATATGTATTCTGCTGCATATTTTTGGTAAAACAAAAAAAATAAAAAATAAGCGTATATTGATTAGTTTGCACAAAAGTTATAGCATCTACAAACTATGGGATATATTAATAGAATTTTTTTTTTTACTAGTAAACAGGCGAGGTTGAAGACACCTGTCCATCCAGTTCAACCTGAGTGAGTGTCCACAATTGTCCCTATCACTGTACATTGCACACTCACATCAGTCCCTACCCTTAAGGAGCCCACAATCCAAAGCCCCAATTCATATACTAGTGACAATTTTGGACAGAAGCCAATTAACCTACCAGCATGTCTTTGGAGTGTGGGAGGAAACTGGAGTACCCGGAGGAAACCCACGCAAGCACAGGGAGAACATGCAAACTCCAGGCAGGTAGAGTCCCGGTTGGTATTTGAACCAGCGATCCTTACTGTACTGCTAGGTGAGAGTGCTACCCACTACACCACTATGCCTCCCCAATCCTTATCTTAGCACTCAGCCTAGCAGGTCATGGAAAGGAGGGGGCCAACTGATTGACCCCTGCTCCTGAGCCAGATCAGGCCATATGTCCTCAACATGTGGGGGTGTTTTGTGGTGTGAGAGAGACTCTGCCCCCCACCCCCAAGGCACCTTGTCCCATGTTGATGGGGACAAGGGTAACTTCCCCAGAACCCTGGACGGTGGTTGTGGCTTAACAACATCTGGAAGCCTCCTCTAACAATGGGGGCCCCAGATCCCATCCCCCATGTGAATTATTATGGGGTACATTGTGTTTCTCACAATTGTTCCCTAAAAATTGCACACATCTAAAAATCAGCAAAGTGTTGGGCAAGTCCTTTATTTACCTTAACCACTTAAGCCCCGGACCAATTGTCAGCCTAAGGACCAGAGGTCTTTTTACAATTTTGCACTGCACTGCTTTAAATGGTAATTGCGCGGTCATGCAATGTTGTACCCAAACTAAATTTGCATCCTTCTCTTCCCATAAATAGAGCTTTCTTTTGATGGCATTTGATTGCCTCTGCGATTTTTATTTTTTACGATATAAAAGGAAAAAAAGACAGAAAATTTTGAAAAAATATATATATTTTCTAATTTTTGTTATAAGAAAAATCGAATAAACTAAATTTTAGTCATACATTTAGGCCAAAATGTATTCAGCCACATGTCTTTAGTAAAAAAAATGTCAATAAGCATATATTTATTGGTTTGCGCAAAAGTTATAGCGTCTACAAACTACAGTACATTTTCTGGAATTTATTTCTCATATCTTGAGGTGCTAAAATGGCAGGGCAGTACAACCCCCCCCCCCCCAAATGACCCCATTTTGGAAAGTAGACACCCCAAGAAAATTGCTGAGTGGCATGTTGAGCCCATTAAATATTTTTTTTTGTCCCAAGTTTACAAAAAGTTGTCACTAAATGATATATTGCTTACACATGCCATAGTTATATGTGGAATTGCACCCCAAAATATATTCTGCTGCTTCTCCTGAGTATGGGGATACCACATATGTGGGACTTTTTGGGAGTCTAGCTGCGTACGGCACCCCGAAAACCAATCACTGCCTTCAGGATTTCTAAGGGTGCAAATTTTTTATTTCACTCCTCACTACCTATCACAGTTTCGAAGGCCATAAAATGCCAAAATAGCACAATTTTGGAAAGTAGACACCCCGAGGAAATTGCTGAGGGGCATGTTGAGCACATTGAATATTTTTATTTTTTTTTAACGGTGGGTGCCCTGATGCTATAAAAAGCAAACTAACTAACTAGAGTCACCTGTAACACTTATACGGTGATCACTGGTGAAAGGGTTAACTAGGGGAAATCAGGGGGTTAAAATCTTTATTAGGTAGTATATGGGGGTCCCTGGCGCTATATAAAAACCTGACGGGGAACCTAAATAACTAACTGGCTAACCAGCATCACCAGTGACACTTATACGGTGATCGCTGGTGAAAGGGTTAACTCTAGGGGCAATCAGGGGGTTAAAACCTTTATTAGGTAATATATGGGGGTACCTAATGCTATAAAAACCTGGTGAACCTTAAAAAATAACTAGCTACCTAGTGGCACCAGTGACACTAATGCAGCGATCAGAAAAACGATCGCTTAGTGACAGTGGCAAAAGGTGGTGAAAGGGTTAACTAGGGGCAATCAGGGGGTTAAAACCTTTATTAGGTAGTATATGGGGGTCCCGGACGCTATATAAAAACCTGACGGGGAACCTAAATAACTAAATAACTAACTGGCTATCCAGCGTCACCAGTGACACTTATGCGGTGATCGCTGGTGAAAGGGTTAACTCTAGGGGCAATCAGGGGGTTAAAACCTTTATTAGGTTGTATATGGGGGGTACCTAACGCTATAAAAACCTGGCGGTGAACCTAAAAAAATAACTATCTAACTAGCGGCACCAGTGACACTAATGCAGCGATCAGAAAAACGATCGCTTAGTGACACTGGCAAAAGGGGGTGAAAGGGTTAAGTCTAGGGGCAATCAGGGGGTTAAACCTTTATTGGGGGGGGTAGGGGGCTACCCTGGACCTAACACTAATTGCCCTGACACTTTTTACTGTCACAACTGACACTAAATGCAGTGCGCAGTAAATAAATGATCACTGCAATCAGTGACTGGGGGGGGGGGGCTAGGGGCGATCGGGGGGTGATCGGGGGGGGGGGTGATTTGTGTGCCTATGTGTACCTACATGTCAGTGTAGTGATTGGTGCACTTACTATGTGTTCTTCTCGCAGTCCGGTCAAAAAGACCACCCCTAGGAGAGTGACATCACTTCCTCCCTGCCTGTGTTTACACTACACAGGCAGGGGAAGCTTCTCATTCGCCAGGAGTGATCGAGAGGGGATGGCCAGAAACCAATGGCCATCCCCTCATCCCGGATCGCTCCTGAAGCGAAACGGACCGCCGCAGCCAGCGGGAGGGGGTCCGATCGGACCCCCCACCCGCTGGAAGGCAAGCACGTACGGGTACGTGCTTGTGCCCGTACATGCCACTCTGCCGACGTATATCTCCATGCGGCGGTCCTTAAGTGGTTAAACTAGCAAAAATCTCTTTCTCCTATGTAGATCCATTGTCAATCCTGACGCCTGTTGCACCAGTGGACCTAAAAAGGCATGCACTGGTTGGTGCTGTCACAAGGAGGCAGGGCCACTAGGTGACATAACTTGCTTACCCCACCCCTACCTATTTAACAACTGACAAATGGAGGAGCAGACAGTTGGTATACTGTGGGTGGAGCTTATGTTTTTTATGCAAATTTTTGGGGCCAGGCAGCTTGATGTTGGATTTTCAGTGGTGGTATATTTTGTAGACTTGCAGCAATTAGTTAATAAAAGTGTTTTATTTGCATGTGCTCCTTTAAAAACAAGATTTGACCATATATACATTAGGTAGTATATTTACAGGAACATGTAGAAATGCAGAAAGTCTAATGTGCATAGAAAGAGGTAGTAATGTGTGTGCTTATCCAGGAAGTGAATGTGTGGGGAGGATCACTACACACTAGGGTTGCCACCTGTCCAGGATTCACCGGACAGTTCAGGTTTTGAATCTTGTGTCCGGGTTTCAGTCTGCCTGAAACCTGGACACATTATTCAGACTGGGCTGAGGTCCCCAAATAACCAAGATAATCAGACACAAATTTATTTAGGTTTGGCATCACTGGGGGGGCGGGGTGATGATGTCAGCAGGAGAAGTTTGGTCACAACCACTGTTCGCTGCATAGTTACTACTCTTCTTGGGGCACCCAAAGGTGTCCCAGGTCTTTTATAATCCTACAATGTATACTACAGAAAAAATAAATTGCCTCTGTGCCACTAAAGTGTTTTTGGTTTGGCTTGAAAAAAAGGTGGCAACCCTACTACACACAACAGGCCACCACCCCAAAAAAAAAAAAAAAAATCTAACTAGCACATACCCCCAAACTCAGGGAACAAGGCACCACTCACACTTACCTTGCAGATCAGCAGCAGCTCTTTATGAGAGAAGAGCGACCTGGTCATTGTCTTATATCCTGAGCAGCAGTACACTTCCTGGGGGCATGTGCATGTTCTTTCCCCTTTTGTGGTGATGCATTTTTGGGTCAGAAGCTGGCCTGTCAGAATAAATATGCCCGTCGTGAAAATATATTTGTGAATGCTACTTAAAGCAGAGTTCCATCCGTTTCTGTGTTTATTAAAAGTCAGCAGGTACAAAAAGTGTCACTGACCTGTGCCAGGGTCTAGTGATGTGGTCGCCTGAACCCCTACTTCTCTCCCTTTCCCTCAGTGGCGCTGGCATCACTACTGTGGGCACCCGGCTGTGACAGCTCGCGGCTTCACAGCCAGGTGCACATGCACAAGTTGCGCTGTGCATTCTGAATGGCCCTGCATTCTTCTAGGACGTGTGACATGGCCCAAAAGATTGCAGGAAGGGAGGGGCTGCCTAGGTGGAAGAATTTATCTCTTCTCAGACTTTCAATGATATTTCAGTTTATACATCAATTTTGTAAGCAGTTTAACCACTTGAGATCCGCGCTATAGCCAAATGACGGCTACAGCGCGGATCTCCTTTTCCAGGACTACGTCTATTGAAGTCGTCCCGTGCACGAGCAGCCTGCGCGCCCCCTGAGGGGCGCGCGTGGCGCGCTCTGTGATCGGCGAGTCTATTAGACTCGCCTGATCACCGATCCGTGCAAGGGGTCGATCCCGACCCCTTATCACGTGATCAGCTGTCAGCCAATGACAGCTGATCATGTGATATAACGGAGCCGGTAATCGGCTATTATTCCTCCTCGCGCTGTCAGCGGGAGGAGAAAAAAAAAAAGCTGATCACCGGCGGCCGTGATCGGGACATCAGTCCCGATCATGGCCAGCCCTGCTAGTGCCCACCTGCCCCCTGCCAGTGCCCACCTGCCCCCTGCCAGTGCCACATTAATAAAAAGAAAGTGCCCCCCATCAGTGCCACCCAGCAGTGCCCACAGTGCCACCCAGCAGTGCCCACAGTGCCACCCAGCAGTGCCCCCAATCTGCCTCAACAAAGGTGCTGCACCCCAGTGCCACATATCCGTGCCCAGCAGTGCCGCCCATCAGTGCCTAGCAGTGCCGCCCAGCAGTGCCACCTATCAGAGCCACCTATCAGTGCCACCTATCAGTGCCCATCAGTCCCATCTATCAGTGGTACCTATCAGTGCCCATCCGTGCCACCCATCCGTGCCACCCATCTGTGCCACCCATCCGTGCCACCTTATCTGTGCCCATCTTTGCCCATCAGTGCCGCCTTATCTGTGCCCATCGGTGCCGCCTTATCTGTGCCTATTAGTGCCGCCTTAACTATGCCTATCAGTGCCCACCAGTGCAGCCTATCAGTGCCCACCAGTGCAGCCTATCAGTGCCAACCAATGCAGCCCATCAGTGCCCACCAGTGCAGCCTATCAGTGTCGCTTCATCAGCGCACTTCAATGAAGGAGAAAAATTACCCGTTTGCAAAATTTTATAACAAACTATTAAACATGATTTTTTTTTTTTTTTGCATCTTTTTTTGTTTGTTTAGAAAAAAATAAAACTCTGAGCTGTAATTAAATACCACCAAAAGAAAGCTCTATTTGTGGGAAAAAAATGATAACAATTTTATTTGGGTACAGTGTTGTATGCCCGCGCAATTGTCATTCAAAGTGCATCAGCGCTAAAAGCTGAAAATTGGTCTGGGACTGAGGGGAGTTTAAGTGCCCAGTAAGCAAGTAGTTAAAAGCAGATCATCTTCAAACAATATACCACATATTTAAGAACCAGGCTATCATATCATGCTTACAACATTATTTCATATGCAATTCCTGTGCTTTTACCAAGATTACTGATTTAGATGGTCACTGTTGTCTGTGACCTATCGTGAGTTGGTTTTGTGACTACTTTTTCAAAAGCGATATAGTGAATTCTATTTTTGCGTAAATGTACCCAGTTTTAGCCATTTGTGACTATGCATTCACGCATTCGGCAGATAGGCTCTATAGTAAATAATACCCACATAGATTTCCAATGGGCAGCATCTTAACCATTCTGCCGTCGGCGCTCCCTGGTAATTTGTCTTTAGTGGCTGTTCATCGGGAAATCTGCCGTCTGACATACTGAATTCAGAAATCATGGACATTTGGCACTGTGGACTAGAAATAAAACTGCAGCCATTAACTGTATCAGTAATTTTAACCACTTCAATACAGGGCATTTTCACTCATCAAAAGTGTATATTGATTGGTTGGTTGGTTTGTGCAAAAGTTATACCACCTACAAAATAGTTTATCGATTTATGTCATTTTTTTTTTTTTACTAGTAATGGCGGCGATCTGCGATTTTTGGCAGGAATGCAATATTGCGGCAGACAGATCAGACAGCTTTCACACTATTTTGGGACCATTCACATTTATACAGTGAACAGTGCTATGAAAATGCACTGATTACTGTATAAATGTGACTGGTGGGGTAGGGGTTAACACTAGGGGCGATCAAGGGTTTAAATTAGTTGGCTAGGGAGTGATTCTAACTGAGGGGATGGGAATTACTAGGGGAGGAGACCGATGCCTGTTCGCCGAACAGCAAACAATTTGGGGTGTTCACGGCAAATTCGAAAATCCGCGGAACACCCTGTAAAAGTCTATGGGAGAAATCTAAAGTTCTAATTTTAAAGGCTTATATGCAAATTATTGTCATAAAAAGTGTGTGGGGGGCAGTGGTCTGACCTGGCATGGCGACGGACGCTTAATACAGGAGCTCCGGCCACCACAGGAGGATTCCATTGGCATACAGAGGTACTTTCCGCACAAATTTCATGGCTAAGATGGGGACTGCATCCCGGAATACATCCACCTCCCGTTCTCGCTCCCCGAGAGAACTAAACGGTTCACAGACCTACCAAATCCCCGAAATGTTCAGGTCTAGCCGGGGGAATATGGCGCCCTCCCGCTTCGGACATTCGGCCTCTCAGGGGAGACAACCGCCGCTGGCCGCACCACAGCCACCATCCCCTCAGCTCACCCAATCTCAGGGTGCTGGCAGCGGCATTGAACTCCTGCTCCAACCCCAGCTAAACTTACAAGACCTTCGCATGGTGGCGAAGGATATCAAAGGCACCCTGGCGGCAGCTATCGCGGAGCTTAGACTTGATCTTCGCACCTTAAACGACAGAATGCACAAGGTGGAGAAGGTGACTGACCATTATGACAGAATCCTACACTCTGCTACGACCCGGATTGACTCCCACATGCTTCAAATGCGGGACATGCAGCGACATTTAGAAGACCTCGATAACAGCCACAGCCTCCGGATCCGTGGAATGCCAGAATCCATTGAAGGAGACCAGATTCCCCAAGCTGTTACAGGTCTTTTTAATGATCTCCACAATCCTCCCCAAACACCGATCGTCATGGAAAGACTTTGCGGTCATGGGGCAGGGAGGGTGTTCCCCCACGAGACATCATCTGCTGTCTTGTGGACTATAAAATTAAAGAAGAAATCCTAACGCGGACCAGGGGCAAACAGCAGATCCTCCACGAAGGGACCCAGTGCAAATTTTTTAAGATCTTTCAGGCATCACACTGCAACACAGACGTGATCTGTGGCCCCTACTGGACACCCTCCACGACAAAGGCATCCCTTACAAATGGAAATTTCCATTCGGCCTCTGTGCCACAGTTCAAGGCTGCACCGCCCTGCTCAGGGTACCCGAAAACCTGCCTCACTTTTGCAACGCGCTTGGCCTCCTTCTCCTCCACGTACCCAACTGGTATGCAGCTTTCAGGGGTACTACTTCCCGGATTACCGACTCCCCTGAAGAACCCATGGATGCCCAGAGCTCTAGCCACCGTAGGAGACCGTCTCCATCCACTTTCAGGAATGGCCAAGATGGCCGTTCAGGCCATCATGATCACAGCTTTGCCACATCGCCCAGATCCGCCGGGCCCACAGGGATCGCTAATTTGATCGGACGGCCCCTCCATTTAGGTTGGATGCTGCCCCGTTGGGCGCACTTGAATGCATCGGCCCCTTGTCTGTGTAACTGTTTGGTTTGACTTTTTCTCTTTTTTCTCTTTTTTATTTTAATGTTTTAAGTTTTCCACCTGTGTACATGCAAGCCATCTCAGCCCCTCTGATTCTAGCTTTCACTGCACCTCCGGGCTGCTATTTCAGGAGAACTGACACTCGTTCAGGCACCTAGAGAGCCTCAGATATTCTCCCAGCTCTTGAGCGCCCTTTCCTTTCACACACAAGTACACAGGTGATTGGCGGTGACTCCGAACCTCCACTCTCTACTATCACAGCTAATGCCTCTCTGGGTTTCTGCCCAGCAACAGGACTCGTCCACTGGAACTACGCTTCCCATAAATCACATCACAATCATGATCTCCATCCCAAAGTGTTCTACATTTTTTGCCTATGTAGAACACATTGAGATGAAGATCATGTTGGTTCATAATAGAATGTCACCAATTTCCTTATATCAGGTTTCTGTTATGGACCATAGGAAGTTGTAATAAATGTTAGGTTTTATATGTATGTGGAATTTTGGTAATTGTTAAATAAATTTATACTTTTTCATTATATTGTTTTTGTCCTTGACCTTTTGGTACCGTAAAAGTCCCTTACCTCCAAACTCTGTGTGCACATATTTCTCTTGGGATGTTGGTACTATCAAATCTGAGAATCTTGAAAGGATCCCCGTCAGAGAATTTATTTAAATAGTTCAGAGGTTAGTGGTAATATATCTCCACACCTCATCGGTTTTTATCCAGTGACACGAGTGCTACACCCGCTTCCACTACACGTGTCGTACACCTACTTCTCCCTCTCCCTGGTTGCCCCTCCCTCCAGGTCATGACAGATTTAGAAGACCCCCCACCCCCACAAGACATCTGTTAGTCCTTACCACACTCTCATGTTCTTAAACTGTGCTCTGTCAACATTAGGGGCCTCAACACCCCGGAAAAGAGGTCGAAACTCCTATATTCTCTACGCCAATCCAAGATACACATTGCACTGATCCAGGAAACTCACTTTCGCACAGACACAATTCCCAAGCTCCACAATAAACGCTTTCCACATGTCTTCCACTCCACAAACGCTGAGGCAAAATCTAAAGGTGTTTCAATTCTCATAGCCTCACATTGCCCTTTTCAGGTGACTGACACCCTGACGGATCCCTGTGGGAGATTCCTGTTTCTCAAAGGATCCATACATCACAGACCTGTTACAGTTGCTAATATTTATGCCCCCAACACACAACAAGTCTCCATTTTCAAGACGACTCTCCAACTGCTCACGAGTTTTCGAGCAGGCACCTTGATAGTCGGTGGCGACTTCAATGTCCTCTCTACCATACAGGGCTTTGCGTGCAATCAAACTGCAACTTGGTACGCTTCTCCTCCATGACACATGGCGCGCATTGCTCCCTCAGGACAGGGATTTTACCTTCTACTCATCCCCTCACAACAAATACTCCAGACTGGATCATTTTTTTTAATCTCAACATGACCCGTTACATCTTTCCAAGGCCACCATTGAACCCGCGATACTATCAGATCACAACCCCATCACCATGACCTTGCTCCTGCTCACATCCCTTCCTAAATCGCACATATGGAGACTTGACAATTCCCTATTGACGGATACGGAAATATATAAATCGAATAACGGCTTGCCTCTCTAATTTCTTCCTGGAAAACTCCACAGACGATGTCTCACCTACCGTGACTTGGGCTGCACATAAATGCGTCATTAGAGGCGAACTACTCTCGTTGACAGCGCAGCGAAACAAATTCCGGAGAAAACGTGTTTCAGATTTGACCCCCCCGTATACGTACGCTCGAGCATGCACATAAGGCATCCCTTGCCACCTCTTCCCTGGCAGCCTTGACTCAGGAAAGGGAAGAACTGTTGGAAATTCTAACCGGCACACTGAAACGCAAGTTTGCATTAACGCAGAAGCTTTATTACGAGTTTGGCAATAAAGCCGGTAAATTTCTGGCCAGAGCGATTCAAATCTAAAAGGCTGCACACACGATTCACGCGATCAAGCGCCCCAATGGCAAGTCTGTGGTAACCAATGAAGACATATCTGCCCAGTTTGTCCAATACTTTTCCAAATTATACAACCTCCCTCCCACACGACAGACTAACACGACTACAGACCGCAAGACTGTAATATCAGACTTTTTAGCACGTTATGGCCCCACCCCCCTGTCACCAGAAGAATCCCTGCCATTAGACTCACCCTTATCAGTGGAAGAATTACTTGGAGCACTTAAACAACTGAAAATTGGTAAGAGTCCTGGCCTCGGTGGTCTATCGGCCAGCTACTACAAATCGTTTCAGCAAATACTTCTCTCTCCCCTTGAATGAATGAATGAATGAATGAAATACTTATATAGCGCACAATGCGAACTGAATCGCCTCTAGGCCCTTGCTAAAGCCTTCAATGACCTCTCTTCTTCGCCCACTACTCACAGGGATATTTTGGAAGCACATATCACACTCATCCCCAAACAGGGTAAGGACCCCTTGTTAGTATCCAATTATCGCCCAATATCACTCCTAAATGTGGATTTTTCCCCCTTCTTCCTCAACTCATCTCCTTAGATCAGATGGGCTTTGTCCCTGGCAGAGAAGCCAGGGATAACACCACCAAGGCCCTAAACATCCATCACTGGTTGACAAATACTGCCACGCAAGGTTTTTTTCTTTGCCTGGACTCAGAGAAGGCATTTGACAGGGTGGCATGGGACTATATGGAGGCCACTCTACATGCACTAGGTCTTCCACCCCGTTTTTTGCGCATGATCATGGCTTTATACTCTTCCCCCGACAGCTAGAGTCAGAATCAACGGCTGCCTCTCGGACGACTTCTCTGTGTCCAATGGAACCTGTCAGGGCTGCCCCTTATCCCCGTTAATATTTATTTTAACTATGGAACCCATGCTTCGTAAATTGAGAGACAACCCTGCCATCAAAGGCATAGAAATCGAGCATAAACAGTACAAAGTGGCCACTTACGCGGACGACATCTTGCTTTTTCTATCCGACTCCACCACAACTATCCCTAATCTACTGGCTGACTTCTCACTATTTAAACACCTGCCCAACCACCAAATAAATTTTGAAAAATCCAAAGCACTGAACATTACCTTACCGATCACTATGGTCGAACAATGTCGTATTAACTTCGGGTGGGAATCTCACGCCATTTCCTACTAAGGTATTAAAATCCCAACTCACCTACGTGACCTCTTTGCCAGCAACTTTTCCCCACTGATTCTGGCAGTTCAAGGAGATCGCAAAAAATGGCACCCAGGCTCGTTTTCCTGGCTGGGTAGGATAGCCATATTGAAAATGAATGTCCTTCCCAGATTCTGCTATCTCTTACAAGCAATTCCCATAAAGCTCCCAACCTCATTTTTCCTATCCTACAAACAAATCTGCAGGAATTTTCTCTGGGATTCCAAGACCCCTAGAACGAGTTGGGACCGAATGGTGCTACCCAAGCCACTCAGAGGTCTTGGACTTACCACTGGGCATGCCATCTAACCAGGATAGTTGACTGGCACACACATCACCTCTCCAAAGACTGGATTCAGTGTGAAGACTCCTTTGCCACCCTTACTCTATCCAACTTACCATGGACTCACCACAAATCCTGGCCCCAAGCCTACACATCACACCTGCTAATAGGGGCCACAATGTCGATTTGAAAAACGGGCGTGTAAAACTCTCTCACTCACATCTTTTCCTGGCCCTATGACCCCTCTGGACAACAACCCGGAATTCCCTCCGGGCTTGCTTTTCAAAAATCCAACCACAGGGTCGCGCGCTCCTCATGCCAGGGACGTTCCTTGCTCACCTCTCACTGACTGCGACCTTCCCCGACTTTAACATCCCCCTCTACAAGTATTTCCAATTGAGGCATTTTTTTTAAAGCTACCAAACCCTCCTCACTTTGGCACAGAGAATACTCCCCATTCAAACTGCTGTGCAATAGCACGGAACCCCTGGGGCACCTAATTTCTACTATCTACGCACTCTTGTTCGCACAACACAAAGTTAAGGATGATTAAGTAATTAAACAATGGGAATCGTATCTCTCTATAGAACTCACCCCTGCTGAATGGGAATGCATTTTTACACTTATTCACAAGGGCTCAATCAATGTCTCCACTCAGGAGAACAGATATAAACTATTCTCCAAATTGTACAGGACTCCTGATAAAATTCATCGCTTCCACCCATCGGTCCCAGCAACATGCTGCAGATGTCACGCTGCCCGTGGCACCCTACTCCACATTTGGTGGGAGTGCCCTCTTATCCAGCCTTTCTGGTCCAAAATACACCAACAGATCTTCCACATCACCACGTGCACACCGACTTTTTCACCAGCACACTACCTATCGCTTGAAAGTAGCAAGAGTACGGGATAGCCGGAACCAGTGGAGGTAGCGATTTCCAGAGGATGGGAGAGGCTCTGGAGAAATCCTGGAGATGAGCATGGGAGGAGGAGATAAGAGAGCTTGAAAGTAGGAGGTCTTGAGAAGAGCGGAGGGGACGATTTGGGTGATATTTAGAGACAAGAATGGTGATGTAGCTTGGGGCAGAGTTGTGAATGGCTTTGTATGTTGTGGTTAGTATTTTGAATTTAATTCACTGGGTGATTGAGAGCCAGTGTAGAGATTGGAGGAGAGGGCTGTCAGACACTGAGCGGTTGGTAAGGTGGATGAGTCTGGCAGCAGCATTCATGATAGACTGAAGAGGGGATAGACTATGGATTGGCAGGCCAATGCGAAGGGAGTTGCAATAGTCAAGGCGAGAGATAACAAGGGAGTGAATGAGGAGCTTGGTGGTTTCATTTGTTAAAAAGGGGCGAATTTTAGAGATGTTACGGAGGTGAATTCTACCAACTTTTGACAATGATTGGATTTGGGGCTGAAATGACAAGTCAGGGTCTAGGATTACACTTAGTATCCTGGCGTGAGGGGAGGGCCTGATGGTTGCATTGTTGATTTTGATGGTAAAGTCATGGAGCAGGGGGGAATATTAATAGCTCAGCTTTAGAGAGATTTTGTTTAAGGAAGTGGTGCGACATCCATGCTGATATGTCAGTTAGCAAGTTAGTAATGCGAGAGGAGACTGAAGGAGTGAGGTGAGGAGTAGACAGATAGATTTGGGTGTCATCGGTGTATAAGTGGTATTGGAAGCCATGGGCAGTCATAAAGGGACTAAGGGAGGAGGTGTAGCTAGAGAAGAGAAGGGGTCCAAGAACAGATCCTTGGGGGACCCCCACAGAAAGGGGCAATAAAGAGGAAGAGACAGAGTTGTAGGTGACACTGAAGGAGCGCTGTGATAGATAGGCAGAGAACCATGATAGAGCAGCATCTCGGAGGACAAAGGAATGTAATTTATTGAGAAGCAGCGGATGGTCAACAGTATCAAAGGCAGTAGAGAGGTCAAGTAGTAGGAGTATTGAGTATTGGCTGTTGGTTTTAGCAGTTAGTAAATCATTAGTGAGTTTTAGTAAGGCAGTTTCCGTGGAGTGCTGTGAGCGAAAGCCAGACTGTAATGGGTAGGAGCTAAGACGGTTGTAGACTAAGCGTTCTAGAAGTTTAGAGGTGAATGGGAGCAATGAGATGGGTCTTTAAGTATGGGAGTGATCTGCAGTATGGGAGTGATCTGCACGTGTTTTAGAGGGGAGGGGAGGGGAAGGTGCCACTAGAGAGGGAGAGATTGAAGATGTGAGTGAGTGAGCATAGGATAGAATAAGAGGGTGAACTTAGTAGTTGTGAGAGAACAGGATCCAAGGGACAATTGGTTAGCTGAGCATCTGAGAAAAGTTTTGTAACCTCTTCAGTAGTAGCCAATTCAAAAGAGGAAAGTGTTGAATGTGCTGTTAGGCCAGGTATGTTGGGTGGGGAAGATGTACGCACAGTAGAGTTGTCCTCAAGAATTGCATCAATCTTGTCTTTGAAGTGATTGGAAATCTCTTGGGCAGTGCCAGTGAGTGAGTTCGTGGGTAGGCAAGCAGGCAAAACCATAAATTGGTGTAATGAGGCATGTTGCACACCCACTACAGGTGACACAATACTCTCGGTTGATATAATGGTGAGTCAGCTGAAATTCTCTCTCACATGATCACAAGGTTAACTCTTCAGACAAAAATAAAGGCAAACAAGCCAAACCCATGAAATTTATATAAATAAAGACCAAAAATGTGTCAGTAATGCATGCTTAATATAATTAAACCACCTTAAACTGGTGAAAAACATCCCACTCAAAAAAGTCTTCTAAGAACAAAAAATTGTTTTAAAAAAAAGTTTCATAAACATATGTGTGCATATATGTATATGTACTTTGATAAAATTCCCGGCAGAGGCACCCGTGCATGCCTAGCATTAAAATTCTCATATAAACATGTAAATGTATAAGGAGAAACATATATACATGTTGCTCTTGTGCATGCACATGTAGGTAAACCCAAATTCTGTCAGAAAGACCTGCAGGCAAACAGGATTCCCATCACACAGCACAGCATGAAAACACTGCTATTAACAACATAACAACAAGGCCAGATAATTGCATGCAGAGCAAACTTTCAGCAGCAAAAAACATGTTCATGGTTATGATTCAATCAGTTAGGTACATATTTGCAATATTCCTCCTGTAGACATCAAAATCACCCATCAAACACACGTATTGCAACATAAACTCTAGAAAGAATGAATACATACAAGGAATCGAATAGACGTGATCAGGGCTTTTTTTCTCTGAAAATAGGTGCAGGAACTCACCCTCCCAGCCCAAATCCCCACCCACAACCACACCCAAACCCCACCCAAACTCCACCCCCAGACCCACCTTCCTTAGAGGAGAGAAGTACAGTGGCATCAAATAACTGTAATAAATGAGGCCTTAGAACTGTGTATCACACATGGTTCAGGAATGTTTAACACACAAAGTACAGGACTTTAACTGCAGCAGTTAAATTGGGTGTTGTGTGCCTCCAGCACAGTATACACCTGAAGATACCCCTTATTGCTGGTGTTCTGTAATACAGGCATCTGCAGGAGTTAAAGTGGGTGCTATGTGCCTCCAGCACAGTATACACCTGAAGATACCCCTTATTACTGGTGTTCTGTAATACAGGCATCTGCAGAAGTTAAAGTGGGTGTTGTGTGCCTCCAGCACAATATACACCTGAAGATACCCCTTTTTGCTGGTGCTCTGTAATACAGGCATCTGCAGCAATTACAGTGGGTGTTGTGTGCCTCCTGCACAGTATACACCTGAAGCTACACCTTATTGCTGGTGTTGTTCTGTTTCTGTAACCCAGAAAGGCAGCTGCAGTAATTACAGTTGATGTACTGTGTCATCTGCTCAGTGTGCCCCTAAAGCTACCCAATTGCTGGTATTCCCATCTCCCTGCAGGCCATTACTATGTCTGGAAGGCCAACAGGGAGAGGCAGACAGTGACAAGCCTATAAAAGAGGGCAAGCAGGCTCTGTGTCTAGAGACAACAGCGCTGGTCGTGGATGCAGTGCATCATCATCAGCACGTGGCCATGGGACACACTTGTCCTTATTTTCGGCAGCTGGATGTGTTAAGCCGCATCATGCCGAAGACTTGGTAGAATGGATGACCAAGCCCTCCTCATCCTCCTCATCCTCTCTCACCCAGGCTCAGGCTACTAGCAAAGCAGCTGCCAAGGCGTCCTCTTCCCTCGTCTCAATGTCATCAGTCACTCCTTCCCTAGACCCACCATGTCTTCCTGAGGAGTCCGCCGAACTGTTTGAGCACAGTGTTGGGTACATGCTCCAGGAGGATTCCCACCATTTTGAAGGCTCTGATGATGATACCCAGCTAGAGGAAGGCAGTAGCGTGAGCGCAGAGAGAGGAGATGCTCAAGAAGGACAGCAATCTGGCAGTCATGTTCCACCAGCTGCAGCATACTGCCAGGTTTGCTCCAGTGATGAAGAGGGAGGGGATGATGTGGTCACTGACTCCACGTGGGTGCCTGATAGGAGGGAGGAGGAGGAGGAGGAGGAGGAGGCACATCTCCAATGAGGCAGGATGCCCTCCGGGGGCCAGCTTAGGGGCAGCACACCGACTGAATCACACCGCAGAGCTCCGCCTGTGCAGGGCGCTGCCTCTGCGCGTTATTCCAAAAGTTCTTTGGTGTGAGCCTTTTTTGAGACGAGTGCATCAGATCGCACTGCTGCTATCTGCAACATATGTCTCAAGCTTATCTCGCATGGCCAAAACATCAGCCGCTTGGGCACCACATGCTTGACCAGACATATGTTTACCTGCCATGCAGCTCATTGGCAAGCATACCTTAAAGACCCACACCAAAGAACAAAGCGGACCTCTCCTTGCTCCTGATCAGCTGTGATCTCCTACCCCACTAGACCTTCAGTCCTCTCTGAAACCTGCTCTGAGAGGAATGAAGGTGTAGAATTAGGTGTGTCACAGCCAAGTACTTGCGGGCACTCTGCTAGCAGTACACCGACGTCCAATTGTACCAGGCAAATTTCCCTGCCCCAGCTGCTGGACCTTCGAAAGAAGTTCACTCCCAGCCATCCACATGCCCAGTGGTTGAATGCTAGCTTGGCTAAATTGCTAGCACTTCAGCTGCTGCCTTTTCAGTTAGTAGACTCGGCCCCCTTCTGTGAGTTTGTGCAATGTGCGGTTCCTCAGTGACAGGTCCCCAAACGCCACTTTTTCTCATGGAAAGCGGTTCCGGCTCTACCGGCATGTGGAAGGCAATGCCCATGCCTTGCTGGACAGGGCGGTCAGTGGTAAGGTGCATATTACCACGGGACGTTACCTATCTTTCACGGCCCATTGGGTCACTCTTCTGGCAGCTGGGAAGGATGCAGGACAAGATGCAGTAGTGTTGGAGATGGTTCCGCTACCACGCCTCCAAAATGCTACTACTGGTTGTGACACACCTCTCTCCTCCACCCCCTCCTCTTCTTCTTCCTCCATGGCCTCTTCCAGTGTTTTGTCCTCAGAACCAGCGTGCTTGCGCTGGTTTGTTTGGGGGACAGGAGCCAGACTGGGGCAGATATTTTGTCAGCTCTGCAGGGGCAGGCGGAGAGGTGGTTGAAGACATGCCAGCTTAAGCCAGGAATGGTGGTTTGCGACAATGACACCAACCTCCTCTCTGCCCTCCGACAGGGACAACTAACCCATGTGCCCTGTGTGGCTCACGTCCTTAACCTGGTGGTGCAGCGGTTCTTGGGCAGGTACCCGGGCTTACAGGATGTCCTGAGGCAGGCCAGGAAAGTCTGTGTGCATTTCCACCAATCATTTAATGCCAGTGCTCGGCTGGCTGAGCTCCAAAAGGAGTTGAACTTACCCAAGAACCGCCTTATATGTGACATGCCCACCAGGTGGAACTCAATGTTGGCCATGCTGCAGCGACTGCACACACAGCAGAAGGCAATCAATGAGTAGCTGTGCGACTACGGCACCAGGACAGGGTCAGGGGAGCTCGTTTTTTTTCACCACGCCAGTGGGGCATGATCAAGGATACATGCACGGTCCTGTCACCATTTGAGGAGGCCACGAGAATGGTGTGCAGTGACAGTGCATGCATCAGTGACACTGTACCTCTTGTCCACCTGTTGGAGCATACGCTGCCTGGAATAATGGACAGGGCACTCGAGGCAGAACAGAGGCAGGAAGAGGAGGACTTCCTTGCCTCTCAAGGCCCCCTTTATCCAGACAGTGTTCCTGCTGTCCCACCCATCACACAGGAAGAGGAGGAGGGGGAGGAGGAGGAGGAGGCTTGTGTCAGCATGGAGGTGGAGCCTGGCACTCAGCATCAGCAGCAGCAGTCTTTTAGGGAAGATTTACAGTCCCAAGAAACACGTGGACTTGTACGTAGCTGGGAGGAGGTGGCTGCGGATCATGTTGTCCTTAGTGACCCAGAGGACTCCGGACCGAATGCCTCAGCTAACCTACGCTGCATGGCCTCCCTGATCCTGCAAAGCCTGCGGAAGGATCCTCATATTCTTCGGATCAAGAAGAGGGACCATTACTGGCTGGCCACTCTCCTTGATCCACGGTACAAGGGTATGGTTGCAGAACTTATCTTGCCATCGCAGAGGGAGCAGAGGATGAGACATCTCCGGGAGGCCTTGCAGAAAGGTATGTGCAACACGTTCCCAGAGACTGGGAGATTACAAACTCCTGGTCCTGGACAACGTGTTGCTGAGACTTCTGTCAGTCACAGAAGGAGCAGTGGAGAAGGTGGTCGTCTGACCAATGCATTCAGACAATTTTTTAGGCCGCAGCCCCAAGGTATGTTCCAGCAACCATCGCCAGTGTCTGATTTACATGGTGCAGGAATACCTAGGGACAAAGTCAGACTTGGATACCTTTCCCACCGAAAATCTGGCTTACTGGGTCTTGAGGATGGATCACTGGCCAGAGCTTGCACAGTATGCAATTGAGCTGCTGGCCTGTCCTGCATCCAGCGTTCTTCCGGAATGCACCTTCAGTGCTGCTAAAGGCTTTGTAACCGATCACAGGGTGCGCCTGTCCACCGACTCGGTTGATCGACTGACCTTCATAACGATGAATCAGTCTTGGATCACCATCAGCTACCAAGCACCTGAAGCTGATGTAACCAAATAATTTTTTTGAAATGTCACATCCCTTCAGGACTGCCTATGCTGATGCTGAGTGACTGTCCTGTTATGTTGACTGACTATCCTCTTCCTCCTCAATGATGCTGCTAATAGCTTGGAAGAACATTTTTGGTTCTGGGTGATGCCACCAGTGGCTAAGGCCCAATTTTTGGCATGTACTTCCAATTTTTGATGCAATGCTTTGCAGCAGGGCTCATTCCTGCACTCCAACTAGAGTATCTGGGAGAGGTTGCAGTGTCGTGGCACCAGCACCAGTGCATAAGGCCCAATTTTTCAGTGCCTGTTTAATAGGGGCATGTAATTAAAATTTTTGATGCAATGCTTTGCAGCAGGGCTCATTCGTGCACTCCAACTAGAATATCTGGGAGAGGTTGAAGTGTCATGGCACCAGCACCAGTGCCTAAGGCTCAATTTTCCAGCCCCTGTTTAACAGGGGCATGTAATTACACTTTTTGATGCAATGCTTTGCAGCAGGGCTCATTGCTGCACCCCAACTAGAGTATCTGGGAGAGGTTGCAGTGTCATGGCACCAGCACCAGTGCCTAAGGCTCAATTGTTCAGCCCCTGTTTAACAGGGGCATGTGATTACAGTTTTTGATGCAATGCTTTGCAGCAGGGCTCATACCTGCACTCCAACTAGAGTATCTGGGAGATGTTGCAGTGTCGTGGCACCAGCACCAGTGCCTAAGGCCCAATTTTTCAGCCCCTGTTTAACAGGGACATGTAATTACACTTCTTGATATAATATTTCACAGCAGGGCCCTTTCCTGTGCCCACCGAGAGTAATTGTGAGGACTTACAGTGTTGTGGCACCAGCACCACCACCACCACCAGCCACCACAACCACCAAAGGTCCAATTTTTCTACCACTGTTCAACAATGGCATGTAATTACAATTCTTGATATAATCGTTCACAGCAGGGTGCTCCAGCGCCCACCAAGCGTCACTTTGAGGGCTTACAGTGTTGTAGCAACACCAACACCTTAAGCCCACATTTCTGCACAGCATATAGGGCAGGCCCCTACTTTCAAACATCCAACTTACAAACGTCTCCTACTTGCAAACGGAAGGAGACAACAGGAAGTGAGATGAAAAAAGACGGACGGCCCAAAAAATTATACAGGGGTGGTAACCCTTCCCTATATTTTCCAAAAAGCTTAAAAATAGATTTTTTGACTGGAGCTATACTTTAAAAATTTACCAGTTCAAAATTACAAACAGATTCTACTTAACACAACAAACTTACACAGTCCCTGTCTTGTTTGCATGCCCTGTATACTGCTGTTCTGAGTATATAGAGCCTTGGGGCCCCACGCTTTTCTTTTTTTTTATTTGGATATGGGGTTCCCCTTAATATCCATACAAGACCCAAAGGGGCTGGTAATGGGCAGGGGGGGGCTACCCATGCCATTTTTTTTCTCAATGATTTTCATCCGTATTGCCAGAACCAGACATTACATTAAAACCACAAGCAGTTTTAAATTACTTTTTTTCTGTTAAATGTCATTTTGTGCAGGTACTGTTGTAAACACGGGAAACACGTGCCACTTCACAGGCATACTATATATACCCCCCAGGCACGATATTTAAAGGAATATTTCAATATTTTGGCATTGATCCCTGTCCCCTGGGGCAGGAGCCCGGGTCCCCAAACCCTTTTTAGGACAATATCTTGCTTATTAGCCATTAAAATTAGCACCTTTTATTTTGAACGTTTGAATCCCATAGACTTCAATGGGGATCTAAAGTTCTTACGAATTTTTGGTCCGTTCGACAGTTCTGGTGCAAACCGAACTGGGGTGTGTTCGGCTCATCCCTAGTTAAGAATACGTAACATAGAGGGGCTTCCCAACAAAGCAAATTGTCACTAAGGATGGTAAGGAATATGTCATGGAAACAGGGGCCAGAGGCATGGCATTGCTAAACACATGGGGGATAATTCCAGATCCTTATATGCAACCACGTCAGAATGGTGGTAACAGCATTTCTGAGTCTGAATGGCGTATGGTGAATCATAAGAATGCTCAAACCCACAACTAATAAGGCTGTGGACATGTCACATTATTTACTATTTCCGCTGGGAAGCATTTCCCCAGGGATTGAACTGAGTGATCAGATTCCTTTTGCATTTCCTTTTTCTACTCCACCAGTTATTCCTCTGAGTGGCTATGAGCCACACCCACCTATACTTTTTTGTTATTTGGCTGCTGGCCATCTACTTGTTATGTTTTATGTTCCAGTTCAATTCGTTTTTTTCTCCCACAAGCCAGAAATTACCTCTTCTCTATACCATTTCTCAGATGTACCAGTCGAAAATCATTAGGATCACCACAGAACAACACTGAGTGTAACTGAACTATTTTTATTAAGCAACACCCAGCACCACCATGCTCTCCCACAGTGGCGCTAACTTTCTTGACTATTAATGTTAAGGTGTTAAACCACCCGGACAAATGTAGGTCCCTATGGAAGGAAGCCATCCATCACAAATATGACATTTATGCATCCAGGAGACTCATTTTGTTACCAAGTCTTCTCCCAGATGCATGCATCCCAAGTTTCCATTCATATTTCACGCTAATGTGGACAAAAAAAAGAAAGTTTTGGTGGCAATTAAATATACAATCGCCTTCAAACTTCACAAAGTTAATGTTGACCCACAGGGTCATTTTGTCATTCTGGTATGCGACATAAACTCAAACACCTACACAGTGGCAAATATCTATGCACCCAATACATGACAGATCAGATTTGTTAACAGGATGATGAAGAAGATCTGGTCTATACAGCAGGGTATGTTGGTGCTATGCGGGGACTTCAATGTAGTTACGGATCTAGTCTTAAACTCCACCTCTAAACCAAAACGCATACCACCATCATTGAACTTAGCTATAAGTAAAAACAAACTGTACAATTCTTGGAGATGCCTAAATGCGAATGAGAGGGACTATTCGTTTTTGTCATATAGACATAGATCATATAGCAGACTCAATCTGTTCTTGGTAGATAAGTGGCTATTATTTAAATGCAAAACTCTAAAGATTAATAACATTACTTGGTCGGACCATACTTAGGTAAAAATAGTAGAGGGGGATCATACTATGCACAAATCTACATTCATTTGGAGAGCAAATCTTAGACTTTTCCAGGATGTTCCCACCAAGTCTAGAATAGAAAGACAGATAAAATAATTGTTTGAGACTAATAGGACATCGGTTGCTGATCCCTTCACTGTGTGGAACACCCATAAGGCTTTCACGAGGGGTATTTTGATACAGCAAGGGGCAAGGTGTAATAAGGAGGGCAGCAGCAAACGGTAGCATTGATTTCAAAAATAGACACTCTTGAAAGACTAAATATGACCCGATCATCCCAATATTTGACAGACAAACTGACAAACACCCACAATGAACTTAGACTTCTATTCCTAGATGACTTTGAAAAAGCCTCTAGGAGACTTAAATTATCTTACTATACTAGTGGCAATAAAGCAGGGAGACTTCTGTCCAATCACATTAAGGGCCACAGATACAAGACCCAAATCCCCTACATACTACACCCTAAGACCTTGACTAAACAATATCACCCTCAAGCAATAGTGGATGCATTTAGTCAATACTATGGGACACTATATAATCTCAAAAATGATAATACCATCCCTCAACCATCACCAGAAATCATAGAAATATTTTTAGAAAAGATTAAACTTTTCAATCTAACTCCTATGCAATTTGACACTCTAAACTCCTCCATCACAGACTCAGAAATATGCAAGATCATACAGACTCTCCCATCCAAAAAGTCCCCAGGCCCAGATGGGTTCACAGGGGAATATTAAAAAAAAAAATTCAGGATGCTCTGACTCCACAATTGGTAGAAATCTTAAGTTCGGCTGCTGCTTCCTCCTCTTTTCCCCCGGAGATGTTTAGGGCAATGATAGTTGCTTTACCTAAACCAGGGAAAGACCCAGATACCCCAAAAAACTTTAGACCGATATCATTACTAAACAATGATTTCAAAATATGTGTTAAGCTACTGGCCTCCAGATTGATGGAAATACTACCCTCACATATAGATAAGGACCACTCAGGTTTTACAAAAGGAAGGCAACCCGCGGATGCCTCCAGGGGCCTGTTAAATGTCATACACATGACGTAATGAAACACCTTCTCTGCTCCTAGCTTTGGATGCAATTGATAGGATCCATTGGCAATTCATAGCCCGGCATTGTCTTGATATCTCGGGACAAGGGCGCCCTCTCTCCCCACTGATTTTTAATTTAACGATGAAACCCTTGGAATCCTTCGTAAGATCACACCCCCAGATCCCAGATAACCGGTATACAGGTAAGACAGAAACACCACAACATAAGTGTATTTGCTGATTACATCATTTTCATGTGCTCAAAGGTAGAAACCTCTTTACCAATAGTTCATCAAGCACTTCAAACATTTAATAGTGTTTCATACTATAAGGTAAATGGATCCAAATCGTATATCCTAAATTTAGGCGTACCAGAAGACATTAAGAAAAAAACTAGCTCTAATGTTTCCATACATATGGGAAAAAGATGGTATCAAATACCTGGGTATTATATTAACTCCAAAACTATAAGACCTCATAATGGCCAATTATTTACCTTTCCTGAATTCACTACAGGCCAAGCTGAACAACCTTGCTTCGCTTGAGCTATCGTGGTTGGGCAGACTAGCAGCTTTTAAGATGCAAATTCGACCACAACTATATCTTTTCAGGACATCACCAATCACAATACCCAACTCATACTTTAATGCTCTCCAACCAATCCTAAACAAGTACATATGGCAGAGAAGGAGGGCTAGATGTGCATTTAGAAAATTAATCAAACACAGGAAAGCGGGTGGTATTGGCCATGTTCATCTACAAGACTACTATTTTGCAACTATATTAACGCAGATCCAACATTGGATGCTGCCAGACTCTGACCCAGTGTGGAAGGAAATAGAACAAACCCAAATCACAAAAGGTAACTTACGAGACTTCTTAATGTCAGTGCATCACAATGTATCTCTAGATCTCAAACTCTCTCCTCCTATTCTAGCATCAGTAAGGGCATGGATCCATCTTAGGAAATAACAAAAATGGAGTGGGAAAACATCACCATTAAAACTCCCCATTTCAGCAACAGATCATAAAATTCCTGATGGCAACTTCAAGCTATAGATGGGAAAGTGCATCATCTATTTAGAAGACATACTAGACGGCTTAAAAATTAAAAAAATTAAGACTCTACAAACAGAATACCAGTTACCCCCACAAGAACAATATAAATATTCCCAGATAGCCCATCTTCTTAAAAAGAACTCACAACTATTCACAATATTCCCAGAAAAAATAACCGAATATTAACAAAAAAAACTAAAAAAAACACCTGTGACCAAGGGTATATCAATTATGTGCTCAGGTTTACAGGAAAAAATATATGTACTAAATCTCAATCAATAATAGCTTTGGAACAGGAAATAGGGACAGGACTGCCGCATGGCAATGTTCGTCGGCACAATGGCATCGACAGGCACAAGCACGTACATGTACGTGCTTTCCTTCCAGCGGGTGGGGGGTCCGATCGGACCCCCTCCCGCTGGCTGTGGCAGTCCGTTTCACTTCAGGAGTGATCCGGGATGAGGGGATGGCCGTTGGTTTCTGGCCATCCTCTCTCGATCTCTCCTGGCGAATGAGAAGCTTCCCCCGCCTGTGTAGTGTAAACACAGGCAGGGAGGAAGTGATGTCATTCTCCTCGGGGCGGTCTTTTTGACCGGACTGTGAGGAGAACACATAGTAAGTGCACCAAACACTACACTGACACGTAGGTACACATAGGCACACAAATTACCCCCCCCCGATCACCCCCCGATCGCCCCCCCCCCCCCTGATCCCCCTCCCCCCAGTCACAGTGCCACTGATTGCAGTGATCATTTATTTACTGATCACTGCATTAAGAGTCAGTTGTGACAGTAAAAAGTGTCAGGGCAGTTAGTGTTAGGTCCAAGGTAACCCCCTACCCCCCTAATAAAGTTTTAACCCCCTGATTGCCCCTAGAGTTAACCCTTTCACCCCCTTTTGCCAGTGTCACTAAGCGATCATTTTTCTGATCGCTGCATTAGTGTCACTGGTGCCGCTAGGTTGCTAGTTATTATTTTAGGTTCACCGCCAGGTTTTTATAGCGCTAGGTACCCCATATACTACCCAATAAAGGTTTTAACCCCCTGATTGCCCCTAGAGTTAACCCTTTCACCAGCGATCACCGTATAAGTGTCACTGGTGACGCTGGATAGCTAGTTAGTTATTTAGGTTCCCTGTCAGGTTTTTATATAGCGTCCGTGACCCCCCATATACTACCTAATAAAGGTTTAACCCCCATGATTGCCCTTAGTTAACCCTTTCACCCCCTTTTGCCAGTGGTCACTAAGCAATCGTTTTTCTGATCGCTGCATTAGTGTCACTGGTGCCGCTAGGTAGCTAGTTATTTTTTATGTTCACTGCCAGGTTTTTATAGCATTAGGTACCCCCATATACTACCCAATAAAGGTTTTAACCCCCTGATTGCCCTTAGAGTTAACCCTTTCACCAGCGATCACCGTATAAGTGTCACTGGTGAAGCTGGTTAGCCAGTTAGTTATTTAGGTTCCCCGTCAGGTTTTTATATAGCGTCAGGGACCCCCATATACTACCTAATAAAGATTTTAACCCCCTGATTGCCCCTAGTTAACCCTTTCACCAGTGATCACCGTATAAGTGTTGCGGGTGACTCTGGTTAGTTAGTTTGCTTTTTATAGCATCAGGGCACCCACCATTTATTACCCAATAAAGGTTTAACCCCCTGATCACCCGGCGGGTGATATCAATTAGGTTTTAGGGTCAGGGTCTGCATCGCCCCAGGCAGCGCTAGGTTAGTGCCAGTACCGCTAACACCCATGCGCAAAGCATACATCTCCCGTAATGGTATAGAATCTGAACAGATCAATATCTAATCTGATCAGATCTATACTAGCGTCCCCAGCAGTTTAGGGTTCCAAAAAAACGCATTGTTAGCGGGATCAGCCCAGATACCTGCTAGCACCTGCGTTTTGCCCCACTGCCCAGCCCACCTAAGTGCAGTATTGATCGATCACTGTCACTTACAAAACACTAAACACATAACTGCAGCGTTCGCAGAGTGAGGCCTGATCCCTGCGATCGCTAACAGTTTTTTTTGGTGGCGTTTTATATTTAAATCCTGAAGGCAGTGCTTGGTTTTCGGGGTCCTGTACATGGCTAGGCTCCCAAAAAGTCCCCCACATGTGGTATCCCCATACTCGGGAGAAGCAGCAGAATTTATTTTGGGGTGTAATTTCACTTATGCCCATAGCATGTGTGAGCAATATATAATTTAGTGACAACTTTGTGCAAAAAAAAAAAATTGTAATATTCCTGCAACTTGTGGCAAAATATAAAATATTTAATGGACTCAACATGCCTCTCAGTAAATAGCTTGGGGTGTCTACTTTCCAAAATGGGGTCATTTGGGGGGTTTTGTGCTATTTTGGCATTTTATGGCCTTCGAAACTGTGATAGCTAGTGAGGAGTGAAATAAAAAATTTGCACTCTTAGAAATCCTGAATGGTTTTCGGGGTGCCGTACACGGCTAGGCTCCCAAAAAGTCCCACATATATGGTATCCCCGTACTCAAGAGAAGCAGCAGAATATATTTTGGGGTGCAATTCCACATATAACTATGGCATGTGTGAGCAATATACCATTTAGTTAGAACTTTTTGTAAACTTTTTTTTGTGTCATTATTCAATCCCTTGGGACAAAAAAAAAATATTCAATGGGCTCAACATGCCTGCCCTGCCATTTTAGCATCTCAAGAAATTAGATAGGTAAATTCCAGAAAATGTACTCTAGTTTGTAGACGCTATAACTTTTGCGCGAACCAATAAATATACGCTTATTGACATTTTTTTTTTTACTAAAGACATGTGGCTGAATACATTTTGGCCTAAAATTTAGTTTATTCGATTTTTCTTATAACAAAAAGTAGAAAATATCTTTTTTTTTTAAAAATTTCAGTCTTTTTCCTTTTATATCGTAAAAAATAAATATCGCAGAGGCAATCAAATACAATCAAAAGAAAGCTCCATTTGTGGGAAGAAAAGGACGCAAATTTCATTTGGGTACAACATTGCATGACCGCGCAATTACCAGTTAAACAGTGGAGTACGAAATTGTAAAAAGACCTCTGGTCCTCAGGCTGACAATTGGTCCGGGGCTTAAGTGGTTAAAGTGAAAAAATAAAAGTGAAATATTCCTTTAAATATCATACTTGGGGGGTGTCAATAGTATGCCTGTAAATTGGCACGTGTTTCTCGAGCTTAGAAAAGTCATTGTACAAAATGAAATTTCTAAAGGAATAAAAGTAATTTAAAACTGCTTGAGGATTTAATGTAATGCCGGGTCCAGGCAATATGGATGAAAATCAGTGAGACAAATGGCATGGGTATACCCCCCCAGCCCATTACCAGGCCCTTTGAGTCTTGTATAGATATTAAGGGGAACCCCACACCAAAATTAAAAAAAGAAAAGGTGTTGGGCCCCCAGGCCCTATATACTCTGAACAGCAGTATACAAGCGGTGAAAACAAGACAGGGACTGTAGGTTTGTTCTTAAGTTTAATCTGTTTGTAATTTGGAACAGGAACATTTTGTAAGTGTAGCTCCAGCCAAAAAATCTATTTGAAAGCTTTTTCGAAAAACATAGGGAAGGGTTATCACCCCTGGAACATTTATTTTGCTGTCTGTGCCCCTGTTCTAAAGATTTTACCTCACTTTCTTCCCTAATGACAATTGGATTTTGAAAATGTGGGGTTTTTAAGGGAAACAAGGATTGGTGATAAATCAGTGGAGGAGACACCTTTTTCCCATATAAACTCTAAGGCCGCGTACACACGGGCGGACTGTTCGCCCAACTTTGTTCGTCAAACAATCCGACAAACAGTCCGCTCAAAATTTGCATGAACGGACTTGACCACACCTGATGAACGAACAGTCCGCTGAAAGTGTGCGCGATGACGTGAACGGCACGTACGACGGGACGAGAAATACAACGTCCAATACACTGCAATGCAACCTTCGCCGTGTAAATCCTTTCTGAGCATGCGCGAAACTTAGTTTGTCGAACAAGCCTACACACGAGCGGACTGTCCGCTGAAACCAAGTTTCAGCGGACTGTCTTACGGAAATTCCCCAAAACTTTGTTCGTCAGACTGTCCGCTGAAACTGTCCGCTGAAGCCCACACACGAGCGGACTGTCCGCTGAAACACTGTTCAGCGGACAAAGTTGGGCGAACAGTCCGCCCGTGTGTACGCGGCCTTACAGAAGAGATTCCCTCTCACTTCCTGTTGTCTCCCTCCATTTGTAAGTAGGAGTCATGTGTAAGTCGGATTTTTAAAACAGGGGACTGCCTGTATATACTATACGGCCTGCCCTATACACTCTGAGGAAAATGTGGGCCTTAAGTGTTGGTGGTACCAGAGCACTGTAAGCCCTCACAGTTACTCTTGCTGGGCACTGGAACGGACCCTGCTGTGAAATATTATATCAAGAAATTTAATTACATGCCCCTGTTAAACAGGGGCAGAGAAATTGGGCCTTAGGCGGTGGTGGTGGTGGTACAACACTGTAAAGCCTCACAGATACTTTAGTTGAGTACAGGAAGAGGCGCTGCTGTGAAATATTATATCAAAAATTGTAATTACACCCCCCTGTTAATTAGGAGGAGACAAATTGGCCTTAGCCACTGGTGGTGGTGCTCAGAACCAAAAATATTCTTAGAAGCTATCAACAAGAACATTGAGGAGGAATAGGATAGTCACTCAGCATAATAGGATATTCATTCAGCATCAGCATAGGCAGTCTTCAAGGGATCTCACATTCATAAAAAAATTACTCGGTTACATCAGCATCAGGTGCTTGGTAGCTGGTGATCCAAGACCGGTTCATTTTTATGAAGGTGAGCCGATCAACCGAGTCGGTGGACAGGCACACTCTGTGATCAGTTACAAAGCCTCCAGCGGCACTGAATGTGCATTCTGAAAGAACGCTGAATGCAGGACAGGCCAGTAGCTCAATTGCATACTGTGCAAGCTCTGGCCAATGATCCATCCTCAAGATCCAGTAACCCAGTGGATTTTTGGTTGGAAAGGTCTCCAAGTCTGGTCTTGCCCCTAGGAATTCCTGCACCATGTACAGCAGACACTGGCGACAGTTGCTGGAACCGATCAGACCTTGGGGCTGCGGACTAAAAAATTGTCTGAACGCATTGGTCGGATAGCCACCTTCTCCACCGCTCCTTCTGTGACTGACCGAAGCCTCAGAAACACGGTGTCCAGGAGGACCAGGAAATTGTAACCTCCCAGGTTCTGGAAACATATTGCACAAACCTTTCTACAAGGCCTCCTGAAGATGTTTCATCCTCTGCGACGGATGGATAAGTTCAGCCACCTTACTCTTGTAACATGGATCAAGAAGGGTTGCCAGCCAGTACTGATCCCTCTCCTTGATATCACAAATCCGAGGGTCCTTTTGCAGGCTTTGCAGGATCTGGGAGGCCATGCACCTTAGGTTTGCTGAGGCATCTGGTCCGGAGTCCTCTGGGTCACTAAGGACGACATGATCCACAGCCACCTCCTGCCAGCCACGTACATGTCCATGGGTTTCTGGGGCCTAAAAACGATCCCTTGAAGACTGCTGCTGATGCTGAGTGCCAGGCTCCACCTCCATGCTGACACAATCCTCCTCCTCCTCCACTTCCTGTGTGATAGGCGGGCCTGCAGGAATTCTGTCTGGATAAAGCGGGACTTGAGAGGTAAGGAAGTCCTCCTCTTCCTCCCTCTGTTCTGCCTCAAGTGCCCTGTCCATTATTCCACGCAGCGTGTGCTCCAACAGGTAGACAAGAGGGACAGTATCACTGATCCATGCACTGTCACTGCTCACCATCCTCGTGGCCTCCTCAAATGGTGACAGGACAGTGCATGCATCCCTAAACATGACTGGCGTGGCGAAAAAAAGCCAAGCTCCCCTGACCCTGTCCTGGTGCCATACTCACACAGGTACTCATTGATGGCCCTCTGCTGCATGTGCAGAGCTGCAGCATTGCCAACGTTGAGTTCCACCTGGTGGGCATGTCACATATAAGGCGGTTCTTGGGCAGGTTTAACTCCTTGTGGAGCTCAGCCAGCCGAGCACTGGCATTAAATGATCGGCAGAAATGCACACAGACTTTCCTGGCCTGCCTCAGAACATCCTGTAAGGTACCTGCACAAGAACCGCTGCACCACCAAATTAAGGACGTGAGCCAAACAGGGAACATGGGTGAAGTGTCCCTGTCGGAGGGCATAGAGGAGGTTGGTTCTATTGTCGCAAACCACCATTCCTGGCTGAAGCTGGCATGGTGTCAGCCACCTTTGAACCTGCCCCTGCAGAGCTGCCAGAATCTCTGCCCCAGTGTGGCTCCTGTCCCCTAAGCAGACCAACTCAAGCACTGCATGGTATCTTTTTGCCTAAGTGCTTGCATAGCCCCTAGAATGCCTACAGAGCACTACTGATTCCGCTGTGCAAATCTGCACAGGAAGAGGCCATAGAGGAAGAAGAAGAGGAGGGAGTGGAGGAGAGAAGTGTGGCAGAATCACCACTACCAGCATTTTGGAGGCATGGTGGTGGAACAAGCTCCAACAATACTGCACCCTGTCCTGCATCCTTCCCAGCTGCCAGCAGGGTTAACCAGTGCACCGTGAAAGAAAGGTAACGTCCTTGTCCATACCTGCTGGACCATGAGTCAGCGGTAATATGCACCTTACTGCTGACCGCCCTGTCCAACGAGACCAAGACATTGCATTCCACATGTCCGTAGAGAGCAGAGACAAAAATTGGCATTTGGGAACCTGCCACCAAGGTACCGCACATTCCACAAATTCTTGAAAGGGGGCAGTCTACCAGCTGAAAAGGCAACAGTTGGAGAGCTAGCAATTTAGCCAAACTAACTACAGTCTGATGTTGGTGTACTGCTAACAGATTGCCCGGAAGTGCTTGGGACTCCTAATTCTACACCTTCTTTCCTCTCAGTGCAGGTCACTGAGAGGACTGAAGTTATAGTGGAGTTGGAGATCCCAGCAGATGAGGAGCAAGGAGAGGTCTGCCTTGTTCTTTGATGTGGGTCTTTTATGTGCTGTTGCCAAGGGACTGTATGGGAGCCTGACATATGTCTGGTCAATAAAAAGTCCAAAGTGCAGCGCTCAAATAAATCAAAAATTAAATGTGATTGTCCATGTGAAAATCAAAATAAATTAAATATTAAATGTGATTGTCCATATAAAAATAAAGATGTAAATCCTCCACCAGGTTTCAATGTGCATATGAAAAGCACACCACACCCACGTGCTCTCGATCTGCTTACCGGAATGATATGAAAACAGGCATGTAATCATACGATGCAAGAGGTCAGTAATGGACTTGAATTGCACACTCCAAACTTGATTGACAGATCAAAAAAGTATCCAGGTTCATCAATATCAGAAAGAGCCTCAGGACTCACACCTCTCCAAACAGCTCTGCTCTCACTGGTCCCAGAAGAGCAGTTGGGACCAGTGAGAGCAGAGCTTTGTGGAGAGGTGTGAGTCCTGATGCTTTTCATATGCACATTGAAACTTGGTGGAGGATCTACGTCATATTTATTTTTATATGGACAATCACATTTTTTATTTAATTTATTTTGATTTTCACATGGTCAATCACATTGAATTTTTGATTTATTTGAGCGCTGTACTTTGGACTTTTTATTGTTTATGTTTTATGTTTCATTGTTTATGTTTGATGAATCAGCAAACTGTGCTGGCTGCTGTGGTTGCTTTTTTGTTTGAGTTAGCACAGATATTCATTCACCCAGATTTATACATGTCTGGTCAAGCATGTGGTGCCCAAGCGACTGCTGTTGTTGGCCATGCTTGATATGCTTCAGACATATGTTGCAAACAGCAACGGTGCTATCTGCTGCACATGTCTCAGAAAAGGCCCACACCAAAGAACTTTTGGAAAAATGCACTTAGTAAGCAGCGCCCTGCTCCTCCTCTCTTCTATCTGGCACCCACGTAGAGTCAGTGACCTCATCATCCCCTCCCTCCTCGCCACTGGAGAAAACCTGGCAGTATGCTGCAGCTGGGGGAACATGACAGTTTCTTGTCCTTCTTGGGCACCCCCTCTCACTGGGCTCACATTACTGCCTTCATCCTCAAACTGGGTACCATCATCAAAGCCTTCAAAACATTGTGCATCCTCCAGCAGCATGTACCCTACACTGTGGTCGAACAGTTTAGGGGACTCCTCAGGGCATGATAGTGGGGCTAGGGAAGGTGTGACTAATGACATTGAATGATGGAAGAGGCCGCTTTGGCAGCTGCATTGGCATACAAAGTACCCTGAGCCTGGGTGACAGAGGATGAGGATGGCTTGGTCATCCACTCTACCAACTCTTCTGCATGTTTTGGCTCAACATAGCCAGCTGCTGAAAAAAAGGACAAGCGTGCCCCACGGCCACGTGCTGAGGATGCACCGTGTCCATGACCAGCACTGTTGGCTGTAGACACAGAGTCGGCTTGCCCTCTTTTAGTGGCTGTGAGCATCTGCCTCTCCTTGGTGGCCTTCCAGACATACTGTACAATTAGATTAGCAAAACAATGCCTGAAGTTTACTAAAAACAGTACACCAGGAATGGCCTACAGTCAGGTATAGGCTTGGCTAGACTATATATATATATATATATATATATATATATATATATATATATATATATATATATATATATATCTGTATATATATATATATGTATATATATTAAATGAACTTCAGATCACTGAGTCACCTGCCTGTAAGTGTCTTTGAACACGTTCTCCAGGAATATATATATATTGTGGTAGTGTGGTATCCCACCAGCAGAAGGATGCAGGGTTCTCAACCAGGCAGGTTGAGGGGCTCCAGGGGAGTTGTTTATTTGGGAGGAAACTGGCTTTTCCATTTTCTCATTGTTTACAAAAATCCAGTTGGGGACCTGGAGCCCAGATATACCATAGTGTTATGGGTGGGACGGAATCTCCAATCCTGGGACTTGGTTTTGGGAACAGCCAGAAGTCTGGCTGGTTGATTGAACAGGTGGATCCTGGGCTTATAACAGAGCCAAAACCAGGGTTCTGGGCTCCACCCTCCCGAGGTCTGGTCTGGTCTGGTCTGGTCTGGTCTGGTCTGGTCTGGTCTGGTCTGGTCTGGTCTGGTCTGGTCTGGTCTGGTCTGTACAGGAACTCCGTTATAGAGCCGAGAGGGCTGAAGCATAAGCCTGAGCAGCAGTGCTGCTAAAGAGAGCCAGGTGGCTTAGTATTTTCTGTTAAACTTACAGTGTTTGCTGTGGAAAGCTGATACCATTGTGTGGACAACCCTCCTGTTATTGAACTTGTTTTCTTTTTTTTTGTCATTTAAAAAAAGTGGGCCAACAAGCCCTTAAATGGCATGACTGGCGTGGTCTCTGCTCACTGGTGTGCTCTACACAGAAGCTAAAGAACCCCCAAATATCACAAGTGGTGCTTGGATGCGGCATAACTAAAGATTCTCACATATACCAGTGAGCTATTGCCAGAAACTGCCTGTGCTCTGCAGTGTGTGCAGCAGGTGGTGTACCTGGAAGGGAGAGGCCCCTTAAAGAAACAGTGCTCTTGTTGTTGCTCTGTGCAGTAGAGTGTCTGCAAATATGGAGAGTCCACCAGTGTTTGAATCGTCAGTGGATTGGTGCAAGCGGCACCTGGCAGGAATGGACCAAGCTAAAGTGAAAGGCAAGCCAGCCTTGTTACAAAGAGAGAGCTGCCGGATGTCCATACCCAGGAGAGGGTTGTTGTTGCCCCTGGCAACGCTGCTGCAGTTAAACCAGCAGCTGTTGCGAAAAGTGTGAAAGTGACACAGCTTGAGACAGGGTCCAGTGGAGGGAAGCCTGTGTTATTTGCCAGAAGAGAGCCTGATCAAAGACTGGGACTGAAAGTGGTTGCCCATAGCAACGCACAAAAAGCCAGTCGGGCTGTCTGTGTACCATGGGCTATGTCTAATAAGGATCATGGCAAGTGGCTTAAGGAGGAGCCGATACATCATGTTGGAGAGAGCCAGCGAAGTTCTGCTGGGAGAGTGCGGTCTCCCATGGCAACGAGAGTGAAAGTGGTGCCGGAAAGGAGTAGCTGCAGGGAAGATTTGGCTCAACATCCCCACAAAGAGGCCAGCTGGGAGTCACCAGGAGAGAAGCACCCTGGGAAAAAGTCATCCAGTACCATGCCTGGAATGTGGCCAGCTGGGGCATGGTATATTTTCTTGCCCTAGATTATGGAATATGGCTGGATAAACTACTGCTGAGCAAAAGTTTTTGTTTGCAGGCTCAGATTCCTGTGAAAATATGTTTACAGTCACCCCTAGCAACAAGAAGGTTTTGTTTCAGCAGGGGGTGACCCCAACTACTGCGGTGGGTAAGACTGTTACTGGTAAATACATGAAGGAGACTGATTATGTGGCCGTGCACACTGGAGTGGAGGTGACCCCAAATGGGACACCCACTGTCTGTGTGGAAAAAGACTTGCCTCTCTGCAGTGCCCTGTCCAGTGGGGAGGCAAGTGGTAAACTTGAATATGACAATGTGATGGGTAAAACTGCTAATATTGTGTTGGCTAAAGTTGATGGTCCAGTTGCTAATGGGCTAATGCAACTAGAGGTAAAAACATTGCTATGAATGCGGTTAAAGATGTGCTATCTCCCCTAGCAATGGTGACGAAGGCCACAGAGGTGTCCCTAGAAACCCCCAGGGAGCTCTGCGTTTTGGAGTCGGAGGTTGCCTGGGACAGCTATGGTGCCGCTCTGAGGAATAAGAGGGTACCTGAACATGATGATGACAGGATGTTGAATGGTAAAACTGAAATGTTTGAAAACACTCATGGTGGAAATGGGTTAATGCAGTCTGGCAATAACAGATATGAAAGTGTTCATGCATTTAATGAAGCGCCACCAGTGCAAGGTGGTGAGAGTGTGGTATTGCAGCCTACTCTGGTTAAAAATGTGTTATAACAGTCTGGTTTGAACAAAAGTGACATGTGCAACGTGTCTGTTGCTGAGCCACTCTGTCCCTCTAGGAGCGCAGAGATAACAGACTGGGACAGGCGGGCAAAAAGCCTGTTGGCTTTGTTGGAGAAGGCCTCTGTTAGTAAGAGTGTAGCAGACATGACTTCTGCGGTGCCAGATTAAGGACCTGCAGAGCAATTTATATGCAAGGGTGCACTTGCTACTGGAGATGTTGCTCACGAGATGGAAACGCCAAGTAAGGGAGAATGCACAGAAGAGGTCATGTCTGTGATCCACAAAGGGCATAATGATGTGGTAATGGTTGATGCCATGCCAAATGAGCTATGGTTGGTGGAAGTGCCAGACGGCACAGACATAAATTAAGTGATTGTAGTCGCAGGTACAAATGTTTTATGTGATGGGGGTCTGGGGTCAGGACAGTTGCTGGCAAAGGATCTCATGCCAGTGGAGTTGGTGTATAGTGAAGCGGCCGTAGACGACCACTCCGCTGGGTGCAGTTCCTCTCCAGACACTGCCCTGCTGAACATGGGGAAAATGAAATATAACAAATGCATGTATATTTCTGACCATGATCAAAAATGCAGCGCATTGGCAATTTTTGATGGTTTGGTTACCATGGGTGACAATAAAAATAATGGCGATCACACAGCAGAGACATTGTCTGTGACCCACAAAACTGAGTTTGACATGTGGTGTCCAAGTGACATTGTCTCTAGTAATAATCTGGAGCAGTTAATTGATGCTGAGCCTGAAAATTTGCGTATGAGTCCAGCACCTGGCAGTGCTCTGGTGGAGCACCAGGCTGTGCTTACCTCCAGCTGGGAGGATGTTTGTTTGAAAGTTGAAACTTCTCAAGTCTCAGCGAATGAATCTGTCTGCATCCCCAGTGTCATGAAAGTCCCCAGGAAGGACTTAGGTCTGGAGTCAAGGGCCTGGTTTATAACCAAAGCATTAAAAGAGATGCTTGAACTTTGGGATGTACAGCCAATCTATACTAGTGTGCCTCCTCCACAGTCCGATGGTCTGGTACTGCGGAGTACCACTAGGTGGAGCACTGAATGGCAGGCTCTACAGAACAAAGAACAGGACAGGAATGGTTTGTTCTTGAATTTGTTACTGTTGTTAAAAGTTGGCACTGTGTATACTGCTGGATTACGTCCAGAAAAAATAATATTTGAGAGAGACTTTGAAGAAATGGAAAATAAGCCTAAAATGTCTGTGGTTTCACCTCCTAACAGCCAGATGGGAAGCATTTCTGCTGATATGGTCCAGGGTGGTGCTGGTCAGTTGTCGGTGAAGAGCGTGTATACTGCACCAGTGGAAAAACCACACGAGATGGAAGGGCCAAGTGTGGACCAGAAAACAGCAGAAATCCTGATCGGGGCTCAGATAGAGGTGGCTAAAGGAACCTGGGTCCCCAGTCCCATAGTAGGTTCATGTGACAAACCTGATAAGGTTCCCGAGACAGGGAAATGGATAAGAAGTGCAATAAAAGTTGTATGTGGATCAGGCTGTGTTGACAAAGGTCAGGTGGTAGGACAGCTGCCTGCAGAATGGGGGACACCTGAGGAGGTGAGGTCTGGAATCTGGTGATGTCCTCATAGGTGATGGTCACCCTCTGATGTGTGTGCCTTCTACTGACACTGCCCTAACAAACCCTGGGAAAACTTTTGATGACATTTGCAACATTGAGAGGTGTAATGTTGGTTTAAATATGTCGGTAAATGATAAACCAAATAATTTATTGAAGGTATATGATAATGTGGTGTCCACAGGTGTTGGGAAACCTGGGAACTTGAAGCGTGGAGGCAGAAGGGTTGGTAGAAAGACCAGCGGCAACCCTTTAAAAATTCAGAAGAAGTGTTTGTGGAAATGAGCTCGGAAGAAAAGTTGGGAAGGTTGCATTAAAGCTCATAGCAGAGTGACAGTGAAGCTTAGAGGGAGACACCAAAGATGGCATTGGGTAGAGTTTCCCTTTAGGAGAAGTGAGGTTGGACATTATTGGACTCCTGTAAATGGTAGCTGGCTGTCACAGATCAGCTGCGGAGCTAATCTTTGTTTCACCTTTACTGCAGTGGGCCGGCTGGCATCTGTTGTTCCACTGGCAGGTGTTCAGTTCTGTGCACTCTGCACCTATGCGTGTCCCCGCCCTTCACCTGTTGCTCAATATATGTTTCCTTCCTGCTACTTCCTGTCCAGCCCCTAATGTGCTTCTCTATTTAAATCCCTTTCTAACCAACTACTATTGCTTGAGCAACATTTGTTTCTGAAGCTCCCCTGTGTAACCTGTTTTACCTGACCTCTCGTGAACTGATCTCTTATGTACCGACCCGGCTTGTTCTGATTACGTTGTCTGCAGCCCGCCCTGACCTTGGCTCACTTCCGGCTCTCCTTTGCTTCATCCATCCATCCTTGTCTAACAGTGTCTTCTGGTACTTGCCTAGCGAGCAGGGTGAACCCGGGGGTCGTGGCCTGGCAGCTAAGTACAAACCTTCGTGAGAGGGTCCCTGGGGGAACACCGGCTGGCTCTTAGATTCCACGCCCTGAGGGATACCGTGTCACCTGCTCGCCTGTGGGCTCACTGTAAGTAGTACCATGTCAGTTTGCTCAAGCCATGAGCGTCTCTGAGGATCAAATGCAACATCTAGTTCAGAGACTTAACTCCCAGCAAGCTAATCAAGAGCAAATAATGCTGGTTCTCCAGGATCTTGCCTCTCGTCTGGATTGTCTGCAACTCGCTGCAACTTCAGCTCCTCCCGTTCCAGCTCCTGCTTCAGTTGCTCCTGTCTTATCTGCTGCACCTGGCAATCCCTGCCTGCATCTGCCATCGCCACCTCATTTCTCCGGTGATCCTAATCAGTGTTCCATCCACTTCGAACTTTCCAGCCACCATTTTCCAACTGATCGCACCAAAGTTGCATATATCATCTCTCTCCTCTCCGATTATGCTTTAGCCTGGGCTTCTCTACTCTAGGAATCACACGTTTCTATCACCTCTGACCTCCAGCTCTTTTTGGATGCATTTTGGAAAACATTTGGTGAGCACGGCAGTGTCTTTGTCAGCAAGAAATGACAGTCGACCAATACGCAGTTCAATTCCGTACGCTGGCTGCTAAACTCAAATGGAATAATGAGGCCCTTACGGCTACCTTCTGGCAAGGCCTATCTGACCGTGTCAAGGATGAACTCGCTGGACGCACCATTCCCACCACATTGGATGACTTAATCGCTTTGAGTATTCAAATTGACATTCGCTTCCAGGAGCGGGCTCTGGAGAAATCCAGATCCAGTCATCCTCCTGCTGACCGTCCAGCACAGGTAGTCCAAAGACCAGTGCAATCCTCTCCGTCTTCTACCTCTCACGTGTTGGAAGTACCTATGCAGCTTGGGTGAACCTGCCTCACTCCCGAGGAAAGTGCCCGACGCATGGGATTGGGCTTGTGCCTTTACTGTGGTGATAAAGGACATCTTTTGAACTCCTGTCCAGTCCGTCAGGGAAACTCCAGGGTCTAGGTCACTCGGAGGGGGGTGATCTAGACCGATCCATTCATTTTTCTCGCTTCCCTTGTTTCACCATTCCTGTGGCTATCCACTGGGCTCAGAATGCCTATCAACTCTCTGCATACGTGGACTCTGGTGCTGCCGGGAATTTAATTGAACAATCTTAAGCTTCTGAGTTGGGCATCGCCTTTGTTGCCTTGGCTATACCCCTCTCTGTGACCGCAGTAGACCGCTCCTTCTTGCCTATGAGTCCAATCTGGTTTAAAACCTCTCCTATAGAGTTACGCATTGGGGCTTTGCATAGTGAGGAGATCTCTTTCCTAATATTGCCTAAATCCTCCAGTCCCATCATCCTGGGCCTTCCATGGTTGCAGAAACACTCCCCGCATCTTGACTGGAATTCGGGACAAGTATTGGCTTGGGGTCCTCCATGCCAGCAACGATGTATTCCCAAGGTGCTACCTCCTCCTTCCATTCCTCTTGCTGAGACCTCCACAACTCCCATGTTGCCTGCCCAATATCAGTCCTTCCGAGATGTTTTCTGCAAAAAGTCCGCTGATCGCCTTCCTCCTCACAAAGACTTTGACTGCTCAATTGAGCTTTTACCTGGGACCTCTCCTCCCCTAGGCCGAGTCTACCCTCTATCTATCCCCGAGACACAAGCCATGTCTGAATACATTCAAGAAAACTTGCAAAAGGGTTTCATCAGGAAATTGAACCCACCTGCCGGAGCCGGGTTCTTCTTTGTAGTGAAAAAAGATGGTTCACTCCGTCCACGCATCGACTATAGGGGTCTTAACGCCATCACCGTGAAGAACCGATACCCTCTTCCTTTAATTTCCAAACTCTTTGACAGACTGCGAGGTTCTCATGTTTTTACTAAATTGGATCTTAGAGGGGCCTACAATTTAATAAGAATCCGGGAAGGAGACGAATGGATGACCACCTTTAACACCAGGGATGGACATTATGAGTATCTTGTGATGCCCTTCGGCTTATGCAATGCCCCAGCTGTCTTCCAAAAATTTTGTTCTGAGATCGCGAACGAGATCTTTTGCGACCTTCTGTATGTCTGTGTTATTGTATATCTAGATGATATTCTTATTTTCTCACCAGACTTACCTACCCATCGTCTTCATGTAAAAACTGTGCTACAGCGTCTACCGGACAATTGTCTATATCCAAAATTGGAGAAGCGTCTATTTGAACAAACACAAGTTCCATTTCTGGGCTATATAATCTCATCACAAGGCCTCATCATGGACCCAGACAAACTTCGGGCCATCTCCGAGTGGCCCCAGCCCTCTGGTCTTAAAGCCACCCAACGCTTTTTGGGCTTCACCAATTACTATCGCCAATTTATTCGGAATTACTCCACCTTGGTGGCTCCTATTACATCTCTCACCCGCAAAGGTGTCAATGCTCGGCTCTGGTCCCCTGAAGCCATTGAAGCTTTCCGCAAACTCAAGGCAGCCTTCCTCTCCACCCCTATTCTTCTACGCCCGGACATTACTAAACCCTTTTCTTTGGAGGTAGATGCCTCTTCTATAGGAGTCAGTGCCCTCCTACTCCAAGCTCAGCAGGGCAAGTCTCAACCTTGCGTATTCTTTTCCAAGAAGTTTTCTGATGCAGAGAAAAACTATACCATTGGGGACCGTGAGCTACTCGCTATTAAACTAGCTCTTCAAGAATGGCGACATCTTCTAGAGCAGGAATGTCCAAACTTTTTTCAAAGAGGGCCAGATTTGATGAACTGAATATGCACGAGGGCCAACCATTTTGCCTGACATTCTTTGAACCATTAAAATTCGGTCTAAGTGTGTTCGTCCGAGCACTAATACACTGCCCAACAAGAATTCTCTTGCCTTTGTGGCTGTGTGTGGTGAAGAGATGAACTCAAGTGTATTATTTGGATACACCGTATTTATTGGCGTATAACACGCACCTTCACTTTTTTTTTTTCAATAATTTTTATTAAATTGTACAAAAACATAGTACAAAAAGAAACGTACATTACACAAATATTGGTAACAATGCAGTTTGTGATACAGGTGTAGCAATCCGAAGAATATAATCATGATGTTACCAACTATCGGAAACGTGGTACCAGATTAACATAGTAGGATCCAAATGTTCGGGGGGTGTTCCCCCACTCCAGGCACCCCGAATGGGAACACACTGTGCCCAAGAGTGCGGAAGCCACCCCCAAACTTGAGTAATCTTTACTGTCATTACTGTAAGATCCCTGACAGTTGCTACACACATTTATGCAAAAAGCAACAGTGTGAAAGTGGATAACAGGAAACAACGGAATCGGAGGGGTTTTATAAAACGGGTTAAACAGTAACAAGTAACAAATCCTCAGCTAAGAAGTGGGTTTCATCTCAGGGAGGAAAAGAAGAAGAAGAAAAAAAAATGGGAGGGGAGGGGGAGACAGGTACTCGAATTTTGCTTTTCTTTTTCCCTTTCTCAAATAAATATGGGTTTGGTTGTTGTAAATCAAGGCCTCCCAGCGGTGTGTTACCTGAAGTAGGGAACCCATCGCTGAGGCATACATGCGTTCGTATAGGCCATGAAGGTGTGTCGCTCTTATAACTTCTGTGTGGGATGGTGGATCGTGAGATTTCCAGTTACGTGCTATGGTTAGTCTGGCTGCCAAACATATATGGGTTACTATACATTTGGAGATTAGTGTTCAATGCCAATGTTAAGGAGTGCTAGTTCCGGGGCTGGTGAAGATGCAATGTGTGTGACTCCTGTGATGATGTTAAAAATAGCTGACCAGGGATGGCGCATAAAGCCGTCATCAGAGGACGTCTTATCAGTCTATCCGCAGCCCGAAATAGATCCAATAGACTTAGGATAGTGGAACTAACCAGAGAATTAGACCACTTATACAAAGACTCATCCTCATTGCACTTGGACTCTACCAGGCGTTCCATAGACCAGAAGCGCCTGGAACTTGACTCCTTGTTGTCAGCCAAGGTTGAGAAGACGCTACGCTGGGCCAAAGCTCGTAGTTTGTTATTCAACAACTCCGCATCGACTTCGTTTGCTAGGAAGTTGTCTAACACACTTCGCCCGCCCCATGTCTACCGGTTGTCTAATAGTGAGGGTTTTGTATCGTCACATCCCAGGGAGGTTCTCAAGATCTTTGAGCAATTCTATTCTAAACTCCTAGAAGCCCCCCGCATCTTTCCTTCTCCCGATGACCTTTCCTGGTTACAGGATATCCCTCTTCCGACGCTCTCCCCCTCACAAATGGAGGCATTGAATGCCCCAATTACGGTCCCAGAGATCTTAGGAGTTCTCAAGTCACTTAAATTGGGTTCGGCCCCAGGTCCGGACGGCTTTTCGGCTCTCTATTACAAAAAATTTTCCACGATTTTAGCCCCCAGAATGATGCAACTCTTCAACTCGATTCTATTAGGCGATAGCTTCCCGGAGGAAATGCTGTTAGCTAACATGTCACTGATTCCTAAACCCAATAAAAAT
Source organism: Lithobates pipiens (assembly GCF_037356315.1). Taxonomy (NCBI): domain Eukaryota; kingdom Metazoa; phylum Chordata; class Amphibia; order Anura; family Ranidae; genus Lithobates; species Lithobates pipiens. Next base: position 188,004,124 of record NW_027507785.1, on the reverse strand, counting down.
CATAATCTACCTCAGAACTTTAGGCCAATCTCGGTTATAAATAACGACCTCAAAGTATTTAGCAGAATCTTAGCTGACAGACTGGCAAAATTTATCCCTTCCCTGATTTCCCCCTTCCAATCTGGGTTTATTCCACATCGCTTTATCACAGACAATATCCGCCTAGCTGCAAACGTTATTCAGGATGCCAACTTGTTTTCCCGTAGTCTCCTCCTGTTGAGCCTAGACATACAGAAAGCATTTGACAGTGTTACATGGAACTATTCAGACACACTTTTGCCTCTTATGGGCTTTAGGCGTAGCTTTCTGGCAGGATTCCGGGCCCTCTATAACAATCCTATGACTCGCATTAAGTTGCCTGGCTGTAGCTCAGAATTCTTCCCCATAGGTAAAGGTACTAGACAGGGGTGCCCCCTTTCCCCTTTAATTTTTGCTTTAGCCCTAGAACCCCTTGCTATTGCCCTCCTGAGACATCCTGATATTACTGGTTACACTAAGGGGACCGAAATGTACAAATTTTGCATGTATGCCGATGATGTTTTAATGTTTATTACTAACCCTCATGTATCCCTTCCCAATCTTTTTTTGACACTGACTCACCTTGCGAAAGTCTCTGGTCTTTCCATTAATGTTTCTAAATCTGTAGCCCTCCCTATAGGCTTTACCCCCAATGATTTGGCCCTGATTAAACAAAACTACTCATTCACTTGGGCTACCTCCCACATTCCCTACTTGGGTGTGGGACTGCCCGGGAATTTCGGGGACCTCTTTGGGGTCAATTATCCCCCACTGATTAGCAAACTTAAAAACACCCTTAAAAGCTGGCTCTCTTTACGTATCCCCTTCATAGGACGAATTACTGCCCTCAAAATGGTCATCCTTCCCAGGTTCCTATATTTATTTCGCTCTCTACCGGTTAGGCTCCCCAAATGTTTTCTCCTTGACCTTCAGTCCCATTTCAACAGGTTTATTTGGAACAATAGATCTCCCCGGTTTGCCAGGGGGGTACTCTACAGATCTATGAAAAATGGTGGTTTGGGGGTACCTCAGGTTTGGTTGTACTACCTCTCCTGCAGGTTCACTCAGCAAGCACAGTGGTCGATCCCTAATTCTAGAGTCCCCTGGGTGAGGTTTGAGAGTGACTCGGTCACTCCACTCTATCTCCCCGGCATTATGTGGTCAGCTAATCGCCCCCTCTTGCCTTTAACCAACCGTAATACTATAGTGGCGGATAGCCTTCTACTGTGGCACCGCTTTAAGCAGAAATACGACCTCACCCTGGGTCGCTCTATGGGTGCTTCCTTCCTGGGTGACCCTAGGTTCCCCTTAGCTTTTCTCCATCCTGATTCTTTTGGTATGTGGGTCCGGTGTGGGCTTACCCAGTTGAAGGACTTTGTGACGGGCTCTGGCTTTGTTCCTTTTTCGACTTTGCAGACCCAGCACCAACTCCCTGACTCTGAATGCTATAGATACCTGCAGATCCGCCACTTCTTTCTCTCCCGGTATGGACTCCGTCCCCAGGCACAGCTCACTATCTTCGAAGACATATGCTTTAATTTCCCACGCCAAAAAGGACTGATTTCTCTGTTATATAGAGCCCTGGAGGGACAGTCGGAGTGTCAGTCCCTGCGATATAGAGCGCATTGGGAGGAGGAGTTGGCCCTGGAGACGGGAGTGGTGGATTGGGAGGAGGGTTGGACCAATATGCGCAAATGCACCAGATCCCTAACTGTTAGAGAGACAGCTATCAAAGTTCTCACCAGGTGGTACTACACTCCGGTACGTTTACACCAGATTTATCCCCTCACTCCCCCCAACTGTTTTAGAGGATGCAATCACCCTGGCACCTTTATTCACATTTTTTGGGAGTGTGATTTAATTAGCCCTGTCTGGCAGGAGGTCTTGAGACTGATAGATGGGTTCGCTGGCCGAACACTGTCCCTCTCTTACCACCACTGTCTTCTCTTCCAGACCCCCCCTGACACCCCTAAACATTTTGTAAGGTTAGTGCACTCTATTTGTGTCGCTGTACTGTGGACTATTGCACTTCATTGGAAGTCCCCATCTATACCCTTAGCACAGGTTCTTTCACGTATTGACCAGGTAATGCTGTCCGAAAAGATCTTTCACACTCTGCATGACTCTGAACACATTTATGACCTGAAGTGGAACCCATGGTTCCTGTTTCGCTTACTGAAGTGATCGCACCTTAGGTTTTTTTATTTTGCTTCTCTTCTCTGTTTACATTTTTTTCCTCTTTTTCCTTTGTTTCTCTCTGTCTCTCTTTTCCCTCTCTCTCTATCATGATTTTTCTTTGTATTTTTATTATGATGGTCAGCTCATTTAACGTGTCACTCTCTTTACTTTTATAACCTGTGGTTGGATGTAAGACCCATACAGCTATTCAGTTATCAATGGTTTGTCCTGCAGGGTTCTGTTATTTGTTTATCACCTTTTTGTAACCTTGTCATCCAACTTCTTATGCCAATGTTGTAATATGATTCCTTTTGCTGACTTTGTATTTCTGTTAATAGCTTTAATAAAACCCTTTTTTGAAAACAAAAAAAAATAGCTGACCAGAATGGGGTAATTCTAGGGCAGGTCCAGAGGATGTGGTACAGGGTACCCGGAAGGCCACAAAGCCTCCAACAGGAGGCGTCTGTGCTAGGGCTAAATCTGTGGATCTATGTAGGTGTGGTGTACCAGCAAAGGTTCAGTTTGTATGTAAGTTCCCAAAGGTTGGCTGATTTGGTTGCCTTGTGAGTGGCTTTTAGTGCGTGGTGCCATTGTTGTGGTGAGTAAGAGGTGCCTATATCGTGTTCCCATTTCATCATAGGAGGTAGTTTCTCAAAGGTGTTTTTACCTCGTAACAAGGCGTAGAAGAGTGAAATCCCTTTAGTTGAGGACGTACTGCCTGACAAGTATTGCCAAGCTGCCATCTGAAGTTTGCGGCGGAGAGAAGTACGAAGTAGGCAATGAGATACTTGAGCATACTTAAAATAATCTGTAATAGGTAGCGAAAATTTGCGCTGTAAGGAGGTGAAGAGGATTATATATTCATTATTATACAAGTCAGCAATGTGAGTAATGCCCTTTGCTTTCCAAGAGGAGAGTTGTATGTCTCGAATCAATAGAGTAAGCGTTTCTATGGGGAGGGGGAATTCATCAGTAAGATCCGTGGTAAGTGAGTGTGAGAACAGGTAAGCAAAGGCCGCCAATGTCGCTGTTAGGCCGCGTACACACGGGCGGACTGTTCGCCCAACTTTGTCCGCTGAACAGTGTTTGGGCGGACAGTCCGCTCGTGTGTGGGCTTTCAGCGGACAGTTTCAGCGGACAGTTGGACGGACAAGGTTTTTCGGAATTTCCGAAAAACTGTCCGCTGAAACCTTGTTTCAGCGAACAGCCCGCTCGTGTGTAGGCTTGTTCGTCAAACAAAGTTTCGCGCATGCTCAGAAAGGATTTTCACGCCGAAAGCTATAATGCAGTGTATAAGACGTCGTATTTTTCGTCCCGTCGTACGTGCCGTTCACGTCATCGCGCACGGTTTCAGCAAACTGTTCGTTCGTCGTGTGTGGCCATGTCCGTCCATGCTAATTTTGAGCGGACTGTTTGCCGAAACTGTTGGACGGACAAAGTTGGGCGAACAGTCCGCCCGTGTGTACGCGGCCTTATGGTTGGAGATAGGTGTTGACAGTTTTTCATAATTTTGGGTGAAGACAATAGCCAATTTTTGAGGTTCTTACCTAGGACTTGGGAGGCTTCTATGTGACTCCAGTGGTTGAGTTCATCAGGAGTGAACCATGCTTTAAGCTGGGCCAGGATGGCTGCATTGTAGTAGTCTCTAATATTAACATACTCCATGCCACCTACTCTTCTATGTTTCGTGAGGAGATGTGGTTCTATTCTACTTTTTTTACCTTGCCATATGAAATTCCTAATCATGGATTGGACCCGTGTAAAAAAGGATGCCGGAATAGGTATGTGTATAGCTCTAAAAAGGTATAGCAGCTGGGGAAGTTTAAGCATCTTAAAAGCTGCAAGTCTGCCCAAACTGGAGAGCATAATTTTGGAGATATGTTCCAGGTCTTTAGGGAGCATGGCTAGAAAGGGGATGAAGTTTGATTTGTATAGAGCTGCGGTGGTATCAGTGAGGGGAATACCCATGTAGGTGAGGGAATTTGTGGACCATGCATATTGATACTGGTTACGTATGTGTTGCTGTTGTTGATGTGGCATCGCTATAGGTAGTATATAAGACTTGTTCACATTAATCTTATAATAGGATACACGACTAGATTTATCTTATAACGACTGTACCGAAGCCAGGGAAGAAGAAGGTTCGGACAAGGAGAATATTACATCATCAGCAAATAGACTGATTTTGTGCTCTTTTCCTCCAATCTTGATGCCTGAAATGAGCGCTTGGGATCTAACCTTAGCAGCTAGAGGTTCAATTAGTAGATCAAAGATTAGGGGTGAAAGGGGGCAGCCCTGTCGCGTACCATTTGTTATATTAAACTCCGTAGAGAGCATGGACGAACAATAAACTTCAGCTGAGGGGGATGAATATAATGCTAAGATTGCTGATAGGATATGACCTTGGAAACCAAATTTTACTAGGGTATGTTTTAGATAATGCCAGTAAACCCTGGCAAATGCCTTCTCCGCATCCAAACAGGGAAGCAGAGAAGGCATTCAACGGGATGCTGCATGATGAATGATGTCATTCTGCGAGTCACATCAGAGGTCTGGCAACCTTTAATAAAGCCTGATTGATCAGGATGAATCAGTGTCGGCATCAAGTCGGTCAGTCTATTTGCGAGTACTTTGGCATAAAGTTTTACATCATGGTTGAGTAGTGAAATGGGATGGAAATTTTGCGGTAGGGTGGGCTCCTTCCCTGGCTTCAGCAACATAATAATCAAGGCCTTCAACATTTCCCGGGGGAAGGAGGCCAAGGAGGCAGCAGAATTGAACAACGGGGTAATATGTTTGATGAGTATGTGGCTAAATTGTTTGTAGTATTCACCCACAAAACCATCAGGTCCTGGTGCTTTGTTGTTGGGCAGTGAATGTATGGCACAGCTAATTGCTTCCTCTGTGAAAGGTGCATTAAGTTCATCTAGTTGATGGGGAGTCAAGCTAGGTAGTTTAATCGATTCCAAGAATGTCTTAATTTGCATGGGTGTGGGTTGGGATTGAGCTGGGTCCTCTCTTAAATTATAAAGAGTACTGTAGTAAGCACTAAATGCATTGGCATTTAGTTAATTTAGTATTAGACTTTGGATGATATATGTAGGGGATGGGGGATTTAGAAGCATGACCTTTGATTCGGTGGGAAAGTAATTTACCTGGTTTATTGTCTTCAGCATAGAACCTCATTCTCATCCGTTTCTGATATTTATCATGGGTTCCTAATATCAAAGCTCTGAGGTCTAATCTAAGTGCTATTAATTTTGATTTACGCGATTGAGTAGGGTGTTGTTTGTTAAGTGTGTCAGTGGATTGGATATTTGCTAAGAGCTGGTCCATTCGCTGCCTCCTTTGCCTCCTATCTCTGGCCCCCAGTTGAATAAAGAGCCCACGCATAAAAGCTTTATGCGCAGACCCTAAAACATGCGGGTCTTCAACTGAGTCCTTGTTGTGTTCGAAGTACGACTTAAGATTGTCCTGTAAGGTCTGGGCATATGGCAAGGATTGTAGTATTCTGGTATTTAGACGCCAGAGGTAATTCGGGGCATTGCGATGAGTGTCTTCTATGGTTATACTCACGGGAGAATGATCAGACCAAGAGGTTAGATGAATAGTAGAGGAGGAGATTCTTTTTAAAGTCCACTGGTCCGTTAGGAAAAGATCAATGCGTGAATATGAGTTATGACATGGAGAAAAAAAAGTAAAATCCTTTTCATCTGCATGTGTACACCTCCAAACATCGTATAGACCCTAATTGTGTAGGAGGGGGTTTAGTTCAGGGCGTCCGCGTTTGGTACGGGAGGACGAGTCTAGGTCCGGGTCAGGGGTACAATTGAAGTCGCCACACCAGACAACTGTACCATGTTGTAGCTTTGTAACCTTCTTGTGAAGTTTCCTAAGGATCCGGAGCTGGTGATTGTTTGGTACATATACATTGATAATGGTATAAGGGGCATTATTGAGATGGCATTTTAAGATTATATAGGGACCGTCCGGATCCGAAATGCAGTCAGCAAATTGAAAGGGCAAGGAGTTGTTCACAGCAATTAGGACACCCTTTTTTTTCTGGGTTGCATTGGCTGTGAAGACAGTGTTAAAGTGTTTATTACATAAGGACTGATCACCTCAAATCCTTTCAGAGGAAGGTGACTCAGTTCATATGGGGGAAAAAGGGTCACAGGTTACCCTGTAACACACTCTTTAGACTACGAAAGAAAGGGGGGTTGGGAGTCCCGAGGCTGCTTTGGTATTTCCAAGCGGCCAGACTCGCTCAATTGTTGACTGTATACTCCAGGCTGGAAAAACTGGAGTGGTTGCACATAGAGAGACAGGCCGCCCCAACATACACCTTAGACTTCCTGCTCTGGATCCCCACCAAAGAGAGGCCCCCCATTCTCTCACCCACCATATCACAATCCCTCTCCCTCTGGGATAAGCTTAAAACCAACACATCCTTAGTGTCTGACTCTCACCCGCTTGCCCATATTTTTAATAATCGCGACTTCCCACCAGGGATGGACATTAAGTCCTTCAAGTGGTGGTTGGATAAAGGGCTGAACCGAATCGGTCATTTCTTCACACCCTCTGGCCTTATCTCCCTGAAATTTTGCAAAAAGAAACTAGAAATCCCAAATACGGAACTGTTTAGATTTTCTCAGATTCAACATTACCTTCATGGGATCTGGAAGGAGAAACCGGGCCCTCCGCGCTTCACCGATTATGAGGTGTGGTGCGGACAAGCCACAGACCAAAGAGGAGGAATCTCGGTTATATACCAAGCCCAGAATGACAGTAAAACACCCTTCATGTTGGCCTGGGAAAAGGATCTCCTCATTCACTGGGAACCGGAGTCCTGGTTCTCCTCCTACTCCAGAGCCTATAAAGGGATTAAGAATGTCTCTTTGATCGAGGCTAACATTAAAGTGATGACTAGGTGGTACTTGACCCCCATTAAATTAGCCCGGATGTTTCCTTCGACCAATCCCCTATGCTTTAGAGGATGTGACATGGCAGGAACTATGGTCCACACTTGGTGGGAATGTATCAAACTCAGACCATTCTAGCGGAAGATGTTTAACTTAATCCACCAGGTAACGAGTATTCAGATCCCTAGAACCCCTGGAGTGGCTCTCCTGAATGGCCCCATCCCACAAACTGGCAAGTTTACTAACATTTTGATTCACTTTATGTTGCTGGGAGCCAAGATCATCATAGCCAAATCATGGAAACAGCCCAGAGTCTCCCTACGAGCAGCCAAGCATAAGATATCTTGGATTATGACCCAGGAGAAAATGACTAGCATTTTATTAGACTACAGAGACAAATTCGAATCAATATGGGAGCCTTGGGCCCAGCATGAAGGCATTTCCCTCATCACTGGCATATAGCCCACTTGGGCTTGTTGGGCACTCGGTTCCCGATTTCAGTTCTGTCGACTTGCCCTTACTTTTTCTTACCCTTCCCTTCTCTTCCTCCCTCCTGTTAGCCAAACACCCTTTACAGCTAGGTATACTGCACAGACTTCATTGTCTTCAGCCCATCTGGTGTTCCTTAGCTCCCTCTGGTTTCCCTTATCTGTTCTTTCTCCTCTCTACTGTGTCTCTTCACCCCACTTTCCCCTTTTCTTTGACCTTTGTCAGCATCTTAGTGTCTTAGCCTCTTGATTGATCCAGAGGATAATGGTCGTTTTTATACTGATCGGTTCGGATGATTTCATGGCATATCCTCGGAAGAGCTCACCTCAGTTATACAAGCTCACAGCACCCTGGGGTTTCTTTGGATTCATTGTGGGGGCAGAGGGATTTGGGGGACCTGGTGAGAGCTAGCCTAGCACAGCAAGTTCCTGTAAGGGGTGTTGGGATGGTTCCCTGGGGCCCCTGGTCCTCCTCGCTTCTTTGATGCCCGTGAATCCTGTAGCCATACAGCATCTTATTTTTCTGTTTTTGTTCTTTTTCTCTTTTAAGATGATCTTAGGCCCCCAGAGGACCAGGGTTTGTTTTATTATCAAGGAGTATTTAGGTAACTGAAGGCCAATCAGTCTTTGATGTCTATCTTGAGATCTTGTATGTACTTCTTGTATGTATGTATGTATACTTTTGAAAATCAAATAAATACTTTGAAATTTAAAGTGTTTATTAGCACAGGAGGGAGGGTTACTAGCAAGCAAGTGCGTCTCTTGTGCGCAGATGATGTCGCATTTGGTCTGTTTGGTCAAAGCCCATAAAGAGGCCCTTTTCGCAGGGTGGTTCAGGCCCTTGGCATTGATGGTGACAAGTTTTATAGTCATAATGGGTGTATGAGTGATAGTAGAAGCAAAGTCAGTTACCTTCAGCTCCGACAAGGAGGTAGGTTGTAATGGTGTGCTTGGTGACTTGGTGGTCTTTTAGGTGGCAGGAGTTGCCTGGAAGAGGGTATCCTCTGTTCTTTGCACAGTGCACCGTGGATGCTGAGGGGACAGATTCTGGTTGAAAACTGCGCAGCAGATGCTGGTACCTATACGAGATAGAGGGGAGGATAGAAGACAAAAAGCAAAAAAAAAAAAATGTGCTCCAAAGTCGGAGCTGCTATCCCAACAGGGAGATAGCTACGTAGTCGGGTGGGAGAGAGGAACACTAAAAAACAAAAAACAAAAAAAACTATAGTACAACCTAGACGGTTCTTAGGGTCTGACCACGACACAATAGTGTCTAGAGACCCTAGACGGGGGTAAGGGTCTAATGAGACCGAGTGTGAGCAGGAAACACAATCACACGGCATTTAACACGGAAGTGCCCCAGCCTTTCAGGTATGTGGGGTAATCCTGTTGCTCCTCAGTGGAAGTGGACGTGTCGAAATGTTGCCAGTGGTACTTTGGTCCATAGGTGACACTTCATTGTTGGATGGAATAATATTCCATTCCTGCAGCAATTGCAGACCCTGCTGAATGGACGATACCACATTTTTCGAACCGGCATAAGTGATGGAAATTTTGGCGGGTGCAATCCACTGGTATTGAATTTGGTTGTTGCGTAGGGTTTTAGTTATGTTATTAAGATGTCTGAGTCTGCTCAAGGTATGTTGAGATAAATCGGCAAATATCTGGAGGTGAGCATAGGGGTCAGGAAGTGCTGTCATAGCCCTCACCTTTTACATGAACTGTTCTTTGATGTGAAAAAAATGCACCCTGAGAATAACATCTCTGGGTACAGAGTCAGGCAAAAACGCGGGCTTCGGTAGTCGGTGTATGTGATCTACAAGTAGCTCCATGTTTTTTGCTTCAGGGAGAACTGATTTGATTAGGCCTTTTGCAAATGCGGGTAATTCATTGTTTTGCACAGTTTCTGGCACCCCTCTAATTTTAAAATTGTTGCACCTAGCTCTGTCCTCCAAATTTGCCAGTTTGTCAGTAAGCCATTTAGTTTCCTGGGCCTGTGCTTCTTGTGTGCCAATTATATCATTGATAGTGCTGGCCAGAGTACCTGCATTAGATTCCAAATAAGCGATTTTCTCATCCATCACCCCTATTTTGTTACCAAAGCCTTGCATGAAGGAGAGCATATCTGACTGTAAGGAGCTCCTGAGGGACATGAGCATTTCTTTGAGAGTTGTATCTATAACAGCCTTCCTTATGGTGGGGAAAGAGGCTATGGCGTCTGGCTGAGGGCTCTGTTGTGGTAAGAAATAAGGCATCCCCCCTGTGTTTTCTCGCTCCCTGCTTGCCCCTGTGTCATCAAGCCTCATCTTGCTTTTCGCTGGGCTGTGAGTAGTTGGCGTCCCAGGTGGGGAATGAAGATGAATTTATAAGCGCTTACCAGTGTAGTGTCCGACAAGCAGGAGAGTCCCTCTCCATGTGAAGAAGCTGCGGCCTCCGCCTGTGTAACATGTTCGTTCGTTACGGCGCCATTTTGGCTGCGGCGCGCGGACGGCTGATACATAAAGGCCGTTAGTTTGCGGGGTAGCCTGGTATCTTTTCGTTTCAGGGACATCGCCCTAAGGTATAGCGGGCGAAAGCAACGATTGGTAGGGGTCCGTAGGCGGCTGGGTTTTGCTGACAGACGCTGATGTTAGCCGTGGATGTGAGGAGCTCAGAGCCTAAGTGGCCATTCCAGTCACGCGCTGGCCACGCCCCATCAACACGCACCTTCACTTTAAGAGGGAAGCTTCAGGAAAAAAAAATTTAAATAAAGAACTGTGAAGCAAAATAAGGGTCAGTGCCCATCTGCAGACCCCCCATTGCCGGGAATGCAGCGACCACCATTGCCGGGAATGCAGCGCCCACCATTGCTAGGAATGCAGCGCCCACCATTGCCAGGAATGCATTTACCATTGCCAGGAATGCAGCCCCACCATTGTCAGGAATGCAGCCCCACCATTGCCAGGAATGCACCCGCCATTGCTAGGAATTCACTCACCATTGCCAGGAATGCAGCCCCACCATTGCCAGGAATGCAGCCCCACCATTGCCAGGAATGCACCCACCATTGCCAGAAATGCAGTCCCCATTGCTAGGAATGCAGCCACCATTGCCAGGAATGCAGCCACCATTGCTAGGAATTCACTCACCATTGCCAGGAATGCAGCCCCACAATTGCAATTGCCAGTAATGCAGCCACCATTACCATCAGTGCAGCCATGGAGGGCAGGACGAGCGCCAAAGACATTCTACAGGAGAATTTCCTGTGTACACAATGGCCTCTTTAAGAGAAAGTCCCGCCTCCTCTGATGGACAGAACAGTTGTCCAATGGCAGAGATGGGACTTCCTATTACAGCTGCACTCGTCCTACCTCCTCCCTCTGAGGCAGCCGGACTATATATCTTTTGTGACCCCGGGGCTGGGAGATCGCCGGGGGCCACAAAAGATGTATATGTTTAAATAACTAGGCGGGCCATTCAAAACTGGACCGCGGGCCGGACTTTGGACATGCCTGTTCTAGAGGGTTCTCCCCATTGTATTACCATCTATACTGATCATAAAAATCTGCAGTATTTACAATCCGCGAAACGCTTGAACCCACATCAAGCTCGCTGGGCCCTCTCTTTCGCCCGCTTAAATTTTAACGTTACTTTCCGTCTAGGTGCCAAGAACCTTCGAGCCGATGCCTTGTCCATGTTGTTTGATGTCAATGATTCTGAGAATCACCTAGATCCTGGTCCCATCATTCCTCCGCATCGTATTCTAGCCACCACTCAGCTCCAGTCTACGCAGCCTCCTCCTGGTAAAACTTTTGTAGCTCCTGCACTTTGTCCCAAACTCTTTGCTTGGGCACATGACTGCAACTTCTCTGGACATCCTGGCATACCTCGTACTTGTGATCTTCTTCTGCGTCATTATTGGTGGCCTTCTCTTCGTAAGAATGTCAAGGAATACATTCAAGCTTGTACGGTTTGTGTACTTTCCAAATCTTCCACATCTGCTCCTGCTGGGTTGCTTTTTCCCTTACCAGTACCCGATGTACCTTGGCGTTGTATTGCCATGGATTTTATCTCAGATCTGCCTCCCTCTACAAGTTCTACAGTCATCTGGGTAGTGGTGGATCGGTTCTCCAAAATGTGTCACTTGATTCCTCTCCCAGGCCTACCTTCTGCTCCCAGTCTTGACACAACTTTCATTAAGGAGATCTTTCGTCTTCATGGGATGCCTTCCATATTGTCTCTGACAGAGGAGTTCAATTCACTGCTCGGTTTTGGAGAGCCTTGGCCAGCTCCTTAGGGATTAAATTGGATTTTTCATCTGCCTCTCATCCCCAGTCCAATGGGCAAACGGAATGTGTCAATCAAAATGTAGAACATTTTCTCCGTGCCTTCATTTCAGCCCACCAAGATGACTGGGTGGACCTTTTGCCCTGGGCAGAGTTTGGCTTAAACCATCACGCCAATGCCAGTTCTGGAAAATCTCCTTTCTTCACAGTTTATGGGCAGCATCCATCTGTTCCCTTTCCTGTTCTCCTTTCTCCTGTTGTACCAGTAGCAGCTGAGACCCAAAGGTCCTTCAACTCATTCTGAAAAGAAGTCTCTGGGAATCTTCATCTAGCTGCTTCCAGGCATAAAACGGCGGCAGATCGCCATTGCCGTGCGGCTCCTAAGTACCTGCCTGGCGATAGAGTTTGGCTCTCTACCAACCACATCCGACTCCAGGTACCCTCAATGAAATTTGCCCCTCGCTTCATTGGTCCATTTCCTATTCTCTGCCAGATCAATCCAGTGGCTTTCAAGCTCCGTATACCCTCTCATCTCAGGATACCCAAAACCTTCCATGTCTCCCTGCTCAGGCCACTGGTCCTCAATTGCTTCTCTCGCCCTTCTTCTCACCCCGCTCCTGTGGCTGATATCTTGGATCAGTAGGAGATTAAAGTAATATTGGACTCCAAGTACTCCCGGGGGAGGTTATTCTATCTCATTGATTGGAAGGGCTATGGTCCAGAGGAGAGGTCTTGGGTCCCTGCCACCGATGTCTCTGCCCCCAGTTTGGTGACCAGATTCCATCAGAAATTTCCTTCCAAGCCAGCCCCCAGACATGTAGGGGGACCTCGTAAGGGGGAGGGGTACTGTCACAGATCAGCTGCAGAGATGATCTGTGTCTCACCTTTACTGCAGTGGGTCAGCTGGCATCTGTTGTTCCACTGGCAGGTGTTCAGCTCTGCACTTATGGGTGTCGCCGCCCTTCACCTGTTGCCTAATATATGTTTCCTTCCTGCTACTTCCTGTCCAGCCCTTCATGTGCTTCTCTATTTAAATCCCTTTCTAACCAGCTACTATTGCTTGAGCAACATTTGTTTCTGAAGCTCCCCTGTGTAACCTGTTTTACCTGACCTCTCCTGAACTGATCTCTTGTGTACCAACCCGGCTTGTTTTGATTAGGTTGTCTGCAGCCCGTCCTGACCTTGGCTCACTTTCGTCTCTCCTTTGATTCATCCATCCATCCTTGTCTAACAGTGTCTTCTGGTACTTCCCTAGTGAGCAGGGTGAACCTGGGGTCGTGACCTGGGGTCAGCAGGCAGCTAAGTCCAAACCTCTGTGAAAGGGTCCCTGGCAGAACACCGGCTTGTTCTTAGATTCCATGCCCTGGGGGATCCCGTGTCACCTGCTCGCCTGTGGGCTCACTGTAAGTAGTACCGTGACACTGGCACAGAGGTGCCAAAAGAAACTTGTGTGTTCCACCCTCTGGGTCGAAACAAGGGGAGAATATGTGGTAGTGTGGTACCCCACCAGCAGAAGGATGCAGGGTTCTCAACCAGGCAGGTTGAGGGGCACCAGGGGAGTTGTTTATTTGGGAGGAAACTGGCTTTTCTGTTTCCTCATTGTTTACAAAAATCCAGTTGGGGACCTGGAGCCCGGAGATTCCATAGTGTTATGGGTGAGACGGAATCTCCAATCCCGGGACCAGGTTTTTGGGAACAGCCAGAATTCTGGCTGGTTGATTGAACAGGTGGGCCCTTGGCTTATAACAGAGCCAAGAGAGACAGGTGGCTTAGTATTTTCTGTTCAACTTACAGTGTTTACTGTGGAAAGCTGATATCCTTGTGTGGGCAACCCTCCTGTCATTGGACTTGTTTTCTTTTTTTCATTTAACAAAAGTGGGCCAACAAGCCCTTAAATGGCATGACTGGCATAGTCTCTGCTCACTGGTGTGCTCTACATGGAAGCTAAAGAACCCCCAAATATCACTATATATATATATATATATATATATATATATATATATATATATATATATACCGTATATACTCGAGTATAAGCCGAGATTTTCAGCCTCTTTTTTGAGGCTGAAAGTGCCCCCCTCGGCTTATACTCGAGTCATCGCTGTCTGCCCGCTCGATCAGCATGTCGAGCAGACAGACAGCGGCCATTCTATCATTCAAAAGCCGCGCCTCCGGCTCCGCCTTCGCCTGTGATAGGCGGAACACTGAATTTCCCAGCAGCCTGTGTTCCGCCTATCACGGACATCGTATCATCCTCGTACTACGGACGAGGATGATACGATGTCCGTGATAGGCGGAACACAGGCTGCTGGGAAATTCAGTGTTCCGCCTATCACAGGCGAAGGCGGAGGCTTTTGAATTTTACAATGGCCGCCGAGGAGCCGACGAAGAGGGCACGGGACGGAGGCAAGGCAAGGCACGGCACGGGACGGGACGGGACGGAGGCAAGGCAAGGCACGACACGGGACGGAGGCAAGGCACGGCGGCAAGGCACGGCACGGGACGGAGGCAAGGAGGCAAGGCACGGGACGGAGGCTCGGGACAAAGGCTCGGGACACAGGTAGGCTGGACACACACACACACACACACACACACACACACACACACACACACACACACACACACACACACACACACACGGATGGATGGAGACACACACACACAGGGATGGATGGATGGATGGAGACACACACACACAGGGATGGATGGATGGATGGATGGAGACACACACACACACACAGGGATGGATGGATGGATGGACACACACACACACAGGGATGGATGGACGGACACACAGGGATGGACGGACACACAGGGATGGACGGACACACAGGGATGGACGGACACACACACAGGGATGGACAGGCATGTCTCACCCTCGGCTTATACACGAGTCAATAAGTTTGCCAGTTTTTTTGGGGGTAAATTGGGGGCCTCGGCTTATATTCGGGTCGGCCTATACTCGAGTATATACGGTATATGAAATACACTGCAGATAACTGAATCAACTTCCTGCCTGAAGTAGATTAGAAACAGTAGAGCGGGAACAGTCTGCAGTGAGGTCTAGCTAAACTGGATCAACTGCCTGCCTGAAGTAGATTAGAAATATTACAGCAGGAACAGTCTGCAGTGAGATCTAGCTAACTGAATAAACTGCCTGCTCAAAGTAAATGAAATGACTCTCTCTCTCTCAAACCAGAAACACACTACACAGCGCCGACGTCCAGGCAGCCTTATATAGTGTGGGGCGTGTACTTAACCCCCTGAGCCATAATTGGCCAAAGGCATCCGGCATCTGTATCTCGGCGGCGCCATTTTTAAATGACAGGCCGGCAAAGACACTGACAAGGCTGCAAATGACTGACAAGGCTGCAATGGAAGGCTGCAAATGGCTGACAAGGCTAAATGGAAGGCTGCAAATGACTGTCAAGGCTGCAATGCAAGGCTGCAAATGACACTGACAAGGCTGCATTTATGGGCATTTAAATGTACGTTTTTTTACCTACTAATTGCCTAAAAAGACACCGCCAATGAAATTAAATTAACCAATTGTATTGGGCGTGTGCTATTATTAATGAGAAAACCGCAGTTACCCTACCACCAGTTGCAGTTTGCATATGCAGGTATTTTATTATCGCTATTTGCACTTCAATGTGGGCCGGTTCTCACTTTTGATTACTGACTTTTCCGGCACACCAATTAATGTATGAGCTAGTGCAGTGCCCTCTTCTTAGTAAATCACCCCCCCCCCCCCCATGTCCTTTAAAACCCCATTTTATGTTGGTATAATCTACAGGGTCCCTCAAGCAAACCTGTTTGTGTCCATATATTGCAAGCTGCATGGGCTTTGTAGCAAGTAAACTCATGATTTGAACTACATGTAACAAAACTTGCAATTGATACCGTTTTTTGGTATTATTGGAAATCAAGGACATTTCTTACACTGTTCTGCTCTACCTCACATATAATATATTTCTTGTAGGTGAAAAAAAATATTTCATACTACCATATAAGGCATTTTAATAGGAGGTTCGAAAACATTTCTTGCCAATATATCTATAAGACAGGAAAGTTTTCTAAATGGAATAGAAAGATTTCCAGATAAAATATTTAATACCATGTTTTCTCCTCTTTTAACCACACAATGTTGTGTGGAGAAGGTGGTTAAAAAGGCATAATCATTTTTGTTATCCTGACTGATCTTAAAGTAATGCATCTCTATCTGAAGACTGAACATTGTCAATCTCTTTTTTCAAATCCTGCCCCCATAACCCTTTTCAAGAAATCTTTGAGCATGTCTGTCTGTTCTTGATAGTACTTCAAATCAGTGCAATTACATCTAATGCAAGCAAATTGTCCCTTAAGAACTACTAGATGGAAAACATCCATTTCTGTCAGTGCTTATAAAAAAATGTTTTAGTGACAAGTGACAGTAATACCATCTCTAACTATAATATACAGACCTAAAAATTATTCACTTGACTATTACAACATATATGTATATTTATATGTTAATCTAATATCCCTATAGTTCTCCCATAAATAAATGTACAGTACAGAAATATTTGGCCAATGATGTCACACTATCCCCACGTCTTTTTTTTTACATGGTCAGGGGTACCCAGCCAGCAAATGAATGAGGTCAACTTATTGGTTTCTAAGGAGGTGGAGGGTACTGACTCCTGCCATTTTTTGGCAACCATTGGCAGATAGATGTCATTTATAGTAGTGGTAGAAATATTGCTACTATAGAGTTTAGCAAATGAGCTCATCCCTACTAATTGCTAAGATCACTATATTACTGTAAGTTAAAGAGGAAGTAAGTCTTCCTTTTTAATTGTACCTACATGTAAACATAAAATTAAGGATGGGCAAACGGTTTGTTTTGGACACAACTTAACTTTGGTTGTTCGGACGTTCGGTGAACAACGAACATTATGCAGTCAGTTAAAGTCTATGGGACATTAACATGAAAAAAAAAAGTGCTTGTTTTAAAGGCTTACATGTAAGTTATTGTCATAAAAAGTGTTTGGGGACCCGGGTCCTGCTTCAGGGGACATGTATCAATGCAAAAAAAAGTTTTAGAAACAGCTGTTTTTTTTTCAGGAGCAGTGATTTTAATAATGCTTAAAGTGAAATAATAAAAATGAAATATTCCTTTAAATACAGGCACAGTTTTGGCATGTTTAGAACAGTACCACAGCAAAATTACATTTCTTATGGAAAAAAGCAATTGTCGGTTCTCGGCAATATGGATAAAACTCATTCAAAAAAAGGCACAGGTTCACCCCCCCCAGTCCATTACCAGGCCCTTTGGGTCTGGTATGAATATTAAGGGGACCCCCCAACCAAAAATGAAAAAAAAGTGCATGGGGTCCCCCCAAAATCCATACCAGACCCTTATCCGAGCACGCAACCTGGCAGGCTGCAGGAAAAGAGGTGGGGACAAGAGAGCGCCCCCCTCCTGAACCGTACCAGGCCACATGCCCTCAACATGGGGAGGGTGCTTGGGAGTAGCCCCCCAAAGCACCTTGTCCTCGTGTTGGTCCGGCGTGGATTTACATTGTGGGACATTTTGATTTTTTAATAAAGGACTTGTCCCAAGCTGTCTCTTGTCTTTTCTTTACCATATTTTACACATTTTTTTGTGAAATGGTAGGGGTATAATGTACCCCGTTATCAATTCACATAGGGGGTGGCTGGGATCTGGGGGTCCCCTTGTTAAAGGGGGCTTCCAGATTCTGATAAGCCCCCCACCTGCATATCAACATGGGGACAAGCCCCTGAAGCACCCTCCCCATATTGAGGGCATGTGGCCTGGAACGGTTCAGGGGGGGGGGCGCTCTCTTGTCCACCCCTCTTTTCCAGACTGGAAGGGTCTGGTATGGATTTTGGGGGGGACCCCTATGCCATTTTTCACTGTCATTTATACACCTGCCCTCCATTCATTGATCACTTTTTATTGATGAAAGCTATACTACAGCTTGTATTAATGGAGAATGGGGCAAAAAAGTAGGCATAGTCAGCAATCTTGATCTGTGCCTATGACAGGTCCCTTGGCGTTTATAACCCCCTCACAATACCAGAAGATTATGGCTAGGGCGGTGTAAGGAGGTGTTGGCAGAGGATTTCAGATTTCAGCAAGACAATCAGCATCAGCACAAAATACACTTTTCATTAAATAACATGTTACCCCGACATTTCATATTCCTGATATGTGCCTGCTGCATCATGTACAGAGGTTATGCAATCACTTTTAAAAAAGGAAGATAGAAGGTATTTACAACATATATATATATATATATATATATATATATATATATATATATATATATATATATATACACAAATGTTTTGCCTTTCATTTGTATTTTAACCTGAATGGGTTGTTTTACAAGGTGAGGCTTCATATATATTTTAAATGTAGGTACCATCCCTTATGCTGATTAAAAAAACAAACAAAAAAAACTAAACTTGGTCTAGGGCTGCAGTGACTGTTCATAAATGTAGAGTTGTAATTTACTGTTTATAGCAGACCTATATTACTTTGCATTCATAATGCCTGTATTAGTCCCATGCCATGCTTCCATACTTTTTGTGCTTTGCATAATTCCGATTCTACCTGATATACAATTTTTCTTGTTTACTTTACAGGCTGCTGTCTGGTGAGTAATTTTCTAGAGTGAAATTCTTAGGGATGCTGTCAACATGGAGAAAAATGTGCTTGAAAAAAGAAAATGACAACTTGCGATTGCTCCGTCATACATGGATGAATCTTCTATCAATCTTAATTTAAAACCAGGCAGAAGGTCAGAGGAGATCATGAGTGTTACTGTAAAAGATATCTCAAGGCATTAGATGATGATTCCAAATCAAACAAATCCACAGTTATCTTGTGTTACACTGTGTTTGCTGAACTTGCAGCTAGAGAGGCCATCAGTGTTAAGTAGCAAAGTATGGAACTGCTTATCAAACCATATCAGCTTCCTCAGGCAACATAATACATCCATTACCTCTCTATAAAGAACATTACACAGCTAATGAGTGACACACTGGAAGATTGTACAATTCATGTAATCTTCATGAAGATTGCACAGCACTGCCTACCATTCCTGATTATTTAGTACATTACATATAAAAATTGTCCTAAAGGTACTGTATATAAATTCACTAGTAATTGCATGTTGAAAATTATTGCCAAATCATAATAGGAGTAAGCAAAAAGTTGCATTTGTGCCTTGTCAAAACTACAAGAAAAGATTGTAGCAAATGATATAATGACATTATAACATGAAATGATTCTATAATGACATCATTACCCTTCTTTAGTCACAATGTTTACCTATAGTGATAGTCTAATCTGCTTGGCTTCAATTCAATGACATGTTCAGCCAACACGCCCAAAAATTCACAAATTGCAAACTTTATTGAGAATCCCATTAAAATCAACCATAGGTGAAACTTGAAAAACATTCTCTCAATTTCCATGGTTAGTAGGCAAGGGATTTTCAAATAAAGGTCACGAGGGAATGAGGGAAAGTGGGTAAAGAGGAGGTCCAAGACTCCTTCAGAAAAAAAAATTAAATTCAGCAGCTACAAATAATGTAGCTGCTGACTTTTAATTTTAGCACACTTACCTGTCCAGGAATCCAGTGATGTCGGCACCCCAGTCAATTTTTCCATTGTCACCGCCATTGCTTGTAAGGGAAACTGGCAGTGAAGCCTTGGTTCTCTACTGCGCATGCGCATGGATAAGAACTACAATCTAGTTCAAGTTATCTGCTGCTGTTTCTAATTAAAAAGTGTGTACATGAATGCACTCTAGAAGCAAAACTCTCTGAAACAACGTTCAGATTGGTTACTTTTTACACTTTTGGTTTATTCCTGGGTGGTATTAATATTTTGTACACAAAGATACGTCATTGCTATGTCAGTCTAATAGGTACATCTCATTGGTTGAAATACAAGAGAAATGGAGAAACTTGATGCTTTAATGTTGATTGAAGATGGTTCTGTCGTCATGTCCGCATTCTTCTAATGTGTGGACAGCAGGGTGTAGACGCCATCTTTAGTTCCAAACAGAGAGACAATCTGTATACTACATAATAAGTAAGGAGTGGTATAGAAACATGTATACACATAAGCAAATAGACATTTTCTAATTATCAGTATGTACATTACATTCCTTCACAGTCCCCCCTAAAATGGTTATTTTCTTCTGTCCCTCATCTAAAAGGTCCTACTCACCTGGCCAATTCTCCTCAGCAACTCGTTTAGGCTGTATATAGAGTTGGGCAGCAACTAGTTCACTAGCCTCCTCGCTACAGCTGGAGAAGTACAATCAAGTGCTATCTATCCCTATAACCCTATAGGATTGTGAGACAGGAAGTGACTGTAGAGGAGTGAAGGGTTTGTCATCTTCCATCATAAGAGGGACCTCTTCTTCTTGGTGGAGAAATGTAGGTGTGCTGTTGTCTACAGGCTTGCTCATTAACTTCTTTATGAAAGGTAGAATACAGCATACAATCAGGGCTAAAAGAACCAGGATTATTAGTACCGTTACCCCTATCTGGGCCAGAACCTTTTGCCACCCACTCATCCAGCTAAAACATTGATCCCATGAGTCTGTAACTCTTCAACTCCAATGACAGATCTTCTAATTTCTTTATAGCAAGAGTAACCTTACCATTTGGGCCAGTATTATCAGGAATGTAGGTGCAACAGGCTCCCGTTTTTTTTTTTTTTATCATTTTACAGACACCTCCTTTCTCAGCTAACACCATGTCTAAGACCATCCGGTTCTGAAATATCATGTAGGAAGTAGGGACTAACTGGTCAGCAATTCCCTGGAGGGCATCTTTAGTGGAATTCACAAATCTTTGTTGGTTGTAGTATATGTAATTGATCCAATCTACATTCTTGTTGACAGTTATTATGGGGATCAAAGGTTCAAAACCAGCTTTTACCTGATCCCTGGCTTTGAATTCATCAGGGACCCCCCTTGGCCTATGACATGTGCACATGAGGGTCAAAGCTTCCAGAAAGAGCTGCTCGCTTCCTCCTCTGACTAGGTGCTGGGTCAGTGTATGTATCAGGAGTATTTTCTCCTAGGATATGGAGGGGCATAATAACTTTGAAAGGGCACATTCAATGGTCCAGATTCCCTCTAATCTGGCCCTGTGTTCCAACCCACTGTACCTCCCCGGAACCACAATTCCCCATTAACTGTCTGTAATACACACATATATATCCTTACCACCAGGGATGTCTCTGTACCAATGGCATTACCATGAAAGGGTCAAACAGACAAGGTACTATGTCACAGTAATCAAAGGAAAGGTGGTCACATGTGTACCTGAATAGTTATATCAAAATGTAATTATGTTATCATTTTCTGTGATGGCCACCTCCTACCCCCCCCCCCCCCCCCAGACCAAACAGAAAAAGAATATGAAGCATGGTTGTCATGAAGTGGGTCGGATCTTGTCCTCAGGGGTTGGAGCTTTCTTGCAGTGGGTAGGGTGTATTCAGGTGTTCTTCCCGGCCAATTCGACTGAGGTGGCTGTGGTCAGCAAAACTTGAAATGGACCATCATATCTGGGTTCAAGAGAATGTTTTCTCACAAATTTTTTACCAGCTTTTGCAAACTGGCTTGGAAAGTTCTGTGCCCCTTGCGGAATAACTGTCTAGGTATGTTGCTGTTTTTTTGTGAGTGAATGCAAAAGGTACCAGCAGGAGGAATGAGGGTGGACACTGAAGAGAGCGTTTGCAAGGTCCACCACTGTGAGGTACTTTGCAGTCAGGGACACCCCCACAAGTAGCTGGTTCTCTTTTAGGGGTTCTCTTCTTCCTAGAGAACAGAGGTGTGTTGCAGGGAGATGCACAGGGTATCAGGGCTCCATTTGACATGAGGGCTTTGACATGCTTCGAAATAGCTGCAGATTGGGCTAATTTTAGGGGGTATTGTGGTTTCCAGGTAAATGATGCGCCCTCTTTGAACTTGACTGAAACTGGTGGCACCTTTAAGTGACAGTTGTCTTCCGGTCCTGTGAATCATAGGCATGCAGGGATTCTGTCAAGTACTTCCAGCGGTATTGATCTTGGAGTTATTGCTTCATGAAGTGTCATCAGAAGAGGCAGAGAACACAAAGCAGATGAGTCTTCTAAGGATAGGGGAGCAAGCCTTTTCTGATATCCTCTTTGAGCCTTGAGACAAAAGCAGTTGATAACGTGTGTGTGTGTGTGTGTGTGTGTGTGTGTGTGTGTGTGCCTTTTCATAATGGGAGAAGCCCAGATCATCAAAGGCCTTTATGAGTCTAGCATTATACTTCTCCAGACTCCCCTTTATCTTGGGCAATATCTTGGGTTGTGATAGTCTGATCTGCCTATTTCTCCTTTGCCCAGTCATGGAGTTGTGCACAGAACTCCATGCCTGAGGTGTAGGAAGTGGTACTTGTCAGGCAGACATCATAGAAGGTCGCCTGCATGACCGGCCAAAAGACACGTGCTACTTTGATTTGTCATAGGCTGATCAAGTCTCTTGTATCCGCACTATCCTGCGCTAGAAGGGCATTGGCTGTTGCAGACTTGTCACTAAGGCCGCTGTTTGTGATGGGGTAAAAGTGACATATATCACCAGTGCCCCTTCTGGTAACCGAGACTGGTGTTGGGGCGGGGGCTGGGAAGGGGCACTGTTCCTTACAGTTGCCAGCATATGTTCGAGATACTCTCGGAACTGTGAGTGCGGAGTTAGATTTGGGGTTAAATCAGTGGGTGGCCTTGCTGCATGTTGGTCTTCCCACTCAGATGCTTCTTCATCATTAACATATCCATAGTATATGTAGAAGGTAGTGCTTCCGTATTGGGAAAGACAGGTGTGTGGTAGGAACCATACTGGTTTAAAACAGGAAGAACTGGGTATAGGCTGTGGTTGGGCCCACTGGGTGTACCAAGATGGCCACCGGCAGGAAGTGCACTGGGCTGGGCAGAAAGTGAAGGCTTGGGTGCACTAAGATGGCTGTTGTCACAGTGGGTTGTGCTTGGGCTGGAGTGGTGAGAAGGGAGTGGGTGTTAGGGTTGCCCCTCCCCGCCACTGTTTCAGGTTTTTGTATAGGGCGGTGGCTCCAGCATATCATCAACTCTGTGATACAATTGCCAGCTTTCCTAACTTCCTTTATCCAATTTTCTTTATCGCACAGGATTCCTCCCTGTTTCTTTAGCAATGTAACACAACTTTGTTAACAATTTCAACATCTTCTCTCCTCTTCACAATATCACATGCTAGCATTCCCTTCTCTCACACTCTCTCTCTCTCTCTCTGTCTCAGCAGACATCTTCAGAGAAGAATACAGACAACTAATGGGTTAATATTCAATTCCACTGCTATTCCAACCCTCAGGAGCAGCTCACCTGAGAAAACCGTTTATAGACGTTTGCGGGACATACACTCACCTACAACTCTTCATTCAGACTACCAAGCACCAGCAACTGAGTTAAACCTCAGAGGTCCTACACTGTCAACCTCGAGTAACTAGTCTATAAACATTTGCTGCAGGATTCCATCTCCCCCCCAGAGGCAGACAGCTCATCCGGGGGTGAGGATACACACACACACACCTTCAGCTGCACTTTCAGTCTGCTGAGTTGCAGTCCTTCAGGATGACAGACACTAAACAGATAATACAGTCAATAGAAAACCATTGTCAGGTTCGTTAAAACAGCCCCAGGCGACAAATAAGTTACCTGACTCTTTGAACAATCTAAAGGAGCCAAGAAGACAAAAGCAACCAGCCCAATCAGAGAAGTCGTACAGTGGTAAGAATAAATATGCTTACCCTACTGTTAGGGCTGCGCGCTTAACCCCCTTGCTCTGATTTGGCCAGCTGTTCGGTCATGGAATGTGGTCTCCCTTTGACTGAAAGCCCTGTTTTAAACCCCACGTTCTGCGCCAATTGTAATGGATAAGAACTACAATCTATTTCAAGGTTATCTGCTGCTGTTTCTAATTAAAAAGTGTGTACATGCATGCATTTTAGAAGCAAAACTCTCTGACACAGCATTCAGATCGGTTACTTCTTACACTTCTGGTTTATTCTTATACACAAAGATACGTCATTGCTATGCCAGTCTAATAGGTACTAGTGATTAGTGATGGCCGAACGGTTCGCCCGGCGGTCGTTTCGCGGCGAATTTCCGACTTTCGCCGTCCGCGGGTTCGAACGCCTTTTTCCGTCGTTCGCCCCGGCGGACTTACGTGTTTAATGTATACAAGAACTTTAACCTTTCGTGACACGTTTATCATGTGTTACAGGACAACCAATTGAGACATGACAGCTCATGGACACTTGGACATTCCCCCTAACCTATAAATACACCCGATCCGGTGGCCATTTTACATTCTTTCTTCTGTCACTGTAGGGAAAGGATCCTGTGTGGAGTAGGGACAGAGAAAACGCTAGCTATTTGGTACACAAAAGTTCTTTTCAGGACTGGTATAGGTGTTAGGTCAGCAGCCTGAGTTTCTTTTGTCAGTTTAGATAAAGGGACAGAGCGCTGTATGCTGCTATTTTAGGGACAGCTCAGCCAGATTAGTCTTTCTTCATCATCATCATCATCATCATCATTAGCTGTTACTATCAGGTCCACAAAAGAGCTGTTCCAGCTAATCGTTCCAGCCTACTCTTTTTTGCCAATTTGTATAGGGACAGGCAGGAAGCAGTGTGTCAGGCAGTGAGGATAATTTTAAAGACTTGCTGTTACTATTAGTTCCACAAAGGTTCTTTTCAGGACTGGTATCAGTGGTACGGTAATAGGCTTGTACACGTATAATATTCTTTCTTCCAAATATAGAAAGAATATTATACTTGACTGCTGCCCTTCTGCTGCAGTCTGCTAATCATTCACAACTCACTTGTTCCACAAAAGTTCTTATAAGGACTGGTAACTTGGTCTGTCTAGGGTGCTACGGTACATAGGCTTGGGTGCGGTACAGTCTGCTGTTCTGTAAGGACCGCTATCGGTCCACAATAGATAGGGTTGCCGTGCACTACTGCTGACCGCTGCCCTATACTGCAGCAGTCCTTCAGCGGTATAGGGACTGACGCACAGTCTGCTAAACACTAATACACAACCTGCTTGGTCCACAAAAGTTCTTATAAGGACTGGTAACTTGGTATAGGGTGCTACGGTACATAGGCCTGAGTGCGTTACAGTCTGCTGTTCTGTAAGGACCGCTATCGGTCCACAATACATAGGGTTGACGTGCACTACTGCTGACCGCTGCCCTATACTGCAGCAGTCCTTCAGCGGTATAGGGACTGACGCACAGTCTGCTAAACACTAACACACAACCTGCTTGGTCCACAAAAGTTCTTATAAGGACTGGTAACTTGGTATAGGGTGCTACGGTACATAGGCCTGAGTGCGTTACAGTCTGCTGTTCTGTAAGGACCGCTATCGGTCCACAATACATAGGGTTGCCGTGCACTACTGCTGACCGCTGCCCTATACTGCAGCAGTCCTTCATTGGTATAGGGACTGACGTACAGTCTGCTAATCACTAACACACAACCTGCTTGGTCCACAAAAGTTCTTATAAGGACTGGTAACTTGGTATAGGGTGCTACGGTACATAGGCCTGAGTGCGTTACAGTCTGCTGTTCTGTAAGGACCGCTATCGGTCCACAATACATAGGGTTGCCGTGCACTACTGCTGACCGCTGCCCTATACTGCAGCAGTCCTTCAGCGGTATAGGGACTGACGCACAGTCTGCTAAACACTAACACACAACCTGCTTGGTCCACAAAAGTTCTTATAAGGACTGGTAACTTGGTATAGGGTGCTACGGTACATAGGCCTGAGTGCAGTACAGTCTGCTGTTCTGTAAGGACCGCTATCGGTCCACAATACATAGGGTTGCCGTGCACTACTGCTGACCGCTGCCCTATACTGCAGCAGTCCTTCATTGGTATAGGGACTGACGTACAGTCTGCTAATCACTAACACACAACCTGCTTGGTCCACAAAAGTTCTTATAAGGACTGGTAACTTGGTATAGGGTGCTACGGTACATAGGCCTGAGTGCGTTACAGTCTGCTGTTCTGTAAGGACCGCTATCGGTCCACAATACATAGGGTTGCCGTGCACTACTGCTGACCGCTGCCCTATACTGCAGCAGTCCTTCATTGGTATAGGGACTGACGTACAGTCTGCTAATCACTAACACACAACCTGCTTGGTCCACAAAAGTTCTTATAAGGACTGGTAACTTGGTATAGGGTGCTACGGTACATAGGCCTGAGTGCGTTACAGTCTGCTGTTCTGTAAGGACCGCTATCGGTCCACAATACATAGGGTTGCCGTGCACTACTGCTGACCGCTGCCCTATACTGCAGCAGTCCTTCAGCGGTATAGGGACTGACGCACAGTCTGCTAAACACTAACACACAACCTGCTTGGTCCACAAAAGTTCTTATAAGGACTGGTAACTTGGTATAGGGTGCTACGGTACATAGGCCTGAGTGCAGTACAGTCTGCTGTTCTGTAAGGACCGCTATCGGTCCACAATACATAGGGTTGCCGTGCACTACTGCTGACCGCTGCCCTATACTGCAGCAGTCCTTCATTGGTATAGGGACTGACGTACAGTCTGCTAATCACTAACACACAACCTGCTTGGTCCACAAAAGTTCTTATAAGGACTGGTAACTTGGTATAGGGTGCTACGGTACATAGGCCTGAGTGCGTTACAGTCTGCTGTTCTGTAAGGACCGCTATCGGTCCACAATACATAGGGTTGCCGTGCACTACTGCTGACCGCTGCCCTATACTGCAGCAGTCCTTCATTGGTATAGGGACTGACGTACAGTCTGCTAATCACTAACACACAACCTGCTTGGTCCACAAAAGTTCTTATAAGGACTGGTAACTTGGTATAGGGTGCTACGGTACATAGGCCTGAGTGCGTTACAGTCTGCTGTTCTGTAAGGACCGCTATCGGTCCACAATACATAGGGTTGCCGTGCACTACTGCTGACCGCTGCCCTATACTGCAGCAGTCCTTCAGCGGTATAGGGACTGACGCACAGTCTGCTAAACACTAACACACAACCTGCTTGGTCCACAAAAGTTCTTATAAGGACTGGTAACTTGGTATAGGGTGCTACGGTACATAGGCCTGAGTGCAGTACAGTCTGCTGTTCTGTAAGGACCGCTATCGGTCCACAATACATAGGGTTGCCGTGCACTACTGCTGACCGCTGCCCTATACTGCAGCAGTCCTTCAGCGGTATAGGGACTGACGTACAGTCTGCTAAACACTAACACACAACCTGCTTGGTCCACAAAAGTTTTTATAAGGACTGGTAACTTGGTATAGGGTGCTACGGTACATAGGCCTGAGTGCAGTACAGTCTGCTGTTCTGTAAGGACCGCTATCGGTCCACAATACATAGGGTTGACGTGCACTACTGCTGACCGCTGCCCTATACTGCAGCAGTCCTTCATTGGTATAGGGACTGACGTACAGTCTGCTAATCACTAACACACAACCTGCTTGGTCCACAAAAGTTCTTATAAGGACTGGTAACTTGGTATAGGGTGCTACGGTACATAGGCCTGAGTGCAGTACAGTCTGCTGTTCTGTAAGGACCGCTATCGGTCCACAATACATAGGGTTGACGTGCACTACTGCTGACCGCTGCCCTATACTGCAGCAGTCCTTCATTGGTATAGGGACTGACGTACAGTCTGCTAATCACTAACACACAACCTGCTTGGTCCACAAAAGTTCTTATAAGGACTGGTAACTTGGTATAGGGTGCTACGGTACATAGGCCTGAGTGCAGTACAGTCTGCTGTTCTGTAAGGACCGCTATCGGTCCACAATACATAGGGTTGCCGTGCACTACTGCTGACCGCTGCCCTATACTGCAGCAGTCCTTCATTGGTATAGGGACTGACGTACAGTCTGCTAATCACTAACACACAACCTGCTTGGTCCACAAAAGTTTTTATAAGGACTGGTAACTTGGTATAGGGTGCTACGGTACATAGGCCTGAGTGCAGTACAGTCTGCTGTTCTGTAAGGACCGCTATCGGTCCACAATACATAGGGTTGACGTGCACTACTGCTGACCGCTGCCCTATACTGCAGCAGTCCTTCAGCGGTATAGGGACTAAGAGTTTTGTCACAGGGTGATTTAAAAAATGACAGGCAGAGGAAGAGGCAGGCCCTTCCGCAGGGGTGGTAGGGGTAGGGCAGGAGCAACAGCCTTGAGCCAAAGTGGGAAGTTGCAGAAGGTGCGTTCAATTACTTTAAAGGACGCACCAGACTTGGTTGAGTGGCTCACTCAGCCTTATTCTTCTGCACCCTCCTCATCCTCTCGATCTGCACCCTCTTCTTCACTCTCTGCTATGTGCACCCCCAAAGACACTACCACCAACAACACCACCACCACCACATACCTTCCGCTTGAGTGCAAATGGGGGCCTTCATGCTCCAGTGTTTTAATAGGGACCCCCGTATAAAAAGCATGAGGGTCAAGGACCAGTACTGGGTGGCAACGTACTTAGATCCCCGGTACAAACACAAAATGGCGGAAATGTTACCGCCGTCGCAGAGGGCTGTCAGAATGCAGCACTTCCAGGCCTTGCTTCGAGAAATGCTGCATTCTGCTTTTGCGTGCGCTGGCAGAGGAGCAATTCCCACTCCCAGAGAAGGATTTGCGGGTACCAATCCAACAGCGCCTGCAAGAAGAGGCCGGTTTGAAGATGTGTTGGTGACTTCGGATATGAGGTCATTCTTTCAGCCGACCCATCGACAGGTGTCATCCGGATCCAGCATCAGGGAACGCCTAGACCGTCAGGTGTCCGACTACATTGGGTTAACGGCCGATGTGGACGCTCTGAGGAGTGATGAACCCCTAGACTACTGGGTGGGCAGGCTTGACCTCTGGCCAGAGCTTGCCCAATTTGCAATCGAACTGTTGGCTTGCCCCTCATCCAGTGTCCTGTCCGAAAGGACGTTCAGCGCAGCAGGGGGGATTGTGACCGATAAGCGTACTCGCCTAGCTCACGACAGTGTTAACTACCTCACATTTCTAAAAATGAATGAGGCATGGATCTCGGAGGAATTCAACACATGTGATCAGTAGACCATGTATATGTCTATAAACAATTTTTGGAATCAAGCACACAGACCTTCTTAATTCATTTGGCTCACTTCCCTGACCCAAAAAAGCACACCGTACTATATGCCCCTACCCTCCTCTTTGAAGAGGTTGAGCGGTGTCATATTTCTACTGGGGCTGCTTATTATGAGGGGTTCCCACCATCCCTGTGCTGTGCTGACTTCCTCCTGGGTGTTCTTATTATGAGGGGCTCCCACCATCCCTGTGCTGTGCTGACTTCCTCCTGGGGGTTCTTATTATGAGGGGCTCCCACCATCCCTGTGCTGTGCTGACTTCCTCCTGGGGGTTCTTATTATGAGGGGATCACACCATCCCTGTGCTGTGCTGACTTCCTCCTGGGGCTGCTTACGGTGCTGCTGTCAGCGCTGTATGTCACGGAGCTGCTGTCAGCGCTGTATGTCACGGAGCTGCTGTCAGCGCTGTATGTCACGGAGCTGCTGTCAGCGCTGTATGTCACGGAGCTGCTGTCAGCGCTGTATGTCACGGAGCTGCTGTCAGCGCTGTATGTCACGGAGCTGCTGTCAGCGCTGTATGTCACGGAGCTGCTGTCAGCGCTGTATGTCACGGTGCTGCTGTCAGCGCTGTATGTCACGGAGCTGCTGTCAGCGCTGTATGTCACGGAGCTGCTGTCAGTGCTGTATGTCACGGAGCTGCTGTCAGCGCTGTATGTCACGGAGCTGCTGTCAGCGCTGTATGTCACGGAGCTGCTGTCAGCGCTGTATGTCACGGTGCTGCTGTCAGCGCTGTATGTCACGGAGCTGCTGTCAGCGCTGTATGTCACGGAGCTGCTGTCAGTGCTGTATGTCACGGAGCTGCTGTCAGCGCTGTATGTCACGGAGCTGCTGTCAGCGCTGTATGTCACGGAGCTGCTGTCAGCGCTGTATGTCACGGTGCTGCTGTCAGCGCTGTATGTCACGGAGCTGCTGTCAGCGCTGTATGTCACGGAGCTGCTGTCAGCGCTGTATGTCACGGAGCTGCTGTCAGCGCTGTATGTCACGGAGCTGCTGTCAGCGCTGTATGTCACGGAGCTGCTGTCAGCGCTGTATGTCACGGTGCTGATGTCAGTGCTCTGTATTACGGTGCTGCTGTCAGTGCTCTGTATCTCCTGCACCCTCTTGTTTGCCTACCCTGGTCCCTGACCTTCCCTCTCCTCCATTGCCTTCATTAGCTCCATAGTCCTGAATTGTCAGAACAATTTCCCAAATAAAAAAAAAATGCTTGTAGTTATCGATCCCAAATTCACCTCATACATGTATTATGCTATTGTCCAGGTGGTGGGACTACGTGCTACCCCCTAATAATTACCCCGTGGCCGCAAATTCGACCTAAAGGTTTGCGAAATTCGCCTCCCATTGAAGTCAATGGAGCCCGCGGCGAACGGTCGTTTTCGCGAACGTTTGTGCCCGTTCGCGTTTCGCGTTCGCGAAACGTCCCGTCGGAAGTTCGTCCATCACTACTAGTGATGGCCAAATGGTTCGCCCGGCGGTCGTTTCGCGGCAAATTTCGGCTGTTCGCGGTACGCCCGTTCGGTGGACTATTGGCGCCGTTCGCCCGGCGGACTTACGTGTTTACTGTGTAAAAGAACTTTGACCTATGATGACACATCCATCATGGGGTACAGGACAGCCAATTGAGACATTACAGCACATGGACACTTGGACATTCCCCCTAACTTATAAATACACCCGATCCGGCGGCCATTTTACATTGTTTATTCTGTCACTATAGGGAGAGGTTGCTGTGGTGTGGAGCAGGGAGAGATTACAGTGACCCAAATCGCTAGCTATTTGGTACACAAAAGTTATTTTCAGGACTGGTATAGGTGTTAGGTGTAGTTCAGGATAGGCAGTGCTGTGCTAGTGATTGTTGCAGCAGCCTGAGTGTCTTTTGTCAGTTTAGAGAAAGGGACAGGACAGTGTGTGCTGCAGGGACAGCCAGTTTAGTCATTAGCTGTTACTATCAGGTCCACAAAAGTGCTATTTCTTTTTTTTTTTGAAAATTTATGTTTATTGAAAATTTTGTAACACACATATAACATACAAACGTACAAAAGAGTCCCCAAAACAAAAACCCCAAACCCCCACCCCCACCCAACAAACTCCTCCTTGTGCAGCCCTCCGCTCAACTTCTTAGCTCATTTTATGAACACAACCGTATCTCCCATACAACAAAAATAACTCATACCGTATCTGATGATTTTAATACCCAAAATGAAGATGTAGACCAACCCAAATATAGCAGCACCCGCCCCACCCCTCCCCCACCCCTCAGGAGGTGCACCTCCCGCCTAGCAATTAATTTACAGTATCTGCAGCATCAAGCCAGCATCTCCACACCCTCTCAAACTTAGTAGGACACCCTCTACTGAGATAAGTGGCTTTGTATAGCGGCAAAGCTTTATTAATTAAACCCTTCCAGTAGGAAATCGTAGGAGGTGCAGGTTTCTTCCAGCATAACAGGATAGCTTTACGTGCATAAAATAACGCCAGAGAAATCAGAGTCCTCTGCGCCTTTCGAGGTGCCAACTCCTCCACCAGCCTGAGCAAACACGTCGCGACCGTGACCGGAATCGGCACCGAAAGTACAGACTGTAAGACCTGCGTCACACCCTTCCAGAACTCAACAATCTGCGGACACAGCCAAAACACATGATCAAAGTCAGCTCGGTCAGCTGTGCAACGCCGGCATCCCTCCGCACCCGTACCATAAATTCTGGCCAGTCTAGCCGGGGTGTAATATATTCTATGCAGTAATTTAAACTGAATAAGTCTGTCCCTAGCCGAGACTAGGGTCTGAAACGGGTAGCCCCACATGTCATCCCAATCCTCCCCGTCAAAGTCAGGTACCAAGGCACTCCAAATGTCTCTACATTTTTGGACAGGCTTCGGTCTGCCATGGAACAACAGTCTGTACACTACGGAAAGAGGCTTTTTCAGGTCCTCCGTCCGCAGCGTCTTCTCCAGAGGCAACACTCCCATCTCCACAGCCCCAGTACCGAACTGAGAGAGAAAAGCGTGCCGCAACTGCAGGTATCGAAAGAAATACCAATTTGGAAGATCATATTGACCCTTAAGCTGATCAAACGTTAAAAGTTTTCCCCGTCCTACCACATGTTTCAATTGTTTAACACCAACTTTGGCCCATATAATCGGATCTGGGATTTCTCCAAAGTGCGGCAATTTAGGATTAAACCACAGAGGAGTGTCAGGAGACCAACTCCCCTCTGGTTGTTTCAGCAAGGCCTGCACCTTGTCCCAGGCCCGTATTGTTGCTCTCATCGAGGCCGTCAGCTCCAATGAAGCCTTCGGACCTCTATACACCAAATAAGACAGGCTTTCGTACGAGCC
This sequence comes from Lithobates pipiens, assembly GCF_037356315.1. NCBI lineage: Eukaryota > Metazoa > Chordata > Amphibia > Anura > Ranidae > Lithobates > Lithobates pipiens. The sequence goes on along the minus strand of NW_027507785.1, from coordinate 187,971,716 downwards.
CAACAGAGCCGCCTCCAGCACATTTGCCGAATCCCCGTCCTCCCGCGTCAGCCAGCGGCCAGCAACCACCATTTGCCCAGCTAGATAATATTTAAAAAGATCTGGCAGTGCCAAACCACCTTGACCCCATGGCTCCTGCAAAACCCTAAGGCTTATTCTGGGGTGCGTAGTGGCCCATAAAAAGGAGCCAAAAAGACTGTTGACCCGCCCAAAAAACGAACAGGGAACCCAAATTGGAGAATTACGCAGAAAATAGAGAAATACTGGCAGAACCTTCATTTTAAGCAAATTAACCCTACCAATGAGGGACAGTGGCAGATGCTTCCAAGCTTCCAACTGAACCTTAGCCCTGGTCAACAAGGGGGAGAGATTCAGAGACATATAATCGCCCACTCTCGGTGAAACTTTCACTCCCAAGTACTTAAATTCTTGCACCCAGGCAATGGGAACTCTCGTGGTTGCCAGCTCTCGCGCCCCCCCATCTATATCCATCAAGTTGGACTTCTCCCAATTGACCCGGAGTCCAGAGAACTCAGCAAATTTGTCAAGCACCCCGAACACTGCCTCCAAGGAGGGCCCTGCATCCTTCAAGAAGAGGAGCATGTCATCCGCATAGAGCGCAATGCACTCCCTAATACCCCCCACCTCCAGAGCACCCACCCCAGGCGATTGCCTCAAGGCTATAGCCAGTGGTTCTATAGCCAATGCAAACAAAAATGGGGATAGTGGACACCCCTGACGCGTGCCCCTACTAACGCTAAACTGCGGCGAGACCGAGTCAGCTATTTTAATACCCGCCTGTGGCGAACTATACAACAAAGTAATCCAGGTGACATAGATCTCCCCAAAGCCCATGCTCCGCAGAACCCTCAACAGGTATTGCCAGTCCACCGAATCAAAGGCCTTGGCCATATCCAGGGAAACCACTACTCTAGATCCTTTTTCAGTGGGTGCAAGTTGTAGGTGGGTAAACAATCTGCGTAAATTAGTGTCAGTAGACTTCTGCGGTATGAACCCCGTCTGATCAATATCCACCAAAGTCGTGATAACCTTAGAGAGTCTTGTAGCCAGCACCTTCGTGAGAATTTTTAAATCTTGGTTCAGCAACGAAATTGGTCTATACGAAGAGCACTCAAGAGGGTCCTTGTCCGGCTTCGGTAGCAGGATCACCTGCGCCTCCAGCAGAGATGCTGGGAGACACCTGTGTTCCAAGCAGTAGTCATATAATTGTTTAAGTCTAGGAACCAATGCTTCCATATGTTGTCTATACCACTCGATGCAGAAGCCGTCCGACCCAGGGGATTTACGGGCAGGAAAGGACCTAATAGCCCTTTCAATTTCTTCCGTCGTAATATCAGCCTCCAGATAATCCCTATCCGTCTCGGTCAGCCTCGGGATCTGCAATGATGCCAACACCCCGTCCAACTCCGCTATGTCATAGGTCGGTATGGGTGCATATAACGTCTTGTAGTATTCCACAAATGCGTCCAGTATGTCTGTTGGGATCGTCAGTAGGTCACCCTGAGCATTTTTTATACAAGGGATATTAGTCGGGACCCTTTGCTCCGCCACCAACATGGCTAACAGTTTACCATTCTTGTCCCCTTGTTCAAAAATGGATTCCGCCATTTTCATCCTAGACGTGTGTGTCAGGTCAGAATAATGGAGTGCTAACGCACGCCTTGCCTCCAACAGGCTACCATAAGTGACATCAGACTGATTAGTCGCGTAGTCCAAGGCACACACCCTCTCCCTGTCCTGTAATTCTTGCTCTACCTGATTATGGGACCTACGGGCCTGTTTAATGGCTGAAATATAGTGCCCCCGCATACAAGCTTTAAAGGCATCCCACACAACACCGGGGTCCGCAGACCCCTCGTTGTCTTCCCAATACTGCACCAGAAGTGGTGCCACTTGAGAGGATACCTCTTCCACCTCCAACCACCCCGGGTTTAATTTCCACCCCCTCCCCACAGGACCTAAGTTGGATCCAATGTGAATAGACAGGGGAGAATGGTCCGAAATACCACCCGCCAAATATTTTGCCCCCCCTACCACCTGTAGCATGGATGCATTGGCAAATGCCAGATCTATTCTCGAGGAGGATTTATGAGTTTTAGAGAGATGGGAATACCCTCTGGTGACAGGGTTTTTCCAACGCCATAGCTCCATCAGGGAGGCAGCCGCTGCCCAGGCAGACAGATCCGCCGAGGCCACCCTAGATGCGTTGGACGAATCCAAAGCTGTAGATAAAATAGCATTAAAGTCCCCTGCTATAAGGAGAGGGAGATGCAAGTAGGGCGCCAATTTACCCAATAAATCATACAGAATCTGGATCTGAAATGGGGGTGGAACATAAACATTCACTAGCACCATCCTAGACCCCCCAATGTCAGCTACCATCACCAAAAACCTGCCACCCGGATCCGAGATCACATGGTGAATGGTGCACGGCACCACCTTACTAATTAAAATTGATACTCCCCTGGAATAAGTAGAATAAGTAGCATGTAGTGCCCTCTGTACCCAGGCTCTACGTAAGGCCAGTACCCTGCTCCCATCCAGATGCGTCTCCTGCAGGAACACCACATGCGGGCTGATAGACTTAAGATACTGAAACATTACAGCTCTTCGGAATTTATCATTAAGACCTCTAACATTCCATGAAACTATATTAAACCTGGAACCTGCCATCATTCCCCATATGAATCATGAAACGGCAGATGAAATACATATGATACCTGTGACACATACAGTTGAATACTAAAAGCACACATAACATTGAGCATAGAATTAGACAATATACCTTGGAGGGCTGCACCTAACAAACCTCCCTCCCCTTGAACCCCATAAACACCCTGCTGTCGTGTAACAACACAAAAAAACTCGTACACGCAGCCTATCCCCAAACCAAGTTCAAAAACAGTCCTGGAAGGCATGGCCTCGATGGGTCAAAAAAGGACCCCTAGACCGTAAAACAAAAACCCGCGAACCAAAAAAGGTTCACGTGTAGACAAACAGTACAAAAAAACCTGGACATAGTGTTCATGTGCCTGGAGCTCCTGCTCCGCTTACCACCCGACAATCCGTTGGCATGAACATCGGGACAACCCTTTCCTCCACCACCCCCACCAATCCCCTGGTCCAGATGGGAGCAACAACAAAAGAGGAGGTTGTATAGTCAATCTTGGCAGAGGGCCCCACCCGAGGCAGGGAACCCACAGGAGACCATATAGGAAAAGCGGACATCAACCGCCCCCACCCACCCCCCACCCCCAACCAAAAAGAAGAGAAAGTCAAGCTCCTGGCAGGATAACCAAAAAAATATTGCTGGAGGGGGTTCCATCTTCAGAAAACCAGGCCACCCCTCAACTTGGCAGCAACCACAAACGGCAACAAAAAAATGAATAAAATAAAGAAAAGGAGGAAGGCCGGTGGTTGTAGGCAGCCCACTTTTGGCAATCAAAAGCACCTCAACTGGCCATTTACAGCGACTGTAGCCATTGATCCGCCTCCGCAGGCGACTCAAAGAATTTCACCGATCCTCCGTGTTGCACCCGCAGTCGGCTGGGATAAAGCACTTCAGCTCCCGCTCCCGCAGCCTTCTTCTGATATCTGTAAATGTCTTGTGTCGTCGCTGCAGATCAGCTGAGAAGTCAGGATACAGGTGCACCGTCGTGTTCTCGAAAGGTAGGTTCTGATGTTTACGAGCCTCCCGCAGGATCCGGTCCCGGTCCCTAAAATTGAGAAAGCGTACAAGGAATGGTCTAGGAGGGGCCCCCGGAGGACCCCGACTGGTCGGGACCCTGTGGGCCCTCTCCACCACATACGTCGGGGGCACATCCGTCAAATGTAGCAAGGATTTGAAGAAATCTTCAGCAAACTCAGCCGGACGGTCTCCCTCAGCCCCCTCCGGTAGGCCCAGTACCCGGACATTGTTTCTCCGCAAATGGTTTTCGGCGTCATCGGACTTGGCCACCAGATTCTGGACCGTTCTCTGCAGTGCTTGAATGGCCTCATCATGACGGTGAGTAGTGTCTTCCGTCGCCGAAATGCGCGTTTCAGTTTCTGAGAGCCTGCCCCGGAATTTGTCAAAGTCAGCTCTTATAAGATTGCATTCCTCCGCTAGGTGATCTATGCGTACCAGCAAAGAAGTCCTGCTCTGTTCAATTGCCGCAAGAATAACTGTGGTATCATTAGCCGGCGGCACCGTGGGAGCAGATGAATTAGCCTCCTGTGGGGCCGCCTGCTCCATATCTGCCATTAAAGCCTTGAATTGATTTAAAAAATCACTGGGATTCTGAACCGGCTGTAGCTGTGCTTTCTTGGCCGCAGACTTCCCCTTGGAGGGCATGGAGAGGAGGCAACAGGCCAGCCGGCCTGAGATGTGCTTGTGTGCAGTAGAGAGGGTGCGCCCCTTTAAGGATACTCAAACACAGGGATACAGGCAAGGATGATTGGTATAACTAGCAACACAGTTCTGGTAGCCCTCAGGAACTTCTCACTGCCAGCAATAGGATGATAGATCATGTAAAGGGATGTGCTATGCACTGAGGAGTGGAAGAGTAGCCCTTTAAAAGTCACAGTTCATGTGCCCAGCAAGAAGAGCAACCAGGAAGGACACTAGGGCAGTCAACCACTCTCCCACACCTCTCCCCACCTCTCCTGTGCATACACCTGTATCCCCAACACAGCACTCACCGCCCCAGCAGGGATAGTAAAGGGCCTCCGGACAGCCTGTAGGCCTCCCAATGGCGGATACACCGCTGCGCGGCCGAGGGCGGCAGAGAGTAACACTGTGGCAGTAGCTTTCAGTAGGGCCCGAGGGTCCGGTTCCGGACAGCGTCTCCTCCGTTCCTCTCTCCCGCGGAGCCGAACGTCCGCTCTGAGTACTCCACTGCGGCCAGTCCGGAGGCTCCACAGGCCGCAAGATGGCGGCCGGATCCCGCGAGGCGACTAGGCCGCAATCCACGGAGCCGCTAGAAGCACCGGTCGTGGCCCCAAAATGCTGCTCCGCCGCTCCACGGGGTGTCCGGAATGCAGGGGATATCGTGTGGTCCCCCCCAAAGTCAAGCAGGCGTAGGATGGAGAAGGATTGATTTCAGGATGGCAGGAGCTCCAGCATTCACGTCCTGCTCGGTCTACATCCGGCCACGCCCCCGGCACAAAAGTGCTATTTCAATTATTGTTCCAGTAGCCTCTGTTTTGTCAGTTTACATAGGGACAGGCAGGAAGCAGTGTGTGAGGCAGTGAGGGTCAGTTTAATCAGTAGCTGTTACTATTAGTTCCGCAAAGGTTATTTTCAGGACTGGTATCAGTGGTATGGTAATAGGCTTGTACACGTATAATATTCTTTCTTTCAAATATAGAAAGAACATTATACTTGACTGCTGCCCTTCTGCTGCAGTCTGCTAATCATTCACAACCCACTTGTTCCACAAAGCTCCTTATAAGGACTGGTAACTTGGTCTGTCTAGAGTGCTACAGTACATAAGGTTGAGTGAGGTACAGTCTGCCATTCCATAAGGACTGGTATAGGTCCACAGTACATAGGGTTGAGGTGCACTACTGCTGACCGCTGCCCTATACTGCAGCAGTCCTTCATCGGTATAGGGACTGACGTACAGTCTGCTAATCACTCACACACAACCTACTTGGTCCTCAAAGGTCCTTATAAGGACTGGTAAGGTATAGGGTACTACAGTACATAGGTTTGAGTGAGGTACAGTCTGCCATTCTATAAGGACTGGTATCGGTCCACAATACATAGGGTTGAGGTGCACTACTGCTGACCACTGCCCTATACTGCAGCAGTCCTTCATCGGTATAGGGACTGACGTACAGTCTGCTAATCACTCACACACAACCTACTTGGTCCACAAAGGTCCTTATAAGGACTGGTAAGGTATAGGGTACTACAGTACATAGGGTTGAGTGAGGTACAGTCTGCCATTCTATAAGGACTGGTATCGGTCCACAATACAAAGGGTTGAGGTGCACTACTGCTGACCGCTGCCCTATACTGCAGCAGTCCTTCATCGGTATAGGGACTGACGTACAGTCTGCTAATCACTCACACACAACCTACTTGGTCCACAAAAGTCCTTATAAGGACTGATAACTTGGTCTGTCTAGGGTGCTACAGTACATAGGGTTGAGTGAGGTACAGTCTGCCATTCTATAAGGACTGGTATAGGTCCACAATACATAGGGTTGAAGTGCACTACTGCTGACCGCTGCCCTATACTGCAGCAGTCCTTCATCGGTATAGGGACTGACGTACAGTCTGCTAATCACTCACACACAACCTACTTGGTCCACAAAGGTCCTTATAAGGACTGGTAAGGTATAGGGTACTACAGTACATAGGTTTGAGTGAGGTACAGTCTGCCATTCTATAAGGACTGGTATCGGTCCACAATACATAGGGTTGAGGTGCACTACTGCTGACCGCTGCCCTATACTGCAGCAGTTCTTCATCGGTATAGGGACTGACGTACAGTCTGCTAATCACTCACACACAACCTACTTGGTCCACAAAGGTCCTTATAAGGACTGGTAAGGTATAGGGTACTACAGTACATATGGCTGAGTGAGGTACAGTCTGCCATTCTATAAGGACTGGTATCGGTCCACAATACATAGGGTTGAGGTGCACTACCGCTGACTGACCGCTGCCCTATACTGCAGCAGTCCTTCATCGGTATAGGGACTGAGAGTTTTGTCACAGGGTAATTTAAAAAATGACAGGCAGAGAAAGAGGCAGGCCCTTCCGCAGGGGTGGTAGGGGTAGGGCAAGAGCAACAGGCTTGAGCCAAAGTGGGAAGTTGCAGAAGGTGCGTTCAATTACTTTAAAGGACACACCAGACTTGGTTGAGTGGCTCGCTCAGCCTTACTCTTCTGCACCCTCCTCATCCTCTCGATCTGCACCCTCTTCTTCACTCTCTGCTATGTGCACCCCCAAAGACACTACCACCAACACCACTACCACCACCACCACATACCTTCCGCTTGAGTCACAAGAATTATTTTCCGATCCATATCAAGACATTTCTGATGCGCAGCCGCTCTTGGCATTGGATCAGGAAGAGGAGGTAGCAACAACTGCCACTCAGCAGTCTGACGACAGTACCCAGATCAGCCCGAGGAGGAGGTTGGTCCCCGGTGTTGCTGCCTACTCCGAGATCTCTACTTATAGCGGTGGGGAAGGTGACGTCGATGATGACGTGTCTAGTGATGTCACGTGGGTGCCCACAAGAGAGGAAGAGGAGGGGAGTTCAGAGGGAGATATGGACCAGCAGATAGGGAGGAGAAGCAGGAATAACTTACATTGCACAGGAGGGACAAAGCAGACTGCTAATGTATCAGGAGCGAGTCATCGACCATGTACGGTCACATCTGGCGCTCCCAGGATGCCGGCACATGGCTCCGCAGTGTGGGCTTTTTTTAATGTGTCCGCTGCTGACAATAGTGTTCCCATCTGCAATCTTTGCAGTCAACGCATAAGCCCAACACTCATCTAGGGACGACCGCCTTAAGAAGGCACATGACCTGCATTACCGAGCCCAATGGGAGCAACGGAACACACAAAGCCACACTCCAGGCTCTCACCGTCCAGCCTCGTCTTCTACTTCTCCTTCTCCTCTCTCCTCACAATTGTCCTCCGCTCCACCTTCCATCACGCCAAACTCAAGTTTTTCTGCAAAAGGGCGGGCTTCCGTGGGCCTAATGTTCGAGCGTAAAAAAATGATGACGCCGGATAACCCTCTTGCCCAACGGTTGACGGCTGGCTTGTCAGAACTGATAGCCCGCCAACTACTGCCATATAAACTGGTGGACTCGGAGGCCTTTCGAAAATTTGTGGCCATTGGAACACCACAATGGAAGGTCCCAGGAAGGAAGTATTTCTCAGAGAAGGGCATCCCAGAGCTATATGGCCATGTTCAGCGGCAAGTGAATGTATCTCTGGCACACAGTGTCGGTGCCAAGATACATCTGACCACAGACACGTGGTCTAGCAAACACGGGCAGGGAAGGTATATCACTTTTACTGCCCACTGGGTGAACCTTCTGACGGCGTCAAGCATGCAACCCGTGGCACCCGTGTAGATTTGGTTTTACCGCCACGGATTGCATGCAGGCCTGGCTCTTCTTCTCCTCCTCCTACTCCATCCTCCTCCCTCTCCTCCTCGGCTGACTCCTCCTTTTCCGCTGCTAGCGTCTCTTCCGCTGCGCCGCCCAAGCTCCCCAGAACCTATTCAAGATGCCAGGTGAGACGTTGCCATGCCGTGCTGCGTCTGTTGTGCCTGGAAGCCAAGAGCCACACTGGCCTGGCACTCCTTTCAGCTTTGCGTTCACAGGCAGATCAGTGGCTAACACCGCTCAATTTGACAGTTGGTAAAGTGGTGTGTGACAACGGTGCCAATCTGCTGAGCGCATTGAAACAGGGCAAAATCACGCACGTGCCATGCATGGCACACGTCTTAAACTTGGTCGTGCAGCGATTCGTTGTCAAATACCCTGGGGTCCAGGACATCTTGCGGCAGGCAAGGGAAATCTCAGCCCATTTCAGAAGATCTTACACGGCCATGGCTCGCCTTGCTGACATTCAGCGGCGACACAATCTGCCGGTCAGACGTCTTATTTGCGATTGCCCGATGCGATGGAACTCAACCTTCTATATGCTTGATAGGCTGCTCCAGCAGAAACGTGCAGTTAACGTCTACCTGTATGAACTCTGCGGCAGAACAGGTTCTGGGGAGCTGGGTTTTTTTTCCCCACGCCAGTGGCTGCTCATGCGCGACGCATCCAGACTTCTGCGGCCATTTGAGGAGATCGCCAAACTGGTCAGTCGCAGCCATGGCGCCATCAGTGACATGGTACCTTATGCCTTCTTTATGGAGCGTGCATTGTGTCGTGTCATTGATCAAGCTGTGGAGGAGCAGGTGCGGGAAGATGAGGAAGTCGCAATGCTGGATGAATTCCCAGGGGGGCTACTCTATCTGAGACAAGTCAACAACAGGAGTCTGAAGAGCAGTCAGAGGAGGATGGTCCCGGGGCAGATGATGAGGAGCAAGAAGAGCATGCTTTAAACCTTTCTGGGATCCCTGTTGTTGTGCGTGGATGGGGAGAGGAGAATGAAGAGGACGACATTATCCTGGATGATGAGCAGGAGTCAGGCCACCACACCGCTTCCAGTTTAGTGCAAATGGGGGCCTTCATGCTCCAGTGTTTTAATAGGGACCCCCATATAAAAAGCATAAGGGTCAAGGACCAGTACTGGGTGTCAACGTACTTAGACCCTCGGTGCAAACACAAAATGGCGGAAATGTTACCACCGTCACAGAGGGCTGTCAGAATGGAGCACTTCCAGGCCTTGTTTTGAGAAATGCTGCATTCTGCTTTTGCGTGCGCTTGCAGAGGAGCAATTCCCTCTCTCAGAGAAGGAGTTGCGGGTACCAATCCAACAGCGCCTGCAAGAAGAGGCTGGTTTGAAGATGTGTTGGTGACTTCTGATATGAGGTCATTCTTTCAGCCGACCCATCGACAGGTGTCATCCGGATCCAGCATCAGGGAATGCCTAGACCGTCAGGTGTCTGACTACATCGGGTTATCGGCCGATGTGGACGCTCTGAGGAGTGATGAACCCCTGGACTACTGGGTGGGCAGGCTTGACTTCTGGCCAGAGCTTGCCCAATTTGCAATCGAATTGTTGGCTTGCCCCTCATCCAGTGTCCTGTCTGAAAGGACGTTCAGCGCAGCAGGGGGGATTGTGACCGATAAGCGTACTTGCCTAGCTCACGACAGTGTTAACTACCTCACATTTCTAAAAATGAATGAGGCATGGATCTCGGAGGAATTCAACACATATGACCATGTATATGTCTATAAACAATTTTTTTAATAGAGCACACAGACCTTCTTTCTTCATTTGGCTCACTTCCTTGTACAAAAAAAGCACACCGTACTATATGCCCGTACCCTCCTGTTTAAAGAGGTTGAGCGGTGTCATATTTCTTCTGGGGCTGCTTATTATGAGGGACTCCCAACATCCCTGTGCTGTGCTGACTTCCTCCTGGGGCTGTACCTCTGCTGTGCATATTATGAGGGGCTTCCACCATCCCTGTGCTATGCTCATTATGAGGGGCTCCCACCATCCCTGTGCTATGCTGACATCCTCCTGGGGCTGCTTATTATGAGGGGCTCCCACCATCCCTGTGCTGTGCTGACTTCCTCCTGGGGCTGTACCTCTGCTGTGCATATTATGAGGGGCTCCCACCATCCCTGTGCTATGCTCATTATGAGGGGCTCCCACCATCCCTGTGCTATGCTCATTATGAGGGTCTCCCACCATCCCTGTGCTGTGCGGACTTCCTCCTGGGGCTGCTTATTATGAGGGGCTCCCACCATCCCTGTGCTATGCTGACATCATCCTGGGGCTGCTTATTATGAAGGGCTCCCACCATCCCTGTGCTGTGCTGACTTCCTCCTGGGGCTGTACCTCTGCTGTGTATATTATGAGGGGCTCCCACCATCCCTGTGCTATGCTCATTATGAGGGGCTCCCACCATCCCTGTGCTATGCTCATTACGAGGTGCTCCCACCATCCCTGTGTTATGCTCATTATGAGGGGCTCCCACCATCCCTGTGCTGTGCTGACTTCCTCCTGGGGCTGCTTATTATGAGGGGCTCCCACCATCCCTGTGCTATGCTGACATCCTCCTGGGGCTGCTTATTATGAGGGGCTCCCACCATCCCTGTGCTGTGCTGACTTCCTCCTGGGGCTGTACCTCTGCTGTGCATATTATGAGGGGCTCCCACCATCCCTGTGCTATGCTCATTATGAGGGGCTCCCATCATCCCTGTGCTTTTCTCATTTTGAGGGGTTTCCACCATCCCTGTGCTGTGCTGACTTCCTCCTGGGGCTGCTTATTATGAGGGGCTCCCACCATCCCTGCGATATGCTGACATCCTCCTGGGGCTGCTTATTATGAGGGGCTCCCACCATCCCTGTGCTGTGCTGACTTCCTCCTGGGGCTGTACCTCTGCTGTGCAAATTATGAGGGGCTCCCCCCATCCCTGTGCTATGCTCATTATGAGGGGCTCCCACCATCCCTGTGCTATGCTCATTATGAGGGGCTTCCACCATCCCTGTGCTATGCTGACTTCCTCCTGGGGCTGCTTATTATGAGGGGCTCCCACCATCCCTGTGCTGTGCTGACTTCCTCCTGGGGCTGTACCTCTGCTGTGCATATTATGAGGGGCTCCCACCACCCCTGTGCTATGCTCATTATGAGGGGCTACCACCATCCCTGTGCTATGCTGACTTCCTCCTGGGGCTGCTTACAGTGCATGTGTCAGTGCTGTATATCACGGTGCTGGTGTCAGTGCTTTATGTCAAGCTGCTGATGTCAGTGCTCTCTATCACGGTGCTGATGTCAGTGCTCTCTATCATGGTGATGGTGTCAGATCACTCTATCACGGTGCTGGTGTCAGTGCTTTATGTCATGCTGCTGATGTCAGTGCTCTCTATCACAGTGCTGGTGTCAGTGCTGAATATCACGGCGCAGGTGTCATTGCTTTATGTCACGCTGCTGATGTCAGTGCTCTCTATCACAGTGCTAGTGTCAGATCACTCTATCACGGTGCAGGTGTCAGTGCTGTATATCATGGTGCTGGTGTCAGTGCTTTATGTCACGCTGCTGATGTCAATGCTCTCTATCACGCTGCTGATGTCAGTGCTCTCTATCACGGTGCTGATGTCAGTGCTCTCTACCACGGTGCTGGTGTCAGATCACTCTATCACGGTGCAGGTGTCAGTGCTGTATATCACAGTGCTGGTGTCAGTGCTTTATGTCACGCTGCTGATGTCAGTGCTCTCTACCACGGTGCTGGTGTCAGATCACTCTATCACTGTGCAGGTGTCAGTGTTTTATGTCACGGTGCTGATGTCAGTGCTCTCTATCACGGTGCAGGTGTCAGTGCTCTAAATCATGGTGCTGGTGTCAGATCACTCTATCACGGTGCAGGTGTCAGTGTTTTATGTCACGGTGCTGATGTCAGTGCTCTCTATCACGGTGCTGGTGTCAGATCACTCTATCACGGTGCTGGTGTCAGTGCTCTATATCACAGTGCTGGTGATCATCTCCTGCACCCTCCTCTTTGCCTACCCTGACCTTCCCTCTCCTCCATTGCCTTCATGCGCTCCACAGTCCTGAATTGTCACAATTTCACATATAAAAAAAGAATGCTTGTAGTTGTCGATCCCAGATTCACCTCATACATGTGTTATGTCATTGGCCATGTGGTGGGACTATGTGTGCACAGCTAGTAATTATTTTGTGGCTGCAAATATGACCTGTAGGTTTGTAAAGTTCGCCTCCCATTGAAGTCAATGGGGCCCGCCGCAAACGTTACGGTTCACGAACTATCGTCCGCGTTCGCGGTTCGCGTTCGCGTAACGTCCCGTCGGAAGTTCATCCATCACTACACATAAGCAAATAGATATTTTCTAATTAACAGAAATTACATTACATTCCTTCACACGCTTCCCCCAAAAGGTGCCAAATAAGGCACAGGAGGTAAGTGTGGCTTCCCCTTTTAGGTGGAGCTACACTTTAAAGGGAAACACCAAAGAAGAGCTATCATTTATTTTACTGTTCTGCCCCTTATAGAATAAGGTACATTTAGTACTTGTCCCATGTTGCTAGGTGATTCCTAAATCTAGCTGTGAGGTTGGGAATGATGCCACTTCCCCCAACCCTCCACGGCCATTCAACAACAGCTAGGAAGTAGTTGGCTGCTTCTTACTACGACTTGTTTAAGCTCTAAGCATTTTCCAAAGGGAAGCTGTCACATTTACCGGTAGTGGTAACACCGCCAATAAATGTATGGCTAATAGGACTAATTCCTGCAGCCAATGGAGGTTTGCCTAAGGAGGTGGGCAAATGGGCTATTTAGTTTACGTGTGTGAATTCAAACCTCATTCCTAGTCTTCTACATACATAACTCCACATACTGTACATACCATTGTTGGACTGTATCTACACCCCATCTGTTTGGCATCTAATCTTTCCTGACTAGACTGATTAGCATCCAGAATCATGGAGTACATGGAGTAAGACATGGTTCGATTTTGCTGTACCGGCCGAGATTCAAACGTTAATGGGCAGGCTGAATGTACCAAGTTGATCGATAGATCAACTTGAGTACAACTAGCAATAATCATTGTCTCCTCTCAGCGGGGTCAGCTCTACCTGGCTTGGCAGGAGGGATTCCCCTGTCAACACTGTCTGTGTTGATGGGAAAATCATGTGAATGAATGAATGAATGAAATACTTATATAGCGCACAATGCGAACTGAATCGCCTCTAGGCGCTGTGGCGAGCTTTGATCATCTGCTAAAAGAGGAAGGTCTTGAGTTTTTTCCTAAAAGCCAGGTGATTTTCTTCCAGGCGGATGTTTATTGGTAGAGCATTCCATAGCCGAGGTCCTTGGACAGCGAATCTCCGATCCCCCTTGGATTTATACCGGGCTTTGGGCACGAGGAGGAGGTTTTTGTTGGCTGATCGAAGACTGCGGTTTGGTGTGTAATGATTTATTTTCTCCATTAGGTATTGCGGAGCTTCTCTATGCACGCATTTGTGGGTGAGGCAAAGGGTCTTGAACGTGATCCGATTTTTTACGGTTAGCCAATGTAAGCTCCTCAGTGAAGGAGAAATGGATTCCCAGGGTTTTTTTCCTGTTATCAGCCTTGCCGCCGTGTTTTGGATCAGTTGTAATCGCGCAAGTTGATATTGTGGTAATCCTATGTAAAGCGAGTTTGCGTAGTCCAGTCGTGAATTAATGATTGTTCCAACTACCACTGCTTTGTCATTCTTTGGGATAAAAGGGATGAGTCTGCGAAGCATGCGCAGCAGATGGTGAGATCGACTGACTACTGCTCCTATTTGCGCATCCATTGACATTTGTGCGTCTAAAATAACCCCGAGACTCTTGGCTTTGGTCTTTGGGGAGATAGTCTGCCCAAAGACGGTTGGTGGAGACCAGGAATGTGAATTTCTTTCCTGTAAAATGTGGTGCACCACGTATGTCCAGCCTTAGTGAAATGAAGCCCCATGCACATGGGCTGAATGTGAGGAGACATCAGCCAATCAAATAAAAAAATGTCCGACATTCGGCACGTGTGTATACCACCCTGTCTGACAGAAGCCGGCCATTTGGCTGGCTTCTATCAGACGAGCATGCTGGAAAACTAGCAGCCGACCGACTCCCGATCAGCGGTCTCAGCCAATGGCAGACAGAGCTGATCTGAGTGTTCTGGTGAGGGGGAGGGGGTGTTCCCCTGTCAGAACACAACAGCTCAGCAGGGGAGATCTCTATACTAACTTTGCATAGTTAGTATATCGGCTCCGACCACAGCTGACTCAAACCCGCTGGGTTGAACTAAAAAAAAAATCTCAGTGTGTACCAGGCTTTAGCCTTATCATTTGTGATTAATACAGTATATTAGAGACAGCAAGGCAATATTTCGTAAGAAAAACAAGAACATAATTCAAAGAAAAAGTATAATGGGTTTTTGGCTAATACTAACTCTTCTTTACTTGTATCTTTCTGTAGTCTGCAATGAAGAACCACAGAAACACAATTTATGTTGTTTAGATATTTTGAATGAAAGCAGAATGAATTATTAATCAATCTACTTCTTTATTGCAGTGATGTAACATTTATTTACTCTAGGAAAGTCAAAGAGCTTCCATCAGCAGACACAAACATTAGGAAAGTTTTTTTGCAGATAGTACTGAAGGATTGTTCACTTGAGTAATGAAAAAAACATTAATTTCAAATGAGGTCAATCTTACTTTTCTCCCAAAAGAACTTTGAACAAAGATACCAACAAGTAATAAGGTTAACCTACTGTTTTTCCCAATGCATACATTTATTGAAGGTGGTTCATGCTGCATAGAATATATTATAATCATTTTACCTAAATGTAAAACACTAATTGAGTTTTGTTGAATGCTTCAACATAAACAACATGATTAAGTTCTAGTTACATCTGTATGCTTCTCTGTGCTCATAGCTGACCTTTTCAGTTTCCTGGAGATATGTTAGGTACATATACAAAACTGCAGTGGCTATTGAGAGAAGAGGATGTTTTGATCATAAACCCCTTGAGTGGGATTTCTACCCCCCCCCCCCCCATTAATATTAAATATTAAAACTGCAGTTGTGAAGCAAACCATCTTGCCTTGTTATTTATACAAGTTACCAGCTGTAACCAGCAATAGTGGCTGAGGCTTAGCAAATGTTCATTCAATAGATCACTTACAACACTGATGACTGTAAGTCAATCACTCTCCACTTCCTTTCACGTGAAACATATGGGTCATTCAGTGCTTTGCATAACTAACTGTTTTTAGTCTGATTTCTCACATTTTCTGATTTTAAATATCTAGCTTGGCTCTATATCTTTTTTTTTTTTTCTTTTTTTTTTTTTAAACTGTTCTTATATCTTACTCCCAATATTTCACTAATATTATATTAAAGTTATACTACCCCCCCCCCCTCCCCTTTCCCCTTGTCAGTAGTGTCCCTGCTCCTGATATCCTGGTCTTTATGGTCTTAATTGTGCGGAGAAACTCCAATCTCGCTTAAATTGTTTCCAACCTCTCCATTTTTTTAGAAATATTACCCTTTCCTCTTCTTCTCTCAGACACAGGCTTTCCATATTATATATTTCTTCTACCGCATCTACCCACTCCCACGTTGTTGGGCACTCTACCTCTCGACATTTTTTAGGGATCAGTTTTTTCGCAGCGTTTAATAGATGCGGGATGATTGTGTCCTGGTATTGTTTAACCCCAACCTCCGTGCCATGAAAGAGTACTACCCAGGGGTCTGGTTTCAATGCTATTTGAGTTATTTCCTTAATCATTTGAAGGATCTTTTCCCAATATAGTTTAATTTTGGCACACTCCCACCAAATATGTGTCATGGTACCTGTTTTTCCGCAGCCCCGCCAGCACTCGGCGGTCCCGCCTAGCTGGAATTTAGATACCTTATCCGGGGTGTTATACCATCGGGAGATAAGTTTGTAGTTCATCTCAGCTGTTTTATTATCCCTTGCCGAGCAGTGTGTCATTTTCAATATATTATTTATTGTTTCTTTACCTTTTTGTGATCCCAATTCCCTTTCCCATTTGTTTATATATGGCGGCGTATCTTTCCAGCTGGTCCGCATCAATAGCCCATATAGCTTTGATATTATACCCTTTGCGCTGTCAGCCGTACAAAGTTGTTCCACCCCTGTCAAATCCTTTTCAGATCTAATCGGCTGGGGTAGTTTTTCTATGAAACGGGTCAGCTGGAGATATCGCCACCTATCCCTTCTCATAAATCCCATGTGCACTAACTCTTCATGTGAAAGAAGTTTCCCTTTTTTAATTATATCTTTTATTTGTGACCCCTCTAGCCTTATCCAGTTCCCTCCTATCACCCCTCTACCCGGTGAGAAATATTCGTTGTCTTTTAAAGTTATCAGTGGCGAATTATAGTTTCCATTTAATCTTTTATACTCCTTATCCCATATCTTCAGTGCAATCTGTGTTAACTTATTTGTGTCTATATCTAGTGCCCTGTATTTTGGGGGGTTCCATATTATCTTATTTAATTGTGCTTTACTGTATGTATATTCTAAATTAACCCATCTTTTTTCCTCTTTTTTTTTCCCTTTTACCCATTCCACAATTCTTGATATGACTACCGCCTGATAGTAATACTGTAAGTCAGGGACCGCTAATCCTCCCCTCCCTTTTTCTTGTTTTAATACTCCATGGGAGATCCTAGGTTTTTTATTATTCCATATAAATTTGCTCATTATTGCTTTTAATTTTTTGAAATAGCTGGGTGGGATTTCAACTGGCAACATCTGGAATTTATATACAATTTTTGGAAGAATAAACATTTTATACACGTTTATTCGACCTATCCACGAGATCGGTCTATTACTTGCTCTTCTGAGTTCAGTATTTATTTCATTCAATAAAGGGATATAATTTAGGCGGTATATCTTATCCAGAGTGTTTGCCAATTTTACTCCCAGGTATTTCAGATCTTTTGTCCATTTAAATTTACTTTGTTCTTGGATTAGTTGTACTTCCGTCGCACCTACATTTATATTGAGGATTTCAGATTTTATTTGGTTGATTTTGAAGTTTGATAATTTCCCGTACTCATCCAGGGCCTTTGTTATCTTGGGCAGAGAATCTACTGGGTTACTTATATAAAACAACACGTCGTCTGCATATGCTGCAAGTTTATGTTCCTCTTGCTCTGCCTTAATTCCGCTTATTTCCGGGTTGTTTCTGATTGTCGCGAGTAGGGGTTCCAACGAGAGCACAAAAAGAAGAGGGGACAGTGGGCATCCCTGTCTGGTCCCATTTTCCATCTCAAAGGAAGAGGAGGGCAACCCGTTGATGTTTACAGTCGCTGTCGGGTGATTATACATCATTTTAATCCATTTGGCCATCCTAGGGCCTATGCCCATTTTATCCATTGTCTGGAACATAAATCCCCAATCGACTCTATCAAAGGCCTTTTGGGCATCTGTTGATAATAGTAGCGCCGGGGGTTCCGTCTTCTTCCTTTGAGATAGAATCAATAAAGTTCTTACCCCATTGTCCTTTCCCTCTCTCCCGGGGATAAACCCAGTCTGATCTGGATGTACTAGTATATTCATTACTTTTTTCATTCTATTTGCTAACACCTTAGCAAATAGTTTAGTATCCTCATTTAGGAGTGATATTGGTCTGTAACTTGCGCACTTGGTCTCGTCTTTTCCTTCTTTCCGTATGATCGTTATTGAGGCAGATAGCGCCTCTTTACTCATGGCGTATTCTGTCCCAATCCCGTTCATATACTTACAGAGTTTCGGTACTAGGATATTCTTAAACCTCTTGTAGTAACTAATTGTCAGACCATCTGGTCCCGGGCTTTTCCCAGGGGCTGATTCCGCTAATGCCTCATTTATTTCTGCTTCCGTTATGGGGTTTTCTAAATATTCTTTATCGATTTCACTGATCCTGGGGAGTCTCGCCTTATTTAAATATTTATCAGTTTCTTTTAGTTTACCTTCTTTATCTATCGAGTTGTTTTTTACCGCATATAATTTCCCGTAGTATGTTTTGAATGATTCGGCTATTTCTTTTGAAGAGTATACCATGTCCCCGGTTTCTGTTTGAATTTTCTCTATGTAGTTCGTAGCTTTTTTCTTTTGGAGCATCCTGGCTAGATATTTAGTGGGTTTGTTTTCTTCTTGATACCTCACTTTATTAAGTTGATTATAATATTTTTTAGTTTCTTGTTCCATTAACCCACGTAGTTCTTCTCTCCTGGACGTTAATTTTTGATATAGCTTTTTATCTGTAAGCCCCATTTTATGTTGTTGTTCTATTCTGAGGATTTCCTCTCTGAGTTTATTGCCCCTCTCTATACGTTCTTTTTTTTTCTGCGAGCCTCGTGCAATCAAGATCCCCCGAATATACGCCTTATGGGCATCCCACAGGACCTGCCCAGAGATTCCTTCGGTCTCATTCATCAGAAAGTACTTCTCTAATTCCTTACTCACTACTTCCCCCCCCTCCTTATCAAGAATCAGCGTGTCATTTAGTCGCCACCTAGAGAAACATTTACTTTGTCCGGGAATCTGCATTTTCATTTTTAAAGGCGCGTGATCTGACTGTGTTGTTATTTCTATACTTGTTTCTAGTACCATCTCTAGGGCTCTGTGTTCCACAAGAATATAATCAATCCTTGAGTACGTCCCGTGTACTGGGGAGAAGAATGTGTAGTCCCTTATTTTGGGGTGTTGTGCCCTCCATACATCAACTAGTTGGTTTTTATTCAAATTTTGAATTAACCTTTTTAATTGAGTGCTATTCCTTCCCAGTACCCGGGACATGCTGTCAAGTGCGGGGTCTAGACAAAGATTCAGATCTCCCATTATAACTACATGGCCGCTTTTAAATTCTTGTATTTTGGCCAGTATTCCCCTCAAAAAATTTATAGGGTTTTTATTTGGGGAGTAAATGTTAGCCAGTGTATACCTAATATTTCCTAATTTTCCTTTCAGAAATAAGTATCTTCCTTCTGGGTCTGCTTCTCTTCCTTCTACAGTGAATCGAATATCTTTACCGAATCCTATTGCTACTCCTCTTGCCCTCTTTGAGATCGTATCCCCATAGTACCATTTCGGGTGGTCTTTAGAGTAAAGCCTACTCCTTGACGTATGTGTTATATGTGTCTCCTGGAGAAAGATCACATCTGCCTCTAGCTGTTTTAATTCTACCAGGATTTTGTGCCTCTTTTTTGCTGTGTTGAGCCCCCTAATATTGTAAGACAGGAAATTTAATTCCAATTTCCTTTTATCCATATTCTCTGTCCTGACCATGTTTTCTTTTTTCTTTTCCTTCTTTTCTTCTTTCCCTCAGGGTTTCACTACTGACATCTTCCTCCCTACCCTTCCCTCCCATACCCCTCTCTCCCGCCCACCTCCCCCTCCTCCCCACCCCCACCCCCCCCCCTGGTTTTGGCCACCATACGGCCCTCGACTTATCAATTGGCCTCAAATCTCTGGCCATTTCTAAGTCTTAATGCTCTAAGGTGGGGTTCGCCTATTGCCTCCTTTCCCTCCCTTCTTTGATGTATCTCCTCATAAGGGGGGGAATGGGACTGCCTCCCCCAGCCAATCAGACCTCGTACATCCCCTTCCCTCTCCGCCCCCCCCCCCCATCTCCCCCGAGATTTTTATCTCTTCCTCTCCTGCTTCAACATTTAGATTGAGTGACTTTTAAAATATTTCTTCGAGCTCATCTGTCCAACCGGGTAGACTTGGAGTTTGAATCTCCAATTTTTCACAGAATTCTCTTAACTCTTCAGGGAAGCTTAATTTAGCTGTTGTTCCATCCTTAAATGCCAACAGGCAAGCCGGAAAGCCCCATCTGTATCTAATATTCCGTGTTTTCAACTGTTCCAAGAGAGGTTTCATAAGACGTCTTCTGGATAGGGTCTCGTATGCTAGGTCCGGGAAGATTTGTATTTCTGTTTCCATATATTTTAATGGGGGGATTCCCCTTAATTTCCTCCAGATCTCCGCTTTATCCTCATAGTGTTCAAACCTTACGATGATATCACGGGGTCTTCCACTTCCTGTCTCTTCGGATCTTATCCTCCCGATCCGGTGCACCCTTTCTAACATAGGGAGTGCCTCCTCTACATTTCCCAATATAGGGCGGAATATGTCTTTCAAAACCTCCCTTAAATCTTCTTTCTTATTCTCTGGGACATTTCTTATTCTCAGATTTAATCTTCTATTTCTATTTTCCTGGTCTTCGAGTCGATAGAGAATTCTTCTCTGATTCCGAGAGATTAAATTAACTTGCGACTGTACTTTGTTTAGCTGTTGTTCTTGGTTCTCAGTTCTTTCTTCCACGGCTTCCCCTCTCGTTAGTATATGCCCCAAGTCACTTCTTAATCTATATCTTGATTTCAGATCATAACTAATATTTTTTCTGAGCTGGTTGCTGATAGGAATGTGTGAATCTTCAAAAGTTTGAATTGTAAGAGGGACATTGAATTTTGTCCTGAAATTTGGAAATTTCTAACCTAGCAGTGAATGCCATTTAAAGCAGAATGCCGGGAAAACATTTTTTCCTCATGCAGTGGGGCTGTGCCCTCACTAGTGATGGCCGAACGGTTCGCCCGGCGGTCGTTTCGCGGCGAATTTCCGACTTTCGCCGTCCGCGGGTTCGAACGCCTTTTTCCGTCGTTCGCCCCGGCGGACTTACGTGTTTAATGTATACAAGAACTTTAACCTTTCGTGACACGTTTATCATGTGTTACAGGACAACCAATTGAGACATGACAGCTCATGGACACTTGGACATTCCCCCTAACCTATAAATACACCCGATCCGGTGGCCATTTTACATTCTTTCTTCTGTCACTGTAGGGAAAGGATCCTGTGTGGAGTAGGGACAGAGAAAACGCTAGCTATTTGGTACACAAAAGTTCTTTTCAGGACTGGTATAGGTGTTAGGTCAGCAGCCTGAGTTTCTTTTGTCAGTTTAGATAAAGGGACAGAGCGCTGTATGCTGCTATTTTAGGGACAGCTCAGCCAGATTAGTCTTTCTTCATCATCATCATCATCATCATCATTAGCTGTTACTATCAGGTCCACAAAAGAGCTGTTCCAGCTAATCGTTCCAGCCTACTCTTTTTTGCCAATTTGTATAGGGACAGGCAGGAAGCAGTGTGTCAGGCAGTGAGGATAATTTTAAAGACTTGCTGTTACTATTAGTTCCACAAAGGTTCTTTTCAGGACTGGTATCAGTGGTACGGTAATAGGCTTGTACACGTATAATATTCTTTCTTCCAAATATAGAAAGAATATTATACTTGACTGCTGCCCTTCTGCTGCAGTCTGCTAATCATTCACAACTCACTTGTTCCACAAAAGTTCTTATAAGGACTGGTAACTTGGTCTGTCTAGGGTGCTACGGTACATAGGCTTGGGTGCGGTACAGTCTGCTGTTCTGTAAGGACCGCTATCGGTCCACAATAGATAGGGTTGCCGTGCACTACTGCTGACCGCTGCCCTATACTGCAGCAGTCCTTCAGCGGTATAGGGACTGACGCACAGTCTGCTAAACACTAATACACAACCTGCTTGGTCCACAAAAGTTCTTATAAGGACTGGTAACTTGGTATAGGGTGCTACGGTACATAGGCCTGAGTGCGTTACAGTCTGCTGTTCTGTAAGGACCGCTATCGGTCCACAATACATAGGGTTGACGTGCACTACTGCTGACCGCTGCCCTATACTGCAGCAGTCCTTCAGCGGTATAGGGACTGACGCACAGTCTGCTAAACACTAACACACAACCTGCTTGGTCCACAAAAGTTCTTATAAGGACTGGTAACTTGGTATAGGGTGCTACGGTACATAGGCCTGAGTGCGTTACAGTCTGCTGTTCTGTAAGGACCGCTATCGGTCCACAATACATAGGGTTGCCGTGCACTACTGCTGACCGCTGCCCTATACTGCAGCAGTCCTTCATTGGTATAGGGACTGACGTACAGTCTGCTAATCACTAACACACAACCTGCTTGGTCCACAAAAGTTCTTATAAGGACTGGTAACTTGGTATAGGGTGCTACGGTACATAGGCCTGAGTGCGTTACAGTCTGCTGTTCTGTAAGGACCGCTATCGGTCCACAATACATAGGGTTGCCGTGCACTACTGCTGACCGCTGCCCTATACTGCAGCAGTCCTTCAGCGGTATAGGGACTGACGCACAGTCTGCTAAACACTAACACACAACCTGCTTGGTCCACAAAAGTTCTTATAAGGACTGGTAACTTGGTATAGGGTGCTACGGTACATAGGCCTGAGTGCAGTACAGTCTGCTGTTCTGTAAGGACCGCTATCGGTCCACAATACATAGGGTTGCCGTGCACTACTGCTGACCGCTGCCCTATACTGCAGCAGTCCTTCATTGGTATAGGGACTGACGTACAGTCTGCTAATCACTAACACACAACCTGCTTGGTCCACAAAAGTTCTTATAAGGACTGGTAACTTGGTATAGGGTGCTACGGTACATAGGCCTGAGTGCGTTACAGTCTGCTGTTCTGTAAGGACCGCTATCGGTCCACAATACATAGGGTTGCCGTGCACTACTGCTGACCGCTGCCCTATACTGCAGCAGTCCTTCATTGGTATAGGGACTGACGTACAGTCTGCTAATCACTAACACACAACCTGCTTGGTCCACAAAAGTTCTTATAAGGACTGGTAACTTGGTATAGGGTGCTACGGTACATAGGCCTGAGTGCGTTACAGTCTGCTGTTCTGTAAGGACCGCTATCGGTCCACAATACATAGGGTTGCCGTGCACTACTGCTGACCGCTGCCCTATACTGCAGCAGTCCTTCAGCGGTATAGGGACTGACGCACAGTCTGCTAAACACTAACACACAACCTGCTTGGTCCACAAAAGTTCTTATAAGGACTGGTAACTTGGTATAGGGTGCTACGGTACATAGGCCTGAGTGCAGTACAGTCTGCTGTTCTGTAAGGACCGCTATCGGTCCACAATACATAGGGTTGCCGTGCACTACTGCTGACCGCTGCCCTATACTGCAGCAGTCCTTCATTGGTATAGGGACTGACGTACAGTCTGCTAATCACTAACACACAACCTGCTTGGTCCACAAAAGTTCTTATAAGGACTGGTAACTTGGTATAGGGTGCTACGGTACATAGGCCTGAGTGCGTTACAGTCTGCTGTTCTGTAAGGACCGCTATCGGTCCACAATACATAGGGTTGCCGTGCACTACTGCTGACCGCTGCCCTATACTGCAGCAGTCCTTCATTGGTATAGGGACTGACGTACAGTCTGCTAATCACTAACACACAACCTGCTTGGTCCACAAAAGTTCTTATAAGGACTGGTAACTTGGTATAGGGTGCTACGGTACATAGGCCTGAGTGCGTTACAGTCTGCTGTTCTGTAAGGACCGCTATCGGTCCACAATACATAGGGTTGCCGTGCACTACTGCTGACCGCTGCCCTATACTGCAGCAGTCCTTCAGCGGTATAGGGACTGACGCACAGTCTGCTAAACACTAACACACAACCTGCTTGGTCCACAAAAGTTCTTATAAGGACTGGTAACTTGGTATAGGGTGCTACGGTACATAGGCCTGAGTGCAGTACAGTCTGCTGTTCTGTAAGGACCGCTATCGGTCCACAATACATAGGGTTGCCGTGCACTACTGCTGACCGCTGCCCTATACTGCAGCAGTCCTTCAGCGGTATAGGGACTGACGTACAGTCTGCTAAACACTAACACACAACCTGCTTGGTCCACAAAAGTTTTTATAAGGACTGGTAACTTGGTATAGGGTGCTACGGTACATAGGCCTGAGTGCAGTACAGTCTGCTGTTCTGTAAGGACCGCTATCGGTCCACAATACATAGGGTTGACGTGCACTACTGCTGACCGCTGCCCTATACTGCAGCAGTCCTTCATTGGTATAGGGACTGACGTACAGTCTGCTAATCACTAACACACAACCTGCTTGGTCCACAAAAGTTCTTATAAGGACTGGTAACTTGGTATAGGGTGCTACGGTACATAGGCCTGAGTGCAGTACAGTCTGCTGTTCTGTAAGGACCGCTATCGGTCCACAATACATAGGGTTGACGTGCACTACTGCTGACCGCTGCCCTATACTGCAGCAGTCCTTCATTGGTATAGGGACTGACGTACAGTCTGCTAATCACTAACACACAACCTGCTTGGTCCACAAAAGTTCTTATAAGGACTGGTAACTTGGTATAGGGTGCTACGGTACATAGGCCTGAGTGCAGTACAGTCTGCTGTTCTGTAAGGACCGCTATCGGTCCACAATACATAGGGTTGCCGTGCACTACTGCTGACCGCTGCCCTATACTGCAGCAGTCCTTCATTGGTATAGGGACTGACGTACAGTCTGCTAATCACTAACACACAACCTGCTTGGTCCACAAAAGTTTTTATAAGGACTGGTAACTTGGTATAGGGTGCTACGGTACATAGGCCTGAGTGCAGTACAGTCTGCTGTTCTGTAAGGACCGCTATCGGTCCACAATACATAGGGTTGACGTGCACTACTGCTGACCGCTGCCCTATACTGCAGCAGTCCTTCAGCGGTATAGGGACTAAGAGTTTTGTCACAGGGTGATTTAAAAAATGACAGGCAGAGGAAGAGGCAGGCCCTTCCGCAGGGGTGGTAGGGGTAGGGCAGGAGCAACAGCCTTGAGCCAAAGTGGGAAGTTGCAGAAGGTGCGTTCAATTACTTTAAAGGACGCACCAGACTTGGTTGAGTGGCTCACTCAGCCTTATTCTTCTGCACCCTCCTCATCCTCTCGATCTGCACCCTCTTCTTCACTCTCTGCTATGTGCACCCCCAAAGACACTACCACCAACAACACCACCACCACCACATACCTTCCGCTTGAGTGCAAATGGGGGCCTTCATGCTCCAGTGTTTTAATAGGGACCCCCGTATAAAAAGCATGAGGGTCAAGGACCAGTACTGGGTGGCAACGTACTTAGATCCCCGGTACAAACACAAAATGGCGGAAATGTTACCGCCGTCGCAGAGGGCTGTCAGAATGCAGCACTTCCAGGCCTTGCTTCGAGAAATGCTGCATTCTGCTTTTGCGTGCGCTGGCAGAGGAGCAATTCCCACTCCCAGAGAAGGATTTGCGGGTACCAATCCAACAGCGCCTGCAAGAAGAGGCCGGTTTGAAGATGTGTTGGTGACTTCGGATATGAGGTCATTCTTTCAGCCGACCCATCGACAGGTGTCATCCGGATCCAGCATCAGGGAACGCCTAGACCGTCAGGTGTCCGACTACATTGGGTTAACGGCCGATGTGGACGCTCTGAGGAGTGATGAACCCCTAGACTACTGGGTGGGCAGGCTTGACCTCTGGCCAGAGCTTGCCCAATTTGCAATCGAACTGTTGGCTTGCCCCTCATCCAGTGTCCTGTCCGAAAGGACGTTCAGCGCAGCAGGGGGGATTGTGACCGATAAGCGTACTCGCCTAGCTCACGACAGTGTTAACTACCTCACATTTCTAAAAATGAATGAGGCATGGATCTCGGAGGAATTCAACACATGTGATCAGTAGACCATGTATATGTCTATAAACAATTTTTGGAATCAAGCACACAGACCTTCTTAATTCATTTGGCTCACTTCCCTGACCCAAAAAAGCACACCGTACTATATGCCCCTACCCTCCTCTTTGAAGAGGTTGAGCGGTGTCATATTTCTACTGGGGCTGCTTATTATGAGGGGTTCCCACCATCCCTGTGCTGTGCTGACTTCCTCCTGGGTGTTCTTATTATGAGGGGCTCCCACCATCCCTGTGCTGTGCTGACTTCCTCCTGGGGGTTCTTATTATGAGGGGCTCCCACCATCCCTGTGCTGTGCTGACTTCCTCCTGGGGGTTCTTATTATGAGGGGATCACACCATCCCTGTGCTGTGCTGACTTCCTCCTGGGGCTGCTTACGGTGCTGCTGTCAGCGCTGTATGTCACGGAGCTGCTGTCAGCGCTGTATGTCACGGAGCTGCTGTCAGCGCTGTATGTCACGGAGCTGCTGTCAGCGCTGTATGTCACGGAGCTGCTGTCAGCGCTGTATGTCACGGAGCTGCTGTCAGCGCTGTATGTCACGGAGCTGCTGTCAGCGCTGTATGTCACGGAGCTGCTGTCAGCGCTGTATGTCACGGTGCTGCTGTCAGCGCTGTATGTCACGGAGCTGCTGTCAGCGCTGTATGTCACGGAGCTGCTGTCAGTGCTGTATGTCACGGAGCTGCTGTCAGCGCTGTATGTCACGGAGCTGCTGTCAGCGCTGTATGTCACGGAGCTGCTGTCAGCGCTGTATGTCACGGTGCTGCTGTCAGCGCTGTATGTCACGGAGCTGCTGTCAGCGCTGTATGTCACGGAGCTGCTGTCAGTGCTGTATGTCACGGAGCTGCTGTCAGCGCTGTATGTCACGGAGCTGCTGTCAGCGCTGTATGTCACGGAGCTGCTGTCAGCGCTGTATGTCACGGTGCTGCTGTCAGCGCTGTATGTCACGGAGCTGCTGTCAGCGCTGTATGTCACGGAGCTGCTGTCAGCGCTGTATGTCACGGAGCTGCTGTCAGCGCTGTATGTCACGGAGCTGCTGTCAGCGCTGTATGTCACGGAGCTGCTGTCAGCGCTGTATGTCACGGTGCTGATGTCAGTGCTCTGTATTACGGTGCTGCTGTCAGTGCTCTGTATCTCCTGCACCCTCTTGTTTGCCTACCCTGGTCCCTGACCTTCCCTCTCCTCCATTGCCTTCATTAGCTCCATAGTCCTGAATTGTCAGAACAATTTCCCAAATAAAAAAAAAATGCTTGTAGTTATCGATCCCAAATTCACCTCATACATGTATTATGCTATTGTCCAGGTGGTGGGACTACGTGCTACCCCCTAATAATTACCCCGTGGCCGCAAATTCGACCTAAAGGTTTGCGAAATTCGCCTCCCATTGAAGTCAATGGAGCCCGCGGCGAACGGTCGTTTTCGCGAACGTTTGTGCCCGTTCGCGTTTCGCGTTCGCGAAACGTCCCGTCGGAAGTTCGTCCATCACTAGCCCTCACTGCATGGGTTATCTGCTCATTTTATGTCTAGGGGATTGCAAAGATATATTTAAGTACCCAATCCCCTAATCCTCCCAGCGCAAGATCAGTCCCTGACGATTCTGCCCCCCAGTGGTCTAACAGTCTTGTGTGGTGTACTGTTCCTGACATCATCACATCCGTAGACTGGCTCAGGACAGCAGGAACAGTCCACTACTGGATGTGACGGAGCACGGTTTTCCAGAGGATCAACAGATCAGGAGAGTATAAAAGTTATGCTCACCCCTAGACACAGCAAGCAGTTAACCCATGAGTGCGGGCACAACCCCACTGTATGGGGATACTGTATTTTTTTGGCCAGGATTTCTTCTTTAAGTTCATGGAGATCCAATCCTGTTGGTAGTTTCTGGACATTGTTAGGTCTAGTGGCAAAATACTGTAAAAAAAGGCATGGAAAGTTGGGCACTTCCATTTTTTCACAAAAAAGGGTTGAGCTACTATATGAAATACACATTCGTGAATAATAAATGAAAAAGACATGTACATTCTCCCAAATTAAGGGGTAAAACCAAGTCCAAATCAACAAAAGAGTCTACCCGAAAAAAATTAATGTTTTTAGGTGGCTTGACTGGCAAAGTTGTGACCCCAAAATACTATATATTTTGGTCTGAAAAAAGATGGCATTGATGATGCTGAGCCACACTTAACTATCTATTTATTGATCATTATTATCAACCAACTTGGACCAACCCCACCCCCTCTTTTTTTACAAGTTGTAGTTTAATTTTTTTCCTTATAAAAGACAACATAGCCCTGGTCAAAGAGACCAGTCAGGAATAGGGATGAGCCGAACACCCCCCTGTTCGGTTTGCACCAGAACCTGAAAACAGACCTAAACTTCGTGTGAACTTTAGAACCCTATTAAAGTCTATGGGACTCGAACGTTCACAATCTAAAGTGCTAATTTTAAAGGGTAATATGCAAGTTACTGTCCTAAAAAGTGTTTGGGGACCTGGGTCCTGCCCCAGGGGACATGGATCAATGCAAAAAAAGTTTTAAAAACTGCAGTTTTTTCAGGAGCAGTGATTTTAATAATGATTAAAGTGAAACAATAAAAGTGTAATATTCCTTTAAATTTCGTAGCTGGGGGGTATCTATAGTATGCCTGTGAAGGGGCGCATGTTTCTGGTGCTTAGAACTGTCCCTGCACAAAGTGTCATTTGTGCAGGAAAAAAAGTCTTTTAAAATCACTTGCGGCTAAATTGTCGGCTCCCGTAATACAGAGAACAATCAATGAGTGTTCTCTGTATTAGCCGACAATTCATTCATTCATTGATTTAAAAAAAAAAAGCGTTGGGGTTCCCCTAAATTCAATTACCAGGCCCTTCAGGTCTGACATGGATATTAAGGGGAACCCCGTGTCAAAAAAAAAAAAAAATTGACGTGGGGGTCCCCCTAAATATCCATACCAGACCCTTTATCTGAGCACGCAACCTGGCAGGCCGCAGGAAAAGAGGGGGGGACGAGAGAGCAGCCCCCCTCCCTCCTGAACCGTACCAGGCCACATACCCTCAACATTGGGAGGATGCTTTGGAGGTCTGTGACCCCTCAAAGCGCCTTGTCCCCATGTTGATGAGGACAAGGGCCTCATCCTCACAACCCTGGCCGGTGGTTGTGAGGGTCTGCGGGCGAAGGGCTTATCAGAATCTGGAAGCCCCTTTTAACAAGGGGACCCCCAGATCCCGCCCCCCCTGTTTGAAATGGTAAGGGTGTACAAAAGTACCCCTACCATTTCACAAAGAAAGTGTAAAAATGGTTAAATAAGACAAACACACTTTTGAAAAATTCCTTTATTAAAAATAAAAAAAAGATTCCAGCGATGCTAATCCACTCTTGCTATCCAGCGAGAAAAATGAAGTTCAATAGCCAGTGCGGCTCTTCTGCTTGATTCCGTGTGGACTTTTGTGCGTCGGAATTGTGTACACACGCTTGGAATGTTGTCTTGTTTTCAGAAAATTTCAGAACCTGCTCTCAACAGTTGTTGTTGGAAATTCCGACAGCAAATGTCCGATGAAGCATACACACTGTCGGAATTTCCAACAACAAGCTCACATCGAACATTTCCTGTCGGTAAATCCCATCGTATGTAGGGCCCATTACTGTTGCAACAAGAAGGATCTTAAACCAAAATAATATGAGGTTTTACTACTACCATTAAATTATAGCTTCTTGCTGTGCAGACCACACAGTGTCATTGGTTGCTAGGAGGGAGCCTCTTTGCAACCATTTTGCTGCCGGGTGGCGTATTTAAAATTGATCATATCTGGTCAGTCAGCACGCTGGCATTGTTTGTTTACATTCAACAGCCAGACAGGGAGATGTCATTCACAATGGAGTATTGGGGAGAGAGGAATCTCATAAGACTTCACTTTGTAGCTATCATGGGACTGTATTTATTGCATATTGTGGGATGTTATGCTTTTTACATTATGGTACATTATTTTTTCTTCATTAAAGCACTTTATGGTTTGCGTGTTTGTTAATTTACTGTAGCATTGTAATATTTTTGCAAATAAGTAACCAGTGGTACTATGTACCAATTACTGATTCATATGGTGGGGGTACTCTTATTTAAAGGGGGAAGTCCACATTCTAATAAGTTCTTTTATCTGCAGACCTCCACATCCACTGGAACAGGGATGCAGGGAAGAGGTCCTTGTCGCCATTAACTTGGGGACAAGATGTTTTTCTATGAGCCCCCCCCCCCCCCCCCAATAAAAGTCTAGCATGGATTTTTTGCTTTTTTTATGGGGTATACCTTTTAAATACACGCAGACTCTAAGTCTAGTACTGATTTCGGTGTGGGGATCCCAAGCAGTGTTTTTTTGTCTGTGGTCCCTCTTACAATCCATATTAGTCCTACACATAGGATTAGAAAGGAATTATTAACCACTTAAAACCAGAGGCACATAGTATTTTTCTTTCTTTCTAAATCTCACTTTTGCTTTAGAACATCCCATAGGTATGCCACTTCATGAGCAGGTTTAAGGCATTCCCAAGCATGTTAAAAGAAAAGTTTAACTTTTGACAAAAAATCATACATTTTACCTGCAAAAAAATGTGCATTTAATATTTTTTTGTTGCAGGAGCCTGTAACGCATTTGCACCAGCTATCTTCAGATCGTTGATACCATGCAGCTCTCCTGCAGACCTGTCAGTGAATCTCCTTACTTGTACCCCGTACGAGGAAACCAATATATTCTGACAGGAAGCACAAATGACCTACCATAGCACACCACAGCTCTGTGATAGTTCATTGAGTACTACAAGCCAACAGGCACTAAGGCTGTTGGGACTTGTAATTTTCAATTCACAGAGCATTGTGAATGAGTGACGTGGTCGGGCGGACGGGGCTGTATTTTTTCAAAATTTTGACAGCTAGCGGGGTGGGAGAAGATCTCCCGCTAGCTGTCAGAGTGAGGGAATGTGGGTGTAACATGTTATGAAAGGTGAACTTATCCTACTCCTAGCACAAGTCCCCCCCATCCCCCCAGCACAAATCCCCTGCTCCCTCTTCCCGCAAAAATCCTCCCCAATCTCCCCTCCTAACACAAATCCCCCCTCCCAGCAAAAATCCCTCCAAAATATTCCTGTCAGGTCACCTTGAGGCGAGGTGACAGGTGCACACCGTAGGGATCAGGAGTGCATCGCAAGGTTGTGGACCCTACGGCTGACTGCTGCAGACGGGGGACAGATCCCACTGAGGTTAGAGCGTAAGGTTCCCTGGGGCACGGAGTCTAAGAGCTAGCAGGTGTTCACCAGCACCTCTAGTGGTGAGGATGGACTTGGCTGCAACTGGCTCCAGGTCGCGGCCCCTAGGGTCCCCCAGCTCACACCCACAGTAGGCAACAGGAGGATAGGGATGGTGAGGCACAAAGCCAAGGTCGGGGCCACAAGCAGACAAGAATAGTCAGGGACACGCCAAAAGGTCAGGATCGCAGGCAAACAGGGATAGTCAAGACACGCCAAAGTCGGTAACGGAAAACAGTAGAAGAGCACACGGCAGGAAACAGGAAGCTAACACACAAAGGAATACACAATAGTTGATCAGCACTGAAAGCCTGCAGTGCACAGGTTAATATAGGGCTCCCTGATAGGGCCTGGGGTGGAGCCATGCTTAGAGGAGAGGTTATAAAAACCACCAGGTGGAAGTGGCTGGCCTCTTAGTCTGAACACATGAGGGGAGGTAAGCAAACACAGGAAGATCACTGCATAACCATGACAATTCCTCATAGCATATCACCCCAAAATTTCCCCTCCTAGAACAAATTTTTACTCTTGCTGTCCCTCAAATTTACAGTCCTAGTGCTAATCCCCTCGCTCCCAATCCCCCTAGCCCAAATACCTCCTCTTAGCACAAATCATTCCCCTCCCACCCCACCTCCGAAATGGCCCCCAAATCATCCCTTTTAAAACAAATTTTACACCATAACCCACCCCCCCCCCCCCCCCCCCCCCCAATTCCCCAATAACTGTACTTTATCACTATTGTCCCACTATTGGTGTATGTCGATTGGGGATTTTTTTATTTTTTTTGGAGCAGTTAGAAACGTTGACACTGACAATATACTGTATATATATTTCCCAATTTCCCTTGGGATTAATAAAGTATTTTGTATATATATATATATATATATATATATATATATATATATATATATATATATATATATATATATATATATATATATATATATATATATATATATGTGTTCACTTTGCAGCTTTCTATGTGTCCTTATTGGCAGGAGGAAGAATGCCACTGTATACATACAGATATCATTCCTGGTAGTCATCTTGCTGACACTTGTAGTGCTACAGGGATAAGATATAATATTATCCATCTCTGGAGCACTGTATACAGACATAATTTTCCTCCCACCTTGCTGAGGAAGATTCTGTCTGTTTCACTTCATAAGCTGGGCCAGTTGTGTTGTGTGGGAGTTTAAGTGCACCAATGAATGTGGCTAGCTGAAGACACCAAATTTTATCTTTTCTTCAAAAGGACTGAAGCTACTAATGCCATACAGATTTGCACACACATATTCAATGCTCTGCATATGCATTGGATGTGTGGGACAGTTTATCTATAAGGTTAAGCCATTGCTTGTTGACTTGAATAAGTGTTTGGGCCTGTGGTGTCAGGGGACAGGAGAGAGAGCGAGGCCTGACACAAAAGGGAGTCATTCCTCTGCTCACCTCCTGCCTGGACTCATAGCGCTAGCCTGAGTAAAGGTAATCAGTCCAATTTAAAGTGTCATATTGTGGTTATTTACCATTTAAGCGTGCCTCTGCTCTTGGGGACATTCTCAGGTTTGGAATCCACTGAAAGCAGCTTGAACATAGGATTGAGGGCTATATTGCTCTTAAATCTCAGTTTTTGCTCTCTAGTTGATTACATGAATATATATTGTCATTGTCTGTTATTCTTCCACAGAAATATTGCAGTAAAGACAAATTCAGTTTTTTATCATAACGTGTGTTTTTTTCTCATTGCACTTACACTATTGCCAGGGGTGCCAGAGGCGGCTGAGGCTGTTATTAACGTTGAGAAGTAGAGTAACGGACTGAACAAATAAAAGCAGCTCCTACGGGGGTACTGCTACAAATATAGTATCTCAAAAAAGTGAGTACACCCCTCACATTTTTTTGTAGATATTTTATTATATCTTTTCATGTGACACTGAAGAAATTAAATTTTGCTACAATGTAAAGTAGTGAGTGTACAGCTTGTATAACAGTGTAAATTTGCTGTCCCATCAAAATAACTCAACACACAGACATTCATTTCTAAACTGCTGACAACAAAAGTGAGCACACCCCTAAGTTAAAATGTCCAAACTGGGCCCAAAGTGTCAATATTTTGTGTGACCGCCATTATTTTCCCGCACTGCCTTAACACTCTTGGGCATGGAGTTCACCAAGGCTTTGCAGGTTGCCACTGGAGTCCTCTTCCACTCCTCCATGACAACATCATAGAGCTGGTGGATGTTGGAGACCTTGCTCTCCTCCACCTTCGGTTTGAGGACGTCTTGGAAGTGTGTTTGGGGTCTTTATCATGTTGGAATATTGCCATGCGGCCCAGTCTCTGAAGGGAGGGATGAAGCTCTGGTTCAGTATGTCACAGTACATGTTGGCATTCATGGTTCCCTCAATGAACTATAGCTCCCCAGTACCAGCAGCACTCATGCAGCCCCAGACCAAGACACTCCCACCACCATGCTTGACTGTAGGCAATACACACTTGTCTTTGTACTCCTCACCTGTTTGCTGCCACATATGCTTGACACCATCTCAACCAAATAAGTTTATCTTGGTCTCTTCAGACTAAGGACATGGTTTCAGTAATCCATGTCCTTAGTATGCTTGTCTTAAGCAAACTGTTTGCGGACTTTCTTGTGCATCATCTTTCTGGTATGCCAGCCATGGAGACCTTTTTGATGCAGTGTGCGGCGTATGGTCTGAGCACTGACAGGCTGACCCCACCCCTTCAACCTCTGCAGCAATGCTGACAGAACTCATACGTCTATTTCCCAAAGACAACATCTGGATATGATGCTGAACATGTGCACTGAACTTCTTTAGTTGACCATAGCGAGCCCTGTTCTGAGTGGAACCTGTCCTGTTAAACCACTGTATAGTCTTGGCCACCATGCTGCAGCTCAGTTTCAGGGTCTTGGCAATCTTCTTATAGCCTAAGCCATCTTTATGTAGAGCAAAAATTCTTTTTTTAGATTCAGAGAGTTTTTTGCCATGAGGTGCCATGTTGAACTTCCAGTGACTAGTATGAAAGAGTGAGAGCGATAACACCAAGCTTAACACACCTGCTCCCATTCACACCTGAGACCTTGTACCACTAACGAGTCACATGATACCGGGGAGGGAAAATGGCTAATTGGGCCCAATTTGGACATTTTCACTAAGAGGTGTACTCACTTTTGTTCTTTTGTTGCCAGCGGTTTAGACATTAATGGCTGTGTGTTGAGCTATTTTGAGGGGACAGCAAATTTACACTGTTATACAAGCTGGACACTCACTGCTGTAGCAAAGTGTAATTTCTTCAGTGTTGTCAAATGAAAAGATATAATAAAATATTTACAAAAATGTGAGGAGTATACTCACTTTTGTGAGATACTGTATATATATATATATATATATATATATATATATATATATATAAATAAAATCAATGAATATAGACTTACAATAGTGTTTATTTCAAAAGGAGCCAGGATTATCTTTCAATTAGTATACTCAAAGGGGTAACCCAGAAAGAGAAAGCACACCATAGTGTAAAACCTAATAAACCTTTTATTATAAAAATAGTAATGCACTTACATTAGAGGCGCATAAAAGAGCTTGTATACAAAAATCCGGCCAGCTTGTAAAAACGCCCATCCTTCCAGGATCGTAAACAGCATGGTGACTTCAGCGCGTCCCTCCTCCCAATGCATTTCATTAAAATCTGCCATCATCCTGCGGCACTCATTTTTATGAACGTCCGTATAACAAAAAATTGGTATACTATGTTACATTCACACCAGATGCGGTTGAACTGCGTTGGGCAGCTATTCCAGCGCATTACGTGGCAAAATGCCTTGTCTTCAGTTTTCTCAGTTCACACCACTGGATTGTGGTAGTGTGTGGGTAGTGTGCCTTAAAAAAAGACTGCATGCAGTACTATTTTCCACCACCTTGCACCACAAGGTCAGCAATTGAACTTAAAGCGGAGGTCCACCCTAAAATGGACCTCCGCTCATCGGAATCCCCCCCCCCTCCGGCGCCACAATCGGCACCTTTCAGGGTGGAGGGTGGAGGGGGGTGCAGTTACCTGGATAATCCAGGTAACTGCACCCACTTCCGGGCTACGTTACGCCCCGTTCCGCAAGCGCCCGCCCCCTTCAGCAAGTGCCCCGCTGCCTGCTGGGAAACACACAGCTCCCAGAGGCAGCGGGGACCGTCCGGATTGCGCCGCGCGGCTCGCGCATGCGCAGTAGGGAACCGGGAAATGAAGCCGAAAGGCTCCATTTCCTGATTCCCATACCCAAGATGGCGGCGGGACCCGGCAGCCGAGCGAGCGATCGGCTTCGGGTGCCGACATCGCGGGCGCGCTGGACAGGTAAGTGTCACTATTTAAAAGTCAGCAGCTGCAGTATTTGTAGCTGCTGGCTTTAAAAAAAAAAAAAAAAACGCGGAATCCCGGTGGACTCCCGCTTTAATGAAATGTCTCTGTGGCATTTCAACAAAATGAATTTAAAAAAGACCTCTCCTCTAAGCATGGCTCCACCCCAGGCCCTATCAGGGAGCCCTATATTAACCTGTGCACTGCAGGCTTTCAGTGCTGATCAACTATTGTGTATTCCTTTGTGTGTAAGCTTCCTGTTTCCTGCCGTGTGCTCTTCTACTGTTTTCCGTTACCGACTTTGGCGTGTCTTGACTATCCCTGTTTGCCTGCGATCCTTTGGCGTGTCCCTGACTATTCTTGTCTGCTTGTGGCCCCGACCTTGGCTTTGTCCCTCACCATCCCTATCCTCCTGTTGCCTACTGTGGGTGTGAGCTGGGGGACCCTAGGGGCCGCGACCTGGAGCCAGTTGCAGCCAAGTCCATCCTCACCACTAGAGGTGCTGGTGAACACCTGCTAGCTCTTAGACTCCGTGCCCCAGGGAACCTTACGCTCTAACCTCAGTGGGATCTGTCCCCCGTCTGCAGCAGTCAGCCGTAGGGTCCACAACCTTGCGATGCACTCCTGATCCCTACGGTGTGCACCTGTCACCTCGCCTCAAGGTGACCTGACAGGAATATTTTGGAGGGATTTTTGCTGGGAGGGGGGATTTGTGTTAGGAGGGGAGATTGGGGAGGATTTTTGCGGGAAGAGGGAGCAGGGGATTTGTGCTGGGGGGATGGGGGGGACTTGTGCTAGGAGTAGGATAAGTTCACCTTTCATAACATGTTACATGTTACACCCACATTCCCTCACTCTGACAGCTAGCAGGAGATCTTCTCCCACCCCGCTAGCTGTCAAAATTTTGAAAAAATACAGCCCCGTCCGCCCGACCACGTCACTCATTCACAATGCTCTGTGAATTGAAAATTACAAGTCCCAACAGCCTTAGTGCCTGTTGGCTTGTAGTACTCAATGAACTATCACAGAGCTGTGGTGTGCTATGGTAGGTCATTCGTGCTTCCTGTCAGAATATATTGGTTTCCTCGTACGGGGTACAAGTAAGGAGATTCACTGACAGGTCTGCAGGAGAGCTGCATGGTATCAACGATCTGAAGATAGCTGGTGCAAATGCGTTACAGGCTCCTGCAACAAAAAAATATTAAATGCACATTTTTTTGCAGGTAAAATGTATGATTTTTTGTCAAAAGTTAAACTTTTCTTTTAACATGCTTGGGAATGCCTTAAACCTGCTCATGAAGTGGCATACCTATGGGATGTTCTAAAGCAAAAGTGAGATTTAGAAAGAAAGAAAAATACTATGTGCCTCTGGTTTTAAGTGGTTAATAATTCCTTTCTAATCCTATGTGTAGGACTAATATGGATTGTAAGAGGGACCACAGACAAAAAAACACTGCTTGGGATCCCCACACCGAAATCAGTACTAGACTTAGAGTCTGCGTGTATTTAAAAGGTATACCCCATAAAAAAAGCAAAAAATCCATGCTAGACTTTTATTGGGGGGGGGGGGGGGCTCATAGAAAAACATCTTGTCCCCAAGTTAATGGCGACAAGGACCTCTTCCCTGCATCCCTGTTCCAGTGGATGTGGAGGTCTGCAGATAAAAGAACTTATTAGAATGGTTCACACCTATGTGTCATGGTTATGCAGTGATCTTCCTGTGTTTGCTTACCTCCCCTCATGTGTTCAGACTAAGAGGCCAGCCACTTCCACCTGGTGGTTTTTATAACCTCTCCTCTAAGCATGGCTCCACCCCAGGCCCTATCAGGGAGCCCTATATTAACCTGTGCACTGCAGGCCATCAGTGCTGATCAACCATTGTGTATTCCTTTGTGTGTTTAGCTTCCTGTTACCTGCCGTGTGCTCTTCTACTGTTTTCCGTTACCGACTTTGGCGTGTCTTTGACTATCCCTGGTTGCCTGTGATCCTGACCTTTTGGCGTGTCCCCGACTATTCTTATCTTCTTGTGGCCCCGACCTTGGCATTGTCCCTCGCCATCCCTATCCTCCTGTTGCCTACTGTGGGTGTGAGCTGGGGGACCCTGGGGGTCGCGACCTGGGGCCAGTTGCAGCCAAGTCCATCCTCACCACTAGAGGCGCTGGTGAATACCTGCTGGCTCTTAGACTCCGTGCCCCAGGGAATCTTACGCTCTAACCCCAGTGGGATCTGTCCCCTGTCTGCAGCAGTCAGCCGTAGGGTCCACAACCTTGTGGTGCACTTCTGATCCCTACGGTGTGCACCTGTCACCTCGCCTCAAGGTGACCTGACAGTTTGATCAGCCATGGACACGGCTGACGTGCCGCTTCCTGCAGTCGATCCGTTGCAGGGCTTAGTTCGCAGACTTGAGACCCAAGAATCGCATCAGACCCAGATGATGCAATTCCTTCAGGATTTGGCATCCCGTTTTGAACAGGCTCAGGCCTCATTAGGACCCCCAGTTCAACAACCGCAACCGCTATCTGCTGCTGCACCTATCGCATCAGTCGCAGCCACATATTCATTACAACTACCAGCTCCGGTCCGTTTCTCTGGGGACTCCAAGGCTTGCAGGGGGTTCCTTAGCCAGTGCACAATTCATTTTGAACTTCAGCCCCAAAACTTCCTGTCCGATTGGGCAAAAGTCGCATATAACATATCCCTCCTGTCCGGCGAGGCGTTAGCTTGGGCCGTCCCTCTGTGGGAACTGAATGATCCAGTGGTTTCTAGCCTGTTGGATTTCTTGAAACTTTTTCGGAATATCTTCGAGGAACCGGGTCATGTCTCCTCAGCGGCTAGTGCTCTTTTACGTCTCCGTCAAGAGTCCGCGTCTGTGGGACAGTATGTTCTTCAGTTTCGTATCCTCACAGCTGAATTGAGCTGGAATAATGAGGCCCTAGTTGCAACCTTTTTACATGGCCTCTCTGATAGAGTGAAGGATGAATTAGCAGGAAGATCCCTTCCTGCTGATCTGGACAGTGTCATCACCTTGTGTAACCGGATCGATATTCGCTTTCAGGAGAGGGACCTGGAAAAAAGACACCAGCACTCCCCGTTCCTTAGGCAGCCTGAGCCCCCAGTCCCTTCTCTTCGATCCGAGGAACACCCCCTGCCTACTGAGGAACCTATGCAGTTGGGCTGGACTAAATTATCTCCCGAAGAACGTGCTAG
This sequence comes from Lithobates pipiens, assembly GCF_037356315.1. Lineage (NCBI taxonomy): Eukaryota > Metazoa > Chordata > Amphibia > Anura > Ranidae > Lithobates > Lithobates pipiens. The sequence continues at coordinate 187,933,101 of NW_027507785.1, read as the reverse complement.
GCGCAGAACTCTGGGCATATGCCTCTATTGTGGGGCCAAAGGTCATTTCCGTGATACTTGTTCTCATCGTCCGGAAAAACGCTCAGGGCTAATACATCTGGAAGGTGGAGTATTAGACCCTTAAATATCACCTTCACCTTCTCGTCTTCTCCTTTCCGTGTTGCTTCATGTAGGTGCTTACTCTCGATCGGTCTCAGCACATCTGGATTCTGGAGCCACTGCCAATTTCATGGTTTGGGAAACTGCATCCTCCATGAGACTTACCCTTTTGTCCCTTACAATGCCATTGGTGGTCTTGGTGATTGATGGCACTGTTCTCCCAGGGGGCCCTATCCGCTTCCAGACTCTTCCTGTTAAGATGTCAGTAGGGACACTCCACCAGGAGTGGATATCCTTCCTTGTCTTACCTAAGGCTTCATCTCCTATCCTATTAGGTCTTCCTTGGTTACGGCTCCATTCTCCACACGTCGACTGGTCTGCTGGTCAGATCCTGGCGTGGGGTTCCTCCTGTTCCTCTTCCTGCCTACTCAAGGGTACCCCAAAAGAGAAACTTCCTGTTACCACCATCCCAGTATCTTCTGCTATTGCCGCTGTATATAGCGATCTCTGGGACGCGTCCTGCAATAGTTGGACTGATGCACTCTCTAGGTCATGTGGTACTCTGGATGAGGAGCCCACCTATGAACCTGAGTCGATCATTCACTCCAGTTTGCATGGCCATTTACCTTTGCCTGTCACTAATCTCCCTTGGACGCACAGCCAGGCTAACTTGTCTGCAAGTTCCACAGTTGCTATGCCCTGTGATGCGATTCAGATGGTCGCTACACCTGACAATACTATTCAGCCGGCCTCTGCACCAGTTATGCCAGTCCAGCCCATGCCCAATGAGCTTCCTGATTCTTGTTCAGGACCTTCTATGACCTGGCCTCACCCTACTGCTACTATGTCCGTTCAAACTCGTTTAAAAGACTCAATCCATCCTTTGGATAGACTGCCTCATTCGGCCAGGTGGGGTTTTCAATCTTTTTCTCAGGGTTCTCCACATTCTGTTTGTGTTTCAGCTATCCAGCTTGACTCTTGTGACATGTCACCTTCTAACCAACCTGACCTCAGGGATCCACTGACCTCTGCCCAGTCTGGTGGTCCTGTTCTGGATGCCAAGCTCATCTTTAAGGGTCTGGGGGACCCTGCTCAAGCTCCTGATCTTCTCATGCCCTTACCCATTCCTAAAAAGCCTTTAGTACTCAAGTCCTCTCATCCTCTCCCTACCTTGGTTCCAGTCTCTGAGGATAATCTAAAATACAACGTTAGTCAAGTTTTGGATTCCCGGCTCCGTAAAGGCATTCTTCAGTACCTCGTACATTAGAAAGGGTTTGGCCCTGTGGAGAGGTCTTGGATCTCTGCATCTGAGGTCTTTGCTCCTAGTCTGTTGAGGAGGTTCCATCTGGAGTTTCCCTTTAAGCCTGGACCCAGGCGGGGGAGGGGAGGCCTCGTAAGAGGGAGGGTACTGTCATGGTTATGCAATAGTTTGTCTCCTTACCTGTTCCCATGTGTTCATCTGGAGACCAGCCGACCCTCACCTGTCTGCTTTTGTATCCATCCTCTGGCATGGCTCCACCCTAGCTCCTATCAGGGAGCTCTATATTAACCTGTGCACTGCAGGCCAGCTTTGCTGATCAACCTTTGTGTGTTAGCTTCCTGTTTCCTGCCGTGTGCTCTTCTACTGGTTTCCGTTACCGACTTTGGCGTGTCTTTGACTATCCCTGTTTGCCTGCGATCCTGACCTTTTGGCGTGTACCCGACTATTCTTGTCTGCTTGTGGCCCCGACCTTGGCTTTGTCCCTCACCATCCCTATCCTCCTGTTGCCTACTGTGGGTGTGAGCTGGGGGACCCTGGAGGTCGCGACTTGGAGCCAGTAGCAGCCAAGTCCATCCTCACCACTAGAGGCGCTGGTGAATACCTGCTGGCTCTTAGACTCCGCACCCCAGGGAATCTTACGCTCTAACCCCAGTGGGATCTGTCCCCCATCTGCAGCAGTCAGCCGTAGGGTCCACAACCTTGCGGTGCACTCCTGATCCCTACGGTGTGCACCTGTCACCTCGCCTCAAGGTGACCTGACACTACGCAGGTTGCAGTTTGCATATTCCAAGTGCATTTTACATTTTTCAAAACACATTTTTGATCCATTGAAGTCTATGGAATCACAAATCAGAAAAAAGTTCCTGGCCCTTTCCATAAAATGCACTGATGTGAACATGTTTCTGAAAAACTGAAAATGCACTAAAAATGCATAGGTGTGAACCAGGCCTTAGGGATTTGATTTGTCCTTCTTACCATTATCACCGAAAATGAAAGTAAAAGAAAATCCCAATTTTGGATTGTCTTCAGAACACTAGTGCATGGGAAAATCTTCCAATGGGGACACACTGGGATTTCATCAGTTTGGAGGGTTTCTTCTAACTTCCTGTTTTAACTATGGAACATGAAGTGAAATTAAATCTCCCAAATGGGACACATTTATAAGGATACTTATTATTTATAATAGGGATTATAACCCTCCCTACTCTAGAATCTAGAAACAAATCTAAAATGCCTTTAGTTGCACTGAAACATGTAAAATCCAGGTGGTACTAAACTTATTTGAGCTCATTAAGCATCAATATTAGAAAAAGAACACTTAAAAAGGTAAAGGTTCTATGAAAAGTGAATTTTAAAGTTCTTCAGTAATGCGTTTTTTTTTGCATTGCTTTTCGATCTAGCTATAGTTTCCAGGAGTGAAGCTGAATTGTTTTGCTAATGATTTTTTTTTTTTTAATATGGCTTTAATTTTTCTGAATTGCCATTGTGTTTGTTGATTTCTAAAACTCACAGTATGAAAGAATAATATGGACCTGATGTATCATTTAGTGATAAAATGTTTTATAATCGTTTCTTTCTCAGTATTAAGATAATCTTCTATCTTCTAAATATTTTGTAATTGTTGCATGTTTTGATAGTTGTCCTTTTTATGGTAAAATTAGCTGTATATTTCCTCCTCTTTGTGTCATAAACAAAGCCACTTTACCTTGATGCTATGTTTAACTGAGGACAAAGATAACAATGAGGGGGGAGAAAGTTTAAGTCTGAATATCAGTTCTTTGTTTGTATTAAAGTTATTTATTATGTTGATTTTGGATATCTAGTTGAAACCATAAAGATGCAATTGCGAGATCGTAGTTCTCGATTAATTAAAGTGGTTGTAAACCCTTACAACACACTTTTTGCTACAGGTAAGCCTATCATAATTAAATAATTATAATAATATTACCTGCAGACACCCTGGATATCTCTTAAACCTGAACGGTTTAGGACATATCCTCTGTATTTGCATGTGCATCATCGCCACGTGCACACTGTGCCATTACCAGCGGCTCCCACGCACATGCGCGGGAGTGATGTCATCACGGCTCCAACCAATCACAGCGGGAACTGTTTCGCCAACCGGAATGGTGAACGAGGATCACTGCGGGGACTTCAATCTAAGGTAAGTAATACATAATGAGCTAGTATGCTATGTATAAATATACTAGCTTATTATGCCTTTGTCTTGCTGGGTTTTTTTTTGGGGGGGGGGGGGGGGGGGGTTTACAACCACTTTAAGGCTACATGCCTACGGACGTTTTAAAAAAGGAACTGCAAAGCTAGTACTGTTGCCAGTACTAAAAACGCATTTTTTTTCACATTTTGCATTGTTGTCAATAGCCATTCAGCCACGCTAACTTTCAGCCCCATTTCTCTGTCTCTATTCAAAATCAATAGTTCCCTATGGGAGCCCATTGATTTGAATATAAGTCACACCAGAAGTTGTATCAAGATGATCCGACTTGCAATGCGACTTGTGTGCTGAAAATCTTGAAGGGGAACCCCCAAAAATTTTGCGTGAGGTTCCCCCCAAGATCCATACCAGACCCTTATCCAAGCCGCCCCTCCTGGACCATACCAGGCCACATGCCCTCAACATGGGGGGTTGGTGCTTTGGGGCAGAGGGGGCCCCTGTGCCCCCCCACCCAAAGCACTTTTTCCCCATGTTGATGAGGACAAGGGCCTCTTCCCAACAACCTTTTCCCAGTAGTTGTCGGAGTCTGCAGGCAGGGACTTATCATAATCTGGAAGTCCCCTTTAAGCCGCCCAGATCACGCCCCCAAAATTAGCTGAATGAATATGGGGTACATCGTACCCCTACCCATTCACCTAAATAAAAAAAAGTGTCAAAAATAAACACACTACACACACTTTTAAAGTATTTTATTACAGCACCCCCGGTTCTTCTCCCTCTTCTGGCGATGTGTTCTCCCCTTTCCGGTTCTTCGCATCTCTCTCTACTATCTTCTGCTTTTTTGCTAGGTCTTCTCTGCTATCTTCTGCTCTTTTGCTGGGTCTTCTCTCCTCTCTGGGTCTTCTCCGCTATCTACTGCTCTTTTGCTGGGTCTTCTCCCCTCTGCAGGTCTTCTCTCTCTCTCCTCTATCTTCTGCTCTTTTTCTGGGTCTTCTCCCCTCTCTGGATCTTCTCCCTTATCTTCTGCTCTTTTGCTGGGTCTTCTCCACCCCTGGGTCTTCTCCGCTATCTACTGCTCTTTTGCTGGGTCTTCTCCCCTCTGCAGGTCTTCTCTCTCTCTCCTCTATCTTCTGCTCTTTTTGTGGGTCTTCTCCACTCTCTGGGTCTTCTCCTCTCACTCTGCTATCTTCTGCTCTTTTGCTGGGTCTTCTCCCCTCTCTGGGTCTTCTCCTCTCTCTCCGCTATCTTCTGCTCTTTTGCTGGGACTTCTCCCACTGCTCTTCTTCCAATGTTGACTCAACGCGATCTCCCGGTGTAATGCTGGGTCCACCGCGTGCAATGACTTATATTGGCATGGGGCAGGGCCACCTGATGATGTAAGTTAGAGGCCACGCCCCTTGAGATGTCATCACCTGGGGCATGATGGGGTGATGACATCACAGGGGGCTTGGCCTCTAACTTTGTGGCCTCTGTATTGAACTATTTTGCCAACAGTACATGGTTGCTTATTAAGTTTAAATGGAATTTAATAAATTGATAAATGTGTGTATGGCAGATATACTGTATTTAATCTGTTGGGTTTTTGGGGAAGTTCTCAGAATCAGTCAACATCATGTTTATAACTGATCTAACATTTAGTGATGGTGTGCTGAGGTTGTAAAGAAAGCAACCTGTAAAATAACACTAATAATGAAATCCAAGATGGTAGCTGATATCTTTTCTCAAAGTTAATACCTTTTTATGTAAAATGACTGAAGTGTAATCACTTTGAATAAGACACAATGAGCCACCCCGGGCATCAGCAGTAAAGCGGCACTATTTTTAGCACCATTTTACTGTTGTTTTAGCGGTGCTATTGGGCTGCTAGTGGGGTGGTTTTAACCCACTGCTAATGGCCAAAAAGGGGTTAGATTCGCTCGCAAAATGCAGCTGCATCGGCGCTTTGTCGGCGGTATAGCAGTGCTGCCCCATTGTTTTCAATGGGCGGGAGCGGTGGAGGAGTGGTGACTTTTTGTGACGCCCTCCCAGAGCAGTGTGGAAGCATGTAGGCTTTCACACTGGGTTTGCAACTGAGGCTTTTTTCAGGCACTAAGCAGGCACTATTTTTTGCGCTGTAGCACCTGAAAAATGCCTCACTGTGAAAGGGGTCTAAGTGTATGTTAGTGTGTTTGGAAATAGCTGGAGTGGGTAGAAGTCCTAGGTAGTCAGGCCGTATTCACACCTAAGCATTCTGGGAATGTGGGCAGAAGTGTGCGCTTGGCCCAAACAAACGTTAAACCAATAGCTGCTATTGTGCTTTAAATTTCTCTTGGTCCCAAGCACTCCCAGAACACAGCGCTTTATACTATAAGTAGCTAATGCAGTTGTGTGTATTTGTCAGGGTGCTTCAATTAGATGTTTTTTTAAAAAAAAATTTGGGTAGTTATAATTTCATACAGTTTATAATGACAATGAAATCTTCTGTGCTGCGTCTCCTTTTGACGATTGAGGACAATTAGTGGCAGAAAAAATAATTGGGTAGATGTCTGTGTATCAAAGGTAAATACTGCAGCAAAAGCTATTCATCTTTTAACCACTTGCCGACCGCCGCACGCCGATGTACGTCGGCAGAATGGCACGGGCAGGCATAAGCACGTACATGTACGTGATTTGCCTCCCGCGGGTCGGGGGCCCGATCGGGCCCCCGCCCGGTGCCTGCGGCGGTCGGTTTTCGTTCGGGAGCGATCCCGGACGAGGGGACGGCCATTCATTCATGGCCACCCCCTCGCGATCGCTCCCGACGAATGGAAATCCCCGGTGACATCACTTCCTCTCCTGTAATGTAAACACAGGAGAGGAAGTGATGTATTCTCTCCTCCGTGTCGGTATTTTTCGTTCCGACACGGAGGAGAGCGGATCAGTGAGTTGCACCAACACATCCCACACACAGTAGAACATGCCAGGCACACTCACACCCCCCCTTTACCCCCCGATCACCCCCCCAATTACCCCTGCCCCCCAGTCACAGTGACACCAATGTCATTTTTTTTTTTTTTTTTTTTTTTTTGCATTGGTGTCATTTGTGACTGTAATAACTGTTAGGGCAGTTAGGGTTAGCCCCCTTTAGTTCTAATGTACCCCCCTAACCCCCCCAATAAAGGTTTAACCCCGTGATCACCCCCCGTCGCCAGTGTCACTAAGGCTGGGTTCACATTGCAGCGGTTTATGAGAACGAATGTGATTCGCACCGCACTGCAGTGCAAATCACATCCGAACTCTGTGCGATTCGAGTTCAGCCATTCGCCGCACCCGCCGCACCCGCCACACCCGCCGCACCCGCCGCAAATTCGCACGGGACCCTTTTTTTGGCCCGCAGCAGAATCGGATCGCATGGGTGTTCACACCATGCGATCCGAGTTTGCAGATCGCACTGCGATATGCGAACTGATCTGGGGGTGTCAGTAACATTTCACTGACACTCCCAGCAGTTCGCATAGGGCAGTGTGAACTGCCGCCGGGAGGCATGCGATGCGGGAACCCGCCGCGGATTCGCGGCGTTTCCGCATCGCTCCAGTGTGAACCCAGCCTAATAAGCGATCATTTTTCTGATCGCCGTATTAGTGTCACAGGTGACGCTAGTTAGGCAGGTAGGTATTTAGGTTCGCCGCAGCTTTTTATAGCGCTAGGGACCCCCATATACTACCGCATAAAGCCCCCTGATTGCCCCCTAGTTAACCCTTTCACCAGTGATCACCATATAACTGTTACAGGTGACGCTGGTTGGTTAGTTATTTTTTTATAGTTTCAGGGCACCCGCCATTTATTACCTAATAAAGGTTTAACCCCCTGATCACCCGGCAGGTGTCATTTGTGACTAATAACTGTTAGGGCAGTTAGGGTTAGCCCCCTTTAGTTCTAAGGTACCCCCCTAACCCCCCCAATAAAGGTTTAACCCCGTGATCACCCCCCGTCGCCAGTGTCACTAAGGCTGGGTTCACATTGCAGCGGTTTATGAGAACGGATGTGATTCGCACCGCACTGCAGTGCAAATCACATCCGATCTCTGTGCGATTCGAGTTCAGCTATACAGATAGTATGGCTGAATTCGTGTCGCACCCGCCGCACCCGCCGCAAACTCGCACGGGACCCTTTTTTTGGTCCGCAGCAGAATCGGATCGCATGGGTGTTCACACCATGCGATCCAAGTTTGCAGATCGCACTGCGATATGCGAACTGATCTGGGGGTGTCATTAACATTTCACTGACACTCCCAGCAGTTCGCATAGGGCAGTGTGAACTGCCGCCGGGAGGCATGCGATGCGGGAACCCGCCGCGCATTCGTGGCGTTCCCGCATCGCTCCAGTGTGAACCCAGCCTAATAAGCGATCGTTTTTCTGATCGCTGTATTAGTGTCACAGGTGACGCTAGTTAGGCAGGTAGGTATTTAGGTTCGCCGCAGCTTTTTATAGCGCCAGGGACCCCCATATACTACCGCATAAAGCCCCCTGATTGCCCCCTAGTTAACCCTTTCACCAGTGATCACCATATAACTGTTACAGGTGACGCTGGTTGGTTAGTTATTTTTTTATAGTTTCAGGGCACCCGCCATTTATTACCTAGTCTCACTAGTGTACCCCTAAATTTAGGGGTGTCTACTTTCTAAAATGGGGTCATTTGGGGGGGGGGGGTTTGTGCCATCTTGGCATTTTATGGCCTTCAAAACTGTAACGCCCTTAGAAAGCCTGAAGGCGGTGCTTGGTTTTTGGGGCCCCGTACGCGGCTAGGCTCCCAAAAAGTCCCACATATGTGGTATCCCCGTACTCAGGAGAAGCAGCAGAATTTATTTTGGGGTGTCATTTCACATATGCCCATGGCATGCGTGAGCAATATATCATTTAGTGACAACTTTGTGAAAAAAAAAAAAAGTTTGTAATTTTCCCGCAACTTGTGGCAAAATATAAAATATTCCATGGACTCAACATGCCTCTCAGCAAATAGCTTGGGGTGTCTACTTTCTAAAATGGGGTCATTTGTGGGGGTTTTGTGCCATCTTGGCATTTTATGGCCTTCAAAACTGTAATAGGTAGTGAGAAGTGAACTCAAAAAATTACGCCCTTAGAAAGCCTGAAGGCGGTGCTTGGTTTTCGGGGCCCCGTACGCGGCTAGGCTCCCAAAAAGTCCCACATATGTGGTATCCCCGTACTCAGGAGAAGCAGCAGAATTTATTTTGGGGTGTCATTTCACATATGCCCATGGCATGCATGAGCAATATATCATTTAGTGACAACTTTGTGAAAAAAAAAAAAAAAAAAAAAAGTTTGTAATTTTCCCGCAACTTGTGGCAAAATATAAAATATTCCATGGACTCAACATGCCTCTCAGCAAATAGCTTGGGGTGTCTACTTTCTAAAATGGGGTCATTTGTGGGGGTTTTGTGCCATCTTGGCATTTTATGGCCTTCAAAACTGTAATAGGTAGTGAGGCGTGAAATCAAAAATTTACGCCCTTAGAAAGCCTGAAGGCGGTGCTTGGTTTTCGGGGCCCTGTACGCGGCTAGGCTCCCAAAAAGTCCCACATATGTGGTATCCCCGTACTCAGGAGAAGCAGCAGAATTTATTTTGGGGTGCCATTTCACATACGCCCATAGCATGTGTGAGCAATATATCATTTAGTGACAACTTTGTGTAAAAAAAAAAAAAAAATTTTTTTTTTGTCATTATTCAATCGCTTGAGGCAAAAAAATAAAATATTCAATGGGCTCAACATGCCTCTTATCAATTTCCTTAGGGGGTCTACTTTCCAAAATGGGGTCATTTGGGGGGGTTTTGTACTGCCCTGTCATTTTAGCACCTCAAGAAATGAGATAGGCAGTCGTAAACTAAAAGCTGCGTAAATTCCAGAAAACGTACCTTAGTTTGTAGATGTGACAACTTTTGCGCAAACCAATAAATATACAATTATTGACTTTTTTTTTACCAAAGACATGTGGCTGAATACATTTTGTCCTAAATGTATGACTAAAATTGAGTTTATTGGATTTTTCTAATAACAAAAAGTAGAAAATATCATTTTTTTTCAAAATTTGCGGTCTTTTTACGTTTATATCGCAAAAAATAAAAATCGCAGAGGCAATCAAATACCATCAAAAGAAAGCTCTATTTGTGGGAAGAAAAGGACGCAAATTTTGTTTGGGTACAACATTGCATGACCGCGCAATTACCAGTTAAAGCAGCGCAGTGCCAAAGTGTAAAAAGACCTCTGGTCATTTACCAGCAAAATGGTCCGGTCTGAAAGTGGTTAAATAAATTCTGTTTATTAGACGTGTGCATCCGTTTTTGTCCGAATGCATTTTTGTCCGAATTTCAGGTATTTTCGTTATCGCTTTGACAAATGATAATGAAAGCACAGAATCCGAAAAACTAAAGATCCGATATAATTAAATGCTTTATTTTCGTTTTCGTTTTGACTTAGTTTGATACAGATAGGAGATTCAACATGACTCAGACAATAACAATCTGTGTCTAGTGAACATGTATCTTAACATTCCATTCACACAGGGGCAACATGACTTCCAGCGCGACTTTGGGAGGCAACTCGGACATAACTTTAGTGTGAATCACAATGCGACTTACAACACAACTTTAATGTAAAAAAAACAGCATGGGTTCCCCTTCAAGAGCATACCAGGCCCTTCAGATCTGGTATGGATATTAAGGGGAACCCCACGCAAAATAAAAATGGTGTGGGGATCCTCCTCAAAATCCATACCCGGCCCTCAGGTCTGGCATGGATTTTCAGGGGAATCCCGCGCCAAAAAATGGTGTGGGGGTCCCCCTCAAAATCCATACCAGACCCTTATCTGAGCACGCAACCTGGCAGGCCGCAGGAAAAGAGGGGGGATGAGAGAGCACCCCTCTCCTGAACCGTACCAGGCCACATGCCCTCAACATTGGGAGGATGCTTTGGGGTCCCCCTAGAGCACCTAGTCCCCATGTTGATGAGTACACAGGCCTCATCCCCACAACCCTGGCTGGTGGTTGTGGAGGTCTGCGGGTGGGGCTTATCGAAACCTGGAAGCTCCCAGGTTTAACAAGGGGGCCCCAGATCCCAGCCTCCCCCCCTGTGTGAGATGGTAAGGGGGGTACAAAAGCAATAGAAAACCACGTAAAACCCAAGAAGAGCGGGAGCTCTGTGTCCCATGATGTACTCTCAAGAAAAGGATTTTACAGGTAATCTGTATTTAAAAATCCTATTTTCTATAATCATACATCACGGGACACAGAGCCTTCATTACATAGTGGAATGTTCCAAAGCAATGCTCAGTTTGAGGGGAGGGCCACAGACCAGAGAAACTAAACTGCAGCCTGCAGTACATTGCGTCCGAAGGCAGTATCCTCTTGCCCTCTTACATCCACCTGATAAAATCTGGTGAATGTATAGACTGATGACCAAGTCGCAGCCTTACAGATCTGAGCCAGGGAGGCCTGGTGATGCACTGCCCAAGAAGCACTTACAGCCCTAGTTGAGTGCGCTTTCACTTGAAAAGGAGGGGTCTTCCCCTTTATACCATAGGCCTGAAGAATAACTTGTCTAATCCAAGCCTAGAGGCGATTCAGTTCGCATTGTGCGCTATACAAGTATTTCATAAATTCATTCATTCATCTCAAGAGACTGGACTTTGAAGCGGCTTGGCCTCTTTTAGGGCCTTCTGGCAAAATAAACAAACAATCAGTCTTTCTTATCTGAGCGGTTGCCTGCAGATAAATACTGAGGTACCTCCCATATGGGAGGGGTTATATAGGGGAGGAATTCTCCTTAATTGGGAGTTAGCCAGTGTCCAATCACTGAAGGTGCCTAGCTAACCCACTATGTAATGAAGGCTCTGTGTCCCATGATGTCTGTGCAAGAAAATATTTTTTCATCTTTCAGCAGCAAAGAAGAGGCTTCAGTTACACTATGTGAGAGCCGGATGGAAGAAAAGGACACCCCTCCACATAGGCAGAGGAACAAAGGAACATGCACTGGTGTATTCTGAATAGACAAGCTGTGTGCTTGTCTCCTTCCCGGACACAAATTTTAGCTTATTTTATCTCATGTTTCTGGAAAAAGTCTGAGAAGTGACTCATGCTGATAACAGAGGAACAAAGCACCAGAGAGAAACTTAGTGCTTTGGAGAGAGACAAGTAAACTCTACAGATACGTGCTTAGTTCAAATTTAATGACTGAGGTTTACAAACACTTTAAGCCAACAGTTACATGCTTTTTCAAATGTGGTGAAAGATCATCTGTTTGTATAGGCAGCTTAGTAGAGCTGCAGATTTATTTATAAACAATATCCAGTAGAGTACGTTCAGAGGATTAAAGCATATCCATTGAAAAATTATAGCTTTCCGTGCATAGAAGAAAAGGAAACTCAGTGAAGTCCTGGCCACTGTGGTAGTCAATAAAAGCTTTCCATCAGATCTAAATGACAGGTTGCTTAGACAAATTAGTTAACAGAGGAGAATCTAGCAATCGTAGTTAATGTACTGTGTGAAGAAATTGAAAGTGGATTAAGCGTTCTTTTGCAGGCAATTTGTTGGGGTAATGGCTGGTGTTGGTGCTTCACACCATGGTTGATATGGTGTCAGGATGCCTGAAGCACATTATTTCTATTATTACATTGTAGTATAAAATGAAATAGTTCAACTCACCATAATTCAGAATCATTGGGAGCCCTGGGAGGCCACCGTCACCTGCCACCAGATGCAGCTTGTCAGTTGTCACATCGCCTGCCACCAGATGCAGCTTGTCACTTGCAGGGCTGGACTGGGACAAAAATTTGGCCCTGGACTTCATCTAGACCTGCCCACTTTAAAGCGGAGGTCCACCCTAAAATGGACCTTCCGCTCATTGGATTCCTCCCCCCCTCCGGCGCCACAATTGGCACCTTTCAGGGGGGAGGGGGTGCAGTTACCTGGATAATCCAGGTAACTGCACCCACTTCTGGGCTAGCTCTCTGCGGAAAGGGGCGTACATTACGCCCCTTTCCGCAAGTGCCCGCCCCCTTCCGCAAGTTCCCCGCTGCCTGTTGGGAAACACACAGATCCCAGAGGCAGCGGGGACCGTCCTCATTGCGCAGCGCGGCTCGCGCATGCGCAGTAGGGAACCGGGAAATGAAGCCGAAAGGCTCCATTTCCTGATTCCCATACCCAAGATGGCGGCGGCAGCACTCGAGTGTCGATCTAGAGATCGGCTTCGGGTGCCGACATCGCAGGTGCGCTGGACAGGTAAGTGTCACTATTTTAAAAGTCAGCAGCTGCAGTATTTGTAGCTGCTGACTTTTAAAAGAAAAAAAAACGCGGAGTCCCGGCGGACTCCCGCTTTAATTTTGCAAACAAGCACAAAAACAGTATATAAAACTATACGTTATTCTGCAAAAAAAAACATAAGTAGCAAAACATAAGGAATCCTCACTAACCTCTTTTATTATTTCACTTATTCTCTTCTGTATTTTTCTCATCCTTCTCACATCACTGCGTGAAGTTGAGGGCAAGCCGTGCAGCCATTACTTTTTCACTGAAACCGGCCCACTGAGCCATCGGCCCACCGGGAAACTCCCTGTAGTCTCAATGGCCAGTACATGCCTGGTCACTTGTCACATCACCTGCCTTCAGATGCAGATTATCACTTGAATGGTCACCTGCCTTCAGGTGCAGCTTGTCACTTGCCACGTCGCCTGCCCCCAGATGCAGATTGTCACTTGCCATGTAGCCTGCCCCCAGATGCGGATTGCCACTATACTGCCACTAGATTCTCACTTGCTACAGCGCCTGCCACCAGATGCGGATTGTCACCTGCCACTGGTGGTGCACAAGTTGGGCACTGAAGTTTGCAGTGGATTGTCACATACTGGAAATCACTTCAAAAGTTTTTTTGCATGGACTTTAATTTATGGTCACTAATTATATGCATGGACTTCTTTTGATGATCACTGTTTATTATTGCATTTTGCACATGATTATCTATTTGGCATTTTATATTTTGTAATTTTACACCTTGGAATTCATTTCACTTATTAATTTTGATTATTTATGCACGTATATGATTACTTATTATATTGCATATTAGATGCACTCTACTCATTGTTTCATTGTTGCATATTCTATTACTGTAGTGAGACAGATTCACTCTTGCACTTGTAGTTTTTTTAGTTATTGCACTTTATATATTTTTTAGGCAGCGCCGCATTTATTTATTCATTTTTGTCACCTGCCACGTCGTCTGCCACCAGATGCGGATTGTCACTATACTGCCACTAGCTTAAGCTTCCCACTGTTGCTTGCCACCAAAAAATACCAGATGCAGCTTGTCACTTTTAAAATGTAAAGGCAATTTGGTGACAGGCAATAGTGACAGCATATATGGCAGTCTCCCTCCAGCTTTTCAGCACATGGCTCCCAGAGCCATGGCTGTACAGTGAGAGAGGAACTGCGCTGAAGCAGGGTGAGCAGTGAGAGATGATGTAATTTCTCTGCTCACTCACCCGTCCAATGGCCAGCTTGCTTGCCATTTCGCTCGCCCGTCGGCTAGCTCACATGCCCACCCACCAGCCGGCCCGCCGCACGCGTAGCCCGGCTGCAGAGAGGCTATGTTCCAGTGGTTGGGGGGCCCCCACTTTATAGGAGAGCGGCAAATTCTTCCAAGCCTGATGTTTATTTTTAAAGATTATTAGTAAGAGGTTGACATATACAATATATATATATATATATATAATCTGCGATTGAGTTTGTAATCAGCACTCCTAGAAATCTAATTTGTAAGACCCATTGCAGAGATAACAATTGGGCTTCTAAACTTTTAGCTTTGAAGCCAAAAGCCAGAATTGTGGATTTATAGCAATTACGTTTTGAAAATGTTCATTATCTTCAAACCTTCAAATTGTCTGCAAGAAAGAGCACAAGGTCATCAGTATACAGTGCTTTTCTGTCTTCAAGGCTGTCCACTCTCAAACAATGAATGTTAGATAAGGCACATATTACCACTACACTATCAAAAGGACAAATAAGCCTGACAAGAAGAGACAGCTTTGGCACATTCCTCTCTGTACTAGTAAAACCTGAAATAAGAAAGAACCAATTTTTATTGTGGTCAGGGGAGCACTATAAAGTGCATCCTAGCATACGCAATCCAAACCTTATATGCTTGAGAACAGCCTTTGTGTATTGGCAGTCAATTGAGTCAAAGGCTTTTTCTATATCAATTTGTTGAAAACCTCCTTCAGATTTGCCTCACATCATACAAGGTGCTGGATAAATAGCTGGGCCATTATTTTTTTTATTGAAAAACGTCCAGATCAAGAAAAAAGACAGGAAATTACCTCATAACCATATACAGTAGTTCCACTAGGAAGAACATTACATTATTCAAGCATTAAACTATAACTAGACCACATAAATATGAGTGAAATAAATCCAGGGGATGGTGAGTTCGGCTGCTGCCATTTTTGGGAAAAGGTTTCTGGTAATTTTTCCCTTTTAGGCAGCTGGTAAACTGCAAAATGCATGTGTCAGCTTTTATGCAACTGACATTTTAGCGTGTTTTTTTTTTTTATAGCTTCAAGATTATTGTATCTAAGATGACAATGGCAGGTGTGAATACAATTCAAATGTATTTCTTCTTTGGCAGTAGTAACTACTTTACGGTTATTCTGTGATAATTTTTTGATAGGTATAGGTCTGCAATATATATGGATTGGGTTATCCTATAAAGTCCTGCATGTGTTAATCTGTTGTAAAGATCTGTTGCCCTTGATTGTTAGCTGCTAATGCACAGTGTTAAGTTTAATTATGTGTGTGAGAACACACTCAAAGTACACACTCCCCTCTTGTGACCCTACTCACCAGAACTTATGGACCCTCGGCTTTGCAGTCCAGGGGTCAGAAATGCTTAATGCGGTTGTGGTATATGGATCCAGAATCAGAGAGGCTTCCCCAGACAATATTCATGCGGACCAAGGAGGATAATATATGTTTGAAAAAGAGAAAAAAGTAGCATAGTGAAGTACTACCGGAACTGGATACTGCACATTTAACAAACGCCACTCACGAGACAGCTTGAAAAGACGGGCATCAGTGTCTTCCAGATTCGTATCTGCAGCATGTGTTCTATGGATACCAAAAGTTATGTCACTGGTACATAAAACCGAAATGCGTTGACACATTTCGCCCCTCTTCAAGGGCGTCATCAAGGAAATCATTTCCGGTTCTCGTTAGGTGAAATTTATATGCAAGGGAGCAGGTGTCTCCCAGCTAAATGGCCAATCTTGTGCAGGGAAAACCATCTGGTGTAATTAAACACCCACTTCCCTTCATTCGCCTCACTTCAGGAGCAGAAAAATTGGGCCTTTGGTGGTGTTGTGGTGGTGGTGCCACAACACTGTAAACCAAAAAGTTGGGACACCCCTAGTGGTGGACTTTTTAGGCACGTACAATGAATATCAAATTTATAAATTACAAAAAGGTTTTTTTATTGAAAAAATATATTAAGAAATACACATAAAATAAGAAATGCACAAACACATTGATAATTAATGCCGCGTACACACGTAGCCGACTATCCGGCGGACTTCCCACCGGACTGTCCGTCAGATTTTCCGAACGGGCTACTTGCCCACACACAGCCCTTTTTCAGCAGACTAATACGGCATACTAAGTCCGCCGTACTTTTTTAAATGAACGGACTCGCCCACACATGCGGAGGAAAGTCTAGCGAAGGAGACGTTGCTGGCCCCGCCACCTGGTATGGACTTAAAGGGGAACCCCAACACTGAAAAAAATCGGCGTGGGGGTCCCCCCCAGGTCCACATCAGACCCTTGTCCGAGCACGCTACCCGGCCGGCCAGGAAAGGGGGGGCAAGCGAGCGCCCCCCCCCCCCAAGCCGTACCAGGCCCCCCCACCCCAAAGCACCTTGTCCCCATGTTGATGAGGACAAGGGCCTCTTCCCGACAACCCTGGCCATTGGTTGTCGGGGTCTGTGGGCGGGGGGCTTATTGGAATCCGGGAGCCCCCTTTAATAATCCGGGAGCCGCCTCTTTGGTTCTTCTGCCGGGCCACCGCGCCTTCTTCTAGCTCTTTTACAGGCGGTGGCCCGGTCTTCTGTCGCCGCTGTCATCGCCCCTGTCGTCGCCCGCAAAAAAAACGGCGTTGGGGTTCCCTTTTAAGTCCATACCAGGTGTCCATACGCACGGCTGGATTGTCCGCCGAAATGCAAGTCCGACGGGAAGATTGGAGTGCAAAACTACTTTCTAAGTCGGCCATACTTTCGGGTCAAAAAAGTCAGCCGGAGGCTACACACGGGGGGATTGTCCGGCGGACTTGAGTTTGCCGGACTTTTCCACCTGATTGTTTGATCGTGTGTACGCGGCATTACATACACACTGATTACTTAAGGTACCCTACGCGTTTTCAGAGAGACTGAATCTCCTTCTTCAGGGGTATGTATAGATATGAGAAACAGGTTTATTGAAAAAGAATGGAATATATATTAAGAAAGGTTATTTATCTTAACAGGTACATACATGCATTGTACATAATTCAATATTATGGTAAGCACTTACATATTCAAAACAGTGTCTTGGGTAGGCATTAGTGATGGACGAACTTCCGACGGGACGTTTCGCGAACGCGAAACGCGAACGGACACAAACGTTCGCGAAAACGACCGTTCGCCGCGGGCTCCATTGACTTCAATGGGAGGCGAATTTCGCAAACCTTTAGGTCGAATTTGCGGCCACGGGGTAATTATTAGGGGGTAGCACGTAGTCCCACCACCTGGACAATAGCATAATACATGTATGAGGTGAATTTGGGATCGATAACTACAAGCATTTTTTTTTTATTTGGGAAATTGTTCTGACAATTCAGGACTATGGAGCTAATGAAGGCAATGGAGGAGAGGGAAGGTCAGGGACCAGGGTAGGCAAACAAGAGGGTGCAGGAGATACAGAGCACTGACAGCAGCACCGTAATACAGAGCACTGACATCAGCACCGTGACATACAGCGCTGACAGCAGCTCCGTGACATACAGCGCTGACAGCAGCTCCGTGACATACAGCGCTGACAGCAGCTCCGTGACATACAGCGCTGACAGCAGCTCCGTGACATACAGCGCTGACAGCAGCTCCGTGACATACAGCGCTGACAGCAGCACCGTGACATACAGCGCTGACAGCAGCTCCGTGACATACAGCGCTGACAGCAGCTCCGTGACATACAGCGCTGACAGCAGCTCCGTGACATACAGCACTGACAGCAGCTCCGTGACATACAGCGCTGACAGCAGCTCCATGACATACAGCGCTGACAGCAGCACCGTGACATACAGCGCTGACAGCAGCTCCGTGACATACAGCGCTGACAGCAGCTCCGTGACATACAGCGCTGACAGCAGCTCCGTGACATACAGCGCTGACAGCAGCTCCGTGACATACAGCG
This sequence comes from Lithobates pipiens, assembly GCF_037356315.1. Taxonomy (NCBI): domain Eukaryota; kingdom Metazoa; phylum Chordata; class Amphibia; order Anura; family Ranidae; genus Lithobates; species Lithobates pipiens. The sequence goes on along the minus strand of NW_027507785.1, from coordinate 187,915,109 downwards.
CTGACAGCAGCTCCGTGACATACAGCGCTGACAGCAGCTCCGTGACATACAGCGCTGACAGCAGCTCCGTGACATACAGCGCTGACAGCAGCTCCGTGACATACAGCGCTGACAGCAGCACCGTAAGCAGCCCCAGGAGGAAGTCAGCACAGCACAGGGATGGTGTGATCCCCTCATAATAAGAACCCCCAGGAGGAAGTCAGCACAGCACAGGGATGGTGGGAGCCCCTCATAATAAGAACACCCAGGAGGAAGTCAGCACAGCACAGGGATGGTGGGAACCCCTCATAATAAGCAGCCCCAGTAGAAATATGACACCGCTCAACCTCTTCAAAGAGGAGGGTAGGGGCATATAGTACGGTGTGCTTTTTTGGGTCAGGGAAGTGAGCCAAATGAATTAAGAAGGTCTGTGTGCTTGATTCCAAAAATTGTTTATAGACATATACATGGTCTACTGATCACATGTGTTGAATTCCTCCGAGATCCATGCCTCATTCATTTTTAGAAATGTGAGGTAGTTAACACTGTCGTGAGCTAGGCGAGTACGCTTATCGGTCACAATCCCCCCTGCTGCGCTGAACGTCCTTTCGGACAGGACACTGGATGAGGGGCAAGCCAACAGTTCGATTGCAAATTGGGCAAGCTCTGGCCAGAGGTCAAGCCTGCCCACCCAGTAGTCTAGGGGTTCATCACTCCTCAGAGCGTCCACATCGGCCGTTAACCCAATGTAGTCGGACACCTGACGGTCTAGGCGTTCCCTGATGCTGGATCCGGATGACACCTGTCGATGGGTCGGCTGAAAGAATGACCTCATATCCGAAGTCACCAACACATCTTCAAACCGGCCTCTTCTTGCAGGCGCTGTTGGATTGGTACCCGCAAATCCTTCTCTGGGAGTGGGAATTGCTCCTCTGCCAGCGCACGCAAAAGCAGAATGCAGCATTTCTCGAAGCAAGGCCTGGAAGTGCTGCATTCTGACAGCCCTCTGCGACGGCGGTAACATTTCCGCCATTTTGTGTTTGTACCGGGGATCTAAGTACGTTGCCACCCAGTACTGGTCCTTGACCCTCATGCTTTTTATACGGGGGTCCCTATTAAAACACTGGAGCATGAAGGCCCCCATTTGCACTCAAGCGGAAGGTATGTGGTGGTGGTGGTGTTGTTGGTGGTAGTGTCTTTGGGGGTGCACATAGCAGAGAGTGAAGAAGAGGGTGCAGATCGAGAGGATGAGGAGGGTGCAGAAGAATAAGGCTGAGTGAGCCACTCAACCAAGTCTGGTGCGTCCTTTAAAGTAATTGAACGCACCTTCTGCAACTTCCCACTTTGGCTCAAGGCTGTTGCTCCTGCCCTACCCCTACCACCCCTGCGGAAGGGCCTGCCTCTTCCTCTGCCTGTCATTTTTTAAATCACCCTGTGACAAAACTCTTAGTCCCTATACCGCTGAAGGACTGCTGCAGTATAGGGCAGCGGTCAGCAGTAGTGCACGTCAACCCTATGTATTGTGGACCGATAGCGGTCCTTACAGAACAGCAGACTGTACTGCACTCAGGCCTATGTACCGTAGCACCCTATACCAAGTTACCAGTCCTTATAAAAACTTTTGTGGACCAAGCAGGTTGTGTGTTAGTGTTTAGCAGACTGTGCGTCAGTCCCTATACCGCTGAAGGACTGCTGCAGTATAGGGCAGCGGTCAGCAGTAGTGCACGGCAACCCTATGTATTGTGGACCGATAGCGGTCCTTACAGAACAGCAGACTGTAACGCACTCAGGCCTATGTACCGTAGCACCCTATACCAAGTTACCAGTCCTTATAAGAACTTTTGTGGACCAAGCAGGTTGTGTGTTAGTGATTAGCAGACTGTACGTCAGTCCCTATACCAATGAAGGACTGCTGCAGTATAGGGCAGCGGTCAGCAGTAGTGCACGGCAACCCTATGTATTGTGGACCGATAGCGGTCCTTACAGAACAGCAGACTGTACTGCACTCAGGCCTATGTACCGTAGCACCCTATACCAAGTTACCAGTCCTTATAAAAACTTTTGTGGACCAAGCAGGTTGTGTGTTAGTGTTTAGCAGACTGTGCGTCAGTCCCTATACCGCTGAAGGACTGCTGCAGTATAGGGCAGCGGTCAGCAGTAGTGCACGGCAACCCTATGTATTGTGGACCGATAGCGGTCCTTACAGAACAGCAGACTGTAACGCACTCAGGCCTATGTACCGTAGCACCCTATACCAAGTTACCAGTCCTTATAAGAACTTTTGTGGACCAAGCAGGTTGTGTGTTAGTGATTAGCAGACTGTACGTCAGTCCCTATACCAATGAAGGACTGCTGCAGTATAGGGCAGCGGTCAGCAGTAGTGCACGGCAACCCTATGTATTGTGGACCGATAGCGGTCCTTACAGAACAGCAGACTGTACTGCACTCAGGCCTATGTACCGTAGCACCCTATACCAAGTTACCAGTCCTTATAAGAACTTTTGTGGACCAAGCAGGTTGTGTATTAGTGTTTAGCAGACTGTGCGTCAGTCCCTATACCGCTGAAGGACTGCTGCAGTATAGGGCAGCGGTCAGCAGTAGTGCACGGCAACCCTATGTATTGTGGACCGATAGCAGTCCTTACAGAACAGCAGACTGTACTGCACTCAGGCCTATGTACCGTAGCACCCTATACCAAGTTACCAGTCCTTATAAAAACTTTTGTGGACCAAGCAGGTTGTGTGTTAGTGTTTAGCAGACTGTGCGTCAGTCCCTATACCGCTGAAGGACTGCTGCAGTATAGGGCAGCGGTCAGCAGTAGTGCACGTCAACCCTATGTATTGTGGACCGATAGCGGTCCTTACAGAACAGCAGACTGTAACGCACTCAGGCCTATGTACCGTAGCACCCTATACCAAGTTACCAGTCCTTATAAGAACTTTTGTGGACCAAGCAGGTTGTGTATTAGTGTTTAGCAGACTGTGCGTCAGTCCCTATACCGCTGAAGGACTGCTGCAGTATAGGGCAGCGGTCAGCAGTAGTGCACGGCAACCCTATGTATTGTGGACCGATAGCGGTCCTTACAGAACAGCAGACTGTACCGCACCCAAGCCTATGTACCGTAGCACCCTAGACAGACCAAGTTACCAGTCCTGATAAAGAGCTTTGTGGAACAAGTGAGTTGTGAATGATTAGCAGACTGCAGCAGAAGGGCAGCAGTCAAGTATAATATTCTTTCTATATTTGGAAGAAAGAATATTATACGTGTACAAGCCTATTACCGTACCACTGATACCAGTCCTGAAAAGAACCTTTGTGGAACTAATAGTAACAGCAAGTCTTTAAAATTATCCTCACTGCCTGACACACTGCTTCCTGCCTGTCCCTATACAAATTGGCAAAAAAGAGTAGGCTGGAACGATTAGCTGGAATAGCTCTTTTGTGGACCTGATAGTAACAGCTAATGATGATGATGATGATGATGATGAAGAAAGACTAATCTGGCTGAGCTGTCCCTAAAATAGCAGCATACAGCGCTCTGTCCCTTTATCTAAACTGACAAAAGAAACTCAGGCTGCTGACCTAACACCTATACCAGTCCTGAAAAGAACTTTTGTGTACCAAATAGCTAGCGTTTTCTCTGTCCCTACTCCACACAGGATCCTTTCCCTACAGTGACAGAAGAAAGAATGTAAAATGGCCACCGGATCGGGTGTATTTATAGGTTAGGGGGAATGTCCAAGTGTCCATGAGCTGTCATGTCTCAATTGGTTGTCCTGTAACACATGATAAACGTGTCACGAAAGGTTAAAGTTCTTGTATACATTAAACACGTAAGTCCGCCGGGGCGAACGACGGAAAAAGGCGTTCGAACCCGCGGACGGCGAAAGTCGGAAATTCGCCGCGAAACGACCGCCGGGCGAAACGTTCGTCCATCACTAGTAGGCATTCCATAGAACTCATGACTAAAAACATGACAGGGTACCAGGGTGGATATTGCCGATGGCTGTTTTCTCTTTCGGATACTTCTAGTGTAGGTGCCCCGGCAGGAAAGTCCGAAGGAGCTGCAAGGTGTAACAAGGAGACCAACCCCCTAATACAGGTGGACAAATGGAGGAGAACCCTGGGGCAAGGCAGTCGGTCTTGTACAAAATAGAATAAAGGCGTATTTTAAACCCAATCAAGTTGTATGTGAAAGAGGTCCTTTATAAAATTTCTTCATTTGGATCGTGTACACCCTGACCCCGGGGGCGGGGGGGACTGGAACAAGACTCTTTTACAACTAGAATCCCGATGGATTCATAGACTCAAGGCCACACAACCCCCAAGGTTAAATGAAACCATCTGGTTTAAACCCTTTTTAGAGGGGTTTTCTTCAGGAGAAATGGAGAAATTGTTTTCTCAATAATGACCCTTCACCTTTAGATCATCCAACAATATATATTAGATACATCCTTCAGATATACGCCTTTTTTATTTTTTATTATTTATGCAAGGTCAATTAATATTGAACAATATAAATTGTTGGAAATCAGGCATTAATATATTGATGTTACAGTCTCTCTGCAATAACGTATATACATGCGTCAATAGGATGGGTCTATGATGTCAGATACAATGTACCATGTATACGGATACTATATGCTGCTGCAGTGATTGCCTATATAGAGTATAGCTAATATACCATAGTGTTATGCTTTTTCTATTATTCTTTATTTGTCTTTTTTTAGGAGCATTTAAATATGCTTTTTCTTTCCTTGTCCTTGTTCTATGTAATATTATAGTGCTGACTTTAACCAATTGTAATCTTTATATAATAAGAAATGTGTTTACTCTGTTGTAATCTATATATTATAACAAATCTGTAATCTGTTTATATTTTACATAGAGGGTCTGTATGTGTCAATTTTATAACTATATAAGAACCTGTATATGCTCTGTAGGGGTCTATATCAACAACAAAACCGGTGGTTCTTTTCCCGTTCGGATAGTCTTTATTTTCTTGTGTGTCTTGTCCTCTGCAAAGTATTCCAGCTTGGCCGTTATTTTTATTGCTCTGACCACTTTTCCTTTTCTCCCCCCCTTGCTTTAACAGGTGGATGGCCCGGGAGAGCACCCGGCACACTAAGCCACCCAGGCTATCCAACCTGCAGTGGCTTTACGGGAGAATACAGTCACTTAGGTCACCCGTGACTGTCCTTCCTTGGGTACTCACATTGGACATGTGCAGTCTGGTGGGAGAAGCCCATGGTGTCGGTGGGTGGAGTGGGCGTGGCCTCGTTCCAATGTGCGTGCGCACGCACGCATGCCGTGGACAGGGTGGCACGCGCATCACTCAAGGGGGCAGACATGTACTCGGTCTCCCCTCCCTACCCATCAGCTGCTGCAATTTGTTGCGCCAGCTGATTGGATAGGGATCACCATAAAAAGACAGAGCCACCATCCATTTGGCAGCCTGCACATTTGGATGCTGGACGCCGGGACGGACGGGTGGATACACATAGTGCAAAGGTTAGGCTTCCTTTTCTTTTTTTTTCATATTAATTACAGTAATTAGATTTAATTATTAATCAATATTATTTTTACATTTAAATTATTTACTATTGAATAAATTAATGGTTCCGTATTTAATTAAGTATCTATATAATTTTAAATACCAATCTGACTTTTATTAAAATACTGACGAACATCACAGTATGACATTAAGATATTAATTATTCTATCCGCTATACGGAGCTATTTAGCCCATACATATAAAATTAAATACCAATTTGATTGTTATTAAAATATTGACGAATTTGTTAATAAAATTCTTTTGGAAAAAAAAAAAAAAAATAAAAAAATATTGACGGATGTCATATTATATTATACATTTATATAGCAATTAATCAGTCTGCCACATAGAGTTGTCAGGCCATGATATTTATGGCCTGTCTTTACATATTAGATAAAGATAAAAATAAATACAAATATACCCCCACAATAACATTATAAAAAAAATATTTTAGGAGCTGCCTTGCCTGCCAGTATTACTTTTGCAATATCTGCTGTATTTCAGGTATGATATTTTCTAAACCCCATACATTTCCTGGTGTTTTGGAAAAAAATGTATGTTTTTATATTTTTTTTTTACCTTTTTATAAATGAAAGGACCTCTTTCGCATACAACCGCATTGGGAGGGAAGGGATTTCTTTCCTTTTTCCTCCCCTTGATTGGTTTTAAAATACACCTTTATTCTATTTTGTACTGGACTGACTGCCTTGCCTCAGTGTTCTTCCTGGGGGGAGGGTTCTCCTCCATTTGTCCACCTGTATTATGGGGTTGGTCTCGTTGTTACACCTTGCAGCTCCTTCGGCCTTTCCTGTACTAGAAGTATCCGAAAGAGAAAACAGCCATCGGCAATATCCACCCTGGTATCCAGTCATGTTTTTAATTACAAGTTCTATGGAATGCCTACTCAACACACTGTTTTGAATATGTAAGTGCTTACCATAATATTGAATTATGTACAATGCATGTATGTACCTGTTAAGATAAATAACCTTTCTTAATATATATTCCATTCTTTTTCCATTCCTGAAGAAGGTGATTCAGTCTCTCTGAAACGCGTAGTGTACCTTAAGTAATCAGTGTCTATGTTGATTACCAATGTGTTTGTGCATTCCTTATTTTATGTGTATTTCTTAATATATTTTTTCAATAAAAAAACCTTTTTATACTTTATAAATCTGATATTCATTGTACGTGCCTAAAAAGTCCACCACTATGTGTGTCCCAACTTACAATTTCGGATGTGGCACACAAACTAGTAAAACAGTGTCCCAACACTGTAAGCCCTCACAGTTAAGCCGCGTACACACGGGCGGACTGTCTGTCCAAGTCTGCCGAAACACATTTCAGCGGACAGTCCGCTCGTGTGTGGGCTTCAGCGGACTTTTTCAGCGTGCAGTCTGGCGGACTAAGTTTTTCGGAATTTCCGCTCGTGAGTAGGCTAGTTGGACGGACTAAGTATGGCGCATGCTCAGAAAGGATTTACACGGCGGAAGGTTGCATTGCTGTGTATTGGACGTCCAATTTCTAGTCCCGTCGTACGTGCTGTACACGTCATCGCGCAAGCTTTCAACGGACTGTTTGTTCATCGTGTGTGGTCAAGTCCGTTCATTCGAAAGTAGAACGGACTGTCCGTCGGATTGTCTGACGGACTTAGTTGGGCAGACAGTCCGCCCGTGTGTACGCGGCTTTACTCTTGGTGGACACAAGAATGGGCCCTGCTGTGAAATATTAGATCAAAAATTGTAATTACATGCCCCTGTTGGGTTCCTGTTAAACAAGGACAGAAAATTGGGCCATAGGCAGTGGTGGTGGTGCCCTAAACCAAAAATATTGTCGGAAGCTAGCATCATCAAGATTGAGGAGGAATAGGATAGTCACTCAGCATAAGCAGTCTTCAAGGGATCCCATATCCATAGAAAAATCAATCAGTTACACCAGCATCAGGTGCTTGATAGCTGCTGATTAATTTTTATGAATGTGAGCCTATCAACGCAGTCTGTGGACAGACACACTCTATGATCCATTACAAACCCTCCAGCAGCACTGAGTGTGCATTCAGAAAGAATGCTGGATGCAGGACAGGCTAGTAGCTCAATTGCATATTGAGCAAGTTCTGGCCAGTGGTCCATTCTCAAGACCCAGGAATCCAGTGGATGCTGTGTTTTGAAGGTCTCCAAGTCTGCTCTTGCCCCTAGATATTCCTGCACCATGTAATGCAGACGCTGGCGATGGTTGCTTGAACTGATCAGGCCTTGGCGCTGAGGACTGAAAAATTGTCTAAATGCATCCGTCAGCTGGCCACCTTCTCCACCGCTCTTCCTCTGACTGAAAGAAGCCTAAGCAACACGTTGTCCAGCACCAGGAAATTGTAACCTCCCAGGATCTGTGTCAGGGAACCTCCGCACCAAGCAGGTCAATCCCGGATCTAATATGCGCATTTGCGCACCTTTTACGAACATATGTGCGCATCATATGTAATAGATATGCGCATCGGCTCACTGATGTGCGCATTGGCACATTTTTGTGGAACGGACATGCGCAATGTGCACGTTCTTGTGCGTATGCACGCACGCCGGTGAATCACGGCACACAGTACCCTATTTAAATGCGCAGCCATTTAGCATCAGTGCTGGATTGTCTCAGCTCGTTCCCGCATACCTGCTACTGCCTTGTCTGACTTCCCTGGATCTTTAACACCCGGCTCTTCCTGACCACCTTCTTGGAATACCCTTGCAACCTTGTCTACCTTGTTTACCTGCACCGACCCCGGCTTGAACCTCTGACTTCGGCTATGTCTCCTGATTTTGTACTCCACTGCCTGTCCTGTTTAGTGATGGACGAACTTCCGACGGGACGTTTCGCGAACGCGAAACGCGAACGGACACAAACGTTCGCGAAAACGACCGTTCGCCGCGGGCTCCATTGACTTCAATGGGAGGCGAATTTCGCAAACCTTTAGGTCGAATTTGCGGCCACGGGGTAATTATTAGGGGGTAGCACGTAGTCCCACCACCTGGACAATAGCATAATACATGTATGAGGTGAATTTGGGATCGATAACTACAAGCATTTTTTTTTTATTTGGGAAATTGTTCTGACAATTCAGGACTATGGAGCTAATGAAGGCAATGGAGGAGAGGGAAGGTCAGGGACCAGGGTAGGCAAACAAGAGGGTGCAGGAGATACAGAGCACTGACAGCAGCACCGTAATACAGAGCACTGACATCAGCACCGTGACATACAGCGCTGACAGCAGCTCCGTGACATACAGCGCTGACAGCAGCTCCGTGACATACAGCGCTGACAGCAGCTCCGTGACATACAGCACTGACAGCAGCTCCGTGACATACAGCGCTGACAGCAGCTCCGTGACATACAGCGCTGACAGCAGCACCGTGACATACAGCGCTGACAGCAGCTCCGTGACATACAGCGCTGACAGCAGCTCCGTGACATACAGCGCTGACAGCAGCTCCGTGACATACAGCGCTGACAGCAGCTCCGTGACATACAGCGCTGACAGCAGCTCCGTGACATACAGCGCTGACAGCAGCTCCGTGACATACAGCGCTGACAGCAGCTCCGTGACATACAGCGCTGACAGCAGCTCCGTGACATACAGCGCTGACAGCAGCTCCGTGACATACAGCGCTGACAGCAGCACCGTAAGCAGCCCCAGGAGGAAGTCAGCACAGCACAGGGATGGTGTGATCCCCTCATAATAAGAACCCCCAGGAGGAAGTCAGCACAGCACAGGGATGGTGGGAGCCCCTCATAATAAGAACACCCAGGAGGAAGTCAGCACAGCACAGGGATGGTGGGAACCCCTCATAATAAGCAGCCCCAGTAGAAATATGACACCGCTCAACCTCTTCAAAGAGGAGGGTAGGGGCATATAGTACGGTGTGCTTTTTTGGGTCAGGGAAGTGAGCCAAATGAATTAAGAAGGTCTGTGTGCTTGATTCCAAAAATTGTTTATAGACATATACATGGTCTACTGATCACATGTGTTGAATTCCTCCGAGATCCATGCCTCATTCATTTTTAGAAATGTGAGGTAGTTAACACTGTGGTGAGCTAGGCGAGTACGCTTATCGGTCACAATCCCCCCTGCTGCGCTGAACGTCCTTTCGGACAGGACACTGGATGAGGGGCAAGCCAACAGTTCGATTGCAAATTGGGCAAGCTCTGGCCAGAGGTCAAGCCTGCCCACCCAGTAGTCTAGGGGTTCATCACTCCTCAGAGCGTCCACATCGGCCGTTAACCCAATGTAGTCGGACACCTGACGGTCTAGGCGTTCCCTGATGCTGGATCCGGATGACACCTGTCGATGGGTCGGCTGAAAGAATGACCTCATATCCGAAGTCACCAACACATCTTCAAACCGGCCTCTTCTTGCAGGCGCTGTTGGATTGGTACCCGCAAATCCTTCTCTGGGAGTGGGAATTGCTCCTCTGCCAGCGCACGCAAAAGCAGAATGCAGCATTTCTCGAAGCAAGGCCTGGAAGTGCTGCATTCTGACAGCCCTCTGCGACGGCGGTAACATTTCCGCCATTTTGTGTTTGTACCGGGGGTCTAAGTACGTTGCCACCCAGTACTGGTCCTTGACCCTCATGCTTTTTATACGGGGGTCCCTATTAAAACACTGGAGCATGAAGGCCCCCATTTGCACTAAAGTGGAAGCGGTGTGGTGGCCTGGCTCCTGCTCATCATCCAGGATAATGTCGTCCTCTTCATTCTCCTCTCCCCATCCTCGCACAACAGGGATCCCAGAAAGGTTTAAAGCATGCTCTTCTTGCTCCTGCTCATCCGCCCCGGCACCATCCTCCTCTGACTCCTCATCAGACTCCTGTTGTTGACTTGTCTCAGATAGAGTAGCCCCCCCTGGGAATTCATCCAGCATTGCGACTTCCTCATCTTCCCGCTCCTGCTCCTCCACAGCCTGATCAATGACACGACGCAATGCACGCTCCAGAAAGAAGGCATAAGGTACCATGTCACTGATGGCGCCATGGCTGCGACTGACCAGTTTGGTGATCTCCTCAAATGGCCGCAGAAGTCTGCATGTGTCGCGCATGAGCAGCCACTGGCGCGGTGAAAAAAAACCCAGCTCCCCAGAACCGTTTCTTTCGCAGAGTTCATACAGGTAGACGTTAACTGCACGTTTCTGCTGGAGCAGCCTATCAAGCATATAGAAGGTTGAGTTCCATCGCGTCGGGCAATCGCAAATAAGACGTCTGACCGGCAGATGGTGTCGCCGCTGAATGTCAGCAAGGCGAGCCATGGCCGTGTAAGATCTTCTGAAATGGGCCGAGATTTTCCTTGCCTGCCGCAAGATGTCCTGGACCCCAGGGTATTTGACAAGGAATCGCTGCACGACCAAGTTTAAGACGTGTGCCATGCACGGCACGTGCGTGATTTTGCCCTGTTTCAATGCGCTAAGCAGATTGGCACCGTTGTCACACACCACTTTACCAACTGTCAAATTGAGCGGTGTTAGCCACTCATCTGCCTGTGAACGCAAAGCTGAAAGGAGTGCCGGGCCAGTGTGGCTCTTTGCTTCCAGGCACAACAGACGCAGCACGGCATGGCAACGTCTCACCTGGCATGTGGAATAGGTTCTGGGGAGCTTGGGCGGTGCAGTGGAAGAGACGCTAGCAGCGGAAAAGGAGGAGGCAGCTGAGGAGGAGAGGGAGGAGGATGGAGTAGGAGGAGGAGAAGAAGAGTCAGGCCTGCATGCAATCCGTGGCGGTAAAACCAAATCTACACGGGTGCCACGGGTTACATGCTTGACGGCCGTCAGAAGGTTCACCCAGTGGGCAGTAAAACTGATATACCTTCCCTGCCCGTGTTTGCTAGACCACGTGTCTGTGGTCAGATGTATCTTGGCACCGACACTGTGTGCCAGAGATACATTCACTTGCCGCTGAACATGGCCATATAGCTCTGGGATGCCCTTCTCTGAGAAATACTTCCTTCCTGGGACCTTCCATTGTGGTGTTCCAATGGCCACAAATTTGCGAAAGGCCTCCGAGTCCACCAGTTTATATGGCAGTAGTTGGCGGGCTATGAGTTCTGACAAGCCAGCCGCCAACCGTTGGGCAAGAGGGTTATCCGGCGTCATCATTTTTTTACGCTCAAACATTAGGCCCACGGAAGCCTGCCTTTTTGCAGAAAAATGTGAGCTTGGCGTGATGGAAGGTGGAGTGGAGGACAATTGTGAGGAGAGAGGAGAAGGAGAAGTAGAAGACGAGGCTGGACGGTGAGAGCCTGCAGTGTGGCTTTGTGTGTTCCGTTGCTCCCACTGGGCTCGGTGATGGCTGCTCATGTGCCTTCTTAAGGCGGTCGTCCCTAGGTGAGTATTGGGCTTACCGCGACTAACGCGTTGACTGCAAAGATTGCAGATGGCAACGCTATTGTCAGCAGCGGACACGTTAAAAAAAGCCCACACTGCGGAGCCATGTGCCGGTGTCCTGGGAGCGCCAGATGTGACCGTACATGGTCGATGACTCGCTCCTGATACATTTGCAGTCTGCTTTGTCCCTGCTGTGCAATGTAAGTCATTGCTGCTTCTCCTCCCTATCTGCTGGTCCATATCTCCCTCTGAACTCCCCTCCTCTTCCTCTCTTGTGGGCACCCACGTGACATCACTAGACACGTCATCATCAACGTCACCTTCCCCACCGCTATAAGTAGAGTAGGCAGCAACACCGGGGACCAACCTCCTCCTTGGGCTGATCTGGGTACTGGCGTCAGACTGCTGAGTAGCGCTTGTTGCTACCTCCTCTTCCTGATCCAATACCAAGAGTGGCTGCGCATCAGAAATGTCCTCTTGATATGGATCGGAAAATAATTCCAGTGACTCAAGCGGAAGGTATGTGGTGGTGGTGGTGGTGGTCGTGTTGTTGGTGGTAGTGTCTTTGGGGGTGCACATAGCAGAGAGTGAAGAAGAGGGTGCAGATCGAGAGGATGAGGAGGGTGCAGAAGAGTAAGGCTGAGCGAGCCACTCAACCAAGTCTGGTGCATCCTTTAAAGTAATTGAACGCACCTTCTGCAACTTCCCACTTTGGCTCAAGCCTGTTGCTCCTGCCCTACCCCTACCACCCCTGCGGAAGGGCCTGCCTCTTCCTCTGCATGTCATTTTTTAAATGACCCTGTGACAAAACTCTTAGTCCCTATACCGCTGAAGGACTGCTGCAGTATAGGTGAGCGGTCAGCAGTGGTGCACGTCAACCCTATCTATTGTGGACCTATAGCGGTCCTTACAGAACAGCAGACTGTACCGCACTCAAGCCTATGTACCGTAGCACCCTATACCAAGTTACCAGTCCTTATAAGAACTTTTGTGGACCAAGCAGGTTGTGTATTAGTGTTTAGCAGACTGTACGTCAGTCCCTATACCGCTGAAGGACTGCTGCAGTATAGGGCAGCGGTCAGCAGTGGTGCACGTCAACCCTATCTATTGTGGACCGATAGCGGTCCTTACAGAACAGCAGACTGTACCGCACTCAAGCCTATGTACCGTAGCACCCTATACCAAGTTACCAGTCCTTATAAGAACTTTTGTGGACCAAGCAGGTTGTGTATTAGTGTTTAGCAGACTGTACGTCAGTCCCTATACCGCTGAAGGACTGCTGCAGTATAGGGCAGCGGTCAGCAGTGGTGCACGTCAACCCTATCTATTGTGGACCGATAGCGGTCCTTACAGAACAGCAGACTGTACCGCACTCAAGCCTATGTACCGTAGCACCCTATACCAAGTTACCAGTCCTTATAAGAACTTTTGTGGAACAAGCAGGTTGTGTGTTAGTGATTAGCAGACTGTACGTCAGTCCCTATACCGCTGAAGGACTGCTGCAGTATAGGTGAGCGGTCAGCAGTGGTGCACGTCAACCCTATCTATTGTGGACCGATAGCGGTCCTTACAGAACAGCAGACTGTACCGCACTCAAGCCTATGTACCGTAGCACCCTATACCAAGTTACCAGTCCTTATAAGAACTTTTGTGGACCAAGCAGGTTGTGTATTAGTGTTTAGCAGACTGTACGTCAGTCCCTATACCGCTGAAGGACTGCTGCAGTATAGGGCAGCGGTCAGCAGTGGTGCACGTCAACCCTATCTATTGTGGACCGATAGCGGTCCTTACAGAACAGCAGACTGTACCGCACTCAAGCCTATGTACCGTAGCACCCTATACCAAGTTACCAGTCCTTATAAGAACTTTTGTGGACCAAGCAGGTTGTGTATTAGTGTTTAGCAGACTGTACGTCAGTCCCTATACCGCTGAAGGACTGCTGCAGTATAGGGCAGCGGTCAGCAGTGGTGCACGTCAACCCTATCTATTGTGGACCGATAGCGGTCCTTACAGAACAGCAGACTGTACCGCACTCAAGCCTATGTACCGTAGCACCCTATACCAAGTTACCAGTCCTTATAAGAACTTTTGTGGACCAAGCAGGTTGTGTATTAGTGTTTAGCAGACTGTACGTCAGTCCCTATACCGCTGAAGGACTGCTGCAGTATAGGGCAGCGGTCAGCAGTGGTGCACGTCAACCCTATCTATTGTGGACCGATAGCGGTCCTTACAGAACAGCAGACTGTACCGCACTCAAGCCTATGTACCGTAGCACCCTATACCAAGTTACCAGTCCTTATAAGAACTTTTGTGGAACAAGCAGGTTGTGTGTTAGTGATTAGCAGACTGTACGTCAGTCCCTATACCGCTGAAGGACTGCTGCAGTATAGGTGAGCGGTCAGCAGTGGTGCACGTCAACCCTATCTATTGTGGACCGATAGCGGTCCTTACAGAACAGCAGACTGTACCGCACTCAAGCCTATGTACCGTAGCACCCTATACCAAGTTACCAGTCCTTATAAGAACTTTTGTGGACCAAGCAGGTTGTGTATTAGTGTTTAGCAGACTGTACGTCAGTCCCTATACCGCTGAAGGACTGCTGCAGTATAGGGCAGCGGTCAGCAGTGGTGCACGTCAACCCTATCTATTGTGGACCGATAGCGGTCCTTACAGAACAGCAGACTGTACCGCACTCAAGCCTATGTACCGTAGCACCCTATACCAAGTTACCAGTCCTTATAAGAACTTTTGTGGACCAAGCAGGTTGTGTATTAGTGTTTAGCAGACTGTACGTCAGTCCCTATACCGCTGAAGGACTGCTGCAGTATAGGGCAGCGGTCAGCAGTGGTGCACGTCAACCCTATCTATTGTGGACCGATAGCGGTCCTTACAGAACAGCAGACTGTACCGCACTCAAGCCTATGTACCGTAGCACCCTATACCAAGTTACCAGTCCTTATAAGAACTTTTGTGGACCAAGCAGGTTGTGTATTAGTGTTTAGCAGACTGTACGTCAGTCCCTATACCGCTGAAGGACTGCTGCAGTATAGGGCAGCGGTCAGCAGTGGTGCACGTCAACCCTATCTATTGTGGACCGATAGCGGTCCTTACAGAACAGCAGACTGTACCGCACTCAAGCCTATGTACCGTAGCACCCTATACCAAGTTACCAGTCCTTATAAGAACTTTTGTGGAACAAGCAGGTTGTGTGTTAGTGATTAGCAGACTGTACGTCAGTCCCTATACCGCTGAAGGACTGCTGCAGTATAGGGCAGCGGTCAGCAGTGGTGCACGTCAACCCTATCTATTGTGGACCGATAGCGGTCCTTACAGAACAGCAGACTGTACCGCACTCAAGCCTATGTACCGTAGCACCCTATACCAAGTTACCAGTCCTTATAAGAACTTTTGTGGAACAAGTGAGTTGTGAATGTTTAGCAGACTGCAGCAGAAGGGCAGCAGTCAAGTATAATATCCTTTCTATATTTGGAAGAAAGAATATTATACATGTACAAGCCTATTACTGTACCACTGATACCAGTCCTGAAAAGAACCTTTGTGGAACTAATAATAACAGCAAGTCTTTAAAATTACCCTCACTGCCTGACAACACTGCTTCCTTCCTGTCCCTATACAAATTGGCAAAAAAAGAGAACGATTAGTGGTTACTGGAACAGCTCTTTTGTGGACCTTGATAGTAACAGCTAATGATGATGATGATGATGATGATGATGAAAGACTAATCTGGCTGTCCCTGTAGCATACACCGTCCTTTCCCTTTCTCTAAACTAACAAAAGACACTCAGGCTGCTGCAAGAATCAGCAGCACAGCAAACCTATCAACACCTAACACCTATACCAGTCCTGAAAAGAACTTTTGTGTACCAAATAGCTAGTGGTTTATCTCTCCCTACTCCACACAGGAACCTGTCCCTATCTTAACAGAAGAAAGAATGTAAAATGGCCACCGGATCGGGTGTATTTATAGGTTAGGGGGAATGTACAAGTGTCCATGTGCTGTCATGTCTCAATTGGCTGTCCTGTATCACATGATAAACGTGTCACCAAAGGTTAAAGTTCTTGTATACATTAAACACGTAAGTCCGCCGCGGCGAACGACGGAAAAAGGCGTTCGAACGTGCGGACCGCGAATGTCGGAAATTCGCCGCGAAACGACCGCCGGGCGAACCGTTCGGCCATCACTAGTCCTGTTGCTGACCTCTGCCTGTCCTCAACCACGAGCCTGCCTGCCATCTGCGTACCTCTTTGCCAGCCCGTTTCTGACTCCTGCTGGACCTTTGACCTGCTATCTGCTTGTCTTCAGGCACCTGCACTCTTCCACTGCCCTATCAATTCCTGTCTCCACCTTCAGGGGTGCTAGGACCAGGACCGTGCAAGAGGCCACCCTCGTCATTTCAGACTGTAAGGTACGTGACAGTCTGGAAATGTATTGCACAAACCTTTCTTCAAGGCCTCCTGAAGATGTTTCATCCTCTGCTCCCTCTGCAAAGGCAGGATTAGTTATGCTACCTTACCCTTGTAATGTGGATCAAGAAGGGTTGCCAGCCAGTAATGATCCCTCTCCTTGATAACACAAATCCTAGGGTCCTTTTGCAGGCTTTGCAGAATCAGTTTTCAGAGGCATTCGTTTCTGAGTCCTTTGGGTCACTAAGGATCACATGGTCTGTAACAACCTCCTCCCAGCCACATAGAACTCCTTGGGTTTCTGGGAACTGAAAACCATCCCTTGAAGACTGCTGCTGAATGTTATCCTCCACGTTCATGCCGACACAATCCTCCTCCTCTTCCTCTACTTCCTGTGTATTTGGTGGACCCACAAGAATACTATCTGGATAAAGGGGGCATTGAGCAGTAAGGAAGTCCTCCTCTTCCTTTCTGCTCTGTCTCAAGTGCCCTGTCCATTATTCCACAAAGCATGTGCTCCAACAGAAAGACAAGAGGAACAGTATCACTGATGCATGCATTGTCGCTGCTCACCATCCTCGTGGCCTCCTCAAATGGTGACAGGACAGTGCATGCATCCTTGTGTAGTAGCAACTGCACTATGGCTGCACAGCATTGTGCACTGTGTACACCACCAGAAAAGTAGTAGCAACTGCACTACAGCCGCACTGTATTGTGTACACCACCAGAAGTGTAATAGCAGCTGCACTATGGCTGCACTGTATTGTGTACTGTGTACACCACCAGAAGTGTAGTAGCAACTGCACTATGGCTGCACTGTATTTTGTAATGTATACACCACCAGAAAAGAAGTAGCAACTGCACTATGGCTGCACTGTATTGTGTACTGTGTACACCACCAGAAGTGTAGTAGCAACTGCACTACGGCTGCACTGTATTGTTTACTGTGTACACCACCAGAAAAACAGTAGCAACTTCACTACAGCTGCACTGTATTGTGCACTGTGTACACCACCAGAGGTGTAGAAGAAACAGTACACCATGGAATGCACTGTAGATATAGGCTACACTGGATGCAGAATATATATAATATTTACAGTATCTCACAAAAGTGATTACACCCCTCACATTTTTGTAAATATTTTATTATATATTTTCATATAGCAACACTGAAGATTTGAAACTTTGCTTCTTGTAAAGTAGTGAGTGTAGAGTTTGTATAACAATGTAAATGTGCAGTCCTCTCAAAATAACTGAACATTTATTGTCTAATTAGGGGTGTAATCAGGGCTCGAGTCCTGCGGGAACGCATGGGAACGGCGTCCCTGCACTTTTTTCACAGCAGGAACGCCGTTCCCTTTGCAGGGCTAGAGCTGCCCAAGCCGGTCCTTCAATAAGTGGCAATGCCCAGCAGTGAAGGAAGGAAGTCGGCAGCGGCATCTGTCGATGCCCAGTCTGTAGTTCCGGCCGCTGCTCCCCACAGCTACTGAGGTGTTTGAGCAGTGCCGGAATGATCTCCAGCCTTGTGTGCTGCACCGGAGGCTAGCAGGTGGGACGTGCCTGACTAGGGGAAATCCCGCCCACTGCCCCACCATGCAGTGTGACATGCCGCCCAGACTCTGGAGAGGGGCCGGAGACTATTGTAAGGGGAGAATGGGGAGGAGTATATGGGGGTGAAAGGCTGTGCGGTCTCCTCATGCTGTGTTTGGAGGACTGGTGACAGCCCGCTCTGCTGGGACTTGTAGTGCCCTCTGTTGGGGGCTGAGATATGGCAGCCTCCAATGTTGGGACTTGTAGTGCCCTAGACTGTGGGGAGACTGAGGAATCCTCAGTCCTCCACAGAAGGCACTAAAAGTCCCAGCAGAGTAGGCTGCCATTCCTCATTCTCCTATAATCTAGGGCACTACAAGTCCCCGCATATCAGGCTGCTCTTACAGAACAGGAGAAGGAGCTGGGAGGGGGATTTGTACTGGAAGGGGAGAGAAGGAGGCACAGGTTTGGGGCAGGATTTGTGATGAGAGGGGGGGATTTTTGCTGGGTGGGGGAGATGGGGGAGGTTTTTTTTCTAAGAGGGGGAATATATGCTGAGAGGGGGAGATGGGGGAGGATTTGTGCTGGGAGGGAAGAGAAGGAGGCACAGGTTTGAGATGGGGGGGGGATTTGCTGGGAGGGGGATTTTTTTTTCTGAGAGGGGGGATGATTTTTGCTAAGGGGGGGGTTTATGCTGGAAGGGGGAGATGAGAGAGGATTTGTGATGAGAGAGAGAATTTATGCGGAGAGGGGGAGATGAGAGGATTTGTGATGAAAGGGAGAATTTATGCTGGGATGGTGAGATGGGGGGAGGAAGGCAAGGGTTTGTGCTGAGAAGGGGGGTTAGTACTGGAAGGGGTTATACGAGGGTGAGGATTTGTACTGAAAGGTGGGATTTTTGCTGCTAGGGGGAGATGGATGGGACGGGGGTCTGTGCTGAGAGGGGGGATTGGGGTTTTTGTTGATTTATGTTGTAGGGGGGATGTGGGGAGTGAGGATTTGTGCTGGGGGGTTATTTGTGCTAGAACGGGGCATATGGGGGTGAGGAGTTTGCCCTGGGCACTGGATGATCTTGTCCCAGCATTGGCTCACTCTACAAATTGCAAGTGCAGAGCTGTGAAGAGAGAGCCAGGTGCCGACGTGAGGACTGGATTGGAAGTTGCTCCAGCCTGTACTGATGCGGTGGCAACTATGGCGGCCAGGAACGGCAGACTCGTGAGTACCTGGTGGCCCTGCTGAGTG
Organism: Lithobates pipiens; assembly: GCF_037356315.1. NCBI lineage: Eukaryota > Metazoa > Chordata > Amphibia > Anura > Ranidae > Lithobates > Lithobates pipiens. The sequence goes on along the minus strand of NW_027507785.1, from coordinate 187,896,024 downwards.
GAGGGACACACGCACATGTGTTTCTTTGGTAAGATTGCCCCCCTCCAGCTAGCTTAGGTGTATAGAGTGGCAGTGGGAGGAATAGTGTCCCATAGTTTTTTTTTTTTGGTGGGGGAGTGGATCTTGGGTGGGAGTTCCCACACTTTTTTCCCTAGGACTTGACCCCTGGGTGTAATCATTTTTGTTGCCAGCGGCTTAGACAATAATAGTTGTGTGTTGAGTTATTTTGAGGGGACAGCAAATTTACACTGTTATACACGCTGTACACTCAATACTTTACATTTTAGCAAAGTGTAATTTCTTCAGTGTTGTCACATGAAAAGATATAATAAAATATTTACAAAAAATGTGAGGGGTATAGTACCTTTTGTGAGATACTGTAATACGATTTATTTCAATATCTGAGCATGGAGCATTTAGGGCTTCAATTTGCTGGCTGGATAGAGTGGGAAGCAAGATTTCTTCAAGCCAATGTAAAGAGGATTGTTTGCCCGATGTTTGAGGGGTAGAAAGAATTTTTTAAATAAATATCTGAAAATATATCTATGACCTCTTTAATGCTTAATGTGATTTTTTTTTTACCAAAAATATGTAGAAGAATATTTTATTGGCCTAAACTGAGGAAATAAATGTTTTTTTTTATATATTTTTTGAGGATATTTACTATAGCAAAAAGTAAAAAATATTGCTTTTTTTTTTAAATTGACGCTCGTTTTTTGTTTATAGCGCAAACAAATAAAAAACACAGAGGTGATCATATACTACCAAAAGAAAGCTCTATTTGTGGGTAAAAAAAGGACATCAATTTTGTTTGGGAGCCACGTCGCATGACCACACAATTGGCAGTTAAAGCGACACAATGCCGAATCGCAAAAAGTGCTCTGGTCTTTGGCCAGCCAAATGGTCCGGGGCTAAAGTGGTTAATAGTCGGGTAATTTCCGTGAATATCGGGGGATGTTGACCTGATAGAGAGTAGAGTAAGAGTAGGTGATATGGATGCCCAGATATTTAAGGGTATGAGCACACCAGTGGTATTTAAAATTATGTTGGAGGGAAGCGAGTTGCTCTGGGGGGACATTTATAGGTAGGGCTTCTGTTTTGAACAAATTCATTTTAAACCCTGATATAGAACTAAAAGATGCTAGGGTATCGTGTAGAGAAGGTAGTGAAATGTGGAGATTTGTGAGCATTAGCAGGATATCGTCGGCAAGGAGTGACAGCTTATAATCTCACTGTCGCAGCAAAACCCCACGGATGTCTGGATGAGACCTAATGGCCTCAGCCAAAGGCTCCAGACTTAAAATAAAAAGCAAAGGCGACAAAGGGCAACCCTGTGTGGTACCGTTACTTAGGGGGAAGGGCAGCTGGACTTGGGAGGAGGCATGTGAATATAGAGCCTTTAAAGCATTAATGAAAGTCCCCGAAAACCCATATCGTGATAAAACTGCGAACATGTATGGCCAGCTTATGTGATCAAACGCTTTTTGAGCATCCAAGCTCAAAACTATGGCAAGGTGTTTTGTCTTAGTTAGGAGATCTATCAGATCTATTGTACGTCTTGTGTTTCCTTCTGTGTGTCTATTTGGATCAAAGCCCACCTGATATTTATGTATTAGAGACGGCAGCAATAGCAAGAAATGTGGTATATAATTTGTATTCAGAATTTAGCAATGCTATGGGACGATTGTTATCGGGTAGTGAGGGTCTTTGCCTGGTTTTGGTATAACAGGTATGTACACATATAAAAATTGGGAATATGGGAGAGTGCCTTTGAACAATGATCAGATTAGGGCCAGTAGGTGTGTGCCTAATGTTGGGAGGAAGGTTTTGTAGTAAGAATAGGGGAGCCCATCAGGTCCCGGAGACTTATGGGATGGTAAAAGGTTGATCACTTCAGTGATTTCCTCTGCCATATTAGGCAAATTAGGTTTAGAACGTTGATCACAGGATATCTCTGGCAGTTGTAGAGATGACATAAAGTCGTTGAATTTACGATCTTTATAGAAATCCCCAAACACCTTTGACATGGTATGAGGACAATAAGTGGTGGTATCATTCGACTGCATTAGGTGATCAGGTATAGACAGAAATGGATGTGACTTAAGTCTATTAACTAGCATTCTGTGTGGTTTATTAGGGTACTCACAGAACGTTTGTCTAGACCACAACAATGATTTAGAAATCTTTTTGAAATCCAAGGACTTTATACGATTACGGAAAGAGACCTCAACTCGTAGACATTCCACCGTGGGGGAATGGAGTAGGCTTGTCTTAGCAGCTCATAGCTGAGAGACAAGCTCTGGTTTCAGTTTGATAGCGTCCCTTTTTAAGCGAGAACCAAGCGAGATGCACTCACCTCTGAAAAAAGCTTTATGAGCTTCCCACAAGGTGGAGGCCTCTGATACTGAACCCTCATTTATTTGAAAAAAATCAGACAGTTTTTGTTGGAGAAGAGTCTGCGATTCAGGATTTCTTTGCAGGGATTCTTTGAGATGCCAATGACATATTCTGGGCATCAGGGCAGATATAATGATATCTAGGTTAATAGGTGCATAATCCGACCATGTGATAGGATTCCCCGAAGTGACTACATATAACAGCAAAGGCGCAGTCACAAAGAAGTGGTATAATTTGTGAGGAGGGGAAAAGAATGTATATTGTTTGGGAGTTGAATGCTTTACTCTCCACGTATGATAAAGATTGTTAAGAGCGAACCAATTTGCGAAAAGAGGGGGATAGCTTTTGAGCTTGGGTCGGCGGAGTAGATTGAAATAAGGCAAATCTAAATCTATCTTTGGTCAGGGACATGCACATATTAAAATTGCCTCCTATAACCATAAAGGGCTGTGAAATAGTCTGAAGTTTTTTCAAAAACTTTTGTGAATTAGGGGCATATATGTTTGCCAGAGTAATTGACGTATTCAGATGGGTACACTTCAGGAGCACAAACTGACTGTGGGGATTCAATATTAAAGAAAGTACTTGAATGGGGCTCATGGAGGGGTCATACGCAACAAAAGTGGGGAAGTGCTTGGAAATAAACTTAAAGGAGCCCCCAGGTCGGAAATGAGTTTCCTGGACCATAATTACATCTAATCCTGAGGCCTTGAATTCCTTCAAAGCTAGCCATCTTTTTTTAAAGCCCTTTACATTACAGGAAAGAACTTTAAGAGCCATTATAAATCATAATGATAAGTTTCAATGTTAGCTCAGCTAATAGAGAAATAGACACAAATCTATGGTGCATGGAACAGAAAATGCAGTGAGGTTGGTTTGTTGAAATGATGCAACAAAGGGTGCATCAAGTAACCCAGAGAAGGCCAAAAAAGGCCTGCTGAAAAAGATATCAAAATTTATAAAACAAATATACATAAAGAAAGTTAATAATAACATTGAGGGAAAAAAATTATAGAAGGCCTGAAGGAAAAAAAAACATCTTTAGAGATCCAAGTTGGTTGCCTTGAATAGTGGTGAGGTGAATGGCTATCTGCAAGATCCAATGGTGGGATCATAACCAGATGTAATAGGAAATAAGAAGATAAGCAGAAAAAAAAACATAGAGTACTTCAGGAGAGCGAGAAAGGATCTTCTAGGTATTAATGAAGGACTCACAAACGAGTCCCAAACACGGATTAATCAAATGTAGAATGTCCATGGAAAAGTAGAAGAATTTTCAGCTGCAAACAGTTGTCAGGTAGGTAATCTGGAAGAAGCAGCCCATTGAGGTTTAGTAGATGCTTTCTGCGATCTACGACATACTGGGGTTGAAATCTTGAACCATGTCAGCAGTAGGGATGAGCTTCGTGTTCGAGTCGAACGTACGTTCGACTCGAACATCGGCTGTTCGCCCGTTCGGCGAATTCCGAACGTTATGGGCCGTTTGCGCCAAATTCGTGTGGCGCTCACAGCCCACAATGCACTGCGTCATCGCAGTGCATTGCTGGCTCATGATTGGCCAAGCATGCACTGTGACCCCACATGCTTGGCCAATCACAGCGCCAGCAGCGAGGAGAGCCATGATTGACCACAGCCAGGATGCCTGTGGCCAATCATAGCTCAGGCTGTGTAGTACACGCCCCACACTATATAAGGCCGCCAGTGCGGCGGCCTAGTGTAGTGTGTTGGCGTCTGAAGCAGTTAGTGGGTGTTCTGTGTACCTTCAACACAGTACACACCGATCGTTATCGGCCGATTTTCGATCTTGCTCTTCTGTAGTGGTTGTTGTCTGCTTGCCCTGACCGCAGTATACACCGCTATATTCACCTCACCTATATAGCTAGTGATCTATCTTTTATAATAGAGCTTGCAGTCAGTAGTGTTAGGAGCTTGTGCGTGCTGTCTGTGTGCTCTGTACCCAGTACACACCGCTATATCCACCTACATAGCTCTTCTCTATTTGAGCCCACTTGCCATCTGCAGGAGTTATTGGAAGTTGTGTGTGCCTCCAGCACAGCACAGTATACATCTGTATATACCCCTTTATCTCTGGTGTTCTATAAAAAAGGCATTTGCAGGAGTTAGTGGGTTTTTTGTGCCTCCAGCACAATATACACCTGTATCTACCCTTTATTGCTGTTCTCTAATAGAGCCATCTGCAGGGCTTAGTGGGTGTTGTGTGACTCAATTACGTTATACCCCTTTATCTCTGGTGTTCTATAATAAAGGCATCTGCAGGAGTTAATGGGTGTTGTGTGACTCCAGCACAATATACACCTGTATCTACCGTTTATTGCTGTTCTCTAATATAGCCATCTGCAGGGCTTAGTGGGTGTTGTGTGACTCCATTACACTGCTGTTTTACCCAACTCCCTTCAGGCCATTACCATGTCTGGAAGGCCAGCAAGGAGAGGCAGACAGGCGCAAGCCGATAATAGAGGGCAATCAGGCTCTGTGTCTAGAGACAACAGTGCTGGTCGTGGACGCTGTGCAATGTCATCAGCACGTGGCCATGGGACACACTTGTCCTTTTTTTCGGCAGCTGGACATGTTGAACTGAAACATGCCAACGACTTGGTAGAGTGGATTACCAAGCCCTCTTCATCCTCCTCATCCTCTCTCACCCAGTCTCAGGGTACTAGCAAAGCAGCTGCCAACACATCGCCTTCCCTCCTCTCAATGTCATCATCAGTGACTCCTTCCCTAGACCCACCATGTCCTCCTGAGGAGTCTCCTGAACTCTTTGAGCACAGTGTTGGGTACATGCTCCAGGAGGATGCCCAGTGTTTTGTAGGCTCTGATGATGACACTCAGCTAGAGGAAGGCAGTAGCGTGAGCACAGAGAGAGGGGATGCTCAAGAAGGACAGCAATCTGGCAGTCATGTTCCACAAGCTGCAGCATACTGCCAGGTTTGCTACAGCGATGAAGAGGGAGGGGATGATGAGGGCACTGACTTCACGTGGGTGCCTGGTAGGAGAGAGGAGGAGGAGCAGGAGGAGGAGGAGGCACATGTCCAACGAGGCAGGATGCCCTCCGGGGGCCAGCTTAGGGGCAGCACACCGACTGAATCACACCGCAGAGCTCCGCCTGTGCAGGGCGCTGCCTCTGCGCGTTATTCTAAAAGTTCTTTGGTGTGGGCCTTTTTTGAGACGAGTGCATCAGATCGCACCGCTGCTAGTTGCAACATAGCGTATCTCGCGTTGCCAAAACATCAGCCGCTTGGACACCACATGCTTGAACAGACATATGTTGACCTGCCATGCAGCTCGTTGGCAAGCGTACCTCAAAGACCCACACCAAAGAACAAAGCGGACCTCTCCTTGCTCCTCATCAGCTGGCATCTCCAACCCCACTAGACCTTCAGTCCTCTCTGAAACCTGCTCTGAGAGGAATGAAGGTGTAGAATTAGGTGTGTCACAGCCAAGTGCTTCCGGGCACTCTGCTAGCAGTACACCCACGTCCGATTATAGTAGGCAAATGTCCCTGCCCCAGCTGCTGGACCGGCGAAAGAAGTTCACTCCCAGCCATCCACATGCCCAGCGGTTGAATGCTAGCTTGGCTAAATTGCTAGCACTTCAACTGCTGCCTTTTCAGTTGGTAGACTCGGCCCCCTTCCGTGATTTTGTACAATGTGCGGTTCCTCAGTGGCAGGTCCCCAAAAGCCACTTTTTCTCACGGAAGGCGATTCCAGCTCTCTACCGGCATGTGGAAGGCAATGTCCTTGCCTCGCTGGACAGGGCGGTCAGCGGTAAGGTGCATATTACCACTGACTCATGGTCCAGCAGGCATGGACAGGGACGTTACCTGTCTTTCACGGCCCATTGGGTCACTCTTCTGGCAGCTGGGAAGGATGCAGGACAAGGTGCAGTAGTGTTGGAGGTTGTTCCGCCACCACGCCTCCAAAATGCTACTATTGGTTGTGACACACCTCTCTCCTCCACCCCCTCCTCTTCTTCTTCCTCCATAGCCTCTTCCAGTGCTCTGTCCTCAGAACCAGCGGTGCTCCGTAGGCGTTCCAGGGGCTACGCAAGTATGCAGGCAAAACGATGCCATGCCGTGCTTGCGCTGGTTTGCTTGGCGGACAGGAGCCACACTGGGGCGGATGTTTTGTCAGCTCTGCAGGGGCAGGCCGAGAGGTGGTTGACGCCACGCCAGCTTAAGCCAGGAATGGTGGTTTGTGACAATGGCACCAACCTCCTCTCCGCCCTCCGACAGGGACAACTGACCCATGTGCCCTGTGTAGCTCACGTCCTTAACCTGGTGGTGCAGCGGTTCTTGGGCAGGTACCCCGGCTTACAGGATGTCCTGAAGCAGGCCAGGAAAGTCTGTGTGCATTTCCGCCGATCATTTAATGCATGTGCTCGGCTGGCTGAGCTCCAAAAGGAGTTGAACCTGCCCAAGAACCGCCTTATATGTGACATGCCCACCAGGTGGAACTCAACGTTGGCCATGCTGCAGCGGCTGCACACGCAGCAGAGGGCCATCAATGAGTACCTGTGCGACTACGGCACCAGTACAGGGTCAGGGGAGCTCGTTTTTTTCTCACCACGCCAGTGGGGCATGATCAGGGATGCATGCACTGTCCTGTCACCGTTTGAGGAGGCCACAAGGATGGTGAGCAGTGACAGTGCATGCATCAGTGACACTGTACCTCTTGTCCACCTCTTGGAGCATACGCTGCGTGGAATAATGGACAGGGCACTTGAGGCAGAACAGAGGCAGGAAGAGGAGGACTTCCTTGCCTCTCAAGGCCCCCTTTATCCAGACAGTGTTCCTGCTGTGCCACCCATCACACAGGAAGAGGATGAGGAGGAGGAAGAGGAGGAGGAGGATGATTGTGTCAGCATGGAGGTGGAGGCTGGCACTCGGCATCAGCAGCAGCAGTCTTGTAGGGATGATTTACAGTCCCAAGAAACACGTGGACTTGTACGTGGCTGGGAGGAGGTAGCTACGGATCATGTTGCCCTTAGTGACCCAGAGGACTCCGGACCGAATGCCTCAGCTAACCTACGCTGCATGGCCTCCCTGATCCTGCAAAGCCTGCGGAAGGATCCTCGTATTCTTCGGATCAAGGAGAGGGACCATTACTGGCTGGCCACTCTCCTTGATCCACGGTACAAGGGTAAGGTTGCTGACCTTATCTTGCCATCGCAGAGGGAGCAGAGGATGAGACATCTCCGGGAGGCCTTGCAGAAAGGTCTGTGCAACGCGTTCCCAGGGACTGGGAGGTTACAAACTCCTGGTCCTGGACAACGTGTTGCTGAGGCATCGGTCAGAAGGAGCGGTGGAGAAGGTGGCCGTCTGACTGATGCTTTCAGACAATTTTTTAGTCCGCAGCCCCAAGGTATGATCGGTTCCAGCAACCATCGCCAGCGTCTGATTTACATGGTGCAGGAATACCTAGGGGCAAGGTCAGACTTGGACACCTTTCCCACCGAAAATCCTCTGGCTTACTGGGTCTTGAGGATGGATCACTGGCCAGAGCTTGCACAATATGCAATTGAGCTACTGGCCTGTCCTGCATCCAGCGTTCTTTCGGAACGCACCGTCAGTGCTGCTGGTGGCTTTGTTACCGATCACAGGGTGCGTCTGTCCACCGAATCAGTTGATCGACTGACCTTCATCAAGATGAATCAGTCTTGGATCACCCACAGCTACCAAGCACCTGAAGCTGATGTAACCGAATAATTTTTTTTGAAATATCACATCCCTTCAAGACTGCCTATGCTGAGTGACTGTCCTGTTATGTTGATTGCCTATCCTCTTCCTCCTCCGCTGATATGTTGGAAGAACATTTCTGGCTCTGGGTGATGCCATCAGCCCAATTTTTCTGCCCCTGTTTAACAGGGGCGTTTAATTACAATTTTTGATGCAATGCTTTGCAGCAGGGCTAATTCCTGCAATAAAACTAGAGTCTATAGAAGAGGTTGCAGTGTGGTGGCACCAGCACCAGTGCCTAAGGCCCAATTTTTCTGCCCCTGTTTAACAGGGGCGTTTAATTACAATTTTTGATGCAATGCTTTGCAGCAGGGCTAATTCCTGCAATAAAACTAGAGTATATGGAAGAGGTTGCAGTGTGGTGGCACCAGCACCAGTGCCTAAGGCCCAATTTTTCTGCCCCTGTTTAACAGGGGCGTTTAATTACAATTTTTGATGCAATGCTTTGCAGCAGGGCTAATTCCTGCAATAAAACTAGAGTCTATGGAAGAGGTTGCAGTGTGGTGGCACCAGCACCAGTGCCTAAGGCCCAATTTTTCTGCCCCTGTTTAACAGGGGCGTTTAATTACAATTTTTGATGCAATGCTTTGCAGCAGGGCTAATTCCTGCAATAAAACTAGAGTATATGGGAGAGGTTGCAGTGTGGTGGCACCAGCACCAGTGCCTAAGGCCCAATTTTTCTGCCCCTGTTTAACAGGGGCGTTTAATTACAATTTTTGATGCAATGCTTTGCAGCAGGGCTAATTCCTGCAATAAAACTAGAGTCTATGGAAGAGGTTGCAGTGTGGTGGCACCAGCACCAGTGCCTAAGGCCCAATTTTTCTGCCCCTGTTTAACAGGGGCGTTTAATTACAATTTTTGATGCAATGCTTTGCAGCAGGGCTAATTCCTGCAATAAAACTAGATTATATGGGAGAGGTTGCAGTGTGGTGGCACCAGCACCAGTGCCTACGGCCCAATTTTTCTGCCCCTGTTTAACAGCGGCGTTTAATTACAATTTTTGATGCAATGCTTTGGAGCAGGGCTAATTCCTGCAATAAAACTAGAGTCTATGGAAGAGGTTGCAGTGTGGTGGCACCAGCACCAGTGCCTAAGGCCCAATTTTTCTGCCCCTGTTTAACAGGGGCGTTTAATTAAAATTTTTGATGCAATGCTTTGCAGCAGGGCTAATTCCTGCAATAAAACTAGAGTATATGGAAGAGGTTGCAGTGTGGTGGCACCAGCACCAGTGCCTAAGGCCCAATTTTTCTGCCCCTGTTGAACAGGGGCATTTAATTACAATTTTTGATGCAATGCTTTGCAGCAGGGCTATTTCCTGCAATAAAACAAGAGTATATGGGAGAGGTTGCAGTGTCGTGGCACCAGCACCAGTGCCTAAGGCCCAATTTTTCTGCCCCTGTTTAACAGGGACTAGTAATTACAATTCTTGATATAATATTTCACAGGAGGGCCCGTTCCTGTGCCCACCCAGAGTAACGGTGAGGACTTATAGTGTTGTGGCACCAGCACCACAACCACCAAAGGTAAATTTTTCTACCACTGTTCAACAATGGCATGTAATTACAATTCTTGATATAATCGTTCACAGCAGGGCGCTCCAGCGCCCACCAAGAGTCACTTTCAGGGCTTACAATGTTGTGGCAAAACCAACACCTTGTTCCGCCATTTCTGCAGAGCATATAGGGCAGGCCCCTACTTTCAAACATCCAACTTACAAACATCTCCTACTTGCAAACGGAAGGAGACAACAGCAACTGAGATGAAAAAAGATGGACGACAAAACAAATTATACAGGGGTGATAACCCTTCCCTATGTTTTCCAAAAAGCTTAAAAATAGTTTTTTTGACTGGAGCTACACTTTAAAAATGTACCAGTTGAAAATTACAAACAGATTCAACTTAACACAACAAACTTACACAGTCCCTGTCTTGTTTGCACCGCCTGTATACTGCTGTTCTGAGTATATAGGGCCTGGGGGCCACACGCATTTCCGTTTTTTAATATGGGTACAGGGTTCCCCTTAATATGCGTACAAGACCCAAATAGGCTGGTAATGGGCAGGGAGGGCTACCCATGCCATTTTCTCAATGATTTTCAACCATATTGCAGGAACCAGATATAACATTAAAACCGCAAGCAGTTTTAAATGGTGTTATTTCCATTTAATGTCATTTTGTGCAGGGGCTGTTCTAAACACGGGAAACACGTGGCACTTCACAGGCATACTACAGACACCCCCCATGCACCATATTTAAAGGAATATTTCACTTTTTTTTTCACTTTAATCGTCATTAAAATCAGTGCTCCCGCCAAAACGGCCATTTTTAAAAACATTTTAGGCATTGACCCATGTCCCCTGGGGCAGGAGCCAGGTCCCCAAACTCTTTTTAGGACAGTATCTTGCATATTAGCCGTTAAAATTAGCACTTTTAATTTCGAACGTTCGAGTCCCATAGACTTCAATGGGAGGCCATGGAAGTTATGAGAAAAACACGCAACCTGGACAACCTCTCCTTTTAAGGAAACAAGGTCCAAATCTTTGCGGATATTTCTCCTACCACGGTCCAGAGGCGGAAATCCCTCAAGCCTTTTCTGGAAATCCTCACCCAGAACACCATCAAGTACTGCTGATCATTCCCTTTCTACCTCCAGTTTAATTTCAGAGACGAATCATAGGGATTCACCAATGTTCAGGATGGCGAACGTTTGCTGTTGCAATTAGGTCTTATCTCCCAAGAACTAGCTCCTCTGCATCCGGCAGCCAAACCAGGCTCCACCAAATGCCCCCCCTCCGGGGTTGCTCTCTAACCCCATTGTGGAACAAACAACTTCCAAAGAGACACTGAGACTCTCACCCTCCGAGATGAGCGACTTTTTCCTTATTCCCGGATGGGAGTTGTTTTTTCTATTTTTTTAGATGAATGTCCATCCCTCTCGTGTGTGTGTGTAGTGGGTAGCTCTACAGAAACCTAACTATGGATGTCGTGTCAGGCCTTTGGTCATTTTATGTTAGGTCCCATTAGCCTCCTTAATGGCTAACTCGGATACCTAACTTTGTTTTGGCATCCCACCCCGGTTGGAATCTGCCTTAAAGTGTCAAATTTTTTGCACAAAGTTATGTTCTTTTAGTTACCTCTCCCCTATTGTTACTTCTACTACCCCTCCCTCCCCCCTTCCTTCCCTCCCTCCCCCTGCAGAGATCCTTTCCCCTCCAGTTTATGTATGGGCTCCTTAATGTTGCCAATTGATGTCTTGCACTAGAATGCTCTTTTTTGTACCTATCCTTATGTCGGCCCCACAGTAATAATTTCCCCCGCAAGGGGACCTGACGGCCGGAGCAGCCCAACATGCCACCCTCTCTGTTGTGACCCCCTCTGGTGACACCAGGTAGACAACCCCTTTTGAGGTTGCACCCTCTCTGAGTTCCCCCTTAACGGGGGACTTGGAATAGGCTTGCTTCTTTATCAGATTTTGTATATGATTGTTTTGTATACATTTTTTGCTCTAATTACCCACCATCTCACACTCTCTGCTCTCTCCTCTTCTGCCTCTCTTTCTACCTCTCCCATGTTTCCTTCCCAATCCACTACCTACCTCCTCCTCATTCTCCAGGAACCTACGCGGAGAACACCATTCGATCTTACCCCAGGGCTCTTTCAGGTGATTGATTCCTTAAAAGACGATACCCGCTCTCCTAAGGCAGAGGTAAGCTCCCTTCATACATTCTCGCTATCCACTCCTGATGCCCATGGCTGACTCTAATCTCCACCATCTATCCTTAAAGCTAGCTTCTCATAATACACAGGGGGCTTAACTTACCCTCTAAACACTGGAAAGCATTTCAAAGTTACCACACCAGAAGCCTTAATATTGTACTACTCCAGGAGACCCATTTCCCCACAAGTTATGTCCCCTCCTTCCTCCTCCGCTGCTTCCCTACTTTTTATTTGGCAAATGCTGATTCCAAAAAAAGGGGATGGCCATACTTCTTGCTAAACAAATTCCATTTGCTCTCACACACACGGTCAAAGACAAGGATGGCAGATACATACTTATCAAAGGGCTCACTGAGGGGGTTATGTACCCCATCATCTCCTACTCTGCCCCTAACCAGGGCCAGGCATTCTTCTTCACCTCCATGTTATAAACCCTTTCCCCACACCTGGAAGGCAGAACAATTTAAGGGGGCAACTCACATCCCACAGCCAAGGATTTCACTCACTATTCTGCACCACACAAAACATATGCTAGAATCAACCACATCTTTATCCCTAATTTGGAGATTCACACAGCGACTCATGCTTCTATACACAAAGTACCTTGGCCGGATCATTCTTTGGTGGACCTCAAAACCTCTAGCTCCCTCTCACCTCCTGGGTCCCCCCAGTGGCGTCTAAGTAAATCCCTTTTGTCCAACCCAGTCCACTGTACCATGTTAGAAAAAGACATTTAGGATTTGTTTCTCCTTAATGACACCGGTGACACGACCCCAAGCTCCATTTGGGGCTCACAAAGCTATCTTAAGGGGAAAAACGATCCAAATGTCATCCAAACTTAAAAGCGAAAGGAAAGCAGATGTGGAGAAGCTAGAAAAAGAGTTTATATTTCTTAGCAGATCCCATAAGGCTAACCCCATGTCCGTCTCCCTAGCCAAATTATAATCTGCCCACGTGGCACTGAATTTAGCTCTGACGTCTAACGCAAATAAGCATCTGAGCTGGTTGAGCGGTAGGTTCTATTTGCAGGCCAATAAAACTGGTTCTCACTTAGCAACAAAACTCTCTCCCAAAATAACTCTACTCTGCACCTAACCCGAACAATCCCGATTCCATTAACTCTTTCTTGGAGGACATCCCCAAACTCTCCGACTCCCATCGGTCCATTATGGAGGAAGTGGAGGAAGTCCAAGAAGAATCTCAAATCAGACTCTGCCCCTGCTCATTATTATAAAGAATTCTTTGAGGTCCTCTCTCCTCGTCTGGTCCATCTCTATAACTCCCTACATGAGGGATCCCTCTGGGAGCCAGCAGCCAACTTAGCATATATATCCGTAATCCCCAAACAGGGCAAAGATCCCTATGAAGTAGGTAACTATAGGCCAATTTCACTAATCAATAATGATTTAAAGATTATGACCAAAATTCTAGCAAATATAATGGCCTCTTTTATAGATACTTACATCCATAAGGATCAGGTGGGCTTTATCCCCGGGAGATAGGGGCAGACCAGATCAGGAGAGCGGTAAATTTAATATCCCTCATGTAATCCTCTTGGGATGGAGGTCTTACTCAACCAGGATATGTCCTATCCATAGATCTCCTAAAGGCCTTTGGCACGGTCACCTAGCCATACCTCTTTACCATCCTACAAAAATGGGGCTTTGGCCTGGAATTTCTCAGAACCCTGGCAAGGTCACCTCTCTGACCAAATCCCAATTCTGAGAGGCACTAGACAAGGCTGCCCCCTCTCCTCCATTCTCTTCACCATTGCAATAATAACATTAGCTCTGGCTATTAGACAACACCCTGATATCCATGGAGTAAAATGTGGTCAACGGACTCACAAATGCACCCTTTTTGCTGATGCCATTCTTCTGTTCATCACCTCCCCTCTCATCTCCACTCCCAACATACCCCAACTCCTCAAAACATTTGGTTCAGTCTTGGGCCTTCACATCAACATGGCCAAATCAATGGCTCTAAACATTTAAACTCCCCAAGAGTTAGAGAGACTTAAAAATCACTTTCATGAGTTAAGGTGATGGATAATACCATATGGAGGGAAAAAGTGGTATTTACTAGAGAGAGGAATTTTGATAAATTCCTAAAGCTGTGGATGCCATGTTTATACAAAATGGTCTGCCCGTCATAGAGGGGGCTACTGGGTTGGTTGTAAGAGTGAACTAAAGGATGAGGGGATGGAAAAACGAAGGGAGAGTAGATTGGGAAGAAGGAAAGTAAGTAAGAGAGAAAGAAGAGCAAGATAATATCGACACAAGTTATGTTTATTGATAACACAAATAGTTAAATCATACTGATAGATGGATTTATAATATAGCACTGGGAGGGTGGGGGGAGGAGAGAAGGGAGGGTTGAAGGAAGGGGTATAAAAAGTTTAAAGAAAGAATAATGTATGTGGGGTTTAATAGATAAACATGACACTGAAAGAATTATGTAGCTGTATCTCTGGATTTTGTAGTTTCTTTTTCTTTTTTGAATGTGGCATATGTTTATTTAAAAAATGGAAATAAAATAAAAAATATTAAAGAGAAAGAAAATCACTTCCCCTTCTCCTGGAGCACCTCATCTCTTCCCTATTTAGGTGTATTCCTTACTTCTAAAATTGAACTTCTACACCGCCACAATTACCCCCCCTCCCCATGATCCCCCCCCATGATCCCCCCCTATGATCAAGAGAATTGATCATTCTCTTGATCATAGGAAGAACTCTCACAATGGTCCCTCTATAAAATGTCATGGCTAGGGAGAGTAAATTCAGTCAAGATGACCTTGCTACCCAAGCTTCTGTACCTCTTTGGTCCCTCCCTATACCCATTAAAAAGCATCTCTTAGACAAACTACAGTCAGCAATTATACGGTTCATATGGGGGAGTAAGGGACACCATCTGTCTAAGAAGGCATTTTTTAGATTGCGGAAAAAAGGTACTCCCTAACTTATGGCGGTATTATCAAGCTGACAACTCTGCCAATTTTCAGTCATTTATTCCAAAGGCCCAAAGACAGACTGGGTGGACATAGAAAGACAGGCAACTCCTAACCACAATTTAGATTTTCTAATTTGAAGACCACAAAAAGATAGACCCCCAATCCTATGCCCCACACTGTCTCATTCAATGGCCCTTTGTGAGATTCTGCATAAAAGACACCGGCATGGCACCCTCTGGAACACATTTTCCACAACCCCCAATTTTCTCTGGGTCTAAATATCAAGGCTTTTAGATGGTGGCTTGATAAGGGCCTCTACAGAATAGGGCAATACTTTAACAACAATGGCCCTATCTCAATCAAATATTGCATCTTCAAATTGGACATGCCATCCTCAGAAACGTTCCGCTATTACCAACTGTTACATTTACATTTCCAGCGCAGGGTCTGGAACCAAACTCAATATGAACTTTGGTGCTCTTCAGCCATGGGAATGAGGGGGAAATCTCCCTGATCTATTCAGCGCTAGCTGATCCCCAGAGGAAAGTGAACTATATGTTGAAGTGGGAGCGAGACCTTCAATTTGACTGGGACCTGGATACTTGGCACACTAATTTTGCCCGCTCATACAGGGGAATTCTTATATCGTATAGTTATATCCCGCTGGTACCTAGTCCCCATCCGTCTCACCAAATTCTACCCTCAGTCCTCTCCTCACTGTTTTAGAGGATGTGGTCATGTAGGCTCCCTCCTCCACACACTTTGGGAATGTCCTAAAATCAGAGGGTACTGGAATAGAATCATCAACCTCATCCATAAGTCCACTGGATACGCCATAAAACAGGACCCCACAATAGCTCTCCTCAATAGCAGAATTCCAAATGTACCTAAATTGACCCTCTCCCTTATCCACTTGATCCTTCTGGGGGCCGAGATCACCTTAGCCCACTCATAGAAATACCCCTCGGTGTCCTTCCACCAGACCAAACAGAAGATTTCCTGGATAATGTCGCAGGAGAAAATCTCGAATGTGATCCTGGACACCTCAGAAAAATTCAGACTCCCATGGGAGCATTGGGCTAAGTATATAGGAGTCTCACTACTCCCCTAAATACGCAGAAGCCCCAGTAATTTCTCTCAATTCATGTAGCTTTCCACCTTCTCCTTCCCTCCAAAGGTTCCTGCCCTCTACTTTCCTCCTACCTTCTCCTCTTCCATTCCACTCTCTCCCCCCTTCTCTCCCTCTCTCTTTTTCTTCTTTTTCTTTCCTCAGGCTCAGCTATAGATTGATTCAACCGACTGAGCACTATGGAATAAGCAGTTCTCCAGAATGATATCCCAGTCCAAGAATCTGACCCATGTGAGAATAGGGGGTCATGCCCTTAACTGGGTAACCTCATACCATCCCGGTTATATGATTTTTAAGTGACAGACTCACTTTTGGTCTGTTTCTCCCAAGGGGGGTTGACAGTTTGGTCAGGAGAGTGGCTCGGCCTTCTCCCATAGTTTTATTGCCCGTTCTCCCCGGACGCCCCGCGCACAGCAGGATCCCAATTGGGAGGATCTGGGTTCTTACTTTCACCGTCAATCAACTCCTCTACATAGAGTCTGTTTCTAAATAGAGTCTCTTTGAAGTTTATTGGTTCTCTTTTTTATTGCATCAGCATCAATTTCTCACATGGTCTAGTCTTATTATGATTCTGTGGGCAGTTTGCGCCAAATTCGTGTGGTGCTCATGGCCCACAATGCACTGCGCCATCGCAGTGCATTGCTGACTCATGATTGGCCAAGCATGCACTGTGACCCCACCTGCTTGGTCAATCACAGAGCCGGCAGCGAGGAGAGCCATAATTGGCCACAGGCAGGATGCCTGTGGCTAATTATAGCTCAGGCTGTTTAGTACACGCCCCACACTATATAAGGCCACCAGAGCGGCGGCCTTGTGTAGTGTTCCGGCGTCTGCAGGAGTTAGTGGGTGTTGTGTGCCTTCAGCGCAGTATACACCTGTATCTACCCTTTATTGCTGTTCTCTAATTGAGCCATCTGTAGGCGTTAGTGGATGTTGTGTGCCTCCAGCGCAGTATACACCTGTATCTACCTTTATTGCTGTTCTCTAATAGAGCCATCTGCCGGAGTTAGTGGATGTGGTGTACTTCCAGCGCAGTATACACCCATATCTACCTTTATTGCTGTTCTCTAATAGAGCCATCTGCAGGAGTTAGTGGGTGTTGTGTGCTTCCAGCTCAGTATACACCTGTATCTACCCTTTATTGCTGATCTCTAATAGAGCCACTTGCAGGAGTTAGTGGGTGTTCTGTGCTTGCAGTGCAGTATACACCTGTATCTACCTTTATTGCTGTTCTCTAATAGAGGCATCTGCAGGAGTTAGTGGGTGTTGTGTGCTTCCAGCTCAGTATACACCTGTATCTACCCTTTATTGCTGATCTCTAATAGAGCCACTTGCAGGAGTTAGTGGGTGTTCTGTGCTTGCAGTGCAGTATACACCTGTATCTACCTTTATTGCTGTTCTCTAATAGAGCCATCTGCAGGAGTTAGAGGGTGTTGTGTGCTTCCAGCGCAGTATACACCTGTATCTACCCTTTATTGCTGGTGTTCTATAATAAAGGCATCTGCAGGAGTTAGTGGGTGTTTTGTGCCTCCAGCACAGCACAGTATATATCTGTATCTACCCTTTATTGCTGGTGTTCTCTCATAAAGGCATCTGCAGTAGTTAGTGGGTGTTGTGTGCTTCCAGCTTAATATACACCTGTATCTACCTTTATTGCTGTTCTCTAATAGAGCCATCTGCAGGAGTTAGTGGGTGTTGTGTGCTTCCAGCGCAGTATACACCTATATCTACCCTTTATTGTTGTTCTCAATTAGAGCCATCTGCAGGAGTTAGTGGGTGTTGTGTGCCTCCAGTACAGCACAGTATACACCTGTATCTACCCTTTATTGCTGGTGTTCTCTCATACAGGCATCTGCAGTAGTTAGTGGGTGTTGTGTGCCTCCAGCACAGTATACACCTGTATCTATCCTTTATTGCTGTTCTCTAATTGAGCCATCTGCAGGAGTTAGTGGGTGTTGTGTGCTTTCAGCGTAGTATACACCTGTATCTACCCTTTATTGCTGGGGTTCTATAATAAAGGCATCTGCAGGAGTTAGTGGGTGTTTTGTGCCTCCAGCACAGCACAGTATGCACCTGTATCTACCCTTTATTGCTGGTGTTCTCTCATACAGGCATCTGCAGTAGTTAGTGGGTGTTGTGTGCCTTCAGCGCAGTATACACCTGTATCTACCCTTTATTGCTGTTCTCTAATTGAGCCATCTGCAGGCGTTAGTGGATGTTGTGTGCCTCCAGCGCAGTATACACCTGTATCTACCTTTATTGCTGTTCTCTAATTGAGCCATCTGCAGGAGTTAGTGGATGTTGTGTGCCTCCAGCGCAGTATACACCTGTATCTACCTTTATTGCTGTTCTCTAATAGAGCCATCTGCCGGAGTTAGTGGATGTGGTGTACTTCCAGCGCAGTATACACCCATATCTACCTTTATTGCTGTTCTCTAATAGAGCCATCTGCAGGAGTTAGTGGGTGTTGTGTGCTTCCAGCTCAGTATACACCTGTATCTACCCTTTATTGCTGATCTCTAATAGAGCCACTTGCAGGAGTTAGTGGGTGTTCTGTGCTTGCAGTGCAGTATACACCTGTATCTACCTTTATTGCTGTTCTCTAATAGAGGCATCTGCAGGAGTTAGTGGGTGTTGTGTGCTTCCAGCTCAGTATACACCTGTATCTACCCTTTATTGCTGATCTCTAATAGAGCCACTTGCAGGAGTTAGTGGGTGTTCTGTGCTTGCAGTGCAGTATACACCTGTATCTACCTTTATTGCTGTTCTCTAATAGAGCCATCTGCAGGAGTTAGTGGGTGTTGTGTGCTTCCAGCGCAGTATACACCTGTATCTACCCTTTATTGCTGGTGTTCTATAATAAAGGCATCTGCAGGAGTTAGTGGGTGTTTTGTGCCTCCAGCACAGCACAGTATATATCTGTATCTACCCTTTATTGCTGGTGTTCTCTCATAAAGGCATCTGCAGTAGTTAGTGGGTGTTGTGTGCTTCCAGCTTAATATACACCTGTATCTACCTTTATTGCTGTTCTCTAATAGAGCCATCTGCAGGAGTTAGTGGGTGTTGTGTGCTTCCAGCGCAGTATACACCTATATCTACCCTTTATTGTTGTTCTCAATTAGAGCCATCTGCAGGAGTTAGTGGGTGTTGTGTGCCTCCAGCACAGCACAGTATACACCTGTATCTACCCTTTATTGCTGGTGTTCTCTCATACAGGCATCTGCAGTAGTTAGTGGGTGTTGTGTGCCTCCAGCACAGTATACACCTGTATCTATCCTTTATTGCTGTTCTCTAATTGAGCCATCTGCAGGAGTTAGTGGGTGTTGTGTGCTTTCAGCGTAGTATACACCTGTATCTACCCTTTATTGCTGGGGTTCTATAATAAAGGCATCTGCAGGAGTTAGTGGGTGTTTTGTGCCTCCAGCACAGCACAGTATGCACCTGTATCTACCCTTTATTGCTGGTGTTCTCTCATACAGGCATCTGCAGTAGTTAGTGGGTGTTGTGTGCCTCCAGCACAGTATACACCTGTATCTACCCTTTATTGCTGTTCTCTAATTGAGCCATCTGCAGGAGTTAGTGGGTGTTGAGTGCCTCCAGCACAGTATACACCTGTATCTATCCTTTATTGATGTTCTCTAATATAGCCATCTGCAGGAGTTAGTGGGTGTTGTGTGCTTTCAGCGTAGTATACACCTGTATCTACCCTTTATTGCTGGGGTTCTATAATAAAGTCATGTGCAGGAGTTAGTGGGTGTTTTGTGCCTCCAGCACAGCACAGTATACACCTGTATCTACCCTTCATTGCTGGTGTTCTCTCATACAGACATCTGCAGTAGTTAGTGGGTGTTGTGTGCTTCCAGCTTAATATACACCTGTATCTACCTTTATTGCTGTTCTCTAATAGAGCCATCTGCAGGAGTTAGTGGGTGTTGTGTGCTTCCAGCGCAGTATACACCTATATCTACCCTTTATTGCTGTTCTCAATTAGAGCCATCTGCAGGAGTTAGTGGGTGTTGTGTGCCTCCAGCACAGCACAGTATACACCTGTATCTACCCTTTATTGCTGGTGTTCTCTCATACAGGCATCTGCAGTAGTTAGTGGGTGTTGTGTGCCTCCAGCACAGTATACACCTGTATCTATCCTTTATTGCTGTTCTCTAATTGAGCCATCTGCAGGAGTTAGTGGGTGTTGTGTGCTTTCAGCGTAGTATACACCTGTATCTACCCTTTATTGCTGGGGTTCTATAATAAAGGCATCTGCAGGAGTTAGTGGGTGTTTTGTGCCTCCAGCACAGCACAGTATGCACCTGTATCTACCCTTTATTGCTGGTGTTCTCTCATACAGGCATCTGCAGTAGTTAGTGGGTGTTGTGTGCCTCCAGCACAGTATACACCTGTATCTACCCTTTATTGCTGTTCTCTAATTGAGCCATCTGCAGGAGTTAGTGGGTGTTGAGTGCCTCCAGCACAGTATACACCTGTATCTATCCTTTATTGATGTTCTCTAATATAGCCATCTGCAGGAGTTAGTGGGTGTTGTGTGCTTTCAGCGTAGTATACACCTGTATCTACCCTTTATTGCTGGGGTTCTATAATAAAGTCATGTGCAGGAGTTAGTGGGTGTTTTGTGCCTCCAGCACAGCACAGTATACACCTGTATCTACCCTTCATTGCTGGTGTTCTCTCATACAGACATCTGCAGTAGTTAGTGGGGGTTGTGTGCTTCCAGCTCAGTATACACCTGTATCTACCTTTATTGCTGTTCTCTAATAGAGCCTCCTGCAGGAGTTAGTGGGTGTTGTGTGCTTCCAGTGCAGTATACACCTGTATCTACCCTTTATTACTGTTCTCTAATTGAGCCATCTGCAGGAGTTAGTGGGTGTTGTGTGCCTCCAGCGCAGTATACACCCGTATATATCCTTTATTTATGTTCTCTAATAGAGCCATCTGCAGGAGTTAGTGGGTGTTGTGTGCCTCATGCACAGCACAGTATACACCTGTATCTACCCTTTATTGCTGGTGTTCTCTCATACAGGCATCTGCAGTAGTTAGTGGGTGTTGTGTGCCTCCAGCACAGTATACACCTGTATCTATCCTTTATTGCTGTTCTCTAATTGAGCCATCTGCAGGAGTTAGTGGGTGTTGTGTGCTTTCAGCGTAGTATACACCTGTATAGGGATGAGCCGAACACCCCCCGGTTCGGTTCGCACCAGAACTTGCGAACGACCCCCGCGTTCGGTACGAACGTTAGAACCCCATTGAAGTCTATGGGACTCGAACGTTCGAATTGGAAAGTGCTAATTTTAACGGCTAATATGCAAGATAGTGTCCTAAAAAGGGTTTGGGGACCTGCCTCCTGCCTCAGGGGACATGGGTCACTGCAAAAAAAAGTTTTAAAAACTGCCGTTTTGGCGGGAGCACTGATTTTAATGACGATTAAAGTGAAAAAAAAAGTGAAATATTCCTTTAAATATGGTGCCTGGGGGGTGTCTGTAGTATGCCTGTGAAGTGCCACGTGTTTCCCGTGTTTAGAACAGTCCCTGCACAAAATGACATTAAACGGAACTCACACCATTTAAAACTGCTTGCGGTTTTAATGTTATATCTGGGTCCTGCAATATGGTTAAAAATCATTGAGAAACATGGCATGGGTAGCACTCCCTGCCCATTACCAGCCTATTTGGGTCTTGTACGCATATTAAGGGGAACCCCGTACCCATATTAAAAAAAGGAAATGTGTGTGGCCCCCAGGCCCTATATACTCAGAACAGCAGTATACAGGCGGTGCAAACAAGACAGGGACTGTGTAGGTTTGTTGTGTTAAGTTGAATCTGTTTGTCATTTTCAACCGGTACATTTTTAAAGTGTAGCTCCAGTCAAAAAAACTATCTTTAAGCTTTTTGGAAAACATAGGGAAGGGTTATCACCCCTGTATAATTTGTTTTGTCGTCCATCTTTTTTCATCTCACTTGCTGCTGTCTCCTTGCGTTTGCAAGTAGGAGATGTTTGTAAGTTGGATGTTTGAAAATAGGGGCCTGCCCTATATTATAGCGGTATGTACTGGGTACAGAACACGCAGACAGCACGCACTATCTCCTAACACTACTGAATGCAAGCTCTATTATTAACCACTTGTTAGCCCAATGTTTGCATAAAGTGAAAGATGAAGTTATGCTGAGTAAATAGATATCAAACATGTCACTCTTCAAAATTGCACATGCCCGTGGAATGGCGCCAAACGTCGCTACTTAAAAAATCCCCATAGGCGACGCTTTAAATTTTTTTTTACTGGTTACATGTTTTGAGTTGCAGAGGAGGTCTAGGACTAGAATTATTGCTCTCGCTCTAACATTCTCGGCGATACCTCACATGTGTGGCACATGCGAGCACATGGGGACATGGGCGCTTTAATTTTTATTTTATTTTTTTATTGTTCATTTTACTTTATTTATTTTAGTTTGACATTTTTTTCCCCAAAAATATATTTTTGATCACTTTTATTCCTATTACAAGAAATGTAAACATCCCTTGTAATAGGAATATGGGGAGACAGGTCCTCTTTACAGTGAAATCTGGGGGGTCAATATGACCCCACATCTCACCTCTAGGCTGGGAAGCCTGAAATAAAAAATAAAAAAAAGATTCTGGCTTTGATCGTACTGGCGAGTTGGTAGAAGCACCGGAGGGCGGTGAGGGGTGGGGGGCGTCTATGGCTGGGTATTTCAGGGTATCACCGAGTATGGCTGGTTATCTCTGAGTATGGCTGGGTATGGCAATATATGGCAGGGTATTACAGAGTATTGGCGGGGTATTGGCGGGGTACTACAGAGTAATAGCAGGGTACTGCAGAGTATTGGGGGGTACTACAGAGTAATAGCAGGGTACTGCAGAGTATTGGGGGGTACTACACAGTAATGGCAGGGTACTGCAGAGTAATGGGGGGTACTGCAGAGTAATGGCGGGTACTGCAGAGTAATGGCGGGTACTGCAGAGTAATGGGGGTTACTGCAGAGTAATGGGGGGTACTGCAGAGTAATGGCAGGGTACTGCAGAGTATTGGGGGGTACTGCAGAGTAATGGGGGTTACTGCAGAGTAATGGGGGTTACTGCAGAGTAATGGGGGGTACTGCAGAGTAATGGCAGGGTACTGCACTGCAGAGTAATGGCGGGGTACTGCAGAGTAATGGCGGGGTACTGCAGAGTAATGGCAGGGTACTGCAGAGTATGCACTGGTATTGCAGAGTATTGGCAGGGAATTGAGGGGTTAAATTCGGTGAGCAGCGATGTGGGCACTGCAGATGCAGCCCACATCGCTGCTGACACCGTTCTCTTTCCCCTCCGCTGTACCGATCGGTACAGAGAGGGGAGGGAGTCATTTGACATTTGACGGAGCAATCACGTGGTAAACGGCCGCTATGAGCGGCCGTTTACCGTGATCCGTGATGCGCCGGGTCCTGTGGACCTGGCGGTCACGGATGCTCTCGAGTGCGCACACCTCGGGGCACGCGAGAGCAGAATTCTGGGAGGCCGTTAATTAACGGCCTCTCAGAGTTAAACAACCGCCCTGAAGCCGTTAATCGGCAATGGGCAGTTGTTAAGTGGTTAAAGCTAGATCACTAGCTATATAGGTGAGGTGAATATAGTGGTGTATACTGCAGTCAGGGCACAGACAACAACCACTACACAGCAGCAAGATAGGAAATCCGCCAAAAACGATTGGTGTGTACTGTGTTGAAGGTACACAGAACACCCACTGCTTCAGATGCTAAGTAACACACTACACGAGGCGGCTTTATATAGTGTGGGGCGTGCACTACACAGCCTGAGCTATGATTGGCCACAGGCAGGATGCCTGTGGCCAATCATGGCTCTCCTCGCTGCCGGCGCTGCGATTGGCCAAGCATGCGGGGTCACAGTGCATGCTTGGCCAATCATCGGGCAGCAATGCACTTCGCCAACGCAGTGCATTATGGTCCGCGCGCGCGTCACTCGAATTTTGACGCGAACGGCCAAAACGTTCGGAATTCGCCGAACGCACGAACAGCCAATGTTCGAGTCGAACGTACGTTTGACTCGAACACGAAGCTCATCCCTACACCTGTATCTACCCTTTATTGCTGGGGTTCTATAAT
This sequence comes from Lithobates pipiens, assembly GCF_037356315.1. NCBI lineage: Eukaryota > Metazoa > Chordata > Amphibia > Anura > Ranidae > Lithobates > Lithobates pipiens. The sequence goes on along the minus strand of NW_027507785.1, from coordinate 187,871,939 downwards.
AAAGGCATCTGCAGGAGTTAGTGGGTGTTTTGTGCCTCCAGCACAGCACAGTATGCACCTGTATCTACCCTTTATTGCTGGTGTTCTCTCATACAGGCATCTGCAGTAGTTAGTGGGTGTTGTGTGCCTCCAGCACAGTATACACCTGTATCTACCCTTTATCGCTGTTCTCTAATTGAGCCATCTGCAGGAGTTAGTGGGTGTTGAGTGCCTCCAGCACAGTATACACCTGTATCTATCCTTTATTGATGTTCTCTAATATAGCCATCTGCAGGAGTTAGTGGGTGTTGTGTGCTTTCAGCGTAGTATACACCTGTATCTACCCTTTATTGCTGGGGTTCTATAATAAAGTCATGTGCAGGAGTTAGTGGGTGTTTTGTGCCTCCAGCACAGCACAGTATACACCTGTATCTACCCTTCATTGCTGGTGTTCTCTCATACAGACATCTGCAGTAGTTAGTGGGGGTTGTGTGCTTCCAGCTCAGTATACACCTGTATCTACCTTTATTGCTGTTCTCTAATAGAGCCTCCTGCAGGAGTTAGTGGGTGTTGTGTGCTTCCAGTGCAGTATACACCTGTATCTACCCTTTATTACTGTTCTCTAATTGAGCCATCTGCAGGAGTTAGTGGGTGTTGTGTGCCTCCAGCGCAGTATACACCCGTATATATCCTTTATTTATGTTCTCTAATAGAGCCATCTGCAGGAGTTAGTGGGTGTTGTGTGCCTCATGCACAGCACAGTATACACCTGTATCTACCCTTTATTGCTGGTGTTCTCTCATACAGGCATCTGCAGTAGTTAGTGGGTGTTGTGTGCCTCCAGCACAGTATACACCTGTATCTATCCTTTATTGCTGTTCTCTAATTGAGCCATCTGCAGGAGTTAGTGGGTGTTGTGTGCTTTCAGCGTAGTATACACCTGTATAGGGATGAGCCGAACACCCCCCGGTTCGGTTCGCACCAGAACTTGCGAACGACCCCCGCGTTCGGTACGAACGTTAGAACCCCATTGAAGTCTATGGGACTCGAACGTTCGAATTGGAAAGTGCTAATTTTAACGGCTAATATGCAAGATAGTGTCCTAAAAAGGGTTTGGGGACCTGCCTCCTGCCTCAGGGGACATGGGTCACTGCAAAAAAAAGTTTTAAAAACTGCCGTTTTGGCGGGAGCACTGATTTTAATGACGATTAAAGTGAAAAAAAAAAGTGAAATATTCCTTTAAATATGGTGCCTGGGGGGTGTCTGTAGTATGCCTGTGAAGTGCCACGTGTTTCCCGTGTTTAGAACAGTCCCTGCACAAAATGACATTAAACGGAACTCACACCATTTAAAACTGCTTGCGGTTTTAATGTTATATCTGGTTCCTGCAATATGGTTAAAAATCATTGAGAAACATGGCATGGGTAGCACTCCCTGCCCATTACCAGCCTATTTGGGTCTTGTACGCATATTAAGGGGAACCCCGTACCCATATTAAAAAAAGGAAATGCGTGTGGCCCCCAGGCCCTATATACTCAGAACAGCAGTATACAGGCGGTGCAAACAAGACAGGGACTGTGTAGGTTTGTTGTGTTAAGTTGAATCTGTTTGTCATTTTCAACCGGTACATTTTTAAAGTGTAGCTCCAGTCAAAAAAACTATCTTTAAGCTTTTTGGAAAACATAGGGAAGGGTTATCACCCCTGTATAATTTGTTTTGTCGTCCATCTTTTTTCATCTCACTTGCTGCTGTCTCCTTGCGTTTGCAAGTAGGAGATGTTTGTAAGTTGGATGTTTGAAAATAGGGGCCTGCCCTATATTATAGCGGTATGTACTGGGTACAGAACACGCAGACAGCACGCACTATCTCCTAACACTACTGAATGCAAGCTCTATTATTAACCACTTGTTAGCCCAATGTTTGCATAAAGTGAAAGATGAAGTTATGCTGAGTAAATAGATATCAAACATGTCACTCTTCAAAATTGCACATGCCCGTGGAATGGCGCCAAACGTCGCTACTTAAAAAATCCCCATAGGCGACGCTTTAAATTTTTTTTTACTGGTTACATGTTTTGAGTTGCAGAGGAGGTCTAGGACTAGAATTATTGCTCTCGCTCTAACATTCTCGGCGATACCTCACATGTGTGGCACATGCGAGCACATGGGGACATGGGCGCTTTAATTTTTATTTTATTTTTTTATTGTTCATTTTACTTTATTTATTTTAGTTTGACATTTTTTTCCCCAAAAATATATTTTTGATCACTTTTATTCCTATTACAAGAAATGTAAACATCCCTTGTAATAGGAATATGGGGAGACAGGTCCTCTTTACAGTGAAATCTGGGGGGTCAATATGACCCCACATCTCACCTCTAGGCTGGGAAGCCTGAAATAAAAAATAAAAAAAAGATTCTGGCTTTGATCGTACTGGCGAGTTGGTAGAAGCACCGGAGGGCGGTGAGGGGTGGGGGGCGTCTATGGCTGGGTATTTCAGGGTATCACCGAGTATGGCTGGTTATCTCTGAGTATGGCTGGGTATGGCAATATATGGCAGGGTATTACAGAGTATTGGCGGGGTATTGGCGGGGTACTACAGAGTAATAGCAGGGTACTGCAGAGTATTGGGGGGTACTACAGAGTAATAGCAGGGTACTGCAGAGTATTGGGGGGTACTACACAGTAATGGCAGGGTACTGCAGAGTAATGGGGGGTACTGCAGAGTAATGGCGGGTACTGCAGAGTAATGGCGGGTACTGCAGAGTAATGGGGGTTACTGCAGAGTAATGGGGGGTACTGCAGAGTAATGGCAGGGTACTGCAGAGTATTGGGGGGTACTGCAGAGTAATGGGGGTTACTGCAGAGTAATGGGGGTTACTGCAGAGTAATGGGGGGTACTGCAGAGTAATGGCAGGGTACTGCACTGCAGAGTAATGGCGGGGTACTGCAGAGTAATGGCGGGGTACTGCAGAGTAATGGCAGGGTACTGCAGAGTATGCACTGGTATTGCAGAGTATTGGCAGGGAATTGAGGGGTTAAATTCGGTGAGCAGCGATGTGGGCACTGCAGATGCAGACCACATCGCTGCTGACACCGTTCTCTTTCCCCTCCGCTGTACCGATCGGTACAGAGAGGGGAGGGAGTCATTTGACATTTGACGGAGCAATCACGTGGTAAACGGCCGCTATGAGCGGCCGTTTACCGTGATCCGTGATGCGCCGGGTCCTGTGGACCTGGCGGTCACGGATGCTCTCGAGTGCGCACACCTCGGGGCACGCGAGAGCAGAATTCTGGGAGGCCGTTAATTAACGGCCTCTCAGAGTTAAACAACCGCCCTGAAGCCGTTAATCGGCAATGGGCAGTTGTTAAGTGGTTAAAGCTAGATCACTAGCTATATAGGTGAGGTGAATATAGTGGTGTATACTGCAGTCAGGGCACAGACAACAACCACTACACAGCAGCAAGATAGGAAATCCGCCAAAAACGATTGGTGTGTACTGTGTTGAAGGTACACAGAACACCCACTGCTTCAGATGCTAAGTAACACACTACACGAGGCGGCCTTATATAGTGTGGGGCGTGCACTACACAGCCTGAGCTATGATTGGCCACAGGCAGGATGCCTGTGGCCAATCATGGCTCTCCTCGCTGCCGGCGCTGCGATTGGCCAAGCATGCGGGGTCACAGTGCATGCTTGGCCAATCATCGGGCAGCAATGCACTGCGCCAACGCAGTGCATTATGGTCCGCGCGCGCGTCACTCGAATTTTGACGCGAACGGCCAAAACGTTCGGAATTCGCCGAACGCACGAACAGCCAATGTTCGAGTCGAACGTACGTTTGACTCGAACACGAAGCTCATCCCTACACCTGTATCTACCCTTTATTGCTGGGGTTCTATAATAAAGGCATCTGCAGGAGTTAGTGGGTGTTTTGTGCCTCCAGCACAGCACAGTATGCACCTGTATCTACCCTTTATTGCTGGTGTTCTCTCATACAGGCATCTGCAGTAGTTAGTGGGTGTTGTGTGCCTCCAGCACAGTATACACCTGTATCTACCCTTTATCGCTGTTCTCTAATTGAGCCATCTGCAGGAGTTAGTGGGTGTTGAGTGCCTCCAGCACAGTATACACCTGTATCTATCCTTTATTGATGTTCTCTAATATAGCCATCTGCAGGAGTTAGTGGGTGTTGTGTGCTTTCAGCGTAGTATACACCTGTATCTACCCTTTATTGCTGGGGTTCTATAATAAAGTCATGTGCAGGAGTTAGTGGGTGTTTTGTGCCTCCAGCACAGCACAGTATACACCTGTATCTACCCTTCATTGCTGGTGTTCTCTCATACAGACATCTGCAGTAGTTAGTGGGGGTTGTGTGCTTCCAGCTCAGTATACACCTGTATCTACCTTTATTGCTGTTCTCTAATAGAGCCTCCTGCAGGAGTTAGTGGGTGTTGTGTGCTTCCAGTGCAGTATACACCTGTATCTACCCTTTATTGCTGTTCTCTAATTGAGCCATCTGCAGGAGTTAGTGGGTGTTGTGTGCCTCCAGCGCAGTATACACCCGTATATATCCTTTATTCATGTTCTCTAATAGAGCCATCTGCAGGAGTTAGTGGGTGTTGTGTGCTTTCAGCGTAGTATACACCTGTATCTACCCTTTATTGCTGGGGTTCTATAATAAAGTCATCTGCAGGAGTTAGTGGGTGTTTGTGCCTCCAACACAGCACAGTATACACCTGTATCTACCCTTCATTGCTGGTGTTCTCTCATACAGGCATCTGCAGTAGTTAGTGGGGGTTGTGTGCTTCCAGCTCAGTATGCACCTGTATCTACCTTTATTGCTGTTCTCTAATAGAGCCTCCTGCAGGAGTTAGTGGGTGTTGTGTGCTTCCAGTGCAGTATACACCTGTATCTACCTTAATTGCTGTTCTCTAATAGAGCCATCTGCAGGAGTTAGTGGGTGTTGTGTGTCTCCAGTACAGCACAATATACACCTGTATCTACCCTTTGTTACTGGTGTTCTCTCATACAGGCATCTGCAGTAGTTAGTGGGTGTTGTGTGCCTCCAGCACAGTATACACCTGTATTTACCCTTTATTGCTGGTGTTCTATCATACAGGCATCTGCAGGAGTTAGTGGGTGTTGTGTGCTTCCAGCACAATATACGCTACCCAATTGCTGGTTTTCCCATCTCCCTGCAGGCCATTACCATGTCTGGAAGGCCAACAAGGAGAGGCAGACAGGCACGAGCCAATAAAAGAAGGCAAGCCGGCTCTGTGTCTAGAGACAACAGTGCTGGTTGTGGATGCGGTGCATCATCATCAGCACGTGGCCATGGGACATGCTTGTCCTTCTTTTCGGCAGCTGGACGTGTTGAAAACATGCCGAAGACTTGGTAGAGTGGATGACCAAGCCCTCTTCATACTCCTCATCCTCTCTCACCCAGGCTCAGGGTACTAGCAAAGCAGCTGCCAACGCATCCTCTTCCCTCGTCTCAATGTCATCATCAGTCACTCCTTCCCTAGACCCACCATGTCCTCCTGAGGATTCCCCCGTACTGTTTGAGCACAGTGTTGGGTACATACTCCAGGAGGATGCCCAGTGTTTTGAATTCTCTGATGATGATACTCAGCTAGAGGAAGGCAGTAGCGTGAGTGCAGAGAGGGGATGCTCAAGAAGGACAGCAATCTGGCAGTCATGTTCCACAAGCTGCAGCATACTGCCAGGTTTGCTCCAGTGATGAAGAGGGAGGGGATGATGAGGTCACTGACTCCACGTGGGTGCCTGGTAGGAGAGAGCGGGAGGAGGAGGCACATGTCCAATGAGGCAGGATGCCCTCCGGGGGTCAGCTTAGGGGCAGCACACCGACTGAATCACACCGCAGAGCTCCGCCTGTGCAGGGCGCTGCCTCTGCGCGTTATTCCAAAATTTCTTTGGTGTGGGCTTTTTTGAGATGAGTGCATCAGATCGCACCGCTGCTATTTGCAACATATGTCTCAAGCGTATCTTGTGTGGCCAAAACATCAGTCACTTGGGCACCACATGCTAGATCAGACATATGTTGACCTGCCATGCATCTCGTTTGGCAAGCGTACCTTAAAGACCCACACCAAAGAACAAAGCGGACCTCTCCTTGCTCCTCATCAGCTGGGATCTCCAACCCCACTAGACCTTTAGTCCTCTCTGAAACCTGTTCTGAGAGAAATTAATTAGGTGTGTCACAGCCAAGTGCTTGCAGGCACTCTGCGAGCAGTACACCCACGTCCGATTGTAGCAGGCAAATTTCCCTGCCCCAGCTGCTGGACCGTAGAAAGAAGTTCACTCCCAGCCATCCACATGCCCAGCGGTTGAAGGCAAGCTTGGCTAAATTACTAGCACTTCAACTGCTGCCTTTTCAGTTGGTAGACGTGGCCCCCTTCCATGAGTTTATGCAATGTGCGTTTCCTCAGTGGCAGGTCCCCAAATGCCACTTTTTCTCACAGAAGGCGATTCCAGCTCTCTACTGGCATGTGGAAAGGCGATGTCCTTGCCTCACTGGACAGGGTGGTCAGCAGTAAGGTGCATATTACCACTGACTCATGGTCCAACAGGCATGGACAGGGACGTTACCTGTCTTTCACGGCCCATTGGGTCAGTCTTCTGGCAGCTGGGAAGGATGCAGGGCAAGGTGCAGTAGTGTTGGAGGTTTTTCCGCAACCATGCCTCCAAAATGCTACTACTGGTTGTGACACACCTCTCTCCTCCATCCCCTCCTCTTCTTCTTCCTCCATGGCCTCTTCCAGTGCTCTGTCCTCGGAACCAGCGGTGCTCCGTAGGCGTTAAAGGGGCTACACAAGTATGCAGGCAAAACAATGCCATGCCGTGCTTGCGCTGGTTTGTTTGGGGGACAGGAGCCACACTGGGGCAGATATTTTGGCAGGCCGAGAGGTGGTTGACGCCACGCCAGCTTAAGCCAGGATTGGTGGTTTGCGACAATGGCACCAACCTCCTCTCCGCCCTCCGACAGGGATAACTGAACCATGTGCCCTGTGTGGCTCACGTCCTTAACCTGGTGGTGCAGCGGTTCTTGGGCAGGTACCTGGGCTTACAGGATGTCCTGAAGCAGGCCAGGAAAGTCTGTGTGCATTTCCGCCAATCATTTAATGCCAGTGCTCGGCTGGCTGAGCTCCAAAAGGAGTTGAACCTGCCCAAGAACCGCCTTATATGTGACATGCCCACCAGGTGGAACTCAACGTTGGCCATGCTGCAGTGGCTGCACACGCAGCAGAGGGCCATCAATTAGTACCTGTGCAACTACAGCTCCAGGACAGGGTCAGGGAGCTTGGTTTTTTCTCACCATGCCAGTGGTGCATGATCAGGGATGCATGCACTGTCCTGTCACCGTTTGAGGAGGCCACAAGGATGGGGAGCAGTGACGGTGCATGCATCAGTGACACTGTACCTCTTGTCCACCTGTTGGAGCATACGCTGTGTGGAATAATGGACAGGGCACTTGAGGCAGAACAGAGGCAGGAAGAGGAGGACTTCCTTGTCTCTCAAGCCCCCCTTTATCCAGACAGTGTCCCTGCTGTCCTACCCATCACACAGGAAGAGGAGGAGGAGGATTGTGTCAGCATGGAGGTGGAGCCTGGCACTCAGCATCAGCAGCAACAGTCTTGTAGGGATGATTTACAGTCCCAAGAAACCAGTGAACTTGTACGTGGCTGGGAGGAGGTGGCTGCGGATCATGTTGTCCTTATTGACCCAGAGCACTCCGGACCAAATGCCTCAGCTAACCTACGCTGCATGGACTCCCTGATCCTGCAAAGCCTGCAGAAGGATCCTTGATCCACGGTACAAGGGTAAGGTTGTGGACCTTATCTTGCAGTCGCAGAGGGAGCAGAGGATGAGACATCTCCGGGAGGCCGTGCAGAAAGGTCTGTGCAACGCGTTCCCAGAGACTGAGAGGTTACAAACTCCTGGTCCTGGACAACGTGATGCTGAGGCTTCTGTCAGAAGGAGCAGTGGAGAAGGTGGCCGTCTGACCGATGCGTTCAGACAATTTTTTAGTCCACAGCCCCAAGGTATGATCGGTTCCTATGGGCAAGGTCAGACTTGGACACCTTTCCCACCAAAAATCCTCTGGCTTACTGGGACTTGAGGATGGATCACTGGCCAGAGCTTGCACAGTATGCAATTGAGCTACTGGCCTGTCCTGCATCCAGCGTACTTTCAGAACGCACCTTCAGTGCTGCTGGTGGCTTTGTAACCGATCACAGGGTGCGCCTGTCCACTGACTCGGTTGATCGACTGACCTTCCTAAAGATGAATCAGTCTTGGATCACCACCAGCTACCAAGCACCTGAAGCTGATGTAATATAATTTTTTTGAAATATAAAATCCCTTCAAGACTGCCTATGCTGATGCTGAGTGACTGTCCTGTTATGTTGACTGTCTATCCTCTTCCTCCTCCGCTGATATCTTGGAAGAACATTTTTGGTTCTGGGTGATGCCACCAGCCCAATTTTTCAGCCCCTGTTCAACAGGGGCATGTAATTACAATTCTTGATATAATATTTCACAACAGGGCCCTTTCCTGTGCCCATTGAGAGTAACTGCGAGGACTTATAGTGTTGTGGCACCAGCACCACCACCACAACCACCAAAGGCCCAATTTTTCTACCACTGTTCAACAATGGCAAGTAATTACAATACTTGATATAATCGTTCACAACAGGGTGCTCCAGCAAGAGTCACTTACAGTGTTGTGGCAACACTAACACCTTGTTCCGCCATTTCCATAGAGAATATAGGGCAGGCTCTACTTACAAACGTCTCCTACTTGCAAACGGAAGAAAAAATTATACAAGGGTGATAACCCTTCCCTATGTTTTCCTAAAAGCTTAAAATTTATTTCTGTAGCTACACTTTAAAAATGTACCAGTTCAAAATTACAAACAGATTTTACTTAACACAACAAACCTACACAGTCCCTGTCTTGTTTGCACCGCCTGTATACTGTTGTTCTGAGTATGTAGGGCCTGGGAGCCCCACGCCTTTCCCTTTTTTAATATGGGTACGGGGTTCCCCTTATTATCTGTACAAGACCCAATGGGCAGGGGGGGCTACCCATGCCATTTTTCTCAATGATTTTTATCCATATTGCCGGAACCAGATATTACATTAAAACTCAAGCAGTTTTAAATGAATGAATTAATTTTTTTACGTTAAATGTCATTTTGTGCAGGGACTGTTCTAAACACGGGAAACACATGCCACTTCACATGTATACTATAGACACCCCCCAGGCACGATATTTAAAGGAATATTTCACTTTTTTTTTCACTTTAATCGTCATTAAAATCAGTGCTCCCGAAAAAACGTCAGTTTTTAAAAACATTTTATGCATTGACCCATGTCCCCTGGGGCAGGAGCCAGGTCCCCAAACCCTTTTTAGGAGAATATCTTGCATATTAGCCATTAAAATTAGCACTTTTTATTTTGAACGTTTGAGTCCCATAGACTTCAATGGGGTTCTAAAGTTCGCACCAATTTTCGGTTCGTTTGAAAGTTCTGGTTCAATCCGAACTGGGGGGTGTTCGGCTCATCCCTACTATCTAGGTATCAACAGCTGCTGCCACAACCAAGGTATCCATCTTTTAGTCATTGGTCCTGTTTATTATAATGGTGGTTTCTGTGGCAGATTCACAACGAGATCGCCGTTATCGGCAGCGGGAGAGGGGCCACCCCCCGCCACTCTCCTGCACCCTCTGCCACTTACCGGAGCCACAGTTGAAGAGGAGACCAGTACATGTCTGTGGCTGGGTATGGAGATGAGTGAGGGGAAGATGGACCCCACCCGTCTCCATTCCATAGCAGGAAGGAAGCAACGTCATAACGTCACTTCTGCCCATACGTCTTAAAGGGCCATTTTTTTGTTGTGCTTTTTTTTTTAAATGAAATTATTGCATTTAAGTCTACATATTAGAGGCTGTGTAGGATGGGTGGGACGGCTGACCCCCTGTGCGGTAGGTGCATGCAACACGAGGGGGATCTTATCCACCTCCTGTGGCGTTGCCCGAAGCTCCACAGATATTGGAAGGAGGTAGTGGACACTGTCAATATGGTGTTTCACACGCAGATACCTTTGGATCCCATATGTTGTATTCTAGGGGTACTGGAGGAGGTGGTGTCTTTGGAACTAATCAGGGTGGCAGTCTCCAGGGCGCTATTCCAGGCCAGGAAACTTATTTTGCTGGGCTGGAAATCTGCAGAACCCCCAGCAGTGGCGACCTGGATAACCCATATGGGCAGTACCCTTATCATGGAGAAATACATCTATCAGCACAGGGGATGCCCGGGAAGGTTTGAGCGCCTGTGGTCACATTGGCTGGATACACCTGGGCTAAGTCCAAACTAAGGGCGGGCAAGGGATGCTTAGCCCGGAAATGTTATACCTGCTGGGGAACTTTGTGCGATTATGGGGCGGAGGGAGGAAGTTCTGGGCTGATGTATTGCCTGTCTGTACGTTGACAATTGTGTATCAAGCGGATGTAACTGTGCACTGGAAATTGCTGTATACCTGTAACTTCAATAAACACCTTTTTGATTTAAAAAAAAAAAGTCTACATATTAGATCTGAGGACTTTTTGACCCCAGATCTCATATTTAAGAGGACCTGTCATGCTTTTTTCTATTACAAGGGATGTTTACATTCGTTATAATAAGAATGAAAGTGACCCAATAAAAAAAAAATAAAATTTAAAATAAGTAAGAAAAAAGAACACATATGTGAGGTATCGCTGAAATCGTTAGAGCGAGAGCAATAATTCCCTAGCCCTAGACCTCCTCTGTAACTCAAAACATGCAACCTGTAGAATTTTTAAATGGAGATTTTTAAGGGTAAAAGTTTGACACCATTCCACGAGTGGGTGGAATTTTGAAGGGTGACATGTTGAGTATCAATTTACTCGGTGTAACATTATCTTTCACAATATAAAAAATTGGCTAACTTTACTGATGTCTTATTTTTTTTATTCAAAAAAGTGAATTTTTTCCCAAAAAAGTGAGCTTGTAAGATCGCTGCGCAAATACAGTGTGACAAAAAGTATGGCATTTTATTCTCTTGGGTGTTAGAAAAAAATATATATAATGTTTGGGGGTTCTAAGTAATTTTCTAGAAAAGAAACTTGTTTTTAACTTGTAAACACCGAGTCTGAAAAAGAGGCCTGGTCTTTAAGTGGTTAATGACTGACTCTATTTTGGGTGCTATGAATGGAGCATTTAGTGCTAGGAGGTGTAATTCCGAAAAGGGATGGGAGGTTTAATCTTTGGAGCAATTGTTGTATGCTTGCATTGTTTGATTGGGGAGCTTCTCTGTAGTAGTAGGCAAACTGATTGGCTATTGCTTGCGGGTTGGTGATTTTGTGGTGAAGGGTCGGGTGGATAAGGTGGGCTATTTTGGTGCATGCTGTTTTAATTATATTAGCTAAGTATTTGCAAACTCTATTAGCATTGACATAGGAGTCTACATCTAAGGTGTTGTATTTTTGTGAGAGGATTTCCCTCAGGCTCTCCCTCAGTTTAGGGTATTAGAGAGTGATGTGTTGGGTGAGGTTTTGTTGTGAGATTCTAGTTAAGTATTGCCGTGTGGCGTTTCTTTTCTCTAGCCCCTAATTGTATGAGTATGCCTCTCATGTATGCTTTGTAAGCATTCCATAAGGTATAAGAATCCTCTACAGAGGTTGCATTATTGCTAAAAAAATTCCCTGAGATGCTGAGAGACTTTTTGATCAGTCTGGGATTCTTGTATGATTTTAACGTAACAGCGCCAGATGGTGGAGGAAGGTGGAACGCAGTGTGGTCGGGCCTTGGGCACAGGACACATATCAATGTGCAAATATGAGCAGTGTCTATGGGAATAAAAGATGTAGTCACTTTTGTTTGGATGGAGGCATCTATTAAACAGTTTGAGTGTAGAAAGGGATGCAGGGTCATGGTTTGAGTTGTTTTTTTTGGTTGTGGTGTCAAGCTTTGTGTCCATGATTAGATTGAAATCACTGCATATTATGAGGTTTCCATATTTCATGGTAAATAAACATTTGAACAGTTTGTGCATGAAGCTAATTTGGTGGGAGTTTGGTGTGTAAGCTGTTACAAGGGTGTATGGCTGCGAGTTAATGTCCCCTGTGGTGATGATATATCAGCATCCTTCATCTATAAAGGTTTGTTTGAGTTGGAATGAGAGCAAGTTTCTTAAAGCCATTAAGACACCCCCTTTTTTTATGTCCAGGAGTACTAGCTAGAAAGAGCTGTATGGGTAGTCTCTGTGAGAGCAGTGGGGTGTTTTGGAGGTTTGGAAATTAGTTTCTTGTATACACAGGATATCCGTTTGTGGTTTGCTAGCCTCTCTCCACATAGAGTACCTCTTTGCGGGGTGGTTAAGTCCATGTGCATTCAAGGACTTTATGGTCATTGGTGGGTTATGTGATGTTGTGCGATGGAGGTGTAGTACTCACTTTGTAAGCAGAGTTTTTCCCGGATCGATGATGGCTCCACTGATGTGTCCGGTGGGGGCTTTTCTGTTTGCGTGTGCAGAAAGAAACTTGTGCTGGTAGTATAGATGCCGGTATGCAAATGTATTGAGAGCAGAACAGTTCTATGTGTGTCAAACATAAAGTAAAGGGAATAACACAAAAACAAAGTTAATAATGAGAATGTTGGTAAAATCATAAAAAAGAGGGATCTCTTGGTAGGTCCGTGAGCAGGAATTTCTGCTTAAAAGATATGAGGGAACTGGAAGGAACACAGTGGTCTTCCGAGACCAGAGAGAGATTATAAGGATTGATACGTGTTGTTTAGAAGCCTCAGCTAGTTTGTTTTTTGTGTTGGTGCTTTTTGGATACTACCTGCCAATCCTCCTGAGGTGCCTGCGGTTGTGGATTTTTGGATTTTGTGTATGAGTTAGTGCCTGATCTGGGATAATTCCCCATTGGCGCAGAGCTGTTATGCCTTCTTCTAGTGTGGTGATGGAGGTAGTGGCCCCGTTATGAGTGATAGACAGTGTCATGGGGTATTTCCATTTATGTGGAACTTTGTGGTTCCTGAGGGCCTTTATGATGGTTGCCAGGTTACGACGGTGTGCAAAGTGTGCCTGGATAAATCTGGGAGAAGCTGTAGGTTTGCTTACGGGGACAATATGTTTTCAGATCTGTGAGATGCAAGTAAAATGTGTTCTTTGATATGGTATAAGTGTACCCTCAGCAGTATATCTGAAGGAAGGAACAAGGGTTTGGGCATCCTGTGGATCCTATCTATTAGGAGATCTTGGGCCGATAGGGATGGCACCAATGTAGAAAAGAAGGCCTGGGCATATTGTTGCAGTTGTGTGACTAGGACAGATTTTGTAATGCCACAGATTTGAATGTTATTCCTTCTGGATCTGTCCTCTAAGTCTGCAACTTTATCTTTTAGCCCAGCTATTTTCTCATTCTGAGTGGTATGTGCATCTACCATGGTATCAAACAAGAAGGTGTATTCTCCCATTTTTTTGTTCGACATGATCGACTCTGTTGCCTATGGCTTGCACTTCTGCTTGGCATTGGTTGAGCCCTGTAAGAATGTCAGATTGAAGGGATGCCCTTAGGCTATTTTCTCATTCTGAGTGGTATGTGCATCTATCATGGTATTAAACAAGAAGGTGTATTTTCCCATTTTTTTGGTCGACATGATCGACTCTGTTGCCTATGGCTTGTACTTCTGCTTGGCATTGGTTGAGCCCTGTTAGAATGTCAGATTGAAGGGATGCCCTTAGGGATAAAAGCCTTTAAGCATAGTGTCCGAAATATTGTCTGATCTGAGGTTGGAAAGTTGACCATGGGGTCATTTGGGATGACGCCCTCGAAGCAGCAGATGACGGAGAGCCGTGTCTCCTCGTACTGCTAGACCTGAGTGCAGCGTTTGATACAGTAGATCACAATACTCTACTCATCCGCCTCACAGAAGTAGCCAGAGTCCAAGACATAGATCTCCAATGGTTCGCGTCCTTCCTAGGAACTCGGTCACAGACAGTGAAACTAGGAAAATTCCTCTCCGAAACTCGGGCAGTCACCTGCGGAGTCCCTCAAGGCTCTCCGTTGTCACCCGTTCTCTTCAACATTTACATTCGCCCACTCCTTCAAATCATCAGATGCTCAGATCTCTGCTTCCACTCTTACGCTGACGACACACAACTTTATTTCCAGATCAATGGAAAAAAAGATCACCAACAACAGCTTGAAAACTGCCTCAAATCAATAGAGGACTGGATGACCACTAACTCCCTCCAGCTGAACGAATCCAAGACAGAGCTTCTTATCTTACACCCAAATCATAAGCCCGCAACCAAAACCTCCTGGTGTCCACCAACCGTCTTTGGGCAGACTATCTCCCCAAAGACCAAAGCGAAGAGTCTCTGGGTTATTTTAGACGCACAAATGTCAATAGATGCGCAAATAGGATCTGTAGTCAGTCGATCTCACCATCTGCTGCGCATGCTTCGCAGACTCATCCCTTTTATCCCAAAGAATGACAAAGCAGTGGTAGTTGGAACAATCATTAATTCACGACTGGACTACGCAAACTCGCTTTACATAGGATTACCACAATATCAACTTGCGCGATTACAACTGATCCAAAACACGGCAGCAAGGCTGATAACAGGAAAAAAACCCTGGGAATCCATCTCTCCTTCACTGAGGAGCTTACATTGGCTAACCGTAAAAAATCGGATCACGTTCAAGACCCTGTGCCTCACCCACAAATGCGTGCATAGAGAAGCTCCGCAATACCTAATGGAGAAAATAAATCATTACACACCAAACCACAGTCTTCGATCAGCCAACAAAAACCTCCTCCTCGTGCCCAAAGCCCGGTATAAATCCAAGGGTGATCGGAGATTCACTGTCCAAGGGCCTCGGCTATGGAATGCTCTACCAATCAACATCCGCCTGGAAGAAAATCACCTGGCTTTTAGGAAAAAACTCAAGACCTTCCTCTTTTAGCAGATGATCAAAGCTCGCCACAGCGCCTAGAGGCGATTCAGTTCGCATTGTGCGCTATACAAGTATTTCATTCATTAATTCATTCATTCATTCATTTGTGAGGAGAGGGGCAGCATGATGGTTGGTGATGGGCCCACTTACCTCCATGTCTGACTCTTGCTGCAGCTGCACTGGGGAATCCATTTGCTTCACCAGGCTTCTAACAGATGGAGTTGATACTCCTGAGGAGGATCCGCTCTGTATGGTGGTCTGCAGGGGTAATTTCTGAGGGTCACGTGTCCTTTGGATGAGGCCGCAACTTTGTTGTTTGGCTGTAGATCTCGGGCGCCACCACCATTTTGTTGAAGCCCATGCGATGCCAAAACCTGACAGTTTGCGGGGCTGCTGCGGGTTTTTTTGGTTCCTCGGCATCTCCAACAATTGTGGCTGCTATATGGGCTGTGGAAGGCAGTGGATGAGGCAGGCAGGCTCCGATAGATGGTGAATCTCCCGGGCTGCTGAGTGGAGCTCTTAGCTTAAGCGTCGATCTTGGTGCTCTGTCACCACGTTAATCCAATTTTTAAGATAAGAACAAAGAAATGGTTAGCTTTGCTGGAAAATAACATTCAGACATAGCAAGAATGAATAGTGTGAGTTACACCTACTATAATTGTTTATTCTCAGATTTAAAGTTTTACCAGTGTCCTTTTGCTTGTCAGTAACAAAACAATTTTTTTTTCTTTTTGATAGAGCAAGGAAGGGTTAGAACCTCAGGTTTTTTTTATTTATGCGTGAGAAAAAACACAGTCATCTGTTAACCATTAAATGTTTATTCTGTGTAAGCCATGCAAATCTTAGACCATACAGATTCTTACCTGCAATTTCTAAGCCCTGATGAAGGAGGTGATTTAAAACCCTAGCTTAACAAGTTTTAACGATACCACAGTTACGTATGCATAAGATGTTTACATTTTATTTAGTGCAAAAATATAAAAAAAAAATTCACAGATAAAACTAAGTCAGATTGTTCATCATCTAGTACAGGGTCATAATGCTGAATTATACAAGCAGCAAGCAATGGTTTTAAAATTGATATGATATTTTACAACATTATTAACTTCATCCAATGTGTTACAGGTCAAAGGCCGCTTCTTCAGGAATCTATAAAGCAACAGAGGCTCTGGGATTATAAGATATTATGTCAATGCCACTGATTTCGATGTTAATATGCATATTCCATTGGACAAATATATCATACCTAATATGGATGAGAACACTGATCATAAAAACACTGAAGTAGTACGATCAACAAATGGGGCCCCCATGGAGAGAACAGATCCATTAAATTCAACATATTTGGTAAGGTTGAGGAGGTTGATGAATGCCAATTTTCTGCTCTATTATATGGGAAATGGCTGCAAAAAGGATATATGTAAATAAGTAATGCATCGTAGATTAAGTAAACAGTATATTATTTGGTGTGAACTATTATCTATGAGCCATTTAGTCCCAGCTGCACCCTTACTCCTCATATAAATAAGGGTCTAAGCATATGGTAAGTCTAAGTAAAGAGTATACAAATGTTGTTGCATTTTGTATTAAGGTATAAAGCCACATACATTCAATCTCCCCTAAAAGAGTTATAAAACCCCAAAAATAGAAACAATATTGTACACTCAGTAAATATTATCTTAAAATAAATTATAATCTTCATACCTGTAAGTATTATATTATCGAACAATGATTCCTGAGGCCAGTAAGTTCCCCCTGGTGTGGAGAGGTCCGCCGAGTTGCAACTAGTCAACAGCCATAACATGTAATGGTGGCTATTTATGGCAGCAACATTTTTCAACTGCCTCAACTTTACCAAATACCTTGAATTTAATAGATCTGTTCTCTCCATGTGGGTTCCAGTTGTTGATTATACTACTTCAGTGTTTTTATGATCAGTGTGCTCATTTATACTAGGAATGATATATTTGTGCAAACTTAACAAATAGTGTTGGGCGAACAGTTTGGCCAGAGTATAAGATTGGCTCGAACATTGGCTGTTCGCCTATTTTGGCAAACGCCCGAATTGTCGGGCCATTTGACTATTTGTTCTGCCCACCAAACACCCAACAATGCACTGTGCACCGAATGAAGCTCTGATTGGCTAAAGCAATGAAGGCTTTGTCCAATCAGGGCACATAGCCATGTCAGAGCTATGACTGAACACAATCCTGACGACTCTCTCCAATCATAGACCCACCCCAAACTATAAAAGGTTCCTTCCCAGAGCAGCCATTTGCAGTGTGATATTTGAGTGGAGATAGATTGAACAAGGTTCTGTTCATTGCTACTAGCGAGTGAGTGAGTGTCACGTACCTTCTAGTAGCGAGCCCGGATTGCGGAGAGAGGCCTCCCTTACGACTCCCACTACCGGTTTCCTGGCAATGTAACAGGGAACACAGGAGTAAGGAGGGGTACAGGTGCCTGGCAGGATCAACAGATGGGTAGGATGGGTAGGCGAGGTTTAGTGGAGCAGGTAATCACAGTGAAGGGATCAGCAGGTAGTTTATAGCAGACACACAGTTCAAGGAGCAGGTAACTTGGCAATAAGCAGTGCAGGAAAGCAGGCCACTTGTAGCAGGTGAACAGTGTAATATACACAAGTGCTTGCAGCAGATAAACAGTCAATATAAGCAGGCACTAGGAGCAGATGGACAGTGCAATACTAGCAGATCACTTGTAGCAGATAATACAATCCAGTATAAGCAGGTGACTTGCAGCAGACAGGTAGTTCAATATGAGCAAGCACTTATAGCAGATGAACAGTTCAGTATAAGCAGATTATTTGCAGCAGATGGGTAGTTCAATATGAGCAGGCACTTATAGCAGATGAACAGTTCAGTATAGCAGGTTATTGCAGCAGATAGGTAGTTCAATATGAGCAGGCACTTATAGCAGATGAACAGTTCAGTATAGCAGGTTATTGCAGCAGATAGGTAGTTCAATATGAGCAGGCACTTATAGCAGATGAACAGTTCAGTATAGCAGGTTATTGCAGCAGATAGGTAGTTCAATATGAGCAGGCACTTATAGCAGATGAACAGTTCAGTATATAAGCAGGTTACCCTTCTAGCAGACGGATGGTCAGAGCAAGCCGAATCGGATACCAGGCAGGAACGAAGTACAAGGGAACAGGCAGGAGAATAGTCACAACAAGCCGAGGTCGGGTGCAGGCGGATAGCAGATGGGTCACAGGCAGGCCGGGTCAAACAGGAACAAACAACACAGATCAGGTCTCACAGGTATAACGCTGTTGAGCAGACAGCAAAGACTGTTGGCAAGAGGCTGGTTTAAATAGGCCGTTTGGCGCCAATACGGACGCACGCACGCGACCGTGCGCGTGCCCGCGCACGCGCACCTGTGTACGAACGTAAGGGCGTTCGTACGATCGTGCGTACCCGCGACGATCGTACATCAGAAGAGTACATCTCTCTTCGTGAGATTTTCATGACAGTGAGCTACAGTGTGCTATTGTGATTCTATTGGGATTGTAAAGTATCAGTGCAGTGTGACTATAGTGATAGTGCAGCATGAGTGCAGAGCGACCATTTATTTTTACTGTAGTGTCAGTTTAGTGTGTCAGGGCAGGTTTACTGTAGTATATTGAAATGTGTCAGTGCACTTTTACAGCAGTGTATTGAAGTGAGTAAGTACACTTTTACTGTGGTGTTTTGAATTGCGTTAGTGCACTTTTACTGAAGTATATTGAAGTGCGGTAATGCACTTTTACTCCACTAAATTGACATGCATCAGGGCACTTTTACTGCAGTAAATTGAGGTGGGTCAGAGCACTTTTACTGCAGTATATTGAATTGTGTTAGTCAACTTCTACTGCAGTATACAAAAGTGCGTCAGTGCACTTTTACTGCAGTATATTGAATTGTGTTAGTGCACTTTTACTGCAGTATATTGAAGTGCATTAGTGCACTTTTACTGTAGTATATTGACGAGCATTAGTGCACATTTACTGCAGTATATTGAAGTGCATCAGTGCAGTTATACTGCAGTATATTGAAGTGTGTTATTGTGCTTTTATTGCAGTATATTGAAGTGCATCAGTGCAGTTTTACTGCAGTATATTATAGTGTATCAGTAGAGTGTGTCTGTGTAATGAGTACTTAAGTTAAAGTGCACCAAACACCAATTTCCATTGATTAAAGTGCAACCAAGTACACATTTCCCTGCCTCTATTACATTTTGGTAATAAGCCCCCCTCATGTCTATGAGATCAACAAGGGGAGACAGATGTTCTCATGGCACTGTGAGGGGGCCAGCAGCGTATGTGTCCACAGGCAAACGGGGTGTGGTCCTTCCTCAGGCAGGGCACCATTTCCCCTGGTTAGTGATGTTGTCCATGCTATCCAGCCACAGCATGCAAAGGAGATGTGAAATGGCTTAATAAACCATCCTCATCCTCTTTATCCTCTATCACTCTATCAACCAAGCAGAGACTAGTGTGCAGTCCACCACAGCTGCCAGAGTGGCTTATTCTGCCTCCTTGTCCATGGCTACTCCTGCCATAGCCCGGGCATCATGCATGGAGGGGTCAGCTGACTTATTTGAACACATCAGCCAGTTGCTCCTTGACGATGCACAGCCATTACTTGATTGTGATGTTGGTCATGAGGTTGAGGAAGGTAGGAACATGAGCCGACAGAGAAGGGAGAACACTGGTAAGCAACAAATTGGCAGTCATTTTCCCCCAGCTGCAGTGTATTGCCAAGTTGGCTCCAGTGATGATAAGGATGGAGGGGATGATGGTGATGATGAGGTCACTGACATGACTTGGGTGCAGGATAGAGCAGAGGAGAAAAGTGAACGTAAGGCACAACCCCAACAAGGCAGCCATCATGAAAGAGTAGAGAGCAGCCACCCCATTCCATCACATTGTGGCCCTGTTATCTCCCAGTTCACTTCCCACAGCTCAGTTGTTTAGGCCTTTTTTAGCACATGTACGGCTGAGCCCACTGTTGCAATTTGCAAACTTAGCCTCAAGCAGATCAAGTGTGGCAAAACACCAGTCATTTTGGTTTCACATGCTTGATAAGGCAATTAACCTCCCACCACTCAGCCCCTTACCAACCCCGCTATATCTCATGACATCTCAGCAGCCTCCACTGACAGAGATGATGGTATAGCGAAGGGTGTCACAGGTCCTTGCAGCACGTCAGCCAGCAGCACACCCCCAGCCGTAGAGTATAGTAGGCAAATTTCTCTGCCCCAGCTGCTGCAGCAGAAAAAAAAAATAGTCACTGCCACCCACACGCCCAGCATCTAAATTCCAGCTTGTCAAAGCTGATGGTTTTACAACTCTTGCCTTTTTGTCTGGTGGATTCTGCCCTCATCTGTGAATGTGCAGGTTCCCAGACACTATTTCTTTGCACATAAGGCCATTCCAGCTCTGTACCATCACGTGGTAAGCAATGTTGTGGCATCATTGGGCAAGGTGCTCAGCCACAAGGTCCATGTTACTGTGGTCCTGCAAGCATGGTCAGGGAGGATATATTTCCTTTACAGCACATTGGGTAACTCTGCTTACAACTTGGAAGGATTCAGGACAGGGCTCAGTGCTGCAGCTTGTTTTGCCGCCACTGCTTCATACAACTGGTGGTGATGATGCAAGATTTGTCAGCTCCACTCCCTCCTCCTCCTTCTCCTCTATGCCCTCCTCTGCTGAATTGTCCTATGAACCACCAGTAACCCCTAAGCTTTCAAGGGGCTATTCAATGAGTCAGGCTAAAAAAGATGCCATGCATTGCTTTAGCTGGGGTGTCTAGGGGACAGGAGCCACACCGAAGCAGAGGTTCTTTCAGCTCTGCAGGGACATGCCCAGAGGTGGTTCATGCCACGCCAACTTGAGCCAGGAATGGTGATGTGCGATAATGGCACTAACCTCCATTCTGCCCTTTAACAGGGAAAGTTGGCACATGTGCCATGCCCAGCACATGTCCTCAATTTGGTGGTGCAGCATTGCTTAAACAGGTACCCAAGGTTGAAAGATCTGCTAAAGCAGGCCAGAAGAGCCATTTCAAGCAGTCACACACAGCCAGTGCTCAGTTAGCTGAAATTCAGCAGGAATTCCACCTGCCCGTAAACCGCTTGATTTGTGACATGCCTACCAGGTGAAACTCAACTTTGGCAGTGCAGCAGTTGCTGCACATGCTGCAGGTGGCCATCAATGTGCACCTGTGTGAGTATGGCACAATGACAGCCTCAGGGCAGCTTGGCTTTTTTCCTACGTCTATCGAAAGTCTGCCAAAACATCTCTACTCTTGTTCCGATTGCACTAAATTTTGGCCTCAAAGCTTGCAGTGAAAATGTCATTTTTTTGGCTTTATAAATGTCATTTTTTCTGCAGCAGGTTCTATACATGGAATAGGTGTGACAATTTACAGGCAGAATTAGGGCACCCCCAGGCACTATATTTAAAGGAATTTTTAAATTTTTATTATTTCACTTTAAGCATCAGTAAACCACTGCTCCTTTAAAAATGATCTTTTTTTACAAACTTTTTTTTCCATTGATACATGTCCCCCTGGGCAGTACCCAGACCCCATACCCTTTGTATGACCAATAACTTCCATATAAGCCTTTAAAATGGGCACTTTAATTTTTACAGTTCGGGTACAATAGACAAAGGGGTTCATTATTTGGCTCCGAACCTCTGCAATGTTTGAAAGTTCTGGCATGAACTGAACCAGGGGTGTTCGGCCCATCTCTATTAACAAAATATTAACATCTAAATCAGTTGCATTGACAATAAATCTTATAATTTCAGAGCCTATGTTGCTTTAGGATGTATTTGGATGTATTTGATGTATTTGAGTATGTGAGTAGCTTCCTTTAGTAACCTTAAGTATTTTTTTTTTTTGGATAAATTAAAGCTATTGTGTTCTTTTCTGGATTAAAAAGATATTATTCAGTATTTTATGCATTGTGACATTTTTAATTACAATTTATAATTCTTCCTAAATTTTCCATGCTTTAATATAAAATTGCATAGTAAATGTCTGCACATCATACACTTAACATTTGTAATGATAAATGGCATAGTCTTTCCTGAATAAATAGGCTCCAAAAGTACTTAATTATAAGCACAGCTTTAGAACCCTGCTTATTTTTTTTAGTACAACATACACTACTTCACTTTAAAATTGCTTTGTGAGAAATAGTATGTGATAATTAAACACAAGCTTTTATGTACAGTATTTTTCCAGAGAGCTTCTATTCATTTCAGCAGACACACAGCAATTAATTGGTTAAAAATAAAAATAAAGCAAATAAAGATCAAATCACTGAATGAAACCTATATGCAAAAAATATTATTAGTACAAACCCCAGACTAAAAATATTTTTTTTTTAAAAAGCACAAAAACAAGCAACTTATATAAAGGCAGGGTAAGCATTTTGATTCTGCTCTTTTTATTCTTTCTTTGAACATATGATGTTATTATCTTAAGAGTTCTGAATAAGATGCTACAAGAAGCGTTCTATATGTGGTCCATTTCACATCTTACTGTAAGCTTCTTGAGTGACAAATGTGATGAGCAGAGGCGTTTCTGCTCTGCACACTGAGGATGATTCTGAATGTTGTATGTGTATAGGGCTTACAATCCTGATCACTGTGTCTCTCTATAACGTAATGCTGCTAAGTGATCATCTATGCTCCCTGCAACCTGCAGTGTGCCAGCTTACAGCAGACTCCAGGGACATTCACTCTTGTGCTATACTCTATGAAGAAGCAGGATGGTGGATTTAGACAGTGAGGTCCCTGCACTCCCTCCAAGATACAGATTTCGGGATTTAATTCTTGGGGATCAGGCATTGCAAAATGATGACAGGTAAAATATGATTTTCTTTATAACTTGGATAATGCAAAAGAGTAAAAAAGATGCAGCATCTTGAATATTAGAAGACATTTCTTTGAATAAGATGTTTTGAGGTGTATAGTTACCATCTCTCTTTGCACTGTGCCAATACTTGTCACAATGCGTGCTTGTGTTTACTATACTGGCTTTCTGAGGCTATCCGTTTCTTGTAGCTGGGTTGTTCAGTTACAGATGCGTTCTGAAAATAACAGCTTTAAGTGTTTGTCAAAGTAGTACCACATTTGATTGTAAACAGTACTGGAGGCTCTGGATTATCAAGTCTCAAGAAACAAAAAGGCATAGTTTAATTAAAACACATTGTGCAAATGAGCAATCTTTTATAAACTTAAAATGCAAGTAAAGTGCATGTCAAAGAGTCTTAGTAGGAAAGAGAAGTTCAATTTAAATAATTTTTGTGAAGAAATTAGAAAATATTTTCTACTTAGGGATGATGACAAACTTTTACTTTTGGATTACTGTTAACATTTTTGAAAGGCAGAACCTTACAGGTCATTTTATAAAACACTGTTAACATTAGTTATGTTACTTTTATTAGTTGGACAAATGATTGTGATGAATGAAAGATTTATTAAAGAGAGATTATTAAATGTTATTATTTAAAATATTCTTTGGGTTGAATAAAAGTCAAATTTTGTTTTCTGAAAGCTCAGGTGGTCATTAAATGATCCATTGCAAAGTTTTAACTTTTCTGACTAGCATATCATATGCTGTAGATTTTAGGTAAATTAGTCTTCAAAGTGTATGAATCTCTGACAGTGTCAAGTGGGATATAAAGAAAAGGCGGTCACCAGTTTTTTTTTCCTTAAAGATATATATACCTATATGGTGGGTTCCATATCTAGGATCCAGTCTGTTTACTTGGGAATAGTGATGGCCGAACGGTTCGCCCGGCGGTCGTTTCGCGGCGAATTTCCGACTTTCGCCGTCCGCGGGTTCGAACGCCTTTTTCCGTCGTTCGCCCCGGCGGACTTACGTGTTTAATGTATACAAGAACTTTAACCTTTCGTGACACGTTTATCATGTGTTACAGGACAACCAATTGAGACATGACAGCTCATGGACACTTGGACATTCCCCCTAACCTATAAATACACCCGATCCGGTGGCCATTTTACATTCTTTCTTCTGTCACTGTAGGGAAAGGATCCTGTGTGGAGTAGGGACAGAGAAAACGCTAGCTATTTGGTACACAAAAGTTCTTTTCAGGACTGGTATAGGTGTTAGGTCAGCAGCCTGAGTTTCTTTTGTCAGTTTAGATAAAGGGACAGAGCGCTGTATGCTGCTATTTTAGGGACAGCTCAGCCAGATTAGTCTTTCTTCATCATCATCATCATCATCATCATTAGCTGTTACTATCAGGTCCACAAAAGAGCTGTTCCAGCTAATCGTTCCAGCCTACTCTTTTTTGCCAATTTGTATAGGGACAGGCAGGAAGCAGTGTGTCAGGCAGTGAGGATAATTTTAAAGACTTGCTGTTACTATTAGTTCCACAAAGGTTCTTTTCAGGACTGGTATCAGTGGTACGGTAATAGGCTTGTACACGTATAATATTCTTTCTTCCAAATATAGAAAGAATATTATACTTGACTGCTGCCCTTCTGCTGCAGTCTGCTAATCATTCACAACTCACTTGTTCCACAAAGCTCTTTATCAGGACTGGTAACTTGGTCTGTCTAGGGTGCTACGGTACATAGGCTTGGGTGCGGTACAGTCTGCTGTTCTGTAAGGACCGCTATCGGTCCACAATACATAGGGTTGCCGTGCACTACTGCTGACCGCTGCCCTATACTGCAGCAGTCCTTCAGCGGTATAGGGACTGACGCACAGTCTGCTAAACACTAATACACAACCTGCTTGGTCCACAAAAGTTCTTATAAGGACTGGTAACTTGGTATAGGGTGCTACGGTACATAGGCCTGAGTGCAGTACAGTCTGCTGTTCTGTAAGGACCGCTATCGGTCCACAATACATAGGGTTGCCGTGCACTACTGCTGACCGCTGCCCTATACTGCAGCAGTCCTTCATTGGTATAGGGACTGACGTACAGTCTGCTAATCACTAACACACAACCTGCTTGGTCCACAAAAGTTCTTATAAGGACTGGTAACTTGGTATAGGGTGCTACGGTACATAGGCCTGAGTGCGTTACAGTCTGCTGTTCTGTAAGGACCGCTATCGGTCCACAATACATAGGGTTGCCGTGCACTACTGCTGACCGCTGCCCTATACTGCAGCAGTCCTTCAGCGGTATAGGGACTGACGCACAGTCTGCTAAACACTAACACACAACCTGCTTGGTCCACAAAAGTTTTTATAAGGACTGGTAACTTGGTATAGGGTGCTACGGTACATAGGCCTGAGTGCAGTACAGTCTGCTGTTCTGTAAGGACCGCTATCGGTCCACAATACATAGGGTTGCCGTGCACTACTGCTGACCGCTGCCCTATACTGCAGCAGTCCTTCATTGGTATAGGGACTGACGTACAGTCTGCTAATCACTAACACACAACCTGCTTGGTCCACAAAAGTTCTTATAAGGACTGGTAACTTGGTATAGGGTGCTACGGTACATAGGCCTGAGTGCGTTACAGTCTGCTGTTCTGTAAGGACCGCTATCGGTCCACAATACATAGGGTTGCCGTGCACTACTGCTGACCGCTGCCCTATACTGCAGCAGTCCTTCATTGGTATAGGGACTGACGTACAGTCTGCTAATCACTAACACACAACCTGCTTGGTCCACAAAAGTTCTTATAAGGACTGGTAACTTGGTATAGGGTGCTACGGTACATAGGCCTGAGTGCGTTACAGTCTGCTGTTCTGTAAGGACCGCTATCGGTCCACAATACATAGGGTTGCCGTGCACTACTGCTGACCGCTGCCCTATACTGCAGCAGTCCTTCATTGGTATAGGGACTGACGTACAGTCTGCTAATCACTAACAC
Source organism: Lithobates pipiens (assembly GCF_037356315.1). NCBI lineage: Eukaryota > Metazoa > Chordata > Amphibia > Anura > Ranidae > Lithobates > Lithobates pipiens. The sequence goes on along the minus strand of NW_027507785.1, from coordinate 187,846,073 downwards.
ACAACCTGCTTGGTCCACAAAAGTTCTTATAAGGACTGGTAACTTGGTATAGGGTGCTACGGTACATAGGCCTGAGTGCGTTACAGTCTGCTGTTCTGTAAGGACCGCTATCGGTCCACAATACATAGGGTTGCCGTGCACTACTGCTGACCGCTGCCCTATACTGCAGCAGTCCTTCAGCGGTATAGGGACTGACGCACAGTCTGCTAAACACTAACACACAACCTGCTTGGTCCACAAAAGTTTTTATAAGGACTGGTAACTTGGTATAGGGTGCTACGGTACATAGGCCTGAGTGCAGTACAGTCTGCTGTTCTGTAAGGACCGCTATCGGTCCACAATACATAGGGTTGCCGTGCACTACTGCTGACCGCTGCCCTATACTGCAGCAGTCCTTCAGCGGTATAGGGACTGACGCACAGTCTGCTAAACACTAACACACAACCTGCTTGGTCCACAAAAGTTTTTATAAGGACTGGTAACTTGGTATAGGGTGCTACGGTACATAGGCCTGAGTGCAGTACAGTCTGCTGTTCTGTAAGGACCGCTATCGGTCCACAATACATAGGGTTGCCGTGCACTACTGCTGACCGCTGCCCTATACTGCAGCAGTCCTTCATTGGTATAGGGACTGACGTACAGTCTGCTAATCACTAACACACAACCTGCTTGGTCCACAAAAGTTCTTATAAGGACTGGTAACTTGGTATAGGGTGCTACGGTACATAGGCCTGAGTGCGTTACAGTCTGCTGTTCTGTAAGGACCGCTATCGGTCCACAATACATAGGGTTGCCGTGCACTACTGCTGACCGCTGCCCTATACTGCAGCAGTCCTTCATTGGTATAGGGACTGACGTACAGTCTGCTAATCACTAACACACAACCTGCTTGGTCCACAAAAGTTCTTATAAGGACTGGTAACTTGGTATAGGGTGCTACGGTACATAGGCCTGAGTGCGTTACAGTCTGCTGTTCTGTAAGGACCGCTATCGGTCCACAATACATAGGGTTGCCGTGCACTACTGCTGACCGCTGCCCTATACTGCAGCAGTCCTTCATTGGTATAGGGACTGACGTACAGTCTGCTAATCACTAACACACAACCTGCTTGGTCCACAAAAGTTCTTATAAGGACTGGTAACTTGGTATAGGGTGCTACGGTACATAGGCCTGAGTGCGTTACAGTCTGCTGTTCTGTAAGGACCGCTATCGGTCCACAATACATAGGGTTGCCGTGCACTACTGCTGACCGCTGCCCTATACTGCAGCAGTCCTTCAGCGGTATAGGGACTGACGCACAGTCTGCTAAACACTAACACACAACCTGCTTGGTCCACAAAAGTTTTTATAAGGACTGGTAACTTGGTATAGGGTGCTACGGTACATAGGCCTGAGTGCAGTACAGTCTGCTGTTCTGTAAGGACCGCTATCGGTCCACAATACATAGGGTTGCCGTGCACTACTGCTGACCGCTGCCCTATACTGCAGCAGTCCTTCATTGGTATAGGGACTGACGTACAGTCTGCTAATCACTAACACACAACCTGCTTGGTCCACAAAAGTTCTTATAAGGACTGGTAACTTGGTATAGGGTGCTACGGTACATAGGCCTGAGTGCGTTACAGTCTGCTGTTCTGTAAGGACCGCTATCGGTCCACAATACATAGGGTTGCCGTGCACTACTGCTGACCGCTGCCCTATACTGCAGCAGTCCTTCATTGGTATAGGGACTGACGTACAGTCTGCTAATCACTAACACACAACCTGCTTGGTCCACAAAAGTTCTTATAAGGACTGGTAACTTGGTATAGGGTGCTACGGTACATAGGCCTGAGTGCGTTACAGTCTGCTGTTCTGTAAGGACCGCTATCGGTCCACAATACATAGGGTTGCCGTGCACTACTGCTGACCGCTGCCCTATACTGCAGCAGTCCTTCATTGGTATAGGGACTGACGTACAGTCTGCTAATCACTAACACACAACCTGCTTGTTCCACAAAAGTTCTTATAAGGACTGGTAACTTGGTATAGGGTGCTACGGTACATAGGCCTGAGTGCGTTACAGTCTGCTGTTCTGTAAGGACCGCTATCGGTCCACAATACATAGGGTTGCCGTGCACTACTGCTGACCGCTGCCCTATACTGCAGCAGTCCTTCATTGGTATAGGGACTGACGTACAGTCTGCTAATCACTAACACACAACCTGCTTGTTCCACAAAAGTTCTTATAAGGACTGGTAACTTGGTATAGGGTGCTACGGTACATAGGCTTGAGTGCGGTACAGTCTGCTGTTCTGTAAGGACCGCTATCGGTCCACAATAGATAGGGTTGACGTGCACCACTGCTGACCGCTGCCCTATACTGCAGCAGTCCTTCAGCGGTATAGGGACTGACGTACAGTCTGCTAAACACTAATACACAACCTGCTTGGTCCACAAAAGTTCTTATAAGGACTGGTAACTTGGTATAGGGTGCTACGGTACATAGGCTTGAGTGCGGTACAGTCTGCTGTTCTGTAAGGACCGCTATAGGTCCACAATAGATAGGGTTGACGTGCACCACTGCTGACCGCTGCCCTATACTGCAGCAGTCCTTCAGCGGTATAGGGACTGACGTACAGTCTGCTAAACACTAATACACAACCTGCTTGGTCCACAAAAGTTCTTATAAGGACTGGTAACTTGGTATAGGGTGCTACGGTACATAGGCTTGAGTGCGGTACAGTCTGCTGTTCTGTAAGGACCGCTATAGGTCCACAATAGATAGGGTTGACGTGCACCACTGCTGACCGCTCACCTATACTGCAGCAGTCCTTCAGCGGTATAGGGACTAAGAGTTTTGTCACAGGGTCATTTAAAAAATGACATGCAGAGGAAGAGGCAGGCCCTTCCGCAGGGGTGGTAGGGGTAGGGCAGGAGCAACAGGCTTGAGCCAAAGTGGGAAGTTGCAGAAGGTGCGTTCAATTACTTTAAAGGATGCACCAGACTTGGTTGAGTGGCTCGCTCAGCCTTACTCTTCTGCACCCTCCTCATCCTCTCGATCTGCACCCTCTTCTTCACTCTCTGCTATGTGCACCCCCAAAGACACTACCACCAACAACACGACCACCACCACCACCACCACATACCTTCCGCTTGAGTCACTGGAATTATTTTCCGATCCATATCAAGAGGACATTTCTGATGCGCAGCCACTCTTGGTATTGGATCAGGAAGAGGAGGTAGCAACAAGCGCTACTCAGCAGTCTGACGCCAGTACCCAGATCAGCCCAAGGAGGAGGTTGGTCCCCGGTGTTGCTGCCTACTCTACTTATAGCGGTGGGGAAGGTGACGTTGATGATGACGTGTCTAGTGATGTCACGTGGGTGCCCACAAGAGAGGAAGAGGAGGGGAGTTCAGAGGGAGATATGGACCAGCAGATAGGGAGGAGAAGCAGCAATGACTTACATTGCACAGCAGGGACAAAGCAGACTGCAAATGTATCAGGAGCGAGTCATCGACCATGTACGGTCACATCTGGCGCTCCCAGGACACCGGCACATGGCTCCGCAGTGTGGGCTTTTTTTAACGTGTCCGCTGCTGACAATAGCGTTGCCATCTGCAATCTTTGCAGTCAACGCGTTAGTCGCGGTAAGCCCAATACTCACCTAGGGACGACCGCCTTAAGAAGGCACATGAGCAGCCATCACCGAGCCCAGTGGGAGCAACGGAACACACAAAGCCACACTGCAGGCTCTCACCGTCCAGCCTCGTCTTCTACTTCTCCTTCTCCTCTCTCCTCACAATTGTCCTCCACTCCACCTTCCATCACGCCAAGCTCACATTTTTCTGCAAAAAGGCAGGCTTCCATGGGCCTAATGTTTGAGCGTAAAAAAATGATGACGCCGGATAACCCTCTTGCCCAACGGTTGGCGGCTGGCTTGTCAGAACTCATAGCCCGCCAACTACTGCCATATAAACTGGTGGACTCGGAGGCCTTTCGCAAATTTGTGGCCATTGGAACACCACAATGGAAGGTCCCAGGAAGGAAGTATTTCTCAGAGAAGGGCATCCCAGAGCTATATGGCCATGTTCAGCGGCAAGTGAATGTATCTCTGGCACACAGTGTCGGTGCCAAGATACATCTGACCACAGACACGTGGTCTAGCAAACACGGGCAGGGAAGGTATATCAGTTTTACTGCCCACTGGGTGAACCTTCTGACGGCCGTCAAGCATGTAACCCGTGGCACCCGTGTAGATTTGGTTTTACCGCCACGGATTGCATGCAGGCCTGACTCTTCTTCTCCTCCTCCTACTCCATCCTCCTCCCTCTCCTCCTCAGCTGCCTCCTCCTTTTCCGCTGCTAGCGTCTCTTCCACTGCACCGCCCAAGCTCCCCAGAACCTATTCCACATGCCAGGTGAGACGTTGCCATGCCGTGCTGCGTCTGTTGTGCCTGGAAGCAAAGAGCCACACTGGCCCGGCACTCCTTTCAGCTTTGCGTTCACAGGCAGATGAGTGGCTAACACCGCTCAATTTGACAGTTGGTAAAGTGGTGTGTGACAACGGTGCCAATCTGCTTAGCGCATTGAAACAGGGCAAAATCACGCACGTGCCGTGCATGGCACACGTCTTAAACTTGGTCGTGCAGCGATTCCTTGTCAAATACCCTGGGGTCCAGGACATCTTGCGGCAGGCAAGGAAAATCTCGGCCCATTTCAGAAGATCTTACACGGCCATGGCTCGCCTTGCTGACATTCAGCGGCGACACCATCTGCCGGTCAGACGTCTTATTTGCGATTGCCCGACGCGATGGAACTCAACCTTCTATATGCTTGATAGGCTGCTCCAGCAGAAACGTGCAGTTAACGTCTACCTGTATGAACTCTGCGAAAGAAACGGTTCTGGGGAGCTGGGTTTTTTTTCACCGCGCCAGTGGCTGCTCATGCGCGACACATGCAGACTTCTGCGGCCATTTGAGGAGATCACCAAACTGGTCAGTCGCAGCCATGGCGCCATCAGTGACATGGTACCTTATGCCTTCTTTCTGGAGCGTGCATTGCGTCGTGTCATTGATCAGGCTGTGGAGGAGCAGGAGCGGGAAGATGAGGAAGTCGCAATGCTGGATGAATTCCCAGGGGGGGCTACTCTATCTGAGACAAGTCAACAACAGGAGTCTGATGAGGAGTCAGAGGAGGATGGTGCCGGGGCGGATGAGCAGGAGCAAGAAGAGCATGCTTTAAACCTTTCTGGGATCCCTGTTGTGCGAGGATGGGGAGAGGAGAATGAAGAGGACGACATTATCCTGGATGATGAGCAGGAGCCAGGCCACCACACCGCTTCCACTTTAGTGCAAATGGGGGCCTTCATGCTCCAGTGTTTTAATAGGGACCCCCGTATAAAAAGCATGAGGGTCAAGGACCAGTACTGGGTGGCAACGTACTTAGACCCCCGGTACAAACACAAAATGGCGGAAATGTTACCGCCGTCGCAGAGGGCTGTCAGAATGCAGCACTTCCAGGCCTTGCTTCGAGAAATGCTGCATTCTGCTTTTGCGTGCGCTGGCAGAGGAGCAATTCCCACTCCCAGAGAAGGATTTGCGGGTACCAATCCAACAGCGCCTGCAAGAAGAGGCCGGTTTGAAGATGTGTTGGTGACTTCGGATATGAGGTCATTCTTTCAGCCGACCCATCGACAGGTGTCATCCGGATCCAGCATCAGGGAACGCCTAGACCGTCAGGTGTCCGACTACATCGGGTTAACGGCCGATGTGGACGCTCTGAGGAGTGATGAACCCCTAGACTACTGGGTGGGCAGGCTTGACCTCTGGCCAGAGCTTGCCCAATTTGCAATCGAACTGTTGGCTTGCCCCTCATCCAGTGTCCTGTCCGAAAGGACGTTCAGCGCAGCAGGGGGGATTGTGACCGATAAGCGTACTCGCCTAGCTCACCACAGTGTTAACTACCTCACATTTCTAAAAATGAATGAGGCATGGATCTCGGAGGAATTCAACACATGTGATCAGTAGACCATGTATATGTCTATAAACAATTTTTGGAATCAAGCACACAGACCTTCTTAATTCATTTGGCTCACTTCCCTGACCCAAAAAAGCACACCGTACTATATGCCCCTACCCTCCTCTTTGAAGAGGTTGAGCGGTGTCATATTTCTACTGGGGCTGCTTATTATGAGGGGTTCCCACCATCCCTGTGCTGTGCTGACTTCCTCCTGGGTGTTCTTATTATGAGGGGCTCCCACCATCCCTGTGCTGTGCTGACTTCCTCCTGGGGGTTCTTATTATGAGGGGATCACACCATCCCTGTGCTGTGCTGACTTCCTCCTGGGGCTGCTTACGGTGCTGCTGTCAGCGCTGTATGTCACGGAGCTGCTGTCAGCGCTGTATGTCACGGAGCTGCTGTCAGCGCTGTATGTCACGGAGCTGCTGTCAGCGCTGTATGTCACGGAGCTGCTGTCAGCGCTGTATGTCACGGAGCTGCTGTCAGCGCTGTATGTCACGGAGCTGCTGTCAGCGCTGTATGTCACGGAGCTGCTGTCAGCGCTGTATGTCACGGAGCTGCTGTCAGCGCTGTATGTCACGGAGCTGCTGTCAGCGCTGTATGTCACGGAGCTGCTGTCAGCGCTGTATGTCACGGAGCTGCTGTCAGCGCTGTATGTCACGGAGCTGCTGTCAGCGCTGTATGTCACGGTGCTGCTGTCAGCGCTGTATGTCACGGAGCTGCTGTCAGCGCTGTATGTCACGGAGCTGCTGTCAGCGCTGTATGTCACGGAGCTGCTGTCAGCGCTGTATGTCACGGAGCTGCTGTCAGCGCTGTATGTCACGGAGCTGCTGTCAGCGCTGTATGTCACGGTGCTGCTGTCAGCGCTGTATGTCACGGAGCTGCTGTCAGCGCTGTATGTCACGGAGCTGCTGTCAGCGCTGTATGTCACGGAGCTGCTGTCAGCGCTGTATGTCACGGAGCTGCTGTCAGCGCTGTATGTCACGGAGCTGCTGTCAGCGCTGTATGTCACGGTGCTGATGTCAGTGCTCTGTATTACGGTGCTGCTGTCAGTGCTCTGTATCTCCTGCACCCTCTTGTTTGCCTACCCTGGTCCCTGACCTTCCCTCTCCTCCATTGCCTTCATTAGCTCCATAGTCCTGAATTGTCAGAACAATTTCCCAAATAAAAAAAAAATGCTTGTAGTTATCGATCCCAAATTCACCTCATACATGTATTATGCTATTGTCCAGGTGGTGGGACTACGTGCTACCCCCTAATAATTACCCCGTGGCCGCAAATTCGACCTAAAGGTTTGCGAAATTCGCCTCCCATTGAAGTCAATGGAGCCCGCGGCGAACGGTCGTTTTCGCGAACGTTTGTGCCCGTTCGCGTTTCGCGTTCGCGAAACGTCCCGTCGGAAGTTCGTCCATCACTACTTGGGAAGCATGTAAAATGGAAGCAGGCATTTAAATATAGGGGTAAATTGAGAGAATTGTTGAATCGATATTTTTGATGTTCCTGAATATTTGTGTGCATATGTCTGTAATGTATAGAAAATTATATCATTTAGGAATCTGGCTGGTCATAGTTCTTGAATTGTAATATTTTTTCACAGACTAGATAAACAACATTCATACGGTACATTCAGTAGATTAAAAAAAAAAAATAGTTACTCATTCATTTTCCTGGTGTTTGAACCAAATTATTCATCACTGTTTTTTGGAGTTGACTACCTTGTGAATAAATGTATGAAGTCCAGGATTGTCAGACTCATGAATGTACAGCTTCTGTCCTGAAATATGTACATGCGTGTGATTATGTGAAGAGAGATGGATCTTTAAAACAAGGTTATTCTACCTATAGTTTTTTTCTCTACTGACTTATAAAGAACAAGTTATCTAGACTGGAATGACTGTTAAGTGAAGGAATGCTTGGCGCATTTGGGCTCATCCAGAGGAGCCGGCAGGTGGCACCAAAGGCCTAAATGACTTTTAAAAGTAATGAAACACATAGGAAAATATCTTTAAATGACCTTATTGGATCTTCTTATAAAAATATCTTCATTAACTACCCTGTTTGTTTAAAGGGAACCTAGATTCAGGCAGAATTCTGCTGCTGCTCTTTTCTGTCTAGATGACCACACATGTATTCTGCAGCCTAGGTTCACTTTGTCAGGTGATTCCACCAGGTTGGTGTTGGTGCAGTCTATTCCTAAGAGGATAGTGCTGTTCTTACACCTTTCCCCCTAATGTATTCTATTAATCAGAACCAGGTGGGGGATGCGAATATGTTTCTGAGAGTGTCAGCGTCCTGACATGCTTTTGCAATACTGGAAGGATGGAGGTTGCCTTTGCACTGTCTGCTAATAAAACCCATTTTAACTTTTTAATTTACTTTGCTAAATTGTACTAATGCTTCCTTGATAGACAGACAAACTTTAAATGTTGTTTAACACCAGAGCCAAACCTTTAGGGATGTTGAACCAAACTGTAATATTAAATAGAATATTGGAAATTGACTTTAAATGTGCCCACAAGCTCCACATTATATGTTAAAATTATATACATTTATTGCTACAAAAAACAAAACATATTCACATACTGTACATAGTAATATCACATAAAAGCCTGTCTTGCACAGAACTGTATCAGTAGAAATATAAGACTCCCTCCTGTTGTAAAAGACACTCATGATATCCCAAGCTGGAAATTTCTAATACCAATACCAATTCACTGGTTGCTTCAGGAGTATACAGGAAAACTAACAATTCTGTATGTCAGAGGATCCACCAAGAAAATTGGTGCCAAGATTGGGACCTCACAGAGGATAATACTGACTAAAACTATCAAGTGTGAACCATGCACTATTCTGATAGAAAAGGGGATGTACTAATTCAGGTAGTGGATCATAAGACAGTAACTGATATAGATGTTATTTTTAGTTGTCTCATATATTAGCTATTAGGTTAGGCAGGATACACATGCTGAGTTTTTTGTTTTGTTCTACCATCGGGTTGAGATCCCTAAAGTTGAATTGATGCAGGAATCTCTTCCACTGTGTGTTTGTATAATGACAGTGAGGACTCCAACACCCCAAGAAATGAACAAATGCTTGTTTTCCAGCAAGACTATTTGACAAAAGCATGTAGTTAGACCAGCTTCTGTTGAACAGACAGCAGTACACACAGACCAAAAGTTGGCCAGTTTCTGCTGAACCGGACAGCTTTTGGTACGGAGAGATGATCATCCGTCACTGGATAGCAAGAGTGGATTACCACCACTGGAATCTTTTTTTTATTTTTAATAAAGGAATTTTTCAAAAGTGTGTTTGTTTTATTTAACTATTTTTTAGACTTTCTTTGTGAAATGGTAGGGGTACTTTTGTACCCCCTTACCATTTCAAACAGGGGGGGCGGGATCTGGGGGTCCCCTTGTTAAAGATTCTGATAAGCCCCCCACCCACAGACCCCCACAACCACCGGCCAGGGTTGTGGGGATAAGGCCCTTGTCCCCATCAAATTTGATGCAGGGTTCCCCTTAATATCCATACCAGACCTGAAGGGCCTGGTAATTGAATTTGGGGGAACCCCACGCTTTTTTTTTTTATCAAAGACTTTCAATGAGTGTTCTCTGTATTATGGGAGCCGACAATTCATTATAGCCGTGAATGATTTTAAAGGACTTTTTTTCCTCCAGAAATGACACTCTGTGCAGGGACAGTTCTAAGCACGGGAAACATGCGCCCCTTCACAGGCATACTATAGACACTCCCCAGGTACGAAATTTAAAGGAATATTACACTTTTATTGTTTCACTTTAATCATTATTAAAATCACTGCTCCCGAAAAACTGCAGTTTTTAAAACTTTTTTTTGCATTGATCCATGTCCCCTGGGGCAGGACCCAGATCCCCAAACACTTTTTAGGACAGTAACTTGCATATTAGCCTTTAAAATTAGCACTTTAGATTTCTCCCATAGACTTGTACAGGGTGTTCCGTGGCTTTTCGAATTTGCCGCGAACACCCCAAATTGTTCACTGTTCGCCGAACAGGCAATGTTCAAGTCGAACATGAGTTTGACTCGAACTCGAAGCTCATCCCTACTTTTTTTGTTACTGCGAACTGACTTCAAGTTAGAGGGTGACTATATTCATTATCCATGGCCCCACTGTATGTAGGAATGCAGTCATCCTCTCTTGCTTGCTCCTGAGATGGACTAGGGACAATGGGACTTGTAGTATGTATATGACTGCAACTAAGGGGCACTGCTATATTCCAAACAAAGGAGAGGTTTGGGAGCTCACAGAGGACATTATGGGGAGGAAAATGCAGTAGGAAACGTTCTTCATGAAAAACAGATTACAGGGCCATTAAGTAATGGGTGTGTATTTTTTTTTTTTTTTGCATGTTGCTAGAGCATGTTGCTAGAGGATTCCAAAAAGTGCCAATATCATGCATTTTACAAACTGTTTAAATACAAAAATGCTAGCAAATTGAATAACTTAAAGTGTCAGAGAATTTTTTTTATAAAACCCAAAACATCGTCAGTACAACTCACATTCACATTTCCTTTCTTTACAAACATACTGGCAAAACAAAAAAAAATGCCAGTTGATCCTGCCAGAAATACAGTTAACTTCCTGGAGTAAGTTGACAATACTGCACAACATTTCCTAAAATAGCCATGGCATGAATGTATAGTCTACCCAAACTCATGTAAATATCTATATACTTACCTCTACTACCAACTAAATACTGCTCCCATCCTGCAATGTTCTGTGAGAAAACAACACTTTTGGCAGTGTTGATCTCATCATTCCCACACAACATTTACTTGTGTCTCCTGCTGACCTTCATATTGCTGCTATCTCCTGTAATAACATGGATCTCGGCAGGAGGAACTATTGAGAGTTACGAGGGACCCAGGATTTTTACATTGCAAAACGTGTTAGTGTCCCAGTTTTTCAGAATTGGAGCTGGGCAGCAGGAAATGTAAGTTTTTGTACAGGGTATAATTTAGACAGACTTTATATTTATGGCAGAGTCACTTCAAACAGTGTGACCCACGGTTGTGTGGCCCCAGGGATCTTTCCTCACTTTAAACAGTGTTATAAGCTCTTCCAAGTTCACCACTGTGAACTTCAGAACACCTCACTATGTTATGAAGATGAAGAGATAAAGATGTGTTCTGTAGTTCTAATATACTTGCTGTCATAGAGTGACAAGGCTGTATATATAATATCAATCTATCTATCTATCTATCTATCTATCTATCTATCTATCTATCTATCTATATATATATATATATATATATATATATATATATATATATATATATATATATATATATTGTAGTGCTGTGAGTGAATATTGTCAATCTCGGACAAAGAATGTGTTACTGGTGAAAATAAAGAAGAAAAAGCGTGAAGAAAGAATATAAATACAGCCACAACATCTAAGGACTAGTATATACTGCAATACATTTTTGGTGTTTGGTTTAGATACTGTATACTTTAATGATTGGCATTGATCTAGTACCTGTGAGTTGTTATCCTTTACTCTACCAACAGAAAAATGGGTCAGTGATTTAAACTGCTACAAACTGCTACAGTCACTAAACAGTGCCTTTAAGTTATTTAAATTATGTTCACTACATTAGAGATTAAAATTCATGCATATGTATGTAAATATTCATAGCGGATTCGCAGTGTTTCAAATTCTGGGATAAACTAGAATTGTTTGTGTTCTAACATAACATTTGTTATGATGTACGTATTCAAAATTACTTAATCCACAATGTTCCATATTTTACTATTTACTGTAGGTATAATTGTAACTGTTCGGTGGATATTTTTCACATAAATAACACACAATAATTTGTATTTGTTTCTCAATCAGTTTTTATAAACTCAATTTCTCCAGGATTACTGGAGTTTTAATACAATGGATATCACAAATGGCTCAACCATAGGTGATTACCCTGGTAGACAGTAATATCTAATAAAATATATGGGCTCACAAGAAAATTGTTAGCAAATGACAGCTTACATCGTTCTTCTTGACTAGGTATTGTTAAAATTGTCTTTGTCTATCCTCCAGGACTTTACAAATATTAGAAACAAAAAGTATCAAATTGTATTAATTACAATTGTTGTTTGTTCTAATGCATTTGTATAGAACTAATCAAGAATACTTTGTTCCAAGATGTTCAAACCTGGATGTTCCGGTACATCCTAAACTTAACATGTATAGGGTTATCTTTTATAAGTATATTCAATTCCTATCCATGGAGCTGGACTCCAGCTAATATATTTTTTTTATTCTGAATGGATTGCGTTTGTTCTAAAGGGCATTCTTAAGGCCGGGTTCACACTATTGTGAAATGGATGCGGATTTTGCTGCATCCAATTCGCATGGAACCCAGCCTAAAGGAAACCTGTACTAAGAGTAATATGGATGCGTAACTAGTGGAGTCATAACTTGTAATTTTATAATTAATTGTAAAAAAAATTTTAGGAGGATTTTTTTTTTTTTTTAGCAGAAGAAACTTTGCATGTCTTTTTTTACAAAAAAAAGCCCTTTTCCCTATCTCCTAACAATATTTTTCATAGTGATAGTGATAAAAAGTGTAGCGCTAAAAAAAGATGTGAGGTGTTAAAACCTGACAAACAAGTATTCATACCATTTATAGGAAAAATAAATAAAGTGAAAAAATGTATCTCAACCCTAAGCAACACACCATATAAATATTGCACAATTAGGGAGTATAGCAGACCTCATGCAATAATGAGTTGCAAGAAGTCGCAAACACTCATAATTATCAACCAAGGTGTGAGGTGAAATAAGTGATTATTAAGATCACAATATCATGTATATATTCAAATCAAAATATAACAAAATATAGACATCAACCATATCATGTGCAAATATACAAATGAATAACACAAAAAGATTTTTTTGAAAGCGGACATCAGCAATATCAAGCGCAAATTCATTATATCAAGAACTCATTATTGCATGAGGTCTGCTATACTCCCTAATTGTGCAATATTTATATGGTGTGTTGCTTAGGGTTGAGATACATTTTTTTCACTTTATTTATTTTTCCTATAAATGGTATAAATACTTGTTTGTCAGGTTTTAACACCTCACATCTTTTTTCAAATCTACACATTTTATGGAAAGGGCCAGGGATTTTTTTCTGCTTTTTGGTTCCATAGACTTTAATGGATCAAAAACGTGTATTGAAAAAAGCAAAATGCACCTGCAATACGCAAACTACAACCTGCATGGTGTGAATCAGGCCCTCAATTTCTGTCCTCATCACTGGGGTTTTATCAGGAATTGAGTAGAAATTTGCAACAGGGACACAGCAATAAAAAGCTCATAGGCGCTTTAGCGATTCCCCACTCTACTAAAAAAGCATTTTATTTTTGTCTGTATGTCTGTTTGAGATCTTTCTTCACTTCCTGTCACTTGCCATTGCCATTTAGACAGTAAGGGAAGGGGAAAATCTCTCTATCCAAAATAAGAAAAGTTTTGACTGGACTTACACTTTAAATGTTGTTATTATAATTTTTTCATTTTAAAAGCTAAGTTCACCTTTGTGAAAAAAACAAAACAAAATGACTATGCATATGTGTTTGCAGAAAGCAAAAATGTGTATTTATTATATTTTTCACAGGAGTGCACCTGCAATGTCATTCTCCTGCAGACAAGCCCCACAGGTTTCTGCCCACACCTCCCTGCAGGCTGTCAGTTTGAAAACTGAAGGCCTTGTGAACTACTGGGGCACTCATCAGCACCCTGGCAATTAATTGAGAACTACAAGCCCCCTCTTGTGGTGGTCACAGGCAAGGGGGCTCTGGTGGCTGGGGGCGGTTGAATAGGAACATGTGACATATAACATGCTCCTAAAGATGAAACCATTAAGGGTTTTTTTTTTTAAACAATGAAATACTGTCTGTTATAATTTTTTTTTTGCCACTAACATCCAAATTTTTAGGACATTATTTCAGAGTGTACTCCTTTCTTCAAGGTCCAAGAAGTACTAATATAGAATGTTATAGCAGAATGTTAGGAAAGACAATCGCTAAAGAGAAAAAAATATATAAAAATAAAGTGCACAGCAATGGTAATTAACCCCTTCACAAAACAGTAATATATATGCGGTGTCCAGGAGGCGGGCTTTAAATCTGGGTGCTGTATATACAGTATGTGTTCTTGTGTTTGTGCTGGGGGTTCGCTCAATTGCAGCACAGAAACCGGGCTCTCACACTAAACTGGCTTGCTGGCAATACAAAAATGGTAAAAAAAGGCATGGGGTTCCCCCCAATCCACACCAGGCCCTTTGGGTGTGGTATGGATTTTAAGGGGAATCCCACACCAAAAAAAACAAACATGGTGTGGGCCCCCCCCCCCCCCCAGTATCCACACCAGACCCTTATCTGAGCATGCAGGCTGGCAGACCAAGAAAGAAGGGTATGAGCAAGCGTCCCCCCTTTCTGAACCATCCTAGCCCACATACCCTCAACATGGGGGTGCTTTGGGGCGGGGGGCTTTGCCTTTACCTATTTAAGCACTGTCTAATGGTAGTCAGCAGTTGACTATTGTCATGGGCGAAGCTTTTTTTATTTATTTATTTCGGGTTCTGCAGCGAGCGTCGTGATTGATGATGGATCTACATGGGGGACATTGTCTTTTTGTTTTTAATAGAGAAATTGTCAAAATCTGTGTGCGTTTTTATTTATTTTTGACACTTTTTTGGGTGAATGAGTAAGGGTACCCTATACTAATTTACATAGGGGGACCAGGATCTGGGGCCCCCCTTGTTAAAGGTGACTTCCAGATTCCGATAATCCCCCTGCTTGCAGACCCCCACAACCACCACCCAGGGTTGTGGGGAAGAGGCCCTTGTCCCCATCAGCATGGGGACAAAGTACTTTTGGTGGGGGGGGGGGGCAGAGCAAACAATAGAATAAAAAAAAAATCATTGTGTCCCCCAATCCATAGTAGGCCTTTTGGGTCTGGTACAGATTTTAAAGGCCCCCTTTAACAAGAGGGCCCTCAGATCCTGGCCCCCCATGTGAATGAGTAGGGGTACATTGTACCCCTACTCATTCACCAAAAAAGTGTCAAAAAGAAAGAAAAACACACACACAGTTTTTGACAATTACTTTATTAAAAAATAATGTCCTTTGATGTAGAGCAATCATCAATCGCAATGCCCGCTGTACCACCATACCCCAAAAAAAACAGCCAACTGCATGCTCCACCATCTGACAGTTCTTAAATAGGTAGCAAAGTTGCACAAACTCGCTCTATCTTCTCTTTTGCTCTTTTTTCTCCTGCCGATGTGGGCTACCAGAAAAGCAATTGTACAATCTAGACTTTCCAAAGTTACTAATTTTAAAATAATATCCTGCCTTTCCATTAGTGATTTTCTTTAAATCAATCAAAAGAGAGATATGGGTTTAAAAAAAAAAAAAAAAAAAACATTTATACTCACCTAGGTGGATGCAGGATCGTTTTGATGCTGCATCTGTCCCCTGCCGCTTCAAAGACTGAGTAATCAAAGACAGCTGATGGCTCAGTTCTCAATCTTCACTGAGCAGACAGCCAGTGATTGTTAGGCACAAGCTCTCTGCTCTGCTCCTCCAGCACTCAGTGCAGTAGTCATGAGCAGGTGCCGGGCTACACATCTGGGTGGATCCTGACTATAGATTCAGGATCTTTTCTGAGCCTAGACCCACTGAATGATGTCAGCTGAAATCTGTTTAAATACATATAGACAATAGAGTTGTTTTACTTGCAAAGGATCAATTTTTTCTTCCCATCCAGAATGAGAGAATACAGCCCACAACAAAACAGCCCAACCCTTTCTGGCAGGGCAAAAGACATGAACAACATTTCTCTGCAGCAGTTCAGGAACACATTTTGATTCCAACTCCCAGCCTGTGACTGGACAGTGTATGGAAAATCAGCAAGATAAGCTATTCTTTCACCTCAACAAAATGTGTTGCAATTGGCAGCTGTAGCTTTTATTTACCATAAAACTACAAATGAAATGCTCATTTATGAGAGCCACTGACTTATATTAGATTGGACTTACTCTGCAAATTAATTGGTCTCTGCATAGAACCAAAGGCCAGGCCAACTTTAGTTAAATATCTTCCACTTTTAATACTGTTTATTTACTATTGCTGTTGTCTGCTTTGTAATCTTTTTCTCTGTAAATATTTCTTGCACTATTGCTTTATTTTACTAAAACAATATTTAAAACATGTTATGCTGAATCTCTGAATTCTCTAATTAGATGTTTTCTTGTTGTATTTTAAAACTATGCTACATTGCTGTCTGGGTGTGTCAGCTAGTATCCCAGACATTTCTAATGCCACGTACACACAACCAGACTTTTTCGACGGACTTGGTCCGGCGGACAATCCGACAGACTTTGCAACTGAGGTCCGCCGGACTTTCAAATGAACGGACTTGGCCACACATGAACACTCCAAAAGTCAGACAGATTCGAACATGATGACATAGCATAAGGAAGTTCATAGCCAGTAGCTAATAGCTGCCCTAGCATCAGTTTTAGTCCGTTGGACTAGCACACAGACAACCAGATTTTTCGACCGGACTCGAGTCCGTCGGAAAGATTTGAAGCAAGTCTTATTTCTAGGTCCGCTGGACTTTTGGGAAGAAAAAGTCCGCTGGAGCCCACACATGATTGAATTGTTCTGATGGATTCAAGTCCGCTGGACCAGGCCCATCGAAAAGTCCGGTCATTTATAGGTGGCATAAAAGGTCAGAAATATGTGGTGGCGTCAATTGTGCATGCGTGTAAAGTGCTAACAGCATAGTTAACATGCCCCAGAAACTCACTGTCAATCTGTTGGTGTTTATATTTTTGTTCCAGAGCAATAAAATATCTGCACGGGAGGGGGGGGGAGAGTGTAATCTTTACAGGCTACATATTCTTTGGTATCCAGCTTTAGGGCATGACCCAAGCCTGTAATCTAAAGGAATGATTACACTTTCAATGTCACACTTGGAGATGTATGAAAAGGCTCTCTATCCACTGTACAGTATTTATTTTAAATGTTGGCATTTGCACATGTCCCCACTGGCAATGACTAGCTTCCCATGTTTTTTGTTTGACAATAACTTGCTTCTTAACTCTAAAAATGACCACAATTGAATAACAAGATTCACCCCCATAGACTTTAACCACTAGTGCCCGCGCTATAGCCAAAAGACAGCTACAGCACAGTGCTTAATTGCTGGGCATGCATTGGGGAAAAACTGTGTTGGCCATGTCTCTTGGACACAGCCAATCACAGATCGTGCTAAATGGCCAATCACAGCAGCCATTTAGCACTCGTTTGGAATGTCCAATGAGAGATGATTTCAAATGTAAACATATGAGATCATCTCTTGTTGCCAGCTCTCCCTCCTCACACAGAGACCACGTGTGAGGAGGGAGAGTGACCTGTGATGCAGAAGAAGTGAACACTATATAAAACAGTGCCCACAGTACCTATCAGTACCTATCAGTGCCACCTGCCTCCAGTGCCATCTGTCCAAAGTACCACCCATCAGTGCCATCTGTCCCCAGTGCCACCTGTCAGTGTCACGTGCCATCTGTTATCAGTGTCACACGTCATCAGTGCCATGTTTCAGTGCCATCTGTCATCATTGCCACGTATTAGTGCCATCTGTTAATCAGTGCCATATCAGTGTCATCTGTCATCAGTGATACATCAGTGCTACGTATCAGTGTCAATGTCCTGGTGCTCCAGGGCCTTCAAAAGTGTAATAGGTAGTCAACAAGTTAGATGTGTAATGTATGCTCCTAGAATGCATGGAGGTGCTCTCTATGTGACCAGGCTGTGAAAAAGTCCCACACATGTGGTATCACCTTAATTAGAAGGAGTAGCAGAGTGTATTTTGGGGCATCATTTGTGGTATACACATGCCATGCACTGATAGGTGGCACTGAGGGTACGTGACACTGATGTGGCACTGATGACAGATGGCACCGATACATGGCACTGATGACACGTGACAATGAAGTGGCACCGATGACAGATGGCACTAATATGTGTAATAACCTATTACAATG
This sequence comes from Lithobates pipiens, assembly GCF_037356315.1. Lineage (NCBI taxonomy): Eukaryota > Metazoa > Chordata > Amphibia > Anura > Ranidae > Lithobates > Lithobates pipiens. The sequence goes on along the minus strand of NW_027507785.1, from coordinate 187,827,967 downwards.
ACAATTTTGTGGGAAAAAAATCTTAATTTTGCAAAGAATTGTGGGAAAAAATGACAACATCAAAACCTCACCATGCATCTTACTAAATACCTTGGAATGTCTAATTTAAAAAAAAGGGGTCATTTGGGGGGTATTTGTACTTTCCTGGCTTGCTTGAGTCGCAAGAAATGAGGCCACCAGTACATCAGGTGTGATCATTTTTTTATGATGTGCATCACAGCTTATAGACTCTCTAACATTCACAAAGACCAAATAATATCCACTAATTTGGGTTAAGATATGTAGCAGTATAAATTGTTGCCAAAATGTATGAAGAAAAATTAATAATTAGCAAAATTTTAAGAAACTAAGAAAAATGCTTTTTTTTCAAAATTGTCAGTCTTCATTCATTTATAGCACCAAAAATTAAAAACCCAGAGATGATCAAATACCACCAAAAAAAAGCTCTATTTGTATGAAAAAAAAGCCAAAAATTAATTTGGGTACAGTGTTTTTTCAGCACCGAAAGCTGAAAATTGGTCTGGGCAGGAGGGGGGTTTAAGTGTCCAGTAGGCAAGGGGTTAATAGGGTTTGCTAAATTTTTCTAAACAGCTCATAAACCAAAGTCAGATATGTTTGATCCCCACATCTTACTAAGTACATTCACACAATGCAGAATTATCTCTGAATGGTAATAAATAATTATTAAAATGGTCAGTTCAACCATCTCTCGGGTATTCACTAGCTCTCCAAGGGAGTGCACAGTGCATGTGCCTCTTACACCACAAACATTAGCTTGAAAAAAAAGTAGGATCAGCACATCTGTCTAAAACAAATAGATCAGAACTTCACTTTAAATTCACAGAAAAATATCTCTGCAAAAAAGTAAAAAACAAATATTCATTGATAAAAGATGCATTTTGATCCAACAAAGTCTTATGCAAATTACTAAAATGACATTCCCAGCATTAATAAGGACCTTCTGTCTTTCTGTGGAAGCAAGAAGTCAGACTTTAGATCGATATTGACAGATTGTAGAACAGCAGCTAACCCAATTGGAAGCCATATAAAAACAAGAAAAGCAATATAGCAGTGTGAGATTATAATGATTTAAAAAAAGAGTCAGAGAAACAACTATCAGATGATAACAAATATTTACAATTTATGTTAGATTTTACTAAAGAATATCAACAGTGCACATTTAAACTGATTTCAGAAAGAGGTAGCATTAGGTATTAATACTGAGAGCTGTTCCATTGTTTCATCATTTACCTAAATATCAGGAAAATAAGATGCCTTCAGAGGGCATACAATAGCTGCAGGCATATACTGTAGTTCTCAAATAAAGTAATGAGGAAATTAATTGATTAATATCTGCTCACCTTAACCTACAGGTTGTATTAAGGATATTAAACATGTACTTCGCTTTATTGCAGGCATTGACCAGCAGGGGAACTAATATTAGTGTGCTCTGGATGTAGAGCGCTTGTACCCATCTATTTAACACAATCTGGCTATTATAACATTCTAATTTTATCTGGATAAATATAGTGCGTGGTGGGAGGAGCTCTGCATCCATAGAAATTGTAACCCTTTTAGGAGCCAGATTGTTTGACAGGTACATAGATAACCTGTTATTGACCTGGTCTGGGTCTGATGATGACCTCTTGAGGTTTTCATATTATGTTATGACATTCAATCACTTCTATATTTTACCATTCCTTATCAGAACAGTTATACAAATGATTTACACTTTCTAGATTTGAATCTTAAAGGCTATAGTGATGCTGGAAAGGCACAGATTAGTAGCTTAAGGATAGCATGAGTAGGTATTAGTATATTGAGGGCGAAGAGCTGTCATGTACATGTTACATGTGCTGTGTGCAAGAAACAATATGGTGGATACACTATGAGGCCTTTGAAAAAGATAATAGTAGACCATATCAGGAGGTCTAAAACTGCACAAGTGACCCATTCTTCTATTGTCTCTATGTGTTTCTTGAACCAGAATGGGGAAATGTAATATCATTTTATTTATAGATAATTGATAGTGTGGTTAATAACAAAACAATAAAACCATTTTGTCATAAGGGGATCTTTGGATATTCTTAAACAAACTGTCTTTGTTCTCAGCTGCACTGCACTGGCTTAGAGAGCTTATTACACTCTTACTTTCCAACCAACTGGAAGCACTATACCACCAGATGGACCCAGGATTTATAACAATTCAACCATTCTGCTGACCCCCCAAAGTTCCTCTAACCACCAAGCTGCTGTGATAAACAGTTTTTTTCTTTTACTCCTTACCTAAATTGAGAGTGAGCCACCATAACTGCCCTTTTCACCTGCACGTTATGGGATGTAGACCCTGCACTCCCCATTGGTTCAACCAACCACAAATCCAGTAAGGCCTCCGCTCTTTACAAACTTAACTTACACTTCCTTCAATCTATTTCTCCCATTGGTCATGTAGACCTTCTATGCATTTGCTCTTTTTAAGGTCTCAATATATTTGGATGAAAAACTGAATTGCTCGATTGGATAGATTATGTTCCATGTATGTATTTCATTATTTAATTTTCAGTTTTCATTGGAGTTTAACTTTATCTAGGTATAAAGAAGGGCTGTAAAAGCAAAATATGTATTTACAGTTGTGCACATAACCTGGCAGAATTTATGATTTCTTGGCCATTTTTCAAATGATCTGCGGGAAAAGGTATTTGAACTGTATAAAACAGAAAAGGAATATAAAAAAGATATCCAAGGAATTGAGAATGCCAATCAGCACTGTTCAAACTCTAATCAAGAAGTGGAACATGAGGGGTTCTGTTGAAACCAAATCATGCTTAGGTAGACCAACCAAAATTTTAGCCACAACTGCCAGGATAATTGTTTGGGATGCAAAGAAAAACCCACAAATAACTTCAGATGAAATACAGGACTCTCTTAAAAAATGTGGTGTGGCTGTTTCAAGATGCACAATAAGGAGGCACTTGAAGTAACATGGGCTGCATGGTCGAGTCACCAAAAGAAAGCCATTACTATGCAAATGCCACAAAGTATCCCGCATACAATACGCCAAACAGCACAGAGACAAGCATCAAACCTTCTGGCACAAAGCCTTTTGGAGTGATGAGAGCAAAATTTGTTTTACACTACCTTTAGAGAGGTGTATGATGAAAGGTGCACCATTCTTACTGTGAAACACTGACTTGGATCGCTAATGTTTTGGGGATGTGTGAGCTACAAAGGCACAGGAAATTTGGTCAAAATTGATGGCAAGATGAATGCAGTATGTTATCAAAAATACCGGAGGGCTACATCAGTAGGAAGCAGCACATGGGTCGTACTTGGATATTCCAACATGACAATGATCCAAAACACAAGGCCAAGTTTACCTGTCATTGGCTACAGCAGAATAAAGTGACAGTTCTGGAGTGACCTCAATGATCATTGAGCCACTCTGGGGAGATCTCAAACGTGCAGTTCATGCAAGACAGCCCAAGAATTTACAGGAACTGGAGGCTTTTTGCCAAGAGGAATGGGTAGCTTTACCATCTGAGAAGCTAAAGAGCCTCATCCACAAATACCACAAAAGACTTCAAGCTATCATTGATGTTAAAGGGGGCAACACACGGTATTAAGAACTGGGGTATTTTGATCAGGGTAATTTGGGTTGTTTCTGTTGTGTATATGATTTAAAAAGAGTAAGCAGAGTAGATTGATAATAAATGGCTTCAGCCAAACACTAACCATGCTAGAACATTAAGGTTTAAAGTTTAGAGCAGCTCATAGGTATTAAATGATGGTAGTTGAAGGTAACAGTCTTTAATTTTTTTAGGGTAATGATTCAAGTTTATCTACAGCCAAAACATATTTTTTTAGTTTTGTATACATTGGGGGAATGAATAGAACCTTTTTAAGATTTTACTGCTTTTTGTGGATTCGTTTAAAGACTTTCCCTTGCTTTCTGTGTCAATGGCAACTTTTCTTGGGGCCAGGAAGTGAGAATTCTGCAAGAGTAATATACTTCAAAAAGACTCTTCATAATTGCATGTGTCTTTTCTTGTTTTAAATGCCATTCATACAAAAAAGTTAATGCACGGCCAATTAGTGCTTGAAAGCATTCTTTTGTCTTATGTCTTGAGGTTTCACAGGCATCTCCTTGATTTTTGAAACAGAGTTTCTTTACCACTTTGACCATAATAGATTTCAAGGCCCTTCTGGGACTAACCCCTACTTTTGCTTATGTGCATAACAGAACAAAATCACAGCAGAATTTTTATTTTTCTGAACTTTCATTTTGTGCACATTATTTAAATGTAAGCTTTCAATTGGGAATATGAAAGCTATTAATTAATAATAATGTGCTTGGAGTATGTTACTGGGGATGAAAAGATGATCTTGTCAATGAAGAATATAATCAAGCTGGGAATTTATGGGTAGAATTTACATATATTTGAAAACACTACTAAATTAGTTACTGGAGCACATTACAGGTCACCTAATTATAATGAGCAGATAAAGAGTCAGCTCAATACATGGAGAGGGGGGCATAGGCAGGACTAGGAGATTTTAACCAGCCAGATATAATGGCACTAATAGCGACAAAGGTGAAACTTTACAACTAATTTTACTGGAATGTTTTTAGCAGCCCCAATTCATTTTAATATTGAACACGAAAAGTTCAAAACAAATGTTTATTAAAAGGTATAACTAAATAATAGTGACCATAGCATGAATTCAATTTCTGTAAATGAAATATTATGAAGTTCACAGCAGAGGGTCAAAAACTATATTCAGAGAGCCTGTTTTAAGTGATGATGCCTGCATTTTGGTTCAGTGTTGGGACCCTTACTTTTTCAACTATTTATGAATGATATAGAGTTTGGAATAAAAAGAACCTGTTCTGTTTGCACGTGACACCCAGCTCTATAGTTCAATAAATTCCTTGCAGGAAATCTATGTATATCCAAAAAGCAGACATGAATGCATTGTTTAAAGTGATTGTAAAGGATAATTTTTTATTTTTTTAAAATAACAAACATGTCATACCTCCCTCTGATGCCACGGGGGAGTCATGGGAAGGTGGGGCGGGGTCACTCAGGTACATCACTGGATGACCCCGCTCTCAGTTATATAAGAACTGTCAAAGGCGATGAAGTGTCATACAGTGGGAGCCTCCCATGGAGGTGGATCAGTGGCAGATTTTCTTTTCTTTTTCAGTCCATTGTGGTGTGAAGAAGAAAATGAATGGACATTGTGGGACATTTTTATTTTTTTTATTTTTTTAATAAAGGACTTGTCCCCAAGCTGTGTCTTGTCGTTTTTAACATTTTGACACGTTTTTTGTGAAATGGTAGGGGTACTTGTACCCTGTTACCATTTCACACAAGGGGGTGGCTAGGATCTGGGGGTCCCCTTGTTAAAGGGAGCTTTCATATTCCGATAAGCCCCCCTGCCCACAGACCCCCACAACTACCAGGCAAGGGTTGTGGGGATGAGGCTTTGGGGGCTACCCTAAAGCACACTCCCCATGTTGAGGGTATGTGGCCTGGTATGATTCAGGGGGGACACTCTCTCATCCCCTCCTCTTTTCCTGCAGCCTGCCAGGTTGCATGCTCGGGTATGGGTCTGGTATGGATTTTGGGGGGACCCCTATACTTTTAAAAAAAAAAAAATAATTGCCGCAGGGTTCCCCTTAATTTCCATATCAGGCCAGAAGTGCCTGGTATAGATTTTAGGGGGGCACCCACGTTTTTTTTTTAAATCTTGGTTCAGGGTTCCCGTTAATATTCATACCAGACTCAAAGGGCCTGCAAATGGACTGGATGATCCCATGCTCTTTTTTTCAATGAGTTTTATCTATATTGCTGAGACCTGGCAATTCATTACAGCCACGATCAGTTTTGAATGACAATTTTTATTTTAGAAATGTCATTTTGCTGTGGTACTGTTCTAAACACAGGAAATATGCACCTCTTTACAGGCATACTATAGACTCCCCCCAGGCACGATATTTAAAGGAATATTTCCTTTTATTGTTGCACTTTAAGCATTAAAAAAATCACTGCTCCCGAAAAAACATTTTTAGAATTGATACATGTCCCCTGAGTCAGGACCCGGGTCCCCAAACACTTTTTATTACAATAACTTAAGCATATAAGCCTTTAAAATGAGCATGTTTGATTATTCATGTTTGTGTCCCATGGACTTTAATGGTGTTTGTGTGTTCTGCCAAATTTTTTGCCTGTTCGGTATGTTCTGGTGCAAACCAAACCGAGGGGTGTTCGGCTCATCCCTAATTATCACCATGCATAAATACATAAATGGTCCAAGTGGTGCAATTTCACTTTTCATGATAAATAGAAGTGTTTTCCAATGCCATTTCTGTCCCAGCCATCCCAATGTGCTTTTCTCTCACTTACCTCATCCACAGGATATTAGAATCTTGTCAGTTTATGTGTATTTTTGAATGGATTTTCAGATTCCATCACTTCCTGTAGCTTGTATCAGCATTACCTTCCTGTTAGTTAATCTCCCAGAAGCCTCCACTTCCTTGTTCCATCACAGAAGAGGGTGTGATGTGGTGTGTTCACCACTCTGGACCTCACCTCCCTCATTACAATACCACCTTCCACCCACTTCCTATACTATCTGATTGTATAATCTTTAGATAGCCCATCAGCTATGTAATACAAGGGCTGGCATGATTTGATACAAATTGAATGCATTGTTCAAGTGTGTCCTCTATTCCATAGTTCTGGTAAATCTAAAGGAAATTGTATAGAGATTGTGCAATCAGATTGCATAGTCTATGGCCATCATAATACAAATACATAGGAGGGAGTGGACAGAGATACTCAGTTGTCAGGTCTCGTTCACATCTCCATGTAGTAAAAAATTACATTCCCGCATGTGTTTGTTTTGGGTGTCCTGAAATGCTTTCACTTGTCAAACATAGGGCAACCCATTCACTTTAATGGGCTGACCTATGCACAACAATAGTCCCAGAGAAGCTCCAGAACTTTTTTTGAAGCGGAGCAGGGTGCATTGCTGCAGTTTTTGGTGTGTTTGCTACACTCGGGAGCCATTAACATGTAATGATAAAACAAACATAATGCACATTCTGAAACACATGGCAAAGCGTGCACTTTCTGTGCAGTTTGCCATGCGTTTGGAAACATACAGAAGTGAATGGAGTTTCATTGTTCTTGTGTAAACGCATCAATTTAACTTTCAGACCCCATTCACACCTAGAGTACTGGGTGTGTATGTTTTTTGGCTTGTTGTAGGAATTTCCTTTGCACATGCTTAGTAGATTAAAATGAATACAGCTTCACTGAGCTTCTTTAGTAAATAAACCCAAATACAAAAGATTCCTTTCTGATCAAAACCAAGATCCGTGACCCTTGATTTCACCAGCATTACTATCTGCTGCTGTGATATTGATATTATTTGTGCTGAACTCGTATATAACTTTCTATGACCATATTTGGTCTGATAGATATATTCAGGCAGATTTTGCACTCTCCATTTTTAGTAAATCAGCCCCAGTTGATATACTTACTTGAAAGAAAAATTATAAAATAAAATCAAGAAACCCATGTCTCTCAGTAAAAACAACAACAAAGTGCCTCTTACGTTAAACACGGTGGTAAACTCTAGGAATAAAAAAAAAATAAAAAAATTTCTAGCACATTATGAAAGACTTACCCTAAAACAAAGCCCACCTACTGTTACCGCTGCAGAGGCTTCTGTCTTCAACCAGGCTTCCATCTTCACCAGGTTCGTGGAGTCCAGCTATCAGACTGGCCGAGCTAAGATGACATCATTCCTACGTCACTCGGCCTTTTCACACAGATCTGAAAGAATGGCACGAGTATGCCGTTTCTTCAGAGCACATGTGTCGGTGCATGTTTTGGAGATATTCATTTACCTACAGGTAAGCTTTATTATAAGCTTACCTGTAAGTAAGAATAAAAGCAGAGGTTTGCTACCACTTTAAGAAATTAGAAGGTTCTATGAAGCATCTTTTTTGCCCACTGTGAATACATCACCAGATTGCAGCCCACCACCTGATATTGGACAAAAATTCACAGCATGATACACCAAATGGAGGAATGGATCACAGCTCCCCCGGCCTGAACTCTCCTCCCAGCTTCCACAAAGGTCAGTCAGGATAATAACAACTGGTACAATATAACAACAATCCAGCATTCAGTCATTGTTGCAAGACAATATCATAAAAGGAAAGCTGTGCTTGTCCTTAAAAAAAGCAATATATGTTGTACCTAGTTATCCTAAGTAATGACAACGTTATTGCTGAATAAACAGGTCTGTAGCAGAAATATAAACATTGCATTGGTCCATAGTGGGAGAACAGGTGTGAGAGGCAATGTGGTTAACAAAGTTACTGTCCCAAGCCAACTTTTTTTGCTTTCCGTACATATCTCCTAGGGCAGTACCCAGCTCCCTAATGCCATTAGTTTGACAATCTCTTGACTATTAGCCTAGAAAATAGCCAGAACTGATATTTAACTTTCCCATTGACTTTATTGAGGTTCAAATTTGGCTCCCAAACTTTACCCATGTGCATTAAATCCTGCTCAACTAGAAGTAGCCTAGGTGTTTTTTTACTAATCACTACTAGTAGCTGCTGATACCTGCTGTCAGTTTGACAGCTAAGGTCCTGATCTCATGAGTCATAGTTGCTCTCAGAAATTAATTTAGGTATGTCTGACTATATTTAGCTGTTTCACTTGCAGTGTCTCCTAAAATGTAAACAATCAATGATACAATTGGGGTAATATACTAAAGGAGTTGAAAATGTTCACACAATAAAGTGTGGATAATCATTTAAATGCTCCAATCATTTGCAGATGTAATGAGTAAACAGCAATTTGCTTTTCACATGATTGGATAATTGAAGTGCATCTTCACACAATTTAACTCCTCTAGTAAAGAAGCTTCACTGTTTATTCTGGGGCTGTCAGAGAAACTAAAGGCAGCTGATTTGGTTTAATCACATTGCAAAGTGCATAGTCAATTTGCCTTTAGTATATCAACCCCTTAGGTCCCTTTCACATGGGCTTTCCGATCAGGTCAGCCTGTCAGTTTTACAGGCGGACCTGATTGGACACTCCATTCACCTCTATGTATCAGCGGTGACATGTCTGTGAAATCCAGATGGATGGTGACCCTATTTTCCATCCGTCTGGCAGAGAGGATGATAACAGACAGGCGGTTCATTTTCATTCGATCTCCCATAGAGGACAGTGGGGCTTTGAAAGATCCATCTCTGCACAGTGAGCCGAGATGGACCTGTCTTCCACCTGCTCAGTGTCGGGCAGACCACCCGTGTGAAAGACAATAAAGAAACAACGTTTTTTCTTTTTTTTTAAAAAAAGGCTTTCCCATTTAAACCTTTTTTACAGTGTTTATGCTCAAAGCTGTGGTAAACTGTGGTTGTTGTAAAAAAGAAAAAAAAAAAAGACTTGCAAGGCAATGGCATAATGTGCTAGTATGCATCACACACTAACACATTATGAAAATATTCACCTTGGAACAAAGCCCTCCAGTGCTGTACTGGGCTAAAATAACAGATGCATTATCTGTGTGTGCTATATTAATAATACAACCTACTGCATATGTTAAGTAACCTGTATGCTCCCAATATAAAACAATATGCAATTCTCTTCAAACTACTAAAACATATTAGGAAAATTAATTGGGGTTAACTACTCCTCTGCTGAGATTTTACCTCTACTGTATATCTGACTTCACAAAGAACACTTATACTACAAAAACCCCTATTAAGCTCCTTTCACACCAATGTATTTTTTTATGCTTTTTGTAGAAATTAAGGATTTTTTTTTAACATGGGTTCCTATGGAACATGTTCATACCAATGCTTTTTTGAAAAGGGTCAGGGACTTTTTTTTTTAAGATCAACTTTATTGAGTTTTTAAGAAAATGGCATTATAATATAGTGTTCAGGAAGGTTACTAAACAAGAACAAGTATGCACATGATTTGAAGATTTACAAGATAGAAGATAAAAGAAATGAAAACCTTAATGTGTTAAAGAGGAAGTAAACCCTGGTGAGTTTACTTCCTCTTACATTTCCTGCAAAGGTAAAGCATAATGGACTACTCTGCATCGCATAGTAATCCATTATGTGTCACTTACCTGACACAGGAGCCAGCGAAGTCACCGCTGTCCCCTGTAGTCCGGCGCATCCATCTTCTCAGTGGGTCTCGCCGCTCCGCCGCTGTTGTTCGGCGAAGCCGCGATGACGTCACTCCTGCACATGCGCACGGGAGCCGCCACTCGCGGCATATCGCCGTTGACCGTGGCGCACTCAGTGCACCTGCGCACGGCTGTCTACGGCGCATGCGCTGTAGACAACGGTGCCTGTCTTTCGGCAAATATCTCCTAAACCGTTTAGGTTTAGGAGATATTTCTTGGACCTACAGGTAAGCCTTAATCTAGGCTTACCTGTAGGTCAAAGTTGGTTGTAAGGGTTTACAACCACTTTAAGGAATAACATATTGTAGCAATGAGTACTACCAGAGGGAAAGATTTGATGATGATATAGGATTTGGAACATTTACTTTACTCTTCCCGATAACCAGAAGTAACTGGGCAATGGTAACAGGATGGCAAGGAAGAGGGAAAGGAGGGCTGAGGGGTGGGAGGGAATAACTGTTCCTAAGTGCCTAAGTATCAGGCATCTGAGGGGTGCAAGAATATACTAGGAATAACGGCTAGAGGATATTGGAGACATAGATGAAATGAGGCAGCAGGGGAAGGATGGAGGTAGGGCAAAGCACCCCTCCCCTTCCACAAGTGAGGGGGGGCTAGGGGCTCTCTCCAAGGTAGACCAGGACCACAGGGGATAACAGGTTTCCCCTTAGGTGCTAGCATTCCAGACATCGGGAACCATATATCATAATACTACATACCATTAAAGGCAAAGATTTATTTGCAGTACCTATACACACCAGAATACGGGGAAGTGTGATGTCATGGAGCCGATGATGAGGAATTGGATTTCAGCATGGAGAAAGGAGTGAGACATGATAAAATTCCTGCAGCCATCAAGAATCACCTGAAGGAGGAGTCCGAGTCCTGGAAGACCTTAAGATAGTGACCTGACTTTCCCATCAGAGAATGAGCTTGAAATTAGTAGTAGTGCCAATTCCCCCACTACTTGGCATGCAGCAATTGTGATTGAGTCAAACGTAAACGATTGCTCACTTTGCAATAATTTTTAATTACTTTTTTTATGTGTGGCTGCAAAGGCGATGATCCTCCCACGTAAAACGGCTTTACCAGGCTCCCAAAAAAGATTGGGGTTGTCACAATGGATCGAGTTTGTGTTAGATAGTCAATCCTGGAAAAAGTGTGATGCAGTGGGGAGTAGAAGGTGTATTCTCTGCCTTCTGAATGGGTAGTATCCAGATATCTATGAGCTGGAGAGCTTCTGCAAAGGTTGCGAGAGTACAGTCTGGGAGGATCAGATGGGGGGGGAGTGATTTTGACCTGTGACTTGTCTTCCGAGGTGTCCATAAGAGAGTTAAAATCACCTCCCACTATGAGAGGAAAGTGTAGGAAAGGTGATAAATGTGAGGAAGCAGTTTGGAAAAAAGTTTTAGTGGGGGCGGAAAAGTTAGTGATTGCTCTGTCTCTGTTGGAGATGCATATGTGGATAATTAGAAGGTGACCTACATCATCTTGTTTCACTGAAATTACATCACAAGGTAGGTTTTTATGGATGAGGATCAGTATGCCAGCGTTCCTTTTAACCGACGCAGAGCCGAATACTTGACCCACCCATAATTTCTGCATAAGTCCTCCAAAGAGAGGTGTGTCTCCTGGAGGAGAGCGATGTCGGTCTAAAGTCACTTAAGGTGGCGAAGGACTGCCATCCTTTTATAGGAGAGCATAGGCCTTTGACATTCCAAGAGGTGATCCTCATGGTGTAAGCAAGAACTCGGACTTCTGCGAGAGGGTGGATGGTCTTTGCAGCACTGAAGTGTTGCTAGGTCACCAAGGAGGGGGGAGGGGTAGGTGGAGACAGAACTCGACAAGGGCAGGAGGTGGGATTAGGGAATAAAGTTGAAGAATGGACCTTTCCATTTCAAAACAACACAAGAGATAAAGAAGTCTAATTAACTCACATTCTCCCCATTTCTTCAGGGCCTGGGCCGTGACTGGTGGCTTCCGCATGCATGTGCAGGAGTGACATCATCACAGATCTGGCCAATCACAGAGCTGGAGCCCCCCGAACCCAGAAGAAACACTGGGGGATATGTTGAACATGTCAGTGGTGTGCAGGCGTCACTGCAGGGCTTCTTTATAAGGTACATTTTTCATAATGTGCTAGTATGTGATACATACTAGCTCATTATGCCTTTGTCTTACAGGGATTTTTTTTACTAGGTTTACAACCTCTTTAAGATAGGAGTCTGGTATGGGTGAAGGGAATCCCCAGCTGTTTGTTTCCCCATCAGAAACAGAAATATAGTGGCCAAAGCTCACATTTGACATTTTTAAATAAATTTGCTTTAACCACTTCAGCCCCAGAAGGATTTACCCCCTTAGTGACCAGGCCATTTTTTGCTATAGAGCACTGCGTTACTTTAACTGACAATTACACACATTGCGACATTGTACCCAAACAAAACTGACTTATTTTTTTTTCACAAATAGAGCTTTCTTTTGGTGGTATTTGATCACCTCTGCGGCTTTTATTTTTTGCGCTATAAACAAAAAAAGACTGCCAATTTTGGAAAATAAATAAATATATATATATATATATATATATATATATATATATATATATATATATATATATATATATATATATATATATATATGTATATATATATATATATATATATATATATATGTATATATATGTATATATATATATATATATATATATATGTATATATATATATATATATATATATATATATATATATATATATATATATATATGTATATATATATATATATATATATGTATATATATATATATATATATATGTATATATATATATATATATATATATATATATATATATATATATATATATATGTATATGTATATATATATATATATATATATATATATATATATATATATATATATATATATATATATATATATATATATATATATATATATATATATATATATATATATATATATATATATTATTTCTGCTATAATACATATCCAAAAAAAATATAAAAAACAAATGTATTCATTAGCTTAGACCAATATGTATTATTCTACATATTTTTGGTAACAAAAATCCAAATAAGCGTATATTGATTGGTTTGCGCAAAAGTTATAGCATCTACATAATAGGGCATAGGTTTATGTCATTTTTATGTTTTGTTTAATTTTTAGCTTAACGTGGACATTGCAGCAGACATTATTACAGTGTTTAGTGCTAAAAATGTGCACTGACATTGTACTAATAACACTGAAAGGGAAGGGGTTAACATCAGGGGTGATCAAGGGGTTAAATGTGTTCCCTGTTTGTGTTTTATAAGTGTATGGGGACTGTGTGACTGGGGAAACCCACAGATCCATCTTTCTGCTTAGCAGGAAGACAGACCTCAGTGTCGTCCCCTGACAGAAAGGAGATCTGCCTTGTTTACTTCGGCAGATCCCCAATCTGTCTCCGTGGGGAATGATTGTGGGCGGCCGGCGGACATTGAGTCCTTCAGACCCGATGATTGGCTCCCCCGCTGACCACACGCGTGCTCCCACTAAGGCTAGTGCACCAATAATGGTATGGTACATCTGCGGCGGGTGGTCGGCAAGTGGTTAATGTTGACTCTAAGACCCCTTTCACACTGGGGCATTTTTCAGTCGCTTTAGCGTTAAAAAAGGCGCATGTGAAGCGATTGGAAGAAGCCTCATTTGCAATCCCAATGTGAAAGCCCAAGTGCTTCAAGAGCCCTTTCACAATGTCAGTGCCCAAAAACGCTCGTAAAGTGCCACTTAAACTAGCATCACTTTACCAGCGTTTTTTGAGCGCTATTGGGGCGCTTTTAACCCCTGCTAATGGCCAAATAAAGGGTTAAAAGCGCCCACAAAACGATGCTGCCAAAAGAGCTTTTCAGGTGTTTTTCAGGCGTTTTTCAGGCGTTTTTCAGGCGTTTTTCAGGCGCTTCCCTTTGATATCAATGGGAAGGGGCGCTTTAGGAGCAGTGTATTCACCGCTCCAAAAGCGCTGCAAAGAAGCTGCTTGCAGGACTTTTTTTGACGCCCTGCCAGGGCAGCGCCTCAGTGTGAAAGCACTCAGGCGTTTACATTGGGATTGCAGTTGCGGCTTCTTTCAGGCGCTTTACAGGCACTTTTTTTAAAGCTAAAGCACCTGAAAAATGCCCCAGTGTGAAAGGGATCTCAGTGTGAATGCACTCAGGCTTTTACATTGGGATTGCAGTTGCGGCTTCTTTCAAGCACTTTACAGGCTCTTTTTTTTATGCTAAAGCGCATGAAAAACACCTGAAAAACGCCCCAATGTGAAAGGGGTCTAAAGCCAAACAGAATTTTAAATAAAATGTTTTCTTAGATACATTTTCGCTAAAGTCACATGAAAAAATGAAAATGAAAAGTCCAATACAAATTATTGAGATTCAAAATCAAAAAACATCCTGTGTAGAGTTCAATGAAGAAAAAAGGAGTCTTTTTGTAATAAGGGACTCTTTGTTTCCACAAAAAACCAATGAATAGAAAAATCAATCCTTTTTACGAATTCAGTGTAATCTTCTTACAAATCCAAAGTTGAAAAAAGTTTGACCCTTACCACAATGGGTGGACTCCCAGTCAATGGAGTCGTTAGCACGAGCAGACAGCCCTCTGCGGGGTTCTTTTGCGTGTAATCCGTTCCGTTATGGTACTAAACGTATAGATAGATGTGGATCATTCGGAAGTGATCGGCATAGGTTACGACAATTCTGTACGTCCTACTTCCCTTCTCAAACACCGTAGGCAGTGGTAATCCGATCTCTCTGTGCGTCTGGAGTTTGTTTATAGCTCCCCAGCGAATCCCTTGATGTCAGGGTTTTACAATACGCAAACCTGTGGTAAAACACAAACTACTCGGGCCTCTCGGCCACGAGTAGAAGGAAGGGGAAAACAAAGAAGGAATCCTCCTGGGGCATATACGTTTAGTACCATAACCGAACGGATTACACGCAAAAGAACCCCGCAGAGGGCTGTCTGCTCGTGCTAACGACTCCATTGACTGGGAGTCCACCCATTGTGGTAAGGGTCAAACTTTTTTCAACTTTGGATTTGTAAGAAGATTACACTGAATTCGTAAAAAGGATTGATTTTTCTATTCATTGGTTTTTCGTGGAAACAAAGAGTCCCTTATTACAAAAAGACTCCTTTTTTCTTCATTGAACTCTACACAGGATGTTTTTTGATTTTTAATCTCAATAATTTGTATTGGACTTTTCATTTTCATTTTTTCATGTGACTTTAGCGCAACTTTATATATAATTTTTTTGAGTTTCTTCATATCTTGATATTAGATGGTTGTAGTTGCAGCTTTTTAGTTTACCCCAAGCGCGATATTTTTCTTTTGTTTTTTTTAGATACATTTTCCCAGGGTGGTGCTCAACCCTCTATGCAATTTGTTTGACAATCCCTTGCCTATTAGCTTAGAAAATAGCCATTACTGTTTTTTGTGACATTTCACTCTCATTGATTTCAGTGGGGTTTGGATTTGGCACCTGAACTTTATTAGTATTCTGCAAACCTGTCTCAAATCTAACCCAGATATATTCTGTCCTGCATTGTGCCAAAGTGCCAACAGACAGGAGTAGTGATGGACGAACTTCCGACGGGACATTTCGCGAACGCGGACCGCGAACGCGGCCGATAGTTCGCGAACCGGAACGTTCGCGGCAGGCCCCATTGACTTCAATGGGAGGCGAACTTCGCAAACCTATAGGTCAAATTTGCAGCCACAAAATAATTATTAGCTGTGCAAACATAGTCTCACCTCATGGCCAATGACATAACACATGTATGAGGTGAATCTGGGATCGACAACTACAAGCATTCTTTTTTTATATGGGAAATTGATCTGACAATTAAGGACTGTGGAGCGCATGAAGGCAATGGAGGAGAGGGAAGGTCAGGGGCCAGGGTAGGCAAAGAAGAGGGTGCAGGAGATGATCACCAGCAGCGTCACATACAGCAATGACACCTGCACCGTGATAGAGTCATCTGACAGCAGCACCGTGATACAGAGCACTGACATCAGCAGCGTGACATACAGCAAAGACACCTGCACCGTGATAGAGTCATCTGACAACAGCACCGTGATAGAGAGCACTGACATCAGCAGTGTGACATAAAGCACTAACACCAGCACCATGATATACAGCACTGACAGCAGCACCGTGATAGAGAGCACCGACATCAGCAGCGTGACATAAAGCACTCACACCAGCACCGTGATATACAGCACTGACAGCAGCACCGTGATAGAGAGCACTGACATCAGCAGCGTGACATAAAGCACTCACACCAGCACCGTGATATACAGCACTGACAGCAGCACCGTGATAGAGAGCACTGACATCAGCAGCGTGACATAAAGCACTCACACCAGCACCTTGATATACAGCACTGACAGCAGCACCGTGATAGAGAGCACTGACATCAGCAGCGTGACATAAAGCACTCACACCAGCACCGTGATATACAGCACTGACAGCAGCACCGTGATAGAGAGCACTGACATCAGCAGCGTGACATAAAGCACTCACACCAGCACCGTGATATACAGCACTGACAGCAGCACCGTGATAGAGAGCACCGACATCAGCAGCGTGACATAAAGCACTCACACCAGCACCGTGATATACAGCACTGACAGCAGCACCGTGATAGGGAGCACTGAGATCAGAACCGTGACATAAAGCACTCACACCAGCACCGTGATATACAGCACTGACAGGAGCACCATGACAGAGAGCACTGACATCAGCACCGTGATATACAGCACTGACACCTGCACCGTAAGCAGCCCCAGGAGGAAGTCAGCATAGCACAGGGATGGTGGGAGCCCCTCATAATGAGCATAGCACAGGGATGGTGGGAGCACCTCAAAATATGCACAGCAGAGGTACAGCCCCAGGAGGAAGTCAGCACAGCACAGGGATGGTGGGAGCCCCTCATAATATGCACAGCAGAGGTACAGCCCCAGGAGGATGTCAGCACAGCACAGGGATGGTGGGAGCCCCTCATAATAAGCAGCCCCAGTAGAAATATGACACCTCTCAACCTCTTCAAAGAGGAGGGTACGGGCATATAGTACGGTGTGCTTTTTTTGGACAAGGAAGTGAGCCAAATTAAGAAAGAAGGTCTGTGTGCTTGATTAAAAAAATTGTTTATAGACATATACATGGTCTACTGGTCACATGTGTTGAATTCCTCCGAGATCCATGCCTCATTCATTTTTAGAAATGTGAGGTAGTTAACACTGTCGTGAGCTAGGCGAGTACGCTTATCGGTCACGATCCCCCCTGCTGCGCTGAACGTCCTTTCGGACAGGACACTGGATGAGGGGCAAGCCAACAGTTCCATTGCAAATTGGGCAAGCTCTGGCCAGAGGTCAAGCCTGCCCACCCAGTAGTCCAGGGGTTCATCACTCCTCAGACCGTCCACATCGGCCGTTAACCCGATGTAGTCGGACACCTGACGGTCTAGGCATTCCCTGATGCTGGATCCGGATGACACCTGTCGATGGGTTGGCTGAAAGAATGACCTCATATCCGAAGTCACCAACACATCTTCAAACCGGCCTCTTCTTGCAGGCGCTGTTGGATTGGTACCCGCAACTCCTTCTCTGGGAGTGGGAATTGCTCCTCTGCCAGCGCACGCAAAAGCAGAATGCAGCATTTCTCGAAGCAAGGCCTGGAAGTGCGGCATTCTGACAGCCCTCTGCGACGGCGGTAACATTTCCGCCATTTTGTGTTTGTACCGGGGGTCTAAGTACGTTGCCACCCAGTACTGGTCCTTGACCCTTATGCTTTTTATACGGGGGTCCCTATTAAAACACTGGAGCATGAAGGCCCCCATTTGCACTAAAGTGGAAGCGGTGTGGTGGCCTGGCTCCTGCTCATTATCCAGGATAATGTCGTCCTCTTCATTCTCCTCTCCCCATCCACGCACAACAGGGATCCCAGAAAGGTTTAAAGCAAGCTCCTCTTGCTCCTCCTCATCCACCCCGGCACCATCCTCCTCTGACTCCTCTTCAGACTCCTGTTGTTGACTTGTCTCAGATAGAGTAGCCCCCCTGGGAATTCCTCCAGCATTGCGACTTCCTCATCTTCCCGCTCCTGCTCCTCCACAGCTTGATCAATGACACGACGCAATGCACGCTCCATAAAGAAGGCATAAGGTACCATGTCACTGATGGCGCCATGGCTGCGACTGACCAGTTTGGTGATCTCCTCAAATGGGCGCAGAAGTCTGCATGCGTCGCGCATGAGCAGCCACTGGCGCGGTGAAAAAAAAACCAGCTCCCCAGAACCGGTTCTGCCGCAGAGTTCATACAGGTAGACGTTAACTGCACGTTTCTGCTGGAGCAGCCTATCAAGCATATAGAAGGTTGAGTTCCATCGCATCGGGCAATCGCAAATAAGACGTCTGACCGGCAGATTGTGTTGCCGCTGAATGTCAGCAAGGCGAGCCATAGCCATGTAAGATCTTCTGAAATGGGCCGAGATTTTCCTTGCCTGCCGCAAGATGTCCTGGACCCCAGGGTATTTGACAACGAATCACTGCACGACCAAGTTTAAGACGTGTGCCATGCATGGCACGTGCGTGATTTTGCCCTGTTTCAATGCGCTAAGCAGATTGGTACCGTTGTCACACACCACTTTTCCAACTGTCAAATTGAGCGGTGTTAGCCACTGATCTGCCTGTGAACGCAAAGCTGAAAGGAGTGTCGGGCCAGTGTGGCTCTTGGCTTCCAGGCACAACAGACTCAGCACGGCATGACAACGTCTCACCTGGCATGTCGAATAGGTTCTGGGGAGCTTGGGCGGCGCAGCGGAAGAGATGCTAGCAGCGGAAAAGGAGGAGTCAGCTGAGGAGGAGAGGGAGGAGGATGGAGTAGGAGGAGGAGGAGAAGAAGAGTCAGGCCTGCATGCAAACCGTGTCGGTAAAACCAAATCTACACGGGTGCCACGGGTTACATGCTTGACGGCCGTCAGAAGGTTCACCCAGTGGGCAGTAAAAGTGATATACCTTCCCTGCCCGTGTTTGCTAGACCACGTGTCTGTGGTCAGATGTATCTTGGCACCGACACTGTGTGCCAGAGATACATTCACTTGCCGCTGAACATGGCCATATAGCTCTGGGATGCCCTTCTCTGAGAAATACTTCCTTCCTGGGACCTTCCATTGTGGTGTTCCAATGGCCACAAATTTGCGAAAGGCCTCCGAGTCCACCAGTTTATATGGCAGTAGTTGGCGGGCTATGAGTTCTGACAAGCCAGCCGTCAACCGTTGGGCAAAAGGGTTATCCGGCGTCCTAATTTTTTTACGCTCGAACATTAGGCCCACGGAAGCCTGCCTTTTTGCAGAAAAACGTGAGCTTGGCGTGATGGAAGGTGGAGTGGAGGACAATTGTGAGGAGAGAGGAGAAGGAGAAGTAGAAGACGAGGCTGGACGGTGAGAGCCTGCAGTGTGGCTTTGTGTGTTCCGTTGCTCCCACTCGGCTCGGTGATGGCTGCCCATGTGCCTTCTTAAGGCGGTCGTCCCTAGGTGAGTGTTGGGCTTACCGCGACTAATGCGTTGACTGCAAAGATTGCAGATGGCAACGCTATTGTCAGCAGTGGACACGTTAAAAAAAGCCCACACTGCGGAGCCATGTGCCGGTGTCCTGGGAGCGCCAGATGTGACCGTACATGGTCGATGACTCGCTCCTGATACATTTGCAGTCTGCTTTGTCCCTCCTGTGCAATGTAAGTTATTCCTGCTTCTCCTCCCTATCTGCTGGTCCATATCTCCCTCTGAACTCCCCTCCTCTTCCTCTCTTGTGGGCACCCACGTGACATCACTAGACATGTCATCATCAACGTCACCTTCCCCACCGCTATAAGTAGAGATCTCGGAGTAGGCAGCAACACCGGGGACCAACCTCCTCCTTGGGCTGATCTGGGTACTGTCATCAGACTGCTGAGTAGCGGTTGTTGCTACCTCCTCTTCCTGATCCAATACCAAGAGTGGCTGCGCATCAGAAATGTCCTCTTGATATGGATCGGAAAATAATTCCTGTGACTCAAGCGGAAGGTATGTGGTGGTGGTGGTGGTGTTGTTGGTGGTAGTGTCTTTGGGGGTGCACATAGCAGAGAGTGAAGAAGAGGGTGCAGATCGAGAGGATGAGGAGGGTGCAGAAGAGTAAGGCTGAGCGAGCCATTCAACCAAGTCTGGTGCGTCCTTTAAAGTAATTGAAGGCACCTTCTGCAACTTCCCACTTTGGCTCAAGCCTGTTGCTCCTGCCCTACCCCTACCACCCCTGCGGAAGGGCCTGCCTCTTCCTCTGCCTGTCATTTTTTAAATGACCCTGTGACAAAGCTCTCAGTCCCTATACCAATGAAGGACTGCTGCAGTATAGGGCAGTGGTCAGCAGTAGTGCACCTCAACCCTATGTATTGTGGAACGATACCAGTCCTTATAGAATAGCAGACTGTACCTCACTCAACCCTATGTACTGTAGCACCCTAGACCAAGTTACCAGTCCTTACAAGGACTTTTGCGGACCAAGTAGGTTGTGTGTGAGTGATTAGCAGACTGTACGTCAGTCCCTATACCAATGAAGGACTGCTGCAGTATAGGGCAGCGGTCAGCAGTAGTGCACCTCAACCCTATGTATTGTGGACCGATACCAGTCCTTATAGAATAGCAGACTGTACCTCACTCAACCCTATGTACTGTAGCACCCTAGACCAAGTTACCAGTCCTTATAAGGACTTTTGCGGACCAAGTAGGTTGTGTGTGAGTGATTAGCAGACTGTACGTCAGTCCCTATACCAATGAAGGACTGCTGCAGTATAGGGCAGCGGTCAGCAGTAGTGCACCTCAACCCTATGTATTGTGGACCGATACCAGTCCTTATAGAATAGCAGACTGTACCTCACTCAACCCTATGTACTGTAGCACCCTAGACCAAGTTACCAGTCCTTATAAGGACTTTTGTGGACCAAGTAGGTTGTGTGTGAGTGATTAGCAGACTGTACGTCAGTCCCTATACCAATGAAGAACTGCTGCAGTATAGGGCAGCGGTCAGCAGTAGTGCACCTCAACCCTATGTATTGTGGACCGATACCAGTCCTTATAGAATAGCAGACTGTACCTCACTCAACCCTATGTACTGTAGCACCCTAGACCAAGTTACCAGTCCTTACAAGGACTTTTGCGGACCAAGTAGGTTGTGTGTGAGTGATTAGCAGACTGTACGTCAGTCCCTATACCAATGAAGGACTGCTGCAGTATAGGGCAGCGGTCAGCAGTAGTGCACCTCAACCCTATGTATTGTGGACCGATACCAGTCCTTATAGAATAGCAGACTGTACCTCACTCAACCCTATGTACTGTAGCACCCTAGACCAAGTTACCAGTCCTTATAAGGACTTTTGCGGACCAAGTAGGTTGTGTGTGAGTGATTAGCAGACTGTACGTCAGTCCCTATACCAATGAAGGACTGCTGCAGTATAGGGCAGCGGTCAGCAGTAGTGCACCTCAACCTTATGTATTGTGGACTGATACCAGTCCTTATAGAATAGCAGACTGTACCTCACTCAACCCTATGTACTGTAGCACCCTAGACCAAGTTACCAGTCCTGATAAAGAGCTTTGTGGAACAAGTAGGTTGTGTGTGAGTGATTAGCAGACTGTACGTCAGTCCCTATACCAATGAAGAACTGCTGCAGTATAGGGCAGCGGTCAGCAGTAGTGCACCTCAACCCTATGTATTGTGGACTGATACCAGTCCTTATAGAATAGCAGACTGTACCTCACTCAACCCTATGTACTGTAGCACCCTAGACCAAGTTACCAGTCCTTATAAGGACTTTTGCGGACCAAGTAGGTTGTGTGTGAGTGATTAGCAGACTGTACGTCAGTCCCTATACCAATGAAGGACTGCTGCAGTATAGGGCAGCGGTCAGCAGTAGTGCACCTCAACCCTATGTATTGTGGACCGATACCAGTCCTTATAGAATAGCAGACTGTACCTCACTCAACTCTATGTACTGTGGCACCCTAGACCAAGTTACCAGTCTTTATAAGGACTTTTGCGGACCAAGTAGGTTGTGTGTGAGTGATTAGCAGACTGTACGTCAGTCCCTATACCAATGAAGGACTACTGCAGTATAGGGTAGCGGTCAGCAGTAGTGCACCTCAACTCTATGTATTGTGGACCGATACCAGTCCTTATAGAATAGCAGACTGTACCTCACTCAACCCTATGTACTGTAGCACCCTAGACCAAGTTACCAGTCCTGATAAAGAGCTTTGTGGAACAAGTGAGTTGTGAATGATTAGCAGACTGCAGCAGAAGGGCAGCAGTCAAGTATAATATTCTTTCTATATTTGGAAGAAAGAATATTATACGTGTACAAGCCTATTACCATACCACTGATACCAGTCCTGAAAAGAACCTTTGTGGAACTAATAGTAACAGCTACTGTTTAAACTGACCCTCACTGCCTGACACACTGCTTCCTGCCTGTCCCTATATAAACTGGCAAAACAGAGGCTGCTGGAACAATAACTGGTTACTGGAATAGCACTTTTGTGGACCTGATAGTAACAGCTAATGATGATGACTAATCTGGCTGTCCCTACAGCAGCACACAGCGTTGTGTCCCTTTCTCTAAACTGACAAAAGACACTCAGGCTGCTGCAACAATCAGTAGCACAGCAAACCTATATACACCTAACACCTATACCAGTCCTGAAAATAACTTTTGTGTACCAAATAGCTAGCGATTTATCTCTCCCTGCTCCATACAGCAACCTTTCCCTATAGTGACAGAAGAAAGAATGTAAAATGGCTGCCGGATCGGGTGTATTTATAGGTTAGGGGGAATGTCCAAGTGTCCATGTGCTGTAATGTCTCAATTGGCTGTCCTGTACCCCATGATGGATGTGTCATCAGGTCAAAGTTATTTTACACAGTAAAAACACGGAAGTCCGCCGGGCGAACGGCGCCAATAGTCCGCCGAACGGGCGGACCGCGAACAGCCAAAATTCGCCGAGAAACGACCGCCGGGCGAACCGTTCGGCCATTACTAGACAGGAGCAATCATGAGAACGATTCTATTAATACCAATGTGCTAGAATCTTATAGACTTTTTCCTGTGCTGCAGTAGCCCTATACATTTTATCAGCTATAATGAGGGCTTTACCTACATCAGGCTGGGATAGCTTGGTTTGTAGCTCTGCTTCCTAGGCAGTGATGTAATATTGGTGATAGTTATCTTTCACTTTCAGTAAAAGGTCATAAAGCAAAGACGTTGTATGGATAGGACTGTCTGTTCTCTGGGATACATTCTCAAAAGCAGTGTGATGCCACCAGAAAGGGCTACATTTCTTCATGGAAGGGTATGAGTCCTACAGCTGAAAATAAAAAAGCCAGTTCCCATGAGAGAGCACCTGGGCAGATTGTAGGCCTGCCAAGAGCTTCAAAGAGTCATCTCATAGGGCTGGGAATATAGGGAGGGTTAACCTTCAGGCAAGTAAAGAAAGGCATCGGTGTGCTTGCCTGTAAGGGAAGGGTTCCCCAGTAAAGAAGGCATTTATTCATTTATTAAAACCCACAACAAGGTTCTAAACAGAATTGGTGGAGAATGAGAGCACGGTATATTTTTTCAGAACCTGTATATTACATTTTGTAGCATTGATGAATAATTAAGTGACTTTCATCAAGTCCATTTTAAGTGCTGAAAGACCTGTTTGAATCGGATGACTAACATGATGAGAACAAAGAAGAAATCAAAAGGCATGTTTCACTTCAATTTACTGAGTCTGTTTCATAGAAGAACTGTATTTTTATGTGTTTGTTATTTACCATTCTATGAAACTCTTCAAAGACATACGATTATTACAAAACATTTTAATAATCTGAATGATTAAATATTTAGATATTTTCATCCACACTCCTTCCCTATTTTATCAACATAAAGGAAATATTTTTCCTCCTGCTTTTGAGCCACAAATTAAATTTACTTATTTATTTATGTATTCTCACAAAATAAAAAAATGCATTTACAGTCATGTTTGATATGTATTCATGAACTAAGGCAACATAAGCTAAGTGCGGCTTTGGAAGAATTAACCATATAGAATGTGCTGAAGTTCACCAGAACCTGTGTAAAGTAGATTTTACTATCAAGATATCTGACAATTGATTTCAACAGCAGAATGTCACTCCTTTTGAAGTCAGTAAGTTATCTGTAGCTGAAACATTTCAAACCATAATTAGACTTTAGAGCACATCTGCTCGGCATCTTCTGGTTCTCACAGACCCTCAGGGTTATATTAAATAGCAATTTGCTTTTGAAAGTCTCTGTTTACATCAGCAGAAGGCTGAAATTAGTCCACATAGGTTGAGGCAGAGAGTTGGCTTGACATTATATAAGCAGACAGTTAATTGTACTAGTTGAAGGTTTGATTTCATCTTCGTGGTTCATTTCCTTATCACAAAATCAGAGTTGCCCACTGTTTACTAAATAATGTGGAACATGTATGAGGAAAGTGTTCAATATCCATAACCAATGATAAGGAGATTTTTTTTTCCCATAATAAAGTAGAACACCCGGCAAACATCTTAATACAAAGATTCAGCATTATACACATATATTTAGAATCTAGCATGGAAAAGGACCTGGTTGTCCTAGTACATGATAGGCTCAGCAGTGGCATGCAATGCCAAGCTGTAGCTAACAAAGCAAACAGAATATTGGCATGAGATAAAACAATAATTCTCCCACTCTACAAGACTTTACAAGACTCTGGTCCGGCTGCACCTGGAGTATGCTGTCCAGGTCTGGGCACCAGTCCTCAGGAAGTATGTACTGGAAATGGAGTGAGTACAAAGAAGGGCAACAAAGCTAATAAAGGGTCTGGAGGATATTAGTTATAAGGAAAGGTTGCAAGCACTAAACTTATTCTCTCTGGAGAAGATACACTTGAGAGGGGATATGATTTCAATATACAAATACCGTACTGGTTACCCCACAATAGGGATAAAACTTTTTCGCAGAAGGGAGTTTAACAAGACTCGTGGCCAAGAGGTTTAACCTTAAACTACATAAAGGGTTCTTTACTGTAATGCCCCATAGACACGGTCGGATTTTCAGACGGAAAAAGTCAGATCGGATTATGTTGTCGGACAATCCGATCATGTGTGGGCTCCATAGGACTTTTTCCGTTGGAAATTCCGTCGGAAAAAGTTTGAGAGCTGGATCTAAAATTTTCCGACAACAAAATCCGTTCTGACTTTTTTATGTCACCTCATTCTGAATGATCGGATTTTCCAACAACTTTGTGTGATTGTGTGTATGCAAGACCAAAGTCCGTCGGAAAGAATCTGATGGATTTTGTTGTCGGAATGTCCGACCATGTGTGTGGGGCATAAGAGCTGCAAGGATGTGGAATTCCCTTCCACAGGCTGTGGTCTCAGCGGGGGGCATTGATAGTTTCAAGAAATTATTAGATAAGCACCCAAATGACTGCAACATACTGGGATATACAATGTAATACTGACATTTACTCACACATAGGTTGGACTTGATGGACTTGTGTCTTTTTTTAACCTCAACTACTATGTAACTATGTAATATTTTATCTGTGGAAAATGAATGTGTATAATTTTGCACAGGCAAGCTTGCAGTTTAACCACTTCAGCCCTGGAGGATTTGGCTGGCTAAAGATCAGAGCACTTTTTGCGATTTGGCACTGTGTCACTTTAACTGACAATTGCGTGGTCGTGAGGCGTTGCTCCCAAAACAAAATTGATGTCTTTTTTTCCCACAAATAGAACTTTCTTTTGGTCCCATTTTATCACCTCTGCGGTTTTTATTTTTTGTGTTATAAACAAAAAAAGAGACAATTTGGAAAAAAAAATGCATTATTTTTAACTTTTTGCTATAATAAATACCCCCAAAAAATATATAAAAAAAGTTTTTTTCCCTCAATTTAGGCCAATATGTATTCTTCTACATATTTTTGGTTAAAAAAAAATGCAATCACGTCAGAGGTTCTCGGGCCTGAGGCTCAAGTACTTGAAGCTAAATTCACTATATTCTTCCCTTTAGACATATTGTATGTGTTCTACTTTTGTTGATGTATACATGAGTCATGGGCGTGACCCAGAATAGTTGCCAATTTGTTTATATGGAAAAAACCATTGGCAGTGTTTGTTCTTTTTGTGTATTTCTCCTTAATTTCAATAAAATGTTTATGAGAAAAAAAAAAAATCCAATCAGCTTTTTTTGATTGGTTTGCACAAAAGTTATCACGTCTACAAAATAGAGGATAGTTTTATGGAATTTTTATTAATATTTTTTTTTTACTAGTGATGGCGGCGATCTGCGTTTTTTTGTGACTGCTACAATATGGCGGACAGATCGGACAATTTTGACACATTTTTGGCACCATTCACATTTATACAACGATCAGTGAGAATAAAATTGCATTGATTACTGTGGAAATGTGACTGGCAGGGAAGGGGTTAACACTAGGTGGCTCTGTAGGGGTTAAGTGTGTCCTAGGGAGTGATTCTAACTGTGAGGGGAGGGGCTGTGTGTGACACATCACTGATCATGCTCCCGATCACAGAGAGCAGAGATCAGTGACATTGTCACTAGGCAGAATGGGGAGATGCTTGTTTACATTAGCATCTCCCCGTTCTTCCTCTCTGTGAGATGATCGCGGGTATCCCCACGGACATCGAGTCTGCGGGACACGCAATCCGACTCATGGAGCTTGCGGCGGGCACGCGCCTGCTATGAAAGCCCCGTAAAACTGCAGCAGCTGGTCCGCAAGAGGTTAAACACCTTAGCTACCACTTTCTTCCAATGTGTTCATATTTATTTTTTCATTAGTGTCTGGCAGCCTACTGTCCAATTCTGTAGGATACTGCTCAGGGTAATGTATGATATTCCACAAAAACATATATAATAAATAAATAGTTAGCATAAATCTGTACCCCCTAGATACTGCTTTTGATTTCTTTATCTGTTTTTTCATCCTTGAATTCCTTATTATTGGCACCTATGACTGTTGCTTGAAAATTTATTTGCTTCCCATTCGTTCATTTAATACCTAATGTCCCCAACACTTAACAATTCTCTTCACAAAGTATTTTCTTCTGGACATGTGCATTAAGATTAAACCACTTGACCTCCGAAAGATTTACCCCCCCCCCTTCATGACCAGGCCATTTTTTGCGATACAGCACTGTGTTATTTTAACTGACAATTGCACGGTCATGCAGCGCTGTACACTATTTTTTACTTTCTGCTATAAAACATACACCAATAAAAATGTTTTTAAAAATCAAATTTCTTCATAAATTTAGGGCCATTATATATTCTGCTACATATTTTTGGTAAACAAGATCCCAGTAAGCATATATTGATTGGTTTGCACAAAAGTTATAGCATATACAAACTATAGTATATACAGTATACTGGCATTTTTATTGATTTATTTTTTTATACAAGTAATGGCTGCGATCAGTGACCTATAGTGGGACTGTGATATTGCGGCGGGCTATCGGAAATTAACTAACACTTTTGACACTGTTTGTGCCAAACTAGTGTTTTTGTGTACACAGTGTGCTGTTTTCACTAAGGGATGTGATGGATTTTATTCCCTGCTTTTTCAGGACATAGCTCTGTCCAGTTTCTCTCCTTGCTGATCAGCGGGTGACAGCCAACATCCATTGGCTGGCACCCGCTGATTGGCTTCTGCTGTGACTAATCCTATCCAGAATAATCATATATATATATATATATATATATATATATACACAATTCTGCATAGAATGTCTGCCCTTTAGCAGTAAATCTGCTATAGGGGCAGTCGTTACGTGTTTAAAAACGGGGGAAAACATATGCAATTTTCTTTATGGCTTTTGACATATCAGATGAGAACGTTGAGCGATGTATTTCTGGATCTTGTTTCAATTATCATCATTGTGATAAACTATTGTCAATGTATGCTGTTTGAATCAATCAGAATTACCTAAAAGCTTACCAGCTTTTGTAACAGAAAGGTTGATCTAGTCTAATGTGTATTTGCAATAAGAAGTCTGTTGTGACAGGCTACTACTGAAAACGAACAAAGATAATAAAAGGAAGAAAAACACTCTTGTGCATTTCAATTAAGTACCAAATTGTCAAACGTACACCTCTGTAAAAGAATGAACTTTCAGACCATTTTCAACACCTCCACACTCCACTCTTACCAAGGCATTGTTGCCTGTCATATTGATGGAAAGATTTAAATATGCTGTGCTTTTACATGGATTGTAGAAATTGCTTAAACAGCCAAGAGGAAATTTGATGTTAGTCAGAAATAGTGGGGATTACAGATTTTAAATTTAAAAAGTCCGGTGAAGGAGCGGTGTGTTTATCGCTCCTCCACCGCTGTTCCCCATTGAACTCAATGGTTCAGCACGGCTATACCGCTGGCAAAACGCCATTATTGCGGCTCATTGCAGGTGGTTTTAACCCTTTCACGGGCGCTAGCGGGGGGTAAAAGTGCCCCGCTAGTTGCCGAAATGTGCGGCAAATCCGATGTTTAAACTCCGCTAAAAATAGCAGCGTTTTACCGTCTACGCTATGGGCGGCTTGGTGGGAAAGCCCTCTAAAAAAAAAAATCCTACTAATCCGTATACCCCTGGTACCAAGCCTGTGCCCCTTTGGTATGTATGGTGTGACCCTCTGTCCCCAAAAGCCAGTAGTTAGTATTTTCTTTGTTTAGGTGCTTCGTCAGAGAAAGTGCAAGAAAATAACTGGCTTCTGCTAGATAAATGATTTGGTTTATTTCTTAATTTTGTGTGCTGTCCATTCTTTTTATTGTATGTATTTTTTCTATGACCTTTTCTATAGGAATATAAAATTTGTTGCCAATAATATTTTAGGGTGGTTGCAGAGAGCTCTGACTTGTAATAGCAGTGACCTCTATTAGCCCCTTGTAACATTTTCACAGTCTCTGATGGTCTTTTGTCTGCAGTGTATGAAAAGTTCCTACAACCTGTTTGCAGTCTCTCACCATCACCTGCGCTCAGGGCTGTTGATAAGGCTGTACAGCCAGCCCTCCTGTACTGAGCCCAGCCCTCATCAGTTCAAAAGGGGGCCCGGGCACCTGCCGAGCTGGGGGGGCCAGCAGTACTGCCTTATTACCCGATACTTGTGAGAGTCTTGTACAGTGCTGCCAGCTTCTACTTTTCTTTTCATCCTCTGACTGCACTGCAGGGTCATCAGTACTAGTATCTGCGCCCCTTTTCCCCTGCTGTCTACGACCCCTGTGTACCCCTTTTTTCCCCCACAGTGCTGCTGTTTTTCCTCCTCTCCTGCCAGCAGCTGCTGAGAGCACAAAGGTGGTTCACCATTCTGAATAAACACACCACCCTGAATGAACACAGTGAGTGATCGGTACCAATCACTCATTGTGGGGATGCAGATTTTTCCTTTGTGCCACTATTTACTTGAGTAGGTCTTGTTCAACAGGGGTATAATTTTTCCATGGCTGCAAAGCACAGCATCATGGTCATTGCATTTTAGCAAAAATTTCAATATATATTTCAGAGGAGGAGGGACCTGTCAGGTGGGCTGTACAAGGCCCTGTGTTTTCTATCAGCAGCCCTGCCTGTCCTGTGTTTAGTCCATGGCTGTTTTCTGTAGTCTCACATACACTGAACATTTTTAATTGTCTTGTGACTTATATTCTTCCTCTCTTCCAGTTTTTTAAAATCACACCACTAATAAATTTGTCTATGGTTTACCATTGCCACTGAGCGTTTCACCAGACATTTACTAACCCATTGAGGTATGGAACCTTTGATGATGTCAAGAGCAGTATTTGAGGTCTCTTATATCAAGTGAGCTGACCACCACTATGCTATACAGTTATGCAAACAAAGCAAAATTATTCATGTCATTGATACTTGTTTTTTTTTACATGCATGTAAGTAAAATATCTTACATTCTCTTTGGATTAGTATTCTACCCCATTCTCTTCCTTAACCAGTTGCCGACCAGCCACCGTCATTATACTGCGGCAGGTCGGCACGATCCCGCGAACTGTCATAGGTGTACATTGGCTCCTTTAAGCGAGATAGCGTTGCATTGTGGGAGTGCCGATACTCATGGCTGGCAATTGCATGCGATTGCAGGCACAAGAGGCAGGACAGGGACGTGTGTGTGTACACACAAATCCCTGTTCTGTAAGGAGAGGAGAGGCAGACCGTGAGTTGCTAAAAGCTAGGAACCATGATCTGTCATCTCCTATAGTCAGTCCCCTCCCCCCACAGTTAGAACACAGTCAGGGAACATAGTTAACCCCTTGATCACCCCATAGTGTTAACCCCTTCCCTGATAGTGACATTTACACAGTAATCAGTACATTTTTATAGCACTGATCACTGTATAATTGTCAATGGTTTCAAAAATGTGTCAAAAGTGGCCAATGTTCGCAGTCCTGATAAAAATTGCAGTAAAAAAAAATAATAATAAAAATGCCATAAATCTATGCCCTATTTTGTAGACGCAATAACTCTTGCACAAACCAATCCATATACGCTTATTGAGATTTTTATTACTAAGAATACATATCAGCCTACACAGAGAAAAAAATGAGCTTTAGAAAAAAAAAAAAAATGGGATATTTATTATAGCAAAAAGTACAAAATATTGTGTTTTTTTTGAATTGGCGCTCTTTTTTTTTTATAGTGCAAACAATAAAAAACGCAGAAGTGATCAAATGCCACCAAAAGAAAGCTCTATTTGTGGGAAAAACAGGACATCAATTTTGTTTGTGTACACAACTGTGCAATTGTCAGCTAAAGTGACACAGTGCCGAATCGCAAAAAAAATGCCCTGTTTAAATGAGCAGCCAAATCTTCCGGGGCTGAAGTGGTTAAGAGTAGATGTATCCTGTCCAAAGATTTAAATTGGTGACCATCAAAATTAGAGCGTCTACATTTCATATGTATGAGCTATCTTCCAGACTTGGGTTGGCCTCTTTAGCTTCTCCAAAAAATATATACAGCATGAACATGTTAGAAGAGAAATGACTCCAAATGTATTAACATTTACAAAATGCATCCCCTACAAAGGTTTAAAAGAATCAGCTAACACATTTCTCCTTCTTTCAGATGTTTATGAACATTTTAGTTGAAACAAATAAATGTTCCTTTTACCTTGTAAGTTTCTTTATCTCTGTTGGTAAAGTTACTGCCCATCAATCATTCCCTTAATGAGGATGCACTTTTCAAAATGACTGAGAAGCTTATCCATCCTCAATATGTGCCGATGTTCATTAAAGCGGGAGTCCACCGGGACTCCGCGTTTTTTTTATTTTTTTTTTAAAAGCCAGCAGCTACAAATACTGCAGCTGCTGACTTTTAAATAGTGACACTTACCTGTCCAGCGCGCCCGCGATGTCGGCACCCGAAGCCGATCGCTCGCTCGTCTGTCGGGTCCTGCCGCCGCCATCTTGGGTATGGGAATCAGGAAATGGAGCCTTTTCGGCTTCATTTCCCGGTTCCCTACTGCGCATGCGTGAGCCGCGCGGCGCAATCCGGACGGTCCCCGCTGCCTCTGGGAACTGTGTGTTTCCCAGCAGGCAGCGGGGCACTTGCTGAAGGGGGCGGGCGCTTGTGGAAAGGGGCGTAACGTACGCCCCTTTCCGCAGAGAGCTAGCCCGGAAGTGGGTGCAGTTACCTGGATTATCCAGGTAACTGCACCCCCCTCCCCCCTGAAAGGTGCCAATTGTGGCGCCGGAGGGGGGGGGGATTCCGATGAGCGGAGGTCCATTTTAGGGTGGACCTCCGCTTTAAGAATTCTCTGCAATTTTACATGATGTTATTGTGTACTAACACTTAGATTTGATCGTGCTTCCTTCAAATGTATAACTGTCACTGTCACTTTTGCTAGACAGCTTGGTCTGTGAAAAGAAATTATAAAAATAATAGGCTTATTGGCCAGATCAACAGGTGAAAACAAGAAAAAAATGCTGCAAGTGGAAGTAAACCCTCCTATTGTTTTCAGTCAAGGAAGATGCCATCTTGGCCTCTAATAATTCTTCAACTGCCATAATTTTGCACATGTGATCAGTTATGACACCAGCCATTGGATGGTTTGAAAGTTTGGTTGAGAGCACAACCAATGTGAAAGTTAGCATTTCTGGCATGCCAGGAATGTAAGTGTTTTTTGAAACTGGGTTTACTCCCGCTTTAAAAAGAAAACCAATGCAGCCAATAAATCTAAGAATTGGTATGCCTCAATATATAAAACTTTTTTTTTAGAGGGTTTAATATGACTAATCTGCTCTCCTTTAAAAATCTTCCTCACTAGTTGAGATGATTTGAGCTGTATTTGCACACTTGCAATAAAACCAATTGAACACTATTAGTGATATCAATATAGGAAAAGTGCATTTTGGGGCTTTAAATGAGGCCAGCATCAAAGGGACGCCAGCCTCCATCCCTGTCAGTAGTAAGGAGAGGAGAGAGATGGGACTTTGAGTGAAGCACACAGCAGTAAATGGATTGGTCAAGTGACTAAAAAAATTAAATTTATTTATATTTCACAAATCATACATTGTTTGCAAGTATTTTGGGCAACAGGCCTCTAAAAAATACTTGGGGCAACATGCCTCGTACAATATAAATCACAGTTCAATAAATAAACATGTATTGAGTAGTTTTGAGACCTTAATTAGTAAGTACATTAACCAAACGACCAAAATAAAAATGTCTAAATATGAAAAAAAAATCAGATTATGTAAAAACTTGATATTCCACGATTACAATAAAAATAGGGGTAATAGTTCAAGGCTTTACGCGTTTTACGGAGCTGTAGCCACTCATGAGGAGCAAGTACCATGGAATAGATCTGTAACCACGGGTCCCATCATTTATTGAACGTGAGTGGAGTACCACGGGGTTTCAAGATATGTTTCTCCTTAAGCAATGTGGAGTCATCTTGGGTACGCCAGTCCTCAGACATGGGTGGTAGAGGTGCTATCCACTTTAACAGAATACATTTACCTTCAGAATGGGGGACAATTGTCTATTAAAGTGGATAGCACCTCTACCACCCACGTCTGAGGACTGGCGTACCCAAGTTGACTCCATGAATAAATGATGGGACCCGTGGTTACAGATCTATTCCATGGTACTTGCTCCTGATGAGCGGCTACAGCGCCGTGAAACGCGTAGAGCCTTGAACTATTACCCCTTTTTTTATTGTAATCGTGGAATATCAAGTTTTTCCATAATCTGAATTTTTTTTTATTTTTAGAAATTTTTATTTTGGTAGTTTGGTTAATGTACTTACTAATTAAGGTCTCAAAACTACTCAATACATGTTTATTTATTGAACTGTGATTTATATTGTACGAGGCATGTTGCCCCAAGCACTATTAGTGATAGTTTTTCCATTTTTTATTTGCACTAACATTCAAATTTTCTCATCTGAAAAAAATCTGAATTTAGAAGTAAATAAACAGTACCACGGACAGAACATAGTATTTTATGTTTATATTTAGTTCAAATTCAAATTCACCACCCCCCCCCCCCCCCACACACACACACACACACACACCATCTACATGTTTTAATTAATATTTTAAATAAAACCTTTCATATGCCTTATTTTATACCAAGTAGTGTCATTTCTGTGCTTCTCGATGCAATGCAGGCAGATCATAAGAAGGACCACCGGGGTGCTACTCTCATGATCCCTTAACCCTAATTAAAGCAGTGTTGAGGCTCTTGGAATGAGTGCATGAATGAGGAAAATATCACAATGTCTTGATAGATGCATGTCAGTCTGAAAAAGTGGGCATTTCTAGACAGATTGCATTTTAATACAGACTACCCTAGGTAACATCAGCAAAAAAGTGAAATCCAATGATGAAAGGGGCAGGCCTGAGAAAGGAAGACTGGGGGGGGGGAAGTACTAGATGATGCAGGGTCATCCAGGCAGGCTCTAACTGACTTGCTGAAGCTTCTAATGCACACGGGACAAAGCTTAAAATGGGCAATTAAATCAAAGTAAGCAATTTCAGTAAAGGAGAATACCATGTACAACTGTGCAAGTAAATCCAGAGTTCAACTTTAATGTAGTTTATAGTAATTTAATGGAATACCCTATTTAAGAAATAATTTTTATAGTGTTTAAGCATATCCATTCTTTAAAGCGGGAGTAAACCCGCTAACGTTTTTTTTTGTTTTTGTTTACATCTGTAAGGGAAAAGGCATAATGAGCTAGTATGCACCCCATACTAGCTCATTATGAAATACTTACCTTAGAACGAGGCGCTGGCATCTCACTCGGTCCACGCCAAGGGAGCTGACATGTTCCCTCGGCGTGTCTTCTGGATATTGCGGCTTCGGCGCCGTGAGTGGCCGAAGCCGCAATGCCGTCACTCCTGCGCATGCGTGCGGGAGTTTTCTTCCTGGCAGGGACTGGCATCCGCCAGACTTTCAGTCGAGAATCCCATGTGTGCATGCACTGCTGAAGTCAATGGTTCATTGGGCGGGGAATATCTCCTAAACTGTACAGGTTTAGGAGATATTCTTTTTACCTACAGGTAAGCCTTATTATAGGCTTACCTGTAGGTCAAAGTAAAAAATTTGACTATACAACCGCTTTAACCACTTGCCGACCGCCGCACGACGATGTACGTCCTATTTTTGAAGAGGGATATCTCGGTAACGGATTCGCCGCGAGATCACCGCTATCGGCGGCGGGAGAGGTGCCACCCCCCCTCCCGCCGCCCTCCCGCACCTTCCGCCGCTTACCGGAGCCGTCGGTAGCGGCGGAGGCGATCGGGTCCTTCCATCTGCTGGGCATAGAGACAAGTGAGGCTAAGATGGCCCCCACTCGTCTCTATACCATAGGAGGGCGGAAGCGACGTCAAAACGTCACTTCCGCCCATACCGCTTAAAGGTATATTTTTTTTTTAAATGTCAGATTTTCTTTTTTTTTTTTTTTTTTTTTTGCATTTTAGCCCAAATATGAGATCTGAGGACTTTTTGACCCCAGATCTCATATTTAAGAGGACCTGTCATGCTTTTTTCTATTACAAGGGATGTTTACATTCCTTGTAATAGGAATAAAAGTGATCCATTTTATTTATTTTTTTAAAACAGTGTAAAAATAAATAAAATCAATTAAAATAAATAAGAAAATTTTTTTTTTTAAAAAACACCCCGTTATGACGAGCTTGCGCACAGAAGCGAGCGCATACGTGAGTAGCGCCCGCATATGAAAACGGTGGTCAAACCACACATGTGAGGTATCGCCGCGATCGGTAGAGCGAGAGCAATAATTTTAGCTCTAGACCTCCTCTGTAACGCAAAAAATGCAACCTGTAGAATTTTTTTAATGTCGCTTATGGAGATTTTTGAGGCTAAAAGTTTGATGCCATTCCACGAGCGGGCGCAATTTTGAAGCGTGACATGTTGGGTATCAATTTACTCGGCATACCATTATCTTTCACAGTATAAAAAAAATTGGGCTAATTTTACTGTTGTCTTATTTTTTTATTCAAAAAAGTGAATTTTTTCCAAAAAAAGTGCGCTTGTAAGACCGCTGCGCAAATACGGTGTGAAAAAAAGTTTTTCAATGACCGCCATTTTATTCTCTAGGGTGTTAGAAAAAAAACAATATAAAATGTTTGGGGGTTCTAAGTAATTTTCTAGCAAAAAAAACTGTTTTAAACATGGAAACACCAAGTCTGAAAAAGAGGCCTGGTCCTTAAGTGGTTAAAGTGGTTGTAAACCCTTACAAACCACTTTGACCTACAGGTAAGCCTAGATTAAGGCTTACCTGTAGATCCAAGAAATATCTCCTAAACCTATACGATTTAGGAGATATTTGCCCTAAGACAGGCACAGCTGTCTATGGCGCATGCGCCGTAGACAGCGGCGTGCAGGCGCACTGAGCGCGGCATCGTCAATGACGAAGATGCCGCGCGTGTCGGCTCCCGTGCACATGCGCGGGAGTGACATCATCGCGGCTTCGCCGAATGACAGCTGCGGAGCTGTGAGACCCCACTGAGAAGATGGATGCGCCGGACTATAGGGGACAGCGGTGACTTCGCTGGCTCCTGTGTCAGGTAAGTGACACATAATGGACTACTATGCGATGCATCAGGGTTTACTTCCTCTTTAAGTATGTTGTTCAATACGTTGGGTACCTGTTTACTCAGTACAACCTCATATTTTATATTTGACCTCAAATTGCATTTGTGTGGATTAAAATTGCGCTAATATTTGCCACAGGCATCCTCCCATGATGTTGCACATTGGATTATATATTCCTGTAGTGTGTGCTAGGATGTTTTCTCTGTGATTAGTATTGTGATTTGCTTAAATTGATATCTTTGGTCTCTTTTCCACTGGCTGTTATAGTTATTTGATGCATTTTGATATGTACTTCTACTTTTTATTTTTTTGGTTGGGAATGTGAGTATATATTTTGACAACGTCAGATGGCTGGAATTATTGTACTATTGAATTATTGTACTGTGCTGTTTTATGTGCTTGCAGTACGTTTTTTTCTTGTTTGGTGAATATCCTGTGTTCTTTTTTTGTGAAAATTCATCTTAATAAAAACTGTCGGTTTTCAAAAAAAGAAATAGTGAGTATATAAAATAAGCTATACAGATCATACGCTTTACGCCCAATGCCTCCAATACATATACATAAAACATATTCATTAATAAAAATAAAATACAGTGCTTCCAAAACCAAGTGTCATTTGTCAGTCTTCAAAACAATCATCAGTCCATATATAAGACATCTCTTTCTTCAGTGCAAGTGCAAGGTAATTTTAAATCATCATACAATATGTTATAAAAAAGTCCAGTGATCATTGCTTCTCCCCAAGTGAAAAACACACTCACCAAATCAATGTGAATTCTTAAGTTAATAAGAAAGTCTCAATGTTCTTATTTATATGTATATTCCAGCTTCACTATGTATTCTCCTCTTCCTCTCTTTTTAAGAGCAGGTGTCTGTATGCGGGTTAAAAATAGGGATGACCTGAACACCCCCCCCCCCCCCAGTTCGGTTCACACCAGAACTTGCAAACAGGCAAAAAATTTGTGCGAACACTGTTAAAGTCAATGGGACACGAATATGAAAAATCAAAAGTGCTAATTTTTAAGGCTTATATGCAAATTATTACCAAAAAAACAGTTTGGGGGCCTGGTTCCTACCCCAGGGGACATTTATCAATGCAAGAAAAACTTATCGGAATCTGAACACCCCCTTTGACAAGGGAACCCCCAGATCCCGGCCCTATGTGAATGGGTATTGGGTACATTTTACCCCTACTCATTCACCAAAGAAGTGTCAAAACAAGTAAAAAATTACAAGAGACAGTTTGGGACAAGTACTTTATCAAAAAATTTAAAAATGTCCCGCAATGTAACTCACATGACATCAGAAGGGGCGGGGTCACCCGGTTACATCACCAGGAAGCACGGCCTTAGGTCTATAACAGCTGTCAAAGTCAAAAGCTTGCAGTCAGCAGGAGCCTCCCATTGGAGTGGAAGTTTTTTGGGGGAGTTTCGGTCCATCAGGTGGTGTGATTGACCGCAGGACATTTAAGTGTTACACCACGGGACATTTTTATTATTTTAATAATGGATTTGTCCCAAACTGTCCTTTTTTACTTTTTTTTACACTTCTTTGGTGAATGAGTAGGAGTACAATGTACCCAATACCCATTCATATGGGGGGGTGGGATCTGGGGGTCCCCTTGTTAAAGGGGGCTTCCAGATTCCAATAAGCCCCCCACCCGCAGACCCCCACAACCACCGGCAAGGGTTGTGGAGATGAGGCCCTTGGTCCCAAAGCACCCACCCCATGTGTAGGAAATGTGGCCTGGTACCCCCACGCCATTTCTTTTATTTTGGCACAGGGTTCCCCTTAATATCCTGACAGGCCTGGTATGGATTTTGGGGGGACCCCACACAATTTTTTTTAAATGTGGGGTTTCCCTTAATATTCACACCAGACCCAAAGGGCCTGGTAATGCACTGGGGGGAACCCATGCCATTTATTTCAATGATTTTTATCTATATTACCAGTATCCAACAATTCATTATAGCTGCGAGCAGTGTTTAAATTAAATTTTTTCCTTTAGAAATTTCATTTTGCTGTGGTACTGTTCTAAACAAGGGAAAAATGCGCTACTGTTAGGGCTAGCTTAGCCCTTCCTTCTCTGGGCTGGCTGTTCAGCTGTCAGCTAATTGCCAGCTCTCATCTCTCTCCACAGTTACCAGCTGTTCCTGATCATTCTCGTCTGACCTGCCTACTTAAAGCTGTCCAGCTCACTTCAGCTCTGCCTTCGCCTTGGTCACATCACAAGAAACCATCTCCTGCGGTTCTGTTTAAAGACTGGCTTGCTGACATCCCTTCTGGCTCCTTATCTTGCTTGCTGTTTCTCCACTTGAATCCCTGACTTCTGGCTTGGCTGATTACCCGATCTGGTTATTGAACGCTGGCCTGGCTGACTACTCGATCCGGTTACTGGCTATGCTTTGACTACGCTTTCTCTATTTACCTTTTTATTTTTATTTAATAAACAAGTGTGATTTAATTGTACTTCTGTCTCAGTCTGATTCATGGTTTCTGACAGCTACTTGACAGGCCGACTAAGTAGACCCCCAGGCATGATATTTAAAGGAATATTTCATCTTTATTGTTTCACTTTAAGCATTCTTAAAATCACTGCTCCTGAAAAAAATTACCATTTTTAAACCTTTTTTTTTACATTGATACATGTCCCCTGGGGCAGGACCCAGGTTCCCATGCCTTATTTTTTCAATTATTTTTTTATGTATATTGCTGGGATCTGACAATACATTACAGCTGCGAGCAGTTTTAAATTACATCTTTTCCTTTAGAAATGTCATTTTGCTGTGGTACTGTTCTAAACACGGGGACGATTTGCTACTTCACAGGCATACTAAGGAGACACCCCAGGCATGGTATTTAAAGGAATATTTCATTTTTATTGTTTCACTTTAATCATTATTAAAATCACTGATCCTGGAAAAAAATGCACTTTTTAAATATTTTTTTTGCATTGATACATGTCCCCTGGGCAGGACCCAGGTCGCCCAAATACTTTTTATGGCAATATCTTGCATATAAGCCTTTAAAATGAGCACTTTTCATGTTAGTGTCCCACTTTAACGGCGTTCCATGGCTTTCAAATTTGCTGCAAACGCATAATGTTTGCTGTTCGGCGAACGGGCAATGTTAATTAAAGTTTTCCTGGTTCTTTGGTATTTTCGCAGGTTGTTCTCTGGGTCTGACCTGCTAATTCTGTTTTTTATAAGGACAGTGGTCCAGAGCCGAGGGTTGTTGTTGGGAGATTCCCCTTGGTAGAGGTCCAGGGAGCCTGGGGCCAGAGAGCCCCAAGAGACATTTCCCCTTACAGAAGAGAGAGATCCAGTGGCCATAAGGGATTGAGACGAAGAACAACACCAGGATGTAAAGTCATCAGAACTTGTTAAAATTGAGAGCAAGTGGTGGGACTTTATATGAAGCACACAGCAGCACAAAAAGAAGTCAAGTGACTAGGAAATACTGTTTATTCATGTTGTATAATCTGGCATACAACTAAATGGGTATATAACCTCCAAAAAGCATTTGATCATTTACAACATAAGTTACATAGTAGTCCACAATCATTGAAACAGTTATAGAAAAGACAATGGATACATTTTTATAAGCATAGGTAAATTAAAAACAAAACTAAATATAACAAAAACAATATAAGAAAAAGGGAAAAAATAAAATAGAAAATGAAAAGGAATAAACATAATTCATATACTGAATGATTATAAACATGAATAAAACCGTAGTGAATATAAATTGGTCCATGGTAGGATGATAGTAAAGTCAGTTTCCAGTGGTTAATACAGTGCGTGGCTTTGTATTTGTTTCGGAACGCAGTGATCCATTAGTCTTTGTCATAAGTTTTGTTCAAGTCTTTCTCCCATGGCAGAATAGTTGTGGATTTAATAAAATTTTGTTTGTGCTGAAGTGTGTTGTACATAAGAGATATGCCCTTACATTTATTATCAGAGGATAAATAGTATTGCCATACTGAGGTATTTAATTTGGTTTGTGTGTGTGTGTGGGGGGGGGGGGGGGGGTATTTGGCCAAGAAGGAGGCCACCTGTTTATATAAAAAACAGCTTGTGAGCTACGTCATCAATTTAACACATGTGGTTTTAATTTGTGTCCAGCCTCCTCCAATAGAGGCAATAAGGTGGCTGGATACAAATGTATGCATTTTTGATTCAATAGTTTTTTATTGAAAGTTTATCAAGAAAAGCAACATAGATTAAGATAAAATAAAATATCATTACAACACGTAAATACATATATAACAGTGTCTAATGAGAAATATCAAATATAATTGTCAGGTAGCTATGGATATACCCATTGTAGAGGTAATATAATAACAATAGTATAGGTATATGACTAATCTAGGTAAATTAGAGTCAATGAAGTCAATTATTGTCCCAAACACCCCTATGCGTGCTATACTGTGTCCGGGACAAGGTATCCACCTGTTACCCTAAGGTAAAAAGAAAAAGAAAAAAGGTTTACTCAACATATTGAGGAACATAAAACCTGAGTAATGTCTTGGGAGCTAGTCCATTTTAACCATGGCTGACACATTTTATAGGTATGTTCTTTACTGTTATATTGGAGAGCTAATGTTGATTCATAGATGAAGTGTGTTTGGGTCGATTCTACCACTTCTTTTACTGTAGGAGGATCAGGACTTTTCCATTTCCTTGTAATACTGATTCTAGCTGACAGTAACATATTTGTTAAGACATTTCTGATTGGATTAGGATAATGATCAATATCAAGAGAAAGTAGAGGTAGTGAAGGATTTAGAGGTATTATTGTGTTGGTGATAGAAGAGAGTAATTGAAAAATTTGCTCCCAATATGTTGTAATTTTGAAACACGTCCAGAAATTATGGAACATATCACCTTTTTATCCACATTATCTCCAACATTTGTTGTCTAGTTTGTTGTTAAATTTAGATATTTTATCGGGAGTAAGATACCAACATTGTGTTAGTTTGATGGATACTTCCCATAGCGGGGAACAACAGGTGGCTTTATATGTGACGTTGCAAGCTTTTTCCCATTGGTCCACCGTATAGGTGCATCCTAAATCTTCTTCCCATCTAATCAGTGGAGCAGATTTTGTAAATATACTTTTTTGGTGAAGAAGATTATAGAAGAGTGAGATCCCTTTTGATGATGTGTGGGAATTTTGAAGAAGGTCCAAGCCGATTGGGGTACATTATAGGACCATGACGGGAGTTTGGTAATACAATTCTTAGTTTGAATGTAAAGAAATATATCTGAGTTTGGTAAGTGAAATTATTTTAGACGCAAAGGAAATGGTTTAACTTCCCCATTATCAATTAGGTCATTTAGATATTTTATTCCTTTCGCTATCCAAGACGTAAAGGATGTTGATTGCATAAAATTATGTAATGTTTCCAAAGGAACTTGGGCTGTGGTTAGAAGAGGGTGTGAGGAGGTGAGTTGTAGAAATTGGGTCCAAAATGTAAGTGTTGCTAATACTGTCGGAGAAATATGGGAAGGTATCCTAGATCCAAGTGCTATGGAAGGTATCTATATAGATAAGTTACCCCCTGGGACATTGGCAGTTTACATCTTCCCCCATATTGTGGATGGAGGAGACATAAACCATTCCTTAGATTGTGTGAGCACCGAGGCCAGATAGTAATCTTGAAAATCCACAAAACCCGTTCCTCTTGCTTGGAGATATTTTATTATGTTCATATGTCCACATCTAGATTTTTTGCCTTGCCGTATAAATTTAGAGAACATTGTTTGGAGTGATTTGAAATATTTAGATGGAATTGGAATCAGGAGAGTCCTAAAAAAATATACAATTTGGGGAAGGTGAAGCATTTTGAAGGCTGCTAATCTTCCCATCCACGAAAATTCATATGACACTAATTTAGTGAGGTCCTCCTGTAGTTTAGTGTGGAGTGGTATGCAATTGTATTGGAATAATGATTTGGATGAGTTAGATAATTGAACACCTAAATATGTAATCGTATTTTCAGCCCAGGTATAAGGGAATTTCTGTTTAAGATGTTTGATGGTATGTTTGTCTATACCCAAATTTAGTATATAGGATTTATTTTCATTAATTTTATAGTAAGAAAGTTGCTAAACCAGGCTAGTGTTTTCTGAATTTCTGGTGAGGAATTTAAAGGATTAATGACCATGAGAATGACATCATCTGAAAAGAGGTTAATTTTATGCTCTTGGTCAGCAATGGAAATTCCTAAAATTTTCTGGTTGGTTCTAATAATCTCAGCCAAGGGTTCCATAAAGTAAAAGAGAAAACACTGCGCTAAAGTTAAACCTGTAACAAGACGGCCACAATGGCCAAAAATAGCAGCTAACACTAAAAACAAACAAAGTTCAGCATACAAAAGAAAAAATATGTGTAGCGCTTCAATATTACTAAATGTAATCAACATAAAATAATTAATGTGTAATCAACATAAATTGTAGAGTAATTAGATACAAAAATTCATATAGTTAATAATTTGAGAAAAAGAGTCCATAAGATGGGCACCAGTTTCACAATGGAGCTGATATAGAGATGACTGGACCGTCATAAAACAAAAACAGGTCACTGGGCAGGTATATTCATGTAGGCCAGCTTGTCTGTAAACGTCAAAAGAAGGTAGATAAATACTTCTTACCAGCTCTGTTGGACTCACAAAGTCATATGACAGTTGAGTCTGAAAAGGCTTGAGGTCTCACTCTGGGACCAGAGAGTATATGGAAGGAGGTCCGTTGGACTGGTGGAGGAACTTAAAACAGCTGTGTACTCAATGGCGTGTTTCGCAAACTGGAACATCGAGGTAGTTTGGAATCCAGCTCAGACACGGTCCAATACTCCAATCGCCCCAAATGGGGAGAGAAATGTTTGGGGGTTTAAACCACACAGAAGGGAGAAAAGAAAAAAGAGCTCCACATGGTGCGGGTCAAATGATATAAAATACGGATTTATTGAAGTCAAAAAGTTATAAATGACTTGGTGATCACAGAAATAAAATGAAAGTCTTCGACAGGCATGCCCCTGTCGAAGACTTTTATGTCGAAACGCGTTGGGCTAGCTGTTGGCACCCTACATTGCTTTTAACTTTACTTCATTTTATTTCTGTGATCACCAAGTCATTTATAACTTTTTGACTTCAATAAATCCGTATTTTATATCATTTGACCCGCACCATGTGGAGCTCTTTTTTCTTTTCTCCCTTCTGTGTGGTTTAAACCCCCAAACATTTCTCTCCCCATTTGGGGCGATTGGAGTATTGGACCGTGTCTGAGCTGGATTCCAAACTACCTCGATGTTCCAGTTTGCGAAACACGCCATTGAGTACACAGCTGTTTGAAATTCCTCCACCAGTCCAACGGACCTCCTTCCATATACTCTCTGGTCCCAAGGGTTCCATAACAAGGTTGAAAATTAGGGGGGATAAGGGGCATCCCTGTCGTGTACCATTTGTAATTTGAAATGGGAGTGATAGAGAATCTGTTGTGTATACTCAAGCTGATGGAACAGATTATAAGGCCATTATTGCTCTATAGATTTGACCAGTCAATCCAAATTTAGTTAGAACTGATGATAGGTAACCCCAATGTACTCTATTAAACGCTTTTTTGGTGTCAAGC
Organism: Lithobates pipiens; assembly: GCF_037356315.1. Lineage (NCBI taxonomy): Eukaryota > Metazoa > Chordata > Amphibia > Anura > Ranidae > Lithobates > Lithobates pipiens. The sequence continues at coordinate 187,783,912 of NW_027507785.1, read as the reverse complement.
GATAGAAATAGGGACAGTGTTTTTGTGATTTCTACATGGTGGATTGCATTTATTACTCGTCTGGTAGCATTCGATGCTTGGCGACCTTTTGTAAAACCCGACTGATCTGTATGTATAAGAGAAGGTAACATGATTTCTAATCTTTTGGCTATGAGCTTCGCATATATTTTCAGATCTAAATTGAGCAGGGATATTGGTTGAACATTTTTTGGTGAGGAAGGTTCTTTGTCTGGTTTCGAAAGGGTCACTACTAAAGTGCTAAGCATTTCAGTGGGGAATGACGAAGAATTGGCAGCTAAATTATAGATGTCACATAGAGTGGTTGCTAAAGGACATTTTTTATAGTATTCCACAGTGAAGCCATCCGGTCCTGGTGACTTCGAGTTAGGAAGAGTACGGATAATTTGTGTAGCACTTACCCCCGAAGGAGCTGCTGGATTTGATTAGGGCCTGCATTCTGCTAATGAACCCCCCCTGAATTGACTCAGTCCCCTTAACACAGCTGTGGTGCAACACAATACAGTACAATATAATGTAATGCAATATACCTGTATTGTAACCTCAGGATCCTCTGGCTCCACCTGCTGGGAGAAAACAACACTCCACACAAGCTGCATACTTAACCAGATATATTTTACTGTGAATATATTTCAAAGGTGATTACAGTAATTGTGCCATCACCCCAACATAGGATGACAGTATAATGAATGTCAACATAAAAAATTGCAAACAATATATATATATATATATATATATATATATATATATATATATATATATATATTTTTTTTTTTTATACCTGGGAGCTCCCGCTACTTTTAAAGCTATGTGTGAGATCTCATTTAAAGTACTTAGTCTTTGATCTTCTTGTCTTCGCTAGCTAAAGTAACTCTTTGTAATCCACAGATTAAAGTGTGCTCCTTATGTAGCTTCAGTAACTGTTACAAAACTTAGAAACGTTAGAGTAGATAGGCCTCAAAAATACTCAGTGTCAGTTAGTCGGCTCCTCCTTTGTGGAACTATAAATCCCAGTGAGACCTGTGTATGATTCTATCTGCGTGTAAAAGTTAACAAACTGTGGGTTGTGACCCGCTCACCAACTGGATCGGAACTCCGTGTAGTAACTTCAGCCCGGTAACTGTAGCTTGCTCTTCCGTCAACTGTCTCTGTCACTCCGTTCCCGCTATACTAGGTGAACCCGATCATTCGATGCTCAAACGAGTGTCACTGGATGACATTGCTTTCCCAGCTTTGTTCCCTGTTGCGTATGTAGAAGCTTTGAATTCTTAGATGTTTTTTCATAAGGAATAAAAAAGGAGGAGGAGGAATTATTGCGGTGCCAAACACTTTCTTAAAATATATATAAGTAAAGAACCCAATTCAGGGGTAAGAAAAGAAGAAAAATAATGATATAACATATGATAAAATAGAAAAATTTATCGTTTATTAAATACAGTTCTTTAAAATACAAAAGAAGTAATTAAGGTGACACAATCACCTTAATTACTTCTTTTGTATTTTAAAGAACTGTATTTAATAAACGATACATTTTTCTATTTTATCATATGTTATATCATTCTTTTTCTTCTTTTCTTACACCTGAATTGGGGTCTTTACTTATATATATTTTAAGAAAGTGTTTGGCACCACAATAATCCCTCCTCCTCCTTTTTTATTTCTCTATTCAACTACTTTGGGATGATGTGCCCTAGTATTTCCAATTGCCCTGCCTGATTTCTCTCTTCTCTTTATGTTTTTTCATAAGTCTCTAGAAGTAGAGATCTTAATTCATGGCTTAATGTAAAAATTTTGGTTTTAGGAGAAGGATTCGTTTTGTTAAGATCTTCAGCATTCGCTATGTCCTTAGTAAGTTCATCTAACCTCTGAGTTCTCTTTTTCTTTGCTTTAGTATCCAATTGTATAAACACGCCTCTCATAACAGCTTTATGAGCATTCCACACCACCATCGGATCAGATATAGATGTTGAATTAATTGAAAATAATTCATCAAGATATTGTTGAAGTAGCGTGGAGTAATAATCAGTGTGTAGGAGTTATTAGCTCTCCAGATGTACGAGTTGGGTTGAGATGATTTGGTGGCTATAGTAATTCTAATAGAAGCATGATCCGAGCAGGTGGTGATATGGATATGGGAGGTTGAGACCTTCTCAAGTAACCATTTGTCTGTCAAGAACAAATCTATTCTTGAATAAGTGTTGTGACGTGGTGATAAGTAAGTATAATCCAGTTCACTAGCATGACAACATCTCCATACATCAAACAAGTCATTAGAGGCAATAAACTTATCAAGGGGAGAAGCATATCCTTTGGAGTTAGAAGTGGAATCCATGTCATTATTGGGAATTAAATTAAAATCTCCACATATCAGGAGATGACCTTTTGAACTTTTTTCGCTTCCCCTATAGTTTTTTTGATGAAATGCATTTGTCGTATGTTTGGGTCATATATGGATACTAAGGTATAAGGTACATTATTAATTGTGCAGATCAAGAAAATATAACAACCTTCTGGATCTGTGATATAATTATATAATTTAAAGGTAAGAGTATTTCTGATAGATATCAACAAACTTCTTTGTTTTTTAGAGTAGTTTGTTTGAAAAATATGTGGAAACAGTTTTTTGTTGGCACTGGGGAGATGCACCCTGAGCAAAATGTGTCTCTTGGATGCATAAGATATCATAATTAAGTGATAAAGCAGACCTCCACATAGAGGTCCATTTGGTTGGGTGATTTAGTCCCTGTGTATTCAGGGACAATATATTAAGGGACATATTGAAATATATAAAGGTAAGGTGTAATTGTATTTAATATACTCTTAAAGAGATTTTGCGGGTGTATCTTCAGCTATGTGTATAAGGAAGATAGAAATATATATTATTCAAACTGTTCAAATGACACTCTAAAAATTTTAACACAGCAGTGTTTTGTTGTAAAATATAAAGTAAAGAAGTTATCACACTATAGATAGTGAAAGTGCAGATCAAGAAAATATAACGACCTTCTGGATCTGTGATGCAATTATTTAATTTAAAGGTAAGAGTATTTCTGATAGATATCAACAAACCTCTTTGTTTTTTAGAGTAGTTTGTTTGAAAAATATGTGGAAACAGTTTTTTGTTGGCACTGGGGAGATGCAACCTGAGTAAAATGTGTCTCTTGGATGCATAAGATATCATAATTAAGTGATAAAGCAGACCTCCACATAGAGGTCCATTTGGTTGGGTGATTTAGTCCCTGTGTATTCAGGGACAATATATTAAGGGACATATTGAAATATATAAAGGTAAGGTGTAATTGTATTTAATATACTCTTAAAGAGATTTTGCGGGTGTATCTTCAGCTATGTGTATAAGGAAGATAGAAATATATATTATTCAAACTGTTCAAATTACACTCTAAAAATTTTAACACAGCAGTGTTTTGTTGTAAAATATAAAGTAAAGAAGTTATCACACTATAGATAGTGAATTATTAAGATATGTTGGTAAAAAGAATGAACTAAGCAAAAGAGAGAAGTAAAAATAATTAAAAAGGTTAAACAATAAACAGTTCAAAAAGAACAGACACAAATGTCAGCAGTGTGTAACTCAAAGAGATGCTGACCTAGAAAGGGGGTAAAGTTCAGAAATTAAGACAGTGAGCATAAAACCAGACCGGACATGCAATTTTTGCTCATCAATTATTGGGCAGGGGTAGTTCATTTATTTTTGACTTTACTTTGCCCTCGGTTTTGTCCAAAATGAAACAATTTTGTTTTTTCTTGCGGGTCAGGGGTACGTCGTGGGAGATCTACTATAATACCCCATGCATGAAGTAGCTGCATACAGCCTTCAATGGTAGATATGGCATAATGTTTTCCATTATAGGTGGTCAGTATAGTGTCTGGATGGCGCCATTTGTACGTAATATTCTGGTTGGATAAGGCTTTCGCTATAGTCTTGAGCTGTCTTCTCATTTGCAATGTAAATTGCGAAAGACCAGTGGATAGTTGAATATCTGAGTACGGTGCCGGGAGAGTTGTTAATTCCCAAGATTTCGAGAGGACTTGTTCTTTGCCTTGATAGAAGTGAATCCGTAAAATGACATCCCTAGGAATCGATTCTTCTAGATGACGCAGTTTGGGGATCCTGTGAATACGGTCAATGGGTGAGTTCAATCGGGGATAATTCTGGTAGTAATGTAGAAAACATTGTGCTTGCATAGTTACGCAATTCCATGGGCAGAACGGGCTTCGGCACTCCTCTTATTTTGATGTTATTATGGCACGAGCAGTCTTCGAGGTCCGCCAACTTTGCTTTGACCCACAAAGAATCATCTTTTTGTTCCCCGTACGCATCCACTAGATCATTTACTGTTACAGTGCATTCCTCCATTTTGTTTAATTTCTAGGGAGAATTTATGAATTAAGGAGGATAGATTTGACACAATTGAGGATTGCAATGACATAAGCATATCGTTCATTGTGGTATCCAGTACCGGTTGTCCTGATGTTGGGAAAGCGGCTATGGATGATTGTAATGAAGATATTGCACTATCACTATGCAAGCCTGTATTCAATGCGTCAGCGGCCTGGTGAGAAAGATCCATCTTCATCCACGATTTTGCAGGACTCTGAGAGGTCGGAGATGAATGAGAGGAACCATGGGCATAAGAGGATGTTAATCCTGCTTCTATTTCATTTGGATGGCCGTCCGGAAGGCCTGTATATGCCTCCTTATTTTTCCCCTCAGCTCCATTTTGGATTTGTTTCTGCGTGCTGCTCTGTTTAAAATAGATGGATGTGAGCTTTTTTGGGTCCTGTTCTTGGCCCCGTTTATGGGACATCGTCACCACTGGTGTCACGGGAGTACGGCGGTATGGTCAGTGATGCAGTAGAGTTGAAAACCTGCCCGTTATCTGCTTTATTCTGGTCAGTTGTGGAGAGCTCATCTTCTTCCGCGCACAAGGCACACCCCCTAAATGTATGCATTTTTCATTGTTAGATTTGTACATAAACAAACAAAACAAATTCATATTTTGAACCTTTCATTAGACAGACATTTACTTAGCTGTATATTTGTTACACAGAATGTGGGACCGTTAAAAATTTAATATTTCACCAAAATAATGTCTAACTTTGTCTAATAGCACCTTTGCATAAAGCTACAGCTCGAATATATCGGGATGAACCCTTCATTACTGGGTCCAGCTTGCATAAATATATTACAATGGCTTGTTTTCTATCATGCTGTTTGTGTAAGAACTCTAAGTATCATGTGTCAAAAAGACAACTTTTTCCTGGCAAAAGCAAGTTATTATAAGACCTTTAGATTTCATCTTTGCAGAAAAAACCTTCTTATGTATCCCATCCATCTTGGCTTTGTTAAATATTATGGCAGCTGTATTCCAATTAACAACCTCATCTTAATCTTTTTTTTTTCTCAATAAAGGTAAAATTCCAAAATTGTTATCTTAATCTAAACTAATCCCATTTTACAAATTTCCCCAATAACCTGGATTTCATTTCCAACCAAAGGTTGCCTAAACCAGTTTGAATATATCTATATTATTAATACAATTGTTAAACTCATATCAGAAATTAATACTCAAGTGATAATCTCAATATCACACCCTAATTCTAATATACATCCGGATATATTTCCTTAAATTTGGACATTTTCCACGATGAAAGGATATTCAATTTGTGTAATACACAGTTAAATGTAACCTTCATTTTACCATGTTTGGAAAACAGATTCAAAATAATTGTGATCACATTGTTTATCATTCGATTAATTAACCCGGCACATTTTGTTATAAATGTTTTGTCTAAAAAACTGAAATTGGCATGGTGTCCTTCCAGCTTATCACTGATCTCTCATCCCAGATACATTCTTTCATGATAGCGCAAAGGAGGGGGTCACATCTGCGTACATGACACACACAAAAGATAGAACTAAAGGTTCCATAAATATGAATATCTGATAAAATCGCTTTCATTTTTCCCATTTGTACACAATACATGTATATCATTCTCTCACTTTCTTTTAACTCTCTTTAATATTACCCTGCTTAAATTCTTATTTCCTTATTTTTTTCTGATATCCTTTACATCCCATGCATTGTAATCCCATACTTCACATACTCTAGCTTCTATGATTCTATGATTCTATGATCAAATGGGCAGCCATAGTGCTCATCCCATCTTTCCTCTCTGACAACATATAAAGTATTCTGTTTTGAGTTTACTAGTTGTAGTGCCTGACCCCAAATTCATCCCACAACTTAACATGAAAATGTCCCTTTCTGTCTAGTGTTAATTGTCACCCTTGATCCATCCTGCTCACATAGATGTTTCTCTAGATGTTTACTCTGCATGATTCTTAGTCTCTGTGGACTTTGGTGGTAACCCTGTTACACACTGTCCACTTTAACCATTAATCTAGGGGCTCAGTATAGGTGGAATCACACCTTTGTTTCATATATTTTATAGCGCTTCTCTTGTGCTGGGCATTTTTGAGGGTCTCTTACCCTTCATTCCCTTACTTATACGCCTCTGTGAAGCCTCCCCTTTCCTTTTTTTCCTTCCCCCTCTCCCCCTTCCCCCCATTTTGGTGGGAGGGATGAGCGGGAGGAAATATCACTGTGGCAAACCAAGGATCACCCTCACAGAGAAAATATAGTCCTTTTAATTAGTCATAATCAAAGTCTCTGGTTCAAGCGCCTGCAATTGGTGCAAACGGTAAATACTGTATGAGATTAATATAAACAATAACTATTAAACTAAACTAATCTCTATATATTTTGATTTCTTTTTTTCTTTTGATATCCGGCAGAAATGTGATAAAAGTCGCCCTTTTACAATACTGTCCCCCCTGAAGAAAACCATAATTTTTAGAGAGTCGAAATGCATTGGGGTAGCAGGGTGCATTATTCTGTATGATCTAAAATTTATGAAAAAATTCTGAAGATTTTTGTAATCTCTTCATATGAACTTTGTATTCAATGTCGTATGTATTTCTATTTACTTAGCTGCTTCAATACATGTACACCAGAGCTTGAATTTTAAAATCATTGTGATTACAATGCTTTTTGGGTCAATAAAATAAATATTTTTTATCTAACATTGTCTCTCATTGCTGCTTAAAAACCCCAAGGGGAGTTTATTGTATTGTCTGTATACTTGCAAGCCGCTTACTCCCCCACCTGTCAGCAGAAGGCTCTGTCTAATCATTGCTTGTTCTTCCCCCTCCCTGGGTCACTCCTAACTACAGGAGCCCGTGCGCCCCCTGTTCTATCAGTATAGCTGAGGGATCCTGTCTTCCACCCTGCTGCAGGGGCCACTATGGTTCTCTGATTGGCTGGCTATGGCAGGGGAGAAGTGCAGTTGAGGGTTCTGTGTGTACTCACAATCCGCTTGCTGCCCCCCACCTCCTCCTGTCAGCAGCCGGCTCTGTCTAATTATGGCTTGTTCTTCCCCCTCCCTCTGGCTAAGCAAAACAAGCAGCCAATCAGAAGAGGCTTGAAGGGAATTATGGGACATATAGTCCCAAGGAATGAACTATTCACTGAAGTCCATAGTGCCTGACTATGCCTTGATTTAAAAGAAGGAGGAAGCAACATTTGCCAGGGCAAAAATTCACTAGAACAGTGCAGTGTTCTGGGGGAGTTAGTGAGAGGAACGTGTGGTACAGCCCCCCCCCCCCCCCCCCCCAGAGAGAGACTGATCTGCTGAAAAACAACCAAGCAAGCACCATGTGGGGGAGACTGCAAGAGCGAGAAGACCATGTTGCAGAGTCATTGCTAGGCTACAAACCTTGCTGCACTGCCTATTGTAGTTGTCATGGCCAACCCCAGAATCCTGATTGAAGGGACCACTGCTGCTGTGTCACTGGATCTGATAGGAGTGCTTTGCTACCACCACTAGAGAATGAGCCATTAGGAACTACCTAACCAGCTACCTTATAGCTGTGGTACCAGTAGCGGAACTCCCATGATCACAAAAGTTACATTTGTGACTGGGCCCTGGCATTCTGCCACTGTGGGGGGCCCAGATGGCAGGAAAGGAGCCCACTGCGTAACATGCCAGGGGCAGATCCCCGCCCTTACCCCAGCAGTGATCAGGTGGGTCCCACTGGAGTACTGATCATCCCTGAGGCAGAACCAGCTACTTGGCTCATAATGATTGGGTGGAATTCGGGGAGGGTTGCAGGAAAGAAATTTGCTTGGGGAGCAATTATTTTCTTCCGGGGGTGTCCCCGCCAGGAGAATGCAGTGAGTATTGTTAATGTCTGTAACAGCTGCTAACAATAATCACAGGTTATTGGTCGATCAATCAACTTGGGTACATTTAGCCTGCCCATACATGGTTCGAATCTTGGCAGGTGCATGCTGAACCTGATGAGATTCGAACAGACTATAGGTGGCTTTAGTCAGGGTGCAGAGCGGACTGGACTGAGGAATGGGCCGTGGCTGCTACTGAGCGGAGATATTAGAATAGGCAGCTATTGGGATTAATTTTCAGAGGATGCAGCATATCATTGACTGGTTTCTAGAGGTTACAGCACATAATTTCTGTTGCTGAGTGCTTGATAGAAGTTACTGCACATCCTTACCACTCACTGATTGCTTGCTAGAGGTTATGGCACATACTTACCACTCACTGATTGGTTCGTAGAGGTTACTGTACATCATTACCACTCACTGATTGGTTGCTAGAGGCTACTACACATTATTACTGCTCACTGATTGGTTGCCAGGGGTTACGGCACACAATTATTACTCACTGATTGGTTGCTATAGGTTAATGCACATCATTAACACTCACTGATTGGTTTCTAGAGGTTACATCACATCATTACGGCTCACTGGTTGGTTGCTAGAGGTTACATCACATCATTATGGCTCACTGGTTGGTTGCTGAAGGTTACAGCACATCATCTACTGATTGCTTGCATACCATGGACTGGGGAAGTGAGGGGTATTGGGACACAATTAATCCTTTCATTGCTGGCAGATGAGATGCCAGTTAGAAGTGCATGATTAATCCTTTCAGATCTGTGTTGGAAGTGTATGATTAACCATTTCTTTGCTAGAAAAACCCTAGTGGAAACACACCACTGTTTACAACTATACTACTGGATAGGTAGCATCATGCCACTACCCATCCCTAGCCCACACAACACATACAGTTTAAATGTATCTCCCAAGAATGTTTTTGAAATTATTGATGTTTTGCCCATGTTGCCCTCAAAGTCAAAGTTCTCCCCACTGAAAGGTATTTTTATTATTACTGGAAATGTCCCACATCACAGTACCCAGCTCCCCATGCTATTTGTTTGCCAATTCCCTGCCTATTAGTCTTGCAAATAGCCAGAATTGATTTTATCTATACCATCAGGAAACTTGTCATCAAGTCATCACAAAAGTGAGTTTCTTTAGACAGGAAGTGGCTGATTGAGTCTGCAGAAGATCAGTAATAGAAATTATTTGAACCGATTCCATGCTCAGTCCATATGTTGCTGGTTAGAAGTTTACTGAGTGGTTGGATTAATGGGGTGCACCTACTATCGCCAAGCCCTGATGCTCTGGCTGTGTGGGAAAATTGTATATATATAAGGCCTCATGCACACTGGACATTATTCAAATTCCAGTAGTATTAGCTGTAGAAAGCTGTAGCTGTAGAGTGAGTTTTGCAGTGTTTTTGCAGTAGTGTTTTTCAGCGGTTTTTAGCTTTTTTAGCAAGACTTTACTCCCATAAAAGCTTATGGCTCAAAAACACTGATAAACACAGCATTTTTAAGCTTTTATTAGAGTTAGAGGTTACAGCACATGATAATCTCATAGTGCTGGGTTTTTTTCCAGCCAGAAAATGCCCCTGCCAAAAAACACTAATGGCCTATGTGTGAATGGATGCATATGACAACATGCTGGGGAGTTTACTGGCTGCAGAAAAAAATTCATGAAGCCAAAAACAGCAGCTGTAAAAACGTTCAGTGTGCATGAGGCCTTAGTGGTATGCTACTGCTTCTAAATATGATAGGGGATCTGGTTGTTGATGACCATGGCTCTTTCACACTCCCATTTAGGTGTCAGACAGGGATCCCTGGCTGATAGCTGAATGTTAAGTAATGGGCTGGCATCACTAATAATGTATGGATACATACTTGAACAAGCGCTGGATACAACAATTGTTTTTAAATAAACTATACATACTTTTGGTATTGGAACTCGAGTGTGGATTGACTTAATAACTTGCACAGGAACTTTCAAGGTTACAACTTAATATTATAGTGTCCCTCTATGTGCTAGTGGCTTTCTATTATTATTATAAAGGATTTATATAGAGCCAACAGTTTGCGCATCTCTTTACAACAAGAGGGCAGACAGTACAATTACAATACAATTACATACAAGAGAAATCAGAGGGCCTTGCGTGTTAGAGGTTACAATCTAAAAGAGAGGGTGTCGACAAAGAATAGAATTTATGAGGAACCCCATCATAATTATTATTTTTCTTTTTTTTTCCATCAAGGATAAAGGTCCGGTGTTCATTTTGGGGCGAATCCTACACAATTTTTTATTTTTTTGCAGTGGGTCCCCCATTAACATTTATACCAGACTTAAATCTAGGAAAAAGGGTCTGGTATAGATGAAGGGAATCCCTAGCTGACTGTTTACAAACAGAAGGAAACAAACATGAGCTTTTATATACCAGTAACTTATAAGGCACCCCAACCTTTTGAAGAGTAAGGGCCACTTAAGCGACATGGTAACCAGTCGTGGGCCACAATGAGCGTAGTGGGCAGACAACAGGTCTGTGTACACTCTGCATAAGCAGAGCAGACACGGACACAACCTACTTTACTCTATGGGCCCCTCAATCTGCCCAGCTGTTTTTTTTTTCTTTTAGCGGATCGGATTGAAGATATGCAGGTGTAAACGGACACAAGTCTGTTTACATTTGCCGCTCCTTAGAGGTGAATAGAAGGTCTGATTGGGTTGGACCAATCATGTGAAAGGGGCCTAAGGCTGCTTTCACACTGATGTGATGTGGTCTACCCAGAGCAGTGCACCTCTGGCTTTCCTGTGGGTTAGCTGCACTTTGTCATAGAATTCTATTATATCCTGCAGGTGTTGTGCACTTTCTGAAAGCATACCAAACCCGTAAGTAATAACAGAGGTCTATGGCTCTGTGTAATTTGAAAGCAGCCTGTTAACCACTGCAGGACAGATATGCCCATATATACACTGTGATTATAGAATTAAACATACCTTTAACCACTTGCCGCCCGCCCTATAGGCAATTGACGGCGGCAAAGTGGTTTCATAATCCTGACCGGACGTTATATGACGTGATCAGGATTATGAGCCGCTGCGCGCCCCCGGGGGCGCGCATCGCAGCGATCGTTGTTGCGGGGTGTCAGTCTGACACCCGGCAACTACGATCTCGGTAAAGAGTCTCCGACTGAGACTCTTTACCATGTGATCAGCCGTGTCCAATCACGGCTGATCACAGTGTAAATGGGAAGAGCCGGTGATCGGCTTTCCCGCGTCTGTCAGACGCGAGTAGAGGAGAGCCGATCGGCTGCTCCTCTGACAGGGGGGGTCTGTGCTGATCGATTATCAGCACAGCCCCCCCGAGGATGCCCACACTGGACCACCAGGGACGCCACCAGACCACCAGGGAAAAGGTAATAAATGTCATAATCCTCCCTAGACCACCAGGGATGCCAGTCAGCACAATGGGTGCCAATCAGTGCCCATAATGGATGCCAATCAGTGCCCACAATGGGCATCACTGATTGGCATGCATTATTGTTTGGCACTGATTGGCATCCATTACTATAGTATAACACCGATGCCGCCTATGAGTGCCCACCTGTGCCGCCTATGAGTGCCCACCTGTGCCGCCTGAGTGCCCACCTGTGCCGCCTATGAGTGCCCACCTGTGCCGCCTATGAGTGCCCACCTGTGCCGCCTATCCATGCCCACCTGTGCCGCCTATCCATGCCCACCTGTGCCGCCTATCCGTGCCCATCCGTGCCGCCCATCTGTGCCGTCCATCCGTGCCAGCTATCAGTGCCAATTTGTGCCACCTATCAGTGTCCGTCCGTGTCGCCCATCCGTGTCGCCCATCCGTGTCGCCCATCCGTGTCGCCCATCAGTGCCGCCTATCAGTGCCACTTCATTGGTGCCACATTGGTGCCCATCAGTGCCGCCTTATCAGTGCCCATCAGTGTAGCCCCATCAGTGCCCATCAGTGAAGGAGAAAACTTACTTATTTACAAAGTTTTGAAACTGAAACAAAAAAGAAAAAAAATTTTTTCAAAATTTTCGGTATTTTTTTATTTGTAGCGCAAAAAATAAAAACCGTAGAGGTGATCAAATACCACCAAAAGAAAGCTCTATTTGTGGGAAAAAAATGATAAAAATTTCATTTGGGTACAGTGTAGCATGACCGCGCAATTGTCATTCAAAATGCGACAGCGCTGAAAGCTCAAAATTGGTCTGGGCAGGAAGGTGTTTAAGTGCCCTGTATTGAAGTGGTTAATAACAGTCTTCAATAAGGGTATCGCCAGCTGTTGCTGTTCCAGGCAGAGTGAATTTGGTAGCACTCTGCCTGTGACAGGAGGTGGCGCTATACAGGAAGCATCGTCTTATGTGGCTCTGCTACGCAACCGCTGGCTTCCTCTACCATCGGCTTCATTCACAACACTGCTGCTCTGGGATGCCAGGTTGGGAACCTGCGATCTGGGCTTGCCAACCAGCCATCCCAGAGCAGGAGGTCGCGGGCCACATCAGAGGGCTCCGCGGGCCACATATGGCCCCCGGGCCACTGGTTGGGCACCCCTGTTATAAGGCATTTTTTTTTTTCATTTGTAAGTATCAGTTTTGCTGTAGTAGGTTGTACACATTTGTACAGATGAGGTGCTTCACGGAGAGGTTAATGGCATGGCCCAAGAATATTATTTAAAATAATTTTTAATTTTAATTTAATTTTTGAAATGTTTCACTTTGGTATGTTTGTCAGGGCAGTACCCAGCCCCCACAGCCCCCTCCCCCATGCCATTTGTTTGACAGCCACGACTCGCCTGTTAGCCTAAAAAATGGTTTTGGCTCCCACTGACTTCAATAGGGTTTGGATGCACAGTGCTAGGGCAAATCAAATGTAATTCCCTTATAGTTTACATTTACTTTGAACAGCTGGAAAAGTTGTCAAAACAGGCCTCTTTACCTTTTCAGATTTCTTCAGTCAGACTGTAGAAATAGAAATTCAATGTAAAAAAAAAAAAAAATAACAGGTATTTTTCTAAAGTGCTGCTTATAGCACACTGAGTAAAGATATCAGTTGACAGCATCTAAAGCTGGAACAGGTTTCTTATTTTGTTTTAACAAAAAACAAGCTTTTAGCATGCAGAGGTAGAGATAGATTGTCAGCAGCAAAGTATTTTTTTTTTAAAAGTCTCTTTTTTAACAGAAAAGTGGAGCCTTTAGTACAATGAATTTGAAAGCAAGCAGTCAGCTTCTTTAACAAGGGGGGCTGCAGATCCCCCCCATGTAAATCATACCCCTAATCATTCAACAAAAATAACCCCATGGGACAGTTTTTGACCAATCCTTTATTAAAAAATAAAAAAATTGTGTCCTTCGATGTAAATCCATCCTCAATCATGTTGCCCGCCAGACCCAAAAAATATAAATATAATTTTTAAAAAGCTCCCGCCTCAGTGGCACCACCCCCTTCTGACTTCACATGAAGTCATGTGACCCCCCCCCCCATGTTGAGGGCATGCAGCTCGCTTGTCCCTCTTTCCTGACCTGCCAGGCTGCATACCCAGGTTAAGGGTCTGGTATGGACAGGAGGAGCCTCACGACATTTTTTCTTTATCTTTTCAATAGCCAGGTGTCGGCAATTGTAACCTTGAGTCATTTTAAATAGGATTTGACTTTTTTTTCTGTAGAAAGGTCATTTTTGCAGTAGCATGTTTTATGCATGCTACAGATGCACCATTTTACCGGCTCATTAAGGGAACCCCTAAGCACCACATTTAAAGGAATTGGAATAGGAATTATTATTGCACTTTAAGCAACATTAAAATCGCTGCTCCTGAAAAAAATTATTATTTAACCACTTGCAGACCGGACCAATTTGCTGGTCAAAGACCAGACCCCTTTTTGCGATTCGGCACTGAGTCGCTTTAACTGACAATTGCGCGGTCGTGCGACGTGGCTCCCAAACAAAATTGACGTCCTTTTTTTCCCACAAATAGAGCTTTCTTTTGGTGGTATTTGATCACCCCTGCGGTTTTTATTTTTTGCACTATAACCAAAAATAGAGCGACAATTTAGAAAAAAACGCATTATTTTTTACTTTTTGTTATAATAAATATCCCCCAAAAATATATAAAAAAACATTTTTTTCCCTCAGTTTAGGCCGATACGTATTCTTCTACATATTTTTGGTAAAAACAATCGCAATAAGTGATTATTGATTGGTTTGCGCAAAAGTTATAGCGTTTACAAAATAGGGATAGTTTTTTTTTTAATACAAACATTTTTTATTGGGTGAGAAACAATATACACAGTAATGCACATATATACGTCTTGCGGCAGCAGTGTACCATGTTACAGTAAATCTCAGACGTAGTGAGACAATACAGTATAAAAAACAAAACAAAAAAAAGCACCATAAATTTTTTGTCTGTCATATATTTTCAGCATTGAGACTGTGCTTAACACATCTAAAGGCACTGTGCCAAGGCATCCGAGGTACCTGTGTAAGTCAACAAAACAACAAACTAAATTTTCTAATAACAACTGACCGTATCAGTAGAAAAAAAAAACATCATTATTATACTTCAGCCCTGTAGCGGCTAGTAGTCGCCCAACATCAAATGTTAGAGAATGTGTAGAGGTTTGGTGGAGTAGGCTACAAGATCAAGGTCCGGGAGACTGTTATGCCCCAGGAAAGGGGTTCAGGACCAGCTTACATTCAGAGATCCTCCCGAGGGAGGGGGGGAGGAAAAATAGGGATAGTTTTATAGCATTTTTATTAATAATTTTTTATTATTTTTTTTTTTTACTAGTAATGGCGGCGATCAGCGATTTTTATTGTGACTGCGACATTGTGGGGGACCCATCGGACATTTTTGACACATTTTTGGGACCATTGTCATTTATACAGTAATCACTGCTATATAAATGCAGTGATTCCTGTGTAAATGATACTGGCAGTGAAAGGGTTAACCAGTGGGTGGCAGTGTAGGGGTTAAGTGTTCCTAGGGGTGTGTTACTAACTGTGGGGGGGTTGGGCTTTCATTTAGTGAACATTGATCTCTGCTCCAATCACATGAAGCAGAGATCAGCCTCACTAGTTGCTAGGCAGAATGGAGAAATGTTGTTTACACAGCATTTCCTCCATTCGGCTGCTCCGTGAGACGATCGCGGGGATGCCCGCGGCGATCGAGTCCGCGGGTCCCGCGACCGGACTCACGGGGGTCCCGACCAGCGCGGGAGCGCGCTGCTGGCGGCACGCTCCCGATGGCAGGGCGGCATTGAATATTGGACATACCTGTACGCCAATATGCCTGCCCGTGCCATTCTGTCGATGTACATCGTCGTGCGCTGGTTGGGAAGTGGTTAAAAAAAATTGTTATTGATACATGCCCCCAGGGCAATACGCCTTTTTTGGCCAATTACTTTGGGTTAGAACATTTCTCCTGTTCGGGATTTCTGCTGCGAATAGAACAGTGGGGGTGTTAGGCCCATCCCTAGTTGCTTCCTTGCTTGCTTGGAGGGGAAACACTCACAGGCTTTACAGGCGGAGCTCCCAGAAAAGCGGACGCTCATGTGGATAAACATCCCTCACTTACATTTGTGTACTATTTTCATTGACGAAAATTGAAATTGATTTTCAGCATCGTTTTCATCAACTTATGAAAATGTTGAGCGATTTTCGTTTACTTTTCACCACTGGAAACATTCAGCTGATGAAAATTATAACAAAAATACGAAATTAACATTGCATAGCACACACTGGCCACCTCTACAATCTCTGTATTCCTCTGCTAAGAAGTCTGCCCACTGTCATACCCTCTGCCTTCCTCTCCTGCATATACTGCCCACTAAGATGCATTTTTAGCATTGTTCATACAATCCTTTAAAGTAGAATTCCATCTTTAACGTCACTCCAGATAGTTAATGTGGGCCAAGCTATCCCAAACAAACTATTTTCATTCTATGCAGTCACTGTGTGTAATGTAACGTACTGTAGTAGCATAAAATACAAACAGTAAGGAGCGATGTGTTCTGGCAGCACTACAGGTAACTTCCCATGCTACCAGGCTGAATGTTCCTCTTCCATTCAGTAGAGTCCTTGTATATTCAAAAAGAGTACAAGGCTTCCTTTGTGTAAAGGATGTAACAAGATGAGTCTGCCTGCCATAAATGTTTCCTCTCTGGTACCACATGTTCCAAGATACCTCAGAGCACCCAGTCATTAGCCGTAACTCAATGTAGGGTGAAAACAACAGGCAGTTTATTTAAAACATAGGTAGAGAGAGGTAACACTCAGGGGCAATGCCCCCTCCCTT
The DNA here is from genome assembly GCF_037356315.1 of Lithobates pipiens. Lineage (NCBI taxonomy): Eukaryota > Metazoa > Chordata > Amphibia > Anura > Ranidae > Lithobates > Lithobates pipiens. The sequence continues at coordinate 187,767,315 of NW_027507785.1, read as the reverse complement.
GGATTCAGGGTGGAGTAAACTGTCCAATCAGCAATAAGGAACACACAGGCATTGAAACATTTGAACAATAGACCCCCTTATCAGCAAGGAGGGCTGTTGGAGGAACTCCCCTCCCTCCCCCGACCCCAGGTTTACATCCCAGGAACACAAATAAAAACATCCATACCATAATACACTTCTCCTAAGGCAGACAGACACAACAGCACAATGGGACACAGCCACACCCCAAATGATCCCAGCAAACAGTCCAGAACAGCATGAGACAACACACAATATATACATATATACAATATTTCAGTGTGGCTGTACAGCCAGTCTGACTAGCACAGATCAGACCAGGGTTCTTGGTCACCCTGTGTCCCTAATTGACACAGGGTGATTTACACGTAGGTCGGGGGAGCCAGACTAGGAGCCTCCGGTGCTCTCCAAGGCAAGCTGGGCTCCACAAGTCCCCCGCCCCAAAGTGACTCCCGTTACACTTCTCCCCTTTTGGCAGAAGACTAACACAGCAGATCCCAAACGGCATAGTAGCCCATTATGCTTTACCTTTGCAGGGAGAAAAAGAGGAAGTAAACCCATCAGGGTTTACTTCCTCTTTAAAACTGCATTTGTTATTTACTTGGGCTATCTTTGTGTAATATTAAAATATGTTTGATAATATGAATACTTTAACAAGGTGGCCCCATGTCACCCCCCCCCCCCCATGTCAAGGAGTATGGGGTACATAGTACCACTCCCTATTCACAAAAAAAGTGAAAAAAGTGAATAAAGACAGTGCACAAGTTTCTTTATTGCAGTTTCAGTGCACAAGTTTCTTTATTTCTTTCTTGCTGCAGTACAACTCAAAATTCTCTGCAATACATTGTTTCCAAATCTTTGAATGTATTTTGTATTATCAATGTAAAGATCTTGTAAATACCTTTCAACAATCTTGTTAATTGTATTAAACTCTGGACTACATTCCATGGAAAACAGTGTTTTCATGTGTAGTAATCCCTTTCCTATCCTATTCCGTAGCAAATCTATTTTGACCTTGGATTTAACAATCACAAACTATTTTTTTTTAAAACAGACACTGATGACCCTCTGCCAAGAAAGCAAATACTGTATAACTCTCTGGCCTCTATTTCAAACTTCTATTAATTAGTATGGATGAAGATATCATACATTTAAGGCTGTTGTTCCATAAACTTGGAAAAAAATATGTTTGATGAGATCAAGGCATATTGAGATGCAAATAACTAAATATTTGTCTTTTGAACATATTCTAAGGGGCATTAGGACTAAACAAATCCTTCTTTTGAATTGTTTGATGAGGTTCTAAAAAAAAAAATATAGAGATTACCATTTGGTATACTCTTTATTTTATGGAACTTATAATTTATTTCAAGACTAAAGCTGGCTATACATTATACAATTTTCTTATTCAATTTCCTTCAACTATGTAGTGCAAGGGCCTGCCTGATTGCATACAATTTGAAAGTGTTTAGACCTCATATTAGACATGTGCACATGAAATATTTTGTTTCGGAATTTTGTTTTCGTCCAAAAAAAAAAAAATTATTTTGTTACTCCTGAAATTCGTTTTTATTTATTTTGTTTTGTTAAAAAACGCATTAGTCCGAAAATCCGAAATAATTAAGGTTGAATCTGTCATTGAAGGCTTATGGTGTCTGTCGAAAGTTCTAAGAAGATTCGACAGAGCAGCTAAACTGTACAATGCCATAATCGTACATTTCCAGTCGAATGTTCCGCCTACAAGCTATAATAGAATTCTAATGTTGTATGACACTAATAATAGTTATATTTATTAAATACTATTATTAAATACTAAAATTAGAATTCTTCAATAGCCTATGGGCAGAGCATTTGACCATAAATGTCCGCTCGCACCGACTGCTTCGTCGAATTTTCATGTCGAATCTTTTCTCTCTATGTCAAATAATCTTGGACTAATAGAGTTAGGATAGGCACATTCAACCTTTCTTGCTATTGTCTCTATAATGTTGAGTCTTTTCTCTCTATGTCAAATATAATGTCAGTGATAATAATGGGGGATTTTAACTACCCAGAAATTGACTGGAGTAATGGCACTGCTGGGACAGTTAAAGGGCAAAAAATGATAAACCTATTACAGGACAATTTTATGGTCCAGTTTATTGAGGCCCCAACTAGGAATGAAGCTCTGTTGGACCTGGTAATCTCAAACCATGCAGAGCTTATTACTAATGTCCAGATAAAGGAACACCTGGGTAGCAGTGATCATAACATCATTTCCTTTGATGTTAGCGCTAAACAAGAAATACATACGGGAAAGATAAAAACACTTAACTTCAAGAGAGCAAATTTTCCAAGGATGAGGGCTACTCTCCAGGACTTAGACTGGGAGAGAATATTCGCTTCAATGGGCACAGAACAGAAATGGGAATTCTTCAAAAAGACTGTTTGGGACCTCACTGCAAAGTATATTCCCATGGGCAATAAGTTTAAAAGGCTAAAAACAAAACCTATGTGGCTCACGGACAAAGTTAAAAAAGCTATAAACTGTAAGAGAAGAGCTTTTAAAAAATATAAAAATGAAGGATCACTAGTGTCATTTAAATGTTACAAAGAAATTAACAGAATATGTAAAAAGGAAATCAAGGATGCAAAAATTCAAAACGAACGACAGATTGCAAAAGATAGTAGGACAAACCCCCAAAAATTCTTCAAATATATTAATAGTAAAAAGGTCAAGTCTGAGCATGTAGGCCCTTTACAAAACAATCTAGTGTTGGTGACTGGGGACAAAGAGAAGGCTAATTTATTAAACACTTTCTTCAGCTCTGTGTACACAAAAGAGCATGGGGGAGCGCATGTCCATAATGGGGTTGATAGTGACACAGCCCCAAATGATCCACAATGGCTCAAAAGTGATATGGTCCAGAAATACTTAGATGGAATAAAGGTGGATAAAGCACCTGGCCCTGATGGCATCCACCCACGGATCCTAAAAGAATTGAGCTCTGTAATTTCAGAGCCATTGTATCTAATTTTTAGGGACTCATTAATGACGGGAATAGTCCCACTGGATTGGCGCAGGGCGAACGTGGTGCCTATATTTAAAAAGGGATCAAAGTCTTTACCAAGTAACTATAGACCTGTTAGCTTAACTTCTATAGCTGGGAAGATACTGGAGCGTTTAATAAAAGACCACATCGCCGAGTTCTTGCTGAACAAGAACACTTTAAGCAACAGACAACATGGATTCATGAAAGACAGAAGTTGTCAGACAAATCTGATTTCTTTTTATGAGGAGGTAAGTAAAACTTTGGACAGAGGGGTGGCAGTGGACGTGGTATACTTGGATTTTGCAAAAGCATTCGATACAGTTCCCCACACATGGCTCATGTGTAAGGTAAAGTCTACAGGTTTGGAAATATCAGTTTGTAAATGGATAGAAAATTGGCTAAAAGACAGAATTCAGAGAGTAGTGGTTAATGACTCTTAGGCCGCGTACACACGCGCGGACTGTTCGCCCAACTTTGTCCGTCCAACAGTTTCAGCAAACAGTCCGCTCAAAATTAGCATGGACGGACATGGCCACACACGACGAACGAACAGTTTGCTGAAACCGTGCGCGATGACGTGAACGGCACGTACGACGGGACGCAAAATACGACGTCCTATACACTGCATTATAGCTTTCGGCGTGAAAATCCTTTCTGAGCATGCGCGCAACTTTGTTTGACGAACAAGCCTACACACGAGCGGGCTGTTCGCTGAAACAAGGTTTCAGCGGACAGTTTTTTGGAAATTCCGAAAAACCTTGTCCGTCCAACTGTCCGCTGAAACTGTCCGCTGAAAGCCCACACACGAGCGGACTGTCCGCCCAAACACTGTTCAGCGGACAAAGTTGGGCGAACAGTCTGCCCGTGTGTACGCGGCCTTACTCTGAATGGTCTAAGGTTATCAGTGGTGTACCCCAAGGTTCAGTGCCGGGACCCTTACTTTTTAACATCTTTATAAATGATATTGGGTCTGGGATCAAAAGTAATATTTCTGTCTTTGCAGATGACACCAAGATATGCAGTGGAATAACGTCCTTACAGGATGTCTCCAATTTACAAGCCGACCTCAATACACTGTCTAATTGGGCGACTATGTGGCAGATGAGGTTTAATGTTGATAAATGTAATGTTATGCACTTGGGGCCTAAGAATATGCATGCATCATACATGCTAGGGGGAGTACAACTGGGGGAATCCATAGTGGAGAAGGATCTGGGGGTTTTGGTAGACCATAAGCTCAATAACAACATGCAATGCCAAGCTGCTGTTTCCAAAGCGAGCAAAGTCCTTTCTGGTATTAAGAGAGGTATGGACTCCAGAGAGAGAGATATAATTTTGCCCCTGTTCAAATCATTAGTAAGACCTCACCTGGAATATGCCGTTCAGTTTTGGGCACCAGTTCTCAAAAAGGATATCAAGGAACTGGAAAAAGTGCAGAGAAGGGCAACCAAACTGATAAGAGGCATGGAAGAACTCAGCTATGAGGAGAGATTAGAGGAACTAAATTTATTCACTCTTGAGAAGAGGAGATTAAGGGGGGATATGATCAACATGTTCAAATACATTAGGGGTCCATATAGTGAACTTGGTGTTGAGTTGTTCTCTGTACGGTCAACCCAGAGGACACGGGGGCACTCTTTACGTCTAGAGGAAAAGAGATTTCATCTTCAAGTACGGAAAGGTTTCTTCACAGTTAGAGCTGTGAAAATGTGGAATAGACTCCCGCCAGAGGTGGTTCTGGCCAGTTCAGTAGATTGCTTTAAGAAAGGCCTGGATACTTTCCTGATGGTACATAATATAACGAGGTACTAACATAGGTAAAGTTGATCCAGGGAAAATCCGATCGCCTCTTGGGGGATCAGGAAGGAATTTTTTTCCCCTGCTGTAGCAAATTGGAGCATGCTCTGCTGGGTTTTTTTTTTCGCCTTCCTCTGGATCAATTGTGGGCATAAAATTGGGTATCTGGATTGTACAATTATTTTTTATTTTATTTATTTGTTTTTAAGGTTGAACTGGATGCACTTGTGTCTTTTTTCAACCTGACTAACTATGTAACTATGTAACTATGTAAATCTTTTCTCTCTATGTAGCATAATCTTGAACTAAGGTTAGGCACATTTGACCACAGGTTCGATGGACACAGATCGCTCTTGTCAGTGTCATATCGAATCTCCTATCTATATTGAACTGTTGCAATGAAAACAAAAATAAAACGTTTGTTTATGTCAGATCTTTCGGTTTTCAGATTCGTTCGTTATCGTTTGCCAAAACGATAACGAAAATATCCGAAATTCAGATGAAAATGCATTCGGACGAAAGCGAATGCACATGTCTGCCTCATATTAGAAAATATATTTTTTTGTAAATCTAAAGGAAAATTGTATAATGTATGGCCAGCTTTAGGAGCTGGAAAAGTTGCAAAGCGATATCAAATTATTACAACAAGAGATTTCTCCATTGAAAGAAACATCAGATTTTTAGACTATGATTCTCATTTATGAAGAATTCCAGGTATGGATATTTCACAAATGGTTACATTGGTCCAGCTAAATGGCCGATACCCTTGGAAGCTGGAAATCAAGGAAGTAGACACCACTACTCCAGTGATCTCCACTTACTTCAGAGTCCTGCGCTGATGTTGAAGCCACTACTCTGCCTCTCTACCTCATCCAATCAGAGAATGCTTTTTATTCATTCAGAAATTGTGTTTTCTCAATGGTGTAGTATGAATACCCAGCCCTGTCCAACCATGTGTCTTTAAAATGTTTTATAATATTAATTATCCTCATAAATTAATTATATTTCCTCATGCAAAATTACAAAAATTGATGATTCAAAATCCATGAACATTTGATTAGTGTTCTGTGTGTCCATAAATAATAATTTAAAGTGCTCCGGTGACAAGTGCTATCAAATTAAGTGCTGTCCTTATGTGCCCTCACTCACCAACTCTTAGTGGGTTACATGTCTGTGTTAAAAAAATGGGGCTTTCAATTCTCCAGTGGGTAGCTGTGTCTTTTCCTCCTCAGAAATTCCAACAATTGGGAAACTAGACTCCTCGCATGTGGATTGGGAAATAGAACCAGGAAAGAACCATAGTGTAATTACATTTTTATTAGTATAAAAGCATATAAAAAGAAGATTTTACACTTACAAAATTCTCCTCTTGTATGTTAGCATGAAAAGACGCCCCTTTGTAACTCAAAACCACGTTCTGCGCTCCAATAATCGGACATGGCGTCACCGGAAATAGCCACGCCCTTGATGCGTTTCACTCAGCTCAGGAGAAATCCTCAGACATTAGGTCACGTGTGCTTATTGTAGTGCAGATCATGGTTTTGAGTTACAAAGGGGCTTCTTTACATGCTAACACACAAGAGGAGAATTATATACATGTAAAATCGGCTTTTTATATGCTTTTATACTAATAAAAACTGAATTAGGCTATAGTTCTTTCCTGGTTCTATTTCCCCATACATATATAAGGAGTCTTGTTTCCCAATTGTTGGAATTTGAGGAGGAAAAGACACAACTACCCACTAGAGGACTGAAAGCCCCATTTTTTACACAGGCGTATAATCCACTATACGTGGGTGAGTGAGGTCACATAAGGAGGGGAGCACAGCGGCCCTTAATTTGATAGCACTCTTCACTCGAGAAATTTAACCACTTCAGCCCTGAAGATTTTACCTCCTTCCTGACCAGAGCATTTTTTCAATTCGGCACTGTCGCTTTATCCAGAAATCAATGTAGAGAGAGAGATATCACCGCTCCAGGTAGGTCAAACAACAGTAGAAAACCTTCTCATCCAGCTTAGAATCCCAGGTGCCGGTAACGCATATAGCAATCAAAAACAGGAAGAAAGAAGATCTGGACAGCCACACTCAAAAAACTTTTTTTGCCTTTTATTCAAAAACTCTTGTGAACAAAAATACAAGCCACAGCAGGAACAGGCAGGAGCTAACATGTTTCACACTTCATTGTAGTGCTCCTGTGACAAGTATTATCAAATTAAGGGCTGCCATGCTCCCCTCCTTATGTGCGCTCACTCACCCACTTATAGTGGCTTATACGCCTGTGTAAAAAATGGGCTTTCAACTCTCCAGTGGGTAGCTGTGTCTTTTCCTCCTCAAATTCCGACAATTGGGACATGAGACTCCTCTCATATGTATGGGGAAATGGAACCAGGAAAGATCTATAGCCTAATTCAGTTTCTTCTTCTTTTTGATTACGACGTTGTACCCAAACAAAATTGGTGTCCTTTTTCCCACAAATAGAGCTTTCTTTTGGTGGTATTTCATCACTTCTGTGGTTTTCAAGCAATATTTTTTACTTTTTCCTATAATAAATATCCCCTAAAAATATATAAAAAAACTAATTTCTTTCTCAGTTTAGGCCGATATATATTCTTCTACATAAAAAAATTGCAATAATTGTATATTGATTGGTTTGCGCAAAAGTTATAGCGTCTACAAAATAGGGGATAGATGTATGCCATTTTTATTATTATTTTTTTTTATTAGTAATGGCGGCGACCTGCGATTTTTATCATGACTGTGACATGACTGTGACATATTTTTGGACACATCGGACACTTTTGACACTATTTTGGTACCATTGTCATTTATACAGCGATCAGTGCTATAAAAATGCACCCATTACTGTGTAAATGACACTGGCAGGGAAGGGGTTAAATGCTAGGGGGCAATCAAGGGGTTTAGTGTGTCCTAGAGAGGTGTTCTAACTGTAAGGGGGATGGGCTACCACTGACAAGACATAAATCACTGCTCCCTATGACAGGGAGCAGTGGATCTCTGTCATGTCACAAGGCAGCATAGGGAAATGCCATGTTTACAAAGGCATCTCCCGCTTCTGCCTCTCTCCACCACAGTTGCAGGCTGCTGGCGAACATTGAGTTCCCAGGACCCACAGGTGCGCACGCCCAATAGGCGGCATGTTCAAAGGGACGTACAGATACACCCATTTGCCTACCTGTGCCATTCTGCCGACGTACATCTGTGTGTGGCGGTCGGCAAGCGGTTAAAGGATTATTTATGGCCACACAGAGCATGGATCAAATATTCATGGATTTTGAATCATCAATTTTTGTCATTTTGCATGAGAAAATAGAATTCATTTATTAATTTACTTTGTATGAGGATATTAATGTTGAGCATCACAAAACATTTTTATGGCACAGGATTAGACAGTGCTGGGTATTCATACTTCACATTTCATAGGAATTTTCAGCCTATATACTAGCAGCAGTCTGATAAGATTAGTCACAGTATTTGCACATATTTCATAGCGTGGGGATCATAACATTTAAATGTTTTCTGAATGGTGCACATGCCGAGTAGCCAACCTCCTGTGTTTAGAATGCTGCAGGGCAGCCTCAGTGCAGGACCCAGAAGAAAGTGGAGATCACTGAAAGTAGGAGGGTGTACTTCAGTGATTTCCAGTTCAAATAGGCATTGGCCAGGTGAACATAACTACATCTGCTCAAGCTAGACCAACGTAACTATGTAAAAAAACATCCATACCTGGAATTTTTCTTTAAACAATACATTAGATATTATGGAAGAGGCAACTTTTTTTTTTTTTTCAAAACTAGGATTGCTTTTATTGAACGTGTATATGGTACAATTATATCAAGCACAAAACTAGGTCATAGAAGAATATCTACATACAAGGTAGCACGAATATGGTAGAGGCAACCTTTAAATAAAAAAAATTTAATGAAACAAGATAGATTATGAAAGAAAGAAGGCTTACGCTTGGATGAAGGTTCACAGACTTTAAAATCACATAAAGTTCAGCAGAGACAGTCTAGAGCAGTGATGGCAAACATTGGCACCTCAGATGTTTTGGAACTACATTTCCCATGATGCTCATGCGCTCTGCCGTAGTGGAGCATCATGGGAAATGTAGATCCAAAACATCTGGGGTACCAAGGTTCACCATTAATGCTCTAGAGGAAAGAAACATGTTAGTTGCACTGATACAGATATCACCTTGGCAGAAACAGATACAGATTCATCACCGAAATATGTTCAAATGACTGTCTTTAATGGGAGAAGCTCAATTACTGACTTAGGTGTGAACAAAAATAAAAAAATATGATAAAAAATTAAAAATGAGGCGAGGGGTTGAACATAGAATTTGCTAATAGTTGGTATAGTATATACCATATATATATAGTGTTCTTCAGGAAGAGTTTCGGATTTACTTATGATGTCCTCAATCTGTCAATTAGGAAATTATCAGATGATAAGAAAAGGTCATTATCTTAAGGTCTGAATTCTTGTCCAGTTAGTCATTTTGATTTATTTCTATAAGATTTTGTATAATAATAATTTTGCCGATAGTTTAGATGTTATTAGTAATTAAATACAGGCTCCCGCTTTAAGGCAGGGCAAATGGGGCAGCTGTTCTGAGCCCCATCAGTGTTGTGGGGCCCAAAGCAGCTGCCTCATACTTGCCAACTATCCCAGTTTAAATTCCATTGTCCCTTGAAGTTTTTGTCCCGTGCTGTGCCTTAATATCTCAGTGTGGAGTCCTGTTACCAATGCGGCCCAGCTCTGCCTTATTGATGTTTACAGATGACTCCCCTGCAAACCCTGTGTTTACATGTAAATAACCTGCATTGATATGTAAATATCGGCAGCATTAATATGTAAATATATATATTTATATATATAATCTCATGCCCCTGAGGTCATATTCACCATCACTTCTGCTGAATGCTGCCCACTGGGGAGGTAAGGGGGGGCATGATTGAAAGTCCTGCCTACAACTGGGGCCATTAAGCCTAATATCAGCCTTCTCTGCAAAGGTAAGCTAATTGGAGGTAGATCCATTTTTCACAAAAACACATTTGAATCCACGTGTCCGGTGCCCTGCATGTAGATTAGGGGCTGGGTGCATTGATTTGGGGGGCAGTGCCCCTGCACCCCTATGAATGGCCACCACTGGTCAGTACAGATCTCCTTGACAATGGTCATCAGTGAAAATGCCCCCTTACGTGGAGGTTATTGTAAATTCCCCCTTACACTGGTTGGTGTAAATGCTCCTATTACATTGGTGTCAGTGTAGAAATCCCACTTTACATTGGTGATCAGTGTAAATCGCCCATACTGTTGGTGGTCATTGTAAATTTCCTATTACATTTGGTGATCAGTGTAGAATCCACCACTATATACTTACCAAAGATTTCCACCTTTGATCTAAATGAGTCAGAATTTTCCAGTGTACTGCCTCCTAACTAATCCTATCCCCCCACCACTGCAACTTATCCCATCAACCCCCCAGCATTGCCCCTGATCACACCTCCCCCCCAGCACTGCCACTGATCCTAGGATCCCTAGGAGTTTTATGTCTATTGATGGGTCACCTCCCCAGTCCATAGTGTGCAGGCAGTGAGGAGATGATGTGATGTAACCCTTAGCAACCATTCAGTGAGCGGTAATGATGTGCACTAACTTCTTGCAACCAACCATTGAGCTGCAAGGATATGTGGTAACCTCTAGCAACCAACAGTGAGCAGTATTAATATGCAGTAACCTCTAGCAACCAATTAGTGAGTGATAAGGATGTCCAGTAACCTCTAGCAAGCAATCAGTGAGCAGTATTGATGTACAGTAATCTCTAGCAACCAATCAAGCATAAGTTATGTGCTGTAGCTAGCAAATAATTAGTGAGCTATAATGTGTGCTGTAACCTCTAGCAGCCAGTGAGTGGTAAGATACACTGTAACCTCTGACAACCAATCGCAATCGCTGCCTCATCTGACTCAGTAAACTGTGATTTTTTTTTATGTCTCAGAGCAGGTGGAGAACAGAATTGCATGGAGGGGGGCCCAAGGTCCAATCAATATTAACCCTTTCATGACTAAGCCTATTTTTGGAATTTGGTGTTTACAAGTTAAAATCCATATTTTCTACTAGAAAATTACTTGGAACCCCCAAACATTATATATATTTTTTTAACAGGGACTCTAGAGAATAAAACGGCGATTGTTGCAATATTTTATGTCACATGGTATTTGCGCAGCGGTGTTTTAAATGCAACTTTTTGGGAAAAGGGACACTTTCATGAATTAAAAAAAACCAAAACAGTAAAATGATCCCATTTTTTTTGCATAATGTGAAAGATAATGTTACGCCGAGTAAATAGATACCAAACATGTCACACTTTATAATTGCGCGCACTTGTGGATTGACGACAAAGTACGGTACCTAAAAATCTCAATAGGTGACGCTTTAAACATTTTTTACGGTTACCAGGTTAGCGTTACAGAGGAGGTCTAGTGCTAGAATTATTGCTCTCACTCTGACGATCGCGGCGATACCTCACATGTGTGATTTGAACACTGTTTACATACGCGGGCGCGACTTCCGTATGCGTTTTCTTTGCTTTGTGAGCTCGCGGGGACGGCGGGCGCTTTAAAAAAATTTTTTTATTTTTTAATTTATTTTATTTATTTTAAAATGACTAAATTGTTTAAAATTAAAAAAAAAATTTGATCACTTTTATTGCTGTCACAAGGAATGTAAACATCCCTTGTGACAGTAATAGGCGGTGACAGGTACTCTTTATGGAGGGATCGGGGGTCTAAAAGACCCCCCACCCCTCCTTTACACTTCAGTGTATTCAGATCGCCGAAAACGGCGATTCTGAATACCGGATATTTTTTTAAAACCGGCGCCATTGGCAGCCGAGTAAACGGGAAGTGACGTCATGACGTCGCTTCCGTGTTTACTATGAGGAGACTGGAACGAAGCCGATTACGGCTTCGTTCCAGTTCCTCCCCAGCGGCCGGAGGCAGCGCAAGTTGAATCGGTGCTCCCGATCGAACGGGAGCACCGGTAACAGCGGCGGGAGGCGGCGGGAGGGGGGACGTCCCCTCCCGCTCCTCCGGCATAACAGCCGAGCGGCTTTTAGCCACATCGGTTGTTATGGCTGGATAGCCAATCGCCCGCTGAACAAAACGGTACCGGGATGATGCCTGCAGGTGCGGGCATCATCCCGGTATACCCCCCGGAAGCCGAGTACGCAGATCTGCGTACGCTCGGCGGGAAGGGGTTAAAGACAGCCCTGGATAGGTTCTGTAGGTGTGTTATTAAAGAGGATGTCCAGCCTGGGCGAAAAAAATTAAGCCAGCAGCTACAAATACTTTAATATTAGGGCACGTACCTGTCCAGGGAGCCCGCAACGTCGGCACCCCAGATGATCTTCGGCTCGACTCCCGGGGTGCCGCTGCTCCCATTCCTGGTAAGGGAACCAAGCAGTGAAACCTTTCGGCTTCACTGCTGGTTTCCTACTGCACATGTGCAAAGCATGCTGCGTGTTCTAATTGGCCCGCCAGTGGAAGAAGGAGGAGGGGGCCAAACTTCCATCAAAAAACAGGTCTCCGCCCCCCTCCCCCTGAAAGATGCCAAATGTGACACCGGAGGAAGGGAGGAAGCATATAAGCGGAAGTTCCACTTTGGGTGGAACTCTGCTTTAAGTTGAATTTGTATGCAAGTTGGAAGTTACTTTTTTTAAGGGTAACTCTAGCCAAAATAATAATTTTTACGTTTTTGGGATAGCATAGGGAAGGGTTAAAACGCTTTTTTTGTTATCTGTGCCCCTATTCAGAAGATTTCACCTCACTTTCTGTCCCTGTTACAATTGGATTTTGCTTCAGTAGAGACACATTTTCCCCATGATAACTCTTAGCCCTTGTACACACGGTCGGACATTCCGACAACAAAATCCGTTGGATTTTGTCTGAAACTGGTGTTGCATACACACGGTTGGACAAAGTTGTCGGAAAATCGGATCGTTCGTAACGTGATGACGTAATTTAGTTACGACGGGACTACGTTCAGGCTAGTAGCCAATAGCTTTGGTCTAGGAATTTGATCTGAGCATGCGTGGCACTTTGTCCGATCGGAATTCTCTACAAACGATCGGAAAAAGTCCAATCAGATCATGTTGTCAGAAACAGTCCAATGGAGCCCACACATGGTTGGATTATCCGACAACACACTCCGATCGGACATTTTCTGTCGGAATGTCCGACCGTGTGTACAAGTGCTTACAGGAGTGAATTTCTCTTACTAGGGGTAGATTTCCTCACACTTTTTGTTGTCTCCTATTTCTAAGTATGAGTCTTTTGTAAGTCAGATGTATATACAGTGGTGTGAAAAAGTGTTTGCCCCCTTCCTCATTTCCTGTTCCTTTGCATGTTTGTCACACTTAAGTGTTTCGGAACATCAAACCAATTTAAACAATAGTCAAGGACAACACAAGTAAACACAAAATGCAATTTGTAAATGAAGGTGTTTATTATTAAAGGTGAAAAAAAATCCAAACCATCATGGCCCTGTGTGAAAAAGTGATTGCCCCCTTGTTAAAACATACTATAACTGTGGTTGTCCACACCTGAGTTCAATTTCTCTAGCCACACCCAGGCCTGATTATTGCCACACCTGTTCACAATCAAGGCATCACTTAAATAGGAGCTGCTTGACACAGTAAGGTCCACCAGAAGATCCTTAAAAGCTACACATCATGCCGAGACCCAAAGAAATTCAGAAACAATTGAGAAAGAAAGTAATTGAGATCTATCAGTCTGGAAAGGGTTATAAAGCCATTTCCAAAGCTTTGGGAATCCAGCGAACCACAGTGAGAGCCATTATCCACAAATGGCGAAGACATGGAACAGTGGTGAACCTTCCCAGGAGTGGCCGGCCGCCCAAAATTACCCCAAGAGCGCAGCGACGACTCATCCAAGAGGTCACAAAAGACCCCACAACAACGTCCAAGGAACTGCAGGCCTCACTTGCCTCAGTTAAGGTCAGCGTTCATGCCTCCACCATCAGGAAAAGACTGGGCAAAAATGGCCTGCATGGCAGAGTTCCAAGGAGAAAACCACTGCTGAGCAAAAAGAACATCAAAGCTCGTCTCAATTTCTCCATAACACATCTTGATGATCCCCAAGACTTTTGGGACAACATTCTGTGGACCGATGAGACAAAAGTGGAACTCTTTGGAAGGTGTGTGTCCAAGTATATCTGGCGTAGAAGGAACACTGCATTTCATAAAAAGAACATTATAACAACAGTAAAATATGGTGGTGGTAGTGTGATGGTCTGGGGCTGTTTTGCTGCTTCAGGACCTGGAAGACTTGCCGTGATAAAAGGAACTATGAATTCTGCTGTCTACCAAGAGATCCTGAAGGAGAATGTCCGACCATCTGTTCGTGTACTCAAGCTGAAACGAACTTGGGTTCTGCAGCAGGACAATGATCCTAAACACACCAGCAAGTCCACCACCGAATGGCTGAAGAAAAACAAAATGAAGACTTTGGAGTGGCCTAGCCAAAGTCCTGACCTGAATCCTATTGAGATGTTGTGGTATGACCTTAAAAAGGCCGTTCATGCTCGAAAACCCTCTAATGTAACTGAATTAGGACAATTCTGCAAAGATGAGTGGGCCAAAATTCCTCCAGGACGCTGTAAAAGCCTCATTGCACGTTATCGCAAACGCTTGGTTGCAGTTGTTGCTGCTAAGGGTGGCCCAACCAGTTATTAGGTTTAGGGGGCAATCACTTTTTCACACAGGGCCATGATGGTTTGGATTTTTTTTCACCTTTAATAATAAACACCTTCATTTACAAATTGCATTTTGTGTTTACTTGTGTTGTCCTTGACTATTGTTTAAATTGGTTTGATGTTCTGAAACACTTAAGTGTGACAAACATGCAAAGGAACAGGAAATGAGGAAGGGGGCAAACACTTTTTCACACCACTGTAACTTGGGGACTGCCTGTAAATGGTATAAGAGATGCCAGGCTTATTTGGATGTGACCAAGCTTGGTTTCCATGGGTTATGTAGTGTCTGAAGTATACCATCTGTCCTATATGACAGTGCAGTGCCCTGTCATGGTGTTAAAAGGGTTGTGTGTCTTCCAGACTTCTCAACTAGGTAGGCTGAGAGGTTCCAGGGTTCTTGTCTCATTCAGAGGAAACCATTTTTTCAGTTCTCATTGGTTGGTGAAACCCAGTTTGGGACCAGAAGCCCAGAAATTTTGTAGAGCTTAGGAAGAAAGGACATCTCCAATCCTGGGACTAAGTTTTGCAGGTAACTTGATTGTGCAGGTGTTCACACCTGTTGTAGAAAGCGGCCTGACAGTAAATCAGGGCTACACCCTCCCGAGGAGTCCATGTGGTTGCAAGGGAGCAATCTGGCATGCATGTCTGAAAGTTGCTGATGGTGACAAAGCTACAAAGAGCTAAAAGAGAGTAAGATGTGACAGAGCTGAGTCAAAGCAGCTGCAATAGTTGGTCTGTGGGATCAGACCTAAGGCCTAGGCTTGAGGCCTGAAGCAGGTATGTGGCAAAAATGGGCCAGGAGACTGAAATTGCTTTTCACTGAGGCCGCGTACACACGCGGGGACTGTTCGCTCAACTTTGTCCGCTGAACAGTGTTTCGGCGGACAGTCCGCTCGTGTGTGGGCTTTCAGCGGACAGTTTCAGCGGACAGTCTGACGAACAAAGTTCCGAAAAACTGTCCGCTGAAACTTGGTTTGAGCGGACAGTCCGCCCGTGTGTAGGCTTGTTCGTCAAACTAAGTCTCGCGCATGCTCAGAAAGAATTTACACGCCGAAGGTTGCATTGCAGTGTATAGGACGTCGTTTTCTAGTCCCGTCGTACGTGCCGTTCACGTCATCGCGCACGGTTTCAGCGGACTGTTCGTTCGTCCTGTGTGGGCAAGTCCGTCCATGCTAATTTTGAGCGGACTGTCCGCTGAAACTGTTTGACGGACAAAGTTGAGCAAACAGTCCCCGCGTGTGTACGCGGCCTGATAGTGGAAACCACTACGAGGACTACTGATTTTTTCTTTAATAAAAGTGGGCCAACTAGCCCCAAAAAACTGCATTGCTGAAGTGGACTGAACTCACTGCGAAGCTCTACCACTGAGCTAAACAACCCCCAAACCATTATACCTGGAAAAGAATAAGTTCCGTTTATTTAACCACTTCCCGACCAGCGCACGACGATGTACGTCGACAGAATGGCACGGGCAGGCATATTGGCGTACAGGTACGTCCAATATTCAATGCCGCCCTGCCATCGGGAGCGCGCCACCGGCGGCGCGCTCCCGCGCTGGTCGGGACCCCCGTGAGTCCGGTCGCGGGACCCGCGGACTCGATCGCTGCGGGCATCCCCGCGATCGTCTCACGGAGCGGCCGAATGGAGGAAATGCTGAGTAAACAGCATTTCTCCATTCTGCCTAGGAACTAGTGACGCTGATCTCTGCTCCATGTGATTGGAGCAGAGATCAGTGTTCACTAAATGAAAGCCCAACCCCCCCACAGTTAGTAACACACCCCTAGGAACACTTAACCCCTACACTGCCACCCACTGGTTAACCCCTTCACTGCCAGTGTCATTTACACAGGAATCACTGCATTTATATAGCAGTGATTACTGTATAAATGACAATGGTCCCAAAAATGTGTCAAAAATGTCCAATGGGTCCCCCACAATGTTGCAGTCACAATAAAAATCGATGATCGCCGCCATTACTAGTAAAAAAATAATAATAAAAAATTATTAATAAAAATGCTATAAAACTATCCCTATTTTGTAAACGCTATAACTTTTGCGCAAACCAATCAATAATCGCTTATTGCGATTTTTTTTACCAAAAATATGTAGAAGAATACGTATCGGCCTAAACTGAGGGAAAAAAATGTTTTTTTATATATTTTTGGGGGATATTTATTATAACAAAAAGTAAAAAATAATGCGTTTTTTTCAAAATTGTCGCTCTATTTTTGTTTATAGCGCAAAAAATAAAAACCGCAGGGGTGATCAAATACCACCAAAAGAAAGCTCTATTTGTGGGAAAAAAAGGACGTCAATTTTGTTTGGGAGCCACATCGCACGACCGCGCAATTGTCAGTTAAAGCGACGCAGTGCCGAATCGCAAAAAGTGGTCTGGTCTTTGACCAGCAAATTGGTCCGGTCTGAAAGTGGTTAAAGACCATACTTTAATTCTAGTTCTTTGGGCATCTATTAAACCCTTTGTTTCCTTGCTTTTTTTCTTTCTTTCTTTGTGGTTGACTTGAGTTTAGCAGTTCATTTGTACTGCTGTTCCATCCAGTGAAATTTTTTGGTTTTATTTTCTTTGCTGTTTTTTTTTTTTTTGTTGGTGCCTTTTTTAAGTTTGGGATGCTCAAAGCAGAGCATTTACTTATTGCTGGTCATCTGTTCTTGGAGCTGCTTTTTAGTGAGAAAAACAAAAGTACAAGAACAGTCTGCACTGTTTACACTGCTGTGTAATCTGCACTATTCACTAGTACATTTTGGCCAACTTTCCTTGTAGCAATTCTGCCATCATAGGTGTCTAGTAAATTTAGCTCTCCTGGGCAGTAGTTTTGCTCAGACCAATTTGTAGTTTCTCACTTGGTTTGCTCTAGGGTTGCACGATACTGATACTGGTATCGGTATCAGTGCTGATACTAGGCATTTTCGTGAGTATCGGTACCCGAGAAAATGCTCCGATACCCTATCCCAATACCGGAGGTGACCTGAACTGGAAACATCAGTCGCAGCCTGTCAGGGGTGGGAGGGGAGCCTCTGAAAGTAGGCTGCACTTTCTCTGACCTGACCCTGATGCCTGAATGCCGACGCCTCCGGATGATCTGGCAGCAGAGAGGCAGCGCTTGCAGTGGGGGATGTCTGTGCAAGAGCTGGCCAGCTACTTTACATTAGTACAACAATGATCGGTAAGGCATGTGCACTATGTACCTTTTAAGGGAGGGGGAGAAGATGAAGGTAGTAGAGGCGGTGTTAGCATGAGTCAGAGCGGAGGAGGGGTGGATAGTGGATCATGTGGATGAGAATGCAGTGGAAAGGAGTGGTGGAGGAGAACTGAACCCTGCACTCTGCCTGTTCTGTGCCTGAACCCTGCACTCTGCATGTTCTGTGCCTAAACCCTGTACCCTCCTAACCCCTTGTAGTATGCCCTCCTGCCTCCTGTTCTGTGCCCTCCCTGTGTTGCATCCTGATTCCCTCCACCAGCTGTCACCTCTGCCCCCATGTCTCCCAATGACCCTCCCATCCCCACCCTCTTCCCCCCAATGATCACAGCCTTTTCCATCCCAAATCTCCCACCCCACAATCCCTATTTTACCCAAACCTCAACTACCCAACTACCCAGCCCTCACTAAACCCTCTACTTCCACCTTGCCCTTACCCTGCCCTCACCCCAGCTTCACCCAACTCCCTAACAACTCCCCCTGCTCCCAAACCACACCCCCACCTACTCTTACTAGGCGATAGGTATCAGTAATTCGTATCAGTGAGTACTTGAAAAAAAGTATTTGTACTTGTACTCTGTGTTAAAGTGGGTATAGGTGCATCCCTAGTTTCTTCCCTAGGTTTAGGATTGCTACAGTACCATGCTGCTGTCACTCGCTAGTGACTAGGCTGT
The DNA here is from genome assembly GCF_037356315.1 of Lithobates pipiens. Classification (NCBI taxonomy): domain Eukaryota; kingdom Metazoa; phylum Chordata; class Amphibia; order Anura; family Ranidae; genus Lithobates; species Lithobates pipiens. The sequence goes on along the minus strand of NW_027507785.1, from coordinate 187,748,776 downwards.
CACTAGCTGTCACTAGCACTCAGGGAAAAAGTTATGGGAGCCATGACAATCTTGTACTATTAAGCATTCATGTCCCCTCTGATAACCACTAGGTTGTTCATGGCAAGTGGTGCATACATATTCAAGGCTATAAATGTTTGGAGAGTTGCCTAATGAGCTCTCTGACCCCATGCTGTGGTTGGATAGGTGTGTGCAATGGTTTGTGCTGTGTAGGTCAAAACCTGTGTGAGGCCTAACACAGAATTCCTCAAACTATCTTGCCTGGTCAAGGAGGGTACAGCACCCAAGGTGGCAGAGCCTAAAGATGGAAGTCCTGCTTGAGGGTGATTGGTGTCTCTGAGGACCCTCAGAGGATCATGGGGCTCCCTTGGACAAAGGAGAAGCTAGTGGAGTCTGGAGATCTGATACCAAAAGAAGACCTAAACCGTAACCCATTCTCCCTGCAATTTATCTGGAGATCTACCCTATCTGTATTAGTAAACACATCTGGCTTTCATGCAAAATATACGGCTGTTTATCTGTTCCTAGTCTCCATGCTTACTACCTGGCAGTCCATATTTTGTATCTATACAATATCAGCCACCTACAGCATTGGGCTACTTTGGATCTTATTGAGGTCCATCCGCTTCCATTGTCATCCCTATCTTGGCTTCCCTCTTCATCCCACCTTGTATGCCTGAATCCGTTCTTGGCCTTTACTTTTATACTTTTGGATATCAAATTCTCTACTGTTTTTTTTTGCATTGTTCCCTATTCCCTCCTGGCCTTGACCACCCAGCAAAATTCCAATGGTGAACCGATCATAAATTTGTAACCATCTATTCCCTTCTTACTCCCACATGAATACTCACCTTGAAAACCCTTCGGTCCTCCTATGAAATCCCATTAGTGAGCATTACCATTACATACAACTATTTTCGCACCCAATCACCACCCTATAAGTCAAATGTCCTTAGAAAGCATCTATAAATGGAGCCACTCTTCAGGCATTTTTATTTTTCTATTGTCTCTCACAGGAAACCCCTGGTAAGCACTTATGAACAACACTGGGAAAGTGAGCTGGGGATGGCATGCTATGACACAGACCATTTATAAATGTTCCAAAACTGTTTTATTTCTAGTAAAAATGCATATAATATACTGTACCATACCAACTCCTGCTCACCTAGCATGCATTATCCCAAAATAACGCTGTTATGCTTCTGCAGCTGTAACCAAACCAGAAAGATGGCACATGTTTGGTGGTCTTGTCCAAGAGTATGGGTATGATCATTAAAGAGTATTGCTTCATGGTGTATGGCTTGTAGTGTGCAACATTTCCTGGTTTGCTAGGGTTTAGACAAAATAGGACCTGGGGGTAGGCTGAAGGGATGGTGGCAGTAATATAATCCCATTGTTGGTGTCAGTAGTAGAAATAAATACCCGTAGCATTTGTTTCACTGCAAGCAATGATATTCCCCAAGCAAGTGTCAGGGCAAGCAATACCTCCTAGCATGAAAACCCGGAACAAATGTCAGGGCAAGTGTAACTCACAGAACAATATTTACGTCCAGCAACAATAATAAACAATAATGACCACCAGCAGCAATAATAACCCCTATTGTCCCCAACAATAATACTCCTCACTAGTAATACTAACCCCCCCAGAAGCAATAATAACCCCACTGCCCTAAGTAAAAATAAATCCCAGGAATAATAACCCCATCACCAATAACCTCTAGCAATAATAATTACCAGCATTGTTGTTCAGCGGTTTTAATTACCTGAGCTCCCTATCCTGGCATCAGAACTCCTTTTGTCCCGCACTGTTAATGGAATTATTATAATGTATCTGCTGGTCAGGAGATCACTCCACCCGATAAAGGCAGCCCTGATTGAGTCCTAGAAGTCTGTGTCAGCCCAACAGGCACCAGGAAGTAGCAAAATTACTCTATGGCTTGGCAATAAATAAAGAGGTCACTTCCCTGCCATACCATTTCTAAGGAGAAAGCAAATTTGCAGTTGTTAAATGTTTTAGAATGTTGTGGCAACTCCTGTCGAGCCTAGGCCCCCATGCTGACTCAATGGGGCCTGGGCCTAATATGGGAGTACTGCCCATAGCCACTTATTGGCATCCCCGCCAAGTGCAGTAAGTCTTTAATTGGCTGCCTTTAGACCTGCAAAGTAGCATGCATTTACCAGCCAAGAGGACATTTTTACTCATACAGGGACAATTATGGGCAGTAGCAAAAAGTAATTTAGCTTTGCAATGTTAATTAAATTAATTGTTTCTCCATTTGCCAATGCATACATTTATTTGGGCACTGGGAATAAAGAAAGTGAAAGGGGACATCTCAGAAAAATTAGAAGACTATTTCCCACTTTATATGGAATACATTCACTTTGTACATATTGCAAGCTAAGTTTTGGTACAACAAAACTGTTTTATATATTTTTTTCTGTCATATAAAATCAAACTATGTCATCACATGGTCAATTAACACATATCTAAGACAAATCGTTTCATGACTCATTAATGCATTCTCTGCATTATGGTAAGAAACCCTCATGATCAGCTCCACTTAGTCCACCCTTAAATACTTACCTGGCTTCTTTTGCGATCCAGCGCTGTGCCCTTCTGCAGCAGTGCTTGTCTTCTCTCCTTCTCTCTCATAGGCACAGAGACAGCAGTGGGAGCCATTGCCTGTTGCTGTCAATAAAATCCTGTAAAAAACAAGCTGGAGGGTGAGCCATAATGTGTGTATATAGACGCACACAGCCCAGCTAGGAAGAGAACCCGCATGGGTGACCCCAAAGTAAGTGGCTTACTATGAGGGCATTTTGAGAAGAGGAAGAGCAGAGAGCACCAGCAGGGGCCCCAATAGTGGAGGCCTGGGTCTGCTGCATGTAATACTTTTATTACCATTACTAATGCTATTAATACCTTTATAATCAAGTAAGAAACTGAGCTGTGTAGATCTATGAGTATGAGGAGAGCTGTCAGACTGATTCCTTCTTATTTAGCAGCATCTGATCTCATGCCTCCCTTGGGTTGAACTTCAACCTAAAAGGGCATATGGTTGGTTCTGTTAAGTCAAAAGAATAGAGACTAGTGGAGAAGATCTAAGCTTTTACACTCTTCTATAGCTCTTCTAAGTGGTGCCAAATCAGGGTGAAACTGTGGAAGAGCTTTTAGAGCAAACAAAACACTAATTGTTATATAATTTTGCCAGGGTTGAGGCAGTCGGTGCCATTTCTAAATACTTAGTACCCAGTTGAAACTATAATGTAGGTTTTGGGAAGCCATAGGAAGCTACAAGATCACTCCACGACATGTTTACTCCTGCTGAGATACAATTTGCATTTATTTTTAAAATGTTATTAAAAATGTTAAATGCAGACTGCAATAGTGGCTGCTAATGGGACTGCTATAGGGGTGCTTGTTTAAACTTTGGGGTGCTATAGCACACACACACACACAAGCCCCCCTTGGTGCTACCAGGGATTTCAGCTGAAAAAAAAAAAAATCAAGAAAAATGTAATTGCCTTTTACGTTACTTGCACAGACTACAGAGCCATAATACAGGGGAAAGGGAGAGAAAACAGAAAGCGACAAAACCGGAAGTGAAAGGAAAGCTCTACGGAGTCAGGGGAAATGGGATGGTTCCCCCAAGGGGTTTTTAAGCAGAAATGTTAAATGGATCAAAAGACAGTAATTGATTATAAAAAAGTCTTTATTTTAACAAAATGAGATTCAATGGCATGTTCCAATTAAAATATGAGCTCTGGCTGTATGATACAATACATATTCCACAAATTAGCGATGTTCACGTGGTGGAGAAAAACATTACATTATAGAATGTCAGCCACATTGGTACCCCTGTTATATAATGTTTTGCTCCATCATGTGAACATCGCTAATTTGTGGAATATGTATTGTATCATACAGCCAGAGCTCATATTTTAATTGGAACATGACATTGAATCTCATTTTGTTAAAATAAAGACTTTTTTTTATAATCAGTTGCTGTCTTTGATCCATTTAACATTGCTGCTTAAAAACCCCTTGTGGGAATCATTCCATTTTGTATTTTTTCAGGGTGTGTAGCTTAGTATCTCTCCATATATGTTTTTCTCAATTTATAAAGTCAGGGAAATCTCTGTATTCCCGTTTTAAGATGTGCACACACACACACAGAAAAAATTTAGTTTCGTTTTTTTTTCTTCAAAAAATATATATTTTTAGGAATATGATAATAATGGAACAGTATAATATTATATTGAGCCATAGGGTGTTCCTGAATGCTGTAATGTTAGTTACATTTTAGTAATAATCTTTTCTTGTGTCTGCTATAGAAAATCAGTAAGCTTTTTGTTGTATTGGATCATTTGGTAATTTTGTGAATGTTTTCTCTCTGATAAAAGTCTCCATACCTATTTAACAGGATTTACACTATTCTGAACCAGTAGACCTTATTTGCTTGACATATTATGATTGAATTTTCCTAAGAGTTTCAATTTTTCAAGTTAAATTAATACATGATCTAATTTTAATCAGATTAGAACAGATTAATTAGTAGAAGGTCAGAATGTAATGTTCAGTGTTGGTAAAAAAAAAAAAAAAAAGCAGATTTTAAAAGAGAAAAATTAAAGTGTCATTAACCATTTTGCTGTCACGCCCTGTGCTCCATTTTGTACACTCAGGTAGCCAGACCATTTTTGCAATTTTAATTTTTCCTTTCTTATTTTTCACTTATAGCTTTCTGAGTTTGTAAAAAGACCCCCAAACCATATATTTTCTGAAAGCACATGATCAGTAGAATAAAAAGAAGGTGCTATGGATTTTTTAGACCCCGTAGTATTTGCGCAAATGTTTATCAAACCAATATATTTGCAAAATATACACTAAAACCATTATTAGTAGCTAAAAAAACACAGCTAGTTTTACAAAATCCCTGCTAAATATAAGAGCTTAACCTGTATGAAGTTAATAAATATTAAAAAAAAAAAACATTTTTAATTTTTACATTGTGCCTTTTTGCGAACATATGCAAAAATGTAAATATCCAAATTTCTCTAAAAATCAGGTTTTCATTTTTCCCTTACAGCTTTCAGAATTTGTGAAAGACCCACAAAAAAATATATATTTTCTGAATGCATATGACCTCTAGAATAAAAAGAAGGTGCTATTGATTTTTTAGGCCCTGCGGTATCTCCTCAAATATTTATCAAACCAATATATTCACAAAAAACACACTAAAACCATTATTAGCAGATAAAAGCACAGCTAATTTTACATAATTTCTGCTAAATCCCTACTAAATATTAAAGCTTAACCTGTGTGGAGTTAATAACAAAAATTTAAAATTTTTACATTGCGCCTTTTTGAAAAATGGAGAAAATCGAACGTATGCAAAAATGTTAAGATAAAAACACAGCTAATTTTACAACATTTCTACTAAATATAAAAGTTTAACCTGTATGGACTTAATAAATAACAAATATTTGTAAATCTTAAATTGTGCCTTTGGAAAATGGTGAAAATCGAACATACCCAAAAATTTCATTTCATTTTTCACTTATAGCTTTCAGAATTTGTGAAAGACTCCCCAAAACTTATATTTTCTGAAAGCATAGGACCAGTAGAAATAAAAAAAGAAGGTGCTATAGATTTTTAAGGCCTCACGATATTTGTGCAAATGTTTACCAAAGTAATATTTTCACTAAAAATACAATAAAATCATTAATAGTGGATTCATACATGCCAAAATGTACAAAATTCCTGCTAAATTTCTAGTAAATATAAAAAGGTAAAACTGTATTACGTAAATAATTAATATTTGTACATTTTAAATTGCACTTTTTTGTGAAATGGTGAAAACTGAAGGTACGCAAAACCAGCGTTGCCAACCTACCAGATTGAAATTTACTGCCATGACACCCAAAATTTACTGGCACAGCCAAGTTTTTACTGGCATTTCCGAAAGTTACACAATTACAGCATTTGGGCTACAAATAAGTATAATATGCAATTAGCAATGTGATTTAAGGTAGCTATTCATACAAAAAGCATATTTACTATTTAATTTTCAATATAGTAAGTGGCTCAGGGACATGAAATGATAATGGGTGGCACACACACATGAAATTGACTCTCACAGTGATACTTACATGAGTGTGCAGCAGCAGAGATCACCGGCACAACACATTCTTTCCTGAGTCACAGTGACAGTCTCTCTCCATGCCAGGTGGTCTCTTCAGACCCCTCCAGTCCAAACAGCACTGACAGTCCTGCTCCTGGCTTGCCTTGCTCCCATCCCGCAGACCCGCACACAAGGCTCAGTCCTCTCGGCTCCCTTGCACCATGACATCACACAAAATGTTCAGGCACCGCCTTCGCCAGACCAGCCCCCCACCGGTACCGCACGAACACACTGTAGCAGACACTTTGATGATTTCGGCCGGCTCTGAACCTGAGCTGTGCCTGCCCAGTTCCGAACCAAGTGTCACAGCCATATTTTTTACTGGCAAACTTTTCCTCTTACTGGCATTTACTGGCAGAAGAAGAGCCCATTTTTTTACTGGCTGCCAGTAAAAATACTGATGGTTGGCAACACTGCGCAAAACTGTAAATAATAATTTACTCTAAAAATCCAGAGGTTACCATTTTTCACTTACAGCTTTCAGAATTTGAAAAGACCACTCAAATTAGAAATTTTTCGAAAAGCACATGACCTGTAGAATAAAAAAAAGTGCTACAGATTTTTTGAGCCCTGCAATAATTGCGCAGATATTCATCATATCACTATTTTCACTAAAAATACAGTAAATCATTAATATTACACATAGACACAATGTAACTTAAAAAAATTCCTACTAAATTAGTCCTACAGCATTGTTCACATGTGGCATATTAAAGTGTATGCCCAAGGGGGGCCATGTTTACCTGCACAGGGATGCACAGGTGTTCTGTGCATCCCCCAACAGGCAGTCCCATTTAAGTCAATTGGGATGCACAGACATGCTGTTCCCAATCTGACATCCATGTGGGTACATGACCGCAAACATAGACAGTGTGAGCTCAGGGACATGCATGCGAACCTACATAGATATAAAATTGGGACAATGGCTCTGTTTGTGCAGTTGCTACATCCCAAATGACATCAATGGGACTTCCTGCACAGAGATGCATGGAGCACCTGTACATCCCTGTAAAGGTGTGTTGTGTATGCCCTGTGTGAACAAGGCCTTAGGCCCCTTTCACACAAGCAGACCAATTGGGTCTGCATGTGCGTTTTTCAGGCGGGCCCAATCGGACCACCCATTGTTCTCTATGGGGAGGCCAATGTAAATGGACATGTATCCGCCTGCATCCGATCCAGTTCAGTCCGCTAAAAACAGATGGATGGGGATTCCTTTCCCCGTCCATCTAGCAGATTGGGTTGAGTACATCCGATGGAAATAGACAGGAGGTCTGCTTCCATCCGACCGCCCCATAGAGAACAGCAGGCTGTGTCTGTGTCCACTCTGTATCAAGTACATTGTGTCCGTGTCCGCTCTGCATCAAGCAGAGTCATCTGCTCAGCAGGGGATCTGTCTGCTGATCCCGCTGAGCAGACAGATCCCCTGCTGAGCAGATGAATCTGCTTGACAGAGTCTGCTCCATGTGAAAGGCATCTTACCAGGAGGGGCCAGTCCATTAGGGGCGCAGGGGTGCTGCCCCCTTGCATGGCAACAGACTCGTACGTTTGTATGTGTTTTTTTCAAGCCACATGATTAGAGCCTGAGGCTCTAATTGCCTTGAGAAAGGTTGGACTCACCCACCCACTTGTGACAATAGCGAATCAATATTTGCTATGGTCTTCCGGCTTCAGCCGAGGAGGGGTGAGTACAAGGGTTTTTTTTTTGCGGTTATATTTAAACTGGGGGGAGGGTCTTTGGTGAGATATCAGAGGTCTAAACCGAACCCCATATCTCTTTTTCTTTCACAGAAAAAGGGACTGAAAACATAAATTTTCTCTGTCTCACTTTACTTGAATGAATGCATGGAATCTGTAGAGAGATTCCATTCATTCATAAACTGACAGTCTGATACATAGTAACACTCTCTGTTACTATTATCAGATGTCAGTGGGCATATAGGAGTGATCATAGTGATCGCTGCATGCGCCCAGGGTGCTACACTTAGGGGGTTTTAAACACAAGCCCAAACATCACCCTCACCTGCACCGCTCCCCCCTCCGCAATCCCCAGCCTGTCAGATAGCCAGAGCAGAAGCTGCAGGCTGCGGGAGGAAAGATGAGATGCCGCTCACAGGATGGATGGATCGGGGGGTGTGGAGGTTCAGTATGGGGGGTGATCAGAGTGATGGGGGGATGCATCTGGACCCCCCCAAGCCCCATGCAGCACCTGAAACCAGCGGGTGTGGCAGAGGGGGGATGCCGACTTATGAAGGTAGTTGCAGGGGGGTCATATTGGGTGTGGGTGGGTACTCAGTGCTGGGGGTGAAGAAGGGGGGTGAAGGAGACAGGAAAGGAGAGTAGTAGAGAGGCTTGGGACAGGGAATCGGCCACATGGGGGGGGGTCACATTTAAGGTTTATAACTTTTTGATCAGCGAGTTGTAATTCACTGATCAGAGTTATAGATTTGTTCAGCAGAGTCTGCTGAACAATTCCACTATAAGTTTATGGTCACTGAAGTGACCATGAGCTTATAACGAGCGGTAGAAAAGAGGTCCGTACAGCGTTCAGACTTGGCCACCTGGGGGCAGTGTTGTAGGTCTGTACGCTGTATTTGATTAATGTAAAAATAAATAGCTAGAGAATCACTTTAATTTGCTGGGAAAACTGGAGGATATAATTCAGTATGAGTTTAAAGGACAAATCCGGCCTAACTTAGCTTTTCAGTATATTCAATGTTTCATTGACTGAGCTCTTATTTTTGCTTGTACATTTTTTTTATTGTATCTGTAGCACTGACCCCCGAAGGAGCGGCTGGTTATTTTTGGGCTTACCGTTACCATCTTGACCTTGATTTGCGTCTAGGGGTTTCCCGAGGTAGATGGCACAATGAACTGCAGAGACTGACACTGGATCCACTTTAGGGATTTTTATTTGCAAAACGTTGAACAGAACACAGTTTCTCAGTAGGGAATAGAGGGTATGGGTAGGAAAGCTCAGGTACTCTTGGAACTGCTGATACTTGAATGTGTCTCTCTATGCAATCCAGGGAATAGCCACTTGAAACTGGATATTACAACTATCGGATAAATCCCCTTTTGGTGAATTTAGCAATGAACAGGTGATTCAGGTAAAACAAAGTCTCTGCCACAGACTTGGTTGTAGAGCTTTAGAATGAAAATTCTCTCACAGACTTGGTTGTAACTGAAAGATCAAATTAGAGAACTCTCACATGGTACCAGTATCTTGCAGCTGGTCCAGTGATACCGTACGAGTGTGTATTCACCTAGTGTTCTTTCCAGCTTAGCTTCCAGGCTCTTGCTGAGCAGCCAGCCTTGTGCGTGGCCCTCTTCTGAAGAGTCCTCTCCTGGTTGCGTTTTAAGTTGCTGGGCCTCTCCAAAACCGAGACAGTTCCACCTTGGAACCCTCCTTCCAGTTACTGTGCCTCAGGCTAGCCAGTCCCGAGACTCGGAAATGGATGGATCCGTACCCCATGCCATGAGGGCCCCTGGGGGCTGGTCAGGAGGACCAGGACCATGGAGTCAAAACATACTTCTGGACCGGAACCTCGAATCACGTAACCTCAGTACCTTAAGTACCCTCTCCCAGATTACACAGCGAGACAACGCACCCACTGATTGGTTCAGAGAAAGATTGGCACCAAATGCATCCAACCGGACTGCGTTCCAATGCCTGCCAAAGGTGACACCCACACCTATGGCCAAGCAGAACACAATACAGTTCAAACTGATACTGAGACCATAATTTACTACAACTAACCCTAAAACCCAACTATGGTCTTAGGAACATTTAAATTGACAAAAACATAGCGCATGCTCTTCAGGCGCCCGGCACTACATATCTTTATTTAGTGTGAATGCCTTGCCTATTTACTAAAACTATTTACTCTAAACACTTTGAAGTAGAGTCTGTGAGAATGCATTTATCACAATCATGGTTTGTTTCTTTAGGCAATTGAAGTTTACTTTTTAAATACGAAAAAAAAAAGAAAAAAAAGCTTCACGGAAATGTAATACTTACATAATAAAGTAGAATGAGATGCACAGAGAAGGTTTTTTTTTTCAGAACCAGAGTGATTGGCAGAATTGCTTTCAATTTGTTGAGCCAAGGACATACAAACATTTCATTACAACAGAAAAGTACACATGTAGATGTAGCAAACAAAACAGTCAGTGAAAACAAATTACAGGGTCAAATGTACAATTTTGTCTCTGCTTAGTCTTGCTCACGCAGACTCCTTCACAGCTGTTAGTCTAGAAGGTGCAAATAACACACAATGAGGTTCTGGTGTGTTAAAAGATGACAATCAACAATTAACCTTAACCCCAATATTAGGGGCTATGTTAAGGGGGATCAGGAGTTTAAGCTGAGCATGTATGCGGACGATGTGCTCCTGTTTTTGACGGACCCCATTGTCTCCATACCTAACCTAGTTTCCATCCTGCATGATTTCCGGGGTCTGTCTGGTCTAGGTGTTAACCTCGCGAAATGCTCGGCTCTACCGATTCATTTTCCCCAACAGACTGCAGCACAGATTCAAGCGAATTTTGGCTTTCCTATGGATGGTCAGACCTTCTCCTATTTGGGGATTAAACTAGCAGCTTCTAGCCATAAAATATACCTCGCTAATTACCCGGCTATGTTTTCCCGCGTTAGACAACTGTTACACACCTGGGACTCTTACCATATTTCATTTCTGGGCAGGGTTCAGGCGGTTAAGATGTCGATCCTCCCTAAACTTTTATTTCTATTCAGATCCCTACCCAACTATATTTCCCACCTCACCCTAGAATCTTTACAAAGTGATATCAATAAGTTCGTCTGGCACAACAAAAAGCCCCGTTTAGGCAAGCATATGGTATACAGGAGCAGAGACAGGGGGGGGTCTGGGTCTGCCGAACATCTGGTTGTATTACCTTTCAGCCAGATTCCTCCAACTAGCCCAATGGCACTATTCCCCGAGGACAGTGCCCTGGTTGCGCTTCGAGCGCTCCTCGGTAGCCCCCTATTACCTCCCCGGCCTTCTCTGGAATAAATCCTTACACATAAAAGAGATCTCGGCCCTGAACTCAGTTGTGAGTCAGTCACTTCACCTGTGGTCCCTGTAGAGTGGGAAATTCTCACTTCGTCCCCCTAACCCGAAGATGGCCTCATTTATCGGGAATCCTGAGTTCCCGGCTGCCCTCCATGATCACAATGGTTTTGCATTATGGACTAGGGGGGATCTGATCACCTACGGTTGGGGGGACTTTTCGGTCTTTCGGATCTCTCCGGTCCTCCCACGCCCTGCCTAATTCAGAATTTTTTCGCTACTTGCAAATTAGACATTTTTATAACACTTACTTCCCGAAGGCCACCTGGGGGGCAGACACCTTTTTTGAGAGACTCTGTGGCCCGGAATCTAGAGATAGGGGCGGTATCTCCATCATATATTTATCCCTTGCAGACATGGGCCTCTCAGAGAAATCTGCGGCCATACTTAAGTGGGAGCTGGAGACAGGAGAGGAAGTCTCCCCGGAGGAGTGGACTCGCAGGATTTCTAATATGCATAAGTGCACCAGGTCCGAGGCGGTGAAGGAAACGGTGATGAAGCTACATACCAGGTGGTATTACACCCCTGCGAAAATCCATACCTTCTTCCCCACCGTTTCTGGATCTTGTTTTCGGGGTTGCCCTGACTCAGGTACTCATCTCCATATATTTTGGAGCTGCCCGGCTCTCAGGACCCTCTGGCAGAAAGTGCAGGATAGAGTATCGGGGATCATTGGCACCCCTATCACGCTTACCTTCCAAATGTGCCTCTTCTTTGCTGAAATCCCTGGTTCTACCCCCCCTGAACAAAAACTTTCCCATACCCTCTTTAGTGCAGTACACTGGTCGATTGCCTTATTCTGGCGATCGCCTACGGTTGCATGGGATCAGGTGCTTAAGAGGATGGCTGCAATACAGTTAATGGAGAGGATTTCCCATACAATTTTGGACACCATGCAGGTATACGACCTTAAGTGGAAGTCTTGGACCCCTTGAGGCCTTGTGCCTTCGGGCTGGGACAGTCTGGGAGTCTGCTCGCCCCCAATCGGGGTACTGACCTAGTTCGAGGATCTTTTAGTCCCGTACCTTTTGGAGCACTTATTTAGTTATTACAGTTTAGATTATGTTTTGTGCTATTTTTCTTGTCTTTCTTAGGTTTTCAATGGCATATCCATACTTATTTTTATTTGACGTTACAGTCGCTACTCCAGTGCTTGGTATAGTGGGGGATGCTCTGACCCTGATTGATTCCTTGCTTTCCATACCCCCACGAGCGATGACTAATATGTTGGGTGGCAGGTACTTTTCAGACAATCTTCTGTTATGCACTAGAAAGCCTGTTACTCCATTACCGCAATCATTGTACTGTTGTCACTCTGTTTCTTGTGATATGATGCTCATGTTCAGGAGCAATCAGTCGCTTAATGTATGTGCCTATTTTTTTCTTTCTGTCTCAATAAAAGTTCGTATTAAAAAAAAAAAGATGACAATCAAAACATTTTGGGCTATTGCAGGATCACGTCAACCGAATTTGAAGTGCAATCATGAAAATACAAAGTCATTGGGTTAAATAAATGTGCAAAATACATCTAACACCAAAAGTTTTTTTTTTTTTGTTGTTTTGCATTGAGTAGGGACTGGTTAAAACCCCCAGTGAGGTTATCCTTGTGTTACCATGGAAGAGAACTTGGTCAGTGTAGTATTGTTGGACAAGTAAAGTTATAGTTTGTGTGGTCAGAATGATCTTAGGTATATGGCTACTTACATCAGTTAGGCTGCAAAACAGTCTAGATTGGGATCAGGTAACCTATTTGCAGGACATGCAGTGATCATTGTTGGCTTCATACAGACAGCGGATCTTGTTTCAGCCAATAGGGTGACGGGTCTCAGGACCCACTTCCTGATTGGCCGGGGAGGAGAATCAGTGTTACAATAGCGAATATTCATTCCCTATTGTCACACAACTGGGTGGGCTTTGGGCGCAGTGCTCTGCTTCCCGAAGCCTATTAGAGCCACAGGCTCTAATCCCATGCTTAAAAACAAAACAAACAAAAAACCCGACTGGAATCCATACATGTAGATCAAGTGAGGGGATGCATGGATAGGTGGACGAGCTGCACACTGATATAGTATTTGTATGTACAGTATATATATATATATATATATATATATATATATATATATATACATATGTATATTCCATATGATCAATAAAGTCCCACTACTGTCTTACAAGTCACTCTGGCCTTAATGAATGCCTCTGCACATCTCATTGTCTATTTTTGTGGGCCCAGCTCCTAAACTAACTGGAAACACAGACAGAAATAAAAACATGACAGAGTTTTCATCTGTTTCACACTTTATCCAAAACAAAAAGAAAAAAAATACACTTTAACCACTCAGCCCCAGAAGGATTTACCCACTTCCTGATCATTCCATTATTTGTGATACGCCATTGCGCTTTAACTGAAAATTGCAACGCTTTACCCACACAAATTTTTTTGCCACAAATGGAGCTTTCTTTTGGCGATATTTGATCACCTCTGTGATTTCTATTTTTTGCGCTATAAACAAAAAAAGAGTGTCAATTTTGAAAACAAACTAAAACTAATATTGTTTACTTGCTATAATAAATATCCCTTAAAATGTTTTTTTTAAGAATCAAATTTCATCAATTTTGGCAAATATATATTCTTCTACATATTTTTGGTAATAAAAATCGCAATAAGCTATTGATTGGTTTGCGTAAAAGTTATAGCGTCTACAAACTATGGGAAAGATGTATGGCATTTTTATGGCATTTTTATGGCATTTTTATGGCATTTTTTTTTTTTTTTTTTTTTTTACTAGTAATGGCGGTAATCAGCAATTTTTGGAAAAAATTATGCCGCGCTAGGAAAAAACGTGAAAACAAATAAACTATATGTGAAACAGGCAGCAGCAATAGATGTGATATAACACCAAACAGATATACAGAAATGGAAAACTGCGCCAACCCTATACTAAAATAAATAACAAAAAATAGTGACAAAATATATAAGTAATTATCATTAAATGATTATAACGATAAAAAAACACCTTAAGTGCATAAAAAACACAGCAATACATAAAGTAAAAATATCATAAACAAAAGTCCAATCATGGAAAGTTCATAAGTGAGTCCGGATAAACGTTTGTGACACCACAGTGATTCAACACAATCCAAAAAGCGCATAAAGTGCCCGTCACCGTATGTTCAATGCGCTTACCAGAAAGTAAACAAATTAGGGCGTTTGTATATATTAGATGGGTCCCTTCAAAAGATATCCTCCTTTTTAGTGGGTCAGCTCTCCATCTCCTAATAGTGCCTTCCAGATACTAATATACTTCGTGGTCCCAATAAGGAGCTCAGTAATTCCCAAAAAAGAAAGGAGCAGCTAAATAGATCCCATATCAGAGATCAAATATCGCCATTGACATATCACTCCTTCTGGACCTGAGCTGCATGGAGGATGTATCCCTTTAAGACACTCTGCTCCAGCGTTGGTATATTCCTACGGGCACACCACTCATTTCTGTAGGATCCCTCTAGAAGCTGGAAATGATTGTAGTAGATGCTGCAACACCAGTGATCTCCATTAGCTTTTGGCTCTCATGAGAGCCAAAAGCTAATGGAGATCACTGGTGTTGCAGCATCTACTACAATCATTTCCAGCTTCTAGAGGGATCCTACAGAAATGAGTGGTGTGCCCGTAGGAATATACCAACGCTGGAGCAGAGTGTCTTAAAGGGATACATCCTCCATGCAGCTCAGGTCCAGAAGGAGTGATATGTCAATGGCGATATTTGATCTCTGATATGGGATCTATTTAGCTGCTCCTTTCTTTTTTGGGAATTACTGAGCTCCTTATTGGGACCACGAAGTATATTAGTATCTGGAAGGCACTATTAGGAGATAATCAGCAATTTTTATCAGGCCTGTGACATTGTGGCGGGCAGATTGAACACTTTTGACACATTTTTGGAACCACTGACATTTATACAGTGATCAGTGCTATAAAAATGCACTGATCACTATATAAATGTCCCTGGCAGAGAAGGGGTTAACACTAGAGGGCGATCAAAGGGTTAACTGTGTTCCCTCAGTGTGTGTTCTAACTATAGGGGGCAGAACTGACTAAAGGAGGAGACAGATAATTTTTCCTAGCTAACAGGAACACACGATCTGTCTCTCCTCTCACAGAACAGAGATTTGTGTGTTTATACACACACACCTCCCTGTTCTGGCTCTCGTGTCCACGATTGCATGTGGCCTACGGTCAAAGTGACCGCCGGCCACGCGTATCAGTTCCCCTGCAGTGCAGCTCACACATCCCTGCTTAAAGGGCCAACGTAGAGCTACAACGGCTTGTGGGAATGTGCCGACCTGCTGCAGTATAATGACGGAGGCTGGTCGGCAAGCGGTTAAGGTGCCCATAGACCTCTGAGAACTGTCAGACATCCATTAATGTCTGATTATAACAGGGCATGTACAAATATAGGTATAGCGGCCATAACCCTCGATGGGGCAGCCTTCACTTTTGAGCTTACCGGTTACCTTCGCTTGGCTTGTTCTTCCAGGTATAGGGGTTCCCAGGGTTAGTACCCAATGACTTTGTACGCTGACACCATAAAAGTCCTTTAGAAAGGTTTTTATTTGCAGGGGCAACATCCAACAAACACAGTCTCGTATGGAAACAGAGGGCAAGGGTGAAGAAACTCAGGCACCTTGAACTGCTAATCATTAGAAAGTCTCTAATGCAACCCAGAGAGTAGCCACTCACAGCTGGGCGCTTCAAAGCTGAAGAAATCTCTAGCCAGAGATTACGGCAGTCAGCACCTTAAACCAGAACTTGCAAAGTCTCTGACCTTGAATAAATTTGCAACCGAAAGTGAACAGGAACCTTTCCTCAGGACCTGGAACATTCTCTGTCTCCTTAGCAGTACTGGAAAAGTGTGGATTCTTTAGTGTCCTTGACAACCCAGCAACCAGGCACTTCTTGAGATGCCAGCTTGTTAGCCCTCCTCTGAAGAGTCCTCCCCCAGTCGCTTACACGAGCTGCGGTACCCCTCCAAGTTGAGAGCACATCCGGACGCCTTGAATCCTCCCTCAGTTACTGCACCTCGGACCAGCCGGTTCCAAGACTCAGGAACAGATGGATCCTTACTCCAGACAATGTGGGTCTAATGGGGCTAGTTAAACTGACCATGTTGCGGGGCAGCACATGCTCACGTGACCGGGACCCCTCGCGGGGCTACCCCGGGCCAGATTCAGGAACAGGTAGCTCTGGCCTAACGAACTCCGAACATGGGACTTGAGCATCTTAAGTACCCTTCCCCAGAATCCTCAACGGGGCCAGACGCACCCACTGATTGGCTCCGGGGAATGCTGATACTCAAGCATCCAACCAGGTCTGGTTCTGGAACTGTCATGTGCACCTAACTGTACACATGACCAGGCAGAACCCTAACACAGCCCAGCTAAACTGATGCCAAAGTTAAACCTGCACAATCAACCCTCAGAACCCCTTTACTGTTCTGAGGAAAAACTAAATTTGTACATAGCGGACACCTTGTCAAAAGTGTCACCACTACATAGATTTAACATGTTTTTAGATACACATAGGCATATTCTTGTTTTGCTAAATCTTGCTGTTTAATTATCGCAGTAAGGTCAAGGAAACAACCCATTGGTATAATAATGTAACTTTACTAAACAAGAATACTGCATATACAAACTACTTACAGAGACAGAAATATAATACAAGTTGTACAGAGTGATACAAATATGAATACATACACACATGCCTCTTATCATAGTTACATAGTTAGCCACGTTGAAAAAAGACATAAGTCCATCAAGTTCAACCAAAAAAATAAATAAATACAGTGCCATATACACAACCCTTTACCCACAGTTGATCCAGAGGAAGGCGAAAAAACCCCAGCAAAGCATGCTCCAATTTGCTACAGCAGGGGAAAAATTCCTTCCTGATCTCCTGAGAGGCAATCGGATTTTCCCTGGATCGACTCTACCTATAAAGGTTAGTACCCAGTTATATTATGTTCATTTAGGAAAGAATCCAGGACTTTTTTAAAGCAATCTACTGAGCTGACCAGATCCGCCTCTGGAGGGAGTCTATATTACTTTTTCACAGCTCTTAGGCTGCATTCACACCTGAGCATAGTGTTTTCAAGCGTTTTTTGCGGCGTTTTTTGCAGCGTTTTTTACTGCGATTCGCTGCATTTTTTACCGTGATTTGCCTCGATTTTGTGCAGGGCAAAAGGTCACCAATGTTAAAAGAAGAAAAACGCCCAAATCTGCTCAATTCGAGCGACAAAAAAGGGTCCGAGCTTGTTTGAGCTTCAGGCGATATGGAGTGGAGATGTGAACCATCTCCATTGAGAATAATAGAATTTTTCCCCTCTAGCGTTTTGTAGCTTCAGGCTTCAAGCTACAAAACGCTCAGGTGTGAATGGGGTCTTACTGTGAAGAAACATTTCCGTATTTGGAAATTAAATATTTTTTCTTCTAGACGTAACGTGTGCCCCCTTGTCTTCTGTGATGACCTTAATGTGAATAACTCAACACCAAGTAAATGTGGACCACTATCTGACAAAAAGTGAGTACACCCCTCACATATTTGTAAATATTTTATTATATCTTTTCGTGTGACAACACTGAAGAAATTATACTTTGCTACAATGTAAAGTAGTGACTGTACAGCTTGCATAACATTGTAAATTTGCTGTCCCCTCAAAATAACGTAACACACAGCCATTAACCACTTGCTTACTGGGCACTTAAACCCCCCTCCTGCCCAGACCAATTTTCAGCTTTCAGTGCTGATGCGCTTTGAATGACAATTGCGCGGGCATACAACACTGTACCCAAATGAAATTTTTATCATTTTTTTTCCCACAAATAGAGCTTTCTTTTGGTGGTATTTAATTACAGCTGGGAGTTTTATTTTTTGCTAAACAAACAAAAAAAATGCAAAAAAAAAAAATCATGTTTAATAGTTTGTTATAAAATTTTGCAAACAGGTCATTTTTCTCCTTCATTGAAGTGCGCTGATGAAGTGGCACTGATATGCTGCACTGGTGGGCACTGATAGGCTGCATTGGTGGGTGATAGGCTGCACTGGTGGGCACTGATAGGCATAGTTAAGGTGGCACTAATAGGCACAGATAAGGTGGCACCGATAGGCACAGATAAGGCAGTACTGATGGGCACAGATAAGGCGGCACTGATGGGCAAAGATGGGCACAGATAAGATGGCACGGATGGGTGGCACGGATGGGTGGCACTAAGGGGCACTGATAGGTACCACTGATAGATGGGGCTGATGGGCACTGATAGGTAGCACTGATAGGTGGCTCTGATAGGTGGCACTGCTGGGCACTGATGGGCGGCACTGCTGGACACTGATGGGCACTGGTAGATGACACTGATGGGCACGGATATGTGGCACTGGGGTGCAGCACCATTGTTGAGGCAGATTGTGGGCACTGCTGGGTGGCACTGTGGGCACTGCTGGGTGGCACTGTGGGCACTGCTGGGTGGCACTGACGGGGGGCACTTATTTTTTAATGAGGTGGCACTGGCAGGGGGCAGGTGGGCACTGGCAGAGCTGGCCCGACATCAGTCCCGATCACGGCCTGATCGGCTCTTTTTTTTCTCCTCGCGCTGTCAGCGTGAGGAGGAATAATAGCCGATTACGGCTCAGTTGTATCACATGATCAGCTGTCATTGGCTGACAGCTGATCACGTGGTAAGGGGTCGGGATCGACCCCTTGCTCGGATCAGTGATCAGGCGAGTCTCATAGACTCGCCGATCACAGAGCGTGCTGCTCGTGCATGGGACGACGTCAATAGACGTAGTCCCGGCAAAGGAGGTCCGAGCTGTAGCCGTCATTCGGCTATAGCGCGGGTCTCTACTGGTTAATGATTAAACCGCTGGCAAAACAAGTGAGTACACAAGTGAAAATATCCAAATTGGGCCCAATTAGCCATTTTTCCTCCCCGGTGTCATGTGACTCATTGGTGTTATAAGGTCTCAGGTGTGAATGGGGAGCAGGTGTGTTAAATTTGGGGTTATCACTCTTATTCTTTCATACTGGTCTTTAGAGTGCACATGCTCAGCGTCATATCCAGAGGTTGTCTTTGGGAAATAGACCTATGAGTGCTGCCAGCATTGCTGCAGAGGTTGAAGGGGTGGGGGGTCAGCCTGTCAGTGCTCAGACTGTAAGCCGCACACTGCATCAATTTGGTCTGCATGGCTGTCGCCATGATAATGCATAAGAAAGCCTGCAAACAATTTTCTGAAGACAAGCAGTCTAAGGCAGGGATTACTAGAAGCATGTCCTGTGGTCCGATGAGACCAAGATAAACTTATTTGGTTCAGATGGTGTCAAGCGTGTGCGGCAGCAACCAGGTGAGGAGTAAAAGACAAGTGTGCCTTGCCTACAGTCAAGCATGGTGGTGAGAGTGTCATGGTCTGGGGCTGCATGAGTGCTTCCAGCACTGGGAAGCTACAGTTCATTTAAAGGAACCATGAATGCCAACATGTACTGTGACATTCTGAAGCAGAGCATGATCCCCTCCCTTTTGTGTCTGGGCCTCAGGGCAGTATTCCAACATAACGACCCCAAACACACCTCCAAGATGACCACTGCCTTGCTAAAGAAGCTGAAGGTAAAGGTGATTGACTGGACAAGCATGTCTCCAGACCTAAACCCTATTGAGCATCTCTGGGGCATCCTCAAACGGAAAGTGGAGGAGCACAAGGTCTCTAACATCCATCAGCTCAGTGATGTCTTCATGGAGGAGTGGAAGAGGACTCCAGTGGCATCCTGTGAAGCTCTGATGAACTTCATGCCCAAGAGGGTTAAGATAGTACTGGAAAATAATGGTGGCCACACAAAAATATTGACACTTTGGGGCCAATTTGGACATTTTAGCTTAGAGGTGTATTCGTTTTAGTTGCCAGCAATTTAGACATTAATGGTTGCGTGTTGCATTATTTTGAGGGGACAGCAAATTTACATTGTTATACAAGCTGTACATTCACTACTTTACATTGTAGCAAGGTGTCATTTCTTCAGTGTTGTCACATGAAAAGATATAATTAAATATTTACAAAAATGTGAGGGGTGTACTCACTTTTTTGAGATACTGTATGTATTTGTACATGTTGATCATATCCCCCCTTAATCTCCTCTTCTCAAGAGGGAATAGATTCAGTTCCGCTTCAGTTTCACTTCCTTCATAGCTGAGCTCCTCCATGCTTCTTATCAGTTTGGTTGCCCTTCTCTGCACTTTCTCCAGTTCTATGATATTGTTTTTGAGAACTACTGCCCAAAACTGTACTGTTTATTCCAGATAAGGTCTTACTAATGGTTTGTAGAGTGGCAAAATGATAGCTCTTTCTCCCTGGAGTCTCTACCTCTCAATACAAGAAAGGACTTTGCTCGCTTTGGAAACAGCAGCTTGACATTGCATGCAGCTATTGAGCTTATGATCTACCAAAACCCCCAGATCCTTCTCCATTATGGATTCCCCCAGCTGTACTCCCCCTAGTATGTATAATGCATGCATATTCTTAGCCCCTAAGTGCATAACATTACATTTATCAACATTAAACCTCATTTGCCACTTAGTATTCCAATTAGTGCATTGAGGTTGGCTTGTAAATTGGAGACATTGGAGACCTGTAAGGACGTTGTTCCACTGCATAGCTTAATGTCATCTGCAAAGACATAAATTTTACTTTTATTCTCAGACCCTATATCATTTATAAAGATATTAAAAAGTAAGGGCCCCAATACTGAACGTTGGGGTACACCACTGATAACCTTAGACTTCAGTGTAAGAATCATTAACCACTGCTCTCTGAATTCTGTCTTTTAGCCAGTTTTCTATCCATTTACAAATTGATCTTTCCAGGCCTGTAGACTTTACCTTACACATGAGCTGTGTTTAGAGAACTACGTCAAACACTTTTGCAAAATCCAGGTATACCATGTCCACAGCCATCCCTTTGTCCAAGGTTTTCCATGCACTAGTCTGTATGCATTATGGATACACTAAAAATCACTTGGCTTCCATTATAACTAGTCCACAGCTTCCAGAGTGAACAGGACTCCAGACATTTCAAGCAATTGCAGAAATTGTTTCTCTCCTGTAGTGTGGTTTCTACTGTTGTCCATTGTGTCCCCAAATGTTTTGCTTTGTCTAAATATTTGTACTGGGTTATACAGCAATCCTCAAGAAAGCATAGACATTTTGAAACAAAGAGGAAATAGGGCATCTTTAATTGACAGAAGGTGGTGTACAGAAAGGTGAAAAATGTAAAGGCTAATTTACACACACTCATATGCAAGCAAATCAACCCTAAGCTATCGATTTACCTTAGGTTTTTGTATATAGCAAAAGATAAGGGCATTTAAAAAAAAGGGCTGCACATTTAAAATGTACAGTGATGTGCTTTAATTACAATGTGTATTGTGCCCCACTTGTCTTTGGAGTCTGAAGCTGCCAGAGTGCTATATAAACAAATAGACAATGTTTAAAAAATGCCTGTCTTCACTGTAAATGGACTACTATGCTATCTATGGGCCTATGTTTTTACATCTATGATGAGACAATAACATGGCAATACCAACAAAACCATGATGATATACCATCCCAACTTGATCCCAATAGCAATAGTAAGCATTAACAAGTTCTTTATGCATGTGGAAAGCATATTTGCTAATTAAAATTAAATATACTATATGTATGTGGATCTATGTGTGCCTTGAAATAAAATTTCTAATGTAAAACAGCCTTTAGCTTAGCTCATAAATCCAGCAATACTGCTAATTAGAATAGATAACGTTTTTTTTTTTTTTTTTTTTACATGTAAGATGTTTTTAGTTGACTTAACCTCGACTGTTGAACTGGAAAAAGAAAATGCCTCATTAACAGCTTGTGTTAACCTGTCAAGCATTAAACACAGTTTATAACCTTAAAGACAATCTATTCTTCAGTGAGAGGACTATGAGATTGTAAAAACTGTAATCACTGCATTAATGGAGCCAGATGCCTCCAGAAACATTTTAAGTATGTTTCAGTTAGAACAGATGCCATTCATTAATACAGCATGAGCGAGCTGAAATTGCAGATGATGCTTTGGTTTCTTTCACTTGAACTACATTTTATTTTCAGTGAAATGACTGTTAAAGAAGCAGCACATTTAGGTTCATTTTCTTGGCATATATTAGATTTGCTTTACCCAAGTAATGTTGCAAAATGTCTTAGAGCACTTTCCCACCAGTTTATTGTGGCAAAACAAGTATCACTGTGTGTGTTACCTTAAAGTCTCGTACACACGATCGGATTGTTGGCCAACAAAACCATTACATTTTGTCCGAAGGGCGTTGGCCCAAACTTGCCTTGCATACACACGGCCACACAATTGTTGGGCACCAATTACGAACGTAGTGACTACTAGACATACTACGTTGTTTTTCAGCTCTTTAGCACCACCCTTTGGGCTCCTTCTGCTAGTTTCATGTTAGTAGAAGTTTGGTGAGTATTGATTCACACTTTTCATTTTGCACTTTTCAGTTCACACTTTTCAGTTTGTTTCTGAACGGCTGTTTGTTAACCAGACATGTTGCGGAATCGGAGGAGATAACGTGTTATTTATTATTGGCCTTAAAGTTATTGCTTTGACATTATTTTTTTGGTTGAATAATGATTAGATTTGGTATATTTTCTATATTTTTGGATGCATAAGCCTCTGTATGAAGCTAGGCAAAGCAAAGAGAAGGCAGGAACAAATGGACCGTCTTATGGCAGATATTAAACAAACCAAAACACAAAGAGACATTTAACAAGTTTAAACCCTACCTTGCGTTCCCGACTTACCAGTCTCAGACATGACTTATGCCTACTGCTGTGAGGAAATTTTGAGAGAAGCACTAAGCTTTTAAAATGCTGCACTATGCAATGGCAATGAAATCCTTAGCTACACACTTGCAGGGATATCATAGTTAAACCCAAATCACTTATTTTTTTCATCCCAATAGTGGACAAAGTCAACAATCCACAAGAGATTACAGACGCATTTAGCTGCTACTACAGCTCCCTTTATAATTTTAAGAGTGACCCATTGACATCTCAACCATCTCTACCAGACAGGCAACTTTTTAGCCCAATTGGACATGTCAAAATTAACTGCAGCCCAACTGGATAGTTTGAATACACTGTTTACTTTAACAGAAATATTTAAATTCATTGATTCCCTCCCTAATAACAAATCACCAGGCCCAGATAGCTTTGTAGGGCAATACTACAAGACTTTCAAATATACAGTGCCTTGCAAAAATATTCACTCCCTTGGCATTTTTCACTTTTTGTTTCCTCACAGCCTGGAATTAACGTGGATTGTTTGAGGATTTGCATCATTTAATTTACAGAATATACCCACAACTTTGAAGATTTTTTCAACTTTTCTATAACTATTCACCCCCCTAAAGTCAATACTTTGTAGAGCCACCTTTTGGGGCTATCACAGCTTTAAGTCGCATTGGATAAGTCTCTATGAGCTTGCCACATCTTACCACTGGGATTTTTGCCCATTTTTTCTTGCAAAACTGCTCCAGCTCCTTCGAGTTGGATGGTTTGCGCTTGTGAACATCAATCTTTAAGTCTGAAAAATGGGGTGTGATTCTGCACAATGGAAAAGTACAGGGCAGTTGGTAAGGAGAGGGAACTGCAACCCCTACAATATACTAACACCTAGGTGAAGTACAGAAATGAGTGAAAAGAAAGGTGTAGGTATGGCGCTGCTGCTCTATAATGAAAAAAGTTATTGAATGTAAATATAAAGTGACAAGTGCAAAAACATTTTTTGAAATTAATGAGAAAATAGAGAACTAAGACTAAAGCTAAGATTGGGACTTTATATGAGGCAATAACTATATATACCTCCATCCCTAAGGCCGCGTACACACGCGCGGACTGTTCGCCCAACTTTGTCCGTCAAACAGTTTCGGCAAACAGTCCGCTCAAAATTAGCATGGACGGACATGGCCACACACGACGGACGAACAGTTTGCTGAAACCGTGCGCGATGACGTGAACGGCACGTACGACGGGACGAAAAATACGACGTCCTATACACTGCATTATAACTTTCGGCGTGTAAATCCTTTCTGAGCATGCGCGGAACTTAGTTTGACGAACAAGCCTACACACGAGCGGACTGTTCGCTGAAACAAGGTTTCAGCGGACAGTTTTTCGGAAATTCCGTAAAACCTTGTTCGTCAAACTGTCCGCTGAAACTGTCTGCTGAAAGCCCACACACGAGCGGACTGTCCGCCCAAACACTGTTCAGCGGACAAAGTTGGGCGAACAGTCCGCGCGTGTCTACGCGGCCTGATACATTTGACAAAGAGAATGGATTGTGGGACTTTGTATGAAGCACATTACTAAGTCGAATGAGCCAATCAGTGTAAACATTGTTATTTATTACATAAGGTATACATACACATGTAAAATAGTAAAAAAATAAAATAATATAATAGTAGGTCTCAATAGATAAAATCTAAACAATTAATGATATATAACAATTGTCTCAACATAATATAAATAATAATGGACCTAGGGTATGTAGACCAAAATTGTAGTAGTAGCATATAGGCATAATAACAATAATGGATTGGTTCATTGTAGTAGACTATAATATAGTACAGATATTAGACATGGGAACTGTGACATAGCATCATAAAAAAAACTCTACGCGTTTTGTGGTTACATTACCACTCATCAGGAGAAGATGCAGAATTAAGGGGTGTCTATAATAGAATTAAAATGGCAAGATGATAAGATAGTAAAAGGGAGAAAATAAAAATATATAAGAAAGAGAGGGGACATGGAAGGTCCCAATCACTCTCACCTCTGTAGTGTATGGGTACAACTGTTGATAGTATCAATGGTAAAGGGCACTATAGAAGACATTATCCCCGGGACCTGAGGCCCAGCAATGGCACCAGCAACCAAAGTAAACATAGAAATAGGATCTCCAGTTAACAGCTGTGATGTTGATGTTGATGAACAATGTGAGGATAAGTGGTAAAGATAATGAAACCTAAGTACCTGCAAGGGTATGTAAGAGGAAGTGATCCAAAGTGGTTCCGCAGTGTCTTGCAAGTAAAGCAAGCTAGAGTGTAGGCACAGTGCATGTGTGGTATAAGTACCACCCATAAAGCAACGTCACACAGTGTAGTAAGGGGAAGGCGGCGCCACCGCCTGAGCAATAAGACGTACTTGGCGTTTGGCGCTCAAACTTCCCTCATGGAATACGCAGATGGACAAACATGTCAGCAACGCTTTAGTCTTAGTTCTCTATTCTCACACTCTCGGCGATGGAAGCACATAACTAAATTACTATACCTACCCCTATTACAATCTGTGACTTATTGTTGCCAATATGTTTCTCTTTAGAGGCACCAGTTCTGACAGGTGGGGTTAGACTTTGCCTCGCTATCCCTGGGAGCTGCGATGCACATGGGGCCGCCCCCCCTCCTGTTGTGGGGTGCGGGGCAGGCACACGTTGAGGGTCGACACCACACCCACATGTCAAGTGAGTCATGTCTTTCATGACATTGCATTGCTGACATGTTTTTCCATCTGCGTATTCCACAAGGGAAGTTTGAGTGCTAAACGCCGAGCACGTATTGTTGCTCAGGCGGTGGCACCGCTTTCCCCTTACTGCGTGATGTTGTTGGTCACCCTTGGTTTACGGCTCGTACTTATACAACACATGCACTGCGCCTACACTCTAAGCTTGCATTACTTGCAAGACACTGCTGCACCCCTTTGAATCACTTCCTTTTACATACCCTTGCAGGTACTTAGGTTTCATCATCTTTACCACTTATCCTTACACGGTACCTTGGTTTAATTTTATGCCCCCTGGGGTAATTTTAATTTTAAATTTTTTCACACTCATGGTATTTTTTCTAATTACACACTAATGTGGGTGTCTCTTTTCCAGTTTATCAGTTGTGGAATTAGCCTACTATCTAAACATCAACATCACAGCTGTTAACTGGAGATCCTATTTCTATGTTTACTTTGGTTGCTGGTGCCATTGCTGTGCCTCAGGTGTTACCGTCTCAGCTCCCGGGGATAACGTCTTCTATAGTGCCCTTTGCGATTGATACTATCAACAGTTGTATCCATATACTACAGATAGGTGAGAGTGATTGGGACCTTCCATGTTTCCTCTTTTTCTTCTATATTTTTATATTCTCCCTTTTACTATCTTAATGGTGCTAATAGATAAGCTAATAATGTAATCCCAGTGATACCACAATTACTTAATAAATATATATAAATTAACGTCCACATTAAACATAACAGTCAAGTCCACAAACAAAACGTATTATGGACTTCGTGATATTATTAAATAATAATAATAAAGTGATTACTGCTCATTAATAAAGTGTCCAGTGCTAATTGTCCACATAGTATTTGCCACTGTATAGCACTCTGGGAGATCGGTCCTTATTTTTGGTATTGGCGTTCCTCCAAGATTTAGTATATAAGGAAGAGAAAGGTACCCATAGCGTATTACCACTTAAGAACCATTTATTTTGATAAAAAAGGTGTTGAGATATACTCACATGTAATCAGACAACATCAAACATATATTGCTGACACAATCGTCGATGATAAACACTGTCTACGGTACTCAAACGGAAGTGAAGTTAAGAGGTACTGTAGCCCCGCCCTATGTGTTTTGTCACACTAGCAGTGTGTTTGGGGTAATTTTCCTGCTGGAAGGTGAACCTCCATCCTAGCCTCAAATCACACACAGAGTGGTAGAGATTTTGCTCAAGAATATCTCTGTATTTAGCACCATCCATCTTTCCCTCAACTCTGACCAGTTTCCCAGTCCCGACTGCTGAAAAACATGATGATGTGATGTGTTGGGTTTGGGTGATGTGGTGTGTTGGGTTTGCACCAGACATAGCGTTTTCTTTGATGGCTAAAAAGTTACATTTTAGTCTCATCAGACCAGAACACCTTCCTCCATACATTTTGGGAGTCTCCCACATGCCTTTTCACAAACTCAAAAGGTGCCATTTAGTTTTTTGCTGAAAGTAATGGCTTTTTTCTGGCCACTCTGCCATAAAGCCCAACTATATGGAGCGTACAGCTTATTGTTGTCCTATGTACATATAATCCAGTCTCTTCTGTGGAACTCTGCAGCTCCTCCAGGGTTACCTTGGGTATCTGTGCTGCCTCTCTGATTAATGCCCTCCTTGTCCGGTCCATGAGTTTTGGTATGGGGATGTCTCTTGGCAGGTTTTCTGTTGTGCCATGTTCTTTCCATTTGGTCAACACTGAAGAAATGGCTGCACTCCAAGATCCATCAAAATTCTTACCGTATTTAATAACGAACATCCCAAGTGTTCAAATGGTAGATGCGTTTCATAAACTAACAGGTGCGCATTATCCAATGAATAAGCGCACCTGTTAGTGTGTGAAACGCGTCTACCATTTGAACTGTCTGTAATACTTGGGATGTTCATTATTAAATAAAAATTTTGCTGGATCTTGGACTGCAGCCATTTCTTCAGTGTTGATCATATGCAGAGGGGAGTCGAGGCGGGCACCTGTCTCACCTGGAGCAGCAAGTTCTTTTGTTTGGATATCCAGCATCTTTCCATTTGGTTATGATAGATTTGATGGTGCCCCTAGGGATCATCAAAGATTTGGATATTTTTTTTATAACCTAACCCTGACCTGTACTTCTCAACAACATTGTCCCTTGCTTGTTTGGAGAGTTCCTTGGTCTTCATGGCAGTGTTTGGTTAGTGGTGCCTCTTGCTTAGGTGTTGCAGCCTCTGGGGCCTTTCAAAAAGGTGTGTATATGTAATGACAGATCATGTGACACTTAGATTTCTCACATTTCACTAATTATGTGACTTTTGAAGGTAATTGGCTGCACCTAAGCTTTTCATGGGCTTCATAACAAAGGGGGTGAATACATGTGCACATGCCAATTATCATTTTTTTTATTTCTGAAAAATAGTTTTACGTATATATTTTTCTAATTTTACTTCACCAACTTAGACTATTGTGTTCTGATCCATCACATATAATTCAGATAAAAAAAGCATTAAACTAAAGGCTGTAATCTAATAAAATAGGTAAAAAGCCAAGGGGGTGAATACTTTTGCAAGGCACTATACATTAGGCCCTTATTTGGACTCAGTTTTTAACTCTGCTGCAGCCTCCTCTTACTTTCCCCAAGAAATGCTTAATCCTCTTATTGTTGCATTACCAATACTAGAAAAGGATCCCGCCAATCCTCCAAATTGTTGACCTATCTCTCTAATAAATACAGACTTAAAACTTTACGCCAAACTTTAACCTTTAGATTGGACTGGTCTGGGTGTATTAGAGTGGGCAGGATGTCAACCAGTTTTACTAAAGGCAAACAAACATCTGATGCCAGTAGAGTTATAAATGTTGTCTATTTTGACAAAAGCTTTAAAACGCCTTCCTTGTTCCTAGCATACAAAGTCGAAAAAGCATTTGACAGGATACCTTGGACCTACCACTCTAGAGTACTAATGAAATTTGATTTTAATGGGCTTATAATTTCTGCAATTTTCCTCTGTATACCTGTCCCTCCACTCACGTTTACGCCTCAGGCATGTTGTCAAAACCGTTTTTGATTACCAACCGTACACACCAGGGCTGCCCACTCTCTCCTCTTCTCTTAAACTTACTTATAGAGCCATTACCAACATACAGTATGTGCAGTTCCATTCAGATATTTTTGGAATACAGATTGGAAACTGCAATTACGTCATCAGCCTATTTGCTGATGACATCATATTAATGCTTACTAAGGTGGAATCCTCCTAGCTTTTCAAAAACAATTATCTACCCTTTATTCAAAATATGGAATCTGCACTAACTCGGTTATCTCACCATGAACTCACCTGGTCAGGTAGACTGGCAGCATTTAAAATGCTTGTATTGCCCCAACTGCTATACCTTTTTTGAATAATGCCAATATGGTTACCTAACCATTACTTTACAATCTATACTAAATCAATATCGCTGGCATGGGAAAAAAACAGCTGTGCATTTAGTAAGCTCATCATACATAAGAAAGCAGGTGGACTTCGGCATGGGATTTTAAAATATTATTATATTGCTAGAGTACTTGCCCAACTTAAAGGATGTTTTTTCCAACCACCCACTTCCCTTTGGACAAAGATTGAGGCTGAATTATTACCTGGGAAAAATCTACTAACCTTTTTATTATCAGCATCCCTCAAACCACCAAATGTACCTCAAATATCACCCACAACCTTAACCTCGTTATCTGCTTGTAAACTGCTACAAACCTGATTGGGTGACCACTCTTCGTATACCAACATCGGTATGTAATATACTGATTACTAATTTATTGTTGGGACAATGGACTAACAAGGGTATTTTGTAGCTCCATGGTCTCTTTAGGAATGATTCTCTGAAAACCTTTCTAGAGCACGAATATCAGATATCTCACAAAGACTATTTTACTTATCTGCAAATTGCATCATACTTCCATCACAATCCTTCACTCTCCTGCCACCTTCCACACAAACTAACGCATTACTATCAGATACACAGATAATCAAAAGGGGGAATATCTCTATTTTATTCTCTACCAAAGAATAAAAATACATTTTTAATTCTCCACCATTTTGAGCCTGGCAAATACATGTAGGAGCGACATTCACCCACAATCAATAGGAATATGCATTCCAATCCATTTACAAATTCATTAGGAATTCATTTTGGAATTAATGTAAAAACTACACCTGTTATTGTATCTAACTCCTCATTGTATCTCCAAATTGAACCCCCTTTCCTCCAATCTTTGCTGGAGGGGTTGTGGCCAAGTAGGCACACTGTTCCACTAGTTATGGTTTTCCAAACTCCTAGCTGAATTTTTAAGGACTTTTTAAGGATCTTTAGAATCCTGCCCACAGTCACATCTATCCCAATAGCTACCTCTCTGAATCTATCCATTCTGAATATTGGATTGGAGAATATTCCTCATTCTCTGAAATGTATAGTTACGCATGTCTTATTAGTAGCCAGACTGTTACGGGATTGGAAATTTACCTTTCCTTTGACAATTTCAAAAGTTCTCAGAACAACTCACCTTCATTCTCATCAAGAAACAATGTTTGCTTCTACTAATGGGTCCTACCCGCACATATCCTCTCTGTGGCAGCCCTGAGCACACTGGTATGAGACACAGGTGAACTTATTATTGATAAGTCCTTAATATATCATCTCTGTATGTTGTGATTATTTTGGAACCATTTCTTGTTTGCCTGTATCTGCATAAGTATCGAGTAAATGAGTAAAGATTCTTTTGATTTCTATATGTTGATAGACCTATAAGCTGCTTTCATGCTGCTCCTACATTGTTGGTTTGCTGTTATTTTTCTCTGTATTTCTTTTTTAACCACTTACATACTGGGCACTTATACTCTCTTCCTGCCAATGCCAATTTCCAGCTTTCTGCACTCTCACATTTTGAAAGACAATTACGCGGTCATGCTACACTGTACCCAAATTAAATTTTTATAATTTTTCTCACACAAATAGAGCTTTCTTTTGGTATTTAATCACTAGTGGGTTTTTTATTTTTTGCTAAACAAAAAAAAAGACAGATAATTGTAAAAAAAAAAAAAAAAAATGTTTTTTATATTTTGTTATAAAATTTTGCAAATGGGTCATTTTTCTCCTTCACTGATGGGCACTGATAAGATGGCACTGATGGGCACTGATAATGCAGCACTGATGAACACTGATAGGTGGCACTGATGGGTCGATATTGTTGGGCACTGATGAGGTTACACTTATGGGTGGCACTGATAGGTGGCACTCATATGTGGCACTGGTGGGCACTAATCAGGATGCACTGATGAGGCACTAATGGGCACTGTTTGGCAGCACTGATGGTCACTGATAGGTGGCATTGGTTAGCAGTACTGATGGGCACTGATAGGTGGCACTGGTGGGCATGGATTTGTAGCATGGAGGGAACTGATAGTGGGCATTTAGGGGAACGATGTCCCTCTAACAGAAGCTGGTTACCGACTTTATTCTTTTCTTCATGCTAAAAGCGTGAAGACAAAAAAAAAGCCGGTAACTGGCTTCTGTTTACTTCTGTGATCATCTGTCATTGGCTGACAGCTGATCACATGGTAAAGGGCCCACTGTGATTGGCCCTTTACACTGTTCTGTGATCAGCTGTGTCCCGAGAACTTGGCAATCACAGAATGTGCCTCGCACGCCCCTGGGGGCACGCAGGTAGCGTGAGAAAGGGAGGGCGTACATAGACGCCCTCCCAGCATTTGAGGTCTGTGCTGTAGCTGTCTTTTGGCTATAGCGCAGATGTCAACTGGTTCATCGTGTTATATACAGTATTGTCTTGATGTAAGATGACTACTTTGTTTAAATATAAATTTCAATAAAGAAATATTGAAACTAAATCAAATCTGTTCATACTTTTCTTTACATTTACATTTTTACAGTTATGGCATTTAGCAAGTATGGAAGTGACAGTACCAAGACTGAACTAATCTTTTCACATGTATGTAAAAAAACATATAAACAAAAACACTGCAGTACTTCTGTACAATTTATTTAATCAAGTTGAACTTTTCCTTTCTGATCATAATTCTACATCTTTTGTAACCAATTGCAATATATCTTTAAATGTAATCACATATTTTCCATTCCCATTCCTCTGTTAATACATGAAATAAGCCAACTCTTGGATTCAGATGAATCTAAGAATGGAAGGAAAAACATGAACGGAACAAGAGCAGCTTCAGGAGGGGAAAATCACAGTAATGAGACAATGTGGAAAACTGCTCTTTATTAATGAATGTTACAAGGATTTGTAATGTAATCATATTAAACAGAAAATGGCTCTTCCTGTTTCCAGCCAGTATAATTAGTAGGTGAGATGGACTGAGCTCTACCAGCTTTAAACACATCAGGCAATATTCTATATTATAAAAGATGAACATCTTTGTAGCTTACATGTAAATATAACCATGGGCAGAGTTACATCAAAAACAATGTGAAGAAGACTGGCTAGAAAGAAACTAGAATCACTGAAACAGTTGCTGAGCAGAAGAACAAGATGTCTCCTCACTTGGTACCATGTGGGGCCACATTTGTGCCTTTTCCAGGACTTGAGCCAACACTGTTTGACACAGGACACAGGTAAAAAATAATATCATTCATGCCATTTGTTAGTATTTGTTTATTGTTAAAATATTTTACCTTAGAAATAACTGTGTGAGAAAAAGCATTTTTTAGGCACAATTAAATTAAAAAGCAATTCTGGTTAAAATGATCAAAGTATGTTCTTGTCAGCAATTAATTTACATTTATACTTTTCTGTAGCAGTGATGCGGTTCCAAGACAAACATAAAGTTTACTTATCAAAATCCTCAACAATGTTTACATACATTTCACTTTGCTACTATTATTATTTTTATTAATAATAATAGAAATAGTAGTAGTAGTAATAATAATATATGTGATATTGCTTAATCCAATTTTGTATTGAACTCTAAATCTAAAGGTTATAACAAATGTAAAAACTATTACAGTTGAGAGCACTGCCCAAAAAAAAAAATTCTCTCTAAATGAAAAGCAATATAGCCACATAGTTAGGACTAAATAGGTGAACTTATTAATTATGCGAATATGAGAAAAGGACTGAAATGTACCAGCATCTTTCTGTCCACATGCTATTATTAGCAATAATTATTATAACTGGTCAGACTAGCACTAAGCTGATGTTTTGTAGTGGCCTAGTGGGAAGTTTTTTTTTTTTTAGGGTTTTTCTGTTAAAACATTAGCCTGGTGATGAAGTTTATATTGACTGGAATCAGCATAGTAGTTTGCCTGCTGTGCTAAGATAATATGAAGAGACGTCTGTAAATCATTGCTTTTTGTTAGTTGTTATAATTAGTGAAAATACAACAACAGAAAATATAACATTAAAGTTGATCCTTACCTTCTGGAAAAACTTTCCTCCAATCTACCCCTACTCCCCTCCTCTACTAATAGAGTTTTTTTTTCCTTTCGCTATGCCTCCTGGAATATACATGTCACATATCCCTTGAAGCATATTCACAAAAGAAGAGGGGGGCATGCCTAGTGCTGTGCCACCTGGAGGCATGCGGGCTGAACCCAGAAGAGTTGGCCGGCCTCTCAATGTCACAAACATCATGGTGACATGGGACTACGTGGTGGCAGAAGACAAAAGGATCTCAGTGGGACAATTCTGAATCCTCTAGGTGGGTGAGTATCTGAAATGTTCACCCCAGTAAGTGGGGGTAAAAAAAGGAATGGGGAGCGAAGATCAACTTTAAGTGATCAGGAGTATATCTGGCTGCTGTTTAGCCTGGATGGAGGAATCTGTTCTTCTGGTTATTGTATTCTGGCAGCCAGCACTGCTGCTGTGAGAATATCCACACAGTGATATATCAAAAACAAAACAAAGTCAGTGCTATGTTACCAATGTAGTCTGCTAGTAACAATAAAAATCAATATATAAATTCTGATGGGTATGCATAAACTAATAATTGCAGTGCCACCAAAATAAATGTGAAAAAATAAATAAAAAATAATTTGCACTTGCCCATTCATTATAATATCGTGAACTGCTGCAACACAAATGTCTAAATACTAGACAATAATGAAAAAAATAATACAAAAAAAATGGTGTGCTGTTCCTTTAAATTCTTTATCAACCAAGCTATAACCCAAAGCAATTAAATTAAATATGACCAAATATGAAAATTCATAGAAATAAATAAATAGTGTAAAACCAAAGGTTATGTCTATTAATATAAAAGAAACACACTTACAATAAGGCTGTGAATTCCAAACAGTGAAATAAAATCAAGTTAGCCGTGGTGTCACCCATCCTGCCAGCCAGGATGACGTCACACACACACTCCACCCAATGCGTTTCCCCAAAAATGGCATCTTCTGCTTCTACCATCTGAGTGGGCGGGGCTGCTGAGTGGGCACTGTCCAACTGGCATGTTTCCCCAAAAATTGTGTCTTCTGCTTCTACCATGTGAGTGGGCGGGGAAATGCTTCAGAGTGTGATGTCATTGCAGCTAGCAGGAAGGGTGACACCACAGCTGGCTTGATTTTATTTCACTGCTTGGAATTCACAGCCTTGTGCGTTTCTTTTATTTTAATAAACATACCATCAGTTTTATGCTATGAGACTTCTCCTCGTTTGCATTATACACATGTCCACTTGGTCAGCAGTTTCCAGCCAAAGAATGATTGAGATCATTATGAAAGTGTCCTCTAGACATGCCTAATGCGAAGCCTTCATTGTGGAGACTGAGAGCAGGCTGGTTTTGATCTCTGTAATCAATATCTATGCTGTCTGGTAAGAAGCTATTTTTCTCTTACTATGGAGCACGTTTTTCAGCACTGGAGCAACTTTGAAGTGGCATTGGGTTAGGAGAACTGAATTCATCGGTACATAATAGTGGACTTTCTAACTATTAACATTGCATTTTCAATATTTGAATATCTTTGATTATATGTTATATTGTATTGCATATTATACATCATATTAGCACTTGAACTTTAATTCTTTCTTTTCTTTCTATGAATCTTCATATTTGGTCATATTGAATTCCTTTGGGTTATATCACTGGTTGATTTTTATTTTTTTGAAAGCCTGTGACATGCAAAACACACTCAAAAACTTCACCCGGTGCCAAAAAAATGTGCACACACATAAAGAGTGAAACACAAAAAAGTGCAACGGATACATAAACCCTCTGAAATCAGAGGGCCTTGCCCTGAATCCCCCGGGGCATTAGGCTCCAGACAGGGACAGAGGTACTTAAAACATGGTCCATCTGGCCGAAACCAGATGGACCCCTTTCTTTGTAAGGTCTGCCGAAACAGACCCACCCAAGTACTAGGTAGGGCTCCCCTGAAGGGAGACCCCAGAAGAGAGAGGGCAAACTAAGCCAGAAGGCCATGTCCACCCCCTCCCCAGACTTTCAGGACAGGCCCGAGGACCTGTGACCCTACTCATCACACAGTACACTAAATTAAATAAAGTGGGGAAGGGATAGTGGAGAGGAGAGTGAAAAGGTGGCCATTGTGTAAAACAAAGACCAGGCCCTCTGGCCAGGAACAAAAAATTCCTCTGGTCCCAGCCAAAAGGCCTGGCCCAAGAGGCAGGTGCTAAAAAAGCGTGCTATTGGTGCAGTGACCGTGGTGCCCAAAATCAGAATGACCCTCACTCACAGTGATTTTTAGGCACCCCTGGACTGCCACTCCAGAGGCTCATACTCCAAAGGCTTTCAAGACTGCCCTGACCAACAGCCCAGACCACAGCAGCCCCCACCCCAGGCAGGAAGGCAAGGAGTTCAGGAAGCCCGGGGGAGCCTGTCTACCCGCCAAGCTCAACCCTGCTCCCATCACTCCTACCTAATTACATTTGGGAAGTACTAACCGCTCCTCCCCTTCAGCTAGAGAGCAGCCAGTGTTCCCTCCCGAAAAACTGTCTGGGGCTAGAACTACCCCAGTCCAGGCCAGAAGGCCAGGTACTCGACCCTCTGGGTCTGACCAATAGCAGCACCCATCCTCACCAGGGACACCCTTCCGGACGGCTTGGACTCGAACATGCACCGGCCCCCAGTTTCCGTCAGGCTGCATGGCATGAACCCTGCCGAAACCGTCCTTCCAGGTGCAAATTACGCCATTAGAAGCATTAGCCCTCCCCTCTCTATAGGGGTGGCACAGCGCCTCATTTGCCAACTGATAAGGACAGATACTACACTTGATCTTAGCCAAAGGGCCGAGAAGGATATATCACTGGTTGATATACTATTTAAAGGAATAGTGCACATTTTTTTTGTATGGGTGGGTGCCAACAGCCAGAGTCACCAGGGTACAGAGCAGAGAGTGGACTAATCGCTGTGTGTGACTGGATGCGAACTGCAATATTGCTGGGACTAATGTGCTGCTGCTGTGGAGATTTACCATCTGCTGCTAGAGAGAGAGAGACCGAGCCTTTTAGGAACTAACCATAAAGCCATATTGTAGCCTTATTGCTGCCTGCAGGCTTGACTGGGGCTATTCTCATTTGCACCAATGGTAAAGCTGGGCCCCAACGTTAGCTAGCCAAAGAGTTAGGACTAAGTATGTCACGCTTGCTACACAGAGACCTTCACCTATTGCTTATGCTAAGAATTACCTCTCAGGTGACATTGCTTTATATCTTAGCCATTCTCCTTGAGTGAAATATAGATTAGTTTTAGTATTATTATTGCAGGTAAAGCTTATATACATTGTTTATTGCTGATCTTGCTGATTTATGAGTTGATTCCAATCTAGTGGTACAGAACTGTAACCAAAGTCACTTCACCCTAGAGATTACATTGTTTAGCAGACTGTGGGGGTGATTTACTAAGAAGAAGGCACTGCACCAGTTCAAACATCAATTGGTGTGCTGGAAAAGTCATTAATCGAATGTGAGAACTGGCGCACATTGAAGCGTAAATATCGATAATAAATACCCGCATATGTAAACTGCAACTGTCACAAGGGTAACTGTGGTTTTCTCATTGATAATAGTGCATGCCCAATACAATTGATTAATTCCATCTCATTGGATGTGTCTTGTTAGGCAATTAGTAGGTGTTCTTAGTTAATTAACCCTTTTGATGCTAATCTGATTCCTATCACTTCTAGTATATCTTTGAAATTCGTTTTTTTTTTTTTTTTACCCATATCTTTCAATAAACTACAAAGAACAGAGAAGTGTTCCTAAACCCAATAAATACATTTTTTCTGATCTTGATTTTAAAAGTTGACCATACATTGCAATCAGTTAGATGTTAAACAAATTAGACTTAGTTCAAGAGCCTGTTTGATTTTCTATAATTTGAATTCAATGTTCAAGTGCGTCTTCCTATTACCTATTTTGCCTAAATATCCAGTTGTACAGAGATTGGCCAATCAGATTGCATAGTGCAGGAACATCTTACGTGCCAAATTTGGAATGTAGATGTGCCATGACCCACTTGTATTTTCCAAACAATATTTCTTGGGCATTATACAAAGCACATGAAAAAAACACCTTTTTTCAAGACATGTTAGAGTGATCAGGAATCTTCAAACTACGGCTCTCCAGGTGTTGCGGAACTACACATCCCATGAGGCATTGTAAAGGTCTGACAATCACAGACATGACTAGGCATGATGGGAATTGTAGTTCTTGAACAACCGGCCATAGTTTGAAGACCCCTGTGCTAGACCATTATTATGCCTCCAGAATTGGGAGTGTGACATCTACCCAACTTGTCTCTGCTGGTGGATATAAGAACCTACATCTATAGATCTATCTATCTATCTATCTATCTATCTATCTATCTATCTATCTATCTATCTATCTATCTTCACGGAAGTAGGTGTGTGTTTTGAGGCCAAATCATTTAGACATGCATACATGACGCACACAAACACCACCCCATGTAAAAATAAATAAAAAATGATCTTAATTTGCAAATAGAAAGACATAGAAGAAATTAGCAGCAGTACAAGCAACTTCCTGGAGGGGCATGATGTCCATCCAGTTAAACCTGTGTATGTACTACTATGTGTATGTAATAGTACACTGATGGGGAACCTTGGCACCCCAGATGTTTTGGAACTGCATTTCCCATGATTCTCAACTACATTGAAGAGTGCAGGAGCATTATGAGAAATGTAGTTCTAAAACACCTGGAGTGCCAAGGTTCGCCATCACTGTAATAATATCTTTACTATTTCACATTTCCT
The DNA here is from genome assembly GCF_037356315.1 of Lithobates pipiens. Lineage (NCBI taxonomy): Eukaryota > Metazoa > Chordata > Amphibia > Anura > Ranidae > Lithobates > Lithobates pipiens. The sequence continues at coordinate 187,710,615 of NW_027507785.1, read as the reverse complement.
TGTATACTGCTTTGACTAAGATGCCCATCTAAAAGTTTTTGAAACTGTCAACACTCCCCGGTGTCACCAACAATTCTGGAAGGGAGTTCCACATTCTTACCAGTCTAACACTAAATAACTTCCTACAAAGTGTAAGGTCAAACCGCGTCTTGTCCAACTTCATTGAGTGGCCAAGTATCAGGTTCACTGTTATATAAATATGCCCCATAGTGTGTTATGGCATTCATTATGTGTTAAATGAAGAATGTGCTAGTATCCTTTATTAACCACTTGCCGGCTGCACACTGTAGCTTTGCTGTTAGCCCTTGTACATACGGTCGGAGAATCCGTCGGAATGTGTCCTATCGGACCGTGTTGTCGGATAATCCAACTGTGTGTGGTATGCATCGGACTGATTCCATCGGGATATTCGTTGGACCCAATTTTCCAACTTGTTGGAAATATTTCCCGACCAACTGGGCCGATCGGACATACTCCGATCATGTGTAGAGAATTTTGATTGGACCAAGTGCCACGCATGCTCAGATCAAATTCCTACATCAAAGCTATTGGCTACTAGCCTGAATGTAGTCCCATCGTAATGAAATTACATCATCACGTTCTGAAAGATCAGATTTTTCGACAACTTAGTCCGACCGTGTGTATGCAACAGTTTTGGACAAGATCCGTCGGACAAAATCCGACGGAAAAAATCCGATGGATTTGGTTGTCGAAATCTCCGACCATGTGTACAGGGGCTAACAGTGCGGGTCGGCTGCACAGAATCATTTATATATACACATGCTTCTGCACTTCTGAGTAGGGGACACACACGCCTGCCTGCCGACCGAGCTGTACTGTCACCGTCCAATTTATGGCCTGGGACCGCCGATCAGAAGATCGATTGAAAGGAGAAAGATTAGCGTATGTAACCAGCACAGAACTCTACTGACAGTGGGGATGTACTGGTTTTGTCTCCCTGCTGAGTGAAAGCAGCACAGTTAAGTCATAAACACTTGCTAGGTACACAGTTAACCCGTTGATTGCCCCAGATGGTAACCCCTTCCTACCCAGTGTCATTAGTACGGTGACAGTTCATAATATTAGCCCTGATCACTGTATTAGTGTCGCAGTCAGTTCCTACTATAAGTCGATGATAGCCGATATTACTAATACCGTATATACTCGAGTATAAGCCGAGATTTTCAGCCTCTTTTTTGAGGCTGAAAGTGCCCCCCTCGGCTTATACTCGAGTCATCGCTGTCTGCCCGCTCGATCAGCGTGTCGAGCAGACAGACAGCGGCCATTCTGATTCAAAAGCCGCGCCTCCGGCTCCCCCTTCGCCTGTGATAGGCGGAACACTGAATTTCCCAGCAGCCTGTGTTCCGCCTATCACGGACTTCGTATCATCCTCGTACTACGGACGAGGATGATACGACGTCTGTGATAGGCGGAACACAGGCTGCTGGGAAATTCAGTGTTCCGCCTATCACAGGCGAAGGCGGCGGCGCAGCTTTTGAATTTTACAATGGCCGCCGACGAACGAAGAGGGCACGGGACGGAGGCAAGGCACAGGACGGCACGGCACGGGACGGGACGGGACGGGACCGGAGGCAAGGCATGGCGGCGAGGCACGGCGGCGAGGCACGGCGGCGAGGCACGGAGGCAAGGAGGCTCGGCACGGGACGGAGGCTCGGGACAAAGGCTCAGGACACAGGTAGGCTGGACACACACACACACACACACACACACACACACACACACACACACACACACACACACACACACACACACACACACACAGGGATGGATGGATGGATGGAGACACACACACACAGGGATGGATGGACGGACACACAGGGATGGACGGACACACAGGGATGGACGGACACACAGGGATGGACGGACACACACACAGGGATGGACAGGCATGTCTTACCCTCGGCTTATACACGAGTCAATAAGTTTGCCAGTTTTTTTGGGGGTAAATTGGGGGCCTCGGCTTATATTCGGGTCGGCCTATACTCGAGTATATACGGTATATAAAAAATTTAAATAATTTCAGTATCCATACTGTTGTTTGTAGACGCTACAACTTTAATATACACTTATTGTGATTTTTTTTACATTTTGACATAAATTTATGAAGTTAGTTTTTTTTAATGAAAATGTTTTATGGCAAAAAGTAAAACCATATTGTTTTTTTATTGTTTTTTAAATGTTGTCTTTTTTATTTATATAGCAAAAAATAAAACAAGCAGTGGTAATAAAATACCACCAAAAGAAAGTTCTACTTGTGTGAAAAAAATTATACTAATTTTGTTTGTGCATAGCATTGCATGACTGCACAATCGCCAGTTAAAGTAGCACAGTGCCAAACTGCAAAAAATGGTTTGGTCATGAAGGGGGTAAGATCTTAAGTGGTTAAAGTAGGTGTAAACCCCTAAGATTATGACATTCAACTTGCTAGAGAATCATATATTATAAACAAGTGGCACTTTTCTTTAATAACATATTTGCACTTTTTATATTTTTTTCCTTTGTTGTATCTCAGTGCTGTTGATCTCCCGTAGCCCCTTTGCAGCCACCATCTTCCTACTCCAAGGATGGCTGCAGGGCACTTCTCAAGGCTGGGTAATATGTGCTGAAATTGCTGCTTGTAGTCTAGTCTCTATTAGAAGCCTATATGACAGGGTGACAACACAGAAGCACAATAGAATAACAGGGACAGAATGTCTGCATTTGTCTGCATTTATTAGAAGTTATCATGTTTTAACCACTTGCCGCCCGCCCTATAGGCAATTGACGGCGGCAAAGTGGTTTCATAATCCTGACCGGACGTCATATGACGTGATCAGGATTATGAGCCGCTGCGCGCCCCCGGGGGCGCGCATCGCGGCGATCGTTGTTGCGACACCCGGCAACTACGATCTCGGTAAAGAGTCTCCGACGGAGACTCTTTACCATGTGATCAGCCGTGTCCAATCACGGCTTATCACAGTGTAAATGGGAAGAGCTGTCAGACGCGAGTAGAGGAGAGCCGATCGGCTGCTCCTCTGACAGGGGGGGTCTGTGCTGATTGATTATCAGCACAGCCCCCCCGAGGATGCCCACACTGGTCCACCAGGGACGCCACCAGACCACCAGGGAAAAGGTAATGAAGGTCATAATCCTCCCTAGACCACCAGGGATGCCAGTCAGCACAATGGGTGCCAATCAGTGCCCATAATGGATGCCAATCAGTGCCCACAATGGGCATCACTGATTGGCATGCATTATTGTTTGGCACTGATTGGCATCCATTACTATAGTATAACACCGATGCCGCCTATGAGTGCCCACCTGTGCCGCCTATTAGTGCCCACCTGTGCCGCCTGAGTGCCCACCTGTGCCGCCTGAGTGCCCACCTGTGCCGCCTGAGTGCCCACCTGTGCCGCCTATCCATGCCTATCCGTGCCGCCCATCCGTGCCAGCTATCAGTGCCAATTTGTGCCACCTATCAGTGTCCATCCGTGTCGCCCATCCGTGTCGCCCATCCGTGTCGCCCATCAGTGCCGCCCATCAGTGCCACTTCATTGGTGCCACATTGGTTCCCATCAGTGCCGCCTTATCAGTGCCCATCAGTGTAGCCCCATCAGTGCCCATCAGTGAAGGAGAAAACGTACTTATTTACAAAGTTTTGAAACTGAAACAAAAAAAACATTTTTTTTTTCAAAATTTTTGGTATTTTTTTATTTGTAGCGCAAAAAATAAAAACCGTAGAGGTGATCAAATACCACCAAAAGAAAGCTCTATTTATGGGAAAAAAATGATAAAAATTTCATTTGGGTACAGTGTAGCATGACCGCGCAATTGTCATTCAAAGTGCAACAGCGCTGAAAGCTCAAAATTGGTCTGGGCAGGAAGGTGTTTAAGTGCCCTGTATTGAAGTGGTTAAAGGAATTGTGTATTTTTAATTTTGCGCATTAAGCATAATTTTAGCTTGTTTCAGGAAATGCCTAATGCTCAGTTTCTCACCCTTAAAATGGACTTGTTACATATTATACAGTGTATATTATGTTACATATGGGCAGGAAGGTGTTTAAGTGCCCTGTATTGAAGTGGTTAAAGGAATTGTGTATTTTTAATGTTGCGCATTAAGCATAATTTTAGCTTGTTTCAGGAAATGCCTAATGCTCAGTTTCTCACCCTTAAAATGGACTTGTTACATATTATACAGTGTATATTATGTTACATATTATACAGTGTCTACTATATGAATATGCATTTTCTTTCATTTTTACACCTCTGTCTTCGACAAGTCATTTATCTTCACATAAACACAACAACAACAAAAAATGTGAAAAGATTCTAACATTGTATTTATAAATTATTCAGACTGGATCAGCTATCTGTGCTCACTGGAGCAGACACAGTAAGGAAAGGGGCTGAAGGGCATCCAAACATGTTTATTGTGCTATATAAAGTGATTTTTATTTTTTCATTTATTGTATGCAATGGTTTGATAAAAAATGTTTGCCACCTGTGTTGAGACATTTTCTTTTACCTTTTCTGTAAAGACAACAGAAAGTGAGAGAAAATCTTTCTAAAATGAGGCAAATCCCCTCAGACTGTTGTCTTATGAACACGTGTCTCCATTAGAAGATTCACCCTCTATTCTTATCCTGGTGATAATTAATAAATTGTTTCCTAATGGAAATAATAATTCAAAATTTAAAATCGCCCTCACTTAGAGCCCCAACGGTCACCAGAACAAGTAGAGGGCATACAGTAAATCTCCCTAGTGGGTACACAGCATCAAAAATCTAAAAAAGAAAGAAAAATGAAGTGTGGTTTCTGATTGATGAGAGTTTTCATGAACATTTCACTTACTCACTTAATAAGAGTCAACGTGTATTAGGAGCTCCCACCTCCCCTTCTTTAGAGCTACCAAAGTACAAACTATTTTATTATATATTTGACTTCATAACATAAGAAAACATGAAAATATAACCTATATCCCCATCAGGGATTCTAATCCTATTTCATTCTATCTAAAACATGAAGGGGAAAAAAAAAGAGGTTAGAAAAATTTTAGGTTTTACAAAGCTTTTGAAAAACATTCCTTTTTCATTTTTTTTTTTGAGCTTTTTATTTTAGTAATCCAAATGTTTTCATTACTAATGCACCTTGATAAGCTGATCCTCCTATATGCACAGAAGAAGTTTTTTTTTTTCAATGAATACAGCTGGCCCCTTTGTATGTACAGATATACAACACACAAATGTTAGCCATTTCTCCATATTCCTGATTCTGAGGAATTGTACATTGGAAACCCACTAGAGGCACAGTGACAAATGTTTGCACAGTGCTTTATAAAATGAAGGTAGACATTACAGTTACAATACAATTTGGTACTAGAGGAATAAGAGGACCCTGCTTGTTAGAGCTTACAATCTAAGAGCGAGTGTCAAGTGATAGAAATGGTAGAAATTGGGGGGGGGGGGGGGAGGTGAGCTGATGGAGAAAGTAAAAACACAGTATATTAGTTAGAAGCAGGATAGGCTTCTTTAAAGAAAAGGATTTTCAGAGATCGTCTAAAGATGGATAGATTAGGAGATAGTCTGACAGTTAGGGGTAGGGAGTTCCAAAGGATGGGAGAAGCTTGGGAGAAGCCCTGAAGGCGAGCATGGGACAAGGTTACAAGGGAGCTTGAGAGCAGGAGGTCTTGGGAAGAGTGAAGAGAGTGGTATGGTTGCTATTTTGAGACCAGGTTAGTGATGTAGCTGGGGGCAGAGCTGTGGGTGGCTTTGTAGGTTGTTGTTAGTACTTTAAACTTTAATCGTTGGGTGAATAGAAGTCAATGGAGGGATTGACAGAGAGGGATACTAAACAATGAACCTCTGGTAAGGTGGATAAGTTTGGCAGCTGAATTCATGATGGACTGAAGGAGGGATAGCCAATGTAAAGGAAATCCAATGAAGAGGTAGTTGCAATTGTCAAGGTGAGAAATAACCAGGGAGTGAATTAGAAGCTTTGTGTTGTCATTGGTTAAAAAGGGGCGTATGGTGAAGATGTTGCGGATGTTAAAGACTTGGACGGGGATTGGATGTGGGCCTCAAAGGACAGTTCAGAGTTCAATGTTACCCCTAGCACCCTAGCATGCGGGGACAGACTGGTAGTTGTGCTATTGATCTTGTCAGAGAAGTCAGGGGAAGGGGCATGTGGGGGGAAAAAACATTATGAGCTCAGTTTTGAGAAGATTGAGTTTGAGGAAGTGGTGTGACGCCCAGTCAGATATATAGTATCTGTTAGTAAATCAGTGATATATGAGGATACTGATGGGGTGAACTGGGGGGGTAGAAAGATATATTTTGGTGTTATCAGTATAGAAATGGTATTAGAAGCCACTGGAGGCTATCGGCTGATCCATGAAAGATCAAGAATAGGAAAGGTCCAAGGACAGAACCTTGGGGGGACCCCAACGGTAAGAGGAATAGGAGAGGAAGAAGTAGAGTTGTAAGTGACACTGAAGGTGCGGTGAGATAGGTAAGATTCAAACCAATGGAGAATACAGTCATGGAGACCAAGGAAATTGATTTTTTTTTTTAAGGGGGGCGGTCAACTATATCAAGAGTATGGAATAGTGACCATTGGTTTTAGCTGTTAGTAGGTAGTTTGTGAGTTTCAGGATAGCAGTTTCTGTGGAGTGTTGTGGGAGAAATCCAGACTGAAGGGGATCAAGAAGGTTATTCTCAATGGGGAGGCAGCTTAGCCAGTTGTAGACTAGACATTGGAGGAGTTTGGAGGCAAAAGGGAGTAAGGAGATGGTCATACCCAGATAGCAAGGATAACTTGCCACAAATTTGTGGCAGTGTTGAATTGTAAGTCTGTTAACTTGCTGCACTTTTTCACTGGCAAATTGTACACTAGCAGAGCACTTGAAGCACAAGTTCTAGTTGACAATTTTACAATTTGTAGCAAAATTGCACGGCAAGTCTCTAGCAAGAGCATAGTTGCATTGGTGAGTCTACTGTAAGAGCTCTGCATGTCTACAGCATGAAAATGCAGCCACAGTGATCCCTGTGGTGGGATGACTATTGCACAGCATAACTGAACCAGAAATGTCAGAATGTTTGCAAATAAAGTCAATCTGGAGTTATGCAATGTGAACTTGCTGCAATTGTAGCCTGGCAAGTATAGCAATAGCTTAGCAAGTCATTTTCAAACTTGCTGCACAATTTCTTGCTATCTGGATAGGTTGTCAAGATTGGTGGGGTCTAGTGAGGCCTTTTTAGGTTTGGGGGTGACTAGTGCATGTTTTAGAGGGTTGGGGGGGATGCCAGTAGAGAGGATGAGATTGAAGATATGAGTTAAAGAGTGTAGGATAGAGCCAGAGGGTGACCGTAGTATTTGTGAGGCCACAGGGTCCAGGGAGCAGGTGGTTAGGTAGGCGTTAGAAAAAAGTTTAGTGACTGCCTTTATAGTAGCTGCATTAAATGAGGGAAATATTGACTGTGCAGGTGGACAAGGAGTGTAAGGTTAGAGAGATATGTGTACAGTGGCGATCTCATCACAAATCGTATCAATCTTATTTTTTAAGTGATTAGCAATATCCTGGGCAGTGAGTAAGTTAGTGTATGGAGGTAATGAATGATGAAGTAGAGAGTAATGCCGTGTACACACGGCTGGACTTTTCATTGGACTGAACTCCGAAGGACTTTTCGACAGAGTTCCGATGGAGTTCGGCTGAAATGGACTTGTCTACACACAATCACACCAAAGTCCAACGGATTCGACCATGATGACGTACGACTGGACTAGAATAACGAAGTTCATAGCCAGTAGTCAATAGCTGCCCTAGCGTTGGTTTTCGTCCATCAGACTAGCATACAGATGAACTGATTTTTCGACCGGACTCGAAAAGATTTGAAACATGTTCTAAATCTAAAGTCCGTCTGATTTTTCAAAAGCAAAGATCCGATGAAGCCCACACACGGTCGAATTGTCCGACGGATTTGTCAAAAAGTCCAGCCGTGTGTACACGGCATTAAAGAAAGAAAAGAGTTGATGGCGACTGCGAGAGAGCGTGTTAATGAGAGTGATAAAATAGGTCTGTTTGGCAGTGTGAATACAAGAATTGTATTTTTGGAGGGCAGGTTTATACTGGTTGAAGTATTGCTGGGACTTATTCTTATGCCACAGACTCTCAAGAGCCTGGCTATGTTTTTTGAGGCTTCTGGTATTGTCTGTACCAGGGTTGTTTTGGTTGGGGCCTGATTTTGTGTGTAGTAAGTGGAGAGATTTCCTCCAATTTCACAGCAGGTTAAAGGAAATCTCCCAAATGGTACAAAAGATGGAGAAAAAAAAAATCAGATAAGCATTCTAACCCTTCAGAAGAAAAAGAGAACGTTGGGACTTTAAATGAGGCGGTGACCAGGTAAGGTCAGTTGCCTCCATCCCTATTTGAATAAAGCAATTAGGATGACTGGGGGTTGGGACTTTAATCGAAGCAGGCAGGTGTAAAACATTTACATTTATTGGAAAATCAATGGTAAGTTGCATGAGGGTAGTCATGAGTACACCAAGAAGACCAATATATTCCATTCAATGGATAGACATACAGCAATAACAATTGACCACAAAGATACAAATCACATATTACAAGTGATCATTAAGTAAGTAAAACATATGGTTGGCATAAAACATGGCATATAGTAGCTCTATGCATTTCGTGGATTCATCCACTCTTCAGGAGCATGCACGTGGAAAACTGAATGCTGTAGTATAATAACAAATAATATCTGTAAGGTCTGACCCTGTCACGGAAAGTAGAGATTAAAATAAAGTAATTAGAGGTAATATTGGCTAGGATAAACCCCCCAAAAACACTCTCAAAAGTACTTACATTGTCTGTATCTATGCAGTAGCAATGTGCCAAAATGAATCAGAATAACCCCATATGGGTATCACTGATGGGAGCTTAGGTGGTTAAGGCAGATCAGGACTGGACAAAGATGGTTTCCAAGAAAGGAAATTCCAAAAATTAATAAGGGATAACAGTGACCATAAGTGCTAAAAGTAAAAGAAGGATTGTAAAATAAGTTGGAGGGTCATATTATGTGGTACAATAGGTCATCTGTCCTAAACTTGGTAAAGGATAGGATAATGAGATGCTAATGAGTGTATAGGTAAGGTTAACTTAGTGAGAGTAGAAAGTTAGAATGATTGGAAAGGTGAAATACATGAGATATATAAAAAAAAAAAAAAAATTAATAAAATAAAATTTAAGAAACCATATCAACCAAAATGGTTAGATGAAATGAAATAGAAGTGCAGCATAAATCAAATAGTGAAAAAGTAAGATCAAATTACCTAATAGACACTTCAGTGTTGAGTGCTCCACAAGGTGTGCAGATAAAGGGCTGGAACCACCATGTGAGTCAATCTGCCCCAGAAGACTTATAAGGGCTAGTCTGCCACACCCACCAACGTCACGTGAGAGCATGCACTAAGGAGGATAGGCAGCTGCAGTGGGGCAGAACCGCCCCCAAGTAAAACAGTGCCAAATTATTCCTCCACCTGGCTGCTAGATGTAAAAAGTGATGGAAAACAGTAGCGCTAAAGACATGGCGCAGCGGTTCCATCAAATAAAGCGTGACGCCGATGCGTAGTGCAGGGCTGTCCACCCACCCTATAGAGAGGGGAGGAGGAAGGCCCGCGCTACGCCTCGCAGCTCCCAAAGTGATGGAGCGTCTGCTCCTATCTAAAACATGCGACACATGCAACTGCCAGGGATATTAGCCCATTTAAAATAGGGGTGGGAGGTAAAAGGGGGCCCCATCCCATGGTGATTAGCCTGGTGGAAGAGGGGGGAGTTCCTATATTAGGTAATCTAATTATTACATGGTATAATTGGGTATTAATCAGACCTCAAATGATATAAACAAGCGCGCTTCCATCCCTAATTTATTTAGAAGAAAAAGAGAACGTTGGGACTTTAAATGAGGCGGTGACCGGGTAAGGTCAGTTGCCTCCATCCCAATTTGAATAAAGCAATTAGGATGACTGGGGGTTGGGACTTTAAATGAAGCAGGCAGGTGTAAAACATTTACATTTATTGGAAAATCAATGGTAAGTTGCATGAGGGTAGTCATGAGTACACCAAGAAGACCAATATATTTCATTCAATGGATAGACATACAGCAATAACAATTGACCACAAAGATACAAATCACATATTACAAGTGATCATTAAGTAAGTAAAACATATGGTTGGCATAAAACATGGCATATAGTAGCTCTATGCATTTCGTGGATTCATCCACTCTTCAGGAGCATGCACGTGGAAAACTGAATGCTGTAGTATAATAACAAATAATATCTGTAAGGTCTGACCCTGTCACGGAAAGTAGAGATTAAAATAAAGTAATTAGAGGTAATATTGGCTAGGATAACCCCCCCCAAAAACACTCTCAAAAGTACTTACATAGTCTGTATCTATGCAGTAGCAATGTGCCAAAATGAATCAGAATCAGGGTCTGGTATGGATTTTTAGGGGGAACCCCACGTCAATTTTTTTTAAAATTCGACGCGGGGTTCCCCTTAATATCCATACCAGACCTGAAGGGTCTGGTTATGGATATTTAGGGGGAACCCCACGTCAAATTTTTTCTTAAATTTGAGGCAGGGTTCCCCTTAATATCCATACCAGACCTGAAGGGCCTGGTAATTGAATTTGGGGGACCCCCACGCTTTTTTTTTAATTTATTTTTTTATCAATGACTTTCAATGAGTGTTCTCTGTATTACGGGAGCCGACAATTCATAATAGCTGCGAGTGATTTTAAAGGACTTTTTTTCCTGCATAAATGACACTTTGTGCAGGGACTGTTCTAAGCACGGGAAACATGCACCCCTTCACAGGCATACTATAGACAACCCCCCCCTACGAAATTTAAAGGAATATTACACTTTTATTGTTTCACTTTAATCATTATTAAAATCACTGCTCCCGAAAAAACGGCCGTTTTTAAAACTTTTTTTTGCATTGATACATGTCCCCTGGGGCAGGACCCGGGGTCCCCAAACACTTTTTAGGACAGTAACTTGCAGAATCTTTTCTCTCTGTCAAATCTTTTTTCTCTGTCGAATATTTTCTCTATATAATCTTGGACTAATAGAGGTAAGGTTAGGCACATTCGACCACAGGTTCTATAGACACAGATTGTTGTCAGAGTCATGTCGAATCTCCTATTCTATATCGAACTGTTGTAACAATGAAAACGAAAATAAAGCATTTATTTATGTCGGATCTTTCGTTTTTCGGATTTTGTGCTTTCGTTATCGTTTGTCAAAACGAAAACGAAAATAGCTGAAATACGGACGAAAATGCATTCGGACGAAAACGAATGCACATGTCTAATGTCTATCCATTGAATGGAATATATTGGTCTTCTTGGTGTACTCATGACTACCCTCATGCAACTTACCATTGATTTTCCAATAAATGTAAATGTTTTACACCTGCCTGCTTCATTTAAAGTCCCAACCCCCAGTCATCCTAATTGCTTCATTCTAACCCTTCCTTATTCAATAAAAAATTTAAAAATAAAAAGTTTTAGGTTTAGATATGCTTTAAAATTGAACTTTTTTAATTTGGTAATCTATATAGCAATATGTCAAGTAATCTATATAATTCATTTGAATATGATTGTCTAATAGTTGCATTCTTTGAATGTATAAAGAAAAATTAGTTTAAAAAGTTAACAAAGGGGACAAAGCTTGCGCGCTGAAGAAGATGGCCGCTTAAGCCTAGAGCTCTCCATAGCCGGCCTTTTAACAGCAAAAAAAAAGGCAGGTATTCTCCTCTAAAAACATACCTAAATACTCTGCAGTACTCCTGGGACAGTAGGGGCAATAATGTCTCGCAAAAGAGGACAAGAAAGGGGACCAAAAAAGCTGTCATCATTTACATTTAAACAGAGCGGTGTGCTGACAAAAATCCAAGATGGAAACTCAAGAAACTCACACAAACCTTTCTGATAGCAATCCACCTGAAATTGATGAGGAATTATCATCCTCATATGCTAATGGCTCCTCTCATCTATCCTCAACATCCCAGGGACCCGCAAAATCGCGGATGAAGATGGATTCATCTTGCCAGGCAGCTGATACTGTGAACACAGCTCTGCATAGTAATAATGCCATGTCCTCATTACAGACATCTATAGCTGCTTTCCCAACATCAGGTCAGCTAGTAGTAGATACCACAATGAAAGAAATGCTTGTGTCATTACAATCATCTATTATATCTAATCTATCCTCCATGATTCATAAATTCTCTCTTGATATGAAACATATGGATGGTAGACTGCAATACGTTGAAAACAAAATGGAGGAATGCACTGAAACAGTGAATGAGCTAGTGGATGCATGTACAGAACAAAAAGATGAGGGTCAAGATGAAATTGGCAGATCTCGAGGACCACTCACGTCGAAACAACATTAAAATGAGAGTCAGTTCTACCTATGGACTTACGTAACTATGCAAATACACTATTTTCTACATTATTGCCAGAAATATCGCCGATTGAACTTACAATTGATCGTATTCATAGAATTCCCAAACCAAAATATCTAGAAGAATCAATTCCCAGAGATGTTATTCTGCGAATCCATTTCTATCAAGCTAAAGAGCAAATTCTCTCCAAAGCGAGGGAGCTAACTACTCTCCCACCACCATACTCAGATATACAATTATTCGCCAATCTCTCACAATTTACACTACAAATGAGAAGACAGCTCAAAACTGTAACAAAGGCATTATCTAATCATAAGATCACATACAAATGGAGACATCCAGACACTATCTTGACCACTTACAAGGGGAAACATTTTGCTATTTCTACCATTGAAGATGGCATGCAATTACTCCAAACATGGGGTATTATAGTTGATCTTCCACATAACACCCCTGTCTTGAAGGAAAAACCAAATGTGTTCCACTTTGGACAAAAACGTGAACAAAATAGAACTAAATACAAATGAACTACCCCTGCCTGTTAACTCATATGCATTACTGACATATACGATCTGGGTTGATGCTCAATACCTTACTACTTGAACTTCACCCCCTATCTTAGTCAGCATTCCTTTGAGTGGATTACTGCTGACTCTTTGAAAATATTTTTTTCATTACTCTCTTTTTTTTTTTTTTCTTCTCTCCTTTTTTTTTTCCTCTTGCAATATATATTGCCAAATAACTACTAATAGAGTAATAACTCGTTTTTTCATAGGTTTAAAAAAAATAAAAAAAATATCTACATTGTTGTGTGCATGATTTAATAGTAACTGTGAACTGATCATATAACAAATACTTAGACCTTTAGTTTAAGCGTTATAGAAACTAGAGAATATTCTTTTAGGAATATATGGAATTATAGTAACATCTAATTTTGATATATATTAATATGTCTTTCAAAATATTGTCCATAAATGCAAGGGGACTGAATCACCCAGGGAAACGAACCTCCATGTGGAGGTCTGCCTTATCCTTTAATTGTGACATATTATGTGTTCAAGAGACACATTTGGCTAAAGATGCATCTCCCAAATGACAAAATAAACATTTTCCTCATATTTTTCAAACAAAATTCTCCAAAAAACAAAGAGGGGTGTTAATAGCTATTAGAGATGCTATTACATTTCAATTAGATAATTGTATCACTGATCCTGAAGGTCGTTATATTTTTTTGATTTGTACCATTAACAATATTCAATACACCCTTGTATCTATTTATGCTCCTAATATGAGGTAAATGCATTTCATAAAAAAAACTTTAGAGGAGGCAAAGAAAGTTCAAAAAGGACACCTCCTGATATGTGGAGATTTCATTTTGATTCCAAACAATGATATGGATTCTTCTGCTAAGTCCAAACGCTATGCTTCTTCCCTTGATAAGTTCATAACTTCGAACGACTTATTTGATGTGTGGAGATGTGGACATGCTAATGAAAGGGATTACACATATTTGTCACCACGGCACAATACCTACTCCAGAATTGACTTATTCTTGACAGATAAATGGCTGCTTGACAAGATTTCATCCTCCCATATACATACGGCCACGTGGTCGGATCACGCTTCCATTAGCATGTCTATAACAACCACATCATCCCAACCAAATTCATATATATGGAGAGCTAATAACTATATTCTCCAAAATGAAAATTACTCCACAACACTCCAACAACATCTTACGGAATTCTTTACAATTAATTTGACGTCTATATCTGACCCAATGATATTATGGAATGCTCATAAAGCTGTTATGAGAGGGGTGTTTATGCAATTAGGTTCTAAAGCTAAAAGAAAGAGAACTCAGAGAATGGATGTTTTGGAGTTACGTAATGAATTAAGAACCCTACTTCTAGAGACACATGAGAAATCCTATAAAAAATTCAGAGCTACCACTTATGCAACAGGGAACAAAGCGGGGAAAACAATGGCATTACGCATTAAAGGTTATCGATCTAAGACTAAAATCCCATTCCTCTACCATCCTCACACTAATGAAAAATTGCTTAAGCCTTCTTCAATAGCTGAAGCATGTAGCTCATATTAAAATGATTTATATAACATTAAGAAAGATGGTGATACCCATCACCTTCTCAGGAGGAGATTGACACCTTTTTGGAGAGTGTCAATCTTCCATCTATTTCCCCACAACAATTAGAATTTCTCAAATCTCCCTTTACTATCCCTGAAATTCTACAAATTATCCGTATCTTTTAACTTGAAATCACCTGGTCCAGATGGCTTTATGGGGGAATATTTTAAAAAATTTCAGTTTTACTTCAGTTTTTCAGTACTCTAGCACCTATACTATGTGAGATTTATAATTTAGCAGCCAATTCTTCATCATTTCCCAATGAAATGCTGAATGCTCTTGTTGTAACTAGGGATGAGCCGAACACCCCCCGATTCGGTTCGCACCAGAACTTGCGAACGACCCCCGCGTTCGGTACGAACGTTAGAACCCCATTGAAGTCTATGGGACTCGAACGTTCGAATTGGAAAGTGCTAATTTTAACGGCTAATATGCAAGATAGTGTCCTAAAAAGGGTTTGGGGACCTGCCTCCTGCCTCAGGGGACATGGGTCACTGCAAAAAAAAGTTTTAAAAACTGCCGTTTTGGCGGGAGCACTGATTTTAATGACGATTAAAGTGAAAAAAAAAAGTGAAATATTCCTTTAAATATGGTGCCTGGGGGGTGTCTGTAGTATGCCTGTGAAGTGCCACGTGTTTCCCGTGTTTAGAACAGTCCCTGCACAAAATGACATTAAACGGAAATAACACCATTTAAAACTGCTTGCGGTTTTAATGTTATATCTGGTTCCTGCAATATGGTTGAAAATCATTGAGAAACATGGCATGGGTAGCCCTCCCTGCCCATTACCAGCCTATTTGGGTCTTGTACGCATATTAAGGGGAACCCCGTACCCATATTAAAAAAAGGAAATGTGTGTGGCCCCCAGGCCCTATATACTCAGAACAGCAGTATACAGGCGGTGCAAACAAGACAAGGACTGTGTAGGTTTGTTGTGTTAAGTTGAATCTGTTTGTCATTTTCAACCGGTAAATTTTTAAAGTGTAGCTCCAGTCAAAAAAACTATCTTTAAGCTTTTTGGAAAACATAGGGAAGGGTTATCACCCCTGTATAATTTGTTTTGTCGTCCATCTTTTTTCATCTCACTTGCTGCTGTCTCCTTGCGTTTGCAAGTAGGAGATGTTTGTAAGTTGGATGTTTGAAAGTAGGGGCCTGCCCTATATTATAGCGGTATGTACTGGGTACAGAGCACGCAGACAGCACGCATCTCCTAACACTACTGACTGCAAGCTCTATTATTAACCACTTGTTAGCCCAATGTTTGCATAAAGTCAAAGATGAAGTTATGCTGAGTAAATAGATATCAAACATGTCACTCTTCAAAATTGCACATGCCCGTGGAATGGCGCCAAACGTCGCTACTTAAAAAATCCCCATAGGCGACGCTTTAATTTTTTTTTTACTGGTTACATGTTTCGAGTTGCTCTAACATTCTCGGCGATACCTCACATGTGTGGCACATGCGAGCACATGGGGACATGGGCGCTTTAATTTTTATTTTATTTTTTTATTGTTCATTTTACTTTATTTATGTTAGTTTGACATTTTTTTCCCCAAAAATATATTTTTGATCACTTTTATTCCTATTACAAGAAATGTAAACATCCCTTGTAATAGGAATATGGGGTGACAGGTCCTCTTTACAGTGAAATCTGGGGGGTCAATATGACCCCACATCTCACATCTAGGCTGGGAAGCCTGAAATAAAAAATAAAAAAAAGATTCTGGCTTTGATCGTACTGGCGAGTTGGTAGAAGCACCGGAGGGCGGTGAGGGGTGGGGGGCGTCTATGGCTGGGTATTTCAGGGTATCACCGAGTATGGCTGGGTATCTCTGAGTATGGCTGGGTATGGCAATTTATGGCAGGGTATTACAGAGTATTGGCGGGGTATTGGCGGGGTACTACAGAGTAATAGCAGGGTACTGCAGAGTATTGGGGGGTACTACAGAGTAATGGCAGGGTACTGCAGAGTATTGGGGGTACTGCAGAGTAATGGCGGGTACTGCAGAGTATTGGGGGGTACTGCAGAGTAATGGGGGTTACTGCAGTGTAATGGGGGGTACTGCAGAGTAATGGCAGGGTACTGCACTGCAGAGTAATGGCAGGGTACTGCACTGCAGAGTAATGGCGGGGTACTGCAGAGTAATGGCAGGGTACTGCAGAGTATGCACTGGTATTGCAGAGTATTGGCAGGGAATTGAGGGGTTAAATTCGGTGAGCAGTGATGTGGGCACTGCAGATGCAGCCCACATCGCTGCTGACACCGATCTCTTTCCCCTCCGCTGTACCGATCGGTACAGAGAGGGGAGGGAGGAACAGGCGTCATAACATGACGCCGGTTTGTTTCCAAGTGATCACTCCGTCATTTGACGGAGCAATCACGTGGTAAACAGCCGCTATGAGCGGCCGTTTACCGTGATCCGTGATGCGACCCCGCGGTCACGGATGCTCTCGAGTGCGCACACCTCGGGGCACGCGAGAGCAGAATTCTGGGAGGCCGTTAATTAACGGCCTCTCAGAGTTAAACAACCCCCCCTGAAGCCGTTAATCGGCAATGGGCAGTTGTTAAGTGGTTAAAGCTAGATCACTAGCTATATAGGTGAGGTGAATATAGTGGTGTATACTGCAGTCAGGGCACAGACAACAACCACTACACAGCAGCAAGATAGGAAATCAGCCAAAAACGATTGGTGTGTACTGTGTTGAAGGTACACAGAACACCCACTGCTTCAGATGCTAAGTAACACACTACACGAAGCCGCCTCAAAGGCGGCCTTATATAGTGTGGGGCGTGCACTACACAGCCTGAGCTATGATTGGCCACAGGCAGGATGCCTGTGGCCAATCATGGCTCTCCTCGCTCCTGGCGCTGCGATTGGCCAAGCATGCGGGTCACAGTGCATGCTTGGCCAATCATGGGGCAGCAATGCACTGCGCCACCGCAGTGCATTGTGGTCCGCGCGCGTGTCACTCGAATTTTGACGCGAACGGCCCAAACGTTCGGAATTCGCCGAACGGCCGAACAGCCAATGTTCGAGTCGAACGTACGTTCGACTCGAACACGAAGCTCATCCCTAGTTGTAACTCTTCCAAAACCAGATAAGGAACCATCTTCACCTAAAAATTTTAGACCAATTTCCTTACTCAATTTATATATTAAAATTTATGCAAAACGTATAGCCAAAAGACTAGATAGTTTGTTACCCTCTCTTATCCATAGAGATCAATCGGGTTTCACCAAAGGAAGACAAGCATCGGATGCTACTAGAAGAATGATAAATATAATACACCATGTAGAACTCACCAAACCGCCATCCCTGTTTCTATGGCTTGACGCAAAAAAAGTGGTTGATAGAGTTCATTGGGGATACATGTCATCAGTTCTGACTAAATTTGGCTTAACAGGTCAAATCAACAAGAGCAATATTAGCCCTGTACTCTGTCCCCTCGGCTCGAGTGTATACTACGGATTCTTTATCACCTCCATTCCCATTAACAAGTGGTACACGACAAGGATGCCCCTTATCCCCCCTAATTTTTAACCTTGTTATTAAACCCCTAGCTGAGAGTATTAGGTCCAACAAAAACATTTTAGGAGTTACCATTGCTGAACAAGAACATAAAATCAACCTTTTTGCAGATGATGTTGTTCTTATTATTACTGATCCTGTGAAATCCTTACCAGAAATTCAGGAAACACTAAATATGTTCAGCAAAATTTCTTATTACAGGCTTAACGCGAATAAATCTTGTATATTGAACTTGGGGATAGATGAAAATACTACTAAACATCTTAAATTAAAATTCCCTTATACATGGACTGAAAGTACAATTAAATATTTGGGTATTCAATTATCAAATTCATGTAAAACACTGTTCCAATATATTTATATTCCACTTCGTAATGCATTACAAGAAAATCTCACTAAACTAGCATCCCATGAATTTTCATGGATGGGACATTTGGCAGCATTTAAAATGCTTCACCTTCTACAAATTTTATACTTTTTTAGAACTCTCCCAATTCCAATTCTGTTAAATTTTTTCCAATCCCTTCAGACTCTGTTTTCTAGATTCATCTGGCAGGGTAAGAAATCTAGATGTGCTCATTCAAACTTAGTGAAGAAACGTCAAACTGGAGGAACAGGGTATGTGGATTTTCAAGATTATTATTTAGCCTTGGTTCTCACATAGTCTAAGGAATGGTTTCTATTTCCTCCATCAACAATATGGGGGAAGATGGAAACTGCTAAGGTCCCAGGAAATAATCTATCAATATGGATTCCTTCCATGGCACTTGGAGCCAAGATACCTTCTCGCATATCCCCAACAATATTTGCAACACTTAAATCCTGGGTTCGATTTCTGCATCTAACTTCCTCACACCCTTTTCCTACCAAAGTCCAAATTCTGCTAAATACTCTACATAATTTCATGAAGACAACCTCATTTACACCATGGATAGAGAAGGGAATTAAATATCTATCTGATCTACTTGATAATGGGGTGATCAAAACATTTCCTACACTTCAAAAGAAATTTCAATTGCCAAATTCAAATTTATTCCTCTACATCCGAACTAAGAATTGCATTTCCAATCTCCCATCATGGACCTATAATGTTCCCCAATCGGCTTGGTCCTTCCTTAAGATCCCCATACATCAACAAAAAGGGATCTCCCTTTTTTATAATCTTCTTCAACAAAAAAGTGTGTTTATAAAGGCTACCCCTTTAATTAGATGAGAAGAAGACTTAGGATACACCTATACAGTTGACCAATGGGAAAAAGCTTGTAACACCACATATAAAGCCACATGCTGCTCTACATTATGGGAAGTATCCATTAAATTGACTCAACCGATGGTATCTTACTCCTGAGAAAATATCTAAATTCAACGGCACATTTGATGACAAATGTTGGAGATTATGCGGAAGAAAAGGTGATATGTTACATACATTTTGGACATGCCCTAAACTTGGGAAGTATTGGGAACAAATCTTTCAAGTTATGTCTGAAATTCAAATTACCAAAACAGTCATTCCTCCAAATCCCTCACTGGCTCTATTATCCATTGATCTTGATCGATATCCTATCCAGTTTAGAAATGTGTTTACACATATTTTGCTGTCAGCCAGGATCAGTATAACGAGGAACTGGAAAAATCCTGATCCTCCTTCCATAAAAGAAGTGATAGAATCAACTCAAACTCATTACATTTATGAATTAATTCTAGCTCTTCGGCCTCACAAAAAAGAACATACTCATAAAATATGGCAGCCATAGTTAAAATGGGCTAGTCCCCAAAACATTGCACAAGGTCTTTGTTCCTAGATAACTTGAATTAAACAATTACTTACTCTGCTCTAATATTTTAATCTTTGTTTTGTATCTATTAAATGACAGGTTACTATTACTGTCCCGAACACAGTTTAGCACCCATAGGGGTGTTCGGGAATATATTTAGGTTCATTATCTTTGAATTACTTGAATTGGCAGTATATAAATATATGAAGATAATATTTATATTACTTTTGTGTATTGTCTCCACAGTGGATGTATTAATAACCTCCCGATCGTTACCTTTATTATCCCTATTATAATTGAGATAATTAATATGTTTTTTTTTTATATTATATTTTTTATTATTTTTGGATACTATTATCCATGTATCTGAATACTGTAACTGATATGTTATTTAGTCATAATTTCTGTCATTTGTCTTGATAAAATTTTAAACTTTAATAAAAACTATTGATTAAAAAAAAGTTAACATAGGGCTGAGGTTCTTTAGTTGTATAACGTTATTAGATTACCACAAACATGTATAATTTATTTCTTCTGTCCTTGCAAAAATGTCATATTGACTACAATAAAATAGCAAAACCAGCGTACAAACCCTAAGGCATGGGTTTTATGCAGCATTATTTCTAGATAAACACAGTATCTAATATCTTCATATATGTTTTTGTTGCTAAACATTGCCACTAATTATGTACAGAAAGCTGACATTATTCTCCTCTATGGTTAATGTTTTCTGCTGATCTGATATTTTGTGTTGCAGCTTGTTTATAATGCCCTGGGGGAAGAGAGAAATTCCCAATAGTATCACTTCTCCCTTGCTACAGCTATAAATATTGTATTACCACACACACACTTATGGAGGCAAATAGCTACACATAATGGGGTCCATTACAAAATCATATTAGTTCCTCTTGTTTTCATAAAATAACGTCACTACTGACCTGTGTTATTATAATGCAGATAACACTAAGAAAATAACAATAACCTTCATCATTGTTTTAACAACATCTTCACCTAGTCACTAGACATATCATTTTTAACAATAAATAAATAAATACATTTAAAAAAATCATTCTTAAACCTTTTTTAACCAGTTCACGACTGTCCCATAGCACATTTACTGCTACAGGGTGGCCTCTGTGTGCAGAATCATGTGTGTGTGTATATATATATATATATATATATATATATATATATATATGTATATATATATGATTCTGCACTTCCTGGTTTTGGGCGCGACAGTGAGCCGCCAGTGGCTTGCTCCCACTGTGATTTTACACAGCGTGTCCTGCGAACCTAATGTCCGCTGATTGTTTGTTATGTAAGCCAGGCAAACTGTCATTCTGTGAAGCAGAGATACCGATCCATGTCTTCAAGTAGTAAAAGCACCTTCCCCACAGTTAGTAAGCACTCCCTAGGCACACATTTACCCCTTTGATTGCCCCTGATGTTAACCCCTTTCCAGCCTGTGTCATTAGTACAGTGAGAGTGCATATTTTTAGCACTGATCACTGTATTAGTGTCACTGGTCTCCAAAAAGTGTCAGTTAGTGTCCCGAATGTCTGACATAATATTACAGTCTTGCTATAAGTCGCTGATCGCCGCCATTACTAGTAAAAAAAAAAAAAAATGAAAATATCCCATAGATTGTAGATGCTGTAACTTTTGAGAAAACCAATAAATATACGCTTATTGGGATTTTTTTTTACCAAAAATATGTAGCAGAATACATATTGGCCTAAATTGATGAAGGAATTTGATCTTACTTTGTTTCTAGCGCAAAAAAATAAAAACTGTAGATATGATCAAATACCACCAAAAGAAATCTCTATTTGTGGGGGAAAAAAGGACATAAATTGTATTGGGTATAGTGTCACATGACCGCGCAATTGTCAGTTAAGGCAGCGCAGTGCCATATCGGAAAAAATGGTCTGGTCATGAAGGGAGGGTAAACCTTCCGGAGCTGCAGCTTTTATTAGCCCCTTTAGATCTGGGCTATAGCTATATGACAGCTACAGTGCGGACCTACTTTGCCGGGAGGCCGTCAATTGACGTCTTCCCCTTTGCAGCCAATGAGACTCGGGTGATCACAGATCAGAGCCCCTTACCACGTGATCAGCTGTCAGCCATTGACAGCTGAACACATCATGTAAACAGAAGATCGGTAATTCTTTTTCTCCTCACGCTGACAGCGTTAGGAGAAAAAACCAGATCACTGGCTTCTGTGTAAGGGAAATCGGTCCCGAACAGGAAGAGCCACAGCCACCTCATCTGTGCCCACCAGTGCCACCTGCCAATGTCCACAGTGCCACGAATCAGTGCCCACCAATGGCAGCAATCAGTGCCAAATATCAATGCCCACGAGTGCCACCTATCAATGGTCACCAGTGGTGCCAATCAGTGCCTAATCAGTGCCACCTTGCAGTACTGCCTATCAGTGTCACCTACCAGTGTCGATCAGAGCCCATCACTGCCAGCCATCAGTGCCTATCACTGCCACCCATTAGTGCCCATCCGTGCCACCCATCACTGTCCACCAATGCCTCCTCATCAGTGCCCACCAGTGCTGCCTATCAGTGCCCATCAATGCAGCCTATCGGTGCCCATGAGTGCAGCCTATCAGTACCCATCAGTGCAGCCTCATCAGTGTACATCAATGAAGAAGAAAAATTACCTATTTGCAAAATTTAACAACAAAATATAAAACGGTTTTATATTTTTTTTTATTTTTCGGTCTTAATTAAAAACTCAGAGGTGATCAAATACCATCAAAAGAAAGCTCTATTTATGGGAAAAAAATGATTAAAAAAAATAAATTTAGGTACAGTATTGTATGGCCATGCAATTGTTATTCAAAGAGTGACACCGCTAAATGCTGAAAATTGGTCTGGGCAGGAGGGGTTCTAAGTGCCCAGTAAGCAAGTGGTTAAAATTGTGCCTAGTTATCCTGCCATGGAGGCCATTGTTCAGGCCCTACCTTTAATAAGGTGACAACACTCTGTGTTGTCACCTTGTCATGTGCTTTGTTGTCACCTTGTCATGTGCTTTCAGTGGAGACCATAAGCAGCTGATCCAATGTTCATTGTAGTAATATTCTGCTGTTATCAGCATCATAAAGTCTACTCTGAGCAAAGACCTGAAGCTGAGGTTTACATTCCTTTCCTTTTTCTATTAGACTAGAGATATTCCTTAAAGTAGAAGTAAACTTCCATCGATTGTTTGTACCTATAGTTAAGCCTATAATAAGGCTTACCTATAGGTACTGTAACTATCTCCTAAACATGCACTGTTTAAGAGATATTTACTGCATATGCAGTCGATGACGTCATCAGCGCATACGCTCTGAAGGAACGGCCACCTGTGACATTTCTTTAGAGCTCTGTGCCGGTGGCTGCCATGTGCATGCCTGGGTGAGACATCACGTGGCTCTGGCCAGTCACAAGGAAGATGGTGAAGAGAAACGCGGCCTCCAGCGGTGACAACAAAGGCTTTGTTTGTAGGTAAGTTTCACATATTGTGCTGGTATGTGATGCATACTAGCACATTATGCCTTTGCAGGTCAAGGAAAAAAGGGAAGCACTTTACTTCCTCTTTAAAGCCCCAAAAAAACTTCAGTTTAAAGAATCTGTCAACAACTTAAAAAAATTGCAGAAAAGCACAAAAGCACAGAAACATGAAGTATTTTAAATGCTCACTTGTTTTTTACGTTGTTGTAACTATATTGACAAAGGTATTGGGACGCCTGCATTTACATGCACATGAACTTTAATGGCATCCTAGTCTTAATCCGTGGGGTTCAATATTGAGTTGGACAAAACTTTGCAGCTATAAAAGCTTCAAATCTTCTGGGAAGGCTGTCCACAAGGTTTAGGCGTGTGTCTATGGGAATATTTGACCATTCTTCCAGAAGCTCATTAGTGAGTTCAGGCAGTGATGTTGGATGAGATGTCCTGGCTCGCAGTCTTCGCTCAAATTCATCTCAAAGGTGTTCTATCACGTTGAGGTCAAGAATCTGTGCAGGCCAGTCAAGTCCCTCCACCACAGACTCGCTCATCCATGTCTTTATGGACCGCGTTTTGTGTACTGCTGCAAATCACTTGGAGGGGGCGTTATGTTGTGGGGTTGCTTTTCAGGGGTTGGAGCCCCTTAGTTCCAGTGGAGGGAACTCTTAAGGCGTCAGCATACCAAGACATTTTGGACAATTTCATGCTTCCAACATTTTTTGGGACAGTTTCTCTCTGCAAGCAAATGTACTTTGGTTTCTTCCCCAAGGTGTTCAAGACATCTTGTGCAGGCATTTACTTCCTCCATAAGAATAACTACAGCAGTATCACAATTACTCCTAAATAGACTAGTCTCTTGAATAACCAGCACACAAGCTTTCTTACTGAGGCCCAGATAAACATTTTTTTTATAATAATGTTTTCACATAATTGAATTGGAATTGTTAGGACCATGCTACAATTAAACTCCATATGTAGTTGCAAAAATAAGAAATTGTTAGCTACTGCTCACTTAGTTTCCTTTAAAAAAAATGAAATGCACTAGAGATAAGGGTCTTATAAATTAATGATCAGCTGGAAAATTCTGATGCTTAATGTTATGTTGATGTTCAGTGGAAGTAAACAAATATTTATCTACTGACTAATGATAGCTTCATAATTACTTAGGCTCCATGCACACTGGCTTAAAAATCGTTGCTTCTACAGGAGTTTTGTGTTCTGCCTGTAGAAGCAGCTCAATATTATCCTATGTGCCAATGTACATTAGGACGATTGCAGGCATATTTTGAGCTCAACGTTTAAACAATAGGGCAGGAAAAAAAAAAACTTCTGGTTTGCATTTCTGCTTGGAGCTTACTGGCAGAAAAAACGTAAAACTCTCCTAAACTTGTCTAAACTTTGTATAAAAAATGCTCTACAGGCATATGAGCTTTTTTTTTTTCCAAGGGAACTGGCATTTTTTTAAGTCCAGAGTGCATGGAGCCTAATGCCACATACACACAATCAGATTTTCTGACGGGAAATGTTGTATGTGAGATTTTTGGTGGTAAGCCCAACCATGTGTAGGCTCCATCGGACATTTGTTGTCTGACTTTCCGCCAACAAATATTGGCTAGCATGCTATCAAATTTTCCACCAAGAAATGTGTGTTTTCGGATTTTGCGCTAGTGTGTACACAAGTCCGTCAGACAAAAGTCAAAAGTACAAATACACATGCTCAGAAGCAGAAGCAGTCGGTCTTGTAAACTAGCGTTTGTAATGGAGAATTAATATTCGTGACGTGGCAAATTATGAAATCTCGAAATGCAGCGCACCTTCTCTTCTTCTTTAATAGGATAATAATGAAGCTGCTTTGCTGGTGATACTGATGGAGTTATTGCAAACACATTTTCAAAGGCTTTTTTTTTTTTTCTAGTGATATCAAGAATAATATTATTATATTTTTTTTGTTTGTTTTTTTTGTGCAAGTTACGACAACACCATTATCTTATAGTTTTTAAGATACAACTATGTTGGTGTCACTTGTCAGTTTTACATTGTATTTTTTAAAATGTAACTGCCTACTCCCAAACTATCATTTGAAGTAAAACACATAGCCAAGTATTATTCTCCACAATTGTTTTATTGTGCATTAAAAAAATAAAACAAATACAAATAGGCATGCTATCTGCCAATAGAACTTAACCAAAAAGTACATTCTATGCATCCAAAAATATAGAGAATATACCAAATCAAATCATTATTCAACCAAAAAAATAACGTCAAAGCAATAACTCCAAGGCCAATAATAAATAACACGTTATCTCCTCCGATTCCACAACATGTCTGGTTGACGAACGGCCGTCCAGAAAGTAAATGAAAAGCACGAATCAATACTCACCAAACTTCTACTTATGAAATTAGCAGAAGGAGTCCAAAGTGTGGCACTAAAGAGTTGAAAAACCACGTAGTACGTCTAGTATGTCACTACGTTCGTAATTGTTGGCCAAAATTTGTGTGACCGTGTGTATGCAAGACAAGTTTGAGCCAACGCCCTTCGAACAAAATCCCACGGAGGACAAACAGAATGAAAATCTTGAAGTAGGTAACATAAAGGAAATGTATAATTTTTTCATATAAATTTAAAATTACTAAATAATCTTATTAATGCTTGATAATGTTTTACCGGTCTAGTGTCTAAGAATAATTTGTAATTGTGTATGTACATGGGTGCAGGCATATTTGCGCAACAAAGAGACTTGTGATATGGTGTAAGAAAACACATAAAAA
The DNA here is from genome assembly GCF_037356315.1 of Lithobates pipiens. NCBI lineage: Eukaryota > Metazoa > Chordata > Amphibia > Anura > Ranidae > Lithobates > Lithobates pipiens. Next base: position 187,684,408 of record NW_027507785.1, on the reverse strand, counting down.
ACATTTATTTAAATATGAAGAACCGCACCTCCGTCCCAGAGTCTGCATCAACACACGGAGCAGGATTGTACATCTCCCCTCCACTACACAGGCTCAGAGCGGTGGCGCCGCAGTCCATCCACTAACAGTGAGTGACTCCAGGAACATAGTTCCATTTACCTGCACTTTATTAACTTTTTCCTCTCCCCTTTCTGGAGGATTGTTCACAATTATCAAGTCCCCATATTCCAGCTGATTGGCGGCAGTGCAGCTTTTTTATCATCCTAAAGTCACAAACAAAAGACTCCAGGGGTGATTTATCACAAAACATCTGTCAGTTTATATATCTTTTTATGATTGATGACTGATGATTTTTATGCTTTTAAGATCCCAGGAGGATCAGATGTCTTTGTCATTGTTTTCTTCATATTTAAATAAATGTTTTTTATGTGTTTTCTTACACCATATCACAAGCCTCTTTGTTGCGCTGTTTTTTAATTTTTTATTTTTTATCTTATTCCACCAAGTCCAAAGTGGTTTAACAGCTGTACATTGATACCAACGATTGGACATCGTCTTAAATAACGAGTATCTTAATACATGGATAACCGTTCTGAACAAAGGAAATATTAGTTTGTGCGCCAATGACTCTTTTTTGTTGTTTATGCAGGCATATTTGCTCCATCCATAGTTAAAATGGCCATCCACTGAACAAAATGTGGCTGGTTCAGCAGCAACTTGGCAAGTTTTGATCAGTATGCAGAAGTCCATGCTCAACAGAAGCAAATTATGTGATTGACTTCTGTTGAAGGATCATATTGAAACATTATTATAGATCAGCTGCAGCCACTCACCTGCAGCTGATGATCAATGTATTCTGGCAACCATGGGTACAGCTGTTAGAATATAATGTCCCCATGCCCCTTGCTTGTGTGAATGGAGAAATCAGTTCCACTGGCTGTCTGAAAAAAAAAAAACTAGCAGTGTAATACCACATACACACAATTAGAAATTCGGCCAGCAAAAGACCGATGAGAGCTTTTGGTCGGAAAATGCGATCATGTGCATGCTCCATCGGACTTTTGCTGGCTGAAATTTGCCAGCAAAATGTTGAGAGAGTGTTCTCAATTTTTTGGTCGGAAAAAGTTCCTGTACGAAAATGCGTTTGTGTGTATGCAATTCCGAAGCACAAAAACTCACGCTCAAATTGATCTACCAGATGAAAGCTATTGGCTACTGGCTATTGAACTTCCTTTTTCTAGTCCCGTCATACGTGTTGTACATCACTTCTTGATGGTTGGAATTTGGTGTGACCGTGTGTATGCAAGACAGCTTGAGTGAAATCCATCGGGGAAACCATCAGAGCTTTTTCCAACTAAAATTCCGATCGCGTGTACCTGGAATAAAGGGATCTTGAGGCTCTGTATCCTGTTTTGCTATGCTACATGTTGGTTATATTTTATACTGTTCCTTTGCCAAAGCCAAAGTGTATGAGCTGTCTGGAAACAATGCGATGACTGTGTGTCTGCTATCTAATCTCAGCAGCTTTTAAGTCCGGTGAGAGATTTTGGTTGAAAAATGCGATCGTGTGTATGCTCCATCTGACTTTGCTGGTGTAATTTTGGCCAGCAAAAGATTGAGAGCATGTTCACAATTTTTCGGTGGAAAAAGTTCCGATCGGAAATTCCGATTGTCTGTACAAATTCTGACGTGCAAAATTCCTACGCACGTTCGGAAACAATTTGACGCATGCTCGGAAGCATTGAACTTCATCAGATCGGCTCATCGTAGTGTTATACGTTAACACATTCTTGATGGTCGAAAGTTTAGAGAATATAGGATTATATTAATTGAATCATCAGAGGGTGAACTTTAGGTCTAGGAAGAGTTATTTCACAGATATGTTGTGCAATCTATGAAAACTGGGTCTGACCAAACAACAAATGTAGTATGCTTACTGTTACTGGTACTATATCACAGCTGACTTGTCTCAAAAAGTGTAATGCCCCATACACACGGTCAGATTCTCTGAAAATCTGTGATCGGATCATGTTGTCAGAAAATCCGACCGTGTGTGGGCTCCATCTGACTTTTTCTGTCGGAATTTCCGACGCACAAAGTTTGAGAGCAGGATCTTTTTCCGACACCAAAATCCGATCGTGTAAATTCCAACGCCTAGTCCGACGCACAAAGTGGCACACATGCTCAGAGAAAATTTTGAGAGCTATTGACTACTGGCCTCTATGTAGTCCTGTTGTATGTTTTGTACGTCACCTCGTTCCGACCGATCGGATTTTCCAACAACTTTGTGCGACCGTGTGTATATAACACAAGTTTCAGCCAAAATCTGTCGGACAAATTCAGACGGATTTTGTGGTCGGAAGGTCCTATAGTGTGTATGGGGCATTAGACTTGAGGAGCTTTTACGAGCTTTAAAAGACTGTTGCTACAAATGCTTTTTAAGTGTTTGCTGTAAATAATGCCCTTTAAATGTCTTTTTTACTTAGCGTGCTAGTAAACTAAGTTAGTGTCCTAGTGAACCAACTCTGAATATATTCCTGTTTTAATATGTTTGCAATAAACTGTATGACCATAAACAGAGAAAATATATTTGAATAGGCTACAACTACTCTCTAGATGAAACTGAAAAAAGGTTGAAATGCATACAAGCAGGACAGCATACCTGTGCAGTGCTTCTTTATTGTATTGAACGACTCTACAGTTTTTGCTGGTATTGTGAATTTCATATTGATTCTGTACATTTTAAAATTTTATTCCCTAGATAAATGGGCTCAAAACCTGAAAGCAAAAAAATTGTTGGAAATGCATTGAGCGTATCCAACTATTCTTCACCGTACTCTTATTGCAACTGTGCAGTCGCATTGTCTTCTATACTTATTAGATTAAAAACATTGTATGTGTCAAATAAGGTGTAGGTTATACTGGGTGTAGATCGGCAGGATTGTTAAAAAAAATGTGTTATGCAGTGATTCTGTTTTAAGGATTATTTGCATTCAATTAAAAATATAAGTTTTATTTATACACTTGTGTAAAGCTTGTGCCTTAAAAGTCTGCAATATTCTTACATTGATAGATTATTTTAGAATTTAATTGTCTTCAATGTTGTTGACTATTATAGATAACATTTTGCATACAATATAATAAGTGGTGCATGGTCTGTAATACACCTTGAGGTTAAGGGTTCTTGGGCAGCGGTTTAAATCTGATGGATAGTGATGAGTCGAACTGCCCCGGGTTCAGTTTGAGAAGGACTCAGTGAACTTCAAAGAAGTTCAAATGCCAAACCCAAACCCCTCGGAAATCCTAGCTGAATCTGTCAAAAAAAAATGCCAATTTTTTTGGGGCTAATAGGCAAAAGGGTGCCAAAAAATAGCATAGGAGGGTGAAGACTGCTCTGGGGACTATATCAATGCAAACTTTTTTTTGTTTTTGTTTTCTAAGTTCCTTGTGCTCTGTAGCACTTTTTTTTAAAGCACTTAGAGCCGGTTCACACAGCGGGCGATGCGAGGCGACACGACTCGCCTCGCCTCGCTCTCGCAAGTCGCCCCCGTTCTGTACAATGGAACCGTTCTGAGAGGAGCGACTCGAGTCGCTCCGACTCAGAAAAAAGGTTCCTGTACTACTTCTGGGCGACCTCGGGGCGACTTGCATTGACTTCTATACAGAAGTCATTTGCAAGTCGCCGCTGAGGCCGCGGCAGGTCGCGGCGAGGCAAGTCGGAGTCGCCTCGCCTCGCCTGCTGTGTGAACCGGCCCTTAGGGAAAAAAGTGTGTTAACTTGCTGGCAAATGATATCTCCTGGATTCTTTTTTTAAAGTAAAAAAAAAAACACATACCTCAAAGGTCCCCAAAAATACATTGCAGACCCCTAAGGTTCTGATATGTGATGGGGCTCTTTGTACAGAACGAAAACAAAAATAAAGCATTTGTTTATGTCGCATCTTTCGTTTTCGGATTCTGCACTTTAACAAACGATAATGAAAATACCTGAAATTTGGATGAAAATGCATTCAGATGAAAACGAATGCACATGTCTAGTACCTAGTACAGGATGCCACATCCTAATTTTAGCAATATACTGTATATCTTTGTAATGAAAACATGGACTTTATAGGCACCAATAGTAAAAAGCAAAAGGTTTTTTATTAGTAACAATTTACATATAATAATAAAGTAATAATAATAAACAAAAAAAAAACAATTAAAAAGCATTGCTGCAATATCCTACAGATTTACAGATTTACATTGACAGCTCCAGTCACTGACACAGAGTCATGGACCCTGTTTTTTTAATCTTAATCCATTCTCTGCATTAAGGTAGAAAACCTTCCATGATCAGCTCCCCTTAGCCTCCACCTAAATACTTTCCTGAGCCCGATCTCGATCCAGCAGTGTGCCCGACAGCAATACATCCACTCTCTATTTTCACAGGACTCAGAGGCAACTGTGGGAGTCATTGGCTCCTGCTCCTGTCATTCAAATCCTGTGAGGGAGTGGGAGAACAGGGCCGAGCTGCACTGTATATTTTCTGAAAGCAGAGGCCATGGAGAATAAAATTGTGACAGCTGCATTTTCTTGCGTTCTGCACTTTGTTCTGTTTGTAAATAGTCTGGTATAGATATTAATAGAGTTAATCATGCCCAACTCCTGAGAAAAGAAAATGCCCTAAACAATAAAATGTTCAGTCTGAACTTATGTTTGGACTGAATACTCAGCTTATTCCTACCCAGGACCTGGCAATCCATATTTTTGCTGGGGAAAGCTCCAGACTGAAAGTTAGTACTGCAGCTTTATTGTACAAGAGCACATTTAAAAAAATAACCTGAAGTTGGGCTTTAAGCAAAAACCATATGTTGTATAGATGGCAATTAAATTGTGTAAAAGACTAATAATTTTGCTGCACTGAAAGGATTTGTATAAACAGTATCAATGAATCATGCGTAATTTTGGAAATAAGGCATTATGGGGGTAATTTAGGAAAGGCAAATCCACTTTTGCACTGCAAGTGCACTTGGAAGTGCAGTCTCTCAAAATCTAATGCCGCATACACACATCGTAATTCCGGCCAGAAAAAGACAGATGAGAGCTTTTCATCTGAAAATGTGACTGTGTATGCTCCATCGGAACTTAGCTGTCCGAATTCCTGCCAGCCAAAAATTGATAGCATGTTTTCAATTTTCCTGACGGAAAAACGTTCTATCGGTAATTCCGATCGTGTGTATGCAATTCTGACAAGCCAAAAATCACAGATGCTCAGATTCAACTACGAGTCGGAAACTATTGGCTACTGGCTATTGAACTTCCTATTTCTAGTCCCGTCATACGTGTTGTACGTTACTGCGTTCTAAACGATTGGAATTTGGTGTGATCGTGTGTAGGCAAGACAGTTTGAGTGGAATTCTGTCGGGAAAACCATTGAGCTTCTTCCGACGAGAATTCCGATCGTGTGTACGCGGCATAAGGGGTAGATCCGAAATGAGTGGAAGCTCTGCTGATTTTATCATCCAATCATGTGCAAACTAAAATGCTGTTTTTTTTTTCCTTGCATGTCCCCCTCATATCTACAGTGACTTTACTTCCAAGTGCACTTGCAGTGCAAAGTGGATTTTCCTTTCGTAAATACCCCCCTATGTGTAAAAGGTGTCTACTGGTGTGTGTAAAAGAAGAGATAAATGTATCATGTATGTATGTATCTTCACTGGCAAAAGTAATGTACATTTGGAGTGCACTTCTGAACAGTACTCTTTGCAAGTCATCTCTTGGTTCTCACTGTACACATAGGGGTTACACCGAATTTCTCCAGTAGTCTCATACAAAAAAAAAATGCAGTGTATAGTTAGAGGTATAGCTATATATGGTATAAAGAGGTTCCATAACAAAATCAGTATAGATTCCTGTGTGCTTCAACCTTGATTGTTAAAACAATCCCAATATTTACTATACTTTACACTTTATATTTGATGATACATTATTTATTATCATTTAGTCCCATGTCTTTGGTTTTGTGGAGTAATGATGATACCAGAACTGTGCAGGCAATGTCAGGCAGGTCAATCCACCACTGCTCAGAGCTCAAAGAACACCCAGAACCTTCCAGGGAACCCTGCCTGAATAAGGCTGATGTAAAAGGATACAAAATAAGTATGTGCAATTGTCTTTGTGGATCCCTTCTCTTTCCAAGGGTATATCCCAATAAACAAAACCATACTGTCTGTTACCAGTCTTTCTGTAGCTTGAAGTAATAATCACTTTACAGACTAATACCCCATAAATATGGTCAGACATTGCGACCACAAAATCCGTCGGATTTTTTCTGACGGATTTTGGCCGAAATTTGTATTGCATGCACACGGTCGCACAAAGTTGTCGGAAAATCCCATCATTCAGAATGAGGTGACGTAAACCACGTACCACAGGACTATAAAGAGGCTAGTAGCCAATAGCTTTCCTCCCCAAATTTTTTCTGAGCATGCGTGGCACTTTGTGCGTCGGAAATTCACTACACGCGATCGGAAAAAGTCTGATCGGATTTTGTTGTCGGAAAATGTTAGATCCAGCTCTCAAACTTTTTCTGTCGGAAATTCCGATAGAAAAAGTCTGATAGAGCCCACACACGATCGGATTTTCCGACAACATAATCCAATCTGACTTTTTCCATCTGAATTTCCGACCGTGTGTATGGGGCATTATAGGTTGCCCGAAAGCCATACCACACAGTTATTTTTTTTACATAGAACAGTTTTAGTTCACAGCTAGGAAGGCACAACTGATAACTCACCTGGAGAGAACTGGCAGGCCACCCTTTTAGTAAGTCAACACGCCATCAGACTAATTCTTTTGAAGCATTCCAAATGATGGAGTGGCAGCAGTGAAATAAGATCACTTAGATATTATTCCAAGTGTTCTCCGAGCATTAGAAGCTTGTCTTTAGTGAATATATGCTGACACTTTCAGCACTATGCTAGCATGTTCTCTCTAGATGACTGTCTAGTTATAGTTTATAGTTATACACATGAATATACTTCCTATCATTTTGACCCCAAATCCTCCTCAGTGTGCCTACTGCTTTTGTGTAGTTTGAATTCTAGTGTGTAAGGGAACCTTCCCTGACCTTTAGGAATACAAAAGAAAGCATATCACCTCTTTACATGTCTTAGCACTTACCGCACCTGATTATGGATAGTGTTGCTGGAATTTTTTTTTCTCCAAGGGATATCAAGCAGCACAGGGTTATTAATAACATTATGTACATTTTTCTTGTGGAAAGCAACTGGTTAGCTCATTTTAACTTTTTTTTTTTGTAAGAATATGAATTATCTTATTTGTGTTTGACACCTTTTTTCAACAGGATACACTAGTCAAATCTGTATTAGAATAGATCAGCTATTCTCATGGGAACCCAGCATTTCATATTCCGTCTATGTTTTTTGCAACTTTGCTCTTTTTCTTGCCTATGTCAGAACATTTCTCAAGAGAGCACATTCTTTACAGCTTAGGAAAACTACTTTTTTTTTTTTCAAGGACAGATTTCAGTTAACACACCATCACTGTGGAAATGGATCAAAATTCATAAGCTGTTAACATTGCCTCCCAGTTCAGAATTAAGAAGCAAAAGGAAGACAAGAGCTAAAATAAGTCTTCATGGATTTAACATGAAAGAAAAAATAATTTATAGAGTACTGATAAAGGAATAAACGCAAGGGAGTTGAAAATTATTCAAGGATATTGAGCTCAAGAAGAAACAAAGATGATGGACAAAGTTGAAACAATCACAGATAATACTGTAAATACAGTACTAAGATTCTATGCCTCTTAGCAATAGAGACACAGCTCATTTAAAATACACTTAAATGTGTCAAGAAGTCTTAAAAGTCAGTAAACTAAGCTTCACATAGTGGATATTTTCTAGCTCCCTTCATCTGATAACAAGAAAAATAATTTTCTGTTTTAAAATGTAACCAATGTACTGTATATGTGATCACGGCTTTGTACTGTATCTGGCATGCAGTTGCATTCTATGCCACAGACCAAGGTCAGTTTTATGAATATTGGTTGATGCAACACAGAAATTAATATAAAAGAGTTGTGTCAAATGTGGCTAGATTATGTAATTAAAAACTATCAAGTGTCCAAAATAGTTTCAACTTTATTTTTAGCAACTAATGCATGGCAAGGAAAAATGTATAGAAAATAATTAAAAAATACCTTATATAAAAACCTGCTACTGCAAGCATAGCATAACAAAAGTTCTTGCACTTGCTTTAGACCCTGTTCACATTGGGTTGGTTTTAACTAGCTTTAGCACTGGAAATAGCCTCTGCTAAGCGCCTGAAAATTGCTTCCCATTCATTCAAGTGTGACTTTTCACACTCGGGCGGTGCACTTGCAGGACGTTCCGAAAAGTCTTGCAAGCAGTATCTTTGGGGCGGGTTGGGAGCACTGTATTTAGTGCTCCCAAAACGCCTTGCCCATTGGAATGAATGGGCAACGCTCCGGAGCGCCTGAAAAGCCTTTCAGAAGCACCGCAACACAGGAGTTTCTAACCAGTTTCTTGAGGTTAAAAATGCCCTTCTAGCTGCCGAAAAGAACTGCTTAAACATTGGTAAAGCGCCGTGGCCCCAGTGTGAAAGGGGTCTAAATTAGGATAGGAAATGTGACCATCACGTCACAAACTCATACTGTCTAAGCTGGCAATACACAAGCAGAGGCAAAACCCTTCTACCTGATCACTCTCTATTGTCCTTGACACTGGTTGAATGATTAGAAGAGGTGCAATAAGGTATAAATTATTCACAATTTCAGAGAACTCAAAAGTTTTGTTTAACCCTTATTTTGCCTGATACTATTTTATGTAGTTATTAACTAATAAAAACAGTAGAAATCTCTCCTGTGCCTGGATGTCTAGTTTCTCAGTGCGTGGTGCGACCAACCTTATAAGATAATGCCTGCCATTTTGTTATTAACTAATATGCACATGTAATTGCTTTATAAATATGACCTGTTACATAGATTTGAGGCATTTTTTTTTTAAAGAGATTCTTCAAGCATCATTTACTTTAACAAATGTTCACAATTATTTAGACATTGAGATGAGCATCATATTCTCAAAAAAACAAGTAAAAAATCATTTAATATCCACACCAGACTACCCCCCCCCCCCCCAAACCATAACAGGCCACACACCCTCAAAATGAAGGAGATATCTTGTCTGGGGGGACCACCTAGCATATCACCTTGTCCCAATGTGGAAAAGGGCCTCTTCTCCTCACCCTTGGCCCAATTTGTGTGAGGGTCTGCAGGAGGAGGGCTTATCAGAACCTGAAAAGTCCCCTTTAAAAATAAGAACACACAATTTTTTAAAAAGTCTTTTAATTTAAAAAAGTCCCATAATGTAAACCCACTGTCAATCACATCATCCAGCAATGCACATCCCGACCCCCACCAACATGCCAAAACAAAAAAAACAAAAAAAATGTCCTCTGACATATCCAAATACATGGCTTAACTTCTGCCAAAGGTCCCCTGTCAGCTCCTGCCACCAAAATATAAGCAGAAGGGCGCTTTTACCTTTTTTTTTACATGGAGTTCTCCATTAAAATATATACTAGACTTGAAAGGTATGGTATTGAACTTGTAGGAAAACCCTCTAAAGGTGGGACTATGAACTATAGGTGTCATAACCTCTTTTATGATCATGGTGTACCCATAATATACATTTGCATGATGCTGTGTATGTCCTACAAGATTTTATTCTTTTGTACCAATAAATGTTATTTTTTTTAGCAATTTGACATCTAATTAGTGCCCACATAGTCACACTTTTAGAGGATTTTCCTTCTGTGTATATATTAGGGATGAGGGCACTTCACCTACTATAGCCAGAGTTACCTTTTACATTATGGTATTGAACTTGTGGGAGACCCCACACCACTTTTTTAGGGTCTTTTTTGTGGGGTCCATACCAGACCTAAAGGGCCTAGAATAACATTTATAAAACATTTGTTTACATTATTTCTACTGTTTGTTTACATTCGCCTGTGAATCAGGAATCCCCGGTTGACTGCTGAATGTGCCCAGAGATGAGTTATGCCGCGTACACATGATCGGACTATCCACCCCGTGTGTGGGCTCCGGCTGACTTTTTCTTTCAGAATTGTCCACCCGTCTGTGTGCTAGTCCACCAGACTTTTGAAATGAACGGACTTGCCCACACGGAGAAAAGTCAGTTCATTTTGAACGTGGCTCCAGGTAGATGGGACTAGCAAAGGAAGTGAATGTCGCCGCCTCCATCGGCGAGGTTGATACCTCGCTAGCCCCGTCACCTGGTATGGATTTAAAGGGGAAGCCCTACGCCGAAAAAATGGTGCAGGGGTACCCCCAAGTCCATAGCAGACCCTTGTCTGAGTACGCAGCCCGGCCGGTCAGGAAAGGGGGGGGGACGAGCAAGTGCCCCCCCTCCTGAGCCATACCAGGCCGCGTGCCTTCAACATGGGGGGTGCTTTGGGGAAGGGGGGCCCTGCGGCCCACCCACCCCAAAGCACCTTATCCCCATGTTGATGAGGACAAGGGTCTCTTCCCGACAACCCTGGCCGTTGGTTGTCGGGGTCTGTGGGTGTGGGGCTTATCGGAATCCGGGAGCCCCCTTTAATAAGGGGGTCTCCAGATACCGGCCCCCCAGCCTATGTGAATGAGTATGGGGTACAATGTACCCCTACCCATTCACCTGGTGAAAAAAGTGTAAATAAAAAAACACAACACAAGTTTTTAAAATAATTTATTAGACAACTCTGGTGGTCTTCTCTTCTTCCATCTTGGGGGGTCTTCTCGCCGGACTTCTCTGATATCTTCTGCTCTTTTGCTAGCTCTTGTACTAGCGGAGGAGCCTGGCTTTCTTCTTCGTCGTCGCCGTCGCCATCCAGGGATCTTCTTCCAACTTCGGGGTCTTGTCCCGGAGGATGCTGGGACTGTGACATCATAAGGGTGGGGTCACCACATGACATCACCTGGTGACCCCGCCCCATGCCCCCATATAAGTTGCCGCACAAAGTGTCCCTGCCATTGCGGCCAGAGAGAGCGTTGTGTCAACATCGCAGGGAAGAAGAAGAAGAGAAGAAGGCAGCGGCGATTGAAGACCGGACCAACGCTAGTAAAAGAGCTATAAGAAAATAGTGGAGGCCCTGCAAGAAGAACCGAAGAGCGGGACAAGACCTCCGAAGAGCAGGACAAGACCCCGAAGTCGGAAGAGGTCCTCCGGATGGTGGCGGCTCCTCCGCTAGTAAAAGAGCTAGCAAAAGAGCAGAAGATAGCGGAGGAGACAGACCGGTGAGAAGACCCCCCAAGACGGAAGAAGAGAAGACCACCGGTCTAATAAATTATTTTAAAAACATGTGTTGTTTTTTTATCTACACTTTTTTCACCAGGTGAATGGGTAGGGGTACATCGTACCCCATACTCATTCAGATAGGATGGGGGGGACGGTATCTGGGGGCCCCCTTATTAAAGGGGGCTCCCAGATTCTGATAAGCCCCCCGCCTGCAGTCCCCGACAACCAACGGCCAAGGTTGTCGGGAAGATGCCCTTGTCCTCATCAGCATGGGGACAAGGTACTTTGGGGTGGGGGGGCCGCAGGGTCCCCCTTGCCCAAAGCACCCCCGCATGTTGAGGTCACGCGGCCTGGTACGGCTCAGGAGGGGGGGCGCTCGCTCGTCCCCACCCCCTTTCCTGACCGGCCTGGCTGTGTGCTCGGATAAGGGTCTGCTATGGACTTTGGGGGGACCCCCATGCCGTTTTTTCGGCACAGGGCTTCCCCTTTAAATCCATACCAGATAACGGGCTTGCGAGGTGTCAATCTCACCTATGGAGGTGGCGACATTCACTTCCTTCGATAGTCCCGGTTACCTGGAGCCATGTTCAAAATGAACGGACTTTACTCCGTGTGTGGGCAAGTTCGTTCATTTCAAAAGTCCGGGAGACTCCCGCCATAGTCCGGCGGATTGTCGGCCAGACCTAGTCCTCTGGAAAAGTCCGCTCGTGTGTGGACAGGTCCGCTCAGAACCTCTGCTGTGGGTAGGCAGGACCGGAGGACCTCCGCTTCAAAGTCCGGCGGGTTGTCCGCTGGACTAAGTCTGCCAGACAGTCCGATCATGTGTACTCGGCAATACTGGTTGTTAGGACGATAGTGAGTGCCAGCTTCCTAACAACCAGTAGGAAGATGTCACATTTAGCAGTAGTAATAGCAACTTTGCTAAATGTTTCACTTCACACACAGCTGGAGATTCGCTCAGCCAAACATCCATTCTTTTAGCTGTTTGCACAGGAATATCCATAGATGTAGATAATGCAGTGGTCTCATTCATATTATTTCTCCTGCTAGTCAAAAGTTTTTAGTCTGTATTGTTTGGTATAACATTGGTATTATACCAATACATACCAATATACATTGGTTATTGGTATAATCTATCACTGGAATGGGCTTGTATTTGGATTTGAATTGAATATTGCAGTGTGGTGCTTCCATCCCAAATTTACTAAATAACATTTTCTAGTACACTTCCTTCTTACCATAAATTAAAAAACACTGATTTGAGTAATATGAAAATCAGCAAAAAGCAAAGCCTGCTTCTATAGTATTAAAATATGGCTGATACCATGTATAGATATCTTAACAGATTGTACAAAAACAATGTATTTTAAACATTATTACTCTTTAACCCCTTATATACCAGCATACATTTTCCAACAGCAGATTAGTGGCCCTTTATTTACCCAGTGCGTTTTATGAATGACACTGGATAAATAGCCACCAGGAGGCGTCATTAGACAACTGGGGACACAGAGCCACAGTACCGAACCAATCTACAGAATGTAATCACTGTAATTGATCATCACAACCATAACATGGTATTATTTTTAGTGTTGATCCTTCCTCTTCCCCTTACAGCAGCTTTTTTTAACCCCTTCATGCCCCCTCTTCTCCTATACATACTATATCTAATGCTGTCTCCACAGGACCTGTAAATGAATCCCTCACCTCTTATCCTGAACATCTGAACCTTAACTCCATCATCTCCATCCTACCATTGTATATGACAGTACATTGAGCCCTTTAATTCTTCTCAGCCCCTTCTCTGTGCTTAACCTGTACATTTCTTCTATCTAGGACACCATTCTCAAGCTCCATGTTTAACCCCCCTCAGCACCAGCATGTATCTTCATTTCCAAAAATCTGTGGCAAAAATGAGGTCACCGTGGGTTGTCTACTTTCTAAAAAAGGAAGGTTTTCATACTATTCTGGCAATGTATTTTTACAGAAAGTAAGGGAAACTTTTTTTCAAAATGTTTGGTCTTTTTTCCTTTTATAGTAAAACAAAACTAAAAATCTGTCATTAAATATCACCAAAAGAAAGATCTATTTGTCTAAAAAAATAATATAAAGCTTGTTTGGGTGTTGCATGACCGAGTAATTGTCGGTTAAACTATCACAGTGCTGAAAACTAAAAATGGCATGGTAATGAACATACATGGTAATATACAGGCTGGTATACAAGTGGATATTAATGATTTATAGTAAGCTGGTCTTTTTTACTTATTGTATGCAAAGTCAGGTATGTGATGTATTTCTAAAAGAAAACATAAAAAAACAGGTTGTGATAAACTATGTGAAATCTTTGGCCTTAAAATTAGAACAGAGAGTAATGTTGGGAAACTGACGACCACTGTGTTGTGATGAAACAGTTTTTTCACTTATTTCAAACAGACAATGCATGCACAAGTGTGGGATACTTGAGAGTTAATGCAAGTGACCAAGAAAATAGATATGGAGCTCACTTATTTACCTTTTCAGTATAACAAACAAATCTATTGGGTCACATAGATAATGTATATTTTACTTATTGGGCACTCCTTATCTGTACAAACAATTACACAATAACCTTTGTTACTCAAGGCCAGACTACTTCTAGATTGTAAGCGCTAATGAGCAGGGCCCTCTGATCCCTCCTGTATTGAATTGTATTTGTATTGTCTACCCTGATGTTGTAAAGCGCTGCGCAAACTGTTGGCACAATATAAATCCAGTATAATAATAATAATAATAATGACCAGCACATTAACATTTACTGAAAATGCGTTCTTATTTGAGACAGGTAACTATTGCATTTCTGCAGGATAGAGCGTCTTCCACAATAAGCTAAATCCATAATACACTATTATTTGTCATTAAGTTGTAAAAAGAGTTGTCTTTGGAGAGTAGTAAGTGATACCACTGGGGCAAGCAACAATTTAAACCAGTGAACTTGAAGTGCCATGACCTTTGTTCTGTCTATAGAAACGAAAGGTCAGAGTAAATAGTAAATTAATGAAGCATTCACTCTAGCAGATGACAACATTTCTCGGGCTTCATCTTCATCCTAACAAGCTTTCAGTCCCCTGAGGAGTAGTCCATGTTCTCACGAAAAATATGTTTTATAGAAAAAGTCACAAGGTTGGACTTTGTCAGATGCTAGGACAAGGCTGCTCCTGCACGTATTGTTGCAATATCTGTTTCTGAGAGGAATGGTCTAGTAGAATCAAGTATCTGGATTCCCAATGCCAAAAAAGGCAAATTTAAAACTTCAAAAAGCCATCACAGGTTAGTGGGTGCAACTATAAAAGAAAAGTCTTTGATGGACTATTGGAAGCAGCTGGCAGGCTATGGGATGATAAGTTTAAAGTGACACTAAACTCTGATTTAAAAATAAATAATTATATTCAAATATGTATTTTTAACATAAAAAGTACCTTTTATTGCTCTCAGACTCTTCCAAATCCCAAAGCAACCAAAGTGGAATGCACCAACCTAAGTACACCACTGCATACAGTATATCCTGGAAAATCTAATTGGGTTCTTTTTAAGACATTTCTCCAGCTAAGCATAAAGGGAATTTCTTGAAAAAACTGGAGAACTTTGCTTATTTGAAAATGGTGGGATTCAAAATTTGATTTGACAATAAACAATTACTTTGTTCTCCAAAAATTATCAATGCACATTAATTACGTATTGAACCTGCAACCTATTTTTCATGAAATTGCTATTTACTGTGCTTTTCTGACACCTTCTAAAGTTCTTCATGAGCTTCCGAATCTCACTTTCTATTCCTCACTTCTGTTTGCTTGGAATGAGCAGTGCACATTAGTTGCAGTCATGTGCACTGCTCCAAGCACACTACTAATCTCATAGTCCATAGACCCAAGTCCCTTTCAGGAGCTAGCAAGAGAGGGTGGCTAAATTCCTACATACACTGGAGCAATAGAAAGAAAATTTGGAAGAGACTGAGAGCAAGAGAATTTAACTTTTAAGTTAACAATACATTATTTTTATATATATTTTTTATACCAGTGTTTGGTGTCACTTAAAAGGGGAAGTATGGGTTTCCTTTTTTTGCTTACATCTATTCTATGTGAGCTGCTGATATCTACAAATCTTTCCAGCCCTCTCAGAAGTCCCCCCATTCTGTTAAAATAAAGCTAAATACCTGTGGGAGGGTCTACAGACTTTCGCACAGTGTAATATAGACAATGGTCTGGCTCTGGAGTCTGGATCCACCCACTTTCCTGTCATTTTGCTTGATTGAGTGTAGCTGCTCCCCCTCCCTTCTCTCCCCCCCCCCCTTTCTCCCTCACAGCATGTTTTAATGGCCAGAAGAATCGGCAGAGATAAGAGCACTTAATTTAGTGACTAAGGTAGGAGAAGTCACTGATAGTGCTGTGTATGTAAATGTCCTCTACACAATAACACAACAAAGCCTTTAATTCACTCTCTGGTCATCTCTCGCCTCGACTACTGCAACTCCCTTCTCATTGGCTTACCTCTACATAGTCTATCACCTCTTCAATCCATCATGAATGCTGCTGCCAGACTCATCCACCTTACCAATCGCTCTGTCTCTGCTACCCCTCTCTGTCAATTCATCCATTGACATCCATTTGGCCAAAGAATTAAGTTCAAAATACTAACAACTATGTACAAAGCCATCCACAATTTAGCCCCCAGCTACATCACTAACCTAGTCTCTAAATACCAATCTACTCATTTTCTTCGTTCCTCTCAAGACCTTCTGCTCTCTAGCTCCCTCATCACCTCCTCCCATGCTCACCTCCAGGACTTTTCCAAAGCCTCACCAATCTTATGGAATGCCCTACCCCAATCTGTCCGCTTATCTCCTACTCTATTAGCTTTTAGACAATCCCTAAAAACCCTTCTCTTCAGAGAAGCCTACCTTGTCAACACCTAACAACAACTGTTTTTTCATTTTCTCCATCAGCTCACCCCCCAGTTATTACCTTTTTGTTTCCACTTGACCCTCCCTTCTAGATTGTAAGCTCTAATGAGCAGAGCCCTCTGATCCCTCCCGTATTGATTTGTATTGTAAGTGTACTGTCTGCCCTCATGTTGTAAAGTTCTGCACAAACTGTTGGCACTATATAAATCCTGTATAATAATAATAATAATATTACTATGTACCAGAATGAAAACAATATATTTGTAAAGCAGAATACGCATATGAATGTAACAGCACACAGGCATTCCATGCATTACTGGTATAGTAAAATGAAATAAAATCAGAGCTAAAATTGTGATTGAATCTTTTTATTGACTATCTGGATTTTTAAATGAGACAATGAAACCTTCCATTCACATCTACTTGTATTTTCATACTGAAGCCTAGAGCTCCTCAGACATGGACAGAGCTTTGCTCCACCATAATTGGTGTATTACCTAGTTCCCCTATAGCAATAATGTTCCCTTAAAGTATTACAGGATCACATGTCGTACAGTGCCATCACATTCCGTACAGAGCCATCACATACCGTACAGAGCCATCACATGCTGTACAGAGCCATCACATGCTGTACAGAGCCATCACATGCAGTACAATGCCATCACAAGCCGTGCAGAGTCATCACATGCCATACAGTGCCATCACATGCCATACAGTGTCATCATATGCCGTACAGAGTCATCACATGCCATAGAGAGTCATAACATGCTGCACAGAGTCACCACATGCCGTACAGTGTCATCACATGTTATACAGTGCCATCACTTGCCGTACAGAGCCATCACATGCTGTACAGTGGCAGCACATGCCATACAATGTCATTACATGCTGTATACGGCCATCACATGCCGTGCAGAATCATCACATGCCGTACAGAGTCATCACATGCCATACACGGCCATCACATGCCATACAGTGTCATCACATGCCATACAGAGTGATCACATGCGTACAGTGTCATCACATGCCGTACAGTGTCATCACATGCCGTACAGAGCCATTCATTGCCGTATGGGGATGATGGGACTGTATAGGAGTACAGTAACAAAGAGATGATTTGTATGTACAATAAAGGAGACTCTAAAGAACATATCAGGGGCTCACTTTAGATGTGGGGGAGTTGTCAATCTCCCCCTCCTTTGTACTGTACACAGGTATGCTCTCTACACATAGCACTATGTACATTTCAAAGAACAAACACAGAGCACATGTCACTATGCTCCTCACCATATCTCCTCTTCTGATATAACACAGTGCTGTCTGTAGAGAGATTACCTTTGTTCATTTCTGGCCATGAGAAGTGACTCTCCCCCTCCCCCCATCAGCTGGAGGAGACGCTGATACAGACTTTGAATGAGTGAGAGGAGGTGGGGAGGGAATTTGGAGGACACAGGAAGGAACATGAAAGCTCAGTAGAGAAGTGTTGGAGTCTCTCAGAGGAGAGCTTGCAGATAACAGCCAGGGAAAGGTGAGGACTTCACTGTTTGTATCACACTGTCTCTGCTTCCTGGTTTTAGCTGGGGACATGCTGCCATGGAAACAGAGGCATGTGAAGAACATGCTCATACTAGATAGCAGCCTGGGTGTGCACCTCTTCATCAAACGCCCCCACATGTCCTCCAGAGGAAGGGGGTGAAGGAGGAGCTGGATTGTGGAGATGTTTCCACCCCCTGGAAACTTTTTAACTGAGAAAGAACCCTTGGAGACTGATTCTGGGATCTTCAAATGACTATTCTGCAAAAATTAAAAGACTGGGTAAAGAAAGAAATGCAATGCAAGTATTAGGATAGCATGTTCTACCTATTTTTAAACAGAAGGTTTACCAACTAGACAATAGCGTAGCGATACAGTATTTCAAGGGCTGTAGGAGCCCAATAGTTGTATATAGGGTAATTGTGAACTTATTGGGCAAAGGAACTCAATGACAAGAGATTAGTATAAATTCAGGACAGCACACTAACAGAAATCTAAGTGTAGCGTCGGTACTCCTAATGAGTATGCGCTATGTTTGTAAATTTCGTTTTTGCCCAAAACTGTAGTTGAGTTTTGGGGTTATTTGTGCTAAATTGTGCTTGGCATCAGTTTGGCTGGGCTGTATTAAGCTTCTGCCTGATCATAGGTGGGGTGCGCACCTGTGAGAGGCCTTAGAAAGCAGTCTGGTTGGACGCATTAGGTACCAATCTCTCTCTCTAAGCCAATCAATGGGAGTTTGTCTCTCTGTGTATTCCGGGAGAGGGTACTTAAGGTGCTGAAGTCACGTGGTTCTGGGTTCCGGTCCAGAAGTTGTTGTTGACTCCATGGTCCTGGTCCTCCTGACCAGCCTCCAGAGGTCCTCATGGCCTGGGGTGCGGATCCATCAGTTTCTGAGCCTTGGAACTGGCTAGTCCGAGGTGCAGTAACTGGAAGGAGGATTCTAAGGTGTTCCGGTGCTGTCTCGGGTTTGGAGAGGCCCAGCATCTCTACATGCGACCAGGGGAGGACTCTTCAGTAAGAGAGCCACGCACAAGGCTGGCTTCTCAGTAAGAGCCTGGAAGCTAAGCTGCCATGGACATTGATTGAATCCACCTTTCTTACGGTATCGCAAGACCGGCTGAAAGATTCTGTTACAGTAAGAAAAGTTACTACTTCTATCCTTCTGGTTACAACTAAGTTCTTCAACCAAGTCTGGGTGAGAGACTTTGCAAAGCTAGAATTACCTGCTGGCTGCTAAATCCAAGCCCAAGGATTTAACCAACAGTTAAAGAGTCCAGTTGCGAGTGGCTATTCCCTGGATTATGTACTGAGAGAGACTTTTATTAAAGTCAGCAGTTCCGAGCATCTGAGCTAAACTGTATCCTGATACCCTCTATTCCCAACTTAGAGACTGAGTTTGTTCAACTGTTTTATGCAAAATAAAAATCCTAACAAGGAATTCAAGTGTCGGTCTCTACAATTACTGGGTTATCAACCCTGGGAACCCGTAGAAAAGGACAACGAGTACGAGCTGGTGGAGGTAATCGGTAAGCCCAGAAAAATTCAGCTGCTCCTTCCAATTTCATGATAAGAGAAAAATGCTAGCGTCACAAGGTTAAAGGGGAACATACTGTATACCAGATGACAGAGACTAAAAACCCATACATTCACAACGATTTTTAAATTGTCTAGCACACACATTGCAAAAGCAATGAGCAGAGGGTAATAATGCATTGCAGGATACAGTATCAAAATCTACTCTTACTGTGACCGCCTTTCCTTCCTTAAAGTGTTATTAAACCCACAACAATAAAATCAGTCTGTATATGCAGTAAAGCATGCTTGTTATACTCACTGTGGAACCCAAGGGGTTAATCATCTGCATTGTGTAAAAAGACAGTTTGATCCTGTCTTCTCAGATCCTCCCCTTCTTCCATTGTCCCCAAACCATCTCCTGATAGAACAGAGCCTTGGGGGCAAGCTACATAGTTGGTGTGTAATGCTAGAGAGCTTTTTTCTTCATTGGAGAGTGCATGCGATCATCACAGGGCCAATCAGCACTGTCCAGACAGAGTCACGGGTTCTGCAGCCTCATAGGACAATCAGGGGAGAATGAAAACTCCTCCTGCAAGCTTGAATCAGTGCTCTGCTGGACACTCATAGAAGTCACAAGACTCAAACTGCTGATGATAAATTGTATTTAGGAATTTATATTTAAAAAAACTATTGCAATTCCATGTTCTGTGTACTGTGGGAGACCAAATATAGTGAATGCAGGGTCCTGGATTTAGTAACCCTTTAATATGGCATGCTGTTCAAAAGGCCAGCTTGAAAATGATGATGGCTGCCTGAATCAATTAAATAATTCAGAGGCTATTTGGAAATAAGTTGTATATAGTGCTTAATGTTGTAGGTGATTTTATTTTGTTTGCAGTAATTCATGGTAAGATGGATTATTGCATTACTTCTTAATATTTTTAAATGTATCTAAACATGATTTTGACATTTAAAAATATGTAAACATGATGTTGGCTTCCAGCATAGTTTAAGAACATACCCATCCATAAGAAGGATGCATTTTGCTCATATAACACTTACTCATAAGGCTTTTATTAAAGCTAATACATGGAATACATCAAGAAAGTTGGCTCCCTGCAATATAGATGAAAAATCTATGAAAATAACAGTGTGGGGTCACCCCCCCCCCCCCAGTCCATACTGAGCCCTTCGGGTCTGGTATGGATTTTAGGGGAACTCCATGCCAGAATTAGAAAGAAAAAATGCCATGGGGTCCCCTCCAAAATTCATACCAGACCCTTATCTGAGAATGCAGCCTGGCAGGTCAGGAAAAGAGAGGGGGGTGAGTGAGTGCCCCCTCTCCTGAACCATGCCAGGCCACATATCCTCAACATGGGGAGTGTGTGCTTTGGGGCAGGGGGGCCTCTGCACCCTCCCACCACAAAGCGCCTCTTCCCCACAACCCTGGCCAGTGGTTGTTGGGTTCTGTGGGCATACATTCATATTTAACGGCTTGCAGCCCATATGTTCCATAGACTCCAGTTGTGATCAAATAGTCCTTTGTTTCCATATTTGTATGCTATTAAGTGGATTTTTGTTAATGGCGATAGGGAGGGTTCTGAAGAGATATAATATTTGGGGCAGAATTATCATTTTAAAAGAGACAAGTCGACCTGTCCATGTAAGCTCACATCTAGACATGCGTTGGGTATCTTCTGTCAGTTTATCGATAAGAGGATGTCATGGTTATGCAGTGATCTTCCTGTGTTTGCTTACCTCCCCTCATGTGTTCAGACAAAGAGGCCAGCCACTTCCACCTGGTGGTTTTTATAACCTCTCCTCTAAGCATGGCCAGGCCCTATCAGGGAGCCCTATATTAACCTGTGCACTGCAGGCCATCAGTGCTGATCAACCATTGTGTATTCCTTTGTGTGTTTGGCTTCCTGTTACCTGCCGTGTGCTCTTCTGTTGTTCCGTTACCGACTTTGGCGTGTCTTTGACTATCCCTGTTTGCCTGTGATCCTGACCTTTTGGCGTGTCCCTGACTATTCTGTCTGCTTGTGGCCCCGACCTTGGCTTTGTCCCTCTCCATCCCTATCCTCCTAGGGGTCAATCTACATGCTAAGATTTTTGCATAAAGCTTGACATCTGTGTTTAGTAAAGAGATTGGCCTATAGTTGGTTGGGGAGGTAGGTTCTTTCCCAGGTTTTGGTATCATCACTATGTACACTTGCAACATCTCAGAAGGAAAGGAGGCAGAGGTCACTGCAGCTGCGAACACTGAGGAGAGGTTAGGGGTGAAGATTTCAGGGAATTTTTTGTAATAGTCATTTAATAGACCATCTGGCCCTGGGGATTTTCCTAGTGGAAGTAATTTGATAGCTCTGTCAATTTCCTGAGAAGTTATAGGCGCATTGAGTGCTTGTAATTGAGCTTCCGTAAGAGTAGGAAGTTGAAGGGAGGCTAGGAACGCTTCAATTCCAGATTTTTGTGGTCTCCCAATAGCTTGTCAAGCTGCAGTGACCTTTGTCTTTTAATACGGGAGAAAATTTGTATAAAGATACCTCTAATAAAGTTGAATTAGAGTTCTGTTGAAAGTACTCTTTGAGGTGTTTATATCTTTGACATTTTGGGTTGAGTTAATTTTTTGTGAATTAACTCTACAAACGTAAACAGGGTTGGGTGTGTGTTTTTCCATTATTGTTATGGAAACAGGCGCATGGTCAGACCATGTAAAATCATGTATAATGTAAGAAGACACAGCTTGTAGTAGCATTTTATTCACTAGTATCATCTATTCTGGAGTACGAGTTATGGCATAACAAGTGGAAGGTGTAGTCCCACGCTTTGGCATGCTAATACCTCCATGTGTCATAGACATCTTCTTTGTGAAACAGTGGTTGGAGTGCTAGTGGGAATCTTTTAGGTTTGAAAGATAGATCCAGATGTGTGTCTATAGTCAGATTAAAGTCTCCACATATCACTAGAGAGCCCCGTCTAACTTTCGAGATTTTCCAGAAAAAAATTCTGTATGAAGTGGAGCTGATGTGAGTTGGGGCATAAACATTTACTATAGTGCATGCTTTGCTGTTTATGTTGCACAGAAGGATCATGTACACCCCCCCCCCCAGATTTTGTGGCGCGAAAGCTAATGAGTTTTTGACCACAATGAGTACTCCTTTCTGATTTGTTGTGCTCATGCAGTGAAGATGTGGGGGAACTGCTTATGGCAAATGATAGGAGAGGCTGGTGCTTTAAAGTGCGTTTCTTGCACACATATTAGGTTGCTTCCTATTTTACGAGACTGTTTCCAGAGAGATGGTCTCTTAGCAGGGTGATTGAGTCCTAGTACATTAAATGAAATAACTTTAAGCTCCATGGGAATAGGTCAAGTGAAAAGCTTTTGTTACCTTCAGATGGTAGTGGAGAGATGATGCGTATCAGAGGCAGCAGGACCAGATATAGGTGTGGATAGGTGATGTAGAGTAGTATATCCATTGAGGTGGACATTTTGGTTGTCAGATCTGTAATCAACAAGAAGTGAAGTAAAAAGGAACAAAAATAGAAAAAGAAAAATACAAATAAGTAGTAGAAAATTGTTGGTAAAAAAAAAAGAGTTATTCCAGGCGGAATCTGAATGCAGGGATACTGCACAATGGTTCTGCAGGGAGTATCGTGGATAGTGAGTTCCATCTAACCGGGGAGGTCGGGTAGTATGATTCGGGTAGAAGGTTAGAGGCATGAGGGTATATAATTTGTTTTGCTTGCGTTTGTGTGAGACAACTTGCCAAGCGTTATGGTCGTCAACCTTAGTGGGAGATGATTGGGATGTGGGTCTCTGTTCTGGGATAATGTCCCAAGAGTGGAGCAATGCTAGGCCTTCAGTGAGCAATGTAATCACAGAGGTAGTGTCATTATGAGTAATGGAAAGCTTCATAAGGTATCCCTAACGGTAGCTGATGTTTGTGCAATGCTTTTGTGATTGGCAGAAGCGATTTCCTTTTCTGCAGTGTATGTTGGGAGAGGCCTGCGTACATTTGAAGGTGGGAGAATTGATCAGGTATTTGGGCTTTTTTGTGGAAATTGACCATAAGCTGCCCTTTTACATGCTAGAAGTAAATCCTCATGATAACATCTCTGGGAATGTTGTCAGGAAGGTATGAGGGTTTAGGCAGGCAATGAATTTATCAATAATTTATCAATTATTTATCAATAATTATATATATTGGTTTAGTTAGGCACTTTGGACAGACTCAGGCACACCAATTAGTTTTGTGTTATACCGCCTTGAGCAGTCCTTAATGTC
This sequence comes from Lithobates pipiens, assembly GCF_037356315.1. Classification (NCBI taxonomy): domain Eukaryota; kingdom Metazoa; phylum Chordata; class Amphibia; order Anura; family Ranidae; genus Lithobates; species Lithobates pipiens. The sequence continues at coordinate 187,660,814 of NW_027507785.1, read as the reverse complement.
TGCAACTTTAGCCTTTAATTTTTCCAATTCATTAGATCGTTCTTCTCTATATGGTCCACTTTCCCTCCCAGCTCTTGCACATCTGCTTTGAAGTTATTCACACATTCCAGCATATCTGCATGAAGAGATGCACGCAGAGATACAAACATGTTCTTTAGGGTTGATTCAGAGACAGGTTGGCTGCTAGCAAGAAAGGAGCTGAAAGTGTCAGCTAGCTCCCTAGTTGTTTTTGGCAAAATTGCAGCTGTGACTTACCTGTACAGGTGAGGAGGCTGTAGACAGCCATGGTTTGCTCTTTGCTGGGCTCTGTGACATCAGAGTTGAGGTCACTTGCGATCGCGGTTGAGGAGGCCTTAGAAGTGCTGGATTGTGCAGGGCTCTATGGAGAGCAAGAAGAGCTGCTGGATGAGGCCAGCGGCCCCATCTTGGACATGCGGCTGCTCCGTGGGGAGAAAGACGTGTGCTAGCTTCTTGGAGCCTGCAGTGTCCTTTTTCTTCCTAGCCATCTCTGCAGGTACAGGAATACTATGACAGGCAGCTGAGTGGTTTTAAGCTCTGTTTGTAGCCTCTATGTGCTGAATTCCACGGGCTCCTGGAGGAGCTTCTCAGTTAGGCTTCCATCCAGCAGAGCAGTAGTCGCCCCCTCAAAATGTTTTATTTAACCCAAATGCACAACCTTTTCTGATAAAGCATGCTGAAACAGTATAACTGCAGTAAATTTATTCAAGCATGCATTTAACTTGAAAGTAGCTTTGTTGAGTTTGAGTGTGAGGTGTGCGTTGGGCATCGTGACTGCCAATGGATGTACATTGTGGATTTTTTTTTAAGGGACTTGTCAAAAACTGTGTTTGTGTTTTTATTTGCAATGTACATTTGTTTTTACCCTTAGGCACTCATTGACATGGGGGTGTGGTATCTGAGTGCCCCCTTATTGTTAAAGGGGGCTTCCAGATTCCAATATGCCCCCTGCCCACAGACTCTCACAACCCTTTGGCCAGGGTTGTGGGGAAGAGTCCCTTGACCTCCCCCGAACAAGGTACCCCCATGATGAGGGCATATGACCTGGTATAGTGAAGGCAGGGGGCACATGTTCTTTTCCCATCCTTTCCTGGCCTTCTGGTTTGCATGCTCAGATAAGGGTTTAGTATGGATTTTATTCTGGAACAATGAAAGGAGTTCCCCCTTATAGCCATACTGGAACAGGCTTGTATAGAATTTGGGGAGCTCTCATACCTTTTTCTTTTTGTGTTCTTAAGTTTATACCAGATCTAACAAGCATGGCATAACTTTTAGGGGAACCCCCACACTATTTTTAGTATGAGGGTCTGGTATAGATGAGTGGAATCCCCACTGTTTATTTACAAGCAGAAGGAAGCTAGGGGGGCTGCCATTCTACTAATAGCTAAAAATAGGATTTTTATATACAGCTGTAAAATCCTTTTCTTGAGAAGAACATCACTGGACACAGGAGCTTCATTACATAGTGGGTTATATAGGCACCTCTGGTGATTAGACACTGGTTAACCCTCAATTAAGGAGAATTCCTCTCCTATATAACCCCTCCCATATGGGAGGCACCTCAGTTTTGTAGCAAAGCAATAAAAAAACACGTAAAACCCAAGAGGGGCGGGAGCCCTGTGTCCCGTGATGTACTTCTCAAGAAAAGGATTTTACAGGTAAGCTGTATATAAAAATCCTATTTTCTTGATCATACATCACGGGACACAGGAGCTTCATTACATAGTGGGATGCCCCAAAGCAATGCTCAGTTTGAGGGGAGGGAGACACAGATCATAAATATAGACAGCCATGGACCGGAGGATCTAAACTGCAGCCTGCAGTACACTGCGCCCAAAGGCGATATCCTCTTGCCCTCTGACATCCACCTGATAGAATCTAGTGAATGTGTGGACTGATGACCATGTTGCAGCCTTACAGATCTGAGCCAGGAAGGCCTGGTGATGCACTGCCCAAGAAGCACCTACAGCCCTGGTTGAGTGTGCTTTCACTTGAAAAGGAGGAATCTTCCCCTTTACACTATAGGCCTGAGAAATAACCTGTCTAATCCACCTTGAGAGAGTGGATTTTGATGCCGCTTGGCCCTTCCTAGGGCCTTCCGGCAAAATAAATAAGCAATCAGTCTTTCTTATCTGAGCAGTTGCCTGAAGATAGGTACTGATTGCCCTTACCACATCTAAAGTGTGCAAAGATTCTTCTTCTGCGGACTGTGGATCCGGAAAAAAAGGATGGTAGGATTACATCTTGATTCAAATGGAATCCCGAAACCACCTTAGGCAGAAAGGACCTGTTGGGACGCATTACCACCCGGTCCTTATGAATAATTAGATACGATTCCTTGCTGGAGAGAGCTGCTAGCTCTGACACTCTCTTAGCCGAGGAAATGGCTACCAAGAAAACCAACTTTTTAGTCAAAAGAACTAATGAAGCCAGATGCAAAGGTTCAAATGGTTGCCCCTGCAAGCTGAGAGAACCAAATTCAGATCCCATGGGCATACCGGAGGTTTGACTGGCGGTCTTATCCGCATGGCCCCCTGGATGAAAGCCCGCACCAGGGAATGTGATGCAAGTGGCTTCTGAAAAAACACTGACAAGGCCGAAATCTGCACCTTGATAGTGCTTACGGCCAAATTCATTTCTAGGCCTGACTGGAGGAAGGCCAAGATCCTGCTAATGACATACTTTCTAGGATGCCATTCCCTGAGTTCACACCAGGAAACATATGCCTTCCAGATTTTGTAGTAAATAAGCCTGGAGGCCGGCTTTCTGGCATTGACCAGAGTAGAAAGGACTGGCCCCGAAAGCCCACGATCCCTCAGAATGTGGGTCTCAGCAGCCAAACCGTCAAATTCAGACCGTGTAAAGCAGGATGGAAAATTGGACCCTGTGAGAGCAGATCTGGCCGGAGAGGAAGGATCCATGGCCTGCCTACTGCCAACTTCATGATCTCTGCGTACCAAGGTCGCCTGGGCCAAGCCGGGGCTACCAAAAGCACCGACTTTGTTTCCCTCTTGATTCTTCCCAGGAACCGTGACAGAAGCGGGCACGGGGGGAAGGCATAAATTAGATTGTACTGATCCCAGGGAACTGTCAGAGCATCCAACCCCTGAGCAAGAACATCTCTTGTCCTTGTCACGAATTTGTCCAGCTTTCTTTTGAATCTGGACGCAAACAGATCTACGTCTGGAGTACCCCACCTTCGACATATGTTCTGAAACACATTGGGGTGCAGAGCCCATTCTCCTGGGCACAACTGCTGGCGGCTCAGAAAATCCGCCTGCCAATTTTCCACTCCTGAAATTAAGACTGCAGAAAGGGATGGAACATGCCTTTCTGCCCAGGCAAGTATGCGATTCACCTCTTTTTGTGCAACCAGACTCCTGGTACCACCCTGGTGATTGATATAGGCCACTGCTGTGGCATTGTCGGACTGAACCCGAACAGGGAGACCCCGTAGTCTGTAAGACCACTTTATGAGAGCCATATAAACTGCCCGGATCTCCAAGACATTTATGGGCAATAGCTTCTCGATCGCAGACCATTTCCCCTGCGAGCACGTCTCCTCCAACACTGCTCTCCAGCCTGTCAGGCTGGCATCTGTCGTAATAATCTTCCATGGAAGAGGAAGAAAAGTTTTGCCTTTCAGCAAATTCTCAGTTTGTAACCACCAAACGAGACTCTTGCGTGTCCCTGGGGACAGACACATAGGAAGATCCAAGGCCTGGGGCTTCCTGTTCCACGCCGCAAGGATGCATCTTTGCAGAGGCCTTGAGTGGAACTGGGCAAATGGAACGGCCTCGAAGGAGGCGACCATTTTCCCTAACAGTCTCATGCACAACCGAATGGGGGAAGATCTTCTGCCCAGAATTAGGCGCATCAGACCCCCAATGGCCAAGGCCTTTGGCCTTGGTAGAAACACCCCGCCTTGAGCGGTGTCGATGACCATACCCAGGTACTCCAACCTGGTAGCAGGCTGTAGGGACGATTTTTCTAGGTTTATAATCCAACCTAGGCGTTCCAGGTGGTCTAGTGTTCTGGTAACACTGTGGTTCAGGAGCGCTACTGTTTTCTCTATGAGAAGCAAATCGTCTAGATAAGCCATGACGGCTATACCCTGAGCTCTTAGGTTTGCCAAGAGAGGGTCTAGAATCTTTGTGAAGACTCGAGGAGCCATAGCGAGCCCGAACGGCAAAGCCACAAATTCAAAATGGCGCCGCTCTTCCGCGAACCTTAGATACTTTTGGTGTTGCGGAAAATATTGGCACATGAAGATATGCATCCTTGATATCTATTGATGCCATAAACTCTCCCCCTTGCAGGGAGGAGACCACAGTGCATATTGACTGCATTCGGAAAGGACCGGATGCGTAAAAACCGGTTCAGATCCTTCAGATCCAGGATAGGTCTGACACCTCCATTTGGCTTTGGAACGTTGAAGAGATTCGAGTAAAAGCCTGAACCCTGTTCTTTTGGGTCCACTTCCACTATCACCCCCTGGGATAGTAAGTGATCTAAGGCCAGGAATAGCGGTCTTTGCTTTACTGGATCCCTGGGGATCCTTGACCTTAGAAAGCGAGAAGGTGGAAACTCCTGAAACTCTAGTTGTAGCCCAGAGATACAGAGGAGACTACCCACTTGTCCCAGGTCTCTTCCCGCCAGGCTTCTGCAAACTGCAGGAGCCTTCCCCCCACTCGGCCGAGCGGGGGCGCCCCTTCACAAGGAAGCTTTTGGGCTCTGCTCGGCAGGCTTTTGCCCCCAAGTCTTTTTCTGCCCCTGGGCCCGGCCTTGAGCCTTTCCTGTAGAGAGAGGTTGGGAAGGCCGTTGCCACTGCTTAGAGCTTGATGCTCCGGGAGAGGGAGAACGCCTAAAAGATGGACGTTTGCTCCTTTTGATTGGAAGGAGAGTAGATTTACCCCCTGAAATTCTTTGGACGAACTTGTCTAATTCTTCTCCAAATAAACGTTCCCCCTTAAACGGGAACCCAATCAAATGCTTCTTGCATGATAGCTCAGCTGCCCAATTTTTTAGCCATAGGGCCCTTCACATGTGTACCAAAAGGAGAGACAAACGAGATGCTTGTTGGACATGGAATCCAAAATCGCATCAATCATAAAACACAGAATTTGAGGTATTTCTGCATAGTTCTCCACTTCCTCACTGGGAAGGAGGCCAAGCATCTGCTTAACTTGTTCCTTGAGGAACTGGCACAACCCTACAGCTGCGACTGTAGGTTGCACTACTGCACCAGTCATGGAAAAGGAGGCTTTCAATAAGTTTTCCAGCTTCTTATCAATTGGATCCTTAAATAACTGAGCATTATCCAAAGGACAGGTCAGGTTTCTATTCACGCAAGAAACAGCCGCATCGACAGATGGGACCCCCCATTTCTTGGTGAAACTTTCCTCCAGAGGATAAAGCATAGAAAACCTTTTAGGAGGAGCAAACAGTTTATCGGGATGTCCCCAATCCTCATACAACAATTTATCCATTAAGGGATGAATTGGAAAGGAAAAGGCAGTCTGTGGGATTTTCCTGACTCCCAGGGAAGAAACAGAGGACGTAGCGACCTCAGCAGCAGGCATTCTGAATGTGGTGCGCACCAATTCAGTATAATATTGCACCTGTTTTCTGAGCGCCTGGGAGGAGGGGACTCTCTCCTCTTCCTCTGATTCATCCGACTGCTCATGATCCCTGTCCCAAGATAGGGATCTCTTCTCATTGTCAGAGGTGTCATCTGAAAGAGGAATCTCAGCAGAGGTAGGGGATCTACCCCTTTTCCTGCTATCTTTTATGGAAGCTGAAATAAAATTCATGATTCTCCCTTCAAAACTCTCCAATGTAGCCCTAAGGGAGTCCTCAGTGACATATACCGGGGCTGAAATATTAGGAGAGGCTGCAAAACCTGACAGGGGCACTGACTCATCCTGTGAGGCTGGCTCCAGTCTTGCAGGGGGGGATGGTAACCTACAGGCATTTTTAGAACCCCTAGACCTAGGCGGTGATTTACCAGTGCCTTTGTTACCTCCCCCTGAGACCCTCTTACGAGGAGACATAGTCCTAAGCTACAAAGCAGAGGTACTAGTACAAAGTGCAATCACTGTTGTGCTCAAAGTCTCACAATAAATATATATGCTTAAACTGCACAACCTGATGCTGAGTAGGTGTCTTAGGTTTGCCTGGATCCAATCCCTTAGGATGCTTACTGCCCACAGCTCCTGTGTCTCCACTTACATCCCCCTGGCGCTCTGGGCTTTTTAAAATTGCCACAATTGCAGTACAGCGCCGTGCACGCCAACGTGCACGGCTCGCAACCACACTCCCCCCCCCTCCATTAGCATGGGAGCACACTTAGCGCGTGTGCACGAGGACCACCGGACGTCCAGGGGGTAAGGGGACCACCATCGGAGCTGTGCGGGACCCCCAGACTACGTGGGACCCCTGTATTACCTTTATTGTGGCAGAGAGTACAGTGGAAACACGAGTCATCTGGAGGAACCAGGCTTCACTGAGCGTGTGTATCTGAAAGGCATGTAAGTATGCATCAGGCTGCTCTTACTCCCTCTAGTGGTGGAAACCAGGTAAGACATACAACTACTCAATGAAGAAATTCATAATATACATTTATATAGGATTAACTTCCCTTACCTGTCCTTGCCGCAGGAATTGCTGAAAACAGACAGATTCCAGCCTTCACCCATCACGGCGGGCAGAGTTGTGCCAACCTTCAGGATTTTTTGGGGTTCCTTCTCAGAGGAACCTCCTTCCTGGGCCTTGTAAAAGACTCTGCCAGAAACTTTCGTGCCACTATGTAAATAGTACACCAAGTCTGGTTTTCCCAGAGCCCAGTCTTCCAATAGGAGAGGACTTACAGGCAAAACCACGTTTCTTCGGATGATGAGGCCCAGGTACCATACCAGCTTGGGAGTCAAAATATCGGCGCGAGATATGGATCCGGTTTGTTGTAGCCCTTAGGCCCCCGCAGGGACCTGCACAGAGCTTTCTTCATAGCACATGTTTTACGTGACCAACCACCATAGACACTGGTGAAAAAACTGAGGTGCCTCCCATATGGGAGGGGTTATATAGGGGAGGAATTCTCCTTAATTGAGGGTTAACCAGTGTCCAATCACCAGAGGTGCCCATATAACCCACTATGTAATGAAGCTCCAGTGTTCCGTGATGTATGATCAAGAAACACTCTTTTTTCTTTGTAAAGTCAGTTTTGCTGTAGTAGGTTATATATATATTGAACAGATGCACCACCGGCAGAGTCAGGGAATTCCTCAGTCATGCTATTTTAAGCTGTTTTGCATTTTTAAGGTTTAATTTTAAACATTTCTAAAATTGCTTTTCCCTGCCATTTTTATTTGCTTTGGAGCATGCCTCCCAGAGCAGTCCCAGCTCCCTATGTCAGTGGAGACTAGTATATAAATTCTGGGTCTATTAACCCAGTAAAATGACCAAAAACTTTTATTTAACATTCAGTTCTCATTGACTTTGAGTGGGGTTCAGTTCCCCTGAACTTTAGTAATGGTCACCGAACTCTGCCCGCACCATACCCAGGTACATTCAGCTTATTACTAGCCTTCATGTTACCTTGTAGTGACAATGCATGGGCCATTGGGGCACATACATCAAAGAGAGGAGCATAAAATGTGACATCTGCAAATATTTGGGTCACCAGTCAATCATTACTTGGTAATGCCACCTTTGGCAGAATTTGCAGCCTCCAAATATTATTGCAGAAAGTAACTAATTCCTCTAGACTTGCTTTAGGATTTTTTAACACACTTTCTACTTAACCATATCTAGTCTAGAAATATTCTTAAGTTGTATTTGGGATCTACCCACAAATTCTCAGTTGTAATCAAATCTGGGATCTGGTAACCTTTCCTCATCTTCGCTGAACTGTAGACCATTAACCTTTGGGATTTGGTAATATGTGATAAAATATATCCTTGCCACACAATATTTCCTGTGTTTTTAGGTTGTTACACAACATTAAAATATAATAGATACCTGGATGTTGCACAATTGGCAAAATCTTACTTTCTTCAATTGCTTCTTTTTTTTTTTTTTTTTGTCCAAACATACCTTTGGCTTATTTAGACAAAGAGTTTAATCTCTGTTTAATCAGTACTTAGTTCCAAAATGCCTGTGGAATTTTTCAGTGTTATGTTGCTAACTAGGGATCAGTGAAATTGTCTGAGTTCAGTTTGTAAACAGTTTTGAAAATTTTGCCTGAAGTTCTCAAACCTCATTAAAGTCTATAGGAGAGGCGCTACTTCTTATTCAATTCTGGACATTTGTAGGGCTAATAAGCAAGTTACTGGCTTTCTGTCACCAAGACAAAGGTGAATCCAAATACTTATGTATACTATGTGACATTCACAAATAACCCACTATTGGGTAAAATGTACCTGTACAGAAAATAGTTAGGGTTTATACCAAGGATGGCCTGTCAATTAAGGGTGCTCGGGCGCCACCGCCCCTATCCATCACTGCCACCCCCCATATCCATGTGTTTGGCCCCTTACAGGATGCCGAGCGCATGAATTCCAGTGCAGGGTGGGTGGTTTTTAAAAGCACTGATTAGAGCCAGAGGCTCTAATAAGCTTCAAAAATAGGGTGGGATTGGGGCGCTGAGAATGCTCTCGGAGCCCACCCAAGTGTATGAGAATAGCGAATGAATATTGCCTATTCGCATACTGAATCACCTCTCCGCCAATCAAGAAGTGTGGGTCTGAGACCCGGTTTGGCCAAAAGGAGAAGCATTCTGATTGGCTGCCAAGGAGGAGGGAGGAGACAGAAGCTGTCAAGCAGGGGAAGGAGAAGCTGCCCGTGATACACACAGAAGAGAGCCAGGGAAGCCACCCATGATTGCCCCCATGAATGGGGTAAATGCACTGACCGATCCGACCCAAGTTTATACTACTCCCATCTTCTACCCGCAGCACCTAGGCTAAGATAATTTTACATACTCGGCTAGATCCTGGGGAATACAGAGCATTTAAAAGCTCATAAGATGCTCTTGCAATGGACTGGAAGGACTTTTTCAACTGTTCTGCATTCCCCAGAAATCTTCCCAGAAGAACAGTGTTGTCACACCCAGCAATATGGAAGACGGAGGTAAGGTAAATATAATTCTAACTTTTTTAATGGCATATTGTACACTTACTAACAGTAGGTGATTCATAGGGGGGATATAAGGGTACCTTGGTGGTTTACTGCAAGATCCGCTTTAAGTCCTGCCCCAACCTTTTGATTGGTGGAGCAGGGGACAGCTAGAATCTGTGTATCTAAAGTATCTGTGTGCTTTGGAAATACAAGAAAAATTTTGCCCATGGGGTTTTGAGTGGTGCTGAATAACATGGTATATATATATATAGTTAGACTCAAAATCAGTTTACTGCAGGAGTTCAGGCAGCGATTGGGATTGGTTGCTAGAGGTTACAGAATATCATTACCACTCATTAAATAGTTGCTAGAGGTTACAGCACATTCTTTTTCTATTTGCTGATTACTGATTACTGCACATCATTACTGCTAACTGATTTGATGCTAGAGATTATAGCAGATCACTACAGTTCATCCCACAGCTTTACCACCATTGTACCACCATTGTGCCTTATCCCAAACCTTTAGTACTCCTCTGCAATCACTTTTTCACCCTCACCAAATACCCTCTCACAAAACTCTGCACCCCTTGAACACACCCTGGCTGTCTGTATAAGCACTCATCACAGAGCGAACTACACTGTAGTTCGATAGAGTGTAGAGTGGTGGGGAGGAAGCCCACCACTCTACAGCATCTGCACTGATCTGAGGTCTGTAAAAGTTTTATCTGAGTTGCAGAGAAGGGGATCATGTTGATTGGAGAGGGGATGGGGCGCCATGGGCAGGTAACAGCCTTTCATGCTTCCAGAAGTGATTTTAGGGGGGTATAGGCTATGTGCTAGGGGGTGTTTTGGTGTTGTGCAAGAAGGAGGAGGGTGGTTATGAAGTTTGACTCCCCCAACACAATTCTTCTCCCCTCCCAAAGGACCCCTTAGCACATATCCTCTAACTCCCCCCCCCCCCCAAATCAAAGATACCAACTGACATAGAGGGGGCTATCACAGCATTTGGGACCCTTGGTATCCTGCAAGAAATCCAGGGCAGTTGTTCTGGATGTCCATGCCAGCATGCCTCTGCCAAGTGGGTTAATGGAGCCAACTGACAGAATTTGGTCTGGCATTTAACTACAGGACTCAGATTTGTGCTATAAATGGGTAGATGATTTATGCTGGGAAGTGAGATCTGGGGGAAGGAGAACTTGCGCTGAGGGGGATTTGGGGAAGGGGGATTTGTGCTTGAGTAGTTGTGCTGGGAGGGGTGATTTGGAGAGGTGGAAGCATATTTTTGCTGGGAAGGAGGATTTCAGGAGAGGATTTGTGCTGGAAGTGGGGAAAGGATTTATGCTGAGAGGAGGAGGATTTCTGCTAGAAGGTGGCTATGAGCTGAGGTCACCCTGCCATTTCCAGTTTTGGAGTTGGCAGATATTGGAGCAAGTGCTCTACTGTTTTGATTGAGCATCTTGATGTGCCTTTAATAATTTTATCTGCTTGTGAAGTCAGTTTAATAAAATACTACACTAACTACAGCCCCGCGTGGTGTTTTTGGCTCCATACGGTGAGCGATCTTCTTCCTATACAGTGTGGCTGTGATTCAGATTCCCCTTAGTGTTGCAGAGTGAAAACTGTGATGAGAAGACCGCAGATGGATGGATGGAGCTGTGATATCCATAGAGGGATGCTGTTTTGTTTAACATGTGATGTTAGCTGCTCTGTCAGCTATGTGAGCTGGTGAGTGTGGTTATTGTCTTCAGTCACAAGTGGTGCTGATTTCTTCTCTCTCTGTATGGTGGAAGCACACTTGGATAGCGGAAACTTTTAAAGGACTGTGATTACTTACCTGCATTTTGCTAGACCGCTGTTTGTTACTATCATCTCTTCAATAACTCTTTCACAATGTTTTATTAATTACTTGTACACCAGGGCGCTGTAAGTTGATTTTTAGCTGGCAGTGACAGGCACAGCTGCAGCTCTTAGACATGTAAGGGGCATAAAGCATGGCTGCCATTTTTTGGAACCACAATTCCCCTCCATGGATGCATTGTGAATCAGAGCACAGTGGGCCCCATCCCTCTCGGGGCCCATGTGCACAACATACATTGTACCCATGAATGATACACCACTGCTCACTCCTCACTATCCTTTTTAATCAAAGCAGACTATGCTTCACACCACAGTCTTCTCCTTACGGTAGATCTAATCTGTAATTAGATGACATTAGATTTCTTGAGCAACTGTAGGAATTATTACCATTAACCAATGTTCCTTACCTATGACATTGTTATTCTTCAGCCAGCATTCCTATGAGCTTTAGCAGTGGCAGGGCAATAACTTTAATAAGTTATTATGCTACTTAACTAGAGTTACCACTGGAGGAGGAATCAAAATCTTTTACCACTGCTCCTATTCAAAGCATACTTGTCACAGGTGGCATTTTTTGAAATATGAAACAAGACAATAGGATGACATGACCACATTTTTTACAGTGACTTTATTTCACTATTTATTCTGATAAATGAAGGTTTTTAAAGAATGTATTAGGGGTTTCTATACTGAAATATACATTTTCCTTCTGCCTTAAGTAGTACAGATCTTAAAGTGATACTAACCTATTTCCTTGTTCTCCAAAAATAATCCATACTTACTTGATAGTTTTGTAATCTATGTTTTATGAAATTATTTGTTTCTGTGTTTTTCTGCCTCCTTGTAACATCGCCTGTGAACTCCCAAACCTCTTCTTTCCCCATCACTTCAATTTGTTTGGAACAACCAGTGCAGTTTAGTTACGCTCATGCGTACAGCTCTATGCACACTATGAGGTTGAGTTACTAAAATTGGAGCGTGCAAAGCTGGTGCAGTAATGCATGGTAGCCAATCAGTTTCTAACTTCAGCTTGTTCAATTAAGCCTGGGCAAAAAAAAAAAAAACTGGACATAGATTGATTATTATGCAGAGATGCATCAGATTTAGCATTCTCCAGTTTTAGAAAATGATATGTATCATTTTTTGTATCAAATGTATCACACCCCTATGCATCCCATAGTCCATAGTTCATAGTCCCTATTCAATCTTAGAAGTGAACAAGAGAGGATGACTACATTTCATAAACATAGTGAGAGAACAAATGTAGCCACCCTGAAACAGGAAGTCAAATCACAGCAGCAAACAGTATACTACTGTAACAGTATATTACTTTGTTAGCCTTTTAAATTAAAGTGATCTACAGTATGCTGTATATAAAGAACAACACCAGCTACATTTTTAAACTGAAGAGAATGAACCAGGAGTCTTAAAATGGAACTCCAGACTAAAAACAAAGCTGAAATATACAGTATGTACAGTATGCTCACTGTTTTCCAGGCCAGCATATGTGTCATTTTGTTTTGGATCTTCTTGTGAAGCACAAAATTCTGCGTCTGCTATTGTGCTCCTGATTTATCATTACTGATTTCTGGGTCAGCTATCTGCTCATTGGATAGAGGTTATGATTCTGATCATCAAATAAGCAGGCATAAGTGCATTCAAGGTTCATCTAATGAATAGTCAAGGGTTGAAGGGCCCCCAAAGATGGCCAATTGCCTGAAAGGCATAGGACACTGGTATTATGCAGGGAGAATTATACCTGTGCTGGAGGATTATATGTTAACCACCTCAGTACAGTGCAGTTACACCCCCTTCCTGACCAGACCAATTTTCAGCTTTCAGCGCTCTCACAGTTTGAATGACAATTACTCAGTCATCCAACACTGTATCCATATGAAACTTGCGTCCTTTTTTCCACACAAATAGAGCTTTCTTTTAGTGGTATTTAATCACTAGTGGGTTTTTTATTTTTTGTGCTATAAATAAAATAAAACGTAAATTTTGTGAAAAAAATGCCTTTTTCTTCGTTTCTGTCATAAATTTTTGCTAATTAGTAATTTTTCTTCATAAATTTTGGCCAAAATTTATACTGCTACATATCTTTGGTAAAAATAACCCACATTAGTATATATTATTTGGTCTTTGTGAAAGTTATAAAGTCTGCAAACTATGGTGCCAATCACTGAAAATTGATCACTTCTGATCAGGCCTTCAGTACATCAGGTGTATCTCATTTCTTGAGACACTAACAAGTCAGGAAAGTACAAATACCCCCCAAATGACCCCTTTTTACAAAGTAGACATCCCAAGGTATTTAGTAAGTAGCATGGTGAGTTTTTTTAAGTTGTCATTTTTTCCCACAATTCTTTGCAAAATGAAGATTTTTTTTTTTTACTAAATTGTCATATTATCAGGTTATTTCTCACACAAAGCATATGTATACAACAAATTACACCCCAAAATACATTCTGCTACTCTTCCCGAGTACAGCGATACCACACGTGTGAGACTTTTACACAGCCTGGCCACATACAGAGCACCAACATTGATGTAGTACCTTCAGACGTTCTACGAGCAAAAATGACGCATCTCATTTCTCAACCACCTATTACACTTTTGAAGTCCCTGGAGTACCAGGACAATGGAATTTCCCATAAAATGACCCCATTTTGAAACGCAAACACCCCAACGTATAATCTGTGAGGCATAATGAGTCTTTTGAATGGTTATTTTTTTCCAGAAGTTTTTGGAATATGTGGAAAAAAATTAAAACGCATTTTTTTTTTTACACAAAATTGTCAATTTATAAGATATTTCTAACACATAGCATGTATATAGCAAAAATTACACCCCAAAATACATTCTGCTACTCCTCCCGAGTATGGCGATACCACATGTGTTGGACTTTTACACAGCCTGGCCACATAGAGAGGCCGAACATTGAAGTAGTACGTTCAGGCGTTCTAGGAGCATAAATAACACATCTCATTTCATTCCTACCCATCACATTTTTGAAGGTCCTGGAGCACCAGGACAGTGAAATTACCCACAAAATGACCCCATTTTGGAAAGCAAACACCCCAACGTATATTCTATGAGACATGGGCTGCAAATAGGTACTCGGGTACTCTGATGGGCTGGAGATAGGTACTCGGGTACTCTGATGGCCTGGTGACAGGTACTCGGGTACTCTGATGGCCTGGTGACAGGTACTCGGGTACTCTGATGGCCTGGTGACAGGTACTCGGGTACTCTGATGGCCTGGTGACAGGTACTCGGGTACTCTGATGGCCTGGTGACAGGTACTCGGGTACTCTGATGGCCTAGTGACAGGTACTCGGGTACTCTGATGGCCTGGTGACAGGTACTCGGGTACTCTGATGGCCTGGTGACAGGTACTCGGGTACTCTGATGGCCTGGTGACAGGTACTCGGGTACTCTGATGGCCTGGTGACAGGTACTCTGATGGCCTGGTGACAGGTACTCGGGTACTCTGATGGCCTGGTGACAAGTACTCAGGTACTCTGATGGCCTGGTGACAAGTACTCAGGTACTCTGATGATCTGGTGACAGGTACTCAGGTACTCTGATGATCTGGTGACAGGTACTCTGATGGTTTGGTGACTGGTATTTGGGTACTCTGAAGGGCGGTGACAGGTACTCATATGGACTGTGACAGGTACTCGGGTACTCAGATGAACTGTGACAGGTACTCGGGTACTCAGATGGACTGTGACAGGTACTCAGGTACTCAGATGGACTGGAACAGGTACTCAGGTACTCAGATGGGCTGTGACAGGTACTCGGGTACCCTGATGGATTGTGACAGGTACTCGGTACTCTAATGGACTGTGACAGGTACTCGGTACTCTAATGGACTGTGACAGGTACTCGGGTACCCTGATGGACTGTGACAGGTACTCGGGTACTCAGATGGGCTGTGACAGGTACTCGGGTACTCTAATGGACTGTGACAGGTACTCGGTACTCTAATGGACTGTGACAGGTACTCGGGTACCCTGATGGGCCGTGACAGGTACTCGGGTACCCTGATGGGCCGTGACAGGTACTCAAATACTCTGATGGACTGTGACAGGTACTCTGAAGGACTGTGATTGACAGGTACTATGAGGGGTGGTGACAGGTCCTCTTTATTGGGGGGGGGGGCAATCAGTATGATTGGTGTACACTGTATGCGGTAACGATCGTGTGTGAGGAGGAGAACCCGGTAACATCCCGTTACCGCGGTTTGTTTACATTTTAGTGATCGGCTGTGATCCTTTCCGATCACGTGGGTAAACAGCCGGCCAATGGCTGTTTACCAGCGTCGGTGACGAGCAGTGTTCCCGGGGAACACGCCGCCACCGACGTGCACGCGCCGTGCACGTTCGGGGTGTGACCATCTGTGATCGGCCGTGACTTCATCACGGCCGATCACGTGGTAAACAGCCATAACGAATGGCTGTTCACCCCCTTCGGTGGCGAGCGGTGTCTCCGTGACACGCCGCCACCGAAGAAACAGGGATGCGCGCGCACGATCGCGCGCATTCCCTGTTTAAACTGGAGGCTGTCATATGATGGCCTCCCGCCACAATAGGTGCGCCACCTGCCCGTCAATCGACAGCCGGCGGTCGGCATCTAGTTAAAAGCTAAGTTCATCTTTAACCACTTTCAGACCGAACCATTTTGCTGGTCAATGACCAGAGGTCTTTTTACAATTTGGCACTGCGCTGCTTTAACTGGTAATTGCGCGGTCATGCAATGTTGTACCCAAACAAAATTTGGATCCTTTTTTTCCCACAAATAGAGCTTTCTTTTAAAGGTATTTGACTGACTCTGCGATTTTTATTTTTTGCGATATAAACGTAAAAAGACCGCAAATTTTGAAAAAAAATGATATTTTCTAATTTTTGTTATTAGAAAAATCCAATAAACTCAATTTTAGTCATACATTTAGGCCAAAATGTATTCAGCCACATGTCTTTGGTAAAAAAAAGTCAATAACTGTATATTTATTGGTTTGCGCAAAAGTTGTCACATCTAAAAAACTAAGGTACGTTTTCTGGAATTTACGCAGCTTTTAGTTTATGACTGCCTATCTCATTTCTTGAGGTGCTAAAATGGCAGGGCAGTACAAAACCCCCCCAAATGACCCCATTTTGGAAAGTAGATACCCTAAGGAAATTGATAAGAGGCATGTTGAGCCCATTGAATATTTTATTTTTTTGCCTCAAGCGATTGAATAATGACCAAAAATTTTTTTTTTTTTTTTACACAAAGTTGTCACTAAATGATATATTGCTCACACATGCCATGGTTATATGTGGAATTGTACCCCAAAATACATTCTGCTACTTCTCCTGAGTACGGGGATACCACATGTGGTCGACTTTTTGGAAGCCTAGCCGCGTACGGGGCCCCGTAAGCCAAGCACCGCCTTCAGGATTTCTAAGGGCATACATTTGTAATTTCACTCCTCACTACCTATCACAGTTTTGAAGGCCATAAAATGCCAAGATGGCACAAAACCCCCACAAATGACCCCATTTTAGAAAGTAGACACCCCAAGCTATTTGCTGAGAGGCATGTTGAGTCCATGGAATATTTTATATTTGGCACAAGTTGCGGGAAAATTACAAACTTTTATTTTTTTTAATTTTTTTTTTCACAAAGTTGTCACTAAATGATATATTGCTCACACATGCTATGGGCATATGTGAAATGACACCCCAAAATAAGTTCTGCTGCTTCTCCTGAGTACGGGGATACCACATATGTGGGACTTTTTGGGAGCCTAGCCGCGTACGGGGCCCCGAAAACCAAGCACCGTCTTCAGGCTTTCTAAGGGCGTAAATTTTTGACTTCACTCCTCACTACCTATTACAGTTTTGAAGGCCATAAAATGCCAAGATGGCACAAAACCCCCACAAATGACCCCATTTTAGAAAGTAGACACCCCAAGCTATTTGCTGAGAGGCATGTTGAGTCCATGGAATATTTTATATTTTGCCACAAGTTGCGGGAAAATTACAAACTTTTTTTTTTTTTTTTAACAAAGTTGTCACTAAATGATATATTGCTCACGCATGCCATGGGCATATGTGAAATGACACCCCAAAATAAATTCTGCTGCTTCTCCTGAGTACGGGATACCACATGTGTGGGATTTTATGGGAGCCTAGCCGCGTACGGGGCCCCGAAAGCCAAGAACCGCCTTCAGGCTTTCTAAGGGCGTAAATTTTTGACTTCACTCCTCACTACCTATTACAGTTTTGAAGGCCATAAAATGCCAAGATGGCACAAAACCCCCACAAATGACTCCATTTTAGAAAGTAGACACCCCAAGCTATTTGCTGAGAGGCATGTTGAGTCCATGGAATATATTATATTTGGCAAAAGTTGCGGGAAAATTACAAACTTTTATTTATTTATTTATTTTTTTCACAAAGTTGTCACTAAATGATATATTGCTCACACATGCTATGGGCATATGTGAAATGACACCCCAAAATAAGTTCTGCTGCTTCTCCTGAGTACGGGGATACCACATATGTGGGACTTTTTGGGAGCCTAGCCGCGTACGGGGCCCCGAAAACCAAGCACCGCCTTCAGGCTTTCTAAGGGCGTAAATTTTTGACTTCACTCCTCACTACCTATTACAGTTTTGAAGGCCATAACATGCCAAGATGGCACAACCCCCCCCCCAATGACCCCATTTTGGAAAGTAGACACCCCTAAATTTAGGGGTACACTAGTGAGACTCACAGGTAAAAAAGCACCTAGGCTGTCAGCGACTGTATCAAAACGCTACAAGAAAAACTGTTAGCGATCGCAGGGATCAGGCCTGACTCTGCAAACGCTGCAGTTATGTGTGTTGTGTTTTGTAAGTGACAGTGATCAATTGATACTGCACTTGGGTGGGCTGGTCTGGGCTTGGCGGAGGGGCTAAACGCAGGTGCTAGCAGGTATCTGGGCTGATCCCGCTAACAATGCGTTTTGGGAAACCTAAACTGCTGGCGATGCTAATATAGATCTGATCAGATACTATATTACTAAGGGAGGTGTATGCTTTGTGCGTGGGTGTTAGCGGTACTGGCACTAACCTGACGCTGCCTGGGGCGACGCAGACCTTATCTGACCCTCAAACTTATATCACCCGCCGGGTGATCAGGGGGTTAAACCTTTATTAGGTAATAAATGGCGGGTGCCCTGAAACTATAAAAAAATAACTAACCAACCAGCGTCACCTGTAACAGTTATATGGTGATCACTGGTGAAAGGGTTAACTAGGGGGCAATCAGGGGGCTTTATGCAGTAGTATATGGGGGTCCCTGGCACTATAAAAAGCTGCAGCGAACCTAAATACCTACCTGCCTAACTAGCGTCACCTGTGACACTAATACAGCGATCAGAAAAACGATCGATTATTAGGCTGGGTTCACACTGGAGCGATGCGGGAATGCCACGAATCCGCGGCGGGTTCCCGCATCGCATGCCTCCCGGCGGCAGTTCACACTGCCCTATGCGAACTGCTGGGAGTGTCAGTGAAATGTTAATGACACCCCCAGATCAGTTCGCATATCGCAGTGCGATCTGCAAACTCGGATCGCATGGTGTGAACACCCATGCGATCCGATTCTGCTGTGGACCAAAAAAAGGGCCCCGTGCGAATTTGCGGCGGGTGCAACGCGAATTCAGCCATACTATCTGTATGGCTGAACTCGAATCGCACAGAGATCGGATGTGATTTGCACTGCAGTGCGGTGCGAATCACATCCGTTCTCATAAACCGCTGCAATGTGAACCCAGCCTTAGTGACACTGGCGACGGGGGGTGATCACAGGGTTAAACCTTTATTGGGGGGGTTAGGGGGTACCTTAGAACTAAAGGGGGCTAACCCTAACTGCCCTAACAGTTATTACAGTCACAAACGACACCAATGCAAAAAAAAAAAAATGCAATTGGTGTCACTGTGACTGGGGGGGGGGCAGGGGTGATTGGGGGGGTGATCGGGGGGTGAAGGGGGGGTGAGAGTGTGCCTGGCATGTTCTACTGTGTAGTGTCGTGTTGGTGCAATTCACCGATCCTCTCTCCTCGGTGCCGGAACCAAAAATACCGACACGGAGGAGAGATTACATCACTTCCTCTGCCTGTGTTTACATTACAGGAGAGGAAGTGATGTCATGCTTCACTTCCATTCGTCAGGAGCGATCGCGAGGGGGTGGCCATGAATGAATGGCCGCCCCCTCATCCCGGATTGCTCCTAAACGGATACCGACCGCCGCTGGCACCGGGGGGGGGCCTGATCGGGCCCCCCACCCGCGGGAAGGCAGGGACGTACAGGTACGCCCATATGCCTGCCCGTGCCATTCTGTCGACGTACATCGTCGTGCGGCGGTCGGCAAGTGGTTAAAAAAAAATATTATACATAAACATGTTTTTAACAGGCTTTTGTTTGAAAGCTGAAGGAAGAGCGAATGAGCCATGAGTGTGCTCATTAACACCCTTGTAGTTCTTTGAGAAGAAGTCTCACACAACCACACTGATTTTAAACAAGGGGAACCCCCACACCAAAAAAAATGGCATGGGGGTCCCTCCAAGATCCATACCAGACTCTTATCCGAGCACGCAGGTCAGGAAAAGGGGGGGGGGGGGGCGAGTGAGCCTACAGAAAGGTAAATTCCAGGAACACATGTGTAGTAAAGCGTGAGCTTCCACATAGATTGCTAAGCAGATTTGGCCCTGGTCCATTCAAAAGGGATTCTGGCAGGTTGTTTGTGAGAGGGTTGGGGGGATGGTGACAAGCCCCAGTTGTGAAGTTTCTTTATTCCATCCTTAGGAGTAAGAATGGTAATTGTTTGGTACTAGTAGGTGACAAGAATTATCATGGGGTAGCTCTAGCTGTAGGGGATTCTTTTGCCCAGAGAGTAGCTGTAACAGGAGCAAACTCTTTGCGGTGTTGAGCTGTTTGAGCAGAAATGCATCTGTGAATAATGTGACTAAGGCATATGGGTCAGGAAGAGGGTGCCTGGAATCGGCTGCAGCCAAAATCCTTTCCTTAACATGAAAGAAATGTACCCTGGCAAGTACATCTCTGGGTACCATGTCAGGTAGATGTTTGGACTTAGAAATGCGGTGCGTCCCGTGAATAATGAATTCTTGTTGAATATGTGAAGGAAGGAGGACCTCAAAGAGCTGTAGGAAGTATAATTTGAGGTATGAGTTGCTAATGGTCTGGGGAATGCCACAGAACTTTACATTGTTCCACCTGAATCTGTCTTCAAGGTCCATGATTTTATCTTTGAATTGCTTTATTTCCTCTGCTTGTTGCTCATAGGCATCAACTAACTCATTGTGTACATCAGAATATTCTCCCATTTGGTTTTCAATTTAGTGCGATCATCCAAATCCTCAGTTTGGTGTTGCACAGCTGGGACAGGTCTGTGGAGATCTTTCTTCAGTTCCCTCTTGAGGGATAGCAGCATTGATTTAATAGTGTTTTCAGAAGCAGGGTTGTCAGATGCAGATAGAGCCTCTAGTGTATTCCTGTCTCCCTCCTCCTCAGTGCAGCCATCTGTATTTCCTGTCCAGTGTTGCTTTTTGCTTACCGGCTTATTGCTGGGAGAAGCTGATGGGCCTCTCTTGGGTCTGTGTTCTCCACCAGAAATGCTTTGAAGACTTTCCTCCTCTGTGTCTGAGAGCATGTCAGTATAGTAAGAGTAAAGAGAAGCACACCGCTCCAGGCAAAATCAGGTGCAGGATCGATCACAGGTGCAGACCTCGGCTCCCAACCATGGAAGACAAGCAAGACAAGAAATTGGTCACACACTGGAACTCCAAATTATCTCAATGTCATCTTTATTGTCAAAAGCCAGTTGTGTTTTTGGTTGTATCACAATTTGGGTGGACTCCCTTAAAAGACCTGCCTGCTTAGTGTTACATTGGTTGTAAACAAGCAAGCTATTGCTTGTGAAACAGCTACCATTGCCTTTATCTGTCTGACCCTTTTGACAATAAAGATTACATTGAGATAAGAGTTCCAGTGTGTGACCAATTTCTTGTCTTGTTAGTATAGTAAGAGTGCTGTGCAGAAGAGGACGGAGCCCAGAAAAAGGGATAGGCATACCTGAGTTAAACCTAGTAGCCAGACAGCATTGGAAATGAAAGACCTGAGAACTGGAATAGAACCCAACTGGAATAGATCAGGACTTACCAAAGTATGAGGATGGTCCCATATTGAAGCAGGTGACCAGGGATCCCCCAAGGCACAGCGTATAAGAGCTAGACAGTATTCATCACTTGATTTAGCTGCATGCTTACTCCAGACTCCAGACCCCAGATTGACCCTGCTCTAATCACTACAGACTGAGTCAGAAAACCCCAGGAAGTAGGCCTGAGTGGTGCAGAATAAGTCACAAGGCTACAGTTCAAAGGTCAGGGCTGGCCGAAGACATGGGTGGTCAGAAAACACGCAGGAGGTCAAGGCAGGCAGAAGACATAGATAACCAAGAACAAGTCAGAGTTTAAGATAGGTTTAAAACATATATAACAAGGAACAATCCAAAAGATCAGAATAGGTAGACACAGGCAGGAATAAGCCAGAGGACAGGGCATGCATCAGACAAAGATAATCAAGAAACAATGTATAAGATGCTGGCTGAAAAACTGAAGGCTCCCAGGAACTCAGCAGCTAGTTTTCAAAACCATTGCTTGGGCTGTGGGCTGTGAGCTGTGAGCTGCAGGGAGCCTAAATAAGCTAGGCCAGATAAGAAAGCAGAGGCTCTGATTGGCTGCAGCTTGATAGGGGGAGAAGGGGTACACTCAGATTGTGGCCTGACAGGAAGAAAATAACGCTGCCCTGACTAGTTGTGGCCAGTCTGGGGAACAACAGCTCTTTGATTGGCTGTAACCTTTCAACAATATACATACTGTATGATATTGGGGAATTTGGCTCAGTGGTAGAAACATTTGTAGTGAATCCATGCCAGTCTGTTTTTTTTTTTTTTTTTTTTAAAGCTTTCCAGTCCATGTTTATTAAACAAAGTTAAAGTAAAATCCACAAAACAGTTGCCCATGTAAGGGATTTTCACCAGCAAGAACAGGTAACAAAAAATGCCAAGCCACCTGGCGTCCTCTTCAGCCACACCACTACTCTGTTCACTGGTCTCTTAGACCATCTCACCCAGCTCTTATGGCTCTCCTGTCTCACCCAGCCTGTAGTTACAGTACCTGCTGCACAGACCCACTTTTTGGCCTCTCAATAGGGGTTCTCTAAACAACCTGGGCTCTCTCACTCCTCTGAGACCTCCAGATTCCTAGACTTGCCTAGTTTTTCAAGCTCTCTCAGTCTCCCAGACTCAGGTGCCCCCCGGAGGTCTCGAGTAGAGCACCCATTTCCTTTTGAACAATGCCCAAGCCTATCATTATAAGGGCAGCGTACACCTGGACACATAATCCGCTGGTGTTCAGAAAGATATGGACACTGATTTGGAGATTTCTTCCCTTACAAAGAACTTTGAAATCTCCAAAATACAGAACCCAGTCAAAAATACCAAAATTCAGAGAAAACTGTAAAAACAGTTTCTTCTACGCTCATAATTTATACTTCAGAATCCCACACTCTGTATGCATTCAAACCCTATGTCCTTTCCACAACCATTTTCATATACCCAAAGACATGACTGACCTTCGGTTATACACAGAGATGAAACAAATCCTCCTACATAAGTTGTATTTTTTTATCTGCAGTATTCTCTTCTTTACGTCCGGAATTTAAAAAAGCTTGTCTGAGCACTCAGAAAAAAGGGAGCAGAGAGCTGAAATCTGTGAGGAGAGCTCTGAGAGCTGATTGGAGGGAAGGGACACAGCCCCCTTCACACAGCACATAGGAACAATCAGCTGAAGATCTCTTCCCCGACACCTTTTTTCTCTTAAAACAAGAAGACAGGAACTCAGGATCCACATTAAAATACATATGAGGGAGTCCCCACTTAGGACAAAGCACCCCTCCCTCTCCCTGTCTTACCCCCATATCCTCCCCAATCTCCCTCTACCCTTTTGTCATCACAACGCTTTGGACTGCTATGACCAATTAGCTGTAAATAAGAATTAGCTGGAGACGTACCACATTGATGATTAGATTCAGTGGGGACATATGCTAACGACAGGGCTCTTCTATGCTTGCTGTCCGCCTCCAACATTTCCTCTACTCTCACAGCGTGAGCCCTGTAGGGGTGAGTGTAGGGGGATATGAACTACCTGTCCTCTACCTAAGTTCGGACTAGATATACTCCTGATCCGATTCACAACACAGTTTACCAGTCTCAGGATATACAGTGGTGTGAAAAAAAGTGTTTGCCCCCTTCCTCATTTCCTGTTCCTTTGCATGTTTGTCACACTTAAGTGTTTCGGAACATCAAACCAATTTAAACAATAGTCAAGGACAACACAAGTAAACACAAAATGCAATTTGTAAATGAAGGTGTTTATTATTAAAGGTGAAAAAAAATCCAAACCATCATGGCCCTGTGTGAAAAAGTGATTGCCCCCTAAACCTAATAACTGGTTGGGCCACCCTTAGCAGCAACAACTGCAACCAAGCGTTTGCGATAACGTGCAATGAGGCTTTTACAGCGTCCTGGAGGAATTTTGGCCCACTCATCTTTGCAGAATTGTCCTAATTCAGTTACATTGGAGAGTTTTCGAGCATGAACGGCCTTTTTAAGGTCATACCACAACATCTCAATAGGATTCAGGTCAGGACTTTGGCTAGGCCACTCCAGAGTCTTCATTTTGTTTTTCTTTAGCCATTCGGTGGTGGACTTGCTGGTGTGTTTAGGATCATTGTCCTGCTGCAGAACCCAAGTTCGTTTCAGGTTGAGTACACGAACAGATGGTTGGACATTCTCCTTCAGGATCTCTTGGTAGACAGCAGAATTCATAGTTCCTTTTATCACGGCAAGTCTTCCAGGTCCTGAAGCAGCAAAACAGCCCCAGACCATCACACTACCACCACCATATTTTACTGTTGGTATAATGTTCTTTTTATGAAATGCAGTGTTCCTTCTACGCCAGATATACTTGGACACACACCTTCCAAAGAGTTCCACTTTTGTCTCATCGGTCCACAGAATGTTGTCCCAAAAGTCTTGGGGATCATCAAGATGTGTTGTGGAGAAATTGAGACGAGCTTTGATGTTCTTTTTGCTCAGCAGTGGTTTTCTCCTTGGAACTCTGCCATGCAGGCCATTTTTGCCCAGTCTTTTCCTGATGGAGGAGGCATGAACGCTGACCTTAACTGAGGCAAGTGAGGCCTGCAGTTCCTTGGACGTTGTTGTGGGGTCTTTTGTGACCTCTTGGATGAGTCGTCGCTGCGCTCTTGGGGTAATTTTGGGCGGCCGGCCACTCCTGGGAAGGTTCACCACTGTTCCATGTCTTCGCCATTAGTGGATAATGGCTCTCACTGTGGTTCGCTGGATTCCCAAAGCTTTGGAAATGGCTTTATAACCCTTTCCAGACTGATAGATCTCAATTACTTTCTTTCTCAATTGTTCCTGAATTTCTTTGGGTCTAGGCATGATGTGTAGCTTTTAAGGATCTTCTGGTGGACCTTACTGTGTCAAGCAGCTCCTATTTAAGTGATGCCTTGATTGTGAACAGGTGTGGCAATAATCAGGCCTGGGTGTGGCTAGAGAAATTGAACTCAGGTGTGGACAACCACAGTTATAGTATGTTTTAACAAGGGGGCAATCACTTTTTCACACAGGGCCATGATGGTTTGGATTTTTTTTCACCTTTAATAATAAACACCTTCATTTACAAATTGCATTTTGTGTTTACTTGTGTTGTCCTTGACTATTGTTTAAATTGGTTTGATGTTCCGAAACACTTAAGTGTGACAAACATGCAAAGGAACAGGAAATGAGGAAGGGGGCAAACACTTTTTCACACCACTGTATATACATGCCCTATTGTGGAGCGGCTACCAGTTAGTTAATCTTACCAGTTTAGTCTCACAAGTGTATCTGTCTTATGTTTTCCGTTATCTGTTTCCAGCTTGGCTGTGTAATTTCGTTTAAATGCCTCAGATTTTGCTGAAGTGTTACACTTGAATGTATAGATATACGAGATTATGTACCTCGGTAGGAGGAGTATGTACACAGTAATTGCCCTTTGCAATATTGTCATGTGCTGCATTTACTGAATAAAAACATATTTGAAAAAAAAAAAAATACATATGAGGGGGTTGCCCTTCGAAATACATTACCAACCCCCCTTCCCCCCACACATAGAGGTTACCACAAAGGCATATGGGAGCTGCAGCTGCAATGGGGGACGCTGTCTATTGGTGGACTTTTGACAGCTGTCAGAGTGGGTCCCTGTGATTCTGGATAGGGGATCGGAGCTGATAGAACCTCCATACCTTGCTATGCTTCCACCTTGGTGATCTCCACCTCCCATGCTGCTTGACAAGAATTTTAACTCTGGGGCCGCGTACACACGCGGGGACTGTTCGCTCAACTTTGTCCGTCAAACAGTTTCAGCGGACAGTCCGCTCAAAATTAGCATGGACGGACTTGCCCACACACGACGAACGAACAGTCCGCTGAAACCGTGCGCGATGACGTGAACGGCACGTACGACGGGACTAGAAAACGACGTCCTATACACTGCAATGCAAACTTCGGCGTGTAAATCCTTTCTGAGCATGCGCGGAACTTAGTTTGACGAACAAGCCTACACACGAGGGGACTGTTCGCTGAAACAAAGTTTCAGCGGACAGTTTTTCGGAATTTCCGAAAAACTTTGTTCAGCAGACTGTCCGCTGAAACTATCCGCTGAAAGCCCACACACGAGCGGACTGTCCGCCGAAACACTGTTCAGCGGACAAAGTTGAGCGAACAGTCCCCGCGTGTGTACGCGGCCTAAGAGTGCAATTTTTTTGTCAATAAATAGTTATTATATATTCTAATGTGGCAGCGGTGGCTGGTGAAGTTTTAGGATGGGGGTGCCATACCCACCCTTTCTTTTTGACCCCCCCACTTGGTGAAAATGGGCGTGGTTTCAGGGAAATAGTGGGCGTGGCTCAAATATGGTGTGGTTAGCTTCTGAGATGAACGAGGGATAGGGGAGAGGGAGAGAGGGATGAAGGGACAGCAGGCCCAGATCCTTCACAACAATAGAAATATGTGTATTCTAGAAAGTTTAACAATCAGCAGATAACGATATTCCAAACACCTTGTTAGCACTTCAATCATCCCAGCACCTTGGTTGTTATGATGTCAGGATGATTGAAGCACATTATTTCTATTATTACATTGTAATATAAAATTAAATAATTCAACTCATCAACTCATCATTCAATGCAGAATTAGTGGGAGCCCTGTGCGTGTCACTAGCCATGTCGCCTGCCACCAGATGCCATCAGGTGTCCCCAGCGGAGTCCGTCCTTACATCAGGTGCCCCTAGCAGAGTCCCTCCTTACATGCAGCCTGTGTCCCATAAAATTCAGCCTGTGTCCCACCAAATTCAGCCCGTGTCCCACCAAATGTAGCCAGCCTGTGTCCCTCTAATGCAGCCAGTGTCCATCAAATGCAGCCAGCCTGTGCCCACCAAATGCAGCCAGCCTGTGTCCACCAAATGCAGCCTGTGTCCCACCAAATGCAGCCTGTGTCCACCAAATGCAACCTGTGTCCCACCAAATGCAGCCAGCCTGTGTCCCCCAAATACAGCCTGTGTCATATCAAACCTACCTGTTCTCCGGGGGAGCACATCGGTACTTACCTTGCTATGTTGTCCTCTCCAGCGGTGTCTCCTTCCAAAGCGGCGATGGAGGGGTCCGCTCCTCTCATACTTCCTGTTTCTTCTCTCCCAAGCGCAATGGGAGAGAGAAAACAGGAAGTGACATCAAACTGAGATGTCAATCCAACCGCCCGGCGGTAGTAATAGATACTACAAATGCCAGGCGGAAGCTACTCGTCACTTTGGAAAGCAGTGCAAGGTGGGATAAAAGTCCGCAAATGAAGCGCCGTGTCTGCAATCTCATGATTGCATAGACGTGGGGCTTCCCATAAGTGCACTGTGTCCGTCATCGCACTGTGTCCGGCGTCCGAACACTGTGAACTTAAGGACCTTTTTTGTATTTTTTTTTAAAGGACCAGTATTAAAAACATTTTTTGTAAAAAGCCTGGAGGAGGGAGGAGGGAGGAGGGAGGAGGGAGGAGGGGAGGGGGGGGGCTGCACCCATGCGCACCCTATGGATGGGCCACCACTGTAATGTGGATCCCGCGCTCCTCTTTGTCTTTTAAGCTGCACTGAATCATCCTGGATTTCTTTCTGGAAGCTGCAGGATCCTATCACCACATAGCCGCTGGTTACCCTTCTGGCTAGACTGATTCACTGATGCCATTGATACTGAAAGCTGGGACTTGTAGTACACTGTGGTTGTTTGTGTATTTTTACCTTTTTTCTCTTGGCATCAGGAAAACTTATCAGAAGTGACTCATGCAAATAGCAGAGGACAAAGTAGCAAACAAAAATGACACATTTACTGAAACTGGAGAGTGCAAAATCTGGTGCAGTTCTGCATAGAAACCGACCATTTTTTTTGTCAAAGCTTAATGAACAAGCTGAAGTTAGAAGCTGATTGGCTACCAGACACAGCTGCACCAGGTGTTTAACTCTCCAGTTTTAGTAAATCAAATCCATTGTGCTCTTAATACCCCTTTCACACTGGGGCGGTTTTTAGGCACTTTAGCGCTGGAAAAAGCCTCTGATAAGCGCATGAAATCCGCCTCCCATTCATTCCAAACCCAATCCAACACTTAGACCGACCACTTAGTCCTCCTCCTCCTCTCTGAGCAGACAGGTGGCTGTCAGCCACTGCCCCCTCCAGCGATCACTGGGCAGTTTGCCCGGCACTCCTGTGACTTGTTTTCAGCCAACAAACCTGGACCAGCTGAGTTACATCAGCCATCAGTGGGTTTTAGCCCACTGTTGGCTGAAAACAGGTCACAGGAGTACAGAACAAACTGCACTCCTGTGATCCATGGGAGAAAATGGCTTTGGTTATACTTCTCCATTAACCACTTGCAGGTTAAACCACTTACAGGCCGGCTCGTTCCCGCAAACCGCTATAACTGTACGTCTGTCCCTTTAACAGCTATAGCAGGCGCACGCGCCACGGCGGTGGAGCTGATGCACGTGGCCAACAGCCAGGATGTCCCCAGCCACCCGCAATCCCTCCACAGAGAGGCAGAATGGGGATCTGTCAATATAAACAGACAGAACCCCATTCTGTCAAGGGAGTAGAGAGTGATTGTCTGTTCCTAGTGATTAGGAACAGCGATCTCTCTCTTCTCCCAGTCATTCCCCTCCCCCCACAGTTAGAAACACCTCCCAGGGAACACATTTAACCCCCGATGATTGCCTTAGTGTTAACCTCTTCCCTGCCAGTGTAATTCATACAGTAATCAGGGATTTTATTTTGCGCTGATCACTGTATAAATGGCAGTGGTCCCAAAAGTGTCCGATCTGTCCGCTGCAATGTTGCAGTCCTGCTAAAAAAAAAAACAAAAAAAAAAACGCTGTTCACCGCCATTTCTAGTACAAAAAAAAAAAAATGCCATAAATCTATCCCGTATTTTAACTTTTGAGCAAACCAATCAATATACGCTTATTACGTTTTTTTTTTTTTTTACCAAAAATATGTAGAAGAATACATATTGACCTAAACTGATGAAGAACATTTTTTAGGGGATATTTATTATAGCAAAAAGTAAAAAAAAAAAAGAGGTGATCAAATACCACCAAAATAAAATATTTATTTCTGGGAAAGAGAGGACATCAATTTTGTTTGGGTACAATGTTGCACGACAATGCAATTGTCAGTGAAAGTGACGCAGTGCTGTATCGCAAAAAATGACCTGGTCATTAAGGGGGAACATCTTACGGTCTTTAAGTGGTTAAGGGAGACAAGCATACCCTATAAAAGGATATGCTTTGTTCATATTTCATGTCTGAGGTTTACAACCGCTTTAAGGCTTGCATACTAAGAATATGTTGTATAAACTATGGCATTGACAACAATGTGATATTTCATCTCCAGTAAGGGAGATAGTTCTGACATCTTCAATATGACATTTTATTATAAACAGAACAATACAACAGACACAGTAATTGTCCTATAATTGCTCGGTAGCAGTAACTTAAGCAGAAGCATTATAAACCTATCTTTAATGATTTTCTGGTGAAGAAAAACAGATACATTCCCATCCCTTGTTAGAACATTCTTTTAAAGACTCTGCCAACAGAAAATATTACGTTAACGTCATTTTAGCCAGTTTGTCAGCTAGGTTTTCTATAATATACTTGAATGTTATGTAGCGGTACACTCGTAAGGGCTGCCAAATTGGTTATAGCAATCCGCCAATCACCCTGCTGCCAACCTCCCATTCACCATTTTAAAAGACAATGAACAGTCATTCTTCTCCATTTTGTTGCTTTTATTGTGGGGTACAACTTGGATAGGAGAAAAGGGGGAACATGAGATGCCCATGATATAGCACATTCTTGAAATTACTGGTGGCCTTGGCCTTGTATCCCTGTATTTCTGTGCATTAAATTCTTTACTGACTGTTGCTTCTTTTGCTTTGTGCAAATATTTTACTGCATAGTTACTGAGTTACTAGCTTCACTTCGAAAAGAACAAAAGGAACTACTTTGAATAATTCCCACTTGTACACTGGAATGATGTTGTCTCCATGAATTAAAGAGTCAGAGCTACACACAGCGTGTCTCCCTCCAGTCTCCATAAGTTGAACAGTCACTCCAGTCTTTGGAAGATATTATCAATGTGTTAACCAGGCCAAAGAGGACACGGCATAAAAAAAAACAGAGTACATCACATAGCGCAATATAGCGCGTGCAGGATAAACCATAGAAGGCTAGATTGTGCACTTACATTCATCGGTGCTATAAGCTAGCCCTGGCATATACAGCTCTATGCTCCATTCTTCTGACTGCATGCATTTCAACACTCCAGGCATACAGGAAGTGACGTCAATGCGGACGAGCGTGCAGCCTCAATGAATTTCGTTATTTCACAACCTCAAGAAGCTTTGCAGACCGAGATACACACGGGCTGAATGTCATGTGTTTTTTTTTAAACCCCCTGTTGTCTCTGGACATTGGGCTCATTTGTACCTGGTTTTAGCCTGGAAATCTTCTTTATGTAATACAAATGTGCACAAAAGGTGTGTAGGATTGGGTAAAAGGCTACAGAAGCATGAATTATTGTCCTATCATTTTATGCAAAGTTGTGCTTGATAAAGCCATTGTTTTAGATCAAGGCTGCATTCATCAAAAATTTTACTGAAGTAATAAAAAAAAAACATTTGAATTAAACGAAAGTGCTTTATCGCAGTCTGATTGCAATTCCATATTGTATCTGCCAATAAATTTGGCATTGTATAAAAGATGACATATTGCAATTATTTTTGAAATGGTTTAAAATCTTTTATTTTTTGTAAAAAAAATAGCAATTATAACATCTCTCTCCACTATTACTGCAGTGTAAGCCGCCAGTCTGTCTGCACCATTCTCCTTATTGCAATTCACCACATTGCTCAAAATTTTTTTTTTTTTAAATGTATGTATATTTTAACATTTTACTGTGCTGAGCCGAAGATTTATTGGTATATTTCAGAGAAAAAGAATCATATTTAACATGCTTATTATGCTGTTATTATGACACTCACATTTTTAAATGTATGCCTTTTAAATGTCACTTCAATTGTGATGAACTCTGGATGATAACGCCACTGCTGAAATCTAATGATAAATTTGCTGCTTCAATATAAAGGGAAAGGGTTTTCTTTTTTTATTCTTATATAAGAAATTGTTTTTTCTATCTGCCAAAGCAGTATTCTATTAACTGAATTAGACTTTTCTTTATACATTTCTTTTTAAAATTAAATTCGTATTTTGGAATGATTTTATTAATTATACATAATATATAACAAGGAAAAGCGTTGCCTGATTCTTAAAACATCTAATACCAATTTAACATCAATTTCCAATGTAAATTGGCAATGGCAAACTACAGTATAATATCTATTTTGGTCATCTTTATGATGAGCAGGACTATTTTGAGGCTTGGCAAACTGGTCCTATGCCTGGGGTACCTTTAAGCCAACAACACCAGCATGAGCATAAACACACTTTAGTATTGGTGGTCAAGTATATAACATTGTAATATTATAATAGTAATATTTTTCCTGGTTTGTATCCTGACTTAGCCCCGGTTCACCCTGGAGTGTTTTGACATGCGATTTGACATGTCAATTTGCATGTCAAATAAATGGCAATCGCACCAACCTAATCGGTGTGACACCGCATCTGCAGCAATGCAGCGATTTCAAAAAGTAGTTTCTGTACTACTTTTTACGATTTACATTGACATCTGTGCAGAAAGCCGAACAGATGTCTCTGAAATTGCGGCCTAAATCGCGACTGACATACGGGAGTGAACTTGCATGGCTTCATTCCCGCAGCTCATTGTAAACCTGGGCTCAGAGCTACTTTTCTTTTTTATAAAAATCAAAGGGGCCATGCCAAGATGGTACTAATTATTAATCCTGTCCATCTACTATTAAATTGAGAGCCCTCAAAGATAAAAAAAAGTAACAAGTGATAGCACTGTGTTCAGGTTTGTAAAAATGTGAATGAATGTGACAATCACAAACATGTAATACCAAGTAGTGATAACTATTACTACCCAACAATTCTATATAATGAAATAGTTAAAATAATTATAAAAATATAAATACCCAGTGATCCTGCAGTGAAATTATAGACATATAAACGTCAATATATATATTACAGGCATATAAATGTGAATATATATACGGGCTCGCTCTGGATCTGTCAATACCGCAAGCAGACATTTGATGCAGTGTGGTGATGAAAAAAGTTATCATCACCACGCTGCATCAAATGTCTGCTTGCGGTATTGACAGATCTGGAGCGAGCCCGTATATATATATATATATATATATATATATATATATATATATATATAATCAAGTTTATATGCCTATGTAGGTAGACACCTTCACATGTGAGTGTGATTTTAATAAAATAAGGATTTTTATAAAAGGATTTTATACTATGCTGCGCTTCTTTTCCACAAATTTTACACTTTCCTGGAGATACTGTTTGGTAATAGCAGAGGATCACTGGGATCATCTATCACAGATCCACAGAGTATTGCATCCTTTAACGCCTGTCTGCCTGCTGATGACTGCAACCATATGGGAGTACTAAAGCCTTGTACATACGGTCAGATTATTGGATGAATTTTTATCAGTTTTTTGTTTGATGCTAGTCTCAAATCGAAAGTGAAGAGGGTACTCACCATTAGAAAAATTTCCGATAACAGAATTCAATGTCAGAAGTGATGAAATGTGTTGAATTGTTTTGTATGTGTTATTTCTGAGAATGCCTAGTCTTGCTCTTCATTTTTATTTTTTTTGTAAGAAAACCATACTAATGAAAGGAGAAAATTGAACATTGTGGTCACATCAAACAAAAATTTTCAAGCACCAGTTTTTGTCTGCTGAAAAATTCATAATCAGCTGTCAAAAGCAGCATACCAACGATCAGAAAATTGGCAGATCGTTCATCGGAGGAAATTTATCTTCAGATTTTCTGACGGTGTGTACAGGCCTTAAGAGTGGAGGAGTGTGGATATCTACCTTTACGAAGCTACAGATTATTGCAGAGGGAAATACCTGTTTGCCGGTTGATCTAACACCATCCACTAAACGTCGTGAGTGATCTTGTACATAAGTGGTGAAGGATTTGTCACTATATGGTGTTAAATTTAAGGAGAGGATTATACTATCATCTGTCACGTTTGGATATTTATGATTCAGAGACTCGTAGTGTGGACTTTTAGATACAGATATAGTTTGGACATAATTTTATATATATATATATATATATATATATATATATATATATATATATATATATATATATATATATATATATATATATTGTTAGTAGAACACTGATTGATTTTTGTTTTTCCATTTTTTTTTTAGTTTTTTTTCCCAACAGATTTACATAATTTTTGTTTGGTCTTTTTAACAACTTCAGCCCTGGAAGGATTTACCCCCTTCCTGACCAGAGCACTTTTTCCGATTCAGCACTGCGTCACTTTAACTGACAATTGTGCAGTCGTGAGATGTTGTACCCAAACAAAATCGATGTCCTTTTTTCACAGATCGGCCGTGGTGCTGATCTGTGTCTTACCTGTTACTGCTGTAGGTCAGCTGGTTCCTGTTGTTCCACAACTTGTGTTCAGCTCTTGCTGCACTCAGCAGTTATGGGTGTCGCCAGCTTCACCTGTTGTCTTGTATATACTTCCTTCCTGCTACTTCCTGTCCAGCCTCCCATGCACTTCTCTATTTAAATTCCACTCAGACCAGTTTCTGGTTGCTTGAGCAACACTTGTTTCTGAGCTCCCTTTGTATAATCTGCTTTAACCTGACCTCTTGTGAACTGATCTCTTTTGTACCGACTCGGCTAGTTCTCCTGATTACGTTGTCTGCTGCCCGCTCTGACCTTGGCTCGCTATCCAGCTCTCTTTTGCTTTCATCCATCCATCCATCCGTGTCTGACAGGGTGAACCTGGGGGTCGTGACCTGGGGTCAGCACGCAGCTAAGCCTAAAACCTCGTGAAGGGGTCCCTGGCAGAATGCATGTTTTGATGTAGTGGTTGCCCACTACTTCTGTACCTTCTGATATCTACCACTCTCCCCCCTTCTACCCATTATCCAGACCATTACCTCCTAGTACTGGGAGCTACTCCTTGCCGACCACAGAGGATCTGGGACTCCTGACGCAGTAGGCCTTCGGCCTACACCCTACTCCTATCCGATTACTCAAGTCCACAGACCAGTTTTCAGGTTATCATCTACTGCGTATTTTCTTTTTTCACTATGCTCTATGTTGTTTATTTCTCTTAATGACATGTCCTGCCTTACATTTGTTTCTAGTATTATGACAGGTCTTTGCATGACTCCACTGTGTACTGAACCCTCACACTCCATTTGGCCGTCGCGCTGTGACACATGTTTTTCTCTGGCATGTCTCTCAGGCATCCTCGGGACAGCCCGCTATTAAATCTCTCCCCCATGGGGCTCTGCTCGGGGAGCTCCCCACTACACAGTGAACTCATGCGGAAAAAAGAGAAGTGCATGCGTTTGTTTATTTGTTTGGTTATTCTTCTTTTGTTACCATTCACCCCCCCTGCCCCTCCTCCTCATGCCCCTTCTTCTCCCTCCCCCCCTGCCAACATGGGTTCACCCCCCCTTTTGTTTAGGATCCCTGGACAAGGCTCCTTATACCGTATCTCCATCGTGATAAGCCTATGTCGCCTCACCTTCCATGCCCTTTCACGCCACATATCTTGCTACCCACATCCACAGCCTCCCTCACTCTTAGAGTAGTCTCCTGGAATGTCAAGGGCCTCCGCTCTCCCCAGAAGAGAGTGAAGATCCTTCGACACCTTAAACGACTTAAGGCAGATATTGCCCTGCTACAGGAGACCCACCTACAAGCCCCCGATTTCCCGCGCATGCAAAAATTGTGGGTGAGAACGGTGCACGGAGCTGAATCAGTGGGACGGAAGGCTGGTGTACTACTTCTGATCCATAAGAATCTTCCCTGCACGGTTCTCTCCACCCTCTCACATAGTAAGGGATGCTTTTTCACAGCAACGGTGCTGATAGGCTCTAAAGAACTATTGATCTCTAACATATATGCCCCTAATAATCCCACTAAACAATTTTATAGCGAGCTCTCGACCTGGTTACTCAATTTCACTAACCTGCCTCATTTAGTAGGGGGAGATTTCAACGACGTTATGCACCCCTCGATGGATAGGTCCTCCCCAAGAAAACACTCACCTGGCGCTAATACACCGAACCCTACTATATTTGCCTCCACCATGGACTCCCTACATATGACAGACCTATGGCGTCTCTCTCACCCTGTAGACAGAGACTTCACATTTTACTCGAATCCCCATAGATCCCTGGCCAGACTTGACCACTTTTTTGGCTCGGACGACATCATTCACATGGTTTCGGACTCATAAATTCACGATATAGTGATTTCAGACCATACTCCGGTAGGGATCTCCTTAGACAGACTGGACCTCCCTCCCCACCCCAATCTTTGGCGCTTCCCATCCTTCCTTGATAATAATACAGATTTCATCACGTACATGGAACAGGCCTGGGCAGAGTATTCCTCCACAAATGCCCTCCATGCGGTAGACCCAAACCTATTTTGGGATGCCGGGAAAGCATACCTTAGGGGACGCATTATTTGCTATGCTACATCCTTCAAACGTAATGCACTCAAACACTACAAATCGGCTAGTGCCAGACTACATGCTGCCCAACGGCAGCTCTCGTCCTCCAATTCCCCTATACATCACGATGAATGGGTAGCAGCCAAGTCTGCTTTTGATAACTGGGCTGACACCCTCGAACTTACTAAAAAGGCCCACTTGGATGCTACCCTCCACAAGTATGGCAATAAAGCCGGAAAACTCCTTTCCAGATTATGTAAAGGTGGTCATCGCCCTACCCACATCACCTCCCTCTGTGATCGCACGGGGCGCACCCATTCCACCCCCCAAGCCATAAATGAGACTATGCTGCGGTATTACACAAACCTCTAGGCCCCAGACCCCATCGTGCAGGAAAAGGCTTGGTCCTTTTTGGATAAATTGTCTTTTCCTACTTTATTGAGGGGACAATTAGATTCTCTCAATGCACCCATCACTCTCCCTGAAATAGAAACTACCATTCGCCACCTACACCCACGCAAGGCGCCTGGCCCGACAGTTTCACTAGCGATTTCTACAAAAACCTTATCCACATCACGGCGCCCACACTTCACTCAGTTTACTCCAATATCTGGGCGGGGGGCCCTTATCTCCCATCCGGGAACCAAGCATTCATTAAACTCCTTTCTAAAAAAGGCAAAGACCCACTACAGCCTGGGTCATACAGGCCTATCTCCCTACTCAACCTAGACGTGAAAATCCTCTCCAAGATCGTTGCTTCGAGATTAGCCACCATTCTCCCACACCTAATCCATCCAGCCCAATCAGGATTTGTCAAAGGTCGAACGGCCACCTTAAACATCCGTAAAGTTCTACTGGCCCTCGAATCAGCCAAACAAAACCCCACTGGCACTTATGCCATTATTACCTTAGATGCGGAGAAAGCCTTCGACAACGTTAGTTTTGACTGGCTCTCCATGGCTCTCTCCAAAATGGGATTCTCAGGCCCCTTTAGTCATCTCATCGACTCGATGTACACATCCCCCACCGCTAACCTGGTCGCGGCAGGCCTTCTTTCGCCAAGTTTTCCCCTACACAAAGGAACCAGATAGGGATGCCCTTTATCTCCTCTCCTCTTTAACATCGCTCTAGAACCGCTCTCTAGATACCTATCCCATATAGCACCTCTGCATGGTATAAAAATAGGCGATAAGGAACTCCGCACGTTCCTATTCGCAGACAATGTCCTTATCTTCACATCAAACCCTTCTGCTGACATACACACCATTAAACTTATTTTTGATGAGTTTAGGCTGTGCTCAGGGCTCCGCATAAACTATTCGAAAAGCGAGATTTTACCAATTGGCTCCCATTCTACCCCATCTTGAGCTGGCAACTCCTTATTCACTGTAGCCCCTTCCCACATTACCTACCTGGGAATCAAAATTGGGAAATTGCCATCTTCTTTGTATCATTTGAATTACCCCCCCTTTTGACCAAGATATCTCAGGAATTGACCAACTGGATGGATCTGCCCCTTTCGCTCCTGGGAAGGTGCCACCTTGTAAAAATGGTCAGCTTTGCCAGACTTTTATACCCTATGCAAACTCTTCCACTCTTGCTCAAGCACAAAGATATTAATTCATTAAACTCCGCTATTTCCAAATTCTTATGGCACAGCAAAAGACCACGTACTTCCTACAAAAAACTGCACCTTCCCAGGGGCAACCGGGGTATCAGTTTACCTAATATACGATTGTATAATTTAGCTTGTTTACTTAGAACTAGTCTAGATTGGATCACCCACTCATCCAGGTACTCTAATTTTGAACTGGAAACCGCTATGGCTCACCCGTACTCTTTAACTGCCCTCTTACACTGCCGTTGGAAATCTGTCCCCCCCCCCCCCCCCACCAACACAACCTTGTCTTCAGAGACACAGCGATAGCATGGAGAGAGTCTAGGAAATTGACCAGACTTCCTCCTTATTTATCTATTCATCTGCCTATGCAGGGGCCTGTCCCTATTCTCCTCCCTATGCGACCCGAATACTGGCAAGCCCTTACCCTTTCGGAAGGTGATGGACTCCTTTTCAATTCCAACTTCACATTTTCTCCACTACCAACAGTGCATCAGCTTTCTCACTCAAACTTGCAAAGAAGATTCTCGTCGATTCCAATCAAGCTTCTTGGACCAGCTGATACAGAACAAATGCTTCAAAATATCTGATGTGTACAAACCCCTCCTGCAATGATCAACGCCACCCGCTTCTTCAACCTCCATTGCAAATTGGTCCTCAGCCTTCCCGGACCCTGATCTTGTCCATAAGATCCTGCTTGGACTTTGCAAGGTACTGCGCCTGACACCTAATGAAACCTGGAGGAAAACCCAGCTTAAGATTGCCCACAGGGCCTACATCCCTTTTCTCTCTCCCAAATCTAAGCGAGACGGTGCATCTTGCCGTCACTGTCATCAATCGAAACCGCCCCTCTCTCACCGCCTATGGTCTTGCCCGATTATTTCCACCTTCTGGGACCAGGTCTTGGCTTTCATTTTTGATGTCACATTACTGAAACTACCTAAGGAGCCTCTGCTCCTAATCTTCGGATATTGGGACCCCCTACTGTTGCCATGGTCTACTCCTTCAGGATTTAGTCCCCTCACAGGGACCCACTCTCAGCGAGCTTCAGTGGATTGGGTTCTGCTATGCCTCCTTCTGACCCGTTGTCTCATACTCCGGCATTGGCTATCTCCACCAGGCCCTCCAGCCTCCCAACTCCACAAGGATCTTCTCTCCCTATTGTACAAAGAAAGGCTTATGACAGACTTCTCCCATGTCAAACGAAAAGCGGCCTTCCTCTCCAGGTGGCAATTGTTCATCTCCTCAACCATGTCATCGTCTGATCAACGTGCATTGAATCAATTTTCCTTTACCTACAACAGGTCGTTCACCTTCTGATACTATTATATGACCTGCTGCATAGGCTCATCTCGAAGCCATTCTCTCCAGGATTCTTCTATATGGACCCTACTAATGAACCCCTTACAATGCAATTGTGTTACATTTACTTCCTCTATCCACTACCTCTTCCTCCCTCTCCCTCTTCCTCCTCCCTTCATCTTTCTTAATTAACCTCTAGACCTTGATTTATAAGTTATAATTAGGCCTTTGATTCTCTTGGAGCCGGTCTATAGCTCCCACTCAGATTGGGTTTCAAAACAGTCACTGATCCATCCATTTATCACACTTGATTATTATGGTTCTTGCTGTTATTGAACGTCTTCTGTATCTCACGGTTTCTCCAGGAATTGCTCTGGATTTGTATCTTTTCATTATTGAATGTGCCTTTATATGAGCCTCTGTATTTTCTATTTCTCAATAAAAATTATTTGAAAAAAATAATAAAAAATACCCTCCAAGAATTGTAATACCTGATGAAAAGGAGGATAGGAGGTCACGTATAGTGCGGAAGAATGTAACGTGTTTGGTGTTAGGAGAATAAACATTTGCGATTGTGATAGGTTTAGAGTGAATGGTACCTTTAAGGAATAGATATCTCCCTTCAGGGTCATAGAGAGAGTCTATCAGTTTAAAAGGTGTATTTTTGGAGAAAAGGATTGACACTCCTTTTGTTTTAGACTGTTTGTTGGTCGAGTGAAAGGCTGTGGGGAATTCTCTATCCGATAACTTAGGGGTTTTACCTCTCATGAAATGAGTTTCCTGGATACAAATTATATTTGCTCTAAGCTTGTAACATTCTCGGAGAAGATGAGATCTCTTCTTTGGAATATTTAGGCCTTTAACGTTGATAGAGACCATCTTCAGCGAGAGGGCAGCAGAGTGTGGGTTCGAGGAGGCCATGGTCATTTGAAACCGTTGGATTTTTAACGAATATTAAGTGCAGATGAGACGCAATGGAAGATATTGAGCACACAGCGACAAAGAACAAAGAGAGTACTGGGGAGGGGAGT
Organism: Lithobates pipiens; assembly: GCF_037356315.1. NCBI lineage: Eukaryota > Metazoa > Chordata > Amphibia > Anura > Ranidae > Lithobates > Lithobates pipiens. Next base: position 187,621,484 of record NW_027507785.1, on the reverse strand, counting down.
GGGAATCGAAGTGGTGCTGAACAAGGTACAATAGTAGGGAGTGGCTAAAAAGGGGGGGGGGGGGAGCAGAGGTTAGAAAAGGTAAGGGGTCAGTTTCCCGGCTTACCAATGAAAGAGTATCCAGATATAAGGAAAAGGATAAAGAGGATGCTACCAATTATTGGTGTCCGGTGTGTAGCGAGAACCAGCTCGCTATCCCTTGTGTGGTATACACCCAGCACAAGGTACACCCGGGAAGATTCAGGGGTAGTGTGTGCAGAAGGTTGTCAGGTGAGGAAAACGGAGCTGATTACCACTGCGTGGGGTGGGATCCGATGTGAGGAAAAGTGGTGGTAGTACAATCAGAGGTGCGATCTGCTGAACGGAGGGGGCGATGAGAATGCTAATGGAGGAGGTAATGCAGGTATGAAGGGAGGTCAAATGGACTCATGGATGTTTTAGATGTAGCTACGATGTGGAATGTGTGTCCTCTACTGGAAGGCGTCCTAGACCCTGTGCCAGGGGGACGAGGACACATAGTAGAATAGAGGCTTAGGGCCGGTTACCTACCGTTAAAAGGTGAAAATGTGGAGGTGATAGTAGAAATAAACAAGCAAGGCCTATTCAGCGTATCAACCGTTAACATTCATTAGAACATAGTGAAACCATATATGAACTATATTTAAAACATTAGATAACAAATAAAACTGCGGCAAAGCATTCTGAACAATCTAACTTCTCCTGTGTTTGTTATTTACCATACTCTCCCCAATCTTGGGTGGGATTAGTGTCAGGTTTTGGGTGGGGATGTGACCACCCAAACCCAGGCCAGGACCAGCGGGTCGAACAGGATAACCCACCATCTGCAGGGAGGATTTTCAAGTGTAACCCATTAGGGACGGTCTTATGTGTAGTTGGATGTGGATGTGGAGTTTAACATTCTCCAGGACCCACCTCCTACATGGGTTGCCGCTCATACACATATGTGAGACCATGCGTCTGGGTATGTCACCCCCAAAATAGTATGTCCTACATTAGCTAACTGTTGAGTATGACTCAGGGTGTGGGTACCCATGGTGATCTTATAGAGGGAATACAACCCTAACTTAGGAACTTCTATAAGCCTTGAATAGAGGCTTGGTGAATAGCCTATCTATAAGAAATGATACTGTTGCGGGAACTGCTATCAGGTAGGAACCTTCCTTTGTATCTCAACATTGCTGGGCAAGTGTAGGTGGAAGTTCACAGTGCGTTTAATGTGGAAAAAGGGATGGAGTAGAGGAACAATGGAAGAGTTGGAGTCCGCTGTTCCCAGTTTGGACAACAATCCTTTCTAATCAGAGATAAAATCTGTGCCCTGCTGGTCAGAACTGCACTTCCTACAGGAAAGTAAGGCTATCGTCCCTGGTTATTGAGGTCGGACCGTGCCTGAGATCAGAGAGCAATGGCCATGTAATGGGTCATGCCTCCTAGGTAAGCAATCAAGAGTACGAGTCATACTATAATAAAGTACCCAAAAATAATTACCATATATGTATCGGAGGATGGCCCGCAAGGATCATACTGCCAACCCCCACTAATCAGGGAGTATGGGCGGAGTACAGTTCACGTGATAAGAGATCATTCTCCTGGGCACATTGCCCAATGTGATCTGGTCAATTTGTTACCACTGAACCCGTGTCGTCTTGTAATCCGCCCATTAAATAATACACAATACCTCATAAGTAGGGATGAGCCGAACACCCCCCGGTTCGGTTCGCACCAGAACTTTCGAACGGACCCCAAATTCGTACGAACTTTAAAACCCCATTGAAGTCTATGGGACTCGAACGTTCGAAATTAAAAGTGTTAATTTTAACGGCTAATATGCAAGATACTGTCCTAAAAAGGGTTTGGGGACCTGACTCCTGCCCCAGGGGACATGGGTCACTGCAAAAAAAAACTTTTAAAAACGGCCGTTTTGGCGGGAGCACTGATTTTAATGACGATTAAAATGAAAAAAAAAGTGAAATATTCCTTTAAATATGGTGCCTGGGGGGTGTCTGTAGTATGCCTGTGAAGTGCCACGTGTTTCCGGTGTTTAGAACAGTCCCTGCACAAAATGACATTTAACGTAAATAACGTCATTTAAAGCTGCTTGCGGTTTTAATGTTATATCTGGTTCCTGCAATATGGTTGAAAATCATTGAGAAAAATGGCATGGGTAGCCCTTCCTGCCCATTACCAGCCCCTTTGGGTCTTGTACGCATATTAAGGGGAACCCCATACCCATATTAAAAAAAGGAAATACGTGTGGCCCCCAGGCCCTATATACTCAGAACAGCAGTATACAGGCGGTGCAAACAAGACAGGGACTGTGTAGGTTTGTTGTGTTAAGTTGAATCAGTTTGTAATTTTCAACTGATACATTTTTAAAGTGTAGCTCCAGTCAAAAAAACTATTTTTAAGCTTTTTGGAAAACATAGGGAAGGGTTATCACCCCTGTATAATTTGTTTTGCCATCCGTCTTTTTCAGAGCACGCAGACAGCACGCACAATCTCCTAACACTGACTGAAAGCTCTATTTAAAACGAGCAAGATATTTAGCTATATAGGTGGATATAGGGGTGTATACTGCGTTCAGAACACGCAGACAGCATGCACAATCTCCTAACACTGACTGAGAGCTCTATTTAAAACGAGCAAGATATTTAGCTAGATAGGTGGATATAGCGGTGTATACTACGTTCAGAGCATGCAGACAGCACGCACAATCTCCTAACACTGACTGACAGCTTTATTATAAAAGATAGATATATCGCTAGATATATAGGTGAATATAGCGGTGTATACTGCGGTCAGGGCACGCAGACAACAACCACTACAGAAGAGCAAGAACAAAAAAAATCGGCCGATAACGATCGGTGTATACTGTGTTGAAGGTACACAGAACACCCAATAACTACTACAGATGATACTACTACTACACGCCCCACACTATATAAGGCCGCCGCGCTGGCGGCCTTATATAGTGTGGGGCATGTACTACACTGCCTGTGGCCAATCATGGCTCTCCTCGCTGCCGGCGCTGTGATTGGCCAAGCATGCGGGGTCACAGTGCATGCTTGGCCAATCATGAGCCAGCAATGCACTGCGCCATCGCAGTGCATTGTGTACCGTGAGCGCCACACGAATTTGGTGCGAACGGCCCATAACGTTCGGAATTCGCCGAACGGGCGAACAGCAGATGTTCGAGTCGAACGTACGTTCGACTCGAACACGAAGCTCATCCCTACTCATAAGTCGACGTATGTGCTCCCTGAGTGCGGGTAGGGAATGTGGGTCATAGCTTCAAATCCGTGCAGTTCATCATTCGGAAGAGACAAAGAAAGGGTATATAAAAAATATCAGCATAAAAAATAAAAGATAGGTGTACCTACAGCAATTCTAGTCCCGAACTGGGGGGTTGGGTGTAGCACAAACTTATAGCTAGTAGTCCCCTGCGCACAGTATGAGGGTGACAAGATACATAGCTTCAAAAGGTTACGATTATCTATGTCAAATGGGGGAGAACCGCATGTCTAGAATAAAGTCAGGCATGTAGCGGAAGAAGTACAGTAATGTTTTTCTGAACGGCAAATAAAGAAGAAGGAAGGAGTAGAAAAACTGTACAAGTAAATAGAGCAACTTAGCTGGATGGGTGGGTTTTCAGTGGCTCAAGTCAGCGATCGTGACGAGCCCTTCTCGTACGCGGTGTTTTTAATGGACTGGAGCCATGGTTAGAGCCCATCGTCGAGTTGTGGGGTCTGTCTTCTGATGGCGAGCGTTGTCTACGGTTACGATGTTCTTGGGTATCCGTCGGTTCACTTCCTGGTGGTGGACGTCTTGCAGCTTGCGGGCGAAATTCTGCATACCAGTCAGGGACTTCTGTGTAGGGGATTTCCAACGTGTCACAGAAACGCCTCAGGTCCTCCGGGACCCTGAGGAGTGCGGAGCGGCCCTGTGAGGAGGCTGAGAGACCAAAACGGGTACTTCCATCGGTATTGGATCCCCTTGGCGCGAAGAACATCTAATAGTGGGCGGAGTTCTTTGCGGCGTTACAGCGTGATAGTGGACAGATCTTGAAATAAACAAACCTCCACATCTTTATAGTGCAGCGGGTTCTTGGCACGAGCCTGTCTAAGAATGTCCTCTTTAAGTTGATAGTCGATTACACAGCAGACCACATCCCCGGGGGGGGGGGGGGTCAAAGTCCTTGCCGCGTGGGCGGAGGGCACGGTGGATACGTTCCATCCCTATAGGTGTCATGGGGTCCCGTTCCAGGATAGTATTGAAGAGGCCTATCACTTCAGACTGTAGGTGTTTTGCCTCAATCGATTCTGGGAGGCCACGGAGACGGAGATTGTGGCCTCTGCCACGGTTGTCCAAGTCTTCCATGTGATGGTTCAGCTCCCTAAGTTGCATGGTGTGTGTGTCAATAACCTGAGAGGAACGGCGGATCACAGCAGAGTGTTGTGCCGTCCTCTGTTCCACCTCCTGCACTCTGCCTGCGATCACTTGAATGTCGATCCGGAGGTCTGAGATCGCCGCCGTTAGTGTTTCTTTTATGTCTGCGGCCACAGATCTAAGATCACTGAGACTGGGATGCTGTTGTGGTGCGAGGAATATCTCGCCATTAGCTGGGGAAGGCCGCACGGAACCTGCAGAGCTGGGTGGGGGAGGTGAGCCTCGTATGGGCGCCATGTTGCCGGCCTGAGAGCGGAACATTTCAGGGATATTTTGACTTGCCCTGTTGGTTAGATTGCGAGGGGACCTAGATCGGGACGTGGAGGAGCTGCGGAGGACGTTCCCATGTCGGTCTGCGAGGCGGTCTGTTATGTTTACCTCCGTAGCAGGCTGTTATCCCTCCGTGTCAGCGGGAGCTCACGAGTCAAGCTGCCATTCTCCTCAGCGCTCAGACCACGCCCCCATGGTGCTTAAAGGAGAGTTCGGAGTCCAGGACTACACCTAGAACCTTGGCATGTGGGGATGGGCTTATAGTTGTGCCATCGATTTTGACAGAGAAATCAGGGGAAGGGGCATATGGGGGAAGAAAACTACAAGTTCAGTTTTGGATAGATTGAGTTTGAGGAAGTGGTGTGACATCCAGACTGATATATCTGATAGTAAATTAATGATACGTGAGGAGACAGAGGGAGTGAGCTGAGGGGTAGAGAAATAGAATTGGGTGTGGTCAGTGTAGAGGTGATATTGGAAGCCTTGGAAGGCTATCAGCTGACTCAGGAAGGAGGTGTAGATTGAAAATAGGAGTGGTCCAAGAATAGAACATTGGGGGACCCCAACTGAGAAAGGAAGAGGAGAAGAGGAAGTCGAGTTGTAGGAAACGCTAAAGGTGCAGTTGGATAAGTAGGAAGAGAACCAGTGAAGAGTACAGTCACAGAGACCAAAGGCGTGGAGTTTTTTGAGGAGGGGGGGTAAACCGTATTAAAGGCAGCAGAGAGGTCCAGGAGTAAGGCCGCGTACACACGGGCGGACTGTTCGCCCAACTAAGTTTGTCAAACAATCCGACAAACAGTCCGCTCAAAAATTTGCATGAACGGACTTGACCACACACGATGAACGAACAGTCCGCTGAAAGCGTGCGCGATGACGTGAACGGCACGTACGACGGGACGAGAAATACGACGTCCAATACACTGCAATGCAACCTTCGCCGTGTAAATCCTTTCTGAGCATGCGCGAAACTTAGTTTGTCGAACAAGCCTACACACGAGCGGACTGTCCGCTGAAACCAAGTTTCAGCGGACTGTCTTACGGAAATTCCGAAAAACTTTGTTCGTCAGACTGTCCGCTGAAACTGTCCGCTGAAGCCCACACACGAGCGGACTGTCCGCTGAAACACTGTTCAGCGGACAAAGTTGGGCGAACAGTCCGCCCGTGTGTACGCGGCCTTAGAGTACAGAATAGTGTCAATTGGTTTTGGCCATCAGTAGATTGTTTGTTAGTTTTAGGAGAGCAGTTTCTGTGGAGTGTTGAAGATGAAATCCAGACTGAAGGGGATTAAGGTGGATGCTCAGTCGGTTGTAGACCAGACGTTCGAGGAGTTTGGATAAGAAGGGGAGCAAAGAGATGGGGCATAGGTTGTTAAGATTGGATGGGTCCAGTGAGGTATGGTATAAGTATGGGTCTGACAAGTGCATGTTTTAGAGAGTTGCTATTGATTTTTTTTCAATACTATCATGGATAAACGTTTGCTTTACAAAAGCTATAACATACTAAAATACATATGGGCACCTGTACCTTCAATAGCCTGTGGAATAAATCCAAATTACATTTTGGAATACAGACAGAGTTTTCTTTTATGATTTTGTAGGCTTTCAACTTTAAATACAGGTGGAATGAAAATGCATCTACTGAATATTAAATAAAAACATATCTTGCACTACACCAGAAATATAGTAGCTCAATTTAAAAAAGTAAGTGGAGGAACATTAAGAATACTTGGAAGAGGATGCCATATTTATTTTCTAGATAAAATATATTATAGTAATACTATAGTAATTCTAAAGCCACACTTTATGCCAAAAATGAACTTATCACACCTAACAAGACCTAATTTATTAGATCTTTAAAATCATGTGCATTTGGAGTTGCCATTCCACAATATATTTTTAACAAGCTAGAATACTGATGTTATTCTTAGAAAAACACAATCTTGAAAGGTTTAGTACGGTACTTGTGATTGATTGATCATAAACAAGAACAGATGTAGTCATCAATGAAAATGTCAGCATGATGTTCTAAACACTTTTCAAAATCATATAAACAGTCTCAGAGCCAGCAACGCAGGTGTTCTGAAGTGGTGTAATTATACTATGTAAATGAGTTTACAGTTTGCATTGGACATATCTCATAATACGCTGTACTACAGTAGTTCACCTGTATGTACAATGTATCCTGCAGCAGAAAAAAAGCAACCATGAAAAAAATAAAAATGAATAAAGTTTATTGCGTTGGGAAATAGGAATTAGCAAACTAAATATAAAGCATTAAAAAGAACAAGCAAAGGTGGGTGGATTAGGAATATTATGCCAATTCAATTACAAAATGTTAATTAAATTAAGTACTCTAATAGAGCGTAGGCTTCTGGCTTATTCAGGTATAAATACAAAATTATTAAATGAATCGTTCTCAATTATATAGCAACCAACCATGTATCCATCCTTTGACTCTATAGTACATTGTATTTTGCCACTGTGCATGCATAGCAGTGGCATCAAGGATTTTAATGTTGTAGGAATAGATAATAAAGTTTGTCTTAAAAGAAAAGTTTGACAATGGTGCAGATTTATCTTATTACCTCCATGTAAAGAATTTGGAGATATATTATGATTTCTAACTAGTGCAGCACACCCACAAAATAAAAAAAAGGAAGAGAAGCTGGCAGCAGTGCAGGTGGAGGCCGAAGAGGAACAGTGGGTGCAATAAGACAATACAGCCAAACCTTGTGGTCAGCAGGTGCCTGGGCCCCTATTTTGAACTGATAGTTCCTGGGCCCAGTACAGGAGGGCTGGCTGTACTGCCTTATCAGCGGCCCTGATCAGAGATATCAGAAAATGAACATCTAATATCAATGGCCTCCAACGGTGTTATACAGGACAATGAGAAAGACTAAGGCCGCGTACACACGCGCGGACTGTTCGCCCAACTTTGTCCGTCAAACAGTTTCGGCAAACAGTCCGCTCAAAATTAGCATGGACGGACATGGCCACACACGACGGACGAACAGTTTGCTGAAACCGTGCGTGATGACGTGAACGGCACGTACGACGGGACGAAAAATACGACGTCCTATACACTGCATTATAACTTTCGGCGTGTAAATCCTTTCTGAGCATGCGCGGAACTTAGTTTGACGAACAAGCCTACACACGAGCGGACTGTTCGCTGAAACAAGGTTTCAGCGGACAGTTTTTCGGAAATTCCGTAAAACCTTGTTCGTCAAACTGTCCGCTGAAACTGTCCGCTGAAAGCCCACACACGAGCGGACTGTCCGCCCAAACACTGTTCAGCGGACAAAGTTGGGCGAACAGTCCGCGCGTGTGTACGCGGCCTAAGAAAATATTTTAAATTGATGAAATTGTATGTGCATAATAACAATGTTTTTGACAATGTAAAATTATGGAAAGGCCCCTTTCCCTGAAACAACAGAAGCAAAAAATACCTTGTAGATTAATAGATGACCTACAGTACATTTTTTACATGACTGGGCTGATGCATAATGACTGACCAGAGAAAAACAATGTGCAATTTCAGTTGCCTAAAATGGTACATTGTTCATTGCCCCAGAGAACAAAATCTATTTAACAATGTCAAACATGCCATTTCAGTAAAGTTGGTTTATTACATTTCAGAGACCTAATAGCTTTGAATTGTACACAATATTTTACTAAGTAATATCATCCTAGAGATTGAAATGTATCTGCATAAATCCCATTGACAATGAGGCATGTTTAATACATAATTAATCATATGATGATATGCAAATATTCCCTGAAACCCAGCTATCTCTTCAAAAAGGTATTACATTTCAAGCTTCAGTAAATTGACCTGTAGCAGATGTGATTTCTGGGGTATGTTAATATTCATCTTTAGAGACAATTAGGTAGCAAGGTAAATACATACCATTTGTAGGGCTCTTTACTTGGCGTATTTGATTAATCCTACGAGTTTCTGCATTGAGAACCTTTTTTTATTTGCTGTTGTTTGCAAGACATGTTTTATTGTAATTCAATTATTAGCAGTGTTTCTATATTTCACTGTGCCAATTAAGGCAAGGAATTAATAGTAACATACGCTTTAAAAATATAATCTTTTTAAACTCTTCTGCAGAAGTGCACTTCTGAGCATCTAGTGTTTGAACTTCTGTTATATTGGCTGATAGGGTTGCAATGGGTTGGCCAATTGGCAGAAAAAGGTAGACTTTTTTTTTTCTTTATAGTTTTATTCAAATCCCAATTCCAAATAGAATGAATAACAATATTAGAAGTAATAAAAAAAAAGGCATAAAAAGAGGTAACAGCAGATAATACAAAGGTACATTAGTTCCAATAGTAATAAAAAGAAAATATAAAATGTTATTTACATTGCCAATTATGGTGTAGAGAAACAAACATCAATATTAAGAGAAGAGTAGTTAGAACAGATAGGACATTAACACATAAATCATGATAAAATCTGAGTTCTGTTTATTCTTTGATAAAGCAGCAAAAGCAGAATATATGTGAGCTAATTCCGGCATGACTGTTGCAAGTTGCATTTAACATTTGTGATCTTTAATCACCCAGATGTCTTCTATAGAACTGTGTAGCATATGGAGCTAATAATGTTTTGAATGATCTGATGCTTCATTTTTACACGGGAGCTAGAGATCTCACACTGCATATATACAGCTATAAGACTGTAGGCACAGGAGTGGAGGAGTTTCTACAGCCCTTCACATCAGGGGTCAAGTCCTGGGGAAAAAAGTGTGGGAACTCCCACCCAAGATCCACTCCCCCACCAAAAAAAAAAAAAAAGATATGCTCATATGCATATATATATATTTCACATAAAATACAGTGACTGCAAATGCGATATGCTACAAGAGATAACCAGACTGCGAATGCGACTACAGGAGATGACCAGACTGCGAATGCGACATAGTACAGGAAATGACCAGACTACGAATGCGACATAGTACAGGAGATGACCAGACTGCGAATGCGACATAGTACAGGAGATGACCAGACTACGAATGCGACATAGTACAGGAGATGACCAGACTGCGAATGTGACATAGTACAGGAGATGACCAGACTACGAATGCGACATAGTACAGGAGATGATCAGATTGAGAATGCGACTACAGGAGATGACCAGACTGCGAATGCGACTACAGGAGATGATCAGATTGAGAATGCGACTACAGGAGATGATTAGACTGCAAATGCGACATACTACAGGAGATGATCAGACTGTGAATGCGACATACTACATGGGATGACCAGACTGTGAATGCGACTTACTACATGAGATGACCAGACTGTGAATGTGACTACAGGAGATGACCAGACTACGAATGCGACATAGTACAGGAGATGACCAGACTGCGAATGCGACATAGTACAGGAGATGACCAGACTGCGAATGCGACATAGTACAGGAGATGACCAGACTGTGAATGCGACATAGTACAGGAGATGACCAGACTGCGAATGTGACTACAGGAGATGACCAGACTGCGAATGCGACATAGTACAGGAGATGACCAGACTGCGAATGCGACATAGTACAGGAGATGACCAGACTGCGAATGTGACTACAGGAGATGACCAGACTACGAATGCGACATAGTACAGGAGATGACCAGACTGCGAATGCGACATAGTACAGGAGATGACCAGACTGCGAATGCGACATAGTACAGGAGATGACCAGACTGCGAATGCGACATAGTACAGGAAATGACCAGACTGCGAATGCGACATAGTACAGGAAATGACCAGATTGCGAATGCGACTACAGGAGATGATCCGATTGAGAATGCGACTACAGGAGATGATCAGACTGCAAATGTGACATACTACAGGAGATGATCAGACTGTGAATGCGACTTACTACATGAGATGACCAGACTGTGAATGCGACTACAGGAGATGACCAGACTACGATTGCGACATAGTACAGGAGATGATCAGACTGCGAATGCGACATAGTACAGGAGATGACCAGACTGCGAATGCGACATAGTACAGGAAATGACCAGACTGCGAATGCGACATTGTACAGGAAATGACCAGACTGCGAATGCGACTACAGGAGATGATCAGATTGAGAATGCGACTACAGGAGATGATCAGACTGCAAATGCGACATACTACAGGAGATGATCAGACTGTGAATGCGACATACTACATGGGATGACCAGACTGTGAATGCGACTTACTACATGAGATGACCAGACTGTGAATGCGACTACAGGAGATGACCAGACTACGAATGCGACATACTATATGAGATGACCAGACTGTGAATGCGACTTACTACATGAGATGACCAGACTGTGAATGCGACATACTACAGGAGATGACCAGACTGTGAATGCGACTACAGGAGGTGACCAGACTGCGAAAGCGACTACAGGAGATGACCAGACTGCAAATGCGACATAGTACAGGAGATGACCAGACTGCGAATGCGACATAGTACAGGAATGACCAGACTGCGAATGTGACATAGTACAGGAGATGACCAGACTGCGAATGCGACATAGTACAGGAGATGACCAGACTGCGAATGCGACTACAGGAGATGACCAGACTGCGAAAGCGACTACAGGAGAATGGAGATGACCAGACTGCGAATGTGACATACTACAGGAGATGACCAGACTGCGAATGCGACATAGTACGGAAGATGACAAAGTAGCCAGTTTTAAAATGTAAACCTGTCCTCAGCCCCTTTATGGCACCTCCTTTACATTCCTGTCCTCACCCCCTTTGTAGAACCCCCCTTCACATTCCTGCCCTGCCTCCCTTTTATATCACCCCTCCTCATTCATTTCAGTTTCTGATACTTTCCCCCTCCCTCCTTCATAACAGTGCCCTCTTCTCTGTCTTACCTTACACAGGACACAGCAGATGACATTGGAGGCACAGAGCTGACATTGGAAGTGCAGCAAAGGGATGGACAGAGGGCGGGACCTGCCCCAGTTAACTGATTGGTTGATAGAATGTCAGCTCTGTGAAGACAACACAGCTAGCAGGCTGTGCTAGAGCCTCTGCCGGCTCTGGTCCTGCAAAGGGAACGGCGTTCCCGCTGTGAAAAAAGTGCAGGGATGCCGTTCCCACGCGTTCCCGCAGGACTCGAGCCCTGCTTCACATACTAAAAAGTGCAGTCATTCCAATTAAAAACTAAATATTTTAGGGTACTGCTTAGGCACAATTAACATTTCTAGATGTTACCTATGATGTAGCAGATCTTTACCATTTGAGTTCAGGGCCATGTTATACATGTCTTTTTGGGTGCTGGACTGTAAAACCTTTGAATTTTTGAAGAGCTGTGGGTACTACTGTAATCTGAAGCTTCTGGGTATGAGGGACAGCATATGCCGCTTTTGTTTTTCTTGTTGACCCCTCATAACTACAGGGCGCAGTAGTATAGGTCAGTAGGAGAAACCACAATGCCCATCAAGGACAAGCTGTCCTTTATACCTGGAAGTATCAGATAATAGCAGCACTCTGAGCTCTTCAAGGAAAAGGTTTGACAGTCCACAGGTTGAAAAATATAAAGTGGATCTGAACCCAAAAAGTGAACATTTGCTACATTATAGGTAACATCTAGAAATTCTAACCATGCCTAAATAATACCCTAGTAGATTTGTCTCTTAACTCAAATTCTTCCTGAAATATACAGTAACCATGCACTTCCTAGTATGTGAAGCTTCCTAGGCACTCCTATGTCTACAGGCTAATAGCTGTATAAATGCAGTGTGGGACCTCAGGCTTTACTGCCTATGATTGCTAGTTTGAGGAGATTAAAGGAGAAGTACAGCCAAAGCTAATTTTGGCTGTACTTCCCCTGTGGATCACAGGAGTGCAGTTCATTCTGCATGCCTGTGATTGGTTTTCAGCAGACAGTGGGCTAAAGCTCGCTGCTGGCTGACATCATAGCGCCAGTCCAGGCTCTGGAAATATTGTGGCCATATGGTTGAGATCCGCCCAGATGCCTGGACTGGCACCCAGATCAGTCTCTCAGCGAGCCACTGAAAGACTGAGCTGCCTGCTCCTGCCCCCTATACAGCCCAGCGCTCCAGTGAGCATGGTGGGGGAGAGCAGAGAGCAGGTTACTGACAGTCCTCAGCTCTCTACTCATGGAGCGGTGAGAATGGAGCAATTGGCAGTACTTTAACTATGTGTTCCTAACTCCACTGGGACTTTTCAGGCAACCAATATTGACAATGTATGTTCTTGTTTTATGATACATTGTCAATATTGGTTGCCTAAAAAGCCCAATGGAGTTAGGAACACATGGTTGGTATAAATAGGAATGCTGGCAACAGACCTTTCTTATCCCGTTTCTCCTAATTTATGAAGATAGTTTGAGGAGATTTAACCATTTTAGCCCTGGAAGGATTTACCCCCTTCCTGACCAGAACATTTTTTTGCGATATGGCACTGTGTCGCTTTAACTGATAATTGTGCAAATGTGTGAAGTTGCACCCAAACAAAATTGACGCCCTTTTTTTCCCACAAATAGAGCTTTTTTTTGGTGCCATTTGATCACCTCTGCGGTTTTTATTTTTGCGCTATAAACAAAAAAAGAGCCACCATTTTTGTTATAATAAATATCCTCGAAAAATATATTTAAAAAAATCACAATAAACATATATTGATTGGTTTGAGCAAAAGTTATAGTGTCTACAAAACAAGGGATAGATTTATGGCATTTTTATTATTTATTTATTTTTATTGGTAATGGTGATGATCTGTGATTTTTATCATGACTGGAACATTATGGCGGACACAACGGACACTTTTGACACTATTTTGGGACCATTGTCATTTATAGAGCGATCATTGCTATAAAAATGTACGAATTACTGTGTACATGAGATTGTCAGGGAAGAGGTTAAACACTAGGGGGCGATCATGGGGTTAAGTGTGTCCTAGGGAGTGATTCTAACTGTAGGGGGATTGTCTTACTAGAACATGACAGAGATCACTGCTCCCGATGACAGGGAGCAGTAGATCTCTGTCATGTTGCTAGGCAGAACAGGAAAATTCCTTGTTTATATCTCCCCATTCTGCCGCACTGTGACACGAGCACAGGCCCCTAGCGGACATGGAACTCACGGAGCACGCAGCGCACACGCGCCCACAATGCTGTAATTTAAAGGGGACGTACCTGTACGCCCATTTGCCCAGCCTACCTTTGTGCCGACTTATATCGTCGTACGCTGGTCGGCAAGGGGTTAAAGAGAGATTTGGTGATATCGTTATTGTGCTCCCTGTTCTTCTTGCTGGAACCATTGGCATGAAGAAGCAAAGTCCTGCCTCTACCCAGATGGCCACCTTCATGCAGAGAGAAAAGGCATGGTAAGTCAGTAATGGGGAAGAGCTGCAGAAGACCGCAGGAGACGGTTATTGATGATTCGTTCTCTTCCATCTGCATGTCTTTTTTTTAGGCAAAGATTCCAGCATTCAGTTGACAGGTCCTATTCCTATGAATAGTGCTAAAGGTTAATTGTTTCAGTATGTTAACAGTGTCCCTTTAACCTTGGAAATTATTTGATACAAAATATGACATCTTTTCTTACTCTTAGCCTATGTTTAAGCTTTAGTGCTCTGACAGTCGCAACCATAATGTGCACTTTGTGCTCTTGAGCAGGTTTTTAAAAATGTAAGATATAATTTGAGACCTTTCTATGCTTGTAATGCTGCCAGTATTGTTCACTGTTTTTATTTTTCAATTCTAAGGATTACTGCTTGCAGCGCTTTATTTATCCATAGGGACATCAGACATGTCGTTTTCATAATTAAAGCTGACTCCATGAAAGCAGCATGGCAGGTGATAAGATGTAAAAGCAAGGCTTTTAATCAGCTGTAATCTGCACTTTGAAAGAAATCAGTGTGAATTGGGGGTTTTAGCTGAGCTGCAGCTTTTTCCTGTACTTAACTCAACAGGCCATATGATTACCATATATACGTGAGTATAAGCTGACTTTTTCAGCACATTTTTTATGCTGAAAAAGCCCCCTGGGCTTATAGTCGAGTGAGGGTCTCATGCAGTTATGTGTGAATCTTCATTTGTTTACAGAGACTGAAGAAAACAAACTGAGCATATGGGTATCCAAAATAGTGATATTATAAAATAGTGATACGTTTACAAAATTCATTTATTTTTTTAATTTGACCCCCCTTTGTGCTCAAAGCATTAACAAAAGCCTTTATACCGATTAGCTAAAGTTTTGTAATGAAAAGTGTATTTTCTCTCGATGGGCCTGGCCACCTGTTCCGTGGCCTGTTGATGTTCAGGCCGCACAGCAGCAGGTAAGCGGCGACTGCGGCGACCGCGGCCTGGACAGGGTTAACACAGGCCACGGCCGCCGCTCGCCTACCGCTATGCAGCCATGCCTGTGCCTTCTGCAGTGGAACTAGCGGCTGCATGGGCTGAGCTGTGTGTGTCCCACACACAGCTCAGCCCCAGATCCACGCTGACAGTTCCGCTCTCGGCCCCTTAGGACTGCTCCTCCTCCTCCTTCCCCTCCTCTGGGCCGCTGTCAGGATGCCTCCCCTCTGCCTCTTTCTCATGTCGGCAGCACGGAATGAGAGAAAAGAAAGCTTCCTGCTTGTTCTTCTTCCATCCCAATTGGTCATAGCGGAGGGCCAATCAGAAAGAACTAGTGGGGCATCATGGGATATGTAGTCCCAGAGATAGGAGGCCCAATTGATCTCAGCAGGGAGATGGCTACAGTTCCCAGCATGCACTCTGCTGGGGGGAAAAGAGCAAACCTGGAAACAAGCAGGTACTACAGGAGACAAGGAAAAAGAAAGAGGACTGTGCTGGGGGAACTAATAGCCCCAGCTCCACCAGATAGAGCCACACTGCACCCACACCAGAGAGAGAGAGTGCCATGCTGTACCCCACACCACCAGAGAGCCATGCTGTACCCCACACCACCAGAGAGCCACACTGTACCCGCACCACCAGAGAGAGCCATGAGTGCCACAATGTACTCGCACCACCAGAGAGCCATGCTGTACCTGCACCACCAGAGAAAGCCATGAGCACCACGCTGTACCCAAACCAACAGAGCGCCACACTGTACCTGCACCACCAGGGAGCCACGATGTACCCGCACCACCAGAGAGAGCAAGGTACGCTGTACCACACCACCAGTGAGAGAGAGTCACGCTGCCCCGTGCCACCAGAGAGTGCCACACTGTTCCCGCAACCACCAGAGAGAGAAAGAGAGAGAGAGAGAGAGAGAGAGAGAGACACGCTGTACCGCACCACCAGAGGGAGCCACGCTGTACCTGCACCACCAGAGAGCCACACTGTACCGCACCAACAGAAAGAGAGTGCCATGCTGTCCAGGACCACCAGAGAAAGCAGGTCAGTGTCACTGGACAGTGTGGGCACAATAGGAGACAGACAGTACCAGCATTGTAAGGCCACAATAGGACTGGGACACTAATATAAAGGGAACTGCACTGTAAAGGGGCATTGTAACAATTACAGTGCCCCTTTACAGTGCAGTCCCCTTTATATCATAGTGTCCCTGCACATTACAGTGTGGAGGACCGACACCAGCCACCCCCGCAAATCTCTACTGACATCTCTCCCCCCAGTCCCTGGAAAAGTTGGCTGCTCAGTCTAAAATGCTCAGGCCTATTTTTTGTCCCAGTCCAGGCCTGCACAAGCCTACCACATATGGGGTTCTGGGATTGTGGATTTAAAGTCTAATGACCCATACACACTATACAAATATCTGACAAAAAAATACAGCTTTTGTACGTGATCGTACAATAATCGGATCGTTAGTACAGAGCTTTTGAGAGCCGATCACGAGAGTTCATTCGATATTATCCGATCGAACAAACACGAAAAACTTTCTCTTACGGTACCAGATCGTACGATTTTCGTTTAATCAGATAACACGACATCACTTCCGAATTTTTCGTCGTACGAGAATTTTCATCACTTTAGTAACCTCTCCAATTTAGATATGCGACTAGCATGCAAAAAGAAAACAGGTGATCTGTCGTCCGATTTTTAGATCATGTGTATGGGCCATAAGTGTACCTATATAAAAAAAAATGGCATTACTTACATTCAGTGTGATGTTTCCCTTGTGCTTCTGCCTTCTAGTTCAGTAGAAATCTTCCTTTCTCTGATGCTCCCCTCCCCACACCCACCATCATAATAACCGGGTGCAGAAGGGGTTAATGGAACTGAGGAGCAGTCACATGCACCCTTTCTGGCAAGCTCTTCATTCATAGATGCCTTGAGGAAGTTCACCACGAAAAAGGTAATTACCTCTCCTAGATTCAGCTGTCTCCACAATCAAGCAGGGTGCAGGCTCTGTTTGCAACAGGATTGATAGGAAAAATGAATAGCTGGATAGCCGCACTGCAAAAAATTCACATTTATTAGATAAAAATGGATATAAAAACAAATACAAAACATCACAAATGGGTACAGACCAACTGTACAGCTTCTGACGCGTTTCACACTAGGCACAGTGCTTAGTCATAGCTATGACTAAGCACCATGCCTGGTGGGAAACGTGCATGCGGCTGTACAGTTAGTCTGTACCCATTTGTGATGCTTTGATATCCATTTTTATATAATAAAGGTGATTTTTTTTGGAGTGCGGCTATCCAGCTATTCATTTTTCCTATCTGAATGCTCTTGTTTCCTTCACCTTTCCAGATTGACCATAGAGGTTGGCAGAAAAATAAAATTGTAGCTTATAAGCACTTAAGACCTAATGTACACGGAATGTTTTACAACCTCTCCTGAACGGTTTAACTTGACAGATAGTAACTGACGTTTAAAAACGTTGCCTTTGTGCTTAGAAGCATTTTTTTTTAATGCCTGTAAGTAAAATGAGGCTAAATGCGACTTACTGCTTTTTCATGTGTTTACAAGCTGTTACAGGTGTTTGCGGTTTCAAATGCATCTGAACATCCATCCTGAATGCATTTTTTTTGCTTTCCAAAAAATACTTCTAAACTCAACTGCCTATAAACAACTATAAATGACCCTGTGTACATGTTCTTTTTTTTTTTTTTCTCTTTTTTTTTTTGCCACTCAGTAGGATTCTTGTTATTAGTGATTTCTAATCAGTTTGACTGTCAGAAACCTAATCATTGTTGTTTACATCATTGTGGCAAGGTATCTTTTTCTTTTCTCTGTCTCCCCTTTTTTTTTTTTTTTTTTTTTTTTTTAATCTTCTCGTTATACCTAGTGTCAGTTTAATATTTATCCAGTTAAAAAGAGAAGACCATTTTCATTTTAGAGGGAGAAAAAACATAAAATAGAAAACACAATGAGTAAAATTATCATATCCTAAATTATATTTACCCACATATAATTGTTACCTTATCCTAGTCATTTATTCCTTATTTAATTCGGCTTTACCACTCCCACCCTTCCCTCTTCTCTAATTATCTGTTAACCCTCCCTATCTCCACAGCTCTTCATTCCAATAATGCTTGTGTATAATGCTTCGTCTTTTTGAATATTCTCCATTTTTCCCATGTTCTACGGAATTGTGTCATTCTATCTTCCTCCATTTTTCTTAGGTACTCCATATTGTTTATATATTCGATTTTTTGAATCCATTCTCTTATCAAGGGTCCTTTCACCTGTGACCAATTTTTTGGTATTATGGCTTTTGCAGCATTAAGTAAGACGGGTATTAATGAATTTCTTGTTCTTCTTTTGGGTTGCTTACTCATCTTTTCCTCTACTCCCACGAACAAACACTCCCCTGGGGATAAAGGTATTTTTTGCCCTGTTATCTTCTCTATATAGTTTATTATTTTACTCCAGTATTGATTTATTACTGGGCATTCCCACCAGAAGTGAAAAATTGATCCTGGTATGCCACATTCTCTCCAACATAGTTTGGAGTTGGAGGGATGAATTTGATGTAGTTTATCTGGTGTTAAGTGCCATCTCATTAAGCATTTGTAATTTACTTCGATTGATCTTATATCATATATGGAATCATATATCGAGTTAATCATTTGGGTCTCATCGACTCTATAGCCAAGATCTTTCTCCCATTTGACTATAGGTGGGATATTTCCTTGGCCCTCTAGTTCAGAAAGGCCATCGTATATTCGTGAGACACAATGCTTAACTGCTGACTTCCTCATACATAATTTTTCTATTGGTGTTAAACTATTTTCATTTCTTAATGGTTTTGGGATGGAGTTCACAAAGTGCTGAATCTGGTGGTATTCCCAATCTTTTAACCTTTGCCATTTATGCTTCATCATTAAATCAAGTTTTGGCATTAACCTCCCCTCCCTTATAATGTCTTTTAATTGTAATTCCTTAATTTGTTTCCCTAATGGAGTGTCGTGTCCTGGTGTAAAGAAACTCGTGCCCTCTAACGGGATTAATGGTGAATTGTGTTGCCATTTGTTTTTTTTTTTGTATTATGTCCCATTTTTTCAGTGTCATTTGTGTAATTTCGTGTGTCCTACTACTAATTGCTCTAAATTTTGGTGGAATCCAAATATTTTTTTGTAATTGTGACCCCATCAATGTCTCCTCTATTTTTACCCATTTCTTTTTAGTAGTTGAGTTTGACCATTCGACCAATCTCGATATAGTGATTGCTGAGTGATATCTGTGTATATCTGGTAGTGCCAATCCTCCCCGTTTTTTTTTCCTTGTTAATAAATTATATTTTATCCTAGGTTTTTTATTTTGCCATATAAATTTTAAAAATAACGCTCTTATTATATTAAAAAAACAAATTGGTATTTTTATCGGAAGCATTTGCATTTTATATGTTATTTTTGGCAATACCACCATCTTCAAGTGTGTACATGTTCTGATAAGATAACATAGAGGAGAGTTCAGGGGCTGCTGAAAAAAATGGCCAACTGCTCCTAAACATCCATTTACCAGCAGCAGTGTACATGAAGCATTAATGCAACAGCTAATGTGGATAATTTTATATAATATGCCTCTGCTTTATAATTATAAGAGAATATTAAAGCTTGTAAAAATGTTTATATCCAGTTAGACTACAACATATGCACTTTAGAGCTGTAATATACACAACAGCAAACATTCATTATATTGCAGCTTACAGATTCTTAGATGTGATGACTATATTTGTTTTATTTTTGCCTGGTGATCCGACCAGTATATCTGTTTTTCAAAAGAGCACTCTCTCCTACAAATGTAACAGTAAGCCCTTGTACACACAGTCGGACATTTTGACAACAAAATCCGTCAGATTTTTTCCGACAACAAAATCTGTCAGATTTTTTCCGACGGATTTTGTCCAAAACTGGTTTTGCATACACACAATCAGAAAATCCAATCGTTGTAAACGTGATGACGTTCGTTCGTTGCGACAGGACTAGTAGCCAATAGCTTTGGTCTCGTAATTTGATCTGAGCATGCGTGGCACTTTGTCCGATCAGAATTCTCTACATAAGATGTCCGATCGGATCATGTTGTCGGAAAATTTTATATCCAGCTCTCAAACTTTATTGGTCGCTGGAGCCCCACACGGTCGGATTATCCGACAACGCGGTCCGATCGGACATTTTCTGTTGGAATTTCCGACCGTGTGTACACGGGCTTAAAGTATTGGGAAAAAACATGTAGGTACTGTAAATATCTTCTAAACCTGCACGATTTAGAAGATATTTATCATATACGCTTGCGCCAACGTTATTGGCGCATTCTCTGTGAAGAAACGGCCCTCTGACGGCTCCCGCACGCATGTGCGGGAGTGGTGTCATGCAACTCCGGCCAGTCAGGAGTCCGCGGCCCCGGAAGGAAGAGGGAAGAAGATGGATACAGCCACAAGCGGGGACAATGCAGGTTTCATTTGCAGTTAAGTGCCACACGCTGCAATTCATACTAGCCCATTATGCTTTGACTTTGTAGGGGAAAAAAAGAGGAAGTAAAACCTATTACGGTAGTTATATATTTTTTATGACATAAAAAAACACGACATCTTTGTCCTATTAGATTGGATTTATTTTTATGTTTGCTTTCTGTAAACAAGTAACAAATGCTAGAAAAAATAAAGAAAATCTTAAAAAACCTTGATGCTTGCATTTTTAAAAAATATATATATTTTTATTCCTTTGGAATGTTGAAAAGTTTTTGTTTTGTTTTTCAAGTATACAACACAATGTTTGACTTAAATCCTAAACCAAATATTTAAAGTATTCCTTTGTGATGTAACAAGACCATTTTTTGATAATACATGTAGAAACTGTGAGTGCAGTTACAGCACTGGGGAAAATGAAGATAATTTTAAAAATGTATGTATGCTTGGCTTGTTCGGAACAAGGGTGCAGGTAGTAACATCAGCCACCAATCTTGGAGTTGTATCCAAGTGATCTTCACAATTTTACTACTAACTACTGTGTAGTACTGCATGTACTGTATGGTACATAATGGGCTTACATTGTCCAAATGTATTGCTTGAAAGAAAAGTATTTTAAACCGCTTGGGTTCTGAAATGCACAAACTTCAAAGTGTGTCCAACATCCTGCTGAGAGATGCCCCCATTAAAGAAGTCTCATAATGTGCGTGTTGTGATTTTGTGTCGGGAACCTACCTTCATCTCCTCTACTTCTAGGATTTGGCTTGGCTAGATTTAACAGGATTTGTGAAAAGTATACCTTAGCGGGACACCTTCTGGTTTTGCAGGCTGTGTGCAGACACGATAGCTGGAGCATAGGACACATACATAACAATCAGCAGGATGTTGGATATACCCAATTACAGCAAAGGTATCAGTAACACTATACCACAAAATAAAAATAAAACAGGCATAACAAATTAGAGGAATTGAGCAAAACTACAAGTTTTCATAAACTGAGTAAGGGAACAGAGGGAAGAATGGCTTGGTTCACTGCCAACATCTATGGGTGATCCAGATTAGGAAGATGAGGGTGAACAAACTGGGTGTGGCTGCGCATGCATCTTTTGAAAACCGTGCTGAGATGGGAAAGGTGTGTACATTGGTGGGGGTCCTGAGTAATAAGGGTTCATGGCAAGCATAGTGCCATGGTACTGATGACTGGGCAATGGTTTAGTAAAAGAGCCACTAGGTGTACTAAAATCCAAACCCCGGGGCTGAAATATAGGAAATGGGCATTCCTCTTTGCAAGCAGAAACAATGAACATAATATATGCATATATATCACCCTTGACTTCAGTATGCTTATCAAGAGGGTCCTCCCTGATTACAGACAGTAACATTCTGCAAAACATCACATCAGGGTCCGAGATGTTGAGGAATTCATCATTATATTTTGAGGCAGAGGTTTGTGAACAGTTTTTCATTTCTTCAATTAAGCAATCAAAATATTCTTCAATATGGGCTCTTGCTGAGTATGAAGCGTTCAACTAGTGGTGGAACTAGACTGGACTCTACAATCACCATTTGCCTGTAAATAGAATAAAAATCCAGATTATGTTTCTGTACAAATAGGTCACTACACCAACACCAGCTGCCATTTTGCAATATGTCAGCAATAAGTGGTTTGTAGATGGAGGTTGTGACATGACAGTTGCGACATTTTGAAAAAAAACATACCACAGGTGCTTAATGCTTGAGTGGGTGGTTGATTTTCACTGTGAGAAACTGGCTCTGCATTTGGCTCTGCATTTGTTTCTTGGTTTGCATCAGCATCAATTCCATTGTCTGATGACATACTTGCACGCCTTGCTCTTGGCAGGAAGACTTGAGACAGTTCTAGGTAAAAATAAACACATACAACTTTGAGTATTGATAATGTCAAAAAAACATATAGTTGATTCAGTGTTTACAGAATACTGTCAAGTGTATACTACAGGATGCCCCTCTAGCTATAGCTGGGGGAACGTTCAAAAATGATGTCAGGTTCCCTTACCAATAATGTGTTTGTAGGAATACTATGAAAAAATAATGATTGCTGCAGATGATAGCAGCAGACAATATTATCCAGAGACAAAGACAAACAAAAGGTACAATATCTGCAGCTTCTTGGGTGCTAACCCCCCCCCCCCCCAAAAAAAAACCAAATATACTTACAGACGCATCTCAGTGGTGCGCCTCAAAAACGACAAAGCCTCTGCATGGGGTTTTGCTTCAATTGTGTAGAATGTTAGTTTAGTGTCAGTCTAGGGATAGTGTATAGCTAGAGTAGGGACAGTTCAGATAGTGTCAGTCCATTGACGGTTGAACACCATCTATTTGATTGCGTTACTGCCAGTTTTTGTTTAATTTGTGTTTATTAAAGAATGAAGTATAAGGAGATAGTGACAGACAGCGTATTGCATACAATATACCATACATAGTGACACCAGAGTTACAGAAGACATAGGACGGGACTTGTGTGTTACTGCCAGTTTAACACCATTGACTTTTGTGTGTGTTACTGCCAGTTTGACGCCATTTATTTCTCAGTGTGTTACTGCCAGTTTAACGCCATATAGTTTTGTGCGTTACTGCCAGTTTAACGCCATTTACTTCTGTATGCGCTACTGCCAGTTTAATACCATTTACTTCTTTGTGCGTTACTGCCAGTTTAACACCATATAGTTTGGTGCATCACTGTACTTTTGCTGCATTATATTGCAGTATATTATAGTGTATCCGTGCAGCGTGTCTGTGTAGTGTGAGTACTCAAATTAAAGTGCACCAAACACCTCATTACATTGATTAAAGTGCATCTACGTACAGATTTCAACTTCTTCTTTACATTTTCTTATAAGCACTGCCCCCTCCCTCCTAATAATGTCTGGGAGGACATTTATCTTCTGCTTTTAAAAAGGTAAAACAGAGATTTGAAGTCTCTTCATAAAAAAGGACCTGTTTTCCTTTTTTCTATTACAAGGGATGTTTACATTCCTTCTAATTGAAAAAAAAAAGTGAAAAAAAAGAAGAATTAAAAGGGTCAATGTTTTTTTTTTTTTTAAAGCACCCTGCCCCCCACGCTTGTGTGTGTGTCTGTGTATATATGTGTATATGTGTATATGTGTGTGTGTGTATGTGTGTGTATATATATATATATATATATATATATATATATATATATATATATATAAAAATAATGTTTGGGGGTTATAAGTAATTTTCTAGCAAAGATATACTGATTTTTTTATTTTTATTTTTTAAGAGTATTTATTGAGAAATAAAAAGATAACAGTACAGATGCAACAAATACATGTACGATGTTGTGGGACCATCATCACAGATGAGGTGCATAGAGAGAAAACAGATTGTGGCTATACCATATTGAGTTTATACCATAATCTGGAAATAATTGAACTAAACAAAAAAAAAGCAGTGAAACTAGTAGAACAGAGCAACAATCTGACAGTAACTGGATGGATCCTGTGTTAAGGGTTAGTTGCGAAAGCAATATATACCAGGATATTAGCATTTCCCAAGATTAAGTAAAAGAACACATCATAGGATCTGGGGTAGCTATTGGAAGGAGAAAAAGGGGGGGGGGGAGGGGAAGAGGGAGTCACATGCATAACAAAATAAAAGGGTGAAGAGGGGGGAGGGGGGTGGGGGGATATGGGGTTCTTGTATAGAGTCCCTGAGGTAGGAAGAATCAAGGGGTAGTCCCGGAGAATAGTGGGTTGCTGGGCGCAGATTAGGCAGTAGATGGGGGGGATCTGCCCCCGAGTTCGATTGTCGTGCGCCGTAGTAGAAAAAGGTGAAGGGGTCCAAGTTAATGATGTCTGCCGGAGGAAGAGTGGCAGATATGAAGGGAAGCCACATCACATAAAAGCGAGATTTTAATTTTTCGTCCCAGAAGTTAGCGTTACATCGGTCCTTGTATAAGAGTGAGAGGAGTTCTTTCTGTATCTGAGCGACGGAGGGAGGAAGAGATGAAGTCCAGCACTTTAGAATGGATCTCCTGGCTAGTAGTAAGCATAACAGAGACCAGTCCACGTGGGAAGGTTTGTATGGCGTGCAGCTTGTGGGCACACGGTTTCTGATGGAAGACCATGGAAGCAGGAGAGGGTCCCAGTATCCAAAGATGAGGAGGAGGGGGTCCTTTGGCAATTTCAACAGGGTTACTTTAAAGATGTAGGAGAGGATCCGGTCCCAAAAAGATGAAATAAAGGAGCAGGTCCAGAAACGGTGAGCCAAGGAGGGCCTGTTTTGGAGACAGTGGGGGCATTTGGTACTGTCCCGATCGGTGTTGGATGGAAGGAAGGGAAGGTATGCCCTGTGGGCAATTTTCAGTTGCGATTCTCTCCATAGCTCGTTAGGGGTTAGGCGGTAAATTTTGTTAAGGCCTTCCAGAATTTTCTCCACTAAATCTGGGTCAGGAAAGTCTTTATCCCAGTTGGCGACTGATGAGGATGTTAGTGGAGGAGAAGTTTGCTGGAGCAAGGGTTTGTAGATGTCCGAAATTTTATAGGTATCGTCCATGAGCAGTCGATCCAAGAAGTTTAAAGGGAAACGTTTGCGTTCCTCGCTGCAGATATCTTTTAAGTAACTGACGCATTGCCTGTAGTGGAAGGTGTGGGCTGGCGGAAGGCAGAACCTTTCCGCTAGGACTGAAAAGGGCATACTGATTTTAACTTGTAAACAAAAAGTGCCAGAAAAGGCTAAGGCGGCGTACACACGGGCGGACTGTCTGGCCAAACTAAGTTCGTCAAACAGTCCGCTCAAACTTTTGAATGAACGAACTTGCCCACACACGGCACTTTTTGAGCGGACTAATACGGCAAACTAAGTTCGTCGTACTAAGTCCGCGCAACTTTTGAAATGAATGGACTCGCCCACACATGCGGAGGACAGTCCGCTCATTTCGAGCGCGTGTCAAGGTAGGCGGGGCCCGCGACGGAGACGTCACGGGCTCCGCCGCCTGGAATGTACTTAAAGGGGAACCCCCCAAGTCCACAACAGACCCTTGTCCGAGCACGCTACCCGGCCGGCCAGGCCGCGTGCCCTCAACATGGGGGGTGCCTTGGGGAAGGGGGGGCCGCGCGGCCCCCCCACCCCAAAGCACCTTGTCCCCATGTTGATGAGGACAAGGGCCTCTTCCCGACAACCCTGGCCGTTGGTTTTCGGGGTCTGCGGGCGGGGGGCTTATCGGAATCCGGGAGCCCCCTTTAATAAGGGGGCCCCCGGATACCGGCCCCCCACCCTATGTGAATGAGTATGGGGTACAATGTACCCCTACCCATTCACCTGTAAAATAAAAGTACCCAAAAAAACACACAACACACGAGATAAAATATTTTATTGCACAGCTCCGGGGGTCTTCCGTCTTCGGGGGTCTTCTCGCCGGACTCCTCCGCTATCTTCTTGTAGCTCTTTTGCTAGCGGAGGAGTCCGGCTTTCTTCGTCCCCGCCGCCGGCCTCTTCTCCCGACTTCGGGGGTCTTGTCCCCCTCTTCGGTTCTTCTGCCGGGCCACCGCGCCTTCTTATAGCTCTTTTACAGGCGGTGGCCCGGTCTTCTGTCGCCGCTGTCGCCGCCGTCGCCGCCGTCGCCGCCTTCCCTTCTTCTTCTTCTTCTTCTTCTTCTTCTTCTTCTTCTTCTCCAGGAGATGTTGACGCGACGCTCTCTCCGGCCGGAATGCCAGAGCCGCGCTGTGCGGCCACTTATATAGTGACAATGGGGCGGTGTCACATGGTATATGTCACATGGGTTGGTCACATGGGTTGATGTCACATGGGGACTATGACATCGTAAGGGGGCGGGGTCACCATGTGACCAACCCATGTAACATATACCATGTGACACCGCCCCATTGTCACTATATAAGTGGCCGCACAGCGCGGCTCTGGCATTCCGGCCGGAAAGAGCGTCGTGTCAACATCTCCTGGAGAAGAAGAGGAAGAAGAAGAAGAAGAAGAAGAAGAACGGAAGGCGGTGACGGCGGCGACAGAAGACCGGGCCACCGCCTGTAAAAGAGCTATAAGAAGGCGCGGTGGCCCGGCAGAAGAACCGAAGAGGGGGACAAGACCCCCGAAGTCGGGAGAAGAGGCCGGCGGCGGGGACGAAGAAAGCCGGACTCCTCCGCTAGCAAAAGAGCTACAAGAAGATAGCGGAGGAGTCCGGCGAGAAGACCCCCGAAGACGGAAGACCCCCGGAGCTGTGCAATAAAATATTTTATCTCGTGTGTTGTGGTTTTTTTTGGGTACTTTTATTTTACAGGTGAATGGGTAGGGGTACATTGTACCCCATACTCATTCACATAGGGTGGGGGGCCGGTATCCGATAAGCCCCCCGCCCGCAGACCCCGACAACCAACGGCCAGGGTTGTCGGGAAGAGGCCCTTGTCCTCATCAACATGGGGACAAGGTGCTTTGGGGTGGGGGGGCCGCGCGGCCCCCCCTTCCCCAAGGCACCCCCCATGTTGAGGGCACGCGGCCTGGTACGGCTCAGGAGGGGGGGGCGCGCTCGCTCGCCCCCTTTCCTGGCCGGCCGGGTAGCGTGCTCGGACAAGGGTCTGTTGTGGACTTGGGGGGGACCCCCACGCCGATTTTTTTTCGGCGTTGGGGTTCCCCTTTAAGTCCATACCAGGCGGCGGGGCCCGCGAAGTCTCCTTCGCGGGCCCCGCCTACCTGGAGACGCGCTCGAAATGAGCGGACTTTTCTCCGGGCGGGAACAGTTCGCTCATTTCGAAAGTACAGCGGACTGGCCCACACACGGGCGGACTGTCCACTCAAACCAAGTTTCAGCGGACAGTTTTACGGAAATTCCGTAAGACTTTGTTCGTCAGACAGTCCGCTGAAACTGTCCGCTGAAGCCCACACACGAGCGGACTGTCCGCTGAAACACTGTTCAGCGGACAAAGTTGGGCGAACAGTCCGCCCGTGTGTACGCGGCCTTAGTCTTCAAGTGGATAACAAGTCTGCATGCATGAATACACTTCTGACATGTGTGGATATACAGCAACAAAATATTATTTTCAAAAAAGCCTCTATCTTTTATCATTAAGCAGTCCTTGAGTTCCAGGCAAGTGATTTTCCCTAACCTAATCATTTGTTCTCACAACATTTACATTACTGTGTCAACTATGTTCAAGAAATAGGTGCTGATCCTGGATAATGCCTGAACAAAGATGGTTTTGTCCTTCTGGAGATAAAAGCAGATTAAAGCATTGTCAGGGGGCAGGCTGACCTCTGAGTAGTAAACAATACCTGCATGTAACATGAAAAAACATGTCTGATGCTAAGGCCACTTTAAACACCTACTCTGAAGGACAATGCGGCTGGAATAAATATTGTGTATATCTGACAAGGAGGGGATATGCTGCTGGATTTTTTTTCCCAGGTACTTATTTGCTGCTGTCAATTTATGCAGCGCTTTACATTTACATTGGACATTCACATCATTCCATGCCCTCGAGGAGCTTACAACCTATGGTCCCTAACACACATTCATACATACTAGAGCCGATTTAGACAGTATCTGATTAACCTACCAGCACGTCTTTAGAGTTTTTATTTAATCTTCCTAGTGTGACTTGAACCTCAAACCTGGCAGATCAACATTATATTTGCTCCTCTTTAACATTAATATCAAACATGCCTGCTGTGAAAATCTGTACGTTTCCCTTACGATAAATGGCGGTGGCAGCACCTGACAGTCGATCCGAAAATAGGCTTGGGTGCCGACATCGCGGGCTCCCTGGACAGGTAAGTATCCATATATTAAAAGTCAGCAGCTGCAGTGTTTGTAGCTGCTGACCTTTATTTTTTTTCCCCCAGGTGGAACACCGCTTTAAAGCGGGAGTCCGCCGGGAGTCCGTGTTTTTTTTTTTTTTTTTTAAAAGCCAGCAGCTACAAATACTGCAGCTGCTGACTTTTAAAAAAGTGACACTTACCTGTCCAGCGCGCCCGCGATGTCGGCACCCGAAGCCGATCTCTCGATCGTCTCTCGGGTGCTGCCGCCGCCATCTTGGGTATGGGAATCAGGAAGTGGAGCCTTTCGGCTTCATTTCCCGGTTCCCTACTGCGCATGCGCGAGTCGCGCTGCACAATAAGGATGGACCCGCTGCCTCTGGGATCTGTGTGTTTCCCAGCAGGCAGCGAGGGACTTTCGGAAAGGGGCGTAATCTACGCCCCTTTCCGCAGAGAGCTATCCTGGAAGTGGGTGCTGATACCTGTACTGTACAGGTACCTGCACCCCCCTCCCCCCTGAAGGGTGCCAATTGTGGCGCCGGAGGGGGGGAGGAATCCAATGAGCTGAAGGTCCACTTTAGGGTGGACCTCCGCTTTAAGTTCTTTTAGAGCCCTTTCACACCGAGGGCGTTTTCCAGGCGCTATAGCATTAGAAATAGCACCTGCAATCCGCCCTCAAACTGCTGCACCATTCATTCCAGTGTGAAAGCCCTGAGGGCTTTCACACTGGAGCGGTGCGCTGGCAGGACATCAGGAAAAGTCCTGCCAGCAGCTTCTTTGGAGCGGTGAAGGAGCGGTGTGTTTACTGCTGCTCCCCATTCAGATCAATGGGGCAGCGTGGCTATACCGCCGGCAAAATTCCGCTATTGCGGCGTATTGCGGGCGGTTTTAACCCTTTCTCTGCCACTAGCGGGGGGTGAAAGTGCCCTGCTAGTGGCCGAAATGCGGCGCAAATCCGACGGTAAAACGCCGCTAAAAATAGCGGGGTTTTGCCGCCAGCACTATAGGCTCGGTGGTGGGAAAGGGGTCTTAGTTGCTATTCTGTCTCTGAAAATGTCTGTCCTACTGTTAAAATAGAAGTTCAGCTTAAAACTAACTAGCTCTAAATCTACTTTCAGCCACATTCTAAGACTAACCTATCTAGCCCTGTAAAGAAGAAATGGCTATACATACCTTTTCTGAAGCTGATCCAGTCTGGTCCCACACTGAGCTGTCAGCGGGCGCTTCTCTATGGAGGCGGGTGCAGAAGAGGCACCCAACAATGGAAGCCCCATAGTAACTCTATGGGTGACGCCACTTCCCAGGCATTTCCCAACCATTGTCGACTGTCTCTTCTACACAAAATCCTCCGCCAGAGACCAGACCAGATCGGCTTCATGTATAGGTATGTATAGTGATTTTTGCTTTACAGGGTTAGATAGGTTAGTCTCAGACTGTGGCTGTGAGTAGATTTGGAGTTAGTTTTAGGCTGAACTGCTACTTTAACTTTTACAATTTATAAATTGTATGATCCTCTACATACAGAAAAAAAAATGCAAACCAGCAATTCACTTTGTCAAACCAACTTGTTCATACACCCTCATTACCATTTTATATGCCCCCTGCTGGTTCCACATAAGCATTCATAGAAGTTAACTCTTGTACATGGTGTAAGAAGGATGGGCTCAATTGGTATTGACAGTGGTAAACCATATATGAGACAGGGACACCCAGAGGCAGTTCAAGCAAGTTTGTCCTCAACTTTTATTCAGCAAGGCAGTAAACAAACACAATTTCAGTGCAGAAAGGTTTTGTACAGCAAGTACCTGTACAGTGGCGGCTGGTGCTCAATATTTTTGGAGGGGGCAGCAAAAAAACCTGGCCCCCTCACTCGCACTACCGCAACCCCATATGGGAGATGGATGGGAAGGCAAGGATCAGTTACCTTACCTTAGGAGGCAGATGACGAGGTGGTGCTGGATCTGGGGTAGGGCTCCTGGAAGTTTAAAGAGGCTGTTGTTGCCCCTCCACCTTCTGCTCCTCGCTCCAGCTTGCCGAGGGAAGAGCCGGGTCATTGCTTCTCCTACCAGCCAAACAGCAAGTGGGTCCTAAGACTCTCAGCCAATCGAGTCTCAGGACTTGCTTCCTGATTGGCTGGGAGGAGAAGCAGGAAGACATTAGCGAATATTAATTTACTAATGTCACACAACTGGGTGGGCTCAGTGCGCAGTGCTCTGTTCCCCGATCCCATCCTTTTTTAAGCCAATTAGAGCCTCAGGCTCTAATCCTGTGCTTAAAAATTTTTTTAATCCTTGCACCCTGCATGTAGATTAGGGTGGCGGCACCCCTGTGCCCCTAATGGAACGGCTGCCACTGTACCTGAATATAGCACAAACAAACAAAACATCTACTTCAAACTACTGAGTAAATAGTTCCTGGTTTCCCAGAAAAATCAGACAAAACTTGCACCATTTTTAGTGTTCTGTTAGCAAGCAGCCTTTTCACCCTGCAGTAGGCTGCCACAAAAGAGAGAAGAAATGCAAGAGGGTTCTGAGCATCTCTCAGCTCATATATTGTATAATGTCATGTGCTTAGCTAAGGCTAATGATTGAGGTCTGATTACCAGGTAAGGTGTGGACCTACACATGGAGGCTTTATCCCACCTAAAGCTCTACAAAGTCTCCAGGATTTAGGACCCAGAACAGAACATATTAAGATCCGGAGTAAACAAAAATGTTTTTCTCCATCAGTCATAAACCTTGAGGCCGTTCACCATGTGTAGGTGTGAAACTCAGATTTCACATACCTGTATACACTGTCCACAGTGCTGCCAGCCAGGGCCTCACAAGCGGTAGCTAGAATCTGCTTTTTAATTGCATTTTTAAATCCTTTTGAAAAGGTCTCTAGTACAGTGGTTGAATTGTTCATTGTTTTTACTTTTCATAGGTGTTTGCTTTCTGTTGCCTTGGCTGGTATTTTTTAGGCATAGCTGCCAAGAGAATTCACTGCAAATACATAGTGCACTCCTTATTTCAAATGAACTATTTGCTTTCAATTTAGGCACTGTAATAATATCAATTACAAAGGGGCAACATGCCTGCTGGAAAACAGAGGAACATGATGAGGGTAATAGAAAACGGCCTTGTCACCCATTAACATCCATTGTTGTACTCTACTGTATTTTATAGAGAGTCACTGAGACTGTGGTTTAACCCCTTCCCGACCGCCTCATGCTGATATACTTTGGCAGAAGGGCACGTACAGGCAGAATCACGTACCTGTACGTTGCCCTTTAAGAGGTGGCGGTGAAGCCCCGTGAGTCTGCTCGCGGGTCCCACGGACTCGATCACCGCAGGGATACCCGCCATCGCCTCACGGAGATGAAGAATGGGGAGATGCTAAAGTAAACAAGCATCTCCCTGTTCTGCCTAGCAACAGTGACACTGATCTCTGCTCCATGTGAGAGATCAGTGATGTGTAAAACACAGCCATGCCCCCCCCCCCCCACAGTTAGCAACACACCCCTAGGACACACTTAACCCCTACACTGCCACCTAGTGGTTAACCCCTTCACTGCCAGTGTCATTTACACAAGAATCAGTGCATTTGTATAGCACTGATTGCTGCATAAATGACAATTGTCCCAAAAATGTCAGAGGTGTCCGCCATAATGTTGCAGTCACAATAACAATCGCTGATCGCCGCCATTGAAAAAAATAATATATATTAATAAAAATGCCATAAAACTATCCCCTATTTTGTAAACGCTATAACTTTTGCGCAAACCAATCAATAATCGCTTATTGCGATTTTTTTTTACCAAAAATATGTAGAAGAATACGTGTCGGTCTAAACTGAGGAAAAAATGTGTTTTTCTTATAGATTTTCGGGGGATATATATTATAGCAAAAAGTTAAATATAATGTGTTTTTTTTTCAAAATTGTCGCTCTTTTTTTCTCTAGCGCAAAAAAAAAAAAAAAAAAACGCAGGGGTGATCAAATACCACCAAAAGCTCTATTTGTGGAAAAAAGGACATCAATTTTGTTTGGGAGCCACGTCGCACGACCTCAAAATTGTCAGTTAAAGCGACGCAGTGCCAAATCACAAAAAGTGCTCTGGTCAGGAAGGGGGTAAATTCTTCTGAGGCTGAAGTGGTTAAAGAGTGACTGGCAGATAGATTAAATGTGTTTTCTCTGCAATTTTACATGTTGTGGCAGGCACAGCTTAGACCATAGGTGTGTGCACCCTATGGCATTAGGGTGTGCAGCTCAAACACACATGCCTTTCTCTACAGCCTCAGCTGCACATGGCAGTGAATGAATGGGAAGTGCTCTGTGCTGAGTGGCTTCTTGTTCATTAACAAACTGAAGCATAGTAAACACAGTGACTGCATGTATTCACTGTGTTCATTTAGAAAAAGAGGGGGGCAGTAAATTACTTATTTACTAGCCCCTTCCCCTGCTCGACATCCATCCTGAAACATATCCTGCAGCAGTTGAGGTGAGATCAGGGAAGCCAGCAGTACTGTGGGGTGGGGGGGCAACAAGGGGGGAAAGCCTGGGCAGTAGAGGGAATCAGCACCGCACATAGTGATTAGGGTGTGCCGAAACTTGTGTGCCCAAGCTTATGACTTAGCATGTGGCAAGCTTTGTCATTCGGTTCTTGAGGGTAAAAATCAAGTGTTGGGAACATAATGCTAACAAATACCATTACTTTAAAGTGGTTGTAAACCCTTACAACACACTTTGACCTAAAGGTAAGCCTAGATTAAGGCTTACCTGTAGGTCCAAGAAATATCTCCTAAACCTACACGGTTTAGGAGATATTTGCCGAAAGACAGGCACCGCTGTCTACGGCGCATGCGCCGTAAACAGCGGCGTGCAGGCGCACTGGGCGCGGCACCCGTCAATGGCGATATGCCGCGCATGCGAGTGACATCATCGCGGCTTCGCCGAATGACAGCGGCGGAGCGGCGAGACCCACTGAGAAGATGGATGGGCCGGACTACAGGAGACAGCGGTGACTTCGATGGCTCATGTGTCAGGTAAGTGACACATAATGGGTTACTATGGGATGCATAGTAGTCCATTATGCTTTACCTTTGCAGGGAATGAAAGAGGAAGTAAACCCATCAGGGTTTACTTCCTCTTTAAAGTGGTTGTATACCCCGCTTGCGCATATAATAATAAAGGCATGCCGGTCGGTAAAATGAATATCTCATAAACCTGTACAGTTTAGGAGATGTTCACCTTGTATGCAGTCGCTGATGTCAGCAGCACATGCGCTCTGAAGGTCCGGCGGATGCTGCCTGACCTGCCATAGAGAGGACTCCCTTGCGCATGCGCAGAAGTGACGTCATCACGACCCCTACTATTCACAGCACCGGAGCCGCAAACCTGGAAGAAATTCCAAGGGAACATGTCAGCTACCTCAACGGTGACCGCACTTGGTTCTAAGGTAAGTATTTCATAATGAGCTAGTATGTGGTGTCATACTAGCTCATTATGCCTTATGCCCCGTACACACGATTGGACTTTCCGACAACAAAACCGTGGATCTTTGTTCGAAATATGTTGGCTCCAACTTGTCTTGCATACACATGGTCACATAAATGTTGGCCAACAATTACGAACATAGTGGCAAACAAGACGTACGTGATATCTCCATTACAAACGCTAGTTATATCTCCGGCTCGTACTTGATTCCGAGCATGCGTGGACTTTTGTCCAACGGACTTGTGTACACACAATCGGAAAGTCCTACAACAAACATTTTTTGGCGGAAAATTTGAGAACCTGCTAGCCAACATTTGCTGGCGGAAAGTCCGACAACAAATGTTCAATTGTTTGGACTTTCCGCCAACAAGCTCACATCCAACATTTGTTGTTGGAAAATCCAATCGTGTGTACGGGGCATTAGTCTTACAGGTTTTGTTTTTTGTTTTATTTTAAGGGCATACAACAGCTATAAGTGGAGAAAGGAATATTCATATTGTGGAAAATATGAAAAACAAATGCATTGCTGAAACATAATCGTGGTGAAAACTAAGAACCTCCTGAAGTGTAATTCTCTGCAGAAATGGTTTTGTTATGGTGCCAATACCATTATGTGTCACACATTGTAATTATAGTTATGTTAGAATAATGCTTGTTTTGCCCAGCAGTTATTAGAGAAAGAAGGGACCAATGTATAACTAAGAAGATAGGTACTATAAAAATATTATTTTCATCAAAGTGTCGTTTTTGAGAAGATATTCGTGTGACATTTTATTTGAATTATTGACATTCTGACATTTAGCTCCTCTCTAGTGAATATAACTTTTACAGAAAATACTGCAGAGCTCTAACAAGCATTCATTGAATGAAAAGTTAATGTGTCAGACATTGTTTGCTGTGTATTTTATATTTTTATGTTTTGTTTGCAGAGTGCAAGTAGAATTTTATGTGAATGAAAACACCTTTAAAGAAAGATTGAAGCTTTTCTTCATTAAAAACCAAAGATCAAGTAAGTACTATCAAACTGCTTGTAAATACATTTAGAACACCCAATGGGGTTGATTTACTAAAGGCAAATAGACTGTAAACTCTGCATGTGTATTTGCTCCGGAGGATAGTACACGAGAGGATGATGAAACACTATGTTATTTTTTCTTTATTTGCTATTTTTTTCCCCATGAAAGTGGATTCACCCTTTAAAGTGTTATGCCCCATACACACAGTCGGAAATTCCGACGGAAAAAGTCCGCTCGGAATATGTTGTCGGAAAATCCGATCGTGTGTGGGCTCTATCAGACTTTTTCTGTCGGAATTTCCGACGGAAAATGTTTGAGAGCTGGATCTAAAATTTTCCGACAACAAAATCCGAGCGGACTGTTTCCAAGCGTGTGTAGAGAATTCCGACGCACAAAGTGTCACGCGTGCTCAGAAAAAATTTGGAGACAAAAGCTATTGGCTACTGGCCTCTACGTAGTCCCGTCGTGCGCTACGAACGTC
Source organism: Lithobates pipiens (assembly GCF_037356315.1). NCBI lineage: Eukaryota > Metazoa > Chordata > Amphibia > Anura > Ranidae > Lithobates > Lithobates pipiens. The sequence continues at coordinate 187,586,152 of NW_027507785.1, read as the reverse complement.
ACCTCCTTCCGTACGATCAGATTTTCCGACAACTTTCTGTGATCATGTGTATGCAAGCCTAGTTTCGACCAAAATCAGAGCACAAAATCCGTCGGAATGTCCAACTGTCTGTATGGGGCATAATACTGGTTCTGTGCTATGGTTTTGCACAGAAAAGCCTAGATCTTCCTCTTCTCAAGTTTCTTTGTGGCACTCCTGGCCCCTGCCTTCTGCCCAGTGCCTGCACAGCAAGCAGCTTATTATTGGGGCACCTAAGCCCTGTGCTTCTCTCTCCTCATTGGCTCACTGACTGCAGCAGCAGGAGCCAATAGCAAGTGAGAGTCCTGGACAGCTGAGTGTGTGCAGGGGTTGTGCCTGGGCATACCCTAATCACTACGTGAGGACTCCCCCTACCGTCCAGGCTTCCCTGTGTTGCATCTTTTCCCCCAGCAGTGCTGCAGGCTTCCCTCCTCTCCTCTCATCTCCTCTCCCTCTGGCTGCTGTGGGGAATGTTTCAGAATGGAGAGAGGGGGAAAGGACTAGTAAATATGTAATTTACCCTCCCCTTCCTTTTGTAAATGAACACAGTGGACACACTTACTCACTGTGTTCATTCATAACTGAAGCATTGCAAACTGTGTTTACTATGCCTCAGTTTGTGAATGAAAAGGAAGCCACTCAGCAGAGAGCACTTTTGTCACGTACCTGACGGTAGAGCCTGGTATTCAGAGGAAGCCCCCTCTTACACCTCTGATGCCCCCTGGTAGAGCAGCCTGGAGGCACAGGAGTGCAGAGTCGCATGAGTGCCTGATGGATTGCAGACCATGGAATCAGAAGCAGCTGCAGGATGAGCGGCAGTACAGCAGGATTCTCCAGGCAGAAGAGAGGGTAGGTACAGGTGAGCCGGGTCATACACTGGCGGACACGTCATGAGCAGGTGCGGAGGCAGAAGAGTATTCAGGATACAAGCCGGGTCGGTGATGGGCTGGCAGCGAGGTAGCAGAAGGATCAGGCAGATGCGGTGGTCAAACAAGCCGGATCAGGTGCAGGCAGATAGCAGGAATCATCAGAGGCAAGCCGGGTCGGGTAACAGGAACAGATCTCAGATACAGGCAAGAGGAACACACGGGAACATTGTAGAGCAGACAGCACTGAGTCTGTGCACTGGCAGGGTTCAAATAGCTTGTTGGGCATCAAAAGCTGTAACGGGGTGCGTGCGCGCATTCGCACGAGCACGTGTGCGTGCTGTTGCGCGCAAAGGCACAGACACACTAGCGGAAATCTGGCTGAGGAAACAGGCTGTCTTGGATTCTCATCTTGAGCACTGGCATGCCCTTCCTGATACTGCACACGCGCGCACACCTGGGTCACAGTTCATCTTCTTCTGCCGCAATCTTGGGTACTGGCTAGCCCTTCCTGACATCTTTCCATTCATTTACTTTCCAGTGCAGCAGAGGCTGCAGAAAAAGGCATGTGTGTTTGATCTTTTGGGGTGCCCACCCTAATGCAATAAGCTGCGCATACCTATGCATAAAAAAATAAAATAAACGTTTGCCTTTATAACCCCTTTAATACATTCTAATTGACAGAATAAATTAATATTCTGGCCAATAGAATGCATTAACATCAAACGTGCTTAACCACTAAAGAACCAAGCCTCTTTTTTACTTTTTTTTTTATGGAAAATGACTTATAACCCCCAAAGATTAAATATATCTATATATATATTTTTCTAACACCCTAGCAAATAAAATGGCGGTTGTTTCAATACTTTTTGTCACAACGTATTTGCGCAGCGGCCTTACAAGCACACTTTTTTTTTTTTTTTTTTTTAAATATACTTTTTTGAATTAAAAAAATAAGACAACAGTAAAGTTAGCCCAATTTTTTTTATGATGTGAAAGATGATGTTACGCTGAGTAAATTGATACCCAACATGTGACGCTTCAAAATTGCATCCGCTCGTGGAATGGTGACAAACTTACCCTTAAAAATTTCCATAGGCGATGTTTAAAAATTTCTACAGGTTACCAGTTTTGAGGTACAGAGGAGGTCTAGTGCTAGATCACTCTAGCAATCGCTAGAGTGATCTCAAATGTGTGGTTTGAACACCGTTTTCATAATGGGGCGCTACTCGAAGCTCGCACGCAGTACAAACACGTATGCTTGAAAGCAAAGACGAGCCGGAAGCGGTTGGTCTTGTAAACTAGCGCTTGGAATGGAGAATTAACATTTGTGATGTGGCAAATTATGAAATCTCCAAATGCAGCGCACAATTCTCTTCTTCTTTAATGGGATAATAATAACGCTGCTTTGCTGGTGATACTGATGGAGTTATTGCAAACAAATTTGCAAAGTCTTTTTTTTTTTTTCTAGTGATATCAAGAATAATATTATTATGCTTTTTTTTTCTTTTTTTTTTTGTGAAAGTTACCACAACACCATTATCCCGTAGTTTTTAAGATCAAAGATACAACTATGTTGGTGTCCCTTGTTAATTTTACATTGTATTTTTTTAAATGTAGCTGCCTACCACCAAACTGCCATTTGAAGTAAAACACATAGCCAAGTATTATTCTCCACATTTTTTTTTATTTTTGCATTAAAAAAAAGAAAACGAAAAAAAATTAGACATGCTATCTGCCAATAGAACTTAACTAAAAAGTGCATTCTATGCATCCAAAAATATAGAAAATATATCAAATCAAATCATTATTCAACCAAAAAAATAATGTCAAAGCAATAACTGCAAGGCCAATAATGAATAACACGTTATTTCCTCTGATTCCGCAACATATCAGGTTGATGAACGGCCGTTCAGAAACAAACTGAAAAACGTGAAATGAAAAGTGGCAAATGTAAAAGCGCAAAATGAAAAGTTCCAAATGAAAAGTCCCAAATGAAAAGTGTGAAATGAAAAGCGTGAAATAAAATGCGTGAAATTGAAAAGTGTGAAATGAAAAGTGCGATTCAACACTCACCAAACTTCTACTAACACGAAATTAGCAGACGAAGCCTAAAGGCTGGCGCTAAAGAGCTGAAAAACAGCGTAGTACGTCACTACGTTCGTAATTGTTGGCTAACAATTGTGTGGCTATGTGTATGCAAGACAAGTTTGGCCAACGCCCTTAGGACATAAGTCCATGGTTTTGTTGGCCAACAATCCGATCGTGTGTATGAGGCTTTATACTGTGGCAGGTTGGCTCCCTCTGGCGGCACACGCACCCCCGGAGGCAATGCTCATGTCCGGCGGGCGTGATGACCGCCGGGCACCCACGATCGCTTGTGACAAAGCGAGAACCAGGATCTGTGTGTTTAAACACACAAATCCCAGTTCTGTCAGGGGAGAGGAGACAGATCGTGTGTTCCTACAAACAACAATCTGTCTCCTCCTCTAGTTAGCCACATTCCTTCCACAGTTAGAACACACATAGGGAACACATTTAACCCATTGATTGCTCCCTTGTGTTAACCCCTTCCCAGTAATATTTATACAGTAAAAAAGAAATAAAGTGCAGCGCTTGGCCACTAAATGTGAACGTGGCCTAACAAATATAAATGTAAAACAAAAGAAATGTGAGATCAAATACAAAAATATTATGAAAAAATCTTGATAAAGAATGCTTCTGAAACTCAAGTGTCCAATTAAATCAAAAGCAAACTGTGAATCCATATAACCATATATAAATTGATGCAATAAAAATAATGTCCCATGTGAATATGAAGCAGAAGTAGCTAAACTTGTTTATTCAAAATAAATACTTGACCACGTGGACCCTTCACCTCTAAACACCACTGATAGATTGAGGCTTACCAGATCCTCAGTGACCCCCTGTTAGGGGAGGTCAAACTGCAAAGATTAGATCATGAATCACATAAACGTCTCGATACAGGATGCCGGAGAACGTCCCAATCGCTCGGATGTCACGTGATCTTCAGATCCGCTCGGATACTCTCAGCACGCCTCCAAATGACGTATCACCATAGAAAAGCAAAATGCGCCAAATTGTGTAATATAGTTTCAACAGGATTTATTTAAACCGAATAATCAAGCTCTTAAAATGACTCCACCGAGTCAAAAGAGAATAAAGATAACGTTTAAAAAACGAACGAAATGCTAGCAAGGTAAAAAAAACTCATCAACATGAGTTAATAATGCGAACGCACATAAACAATGGGTGTGAGCGTGGCTACCCGACGATCGTTTCGTCAAAGGTCTGACGTCATCCTCTTTATGCCCAGTATCCTGGTTATGGTGTTCAGCTGCTGATTTTTTTATTTGTTTTTACTAAGCGCAGATTTTTCTATTTTTTCAATATTTATACAGTAATCAGTGGCTATTTATAGCACTGATCATGTGAAAAGTCTCTGATTTGTCCACCGCAATGTCTCAGTCCCAATAAATTTTTACCAAAAATATGTCGAAGGGATATTTATTATAGCAAAAAGTACAAAATATTGTGTTTTTTTCAAAATTGTCACTCCTTTCTTGTTTATATCGCAAAAAATAAAAAACGCAGAGGTGATCAAATACCACCAAAATAAATCTCTATTTGTATTGAACAAAGGACATTTTGTTTGGGTACAATGTCGCACGACTGTGCAATTGTCAGTTGAAGCGACGCAGTACACCTATGTACACAAAATGCCTATTTCTCGCAAATATTGTTCACAAATCTGTCTAAATCTGTGTTAGTGAGCACTTCTCCTTTGCCGAGATACCATCTACCTCACGTGTGTGGCATATCAAGATGCTGATTAGACACCATGATTATTGCACAGGTGTGCCTTAGGTTGATCACAAAAAAAGGCCACTGTAAAATGTGCAGTCTTATCACACAGCACAATGCCATAGATGTTGCAAGTTTTGAGGGAGCGTATAATTGACTGTAGGAATGTCCACCAGAGCTGTTGCCCTTGAATTGAATTTTCATTTCTCTACCATAAGCTGTCTCCAAAACACTTTGGAGAGGTGTTCTCTTCACGAATGAATCCCTGGTGGTCACACCAGATACTGACTAGTTTTCGCCCCCGACTACCCCCCCCCCCCCCCCACTACAGTAAAACTGCACATTTTAGAGTGGCCTTTTATTTTGGCCAGCCTAAGGCACACCTGTGAGGTGGATGGATTATCTCTGCAAAGAAGTGTTCACTAACACAGATTTAGACAGATTTGTGAACAATATTTGAGAGAAATAGGCCTTTTGTGTACATAGAAAAAGTCATAGATCTTTGAGTTCAGCTCATGATAACTAGGGGCAAACACAAAAGTGTTGAGTTTATAAGTTTAGTCAGTGTATGTCACACTGGGATTGTTTTGATTGGTCAAAGGACAAGTCAGACTATCTCAAAGTCGGAGCAAAATCTTATCTTGTTCATTTAAGTAGGAAGGAAGTAGGACCAAAGTAGGATCAAAAATGTGTATTGAGAAATGCAAAATGCACCTGCAATATGCAAACTGCAACTTGCATAGATGTGAATCTGGACTTCTTCTTGATGAGGGTCTGGTTTGGTTGTCAAGGGAGACTTCATGCAAAGAGAAAAGAAAAAAATAGTTTGGAGTCCCCCACAAATTCTATACCATACCCAAGGATTCTGGTTTGGATTTTATGGGAACACCTCACAAAAATACAAATTAAAATATGGGATTCCCATCAGGTCATTGACCAAATAGATATTGACATCACCCAGAAGACGGTCAAAAAAGTCCTGCAAGCTGCATCTTTGGAGAGCTGTAGGAGCGGTGTGTTTACTACTCCTAAAGCGCTCCTTCGCATAGAAAACAATGGGGCAGCTTTGTAAACCCACCTGCAAAGCGCTGCTGCAGCGATACTTTGTGGGCGGTTTTAACCCTTTTTTGGCCACTAGCGGGGGTTAAAACTGCCCCGCTAGTGGCCGCATAGCTCCCGCAACGCCCCAGTGTGAAAGTAGCCTTAGTAAGCATCGTTATCAGATGCTTTAGCTGTCTGTGTTTTGTTTTTTTCAGCATGGTGGTGGGTGTGGTACATCATGACTGATAAGGTGTTGCATCTCTGGATAGCATAATTGCTGATGTATTTACATTGTAGGACATTTTTGTGGGTAATTTATTGTAGCACACCCCATATAGGAACTGCAGATAGAAGGGATCCCCGACTTCTGCACAGCCAGGCACACTGAATCCTCACCAGCACTTTAGAGACAAAGAACAGTCCATAGCTTTGATTTTCTGTATGTTCTATTAAGGAGTTTCAACTTGGATAGGGATGGGAGGTTATGGGATGCCCACTTGACTTGCACACACTTAGGGTCCGTTCACACAGGGGCAACACGACTTTCAACGCGACTTTTGGAGGCAACTTGGACACGACCTGAACACGACTTGGGACGACTTACAACACGACTTTATGTCGCCCCAGGCCAGGTGACTTTTGCCGCAGCCAATCAGAAAATGAGCTCTCAAGGGGAAACTCCACGCCAAATTTATGAATTTACCCCCTTTCCTGGCCGGCCGGGTAGCGTGCTCGGATAAGGGTCTGGTATGGATCTGGGGGGACCCCCACGCCATTTTTTTGGCGTAGGGGGTTCCCCTTAAAATCCATACCAGACCTAAGGGCCTGGTATGCTCTCAGAGGGGAACCCACGCTATTTTTTTTTCTCATAAATTTGGTGTGGAGTTCCCTCTTGAGAGCTGATAATTCTGTCAGAGTCGCCTCCGTATAGACGGAGATCCGACTTGGAGGCGACTTCCATTGAAATCAATGGGTATCGGTCACCTACAAGTCGGATTCAAGTAGTACAGGAACCTTTTCTGAAGTCGGAGCGACTTCAGTAGTGTGCATTAAGACGGCTCTCATTCACTTACATTGATTTTTATATGTTGTCCGACCTGTGGTGACTAGGGACGACCTGAAGTCGGATCTGAGTTGCCCCTGTGTGAACGGACCCAAAGTTTCTGCTTGCTCACTCCTTGAGGGGAGGTGACAAACATGATGTCAGCTCAGCAGGAGCTTATTACAATCAAAAACTCACAGACTCCTACTAGTAGCACGTTGAAGTGACACTGCTTACACTTTCTCCTCTGCTTCCTCTGTGGTCACTGAGCCCAGTACCACTTTTCCAGGCAATGCCAACCCACCTGGCTGCATCTGCCTCTTTACACCAGGCCACCCGGCTGATTCTTAGGGGATCTGTAGAGAAAGGCTGAAGACTTAAGCACACTACTGTCTTTAAGAGAGACTGACTACATGTGGCAGTTTCCTCCCTTGCTCCCTGGGCCTCCAGAAAGGGCTTCCTCCCTTGTGTTGTAGAAGGATCCTTCCCAGGGCCATCTTTAAGGCAGGGCAAAAGGGGCAGCTGCCCTGGGCCCTGTCATTGTTGTGGGGCCCAAAGCAGCTGTCTCATACTTGCCAGCTATCCTGGTTTAAATTCCCTCGTTCCTTGAAATTTTAGCCCTGTGCAGTGTCCCTATATCTCAATGTGAAATGCTGGTACTAATGCTGCCCAGCTCTGCCCTATTATTGTGTACAGATGACTCACCTACAGACCCTGTGTTTACATTTAAATAACCGGCATTCATATGTAAATAGCGGCAGCATTACTAAGTAAATACCTGCGGCCAGCGGTATTCATTTGTAAATAAAGGCGGCATTCATATGTATATCATGCTTCCCTGCAGTGAGGAGATGATGTGCTGTAACATCTAGCAATCAATCAGTGAGCACTATTACTGTACAGTAATCTCTAGCAGCCAATTAATAAGCAGAAATAATTTGCTGTAACCTATAGCAACTAAACAGTGAGCCATAATGTGTGCTGTAACCTCTAGCAACCAGTCATTAAACAGTAAAGATATCCTGTAACCGCCGGCAACCAATCGCAATTGCTGCCTGATCTAATACAGTAAACTGATTTTAAGTCTAGCTGCTATTTATTGTATGTCTCAGAGCAGGTGGAGAGTGAAATTGTACAGGGGGGCCCCAAAAATTTTTTTTCCCGGGGTCCAGTCGATATTAAAGACGGCCCTGATCCTTCCAGCACCTGAGCCCTGGTCCAAGGTCACCCCCCCCCCCCAGGCTAGAGGGGCACCCTTGACACTGCATCTCCATCTTCCACCCGACTGCCCCTGCTAGCATGGCTCATGGCTCATGTTTTATATATTTTTCAAATTTGCAAGTCAAAAAAAATGTGTAAAAGGGAAAACTAAGGCAGAGTCCCAGTGAAAAATTCAGTCCATGAATAAAGAAAAAACAAACATCCGACCATGTGAAATAACAGAGACAAATTGTAAAAAAGTTATGAAAGATCCTCCAAAGAATGTGCATCCAACTCCACATCCAAGTGAGCAAGTAGCCTGCTTACCAGCTATCCATGACTACTAAAAAGCAGTCTCACCCAGCACAGGGAAAGATGTCTGGAACCACAGCTAGGACGATGTCACTGAGAAAATATAAAATAAGGTGCTTCCATAGTGCAGTACGTTTTAAAATCCAAATTTAATATAACAAGTGGATTGCACTTACAAGATATATGATGTATCAGAGGCAATAGAGAAATGTATCTCATCAATGAGGGCATCTCCTCAAGCAAGTTCCGTTTGCCCATCAAATTCTTGAGAAAACCGTGATGCCGTCACCATCACAGGCTCCACCCTATGCGTTTAGACACTACCAGACGTCGTCTGGGGATTGGCCAAGTTCATGTTTATTTATGATATCATTTCTAACCCCCTGCCAGCCCACTACTGGAGGTTGGTTGAGGCCTCATAGATATGCATGGCAGCCCTCCTCACTCCCACCCTTCAGTTCTGGAAGTTTCAAAAAACTTCCAGACACAGGGGGAAGTGCCAGAGAGAGCTGCCAGATGATTTATCCAGCCCTGAGTCACTGAACCTTTACCCAGATTCCATAGGTCAGGCTTAGCTAACTCAATGTACCTACACTAACTCTAGCACACACTAGAGCAGTGTTTCTCAATTCCAGTCCTCATGGCCCACTAACAGGTCATGTTTTCAGGCTTTCCATTATTTTGCACAGGTGATTTGATCAGTTTCACTGCCTTAGTAATTACCCCAGCTGTTTCATCTGAGGGAAATCCTGAAAACATGACCTGTTAGTGGGCCATGAGGACTGGAATTGAGAAACACTGCACTAGAGGGTGCTACATCATATTTTAATAAAGGACATGTCAAACGTGTGTGGCTTTATTTACTATTTACATCTTTTCAAATGAGTAGGCATACTATGCGCCCCTTGCTCATTACATAGGGTGTCAGGATCTGGGAGTCCCCATATATTTAACCCCTTCGCTATCATATCTGTTTTTGCAGTTTAGTTAAGAACATAGGTCAGCCCTTCCAAAGCATAAAACTCACTACTAGAAAGAGCCAATGGATCCTCAGACCTGGCGTTTTTATCTGTTTAATATATATTGCCATTTATAAATTGTACCAATGCATGCACTGTGTGGGTGAACTGTAAAATGGTTTACCAAGTGAAGTAGTAATGGCAAAAAAATATGGAATTTAAAAAAGGTGATTTGTTTTTTTTTTAGGCCAATTTTGTTAAACAACACTTTATTAAGATTTTGTAATCATAACAAATCATGTAAAGCGGGAAACATTACAATCGTAACATATATAGTTGAAAATAAACAAGTAACTGGACAAGCATACAAGCTGTAGTTACAGATAGTTGTTTATAAAGCAGATCTAAATAAAAACGGTTAACAGCAGTGTTAGGTCTGTATTGTGGTCATCACACTAGGACACCCCAACTGGGATCTAACTGTGTCCTAATATGAGGTAATTGAGGAGTATAATGGTACACTGCTTTGGGGAGCAAAAACATCAGGAGATAAGAAAAGAAAAGACGTAAATGGAACCTACAGTGCAAGCACTGAGAAATATCAGCAGAAATAGAGATCTAGAAAAGGACAGGTAAATCCCGGGATCGGGTTCAGGTTATCGTAACGTGGTCATAAACACGGGCTATGTTCCGCGATGCTAAGTGTAATTGTGTTCGCCAGACTTATACCAAGGTGAGTAACACTTGGGGGTACATGAATCTCCCAGGTCCCGCCCGGGAGGAACGTTGAGGATGATCTAAAGATCAAAGAGTAAGGAATAATTGTCAAGGTGTTATCAAGCTATCCGTGGGATTGCTTAGTTCGGTAAAGTTGTAAAGCACTTCCAGGGACAATTGTAGAGCACATCAGGGATGAGAAAGAGGGCACAATCAACATGTTGAGATTGCAGTAAAGGGGATCACTCATATAGTAGCATTGGAGAAAGTGCATCTAACCGGATAAGAAGATGATGATAACTATGTTGTAAAGTAATTGTGGTAGTCTACTGTGGTTATAAAGTGAGTCCAGCAGGACCACGTCTGTATGTAAGTGGAATAGGTCTCGTTCGATTGATGAACCAATTCTTCCATTTCAGCAATATGGTTAATGCGGGTAAACCACTCTAAAATAGTCGCCGGGTCTGAGGAACGCCATTTGCGTGGTATACACATGTTTGCGGCAGCAATCAAATGCATGGTCAGAGATATTTTGGTTGTGGGTTAGTTGAGTAATGGAGAAGAAACTGCTCAGGTGAAAAAGGAAGCTGGTACGTGGTAATTTTTTGTAATAAGGTGTGTATTGCTTTCCAGAAAGGTTGTAGTTTAGTACAGGACCACCAGATGTGGACTAGAGAACCTACCTCTGTGCCACATCTCCAACATTGCTGGGAAATGTGTGAACTAATACGATGTAGTATTTGAGGTGTCCTATACCATCTGGAAATTAATTTGTATGCGTTTTCCTCTGCCGAAACGTTCTGTGAGCCCTTGTGAGCGATCCTATAGATTGCTTCCCAAACTTTGTCAGAGAAACAGGAGCCTAAGTCTGTATGCCAATATTTGGCAGACCAATGATCAGATATGTGGATGTTGGTGAATAAAAGAGAGTAAGTGAAAGATATAAGATGTTTTTGGGGTTCAGTTTTCAAGCACATGTCTTCAAAAGGAGTAACGAGTCTCGTCCAATCCGAAGTCTGTCCTTCTGTATTTAAAAAGTGTCTAAGTTGCAGGTAAAACCAAAAAGGGAGAGGTTGTGGGTGTAGAGAATTTCTTAGGTCAGAATAGGAGATACATTTATAGTTTTGGAATAATTGGGGAATCTGTAAAGGTGAGTGGGTATCATTCAGCGGCGATATTGAAGCCTACATTCCAGGCGGGAACGCCGGGTTCCATTGAAGAGGGGTTAGAGGACCTATTACTGAGGATAATTTGTATTTAGAGCACGCCCTTTGGAAGGCGAGTAGAGTGGGGCCAATGAGAGGGTGAGTTTTGTAATCGGATGGTATATGACGTACATGCAACCAAGGAATTTGGCAATAGGTATAGTTGAGAGGGAGTTTTCCAATTGCACCCAATCCTTAGTGTCGGAATGTATATTCCAGTCTAGGACTCTGGATAGGTGGCAGGCTTGTTGATATTTGCCGATATCCGGCAAAACTATTCCCCCCCGGTGTTTCGGTAAAGTCAGTCTAGAGTATGATAGTCTGGGACGTATTTTGCCCCAAATGAATTTTGTTACTATTCTTCTATAGGTAGTGAAAAATGAAGGGGGAAGCGTGATTGGAATGGTTTGGAGGACATATAGTAACCGTGGTAGAACATTCATTTTGACTATTGCTGCCCTTCCAAACCACGAAAAGATACCTGTTGACCATTTCTCAAGATCTTTTGTAATGGAGGATAATATGGGTTGATAGTTTTCTATGTATAAATTGGAGAGAGAAGTGGTAAGTTTAATACTTAAATAGGTTAAGGCCCGGGTAGCCCACATAAAGGGGAAGTTGTGTAAACGATGTTGGTATTGAGTCTCCGGAAGCGAGATATTTAAGGCTGTGGATTTGGCAAAGTTGATTTGTAAGTTGGACAGACATTGGAATTGTTTGAATGTGTGAAGGAGGTTAGGAATTGTAGTGAGAGGCTCGGAAAGAAAAAGAAGGACATTGTCGGCAAAAGCGGCCGTTTTATAGGTACGGTCCTTTACTGTAATGCCGTTAATATCTACATTCTCTCTGATGCAATTCAGCAAAGGTTCCATGGTGAGAATATAGATTAACGGGGACAAGGAGCACCCTTGACGGGTCCCGTTCGAGATGGAGAAGGCGTCTGATAGGTGGCCATTAACTCTGACTCTTGCAGTAGGATTGGCATATAGTGCAAGAATGTAGTGAATCATACGTGCCTATTGGCCAAAATCTTTGCGTACCATTTGAGGTCAACGTTTAATAGTGAGATGGGTCTATAATTGGTAGGGAGTTGAGGGTCTTTTCCGGGTTTAGGGATGACAGTTATGTGGGCTGATAGTAGATCCAGAGGGAGGACTTGGGGTGTGTCATACGTGTTAAATGTGGACAAGAATCTAGGGGCCAAGAGGTGAAGGAAGGATTTATAGTAGCCGGCCGTAAGACCATCTGGCCCTGGACTTTTACCTGGTTTAACATACGCAAAGCGTAAGTGGCCTCCTCCAATGTGATTGGTTTATCTAGATCGCGAGAAACGGAGTCTGAGATAGGAGTGGGGCTGTACCTTTGTAGAAAGTCTGAAATCAGCTGAGTTTTGTCTAGGGTCATAGGCTTTGAGGTTGACGAAGATATGTTATAAAGTTGGGAGTAGTAAGCCCTAAATTGTTCGGCTATAGCAGGTGAATCGTGAATCCCGTTGCCCTTGTTGTCTCTAAGTGAGTGTATCGTGTTACTAGCCCTTTTGGCTTGTAGAGCCTTTGCCAACAATTTGCCGGCTTTGTTGCCGAACTCATAATAGCATTTGTTGGATAAAATATACTTGCGTCTAGTCTGTTTTCCTAGGAGGTAATTCTTGTCTAGCGGCCGTCAGGTTGGTTAAGGTATGCAGCGCTAACGTACGTTTATGTACCACTTCAAAGGAACTAATATGCTGGGTGAGCTTCTGGATATGTTCTGATTTTAGCTTTTCGACGTTTGGCAGCAGCTGAAATGAAAATGCCCCGGATGACGCATTTATGCGCATCCCAGGAGGTAGGTAGAGAGGTAGAAGTCTTGTCATTTTCGGTAAAAAAAAAAATTCAGGCTGGCCTCTACTTCTGTTATAACAGTGGGATCTGTGAGTAGGGCTGGATTTAGTTTCCAAGTACAGGTTGTGGGGCGGGTTTCGGGAATCAGTAAAGTCATAGAGATAGGATGGTGGTCGGAAAGATACATGGGGTCAATTGAAGCTCCGTGAATGGTTGGGAGGTCCGTCTGAGATATAAACAGATAATCGAATCTTGAATATTTACTATGCGGCGGGGAATAGAAGGTGTAATTTTTACAGTCCGGAATCTCCGGATGCAATGTTCGCCATGTATCATGTAAGAGCAGGGAGTGGAGTTCCTTTTTAATCGCTTTCAGAGCGGAGAATGGGATGGAGGCTGAGCCATTGGATGTATCTAAGAGGGGATTAAGAGGAATGTTGAAATCTCCCCCCAGGATTAGGGAGCCGTCTTGGAATTCAGCTAAGAGGAGCGCTATCTTTCTGAAAAAAGGAACTTGTCCTTTATTCGGAGCGTAAATGTTCGCCAGGGTGATTTTTTTGCCCTTGCACGTCCCTTTAATAAAAGGAATCTACCTTGGTCGTCTATCTTAGAGTCCGTGATCATAAAGGGGCATGTGTTTCTGATTAATATAGAAACCCCTTTCATTTTAGAGTCTCGAGAAGTAGAGTGATTTGAAATAGGGTAGTGGAAATTTTTTAGGTTAGGAATAGAGCCCTCTCGGAAGTGCGTCTCTTGAAGGTATATAATATCTGCTTGATTCTGTTTCATGGTAGAGAGAAGTTGCGATCTTTTTTCTGGTATATTTAACCCTTTGACATTTAAGGAGATCAGTTTGACATGTACCGGTTTTGATTGGGTGGTTGTAGAGGTCATTATGGTCTGCTAAGTGAGGGGGTTTACGTGACACAAATAGGATTCTTTCGCAATAATTAGGAAACAGGCGGAGGAGATGCCAAATAGGGAGGACAAATATAGAGCGGAAGGTCGAGACCAAATCCCGGGATTTATCGTAATCTTAGAAAGTAAGTCCGGCTGCAAGTGAGAACCAGCTCACCTGAGACAGGGAAATAGGAAAGATGCCGGGTGGAGTCAGTGGTGTCAGTTAGAAAGAAAATAGGATGAATTACTTGTAGGAAATCACTGTGTGGGTAGTGGGTAGCCAGAGAAAATGAGTCAGTTAAGAGAATAAAAAAAAAAATAGAAACCAGTAGTCAAATGTGTATCGGCCGAACAACAGCCATCTTGGGAATCTGACGTATTAAGCAGGGTGATAGACTACAAAAGGTGGGGCTGAGATCCACCTCCTTATAATTTAAGGAAATAGAGATAAAAAAAGGGGGAAGAAGACTACAAGTGCCCGTGTTGTAGATACTGTAGTAGTGGCAGAGGAGAGATGTAACAGAAAAAACAGCTAATGAGGAAAAGTGAGGGATACCTTTATACATGTGTCCAAGACATGAACAATGAGAGTTTGTGAAAGGAGTATAATCGACCACTATACCTTTTTGAGAGAGTGAAAAAAGGGTGACATACATAACTCAACTTAAAAACTGAGGGAAAACCCATATAAAAATTCACGAATAATCATAATAAATGAGGGCTAGAAAAAACAATATATAATAGCCCAAGTCAGATGCATACTCTCTAAGCGCCCTGGATATACATACGCTAAGCATTATCTATTAACAGCTGAAAAACAACTTATAGAAGAGGTATACGAGATAACACAACTTACCAAATGTATGTTAGGGTTAGGGCAATGAACAATCACAGCTGTGAAGGTTGCAGCTGTATGGCAAATCCACAGCTAAAGGATAGCTAAATAAAATTATGATGGTGAAAGGAGCCTATATGTAAAACGAAGAGAGAATGTTGGATAATGATTTTCTGCGTGTACAATATCGGTTGAGACATTGCCTTTGCAGAGGGGGAGGATAATATAATGAGCCGAATGTGCTGCCATACATCTGCGAAACCCAAAATATTTCAAACAATGCGTAATCAAACAAGTAACTATCAGGCCTTAAGCAGGTCCCAAAAAAAAAGGGGGGTCTAGTCTCGGGTTGTCTGACCAAATTTAACCCATTGGACCGTGGTAATCTCTCATAGGTACCCATCGCAGACGAGTCTTCAGAATGCAGGCCAATCGTCTCGCGAAGTGATCAGGCGTAATATGGAAGCTGTCTGATCCCTTTAGGAGTTTTTCTTCACATAAGATATGAAGCTCTGGTTTAGGTGCGCCCATAAAATCAGTCTTACAGTGGATTACTGCAGTTAACGGATAACAGAGTAAACTGAAAGTAGAACCATGATCGAGGAATTAGAAGCGCAGTGTAGAGAAAGAAATGAATCCTAGTGACAGGATGGATTTGAGCTAGCGATCCCTGCGTGCACGCCGCGGCCATGGTGCGGTTGTCAGGCTGAGCATAGCTGTTTGTGAACCCCGATGCAATCCTGATCTGTTGGTAGAAGGAGAGCGTTGACGTCGAAAGTGGGTAGGTTGTACATCCATTTGGTCATCGTAGAATGGCTGAGAGGGCGCTCCAATTCATTTGAATTCTGCGTACCAGTTAGGTACTGCTGTGAATGGTATATCCAGAGTATAGCAAAACGCGTCTAAGTCCTCTGGTGAGCGGAGTATGGCCGTTCTGCCCTGATGCGATGCGGACAGTGCAAAAGGGAATTTCCACCGATATGGAATTCCTTTTGCTTGCAGTACTTCCAGCAGGGGGCGTAAGTCTCTCCTATGTTGAAGTGTAATGGCAGATAGGTCTTGATAGATGGAGATCTTGTGGCCTTCATATGCTGCTGGTCCTTTGATCCTGGCCTGACGTAGTCCTCTTTTAGTTTGTAGTCGTTTAAGAAGCAGATAATATCTTGCGGGGGGTTTGATTCTCTACCCCGCGGCTTCAGTGCTCTATGTATCCTCTCCATTTCAATGGGGACCGAATCAGATCTATCTAGTAAGCGATTGAAAATGGCGGATACCGTGGCGCTTAGCTGTAGATTATCGACGCTTTCAGGGAGACCTCTCACCCTAAGGTTATGTCTTTGACCGCGGTTATCGAAGTCTTCCACATGTCTTTGAATTTCCCGCAGCTGTAGGCTGTGGGTCTCTGTTGTGCTTGTCAGTTTTCTGATGGAAGACTGTTGCTGGGCAGATTTCTGCTCCACATCTCTCACTCTGCCCGCTTTGGCCTGTAACTCCTGCCTCAGATCTGAGATGGCCGCGGAAAGCATGTCCTTTATATCGGAGGCAACAGCACGGAGATCTTGCAAGGTAGGTTGTTGGGATCTTTGTAGCTGAGGAGGGGGCTGCTGAGAGGAGAGCTGACTGGGGGTCGACTCAGAGCGCTGTGTGGTTGTCGGTGCCAGAATGATTTAATTTCCCTGGCGTGAGGAGACTTGTGCTGAGGTCGCCATATTAGATCTGTTGGTCCGGAATATCGTATCCGCTGTTCAGTGAGGCCTCGGTTTCCCCTGGGAGATCTTGAACGTGAGGTTGAGGATGTTCTGGAGGCAGTCCCCATGCTCCAGATCGCTAAAAAACACAGAAGAGAACCCTGCAGAGCTGAATAAAGGCTGCGTTCAGATGGAGCAGGAGAGTTAAGCAGCCATCTTCCCTCACGGCCGGCCACGCCCCCTTTTAGGCCAATTTTATCCATATTTATAATTATTAAATGCTAAAAGAGCAATATTTGTATTCATAGATTTTTTTAGGTGGCAAAAGTTGCACAGGGGGCTTGTTTAGTCTTCATTTGGAGCACAATTACAAAAGTTGTGATCATTTGATGGACATTAGTCTTTTTTAAAGCTTTTCAATTGCATAGAGACATAAATGTCTTTAAGTTTACATATGCATATGCTAAATAGATATCCAGTGACCTGAATGACAAACAACCTTCACAGAGTAACTCAAGCAAAGTTACATTTTGTTTTTTGTTTTTTAATTATACAACAGCTATGACTTTATTGCCCTACATAATGAATGAATTCACTATTCATTCATTATGTAGGGCAATAAAGCTTTGTACTGAAACACACAGTAAAACGTTCAAAAAATTATTCTGAGTTTATTGTTATGGAAAGTGAACAGGCCAGCAAAATTACTGTAGCAGCTGTTATACTGTATACTACAGCAGGTACATCATATTCAGTGGTTTGTCTTTAGTTAGCCAGATGGTAGGATCAGATGGTAGAAAACCAAAGTGCTACAGAGCAATAGTGCAATTTGATGATTTCTTTTTCTTTTTTTTAAAGAAATGCTCAAGATTTATAAAAATTATAATCAGAATTAAACATAAAATAACTATCTCATCTATGAGAAATAAAACTATATGTGGAATTCTTAGCTGTCCTGGGGCAATATATACTGTTTTTCTATGATTTATAAGACCCTTATGATTTTAGTTTTATACTGTTATATTTAAATTAAACTACTTGCATGAGAATAAGCTAGTTAAGTTTAATTTAAATACAGTTTTAGTTCCTCTTGTTTACATGTTTCACTTCATGGAACACTAAATAGTGTTAAAGTGTTTAGTAATCAATGCTTCTAGTTACAGGAAATGCATAAAAGGAAACGTATATATTTTTAGATCCCCTGACCCCTGCTTGCATACCTCTCAACTTTTTGAGAAGGGAATGTGAGATACCTTTTATCAAAAGTATGTAGGCATAGAACACACCCCTTGCCACATCCCTTTTAATGGAGAATTATACCACAAAAAAAATGATTGGTTAAACCTACCTACCAATACTATTCCTTTATATTGGCTTTTGACATTTACAAATGCAGCAATTTAGAAATTGGATGGAAGGTTTAGCGCTGGGAAACACTTTTTGAAAGATAAATAGTGCATTTTACATACAACTATATAGATCAGACCAAAATGAGGGAAAAATGAGGAGGAAAGAGGGACAGAGGGACATTGTTCCAAATCAGGGACAGTCCCTCGAAATCAGGGACAGTTGGGAGGTATGTACCTGGCAATACATTTTAATAAGAAAAGTGACTTCTACAGTCAGCAGTATTTTCAAAGGAATGTGTTTGGTGTGAGCAACAGTCATTGGTGCTGACACACTCAACCATGTACACGTTTTTTCTTCAGTGAAAAGAGTGCAGCTTTAGCTCTTCCTGTATTAGAGAATCTAAACCAGAAGAGAAGAAAAATGGCTTTCATGGATTTTAATCTAATGCCACGTACACACGATCAGACTTTCTGGCGGACTTGGTCTGGCGGACCAGAGTCCATCGGACAATTCGGTCGTGTGTGGGCTCCAACTGACTTTTTCTTCCCCAAAGTCCGGCAGCCCTAGATTTAAAACATGCTTTAAGTCTTTCCGCCGATAGTCTGCCGGACCCAGTTTCTGTCGGGAAGTCCGCTCGTCTGTATGCTGGTCTGACGGACCAACTACAATGCAACGGCAACAACAGCACCTGCCCGCGAGAATGTTTCCAGTGCGATCCCATTAGGCCTTTAGGTCCGGTATGGATTTTAAGGGTAACCCCATATGCAAAAAAAAGGGCGTAGGGTTCTCCCCAAAATCCATACCAGACCCTTATCCGAGCACACAGCCCAGCCGCTCAGGAAAGGGAGTGAGGACGAGTTGAACCCCCTGCTGAACCATACCAGGCCGCATGCCCTCAACATGGAGGGGTGGGTGCTTTGGGGAAGGGGGGCGCCCTGCGGCCCCCCACCCCAAAGCACCTTGTGCCCATGTTGATGAGGACAAGGACCTCTTCCCGACAACCCTGGCCGTTGGTTGCTGGGGTCTGTGGGTAGGAGGCTTATCAGAATCCCAGAGCCTCTTTAATAAGAGGGCCCTCGCTCCCGTCCCCCCACCCTATGTGAATGAGTGTGGGGTACATTGTTCACCTGGGGGAAAAAGTGTCAATAAAAAAAACACACTACACAGGTTTTTAGAATAGTATATTAGACAGCGCCGGGGGTCTTCTTCTGACTTTGGGGGTCTTCTTCTGACTTCTCCGTGCTTTCCGGTTATTCTCGCCGGGCTCCTCTGCTATCTTCTGCTCTTTTGCCTCTCTTTTTCTAGCGGAGGAGCCAGGCTTTCTCCTTTGTCTCCGTCGCCACCGTCTTCATCTTCTTCTTCCTTCTTCTGTTCTTCCAATGTTGACACGATTCTCTCTCCCGCTGTAATGCCATGAAAACGGTGTGCTGCAACTTATATAGGGATAAGGGGCGTGGTCACTGGGTGATGTCACACGGTGACCCCACCCATTATGACGTCACAGTCCCAGGGCATTCTGGACAAAGTGTTTCCGAGTATCTCCGAGTGTCTGAGAGGCTCCGAGTGTCTCCGAGCGTCACTGGTGCCCCCGCACCTCTGGCCACATGCAGTACTGCACACCACAGAGGCCTAAATCCTACTTGTTTTTGTAAGACAACGCTGGCAAATCGAGTCAGCATTAAAAATAAAAGCTCGTATTGCTCGGCCGGACCTTCAGAGTGCATTTCAGAGTGCATGCACCAGTGATGTTAGCAGCTGCATGCAGGGTGAATATCTCCTAAACAGTGCACATTTATGAGATATTCATATACAAATCAGGCTTTACCACTGCTTTAAGCCCTAAGATAGTTCTAAAGGCAAACCATTTTTTTACCTTATTGCATTCTCTGCATTAAGGTAGAGAATCTTCCAATACCTGTTCCCCCCACTCTACTCCCTAAATACTTATGCAAGTCTTCGCTCTATTCAATACTGTCCTTTCTGCAGTGCTGTCTCTGGTCAGACAGAAGACTCTGAGAGAAATGGGAGACATAGGCTCCTGCTACTCTTAGTCAAATCCTGTGACGAGTGGTGTGTAGATAGTCTGTACTACCCTCTGAAGGTGGTGTTCGACCGAAGCAGCAATGCAGAATGGGAAGGACGTTGTGAGGAACTTGGTTCTTTGTGGTTACTAACCTCCACTCCATGCTGCACCTTGCTCTCACATGGTAGGATGGCAGGATATGCAGAGGTTCAGCTCTTGAGGAAGGGTGAGCAGGACTCACAATGCCATCATTAGGGGCAACCTTCGCCTTAGTGCCGAAGATTAAT
Organism: Lithobates pipiens; assembly: GCF_037356315.1. Lineage (NCBI taxonomy): Eukaryota > Metazoa > Chordata > Amphibia > Anura > Ranidae > Lithobates > Lithobates pipiens. The sequence continues at coordinate 187,566,061 of NW_027507785.1, read as the reverse complement.
AAACATATATCTATCCAAACGTGGGAGGAGAGTGCCTCACACCTGTACTAGGTCCCCACCCGGCTGATTGCAGAGCTGGCCGTTAACTCCATAAAGGATGTGATGGATGCCCCGGCTGGGCACCTCCGCCAGACCTGTGTCACCTATTCTCCAAATGCACCTGCAACTGGCAGACTTGCCATAACCTGCCCTTAACTCCCCCCCCCCCCCCAATCACGAGGCGAACCACACAGATGGTGAGGGTTAAACATGCAGAGCATAAAAACTGTTTATTAAGTACAAAACATAAACCTTTACACACAGTTAGGGATACTCCCCTTAGTCTTGTCATAGAGGGGGTAGGGGACAAGGAAGTACCAATGGGAACTCAACACTTGTACATTCATACAGAAACTACAGTTGAAACACATAAAGGGATTATGATAAGCAGGCATCCCCTGCCCTGACCTAACATACTTAAACACAATAACAAGAGGGGGGATGGGGAGAAGGGATGCAACATATATAGAGACATAAATACATTATTCCAGTGCCAATGCTTGTAGAAGAAGGATAAGCATGGTTATGCCATAAGCTCCTCAGACAAGTTACGGAGTGATCAGTTTGTGGTGATAATGAAGGCTGGCCCCGTTATGAGAGCCCTGAAAGAATAAATAAAGGCACAATCCTCCCTTACTTTCTATGACACAGTAGTGGATGCTACAAAAGGGAAAGGGAGGACTTTTGGACTTTATAGGCACTGGTACAAAGACTGATTAAATGGATTAAAAAGATATAATTTTATTTACAAAAAACATATGTTACATAGACATATAATTAAAAACAGAAACGGAATAAGTCATATATACTTCAACATTTATCAGCAGAAGATGTTACCATTATTTCTATAGTCAATACAGCCTCTAAAGTCTATACCATGTACCTCTGCGCCATCTCTAATTCAGTCCAGACGTATATATGAAAAAATCTATGACCTTGTAACAACAATTTCTATTGTATCTTACAAATAAATAATCATTTTGTTCTTTTTTTTCTTGCTTTTAAGAATTAGTCATAATTGAGCCCCAGAGGAAGCATTTTTTAATTACGCGAAACATGTCGGGCATGAAGTCAGTATCAGAATTTTACCAACTTTGATGTTTTACCATCTTGTCGTCTACAATACAAAAATGAGGTTATCTAGTAAATGAAGATATTATTTTGTCCTATATTATTGAATGACTATAGAAATAATGGTAACATCTCCTGCTGATAAATGTTAGAGTATATATTACTTATTCCGTTTCTTCTTTTAATTATATGTCTATGTAATATATGTTTTTTGTAAATAAAATTATATTTTTTGAATCCATTTAATCAGCCTTTTGTAGTATTATTTGTAATTTAGGACGCAGCACTTTTTGTAAAAAACTCTTTTAAGGTATATCCACCATACCACTAGGTGTATTGATATACCCATTTCATATTCCCCTTTCCTTTTCAAACAGTAGTGGATGCAGTTTTGTGAGTGCAGGAGGATGCTGAAACAACTATGTCTGTGACTAAGAGACATGAACCGCTACACATAAGGGAAGAGTCCTTGGCACCGTCCCCTCTTTCAGTTATGCAGAACACCATCAGGGAACTAACCCAGAACATGGCATCTATGAGACAAGAAATGTCCACTTTCAAGCAAGAGCTGGACCACCTCTCCAAGGGCAAGCATCTTCTGCAGAGGGACCCAGATGAAGACCAGAAATGCTGGCGGGTGTCATGTTTTGGGCATGTGGCCAAAAACTGTAGCCAGACCGAAAACAAGAGCACCTGGAGCCTGCCGTTAAGCTAGAGGATCCCTGAGTGGGGACAACCCTTGGGAACTGCAAGACAAGGTCCCCACAGGCCAAAGGCTCTGGTTGTACCAAGTCCAGTTGTTGATGCCCTAGTAAATGACTAGATGATCTAATGTTTGATTGACATTAGTTCAGAAGTCACCGTCAAGGAGTAGTCCACACCCAGCTGTTCAGGACTTGGGACCATTTGGACTCCTCCTGGCTGTCTCTGAAGGTGGCCAATAACCTGCCCATGATGATGTAAGGAGTTACCAGAGTGCAGATACAGATAGATGACAATGTAATGAAGTGGTTCAGGTCGCGGTGACCTGTAGTCCTGTAAGTTCAATGGTGCTTATCATTGCCAGCTGGTGGATCTGAATGATCTGGGAAGGCAGGTACAGGGCTGTGGCCTGCAAGCTGCTTGGCTCAATGCGATGAAGGCTTTCGAGGCCCACCGGCGGGCAGCTAGACTACAATCCGGGCAGGTGGGAAGTGTCCACATGCCCCCCAAACAAAAGCTACTCCTAGCCCCTCTGAGGTTGTTTGATCACTATCTGTTGGGGCCCACAAGAGGATGCAAGGGGCCATGGTGATATTTGTCCCCGAAAAGACCTTAGGTTGCCAGGGGGGTAGTTGGAAGCCCACACCTTGTCAAAGTTCCACCAAGGGAAGGTGCTAGTCCAGCTCATAAACATGGTAACCTCCTCAATCCTGCTCCCGAGTCATATTGCCATTGCAGATTTATACATGGTACCCAGCCGCTGAATTTCTGGGACCCAGTGACAGTTGGAAGCTGTGTGCGCCCCGCTGCAAGCTACCATGGCCTCTCTGGACTAAGGACAATACAGACAGTTGCTGGAACAACTGGCCTTTCCCTTCAAGGATTACGCTTTGCCTCAAAAACCTCTTCTCCATCAAATACTAGAAAAACACCTACTGGTTTTCACGACCAGTCTGCAGGATTATAACTGCACTGAGGCAATTGGTCACCCAATCCAAATTGAGGATCCTCCACACATCTGGGAGCAATACCACCATATTCCCCTGACTCTTTGCTAGGAAGTTAAGGACTTGATCAGTAAAATGCTTCAGAGTGGTGTGATCCGGGAGAGTTGCAGTTCATGGGCCACCCCTGTCATTTTTGTATTAAAAAAAGATGCCAGCTTGCGGTTCTACATGGACTATCATAAGTTGAATGCCTGTACCCAACAGAAAGCCTACCCCTTGCTAAGAGTGAAGAAATCACTTGTGATGCTGGGTCATTGTCAGGAAAGGTTCCCTCCACTGGTGATATCGATCATTTGGCGTGCAGTACTGAGATCCACCAGCAGGTGTCTCCTGGCAGTTGGAGCTGTCAGAAGAGCTTTTCCCTGCTGGAAATATGTGGTCATCTTTGGTCCGCAGTACTGGCATCCACCAGCGGAGGGATCCTGGCAGTGTGGAGCAGGTATTACCTTCTGAAGCCAGGCATCGCATGACTGATAGCAACCATAGTATAAATACCCGGCAAGTGCACACACACCTTGCCCTGGTATTGTCCTTGTGCCCTGACCTGCAGCCTGTTAGCCTGATACCTGATCCTTGTTTCCTGCATCCTGCTTCCTGAACCTGTTGCAACCTGATCCATTTCTCCTTGTCCCCCCATCTGCTGACCACCTGTTTATGACCCTGGCCTGGCTTGACTACGATTCTGGTACTCCCTTTTGCTACATATGCTGGTTTGTTTGTTTATCATCACTGTTTGGTTGTTTGGTTTGTTCACTCAGTTTGTATTGGTGGTGTGTTCACATTTATATGCATTTACTTTAATAAATTTACCTTCATCTATTTATGTCTGGTTCACTCTGTTGCAGTCACACAGTTCTGGTCACATCTAGTTTATGACAGTCATACATAATACTTCCCTACACTTGACCTGACGAGTGGCTACTGGCAAGTCCCAGTAAGGGAAAAGGACCAGGAGAAGACAGCCTCTGGACTGTTTGAGTTCAATTGTATGGCCTTTAGGCTAAATGAAGACCCCAGTACCTTTCAACAGTTAACAGAAAGGTGTTTAGTGGATACAATTTTAAGATCTGGACTGGGTGTTCACCTGTTTGGCCCATAACAAGTTTAATTTTAAACACGTTAAAGCAAGTACCGCCTGATGTGTCAGAGAATCCAATATCAGGAAGCTGGGGGAGTAGCCCCAAATCCGGCCAATGTCCAAGTGGTACAGGAGTGGCTTCCTCCCAAGACTATCACCAAGCTCTTTCCCGGGGCTGGTGGGCTATTATGGGTGGTTCATCCCCAAGTCCACACAGATTGCTACACCACTCACGCAGCTGTTAAGCTGTCAATCACCACAGAGAAAAGGGGAATCCTCCACCTCGATCCAGTCCCAGTGACAGGAACCACAACAGTTGGCCTCGATGCTCTGAAACAAAATCTGACATCCACACCCCTCTTGGCCAGGTGTACATGGAAAGAAGTTTACAGGACCTTGAGGGCATCCTGGCCCATAGGCAAAATGGATGTGAAAGGGTGATTGCCTACTCGAGTGAAACCCCAACAATTGCAGTTCCTTTAACCTGGAATTATTTGCTCTGGTGTGGGTCATCATGGAAACATTTGCAGAGTACCTCACTGGAGCAGAGATCAAGTCTTCATGGACAATAATCCTCTCACTTATCTAAAAATGTGGATGGACATGAAAATGTCTATACCCTCTCTTACTATCCGGAATGCCCAGGGGAAGACCTGGACTTGAGTCAGGTGGACTTGGAGGTGGCCCCAGTTCTCCCCGTAACCACATTTTCTTGCTCCCTCAGGGGTCAACAACCAACAGCAGAAATCTGCACCCTTGAGGAATGGGTCCCAATCCAGCAAAGAGATCCCATCCTTATCCAGGTACTTTGTTCCCTTTCACGATGGCATAGACCATCCTTACGGGAGTTCCAAAGCTTTACAGACACAGTGAGAATGAACTTGAGACAGTATGACCGACTCAAGTCCCGAGGCAATATCCTGCAAAATCCCCACTATTAGGGCAGTGGATGCAATGGGCTTGCCAGAAGTGTGCAGCCTGCAGCACACACAAAGCTCCCTCTAAAAAGACCCCCCCAGAAACTTTCAAGCTAGTGACAATGGAATTCCTTACAGATTCCAGCTCTCCCTATGGGTTTTGTTATGCCATAGTCTTTGTGGATTATTTCACCAATTGAATTTCACCGGTGGTAGTCTCTACAAAGGACCAGACAGCCATGACCACAGCTAAGCTATTTTGGAAACATGTGGTTTAGCTGTACAGTTGCCCCAAATGCATACACTCAGACCAGGGTCCGAACTTTGAGTCACAAATACTGTACGAGTTCTGCTTCCTGGTATTTGGAAGTTTCATGCCACACCCTACACCTTAATGGGATCTGTGAATCTTTCAACCGTACTCTGCTGGGAATGCTGCAGACTCTAGAGAAGAGCCACTGGGAATGCTGGAAGCAACATGTGGGGGCTGTGGTCTGGGCCTACAATAAAACAGTGCACAGGGCTACAGGCCTTACCCCACTCTTCTTGATGTTCAGACATTATGGCGGGCTGCCCGTAGACTTCCTGTTGGACTCCTTAAAACGCATGCCCAGTGAGTGGGTTCAGAAGCAGTGGGACCACTTCAAAAAAGGTAAGCAGATAGTTCTGGATAGACATACAGCTTGGCAGAAGATACCACTGCGGATAAACTGCCACCATGACCGGGAGTTGGTAAGGTGGAGTCTGTACACCCCACTGCTGGTGGGGAAGGAGGTTGTGACATTTTTTCCTCGATGACTCCTGTGGTCACAGGGAGATAGTTGCCCAATTGTATGATGGCTCCCCATGTGACTCCAGCGGCCATCTTGCGTCAGGCAATCTATGTAAGGCTTGGGCTCGCAAGTTTGGCACACTTTATGTGAGTGGCTAATGTAAAGACAGGATCCCCGTCTGACTAGGACAGTGTATATAGGTAGGGAAAGGTTCCAGAGGAGCAGGGAAAGGGCAGGAACTATGTCTACCTCTCTTAAGGAAGCCTTACCCTTGTGGTGTGGACTAGCTAGGCCACATTCCGCTCCTCATTACAGATGCTGTCGGTATATTGAAGTCTTCAGACCACTGTTACACCACTCATTACAGATGCTGTCGGTATATTAAAGTCTTCAGACCACTGTCACTTTTCGAAAAAGTCACTCCAGACAGTAGGCATGTGCATTCGTTTTCACCCGAATGCATTTTTGTCCGAATTTCAGGTATTTTCGTTATCGTTTTAACGATAACAAAAGTGCAGAATCCCAAAACGAAAGATCCGGCATAAACAAATGCTTTATTTTCGTTTTCATTGTGACAACAGTTCGATATAGATAGGAGATTCGACATGACGCTGACAATAACAATCTGTGTCTATCGAACCTGTGGTCGAATGTGCCTAACCTTAACTCTATTAGTCCAGGATTATTGTACATAGAGAGAAAATATTTGACATAGAGAGAAAAGATCGCTGCTGGAATTGGGTGGGGGAAGTAAAATAAAAATAATGATGATGATGAATGTTATTGGCTGATTGTAACCAAAGAGGAGGAGCAGTAAAATAGCTAGAACTAAGTACACATGTACAGCCAACTTACTCTCACTTACAATTGCTAGCAGAGAGAGACACACACACTGAATCATTTCATAAGACAGTCAATCTTAGCTGGTCCGTTTGTCAGAGAACCTGAATTATTAAGCAATTAAGCATAAGCACAGCAGCAGAACAATAGTGATGCAAGCTCCAGTTCAACGTAACTTTTTCATAATAATCTGCTGCTATTGTGTTAGTGTTGTGAACTTGATAGTGATACTAGTGTTACTAGTGTTGTAATAGCCTCAGAGGCTGCCCGTATTGTGGGGTGGGGGGGGGGGGGTATTATAGTTTCTATATTATAGATTGAGATTCTATATAGATTCTATATACCCAATCTTATTACCTGTCTGATCAGTGATCACTATCACCAGTCCATTTTCTGTTTAACTTTATACTGAACTATATACATTCAACATGAACGTCAAAGATTCGACAAAGCAGCGAAAAACATGCAAATGTTGAATCTGTGGCTTATGGTGTCTGTCAGAAGTTCTAAGAAGATTCGACAGAGCAGATAAACTATATGGAGTCATACAGTTTAGCTGCTCCGTCGAATCTTCTTTGAACATTTGACAGACACCATAAGCCTTCTATGACAGATTCGCCCTTAATTAATTTGGATTTTCGGGTTAATTTTTTTACGAAAAACAAAACAAATAAAAACAAATTTTGGGAGTAACTAAATAAATGTATTTTTTGGACAAAAACAAAATTCCGAAACATAATATTTCAGTGTGCACATGTCTAACAGACAGGTGTGCCTACCTACCACACTTAAATAAGTTGCATTTGAACTTTTTTATACAATATAACTTTGTGAATTGGACATTGTGTTTTACTACTCATCTCACCATGCTGCGCCTTGCTCTCATTGGGGCATGACTAAGCTATCCTGTGTATGGCTGATGCACACAGCCCAGCTCAGGAGTTCATTCACATGCGTGCTCCCATAGCACATGGCTTGTTATGGGGTCAACCGCAGGAAGAAGGAGTGGCTAGTATTGATGGAGGATTGTCAAAGTAGAGATAAGGGACTGCTCTGAGCAATATCATTAGGCAGAACAGATACGTTTAACCTCTTTTTTTTAATCAAAGAAAAGTTTGCCTTTAAAAATACTTAGAAAGCTAGAGGTTATTGAAAAATGTCATTAAAAATTGTTCATTTGCACTATTACTTTATACATATTAGGAAGTGCTTAACCACTTGGGGACTTTGACCGTATGTAAACATCCTGGGGGACACACTAGTAAACCCTTTAATGTGAGAAATACTGTATAGGATTGTCATTGCTGACATCCATCTGAAAATGGGTGTTGTCTGACTGTAATAGTGACCTACTGGCCTCAGGCACTGAACTGAAACACGCTTGAGGTGATTATAGCTGTATTAGTGCACTTGCAACAGAAACAACTGAGTACTGTCCGTGATACTTTTTTTATTTGCACTAACATACAATATTTTAGGACAAGCTTTTGGGGTATGTCCCCTTCTTTAAGGTCCCAGCAGTACTCTGGTACTGCTTAGACCTTGAAGAAGGGGACATACCCCGAAAGCTTGTCCTAAAAAAAATTGTATGTTAGTGCATATAAAAAAGTATTATGGACTGTACTCAATTGTTTCTGAAGTGAAACAAGTATACAGAAAAGGTCCTTATTTGCATATTGCTAAATATTAGAGACTGAACATATTGCAACTGAGTGTGAGACAGCATCATAAAGAGTAAATTGTACTTTTCAGCATTAACAGCCTTCATGTTTCTCTCATCAAAACATTCTTCAAAGTATATGTGAAGTTCAAGCCCCTCTACATAAACCTTTGTTGAAGGAGCTACTAAGATAGCAAATTAATTGGGCCAGCCGCATTGTGTAAAAATACACTTTACATTTTATCTTCTAAAAGCAGTCAATGTTTGCTTTACCTACAATTATAGTTTTATAAACAAGCAGCCACCATATAAAGTATATATATTAGTAGATAAAAAAAATAATATTGGAAACATTCAAAAATAAAATAGAAAATGTGGATTTATTATCGCATACTTTCTGGAAATATTTTGTGTAGTTAACAAACTTGAAATCCCAAGTAATATATAACTAATAACTTCTCTTTACAGATTGAAATCTCTTTCTCAGTCATTATTATCCAGGTTAGAACTGTATTTATGGATGTTCTTTTTAATATGTCTTATCACAAAAAAAGCTTTTAGATTACAGGCCACACTTCATTGAAAATATAAATTAAAATCACACACATTCATCAATGAAAGGGATGTTCCAATATGCCTTTTTTAATTAACGTCATTTTGTTTTATGATAATTTCTTCTCTAGCTGTCTTCTAAAAAACATTTTAAAAATGCATGAAGTTGGATGCCAAATCCCTATAAGTATGTCTGATTTTATTAAGTGTGCAGAAGCTTATTATCTGTTGTGAAGTCAGTAAAAAACTGTCACTGGGGTTGATTTGCTAAGACTGGAGAATGCAAAATCTGGTGCAGCTCTGCATGGAAACTAATCAGCTTCCAGTGTCAAAGCTTACAGTGTAAGTAAACCCCCCTATCGTTTTCAGCCAAGGAAGCTTCATAGTTTCATAGTTAGTAAGGTTGAATAAAGACACCAGTCCATCCAGTTCAACCTGAGTGAGTGTCTAGAATTGCCCCCATCCCTGTACATTGCACACTCACATTGGTCCCTACCCTCAAGGAGCCCACAATCCAAGGTCCCCATTCATATACTTTGGCCAATTTACCTACCTGCATGTCTCTGGAGTGTGGGAGGAAACCGGAGTACCCAGAGAAAACCCACGCAGGCACAGGGAGAACATGCAGACTCCCGGAAGGTAGCGTTGTGGTTGGGATTTGAACCAGCAACCCTTTTTACTGCTAGATAAGAGTGCTAACCACTACACCACTGTGCCGCTTCTATCTTTGCCTCTGTTTAATCCACAACTGTCATGATGCTGCACATGTGATCAATTATGACACCAGGCATTGGATGGTTTGACAGTTTGGATGAGAGCACAAGCAATGGGAGTGTTACATTTCCGAAAACGTGCAGGAAATAAAGCTTTACTTCCACTTTGAATAAGCTGAAGTTAGAAACTGTTTGGGTGCCATGCACAGCTGCACCAGATTTTGTGCTCTCCAGTTTTAGTAAACCATCCTCACTGTCTTCATGTGGTATTTTTTTAATAACTAATATTAGACAGGGCTAGAGTAATGCCCTGTACAAACGGTCGGACATTCCGACCACAAAATCCGTCTGATTTTTTCCGACAGATTTTGGCCGAAACTTGTGTTGCATACACACGGTTGGACAAAGTTGTCGGAAAATCCAATCGTTCTGAACGCGGTGACGTTCATTGCGTATGACAGGACTACGTAGAGGCCAGTAGCCAATAGATTTCTTCTCGTAATTTATTCTGAGCATGCATGGCACTTTGTCCGTCGGAAATTCTCTACAAAGGATTGGAAAAGTCTGATTGGATTTTAGATCCAGCTCTCTGAATTTCCGACGGAAAAAGTCAGATAGAGCCAAAACACGAGCGGGTTTTCCGACAACATAATCTGATCGGACCATTCCTTTGGAATTTCCGACCGTGTGTACAGTGCATTAGATTTACAGCTATATTGTTAATCCTATTACACACGTAACGAAAATACTCCTGTTCATCAGGAACCAGCCAACTTTCGCCACACGTGTACTAAATGTTCAGCACAAGCTGGTCTAGTAACCTGCTTATGTCGAACGGTCTTATTGGAAAACCAGCTGAGGAGCTCCTTGTCAGAATACAATAGAACAGCGGAAGAAATCCCCACATCACACATTGTTGTGTTAATGTGGGGATCTGTAATACTTTCTTTAATGTTCAACCAACTTGGTTGAATGAAAAACAACTGAATGTGTATACCCTGCTTTAGAAGTACGTTTCAAACAGAGTTTGGCTATTTTTAGGTCTAATCTTAGGCTCTATGCACACTGGGCTTTAAAAAATGTCAGTTCCCTTGGCAGATAAAATTCTCCTATAGAGCGCTTTTTGTACAAATGTTAGAAGAATTTAGGAGAGTTTTGTGGTTTTTTTTCTGCCAGAAAGCTCCAATCAGAAACGCAAACCAGAAAGGTTTTTTTTTTCGGCCTCTAAACATTGAGTTTAAATTATGCCGGTAATCGTATTAATGTGCATGGACACATAGGATATTATTGAGCTGCTTCTAACAGGCAGAACACAAGACCCACTTTCTATTATATCATTGTTTGATCTATATTGAATATGCCTTTATTTTTCTGCTTTATTATTGGGTTTTATTTATTGATGCTGATATTATTTGTATTACTTTATTGTTCGCTTTGTGAAATTTATGGTCAAAGGTTTTGCACACTTTTTTTGTTAATTATTTAATATATAAAGCTGAAACACTTTTTTTTTGTTACTTTTTGGAAAGAGTGTGGAAGGATAGACCTTCTGTCAGGTATTGCTGTCTGTGTCTTCCACTAGTGACCTCTGGCAACAGAACTGAAAGTGAAAAAAAATCCAACATTCTGAGCTGTTATCAGAACATGAGTAGGAGGACCAATGGGGACATTTGTTATAGAACAACAGTCTAGAATTTACAGAGCAGGAAGTGAAATCTTCATATAGTGGTACCCCTACAGGACCCACTAGTTAGTATGGGTCCACTGCTCTTGCACAGCCCATTGGGAAGCATCACCCTCACTGACACCACCAGTATATTTTTATGTAAACCTTAAAAAGCACACAAGAATTAGACTTACAAATCTATGAAAGAATAACTGAATATATGGGCAAGTTAAAATCAACAGGCATGAGCATAATATTGAGTACACAATCAGCTTCACAGGGTCCATTGTAAAGATTTTAAATTCCAGCATATACTGTTACCCCAGTGGCATAAACAGTAGCTCTCCAAATGAACTGCCCCACGTGACCAAAAAGTAAACAGGGATCAGGCTATGTTTTCAAGCAAAGGCACTAGGTTTTTGTGCTTGTCGGTTCGTATCTGTTCTTCAGTGCGTGTTGTCAGTTCGTTCCTGTCTTTCGGTGCATTTTATTTATAGTTCGCTTCTGATTTTCAGTGCGTTCTTGTCCACTCATTTCTGAATTTCAGCTTATTCTTGTCGGGTCCTTTCTGATTTTCAGTGTGTTCCGTCAGTTCATTGTGAGCAGCCGTTTGTATATTAGCCATGTTGCGGTTACGTACTCGTCGTAGATTTCGTGCTGTGCAGGGGCTTGGCATTGGGGTCCTTACTTTGACCCAAGCCCAGTTCATGAACAGGGTGGGGAGGAGTTCATGGACCAAGAATTGGTTGCGCCAGCATAACCAATTCTCTCACATGCCTTTGCTACGAGAGATCCGTGAGAATAACAATGATGATTTCAGGAATTATCTCTGGATGATGGACCCCGTTTTTCACCATTTGTTGGCTTTGCTGTCCCCTTATATTATGTAGCGGCCATAACCCTTGGCAGGGCGGCCTTAACTTTTGGGCTTACCGGTTACCTCGGCTTGGCCGGTTTTTACACATCTAGGGGTTCCCAGAGTTAGTACCCAACAATTTTGGACGCTGACACCATAAAAGTCCTTTAGAAAAGGTTTTTATTTGCAGGGGTAACATCCAACAACAAAGTCTCGTATGGGAACAGAGGGCAAGGGTGAAGAAGCTCAGGCACTTTGAACTGCTAATATAAGAAAGTCTCTAATACCACCCAGAGAGTAGCCACTCACAGCTGGGAGCTTCAAGGCTGAACAAATCTCTAGCCAGAGATTATGGCAGTCAGCACTTTGATCCAGAACTTGTGAAATCTTTGACCTTAAGTAACTGGTAACTAGTGATGGACGAACTTCCGACGGGACGTTTCGCGAACGCGGACCGCAAATGCGGCCGATAGTTCGCGAACCGTAACGTTCGCGGCGGGCCCCATTGACTTCAATGGGAGGCGAACTTTGTAAACCTACAGGTCAAATTTGCAGCCACAAAATAATTACTAGCTGTGCAAACATAGTCCCACCACATGGCCAATGACATAACACATGTATGAGGTGAATCTGGGATCGACAACTACAAGCATTATTTTTTTTATATGTGAAATTGTGACAATTTAGGACTGTGGAGCGCATGAAGGCAATGGAGGAGAGGGAAGGTCAGAGTAGGCAAAGAAGAGGGTGCAGGAGATGATCACCAGCAGCGTGACATACAGCAATGACACCTGCACCGTGATAAAGTGATCTGACACCAGCACCGTGATAGAGAGCACTGACATCAGCAGCGTGACATACAGCAATGACACCTTCACCGTGATAGAGTGATCTGACACCAGCACCGTGATAGAGAGCACTGACATCAGCAGCGTGACATACAGCAATGACACCTTTCATTGTGATAGAGTGTTCTGACACCAGCACCGTGATAGAGAGCACTGACATCAGCAGCATGACATAAAGCACTGACACCAGCACCGTGATATACAGCACTGACACCAGCACCATGATAGAGAGCACTGACATCAGCAGCATGACATACAGCAATGACACCTGCACCGTGATAGAGTGATCTGACACCAGCACCGTGATAGAGAGAACTGACATCAGCAGCCTGACATAAAGCACTGACACCAGCACCGTGATATACAGCACTGACACCAGCACCGTGATATACAGCACTGACACCTGCACCGTAAGCAGCCCCAGGAGGAAGTCAGCATAGCACAGGGATGGTTGGAGCCCCTGCTAATGTGCATAGCACAGGGATGGTGGGAGCCCCTCATAATGAGCATAGCACAGGGATGGTGGGAGCCCCTCATAATGAGCATAGCACAGGGATGGTGGGAGCCCCTCATAATAAGCAGCCCCAGGAGGAAGTCAGCATAGCACAGGGATGGTGGGAGCCCCTCATAATAAGCAGCCCCAGGAGGAAGTCAGCATAGTACAGGGATGGTGGGAGCCCCTCATAATAAGCAACCCCAGGAGGAAGTCAGCATAGCACAGGGATAGTGGGAGCCTCAGAAATGTCTTGATATGGATCGGAAAATAATTCCTGTGACTCAAGCGGAAGGTATGTGGTGGTGGTGGTGTTGTTGGTGGTAGTGTCTTTGGGGGTGCACATAGCAGAGAGTGAAGAAGAGGGTGCAGATCGAGAGGATGAGGAGGGTGCAGAAGAGTAAGGCTGAGTGAGCCAGTCAACAAATTATGGTGCTTCCTTTGACGTAATCTCACGCACCTTCTGCAATTTCCCACTTTGGCTCAAGCCTGTTGCTCCTGCCCTACCCCTACCACCCCTGCGGAAGGGCCTGCCTCTTCCTCTGCCTGTCATTTTTTAAATGACCCTGTGACAAAACTCTCAGTCCCTATACTGATAAAGGACTGCTGCAGAATAGGGCAGCAGTCAGCAGTAGTGCACCTCAACCCTATATATTGTGGACCTATACCAGTCCTTAAGGAATAGCAGACTGTACCTCACTCAACCCTATATACTGTAGTACGCTATACCTTACCAGTCCTTATAAGGACCTTTGTGGAACTAGTAGGTTGTGATTAGCAGACTGTACCTCAGTCCCTATACTGATAAAGGACTGCTGCAGAATTGGGCAGCAGTCAGCAGTAGTGCACCTCAACCCTATATATTGTGGACCTATACCAGTCCTTAAGGATTAGCAGACTGTATCTCACTCAACCCTATATACTGTAGTACACTATACCTTACCAGTCCTTATAAGGACCTTTGTGGAACTAGTAGGTTGTGATTAGCAGACTGTAACTCAGTCCCTATACTGATAAAGGACTGCTGCAGAATTGGGCAGCAGTCAGCAGAAGTGCACCTCAACCCTATATATTGTGGACCTATACCAGTCCTTAAGGATTAGCAGACTGTACTTCACTCAACCCTATATACTGTAGTACACTATACCTTACCAGTCCTTATAAGGACCTTTGTGGAACTAGTAGGTTGTGATTAGCAGACTGTACCTCAGTCCCTATACTGATAAAGGACTGCTGCAGAAATGGGCAGCAGTCAGCAGTAGTTCACCTCAACCCTATATATTGTGGACCTATACCAGTCCTTAAGGATTAGCAGACTGTACCTCACTCAACCCTATATACTATAGTACACTATACCTTACCAGTCCTTAGAAGGACCTTTGTTGAACTAGTAGGTTGTGATTAGCAGACTGTACCTCAGTCCCTATACTGATAAAGGACTGCTGCAGAATAGGGCAGCAGTCAGCAGTAGTGCACCTCATCCCTATATATTGTGGATCTATACCAGTCCTTAAGGATTAGAAGACTGTACCTCACTCAACCCTATATACTCTAGTATGCTCTACCTTACCAGTCCTTAGAAGGACCTTTGTGCAACTAGTAGGTTGTGATTAGCAGACTGTACCTCAGTCCCTATACTCATAAAGACTACTGCAGCAGAAGGGCAGCAGTCAAGTATAATATTCTTTCTATATTTGGAAGAAAGAATATTATACGTGTACAAGCCTATTACCATACCAGTCCTGAAAAGAACCTTTGTGGACCTAATAGTAACAGCTACTGATTAAACTGACTGTTCCTCACTGCCACACACAGCTTCCTGTCTGTCCCTATTTAAACTGACAAAACACAGGCTGCTGCAACAATAACTTGAATAGCACTCAAAACTATATCCTGTACTACTTTACCATACCAGTCCTGAAAATGACTTTTGTGGACCTAATAGTAACAGCTAATGATTAAACTGACTGTCCCTGCTGCACACAGCATGCTGTCCCTCTCTCTACACTGACAAAAGACAGGCTGCTGCAACAATGACTTGAATAGCAGTGCCTCAAACCTATATCCTGAACTACACCTAACACCTATACCATACCAGTCCTTAAAAGAACTTTTGTAGACCTAATAGCTAGCGATTTGGGTCACTGCAGTCTCTCCCTGCTCCACACAGCAACCTCTCCCTATAGCAGTGTTTCTCAATTCCAGTCCTCATGGCCCACTAACAGGTCATGTTTTCAGGCTTTCCATTATTTTGCACAGGTGATTTGATCAGTTTCACTGCCTTAGTAATTACCCCAGCTGTTTCATCTGAGGGAAATCCTGAAAACATGACCTGTTAGTGGGCCATGAGGACTGGAATTGAGAAACACTGCCCTATAGTGACATACGAAAGAATGTAAAATGGCCGCCGGATCGGGTCTATTTATAAGTTAGGGGGAATGTCCAAATGTCCATGTGCTGTAATGTCTCAATTGGCTGTCCTGTACCACATGATGGATGTGTCATCATAGGTCAAAGTTCTTTTACACAGTAAACACGTAAGTCCGCCGGGCGAACAGCGGCAATAGTCCGCCGATCGGTCTCCTTGACAGTCCTGTAAAAAGCGTGAATTTGTCAGTGTCCTTCACAACTCAGCAACCAGGCACTTCTCGGGATGCCAGCTTATTGGCCCTCCTCCGAAGAGTACTCCCCCGGTCGCTTACACGAGCTGCAGTGCCCCTCCAAGCCGAGAGCACACCCGGACGCCTTGAATCCTCCCTCAGTTACTGCGCCTCGGACCAGCCGGTTCCGAGACTCGGGAACAGACGGATCCCTACCCCAGACCAGGTGGGTCCATTGGGGTTAGCCAACTGAAACATGTTGAGGAGCGACGAACGCTCCCGTGACCGGGACCCCTCGTGGGGCTACCCCAGTCCAGAATCAGGAACAGACCACTAAGGCCTCACGAACGAACCTGGAACACGTGACTTCAACATTTTAAGTACCCTTCCTCAGACACCTCAGCAGGGCCCGGCACACCCACTGATTGGCTCCAGGGAAGTTGATACCCAAAATGTCCAACCAGGCCTGGTTCTGAGCCTGTCATGTGCACCTAACTATACACATGAACAGGCAGAACTCTAACACAGCCCAGCCAAACTGATGTCAAAGTTAAACCTACACAATTAACCCTCAGAACCCCTTTACTGTTCTGAGGAAAAAACTACATTTGTACATTACAGTCACTTTGTTCAAAGTGTCATTGCTACAATTATCAGGCAGGACACCTGCATGCGGCAAGCCATCACTCCATAGCAGGGGCTAGTTGCTACTTTGCGGTAATTGGTGACTGGGAGAAGTCTGCAGGACATCAAGTTCTTGACAAGCATCTCCCCCCAGGCTCTGGGGATCATTATTCCAGAGACCAGTTCTGCCATCATTCAGGTCCTGCAGAAGGATTATATTAAAGCGGAGCTCCACCCTAAAGTGGAACTTCCGCTCATTGGAACCCTCCCCCCTCCGGTGCCACAATTGGCACCTTTCAGGGGGGAGGGGGGTGCAGGTACCTGTACAGTACAGGTATCTGCACCCAGTTCCGGCGTAGATTCTGCAGAAGCTACGCCCCTTTCCGCAGAATCTATGCCCCTTTCCGAAGGTCCCCCGCTGTCTGCTGGGAAACACACGGATCCCAGAGACAGCGGGGACCATCCTTATTGTGCAGCACGACTCGCGCATGCGCAGTAGGGAACCGTGAAATGAAGCCGCAAGGCTCAACTTCCTGGTTCCCATACCCAAGATGGCGGCGGCAGCACCCGAGAGACGATCAAGAGTTCGGCTTCGGGTGCCCACATCGTGGGCGCGGTGGGCGGGTAAGTGTCATTATTTTAAAAGTCAGCAGCTGCAGTATTTGTAGCTGCTGGCTTTATAAAATAAAAAAACGGCGGACTCCCGCTTTAAGGTAAGTTTTCTCCTTTAACATCACATTCTATGTATTTAAAGTTTGCTAATGTATTGTATTTCTTTTATCATTCCCTAATTACCGTGATTGTAATATGCTGTTAATGTCCCCTTTATCCTCATGCATGCTGGGATTTTTTTTAACTTATTTTTTGTCCTTCATGCATATTTGCCTTCACTAACCTCCCCAGCATGCTATCACTTAACAATATATTTTGTGAGCTCCATAGTAGTGCTTTGCCCTAAACACCCCTATAATGTGTTTAAATGTTATTTGTGTCCTTAAATTCAGGCAGAGTACTAGAGGCTTTTTTTTTGGATTCCCAAAATCATTTGGAACCCTCCCTCCCCCCAACTGATAAATCAACCAATACCAATCCTCTATCTGCTGACTTTGCCAAACCCATATGCACTATACCTACCTCTTTTGTGTTCATATTTATGGATGAATTCACCAAATCATGTAGTGAAAGGTCCTGCCTGAATACTTTCATATGGTACTGTTTAAAGTTTTGTTCTCCTATTATCTTGATAGATAATTGCAGAATGTAAGAATGTGCTTCAATTTGGAGAGTGTGTATTCATATTTTTTGATTAGGACACATATCTTTCCAGTGGGCTGTCAATAGTGTAAGTAATGAGGGGCTGGCCAAAGTAACATACATTATGTATGCATTCAGCTCTCAATGGAGTGGAGAGGGTTACCAGTTCAAAACATCTACCCACCTCCCCCTAAAATGTTTACAATGGGCCATGGGGGGGGGGGGGGGGATCTATTAAGTGGACCTTATACTTTTGTCTTTAAATACTCCTTAAAATAAATGTTATACTAATGTTGGCCAAGAATGTTTGTGTCTAATCTGTTAAGCAATGTTATGTGCAAAATTACTCATTTGTTTTTTCTTGTTTGACACCACAGTTTCCTTCAACGCCACAGGAACGGCAGACTGTGACATACCACTTTGCCGATCGTTGGGACTTTCCCAACTGTGGAGGGGCAATTGACTGGAAACACGTCCACATAATCCCACCCCCCAACTCAGGGTCATGCTATTAAAAAAAAAATTAGAAAAGTAAAAATATACGATCAAAATGTAATTTTTTTGTGTATTTTAGATTCTCCCTGAAACATCAATGATGTTCTTAATTTTTTGTTGAACATCATTAATGCTTTCCTTTATATTTTCTAAATCACGATTGCACCCCATTATCTCCCTGATGAGGATCTAGGTCCTTTCACTGAAAGTGAAATGAGAGTCTTCTTCCACAAAATCCACATCATCTAAAAATAAAAAAAACACACCATGTATTATAAATATGCAGGCATCCATCAATTACCTGAAGCTGTGGTCTCAGACACTCACCTGTTGTGGTGACTATTTCGCCCACTTCATAAACGTCTTTTCCTTCTCATCCTCGGGTTGTGTTTTGGTTACTTCCCCTTCTTTATGGGGGTTGTGGGTTCCTGGTCTCCTCAGATGGCTCAAGTCCTTTCTCCCCTATGTGAATTAAAAAAAAGTATACTTAGCACACAGATATTGGAGGCAAGAAATAGTAATATGGAACATTGCTTGGAAGTATCATACGATTGTCTTTTTTGGCAGAGTTCCAAGCTGAAGACATTTTTAGTTCCTTTCTAAAGCTGGAATACTTACCTTTTTTGTACAAGTTTCACACATGGAAACACCCCTAGTATCCACTGGAGCACCTGTGTGGGACACCCTAAAAAGTTTGTTTTGGTGTCCCTCACTAGTGCTCCTGCGTCCAGATGTGTATACAGCTGCTGAGTCCCCTCTCCTTACACTAAATCAGTTTTCCATTTCATTCTAGTTACAAACCCATCTAGACAAACAACTTCTTTTAATACAAATACGGTAGGCCTGAACAAATGTAGTTAACCTGCATCTGCACAAACCATCTTATAAGTGGGCGAATGTTTCCTACGACTGATTACTGTGCCCATGAACATGAAAGTTGCCATTTTAAACTGCACAACAGTAAAGAAAAGCACATGGAGCAGCATGCAGGTAATAATAATAATGGGAACACACGACAACTACTTGAAGAACTCTCTTGATCTTTCTGTACTGATCCTGCTTCCTCAATTTGAGGTCTGACCATCGTTTCCTCAGTTGATCCTTGGGTCGACGTACCCCAAAATTCCAAAACGGACTCTTCACAACTTTAGTCATGATCTTGGCCCTTTGGGTTTGGGTATGGTCCATACTTGGTAAAAAAAAAAAAAAAAAGAGGATTAACGCTGCGCTAAAAATGATTTTAATTAATTATAATTATGTATGATGAAAAAAGCAGCTAGCACTGGAGTCTGGATACAATAACTCAAATTACTAAAGTGCAGAAATGTGCAGCGCTGATGATAAAATTACCAAACAAAATTTTATTAATTATCCCAACGAAATGACGTAGAATAAATACCAAATTTCACGTTTTATTTATTTCATGTCACTTTGGTGGGATAATTATTATTGTTATTTATTTCACATCACTTTGGTGGGATAAGTATTTAAATAAGTATATACATTTTTTTTAAATTTATTAATTTAATTTATTTGGTATTTATTCTACGTTATTTTGGTGGGATAATTAATTGTTTGGTAATTTTATCATCAGCGCTGCACTTTTTTGCACTATGGTCCATGCTTTCCATCATAGTCGGCCCTCTTCAAGATCTCCACCGTCTCCACCATCTCTACAAAGGACATATTTGAGGCCTTAAATCTCCTCCGGGATTGGAATGTTTGTGGCTCTGGGCTTTCCCCGTTGCTGCTTTCCTCTGCATGCACCTGCTCTGTCTTCACCATGTTCTCTACCCACTGTGCCAAAAGAGAAGGGGCAGGGAATACACTAGAACGAATGTCAGGGGTGGGCAGAGTTTCATGCATGCGCAGTGTATATAAAGCGAAACACGCCTGCGTCTTGCGTATGATCTGTGAGTGAAGGAGGGAGTATCGGAAGTTACGATCGTTATAATGGAGGTACAAATTTAACTTGGTGCAACAGTGGCCTATACTGCTTCTAGATTGAGGGCTATATTGGGTCAAGATTAGGAGAGTTTAGCCTGACATTAGGGTTTGTCTTGTGTTGTGTCTTGCAGAGAAAATGGATGGGTTCAGAGACCACAGCTTTCTCCCCATCTTCATAGACAAGTACAGGGAGCTGCCCTGTCTGTGGCAGGTCAAACACCCCCATTATAATAACAAAATAAAGAGGCAGGCAATGATGGAGAAACTGCTGGAGTTGGTGAAGCCACAGGTCCCCATGGCAGACATTACCTATTTTAAAAAAATGGTGGGCTGAGGAGCACATATAATCATGAGCGTACTAAGGTCTAGAAATCCATGCAATCAGGAGCAGCAGCAGATGATATTTATGTACCCAAGCTGTGGCACTATGAGAGACTTAATTTTCTGGCAGACCAGACTGGGCCAGGAAGGGGAGTAATGTGGAGGAGGCAGCTGATTAGGGAGGCTAATGCTGCCCTCAGAACCCCCCTCAATCCTCAATAAGCCTTTGCCTCCATGGCAGCCTGCAAAATGAAGCACATGGAGGAGGGCCAACACCTCTTGTGTGAGGAAATCATGTATCTCACATTAAATAAGGGGTTGAGGGGACAACTCACAACCAAAACCCACCTGTGTGAGTTTGACCATCCTCCTCCTCCTCATCCTCCACCTCCAACACCACAGCCACAGCCTGGAAGCAAGCATGGAAGCAAGACAAGAGTGTGATGGCCTGGGTTCAGTCTGGTCTGGCAAAAGATGCAGGCTGTTATATGACCACAGCCTGGGGACATAGATGTTATCTGCTGCTGTTCCTGATCTCTTGGAGTCCTAGACCGGATTGTGCACACTATTATATGGACTACTCAGGCCACCAATTTTGTCTGGCAAATAGTTGATGTGTGCCCTGGGGAAGAAAGGGTTCACCAATTTCAGTAGTTTCTCCAGCGGTGCCTTCCTCTTTATTTTGTTATGACCCAGAATAAATGGTTATTTGATTTTTAGAAATACTTGCCTATGTGTTTTACTTCAAAAAGGACAGTTTGTTTGTGAGTAGGCAGGTACATTTCTAAAATACATTGTCAAATTAACAAGGGAGACCAACACCATCCAACCTCCTTGAAAAATACAAGATAATAGTGGTGTTGTGGTAACTTTTTTTATTTTTTTTATTTTTTTTTGTGGTTGAACTTGATGGACATGTGTCTTTTTTCAACCTGACTAACTATGTAACTTGACACACAAAACAAAAAAAAAGGATTTGTGAGATCACAAAAAAAAAAGGAGATCTTGATTAAAAAATTCACAAAAAAACACTATAAAAATTAAAACAAAAAATATTCTGGAGATCTGATGAAAAAAAATAAAAAATTCAGGAGATCATGAGAAATAATAAAGAAATCAGTTTGTCAGAACTCTGTGTGAATATCAGCAGCAAAACAACTTCATACTTCAAGCATTATAACGAAGAAGAGAATGCGCTGCATTAAAAGATTTAAAAATTTTCACTGTGACGAATGTGCTATCTCCATTGCAAATGCTAGTTTTACCAGAACGAGTGCTTCTGTCTCATAATTCATTCTGAGCATGTGTGGCACTTGCGTCGGCAATGTATACATACGATCGGAATTTACGCAAACGGATTTTGTTGTCGGAAAATTTGAAATCTAGATCTCAAATTTTGTGTGTCGGAAATTCCGATGGAAAAAGTCTGATGGAGCCTACACACAGTTGAAATTTCCGACAACAAGCTTCAATTGAATGTACGCGGGATAACTGTAGTCCATCTGCATTGCACTCTGTTTAAAGCATTAGATTGGCAGGTTAGCAAGCCCAGCCCGAGATCTACCAGTGAGCTGTCTGCGATCTATTGGTTGCTGACCCCCGCCCTACACTATCAAAAATTATGAAAATGGTTTTGGATTTACATATAATTAAAGTTTTGTGTATTTATTGGTTTACAATTTCTGGGGAATTAATTTGTAAGAATTGATTTCCAATGTATATATATTCAGGGAATATACCAAAATAAAGTTATCTCTATACTAAAAAGAGGCATTCCAAAATGATTCAGGTATAATGTGCTGTATGAAATACATAAATGCCTAAATGGATGCAGTGTATGGGACAATCTGTCAAACTGAACATAAGATGAAAAATGCATTGGCAGCTGTTATCTCTAGCAAAACCTGTATATCAAAGTTATAAGTAGATAAGAGATAAAGGCATCTTAATATATGACCATGTCAGGGGTAAAGTTACCATCACATCCCTAATGCCGTGTACACACAGGCGGACAGCAAAGGTCCGACGGAACAAATCCATCGGACAATTTGACTGTGTGTTGGCTTCATCGGATCTCTGCTGTAGAAAAATCAGACGGACTTTAGATTTAGAACATGTTAAAATCTTTCCGACGGACTCAAGTCGGATGAAAAATGACGCTAGGGCAGCTATTGGCTACTGGCTATGAACTTCCTTATTCTAGTCCGGTCATACGTCATCACGTTCGAACCCGTCGGACTTTGGTGTGATTGTGTGTGGCCAAGTCAGTTCGTTCGGAAAGTCTGTCGGAAGTCCGCCGAAAGTCCACCGGGAAGACCGTCAGACCTAGTCTGACAGAAAGTCTGGTTGTGTGTACACGGCATTATAGTTATCCTCGAATCCAATCTTTTCCAAAAATATAAATGGGAAATGAAATCAGAGTGGGACTTTTGTTCAATGTACTGTAACCTATGGCATATAATAAAGTATTTAAAACATGGCATCTGATTGCTAGTGGTTACTATACTCTTGAGTGGTTGCTCTTTTTTATTTATTAAAGTGGTTCTAAAGCCTTAAGATTTTTTACTTGAATACATTCTCTGCATTTAATTAAAACAACTTGTGTCTGGGACCCCCCAAAGCCACCTCTTATAAACATCTGAGCACAATCTCAATCCAGCACTGTTCAGGAGAACATCAGCTCTCTCTGCTATCTTCCTCCTCACAGAACAGAATGATAGCAGCGGGAACCATTGGCTCGCGCTTCTGTCAATCAAATCTTATGGTGAGGGAGCAGAGGTCAAGGCCCCACTGTCTGTGTCTAAAGATGGAGGCAGCGGGGCTCGGGATCAAGCCTGCATTAGTACACCTATAGAAAGCAGCTTCCTATAGTGGGCACTGGCCGAACAGAGGGAGCCAGGAATGCAGACGGGGGACCCCAGAAGAAGAGAATCAGGGCTGCTCTGTGATAAACTATTGCACAGAGCAGGTGAGTATAACATGTTAATTTAAAGAAAAAGATTTAGAATCATTGTAAGCCTATTAGCATGCTTGACAGCTATTCAGTTCTCAAAATGTAGATGTAGATTTTTAACTATGACAGTAAAGTAATTATAAACTTACCATCCTATTTCATTCCTCTAATCAGAAATCTGATGCGATGTGTAATTTATTAAAGTGTTACTAAACCCAGTAATATGAATATAGTTCATCTCTCCTAACCCATACCCCCCCCCCCCCCATGCCCACAACTTATAAATCTTCTTTTTACATTCAAATATTGCCACTATATACCTTTTTGGATGATCTGTATACCATTGTCAGTGATAAATTGCACAGTTTCTCCAGTGCTGAAAGTTCAGGTAGGAGGAGATTTCTACTTCAGCCTGTATACATGCCCACATGTGTAATGCCAATATCATGTGACCTGGCTAGCTCTGAGAACAAGTAATTATTCTCTTCAGCATAAAATACACAACTGAGCATGTGCAGGTTGGCTACTATTCCAGTTAGCTGGCTTTCCCCAGATAGACAGTGCAGGAGGGGGTGGATCTGTTCATAAAGGATAAAACAGCCTTTTTACACAATACAGATGATTAACCCCTTAAGTTTCACAGTGAGTATACCAAGCATGCTATGCTGCATATACAGACAGATTTTACTGTTGTGAGTTTAGTAACGCTTTAAGGACCATGAGGATTGATTTACTAAGACTGGAACGTGCAGAATATAGTGCAGCTGTGCATGATAGCGAATCAGCTTCGAACTTCAGCTTTTTCAATTAAGTTTAAAAAAAAAAAAAAAAACTGGAAGCAGCTTGACTTCTATGCAGAGCTGCACCAGACTTTGCACTCTTCAGTTTTAGTAAATCAACCTGACTGTACTTAAGATATGAAGATTGTTCTTGGAAATACCTTGTCAAATAAGTTGCTTTATATTCATGTTATTTAATGCTGTGTTGTGGTTGTAAAATCTCAGACTTATAATAACCTTTTCATTACAGGTCTTAGAATTCGGCTCTTCAATTTTTCACTGAAACTTCTAAGCTGTATGCTGTATATAGTGCGTGTCCTTCTAGATGACCATTCTGGAAATAAAACATGGTAATGAATATATACGTTAATATGGAACATTTCCTACAAGGTTATCTGTACTTAAAAGGTTACAAGCTGCAAATTTTAATTCTATATACTGGTATTAAAATTGTGTCAGTTGAGATAACATGTATTAACCACTTGCCGACCAGCTCATGCAGATATACTGTGGCAGGTCGGCTCTCTTACGCGAACTGACGCACCTGTACATCGGTCCGTGAAAGGAGCATAGCTGCAGGAGCGTGCCTGCTGGTCCCATGCACTTGATGTCCACTGGCGACCCGCGATTGTGGTGAGGAGAGGCAGAATGGGGAACTACCTATGTAAACAAGGCGATTTCCTGTTCTGCCAGATTACATGACAGAGATCTATTGTTCCCAGTGATCAGGAACAGTGATCTCTGTCAAGTTCCACTAGGCCCACCCCCCCTACAGTTAGAACACACGCAAGGAAAACACTCGATTGCCCTCTAGTGTTAACCCCTTCCCTACCAGTGTAATTTTTGCATTGACCAGTGTATTTTTATAGCACTGATCAATGTAATAATGTCACTAGTCCCCAAAAAGTGTCATTTTGGGTCAGATTTGTCCGCCGCAATGCCGCAGTCCAGCTAAAAATCACAGATCGCCACCATTACTAGTAAAAACAATAAAAAATAAAAAAAAAGTCCCTAATTCTATCCTGTAGTTTGTAGACGCAACAACTTTTGTGCAAACCAATCAATATACGCCTATTGCGATTTTTTTTTGCAAAAATATGTAGAAGAATATATATATATATATATATATATATATATATATATATATATATATATATATATATATATATATCAGCCTAAACTGATGAATACTTTTTTTTATTTATTTGGATATTTATTATAGCGGAAAGTAATAATAAAAAAAAATCTTTTACATTGTTGGTATTTTTTTGTTCATAGCGCAAAAAATAAGAACTGCAGAGGTGACTTGGAAATTGTAAGCTTCTCCTTATAATCAAATAATTTCTTTGCACTTAAAAGCACAAATACATGTATAATAATGGGAAAGCTTGCTTGTATATCTCCAAGTAACACAGACACAGATGCTGGTATCTGGTTGAACTTAGCAGAATCCTCCATAGAATGCTCTACTGCCTTTATTTATACTGTAAACATGAATAACAAAGGAAGGTGGTGGCTTCAGAATCAGACAATCAGACACTTGTATTCTTTCAAAATAACCAATCGCACACATGTAACTATTCAAATAGAATTACATTAGTGATGTGTGCAGATGGTCGTGTGCAGAGCCTTGCGGCAGGCATCCTATTTGAACACTGCTTACAAGGCTCTGAACACGATCGTGTGCACACTGCCACTGCTACCAATGATGCAAGCCATACTCTATCATGGCTCAGTGGGCCATAATTTTGTATGGTTATGCTACGGTTCCCATGTACGCAGATCTGCTTACTAGGAGCGTTAATGCAGTCACCATGAATTGACCAGTCCCTTAGTGAGGCATGAATGAACATCCTTAAAAGAGCAAACAGATCTGCTGTGTCCACGGGGAGGTTTCAGCAGTCAATGGTCTTCCACCAACGTCTGTATGTGCGAATACGCTCGCATGAGGGTATTACAGAAAAACTGACACTGGGGGACATCTGACAACATACATTAATAAAAATGTCCACAACAGAGGTGATCAAATACCACCAAAAGAAAGCTCTATTTGTGGATAAAAAGGACTGGCTCGTTGGCTGGCAATACTAAATGCTGTGAAATTTTTGAAATTTTTAATTTGTTTTTCTTTCGGTGAAGCAATGAAACATTGCAAATCCCTACATTATATATTTATTTTACTCCAGGACTATATCATTGTAACTGCATATTTATTAGTTGCCACCTATTCAACAAATAAATCTGTCTCCCCTAAAATATTTGGACAATGTACAATATTACAAACAAACAAAAAAAGGAAAAAAAATATAAATTCCTTTTTTTCTTATGTTTAAAGCTGTCATGTGGCAGCTATGAAAGGTGAGGATGGAATCTCCATATGACAATCTGCAGCTAATGTCATATAATCTATCCGCTGTCATTCAACCTGTGCAGGGCTGGGTGAGGGGACCGTTTTTTCTGATGCTGTTATGACACTTGCTTACCACAGTACTAGAGGTGTATTAGTGATTACTTTTCAAATCATGGGAATCCTCTAAAAAGCAATGATGCACACTACTCCCTTATTGTGATAAATAGATTCTTGTCACATGATCAAACCTTTGCCACTCAAACTGTGCAGGGCAGGAAGGGGACATGTATTGACACGCCATCTGTAAGCATAAAGTATTCTAGCTGCAAAGTAGAAGACAGAGACGCAAACGGAACACGCTAGGACAGACCTGCTTTTGTGCCTAGCGTTTTTATATGAGAAGAACTCAATATGTACAATGTTAGTGACAAAGGAAACTAAATCAAGGTTCACATAAATAAATGTACACAAAGTAATGTCTGTAAAATGTTAGAGGAACATAATATGCATAAATAAAATAAAAACATTTTAAATGTCCAACCAAAAAGCAATCCAAAATTTTCTCAAGGAAAACAGTGTATATTTTTGTTAATCTAGATGCAATCCCCAACTGGATAACTTTTAGCTGAAGAATTGTGTATCTCATAAACAATCACAATTTTTTTTTTTTTTTTTATAAATACTTGTTTTCACCTGTTTTGGTCCTTTGTTGCATTTCATTTATTATAGTCAAGTTTACATAAACTTTAAAGCTAGGTTTACACTGCTGTGATGGCAAAGACGTGACTTTTCCCTGCGACTTCCTTCTCACTGGTTTCGACTTAGATGCTATTTAGGAGTGCAAAAGCTGAAATCGCACCCAAGTCAGACCAAAGTAGTGCAGGGACCTTTTCTAAAGTCAGAGAGACTTGTCTAGTATCAGTTAACCACTTGCCCTCTGGAAGGTTTATCCCCCACCCCCCCCCCCTTCACGACTAGGCCATTTTTCAATACGACACAGAGTTAATATATCTGACAATTGCGCGGTCTTGTGACGCTGTACCCAAATAAAATTGATGTCCTACAGTATTTTTCTCAAAAATAGAGCTTTCTTTTGGTGGTATTTGATCACCTCTGCTTTTTTTGCGCTATAAACAGAAAAAGACCAACAGTTTTGAAAAACAAAATAATCTTCTTTTCTGCTATAAAACACACCCAATAAAAAAAATGTAAAAAAAAATTTAATTTCTTCATCAATTTAGTATGTATTCTGCTACATGTTTTTGGTAAAAAAATATCCGAATACACATATATTGATTGGTTTGCATAAAAGTTATAGCATCTACAAACTATGGGATATTTTTATGAAATGTTTATTTATTTATTTTTTATTTACAGGTAATGGGAAATAGGAGAAATAGGACACCATGTGACACATTTGGAGGCCAGTGACACCAATACTGTGATCAGTGCTAAAAAATATACATTGTCACTGTACTACTGACACGGGCAGGGAAGGGTTTAACATCAGGGGCAATCAAAGAGTTAAATGTGTTCCTAGGGAGTGCTTGCTAACTGTGTGGAGGGTGATTTAACTGTGAGAAGACAGAGATCTGTGTTCCTGCTTAGCAGAAACACAGGATCTCTGGCTTCCCTACTAGCCGAGCGGTGATCTGCTTTGTTTACATTACATTGGCAGACTGCCATTCTGCCTCTGTCAGGAACCATTGGATCCTGCTGTGTCCACAGAAGACTTCTGCAGACCCGGATGTGCAGAATCATGTACCTGAATGTGATTTGCACAGATCCCACAGTAAATGTACATGGGGAGGCCGGCAAGAGGTTAAGATGGCTCTCATAGGGAAATATTGAATCTGACATGTCATATGACTAGGGGTCTCACAAGTCTCCAATGTGGCAGTAGTGTGAATGGAGCCTAATATGCAAAGCAGTTGTAGAATTAATAGATGAATCTACTATCTTTTAATGCACATTTTGAAACTCTTTGGCTGGTTTCAGCTCATTCAACTCTGCACGTTAGAGAAGAAAGTCTGATTGTCCTAGTACACACAGGCCGCATGTCAGGAGACATCAGCCGGTCGACTAAAAATCAGTCGATATTCGGCCTGTGTATATGTCAGTCAGTCTGAGAGAAGCCGACCGGATTCTGTCAGACGAGCATGCTGGAAAATCAGTAGCTTACCGGCTCCCAATCAGCTCTCTCAGCCAATGACTGAAGGCACTAATCAGAGCGTTATAATGGGGGGCCGCCCCCTTGTCAGAACACAACAACTCAGCAGAGGAGATCACTGTACTAACATTGGATCATTAGTAGAACAGCTCTGCCCAGAGCTGTCAATTTTTTTTCATTCAACCCGCTGGGTTGCATGAAAAAAAAAAGAACTGTTAAGCCGCGTACACACGTGGCGGACTGTCTGGCCAACTTAGTCCATCAGACAATCCGACGGACAGTCCGTCATACTTTCGAATGAACGGACTTGCCCACACACGGCACTTTTTGAGCGGACTAATACGGCGGACTAAGTCCGCCATACTATCCGCCCTACTTTTGAAATGAACGCGTCTCCAGGTAGGCGCCGCCTGGTATGGACTTAAAGGGGAACCCCAACGCCGAAAAAAATTGGCGTGGGGGTCCCCCCCAAGTCCACAACAGACCCTTGTCCGAGCACGCTACCCGGCCGGCCAGGAAAGGGGGCGAGCGAGCGCCCCCCCTCCTGAGCCGTACCAGGCCGCGTGCCCTCAACATTGGGGGTGCCTTGGGGAAGGGGGCCGCGCGGCCCCCCCACCCCAAAGCACCTTGTCCCCATGTTGATGAGGACAAGGGCCTCTTCCCGACAACCCTGGCCATTGGTTGTCGGGGTCTGCGGGCGGGGGGCTTATTCGAATCCGGGAGCCCCCTTTAATGAGGGGGCCCCCGGATACCGGCCCCCCACCCTATGTGAATGAGTATGGGGTACAATGTACCCCTACCCATTCACCTGTGAAAAAAAGTACAAAAAAAACACAACACAGGGTTAAAATATTTTATTGCACAGCTCCGGGGGTCTTCCTTCTTCGGGGGTCTTCTCGCCGGACTCCTCCGCTATCTTCTTGTAGCTCTTTTGCTAGCGGAGGAGTCCGGCTTTCTTCCGCGCCGCCAGCCTCTTCTCCCGACTTCGGGGGTCTTGTCCCCCTCTTCGGTTCTTCTGCCGGGCCACCGCACCTTCTTATAGCTCTTTTACAGGCGGTGGCCCGGTCTTCTGTCGCCGCCACCTTCCGTTCTTCTTCTTCTTCTTCTTCTTCTTCTTCTTCTTCTTCTTCTTCTCCTTCTTCTCCAGGAGATGTTGCCTCGACGATCTCTCCGGCCGGAATGCCAGAGCCGCGCTGCGCGGCCACTTATATAGTGACAATGGGGCGGTGTCACATGGCTTTATGTCACATGGGTTGGTGTCACATGGTGACCCCGCCCCCCTTACGATGTCATAGTCCCCATGTGACATCAACCCATGTGACCAACCCATGTGACATAAAGCCATGTGACATCGCCCCATTGTCACTATATAAGTGGCCGCGCAGCGCGGCTCTGGCATTCCGGCCGGAGAGATCGTCGAGGCAACATCTCCTGGAGAAGAAGAAGAAGAAGAAGAACGGAAGGCGGCGGCGACAGAAGACCCGGCCCGGCAGAAGAACCAAAGAGGGGGACAAGACCCCCGAAGTCGGGAGAAGAGGCCGGCGGCACGGAAGAAAGCCGGACTCCTCCGCTAGCAAAAGAGCTACAAGAAGATAGCGGAGGAGTCCGGCGAGAAGACCCCCGAAGACGGAAGACCCCCCGGAGCTGTGCAATAAAATATTTTAACCCTGTGTTGTGTTTTTTTTGTACTTTTTTTCACAGGTGAATGGGTAGGGGTACATTGTACCCCATACTCATTCACATAGGGTGGGGGGCCGGTATCCAGGGGCCACCTTATTAAAGGGGGCTCCCGGATTCCGATAAGCCCCCCACCCGCAGACCCCGACAACCAATGGCCAGGGTTGTCGGGAAGAGGCCCTTGTCCTCATCAACATGGAGACAAGGTGCTTTGGGGTGGGGGGGGGGGGCGCGCGGCCCCCCCTTCCCCAAGGCACCCCCAATGTCGAGGGCACGCGGCCTGGTACGGCTCAGGAGGGGGGGGGGGCGCTCGCTCGCCCCCCTTTCCTGGCCGGCCGGGTAGTGTGCTCGGACAAGGGTCTGTTGTGGACTTGGGGGGGACCCCCACGCCGATTTTTTTCGGCGTTGGGGTTCCCCTTTAAGTCCATACCAGGCGGCGGGGCCAGCGACGTCTCCGTCGCGGGCCCCGCCTACCTGGAGACGCGCTCGAAATGAGCGGACTTTTCTCCGGGCGGGAAAAGTCCGCTCATTTCAAAAGTAGGGCGGACTGGCACACACACGGGTGGATTGTCCGCCGAAATGCGAGTCCAGCGGACAGTATTTACAACATTCCGAAATACTTAGTCCGCCAGACTGTCCGCTGAAAAAGTCCGCTGAAGCCCACACACGAGCGGACTGTCCGCTGAAATGTGTTTCAGCGGACTAAGTTGGACAGACAGTCCGCCCGTGTGTACGCGGCTTTAGTGTGTACCAAGCTTTAGGGTGTCCTCAGTTAACTTTGCTTAATTCCTCTTCTGATGCCTTCTTTACAGTGTCAGTGATCACTTTACATGATATTTATGACATGGAATATATACAGTGAGTGCAGCCTACCTGTCCTGGGATTCTTTTTGTGATCCAGGTACAGTAAAGTGCTCCTAAAAATGTTCAGTTGATAGTGACTAAGTGTTCTGAGAATACCATTTCAATAGTAAATTGCATGTATTTGCAAATATGTGGAAGCCACGCACCATTATCTGACAGCCATTTAAAGTGGTAGTAAACTCTACCCCACAACTTCATCACACTTACAGTAAATCAACATAGATAACCCTAATGATCACTGCATTTACATAGTTGCTCCTTAGTTGCTCAGTTGTCTTGTAATCTATTCTGTTCTTTCTAATGATGTCATCGGCACATGCACTTCTCTCCCCTGATTTACGGCATGATCTGTGCGCCATCAGTCCTTTGACAAGTATGCCATGTTATGTATGTAATTTCTGCTCCCTGCGGCACTGCGCTCAAAAACTGCAAGACAGCTGTTTCATTCGCAAATTCCTGCTACACCCCATGTGACTGTGTGACGTCACATGGGGTGTAAACCTGAGCAGAGGACGGCATACTATAGTGGAGATCAGCCACACCACACAGTGGCCATTATTAGAACTAGAACGAGGCTTAGCTAAGAAACAATTGCACATGCGCAAGATTACAGCTAGGGCTGCATGAAAGGGCGGAAGTAATCTGTAACGCAGACTCGGAAAACAGACCTAAGATGGTATAGAGAAGGAAGATTTAAATGGCTGCACACCCATACAACGCAAACCAAAGCTTATTTATTGAGAAAGTCATCAATAAAAACAGGCACAATAGGCATATTGGCAGGGGGAAAAAGCTTGATGCGTTTCACACTACAATACGTGCTTTGTCAAAACCATTGAGAAATAACATTGTACCTATTACACACATTGAGATGTCTTGTTTACCACTTTGTTGCAGGTCTTCTTCTATATTATGGGTTAACAGAAGTTTGGCCCTTTGGGGTCTTCAGGTAATGTAACATTCTATTTTGTACTTCAAAAGTAATTTGCAAGACCAATATTGCTGTGCAGTATACACACCTTAAGCCTTTACTGATCAGAGGAGACAAATAGGCCACAACAGATTTCAGAGGCTTCAGAACTCCCTTAATGCAATGCCCATTATTATCACAGGGCAGAACAAAAACCACCATTTACATGGAAAGTAAACATATAGCATAAGGCAGTGTGCATCCACCTCTACTCAAATGACAAACCCGCCTACAAATAAAAGCACAATATGACAGCTCAGAGACCATTACATGCTTAGCAAGTTAGTATCTAGACATAATTGTGTGCCTGAATATTTTTTCTTGTGGGGAATGGTTTGAACATCTATCAGGTTTTTTTCCCTGGTGTTATAACAAGAAATCAGAGGAATGGGGGTTACTGGGACACACACCAATAAAAACCTGCCAGAGGTTCTTATCTTTCTCCAAAATGTATTTGTAATGCTATATTCCTTACCATGGGAGATATTTCCTACCATTTGTTTACTGTCCCCCTGAATACCTGTCACCAAGTCAGGAAGCTCCCAAAAATGTGGTAAAAAAAACTACAATAAAAATATCTATATGCACTGTTTAAAAATGGCTGAAACTGGGTTTTAACATATGGTGGATCTCTTTTCATTCCCAGTGAGAACTTGCCATGAGTTTCTGGTGCTTATGAGTTTTTCCCCCTTTCTCACTGCTTGGGTACCTCTGTATCTGCCTGGTGGGGGATATCCAACGACATGCTGTTTATTGCATGTTACAATGATATTTCCTACTATACTACTACTACTACTCATAATAAAGAAGCAAATTACTGTGAAACACATTGAGTAAACTCATTTTCTCTAACCTAAGAACCAGTACCTGGACTTTTCTAAATAATAGGAGTATAAAATCATACCCCATACTGCTTTGTTTTACTTACTTATTTATCAGGTATTTTTTTTTTTTTTTAACAAGGGCATTTCTTTGTGACTTGCAACTATTTGGATGTGCCATTTTCCACCACCCCATATAAATCTCTGGTAATTCTTTACAATCAAAATCAGCTGGCAATGTGTACCCCTCCAAAAAAATGCACTGCCCCCACTGCGCCAATCAGTAACCAGTGACCGCTAACAGTGAACAGTCTTACTGAAAAACATACAAACAGTATGTCAATATCAGTGAAAATAGAAAATAAAAAACAAAACAAACAGCTGCTACCTTAGTGAAATACTAAACAAATAAATTATACCCATAATCATGTACTGCAAAGATATTAGAAGATAATTTAAGTAGCGCTCATAATACAATAAATGTGCAAAATGTGAAATAATCCAGTCTATCACCCCGTGATACAGTGAAAAAAAGAATTAAAAGTCCATTGAACAAAATCTTGAAAATCGCAGAAGGGAATCAGTTCAGTCCTTCAGACTTCCACCACACCAATGTGCTCATGACACCTCGCCCAATAGAAACGCACTCACCGACTGATGTTGCCTCCCACTTTCGTGTTTGGCAAAAAAGCAGTGTAGACACCCCTTGGGTCTATCTCTCGATCAGTTCAGGCAAGGCTCATCCATGTATAAAAAAGTGAAAACACCAAACGAACGGGTGTTGCACTGCGGATATAGCGGGACCCAAAATGTGCGTTATGAGCTCTCACCACTTCCCAGTCACTGCTCTCGATAAACTAGAACCAGCCACGAGCACCAGCGTCCTTCTCTCAGTAACGTTCGTCTCCATGTGGCCATGCAGAGACGAACGTTGCTAAGAGAAGGACACTTCTCTTGTATTTTCACTTTTTTTATATATGGATGAGCCTTGCCTGAACTGAACTGACACTGCTTTTTTACCAAACACGAAAGTGGGAAGCAACATCAGTCGGTGAGTGCGTTTTTTATTAGGCGAGGTGTCACGAGCACATTGGTGTGGTGGAAGTCTGAAGGATTTTTTTGAATACTGATTCCCTTCTGCAATTTTCAAGATTTTGTTCAATGGACTCTTAGTACTTTTTCTCACTGTATCATGGGGTGATAGATTGGATTATTTCACATTTTGCACATTTATTGTATTGTGAGCGCTACTTCAATTCTTTACAATACCCACTACATAAAAAAATTCAACATTTTCTAGCCAAATTTGTTATAACATTATGTCATAGAGCCCCTAAATTTCCCAGAGGCATGACATCATTTAAACAGCATATCTTCAGCCAGTTAAAAAAATTCACAGGTTGTTTTGGTTTTACTTCAGCTCCAGTGTGCTCAAGTAGCCTCCAAATCTTAGGTGCATGCTGTTTGCAAAGAACATCGTTTTTTAATTTGAAATACCTCCTGACATACCTCATTGCAATGTTGGGGCTTAAAAGTAGGTCACTCACTACCAGTACATGATGTACTGTAGGTACATGCTTAAAACACATTTCCAGTCAAAGTGTAATTTTAAATAATGTGGGAAAGGGTCAAACCAGTGTAATATATTTTTATTAGATGCTTTTTTATTAATTTGTGAGCATTTCCCTAAATCTCTCTGTCCCAGTGACAGCCGATATTGAAAAAGCTAGTTCGGGACTAAGGATGAGCCGAACACCCCCCCGGTTCGGTCCGCACCAGAACCTGCGAACAGACCTAAACTTTGTGTGAACTTTAGGACCCTATTAAAGTCTATGAGACTCGAACGTTCAAAATCTAAAGGGCTAATTTTAAAGGCTTCTATGCATGTTATTGTTCTAAAAAATGTTTGGGGACCTGGGTCCTGCCCCAGGGGACATGTATCAATGCAAAAAAAGTTTTAAAAACTGATGTTTTTTCTGGAACAGTGATTTTAATAATGCTTAAAGTGAAATAATAAAAGTGTAATATTCCTTTAAATTTTGTACCTGGGGGGTGTGTATAGTTTGCCTGTAAAAGGGCGCATGTTTACCGTGCTTAGAACTGTCCCTGCACAAAGTGTCATTTCTGCAGGAAAAAAAGTCATTTAAAATCACTCACGGCTATAATGAATTGTCGGCTCCCCGTAATCAAGAGAATAGTCATTGAAAGTCATTAATACCCTTCAGGTCTGGTATGGATTTTAAGGGGAACGCCACACCAAATAAAAAAAAAAATCCATACCAGACCCTTTATCCAAGCATGCAGCCTGGCAGACCGCAGGAAAAAAGGGTGGGGACGAGATAGGCCCCACTCCTGAACCGTACCAGGCCACATGCCCTCAACATTGGGAGGATGCTTTGGAGGTCTGTGACCCCTCAAAGAACCTTGTCCCCATGTTGATGAGGACAAGGGCCCCATCCCCAGAACCCTGGCCGGTGGTTGTGGGGGTCTGCGGGTGGGGGGGCTTATCAGAATCTGGAAGCCTCCTTTAACAAGGGGACCCCCAGATCCCGCCCCCCCCCTGTTTGAAATGGTAAGGGGGTACAAAAGTACCCCTACCATTTCACAAAGAAACTGTAAAAGAATGTTAAAAAAGACACCGTTGAAAAAGTCCTTTATTAAAAATTAATTTTTTTTTAAAAAGATTCCAGCGGTGGTAATCCAATCTTGCTATCCAGCGACGGATGATCATCTCTCTGGGGTCCAGCGATGGCTGATCTGATCCAGCAACAGATAATCTTTCCCTCCAGCTCAGCGCATCCATCCATCCACCCTCTATCTCCACTGATGGAGACAATGCGGGATCCCAGCAGCCTGACATTTCTTATATGAGGAGGGAGGGGCCACCCGTCACCTGACCCCGTCCCCCTCTGACACAAGTAGGAAAGCCTGGCTTCTCCAATGACGTGTGGGTGACCCCACCCCCCTCTGATGTAACGGAAACCTCGCCCCCCCTCTTTTCCTGCAGCCTGCCAGGTTGCGTGCTCAGATAAAGGGTCTGGTATGGATTTTTCAGGGGAACCCCATGTCATTTTTTTTAAAATACCTGAAGGGCCTGGTATTTGAATTTGGGGGAAACCCGCGCTTTTTTTTTTATTTTTATCAATGACTTTCAATGACTGTTATGTAATTCATTATAACGAGTGATTTTAAATTACTTTTTTTCCTGCAGAAAGGGCACTTTGTGCAGGGACCATTCTAAGCACGGGAAACATGCGCCCCTTTACAGGCATAATATAGACCCCCCCCCCCCCAGGTACAAAATTTAAAGGAATATTACACTTTTATTGTTTCACTTTAAGCATTATTAAAATCACTGCTCCAGAAAAAACGGTTGTTTTTAAAACCTTTTTTGCATTGATACATGTCCCCTGGGGCAGGACCCAGGTCCCCAAACACTTTTTAGGACAATAACTTGCATATTAGCCTTTAAAATGAGCACTTTAGATTTCTCCCATAGACCCACAGGGTGTTCTGCAGCTTTTCTAATTTGCCGCGAACACCCCAAATCGCCAAACAGGCGAACAAGCAATGTTCAATACGAACATGAGTTTGACTCGAACTCGAAGCTCATCCCTATTCGGGACAATCTGTCCAACAGAGACAGAAAAAAATCGTATTTACTAGTTTGGGGAACATTTAGGGGGAACATTTAGAACCTCTGTCATTTTTTTTTTTTTTTACAAACTATTTATTTTGGTATATGCAAGTGATATCATCATGACAATATAAAAAAGATAGGCCATGTTATACCAGATAGATAAAACATTTATACCACAAAGAAAGGCACATATAGAATCACCAAAACATCTGGATCTCTAGAATTACATACATAGGCAAGTAGAAAATCAAAAGAGCGCCCAATTGCAGTAAACATGTAGCCAATGCAAACACCTATAAGTTCAAGGTCTTCCACATATCCCACTTATGAGAAAACAAGTGCTGATTTTTCTATAAAGTATATAGAATCCTTTCCATTAACATGATACCATCAACTCTATCAAGAGGGAACCATTGATGACTTATTTTTTTCTTTCATTTTTTTAATTTAAACATTCCACGTATGATAGAGTTATGCCCCATGCACACGGTCGGACATTCTGACCACAAAATCCATCAGATTTTTTCCAACGGATTTTGGCCGAAACTAGTTTTGCATACATACTGTCGCACAAAGTTGTTGGAAAATCCGATCGTTCGCAACGAGGTGACATTCGTAACATACAACGGGACTACATAGAGGCCAGTAGCCAATAGCTTTCTTCTCCGATTTTTTTTCTGCAAATGCATGGCACTTTGTGCGTTGGAATTCTCTACACATGATCGGAAAAAGTCTGATCGGATTTTGTTGTCGGAAAATTTTAGATCCAGCTCTCAAACTTTTTCCGTTGGAAATTCCGACAGAAAAAGCCCACACACAATTGGATTTTCCGACAACATATTCCGATCGGACATTTT
This sequence comes from Lithobates pipiens, assembly GCF_037356315.1. Lineage (NCBI taxonomy): Eukaryota > Metazoa > Chordata > Amphibia > Anura > Ranidae > Lithobates > Lithobates pipiens. The sequence goes on along the minus strand of NW_027507785.1, from coordinate 187,528,524 downwards.
CCGTCGGAAATTTCCGACCGTGTGTATGGGGAGTTAGAGTCAATAGTTAAAAATAACAACGATGAACATTAATATATCATTTCTTTACAACATTGTTCTGGAACAGGCTCACAGTGCTTCATCCTTTGTGGTCTTTTTCAAAATTATGTCCACAGGCTTGTATTTCTATATACAATAGGATAGCTCAGGGGAATTAAGATTTTTCATTTTTGAACATTAGTGACCTAATAGACTATGGCCAGGCTAAGTTTTGAGGGTAATGTCCTGTACACATGATTCCATCGGAATAAACTCTGAAGGTTTTTCCGACTGAGTTCCTCTGAAACTGTCTTGTGTACACACCATAACACCAAAGTCCGATCTTCAAGAACACGGTGATGTACAGCACGTACGATGGGACTAGAAAAAGGAAGTTCAATATCCAGTGCGCCACCCTTTGGGCTCCTTCTGCTAATCTCATGGTAGTAGAAGTTTGGTTAGAGACAATTCGAGCTTTTCAGACACCAGCTTTTTCAGATCTTTTTACTGCTGTTCAGTTTGTGCTTGTGGGTTTGTATACGGTCTTCAGTGCGTGCAATCAGTTCGTATCTGTTCTTCAGTGCGATCTTGTCCGCTCGTTGCTGATTTGCAGCTCGCTCTTCATATGTGGACCATCTACACCATCTCCTCAAAGGACATATTGGAGGCCTTAAACCTCCTCCTGAATCGAGACGTTTCGGCCTCCGGGCTTTTCTCCTCATTACTACTAGTAGTAGTCACCTGCTGTGTCTCCGCCATGTTCCTCTTCCTCTACGATGAAAGAGACGGGACAGGGAATCTTCGTGAAAGAAACGTCAGGGGCAGGAAACGCGGGCTGAGTTTCACGCATGCACAGTCTATATCGAGCTAACACATATGTGTTGTACGTACAATCTGTGTGTGGAGGAAAGACAAACGAAAGTGGCAAGCATCCTAAACGAAGGTAAAATTTGAACTTGGCCCATCACAGTGGCCTATAATGCTTCAAGATTAAGGCCTATATTGGAATATGATAATGAGAGTTTAAGCTGACATTAGTATTTTTGTCTTGTGTATTGTCTTACAGCAAAGATGAATCACTTTAAGGACCCAGAATTCATGGCCGTTTCATAGACAGATACAGGGAGGAGGTCATGGCTGGAGAAACGTCTGGAATTTGTGAAGACTCGAGTCCCTGATGAAAACATTACGTTTTTGGAAACTAAAATTGGGATCTTGAGGAACATGTATAAGAAGGAGCATAATAAGATTCAGAAATCACTCCAATCAGGAGCATCAGCAGAGAATGTTTATGTCCCCAGGCTGTGGTACGTTAACAAACTGCGGTTTCTGGACAACCAGATTGAAGCCAGGGAATGTCTTTTGACCCTTCCCTGCAGCCTTCCCTCCACCGTTCCCTCAACCCCAGCAGAGCAACCTGGGCCTTCCATCCTGGAAGAAGTGGATGTGCCCAGCTGGAGTCAGATATATTATGTTTTGACATATTTATTGTCCTAATATTAATGATGTTAACTAGATGTTATAATTGATTACAAATCACTGATTTTATCCAAAAAATGATGTATACATATCACTAGACAGTAGCGCCCAAAAATGTTTGGGACCAGCTTGAAAAATGCTGGGGTCAGAATGATAGTCTTTTCTATTTATTAACATTCAATTTGCAAGTCATGAGCTGAAAACTGTGAGTAATTTATGCAGAAAAAACTAAAACTATGTCCCTTTTTTATACACAGGATGAGCTCAGCCAGGGGGAGGGTTTGGAAAGCTTCAGCCAAGAGGAGGCCATACCCAGCGGCAGCCAGGAGGAGGCCGTGCCCAGTGGCAGCCAGGAGGAGGCCGTGTCCAGTGGCAGTCAAGAGGTGACTAGGCCCAGTAGGAGCCTCACCCAATCCCAGATGCCTTCCCTCTGCCTTACCACCAAAAGGCCCAGGAAGGGGACAATGATGGACGAGGCAGCACTGGGCCTCATTAGGGAAGCCAGCGATTTCCTCAGGAGCCCCCCCCCCCAACGCTGAAGCGACCTATGGTGGCTACATAGCCACCAGGTTACTAGAATTGGAGAAGTGCCTCCTCTGTGAGGGAATTTTTTTTGATGCCCTTCAGAAGGGGTTGAGGGGTCAGCTGACTGAGAACAGCCACATATATGTGAAAGCCCATCCTCCTCCTCCTACGGCCACAAGTCCACCACCAGAGCCACAGCCTTAAAAGAAGGCTGCAAGCAGGGCCGGACTGGGAATAAAAAACAACCCTGGAAAAAATGTCATACCAGCCCCACAGTATAACGTCATTATTTTCTTGTTCATGAAAGGGAAAACCATACATTTTAAAGCACATTTGATGAAGAGTGTATTATATATAGATATGAAATCACATATATATGCAAATTCCAGTTAAAAGTGGTAAGTGGACAATCCTCAAGGGAGACCCCAGGAACTCAGAACGTGGGGGGGGGCACCTTCCACAGAAAAAATACACTAAGGTAAGGGGGGTGGGTGCCCACCAAATGCAGCTTTACTCTGCCCGTGAATGCAGTCTCACTGTGCCCACACATGTGGCCTCACCGTGCCCACCATTGCAGCCTCACTGTGCCCATTATTGCAGCCTCACTGTGCCCATCAAATGCAGCTTTACTGTGCCATCAAATGCAGTCTCACTGTGCCCATGAATGCAGCCTAACTGTGCCCATCAAATGCAGCTTTACTGTGCCATCAAATGCAGTCTCACTGTGCCCATGAATGCAGCGTCACTGTGCCCATGAATGCAACCCCTCCTGTGCCCCATGTCCCAGTCTGCAGTCCCTGTCTGTGGAAAGGTGTGTTGATGCTCGGTATGGTACCTTGCATGCCAGCAGGATATACATGACGGGCAGCAGCAGGCAGGGTCTGTTCTCGTTTTGGATGGGGACGGTGCTCCTTCCAGAGGATCTGTGTGCTGTGAGATGAAGTGGTCCCTGGCCACCTGTACCTTCAGCCATCCTCATTTTCCAGCCCCAGTAAGCCTGTCCTCTGGTCCTGGGGAAGTGGAGAGCACTGGGTGGGAGCTGGAGAGAAGGGGGAGCAGAGAGTACTGGCGGGGTTGGAGAACACATGGGTGGGGGCAAAGAGCATAGGGTAGTGGAGATCACAGGGGTGGGAAGCAGAGAGCGCTGGGGGGGACTTGAGAGTACTGGGGGGCCAAAAAGAACAGGGATGGAGAGCATGGTAGGCTGAGAGCACTGAGGGGACTAAGATTGTGGGGTGGCGGAGAGCACTGGGGGGGGCAGAAAAACAGGGATGGAGAGCACGGGGGCTGGAGAGTACTGGGGGGGTACAAAGAGGGGGGGAGAGCTTGAGAGCAACAGTGGGGGCCAGAAAGAACAGGGGGAAAAGCACAGGGGACTGGAGAGCATTATGGGAGGTGGAAAGCATTGGCAGGGTTGGAGAGCACATGGGTGGGGGAAAAATGCAGGGGGGAGTGGGGAGTACAGGGGTGGGGAGTGGAGAGTGCTGGGGGAGCCAAAAAGAACAGGAGTGGAGAGCACAGGAGGGTATAGAGCACTGGGGGGGGGGGGCTGGAGAGCGATGGGTGGAGCTTGAGAGCACCAGGGGGGCCAGAAAGAATAAGGGTGGGGAGAATGGAGGGCTGGAGAGCACTGGGGTGGGGGCTGGAGAGTGATGGGGAGAGCTGGAGAGCACTGGGGAGGTGAGAAAGAACAGGGGGGAGAGCACTGGGGGAGTGGAGAGCACTGGGGGGGAGAACAGGGGGGAGAGCACTGGGGGGAGTGGAGAGCGCTGGGGGGAAAGAACAGGGGGAGAGAGCACTGGGGGAGTGGAGAGCACTGGGGGGTAGAAATGGGGGGAGAGCACTGGGGGAGTGAAGAGCATTGGGGGAGAACAGGGGGGAGCACTGGGGGGAGTGGAGAGCACTGGGGGGGGGGGAAGAACACGGGGGGAAGAACGGGGGGAGTGGGGAGCACTGGGGGGAGAATGGGGGAGATAACTGGGGGGGAGGTGAAGAGCACTGGGATGGTGGCTAGAGAAGGATGGGGAGAACTGGAGAGCCGGTTGGGGGGCAGAAAAAACAGGGGTGGGGGGAACTGTGGGGGGGGGTGGGGCTGGAGAGTGTGGAGGGGAGGAGAGCAGGGGGGGCAGGGAGCACAAGGTGAACTGGGGGGGGGGGCAGTAAAAGAAGCTGGATAGGTGGATCAGCAGGGGGGCTGCATATAGAGGAAATTTGCTTTCTATATTCCTCCATACAGTCGCTGAATGCTTGATTCGCCTCTCCCTCCTGCAAGCATTCAGCGACTGTATGGAGGAATATAGAAGGCTATTTTCCTCTATATGCAGCCCCCCTGCTGATCCTCCTATCCAGGCACCACAAGGCGGGCTGTACGGGCAGCATCTAGTCCTCTTGCGCTGGCTGGCTCTGTGTTCGGCGGCCGCTCTGTAACATGACCCAGCCCCCCCAGACCGGCTTGTGTGATAGGTGGAACATTGATTCTATCTACTATCACACAAGCTGGTCTGGGGGGGCAGGGCCGTGTTACAGAGCAGCCGCCGAACACAGAGCCAGCCAGCGCTGTGATCCGCAGTAGAAAGCACCAATGCAGCTGCAACTAAAAGGCAGGCGGCCTACTGGGAAATATCCCGGTATCCCGGTAGGCCAGTCCGGCCCTGGCTGCAGGGAAGGCTGCAGAGAAGGGTGGAGGGAAGGCTGCAGGGAAGAAAAGAAAGTGATGGCCTGGGTTCAGTCTGGTGTGACAGAAGACGCAGGCTGGTGTAGTACCACAGCCTGGGGACAGATATGTCATCTGCTGCTGGTCCTGATCTCTGGGATTCCTGGATCAGATTGTGCTCCCTATTATATGGACTCCTCACGCTTTTCTACAGACCCGATGTGTGCCCCGGGGCCAAAAGGCTTTGCAAATTCCAAAAGTTTCTCCAGCGTCGGCTTCCTGTTTTTTTTGTTATCCAGAATAAATGGATATTTTATTTTCAGAAATTAATTTCCTATGTGTTTTTCTTCAAAAAGGACAGTTTGTTTGTGAGTAGGCAGGTACATTTTAAAAAGATAATGTCAAAATAACAAGGGACACCAACCTCCTTGAGGTTAATAAAAAATACAAGATAATAATGTTATTGTGGTAACTTGACACTCAAAAAAATCAAATTATATGGAGATCACTAGAAAATATTTTTTAAGTAATCCTAAAATAAATCTTGATGACATAAAAAAATTATAAAAGATGACTATAAAAAATAATTGTAAACTATTATTTACTATTATGGAGATCAGAGATTGATAAAATAGAATATTATTTATGAGGCAGGAGAAATAATGAAGAAATAAGTTTGTGATAACTCTGTGTGAATATGAGCAGCAAAACAACTTCATTTTTCTAGCATTATAAAGAAGAAAAGAATGTGCTGCATTAAAAGATCACAGAATTAGCAGCGTGAGAAATGTGCTAGCTCCGATACAAACACTAGTTTTACCACACCGATCGCTTCCATCTCGTACTTGCTTCAGAACATGCATCGTTTGTGGTCCATTGGAACAGCACACAGAGGAGCGGTTTTCCCGATAGGAATTGGTTCCGTCAGAAATACTTAGAACAAAAGAAAAAAAGTCCAACGAGGCATACACACGATCGGGATATAAGATGAAAAGCTTCTGTCTGACTCTTTCTGTTGGACATTCCGCTCGGGTGTATGTGGCATAAGAGTTTTTTGGTGGGGAGGAAGGGAGAGAAAGTAAAGAGAGGGAAGGGAAAAGATGGTAAGTTAATGAGAGTAGAAAGAAATGAATAATGGGAAGGAAGGATAGAGGTAGATAAAAAGTGTGCCTACCATGGGGGCCTTGATGTGCGATTGCATTATAAATATTTTAAATATTCTGCACATTGTTGAAATTGTACCCAATAAAATCAGGCCATGGTATTTTCCTCCATCTTGTCTTTAATGGCAGAAATTCGTTTTTTTCTATACGCATAATGTTATTCACCCTAGTAAACTATTGGCCTAATGTTCAGGGTTTAGTCTGTTTCCAGTTACTGGGAATGTCTTGGCACGTGGACATTCACTAAATGAATTATGAAAGTTTCATGTAATTTTTCCTGGACAAAGATATCAAGTTCTGAGGCATTGCTGTATGGATTGTGACTAAAGAGATGCCAGTGAGCTGTATAATGAATGTTGTAACCTGCTGCCAAAATGGTAGCAGCATGGGAAATTCCCAGAAGATATGCAATAGCTTTCCTTTCTTTTCATCCCAGCACCAGCATTTGTCACTCTGCTGCAGGAAAAGTTTGCCTAGTGTTGAAAGGGTCCTGTACCATTGGCTCCTACTTTTGGAAATTATTTCTCAATATTCACTACAAAATGATGATTTGTGGGCAAAAAACAACACTGTCTGTGAAGGTGGTCTCTAATGCCGCATACACACAATCGGAGTTTCCAGCAGAGTAGGTCCGACGGATTCAGTCCGTCGGACAATCCAATCGTGTATGGGCTAATCCGATAGTTTTTCATTTAAAAAATCGGACCTAGAAATAGAATCAGTCCCATGGACTCAATTCCTATTGGAAAAACCGTTCATCTGTATGCTGGTCCAACAAACGAAATACGATGCAAGGGAAGCTATTGGCTACTGGCTATTGATCTTCCTTTTTTAGTCCCATCCTACGTCATCACGTTCAAAATGAATGGATTTTCGAACAGACTTAGTCCATTCGTCTGTGGCCAAGTCCGTTCGTTCAGAAAGTCCGTCGGAACTCTGACCAAAGTCCGTAAGGAAGACCATCGGACCTAGTCTGTCGGAAAGTCTTGTCATGTGTACGCGGCATTAGTCTCATTCCTATTTGTGAAGAAAGGACTGATATTGTTCAGAGATTGTGCCTACTAGTAGCTGGTAAAGCATTTTACTTAATAAACCACATCCCTTGCACACTTCCTTTAAAACTGTAGGTGCACAAAAAAGGCATGGTTTGGGTAAGTTTGGGTAAAAAATTTAGGAAATGGGACACTTGTAGCTGTGTCTAGACACTTACATTAATGTCAGGGTAGGAATAAAAGTCAGCGGAAGATTTTCAGCATCTTGTGGCCTGAAACGTATCAGCTTTTATGAGACTAGTTCTGTGAAAGATCTGAATACCTTGTCTATAAAGCTTGGTGTACATTTTGAATTTCTTGGTATTGGTGTCATAGGGGAAAGGTAGCTCTGTGAGTTTTGTAATGTTTTCCACATCCTAGTAACAAGGTAGGACATGGACATTTCTAACTGGGAGCATTTTGGTCAGGTTCCCAGGGGAAACCAGACAGAATATAATAAAATAATGAACTTTTTACTAATCTGCACAGTTTTTTTGATAATTATGTGGCCCACTTGACTGGATAGGTTCTTTTCTGGAACACCTGAAAAATGTTTGCTAGTCTCTTGTAAAGAAGGGCCAATAAATGGATATGTTTATAAAGCTTTAAAGCCCGTGTTTCAGCCCAGCGAGCACCCTCAAGAGAAAATGGAGAATATTCCTGTTATAAAAAGTCCCAATGCTCACAAGCCTTGTGTCTGCAACAATGAATGGATCTAGTTATATTGACAGTAGCATAGAAGACATTATCTAGGAACCATATTTCTCCTCTAAGATTGAGTCAGTGTAGGGTCCACTGTCCCATTGTTTCACATAGCCTAAACTAATTTATTTATTGGCCCCTTCTGGTGTCTGTTAGTCCACAGAAGTGCAGGAGTGCTTAAAATGGTCACTGCTGTTTTTTTTATTTCAGTCTGTGCTCCCATTAGTGAGATTTCCCTTAAAGTAGAACTATAGGCCAATCTTTAGATTTTTTTTTCATTTTAGATTGAACAAGGGAGGGTTATAACTAGGGATGGGCTGAACACCCCTCGGTTTTGTTTGCACCAGAAGAAATCGAACAGGCAAAAAATTTGGCAGAACACACGATTCAAGTCTATGGGACACAAACATGTATAATCAAAAGTGCTAATTTTAAAGGCTTATATGCAAGTTAAAGTCATAAAAAGTGTTTGAGGACATGTATTGATGCAAAAAAAGTTTTAAAAACAGCCGCAGTGATTTTAATAATGCTTAACATGAAACAATAAAGGTGTAATATTTCTTTACATTTTTTACCTGGGGGGTGTCTATGTATGCCTGTAAAGTGGCACATTTTTCCCGTGTTTAGAACAGTCCCTTCACAAAATGACATTTGTAAAAGAAAAAAGGTAATTCAAAAGTACTCGCGGCTATAATGAATTGTCGGTCTCGGCAATACAGATAAAATTCATGGAAAAAAATGGCATGGTATTCCCCCAGTCCATTACCAGGACCTTTGGGTCTGGTATGAATATTAAGAGAAACCCCAAACCAATATGAAAAAAATTTCGTGGGGGTCCCCCCAAATTCTATTCCAGGCACTTTAGGTCTGGTATGGATATTAAGGGGAACCCTGCACCAATTTTTATTTTTTAAATGGTGTAGAGGCCCCCCTCAAAATCCATACCAGACCCTTCAGGTCTACTATGGATTTTAAGGGGAACCTCATGCCAAAATTACAAAAAAATAGCATGGGTCCCCCCAAAAATCCATACCAGACCCTTATCCGACTCAGGTCGGCAGGCTGCAAGAAAAGAGGGGGGTGAGAGAGCACCTCCTCCTGAACCTTACCAGGCCACATGCCCTCAACATGGGGAGGATGCTTTGGAGTAGCCCCCCAAAGCAACTTGTCCCCATGTTGATGGGGACAAGGGCCTCATCCTCACAACTTGTTAAAGGGGGCTTCCAGATTCTGATAAGCCCCCCACCTGCAGACCCCCACAACCACCAAGCAAGGGTTGTGGGGATAAGGCCCTTGTCCCCATCAACATGGGAACAAGTTGCTATGGGGGGCTACCCCAAAGCACCCTCCCCATATTGAGGGCATGTGGCCTGGTACGGTTAAGGGGGAGTGTTCTCTCCTCCCCCCTCTTTTCCTGCGGCCTTCCAGATTGTGTGCTCAGATAAGGGTCTGATGTGGATTTTTGGGGGGACCCCCACGCCATTTTTTTTTTAAATTTTGGCACGGGGTTCCCCTTAAAATCCATTCCAGACCTGAAGGGTCTGGTATGGTTTTTGAGAGGGACCCCATGCCTTTTTTTTACATTTTGGTTTGGGGTTCTCCTTAATATTCATAGGCAGATACGTATTCTTCTACATATTTTTGGGAAAAAAATCACAATAAGCAATTATTGATTGGTTTGCGCAAAATTTATAGCGTTTACAAAATAGGGGATAGTTTTATGGCATTTTTATTAATATTTTTTTTTACTAGTAATGGTGGCAAACAGCGATTTTTATTGTGACTGTGACATTATGGCGGACACATTGGACATTTTTGACACATTTTTGGGACCATTATCATTTATACAGCAATCAGTGCTATACAAATGCACTGATTCCTGTGTAAATGACACTGGCAGTGAAGGGGTTAACCAGGGGGTGGCAGTGTAGGGGTTAAGTGTGTCCTATGATCCTAATTCCGATCAGCATATGACTACCTTAAAGTGGTTGTATACTGATTTTTTTAACTTTTACCTACAGGAAAGCCTATAATAAGGCTTACCTGTAGGTAAAAAAAAATATCTCCTAAACCTGTACGGTTTAGGAGATATCCCCCTCGGTATGCGCCGCTGACTGCAGCGGCGCATGCGCACAAGGGGATTCTCGGCTGAAAGCCCGGCAGTGGCCGGCCCGGCCAGGATGAAATCTCGCGCGCGCATGCGCGGGAGTGACGATATCGCGGCTCCGGCCACTCACAGCGCCGGGGACGCAATACCCGGAAGAAACGCAGAGGGAGCATGTCAGCTCCCTCGGCGTGGATCGGGCCAGATGTCGGGGCATCGTTCTAAGGTAAGTATTTCATAATGAGCTAGTATGAGGTGCATACTAGCTCATTATGCCTTTTGCTTTGCAGGTGGTAAAAAAAAAAAAATTTGCGAGTTTACTACCGCTTTAACCCTTTCACGCCTAAGCCTATTAGTGACATTTGTTACTTACAAGTTAAAATCCATTTTTTTTTCTAGAAATTAACTTAGAACGCCCAAACATATTATATATATATATATATATATATATATATATATATATATATATAAGCAGAGACCCTAGGGAAAAGAAATGGTGATCGCTGCAAAATTTTATGTCGCATGGTATTTGCGCAGGGGTCTTTCAAACGCATTTTCTTGGGGAAAAAAGACACTTTCACAAATAAAAAAAAATAAAAAACAGTGAATTTTTCTGTACAATGTGAAAGATGATGTAAATGGATACACAGCATGTCATGGTTTGAAATTGCACACAATCGTGAAATGGCGACAAACAACGGTACCTAAAAATCTCCATAGGTGACGCTTTTTTTACGGTTACTAGGTTAGAATTACAGAGGAGGTGCTAGAATTATTGCTCTCATTCTCACATTTTCGGCGATACCTCACATGTGTGATTTGAACACTGTTTACATTTGCCGATGTGACTTGAATGTATGCATTTTCATTGCTGTGCGAGCACGCACTGTCGGGCCGTTTTACATTTTTTTTGTTCTTATTTATTTTATTTTTTTTATTTTGTCCCTTTAAAAAAAAATCTGATCACTTTAATTGCTGTCACAAAGGATGTAAACATCCCTTGTGACAATCAGTGCCGATTCACACAGGGGCGGACCTGTCAGGTGACTTAGCTGTCGGACAAGTCATGCTCCATGCATTGCAATTGAACCATTCGAATAGGAGCGACTCAAGTTGCTCTGATTTAGAAAAAGGTTAGTGCACTACTTTAGGGCGACTTCAGAGTGGCTTGCATTGACTTCTATACAGAAGTTGTTCAGCAAGCCATACTAAAGTCACGCTGTACGGGGCGGCTTCAGAGTTGGACAACTTTTAAGCTGCCCCTGTGTGAGCCAGCACTAATAGGTTGTGACAGGTACTCTTTATGAAGGGATTGGGGATCTAAAAGACCCCCAATCCCTCTGTTGCACTTAAAAGTATTCAGAGCGCCAAATACGGCGATTCTGAATACTGTAATTTTCCTTTCCATTGGAGCCGAGTAAACCGGATGTGATGTTGTGATGTCGCTTCCGGGATTTTACATCGGATACACAAATCCGGCGAATGTGCTGGCTGGTGGCTTGGGTCTCCTGGTGAGACAGGAGACCTGGGGAGAGCAGTCGAAGGTGACAGGAGGGACGTCCCCTCCCGCTCCTTTAAGATAACATCCAAGTGGCTTTTAGCTGCATCGGTTGTTATCACTAAAGAGCCAACCGCCTGCTCTAAAAAAACGGTACCTGGGTAATGCCTGTAGCTGCAGGCAACATCCCTATATAACCGCTTCAAGACATGAATGCAAATGTGCCTATGGTCAGTGTGAAGGGGTTAAGGAAGAGGAAATCTCTTTTTAAACCAAGGAAAATCCCCCTTAAGCCATTCATGGATTTAAATTCAGCCAGTTCAGCGGGGACCGGACACATTTCGGACCATGTATGGGCAGGAAGGATGTTCTGAAGTCGATCTACCATATTTTCACCATTTATTTTGTGTATTCTGATGGTAGGGAAGTCTCCCCACTGTCAGAATACAATAGCTCAATGGGGAGGGTTCTCTATGTGGATGGGGAATTCAAGTCAGTCAAATGACTCATCTATGGGCTGCCTTAGACAGCTGCCACCAAAACAAGTGTGTCCATTAGGTTTCTCCTCTATTCTTTTTCTGGTGACAATGGAAACTTTTGAATTTTGTCTCATTTTTTATCTTGGTGACAATAGTCACTAGAACAAAAAGAGGGAGTGAAGAGAGAGACAATCCTTGCATGATGCATTGGGGGTTGATTTACTAAAACTGGAAAGTGCAAAATATGGTACAGCTCTGCATATAAACCAATCAGCTTCCTCCTTTTTGTTAAAGCTTATTTTAACAAGCTGAAGTTGGAAGCTGATTGGCTACCATGCACAGCTGTACCAAAAATTGCTTTGTAACACCTTCCAGGCTGTCAATGTCAATTACTTTGTTTCTCATCTGTTCCTGAATTTCTTTAGGGAGTGGCATGATGTGTTGCTCCTTGAGATCATTTAGACCCTTTCACACCACACCGCACCTTGCGTCGGATTTGCGTCGGATTTGCGGGGCATTTCGGCCGCTAGCGGGGCGCTTTTACCCCCGCTAGCGGCCGCGAAAGGGTTAAAACCGCCAGCAATACGCCGCAATAGCGGCGTTTTGCCGGTGGCATTACAGCGCTGCCCCATTGATTTCAATGGGCAGCAGCGGTGGAGGAGCGGTAAACACACCGCTCCTTCACCGCTCCAAAGAAGCTGCTGGCAGGACTTTTTTCTGATGTCCTGCCAGCGCACCGCTGTAGTGTGAAAGCCCTCGGGGCTTTCACACTACACACAATGGTGCAGCTTCTTTAGGGCGTTTTGCAGGCGCTATTTCTAACGCTATAGCGCCTGCAAAACGCCCTGGTGTGAAAGGGGTCTTAGTGTGCTTTACTTTGTCAGGCAGCTTCTATTTGAGTGATTTCTTGATATAACAGGTCTGGCAGTAATTAGGCCCGGGTGTGGCAAGTGCAATTTAACTCAGATTTCTAAAAAATGTGGTTAATCACAGTTCATTCATGATTTAGCAAGCAGGAAAGCAATTACTTTTTCACATAGGGCCAGGCAGGTTTGGACAGCTTTTTCCCTTAATAAATTAAATCATTTAAAAGCTGCATTTTGTATTTACTCGGGTTATTTGTGTGTAATATTAAAATTCGTTTGATGATCTGAATCATTTAAGTTTGACAAATATAAAGCAAATTATAGATTAGGAATTGGCAAAAAATGTTTAACAGCACTATGTGTACAGTGTGTGTGTGTGTGTGTGTGTATATGTATGTATATATATATATATATATATATATATATATAACTAAAATGGTATTTGCCTTAGCTGCCAACGTCTCTGCTGATTCCATGATATAGCAGCTGAAATCCAAGAATGCTGCACATCATAGAATCCAGACTGGTTTTTGCAATGTGAAACAAAAATGATACATGAGTGATCTAGGAAATACTGCCCTTGAAATTAATGTGGACATTGCATTCAAGAATAAACTTCAGTTTGAGATATAAACATCATGGATTTCTATCTAATCAAATCTAATACATTTCTGTATATATATATATATATATAGTATCTTCTGGAAAGCAGGATGTGCATCTACTCATCTGGTACATACTGTACAGTATATGGCATATAGCACAGATAAAAATAAATGAAACAGTCATTTCTCTCTTCCTGGATACTGGAGAAGGATACTTAAAGTGTGTTTGCACTTCTGCAGCCTAATTGGAATGAAACCTATTTTATTCTTGTTACATGCTTCCATTCACATATAACTTTTAAAATATATTTATAAAAAATATTTCTTATCTTTAACATGTTCTTTTCTGGAGACCACAGAATTGAAAAATCCAACTAAAGCTGGCCATACACCATACAATTGTCTTTTTCAACTTCCTTTAGATCAGTGTTTCTCAATTCCAGTCCTCATGGCCCACTAACAGGTCATGTTTTCAGGCTTACCATTATTTTGCACAGGTGATTTGATCAGTTTCACTGCCTTAGTAATTACCCCAGCTGTTTCATCTGAGGGAAATCCTGAAAACATGACCTGTTAGTGGGCCATGAGGACTGGAATTGAGAAACACTGCTTTAGATTTACCTTCAGCTGTGTAGTACAATGGCCTGCCTGATTGCACACAAATTGAAAGTGTTTAGATTTGACCTCATATTATATGATTTTGGTAAATGTAAAGGAAATCTATAGAAGAAAATTGTATAATGTATGGCCAGCCTTATTTCTTCCTTTCTATGTAATGTTATGAGGAGCCTGGGAGGTTTGGTTTGCCCTAATTAACCCTGTCTTTACTGTGATGTCAAATTATGTATAAGTTAGTAGCAGGATGTGATACGCTGTCTGTCCCAACAAAGTGGTATATTTTATCAAAGCAGTATAAACTGCCCATAGTGCCTTATGTATAAACCCACTCTAAAGGAACAACTAAAAAAGGTGAGATTCATTATTATTATTTTAAATTCTTTTTAGGTCTTCTGTGTGAATGGTAACATTTAACCACTTCAGCCCCAGAAGATTTTACCACCTGCCTGACCAGAGCACATATTGCATTTCAGCACTGCATTGCTTTAACTGACAATTGCGCAGTCGTGCAACGTTGCACGCAAAAACAATTTATGTCTTTTTTTCCCCACAAATACAGCTTTCTTTTGGTGGTATTTGATCACCTCTGTGGTTTTTATTTTTTGCACTATAAACAAAAAAAGAGCGACAATTAAAAAAAAAAAAAAAAAATTTGCTATAATAACTATCCCCCAAAAATATATAAAAAAACGTTTTTTTCCCTCAGTTTATGTTGATATGTATTCTTCTACATATTTTTGGTAAGAAATTGCAATAAGCATATATTGATTGGTTTGCGCAGATGTTATAGTGTCTACAAAATAGGGGATAGTTTTATGGCATTTTTACTAGTAATGGCGGCGATCTGTAATTTTTATCGGGTCTGCACATTGGACAATCTTATTATCCCCTTATTGCCCCTGCTCGTCCCCACCCCCTTTCATGACTGGCCAGGCTGTGTGCTCGGATAGGGGTCTGGTATGGATTTTGGGGGTTCACCCTTAAAATCCATACCAGACCTAAGGGCCTGGTTTGCCCCTGGAGGGGAACCCATGCTGGTTTTTATTATTAGAGAGGCAACTTTTCCTGTAAAGTCGCTTCAATATAGATGGAGATCCAACTTGGAGGCGACTTCTATTGAATTCTATGGGTACAAGTCACCTACAAGTCAGATTGAAGTAGGACAGGAACCTTTCCTGAAGTTGGAGTGACTGCAATAGTGTGCATTAAGACAGAGCCATTCACTTACATAGATTTTTTCATGTGGTGTGACTTGAGGCGACTTGGGGTGACTTGAAGTTGGATCCAAAGTTGCCCCTGCGTGAATGGACTTGTACACACAGTTGGAATTTCCGTCGGGAAAATGTGCGATCGGATCATGTTGTCGAAAAATCTGTGTGTGGGCTCCATCTGACTTTTTCCGTCGGAATTTCCGATGGAAAGAATTTGAGAGCAGGATCTAAAATGTTCCCACAAAAAAATCCAATCAGACTTTTTCTGATCATTTGTAGAGAATTCGGATCGGACAAAGTGCGACGCATGCTCAGATCAAATTACGTGACCAAAGCTATTGGCTACTAGACTCTACGTAGTCCTGTCCTATACAACAAACGTCACCTCGTTAAGAACGATCGGATTTTCCGACAACTTTGTCAGACCGTGTGTATGCAACACGTTTCGGACAAAATACGTTGGAAAAAATCTGACGGATTTTGTGGTCGGAATGTCCGACCATGTATACAAGGCATAAGAGTTAAATACCAACAAACAAAATGCGGTTAAATAGCTTTGGCATTAAATCAGTTTATCAGGCTGGCATTAGATGTGCAAAGAAGACAGGCGTGGGCAGGGGGCTGACGTCATGCGGCGTACGTGAGAGGGGAGGGGCCTAGCGGCGGCTTCCACGCGACGGGATGGAGGAGGATTCGCCGCACCATCCGGAGCTAAGCGCAGGGAGAGAGCGCGGCGCTCCTAAATGATTCCCGTTCTGGCCCCAGCACCCGCACTCGAACGCCCGCTTGCCCGGTCCAGAGAGCACTCACAGTGTGATCTGGAGGGACACTGGTAGACGGCACGGAGGACCTCGCTGGAGCGAGCGGAGTCCTCGGCTCTACCCCCCCCCCCATACTCTTCCACCAGATGCTGCTGAATGAGAACAGTCCCTGTGAGCTGAAGAGCCAATACACGCTGAAGACTACTAACAGGTCAGACCCTTCCAAACTGCTTTGTTTTTTCCTGGACTGTTACATATCTTCCAGTTAAGTACTGAGTAGGAGCAACTAAGGAGCAGGCTGATGGATTTAAATGCAACTCATTGAATAGCAGCACTTTGAATACACATATTAAGATTCACATCCTACTCTATGCCCTGAAAAGTACTGCCCAGGACACTGATGATATATAGCAACTTTTACATGTTATTTAAGCCTTGAAAAGTTCAGTATTGATCTCTGATACAATTTTGATTGGTGGGGCACTTTTTTGTTCCTGTTTTTTTTTTTTTTTTTTTTTTTGCTGCTCCTGCTCGAGTTGATTTAAATTAAAGGTAGCCCAGTTTAAGGACCCACGTCTGTTTGTAAGGCAGTCACGGGCAAGACCATATGCCCCCGCTTTGAATGAGTGGAGAAACTAAGTCTGAGAGTCGCATGAGGATTCCCCTATCGCAGGAGGGACCAAAGACCCCAAATATAGCATCTGGTAATCCCCCAGAACTAGAAAATTACATTTTCAATTTTATTCTTTTGGGGGAGAATACACCTGTGTGTAAAGGGAGAATAGGGGACCCCTAGTGGCCCGTTTTGGTATTATCTTCCTCTTCTGCTCTCCTCTTGGCCTCTACCGCTCAAAGATATGGACAGTTAAAGGAGACACCCTGGCCTATACTCTTGCCTAAGTAGGGGCGCAGTAGATCTCCCCTTTGCTTACCGTGACCCGAGAGCTTCATGGTCTGATTTCCTGGGAAGAGCTCGCTGTCTCATAGACAGGCCAATAGCTAGCTCAGAGGAAAGGACTTGACTATTTTAGTTTTACTATTACCTGCACCCTTGTCTTTTGCTTGCTTTTTGCAATCCCACAGCCTTTTTCTAAGGTGTCTCCAAGCGAAAGGGAACTCTGGGGAGGAGAAAGCCAAAGAGGGACAACATGAAGGGTAGAAACCCAAAAGTCAATGACTCTAAAGCCCCTAAAGAGAGCCTAAATACAAGCTCGATCCAGAAATATCTTAAAGAGACAAGCCAAAAAAGTCCAGGCCTGGATAAAAAACAAGTGGGCAAGCGAGAGAGGAGGAAGGAGGCTGGAAAAGCAACTGGGATCCAAGGCGACTCCTCTGGTGAAGAAACAGAGTCAGACCTGGATGGTAAAAATAGAGAACAGACAGATATCTCCCAAATACCTACCAAAGGTGAAATACAAGAAATGTTTTTGAAACTGGAAAATTTAATTAAGTCAGAGATCCTAACCGTTAGGGCGGATATGGGTCACCTGTTAAGGAGAATAGAAGAAACGGAGGACCTAATGGGCAAACAGGCTCAGGAATTACTAGACTTAAAAGCGCAGTCTAGAAAAATGCAAGAATCTCACAGGGACATTTTATACAGACTGGAGGAACAGGAAAACCAGAGCAGACGACAGAACCTGAGGATTAGAGCCTTACCTGAACAACAAGGAGAAGACCTCGGTGCAAAGATGACGAAGCTATTTAACCCTTTACTAGGAAGAGTGGAAGATGAAGAATTAAAAATAGATCGTGTCCATAGAGTAAGGAAACCTCCAGGACTGAGGGTAGAGGTACCCCGAGACGTGATCGTAAAATTTCATCTATACGAGGACAAAACCAAGATTTGGAGTAAACTAAGAGGATTGCCCTCATTACAATATGAAGGGACAACCCTACAAATTTTTGCAGATCTTTCCGCAGGGACCTTGGCTCGGAGAAGACAACTCAAACCCTTACTGGAACAACTGAGAAGTGTCAATATAAGATACAGCTGGGGTTTTCCGACAGCTCTGATTGTTCAGAGAGAGGGAAGGACTTTCAAGTTAAAGTTCCTAGAAGAAATCGAGGTCTTCTGTAATAACTTGGGAATTCCACCCCTTAAGCTCCCCCGAGACTCTCGTGAAAATTAATGGGCTTATTAGGAGGGGAAGAGGGGGTTTCCAGCGCTTATCGCGTGGGCCCTTTGGTTTCTCTGTCTGTTTCTGGTCGTTTTTGTTTTCTTTTCTTATTCTGAGTGGTTTTTTTGGGGTGGGGGCGGGGGGGGGGGGGACCCGGGGGAGGGGCGTGGGGTTGGGTTGGAAGGGAAGATGGATAGGTGAGGCGGATCCGGGCTCCACCACTCCCTGTCTGGAGACGGAGTATCTCTCCCCCTAGGGGTGGGGGGACAGGGGGTGTTGAAGTGGAAGTCCGCAGTTGGAGTCACACCCTGGAAGGTATTACTTGCAGAGGGGGGCAGTGCTACCCATTGTCAAGTATAGGCCAGGACAGGGCCAGGGGTGGGGGAGGGGGGTGGGTGAAGGGATGGGGGGGGGGGCAGGGGCGGGGGAGGGGGGTGGGCGAAGGGATGGGGGGGGCGGGGGGAGGAGTGGGAGGAGAATCGCCTTGTAGTGTGGGGGACCGAAAGAGTCATGAAAATCTTGGGTTGGATAAATAAATATAGATTAAATATGCCAGTAGTCAGTACAGGATGACTGAGGTAAATTTTATATCCTACAATGTAAGAGGATTAAACGCCCTAAACAAAAGGTACAAACTCTTAATGGAATTACATCAATGCAGAGCTGAAGTAGTATTCTTGCAGGAGACCCATCTCTCCCTGGATTCGAATGTTAAGTTATATTCAGACAGCTTCCCGACCTGGTTCTACGGTGATTCCCCAATTAGGAGGGCTAAGGGGGTGGCAATTGGATTCGAGAAACATACACGATTTACTCTGATCGATAGATTGACTGACCCTGAGGGCCGTTACCTGTTCCTTAAGGGTGAGCTAGGAAACAGGGTGTTTACTCTTGCTAACGTATATTGTCCAAATAATAATCCCTTAGGATATATGAAACGGATCCTGCGAAGATTAGCAGAATTTAAATCTGGTGATGTAATCCTAGCAGGGGATTTTAATTTTTGTATGGATTCCGCCATGGACAGTACGTCCCGCGCAAGGGGGACGAATGAGAGGACCCTGAAAATATTGAAACATCGCCTGAAACAACATCAAATGGTGGACGCTTGGCGGACACAACATGAGAAAACGAAGGACTTCTCTTTCTATTCCCCAGTGCACGGGACGTATTCCAGATTGGATTACATATTGGTGGACCATAGGCTGTTAGAGGACGTCGTAGAGACAGGGATAGGAATAGCCTCCCTCTCTGATCACTCTCCTGTGACAATGAAGTTGAGGATACCAGGGCTATACAGACAACCCTTTACTTGGCGATTAAATGAAAATCTTGTTCAGGACAACGATACCATCGAGATAATCCGGAAAGAATTAGAATTCTACTTCTCGACGAACGATACAGGGGATATCTGGGTGCCTCCCTATGGGAAGGACATAAAGCATATATTAGGGGTATCCTCATCTCCATTGGCACAAATAAAAAAAAAGCTAAAATTCAGAGAAGGGAGTACCTGATTAAAGAAGTCCATAGATTAGAACAAGAGCACAAAAAACAAAAGGTCCAACAGCCGGAACTTCTTCACCTTTTGATTAATAAAAGGGAGGAACTTAAAGACCTTTTGGATCAGGAAGCAAGGAGGTCACTTGAAGGGAGAATTAGAGAGAGACACTATGGGAAAAATAAAACTGGCAAATACTTAGCGAGACAACTAAAAGGGAGGAGGGAGACCAATTTTATTGATAAAATCCAGGATAAGAACGGGAAGATGGTTCATACCACTAAGGAAATCGCGGAGGTATTTAGACAATACTACAGTGCCCTATATAATGTTGGCCAAAAAGGGAGGTGTGGTAAAGGGGATAAGGAAATTACTAAAGAATTTTTGCATGATACTAACTTACCCCAATTACATGAGAGTGAAAGAAACAGTATAGACAGACCTATCACTGAGGAGGAAATCTATAGAGCATTAAAGGAGACGGAATTGGGCAAAAGTCCCGGGCCTGACGGGTTCACGATTATTTACTATAAAAAATTTAAGGAAATTTTAGTCCCAAGATTATGTCACTATATGAACGGGCTCGGTACACAATACGACATGAACACTGAGGCTTTACGGGCCTCAATTACGGTAATTCCGAAGGAAGGGAAGGATCACTTACTTTGCTCAAGCTATAGGCCAATAGCATTATTGAATGCGGACACAAAATTATTCGCCAAAATACTGGCAGCCAGGCTGAAGAACAAGATGAGTGATCTAGTGCACCCAGATCAGGTCGGATTTATTCCCGAGAGAGAAGGAAGGGACAATGGGGTGAGGGCTTTACTCCTCCTCCAGGCCCTAGGAATAGAGCTGGGGACCCACTATTTTTTATCTATAGATGCAGAAAAAGCATTTGACAGGGTAGACTGGGGACTTATGATAGAAACGTTAGAAGTTATGGGTATAGGCCCGAGAATGATCCAATGGATCCAGGTCCTCTATAACCACCCGCAGGCCTCTGTCAAAATTAATGGAGAATCCTCCTCTCAATTTCAAATGAGTAACGGCACCAGACAGGGGTGCCCACTGTCTCCACTCCTATTTGCATTATCCCTGGAGCCGTTATTGACCTATATCCGAAAAAATCAGGATATAACGGGGATCAAGTTGGGAGGGGATGAACATAAATTAGCCGCTTATGCGGATGACGTGTTATTCTTCATTACTAAACCTAGGATCACGATTCCGAACTTGCTGAGGGTGTTGGAAAAATTCGGCAAAATATCGAATTTGAAAATAAACCTCAGCAAGTCCGAAGTTATGAATGTTAACATCAGTACCCAGGAAGAGGAGAACCTTCGGACAGAATTCCGTTTCCCATGGCGCAAGGAGATCAAATACTTGGGAATCTATCTGTCGAACACCATTAGGAAAATATTCACGAAGAATTATATCCCCTTACTCGATGAAATCAAAAGAGAAATAAAAAAAATTTCAACATGCTCCCTCTCTTGGTTAGGGCGTATCAATGCAGTTAAAATGATACTAATCCCGAAGATTATATACAAGTTTCAAATGCTTCCCATTCCGCTCTCTTCGGCTTATTTTAGATTAATGAAAAATTTAATTTCGAAGTATATTTGGCAACATAAAAAACCGAGAATTGCCATGGGGGTGTTATGCAGGGGAAAAAGGCAAGGGGGACTGTCTGTCCCGGATCTAAAAAGATACTACAATGCAGTGGTTCTGTCTCGAGTAGTAGAATGGGCGAAAGAGGCAAATAAAAAGAGGTGGGTGAGTGTAGAGAACACAATGTGTCAAGCACTTTTAGGTCGCACGATATGGAACCCTCCACAGTTCAGGTCCATTGGACCTCACGCTCACGAGATAACACGTTTAGCTTTAAATATTTGGGACCGAACACATTCACAAAACAAGTGGGGGTACAATTCACCCTTGATTTTTCTTAAAGATAATGATTTTTTCACACCGGGCAAACAGGAGGTGGGGGGTAATTGGATTAGGAAAGACACCGCACAATTAAAAGATATATTAGTCAATGGTAAAATAGCTTCATTTCAAGCACTTAGTTTGGACACAGACCTCATGAAAATGGACGGGTGGCGGTTCCTCCAACTTAGCCACTTCATTTCAAATTTACCTCAGCCAATCCGTAGTGAAGAGGAACTGAGACCCCTGGAGCGTCTATGTCTGAGAGAAAAATAAAAAAAAAATATAACGCTTTTATATAAGATTCTTTCTGAGGGGGACGAATTGGAGGACCCGCCATACTTCCAAAAGTGGGAATTAGAGCTGGGGTCACAATGTAGCACACAAACTCGTAATAAGATTTTTAAACTAATTCACTCGGGGATAGTAGATAATAAATTGATAGAAACGAACTACAAGTGCCTTGCAAGGTGGTATGCGACACCCGATAAAATGGCCAAAATGGGACTAGAGCAATCTGCGGATTGCTGGCGTGGGTGTAAAAAAACTGGGACTATGGCCCACATTTGGTGGGACTGCCCCATTATTAAAACTTACTGGAGAAAAATCTTAGAGATAATCAAAGTTGTAACAAAAAAGGAAATAAGAGAAGATCCGTGGATTGTTCTATTTCATGGGACAGACGAACCCATAAAGCAATATAAAACCTCATTAATTCCAATCCTGTTAGACACCGCCAAAAATTTAATCCCAAAAAAATGGAGAGAAAATGAGAGCCCTAAAATATCGGATTGGATTTTCCGTATAAATGAAATACAAAAAATAGAAAATTATAACGAAGGGGATGTTGACTTAATAGCAGAAGAGGGAGGCTCAAACAAATGGGCATCGTGGGAAAAATTTAAATCGTCCTGGAGATATGTGGAGGAAATTACACAATAAACCTCAGAAGAAAATATTACCCGGTTAGAAATAACGGTCACTAAGAGGTAACCCACTAGCGATTCTACAAGGTAAGGGCGGGGTGGGCAGGGGGGGGGGGTGTGAGGGGGAGAGTAGAGAGGTATTTTAAGTTTACAATGGAGTAGGTTTAAACTAATAATCTCTTTTTTTTTTTTGGTGTTGTATATATTGTATTTGTATGAATATGTTCCCTCTCCTTTTCATACATGTATTTATTTTGTTATGAAAAAAATTGGATATAAATAAAGAATAAAAAAAAAAAAAAAATCAGTTTATCAGTTTTTAAAGTGCAATTTACTAGGAATTGTGTGGTAAATAACCACTGATGCACATTTTCATGCTGTAATTTATTGAATTGAGCTAGTTGCTAAGGAGCGGGTCCAGAAGCCGGCCGCAGTGCCCTTAACAACAGATGACAGGTGGATGTAAAGAGAACGGCAATTAAAAATGTTGAAAAAAAAAAAAAAATAGCGAGCCCCCCCCAACACATACCAAGCCCTTCCAACAGTGGAAATAAAAGTTACCATCCTAAGGCTTAAGTTTTAAAACCTATCCAGAATGCTTTTCCTTTACAGATAGTAACCTAAAATTTAAAAACGTCCATTATGTTGCATTTACATGCCACGTTTAGCCGCGTTTTGTGCAAAAAAAAAAAAGTTTGTAATTTTCCCGCAACTTGTGGCAAAATATAAAATATTCCATGGACTCAACATGCCTCTCAGCAAATAGCTTGGGGTGTCTACTTTCTAAAATGGGGTCATTTGTGGGGGTTTTGTGCCATCTTGGCATGTTATGGCCTTCAAAACTGTAATAGGTAGTGAGAAGTGAACTCAAAAATGTACGCCCTTAGAAAGCTTGAAGGCGGTGCTTGGTTTTCGGGGCCCCGTACGCGGCTAGGCTCCCAAAAAGTCCCACATATGTGGTATCCCCGTACTCAGGAGAAGCAGCAGAATTTATTTTGGGGTGTCATTTCACATATACCTATAGCATGCGTGAGCAATATATCATTTAGTGACAACTTTGTGAAAAAAAAAAAAAAAGTTTGTAATTTTCCCGCAACTTGTGGCAAAATATAAAATATTCCATGGACTCAACATGCCTCTCAGCAAATAGCTTGGGGTGTCTACTTTCTAAAATGGGGTCATTTGTGGAGGTTTTGTGCCATCTTGGCATTTTATGGAATTCAAAACTGTAATAGGTAGTGAGAAGTGAACTCAAAAATTTACGCCCTAAGGCCGCGTACACACGCGGGGACTGTTCGCCCAACTTTGTCCGTCAAACAGTTTCGGCAAACAGTCCGCTCAAAATTAGCATGGACGGACATGGCCACACACGACGGACGAACAGTTTGCTGAAACCGTGCGCGATGACGTGAACGGCACGTACGACGGGACGAAAAATACGACATCCTATACACTGCATTATAACTTTCGGCGTGTAAATCCTTTCTGAGCATGCGCGGAACTTAGTTTGACGAACAAGCCTACACACGAGCGGACTGTTCGCTGAAACAAGGTTTCAGCGGACAGTTTTTTGGAAATTCCGAAAAACCTTGTTCGTCAAACTGTCCGCTGAAACTGTCCGCTGAAAGCCCACACACGAGCGGACTGTCCGCCCAAACACTGTTCAGCAGACAAAGTTGGGCGAACAGTCCGCCCGTGTGTACGCGGCCTTAGAAAGCCTGAAGGCGGTGCTTGGTTTTCGGGGCCCCGTACGCGGCTAGGCTCCCAAAAAGTCCCACATATGTGGTATCCCCGTACTCAGGAGAAGCAGCAGAATTTATTTTGGGGTGTCATTTCACATATACCTATAGCATGTGTGAGCAATATATCATTTAGTGACAACTTTGTGTAAAAAAAAAAAAAATATTTTTTTTGTCATTATTCAATCGCTTGAGGCAAAAAAATAAAATATTCAATGGGCTCAACATGCCACTTATCAATTTCCTTAGGGGGTCTACTTTCCAAAATGGGGTCATATGGGGGGTTTTGTACTGCCCTGCCATTTTAGCACCTCAAGAAATGAGATAGGCAGTCGTAAACTAAAAGCTGCGTAAATTCCAGAAAACGTACCTTAGTTTGTAGATGTGACAACTTTTGCGCAAACCAATAAATATACAATTATTGACTTTTTTTTTACCAAAGACATGTGGCTGAATACATTTTGGCCTAAATGTATGACTAAAATTGAGTTTATTGGATTTTTCTAATAACAAAAAGTAGAAAATATCATTTTTTTTCAAAATTTGCGGTCTTTTTACGTTTATATCGCAAAAAATAAAAATCGCAGAGGCAATCAAATACCATCAAAAGAAAGCTCTATTTGTGGGAAGAAAAGGACGCAAATTTTGTTTGGGTACAACATTGCATGACCGCGCAATTACCAGTTAAAGCAGCGCAGTGCCAAATTGTAAAAAGACCTCTGGTCATTGACCAGCAAAATGGTCCGGTCTGAAAGTGGTTAAAGTGGTTGTAAGGGTTGAAGGTTTTTTTCTTAATGCATTCTATGCATTATGCCTTATAGAATATATGTTGGGGTGTTTTCTTTCCAACATGGGGTCATTTTTTGGACGTTTCCATTGTCCTGGTGCTCCAGGGCCTTCAAAAGTGTTAGCCCCCGTACACACGGTCGGACATTCCGGCAACCAAATTTAGTCCGGAAGAGGTCCGGAAGTGATGTTGTATACACACGGTCGGACTAAGTTGTCAGAATTTCCAGTTGCCAAGAACGCAGTGACGTAAGCCGCGTACGACGGCACTAGAAAAAGGAAGTTCAGCACCACGTCCGGCACCCTTTGGGCTCCTTCTGCTGATCTCGTGTCTATCACGTGTTAGTAGAAGTTTGGTGAGAGACGATTCGCGCTTTTCAGATTTGTGCTTCAGTTCGGTACTGCTCTTCAGTTTCTGCTTGTCTTTGCTTATCTGTTTGTCAGTGCGTGTAGTCAGTAAGCATTTGTTTCTCATTGTGGACTATATCTTGGTATAGTATGCTTTGATTTGCATTGCTTATTGTCTGTTTGCTTCTGCTTTTCAGGTCGTTCTTTCAGGCATTGCTGTTTATCAGTGCTTTCTGTTCTGTCCATTCTGACCAGCCGACCGTTTTAAACCATGTTTCGTGTATGTACTTGTCGTAGAGTTTGTGCTGTGCAGGGGCTTGGTGTTGGGTTTTTAGCTTTCACACAAGCCCGGTCCATCAACAGGGAGAGGAGGCGTTTGTGGACCAAGAATTGGTTGCGTCAGCGTGACCAGTTCTCGCACATGCCTTTGCTCCGTGAGATCCGGGAGAATAATCCTGATGATTTCAGGAATTATCTCCGGATGACGGACCCCGTTTTTCACCATCTGCTAGCTTTGCTGTACCTTTATATCACCAGGCAGGATACCTGCATGCGGCAAGCCATCACTCCGGAGCAGAGGCTCATCACGTTGTGCTACTTGGCGACAGGAAGAAGCCTTCAGGACCTGAAGTTCTCCACAGGCATCTCCCCCCAGGCTCTGGGGATCATTATTCCAGAGACCTGTTCTGCCATCATTCAGGTCTTGCAGAAGGACTATATGAAGGTAAGTTTTATCCTTTAACATCACATTCTATGTATTTAATGATTGCTAATGTCTTGGATTTCTTTCCTCATTCCCTAATTACCATGATTGCAATATGCTCTAATTCATATGCTCTGCCCCTTTGTCCTCATGCATATTTGCCTTCACTAACTTCCCCCACCATGCTTTTCTGGGCCCATAAAACTATAGTCTAGTCACTTAGCAATGTCTTTTGTCAGCTCCATAGTATTGATTTCCCCTAAACACCCCCTAAAATGTCTACAAATGTTATGTGTGTGCTTCAATTCATGCAGAGTGCCCTCTTTTTTTTTTTTTTTTGGTTGGGCCAAACTCATTAGGAACCCCTCTCCCCCCAACTGCTAGGTCAGCTGATAGCAATCCTCTATCTGCTGACTTTACCAAACCCAATACACACTATACCTACCTTTTTTATGGTCACATATGGACAAATTCACCAAAGCATGTAGTGCAAGGGCATGCCTCAATACTTTCAAATGCTATATTTTTTTTTCCCTATTATTATCTTGATAAGTAATAGCAGAATGTCAAAATGTGCTTCCATTTTTTTTTTTTTGGTATTATGACACTTCTTACCTGTCCGGTGGGCTGCCAATAGTGTAAGTAAGGAACAAAGTATCACACATTATTTAGGCATTTAGCTCTCAATCAAGTGGAGAGGGTTACCTGTCCAAAACATCCCCCCCTCATTTTTTTGCAAGGGCCCATCAGATGGGGGGATGGGGGGTGATTACTCTGATAAGAGGACCATATACTTTATGCTTTAAATACTCATTTCCCAAAATGTTATACTGATCTTGGCCAAAAATGTTGGCGTCTAATCTGCTTGCAATGTTGATGTGCAAAATTACAAATTTTTTGTCTTGTTTCACTCCACAGTTTCCTTCAATGCCACAGGAATGGCAGACTGTGGCCTCCCACTTTGCCAGTCGTTGGGACTTTCCCAATTGTGGAGGTGCAATTGATGGGAAAGACGTCCGCATCATCCCACCCCCCAACTCGGGGTCGTACTATTATAATTACAAGGGGTTTAATAGTTTTGTGATGTTGGCGGTGGTGTCAGCGACCTATGACTTCCTGTATGTTGACGTGGGGCAAAATGGCCTGGATTTCGGATGGTGGAGTGTTCTCATGGACAGAATTCTACTGGCGTCTCCAGAGTGGCAGTCTGGGCTTGCCACCTCCAGAGGAGAATCAGGAAGGACTCCTGTTCATCTTCGTCACAGATGAGGCGTTTGCCCTGGCAAACCATCTGATGTGGCCTTTCCCGATGAGGACCCTTACCCCGGATCAGAGAATCTTTCATTTCCGGCTGGCCAGAGCCAGAAGAGTTGTGGAGAACACTTTTGGAATACTGGCCAGCCAATTCAACCCTTTTTAAACACCAATCCACATAGCGGAATATAAAATCAATCACATAGTGCTTGCCTGCTGTGTTCGGCACAATTTCTTAAAAAGACATTCAGCTAACTATGTTGTCTCAGTTGGCCCAGATGCAGACTTGCCTGCAAATGATAATCTCACGGCCTTTGAAGCTGCTCGTCCTGGCTTGCCCCCCAAAGCGCCCGTGAGGTCTGAACCCAATGCATGGAGTACTTTGTGGGTAGGGGGGCTATTGATATGCCAGACAATGTCTGAGAGGCATTTTTGTAATACATTTTTCTTTGAAACTACAATAATCTTTGTTTTCATTTACTGTTTGGCTTGGTTTTAGGTGTCTACTAGGTAAATATTTGTTTTTTGTTGTTGTGCCTTTTTCTACAACAGTGCAAACCCAAGTTCTGAGCGAGATGAGGGGACAGTCTCTTCTTCAGATAATCTTATTATGTTGTGGGTCTGCTACACACACACCTTGTTTTTGTTAACTAATGTATGTAGTGCATTACTGACCAAAATCTTGCTCATTTTCCGCACCATGGCAGAAATATGTGGGGTCAGGAAAATGGCATGATTGGCAAAATGTACACATCACTGTGGGTGTTATTTACTGAAGGCACATCCACTATGCACTACAAGTGCACTGCAAAAGTGCACCCGAAACTGCACTTGGAGTGCAAAGTGGAGTTTTCTTTAGTAAATAACACCCATTGTCACCGAAAACAACAATTTTACTCCAAATACTGCTTTTGTGCATTGACCATTTTTGATAATTTTACTTTTTAATCAAAGCACATTCACATGTGCATTTAGAAAAGGGTTTTACAACAAACCTACATATTGTGTGTATCAAAAACATTATTTAAGGTAATTTTTTGGTATCTTGGCGTTTTTGTGTAAACAGGCATGTATCAAAGCCTAACATACAGAACACAGGAACTTACAAAGTTCAACTTTGAAAAGTGAAGACAATATCAGACATGAGTATGTACAAACTGGGCTGATATTGCCTTCATCAGATGGGGTGTCACCCCTGGAAAAGCCATCATGGGGGATCAATGTACATGTTTTGGGGCTGCAACCCCTTCATCTCATCCACAAAACACGTACATTGATCCCCCATGATGGGAGATAGGGCATGTTGACACACTGTGTGCATCTTCCAATTTTGGCTTTTTGTAAAATACAAAAGTTGTTGTTTCAAAACACAAAAATAAAACCCTTGCTAGTATGTGGTGTTTCACACTTTCCCCAAAACATCAATGATGTTCTTCATTTTATTTTGAACATCATTGATGTTTTTCTGTATATTTTCTAAATCCCAATTGCACCACGTTATCTCCCCAATCAGGATCTGGGCACTTTCACTGGTAAAATGTGATTCTTCTTCCACATCACCTAAAATAAAAGCAAAAAAAAACACCATGTATTATAAATATGACGACATACATTGATGAGCTTACCGGAAGCTGCGGTCTCCGACACTCACCTATTGTGGTGACAATTTGTCCAACTTCAACGATCTCTCCTTCCTCCTCCTCCTCCTCCTCCTCTGCTTCTGGTGTTGGAATTTCGCCTTCTTTGGGAGGTGTGGGGTCCCTGGTGTCCTCAGACTTCCTGAGTCTTCTCTCCCCTATGAGAATGTAAAAAAGGAATACTTAGCACACAGAGGGCAGAAATAGGAATATGAAACATTGATTGGAAGTGTGGTACAATGTGTTTTTTGGCCGAGTTCAAAGATGAGAACATTATTGTGGACACTTTGTTAAGCTGGAATACTTACCTGCAGAATGATACCTGAGTGAGCGCTTCCGTGTCGGAATTTGATTGTGAGCATGCGTGGCACCTTGTCCGTCGGAGTAGGCTACACATGATCGGACTATGTCTGATCGGAGCATGTTGTCAGAAAATTTTATAGACAAGTTGGAAAACTTGGTCCATCAGATACTCCGATGGAAACAGTCCAAAGGAGACCACACACAGTCGGATTATCCGACAACACGGTCCTATCGGACATTGTCCATCAGAATGTCCGACCGTGTTTACAAGAGCTTAGAGGTAGTCAAAAAATGAAATGTGTAATTTATGTCCCTACAACGCCTGATGGTGTTCCCTGCATGTTGGGCCTCTGTATGTGGCCAGGCTGTGTAACTGTCTCACATGCGTGGTATCGTCATACTCAGGAGGAGTAGTAGAATGTGTTTTGGAGTATAATTTGTGGTATGCATGTGCTGTGCGAGGGAAATAACCTGTTAATAAGGCACTTCTGTGGGGAAAAAAAAGAAAGAGAAATGTTGCAAAGAATTGTGGGAAAAAAATACAACTTCAAAAACTCACAATGCCTCTTACTAAATACCTTGAAATTATAAGATGAAACAATCAGCGCCACAAGTAAAACATATTGTGATGTTTAAATAAGATAACCTAATAATAAACATACACAGCTACTAAACATTTCATGTACACCACACTCATTTCTAAAAAGATAGTAAATAAATAAATGTAGCGCTATGTGTAAAAATATATATAAATACGAAGTGCAAATCTAAATAAATAAATCCTACATATAAATGAATAGTCCATAAAATGAAAAAAATGAAGAAATAAAACATGAAAACTCTTCTTGTGATCAGTGTATCCACACAATTACACCACAGTAATTGTGGTATTGTGTGGATACATTGATCACAAGAAGAGTTTTTCATGTTTTATTTCTTAGTTTTTTAATTTTATGGACTATTCCTTTATATGTAGGATTTATTAATTTTAGAGATTTGCACTTTATATTTATATATATTTTTACACATAGCGCTACATTTATTTATTTACTATCTTTTTTTGAAATACCTTGGAATGTCTACTTTCCAAAAAGGGTTCATTTGAGGGGTATTTCTACTTTCCTGGCTTGTTAGTGTCTCAAGAAATGACATAGGCTGTCAGTACATCAGGTGAGATCAATTTCCAGTGATTGGCACCATAGCTTTTAGGCCTCTTTCAGATGACCAATCCATTCAGGTCCACCTGTCAGTTTTTCAAGCGGACCTGAATGGATGCTCCATAGACCTCTATGGAGCGTCGGATGTCAGCGGTGACATGTCCGCTGACATCCAACCCGCTCTGATCCGAAAAAGCGTGACGGAGGAAAAACCTACTTTTCGATCCGTCTGCGGATCAGATCGGGTGACAACGGACTCTATGGTCCATCGTCCTCCGATCTCCCATAGGGGAGAGTGGCGCTCTGACAGGCGCGGATGTTCACAGGGCAGATCATCACTGATCCGTCCCGTGTGAAAGAGCCCTTAGACTCTATAATTTTCACACAGGCTTGGGTTATTTTTACCAAAGATATGTGGCAGTATAAATTTTGGCCAAAATTTATGAAGAAAAATTACTAATTTGCTAAATTTTTTAACCGAAATTAAGAAAAATGCTTTTTTTGGGTAGCATGTTGCCTGGCTGAGTAATTGTCATTCAAAATGTGAGAGCACTGAAAGCTGAAACTTGGTCTGGTTCGGAAGGGGAATTAAGTGCCCAGTGGTCAAGTGGTTAAATTTTACCTAGAGAAATATAAAAAAATGTTTATTAATTTAATAACATTTCTGATGCACAGTATGCCTATGATAACATTTTAAGTTCTTCCTATTATCATTCCTTCCTGTAAAGAATACATATATATATATATATGTTTATTTTCCAATCTATTTCCCAGGTTACAGTAGCTCTGATCAGCATTTTTGAAACAATACTGCTCATTTATCTAAGTTACAAGGTAAGTTCTATTTTTAAATATACTTATATATATGATCACATAAATGACATCATAGGATCATCTAAATTTTGAACATTGGACCAGTAAAGAGCGATACATCTTTTCTCTTTTGCTTCTTATAGTAGAACACCAAATTGTTATAGAAAATTATATAATGAATACAATACAACAGAGGTAAAGTGAAGGGGAAAAAAAAGCTTTGTGAGAACATTTTATTCACAAAAATATGCTAAGCCATGTATGAACTGTCATTCTTCCCTACTCTAGGGAAGAACAACAGTTCATAACAGTCCTGTTGAGCCAAGTGTTGCTAAAGCTGTCATCAACAACCATACCACACTTTTAGCAAAGGCTTGGGCTTGTCAGAAAGGCATGGTACTTAGAAGTGGAGTGAAGTGAAGTGAAGTGGAGGTGCAGAGTGGTGTTCCTGTCTTGGGAATATCATTACATATCTGTTTTTTGTAACAGACCTGTATAGTGAAAGTCTTAGGCTGGCCATACACGGTTCAAATCTCGGCCGGTTCAGTAGGTACCGGCCAAGATTCAAACTGTTAGTGGGCAGGCTGAATGCACCAAGCTGATAGATTGATCATCTTGGGGTACAAATAGCCTACCTAATTATTTAGCAATTGTTGCTAGCGGCTGCTATAACTGATAGCGATAATCACTGTCTTCTCCCGGCAGGGACAGCTTCCCCCACTTTACCAGCTCCAAGTGTGTTAATTGGCAATATTTTCAGAATAGTATCATTATAGAAAAAAACTAAGAGGGAGAGGGAGGAAGAAGATAGAGAAGAAAATGGATGTAAGCAAACCGTGTCCCCTAACCACCATCTAGGACATGAACCTCCCACAACCATCATCTATACACAAAACCAGGCATGTATTAGGCACTAAAAGTAATTAGAGGGGATTTTCCATAATGTGCAATGGTTCCCAGATCTTATTATATTCGTCAACAGTGTTATTAATAGTAGCTGTAAGATATTCTATTCTTTTAACATCTCAAATCCCCAGTATAGATTTTAAGGGGGACTTGACAGTAAAAAAATAAATGATGTGGGGTTTCCCTGAATTCCATACCAGATCCTCCAAGTATTGTAGGGTTTTTAAGGGGGAAACCCACATACAAAATAAGAGCATGCTGTTGACTCTTTAAAACCATGCTAGGCCATATGCCTTCAACATAGGGGTTACCCATGCAATTGAGGACAAGAACCTCTTCCCCACAACCCTGGCCTGGTGGTTGCGGGGGTCTTTGGAATGTGGAAGTCACCTTTAAAAATAAGGAGGCCCCAAATACTGCCCCCCCCCCCCCATATGAATGAGTAGTGGTTATATAGTACCCATACTTATTCACAAAAAACAAAAGCAAATAAACATAAATAATAAACACAAACAAATGCCTCCAATGTAAATCCACCATCAATCACATTGTTCAGTCATGTAGATTCGTGTCACTCAAGATGCTCAAAGTGGAAGACACGTCTAAACCTGTTGGTTGGCTCCCAAAGAATGTCATATCCAGGTTGCCACTCATATAGACATAACCATATTTGGTCACAGATGAAATTGACGAAAATATGTAGGTTAATGATGCTAAACTGCTGCCCAAAGTGCTGGTGCCTGGCTTTCTCTGGCCTCCAAATTCCCCAAGTTACTCGCCCAAAACAATAACTGAAGTCAGTAAATTTGATGTGCATGCTTCATTTGGGTCAGTGATTTACATAGTATTAAAGACAAGTAACAAATATTGCAGCCAGAACAGGAATGTTCAAATAAGGAATATGGAGGCTGCCACCGCTGAGCTCTTTTTGACCATTCTACTTGCCTGCCTGTCTCTGACCCTATTGCTATTTGAGCCACTGACCCAAAACAAGCATGCAGAAAGTGAAGTCAGGGAAATGGCAGAACTCCTGATCTGCATGCCTGTTCCAGCTCATTGACTATAGCACAGAAGCCCCTAGATCTACTTAACAGATAGGCAATTAGAAAAAGAATGTTCAGCCTCTGTAATTTCTCAATACAGATTTCCTTTCATCAGTTTTTAATCCTATTATTGAACAAAGCTTAACATTTCATCCAGTCTGCATCCCATTTCAATCTTTTTCTGGTTGCTAATTCACTCGAAACAATAAATTTGTAATAGAATGAAAATAATCAGATCTGCATTGTACTGAATACAATTCAGAAGCCAGTGAAAGAAAAATTTGCAGTGTGTACTTTAATTATTAAACAGTGGAAGAAGATAAGAAAAGCATTTACTGTACATGGAAAAAGAGGCATATAGAACACCTATATTGCGCTACACATTTTATCCAGTTTTCAGAAAGTTAGGATTAATTGAAAATTGCTGCACTCACTAACACTGGCCTAATGTTCCCTCCTGAGACTATTCTAAGCAGTAAATCAGTGCAGCTCTATCTTGTGCCTGCTTAGTCCAGACAAAAGGGGGGTGTTTGGCCCCAAAAAAACATTTTTTTCAGCTATAAATCTATTTTAGTATTAAAACCTGGACACTTGGATGTTGGTTTGGTGCTTACTTCTGACTGTTTGTAGTTAGAATGCACTGGATAGCATTGTCAAACTCTGAAGCCTATTGTACTGTAAATTCATATTTAACCACAATGCAAAACAACTGTAGCAGGATAGTAGGTATTTCTGTGACTTCAGTTGTGCTTCACACAACTAGAGTAAGCACTAAATACTAAATAACAATCTTGTGCAACGGGACAGCTATTATAAGCTTTAGCTGTGCTTAACTTAATATTAAAGGAAATCCATCATAAGAAACATTTTTCTGATCATTATTAGTATTTGTTTAATTTCATTTTTATTATTATTATTATTGAAAATAATTGTCACATAGAGGGGAGGACTGCTAAAAAAAGAACCTCTTGGTTTTCAAATATGCTAGATACTCCACTAGTTATAAGAGCATTGAAGCTACTTGGAAATATCTTGGCACTAACATTCTATGGTGGAATGCTTTCACTACTAAAAAATGTAGTACTGAATTCATCACCTTAAATTTAAATGATTTGATGAAATGTAATTTTTACATAACAGGTTTTACTCATAAGCAACATAGACATAGCTCTACTCATCTAATATATGTACAGTAAATATGTACTACTTCTAGAATCCTTATACTTGTTGCATGTTCATGATATGTTATTGATATATATATATTTTTTTTTTTCTAAAGGGAAACATATGGGAACAAATTTTGCGAATACCTTTCATATTAGAAATTATTAACACTGTACCCTTCATCATTACGGTAAGTAGAAGTTAGACTGAATTCTGTAGAAGTATAATATATCTGTAGGATGTGATTTTTTTTTTGTCTCATAAACACAAATGCCAAGAATAATTCCTGTATTGTTTAAAATATGTGTGAAATGTAATCTTATATGCATTTCTTATGAAGCCATTAGTGGCCATTGTGTTATTTTAAGACAATACCACACTATGACCACTAGATTGAGCTGGAAATAATAAGAAATCATAGGACATATGTAGAAAACATTTCTCATATAACATTACATATATTATTTGTGTAGCACCCTCTTAGGTAGGTGCTAGGAAAGTTGGATAAGTGTTTTGCGTATGTTTTTGATAAGTAAATTAAGTTTCCACACTGTAGGTAGTGAGATTATAATTCTGGAGAATGTAAAAGCATAGTTTTGCTCCCTGAACCCAGTGAGCTGTGATTGTTTAGTTAGGCCTGATCTGTGTGCTCTGCTGCTGCCAGTCTGCTGGATTACTCCCTCTGTATCAAGGTAAATTGAGAAGTTTCTGGAAGATAGGTGTGGAGCTATGCAGACAGCAGCATAAATATTGATACAGCCCCAGCCTATCCTAGAGTGGCAGGTTCTGAAATCATGCTGGGATATGGTATTTATTCTGAGAGCACACAGAGCTAGATGAGGGAGGAATGCTGAGATCCAGGTGATTGGAAGAAACTGACTGAGGGGAGCTGTCTGCCATAGATCTGTCTGGTATCACTGGTGGTCATCGCTTGGAAGATTGGAAGGAGACTCCATCTGTCCTTAGGCCTTGTGAGTAGAAATGTTGCAAGATCTTTGGGACCTTGTGCTTTAGCTACCCCTCTGAAGCCTTATTATAGTCAGCTGTGGGTCTATTACAGAGGACTAAGGATGAGCCAAACACCCCCCAGTTCCGTTCGCACCAGAACCTGCGAACAGACCTAAACTTTGTGTGAACTTTAGAACCCTATTAAAGTCTATAGGACTTAAACATTCAAAAGCTAAAGTGCTAATTTTAAAGGCTAATATGCACGTTACTGTCCTAAAAAGTGTTTGGGGACCTGGGTCCTGCCCCATGGGACATGTATCAATGCAAATAAAAGTTTCAAAAACGGCAGTTTTTTCGACAGCAGTGATTTTAATAATGATTAAAGTGAAACAATAAAAGTGTAATATTCCTTTAAATTTCGTACCTGGGGGGTATCTATAGTATGCATGTGAAGGGGCACATGTTTCCTGTGCTTAGAACTGTCCCTGCACAAAGTGTAATTTCTGCAGGAAAAAAAGTATTTTAAAATCACTCGCGGCTATAATGAATTGTCGGCTCCTATAATACAGAGAACACTCATTGAAAGTCATTGATAAAAAAAAAGCGTGAGGTTCCCCCGAATTCAATTACCAGGCCCTTTAGGTCTGGTATGGATATTAAGGGGAACCCCGCGTCAAATTTAAAAAAAAATTGCCTCTCTCCAGGATCCGCCATTAGCAGGAGGTGGGTCCGCCCTCACCATGCAGATCTTCGTGAAGACGCTGACGGGGAAGACCATCACCCTCGAGGTCGAGCCCTCTGATACTATTGAAAATGTCAAGGCCAAGATTCAGGACAAGGAAGGTATTCCTCCTGATCAGCAGAGGTTGATCTTCGCTGGCAAGCAGCTTGAAGATGGCCGCACACTCTCAGATTATAACATTCAGAAGGAGTCCACACTTCACCTGGTGCTGAGGCTCCATGGTGGTGCTAAGAAGAGGAAGAAGAAGTCTTACACCACCCCCAAGAAGAACAAGCATAAGAGGAAGAAGGTCAAGCTTGCTGTGCTCAAGTACTACAAGGTTGATGAAAATGGCAAAATCCACCGCCTGAGGCCTGAATGTCCATCTGATGAGTGCGGTGCTGGAGTCTTCATGGCCAGTCACTTTGACAGGCACTACTGTGGAAAGTGTTGTCTGACTTATTGCTTCAACAAGCCTGAAGACAAGTAAAATGTACATGTGTTAATAAAACCAGTTGACAGACAAAAAATAAAAATAAAAATTGACGTGGGGTTCCCCCTAAATATCCATACCAGACCCTTCAGGTCTGGTATGGATATTAAGGGGAACCCCACATCAATTTTTTTTTTAAAAATTGACGTGAGGGTCCCCCTAAAAATCCATACCAGACCCCATATCCAAGCACGCAACCTGGCAGGCCGCAGGAAAAGAGGGGGAGACGAGAGAGCCCCCCTCCTGAACCGTACCAGGCCACATGTCCTCAACATTGGGAGGATGCTTTGGGGTCCCCCCCAAAGCACCATGTCCCAATGTTGATGAGGACAAGGGCCTCATCCCCACAACCCTGGCCGGTGGTTGTGGGGGTCTGCGGGCAGGGGGCTTATCAGAATCTGGAAGCCCCCTTTAACAAGGGGACCCCCAGATCCCACCCCTCCTGTTTGAAATGGTAAGGGGGTACCTACCATTTCACAAAGAAAGTATAAAAAATTGTTAAATAAGACAAACACACTTTTGAAAATTCCTTTATTAAAAATAAAAAAAAAGATTCCAGCGGTGGTAATCCACTCTTGCTATCCAGCGACGGATGATCATCTCTCCGGGGTCCAGCGATGGCTGATCTGATCCAGCGACGGGTGATCTCTCAGTCCAGCGCAGTCCATCATGGCTGAGTGGCAAGGGGAATCAGGGGGAGAATACAGGAATGGGAACATGTTACATGTTCCACCCTAAAAATGGGTGGAACATGTAACGTTCCCAAAGGTGAACATATTCTTTAAATGTGCATGTATATGCGCTCTTAACGGACACAGTCGATCACAAATGTAAATAAAGACCAGTAACTCATTGTTACTGGCAGGTTGGATAAATATTAGATTTTTTTTTTTTTTATCAGATTGTTTTGATTTAAATCAGATTTTTTTGATTCTCAACAAATTTATTTTGATAACATGCTTAGTTTTCTATTTAGGATACATTAATAATTGAGTTTATTCAGCATGAAATGGAGCTTAGTTATGTAGCATGAGGCTGTATATTTAGCAATATTTGCATTTTTGGTAAACCCACTCAATGAATCCAAGCACTGCAAGCTGAGATTTACACTGCATTGATGCATTCACACAATTTCACAGTAACCATGAGATAAAACAAAGTTCAGGAATATTTCTTTATCCCATTGTTTTGTACACTACAAACTGTAGGATTGAATCGGTTCTGATATCGCTGTTTACTAACCTGACAGCCTATTATTCTAAATAGGAAACCTTCATATTGTTTGCAAATATTAAAGATTCTAATTACCAGCAAGAATAAGTCCTTACAAGCACCTGTTAGCGGGCATCCACTCACCTGCTGTCGCCACGTCTCTCACCTTGTTGTTACATAGTTACATAGTAGGTGAGGTTGAAAAAAGACACAAATCCATCAAGTCCAACCTATGTGTGATTATATGTCAGTATTACATTGTATGTTCCTGTATGTTGTAGTCGTTCAGGTGCTTATCTTATCGTTTTTTGAAACTATTGATGCCCCCCGCTGAGACTACCGCCTGTGGAAAGGAATTCCACATCCTTGCTGCTCTTACCATAAAGAACTCTCTACATAGTTTAAGGTTAATCCTCTTTTCTTATCATTTTAATGAGTGGCCACGTGTCTTGTTAAACTCCCTTCTGCGAAAGAGGTATTAATAAATTTAAATCATATCCCCTCTCAAGCGTCTCTTCTCCAGTTGTTGTGTCACTGTCGCCTCACCAGCCGTCCCAATAAAGTGAATGGGACTGTTGGTGAGTCAACAGCAGGTCAGAGGAGGAGCTGCTGCAGGACAGAGATGATAGTTGCTCTTTAACCACTTGGGATACGCGCTATTGCCAAATGACGGCATTAGCGCGGACCTACTTTTCCGGGACTACGACTATTGACGTTGTCCCGTGCACGAACGGCCTGCGCGCCCCCTGAGGGGCGCTCGCGGCGCGCTCTGTGATCGGCGAGTCCATGAGACTCGCCTGATCACCGATCCGTGCAAGGGGTCGATCCCGACCCCTTATCACGTGATCAGCTGTCAGCCAATGACAGCTGATCAGGTGATAGAACGGAGCCGGTAATCGGCTAGTATTCCTCCTCGCGCTGACAGCGCGAGGAGAAAAAAAAAAAGCCGGCGGCCGTGATCGGGACATCAGTCCCGATCACGGCCAGCAATTCAAGCGACCATCTGCCTCCTGCCAGTGCCCACCTGCCCCCTGCAGTGCCATCCTGAATAAAAGTAAGTGCCCCCCGTCAGTGCCACCCAGCAGTGCCCATAGTGCCACCCAGCAGTGCCCAGTGCCACCCAGCAGTGACCACAGTGCCACCCAGCAGTGCCACCCACAGTGCCACTCACAGTGCCCACAATCTGCCTCAAAGGTGCTTCACCCCAGTGCCGCCCATCAGTGCCCAGCAGTGCCGCCCATCCGTGCCCAGCAGTGCCGCCCATCAGTGCCCAGCAGTGCCACCTATCAGAGCCACCTATCAGTGCCACCTATCAGTGCCCATCAGTGCCACCTATCAGTGCCCATCAGTCCCATCTATCAGTGGTACCTATCAGTGCCCATCCGTGCCACCCATCCGTGCCGCCCATCCGTGCCATCTTATCTGTGCCCATCTTTGCCCATCAGTGCCACCTTATCTGTGCCCATCGGTGCCGCCTTATCTGTGCCTATTAGTGCCGCCTTAACTATGCCTATCAGTGCCCACCAGTGCAGCCTATCAGTGCCCACCAATGCAGCCCATCAGTGCCCACCAATGCAGCCTATCAGTGCCGCCTAATCAGCGCACTTCAATGAAGGAGAAAAATGACCCGTTTGCAAAATTTTAGAACAAACTATTAAAACATGATTTATTTATTTAATTATTTATTGCATCTTTTTTTGTTTGTTTAGCAAAAAATAAAACTCCCAGCTGTAACTAAATACCACCAAAAGAAAGCTCTATTTGTGGGAAAAAAAATGATAAAAATTTCATTTGGGTACAGTGTTGTATGCCCGCGCAATTGTCATTCAAAGTGCATCAGCGCTGAAAGCTGAAAATTGGTCTGGGACTGAGGGGGGTTTAAGTGCCCAGTAAGCAAGTGGTTAAAAACTATGATTTAAATCAAGCCTTTTTACTAGTGATTTACATCAAATCCACTCTGGTTACTGGCTTCTTCTTCACACACACAGATCCTGAAAAAGGAGAAGCCAGGAACAATGAGCTACAGATTTAACCTGATCAGTACTAGGAACAACACCTGATTTCCTGATAGCCCTGCCAAAACGATGTACCTGTCACACATCACCCATCAGTGCTACCATCAGCAGTGTACCTGTCACACAGCAGTCATCAGTGTCACCATCAGTAGTGTACCTCTCACACATCACCCATCAGTGCTACCATCAGCAGTGTACCTGTCACACAGCAGTCATCAGTGTCACCATCAGCAGTGTACCTCTCACACATCACCCATCAGTGCTACCATCAGCAGTGTACCTGTCACACAGCAGTCATCAGTGTCACCATCAGCAGTGTACCTGTCACACAACAGTCATCAGTGTCACCATCAGCAGTGTACCTGTCACACATCACCCATCAGTGCTACCATGAGCAGTGTACCTGTCACACAG
The DNA here is from genome assembly GCF_037356315.1 of Lithobates pipiens. NCBI lineage: Eukaryota > Metazoa > Chordata > Amphibia > Anura > Ranidae > Lithobates > Lithobates pipiens. The sequence continues at coordinate 187,488,673 of NW_027507785.1, read as the reverse complement.
CAGTCATCAGTGCCACCATCAGCAGTGTACCTGTCACACAGCAGTCATCAGTGTCACCATCAGCAGTGTACCTGTCACACAGCAGTCATCAGTGTCACCATCAGCAGTGTACCTGTCACACAACAGTCATCAGTGTCACCATCAGCAGTGTACATGTCACACAGCAGTCATCAGTACCATCATCAGCAGTGTACTTGTCACACAGCCACCATCAGCAGTGTACCCACCACACAACTGTCATCAGCAGTGTCCCAACATCACCAGAGCCAACCATGTCCAAGACATGTTACATAGTGAGGAGACATTTCAAATCCTCAGTATGATGGATGAGAACAGTGGGGAGCTCTCACCATCTGATTCCGATTTGGAGTACGCTCCTGCGGAAAGTTGTGGATCAGTGACCAAATCAGAGGTGGAAAGGGTCCCTCCGAAAAGGATAAGGAGCTCTGAAGACCAGGCAACCACCAGCATCGCCGTACATCTCACTGGTAAATTGGCAAACACCAACAGTGCTAAACCTCTCCGAGACTCACAAACCCATTATGGCTGCCCTCCAACTCAGGATCAGCAAGTATCCTCCCTTTCACCACACAGCCGGGTGTTCAGGCCAACACTAAAACCTGTTCAATTGATAATTTGCTTATTTTTCACTGACAATTTATTTCAGTTGATTATGAACCAGACCAATCTTTGTCCAGCAATATATTGCAAATAACCTCAATTTATCTTATTTCTGTCCATTTGAATGGAGACGTTTCACAATGGACAAATTCAAATGATTTTTGGGCCACACAATTGACATGGGGCTTACAAAGAAAAAAATAATTAAGTCTGGAAGCTTAAGGGTGGAGCCAGCATTCTCTGCTAGCAGTGCGAGAGTCGAGCAAGATGGGTTGCATGACCTGCAGTAGCGAAGACTGGTGTATACTGGTGTCCGGTTGGAGCATCATTTGAGATTCGCCTGCGGCGAGATTGAGGGGACCGAGTGACTGTGCCTACTGTGTCCTGCCTGCAGAATACCAACACCGGTGGTCGGTGCCTGGATCCGGTGCGGGCACTCTTACAAATCACTTCTCTGGCTAATATTCAGTGGGCTGGAGCCACGGAACTACAGCATGGACCTGGAAGGCCGGTGATGGCCTGGAATAATTTCTTCAAGATCTGGTAGATTCTGAGCATGATGACTCCCCTGCAAAGAACAGCAACATCGGAGTAAAAGGATGGAGATCTGCCATGGTCTGCAGCCCGGTCGGGGACCTGGTAACTGTGGGTACTATCCAGCAGGAACTAGACACTGTCCATAATGTGCTCTGCTGACCCCACTTGGAAGGAACCAGTGCAGCAGGGAGATGTGCCCTCAGGTGAGCCAGTGGGGGAAGGTAGTGACAGGGCTGTGGACTGGGGGTCGCCCAGACTGCAGGCCCTTGGATGATAAGTTAGCAGAGTGGTCATCACACAGTAGCTCGGAGGAGGAATGGGAGTGGGGATACTCCCAGGAAAAGGTCCAGCACGAGGTTTTAATAGTGCCAGATCCAGCTGAAGGGACCAGGGAAGCCGCAAATACCACAGTCAGCATCAGACAAAAATTCTTTGATAGACCCTCCACCATTCAGACCAGAACAGCTGAATTCAAACTGTAGGTCAAGAGGTTCCCCAACGCTTGTGCCCTGCCAGGAAAAGGGAATCCAAGAGAACTGCCCAGGTTTTCCAGGTTCCAGAGGGAAGTTCAGTGCAAATCAGCTCCGGAATGGGGTCTGGATTACTTCTATGTCCCTCCTGATATCATTGACGTCATTGAGAACTTGGGTAGAAACCCAGCAAGAGTGGGAGGATGATCTGGTGTGGGAGTATATGCAAATTGCATATTGTGAGGACACTTGGGCCCAGTTTCAGAACATTCGCCAGGAATGGAGGCTGGGAAGGGCAATCTACAAGGACAAAGTGGCGATTGTGAAAGTAGGACAGCCTGCTAGGAGCCCCACAGTCACTGCCAGGAAAGCTGATGGCAGCATGAGAAGATTGCCAAACCCTGATTTGTATCTGTGAAGGACTGCTGGAATATGCAGCCTACAGGTGAACATCTGTACATGGACAGCTGGGAGATTGCTGCCTGTATCTTGCTTTTTTGTTCTTTTCGGACTAGGCCAGCCTGCCACCCTGCCACCCTGACCTATGTCAGCTGGATGAACACTTTCCACTGATGAGCTTGAGTAAGGCCTATATCTGATACAAGCCTTTGAAAAGAGCCTGCTGACCAAGGTAGGGGCCCTTCCCACTAGGGATTCTAAAGGAAAAACTTTGCTTTGACATTTTTTTTTTCTAATAAAGATGTTTTTAAATCTGCCCTCCTAATAAAACACCAATATGTGCCCTGGACAAATCTACTCACTGCGATAACCGAGTAGCCAAGTATGCAATATAAATGCAAATTAAAATAGCAGCTGCTTAGATATGATACATAAATGTAAGTGCAATATATAAAAAAGGCTCTAATAAAAAGTCCTTAAAAATATTGCAGCAGCGCTTCCTGTTTGATCTAATTGACCAGACAAGCTTTCATATATAGTCCATACATGAGTATACAAAAGAGATGGAGGAGGTCTATGATAGTTTTTGCCATGTTCTTGGAAAGAGAAACTTCCACCATATACATCACCGTGTGCAGGAAATTTCCCCTATGGGGATGCACTCACCAAAAATACAGCAAAACCGTGCCTTTATTGATAAATAAGCCTCTCTGCCGTTCCAGCACACATCTCCACCAGGTGTCAGTCACGCTATCAGGGGCTCCAGTAAACCATGTGAGAGGAATAAAATACCCACATAGTGTAATACTGCTACAAAGTTGTATTAATAATCAACACCCCTACATACAAGTTAAGCGTACCAAATCAAATTTAAAATGAAGCAAAGAAATAAACTGCACTGTGCCTGTGGATTATCCCGGTCACCGGAAACCATAGGAGAACATCCGCTGTGTACAGCAGTGGTGTGCTTCCTAGTTGCTCGGCCTGTGGAACGCACACGACACTTCCGGTAGACCATGTCCTGACGTGTTTCGTTACTTCCTGACTTTGTCTGAGGGCCCTTAACTTGTATGTAGGTTATCTGGTCAATTAAATCAAACAGGAAGCGCTGCTGCACTATTTTTAAGGACTTTTTTAATATATTGCACTTACATTTATGTTTATTTTTCTGCCAGCAGGACCATAACCCCCTGGTAAGTGAAAATATGTGCCTTGCTGTTTATCTTTCTGTCAGTGGGATCGTAACCACGACAGACAGAATATGTGAATAGTTAGATAACTTAGTGATAGGGTGGCAATCCTTCGTATTTTCTCTGTTTTGCAGGTGTCATTGTGAGAGGCCACTCACCCTGCTCTTCGACAGACAACAATTTTTCAGCAGGCAAAGAGGGCTTTCCTCAAGGGGAAGGGGCTCCAGCCTTATTCTTGCCTTACATACTGTGAAGAGTAAGCTGCAGAAACCTGTAGCTAGGATGTAAATACTGCGAATATGCATTGTATATATTTGCCTTGAAGAGATTGTGTATATTTTTGATACTGTAACTCATTTGTGAATAGCCCTATCCAAGTTGTCTCCCTTTACCCCTACCAAACTGTATTTTTACTTTTTCAAATTCCCAGTCATGGGGACAGTCTAAACCAGGGATATGCAATTAGCAGACCTCCAGCTGTTGCAAAACTAGTCCCATCATGCCTCTGGGTGTTATGCTGTGTGTGGCTGTCGGAGTCTTGATATGCCTCATGGGACTTGTAGTTCTGCAACAGCTGGAGGTCCGCTAATTGCATATCCCTGGTCTAAACATTAGGGGGGAGTGCAGCACCCTCTAGTGTGCTAGAATTAGTTAGTTAGTGTAGGTAAATTGTCAGGCTTGGCTGGCAGCTAAGCCTGTGTTGTTTTGTTTTATCTGGGTCGGGTGAGTGACTCAGGGAGGGCTGGATGACTCACAGGCAGCACCTCTGAGACCCCCCCTACTTCTAGGAACTTATAGAAGATTCTAGAATAATGGGAGTGGATGAGAGGAGGAGCTGCCTGGAATATTCATGAGGGCCCTGACCAATCTCCACCAGATGGGTTGGCAAGGGGCAAGCCCCCTCAAAAATACTTAGGGTCAGCTCAGCTGGGGGTAGTAGAGTTTGGCAGAAGCTGGAGATGGAGTGTAAGAGTGTCAGTGGCCCTTGTAGGTACCCTCTAGTCTTGGGGGGGTGACCTCAGGCCTGGGCTCGGGTGCGGAAAGGACCTTCTTTATGAAACACAGCAGTGTCCTGACCAAAGGCACAGGAGCAAAGTGGAGGACAGCAGGAGAACACTGCCAGGCAAGTCTGGGGGGGGGGGGGGGGAGAGAAGAAAGCCAGGTGGGCTGGTGAGCGTTATTCAGAGGACTGAGAGGCATGCCTGAAAGGACTGAGGAGATCAGCCTGGGATTAATGCAGAGTCAGTTTGGGAGGACTGTGGAGTCTTAGCCAGGAGGGCTAGAGAAAGGTGCAGCTGCAGTCAGATGGGCTTGCAGTGCCTATAGAGGTGGTGACTGGAATCAGTAGCCACAGGAGGACAGCTGGGCACTAGGACCTATATGCCCCTTAATTTCAGTGTTTCTACATGTGAACACGATTTTTAGCTCTACAAAGTTGAGCTTCCAGCTGTCGTGAATAATTTACTAGGAAACTAATCATTTTAAGGGCACATTCGCTTAGGAATTGTCTTTTTTTGTATTGCTAAAGGAGTTGTTTTAAAGCTTCCTAAAATATTCAAGCTGCCTCTGAGTTGCTTTGAGTTACTCTGGTATTTACCAGCCCATTGTTTCCCGCAGTGTAAAAAGTCTAAAATAAGTACTTTTTATATGTTTAAAACAGCACCTTTTCCCAAACTGTCGTGTGCATTATCAAAGCAAGTCTGATGCTTTTGGAAAGCTATCCCATCAAGTCTTTTTTTTTACTCACTAGTTTAATTACACAGCCTGTGTTACCCCCTGACAGTTTAAAATGAATTCTGTGTTGGCAACTATCACTCTAACTCAATAGAACCAAAAAAAATGTAAAAAACTTTCATTTGTCCAGAATCAAGATATTTTTGTCTGCAGTGAGCTGAAATTATGTATTGATGTGACTGAAGTCACAGATAAATTGCTCTAGTACTCTTTAAATTGATACTCCTTGTACCTAGCACATAAATGACAAAATGGCACATTACCGTACAATAGTGAAAAGCTTAATGTTTGTTCCAGGTTATGCTATTTTACACTATGGGTTTTTACAGCAGTTTTGCGTCAATGAATATAACATATGTTAAACCTATATTATATTGTATTATATATATATATATATATATATATATATATATATATACATATATATACATATATATATACACACACACACACACACACACACACACACACACACACACACACACACGCACACACACATACCACACACACACACACACAGTGTACACACATCACTCAGCACTTAGAAGCAGGCTCACTTCAGAGAGACACAGGAATCTACATAAAATGTACAGAACCAGAAATCATCTTGTGACCCTTGCATTCTTCCCTTTGTTCTGAGCCATCTGTTGTATCAGAGACTGGTCTGTAATCAATTGTAACTGTCTGACTAAAAGGTAATAACTCAATGACTCCTACCTTAGAACCAGACTCTCCTTTTTCACTATAAAATAGTTATTCTCTGCAGAACTTCGTTTCCAGATGAGGTATGCTACTAGATGTTTCTGCCTATTAATTTCCTGGGATAAGACTGCTCCCAGGCCAACATCAGAGACATCTGTACAAACAAAGATGCTTAACCACTTGCTTACTGGGCACTTAAACCCCCCTCATGCCCAGACCAATTTTCAGATTTCAGCGCTGATGCATTTTGAATGACAATTGCGCGGGCATACAACACCGTACCCAAATGAAATTTTTATCATTTTTTTCCCACAAATAGAGCTTTCTTTTGGTGGTATTTAATTACAGCTGGGAGTTTTATTTTTTGCTAAACAAACAAAAAAAGATGCAAAAATAAAATAAAAAATCATGTTTAATAGTTTGTTATAAAATTTTGAAAACAGGTAATTTTTCTCCTTCATTGAAGTGCGCTGATGAGGCGGCACTGATAGGCTGCGATGGTGGGCACTGATAGGCTGCACTGGTGGGCCCAGATAGGCTGCACTGATAGGCATAGTTAAGGCGGCACTAATAGGCACAGATAAGGCGGCACTGATGGGCAAAGATGGGCACAGATAAGATGGCACGTATGGGTGGCACGGATGGGTGGAACTAAGGGGCACTGATAGGTACCACTGATAGATGGGACTGATGGGCACTGATAGGTGGCACTGATAGGTGGCTCATTGGCTGACAGCTGATCACGTGATAAGGGGTCGGGATTGACCCCTTGCTCAGATCAGTGATCAGACGAGTCTCATAGACTCGCCGATCACAGAGCGTGCCGCGCGCGCCCCTCAGGGGGGCGCAGGCCGCTCGTGCGCGGGACGACATCAATAGACGTAGTCGCGGCAAAGGAGGTCCACGCTGTAGCCGTCATTCGGCTATAGCGCGGGTCTCAAGTGGTTAATTAAAGTTGGGGGTGATTAAAACTGGTTCTTTACACAGTATATTACCCTCAGCTCTCTCTGCTTCTTCATTGTGTTTTAGCATGATGGATTACCTTTCTTTTTTTACACTGGTTTATGTCAACTTTAATGGCTTAAAACTTGTTCATTAGAAGCTGTATGCCCCCTGACCAATGCTGTAGCCTAAATACCAGGCTTCCTCTTCCAGACCTATTGGATTTTTTTTCAGGTTTGCTGTTAACCCACCCTTTTGAATGAAATCAAAAATTGTCAGGACCTTCTGTAGGTGGGAATTCTAGTTGGGACTACAATTGATGACATTTCCAGTTCCAGGACCTATGAAGCAGCAGCAGTAGCACAGCACTCTCACAGTCCTGACATCTGTCATCTAAATATGCAGTGCACTGCACCAGTACCCCACAGCTGGTATGGACCGATTCCTGGTGAAAATGAGAACCCAGTTGCACACTTTCTTGGGCCTTTCCTGGTCCACAAAGGCTGCAAGATCTCAAAAAATGGGAGGGGTAATATGAAAAAATTGCAGAGACTGTGGCAGCAGAGACTGGAAAATGTAAAGGAGGACCTCTACTCACAGGCCTATGCTATTTAGAAGGTAAAGCAGAATATCTCTTTTTGGAGGATGCTTTTTTTTTACAAACACAGGGATTTATTACTGAGCTAGATAAAAGCTCTAAACTCCTCCAAGATAAAGTGTATGATTTGGAAAATCCCTCCAGGAACAGCCATTTGAGGATAATTGGATTACCTGGGACATATACGCTCCAAGCCTTGTATTAATCTACATATCGCCTACTTCAAAATATTTCCTTGGAGTTGTGGAGACCACGAATGCAGATATCATGTCAGCAGAAATTTCCGCTGCTTTCTCAGACCTATCTGGGTATAAAGATTTAATTGGTTTACAAGAGGTTTTCATGATTCTGAGGAAAGGCACATTGAAATCCTTTTGGGATGGGAAGCTTATCTCCCCATTAAAAAGGAAGCACACAAAAGGGTACTCTTGAACTGAGACAGAGCAACTGATGTCTTTGTTCCATTACACAGAATGGTAAGGAAAATCCCAGCTTACTAACCCCTTAGGAATCTTGAATGTAAACACTTTACTCAATGTATATTATATTTATTGGATACTATGATTTCTGTTCTTTTTTACACTCTCCGCTTTCCTTTAGACTCCTACTTACATTTATCTAAGATTTAAGGCAATTTATTTTAGTGTTTGGTCTTGCCATGTCTCCATTATTTTGCATCTACCAGGCATGGTTTCATCTCTTGGAAAGGTTTAATGTAAATATGATTGTTGTACCTTTTTCTGTATTTGTCAGAAACTGAGTTTCTGTATTTGCAAGAAATTTTGAAAATCTTTAATAAAATATGGTAAAAAAGACAACATCATACAGATATGTAAAAACATGCTTTTTGGGGCTTGGAATGTAGACCATTATTCTTTAGAATAATGCTAAGGCCCCATATAAGCCACAAGGGAGGACCAGCCAATTTGGTGTCACAAAATAAGTAGTTTATTTTACCCTGTCTGTTAAAGGAACCTGCAAAGGCCCTTTAGTAAGATCCAGGGTGGTAATGTACTTAGCAAGAGTTTGACATATCAAGTTTAAATGTTTCAGTTAGTGTTTGAAGAAATTAGGGTTGCCATCTAGCTTAGGGATGAGCACTTAGGACTTGGACACTTAATTTTAGTTTCCTCTATAAAGCAAAGGCTAACAATTTTTGTTCCTTTTTCAAAATTGCTTTTCTTTAAAATTCGTGTACCAGATAAAGTTTTAACTTTACTTTGACGTGAGGCTAAGTCAAAATGTAGTGATCAATTACATTACTTGGTTAGGTAATTCAGAAAATACTTCTTAATTTTTTTTCAAGAAGTCTGTCATCTCCTGAATGTGATTAGCAGGCAGTTAGTATCCAGGTAGGTAGTTAAAAATCACTGATTTTATCTCTGATCTCACAGGGCCTTGTTACGTTGCCAGAAATTTTTGACCTCTATTGTGGAAATCAAAATTAGGACTCTGTCTCCCAGGTTAAGGGCGCTGATTTTAGCAGTGCACCTAGTGTGCTTTCTGCATATGATCCAGAACTATGGCAAAGAAAGTCACGATCCTATCCTGCATTTCAGCAATGTGTCAGATTTACAATTTTGTGCGACCTCTTCCTCCCTTGTGTCTTGGGCTATATCCAGGAGAAACAGAAGCTCCTGGTCGTTAACATGTTTAATAACCATTTTTTTTTAATTTGTAGGGTTCTTTTGAACCATTCTATTGGCCTATTGGTTTGGGGGTGATAAATAGAGGTGTGTATGTGAGTCATTTTCAACAAATGACATGGCTGTTTGGTTAATTTTGGCATTAAAAGGATCTCTTGATCTGTGAAAATGTCCTTAGAAATACATACTGTATATGGAAAACACGTGGAATAGCTTTTTCACTATAATTTTAAAGGATTTATTTCTGAGAGGACTTGCTTCTGGATACAGGATGGCATAGTCAAGGACATCCAATAAGTCCTGGTGCCCCCGGCAGACTTTGGCAGTGACCAAGAAATTCTTTCAAAGGGTAACTTAATTAAGGACAAGAGCACCAGAGGACTTTCGAAATGTAGTTGGCATACATTTATTTGACAATCAATGCAATATTTGCAATACTCCTCAGTTAATTTTGAGAAAGTTCATGGGACAATACACATGAGGGAATCATACCAGAAATATTATCTGGCAATACTGCACACTAGGACCAGCGTGTTTTAACTGGCAAACTATAAGTGTGTTATATATTATATGAATTTTAAATAAAGTGATGGTATGTGTGTGTGTATTAACACACTGTAAATACATAAATTAGCCTGTAGGTTGAGTTCACATTATTGTGCTGTGCTAAATTATAAGCCAAAACTTTAATACCGGTTTAGGAAGTGTGAAGCACAACAGTTTTTTATTGATTGTACTGTATATATGGACACATACTATATATCTGTTTAAGTGTGTATTGTGGTGCAATTGTTGAATTTGCACCAATACTTTGATTTTTCAAGTATAATATATTGGAGAGATACATGAAGGGTTCTTAAAGGGACCATGTACTGTATTTATTTTATGGTTTATAGCATATTGCGCTCCAGGAGTTGATTGCACTTTTTATGTATTTGACTTGTATGGAAAGGGACATGAGATCCTAATAAGAGTGATTTGTGTATTTTAGGGACGTAACACTATTTTTTGTATCAAAATACGTCTGAGCTGTATTGTAAATAGCAGAGCAGAAAAAATGCTTCCAAAATCCCCCTTTCCTTTTTTTTTCTTTTTTGCAGAATGCCATCCATCACATTTCTTTCACAGCCCACTGGGTCAGTTTACTGGAAACTGGGAAGAATGCCCAATGGAGCAAACTGATGGTGCTGTTTGTTCATCTTGGTGATGGTGGCAGCTCAGTCTCATCTATTCGCTCCTCCTCATTGGAGGACACAGCAGTTTCAGGTGTCACTAGAAGCACAGGAACACAGATTTCACTGGAGGGAAAGGAGTGCAAGGGTCACTGGAAGCACAGGAGTGTAGGGTTCACTGTTAGTATGGGAAACACATGAGGCATTGGCAGAAACTGGAGTCATAGGGCTCAGCTTAGGCATAGCAACAAGTTGCTCAAATACCAAGCCAAGCATAGCTTTTCCATTTGAAACCAGCACCAGTCAACTGAGATGTCTCCTGATTGGCTTCAGCACTGACACTGTTGGTTTGCAGAACAGATGAGTTTTACATTACCACCACACTTCCCATAAACCGATTGTAATCATTTATGCACGCAGACTTTTGGGCTGGACTGTCCCCTCTGTGGATTTCCACTGAGGTGTCATATTGGATGGAGGATCATAGGACATACAGTGCCTTGAAAAAAGTATTCATACCCCTTGACATTTTCCACATTTTGTCATGTTACAACCAAAACCTTATTGTATTTTATTGATATTTTATGTGATAAACCAACACAAAGTGGCAGATATTTGTGAAGTGGAAGAAAATGATAAATTATATTTTGCAAATATATATCTGAAACATGTGGCTTGCATTTTTATTCAGCCCCCCTTTACTCTGATACCCCTAACTAAAATCTAGTGGAACCAATTGCCTACAGAATTCACCTAATTAGTAAATAAATTCCACCTGTGTGTAATTTATTCTCAGTCTAATTACAGCTGTTCTGTGAAGCCCTCAGAACCTTAGTGAACAAACAGCATCATGAAGGCCAAGGCACACACCAGACAGTTCAGGGATAAAGTTGTGGGGACGTTTAAAGCAGGCTTAGGTTATAAAAAATATCTCTAGCTTTGAACATCTCACGGAGCACTGTTCAATCCATCATCTGAAAATGGAAAGAGTATTGCACACCTGCATACCTACCAAGACATGACTGTCCACTTAAACTGTCATGCCAGGAAAAGAGAGCATTTATCAGAGAAGCAGCCAAGAGGCCCATGGTAAATTTGGAGGAGCTGCAGAGATCCACAGCTTAGGTGGGAGAATCTGTCCACAGGATAACTATTAGTAATGCACTCCACAAATTTGGCCTTTATAGAAGAGTGGCAAGAAGAAAGCCATTGTTGAAAGAAAGCCATAATAAGTCCCATTGGCAGTTCGCAAGAAGCCATGTGGGGGACACAGCAAACATGTGGAAGAAGGTGCTCTGGTCAGATGAGACCAAAATTACATTTTTTGGCCTAAAAGCAAATTAGCGGAAAACCGACACTGCACATCACCCTAAAACACCCCACCCCTACCGTGAAACATGGTGGTGGCAGCATCATGTTGTGAGAATGCTTTTCTTCAGCAAGGACAAGGAAGCTGATGGGAAGATGGATGGAGTCAAATACAGGTCAATCTTAGAAGAAAACCTGTTAGAGTCTGTAAAAGACTTGGGGCAGAGGTTCACCTTCCAGCATGACCCTAAACAGAGCTACATTGGGATGGTTTGGATTAAAGCATATTCATGTGTTAGAATGGCCCAATCAAAGTCCAGACCTAAATCCAATCAAGAGCCTGTGCCAAGACTTAAAAATAGCTGTTCACAGACGCTCTCCATCCAATCCGACAGAGCTTGAGCAATTTTGCAAAGAAAAATGGGCAAAAATGTTACTCTTTAGATGAGCAAAGCTATAAGAGACATCCATCAAAAGACTTGCAGCCGTAATTGCAGTCAAAGATGGTTCTACAAAGTATGAAAATGCACGCCACACTTTTCACATATTTATATGTAAAAAAAATTGAAAACCATTTATCATTTTCCTTCTACTTCACAATTATGTGCCACTTTGTGTTGGTCTATCACATAAAATCTCAATAAAAAACATTTACATTTTTGGTTGTAACATGACAAAATATGGAAAATTTCAAGGGATATGAATACTTTTTCAAGGCACTTTATCTCAGTATGCAAGGCACTGTATACATCTTGGTTATCCCTCCACTTCAGGGACAATACTCAAACTCACTGACTCCCCCCTTTGTACCCTTGTAGTCACCAATCATTCTGATTTGTTTGTACTGTACCACAGGCTAACGTTTTCTGGAGGTAAAGGTGGCAGAAAAGGGGCAGGTTTGTGTAAAAGTTGTCCAGGTGGAGGTGGTACCCCTTTTGGAATAGTGGAAATGCACGGTCCCACAAAATGTTTTCACTGCTTTCAATATAAGTTGGGCATTCAGTGGGATAAAGCTGACTATCTTTCCCTTCATACACACGGAAACCATATGTATACCATGTGGCCCTTAAATAGGGTTTGTTTAGATTCACCCCATATCTGGCCCTTTTACTTGGGATGTTCTGTTTTATTCCCAGCCTGATATATATAATGTATGTAAGTATTATTATTTTTTTGGACATGGCAGGCTCTGGTGACACTGGGACAGGTATGGATGCAATCTGGGACACAGCAGATGGCTGCCCTGGTGTGACAGTTAGATCAAGGCACTGATGATGGCTGCTCTGGTGTGATAGGTAGACTGCCTAATCAGGGCACCGATGACAGCTGCACTGGTGTGACAGATACACTGACTGAAAAGGGCATGGATGATGCATTAATGGCTGTGCCTAATCAGGGCACCGATAACACCTGCACTGGTGTGGCTGATCAGGGCCCTAATAATGGCTGCACTATTGTAACAAGTACACTTGCTACAATCAGAGCACTGATGATGGCTGCTCTGTTGTGACAGGCACTAAAAGATGGCTCTGTGTAAGTCTTATGCCCTGTACACACGGTCGGAAATTCCAACGGAAAAGGACCGAACGGATTATATTGACGGAAAAAAATTTGAGAGCAGGATCTAAAATTTTCCGGCAAAAAAATCTGATTGGACTTTTTCTGATCATTTGTAGAGAATTCCGATCTGACAAAGTGCCATGCATGCTCAGATCAAATTACGAGATCAAAGCTATTGGCTACTAGCCTTTATGTAGTCCCGTGGTATGCAACGAACGTCACCACGTTCTGAACGATCGGATTTTGTGACAACTTTGTCCGACCATGTGTGTGCAACGCAAATTTCGGACAAAATCCGTCTGAAAAAATCCAACGAATTTTGTGGTTGGAATGTCCGACCGTGTGTACAAGGCATAATAGTGTGTGTTCACAGTAAATCACAGTGGAAATGGCACAACTTACACATTTAGTACTGATCTCTCTCCTTCCTCTCACACACAGTCTGTGTGAGGAAGGTGAACTGGTAACAGCAAGTACTGGCATTTGTACACATTTTGTGATTGGCTGTGAATGGACACAGAGATCAGCTGGTAAAGAGAAGCTGTGATTGGCTCTTTACCCCAATCTGTGATGAGCTGTGTACAAGGGACACAGCTCATCACAGATCATGCTGCTACACGCTCCCGAGGAGATGCACAAGTGGCAGGAGTGTTAGGCCATCATAGGACATCAACTTGAGATAAGGAAGCTTTATTATTATAATAGGCTAGGCAGAGGTGGTTAAACCAAAGTTCAAAATGTTTGCCCTTGCTTTGAACAACCAAAAACCAAAATACTGGACATGCTGAGAGGCTTGTGATGAGGTTGTACAAATGTTTCTCTATTACAGAAAATATACAATTTGCACATTTTAAGGAACTGGAGCAAAGAATAGGTTTTAGAACACAATGGATAGGACCATATGCAGGTATCAATGTGACCTGTGGAATTAATATTCTAAAGACATACAGTAACTGGTAGCTGACTATCAATGCTAACTTCAGCTTAGTATAACAAAGCCATAGGAGAGGAATACTTGAATCCTCTATGACAATGCAGCAGATAATAGATTAACCACAGTAATTATGTGCTGTAATAGCTTATGTACAGTGTTAAAATGCATAGAGCTTTTGTGTCAGGATGGATTGACTTTATATTCCAGCGCATATTTTTGGGATTAAGATTGGACAATAAAGTAATATGTTGCGCGAAAAACGTATATTGATTCATTTATACACAATATTTGTATTTACAATGTTAAATGTTATTTATTGCTCCCTTTTAGATATTCTGGCCTCCTCTAAGAAATTTATTTGTGCCTGTTTTTCTAAACTGCTGGCTGGCAAAACATGCTTTGGAGAACATGATTGTAAGTATATACAGTAATTTGAATTAAACACAAAACATTCAGACCTATCATCCAAAAAGAAGATCCTTTAAGATACATTGAAATATTAAAGGCCCCAGTGCACCCAATGCAGCTTAAAGAGGTTGTAAAGGTTTGTTTATTTAAATAAAAATAGCAAATATGTTATACAGTACTTACCTGCTCTGTGCAAGGGTTTTGCACAGAGCAGCCCTGATCCTCCTCTTATGGTGCCTCCTCTTCATGCTGGCTCGCTCCTGAGTCCCTTTGCTGCATCCATTGGCACAGACAGAGGGATTTGGCCAAGCTCCCCGGCTCCCATATAACTGGATTGATTGACAGCAGTAGGAGCCAATGGCTTCTGCTGCCATCAATCTGTCCAATGAGGAGAGAGACAGCGTCTGGAGCCACTAGCATTGTGCACATCGCTGGATCGGATTGGGCTCAGGTAAGAGAAAGGGGGGAGACTGGAGGCAGCTGCAGCAAAGAAGGTTTTTCCCTGTAATGCATAGAATGCATTACAGAGAAAAACCTTGACACTTTAAAATCACTTTAAAATGGACCTGTGAAGATAGAATGATGGTCGCTGTTATTGCTTACATTTTTTTTTACAATGCAGGCATTAGAGATACCGTCACTCTCATGGCTTTACTCAATGCCATGCATCAAAAATGCAGGATGACTTCATATTTTTTATTTTTTTTTATATATTCGACAAGAGTTATAATAACCTTTTGGCTTTTTGAGATATATATATATATATATATATATATATATATATATATATATATATATATATATATATATATATATATATATATATAGGTGGCGGCTAATTGGTGGGGGGATACAGGGAGTAAAAATATCTACTGAATGGGGACCTGAATTGTGATAAAAAAAATGTACTAAAAGTTCTCACCCTTCCCCACAAATACCATTTCACTAATGTATATGCCTCCGGTGTAAAGTTTTTTGCTTGCTTCTTGTCTTAATGACCTCACAAAAAGTTAGGTAAAGTCTACTTAATGGCTACAGAAAGAGCAATAAACACAAATTTTGGCTGACTTGTGTTAGGACTTCACTGGCTGTATTGTTGCTCTTAAAGTGGATGTAAAGGAATTTTTTTTAAATAACAAACATGTCTATACTTATCTACTTTGTGTGTGAGTTCCCCCACCGGTGCTCCTGGCTCCTCCTCTCTTGCTGGTGTCCCCAATAGGAAAGCAATTCCCATGGGGCACTCATACAGGCTTGCTCCTAAGCCCTGCTTCTGCATCCATTGATAAACAGCAGGACTCAGCTCTGCCCCCCACTCTTTCTTCATTGGAGTTGATTGACAGGAGTGGGAGCCAATGGCTATTGCTGCTATCGATCTGCCCAGGGAGAAGGGACAAATCCAGATGAGCCTCAGCTCTCATGCACAGTGATGAATCGCAAAGGGGTTCAGGTAAGTATAAGGAGGGGTGAGTCTGTGACACAGACGGTTTTTTACCTTAAATGTATAGAATATATTAAGGTGAAAATCACTGAGGCTTTAGAACCAATTGTCTCCATGTTTATACAAAAAAAATCACTTGCTCCAGTTTTATTTAAATGTATGTAGCTTGTTGGTGTGTAAAATATGACATTTAGGCTGGGTTCACACTCACACTGCAGGAGAGAGCCGGGCATAATCTCTTTCCACCCACCCCAACGGTCTTCCGCCGTCACAGCACGGGCCTTTTCAATGTCGGAGGTGCGGCGGGGAGCAGTGAGATGACATCAGCTCTCACTGCCCGCCCCGCATCATGGCACTCCCGCCCTCACTCAGAACTAAATAAACCAGTGCTGCCAGCCTTCCACCAATGCAGCGACAATGCACATTTGGTGGCACTGGCTGGCATGGCAAGTGACAATCAAATAGTGGTAGGCAATCATCCACATCTGTGTCAGGCGACGTGGCAAGTAACAATCCACATCAGGTGGCAGGTGACGGTGAAAAGTGACAATCCATATCTGGTGGCAGGTTACGGGGCAAGTGATAATCCACATCTGGTGGCAAGTGATATAGCAAGTGACAATCCACATCTGGTGGTAGGTGACAATCTGCAAATGGTGGCAGATGACGTGGCAAGTGACAATCCACATTGGGTGGCAGGCGATGGTGGCAAGTGACAGTCCACATCTGGTGCCAGGTGATAGTGTCAAGTGACAATCCACATCAGGTGGCAGGTGACAGTGGCAAGTGACAAACTGCATCAGGTCGATAGGAGGCAAATGTTAAAGTATTTTATGCAATTTACGTTGCGTACACAAGACCGGACTTTCCGGCAGACTAGGTCCGACAGAATCAGTCCGCCAGACAATCCATTTGTGTGTGCGCTAATCCGATCATTTTTTGTTAAAAAAAATCCGACGGACCTAGAAATAGAACATGTTTAAAATCTGTCCGATGGAGAGTGTGGGCAAGTCCGTTCATTCGCAAGGTCCGTCGGAACTCCACCAAAAGTCCGTCGGGAAGACCGTTGGACCTAGTCTGCTGGAAAGTCCAGTCGCGTGTATGCGGCATTAGGCAAAAAAAGCAAGAAATTGTCAAACAAATGGCTTGGGGGAAGGATGAGGGGTGGCTGGATATACCAAAGCAAAACATTATTATTACAAACTGCTTTTCGAGGGAGGAGGTGACTTAAAGCGGTAGTAAACCCGCTAATGTTTTTTTTTTTTTTTACCACCTGCAAAGCAAAAGGCATAATGAGCTAGTATGCACCGCATACTAGCTCATTATGAAATACTTACTTTAGAACGAGGCCCCGACATCTGGCCCGATCCATGCCGAGGGAGCTGACATGCTCCCTCGGCGTTTCTTCCGGGTATCGCGGCTCCAGCGCTGTGAGTGGCTGGAGCCGCGATATCGTCACTCCCGCACATGCGTGTGGGAGATTTCATCCCGGCCGGGTCCGGCCACTGCCGGACTTTCAGCCGAGAATCCCATTGTGCGCATGCGCCACTGCAGTCAGCGGCGCATACCGAGTAGAATATCTCCTAACCCGTACAGGTTTAGGAGATATATTTTTTTTTTACCTACAGGTAAGCCTTATTATAGGCTTTCCTGTAGGTAAAAGTAAAAAAAAAATGAGTATAAAACTGCTTTAAATAATGCTTTAGGCCAACATTACTGATGGAAAAAATCTTTAAACAACATGCTTGCAGGGTGCTCTTAACCTGTTTGTGAAGTGGTGAAACAAAAAACTGACAATTTTAAAGAAAAAATGCTTTTAAATGAAAGGAAAATGACATCTTTGTTTGCATTACTTCTGTTTGTAAAGAAACAGCTGAAGATTTACTTAATCTATACCTGGCATTTATCCTTGATTTGTGCCTAATATAGATGTTAATGGGGACCCCCAACATTAAAAAAAGGTCTGGGCTCCCCCCAAATTTCATACCAGACTCGTGTCTGAGCATGCACTCTATCTTGCCAAGAGAGAGGGGCAATGAGAATGTTCTCTCCCTCCTGAACAATGCCAGGCCACTTGCCCCCAACATTGGTGGGTACCTTACCAGAGGACAAATGCATCTTATCCCTGACCTAGTGGGAGTCTGCAGATGAAAGGCTTATCAAAATCTGGAAGCCTCATTTAACAATACCGGGGAACCCAGATACTGCTCTCCAGTGTGAATGAATGAGGGGTACAGTCACACAAATAGCCTTACAATATACATCTATCATCAATAATGTTGTTCAGCAATGCATATCCATTTAAATTGTGATGAACAATGCCCATCTTCCTGCACCATGTTGATTAAAGTACACAAAGTAACATTGTCTAGCAGGTGAATTCATCTACCAAAAATGAGCATGTCATTATCAGAATGTGTAGATGTGGCCATATTTGATTAGTGATGTCATGCTATCCCTGCCTCATTTTTTACATGGCTGGGGATTACCACCCAGTAAATGGATGGGGGCGGGTAACATCTCTGGTTGCCAAGGACATGGCAGGTTCCAGAACCTATCATTTATACTATATATGATGTTCGACTTCCAGTTTAGCATTTTTACAAATATTCGACCAGCCAAAGGTCTGTCTGAACTTGTGTTCTGATAAAAGTTTGAACTTATCCCTAGAAAAAATCTGATTTGCAGCTTTACAAATATATCCCTAATGTAATAATATGTGTCTACATAGAGACTAACAAAATCATTAGCTTGGTGAATAGTACAGTAGCAAATAAATAAATGCAGTGTAAAAGGCATAGAAGTCGTGAATTTGGCCCATCAAACAACCACAATGGGATGCTTACCAGAAGGATAAGACTCTCTTATTACAGAAGAGTCATATATAGCATGTGGTAATTGTATTTTTACTGTGCAACAACTTCTTTCTCACTGTGTAAGTGCAATATTATGTTTTAATAAATCTGATATTTGGGGTTTCACACTATGTGGAGTGTTCAGTCTCCAGCTTTTTTTTCTGAGCATGTGGGGAGATGTATAAGTGGATGGAGGATGCCTATTGTTTCTTTGGCCAACTGGAGGAAGTTGGAGGAAGTTGAAAGCCTTGCTGACCATTATTACCACATGCAGTATATGACTCTTCTGTATTAAGAGAGTCATATTGTTCCGGTAAGCCTCCCGTTGTGGCTGCTTGGTGGTGGAGATCCTTTCTGGTGTGGGAACATAACTTTCTGGTGTGGAAACATAACTTTGGACAGTTCTTATACACCTAAATATACCCTGAATATTTATAAACCTTTCATCATCTACCAGTAAATATAAGAGTGAGTCAAACAACATCAATTATCCAATATACTGTACATGTATAAGCATTGCATTTAAAAAAAAGAATGACACCATAACAAGTCACACATTATTTTTGACAATGGAATTGTTCAAATCATTGTGCCTCAAGTCTCACCAATTTTAAAAAAGGTTCATGCACTACTTTTCTGTGACTTGCATTGGCTTCTGTTAAATTAAGTCATAAGCCCTAATGAAATCCCACATCAAAATTGCACTGAAATCATGCTGAAGTAACGCAATTTCGAAGCCACACTGGTGTGAACCAGGGCTTAGGTTGGTGTACTGTTTCAAAACAAAACAAATGATGTTGCATGAAATGACGTTCCTTGTGTTTATTGTTATATTTCAGAATGATCTTCATAGAGCGATACAGAGAACACAATCTGCAATGTTTAATCAAGTTTTAATTTTGATATCCACCTTACTATGCCTAATTTTTACATGGTAAGTCAGTTACAGTTGTCTGTGTCATTTGTATTTCAACATTTTATAATAAACGCCACAATAACCAATTCTAAGAGAACACTGAACTTTGTTTTTGATTAAAATAGAACATTATAGTCTCTTATTATGTTTAATATGTTTTACCTTTGTTTGGTGTCTGGTCTAGGTTTTATAATTGCATTACTCCAGTGAAACCAGTTTAAGGTACACCTTCTGAGGACTCTTTTTAAACTTTAGTTGCCTGGCTGTCATGCCTACCCTTATAGGTTTGAAAAGTAATCTCTGAGCCACAAATAGTATGTATATAAGGACTTGTCTCTGACTTTTCAATGATTTTTATACTTGTTCTTAGTAGCTCAGATAATATTGAAAACCAGTAGGCAATAAAAAAAGGGCCACTGGAATTATCATAAAGACATCAGCAATGGTGTTTCCAAATCTTGTACAATAATTTCATTAGGATTTTTTTTTACATGTTTGATGTGGAGACAGATTAGAACACCTCAAACTGTCATGTTTTTATGGCTGTCTGTGCCTCTGTTAGGGAGGTTCACCCTTTATATTTGTTATGTTTATGTACTGTATATCACTGAAAGTGGCAGTAAAAAAAATCCCACATTTTGGGTTGTCCCCAGAACATAGAGAATAATAGAGGGGACATTTTCCAAAGAGGACTCTGGTGACTAACAGGGATTCCCTCACTTTGGAGGGATTTCCTCTTACTTCCCATTTAGGCTATGGGACAGGAAGTAAAGGAAAATCTCCCCAATAAAAAGAACGCAAAAAAACTGATAGGGGTTACAACCCTCCTTAAAAAAAAAAAAAACTGAAAATTGTATCAAATACTTATCATACTTATATTTATTGGTGTCAGGAAAGGGAAATTGCGGTAAGTATTTGATACAATTTTCCATTTTCCTGACGCCAAACATAGCAGCATACATATGATACATAATGAGCTTTTGAGAGGAAGGGTTTATCTTTATTTGACAATAGACATAAAAGCTTGGATGTTTTTCCTCCCAAACTACTGTAGTAAGAGCTGCTGGATCCACCCTGTAGTGTTTTAAGAACGTATGATGTGATGACCAGCTAGCCTCTTTGCAGACTGTCTGCAGAGACAATGCTGCCCGTCCTGCCCAAGAAGATGGCATCGCCCTGGTTGAGTGAGTGCTAACCACCTCTGGAGGATCCTTCTCGACACTATATGCTCGGTGAATATTTTTTACTATCCAGGCTGAGATGGTTTTGTCCAAGGCCTCTTTCCCTTTAAATTTTCATGATGATGAAAAAGTCTGTCAGAATGTCTAAATGTAGAAGTAGCCTGGAGGAGTTTTAGAATGTCTGACTCGTGAAGATCAGCATCTGATTCCACTGGGAAGGCTGGAAGCACCCATTTACTGGAGAGATAAAATAGTGATGCCACTTTTGGGACAAAATGTTCTAATGGTCTCAGCACAACCCTGTCTGGGAAGAACATGAAATAAGGTTCTGCTGCCCCCAATTCTTGGAGTTCTGACACCCTTCCCCCTGAAGTTATGGCTAATAGGAAAGTTGTTTTTAAGGTGATATCCCATAATGAACAGTCGTCTGTCAGAGTACGAGTAGGGTTTGCTAGAAAATTGAGGACTACTGCCAGGTCCCATTGAGGGAACCTATTTCTCTTGCGAGGGCATAGTCTGAGTACCATTCTCATGAAGTGCTCCACCAGTAGGTTTGCTGCCCATTTCTTTTGGGTAAAAGCCAAGATGGCTGAAATTTGCACCTTAACCAAACTGAGCCCCAAATCCAATCTGATTGCAGGAAAGACAGGATTTGAGATATATTTGAGTCATTAAGGTCAAACTGACATCCAGCTGCATAGCTCGTGAACCTATTCCATATTCTGGAGTATATGGCATTGGTTGACCCCTTTCTGGAACTCTGTAAAGTTCTAATACCCTCTGTAACTCCTGCCTTATAATCTCCAGGCCGCTAAGGCCAGTCATGATGGTTTCGGATGTGGGGTATCTCCTTCAAACAGGAGTACAAAATAAAACTAAGGGTGATAAATTTGGGACTTTAAATGAAATTATGGCCTGGTAAGGCCGTGTCTTTCCATCTATCAATTGACAAACGGAGAGCGAGTAGACATGAAGGTAAGCAAACAACAAGGAGACAGGTTTTTAGATGAAGCACATGCTTGCAATTCAATAAGTTGGTGGATTAATAAAATATTTTAATACATCATATACAATGTTTGGCAAATCATATGCAATGAATAACATACAGTTTACTAATGTCAACAATCAAATTCATTAAAATGTTAATAACACTGGCAATATAAAAGATTTATAGATACATACAAGTCCACCAATAACATATAAAAGGTACACATATTTGCAATGTAATGCCTGTTTGATCTCTGGCCTCAGTATTCCTGTCATGAAGAGCAAATCATAAGATATGAAGGGTAGGTAAATAAAGGTGGCATTAAATAACTTGACGCGTTTTGTGGCTATGGGCATTACATGCTCCCTTTATGTACCTACCCTTCATATCTTATGATTTGCTCTTCATGACAGGAATACTGAGGCCAGAGATCACGTAGGCATTGTAAAAGGGAAAGGACACATACAGGAGGAAAGAGAAATGCTGCACACCCCAAATAATATCAAAATGGGAAGTGTCCCCCAAGTGTGGAGTTTTCTAGGTAGCAAGGAATTGAATAATAATAAATGTATATTAAAAAATTACTTTATTGATGACAACTATAACATATTGATGGTGACAGTTAAAGTATGAGCTCTGGTACAAAGAGATATAAAAATCAATAAAAATTATGCACACACAATAGT
This sequence comes from Lithobates pipiens, assembly GCF_037356315.1. Taxonomy (NCBI): domain Eukaryota; kingdom Metazoa; phylum Chordata; class Amphibia; order Anura; family Ranidae; genus Lithobates; species Lithobates pipiens. The sequence goes on along the minus strand of NW_027507785.1, from coordinate 187,466,385 downwards.
ACACAATATTCAATATCAATAATGCTGATTTGTACACCAAACTGTAAACAGGGCATAGTTACCAATCACAATGTATTGTAGAAAGTCTCTTAACCAAAGGTCTTCTAAAAAAACTTTCACTTGATCCCACAATAAATTCCCCGGCCAGCCAACACTCCAGAGAGAGGGCATCAACCACCCGTGCATGGAGTCACACTGTTGGAGAAATCCCCCACTCAAAGGCAACGTATGGGGACAAGAGACCGGCACCTGCATTGGATCATCAAGGGACAGTATTGTAAGGTGCATTGTATTTTGCACAAACGGGGTTTCAAAAGATTTTAGACACAAATTAGGGAATATAGATGGGCGGTTAGTACGTTTTTAAAGCAAACCTGCATATGATATTAGTATATTGAGCTATATATATATATACAACAAAAGGGTGTATTAAAAAGGCCCACAATACCCCACTCAGCGCCTCTTTCAGCAGACCAAAGATTCAAAGGAATAGCAATAATGAAATATATATATAATATATATGACCTATCAAATTAATCACAGTAATCGCAGAGGTCTATAGGACAGCAGCCGTTTAAAGTTAAAACAATCATAAAACAAGTAGTACACAAATAAAAATCAGTCCAAGTCCTGTAAATATCAGTACTAAAACAGCGCTAAAAATAAAGTCCATAATAGCAGCATATAGATAAAAAAGTTGTGCAGAAAGGGTGACAATGGTGGTTTGATCAGCGTTGTAAGGTGATAATGGTGTTCGTCATAAGTGCTGTAAATACTCCATCCACCAGGATTGCACCAGTATTTCACCACGTGTAGCTCGTATCCCCTTAGGGGGTTAAACTCACCAGATAAAACTGAAATAAGCACCTTTAAGGGAATAATCACACTCTTGTCTATCACAATTCCATTGTCATCCACCAGGGTTCGACTGCCATAAGCGCTTTCAAAAACATCATAAAATACAAAAAGATTTGCACATAGCGTAATTCTATTTTTATTTAGTTAATGGTCACACATATATAAAAACCCCTATAGTAATCTGCGTACATTTAATAAAAAAGAACAAGCATATGAACAACAGTGTGTTCTGTCACCGTATTAAGTGGATGCCAGGAACTTTCCCCATGTGTCTTTCTGCTGACACTGTGTCACTTCCTGGGTCTGGTTAGCGGTGGAACGCAACTGTCACTTCCGGTGAATGTCGTGTAGGCCACGCCTGACGCGTTTCGTCACTTCCGACTTCGACAGAGGGCAATGGAATTGTGATAGACACGAGTGTGATTATTCCCTTAAAGGCGCTTATTTCAGTTTTATCTGGTGAGTTTATGACGAACCCCATTTTCACCTTACAACGCTGATCAAACCACCATTGTCACCCTTTCTGCACAACTTTTTTATCTATATGCTGCTATTTTGGACTTTATTTTTAGCGCTGTTTTAGTACTGATATTTACAGGACTTGGACTGATTTTTATTTGTGTACTACTTGTTATATATATAGATAGATAGATAGATAGATAGATAGATAGATAGATAGATAGATAGATAGATAGATAGATAGATATTAGCTTAGCAAGAATCAATAAATTGAAATAAAGTAAGATGAGAGTGTGTAAATATAGGGTCGCATCATTAGATGTGCCTTAATGGTCTATACATAATATTATATGGTACTAGATAGTATAATGTTATTAATTGTGTACATATTAAGGTGAACGAAAAGGAAGAAGAAATGAGAAGGGATGGAGGAGAGAGGATATATAAAAAGACCAGTGCAAATTGAAGAAAAATTAAAGTGTGACAGAATGTATGGCAAAGTGTAAATAGTAAGTTACTACATATATATATATATCATATGCAGGTTTTCTTTAAAAACTGGCTAACCACCCATCTATAATCCCGAATTTGTATCAAAAATCTTTTGAAACCCCCTGTTTGTTTAAAATACAATGCACCTTAGCTGGAGTATACCGTTTAGCATTTGCTTTGCCTACCACCAGAGACTCTGGGTCCTCTGGCTGGTGATCCTGATTGGCTGGGCTAGACAAACTCTTCCACTGCATCAGGAAGCCTTGTTTGAAAAAAGTTTCCAGTGAGCCCAGGGGATCATTGGAATACATGAAGCCATTGTCCTGAGAGGACTCATGCACTGGGATGCTGACATCACTGGTGCAGCCAATGCCTGTTGGAACTTCCCACTGATTTTGGGAAGTTTCTGAGGTGGCAAAGAAACTGTGGCCGTCTGAGTATTGAATTGGGCCCCTAGGTAGACCATATTCTGTGTAGGCTCCAGCTGGCTCAGGTAATGCCTGTCCCTCAACGCAAATCTGAGGAACTGCTAGTATGACTAGAAGAGCGGAATATGCTGGTAGGCATATTGCAAGTCCACTGAAATCCTCCAGTCTCCTGGTTGAATAACATGGAGAGACTCAATCTTGAGTCTATCTGGATAAATTGATTCAGCCTCTTAAGGTAGTTCTGGAGGCTGTCGTTTGAACAGCCAATAATGGCCTTGTACCACTGTGGACTGAATCCACCATTTTTTGGCAGTGGTCTTGCCGGCACTGGGTCACTTTGAACCACCTTGCTCCAACTGGCTCCTGGGCGGGCCTGACGTTAAAAGGCCTTCTAGGTATTTTGAGGAGCTGCAGGGGTCTAAGCTAACTGCAATCTTACCGAGGTTGACTGTGTACCCCTCCAACTCCTTCTGAAGTCCTTGGATAGGCAAAAGCCTCCAAAATCCCAGTACCTGTTTGGCACTTATCTGGATGATTTGCCCCTTTGGCTTCTGGACCTTTGATCTTGGGGCAGAAGACCTGATTTTCCTCCTGTAACCCAGGAGATGGCAGTCTCCAGTTTTTTGGCGAAAAAGCACCTTCCCATCAAAAGGCAGTTTACAGCAATTCTGCTTTGAGGATGGGTTAGCCGCCAAGGGTTTTAGCCACAGCACTCTTTTGACTGTGACTGAGCTGAGCATCGCTCTGAGGACCATCAAATGATGTCTACAGCTGCATCACCTGTGTAGTCCACCAAGAGTTTTATCTCATCAAGAGCCTTGATCGTTTTTTTCTCCTTTGGCAGCTGGCTTTTGATGTCATACTCCAAGTTCTGCGGCCAAACTCGCATAGCACTTGCTAAGGATGTTAAAGCAATGGCAGGTTTACAAGCACCGCCTGCTGTGAGGTAAAACATTCTTAAGTCCATGTCAATGCGTCAATCAAGGATATCATGAAAGGAGGAAGGGCCTTCCATCGGAAGTGCCTCATTCTTGGCAAGTCTGGTGACTGCCGCATCCACCGTTGTTGGGTTAGATGAAGAAGTCGCATTCTCCTCCATTAGTGGATACAACTTTTGCAACCTATTGGTTGAAAAGGATTTTCTCTCCCCCTTTTCCCATTCCTCTTGAAACAGGCCTGTTATTCCTGTCATAAGAGGAAAGGTAGCTACCTATTTCTTTAGGTTCCTCCTATGAAACTTGTTCACACTTGCAGCAGGCTCTATTGCAGTGAAAAGTGATCTGTACTTAGGTCACTTTTCAGAGGCATTTGATATCGCGTAGAGGGGACAATCATGTGATTTTCAAAGAGCGATTTGTACGCAATGTTGTAACTCGCATTGGGGCAGCCCGTTCACTTGGCTGTCCTGCGTGTGCAAAACGAAGCCCCTTCTCCCATTTAGGGGCAACCATATTTGCACAATGTTTTTAAAGGCGAGTTCTCCCACATGACAATCATAGCAGAATCACATATCATTTGGGGTGCAAGGATAAAGGCACCTAATGCGTGAGGTGCAGCTATTGCCACACAATTTAAAATCAGATTGTATGGTGTGTTATAATAGGTTTTCTCCTTCTTTGGATGAGGTTCCTGATCCTCCCATTCCATTGCAGCTTTTACTGCCTTAATGAATGGTGGTATTAGTGCAAAATCATACCTGAACCTTCAGGATCCTCTGCCGAGAAGGACGTCATATCTTCTCCCTCTGCATGGAAGGTTGGCTGTAATACTGGGCCTGGGGAATCAGCCTGCCAAATCTGCTGGACTGGAGTGACCCCTGAAGTGCCTGGTACCCCTCTAGCTAGAGGTGGTTGAATGGCTTGGTTTAGACCTGGTGCAGGGCCCACACTGTTGATCCACTTCTGTCCCTGGTTGCCCGAGACAACGGGAAAATTCTGCCAGGGAGTTGGGGACTACTTTCTTGAGAAAGGTTGACACCTGCTGACTCTCATACCACACGGCCCCCCTTCCCCAAAGAACCCCCCCATGTTGCGGGCACGCAGCCTGGTACGGCTCAGGAGGGAGACGTTCGCTCGTCCCCACCCCCTTTCCTGGCCGGCTGGGTAGCGTGCTCGGATAAGGGTCTGATATGGACCTGGGGGGACCCCATGCCGTTTTTTCAGCGTAGGGATTCCCCTTTAAGTCCATACCAGGTGACGGGGCCAGTGACGCTTCCTTCGCTGGTCCTGGCTACCTGGAGCCGCGCTCAAAATGAGCGGACTTTTCTCCGGGCGAGAAAAGTCCATTCATTTCAAAAGTACGGCGGACTAGCACACACACGGCCGTATTGTTCGCCGGACTAGCACACACACGGCCATATTGTGCGCCGAAATGCGAGACAGATTGATGTGCAAAACTACTTTCTTAGTCCGCCGGACTTTTGGATAAAAAAAGTCAGCCGGAGCCCATACACAGACTTTTCCACCGGATTGTTTGATCTTGTGTACGCGGCTTCAGTTAGACTTTTATAGAGCTAAACAGGTCCTGTGGGAGTATATAGGGGCAGAGCTATATCATATGTATGCTGTCATGTTTGGCGTCAGGAAATAAGTGTTGCCTTTAGTCCTATTTTAATGATACACTAATGCTAGTTTATTGGCCAATGTGCTATACAGGCTATAATGCATAAAGGTTTTAATAATTGTGACTATTCTATATTAAAAAAAACCTTTGGCTTCAAACAGCACCCAAACTATCTGATACCAAGCAGCTCACGGTAGTTCAAACAGTCAAGTTTCATACTTGTTTCTGTATCCTTTTTCTGTAAGCTGAGAAGGGATTTTAAAATTAAATCTCATTGCTGATCATTTTCAATAGCAGTAACAGTATTTGAAATAATTCATTTTGATGGTAAGGTGGTTGAAATATAACTCTAGTTTTACAGTGTTTATCTAAATGACAAATATCAAATGTTTTCCACCCATAGTCATGTTATTAAACATAATTTATTGTGTGGAGCAGTAATCTTAATCATCTAGGGTTTCAACATTTAAATAAACCCTTTCACTCTGAATTAGTTGAGTCACAGTGGCTGCATTTAAAATCAAAATCACTTATTTGTTCACTGTACATTCATTCATTATCAATTACTGGGCTCCAATCACAAAGTGGTATCTACCAGTTTACGATTGTAGTAAGCTACCACACCAGTCTTTGAAAGTGTTTAGATGTAAATTTTTAATTTTTGCCTGCATTCACTATATCTGGTCTCCCACAGTGTACAGAACATGGAAATGCAATTATTTTAGTAAATATAAACTGCTAAATACCTTTTCTCATCAGCAGTCTATAGCGGTCTTGTGACTTCTGTCAGTTCCCGGTGAAGCTTGTGGGAGGAGTTTTCGTACTGCACTGAGTTGTCCTATGAGGCTGCAGGGCTCATGACCCTCTGTCTGGACATATCTGGACAGTGCTGATTGGCCACATGCTGATCACATTCACCCCCCCCCCCCCCCCGAGAAAAAAAACCTCTCTAACAATACACACCAATCTGAGCATGTGCAACCTGACTCCAAAGGCTTTGTCTTATCTGGACTTGTCCAGGGGGATAGTGCGTGGATGGGGGATCTGTGCATACAGCATTAAGCAGCTTTTTTTATACAATACAGAGGATTAACCCCTTAGGTTCCACAGTGAGTATAACAAGCATTCTTCACTGCATATACAGACTGATTTTACTGCTGTGGGTTTAGTAACGCTTTAACCACTTTACGACCAGCGCATGACGATGTACGTTCATTTTTGAAGAGGGATATCTCGGTAACTGCAGAAGCTGCTGCCACAACCGAGATATCCATCTCTTCAGGCGCCGGTCGTGTGTACGATAATGGTGGTCTCTGCGGCGGGTTCACCACGAGATCACCGTTATCAGCGGCGGGAGAGGTGCGACCCCCCTTTCCGCCGCTCTCCCGTGCCCTCTGCTGCTTACCAGAGCTGTCAGTAGCGGGAGAGGCGATTGGGTCCTTCACATTGCTGGGTATGGAGGCGAGTGAGGCTAAGATGGCCCCCAAACATCTCTATACCATAGCAGGTCAACACGTCACTTCCGCCCATAACTCTTAAAGGAACATTTTTTCAAATTACTTTTTTTTTTTATTACATTTAAGTCCAAATATGAGATCTGAGGACTTTTTGACCCCAGATCTCATATTTAAGAGGACCTGTCATGCTTTTTTCTATTACAAGGGATGTTTACATTCCTTTTAATAGGAATAAAAGTGATCCATTTAAAAAAAGTGTAAAAATAAATAAAATTAAGTAAAATAAATAATTTAAAAAAAATTAATATTTTTTAAAAACACCCAGGTCCCGACGAGCTCACGCGTAGAAGCGAACACATATGTGAGTAGCACCCCAATATGAAAATTGTAGTTAAACCACACATGTGAGGTATTGCAATAATTCTAGCCCTCCTCTATAACGCTAAATATGCAACCTGTAGAATTTTTTAAATGTTGCTTATGGAGATTTTTGAGGGTAAACGTTTGACGCCATTCCACGAGCGGGTGCAATTTTGAAGCGTGACATGTTGGGTATCAATTTACTCGGTGTAACATTATCTTCACAATATGAAAAAAAAAATTGGGCTAATTTTACTGGTGTCATATTTTTTTATTCAAAATAGTGAATTTTTTTCCGAAAAAAGTGTGCTTGTAAGACCGCTGCGCAAATACGGTGTGAAAAAAAGCATTGCAATGACTGCCATTTTAGGGTGTTAGAAAAAAACAATATATATATTTGGGGGTTTGGGGGCCAAGTTATTATCATTATAATATTCTGCTGGCAGAGCTGTTGTTGTTATTATAATATGCTGCTGGCAGGGCTTTTATTACTATTATTAGAATGTGCTAGTGGCAGTTATTATCATTATTATTATTGTATGCTGCTGGCAGAGCTGTTATCATTATTATATTATTATGCTGGCAGAGCTGTTATTATTATTATATTATTATGCTGGCAGAGCTGTTACCATTGTTATAATGACCTGCTGGCAATGCTGTTATTGTTATTGGATTTGCTACTGACAATGCTGTTACCATTATCATATTGTACTGATGCTAAAGTTTTTTTTTTTAATTATTATAATGTGCCGTTGGCATTGTTTTTATAATAAAATATGCTGTTGTCAGAGCTGGTATAACTGTTATAATGAGACACCGGCAGAGCTGCTGTTGTTATGTGCCTGAGATTGTGCCATTGCAATCATTAATGTAAACGACTGGCATAATTGTTAAAGTTATTATATAGCACAGCTGGTGAGTCTGTTATAATGTGTTACTGGTGAGGTTTTTATCATAATCATTTCATTATAATTGTTTGCAGATGGTGGAGCTTTATGTATTATTAGACTGTGCAAATCATAGCATTCTATCATGTGTATTTGGTAGGGCTAAACTTGCAAATGCTGCTTAAAAAGTCAAATCATTATAAAATGTGTTAGTTGAAAAGCTTTTAAAATGACTTTTTTTCTGCTGGTAGAGATATTACCATAAATATACTATTCTGCCGATGGGGCGATTAGAATTATAATTTAAAAATGGTGGATTGTCATGGTTATTATTTTAATGCGCAGATGTGGGACTATAATTATTATAATGTGCTGATGATGGGGCTGATATAATATGTTGATGATGAAGTAAATGATGCTGGTTTGCACAGGATCTTCCATGAAAGTACATTACCCATGCTAAGACAACTTGGCACGCCACATGTAATCCTAATCATAACGCTATTTGATCTGATGACCATGCTCTGTGGAGAAAATAAAAATAAACTTATAAATAAACTTTATAAGCATTATTACCAAAGGAGTGTAGAGTCGTCTTTTGAAGGTGACTAAAAGTAGTGACAGATCACAATGGAATGACTTGCCACATAGGCATCATATTCACTAGTGTTGGAGGTCAGTCCTCTAACAATGTGAAAAGATCAGTTTAGCTGCGTAAAATGACATAAGTTTATAGTCAACATTTAGAGCTGTTTTAATATTCCAGAACTGGAAACATTGCCTGACTATGTTTTGACGCACCCCACAATGCATTCTAAGCATCCAGAATTCAATGCATAACCTTTGCTTGTGTGCCAGAATATCCTGTTGTGTAATGGAGTGGAGAGAGCTATCTTGGATGTAGTTTAGTTTGTGCTGTTGAGGAGGAGAATTTGAGGATGGAGGAGCAGTGACTATGCAACGCTATGGAGCTACACTGTAACATTTTTGAATTTTACACAAATGTCAGTCAAGACCTTTGAGAGCTTGTTGGCTATTGTGAGACTCTGTCTACTGCAACTGTATACTCAACTGTGGAAGAACATTACTCAAGAGGAACGCTTTCTGTGAACCCTAAGGTAAGCAAGCCTACAAACCATGTATGTGTGTGCCGCATGTTTCATTACATAGTGAGCCATAAAACCTTAACATAAAAAATGCCAATATTTTTCTGAATATTGAATAAGGTAGGGTTGGCACCTTGTGTGGACCTCATGAAAGAGCTAACCTATACATAACTTCTCTACCTCTTAATGGTCTGAAGAATCACAGGAACCCAAATCAAGAAAACTTGGCTTACTTTTGGCTTTGTATCATGTGTAAAAATATACTCGTGTATGATCTGTATTGTGTTGTGTTTTAAAAATAGAGATATTTGTGTGTGGCCTAGTGGGGTGTGTTCCCCATGCCCCTCCAAAATAAAAAAAATAAAAAATAAAATGTCATGTAGCAAAAAAAAAAAACACATGATGATGCTAAAGTAATTTTGTTTGTGTTTATTTCCAGATATTTGGCAAAGGAAAAAAGTCATGCATTACGTTGTCACATTTTCTTCATGAGTGTTTCAACTGTTCGAAAATTACAAAGAAAATATGTGCTGTAATTTGGGAGGAGCTGAGGGAAGTTGTCATGCCAGCACCATAGTAAAAAGTATAGGAAGAAATCTTTAAAAAATGTTGAGAAAAGATACAGTTCCCAAACTGTATCGGGCAGACTCAGTGGACCACTTATTCTTTTTTCTGCAGTTGCTCTTCTATGTTTCTATCATGCTGCTTCAGAGAGCAGAGCTGCAACCGAGTAGTGAATGAATGGATGAATGAATGAATGAATAATTTGTATAGCGCACAGCACGAACTGAATCGCCTCAAGGCGCTGTGATGAGCTTTGTTGTCCATCTTCTAGAAGAGGAAGGGCTTGAGTTTTTTCCTGAAGACCTTGTGGTTTTCTTCCAATGCAGATCAATGACCACCGGATACTGGCAAAAGAAACTAAAGGTGGCCTCATATAAAGTATATTGAAACCCATAAACTTTAATATGTTGCAAATTACCAATCCTTAACCACTTCCCGACCAGCGCACGACGATGTACGTCGACAGAATGGCACGGGCAGGCATATTGGCGTACAGGTACGTCCAATATTCGATGCCGCCCTGCCATCGGGAGCGCGCCACCGGCGGCGCGCTCCCGCGCTGGTCGGGACCCCCGTGAGTCCGGTCGCGGGACCCGCGGACTCGATCGCCGCGGGCATCCCCGCGAACGTCTCACGGAGCGGCCGAATGGAGGAAATGCCGTGTAAACAACATTTTTCCATTCTGCCTAGCAACTAGTGACGCTGATCTCTGCTCCATGTGATTGGAGCAGAGATCAGTGTGCACTAAATGAAAGCCCAACCCCCCCACAGTTAGTAACACACCCCTAGGAACACTTAACCCCTACACTGCCACCCACTGGTTAACCCTTTCACTGCCAGTGTCATTTACACAGGAATCACTGCATTTATATAGCAGTGATTACTGTATAAATGACAATGGTCCCAAAAATGTGTCAAAAATGTCCGATGGGTCCCCCACAATGTCGCAGTCACAATAAAAATCGCAGATCGCCGCCATTACTAGTAAAAAAAAAATAATAAAAAATTATTAATAAAAATGCTATAAAACTATCCCTATTTTGTAAACGCTATAACTTTTGCGCAAACCAATCAATAATCGCTTATTGCGATTTTTTTTTTACCAAAAATATGTAGAAGAATACATATCGGCCTAAACTGAGGGAAAAAAATGTTTTTTATATATTTTTGGGGGATATTTATTATAACAAAAAGTAAAAAATAATGCGTTTTTTTCAAAATTGTCTCTCTATTTTTGTTTATAGCGCAAAAAATAAAAACCGCAGGGGTGATCAAATACCACCAAAAGAAAGCTCTATTTGTGGGAAAAAAAGGACGTCAATTTTGTTTGGGAGCCACGTCGCACGACCGCGCAATTGTCAGTTAAAGCGACGCAGTGCCGAATCACAAAAAGTGGTCTGGTCTTTGACCAGCAAATTGGTCCGGTCTGAAAGTGGTTAAAGAGGTAGTAAAGTCCACTTCTTTACTTGTACCTACAGGTAAGTTTATAATAAGGCTTATCTGTAGGTACTGTGAATATCTCCTATAAGTGCATTGTTTAGGGCAGGGGTGCCCAACCAGTGGCCCGCGGAGCCCTCTGATGTGGCCCGTGACCTCCTGCTCTTGGATAGAATGGAAATAATACTGTTATTAAAGGTAAGTTTATTACTAAAATCACAGTGTATATATGGGCATGTCTTTTCTGCAGTGGGTACTGGGCTTCTTTCAAACTGATCCGCAGGTGCAGAGTAGTTTACCTGCAGGTTACCTGCATTGAGCCATAGACTTCTATTATTACCTGCAATTTTGGTGCGCTTTCAGAAAGCCAAAGGAACACTGCATTGCACACATGGTGCGGCTAAACTGCAGCGCATCAGTGTGAAAGCAGCCTTGGACCCCTTTCACACGGTCAGTCCGACCAATTGGACCCACCATTCACCTCTAAGTAGTGGCAGACATAAACCGACTTGTGTTCTACCTCCAATACGATCTGCCAAAAAATATTGTGGGCTGCGTCTGTGTCCGCTCTGCAAATGCAGAGGGGACATGAGCATGCCATTTACCTACTCCACTCATTGTGGCCCGCGACCGGTTACCAAGTCGCTTAAGTGGCCCTCACTCTTCAAAAGGTTGGGCACCCCTGGTTTAGGGGATATTACATTTGTAGCTTCCAGTGACATTACCATCACTGCACTGTGCTCTGAATGGACGGCACACGCAAGTGTGTCATCCAGTCAGAGCTTTCTGCTCCAATCATATTGTGCGCATGCATGGGAGCAATGTCATTGTGACTTGGCCATTTAAGTAAAAGGAAGACTGGATGAAGATGGAAGCCCTGTCAGCAATAACAACATGCCACTGGAGGAATATTCTTTACAGGTAAGTCTGTCATAAAGTGCTAGTATGCATTGCAATGTGGACCTTTTTTTCTTTTTTTTTTTTTAAGAGACTTTACTACAGCTTTAGTTGCATCTTTTTAAGGCTTTTTATTTTTAGTTCTGCTAGTAACACTTCCTGTCCTAAGGTGACAATGCCTGTTCAGCCTTCCGTATCAGGATATAAGAAACAAGATAAGCCTACAGAACGCCACCTTTCTGCTATTTCCCATAGCATAGAGGGGAGGGGTATGTAGACTTCAGAGCTAACTAATAACAATGTAACTGAATCTGTGTAGGAAATTATTAGATCAAAAGATTTCTGGAAAGATCGATAGGACTTTTTTTTGAATTTTTTTTTTTTACTTGTTAAATATAATGCATTCAAGGGTTTATGTAACAGAACAAAGGGGAATAAATAAAAGGAGCTCATTGTTATGCTTGGTACACGTGGGCTAAATATCGTCTGGTATAGGCCAGTTCAACAGGTCGTCATTAAGCCTGTGTATACAGCAGACTGCCCAGCTTCTGTCGAGCAGGCATGCTGAAAAACAGCAGATGATTACCATCCGATCGGCACTTGCATCCAATGGCTGTGAGCGCTGACCAGTGTGATCTGGTGGGGCAGCCTCCCTGTCAAAATACAATATCTCAGTGGGGAGAACGCTGTACTAACATAGTACTGTTCTGTCTTTAGGATAGAGAGCTAAACCTTGTTGCTCTATCAACTTCAGATACCGTATTTCTTTGATCTTAGATTTATTGGAACAAGCCAGTACAATATTGCATATAATATTGCATATAATGAGGAAGCAGTGCTCTATAATACAGAATGAGATAACAAGAACTTACTTTTTAAGCTTGCTAAGAGTTGATGCTAGAGAGTGGAGAAACAGCCTTACTGACTTGATGTGCATTCCTAAAATGGTGGCTGCATGACTTCCTCTAGAGAATCCTCCCAGAATGCTGTAGTTCCTAACAACTTTATTAACATATTCTAAGGCCGCGTACACACGCGCGGACTGTTCGCCCAACTTTGTCCGTCCAACAGTTTCGGCAAACAGTCCGCTCAAAATTAGCATGGACGGACATGGCCACACACGACGAACGAACAGTTTGCTGAAACCGTGCGCGATGACGTATGTCACGTACGACGGGACTAGAAATAGGAGGTCCAAGACACAGCAAAGCACCCTTTGGGCTCCTTCTGCTGACTTTGCGTTAGTAGAAGTTTGGTTAGAGACGATTCGCGCTTTTCAGACTTCAGCTTAATTTGTCCGTTCACTGCGGCGCAGTCTACCTGTGAGGTTTGTATCTGTCTTTCGGTACGCGTGGATCAGTTGTACCTGTTATTAGGCGCTTCTGGTCCGCTCGTTTCTGGATTTCAGGTCGTTCTTCATAGGTCTGGCTGTTCTTCAGTGCGTTCAGTTGAGCTTGTCTGTCCAGCCGACCGTTTCAAAGCCATGGAGTGTGGACGTACTCGGGAACGAGTTCGTGCTATATGGGGGCTTGGTGTTGGGGTTAATACTTTGACCCGAGCCCAGTCTGTGAACAGGGTGAGGAGGAGTTCATGGACAAAGAATTGGTTGTGCCAGCGTGACCAATTCTCTCATATGTCTTTACTCCGTGAGATCCGTGAGAATAATCCTGATGATTTCAGGAATTATCTCAGGATGACGGACCCCGTTTTTCACCGTCTGCTGGCTTTGCTGACCCCTTATATCAGCAGGCAGGATACCTGCATGCGGCAAGCCATCACTCCGGAGCAGAGGCTCGTCGCCACGTTGCGCTACTTGGCGACAGGGAGAAGCCTTCAGGACCTCAAGTTCTCGACAGGCATCTCCCCCCAGGCTCTGGGGATCATTATTCCAGAGACCTGTTCTGCCATTATTCGGGTCCTGCAGAAGGACTATATTAAGGTAAGTTTGTTATTTTAATATTGCATTGTATGTTTGTATTAATTTCATCATGACTTTTAATATCCATGACAGGAATATGATGTGAATGTCCCCTTTATATGAATGCATGCACTTTTTTTTATATTTTTTTTTTTGGTGTCTTTTTTTTCTTTAAATGTTTTTTTTTTTTTTTTTCTTTAAATGTTTTTTTTTTTTTTTGTGTCATTTTTTTTAGCATTTTACCCTTTTTTGTGTATACATCCTGTGTGTGGAGAGAGAGAGAGAGATAGATAGATAGATAGATAGATAGATAGATAGATAGATAGATAGATAGATAGATAGATAGATATAGAGAGAGAGATAGAGAGATAGATAGATAGATATAGATAGATATAGATAGATATAGATAGATATAGATAGATAGAGAGATAGATAGATAGATAGATATAGATAGATATAGATAGATAGATATAGAGAGAGAGAGATAGATAGATAGATAGATAGATATAGATAGATAGATAGATAGATAGATAGATAGATAGATAGATAGATAGATAGATAGATAGATAGATATAGAGAGAGAGAGATAGATAGATAGATAGATAGAGAGAGAGAGAGATAGATAGATAGATAGATAGATAGATAGAGAGAGAGATAGAGAGATAGAGAGAGAGATAGAGAGATAGAGAGATAGATAGAGAGATAGATAGAGAGATAGATAGATAGATAGATAGATAGATAGATAGATAGATATAGAGAGAGAGAGATAGATAGATAGATAGATATAGAGAGAGAGAGAGATAGAAATATGGATTGTCAACTCATTAATTTAATTATCCCCCCCACTCAAATTTGTTTCATGTGTTGTATACTTAGTAATTAGTCGTCCCCCCCCCCCCCACCCCACTTACCCACCTAATTTATGTCCCCTGGTCCATCAGAGGGCTGATTAATCTGTGAATTGGTCCGCCTATTTATATATTTTTTTGTTTTGTGTCACTTTTTTTTTTTTCTTTAAATGTGTTTTTTTTTTTTTTTTTTGTGTATACATCCTGTGTGGAGAGAGAGAGAGAGAGAGATATATAGAGAGAGATATATAGAGAGAGATATAGAGAGAGATATATAGAGAGAGATATATAGAGAGAGATATGGATTGTCAACTCATTAATTATTCCCCCCACTCAAATTATGTTCATGTGTTGTATACTTAGTAATTAGTCCCCACCCCACTCAAATTAGGTTCATGTGTTGTATACTTAGTAATTAGTCCCCCCCCCCCCACCCCACTTACCCACCTAATTTATGTCCCCTGGTCCATCAGAGGGCTGATTAATCTGTGAATTGGTCCGCCTACTTTTTTTTTTTTTCTTGGCAGAAAACAAATTAGCAAGATTTCTGTTTAACTGTTGTTCCAAAATGTTTTTGAATTTTCTTTGTTATGAATTGTTTTTATTTAATGACCAATTTTTTTTTTTTTTTTTATTTATTTTTTTTTTTTGTTTCAGCTTCCTTCAACGCCACAGGAATGGCAGACTGTGGCTTCCCAGTTCGCTGCCCGTTGGGACTTCCCCAACTGCGGAGGGGCCATCGACGGGAAACATGTGAGGATTGTGCCCCCACCCCATTCGGGGTCCTACTATTGGAATTATAAGGGGTTCCATAGTGTGGTGCTAATGGCGGTGGTGTCGGCACAATGTGACTTCCTTTATGTGGATGTGGGGAAGAACGGCCGGATGTCTGACGGAGGAGTCTTTAGGCAGACCGAGTTCTGCCACCGCCTTACCACTGGTGGCCTGGACTTGCCACCAGATGCCGAAAATGTGGAGGGGCTCCCGTTTGTTTTTCTGGCTGACGAAGCGTTTGGTCTGAGTGAACATCTCATGAGACCCTTCCCCCAAAGGACCCTCACCCCGGAGAGGAGGATTTTTAATTACCGGCTGGCCAGAGCAAGAAGGGTTGTGGAGAGTGCCTTTGGCATTATGGCCAGCCGGTTCCGTCTGTTGCTGACAGCCATCAACCTGGCAGAATATAAACTCAACTATGTTGTTCTGTGCTGCTGCATTCTGCACAATTTTTTAAGGAAATTTTCTGGTAACCAGTACCTGCAGCCTATTGGGCCTGAGGCCGGACTCAGGCTTCCAGAACTGACAGGGCTGGATCATGCCCTTCCTGGCTTAGCCCCCCAAACAGCACGTGAGGTGCGTGACCGCTATGTCAGCTATTTTAATGGTAGGGGGGCTATTCCAATGCCAGCTGACCAATAAAAAAAATATTTTTCTTGAAATATGTCTTGTCTGTTCAAATTTTTAAGTTTGGTTCTTGTTTGCTTTTCACGTTGCTTGTATCCTACATTGACCTAATTCAGGGATATGCAATTGGCCAACCTCCGGCTGGTGCAAAACTACAAGTCAATCATGCCTCTGGGTCTCATGCTTGTGGCTGTCAGTCTTGCTATGCTTCATGGGACTTGTAGTTCTGCAACAGCTGGATTTCCACTAATTGCATATTCCTGTCCTAGTGCATTTGTATAGCAAAGTGGTTTTTGACAATAGGAAATAAGGCCCTTTGTGACAGAAAACACAAAATGACTTTACAAACTGGTATTGAGTATTGAAAGAAGTAGACACACACATTTTTTTATTTATTTTTTTGATTTTTTAATAGTGCACATTCAAACCAGTGCCTCCTATTTCGATCTTTTTTTTTGTGTTTTTTTTTTTTTTTTTTGGGAAATTGGTTTTTCAAATTTTTTTTTTTTTAGATATTTTTTTGTTTTTAAAAATTATTATTATTTTTTTTTTTTTTTTGGTAAACATAGAAACATATAAATATATCAAAAATACAATTATCACAAAAATTTAAAATAATAAAATCAGATTTTTAACTATTTACATAAAAGGGGTAAAGCCAAATTTTGAAGATGCACACCAAAAATTGGTAATGTCAACATGTGCTATGTACCATCATGAGTGATCAATGGACGTGTTTGGTGTGTGCAATCCCTTCCTCTCTCATACTAGAAGGAGGAAGGGTTTGCAAACACCAAATGCGTCCATTGCGATCCTCTGATGGCACATAGCACATGTTGACACACCGTGTGCATCTTCAAAATTTGGCCTCTAAAAAGCTTGTAAAAACCTTAAAAACTTTTGGGCAAGGAAATGAAGGACATGATCGATTGTGGTTTAGGGGAAAAGGGGCTTATATTCTCCCTAAAACATCGATCATGTCCTTCATTTCCTGCCTCATAGGGACCAGCTGCTGTTGAATGCCCAGGATTCGTTGTTGCGTGGCCAGGATTTCTTGTTGCATGGCCTGGATGTTGGTCTCCATTAAGTCGATCCTGGCATTCCAGACCATGATCTGCCCTATCAGCCTCTGGGCACTTTCCGCTGAAAAGGGCTCCGCAGCTTTTCCTACCACCACCAGATCATCACCTAAAAACATGTGTAGATAAAAAATTGGTTAAAATATACAGCCATTAATTGTTTACCTTAAGCTGGGTTGTCAGACACTCACTTTCACTTTGTGGGGTGTGTAACGCCACCTGCTCTTCCTCCTCCACATCTAGCCCTGGGCTGGGCTCATCCAGTGGAGCTACGGAGCTTGGTCCAGCGGAGGATACCGAGCTCCGTAGCTCCCTCGCAGATACAGGACTGGGCAGCTCCAATACCGACGCAGGGCTGGGGTTGGGGCTGGGGCTGGGGCTAATTGCCCAATCAGGCTGGCGAGGTCGGGGGGTCCTGGGCTGCTCCGCCTCTTGTCTGAGTCTTTGTTTTCCTATGAGAATCAAAAAAAAAAAAAATACTTTTAAGCATAGTGATATTTGAGTTCAGAAATTTGAATATGAAACATTGGTTTGAAGTGGTGTAAAATTATTAGCTGGTTATTACAAGATCCTAGTTTAATACATCCTTAAAATGACTTTTTTTTAGTTAGGCTGTGTTCAGACTGCTGCGATGTGTGAACGCTGCAAATCTACTGTGGTTTCACGCATCGCATGCAGGGTTCGCACTGCCCTATGTGACCTGCTGGGAGTATCAGTGTAAAGTTCTATTGACACCTCCAAATTAGTTATCATTTCACAGTGCAATCTTTAAACTCGGACAGGAATCGGACCACATGGTGTGAACACCCATGTGATCCGATTTGGCTGTGGACTAAAAAAAGGGCCATGTACAAGTTTGGTCCGGATGCGATGTAAATTCAGCCATACTACATGCATGGCTGAAATCGCATCACACAGAGATCACATGTGATTTGCACTGCAGTGCGGTGCAAATCACATTTGATCTCGTACATTGCAGCAATGTGAACCTAGCCTTTAACCAAACTGTGATACTGTATATCTTTTGTCCAAGTTTCACAGACGGACACACTCGAATCAACGCCTGGAGTACCTGTGTGTGATTATGTCAAAAATGTTCTATGAAGGCCCAAACTACACTTATAAATGTTTCCTAGTCCAGATGTTGAACCAGCATTTTATCTATCTATCCATCTAATTTTTTTAATTGAGTCTACATTGCACTGAATAAATTTATGAAACTTTATTAAAAATTTATATCCTATAAACTGAGCGTGACAATTCAGTTTATCATGAAAAAAAAAAAAAAAAAATTAAAATCTAATCCAACACCAGATAAATTTACACCATACACAAATTCATGCTATTTACGCCCACATATACGAACAACCATATGCGCCATATTTTTATAAACTACCTACACGAACGATTAAAATAAAATCCGCCAGATCTACAGTCACTATCTACACGAACGATTACGCTCAAATCCGCAAGTTTTACATACACTATCTACACGAACGCCTACGATCAAATCCGCCAGATTTACATACACTATCTACACGAACGCCTACGATCAAATCCGCCAGATTTACATACACTATCTACACGAACGATTACGATCAAATCAAACGATTATGTCCGACAGTCACGAGAAACGCGGAGTTTACTCACTTTTTTTCAGGACCTTTTTGATGCGGTCATATTGGTCCGGCTCCCTGGACTTGATGTCCGACCATCTTTTCCGCAGCTGGTCCTTTCCTCTCCGTTCCCCCGAATTTTGACTCCAAGGCTGTGACCACCTCGTCCAAGATGGCGCTTTTCCTTACATTTGGTTTTGGGTAAGGGCCATGTTCCCCATCATAATCCTCCCTTTGAAGGATAGCTACCATCTCCACCATCTCTTCGAACGCCATATTGGTGGCCTTATATCTCCTCCTTGCTTGGGGCCCACGGCTTTCCTCCGCGCTGCTCACGCTGCTAATTGAGCTTGCATCCGCCATTTTCCACTCTCATACACCCACAGCGGAAGGAGGGTAAAAGGGGCGGGGAAACACGGTCGCAAGGAACGTCAGGGGCGGGCGACGCAGGCGGAGCCTGAGCGCACGCGCCGTGTATAAAGCGGTACCACGAGGCCGTACGCTTGTCCGAACGGGAGCAGCGAGTGCTACACGCGACGGTAAGATAGTTATCATTTTATTTTCGGTTAATTTAAAGCCTGCGTTAGGGATATCCATATTGAATTTTATTCTTATTGATGTTTAATTGATTTCTATGTGGGTTGGTGGTTGAGTGGGCTTGGTGTTTTGTGTGGTAGTGTGGGGGTGGGTGTATAGGGGGTGGGGCTAGTGTGTGTGTGTGTGTGTGTGTGTGTGTGTGTGTTTGTGTGTGTGTGTGGGGGGGAGTGGTTGTGTGTGGGGGGGGGGCAGTAGTGTGTGTGTGTGTGTGTGTGTGTGTGTGTGTGTGTGTGTGTGTGTTTGTGTGTGTGTGTGGGGGGGGAGTGTTTGTGTGGGGGGGGGCAGTAGTGTGTGTGTGTGTGTGTGTGTGTGTGAGTGTTTGTGTGTGTGTGGGAGGGGTAGTGTGTGTGTGTGTGTGTGTGTGTGTGTGTGTGTGGGGGGGGGGGGGGGTAGCGTGTGTAGTAGTGTGTGTGTGTGTGTGTGTGTGTGTGTGTGTGGGGGGGGGGGGGGTAGCGTGTGTAGTAGTGTGTGTCTCGCCTACATTGTCACAATATAGTGTGCATTTGGTCTGACTTTTTTTTTTTTTTTTTTTTCTTTTCAGAAAATGAAAAAGTATAGTGCAGACCCCTTTAAAGAGGAGGCCTTCCTCTCCACCTTTATAGATCTAGTGGAGTCCCACAGCAATCTGTGGGATACAAAACACCCCCAATACCCAATCCGTGCTGCCCGGAAGAAGACACTGGAGACAGTTTTGGCGTTTGTGAGAACCCGAGTCCCCCAGGCAGACACTACCTTTGTGAACGCCAAAATTCAGAACCTGCGTAGCGTGTATAGGCGGGAGCAAAGAAAGATCCTAGAGTCCCAAACATCAGGATCAGCAGCAGGTCAGGTCTATGTACCTAGGCTGTGGTATTATGACAGGCTGCGTTTTCTGGATGACACGTCAGAAGCCAGGCAGTCACTTTCGACTCTTCCGTCTACCCGTCCCTCCACCCTTCCCTCCGCCTCAGGTGAGCCATCCCTGGAAGATCCAGACCCTTCCTTGCTGGACGAGGTTGATGCGCCCAGCTGGAGCCAGGTATATTTTAGTTTCTAACGTTTGGATTGCTCAAATATTAATGATGTCAAGTTCAATGTTTGAATTGCTTCCAAATCTAGGATTTCATCACAAATTAAATTAGATAGAAGGATACAGTAGTTTCCACAAATGTGGCTCAAATCTTAATGAACTGATGGAAAAATGATGGTGTCAAAATGATAGCCTTTTGTATTTCAAGACAAATGTATTTGCAAGTGAGAACTGTAAAATTGTTAGTGATTGATGATTTCTAAATATAGACATATTTTAGTTATTGATTGCTTTGTTTTTTTACACAGGATGAGCTCACCCAGGAGGAGGCCGGGACCAGTGGTATGGAGGAGGAGGCCGGGACCAGCCACACGCAGGAGCTAGCTGGGCCCAGCAGGAGTAGGACTGAGAGCCAGGTCCCTCCCCTCCGCCTAGCCAGCAAAAGGCCCAGGAGGATGGGCCGTACAGAGGAGGAGTCCTTGGTGCTTATACGGCAAGCCACCCAGATTTTGACCAAACCCCCCAATCCGCAGGAGGCCTATGCCACTTATCTGGCTAGCAAGCTCCAAGAAATGGACAAACCCCAAAGAGACATGTGTGAGGCAATCTTCTTTGATGCCATACAACTGGGTCTGAAGGGTGAGCTCACACCCACCACGAAGCTCTACAAAACAGACCCTACTGCTCCTCATCCTCCTCCTCCTCCTCCTCCTCCTCCTACCACAACTCCACCACCAAAGGCACAGCCTCCAGCGAAGCGTGGAAGGAAGGCTAGACGGAAGAGTCGCAAGTGACTGCCTGGCTTCAGTCTGCTCTGAAAGAAGACGCAGGCTGTTGTAGTACCACAGTCTGGGGACATAGATCTCATCTGCTGCTGTTCCTGGTCTTTGGGATTCTAGGACCTGGTTGTGCTCCCTATGTACATGCTACGCAGGTTCGGAATTTTGGTGTCCACTCACTTGATGTGTGCCTGGGGGACAAAAGGCTTCACAAACGTCAAAATTGTCTCCAGTGTTGCCTCCCTTTTGATTTATTTTGGTTATGAGGAAAAATAAAAAATTTTGATTTAAAAAAAAAATTGTATGTTTTCTTTTTTTTTCTTTTTTTTTATCAATATTTTTGTATAATTTTGGGTTAAAAAAAACAAAGTTTATTTGTGAGTAGGCAGATACATGTCAAAAGACTCTGGGGGTTATTTACAAAACACATGTTCATGTAAATATGCTAACTTCAAGTGCAATTTTTAAAGCACTGCAAGTGCACTTGGAAGTGCAGTCGCTGTAAATTTGAGGCTTAACATTTGAAATGAGGGGAAGCTCTGCTGATTTTGAACATGCAATCATGTGTAGGCTAAAATGATGGTTTGGGTATCTATCTATCTATCTATCTATCTATCTATCTATCTATCTATCTATCTATCTATCTATCTATCTATCTATCTATCTCTACTTGCATAGTCCTGCTTGGCCCAAAAAAATGAAAGTCCATCTTGTTTCAAACCCCCCACCCAAAAAAAAAACAAAAAAAAACAATAGTAGTTCCAAAAATATATAGTAATAGATTTTTTTTTCTGAAATAAATATAAATATATATATAAATATAAATATAAATATATATATATATATATATATATATATATATATATATATATATATATAATTTTTTTTTATTTTTTTATATAAATTGGGAATATATTTTTGATATAATTGGAAGATTAATCATAGGATGAGGATGAATAAAAACATGTAGTATAACTCTGTGTGAATATAAGCAGCAAAGCTACTTCACTTTTCTTGCATTACGAAGAAGAAAAGAACGGGCTATATTAAAAAAAACACAAAATTAGCAGCATGACGAATATGCTAGCTTCAATACGAACACTAGTTTTACAAGACCGAGCGCTTCCGCCCTGTAAATTCTTTCTGAGTATGCGCGGAACTTAGTTTGTCGAACAAGCCTACACACGGGCGGACTGTTCGCTGAAACAAGGTTTCAGCGGACAGTTTTTCGGAATTTCCGAAAAACCTTGTTTGTCCGCTGAAACTGTCCGCTGAAAGCCCACACACGAGCGGACTGTCCGCCCAAACACTGTTCAGCGGACAAGGTTGGGCGAACAGTCCGCCCGTGTGTACGCGGCCTAAGAAATTACAATATGTAACTAAAACATGCAGCTAAAGCTATACCAAAAAGGCACAGTAGGTTGCGCCAACATTCTGCATATAACTAGCTTGGTGTACATCAATCATCAATCACATAAACACAGTAACTGAATAAGGCCCAATGGGCAGAAAAAGTACAGCGAGCGCCTCCATTTTTTTCCATTGTACTGGGCTTTAGGGCTTACATACACTTTAAGAAGAGTCAATCAGCCACTGTGCAGAGAGTGAAGCAGTGACCAGTCTTAATCACAGGAAGCTCTAAAACTAGTATTGTATTGTGTTAGCCATTTTGGAGCTACCCTTGGCCAAATTAATTTCTTAAAAATGCAAGCTTTGGAAATAGCCTTAAACCCTTTGTAAGGGTTTATAAATGGCATAAACTTCTACAAATAACATTTACCAATATGCCCAAAAGAAAACAAATATGGAATTTATCTTTCACAGCATCATCTTTAAAGTAAGAATATTTTTAATCTATTTCAAATGGTGAAATTGCTTACATTGGACTCTGCTCTTTGATGTTAACTAGTCATTTCCCGAAGATTCAGCTGGTCTCCCAGTGGTCATGATTTCCATGGTGTCCCAATTTATTTGCAAAGGTTCCTATTTCAATTGCATACATGCTAGTAACCTGGGTTTTCCTCCAAAATCACTGAGGCACATACAAGCCTCCACCCTGCTGGCTATGCCTGCTCCCTCCCTCCAGTTGGTACAGTTAGTAAAGCTTCTCCAGATTTCTTTGTCCATATGATCTAATTCTAGATGGGAAGTTTCTTGGAGGCAGAAGGTTTGAGTGCAAGAGTCATCTGCTTGTAAACATAGTGGCTGTAATGTCTTGTCCAAAAAATGGAATAAAAAATGTTGATAGACAATTTATACTTTGATCTGGATTTATTATTGAAAACAATTTTGAGAGTTTAACTTTGTGTATATGTCTGTATGTATATGCCAACTTCAGAAGAAGAGGCATTCTTCTTCTGAAGTATATAAAGTCTGATAAAGGTAACATAACTATCCCCAAAGCTTGCAATGTTACAAAATAGTTATCTTTAAATTATCTTTATAATATATATATTTAAAATATTTTTAATTATCTACAAGAAGATTGTACACAAATAGAAAATGTCATGCTGGGTTACTGCACAGCTGTCAAAGAAATTCACAAAACACACATGTCTTGTCCACCTGGACAGTATGCGCTTCTGCTAGCGTTTACCTTTGCCAAAAACTGTTATAACCTTGCAAAAGAAGTAGCAAACTCATCACCGTACTGTACTTCACAGAGCCTATCCAAAGAGCACAATAGTGGAAGTAACCCAGCATGGTCACCCACAAAAAGATGCCAGCAGCAAGCTACAGAGGATGGCTAAAGACCAGTCAACTTTGGACAAGCAGAGAGCATAGCAATGACCAGGCCTCTATCACAGGAACCTAAGACAAAGTATCATGCTGTGGTGCTGCAGAATGCTGAAAAAAAGTATTAAGATTCACATTCTTAAAATGTGCGGAAAATATTTTCCTTGTCCTTGATACAACTCGCTACATGTATAGTATCATATAGATTGATGGAAATAATAGGCACCGCATCCCTTAACAGGTCGATATTAAAACATTCAATTATCAGTGTGACTATCAGGCTCCATGCACACTGAAGCTCATAAACTGCAGTTTATTGGAGTTTGGGCGTTTTTTTTTTTTAAAAGCCCATAAACTCCACTCTATGTTAGCCTATGTGTCCATGTACGCATGGACGTTTTTTAGCTTTAATGAGCAGTGGAGTTTATGGGCTTTCTTCTGAACGCCAGAAATTTGTGTTCAAAGTGCAGTTTTTCACCGCCAAAAAATGACAAACGCCGATAAACGCTTATAAACGCTCATAAACACGCGTTAATTAGTGTTCAGCATTCTATTTTTTCAATGCATTGTGGGAGTTTGGAATGCACTGTGGGATTTGTGTATTTTTATTGAAAACGCCCATAAACGCTCATAAACGCTAGTACAAAACGCTGTTATAAGCGAGTTTTTCAACTAGCGTTTTCTGCCAGTAATCTGGCGTCCAGAAAAAGCTTTTTTGAGCTTCAGTGTGCATGGAGCCTCAGTAGGAAAAAGTCCCACTGATAACTGAATGCGTTGATCCCAACTATCTACATGTCTCAGGACAAAGCATGAAATATTGCTAATGGGTGAATCTTTGACTGGAATATAGTCACAGATGGTTGAATAAAAAATGAAACAAGGGAAACTGATCCCTACCAATAGAATTGTGTGACTGTCAGAAGTGTGTGCAGCTCACCTTTCAACTACATTTCAAGCTTTAAAGAACACATACAGCTGTAACTCCAAGGTATGACTAAAAAATGCAATTTGTTGTAAGGGCCTCCTTTTTTGATGCAATTGATCCGCTCTTTGAACATTATTTCTCCTCATTTAGTTCTAAATAGACATGATCTGTCAACAGGCACCATCAAGTGCTGAGGTTCTTGCTTCAAGACAAAATCATTTTAATCTACACAAACATGTATATATTTAAAAATAAGTCTCTCATAGCCTTTACAAACAGTTGTAATTTGGGAACCTGCAGGATAAGGTAAAAATTCCTGCTACAGTGACGCAAGTATTCAACAGTGACAGAGACCCATTCCAGAGACTGCATGCTTGTTAATGCCATAATCAGAAAATGAAATGGCATTGAAAAACTGGGACAATATGAGAGGACATAACTTTGACTGGCAAGCAATATAACTTTTATTCATCTCATGCCTGCACTACTCCAACCTCATTTTCTTCCAACATTATTCCAAGGACATTTTATCTACATCGCCTATACATTCAAATAGAGTGGATTGAGTGTCTCTAAAATATCATGCACCTCATCCCAGATTCTGAAAAATAGTTGAAGGCAAGAGATGGGATTATAGTGGTGCTTAATTACTCAATGCATATCATAGATATAACATTTATAAAGATTTCTTTATTGTTTCAAAAAGTAGAAAAGGGGTTCAATAAAATTGATTCCTATAGCATATGTAATTTGCTTTTCTTGCGGGTTGCTGGTGTCCCACATAGGTGAAGATGGTTACAAATTAGCTTTCTATCCCAACATGTTTTGCCAGTGATGGCTTCCTCAGGGGATTATTTGGGACCACCAATATTAACCCAGCTCTAACACAATGAAATACAAAAGAAATTACCATGAATTATAAAGTATAGATATAACAAAAAATATGAAAAAATATATATATAATTTGCCATGGCCTCAGAGAACAAATACTCACCTCCACCGGTCCCAAATCAGGGCTCACAAGGGAAGAGGGCCCCCAAAAAACCTCAGCCAAAACAAAGGTGGGGGAGGCCGTGCACAACCACAGGCGGTATGAAAGGACCATGCTACAATGAATAAACAAAGGAGAGAACAGGTTTAAATTAATAATGTTGGACACGTAACAATATGAAATAAAGCGGGGCCCACAAGGCCTCAACTTATACTTACTCTGCTCAATATTATAAGATGGATAAAACAGGGGCGCTGAAAAGATGTTGTGGTAAAAAGATCAGTCTTGCACTGAAATGCCTAAACTGAAAACATGATGCAAGAAGAGTAAGAAGAGTAAGAACGTGTTCAAAAGTTCAATATTATATGTAACCCGATAATGTCAAAATATAATATTCATAAACAAGGGTTGAAAAAGGAGGGGAAAGGCAAAAAAAAAAGGGGGGGGGGGCATTAAGTGTGTATAAATAAATAAATACACAAGGACCAAACTCAATTCATAGCTATCATGTTATAAACCAAAGAGTGAATAAGTGTGTAATATTAGTGTTAGTCAACAGCACAGCTTATAAAGGAAAACATTTTTTTAATATAACCTGTTGTAAGAGCCAACACAAAATAAAACACAGTTGGGTGCTGTAGATTTAATTGAGAGAGTGCTTGTCTGTACATCCAAAAAGTACCATCTAGAGTGTAAGAGATTTAGGCAATAAAGCAACATACGATCTATAATAGACACCTGTAGCATCAAGAAACATGTGCTGTTACCTCTGCTCTCCAGCTGATCATATGGCCAGTCTTAAATACCCCCCCACACGCATCTGACCTCACCAAGCGGGCACAGATGGAGGATGCCCATTGCACATGCGCCAATGTGAGACCGTCCAGCCTGACAAGACGGAACAAAGTGGCATCATGACGCAAAGGCGTCATCTAAATAGAGTACGTAGTGAAATGCGCAACCCACAGGAAAGAAGAAAAGTTGCTTCCACCAATGACACTCAGGCTGACAGGACCCCAGCTCCGAGCCGAGGATGCTGCGGATCTAGCCATGGAACCACTGGAAGTAGGCAAAGGGCAAAAACAGGCATAAAGACAGATCGATGACCTGGGCGTCCATACAGTAGCACACATGGCCCACCATCCTCCAGTCCGGAAAAGGGCTAGGAGCCACCAGTTGGGCCCACTGATTAGGAGAGGAGGAAAAAACATGTTATGTTTATACTTTATAATTGATGGCAATTTCTTTTGTATTTCATTGTGTTAGAGCTGGGTTAATATTGGTGGTCCCAAATAATCCCCTCAGGAAGGCATCACTAGTGAAACATGTTGGGATAGAACACCCATTTGTGAATATCTTACCTATGTGGGACACCAGTGACCAGCAAGAAAAGCAAATTGCATATTCTCTGTAAATCAATTTTATTGAACCCTTTTTCTACTTTTTGCAACAATAAAGAAATCTTTGTAAATTTCATATCTATGCTATGTATTGATTAATTAAGCACCACTATAATCCCATCTCTTTCCTTCAACTAATTGTCTATACATTGTTTTGCATTACTGCAATATATTTACTGTACTGATTTAAATAAATGTGTTTGAAAAATAAATTTAAAATTAGTTCTGTTCTCATTTTTGTCTTTTGCACTGAGCAGTTTCCAATCTGAAATTAGAGTTTCATACACTTCCAACCAGGCCCGCTGTTTCTTCACTTGACTTGAATACATGTGTGCCCCGAGCTTAGACTTCTGCTGCACTTTGTCAATAAGATCCCCATTTGAGACATCTTTGACCATTCCTGACATTATGTACAATTTTATAAACCACCACACCTGTTCTGCTATCCCTCAGCAGCTGATCGAAAATCAGCCCAAAAAATATGTTTCACCAAAGTCCATAGCCTCTTTTTTAACCAACACAACATGTTCCACAAACAGGATAGCACCAGAAGACTCCAAGCATACCTGCTCCAGTCACAGAACATGTTCCTCTGCCCACTGCCTACACCAGGGCATCAGGCCAGCACATCTTCACCCTCACCAGAAGAATACCTGCATACCTGATCCACTCCATGTTCCACTGCCAAACCCACTACCAGACCTTCACACCTGCTCTGCTCTGCCCACAGCATCAGAAGGTTAGTTCATGTCATCCTCTCTCAACATACCTGCTAAGCAAGAAGATAAGAGATGAACTTCCTGGGTCAAGATGACATCACTTTTTCTACAGCCAAACATTGTGGCCATAAACAAGATAGAGTTGCTTTTACTTATATCAATTTGCAACAGTTGAGCTCTGCAAAATGAAACAAAAGGAGTGGCAAACAAATTTTTTCTCTGTAATGGATTTAAACGCTATTTGTGAAATTTGTTCTAAACATCAGGTGTACATTTAGCCACGGAAAAGCATTGTTATTATTCAGATCCATTCAAGATGTTCAATTCACAATCCTGATCCATTTTTGATGATAGTGTACATGAGGCCTTACAGCTTTTACTTTATCTGAGGATCATTGTGTCTGGACATGTGAATTGTTCAAGTTTGCTGCTGCAGCACCTACCTCATTAAATTGCTCTTACATTTCAACCTTGCTCGCATTTATCTGCAACACACTTTGTACACTTTGTACACTGCCACTTGACCTCAATATTGAACCTACTGAAAGACTGGGTTGTTTAAAATCCCAGAAATTACACAAAATAGTAGTGCTCAGTGAATCCAGAGTGTGAACATAATGAAATAATTACATTTTAGTCAAAGAAACTTCCGACGGATTTTGTTGTCGGAATGTCCGACCGTGTGTACAAGGGCTTAAACAGTGGCATGTCATGCGACTGTTACAATGACAACCAGCCCCTATTCAGCGTATAAAATGTGTGTAGTAACTGATTTGATATACTTTTCATTGGGAAAATGCGCCATTATTGATCTTATTCCTTATCAAAAGAGTATTTGGTAACATTACTTTCCCATTACTAAGATAACATGAACGCTGGGAAGTCTGAGGGGACAGCGAGTAACTTTTACTATCATTTGTTTTAGGAACCTTTAAAATGTTTTAATCTTGAGGCCAAGGTTTACAAAAATAAATAAAAAAGAAATGTGTTGTATACAGTATCCTTCTCTATCTAGGTGAAGGTAAAGCAGACATTTAGGGCACATTCATACCTCTTTGTGTGTGTTAATGCACATGTTAATATGCTTCTTTTATTTTTTTTTGATGCTTGTTGCGATAAGGCAGCCCATTTGCTTTCACTGGCCAATTACTGAAACCTCAATGAATGAAAAAATACCTGCATTATCTTTAGCAATGCAGCTCACTTAATGCATAAGTGTTCAGATCTGGGTGCATACAGTATATACATCAACAGTTTTAGGCAGCTATAAAAATTGCTGTAAATTGAGAATGTTTTCATAAATAGAATTGTTAATAGTTTATTTTTTTCAATGAATGAAATGGAAAATAAATGAACAGAAGAATCACCCTTTGCATTCAAAACAGCATCAGTTCTTCAAGTACCGTATTTATCGGGGTATAACACGCACTGGCGTATAACACGCACCCCAAGTTTAGGAGGGCATTTTAAGGAAAAAAGTTTTAGGAGGGAAGTTTAAGGAAAAAAAAACTTACGTTTAAATGCCCATCAATGCAGCCTTATCAGTGTGCATCTGCAGCCTTGTCCATCATTGCAGAATGATCAGTGTCCTTTGCAGCTTGCCCAGCGCTGTTTGCAGCCTTGCAGAGTGTCATTTGCAGCTTGCCAGTGTCATTTGCAGCTTGCCCAGCGCCATTTGCAGCCTTGCCAGTGTCATTTGCAGCTTGCCCGGCGCCGTTTGCAGCCTTGCAGAGTGTCATTTGCAGCCTTGCCAGTGTCATTTGCAGCTTGCCCGGCGCCGTTTGCAGCCTTGCAGAGTGTCATTTGCAGCTTGCCAGTGTCATTTGCAGCTTGCCCATGTTTAAATTTCCCACAGCCGAGACAGACCGAGCGAGCGCATACAGGGCGGGACTGCGAGCGGAGCCAAGCCGAATACACAGTACAGTCGGCTCGGTCTTTTTCGGCAGTGCTCGCTCCAGAAACAGCAGGGAGGTGGGACTACGAGCGGCGCCGAGCAGTCGACTCTGTCTTGTTCGGCGGCACTCTGTATTTTTCGGCGGCGCTCAGTATTTTAGACTCACAGACAGTGGGGATCGGCATATAACACGCACCCACGACTTCCCCCGATTTTAAGGGGGAAAAGTGCGTGTTATATGCCGATAAATACGGTACATATTTTGCTACAGCCAAATATTTAAAATATTGATGCATCTGTCCAGAGCACCTGCTGCTATTTTTCTGTACCCCAGTTCCTATGTTTTCATGATTTGACTCGCTTAGCCTTGTTTCCACGTTAAAGGTATGGCTTTTTGGCCGCAATTCTTCCATGAAGACCATCTCTGGAGAGATGGGTGTGCCAAGGTCCCACTGGTTTCCACCAGTTATGTGCTAATGGTGCTACTCCACATCTTCTGATGTCAAAGGGAGGTAAGCAGGATGTCTTTCATCTGCTTCATTGATTTCTTGGCTGACCACTGCACCTATTGTCCTCAACATTGACCATTTCTTTTTGTTTCTTCAAAAGATCTTGAACAGCACATCTTAAAACCCTTGTCTGTTTTGAAATCTTTGCCTGGGGGAGACCTTGCTAATGCAGTATAACTAATTTGTGTCTTGTTGCTGTGCTCAGTCTCACCATTGTGTATGACCGGTGACATGAAACTGTCTTCCATGCCCTTACCTTAGTAACAGAGTTTGGCTGTTCTTCATCCAGTTTTAAGCCACCTACACAGCAGTTTCTGTTTCAGTTAATGACTGTGTTTCAATCTACACATTAAATTGATGATCATCAACCCCTGCTTGGTATAATTGCTTAATCATACGCCTGACCCCTACAAACTCCATGACATTTATAAAGTGTACAAGTGTAAGAACTGATGATGGTTTGAAACCAAAGGGTAGTCCAATTATTGATTTGATTTAGATTTTTCTTCTGTTAAGTCAGTTTGCATTTTGTAAATTTATAAAAGTAAACAATTAAAATATATACATTTTAACCACTTCAATACCAGGCACTTAGACGCCTTCCTGCCCAAGCCAATTTTCAGCTTTCAGTGCTGTCACAATTTGAATGACAATTGTGCGGTCATACAATACTGTACCCAATCACATTTTTTATCAATTTGTTCCCACAAATAGAGCTTTATTTTGGTGCTATTTGATCACCTCTGCGGTTTGTATTTTTTGAGCAAAAAATAAAAAAATACCGAAAATTTTGAAAAAAAAAAACAAGTTTTTCTTTGTTTCTGTTAAAATTTTGTTGTAAATAAGTATGTTTTCTTCTTCAATGATGGGCACTGATATGGCGGCACTGACGGGCACTGATAAGGCGGCACTGATGGACGCCAATGAGGTGGCACTGATGGGCACTGATGATGAGTACTGATAGATGGCACTGATGGGCACTGATAGGTGACACTGATGGGCACTGATAGGTGGCACTGGTATGCAGCACTGATGGGCACTCATAGGTGGCACTGATGGGCACTCATATGCAGTTCTAATTGGTACTTATGGGTGACACTGATGGATACTGATGGGTGGCACTGATAGGTGGCATGGATGGGCACTGATGGGCACTGATAGGTGGGCACTGATGGGCATGGATGGGCACTGATAGGTGGCACTGATGGACACTGATGGGGGGCACTGATGGCAATGGTGGCACTGATGACACTGATGGGTGGCATTGCTAGGCATCATATGTTATATAATGGTAGCAGTGATTGGCACAGATTGGGCATAATTTGCGCCTGTTGTGGTCACTATTTTGCCCACTTCATAAACCTCTCCTACCTCCACATCCCAAGATTGTGGTGTGCTGAGTTCCCCTTCTTTAGGAGGTTGGGGGTTCCTGGTGTCCTCTGATGTCTGAATAAGCATGACCAAAAGTATTTAACCTGCATCTGTCAAAAACATTGTATTAGTGGGTGAACGAGCGATGTATACTATGACCGATTACTGTGCCCACAAACTTGAAAGTTGCCGTTTTAAAATGGCATCACTGATTTCATTTGTAACATGATGGTTCCAGACAGTGGCCATTTCTGGGCACTGATAGGCACAGATTGGGCTGCAATGTGGACATGTGGATGGCCATGGGGTACATACCTGGCCATCCAAATGTTTCCCCCTTCCTTGGTGGTCCTGGCAGCTCTCCTGGTGGTCTAGTGTGGGCACCTGAGGGAGGGCTGCACTGATAAATAATCAGCGCAGACCCCCCCTGTCAGAAGAGCCGATGATCGGCTCTCCTCTACTCGCATCTGTCAGACGCGAGTGAGGAAAAGCCATCAACGGCTTTTCCTGTTGACGTGGAGGCTCTTTACCAAGACGGTGTAGTGGTGTGTCAGACTTACACACCACACCACTGATCACTGCGATGCATGCCCCCATGGGCGCGCAGTGGCTGTTATCCTAAAGGACGTCATATGACGCCCAGTCAGGATAACTGAACCACAGCCCGGTCGTCATTTTTCTATAGGCTGGGCGGGAAGAGGTTAAAGCATTCTTAAATTTTTCGATGCGTGCCTAAAGCTTTTGCACAGTACTGTGTGTGTGTATGTGTATGTATGTGTATGAGTATATATATATATATATATATATATATATATATATATATATATATATATATATATTGTACAGGACGCCGTGGCTGGGTCCTGGAAGGACGCTATGTTTCCCCTCTGTTTGGTTTGTGGTCCCTTTAAGGGAATAAAATTGATTAACCCACCTGTTAGAGGAAGTGTGTTTAAAAACAAGACAGGAAGTGGTAGATGGGTGTGGAGGAGTGTAGAGGACATGGTGGATGGTGGATGGTGGATGGTGGATGGTGTTTGGTGTTTGTTCTGGGTTGCAGCAACAGAAGTGGACAGCAGTATCCTGCCTGGAAGCCTCCCGGCAGGGGAAGCTACATGCCATCAAAGATCAAGTACTGTTTGGTTGAGACAGCTATTCTGGACTTTGCAAGTCGTGAGACTAAAAACCTTTTTCTTTTGTTTTTGGCTGCTGTAAAGCTGTTTAAGTTTAATAAACCCCTTGTTGTGTGAAAAGCCTGTGTCCTGCGATCTTGCTGCCCCCCCCCCCCCCCGAACATTACAAGTGGTGCTCGAATGCGGGCAGGACAAAGTAACAGGCGTTTTTCTTGCTATTTTTTTTGCATTGGATTTGAACTGACATTTAAAGGGACAGTACAGTGAATTTATGTCCTGGGTTAAAGCTGCACAACTGTTGAAAGCTGAAACAATGGAGGAGCTAATTAAACAGCTGTCCTTGGCTAATATGCAAGCGCAGACTCGCCATGAGGAAGCTAATCAGCGCTTAGCAACCCAGCTGGAGGTACAAAAAACGCACCACAACGAGGCGCTGGCTCTGCAGCAAATACTCGCCTGTTGGTGGCCCAGTTAGCAGCCCAGCAAGCGACCCAACAAGGGGTTATGCAGGTTCAGATGGCTGCCTTAAAAGAAGCAGTGCAGCAGCTTTCTCAGGGCCGTGAACAAGTGGCCGTTGCCCCTGGCAACCAGGTGACCATAAGGGCAAGCCATTTTTTGCAGAAACTGTCCCTGAGTGATGATGTAGAGGCGTTTCTGGCTACATTTGAGAGGACGGCAGAGAGAGAAGGGTGGCCCCAGGACCAGTGGGCCGGCTTAATTGCTCCTTTCCTCACCGGAGACCCTCAAAAAGCCTATTTTGACCTACCACCAGAAGACGCTAAAGATTATTAAAAACTAAAGGCAGAAATACTGGCTCGGTTGGGGGTGACTACGGCTGTTCGGGCCTAACGAGTGCACCAATGGAAGTATTGTTCAGACTGGCCACCGCGATCTCAAATGCATGACCTGGTGCTACTAGTAAAAAAATGGCTGCAGCCCGAAGTGTTGTCTGGCCCCCAAATTGTGGAGCGGGTCGTGCTGGACCGATACTTAAGGTCACTGCCAGACAACCTTCAACGGTGGGTCAGCCATGGAGACCCCAAAACCGTGAACCTCCTTGTCGAGATGGTGGAATGATATACAGTGGTGGAGGATCTGCTTGGCCCCGCCAAGCGTCATGGGCCCAGTCTGCCACGGTCTTTCCGACCAACTGCCGCCCTTCGAAAGGATGTCCCCAGGAGCCCTGGAACCAACACCCCGGAAGGCCAAGAGTCACACCCGTTACCCCCTCAGCGACCTGTTCCTGTTCAGAGAGGAGGGGATGTACAATGTTGGTGATGTCATGCCTGGGGCCATACCCGGGCCCACTGCCCATTGCAGGAAGAACCCATGGAATGCAGGGTTCTTCGGAGGGGGTCTTTTTATGCCCATAAAGCGTGTACAACACATCTTGACCTTGGAGAGGGGAAATTTGAGTGTGAAGTCCAAGTGAACCCCCACCCTGCACGGTCTTTGCTGGACTCTGGAAGCATGGTAACCCTGGTTCACCCTAGAGTAATTGGGAAGATCGGTCCGGTAAGAAAAATTTTACGGGTTGTGTGCATTCATGGGGACACTAGAGAGTACCCTCTCATCTCGGTGTCCATCTCCACAGCATGTGGCACTGGTACTCAAGAGGTGGGGGTGGTAAAGAACTTGGTACATGACGTTATCATAGGACGAGACTGTCCGTTATTTGCAAAACTGTGGGGACAAGGAGAACTATCTGAAAGGTCCAGAGACTGGGAAGAAACTAGTCCCTCTGTTCCTGTTGTTGAGGGTAATAACCCTCGTAATATGGACCCAGTTGATAAAAATGCTAAGGATTTGGTTAAGGGTGATGAAAGTAGTGTCGACACTGTTAAGTATGTCAAAATGTGGGGTTCACAGACCTACCTGAATACTGGGAGGGGAACCTTCCCCACTTCAGGTAATGCTGAGGGAAGAGGATGAGGAAGTGGCCTCTACCCCTGCCTTGCCAGATTTGGGTGTTCCCCAGGGGGCATTTGGTACTGCCCAGATGCAGGACCCCACTTTGGCCAGGGCACGGGAACAGGTTGTAGTAATAAATGGGGAGCCCCAAGAGCCAGGTGCTAATGAGTGGTGGCCACATTTTGCAATATGTAATGAATTGCTTTATCGGGTTACTAAAGTGAGAGAAAATGTGGTAGAACAATTATTGGTACCTCAACAGTATAGACGCAAGGTCCTGGACCTGGCCCATGATGA
Source organism: Lithobates pipiens (assembly GCF_037356315.1). NCBI lineage: Eukaryota > Metazoa > Chordata > Amphibia > Anura > Ranidae > Lithobates > Lithobates pipiens. The sequence continues at coordinate 187,431,745 of NW_027507785.1, read as the reverse complement.
TGTTTTAGGGGGGCACCTGGGAGTTGAAAAGACGGAGGCACAGATCGCCGACCGGTTTTACTGGCCAGGCTTGAAAGCATAGGTAAGGAGATACTGTACCTCTTGTCCCACCTGTCAGTTGACCGCTCCGGCGACCCATTTCCGGAGCCCGTTGGTCCCTCTACCCATAATTGAGGTCCCATTCGAGAGGATAGCCATGGATATAGTGGGTCCCTTGGTAAAGTCGGCTCGAGGTCATTCTTACATACTGGTGATCCTCGACTATGCCACTCGATATCCTGAGGTGCTACCCCTGCGGAATACCTCCTCTAAGGCTATTGCCCGGGAACTATTCCAGTTGTTTACACGGACAGGTTTTCCCAAGGAAATACTCACAGACCAGGGCACCCCGTTTATGTCAAAGGTTATGGCTGATGTATGCAAACTGTTCCGGATTAAACAGCTGTGCACATCGGTCTACCATCCCCAAACAGATGGATTGGTAGAACGTTTTAATAAGACCCTTAAGTCTATGCTCAAGAGAGTGGTACAAATGGATGGGAAAGACTGGGACTGCCTGTTACCAGCTCTCCTGTTTGCTATCCGAGAAGTGCCCCAGGCCTCCACTGGGTTTTCGCCCTTTGAATTGGTATATGGGCGGAGACCTCGCGGATTACTGGACTTTGTTAAAGAAGAATGGGAAAGTGAACCAATTCAGCATAAGAGTGTTCTTGAATATGTCTCTCAAATGCAGGAGAGGATCCGAACTGTGATGCCGTGGGAGAGGTAAATTATAGAGTCCACCAGCCAGGCAAGAGGAAACCCTATCAGATATATCATGTAAACTTGTTAAAGATCTGGACAGACAGGGAACCAGTGACCTCCCTGGCTAGTACAAAACTTGAGCCTCGGGTTGGGGTGGAGAGTGTCCAAGTAGCAAATACCCTGTCTAAAACCCAAAGTCAGCAGGCAAAGGAGTTCTTGCATAGAAATAAAGAAACATTTTCAGACTTGCCAGGGCTCACTAGTGTCATAGAGCATGATATTATCACAGAACCAGGAGTCAAAGTTTTTGTCCGGCCCTACCGCATCCCAGAGGCTCAAAGGAAGGCCGTTTCAGAGGAAGTAAAAAAGATGTTAGACCTAGGGATTATTGAGGAATCGCAGAGTGAGTGGTCAAGCCCGATTGTGTTGGTACCGAAGCCCAACGGGACTCTGCGATTCTGCAATGGTTTCCGGAAACTTAATGAAGTTTCCCGGTTTGATGCCTACCCCATGCCCTGGGTAGATGAGCTTATCGAGAGACTAGGTCCAGCCAGGTATATCACTACGTTAGACCTTACCAAGGGGTATTGGCAAATACCGTTGACTAAGGCTGCTAGAGAGAACTCCTTTTTCTACCCCAGAGGGGAGTTTTCAGTACAAAAGGATGCCTTTTTGGATTGCAAACTGCTCCAGCCACATTCCAGAGAGCAATGGATAGGATTTTACGACCTCACCGGAAGTATGCCTCAGTGTACTTGGACGATATAGTCATTTTTAGCAAAGACTGGGAATCACATTTGCCCAAAGTTCAGGCAGTGCTGGACTCTCTTTGGAAGGAGGGGTTTACAATAAACCCTGAAAAATGTGCTTTGGGAATGGAGGAGGTGAAATACCTGGGTTATATCGTGGGTAGAGGGGTAGTGAAACCTCAGGTCAACAAGATAGAGGCTATACAGAATTGGCCCCGCCCCCTCACAAAAAAGCAGGTACGTGCATTCCTGGGCATGGTGGGATACTACAGGAGGTTTGTACCCAACTTTGCCACGTTGGCGGCTCCGTTGACCGATCTGACTAAGGGTCGGAAATCGGTCATGGTGGAGTGGAATGCAGACGCCGAGAAGGCTTTTTTGGAGCTCAAGTTGGCGCTGTGCCAACACCCTGTCCTGGTAGCACCTAATTTTTCAAAAGAGTTTGTTGTCCAGACTGATGCTTCCGATGTAGGATCGGGAGCAGTGTTGTCACAGGTAATTCATGGCGAGGAACACCTGATAGTCTTCCTCAGCAGGAAGTTAACACCAGCGGAGAAAAACTACGCCATAATTGAACGAGAGTGTCTGGCCATTAAGTGGGCTCTGGAATCCCTCAGATATTACCCTTTGGGGAGGAAGTTTAGGTTAATTTCTGATCATGCCCCTTTAACATGGCTGAGACAAGGAAAAGGGACTAATGCCAGGGTTACCCGGTGGTTCCTGGCACTCCAGGAATTTAAGTTTGTAGTGGAGCATAGGCCCGGGAGACTGCATCAAAATGCAGATGCCCTCTCCCGAGTCCATTGTTTGAGCTCCACTGTTGCCTCCACCTCCTTGGCGTTGGGGCACGGGGGGGGGGGGGGGGGATATGTACAGGACGCCATGGCTGGGTCCTAGAAGGACGCTATGTTTCCCCTCTGTTTGGTTTGTGGTCCCTTTAAGGGAATAAAATTGATTAACCCACCTGTTAGAGGAAGTGTGTTTAAAAACAAGACAGGAAGTGGTAGATGGGTGTGGAGGAGTGTAGAGGACATGGTGGATGGTGTTTGGTGTTTGTCCTGGGTTGCAGCAACAGAAGTGGACAGCAGTGTCCTGCCTGGAAGCCTCCCGGCAGGGGAAGCTACCTGCCATCAAAGATCAAGTACTGTTTGGTTGAGACAGCTATTCTGGACTTTGCAAGTCGGTGAGACTAAAAACCTTTTTCTTTTGTTTTTGGCTGCTGTAAAGCTGTTTAACTTTAATAAACCCCTTGTTGTGAGAAAAGCCTGTGTCCTGCGATCTTGCTGGTCCCCCCCCCCCCGAACATTACAATATATATATATATATATATATATATATATATATCTCTATATATATATATATATATCTCTATATATATATATATATATATGCTCTGTGACCACAGCATTCAGCGGGCTTTAGCCCACTGTCAGATTATGGGTCACAGGAAAGCAAAAGTGCACTGCTGTGACCCACTTGAAAAGAATGGCCAAAAGACCTTTGGCTATACTTCTTTTTAAGCATAATATTTTAAATATATGTGGCAAGTATGCTTTTTATGTCATAGGCCGCGTACACACGCGCGGACTGTTCGCCCAACTTTGTCCGTCCAACAGTTTCGGCAAACAGTCCGCTCAAAATTAGCATGGACGGACATGCCCACACACGACGAACGAACAGTTTGCTGAAACCGTGCGCGATGACGTGAACGGCACGTACGACGGGACGAAAAATACGACGTCCTATACACTGCATTATAGCTTTCGGCGTGAAAATCCTTTCTGAGCATGCGCGCAACTTTGTTTGACGAACAAGCCTACACACGGGCGGACTGTTCGCTCAAACAAGGTTTCAGCGGACAGTTTTTCGGAATTTCCGAAAAACCTTGTCCGTCCAACTGTCCGCTGAAACTGTCCGCTGAAAGCCCACACACGAGCGGACTGTCCGCCCAAACACTGTTCAGCGGACAAAGTTGGGCGAACAGTCCGCGCGTGTGTACGCGGCCATAGCGTTAATCTTTATAACAAATCCCAAAGCCTTTCATTTCAATAATTTTGTTTATACAGACATGACATTGTACTGGAACTGAGAACATACCAATGCACATACAAAGTAAAACATAATTAAATAAATCTATCTAGATATAGATATAGATATAGACATATACAAATAAAGAGTGAGACAACACCATCGGCACAATATTTAGATAAATGTTTAACACGTTTGTTGGTCAATACACGGTCATTTATACGTGCTGGTACTAGTCATTTTCTAATCAAGATTAATAACCTTAATGTGTCACCTGATTCCATCTTAATAACATGGGACATATCCAGTCTCTGTGCACTCTGATATAAGCTGAATGTATTCAGCTATCAACAAAATGACTGCATATATCATGTCTCCACCCAAAAAAAATAAAAAAAAATCTTCATTGATGTTGTTTTACCACTGCCAGCTTGCTCACAATGATTTTTCAGGACAGCTTCCCTTGCACTATCTGGGAAAGTTGGAAATATGACAGTAGTACCATATTGGTTAGGAAGTGGAATCACAGCATTCACTGAGGAACCAGGTGTCTAATACACCTAGAGGTGGAAGATACCATGAATAGTGATGGACGAACTTCCGACGGGACATTTCGTGAATGCGGACCGTGAACGCGGCCGATAGTTCGTGAACCGTAACATTTGCGGCGGGCCCCATTGACTTCAATGGGAGGCGAACTTTGCAAACCTACAGGTCAAATTTGCACCCACAAAATAATTACTAGCTGTGCAAACATAGTCCCACCACATGGTGAATGACATAACACATGTATGAGGTGAATCTGGGATCGACAACTACAAGCATTCTTTTTTTATATGTGAAATTGTTGTGACAATTCAGGACTGTGGAGCGCATGAAGGCAATGGAGGAGAGGGAAGGTCAGGGTAGGCAAAGAAGAGGGTGCAGGAGATGATCACCAGCAGCGTGACATACAGCAATGACACCTGCACCGTGATAGAGAGCACTGACATCAGCAGCGTGGCATAAAGCACTGACACCAGCACCGTGATATACAGCACTGACACCAGCACCGTGATATACAGCACTGACATCAGCAGCGTGACATACAGCAATGACACCTGCACCGTGATAGAGTGATCTGACACCAGCACCATGATAGAGAGCACTGACATCAGCAGCGTGACATAAAGCACTGACACCAGCACCGTGATATACAGCACTGACACCAGCACCGTGATATACAGCACTGACACTTGCACCGTGAGCAGCCCCAGGAGGAAGTCAGCATAGCACAGGGATGGTGGGAGCCCCTCATAATGAGCATAGCACATGGATGGTGGGAGCCCCTCATAATAAGCAGCCCCAGTAGAAATATGACACCACTCAACCTCTTCAAAGAGGAGGGTACGGGCATATAGTACGGTGTGCTTTTTTTGGACAAGGAAGTGAGCCAAATGAAGAAAGAAGGTCTGTGTGCTAGATTAAAAAAATAGTTTCTAGACATGTACATTGTCTACTGGTCACATGTGTTGAATTCCTCCGAGATCCATGCCTCATCCATTTTTAGAAATGTGAGGTAGTTAACACTGTCGTGAGCTAGGCAAGTACGCTTATCGGTCACGATCCCCCCTGCTGCGCTGAACGTCCTTTCGGACAGGACACTGGACGAGGGGCAAGCCAACAGTTCGATTGCAAATTGGGCAAGCTCTGGCCAGAGGTCAAGCCTGCCCACCCAGTAGTCCAGGGGTTCATCACTCCTCAGAGCATCCACATCGGCCGTTAACCCGATGTAGTCGGACACATGATGGTCCAGGCGTTCCCTGATGCTGGATCCGGATGACACCGTCGATGGGTCGGCTGAAAGAATGACCTCATATCCGAAGTCACCAACACATCTTCAAATCGGCCTCTTCTTGCAGGTGCTGTTGGATTGGTACCCGCAACTCCTGCTCTGGGAGTGGGAATTGCTCTTCTGCCAGTGCGCGCAAAAGCAGAATGCAGCATTTCTCGAAGCAAGGCCTGGAAGTGCTCCATTCTGACAGCCCTCTGTGACGGCGGTAACATTTCCGCCATTTTGTGTTTGTACCAGGGGTCTAAGTACGTTGCCACCCAGTACTGGTCCTTGACCCTTATGCTTTTTATACGGGGGTCCCTATTAAAACACTGGAGCATGAAGGCCCCCATTTGCACTAAACTGGAAGCGGTGTGGTGGCCTGGCTCCTGCTCATCATCCAGGATAATGTCGTCCTCTTCATTCTCCTCTCCGCATCCACGCACAACAACAGGGATCCCAGAAAGGTTTAAAGCATGCTCTTCTTGCTCCTCCTCATCCGCCCCGGCACCATCCTCCTCTGACTCCTCTTCAGACTCCTGTTGTTGACTTGTCTCAGATAGAGTAGCCCCCCCTGGGAATTCATCCAGCATTGTGACTTCCTCATCTTCCCGCTCCTGCTCCTCCACAGCTTGATCAATGACACACAATGCATGCTCCATAAAGAAGGGATAAGGTACCATGTCATGTGGCGCCATGGCTGTGACTGACCAGTTTGGTGATCACCTCAAATGGGTGCAGAAGTCTGCATGCGTCGCGCATGAGCAGCCACTGGTGGGGTGAAAAAACCCCCAGCTCCCCAGAACCTGTTCTGCCACAGAGTTCATACAGGTAGACGTTAACTGCACGTTTCTGCTGGAGCAGCCTATCAAGCATATAGAAGGTTGAGTTTCATCGCGTTGGGCAATCGCAAATAAGACATCTGACCGGCAGATTGTGTCACCGCTGAATGTCAGCAAGGCGAGCCATGGCCGTGTAAGATCTTCTGAAATGGGCCAAGATTTTCCTTGCCTGCCACAAGATGTTCTGGACCCCAGGGTATTTGACAACTAATTGCTGCACGACCAAGTTTAAGATGTGTGCCATGCATGGCACGTGCGTAATTTTGCCCTGTTTCAATGCGCTAAGCAGATTGGCACCGTTGTCACACACCACTTTACCAACTGTCAAATTGAGCGGTGTTAGCCACTGATCTGCCTGTGAACGCAAAGCTGAAAGGAGTGCCGGGCCAGTGTGGCTCTTGGCTTCCAGGCACAACAGACGCAGCACGGCATGGCAACATCTCACCTGGCATGTCGAATAGGTTCTGGGGAGCTTGGGCAGCGCAGCGTAAGAGACACTAGCAGCGGAAAAAGAGGAGTCAGCCGAGGAGGAGAGGGAGGAGGATGGAGTAGGAGGAGGAGAAGGAGAAGAAGAGCCAGGCCTACATGCAATCCGTGGCGGTAAAACCAAATCTACACGGGTGCCACGGGTTACATGCTTGACGGCCGTCAGAAGGTACACCCAGTGGGCAGTAAAAGTGATATACCTTCCCTGCCTGTGTTTGCTAAACCACATGTCTGTGGTCAGATGTATCTTGGCACCGACACTGTGTGCCAGAGATACATTCACTTGCCACTGAACATGGCCATATAGCTCTGGGATGCACTTCTCTGAGAAATACTTCCTTCCTGGGACCTTCCATTGTGGTGTTCCAATGGCCACAAATTTTCGAAAGGCCTCCGAGTCCACCAGTTTATATGGCAGTAGTTGGGGGGCTATCAGTTCTGACAAGCCAGCCGTCAACCGTTGGGCAAGAGGGTTATCCGGCGTCATCATTTTTTTACGCTCGAACATTAGGCCCACAGAAGCCTGCCTTTTTGCAGAAAAATGTGAGCTTGGCGTGATGGAAGGTGGAGTGGAGGACAATTGTGAGGAGAGAGGAGAAGGAGAAGTAGAAGACGAGGCTGGACGGTGAGAGCCTGGAGTGTGGCTTTTTGTGTTCTGTTGCTCCGACTGGGCTCGGTGATGGCTGCTCATGTACCTTCTTAAGGCGGTCGTCCCTAGGTGAGTGTTGGGCTTACCGCGACTTATGCATTGACTGCAAAGATTGCAGATGGCAACGCTATTGTCAGCAGCGGACACGTTAAAAAAAGCCCACACTGCAGAGCCATGTGTCGGCGTCCTGGGAGCGCCAGATGTGACCGCACATGGTCGATGACTCGCTCCTGATACATTAGCAGTCTGCTTTGTCCCTCCTGTGCAATTTAAGTTATTCCTGCTTCTCCTCTCTATCTGCTGTCCATATCTCCCTCTGAACTCCCCTCCTCTTCCTCTCTTGTGGGCACCCACGTGACATCACTAGACACGTCCTCATCGACGTCACCTTCCCCACCGCTGGGGGTGCACATAGCAGAGAGTGAAGAAGAGGGTGCAGATCGAGAGAATGAGGAGGGTGTAGAAGAGTAAGGCTGAGTGAGCCACTCAACCAAGTCTGGGGCATCCTTTAAAGTAATTGAACGCATCTTCTGCAACTTCCCACTTTGGCTCAAGCCTGTTGCTCCTGCCCTACCCCTACCACCCCTGTGGAAGGGCCTGCCTCTTCCTCTGCCTGTCATTTTTTAAATGACCCTGTGACAAAACTCTCAGTCCCTATACTGATAAAGGACTGCTGCAGAATAGGGCAGCAGTCAGCAGTAGTGCACCTCAACCCTATATATTGTGGACCTATACCAGTCCTTAAGGAATAGCAGACTGTACCTCACTCAACCCTATGTACTGTAGTACCCTAGACCTTACCATTCCTTATAAGGACCTTTGTGGAACTAGTAGGTTGTGAATGATTAGCAGACTGTACCTCAGTCCCTATACTGATAAAGGACTGCTGCAGTATAGGGCAGCAGTCAGCAGTAGTGCACCTCAACCCTATATATTGTGGACCTATACCAGTCCTTAAGGAATAGTAGACTGTACCTCACTCAACCCTATGTACTGTAGTACCCTAGACCTTACCAGTCTTTATAAGGACCTTTGTGGAACTAGTAGGTTGTGAATGATTAGCAGACTGTACCTCAGTCCCTATACTCATAAAGGACTACTGCAGCAGAAGGGCAGCAGTCAAGTATAATATTCTTTCTATATTTGTAAGAAAGAATATTATACGTTTACAAGCCTATTACCATACCAGTCCTGAAAAGAACCTTTGTGGACCTAATAGTAACAGCTAATGGTTAAACTGACTGTCCCTGCTGCACACAGCGTCCTGTCCCTTTCTCTACACTGACAAAAGACACTCAGGCTGCTGCAACAATCACTAGCACAGCAGTTCCTCAAACCTATATCCTGAACTACACCTAACACCTATACTATGATACCAGTCCTTAAAAGAACTTTTGTGGACCTAATAGCTAGCGATTTGGGTCACTGAACTCTCTCCCTGCTCCACACAGCAACCTCTCCCTATAGTGACAGTAGAAAGAATGTAAAATGGCCACCGGATCAGGTCTATTTATAAGTTAGGGGGAATGTCCAAGTGTCCATGTGCTGTAATGTCTCAATTGGCTGTCCTGTACCCCATGATGGATGTGTCATCATAGGTCAAAGTTCTTTTACACAGTAAACACGGAAGTCCGCCGGGCGAACGGCGGCAATAGTCCGCCGAACGGGCGGACGGCGAACAGCCGAAATTCGCCGCGTAACGACCGCCGGGCGAACCGTTCGGCCATCCCTAACCATAAATGCCTATTAGACATGTGCAATTTGTTTCGGTCAGAATACAAATTCGGACAAATATTTGGTTATTAAAAGATTCGGATGTATCCGAATCTCCAAATGAAATAGTAATGAAGAGTAACAAATTTTATTGAAATCTGGTAAAATTAGTTTTGTTTATTCATTTTCTAATGAATTCCAACATTTCAGAACAGTTAGAATTCAAAAGCTGGCCGGCCATGTTGTTAACAACCAATGACTCATCATCTGTCAGCAGGCTTTCTTACTGACAGATGAATATAAAGAAAAGAATGGAAGTAATACAAAAATGTAAAAAAAAAAAAACAGCATGGCCCCCCTAGTCCATACCACACCAAAAACAAAACAAATGGTGTGGGGTCCCCCAAAATCCATAACAGACCCTTATCTGACTATGCAGCCTGGCTAGCGCTCCCTCCTACTGAACCATACCAGGTCACATGCCCTCAACGTGTCCCCAACATGGGGGGACTCTGCCCCTTAGCCCCAAAGCACCTTGTCTCCATGTTGATAGGGACAAGGGCCTCATCCCTACAACCGTGGATGGTGGTTGTGGGGGTCTGTGGGCAGGGGGCTTATTGGAATCTGGAAGACCCCTTTAACAGGGGGGTCCCCAGATCCCGGCACCCCCTATGTTAATGAGTATCAGGTACATAGTACTCCTAGCCATTCACCAAAAAAGTGTCAAAAAGTAATAAACAAACAATTCCTTTATTAAAAAATGAAAAACAGTGTCTCCTGATGTAAATCCATCGTCAATCATGCCGCCCGCCCCTGAAAAAAAAATGCTCCTGCTGACATGGAGTCCGTCTGCAGGCTCTTCTGTTTGACAGTTCTTATAGGGACGGGTGGGGCCAACTGTTGGCACCGCCCTACCTTGAAACATTACGGATGAAACATCACGGACTGGTGCATGCTAGGTCGGTGACGTCACAAGAGGGCAGTGCCACCAGTGAGGTCACCACAGTTTTTTTTATTTAATTTTTTTTAAATAAAGGAATTGTCAAAAACTGTCTCTGTGTTTTTATTACTTTTTGACACTTTATTGGTGAATGGGTAGGGGTACTTTGTACCCTGATACACATTTACATGGGGTGGGGATGGGATATGGTTAAAGGGGTCTTCCAGATTCCAATGAGCCCCCTGCCTGCAGACCCCCACAACCACCGGACCACGCCATTTTTTTCATTCTTTTTTTTTTAAATAGCTGGGCTACCAATTGCAACCGTGAGTTTCAATTGCCAGTGACGTCAACAGGTGCAGTTTTTTTGTTCTTTTTTGGGTACGGTAGGCAGCGTGACAGGTGCTTTGGGGTGGGGGGGGGCCCACATGCCCTATGTTGAGGACATGTGGCCTGGTATGGTTCAGGGGGGGCACTGGCTTGCCCCCCCTTTCCTGGCCTTCCGGGATACATGCTCAGATAAGAGTCTGTTATGGATTTTGGGGGGACCCCACTCTGTTTTGTTTTAACATTTTAGTATTGGTGGCATTCTTTACATTTAGCTGACTCATCGGTTGTTAAGGACGTGGGCGGCCAGCTTCCCGACCCGCTGCTTAACAACCAGCTATTCTTAGTTTTTCAACCGATCTGAATTCTAATCGAAAATTAATAAACAAAATGAAATTTAATGAAAACTAAATGAAACTTAATGAAAACTAAACAAAACTAAATTAATTTCCGAAACCAAACTAAACTAATTCCAAAAGGAAATTAAATTAGTAACGGATCTATCCGAAAAACAAAATTTTAAGAAATTAGGCAAACGTTTCCGTTCTGCACATGTCTAATGCCTATAACTCTTTAAGAGTAGGGATGGGCTTTATGTTCCAGTTGAACATGAATTCGATTCGAACAAGCTACAGAACACCCTTACGGTCTATGGGAGAAATCAAAAATGCTAATTTTAAAGGCTTATATGCATGGTATTGTCATAAAAAGAGTTTGGGGACCTGGGTCCTGCCCCAGGGGACATGTATCAATGCAAAAAAAAAAAGTTTTAAAAACGGCTGTTTTTTCGGGAGCTGTGATTTTAATAATGCTTATTAAGTAAAAGTAAAACAATAAAAGTGTAATATTCAGGGGTCAAGCCCTGGGGAAAAAAGTGTGGGAACTCCCACCCAAGATCCACTCCCCCACCAAAAAAAAAAAAAAAAAAGATATGCTCATATGCATATATATATTTCACATAAAATACAGTGATTGCAAATGCGACATGCTACAAGAGATGACCAGACTGCGAATGCAACTACAAGAGATGACCAGACTGCGAATGCGACATAGTGCAGGAGATGACCAAACTGCGAATGTGACTACAGGAGATGACCAGACTGCGAATGTGACTACAGGAGATGACCAGACTGCGAATGCGACATAGTACAGGAGATGACCAGACTGCGAATGCGACATAGTACAGGAGATGACCAGACTGCGAATGCGACATAGTACAGGAGATGACCAGACTGCGAATGCGACATAGTACAGGAGATGACCAGACTGCGAATGCGACATAGTACAGGAGATGACCAGACTGCGAATGCGACATAGTACAGGAGATGACCAGACTGCTAATGTGACTACAGAAGATGATCAGACTGCGAATGCGACATAGTACAGGAGATGATCAGACTGAATGCGACATACTACAGGATATGACCAGACTGTGAATGCGACATACTACAGGAGATGACCAGACTGCGAATGCGACTACAGGAGATGATCAGACTGTGAATGTGACTACAGGAGATGACCAGACTATGAATGCGACTACAGGAGATGACCAGACTGCGAATGTGACATACTACAGGAGATGACCAGACTGTGACTAGCACTTTTGATTATTCATGTTCATGTCCCATAGACTTTTGCCTGTTCGCATGCTATGGATGCGAACCGAGCAGGAGGTTGTTCGGCTCCTCTCTATTTAAGAGAGTGAAGTTTTGAGACTGTCTCTTTGTCTGGTTGATTTACTAAAACTGGAGAGTGCAAAATCTGGTGCATGCTGCATAGAAAGCAATCAGCTTCCAGTTTTTTGGGGTTTTTTTTGTCAGAGCTTAATTGAACAAGCTGAAGTTACAAGTGGATTGGCTACCATGCACAACTGAATACGCTTTTGTACTCCCCAGTTTTAGTAAATCAACTCCAGTGCTCTCCAGAAAATATTAAATGTCTTCTTTTACAGGTGACTGTAATTTACTTGTTTTACAGTAGCGACAGGATCACTTTAACATTATTCTCCAGCTTGCCATCCAGCCTACACATCCCGCTCCCTTCACTTACCCCTAATTGTTGGAAAATACATTTTAAAAAACTACCTAAATGCCCTTTTTTCCTCAAATCTGTGATTGTGTGATGTCCTAGTTCTGAGTTTCCTGTCACTGCATGTGATATGGACACTTCTTATTGGCTGTCCAGTGGCAGAGTGCGCTCAGTATCCAGAAGAGGAGTCACCTCAGCAGCAGTGATAGCATCTGGCATTGAAACACTTGCATCACTGGGTTACCAGTTCCTTGCACCCAGACGCAGCATAATCAAAGAATTAGGATTCGGTTGGGTTCACACTGCCCTGACTTGGGATCCAACTTGTGAAACCCCAAGTCACATGACGTGTGAAATCCCATGTTAATCAATGAAAGCTGTCTTAATTAGCACTACTGAAGTTTCTCCGACTTTAGAAAAGGTTCCTGTGCGACTTTTATTGCAACCTATTTTTTTTTATTCTACACTTCTATCAAAGTAGTACTCAAGTCGCTGGTAAATCGCCTGGTCGTGCACAGGTCGTGCCACTTTCCGGTTGCGGTAGTGTGGACCCAGCCCTATGCAGATTTAGGGGGGTAAACATTATTTTACAAGACATATTAACAAAAAAAAGCCCAAGTTTTGCTCTGTGGTGGACTTTAGGGGAAGGTGACATTAAAATGAATTACTTACTGAAACAATCACATTTATCTTTAATTATTTATCTCTGTTACTTTATTCTGAGAATTTTACTCACATAGGACATTACTAAAGTTTTGGACAATTCACATAACAAATGATGAAATAGTAATGTCTTTACTATAAATAGAACTACTCTGTTGAGCACCTAAATGGTGATACATCTCCGTTTTATAGTACTATGTCTTTATTTTAGTTTTGCCTCATCATAAATATGGACAGGTATAGTTTCTGAAAATATTTCACCATTAGCAAAATATAGCAATAATAATAAAATAAATGCATACTTTCCACTCAGCTCTCTCTGAAAACCATATGAAAAATCACATATAAAGATATATAAGGAAAGACCATTTTTCTAAATTGCCAGATGTGTAATATAAATATAAATGATAGAAAATATCTTCTCTTGCACTTACTGAGAGTGTATATTTTAAACTTGTTACCTGCTTTCCTAATGCCCCTTGTCACATGAAGGGTTGCCTGAAGCACTGATGGCAGATATTATGACAGTCAGATAACACAGTTCTAGAAGCATTTAATGCAACTCTAAGGCATCCCTGCTCATAAATATTTTAGCTGATAATGTTTTTTTTTTCATTTTTTGAGTGTTAAAAAATGTATGAAATATGCTATTCCATCTGATTTTCAGATTTACTACAGTTTAATTGTGTGTATAAGCAGACAGGGCATTTTGACGTGAAGTTCATTACACGTAGACAATATCAGCTTTTGTAATGCTTACAAATACTAGATATTTCTGTTTTTTTTTTGTTTGTTTTTTTGCCTTACTGTCTTTTTTATTTTGTAGAAAACTATTTCTAAATACATATATATATATATATATATATATATATATATATATATATATATATATATAAAAGCAATATCACCAAAAGTATTGGGACTCCTGCGCTTACACGCACACAAACTTTAATGGCATCCCAGTCTTAGTCCTTAGGGTTCAATATTAAGTTGGCCCACCCACTTTAATTTCTGAAATGAATGGGCAGTACATCCAACGTGCCCAAAAAGAGATTTGGAAGCTGTGCAACATGGGCATATTTAACCCCTTCTTTGGCCACTAGCAGGGCTTTAGTAGCGGGAAAGCACCACTAAAACGAGCGACGCTTTAGCGCTAACGCACAGGCGGCCCCAGCGTGAAAAGGGTCTGAAAATTACCTTGGGATGTCTACTTTCCAAATAGGTGTAATTTGGAAGATATTTGTACTTTCCTGGCTTGTTGTAGCACGCACACACAAATGTTCGAAGTGAGCTTGTTGTCAGAAATTCCGACAGTGTGTAGGCTCCATTGGACATTTTGTGTCAGAATTTCCGACAACAAAAATTTTAAGAGCTGGATCTCTAACAAAATCAGTTGTGGTAAGTTCCAAGCGTGTAGACAATTCCGACGCACAAAATTCCACACATGTTCTGAATCAAGTACGAGAGGAAGCGCTCAGTCTGGTATAACTAGCGCTTGTAAAGTAGATAGCACATTCGTCACACTGCAAATTTTTAAATCTTTTAATGCAGCACATTTTCTTCTTCTTTATAATGCTAGAATAATGAAGTTGTTTTGCTGCTGATGTTCACACAGAGTTACGGCAAACTGATTTCTTTTTTTTTTTTTGGACAGATCTCCAGAAAAATGTTTATTTTTTTTTTCTAGTGATTTACTTTTTTTTTTTTAATCAAGATCTCAAGATGGTTTTTTTTTTCTAGTGATCTCCATAATATATATTTTTTTCGTTTTGTGCGTCAAGTTACCACAACACCATTATTATCTTGTATTTTTTAACCTCAAGGAGATTGGTTGGCGTTGGTGTCCTTTGTTAATTTGACATTGTATTTTTGAAATGTATCTGCCTACTAACAAACAAACTGTCCTTTTTGAACTAAAACACATAGCCAAGTATTTGTGATTAAAAAAAAAGACATTTAATAATGGCCATAACAAAATAAAGAGGAAGGCAACGCTGGATAAACTGGTGAAATTGGCAAAGCCTTTGTACCCCAGGGCACACATCAATTATTTGACAGGCAAAATTGTTAGCCTGAGGAGTCTATTTAATAGGGAGCACAATCCGGTCCAGGACTCCAAGAGATCGAGAGCAACAGCAGATTACATATATGTCCTCAGGCTGTGGTCTTACCACAGTCTGCGTTTTTTGTCAGACCAGACTGAACCCAGGCCATCACTCTCTTGTCTTCCTTCCACGCTTGCTTCCACTCTTGCTTCCAAGCTGTGGCTCTGGTGTTGGAATTGTGGCAGGAGGTGGAGGAGGAGGATGGTTGAACTCACAAACATGGCTTTTGCTTGTGAGTTCATCCCTCAACCCCTTATTTAGGGCCTGATAGATCACTTACTCACCTCTTGAATATGGGGGGGTAGTCCAGAGGGCCGCAGTAGTCTCCCAAATTAAAGAAAGCACTGACTCCCCCACGTTCCTCCCCTTCCTGGTACTTTTTGTTGGAAGGCGGAGGGGATGAACCTGGGATTTGGTCAGGCTACTGGGCCCGGCCACCTCCTTGCTGCCACTTACCCCCGCCTCTTCCTGGCTGAGACTTTCCACAGCCTCCTCCTGGCTGAGACTTTCCTGTGTATAAAAATGGGACATAGTTTTAGTTTTTTGGTCATCAATCACACACAATTTTGAGCTCCTGACTGTTGCAAAGTGAATGTTAACAAATAGAAAAGACTATCATTCTGACCCCAGCATTTTTCACTCTTGTCCCAATCATTTTTGGCGACTATTGTCTATTGATATGTAAACCACTTTGTTAAATCAGAAATTAGTAATCAATAATAGCATCTAGTTAACATAATACATTTTTTGACTAGAAATATGTTGAACGATGCTATACCTGGCTCAAGCTCCTCCACATCTTCTTACTGGGTGGAAGGAAGAGTGGAAGGAAGGGTTGAGAGTGATGGCCTGATTTCACTATGGTCTGAAAAAAAACGCAGTCTGTCATAGTATCAGAGCCTGGGGACATAAATGTCACCTGCTCCTGCTCCTGATCTCATGGAATCCTGGACCTTTTTATGCTCCCTATTATATGTGCTCCTCAGGCCACCAATTTTGCACTTCAAATAGGGGATGGTTGCCATGGGAATCACCGGCTTCACCAATTCCAGCAATTGATCCAGCGCTGCCTTCCTCTTTATTTTATTATTATAAAAGCGGTGTTTCACCTGCCACAGACAGGGCAGCTCCCTGCTTTTATCAATGAAGCTAAGGAGGAAGTTGTAATCGTTGAATTTTATCTGCAAGACACAACTCAAGACAAACCCTAATGCCAGGCTAAACTCTCATAATCTTGTCCCAATATAGGCCTCAACCTCTAAGCGGTATAGGACACTGATGCCCCAAGTTAAAATTGTACCTTAGCATGATTGGCGTTTCCGCTACTCCGTCCTCCGCTCACAGATCGTACGTATGACGCACGCGCGTTACACTTTCTATACACTGCACATGCGTGAAACTCCGCCCGCCCCTGACCTTCTTTCTAGTATATTCCCCACTCCTTCTCTTTTGGCGCAGTGGGAGAGCACATGGAGGAGAAAGAGCAAGTGCATACAGACAGCGGCAAAGAGAAGGACGACGAAAGCCCGGAGCCACAAACGTCCCGATCCCGGAGGAGATTTAAGGCATCAAATATGTCCTTTGGTGAGATGGTGGAGATGGTGGACATCTTGAAGAGGGCTGACTATGATGGGAAGCATGGACCTTACCCAAATGTCAGAAAGGCCAAGATCATGGTTAAAGTTGAGAAAAGTCTGCAGAAGAATTTTGGGGTACGACGTTCCAAGGATCAACTGAGAAAACGATGGTCAGACCGCAAATTGAGGGAGCAGGATCAGTTCAGAAGAATCAAAAGTATTTGTCAGGGCTGGCTTAGCCCTTCCTTCTCTGTGCTGGCTGCTCAGCTGTCGGCTAATTGCCAGCTCTCATCTCTCTCTACAGTTACCAGCTGTTCCTGATCCTGCTCGTCTGACCTGCCTACTTAAAGCTGTCCAGCTCACTTTATCTCTGCCTTTTTTATTCATATAGGGGATAAAAGACTCAGGACATCTGAGGACACCAGGAACCCCCAACCTCCTAAAGAAGGGGAACTCAGCACACCACAATTTGAGGATGTGGAGGGAGGAGAGGTTTATGAAGTGAGTGAAATAGTGACCACAGCAGGTCAGTGTCTGAGACCACAACTTCAGGTAATATATGGATGCCTGCATATTTATAATACATGGTGTGTTTTTTTAATTTTAGGTGATGTGGATGTTGTGGAAGAAGAATCTCATTTCACAAGTGCAAGTGCACAAGTCCTCATCGGGGAGATCGTGGTGTGCAATTGGGAATTACAGAAAATCAAGGTAGATATCAATGATGTTGAAAAAGGCAGAATCTAAAACACCCCAAAATTATTCAAGTTTGTTGTTATATTTGTTATTTTTCTAACATTTTCAAATTATTTTGAAAGCCAAATTTTGAAGACGCACACAGTGTGTCAACATGTGCTATCTGCCATCATGGGATATCAATGTACGTGTTTTGTGGGTGCAACCCCTTCCTCGCAACTAAAGTAAGTGAGAGGAAGGGATTGCACCCCCGAAACACATCTATTGAAATCCCCATGATGGGAGCTAGCACACATTGACATTAGACATGAAATCAGGAGGGAAATACCCATTTTGACTCCCAATTTGTGTGCATCCTCAAAATTTGCCTTTCACAGAGGTGACATCACCCCATCTGAGGAAGGCAAGATCAACACAGTCAGACATACTAATGTCTGATATTGCCTTCACTTTGTCAAAGTTGAACTTTGTAAGTTCCTGAGTTGTGCCTGTTTAACCCAAAAAAGGCTAATTGTACTGTCAATCATAAAAATGTTATGCAACAAATATGTTGGTTTGTTCAAAAACCCTTTTCTGACACACAAGTGAATGTGCTTTGAGTAAAATGTTTTATACTCAACAATGCGTGGCTTCTTCTTTCAATGCTCAATACAAGTTGGTGTTTACAGTAACAATGGGGGTTATTTACTAAAGGCAAATCCACTTTGCATTACAAGTGCACTTTTAATGTAGTTTCAGTGCACTTGTAGTGCAAAGTGGATTTGTCTTTAGTAAATAAACCCCACAGTGCTCTAAAATTTGCCTCAATTTTCGGGACTCAAAACAATTCATGGTGCTGAAAAGGATGTATTTTTTATTATTAATGCATTACATACATTAAAACAAAAGCAGGTGTGTGTGTGTGTAGCAGACCCACAACATAATAGTTAGCTGAAGTTAGTTAGTTCCACCATGTGAATTAGCATCAGGAATAGGCGGAACCGGCTGGCCATTATGCTGAAAGCATTCTCCACCACTCTTTTGGCTCGAAAGCATTCTCCACCACTCTACCAGGCTCCAGCCGGTATTTAAATACCCTCTAGTCCGGGGTGAGGGTCCCCATGGGGAATGGCTGCATCAGGTGTTCACCAGGCCCAAATGCTTCATTAGCGACAAAAAGGAATAGTAGACCAGCCATGTTGTTTTCTGCAGGTGGCAATCCCAAGCCACCACTCTGTAGAACTCGGTCTGGGTGATGACTCCACCATCCGACATCTGACCTTTCTTCCCCACGTCCATATACAAAAACTCATATGTCGCCGCCAATACCACTATACTATTAAACCCCTTATAGTTGTAATAGTATGACCCCGAGTTTGGGGGGTGGGATGATGTGGACGTGTTTCCCATTGATAGCCCCTCCGCAGTTGGGAAAGTCCCACCGCTGGGCAAATTGTGATCTGCCATTCCTGTGGCATTGAAGAAAACTGTGGAGTCAAACAAGAAAACAAAAAAATAGTACTTTTGCACATAACATTGCAAGCAGATTAGACACAAACTGTTAGGTACCTGGTGATGAGCCCGACTTGATGGAAGA
The DNA here is from genome assembly GCF_037356315.1 of Lithobates pipiens. Taxonomy (NCBI): domain Eukaryota; kingdom Metazoa; phylum Chordata; class Amphibia; order Anura; family Ranidae; genus Lithobates; species Lithobates pipiens. The sequence goes on along the minus strand of NW_027507785.1, from coordinate 187,412,809 downwards.
AGACTTCTCTTACAGCTCTGGTTCAGGGACCACTGGAATGGAGACAGTGGCCCCCGTGAGCGCAGCGGGGTAGGAGTGTCTGACTGGAAGCAGAGGCTGATTACTTCTGGATGCTGGAACTGCAGAGAAGATGGTAGACAGGCAGGCAGCGATCAGCAGGCAAGGCAGCGGCAGCAAGGACCGGGTGCAGCACACTTGAACAGCAGAAGAATAGTCAGGCAGGCCGGGTTACAATGGATATGCAGACAGGTAAGTACAGCAGGCAGAAGAGAAGTGCAGGCAGGCAGAGGTTCGGCAACAGAGGTACAGTCCAAAGCAAGGTCAGTCAGGCCGGGGTCAGAGCAGGAGAGGTCAGCGAGGTCAGATGGTAGCTGGGTCAGATATCACAACAGCAGGCAGATAGCAGGTAGTTCGGGTACAGAGCTGCAGACAAACAGCACTTAGTAGATGCAGCAGCCTCCTTTAAATAGGCCCACTGGCGCCAAACCACGCTAACGCGCTCACGCACGCGCACGCCGTGTTCGCGCAAAGCGCACGCCGCGTGCTTGCACGCGAAAGTCGCAATCGCGAACGTTGCGATCGTGTACGCAAACGGCGCGCGTACGCGAACATCGCACATGCGCATCCGCCCGTTCCGTGCGGGAGAAACCCTGACATTGCCCCCCCACAAGGGGCAACCTGCCTCTTTTCCGGATGAGCAGAGAAAAAGGCACGGACCAGTCTGTTGGCATGCAAATTACCATCGGGTTCCCACTAATTACTTTTTGGACCTTACCCCTTCCACTTAACCAAAAACTGTCTCTAACCTTGTCTCCTTCTACAATCGAGGATAGCCTCCACCACATACTCTTCGCTATCATCGATCAAAACGGGTTCAGGTGGTCTGGAACTTCTACACGGGAAGGGATTGGGCACCGAGGGCTTCAGCAAGGACACATGAAAGACCGGGTGGATTTTCATTGAATCAGGCAAGACCAACTCATACGACACCTCGTTAATCCTTCTCTTTACAGGAAAGGGTCCCAAAAATTTGGGCGCAAGTTTCTTAGAAGGACAGGCTAATTTAAGATTGTTCGTAGAAAGCCATACCGGATCTCCGACCTGCAGGTTCAATTCCCCTCTTCTCTTACGATCGAAGGTCTTCTTGCTGTCTGCTTGAGCTTTAGATACCACCTCTTGTAATACCCGATTGTTATGACTGAGGAAGGTCACAGTGTCCTGGACTGCTGGAACTGGTGACTCTGGAAGAAAGTCAGGCAGAAAGGTTAAGTGAAACCCGTAATTAGCAAAAACGGGGACTGCCCTGTAGCTGAGTGACTAGCGTCGTTGTAGGCAAACTCCGCAAGGGGCAGCAGAGATACCCAATCATCCTGGACAAAGGACGTGAAACATCTAATGTACTGCTCCAGGGTCTGGTTGGTACGCTCAGTCTGTCCATTGGTCTGGGGCCCAGGGTGATCATGGAGGAGGGCCAGAACTCTAATCCGGATGCTTTCAGGCACAAAAACTTGGCTCTCCTTCCATAGAAGACCCCCTCTGGAAATCAGTGTGACCTCTGGTGGTGCAGGTGAATTCGTGGATGCCTCCCTGATCTGCGCCAGCAAGTCTGGTTGCACAAGTAGAAAGGTACTCGCAGGTAGTATAGTGTCCGGAGCAGCAAGGTCTTTGGGGCAGACCTACATACGCGAGAGCGCGTTTGGTTTCACATTTTTAGATCCGGAATGGTAAGTAATGTGGAAACAGAAACGTGAGAAAAACAGGGCCCAACGGGCCTGTCGGGGCTTCAGACGCTTGGCAGTCCTCAGGTATTCGAGGTTCTTGTGGTCGGTGTAGATCAGTACTGGATGAACTGCACCTTCCAACAAATACCTCCAAGCCTCCAAGGCAGATTTGATAGCGAGTAATTCACGGTCACCGACATCATAGTTCTTCTCGGCAGGGGAAAGCTTTCGGGAGAAGAATCCTACAGGATGCATCAAATTGTTGCCGCCTTGCCTCTGGAACACAACTGCCCCCACAGCTACTTCGGAAGCGTCCACTTCAAGAATATATGGTAGGGAAGGATCTGGGTGGCTGAGAATGGGGGCAGAGGTGAACAGTCTTTTGAGTCTCTCAAAGGCCTCCTGGGCTTCCGACCCCCAGTGGAAGCGTACACACTGTTTTGTCAACTGGGTAATGGGGGCAATTATGGTGGAAAATCCCTAAATACATTTTCTGTAAAAATTTGCAAAGCCCACAAAACGTTGTACCCCCTTTTTATCCGTAGGTGCAGGCCAGTCCAGAACAACGGAAACCTTCTGAGGATCCATCTTGATGCCAGCCGGGGAGATCTCAAGCCCGAGGAATTGGATGTTCCGTTGCTCAAAGCTACACTTCTCAGCCTTAGCATACAGTCCATGCTGACGGAGCCGGAGTAACACCCTGCCCACGTGACCCCGATGCTGTTCGAGAGACCCCAAAAAAATCAAAATGTCGTCCAAGTAGACGATCACAAAAATGTCCAGGAAGTCCTTGAACACGTCATTAATGAGATGCTGGAAGGTGGCAGGGGCATTACAAAGGCCAAAGGGCATGATCAGGTATTCGTAATGCCCGAAACGGGTCCTGAATGCTGTCTTCCACTCGTCCCCAGCCGAATGCGAACCAGGTTGTAAGCCCCCCTTAAGTCCAACTTGGAGAAAATCGTGGCTGATCTCAGTTTCTGAAAGAGCTCCGGCATCAGAGGAAGAGAGTAACAGTTCTTGACCATGAGCTTGTTAAGCTCACAATAGTCCATGCAGGGCCGGAGCGACTGGTCTTTCTTGGTCACAAAAAATATTCCAGCGCCTGCTGGGGAGGTGGAATGACCAAGTTTTCTGTAATATAAACCTTTACAGCCTCCTGCTCCTTTTCAGACAGGGGGAAGATACGCCCAAACGGGATCTCGGCTCCTGGAAGAAGTTCAATGCGTGCACGCGAACGTCGCGATCATGACCGTTGCGATCACGTACGCGAACGGCGCGCGTGTACGCGAACATCGCTTACGCGCACTCGCGCATCCGCCCGTTCCGTGCGGGAGAAACCCTGACACAAACATTCTTGGCCAACAATAGTATAACATTTATTTTAAGGGATATTTAAAGACAAAAATGTAAGGTCCACTTACCAGATTCCTCGCCCCCTCTGATGGCCTATTGTAAAAAAAAATTAGGGGGGGTGTTTTGGACAGGTAACCCTCTCCACTTCATTGAGAGCTGAATGCATACATAATGTGTATTACTTTGGGCAGCCCCCCCTTAGTTACACTATTGGCAGCCCACTGAACTGTGACCGTGTGTTTTGGTTGTCAGAAATTCTGATCGTCTGTACGCGACATTAGGGTCTTAGATTTAGATAGGCCGTCAGTACAGCAGGTGTGATCAGGTGTGATCAATTTTCAATGAATGGCTCCATAGCTTGTAGATTCTACAACTTTCACAAAGACCAAATAATATACACTATACATAACATACACTAATTTTGGTTATTTTTACCAAAGACACGTAGCAGTATAAATTTTGACCAAAATTTATGAAGAAAAATTACTAATTTGCTAATTTTATAACAGAAACAAAGAAAATGCATTTTGTTTTTTTTTTACAAAACTTTCAGTCTTTTTCCATTTATAGCGCAAAAAATGTAAAACCTGTTGGTGATTAAATACCACCAAAAGAAAGTACTATTTGTGTGAAAAAAAGGACAACAATTGCATATGGGTACAGTGTTGCATGACTGAGTAATTGTTATTCAAAATGTGAGAGCACCGAAAGCTGAAAATGAGCCTGGTTAGGAAGGGAGTTATAAGTGCCCAGTGGGCAAGTGGTTAAAGTTCATGTACGTGTAAAGGCAGACGTCCCAATACTTTTGTTAATATAGTGTATGTGGTAGTAGCATTTATACATTGTGAATTGTAAAAAAAAAAAAATGAAGTGGTAACAAATCACTTGTCATTATTAAACAATCACAGCTTTTTTTTTTTTTTTTTTTTTTTGCCACAACAGCGAATCCTCAAGGAGACTAGAATCAACTTTACGTTCATCACTGTCTCTTATTTATTTTCACATCATTGTAGCAAGTTTATTTACTCCCGCTTTTTTTTTTTTTTTTTTTTTATTATTATTTTTTTTTTTTTTTTTTTTTTAAATTGGGATAGATCTCTTTTATAACTTTATTTCTTTATCATATAAAATATAACATTATTACGTCACCCCTCCTATTTTATAATAATTTACCCTCTACCCAACTCGCCCCCTCCCCCTCCCACCCCGCAATGTCAGTAGTAATCCTCTTCTAAACATCCTCCTCCAAATCCTATCTTTTTGGTCTTAGCTGTGCTGCATAGCTCCAGTTCTGTTTAAACTCTTTCCATCCTTTCCATTTTTTTGCAAATGCTATTCTTTCATCTTCATCATTCATGCCTATACTTTCACAATTAAATATTCCCTCCACAGCGTCTACCCATTCCCATAACGTTGGGCATTCAACCTCATACCATTTCCTGGGAATCAGTTTTTTTGCGGCATTTAAAAGGTGTGGAATAATTGTATCCTGATATTGTTTAACTCCCCCCTCTGTCCCGTGAAAAAGCACTATCCAGGGGTCCGGTTTTATAATTATTTGGGTTATTTCCTTTATCCTTTGAAGGATCTCCTCCCTATATGTCTTAATTTTTGCACAACCCCACCATATGTGTGTCATTGTTCCTATGGCTTTACACCCCCGCCAGCACTCAGCCGTTCTTCCTTGTTGGTATTTCGCCATTTTATCTGGTGTATTGTACCACCGCGAGATGAGTTTGTAATTCATCTCGGCTGTCTTATTATCTATTGCCGAACTATGTGTTATTTTCAGTATTTTATTTATCATCTCTTGATTTATTTGTGACCCTAGTTCGTGTTCCCATTTTTTTATGTAAGGCGGTATCTCCCTCTGGCTGGCCAATATCAACAGTTTATATAGCCTTGATATTATACCCTTACTCCGATCTGCCTTACAGAGTTGCTCTAACCCCGTAAATTCATTTTCCACTCTAGGTGGCTGAGGCAGTCTGTGTATAAAGTGAGCCAGTTGGAGATATCGCCATCTATCATTCACCATAAATCCGGTGCGTACTAATTCTTCAAGTGAAATTAATTTCCCGTTACTAATTATATCATTTAATAGTGACCCTTCTTTTTTTATCCAGTTCCCCGCTATCTCTCTTTTACCTGGGGGAATATACTCATTCTCCCTTAAAACTATCATCGGTGAGTTATAGTGTCCGTTTAATCTTTTATATGCCCCATCCCACGTCTTAAGTGCAATCCGTGTCAACTCATTTGTATCTATATCCAGTGCCCTATATTTCGGGGGACTCCATACTATCTCCCCGAGTCGTGCCTTGCTATATATACATTCAAGATTCACCCAACTTTTTTCATACCTTTTTCCCCTTACCCATTCGACTATTCTAGACAATAAGATTGCTTGGTAATAGTGGTACAAATCCGGAACTGCCAACCCCCCTTTCCTTTTCTCCTGTTTTAATACCCTGTGGGAGATCCTAGGTTTTTTATTATTCCATATATATTTGCTCATTAGCGAGTTTAATCTTAAAAAATAACTGGAGGGTATATTGATTGGCAACATCTGAAATTTATATAATATTTTGGGAAGGATGAACATTTTAAATACATTTATTCGGCCAAGCCAGGAAATGGATCCGTTAGCTACCTTCCTAAGTTCCGCTTTTATTTCATTTAATAATGGGATGTAATTTAGGTGGAACATCTTATCCAGCGTACGTGCTAGTTTTATTCCTAAATATTTCAGTTCTTTTGCCCACTTAAATCTACATTTTCCCTGAATTGTTTGTTCTTCCTGTTTGCTAACGTTTATATTAAGGATTTCCGATTTTGTTTGATTTATCTTAAAGTTTGATATTTTACCGTATTCGTCAAGGGCCTCTATAGCTTTTAATAATGAACTTTGGGGGTTGCTGATGTAAAATAGCACATCATCTGCATATGCAGCAAGTTTGTGCTCCTCCTGTCCCGCCATAATTCCCGTTATTTCTGGGTTATTTCTGATCGTCGAGAGTAGAGGTTCCAATGAGAGCACAAAAAGAAGGGGCGAGAGCGGACAGCCCTGTCTAGTTCCATTTTCCATCTCAAAGGGAGGGGAGGGCAACCCATTAATGTTTACAGTCGCAGTGGGATGTTGATACAGAGTTTTAATCCACTTGACCATCCTTGGGCCAATACCCATTTTTCCTATTGTCTGAAACATAAATCCCCAGTCCACCCTATCGAAAGCTTTTTGGGCGTCTATTGACAATAGTAAAGCCGAGGGTTCCGTCTTCTCCCTTTGAGATAGCAATAATAAGGTTCTAACCCCGTTATCTTTCCCCTCGCGGCCGGGCACAAACCCCACCTGGTCAGGGTGTACCAGGAAGTTCATTACTGTCTTCATTCTATTTGCCAATACCTTTGCAAATAGTTTGGTGTCTGCGTTTAAAAGTGAGATTGGTCTATAACTGGCACACTTGGTCTCGTCTTTCCCTTCCTTTAATATGACAGTAATAGAGGCAGACAATGCCTCTCTACTTATATCATATTTTTCTCCAATTCCATTCATATACAGACAAAGTTCCGGTACCAGAATTTCCTTGAACCTTTTATAATAGTAGATTGTTAATCTGTCAGGTCCTGGACTCTTCCCTAATGCTGACTCAGCTAGTGCGTTATTTATTTCAGCAACCGTTATGGGGCTTTCTAACTTCTCTTGATCTATTTCCCCTATCTGGGGGAGTCTCGCGTTATTAAGGTATCTGTCTATTTCGTTTATATCCCCCCCTTTTCCGGGCTTCTTGTTTTTTATAGCATATAATCTCGCATAGTATTTTTTAAATGTTTCTCCAACCTCCTTTGACGTATGCACCAAGTCCCCGTGTTCTGTTTGAATTTTCTCTATGTAGTTAATAGCTTTTTTCTTTTGAAGTCTATTAGCCAGATATTTTGTGGGTTTATTCCCATCTTGGTAACTTATTTTCCTTAGTTGATTAAAGTATTTTTTTGTTTTTTGTTCTCTTAGCCCGTGTAGTTCTTCCCTTTTAGTTAGTAATTTTTGGTATACCTTCTTATCCGCGATCCCCAGTTTATGTTGTTGTTCTATCTTACGGATTTCCTCACTTAGTTTGTTAGTTCTTTCGGCCTGTTCTTTTTTTTTCTGTGTGCCTCTAGCGATCAGGATCCCACGGATATAAGCCTTATGGGCATCCCAGAGGACTTGCCCCGAGATGCCCTCGGTATCGTTTATGGAGAAATACTTTACTAATTCTCTTCCTACTACTTCACCCCCTTCTTTGTCTCGAATTAATTCGTCATTTAACCGCCACCTAGTGGCTGGTTTGCTAAACCCAGGAATCTGTATCTTCATTTTTATTGGAGCGTGGTCTGATTGTGTTATTATTTCTATGCTTGTTTCCAAAACTGTTTCAAGAACTCGGTGTTCCACCAGGATATAATCAATCCTGGAGTACGTCCCATGCACAGGAGAAAAGAACGTATAATCCAATTTTTTAGGATGTTGTGCTCTCCGAACATCAACTAGTTGATTCTTATTCAGATCTTGAACAATCTTTTTCAATTGGACCTTGCTCCCTCCCCGTGCATGGGACGTACTGTCCATTTCAGGATTCAAACAGAAATTCAGATCTCCCATCAACACCACGTATCCGCATTTAAATTCCTGTAGTTTAGCTAAAGTTCTTTTCAAAAATGTTATGGGGTTTTTATTTGGGGAGTAAATATTGGCCAATGTATAGGTTATATTGCCCAGTTTTCCTTTCAGAAATAGATATCTTCCTTCTGGGTCTGTTTCTCTTCCCTCAACTAAGAAACGTGTATTTTTCCCGAACCCTATTGCAACTCCCCTCGCTCTGTTAGTAATCGTATCTCCATAATACCAGCTTGGAAAGTCTTTAGAATGGAGCCTAATCTTAGACATATGTGGAATGTGCGTCTCTTGCAAAAAGATCACATCTGCCTGGTAGTGTGTCAGTTCCGCCAAAATTTTGTGCCTCTTTTTTGCAGTGTTGAGCCCCTTAACATTATACGACAAAAAATTTAAATCCTTTTTTTTGTTATCCATATCTTATCTTTTTAACTGGATTACTTTGTTTTTCCTGGAGGAATATACTACTGACGTGTCCCCTTACCCCCCTCATCCCCCTTAATCCCGCCCCCCGTCCCCAACCCACCACCCCCCCATCTATTAGCCACTGATCGGCCATCGACTTGTCAATCAGCCAACATTCTTTGGCCATTTCCAAGTCTTAAGTGTTCTAAGGTGGGGTTCTACCATTGGCCGCCATATCCGCCCCCTTTAGATGTATCTCCAAGGAAAGAGCGGGGACATTGGGCCCATTTCCCATCCAACCATTATCTTCAGACAATCTCCCCCCCACCCCCCCCCCCCACACCCCCGCCACCCCCTCCTATATTTTGCGACAAAGCTCTCATAGCATTTCATCCATCCTGTCCAGCCAACCTGGAAGGGTTGGAATTTGGATTTTTTCAATTTTTCACAGAAGCCACCCAACTCTTCTGGGAAACTCAGTTTGGCCATTCTTCCGTCTTTGAACGCTAACAGACACGCGGGGAACCCCCAACTGTATCTGATGTTCTGTGTTCTCAGCTGTTCTAGCAGGGGTTTTAAGAGACGCTTCCTAGCCAAAGTCTCCGGCGCTAGGTCTGGGAATATTTGAATTTCAGTTTCAGCGTATTTTAATGGGGTTTTCCCCCTTAATTTTCTCCAAATCTCTGCCTTATCTTCGTAATGTTCAAATCTGACGATAATATCTCGCGGCCTTCCTGTCTCATCTGATTTTTTCCTGCCGACCCGATGCACCCTCTCAATCTTGGGGAATGCCTCTCCTCCTCTATCTATTATTGGCCGGAGTATATCTTCGATGGTCTCTCTTAAGTCTTCTTGCTTATTTTCTGGGACAGATCTTACTCTCAAATTTTGTCTTCTATTTCTGTTCTCTTGATCTTCAAGTCGATATAGAATTCTGCTCTGATTTCGGTGTATGTCTTTGACTTGTTCCTGCACTTTATCGAGCGCCAGGGCTTGTGTGTTAATTCTTTCTTCTGCTGCTTCGACTCTTATTAATAGATGTCCCAAGTCACATCTTAGCTTACTTATCTCTGATTTTATGGCATTCTCCAATTTTAGGAGCATCCCCCTCATCACCTCTTTTGTTAACCCATAATCGTCCGGTCTAGGGTCTTCACATTTACTTAATTCTGGTTCGCTCTCTGTCGTCAAATCCTCTCTAGAATGATCTGAGATTCCCTCTGTTTTTTTATCCATCCCCCTGATCTTCTCGGGGTTAGAAAACTGCTTCTCCTTCCCACCACCCTTCGGGCTTGCTCCTTGGGTCATGTATTGTTTTATAGTACTTTCGGTAGCTTTATTTTTGGGTGTCTTAGAGCCACCCCCCTTAACGGTTTGTTTTGAAGTTCTACTCATGATGTTTTTTTTTATCACCCGTGGTCGTCTCCCCAGTTTGAAGGTTTTTTTTTTTTTTTTGTATCCCCCTTGTCTGTTAATTCTTCGTGACTTATATTGTGGGGCAGAGTTTAGTGTTTAACGACCACCGCTGTGCTTCAGCTATAGATTTCCAGTCAGCGTCTACCGGGGGGTTTCCCAGATATTGTATCTTTCGTACAGTTCCCTGCCTGTTTACTATTATACAAACCATCTAATAGTTAATAATAGTTCATGCCTAGGCAGATAAAACGTTCATAACAGAGACCAGACGAGGCTGTTCCTGCGTTGCTGCCCAGCGTTTCCTGGTACCATCCAACCTGTTTAGCTTCAATAGACCACCGCCGTATTAGGTTTATCTGGCCTAGGCGTCAATCCTCTAGTTCCAAGGGACTAAAGGCCAGTCAGTCTCTTTAGTAGGTCTATCGTGTTGCTCTGTGGTCCAATTGCTCCGGAGGGATTCCTAGGTAATTATATCAATTATAATGTTCGCGGCTAGGTATTCCCTCCGTCTAGTCAGTCAGTTAAATATATTGTGTTTCCAGATTTTAAAATTCTCTGAATAATCAGCGGTAGGAGTTTTCTCGCTATTGCGCCATACTATATTATTTCCCACAAATCATGCCTTTTTTGTGTTTTATCAAGTGTCTCAGAGGTTAGCTGGCCGGTGCATGTGTACTAGTTAATCGCCAAAGATGATCTACTACGTACAGCTACGGAGCATCTAGTAGAAATTCCAAACAGTCCTGTCATTCATATAGTTCCTTTTCTGTCACTATGGTGTTGACAGACATTTTGACAAATTTGTGTATCTTTGTGTAGTACTAGATCTTATATCAGCAAAGTCGCTACCACACGTGTTTATTCCATTTACTATTCCACAGGATTGTATTGTAACCTCAGCCCAGTGGCCTCTTTTTAATCATCTCGATAGTGATCTATTTACAGGCAACTGGGGAGAGTTTTCACAGCGACTAGGAAGATTTCACAGCAAGTTTCTCATACCCACTTTCCTTAACCTGCGGCCGCTAGAGTATTGTTAATCATCAGTAAAATGTGCTACTTTTTGCGAACAATTAGGATATTACAACACCACTTCTAAACAAAATATCCCTCTATGATCCCGGTTCTCACCAGCCGAATCACTACATAGAGACCATCATGTTAGAAGTCCATCTATAAAGCCTTTTTCTTTGTTATATAGCCTTTTTTTGATGATCCAAGTTGCTGTAACTTTAAACCATCTCCTTCCTGTTTGCTATAAGAACAGCACACATTTAGCAGATTACTGTCTAAATGTCAAACACAGTTCGTCAGCTAATACATCAAAGCAGACTAGGGAATATCAGCTAGACTTATCTGGATACAAACGCAGCTCCTCCGCATGCTGATGTCCTTTTTTTTTTTTCCTCTGTGTTCCGTGCTGGTAACCGTATCTCTCTGGCATTCACATCTGGTCCTGTGCATAGGAGGTGTAGCGGCAGTGGGAAGAGCGGGGGGGGGGGGGAGAGCGAGGGGGAGAGAGCCCTCGGAGCCGGCGGACGGATGGGTGCCTGAAGAGGTTCGAGCAATAGTTTCAAACAAGCATGCTAGCGTTCTGTGGGTCTGCCGGAGCCTCTCACTTTCCGGCTGACCCGTTATTCACTTCCGAACGAGCCTCTCAGGCAGCCTCCTCGAGAACCCTCCCTCCTCACAGAACGTCCCTACGTCATCTCCCTCCCCTCGTAAAATTCTGTTCTAATGAAAACAATCACAGCTTAACCGCTTCCCGACCAGCGCACGCCAATGTACGTCGGCAGAATGGCACGGGCAGGCATATTGGCGTATATTAAATCATAGTGTAGCGCTGAAAAAGAAAGAAAAAGTGACCTTATATATAACCAATCAGTGATCTCACAATGTTTATCCAGACATTAAATCCAGAATTATATAGCATTCAAAAGATACACCTTATGTGCATAATTCATTGGTGTAAAAAATCATAAAAAACATATAGTGATACGAGAAAGTCCAAAAAAGGGAAAAAAAGTCTCTTGTAGATAGTGATCCAATCCAAACGTGAAGTAAAAATCACCGTCCACCTTCTTTATATGAGACTAACATGCAGACACCATGTGGTATTCCCATCACCATTTATGATATAGGCTTACCAGATGTGTTAGATCCAAACGAATATACATTCGAAGGATCGCAAAGGCTTGTGCACTCGTATGCAAAATCTTTCAAAGATAAACTCTCCAGGGAAGTTTCGGATCAGACTAATCCATTCCAGTACTCAAAACAATTGTCAAATCTTCAGCGATATAATCCAACTCACATTGTTGAACCCATACAAAGAGAAATGAGGGCCACAATAGTGTAATTCCGTTTTAAAGAAAATTTAATAAAAAAAGTAATGAACTTACATGTAAACAATGAATCAAGCGCTTATTTCATAAAAACACAGCTACAGTAGGAGTCCCGACGCGTTTCATCCTCAAAAGACGTCATCTGGGGTAACACTCCACTGCAGCCCACTTACTTTTATACCTAACCTTCCAATCTAGGCGAAAATTCCATCTGCCTGTGTCACCGCATATTACTTCCGGTTTAACATGGCGCCCGGCGTGCGTTCCACGCCTCATTATGATATTATCACATAAACCTACTATTAATTCCATACTATAATGTATATCAAATAAGCCATTACGTAAAGCCAGCATTGAAGCATTTAAACAGCCTGAAAAAACAAATATTAGAAAGAGCGACGTTATACAATAAACATCACTTCCGGGTCATGACTGGGATGTTGTCTAGTCAGATGAATAGATGTAGGTGTGGCTCCAATAAGCATAGGCATATTGGCGTACAGGTACGTCCAATCTTCAATGCCGCCCTGCCATCTGGTTGGGACCCCCGTGAGTCCAGTCACGGGTCCCGCAGACTCGATCGCCACGGGCATACCCGCGATCGTCTCACGGGGTGGCAGAACGGAGAGATGCCGTTGTAAACAGCATCTCCCCGTTCTGCCTAGCAACAAGTGACATTGATCTCTGCTCCATATGATTGGAGCAGAGATCAGTGTTCACTGAATGAAAGCCCAGCCCCCAACAGTTAGTAACACACCCCTAAGAACACTTAACCCCTACACTGCCACCCACTGGTTAACCCCTTCATTGCCAGTGTCATTTACACAGGAATCCCTGCATTTGTATAGCAGTGATTGCTGTATAAATGACAATGGTCCCAAAAATGTGTCAAAAATGTCCGATGTGTCCACCATAATGTCACAGTCACAATAAAAATCACTGATCACCGCCATTACTAGTAAAAAAAAAATTATTAATAAAAATGCCATAAAACTATCCCTTATCTTGTAAACACTATAACTTTTGCGAAAACCAATTAATAATCGCTTATTGCTATTTTTTTTACCAAAAATATGTAGAAGAATACGTATCGGCCTAAACTGAGGGGAAAAATATTTTTATATATATTTTTGGGGGACATTTATTATAACAAAAAGTAAAAAAGAATGCGTTTTTTTTTAAATTGTCGTTCTATCTTTGTTTATAGCACAAAAAATAAAAACCGCAGGGGTGATCAAATACCACCAAAAGAAAGCTCTATTTGTGGGAAAAAAAGGACGTAAATTTTGTTTGGGAGCCACGTAGCACGGCCGCGCAATTGTCAGTTAAAGCGACGCAGTGCCGAATCGCAGAAATTGGTCTGGTCTTTGGCCAGCAAAATGGTCCAGGCTGAAGTGGTTAAATATCTTTTTAATTTACACTTAAATAACGTTTTGGTCTCTAAAGCTGGCCATATATTATAAAATTTGCTTCAGATTTACCTTCAACTATGTAGTATGAGGGCCTACCTGATTGCATACACAATAGAAATTGTTTAGGGGTGACCTCATATTATATGGTTTTAGTAAATCTAAAGGAAAGTAGTAGAAGAAAATTGTATAATGTATGGCCAGCCCAACCATATAGGAATGCGTATATAAATATAATATTTATTATGTTCCTATTTTTCATTCACTTCAGTAAACACAATAGAACAGGCAGCTAACAGCATATCCATTATTCCACAGGAATTAGGGGAAAAAATGAATGGTAGAGCGTTTCCACATTGCCTGGAAAAATCAAACAATAATTTGAATGAATCCCAACATAAACAAGGAAGGGCTTATCACAAATAAAATGGTTCAAGAACAATGTACTCCTCTAATAAAAATGTGTGAAGAAAGAACAGGGATTACATTTTTAGCTCTTGAGGTTGGAGATTGCTTACATTGTGGCAATTTGGATCATACTGAGGAATTACATGTGACATTTTCACATAGCATACCTTGGCATTAATAAAAGTATACAAAGGTCTTTGTTTTTAGGCCTTAGTCACATTGGCACTATCAAACCTGTCTTTATATACAAATGTCTTTAGAGGACATTTCCAAATATACACAAATGTTTCTATGGTGCCATTTACACTGGACATTTACCTGCCTTCAGGTGCAGTCAGTTTAGCTGCATCCAGAGAAAATTAAATCCTGTGCATCGGATCTGATTAGAAACTCTAAGCCCTTGTACACACGGTCGAACATTCCAGCGGAAAATGACCGTGTTGTCGGATAATCCGACTGTGTGTGGGCTCCATCGGACTGTTTCCATCGGAATATCTGACAGACAACATTTTAGAGCTGGGCTATAAAACTTTCCGACAACATGATCCGATCGGACTTTGTCTGATTGTGTGACCTCTGCGGTTTTTATTTTTTGCGCTATAAACAAAAAAAAAGAGTTATAACTTTAAAAAAAGCAAGATTTTTTTTACTTTTTGTTAATAATAAATATCCAAAAAGAAAATGTAAAAAAACTATTTTTTTTTTTATCAGTTTAGGCTGATATGTATTTTTTTTACATATTTTTGACAAAAAAACAAAAAACAAAACGCAATAAGCATATATTGATTGGTTTGCACATAATGTATTGCGTCTACAATGTAGGGAATAGATTTATGGCATTAATATTACATTTATTTATTTTGTTAATGGCGGCAATCAGTGCTAAAAAAATGCACTTACTGTATTACTGTTTAAATGTCAATGGCAGGGAAGGGGTTAACTCTAGGAGGCTATCAAGGGGTTAAATGTGTTCCCTGGTGTGTGTTTCAAACTGAGGGGGTGGGACTGACTAGAATCACACACCAGGGAACACATTTAACCCCTTGATAGCCTCCTAGAGTTAACCCCTTCCCTTCCATTGACATTTATACAGTCGATTTGATTTGCCAGAAGGAGCCCATCTGCCATAGTATAATGATGGTGGCTGGTCGACAAGTGGTTAAGGCAAAAACATTTGAATGCAGGAAAAAGTGACCTTGGAAGCATTCAATTGGTTTATATCCATATCACATCTCAGGCATTTTAGAAAAGGTAAATTCAGGGTGTCATTGTGAAAGAGATACTTGTGCTTGTCAAAATAATAACAAGATACCTTTTATTAAATCTATAAGGCTTCTTTCACACCATGTCTATTAAGATGTGTTAATCTGCATTGATTAACACATGTTCAACGCAAGCACGTATAGAAAAAGATTGCTTTCTGTGTGCTTTGTTCATAACATACAGATGCATTGCATAAAAATTAAGCATATCTGGAGTTTTTTTTTTTTTAATGCAATGCATTACAATGCATGACACAGCATTGCAGTGAACAGTTGTGCATATAGTTGAATGACTTCTTTTTTGTTAACTTTAATTTATAGTTAAAAAATAAAAACATTATATACACTGTGGTGCATTGTAACAACACATTGCACCGCCCCTATACAATGCAACACTAATGTGTGTTCATTACATTATACGACCATTATGGGCACCCAAACAAGCTCCACACTTTTTTTTACTATTGTAAGTTTACTATTGTATTTCTTATATTATATTACTTTTTAATTTTCACACCAACCATCATTTTTGTGTAATTTTTTTTTTTATCATGCAAATTTATATGAATAAGTAACACTGAACAGTTTTTGACCAGTCATTTAACCACCTCATAACAAAGGCAAAATTAATTTCCAATAAAGTTTTCATTCTCCTCTGACTGTCCTATGAAACTGCAATACCCCCAGCCCTCTATCTGGACAGTCCTGATTGGCCCTGTGCTGATCACATGCACCCTTCCAATAAAAAACAAAAAAACAACTCTCTAACAACGCACACCAAACTGAGCATGTGCAGAGTGCCTCCTAGGGCTCTGTTCTATCAGCAGATGGATTGGGATCTATAAAAGAAGGGGAGAATCAGAGAAGATGGAATCAAACAGCTTTTTAACACAATGCACTGGATTAACCCCTTAGGTTTCACAGTGAGTATAGCAAGCATGCTTTACTGCATATTGTTTTGCTGGGTGTCTATTAAAGATTAATCGTACAAGCCAAGGAAGCTCAGACTTCTGTGGTATATTAGTGTGCTTTACTGAACAGGAAAAAATGCACATAAAACTGTAGGATACACAGTACAACACAAAATATGCCTACAGCATGCACAAGCTAATCATCCTTTCTAGAAAAAAAAAATAAGCATGTAAAATACGTATGCAATAAGTAAAATAAATGGTTGCTCAACTTGGGCTTTCGGTTGATGAAACGTCTTCATGGACCTTTGCTCAGTTTAATAACTTTCTCCAAAGTCCTCCAGTTTCTAGCAGCCATGTCTTGCCTCTTTGTCTCCCAAAAAACAACTGTCATTTGTGTGACAATGCGCTTTGTTCAAAATCCTAAGCTCCTCCCCCAACTACCTGTACGTCATATCCTGTCCTCTGCTTAGCTCCTAAACCAACCTGACTGGTTTATTTGCATATCAATGGGGAGAGTGTAGTTGTCGGAAAATCCGATCCTAAACCAACCTGACTGGTTTATTTGCATATCAATGGGGAGAGTGTAGTTGTCGGAAAATCCGATCGTACGTAACGTGATGACGTTATTTCGTTACGACGGGACTACGTTCAGGCTAGTAGCCAATAGCTTTGGTCTAGGAATTTGATCCGAGCATGTGTGGCACTTTGTCTGATCGGAATTCTCTACACACAATCGGACAAAGTCCGATCGGATCATGTTGTCGGAAAGTTTTATAGCCCAGCCCTTTGTCGGTCAGATATTCCAATGGAAAAAGTCAGATGGAGCCCACACACAGTCGGATTATGCAACAACATGGTCCAATCAAACATTTTCCGTCTGAATCTCTGACCGTGTGTACAAGGGCTTACTCCTCCTAAACAGTTTACGCAGCAATTTCCTTAGCAGACGCTATAGAACACACCACAGTAAACAGGTCTGCTTTAATCGAGCTTTAGCACAAATCCTGGATGAGCCCCATGGCAACACACATATACAAACAGATTTTTCTGTTTTGGGTTTAGTAACACATTAACACCTCAACATCCAATGTGCAACTTTGATGTGTTAGCAAAATTGTACATATCAGTACAACCTTAATCTATCCAGATGAATTAATACCTTGTTTTGGCACAAAACAGTAATATATATATATATATATATATATATATATATATATATATATATATATATATAATCTCACAAAGGGGAGTACACCCCTCAAATTTTATAAATATTTTATTATATCTTTTGACAACACTGAAGAAATGACACTTTACTACAATGTAAAGTAGTGAGTGCACAGCTTGTATAATAGTGTAAATTTGCTGTCCCCTCAAAAATAATTTAACACACAGCCATTAATGTCTAAACCGCTGGCAACAAAAGTGAGTACACCCTAAGTGAAAATATCCAAATTAGGCCTAATTAGCCATTTTCCCTACCCGGTGTCATGGGACTCGTTAATGTTACAAGGTCTCAGGTGTAAATGGGGAGCAGGTGTGTTAAATTTGGTGTTATCACTCTCACTCCCTCATATTGGTCACTGGAAGTTCAACATGGCACCTCATGGCAAAGAACTCTCTGAGGATCTGAAAAAAGAATTGTTGCTCTACATAAAGATGGCCTAGGCTATAAGAAGATTGCAAAGACCCTGAAACTGAGCTACATCACGGTGGCCAAGACCATACAGTGGTTTATGTCGTCATGGAGGAGTGGAAGAGGACTCCAGTTGCCACCTGTGAAGTTCTGGTGAACTCCATGCCCAAGAGGGTTAAGGCAGTGCTGGAAAATAATGGTGGCCACACAAAATATTGACACTTTGGGCACAATTTGAAAATTTTCACTTGTACAGGACAGGTTCCAATCAGACCAGGCCTCGCTATGGTCGACCAAAGATGTTGAGTGCACATGCTCAGCGTCATATCCAAAGGTTGTCTTTGGGAAATAGACATATGAGTGCTGCCAGCATTGCTGCAGAGGTTGAAGGGGTGGGGGGTCAGCCTGTTAGTGCTCAGACTATACGCCACACATTGAATCAAATTGATCTGCATGGCTGTCGCCCCAGAAGGAAGCCTCTTCTAAAGATGATGCACAAGAAAGCCCGCAAATAGTTTGCTGAAGAAAATCAGTCTAAGGTCATGGATTACTGATTCATGTCCTGTGGTCTGATGAGACCAAGATAAACTTATTTGGTTCAGATGGTGTCAAGCATGTGTGGTGGCAATTAGGTGAGGAGTACAAAAGACAAGTGTGTCTTGCCTACAGTCAAGCATGGTGGTGGGAGTGTCATGGTCTGGGGCTGCATGAGTGCTGCTGGCATTGGGGAGCTACAGTTCATTGAGGGAACATGAATTCCAACATGTACTGTGACATGCTGAAGCAGAGCATGATCCCCTCCCTTCGGAGACTGGGCCAACATGATAACGACCCCAAGCACACCTCCAAGATGACCATTGCCTTGCTAAGGAAGCTGAGGGTAAAGGTGATTGACTGGCCAAGCATGTCCCCAGAACTAAACCCTATTGAGCATTTGTGGGGCATCCTTAACTGGAAGTTGGAGGAGCGTAAGTTCTCTAACATCTACCAGCTCCGTGATATCATCATGGAGGAGTGGAAGAGGACTGACGACTCCAGTGGCAACCTGTGAAGCTCTTGTGAACTCCATGCCCAAGAGGGTTAAGGTAATGCTGGAAAATAATGGTGGCCACACAAAATATTGACACTTTGGCCCAATTTGGACATTTGCACTTGGGGTGTATTCACTTTTGTTGCCAGCGGTTAAGACATTAATGGCTGTGTTGAGTTATTTTGAGGGGACAGCAAATTAACACTTTTATACAAGCTGTACACTCACTAATTTACATTGTAGCAAAAGTGTCCTTTTGTGAGATACGTATATATAATTTAGTTGTATATGTCTTGCTATTACCATAACCTACCAAAAAAGAACAACCCAAACTTAATTCTCCTGTTCATGAGGATTGATTGCACTGTTAATACATACAGTATGTATACAGTAGGGTTCAAAACCAATAGTGTGCATTTATGCTACATTTATCCTACCTAAAACATATATATATATATATATATATATATATATATATATATATATATATATATATATATATATATAATTTATTTCTACCTTACATATAATGACTCTGACCTTTAATTTTGACCTTGACCTTTGACCATAACCTTGATGCTGACACTAATGCCGTGTACACACGGTTGGAATTTCCGACAACAAATGTTCGATGTGAGCTTGTTGTTGGAAATTCTTACCATGTGTAGGCTCCATTGGACATTTTTTGTTGGAATTTCCAACAAAAATATTTGAGAGCTGGATCTCAAATTTTCCGACAAGAAAATTCGTAAACTCCGAGCGTGTGTAGACAATTCCAACGCAGAAAATTCCACGCATGTTCTGAATCAAGCACGAGATGGAAGTGCTCGCTGTGGTAAAACTGGTGTTCTTAATGGAGCTAGCACATTCGTCTCGCTGCAAATTTTTTAATCTTTTAACCACTTCCCGCCCGGGCAATAGCAGATTGACGTCCGGGAAGTGGTTCTGTTATCCTGACTGGGCGTCATATGATGTCCTTCAGGATAACAGCCGCCGCGCGCCCGTAGAAGCGCGCATTGTGGAGATCGGTGGAGCGGTGTGTCAGTCTGACACACCGTTCCACCGATCTTGGTAAAGAGCCTCAGGCGGAGGCTCTTTACCATGTGATCAGTCATGTTCAATCATGGCTGATCATGATGTAAACAGGAAAAGCTGTTGATCGGCTGACAGATGCGAGTAGAGGAGAGCCGATCGGCGGCTCTCCTGACAGAGGGGTCTGTGCTGATTGTTTATCAGTGCAGTCCCCCTCGGATGCCCACACTAGACCGCCAGGACCACCAGGAAGGAGGGCAACATGTAGATTGCCAGGTATGTATATGGCCATCCACATGTGCAAATGACAGCCCAATCTGTGCCCAGAAATGGCCACTGACTGGAACCATCATGTAACAAATTAAATCAGTGATGCCCTGCATTGCCACCCATCAGTGTCCAGCAGTGCCACCTTTCAGGGCCCATCAGTGCCCATCCATACCACCTATCAGTGCCACCCATAAGTACCCATCAGTGATACCAATAAGTACCCATCAGTGCTGCCTATTAGTGCCCATCAGTGCCGCATACCAGTGCCCTCTATGAGTGGCCATCTGTGCCACCTATCAGTACCCATCATCAGTGCCCGTCAGTGCCACCTCATCATTACCACCTCATTGGTGCCACCTCATCGTTGCCCATCAGTACCGCCTTATCAGTGCCTGTCAGTGCAGCCATATCAGTCCCCATCATTGAAGAAGAAAACTTACTTATTTACAAACATTTTTAAAAGAAACAAAGAAAAACTTGTTTTTTTTTTTTCAAAATTTTCGGTCTTTTTAATTTGTTGTGCAAAAAATAACAATTGCAGAGGTGATCAAATACCAACAAAAAGTTCTATTTGTGGGAACAAATGATAAAAAATGTGGGTACAGTGTTACATGAACGAGCAATTGTCATTCAAATTGCTACAGCGCTGAAAGCTGAAAATTGGCTTGGGCAGGAAGATGTATGTTGTGGAGAAGAATCTAATTTCACAAGTGCAAGTACACATATACTCGTTGGGGAGATAATGGTGTGCAATCGTGAATTACAGAAGATCAAGGAAGACATCAATGATAATGAAAAAAGACTCAAAAACATCATTGATGTTTTAGGCAGAATCTAAAACACCCCAAAATTATTCAAGTTTGTTGTTAAATTTGTGAGTTTTCAAACAATTTTAAAGTAGTTTTAAAGACAAATTTTGAGGGGGCGTGGCTAGCCGGCGGAGCGGATGGACGCTCAGTGAAGAGCTCCGTTAAGCTACGGGCCAAAAGGGGGTATTCCTACAGCTTACAAGCCTCGTTTTTCGGCGCAATCTTTACCAAGAGGTGCGGGCAAACCATAGGATGCCTCACTGAAAAAGAAAAAGTGGGGGCAAACCGAACAGGCTTCCTGACTATTTCTTCACTCAGCGGCAGTCCCCTGAGCAAGATGGCGGCGGCACACGTGGCGGAGGAGAACAGGGAGGACGTGAGAAGTCTGGCAAGCAACAACCTGTCTCCCACTCCACCGCACCTCCACACCGCTTTATGTGGAAGACTTCCAGCACTCCTCCACCTTCGGGAGAGAACAGCCCTGCAAAAAGCAAGCCCAGACTGGACAGCACGGACAAAGAGGAGGCTGAGGTAAGCCTAGATTCCTCACTGGAGGACACTAGAGAGCTACAGGACTCCCTCTCAGAGTTTCCCACTACTAATACCCCTATCCTGGATACCACTTTAAAAGACATGCTAGTGTCCCTAAGATCCACAATTCACTCTGATATCCAGGCGCTCACCAGAAACTACAAGTCAGAAATAGCATCAGTTTCTAATAGAGTGACCCATGTGGAAACCAAAATGGGGGAGTTTGCTATGACTTTCAATGATTTAGTGGATGCCCATAATGACAGGGAGGAAGAGATGATGCTTATGAAGCTTAAACTGGCAAATTTGGAAGATAGATCTAGGAGGAATAACGTCAAAATCAGGGGTATCCCGGAGTCAGTTAAACCTCCTGATCTGAAGCAGCATTTCATGCATATTATGCAAACAGCCCTGCCTGACGCACCGCTGGAAGATCTTGTAATAGACCGCATCCACAGGCTTCCCAAACCCAAACATGTGGCTGCTCATCTCCCCAGGGACACTATTGTTCGCATCCATTTCTACCACATTAAAGATCAATTCATGGCAGCAACTAGGCGCAGAGAATCCTTACCAGATGATCTTCAGGACCTGTCATTCTTTGCTGATCTCTCGGCGTTCACAATGCAACAGCGCAGGCAGCTATCCACAATCACCAAAGTGCTACATAACCACCGCATTACGTATCGGTGGATATACCCTGCGAGACTGCAAATAGTTAGAGAAGATGCCACACATCTCATCTCCACTTTGAAGGATGGTTTGCGACTTCTGCAAGATTGGAAAATTTTGAACCCAGAGCCTGAAGATGATTCAGATCAAGGATGACTTCAAGCCACCCCATAGGTGACAACAATGAACACGAGCAAGTTTAACACAAGGGGATCACACCCCTGTTACCCCCCCTTGAGTGCCCGGCCGCTATGTAGCCGTTTACAGTTTTGACAACGTTCGTAGACTTCTACGGTATTTTTTTTCTCTCCCCCCGAGTAGAGCGGTGAAATCACCGCACAGGTCATAAGGCGATTCGTTGGTTGCGATAACGAATTGTCTCTACTGACCGATTTGAGCCGATCGCTCATTACGGTTCTGTTATAATCAAACCTACGTTCGCATTTGACTTTTATAAGTGGGTCTGTGGTTTATCAGTTTGTACGCCCTTCTTTACTGCTGATTTCAGGTTAAAGTATCGAGCACACCTCTCTTTTTAGGGATAACGTTCGGATTATACACGACTGTTTCTTCCACCGAGCTAATTTTTAAGTGCCCAGTGTTAATAGAGTATTCCTTTTATACCCATATTTCAGTAGTACTCGGTACTGCCTTTCTCATCTGACGTGAATACCAGAAGTTCCCATCTATCATGCCTTTCCGTATATCCTCTCTGAATGCAAAGGGCCTTAATAGCCCTTTCAAGCGGCAACTTGCTTGGAAGGAAGCCAAACGCCTCCGAAGTGATATAATATGTTTCCAAGAAACTCACTTTGCAGCCCAGAAAACTCCAGTGTTCCAAAACAAGCTATTCCCCCATGTGTATTTGGCTAGTTTTGTATCTAAGAAGAGAGGTGTGGCTATAGCCATTAAGAATACGGTGCAATTTAAGTGCATAGAAACAATTTCAGATGTTCAGGGTCGCTATATTATTCTGATAGGTGATATTAATAATGTAAGATTTACCCTGATTAATGTGTATGCTCCCAACACCAAACAACTATCTTTTCTCAACAAGTTGAGGAAAAAAGTATCTAAAGTGCAACAAGGTCGAGTATTGTGGTGTGGTGATTTTAATGCAATTGCGGGGGGGGCACTGGATGTCTCTAGGCACGGTAGGCCACAGACCAGCAGGGTGTCCTTGGGGAGGTTCCTTGCCCAATCTGAATTGTTTGATGTGTGGCGCTGCCAACACGCTTCAGAAGCAGATTTTACATTCTATTCAAACGTGCACCAGAGCTACTCTCGCATAGATCTGTTCTTAGCGGATAAGTTTACTCTACAGCAAGTCTCCAGGTCGGAGATCCACTGCATATCATGGTCAGACCATGCCCCAATTTCGATTGATGTAGTGGAGACGAGAGCTAACAGATGGCGGAATGATATTTACACTCTGCCGCAGCCCTGCCACAAACAGTTCATAGAAACCGAGCTTGCAGATTATTTTACCCGAAATGCCCCCTCTGTGTCAGATCCATTTATCTTGTGGAATTCCCACAAAGCCTTTATTAGGGGCTTACTTATACAGCTGAGCAGTAAACTCAAGAAACAAAGGACAGAGAGATTGAATGGCTTGTTAGATAAGATACAGCGCTTAGAAACTGAGAATAAGAGGCAGCCTTCTCGGTTACTAATAGAAACCTTGTTCACGACTAGGCAGGAATTGCGACTGTTATTGCTAGCTCAACACGACAAACAATACAGAGCTCTGAAGGCTCGAACATATAGGTACGGCAATAAGGCGGGTAAACTATTGGCGGATCAGGTCAGAGACAGAACTATCCAGCAAAAATTGCCCTTTCTCATAGACCCTAGAACTAAAAAGAAACATACTAACCCCAAGGAAATTGCAGACATTTTCAGTGATTTTTATGAGTCACTGTATAACCTACATGCAGATGCTTCCACGCCTCAGCCCACAGAGTCCTCTATTTACAAATTTTTAGCCTCAATTGACCTACCCAAGGTTTCCACCGAGGATCTCACCTTATTGAATGCGCCCTTTACGGTACAAGAAATTTCCAAGGCTATCTCCTCCCTCAAGCGAAATAAAGCTCCAGGCCCTGATGGCTTTTCATCAGAATACTATCAACTGTTTGATAAGATTTTAGCTCCGCACTTATCGCAAGTGTTTGATGCGGCGACCAAGGCAGCATCATTCCCTCCAGAAATGCTTATAGCGACGATTATTACCCTACCTAAGCCAGGGAAGGAGCCCAATGCCCCGCAAAATTTTCGGCCCATTTCACTTCTCAATGTGGACGTGAAACTCCATGCCAAATTAATAGCAAACAGATTGAAAACAATTCTCCCTAAACTGATTAATTATGACCAGGTAGGATTTGTTCTGGGTCGACACACAACAGACGCTACCAGGCGATTGATCAATTTGCTCTCCCTGACCGAACACAAAAAGGAGCCTTCTCTGCTTCTTTCGTTAGACGCAGAGAAGGCTTTCGATCGGATTCATTGGGGTTATCTAAAGGGGGTACTTACTAAATTCGGAATTAGTGGAGCGATTCGTGATGCAATTCTAGCCCTATACTCACACCCGTCAGCGCATGTGTATACGGAGGGCCTGTATTCGAAACCCTTTAATATCACAAATGGGACTAGGCAGGGGTGCCCCCTTTCCCCTATTATTTTTGCCCTTGTATTGGAACCGCTAGCGGAAACATTGAGGAAGGATCGCCTTATTGAAGGCATCCAAGCAGGTGATAAGCAGTACAAAATTTCATTATTCGCAGATGACGTTATATTGTCCCTCTCTAATCCTACAATCTCGTTACCAGCAGCTCATTCAGTGTTAACAGAGTTTAGTAACGTCTCATATTATAAAATTAATACGTCCAAGTCACTCATTCTAGGTATGAACATTAAACCGTCGGTAGAACTATATCTTAAGCAAGCATTCCCTTATCCCTGGACCGATGTCTCCATAAAATATCTGGGGGTGAATCTCACGTTTCCTACAAACTTACTTTATAAAGAGAATTACGCACCTTTACTAAACATCTTCCAACAAGATATTAACAGACTACAAAAATTTCACAATTTCTGGTCAGGCCGTATAGCAGCATACAAGATGTTTGTACTTCCTAAACTGACTTATTATTTTCGAGCCTTACCCATCCCTTTACCGAAATCATTTTTCATTCGACTACAAAAACAGTTGTCGAATTTTGTTTGGGAGGGGAAAAAATCTAGATGTTCCCTGCATATGCAACACAGACATAAATCCACAGGGGGTATGGGAATCCCGGTCTTAAAAGACTACTACACTGCATTTATATTAGATCAACTGAGGAGCTGGTTCACGGAGGGGGAGGTTAAGCCATGGTGTAAGTTGGAGCGGCTTTGGCTGCGCGACACGTCTCCATACGCCCTTTTCATTGCAGCATGCATTGATAAACGTACGGAGATCCCTAACCACCCTACCATCCAGGCTTCAGTGGAGGCCTGGAAGGAAATAGCTACTAAAGGCAATGAATTCTACCCATCAAAATCTATTCCTATTCCCCTAGAAGTTACGAAATGGATATTACCACATATTAGATTAACAAACTGGCTCTCCCGTAAACTGGAAAATTGGTCGGACATAACCTCACAGGGCAAACTTATTCCCTTCCATGTTTTACAACAGACTTGCAATCTCCCCGACTCCGAATTTTTGACATACACACAACTAGCTTCATACTTCCATACGCTTAAAGTACTGAGTACTCCAGTTCTGGAAAAGTTCTGGCTCCGCCTACATTCAACCTCTCCAAGACCAAGGGGTATCTCGGTACTTTATAACGCCTTAGATGCCAAGGATGCTTTTACGAAATCTTCATATTCCATTAACTGGGAAAAGGAACTAGGCAAAGTCTTCACAGATCTTCAATGGAAAACGGCCATAAAACACACCCATATGTACTCCAAATGTTCGAATTACGACGAATTAATGCAGAAAATTATGGTGCGGTGGTACTACACTCCGTATATTGTGGCTAAATTTTCTAAAAACTCCTCTAATCTATGTTGGCGGGGATGTGGGATAGTTGGGAGTTTAGTACATATGTTGTGGGCCTGCCCACATATACAACCCTTCTGGTTAGAGGTGTTTTCAATGCTATCGAAAATCTTGGGTAGACAGGTAATTCCTAAGACAGAATTGGCCCTCCTACATATAGACCTGAATGCATTCCCACCCCAACTTAGATCTGTAACCATGCATATTCTATTAGCGGCCAAATCCCTGATACTGAACAACTGGAAAACACCAGATCCTCCATCCAGTACACATCTAGTGGCGAGAGTGAACACAGTGAGGGAATATGAAAAGATTCTGGCATATAAAGATGGGAATGCTGAGAAATTTAATGTTTCCTGGTCCCCGTGGACTGCGTTTACAGGGATGGTATAGTACAGCTGCAAGCTTTTATTCAGTTTTATAAATGGTACAGTAAAGCAATAAAACACTTTACTTGTAGGTCCTAGTTGTTAATATGATTTATAACTGGATTATACTTATTCACATGACCGATGGTCAAAATCAAGGGAAGATGTAGTTACACTTGAGTATAGAAGGATTGACTGTTTAGTTTATGGATAATTGAGTGATGGAATATTCTGAATCTGAGATCGTGATCATTAATATACAAATTCTGTATGTATTATATGACGAACCGTGATTTATGTGGTAAATTGGTTTATTTTCTTATGTTCATCTCATTTCAAGATGATGTAAAATATTTGTTTGAAGTGATGGATAACTTTATTTTTCAAAATCAATAAAAACGAGTTAAACAAAGACAAATTTTGAACATGTGCTATCTGCCATCCTGGGATATCAATGTATGCGTTTTGTGGGTGCAACCCCTTCCTCACAACTAAAGTAGATGAGAGGAACGGGTTGCACACTCGAAACACGCCCATTGATCCCCCATGATGGGAGCTAACACATGTTGACATTAGGAATGGGATCAGGAGGGAAATCTCCATTTTGACTCTCAATTTGTGAGCATCTTAAAAATGTGGTTTATACAGGGGTGACATCACCCCATCTGATGAAGGCAAGATCAACACAGTTTGGATATACTAATGTCTGATATTGCCTTCACTTTGATAACGTTGAACTTTGTAAGTTCCTGAGTTGTGTATGTTTTATGGTTTTAAACATGCCTGTTTAATGCAAAAAAGGTTATATACTGTCAAACATAAAAATGTTATACAACAAATATGTTAGTTTGTTCAAAAACCCTTTTCTAATGCACATGTGAATGTGCACAGAGTAAAATGTTTTATACTCAACATTGTGTGGCTTCTTCTTGCAATGCTCAATACCGGTTTTGGAGTAAGTTGGTATTTACAGTGACAATGGGGGTTATTTATTAGGGATGAGCCGAACACCCCCCGGTTCGGTTCGCAGCAGAACTTTCGAACCCCATTGAAGTCTATGGGACTCGAACGTTTGAAATTAAAAGTGCTAATTTTAACGGCTAATATGCAAGATACTGTCCTAAAAAGGGTTTGGGGACCTGGCTCCTGCCCCAGGGGACATGGGTCAATGCCTAAAATGTTTTTAAAAATGGCCGTTTTGGCGGGAGCACTGATTTTAATGACGATTAAAGTGAAAAAAAAGTGAAATATTCCTTTAAATATCATGCCTGGGGGGTGTCTGTGGTATGCCTGTGAAGTGCCACGTGTTTCCCGTGTTTAGAACAGTCCCTGCACAAAATTACATTAAACGGAAATAACATCATTGAAAACTGCTTGCGGTTTTAATGTTATATCTGGTTCCTGCAATATGGTTGAAAATCATTGAGAAAAATGGCATGGGTAGCCCTCCCTGCCCATTACCAGCCCCTTTGGGTCTTGTACGCATATTAAGGGGAACCCCGTACCCATATTAAAAAAAGGAAATGCGTGTGGCCCCCTGGCCCTATATACTCAGAACAGCAGTATACAGGCAGTGCAAACAAGACAGGGACTGTGTAAGTTTGTTGTGTTAAGTTGAATCTGTTTGTAATTTTCAACTGGTACATTTTTAAAGTGTAGCTCCAGTCAAAAAAACTATTTTTAAGCTTTTTGGAAAACATAGGGAAGGGTTATCACCCCTGTATAATTTGTTTTGTCGTCCATCTTTTTTCATCTCACTTGCTGTTGTCTCCTTCCGTTTGCAAGTAGGAGATGTTTGTAAGTTGGATGTTTGAAAGTAGGGGCCTGCCCTATATGCTCTGCAGAAATGGCGGAACAAGGTGTTGGTTTTGCCACAACATTGTAAGCCATCAAAGTAACTCTTGGTGGGCGCTGGAGCGCCCTGCTGTGAACGATTATATCAAGAATTGTAATTACATGCCATTGTTGAACAGTGGTAGAAAAATTGACCTTTGGTGGTTGTGGTGCTGGTGCCATAACACTATAAGTCCTCACAGTTACTCTGGGTGGGCACAGGAACGGGCCCTCCTGTGAAATAGTGTATCAAGAATTGTAATTACATGTCCCTGTTAAACAGGGGCAGAAAAATTGGGCCTTAGGCACTGGTGCTGGTGCCACGACACTGCAACCTCTCCCATATACTCAGTTTTATTACAGGAATTAGCCCTGCTGCAAAGCATTGCATCAAACATTGTAATTAAGCGCCCCTGTTAAATAGGGGAAGAAAAATTGGGCCTTAGGCACTGGTGCTGGTGCCACCACACTGCAACCTCTCCCATATACTCTAGTTTTATTGCAGGAATTAGCCCTGCTGCAAAGCATTGCATCAAAAATTGTAATTAAACAGGGGCAGAAAAATTGGGCTGATGGCATCACCCAGAACCAGAAATGTTCTTCCAACATATCAGCGGAGGAGGAAGAGGATAGACAATCAACATAACAGGACAGTCACTCAGCATCAGCATAGGCAGTCTTGAAGGGATGTGATATTTCAAAAAAAAATTATTCGGTTACATCAGCTTCAGGTGCTTGGTAGCTGTGGGTGATCCAAGACTGATTCATCTTGATGAAGGTCAGTCGATCAACTGATTCAGTGGACAGGCCCACCCTGTGATCGGTAACAAAGCCACCAGCAGCACTGAAGGTGCGTTCCGAAAGAACGCTGGATGCAGGACAGGCCAGTAGCTCAATTGCATACTGGGCAAGCTCTGGCCAGTGATCCATCCTCAAGACCCAGTAAGCCAGAGGATTTTCAGTGGGAAAGGTGTCCAAGTCTGACCTTGCACCTAGGTATTCCTGCACCATGTAAATCAGACGCTAGCGATGGTTGCTGGAACCGATCATACCTTGGGGCTGCGGACTAAAAAATTGTCTGAAAGCATCAGTCAGACGGCCACCTTCTCCACCGCTCCTTCTGACCGATGCCACAGCAACACGTTGTCCAGGACCAGGAGTTTGTAACCTCCCAGTCTCTGGGAACGCATTTCACAGACCTTTCTGCAAGGCCTCCCGGAGATGTCTCATCCTCTGCTCCCTCTGCAATGGCAAGATAAGGTCGGCAACCTTACCCTTGTACCGTGGATCAAGGAGAGTGGCCAGCCAGTAATGGTCCCTCTCCTTGATCCGAAGAATACAAGGATCCTTCCACAGGCTTTGCGGGATCAGGGAGGCCATGCAGCGTAGGTTAGCTGAGGCATTCGGTCCGGAGTCCTCTGGGTCACTAAGGACAACATGATCCGCAGCTACCTCCTCCCAGCCACGTACAAGTCCAAGTGTTTCTTGGGACTGTAAATCATCCCTACAAGACTGCTGCTGCTGCTGCTGCTGCTGATGCTGAGTGCCAGCCTCCACCTCCATTCTGACACAATCATCCTCCTCCTCCTCTTCCTCCTCCTCATCCTCTTCCTGTGTGATGGGTGGCACAGCAGGAACACTGTCTGGATAAAGGGGGCCTTGAGAGGCAAGGAAGTCCTCCTCTTCCTGCCTCTGTTCTGCCTCAAGTGCCCTGTCCATTATTCCACGCAGCGTATGCTCCAAGAGGTGGACAAGAGGTACAGTGTCACTGATGCATGCACTGTCACTGCTCACCATCCTTGTGGCCTCCTCAAACGGTGACAGGACAGTGCATGCATCCCTGATCATGCCCCACTAGCGTGGTGAGAAAAAACCGAGCTCCCCTGACACTGTCCTGGTGCCGTAGTCGCACAGGTACTTATTGATGGCCATCTGCTGCGTGTGCAGCCACTGCAGCATGGCCAAAGTTGAGTTCCACCTGGTGGGCATGTCACATATAAGGCGGTGCTTGGGCAGGTTCAACTCCTTTTGGAGCTCAGCCAGCCGAGCACAGGCATTAAATGATCGGCGGAAATGCACACAGACTTTCCTGGCCTGCTTTAGGACATCCTGTAAGCCTGGGTACCTGCCCAAGAACCGCTGCACCACCAGGTTAAGGACGTGAGCTACACAGGGCACATGGGTCAGTTGTCCCTGTCGGAGGGCGGAGAGGAGGTTGGTGCCATTGTCGCAAACCACCATTCCTTGCTTAAGCTGGCGTGGCGTCAACCACCTCTCGCTGAAAAAACATCCGCCCAAGTGTGGCTCCTGTCCCCCAAACAAACGGCATGGCATCGTTTTGCCTGTGTACTTGCGTAGCCCCTGGAACGCCTACGGAGCACCTCTGGTTCTGAGGACAGAGCACTGGAAGAGTCCATGGAGGAAGAAGAAGAGGAGGGGGTGGAGGAGAGAGGTGGGTCACAACCAATAGTAGCATTTTGGAGGTGTGGTGGCGGAACAACCTCCAATACTACTGCACCTTGTCCTGCATCCTTCCCAGCTGCCAGAAGAGTGACCCAATGGGCCGTGAAAGACAGGTAACGTCCCTGTCCATGCCTGCTGGACCATGAGTCAGCGGTAATATGCACCTTACCGCTGACCACCCTGTCCAGCGAGGCAAAGACATTGCCTTCCACATGCCGGTAGAGAGCCAGAATCGCCTTCCGTGAGAAAAAGTGGCGTTTGGGGACCTGCCACTGAGGAACCGCACATTGTACAAACTCACAGAAGGGGGCCGAGTCTACCAACTGAAAAGGCAGCAGTTGAAGTGCTAGCAATTTAGCCAAGCTAGCATTCAACCGCTGGGCATGTGGATGGCTGGGAGTGAACTTCTTTCACCGGTCCAGCAGCTGGGGCAGGGACATTTGCCTGCTATAATCGGACGTGGGTGTACTGCTAGCAGAGTGCCCGGAAGCACTTGGCTGTGACACACCTAATTCTACACCTTCATTCCTCTCAGAGCAGGTTTCAGAGAGGACTGATGGTCTAGTGGGGCTGGAGATGCCAGCTGATGAGGAGCAAGGAGAGGTCCGCTTTGTTCTTTGGTGTGGGTCTTTGAGGTACGCTTGCCAATGAGCTGCATGGCAGGTCAACATATGTCTGGTCAAGCATGTGGTGCCCAAGCGGCTGATGTTTTGGCCACGCGAGATACGCTTGAGACATATGTTGCAAATAGCAGCGGTGCGATCTGATGCACTCGTCTCAAAAAAGGCCCACACCAAAGAACTTTTAGAATAACGTGCAGAGGCAGCGCCCTGCACAGGCGGAGCTCTGCGGTGTGATTCAGTCGGTGTGCTGCCCCTCAACTGGCCCCCGGAGGGCATCCTGCCTCGTTGGACATGTGCCTCCTCCTCCTCCTCCTCTCTCCTACCAGGCACCCACGTGGAGTCAGTGCCCTCATCATCCCCTCCCTCTTCATCGCTGTAGCAAACCTGGCAATATGCTGCAGCTTGTGGAACATGACTGCCAGATTGCTGTCCTTCTTGAGCATCCCCTCTCTCTGCATTCACGCTACTGCCTTCCTCTAGCTGAGTGTCATCATCAGAGCCTACAAAACACTGGGCATCCTCCTGGAGCATGTACCCAACACTGTGCTCAAAGAGTTCAGGAGACTCTTCAGGAGGACGTGGTGGGTCTAGGGAAGGAGTCACTGATGATGACATTGAGACGAGGGAAGACGATGCGTTGGCAGCTGCTTTGCTAGTACCCTGAGACTGGGTGAGAGAGGATGAGGAGGATGAAGAGGGCTTGGTCATCCACTCTACCAAGTCGTTGGCATGTTGCGGCTCAACATGTCCAGCTGCCGAAAAGAAGGACAAGCGTGTCCCATGGCCACGTGCTGATGACAATGCACCGCGTCCACGACCAGCACTGTTGTCTCTAGACACAGAGCCTGATTGCCCTCTTTTATCGGCTCGCGCCTGTCTGCCTCTCCTTGCTGGCCTTCCAGACATGGTAATGGCCTGAACGGAGTTGGGTAAAACAGCAGTTGGGTAGTGTATATTGTGCTGGAGGCACACAACACCCACTAACTCCTGCAGATGCCTTTATTATAGAACACCAGCAATAAAGGGTAGATAAAGGGGTATACTGTACTGGAGGCACACAACACCCACTAAGCCCTGCAGATGGCTCTATTAGAGAACAGCAATAAAGGGTAGATACAGGTGTATATTGTGCTGGAGGCACACAACACCCACTAACTCCTGCAGATGCCTTTATTATAGAACACCAGCAATAAAGGGTAAATACAGATGTATACTGTGCTGTGCTGGAGGCACACACAACTTCCAATAACTCCTGCAGATGGCAGATGGCTCAAATAGAGAAGAGCTATGTAGGTGGATATAGCGGTGTGTACTGGGTACAGAGCACACAGACAGCACACACAAGCTCCTAACACTGACTGCAAGCTCTATTATAAAAGATAGATATATCGCTAGCTATATAGGTGAGGTGAATATAGCAGTGTATACTGCGGTCAGGGCATGCAGACAACAACCACTACAGAAGAGCAAGATCGAAAAATCGGCCGATAACGATCGGTGTATACTGTGTTGAAGGTACACAGAACACCCACTAACTGCTTCAGAGGCCAACACACTACACAAGGCCGCCGCGCTGGCGGCCTTATATAGTGTGGGGCGTGTACTACACAGCCTGAGCTATGATTGGCCACAGGCATCCTGCCTGTGGCCAATCATGGCTCTCCTCGCTGCCGGCGCTGTGATTGGCCAAGCATGCAGGGTCACAGTGCATGCTTGGCCAATCATGAGCCAGCAATGCACTACGCCATCGCAGTGCATTGTGGGCCGTGAGCGCCACACGAATTTGGCGCGAACGGCCCATAATGTTCGGAATTCGCCGAATGGGCGAACAGCCGATGTTCGAGTCGAACGTATGTTCGACTCGAACACGAAGCTCATCCCTATTATTTACTAAAGAAAAATCCACTTGGCTCTACAAGTTTACGCAGCGACTTACAACAATCAGCAGTTTGTGTAGCAAACCCACAACATAATAGTTAGCTGAAGAAGAGATTGTCACCTCATGTATCAAATAAATTACATTTGCACTATTGAAGAAAACGGCCAAAAAGAAAAGCCCATTGAGAACCTAGGAGACAGCTAAAAGAAACACAAGCAGTAAATCAAATGAAATATTGTTTCAGTTTAAAATAAAAATGTTTCTCAAACATTTGCTGGCATATCAATAGCCCCCCTACCCACACAGTATTCCATATATTTTTGACGAACCTCGCGGGCACTTTGGGGGTGCAAGCCAGGACGGCCACCTTCAAGTCCCGTCAGGGTTTGTTCTTGAAATCCAGCCTCAGCCCAACTGAGACCACATAGTTCATAGCATTTCTTATAAGAAAGCTTAGAATGCAGCATGCAAGTATTATATGGTTTAGTTTATATTCCGCCATGTTGATTGGCGTCAGGAATAGGTGGAACCGGCTGGCCATTATCCCGAAAGCATTCTCCACCACTCTTCTGGCTCTGGCCAGCCGATAGTTAAAAACCCTCTGGTCCAGGGTGAGGGTCCTCATGGGGAATGGCCGCATCAGGTGTTTACCAAGCCCAAATGCTTCAATTGCGACAAAGATGAATGGTAGACCAACCACGTTGTCTGGCAATCCCAAGCCACCACTCTGGAGCTGTCTATAGAACTTGCCATTCTTCCCCACGTTCATATACAAAAACTTGTATGTCACCGACACTACCGCCAACATCACTATACTATTAAATCCCTCATTGTTGTAATAGTATGACCCTGAGTTGGGGGGTGGGACGATGTGGATGTGTTCCCCATTGATTTCCCCTCCGCAGTTGGGAAAGTCCCACCACTGGGCAAAGTGGGATGCCACAGTCTGCCATTCCTGTGGTGTTGAAGGAAACTGTGGAGTGAAACAAGAAAAATAAATTAGCATGTTTGCACATAACATTGCAAGCAGATTAGACATTCTTGGCCAACATCAGTATAACATTTATTTTAAGGAGTATTTAAAGACAAAAATATAAGGTCCACTTATCAGATTCCTCACCCCCTCTGATGGGCCATTCTAAATATTTTAGGTGGCGGTGATGTTTTGGACAGGAAACCCTCTCCACTTCATTGAGAGCTGAATGCATACATAATGTGTGTTACTTTGGCCAGCCCCTCATTACTTACACTATTGGCAGCCCACTGGACAGGTAAGAAGTGTCGTAATACAAAAATATAAATACACACTGTACAAATTGAAGCACAATTTTACATTCTGCAATTACCTATCAAGATAATAGGAGAACAAAACTTTAAACAGCACCATTTGAAAGTATTCAGGCAGGCCCTTTCACTACATGCTTTGGTGAATTCATCCAGCAATATGACCACAAAAGAGGTAGGCATAGTGTGTATGGGTTTGGCAGCAGATAGAGTATTGGTAATGGTTAACTTAGCGATTGGGGGGGAGGGAGGGTTCCAAATGAGTTTGGGACCCTAAAAAAAATCCTCTGGCACTATGCCTGAAATTAAGGACAACAATAAAATTTTTACACATTTTAGGTGGTGTTTAAGGTAAAGCAGAGCAGACAAAATACATTGTTAAGTGACTAGGCTAGGTGTGTATGGGTCCAGGATAGCATGCTGGACCCATACACACCTAGTGTATGGGCCCAGGATAGTATGCTGGGTCCATACACACCTTTATCCTCATGCATGCTGGAAGTTTAAAAACTTCCAGCATGCATGAGGATAAAGGGGATATCCACAGCATATTACAATCATGCTAATTAGGGAATGATGAAAGAAATACAATGCATTAGCAAACATTAAATACATAGACTGTGATGTTAAAGGAGAAAACTTACCTTAATATAGTCCTTCTGCAGGACCTGAAATATGGCAGAACAGGTCTCTGGAATAATGATCCCCAGTGCCTGTCGAGAACTTGATGTCCTGCAGACGCAGACTTATCCTCGTCGCCAAGTACCACAATGTGGCGACTAGCCTCTGTTCAGGAGTGATGGTTTACCGAATGCAGGTGTCCTGCTTCATAATATAAGGGGACAGCAAACCCCAAAAATGCTGAAAAACGGGGTCCGTCATCTGGAGATAATTCCTGAAATCATCAGGATTATTCTCACGGATCTCCCGCAACAAAGGCATATGACAGAATTGGTCATGCTGGAGCAACCAATTCTTTGCCCATGAACTCCTCCCCACCCTGTTAATGGACAGGGCTTGGGTCAAAGTAAGAACCCCAACACCTAGCCCCCGCATAGTACAAACTCTACGATAGTATGTACCCGCAACATGGCTTCAAAATGGTAAGCTGGTCAAAACAAACTAACAGAACGCACTGAAAATACAGAAAGGCCTGAGAAGAGTGAGGCCGCGTACACACGCAGGGACTGTTCGCTCAACTTTGTTCGTCAAACAGTTTCAGCAGACAGTCCGCTCAAAATTAGCATGGACGGACTTGGCCACACACGACGAACGAACAGTCCGCTGAAACCCTGCACGATGACGTGAACGGCACGTACGACGGGACTAGAAAACGACGTCCTATACACTGCAATGCAACCTTCGGCGTATAAATTCTTTTTGAGCATGCGCGGAACTTAGTTTGACGAACAAGCCTACACACGCGGGGACTGTCCGCTCAAACCAAGTTTCAGCGGACAGTTTTTCGGGATTTCCGAAAAACTTTGTTCGTCAAACTGTCCGCTGAAACTGTCCGCTGAAGCCCACACACGAGCGGACTGTCCGCTGAAACACTGTTCAGCGGACAAAGTTGAGCGAACAGTCCCCGCGTGTGTACGCGGCCTTAGCTGAAAATCAGAAATGAGCAGACAAGAACGCATTGAAAATCAAATAAGTACTATAAATAGCATGCACTGAAAACCAGATACGACAGATACGAACTGACTAGACGCACTGAAAACCAGATACAAACCCACAAACACAAACTGAAGAGCAGTAACGAACTGAAAAGCGCAAAATGTCTCTCTCAAAAAACTTCTACTAACACGAGATAAGCATGAGATTAGCAGAAGGAGCACAAAGGGTGGCGCACTTGATATTGACGTGTGGTACGTCAATGTGTTCTTGGTGATCGGAATTTGTGCAACCGTGTGCATGCAAGATAAGTTTGAGCCAACATCTGTTGGAAACAAATCCAGGATTTTGTTGTCGGAATGTCTGATCGTGTGTATGCAGCATAACCCTGACCTAGATCAAACACTGAACTTGCTTTTTTTTTTTCATTTTTTAACTTACACTAATTTCTTTGTTTACACTTTTCTCCTCTAGCAATTTTCTATATATGCAGCCCTATGGATAAAGACTTGCTTTTGTGATGAACACCCTAACTGGATGACATTTAGTTTGATAAAGTACTGTGTATTATAAAAAATGTTTGTTTTATTATAAAAAAAAATGTCTTTTGTTCAATATTTGTTGCAGCTCAGTAATACTGATCTCCTGCAGCCTCTTTGAAGCTATTTTTTTTTCATATGCATGCACTTCAGAGAAGACATTTTAGTGTATGAAGTTCCTGATGAAGAAAACAGTAGAACGTGGTTAAAAGAGAAGTATGGGAATCAGTTTTTTTCCTAATTATATTTACCTCGTGGATTTCGCATCAGACCGATGCTGCATCTGTCCCTCAACATCTCTGCACTGAGAACCAAGCCACCGATCACCACCAATGGCTCGGTGCTCTCACCTCCCAGAGCAAAGAGCTGCTGCCTGTCAGTCAACATTTCTCCTGCTCTCATCCTCAATGCTCATTGGAGTGCTGAGTTTTGAGGGGTGACTTGCTGAGAGGCTGAAACTGCTATCAGTCCAGGCAGCTGGTGGATCCCGACTTCCTAAGTCGGGATGATGTGCTGCCTCAACTAATCCTGGTGACGTGAGTGAAGAGTGGACTGCAGACCAATCTCTTCTGAGAACGGGTCACAGGAGTGCAAAGCAAATTGCACTCCTGTGACCCAGAGAAGAAGCTCAGGCTGGACTTCTCCTGTAAGCAAAGTGTGCCTGTACATCCACTTGTGGTCTTCATTGGAAAAGTGCAGGAAAAGGTTTCCCTTCATGGCAGGTATTATTTTATTTGAAGCAAGTAAACATGGTCTGCATAAAATAAAGTGTACAGTAACACAAAATATCATCTTTATTTTCTTTGTTTATTATTCTATAACTATATTTCATCCATTATTTATTTTCTGCCATTAGACAAGTATGAATTTCAGAAATGATTGTTTGAAATGGACTAAGTCATTGAAAGTATATATTTTTGTTTTAATTATAATTAATGCAGGTGTTGATATATTCGCTACATTAATGTATGTAAGCAGATAAATAATATAGCAAAAAAAACACTGCTAAGATATTTAGTTTTATTTACTTGCCAGTAATGGGAAAGTCTGCATTGTGAAATCAAATTTGAATGTGACTGAGTCACCACCACAAAATTGATGTTTGGAAAGGGGGGGGTTAATTAGCATAGAAGAAAAATATTGTAAAATCAATGACATGAAATTACAAGAAAACTCATTCCATAGCAATTTAAGTTTTTATTCGTTCATTTATTGCCTAACAGCTACAGCACAGTAATGGCAATTTTTTCTTTATTTTACTAATAAAGAAGAGAAACACCTGAGGGTGGGAGGGAGGCACTACCAAAAAACAATAAGTTATATGAAAATATATTGTGAGGGGTTAGCTCGGCAGCGGGTGTGTGTGACCCCCTGGATGGGTTCACAACACAAAATCAGGCACAGCAGACAGCGTTGTAGGTGCAAAAAAACAAAAGATGCGGTTTATTTATGCTACATGCAGTGAAACATATAACAGCCAAACAAAAATAAAACATGAAAATAAATCCTGGTCAGCTTGACCTCTAATTACACACTTAGATTCCCTGTCTAACAACTGAGTGCAGCCTTGTGCTGCACCAGTCCCTGTCTCTGTTGTAGAGGTTTGCCACACAGGCGTTAACTCACCGCACAGAACAAGTGTCACACTCCCCAGTCTATACAACACAAAACTGGTTCCAGGATGGAGCATCTCCCTAAGTATGCTGGGGTTTTTTGTAGAGGTCTTAATGAGCCCACTTACTTCAGCTGGGCTCATTAACTCTTCCCCTCTAATTGTAAAAGTCTGCATAAAGCCTGAATCTAGGGCACACATATTTCCCATCCTGGATACAACCAGGTGACTTTACCTGCGTGCTGCCACATACCACCCCCTCTTGTTTCAACCTTGGGGTTGTAACACAAGCAGTCAGACACGCATGTATCCGAGACAAAGCATCCACATTCCCCATTTTAACACCAGGGCGATGCTTAACTGTAAAGTTAAATTCTTGTAGGGCCAGGAACCACCTATTTACCCTTCTATTGGTCTCCTTGTTCTGAGCCATCCACTTTAAAGGAGCGTGATCAGTCACCAGGTCAAAGTGCCTACCTAGCAGATAGTACCGAAGGGAATCTAGAGCCCACTTCACTGCTAAACATTCCTTCTCAATCGTGGCGTAATTTACCTCATGGGACTTCAACTTCCTGCTGAGGTAAATGACTGGGTGCTCTTCCCCGTTCCAGACCTGGGATAACACTGCTCCTAACCCAACGTCTGATGCATCAGTTTGTACAACGAAGTCCTTAGAGAAGTCTGGTGAGTACAACACTGGCTGGCTACATAAGGCTGTTTTTAAGGACTGGAATGCTTCTTCAGCCTCTGGGGACCATTTAACCATAACAGACTCTTTCCCTTTTGTCAGGTTGGTGAGAGGCACCGCCTGAGAAGCAAAATGGGGAATGAATCGTCGATAATAGCCAGCGATTCCCAGAAAGGCTCGTACCTGTTTCTTGCTGTTGGGACGTGGCCAACTCTGTATGGCCTCGACTTTATTTACTTGGGGTTTTTATCACCCCCCTCCCAATAGTGTACCCAAGATATTTGGCCTCCTCCTGTCCAATGGTACACTTCTTTGGATTGGCCATAAACCCAGCTTCCCGGATAGAGTCTAGGACTGCTTGTACTTTTGGCAAATGTGAGACCCAGTCTGTGCTATGGATGATCACATCATCCAGGTAAGCTCCAGCATATTTCTGATGGGGCCTCAGAATCTTATCCATTTTCCGCTGGAATGTTGCCGGTGCATTCTGTAACCCAAACGGCATTCTCTTATATTGGAATGCCCCATCTGGGGTTACAAACGCAGTTTTCTCCTTGGCCGACTCGGCCAGGGGAATTTGCCAATACCCTTTGGTGAGATCAAGAGTTGTCATATATCGGGCTGTTCCCAGCCGGTCAATCAACTCATCTATACGCGGCATGGGGTAGGTGTCAAATTTTGTAACTTTATTTAATTGTCAAAATCGTTACAAAACCGCCAGCTCCCATCAGGTTTGGGCACTAGTACGATAGGACTGGACCAGTCACTCTGGGACTCCTCTATCACATCCAATTCCAGCATCCTTTGAACCTCCCCACATATTGCCTCCCGTCGGGCCTCTGGTATTCTATAAGGTTTTAGTTTTACCCTTTCTCCTGGCGGGGTGATAATGTCATGCTCTACGCCAGATGTTTGTCCCGGAAGCTCAGAGAAAATCTCTTTGTTACGAAGTACAAACTCTTTAACCTCCTGTTGTTGGGGTTTCGATAAGGTGTCTGCTATTCCAACCTCAGGAACTAAGCAATCAGGCTGTACTTGTGATAAAGTCTCTGCGACTAGGGATTCCCTATCCCTCCAGGCTTTCAGCAGATTGACGTGATAGATCTGCTCCGGCTTTCGCCTTCCTGGCTGTCTAACCCTGTAGTTCACCTCACTAATTTTTTCAATTACTTCATATGGACCTTCCCATTTGGCCAGAATTTTGCTTTCAACCGTAGGGACTAGCACCAAGACCCTATCCCCCGGGGAAAAAGTACGGGTCTTGGCCCCACGGTTGTACACTCTCTGCTGTGCTAACTGCGCTTGGGTTAAATGTTCCTTTACAATTGGCATTACCTGTGCAATTCTATCTTGCATCAGGGCGACATGCTCAATCACACTCCTGTGAGGAGAACTCTCATTTTCACAAGTTTCCTTGGGGATATCCAGCAGCCCTCTTGGGTGTCTCCCATAGAGCAACTCGAAGGGTGAGAAACCCGTAGAGGATTGGGGTACCTCCCTAATGGCAAACATCAGATAGGGTATTAGACAGTCCCAATTCTTTCCATCTCTATCCACCACCTTCTTTAACATTTGTTTTAGGGTTTTGTTGAATCTTTCAACCAACCCATCTGTTTGGGGGTGATACACAGATGTACGCAATTGCGTCAATTTGTACAACTTGCATAATTCTTTCATAACCCGGGACATAAAGGGTGTACCTTGGTCCGTAAGCAGTTCCTTACAAATACCCACGCGGCTAAAAACAAGAGATAGCTCTTTGGCTATGGTTTTGGCCGAGGTATTTCGAAGAGGAATTGCTTCCGGATAACGGGTGGCATAGTCCAATATAACCAAAATGTACTGATGCCCCCTGGCGGACTTCATTATCGGACCTACCAAATCCATTGTGATCCTTTCAAAGGGGACCTCAATGATAGGAATGGCAGTGCATGCAACTGTCGCAAACAGCGACTGACGTCTCTCCCTTATAAAGTCACATTGCATAGGCTCATCCATAACGGGGCAATTGGCTGCAATATGTCCCTCTTGCCGGCAGCGATAGCAAATAATCTTTTTCGCTGCCTCTTGCAGCATGGGCTTCCTGGGCTGCTCCCGCCAGACCTTAGGTAGAACTCCCACCCTCTCACTCTCTCCACCCTCACCCCTTGGAGTCATCTTACCCGCCACTGGGGATGATCTGGTCTTAGGGTAGAAAGTCCGTGAGTCCCTGGAAGAGGTGGTCAGGTTCTCTGTAGCCAAGTAGCTCTCAACCAGATCCACAAGTTTATCTGCATTTTCTGGGTCTCCATGGCTTACCCATTTTTGGATGGCAGTAGGAAGAGCTCTCAGGAAACGATCCATAACCACACGTTCCACAATGTTTGGTGCGGTCAAAGTCTCTGGCTGCAGCCACTTCCTGCTCAGGTGAATGAGATCATACATTTGAGACCTGGGGGGTTTTCCAACCTGAAAAGTCCAATTATGCACACGCTGAGCCCGGACGGCCAGGGTGACACCCAGCCGTGCCAATATTTCTGTTTTTAGCACCACATAGTCTTTTGCTTGGTCAGGCTCTAGGTCATAATAAGCTTTCTGCGATTCCCCAGTTAACAGAGGGGCCACCAGTCCAGCCTATTGCTCCTTAGGCCACTTTTCCCTTTCAGCAGTCCTTTCAAATGTGGTCAAAAACACCTCCGGATCATCCTCTCCAGTCATTTTTGTCAGTAAACGGCTCACACCAAAGGATGCGGTATTATTGTAACCACTTGCTTCATTGGTCTGCAGACGTTGCTGTATTAATGTCTCTATTTGCTGTTGAAAACTCTGCTCTTGCTTCTTCAACAGGTCTATGAAGCGGGCTTCAGATCGCTGCTGGGCTTGTTGCTGAGCTTCCAAACTCTGCTGCAAAGTTGCATTTGTCTGCTGCTGGGCTGCAAGGCTCTGTTGTTGAGCTGCAAGGCTCTTTTGTAAACCTGCATTTGTTTGCTGCTGATTTGCATTTGCTTGCTGCTGGTTTGCATTTGCTAGAGCCAGCTGTCTCAGTATCTCCTCCATGCTGGCCTTAACAAAAAAATAAAAAAAACTGCCAAAATTCTCCACCAACTGTGAGGGGTTAGCTCGGCAGCGGGTGTGTGTGACCCCCTGGATGGGTTCACAACACAAAATCAGGCACAGCAGACAGCGTTGTAGGTGCAAAAAAACAAAAGATGCGGTTTATTTATGCTACATGCAGTGAAACATATAACAGCCAAACAAAAATAAAACATGAAAATAAATCCTGGTCAGCTTGACCTCTAATTACACACTTAGATTCCCTGTCTAACAACTGAGTGCAGCCTTGTGCTGCACCAGTCCCTGTCTCTGTTGTAGAGGTTTGCCACACAGGCGTTAACTCACCGCACAGAACAGGTGTCACACTCCCCAGTCTATACAACACAAAACTGGTTCCAGGATGGAGCATCTCCCTAAGCATGCTGGGGTTTTTTGTAGAGGTCTTAACCACTTGCCGACCGCCGCACGACGATGTACGTCGACAGAATGGCACGGGCAGGCATATGGGCGTATCTGTACGTCCCTGCCTTCCCGCGGGTGGGGGGCCCGATCGGGCCTCCCCCCCGGTGCTTGCGGCGGTCGGTATTCGTTCGGGAGCGATCCGGGATGAGGGGGCGGCCATTCTTTCATGGCCACCCCCTCGCGATCGCTCCCGACGAATGAAAATGCTCCGTGACATCACTTCCTCTCCTGTAATGTAAACACAGGAGAGGAAGTGATGTAATCTCTCCTCCGTGTCGGTATTTTTCGTTCCGACACCGAGGAGAGAGGATCGGTGAGTTGCACCAACACGACACTACACAGTAGAACATGCCAGGCACACTCACACCCCCCCGATCACACCCCCAATTACCCCTGCCCCCAGTCACAGTGACACCAATGTCATTTTTTATTTTTTTTTGCATTGGTGACATTTGTGACTGTAATAACTGTTAGGGCAGTTAGGGTTAGCCCCCTTTAGTTCTAATGTACCCCCCTAACCCCCCCAATAAAGGTTTAACCCCGTGATCACCCCCCGTCGCCAGTGTCACTAAGGCTGGGTTCACATTGCAGCGGTTTATGAGAACGAATGTGATTCGCACCGCACTGCAGTGCAAATCACATCCGATCTCTGTGCGATTCGAGTTCAGCCATACAGATAGTATGGCTGAATTCGCGCCGCACCCGCCGCAAATTCGCACGGGACCCTTTTTTTGGTCCGCAGCAGAATCGGATCGCATGGGTGTTCACACCATGCGATCCGAGTTTGCAGATCGCACTGCAATATGCGAACTGATCTGGGGGTGTCATTAACATTTCACTGACACTCCCAGCAGTTCGCATAGGGCAGTGTGAACTGCCGCCGGGAGGCATGCGATGCGGGAACCCGCCGCGGATTCGTGGCGTTCCCGCATCGCTCCAGTGTGAACCCAGCCTAATAAGCGATCATTTTTCTGATCGCTGTATTAGTGTCACAGGTGACGCTAGTTAGGCAGGTAGGTATTTAGGTTCGCCGCAGCTTTTTATAGCGCCAGGGACCCCCATATACTACAGCATAAAGCCCCCTGATTGCCCCCTAGTTAACCCTTTCAGCAGTGATCACCATATAACTGTTACAGGTGACGCTGGTTGGTAAGTTATTTTTTTATAGTTTCAGGGCACCCGCCATTTATTACCTAATAAAGGTTTAACCCCCTGATCACCCGGCGGGTGTCATTTGTGACTGTAATAACTGTTAGGGCAGTTAGGGTTAGCCCCCTTTAGTTCTAAGGTACCCCCCTAACCCCCCCAATAAAGGTTTAACCCCGTGATCACCCCTCGTCGCCAGTGTCACTAAGGCTGGGTTCACATTGCAGCGGTTTATGAGAACGGATGTGATTCGCACCGCACTGCAGTGCAAATCACATCCGATCTCTGTGCGATTCGAGTTCAGCCATACAGATAGTATGGCTGAATTCGACCGCACCCGCCGCACCCGCCGCAAATTCGCACGGGACCCTTTTTTTGGTCCGCAGCAGAATCGGATCGCATGGGTGTTCACACCATGCGATCCGAGTTTGCAGATCGCACTGCGATATGCGAACTGATCTGGGGGTGTCATTAACATTTCACTGACACTCCCAGCAGTTCGCATAGGGCAGTGTGAACTGCCGCCGGGAGGCATGCGATGCGGGAACCCGCCGCGGATTCGTGGCGTTCCCGCATCGCTCCAGTGTGAACCCAGCCTAATAAGTGATCGTTTTTCTGATCGCTGTATTAGTGTCACAGGTGACGCTAGTTAGGCAGGTAGGTATTTAGGTTCGCCGCAGCTTTTTATAGCGCCAGGGACCCCCATATACTACCGCATAAAGCCCCCTGATTGCCCCCTAGTTAACCCTTTCACCAGTGATCACCATATAACTGTTACAGGTGACGCTGGTTGGTTAGTTATTTTTTTATAGTTTCAGGGCATCCGCCATTTATTACCTAGTCTCACTAGTGTACCCCTAAATTT
Organism: Lithobates pipiens; assembly: GCF_037356315.1. NCBI lineage: Eukaryota > Metazoa > Chordata > Amphibia > Anura > Ranidae > Lithobates > Lithobates pipiens. The sequence goes on along the minus strand of NW_027507785.1, from coordinate 187,368,476 downwards.
AGGGGTGTCTACTTTCCAAAATGGGGTCATTTGGGGGGGGTTTGTGCCATCTTGGCATTTTATGGCCTTCAAAACTGTAACGCCCTTAGAAAGCCTGAAGGCGGTGCTTGGTTTTCGGGGCCCCGTACGCGGCTAGGCTCCCAAAAAGTCCCACATATGTGGTATCCCCGTACTCAGGAGAAGCAGCAGAATTTATTTTGGGGTGTCATTTCACATATGCCCATGGCATGCGTGAGCAATATATCATTTAGTGACAACTTTGTGAAAAAAAAAAAAAAAAAAAAGTTTGTAATTTTCCCGCAACTTGTGGCAAAATATAAAATATTCCATGGACTCAACATGCCTCTCAGCAAATAGCTTGGGGTGTCTACTTTCTAAAATGGGGTCATTTGTGGGGGTTTTGTGCCATCTTGGCATTTTATGGCCTTCAAAACTGTAATAGGTAGTGAGGAGTGAAGTCAAATATTTATTCCCTTAGAAAACCTGAAGGCGGTTCTTGGCTTTCGGGGCCCCGTACGCGGCTAGGCTCCCAAAAAATCCCACACATGTGGTATCCCCGTACTCAGGAGAAGCAGCAGAATTTATTTTGGGGTGTCATTTCACATATGCCCATGGCATGTGTGAGCAATATATCATTTAGTAACAACTTTGTGAAAAAAAATTAAAAAAAATTAAAGTTTGTAATTTTCCCGCAACTTGTGGCAAAATATAAAATATTCCATGGACTCAACATGCCTCTCAGCAAATAGCTTGGGGTGTCTACTTTCTAAAATGGGGTCATTTGTGGGGGTTTTGTGCCATCTTGGCATTTTATGGCCTTCAAAACTGTAATAGGTAGTGAGAAGTGAAATCAAAAATGTACGCCCTTAGAAAGCCTGAAGGCGGTGCTTGGTTTTCGGGGCCCCGTACGCGGCTAGGCTCCCAAAAAGTCCCACATATGTGGTATCCCCGTACTCAAGAGAAGCAGCAGAATTTATTTTGGGGTGTCATTTCACATATGCCCATAGCATGTGTGAGCAATATATCATTTAGTGACAACTTTGTGTAAAAAAAAAAATTTTTTTTTTTTTGTCATTATTCAATTGCTTGAGGCAAAAAAATAAAATATTCAATGGGCTCAACATGCCACTTATCAATTTCCTTAGGGGGTCTACTTTCCAAAATGGGGTCATTTGGGGGGGTTTTGTACTGCCCTGCCATTTTAGCACCTCAAGAAATGAGATAGGCAGTCGTAAACTAAAAGCTGCGTAAATTCCAGAAAACGTACCTTAGTTTGTAGATGTGACAACTTTTGCGCAAACCAATAAATATACAGTTATTGACTTTTTTTTTACCAAAGACATGTGGCTGAATACATTTTGGCCTAAATGTATGACTAAAATTGAGTTTATTGGATTTTTTTTCTAATAACAAAAAGTAGAAAATATCATTTTTTTTCAAAATTTGCGGTCTTTTTACATTTATATCGCAAAAAATAAAAATTGCAGAGGCAATCAAATACCATCAAAAGAAAGCTCTATTTGTGGGAAGAAAAGGACGCAAATTTTGTTTGGGTACAACATTGCATGACCGCGCAATTACCAGTTAAAGCAGCGCAGTGCCAAATTGTAAAAAGACCTCTGGTCATTGACCAGCAAAATGGTCCGGTCTGAAAGTGGTTAATAAGCCCACTTACTTCAGCTGGGCTCATTAACTCTTCCCCTCTAATTGTAAAAGTCTGCATAAAGCCTGAATCTAGGGCACACATATTTCCCATCCTGGATACAACCAGGTGACTTTACCTGCGTGCTGCCACAATATTTATTACAAAAACAGTATGAACAAAGTACTGAACATGGTCATGAATACTGGAGAATCAAGGTATACAATAATGGAGATGCAATATCCTATAGCTGATGCGTTTCAGAGCCGATTGTCTTCTCCTTCATCAGAGGGCAACAGTATATATATGGTCTATTAAATCCAAAAGTAGACAATCAACAGTAAATTAAAATATCTATCCAATAACATACAGACATGGGGAAGCCAAATACACTTAGCAACTTACATCTAGTTCAGTTGTATATGCATGAAAAATCCATGTTCACATTTAAAAACATTGCCACATGCGGTCCCCGGCAGCCCTTCCAGCATTGTGGCTGCAGTACACAGGACTATCTCTACACAAATCATCACAAAATAAATTAAATTATGCCTGGGTTCTCATATATGTGGGACCCGTTTCTGTGCAGAGTCCAGTGCTGTTTCCATTCAGCGGTTCAGGTGAGATTCAGGTGCAATTTTTATACTTACAAAGCACCTGAACAAACTCACTATTTGGGCCAAGCTCCCTCTATCTGTAGCAGGCAGAATCAATCTGATCAAAATGATTCTGTTTATATGTGACTTCCCATATACTGACTATAGTGCCCAGGTCTTTCTTTAAGACTTTGGACACACTGTTTACCTCATTCATATGGGCAAACAATAGATGCATTCTGAAACTTTCTGTCCTGAAAAGGCCAAAGATTGAGGCAGGATAGCACTCCCTAATATGTACTACTACTATTTAGCAGGACAGCTACGCCATCTGACTGCCTTGCTGGAACCAGTCACCCCAGCTGTTGTTGAATCACATTTAGCTCATGTGCTTGAATTAAATCACTTCCTTATAGCGTTAGAAGCTACCTCAAGTCTACTGGGAAGGAGACATGTTGCAATTTTGAACCCGGCTCTCACTGTCTGGAGGGCAGCTAAGCAATTAGATGATTCAAGGATATCAGTACCAGCCTCCCCCTGTGGCATAATCCCATGTTTCCTCATTTACAGAAATTTGTGGATTATGCTTTCTCGGAACATAGGGGTATCGTCACTCTGGATTCCATATATTCTGATAATGTTTTGGCCTCCTTTACTGAACTCCAAAACAAGTGTACACTTTCACGTAATGCCTTCTATAGATATTTACAGTTTGGTGTTCCTGGAGCTAGGGTCTCTGATTATCCATTGATTGGTATATTGAGATCACAGGGTCCTAAGGGTTTGATCTACCTTAATTTATAAAGCTCCTTTGGTGGCCCGTGCCAAGTGGCAAGTTCTTATACCTGATTTGTTGGATGAGGATTGGGAGGAAGAGTGTTCTTCTCACTTAACTGTATATTACCAATACATGTATTCAACTCAACATGTTCCACCGGTCCTAGCTAACACCAGTATGTTTACATGCCATGCATTGTATACCAAATTCTGCATGTACGAGATGTACCCACCAACAAGCAGATTTTGCTCATGTGATGTGGTCATGTCCTGTTATAGGCAAATGTTGGCAACAGGTAACAACGCTACTGTCTAACATTCTCTCTATGCCTGTGCCTTGTACCCCACGGATTTGCTTGCTGGGTATACTGGATGAGGAATTATGGCCTAGCTACACCAGAATTTTACTTTGGGAAACATTATTCTTGGCCCGTAAAGCCATTGCACTTAAGTGGAATCAGTATGTTCCCCCATCTGTTTGTCAATGTCTGCTAATTGAGGCGATTTAGTTCGCGTTGTGCGCTATACAAATATTTCATTCACTCACTAATGGTGAACCAGATACTTCCTTATGAAAAACATATCTTTGATCATTGACCACATTAATATAACAAAGTATGGGCCATCTGGTGCTCTTCAACTATCACTATTACTGCCACTTGAGCAATATATTGCATTAACTTATTATGTGTATGTCGAGGTGCATAAATGTCTGTATATTACATGGATCTTTACAGCTACTAACCTGGTTTTACCTGATGGAAGAACACTGTGTCATTGCTTTGTTTTCTTTGTCAACTGTTCATTTCCAAAAATGCATATGTAACATTCATTTGGTATTTGTGTGCCAACTGTTATATTCTTTAATGCTCATGTTGAGCGCTATGGCTGTTATACCGCTCGATACTTTATACTATGTCAATAAAAAGAGCTTAAAAAGAAAAATAGAACTTGAACCAGACTGAAAAACCCAGCAACCTTTTTTTAATTTGCTCCACAACTGGCCTGTATATATGTGAACGAGCTCCATTGAAAGCCAGTCTGGTTCACATGTTATGCCAATGGAATGCAGTTCAAAACGCATCTGTTTTCCATATACGTGACTCGAGGCCCAAAACATTTTTACATCCATATTATAAGTTGCTTAGTGTTAAGATCAAATAAATGCACATATATATATCACAGTCTCTCTGTGTCAAACGTAAACTCCCTGTGGACCGCCCACCCACAATGTACTGCAGAGGGGCGGCCCTTGCAGGCAAAGCAATGTACTGGTATGTCACTATTTTCAAGGTTAGGGTGCGTGCATGTACTCCCACTACCGACACCTGCTGTGATTGTACACAGCGGGAGTCTATCAGCAGGTCTCAGCCAATGATTTTTTGACTGGGACCTGCTGATCGGCTATGTCCAATTACAGTCCAGAGCTCTGTGTTGATAATTAACACAGGGTTATGTACAGAGAGAACAATCTCTCTGTTTCTTATCCCTGCAAAGCAGGGGCTCTAATAGGCTCTAATAGGCTAAAAAAATAAGTTTCAAAAAAGGGTGCGCTCGGGCGCAGAGGGACATTACTGAGATAGCTGTTCCCAATCACTGGAAACAGAACATCTCTGACATGTCATCTGTCAGAACAGAGAATCACCTTGTTTACATATGCAGTTCCCCGTTCTGCCCCTGTACACCACAATCTCGGGCCGGAAATTGAGTCCGCTGGAGCCGCAAAGACCGATGTACACCTAAGCCGCGTACACACGTAGCCCTCTGTCCGACGTACTTAGTCTGGCGGACTTCCGCCAGACTGTCCGTCGGAATTTCCAAACGGGCTACTTGCCCACACACGGCACTTTTTCAGCGGACTAATACGGCGTACTAAGTCCGCCGTACTAAGTCCGCCGTACTTTCGAAATGAACGGACTCGCCCACACATGCGTTGGAAAGTCCGCTCATTTCGAGCGCGTCTCCAGGTAGGCGGGGCCTGCGAAGGAGACGTCGCTGGCCCCGCCGCCTGGTATGGACTTAAAGGGGAACCTCAACGCCGAAAAAAATCGGCGTGGGGGTCCCCCCCAAGTCCACAACAGAACCTTGTCCAAGCACGCTACCCGGCCAGCCAGGAAAGGGGGGCGAGCGAGCGCCCCCCTCCTGAGCCGTACCAGGCCACGTGCCCTCAACATGGGGGGTGCCTTGGGGAAGGGGGGGGCCGCTTCTCCAGGAGATTTTGACTCGACGATCTCTCCGGCCGCAATGCCAGGGACGCGCTGCGCGGCCAGTTATATAGGGACAAGGGGCGGTGTCACATGGCTTTATGTCACATGGGTTGGTGTCCCATTGTCACCCCGCCCCCTTACGATGTCACAGTCCCCATGTGACATCAACCCATGTGACCAACCCATGTGACATAAAGCCATGCGACACCGCCCCTTGTCCCTATATAAGTGGCAGCGCAGCGCTTCCCTGGCATTGTGGCCGGAGAGATCGTCGAGTCAACATCTCCTGGAGAAGAAGAAGAAGAAGAAGAAGAACGGAAGGCGGCGGCGACGGCGGCGACAGAAGACCGGGCCACCGCCTGTAAAAGAGCTATAAGAAGGCGTGGTGGCCCGGCAGAAGAACCGAAGAGGGGGATAAGACCCCCGAAGTCAGAAGAAGAGGCCGGCGGCGAGGAAGAAAGCCGGACTCCTCCGCTAGCAAAAGAGCTACAAGAAGATAGCGGAGGAGTCCGGCGAGAAGACCCCCGAAGACGGAAGACCCCCGGAGCTGTGCAATAAAGTATTTTATCTCGTGTGTTGTGTTTTTTTTTGTACTTTTATTTTACAGGTGAATGGGTAGGGGTACATTGTACCCCATACTCATTCACATAGGGTGGGGGGCCGGTATCCGGGGGCCCCCTTATTAAAGGGGGCTCCCGGATTCCGATAAGCCCCCCGCCCGCAGACCCCGACAACCAACGGCCAGGGTTGTCGGGAAGAGGCCCTTGTCCTCATCAACATGGGGACAAGGTGCTTTGGGCCGCGCGGCCCCCCCTTCCCCAAGGCACCCCCTATGTTGAGGGCACGCGGCCTGGTACGGCTCAGGAGGGGGGGCGCTCTCTCGCCCCCCTTTCCTGGCCGGCCGGGTAGCGTGCTCGGACAAGGGTCTGTTGTGGACTTGGGGGGGACCCCCACGCCGATTTTTTTCGGCGTTGGGGTTCCCCTTTAAGTCCATACCAGGCGGTGGGGCCAGCGACGTCTCCTTCGCGGGCCCCGCCTACCTGGAGACCCGCTCGAAATTAGCGGACTTTTCTCCGGCCGGGAAAAGTCCGCTCATTTCAAAAGTACGGTGGACTGGCACACACACGGCCGGATTGTTCGCCGAAATGCGAGTCCGACGGATAGATTGGTGTGCAACACGGCATTCTAAGTCCGCCGTACTTTCGGGTCAAAAAAGTATGCCGGAGGCTACACACGGGGGGGGGATTGTTTGGCGGACTTGAGTTTGCCGGACTTTTCCACCGGATTGTTTGATCGTGTGTACGCGGCACTACGGTGGTTTGTGCAGGAGAGCCGATTTGCCACAGTATAATGACGGTGGCTAGTCAGCAAGCAGTTAAATTGTAAAGTTAGTTTTGAAGATTTGAAGGTTACCCACATCTAACTCTAAAAGGATCTTCTGAAAAAATTCAAAGGTATATTTTAGGTTTTCAGGGTAGTTCAGTCTAAAAGCATAAATGAGTCCCATAATCATTCTTTCGGATACAAAATTAGAGTGCTATTTGAAAAAAAAATACACTATACCAATATGCTTGTTTTTCCTGCCAATGCAGCATAAATATGGTATATTTGTTTTTGAAATGTAATAACATAGTGAAAAGTGGGCGGGACTTTAGGTTGCATAATCTAACGTTGAATGTCCAATATCTCAAAAACCGAAACAAACAGAAAATTTGTTTTTGTGATACAAATCACACAAATGCAGCACAAACAATTGTACAATTGTTTTTAAAATGTAATAACCTGTGGTGCAAAGTGGGAGAGGTTTCAGTAAATATAATGCTCAATATCTCTGAAACCAAATCAGTACATGCGTTCATTTTTGCAGCACAAATCGGCACAGATGCAATGCAAACAAATGCTATCTTTGTTTTTAAATTTTAATACCATTGGGTGAAAAGTGGGCTGGGCTTAACGTTACATAATCTGAAATTGAATTCCAATATCTCAAAAATGGAAACGGCTGAAATATTAATTTTTGTGGCACAAAATAATTTTTAAGCTTAACAGCTAGCAGTCCCTCACCCTGCATCTTGGTTGCGTTCTGCACTTATGCAGTAAGTCCATTTATTCTAAATATATTAATCTGCAATAAAAATAAAAATTTTGGATGGTATGTTAAGCAACATTTAAAGCATGCGAATGATAATTTGTTCAATGTTCACTCTTACCTTTCAATGGCATTGGATGGCTTTGTAGTGACTTTGAAAAATTATTGTCGCTGGTGGCACTCTTTTGTTCTACTGTTCTGAGCATGCGTGTTTGTACTTTGTACAAAAGTCTGTTGGTTTTGTGTACACACGATCAGACTTTGCTCCATCGGACTTATGTTGTCAAAAAGTTTGTCCGTTCGCACAGCCAACAAAAGACTGATGAAAACCGAAAAGGTTTGCCCGATGGAGCGTACACACGGTCGGATGTTTCTCCAAAACAGCTAATTTGCATGTTTGTTGTCAAAAAGTCAGATCGTGTGTACAGGCCTTAAGAAATGACGTTCAGCAGTGGCTGGAGTACATTTAGACAGAAAGTCCTGAAAACAAAGAGGTTCCAAGAAATCCACAGGAATGAGATGCGATAAAGAATTAAAAAAGCACTTTATTTCAAAAAGGTAATTGTTATGATACACATTTACTAGAATTGGTGTAGAATGTCTGGCACAAACTAATGAGTACACTGCCAAACATTTGCAAATCCCTTCCTTGTGTGATTCAGCTTAATTAGAGTTGAATTTTGAACTTGCCATTAATCTCTAAAAGAAACATTTAGAATGGGTAACCCTGTTTGGTTGGTTTTATCCTATTTTCTATTTATAAAAGTCGACAGAGGATCATCTGCTATTCTTAACCCTTTCATGCACAATGGTCAATACAGTGAACAGCTATTTAAAAACTGTTTTCATGTATGTGCCTGGGTTATGATTGTATAGTTACATATCACATGTACAGAGGGAGCTAGTGAATCATCTCATACTCTGCCACCCACTGGTCAGGCATTGTAAGTGTGAAAATACATTCTCTAAACCAAGATGGCCAGCAAAAAGCCAGAAAGAGTGAGCAGCTTAGGAATATCTTGACAATCCTTTTATAGAAGGAGATCCTCGGATGGTAAAAAATAAATATGGTAACAATAAGAAACACCAAAAGAAACAACATACTGTCATTATTAATTCAATCAAAAAGTAGTAAATTTCTATGCCACATTCTTAAATAAGGTGCCACAAAACTATAATTATAGTAAAAAGTGTGAGACTTTCGAGGCACAGCATTTTGTTAAAAGAATATAACATTTTATTTAATTTCCTTAACCACTTCCGGACCGCCCGCCGTCATTATGGCCGTAATTTGAAGAGGAATATCATTGTTATGGCAGCAGCTAGCTGCCAGAACCCCAGTATCCTCTTCTTCAGCGGGCCATCCACTTTCAGATAGAAGTAGTCTCTGCAGGGGATTCACCACAAGATCACTTTTCCGGTGCCCTCCGGCGGAGGCGATCAGATCCTATATCCTCTGTGGTATTAAGATGAGTGAGAGGAAGATGGCCCCCACCCGGCTCCATACCAATGCAGAACTGAAGCTATGTCAAAACGCACCTTCCGCCCATAGCTCTTAACCACTTTCAGACCGGACCATTTTGCTGGTAAATGACCAGAGGTCTTTTTACAATTTGGCACTGCACTGTTTTAACTGGTAATTGCGCGGTCATGCAATGTTGTACCCAAACAAAATTTGCGTCCTTTTCTTCCCACAAATAGAGCTTTCTTTTGATGGTATTTGATTGCCTCTGCGATTTTTATTTTTTGCGATATAAATGGAAAAAGACCGCAAATTTTGAAAAAAATGATATTTTCTACTTTTTGTTATTAGAAAAATCCAATAAATTCAATTTTAGTCATACATTTAGGCCAAAATGTATTCAGCCACATGTCTTTGGTAAAAAAAAAGTCAATAACTGTATATTTATTGGTTTGCGCAAAAGTTGTCACATCTACAAACTAAGGTACGTTTTCTGGAATTTACGCAGCTTTTAGTTTACGACTGCCTATCTCAGTTCTTGAGGTGCTAAAATGGCAGGGCAGTACAAAACCCCCCCAAATGACCCCATTTTGGAAAGTAGACCCCCTAAGGAAATTGATAAGTGGCATGTTGAGCCCATCGAATATTTTATTTTTTTGCCTCAAGCGATTGAATAATGACAAAAAAATAATTTTTTTTTTTTTTACACAAAGTTGTCACTAAATGATATATTGCTCACACATGCTATGGGCATATGTGAAATGACACCCCAAAATAAATTCTGCTGCTTCTCCTGAATACGGGGATACCACACGTGTGGGATTTTTTGGGAGCCTAGCCGCGTACGGGGCCCCGAAAGCCAAGAACCGCCTTCAGGTTTTCTAAGGGCGTAAATATTTGACTTCACTCCTCACTACCTATTACAGTTTTGAAGGCCATAAAATGCCAAGATGGCACAAACCCCCCCACAAATGACCCCATTTTAGAAAGTAGACACCCCAAGCTATTTGCTGAGAGGCATGTTGAGTCCATGGAATATTTTATATTTTGCCACAAGTTGCGGGAAAATTACAAACTTTAATTTTTTTTTATTTTTTTTCACAAAGTTGTCACTAAATGATATATTGCTCACACATGCCATGGGCATATGTGAAATGACACCCCAAAATAAATTCTGCTGCTTCTCCTGAGTACGGAGATACCACATGTGTGGGATTTTTTGGGAGCCTAGCCGCGTACGGGGCCCCGAAAGCCAAGAACCGCCTTCAGGTTTTCTAAGGGCGTAAATATTTGACTTCACTCCTCACTACCTATTACAGTTTTGAAGGCCATAAAATGCCAAGATGGCACAAAACCCCCACAAATGACCCCATTTTAGAAAGTAGACACCCCAAGCTATTTGCTGAGAGGCATGTTGAGTCCATGGAATATTTTATATTTTGCCACAAGTTGCGGAAAATTACAAACTTTAATTTTTTTTTTATTTTTTTTTCACAAAGTTGTCACTAAATGATATATTGCTCACACATGCCATGGGCATATGTGAAATGACACCCCAAAATAAATTCTGCTGCTTCTCCTGAGTACGGGGATACCACATATGTGGGACTTTTTGGGAGCCTAGCCGCGTACGGGGCCCCGAAAACCAAGCACCGCCTTCAGGCTTTCTAAGGGCGTTACAGTTTTGAAGGCCATAAAATGCCAAGATGGCACAAACCCCCCCCAAATGACCCCATTTTGGAAAGTAGACACCCCTAAATTTAGGGGTACACTAGTGAGACTAGGTAATAAATGGCGGGTGCCCTGAAACTATAAAAAAATAACTAACTAACCAGCGTCACCTGTAACAGTTATATGGTGATCACTGGTGAAAGGGTTAACTAGGGGGCAATCAGGGGGCTTTATGCGGTAGTATATGGGGGTCCCTGGCGCTATAAAAAGTTGCGGCGAACCTAAATACCTACCTGCCTAACTAGCATCACCTGTGACACTAATACAGTGATCAGAAAAATGATCGCTTATTAGGCTGGGTTCACACTGGAGCGATGCGGGAACGCCACGAATCCGCGGCGGGTTCCCGCATCGCATGCCTCCCAGCGGCAGTTCACACTGCCCTATGCGGACTGCTGGGAGTGTCAGTGAAATGTTAATGACACCCCCAGATCAGTTCGCATATCGCAGTGCGATCTGCAAACTCGGATCGCATGGTGTGAACACCCATGCGATCCGATTCTGCTGCGGACCAAAAAAAGGGTCCTGTGCGAGTTTGCGGCGGGTGCGGCGGGTGCGACACGAATTCAGCCATACTATCTGTATGGCTGAACTCGAATCGCACAGAGATCAGATGTGATTTGCACTGCAGTGCGGTGCGAATCACATCCGTTCTCAAACCGCTGCAATGTGAACCCAGCCTTAGTGACACTGGCGACGGGGGGTGATCACGGGGTTAAACCTTCATTGGGGGGGTTAGGGGGGTACCTTAGAACTAAAGGGGGCTAACCCTAACTGCCCTAACAGTTATTACAGTCACAAATGACACCAATGCAAAAAAAAAAAAAAAAAGCAATTGGTGTCACTGTGACTGGGGGGGCAGGGGTAATTGGGGGGGTGATCGGGGGGTAAAGGGGGGGTGTGAGTGTGCCTGGCATGTTCTACTGTATGTGTGGTGTGTTGGTGCAACTCACCGAACCTCTCTCCTCGGTGCCGGAACGAAAAATACCGACACGGAGGAGAGAATACATCACTTCCTCTCCTGTGTTTACATTACAGGAGAGGAAGTGATGTCACGAAGGATTTCCATTCGTCGAGAGCAATCGCGAGGGGGTGGCCATGAATGAATGGCCGCCCCCTCATCCCGGATCGCTCTCGAAGGAATGCCGACCGCCGCAGGCACCGTGGGGGGCCCGATCGGGCCCCCCACCCGCGGGCAGGCAGGGACTTATATATATGCCCATATGCCTGCCCGTGCCATTCTGCCGACGTATATCGTCGTGCGGCGGTCGGCAAGTGGTTAAAGCAACATTTTATTTTGCATTTTAGGGTAAATAAAGTCTTTTTGACCCCAGATCTCCTATTTAAGAGGTCCTGTCATTCTTTTTTTCTGTTGCAAGGGATGTTTACATTCCTTGTAATAGGAATAAAATTGACACTTTTAAAAAATAGAAGGTAAAATAAATAACAAATGTGCCCCGTCCTATCGACCTTGCGTGCAGAAACGAATGCATACGTGAGAGTGGTGTTCAAACGACACATGTGAAGTATTACCACGATCACCACGATTACCACGATCATTAGAGTGAGAGGAATAATTCTAGCCCTAGACCTCCTCTGTAACTCCTCCTCTGTAACTCAAAACATGCAACCTGTTGAATTTTTTAAACATCGCATATGGAGATTTTTAAGGGTAAAAGTTTGTCGCCATTTCACGAGCGGGCATAACTTTGAAGTGTAACATGTTGGGTATCAATTTACTCGGCGTGACATCATATTTCACAATATAAAAAAGGGATAACTTTACTGTTGTCTTATTTTTTAATTCAAAATAGTGTATTTTTTCCCAAAAAAGTGTGCTAGTAAGACCGCTGCACAAATATGGTGTGACAGAAAGTATTGCAACCACCGCCATTTTATTCTCTAAATGTAATTTTCTTTTTTTTTTTTTTTCAAATCTTTTATTTATTTCAAGAAAGCACAAAAATACAAAGCACGCATAGTCACATAGTTAGTAAGGTTGAATAAAGACACCAGTCCATCCAGTTTTTCGTAATTTCTCTAGATATGTCAGAGTGAAAAAATGATAACAATTGTATCAAGCAAATATCAGTCATCTAAATTGTATCATTCAAGATATTGATATATATATTACATGATGGCCATGCCTACTCTGCCTAACCGACATCTAATCATCCTACATTATTTCTCTATGCATTATATGTACATTCCATCCTATTATAACCTGTTTTCCTTTGCTACTATACTACTATACCCCCAAAAAAAAAGAGAATCAAAAAAGGGGGGGGGGGATAGAAGAAAGGGGGGAAGGGGGGAAGATAGAAGAACTATAATTTAGGTTGGGCAAGGGGAGGGATAATGAAAGAGATGGAGGAGGTAAGCACGCTCTCCTCGAGATATTGCTCAGACCTATAAGGTCCATTTATATCCCACAATTTCTTCTAATTAGCCCCATAATATTACGTTTATTTAGTCTACCTTATTGCTTTCAAACAGAGCCCGTCCCTCATCCGAGAAAATATACTGTTCATAGAGGTCCATGTCTTAACATAGCATTCTTTTTGATGACGCTTAGTAAGAATTAAGTCCTCCAATTTCTTAATTTCCTCTAACTTTTTAAACCACATACCTATAGATGGTGCTTGTGTAGATTTCCAGTATAGAGGAATAGATGCCTTAGCTGCATCAAGGAGATGATGGAGAACTGATTTTTTTGTACGTTTTACTTGGAATATTAGATGCATGGAGCAAAAAAAAAGGGCGGATAATTCGGAATTCTATATTCTGTAAGTTTCTGAGCTACATGTTGAATCGTCGCCCAGTAATATTCTAATTTTGGACATAGCCAGAAGATATGGAGGATTGTACCCTTATCTTCCTGGCATCGATAAAGAGGGGTATATCTTTTTCAATTTCACGGGAGTTTGATCCCATCTGGTAACAACTTTAAAGTTTGTCTCCTGTATCTTAGTGCATATAGAAGACCCTTGTGTAAAGCTAAGGATATTTTGCCATTGACATGGCGTAAACTTGTATCCAATATCTGTCTCCCACTAAGGCATGGATGCTGATAATCATCAGCTGACTTAATCAATAACAGGTATGTAGCCGATAAAGCATGGGGCAAGGGGCCCTCCTCTGGGCAATAGGTCTCATACCTGGTAAGATTCGGACTAAAACTATCCGGGGGGGGGCAATGAACGAAGAAAATGAATCAATTGAAGAGCTCTCCAGTGATCTAATCTAAAAGGGCCAGTTACATCCGTTAATTCTGACATTCTCTGTCACCTATTGTCAGTCAGAAAGTGTGATACCTGAAATTGACCATTTTGCCTTAATGAATAAAAGACTGGGTCCTGAATCCCTGATGGAACAGTGGGGGTTTCCCAATATCAGGTACAAAGGAGAGTAAATTGATAAAAGAGGGTACTTAGTAAAAAGTAATGAACATATTCGTGCCATCAGCCCCACAATCGGATGATTCTTTATATCGTTTGGCATTAACGAGTAGCATCAAGGTGCCCTAGTAAATAAGATTTTAGTTTGAGCTTCTTCCTGTCTTGGCCATAATTTAGTTGTTTAATGGCGATTCCAATCAATAAGCTTAGTTAAATGTATTACCTGTTGGTATTTCCGTATATCGGGAACTCCCAATCCCTCATATGTTTTTGATAGTGAAAGCTGTTGTCTTTTCAGTCTTGGTCATTTATGGGCCCAAATAAACTCAGAAAACATTGTTGCCACTTGATCTAAATATTTAGAGGGAATATCTATCTGTAATGCCTGTAGAAGATACAGAAATTTGTGAAGAATGCACATCTTAAAGATGTTGCACCTCCCAAACCAAGAATGTAATCTCGTATGCCATTTGTTTAGTAGAGTCCTTGTGTCTTTTAACAAAGGTAGAAAGTTTAGATCAAATATTTGAGACTTATTGGGGGGAATAGATGTCCCCAAGTATCTCAGGGCTGTCGTCATCCACTTGAATTTAAAACTATTCTGAAGTTTTGCAAGCTGAGAGTAACTTATGTCCACCCCCATCACCTCCGACTTATTAAAATGAATCTTCAAATTTGATATAGTACCATATCTATAGAATTCACAAAGAAGAATTGGTAAGGAAATCGTAGGATTTGTAAGTGAGAACATCATATCATCCGCATATTCGGATACCTTCTGTTGGGTGTCCCCTATCTTCACTCCACCTATATCTGAATTTAATCGGACCATACAAAGAAAAGGAAAATAGGAGTGGTGATAGGGGGCAGCCTTGTCTTGTGCCGTTCTATGTAATTTTCTTGCAAACAAAAATTTTTTTACTTGTATACAACAAGTTTGAAAAATAGGCCTGGTCTTAAAGTGGTTAAAATTAAACATATAGTAACAATTTTATAATAAAATGCAATTATAAAACAGTCAATTCCAATCACTGCAGTAATTTATACAACATCGTCTTTCCGCTCAATGCGTTTCTTGGACATGGCCTCTTCATCAGGAGATAAAATACTTTTGTTGCTGCCATCTAAATAAGGTGGCAGATATAGGGAGATACTGTATATTGTGCTAACCAAAAAACAAGTGAAAAGGAAA
This sequence comes from Lithobates pipiens, assembly GCF_037356315.1. Classification (NCBI taxonomy): domain Eukaryota; kingdom Metazoa; phylum Chordata; class Amphibia; order Anura; family Ranidae; genus Lithobates; species Lithobates pipiens. The sequence continues at coordinate 187,353,382 of NW_027507785.1, read as the reverse complement.
AAAGCAGCTACACACGAATGTGACCAAATTCATATAAACAGAAAAACAATAATGTAGCGCTAAAAAAGAAATACATAAATGTGAAGAGTGATGGACCCAAGATAGAGTCCAAATAATGAACAATAAAATAAGTCTTTAAAGTTTGTGAGGCTCAAACTTGAAACTCATATAAGGTATTTCATACAGTGTATAAACCAATGAAGTTCAAAAATGGTGTTTCGCTCACTATATAGACCAACGAAATCGCAGAAATAACTTGCTTCGATGACATCAAAGTAAATAAGAAATGGGTACTCTTACCGGAACCACTGGACCTGTGCGTGAACCCTAGGTCATACAGGCATGCAAGGATGGAACATCAATGGAACCACGTAGGCCTATCTGTCAATGGAGGGACTGTAAATCCTCAAACCGGCACGGGAAAGGTTTGCATCCTCACAGGCACTCCGATCTTCTTCCCAAAGATCCGAATAAACGGCAACAGAAGAGACTCCCAGCCAATAGTTTGGCAAAATATGAAGCCAAACTCATAAAGGGATCATATGTAAAATGAAAAAGAAAAACAGCGTCCCATAGTGTAGGTTGAAAAAATTTATAAATAGCTGTTTATTGACACAAAACCAGTGTAAAACAAAAAAATGAAATTTAACTAAAAAGGCGGGATCACATGTTAAAAAGCAATACAGGGAACATGACAACCTCGTCCTACGCATTTCGTCCCATAGGACTTCAAAAGGGGCATCTAACTGTTCCCCTGTATTGCTCATAAATATATAACTAGTTACAAGAACTAAACACCAATTACAGATTGAATTGTTCAATTAGTAATAAAACCCGTGAAAAGCGGGCAAAAAGCCAGCGAAAGCGAGTCAAAACCATAAATATGTGAATCTGCCAATCAGCTACCAGGACATTGCCATGTCCCGTTCTTAGTTGTCCAATCAGAAAAAAAAGAAAAATACGTCTTTTGCCCACTTTTTCACAGGTTTTTCATGTGTGGACCTCAGCCTCTCATTTTCTATGATAGGCTGGTGGCCAAATTTTGATTTCTCGGTGGTTTGATATGTGAACACTGATTGGCCCCCCCGACTGGAGAGCATGATATGGCTATACCATGTGAGTAGTATCGTCCTATTGGGGAAGGTTTTATTACTAATTGAACAATTCAATCTGTAATTGCTGTTTAGTTCTTGTGATTAGTTATATATTTATGAGCAATACAGGGCAACAGTTAGATTCCCTTTTTTAAGTCCTATGGGACGAAACGCGTAGGACGAGGTTGTTATGTTCCCTGTATTGCTTTTTAACATGTAATCACGCTTTTTATGTTACATTTCATTTTTTTGTTTACGCTGATTTTATGCCAATAAACAGCTACAGTATTTATACATTTTTTCAACCTACACTATGGGAAGCTGTTTTTCTTTTTCATTTTATGAGTTTGTCTTCATTTTTTGCCAAACTGTTGGCTGGGAGTCTCTTCTGTTGCCGTTTATTCGGATCTTTGGGAGAAGATTGGAGTGCCTGTGAGGATGCAAACCTTTCCCGTGCCGGTTTGAGGATTTACAGTCCCTCCATTGACAGATAGACCTACGTGGTTCCATTGATGTTCCATCCTTACATGCCTGTATGACCTAGTGTTCACGCACAGGTCCAGTGGTTCCGGTAAGAGTACCCATTTCTTATTTACTTTGATGTCATCAAAGCAAGTTATTTCTGCGATTTCGTTGGTCTATATAGTGAGCGAAGCACCATTTTTGAACTTTTCATTGGTTTATACACTGTATGAAATACCTTATTTGAGTTTCACGTTTGAGCCTCACGAACTTTAAAGACTTATTTTATTGTTCATTATTTGGACTCTATCTTGGGTCCATCACTCTTCACATTTATGTATATCTAAATAAGGTGACAAGATTTGTTTTAAATAAATACTGTATTTATCGGCATATAACATGCACAGGCGTACAACACACACCTTCATTTTAGGAGGGAAGTTTCAGGATTTTTTTTTTAATTTAATATAGAGAACTTTGAAGTAAAATAAGGGTCAGTGTCCATCGATGCAGCCTCACCATTGCCCATATGCAGCCTGATCAATGGCATCTGCAGCCTCACAATTGCCCATCAATGCAGCTTGATCAATGTCCACCTGCAGCCTCACAATTGCCCATCAATGCAGCCTGATCAATGTCCATCTACAGCCTCACAATTGCCCATCAATGCAGCTTGATCAATGCCCATCAATGCATCTTGATCAATGCCCATCTGCAGCCTGATCAATGCCCATATGCAGCCTCACCTCAGATTACTGCTGCCTTGAAGGGGTCAGGGAGGTGGGGGCAGGACAAGCGCTGTCAGATTACATACAGCGAGAATCTCCTGTTTACTCGGCGTCCTCTTTAATATAAAGTCCTGCCTCCTGGACCAGCTCCTATGATAGACAGATAGACATGATAGATAGACATGATAGACAGGTCCAATGCTGGCCCAGGAGAGGGGACTTCCTATTACCGAGGCCGCTGAGTAAGCAGGAGATTCTCACTGTATATAATCTGATGGCGCTCGTGCCGCCCCCTCCCCGTTCCCTTCTAGGCAGCCCAAATTGCAGTATTGGCTTATTACACGCACACACTATTTTTCAAGGTGAAAAAGGGCATGTTATATGCCAATAAATACAGTAATCATTTCAATATACATTAGTTTCACACATGATACTATACTTCCTCCCAAAGACGTGGTATGCACCCAGGTATTTCTCTCATGGTTCAACTGTACATAGCAGGGTAACCTTCTCCCCCTTTCTGTTCTTCCTCCTCCAACATCCAACCTCCAATATAATTTATCCATTGATCTATTTATTGGTTTCATTAGTTTTATTAATTTTCATGTACTATCAGTACTAGATAGAGGCTTCAGCATTATGTATGTGTTTATATTCCATTGACTCTTAATTGTTGGCAGACTTTCTAAAGCTAATTTACATTGAAAGCTACAACCTTTCTGTGTATATGGGGAATGGGGGCCATCATCAATGGTTATACTGATTGTCCCCCCCCACCACTCATACATATGATAATCCATGGATATACTCACTGTATTATAGCTAATGATGTATACCCCCCTCCCTGGGGCCTACAGCAAGAGCTAAAATGCACATACCTTGGTTCTAAAGATCAACCTATAATTTAAACACAGTATTTACCTTTTATATTGCAGCCATAACATTTGAAAGAACATTTAAGTCACTCCTGCTATTATGATGAAACAGGGAGGTGATCCATTAGGCAGATAGTTGATAAGTAACCTCCTTTCATTGGTTTAATTTAGGTTCCTTATATTGAGTTTATTTAATAATAACAATTTAGATGTACCGGTAATTCCTCACATTGAGTCTATAAAAAAAGACTAATAGTGATAATAATAGTGCTATAATAGTGATAACAGTAATAATAATAGTATTAATAATAATCCTGGAGTTAAAAATACAGACCTATCACAAAAAAAATAGAGGGGAAGTTGATGCTGATTATAGGTATTTGAAACACAGCAAAATCCAAAATTAGTTGATGCTGGTTATTAAGGATGAGCGAACACTCCCTGGTTCGGTTTGCACCAGAACATACCAAACAGGCAAAAAATTTGGAAGAACACACAAACACCGTTAAAGTCTTGATGGAATGGAACAATGGAACACGAACATGAAAAATCAAAAGTGCTAATTTTAAAGGCTTATATGAACGTTATTGTCATAAAAAGTTTTTGGGGATCTGGGTCCTGCCCCAGGGGACATGTATCAATGTAATTTTTTTTAAACTGATGTTTTTTGGGAGCAGTGATTTTTTAATGCTTAAAGTGAAACAATAAAAATAAAATATTCCTTTTAATATCGTGCCTGGTGGGCGTCTATGGTATGCCTGTAAAGTGGTGCATTTTTCCCATATTTAGAACAGTACCAATGCAAAATTAAATTTCTAAAGGAAAAACTGTCATTTAAAACTGATCGTGGCTGTAATGAATTGTTGGATCTCGGAAATATGGATAAAACTCATTGAAAAAGGGGCAATGGCCCCCCTTCCGTTCATTACCAGGCCCTTTGGGTCAGGTATGAATATTAAGGGGAACACGGAACCAAAATTAAAATTGCATGGGAGTCCCCCTAAAATCCATACCAGGCCCTTCAGGTCTGATATGGAAATTAAGGGGAACCCTGCGCCAAATAAAAAAAATGGCATAGGGGTCCCCCCAAAATCCATACCAGACCCTTATCCAAACACGCAACCTGGCAGGCCACAGGAAAAGAGGGGGGCGAGAGAGCAGCCCCCCTCCTGAACTGTACCAGTCCACATGCCCTCAACATGGGGAGGGTGATTTGGAGTAGCCCCAAAAGCACCTTGTCCCCATGTTGATGGGGACAAGGGCCTCATCCTCGCAACACTTGCCCAGTGGTTGTGGGGGTCTGTGGGCAGGAGGCTTATCAGAATCAAGAGTCCCCCTTTAGCAAGGGGACCCCCAGGTCATGCAGCCTGAAAAATAAAAAAAGTCGCAAATGTTCCACCTCCATGGGAGGCTCCCACCGACTGATGCTTCTTCTGGGTGACAGTTCTTATATAGCTGAGGGCGGGGCCACCCAGTGATGTAGACAGGTGACCCTTGCCCCCTCTGATGCCACGGGCCTTCCCGTCAGTTTGGCCATGCCTGGGTGGGTGGAGGTCTGCCCATCCCTCCTCCTTGTTCCCAGTATGCCAGAGTGCTGAGCGGAGAGTAATGCCCATCTATTCATGCGCAATTACATTATGCGCCATTCCAAATGAAGCAGTGCAGCCATCTTGGTAAAGGTCTGGCATTTGGATTAATTATTCTGGCCGCCGGACCTCAGATGGGATCAATTGAGAGGATAATTAGGTTCACAAATATAGCAGGGAATATCTCAGGGTCTCTCTCCCACCTCTAAAGCATGCAAACAGGCTGGTGAACTGTCTGGCAGCAGCAAACCATTACATGTATGATTTTTTTAAAGGGATGCCTTCCTAAGCAACAAACGTCATTAATAATTAATGGTTGATTTATTCCCTGTCCACTTTGCAGACTGCGCTAATATCTGCTTAAATGAGACAGCGTAGGGTTGTTAATTTTGGATTTTGCTGTGTTTCAAATACCTATAATTAGCATCAACTTCCCCTCTCTTTTCTTTGAGGTAGGTCCGTTTTAATTTTGGCTAATTCATTTTTACTTAAAGTTAATGACGTTTGGTAAAGCCATGCTATTCTGTATTGTTAACTTCAGGATTGTTATTAATACTATTATTATTACTGTTATCGCACTATTATCACTATTGTTCTTTTTTATAGACTCAATGTGACACGTTGGGCCCAATTTGGACATTTTCACTTAGGGGTGTACTCACCTTTGCTGCCAGTGGTTTAGACATTAATGGCTGTGTGTTGAGTTATTTTGAGGGGACAGCAAATTTACACCGTTATACAAGCTGTACACTCACTACTTTACATTGTAGCAAAGTGTCATTTCTTCAGTGTTGTCATATGAAAAGAGCTAATAAAATATTTACAAAAATGTGAGGGGTGTACTTTTGTGAGATACTGTGTGTATATATATATATATATATATATATATATATATATATATATATATATATATATATATATATATATATATATATAAATTCAGGTCAGAAGTGAAGAGAGCTCGATAGGCTTTATAAAGGCCTAGTCATGCTTCTGTCATCCAGGGTCCAGCACGCCCAGTTTTCTTGAAAAGAGGCAATACGGTCTGATTTCCAGGCACTGGCCAGAGATCTCCTGGCAGCAGTTAGACATGATTGAGGAAGATTTGAAGCTTTCTTGGTCATTTATCCACCCAATGCCGAAAAGATCTATCCCTGTAATAGAGGCAATAAAGGTGAATATCTCTCCAGAAAACTGAAATCTTTGGGCAGTACCACCAGATATGGCCAATGGATCCTATACACTGAGATTTCCTACAGGTAGGATTTTTATAACAGAAAAGACCCTAGTGGTCTCTTCTGTTATAAATGTCCCCCTGTCTGTCAGTGTTAATGTGATCTGAGTGTGGGAATGTGCATCTTTAACCACATTTACATCCGGCTCTGTGTGCTACAGTGAAGTTACTCCCATGCGCATGCACAGGAGTGAGGTCACCGCAGCCCGGCCATGCTGAAGATACAGAATGCTGAAGGACTGGATGAAGATGGTGGGGACCTGGGGCAACAGTGGCAGCAGAGCACTGGATAGCTTTCTTCGCAGGCAAGTCTGTCATAATGTACTAGTATGTGGTGCAGAGCTATGCAATCACGTGATCACATATAAACAAAGCTGTCATTAATGAATCTTATTCATAACAGCTCTGCATCCTATACTAGTGAAATGTGATTGGCCCACAATTATCACATGGTACCTGGGTCAATCACAGCACACTGTACCATGTAATTAGCTGCAGCCAATCACAGTAAGCCCTTGTACACACGGTCGGAGAATCCGTCGGAATGTGTCCTATCGGACCGTTTTGTCGGATAATCCGACTGTGTGTGGTATGCATCGGACTGTTTCCGTCGGAATATCCGTCGGACCAAATTTTCCAACTTGCTGGAAATATTTTCAGACAAACTGGTCTGATCGGACATACTCCGATCATGTGTAGAGAATTCCGATCGGACCAAGTGCCATGCATGCTCAGATCAAATTCCTACATCAAAGCTATTGGCTACTAGCCTGAACGTAGTCCCATCGTAATGAAATTACGTCATCACGTTCTGAACGATCGGATTTTCCGACAACTTTGTCCGACCGTGTGTATGCAACAGTTTCGGACAAGATCCGTCGGACAAAATCCAACAGACAAAATCCGACGGATTTGTTTGTCGGAATCTCCGACCGTGTGTACAAGGGCTAACAGCAAACAAAGTGTAAGAAAGAGAAAAATATACTGATTCCCCCCTCCCCTTTCCAGAGTAGTACATTGCTCCTTTGGTGCCACTGACCTACTCTGATGAAACTATGTAAAAAAAAAAAAAAAAAATGTAAAAAAAGTTTCAAAAATTTTTATTTTTTTATTTTTTAACATACTGTCACCAGTCAATGTCCCTGACCACTGCTACATTAATCATATGATGACACTGTACTGCACTGGTGACAGTATGAGAAAACACAATTGTGAAAACAAAAAACAAATTAACCTCCTCCCCACCTCCTCCGAAAGATGGCTACAGCACGGGCCTAAATTTCCAGGAGGGCATCCATGTACGTCCTCTTGAGCATGCACCACTTGCCACCTATCAGTGCCCATCAGTACCTTATCATTAGTGCCTCCATGTGATTGTTGAGATGTCAGATGTAGTGATCTTTTGCAGAAGCCATTTATCAACTAAAAAATAGTCTATTTGAGAATAAGAGTTATGGGTTGAGGAGAAGAAGGTATAGACCTGCTCAGAAGTGTGATGACATCGCCAGAAATCAAACAGGTCGTTGGTATGTAAGAAGTTGCTCAAAGAAGATTCATAACATTTGCCCGGGTTGGAGGTATCCAGATGATAATTGGGCACGATATTAAATCGTTGTACGTGTCTGAAAAAAAAACAATGTAAAAAATAAAACAAACAGATGATTAGTTGCAGCAGAGAAGAAGAACAACAAACTGCACTGAGTAATAAGGAGATTTAAGTCCAGTAGGTTAAATCACTGGTGCTGCAGGGCCTGGACGGGGGAGGGGGGGTAGCATCTTAAGCCTCTTTTAAAAAAAGGTCTAAGGGAGATCACTAAGGCCTATGTGTCTTTTTTTATGCATTTTGCCAAGGGGGTAACACCTTTCCAGGAGGTCTAAAGGAGCTTGTAGGTGGGGGATTATGCCCCGGGAGTGCAAAAGCACCAAGTCCTCTTCTACTGAGGTAACTTGATTTGGCTAAGAGCTCCTTGATTTGAAAAAAATGGATTCTCATGCGCACATCCCTAGAAACTATATCTGGCAGATGTGAGGGCCTGGAAAGGTGGTGTATGCCATCAATGGTTAATTCCATGGGTGTAGCATCAGGGAGCAAAGTAGTAAAAATTTCCTTTGGCGTAATACTTTAAGTCTGTTGGCAAGACTGTTTCTGGAACTCCACAGAGTCAGTACTTCAGGTGTGAAAATTGATCACACCTGAAGTACTGACGGCCTATCTTCTTGAGACCCTAACATGCCAGAAAAATACAAATACCCCCCAAATGACCCCTTTTTGGAAAGAAGACATTCCAGTGTATTTAGTAAGAGGCATGGTGAGTTTTTTGAAGTTGTAATTTTTTCCCACAATTCTTTGCAAAATCAAGATTTTTTTTCTTTTTTTTTTATTCACAAAATTGTCATATTATGAGGTTATTTCTCACAAACAGCATATGCATACCACAAATTACACCCCAAAACACATTCTGCTATAACTCCAGAGTATGGCGATACCACATGTGTAAGACTTTTACACAGCGTGGCATACAGAGTCCCAACATGCAGAGGCTTTCTGGAGCACCCAGGACACTTCTGACATTTCTCTCCTACAGAAAAATCATCATTTATTTGCTAGACAAATACATAGAACCCCAAAATATTATGTATGTTTTTTTTAGCAAAGACCCTAGAAAATACAATGGCGGTCGTTGCAACTTTTTATCTTGCACGGTATTTGTGCAGTAATTTTTCTAACGCATTTTTTTTTGTGCTTAAAACAAAACAGTAAATTTAGTCCAATGTTTTTGCATAAGGTGAAAGATAAAGTTACGCCGAGTAAATAGATACCTAACATGTCACCCTTCAAAATTGCACACACTCGTGGAATGGAGCCAAACTTCACTACTTAAAAATCCCCATACGTGTTTTGAGTTACAGAGAGGATCTAGGGCCAAAATTATTGCTCTCGTGCTAACGTTCACAGCAATACCTCATATGTGTGCCTTGAACACCATTTTCATGTGTGGGCGGGACTTACGTATGCGAGCACACAGGGACAGAGGCACTTTAAAATGTATTTATTTATTTTTTATTGTTCATTTTACTTTAGTTTTAAACTTTTTCCCCCAAAAATAAATGTTTTGATCTCTTTACACTGAGATATAGGGCCATCTCCCCTCTAGGCTGGGAAGCCTGAAATAAAATAAAAAAAAAGGTCCTGGCTTCGATCGGAGCAGTGAGTCAATAGAAGCACCGGAGGGTGACGGGGGATGTCCCCTCTCGCCTCCCGTAAGAACGATCAAGCAGCGGAACAGCAGCTATGATCATCCTTATTAGGGATGAGCTTGATGTTTGAGTTGAACATACGTTCGACTAGAACATCGGCTGTTCGCACGTTCGGCAAATACCGAACGTTATGGGCCGTTCGTGATAAATTCGCATGGCGCTCACGGCCCACAATGCACTGCGCCATCGCAGTGCATTGCTGGCTCATGATTGGATAAGCATGCACTGTGACCCCGCATGCTTGGCCAATCACAGCACTGGCAGCGAGGAGAGCCATGATTGGCCACAGGCAGGATGCCTGTGGCCAATCATTGCTCAGGCTGTGTAGTACACTCCCCACAGTATGTAAGGCCGCCAGCGTGGCGGCCTTGTATAGTGTGTTGGCGTCTGTAGGAGTTAGTGGGTGTTCTCTGTGTACCTTCAACACAGTATACACCGTTTGTTATCGGCCGATTTAGCGTTCTTGCTCTTCTGTAATTGAGCTTTTAGGAATCTGCAGGAGTTTGTGGGTGTTGTCTGCGTGCCCTGACCGCAGTATACACCATTATAGCCTCCAGCACAATATACACCTGTATCTACCCTTTATTGCTGTTCTCTAATAGAGCCATCTGCAGGGCTTAGTGGTTGTTGTGTGACTCCATTACAGTATACCCCTTTATCTCTGGTGTTCTATAATAAAGGCATCTGCAGGAGTTAGTGGGTGTTGTGTGCGTGCCCTGACCGCAGTATACACCATTATATCCACCTATATAGCTAGCTATATTGCTCTTCTGTAATAGAGCTTTCAGTCAGTTGTAGGAAATTGTGCGTGTTGTCTGCGTGCCCTGACCGCAATATACACAATTATATCCACCTATATAGATAGCTATATTGCTCTTCTGTAATAGAGCTTTCAGTCAGTTGTAGGAGATTGTGCGTGTTGTCTGCGTGCCCTGACCGCACTATACACCATTATATCCACCTATATAGATAGCTATATTGCTCTTCTGTAATAGAGCTTTCAGTCAGTTGTAGGAGATTGTGCGTGTTTTCTGCATGCCCTGACTGTACTATACACCATTATATCCACCTATATAGCTAGCTATATTGCTCTCCTGTAATAGAGCTTTCAGTCAGCTGTAGGAGATTGTGGGTGTTGTCTGTGTGCCCTGACTAGGGCTGTTCGCCCGTTCGGCGAATTCCGAACGTTATGGGCCGTTGGCGCCAAATTCGTGTGGTGCTCACGGCCCACAATGCACTGCGTCATCGTAGTGCATTGCTGGCTCATGATTGGCCAAGCATGCACTGTGACCCCGCATGCTTAGCCAATCACAGCGCTAGCAGCGAGGAGAGCCATGATTGGCCACAGGCAGGATGCCTGTGGGCAATCATAGCTCAGGCTGTGTAGTACACGCCCCACACTATATAAGGCCGCCAGCGCGGCGGCCTTGTGTAGTGTGTTGGCGTCTGAAGCAGTTAGTGGGTGTTCTGTGTACCTTCAACACAGTATACACCGATCATTATTGGCCGATTTTCGATCTTGCTCTTCTGTAGTGGTTGTTGTCTGCGTGCCCTGACCGCAGTATACACCACTATATTCACCTCACCTATATAGCTAGTGATCTATCTTTTATAATAGAGCTTGCAGTCAGTAGTGTTAGGAGCTTGTGCGTGCTGTCTGCGTGCTCTGTACCCAGTACACACCGCTATATCCACCTACATAGCTCTTCTCTATTTGAGCCATCTGCAGGAGTTATTGGAAGTTGTGTGTGCCTCCAGCACAGCACAGTATACATCTGTATATACCCCTTTATCTCTGGTGTTCTATAATAAAGGCATCTGCAGGAGTTAGTGGGTGTTGTGTGCCTCCAGCACAATATACACCTGTATCTACCCTTTATTGCTGTTCTCTAATAGAGCCATCTGCAGGGCTTAGTGGTTGTTGTGTGACTCCATTACAGTATACCCCTTTATCTCTGGTGTTCTATAATAAAGGCATCTGCAGGAGTTAGTGGGTGTTGTGTGCGTGCCCTGACCGCAGTATACACCATTATATCCACCTATATAGCTAGCTATATTGCTCTTCTGTAATAGAGCTTTCAGTCAGTTGTAGGAGATTGTGTGTGTTGTCTGCGTGCCCTGACCGCACTATACACCATTATATCCACCTATATAGCTAGCTATATTGCTCTTCTGTAATAGAGCTTTCAGTCAGTTGTAGGAGATTGTGTGTGTTGTCTGCGTGCCCTGACCGCACTATACACCATTATATCCACCTATATAGATAGCTATATTGCTCTTCTGTAATAGAGCTTTCAGTCAGTTGTAGGAGATTGTGCGTGTTGTCTGCGTGCCCTGACCGCACTATACACCATTATATCCACCTATATAGCTAGCTATATTGCTCTTCTGTAATAGAGCTTTCAGTCAGTTGTAGGAGATTGTGCGTGTTGTCTGCGTGCCCTGACTGTACTATACACCATTATATCCACCTATATAGCTAGCTATATTGTTCTCCTGTAATAGAGCTTTCAGTCAGCTGTAGGAGATTGTGGGTGTTGTCTGTGTGCCCTGACTAGGGCTGTTCGCCCGTTCGGCGAATTCCGAACGTTATGGGCCATTGGCGCCAAATTCGTGTGGTGCTCACGGCCCACAATGCACTGCGTCATCGCAGTGCATTGCTGGCTCATGATTGGCCAAGCATGCACTGTGACCCCGCATGCTTGGCCAATCACAGCGCCAGCAGCGAGGAGAGCCATGATTGGCCACAGGCAGGATGCCTGTGACCAATCATAGCTCAGGCTGTGTAGTATACGCCCCACATTATATAAGGCCGCCAGCGCGGCGGCCTTGTGTAGTGTGTTGGCGTCTGAAGCAGTTAGTGGGTGTTCTGTGTACCTTCAACACAGTATACACCAATCGTTATCGAGCGATTTTCGATCTTGCTCTTCTGTAGTGGTTGTTGTCTGCGTGCCCTGACCGCAGTATACACCACTATATTCACCTCACCTATATAGCTAGTGATCTATCTTTTATAATAGAGCTTGCAGTCAGTAGTGTTAGGAGCTTGTGCGTGCTGTCTGCGTGCTCTGTACCCAGTACACACTGCTATATCCACCTACATAGCTCTTCTCTATTTGAGCCATCTGCAGGAGTTATTGGAAGTTGTGTGTGCCTCCAGCACAGCACAGTATATATCTGTATATACCCCTTTATCTCTGGTGTTCTATAATAAAGGCATCTGCAGGAGTTAGTGGGTGTTTTGTGCCTCCAGCACAATATACACCTGTATCTACCCTTTATTGCTGTTCTCTAATAGAGCCATCTTCAGGGCTTAGTGGGTGTTGTGTGACTCCATTACAGTATACCCCTTTATCTCTGGTGTTCTATAATAAAGGCATCTGCAGGAGTTAGTGGGTGTTGTGTGCCTCCAGCACAATATACACCTGTATCTACCCTTTATTGCTGTTCTCTAATAGAGCCATCTGCAGGGCTTAGTGGGTGTTGTGTGACTCCATTACAGTATACCCCTTTATCTCTGGTGTTCTATAATAAAGGCATCTGCAGGAGTTAGTGGGTGTTGTGTGCCTCCAGCACAATATACACTACCCAACTGCTGTTTTACCCAACTCCCTTCAGGCCATTACCATGTCTGGAAGGCCGCAAGGAGAGGCAGACAGGCGCGAGCCGATAGAAGAGGGCAAGCAGGCTCTGTGTCTAGAGACAACAGTGCTGGTCGTGGACGCAGTGCATTGTCATCAGCACGTGGACATGGGACACGCTAGTCCTTCTTTTCGGCAGCTGGACATATTGAACCACAACATGCCAACGACTTGGTAGAGTGGATGACCAAGCCCTCTTCATCCTCCTTATCCTCTCTCACCCAGTCTCAGGGTACTAGCAAAGCAGCTGCTAACGCATCGTCTTCCCTCGTCTCAATGTCATCATCAGTGACTCCTTCCCTAGACCCAACACGTCCTCCCGAGGAGTCTCCTGAACTCTTTGAGAACAGTGTTGGGTTCATGCTTCAGGAGGATGCCCAGTGTTTTGTAGGCTCTGATGATGACACTCAGCTAGAGGAAGGCAGTAGCGTGAATGCAGAGAGAGGGGATGCTCAAGAAGGACAGCAATCTGGCAGTCATGTTCCACAAGCTGCAGCATATTGCCAGGTTTGCTACAGCGATGAAGAGGGAGGGGATGATGAGGGCACTGACTCCACGTGGGTGCCCGGTAGGAGAGAGGAGGAGGAGGAGGTGGAGGAGGAGGCACATGTCCAACGAGGCAGGATGCCCTCCGAGGGCCAGCTTAGGGGCAGCACACCGACTGAATCACACCGCAGAGCTCCGCCTGTGCAGGGCACTGCCTCTGCGCGTTATTCTAAAAGTTCTTTGGTGTGGGACTTTTTTGAGATGAGTGCATCAGATCGCACCGCTGCTATTTTCAACATATGTCTCAAGCGTATCTCACGTGGCCAAAACATCAGCCGCTTGGGCACCACATGCTTGACCAGACATATGTTGACCTGCCATGCAGCTCGTTGGCAAGCGTACCCCAAAGAACAAAGCGGACCTCTCCTTGCTCCTCATCAGCTGGCATCTCCAACCCCACTAGACCTTCAGTCCTCTCTGAAACCTGCTCTGAGAGGAATGATGGTGTAGAATTAGGTGTGTCACAGCCAAGTGCTTCCGGGCACTCTGCTAGCAGTACACCCACGTCCGATTATAGCAGGCAAATATCCCTGCCCCAGCTGCTGGACCGGCGAAAGAAGTTCACTCCCAGCCATCCACATGCCCAGCGGTTGAATGCTAGCTTGGCTAAATTGCTAGCACTTCAACTGCTGCCTTTTCAGTTGGTAGACTCGGCCCCCTTCCGTGAGTTTGTACAATGTGCGGTTACTCAGTGGCAGGTCCCCAATTGCCACTTTTTCTCACGGAAGGCGATTCCAGCTCTCTACCGGCATGTGTAAGGCCATGTCCTTGCCTCGCTGGACAGGGCGGTCAGCAGTAAGGTGCATGGACAGGGATGTTACCTGTCTTTCACGCCCATTGGGTCACTCTTCTGGCAGCTGGGAAGGATGCAGGACAAGGTGCAGTAGTGTTGGAAGTTGTTCCGCCACCACGCCTCCAAAATGTTACTATTGGTTGTGACACACCTCTCTCCTCCACCCCCTCCTCTTCTTCTTCCTCCATGGCCTCTTCCAGTGCTCTGTCCTCAGAACCAGCGGTGCTCCGTAGGTGTTCCAGGGGCTACGCAAGTACGCAGGCAAAACGATGCCATGCCGTGCTTGTGCTGGTTTGTTTGGGGGACAGGAGCCACACTGGGGCGGATGTTTTGTCAGCTCTGCAGGGGCAGGCTGAGAGGTGGTTGATGCCACGCCAGCTTAAGCCAGGAATGGTGGTTTGCGACAATGGCACCAACCTCCTCTCCGCCCTCCGACAGAGACAACTGACCCATGTGCCCTGTGTGGCTCACGTCCTTAACCTGGCGGTGCAGCGGTTCTTGGGCAGGTACCCCGGCTTACAGGATGTCCTGAAGCAGGCCAGGAAAGTCTGTGTGCATTTCCGCCGATCATTTAATGCCTGTGCTCGGCTGGCTGAGCTCCAAAAGGAGTTGAACCTGCCCAAGAACCGCCTTATATGTGACAGGCCCACCAGGTGGAACTCAACGTTGGCCATGCTGCAGCGGCTGCACACGCAGCAGAGGGCCATCAATAAGTACCTGTGCGACTACGGCACCAGGACAGGGTCAGGGGAGCTCGGTTTTTTCTCACCACACCAGTGGGGCATGATCAGGGATGCATGCACTGTCCTGTCACCGTTTGAGGAGGCCACAAGGATGGTGAGCAGTGACAGTGCATGCATCAGTGACACTGTACCTCTTGTCCACCTCTTGGAGTATACGCTGCATGGAATAATGGACAGGGCACTTGAGGCAGAACAGAGGCAGGAAGAGGAGGACTTCCTTGCCTCTCAAGGCCCCCTTTATCCAGACAGTGTTCCTGCTGTGCCACCCATCACACAGGAAGAGGATGAGGAGGAGGAAGAGGAGGAGGAGGATGATTGTGTCAGCATGGAGGTGGAGGCTGGCACTCAGCATTAGCAGCAGCAGCAGCAGCAGTCTTGTAGGGATGATTTACAGTCCCAAGAAACACGTGGACTTGTACGCCGCTGGGAGGAGGTAGCTGCGGATCATGTTGTCCTTAGTGACCCAGAGGACTCCGGACCGAATGCCTCAGCTAACCTACGCTGCATGGCCTCCCTGATCCTGCAAAGCCTGCGGAAGCATCCTCGTATTCTTTGGATCAAGGAGAGGGACCATTACTGGCTGGCCACTCTCCTTGATCCACGGTACAAGGGTAAGGTTGCTGACCTTATCTTGCCATCGCAGAGGGAGCAGAGGATGAGACATCTCCCGGAGGCCTTGCAGAAAGGTCTGTGCAACGCGTTCCCAGAGACTGGGAGATTACGAACTCCTGGTCCTGGACAACGTGCTGCTGAGGCGTCAGTCAGAAGGAGCGGTGGAGAAGGTGGCCGACTGACTGATGCTTTCAGACAATTTTCTAGTCCGCAGCCCCAAGGTATGATCGGTTCCAGCAACCATCGCCAGCGTCTGATTTACATGGTGCAGGAATACCTAGGGGCAAGGTCAGACTTGGACACCTTTCCAACCGAAAATCCTCTGGCTTACTGGGTCTTGAGGATGGATCAATGGCCAGAGCTTGCACAGTATGCAATTGAGCTACTGGCCTGTCCTGCATCCAGCGTTCTTTCGGAACGCACCTTCAGTGCTGCTGGTGGCTTTGTTACCGATCACAGGGTGCGCCTGTCCACCGAATCAGTTGATCGACTGTCCTTCATCAAGATGAATCAGTCTTGGATCACCCACAGCTACCAAGCACCTGAAGCTGATGTAACCGAATAATTTTTTTTTAAATATCACATCCCTTCAAGACTGCCTATGCTGATGCTGAGTGACTGTCCTGTTATGTTGATTGTTGATTGTCTATCCTCTTCCTCCTCCGCTGATATGTTGGAAGAACATTTCTGGTTCTGGGTGATGCCATCAGCTCAATTTTCTGCCCCTGTTTAACAGGGGCGTTTAATCACAATTTTTGATGCAATGCTTTGCAGCAGGGCTAATTCCTGCAATAAAAATAGAGTATATGGGAGAGGTTGCAGTGTGGTGGCACCAGCACCAGTGCCTAAGGCCCAATTTTTCTGCCCCTGTTTAACAGGGGCGTTTAAGTACAATTTTTGATGCAATGCTTTGCAGCAGGGCTAATTCCTGCAATAAAACTAGAGTATATGGGAGAGGTTGCAGTGTCGTGGCACCAGCACCAGTGCCTAAGGCCCAATTTTTCTGCCCCTGTTTAACAGGGACATGTAATTACAATTCTTGATATAATATTTCACAGGAGGGCCCGTTCCTGTGCCCACCCAGAGTAACTGTGAGGACTTATAGTGTTGTGGCACCAGCACCACAACCACCAAAGGTCAGGTTTTCTACCACTGTTCAACAATGGCATGTAATTACAATTCTTGATATAATCGTTCACAGCAGGGCGCTCCAGCGCCCACCAAGAGTCACTTTGAGGGCTTACAATGTTGTGGCAAAACCAACACCTTGTTCCGCCATTTCTGCAGAGCATATAGGGCAGGCCTCTACTTTCAAACATCCAACTTACAAACATCTCCTACTTGCAAACGCAAGGAGACAACAGCAAGTGAGATGAAAAAAAGATCTACGACAAAACAAATTATACAGGGGTGATAACCCTTCCCTATGTTTTCCAAAAAGCTTAAAAATAGTTTTTTTGACTGGAGCTACACTTTAAAAATGTACCAGTTGAAAATTACAAACAGATTCAACTTAACACAACAAACCTACACAGTCCCTGTCTTGTTTGCACCGCCTGTATACTGCTGTTCTGAGTATATAGGGCCTGGGGGCCACACGCATTTCCTTTTTTTAATATGGGTACTGGGTTCCCCTTAATATGCGTACAAGACCCAAAGGGGCTGGTAATGGGCAGGGAGGGCTACCCATGCCATTTTTCTCAATGATTTTCATCCATATTGCCTGAACCAGATATTACATTAAAAACGCAAGCAGTTTGAAATGACTTTTTTTTTCCATTAAATGTCATTTTGTGCAGGGACTGTTCTAAACACGGGAAACACGTGGCACTTCACAGGCATACTATAGACACCCCCCAGGCACGATATTTAAAGGAATATTTCACTTTTTTTTTCACTTTAATCATCATTAAAATCAGTGCTCCCGCCAAAACGTCCATTTTTAAAAACATTTTAGGCATTGAACCATGTCCCCTGGGGCAGGAGCCAGGTCCCCAAACCCTTTTTAGGACAGTATCTTGCATATTAGCCATTAAAATTAGTACTTTTTATTTCGAACGTTCGAGTCCCATAGACTTCAATGGGGTTCTAAAGTTCGTACGAATTTGCGGTCCGTTCGAAAGTTCTGATGTGAACCGAACCAGGGGGTGTTCAGCTCATCCCTAATCCTTATGATGTAGGGAATCGCCGGCTGAAAAAGCTGATATCTGAATGATGCCTGTAGCTGCAAGCATCATTCAGATATCCCTGCACAAAGTGAAGGACATCATATGATGGCTGGCGGGCAGGAAGTGGTTAAAATGCTTTTTTTTTTTTAGCACAAAGTTGTCCATTTATACAGTATTTCTAACACATAGCATGTACATACCAAAAATGACACCCCAAAATAGATTCTCCTACTCCTCCTGAGTACGGCAATACCAGAGTATGGCTGGGTATTGCAGGGTATCACCGAGTATGACTGGATTTTGCGGGGTATCACCAAGTATGGCTGGGTATTGCAGGATATCACTGAGTATGGCTGGGTATTGCTGGGTATTGCTGGGTATGGCTGGGTATTGCTGGGTATGGCAGTTTATGGCAGAGTATTGGCAGGGTATTGGCAGGGTATTGCAGAGTATTGGCAGGGTATTGCAGAGTATTGCTGGGTATTGCAGAGTATTGGCAGGGTATTACTGGGTATTGCAGAGTATTGGCAGGGTATTGCAGAGTATTGGCAGGTTATTGCAGAGTATTGCTGGGTATTGCTGGGTATTGCAGAGTATTGCTGGGTATTGCAGAGTATTGGCAGGGTATTTCTGGGTATTTCAGAGTATTGGCATGGTATTTCAGAGTATTGGCAGGATATTGGCAGGGTATTGCTGGGTATTGGCAGGGTATTGCAGAGTATTGGCGAGTATTGGCAGGGTATTGCTAGGTATTGCAGAGTATTGGCAAAACAAATTATACAGGGGTGATATTGGCGAGTATTGGCAGGGTATTGCTAGGTATTGCAGAGTATTGGCAAAACAAATTATACAGGGGTGATAACCCTTCCCTATGTTTTCCAAAAAGCTTAAAAATAGTTTTTTTGACTGGAGCTACACTTTAAAAATGTACCAGTTCAAAATTACAAACATATTCTACTTAACACAACAAACCTACACAGTCCCTGTCTTGTTTGCACCGCCTGTATACTGCTGTTCTGAGTATATAGGGCCAGAGTATTGGCAGGGTATTGCAGGGTTAAGGTTAGAGTAGCACTGTGGGCATTACAGATCTAGCCCACAGCGCTGCTGCCACCGATCTCTCCCCTCTCACACTGTACCTATCGGTCATGACACGATTCCGGTTTGTTTACAAGTGATTGCTCCGTCATTTGATGACCACGATGAGCGGCCATTTACCGTTTACCGTGATGTGTCACGGATGTTCTTGAGTGCGCGCCCCAGGGGGTGCGAGAGAGCAGAATTCTGGGAGGAAGTCAATGTACGCCCTCCCAGAGTTAAGCAACCGCCATGTAGCCATCATTCGACTATGGGCCAGTTGTTAAGTGGTTAATGTAATGTCTGGTCCCGGCAATATGGATGAAAATCAGTGAGAAAAAGGGCATGGGTACTCCCTCCCCCCAGTCCATTACCAGGCCCTTTGGGTCTTGTATGGATATTAAGGGGAACCCCACAGCCAAATTAAAAAAAGGAAAGGCGTTGGGCCCCCAGGCCCTATATACTCTGAACAGCAGTATACAGGCGGTGCAAACAAGACAGTGACTGTAGGTTTGTTGTTAAGTAGAATCTGTTTGTAATTTTGAACTGGTACATTTTTAAAGTGTAGCTCCAGCCAAAAAAACTATTTTTAAGCTTTTTGGAAAACATAGGGAAGGGTTATCACCCCTGTAACATTTGTTTTGCTGTCTGTGCACCTCTTCAGAAGATTTTACCTCACTTTCTGTCCCAATGACAAATGTCTTTTGAAAACTTGGGGTTTTTAATGAAACAAGGTTTGGTGATAAAGCATCAGTGGAGAGGAGACACGTTTTTCCCATATCAACTCTTACAGGAGAGAATTTCCCTTCCTAGGGGTAGATTTCATCGCACTTCCTGTTGTCTCCTTCTGTTTGCAAGTAGGAGTCATTTGTAAGTTGGATGTTTGAAAGTAGAGGCCTGCCCTATATGCTCTGCAGAAATTTTGGCCTAAGGTGTTGGTGTTGCCACAACACTGTAAGCCCTCACAGTTACTCTTGGTGGGCTCTGGAACGCCCTGCTGTGAACTATTATATCAAGAATTGTAATTACATGCCATTGTTGAACAGTGGTAGAAAAATTGGGCCTTTGGTGGTGGTGATGGTGGCGCTGGTGCCACAACAATGTAAGTCCTCACAGTTACTCTTGGTGGGCGCTGGAATGGGCCCTGCTGTGAAATATTATATCAAGAATTGTAATTACATGCCCCTGTTGAACAGCGTCAGAAAAATTGGGCTTTAGGCACTTGTGCTGGTGTCACAACACTGCAACCCCTCACAGATACTCTAGTTGAGTGCAGGAATGAGCCCTGCTGCAAAGTATTACAGCAAAAATTTTAAACAGGAGCAGAAAAATTGGGCTTTAAGCACTGGTGCCACAACACTGTAACCCCTCACAGATTCTGTTGTTCAGCGCAGGAACGAGCCCTGCTGTAAAATATTAGATTTAAAAATATTAATTACACACCCCTGTTAAACAGGGGCAGAAAATTGGGCCTTAGGCACTGGTGCCGCAACACTGTAACCCCTCACAGATTCTGTTGTTCAGAGCAGGAACAAGCCCTGCTCTGAAATATTAGATTTAAAAATTGTAATTACGTGGCCCTGTTAAACAGGGGCAGAAAAATTGGGCCTTAGGTACTGGTGCTGGTACCACAACACTGCAACCCCTCACAGATACTCTAGTTGGAGCGCAGGAATGAGCTCTGCTGCAAATGAGCCCTGCTGCAAAGTATTGCATCAAATTCTAATTATACGACACGGTTAAACAGGGGCTGAAAAATTGGGCCTTAGGCACTGATGCTGGTGCTACAACACTGCAACACCTCACAGATACTCTAGTTGGAGAGCAGGAATGAACCCTGCTGTAAAATATTGCATCAAAAATTATAATTACATGCCCCTGTTTAACAGGGGCAAAAAGGTTGGGCCTTAGGCACTGGTGCTGGTGCCACAACAGTTCAACCCCTCACAGATACTCTAGTTGGAGTGCAGGAATGGGTCCTGCTGCAAAGTATTGCATCAAAAATTGTAATTACACGCCCCTGTTAAACAGTGGCTGAAAAATTTAGCCTTAGGCACTGGTGGCGGTGCCCAGAACAAAAAAATTTCTGACAAGCTATCAGAATTATCATTGGGGAGGAAGAGCATAAACACTCAGCATAACAGGATAGTCACACAGCATCAGCATAGGCAGTCTTTAAGGGATCTGACATTTCAAAAAAATTATTCGGTTACATCAGCATCAGGTGCTTAGTAGCTGGTGGTGATCCAAGACTGATTCATTTTTATAAAGGTCGGTCAATCAATCAAGTCGGTGGGCAGGCGCACCCTGTGACCGATTACAAAGCCTCCAGCAGCACTGAATGTGCGTTCCGAAAGAACGCTGGATTCAGGACAGGCCAGTAGCTCAATTGCATACTGTGCAAGCTCTGCCCAGTGATCCATCCTCAAGACCCAGTAAGCTAGAGGGTTTTCAGTGGGAAAGGTGTCCAAGTCTGACCTTGCCCCTAGTTATTCCTGCACCATGTAAATCAGACGCTGGCGATGGTTGCTGGAACCGATCATACCTTGGGGCTGTGGACTAAACAATTGTCTGAACGCATCGGTCAGATGGCCACCTTCTCCACCGCTCCTTCTGTGACTGACCGAAGCCTCAGTAACACATTGTCCAGGACCAGGAATTTGTAACCTCCCAGGCTCTGGAAATGCATTGCACAGACCTTTCTGCAAGGCCTCCCAAAGATGTTTCATCCTCTGCTCCCTCTGCGATGGCAAGATAAGGTCTGCAGCAACCTTACCCTTGTAACGTGGAACAAGGAGGGTTGCCAGCCAGTAATGATCCCTCTCCTTGATCCCACAAATATGAGGATCCTTCCGCAGGCTTTTCAGGATCAGGGAGGCCATGCAGTGTAGGTTAGCTGAGGCATTTGGTCCGGAGTCCTCTGGGTCAGCCACCTCCTCCCAGGCACATACAAGTCCATGGGTTTCTTGGGACTGTAAATGATCCCTTAAAGACTGCTGCTGATGCTGAGTGCTAGGCTCCACCTCCATGCTGACACAATCCTCCTCCTCCTAGTCCTCCTTGTCCTCTTCCTGTGTGATTGGCAGGCCAGCAGGAACACTGTCTGGATAAAGGGAGCTTGAGAGGTAAGGAAGTCCTCCTCTTCCTACCTCTGTTCTGCCTCAAGTGCCCTGTCCATTATTCCACGCAGTGTGTGCTCCGACAGGGGGATAAGAGGGACAGTGTCACTGATGCATGCACTGTCACTGCTCACCATCCTTGTGGCCTCCTCAAATGGTGACAGGACAGTGCATGCATCCCTGATTATGGCCCACTGGCGTGTGGAAAAAACCAAGCTCCCTTGACCCTGTCCTAGTGCCATAGTCGCACAGGTACTCATTGATGGCCCTCTGCTGCGTGTGCAGCCACTGCAGCACAGCCAACATTGAGTTCCACCTGGTGGGCATGTCACAGATTAACCGGTTCTTGGGCAGGTTAAATTCCTTTTGGAGGTCAGCCAGCCGAGCACTGGCATTATATGACCAGCAGAAATGCACACAGACTTTCCTGGCCTCCCTCAGGACATCCTGTAAGCCTGGGTACCTGCCCAAGAACCGCTGCACCACCAAGTTAAGGACGTGAGGCAAACAGGGCACATGAGTCAGTTGTCCCAGTCGAGGGCAGAGAGGAGGTTGGTGCCATTGTCACAAACCACCATTCCTGGCTTAAGCTCGCCTGCTGTCACCTCTCAGCCTGCCACTGCAGAGCTGACAGAATCTCTGCCCCAGTGTGGCTCCTGTCCCCCAAGCACACCAGCACAAGTACCGCATGGCATCTTTTTGCCTGTGTACCTGCATCCTTCCCAGCTGCCATCAGAGTCACCCAATGCACTGTGAAAGATAGGTAACATCCCTGTCCATGCCTGCTGGACCATGAGTCAGAGGTAATATGCACCTTACCACTGACTGCCTTGTCCAGTGAGGCCAAGACATTGCCTTTCACATGTCGGTAGAGAGCCACAATCACCTTCCGTGAGAAAAAGTGGTGTTTGGGAACCTGCCACTGAGGAACCGCACATTCCACAAACTCAAGGAGGCAGAGTCTACAAACTGAAAAGGCAGCAGTTGAAGTGCTAGAAATTTTGCCAAGCTAGCATTCAACTTCTGGGCATATGGATAGCTGCGGTGCAGCAGCTGGGGCAGGGAAATTTGCCTGATACAATCAGATGTCTGTGTACCGATAGCAGATTGCCCGCAAGTACTTGGCTGTGACACACCTAATTCTACACCTTCATTCCTCTCAGTGCAGGTTTCAGAGAGGACTGAATGTATAGTGGGGTTGGAGATCCCAGCTGATGAGGAGCAAGGAGAAGTCCGCTTTGTTCTTTGGTGTGGGTCTTTTAGGTACGCTTGCCAACGAACTGCATGGCAGGTCGACATAAGTCTGGTCAAGCATGTGGTGTCCAAGTGGCTGATGTTTTGGCCATGCGAGATACGCTTGAGACATATGTTGAAAATAGCAGTGGTGCAATCTGATGCACTCCTCTCAAAAAAGGCACACACCAAAGAACTTTTTGAATAACATGCAGAGACAGTAGCACCCTGCACATGCGGAGCTCTGTGGTGTGCTGCCCTTAAGCTGGCCGCTGGAGGGCATCCTGCCTCATTGGAGATGTGCCTCCTCCTCCTTCTTTCTCCTATCAGGCACCCACATGGAGTCAGTGACCTCTTCATGCCCTCCCTCCTCATCACTGGAGCAAACCTGCCAGTATGCTGCAGCTGGGGGTACATGACTGCCTCTCTCTGGGCTCACATTACTGCCTTTCTCTAGCTGGGTACCATCATCAGAGCCTTCAAAATGCTGGGCATCCTCCTGGAGCATGTACCCAACACTTGGTCAAACAGTTTGGTATTGCTATTGAACCGATATATATATATATATATATATTTATATATATATATATATATATATATACTGATTATACTGCAGATAGCAAAATCAACTGCCTGCCTGTAGTAGTATTATTAGTATGAGTATGAGTACACCAGCAATTGTATTCAGGTAAGCCGTGCAAAGGACACTAAAACAAAATACTGCAGCTCCCTGCCTGTATTTGTATGGGAATGCCGGCAATTGTTTTCAGGTAAAGCTTTAGGTGCACACTGTGCAAAGGACACTGAAAAACACAATATTGCAGCTCCTTGCCTGTATTTGTATGAGAACGCCAGCAATTGTATTCAGGTAAAGGTTTAGGTGCACACTGTGCAAAGGACACAGTACACTAAGTGAAAATAGTACAGCTCCCTGCCTGACAGTATATTATGATATTTTATTATAATTGGCCAAAGCCACCCTGGCTTTAGCCAATCATGGCTCTCTGTTTTTTCTGTGCTGTGATTGGTCAAAGCATACGGGTCATAGTGCATGTTTCGCCAATCAGCAGCCATCAATGCACTGCAATGCCGCAGTGAATTATGGGCCTTGACGCGCCACTCGAATTTGGCACAAACGGCCCATAGCGTTTGGAGTCAAACATGGGTTCAACTCGAACACGAAGCTCATCCCTAATATACAGTGTGTATATATATATATATATATATATATATATATATATATATATATATATATATAAAATGTATGATGTAAGTATAGTGGTTTGGTATTTTAGGAACTTGAAGCACATACTATTTAAAGAAAAAAAGTTTACTACAGGGAACACTATATTTTAAAGCTTGTAACTAACTTCTCTTTAGACCGTTCAAAGTGTACGGTGTACTGTACTTTCCACTTTGTTTACACGTTTGGTTTTCTCCATTATTTAATCATGCTGTCCAATCATCAACCTCTAAGCCAAATATTCCCTTCCTGGTGTTGAAATACCAACAAATACACTGAGATAACAGAACTAACTCAGTTTACTGGAAGTAGGCATTATTTCTGTAAATGACTGCTAATCCTTTAACCTGCCTGCCAAATCCAGAGATTAACTCAAAGTACATTGATGCAATTCTTATCTCTATTTGCATTTCTTCAGAATGGAGTAGAAGGATCTTTACATTATATACAAAAAAAATCGTACACTTGCTAAAATAACAAAATTATATTTTCTCTGGAAGCTTAGGCATGGATTGGAAGACATTCTTATATGCAGACTGTGACCTTTACTGAAACTGCAAACTACAGTTATTGAAGAAAAAAATGTTTGTTTGGGATGCATTTTCCCAGCTGGTAGCAGCTGGGATAAGGCCAACCCCTGGACTGTGTGGTATAATGGCGATGGAAGCAGAAGGACAGAATTGCTGATTCTGTACTCTTAGTTTTTACCTGAGTATATGTATGCGTATGCAATTTGGAAATCCAAGTAGTCGTAATTTATTAATGGTATGATTCCATACAAATTGGTCAAATATTCTGTAAATATTCTGGATGCCAAAACATTGTAAATATTGGGATTTCATTAAAAAGGGAAAATAAACTGTGCTACGGTAGACACACACACGGTGTACAAATAACTAAGAGTATATGTTTTCTAGAAAGACCTATTGGAAGCTGCAACTCTACTGCAAAACAAACCTACAGTGAAAAAATATGTGAAAAATTTAAGAAATGCGCTAGCCTATGAAGATATATCTAAATCATATGTATTAATGGTGTGAAATGAACCCAAGGATTGTGTTGACACAATCCCAACACTAAATCATCATAAAAGTGACCTAAGTAAATATAACACCATTTAACATTAAATCACATATACATGAACCATAGAGATCATACGCTAATCGTGTGACCAATCCCATATAATGAACAATAAAGTGAATAACAATACAGTGAGAGAGGCTAGATCGCCTCTTTATATATCCCAAAAAAATAAAAAGTGAAAAATAAATAATCTCTAAACATATAAAAAGTTCTTATCCACCCGTGCAGGACTAAGAGTTAAAGATTAGACTTCAACCACCAGAGTTCAGAAAGCATCCATCAGCAACCAAAGAAATCTTCAAGTGATTTACTGTTTGTGATGTTCCGCCACCAGTGTGAGTAGAATTGCTCCTTACAAGAGGTCTATGACGTCCCCTTACAGGATGTCACAGAAAGCTTTGATGGATATGTGTCACTCTCGGCACTCAGACATTCCTGTAGGTATCCCCCGAATAGTAATCTCCATGGTATGATAACCCAATACTCCTCAATCCGCCACCAATAGAATATATTGGTGCACTTCAGACAATGACTTGTAATATGGTCTGGTAGAGCTCAGAGCGCTGCTCAGGCATAAGACAAAAACTGTTTCCTAGTATTGACATCACCCAGCTCCACCCCACGAGGATCATCATCAGTCACATGATTTATTTAGGGGATCTATCCTGAAGATGACGGCAGCCTTGTGTGGGTGTGGACCTGCCCCCTGCTGGCCGAGAACGGAGAGGTGTGTGGTGTTTTGTGAAAGATAACATGGAAAGCACCACACACCTCTCCATTCTCGGCCAGCAGAGGGCACTACTCCTAGACTTCCTGTTCCTGCACTGCACAGGTCCACACCCACACAAGGCTGCCGATAACATATCTGTGCCCCGGCAGCTATGTCTGTGTCCGAGTGCTGTGCAGAGAGGTTTTGAGGGAGCAACGCACTGTCACTTGTAGCACAGAAGGTGGGCTTCTGCATTTACAAGTGACAGAAAATAGAGGTAGCAGTGAATCTGGCCAGCCAGGGCCTATATTATAGTAGGGGCCTGGTGCTGCAGCTCCAATAGCCCTATGTTAACCTGGCCCTGTACACAAGGGGATGCTGATAAGTATTGACCCTTACCCAGAAAAAATTGAGATAGGAAGCGGTAACTGCCACACTATTCTACGTATTGCCCCAGGAAGTCAATGCACTTGTGACATCTGTCTTGCAACTTTTTAGGTCCCTGCAAATAAAATTCTTCCGATTGCTGGTATAACCACTCATTTGCAGCATTAGTGGCCAGAACACTCCCAAATCGTTACCCCTTTAGGTGTTGTTTAAGATTGGGTATAGGGTGGATTGGGCAGCACTTGAAAGCCTAAGGCCCCTTTCACACATGGCTTATTTTTTCTTTTTTAATTCATGGAAGTGAAAAAATTGTGTTTGAAAGACCATTGCACAAATACCCTGTGACATAAAATATTGCAACAATCGCCATTTTAATCTCTAGGCTCTCTGCTAAAAAAATATATATCAGTTTTAGGGGTTCTAAATAATTTTCTAGCAAAAAATACTGATTTTAACTTGTAAGCAGCAAGTATCAGATAAAGGTTTAGTCTTTAAGTGGTTAAACTCAGTTTTTGGCTCTTTTCCTTGCAATCACTGCTCGTGGTGTAAATACATTAGACGTGATAAGATCTTTGGCTTACCGAATGGTGGTACTTTTCGACCTATCCATTTTGTAAATTGTCAAACACGAGGTGTAGTATACCTCATGGAATGTGAATGTGGGGCATACTACAGTGGTGTGAAAAAGTATTTGCCCCCTTCCTCATTTCCTGTTCCTTTGCATGTTTGTCACACTTAAGTGTTTCGGAACATCAAACCAATTTAAACAATAGTCAAGGACAACACAAGTAAACACAAAATGCAATTTGTAAATGAAGGTGTTTATTATTAAAGGTGGAAAAAAATCCAAACCATCATGGCCCTGTGTGAAAAAGTGATTGCCCCCTAAACCTAATAACTGGTTGGGCCACCCTTAGCAGCAACAACTGCAACCAAGCGTTTGCGATAACGTGCAATGAGGCTTTTACAGCGTCCTGGAGGAATTTTGGCCCACTCATCTTTGCAGAATTGTCCTAATTCAGTTACATTAGAGGGTTTTCGAGCATGAACGGCCTTTTTAAGGTCATACCACAACATCTCAATAGGATTCAGGTCAGGACTTTGGCTAGGCCACTCCAAAGTCTTCATTTTGTTTTTCTTCAGCCATTCGGTGGTGGACTTGCTGGTGTGTTTAGGATCATTGTCCTGCTGCAGAAGCCAAGTTCGTTTCAGCTTGAGTACAAGAACAGATGGTCGGACATTCTCCTTCAGGATCTCTTGGTAGACAGCAGAATTCATAGTTCCTTTTATCACGGCAAGTCTTCCAGGTCCTGAAGCAGCAAAACAGCCCCAGACCATCACACTACCACCACCATATTTTACTGTTGGTATAATGTTCTTTTTATGAAATGCAGTGTTCCTTCTACGCCAGATATACTTGGACACACACCTTCCAAAGAGTTCCACTTTTGTCTCATCGGTCCACAGAATGTTGTCCCAAAAGTCTTGGGGATCATCAAGATGTGTTGTGGAGAAATTGAGACGAGCTTTGATGTTCTTTTTGCTCAGCAGTGGTTTTCTCCTTGGAACTCTGCCATGCAGGCCATTTTTGCCCAGTCTTTTCCTGATGGTGGAGGCATGAACGCTGACCTTAACTGAGGCAAGTGAGGCCTGCAGTTCCTTGGACGTTGTTGTGGGGTCTTTTGTGACCTCTTGGATGAGTCGTCGCTGCGCTCTTGGGGTAATTTTGGGCGGCCGGCCACTCCTGGGAAGGTTCACCACTGTTCCATGTCTTCGCCATTTGTGGATAATGGCTCTCACTGTGGTTCGCTGGATTCCCAAAGCTTTGGAAATGGCTTTATAACCCTTTCCAGACTGATAGATCTCAATTACTTTCTTTCTCAATTGTTCCTGAATTTCTTTGGGTCTCGGCATGATGTGTAGCTTTTAAGGATCTTGTGGTGGACCTTACTGTGTCAAGCAGCTCCTATTTAAGTGATGCCTTGATTGTGAACAGGTGTGGCAATAATCAGGCCTGGGTGTAGCTAGAGAAATTGAACTCAGGTGTGGACAACCACAGTTATAGTATGTTTTAACAAGGGGGGCAATCACTTTTTCACACAGGGCCATGATGGTTTGGATTTTTTTTCACCTTTAATAATAAACACCTTCATTTACAAATTGCATTTTGTGTTTACGTGTGTTGTCCTTGACTATTGTTTAAATTGGTTTGATGTTCCGAAACACTTAAGTGTGACAAACATGCAAAGGAACAGGAAATGAGGAAGGGGGCAAACACTTTTTCACACCACTGTATGTGGGTAAAACCAAACAAGAATTCCACCGTCGTATATCCAAACACGTGTATAGCATGGAAATTGGTAATCATTACTTACCAATTGGACGACATGTTGTAACAGCACACGACTATAGAATGCCCAAATTCCCATTCACCGCCTTAGATCGTATACATATACCAGCTCGGGGGGGTGATTGGAATAAGACCTTATTACAACGTGAACAGAGGTGGATACATAAATTGGATGCCACCTCTTCTCCAGGTCTAAATGAATCGGTCTCCTTTGCTCCTTTCTTAAAGGGGTTCTCCTCTGGAAGGACACAGTAGAGACCATTCATTGATTCCCCCCCCCCCCCCCCTGCTTGGTTTTTCTCCTCACCATCACCTCTGAAACAATCTTTTCCCTTTCTTTTTCTCTTGTTTTCTCTTTTTCTCTATCATCTCTCAAGGCAATATGTCCCGATTATACCTCTTTGCAAATTGATTGAAACTTCTAACCATTATGATCATATAGGTTCTAGACAATGCACCACTCATGGCCATTTTGTAATGGTATGTACTTCTATATGATCAGCTACCTAGAAATGTCACTCATCTAGTTGCTATACATATTTGCTGTAGTTGTATATCTACTGTGTTCGTGTTCTAAATAAAGACATGCATTTGCATGTCAATAAATGCATGTCATATATGTGAAGTATTATGTAATTATATAATATGACTGGTGAAACAAATGTAGTTTATTGTGATGTTGTGCTTTCATTTGCCGCCTGCCCTCCCCTCCCCCCCCCTTCCCCCCCGGGTCTCCCTTTCCCCCCCCCCCTTTTTTTTTCCCTTCCCCCATGTCCCTCACTCCCACACCCCCTGACCCTATCCAAGTCCCGGTGGTTCCTGGGGGGGGGGGGGGGGGTTTGGACGGATGCGGTGTGTCTCGGCATTTGCATCACAGGACTCTCTTTCCCCCTGGGTGAATGCTTTCCTCTAACTAGCATTCAAATGGTGGGGGGGGGGGAGGTGGGTTGGCGCTCTGTCGTGACTCCCCGGCAAGGGTAGGAGAGGCTCTTGTTTGTTTTTACACACGAGCCTCTCTGCATGTCTCTCTTTGTTTTAATGGGCGAGCTGGTCCCGCCCAGATACGAGGGATACGTATTCCCTTGCCGGCGGCATCCTTGGACACTTCCGGGCGCATACCTCACGCACGTATTGACGTCACGCAGTTGCGACGGAAGTGACGTCATTTCGGGGCCGCTTTGCGGCCTTCCGGGACGCCGGGGCGGCCACACGTGGCTGACCTGATTAGGCGGCCATGTGGTATTGGGTAAATACCGGTCATTAGGTGGGCGGCTCACACCTGCAAGTAATCCACAGGCTTTATATAAACACCATTCCCTATAGGGAGTGCACATTTACTCTATGTGAAAGGACCTTTTGAACTTCCATCTGTCGGATGGTAAGCATGGCTATTTCCCTTTTGTTTGATCTGTATTTGTTGATTTACTGCATTCAAATAATTCCTTGAAACCTGTAGAGCAGCACTCTGATTGACTTACTAAATTTCAGATTGGGTGACTCTATAGAATACGAGTTAGCGACTGCGCCTGTCACTCCTTTTGGGCTAGTGTTTCGGTCGCAGTCCTTCCCTTCTCTACTCAGATAATTTTTGATCAATCCTAACAACTCAGGTAATAGTCTCCATTCTTACCACTGACACTGTCTATTAAATTAGGCTAGCATACCCGCTCGTTTTTCTGGCACTTCATTTTCACGTATTTTTCACCAACACATATCTTTTTTCACCTATTCACTTTAACAATGTATATGGTGGTTCTGTTTTTCACATCACTCCTTCAGCGATTCCCCCCCTTTTCTTCAATTGGTTATTCTTTTATGCATGCATTTTTGTTGCTCTTTTCATTTGTCTCCCCATTTGGAGTTATTTATTTATTTATTTATATATATATATTTTTTTCCATTATCTTCTGCACTCCCTTACCTGTCAATTTATCTCTCACGCACAGTCAGGAACATTGTTCATTCATCATACACTTTTTCTTTCAGTATTTCACTTATCACATTAATCTTTGTAATTTTTCATGCACTGTCAATATTAGGTTCACTCATACACACATATCTCTTCTCAGGCACTTTAGAAACCGTATCTGGGTAAGGTCTTCTCCTTTCTTTTTGTTTTCTCCTTTTTTAAAGCACCTTACATCGGCATTTAGACACTCAGGGTTGTATTCTCTATATACATAGATTATGGGTATGATGATAATAATTTCATGCCATATATACACCCTGTGTTCATATACCAAAAATATATGTTCTTAAAGAGGAAGTAAACCCTGATGAGTTTATTTCCTCTTTTTTTCCCTGCAAAGGTAAAGCATAATGGACTACTATGCATCGCATAGTAGCCCATTATGTGTCACTTACCTGACACAGGAGCCAGCGAAGTCGCCGCTGTCCCCTGTAGTCCGCCGCATCCATCTTGCTTGTGGCGTCTCGCAGCTCCGCCGAATGACAGCGGCGAAGCCGCGATGACGTCACTCCCGCGCATGCGCCGTAGACAGCGGTGCCCGTTTTCGGGCAAATATCTCCTAAACCATATAGGTTTAGGAGATATTTCTTGGACCTACAGGTAAGCCTTAATCTAGGCTTACCTGTAGGTCAAAGTGGTTTGTAAGGGTTTACTTCCTCTTTAATTCTATTTATGTTGGGATTCTACTGCAGGTGTGACTTACCACACTATCCGGTTACCGATATCTGCACCCACTCCCTATTTATGGGGGGGTGTGGTATCCGTGTGACCTCTCGTGAGCCACGCCATTGGTTCTCTGACGCTACCTTCTTTCCCCTTGGCATCCTGGCGGTAGATATGGACCGGGTAACATTCCAGACGTGTGAAGGATATTGAGGCACCATCCTATGGGGGAACTCCATCAAAAGTATTACAACTCATTTCATCTCTTTGGAAGTACACCATTGGGTAAATTATACTAACAAATATGAGGTATTCCCAATACAAATAACACCTGATATATTTATTCAGTGTATTTTTGTTTTATTAACAGACCACCATTTCTCTGAAGAAGACCCCCCAGGGGGTTGAAACGCGTTAGAACTATATATATTTTTACTGTTATTATATTATACAGTGTAATTTATAGCTGTGTCTGTTAGTGTACGTCTATCGATACCATTGTACTCTATATATAAGAGTCCGTTTTTAATTGTTCAGGTGGAGCTCATGTTTTTTACCAAATATTAAAATATTTTTCATATTACTCTAACATGCATCTATTACTGTTTTTTGCTGCCTAAAAACCCCGTTTGTGGGGGAACTTGTTCTACTCTAAGTGGTTAAACTGACCTCATTTACAGACAGAAGTTCATCCCTTTCATCTAAAAGAACCAAGAGATACATTGTATCTGTTAGAGTATTGAATAAAAAGGATATGGCGCTAAACCCAATTGGTGATTTATTAAATTGGCCCATCGCCACAAACTAGTGTTATTAGGAAAGCACTATGTGCAATTAAAGTGCAAATGCTTCTTAGACAATGTGATCAATATTAAATAAACATATGTGTCCCATAAAATTCCAAGCCATTATTAAGTCATCATATACGTGTCAACATTTTGTGAATAAAACCAAAAAAATATAAACATTCATTTTAAGGTCATTGCAGGTATATCAAATGGTATATAAAATAATATAAAAGTTCCTTCAAACAACCTAGAAAGTATTACTGGTGTCCTTCAGTATTCTCTTTCAGAAGAGCTGTGCAAAAAAGGTACAAAGAAAGTGCAAAAAAGGGGGTCCAAAAACCTAATTCAGCCAAAGTCGCATATAGACGCATGTATGTCCAATACGTATCCAATGTTAATATTTGGCTGATGGTACTGTCATCATAGACTAATGCTGTAATCAAATACATAAAAACAGTGGGGAACGTTTCATTCGCTAGTGCAAACAGTGCTGGGTCTTCAAATAGAAACCTCCATCCCCGGTGCGCCACTCAGTGCTGTAATATGTAAATGCTCTCACCAGAATCAATGCCCCTTATGGGGCTAGATGGACATTCACAATGTAAGCCACTGTGTCGCTCTCTGGCTGTTGCTGGTGCACTGGGTGAGGTCTCCTTGTTCCGTTCGTATACTCTCCAACGTTAGTTATACATGAGGAAAGACACATCCATAGTGTAATACGTTTAAAACCAAATCGTTCGTTTATTAATATTTAAAACTACTCACATTTAGTGTTAAAAGCATATGCATATGAAAAAAACTCCGCCGTTCGTTTCTATCCGTGCACGCAACGTGGCCACGCCCTACGCGTTTCGTCACCCTGACGTCCTCTGGAGCAGAGGACGTCAGAGTGACAAAACGCGTAGGGCGTGGCCACGTTGCGTGCACGGATAGAAACGAACGGCGGAGTTTTTTTCATATGCATATGCTTTTAACACTAAATGTGAGTAGTTTTAAATATTAATAAACAAACGATTTGGTTTTAAACGTATTACACTATGGATGTGTCTTTCCTCATGTATAACTAACGTTGGAGAGTATACGAACGGAACAAGGAGACCTCACCCAGTGCACCAGCAACAGCCAGAGAGCGACACAGTGGCTTACATTGTGAATGTCCATCTAGCCCCATAAGGGGCATTGATTCTGGTGAGAGCATTTACATATTACAGCACTGAGTGGCGCACCGGGGATGGAGGTTTCTGTTTGAAGACCCAGCACTGTTTGCACTAGCGAATGAAACGTTCCCCACTGTTTTTATGTATTTGATTACAGCATTAGTCTA
The DNA here is from genome assembly GCF_037356315.1 of Lithobates pipiens. Taxonomy (NCBI): domain Eukaryota; kingdom Metazoa; phylum Chordata; class Amphibia; order Anura; family Ranidae; genus Lithobates; species Lithobates pipiens. The sequence goes on along the minus strand of NW_027507785.1, from coordinate 187,319,697 downwards.
TGATGACAGTACCATCAGCCAAATATTAACATTGGATACGTATTGGACATACATGCGTCTATATGCGACTTTGGCTGAATTAGGTTTTTGGACCCCCTTTTTTGCACTTTCTTTGTACCTTTTTTGCACAGCTCTTCTGAAAGAGAATACTGAAGGACACCAGTAATACTTTCTAGGTTGTTTGAAGGAACTTTTATATTATTTTATATACCATTTGATATACCTGCAATGACCTTAAAATGAATGTTTATATTTTTTTGGTTTTATTCACAAAATGTTGACACGTATATGATGACTTAATATTGGCTTGGAATTTTATGGGACACATATGTTTATTTAATATTGATCACATTGTCTAAGAAGCATTTGCACTTTAATTGCACATAGTGCTTTCCTAATAACACTAGTTTGTGGCGATAGGCCAATTTAATAAATCACCAATTGGGTTTAGCGCCATAACCTTTTTATTCAATACTCTAATAACTTCCCTCCCCTCCCTGTTAAGGAAGTGAGGGCTCCAGGTAAAGGCAGCTCTAACCTTGTACATTTGATCCACACATTTCATCACATTGGAGTTTTCTATTTCCATTTTTATATAATTAGTATTCTTTCCATAGCGCGACTTTATTCACTTATTTACATTGTATCTGTTCTCTGTCGGTGAGGAATGTCTTTTTTTTTTTGACAGCTCTGGCTCTGCACTAGAATTGGAAAATGTCAGTTCGGATTGTGAGGTTTTACTTTTGATTTTTTTTTTTTTCACTTATGATTTTCTTGCGATCACATAGGGGACCAGTAGTTCCCTATGCGATAGCAGATAAGTGGGGGGGGTAGTGTGTACAAGGAAAGGGGCAGGAGAGGTGAAGAGCAGTATACACAGTGAGGGGACAGTCTGTACAGACAGGCTTCCTCACTTGCCGATGCTGACTGTCACTGTCAGCTTTTAAATGTAATTGTTGGCTTTTTTTCTTCTATACTTCATAGCGCCAGTAAGGAGCTATGCTAAACAAATTGTTTAATTGTTTCTCTTTTTCTTCTATACTTAATAGCTCCGGGAAGGAGCTATTAAGTATAGAAGAAAAACAGCAACAATTAAGCTGATAATGTCAGCGCTGGCAAGTGAGGGAGCCTGTCTGTGCAGACTGTCCCCTCACTGTGTATATTGCTCTTCTCCTGTCTCTCTTCCCCACCCCAACAAAAATAAAAAATAAAAAAAAGACAGCTCCAGACTAAAGAAAAAAAAAAAGCCGAAAATTACATTTAAAAGCCGACAATGACAGTTAGCATCGGCAAGTGAGGGAGCCTGTCTGTACAAACCGCTCCCTTACTATAGAGATATCTCTTCACCACTCCTGTCTTTTGTTGCCCCAAACCCCTCCCCACAACCCACAGTTACTGGTTGCCCCTAACAACCAACAAAAATGGATGAAAAACTGACCATTTGTCAGATTCCATCCGTTTTTCATCTGATTCGTTTTTACGATGGATGAAAAATAGGGCTTTCATCCATTCAAAAAAACTGATGTTGAGAGCAGCAGATGCAATCAGATGAAAATAGATGATCGTTTGTTGTCATCCGTTTTTAAATAGACATGCATTGATGTGTGAATGGTCTGTATGTGTGAAAGGGGCCTAAGGAGGTCAGTTTTGCCATTATTTTACCTGCAGTGTGTGACGAGGCATTGTCATGGAACATGATGACACCTTTGGAGAGCTTTCCTCAACATTTTTCCTTGATATTTTGCCTCAATGTCATCAATAAAGCACAATAATATGTTGCATTGATGGTTGAACCCTTTTGGAGGTAGTCCACCAGCAGAACTCTCTTCTTATCCCAAAAATTGTTGCCATTTGCTTCTGCACTGACCTTTACACACCAAAATTCTTTGGTCTGGAGGACCACTATGCCTCCATTCCTTAAACTGTTCCTTTGTCTTATGATCATAACAGTAGATCCATGTCTCATCACCAGTTATCAGTTTGTCCAGGCAATCTGACTAATTTCTTTCAAAATGTTCCAAAACAGCCACCGATGTCTCCACATGTTTCCACTTTTGTTCGGTTGTCAAAAGTTTTGAGATCCACTTTGCTGCCAGTTTTCTCATTTCCAAGTCGTTGTGGATAATGGCACCAGCCACCAACTCTCTTACATGATATTTACAGATATGTAGCAATACTTTTGGCTGATATTCGGCCATCCTCCATTATACTGTCATGAATGGCTTTCACATTTGCACATTTCACAGAGATAGAAACAGACCTCTCAATGTTAACACCAAAATGGCCAGTTTTTAAATTGACAACCCAACATTTAACTGTTGCATATGAAAGGTCACTGACACCCAAATTTGTGACATTTCATCGTGGATTTGCTTCACACCTTTCCCTTGTAGACACAGGAACTTGATTACAGTCCTATGCTCTTCCACAATTAATTTTTCTGGAGGTGCTGCCATGTTCACTATGGACCTAAAAAAGAAAGATCAGTTAAAATTATAGGTAGTTGATTTTTTTCACCATTATATAGACAAATTGGCCAGTACACCCTGCAATTTACAGCTTTCTATCTCAATTTTTTATGTGTAAGGTTTAATACTTATCAGCATCCCCCTTGTATATATGGCGACTCTCATGTACGTGACCACGCCCCTAATGATGTCTGTGAGTGACGAAACATGTTGGTAAGAGTCTGGTCACATGGTGTTCTGGCGAGGGAGCCACACCCCTGTCAGAACACAACAGCTCAGCAGGGGAGATCTCTGTACTAACGTTGGATCATTTCTACAGCGACTGTAACTGACAGTTTTTTCAGGTTGAATACCAGGCTTTATAACAGGTTCACAAGTTTAAACAAAGAATCTGCATGACAAAGGGTTAATTTACTAAAAACTGAGTGTAAAATCTGGTGCTCTGCATAGAAACCAACCAGCTTCAATGTTTCAAAGCTTAATTGAACAAGCTGAAGTTAAAAGCTGATTGGCTACCATGCACAGCTGCACCAGATTCTGAGTGCTCCAGATTTATTAAATCAACCTCACAGTTTTAAAAAAAGTTTTACCTTTCTCAGAAATACTATATTTTTCTTTGAATGGTGTTTATTTTGAATGGGTTTTTAACTCAAAAGGAACACTAACACATACTGGAAAACCAACCTTATTAAAAAGAAAGTAAACCCTGATGGGTTTACTTCCTCTTTGATTCCCTGAAAAGGTAAAGCATAATGGACTACTATGCATCGCATAGTAGTCCATTATGTGTCACTTACCTGACACAGGAGCCAGCGAAGTCACCGCTGTCCCCTTGTGTACGGAGCCTCCATCTTCTTGGTGGGTCTCGCTGCTCCGGCGCTGTCATTCGATGGCACATCACCGTTAACAGCGGCATGCTCAGTGCGCCTGCGCGCCGCTGTCTACGGTGCATGCCGTGTAGGTTTAGGAGATATTTCTTGGACCTACAGGTAAGCCTTAATCTAAGGTTACCTGTAAGTCAAAGTGGTTTGTAAGGGTTTACAACCACTTTAAACTGCAATATGTTAATTTACAGTGACAGATTCAGATTAAAAGCTGTTATTAATATGTTTTAGACATATTCCACCTTCAAAATGAAAAACTGTTTTAAGACAAAGAAAGCAAAGCCATGGAAATTGTTTATGCCTTAAAGCGGTATAATTATTATTCATTTGTCAAAAAAGTTAAGGCAGTCATGTTTTAGTATCATTATTCTACCGCAAACTTCTGATTAGAGATATACTATGCTTATTACTAATGCTAATGTCTTAATTTACAGTTTTTCACCTTACATCTTTGCCATAATAGAAACTATTTACTCTAAAAAATGGTGATATTAACCTTAGCTTACTTTGCATAGGAAGTGGGTATGATATGCAATTAACTCTCGTCCACCACAATTAACATACAGTAATAGCTGAAAATTTACAGTATATTAACCACTTCACCCCCGGACCATTTGGCTACCTAAAGATCAGAGGATTTTTACAATTTGGCACTGCGCTGCTTTAACTGGTAATTATGCGGTCATGCAATGTTGTACCCAAACAAAATTTGCATCCTTTTTTTCCCACAAATAGATCTGTCTTTTTATGGTATTTGATTGCCTCTGCTATTTTTATTTTTCGCAATATAAAAGGAAAAAGACAGAAACTTTTGAAAAAATATTACATTTTCTACTTTTTGTCATAAGAAAAATCCAATAAACTGAATTTTAGTCATACATTTAGGCCAAAATGTATTCAGTAAAAAAGTCAATAAGCGTATATTTATTGGTTTGTGCAAACGTTACAGAGTCTACAAACTAGGGTACATTTTCTGGAATGTAGGCAGCTTTTAGTTTATGACTGCTTATCTCATATCTTGAGGTGCTAAAATGGCAGGGCAGTACAAACCACCCCCAAATGACCCCATTTTGGAAAGTAGACACCCCAAGGAAATTGTTGAGAGGCATGTTGAGCCCAATGAATATTTACTTTTTTGTCCCAAGTGATTGAAAAATGACAAAAAAAAAGTTGGTACTAAATGATATATTGGTCACACATGCCATGGTTATATGTGGAATTACACCCAAAAATACATTCTGCTGCTTCTCCTGAGTACAGGGATACCACATGTATGAGACTTTTTGGGAGCCTAACCGCATACGGGACCCTGAAAACCAAGCACCACCTTCAGGATTTCAAAGGACGTAAATTTTCACTCCTCACTACCTATCACTACCTATCACAGTTTTGAAGGCCATAAAATGCCCAGATAGCACCCCCCACCCCCCCCCGAATGACCCTATTTTGGAAAGTAGACACCACAAGCTATTTTCTGAGATGCATGTTGAGTCCATGGAATCTTTTATATTTTGCCACAAGTTTCGGGAAAATGACAACCTTTCTTTTTTTTTTGCACAAAGTTGTCACTAAATGATATATTGCTCAAACATGCCATGGGCATATGTAGAATTACACTCCAAAGTACATTCTTCTGCTTCTCCTGAGTATGGGGATACTACATATGTGGGACTTTTTGGGAGCCTAGCTGCGTACGGTGCCCCGAAAACTAATCACCGCCTTCAGGATTTCTCACAGTTTTGAAGGCCATGAAATGCCAAGATAGCACAACTCCCCCCCCCCCCCCCCCAAATGACCCCATTTTGGAAAGTAAACACCCAAAGATATTTGCTGAGAGGCATGGTGAGTATTTTGCAGCTCTCATTTGTTTTTGAAAATTAAGAAAGAAAAGAAAAATGTATTCAATTTTCAAAACTTTGTGACAAAAAGCGAGATCTGCAAAATACTCACCATACCTCTCAGCAAATAGCTTGGGGTAGAGAAATAGGAACATTCGGCGAGGACATCTAAATCATAGGGCACCTCATCTCAATATTTGTCAAGAAGGAAATATATGGAACTAGAGAGGGGGGGGATTATTACGGTGCCTAATATATAATAGAATGCAAACAATTGTGCACAATACATGGTTTAAAAGAATTAAACAGTAGTTCTTTATTTGAAAAAATAATTATATAATACTGTATTGTCAGAAATAATTTGTAACAATGCACAGTACATGAGATAAAAATAGTCGTCTACTCAATATAGTATGATCAAAATTTAATCGCTGGTCAAAGGAGTCCCAACATGTTTCACCATTACCATGGCTTCTTCAGGGGAACATTTTCTTTGACCCAAAAGGAGACGAACAGTGACTATGAATAACAACAAATAAACAGACAATTATTACAATATAATACAAATTATAAATAGTTGAATACCGCCTGGTACCTTAACCAAGGTAAATGTGTATATTGATATTCAATGTTAAAGGTAAGCAAGTGAAAAGTGGATTTAGTGAAAAGGTATTAAAATTAAAATTAAATACATACCCCTGGCTCATATAGCTTGGGGTGTCTACTTTCCAAAATTAAGTAATTTGGACCAGACCTGAAGGGTCTGATATGGATTTTGAGGGGGACCCCTGCACCATTTTTTTTTATTTGGTGCAGATTTCCCTTAATATCCATACCAGACCTAAAGGGCCTGGTAATGGAATTTGGGGGGACCCCCCACGCAATTTTTTTTTTACATTTTGGTTTGGGGTTCCCCTTAATATTCATACCAGACCCAAAGGTGTGACAGAAAGTGAAGGAATACAAAATGCTGATTACCCACACAGAGGAGCAGTCTGGAGACTGTAGCATTACCATTGGAGAGTGAAAGTTGATCCATTGTGGTGGATACGGGGAGTGATTTGTCTATACTTTTACATTCATCTTTGAGGTGAGCAGGCACTTTAGCTGGTGGAGGTGCACACTGGATATTACTCCTTTTGAGGATGAACACACACAGCGGTGATTGTTTTGGAAGCATTGACAGAGATGAACAGTTTTTTTTCCATTTTTTGACATTTTCATTTTTTTATTAAAAATATTTTTTTGATCATTAAAAGTTTAATATAAATTTTGTATGCACATTATTTAATGAGACACAGCGCTGCACTATTTAGAAGACAATATTGAATTTGGTGTGGTGTATCACTGTAAGTGTTCAGCAGCTGTGCGTTCACATATCAGTGATTTTACACATTTACCCTTTTATAGGAGGAAGTCATTTATTTTGGTGCTGATTGTTTTTTTGTTTTTTTTCACAGTTCTTTTAGTTTGTTCCTTTTTATCACTAGTGCCTGGGGCCACTTCCCTTCTCCATTTTTTATGCCCCTGTTCTAGTTCATGGATTTTTTTTTTCTTGATCCTATCTCTATGAGGATGCTCCTAATATAGGCCTTATGGGCCTCCCAAAAGGTTGGCCCCTGTTATCTCCTTTGTATCATTTATTTAAAAATATTGTTCTATTTTCTGTTTTATTTTCTCTTCCTCTTCTGTACCTTGTATTATTATTTCATTTAATCTCCATGAATTTAATTGTCTTTGGGCACCTGGTATCTTCATTTCCATACTCACGGGGAATGATCTGACAATGTTGTTATTTCAATATTCATTTTAGTCACCAGTTCTAGTAACCTATGTTCGACCATTATAGAGTCGATCCTTGAGTATGTCACGTGCACAGGGGGGTAGAATATATAATCTTGTACTTTAGGATGCTGCACTCTCCATATGTCCAGCAATTGACACTGATAAAATTTTGAAAAAAAAAAATGTAACTGTACATTCCTGGTCCCCTGTGCCCATGACATACTATCGAATCTTGTGTTCCAAGCAGAAATTTAAATCTCCTGTCATAATAACATTTCCCTTTTTAAAGTCCATTAACCTCCCCCATAATCTGCCTCAAATAATTAGTTGGGTTCTTATTAGGGCAATAGATGCTTGCCAGGTTACATTCCATTTCATATAGTTTTCCTTTTAAGAAGAGATATCGACCTTCAGGGTCTGTCATCCTTTCCTCCAATATGAACCACACTCCACTGGCCACCCCGATAGCTACCCCCTTTGCTCTTCTTGTTGTCGAATCCCCTCAATCTCTCAAAAACAGCTTTACATTGTCATTGTTGGAGATATGCGCCTCCTGAAGGAACACTACCCCAGCTTTATACTGTTTAACCTCCTTTAAAATGTTATATCTCTTTGCTGGTGTATTGAGCCCTCGGACATTATATGATATACATTTTATTGATGTCATTTTTTATCATGACACTGTCTTTCTAACCTATCTGGGAGAAAGATGATCCAATTGATGTAATTCATATAGATAGGGCTCTCTGGGCCCTCCTCCTCCCTCCCTCCCCCCTGGCCCCCTTCCTGCCCTAGAACTACAGGTGGAAGCGTAATCCATTTCCACCAATGATTCTCTTATCCTGGGGTGAGATTCTGACCCAGCCTCCTATCCAACCCCCGCCCCCCCCCCCCCGAGTTCACAAAAAACTGGGGAGGGGTGGGCTGGGAGTATGCCAGGGATGCAAATGTCCCATCTCTCATCCCCTTTTAACCCCACTGCCACTGGTACCCCTCCCTCCTTTTCTATCCCCCCCATGCCCCCCCCCCCGACCTATTTCTGTTTCAGAATTTCCTACTTTTCTCTTCTATTTCTGCTCTTTCTTCTTCAGCTCTGTTTATCTTATCCTCAACCTATTTCTATTCAGTCTCTGGGGCTTCTTAATTTATTTTTTAAGTCTTCCTTGCAAATCTATGGGATTTTTTCCAAATTTAGTCTTCCTTCTGTGTTAATATTTCTTCTTCTGTCCATCCTGGGATAACCGGAGCTTGTAAATCCAATTTATTACAAAATTCTTGTAGCTCTTCTGGGAACCTTAATCTCAATGATCTTCCATCCTTCTGACCTATTAAACATGCTGGAAAACTGTACTTAATGTTCTTTATTCGCATTTGTTCAAGTATATGTTTGAGAAGTCTTCACCTAGCCAGTGCTTCTGGTGCTAGGTCTGTAAAAACTAGAAGGTTCACTTCTTCCTATTTTAGTGGTGGTCGTCCTCTCATTTTCCCCCATATTGTGTTTTTTTCTTCATATAGTTGGAATCTCACTATAACGTCTCAGGGTAGGTCTGCTGATATATTTTGAGGTTTTCTGATCTTGTGAAATCGTTCTATCTCGAGGCCATCCTCCACCATATTGTCCAAGATAGGTGTCAGGCTAGGAGCAGATAACAGGTAACAGTTCTGGTGTGCTGATTATGCAGAGTTCAAAGAACAAGAGCACATACCATGAGCAGGTCTAAGCAGAGCAGGTCATCTGGGACTTGTAGTTCACCGCTGCAGATGCAGGTAGATGTTTGTTGGACCTTGTAGTTCACCTCTGCAGATGAGGATAGATATTAGCTGGTGCTTGTAGTTCACCGCTGCAGATGAAGGTAGATGTTTGCTGGACCTTGTAGTTCACCGCTGCAGATGAGGGTACTACAGTAGAATCAGGCAAAGCATAGTCTAGGCAAGCTGGGTCATACACAGGTATATCAGTGTCCAAATGGTACCGAACCAGAAGCGAGCAAGCAGGGTTAAACATGAGCTACTTATTTACCATATCGAAAATAAAATAACTAATATGTTTTTTGTGCCTTGACATCTACCTTAAATCACATTGCTAACTGCATATTGTACTTGTTTGTAGCTTAATAATGAACTGTGCATTTAAAACTGTAATTTTGTAACTTTTGGAAATGTCAGGGGAATCTTGGCTGTGCCATTAAATTGTGGGTATCATGTCAGTAAATTTCAATCTGGAAGGTTGGCAACACTGGTTGTCACTCCCCCCTTCTCCTCAAAAAAGGAATAAGCGCCTGTAGGATGCCTCTGCCTCTCCTCTCCCTTCTCCAAAAACTTTGGTGAGGGGAGTAGAGAGGTTAAATGAGAAGATGAAGGGTGGACAAAAGAAGAAACACAACGAAAAAGCATATAAAAAGCAATTTTTATAAACTTTTTATATCCTATTCCATAGGCATTTCTTGCGCAGTGTCATAAGTAGTTCATATATTGCTTCAAACGAACCAATGGCGCAGTCAATAGGAAGTGTATAAAACTATTCATAGTTTCATAGTTAGTAAGATTGAATAAAGACACCAGTCCAACCTGAGTGTCTACAATTGCCCCTATCCCTGTACATTGCAGACTCACATTGGTCCCTACCCTCAAGGAGCCCACAATCCAAGGTCCCCATTCCTATACCAGGGCCAATTTTGGACAGAAGTCAATTAACCTACCTGCATGTCTTTGGTTTGTGGGAGGAAACTGAAATACCCGGAGGAAACCCACGCAGGCACAGGGAGAATATGCAAACTCCAGGCAAGTAGAGTCATGGTTGGGATTTGAACCAGCGACCCTTTTTATTGCTAGGAGAGAGTGCTAACTACTACATCACTGTGCTGCCATATTCAAGGAGTACCCTTCCCCTGACCAATCATAGACATTTCATAAACCATTTCAGGCAGCAGTTCCCAAATTAACCATTTCAAGCAGTTCCCAAATTATTTCATAGGTATTCCATAAGTATTTTAAAGGCAGCTTCTTTGGCACTTTATAAACAGTTTCAAAGGCAATTCATACACAGTTTCAAAAACAGTTTATATGCTGTTTCATAAGCAGTTTCCTAGGCAATTTACAGTGCCTTGCAAAAGTATCCACCCCCCTTGGCATTTTACCTATTTTGCTACATTATAGGCTTTAGTTCAATGCTTTTTTAAATCTGAATTATATGTGATGGATCAGAACACAATAGTCTAAGTTGGTGAAGTAAAATTAGAAAAATATATACATAAAACAATTTTTCAGAAATAAAAAATGAATAATTGGCATGTGCGTATGTATACAGTTGTATAACAGTTTAAATTTGGTATCCCCTAAAAATAATTCAACACGTGGCCAATAATGTCTAAACTGCCGGCATTAAAAGTGAGTACACCCCTAAGTGAAACTGTCCAAATTAGGCCCAATTAGCCATTTTCCCTCCCCAGTGTCATGGGACTTGTTAGTGTTACAATGTCTCAGGTGTGAATGGGGGGAGGGCAGGTGTGTGAAATTTGGTGTTATCGCTCTCACTCTCTCATACTGGTCACTGGAAGTTCAACATGGCACCTCATGGCAAAGAACACTCTGAGGATCTGAAAAAAAGAATTGTTGCTCTACATAAAGATGCCCTAAGCTATAAGAAGATTGCCAAGACCATGAAACTGAGCTGCAGCACAGTGGCCAAGACCATACAGCTGTTTAGCAGGACAGGCTTCACTCAGGCCTCGCCATGGTTGACCAAAGAAGTTGAGTTCACATGCTCAGCATCATATCCAGAGGTTGTCTTTGGGAAATAGACATATGAGTGCTGCCAGCATTACTACAGAGACTGAGGGGGTGGGAGGTCAGTCTGTCAGTGCTCAGACAATACGCTGCACACTGCATCAAACTGGTCTGCATAGCTGTGGTCCCAGAAGGAAGCCTCTTCTAAAGATGATGCACAAGAACGCCTGCAAACAGTTTGCTGAAGACAAGCAGACTAAGGACATGGATTACTGAAATCATGTCCTGTGGTCTGATGAGACCAAGATAAATGTATTTGATTCCGATGGCGTCAACCAGGTGAGGAGTACAAAGACAAGTATGCCTACAGTCAAGCAGGGTGGTGGGTGTGTCATGGTCTGGAGCTGCATGAGTGCTGCCTGCACTGGGGAGCTACAGTTCATTGAAGGATTCATGAATGCCAACTGACAAACTGAAGCAAAGCATTACTCTCTCCCTTCAGAGACTGGGCTGCAGGGCAGGATTCCAACATGACAATGACCCCAAACACACCTCCAAGGCGACCACTGCCTTGCTAAAGAAGCTGATGGTAAAGGTGATGGACTGGCCAAGCACGTCTCCCAACCTAAACTGTGTTAAGCCTTTGTGGGGCATCCTCAAATGGAAGGTGGAGGAGGGCAAGATCTCTAACATCCACTAGCTCAGTGATGTCATCATGAAGGAGTGGAAGAGGACTCCAGTGGCATCCTTTGAAGCTCTGGTGAACTCCATGCTCATGAGGATTAAGGCAGTGCTGGCAAATAATGGTGGCCACACAAAATATTGACACTTTGGACCCAATTTTGGTTTTACCTTAATAACACAGCTGTCAAGAAGGACATCCCGGTAATCCGGCGGTATATGGAAGACCTGTTCGCAGAATCCCTATGCTAAGAGCTAACCGGCGCACACGGGTGCATGTTAGCGCTAATGGGCGCATGCGGGTGCACAATAGCGCGAACAGGCGCACGCGATGTCGCGAATGGGTGTACGCAGTGCGCGATGAAGCGAATGGGCACACGCGGATGTGCACGGGTGTGCGCGGGTGCACGCAGACGCGCCGTGTGACAGTTTTTGTCACCCAGAGGGCTATTTAAGGGAATCTGTCAATGTATTTCTTTTTTTGTAGGATACCCTGTTGGAATACTGTCTTATAGCCAGCAGATTATTATTATTATTATTACTATTATTATTATTATATACACGATTTATATAGCACCAAAAGTTTACGCAGCACTTAACAATATGGGGGGGGGGGGGGGGGCTGCTCGTAGAGCTTACATTCTAAAGGGAGGGAGTTGTGCTACAAAAGGTAATAGTGGGACATCCTGCTGCTGGATATATTTTTTCCTCTTTAAGAGGTTAGCTCCCTATTAATCAGGAGAATTCACTCTGCTAACTTGCTCCACCCTTTCCACATCCATTTCTCTTTTCTAACGAAAGGAGGGAATTTTTTGGTCAGATTCCTATACTCTAATAAACAACGTCAATTCCTGAATACTATGTAAAAATTAAACAACAGACTATTAAATATTATGAAATCCTTAATCAACTGAATTTACTTTGATTTCTATACAGTTCATAGGAAGTCTTCTCTCTCTATGGTTGCAATAAAGTGTCTTGACCTAGATTTTGGAAGATTGGTCTAGTTATTTTGAGAGTCATTTTGATAACTATTTTTACACTACCAGGTATATATTCATAATATTTCTTTCTCTCGGTCTGACAATAATTTAATGATTTTTTTGAAATGTAAAATGTATCATTTATCATTTTATCATTATCACTGAAACTGAATTTGCAATGATGTTTTAATGTTATCCATGATTGGTAATCTTATGAAGAAGTTCTTGCAGAGCGAAACATGTTGAGTAAAAGTGACTGTAATAGAGTATGAATGTATAACTAAATATTGAATGCAATTTTTAAAAAACATATATTGTTAAATTACTAAAATTTTTTGTAATTAAAAACATATTGTTTTTTTCAATTGGCACCTTTAAAGTCCCATTTCCTGTATCTTATAAACTTTTTCAAATATGGGGATGTGGTGCCTTTTGGTTTCTCAGTACCCCAAATCCTCTTCTTCTTTGTCTATATACAGTTTATAATAATAATAAAAATAATGTTATGTAATTAAAAAATAACCACTGGGAGATTTTCTGAAGGAATAGAGACTGTTTATTTAACAAAGTAAATTTTCACTGAGTTTAATAAATAAGATGAAGTTGTGTTTACATCAATCATTGATGGGATAGCAAAAGCTTGGTTATTTTAATTTCCCCTGAATGTGATTAGATAATTACAGTGAACACGCATTTATATAATTTGCTACTATTCACTTTACAAAGTGAAAATACCCCTTTTAAAGTAAGCATTTATTTTGCTAAGTGAACAGCCCCCACCTCTATTATACACAGCCTCCAGTATGTTATTTATTTTTTTTGCTGTTATACATAAACAGGACTTTTTTATACATAAGCAGGATAGGTTAAGCTTCATTAAATACAATTTCTATTTATGTCCACCCTGGGCAAGTTGGTGTTTGAGATGATCTGGTGGATGACATCACTGCCCTTCATAATATACCATTGTGTGGCATGTTGATTAGCCACTTAGGTCCAAGAACTATCACATGGGGGAGGTCACATGCTTAACCACTTGCTTACTGGGCACTTAAACCCCCCCTATCTAGACCAATTTGCAGCTTTCAGTGCTGATGCACTTTGAATAACAAATGGTGCAGTCATGCTAAACTGTACCCAAATGACATTTTTATAATTTATTTCCCACAAATAGAGCTTTATTTTGGTGGTATTTGATCACCTCTGTGATTTTTATTTTTTGTTAAAAAAATGTAAAACAACCAAATTTTTAAGAAATATATATATATTTTTATTCTGTTATAAAATTTTAAAACAGGTAATTTTTGTGCGTCATTGATGTAAGCTGATGAGGCGGCACTGATGGGCACCTATAGGTGGCACTGATGAGTGGCAGTGATGGGCACTGATTGGTTACACTGATAGGCAGCACTTCTAGGTGGCACTGATTGGCACAACTGGTGGACATTGATAGGTGGCACTTGTGGGTACTGTGGACACTGTCAGCTGGCAAAAATGAGGCATAATTGCTTCTTCCTCTTCAGGACTGATGTCCCTTTCAGATGAGCCTGTGATCAGCTTTTTTTTCTCCTCCACTGTCAGCGTGAGGAGAAAAAAAAAACGTTCACCGAGCTTTTGTTTTGATCATGTGATCAGCTGTCATTGGCTGACCGCTGATCACATGGTAAGGGGCCGGGACCAGCCCCTTACTCGGATCTGTGATTACCCGAGTCTCATTGACTCTGTGATCACATCGTGCTCCGTGTGTGCCCTGTAGGGCGCACGCAGGGAGCGTGCACAGGGAAGGCCTTCATATGACGGCCTCCCGGGAATTCAGGTCCAGGCTGTGGCCGTCATTCAGCTATAATGCGGATGTCAAGAGGTTAACCAAACCCAAAAGCCCAACTTCATTACAGCAACAGAGAGAGAGAGAGACAGAGAGAAGGTAAGAGGTAAAAGGGATGAACCTGGTGGCTTGGGAGGTTGTCTATCAGCTGAGATAGCTGCCACTGAGGAACTGCACATTGTACAAACTCACGGAAGGGGGCCGAGTCTACCAACTGAAAAGGCAGCAGTTGAAGCGCTAGCAATTTAGCCAAGCTAGTATTCAACCACTGGGCATGTGGATGGCTGGGAGTGAACTTCTTTCGCCGGTCCAGCAGCTGGGGCAGGGACATTTGCCTGCTATAATCGGACGTGGGTGTACTGCTAGCAGAGTGCCCGGAAGCACTTGGCTGTGACACACCTAATTCTACACCTTCATTCCTGTCAGAGCAGGTTTCAGAGAGGACTGAAGGTCTAGTGGGTTTGGAGATGCCAGCTGATGAGGAGCAAGGAGAGGCCCGCTTTGTTCTTTGGTGTGGGTCTTTGAGGTACGCTTGCCAACGAGCTGCATGGCAGGTCAACATATGTCTGGTCAAGCATGTGGTGCCCAAGCGGCTGATGTTTTGGCCACGTGAGATACGCTTGAGACATATGTTGCAAATAGCAGCGGTGCGATCTGATGCACTCGTCTCAAAAAAGGCCCACACCAAAGAACTTTTAGAATAACACGCAGAGGCAGCACCCTGCACAGGCGGAGCTCTGCGGTGTGATTCAGTCGGTGTGCTGCCCCTAAGCTGGCCCCCGGAGGGCATCCTGCCTCGTTGGACATGTGCCTCCTCCTCCTCCTCTCTCCTACCAGGCACCCACATGGAGTCAGTGCCCTCATCATCACCTCCCTCTTCATCGCTGTAGCAAACCTGGCAGTATGCTGCAGCTTGTGGAACATGACTGCCAGATTGCTGTCCTTCTTGAGCATCCCCTCTCTCTGCATTCACGCTACTTGAGCTACTGGCCTGTCCTGAATCCAACGTTCTTTCAGAACGCACATTCAGTGCTGCTGGAGGCTTTGTAATCGGTCACAGGGTGCGCCTGTCCACCGAATCAGTTGATCGACTGACCTTCATCAAGATGAATCAGTCTTGGATAACCCACAGCTACCAAGCACCTGAAGCTGATGTAACCGAATAATTTTTTTTGAAATATCACATCCCTTCAAGACTGCCTATGCTGATGCTGAGTGACTGTCATGTTATGTTGATTGTCTATCCTCTTCCTCCTCCGCTGATATGTTGGAAGAACATTTCTGGTTCTGGGTGATGCCATCAGCCCAATTTTCTGCCCCTGTTTAACAGGGGCGTTTAATTACAATTTTTGATGCAATTCTTTGCAGCAGGGCTAATTCCTGCACTACAACTAGAGTATATGGGAGAGGTTGCAGTGTGGTGGCACCAGCACCAGTGCCTAAGGCCCAATTTTTCTGCCCCTGTTTAACAAGGGCATTTAATTACAATTTTTGATGCAATGCTTTGCAGCAGAGCTAATTCCTGCAATAAAACTAGAGTATATGGGAGAGGTTGCAGTGTGGTGGCACCAGCACCAGTGCCTAAGGCCCAATTTTTCTGCCCCTGTTTAACAGGGGTGTTTAATTACAATTTTTGATGCAATGCTTTGCAGCAGGGCTAATTCCTGCAATAAAACTAGAGTATATGGGAGGGGTTGCAGTGTCGTGACACCAGCACCAGTGCCTAAGGCCCAATTTTTCTGCCCCTGTTTAACAGGGACATGTAATTACAATTCTTGATATAATATTTCACAGGAGGGCCCATTCCTGTGCCCACCCAGAGTAACTGTGAGGACTTATAGTGTTGTGGCACCAGCACCACAACCACCAAAGGTCAATTTTTCTACCACTGTTCAACAATGGCATGTAATTACAATTCTTGATATAATCGTTCACAGCAGGGCGCTCCAGCGCCCACCAAGAGTCACTCTGAGGGCTTACAATGTTGTGGCAAAACCAACACCTTGTTCCGCCATTTCTGCAGAGCATATAGGGCAGGCCCCTACTTTCAAACATCCAACTTACAAACATCTCCTACTTGCAAACGGAAGGAGACAACAGCAAGTGAGATGAAAAAAGATGGATGACAATACAAATTATACAGGGGTGATAACCCTTCCCTATGTTTTCCAAAAAGCTTAAAAAAATGTATTTTGACTGGAGCTAAACTTTAAAAATGTACCAGTTGAAAATTACAAACAGATTCAACTTAACACAACAAACCTACACAGTCCCTGTCTTGTTTGCACTGCCTGTATACTGCTGTTCTGAGTATATAGGGCCTGGGGGCCTTTTTTTAATATGGGTATGGGGTTCCCCTTAATATGCATACAAGACCCAAAGGGGCTGGTAATGGGCAGGGAGGGCTATCCATGCCATTTTACTCAATGATTTTCAACCATATTGCAGGAACCAGATATAACATTAAAACCGCAAGCAGTTTGAAATGATGTTATTTCCGTTTAAAGTCATTTTGTGCAGGGACTGTTCTAAACCCGGGAAACACGTGGCACTTCACAGGCATACTACAGACACCCCCCAGGCACAATATTTAAAGGAATATTTCACTTTTTTTTTCACTTTAATCGTCATTAAAATCAGTGCTCCCACCAAAACGGCCATTTTTAAAAACATTTTAGGCATTGACCCATGTCCCCTGGGGCAGACGCCAGGTCCCCAAACCCTTTTTAGGACAGCATCTTGCATATTAGCCGTTAAAATTAGCACTTTTAATTTCGAACGTTCGAGTCCCATAGACTTCAATGGGGTTCTAAAGTTCGTACGAATTTGGGGTCCGTTCGAAAGTTCTGGTGCGAACTGAACCGGGGGGTGTTCGGCTCATCCCTAGTGTACAGCAAGGGCAATATTTGGTGTGACAGTTGATATTACTATAGCAGCAAGTTGGTTAGAAAGTGCAATTTTTATTATTAGTGTGTGTAAAATTATTCAATGATTACTGTAATACAATTTCTGTTTTATATAAACAATGGTGTACTCTGGTGTCTACAAAGTTCATAAGTTCTCCTATACCTACATACACTTAACAACAACAAGATTGGCACTGCAGCACCATGGTTCAACTTTAATATTCATTTTTGAAGATGCTTTATACACATGCATTGGCACTTGGGTGCCCTAGAAACTTAAAGGCCAGGTTGTCTTTCTTAAAAAGGAAGTCAATCCCTAGCAAAAGCAGGCTAGAAACATGGAGTGGTCAGGCAAGTTAGGATTTCGAATTTTTCACAGTGACTAACAGAATTGATGTAAAAAAGAAACAGACATATAGTCAAGGAGGGCTGTCTAAAGCCATAATTAACTGGCCAGATCCAGAACGTCCAACAGATCTAAGGTAATGAGAAAGTGAGTTTAGTTACTGGAGTAGGAAATTATCAGGGTCTAGGCAGACTAAATGCAGTCAGAAACCAGGAGTCAGATGAGTGAAATAAAAGCCAAATGGTCTGCAGGAGAGAAATAAGCAGGAAACACAGAAATGGGAAGAACGCAGGAAAAGGGCAACAGGTAAAGGTGAGAAACAAAAGGTGAGAAAGCTGGTCTATCACCTACTAAGCTTCCAAATTCTGCAGGCAAAGCATTCCATGAGAGGCAAGAGCTCATTGCATCTCATTTTTACAATGACTGACTTGTTGATATGATCACTCTATCTATGTTACATACATTCCCTGGTACAAAATATCCCTGCATGCATTGATAGACCCTGAGTTAAAACTTAATTTCACCAGAAAGTTCTTAACCGCTCCATGACCTTAATGTGCTTCTTCTTGAGCCACTCCTTTGTTGTCTTGGCAGTATGTTTGGTTCTTTGTCATGCTGGAAGACCCATCTTCAGTGTTCTGAGGGAAGAATGTTATCATCCAAATTTTACAATACAGGGCTCTGTTCATTGGCCCCTCAATGTGGCACCAAAACACCATGTTTCCACCTCTGTACTTGTCTATAGGGATGGTGTTCTTAGGGTCATAGTCAGCATTTTTCTTCCTCCAAACACAGTGACTTGAGTTAATGCCAAAGAGCTACATTTTGGTCTCATCTGACCACAGCACTTTCTCCCAATTCTTCTTTGAATCATTTAAGTGTTCATTGTCATGACTGTGCATGTGCCTTCTTGAGGAGTGAGACTCTCCATGTTTGGAGGAAGAAAAATGCTCAGTCCTCAGTTTCCTTCTCCACTGCTGCCTGGGGTCACAGGAGACAGTGGTTTTTAAAAGGCAACTGATTGTGGGCACATAGTGGGGTGGGATCAGAAACAGACAGGGCACACTGAGGAGGAGTGGTGGTGCCTGTGGCAATGCCATCAGTGAGGGTGTGTGGTCACACTTGTTATGAATGGCTGTGAACAGTAATTGGTCAGTTATTATTATAATCATTTAGTAATATACAAGTGGCAAAAACGAAAAGAAATTGAATCAAAACTAAAAGCTAACTATAGATATAGAGGAAACTATTGTAATCTACCAGATCAGTGGTGCAATTTTCTAGAACAATATAAATGCAAAATAAATAAAACAAAAAATATAATTATATACTTATATTCTTATGCAGGTTGCAGCTAGGATATCTGGGTAAGTAAATAGCTGTGAAAGTGGGGTAGTTAAGATTGGCTGGCTAGGCAGGGTGAATACGTTTACTTTGTCCTAAAGTATTATTCTTAAGGCTGCTTTCACACTGGGGCGGTATTCAGGCGTTACAGCGCTAAAAATAGCGCCTGTGTAGCGCCTGAAAAAAACCGGCCCCTTTCCCTCCAGTGTGAAAGCCGGAGGGCTTTCACACTGGAGCGATGCGCTGGCAGGACGGTGAAAAAAGTCCTGCTAGCCGCATCTTTGGAGCGGTGAAGGAGCGGTGTATTCACCGCTCCTATACCGCTCCTACCCATTGAAATCAATGGGACACCGCGGCAATACCGCCGGCAAAGCGCTTTGCGGGCGGGTTTAACCCTTTTTTGGCCGCTAGCGGGGGTTAAAACCACCTCGCTAGCGCCCGCAGACCGCCGCTAAAACGACGGTAAAGCACCGCTAAAAATAGCGGCACTTTACCGCCGACGCCGCTCCCGCTGCAGTGTGAAAGCAGCCTTAAGGTTAGGTTCACACCTATGCATGGGGCTGTGGGTGGAGGAAGTGTATCTCAACCACCCACAGCCAAATCATGGCACCCCCACAAATCTCAGCATGCAACGCATTTGCGGGTGCGGGAACCACAGGGAAATTGCACTGCTGTTTCCCTGCAGCTGCAATTTTGAAAATGTGGCACAGGAAACACAGGCACAGCATGGCTTGCACAAAACACGGAAGTGTGAACCTAGGGTAACTAAAAAAAATGTTCGTACTTCTTTGAGAGCAAGGGAATATACAGAATATACATTGCAGAATGATGAGAAAAAACAAGTGTAGTAAACCAACATTTGTATTATTCATTTCCTAAATGTTATATATTTTCACTGTTTGAATAATAGTTTACCTTTTAATAAGGAGAAAAATATATATATATTCCCCTTCATGCCAGTTCAGCTTAGTACATCTTAACTAACGTCATAACTCACAGCAAGAATTGTGATTTTTATATGTTAAAGGCAATAACTGTTATACGTACTAAGAAAGCAATTCATCTTTTCAGCTGTATTAACTTAAGACAATTTCTTTTATACATAACTATTATGCATGACATGAAATGAAAGTGAATTTTAATTTGAATCTTATGATTTATTAATATCAGCAATGTTTTCTAAAGCATATAAAATATTAACACTTGCTAACTGACTTTTTTAGATGGTTCAATTACTTCCCAGCCTATAGATATTTTCATATACAGTAGATCTTCTTACATAATGGTGCATGACATGTCTATTGAAATAAAAGGCTATTTAATGACCGAGTCCTTTGGTGTCTAGATTTTGAGTGATTTTAAAAGTTCAGCTTTTTTTAAAAAAAAGATACTTGCCTGCTCGGTGTAATTGTTTTGCACAGAGCAGCCCTAATCCTCTTCTTCTCGGGTCCTCTGTCAGCGATTCTCCCTGATAACCAGTGCCCCCAATAGCAAACTGCTTGCTATGGGGGCATTGGTGCATGCTCGCCCCCGAGCCCTGCTCTATGCTTCCATAAGACACAGAGCTTTGGCTCAACCCCATCCCCTGCTCTCTCCCCATTGGCTCACTGGCTGTGTCTGACATCTGTCTCAGCCAATGAGGAGAGGGAGTCCCAGGGCATCCTAGGTTCTCATGCACATAGCTAGATCAAGAGGGGGGCAAAGGTGAGTAGGGAGGGCTGTGGGGGTAGCAGCACACTGTTTTTTTTACGATCATGCATAGAATGCATGAAGGTAAAAAAACTTCAGCCTTTACAACCACTTTAAGCAAGAAAAATAATGAAATGGATCTTAAACTGGCCTTAAGAAGACAGTCTCAGCTGATAGCCAACCTCCCAAGCCACCAGGTTCATCCCTTTTACCTCTTTTCTTCTCTCTGTCTCTCTCTCTCTCTGTGTTGCTGTAATGGAGTTGGGCTTTTGGGTTTGGTTAACCTCTTGACATCCGCGTTATAGCTGAATGACGGCCACAGCCTGGACCTGAATTCCCGGGAGGCCGTCATATGATGGCCTTCCCTGTGCACGCTCCCTGCGTGCGCCCTACAGGGCACACACGGAGCGCGATGTGATCACAGAGTCAATGAGACTCGGGTAATTAAAGATCCGAGTAAGGGGCTGGTCCCGGCCCCTTACCATGTGATCAGCGGTCAGCCAATGACAGCTGATCACATGATCAAAACAAAAGCTCGTGAACGTTTTTTTTTCTCCTCACGCTGACAGTGGAGGAGAAAAAAAAGCTGATCACAGGCTCATCTGAAAGGGACATCAGTCCTGAAGAGGAAGAAGCAATTATGCCTTATTTTTGCCAGCTGACAGTGTCCACAGTACCCACAAGTGCCACCTATCAATGTCCACCAGTGGTGCCAATCAGTGCCACCTAGAAGTGCTGCCTATCAGTGTAACCGATCAGTGCCCATCACTGCCACTCATCAGTGCCACCTATAGGTGCCCATCAGTGCCGCCTCATCAGCTTACATCAATGACGCACAAAAATTACCTGTTTTAAAATTTTATAACAGAATAAATATATATATATATTTCTTAAAAATTTGGTTGTTTTACATTTTTTTAACAAAAAAAAAAAATCACAGAGGTGATCAAATACCACCAAAATAAAGCTCTATTTGTGGGAAATAAATTATAAAAATGTCATTTGGGTACAGTTTAGCATGACTGCACCATTTGTTATTCAAAGTGCATCAGCGCTGAAAGCTGCAAATTGGTCTAGATAGGGGGGGTTTAAGTGCCCAGTAAGCAAGTGGTTAAGCATGTGACCTCCCTCATGTGATAGTTCTTGGACCTAAGTGGCTAATCAACATGCCACACAATGGTATATTATGAAGGGCAGTGATGTCATCCACCAGATCATCTCAAACACCAACTTGCCCAGGGTGGACATAAATAGAAATTTTATTTAATGAAGCTTAACCTATCCTGCTTATGTATAAAAAAGTCCTGTTTATGTATAACAGCAAAAAAAAAAAAAATATATAACATACTGGAGGCTGTGTATAATAGAGGTGGGGGCTGTTCACTTAGAAAAATAAATGCTTACTTTAAAAGGGGTATTTTCACTTTGTAAAGTGAATAGTAGCAAATTATATAAATGCGTGTTCACTGTAATTATCTAATCACATTCAGGGGAAATTAAAATAACCAAGCTTTTGCTATCCCATCAATGATTGATGTAAACACAACTTCATCTTATTTATTAAACTCAGTGAAAATTTACTTTGTTAAATAAACAGTCTCTATTCCTTCAGAAAATCTCCCAGTGGTTATTTTTTAATTACATAACATTATTTTTATTATTATTATAAACTGTATATAGACAAAGAAGAAGAGGATTTGGGGTACTGAGAAACCAAAAGGCACCACATCCCCATATTTGAAAAAGTTTATAAGATACAGGAAATGGGACTTTAAAGGTGCCAATTGAAAAAAACAATATGTTTTTAATTACAAATAATTTTAGTAATTTAACAATATATGTTTTTAAAAAATTGCATTCAATATTTAGTTATACATTCATACTCTATTACAGTCACTTTTACTCAACATGTTTCGCTCTGCAAGAACTTCTTCATAAGATTTTTAGTACTGCATGAAGTTTAATACTGTAAAGAGAATATATAATATTACCAATCATGGATAACATTAAAACATCATTGCAAATTCAGTTTCAGTGATAATGATAAAATGATAAATGATACATTTTACATTTCAAAAAAATCATTAAATTATTGTCAGACCGAGAGAAAGAAATATTATGAATATATACCTGGTAGTGTAAAAATAGTTATCAAAATGACTCTCAAAATAACTAGACCAATCTTCCAAAATCTAGGTCAAAACACTTTATTGCAACAATAGAGAGAGAAGTTGGTTGGAAAAAAAAAAAAAAAAAAAAAAAAGGAGAGAGTATCCAGTGTATTATAAAACTTAAATTCCAGAAATCATGTGTTTATATATCAACATAAGTAACCCTAAGTAAAAGGGGAAAATATTCCATAAAGTGCAAATGTCTTATATTAAAACGTGCAATTCATAGTGCATGATTACAAAAAGTTGATAAAATACAGTCTTTAGTGAAATTAAATTAAGTGCCAGTGATTATTAGTTCCGTAATCTTCTTAATAAAAAAAATTTAAATATGTATATAAGACAGTCTATATGTAAGCTGAAATAGGTGCTCAGTGACTTGTTCAGTGCTTCTCAAAAAGAAAAACAGGTGCCAGCAATCGTGTTGTAATTTCTGTGTCTCCAGTATACACGGCACACTAGGTAAAATGGCCCCTTACCTTACTGCTGTAAGGTAAACAGCAAATCAAGCAGCCAAAACAAGGGTCCAGGGATTCTATCCCAATTCCTAGCAGGTGGATATTGGCCCCCTCAGGTAGGTTTTTTTCCTCTCAGATAGTTTCCATATAGATCTTTGGCTTCAGTGTAACTCCCAGAGGTCTCATAGGAAAGATAGAGGTACACTCGGATGGTGAAGTACGTTCGTAAAATTTATTATAACAATATATAAAAAGAGGTACTCACAAACATACGATAAAATACAGCTTTAAAAACGGACGAGCATTCCGCTCGTGTATGCGAACGTCACTTCCGGTATCCTCGTTCCGACGCGTATCGTCACTAGTCACGTACCTTCATCAGGGAATGGGATACTCTAGCACGGAAGTGTCTTTTATATGCACGTGTATGGCGGCCATTTTACTGAAGTCTCCCATAAGATAACATTGGCACAGCCATCTTTTTGGAGTCTTCCATAAGTTAACATGGTGCAGCCATCTTTTAGAAGTCAATCTACACCCAGCATCATTTTCCACATATCTAAGCTACACCCGCGGCCATTTTTCATTGGTCCCGGTTAGCAGCCATTTCCCCATAGCTCACCCATGGGTTATATCTGCAGTGATGTTTTTATATATAATGGTGGGAGTTTCTATCGGGTTCTTTTATTCCATTAAATGTCATATACAAATTTGTCCGCAGTTCCATTGGTTCACATCAAATTTCTACCGGGGGACAGCGGGGGAGAGGGGGGGGGGGAGGGGAAGGGGGGGGAAGGGTGGGGAGAGGGGGGGGGAAAGAGATGGGAGGGGAGTTAGGTGGTCATAGGAGGTATAAGTGAACTCGATATTAGGTATCAACCTGTACAAAGGTTATTTATCAAATGTCATAGATCACGTTAGCATTGTAACCCCATATTTTACACTAAAAAATATCTAAAACCGTTCTTTAAAATTAGTATATATAAATTTATAAAACAAATGGTGAGGTAGCATTTTATCTCATGGCTGGTATATATTAGCACTATATTTCCCCTAAATAAAATGCCCCTTAGCTAGTTCGCCAATCCCCAGCTGGTCCATTATTTGTATTTATCCTGTAGTTTTAAATATTAGGGTGTCCAAAACCGGATTAAGGTAGTATGGACTAGTGGTCCAGAGCTAGTTCATTATAGCCATATATATATATTATTTATCCTGACTTTTTGGGTATCTAAGACCAAATTAGGATAATATGGGAAGTGGAGAGTTCTCCTATTATTGTCGTTTTGTCAGGAACCGGAAATGGCGTTCAAGATGGATCCAAAATGGTTCATTTATACTATCACAATACATAGAGTAGTTTTACAAACATGTGAATTAGATATATTATATAAAATTAGTATTGCAAGATCATTACATTAGAACAAATATCAAATCTAAAATCAAGTTAAAAGATATAGAAATAGATAAAAAATATTTTTTAGAAATCGCTGATAAAACAGTTTAAGTCGAAATCAATGTTCAAGCCTTGGGGGGTAAATGTGTCCAAAATAAAAATCCACTTAGATTCTGCTTGACTGAGTGTCCTAACTTTGTGGCCCCCCCTCCAGTGTTTCTTATATGGTTCTATACCCCAAAAGGTCAAATGAGTAGGGTCTTTATTGTGGTGGGTACTGAAGTGTCTGGATACACTATGCTTATCAAAGCCGCTAATAATGTTCTTTACATGTTCTTTTATCCTTACTCTCAGCGGTCTTTTGGTTCGCCCAACATATTGTAAGCCGCAACTACACTGTAAAGCATAAACAGCTCCCTTGGTGTTGCAGCATATGAAGTCCTTAATATTATACGTGTTTCCAGTACTTGTAGAGGTGAAGTTAAATTTCTTTTCGACCGGCTTTTTTATTCTTGTGCACGCATAACAGCGTCTACAGGGAAAAAATCCCTTGCCTGTAAAGAAAGTTAAACCATTATAGGGGGGATCGGGGATGTTTTTTACAATCTTATCCCTTAGGGTTGGTGCTCTTTTATAAATAAATCGTGGATATTGGGGTAGGATTTCCTGCAGGTGTATATCTGACCTTAGTATGTGCCAATGCTTTTTAATCATTTTCTCGATCTTCTTATGTTGCATATTATAATTCAATATTATTGGTACTCCATCACTTTTGTTCATAGTGGGTGGTTTATCCTTTATTAGTGTTGCTCTATCCATATTCTCTATTTCTGTGATGTTTGTCTTGATATCTTCACTCTTGTAGCCTTTATGGATAAATCTATTTCCAATTTTCTCTGCTTGTGTCACAAAGTCTCTTGGGTGGGAGCAGTTCCTTCGTAGCCGGATCATTTGTCCTTTCGGGATATTGCTCAACCAATTCCAATGGTGGCAACTATCAGTGGGCAAATAGCTATTCCTGTCCACATTTTTAAAATGAGTTTTAGTATACAATGATTTCTCGTCTTGTTTTATTTCTAGGTCCAGGAACGTAATGGTCTCGTCACTTATCTCCCACATTAAATTAATGTTCCTGTCGTTTTTATTTAATCCTTCTAGGAAGGAGATTAGTTTGTTTTTTCCCCTTTCCACAGTATTAATATGTCATCTATGTACCTTTTATAGGTCACTAGCTCTTCAGGGGGGTTCTTAAAAATCGTCTCCTCCTCCCATTGCGACATGAAGAGACATGCCACACTGGGCGCAAATTTTGCGCCCATCGCTACACCCACTTTTTGATGATAATAATTTCGGTCATACCAAAAATAGCTGCTTTTTAAACAGAAATCTAAACTTTTAATTAAAAATTTTCTTTGGAAGCATGGCAAGGTCGAGAATTTTCTTAAGCCCCATTTTGTGGCTTCACATGCCTGATGATGTTGGATAATTGTGTACAAGGAAGCCACATCGGCAGTTGCCAGTATCCACGGCGTTTCTCCTTTGGGGGTCTCCTCTATTAGTTGCAGTACTTGTTTAGTGTCTCTCAAGTAGGCTCTAGTTTGTTTGACCACTGGTTGTAAGTAATTATCCAGATATTGTCCTATTCTTGAGGTCAAGGAATCGATTCCATTGACTATAGGTCTCGGTGGGGGGTTTGTGCTATCTTTATGTATCTTAGGTACTGAATAAATAACAGGAGTCCTGCACGACTCAGGGATCAAGAACTTAGCTTCCTTTTTGTTGAGAATATTTCTCTTTAAGCCTAGATGTACAATCTGCTCTAATTCCTTTCTGCATCTAAATACCGGATTGCTCGGCAGTACTTTGTATGTGTCTTTATCTTCCAGAGAGAGAGAAGACTTCCTATGAACTGTATATAAATCAAAGTAAATTCAGTTGATTAAGGATTTCATAATATTTAATAGTCTGCTGTTTAATTTTTACATAGTATTCAGGAATTGACCTTGTTTATTAGAGTATAGGAATCTGACCAAAAAATCCCCTCCTTTCATTAGAAAAGAGAAATGGATGTGGAAAGGGTGGAGCCAGTTAGCAGAGTGAATTCTCCTGATTAATAGGGAGCTAACCTCTTAAAGAGGAAAAAATATATCCAGCAGCAGGATGTCCCACTATTACCTTTTGTAGCACAACTCCCTCCCTTTAGAATGTAAGCTCTACGAGCAGCCCCCCGCCCCATATTGTTAAGTGCTGCGTAAACTGTTGGTGCTATAAAAATTGTGTATTATTATAATAATAATAATAATCTGCTGGCTATAAGACAGTATTCCAACAGGGTATCCTACAAAAAAAGAAATACATAAAAAAGAGGAGGAATTTGATTTAAAACTTGTGCAGAAGCATACATATTAAATGCCATGTGAAGATTTATCGCAAACTCGCCCTGACCGACGGGCCAGGCAAACAATCTGTCCCCATCAAGAGCTACAGAAAGCCTATCTGGTGCTGACATGTCAGCCCCATCAGAGTGGCATTAGTCGTTCATCCACACAGGCAAAGTTAATGTTATTTACAGTAAGTTATTTAATTATACTTACAAGCCTTCAATAAGAAGCAGGATGATGGTTGGTAAGGAGTCAGAGAGGAGGCTTACAACCTCTCAAATCCTCCATCAGAAGTGGATGGTTGAACGCCATGCATTTCTTCTCTCCCCGTCCCGCCGGCGTCTGACATCATCAGCAGGGTGCGGATGTGTAATGCATGTCAATGCGTGTGCGTGACTCCGGCACAATGGACGTGATGTTTACCGCTAATTGTGGTGACGCACATTGCCATTTTGGAAAATCCACTGCCCTTACTGCACTTAGGGGAAGGACTGAAATATTTCAGAACGCCTCCCAGCATCACTGGGCTAGTGAAGGGAAGTGCAACAACGTGAAAGGCAGATGCACTTCACTCGTTGCACTGATGACACTACCCCTAAATCAAGCGTCAGATGACTTTAGGGCTCCAGCTGTGGGCTGATTGGTCATCCCACAAACAAGTGCCTGGGCATCTGTATGGTTGCCAGTGCCCAGACCCAATGGCCTGATTTTATTTTGTTTAGTTGACAAGGAGATATGGTCACGTATATGGTGAAAAAATTGCCTTTTTGTCTTCCCCACATAAAATGCTCCACAGTCGCATAACATTATGTAAACCACCCCTATTAACTGGCAATTGGCCGAAAATTTTGGTTTGAATAGATGTCCATAATGTGAGTTTCTGGGCTCCAAAAATTAATCTACAAAAATTGCATTTTCCACAGGGAAAGTTCCCTTGGGTTTGTTCTTGGGTGTTGTTTTTGGTTGATAGTGACTATATCCCTCATTGACCTAGATCTTCTAAACGTTATCTCAGGATAGCTTTTGAGATGTTTAGTCTCTTCGGCCATCAAAAGATACCAATTATTTTTTTATTATTTCTTGGATTTGTTTATGTTGGCCTGTGAAGCGGAAAAATAATCTAACCCCCACCTCAGGTTTTAAATTTTTTTTTGCCATTTACCTCCCTAGCGGTGATCCCGAGTCTGGCTCGGGCTGGGATTTCAGTACCACGAGCGGTAACCCCGAGCCAGACTCGGGATCACATTGCTGGATACAGGGAGGACACAGGGAGAAGTTACTTACCTTGTCCCCTGGATCCAGTGATGTCCTCTGCGTTGTGTGATCGAGCTGTCCTCCGCTCGATTCACACAGTGCCCGAATGCTGCCGAGCTCCGTTCCCTGCGACGTTACGGCGCACGGGAGCGGTGATCGGTGCCAAATTCAAAAAAGTAACAACACACAAAACACACACAGTACTGTAATCTTACAGATTACAGTACTGTATAAAAAAAAATACCCACCCCCTTTGTCACTAGTGGTCTGTGCAGTGCCCTGCATGTAGTTTTATATTATAAATACTGTTTTTTTTCTGCCTGGAATTCGGAGATTGTCCATAGCAACCAACAACTGTCCCTTTATATCAAAAGTGATTTTAGACCAGCTAGAAAACAGCGATAATAAATTAGAATCACTTGCAGAATTGAGCGATAGAGATTTGTGGGGAAATTCGTCATCAAACACTAAATCTAATGACAGCGACAATTCTGCAAATGAGCAAATTTCAGTGTTTTTGGATTTGATTACTATATTGAATAATTTTTATTATTATTTATTATCATTATTTATTATATTATAAACGTTATCATACCCGGGATGTCTGCTAGACTCTGGTTTGAACAGATTTAAAGCGGGAGTCCACCGGGACTCCGCGTATTTTTTTTTTTTAAAAGCCAGCAGCTACAAATACTGCAGCTGCTGACTTTTAAAATAGTGACACTTACCTGTCCAGCGCGCCCGCGATGTCGGCACCCGAAGCCGATCTCTAGATCGTCTGTAAGGTGCTGCCGCCACCATCTTGGGTATGGGAATCAGGAAATGGAGCCTTTCGGCTTCATTTCCCGATTCCCTACTGCGCATGCGCGAATCGCGCTGCGCAATAAGGACGGCCCCCACTGCCTCTGGGATCTGTGTGTTTCCCAGCAGGCAGCGGGGCACTTGCGGAAAGGGGCGGGCACTTGCGGAAAGGGGCGTAATCTACGCCCCTTTCCGCAGAGAGCTATCCCGGAAGTGGGTGCAGAATACCTGTACTGTACAGGTATCTGCACCCCCTCCCCCCTGAAAGGTGCCAATTGTGGCGCCGGAGGGGGGGAGGGTTCCGATGAGCGGAGTTCCACTTTAGGGTGGACCGCTTTAAGAGAGTTATTCCTAAGAATTGCAGACCTACAATATAAAACGCCAAATTTCCATGCAAAATAATTGTACCGCTTTCAGCACCTAAAATCAGAACTAATCATACCACCAGGGAGGTTAATTAAATGTGATTTTGATTTTTTGCTAGATTATAGGCCTTTCTGAGGCATTTTGTATTATATCATCTCTCCTGTAGGTTCAGTTGAAGTGATTTAGCCTCCTTTTCAAAGCCTAAATCTCTGCTGCAGTTTCTCCTTATCCGCAGATATTGACTGTAAGGGATGCTCATCACTAAAGGCATAGGGCGAGAGCTCTCTGCATGCAGGATTGAATTTCCGGCAGAAGATTTTCAAAACAGTGTGGATCCTATGCTGCCATCCGGATTCACAAAAATTGTGATTTCTAAAAAATTCATGATTTTTGGTCGAAATCTATGGTGAATTTTAAATTAAACTCATTTTGTTTGAGTCTCAAAAAATAAAAGCAATTCATCTTCATCATCACAACGCCAAATTAGTATCTTATCCAGAAACTCCTGCATATCCTCTCTATAAAAGAATTTCCGCCCTCCTGCCTCTCTCCTCCACGGCTCCGCTGGCCTGGCTCTCTCCTCCACAACTCCGCCCGCCTAGCTCTCTTCTCCACTGCTCCGCCTGCCCGGGTCTCTCCTCCACAACTCCTCCCACCCAGCTCTCTCCTCCATCACTCTGCCCGCATGGCTCTCTCCTCCACCACTCTGCCCGCATGGCTCTCTCCTCCACCACTCTGCCCACCCGGCTCTCTCCTCCACCACTCTGCCCGCATGGCTCTCTCCTCCACCACTCTGCCCACATGGCTCTCTCCTCCACCACTCTGCCCGCCTGACTCTCTACTCCACCACTCTGCCCGCCTGACTCTCTCCTCCACCACTCCGCCTTTGCAGCTCTCTCCTTCTGAACACTAGACTTCTCACCCTGGTCTGCTCAGTAGCCCACTGGGGGGGGGAGCAGTTTAGCCCAGGGTCGGCAATGTGATTCAATCTACCCGTCACCTATCCATGATCGACGGGCAGATTGCGATCGATGGGTTGCTGACCCCGGCTATATATTGTTGATGAATAGTAACCAATTGGATTTTTACATCTGTGACTGTGTTATTTAATTGGAGTTCTGTCTATCCCCCTTTACTTGTATTGTTCTAGATCAGGGGTCTTCAAACTGTGGCCTGTGGGCCAGTTGTGGCCATTTGCCTCCCTTTATCCGGTACTTGAGGCACTATTCCTTCCACTGGCACCAATGATGGGGCACTATTTCTCCCACTGATACCACTGATGGGGGCACTAATCCTCCCACTGATGGGACACTTATTCCTCTGACACCAATAATGAGGGAACTATTCCTCCCACTGACACCAAAGATGGTGCACTATTCCTACCACTGACACCAAAGATGGGGCACTAATGCTCCCACTGACACCAACAATGCAATTTTTTTACTCCCACTGACCATCAAGCCTATTGCATTGTTTACACCTACTAATGCCAGGACATTTCCTACTTCCATTGGCCACAGTATGGCCCCCTAAAGTCTGAAAGACAGTAAACTTTTCCTTTATTTCAATAGTTTGGAGACACCTGTCCTAGGTTATTTGTATACAACAGCTACCAATTAGTGATTTTGAGCAGAGCTAGGCACTTGAATCGAGTGTCTCTATTCAATATAGTTTGTATCTTTGCTGGAGTTCATTGTTTGCTTGTATGCACTAGACTCCTGCTTCAGCTATTAAAAAACAGAAACGCTACAAGCATTTTCAAATAGTTACGCACAAAAAAGCATAATAAAAGGATTTGTCAATGGTCCTTTGACTAACCCTTATAATTACAGCATGGACTGCAGGACATTGCTTTAAATTGGCACATCAGTAATTTTATTTACAAAACAACCAAATGAAAAAACAAAACATTAACTTAAAGTGATTGTAAACGATCACCTTGTAAAACAACCCATTCAGTTTAAAACAGAAATGGAAGGCAAACCCTTTTTTGTATGAATATAAAAAAAACAAAATTATATACACATGTATATACTGTATATATATATCTATATATATATATATCTATATATATATATCTATATACAGTGGTGTGAAAAAGTGTTTGCCCCCTTCCTCATTTCCTGTTCCTTTGCATGTTTGTCACACTTAAGTGTTTTGGAACATCAAACCAATTTAAACAATAGTCAAGGACAACACAAGTAAACACAAAATGCAATTTGTAAATGAAGGTGTTTATTATTAAAGGTGAAAAAAAATCCAAACCATCTTTGCCCTGTGTGAAAAAGTGATTGCCCCCTAAACCTAATAACTGGTTGGGCCACCCTTAGCAGCAACAACTGCAACCAAGCGTTTGCGATAACGTGCAATGAGGCTTTTACAGCGTCCTGGAGGAATTTTGGCCCACTCATCTTTGCAGAATTGTCCTAATTCAGTTACATTAGAGGGTTTTCGAGCATGAACGGCCTTTTTAAGGTCATACCACAACATCTCAATAGGATTCAGGTCAGGACTTTGGCTAGGCCACTCCAAAGTCTTCATTTTGTTTTTCTTCAGCCATTCGGTGGTGGACTTGCTGGTGTGTTTAGGATCATTGTCCTGCTGCAGAACCCAAGTTCGTTTCAGCTTGAGTACACGAACAGATGGTCGGACATTCTCCTTCAGGATCTCTTGGTAGACAGCAGAATTCATAGTTCCTTTTATCACGGCAAGTCTTCCAGGTCCTGAAGCAGCAAAACAGCCCCAGACCATCACACTACCACCACCATATTTTACTGTTGGTATAATGTTCTTTTTATGAAATGCAGTGTTCCTTCTACGCCAGATATACTTGGACACACACCTTCCAAAGAGTTCCACTTTTGTCTCATCGGTCCACAGAATGTTGTCCCAAAAGTCTTGGGGATCATCAAGATGTGTTGTGGAGAAATTGAGACGAGCTTTGATGTTCTTTTTGCTCAGCAGTGGTTTTCTCCTTGGAACTCTGCCATGCAGGCCATTTTTGCCCAGTCTTTTCCTGATGGTGGAGGCATGAACGCTGACCTTAACTGAGGCAAGTGAGGCCTGCAGTTCCTTGGACGTTGTTGTGGGGTCTTTTGTGACCTCTTGGATGAGTCGTCGCTGCGGTCTTGGGGTAATTTTGGGCGGCCGGCCACTCCTGGGAAGGTTCACCACTGTTCCATGTCTTCGCCATTTGTGGATAACGGCTCTCACTGTGGTTCGCTGGATTCCCAAAGCTTTGGAAATGACTTTATAACCCTTTCCAGACTGATAGATCTCAATTACTTTCTTTCTCAATTGTTCCTGAATTTCTTTGGGTCTCGGCATGATGTATAGCTTTTAAGGATCTTCTGGTGGACCTTACTGTGTCAAGCAGCTCCTATTTAAGTGATGCCTTGATTGTGAACAGGTGTGGCAATAATCAGGCCTGGGTGTGGCTAGAGAAATTGAACTCAGGTGTGGACAACCACAGTTATAGTATGTTTTAACAAGGGGGGCAATCACTTTTTCACACAGGGCCATGATGGTTTGGATTTTTTTTCACCTTTAATAATAAACACCTTCATTTACAAATTGCATTTTGTGTTTACTTGTGTTGTCCTTGACTATTGTTTAAATTGGTTTGATGTTCCGAAACACTTAAGTGTGACAAACATGCAAAGGAACAGGAAATGAGGAAGGGGCAAACACTTTTTCACACCACTGTATATATATATATATTTTTTTTCCTTATTTTTAGAAGTAATCACATTCCGTCTGTTCTCAGCTGCATAAGAGCTGGGGGAGGAGAAACAGCACTGAGCATACACTGAGCTTCCCAGTGAATGGCTGTGCAGAGGGGACAGGTCAGCATAAGTCTGGTCATTGGAAGAAAGTACACTGAGTTCCCAGCATAGCTAGAGAACTAACCAAGGTGAGCTCTCCTGCTTAGTGTGGTCAGTTCTTAATAGGAAAGCAAGGGGACTATCAGGAACAGCAGGGGTTTCACATAATGAAGCAATACAAAGGGAACAGAATACTTTCTCATACAATTACATGATACAACATGCACATATCAGGAATATGAAATGTTGGGGTAACAAACAATAAACTATTTCAAGAATTCAACTGGGAGGGCGTCTTTGGGCATTCTTAAGCCTGGGTTCACTGCTACGGTGGGAGACACAAAATTGTAATGCGCACAAGAATCACAACACATTCCTGTGCAAATTACATGCAATATCTCTGGGGTGCGATTTGAGCCAAAGATTTGTATGGCTCATACTGCACCTCATTCATGCCAAGCTGCTGCAGGACCTTTTCTTGTCCTTACCAGTATCGGATTATGCAAATCATGCTGCATTTTGCAAACCGATTGCATGGTGTCATTAACTTAATTACTTCCGCCCCCTTCCTGACCAGGTCATTTTTTTGTGATACAGCACTGCGTCGATTTAACTGACAATTGCGCGGTCCCGCGATGTTGTACCCAAATACAATTGACATCCTTTTTTTTTCTCACAAAGAGAGCTTTGTTTTGATGGTATTTGATCACCCCTGATTTATTTTATTTTTTTGCGGTATAAACAAAAAAAAGAAAATTTTTGAAAAAGAAAAAAGAATTTACTTTTTGTTATAATAAATTAATAAATATTCCCCCCCCCCCCATTTTTTTTTAAACAAAAAAAATTTGCAATAAGCATAGATTGATTGGTTTGCCCAAAAGTTATAGCGTCTACAAAATAGGCAATGGATTTTTGGCACCGCGCACCTGCTACAGCTCTTAAAGGAACAGCCGTACGGGTACAGAGGTTCACCCAGTGGTGCCATTCTGTTGAAGTATACCGACGTGAGGCATTCGGCAAGCAGTTACCATACACTCTGCAATTGGTTTGCATGGACGGGTTGAGATTTAGATGCAGTGCTGAATCTCAGGGTACCTGGTTCCAGGGAAAAAACACAAATCACCAAACAAATAGAAGCACCATACCTCAGATGGGTCTCCAGTTTTTTTATCAATTCAAGTATTCATGCAAAACAATAATAGGTGTGCAATATTTAGAATGTGCTCAATCTGTGGTGTTTCCATACATAGGTTGGTATTAGACAATTGTCAAAAAAGTACTTTTTTATTGAAGGTATTGCAGTTAACTGAATAACCTTCTTTGTCTGTACACCGTTCATACAGTTTAGTTACAGTGTTGCCATGTGTACAGTTCAGTTATGCAATATTTGCTGATAATTCTTGCTTACAGAGTGTATGCTGTTTTTAGTCCAACTTAAACATTTCTGTTGTGGATACAACCATTTAAACCAGAACTATAATAATAGTGGAGCTCTGTTTTTTTTTTTTTTTTTTTTAATGCAAGCATTGAATACTTGATTTTGATTTTGTAGCAGCTTCTTGCAGTCCTTGTACAGCAGAGATCAGAGAGCAGGAGGGGCGAACACCACAAATTTAAAATAAGGTGTGAAAATGCTGATAGCAGAAGAGAGCAGAGCAATAGGGAGTTATTCTGTGTGCTTTTACTTCTTTTATTGTCAAGTCAGAGGGTGGGGAGGAGACCCGTAAGTGAATGGGAAACTACAGTACAGGTCCTATTCCTGCCAGGCAGGACTTTTCTGCATAGCAGGGCTGTTAACATGCCAGTATTGAATATGCATTACTACAAATCCTTTTGATAGGTAAACTATTTTTTGTATAGGCATTTTATCTGTGTATTCAGCCGTTTGCCTGGAGTTCAGCTATAAAGAGAATGTGAATTCTCTTTGAATATTTTTAATTTCAATAGATTTTTATTGAGATTATAAAAGTGCCAAGAGAACCAAAATATAAACAGTACGCTGGTTGGCGATCACATACATGTACATAGTTGAATACTGATAATAAAAAAGTGGTACATAATCATACAAGATCGTTAATTACTTAATATTTAAGTAAATAAAGACATAATCAAACATAACACATAAACATAACTACTGTATAAAATAAATGTGTACACAGGCATTATACATATCAATGATATCATAAGCCATAAGTGGACAATTAAAGTGAATGGTTAAAGTGTTTGTTAACCCAAAAAATAAAATAGAGATCCTGGTCCTGGCTGATCCTGCCACTTCCTGTATCCCACTTTCTGTGTTGACCACAAAAACCGGGGGTGCTGAGCTATGATCACCGTACATCCCTCCAACATCTGCAGCCCTGATCTGCTCTCTTCTCTCCCCCTCACCCCCTTCTCCCTGCCTGTTAGCTGACATCACAGGGAGATCTCAGCCCCTCCTGCATCAGCCATGTATCGGAGCTGTAATGCAGCCACGAGTCACGTAATCGGCCTGAAGATCCATCTAAAATGGTATTTACAAGCCTCGTTTTTATAAAAGACTTATACAGTGTGCTGTGCATAGCCCTAATAGAGTGGTTGGCAGTGATTTCCATGTTTGACTTAACAAACACTTTAAGGCTATTGGGTTTGGTCATACCAGTTATTCCACGACTCCCAAGATGAGCCAACCACCTGACGCTTGTCAACTGATAATGCAAATAGTAATTCATATGTGGCATGGGTATGGGTTAATTGGGCCACTTCATTAATAGATGGTGTATGGGGGTACCTCCAATGTCTGACCAATGACAGGCAGGTTGCCAGTAATATATGCATGATCAGGCCCCTTATTTTGGGTGGCACATTATCTAAGTTCAGTGAGAATAAAGCTATCCCTGGGACAGTGGGGGTGGTAAGCCCATAGATCGTATTAATCAGAGGGAATACTGCTAACCAAAGAGACAACACTTCTGGGCAGGACCTTAGTATGTGATAGAGAGTGCCCACTGCTCCACACTTCTTCCAACATAAAGGTGATAACTGTGGTGCAAACTTAGATATCCTATGGGGAGTCAGATACCAATATAGTAGAATCTTATAAGTTAGCTCCCACATACTTTTTGTAGCAGAGTAGGTGGAAATAAGTGTAGCTTGACACTGCTCATCTGAGCATACTGACCCTAATTAATGTCCCCATGCTTTTATAGGAGAGGGTTTGATAAATGTTTCCTTGTTGTTAAGTACACTGTACATGAAAGAAATGCCCCTGAGTTTAGAATTAAGTATAGTGAGAAATTGGGCAATTTTCCAGGATAGTGAGATATTAATTGATTGATTGAAGCATAAGACATGGGCATATAGAATCTGCATATATCTTAAAAAATTAATTAGGGGATAGTCAATATTCTAATTGTAAGGATCTAAAAAATGTAATAGCTGCACCTACTTGGATATCATCCAGCAGCTTAATCCCATTTGCATTCTATTGGGTGATGGCTATGTTAGGAATGATACAAGGGAGACTCATAATGGGGATTTGAATAGTAGTTCTAGGTGAGTCATCTGGAGTAATAAGTAATAGTGGGAGAAAGCTTAATATCATTGTCATTGAAATGACTGGCCAGCAGATAATGGTATAGATTGTTACCAATAACTTGGTGACTTTCTAGTTGCACCCACAAAGTATTTATGTAATTTAATGATGGTTAAAGTGAAACAATAAAAATGAAATATTCCTTTAAATATTGTGCCTGGTGGGGGGTCTCTTTAGTCTGCCTGTAAAGTAGTGCATCTTTCTCATGTTCAACAGTACCACAGCAAAATGAAATTTCTAAAGGAAAAAATTGCTTGTGGCTGTAATGTATTGTCAGATCCCGGCAATATAGATAAAAATCATTGAAAAAAATGGCAAGAGCCCCCCCCCCCAGTCTATTACCAGGCCCTTTGGGTCTGGTATGAATATTAAGGGGAACCCGGCTCCAAAATTTAAAATAAAATAGCACGGGGGTCCCCCCCAAAATCCATACCATGCCCTTCAGGTCTGGTATGGATTTTAAGGAACCCCGCACCACAAAAAATGGCGTGGGGGTCCCACCAAAATCCATACCAGACCCTTATCCAAGCACGCAACCTTACAGGCTGTGGGAAAAGGGGGGACAAGAGAGAGCCTCCCCTGAACCGTACAGGCCACATGCCCTCAACATGGGGAGGGTGCTTTAGGGTCCCCCTTAAAATACCTTGTCCCCATGTTGATGGTTACAAGGGCCTCTTCTCCATGTTGATGGCATGTGGCCTGGTACGGTTCAGGAGGAGGGGGCTCTCTCTCGTCTCCCCCCTTTTCCTGCAGCCTGCCAGGTTGCGTGCTCGAATGAGGGTCTGGTATGGATTTTGGGGGGACTCCGACACCATTTTTTTTTTTGGCACGGGGCTGGTATGGATATAGGGCCTGGTAATGGACTGGGGAGAACCCATAGAATTTTATGTGTATTGCTGGGATCCAACAATACATTACAACCCACGTTTTCCATTAGAAATGTAATTTTTCTGCTCTCATTCATTACACTATGTACGGCCACCGTGTAAGCAGCCTTACAGCCCACTGAGCCATGATTGGCCAAAGGTACCCTGCCTTTGGCCAATCATGGCTCTCACAGCAGAGTGCTCTGTGATTGGACAAAGCATGTAGGTCAGGTGCAGGTGCATGCTTTGGCCAATCAGCAGCCTTCCACACACTTTGCTCTCCCTAATAATCAACCCCGACTTCAACATTTTTCAGCTCCTTGTTAAACTTATGCATACAAGACATCACATCTGCATGAAGTAAGTATCTCAGTGACATCAACATGTCTTTCATACCTGTGTTTAGCACTGGCTTCATTGTGTCCTCCCCCGAGTCTGTATTGGAGCTCACCTCATGATCTCTATTCTTTGTGTCCATCGGAAAACTGGACTTTTCCTGGATTCCAGACAGTGGGGTTGAAGTACCTGAGTTAGGGCTGTGTAGTGAGCCACTGAAGAAAGTATGCAGACCCAGCTGAGAAGTCCATGGTGTTGCTCTCGGGGCCAGGGTGAAAGGCCCAATGGAGCCATTTTGCCTACTGCCACGCTTCTGCTGAGGGAAGAAGGCTGTGAGATTCTGAGGCTTCCTCTCCTCTTTGTGCTTCCTCATTATGGTTGTGGGTGTCTAGGGTATATCCCCCTGGTGTGGGTAGAGAGAGTGTGGGTCCTGGATGCTTGTTGATAGCCAATCTATCCCCTGAGTTGCCAGAGCTTCTCCTTCAGGCAGCGATTTTTATCCGCGGCTAACGCCATACCCTTCTTTGAATATTTTTATAGAGATGCATGTAAAATAGCCCAGCTTGGTTCAAATAATTTTATCAATATGTGTTAAACTTTTAGTTTTCTTTTTATATACAATTTGTAATTATATACAGTATATACTGTATACTTTCTCTTTACATAGAGCAATTCTCATTTACAAGTGCATAGCTTCTTGGCAGCTGTTGCCAACTTCTGGTGTTTTCAAAATGTTGCAGCCTGTGGACTAATTGTTGGTGTGTTTTTGGTGTGTTTTTACAAAATGAATTACTGGTGTTGCAGTATGTGCGGCTTCCTGAGGCCGCGTACACACGCGGGGACTGTCTGCCAAAACTAAGTTCGTCAAAAAGTCCGCTCAAACTTTTGAATGAACGAACACGCCCACACACGGCACTTTTTGAGCGGACAAATACGGCAAACTAAGTTCGTCGTACTAAGTCCGTGCAACTTTTGAAATGAACGGACTCGCCCACACACGAGGCAACAGTCCGCTCATTTCGAGCGCGTGTCAAGGTGGGCGGGGCCCGCGACGGAGACGTCGCGGGCTCCGCCGCCTGGAATGGACTTAAAGGGGAACCCCAACGCCGAAAAAAATTGGCGTGGGGTCCCCCCAAAGTCCACAACAGACCCTTGTCCGAGCACGCTACCCCGGCCGGCCAGGAAAGGGGGGCGAGCGAGCGCCCCCCCCTCCTGAGCCGTACCAGGCCGCGTGCCCTCAACATGGGGGGTGCCTTGGGGAAGGGGGGGCCGCGCGCCCCCCCCCACCCCAAAGCACCTTGTCCCCATGTTGATGAGGACAAGGGCCTCTTCCCGACAACCCTGGCCGTTGGTTGTCGGGGTCTGCGGGCGGGGGGCTTATCGGAATCCAGGAGCCCCCTTTAATAAGGGGGCCCCCGGATACCGGCCCCCCACCCTATGTGAATGAGTATGGGGTACAATGTACCCCTACCCATTCACCTGTAAAATAAAAGTACCCAAAAAAAAACACAACACACGAGATAAAATATTTTATTGCACAGCTCCGGGGGTCTTCCGTCTTCGGGGGTCTTCTCGCCGGACTCCTCCGCTATCTTCTTGTAGCTCTTTTGCTAGCGGAGGAGTCCGGCTTTCTTCCTCCCCGCCGCCGGCCTCTTCTCCCGACTTCGGGGGTCTTGTCCCCCTCTTCGGTTCTTCTGCCGGGCCACCGCGCCTTCTTATAGCTCTTTTACAGGCGGTGGCCCGGTCTTCTGTCGCCGCTGTCGTCGACGCCGCCTTCCGTTCTTCTTCTTCATCTTCTTCTTATTTTATTTATTTTACAGGTGAATGGGTAGGGGTACATTGTACCCCATGCTCATTCACATAGGGTGGGGGGCCGGTATCCGGGGGCCCCCTTATTAAAGGGGGCTCCTGGATTCCGATAAGCCCCCCGCCCGCAGACCCCGACAACCAACGGCCAGGGTTGTCGGGAAGAGGCCCTTGTCCTCATCAACATGGGGACAAGGTGCTTTGGGGTGGGGGGGGCCGCGCGGCCCCCCCTTCCCCAAGGCACCCCCCATGTTGAGGGCACGCGGCCTGGTACGGCTCAGGAGGCGCTCGCTCGCCCCCCTTTCCTGGCCGGCCGGGTAGCGTGCGCGGACAAGGGTCTGTTGTGGACTTTGGGGGGACCCCCACGCCGATTTTTTTCGGCGTTGGGGTTCCCCTTTAAGTCCATTCCAGGCGGCGGAGCCCGCGACGTCTCCGTCGCGGGCCCCGCCCACCTTGACACGCGCTCGAAATGAGCAGACTTTTCTCCGGGCGGGAACAGTCCGCTCATTTCGAAAGTACAGCGGACTGGCCCACACACGGGCGGACTGTCCGCTCAAACCAAGTTTCAGCGGACAGTTTTTCGGGATTTCCGAAAAACTTTGTTCGTCAAACTGTCCGCTGAAACTGTCCGCTGAAAGCCCACACACGAGCGGACTGTCCGCTGAAACACTGTTCAGCGGACAAAGTTGAGCGAACAGTCCCCGCGTGTGTACGCGGCCTGAGAGTTATTGACAACAGTTTTTTTAAGTTCTATCAGTTAGAAAAATGATAGGGCCTCCTTTGTAAATTTAGTGATGTCAAAAGTATTTACAGTAAATCATTACCAGACAGGTACTGCCAACAAAGTTTGTGTCTTATGGCTATTGATGTAAGCAGACTCCTTTTAGGGTGTCTTTGATCTATACTACAGCCTTCTCTAGTATTCTCCCCCCAAAAAAAAAGATCACTGATGTTGTGCAGCCAGCGTACTCTTTACAGGCATGAGGTCAGTTTTTTTTATTATTATTGTAATAAAAGGGGCATATGAGATCCTACAAAAAAAAATGTGCGTTTGGTGTTTAAAGTTAATTAAAATTCACTGCAAGTATTTTAACATTTTCTTTATAATACAACATTTAAATAAAGTCTTTCCTGCTGTTCTTCTAGTGGGTACATACTGTATAGTTGAGCCACGTACAGAGGAGTATTTGGTAACCAGCATTGTTGCACACAATAATACTACTACACTATTAAGAATTTGCAAGATTTACAGGCATCTTACTCATTGGTAAAATAGTACAAGTAGACCAATTCCTAACTACACTGAGCAAAATTATAAATGTAACACATTTGTGTTTACCACTATTTATCATGAGCTGAACTTAAAGTGGTTGTAAACCCTTACAAACCACTTTGACCTACAGGTAAGCCTAGATTAAGGCTTACCTGTAGGTCCAAGCAATATCTCCTAAACCTATATGGTTAAGGAGATATTTTCCCGAAAACAGGCACCGCTGTCTACGGCGCATGCGCCATAGACGGCGGCGCGCAGGCGCACTGAGCGCGGCATTCTCAGCGACGGAGCTGCCGCGCATGTCAGCTCCCGTGCGCATGCGCGGGAGTGACGTCATCGCGGCTTCGCCGAATGACAGCGGCGGAGCTGCGAGACCCCACCAACAAGATGGATGCGGCGGACTACAGGGGACAGCGGCGACTTCGCTGGCTCCTGTGTCAGGTAACTGACACATAATGGACTACTATGTGATGCATAGTAGTCCATTATGCTTTGCCTTTGCAGGGAATGAAAGAGGAAGTAAACTCATCAGGGTTTACTTCCTCTTTAAAGATCTATGACTTTTTTTATGTACAGAAAAGGCCTATTTTCTCAAATATTGTTCACAAATCTGTCTAAATCTGTGTTAGTGAACACTTTTCCTTTGCCAAAATAATCCATCCACCTCAGAGGTGTGGCATATCAAGATGCATATCAAGATGCTGATTCGACAGTATGATTATTGCACAGGTGTGCCTTAGGCTGGTCACAATAAAAGACCCCTCTAAAATGTGCAGTTTTACTATATTGGGGGGTGGGGGGGTCCAAAAACCAGTCAGTATCTGGTGTGACCACCATTTTCCTCATGCAGTACAGCACATCTCCTTCGCATAGAGTTGATCAGGTTGTTGATTGTGGCCTGTGAAATGTTGGTCCATTCCTGTTCAATGGCTGTGCGTAAATGCTGGATATTGTCAGGAACTGGAACAAGCTGTCGTATATGCCTTTTATTGTGGCCAGCCTAATGCCGTGACTGGACTTCCTGGCAGACTAGGTCCGACGGAATCAGTCTGTTGGACTTTCCGATCGTGTCTGGGCTAATCCAATCGTTTTTCATTAAAAAAAATCAGATGGACCTAGAAATAAAACATGTTTCAAATCTGTCCGACGGACTCAAGTTCTATCAGGAAAACCGTTCGTCTGTATGCTGGTCCGACGGACCAAATATGAAGCAAGGGAAACTATTGGCTACTGGCTATTGAACTTCCTTTTTTAGTCCCGTTTTACATCATCACATTCAAAACAAACAGACTTAGTCCGTTCGTGTGTGGCCAAGTCCATTTGTTCAGAAGTCCATCGGAATTCTGCTGAAAGTCTGTCAGGAAGATCGTCAGACCTTTTCTGCCGGAAAGTCCGGTCGTGTGTATGCGGCATAAGGCACACCTGTGCAATAATCATGCTGTCTAATCAGAAGGTTCTAACTCTTCTCCACACTATCCATAACAAAAATGATTGAAGTCACACTTTAATATCATAACTGTAAAAAAGGGCAGATCCTAACTTGTATATCTATCTCTGAAACACAATTCTTTTTCAGCACCTTATCTGCTTTTGATAAAAGTGATCAATCATATTGTTTTGCTATAAGCACACGTGTTCCTTCTTTAGATCCTTTGATCAATTATGACTAGTTATTTGTTTTCTATATTGACTACTATATTGCATGTATTACATACTCATCCTTTACCACACAAAAAAAGAGTCAAAGCGATAGTAAAGCCTGTTTTTTTTTTTACCTACGTGTAAGCTTATAATAAAGCTCACCTGTAGGCTAAATTAATATCTCCTAAGCATACACCATTTAGGAGATATTCTAGGGAGTAGCAGCCGGTGATACTGGTGCATACTCTCTGAAGGCATGACATACTGCTCTGTGCTGTGGTTGTGACTCCCGAGCACATGTGTGGGAGTATCATCATGGTGGGTGAAGCCCGCAAACCCAGAAGGAAGATAGAGTGAAGACGGAAAAGATGTTAGTGGTAACAGTGTGCCTATGGAGGGCTTTGTTTCAAGTTAAGTCTTTCTTCCTGTGCTAGTATGCAACACATACTAGCACTTTATGCCTTTACCTTGCAGGATTGTTTTTTTTTTAATTACCTTTACTACCGCTTTAATAAGACAAACAAAAAAGTGCAGTGACCAGTGTATTTCATGTCACAAATCTCAGATTATAATTGAAGATAGTTTTGAAAAAATGCTGCAAGTATAAAATACAGACACCAAAAAATTCAACAGAAAGATTCAATTTAACTCATTTCTGCTGAGTTACTTTAGGTAATTACTTTGCAAATCATTACTTTGGTCATTTGCTTTAATATCTGTCTGTTCCTTCAAAACCCATAAATTACACACATCACCCGCATAATACAATGGACTATATAGTATATCCTTTATTCAGCTAGCTATTTTAATTGGTGTAAATGTAATTTTGTTTTTCAGCATCTGTGGAATTCAACACTTAGAGCGAGCTGGAAATAAATTGACACTATTTGATTCTCTCTACTTCTGCATTGTCACGTTTTCAACTGTTGGATTTGGAGATGTGACCCCAAAAATATGGCCATCAAAACTTTTGGTAGTCATAATGATCTGTGTAGCTCTAGTAGTTCTTCCAATCCAGGTATGATACCTTAATGTTTGCTCATTGTGCAATCATTATGTAACTTACTTAAGCGCTTATTTTAAATGAATCACATGGTAGCAAGACAATAATAACTTCAGGATATCTCCAGGTTTTAGGTGGAGAATCTGGCTAATGAAAATGATTGCCATGGGGAGTTTAAGAACTGACTGGAGTAGTAACATTACATTATTGTTGTAGCTGCACAGCTGCTGGAGTTGAAAGCATTAATTGTACTGTCCCCCTAGCTACTTCCTTTGTACAATAAGAACATGTTTGGATAGAAGATGTACACAGAGCCTGCTGCTGCTAATTAGTAAATATATGGAGGGGTTGGAGCTATACTTGAAGCTCAAATTATTTTCAGTGTTATTGTCAATGCCCCCATATTGTATCAATTTCCCATTTGTTGTAAATGCATTACAAAGATTATCCATTTGTTGTTGTAATGATTGCTTGAATGTTTCCTTGTATTCTAATGCCTACCTATTTTAACATATTGTCCTTTTTCTTGACTGCCCATTTGTAGCCCATGTTTTTTGAGGTTTCCATTTTCTTGCCTACGTATTGTCAAGTCACCACTATTTTTTTTAGAGGGATGTTAATATAATCTATTTTCCATTAGACCTATCAAGGAATGAATCTGATAGCTACTTTTATTATGATTACAAATTATCATGGTACATTATCCGTGCCATTTTTACATGCTCCTTCCCCATTCTCAGGTTTCTAAAATATTCCTGGAATCCCTGATGTTGGAGCTTCTGCGCTTGGCCTTGTATGGAAGCATGCGTTTTGTCCACACATTCACCCAACATTGGTTTTCAGTTCAGTGAAGCCTACAAAAATTCACTAGCAGAATGGATGTACTGTATAATAAACTCTTCTGGCTCACTGCACACTTGTTTGTGTAGAGTATCTTGCATATTGGCAATTGGTTTTACTAAACCCTGCAGCTTTGACAACCTGAGGAAAAAA
Source organism: Lithobates pipiens (assembly GCF_037356315.1). Taxonomy (NCBI): domain Eukaryota; kingdom Metazoa; phylum Chordata; class Amphibia; order Anura; family Ranidae; genus Lithobates; species Lithobates pipiens. The sequence goes on along the minus strand of NW_027507785.1, from coordinate 187,275,079 downwards.
CATTGCATACCAAATAGAATATGAACTTAGAGAAAAAGACACCATTCATGGACCATTACATCAAAATTTCCACTGGCATCTATACACATTTCCGAGCAAGAAAACACTAAGCAATATTCATTTCTAAAATGGCTACAGTCTTTTAATGCAACTTATTTTGTACTGTTGTGTGCAACTGTCAGACTCCATGCAGAGAAGTTTGCATCTTTCCTCTTTTCTGACTACTCTGAATGTTACAGCTATTTAAGTTTGGAGCAAAAACCATCTCCACTTCTATGATGCTGTTTAAAGTTATTCCCTTTTAAAAAGAACAGCTAGCAGAAATACATGCAGGCAGTTGTTATGAACATGAAAAGTTCTCACACCTCTGGGAATTCCTTTCAGCCCATCACTATGATGGGTTACCAACTTGGTCAGCGGAATTATTTGTTAGGTAGTGGGAAAGGTTAGTCACTAGAATAAAATGCTGTAACTTTTCCCATTGAGAGTGATGAAAGTGTGAAGGTACCCCTAAGTGAAAGTCACTATATATCTAAATATAGTGTATCTAAACCAATAATAAACATTTATATATTGTAGATTAGCTGTCCATAGAAGTAGTGGCTGCATTTGTTTCCTTTTTGCAGGCTAAGGACATTTTATTTTCTAACATTGATAGAAATCCAATATCCTTGTGACTTCCTAATCTGAACCTTGAATCTAAATGCAATTAGCTTTCCAAGCTATATTTGTATACTACACAATCTTTTCTCCAAATGTAATGATAAGGAGAGAAGGAGGTGTTTTCCGTCTCAATTGGAAGAGCAACCTAGGGTGACGACAATGCTCCTCCCTAGATACAGTACCAGGAGTGAGAGTTGTCACTGTCAGAAAGTACATTTATTACTAGCAGAATCACCAGGTGCTAATAAAGGTTTTTTTTTTTTTTTTTTAAACTTAAAAAGTAAACTAATCCAACCATTACATCTAGGAAATTCTAAGCTGAAATTCTTTACGTTTTTGTTTTTGGGATTAGCTACACTTTAACCTTTTTTGATCTTTCTAAGCATTTCTGTCAGTTTGATGTGGCAGAGAGGATGGATGCTTACATGAAGTTCAAGAGATTACCCTAAAAATAAATAATTCTATTAATTCATATATCACTAGTAAACCCCAAAGTCGAGAGTCACACTAGTAAATTACAGTTTTAATATTGAAAAAAAAATGTTTAATGAAAAATATAAAAATGTGGTGATATAATTTACATAAAGTGGGGTATATTATGTTTTTGCTTTTCAAATCCATTTTTCATGACATTATTATAAAATATATGTTGACCGTTCTGAGTATGGTAATACATACAGTACCTTGCAAATGTATTCACCCTCCCTTGGCTTTTTACCCATTTTGTTACATTACAGCCTTAGGTTCAATGTTTTTTTAATCTGAATTATATGTGTTGAGTCAGAACACAATAGTCCAAGTTGGTGAAGTAAAATTAGAAAAATATATACATAAATCTATTTTTCAGAAATAAAAAACTCATAATTGGCATGTACATATGTATACACCCCCTTTGTTATGAAGCCCATAAAAAGCTCTGGTGCAACCAATTACCTTCAGAAGTCACATAATTAGTGAAATGATGTCCACCTGTGTGCAATCTAAGTGTCACATGATCTGTCATTACATATACACACCTTTCTGAAAGGCCCCAGACACCTAAGAAAGAAGCACCACTAACCAAAACACTGCCATGAAGACCAAGGAACTATCCAAACAAGTAAGAGACAATGTGGTTAAGAAGTAAAAGTCGGGGTTAGGTTGTAAAAAAAGTCCAAATCTTTGATGATCCCTAGGAGCACCATCAAATCTATCATCTATCATAACCAAATGGAAATAACATGGCACAACAGCGAACCTGCCAAGATACGGCCGCACACCAAAACTCACAGACTGGGCAAGGAGGGCATTAATCAGTGAGTCAGCACAGAGACCTAAGGTAACCCTGGAAGAACTGCAGATTTCCATAGCAGAGACTGGAGTAACTGTACATAGGACAACAATAAGCTGTACGCTCCATAGGAGTTGGGCTTTATGGCAGAGTGGCCAGAAGAAAGCTATTACTTTCAGCAAAAAACAAAATGGCATGTTTTGAGTTTGCGAAAAGGCACATGGGAAACTCTCAAATTGTATGGTGCTCTGGTCTGATGAGACAAATTTAAATTTTAATTTTTGGCCAAAGGTAACGCTATGTCTAGCACAAACCCAACACATCATATCACCCAAAGAACGCCATCATATTTTTCAGCAGTCCGGACTGAGAAACTGGTCAGAGTTGAGGGAAAGATGGATGGTGCTAAATACAGGGATATTCTTGAGTAAAATCTGTACCACTGTGTATTTGCGGCTAGGACGGAGGTTCACCTTCCAGCAGGACAATGACCCCAAACACACTGCTAAAGCAACACTTGAGTGGTTTAAGGGGAAACATAAATGTGTTGGAATGGCCTAGTCAAAGCCCAGACCTTAGTCTGTGGTTAGACTTAAAGATGATTGTTGTTCACAAGCGCAAAACACCCAAATTGAAGGAGCTGGAGCAGTTTTGCAAGGAGGAATGGGCAAAAATCCCAGTGGCAAGATGTGGCAAGCTCATAGAGACTTATCCAAAGCAACTTGGAGCTGTGATAGCTGCAAAAGGTGGCTCTACAAATTATTGATTTTAGCGGGGTGAATAGTTATGCACATTGACTTTTTCTGTTATTTTGTCCTATTTGTTGTTTGCTTCACAATAAAAATTAAAAAAATCTTCAAATTTGTGGGCATGTTCTGTAAATTAAATGATGTAAATACTCAATCAGTTCATGTTAATTCCAGGTTGTGAGGCAAGAAAACATGAATAATGCCAAGGGGCGGGGTGAATACGTTTGCAAGGCACTGTATGTAGATTGTACTTGTTTCTATAGATGTACAGTATAGTTTTCTCATTCACAAATACTGTTTTCACATCATAGCACAAAATATCCATCAGTGACCTAGATTTTTATGGTGGTAAATGTACAGTATATTTTCTTCACTCTTTTAATCTCTTAGTTTGAACAGCTGGCATATCTGTGGATGGAAAGGCAAAAATCAGGTGGAAATTACAGCCGTTACCGAGCACAAACAGAAAAACATGTCGTCTTATGTGTTAGCTCCTTAAAAATTGATCTGTTAATGGATTTCTTGAATGAGTTCTATGCACACCCAAGACTGCAGGTAAAGACTTATTAAAACTTTATACTGAGTAAAATGTTTAACACCTTAAAGTGTATGTCAAGGCAAATAAAAAATAAAATAAAAAAACACTGTATTTTTTTCCTTTCCTGGAAATACAGAAACATACTCTTAATCTCCTCCACAGCTAATTTTCTACTGTAGACTGAAAACATACAGAATTTTGTGTACTATGTGTTGTCAGTCTGTCTCCATCTCCAAAGCATAGGCACTAATTAACGTATAGTTCCAGGATAAGAACTGATCGGGTTATACAGGAAGTGTGTAGCGGACACATGGAGGACCGAAATTTCTGAAAAGATTAATAGGATTTTTTTGCAATTATAAAACAAACATACAAAAAATGCTAACAGTGTATTTAACACATCATAGGTTTGCAAATAGGGTGTGGCCATACACAACATGTGAGTAGACACAGCTCACAGAGCTCCCCCTGCAGATCTTGAAAAGATCCTTCCCCCAGCCAAACTACTGGACCAATTCACCTACAAGCAGTTTGTGATCATCCAGGTAACTACCCTTTATATGGACAAGCTGACTTGTACTCGTGATGACCTGCAAAAATAAGGAGAAAGCCATGGCCTTGGAGTCCCAAACCGATACCCAGCCAACCCTTCCACAATGTACCCCCAGAGAAGTGGACAAGCCCAAGGACACAATGCATAAAACTGGCAAGGTCTCCTACCTGACAGTTAAGGATTGGAATATGCTGTTTTATGCCTAGAAAACTGAGGACTTTGGGCTGAAGGGGGAGGTTTCCTTGCTGAAATTAGGGAATGTACAAGAGCAGCTGAAAGACATATAAGTGACTTAGAGGACAAGAAGCCTCCCCTGATTAGTGAGGCTCACTTCATTGCACAACTGGAAAAGGCTAATCTAAAATCTGAGTACACTAAAAATAGGCTTTTAGAGTCTGCAAAAGATATGTGACTGGGGTGGAGGTTCACCTTCCAGCATGACAACCACTCTAAACATACAGCCAGAGCTACAATGGAATGTTTTAGATCAAAGCATATTCATATGTTAAAATTGCCCAGACCTAAATCCAATTGAGAATCTGTGGCAAGAATTGCTGTTCACAGACGCTTTCCATCCAACCTGACAGAGCTTGAGCTATTTTGCAAAGAAGAATGGGAAAAACTCTAGATCTGCAAAGATGGTAACGACATACCCAAAAATACTTGCAGCTGTAATTGCAGTGAAAGGTGGTTCTACAAAGTATTGACTCGGGGGGGCTGAATACAAATGCACGTCACATTTTTCACATTTTTTTGTAAAAAAAAAATTGAAAAGCATTTATCATTTTCCTTCCACTTCCCAATTCAATGCCACTTTGTGTTGGTCTATCACAGGGATCTTCAAACTACAGCCCTCCAGTTGTAACAAAACTACACGTCCATGAGGCATTGTAAAACTCTGTGTAAAATGGTGAATTATCTTTATTACACGTCCAGCTTGACAATTTAAAGAGGATGTAAACTCTCCCACTCTGATGCTTCTTTTCATTTAGTCCATTATAATAAGTAATTATCAAACTATAGCCACTGTAATCCAGCCCAAATCGCAAACTTAAAAAAAACTTGTTTCCAGGGGTTAGGCAGCGCCATCTTAAGTATTGTTTTCTGAGTCCACAGTGGAGTGTATTTCCTCCCTTACATAGAGCACTTCCTGTACTGTTAACCAAGCCTTCTTCTCAATCCAACGTTTCTATGGCAACTCTGCTTCCATGTTCATAGCTGACTTGTTTTATTTCATAGTATTTACTTGTGCTGATATCTAATGTTTGCCTTTGTCAGTCTTATCAGCTTCAGCTGATAAGACTGCAGTGATGGCCAAGTTTACACTGCATGGCATGTCACATGGTCACATGGAGTCTAGAAGGAAGCTCTGAATGACTCTGCAGCCTGCTGGGAGTTGTGTGCCATAGGAAGTCCTGATAACAGATAGATAAGACATAGAGAGTGTGCCGTAAATCAGGGGAGATCTGGGCATGCTTAGTGACTTCATTCTAAAGAACAAAAAGGATTACAATAATACTAAGCAAGTAAGGAGATATCTACAAGCAGTGTTCATTAGGGATTTTTATGCTGATTTACAGTACATGGGACAAAGTTGTGGTGGAGGGTTTACAACCACTTTAAGTGTACAGCATACTGTATATCTAAAACCTGATGGGCCATAGTGTTTGATGCTTCTACGGTGATAGCCATGATCTTCCAGGTCTTGCTTGGGTTGAGTGCGAGTGGCTTCCCCTCCTTTAGAGGTTCTAAAATTAAGACTAAGTCTGATTTTATAGGTGCTCTAGTGGAAGAGCAAAAGAAACATACAGTTGATAGACATCTTGTTCAGACACATGAGGCATACTTTAAATATTTGTGTTACAAAGCCAATAAGAGGACAAAAAAGGGCAGGAGATCATCGACTAAAACAGCACCCCTTGGACACTTCTACAGTGGGTCTGGCTTAAAACTCAATTTTACAACAATTAAATCAAATATTGGATTGGTGGACATAGTTATATTCAATTTACATTAGTTGTAACTGTCTTGCCAACATTTACTTGAATAACTCAGCTTCTGAACTTCTAATATTTTGTATGGTTTTACATAAATAAACAAATCATTGGTGTTACACATGTAAATAATTGTAAACTTTCTGTGTAACAGGATTACTATGTGGTGATATTGTGTCCAACAGAGATGGATGTCCAGGTTAGACGCATTCTTCAGATTCCCATGTGGTCTCAAAGAGTTATCTACCTACAGGGTTCAGCCCTTAAAGATCAGGATTTATTAAGAGCCAAGTAAGTAAATCACTTAAAAAGAAGTTACATAAAACAATGCAGTTCTAGCTTTCTTCAATTGAACATTAAATTAGCTGACCTAAACCAAGTAATGTTTATTGATACTGTCTTGTTGTGATTGATTGGGTTATTTCAAGTTTCAGCCGGTATGTATTTTTTATATTTATGGTGTGCCACACAAAGACTGGTCTGTCCCTTCTTTAAATAGTCAGCTGTATTAAGTGGAAGTTGAATTGTCTTTTATCTTATTAGTGAAAATAGGTGAATAGCTCATCAGACCTCTACGTAAGTGATGGCGCCAAAAGTAAATATAATATATATGCGTACCTAATTAAAATGGAAGCTTGACACATTAAAGCTTGGGTTACAAGGAAAACATACTTTATATGAAATACCAGCTTAACATCAATTAAGCAGAAAGCATTTAACATACTTTGCTGTTCCTCTCATTTTTCCAGGCGATTTGCTCTGTACTGTGCCCACATGAGTCATTCACCTACAATCGGAATACCACGGTCATTCAAAAACATCACAGGAAGTTAGCTTTTTGAAGTTTGCAGTAACATACAGTCACACAGATTCACGGCTTAAAAAGCGGTTCCATTTTATCTTTAGAATTGTTATACATGACATGAAATGAGCTGGATCAAAAGTGTCAATTATCCGTAAGCATGCCTGCTACTATTTCTTATCTGCCTTAGGATATTCCCATTATTTTGTACATTGTATGTACCCAGTATTTCCCCATTAAAAAAAACAAAAACAAAAAACATTTTAAATGTTTTAACAAAGACCATTATGATGCATCCTATAAGGTTTAGTTTATACAAAACCTTTTAAGTTGCTCATACTCCACTAGATTTAAGTAACACAATTTCTGTGGATGTGCATGCACTGTTAATTCTCTAGATAATTGTATAGTTAACCTACTTTGGACTAAGCTGAGCTTTATCTTTGTGAAGGCATGCAGGAGAAAATACTTCATGACTTCCACAATGAACCAAAGAATTCTGTGTAAATTGTTACCATAGAATTACAAAAAAAAATATTTAGTTTCAGCTCTAATAAGCCAAATGGATGTTAAAAGGGATATATTCCTTCTCTCTGATAAATAATGTAGAAGAGTATTCCAGCAAGCACTATGATACTCTGTTCCCATGGCACAACATTCAGATGTCTTCTGCTCTTTACTGTATGACTAGAACTATACTGTAGTAAATAACTCTACTGTAGTAAATATACAAACATGCAATTTAAAGTGTATCGCTGAGCAAAAAATATTTTTCTAGATTTAGAGAGAGTCTAGGAGGAGTTAAACCCACTAAGCAGCTTCACCACCACTGTTTGTACTGGTAACCACTGCCACTGAGAATTGTTTTAAATGTTAAGCCCCATACTGTACACACTATCAGATTTTCTGCTGATTTTTTTTCCTTCGGATTTACCAAAACCATATAATATGAGGTCAAACCTTAGGAGTTTCAATTTGTATGCAATCAGGCAAGCCCTTGCACTACATGGTTTTGGTAAATCTGAAGACAAAAATCAGCAGAAAATCTAGTCTATCTAATCTATAGTGTTAATGGGGCCTTAGCCCTTGTACACACGGTCGGACACTCCGACGGAAAATGTCCGATTGGACCGTGTTATCGGATAATCCGACCATGTGTGGGCTCCATCGGACTGTTTACGTCGGAATATCCGACCGACAACGTTTTAGAGATGGGCTAAAAAAATTTCCGACAACATGGTCCGATGGGACTTTGTCCTATCGTTTGTAGAGAATTCCGATCAGACAAAGTGCCACGCATGCTCAGATCAAATTCCTAGACAAAAGCTATTGGCTACTAGCCTGAACGTAGTCCCGTCGTAACGAAATAACATCACCACGTTCTGAACGATCGGATTTTCCGACAACTTTGTCAGACTGCGTGTATGCAACACAAGTTTCGGACAAAATCCGTCGGACAAAATCCAACGGATTTTGTTGTCGGAATGTCCGACCATGTGTACAAGGGCTTAGAGTTGTTCCCATGACAAAGGTTAGGGGGAAATCCTCCAATGGGAACACCTATTTCAGGGACAACTAAAAGAGGAGAGAACTCTGGGAGAGTACCTCTAACTTCCTGTTGTGTCACTGGGACAAGAAGTGAAGGTAAATGTTCCCAATGGTACACAGACACTTTGACAACTGAGTCAAATATGTATTGAAGATAAGTCTTTGGGGTTTATTTACTAAAGCCAAATCCACTATGCACTGCAAGTGCACTTGGAAATAAAGTCCCTGTAGAGCCGAGGGGGATATGCAAGGAAAATAAAAAACAGCATTTTTAGCTTGCACATGATTGGAGGATAAAATCAGCAGAGCTTCCCCTCATTTCAGATCTACCACTTAGATTTCGAGTGACTGCACTACCAAGTGCACTTGCAGTGCAAAGTGGATTTACCTTTCTTAAATAACCCCCTTTGTAAAGTAAAGCAAAATATATAGGGTTTTGAGCTTAACTTCCATATCACATGCAGACCAAGCAATAATGCTAAAGTGACAGAGATGTTTGTTTAAATTTAACCACTTAAAGACCAGACTGTTTCATTCCCTTCCTGCACAGGCCATTTTTCAGTATTCAGCAATGTCACACTTTGTATGACAAGTACTTATGCAATGTGGCACCCAAATTAGTTTTATATATATATATATATATATATATATATATATATATATATATATTAGTTAAGTTTAGTTAAATATATATTTTTTTTAAATCAGCACAAGGTATGGTACTTACACTACATTGTCAGAAGTATTGGGACGCCTGCCTTTAGACCCACATAAACTTTAATGGCATCCCAGTCTTAGTCAGTAGGGTTCACTATTTAGTTTGTCTACCCTTTGCAGCTATAACAGCTTCAACTCTTCTGGGAAAGATGTCCACAAGGTTTAGGAGTGTGTCTATGGGAATGTTTAACCATTCTTCCAGAAGTGCATTTGTGAGGTCAGGCACTGATGTTGGGTGAGAAAGCCTGGCTCGCAGTCTCCATTCGAAATCCTCCCAAAAGCGGTTCTATCGGGTTGAGGTCAGAGGTTGTAGTGGGGCAGGCTAGCCAAGTTCCTCCACTCCAAACTCGCTAATCCATGTCTTTATGGACCTTGCTTTGTGCACTGGTCTAAATCATTTGGTGGAGGGGGGATTATGGTGTGGGATTGTTTTTCAGGGGTTGGCCCCTTAGTTCCAGTGAAGGGAACTCTTAAGGGATCAGTATACTAAGACATTTTGGACAATTTCCTGCTCCCAACTTTGTGGGAACATTTTGGGATGGCCCTTCCTGTTCAAACAAGGTCCACAAAAACATGGATGAGCGAGTTTGAGGTGAAGGAACTTGACTGGCTTGCACAAAGTCCTGACCTCAACCCCGATAGAACACTTTTGTGATGAACTACAGTGGAGACTGCGGGCCAGGCCTTCTCATCCAACATCAGTGCCTGAAGTTCTTGTGCATGTAAAGGCAGGCATCCCGATACTTTTTACAATATAGTGTATATTGAATCATTTTTCTGCTCCACCCTAACCATGCAGCTGTGATCCCCCAATGCAATGGGTGTTATTATGAGTATTAATACAAATGGTAATACTGCTATTTTACATGACATTTTCTTCTGCTGAATGGGGAAAGTTCAGGAATTCATATGAACTCCCAAACAGCCAAGGTTTGATTCAAACCTAAAGTTTGAACCTAATACCAATTAAACAGGCATTCTATCAACATTATATACTCTTTTAAATCGAATAAAATGCATAAAGGTAAATAACGTTTTGCAGATCCCAATTTTCTGTTATTTACCGTATATATGCCATTCATGCCCTTAATGTGACAGTACATAGTCACCCATATCCAAGAGATTGAGATTTCAGGATGTTTGCTCATTACGCTGCAATACTTCTAAAACAAAGCACATATTTTGGCATATACAGTAGATGTAGCACATGCTTTGTCATATACAGACCCTTTTTAGGAAACAAAAACTGATTTTGCACTAGTGATGAGAGAAACAGGCAAAGTTGGCCACCATCTCTTGCAAGGTACCCTCTCAGTGTTGAGGGCATGTGGCCTGGCATTGTTCAGGAGAGGGGGGGAAATGCATGTGCATTGCTTCCCTTTTTGGGCATCCAGCTTGAATGTCTAGTATCAATTTTAACGGGGGGCTCCACACTTTTTTTAAAGGAATAGTAGACCCCCCTGTTCAGTTTGCAGCAGAACTCCCAAACAGGAGAAAGGTTCTGCCCCGAACAGTGAACTCCAAAGTGCCTATTTTGAAGTTAAAAAGAAGGGGTTATGGTGGTCCGCGTACTGCCTTGGGAGACATGCATGAACGCATTTTTTTTTCATGAGCAGTGATTTTAATGATGCTCAAAGTACAACAATAAAAATGAAAAATTCCTTTAAATATAGTACGGGGGGGGGGGGGGGTGTTGTCTCCTTAGTCTGCATCTAGTGGTGCAAGTGGCACATCTGTAGCTATATATAGAACATGCTGCAGCAAAAAATTACATTTCTAAATTAATGAAAACAAGTCTAATCACATTTAAATTGACTTGCGGTTGCAATTGCCAGCTCCTAGCTATTAAAAATACACAATTTGTTTCTTTACTATTTTTTTACCAACAAATGTCTTTTTCTTTATTTTTTATTCAGCTGTCATCAAGGATGCCCTTTGACAGCTGATAACTCATCGATTGTTAAGGATGTCGCGGACGGCTTCCTCCCCCCCCCCCTCCTTAACAACCAACTTTTACTGCGCCCTGATGCCCAATCACGGTGCAGAATGCACTGTATTTTTTTTTTATGCATTGCAGGGCATTCAGCGGGGCTAACACCCTGCAAATTTGGGTGTTTCCCAACCAGGGCAAAAAGCCAATGTTCCATATGCAAAATTAGTCCAAAATGTTCTTTACTTGTAACTCGAAGTGCCAATAGTTCAAATCACATGGTGGCAGTAAAGCAAAGTTTTGAATGATCATGTTCTTGTCAAACTGACAGAACATGGTTGTTTGAAATGTTGCTTTACTGATAAAATATGGTTTATACTATTAGCACTTGGAGTTACAAGTTTAACAAGTAAAGAACATTTTGGACCAATTTTGTACTATACATCCTCTTATTTCTCTATAGGTGAGCAGTGAGTATGGAGATATAGGGCTCTTTCACACGGGGCGAATCAGTGATGATCCAGCCCATGGATATCCTCTTGTTCAGCGGGGAGTGCTCCATCAATCCCCGCTGAGCAGGAAGAGGACAGGTCCATCTCTGCACACTGCGCAGGGACGAACCTGTCAGAGCCTTATGGGAGATCAGATGACGATGGACCGCACAGTCCGTCGTCATCCGATCCAATGACGGATGGAAAAGTAGGTTTTTCCTCCGTCACACTTTTTCGGATCAGGGTGGGTCGGATGTCAGCTGACATCAGCTGACATCCGACGCTCCATAGATCTCTATGGAGCATCCGTTCAGGTCCACTTGAAAAACTGACAGGCGGACCTGAACGGATCGGCCATGTGAAAGATGCCTAACACGTTTCAGTACTGGATAACATGTTATGGCAAAGGCTTTAGATCTCTAGCCCTTGTTTACCCTTTGTTATCTTACTGTATCTCAGCTTATAAAAATGACTCTGTTAAGACCTGTTTGGCTAGACTAGTCTTTTACTCTCATTTTTAGCTCAATACTTTTTTCTGTTCTTAGGATGGATGATGCAGAGGCATGCTTTATATTGAGCAGCAGATGTGAAGAAGACAGGACAGCAGCTGTAAGTAGAACTAGTGACATACAAACTCTTTAATATATATGGAGACCAATCCACAGTTTTTGTTTTGTAATAAATGTACTGTATATATCAGGTCTGCCAGGAGATTCCAACCGTCACTCTGGTTTCCTGACCGGTAGTCTTGTTATCCTAGTATCAGGTGGAGGGATGGTTGAAATCCTGCAGCCAGGATTAGGGGAGCACAATAAAAGGTGCAAACAGCCTAAAAACGAACCACCAATTGAATAACTCACGATTGATAGAGTCCAAAGACTGGAACCAGGTGGCAGAAAGGACAATCCTAAACTATCCAAGTCAGTGAACCAAGGCAGAAGTACACAGGATCAGCCAGAAGGTGGCATCAGCAATAGGCAGGGTCAGCAACAAGTTCAGCGTAAATCCAAGGGGTAATCCAAGAAGCAGAGTCAGGAACAAGCAAAGTCAGCAACCAGAAACACAATAACATACACCGACGAGAACGAATAGTAACCTATACTAGGGCAAAGACAGGAAGGGGAAGTGATGATTTATAGGTCACTAAATCATGTGACTGCCTACAGCTGGACACTGGGTGGAGCCAGGGTCCAAGATCAAGGACCAGGGGATAACAGGGGCTCCACACAGAAGGAAGTTCCCCAGTGGCTCAGGCAATAGGGAACCATCCACAGAACACCAGGTCCCATGCCGTGACAGTATATATATATTCTCCACATTATTCTTACAATAAGCCTAGGTAGAAGAGTTGTGGTGTGCTGTATGAGCACTATCAGGGGTCACAGAGGACAAGATCAATACACTTGTTAATATCCATATGGCATGAACATTATTATTTCAATGAGAGTTTTAAAACTTTGAAACAGAAATATCATACAATCCCAAGAATAAAATCTGGTGTTGTTACTTTAATAAAATCTGTAGAGTTGTAGTAAAGTTCCAAAATGTTAATGTTAAATGATTTAAATGTTAAAAACTATACAGAAAAGAATCTGCCTGCCTTCACAAATTTTTGCTCCTAAACTAACATCAAAATTATTTTTTAGGGATCCTTTGATCGCCTAAAACCAGTATACAAGTTGGGAGGACCAGCTGCTTGCCCCCCATGCGGAGGCAAATAGGTAGCAGATAAGCCTCACCATTACTACTTGCATTTTCTCCTGAACATTGGGGGTAATAGAGAACGTGGTCTCACTTTGCATTCCCGTCCTCTAAACTGTAATTCTTTGCCCAACATAGTGCAGTCATTTATTTTGCACAAGTCAATAAATCTACTTGTTTTGACAGGGTAGAATCCTGTCTATCTAATGGTGTATTTTTGCCATTGCACCTGAGTTTTCCCCTGTAATGTCTTTTGCCATAGAGTGATTTGTGCTGGATACTTATTCTCTGTGTCCTTTTGAGTTTGCAGCTGTTATTTCTAATTAGCTACTGGGAAAAAGAAGAGTGGAATTTAAAGGCAATTCTTTTGCTTTTACCAAACATTTCTGTTTGACTATTGCCCTGTACACACGGTTGGAAATTCCGATGAAAAAGTCAGATCAGATTATGTTGTCGGAAAATCCAATCGTGTGTGGGCTCTATCGGACCTTTTCTGTCGGATTTTCTGACACACAAAGTTTGAGAGCAGGATCTAAAATTTTCCGACAACAAAATCTGATCGCATAAATTCTGATCGTGTGTAGACCATTCCGACGGATAAAGTGCCACGCATGCTCGGAATAGACGAAAGCTATTGGCTACTGGCCCGTTTATAGTCCCGGCGTACATGTTTTATGTCACGTCATTCAAAACGATCAGATTTTCCGATAACTTTGTCCGACCGTGTGTATGCAACACATGTTTTGGACAAAATCCGTTGAAAAAAATCTGATGGATTTCGTTGTCAGAATGTCCGACCATGTGGGCATATGACTTCTTCTTGCCTTGCACAGGCCAGAATTAGTTTGCCCATATCTGTTGCATCTGACCTATAGACTGTGTGTATATATATATATATATATACACAAACACACACACACACTGTATCTGTTAAAACCGATAAATAATAATTAACTATTATATATCATCTATGTATTAATTTGTCTAGTCCCTATAGATCAGTTAATCTATTAAAACTCTGAGCGCATGCTACTGTTAATATCACAATAATACAAAGTTAGCTGTGAAACCAAACACATGGTTTATGATTAATCAAGACTCATTTATTTCCCAAGTAAATAAGAAAGCTAACATGTATTAAAAGGAGTTACAAGATTACATAGCACACAATCAAAACACAATACAATAATATACTTAGCACATCCTATTGGTTGGCCTTGTGATGGAATAAGAGAGAGCTCTGTTTGAAACATTCCCTTTTGACAAACACACCTCATCCACACCGCATCCCATTGCCTGCCCAACTTTGGTTGTGGACGAATCACAGTGTCTCTGGGGTGTCTCCTACACCAGGTTAATTTCTGACCGTCTTGCCATCATTGGCCTCTGGGGGGCAGTGTATGTCCATAAATTGCAATTAATCCGACTGGGGTCAAATCTTGGGGTTCGATCTCCGGTTCCCCACCTCCTTCATTATCTCTGCCAGTTAAGTTCTTCTTTGAAGCTTGCTTGAATCAGGGATTCTCATAGACAGATCGGAGTCAGCATTGTCATGCAGAGTAGCTCTCATAGATAGATTGGAGCCTCTAGTTTCATGTAAAATAGAGGTTTAACTGGCTACATTCCAACTGGGAGTGAGAGCCAATCTATGGATCCCAGAAATATTACATGAATTCATATTGAATCCAACAGTATCTCACAAAAGTGAGTACACCCCTCACATTTTTATAAATATTTTATTATATCTTTTCATGTGACAACACTGAAGAAATTACACTTTGCTACAATGTAAAGTAGCAAGTGTACAGCTTGTATAACGCTGGCAGAAAAAGTGAGTACACCCCCTAGTGAAAATGTCCAAATTGGGCCCAAAGTGTCAATATTTTGTGTGGCCACTATTATTTTCCAGGACTGCCTTAACCCTCTTGGATATGGAGTTCATCAGAGCTTTAGAGTTTGCCACTAGAGTCCTCTTGCACTCCTCCATGACGAAATCATGAAGCTGGTGGATGTTAGAGACATTGTGCTTCTCCACCTTCTGTTTAAGGATGCCCCATAGATGCTCAATAGGGTTTAGGTCTGGAGAAATGCTTGGTCAGTCCATAACCTTTATCCTCAGCTTCTTTAGCAAGACAGTGGTCATCTTGGAGGTGTGTTTGGGGTCGTCATAATGTTGGAATACTGCCCTGCGGCCCAGTCTGCAAAGGGAGGGGATCATGCTCTGCTTCAGTATGTCACAGTACATGTTGGCATTCATGGTTCCCTCAATGAACTGTAGCTCCCCAGTGCCGGCAGCACTCATGCAGCCCCAGACCATGACACTCCCACCAATATGCTTGTTTTTGTACTCCTCACCTGGTTGCCACCACACATGCTTGACACCATCTGAGCCAAATAAGTTTATCTTGGTCTCATCAGATGACAGGACATGGTTCCAGTAAGCTATGTCCTTAGTCTGCTTGTCTTCAGCAAAAAGTCTGCGGGCTTAATTGTGCATCATCTTTAGAAGAGGCTTCCTCCTGGCAATACAGACCAATTCGATGCAGTGTACAGCGTATAGTCTGAGCACTGACAGGCTGACCCCCTACCCCTTAAACCTCTGCAGCAATGCTGGCAGCACTCATATGTCCATTTTCCAAAGACAACCTCTGCATATGACGCTGAGCACATGCACTCAACTTCTTTGGTTGACCATGGCGAGGCCTGTTTTGAATGAAACCTGTCCTGCTAAACAGCTTTATGGTCTTGGCCACCGTGCTGCAGCTCAGTTTCAGGGTCTTGGCAATCTCCTTATAGCCTATGCCATCTTTATGTAGAGCAACAATTCTTTTTTTCAGATCCTCAGAGAGTTCTTTGCCATGGGGTGCCATGTCGAACTTCCAGTGACCGGTATGAGAGAGTGAGAGCGATAACATCAAATTTAACACACCTGCTCCCCATTCACACCTGAGACCTTGTAACACTAATGAGTCACATGACACCGGGGAGAGAAAATGGCTAATTGGGCCCAATTTGGAAATTTTTACTTAAGCGTGTGCTTACTTTGTTGCCAGCAGTTTAGACATTAATGGGCGTGTTGAGTTATTTTGAGGGGAAGGCAAATTTACACTGTTATACAAGCTGTACACTCACAACTTTAAATTGTATCATAGCAAGGTGTAATTTCTTCAGTGTTGTCACATGGAAAGATTTAATATAATAATTACAAAAATGTGAGGGGTGTACTCACTTCTATAAGAAACTGTGTATATATATATATATATATATATATATATATATATATATATATATATATATACCTTCATAGTTAGCACTGTTAATATTGTTTGTGCGTTTTGTTTTTTAAAGCTTTTAATGCTGTGAAATTTGCTTGAGTAATAATGTGTTAACTTTTAATGAACATATGCTAATTTCCGTTTTCTATTTAGGACCATCAAACAATATTAAGGGCCTGGGCAGTAAAAGATTTTGCTCCAAATTGCCCTTTGTATGTTCAGATATTGAAACCAGAGAACAAATTTCATGTCAAATTTGCAGGTAATGTTAATTTTTCCTAGATCTTTAATACTCATCAACTAAAACATATTCATGGTTATATTTACTACTATGTTTAAAAAAAAAAATTATGATTGAAATATTTTACTTACTTTCTTTCCATTAATAAAATGACATGCCATCCACAGGTTGTACAAAGAAATAAACGTAACTGCTTGATCAACCCCCTCTTACTCGAGCAGAAATTGGACGCCTACTCAGTTTTACTTGGGCTGCCAACAATAATGCAGGCAGAACTGAGCAAGTTTATTAGAAAGACAACCATATTTTTTAAACTCATTGCTAGGTTTGCACTCAGTATTAATTGTTTGTCTGTAAACTAAAAAAATTTGTATAAACATTTAAATGTTTGTTTCAATCGTTTTTATTAAGCTTTAGGTACAAAAATAACATACAAAGATCTGAACATCCAATTGTCTTGGCATATATGCAACTGTATATTTGTGATATAGAATATTAGAGAGAGAAACAATTTTACATATTGTGTACACTATCACAATGTTCAGACATTCATCAAAAACCTTGGTAAATGTGTTAACTGATTGGATATTCTTCCACTGTTAGTTCAAAAAAATTGTGGTGTATAGTAAATGGGGGAAAAAAAGCAAACAAACAATATAAAGGAAAATAAACAAGAATCCTCTATACTAGCCTGTGAATTGTTTCCATGGTGACCAGTTATTTTCATATTTCAGTAAGCTACCTTCCTTATATGCTAATATCCGTTCATACTCCATTATTGAGTTCATTCTGAGTACTATATCCCTGATGAGTGGGGTTTCTGGAGATTTCAAGTTGCTCATTACTATAAATCTTGCTGCCAAGAAAATGTGCGTAATCACTGGTCTAAATTTTATGTGGATCTCATTTAGATTGATACTCAAGATGGCTTGTTCTATCTTAGGATGCACTAGAGTACCCATTACTTTGGATATCAGTTGAAAAACCTCTGCCCAGAAGAGTTGTAATTTTGGGCATGACCACAACATATGCACTAATGTTCCCACTCTTCCACAACCTCTCCAGCATAAGTTGGAGGTTTCCCTAGAAAATGTGGATGTAATGTATGGGGTGAAATACCATTGCAGCAAGATCTTTAACATTAATTCTTCATAATTCGAGCATCTGGAATACATGTGAATGTGTTTAATTGCAGTCTTCCACTGAAGATCTGTAAATTCTTTACTTATTTCCTTTTCCCAATTTATAAATTGTTTAGGCTTGGTAAAGGCGTCCTTTGATTTTAGGGAATTGTATATCATTGAAATGCCCCTTTTTTTGGCAAAGCTGGACTGAG
Source organism: Lithobates pipiens (assembly GCF_037356315.1). Taxonomy (NCBI): domain Eukaryota; kingdom Metazoa; phylum Chordata; class Amphibia; order Anura; family Ranidae; genus Lithobates; species Lithobates pipiens. The sequence continues at coordinate 187,257,271 of NW_027507785.1, read as the reverse complement.
TATACATCCAAACTTTTTCTATAACTGGAACATAGGGGGATTTAATGGTTTGGAAGTATGAGGCTAGCTGTGTATACGTCAAAAACTCTGAGTCCGGGAGTTGAAATTTCTTTTGTAGTGTTTCAAATGGAAACATTTTGTCCCCCCTGACTATATCTGCCCATGTCATCACATTATGTTGTACCCACTGACTTAATCATATATTAGATATTGTCCACTTGGTGGTTTCTATTGGTATAGAAATGTTTTTGGTCAGGTAGAATTCATTACCCTTGATTACAAGTTTCTTCCATGCCTGGGCTGTGGCCTGTATAGTGGGATGATCTAGGATTACATTGTGCTTATCTATACATGCTGCCATAAAGAACGCCATAGGGGGTACGTTTTTCAGCCACGCCAATTCCAGTCGGCACCAGGGTTTAGCAATTGGACTAACAAACCAATTCCGCGACTGGTCCAGAATAACTGCAGTGTAATAATCTTTCAACACTGGTAATCCCATTCCACCCGTTGTTTTATGTCTATGTTGCATAATAGGGGAGCATCTTGATCTCTTTCCTGCCCATACAAAACTCAGTAATTGTTTCTGTAAGGTGGATAGGAAAGAGCGCGGGATCGGAATTGCCAGTGCCCTGAAGTACTAAATGAGTTTGGGGAGTACGAACATCTTATACGCTGCTATGCGGCCTGACCAAGTAAAGTAGAACTTTTGAAGCTTACTTATGTCTTGTTGGAAATTGTTTATTAATGGGACATAATTATTCTGAAACAAGTTTGTAGTGGGGAAAGTGAGATTTATACCCAGGTATGTTACATGGGTTTTTGTCCAAGGGTATAGGAAGTTCCTTGCAAGATTCAATTCTGATGGTTTATCTATATGCATTCCCAAAATGTGCAATTTAGAGGCATTAATCTTATAGTAAGATACTTTACTAAAGTGGTTTAGTACAGCATGTGCAGCTGGTAGGGAAACAGTCGGGTTGGACAATGACAAAATTACATCGTCTGCGAATAACGAAATTTTGAATTGTCCCTCCTATGTATGTATTTCTGCTATATTTGGGTCCTCTCTTATTTTCTCCACTAGTGGCTCAATAAGGAGTGTGAATATAATAGGGGATAAGGGTCACCCCTGCCTGGTTCCGTTTGTTATGTCAAATGGCTTCGAAAATAGGCCTTCGGTGTAAACATGTGTCGACGAGGATGAATAAAGAGCTAGTATGGCATTCTGCATCGGGCCCTCTAAACCAAATTTTGTCAACACCCCACGTAGGTTACCCAAATGGACCCTATCAAAAGCCTTCTCTGCATCCAATGATAGGAGCAGAGAAGGCTCTTTTTTCTGATCAACCAGGTGCATGAGGTTCACCATTCTCCTAGTTGCATCTGTGGTCTGCCGGCCCGACACGAATCCCACCTGGTCATAATTATTTATTTTTTATTGTATTTTTTATTAAATTTCAAGAAAAGGATACAAAAAGAAAACAGAAAATTGATGCCGAACATGTAATACAATTTAGAGTGTTAATTGAAAAGGTATATAACAGATGTTAAAACCATAGACATAACGCTACAATGCTACAAAATTCACAAGAGCAAAATAATTCAACTGTATAGACCAGAGAGGGTGGAAAGGGGGAGGGAGACCCAGGGAGCATGCAGCACAAACAAAAACAATATTTCACATAAAAGGAATTGTTGATCTCTGGATCCAGTGTCAGTGGGGTCCCCAGGGGCCCAAACTGAGAAACCAGGATGCCTTAGGGAGAACCCACCTAGGAGGGGGAAGAGTGGGGAGAAAGGGAGGGAGCACCATGGAGTCGCAAAAAGAACAAGCTGACAAAACTAGAGAGACATAATATTTAGCCCCTATACTTAAAAGTGTGCTGCACTACTGGAGGGATAGTGAAATGGTACCTGGGTTAAGCTTCGACTGATCCCACAAGTCTCAAGTCTTGGAAAATTGAGGAAGTGTATCATGAACTGTCGCAGTCATATGTTCCATCCTGCGAATTTGTTCCAATGTTTGTAGAACCTGTGTAAGGGTGGGTGTGGAGGGGGACAACCATTTCAGAGGTATCGTCCTCTTTGCTGCCAAGAGAAAAATAGTGGCTAACTTTTGGGCATGTCTGGCTAAACCAGGGAAAGGCAAGCCCAAAAGATATTGGATTGGGTCCAGAGGGAGATTAGTTTCAAAGAGCTCTTGTAGATGGGTCTGGATGGAGGACCAAAAAGGCTGAACCATGGGACATTCCCAGAAAATGTGGAAATGGGAGCGCACATCACCTCGGCACCTCCAGCACACCTGGGAAGCTTTGGGATCGTATCTATGTAAAATCTCCGGGGTCCTATACCAAAAGAGTAGTATCTTATAGGTCATCTCCCTCTGCTCCACACATCTTTTTTTTTGTTTACAAACGTTTTATTAAAGGAATGAAGACATGTACAAGAAAAGATCCAATGTGTACAGTAGTTTACATTGAGAATAGCATAAAAAATACACTTCTGTAAACATGCAATACGTATACAAGCTGAAATGCTAAACCCATCAGGGTGATATAAAATTGCATATCGGTAAAAAGTACATCATTGAGAAGAAAACAAAAAGGAAAGGAAAGTAGGAAAAGAAAATAAAAACAAAAAGATAGCAAAAACTCAACCACAAGTGAGTGCTACCGGTTATGTTCGTAGATACTGCCATTGGGCAGGGTGCCAAACTACCCTGTCAGGTCGGAAGGCCATCTATTGAAGAGACGACCATGAGGCCCACTTGTTATCGAAGATAGGCATGGAATCCATCAAAGTATGGTGTAGACGTTCCATAAGTTTGATCGATTCCATACGTCGCAGAACTTGTTCCCAAGGGACTGCTGGTGATCTCCAATGTAACGCTACAGTCCAGTGAACTGCACTGATAAGTGTATGGGCCAATTTCTGGGCTGGGGGAGTCAGTCCCGGGATGTCAGGAAATAAGAGGCCCATCTGGCACGTGATATCTATCCGAACTCCTGTGAATTGGAACAACTTATCAGCAACCTGCTGCCATATGGGCTTGAGCACTCCACAGCCCCAAAATATATGGAGGAAGGTGCCAGCCTCTGGACATCCACGGAAGCAACTCCCCGGGACCAGAGGGCTAAACTTGTGTAACCTTGAGGGGGTGTAATACCATCTTGTGTGCAATTTCAAAGCTGTTTCTCTGACTGCCAGAGACTTCGTGCATTTTCGCTTATTTGTGATCATATCTACCCACACCTCTGGGGTTAGTTCAAAACCAATTTCCTTCTCCCAACCCAGCATGGCTTGAGACTTAGCAGGGAGCTTCACTTCATTAAGAGATTGGTATAACAAAGAGATGGTACCCTGATCTCTGGAGGAGGACTTGCAAACTCTTTCAAAGACATTAGGTGGGGGAAGCCCCTTCGCCTGGTAATGAGAGGCGTAAAAATGCCGAACCTGTAAATACTTATAAAAATCCCCCCTAGGTATCCCAAACTGTTCTTGCAAATGCGCAAAGGAGCTAAAAGGGTGTTCCTGGGACAGCGCCTCTAGGGTAGTAAGGTTCTTCTGAGACCAGCCTTCAAAGCTCTCAGGCGATGAAAATGCTGTTGGGAATCTGGGGTCACCAAGGAAAGAGGCTAGGCCGGGGCAGGGTGGACACAGGGCATATCTTTTTTTATACAGAGACCAAAGTTGAAGGGATTGTGCCACCACTCCATTTAAAGAGGCTAATTGTTTGGGCCAGATCCCCTCAATCCACAAAAGACCCGGGAGGTAGAATGGACTCACCGAGGATCTCTCAAATTGAATCCATGGAACTGCCACCGGGGGATAATGCCACTAAGCCATCTGCACCAACCTAGCCGCGATATAGTATAGCCACAGATGTGGGAGCCCCAGACCTCCGAGGTCAGCTGGTCTGAAAAGAAGCATTTTGTGTAATCTAGGTTTTTTGTTCCGCCAGATGAACCGATTGATCTCCTTCTGGATACCATCTATCGTATTACGAGAGACGTATAAGGGCAGGGCTCTAAAATAAAACAAAAGTTTCGGAAGAATAGACATTTTAATAGCCTGTATTCTACCCATAAAAGAAATATGATATCTATCCCACGAATGTAATAACTGCTTAACGTGTGCAAAGACTTTGGGGTAATTTGCAAAATATAGTTTTGGGAGAGTAGTAGCCAACTTCACACCTAAGTATGGTAATGTGTCCCTGCATAATGTGAATCCAAAGCTCGATTGGATGCCGTTAGAGTATTTTCTGGGATATTGATTGGAAGGGCAGCACACTTAGCGAGGTTAACCCCAAGGCCGGACAAGCCATGGAAGGAGTTCAACAGTGGGATCAGGTTTGGCAGTGAGACAACCGGATCAGATAAAAATAAGAGCACATCATCAGCGTACATACTTAACGTAAAAACCTGTTCCCCCTTAGCATATCCCTTAATGTCTGGGTGCAGACAGATCGCCCTGGCCAGCGGCTCCACCGCCAGGGTGAACAGCAAGGGGGAAAGAGGGCATCCCTGCCTGGTCCCCCTACCCAGCGGAAAATATTCAGAGGAACACCCTGGGAGTTTGATTCGGGTGCGGGGGTGATGGTACAGAGCCCTGAAGCCATGTACAAAAGCCCCCCCAAACCCAAATTTGGACAGGACGGATTCTAGATAGGGCCAGGTTACGCTATCAAAAGCCTTATGTATATCTAGGCTTAACATTAAAACTTTTTTGGAATAAATTGGCGTCTTGAATAATATTGGAGGTTAAACGGATATTGTCTGTAATTTGGCGAGAGGGGATAAAGCCAGTTTGGTCAGGGGATATCAGAGTGGGGATAATATTAGAAAGTCTATTTGCCAGTAGGCGGCCGAATAATTTCAAATCATTATTAATAACCGAAATTGGTCTATAAATTTGAGGGAGGGAGTGATCCTTATCCGGTTTGGGTATCAGAGACATGTTCGCAAGTAGCATGTCTTCAGGGAAGGTGTGGCCTTTTAATACATAGTTAAACATTTTTACTAAATAGGGAAGTAGTTGGGATGAGAATTTTTTATAATACGTGGAAGTGAATCCGTCTGGTCCTGGGGCTCTGGAGGGCTTCAGTGAGGAAACTATTGTCTGTAGCTCCTCTAGGCTGCAAGGGGCATTCAAAGACAAAGCTTGCTCCACCGTAAGCGAGGGGAGGGGAAGGCTGTCCAGCCAATCTTTTGCGGAAGGACCAGGCAGAGAAGTTGGAGCCGCCAACAAATCACGATAAAACTTGGAAAACATCCCCAAAACTTCTATGGGATGGGTAACCATTTCCCCCTTATCATTTCTGAGCTTATAGGTGTGTGGCGGTCGCATAGTAGCGTTCAACTTCCTGGCGAACATCGCAGAAGCCGAGTTACTGTGCAATAAGAATTTGGCCTTTGACCACCTCAGCGCCTTCTCCGTCCGCTCAGAAAGAATTGTGTCAAGTTCTGCTCGTTTCGTCAAAATCAACGCAAACGTGTCGGGAGAGTGGGAATGGCCATGCGCATGATATAGTTTCCCTAATTCATCCGACAGTCTAGAGATATCCTGCAATCTCTGTCTTTTCCGTGTCGCTGCCAGGGAAATCAGATGGCCCCGGATAACCACTTTGTGGGCGGCCCACAGTGTAGAGGGGGAGATGTCGTCGGTGGCATTTAATTTAAAGTAGTCGTCAATGTGGTCGGCAATCTCCTTTACTAGGGCCGGGTCAGAAACAATAGAGTCATTAAGACGCCAAGAGGCATTGACCGGTGAGATACCTATGTGTGATACAGAGAACGTCACTATCTGATGGTCAGACCAGGGACATGGGAGAATACAGGCATTTGTTGAGTTAGCTAATAAAACTGGGGTACTGAAAATATAGTCAAGTCTGGAATAGCTGTCATGAGGGTGGGAGTAGAATGTATAGTCTCTGGCACCCACATTATGGGCTCGCCATGTGTCAAGCAATTGATGGGAACTGAGCAGACGGACAAGGGACCTCGGAAAGGCGTTAGCTGTACTCACAACTCGGCTTCTGTCCAGTTTAGAATGCACCACCAAGTTGAAGTCACCACCGAGCAACAGGTGGGGAGAAAGGTATCTGTCCAGAATCTAAAAGAAAGAGGCAAAAAAATAAGCTTGTGAGGCATTAGGTGCATATACATTAGCCAATGTGATCTCCTTACCATTCAGTAACCCCTGTAGGATGATAAACCTACTAGAGGGATCTTTATACATGTGTCTAACATCAAATTGTACCGAGTTTCTGAAAAAATAGCAACCCCTCTGGATTTGGAGCTAAACGTGGTAAAATAATGCTGCCTATAATGGCGGTCAAAAAATCTTGGGTGGTTCGATTCTGAAAAATGCGTTTCTTGGAGAAACAAAATATCCCCCCCAACATGTCTATATTGTTTAAATGCTTTCCTGCGCTTGTGAGGGGCGTTAAAGCCTTCCACATTATGTGACACTACTCTAAGTCCCATGATACTATGATGACAAACGTTAGCATGTGGGAAGAGTAGTTATAAAAGTAGGGACTGGGTCTCGACAGGGTTTGGCTCTCAGGTAAAGAAGGAGTATACGGGGTCTCACCCACAGAACTAATCACAAACTCCATAATGCACATAAATGATACAAAGCATGTCAGGAACACCGAGCAAAACATACCAGAGTGGTAGGGCACCCAAAAAAAATAAGACCAAAAACACACTTGTGGTAAGTAACAAGATGAGCAAATAGATAAACCATAGAATAAAGAAAACAAAACGGTAATGAAATAATATGGCTTCGGGGGTATACCGGAACCAAAACTTAACTTGCTGGTTCCCCCGACAGAAAAACAAACAGTCATAAGTCAAACAGTCTCTAAAGTCCAATGCTCTATATATGAGGCACTGTTACACCAGTGCAGTCCCAGAACCCAGGGCCAAAATCCGGGACCCAAGTCCTGAAAATGGCAGAGACTGGAGTAACCAGTCGCGGATAATGTAGAACAGGGGGTCACTTAAGCGGGAGCAGTGAGAACAGTCCAAGCATAGATGATGCCAACAGTGTAGAACCTTATGAAAAAATGATATAAAAAAAAATATATAAAAAAAATAAAAATAAAAAAAGCCCAAGGGGGAAAGAAAACAATATAAAAAAAAGGAACCTTGACCGTATACCAGGAAAGTCCACTAAGAACTGAGGTATGATCACAGTTGCAGGTCATGGAGCTCTTGACGATGTCACCTACGATCCCTCTGAGGAGATGGAGTAGCCCAGATAGGCGAAGGGCGAGGGGTGGATGGAAGCCTCTGAGGTTGTTCGGGAGCCAAAAGACCGAGCTTGATAAGCAATTCCTTTCCACTTTGTAGCGTGGTGACCGTGTAGGTTGTTCCATTGCGAGGAACCTGCAATTTAAATGGGCATCCCCAGCGGTATCTGATTCTCGCCGTTTGTAGGGCGGAGGTAACTTCCTTTAGGTTCCTTCTTTTTTCCAGGGTTGCTGGGGATAAGTCAGGGTAGATTTGGACTCTAACGCCATCCAGCTGAATATTAGGGGTATTGCGGGATGCTCGCAGAATTTCCTCCTTAATAAGAAAGTCCTTAAGACACAACACAATGTCTCTGGGAGGCTTGTCATCGGGGGGGTTAGGCCGCAACGCTCTATGTATCCTATCACAGGCAAACGCACTTTCTTGGGAGTCCGGTAAAAGGGACATAAACAGTCTCTTAATAGCTGGGAGCAAATCTGTGGTCTGCTTCGGGACTCCTCTCACCCTGAGATTATTGCGCCTATTTCGGTTGTCCAAATCTTCGAGATTAGACTGTAATTGGGTGACAGTGTCAGTAATGGAGTCATAATCTCTCCGCAAGTTAGAATATGCTAGTTGCAGTTCATCATGTTTGGTCTCCAATAAGTCTGTTCTTCCCCCCAGCGCTGCTAGTTCCTGTGTTAGCATATTGGTGGACTTGTGAAGTTCCACCTGGAACTTATTGGCAAGTTTTTCATACATAGCAGAGAGGCTAGCGTCCAGCTCTGCTTTAGTAAGGTGCACTGCGTACTCACTTGCTGATATAGGACACGCCGGAGGGGGACTCGGGCCTGGTGTGGCTGTCTGAGCGTGCGGAGGCTGGGCGCCATTTTGCGACATCCCGCTCTGCTCTCTCGTCCGGAGAAGGTAAGTTGTTAGGGACTTCTGTGTAGCTTTCCCATGGCGGGCTTTGTATGTCGGCATGCACCTCTGAGTCCCCTAGGGGTATAGGCTGAAAAGGATCGGGTTCGCAAGCTGAAATCCCCCAGGGGAGTGATCTGTTTCTCACCGGCTCACGGAGCTCTCACTCCATGCGTCCTCTCCTCACCGCGCCGCGCATGCGCCCCCCCTGCTCCACACATCTTGAAGACCTGGAAGTGGCCTCCCAAATCTTCTGTCACTGAAGGAGTTGGCTAGGTCGCTTAATAATCTGGGACCATTTTTGCATGTAGGAGTGAAATTGGTGAGTGGAGAAGTTTCATGCAGGTATCTATAGATATCTGAAATAAGATGGGCTTGATATGGGCCTTGAGAACCTTGAGAACATAATAGTTCAAATGAGGTGGGCTTATCTAAGGCCAGAGTAGGGGATTTAGAGGAAAAATAATGTTTGAATTGGAGATAAGAGTAAAATAAATGCTTAAGGATCTGATATATAGTTCAGTTAAAGGTAAAAGTGTGTGGGTAAGTGGGTGTACAAGATTTCTGAGCTGGAATATTCCTGCTTGTGTCCATGGGAGCATTCGAGTATAAGAAAGGCTGTCTGGGAGATCAAGGTTAAATAATACATTTAATAGGGGCGGGCATGTAGAAGAGAGGGAGAATTGGCGCGAGCACTTCTTCCATATATTAAGCGTGAATAACATTGGCTGCAAGCAAAGACTTCGGAGTTGAGTCATAGAGGTCTCTAAATTTGTCCAAATCATAGAGCAGGGGTGGACTGGTCTGGTGATACTCATTTCAATCTCCGACCAGATGCTGGATGCCATTCGAGAAGACCAAGTGATGATTGGCTTGAGGTGGGAGGCAAAGAAATATTTAATAAGGTCTGTGGCCCCCAATCCGCCCCTAGACCCTCGGGGGCCAATACCACCAAGCTAGCTATTCGGTGGGCCTTATAGTGCCAGATAAAGTTATAGAAAGATCTCTGAGTGGCTTTGAGCTGTGGCATAGGGACAAGAATCGACAAAGTCTCAAATAGATAAAGGAGTCTCGGTAGAATAGACATCTTCAGGACATTGATGCGACCCAAGAAAGAAATGGGATAAGTGTCCCATTGTCGCAGGAGTCAGTCAATGTCACATAAGAGTGGGGGGAAGTTGGCCTGCTAGAGTGTTGAGTATGAAAGGCTGAGATGTATCCCTAGGTATTTAACAGAGTTTGAGCACCAGTGATAGGAATAGTTTTGCTGTAGGATGACAAGATCTGAAGGTGGGATGAGTACTGGTAGGGCCTCTGTTTTTGCTTGTGTTGATTTTATACCCTGAAAGGAGGCTAAATTCTTTAAGCAAAGCATGTAAACTTGGGAGAGAGGTGTGAGGTCTGGTCAGAGTCAAAAGGATATCGTCTGTGAACAATGATAATTTGTACTCGTTATGACGTAGGGAGACCCCTCGAATTTCAGGGTGGATACGGATGGCTGCGGCTAGGGGTTCGAGACAAAGGATAAAAAGTAAAGGGGATAACGGGCATCCCTGTCTGGTACCGTTACTCAGAGGAAAGGATGGGGATAGATAGGAGGACAGTTGGACTTGGGAGGAGGGTTGTTAAGTTAGAGCACGCAGCGCTGCCACAAAAGGGCCACTGAAACCATAATTGGAAAGTGTGGCAAACATAAAGGGCCAACTGAGCCTATCAAAGGCTTTCTGTGCATCAAGGCTCAATATTAGAGCGGGACGATTTGTTTTGTTCAATAAATCTATAAGGTCTATGGTACGTCTTGACTACTTCAGCTAATTCTTCAGGGGTGATTGCAGAGTTCAGAGAAGAGAGGTGTTCAGGAGAGAGTGTGGGCAAGTGTATTGAGCTAAAGAAGGAGTCAAATTTCTCCTGTGCAAAATTGTAGTTAGGGTAATTTGTAAACAGTTATATAATTTGCGATAAAATTCGCCAAAAACTTTGGACATGGTGAGAGGGCAATAGGTAGGAGTGCCGTCAGTTTGTCTGAGAAAATCTGGGGATGAGAGAAAGGGGTGGGGTTTCAGCTTGTTCACTAGCATTTTGTGGGATTTATTAGAATATTCATAGAATTTCTGTTTGGACCACAGAAGGGATTTATAAATCTTTTTCATATCCAGCGACTTGAGTTGATTTCACAGGAAAGTAACAGCCCGGAGCCAAGCCACCGTTGGGAAGACAGCAAAAAGCTCTCCGCTTTACAGAGTTTGGATGGGATAGAGGAGCATTGAAACTCTGCATCTTTTTTCAGACGAGAATCAGTAGCAATGCAATGTCCCAGGAAGACAGCCTTATGGGCTTCCCATAGGGTGGAGACCCCCGAGACCGTATTCTCATTAAGCTGGAAGTATTCAGTCAGGCCGCCAGATAAAAGGTCTTTAGTTTCAGGGATACGGAGGAAGGTCTCATTAAGGCGCCAATGAGAAGTTCTGGGAGAGGAGGAGGAGAGGGAGATATCTAAGTGCACAGAGGAGTGATCTGACCAGATTATAGGGTTAAATTCAGAGGAGACCATGGACGTCAAAAGGGGTGAAGAGATGAAAAAATGGTCCAATCTAGATTAAAGTTTGTGGGGATGTGAGTAGAAGGTTATTGTCTGTGTGTGGGGTGTTTAACCCTCCAAATGTCCAGGAGATTTTTGGCTCTAATGAGTTTGCGGAAAGATTTGGAGAGGCGGTCAGCTGTAGGTGAAGTTGTGGATGGGAATAATACGTGTCTGTCTTTACTAGGTGACATGGTCATATTGAAATCTCCCCCTATTACCAGAAAGGGTTGTGAAAATGAGTCTAGTGTGTCAAACATGTTGGTGAGAAACTGGACCTGACCAGAGTTAGGAGCATAGACATTAACTATAGTGAGGGATTGAGTAAGAAATGAACAGTCCAGGATAATAAATCTGCCCAGGTGAGAGGATCTAACTCTTAAAGAGCAGGAGCGTCTAATTAAAATCGCTACACCTGCCCTCCCAGATGGGTCAGAGGTATGAAGGATATCGGGAAGGGTTTATCGGGAAGGGTTTACTAGCGAATTTAAGGGATCCCCCTTAATGGAAGTGAGTCTCCTGAACCAAAATTACATCAGCCCTGGAAGCTTTAAACTCTTTCAAAGCCAACCATCTCTTTTGAATAGAGTTTAAACCTTTCACATTACAAGTCAAAAACTTTAACGCCATAACCTCTCAACCTGGTGGATAAGCATAAGATATGCTTCAATACATACATTAAATGAGAGATTCCATGGTGCAGAGGTCATATAATAAGTAAAGGAGAACATGGCAACAGTTAGTATAACAGTAGCATTGTAACTGAAAAATAACCAGTCTAGAATATGTGGCAGCCGCAGGTCAGAAGAAAAAGACCTGGGGAAAACAAAAGACCAAAATAAAAATGAAAAATGGAAACAAAAACAGAGAAGGAAAAATAAGAGAAAAAAGAAAAACAAAGCTTTATTCAAAAAGTAGCCTGGGAGGCCGAGCGCCTCCAGGAAACCCAGGTCTAAGCCTGGGACTGGGAAGGGGAGCATAAGGGCCACCAAAAATGGAGGGGGTGGTACCCCTTCACCTTCCGATGCATCAAGTCCTGGACCACAAACTGAAAACTGTGAAAAAAAAAAGATTCTTGGACCAGGGTGCCATAAAAACAACTGGCAATACACCTCATGGGCAAGGGGGCGAACAAGCCCACTCGGAAAGAGATGGGCTAGACAAGAACATCAAAGAACCATATAAAATTAGTAATCAAGGCTGCAGCCAAGTGTATATATCTTCAGGTCGGAAATCTGGAAGAAGGGCGCCTCTGAGGTGTGAAGTTGGATTTAGATTACTTTTGCCACGCTGGGGTCCAGATGTGGCTTGGAGCTGTTGTTGGATTAGGAGTAACAGGTAGTGGCACAGGATCTTCATCAGGGAGAGGCAGCAGGCCTAAGTTATGTAGCAAGTTGTCACTTTCATGGAGGTCACGTAGAGAGTACTGTACACCTTCACGAGATGCAGAGAGGCGAAATGGGAAACCCCAACGGTACATGACCTTGTGGGTCTGAAGATGAAGTGTCAGTGGACGTAGATTACTTCGCCTGGCCAGGGTGATAGGCGAGAGCACACTAAAGATCTGGATATTGGATCATTTAAAATCTAGCCTAGATTGGTTGCGGGTGGCGATAGTGAGTGATTCTTTACTGACGTAGTAGTGAAATCTGACAACCACATCCCTTGGGTTGGCTCCATTCGGGGGTTTAGGGGCAAGGGATCTGTGTGGCCTATCTAGGCGCCAGTCTATGTCAGGGATGTTGGGGGCCACCACATTAAACAAGCTTAAAAGATAGGAACAGAGGCCTCTGTCTCCACTGCTTCAGGAATACCTCTGATTCGCAAGTTCTGTCTGCATTCCCTATTTTTTCAAGGTCCTTCTGCTGTGTTTCGAGCTGTGTGATTGAGTGTTTCATGGTAGCATTGTCTTTCTCAAGGACTTGAACATATTGTACAAGCTCGTCAAATTTAGATTCTAGGGTATCCGTGCGTTCTCCCAATTGGCCTATTTCTCCCCTTAGTTCTTTGGCAAGTTTACCTACCTCTTGGGCGATGTTATATGTAATGGCCTGGAGTAGGGATGAGCTTCGTGTTCGAGTCGAACGTACGTTCGACTCGAACATTGGCTGTTCGTCCGTTCGGCGAAATCCTAACATTTTGGTCCGTTCGCGTCAAATTCGCGTGGCGCTCACGGCCCACAATGCACTGCGATGGCGCAGTGCATTGCTGGCTCATGATTGGCCAAGCATGCACTGTGACCCCGCATGCTTGGCCAATCGCAGCGCCAGCAGCGAGGAGAGCCATGATTGGCCACAGGCAGGATGCCTGTGGCCAATCATAGCTCAGGCTGTGTAGTGCACGCCCCACACTATATAAGGCCGCCATCGCGGCGGCCTCGTGTAGTGTGTTGGCGTCTAAAGCAGTGGGTGTTCTGTGTACCTTCAACACAGTACACACCGATCGTTTTCGGCCGATTTTCTATCTTGCTGTTGTGTAGTGGTTATTGTCTGCGTGCCCTGACCGCAGTATACACCGCTATATTCACTTCACCTATATAGCTAGTGATCTATCTTTTATAATAGAGCTTGCAGTCAGTAGTGTTGGAGATAGTGCGTGCTGTCTGCGTGCTCTGTACCCAGTACATACCGCTATATCCACCTACATAGCTCTTCTCTATTTGAGCCCACTTGCCATCTGCAGGAGTTATTGGAAGTTGTGTGTGCCTCCAGCCCAGCACAGTATACATCTGTATATACCCCTTTATCTCTGGTGTTCTCTGGTTATTGTCTCCGTGCCCTGACCGCAGTATACACCGCTATATTCACCTCACCTATATAGCTAGTAGTAGTGATCTATCTTTTATAATAGAGCTTGCAGTCAGTAGTGTTAGGAGATAGTGCGTGCTGTCTGCGTGCTCTGTACCCAGTACATACCGCTATATCCACCTACATAGCTGTTCTCTATTTGAGCCCACTTGCCATCTGCAGGAGTTATTGGAAGTTGTGTGTGCCTCCAGCACAGCACAGTATACATCTGTATATACCCCTTTATCTCTGGTGTTCTATAATAAAGGCATCTGCAGGAGTTAGTGGGTGTTGTGTGCCTCCAGCACAATATACACTACCCAACTGCTGTTTTACCCAACTCCCTTCAGGCCATTACCATGTCTGGAAGGCCAGCAAGGAGAGGCAGACAGGCGCGAGCCGATAAAAGAGGGCAAGCAGGCTCTGTGTCTAGAGACAACAGTGCTGGTCGTGGACGCGGTGCATTGTCATCAGCACGTGGCCATGGGACATGCGTGTCCTTCTTTTCGGCAGCTGGACATGTTGAACCGCAACATGCCAACGACTTGGTAGAGTGGATGACCAAGCCCTCTTCATCCTCCTCATCCTCTCTCACCCAGTCTCAAGGTAGTAGCAAAGCAGCTGCCAACGCATCGTCTTCCCTCCTCTCAATGTCATCATCAGTGACTCCTTCCCTAGACCCACCACGTCCTCCTGAGGAGTCTCCTGAACTCTTTGAGCACAGTGTTGGGTACATGCTCCAGGAGGATGCCCAGTGTTTTGTGGGCTCTGATGATGACACTCAGCTAGAGGAAGGCAGTAGCGTGAGCGCAGACAGAGGGGATGCTCAAGAAGGACAGCAATCTGGCAGTCATGTTCCACAAGATGCAGCATACTGCCAGGTTTGCTACAGCGATGAAGAGGGAGGGGATGATGAGGGCACTGACTCCACGTGGGTGCCTGGAAGGAGGGAGGAGGAGGAGGAGGCACATGTTCAACGAGGCAGGATGCCCTCCGGGGGCCAGCTTAGGGGCAGCACACCGACTGAATCACACCGCAGAGCTCCGCCTGTGCAGAGCGCTGCCTCTGCGCGTTATTCTAAAAGTTCTTTGGTGTGGGCCTTTTTTGAGACGAGTGCATCAGATCGCACCACTGCTATTTGCAACATATGTCTCAAGCGTATCTCACGTGGCCAAAACATCAGCCGCTTGGGCACCACATGCTTGACCAGACATATGTTGACCTGCCATGCAGCTCATTGGCAAGCGTACCTCAAAGACCCACACCAAAGAACAAACGGACCTCTCCTTGCTCCTCATCAGCTGGCATCTCCAACCCCACTAGACCTTCAGTCCTCTCTGAAGCCTGCTCTGAGAGGAATGAAGGTGTAGAATTAGGTGTGTCACAGCCAAGTGCTTCCGGGAACTCTGCTAGCGGTACACCCACGTCCGATTATAGCAGGCAAATGTCCCTGCCCCAGCTGCTGGACCGGCGGAAGAAGTTCACTCCCAGCCATCCACATGCCCAGCGGTTGAATGCTAGCTTGGCTAAATTGCTAGCACTTCAACTGCTGCCTTTTCAGTTGGTAGACTTGGCCCCCTTCCGTGAGTTTGTACAATGTGCGGTTCCTCAGTGGCAGGTCCCCAAACGCCACTTTTTCTCATGGAAGGCGATTCCGGCTCTCTACCGGCATGTGGAAGGCAATGTCCTTGCCTCGCTGGACAGGGCGGTCAGCGGTAAGGTGCATATTACCGCTGACTCATGGTCCAGCAGGCACGGACAGGGACGTTACCTGTCTTTCACGGCCCATTGGGTCACTCTTCTGGCAGCTGGGAAGAATGCAGGACAAGGTGCAGTAGTGTTGGAGGTTGTTCCGCCACCACGCCTCCAAAATGCTACTATTGGTTGTGACACACCTCTCTCCTCCACCCCCTCCTCTTCTTCTTCCTCCATGGCCTCTTCCAGTGCTCTGTCCTCAGAACCAGCGGTGCTCCGTAGGCGTTCCAGGGGCTACGCAAGTACGCAGGCAAAACTATGCCATGCCGTGCTTGCGCTGGTTTGTTTGGGGGACAGGAGCCACACTGGGGCGGATGTTTTGTCAGCTCTGCAGGGGCAGGCCGAGAGGTGGTTGACGCCACGCCAGCTTAAGCCAGGAATGGTGGTTTGCGACAATGGCACCAACCTCCTCTCCGCCCTCCGACAGGGACAACTGACCCATGTGCCCTGTGTAGCTCACGTCCTTAACCTGGTGGTGCAGCGGTTCTTGGGCAGGTACCCCGGCTTACAGGATGTCCTGAAGCAGGCCAGGAAAGTCTGTGTGCATTTCCGCCGATCATTTAATGCCTGTGCTCGGCTGGCTGAGCTCCAAAAGGAGTTTAACCTGCCCAAGAACCGCCTTATATGTGACATGCCCACCAGATGGAACTCAACATTGGCCATGCTGCAGCGGCTGCACACGCAGCAGAGGGCCATCAATGAGTACCTGTGCGACTACGGCACCAGGACAGGGTCAGGGGAGCTTGGTTTTTTCTCACCACGCCAGTGGGGCATGATCAGGGATGCATGCACTGTCCTGTCACCGTTTGAGGAGGCCACAAGGATGGTGAGCAGTGACAGTGCATGCATCAGTGACACTGTACCTCTTGTCCACCTCTTGGAGCATACGCTGCGTGGAATAATGGACAGGGCACTTGAGGCACAACAGAGGCAGGAAGAGGAGGACTTCCTTGCCTCTCAAGGCCCCCTTTATCCAGACAGTGTTCCTGCTGTGCCACCCATCACACAGGAAGAGGGTGAGGAGGAGGAAGAGGAGGAGGAGGATGATTGTGTCAGCATGGAGGTGGAGGCTGGCACTCAGCATCAGCATCAGCAGCAGCAGCAGCAGTCCTGTAGGGATGATTTACAGTCCCAAGAAACACGTGGACTTGTACGTGGCTGGGAGGAGGTAGCTGCGGATCATGTTGTCCTTAGTGACCCAGAGGACTCCGGACCGAATGCCTCAGCTAACCTACGCTGCATGGCCTCCCTGATCCTGCAAAGCCTACGGAAGGATCCTCGTATTCTTCGGATCAAGGAGAGGGACCATTACTGGCTGGTCACTCTCCTTGATCCACGGTACAAGGGTAAGGTTGCCGACCTTATCTTGCCATCGCAGAGGGAGCAGAGGATGAGACATCTCCGGGAGGCCTTGCAGAAAGGTCTGTGCAACGCGTTCCCAGAGACTGGGAGGTTACAAACTCCTGGTCCTGGACAACGTGTTGCTGAGGCATCGGTCAGAAGGAGCGGTGGAGAAGGTGGCCGTCTGACTGATGCTTTCAGACAATTTTTTAGTCCGCAGCCCCAAGGTATGATCGGTTCCAGCACCCATCGCCAGCGTCTGATTTACATGGTGTAGGAATACCTAGGGTCAAGGTCAGACTTGGACACCTTTCCCACCGAAAATCCTCTGGCTTACTGGGTCTTGAGGATGGATCACTGGCCAGAGCTTGCACAGTATGCAATTGAGCTACTGGCCTGTCCTGCATCCAGCGTTTTTTCGGAACGCACCTTCAGTGCTGCTGGTGGCTTTGTTACCGATCACAGGGTGCGCCTGTCCACTGAATCAGTTGATTGACTGACCTTCATCAAGATGAATCAGTCTTGGATCACCCACAGCTACCAAGCACCTGAAGCTGATGTAACCGAATAATTTTTTTTGAAATACCACATCCCTTCAAGACTGCCTATGCTGATGCTGAGTGACTGTCCTGTTATGTTAATTGTCTATCCTCTTCCTCCTCCGCTGATATGTTGGAAGAACATTTCTGGTTCTGGTTGATGCCATCAGCCCAATTTTTCTGCCCCTGTTTAACAGGGGCGTTTAAGTACAATTTTTGATGCAATGCTTTGCAGCAGGGCTAATTCCTGCAATCAAACAAGAGTATATGGGAGAGGTTGCAGTGTGGTGGCACCAGCACCAGTGCCTAAGGCCCAATTTTTCTGCCCCTGTTTAACAGGGGCGTTTAATTACATTTTTTGATGCAATGCTTTGCAGCAGGGCTAATTCCTGCAATCAAACAAGAGTATATGGGAGAGGTTGCAGTGTGGTGGCACCAGCACCAGTGCCTAAGGCCCAATTTTTCTGCCCCTGTTTAACAGGGGCGTTTAATTACAATTTTTGATGCAATGCTTTGCAGCAGGGCTAATTCCTGCAATAAAACTAGAGTATATGGCAGAGGTTGCAGTGTGGTGGCACCAGCACCAGTGCCTAAGGCCCAATTTTTCTGCCCCTGTTTAACAGGGGCGTTTAATTACAATTTTTGATGCAATGCTTTGCAGCAGGGCTAATTCCTGCAATCAAACAAGAGTATATGGGAGAGGTTGCAGTTTGGTGGCACCAGTGCCTAAGGCCCAATTTTTCTGCCCCTGTTTAACAGGGGTGTTTAATTACAATTTTTGATGCAATGCTTTGCAGCAGGGCTAATTCCTGCAATAAAACTAGAGTATATGGCAGAGGTTGCAGTGTGGTGGCACCAGCACCAGTGCCTAAGGCCCAATTTTTCTGCCCCTGTTTAACAGGGGCGTTTAAGTACAATTTTTGATTCAATGCTTTGCAGCAGGGCTAATTCCTGCAATAAAACTAGAGTATATGGAAGAGGTTGCAGTGTGGTGGCACCAGCAGCAGTGCCGAAGGCCAAATTTTTCTGCCCCTGTTTAACAGGGACATGTAATTACAATTCTTGATATAATATTTCACAGGAGGGCCCCTTCCTGTGCCCACCCAGAGTAACGGTGAGGACTTATAGTGTTGTGGCACCAGCACCACAACCACCAAAGGTCAATTTTTCTACCACTGTTCAACAATGGCATGTAATTACAATTCTTGATATAATCGTTCACAGCAGGGCGCTCCAGCGCCCACCAAGAGTCACTTTGAGGGCTTACAATGTTGTGGCAAAACCAACACCTTGTTCCGCCATTTCTGCAGAGCATATAGGGCAGGCCCCTACTTTCAAACATCCAATTTACAAACATCTCCTACTTGCAAACGGAAGGAGACAACAGCAAGTGAGATGAAAAAAGATGGACGACAAAACAAATTATACAGGGGTGATAACCCTTCCCTATGTTTTCCAAAAAGCTTTAAAATAGTTTTTTTGACTGGAGCTACACTTTAACCACTTGAGGACCGCCGTATTGCCATTGTACGTCAGCACAATGGCACAGGCAGGCATAATCACGTACATCCACGTGATTGCCTTCCAGCGGGTGGGGGGTCCGATCGGACCCCCTCCCGCTGGTTACGGCGGTCCGATTCGGTCCAGGAGCGCTCCGTGATGAGGGGATGGCCGTTGGTTTTCGGCCACCCCCTCTGGATCGCTCCTGGCCAATGAGAAGCTTCCTCCCCTGTGTATTGTTTACACAGGAAGGAGGAAGT
The DNA here is from genome assembly GCF_037356315.1 of Lithobates pipiens. NCBI lineage: Eukaryota > Metazoa > Chordata > Amphibia > Anura > Ranidae > Lithobates > Lithobates pipiens. The sequence continues at coordinate 187,238,347 of NW_027507785.1, read as the reverse complement.
GATGTCATTCTCCTCGGGGCGGTCTTTTTGACCGGACTACGAGGAGAACAGTAAAAGTAAGTGTGCACCAACACTACACTGACATGTAGGTACACACAGGCACACAAACCCCCCCCGATCCCCCCCCCGATCGCCCCCCGATCCCCCCCCCGCCCCCCCTCCCCCCCCAGTCACAGTGTCACTGATTGCATTGATCATTTCTTTACTGATCAATGCATTCAGTGTCAGTTGTGACAGTAAAAACTGTCAGGACAGTTAGTGTTAGGTCCAGGGTAGCCCCCTATCACCCCCCAATAAAGATTTAACCCCCTGATTGCCCCTAGAGTTAACCCTTTCACCCCCTTTTGCCAGTGTCACTAAGCGATCATTTTTCTGATCGCTGCATGTGTCGCTAGTGTCGCTAGGTAGCTAGTTATTTTTTTAGGTTCACCGCCAGGTTTTTATAGCGCTAGGTACCCCGATATACTACCCAATAATGTTTTTAACCCCCTGATTGCCGCTAGTTAACCCTTTAACCCCCTTTTGCCAGTGTCACTAAGCGATCGTTTTTTCTGATCGCTGCATTAGTGTCGCTACAGTCGCTAGGTAGCTAGTTATTTTTTTAGGTTCACCGCCAGGTTTTTATAGCGCTAGGTACCCCGATATACTACCCAATAATGTTTTTAACCCCCTGATTGCCGCTAGTTAACCCTTTCACCCCCTTTTGCCAGTGTCACTAAGCGATCATTTTTCTGATCGCTGCATGTGTCGCTAGGTAGCTAGTTATTTTTTTAGGTTCACCGCCAGGTTTTTATAGCGCTAGGTACCCCGATATACTACCCAATAATGGTTTTAACCCCCTGATTGCTGCTAGTTAACCCTTTCACCCCCTTTCACCAGCGATCACAGTATAAGTGTCACTGGTGACGCTGGTTAGCCAGTTAGTTATTTAGGTTCCCCGTCAGGTTTTTATATAGCGCCAGGGACCCCCATATACTACCTAATAAAAATTTGAACCCCCTGATTGCCCCTAGTTAACCCTTTCACCACTGATCACCGTATAAGTGTTACGGGTGACTCTGGTTAGTTTGTTTTTTATAGCATTTTATATTCAAATCCGGAAGGCAGTGCTTGGTTTTCGGGGTCCCGTACGTGGCTAGGCTCCCAAAAAGTCCCCCACATGTGGTATCCCCGTACTCGGGAGAAGCAGCAGAATTTATTTTGGGGTGTAATTTGACTTCTGCACATAGCATGTGTGAGCAATATATCATTTAGTGACAACTTTGTGCAAAAAAAAAAAAGTTTGTAATATTCCCGCAACTTTTGGCAAAATATAAAATATTCCATGGACTCAACATGCCTCTCAGTAAATAGCTTGGGGTGTCTACTTTCCAAAATGGGGTCATTTGGGGGGGTTTTGTGCTATTTTGGCATTTTATGGCCTTCGAAACTGTGATAGGTAGTGAGGAGTTAAATCAAAAATTTGCACCCTTAGAAATCCTGAAGGTGGTGATTGGTTTTCGGGGTGCCGTGCGCGACTAGACTCCCAAAAAGTCCCACACATGTGGTATCCCCGTACTCGGGAGAAGCAGCAGAATGTATTTTGGGGTGTCATTTCACATATGCCCATAGCATGTGTGAGCAATATATCATTTAGTGACAACTTTTTGTAAAAAAAATTTTTTTTTTTTTTTTTGTCATTATTCAATCCCTTAGGACAAAAAAAATAAATATTCAATGGGCTCAACATACCCATCAGCAATTTCCTTGGGGTGTCTACTTTCCAAAATGGGGTCATTTGGGGGGGATTTGTACTGCCCTGCCATTTTAGCACCTCAAGAAATGAGATCGGCAGTCATAAATTAAAAGCTGTGTAAATTCCAGAAAATGTACTCTAGTTTGTAGACGCTATAACTTTTGCGCAAACCAAAAAATATACGCTTATTGACATTTTTTTTACTAAAGACATGTGGCTAAATAAATTTTGCCCTCAATGTATGACTAAAATTTAGTTTATTCGATTTTTCTTATAACAAAAAGAAGAAAATATCTTTTTTTTTCAAAATTTTCGCTCTTTTTCCATTTATATCGCAAAAAAAAAAAATCGCAGAGGCAATCAAATACCATCAAAAGAAAGCTCTATTTGTGGGAAGAAAAGGACGCAAATTTCGTTTGGGTGCAATATTGCATGACCGCGCAATTACCAGTTAAAGCAGCGCAGTGCGAAATTGCAAAAAGACCTCTGGTCCTTAAGGTGTTTATTGGTCCGGAGCTGAAGTGGTTAAAAATGTACCAGTTGAAAATTACAAACAGATTCAACTTAACACAACAAACCTACACAGTCCTTGTCTTGTTTGCACCGCCTGTATACTGCTGTTCTGAGTATATAGGGCCTGGGGGCCACACGCATTTCCTTTTTTTAATATGGGTACGGGGTTCCCCTTAATATGCGTACAAGACCCAAATAGGCTGGTAATGGGCAGGGAGGGCTACCCATGCCATTTTTCTCAATGATTTTCAACCATATTGCAGGAACCAGATATAACATTAAAACCGCAAGCAGTTTTAAATGGTGTTATTTCCGTTTAATGTCATTTTGCAGGGACTGTTCTAAACACGGGAAACACGTGGCACTTCACAGGCATACTACAGACACCCCCCAGGCACCATATTTAAAGGAATATTTCACTTTTTTTTTTCACTTTAATCGTCATTAAAATCAGTGCTCCCGCCAAAACGGCCATTTTTAAAAACATTTTAGGCATTGACCCATGTCCCCTGGGGCAGGAGCCAGGTCCCCAAATCCTTTGTAGGACAGTATCTTGCATATTAGCCGTTAAAATTAGCACTTTTCATTTCGAACGTTCGAGTCCCATAGACTTCAATGGGGTTCTAACGTTCGTTCGAATTTGGGGTCCGTTCGAAAGTTCTGGTGTTCGGCTCATCCCTAGCCTGGAGTAATGATTGTAGTTTGGCATCAAGTATGTCAGCCGTCAATGGAGGAGGTGACCCTTGTACATGTGTATGAACAGTATCAAAGAGAGTACCTGTCACAGGCTCCGGGCATTCTGGAGGGTCCAGCGCTACATTCTGGCTACTCGAGGTTGCGGATGAGGGCCTATGTACGTAGCGGTCCATGGTGGAGGGGGCTCGATCCTGAGGTATTGCAGCGTAGGTCTGTCTTTGGTCTCCAATCTTGCCCATGGGGTGCGCACCAGTTTCAGGAGACTGAGGAGGTAACTCCCGGGGCTAGCAGAGCTTCAAATCAATTGGTGGGAGTATAGGGATGGCGGCGGGGGATGAAGCAATAGACTTACTCGTCAGTCATCTCTAGAAGCCGCACATGCTCCCAATTTAGGGAAGAAATAAAAATAAAAAAAAATAAAAATAAAATGATCTGTCCATCACTGGGGGGGGGGGGGGCATGGACCAGCCGGCCAAAGTGCTCTGACCTCCAGGGGGTTGCTTATCAGTGTTAGAAGGAGAGCACCGGGTGTACCAAAATGGCCGCTGTGCACCAAGCTGATATTCCTATTAAAAGTTGCTGTGGGGGAATACCAGTGAGTAATTCAAGCAGCCACTAGTAAGTGGATGGGTTCAGGAGGCTATGTAGAGGAAAAGTGGTGTCCAGACTGGTTTGGAGAGCTAGGATCTAATATTTGTACTGCTCTGGGTGGAGTAAGATGGTCACCATATCCCAGGCCTTAGCTGATACTCTTCCTGCAGGCCTTTGAGGGAAAGGGTCTGTGGATGATACGGGCGGCGGGTGGTAAGGGAATAGGTTCCAGAGGCTGTAGGAAGTCTAGGCTGGCCTGGAGGAAGGGTCAGATTTGAGTCTGCAGTCCGCGGCTGGGTGTAGTAAAATGGCAGCCGCTTCCGAGGCTAGGCCGGAGTCACGGCCTGTCCTCCGGGTGGCCGCGGACACCGGTAAAAGCATCGATTTCGGGCCCCCAGTGATGTGCCGATTGCCTTTTTGTGTCCGAGGTGCAGTGAGGATGGAACGATCGCTCATCTTGTAAGTCCCAGCTGTCAGGAGCGCAGGGATAGTGGCTGGATGTGTGGAGCTCTGCACCGACACGTCCTCCCTGTTTCTTGTCCGGACACGCCCCCACCTGGTCATAATTTATTAATTTAGGCAGTAGGGATGTTAATCTATTGGCAATCAATTTGGCATGTAGTTTCACATCCACATTTAGAAGGGAAATCGGCCTAAAGTTCTGTGGCAGATTAGGTTCTTTGCCCAGATTAGGAAGGGTAAAATTTTTTGCTGTTAGCATTTCTGGAGGACATTTCGTTGCAGAGGTGGCAGCTTCAAATTCTTGGGATAAATACGGGGCCAAGATATGGCTAAATAGTTGGTAATATTCAGAGGAATACCCATCAGGGTCTGGGGCTTTGTTACGGGGGAGCTGCGCAATGGTTTGTTCGATTTCCTTCAACGTAAAGGGTAGGTTTAACTGCATTAGGTCATCCTGCGAGATTTTGGGCAAAGTCACCGAATCTAAAACATCTGATATTATAGAATCGTTAGGTTGGCATGTATTCTCATCTTTCTGTAAGTTGTATAGTGTTCCACAATACTTACTGAAGGAATCTGCAATATCTTTTGGGTTGAGACATTTCTTGTTAGTTTTGGGGTCTATAAGGTAGGACAGTTTCTGTTTAAGGATTCTATCTTTTACCTGGGTAGCTAAAAGCTTACTTGCTCTATTTCCATACTGATACAATTGGGCTTTCAAGGATCTATATTGATTGTCATGCTGTGCTATCAACAGGGTCCGCAATTCTTGCCTAGCTACATATAGGGATTCTCTGATGGATTGAGTGGAGTGGTGTTTATTGTCCTGTATTTTACCCAACAGCCCATTTAATCTCTCCAACCTTGTTTTTTAAGTTTACTGCTCATTTGTATGAGCAGTCCTCTAATAAAGGCTTTGTGGGAGTTCCACAATGTGAAGGGGTCATTCACCGAAGGAGAGTTGAGAGCAAAGAATTCTGTGAGGGCCTCTTCAATCAACTGTTTGTTACAGGGTTGGGATAATGCATAAATGTCATTTCTCCACCTATTAGCTCTTGTCTCTAAGCGACGATCCCCCACATCGATGGAAATTGGGGCGTGGTCTGACCGTGTAATACAGTGTACTTCTGATTTGGTTATTTGCTGCAAAGTAAACTTATCGACTAAGAATAGATCTATGTGGGAGTAACTATGATGCACACTGGAGTAAAAAGTGAAATCTTTTTCCGATGCGTGTTGGCACCTCCACACATCAAACAGACCCAACGGAGAGATGAAACTTCCCAAAGTCACTCTTCTGTGCTGGTGTTTAACCTGACTGGAAAGGTCCAGCTCCCCGCCCGGGATTGTGTTAAAATCTCCACATAAAATAACCTGCCCCTGTCTGACTTTGGGGACTTTTTTCCAAACCTTTTTCAGAAAAGATATTTGTTTGGTATTCGGTACATATACATTAAGCAGTGTAAATTTAACATTATTAATTTCACACACTAAAATAATGTAACGACCAAAGTCATCTAGGTGTGCCTATATACACTTAAAATGCGCAGTGTTCTTAACAGCAATAGCCACACCTCTTTTTTTTTAGGAAAAATTAGCAATTTTTACAGGAGGGAAATGGCGGTTTTGGAATTTAGGTAGTTTATGAGAGTCAAAGTGGGTCTCTTGAAAACAGATTACATCACTTTGGAGATTCCTAGCTTCTTTCCAGGCCAGTTGTCTTTTGTAGGGGCTACTGAGACCCTTGACATTAAGAGATGATATGCGGAATGGCATTTTTTACTATGGTCAAAATAAAGTACTCTTAGACCTTGTACACACGGTCGGAGAATCCATCGGAATGTGTCCTATCGGACCGTGTTGTCGGATAATCCAACTGTGTGTGGTATGCATCGGACTGCTTCCGTCAGAATATCCGTCTGACCCAATTTTCCAACTTGTTGGAAATATTTTCAGACAAACTGGTCCGATCGGACATACTCCGATCATGTGTAGAGAATTTTGATTGGACAAAGTGCCACGCATGCTCAGATCAAATTCCTACACCAAAGCTATTGGATCATCATGTTCTGAACGATCGGATTTTCCGACAACTTGGTACGACCGTGTGTATGCAACAGTTTCAGACACAATCTGTCGGACAAAATCCGTCGGACAAAATCCAACGGATTTGGTTGGCAGAATGTCCGACCGTGTGTACAGGGACTTAGACGCAATGAACTCGCTTGAGCAAATAAAGTACCTGTTCTTGAGGAAAGGTGGAACCCAGTAGAATTTTCTGACTTTTGGATATCGTCGGATGGTCAGCTGTGCTGTGCTTGTTGTTGGGTTATGCACCTAATGAACCGTCTGGGGTAGTAGTTAGTGGCTGGTGCAGGGCAGTATAGAGAAATGGGAACAAAAAAAAAACTTACAACAGAACCAGAGTTGTCAACAGTGACAAAGCGTGTTACATTCAGGCGATTCACTCCTGAATCTGTGCAGTAGTAATTACCGTTCTTCTTACAGGGGATAAATAAGCTTTAGACTTCAAACTTCAAAAATAATAAACTGCTGTAAGTGGCTATATGTACCCTGGGACGTCAGGGGTAAGTAGAGTATAAACTCTAGAAACGTAACTTGCTTGTGTCCTCAGTGCAGATAAATCTGAGTAAGAGCAGTCATCCTTGGTCTGAATCATCCATGTGTTCCGGATCAAGAAGTTGCCAGTCCCGCAGGAGTCGCAGGCCTTCCTTTAGAGTAGAAATTAGATGGGTGGTGTCCTCTTTCAGGATCTGCAATCGTGCTGGGTAGATCCAACGGTAGGTTATGCGGTGGTTGTTTAAAAGTTTCGTGATAGTAGACAATTGCCTGCGTTGCTGCATAGTAAAGGCAGACAGGTCCGTGAAGAACGAAAGACCTTGTAGATCCTGATGTAGGGAATCTCTGCGTCTGGTTGCTGCCATGAATTGATTTTTAATATGGTAGAAATGGATTCTAACAATGGTATCTCTAGGGAGAAGTGCTGCAACATGTTTAGGCTTAGGGAGCCTGTGGATCCGGTCCACTACAAGATCCTCCAGTGGTGCATGAGGAAGCACTGCTGTAATAATCTGCAAATAATTATTTTTCAGGTCTGGGGGTTTAACTGTTTCAGATATACCCCGAATTTTAACATTATTCCACCTAGACCTGTCCTCTAAATTTGCCAACTTGAGCTTCATTTGTAAGATTTCATCTTCCCTGTCATTATGGGCATCCACTAGATCATTAAAGGTGGCAGCAAATTCTCCCATTTTGGTTTCTACATGGGACACTCTCTTGTTTACTGCGGACATCTCAGATTTAAAATGACTAGTAAGAGCTTGGATGTCAGCATTTAGTATAGATCTAAGGGACACCAACATGTCTTTCAAGGCAGTATCCATAATTGGAGCATTAATAGTGGGAAAATCAAGGAATTTCAAGGAATCAAGACAAGGAATCCTGCAGTTCCCTAGTATCCTCTAGTGAGGAATCCAGGCTTACCTCCCCTTCTTCCCTTTCAGCACTGTCCAGACGAGGTTTGCTTTTAGCAGGGCTGGCAGATTCTGAAGGAGGTGGGGTACTGGCGTTCTTCCCCATACGGTGTGTGAACGATCGGGAGCCTGTGATGCAGCTTTACCTGGCTGGTCACGTGTGCTGTACTCGCTGCCTTCACGTGTGCCGCCGCCATCTTTCCCAGCTCTGCGCCGCTGTGATAGGAAATAGTCTGGTAGCTTAACCAGCTTGGCTCCCCCTTTTCGTTTTGTTTCCTCTGTGGCATCCTTATGTGTGCCCACACCTCCTGGTATGATTTCTGCAGAGAAACAAGGCTTGTGGGCTCTAAAAAAAACCCTGATGCCCCACGACAGAGAGGAGCTCTTTCACTGAGCGTCCATCCATTCCGCCGGCTAGCCATGCCCCATCCCCATTTAAATGTTTAATGACCATAAATGACTTAACTTTCCCTTAAAAAAAGTAAGAATATGTAACATTTAAAGGATAAGTTTACCTTTTTGAACATGTTTTATGTTCCTCCTGGCTTGTGGCCGAACCATATCAGGCCACAAACATTCACCATGGGGAGTACCTTGTCAGTGTTTTGCCAGAGGGGTTCTTTTCTGTTGTTGATGAGGACACAGGCCTCATCCTGACTATTCTGGCCCTTTGGTTGTGGGGATCGGTGGGCAAAGGTGCTATCAGAATTTGTAAACAATACGATAACCCCTAGATACTGCCCTATGTGAATGAGTACTTATTAACAAAATAATGTAAACAGTAGAAAAACACACACAGTTGTTGATCAGACCCCCAAAATCCCATGAGGTAAATCCATCATCAATAATGTCAATAATGTCATCCAACAATTTAGTACAAGGATTTCATTGTTTTTTTTTATCATAGGTAGAATTCATAGTAAATATAAAAACAAATATCAAAAAATTAAATGCAGAAAAATAAATCATAAGGAATTTATGAATAAATATATAAGTAAATATGTGCATATATAATGGTAATATGTATACATTATATGACATTTAAGAGCAAATATATAACACAAATACCAAGGGAAAAAAAAAATTGATTGATGGCATATGGTTATAATTTTACTGTTTTGAAATGAGGAAGTTTTTGGTATAATAAGGTTTATATAATCAGCAAAAGTATATAATATGATGAGATGTAAGATTATTTAAAAATAATTATAGTTAAGAAATAAACGAAATCAACAAAAGGATAGGAAATAAAAAGAAAAAAAAGACTTAAAATAAATTTATAAAAGGAAAAGAAATGAGAGTAGGATAAATTTAAAGGGTAGGGAAAGTGGAATTTTGACTCTTTGACATCAAGCTATGTAGATCCATGCAAATGAGAATGCCACTTACCCTGAAGATTGTTTGCCTGCTTCTCACTGCTCTGGTGCATGACAGCTGGTTAAAATAAAGGGGCAGGGTCTCCCGTGATGTCATTAACTACATTTGAATGTGACAATATTTGCGCAATTACTGGGATTCCACTGGGAACTGTAACCTGAAGAGCCTGGTATGAATTTTAGGAGAACCCCCACATAATTTTTTTCTTTTAACTATCCCCGAATCCTTTACTATTGAAGGATTCCCAGCCATGCAAGTGATGTCACTAGTTTTTAAAGGGTAACTCCACTTTCGTGGGGGGAAAAAAATAGCAAATAAAGAAATTGTAATTAAATGTTATTAAAAATTACCTTTCCTTTTCAATCTGCAGAATGTAATTTTCTGAGACTGCATTGCAATATGGCTACTTGGAGTCGTTCTGTACACAGAGTGTGTACTGACCACTCCCCAGAAACATCATTTCTTACTTGTGTGATTGACGCACCAATTTTACCAGACATCTGCCTAAGATATAAGTCAGATTTCAGGCATCCTCGGCACTGTTAGATGTTTTTTCACCTTAATGCATAGAATGCATTAAGGTGAAAAAAATGTTTACCTTTACAACCCCTTTTAAGCTCATTGATAATCTGCACCAGGTACACTAGGTAGATAATTCAACATATACTGTAACTTTAAATATCATGAAATGAGACTTGGCTATGCTTAACATATTTATGACATACGAGATGGGAACTACAGCATGTCATTATTCTAACACAGAGGACGATTGGTAGGTGTAGGTAGATACCTATACCTTCATCATACTGCTGCATTCTTCTGGATTCTGAGAGTACCCTGTCACTGGACAAACAAATAGAAGTGTCTACATCACACAGTCAGAAGGATTCACCTTCTCTGAAGAGTAGAAGATACAAAACTCAGCAAATGTCATGAGGCAACAGAATTTATATGTATTTACATTTTGTTTTAAAAAATGTATTCAGTGATTAGTTATGTAGGCATATGGAGGGAGTTGCCTGGAGCTCATTGGTTAGTAGATAATACTTGATCAAGAGAGCAATTGGATGAAAATTGGCCTAAGATTAAAGAGGGCCTTGCACGTATACAACCCCCGCCCTTCCCACACAGAAAAAAAATTAAGATTAAAAAATTCCAATGTGGAAAAGGTTAGCAAATATATTTAGATTACCCCAGCTTCCATCCTGTAGTGGCCCCTTTCCTTGTGAGATCCCAGGAAATGCTGTGTACCAATATATTGAGAAAAAAACACGCCAAATAGCACATAAGTGTCTTTTTGCAAGATTTTAGGTGTTTAACATTCTCTGGGGTTTTTCTGGAATAATGGGGATGCCACCCTCGCCTACTGTATGTGCCTATAGGAGAAGTATAGCCAAAGCTTGTTTGGCTATACTTCTCGGATCAATGCTGCATCCACCTAGGTAAGTATGATGGGGAAAAAAAAAATCCTTTATTTCTCTTTTAAGTATATAACTATTCTTTTCCCCACAGGCTTAATTTTTAGACAGTTAAACTTTCTTGCCGAGGGAAATAAAAAAAATAAAAATAAGCTGAACTTGCTTTTGTAGTTCTCCACTTTATCTACTTGCCTGCCGAAAGATTTTACCCCCTTCATGACCAGGCCATTTTTTTGCTATTCAGCACTGCCCTAGTTTAACTGACAATTGCGCGGTTATACAATGCTGTACCCAAACAAAATGTATATAATTTTTTTACACATATAGAGCTTTCTTTTGATTTGATTACCTCTGGGTTTTTGTTACATAATTTTACATAAATGAAAAACGATCGACAATTAAAAAAAAATGTATATATTTATATTATCTGCTATAAAACATATTCCATAAAAATTTTAAATAAAAATGTAATCTCTTAAACTGGCCATACACCTATAGATTATCTGCAGATTTACTATGGTTAGATGGAAAAAGTGTGAGATTCCTCCATCCACACAGTTTAGTGAACATGGAGAAATCTGTTGCACTTTTCCATCTAACCATAGAAAATCTGCAGATAATCTATAGGTGTATGGCCAGCTTTAATAAATGTTGGCCAAAATGTGTTCTGCTACGTATGTCTAGTAAAAAAATCCCAATAAGGCTGGGTTCACACATGTGTGGTGCAAATTGAAGCTTTTCCAGCTAATTGACCAAGTAATTGTTCAATGTTTCAGGTTAGTTTTTGATCAGGTCAGGATTGCATCAGTATCGGGTCAAGGTTTTATTCTGTTCCCAACTGAATCACATGTAATGCCATGTACACACAACCAGTTTTCCCATTGGAATAAATTCTAAAGGTTTTTCCAATGGAGTTCCGATGGAATTCTGCTGAAATTGTCTTGCGTACACACGATCACACCAAAATCCGACCATCAAGAACACGGTGACGTACAGCATGTACGACGGTACTAGAAAAAGGAAGTTCAATAGCTACTGCAACACCCTTTGGACTCCTTCTGCTAATCTCATATTAGTAGTTTGGTTAGAGACGATTCACGCTTTTCAGACTCTAGCTTTTTCAGATCTTTTTACTGCTGTTAAGTTTGTGCTTGTGGGTTTGTATCTGGTTTTCAGTGCGTGCAGTCAGTTCATATCTGTTTTTCAGTGCGTTCTTTTCCACTCGTTGCTGATTTTCAGCTCGCTCTTCACAGGCCTTGCTGTTCTTCAGTGTGTTCTGTTAAGTTTGTTCTGACCAGCCAATCGTTTTGAAACCATGTTGTGGGTACGTACTCATCGTACAGTTCGTGCTGTGTGGGGGCTTGGTGTCGGGGTTCATACTTTCACTTAAGCCCAGTCCATGAACAGGGCAAGAAGGAGTTCATGGACCAAGAATTGGTTACTCCAGCGTGACCAATTCTTGAACATGTCTCTGCTTTGTGAGAATAATCCTGATGATTTCAGGAACTTTCTGCGGATGACTGACCCCACTTTTCACCATCTGTTGGCTTTTCTCACCCCTTATATTATGAAGCAGGACACCTGCATGCGGCAAGCCATCACTCTGGAGCAGAGGCTCGTTGTGACCTTGCGGTACTTGGTGACTGGGAGAAGTCTACAGGACCTCAAGTTCTCTACAGGCATCTCCCCCCAAGCTCTGAAGATCATTATTCCAGGGACCTGTTCTGCCATCATTCAGGTCCTGCAGAAGGACTATATTAAGGCAAGATTTATCCTTTAACATCAAGCTATTGGGTCTGGCATGGATTTTAAGGGGAACTCCACGCCAAAATTGTGTAAAAAATTGGCGTGGGGTCTCCCCCAAAATCCATACCAGATCCTTATCCGAGCAAGTGGCCTGGCAGGGCAGGAAAGGGGGGATGAGCAAACACCCCACTCCTGAACCATACCAGATAGCTTGCCCTCAACATGGGGAGGGTGCTTTTGGGTGACCCCAAAGCACCTTGTACCCACGTTGATGGGGACAAGGGCCTCTTCCTGAAACCCTGGCCGTTGGTTATAGGGGTCTGTGGGTATGGGGCTTATCGGAATCTGGAATCACCCTTTAACAAGGGGGCCCCTGGATTCCACCCCCCCATAAGTGAATGGGTATCGAGTACATTGTACCCCTACCCATTCACCAAAAAAGTGTCAAAAAGTAAAAACCGCAATAGACAGTTTTTGACAATTCCCTTATTTAAAAAAAAAAAAAGTGTCCCACGATGTACATCCATCAAATCAAGGCAGGGCTTTGTTTCTTATTTCCGGGTTCATAGAGGGTGGCGTGATTGATGATGGATGGAAATTGCGGGAAACTTTTTTAAATATAGGAATTGTGGATTCCGATAAGCCCCCCAACCACAGACCGCTTGTCGGGAAAATGCCCTTGTCCCCCTCAACTTGGGAACAAGGTGCTTCGGGGGGCCCCTAGTTGAAGGCAAGCGACCTGAAATGGTTCGGGGGGGGCGCTCACTCGTCCCCTCCTTTCCTGGCCTGCCAGGCTGCTTATTCAAATAAGGGTCTGGTATGAAACTTGGGGGGACCTCACATAATTTTTTTTTTAATTTAGCCATGAAGTTCCCCTTAAAATCGATATCAGACCCAACACACACTAGACTGCCTGCCCTGTATATATAGTCTAAACTGAATGCACTGTATTGCATTATGGGACGATCTGTGGCACGTTGCCGTGAATGCCCCATATGTTCGGTTCATATGGTTCACTGGATGTTCGAGTCGAACTTACGTTCGATTTTCAACATTGGGACCATTCCTACTCTTCACTGGAAATCTACCTACAGCAGCTAGTCAAATTGCTCAAGTAATCTCCTTTAAATATTTGGGAATAAATATATTTCCCATACTTACTGAATATACATTACCTTAAATACTGAACCACTTTTTTTCATAAAATTAAAGAAATGTAAATTACACTTGTCTGTTGTGGGAAGGTAAAATTCAGTGAAAATTATATTGATGCCCCAACTGTTATAACTGTTCTTCACAATTCTCAGATTTAGATAAGCCAGCGGCTATTTAACCACTTCAAGAACACTTCATAGCTGAAAGATGGCTACAGCAAGGCTCTGTTGTTCTGGGAGGACATGCTTGGATGGCACCTCCTGTGTGCCCCCTGGAGTGAGCATCAAGTGTACTCTGTTATCACTTGTCCTTCGAACATCGTTGATCACAGACCAAGGTAAAGGGTCAATCACAGTGGCCTTTTACCATATGATCAGATGTGTTCAATCAGAGCTGACCACATGTAAATAGACTTGTTGGTTATAGGCATTCCTTTCCTCATGCACTGTGACAGCGTGAGAGAAGGAGAGCCGGTAACTATCAAGTGTGACAGGGGACATTTACACTGATCATCAGAGCACTGATCATCAGTGTCCTAATGATCAGTGCAGCCCCAACAGTGTCAATCAGTGCCCATAAGTGCTGCCTATCAGTGCCCACAAGTGCTGTCTATCAGGGCCCATTATTGCCTCCTATCAGTGCCCATCAGTGCAGCCTCTTCAGTGTCCCCTCATCAGTGTCCATCAGCTCAGATTATCAGTGCCCATCAGTGCTCATCAGTGTCACCTCATCAGTGCCCATCAGTGCCACCTCATCAGTGCCCATCACTGCACATCAGTGCTAGCTCATCAATGTGCATCAGTGCCCATAAGTGTGATCTCGTCAGTGCCCAGCGATGCAGCCTCATCAGTGACTTTCAGTGCACACCAGTGCAGCTTTATCAGTCAGTGCCCTTCAGTGCAGCCTATCAGTGCAGCCTCATCAGTGCACATCAGAGAAGATTATTTGAAAACTTTTATAACAGAAACTAAGGTTTTTTTTTTTAGTTTGCTTAGCAAAAAAATAAAAAACCCGGTGGTGATTATGTACCATGAAAAGAAAGCTCTATTTGTCTGATTTTTTTAATAAAAATTACATATGGGTACAGTGTTGCATGACAGCACAATTGTCATTCAAAGTGCGACAAAGATGAAAGCTGAAAATTGGCCTAGGCAGGAAGGGGATAAAAGTTCCCAGTATTGACCTGGTTAAACAAGTGGACTCTCTATTCAAATATTTATTTTGGAATCAGAAAAGATACATAGTTAGAAACTCTACAACTCCTGCCTGAAGGATAGAGGTAGGTTAGCAGATGCCCTAAGCTTTTTAGATGCTGGCCATCCGTCTTTCAGACGGCAAATGCCCTCTGTTTCCTCCAGTTACCTGTGGACCCCAAAATATCACTTTTGAGCATTATTTCTGAGGATCTAGTCTTTGCATCCTCAAAACTTATTATTCATAAGATTGTTCTGCCTTGCCCATGAATTAACTGCACAGAAATTGACATCATCTGTTCCTCCAACCTTTACACAATGGAAGGATACATATTATCCTGGGAAGGGAGAAATGAACATATCAACATAAGAGTTATCCTATGGTGGTCTTCATGGTTATCTTCACCTGGCCTAGCTCCACCTGCCTCTGTATTGGCCCATTTATTTATCTAGAATGCATCTAGTGTTTGTTTTACCTAATGTGTAAGTGCAAGGTATGCTGTTAGACATTCACCTGGTCATGGTCACTTGTGCACCACATTCTTTGTACTTTGTGATTTAGCTATCTGTTGTATAATAATTGATGGAAACTGTGTTGCACTGGATCGTCATTCTATGTGGTCATGTTTAGTGACTGGAACAGATTGTATTGTGTATCTGTCTTTGTAAAGGAATTGTGTTGCTCTCAATAATAAGCATTTGATTTGAAAAAAAAGTATATATGAAGCCAGACATATGGTTTTTGTTTTTTTTTGCTTTTATCTTGGATAGGGTAGGAAAGCATTAAAATTCATTTTTTTGCCATCTGTATCTTTCTTCCTGTACAAAAAAACACAACAAAAAGTGAGATAAAATCTATCCAAAGGTTGTTAAATTTCATCTTATATAGTTGCCATTGGAACATGTGTCCCCCTTGGAACATTTTCCTCAATTCCTATTGTAATGACATCCTTAAAACTTTGGTTATCTGCAAAAAATTTCAATTCCAGGGATAATGGCTACCACGACAAATAAAAATAGTGACTCTCCCAAACAGGGACACAGACAGCACAGACTCTTTGTCATTCATCTTCATCATATTTGTTAACCACCTATGCTGGAAGGATTTGATTTTTTTTTTTTTCCTCAGTGACCTCTGAGTCAGGTGAAGTATTACTTTAATGAGCTTTTACAGGGAACACCCAGGGTGAGTGCTAGACTATTTTTTGCCCTAGGCAAGACCAGCTTCTTGCACCCCCCATGATGAGGCATAGGTGAGGCAGTATGGGTGGGGGGTTGAAGTAGTAATATGTTTTTACAGGTGCCAGCAGCAAGATATTCAGCTCACCCGAGTCCCTCAGTGTTGCTAGTCAGCCTGGAACATCTATGCAGAGCCAGCCCCGTGTCCCAGTTTCTTGACTAAAGGTATGTCACTCCCTGGGCGGGTAGGTCTAATGACAGAAGTTCAGGTATAAAAATATTGTAATATTGAAGTCTACAAGGAGTTTGTATCATATCTGGGATTCTGCTGAGCCTTACTATAATGTGATTGGCCTTTTTTTATTTTGATGTGATTGCCTAGCTAGGATTGTGTTGCAATAGTTTTAGAACAGATGTGTTTGTTAAACATTTTTTTTTTTTTACAGAACCAGTGGATACTAATCCTTTAATATTCTTGGACTTTAAGTACCCTATATTACTAAAAGTATTGGGATGCCTGCCTTTGCACATACTGTGCTGTGCTGTCCCAATACTTTTGTAATATAGTGTATGTCAATCTGCTTCAGATGTGCATTACACTACTATTGGTCATTCTTTTTAAGCCTACTTACTATATGGATCAACTAAGATCCATATTGTATTAGTCCTTGTATTCATTATTAAAAGATTAATCACACAAACCTTTAGTCTATTGAGAATAGCAACACTGACCTTTGTGCTTTCTGTTAGATTCCCTAGCAGGTCTCCTGTAAGCTAATTCTTTGGACTCCTATACTATGTCAAATGCTCTATTTTAAGGTCAACTCACTAACTAATAGGGATGAGCCGAACACCCCCAGGTTCGGTTTGCACCAGAACTTTCGAACGGACCCCAAATTCGTACGAACGTTAGAACCCCATTGAAGTCTATGGGACTCGAACGTTCGAAATAAAAAGTGCTAATTTTAATGGTTAATATGCAAGATACTGTCCTAAAAGGGGTTTGGGGACCTGGCTCCTGCCCCAGGGGACATGGGTCAATGCCTAAAATGTTTTTAAAAATGGCCGTTTTGGCAGGAGCACTGATTTTAATGACGATTAAAGTGAAAAAAAAGTGAAATATTCCTTTAAATATCGTGCCTGGGGGATGTCTATAGTATGCCTGTGAAGTGCCATGTGTTTTCCGCGTTTAGAACAGTCCCTGCACAAAATGACATTTAACGGAAAAAAAATCATTTCAAACTGCTTGCGTTTTTAATGTAATATCGGCAATATGGATGAAAACCATTGAGAAAAATGGCATGGGTAGCCCCCCCCCCCCTGCCCATTACCAGCCGCTTTGAGTCTTGTATGGATATTAAGGGGAACCCCGTACCCATATTAAAAAAAGTAAAGACGTGGGGAACAGCAGTATACAGGCGCTGCAAACAAGACAGGGACTGTGTAGATTTGTTGTGTGTAGAATCTGTGTGTAATTTTGAACTAGTACATTTTTAAAGTGTAGCTCCAGTCAAAAAATCTATTTTTAAGCTTTTTGGAAAGTATAGCCCTTTCATGACTAAGCCTATTTTTGGAATTTGGTGTTTACAAGTTAAAATCCATATTTTTTGCTAGAAAATTACTTGGAACCCCCCAAACATTATATATATTTTTTTAGCAGAGACTCTAGAGAATAAAACGGCGATTGTTGCAATATTTTATGTCACACGGTATTTGCGCAGTGGTGTTTTAAACGCAACTTTTTGGGAAAAGGGACACTTTCATGAATAAAAAAAAAAAAAACAGTAAAATTAGCCCAATTTTTTTGCGTAATGTGAAAGATAATGTTACGCCGAGTAAATAGATACCAAACATGTCACACTTTATAATTGCGCGCACTTGTAGATTGACGACAAAGTACGGTACCTAAAAATCTCAATAGGCGACGCTTTAAATTTTTTTTACGGTTACCAGGTTAGCGTTACAGAGGAGATCTAGTGCTAGAATTATTGCTCTCGCTCTGATGATCGCGGCGATACCTCACATGTGTGATTTGAACACTGTTTACATACGCGGGCGCGACTTCCGTATGCGTTTTCTTTGCTTTGCGAGCTCGCGGGGACGGCGGGCGCTTTAAATTTTTTTTTTTTTTTTATTTATTTTAAAATGACTAAATTGTTTTAAAAAAAAAAAAATTGATCACTTTTATTGCTGTCACAAGGAATGTAAACATCCCTTGTGACAGTAATAGGTGGTGACAGGTACTCTTTATGGAGGGATCGGGGATCTAAAAGACCCCCTACCCCTCCTTTACACTTCAATGTATTCAGATCGCCGAAAACGGCGATTCTGAATACCGGATATTTTTTTAAAACCGGCGCCATTGGCAGCCGAGTAAACGGGAAGTCGTCATGACGTCGCTTCCGTGTTTACGATGAGGAGACTGGAACGAAGCCGATTATGGCTTCGTTCCAGTTCCTCCCCAGCAGCCGGAGGCGTCGGATCACTAATCGGTGCTCCCGATCGAGCGGGAGCACCGGTAACAGCGGCGAGAGGCGGCGGGAGGGGGGGACGTCCCCTCCCGCTCCTCCGGCATAACAGCCGAGCGGCTTTTAGCTGCATCGGTTGTTATGCCTGGATAGCCAATCGCCTGCAGGTTTGGGCATCATCCCGGTATAACCCCCGGAAGCCGAGTACGCAGATCTGCGTACGCTCGGCGGGAAAGGGATAGGGAAGGGTTATCACCCCTGTATAATTTGTTTTGCCGTCCGTCTTTTTTCATCTCACTTTCTGTTGTCTCCTTCCGTTTGCAAGTAGGAGATGTTTGTACATTGGATGTTTGAAAGTAGGGGCCTGCCCTATATGCTCTGCAGAAATGGCAAAACAAGGTGTTGGTGTTGCCACAACATTGTAAGCCCTCAAAGTGACTCTTTGTGGGCGCTGGAGCGCCCTGCTGTGAACGATTATATCAAGAATTGTAATTACATGCCATTGTTGAACAGTGGTAGAAAAATTGGGCCTTTGGTGGTTGTGGTGCTGGTGCTGGTGCCACAACACTAAAGGTCCTCACAGCTACTCTGGGTGGGCACAGGAAAGGCCCTGCTGTGAAATATTATATCAAGAATTGTAATTACATGCCCCTGTTAAACAGGGGCTGAAAAATTGGGCCTTAGGCACTGATGCTGGTGCCACGACACTGCAACCTCTCCCATATACTCTATTTGTAGTGCAGGAATGAGCCCTGCTGCAAAGCATTGCATCAAAAATTGTAATTAAATGCCCCTGTTAAACAGGGGCAGAAAAATTGGGCCTTAGGCACTGGTGCTGGTGCCACGACACTGCAACCTCTCCCATATACTCTAGTTGTAGTGCAGGAATGAGCCTTGCTGCAAAGCATTGCATCAAAAATTGTAATTAAATGCCCCTGTTAAACAGGGGCAGAAAAATTGGGCCTTAGGCACTGGTGCTGGTGCCACGACACTGCAACCTCTCCCATATACTCTAGTTGTGGTGCAGCAATGAGCCCTGCTGCAAAGCATTGCATCAAAAATTTTAATTAAACGCCCCTGTTAAACAGGGGCTGAAAAATTGGGCTGCTGGCACTGGTGCTGGTGCCACGACACTGCAACCTCTCCCATATAGTCTAGTTGTGGTGCAGGAATGAGCCCTGCTGCAAAGCATTGCATCAAAAATTGTAATGAAACGCCCCTGTTAAACAGGGGCAGAAAAATTGGGCCTTAGGCACTGGTGCTGGTGCCACGACACTGCTACCTCTCCCATATACTCTAGTTGTGGTGCAGGAATGAGCCCTGCTGCAAAGCATTGCATCAAAAATTGTAATGAAACGCCCCTGTTAAACAGGGGCAGAAAAATTGGGCCTTAGGCACTGGTGCTGGTGCCACGACACTGCAACCTCTCCCATATACTCTAGTTGTAGTGCAGGAATGAGCCTTGCTGCAAAGCATTGCATCAAAAATTGTAATGAAATGCCCCTGTTAAACAGGGGCAGAAAAATTGGGCCTTAGGCACTGGTGCTGGTGCCACGACACTGCAACCTCTCCCATATACTCTAGTTGTAGTGCAGGAATGAGCCCTGCTGCAAAGCATTGCATCAAAAATTGTAATTAAATGCCCCTGTTAAACAGGGGCAGAAAAATTGGGCCTTAGGCACTGGTGCTGGTGCCACGACACTGCAACCTCTCCCATATACTCTAGTTGTGGTGCAGCAATGAGCCCTGCTGCAAAGCATTGCATCAAAAATTTTAATTAAACGCCCCTGTTAAACAGGGGCTGAAAAATTGGGCTGCTGGCACTGGTGCTGGTGCCACGACACTGCAACCTCTCCCATATAGTCTAGTTGTGGTGCAGGAATGAGCCCTGCTGCAAAGCATTGCATCAAAAATTGTAATGAAACGCCCCTGTTAAACAGGGGCAGAAAAATTGGGCCTTAGGCACTGGTGCTGGTGCCACGACACTGCTACCTCTCCCATATACTCTAGTTGTGGTGCAGGAATGAGCCCTGCTGCAAAGCATTGCATCAAAAATTTTAATTAAACGCCCCTGTTAAACAGGGGCAGAAAAATTGGGCCTTAGGCACTGGTGCCACGACACTGCAACCTCTCCCATATACTCTAGTTGTGGTGCAGGAATGAGCCCTGCTGCAAAGCATTACATCAAAAATTGTAATTAAACGCCCCTGTTAAACAGGGGCTGAAAAATTGGGCCTTAGGCGCTGGTGCCACGACACTGCAACCTCTCCCATATTCTCTAGTTGTGGTGCAGGAATGAGCCCTGCTGCAAAGCATTGCATCAAAAATTGTAATTAAACGCCCCTTTTAAACAGGAGTTGAAAAATTGGGCTGGTGGCATCACCCAGAACCAAAAATGTTCTTCCAACATATCAGCGGAGGAGGAAGAGGATAGACAATCAACATAACCGGACAGTCACTCAGCATCAGCATAGGCAGTCTTGAAGGGATGTGATATTTCAAAAAAATATTCGGTTACATCAGCTTCAGGTGCTTGGTAGCTGTGGGTGATCCAAGACTGATTCATCTTGATGAAGGTCAGTCGGTGGACAGGCGCACCCTGTGATCGGTAACAAAGCCACAAGCAGCACTGAAGGTGCGTTCCGAAAGAACGCTGGATGCAGGACAGGCCAGTAGCTTAACTGCATACTTTGCAAGCTCTGGCCAGTGATCCCTCCTCAAGACCTAGTAAGCCAGAGGATTTTCGGTGGGAAAGGTGTCTGAACTTGCCCCTAGGTAGTCCTGCACCATGTAAATCAGACGCTGGCAATGGTTGCTGGAACCGATCATACCTTGGGGCTGTGGACTAAAAAATTGTCTGAATGCATCGGTCAGATGGCCACCTTCTCCACCGCTCCTTCTGACTGATGCCTCAGCAACACGTTGTCCAGGACCAGGAGTTTGTAACCTCCCAGTCTCTGTGAATGCGTTGCACAGACCTTTCTGCAAGTCCTCCCGGAGATGTCTCATCCTCTGCTCCCTCTGCGATGGCAAGATAAGGTCGGCAACCTTACCCTTGTACCCTGGATCAAGGAGAGTGGCCAGCCAGTAATGGTCCCTCTCCTTGATCCGAAGAATGCAAGGATCCTTCTGCAGGCTTTGCAGGATCAGGGAGGCCATGCAGCGTAGGTTAGCTGAGGCATTCGGTCCGGAGTCCTCTGGGTCACTAAGGACAACATGATCCACAGCTACCTCCTCCCAGCCACGTACAAGTCCACGGGTTTCTTGGGAATGTAAATCATCTCTACAAGACTGCTGCTAATGCTGAGTGCCAGCCTCCACCTCCATGCTGACACAATCCTCCTCCTCCTCCTTGTCCTCTTCCTGTGTGATGGGTGGCACAGCAGGAACACTGTCTGGATAAAGGGGGCCTTGAGAGGCAAGGAAGTCCTCCTCTTCCGGCCTCTGTTCTGCCTTAAGTGCCCTGTCCATTATTCCACGCAGCGTATGCTCCAAGAGGTGGACAAGAGGTACAGTGTCACTGATACATGCACTATCACTGCTCACCATCTTTGTGGCCTCCTTAAACGGTGACAGGACAGTGCATGCATCCCTGATCATGCCCCACTGGCGTGGTGAGAAAAAACAGGGCTCCCCTGACCCTGTTCTGGTGCCGTAGTCGCACAGGTACTCATTGATGGCCCTCTGCTGCGTGTGCAGCCACTGCAGCAAGGCCAACGTTGAGTTCCACCTGGTTCAACTCCTATTGGAGCTCAGCCAGCCGAGCACAGGCATTAAATGATCGGCGGAAATGCACACAGACTTTCCTGGCCTGCTTCAGGACATCCTGTAAGCCCGGGTACCTGCCCAAGAACCGCTGCACCACCAGGTTAAGGACGTGAGCCACACAGGGCACATGGGTCAGTTGTCCCTGTCGGAGGGCGGAGAGGAGGTTGGTGCCATTGTCGCAAACCACCATTCCTGACTTAAACTGGCGTGGCGTCAACTACCTCTCGGCCTGTCCCTGCAGAGCTGACAAAATATCTGCCCCAGTGTGGCTCCTGTCCCCCAAACAAACCAGCGCAAGCACGGCATGGCATAGTTTTGCCTGCGTACTTGCATAGCCCCTGGAACGCCTACGGAGCACCGCTGGTTCTGAGGACAGAGCACTGGAAGAGGCCATGGAGGAAGAAGAAGAGGAGGGGGTGGAGGAGAGAGGTGTGTCACAAACAGTAGCAGCATTTTGGAGGCATGGTGGTGGAACAACCTCCAACACTACTGCACCTTGTCCTGCATCCTTCCCAGCTGCCAAAAGAGTGACCCAATGGGCCGTGAAAGACAGGTAACATCCCTGTCCATGCCTGCTGGACCATGAGTCAGTAGTAATATGCACCTTACCGCTGACCGCCCTGTCCAGCGAGGCAAGGACATTGCCTTCCACATGCCGGTAGAGAGCCGGAATCGCCTTCCGTGAGAAAAAGTGGCGTTTGGGGACCTGCCACTGAGGAACCGCACATTGTACAAACTCACGGAAGGGGGCCGAGTCTACCAACCGAAAAGGCAGCAGTTGAAGTGCTAGCAATTTAGCCAAGCTATCATTTAACCACTGGGCATATAGATGGCTGGGAGTGAAATTCTTTTGACGGTCCAGCAGCTGGGGCAGCGACATTTGCCTGCTATAATCGGACGTGGGTGTACTGCTAGCAGAGTGCCCGGGAAGCACTTGGCTGTGACACACCTAATTCTACACCTTCATTTCTCTCAGAGCAGGTTTCAGAGAGGACTGATGGTCTAGTGGGGTTGGAGATCCCAGCTGATGAGGAGCAAGGAGAGGTCCACTTTGTTCTTTGGTGTGGGTCTTTGAGGTACGCTTGCCAACGAGCTGCATGGCAGGTCAACATATGTCTGGTCAAGCATGTGGTGCCCAAGCAGCTGATGTTTTGGCCACGCGAGATACGCTTGAGACATATGTTCTGATGCACTCGTCTCAAAAAAGGCCCACACCAAAGAACTTTTAGAATAACGCGCAGAGGCAGCGCCCTGCACAGGTGGAGCTCTGCGGTGTGATTCAATCGGTGTGCTGACCCTAAGCTGGCCACCGGAGAGCATCCTGCCTCGTTGGACATGTGCCTCCTCCTCCTCCTCCTCTCTCCTACCAGGCACCCACGTGGAGTCAGTGCCCTCATCATCCCCTCCCTCTTCATTGCTGGAGCAAACCTGGCAGTATGCTGCAGCTTGTGTAACATGACTGCCAGATTGCTGTCCTTCTTGAACATCCCCTCTCTCTGTGCTCACGCTACTGCCTTCCTCTAGCTGAGTATCATCATCGGAGCCTACAAAACACTGGGCATCCTCCTGGAGCATGTACTCAACACTGTGCTCAAAGAGTTCAGGAGACTCCTCAGGAGGACGTGGTGGGTCTAGGAAAGGAGTCACTGATGATGACATTGAGAGGAGGGAAGACGATGCGTTGGCAGCTGCTTTGCTAGTACCCTGAGCATGGGTGAGAGAGGATGAGGAGGATGAAGAGGGCTTGGTCATCCACTCTACCAAGTCTTCGGCATGTTGCGGCTCAACATGTCCAGCTGCAGAAAAGAAGGACAAGCGTGTCCCATGGCCACGTGCTGAGGATGACGATGCATCGCCTCCACGACCAGCACTGTTGTCTCTTTTATCGGCTCGCGCCTGTCTGCCTCTCCTTGTTGGCCTTCCAGACATGGTAATGGCCTGAAGGGAGATGGGAAAACCAGCAATTGGGTAGTGTATATTGTGCTGGAGGCACACAACACAAACTAACTCCTGCAGATGGCAGATGGCTCAATTAGAGAAGAGCTATATAGGTGGATATAACGGTGTATACTGCGGTCAGGGCACGCAGACAACACGCACAATTTCCTACAACTGACTGCAAGCTCTATTAAAAAAGAGAAATATAGTTAGCTATATAGGTGGATATAACAGTGTATACTGCGGTCAGGGCACGCAGACAGCACGCACAATCTCCTACAACTGACTGCAAGCTCTATTAAAAAAGAGCAAGATAGCTAGCTATATAGATGGATATAACTGTGTATACTGCGGTCAGGGCACGCAGACAGCACGCACAATCTCCTACAACTGACTGCAAGCGCTATTAAAAAAGACCAAGATAGCTAGCTATATAGGTTGATATAACGGTGTATACTGCGGTCAGGGCACGCAGACAGCACGCACAATCTCCTACAACTGACTGCAAGCTCTATTAAAAAAGAGCAAGATAGCTAGCTATATAGGTGGATAGAACAGTGTATACTGCGGTCAGGGCCCGCAGACAGCATGCACAATCTCCTACAACTGACTGCAAGCTCTATTAAAAAAGAGCAATATAGCTAGCTATATAGATGGATATAATGGTGTATACTGCGGTCAGGGCACGCAGACAGCACACACAATCACCTACAACTGACTGCAAGCTCTATTAAAAAAGAGCAATATAGCTAGCTATGTAGGTGGATATAACGGTGTATACTGCGGTCAGGGCACGCAGACAGCACGCACAAGTGTTGAAGGTACACAGAATACCCACTAACTCCTAAAGACGCCAACACACTTCACAAGGCCGCCGCGCTGGCAGCCTTATATAGTGTGGGGCGTGTACTACACAGCCTGAGCTATGATTGGCCACAGGCATCCTGCCTGTGGCCAATCATGGCTCTCCTCGCTGATGGCGCTGTGATTGGCCAAGCATGCGGGGTCACAGTGCATGCTTGGCCAACCATGAGCCAGCAATGCACTGCGATGGCACAGTGCATTGTGGGCCGTGAGCACCACACGAATTTGGCGCGAATGGTCCATACCGTTCGGTATTCGCCGAACGGGCGAACAGTCGATGTTCGAGTCGAACGTATGTTTGACTCGAACACGAAGCTCATCCCTACTAACTAACTCCATTGCATTGTCAATTTTTGTTTTACTGTATTTGTTAAAAGGAATATTTTAAGTATGTTAACCATTTATTATGGTGGGCAGTGTCACTTTTTAAATAACATTCTGATTACCTTGATATTTATGTATGATACCAACAATGTATTATTCAGAGGTTAATGGTGTTTCTTTTAAAGAAAATGGTTTTGTTTTGGGGGGTGATTTTAGGGGATAATCTAATAAACTTGTTATTTTTTTATTTTTTTGCAATAGATTTTTTTGCATTTTTTTTATTTAGTTTGAGTAGTAGCCCCAATTCTCTTTCTTCGTGGTTGTACTATGAGCTGTAAGAACTATCTAACATGTCCAAGACCTGGTCACCCAATTTTGCTTTTACTTTCAGTAGCTCATTCCCCAAGACGTCTCAGTAAATTATTGAGTTCTTCATTGTCTAGTCAGACTTCTGCCTGAAAAACATTTCCTTCTGGGGGAAATCATTCTTCTTCTTCCATATGGGTAAAATCAACGTAAATGATCTAATAACAAATTATCAAAAGTTGAGCGGCAGGGTAAAAATAAAAATTATCTATACTGTATCCTGTAGAGAAAAATGCCATCTGGGTAAGAGTTGTCTGAATTAGCAGAAAAGAAGCTAAATGACCCAAGGAACCACACTAAACACCCAGGGATTACTTTGTCAACTAATCTTGGTTGACTGGGAGCTTAAACAGGAGCAGAATAACAACTACATTTATAAAGTAGGAATGGCACTCATTCTGATTTGAGTTTTGCTATAACCTTTAGGTATCCTACTGGTTTCCAGTAGAGTTGTATCCATTACTTACCAAACTCCAGTGTTTCTTATGCCACGTACACACGACCGGACTTTTCAACATGAAAGGTCAGACGGAACGATTCCGGCAGACCATTTGATCGTGTGTGGGCTGCAGCAGACTTTTGATTTGCAAAAGTCTGACAGACTTTAGAAATGGAACATGTTTCAAATTTTCCGCCGGAACTCCGCCGGACCCAGTTCCTACCGAGAAATCCGCTCGTGTGTATGCCCCGCCGCCTGGTATGGACTTAAAGGGGAACCCCAACGCCGAAAAAAATCGGCGTGGGGGTGCCCCCCAAGTCCACAAGACCCTTGTCCGAGCACGCTACCCGGCCGGCCAGGAAAGGGGGGCAAGCGAGCGCCCCCCCCTCCTGAGCCGTACCAGGCCGCGTGCCCTCAACATGGGGGGTGCCTTGGGGAAGGGGGGGCCGCGCGGCCCCCCCCACCCCAAAGCACCTTGTCCCCATGTTGATGAGGACAAGGGCCTCTTCCCGACAACCCTGGCCGTTGGTTGTCGGGGTCTGCGGGCGGGGGGCTTATCGGAATCCGGGAGCCCCCTTTAATAAGGGGGCCCCCGGATACCGGCCCCCCACCCTATGTGAATGAGTATGGGGTACAATGTACCCCTACCCATTCACCTGTGAAAAAAAGTACAAAAAAAAAACACAACACATGGTTAAAATATTTTATTGCACAGCTCCGGGGGTCTTCCGTCTTCGGGTGTCTTCTCACCGGACTCCTCCGCTATCTTCTTGTAGCTCTTTTGCTAGCGGAGGAGTCCGGCTTTCTTCCTCCCCGCCGCCGGCCTCTTCTCCCGACTTCGGGGGTCTTGTCTCCCTCTTCGGTTCTTCTGCCGGGCCACCGCGCCTTCTTATAGCTCTTTTACAGGCGGTGGCCCGGTCTTCTGTCGCCGCTGTCGCCGCCGCCTTCCGTTCTTCTTCTTCTTCTCCAGGAGATGTTGCCTCGACGATCTCTCCGGCCGGAATGCCAGAGCCGCGCTGCGCGGCCACTTATATAGTGACAATGGGGCGGTGTCACATGGTATATGTCACATGGGTTGGTCACATGGGTTGATGTCACATGGGGACTATGACATCGTAAGGGGGCGGGGTCACCATGTGACACCAACCCATGTGACATATACCATGTGACACCGCCCCATTGTCACTATATAAGTGGCCGCGCAGCGCGGCTCTGGCATTCCGGCCGGAGAGATCGTCGAGGCAACATCTCCTGGAGAAGAAGAAGAAGAAGAAGAAGAAGAAGAAGAAGAAGAAGAACGGAAGGCGGCGGCGACAGCGGCGACAGAAGACCGGGCCACCGCCTGTAAAAGAGCTATAAGAAGGCGCGGTGGCCCGGCAGAAGAACCGAAGAGGGG
The DNA here is from genome assembly GCF_037356315.1 of Lithobates pipiens. Classification (NCBI taxonomy): domain Eukaryota; kingdom Metazoa; phylum Chordata; class Amphibia; order Anura; family Ranidae; genus Lithobates; species Lithobates pipiens. Next base: position 187,211,222 of record NW_027507785.1, on the reverse strand, counting down.
GACAAGACCCCCGAAGTCGGGAGAAGAGGCTGGCGGCGGGGAGGAAGAAAGCCGGACTCCTCCGCTAGCAAAAGAGCTACAAGAAGATAGCGGAGGAGTCCGGCGAGAAGACCCCCGAAGATGGAAGACCCCCGGAGCTGTGCAATAAAATATTTTAACCATGTGTTGTGTTTTTTTTTGTACTTTTTTCCACAGGTGAATGGGTAGGGGTATATTGTACCCCATACTCATTCACATAGGGTGGGGGGCCGGTATCCGGGGGCCCCCTTATTAAAGGGGGCTCCCGGATTCCGATAAGCCCCCCGCCCGCAGACCCCGACAACCAACGGCCAGGGTTGTCGGGAAGAGGCCCTTGTCCTCATCAACATGGGTACAAGGTGCTTTGGGGTGGGGGGGCCACGTGGCCCCCCCTTCCCCAAGGCACCCCCCATGTTGAGGGCACGCGGCCTGGTACGGCTCAGGAGGGGGGGGCGCTCGCTCGCCCCCCTTTCCTGGCCGGCCGGGTAGCGTGCTCGGACAAGGGTCTTGTGGACTTGGGGGGGACCCCCACGCCGATTTTTTTCGGCGTTGGGGTTCCCCTTTAAGTCCATACCAGGTGGCGGGGCCCGCGACGTCTCCTTCGCGGGCCCCGCCTACCTGGAGACGCGCTCGAAATGAGCGGACTTTCCTCCGCGTGTGTGGGCGAGTCCGTTCATTTCAAAAGTAGAGCGGATTGTATGGCGGACTTAGTCCGCCGTATTAGTCCGCTCAAAAAGTGCCGTGTGTGGGCAAGTCCGTTCATTCAAAAGTTTGAACGGACTGTCTGTCGGATTGTCTGACGAACTTAGTTGGGCAGACAATCCGCCCGTGTGTACGCGGCCTTAGTGTGTCACATTAGTGTGAATCTAGTGATAGTACAGTGTGAGAGTAGTGTAGTGTCATTTTATTTTGTCAAGGCAGGTTTTGAGGAAGTCGGGCCAGGGGCACAGCCATGCCTGCTGGCCGCATGCTGTGGAATTCTGGGAGTTGTAGTCCACGTGTGCTCAAGCTCCCGGTGGGTGGAGAGCTGAAAGCAGTGCAACGCAACCACAAAACTACAACTTACAGATCTTGAAGGCAGGCAAAGGCAGCAGGGCACGCCAGGGAGTCGGGACTGACTTGACTGGCTCAGGCCGTAAGTTTACTTGACCCCAGGACAGGAGCATCACACCCCCAAAACCAGAGGAGGCAGTGCAAGGAAATCTGATCCACAGCTGAGCCCCACATCCCCCACATGCCCACCCAGTAACCTCAAATTAGCCCTCAACACTGTAGGTCCTGCTGGGAGCTGGCTATGGCCAGCTGGACCCCCAGGCCAGCAGCCAGCGGCCAGCAGCCAGCAGAACCTACAGGCCAGTGGCCAGCAGGACCCACAGGACCGTGGGCAGCTCCCAGCTGAACCCACAGCATGTGGGTCCTGCTGAGAGCTGGCCACTAACCAGCAGGTCCTGCTTGCCACTGAACTGTGGGTCCTGCTGGGAGCTGGCCATGGCTTGTGGGGCCTGATGGCCACTAGCCTATGGTAACCAGACATCTTGGTTTCTAGGGACAGTGCCCGGACTGAGGACACTGTCCTTGGACCAAGTCTGTCCCCAATTCTGTCCCCGCTTTGCAGGGCTGCCTCGGACAAAATCTCTTGAGGAAACTTTAACCTCTTCCAGGTGGCCCCACATACATTAACTGTGACAGAGCAGCCGGTTTAAGGGGCGCGTGCAGCTAGTGCACCACTCCCACTGTGAAAGGACTTAGTGGGAGCCAATCAGCAGGTCTGGCGGCCACCATGACCCACGATCATTCACAGTAAAGACAGATCAGCGGTGTGCCGATGTAAAAAAAGCACACCACTGATCTGTCAGGGAAGAAAAGTGAGAGATCGTGTTTCAGCTAAGCTGAATCATGATCTTCCGTTTCCTCCAGTTTTACACTTCCCCCTACAGTTGGAAACACCTCCCAGGAAACACATTTAACCCCTTGTTCTACCCTTAGTGTTAACCTCTTCCCTGCCATTGCCATTTATACAATGGTCAATTAAATTTTCTAGCACTGATCACTGTATTGGTGTCACTGGTCACCAAAAAAGTGTCACTTAGGCTCGGTTCACACAGGGGCGGCACGACTTGCAGCGCGACTCACAGACGCGACCTGCACATGACTTCAGCGGCGACTTGCAAAACGACTTCTGTATAGAAGTCAATGCAAGTTGCCTGAAGTCACCCCAAAAATAGTACAGGAACCTTTTTTCTAAGTCGGAGCGACTTGAGTCGCTCCTATTAGAACGGTTCCATAGTACAGAACGGAGCACGACTTGTCAGGCGGCTAAGTCGTCTGGACAAGTCGCTCCTGTGTGTACCGAGCCTAAGGGTCAGATTTGTCCACTGCATTGTCGCAATCCCACTAAAAATCACAGATTAGACCCCGCCATTACTAGTAAAAAATAAGAAAATAAATGAAAGTCCTGAAATCTATCCCGTAGTTTGTAGACGCTATAACTTTTGTGCAAACCAATCAATATATTGGGATTTTTTTACCAAAAATATTGAGCAGAATACATATTGGCCTAAATTGATGAAGAAATTAGATTTTTTACTTTTTTTTGGATATGTATTATAGCAGAAAAAAAAAGTATTGTTTTATTTTTTTCAAAATTGGCGGCCTTTTTTGTTTATAGTGCAAAAAAAACACACAGAGGTGATAAAATACCATCAAAAGAAAGCTCTATTTGTGGGGAAAAAGTACATCAATTTTATTTGGGTACAGCGCTGAAATTATCAGTTAAAGCAACAAAGTGCTGTATCACAAAAATGGCCTGGTTAGGAAGTGTGTAAAACCTTCTGGGGCTGAAGTGCTTAAAGAGGAGTTTATGTAACGCCCTTTCAGACTCTGGTAGGTTACAGTCTCGTGGAAATTATAGTTTTGAGGCTTCTGTTGGTCAAGAGGGGAGCGGGGGGGAGAAGGGGGCTGCCTAAGTGCTGCCCTGAATCCAGCGTGCCTTCTGAACAGTCATTCAGTGCTGCTGCAGGTTTTGTGACAGATAAGAAATAATGTCTGTCCACAGACTCATGTCTGTCCCACAGGACCAGGTGACATTTATCAAAATGAATCAGTCCTGGATGAGCAGCAACTATCAAGCTCCTGATGCCGATGTTGCTGATTAAGTGCTTTCTGGATCTGGAATCTCTGAAACACTGTCTAGGCTGCCTAGCTTTGTGGGTGTTGATTCCATCTGGAAGATATGTTTTGGTGTCAGTTTCATGGGCACAATTAACACCCAAGGACCAAGTTTTCCACACCTGTTTGACAGGTACATATTATTATTATCATTATTATACACAATTTATATAGCGCCAAGAGTTTACGTAGCACTTTACAATGTATAGGGGGGGACAACGCAATTACAGTACAGTTCAATACAAAAGGTACAGGAGGGCCCTGCTCATAGAGCTTACATTCTAAAGGGAGGGGGTGGTACAAAAGGTAATGCAGAGAATGATTTGATGGTGGTGGCTCGGGGACAGTTATGTGGGTGTGATATAGGTTTTCCTGAATAAATTAGTTTTCAGGGATCTCTTAAAGGTGGACAGGGTAGGGGATGTTCAGATATACTGGGGCAGGGAGTTCCAGAGGATGGGAGAGGCTCTGGAGAAGTCTTGAAGGCGAATATAGGAGGAGGTAACAAGGGAGCTAGAAAGCAGGAGGTCCTGGGAGGAGCGGAGGGGGCGATTTGGCGATATCTGCAGTTGAGGTTGGTGATGTAGATGGGGGCGATGTTGTAAATGGCCTTGTATATTATGGTTAGCATTTTGAATTTTACACATGGGGTAGGGGGAGCCAGCGAAGGGATTGGCAGAGAGGAGCAGCAGTCATGGATCAGTTAGTGAGGTGTATTAGTCTAGCAGCAGAATTCATAATAGACTGAAGGGGGTATAGTCTGCTTAAGGGTAGTCCATTAAGGAGAGAGTTGCAGTAGTCAAGGTGGGAAATAATCAAGGCGTGAATAAGTTGCTTTGTGGTGTCAGTAGTCAGGAAGGGTCGAATTCTGAAGATGCTGAGGTTAAGGCGGTCATTTAACTTTTTGACAGCAAGGCCAATTCTTACTTTCATCAAGAGTACCCCTTTAGGGTTATAGTATGAAGACACCAGCGACACCCAAAGACCAATTTTTCCACACCTGTTTGACAGGTGCATATCATTTCAATTTTTGTCAGCAAGGCCTATTCTTGCTTTTATCAAGAGTACCTCTATAGGGTTACAGTGTGCAGACACCGCCAACACCCAAAGCCTATTGTTTCTGTACTTTTCACTTCTATGCAATATCTGCAAAATGGACACCAGAATTTATCCCAAAATCTCAAATCTTCTTCCGAGTGCACTGAATTGTGGTCTCATCATTCAGACTGGCTCCCCAAGCTGTTTACAAAATAAACAAAACTTGGAGGGAAAATGTCATTTTTTGGGCTTTATAAATGTCATTATTGCTGCAGCAGGTTCTATACACTGAAGAGATGTGCCACTTTACAGGCAGACTAAGAGCCTCCCAGGCAATATATTTAATGGATTTTTTCATTTTTATTGGTATTTCTAATTTTTATGGTTTCATTTTAAGCATCAGTAAATCACTGTTCATTAAAAATTATGTTTTTACAAACTGTTTTTTCATTGATACATGTCCCCAAAGGCATTACTCAGACCCCCATACTCATTGTATGCCCAATTGTTTGCATATAAGCTTTCAAAATGGGCACTTTTTATTTTTCCATTTCGGTCCCATAGACTTCAATGGGGTTCGTTATTCGGTTCTGAACTTTTGCAATGTTTGAAAGTTCTGCCGTGAACCGAACCGGAGGTTGTTCAGCCCATGTCTAATAGCAAGCTTATACAAAAAAATCAGGCGATAAAGAGCCCTAGAGTTACATATAGGAATCTGTAGACCTCTCTTGCGCTAAATAACAGATGTATTTACGAATCTATCATAAGAAAAATATTGAACAAAAGTTTGTTTCTTATGTGCTAAAGACCAAAGAGACACTAAAAATAGTTTCTGGAACAATGTTTGGTGGCGGACAGACAAACAAGTTGAACTTTTTTAGTAACTATACATGGGTATGTTTGCCAGTGTGCTGTTCTGTGATCCTGGCCTAAAAAAAGTGATCCTTCACCTGAAATCATATACTGTATGTGTATTAGATAAAATAATCATTAGCTGGACTGTTTTCTTATGAATATAATTAATCATCTAATTATTGTTTTTACCTTATTTTGATGCAGCACAAGTGGTGGCCAGTTATGCACTACTTGTTCACTGCAGTATGATATATTAAAGCATACAAATCTATTAGGTTCATCTTTAGGTTTACCTTTAGTGAAGAAGTTAATATATAACACAACTTGTTTAGATTGATTTCTGAAGTTATTAAAGGAAAAAATGTTTTCTGAATGTTCCAATTGTGTATAATAATTCAGTGTAATGCTGTGCCTAGATGGAGTTTATGTTAGAAGATGGCAGAATTATCGTTTCTGATTACCCTCTCAGAGAGAACATTTGCATAAAGTAAAAGCTTTTATTCCAGTAGTGAGATGCACCAGACTACTCTAATGAATATAAAGATCACATAAAACAGTTTATGTTCCTTATCATTCGGTTAAAATGTTGCTTTGCTTTTTTTTTTTCATTTTACTATCTTCAAATCAAAAGTTAAAGCTAAAAAAAAAAAAAAACACAAATGAATGCAGCTTTGTATTCATGAATATATCCCTAATCATATTTATTTATAATGCAAACAGTGTAAGTATTTGAATTTGACTTGGTTTCAGCCTCTTGCTGTCCCTGGACAGCAAGCTCAGTCTGGAGATGGGAAAAGCAGCACAAGGGGCCCATCAGTTGTGCCGCAGCACAAAGTGCATGCTGTAGAGGTGAGAGCAGAGTAACAGAGAGATGAGCTCACCAATCTGCTGCATTCCATTTTACTGTCCAGCCACCGAGCAGGATGGGGGGTAAGCCTGTAAGAGTTACTGAACCGTGGAAGAGAAAAACTAGCCTTTCTGCTTTGCTAGACAGGACTGTACTCAGAGGGAAATATGTTTAAAGTGGTTCTAAAGGCAGAAGGTTTATATCTTAATGCATTCTATGTGTGCACCCCCCCCCCCCCTTCTGCCCCCAAATATTTGCCTGAGCCTCATCTCAATCTAGAGGCTGTCCGAGCCTCTCCCACCTCATTGGCTGAGACACAGCAGCAGGTGCTATTGGCTCCCGCTGATGTCAATCAAAGTCAGTGAGCCAATGAGAAGAGAGAGAGGGGGCAGGACAGAGCCACAGCTCCATGTCTGAATGGACACACAGAGCAGTGGCTTGGCTAGGGTTCCCCCATAGCAAGCTGCTTACTGTGGGGGCACTGGGCAGGAGGAAGGGACCAGGTGCATCTGCAAGGGACCTGAGAAGAGGAGGATCGGAGCTGCTCTGTGCAAAATCACTGCACAGAGCAGGTAAGTATAAGATGTTTGTTATTTTTAAACAAAAAAAGACTTTAATATCACTTTAACCACTTGCCGACCGCCTCACGCCGATGTACGTCATCAGAATGGCACGGGCAGGCATAAGCACATATATGTACGTCCTTTGCCTCCCGCGGGTCGGGGGCCCGATCGGGCCCCCGCCCGGTGCCTGCGGCGGTCGGTTTTCGTTCGGGAGCGATCCCGGACGAGGGGACGGCCATTCATTCATGGCCACCCCCTCGCGATCGCTCCCGACGAATGGAAATCCCCGGTGACATCACTTCCTCTCCTGTAATGTAAACACAGGAGAGGAAGTGATGTATTCTCTCCTCCGTGTCGGTATTTTTCGTTCCGACACGGAGGAGAGCGGATCAGTGAGTTGCACCAACACATCCCACACACAGTAGAACATGCCAGGCACACTCACACCCCCCCTTTACCCCCCGATCACCCCCCCAATTACCCCTGCCCCCCAGTCACAGTGACACCAATGTAATTTTTTTTTTTTTTTTTTTTTTTTTTTGCATTGGTGTCATTTGTGACTGTAATAACTGTTAGGGCAGTTAGGGTTAGCCCCCTTTAGTTCTAATGTACCCCCCTAACCCCCCCAATAAAGGTTTAACCCCGTGATCACCCCCCGTCGCCAGTGTCACTAAGGCTGGGTTCACATTGCAGCGGTTTATGAGAACGAATGTGATTCGCACCGCACTGCAGTGCAAATCACATCCGATCTCTGTGCGATTCGAGTTCAGCCATTCGCCGCACCCGCCGCACCCGCCACACCCGCCGCACCCGCCGCAAATTCGCACGGGACCCTTTTTTGGCCCGCAGCAGAATCGGATCGCATGGGTGTTCACACCATGCGATCCGAGTTTGCAGATCGCACTGCGATATGCGAACTGATCTGGGGGTGTCAGTAACATTTCACTGACACTCCCAGCAGTTCGCATAGGGCAGTGTGAACTGCCGCCGGGAGGCATGCGATGCGGGAACCCGCCGCGGATTCGCGGCGTTTCCGCATCGCTCCAGTGTGAACCCAGCCTAATAAGCGATCATTTTTCTGATCGCCGTATTAGTGTCACAGGTGACGCTAGTTAGGCAGGTAGGTATTTAGGTTCGCCGCAGCTTTTTATAGCGCTAGGGACCCCCATATACTACCGCATAAAGCCCCCTGATTGCCCCCTAGTTAACCCTTTCACCAGTGATCACCATATAACTGTTACAGGTGACGCTGGTTGGTTAGTTATTTTTTTATAGTTTCAGGGCACCCGCCATTTATTACCTAATAAAGGTTTAACCCCCTGATCACCCGGCAGGTGTCATTTGTGACTAATAACTGTTAGGGCAGTTAGGGTTAGCCCCCTTTAGTTCTAAGGTACCCCCCTAACCCCCCCAATAAAGGTTTAACCCCGTGATCACCCCCCGTCGCCAGTGTCACTAAGGCTGGGTTCACATTGCAGCGGTTTATGAGAACGGATGTGATTCGCACCGCACTGCAGTGCAAATCACATCCGATCTCTGTGCGATTCGAGTTCAGCTATACAGATAGTATGGCTGAATTCGTGTCGCACCCGCCGCAAACTCGCACGGGACCCTTTTTTTGGTCCGCAGCAGAATCGGATCGCATGGGTGTTCACACCATGCGATCCAAGTTTGCAGATCGCACTGCGATATGCGAACTGATCTGGGGGTGTCATTAACATTTCACTGACACTCCCAGCAGTTCGCATAGGGCAGTGTGAACTGCCGCCGGGAGGCATGCGATGCGGGAACCCGCCGCGCATTCGTGGCGTTCCCGCATCGCTCCAGTGTGAACCCAGCCTAATAAGCGATCGTTTTTCTGATCGCTGTATTAGTGTCACAGGTGACGCTAGTTAGGCAGGTAGGTATTTAGGTTCGCCGCAGCTTTTTATAGCGCCAGGGACCCCCATATACTACCGCATAAAGCCCCCTGATTGCCCCCTAGTTAACCCTTTCACCAGTGATCACCATATAACTGTTACAGGTGACGCTGGTTGGTTAGTTATTTTTTTATAGTTTCAGGGCACCCGCCATTTATTACCTAGTCTCACTAGTGTACCCCTAAATTTAGGGGTGTCTACTTTCTAAAATGGGGTCATTTGGGGGGGGGGGGGTTTGTGCCATCTTGGCATTTTATGGCCTTCAAAACTGTAACGCCCTTAGAAAGCCTGAAGGCGGTGCTTGGTTTTTGGGGCCCCGTACGCGGCTAGGCTCCCAAAAAGTCCCACATATGTGGTATCCCCGTACTCAGGAGAAGCAGCAGAATTTATTTTGGGGTGTCATTTCACATATGCCCATGGCATGCGTGAGCAATATATCATTTAGTGACAACTTTGTGAAAAAAAAAAAAAGTTTGTAATTTTCCCGCAACTTGTGGCAAAATATAAAATATTCCATGGACTCAACATGCCTCTCAGCAAATAGCTTGGGGTGTCTACTTTCTAAAATGGGGTCATTTGTGGGGGTTTTGTGCCATCTTGGCATTTTATGGCCTTCAAAACTGTAATAGGTAGTGAGAAGTGAACTCAAAAAATTACGCCCTTAGAAAGCCTGAAGGCGGTGCTTGGTTTTCGGGGCCCCGTACGCGGCTAGGCTCCCAAAAAGTCCCACATATGTGGTATCCCCGTACTCAGGAGAAGCAGCAGAATTTATTTTGGGGTGTCATTTCACATATGCCCATGGCATGCATGAGCAATATATCATTTAGTGACAACTTTGTGAAAAAAAAAAAAAAAAAAAAAAAGTTTGTAATTTTCCCGCAACTTGTGGCAAAATATAAAATATTCCATGGACTCAACATGCCTCTCAGCAAATAGCTTGGGGTGTCTACTTTCTAAAATGGGGTCATTTGTGGGGGTTTTGTGCCATCTTGGCATTTTATGGCCTTCAAAACTGTAATAGGTAGTGAGGCGTGAAATCAAAAATTGACGCCCTTAGAAAGCCTGAAGGCGGTGCTTGGTTTTCGGGGCCCTGTACGCGGCTAGGCTCCCAAAAAGTCCCACATATGTGGTATCCCCGTACTCAGGAGAAGCAGCAGAATTTATTTTGGGGTGTCATTTCACATACGCCCATAGCATGTGTGAGCAATATATCATTTAGTGACAACTTTGTGTAAAAAAAAAAAAAAAATTTTTTTTTTTGTCATTATTCAATCGCTTGAGGCAAAAAAATAAAATATTCAATGGGCTCAACATGCCTCTTATCAATTTCCTTAGGGGGTCTACTTTCCAAAATGGGGTCATTTGGGGGGGTTTTGTACTGCCCTGTCATTTTAGCACCTCAAGAAATGAGATAGGCAGTCGTAAACTAAAAGCTGCGTAAATTCCAGAAAACGTACCTTAGTTTGTAGATGTGACAACTTTTGCGCAAACCAATAAATATACAATTATTGACTTTTTTTTTACCAAAGACATGTGGCTGAATACATTTTGTCCTAAATGTATGACTAAAATTGAGTTTATTGGATTTTTCTAATAACAAAAAGTAGAAAATATCATTTTTTTTCAAAATTTGCGGTCTTTTTACGTTTATATCGCAAAAAATAAAAATCGCAGAGGCAATCAAATACCATCAAAAGAAAGCTCTATTTGTGGGAAGAAAAGGACGCAAATTTTGTTTGGGTACAACATTGCATGACCGCGCAATTACCAGTTAAAGCAGCGCAGTGCCAAAGTGTAAAAAGACCTCTGGTCATTTACCAGCAAAATGGTCCGGTCTGAAAGTGGTTAAATCTTAGAAGTAGATGGATATAAAAATACACAGCAAAAAGCACACATAGTATATAAGTATATATAAGTATTTCATGTGTATATTTAACTGTTTGTGTGGAGTATAAATGTAAACTCATTCTAGGGTGTTTTAAAATAACTTTATGATTAAGCATGAAATCGTCTCAAGCCTAAAGCAGTATTAAACCCCAAAGCAACAATTTATTAAATTACAACTTATCAATTTTTAGCTGTAGTGGCTGTATTAGTTTCCTTTTCTACACCTTTTTTCTTTTTTTCTCTAAATTTTCACTTGGTGATTCAGCCAGTAAGTTTGTTACTTTTCAACTTACTTTAACAGACCAAGCTGTCCAGGCAAAGTATCAGTTATAGTAGAGGCTTGAGGCCAGTGCCGATCCTGATCTCCCTGGGGCTCTAAGCAAAATTCTGCTAAGGGGCCCTCTACCTGACCCGTGATGCCATGAGCTATATAAACCATTTGCCATTGCCACAGTCACACCTGACACTTCAGTGCTCCAAATACAATCCTCCCTCCTTTAACTCTTTCATGACTGTGCCTATTTCTGACAGTTTGTTTTCACAAGTTAAAATCTGATAATACGGTACCTAGAAATCTCCATAGGCAATGCTTTAAAAAATGTTTACGGTTACCAGGTTAGAGTTACAGAGAAGGTATAGTGCTAGAAATATTGCTCTTACTCTGACAATCGCGGCGATACCTCACATGTGTGATTTGAACACCGTTCACATATGCGGGTGCAACTTCCGTATGTATTTTCTTTGCTGCGTGGGCTTGCAGGGATGGGGGCGCTTAAAAAATATATTTTCTTATTTATTTTTATTTAATTAAATTGTGTTTTTAAAAAAAATTGATCACTTTTATTGCTCTCACAAGGAATGTCAGAATCCATTGTGACAGTTATAGGTGGTGACAGGTACCCTTTATGGAGGGATCGGGGGTCTAAAAGAAAGAAAATATTCAGATCGTCATTTTCGGCGATTCTGAATACTGTATATTTTTTTTAAACCGGCGGCATTTGCAGCTGAGTAAACAGGAAGTGATGTTGTGACGACAATCAGGAGACTGAAACAAAGCCATTTCCGCACACTCTCACCTATCAGTAAGAAGGGTTGCTGGTTTGAATCCCAACCACGACACTACCTGCCTGGAGTTTGCATGTTCTCCCTGTGCCTGCGTGGGTTTCCCCTGGGTACTCCGGTTTCCTTCCACAATCCAAAGACATGCAGGTAGGTTAATTGGCTTCTGCCCAAAATTGGCCCTAGTATATAGATGGGGACCTTGGATTGTGGGCTCCTTGAGGGTAGGGACTGATGTGAGTGTGCAATGTACAGGGATAGGGACAATTGAAGACACTCACTCTGGATGGACTGGTGTCTTTATTCAACCTTAGCAACTATGAAACTATAAGCACTTGTTTTCCTGATCTTTTTGTGGCACGGCACTGCTTTATTTTGTCGGTTCTGGTCTACTGTGGAAGCAGACAGGCATGGAGCAATCTGTGCACAGAGTGAGAGACTCATCCATTCCAGGATGGTGAATATATGCTATTTCCTCTGACCAGGGCTATAAATAATTGTTCTGCATTTGTCCTATATCTGTTGCAAGTTTACATGTATCTCTGTGGGTTGCCTCACCACCTGTAGACTTTGATAGTTACTTTTGATGGGCACTTTCTCTTGCTTTCTGGAAATTGGATATTGGTACTATTTTATGTTCGTCATGATATTTTTTATAGTGGTGTATTTTGGGTTACACATATACTGTGTGTAATATATATATATATATATATATATATATATATATATATCACTAGGATTACTATTCTCGTGATGGATACTTATACCCCCTGATATACAAATAGAAAATGGCTAGCAGATCCTTTGTTATGTTATTTTTTCCTGCTTTGCTTGAAGAAGAATGTAAAGATCTGCATGTTTTTCAAGAACATGCATACATTTTTGAAGGCAGGGGTGTGATGCAGGACCAAATTAAATTAAAAGCATCATAGCCTGGTGTTGAGGATTTTGGTGGGCCTTAAGGGCCATGCGTCAGCGTGCGCCCTGGGATGAAAGGGCACAGCCATGCAGGCATGACACTATGGAAGCCTGGCATTTGATTTGCCAATTTACCAGGCTTCCGTAAAGGGCGCGTGTTGATTTGCAGCCTGAGATGAATGGGCACAGTCATGTAGGCCCAACGCTACGAGCCTCTGTAAAAGCCCTGCATTGGTGTGAGCGGTGCTTGCTGAGGTGAGATGGAAAGGTGCAGCTGTGCTGGCCTAACCCAACACTACAGACGCCGAATACCAGGCTCTCATTAGGAATGCCTGCCCGGTGCCTGTTATTAATCCTGCCACTCAGCCCAGGTGGTGAGTGTGGAATGCAGGGCCAGTCAGGGCAGGGCTTCTGTTAGAATTTAAGGGGCCCCATACAGCCTACCCGAAAGGCACCTCCCCCTAAAAATATCAAAACAATATTTTCTGTTAAAATAAACTAAAGTCATTATTAGTGGATACAAACATACCATACCATACCATTTATGTGGCTTTTGCTGCCTGCATGCAACTGATGTTGCGCTATGTGATGCAGCAGCTGTACAAACACAGTCGTAAGTCCTCATTTGACAGGCATGTTGGTGTAGGTGTATGGCCTTCAAACACTGGCAGAGTGTATATGAGGCCACTTACCCACACTTGCACACCTGTCAAATTAGGACCTGCAGCTGTGACCATACAGCGGCTGCATCCTCATAGAGTCACAGATGGCTCCAGCCACACAAACTGCTCGTTCACACTGTATGAGCCAGAGGACCCGTGAAACATTCATTTTTTTTACAATTCTTATTTTAAAGTGGAAGTTTAGTCAAAATCTATTCTACATTACATTTCAAGCATAATTTATCTAGCCCTAATCTATTAAAATATTTTTTTAAGATTTTTTACAGCACTTTTGGGTGGGGCTTCGGTAAAATATCAGGGGTCTAAACAGACCCCTGACATCTGACCTTTAGGATAGAGAAATTGAGGAAACAGATTTTTCAAATGCTCTGCAGCCTCAGCTACATGCAGATGAATGATCAGGACACAGAGGGTCCTGTATATTCATACATGGAAGCATTATAAAAAACAAGTTTACTATTCTTTAGTTCATTCACTAAAGGAAGGGGCCTGTAAATTACACATTTATCAGCCCCTTCCCCCTCTCCATCCTGAACATTCCCCTGTATGCGCGCAGCAGCCAGCATGAGAGGAAAGCAGCAGCCTGTATGGGAATCAGACATGGGCAGGACAGGGATGGGAATAGGTACTACAGGGGGAAACTACGGGAACAATTCCCTGTGTGTCTCTCCCTTCCAGCAGTCAAAAACCGAGAGGAGGGAGAGGGGGAGAATATGGCTTTCAACTGCTGCACAGACCCTCAAAGGGCATAGCCCCTGTGATTTCAGTAGTACCGATCATCTTCCCTGTCCTGACAAAATCCAGTCCCCCCTGTTGCCTGGGCCCCCCATGTGCCCAGGCCCCTATACAGGGTGGCAGGTGGTACCCCCTTGTTGGAGGCCCCTGGGTCAGAGGAGACCTCTCCCTAATTCTTTCCATGCGCAACCTGAAGCTGTAGCTCCAATAGCCCCAACAATGGTCTTAAGGGCTGTACAAAGGCAAGCAAAGGGTCACATCTGGCCCTAAGGTCACAGTTTGGAGACCACTGCGACATACAAAAGTAAAAACAGTTCACTGCAGACAAAATATTACAAGAGTAGTGCATATATATCTACAGCCACATGTGTAGCCAGCTTAGGAGGAACTGGTATAAAAGTAGGGCTTTCAATAGACTAAAGCTCTTTTTTTTTTAACCTCTTTTATAAATGAATCTTATTATTTAAACTCAACACAAATTTGCATATATCACTACCTGCCCATTTATTAGGTTTCCAGTTTAATTAAATGTGCTATGCAACTAAATCTATTGCACTGAATTTTAAGCTCAACTCATACCAAAAATGTTATTTTTTTAATTTTGGGTAGACTTGTATAACTATTTATGTTTCTATAGGAGTGGTTTCTTTTCTGTCTCTGCCCTGGAGACATTCTACCATGCCCCAACGGTCCCCAGCAGAGAAAACATTTAAAACATAGATGGTGGAATTCAAACCCTTCCACTCTCCAAAAAAGTGAAAAGACATTACTTTTGTTGGAGCTTCAATTAAATCTTCCTTTAATACGTGAATGTATATTTTATTTTTCAGATCATGTTGTATGTGAAGAAGAATTTAAATATGCAATGCTTGCATTGAATTGCATATGCCCCGCCACTTCTACACTAATCACTCTGCTAGTTCATACCTCCAGAGGACAGTAAGTATTTTATTGTGGTGTATATGTACTGTTTGGTGCTCTCAGAGGTGGGTTCAGAGAAAAATATGCATTTACCACACCTAGTGTAATCTCATTTTGCCACAAAGTCATCTATGATAAATCATTGAAAAACCAAGAATGAAAACGTTTTATCATTTGATGTACAATAGTATTTGCAAACATTACATATCTAGTTAGCTGCTGCAAGCATTTCTTTCCTTGAGGCTGATCTCTGTGTTCCTTTTATCTTTAAAAAATGAATTTACTTCAATAGTTGCAGTGGCTGGGAGTGCTGTATAATCTGTACATAGCCTTCCCTGTATCCAGTATACAGCAGGGGTGGATCCAGAGTCTAGTCTCGGGAGGGGCACTGCCAGAAAATATGTTTTTTTTGTGGGCAATTTATCGGGGCAATGGCTGATGTTAGCGCTTCCAGCGTCACGGTATCATGGTTGATATGGTGTCATCTCTCTGCTGCCCGTGGCTGCACAGTGAGGGCGGAACTGCAGTAATGTAAGGCGGGTGGTGAGAGATGATGTCTACTGGCCCACCCGCTCACTCACCCGCTGACCCACCCACTCATTTATCCACTGACTGGCCTGCCTGCCCACTCACTCACCCACTGACTGGCCTGCCCGCTCACCCACTGGCCCATCACAATTTTTTTTTTGGGGGGGTGATTGCCCCGTTGCCTCCTCCCCTGGACCTGCTCATGGTATACAGTGCTGTGTTTCAGCAACAAAATGTGAACTTCCTGAACAAAATAAAGTCAGGCTAAGCACTGCCCAGCCATTCAGAGGAAGCTTTGTATTCTATGAATGGATACAAAGTTTCCTCTGATTGGTGTAGTTAGTGACATCATCTGCTCCTCTCTCTGCTTTTTATATAATTAAAAAGCTTGCCCTAAATGGTCAAGCAGTGCTCAGGATTTATTTTGTTCCAGGAGTGGGATGGGAAGTTTGTGTCCCACTGCCAGAACACAGTGCTATATACCATATGTAGCTGAGGCTATAGAAAATATTGTTTATGCAGAGCTTCCAGCTGCTGCAACTGTAGGTGAAGTGCTTAATAAATTTGGGCCAGCTTGATCCAAATTAACTATTTAAAGTTAAAGTTGTTGCAAAGTCAGAAAGTCTTTCATCTTAATGTATTCTATGCATTAAGATAAAAAAAAAACATCTGTGTGTAGCAGCCACCCAAGCCCCCTAATACTTACCTGAGCCCCCTCTCTGTTCAGCAATGTTTACACGTTTCTCAACCATCCAGGACTCTTGATTGGCTAAGACACAGCAGCAGTGCCATTGGCTGCTGCTGCTGTCAATCAAAGTCAGTTAGCCAATAAGGAGAGGGAGACCAAACTGGGTCTCCGTGTCTGAATGGAGGGAGGGGCCAGGATCACAGAAGAGGGGCCCAAGAAGAGGAGGATTCCAGGCTGCTCTGTGCAAATCCACTGCAACAGAACAGGTAAGTATAACATGTTTGTTATTTAAAAAAAAAATTAAAACAAGACTTTACAATCAAACCTGGAGATCAGCTTTCAGTTGTGGCTGATTCCATACAGGAACACATACAGAAATAGGCTTTCGTCTAAATTTAAGGTTAAAGGCAGACATTCTAATACACAATGGCCTAATGATTTTTAATCCAATTTAACCAGTCTTCTGATCAAACACATATCTGAGACAGCATGTCTGGACCTAGTAGACTTGTGCCACTTTTAGGGTGGGTTCCCACCGGATGCGACTCGCAGCAGGGGTCCAATGCATCCCTGTTCTCCATTTCAGGGACGAATCGTTGCCAAATTTCTGCCTAAATTCGTCACTGAAATTGAGCTAAAGATGCAGTGTTCCTGTGCAGGCCGCAACGGAGATATGTGAACCGGCTCCATAGTGAGCCGGTCAAAATCTCCTGTCATGCGATTGGATGGGGAGAAATCTGCATCCAATTCTCATAGGTGTGAACCCAGTTTAAAGGATAAAAACTGACAATATGGCACGATGGAGGCAGCCTGGGCTGAGACAAACGACATTGAGTGCAGTGTGCTCCAAAACCTCTGGATAAATCCCAAAGTTTTAGGAACCGCTGCATAATTCAATCCAGCACACTTAATGCAGCACTTCTGAGAGACTGAAGAGATGTTTAAGCCGGTGTTCTGGCAAATAGTGTCCTGCCATCATATAGTGTCCGCCCCATACTGCGCATGCGCAGTATGGAGCAGAAGAAGCTTTGGAAAATCTCTGAAGATGAACGGCGCCTGCGCCGTGAGTGGAGGTGGTAGCCCCACCATTCAAGCGGACATAGGGTTGGGAAAATTAGAGGGCCCCTCGCTGGCTCGCTTCGGGCACGCAAAGCGAGCCCGTGAGGGGCCCTCTAAAAGCTTCGCTCTCCACACTTCGGGCTCGGCCTCGCTGCGCTTGGCTCTTTTATATTCCAACTCTATGTCCACTCGGATGGTGGGGATAGAACCTGGACTCACGGCGAAGGCGCCCTTCATCTTCGGGTATTTTCAGAATCTGTGTGTGCTGTGTACTGCGCATGCGCAGAACACAGTGGACACTATCCGATGGGTGACAGTATATGATAGGACACCGGAAACAGACAAGAGCAAAGTGCTCAGACTAAGTTTACTGGGGGTGGAAACATTTATTAAAGGATCTCAACATGATATGGGTTGGAGATGAATTTACAAACGTATTACATCCCTAGCGAATTCCCGAGAACTATAGCACTAAAACTGTTTGAAATAGACTAAGAAAAGGTTATAGAATCAACATTATTACAGTTTTTAAAAAGAAATGTTGTACCTTGGAATGTGTCACTGGTGCCTGCCTTAACAAAGCCAAACTTATTCCAGCTACCACACTCCACTCCTTGCAGTGGCGGATGCACCAATATCTGTAATGCATGAGATCATCCACGTACTCTATTGCAGGTGCCATCTAGACCATATTGAGTGTATACATTGTGATAGTTTCCTTAGTGTCCTTCCCAACTGGGAATACTTTTGATGATAAACATAATTCATCTTTTTTTATGTGCGTTGCTAATTATCTCCCTTTAATAAATGTTTACACACCCACTATACTTATACCTGGTAGTAGTTTTTTTTTTCCGTTCAACTCAGCAGACAAAAAAAACCTGAAGTGCTCAGTAGGAGATGCTGTACAAACAATTCAATGTTAGTACAGTGATCTCCCCTGCTGAGCTATTGTGTTCTGCCATGGTAAGGCCCCAACCAGAACACACTGATCAATGCTCTCAGCCATTGGCTGAAAGCGCTGATCCGATGTGAATTGGCATACCTTTTTTGGTCATGCCCATTCAGATGGTTTCTGACAGACTGGCTGCCATAAACACGGGCCGAATGTTTCTACTGAACTGGCTGCTACTGTCCAATATTCGGGCTGTGTGTACAGCCCTTTAGTCTGCGCACTTTGCTCTTCTTGTTTTGTGTCACTTTAAAGACTAAACAATACAGTTGGGCCAAAGATCCACCCAAGCCTATGACTGGACAGAGAAGGAACAGCAGCACACTAATGAAGTATGCTCTCTGCTCCTGTCAGTTTGTTTATATAGCCTCCTTGGTCCCCTAGATCAGATTTTTTCTGAAATTTGGAATACAAAAAAAAATCCTTCCACAATTTAATCAAATGACTTTAAATATGCTTTAAAGAGGCACATGTTCTGCTTTAGTAGGGGTAATTGCAAAATAAATTACATGTAGATTCCAAAGGGAAGAGTAGTTGTGTAAACATGCACATCCAAGGGGGAGGGGCTAGGCTTAGCATGTGAGAGAAGTTGTGTGCTGTCTCCCGGCGCTCCACTGGAGATCAGCTGGGAACAAGGGATATGATATGTGAAGTTTACTCATGGATTTCTGCCCTGTGATACAACGCGACTATCCTGTGGGCTATCCTGTGGTTTGTACTGTGGCTAATTCCCTCAAATCTGCTGCCAGATACCTGCCTGATCCTTGCTAGCTACTTGTGCCGTACTAATTACCTGCTAATTGCAGGCGGATTTGCAGGGAGGTCAGCTGGCGGGACTATTGTCTGGATAGCTGGTTGGTTAAGCAGCAACAAGCACCAAGGAACACCTGCTCACTGCTCATCGCTTACCATCTCTTAGCCTTACAGCTTTACAGTGCTACCTTTGATACTGGGCTGCAGTGACTGCAGTGTCAGAATTCAGCTAGGAGCAGTGACAAGATTGATGGGGAGGAAGCTTAAAGCTACTGAAGCTGGAGCAGGAAGGTCCAGTGGGGCAGGGGGATCTGGAGCGGAGAGAGAGGCTGGAGAGACTGGAGTAGCAAACTTGAGAAGCGTAATGACCAGAGAAAAGACAGACATGGGCTCATATGCCAGATGTGAGGAATGCCTGCCAAGTAAGTTGCTGTGTAAACCTACATGTGGGGAGAGAGATGTGGGGGGATGGGATGGATGCAGTGGCTGCTAAACTGGAACGTGTCCAAAAAAAATTGAACTTAGAAAGTGAATCTTTATTAGCAGTAGAGGTTTGGCAAAAGGAAGCTAAATATATACAGGACCCTACCACCCCCAACCGCTGCGCCTGGAGGGATACACAACAATTATATGTAAGATTGGTACTGGATAGGCTTGTGCAATTAGTTTCGTAACGAATCGAAATTCGGACGAATTTTGCATCTTTCGGACATTCGGATTCATCCGAATGTCCGAATAAAAAAATAACAAATTACAACGAATACGAAAGAAATATAACGAATGAATTAGAATGAATTCAACATGATTCGAAATTATTTCAACCACATTCGAAATGATTTCAACATGATTCGACATTATTTCAACTGCATTCGAAATGATTTCAACATGATTCGACATTATTTCAACCGCATTCGAAAATATTTTGTGACCCGAATTTAGGGCCATGTATCTCGGGGTCACTTGGTGCTAGACACTTCAAATTTGAATATGTTGTATTGCTTGTATTATTGTGTTTGCATACCAAATTTGGGGTTTCTAGCTATAAGTGACCCCGAGATATGTGGCCCCAAAATCGGGTCGCAAAATGTAATTCTCTGCTCTATTAACTAATAACATTTTGCGACCCGATTTTGGGGCCACATATCTCGGGGTCACTTACAGCTAGAAACCCCAAATTTGGTATGCAAACACAATAGTACTAGCACTACAACATATCCAAATTTGGAGTTACAAAATATTCACAAAATATTTTCGAATGTGGTTGAAATAATGTCGAATCATGTTGAAATCATTTCGAATCTGGTAGAATTATTTTCGAATTTCGTTGAAATATTTTCGAATGTGGCCGATTTTTCGAATTCGGTAGAAAACTAAATGAAATCCGAAAACGAATTTAAGGAAGTTAACGAATATAACTAAACGAAATTAATGAATTAACGAATTAAAACGAAACGAAACTAAACAAATTTTTTCCTTTTGCACATGTCTAGTACTGGATAAGGATAACAAACGATCAAAATTAAATTAAAGACTTTTTTCTCTTTCTATAGTGATTTGTATCAGAGCAAGATTGAATATTCTATGGCAATTCTTAGAGATATTTTGGACCCTTTAAAATTGCCTTCTCTGTCTAGTGTGGCTAGAGAGAAACTAAATGAACTAAATGCCCCTCTGACTCTGGAGGAGTTAAGATGGGTAGTGTTAGAAGCCCCAAACAAAGCCCCAGGTTTAGACAGGTTACCATCAGAAGTGTACAAATACTATGGGGATATTTTGCTACCGGAACTACTGAAGGTATTTGAAGGTATTTAACCATGCTTTGGAAACCTTTAAACTTCTGGATTCTATTCTTAAACTCGGACGCTAAGATTCTGGCCAGGATCCTGGCAGCTAGATTGGGTAGAGTCATGCAGGAATTGATCCATCCAGATAAATCTGATTTCATACATACTAGGTCTACAGCGATCAATTTGAGGAGACTTTTTTTTAAATATGCAGTTACCAGTAGACAACCTGGAGAGGAGGGCTATACTGTCACTTGACACTGCGAAAGCGTTCAACATCGTCGAGTGAACATACATTTGGGAGGTACTAGATAGGTTTGGCCTGGGACATAACTTTATACAAGCTACTATACTCTGACCCAAGGGCTTGTATGCAAATTAATGGGGTAGTGACAGAGTTCTTTTCATTATCAAGAAGCACCAGACATTGTCCCTATTATTATTTGCATTGGCTGTGGAGACGCTAGCAGAAGCGGTTCGACAATCGGAGGATATCTGTGGGTTTATTATATGGGCAAGGAACGAAAAGATATCATTATATGCGGATGACTCACTGTTGTTCCTTGGTGATGCAGACAATTCCTTGATATCCTTAATGACCCTTATATAAAAATTGGCTCATTCTCAGGCTTTACTATTAATTGGGACAAACCGGTCCTATTCCCACTTGATGAATTCAGCTTTAATATACCGAAGGAGGCCCAACAAATTAAGGTTGTGAACTCTTTTAAATATCTAGATATATGGATATACTCAAGGTTGAAAGATTATTTGCAGTATAATTTAACTCCCATCCTGGAGAAAATTTAAACAAAAGTGTATAGCATGGTCCAAATTACCCTTATCAGTCGTGGGCCCCCCAATTATCATATGTTTTACATCATTCACCTATATGAATTTGGTTAAAATGGTTCAAAAAATTGATTTTCTGTTTCGTAAGCTATTATAGAAAGGTAAGAGCTCTAGGATTAGACTGTCTACCCTTCAGAGAACTAAAGAAGGGGGGGGGGGGGTCTAGCAGTGCCACAGCCAAGAGTGTATTTTATAGCTTCCTAATTGCAGCATTTTGCAGGGTGGGAGACACTAGATTGGAGAGATCCAATACAGGCCATGCTATTAAGTCAATGTTTGAGCGTTAATCTTGTGGCCCAACTAGAATCAGGATCATTTGCCTGCACTCACTCTAGCCCAACATTGGTGCTAATGAATAAAGTATGTCAGGAAATGAGGCGTACAATGAAATATGAAGGGGTGTCAGAATTCTCTCCAATATGGGGGAATAGGTACTTTGGAGAACTCTGTAAACTAGAGGGGTTTGAATATTGGTGTTCTAAAGAATACAATATATTCCTCAGCTTTATGCTCAAAGCGCTATACGGTCTTTTCTGGAGCTACAGGAATTATATAAATTGCTGCATAATAACTTTATAAATATCTACAACTACGACATGCAGTCTATTCCCAGTTTAAAGGATGGGGGATGAATGAATATAAGACCAATGCCACTGATATCTTTATTAGCAGAGGCAGGGAGAAAAAAAAGGATTTAATCTTGCTAGTATATAGCCAACGTATGGCGAATTATCAAGATATTTTGGATAGCCCAGACAGAAAGGGTTGGGAGCTGGATCTGGGGGTTATACTGGAGGAGGAATGGCAAAATATTCCGAAGAGGGCACAAATGGTTTCTTTATCATCTACACAATGCTTATCACTGTTTATTATCTATAGGACATATAGGACTTCAGTAAAATTATATAAGTGGAGGTGGAGGGAAACTTCGGATTGCCCAAGATGTAAGCAACCCCAGACAGATTTGCTCCATATGCTTTGGAAATGTCCTAAACTGGTCAGATACTGACGAGAACTGGTGTCCACAATTAATGGGGTTTATAACAGCCAGATACAATTGGACCCCAAAATATGTTTACTGGGTTATCTTAATGAAGAGCTATATCTGAGGGAAATGTCAATTTCAATTGGTAGACTATTATTTATAGCCCGTAAGTTAATAGCTAGAAAATGGATGTCTTCCAGTGTACCAGTATTTGAAGAATGCTGCTCCCAGGTAAATAAGGCAATATTAACGGAGCGACAGGTTTATCAGAATAGGGGTACAACGGATATATCAGTTAAGCTGTGGGGTCCCTGGTGAATAACACC
This sequence comes from Lithobates pipiens, assembly GCF_037356315.1. NCBI lineage: Eukaryota > Metazoa > Chordata > Amphibia > Anura > Ranidae > Lithobates > Lithobates pipiens. The sequence goes on along the minus strand of NW_027507785.1, from coordinate 187,188,684 downwards.
AGGTCTGGCCTTATTCTCTTGGATTCCAAATATAATAGTAAAGAATCTAAGAGAGAGAGTGGATAGGAAAAATATGAGCTGTATGGGAATTGTTGAGTGGTGTGGTAGGAGAAGGTGGAGGAGGGAAGGGAGAGGGAGGGGGCTTGTTTTTTTTTTCTTCTTTGCCTTTTTGTTTTTTTATTTGTTTCTTCTTGTTTTTTGTTGTGTTATGAATGGTTTTGTGTAGGTAATTCTACTTGTGGTATATAGTCACTGCTGGGGATTGATGAAAATAAGAAATTCGAATTTAAAAATATATACTTTGTAAAATCAGTGTTAAAATTGTTGTATGTATGGATATTGTAAAATAATAAAATGTTGAATAAAGAGGTCATGTTAAAAAAAAAATATATATACGCGCAACATAGAACTCATGCACACTCACGCACACATAGAAAATGGTGAGATATAAGAACTCTCTAGATTATTTAACTTTTCCAGAAATTGCCATAAACTAAAAGTTCAGTTTGCTGTTATTCACAGGGCTATGGTATATTGACAGTCACAGTAATGTAGATGTTACCATAACCATATGTAGAATGGGTTCGGCAACTATATTAAAAAAAAAAAAAAAAATCTTATTTAAGTAAGAGATACAATACTGTCTGTAAGGAATGAAAATGTCAGAGATGTCTTTTGTATTATTTCTGCTTGGCTTTTTTGGGAAGGACCTTTATAGCCATTCAGAAGGGAAAAAATGAAGTTAACCCCATATCTGCCTTAACTGTAAATGAATGAATGTCCACAGAAGCTATATCTTTATTTCTTTTACTGATAATAATAAAAAGAAGATTTTTCTTAGTCCATGGGTTTGTTAGAAGGAAATAGTTTTCATCTGGCACCCTGCTGGTCTAAGGATTAGAAAGGTGGAATGGTGTTTTATGAGAAGCTGTGCAAGTGAGAAAACATCATCTTCCTTTTTTGATCTTTGCTTTCTCTTTTAAAGCTTCTCTGCCTGGAGTGAAAAATTTTCTTTTACTGAAAAAGATTAACAAAGCCTGGAGGTGAAAAATGTTTGAACTGAGCATAACGACAGTCAGAAATTTGCAAAGTGAATATTTACATAATTTTTCTTTAATAATATTTATTATGTTTTTTTGTTTGGTGAATAGTTGTTGTTTCCAGATTACTGGCAATAAACACAAAGAACATATGGAACTGGCATAACGAGTGATGAATAAGTACAATTTATTTCAATATTGTTTATTAAATTTTAAAAAAAGAGCTTACAGAATGTATATCAATCGAGGGTGTAACTGTGGGGTTACATATCACAATAGTATCGAAATTCAAAGTTGTGCAATATCAATAGAACATGTAAAATATCAACGAATACAAAACGAGAGAACATTTGCAGGGTACATCGCTTAGAAGGAGAAAAGGCAGAGGAGAAGACCTTTAGCCCTTGTACACACAGTCGGAAATTCTGGCGGAAAATGTCCGATCGGACCGTGTTGTCGGATAATCCGATCGTGTGTGGGCTCCATCGGACTTTTTCTGTCGGAATGTTCGACCAACAAAGTTTGAGAGCTGGATATAACATTTTCCGACAACATGATCCGATGCGCGTCAATTCCGATAGTGTGTAGCCTAGTATGACGGACAAAGTGCCATGCATGCTCGGAATAAATTCTGAGACGGAAGCGCTCGGTCAGGTAAAACTACCGTTCGTAATCGATATAGCACATTTGTCACGCTGAAATGTTAAAAATTGTTTAATGCAGCACATTCTCTTTTTCTTTATAATGCTACAAGGATGAAGTTGTTTTGCTGCTCATATTCACACACACTTCTCCAAAACTTATTTCTTTATTCTTTTTCCTGATTTCATGAATACAATATTTTAATTCTTCAGATCTCTCAATCATTTTAGATTTTTTTTTTCTGTAAATTTTGTGGTTGGTTTTTTAATCAAGATCTCCTTTTATGACATTTTGCTCATCTTCGTAATTTTTTTGGTGTGTTTTGTGTGTCAACTTACCACAACACCATTATTATCTTTTTATTTTATTGTTTTCTTTTTTAATCTCTAGGAGGTTGTTTGGTGCTGGTGCCCCTTGTTTTAATTTGACTTTTTATTTTTGAAATGTACCTACTCACCTACTAACACATAGGCAAGTATTTCTTGAACCAAAAAAAACACCTAACTAACGTGTGAGCGCTGACTCCTCCACATTCCCTCCCTTTCTGGCTCTTTTGGGTGGAAGGCGGAGGGGAGGGACTTGGGATTGAGTCAGGCTCGTAGGCCTGCCCACCTCTTGGCTGCCATTTACCCCTGCTTCCTCCTGGCTGCCACATTCCACAGCCACCTCCTGACTGCCGCATTCCACACCCTCCTCCTGGCTGCCGCATTCCACACCCTCCTCCTGGCTGAGGTCTTCCTGTGTATGAAAAAGGGACATACTTTTATTTTTTGGTTCATCAAACACACACAATTTTCAGCTCTTGACTGTTGCAAATTGTTGACAAATAGAAAAGACTATCATTCTGAGCCCAGCATTTTTCATTCTTGGCCCAAATATTTTGGCCACTACTGTCTATTGATATGTGAAACATTTTCTAAAATCAGCAATTAGTGAGATAAAATCAAGTTAACATCATTAATTTTTACTCGTTAGCCCACTCCAAAGACGATGTTTTGACAAGTTGCACTTGACTACATTTGTTTACACAACAGGTAAGTATTCCAGCTTTAGAAAGTGTCAAAAATAATGTTTTCAGCTTCGAACTCTGCCAAAAAACACAATTGTACGACACTTCCAAGCAATGTTTCATATTCCTATTTCTGCCTTCAAATATCAGTGTGCTAAGTATTCCTTTTTTATATTCTCATAGGGGAGAGAAGACTCTGGACGTATGAGGACACCAGAGACCCCACATCTCCCAAAGAAGGGGAAATACCAACACCAGAAGCAGAGGAGGAAGGAGAGATTGTAGAGATTGGTGAAATTGGCACCACATCAGGTGAGTGTCTGAGACCACAGCTTCAGGTAAGCTAATCAATGTGTCCCTGCATATTTATAAAACACAGTGTTTTTTTTTTTTTTTTTTTAGGTGATGTAGATGTTGTGGAAGAAGAATCACATTTTACCAGTGAAAGTGCCCAGATCCTCATTGGGGAGATAATGGGGTGCAATTGCGATTTAGGTATTATCAAGAAAAACATTGATGATGCTCAGCAAAAAATGAACATCATTGATCTTTTAGGGAGAATCTGAAACACCCAAAACTAGCTAGCATCCATTTTAATTTTTCCAAAACACTTTTATATTTTTTGAAAAGCCAAATTTGGAAGATCAACATGAGCTATCTCCCATCATGGGGGATCAATGTATGCGTTTTGTGGGTGCAACCCCTTCCTTGCTACTAAAGCGGCTGAGATGAAGGGGTTGCACCCCCAAAACACATTGATACCCTATGATGGGGCACATGTTGACATTAGGCATGGGATCAGGAGGAAAATGGCCACGTTTTGATTCACAATTTGTGTGTATCTTCCAAATTTGGCTTTTAAAGGGGTGACACCCCATGTGATGAAGGCAATAGCAACACAGTTTGTACATACTCATGTCTGATATTGTCTTCACTTTTCAAAGTTGAACTTTGTAAGTTCCTGTGTTCTGTATGTTATGCTTTGATGAATGCCTGTTTACACAAAAATGCCAAGTTAGATAAATGTTACCAAAAATAATGTTTTATATACACCAAATGTGTTGGTTTGTTGTAAAACCCTTTTCTAAATGCACATGTGAATGTGCTTTGAGTAAAATGTTTAATTATCAACAATGTGTGGCTTCCTTTTTCAATGCGCAAAAGCCGTATTTGTAGTAAAGTTGTTTTCTGTGGCAATGGGTGTTATTTACTAAAGGCAAATCCCCTTTTCTCCAAGTGCAGTTTCAGGTGCACTTTTGCAGTGCACTCGTAGTACATTGTGGATTTTCCTTTAGTAAATAACACCCACAGTGCTTTATAAATTTCCCCAATCACGCCATTTTCATGACCCCACATATTTCTGCCATGGTGCTGAAAATGAGCAATATTTTTGTCAGTAATGCACTATATACATTAACAACAAAAACAAGGTGTGTGTGTAGTAGCCCCACAACATAATAAGATTATCTGAAGAAGAGACTGTCACATCATCTCGCACATAAATTGGGTTTGCACTGTTGTAGAAAAAGGCCCAAAAAACAACAACAAAAAAACAACAAAAAAACCTAGGAGACACCTAAAACAAAGCCAAGCAGTAAATGGAAAAAAAAGATTATTGGAGTTTGAAATAAAAATGTATTAAAAAAATGCCTCTCAGACATTGTCTGGCATATCAATGGCCTCTCTACCCACAAAGTACTCCACATATCTTATTCTGGCCTCACGGGCACTTTGGGCGGGCAAGCCAGGACGGCCAGCTTCAAGGGCCGCCAGGTTGGCCTTTTCAGCTAAATCTACATCAGGCCCAACTGAGGCCATATAGTTTGCTGAGTGTTTCTTAAAAAATTGTGCAGAATGCAGCACGAAAGCACAATATGATTGAGTTTATATTTCGCCATGTGGATTGGAGTCAAAAATAGGCAGAACCGGCTGGCCATTAACCCGAAAGTGTTCTCCACTACTCTTCTGGCTCTGGCCAGCTGGAAATTAAAGATCCTCTGGTCTGGGGTGAGGGTCCTCATCGGGAAAGACCGCATCACATGGTTTGCCAGAGCAAACACCTCATCCGCAAAGAAAACGAAGGGGAGTCCTTCCACATTCTCCTCTGGAGGTGGCAAGCCCAGACTGACACTCTGGAGACGCCGGTAGAACTCCGTCTGTGCAAACACTCCATCATCCAACATCCGGCCATTTTTTCCCCATGTCCACATACAGGAAGTCATATGTCGCTGACACCACCGCCTACATCACAATACTATTATACCCCTTGTAATTATAATAGTAGGACCCCAAGTTGGAGGGTGGGACAATGCGGACATGTTTCCCATCAATTGCACCTCCACAATGGGGAAAGTCCCAACAGGTAGCAAAGTGGGAGGCCACAGTCTGCCATTCCTGTGGCGTTGAAGGAAACTGTGGAATCAAACAAGAAAACAAAAAGTCATTTTGCACATCAACATTGCAAGCAGATTAGACACAAACATTTTTGCCCAAAATCAGTATAACATTTTTGGAAATGAGTATTTAAAGCCAAAGGGATAAGGTCACCCTATCAGATTCCTCACCCCCCCCCCCTATTCGATGGCCCATTGCCAAAAATTGGGGGGGGGGGATGTTTTGGATAGGTAACCCTCTCCACTTCATTGAGAGCTGAATGCATAAATAATGTGTGATACTACTTTGGCCAGACCCTCCTTACTTACACTATTGGCAGCCCACCGGACAGGTAAGGTGTCATAGTACAAAAAAAATCAACAAATGGAAGTACATTTTCACATTCTTCTATTACCTATCAAGATAATAATAGGAGAAAAAAATGTTAAACAGTAGCATTTTGAAAGTATTGAGGCAGGACCTTGCACTACATGTTTTGGTGAATTCATCCATAAATCTGACCACAAAAGAGGTAGGTATAGTGTGTATTGGGTTTGGCAAAGTCAGCAGATAGAGGATTGCTATCAGCTGACCTAGCAGTTGGGGGGAGGGGAAGTTCCTAATGAGCTTGGCCCACCAAAAAAAAAAAACTCTGGCACTCTGCATGAATTTAAGCACACACATAACATTTGTACACATTTTAGGGGGTGTTTAGGGGAAAGCAATACTATGGAGCTGACTAAATACATTGCTAAGTGACTAGGCTATAGGTTTATGGGCCCAGAAGAGCATACTAGGGAAGTCAGTGAAGGCAAATATGCATGAAGGACAAAAAAGGAACTTTAAAAGCTTCCAGCATTCATGAGGACAAAGGGGCACAGCATATCAATTACAGCATATTGCAATCATGGTAATTAGGGAATGAGGAAAGAAATACAATACATTAGCAAACATTAAATACATAGAATGTGATGTTAAAGGAGAAAACGTACCTTCATATAGTCCTTCTGTAGGACCTGTATGATGGCAGAACAGGTCTCTGGAATAATGATTCCAGAGCGAGCCTGGGGGGAGATGCCTGTCGAGAAATTGAGGTCCTGAAGACTTCTCCTTGACACCAAGTACCGCAACGCGGCGATAAGCCTCGGCTCTGGAGTGATGGCTTGCCGCATGCAGGTAACCTGCCTGCTTATATAAGGAGACAGCAAAGCCAGCAGATGGTGAAAAACGGGGTCCGTTATCTAGAGATAATTCCTGAAATCATCAGAATTATTCTCCCGGATCTCACGAAGCAAAGGCATGTGCGTGAATTGGTCATGCTGGAGCAACCAATTCTTGCTCCATGAACACCTCCTCGCCCTGTTCATGGACTGGGCTTGTGTCAAAGCTAAAAGCCCAACACCAAGCCCCGACACAGCACAAACTCTACATGAGTACGCACACGATACATGGCTTCAAAACGGTTGGCTGGTCAGAATGGACAACAGAAAGCACCGATAAACAGCAAGGCCTGAAAGAACGAACTGAAAACCAGAAATGAGCGGATAATAAGCACTGAAAATCAAATTGTACTATACGAAGATATAGTCCGCAATGACCAAATGCGAACTGACTACATGCACTGATAAGCAGATACGCACCGACAAGCACAAACTGAAGAGCAGTAACAATCTGAAGCACAAATCTGAAAAGCGTGAATTGTCTCAATCCAAACTTCTACTAACACGCGATAAACACGAGATCAGCAGAAGGAGACCAAAGGGTGCCGCACGTGGTGCTAAACTTCCTTTTTCTAGTCCCGTCGGTTTACGTCACCGCGTTCTTGACGACCGAAAATTCCGACAACTTCCGACAACGTCGGAAATTATCCGAAGGATTTGGTGATCGGAATGTCCGACCGTGTGTACAAGGGCTAAGGAAGATTTCTAGACTTCAAGGATGACGTCCCAAGGGAGATCTATGGGGTTATATTGTCACCGTGACAGATGCGCAGTACATAATGAATGATGGAGCCAATCTGACCACTGTTTGCAAAAGAGTTGACTGTTGCCGTTTTTTGTAAAGAACATAAGTTCGAAATTGAGTCTGGGTGTTGTGGTTTATCAAAAAAGAGGAAAACTCTGGAGGGTCTTCAAAAAGGAAATGATTCAAACCTCCATCAGCACCCCATTAAATGGCACCTCATCCCTTTTAGAAGTATCAAACAAGGTTTTTTTAGGTAAACCAAACCTAGGAAATGGGACATTAACGGTGCAGAAAATCAGAATTATAAAAAAGATTTTTCCATACAAAATTTATTTATACAAATTTCATAAAAACAAAGCAGTAATCTGTATAGTCATACTAAAGTTGTATACAGCTTTGTGGTCCAACGAAAGGTAAAGTTGAGGTAGTTGCGATTGATTTATCCCGACATGTTTCGCTTAATGCTTCATCAGAGGATAAGCCAACTACCAACATAACAGATTCAAAGATAAAAGAGAAAACATAAATTAATTTCACAAAATACATTTCTTTTTACACCATCAATACATATAATCAACATATATAGTGTTTAAAAGACACGAGTAAGGCTCAAAAGATGGAAATATGCTCACCCCCACTTTACCGACCCATTCGTCACCCAAAAAGAAATATATAACTGCCAGATGGATTGAAGAATGCAGGGCAACAAATACAGCAGCCAGGCAATATAGCTGGGGAGGGCATAGACGGCGGCTAATCGGGACAGAAAGATTATACAATATTTCAGCATACTATTTATAAACAAGAGCTATTTTTTCATTTCAATTATACTGTAATCTAAATATAGGTAGATCCTATAGCCATTTTAATTTGTTTTGTCATGTATAACAATCATTTTAAATTATGCATTTTGCTTTAGATAAATATATTTTATTTAGTGGAGCAAAGTTATTATTACTTTAACATCATCCACTTACATTCACTGACGATAGAGTAGAAGTTCCTTAGTTTTTTTAGTCCAAGGTTTAATGTTACAGCCACCAGAATATGTAAAAACTCCCTTCGGATTAGGACAAGCCCAGAGGGATAGCTCACCCAGGCAGGCTTTACAGCCTGTTTACAGGGTGTCTGAGAAGAAAAAATATATTTGGCATTGATTTAAATATGGAAAGGAGAAGGAAAATCATTTTTAGCAATCCATTATTACAATTACTGACCAGTCTTTGGACGTGAACTTCCTCCTAGCACGGCTCCCCCACGACTGAGCTGGGTATCATGATGTCCCAATATATAACGCCGCCATCCATCGAGCCGGCGTCTGACGTCACCGGCTCGATGCGGACGTATAGAGCGGTAGTGCGCATGCGCGAGAGAGCCTTAGGGGAATCAGGAGACTACGTTTCCCATAATGCATCGGTATGGATACCGGCATCCAGGGAATGGAGGGTCTTGTTTCCAGCAGGAGGCTATCGATTTATTAGTGGCTGTCAAACAATAAAGTGCAAAGGGGAGGCGATTCTTGGTCCAATTTTCACAGTTTAGGAGAGCCATGGCTGGGTCTGGGGAGCAGTTAGTGCCAGTGACGGATGATATGAAGTGAAATACCTTTCCCCAGAAGGAAGGAATCTTGAGGCAGAGCCACCAAATGTGTAATAGGAGTCCTGATTCTTCACACTTCCACCAGCATTGTGGCGAGTTACTTTTGGAAAATTTGGAGAGACGGATTGGGGTGTAGTACAATCGTTGTGTTAAATCTAGGGGTGATTCCCAATGGGTTGTGCAGTGGGAGACTTTAAGCAGATTGTTAGTTTCCTCATTCCATTGTGAGTGGTTGAAAGAACAAGAAAGAGAATTGTCCTACTTCTTCATGGACTGGGTTTTTTCATGCGGGGGAGGATAGAAAAAGTTGATAGAATTATGTGATACCTTGTTGGTTGCAGGAGATGCACAGAATTTAAGAGCTTCTTGTGGAGCCAATACATTCAGTTTAAGGATGGTTCCTAGAATGTTCCCAACACGCAGATATTTATAAAAGTCACTTTGTGGAAGACAGAAGCATTTCTGCAGGTCATCATATGTTAGGAGGGTGGAATTGTCCAAGAGGTGTCCGATTGACATAACGCCTGCTTCCGACCAGTTGACAAGTGAGAGGTCATTAGTGAAGAATTCCAAGGTACTTAGAGGCATAGATCGATAGTCCACAGGGATTTTTTTTGTGTAGACAGCTTTGGGAGTAGAGCCAAGAGGACATAGCTGCTTGAATTGTGAAGTAGGGGAGAGGTAAGGGTGGGAGACCCAGAAGGAGCGCTCATAGGAGACCTTTGAGTTAGTGTCCAATTATGGATTGTTCCATAAAGGTCCATTGTTTGTTATTTGAGGGTGACCACCAATTGGCGGCTTGATCCATAATGACGGCATGATAGTAGTACTTCAGGTTAAGGCCTCACGTGCCTGTAGTGTGTTTAGGTCTGTACATTGTGCTGTTGCTGAAGTAAGCCAATTTTTCCCACATATGAAGTTGTTTATGAAGGCTTGTAAGTTCTGCAGATAAGCTTTGGATAGAGGGATCGGCAATGTACCTAAGTGGTATAGAATAGTTGGGAGTATGGACATTTTAGTGTCTGCTGCTCTGCCTGCCCATGAAATGTGCAGTTTGGAAAGTTCCTGTGATTGACTTCTTATATTCCTCAGTAGAGTATAATTATTTTTATTGAGCATTAAGGAGCTAGGCGAGGTCAGTTGTATTCCCAGGTATCTAATACCAGACTTGGGGGCCCAGGAGAAGCTGGAGAGCGATGAGAGATGTGTTTGTATTTTCTTAGATAGTGAGATGGGAAGCATCGGTAATTTAGAAATATTGACCTTGAAGAGTGATATTAACCCACATTCCTGAAGTAGGTCAGAGACCACTGGAATGGAGGATTCAGGGTTTGAGAGGGAGATGATCACATCATCGGCATATAGTCAGATTCTGTGATCTACTGGTCCAATTTTAATCCCTGTGATTTTGGGGTGATTCCTGATAGCCTGTGCAAGGGGTTCCATAACTAAGGCAAATATTATGGGCGATAATGGGCATCCTTGCCTGGAGCCATTTGCGATGTTAATTGAGCTTGAGAGTGCCAGAAGTGTATACATTTGCGCATGGATTAAAATGAAGAGCCCTTATAGGCATATCCATAAATCCTATGAGGCCGAAGATGTGAAGTACTTCCAATGTACACAATCAAACTCCTTCTCTTCATCCAAAGAGAGGAGTAGAGAAGGCGTGTGGTGGAACTCGGCCCATTGGAAAGTGTTGAGGATGCGTCTGGTGCCATCAGAGGCTTGGCAACCTTTCACAAAGCCTACTTGGTCAGGATGGATTAATTTAGGTATGATGTTTTCTAGTCTAGAGGCAATGATTTTGTTGAGGAGAGAGATTGGACAGTAATTAGCTGGTTGATCTGGGGATTTTCCTGGTTTGGGCAATGTTATTATTAATGCTTTGAGTGCTTCTTTGGGAAAACCTGCTAAAGTCGCCACTACATTATATATTTCTTGTAAGTGGGGAGTAAGTATAGAGCCAGATAAAATGATAGTGTTTTATTCCTGCGCTACAACTGGTGATCTATCAAATGTCAAGGGCTGCTGCTACTACCGGAATGGATCACACCGTATCCACTTAATATGAAAACTTAAGATATGTTGGTATTGCGCTGCCCCTATATTAAATAACCCTCCGAGGGTGATAAGTATAATGCCTAGTTACATAAATCAATAGTGTAATATAAAAATATATATATAAATGTCTACTGAATAATATCAAAAAGTGCAAAGTGCTACATTAAATAAAATAAAATAAACACACCACAGAGGTGATAGAATCCAAATAAATAAAAATCAAGTGAACAAAGGTAAGTAACTAAAAACAGTCTCTTAAAATATTACTATTTTGATAAAGTGCAGAGAAAATACAAAAAAAATAAAAATAAATAAAAAAAAAGTAAACGCACTACAGAGTCAATTGAAAACCTCCACGGAAACACAACTGCTTCAATTGAGTGCAAAGCCAAAAAACAGTGAATTGATCATAAAGTGCCAAGTGCGTCTTATAAATGTGCAAATAAGTAAACACTCTCCAGAGGTGATATAAGTGAACCACCCTAATAATAAACAAATGATATACAAGAAAATAAGAAAGAGTATACCTAGACCAAAAAGAGGGTACCCTCTCCTGATCACATGGGAATAAACTTTAGAATTAAACAAAAAATATATATAGTAGTAAACGCACTACAGAGCCGGCTGTAACATACATTATATCAGAATGAATCCGGCCTCTATAGATTAAATATACATATTGAAATCCATCAAAAAGTAAAAAAATAAAGAGATATAAATATTCAAGTCCATAAATAAACAACAGTCTCCTTTAAGTGCAAGTGCTTTGTGCAAACTTGTGCAAATTCAACTGAGGTGTGGATCTCCCAGTGCTTAATCCCGCTGTGATCACACTTTAGTGGGCAGTGGCCCCTTACCTATAGCAAGGAGGGATTCGCATAGAGGTATATAGATTTCTTTATATGTCTTCTCTCCTGGTAAATTCGGGCACCTTCTCCTTTAGATTGTATTCTTATTGCTCCATAGGACCCAATAGATTAATAGAGAGGGAATACCATAGTGTAGTATTTCACAAATAGCATTTATTAAAAATTTTCATACACAGGGTACTCACACATTAATAGATAGAAAAAGCCTTTTTCTAGTAATCAGCAGAAAGTGCATCCACAGTCAGCTTCCTTCCCGTCGGGATTAAGCACTGGGAGATCCACACCTCAGTTAAATTTGCACAAGTTTGCACAAAGCACTTGCACTTAAAGGAGACTGTTGTTCATTTATGGACTTGAATATTTATATCTTTTTCTTTTTTTTCTTTTTGATGGATTTCAATATGTATATTTAATCTATAGAGGCCGGATTCATTCTGATATAACGTATGTTACAGCCGGCTCTGTAGTGCGTTTACTACTATATATATTTTTTGTTTAATTCTAAAGTTTATTTCCATGTGATCAGGAGAGGGTACCCTCTTTTTGGTCTAGGTATACTCGTTCTTATTTTCTTGTATATCATTTGTTTATTATTAGGGTGGTTCACTTATATCACCTCTGGAGAGTGTTTACTTATTTGCACATTTATAAGACACACTTGGCACTTTATGATCAATTCACAGTTTTTTGGCTTTGCACTCAATTGAAGCAGTTGTGTTACCGTGGAGGTTTTCAATTGACTCTGTAGTGCGTTTTCTTTTTTTTTTTTTTTGCATTTTCTCTGCACTTTATCAAAATAGTAATTTTTTTAAGAGACTGTTTTTAGTTACTTACCTTTGTTCACTTGATTTTCATTTATTTGGATTCGATCACCTCTGTGGTGTGTTTATTTTATTTTATTTAATGTAGCACTTTGCACTTTTTGATATTATTCAGTAGACATTTATATATATATTTTTATATTACACTATTTATTTATGTAACTAGGCATTATACTTATCACCCTCGGAGGGTTATTTAATATAGGGGCAGCGCAATACCAACATATCTTAAGTTTTATAGAGTCAGATAGCATTGGCACCAATCTGTGCCTCAGTAGACTTTAAAAGGATGGCTTTGTCTACTAGAAACATGTCAATCCTTGAATATACATGAAGTGCGGAAGAGAAAAAAGTGCAATCTTTCTCAGAGCTATGCATACTTCTCCATACATCATACAGACCTTCATCTTGTGTTAGAGGAGAGAGGTTTTGTGTGCGTTTCCTGCAGGAGCTTGTGAAATCCAATAAGGTGTCTGACACAGCATTGAAATCACCACAGAATATGAGTTGGCCTACTTGGATTGAGTGGACATGTTTTAGTAACGTTTGCAGAAATGTTTTCTGGTTAGTGTTCGGCGAATATACCGACACTAGAGTGAACGGTTAGTGATTAAGTTCTGCTCCCACTGTAACATATCTGCCATTGGGGTCACATTCCATTAATTTCTGCGAGAAGTTAATTGTGTCCCTAAAAGCTATCATTACACCTTTGGTTTTCTTTTGAGAATTGGCGAAGAAGCAGTGTGGGAATTTGTGAGGGGAGACTCGTGATGCGTTGGGTTGAGTCAAATGTGTCTCTTGTGCACACATTATATCACATTTCTGGGAGAGGTCCTCTCTCCAGAGCATGGATCGTTTGTAGGGGCTGTTCAGGCCCTTTACATTTAGGGAAACAATTTTTAGAGACATCTCCAGAGTGGGGGAGTACTAGGGTAGAATATGTGATGTAAAGAGTTGGGAATGTCCAACGCACCACTATGTTACGTGGTGCATTGGAGAAGTGAACACATTCAGGGGGATGTACCACAGCAAGTATAAAATAATGAGGCAGAAGTATTTATAACCTAGCATTGTGTGATACAGTGTACAAAGTTTACTAATAGTACGTAACAAATTCCAAACAAAAATAATCGGTGAATAGGAACTCAGAGACCTATCGACTTTAACAAAACTGGTAATAACTGATGCATAATTGTACGAGGTAGGCGGATCCTAACCTTAGGGAGCAGTATCATGCCATTAACTGGTACACTAGGTAGCCCAGATGTAGTGGTAAGAGGTTAGCCTGGGCCAGAAGGAGTGTTCCAGACTTGAGCATGTGGGTGAGGGTTATTGGAGCTCTCCCCTTCCCATGCTGATGGTATAGGGATGACCCATTGCTGGGGTTGTTTCCTTGACTCTGCCAGAGAGTGTAGGTTGTATTTTTGCCCCTGATGTGTGACTTGCAGGGTGGCAGGGAAGAACCGATTGTACAGGATCTTCTTATCTGTCAGAGCTGGTGTAATGGGTGAGAACTACCGGCGGCAAGAGTGGTAGCCGAGAGGTTGGCATAGATGTTGATGTGGGAGGATGGGTCAGGTAGTTTACCAGCTTTACATGCTGCAGCCATGGCTCTATCCTTTATATGGAAAAAATGGATCCTTACCAGAACGCTCCTTTAGAACCGTATCTGGCAGGGAGTTTGGTTAGCTAAAATAAGGACAAGAAATGTCAAAAAAAATATTAATTGCCATGAGGTGTCCTGTTGATCTTCCAATACCCAGTATGAGAGAATGAGAGCGATAACACCAAACTTAAGACACCTGCTACCCACTCACACATGAGACATTGTAACACTGATGAGTCACATGACACTGGGGAGGGAAAATGTATAATTGGGCCCAATTTGGACGTTTTCACTTATGGGTTTACTCACTTTTGTTGCCAGTGATTTAGACATTAATGGCTGTGTGTTGAATTTTTTTGAGGGGACAGTAAATTTACACTGTTATACAAGCTGTACACTCACTACTTTACATTGCAGTAAAGTGTAATTTCTTCAGTGCTGTCACATGAAAAGATAGAATAAAATATTTACAAATATGTGAGGAGTGTACTCACTTTTGTGAGATACTGTAATACACACATATATATATATATATATATATATATATATATATATATATATATATATATATATATATATATATTAATGACAATAAATGACAAAAAAAATCTCATTTAAGATGACATTCAGGTCTCGGTTATCTATGGATTTACTCTTCCTTAGATGAGGCAACTGCAAAATTAGTCTGCAAGTAGTTTTATGATTGTATGATCACAGAGGTCTCTTACCTCCCTTTTCCTAGAGATACAGTATGTGTTGGTTTGTTTATGTTTTTTTAACCATTCATCAAAATCATCCTAAAATCCAGAAATTTAATCTGAACCCCATTAAAGTCTGTGGAGGGATGGGGAATCTGGAGAATCAATTCTGGCCATTTTGAAGGCTAATAGGCAAGGAATTGTAAACTAAAGTTTATGGGGATCTGGGAACTGCCATGGGAGACATTATGAAAGGTGAAAAAAAAGACTGTTCAGCAGGGGGAGGGCCTTCAGTTTATGCAACTTCAAGGGTGATATAGGAAAAACATCATACCTTTCTAATATATGCTAGGAGAAGCCTTTAAGCTGTATATGGTATTACAAAAGAGTACAATTTTCTGTCATCATATTTTGCATGTGCTTCTAAATTGCACACTTAGCTTGGCTTAAATACAGTAGCAGCTTTGCAATCAGATGCAATTTCAGAAAGGGCTTTTTAGGTCGTTCTGGTTGTGACTCCTATTTTTTTTTATCAAGCATTATTAGACCTGAATTAAGCAGCAGATCTAAAAGCTATAGGAAAGTTTATGCTTTCAAAAAAATAAATAAAACAGTTAACGCCTCCAATAAAATATTCAAATATAGTTCACAAAAACATTTCAAAACCACAACCACACATTTCAGAGATGAGACAGTTTTTATCCTTAAATAAAAATTAGAGTGCAATCTATCAGACAATAGGCATGTTTGTTAGACAATGTCTGCAGAGTATGTTGTTAGCTTCATTGTGCTGCAACACAAGACAGAGTGATGAGGCAATTAGCAGCATGAAATAAGTATTAAGCCCCATATACACTATCAGATTTTCTGCTGATTTTTTTCCTTCAGATTTACCAAAAACATGTAATATGAAGTCAAACCTTATGAGTTTCAATTTGTATGCAATCAGGCAGGTCCTTCTACTACATGAAGGAAAAAAAAATCAGCAGAAATCTGATATTGTGTATGGGGCTTTAGAGTGTAGTATTTGAGAGATAACAACCAGAAATATTATACAGACTCAATAGACATAATTTAAACACCCTAAGTAGGCTACATTTTCAAAAAGGCACACAGCATGCAGCTTTTCATCTCAAAAATCACTAAAGCATATGTATGCTTCAAAAATCAAAGAAATATTGTACACAATCCAAAGACAGTATTTCAACACTTGAAATAGGGTGCATTTTCAAAAATACACAAAACGTGCAGCTTTTCATCCAGATTTTATCACTAGAGTGTATACATTTTGCAGATTAAAGGGAAACAAAAACTATAGTACTCAGGATTAGACAGGATTAAAATAAGCTTGCTACCTGTAATAGGGAGAATTTTAAAAAAGACACAGGACGTGCAGCTTTTCATTCAAAATTCAACACTAGGATATATATAATTTACAGACTAAAGGAAGAAATATTGTATAGACTCCCTAAACAGTATTTAAACACTTAGGGGTCTATTTATATGAAATTTCACAGCCATTTGTCAAGTGTTATTTGTGTGTACAATTGTTCTGTGAGAATTGGGCAAAAACAAATGTTCCTTAGGCCATTTTCTCTTGTGAAAGAACATTCTTTTATTATGGGTGGTGGTAGAATACTTTATTAAGTCCATTAGATAGAGCTGCATAGGGAATTCATACGTCTTTGTTACAAGAGATACAATGTACAAATTCTATAGAACGCTAGAGTGAATTAGCAAATAAATGTGATAGCCCTGTGATAAGAGGGATGATGTGGTTCTTATGACTACTGAATACTATAAAGCTGAGGCAGGGAAACAGCTCAAAGATACATGGTATTAGGAACAGATTGATAGGAACCCCATCACTCTCCTTGTTTCAAGGATTAATGGATTGTTAATTCAGTCATGATGAAAGGGTATGATCATAAAATGTGTAAAGGATTGCATGCGGGTCTATGAATACAATATGCCAGTATTTTACTGATGACCCTAGTGCTGCTAGGCAGAAGTGTTAATCACTTAGCCACTGTGCTGTCCCAAGCCCCAAAAAAATAAAAAAGTGTGTCTTTTTTCAGAGACTGAAGACAGAAAAAAATTGTACTTCTTTTTCCAGAATATAATTTCAGAGGGAGAGACTAAGCAGATTTCATCTGTAAATAAAAAATGACATTTACTGGAACATGAGAAGTGAAACATTCTATACATTTACTGCACAGAAAAAGAGCAAACTGATTTTATCTGGCACCTTCCCACCATAACCCTATAGAGGTACTCTTGAGGAAAGCAAGAATTGGCCTTACTGTAAAAAATTGCAATGATATGCACCTGTCAAACAGGTGCAGAAAAATTGGTTTCCTCCAGCATCATCATTACCACCGGAGACAACTTGGCAATACGCAGAGGCTGGAGGAACATGAATGCCAATTTGTCTACCAGTGTTCTCCCCTCTCTCTAGGCCCATGTTCCTGCCATCCTCAACTTCAGAACAAACATCTGAATCCATTAATGGCTGGGCATCATCAAGGAGCAAGTAGCTGACGCTGTGGTCAAATAACTCACCTGACTCCTCCATGGCTGATGTTGGGGCTATGGCAGGAATAGATGTGGACAAGGAGGCAGGTTTATCCACTCTGGCAACTGCAGGGGACTGCACACTTGTCTTAGTAAGCCAGCCCATCACCTCCTCTGCATGCTGTGGCTGGATAGCATGGGCAAACTCACTAAACAGAGGAAATTATGCCCTGCCTGAGGTCTGACCACCACGTCCATTTTTGCCTGTGAACACATTTGTTTCTGGCCCCCTTACAGTGCCATGGGAATGTCTGCCACTCCTTGTTGTCCTCCCAGACATTATTGGGAGGGAGAGGACAGTGCTTATAAGCAAATGTAAAGAAGATGTGCACATCTGTACGTAGATGCACTTTAATCAATATAAAGTGGTGTTTGGTGCACTTTCATTTGAGTACTCACACTACACAGACACACTTCACGGATAGATAAATTTATTATATCTCCATAAAGATAAAAGTACAGCATAGGTAGACACTCCACGGATACGCTAATAATATACTGCAATATAATGCGCCAAACGTACAGTGACGCACAGAACTATATGGTGTTAAACGGGCAGTAATGCACACAGAACTATATGGCATTAAACTGGCAGTAACGCACACAGAAGTAAATGGCGTTAAACTGGCAGTAACACACAAAAAAATTATATGGCGTTAAACTGACAATAACACACACAAAACTATATGGCATTAAACTGGCAGTAACACACACAAAACTATATGGCATTAAACTGGCAGTAACGCACATAGAAGAAAATTGTGCTAAACTGGCAGTAACATACACAAAACTATATGGTGTTAAATCCAAAAAACTTTACTTTCTCATTCTATTTCGGGAATATCTGTTACTTTGCCCTCAGTTTTTACTGCAAATTTCAAGTGAACATTTTTTATAAAATATTGCAGAAGCATTCAATCTTGGGTATTTTTAGTGCTAAAACACCACAATCCAATACCATTATGGTTTCAGAATGCAGGGTTGATCCTGCATAAAAAAATAAAATAAAATGAACAAGGTATGCAGGATTGACCATGCAAAAAACAAATAATCAAGGTTTTAAAATAGTAAACAGTTGCAGAAAAATTTTCTGTGGTGTAACGGTAATGTTGACAGGAGTAAAGTGGTTATGGTATTAGACAAGCAGTGGTAGAAGATGTTTATGGTGACAGGATGTGGTCAAGGTCACAGCAATATTAATGATGGAAGCAGGTTGTATTTGTTACAGGCCTGCTGTGGTGGAATGAGATGCTTAGGCTGTATTGTATAAAAATGTTGTTTGTGGTCGGAATAAAACCCAACATTTGGTTACACCATGCACTGTGACCAAGACTCCAGTGGCTATGCATAGGGGATGATTGGATGCATATTTTTTCTTACACTCCATTAGCTAGAAGGGGTAGCAGAGGATGGAGCAGCCAATATCCAATGAAATGCAAAAAAGGGTATAACTTGTAGTTGTTTATTGAAAGTACCAAAAGATGGTCAAGCCAAAGTGTTTTTTGGGGAAAAGACTTGTGGACGGTGAACAGGGAAAATTGGACCTTTTAGTACATGTGGAAATGAACTCAAAGCAGTACCCAAAGGCAGCAGCCCAGGCCCCCAAAAAGGCTCACCATCTCCTTCCAGGTGTAGTGGGGCAGAAAGCATCCTACCACTACCATCACCTAACCATCGACTTAAAACTGACTGAGTCAGTCCAGCGTGATCTCTAACCCTACAGGAGCTACTCTATTAGCTATGGAAGAGACACTGGCCTGCTCAATAATACAGCTGGACATGGCAGGGTGGGGTTTGGAGATTTGGAGTGAGGTTGCAGCCTATACTTTCTTTTTTTTCTTTTTGTGTGGCTGCTTGCTGATAGTGCCACTTCCATAGTGCCATAAGGTAATTCTCTCACATCCCTTGTGATATTTCCATCCCTATTGTTTGAAGCTGCAGTTAGAGAATCTTCTGTAGTGGGAAGGGAGGAGGAGCAGGAGGGAGGAGGACTGTGGACCTTTTGCTGCCAATCAGTAGCATTCATATGTTTCTCCAACAGAAGTCTATGGTGAAGCCATGTGTCTATTTATGCATGTGACACCAAATGATTTACCACAATATGCTTCTGACAGAGATTGCAAATAACTATGGTATTGTCTGCAGCACATGTGCAGAAAAAGATCCACAGCTGGGCTTTGTGGAACAAACCTGATGTCACATACCTGGTGAAGAGTAACGCATTTCGTACAGCTCCAGCTCGAGGGCCACTGATAGTAGAACAGTAGCCACAAGAGCACTGCAAAGTATGAGTGCCTATAATCAGTCCAGTAGTCTGCATTGGTAGTAGCCAACACTTCTCTGGGTGGATGCCAGGAGATGGAACAGCTGACAGCAAGCAGATGTTACAACAGAGTAGGCAGGAATCATTCAGGCTAGCACAGCTAGCACACTGCTCGGCTGACGTCAGGATGTGGATGCGTAGAAGGAAACAGGAGCCAGATGACAGCGTGCTGGACTGAAAAGGCTGTAGCAGGCTGGATGAGCAGGATGCAGGGCTGGGTCAGTAACAGGCATGCAGATCAGGCATAGACGGCAGAGGGAAGAGTGGACAGATCACAGGCCAATGTCAGCAAGGGTGTAACAGATCTGACAGGAACAGAAGGCAAAGGCAAATTCCGGGGACAAATTGAGGTCAGGGCAGGTAGCAGACAGGGATGATCAGGATCAAGATCAGAGGTCAAGCACAGGAATCAGGAAGAACATACAGAATGCTGTAGACCAAGCAGCAATGAGCCAGTGCAGAAGCCCCGTTTAAATGGCGTCAGTATTGGTGATAGTTGTGTGCCTGGGTAAGTTCATCTGCACACATCTGCCCAGCCAGTTGCCGGTCTGTGCATGCACACATGTATGTGCATGGAAACTCCATCTGCATTAGTCCCCACCCACTATGCCCCTTTTTCTCTTCTTCTCAACAATGAATTGCTGCACATCCTTCTGTAGCAAGTGACTAAAGCAGTGTTAAAATAATTTAGCATACTCCTCCATGCCTTTTGTGGCATTTAGGATTTGGTGTGGATGAGGAAGTACAGGGCACATTTGCAGCAGCTGGATAACATTACACTGCTCCGAGTCATCAAAGCTTTTACAGGCTTGGTTTTTAGTATTCATGAAAGATAAATTTATGATCTGTTTGTTTTTGGGCATTAAGAACAGCAGTTAAAATGTATAATGATTCCATTAAAGGTGTACTACCACAATATGTGTAGTGCAGATATCGGTTATACAGTACTTGTGTAATTTGTGTGTGGATGTGGGGGGTTCTTTTTTATTTTTTAATATTAAAGGAATAAGGAGCATTTCAGACTTGCAGTAGGGAAGGGGAAAAGGGGGCACCGTAAGGTTTTTTTTGTTTTGTTTTTTCATCCAGGAGTTCAGCTTCAAAACTGAATATTGTATCTGTTTAAGAATGCTTTTAATTATAATACCCCAGACAATAGTGGAATAGTGGACATGGGAACTATGGTAAAGCTTTATGCATTATCATTTTACAGTCTTTCACTACTTGGATTACTGACAAGCATTTTCCCTTAAAGCAAAGCTCTGGCCAAATAGCTAAAACAATAAACAAAATATACATACAGTGTGTAGATGGTTTTAACAGCTAAATGGATCTTAAGTTGTCCAGGCCACATTTGTGGTTTATGCACCTTCACCAGACAGCAAAGCCAGAAGAATGACAGCGCCTTATCGCTTAGAATAAAGCAATATAAGGGTGTCACCTCCCTGCCCACAGCCAGCTGACTAAGTAAAGAAGGTGCAGAAACACAATACTAATGCCGCGTACACATGGCCGGACTTTCTGGCAGAAAAGGTCAGACGGAATCATTCCATCGTATATTACGATCGTGTGTGGGCTCCATCTGACTTTTTTGCAAAAAAATTCAGACAGACCTAGAAATAGAACATGTTTCAAATCTGTCCGATGGAATCAATTTCTATTGGGAAAACCATTCATCTGTATGCTGGTCTGACAGACCAAATATGACGCAAGGGCAGCTATTGGCTACTGGCTATTGAACTTCATTTTCTAGTCCCATCGTATGTCATCACGTTTAAAACAAATGGACTTTGGTCTGTTCATGTGTGGGCAAGTCCGTTCGGTCAAAAGTCTGTCGTAACTCAGTCGAAAGTCCTTCGGAACTCCGTCGGGAAGACCGTCTGACCTTTTCTGCTGGAAAGTCCGGTCGTGTGTACGCAGCATAAGTCATCACCTTTGCTCACTCTGCTATATCGTCCTTCCTAAAGTACATATTCTCTTTTCAGAACCTGATTATAACATGAAGACAGATTCAAATACTTAAAAGTACAAATAAGAACTCCTGAATGACAAACACCAGTACCAAATCCAGTTACTATGTTATGCACAGCCTCATGTCTTAACCACTTTAGCCCCGGAAGATTTTCCCCCTTAAAGACCAGGCCATTTTTTGTGCTATGGCACTGTATCAATTCAACTGATAATTGCGCGATCGTTCGGCGCTGTACCCAAATAAAATGTATGTCCTTTTTATTCCCCCAAATAGAGCTTTCTTTTGGTGGTCTTTGATCGTCTTTGCAATTTTTATTTTTTGCGCTATAAACAAAAGAAGACTGCAAATTTTGAAAAAAAAAACAATATTTTTTTACTTTTTGCTATAATAAATATTCCCACATTTTTTTTTTTAAACTTCATTAGTTTAGGCCAATATGTATTCTTCTACATATTTTTGGTAAAAATCACAATACGTGTATATTAATTGGTTTGTGTAAAAGTTATAGCGTCTACAAAATAGGGGATAGATTTATGGCATTTCTATTATTTATTTATTTTTACTAAGTATTGGCGGCGATCATTGATTTTTAACAGGACTGCGACATTGCGGGGGGACAGATCAGACACTTTTGACACTTTTTTGGAACCATTGATATTTATACAGCGATCAGAGCTAAAAATAGCCACTGATTACTGTATAAATGTCACTGGCAGGGAAGGGGTTAACACTAGGGGGCGATCAAGGGGTTAAATACATTCCCTCATGAGTGTTTCTAACTGTGGGGGATGGGATTGACTGCAAGAGGAGACATATCGCTGTTCCTAATTACCAGGAACAGCAGATCTGTCTCTCCTCCCCTGTCAGAATAGGGGTTTGTGTGTTTATATACACAGATCCCTGTTCTGGCTCTCGTGCCCACGATTGCTGGTGGCTGGCAGACATCGCAGCTGCTGGCCACGCACATCGGGTCCCCTGCCGTGCAGGCAGGTGCGGGCGCCTACTATGTTTTTTAAAGGAGCCGACGTACAGGTGCGGCGATTCGCGGGAATGAGCCCACTTGCTGCCGGAAATGTGCGTGAGCTAGTCCGCAAGCGGTTAAACAATAAAACTTCCTTTACCTTTCCTCAGTGAGTCAAATTCTTCAATTTTTGTCTCTCATGATTTCCTCCCCCAGACACTGCAGCTCACAATTGGAGGGTTTAATGAACATAGGAAGTCATTCTACATGTTACCTGCATGCTATTCTGCTTTGAATTCATAAGCAGTGAGGCATTGTTGCAACACTATTACAGGAAGCTACATTAGGTTGCAGAATAATCAGATATTTGTGGGACTAATATAATATTATAAGTGCAGATGTACATATAATAAAGTGCGACAGCACACATTTTTTTTTAAGGCAAACCATAGTTTTAAATGCTTCCCGACCGGCCGCCACAGTTATACTGTGGCAGAATGGCTCCCTTGGGCGAGCCCCTATAGCTGTACGTCGGCCCTTTAAGACGCTGTAGGAGGGACGCCCGCAGCATGTGTCCAGAGCTGATGCGAGTGCCCGGCAGGTGAGATGACCGCTGAGCACCCGCAATCGCTCGTGACAGAGCAAGAACCGGGATCTGTGTGTGTGTAAACATACAAATCCCAGTTCTGTCAGGGGAGAGGAGACAGATCTCTCTCCTCCCCTAGTCAGTCCCATCCACCCTACAGTTAGAACACACACTAGGGAACACAGGTAACCCCTTGATTGCCCCCTAGTGTTAACCCCTTCCCTGCCAGTGACATTTATACTGTAATCAGTGCATTTCTATAGCACTGCTCGCTGTATAACTGTCAATGGTCCCAAAAATGTGTCAGAAGTGTCCAATTTGTCCGCGGCAATATCGCAGTTCTGATAACAATCACAGATCACCACCATTACTAGTAAAAAAATATAATAATAATAATAAAAAAGCCATAAATCTATCCCCTATTTTGTAGATGCTATAACTTTTGCGCAAAGCAATCAATATACGCTTGTTGTGATTTTATTTTACCAAAAATATGTAGAATAATACATATCAGCCTAAACTGTGAAAAAAATGTTTTCTTTTTTTTTTTTTATTGGGATGTTTATTATAGAAAAAAGTAAACGATATGGGGGTTTATTTACAAAAGGCAAATCCACTTTGCACTACAAGTGCACTTAAGCTCCATACACACTATCAGATTTTCTGCTGATTTTTGTCTTCAGATTTACCAAAACCATGTAGTACAAGGGCCTGCCTGATTGCATACACATTGAAACGCCTAAGGTTTGACCTCATATTATATGGTTTTGGTAAATCCGAAGGAAAAAATCAGCAGAATATCTGATAGTGTGTATGGGGCTTTAGAAGTGCAGTTGCTGTAGATCTGAGGGGGGCATGCAAGAAAAAAAAGAAACAGCATTTTTGCTTGTACATGATTGGATGATAAAATCAGAGAGCTTCCCCTCATTTCAGATCTACCCCTCAGATCTACAGTGACTGCACCTCCAAGTGCACTTTCAGTGCAAAGTGGATTTGCCTTTAGTAAATCAACCCCATTGCGTTGTTTTTTTATTTATAAAGCAAAAAATGAAAACTGCACAGGTGATCAAATACGACTAACATAAAGCTCTATTTGTGGGAAAAAAGGATGTCAATTTTGCTTGGGTAGAGTCGCACGACCACGCAATTGTCAGTTAAAGCGACGCAGTGCCATTTAGCAAAAAATGGCCTGGTCATTGAGCAGCCAAATCTTCTGGGGCTGAAGTGGTTAAGTTAATCTAGTTTTATGCAAAAATACATTTAATATTTTTTAAATAGAAATCATGAACAGAATTAAAAGGTTTTTCTTGTATATGGATGTGAATTTTCTATATTATTTTTACTAAATTTGGTGTTGGTATGTACAGTATCTCACAAAAGTGAGTACACCCCTCACATTTTTGTAACTATTTTATTATACCTTTTCATGTGACAACAGTGAAGAAATGACACTTTGCTACAATGTAAAGTAGTGAGTGTACAGCTTGTATAACAGTGTAAATTTGTTTTCCCCTCAAAATAACCCTAAGTGAAAATGTCCAAATAGGGCCCGAAGTGCCAATATTTTGTTTGGCCACCATTATTTTCCAACACTGCCTTAAACCTTAGGCATGGAGTTCATCAGAGCTTCACAGGTTGCCACTGGAGTCCTCTTCAACTCCTCCATGACAACGTGGATGTTAGAAGCCTTGCGCTCCTCCACCTTCCATTTGATAATGCCCCACAGATGCTCAATAGGGTTTAGGTCTGCAAATATGCTTGGTCAGTTCATCACCTTTACCCTTAGCTTCTTTAGCAAGGCAGTGGTCATCTTGGAGGTGTGTTTGGGGTCATTATCATGTTGGAATACTGCCCTGTGGCCCAGTCTCTGAAGGGAGGGGATCATGCTTTGCTTCAGTATGTCACAGCACATGTTGGCATTCATGGTTCTCTCAATGAACTGTAGCTCCCCAGGGCTGGCAGCACTCATGCAGCCCCAGATCATGACACTCTCACCACCTAGCTTGACTGTAGACCTGGTTGTCACCACACATGCTTGACATCATCTGAACCAAATACGTTTATCTTGGTCTCATCAGACCACAGGACATGGTTCCAGTAATCCATATCCTTAGTCTGCTTATCTTCAGATTGTCTGTGGTCTTTCTTGTGCATCATCTTTAGAAGAGGCTTCCTTCTGGGATGACAGCCATTTAGACCAATTTGATGCAGTGTGCGGCGTATGATCTGAGCACTGACAAGCTGACCCCCCACCCCTTCAACCTCTGCAGCAATGCTGGCAGCACTCATACGTCTATTTCACAAAGCCAGCCTCTGGATATGATAATGGGCACATACATTTAACTTCTTTGGTCGACTATGTTCTGAGTGGAAGCCGTCCTGTTAAACCACTGTATGGTCTTGGCCACTGTGCTGCAGCTCAGTTTCAGTGTCTTGGCAATCTTCTTATAGCCTAGGCCAATTTTGTCACATGAAAAGATATAATAAAATATTTACAAAAATGTGAGGGGTGTACTCTCTTTTGTGAGATACTGTATATTTTGGTTTATTAAGGTTTATGAGGGGTTTCAGAGGCGGCTCTCTAATTTCGTAAATTAGGCGATCGCCTAAGGCCCCGCAGTCCCGCAGTCTCAGGGGCCTTGTGAACGACTCATATGCCTGTGATCAATCACAGTTGTCAAGGTCTCATCCTGGTCCGGTGGCAGCAAGTGCGGGTAGCGGGACAGTAGAGGCCTCTAGGTGGCGCAGCGGCTGGATGACAGACCCGGCTCCAAGGCATGAGGGCGGCATGTCCATGTGGGATCCGCATGGATATGTCTGCAAGGAGGCGAGGAGGAGAAGTGATCATTCAGCGGCTGCATGGAGTAGTATGGAAAAATCAATTCCACTATGTGCAGTCTCCACAACGCTCCTCCTATCTAACTATTTCTGCATCCTTGTGCTCCCTGGCTCCGCCCCTTCGTGCACTCCCTGGCTCCGCCCCTCCTTCTCTCCACCCCCTCAGTGTGCTCACTGGCTCCGTACCTCCTTCTACTCCTTTGCTCCGCCCTCCTGCTCTTCAGCCCCTCCTTTTGCTCCCTGGCTCTGCCCCTCCTGCTCTACAACCCATCCTTGTCCTCCCTGGCTCCGCCCCCAGCACTCTCCACCCCACATACCCCAGCACACTCTGGCCCCCAGCACTCTCCACCCCCCACCCCCAGCACTCTCCACCCACCAACCCCAGCACTCTCTGGCCCTCAGCACTCTCCATCCCCCACACTCAGCACTCTCCAACCCCCACCCCCAGCACTCTCTGGCCCCCAGCACTCTCCACCCTCCACCCCCACCACTCTCCATCCCCCACCCCCAGCACTCTCTGGCCCCCAGCGCTCTCCACCCTCCACCCCCACCCCCCAGCACTCTCTGGCCCCCATCACTCTCCAGCCTCCACCCCCACCACTCTCCACCCCCACCCCCAGCCCCAGCACTCTCCACCCCCCACCCCCAGCACTTTTTGGCCCCCAGCACTCTCCACCCTCCACCCCCAGCACTCTCCACCCCCCATTCCCAGCACTCTCTGGCCCCCAGCACTCTCTGGCCCCCACCCCCTGCACTCTCCACCCTCCACCCCCAGCACTCTCTGGTCCCCAACCCCCACTCTCCACCCTCCACCCCAGCACTCTCCACCCTCCACCCCAGCACTCTCCACCCTCCACCCCCAGCACTCTCTGCCCCCCACCCCCAGCACTCTCCGCCCCCCACCCCCAGCACTCTCTGGCCCCCAGCACCCTCCAGCCCCCACCCCCAGCACTCTCCGGTCCCCACCCCGAGCATTCTCCAGTCCCCACCCCCAGCACTCTCCGGTCCCCACCCCCCGGCACTCTCCAGCTCCTCCCTGCTATTTGCCCCCCCAGGGGCTGCAGACAGAGACATATCTCTAGATCTCTCTCACCCCCTTTCCCTCACCCCCTCTTTCTCACCCCCCCTCTCCCTCTCTCTCTCTCACCCCCACTCCCCCCTCTCTCTTTCTCTTACCCCCTCTCTCCCCCTCTCTCTTTCTCTTACCCCCTCTCACCCTCTCTCTCCAGCTCTCTTTTTCTCTCCCTCCATCCTCTCACTCTTACCCCCTCCCCCCTCTGTCCCTCCCTCCCTCCCTCTCTCTCTCTTACCACACTCCTCTCTCTTACCCCTTCTCACCCCTCTCTCCCTCTTGGAGTGCGGGCAGTGGCCATGGCAGCTCTGGTGTCTGCTTCTCCAGCTTTCTCTGCCATGTGTCTTCCTCCAAATCACCAGACGCTTTGGTCTCACAGATCTGCCTTCTGATTGGCGGGGAGGAACTTTAGTGTGATAATCGCGAAAATCCATACACTGTGGTCTCACGACCGGGTGGGCTTGGAGCACAACGCTCTGCGCTCCAAGCTCACCCCTTTTTGAATCTGGCTCTAATCAGGGGCTTAAAAAAAAACACCCCACCGCATTGGAAATCATGGTCTGACGCCACTGATGTGTAGATCAGGGGGCCAGGCGCATGCATGCCCCTCTATGGACGAGCCGCCATAGTAAGTATGCCTGGTATATCAAGTTAGGTTTTCCTGTTGGCAACTGTTCACTTGTCTATTCAGAATGCAGATAAGGGACATCTGTAGATAAAAACACAGCTTTGACCAAAGTTAAATAATGCCCTTGCTATATGCGTAAGCCATTTACATACCTCATGAAACTGGACTGGAAAACTCCTAAGACATTGCTAAGGATGTTGGTAACAGAGGCCTAGTTGTTACTGTTCACTTTCACCATCACAGGAGCAAGCTTTTTCTCTGATTCAAACCTCCTCACATTTGCTTGCTCTCCCCTAACGCATTAGCTCTGAGCTCATCTTTTTAGAGCTGGCTCCTGTGATGGTGAAGGTGAGCAGTAGCTAGGTCTTTTCTAGCAACATCCTAAGGGTTTTCAAGTCAGGATTCATGAGGTATGTACTGTAAATGTCCTACACCTAGGACAGTACTGCTTGGACCTTGAAGAAGGGGACAAGAAAAAGCTTGTCCTGAAAAATTGTATGCTAGTGCAAATAAAAAAAGTATCACGGACAGTACTCAATTGTCTCTGTTACAATTGCACTTATATGGCTACAATCACATCAAGTTCTATACCTATAGCAAAGGGATTATTCAACTTTGGTCAAAGCTGCACAGTTTATTTTTATCTACAAATGCCCCTTATCTGCATAGGCAGCTTTTTTGGAAAAGGTGAACTGTTCCATTAGGTATCAGTCTTGTTTTGCCTTTCTGGTATAAACTGGCTATAAATAGACCATGGCCCCTGGACTGAAAGGGACTCTTTTTTTCCCATAACTAGCCCTTGGGGTACTATTTCCCCCACTGACCCCAACAATGGGCGCTATTCCTCCCAAAGACACCAATAACGAGGCACAATTCTTTACACTGATATCAATGATTGGGCACTATTGCCCATCCTCCAACTAACCACAAATACTCAGTCATTACTTACTCTCACTCCTCACTGATTTTTAGGCATTGTTAACACCCATTTGCCATTTTCACCATGGCAATTTTTACTCCTACTAGCCGCAGCCCAGCCTCCCTAAGCAGGACAGTGAACTAGTTGTCCATTTGTTTAGAAAGTCTGTGGACCTCTGCTGTAAACGGTCAGTTTTATTTTTTATTTTTTATTTTTTTATCTGTTGCATTTGTCATTATGGTGAACTGTTACTTTTTTTTTAGTTTTTTTTTTTAAATATATATATTACTGAATAATATTAATGCTACAGAAAGCTATTCACCATTTTGTGTTAAAACGGTCTGACAAAAAAATACATAATCTTCCACTGCCATCTAGAGGACATAAATGAAGCAATATGTATCCATTCCTTCTACCCTCCAGTATAATGTAAAATAGCTTTCTCTACTCCAACATGTAAGATATATTAGTAATCATTTCCCAGTTTCCTTCTGAGCTGCATTTTATGTACTATAATACATTTTCTTGTCTACAAACAGTCAAAATCAATAATAAATAAAGCCACATTGTGTGTTTCCTTTGCTCCAGTAATTGATTTGCAGATTTTTTTTTTTTATTATGTCTAAAGAAAGTAGAAAGTTCTTTTTTAAACCCCAAT
Source organism: Lithobates pipiens (assembly GCF_037356315.1). Taxonomy (NCBI): domain Eukaryota; kingdom Metazoa; phylum Chordata; class Amphibia; order Anura; family Ranidae; genus Lithobates; species Lithobates pipiens. The sequence continues at coordinate 187,159,470 of NW_027507785.1, read as the reverse complement.
GGCAGCTAATGACTAGGTGCAGAATAAATCTTATAAGCTGGAGAACAGTGCAAGAAGGCAAACACAATGGCAGGGGATTTAATGGCTAAGGCTACATTACTTCGGATCTATGGCCTTTACAGTTCTGTTAATCTGTTCTTGTATAATACTATTCTTATGATTTGTTGGTAGGCATTCTTCTATTGAGAATATAAAGGAAAAAAAAATGCCAAATACGCTGAGAAAATAAAATTTGCCTCAAGCAAAGTGCACTGATCCATCTGGGTTTGTGAGCCCTCTACACAAATTATGGTGAAGCATAGCAATACTGGTGCAAATATGGGGTTATCTCTCACAGCAACCTATCATATTCTTTGTTGTACTTTTTTACTATGATAGTTTAAACTTTGTTGTTTGCTAAGGCCATGATTTCTTTGCTGTAGTCCTTTTTTTTTTCATTTATAGATACAGACTATTACATGGAATTACATTCCATGAAGAATTACAAACTCCAAACTTATCAGAAATGTAGCAGCACCAGCGGCGAACTGACCACCGAGGGCCCCATGCCACCAAGGGTCCCCATCAGGGTTGCCAGCCTCAATAAAACCAGGGACAGTATGTAAAAATCTGTGATGTGCCAAGATCATGCAGCGGTTTAACAGGACAGGTTCCACTCAGAACATGGTTGACCAAAGAAGTTAAGTGCACCTGCTCAGCGTCATATCCAGAGGTTGTCTTTGGGAAATAGACATATGAGTGCTACCGGCATTGCTGCAGAGGTTGAAGGGGAGGGGGGTCAGCCTGTCAGTGCTCAGACAATACGCCGCACACTGCATCAAATTGATCTGCGTGGCTGTCATCCCAGAAGGAAGCATCTTCTAAAGATGATGCACAAGAAAGCCCGCAAACAGTTTTCTGAAGACAAGCAGACTAAGGATATGGATTACTGGAATCATGTCCTGTGGTCTGATGCGAGTTTGAGGTGGAGGAGCTTGACTGGCCTGCACAGCATCCTGGCCTCAACCAAATAGAACACCTTTGGGATGAAATTGAACTTCTCCTCCAACATCAGTGCCTGACCTCACACATGCGCTTCTTGAAGAAAGGTCAAACATTCCTATAGACACACGCCTAAACCTTGTAGACAGCCTTCCTAGAAGAGTTGAAGCTCTTATAGGCTGTAAAGGGTGGGCCAACTCAATATTGAACTTTACATACTAAGACTGGGATGCCAATAAAGTTCATGTGTGTGTGTAAAGGCAGGCGTCCCAATACTTTTAACAATATAGTGTACAGTATTTGGCCTTTCCATCATAAGGATATTGCATTGTTTGACATATATTTTGTTTGCTATGGATATTCTTTGTCCCCAAAAATTTTGAGTTGAATTTCAGGTAGAAAAACTTTCACTCAAATATATTCCTACATAGCCACAAAGGATATAAGGATATAAAAAACACTAGTTTTTAATTATTTAGATTATTAAAAGTGATGGAACAGGCAATCATTTTATTGGAATAAAAAAACATGCTATATACAAAAATCAATATGCAACATCATTGACCTTCTCTGGATTAAACAGAAAAGTTTTATTTTTTTATTTTAACCGCTTATGCCCCGGACCATTTGGCTGGCCAGAGACCAGACCGCTTTTTGCGATTCGGCACTGCGTCGCTTTAACTGACAATTACGCGGTCTTGCGACATGGCTCCCAAACAAAATTGACGTCCTTTTTTTCACACAAATAGAGCTTTTGTTTGGTGGTTTTTGATCACCTCTGCGGTTTTTATTTTTTGCACTATAAACAAAAAAAGAGTGACAATTTTGAAAAAAAAACACATTATTTTTTACAATTTTCTATAATAAATATCGCCCCAATATACATATAAAACATTTTTTGCTCAGTTTAGGCTTCTACATATTTTTGGTAAAAAAAAATCGCAATAAGCGTTTATTGATTGGTTTGCACAAAAGTTATAGCATCTACAAAATAGGGGATAGTTTTATGGCATTTTTATTAATCTTTTTTTTTATTAGTAATGGCGGCGATCATCGATTTTTATTGTGACATTATGGCAGACACGTCAGACAATTTTGACACATTTTTGGAACATTGGCATTAATACAGCGATCAGTGTGATTAAGATTGCATTGATTACTGCAAAAATGTCACTGGCAGTGAAGGGGTTAACACTAGGGGGCAGTAAATGGGTTAATGTGTGTCCCAGTACGTGTTCTAACTGAAGGGGGGGTGGGACTGTGCAGGGAAACTAACAGATTGCTGTTCATACTCTGTATGAACAGACGATCTGTCTGTTCACTTGTCAGAGAACCGAAAACTGTGTGTTTACACACACAGCTCCCGGTTGTCCATGTGCCCCGAGCAATCGCGGGAGCCCGTCGTGATCGAGACCGCCAGGCACTCACATCGGCTCGGGGGGTGAGCGGGGACATGCACGTGCGCCTCCGGCGGCGGGCAAGTGCCCCCTAGTGGCCATTTATGTTACTGATGTAACATAACGGTGATTCACGCAGCCGAGCCATGTTTCCGCAGTACAACTGCGGAGGCTGGTCGGCCAGCGGTTAAATACTTTTACGTTCTTTAAGTCTTTAATTTTATGATATTGAACTAACTGTAAGATTTATACAAGGTTTTGTTACATTCGTTTTTGAGTTTTCTATTATTAATATGTAGTGGCATCCTCGTAAGGGCTGCTGAGTGTTGTAGTCCGTCTGTCACCCTGCCTAGCCAAGCACATACTTTTCAAGCATCCAAAGGCATGAAATTGTTCTTGTACTGTTTTTATTGAGGGGAAGAAAACTTGGATTTTGAGAGAAAAATTATGAGATGCCCAGTTGATTATTAAACAGTTCAGGGACTTGAGACTATGTACAAATTCATTATATACACCTCCTCTTTTATCTCCAGCACATCACTTGCTTGCAGACTATCACTCCTTAAAGAGGAAGTAAACCCTTTCAAACCACTTTGACCTACAGGTAAGCCTAGATTAAGGCTTACCTGTAGGTCCAAGCAATATCTCCTAAACCTATATGGTTTAGGAGATATTTGCCCGAAAATGGGCACCGCTGTCTACGGCGCATGCGCCGTAGACAGCGGCGTGCAGGCGCACTAAATGCGGCAAGTCCAAGAATGGATTTGCCTAATTTGTCGACTCCCGTGCGCATGCGCAGGAGTGACGTCATCGCGGCTTCGCCGAATGGCAGCGGCGGAGCTGCGAGACGCGACTCCCGTGCGCATGCGCGGGAGTGACGTCATCGCGGCTTCGCCGCTGTGATTCGTCGGAGCTGCGAGACGCCACCAGCAAGATGGATGCGGCGGACTACAGGGGACAGCGGCGACTTCGCTGGCTCCTGTGTCAGGTAAGTGACACATAATGAGCTACTATGCGATGCATAGTAGTCCATTATGCTTTACCTTTGCAGGGAAAAAAAGAGGAAGTAAACCCATCAGGGTTTACTTCCTCTTTAACACCTATAGCACATCACTTGCTTGCAGACTATCACTCCTTAACACCTATAGCACATCACTTGCTTGCAGACTATCACTCCTCAATACCTATAGCACATCACTTGCTTGCACTTCCCGAACCACCTAGAACTGAGGATTAGGCCTGACACTGGCTCAGCCAGGCCTTAGCAAATGCAGGCAGGGACCACGGGCCCCTATGGTGTAGCAAAAATATGGTAGTCCTTGGTGCTAACTGTCCACATGTGGCTACTACTCCCAGTACCACCTCTTCGGGCACGGCCAACCCTCCTGGCTGCAGCTGTCTCTCCACTGCCCATGCCACCAAAGTCCACTCTACTGGCTCTGCACCCATCCCAGACTGCAATCTCCCAGTCCTCCCATGCATGCCTCCCCAGTCCTCTCCTGACTGTATGTTACTCACCAGCCCTGTTGTTCCTCCCTGGAGACTTGTCCGGAAGTGCTCTCTCACACTTTCCTCTCTTGCTCCTCCTGTGCTAACTGTCTAGGACACATCTGTGAGTTGTATAAGGGTCCTATCCACTCCCGAGCCCAGGCCCAAAGTCACCTCCCCCCCCCCCAGACTGGGGAGCTCTCTCAAAGGCCACGACAGCCTAGCACTCCAGCTTCCTCCCAGACAAATCCTCCCCAGCTGGGCTGACCCTGGCTATTTAGGGAGGCCTGCCCCCTGCCAATTCAAGATAGCGATTGGTCAGGGCTCCTCAGAATACCCTAGGCAGCTCCACCTTTCCTCTCCTCCATCTTTCCAGAAGACTCCGGAACATTCTGCAAAGAAGTGGGAGGTGTTGGTGAAGCTGCCTGTGAGTCACTAAGCCCTGCCCTGGATTACTCCCTAACCCAGATCAAAACACACACCCAGGCTTGGCTGCCAGCCAAGCCTGGAATTTACCTATTCTAACAAAAAGTTAACCATTACTGATTGTTCAGGGCTCCTCAGAATACCCTAGAGGGTGCTACAAATACTATAAATCAAAATAATACTTCCAAATGTTTCAAAAATCATTTTTTGTGTTCATATGTAATTGTTCACTTTTGTTTGTCTCAGATTCAGACTCTATAAGCTCACGTTAGGTTGATATTTTTTTCTATACCTCAAAATATTGATTCTGTAATAGGTGTTTTTAACAACTCGCCCTTCGGAAGATTCCCCCCCCCCCCCCCGCACATGGCCAGACCATTTATTTGCAATACGGCATTGCGTTTTTTAATGATAATTGCATGATGGAGCAACACTGTACTCAAATAAAATGTATATCCCTTTTTCCTACAAACGGAGCTTTCTTTTGGTGGTATTTGATCACCTCTATGGTTTTTTGCACTATAAAAGACCGACAATTTTGAAAAAAACAACAACATTTCTTACTTATTGTCTAAAAACTATGGGATATTTTTATATATGTATTTATTTTACTAGTAATGGCAGCGATCAGTGACTTATAGCAGGACAGCAATATTGCTGCATACAAATCCTACTCTGACACTTTTGACACTTTTTGGGGACCAGTAGCACTAATACAGTGATCAATGCTAAAATGATGCACTGTCACTGTACTAATGACACCCTGGGAAGGGGTTAACATCAGGGATGATCAAAGGGTTAACTATGTGCCTAGCTGGTGTTTTCTTACTGTGGGGGGAGGTGTTTGTACTAGGTGAAAGGATGAATTGGCGCCCCTGCTTTGCAGAGACACATGATCCATGCGTTCTGTACTGAGAGAACAGTGATCTGCCTTGTTTACATAGGCAGATCACCGTTCTCCCTCTGTACAACAGGATCAGCAGGTTTCGGCCTCCGCTGTGTATAATCAGACCCGGAAGTTTTGGCTCACATACTAGAGACATGATCTGACACAGAGCGGCCACCCTGCCGCAGTATACCTACGGTGGGTGGTTCACAAGTGGTTAAAGTATACCTAAAGGAATTTTTAAGTTTAGGACAGAGTAAAAGGGGATTAGAACATTTGTCAGGTTTTTATTGCTGGGTTGTACACAGAACAGTAATGCAAGGGCATTTTCCTATCAGTTACTCTAGTTGTGGTGACCCTGGTGAAAACCAGGGATTCCATCGCTTTGGAGGCATTTCCTCTTACATTCAGTTTTAGCAAAGGGACAGGAAAAGGAAAAGGGAAATCTCCCCAATGGGACACAGATTCTCCCTTAACCCTCCCAGTAATGTAAATGAAGTTCTGTAGACAAATTAAAATTTGAGAAAATCTGATTTTTATGATCTTTTCCTCTGACCCGGCATTAGACACCAACATTCTCTAGCCATCTTTCTTTAAATTCCATAATTCTTTGAAAGACTCCAAGCACTGGGAAGTGTTTGGATAATGGCGATGATGTATCTATACATCAATATGCAAATGTCTAGTTGACAATTATATTACTCCCAGTAGTGTTTTTTTATGAGTAAACTTAGCAAAAACTTAGAACACAGTTCATTTTATATTCAACTGTTATTTTCATCACATTACTATTTACCGTAATTGCAGTTTCATTGCATTTTAACAAATTAATTTAGTGCATTATAGACAAGTTGTAAAAGATCAGTGGATGCCACCTGCAGTGCAATTGGAGCTTGATCTGCCTCTACAGTAGGCAAGCTATAGCTGCGGTGTCTACTTTGTGTGGGCAGCACTACAAAAGCAAGTCTATGACCCTGACTTCTGTTCATACTTTTTTGAAGGTCTAGATTTTTTATACACAACATGTAACTATTTATAATGATTTTGTGCATTTGTGTCTAAGAGACAACAAAGTTGCTCTGTTCCAAATTATGAGAACTCAATGTAATTATAGCACATAAGTGTTGCATTGTTTGAAAACTGTTTCTTCAAATAGTTTTTTGCTAAATGTTTTTGAAAATTAAATTCAGATCATTTGACCAGACCTAGGAAAAAACATTTGAACAAGTTAGCATGGCCTAAGATATCAGAGCAGAGCTGGAGGTGCAGGAATCATCTGACCAAAAGTAGAAAAATAGCACAGGACCCATAAGGTTATCTTGTTATTGGTTTTGCTATCTTAAAGTATTGATATTATTGTAAATGATAGTTGACTTCGGAACCACAAAGGTTCTCCATGGTCTACTTGGCTGGTATTGTAATATAACAAAAATGGAAATTGAAGCATTGTATCTGTACCTCTTAATAGGGGTGTGGAGCTTCAATTTCCATTTTTGTTACACCAACATTAAGGCTCGGTTCACACAGGGGGTGATGCGAGGCAACACGACTTGCCTCGCCGCGACCTCAGCGGCGACTTGCAAATGACTTCTGTATAGAAGTCAATGCAAGTCGCCCGAGGTCGCCCAAAAGTAGTACAGGAACCTTTTTTCTAAGTCGGAGCGACTCGAGTCGCTCCTCTTAGAACGGTTCCGTAGTACAGAACGGGGGCGACTTGTCAGGTCGCGGCACGGCAAGTCGTGTCGCCTCGCGTCGCCCCCTGTGTGAAAGGAACACTTAACCCTGACCTCTGAAGGCTCTGCCTTGCAATTACAGTGCCTTGAAAAAGTATTCACCACCCTTGGCATTTTTTGTGTTTTTTTGCCTCACAACCTGGAATTAGCATGGACTGTTTGAGGATTTGCATCATTTCATTTACAGAACATGCCCACAAATTTGAAGATGTATTTTTTTATTTTATTTTTTATTGTGAAGCAAACAACAAATAGGACAAAATAACAGAAAAAATTAATGTGCATAACTATTCACCCCCCTAAAGTCAATACTTTGTAGAGCCACCTTTTGAAGCTATCACAGCTCCAAGTCACTTTGGATAAGTCTCTATGAGTTTGCCACATCTTACCACTGGGATTTTTGCCCATTCCTCCTTGCAAAACTGCTCCAGCTCCTTCAAGTTGGATGGTTTGTGCTTGTGAACAGCAATCTTTAAGTCTGACCACAGATTTTCTATTGGATTGAGGTCTGGGCTTTGACTAGGCCATTCCAACACATTTACATGTTTCCCTTTAACCACTTCAGCCCCGGACCAATTAACAGCCTAAGGACCAGAGGTCTTTTTACAATTTCGCACTGCACTGCTTTAACTGGTAATTGCGCGGTCATGCAATGTTGTACCCAAACGAAATTTGCGTCTTTTTCTTCCCACAAATAGAGCTTTCTTTTGGTGGTATTTGATTGCCTCTGTGATTTTTATTTTTTGCGATATAAATGGAAAAAGACCGAAAATTTTGAGAAAAAAAGATATTTTCTACTTTTTGTTATAAGAAAAATGTAATAAACTCAATTTTAGTCATACATTTAGGGCAAAATGTATTCAGCCACATGTCTTTAGTAAAAAAAATGTCAATAAGCGTATATTTTTTGGTTTGCGCAAAAGTTATAGCGTCTACAAACTAGAGTACATTTTCTGAAATTTACACAGCTTTTAATTTATGACTGCCTATCTCATTTCTTGAGGTGCTAAAATGGCAGGGCAGTACAACCCCCCCCCCAGATTACCCCATTTTGGAAAGTAGACACCCCAAGGAAATTTCTGAGAGGCATGTTGAGCCCATTGAATTTTTTTTTTGTCCCAAGTGATTGAATAATGACACAAAAAAAAAAAAGTTTACAAAAAGTTGTCACTAAATGATATATTGCTCACACATGCCATAGTTATATGTGGAATTGCACCCCAAAATATATTCTGCTGCTTCTCCTGAGTAAGGGGATACCACATATGTGGGACTTTTTGGGAGTCTAGCCGCGTACGGGACCCCGAAAACCAATCACTGCCTTCAGGATTTCTAAGGGTGCAAATTTTTGATTTCACTCCTCACTACCTATCACAGTTTCGAAGACCATACAATGCCAAAATAACACAAAACCCCCCCAAATGACGACCATTTTGGAAAATAGACACCCCAAGGAAATTTTTGAGAGGCATGTTAAGCCCATTGAATATTTTTTTTTGTCCCAAGTGATTGAATAATGACACACAAAAAAAAAAAAAGGTTACAAAAAGTTGTCACTAAATGATATATTGCTCACACATTCCATAGTTATATGTGGAATTGCACCCCAAAATATATTCTGCTGCTTCTTCTGAGTATGGGGATACCACATATGTGGGCCTTTTTGGGAGTCTAGCCGCGTACGGCACCCCAAAAACCAATCACTGCCTTCAGGGTTTCTAAGGGTGCAAATTTTTGATTTCACTCCTCACTACCTATCACAGTTTCGAAGGCCATAAAATGCCAAAATAACACAACCCCCCCCCCAAATGACCCCATTTTGTAAAGTAGACACCCCAAGCTATTTACTGAGAGGCATGTTGAGTCCATGAAATATTTTATATTTTGCCACAAGTTGCAGGAATATTACAATTTTTTTTTTTTTTTTGCACAAAGTTATCACTAAATGATATATTGCTCACACATGCTATGGGCATAAGTCAAATTACACCCCAAAATAAATTCTGCTGCTTCTCCCGAGTACGGGGATACCACATGTGGGGGACTTTTTGGGAGCCTAGCCACGTACTGGACCCTGAAATCCAAGCACTGCCTTCCGGATTTAAATATAAAACGCTACCAAAAAAAACTGTTAGCGATCGCAGGGATCAGGCCTGACTCTGTGAACGCTGCAGTTATGTGTTTAGTGTTTTGTAAGTGACAGTGATCGATCGATACTGCACATGGGTGGGCTGGGCGGAGGGGCAAAACGCAGGTGCTAGCAGGTATCTGGGCTGATCACGCTAACAATGCGTTTTTTGGAACCCTAAACTGCTGGGGACGCTAGTATAGATCTGATCAGATCAGATATTGATCTGTTCAGATTCTATACCACTACGGGAGGTTTATGCTTTGCACGTGGGTGTTAGCGGTACTGGCACTAACCTAGCGCTGCCTGGGGCGACGCAGACCCTGACCCTAAAACCTAATTGATATCACCCGCCGGGTGATCAGGGGGTTAAACCTTTATTGGGTAATAAATGGTGGGTGCCCTGATGCTATAAAAAGCAAAGTAACCAGAGTCACCCGTAACACTTATACGGTGATCACTGGTGAAAGGGTTAACTAGGGGCAATCAGGGGGTTCAAATTTTTATTAGGTAGTATATGGGGGTCCCTGGCGCTATATAAAAACCTGACGGGGAACCTAAATAACTAACTGGCTAACCAGCGTCACCAGTGACACTTATACTGTGATCGCTGGTGAAAGGGTTAACTAGGGGCAATCAGGGGGTTAAAACCATTATTGGGTAGTATATGGGGGTACCTAGCGCTATAAAAACCTGGCGGTGAACCTAAAAAAATAACTAGCTACCTAGCGACACTAGTGACACTAATGCAGCGATCAGAAAAATGATCGCTTAGTGACACTGGCAAAAGGGGGTGAAAGGGTTAACTAGGGGCAATCAGGGGGTTAAAACCATTATTGGGTAGTATATGGGGTACCTAGCGCTATAAAAACCTGGCAGTGAACCTAAAAAAATAACTAGCTACCTAGCGACACTAGTGACACTAATGCAGCAATCAGAAAAATGATCGCTTAGTGACACTGGCAAAAGGGGGTGAAAGGGTTAACTAGGGGCAATCAGGGGGTTAAAACCATTATTGGGTAGTATATGGGGGTACCTAGCGCTATAAAAACCTGGCGGTGAGCCTAAAAAAATAACTAGCTACCTAGCGACACTAGCGACACTAATGCAGCGATCAGAAAAATGATCGCTTAGTGACACTGGCAAACGGGGTTGTATGGGTTAACTCTAAGGGCAATCAGGGGGTTAAATCTTTATTGGGGGGTGGTAGGGGGCTACCCTGGACCTAACACTAATTGCCCTGACAGTTTTTACTTTTACAACTGGCACTGAATGCAGTGATCAGTAAATAAATGATCACTCCAATCAGTGACACTGTGACTGGGGGGGTGGGGGAAGGGGGTACATCGGGGGGCGATCAGGGGGGTGATCGGGGGGAGGTTTGTGTGCCTGTGTGTTATTTAGTGTCAGTGTAGTGTTTGGTGCAGACTTACTGTGTCTTCTCCTCGTAGTCCGGTCAATAAGACTGCCCCGAGGAGAATGACATCACTTCCTCCCTGCCTGTGTATACAATACACAGTGGGAGGAATCTTCTCATTCGCCAGGAGCGATCGAGAGGGGATGGCCAGAAACCAACGGCCATCCCCTCATCCCGGATCGCTCCTGAAGCGTACCGGACCGCCACATCCAGCGGGAGGGGGTCCGATCGGACCCCCCACCCGCTGGAAGGCAAGCATGTACATGTACGTGCTTGTGCCTGTACATGCCATTGTAATGACGTACATTGGCATGTGGCGGTCCTTAAGTGGTTAAACCACTCAAGTGTTGCTTTAGCAGTGTGTTTGGGGTCATTATCCTGCTGGAAGGTGAACCTCCATCCTAGCCTCAAATCACACATGGAGTGCTACAGGTTTTGGTCAAGAATATCCCTGTATTTAGCACCATCCATCTTTCCCTCAACTCTGACCAATTTCCCAGTCCCAACTGCTGAAAAACATCCCCACAGCATGATGCTGCCACCACCATGTTTCATAGTGGGGATGGTGATGTGATGTGTTGGGTTTGCGCCAGACATAGCATTTTCTTTGATGGCCAAAACGTTCAATTTTAGTCTCATCAGACCAGAGCACCTTCCTCCATACATTTTTGGAGTCTCCCACATGCCTTTTCGCAAACTCAAAACATGCCATTTTGTTTTTTGCTGAAAGTAATGGCTTTCTTCTGGCCACTCTGCCATAAAGCCCAGCTCTATGGAGCGTACGGCTTATTGACGTCCTATGTACAGATACTCTAGTCTCTGCTGTGGAACTCTGCAGCTCCTCCAGGGTTACCTTAGGTCTCTGTGTTGCCTCTATGATTAACGCCCTCCTTGTCCGGTCTTTGAGTTTTGATGTGTGGCTGTCTCTTGGCAGGTTTGCTGTTGTGCCATGTTATTTCCATTTGGTTATGATAGATTTGACGGTGCTCCTAGGGATCATCAAAGATTTGGATATTTTTTTTATAACCTAACCCTGACTTGTACTTCTTAACAACATTGTCCCTTACTTGTTTGGAGAGTTCCTTGGTCTTCATGGCAGTGCTTGGCTAGTGGTGTCTCTTGCTTAGGTGTTGCAGCCCCTGGGGCCTTTCGAAAAGGTGTGTATATGTAATGACAGATCATGTGACACTTAGATTGCACACAGGTGGACATCATTTCACTAAATATGTGACTTCTGAAGGCAATTGGTTGCACCAGAGCTTTTTATGGGCTTCATAACAAAGGGAGTGAATACATAAGCACATCCCAATTATCAGTTTTTTATTTCTGAAAAATTGTTTTATGTATATATTTTTCTAATTTTACTTCACCAACTTAGACTATTGTGTTCTGATTCATCACATAAAATTCAGATTAAAAAACATTGAACTAAAGGCTGTAATGTAACAAAATAGATAAAAAGCCAAGGGGGTGAATACTTTTGCAAGGCACTGTAGATAGTTCTGGCCAGTGCACTGCTTTTCATTATATATGCTATGTTGTTTGTTACATAGTTCTGTTCATTGTACTGTAAGTAATCCTGCATACTTACCTGGCCCACAGCCTCTACTTTCTTATTTTATTGAGTTCCGGTTGCTAGGCTAGTCGCTGCCACCATAAACTTTCTACAGTCAATTGCTGAGAAATGAGTCTTGGCACACAAACCCTGGCTCTGGGAATGGTCCCTGACACAGGAGGTGACTTATTTTAATCTCATCAGCCTATGCCTCTGTGCTTACAATAGCTTAACTACTGACCAAGTGCCCCTGATCTGTCTCCTTTTTCCTGTTATTCACCTTTGCCACCAGTGGCGGCCTGCAATACAGGCTACAGGGGTTACTGTCCCCTCAATCCATTTGTCCCTAATCTTCATGCAGGGTGCCAGATGCATTGATTTCAATGTTTATTTTACTTTATTTGAAGCTTAGGCTCTGATTGGCTTCAAACAAGGGTGAGCTCGGGGGAACAGAGCACTTCACCCATGGGCGTCCGCTGAACTTTTTTTATGGGGGGGTGCATCATTTTAAGCTCACCCATGCTCCCCCCCCCCCCGGTTTGACAATGTCATAAAGGGGAGGGGAGTAGTCATTATCACATAAAGTGTGATAACCCCCCCCCCCCCATTGCCACATTTGGCACTTTTTTGGGGGGAGAGTGTACTAGACATGTGCATGACGGAAAAAATGTTAATGTTTTGATTCATTAATCTAGTTATTTAGTTCAATTTATTTTCGGAATTCATTTTCGGAATTCGTATTCAGAATTTATATTTTCTTCAAATTTACCAAATTTTGTTTCTATTCAAAACAAATCAATAAATGTTTGAATCGGTTGAAATTAAAAAGATATATTGTTTTTGATTTGAATACAGCAAACAAACAAACAAAAGAAAATCTTCATCAAATGATTACAATAACTCTTCTAATCACCTTTGGCTTAACAAAAACAGCATTATTTCGAAAATGGTACTCTAATAACACACAGTCTTTGATTTCAGCAATATGTGTAGTGAAAATTCTAAATGGAGTTCAATGTAAAATCTGATTTGAATTTCAGTCCAAATTTCCAAAAATTGGGCAAATTTTGTTATGTTATTGGGAGCACTCTGTAAAAATTATTTATATTGTAATTCGGGTATTCGGATGTATCTGAATCTCCGAATAACGAAAAATGTGTCCGAATATTAATTTGGAACGAAATGAACCACACATGTCTAGAGTGTACCTGTTTTTGCCATGGCGATCTGAGCCGCATGCAAAACCATGCAAAATATGCTGCAACAACAGCAAGTGAATGTATAAATATACATACAATTGGGCAATCGATACAAAAAAAAATTACAGCTGGATAGTGCAGCATTGGCTTAAAGAGGCTGTAAATCCTCAGGGTTTTTCCCCTTAATGCATTCTGTACATAACCACTTTCTGACCACCTTCCGCAGTTTTATTGCGGCAGAATGGCACGGCTGGGCAAAACAGGGTTATGTTACCTCGTTTCGCCCTATGGCCACTAGGGAGCATGCTGCTCGCCCCTGGAGCTGATGTGAGTGCCCGGCAGGTACGACAATCGCCGGACTCCCACGATCGCTTGTGACACATCGAGAAGCGGGATCAGTGTGTGTGTAAACACACAGATCCCAGTTCCCTGAGGGGAGAAAAGACAGATCATGTGTTCATACAAAGTTTTTTTATAGCACTGTATAATTGTCAATGGTCCCAAAAATTTGTCAAAAGTGTCCAATTTGTCCGCCACAATATTGCAGTTCTGATAAAAATCGCAGATTGACACCATTACTGCTAGAAAAATAAATAATAATAATAAAAATGCCATAAATCTATCCCCTATTTTCAAGACACTATAACTTTTGCGCAAACCAATCAATATACGCATATTGCGATTTTTTTAAACAAAAATGTAGAAGAATACATATTGGCCTAAACTGAGGAAAAAAATATTTTTTTGGGGAAAAAAAATTGGGATATTTATTATAGCAGTCTCTCAAAATGTGGTAGATCTGAAATGAGTGGAAGCTCTGATGATTTTATCATCCAATCATGTGCAAGCTAAAATGCTGATTTTTATTTTCCTTGCATGCCCCTCTCAGATCTACAGTGACTGCACTTCCAAGTGCACTCTCAGTGCTGGGCATCAGCATGTTGCTGGAATAACCCAACCTTTTGTAGCCAATTCAGTCTGAGTCTTTTGGGAAGCCTTTAATACTCTTATGTTGTATGTTACAATGTCCTGACCTCTACTTCTTTTATGCTATGTTGTATGTTACCCAGGTTACCCTCCTCTCCTAACGGAGCAGCTGCCACTGTATGCCATGTTGTGTGTACATACAGACTACAAGGACCTCACAGTTGCACTATATACTAAATTATTACATACTAAATGTTACATAGTCCTGAATGCACAGACATGTTTCTATTGGCTGAGAATGTACTGGAGTGTTTGGGGCAGCTATAATCTCAGGATTTTTAGACTAAAAAGATCTCGGTAAGGGACATTTCAGAGACAGATGTAAAAAAAACACAGATTTTTACATACTGTCCCTGGTTTTACTGAGTCTGGCCACCCTGATGGGGCCCCCTAGTGGCCCGGGCCCTCGGGCAGTGCCCGAGTAGCCAAATGGTCAGTCCGCCCCTGGATGTATTCAATACATTACATTGTCTTGACCCCTGCACTATATATGCTTTGCTGTACATTACACATGTGGAACCATTGCATTTTATTCACAATTTTAATAAAGTTCTCCTTTAAGGTTTAAGGGAAAAATAGGTGCCATTTTTGGATTCAGTGGGTCAAATATACCCTGCAACCGGTCTAATATTTGAGGCACCAAAATGTGTGTTGGCCTGCGTTACCATCAGATTTATTAGATAGGGATATCTACTGCTGTTCATAAACATCAAGCAGCCATCATATCAAGACTTTGACCAACTTTGTGAAATATAGGAAATATTTGTTATTTCTTATTGTGCTTTCTTGCTGTCATGATGAATATTATAGTCAGCATTATGGAGATGGTAGGGTGTACTCTGAACAAGGGTGCTATATACAGTACTTTAGAACTGCCAAGTTCTATACATGAATACACCAGGTGGTGGCGCTGTAGGACTAGTAATTTAGCACTGATCCTCATAAAAAAAACAGAATAATGCAGCACTTATATATAGTTCACTGAGAGTAAATCTGTGAAATTATCGGGAAAATTATTATGTAAATGAATGTCAGATATTTTTATATCTCGGTGTCATGTTGTTTTGTTTCCAGGCAAATTAAATTGCCATTTTTTAAAGATCAGAGTGTTAGCAGCTGATGCATTCCTTTTAGTATTTCAGGACTTGTTACGTATACATTGGTTCTTCTGTTATTAAATCAATACATATATACGTTAGCTTTGCTTCTTGTAAAACCACGATCGATCCTAGCTCCCTAATCCTATGGAGCAGCTGATTCTATCATTTGTGAGGCATTTCTGATACTGGCAGTTCCAGCTTTTATGCCCCAAACATTATGAACTGGAGGCCAGTGCATAAAATAAATAAGGATGATTAAACTAATTTGCACATAAGGGTAATTGCAAATAACACAATTTTGGATTGATCTAAATCTAGCCATGTAGAGTTGTCCAATCTGCACAAAATCATTGCTGTTTATTAATCTTAGTTGTCTGGATCCTGAATTGTGCGATTCTTCACACATCAGACAGATCTGTATGGAAGTATTCAGGCCAAACAAAATGTGATTTATCCAGGGCTGCCTGAATATTCCTATGCAGATCTGTCTGGCATGAGAAATATCACATAATTATTTTCTTACGCAAAAGAATAGTGATCAATACTTTTTAGCATTTTCTGTAGATTTGATATGTTGTTGTTTTTTTCCTGTTCGTTTAACTGGATGAACTTGTATTTTATTCAACCAGAATAACTATGTACAGTATAAATACACTTACACAAATCTCAAAAAATGCTAATTCATTAATTTGCTCTTTTTTTCATTTTGCACATCTTGATGAACATTTAGCTGAATCAATTTGCAATACATTACTTTGCCTTATACGCAAACAGATCTGCTCTTGCCTCCCAAAAAGTACCCTATGATACGCACAGTACTTATATAATTTGGGGCCATGATCCTGGGCCTTAATATAAGTAAAAGTTTTACTAGCAAGACAAGAAGAAAGAGAAAAACAAGAGTTACATTTACGGTTTGTTAACTAAATTAATGTACGATGTATCTAATTATTTTATCTTACAGGGAAGGACAGCAGTCCCCTGAGCCGTGGCAGAAAATGTATGGTAGATGTTCAGGAAATGAGGTCTATCATATAAAGATGGAGGAAAGCATCTTCTTTGCAGAGTATGAAGGGAAGAGCTTCACTTATGCATCATTTCATGCACATAAAAAGTAGGTATAACTTCTGAAGGGTATGGAAGCTCTGAATTGTCTATGAAGAAATCTTGTACTTTTCCCTCATAACAAATTTGTTGCAAATTACCATTGATGCATCTTTAGATAAAGATGCATGAATGAGCAGCTGCAGGTAAATATGGGAAACTACTCCAAGGCCACCAATTCAAGGGGTCCCACCAGCACAAACAAGATTATTTATGTGGTATGTACAAAGTCATCAGCATAAAGGTTTTTGCCCTCACTTGTGTAGTTTTGCCATCTCATTTTCCACTCTATATGCCCATGATATGAGAGCCACCCATGCGGAACTGACCCTTCTATCTCTCTTCGTACACACTAGGATGTAGAATATTATACAAGATTACTGTAGCCATTCACATGTAGTAGATTTTTCTACACCACCATTGGCTAACCAATAACTCTGGGTTATGTCTTTTATTTGGGGTATGTAACTGGATGGTCCTCTTCATTTAACTTATGTTGGTCTAATGAGCTGAAAGCTGAATGAGCAAATGCTGGCTGTTGGTTGTTTGTGATATGTATGTGTCAATATGTGCACCACATATCATTATGACCACTGACAAGTAAAGTGAATAACATTGAATTAATATTTTATTCCAATGGCACCTGAAAGCGGGTGAGATATATTTGACACTAAGGGGTTTATTTACTAAAGCTAGTGATCGAAAAATGAGTCACAATTCTGCAGAGAAACCAATCAGCTTCTAATCTCAGCTTGTTTAATTAAGCTTTAGCAATAAAACCTGGAAGCCGGTTGGATTCTCTGCAGAATTGTGACAAATTTTTCCCTACCTAGCTTTAGTAAATAAACCCCTAAGTAACCATTTTATTCCAGAAGTTGATGTTCTGAATGCAGAAAAAATGGACAAATGTAAGGATTTGAGCGATTTTCACAAAGCCCAACTTGTAATAGAGCAATTCCAAAACTGCAGCTCTTGTGGCATGTTCCCAGTCTGCAGTGGTCAGGACTTACCAGAAATGGTCCAAAGAAGGAAAACTGGTGAACTGATGACAGGGTCATGGGCGGCTAGGGTTATTTGATGTACATGGGGAGCGAAAGGTAAGCCGTGTAGTCCGATCCAATAGAATGGCTACTTTAGCTCAAATTGCTGAAACAATTAATGCCGTTTCTGATAGAAATGATACACACACAGCTCTTGGTTTCAGCTTTTTTGGGTAAAATGGTAATAAACCTTTATATAAAACCACTGAAACGACAAGCCTCAGGTTATACACATGCATGATGAAGCGAACCCTCCTACATTTAGCAGCAGCCTTTTATTTTCCTGAGCCCGGGGGGAGGCAGGGGGTGGGGATCTGAGATAACGCAGTACAGAGTGCTTGTGACTATAATCTGAAACTTGAGTGGAGGGAAGGGATACAATCCTCTCTACACTGGGAAACATGCATGTCATCAGTTTGATGAGGCTGCCAATCACTTTCTGATGCTAGATGGTGCAAGAGGTGGGTCGGCCCCTCACTATGGATTGCCTGGTATCAGAAAAATCTGCCA
Source organism: Lithobates pipiens (assembly GCF_037356315.1). NCBI lineage: Eukaryota > Metazoa > Chordata > Amphibia > Anura > Ranidae > Lithobates > Lithobates pipiens. The sequence goes on along the minus strand of NW_027507785.1, from coordinate 187,141,519 downwards.
TAAGTGATTCTTGAGGAGTGAGGAGTTAGAGAGAGACCAGGATTCACAACAGGTGCTATTAATAATAGGCAAGCAAACTTTTGTATTGGAATATGGTTTGTTCATTTTGCATTTCAAAGGTTTACAAAACTTTTTGGCCAGTTCACACCAAAACATGGTTTGGGAAACCTGTGTTCTGTGCACTGCACTTGCGATCTGCAGCAGATGTTAGTCCTGACTTAAAAGAAAGAGAAGAGGGCACCTAAATCTAAGTGTAGATAATTTGTTAAAACATAAATAAAAGTAGTAAATACACTCAAGAGTAACCCAGAACAGCAAGCATGATGATGTCATCACCATAATCAGAGGTGTCAGTGCAGTTGGCTTGAGATAGGGGCATAAAGAGCCCTGAAACATATAGCCATGCCCTCATGCTGACATATAATGCCATTCGCTGTACCCAGTGCTGCCAGCCATGTCATCATAGCACTGAGCATTCCACATTGGCTCGGTCTACTACCATTTATCCCATAGCCACTTCCAGGTTTTACTCTGCATAGCCCCTGCAGCTTCCCTGGTTATCTCTGTTATTTTGCAATCTCCAGCAGCTTCCCTGGCAAACTCTGCTTTCGGGTATCTTTCATCCTGAGTCCCATGATTCATTCTGCACTGTGGCCTCTGCTAATGATGATGGCGTTGATGCTATGCTTGCAATTCTAAGTTACTTGTGAGTGCATTTAGTTTTTTTTTTAAATCAAATTTCTATAGGATATACCTGAACTCTGACAAAAGAAAAGCTGCAACCATTTTACAAGTGACTTGATATACGTGTGGACTATCAAGGACCATTATCCATAGAAGACTCTATTTGTGCCATAGAGATTTGTTTCCTATCTTTTGGTCAGTGTTAACTTAACAACATACCAAACCCAGGTAGTTCATGCACTATTTTTGGTGCGGTACAGTGCGATTCAAATAAATGGGCTGAAATTTGACTGCATTCACATCACTGTGAGTTCCTCTGTGATTTATGGTGTAAACCAGCCGTTAATCTTTGAAAATTCAAGTGGTTGTAAACCTCGGACATGAAATATGAACAAAGCATATGCCTCCATAGTGTGTACTTGTCTCAAATAAGAGCACTAAGTGTCATTTCTGTCTGCTGCTTCGTTCCTCTGCTATCAGCATGTATCACTTCTGACAAGTTTTCCTGACACCAAGAGAAAAATGGTGACAGGGCAGGGACCTCCCACAGATTGACAGCCTCAGCTCTGTTTCTATGTGCTGTGTGACAAACTTTATAAATTCAGCATTTTGAACGGACTTAGAGAAGAGATGGCTGCAGAGAAACAGGTACAGCTTATGTAGGAGGATTTGTTTCATCTCTGTGTATCACCTGAGGCCAGTCACTTCATTGGGTATATGTAAGGGTTTACGACCACTTTAAGCCTGAGTTCACACATATGCAAACACAGACATTGCATGTGCTTTGCACCCGCATTACTGTGCCAATTACATGTGATGTCTGTGTAATGCAAATTCAGCCATACAGTTGTATGGCTGATTTCGCATTGGATTTGCACAAAAAAGGTGCAGGAACCTTTTTTTTTCATGTACTGGAATCGGATCGCATGGGTGTCCTCAGCTCTTGCTCTCTACTACAGCTCCAACTTTACAAGTAGTCCCTCAAAATTGCACTCTGATGGGTCAGCAAGCCCAAACCAGGGTCTACCCGTCACCTGGTCTTGATCTACTGGTAGATAGCGATCTACGGGTTGCTGACCCCTGATATCGGTATTTTCATAGCAACTCTGTGGCAAATACTAGAGATTGTTACCTCTTCTAGTGGCTCCTTCATAATAGGAAACTGGCCTTTACATTAGCTGATTTTTATGCAACATCCTTGAAAAACTGCAAGCATCTTTGCTTCAAAAGATTTCAGAAGTTGAACATTGTTTTCATAACTGCAATGTTATTCCATTCAAATCCAGATGAATGTAGAACAGAACTAGATCTCAGAACTATCTGAGCTTGGAGGTTAGTGTGCAGCATTCTCATTTCTGTGCATTGTAATAGAATTCATAAAGCTCCTGTATGATTAGCATGTCAAAGCCTTTTCATCTCACAGCTTCCCTGCTGCCCTCCTTATCTTTTAGATTTGGTGTCTGCCTTACCGGTGTTAGAAGAGAGGATAACAAAAACATCTTGCTAAACCCAGGACCGCGCTACATCATGAGCTCTACTGACACTTGCTTTTATATCCATGTGACCAAAGAGGAAAATTCTGCTTTTAAACAGCATGAACAGTTGGAAAAATTACGCAGATACAAGTCATCCTATCATGGCCCATCCAGGCTACCAGTCCACAGTATAATTGCCAGCATGGGTTTGTATGATTAAATGTTCTTTCAAGTAATAACACTATCCCCATAAAAATAAAAATCACTGCACTGTCAAAACATTCATTTTGTGAAAGACGAAGATAACCAGCTCATTTATGTATGATGCACTTCTTATCTTTTGTATTGTGAACAAGCATATTTTATTTTCATATGCTTATATGGATTTCTCTATTTATTTGTAAATGTTAAAAGGATCCTTTGTCTTAAAGTGATATTAAATCATAGATTGTATATATGTTTTTACATTACTTCAGAAGGTTCAGACTAACATAGTATAGTCTTCTTTCTGTAAATGCACCTTGCCCTTATGATAAGGAGACATACGGGTGTGTATCCATACACATAGCACCCGGCAAGCCACACCCCTGCTCTTTCCATCCAGCAAATTGAAATGCTGTAATAGGGATCGCTTCCTACTCTCTCTCCCACATAGGCTTCTGGACAGGGCCTGCATGGGGGGTACCTTTTGTGCACTCATAAATGCCCAGGTTAAAGCAAAGACTGTGGTCATCTGAACATTCTAACATTAAGGCACTTCCTTGACTTAAAGATGAGCCTTCACTCTATGCAGTGAAAATATTTCCTCTGAAAAGTGACTTGTCCCATGTCACTACACACTGTAACTTGTATCTTGCATTAGGAGGGAAGTGATGAGCCTGCGCTTACACTACTAGTCCAGTGTACCTCTGTTACCTCACTCCCAGTAACAGAAAGGGTCCCTCTGTGCACCTAGCACAGACCTCATGTGTTCACTTATTAACTCGTTTACTTCCTGTACCTCATGATCAGGCCATAGATCTCCGTAATGTAAGTTTGATTCCCGGTTGCAATTGGATACCGACCACTGGGGAGGGAGCCAGACAATGATCCCCTTGCTACCAGAGGACCTGTCACCTTACCAGTTGCTTGTTTCTTCACCTGGTTACCCATAGTAACTGCACTCCTCTTGCCATGCTAACCCTTTTTGTAACAGTGCTACTTCATACTCATATTGCTTTACAGACACTGGTCCTATATACATGCCAGAACCAACATGCACCCTTTTGAATAACTTCAGACCAGGATTAGAATGGTTGATGTACCTTTGCTGAACAGATTGCAGCATACCAGTTCAAAATGAACAATGCCTTTCTCCATAAACTAACTATAATAGTGTCATTGCCCAGACATACTTATACTGAGTGATGTGAGGTGAGAGTCCATTATAAAATTGTCCACGACTTGGAAGTCTTGGTGTCTGCAATGGGTTGCAAGACGCAGTAGTCCTAATACCACAAACAGATCCAACCACTACAAGAACACGAACAAGGCCCTTAGACCTCAGTGTTCTCCTTTTTTATATCACAAGTGGGCTGGCTAGGACCAAAAAAGCCCGGGAACTGAGCATGCAACAGTTAACCCTTACCCTAGCCTAGGCCATCCGCTAACCCACTAGTACCAATAACTACAGTGGCGTTTATGTTGATCTAAATCCAGGTATAGTGTCGGGCGAATGGTTCAGCCCGAGAATGAGTTAGGGCCGAACATTGGCTGTTCGCCCCATTCGGGGAACACCCAAGTTTGCAGGACGTTCGGCGGGCATTCGCCCCGCCGACAGCCCTGTAATGCACTGCGTGCTGTGTGCTGCGCAGTGCATTCACTGCATAGTACATTCTGTGTCCTGATTGGGCAAAGCTTTGCCCAAGCAGGGCACAGTAAAATCTTGTTGTCAAGAAACTGGGCCAGAAAGCAGCTGCTGCATCTTTAACAACCAATGAGTCATCAGCTGTCAATAGGCTTCCCAGCCAACAGCTGATTAAAAAAACATTTGCCGGTAAGAATAGTAACCCCCCCCCCCCAATCCATACCAGACCCAAAGGGATTCTAAAGGGAACTCGTTGTCAAAAGGTAATGTAGCACTTACCCCCGAAGGAGCTGCTGGTTTTGATTGGGCCTACACCCTACCTAGAAACCCCACTGACTTGACTCAATCCCCTTGGCACAGCTGTGGTGCAATGTAATACAGTACAATACACAACAATGCAAAGTACCTGTATTGTACCCTCAGGATCCACTGGCTCCACCTGGTGGGGAAAAACAGTATGCCACACAACTGGATACTTAACCAGAAATATTGTTTACTGTAAAATATTTCAATAGGTGGTTACAGTAATTGTGCTGTCATCCCAACATAGGACGACAGCACAATATATGTCAATATAACAGAATATAACAGACTATAACAGATGTATATACATGTATTTATTTGAACCTGGGAGCTCCCCTTGTTTTAAAAGCTATACGTGAGGCCTCACTAAAGTTCATTACTCCGGGGTGTTCTTTTCTTCGCTAGCTCAAGTCACTCCTTTGTATTTGTAATCCAAAGTAAGGTAGAAGATTACGCTGAAATGCTCCTGGTGTAATTTCAGTAACATATTTACATGTGCTGAGGCATCAAAGTAAATAGGCCTCAATCCTATTCAATGTCAGTGGCTCTGGTACGCCTCCGTGGAACTGCAGATTCCAGTGAGGCCTGTACGTGAGTCTAACTGTATGCAAAAGTTAACAGATGGTGGGCCGTAGCCCACTCACCAACTGGATCAGAGTCCCGTGTGATCACTTTGGTCCAGTGACAGTAGCTTGTGTTTCCGTCAGCTAGGCCAAACGCTCTGTATTGCTCCGCTGAATCGATCCAGTTCTCCGATTCTCTACCGAGTGCCTTTGGACCTTCTCAATCTGGCTACCGTCTTTCAGGCTTCGTCAGGTCATCTCACAAACGCGAGCAGTCTGACGCTCTGCAATAGCTGTTAGCCACTGCCTCTCGGGACACCCCTCCACAGATCCCCACAGGCAGGTAACGTGGTCCCAAGAGACCTAAAATGGCCGCTGCTGTCCCTTATATCCCCTACCCAGCATGCACTGCGTCAGAGAGTGTTCATGGGTAGGTCACACATGGACTCCTGAATAACGAGGTCAACCTTCAGAATCCAAACAGTCACTTCCTGTACAAGTCTTTAGGTTGTTCTGAGGTAAATGATAAACAGGTGTGTTACCCATATTTGGCCACTAGATGGCTCTAGTGCAAAACCACAGTAATGTCCATATACTTCACATTAAAGCATGCACAATCACATCAATAAACTAGGATGTCAGCGCTACAGTAAAAAAACGGGTACACCCCCAAAATCTATACCAGAACATTATCTGGGCACACAGCCTGGCAATTCAGGAAAGGGGGAACGAGCGACCCTCCCCCCTCCTGAACTGCCCTGCCTCCCAACCCAGCATTCACGGATTTGTGATGTCACCAGATGGTTCCGCCCTTACCTATATAAGAACTGCCAAACAGCAAGCCAGCTATTCAGCAGTTTGCCTTCAGGGTGGATGGATCAATCTTTTTTCTTTATTAGGTCAGTGGTGCTGGAGGCATCATGGCTGACGAGGGATTTACATCAGGGGACACTGTTTTCTTATTTTTTTTTAATGAAGGAGTTGTCAAAAACTGTCTCTTTTTTTTTCAATTACTTTTGACACTTTTTTGATATAATGGTAGGATACTCATTCACATGGGGGGGGGCGGGATAAGGGGGGAAAGGGGGCTTCCAGATTCTGATAAGCCCCCCATCCACAGATCACCCAAAGCCACTGCCCGGGTTTGTGGGAAGAGACCACAAGGTGCTTTGGGATGTGGGGGCAGAGCCCCCCTGCCCCAAAGCACCCCCGCCCATGTTGAGGGCATGTGGCCTGGTATGGTTCAGGAGGGGGGTTTTCACTCATCCCCCTTTCCTGACCTGCTGAGAGTTCTCTAGGCAAGTACTTAAATACTTTCACACCGATCAGTAGCAAAAACTTGGTAAAAATGCATATGTGTTTTCACCGCTATTTTGCCGCGATTTGCGGTGCCTTTTTCACAGGGCATGTGACTCAAAAAAACACATAAAAAAAGCCACACAGGGGCATTTTTTATGCATTTTCTATGTGCTTTTGAAGCATTTTCAATTGAGAGATTTGTTTTTGGCGCTTTATTTTTTAAACTAACTAAATATGTACCAAAAATTCTGCAAGCAGGATTTTTTATACCGCAATGGAAGGGGGCGACGAACCAGTGTAAAGACATACATATAATTTTTAAGGGATGTATTTTTATTCACATTTTCTTGCCCTTTTTTTAATGCAAAAGTGCTTCAAAATCTGCTCGGTGTTAAAGCAACCTAAAGAGGAGTTATGGAGCACCACATTTTCTATAAGTTTTCCAACTATGATAAGTTGTAAGCACACAAGGTGCAGATATACTTTGTAACAATGTGTTCATTTTATCTGTAGGCACAGTGGCAATAGATCTACAGGAGACAACCTGCTATTCCTCCAGTGGGCCGGCCCTTTCTCCTCCATCTGAAGGTAGTAGAGAAGAGAGAAGACCCAGTATTGCACCAGTACTGGAGCTTGCAGACAATTCATCTATACAGCCATGTGATCTTCTAAGTGACCAATCAGAAGATGAAGCCAACCCTTCTGATGATGAATGTTCTGAAGCCAAGGAGTATGTATATTACAAGAGTTTAAGTGCTGTATGTTTTTTTTTCCATCCAAAATAACTTTTTAATCCATAGGATAAAGATTTTCTGTTCTGTGCTTTACATTACCCTGTCCAACTTATGTGCAGATTGACATGCAGTTAAATCCTCTTCCAATAAGCACAACTGTATGTAAAGAGATTAAAGTGAATTAAATAACAGGGTGGGGTGAAGTGGCCAGGGAAAGCAGAGACATACTGGAGAAACACAAAGGGGTTGATTTACTAAAACGCGAGCGTTCAAAATCTAGTGCAGCTGTGGATGGTTGCTAATCATCTTCTAACTTCAGCTTGTTCAAATAAGCTTTGACAAAAAAAAAAAAAAAAAAAAACTGGAAGCTGATTTCTGGTTTCTATGCAAAGCTGCATCAGATTTTGCACTCTCCGGTTTTAGTAAATCAACCCCATAGCATTTACAACAGTAAAACAGTGCCTTGTAGCTGCTGATAGATATAATAGTTGCTGGGTGTGGATGGATGTCCAAATGTTACCAAAAGAGGGAGAAGGATGAATGATCTTCTAAACATTCCCAAAGGCTTATAGGCAATAACGTCTAGTTTTGTCAGTTTGTTAATGGTATCTTCAGAATTTTAAATTGCTGCTTCACTTTCTTGGATATTTGAACTCAAAGGGCAAATTTACTTTCAGAAAAAAAAGTACCGGTACATTAAATGCTATCACTGTAACACCTCATGCTGTGTCTGGAGTGCCCCAAAGTGTTAAACAGACTAGAATGTAAATATCAACCAGACCTCTGAGAGACTTTATAATCTGTTTTTCGAAACACAAATAGGAATGAGTAAAATTGCACGTGTACGGTTCATGTACATTTTTGCATTCTTGCTCAAAATTTAAAGACTAACTCACTTTTGTTAAAATAAAAACATTCCCCTCTATGTACATTGCATTGGTTTTAGCAAACATTGTTGCAGATTCCTACCTTTTGTTATTCTGAAGGAATCACAGTTTGCTCCTCTGTGCCCCTGTGTTTAGTGAGTCCAGTGGGAGTAGTTTCATAATTATAAACCAGCTGCTGCAGAATCATGGCTCTAATGAGAAGAGATGCAGGGTCTGCATGCCTTTAGATGTTATTTCCTATTGGGAGCAGGGGCGGATCCAGGGGGGGGCAACGGGACAATTGCCCCCCCGAGATAGTAGCACTGTCTGCACTGATATTACATGTCTCCCATTCTCTGTCGCTGCCTCTGCCGAGTCTCTCTCACATCAGACGATCAGCGGTGCAGAGAGAGAGACTCGACTAATACCAGGAGCAGGAGGAACAGGTGGGTGGAGCCTCTTCCCTGCACTCGTTGCTAACGCCTAGGCCGCCTGGCGTCTAGCAACGAGTGACGTCAGTGAGTCACGTCGGACTCCAGTCTCACTCTGAGCCGACGCGACTCACTGTAACAGCGGCCAGGGAGAGAACAGTCGCACTCGCAGTTACACTGAGACTTGAGTCTCAGACGAGTGACGTCAGTGAGTCACGTCGGACTCAAGTCTCAGAGCCGATGTGACAGGAGCTGAAGCCTCAAATAGGGGAACAGTTGTTGCTGCAGTTTACAGTTTAGACAGACTGTTAAAATGTCCAGCGTCCACTGTAAGTGGCTGCGCGCCAGTATTCTTCCTTCTCCGCCCCCAACTTGTGGCAAGTGACAATCTGCAAAGTGTGGCAGGTGACGTGGCAAGTGACAATTCACAACATGTGGCAGATGACGTGGCAGGTGGACAATCCGCAACGTGTGGCAGGTGACGTAGCAAGGGACAATCCGCAACGCGTGGCAGGTGACGTGGCAAGTGACAATTCACAACATGTGGCAGGTGGACAATCCGCAACATGTAGCAGGTGACGTGGCAGGTGGACAATCCGCAACGTGTGGCAGGTGACGTGGCAGGTGGACAATCCGCAACGTGTGGCAGGTGACGTGGCAAGGGACAATCCGCAATGTTTGGCAGGTGACGTGGCAAGTGGACAATCCACAACACGTGGCAGGTGACGTGGCAAAAGACAATTTGCAACATGTGGCAAGTGACAATCCGCAACGTGTGACACGTGACGTGGCAGGTGGACAATCCGCAACGTGTGGCAGATGACATGGCAAGTGACACGCTCAGGGCTCCCACTGATTCTGCATTAAGGTGAGTTGAACCATTTCATTTTATATTGCAGTGTAATAATATAAATAATGCTCTTCAATCATCCTGACACCATAACAACTATGGTACCATGATGATTGAAGCGCCAACACCAGCCATTTCCCTCATAAATTGCCCGCAAAAAAACAAACTTATTTTCTGGCAGTGCCCCTCCCGAGACTAGACTCTGGATCCGCCCCTGATTGGGAGTATCTTACCAAAAAGGACATTTTTGTTGTATGGGATGCCAAAAATCTGACTTGTATCTTAAGCCTCATACACACGATTGGATTTTCCGCAGACAAAACCTCGGACTTTTGTCCGAAGGGCATTGGCCAGGAACTTGTCTTGCATACAAACGGCAAGGAATTGTCAGCCAAGAAACATGAACGTAGTGATGTACTATGTGGTTTTTCAGCTCTTTAACACCAGCCTTTGGGCTCCTTCTGATAATTTCATGTTAGTAGAAGTTTGGTGTGTTGATTGGCGCTTTTCATTTTGCGCTTTTCATTTCACACTTTTCAGTTCGTTTCTGAACAGCCATTCGTCAACCAGCCATGTTTTGCGAAATTGGAGAGATAATGTGTTAGGCCACGTACACACGCGGGGACTGTTCGCTCAACTTTGTCCGTCAAACAGTTTCAGCAAACAGTCCGCTCAAAATTAGCATGGACGGACTTGCCCACACACGACGAACGAACAGTTTGCTGAAACCGTGCGCGATGACGTGAACGGCACGTACGATGGGATGGAAAATACGACGTCCTATACACTGCATTACAACTTTCGGCGTGTAAATCCTTTCTGAGCATGCGCGGAACTTAGTTTGACGAACAAGCCTACACACGAGGGGACTGTTCGCTGAAACCAAGTTTCAGCGGACAGTTTTTCGGAATTTCCGAAAAACTTTGTTCAGCAGACTGTTCGCTGAAACTGTCCGCTGAAAGCCCACACACGGGCGGACTGTCCGCCGAAACACTGTTCAGCGGACAAAGTTGGGCGAACAGTCCCCGCGTGTGTACGCGGCCTTATTTATTAATGGCCTTGGAGTTATTGCTTTGACCCAAGTCCAGTCCAGGAACAGGAGGAGGAAGAGGATTTATTGGACCAAAAATTGGTTGCTTTATTAATTGTGACCAATTATGGCATATGCTGTGGGAGCTCCAGGAGAATAATCCAGATGATTTTCGGAATTATCTCTGGATGACGGACCCCTGCTTTCACAAACTCTTGGCATTGCTGACCTCCTATATTAAGAAGGACACACGCATGAGGCTTTTATTTTATTTTTTGGTTGAATAATAGTGATTTGATTTGTTATATTTTCTAGATTTTTGGATGCATAGAATATACTTTTTGGTTAAGTTCTATTGGCAGATAGCATGCCTAATTTTATTTGTTTTCTTTTTTTAATGCACAATAAAAAAATTGTGGAGAAAATACTTCGCTATGTGTTGTATTTCAAATGACAGTTTGGGAGTAGGCAGTTACATTTAAAAAAAATACAATGTAAAATTGACAAGGGACACTAACATAGTTGTATCTTACGGGATAATGGTGTTGTGATAACTTGCACAAAAAATAAATAAATAACAAGCATAATAATATTATTCTTGATATCACTAGAAAAAAAAAAGCCTTTGAAAATTAGTTTGCAATAACTCTATCAGTGTCACCAGCAAAGCAGCTTCATTATTATCCCATTAAAGAAGAAGATAATTGTGTGCTGCATTTTGAGATTTCCGACCGCTTCTGGCTCGTCCTTGCTTCTGAGCAAACGTGTTTGTACTTTGGACTTTTGTCCAACGAACTTGTGTACACATGCTTGGAAAATCCAACAACAGACATTTGTGCATGGAAAATTTTAAAGCCTGCTATCCAACATTTGTCTGCAAAAAATCCGACAACAATTGTCAGCCTGTCATCGCACAATTCCTGATGGAAAATCCGATCGCGTGTGAGCCAATCAAACAAGCAAGAAATTATGTTTCTGGGGTGTGCCCAGTATATATTCTGTGTACAGAACACCTCCAAATAGCCACATTGCATTGCACTTTACAAAAAATTACAGAGCTGCAGATTGAAAAGGAAAGGGAAATTTTAATAACATTCAATTACAATATGACTTGTGTCGCAATTGTATATGCTATATTATTTTTTTTATTTGCTATTTTTTTTCCCATGTAAGTGGAGTTACACTTTAACCACTTCCCACCCGGCCACCACATATGTATGGCCGGTTGGGCGCTCTCTCCTTCTGAGTGGACATTCAGGAATGTCCCCAGAAGGAGCGGGATTGCACGCGCGCGTTCCCGTGGAAAGGTGTGATCCTGATGCGCTCGTGTCTCCCGGACATGGAGCATCTTAGATCGGCAGGAGGGCTCTGTGATTGGCCTGCCTGATCACATGATGGCCCTGTCCAATCACGGCCGTCATGTGATGTAAACAAAGAGACGGTTGCTAGGACCATTGGCTCTCCTCTCCTCACATGGAATTTGTCAGTGAGGAGAGGAGAGCGGATCTCTGCAGCCAGCTGGTGATCAGTGAGTATGAGCTGTTTTTTACAGCTTTTTACTCACTGATCACCAGTCTAGTGTCACCACACATGTAAAACACACAAAGTAAACACAAATGTCCCCACATAGTAATGATCCCCAAAACACATGTCCCCCACATATATAACAGTAAAATCACATGTCCCAATGATGATTTGCACATATATATGTCCGTGATCACCTGGGCACATCTGTACATGATCATTTGCATACATAAAAGCTGAAAATTGGTCTGGGAAGGAGGGGTCGAAAGTGGCCAGTATTGATGTGGCTAAAGTGGTGCTCCGGCCAAAATTACACTTTTTAAATAAAAATATCCCTATAATACACAAGCTTAATGTATTCAGTAAAGTTAGTCTGTAAACAAAGGTCCGTTTTGTTAGGTTATTACAGCATTTTAAAAGTTTATATACTAGCAGCAGACCGTGGCCATCTTAAGTGTGGGCATCTGAAGCCAGACTGTATTTCTTCCTGGATTTCAGCCTTGCAGATCTCGCACATGCTCAATGCTGCACAAGCGGTGTAATAAGTTTCAGGTCAGGTTTCCATGGCAACGGCAGTGTCAGAGGAAACACACACACACACACACACACACACACACACACATATATATATATATATCGTGTTCTGTACATATATACACACACATATCTACACTCAGCTGATACTTTTTTCTGTACAGCTTTTCATTTAAAAAGAAAAAAATATTATTAAAAAAATAATAATAATCTCAGCAAGACAATTCATTTATGCATCTAGATGTATTGAAGACGACTTTATGAAGTTCATACTGTGCATATTAATGTTGAAAAATGGTGCTTGTATTTTGGTGTTAGGCCCCTTTCACACAGGACGGATCAGTAATGATCCACCCGGTGATGATCCGCTTTCTCAGCGGGGATCGCTCCGTTGTCCCCGCTGAGCCGGTGGATAACAGGGCGGTCTCGGCACACTGTGCAGGGACCGCCCTGTCAGCTCTCCGCTCTCCTCTATGGGGGATCGGATGAGCACGGACCGTCTGTCCGTGTTCATCCGATCCGCTCTGCAGACGGATAGAAAAATAGGATTTTCCTCCGTCTGCAGAATCGGACAATTGCGGAGGCGGACGATATCGGGTGTCTGCGGATGTTCATCCGCAGACACCCGCTATCCCATAGGAATGCATGTATGTCCGTATTTCATCCGCAAACAGATGGATGAAATACGGACATAATGTCCGCATGTGTGAAAGGGGCCTTAGATGGGATGGTATGAGTATTTAAAAAAACTGCTTATTTACAACTATTCGCACAAACAACTTTTTCTATGTTACATAGATAATCGGGTTAAAAATAAGAAAATATTCCCCCAGCACATCGCATCGCCCCCCTTCCCACAAAATCGCATTGCCCCAGCACATTGCATCACCCCCGACACATCAAATCACATCAGAACATTGAATCGCATCGCCCCAACACATCGCATCAAATCGCATCACCCGAGCACATCGCATTGAATTGCCCCAGCACATCGAATCGCATCTTTCCCAGAACATCAAATCGCAACACCCAAGCACATCGCATTGAATCACCCCAGCACATCGAATCACATCTCCCCCAGAACATCGAAACGCATCACCCCCAGCACATTGTATCAACCCCAACACTTCGAATTGCATCAGCACATCGAATTGCATCGCCCCAGCAAATCGAATCGTATCTCCCCATCACATTGCATCTCCCCCAGCACATTGCATCATCCCCAGCGCATCGAAACGCCCAAAGCACATTGCATCACCTACAACACATCGAATCGCATCAGCACATCAAATCACTTAGCCCCACCACATCGCATCGAAACGCATCACCCAAGCACATCGCATTGCCCCAGCACATCAAATTGCATCTCCCCAGAACATCGAATCGCATCTCCCCAGCACATCAAATCGCATCTCCCCCAGCACATCAAATCGCCCCCAGCACATCAAATCGCATCAGAACATCGAATTGCGCCGCCCCAACACATCTCATTGAATCGCATCACCCAAGCACATCGCATTGAATCGCCCCAGCACATCGAATCGCATCACCCCCAGAACATCGAATCGCATCACCCCAGCACATTGCATCACCCCTAACACTTCGAATTGCATCAGCACATTGAATCGCATCGCCCCAGCACATCGCATCGCCCCCAGCACATCACATCGCCCCAGCAAATCGAATCGCATCTCCCCCAGCACATTGCATCTCCCCAGCACATCGAATCGCCCAAAGCACATTGCATCACCCCCAACACATCAAATCACATCAGCACATCGAATCACTTCGCCCCACCACATCGCATCAAAACGCATCGCCCAAGCACATCGCATTGCCCCAGCACATCGAATCGCATCTCCCCAGAACATCGAATCGCATAACCCCCAGCACATTGCATCACCCCCAGCACATCGAATCACATCACCCATCGCATCGAATCACATCACCCAAGCACATCGCATTGAATCGCCCCAGCATATCGAATCGCATCTCCCCCAGAACATCAAATCGCATCACCCAAGCATATCGCATTGAATCGCCCCAGCACATCGAATCGCATCTCCCCAGAACATCGAATCACATCACCCCAGCACACTGCACCACCCCCAACACTTCGAATTGCATCAGCACATCAAATCGCATCGCCCCCAGCACATCACATCGCCCCAGCAAATCGAATCGCATCTCCCCCAGCATATTGCTTCTCCCCCAGCACATTGCATCTCCCCCAGCACATCGAATCGCCCCAGCGCATCAAATCGCCCAAAGCACATTGCATCACCCCAACACATCGAATCACATCAGCACATCGAATCGCTTTGCCCCACCACATCACATCGAAACGCATCACCCAAGCACATCATATCGCCCCAGCACATCGAATCGCATCTCCCAGAACATCGAATCACATAACCCCCAGCACATTGCATCACCCCAGAACATCGAATCGCCCCAAAGCACATTATATCACCCGCAATACATCAAATCGCATCGTCCCCAGCACATCACATCGAATCACAACGCCCCAGCTCATCGCATCTCCCCAGCACATCAAATCGCATCACACTCAGCACATTGCATCACCCCCAGCACATCGAATCGCCCCCGCACATCGAATCGCCCCCGCACATCGCATCACCCCCAACATATCGAATCGCATCAACACATTGAATTGCATCGCCCACAGCAGGTGGGATGGGATGAGGTGGAGTGGGATGAGGTGGGATGGGATGAGATGGGATGGGGTGGGATGGGATGGGATGGGATGAGGTGAGGTGGTGGGGTGGGATGGGATTAGGTGGGGTGGGATGGGATGGGATGAGATGGGATGGGATGAGGTGGGATGGGATGAGATGGGATGGGGTGGGATGGGATGGAATGGGGTGAGGTGGGGTGGGATGGGATGGAATGGGGTGGGATGAGATGAGGTGGGGTGGGATGAGATGAGGTGGGGTGGGATGGGATGGCATGAGGTGGGGTGGGATGGGATGGGGTGGGGTGGGATGTTATGGGAGGAGGTGAAGTGGGATGAGGTGGGATGGGATGAGATGGGATGGGATGGGGTGGGATGGGATGAGATGGGGTGAGGTGGGGTGGAATGGGATGGCATGAGGTGGGGTGGGTGGGATGGGATTGCATGAGGTGGGGTGGGGTGGGGTGGGATGGGATGAGATGGGATGGGGTGGGATGGGATGAGGTGGGATGGGATGAGATGGGATGGGGTGGGGTGGGGTGGGATGGGATGGGATGAGATGGAATGGGATGGAATGGGATGGGGTGAGGTGGGGTGGGATGAGGTGGGATGAGATGGGGTGGGGTGGGGTGGGATGGGATGAGATGGGATGGGATGGGGTGGGATGGGATGAGGTGGGGTGGGATGAAATGGGGTGGGATGAGGTGGGGTGGGATGAGGTGGGGTGGGATGGGATGGCATGAGGTAGGGGGGGATGGGGTGGGATGGGATGGGATGAGATGGGATGGGGTGGGGTGGGGTGGGATGGGATGGGATGGAATGGGATGGGGTGAGGTGGGGTGGGATGAGGTGGGATGAGATGGGGTGGGGTGGGGTGGGATGGCATGAGGTGGGGTAGGATGGGATGAGATGGGATGGGGTGGGATGGGATGAGGTGAGGTGGGGTGGGATGAAATGGGGTGGGATGAGGTGGGATGGGATGAGATGGGATGTGGTGGGATGGGATGAGGTGGGATGGGATGGGATGAGATGGGATGGGGTGGGATAGGATGGGATGAGATGGGATGGGATGGAATGGGATGGGGTGGGGTGGGATGGGATGAAATGGGGTGGGATGAGATGAGGTGGGGTGGGATGAGATGAGGTGGGGTGGGATGGGATGGGAGGAGGTGGGGTGGGATGAGGTGGAGTGGGATGAGGTGGGATTGGATGGGGTGGGATGAGGTGGAGTGGGATGAGGTGGGATTGGATGGGGTGGGATGGGATGAGATGGGGTGGGATGAGATAGGGTGGGGTGGGATGGGATGGGAGGAGGTGGAGTGGGATGAGGTGGGATGGGATGAGATGGGATGGGATGGGGTGGGATGGGATGAGATGGGGTGAGGTGGGGTGGAATGGGATGGCATGAGGTGGGGTGGGTGGGATGGGATGGCATGAGGTGGGGTGGGGTGGGATGGGATGAGATGGGATGGGGTGGGATGGGATGAGGTGGGATGGGATGAGGTGGGATGGGATGAGATGGGATGGGGTGGGGTGGGATGGGATGGGATGGGATGAGATGGAATGGGATGGAATGGGATGGGATGGGGTGAGGTGGGGTGGGATGAGGTGGGATGAGATGGGGTGGGGTGGGATGGGATGAGATGGGATGGGGTGGGGTGGGGTGGGATGGGATGAGATGGAATGGGATGGGGTGAGGTGGGATGAGATGGGGTGGGGTGGGATGGCATGAGGTGGGGTGGGATGGGATGGGATGGGATGAGGTGAGGTGGGGTGGGATGAAATGGGGTGGGATGAGGTGGGGTGGGATGGGATGGCATGAGGTGGGGTGGGATGGGATGGGGTGGGATGAGGTGGGGTGGGATGAGGTGGGATGAGATGGGATGGGATGGCATGAGGTGGGATGGGATGGGGTGGGATAGGATGAGGTGGGATGAGATGGGGTGGGATGGCATGAGGTGGGTTGGGATGGGATGAGGTGGGATGGGATGGGGTGGCATGAGGTGGGTGGGATGGGATGAGATGGGGTGTGGTGAGATGAGGTGGGGTGGGATGAGATGGGGTGGGATGAGGTGGGGTGGGATGGGATGGCATGAGGTGGGATGGGATGGGGTGGGATGAGGTGAGGTGGAGTGGGATGACATGGGGTGGGGTGGGATGGGATGGCATGAGGTGGGGTGGGATGGGATCTGATGGCATGAGGTGGGGTGGAATGGGATGGGATTGGTGTGTGTGGAAGTCCTGCAGATCTCACTCATGGCCAATAGAGTAAGTGTCCCTGCTCCAACCCCTGTATCCATCTGTTACTGTGTGTGTTCTTCCACAGACCTGCTCGGTGATAAGACTCTCCACTGCTAACTCCCCCCCCACCTCCTGTTCACTGCATTGCCAGATGCTTCTTTCTTTGTAGTGTACGAGGGGCGCTTGTACCTGCAAGGGAAGCTTGGGTAACAATGGCAACAAAAGCCTGGTTGCCCTTGTGTAAAATGGCGCCGGGCGTCGCCGCGCATTGCGTCATTTCCGGTTTTGAAATAACGCGATGCTACGGCCCAGCCCACACCTATTGCCTCCTGGGATTGATAAAAAACATCTCCCAGGAGGCATAGCGGACGGGGTGACGCGCTCAGGCCGCGGCCGGAAGCAGGAAGTAAAGAAGAAAATTAACAATAAAACCGTGAGTTTAAAAAAAAAAAAAAAAAAAATCTGCCAAATGTGTTTAAGGGGACAGAGAAGCAGGGGATGCAAAGGACTTCAAAAAGAGGGTGGAGCTCCACTTTAAAGCTTGTGAACTTGATGGCCTATAGAATTGAAGTCAATAGTGGAATTCTTATTATTCAATTATGACCGTGTTTTGGGCTAATAGCCAAGCTATTGTGAAACAATAGACAAGATAAACTGGCTACTGCTAAGCGAGACATGTAGAATGCCAAAACTAGAAAGAATACATTTTGTCATGGGGGTAGAGGACATTTTCATGTGGCTTTGAGGTTTAAATTACAGGCATGAGGCATGCCTTAAAGCTGTACGTGGATTTTTGGAGCAAAAACACACTTTTCAAGGACAAGCAAGAAAATACTTCAGCGGCACATATTTGGCTGTGAGAATGGATGTTGTTCCTATATAATGAGCTTGGCTTGCATACAGCAGCACACCGATCTGATGAATTTCAGTTAAAAATTCAGGTAGTTTTAGCACATTTTTTCATCTGGTGATACTAAGCCTGTTCTAAATGGAAAAAGTAGCAGCCACAACAGATCTAAAAAAATGTTGTATAGTGTCTTCTTAAAAAAGGACAGGTTATAAGTGAGTTTTGCCTTCCTATATGACTCTAAAATGATGCAAAACCTACTTGAAGTTGGTCAAATGTTTGTCAGAAAGAGGTCAACTTCAGGTCAAATGCACCTATCAATAAATTCTGAATGGTTCTTGATTATAGGTTATTGGCGCTACCTCCAACCAATTATTTTCAACAAAACTGTTTAATTTCTCAGAGCCTTTATATCAATCACCTTGACCTGTCCCCAAGGATTATGTGAATTAAGCCCGTATTCAGTGTTATATCTCAGCTACATCCCATTTGTCCGACACCTAAAACTCCACAAAGGTGGTTCCACACCACTTTATATCACCTCTACTAGGTGAACTAGTGTCACTTATTTTTTGTGTTATTTTACATATAATTTCATTAATAGCCAGGACATTCAAATCAAAAACATATATAAAAAGTGATTAATTACATTATATGACTAATCAGACCTCTAATACCAAAACCAAGAAGCCTAAGACCAAAGTCAAAAAACAAAAAACCCCAAAAAAACAAAAAAACTTCCAACTGACTCGCAGTACAAAGGCCCCTCCCTAAAATAGGGAAGAAAACCTGCCTGCAATTTTCATACAAATCACTTGTGTCAATTAATAAATTCACTAAATCCCCCTACATTAATTGATGTGAAAGAAAAAAGAGATTTCCTCATACAATACAAAAAAATAAAAATAAAAAAATGTGAAAAATACGATTACATCCAATAATATATACACCGATCCAAAAGCTTGTAAGGATGTGAAAAAGTCAATGAAAACAAAACAATATATATATCATAAAAATATCGTAAAAATAAAAATAAAAATATTTCAGTCCACAGTGAATCTTCTATCAGATATATCAATGTGCAATTGTGCCTCTTCAGAATACAGGAAAGGTGACTTTCGTGAGAGTGCCTGCGCTTTATTGGTGACTTTCGTGCTTGTTCCCCCTCAAGGATCCCCACTCACCAGATCCATTCACCCCCTAAGGGGTTATACGCCTTTAATCTGTACCCCGTTTGTCCGGAAATTCCACCATCCAGTTGTGTCTTCAGTAGATCCTTCTCAGGGTTTTATTGAAGGTGCAGGTGAGTCCTTATATCCACTAATGATTCCTCAAAGGAAAGAAAATTCCCTCATGGTGTAGTATTTTTTTTTTGATTATAATTAGGGAAGAGAGGGGAGAACAGTCTGATATTCTTCTTTAGAACAGGTATTTTTAGTTATGTAGAAATAGTAGGAGACTAATAGTCACTTAAAAATACTTTATTACCAAAAAACTTTTCTTACAACGCTCCATGCAAGAAAGGGTTTCTTTATGCAAGATGCAGTCTAAAAAACCCACATCAGCATACAGCACCGTATATATATTTATGTTATACGGCTCACAAAAATGCAACAACCCTTTTCAACAAGAAAAAAGGGGAAATGTATTTATTAAAAAAGAAACAACAAAACAAAAGTACAGCACTGATTCCGGAATATGTAAAAAATTATACCAAAAATCCACAAATTATAAAAATAAAAAATAAAAAGTAAAAATAAAAATAAAAATCAAAAATCACCTACAGCCCTTTCCATACGTCCACAGGACGGCTGCACTCAGTCCTAGAAAGCCCTATTTCCCCAGTACTACAGTCCCCTTTCCCCAGTGGGGTTAAGTGATGGTCTCCTCAGGGGGCCGTTTGCCAGGCTTAAATAGGCTGTTGATGGGGCTACGTAGGGGAAAGACCAAAAACAAAAAGAAAGAAACTTATTGATGCTAAAAATATAAAAAGGTTGTTGGGCTCGCTTCCACTATCCTCAGCCCAAGTATTCAGCTAGCCGGTCCGCCACAGAACAATTCCCTTGAACGCGCGGCGTGCGTTCCAGGCTGCGTTCCAACGGGTCTGGCGCACCGGAAGTGACGTGTGTGCGTAATGACGCTGTACGCATTTCGTCAGAGACGTCCTCAGCAGCAATACCACGCACACTACCACCTCCGTCCTTAAAGGTGGCCACTCCTCCCATCCCAATAGGCGATCTGGGTGGGGATTATGAGTTTGTTTGTTTTCTGTCTACGTTAGCCGTGCCGCTCTTGTAAATAGGAAATCCATACTAAAAACCTCTCAACTGATACCTTTGCTATATGGTAATACTTATGGTGATACAACTTAACCCATTGTGCATTATCTTATTCAAAAAGCACTTTAGAAATAGAGGGGAGAGACCCGGAGCTTTCTATTTAATACTTCTGGTTCCGGGATACTTTATGTTAATCCTATAATATTACACAGACGCATGTGTTTTTATTTATGGTTAAGCTTACATAATTCCACAAACCTATTAAAAATCTATTAAGAATCTATTTCGAAAACTGTTTGAGCGTCCACCACGGAGAATATTTTCCTTATTTGCCTACATCTGGTATCTAGCGGAAAAAATCCGAATGATACATACCAGATCTTACCTTGTAAAGTTATCACCGGGATTCATTCAAAGGGATATAATTATTTTAGAAGCATACTTTTCCCCAGATATTTGAGGTCTTTTACCAACCTCAAGTTCATGTCTTCCTCATCTTCCCTATCAGATATTACCCTGTAAAACTCCCAGTAGGTAAAACTTTTTTATTTATTTATACCAAGGCCAAAGGCAAAAATAAATCATTTTGTTTTAATATTACGGTTCCCTAAATTCCTTCCTTAAGTGCTATTTGAAATATGCTCCCTTTGCAGAATTTCTTAAAGGGTCATCGTCAACTTATTTACCTTTAATTCAAATAATGTAATCTTAGGGCTATGTTTAACTATACCCAAGCCAAGTCCAATTAGTTTCCCGACTGACCATATTAGACCTTTTTTTTTTTTTTTTTGGTTTGTTTTCTCATGTAAATAAGATTTCTATCCACGTCTGTATATCCATTTCCAGATTTCTTCCCAATCTTTATGTCCATACGCATACATACATGCATCTATGGCTGGAATACAGACCCGGATATTATCTATTTAAAATTAAACATGAGGTCAATATGCAAATCCAGATATTATCTCGTAAAGGTAATCTACTGATGGGAAAGGGTTTTTCTTCTTTTTTATCCATCATATGGAGAAACCCCCCCCCCCCATGCGCATATATGAATACCTCCCAGGCTTTTTGATCGAAAAAATTATAAATATCCTCACTTTCATGGGTTTGCTATAAAACAATTGAGGTCTATATCAATATTAAGCCCTTTAGGGGCCAGAGTGTTTAATTTATATATCCAGCTGGTCTCATTCTGTGATATGCGAGTTGTCATATTCCCTCCTCTCCAATTTTCCTTTATATGGTCAATTCCATAGAATGTCATTTTGGAGGGATCCCTTTGATGGAACAGATCGAAATGTCTGGATACATTGTGATTAGGGAACCCCTTCTTGATGTTATTGACATGCTCTCGTATTCTAATATATAGTGATCTGGTGGTCCTGCCCACATATTGCAGATTACAGGGGCATTCCAACACATATGTGACGTGTGTGCTCCGGCATGTGATCTTATACATCTTATGCATCTTATTTACATGAGAAAACAAACCAAAAAAAAAAAAAAAAAGGTCTAATATGGTCAGTCGGGAAACTAATTGGACTTGGCTTGGGTATAGTTAAACATAGCCCTAAGATTACATTATTTGAATTAAAGGTAAATAAGTTGACGATGACCCTTTAAGAAATTCTGCAAAAGGAGCATATTTCAAATAGCACTTAAGGAAGGAATTTAGGGAACCGTAATATTAAAACAAAATGATTTATTTTTGCCTTTGGCCTTGGTATAAATAAATAAAAAAGTTTTACCTACTGGGAGTTTTACAGGGTAATATCTGATAGGGAAGATGAGGAAGACATGAACTTGAGGTTGGTAAAAGACCTCAAATATCTGGGGAAAAGTATGCTTCTAAAATAATTATATCCCTTTGAATGAATCCCGGTGATAACTTTACAAGGTAATATCTGGTATGTATCATTCGTATTTTTTCCGATAGATACCAGATGTAGGCAAATAAGGAAAATATTCTCCGTGGTGGACGCTCAAACAGTTTTCGAAATAGATTCTTAATAGATTTTTAATAGGTTTGTGGAATTATGTGAGCTTAACCATAAATAAAAACACATGCGTCTGTGTAATATTATAGGATTAACATAAAGTATCCCGGAACCAGAAGTATTAAATAGAAAGCTCCGGGTCTCTCCCCTCTATTTCTAAAGTGCTTTTTGAATAAGATAATGCACAATGGGTTAAGTTGTATCACCATAAGTATTACCATATAGCAAAGGTATCAGTTGAGAGGTTTTTAGTATGGATTTCCTATTTACAAGAGCGGCATGGCTAACGTAGACAGAAAACAAACAAACTCATAATCCCCACCCAGATCGCCTATTGGCTGAGGTCTGTGAATGGGAGGAGTGGCCACCTTTAAGGACGGAGGTGGTAGTGTGCGTGGTATCGCTGCTGAGGACGTCTCTGACGAAACGTGTACAGCGTCATTACGCACACACGTCACTTCCGGTGCGCCAGACCCGTTGGAACGCAGCCTGGAACGCACGCCGCGCGTTCAAGGGAATTGTTCTGTGGTGGACCGGCTAGCTGAATACTTGGGCTGAGGATAGTGGAAGCGAGCCCAACAACCTTTTTATATTTTTAGCATCAATAAGTTTCTTTCTTTTTGTTTTTGGTCTTTCCCCTACGTAGCCCCATCAACAGCCTATTTAAGCCTGGCAAACGGCCCCCTGAGGAGACCATCACTTAACCCCACTGGGGAAAGGGGACTGTAGTACTGGGGAAATAGGGCTTTCTAGGACTGAGTGCAGCCGTCCTGTGGACGTATGGAAAGGGCTGTAGGTGATTTTTGATTTTTATTTTTATTTTTACTTTTTATTTTTTATTTTTATAATTTGTGGATTTTTGGTATAATTTTTTACATATTCCGGAATCAGTGCTGTACTTTTGTTTTGTTGTTTCTTTTTTAATAAATACATTTCCCCTTTTTTCTTGTTGAAAAGGGTTGTTGCATTTTTGTGAGCCGTATAACATAAATATATATACGGTGCTGTATGCTGATGTGGGTTTTTTAGACTGCATCTTGCATAAAGAAACCCTTTCTTGCATGGAGCGTTGTAAGAAAAGTTTTTTGGTAATAAAGTATTTTTAAGTGACTATTAGTCTCCTACTATTTCTACATAACTAAAAATACCTGTTCTAAAGAAGAATATCAGACTGTTCTCCCCTCTCTTCCCTAATTATAATCAAAAAAAAAAATACTACACCATGAGGGAATTTTCTTTCCTTTGAGGAACCATTAGTGGATATAAGGACTCACCTGCACCTTCAATAAAACCCTGAGAAGGATCTACTGAAGACACAACTGGATGGTGGAATTTCCGGACAAACGGGGTACAGATTAAAGGCGTATAACCCCTTAGGGGGTGAATGGATCTGGTGAGTGGGGATCCTTGAGGGGGAACAAGCACGAAAGTCACCAATAAAGCGCAGGCACTCTCACGAAAGTCACCTTTCCTGTATTCTGAAGAGGCACAATTGCACATTGATATATCTGATAGAAGATTCACTGTGGACTGAAATATTTTTATTTTTATTTTTACGATATTTTTATGATATATATATATTGTTTTGTTTTCATTGACTTTTTCACATCCTTACAAGCTTTTGGATCGGTGTATATATTATTGGATGTAATCGTATTTCTCACATTTTTTTTATTTTTATTTTTTTGTATTGTATGAGGAAATCTCTTTTTTCTTTCACATCAATTAATGTAGGGGGATTTAGTGAATTTATTAATTAGCACAAGTGATTTGTATGAAAATTGCAGGCAGGTTTTCTTCCCTATTTTAGGGAGGGGCCTTTGTACTGCGAGTCAGTTGGAAGTTTTTTTGTTTTTTTGGGGTTTTTTGTTTTTTGACTTTGGTCTTAGGCTTCTTGGTTTTGGTATTAGAGGTCTGATTAGTCATATAATGTAATTAATCACTTTTTATATATGTTTTTGATTTGAATGTCCTGGCTATTAATGAAATTATATGTAAAATAACACAAAAAATAAGTGACACTAGTTCACCTAGTAGAGGTGATATAAAGTGGTGTGGAACCACCTTTGTGGAGTTTTAGGTGTCGGACAAATGGGATGTAGCTGAGATATAACACTGAATACGGGCTTAATTCACATAATCCTTGGGGACAGGTCAAGGTGATTGATATAAAGGCTCTGAGAAATTAAACAGTTTTGTTGAAAATAATTGGTTGGAGGTAGCGCCAATAACCTATAATCAAGAACCATTCCATTAACGCAGGTTGTTTAATGCAGCCTGTGTACATTAGGGAGGCAGCAACCTCATAAAGCGAAGAGGACTTCCATTAAACTTTCTAAACTAATAGGGTTAAAATCAGATAAAAGAATTTAAACCAATAAAAAATTACATAGAGTACAAGGCTGCAGGTATAGACTAATACTTATACATATTCCTGCTGATCAGGACCCATTCCATAAGCGCGGCTTTACTTGTATATTTATTTTAATAAATTCTGAATGATCTCAGACACAAATCCAAAGCTCATTGGCACATTCCCTAAAAGCATGTACTGTATAGCTTGATAAAAATTGGCCAGTGGAAAAACAGTTTGTTGGAATAGTTTGAGCTCTTTTTATTTCAATACCACTCTGCATCATTTTAAAAAGTCAAAGCGCATCGGTGCTCCAATACATGCCCAGCAATAGAAAACCAGTAACATAATCTGAAAATGTTGAATGAAGGAAAAAATGCAATAAATAAACAAAAAGGCAGCAGAGAGGAGAGGCCAAGAAGCTAACAAGTGCACTTGTTGAAGAACACATTGAGGCTCAAAAAGATAAGTTGTCCGGAAATGCAATATATAGCATATCACATTATCTCTCCCTACACAGAGTTGTCAGAGTTGCTACACAGCGAGGTAACTTGTTTATCCATTCTCTCAAATTATTGGCTTTTGCGACTCAGCTGACAGAGAGTAAATCTCATGCACTGCTTTATGGATTTCTTCCTTTCTGGTGAAGAACTTCGTTTTTGGCCAAGAGTGCAAGATTCAAAACATCAGTGAAACCTAGGGAATTACTACAAACCCACGGTTGAGTAGGGTTGCTGCCTCATCCCTTTAAACATATGAATTACACAGGTTCTAAGGCTAATTTAATGCAGATAAGGCACCAAGTGAGTTTAATTACCACCTTAACTACTTGCTTACCGGGCACTTAAACCCCCTTCCTGCCCAGACCAATTTTCAGCTTTCAGCGCTGATGCAAATGAAATTTTTATCATTTTTTTCCCACAAATAGAGCTTTCTTTTGGTGGTATTTAATTACAGCTGGGAGTTTTATTTTTTGCTAAACAAACAAAAAAAATGTAAAAAATAAATAAATCATGTTTAATAGTTTGTTATAAAATTTTGCAAATAGTTCATTTTTCTCCTTCATTGAAATGCGCTGATGAGGCGGCACTGGTGGGCACTGATAGACTGCACTGGTGGGCACTGATAGGCATGGTTAAGGTGGCACCGATAGGCACAGATAAGGCGGTTCTGATAGGCACAGATAAGGCAGCACTGATGGGCACAGATAAGGTGGCACTGATGGGCAAAGATGGGCACAGATAAGATGGCACGGATGGGTGGCACAGATGGGTGGCACGGATGGGCACGGATAGGTACCACTGATAGATGGGAATGATGGGCACTGATAGGTGGCTCTGATAGGTGGCACTGCTGGGCACTGATGGGCAGCACTGCTAGGCACTGATGGGCACTGGTAGATGGCAGTGATGGGCACGGATATGTGGCATATGAGGTGCAGCACTGTTGTTGAGGCAGATTGTGGGCACTGATAGGTGGCACTGTGGGCACTGATAGGTGGCACTATGGGCACTGATGGGCGGCACTATGGGCACTAATGGGTGCCACTATGGGCACTAAGGGGTGGTACTGATGGGTGGCACTTTTACTATATGTATGTTGCACTGGCAGGGGGCAGGTTGGTACTGATGACTTGGCCGTGATCGGGACTGAAGTCCCTCTCACGGCCGCCGGTGATCGGCTTTTTTTTTTCTCCTCGCGCTGTCAACGCGAGGAGGAAAATAGCCGATTGCCGTCTCTGTTGTGATCACATGATCAGCTGTCATTGGCTGACAGCTGATCATGTGGTAAGGGGTCGGGATCAACCCCTTGCTTCGATCTGTGATCAGACGAGTCTCATAGACTCGCTGATCACAGAGCGTAGACGTCGTCCCGGCAAAGCAGGTCTGCGCTGTAGCCGTCATTCGGCTATAGCGCGGATCCCTAGTGGTTAATCGGCCACAGAACCTGTGTAATTAATATGTATTTGGATTTAAAGGGATGAGGTGACAACTCTATGGTAGAGGAAATCTCAAACCGCATCCCTGATTACATTTTCACTCATACAGTAGGGTCATTTGTGGAGGAAAAAACATTTGACCTTCCAGTATGTTTTTGGGTTGTGATAAGAAAGCTATGTACCTGGAGGAATCCAGCTCAAACACATGACAAATGCATTGCATGCAGATAATGTCCTGAACCCAGAACCCTACAGCTGCAAATCAAGAGTACTAACCACTACAATGCTTTTGATCTTCCTTAAGTTTGTATTTTTATCGCCATTTGTGCAGCAGTATTTCCTTTGGTAACTTAATTTATTAAAGTTTCTTAAGGAATAATTGCCTGCTGTTCTTAGCAATTAAATTTGTGTTTTCAGTCCTCTGTACTACACTGGGAAGAATTAATGAGAAAAAAAAGATAATTTATAATGGGCAAATAAAAAGTTTTTATTTTAATCATTTGTGAGAAATAAGACTTGCTGTGATAATTTCTCCTACTTTTTCTGCATTTGCTGGCATACAATGAGAGCCAGACCTTTGCCTAGGAGAATTAGCCGGTCTATTAATGCATGCTCACAAGGCAGGGAATGTGGCTAGAAATGGTGTGCTTTTTCTTCCCGCACCAGAATATAAAGTATTGAAGCTATTTTGGCCTTTTGCTAAAGTATATTTTGTGTGTGTGTGTGTGTGTGTGTGTGTGTGTGTGTGTGTGTGTGTGTGTGTGTGTGTGTGTGTGTGTGTGTGTGTGTGTATATATATATATTGTAGATCTCTATATCCTACTTCTGTATAAAAAATAACAATTGTTGATGAACAACGCATATATCTCTATAGTGTGTACTTATCCTAAGAAGAAGCATTACATGTTATTTTGTTTACTGCTTCATTACTCTGCTATCAGTATGAGTCACTTCTGACAAGTTTTTTGGACACCAAGAGAAAAAAAGGTAACACTGGAGGGAGCACCAGTTGATTGACATCCTCAGCTTTGTTCCTGTGTGCTGTATGAAGGGGATTGTGTCCCTTTCCTCCAGTTAGCTCTCAGAGCTCTTCTCTCTGAGCTCTGTGGAGTGTGACTTCAACTTCCTTCCCGCTTTTATCTGATAGCTTTACAAATTTCTGCAATTTGTACAGATGTAGAGAAGAGAAGACTGCAGATAAACAGGTGCAACTTATGTAGTTGGATAGGTTTCATCTCTGTGTATCACTTGAGGCTTTGTACAATTGTAGAGAAAAGACTGCAGATAAACAGGTGCAACTTATGTAGTTGGATATGTTTCATCTCTGTGTATCACTTGAGGCCAGTCCCTTTACTAGGTATATATAAGGCTGCATTTACACATGGGTGTTTTGAATAATGGGCAGAATAACCACAATTTTGCCCAAAATTTCATTAATTTGAATGGCACCTAAAAACGCGGTGTGTTCTGCTACTGCAATCATGGCAAACCGCATCACATGAAGCATGTCGCCCAAAAGAAGCTCCTGAACTCTTTTTTGGTGACAAGCTTCACGTGATGTAGTTTTCAGCGATTGCAGTGTGACTTTTTACACGAGAATCGTGACAGAAGCCCAATGTATTTTTAGGTGCCATTCAAATAAACGGCCTCTGAAATGTGCGTTGTGTGATTTGTCATTCACACCTTGGCGTTTTGGAATCATGGCTATTTTGCCTGCGATTCAAAATGCCCATGTGTGAACGCAGTTTAAGGGATTACAACCACTTTAATGAGAAATACCAAACATGATTTGTCAGAAGGCACTATGATATTTTCAGAGAGCACAATAAACCATTGCCCATAAAACCAATTTGACACTCACTGCAAAGCATCCCATTCTACCAAAAAGACCAAATAATATAAAATCTAAAATGTATTCTGTGAGATCATTTTGATGTGTCTAACAATATACACCAGTTTGGCCTTGGGTGTTACTGTAGTAGGAGCTTCACTACATCAGCTTGTCGCTGGGAAGAGAGGCCACCTGCCCCAGCTCTCTAGAACTCCAGAGTTGGTGCCGCTTCAAAGCATAGGATGGTAACACTCTGCCTGGATGCCAGTGCTTCTGCTGGGGACCCCACATCATCCACTCTGGATAACTGTTGGAGAGAGAGACCAGCTTCCTCCATTCCCAGATGGTGGATCTGCCGCTGGGGAGGAAGGATGACCACCTTCTCTCCCAAACTGTGTATCTGTCGCTGTGGACATGAGCCAGCTGCTCCATCCCCTGTACCCTTATCTTACTGCTGGACAGATTTGTTCCTCCATCTAAGCTCATCCTGTGCAGAAACAGGTTAATCAAGATGAGTAAGCATTTCCTTATGACCTCCTCTTTCTAATGAATGGCTACTCATTAAACAATTAGAGCCTGCAGCTGATCTTCTTCACCAGCAAGAATTTTCCAGTCCACACTACCCGTTTTCTTGGGTGATGGATGCACAGTCCCGGGTGTCTTTTCTACAGACGGTTGCCCACTATCATCCTAGCCTGCATTGACTTTTTTACACTCCCTCACACTCGATAGAGCTGTTGTGAGTTGGATGTTTATGCACTTTTATATCATACTTTAGTTCTGGATCACTCCAGTTTTTTTTTTTTTTTTCATCCTCTAGCACACATGCGCTTTTATTTTTTATTTTTTTCCATAAAAGTTTTTATTTTTCATAAAAGGAAAAGGAAAATACAAATTGCATTTCAGAGTATGCCAGAGTTACAATCAAATAGGTCACATGCGCTTTATTATGTTGATGTATAAGGTGTATGCACTTTTATGAGTATATTCATTCATGTTAATATTTGCACATTCTTGCATTAGTGTCATTCACTTATTTTTTACACCATTTTGTTTGTATTTTGCTTACATGCACATCTTTCAGCGCTGCACTTTTTTTTACACATAGTTAGCTTTGTTTAACCATTTAATTAATTTACTGTTTAATTAGGATTATTGTTAGCTACGTTAATTATATACCTGTTTACAGTTTGTATTGTTAGGGTAATATGATCACAATGGGAATATCCTCCTGTGGGGTACAAAGCATGTGTCTGAGTTTTAATAAACAGTCATTCCTTTGGAGTTTACCTCAACACCTTGTCTGTGTACAATGCTTGGGCTAAAGGCTGGTACTAGCTCTCAGTCTGTGTGGAATGGGAGGGCAGGGGGCTTCCTGCAGTCTGGGACATTCAAACCATCACCGGGATCCGAGGTCGGGATAGCAGAAAATGAGTGATAGAGATACCAGCCACCGTGGAAGACTTGCTTGGCTGACATTCCTTCTGGCTCCAGATCCTGCTTGCTGTTCTACTATGCTCATCTTTGGCTCCCTGATGTTTTGGCTTGTTTGACTATCCATTCTGGTTCCTGAACTCTATAGGGTTATGGAGTAAGGGCACCACTATAGGGTTATGGTGTAAGGACAGCTCCAACACCCAAAGATCAAATTTTCTTCACCTGTTTGACAGGTGCATATTATTAAAATTTTTGACAGCAAGGCCAATTCTTGCTTTCATCAAGAGTAGAGGGTTATGGTGTGAAGGCACCATGGACACACAAAGCCATTGTTTACAAAATAAAGAAAGCATTGCAGGGAAATTTTTATTTTTGTTGGTTTTATAAATGCAATTATTGCTGCAGCAGCTTCTATACACAGTACAAATGTGCCACTCTACAGGTAGACTAGGGTGACTCCCCAGACACTATATCCAGAGGAATTATTCATTTTCATTTTTACTGCTAATTCTCATGTTTATGCCTTCACTTTAAGCATCAGTAAACCACTGTTCATTTAAAAATTATGTTTTTACAATTTTTTATTTCATTGATACATGTCCGCCCAGGGCAGTACCCGGACCCCCATAACCACTGTATGCCCAATTACTTGCATATGATAATTTTTGATTTTTCCAGTTCAGGTCCCATAGACTTCAATGGGGTTTGTTATTCAGTTCTAAACTTTGTGATGTTCTAAAGCTCTGGTGCAAACTGAACAGGGTATTATTTGGCCCATCCCTATTACTTACCACTTTTTTAATAATAAAATACATGGTTTGAGGATAGTGATGGACGAACTTCCGACGGGACGTTTCGTGAACGCAAACCGTGAACGCGGCCAAAAGTTGACTTTAATGGCAGGAGAGCCTTAAAAACCTACAGGTCATATTTTCAGCCACAAAATACTTACTAGATGTGCACACATAGTCCCACCACATGGACACTGACATAACAAAAGTATTAAATGAATCTGGGATCGACAACGGCAAGCATTATTTTTTTATCTGTGAAATTTTGACAATTCAGGAGCACACGAAGGCCATGGAGGAGAGGAAAGGTCAGGACAGGCTATGAAGATGGTGCAGGGGATGATCACCCGAACCGTGATAGAGAGCATTGACACCAGCACAGTGATAGAGAGCACTGACACCAGCACCAAGATAGAGAGCACTGACACCACACCGGCACCGTGATAGAGAGCACTGAGACCACACCAGCACCATGATAGAGAGCACTGACACCAGCACTGTGATAGAGAGCACTGACACCAGCACCAAGTTAGAGAGCACTGACACAAACTAGCACCGTGATAGAGAGCACTGAGACCACACCAGCACCGTGATAGAGGGCACTGACACCAGCACCGACATAGAGGGTACTGACACCAGCACCAAGATAGAGAGCACTGACACCAGCACCGAGATGGAGAGCACTGACACCAGCACCGAGTTAGAGAGCACTGACACCACACCAGCACCATGATAGAGAGCACTGAGACCACACCAGCACCGAGATAAAGAGCACTGACACCACACCAGCACCGTGATAGAGAGCACTGACATCAGCATCGAGATAGAGAGCACTGTCACCACACCTGCACCGTGATAGAGAGCACTGAGACCACATCAGCACCGAGATAGAGAGCACTGACACCACACCAGCACAGAGATAGAGAGCACTGACACCAGCACCGAGTTAGGGAGCACTGACACCACACCAGCACCGTGATAGAGAGCACTGACACCAGCACAGAGATAGAGAGCACTGACACCACACCAGCACAGTGATAGAGAGCACTGACACCAGCACCGTGATAGAGAGCACTGACACCAGCACCATGATAGAGAGCACTGACACCAGCACCGAGATAGAGAGATCTGAGACCACACCAGCACCGAGATCGAGAGCACTGACACCACACCAGCACCGAGATAGAGAGAGAGCACTGACACCAGCACTGAGATAGAGAGCACTGACAGAAGCACTGATACCAGCAGCTCGCTGCCGGACCCAAAAATATGACACCGCTCAACCTCTTCAAACAGGAGGGTACGGGCATATAGTACAGTGTGCTTTTTTTGTACAAGGAAGTGAGCCAAAGGTAGAAAAAAGGTCAGTGTGCTCGATTAAATAAATAGTTTATAGAGTTATGCATATACATGGTCTACTGGTCACATGTGTTGAATTCCTCTGAGATCCATGCCTCATTCATTTTTATAAATGTCATGTAGTCAACACTGTCGTGAGCTAGGCGAGTGCGCTTATCGGTCACGATCCCCCCTGCTGCGCTGAACGTCCTTTCGGACAGGACACTGGACGAGGGGCAAGCCAACAGTTCCATTGCAAATTGGCCAAGCTCTGGCCAGAGGTCAAGCCTGCCCACCCAGTAGTCCAGGGGTTCATCACTCCTCAGAGCGTCCACATCGGCCATAACCTGATGTAGTCGGACACCTGTCAGTCTAGGCATTCCCTGATGCTGGATCCAGGTGACACCTGTCAATGGGTCGGCTGAAAAAATGACCTCATATCAGAAGTCACCAACACATCTTCAAACCGCCCTCTTCTTGCAGGCGCTGTTGGATTGGTACCCGCAACTCTTTCTCTGGGAGTGGGAATTTCTCCTCTGCCAGTGCCCGCAAAAGCAGAATGCAGCAGTTGTCGAAGTAAGGTCTGTAAGTGCTCTATTCTGACAGCCCTCTGTGATGGTGGTAACATTTCTGCCATTTTGCACCAGGGGTCTAAGTACGTTACCGCCCAGTACTGGTCCTTGACCCTTATGTTTTTTATACGGGGGTCCCTGTTAAAACACTGGAGCATGAAGGCCCCCATTTGCACTAAACTGGAAGCGGTGTGGTGGCCTGGCTCCTGCTCATCATCCAGAATAATGTCGTCCTCCTCGTTCTCCTCTCCCCATCCACGCACAACAACAGGGAACCCAGAAAGGTTTAAAGCATGCTCTTCTTGCTCCTCCTCATCCGCCCCGGCACCATCCTCCTCTGACTACTCTTCAGACTCCTGTTGTTGACTTGTCTCAGATAGAGTAGCCCCCCTGGGAATTCATCCAGCATTGTGACTTCCTCATCTTCCTGCTCCTGCTCCTCCACGGCTTGATCAATGACATGACGCAATGCATGCTTCATAAAGAAGGCATAAGGTACCATGTCACTGATGGCGTCATGGCTGCGACTGACCAGTTTGGTGATCTCATCAAATGGCCACAGAAGTCTGCATGCATCGCGCATGAGCAGCCACTGGCGCGGGGAAAAAAACCAAGCTCCCCAGAACGTGTTCTGCCGCAGAGTTCGTACAGGTAGTCGTTAACTGCACGTTTCTGCTGGAGCAGCCTATCAAGCATATAGAAGGTTGAGTTCCATTGTGTCGGGCAATCGCAAATAAGACGTCTGACCGGTAGATTGTGTCGCCGCTGAACGTCAGCAAGGCGAGCCATGGCCGTCTAAGATCTTCTGAAATGGGCCGAGATTTTCCTTGCCTGCTGCAAGATGTCCTGGACCCCAGGGTATTGGACAACGAATCGATGCACGACCAAGTTTAAGACGTGTGCCATGCATGGCACGTGCATAATTTTGCCCTGTTTCAATGCCCTAAGCATATTGGCACCGTTGTCACACACCACTTTACCAACTGTCAAATTGAGCAGTGTTAGCCACTGATCTGCCTGTGAACGCAAAGCTGAAAGGAGTGCAGGACCAGTGTGGCTCTTGGCTTCCAGGCACAACAGATGCAGCACAGCACGGCAGCATCTCACCTGGCATGTCGAATAGGTTCTGGGGAGCAGTGGAAAAGGAGGAGTCAGCCGAGGAGGAGAGGGAGGAGGATGGAGTAGGAGGAGGAGAAGAAGAGCAAGGCCTGCATGCAATCCGTGGCAGTAAAACCAAATCTACACGGGTTACATACTTGACAGCCGTCAGAAGGTTCACCCAGTGGGCAGTAAAAGTGATATACCTTACCTGCCCGTGTTTGCTAGACCACGTGTCTGTGGTCAGATGTATCTTGGCACCAACACTGTGTGCCAGAGATACATTCACTTGCCGCTGAACATGGCTATATAGCTCTGGGACGCCCTTCTGTGAGAAATACTTCCTTCCTGGGACCTTCCATTGTGGTGTTCCAATGGCCACAAATTTTCGAAAGGCCTCCGAGTCCACCAGTTTATATGGCAGTAGTTGGCAGGCTATCAGTTCTGACAAGCCAGCCGTCAACCATTGGGCAAGAGGGTTATCCGGCGTCATCATTTTTTTATGCTCGAACATTTGGCCCACGGGAGCCTGTCTTTTTCCAGAAAAACGTGAGGATGGCATGATGGAAGGTGGAGTGGAGGACAATTGTGAGGAGAGAGGAGAAGGAGAAGTAGAAGATGAGGCTGAACGGTGAGAGCCTGGAGTGTAGCTTTGTGGGTTCCGTTGCTCCCACTGGGCTTGGTGATGGCAGCTCATGTGCCTTCTTAAGGCAGTCGTCCCTAGGTGAGTGTTGGGCTTACCGTGACTTATGCGTTGATTGCAAAGATTGCAGATGGCAACACTATTGTCAGCAACGGACACGTTAAAAAAAAAACTCACTGCGGAGCTATGTGCCGGTTTCCTGAGCGCACCAGATGTGACCGTACATGGTTGATGCCTCGCTCCTGATACATTAGCAGTCTGCTTTGTCCCTCCTGTGCAATGTAAGTTCTTCCTGCTTCTCCTCCCTATCTGCTGGTTCATATCTCCCTCTGAACTCCCCTCCTCTTCCTCTCTTGTGGGCACCCACGTGACATCACTAGACACGTCATCATCGATGTCACCTTCCCCACCGCTATAATTAGAGATCTTGGAGTAGGCAGCAACACCAGGGACCAACCTCCTCCTTGGGCTGATCTGGGTACTGTCGTCAGACTGCTGAGTGGCGGTTGTTGCTACTTCCTCTTCCTGATCCAATGCCAAGAGTGGCTGGGCATCGGCAATGTCTTGTGATGGATCGGAAAACAATTCATGTGACTCAAGCGGAAGGTATATGGTGGTGGTGGTGTTGGTGGTAGTGTCTTTGGGGGTGCACACAGCAGAGAGTGAAGAGGGTGCAGATCGAGAGGATGAGGAAGGTGCAGAACAGTAAGGCTAAGTGAGCCACTCAACCAAGTCTGGTGCGTCCTTTGATGTAATCACATGCACCTTCTGCAATTTGCCACTTTGGCTTAAGTCTGTTGCTCCTGCCCTACTCCTACCACCCCTGCGGAAGGGCCTGCCTCTTCCTCTGCCTGTCATTTTTTAAATGACCCTGTGACAAAAGTCTCTCGAGAAGTGCAGTATGTATGTGGAAGAAGGTATATAACACCCTGCTTCAATCTACCGTTTTTGGGGGCCACTGGTCTATCACACCAGTTATAATACTTTTTTTTATTGTGTTTGTCACTCTGTGTAGTATCGGTGCAGAACCACTCAGCAGTCACAATGCTGCACTGTGGAAATGCACTATACTATGCTTTCTATATGTGCAAGTATTTTATACATGTATTACACACCTATATACTGCACACCAAATAGTACACCTATACCAGTCCTTAAAAGGACATTTGTGGACCTAGTAGCTAGTGTTTGCAGACTGTCCCTCAGTCTATACACTGATAAAAGACAGCTGCAGAATCGGTCAGCAGTCAAGTATAATATTCTTTCTATATTTGAAAGAAAGTAGATTATATGTGTACAACCCTATATACTGTACACCTATACCAGTCCTTAAAAGGACCTTTGTGGACCTAGTAGCTAGTGATTTGCAGACTGTCCCTCAGTCCCTACACTGACAAAAGAGAGCTGCAGAATCGGACAGCAGTGCACTCAGCAATCACCAGCACCCTATATACTGTACACCTATACCAGTCCTTAAACCTTTGTGGGTCCTTAAACCTTTGTGGGTCCTATACACCTATACCAGTCCTTAAACCTTTGTGGACCTAAAGACAGCTGCAGAATCAGTCAGCAGTGTACTCAGCAATCACCAGCACAGCAGTGCACCAGAACCCTACTGTACACCTATACCAGTCCTTAAAAGGACTTTTGGCTTTAGAAAGGAAGTATGCTACTGGTTGGATCAGCAGATGAAACAAACAAACAACAAAAAAATCATCTAAGGATTAGTAAACTACAATATATTACATTTTTGTTTTGGGATTTAATACTGCTTTAACTATTTGGAAAAATCCAGACTTATGGCATGCCATTGGAAATGTGATTACCTCTGTTTTTTTTTTTTTGTTTTTTTTTTGCAGAAAGTTTAAATTATGTTTTTAAAGTTTGTATCCCTCTAAAGAAATTTGTAAATAATGATGGTAGATTGGAAGCAAATGTAGGACATAATCACATAAATGATAGCAGCGGGAAGCTGCAAAACCTCTGTGCCTGTGGTATTACATTGGATTAGAGGCATTTACTTCTTGCTTCACTATCTTAACCTAGAAACAAAATTTTCCAAAACTAAGAGGCTCCCCAGTGCAGTGATGTCCATTACTGACTGATGACTAATGTTTAATTCTGCCCAGACATTATAGCAACATATCATTTTAAGAAGTAAAAGCCATGTATCTGTGCCTTTTCTTAAAAGTATATTTAGAGTTGTTTTGAATATAACACTTTTTGGCATTGAATATTCTTGTTCAGGTTCTCAGTACTGTATATTGAAAATTACATTTATATTTGTTATTTTGACATGCCATGTTTTTTGTGCTTGGCTTGAGCATGTAGTAAAAACCTACATATCATTATGCACCACATCATCTTGCTGCAAGCTTAAAACTAAAAGCATTCTCTTTATTTTCTCAGAAGGTGGCAGAAAAAAAAAGATATTTCTCCAGCAATAGAGGATGCCGCCTTCTGGCTAAATTACACAGTTACATAGTTACTGTACATAGTCTGGTTGAAAAAGACTCTAGTCCATCCAGTCCAACCAATAAAGTTCAACTAAGTGACATATGATAATGTGAAAAATGACACAAACCAAACGTTTAGTAGACATGTGCACACTGAAATATTTTGTTTCAGAATTTCGTTTTCGTCTGAAAAATTAATTTATTTAGTTACTCCCGAAATTTATTTATTTTTTGTAAATAGTATTTTATTTGATTCAAGCATAACATAACAATAAGGTAGCATTTTCCCTATCAATAATAGCTTTTATCTGTATAACAAGACAGTGAGATGGTGGTTCTTTGTAGGTAGAGCGGATGGAGCTTAAAAACTGTTGCTCTTGAAAAATTTGTGTCTGCTCGTAGTTTGGTTTGAGTTGAGCTTCATATTTAGGGGGGGGGGGGCACATCAGTCAGCTCTGAGGGTGGCTCCCACTTCAGGGCCTCCATCAAACCTCCCTCGGCGCGACGCCCCGGTCCGTGCCCCCTCCTCATCCCTCTGTTTCCATTTTGAACCGCACATCATCAGTGCCATTATTCAGGGCACTCATGTGCGCGTATTGGGCCTCACCACGAGCAGGCATCCTAACTGTTTGCGGACAGCCATCATCAGTCTTGTCTGCATTAATCATTGTAATTAGCAACCGTTGGAAAGAAATAGAAAAGTTGCAGGGGGAAAAAAAGCAGATGACGACAGTGACAAGGGGACAGGGACCCCAGGTTCTGTCATTAGGATGGACTCGGGAAAGGGGGGGGACTGGGATAGGAAGAGGGGGGGGAGTTCAGAGTCTCATCTTTGCGCCCAGAAGGTTTACCTTGCCCGCACCGGACCACTAGCCACTCAGTCATCATGTAGTGGAGGAGGCAGGAACCACCGCACAGTAGCTCAGTGTCTGTGGCCCATGCCCCCCCCCCCCCGATGAGGGGTTGTCATCAACTACTTTTAGCGTCCTACCATGGCCTATAGCTGGGTCTACTATTAGTAATAGAGATTCATCCAGACTTGAGGGGATGTGATTGTGAACAGAGAAGTAATCTGTCCAGAGAGCCCACAGGGCCATGTGCCTTTCTCTAGTACCTTTACAGGTCGCAATCCATTCTTCCGCATCCCTGATCTGATCTGTCCTGCACATCCATTCCCTCCCATTTGGTATCTGCATTTTCTTCCAGAAAATAGGGAATAGCCGTCTTGCGGCGTCTAGTAGGTGAGGAAGTGTATTCTTTTTATAACGACTTATAGGTATGGAAGGGACATGCAGGAGAAAGTAGAGACCGGAGAGACCGGAGAGAGGGGAATATCTATCCCCAGGACTTCCTTCATCTGATTTTTAATGACTTCCCAGTATGGAGTGATTATGGGGCAATCCCACCATATGTGTAGGAGGGTTCCCGGCCTCCAAATCCCCACCAGCACCTATCAGAGCTATTGGGGTACATTTGTGCTAAATTTGCTGGCACTCTGTACCAGCACGATAGTAGTTTGTAATTTGTTTCTTGCATTTTGGAGTCAGCAGAGCTGCAGTGTGTCATCTGATACAGGCATGACAGTTGGGAACTTGTGAATTCCTGCCCTAGATCTCTTTCCCATAGCCGTATATAGGTGGGTTTGGAGGCCGAGGATCCCAACAGTTGGTACAACTCCGACACCATCCGTGGGATTGGTTCATTCGCTATGAATAGGCCTTCGAAAGGCATAAGTGTCACGAGATCTCTTATCAAGCTACTATTTGTTTCGAAAAAGTGGTGCAACTGTCTGTACTTCCAGAAGTTCAATTGTGGTTTCCCGGTCCTGTCTGCTAAGGAGTCGTAGAGTATCAGTTTGCCATTCCGCAGTAGTTTCCTACAACTAGCATTCCTATCATCAACCTATGTACCAAAGAAGCCTGCACTTTCCCCAGGGGGGAACCAAAGGACCCCTCCCAGCAGTGCCAAGAGTGACATGGGCGGGCTAAGCCTCTTATTAGGTTAAGTTTATCCCATGTCCTAAGTGTCAGGAGTGTCAGGGGGAAGGTTCTGTCGGGTGTGGGTGATATAGGACAAGCATTGTTTTAATCATATTTTGTTCTGTATATGTTTGTTTATTAATACACCAGGAGGACATTGTTTAGCCCATTTGTACTTCCTGGTAATATTATGTACATCGTGTAATTTATGAATAAAAATTGTATATTATTGTGTCCATTTGTGTCCGAAGTTGATGGTCATTTAAAATCCCACTCATTCAGGGGGAAGCCTTTTTTTGATAAGTATATAGGGATTGGACCACTTCACCGTTATTTGACCCATTTTCAGTTCTTTTCTCGTTTATAAGGTTCTGTCGGATAGCCCCCGTGCTCTCTCAGGAGCCAGGGTGCATATGCTAGGTTCCTTCCAGCCATAAACGTTTCCATTGTGAGCCAAAGCTTGGTTTGGTCATGAAATCGTCAGTTAAGCAATCTTTGGAGGACTATAGCCTGGTAGTACCTCTGTAGGTCTGGGACCCCTAGGCCACCCAAGGGCTTTGGACGTTTCAGGACTCCAAGAACTATATATGGTTTCTGGGAGTTCCATATGAACTTACTGAACATGTGGGATATGTGATTAAAGACGGTTTTGGGTAGGGATATAGGGAGCATTTGCATATAGAACAGGATTCTGGGTAAGACATTCATTTTGATTACATTCACTCTTCCTAGCTATGTGAATGCGGTTTTCGTCCAGTGTAGCAGGTCTTGTTTAACTTCTGATATCAATTTAGGGTAGTTCGTCGTGTACAGTGTGTCAAAGCTGTCTGTCAATTGTATGCCTAGGTAGCGAAGAGAGTTCTTGGCCCATGTAAAGGGAAATTTTGTTTTCAATATGTCAGTCATGTTCGGGGGAAGTTGTATGGGCAAAATTTCAGACTTTGTGTAGTTGATTTTGAAATTTGTAATTGTCCCGAAGTGTTGGAGTTCTGTCAGTAGGGCTGGCAGCGAGGTCAGGGGGTTTGTCAGGTGGAATATTACATTGTCTGCATATGCAGAAAGCTTATGCTCAACCGTCCCTATCGTCAGGCCAGTTATGTTTGGGTTCACTCTCACTCTACGCAGCAAAGGCTCCAATGCTAGTGCAAAGAGGAGGGGTGACAGTGGACACCCTTGTCTCGTACCATTCCTAATCAGGAATGTGGATGAAAGAGTGTCGTTTACTTTGACCTGTGCTTTGACCTGTACTTTGACCTGTGCTATATAGGGCATGTATCCAATTTAGCATGTTAGAGTCTAGACCCCATGTAGCGAGAATGCAAGTAGGACCAATCAATGCGGTTGAATGCTTTCTCGGCATCCGTGGAGTGAATTAAGTAGGGGGGTGGTGTTCCTGTTTCCTGGCCCAGTGAATGAGCTGAATCGATCATATAGAGTTGTCTCTGGCTTCTCTTCCAGTGATGAAACCCGTTTGGTCTAAGTGGACCACTTGGGGTATAAGGTGTTTTAGTCGGTTTTCTAGGATCTTCGCCAGTATTTTAACTTCAGTGTTTATTAGTGATATGGGACGATAGCTTGACGGGGTGATTGGGTCTTTCCCTTCTTTCGGTATGACCGATATATGCGCTAATAGGGCTTCTGGGGGGATGCAGTTACCCTTTGTCAGGGAATTGAAATATTTGCACATCTGGCTAGCCAGTATCTAGGAGAATTTTTTATAATAAGCCTTAGTGTAGCCATCTGGGCCTGGGCTTTTGCCATTGGGGAGTGCTTTTATAGTGGATAATATCTCCTCAACGTTTATGGGGAATCTAGTTCAGTTTGTTGGTCTTCGGTCAGACCCATTCGTGTGTAGGTATTCTAGTATTTTACTTGTTTTGTCCGCTATGTCTTCTGGGGCC
This sequence comes from Lithobates pipiens, assembly GCF_037356315.1. NCBI lineage: Eukaryota > Metazoa > Chordata > Amphibia > Anura > Ranidae > Lithobates > Lithobates pipiens. Next base: position 187,100,980 of record NW_027507785.1, on the reverse strand, counting down.
ATGTCAGCGTCTAGGTTGTATAAGGTAGCATAATAGTCACGGAACCCTGCAGCTATTTGGGAAGATTTGTACATCAAGTTTCCTGAGGGAGAGCAAAGTTTATGTATTTGCGTTTGGGCTCTTTTTTTTTTTCCGCAGTGCTCTCGCTAACATGCGGCCCCACTTATTGTACAGTTCATAATATTTGTGTGACAGGTATCTTAACTGCTTCTGTGCCTGTCTTTCCAGTAGGCGAGAAAATAATTCCCTAAGCTCTGTCAGTTCCTTAAGGGCCTCGGGGTCGCTATTATGCTTGTGTTTAAGTTCTGCCTGCTGGAGTGCGGTAAGTACTTTATGGAAATCTGCCTGTCGTTCCCGCTTAATTTTGGTGCCCAGGTCAATCAGTGGTCCCCGTACTACTGCCTTGTGGCATTCCCATATCGTTCCCTCTTGCAGGTCTGCAGTGGGATTTTCTCGAAAATATTGTTGCAGAGTTTCTAATACCTTTGACTCTACCACAGGGTCGTCCAACATATTTTCATTGATTCGCCAGGTCCAGGCCCTATGTACACCTGGGGACAAGGCGAGAGTGAGAGTAATCGGGGCATGGTCTGATATTGTTATATTGCCGATGGACGAGAGCTGTAGCAGTTCCAAAGTGGGCCGGATTTGCGGAAGCATCTAAGGAAGGCATGTGTATGTGTAGGTCGTCCGTGTGATGTGTCTAATGAGGGGTTAGGGCTGACATTAAAGTCACCACCTAGGACTAGGAAGCTGTCACGTACCTAGTAGTTGAGCCTGGAATGCAGGAAGCGGCCCCCCGTATCCCCTGGCTAATGAACCCCTGGAGATGGAGACAGGTATTCAAAAGTTCAGGGGGCACAAGTGCCTGGCGGATGGAGACCGGTCCGGATAAGCAGCAGGGCACTGACAGCGAGTAGGTAGAGCTGATGGTACTTGACTGTAGCAGGCAGGCACAAGTGGATAGACTGGCGGGCAGGTGGACGTCAGGAAATACAGGAACCCCAACGGGTAAGCAGGAACAGCAGGGTCAGGTGCAGGCCAGGTCAGCAGGGATCGATCAGCAAGGTACAAGAGGATGAGGCAGAGACGTGGTCAGACAAGCAGAGGTCGTAGGCAGGCAGCAACGGATCAGGGTCAAGGAACAAGCCGGGTATCAGGAACCAAAGTAACAGGTACAGGTACAGAAAGCAAGGTCACGGACACGCTGTAGACTGGACAGCACGGATGGGAAGGAGCAAGTGCCTTAAGAAGACCTTAGGGCGCCAAAACGGTCGTACAACGGGTCAGCGTGCCCCCGCGAGTAGACGTGCGCCCGTTCGTGACCCCACGTGTGTGCGTGCGCTCATTCATGTTGACGCGAGTGCGTTCGTTCGCTTTAGCGCGCGTCAAGGGGAAACGACGGGTTCTCCACGACAGGTTTCTACGGGTAAGTCTCCTGTGTACGGCCGAAACGCCAGGGTGATCGTGACATTGCCCCCCCCCAAGGGGCAGCCTCTGGATGCCCAACTGAGCCAACTTATTCGGGTGGGAATTCTTGAAGGCACGGATGAGTCTCTTGGCATGGATGTTAGCTTCTGGCTCCCAGGAGTTCTCCTCAGGTCCGTACCCCTTCCACTTGACCAAGAATTGGACCTGGTTCTTTCTCTTCCTACAGTCCAGAATGGCCTCGATTTCAAACTCGATCTCCCCATTGACCAACACGGGTTCCGGGGGACTGGAGATCCTGTCAGCGAAGGGATCCGCGACTGCGGGTTTGAGAAGTGACACATGGAACACTGGATGAATTCGGAAGGATTCAGGAAGTTTGAGTTCAAACGCCACATCATTTAATTTCCTCTTGATCGGGAAGGGACCCACGAATTTCGGGCCCAACTTCTTGGAGGGGCAGGACAGTCTAAGATTCAAGGTGGACAACCAGACCCGATCCCCAACCTTAAGATCCAGCTCCCCTCTTCTCCTTCTGTCGAAGACTTCCTTGTTATGCTCCTGTGACCTGGCCAGGGTTTCTTGTAAGAGCTTGTTATTTTCTTCAAAGAAGTTAAGTTTCTTCTGAACCGCTGGTACCGAACACTCGGGAAGACTGCCAGACAAAAACAACGGATGGAACCCAAAGTTCGCATAAAAAGGGGACTGCTTGGTGGCCGAGTGGATTGTGTTATTGTAAGCGAACTCAGCCATCGGTAACAGAGAGACCCAGTCGTCTTGGGAGAAGGACGAAAAACAGCGAAGATACTGTTCCAGTGTCTGATTCGTCCTCTCGGTCTGACCGTTGGTCTGCGGGTGGTAGGCTGAGGACAGGCAAAGATCGATCTTCAGAGTTCCACAGAGCGCCCTCCAAAATCTTGAGGTGAACTGCACCCCCCTATCAGATGTGATGTTGGCGGGAATGCCATGAAGTCTCACAATTTCCTTAACAAAGGCGTTAGCTGTCTCTGCGGCTGAGGGGGTGCCCTTCATGGGCAAGAAGTGAGCCATCTTGGTGAGTCTGTCGACTACGACAAAGATCGTTGAATGGTTCTCCGAAGGGGGGAGTTCGACGATAAAATCCATGGAGATCATCCTCCATGGTCTATCAGGAACAGATAGCGGTCTTAGTAGACCCCAGGCTCTTGACTTGTCGCCCTTACTCCGAATACAGGTGGCACAGGCCTGTACATACCTCTTGCAGTCGTCCTTCATCCGTGGCCACCAGAATGTACGCCTGAGTAATTCCAGGGTTTTGAATACCCCAAAGTGGCCAGCCAGAGGATGGTCATGACAGGAGGCCAGAACCAGAGTCCGAACTGCCTAGGGAACAAAGATCCTGTTCCCATGCCACAGAAGGTCATCGCTGGAAGACAACGGGGCACCGGGTGGAGGTGTAGCGCCTATGGAAGCCCGCTTGACCTGAGACACCACATCTCCCTGGAGTAGAAGAAAGTTCCCAGCAGAAAGGATGGTATCGGTAGGTGGCAAGTTTTCCGGCTGACTAAACATGCGGGATAAAGCGTCTGGCTTAGTATTCTTGGATCCGGGACGGTAAGTGATGTGGAATACAAATCTTGAGAAAAAGAGTGCCCACCTGGCCTGACGAGGCTTCAATCTCTTAGCTGTCTTTAAGTATTCCAAGTTTTTGTGGTCGGTATAGACCAGGATTGGATGGATAGCCCCCTCCAGCAGGTAGCGCCACTCCTCGAGTGCAGACTTAATTGCTAATAACTCACGATCTCCGACGTCGTAATTTCTTTCGGCCTCTGACAATTTGCGAGAGAAGAAAGCAACCGGATGGAGTAAGGACTTGGGTCCCTGCCTCTGGGAAAGTATCGCTCCGACTGCTATTTCTGAAGCGTCAACTTCGAGGGTATACGGTAGAGCGGGATCGGGGTGCTTCAGGACCGAAGCCGAGACAAACAAATCCTTCAGGGTCTTGAAGGCCTCTTGTGCTTCGGGGGTCCAACGGAACCTTTGGCCCTGCTTGGTCAGCCCGGTAATGGGGGCGATAATAGAAGAGAATCCCTTTATGAATTTACGATAGAAATTAGCGAAGCCCACAAATCGCTGAACTCCCTTCCTATCGGAGGGGGCAGGCCAGTCCTGGATTGCGGAGATCTTCTGGGGATCCATCTCTACCCCTCTAACCGAGATGACCAGGCCGAGGAACTGAATACTCTGCTGTTCGAAAACACATTTTTCGGGCTTGGCGTACAAACCGTGAAGGCGGAGACGGGTCAGAACCTTCTTAACATGTTCCCGGTGGATGGCTAGAGTGGAGGAAAAGATTAAGATGTCATCCAGGTAAATAATTACAAACAAATCAAGATAATCTCTAAAAATGTCATTCACAAAATGCTGGAACGTGGCTGGGGCATTACACAACCCGAATGGCATCACTAAGTATTCGTAGTGCCCGAAGCGGGTACGGAAGGCTGTTTTCCACTCATCACCCTTTCTAATACGGACGAGGTTGTAGGCACCCCGAAGATCCAGCTTTGTGAACAACTTAGCGGAACCCAGTCTCTGAAAAAGTTCAGGTACTAACGGCAGGGGGTAGCGATTTTTAATGGTGATCTTGTTTAGAGCCCGATAGTCCACACATGGGCGCAGGGAGTGGTCTTTCTTTTCCACGAAGAAAATCCCAGCGCCAGCTGGGGAGGTAGAGGGTCGGATAAATCCTTTTTCAAGGTTATCATCCAAGTAGGACTTCAGGGTACTCAGTTGAGACTCGGATAGAGGAAAGATTCTTCCGAAGGGGATTTCTGCCCCCGGGAGCAGTTCTATAGGGCAATCATATGGCCTATGGGGAGGAAGAGTCTCTGCCCCCTTCTTACTGAAGACATCTAGAAAAGCATGGTATTCCTTGGGTACAGCTTGTCGGGTTTCATCATCCGATTCCAGGCAGAGAAGGGCCGAGGAGTCCCCGTTGGGAGTCGAACAGCAATGCTGGAGACAGTAGTCCGAGGGGAATTCAATTATTCCAGTGGCCCAATCAATGCGTGGGTTGTGTGCCTTCAACCAAGGCATACCTAGAATGATGGGGAACAGAGGAGACTGGATGACGTCTAGGCAAAGGAGTTCTTGGTGAGTTCCGGCGATGACAGCGGATAGGGGGCTAGTCTCCTGGGTAACTGGTCCTGATCCCAAGGTAGACCCGTCAGCCAGGTATACCGAGAGCCCCTTCTCTCTCGGTCTAAGGGGAATCCTGTTCTTTCGGGCGAAGGACGAGTCTACAAAGCCACTGCATGCCCCGGAGTCAATAACTGCGTGGGTTGGAATAGTCCTTCCTGGAAGCTGTAAAAGAACAGGAACAGCCAGATGAGAGGTGTTATCAGACAACACAGGTGAGGGAACAGGTGGAACAAGGAGGCACTTACGCATTTTAGCTGGGCAAGAGCGAACAAAGTGCCCTGGTTCTCCGCAATACAGACAGAGGTTGTTGACCCGGCGACGTTGGCGTTCTTCTGGAGTCAGAGATGGGCGGAGTAGCCCCAGCTGCATGGGTTCCGGGGTGTCCAATGTGGATGCGGCTGGAACAGGAGGAGTTGGGTGACTAGGCACCCGTGGTAGCATCCAGATCGGGCGAGTAGTTGTGGAAGAACGTTCTTGGCGGCGTTCCCTCAAACGCCTGTCAATTTGGACAGAGGTGTCTATCAGGGCTTCCAGAGTCTCAGGGACACCCACACGTGCCAACTCATCCTTCAGAGCCTCGGAGAGGCCCATGCGGAACTGATACCGCAGGGCCGCGTTGTTCCAGTCTGTGTCTGCGCTCCATCGTCGGAACTCTGAGACGTAGTCCTCCACAGGCCTGCGACCTTGTTGCAGGGCATGTAAGGCTGCTTCTGCGGTTGCAGCGAGTTGGGGATCCTCATAGAGTCTGGACATTGCCTGGAAGAAGGTATTCATGGAGTCTAAGGATGGGTCCTTTCGTTCCAACAGACGGTGTGCCCAGGCCTGAGGTTCATCTGTTAGCAGAGAGATGATAAATCCCACCTTCGTCGCCTCAAGGGAGAAGGTCCTAGGCTGCAGGGCGAAATAGAGTTCGCCGGAGTTGCGGAAAGCCCTGAACTTGTTCCGGTCTCCCGCGAATCGTTCCGGAGTTGGGACCCTGGGTTCGGGTGGCATCATCACGACTGACGGTGGAGCATGGGCCCCTGGAGCAACTGGTGCAGAAGCGGATAGCGCCTGGACTTGTTCCTCCAGTCTACCGTAGCCTTCCTGTAGACTCTTAACTGCCTGAGTAAGGCCGGCCAGGTGGTGGCAAAGCTCGTCCATGGGGGAGGCTCCCTGCGCAGGCTCGGACATGGCTGTCCAGTACTGTCACGTACCTAGTAGTTGAGCCTGGAATGCAGGAAGCGCCCCCCCCCCGTATCCCCTGGCTAATGAACCCCTGGAGATGGAGACAGGTATTCAAAAGTTCAGGGGGCACAAGTGCCTGGCGGATGGAGACCGGTCCGGATAAGCAGCAGGGCACCGACAGCGAGTAGGTAGAGCTGATGGTACTTGACTGTAGCAGGCAGGCACAAGTGGATAGACTGGCGGGCAGGTGGACGTCAGGAAATACAGGAACCCCAACGGGTAAGCAGGAACAGCAGGGTCAGGTGCAGGCCGGGTCAGCAGGGATCGATCAGCAAGGTACAAGAGGATGAGGCAGAGACGTGGTCAGACAAGCAGAGGTCGTAGGCAGGCAGCAACGGATCAGGGTCAAGGAACAAGCCGGGTATCAGGAACCAAAGTAACAGGTACAGGTACAGAAAGCAAGGTCACGGACAAGCTGTAGACTGGACAGCACGGATGGGAAGGAGCAAGTTCCTTAAGAAGACCTTAGGGCGCCAAAACGGTCGTACGACGGGTCAGTGTGCCCCCGCAAGTAGACGTGCGCCCGTTCGTGACCCCACGTGTGTGCGTGCGCTCGTTCATGTTGACGCGAGTGCGTTCGTTCGCTTTAGCGCGCGTCAAGGGGAAACGACGGGTTCTCCACGACAGGTTTCTACGGGTAAGTCTCCTGTGTACGGCCGAAACGCCAGGGTGATCATGACAGAAGCCCTCTTTGAATTCTGCCAGGCGGTCCATAACTGTCTCTAAAAAGGTCAGTTGATTCGAGTTAGGGACGTAAATGGTGGCAAAAGTGTATTTCGTGCCCGCAATGGTACCTTTTAAAAAAACATATCTTCCTTGTGGGTCTATGAGGGTGCCCCCGGGTTGTAAGGGGCAGTGTTTGTGGACAGCAATTGCTGTGTCTCTGGATTTGCTATTTGGCGATGTGCTTACATAACACTGATTATAGAGGTGGATGGGCAGTTTGGGTATTGACTGATGGGTGAAATGTGTTATTTTTATTTATTTTGTTTAAAAAAAATTTAAAAATGCATTCGTCCCAAAATCCAAAATAATGAAGGTCATATCTGTTATTGAAGGCTTATGGTGTCTGTCGAATGTTCTAAGAAGATTTGACAGAGAAGCTAAACTGTACGACGCCTCAATCGTACATTTCTATAGCTATAGTAGAAGTCAAATATTGTATGACCCTAGTCATACAATATTATTACTAGTCAACCAACATTAGAATTCTTCTATAGCCTATGGGCGGAGCATTTGACCATAAATGTTCGCTCGTAGTGACTGTTTCCTCTAATCTTCATGTTGAATCTTTTCTCTCTATGTTGAATAATCTTGGACTAATAGAGTTAGGTTAGGCACATTCAACCTTTTTTCCTATTGTCTCTATAATGTTGAATCTTTTCTCTCTACGTAGAATAATCTTGAACTAATAGAGCTAAGGTTAGGCACATTCAACCACAGGTTCGATGGACACAGATCACTATTGTCAGCGTCATGTCGAATCTCCTATCTATATCGAACTGTTGCAATGAAAACAAAAATAAAGCATTTGTTTATGTCAGATCTTTTGGTTTTCGGATTCTGCACATTCGTGTAAAACGATAATGAAGATACCCGAAATTTGGACGAATACGAATGCACATGTCTGGACATTAGGTCAATTTACATCTTTGCAGTGTGTTTATTTGAATTCTCTTCCTAACACACCCAAAAAAATGTGCATGGCTATTATTAGCAATGCAGGGAATCACAACACATGGCAGCACATTACCCAGAATTGTGGTGCATTGGAGTACCATTTAAAATAAATGACAACTTAGTGCACCAACATGCATGTTATATTAAAGCGGGAGTTCCGCCGTTTTTTTTTAAAGTCAGCAGCTACAAATACTACAGCTGCTGACTTTTAAAATAAGGACACTTACCTGCCCAGCGCGCCCGCGATGTCGGCACCCGAAGCCGATCTCTCGATCAGCTCTCGGGTGCTGCCGCAGCCATCTTGGGTATGGGAATCAGGAAATGAAGCCTTGCGGCTTCACTTCCCGGTTCCCTACTGCACATGTGCGAGTCACGCTGCGCAATAAGGATGGTCCCTGCTGTCTCTGGGATCCGTGTGTTTCCCAGCAGACAGCGGGGGACCTGCAGGAAGTGGCATAAATAAACACAGATTCTGCGGATATCTATGCCGGAAGTGGGTGCAAATACCTGTACTATACAGGTATCTGCACCCCCCTCCCCCCTGAAATGTGCCAATTGTGGCGCCGGAGGGGGGGAGGGGTCCAATGAGCGGAAGTTCCACTTTAGGGTAGAGCTCTGCTTTAATTGATGTGCATTACTACAATGCAACTGTGTAAATTCTTCCTTTGGGTTAGGGGGCCCTAACATCACTAAAGGGTCACTGAACCATACGTTTGTGTTTTGGACACACTGGATGTAATTGTAGCCCATTTAAAATGAATGGATTTCTGTAATCCAAGCACATTAATTTGCTTGACTTCTTCAATACTGGGCACTTTTACACCCTTCCTGCCCATGCCACACACTTTGAATGACAATTTTGTGCTCATGCAACACTGTACCCATAAAAAATAATTTAATATTTTTATTTTTATTACAAAAATAGAACTTTCTTTTGGTGGTACTTAATCACCAGTGGGTTTTTATTTTTTTGCTAAATAAACAAAAAAAGACAGAACATTTTGAAAAAAAAGGTGTTTTCTTTTTTCTGTTATACAATTTTGCAAATAAATAATCTTCCATCATAAATTTATATCAAAATGTATTCTGTTACATTTCCTTGGTGAAAATAACCCAAATCAGTGTATATTATTTAGTCTGTAGTAAAGTTATAGAGTTCACAAACTATGGTATATACCATATATGTATATCTGGTTAATGCACACAAATGTACATGTGTCTTCTGTGTATGTAATGATTTAAAAAAAACTGTAGGCATGTTACAGGAGGTGGTCAGAGAATGGAAAAAAGCTACAGAAGATATTTATTATTCTTCTTGATATAATTCATATATAGCATATTTAATACAATATTTACTGGCAGAAAAATAAAATGTTTTACTATCCAAAGTTAAAAGAACAAGCAGAAGATGTATTAGATGGAAAGATGAAAAAATGACTGAAGGTCCACTTTAAGTACCAAAAGGCCACATGCAGCCCTCAGACAGCAGGCTGGACAACAAAGTATTAGATAATCTGTTCCTGTATCATGTGATGCTGCTCCAAAGGATACTTCTTTGCAGAGGGATTATCTGCATAACACTGAATCTGAGGTTATCATCATCATCTTGGCTTTACTACCTAGTGTGTCACTGATCAGGAGCCAGGATGTATAATAAGAATTCATTCTTTTCAAACATCACTGGCTGCTTGATTACACCAGGTAGGCTGTTGACTTAGTAGTTACTCCAGGATGTAGGTGAGATGTCTGGAGCCTGCACCTTAAATATACTCAGGAAGCACACCTTTTATGTTTATTTCTTGTGCATGGGTTTGCTTTATAGTAGTTTAAATGACAGCATGGTTTTTACTTATGTTTACTTACTTATGAGCTGTAGTGTATAGAAAATGCTTTTATGTCGTGGATGGAAACAAAAAGGCAGCAAGTCACATAATTGTGCATCTTAGAATAGTCATTAGTTGAGATTCCTTCCTTTACTTCAATGCAGAGAATCCATGGGAAATCACACAGAACAATCTTCTTCTTCTTCAGGAGATCATGAGGACTTTATTGATAGTCATCAGATTCCAGCTGGTGGAGTGATACCTTTATTTATAACAGGGCCTCACTAAGGCCGGATTCACACTGGTACAACAAATGCTCCGACATTGGGAGCTCATGACGCATGACGTTTGAAAATCAATGTTTCCCTATAGGAGCTGTCTTAACTGGTCCGATACAAGTCGGTCCGACTTAGAAAATGCTCCCTGCACTATTTTGGTTTGCCTTTCGTCCTACTTCAGCCTGTTGAATATCATTGAATTCGGATCAAAGTCCTAACTGATCTGACTTTGGAATGCGACTTGTGCTCTGATGATCGCCCCATGCCAATATAAGTAGTGGCACACAACGCACCCAGCATTAGAGTGGGAGAGAGCGCCAAGTTAACATTGGAAGAAGAACAGAGGGAGAAGACAGTGGAGAAGACCCAGCAAAATAGTGAGAAGATAGCTTAGAAGACCCGGCAGTAGAGGCAGAAGACAGCGGACAGAGGGAGAAGAACCGGAGAGAGAGAGTGGAGAAGACCCAGAGAGGGGAGAAGTGCCGGCAGAGGCAGAAGACATCAGCAGAAGGAGGCAGAAGAGCCAGAGAGAGAAGAAGTCAGAAGAGACGCCGGAGCTGCCATAATAAATTACATTAAAAAACTGTGTACTGCGTTTTATTTTTGACACTTTTTTATGTGAATGGGTAGGGGAATAATGTACCCCATACTCATTGACATAGGGTGAGGGGCCAGAATCTGGGGGCCCCTTGGTAAAGGGGGCTTCCAGATTCTGATAAACCCTCCCACCCGCAGACCCCGACAACCAACAGCCAGGGTTGTCAGGAAGAGGCCCTTGTCCTCATCAACATGGGAACAAGGTGCTTTGGGAGGGGGGCACAGGGCCCCCCCTGCCCCAAAGCACCCACCCCCCCATGTTGAGGGCATGCAGCCTGGTATGGTTCAGGAAGGGGGGTGCTCCATACTAGACCGAAGGACCTGGTAAGCTTTTGGAGGGGGAGCCCATGCCATTTTTTTTACATTTTGCATGGCGTTCCCCCTAAAGATTCCTACTAGACACAGTGCCTGGTATTGTCAGAAATCAAAGTTGGATCCCTGTACATTGAAGTCGAGTGCATGTCGGACTTAAAGTCGCAGGACAAAGTGAGATCCAAAGTGGTACGACAGTCATGTCATACCAGTGTGAACCCGGCCTAACACCTGCTGGAGGCTAGACCCCTGCTTAGTTTACCTGTCAGTTGATAAAGTTCAAGCATATTGTATCATTGAACACCTGTGCATAGGAACCTAAGCAATCAACCTAACACTCCCTGAGAAACCTTGCTCTAAATAATGTTTTTGATGTTTTTCAGTGTTGAAATGTAGTGGAATGACAGTATAAAACAATCATAACAATAGCGCTATGTGTATGACTGTTTTTTATTTATTTTTTTAATTTTAGGTATTCTAAAGGGTACCCTCCTAATTCACCATATATAGGAAGCTCACCTACCTTTTGTCACTTATTACAAGAAAAAGTACCTTTTTGCTGTCTTCGATTAAATAAGGTATACTTTACATATATAACTGTGTTTGATAAATATTTTAAAAAAGTTGTCAACAATTATAATAATAAGTTACCTTACTCTTAATTCCATTCTTTCTTACCAATTATGTATTAGGGTTGTCAACATAACTATTATGAAGATGCAAAAGCCTATGGATTCAAGAATAAAGTCATCATTGTTGCAGCTGAAACTGCAGGAAATGGACTGTATAATTTCATTGTTCCACTCAGAGCGTATTACAGACCAAAGAAGGAGCTTAACCCCATCATACTGCTTCTGGATAATCCGTAAGTGTCATTACAAAGGAATTTTAATTTATTTGTAATGTTAAATACTTTTTATTTTATACAATAGAGGACATTTTAATCATCACTGTGTCACATAATTAAAGTTAAGCCTCAGTTTCCTGCTGGCAAAAAACAAATGTATATACTGTAAAATAAAAGAATATAGTGCAGCATAAAAAAGCATCACATAAATCTATCAATTGTGCATAAATATAAATAAAACACATATAAATTGTCAATTGTAGATATGATGTGTGAAATACAAATCAATAATAAAAATGCACAAACGCGAATAAAAACATAAAGTGCTATAATTGTTGCACAAAGTCCTCCAAATTTTTCATTACATGTCAAAAAGCAATCCTTTTTTCAGTATCATATATTTCTCCACTCACTTCAATCTGAAAATTTTCCAAATAAATTCACTCTTGTGCGATTCCACCCTTAACGTGGTATTAACCTTTTCAATGCCAGGTCCTGTACTCTACTTTTAAACTTAGCTGCCCATACCATTTTTACAATGTTTTTAAAGATTTTTTATTTTTCCCTTACAGCTTTCAGAGTTTGTAAAATATGCCTAAAACCATATATTTTCTGAAAGCACATGACCAGTAGAATACAAATAAGGCACTACTAATTTCTAGGACACAAACATATTTGCGCAAATGATTTTCTAACCAATATTTTTGCGAAAAATACACTAAAATCATTATTCGCAGATAAAAACACAGCACAGTTTACAAAATTCCACTAAATATAAAGACTAACCTGTATTAAAGCGGGAGTCCGCCGGGAGTTCCGCCGTTTTTTTTTTTAAAGCCAGCAGCTACAAATACTGCAGCTGCTGACTTTTAAAATAGTGACACATACCCGCCCAGCGCGCCCGCGATGTCAGCACCCGAAGCTGATCTCTCGATCGTCTCTCGGGTGCTGCCGCCGCCATCTTGGGTATGGGAATCAGGAAGTGGAGCCTTTCGGCTTCATTTCCCGGTTCCCTACTGCGTATGCGTGAGTCGCGCTGCGCAATAAGGATGGTCCCCGCTGTCTCTGGGATCCGTGTGTTTCCCAGCAGGCAGCGGGGGACTTTCGGAAAGGGGCGTAGATTCTGCGGAAAGGGGCGTACCTTCTGCAGAATCTACGCCGGAAGTGGGTGCAGATGCCTGTACTGTACAGGTACCTGCACCCCCCTCCTCCCTGAAAGGTGCCAATTGTGGCACCGGAGGAGGGAGGATTCCAATGAGCGGAAGGTCCACTTTAGGGTGGACCTCCGCTTTAAGTTATTAAAAAAAAAATGTACATTTTAAATTGTGCCTTTTTGCGAAATGGTGAAAATTGAACATATGCAAAAATGTAAATATCCAAATTTCTCTAAAAAGAGGTTTATATTTTTCACTTACAGTTTTAAGAGTTTATTAAAGACCCCCCAAACCTTATATTTTCTGAAAGCACATGGCCTGCAGAGTAAATTGTGCCTTTTTGAGAAATCGTGAAAATTGGGCGTATGCAAAACATTTTCTAAAAATCTGGAGGTTTTCCTTTTTTACTTAGAGCTTTCAGAGTTTGTAATCCCCCCCAGCCATATATTTTCTGAAAGAACATGGCCAGTAGAAAAAAAAAAGGTGCTACTGATGTTTAAGGCACCGCGATATTTGTGAAAATGTTTGTCAAACAATATTTTTGATAAAAATACACTAAAATCATTATTAGTGGATTTATACATGTCACGGTTCCTGCTAAATTCCTACTAAATATAAAAGTTTAACCTGTATTGAGTTAATAAATAAAAAATATTTGTACATTTTAAGTTGCACCTTTTTTGTGAAATGGTGAAAACGGAAGGTACGCAAAATTGTAAAAAGAAAAAAAACAATTTACTCAAAAAATTCGGAGGTTACCATTTTTCACTTACAGCTTTCAGAATTTGGAAAGACCCCCCCAAACCATACATTTTCTAAAAGCACATGAACTGTAGAATAAAAAAAGTGCTGCTGAATTTTTGGGCCCTGCAATAATTGTGCAAATGTTCATCAAATCGTTATTTTCAATGAAAATACACTAAAATCATTGTTAGTGCACATAAACACAATATAAACTCCCGCTAAATTGCTAATAAAGCATAATTCACATATGGCATACTAAAGGTTACGCCCATGAAGGGCCATGTTTACCTGCATGGGTGTTCCCTGCATCCCCGTACAGGCAGTCCCATTTATATCAATTGGGATGAAACAGCTGCACAGGCATAGCTGTTGCTCCCAATCTGACATCTGTGTGGGTGTGGGTGCATGACCCCGAACGCAGACAGTGTGAGCTCAGGGACATGAACCAGGACTTACATGGATGTCAAATTGGGAGCAACAGCTCTGTTTTCTCGGTTGCTACATCCCAAAAGACATGAATAGGACTGCCTGCACAGGGATGCACAGAACACATCCCTGTACAGGTTAAAATCCCTGCATCCCTGTACAGGTTAAAATGGCATTGCAGGGATATATGCTGTGTGTGTCCTGTGTGAACAAGGCCTTAGGCCCCTATCGCATGAGCAGACCGATTGGATCCATCTGCCTGTCAGATTGGACCACCCATTGTTCTTTATAGAGAGTCTATTGTGCATCAGCGGAGCAGACAGACCTGTTATCTGCCTATCTGAAGATAGTCCCTTTTTCTGCAACACATAACATTAACGAATAAGGAGTCTGTATAGAGACTCCTTATCCATTCATAAACTGACACATAGTTTACTATGCTCAGTTATCAGTGGACACAGGAGCGATCAGCAATGATTGCTGCCTGTGCCCACTGTAGTACAGGGAGGGGGTGGTAAACACATGTTTACCAAGCACCCCAACCTCACCTGCACCTGCACCACTCTCCCCACTATGTGCTCTCCAGCCTGCTTGCCAGTGCTTAGTATGGTCAGCAGCTGTAGGTAGCGGGAGGGGAAAGATTGTTTAGAGCAGAGGATCAGAGCAGAGGATCGGAGAGGTGAGGGCCATTGCAAGGGGGAGATCAGAGTAGTGGGGGGGGACATAGTGTGATCCCCACTGCAGCACCTGAAGCTAGTGGGAGTGGCAGAGGAGGGAAGCTGGCTTCTGAGGGTAGCTGCAGGGGATTGGGGGTTTGCAGGGGGTCAGATCAGGTGTAAGGGAGGAAATAAGCAATGATGGGGAAAGAGGGGGATAAAGGAGATGCAAAAGAAGAGCGGGGGAGCCATTTTAGAGGAAGGGGAGCAGTGGGAGGTGGAGAGGCTGGAGACAGGGAAGTAGCAGCATGAGGAGGGGGGTGGTCACATTTGAGCTTAATAAATGTAATCAGCGGATTGTAATCTACTGATCAGAGTTATAGAATTGTTGGTTGTATACCCACACATCAAAAAAAGAACCTGCAATGCAAAGGCATAATGAGCTAGTATGCACCCCATACTAGCTCATTATGAAATACTACAGGTAACCCTTATTATAGGCTTAAAGGCTTATGTGTAGGTTAAAATGACAAATTAGGGTATACAACCACTTTAAGCAGAGTCTACTGAACAATTCTGCTATAAGTTTATGGTCACTGAAGTATTTAGGGTTTGTCTTTTTATGGTTATAAATGAAATGATGATTGATAGTGTGTGAAAACTATCATATACCATTACACAAATATTCGTGAGCTACAACAGGAGGCACAGCAGACAGCAGCAATGTTAGTCCAGAAGGGGGAGAGTAGTGATAAATGTATTAGTAGATTTAGATACACTAATAAATTGAAGCCAAACTCCAGCACACACTTTATAATCAGTTAGAGCAAACTGTTGTTTTTTTTTGTTTGTTTTTTACAGTTTTTCAATAGTTTTATTACAAAAACAATATACAGATTGAGAAAACACTGTATACAATGCAAAATCAGTCCATGTGATGATTAGAGATGATGACAACCAGCAGAGAGAGTCCCACTGTCCTTTTAATTGTGCTCTCTACATGTTTCACGGTTGCACACTTCCTCAGGAGAATGTGAAGGTCAAGGGTTGATTTAGCATTGATAATAATCTTCAAACATGTACTCACTAAAAACAATCTCAAACACAAGAATGGAGTTTGAGGCTGGAAAGAAATTAACTTGACTTACCTATCAACCCAGACAGTGTTGATGCAGGAGTTCCTCCTGCTGAGCCATTGTCTACTCCCTGCGGGGGGGGGGGCAGCTTTCCCCACAGGGAGAAGACAGTGATTATAGCAATTAGCAATTTGGTAAAACCAGCATGCTGGATTTTAAGTGTCGAGTAGCGATACTCGACACTTAAAATCCAGCATGCTGGTTTTACCAAAAGTGATGGATCAATCAACTTGGTACAGTCAGCCTGCCCATATATGGTTTGAATCTTGGCCGGTTCAGCAGGAACAAGAAAATGGGGATGGTTGCTGCTGGCCTGCAGCACCCTGTTGGTTGCCATCTCTTTGCGAAAGGTCCTAGTGACAAATCTATTTTCCTGTACCCCAGTTTGCAAATCCAAAAAGGATAGTGATTTTTCATGATAGGAATATTCCTATTGTTGGATTCGAGTTCATCCAGGAAAGTAGATAGTTTTTCTCTGGTGCCCCCCAAATCATCAAGATGTCATTAATGTACCGCAGCCACAGTAGACTGTGGCTGAGGTACAGAGAAGACCAGTAAACCACTTCCTTTTCCCATAGTGCTAAATGTAAACAGGCATAGGATGGGGCCCAAGGGGCACCCATCGATGTGCCCCTAAGTTGTTGGTAGCTGGTTCCTAGAAATTGGGTACGATAATGTTTTAACATAAATTCCAGGGTTTAAACTATAAACTCATCATTGGCAGAATTAGATATAACACAACCTGTGCGCTAAAGGCAACATAGTATTTTGGTCTAAATTGTTCACCATTTTGTAATGGGATTTGTGTGCAAGTTTGTATCTAGGATTAATGGGAACACTCTCCTCATTGAAAAGTCCCCTTCTGGTTGCAAGTTAATTCCTGTTTGTGGTAGAAATGATGGAATGAAATATTATCACGTAGGGAAGACGCACAACGGAACACGTTTTCTGGAGTATCCCGGACATATTTGTAAAGGATATGGTTCTCTGATAACAGATGCCAGTGTCTGGCTAAAATCATGCATATATCCTGATATTGGATAGAATATTTGGTGATCTGCCGTTCCCTTGGGCAGGTCTCAAATAATAGAGAAGTGCGGGAACATCGCAAAGCTATATTGTAGGCTTTCTTTAACCACTACAATACAGGGCACTTTCGCCCCCTTCCTTCCCAGCCCAATTTTCAGCTTTCATCGCTCTTGCACTTTCAATGACAATTGCGCCGTCATGCTACAGTGTACCCAAATGAAATTTTTATCATTTTGTTCGCACAAATAGAACTTTATTTTGGTGGTATTTATTCACGACTCCGTTTTTTATTTTTTGCGATATAAGTGCACATTTGGAAAAAAAACAATATTTTCTTTTTTCTATTTTAAAAGAAATCCCATAAAATGAAATTTTGTCATAAATTTAAGCCAAAATGTATTCTGCTACATGTTTTTGGTAAAAAAAAATTCCGTTAAGTGTATAATAATTGGTTTGTGTGATCACGGACATATGTACGCAAATGATCATGTACAGATGTGTGCAGGTGATCACGTACATATGTGTACAGATAATCATTGGAACATGTGATTTTAGTGGGACATATGTGGGGGGCATGTGTTTTTTTATTTGGGGACATGTCTTTTTATTATTTGGGGACATGTGTGTTTTGGGGATATGTGTGGTGACATGTGTATTGTGGTGACATGTGTGTTTACACTGTGTGGTGATGTGTGTATTACACTAGACTGGTGATCAGTTAGTAAAAAGCTGTAAAAACAGCTCATACTCACTGGTCACCAGCCGGCTGCAGCGATCTGCTTTCCTCTCCTCAGCGATGACTTCTGTGTGAGGAGAGGAGGAGCTGATTGCCTAGCAACCGGCTGTTTGTTTACATCACATGACGGCCGTGATTCGACATGGCCGTCATGTGATCAGGAGGGCCAATCACAGAGCCCTCCTGCCGATCCGAGATGCGCCGTGTCCGGGTGACACGAGCACATCGGGATCGCGCCGCTGCACAGGCACGCACACGCGCGCGCGATCCCCTCCTTCTGAAGGACGTTCCTGAATGTCCTATCAGAAGTAGAGAGCTCCCACCCGGCCGTATATGTACATTGGCCGGGTGGGAAGTGGTTGAAGACGATTTGCTATAACCCATAATTAGTAACCTTTGCATAAGTAGGGCCACTTGAGTAACAAAATCTTAATGCTGGGTGCAATTGCGTCTAATACAAATGTTTTGAGCTTAAAGGTATGTTCCTTATTAATGCTGCTGGGTGTGAGCCACTAGCATTCAATACTGTATTTCCAGGCATTGGTTTACAATACAGGGTGGTTGCCACAAAACTGTCTTTCAATTTCTTAATCTAAAAATGATATGTTTGTATCGCTATAATTCATGGTAAACTTTAGGTTGTACGGATTGTCACCTAGATTCTTCACAAAGGTCTGTAATTCTTACAAAGAACCCGTCCAAATTATCAACAGGTTGTCTATGTAGTGAAACCAGCATAATACATGTCCTCAAAAAGTTTCCTCTCTCTCTCCTCCAGATACAGGCAAAACACAAAAACGTTGTGGGTGAAAATAAAATACAGTGAGCTTAAAGGGGTTGTAAACCCTCAAGTTTTTTCACCTTCATGCATTCTATGCATGAAGGTGAAAAACCTACTGTAGTGCAGTAGCCCCCCAGAGCCCCCCTTTTACTTACCTGGACCCAATCGATCCAGTGATGGGACATCTCAGGTCCTCATTGTATAGATTGATAGCAGCAGGAGCCATTGTTGTCAATCAAATACAGTGACATGGAAGCCTGGGGAGGAGCCAAGTCCTGCTGTCTGTGTCAATGGATGCTGCAACAGGACTTGGGAGCACACAAGTACGCCCATGAAAAGGGTCTCTCTGTGGGGGAACTCGAGAAGAGGAGGCAAGTAAAACAGGTTTATTATTTAAAAAAAAAAAACTTTTACAACCCTTTCAACGTGTTATTAAACCCAGGACCCTGAATTCACTATATCTGGTCTCCCACAGTACACAGAACATGGAAATATAAATTGTTAAATATCTTTTCTCATCAGCAGTATATAGAAGTCTTGTGACTTCTACGAGTGTCTGGTTAAAGCTTGTAAAATTGTCCAATGAGAATGCAGGACCCCTGACCCTCTGTCTGGACAGTGCTGATTGACACTGTTTTAATCACATGCACTCTCCTAAGAAAAAGAAACAAAAAACTCTCTAGAAATACACACTAAACTGAGCATGTGCAGCTTGTCCCCTGGCTCTGTAAATATCAGATTTCTTTTTGGAGACAGTGGAAGAAGGAGGTGATCAGAGAAACCAGGATCAAGCAGCCTTTTTTACACAGTGGAGAGGATTAACCTTTTAGGTTCCACAGTGAGTACAACAAGCATGCTTTACTGCATGTACAGACTGATTTTGCTGTTGTGGGTTTAGTAACACTTTAATATGAACAATTGCTTGGCCATCGTGATTAATTTTGTTCCATGAGGAAGGTCCTGACCATTGCAGCGCCCTTGCTCAAGCAAAGGGCCTTGACATTAATTGTTATAAGCAGGACACCAGGAAAGACACAGGCTCCCCTCAATTTGTTTGAGTACATCCAAGGTATCACAAACAAATGATTGTAATTAGGCATAGGAAAAAATCTATATAGCGACTAGCATTTTTAGTTTATAAATCTGTGCCCAATACAATTGACTCATGGGCGATGAAATTTTTGTGTACCTTGGGGAGTGTGTGGAATGTGGGAACACATGGAAATCGTACGTTTAAAAAAAATATGTATCCTGATCAATTGCTGCATCCATTACTGCTTCAGCAAGTAGGTCTTTAAATTTTGTTGTAAATCCCTGGACCCTGTGGGGGGGGGGGGGGGGGGGATCAGTTGGTACCACTATCTGTTGGCCAGTACATCCTCGCACATTTTTTTGTTTCGAGTTCCAGTCATTATCACTATGTTGCCCCCTTTATTGGAGGTCTTGATAATGATATCTGATTAATTTGTAAGGGTAATTAAGTTCTGTCTTTGTGCTGGAGTTAGATTCTGATTCACTGACCAATTAAGGATAGGAAGGATTTGCCCACTTAATGACCAGGCCATTTTTTTGCGATACGGCACTGCGTCGCTTTAACAGACAATTGCACGGTCGTGCGATGCTGTACCCAAACAAAATTGATGTCCTTTTTTTCCCACAAATAGAGCTTTCTTTTAGGGGTATTTGAACATATAAAAGTGATTTTTTTTCTTTTGCGCTATAAACAAACACTGACAATTTTGAAAACAAATATATATTTTTTACTTTTTGCTATAATAAATATCCCCCAAAAAATGAAAAATAACTAATTTCTTCATCAGTTTAGGCCAATACATATTTATATCTACATATTTTTGGTAAAAAAATCGAAATAAGCGTATATTGATTGGTTTGCGCAAAAGTTTTAGCGTCTACAAAATAGTGGATAGATTTATGGCATTTTTTTTTTTTTTTTACTAGTAATGGCGGTGATCAGCGACTGTGACATTGCAGAAGACAGATGAGACACTTTTGACACTTTTTTAAGGACCATTGACATTTATACAGCGATCAGAGCTAAAAACAGCCACTGATTACTGTATAAATGTAACTGGTAGGGAAGGGGTTAACACTACAGGGGGATCAAGGGGTTAAGTGTTTCCTAGGGAGGCGTGTTTATAACTGTGGGGGGGGGGGGTGTAGTGACTAGAGGAGGAGACAGATTGCTGTGCCTAATCACTAGGAACAGGCGATCTGTCTATTCTCCCTGACAGACAGGCGACCTGTCTGTTTACATTGACAGATCCCCATTCTTTCTCTCTCAGGAGCAATCTCGCGTGGCTGGTGAACATCGTGGCTGCCGCCCAGGCATATCGGCTCCAGCGTCGCGCCATAGGGGTGCATCCCCTAGTGGTCTTAAAGCACCCTACGTACTATGATGCCGATTTGCCCAGGAGAGCCAACCTGCCACAGTAGAACTGTGGCAGCAGGTCTTTAAGTGGTTAAAAGAAGTCACTCTGCATACATGTGGATGTGGACCGTTCAAACCCTTATCTCTTTTAAGATGTTTCAGGTGACACTCAACACAGTTGCTTACATCATTGTGAGTTGTAATATTTGTGCATGGCCCATGCTAGGGTGATAGTGCTGTGAGGAGGATAGGGGTACCTTCACGTAAAAACTCATGTCCTCCAATCTTAGGAACCAATGTCAGGACCAATAAAAAGGTCATATTACTGCAATTCTCCACTGCCCCCATGTTGCGGCATTAAGCAATGGATCAGGGACTCTGGGGTTGTTTTACTAAAGCTGGGGAGTACAAAATCTGGTGCAGTTCTGCATAGAAACCACTTGGCTTCCCAGCTGTTTTCTCTCAAAGCATAATTGAACAATCTGAAGTTAAAAGCTGCTGTGCTACCATGACTGTGTTGCACCAGATTTTGCACTCTCCAGTTTTAGCAAATCAACCTCACTGAAACAGATGTAAAGCCAGCAAGGTGACTTTAAAAATAGCCTGGGTATATGTAAGGGATTACAACCACTTTAAAAATGGAAATGGTTCTTGTCAGTCCAGTTGTGGTGCTAAGGTCTCATGCACACTGAACGTTATAAAAACTCCAGTAGCGTTAGCTGTAGAAAGCTGTAGCTGTAGAATGAGTTTTACAGCGTTTTTTAGCTATTTTTAGCAAAACTATACTTCCAAAAAAAGCTCATGGCTCAAAAACGCTTATAAACGCAGAATAGCGGAATCATTTTTTTTAGCTGTTTTCAGAATTTTTACAGCTGAAACCCTCCACTTCAAACCCACTAGTTCTGGTAGGGGTTTCCAGACAGAAAACGCACCTGCCAAAAAACACTGATAAAATCCTATGTGTGCACGACACATAGGATAAGATGCTGATAATAGCAGCTGTAAAAATGTACAAGTAAACTTTGAAATATCCAGTGTGCATTAGGCCTAAAAGTGTAAGCCCTTGTACTCACATTCTGATAATCAAATCCGTTGGATTTTGTCCGACGGATTTTGTCCGAAACTGTTGCATACACACGGTCGGACAAAGTTGTCAGAAAATCCGATTGTACATAACGTGATGACATTATTTCGTTACGACGGGACTACGTTCAGGCTAGTAGCCAATAGCTTTGGTCTAGGAATTTGATCTGAGCATGCATGGCACTTTGTCCGTTGGAGTAGGCTACACATGATCGGAGTATGTCCGATCGGAGCATTTTGTCGTAAAATTTTATGGACAAGTTGGAAAACTTGGTCTGTCGGATACTCTGACGGAAACAGTCTGATGGAGACCACACACAGTCAGATTATCCGACAAAACAGTCCGATAGGACACATTCCATCGGAATCTCCGACCGTGTGTACTGTACAAGGGCTTATTGTACAAACTTGTCCACCTGCTGGATTGGCTAAGAGAATGGACTGATTGCATTATGAGGAGATACTACTACAGGTAAACTTTGAAACTAAGCTTATTTTGTTGGCAAACAATGTCAGTTGGACAGTGAATTGTGGCAGTAAATGTATTAGATAAGTCGGATTGGGGTAGAAAATTTCTTAGGCAGCAGTTATCCATTAATTGGAATAGCGTGTTCATAATTAATTATCTTACATGACTCTACATGGTTTTCATTATACCTACCAAGAGTAGCAGGACAGGTTCTGATGGCTTCGAACCTATGGCCACCTAGCTTCTACCCTTGGAATGTATGTAAAGTTGTTTAAAAGCCCTTCTCATTTGTTCCAGCACTCCTCTCTTTTGTTAGCACAAGCTATTTATATCCTAACCTGATTTGATTATGTAGCCATGTCTGTGATGAATGATTTGCCTCTGAGCAACTGCGGGTTCCTCTAATGTATGCAGAACGATAATAGATGATTCCTTTATATTCATTTTAGAGAGCAGTTTATAATAAACAGCCTTGCTGCTATTCACAAGACTTGTGACACATCAATAAACCTATAATACAATAACCATGTTCAATAAAGCTTCAGCAAGGTTACAGAGGATGTTTGTTTTCTGGCAACTTAACAGACGGATATAAAGTTGATCGGGCATTGTTTGCTTAGGGTGGGTAAAGGAGAACACCCAATAACAATTTACAATGGGGCCACTAATGTTTAAAAATAGACATAAGGGCATAATTTTAGATGTGTGAGTATCATATTGAGGGTGAAACTTCCTATTCAGTAAAATACATGTCCCATGCATCAGGGTACTATGACCCAAGCTTTATGCTGATTTCTAGGAAAAGCAGTTAGCATTTTATTTTATTTTTGTCTGCTACATAACACTTTGCCTGGTTGTAGACTGAAATGGAAGGATATTTTTCATAACACTAAATTGCTAGCTGGATTACATCTGTATTATTTAAAGAGGGATTCCACCAAAAAAAATAATATTAAAAGCCAGCAGCTATAAATACTACAGCTGCTGACTTTTAATAAATGGACACTCACCTGTCCTGGGTTCCAGCGATGCCGGCAGCCGAGGCCGATCGATCGCTCGGCCCTCGCCTGCTGCCGCCACCATTCTAGGTGAGGGAATCAGGAAGTGAAGCGAATCGGCTTCACTTCCTGGTTCCCTACTGCGCATGCGCGAGTCGCGCAGCGCAATAGGAATTCTCCGCGCTGTCTCTGAGACCCGTGTCTGTCCCAGCAGACAGCGCGGCAGGACATGAAATGGCGTAGACTCCCACGGGAGTCTATGCCCGGAAGTGGGTGTAAATACCTGTCTTTGACAGGTATTTCCACCCCCCTCCCCCCTGAAAGGTGCCAATTGTGACACCGGAGGGGGGGAGGGATCCGATCAGCGGAGGTTCCACTTTAGGATGGAACCCTGCTTTAATACATTTTTATTAAATTGAATGCTGTATAACTTTACAGACCCTTGGCTTGTTAAGGCCCCATTCAGGTCAGATTTTAACCACTTGAAGACCTCCTAACGTACATATACATTATGGCTTTCATATGGTATATCAGGATGATACCTACAGCTACAGGTATTGTTTTTTCCAGGAGGCGATTGGCTTTTTTCTTAAAAGCCATCCAAGCAGCTAATTAGGAGCTAGATTGTTTTTACAGGTGGCGGAATGGGTTGCCCTCCCCTGTGCCCCTCTGGGATCTTTGTCCTACCAGAGATCCCAAATTGAAGCCGGCAGCTCCACCCACTTACCATAGAGTCCATGGAGGACCGGAAGGTCTCTGATCAGATCTTTGGTATAGAAAACCAGAAGTGACAAGTACTGTTGTCACTTTCAATTTCCCCAGAAGTAAACAGCACCATTTTTAAATCTTGAAAGCATTTTATCACACCAATCTTGGTGTGATCAGATGCTTTTAGGGCAGATGAGACATCCGGGGTCTAATAGACCCCAGATCTCTCCATAAAGAGTACCTGCCACTGCCTATTGCTGTCACAAGTGGTGTTTACATTCCTTGTGATAGCAAAAAATAAATACAAAAATAAAATGTCCCTGTCCCCCCATGCTCGTGCACAAAGGCGAACGCACATGTTGGTCCTGCACGCATACATAAACGGTGATTTTACCACACATGTGTGGTATTGCCACAAATGTCAGAGCAAGAGCAATAATTCTAGCACCAGATCTCCTCTGTAACTCTAAACTGGTCATCTGTAAAGGCTTACGAAACGTTTGGTGGTTCTAAGTCATTTTTTAGCAAAAAATACAGATTTTTAAATGTAAACAAAAAGTGTCAGAAAAGGCTTTAAGTGGTTAATGTGCAATTTAGATGAACTTCAATGGGCTGCCCTATGCACATTTGTTACCCATAAGAAGCTCCTTCTACTTGTTGGGCAACAAGCTTAACATGATTTTTAAACATGCATTTTGTTGCAATTGCCACACAGTAATTGCAGCAGAATCACACTTCATTGGGGTGCTATTAGGAATAATGGCACCCTAACACGCATTTTACATTTTGCTGCAATTTTGGAATCATGGGCCGAAGCACAAATCACAAGGCAGAATGTTTTTTATCTTAATGCATTCTATGATTTGGGGAACTGCCCCCCCCCCCGAACTCAACGTACTATTTGGCCGCTTAATTGTCCTACAAATTTAGGTATCATACTCTAGCATGCTCAGGAGCACCAATCCGGGTTGTACACCCCTTTCAGACTCTACTTAGTTACACTCGGAACCTACATAAAATTGGAGGGCGTAAAGGTTTATCACCATTGGTTCATCACCACTGTAAGATCTGCGTACTGGCAATGTACAGACTGAGAACTCCCCCCCCCATTCCCACCTTATTTAATCTCTCTGTATTTGCTGGATGTTCTCCTGGGTGCAGACCCCAAAAAACTGGCATCCATCTGTTAAACCAACCTTCTCTAACCTACAGCATCAGATTTGGCCTTCAAGCGGAAAACCAGATGGGTGGCGGGCATGGGGTAGCTGGAGGATGATGAGTGGACAGACGTTCTAACATCCTGTAAGATGGTTTGCCCAAATGTATCCGATAGGCTTACACAACTATACATATTGCATAGATCATACTTGACCCCAGCACGCTTAGCCAGATACAAACTTTAACAGGACCCCTCTTGCCCTAAGTGTGGCAAACAAAATAGCTCCTTTTATCATCTAATCTGCTCTTGCCAAATCATTCAGGGTTACTGGTAGGGATGAGCCGAACACCCCCCGGTTCGGTTCGCACCAGAATTTGCGAACGACCCCCGCGTTCGGTACGAACGTTAGAACCCCATTGAAGTCTATGGGACTCGAACGTTCGAATTGGAAAGTGCTAATTTTAACGGCTAATATGCAAGATAGTGTCCTAAAAAGGGTTTGGCGACCTGCCTCCTGCCTCAGGGGACATGGGTCACTGCAAAAAAAAGTTTTAAAAACTACCGTTTTGGTGGGAGCACTGATTTTAATGACGATTAAAGTGAAAAAAAAAGTGAAATATTCCTTTAAATATGGTGCCTGGTGGGTGTCTGTAGTATGCCTGTGAAGTGCCACGTGTTTCCCGTGTTTAGAACAGTCCCTGCACAAAATGACATTAAGCGGAAATAACACCATTTAAAACTGCTTGCGGTTTTAATGTTATATCTGGTTCCTGCAATATGGTTGAAAATCATTCAGAAAAATGGCATGGGTAGCCCTCCCTGCCCATTACCAGCCTATTTGGGTCTTGTACGCATATTAAGGGGAACCCTGTACCCATATTAAAAAAAGGAAATGCGTGTGGCCCCCAGGCCCTATATACTCAGAACAGAAGTATACAGGCGGTGCAAACAAGACAGGGACTGTGTAGGTTTGTTGTGTTAAGTTGAATCTGTTTGTAATTTTCAACTGGTACATTTTTAAAGTGTAGCTCCAGTCAAAAAAAATATTTTTAAGCTTTTTGGAAAACATAGGGAAGGGTTATCACCCCTGTATAATTTGTTTTGTCGTCCATCTTTTTTCATCTCACTTGCTGTTGTCTCCTTCCGTTTGCAAGTAGGAGATGTTTGTAAATTGGATGTTTGAAAGTAGGGGCCTGCCCTATATGCTCTGCAGAAATGGCGGAACAAGGTGTTGGTTTTGCAACAACATTGTAAGCCCTCAAAGTGACTCTTGGTGGGCGCTGGAGCGCCCTGCTGTGAACGATTATATCAAGAATTGTAATTACATGCCATTGTTGAACAGTGGTAGAAAAATTGACCTTTGGTGGTTGTGGTGCTGGTGCCACAACACTATAAGTCCTCACAGTTACTCTGGGTGGGCACAGGAAGGGGCCCTCCTGTGAAATATTATATCAAGAATTGTAATTACATGTCCCTGTTAAACAGGGGCAGAAAAATTGGGCCTTAGGCACTGGTGCCATCACACTGCAACCTCTGCCATACACTCTAGTTTTATTGCAGGAATTAGCCCTGCTGCAAAGCATTGCATCAAAAATTGTACTTAAACGCCCCTGTTAAACAGGGGCAGAAAAATTGGGCCTTAGGCACTGGTGCCATCACACTGCAACCTCTGCCATACACTCTAGTTTTATTGCAGGAATTAGCCCTGCTGCAAAGCATTGCATCAAAAATTGTACTTAAACGCCCCTGTTAAACAGGGGCAGAAAAATTGGGCCTTAGGCACTGGTGCCATCACACTGCAACCTCTGCCATATACTCTAGTTTTATTGCAGGAATTAGCCCTGCTGCAAAGCATTGCATCAAAAATTGTACTTAAACGCCCCTGTTAAACAGGGGCAGAAAAATTGGGCCTTAGGCACTGGTGCCATCACACTGCAACCTCTGCCATATACTCTAGTTTTATTGCAGGAATTAGCCCTGCTGCAAAGCATTGCATCGAAAATTGTACTTAAACGCCCCTGTTAAACAGGGGCAGAAAAATTGGGCCTTAGGCACTGGTGCCATCCCACTGCAACCTCTGCCATATACTCTAGTTTTATTGCAGGAATTAGCCCTGCTGCAAAGCATTGCATCAAAAATTGTACTTAAACGCCCCTGTTAAACAGGGGCAGAAAAATTGGGCCTTAGGCACTGGTGCCATCACACTGCAACCTCTGCCATACACTCTAGTTTTATTGCAGGAATTAGCCCTGCTGCAAAGCATTGCATCAAAAATTGTACTTAAACGCCCCTGTTAAACAGGGGCAGAAAAATTGGGCCTTAGGCACTGGTGCCATCACACTGCAACCTCTGCCATATACTCTAGTTTTATTGCAGGAATTAGCCCTGCTGCAAAGCATTGCATCGAAAATTGTACTTAAACGCCCCTGTTAAACAGGGGCAGAAAAATTGGGCTGCTGGCATCACCCAGAACCAAAAATGTTCTTCCAACATATCAGCGGAGGAGGAAGAGGATAGACAATCAACATAACAGGACAGTCACTCAGCATCAGCATAGGCAGTCTTGAAGGGATGTGGTATTTCAAAAAAAATTATTCGGTTACATCAGCTTCAGGTGCTTGGTAGCTGTGGGTGATCCAAGACTGATTCATCTTGATGAAGGTCAGTCGATCAACTGATTCGGTGGACAGGCGCACCCTGTGATCGGTAACGAAGCCACCAGCAGCACTGAAGGTGCGTTCCAAAAGAACGCTGGATGCAGGACAGGCCAGTAGCTCAATTGCATACTGTGCAAGCTCTGGCCAGTGATCCATCCTCAAGACCCAGTAAGCCAGAGGATTTTCAGTGGGAAAGGTGTCCAAGTCTGACCTTGCCCCTAGGTATTCCTGCACCATGTAAATTAGACGCTGGCGATGGGTGCTGGAACCAATCATACCTTGGGGCTGCGGACTAAAAAATTGTCTGAAAGCATCAGTCAGACGGCCACCTTCTCCACCGCTCCTTCTGACTGATGCCTCAGCAACACGTTGTCCAGGACCAGGAGTTTGTGACCTCCCAGTCTCTGGGAACGCGTTGCACAGAGCTTTCTGCAAGGCCTCCCGGAGATGTCTCATCCTCTGCTCCCTCTGCGATGGCAAGATAAGGTCGGCAACCTTACCCTTGTACCGTGGATCAAGGAGAGTGGCCAGCCAGTAATGGTCCCTCTCCTTGATCCGAAGAATACGAGGATCCTTCCACAGGCTTTGCAGGATCAGGGAGGCCATGCAGCGTAGGTTAGCTGAGGCATTCGGTCCGGAGTCCTCTGGGTCACTAAGGACAACATGATCCGCAGCTACCTCCTCCCAGCCACGTACAAGTCCACGTGTTTCTTGGGACTGTAAATCATCCCTATAAGACTGCTGCTGCTGATGCTGAGTGCCAGCCTCCACCTCCATGCTGACACAATCATCCTCCTCCTCCTCTTCCTCCTCCTCACCCTCTTCCTGTGTGATGGGTGGCACAGCAGGAACACTGTCTGGATAAAGGGGGCCTTGAGAGGCAAGGAAGTCCTCCTCTTCCTGCCTCTGTTCTGCCTCAAGTGCCCTGTCCATTATTCCACGCAGCGTATGCTCCAAGAGGTGGACAAGAGGTATAGTGTCACTGATGCATGCACTGTCACTGCTCACCATCCTTGTGGCCTCCTCAAACGGTGACAGGACAGTGCATGCATCCCTGATCATGCCCCACTGGCGTGGTGAGAAAAAACCAAGCTCCCCTGACCCTGTCCTGGTGCCGTAGTCGCACAGGTACTCATTGATGGCCCTCTGCTGCGTGTGCAGCCGCTGCAGCATGGCCAATGTTGAGTTCCATCTGGTGGGCATGTCACATATAAGGCGGTTCTTGGGCAGGTTCAACTCCTTTTGGAGCTCAGCCAGCCGAGCACAGGCATTAAATGATCGGCGGAAATGCACACAGACTCTCCTGGCCTGTTTCAGGACATCCTGTAAGCCGGGGTACCTGCCCAAGAACCGCTGCACCACCAGGTTAAGGACGTGAGCTACACAGGGCACATGGGTCAGTTGTCCCTGTCGGAGGGCGGAGAGGAGGTTGGTGCCATTGTCGCAAACCACCATTCCTGGCTTAAGCTGGCGTGGCGTCAACCACCTCTCGGCCTGCCCCTGCAGAGCTGACAAAACATCCGCCCCAGTGTGGCTCCTGTCCCCCAAACAAACCAGCGCAAGCACGGCATGGCATCGTTTTGCCTGCGTACTTGCGTAGCCCCTGCAACGCCTACGGAGCACCGCTGGTTCTGAGGACAGAGCACTGGAAGAGGCCATGGAGGAAGAAGAAGAGGAGGGGGTGGAGGAGAGAGGTGTGTCACAACCAATAGTAGCATTTTGGAGGCGTGGTGGCGGAACAACCTCCAACACTACTGCACCTTGTCCTGCATCCTTCCCAGCAGCCAGGAGAGTGACCCAATGGGCCGTGAAAGACAGGTAACGTCCCTGTCCATGCCTGCTGGACCATGAGTCAGCGGTAATATGCACCTTACCACTGACCGCCCTGTCCAGCGAGGCAAGGACATTGCCTTCCACATGCCGGTAGAGAGCCGGAATCGCCTTCCGTGAGAAAAAGTGGCGTTTGGGGACCTGCCACTGAGGAACCGCACATTGTACAAACTCACGGAAGGGGGCCGAGTCTACCAACTGAAAAGGCAGCAGTTGAAGTGCTAGCAATTTAGCCAAGCTAGCATTCAACCGCTGGGCATGTGGATGGCTGGGAGTAAATTTCTTCCGCCGGTCCAGCAGCTGGGGCAGGGACATTTGTCTGCTATAATCGGACGTGGATGTACCACTAGCAGAGTTCCCGGAAGCACTTGGCTGTGACACACCTAATTCTACACCTTCATTCCTCTCAGAGCAGGTTTCAGAGAGGACTGAAGGTCTAGTGGGGTTGGAGATGCCAGCTGATGAGGAGCAAGGAGAGGTCCGCTTTGTTCTTTGGTGTGGGTCTTTGAGGTATGCTTGCCAACGAGCTGCATGGCAGGTCAACATATGTCTGGTCAAGCATGTGGTGCCCAAGCGGCTGATGTTTTGGCCACGTGAGATACGCTTGAGACATATGTTGCAAATAGCAGCGGTGCGATCTGATGCACTCGTCTCAAAAAAGGCCCACACCAAAGAACTTTTAGAATAACGCGCAGAGGAAGCGCTCTGCGCAGAGGAAGCGCTCTGCGCAGGCGGAGCTCTGCGGTGTGATTCAGTCGGTGTGCTGCCCCTAAGCTGGCCCCCTGAGGGCATCCTGCCTCGTTGGACATGTGCCTCCTCCTCCTCCTCCTCCCTCCTTCCAGGCACCCACGTGGAGTCAGTGCCCTCATCATCCCCTCCCTCTTCATCGCTGTAGCAAACCTGGCAGTATGCTGCAGCTTGTGGAACATGACTGCCAGATTGCTGTCCTTCTTGAGCATCCCCTCTCTCTGTGCTCACGCTACTGCCTTCCTCTAGCTGAGTGTCATCATCAGAGCCCACCAAACACTGGGCATCCTCCTGGAGCATGTACCCAACACTGTGCTCAAAGAGTTCAGGAGACTCCTCAGGAGGACGTGGTGGGTCTAGGGAAGGAGTCACTGATGATGACATTGAGAGGAGGGACGACGATGTGTTGGCAGCTGCTTTTCTACTACCCTGAGACTGGGTGAGAGAGGATGAGGAGGATGAAGAGGGCTTGGTCATCCACTCTACCAAGTCGTTGGCATGTTGCGGTTCAACATGTCCAGCTGCAGAAAAGAAGGACAAGCATGTCCCATGGCCACGTGCTGATGACAATGCACCGCGTCCACGACCAGCACTGTTGTCTCTAGACACAGAGCCTGCTTGCCCTCTTTTATCGGCTCGCGCCTGTCTGCCTCTCCTTGCTGGCCTTCCAGACATGGTAATGGCCTGAAGGGAGTTGGGTAAAACAGTAGTTGGGTAGTTTATATTGTGCTGGAGGCACACAACACCCACTAACTCCTGCAGATGCCTTTTTTATAGAACAGCAGAGTTAAAGGGGTATATACAGATGTATACTGTGCTGTGCTGGAGGCACACACAACTTCCAATAACTCCCGCAGATGCCAATCGGGCCCAAATAGAGAACAGCTATGTAGGTGGATAATAGCGGTATGTACTGGGTACAGAGCAGGCACACAGCACGCACTATCTCCTGAGTGACACTACTGACTGCAAGCTCTATTGTTAAAGATGGACCACTAGCTATATAGGTGAGGTGAATATCACGGTGTATACTGCGGTCAGGGCACGCAGACAATAACCAGAAAACAGCAGAGTTAAAGGGGTATATACAGATGTATACTGTGCTGTGCTGGAGGCACACACACAACTTCCAATAACTCCAGCAAATGACAATCGGGCTCAAATAGAGAACAGCTATGTAGGTGTATATAGTGGTATGTACTGGGTACAGAGCACGCAGACAGCACGCACTAACACTACTGACTGCAAGCTCTATTATTAAAGCTAGATCACTAGCTATATAGGTGAGGTGAATATAGTGGTGTATACTGCGGTCAGGGCACAGACAGTAACCACTACACAAGAGCAAAATAGTAAATCAGCCAAAAACGATTGGTGTGTAACTGTGTTGAAGGTACACAGAACACCCACTGCTTCAGATGCTAACAAACACTACACGAGGCCGCCTGAAAGGCAGCTTTATATAGTGTGGGGCGTGCACTACACAGCCTGAGCTATGATTGGCCACAGGCAGGATGCCTGTGGCCAACCATTGCTCTCCTCGCTACTGGCGCAGCGATTGGCCAAGCATGCGGGGTCACAGTGCATGCTTGGCCAATCGTGAGACAGCAATGCATTGCGCCATCGCAATGCATTGTGGGCCACACGAATTTTGCCGCGAACGGCCCAAACGTTCGGAATTCGGCGAACGCACGAACGACCGATGTTCGAGTCGAACATGCGTTCGACTCGAACACGAAGCTCATCCCTAGTTACTGGGAAAAGTGAATAGATTCTGACATGGCTCCCCATTAACCCTATGCCCTAAGTAATGCTTGCTGGGGTTATGTACTTCCTGACCAAGAACAAAATAGACACCACCATATCATCATGCAGGAAACACTATATGCAGGTAGACAAATAGTAGCAGAAAGTGGCTTCGGGCCAACATGCCAACTCTTTGGGAATGGATGACAGCTGTCAATCAATCCCTACCTTATAAAAAATTCTTATACATACAAAGCTACAGTCCAGCAAAATATAGCAAAATCTGGGATCGCTGGTTGGAATTGGTGTCTTTCACAGAGCAAGAATCAATAGTTGACTGAGTATTATTAGTACATGTAAGTGTTCTCAGGCAAATGTATACATGCCCTTAAGGTAGATGACAATAAACTAATGTTCTTGAATGCATTTTATTTACCTGGACTTACAAACAAAAAATGTGTCATGTGTGACCACTTATAAAACATTACTGTTTGCTGATGTATGCTCACCCCAAATTATCTTTGTAATACTTTTCTTTATTTATCATGGAGCTTAGCGAATGCTCCTAATTTTTGTATACCTCACTCTTACCAATAAAATTTTGTTGGATTAAAAAAAAAAGCACCAGTAAACATAGACATGTCTTGGAAGATGACAATGAACTATGTCATGATGTTAGGAGACCTCTCCTACATATCTATGTGATTTTCTTAAAGTGGAGTTGCCCCCCAAAAAATAAAACCACTTAAAAATCTTAAAAAAAATCAAAAAAAAATAATTGGCAAAAAAAAAATTTTTTACTCACCTCTAAATACCGGTTGCTAGGGGGTCCCTCGTAGTCTGCCTTCTTCATTGCCCGGGCTGGTGACATCACTTCCCCTCGCGCCGCACATTCACCTGGGACCTGTCACGTGTCCCAGGTGACTGTACGGCGTATCACGGCGCCCTGCGCCGCTCGCGCATGCGCAGTGGGTGCCCGGCTGTGAAGCCACAGCCGGGTGCCCACAGTATGCATGACGGCGCCGCGAGCGGAGCGGGGAGCGAGGGGGGGGCTTCGTTCCCCCGCATCGCTGGAACCCGGGACAGGTAAGTGTCCGATTATTAAAAGCCAGCAGCTGCAGTATTTGTAGCTGCTGACTTTTAATTTTTTTTTTTTAGGGGGTACCCCACTTTAATAAGGTGGGCCACAGAGAGAAATACTAAAAATCAAAATGCTAAATTACTGATAGAAAGGGGTGCTACAGATGTTACAACAGTAACATCTGCAATGCAGTGATTTGTAGATCTTTTTTTTTTTTCATAACGTCATGTATAGTTCAAGATGCTTGACGCTCTGGCCAACCTGCAGGCTACAGCTAACCAGGTAAGGGTAAACACAAAATATGAGGATCTGGGAAAGCACAGAATACTGGACCCACAGGAATGGCAGGAGTGCAATGCAACATTTGGGTAACAGCCTTACAGGCACTCAGAAGTACTAGTAAAAGACACTTATCTGTGGTACTCGGCTCAACGGGAGACAGGAGTACACAAACCAGAGCACATGGGTAACAGTAGATTCAAGAGAATGCAGGTACATAGGATACAGTTGGGGGACATGAGGAGTCTAGGGCAGGGACGATACCATTGATGGGGGGGGAACTCAGCATGGCTGCACATAAAGTGATGGTCAGGGCCCTGAAAGAGTTGAGGCACAGAGTCTAAGGCACCTCCTTACCGTACTAAAGGCAGATAAGAGGTAAGAGTCCCTTACAGCTCTGAGATAATGGGATCACAGATTAATAGGTAGCTAGAAGAAGTGCTTGTAAACACACAGCCACTAAGCACACATATTACTGCACAGATAAGAACGGGAATCACTAGGAGCAGACAGAAATCTGTGGGGACATTACTGATCTTGGGGTTACTTGAAATCTTCTCAGAAGGTCAGGGACAATAGGAACCTCCGAATCTTGGTGAATCCTCCAGAAAGTCAGGGACATTTGAAAATTGTGGAGGACCAAGCACTAGAAATGCCAGCTCTTGCTGGGGAATGCCGGAGGTAATGAGCTCAGCTTAATTAGAAAGGGAGGTGGCCTGGCTGAGTTGGAACAGGGCATGCAGCTTGTTGAACCATCAGCAGTGAACTACCATTCTAGAATAGAAATCTTGTGGGATAATAGGTAATGATAGGACCTTGCAGGTTCAAGCTATATAACTATATGTACCAGCATGCCTGCGGACCTGTGGAAATAAAAGTAACAGATCAGCAACAAAACTGATCTGTGAAAGAAACATATATTTCATTAATGTGTGTTCTAATCATAACAATTTTACATATATTAAATGGCCCTGCTCCTACGTATATATCGACAAAACCTTATATCTCTTTGCCCTTGTACACACGGTCGGAGATTCCGACGGAATGTTTCCTATCGGACCATTTTGTCAGATATTCCGACTGTGTGTGGTCTGCATCGGACTGTTTCCGTCGGAGTATCCGATGGACCAACTTTTCCAACTTGCCAGTAAAATTTTCCGACAAAATGCTCCGATCCGACATACTCCGATCATGTGTAGCCTACTCCGACGGACAAGGTGCCACGCATGCTCACAATCCAATTCGGACACGAAAGCGCTCGCTCAGGTAAAACTACTGCTCGTAATCTATATAGCACATTCGTCACGCTGCAATGTTAAAAATTCTTTCATGAAGCACATTCTCTTGTTCTTTACAATGCTGCAAGAATGAACTTCTTTTGATGCTCATAGTCACACACACTTCTCCCGAACGTATTTCTTCAGTCTTTTTTACTAATTTCAGCAATACAATATTTTAAATCGTCACATCTACACATTTATTTATTTATTTTTTTTTGGGGGGGGGGAATTGTGTGGTTGGTTTTTTTCATCAACATCTCCTTTTTTGACAGTTTGCTCATCTTTGCATTTTTTGGGGTGTGTTTTGTGTGTCAACTTATCACAACAACATTATTATCTTTTTTGTATTTTCTTTTTCTTTTTTAATCTACAGGAGTTTGTTTAGTGTTGGTGCCCCTTGTTATTCATTTCACTTTGTATTTTTGAAATGTACCTGCCTGCTCACAAATAAACTGTCCTTTTGGAAGTAAAACACATACGCAAGTATTTCTTCAAACCAAAAAAACCTTTATTTAGGTGTCAGTAACAAATAAAGAGGGAGGCAGCGATGGAGAAACTGGGGAGATTAGCGAAGCCTTTGGCCCCCAGGACACACATCAACTATTTAAACGCAAAAATTTGTGGCCTGAGGAGTACATATCTGAGGGAGAGAAGTCTGGTCCTGAAGTCCAAGAAACCTTGAACAGCAGAAGATGGCATCTATGTTCCCAGGCTGTGGTACTACAAGAGGTTGCATCTTCTGTCAGACCAGACTGAACCCAGGTAATCACACTCTGGTCTTCCTTCCACGCTTCCTTCCAGGCTGTGGCTGTGGTGCTGGAGGTGTGGCAGAAGGAGGAGGAGGAGGAGGGGCATGGGCCAAATCACACAAGTGTGTTGCTTGTGTGATTTGGCCCAACAGACCCTTGTTGAGGGTGTGTATAATTATCTCCTCACACAAGAAATTTAGCCCCTCCTCCATTTTCTCCAGTTTGCACGCAGCCAAGGCGGCAAAGGCCTCTTGATAGGTGGGGGTGGCTTGGAGGGCCGCTGAAGCCTCCCCGATCAGCCTCAGAGCCGACTCCTCCACATTCCCCCCTTTCTCGCCCTTTTGCGTGGAAGGCGGAGGGGAGGGACCTGGCATTCTGTCAGGCTCCTCCGCCCGCCCACTGACTGACTGCCACTTACCCCGCCTCCTCCTGGCTGCCACTTTCCACAGTCACCTCCTGGCTGCTGCATTCCACACCCTCCTCCTGGCTGATGTCTTCCTGTGTATGAAAAAGGGACATAGTTTTAGTTTTTGGTTCATCAAACACACACACAATTTTCACATCAAGACTGTTGCAAACTGTTAACCAATAGAAAAGACTATCATTCTGAGCCCAGCATTTTTCATTCTTGTCCCAAAGGTTTTGGCCACTACTGTCTATTGATATGTGAAACACTTTCAAAAATCAGCAATTAGTGAGCAAAAATCAAGTTAACATCATTCATTTTTACTCCCAAAATATGTACAACAATACTATACCTGGCTCAAGCTGGGCTCCCCCAGTTCTTCCTGAGTGGAAGGCCCAGGTTGGGCATCGGAAGACTCAGCGGGTGTGGAATGTAGCATAGGACGCGTGGAAGGAAGGGTAGAGAGTGATTCTCTGACCTCAGCCTGGTCTGACAGAAAATGCATCATGTTATAATACCACAGCCTGGGGACATAAACCTCATCTGCTGCAGCTCCAGATTGCATGGACTTCAGCACCTTCTTCCTCTCCTTCAGATATGTACTCCTCAGGCCACCGATTTTCACTTTTAAATAGTGGATGTCTGCCCTGGGGACCACCGGCTTCACAAACTCAACCAGTTTCTCCATCGCTGCCTGCCTCTTTAGTTTGTTACTGTAATGAGGGTGCATCAATTGCCACAGGCAGGACAGCTCCCTGTATTTATCGATGAACAGAGGGAGGAAACTGTGATCATTGAAACCGTCCATAATCTCTGCAAGACACAACACAAGGCAAACCCTAATGTCAGGCTAAATTCCACTAATGCAAGCCTCAATCTAGAAGCATTATAGGCTAGTGATGTACCAAGTTAAAATTTTTACCTTCGTTTGCGCGATCGTCGCATCAGCTTCTCCCTCTGTTCACAGATCGTACGTACGACACACGCGTTGCGTTTTATATACAGTGCGCATGCGTGAAACTCCGCCCGCCCTTGGCATTCTTTCTAGGCTATTCCCCGCCCCTTCGCTTTCTGCGCAGTGGGGAGAGCACATGGCGCAGAGAACGCAGGTGCGCAATCAGAGTTCCACTAACGAGGAGGAGGGTGAGGAAAGCCTGGAGCCTGAAACGTCCCAATCCAGGAAGAGAAGATTTAAGGCCTCAAATATGTCTTTTGTAGAGATGTTGGAGATGGTCGACATATTGAAGAGGACCGACTATGATGGAAAGTATGGACCTTACCCAAACCCAAATATCAGAAAGGCCAAGATCATGACTAAAGTTGTGAAGAGTCTTCTGATGAATTTTGGGGTACAACGATCCAAGGATCAACTGAGAAAAAACGCTGGTCAGACCTGAAACTGAGGGAGCACGATCAGTACAGAAGGATCAAGCTTGTTCTTCAAAAAAGTAAGTAGTTGTCGTGTGTTCATATGATTATTCTTGCTTGCATACATGCTCCATGTGGTTTGATTTCATGTTGTGCAGTTTAAAATGGCCACTTTCAAGTTCATGGTTTCATTCGTTCGTAAGAAACATCGTTCTGCAGGTAAGTATTCCAGCTTTAGAAAGTGTCCACAATAATGTTCTCACCTTTGAACTCGGCCAAAAAACACAATTGTACAACACTTCCAAGCAATGTTTCATATTCCTATTTCTGCCCTCTGGTGCTAAGTATTCCTTTTTTACATTCTCATAGAAGGCGAAATTCCAACCCCAGAAGCAGAGGAGCAGGAGGAGGAGGAAGGAGAGATCGTTCAAGTTGGACAAATTGTCACCACAACAGGTGAGTGTCGGAGACCACAGCTTCCGGTAAGCTCATCAATGTATGTCGGCATATTTATAATACATGGTGTTTTTTTTTTTGCTTTTTTTGTAGGTGATGTGGAAGAAGAATTACATTTTACCAGTGAAAGTGCCCAGATCCTGATTGGGGAGATAATGGGGTGCAATCAGGATTTAGAAAATATACAGCAAAACATCAATGATGTTCAAAATAAAATAAAGAACATCATTGATGTTTTGGGGAGAGTGTGAAACACCACAAACTAGCTAGGGTTTTATTTTTTTGTTTTTAAACAACAACTTTTGCCTTTTACAAAAAGCAAAATTTGGAAGATGCACAGAGTGTGTCAACATTCGCTATCTCCCATCATGGGGGATCAATGTACGTGTTTTGTGGAAAGTGGCTGAGTTGAAGGGGTTGCAGCCCCAAAACATGTACATTGATCCCCCATGATGGGAGATAGTACATGTTGACACACTGTGTGCATCTTCTAATTTTGGCTTTTCCAGGGGTGACACCCCATGTGATGAAGGCAATATCAGCCCAGTTTGTCCATACTCATGTCTGATATTGTCTTCACTCTTCAAAGTGTTCTGTATGTTACGCTTTGATACATGCCTGTTTACACAAAAACACCAAGTTACCCAAAAATGACCTTAAATACTGTTTTTGATACACCCAATATGTTGGTTTGTTGTAAAACCCTTTTCTAAACGCACATGTGAATGTGCTTTGATTAAAAAGTGAAATTATCAACAATGTGTGGCTTCCTTTTTCAATGCGCAAAAGCAGTATTTGGAGTAAAATTATTGTTTTCGGTGACAATGCGTGTTATTTACTAAAGGCAACTCCACTTTGCACTCCAAGTGCAGTTTCAGGTGTACTTTTGCAGTGCACTTGTAGTGGATGTGCCTTTAGTAAATAACACCCAAAGTGATGTGTTAATTTTCACAATCATGCCATTTTCCTGACCCCACATATTTCTGCCATGGTGCTTAAAATGAGCAAGATTTTGGTCAGTAATGCACTACATACATTAGTTAACAAAAACAAGGTGTGTGTGTAGCAGACCCACAACATAATAAGATTATCTGAAGAAGAGACTGTCACCTCATCTCGCTCTGAACTTGGGTTTGCACTGTTGTAGAAAAAGGTACAACAACAAAAAACAAAAATTTACCTAGGAGACACCTAAAACCAAGCCAAGCAGTAAATGAAAACAAAGATTATTGGAGTTTCAAATAAAAATTTATTACAAAAATGCCGCTCAGACATTGTCTGGCATATCAATGGCCCCCCTACTCACAAAGTACTCCATATATTGGGTTCGTACCTCACGGGCGCTTTGGGGGGGGCAAGCCAGGATGAGCAGCTTCAAGGCCCATGAGGTTCTCATTTTCAAGCAAGTCTGCATCTTGGCCAACTGAGACCGCATCGTTTGCTGAATGTCTTTTTAAGAAATTGTGCAGAACACAGTAGGCAAGCACTATGTGATTGATTTTATATTCCTCCATGTGGATAGGCGTTAAAAAAAGATGGAACCGGCTGGCCAGTATTCCAAAAGTGTTCTCCACCACTCTTCTGGCTCTGGCTCTGGCCAGTCGGAAATTAAAAATCCTCTGGTCTGGGGTGAGGGTCCTCAATGGGAAAGGCCGCATCAGATGGTTTGCTAGGGCAAACGCCTCATCCGCGACGAAGACGAACGGGAGTCCTTCCTGATTCTCCTCTGGGGGTGGCAAGCTCAGACTGCCACTCTGGAGACGCCAGTAGAATTCTGTCCGTGCGAACACTTCACCATCCGACATGCGACCATTTTGCCCCGCGTCCACATAAAGGAAGTCATAGGTCACAGACACCACCGCCAACATCGCGATACTATTAAACCCCTTGTAATTATAATAGTACGACCCCGAGTTGGGGGGTGGGACGATGCGGACGTGTTTCCCATCAATTTCACCTCCGCAATTGGGAAAGTCCCAACGACTGGCAAAGTGGGAGGCCACAGTCTGCCATTCCTGTGGCATTGAAGGAAACTGTGGAGTGAAACAAGACAAAAAATTTGTAATTTTGCAAATCAACATTGCAAGCAGATTAGACACCAAAATTTTTGGCCAAGATCAGTAAAACATTTTGGGAAATGAGTATTTAAAGCCTAGTATAAGTATAAGGTCCCCTTATCAGAGTCATATGACCATCAAAAAGGTAGGTAGATTATGTATTGGGTTTGGTAAAGTCAGCAGATAGAGGATTTCTAGCAGCTGACCTAGCGGTTGGGGGGAAGGGGGTTCCTAATGAGTTTAGCATAACCCCCAAAAAAAGTCACTCTGCATGAATTGAAGCACACACATAACATTTGTAGAACTTTTAGGGGGTGTTTAGGGGAAAGCAATACTATGGAGCTGACAAAAGACATTGGTAAGTGACTAGACTATAGTTTTATGGGCCAAAAAGAGCATGGTGGGGAAGTTAGTGAGGCAAATATGCATGAGGACAAAGGGGCAGAGCATATGAATTAGAGCATATTGCAATGATGGTAATTAGAGAATGAGGAAAGAAATGCAATACATTAGCAATCATTAAATACATAGAATGTGATGTTAAAGGATAAAACTTACCTTCATATAGTCTGCAGGACCTGAATGATTGCAGAACAGGTCTCTGGAATAATGATCCCTAGGAGATGCCTGTGGAGAACTTCAGGACCTGAAGGCTTCTCCCTGTCACCAAGTAGCGCAACGTGGCGATGAGCCTCAGCTCCGGAGTGATGGCTTGCCGCATGCAGGTATCCTGCCTGGTGATATAAGGCCAGCAGATGGTGAAAAACGGGGTCCGTCATCGGGAGATAATTCCTGAAATCATCAGGATTGTTCTCCCGGATCTCATGGAGCAAAGGCATGTGCGAGAACTGGTCACGCTGGCGCAACCAATTCTTGGTCCACAAACGCCTCCCCTGCCTGTTCATGGACCGGGCTTGTGTCAAAGTAAGAACCCCAACACGAAGCCCCTGCACAGCACAAATTCTACAAATTCGAGTATGTAGACGAAACATGGTTTGAAAACGGCCGGCTGGTCAGAACGGCACCAGAAGGCACTGATAAACAGCAATGCCTGAAAGAACGACCTGAATAGCAGAAGCAAGCAGACAATAAGCAATGCAAATCAAAGCGTACTATACCAAGATATAGTCCACAATGAGAAACGAATGCTTACTGACTACACGCACTGATTATCAGATACGCAAAGACAAGCAGAAACTGAAGAGCAGTACCGAACTGAAGCACAAATCTGAAAAGCACGAATCGTCTCTCACCAAACTTCTACTAACACGCGATAGACACAAGATCAGCAGAAGGAGCCCAAAGGGTGCCGGACGTGGTGCTGAACTTCCTTTTTCCAGTGCCGCCGTACGCGGCTTACGTCACCGCGTTCTTGGCAACCGGAAATTCCGACAACTTGGTCCGACCATGTGTATGCAACATCACTTCCGGACCTCTTCCGGAATTAATCAGTCGGAATAACTCAGACGGATTTGGTTGTCAGAATCTCCAACCGTGTGTACAAGGGCTTTAACCACTTCATATAGCAAAATGACAGCCAGAAAGTGGTTCTGTTATCCTGACTGGGCAAGATAAGCTGCAATCCTGCAGCTGCAGGGGCATGCAGTGAGGAGATTGGTGGTGTGTCAGTCTGACACACTGCATCTCCGATTGAGGTAAAGAACCTATGATGTTGGCTCTTTACCACGTGATCAGCTGTGTCCAATCACAGCTGATCACAGTGTATACAGGAAAAGCCATGTATCAGATTTTCCTCCACTCGCACGGACAGGCACGAGTAGAGGAGAGCCTGACAGGAGGATGCCCTTCTGTGACCACCATGAATGCCCACCCATGACCGCTAGGTAAGCCCACTAGAGCCCACCAGGGATGCCAATCAGTGCCCATTAGGGATGGCACTCTGTGCCCATCAGTGATGCCTGCCAATGCCTCCTGATCAGTGCTGCCCATCAGTGCCGCCTATGAGTGCCTAGCTGTGCTGCATATAAGTGCCTTATCATTAGTGCCACCTCATCAATGCCACCTCATCAGTGCCAATAAGTACTCTCTCATCAGTGCCCGTCAGTGCATCCTCATCAGTGCCCATTAGTGAAGGAGAAAATGTTATTATTTACAAAGATTTGTAATAGAAACAAAGAAAAACTTTTTTCTGTTTTTATTTTTTTATCTGTAGCACAAAAAATAAAAACCACAGTGGTGATCAAATACCACCAAAAGAAAGCCCTATTTGTGGGGGGAAAATGATAAAAAAATTGTTTGGATACAGTGTTGCACGACCGTGCAATTGTCATTCAAAATATGATCATGCTGAAAGCTGAAAATGGGTCTGGACAGGAAGGTGTATAACTGCTCTGTATTGAAGTGGTTAATTGGGGGGTGCCAAAAAAACACAGACACATACATGTGGCTCTTAACCTTCACAGTCTAAATAAACCCATCAATTATGACAAACTGGTTGCTCTGCACGTGAAAGCTGAGCAACAGACACACAACCCCAAAATTAATAAATGTGGTGACAGAGACAGATTTCTTCTTCAATGAATATTGGATACACATTTCAAACTGTAAAGGCTTAGGAGGCTCAACACTAATCTGTCGTTGGTGTAACTGCTGCCTGAGCCATAATTTCCCACCTTCATATTTCTCCTCACTGGTTACTTATTTTCTTTCTATGCATTTTACTTAATTGTATTTTTCATGACTTTTTTGATGTATTTGTGCAATTTGTTCAGCTGATTACAGTATTACCTCTCTCTGCATGCTTCTGTTCATGTTTTCTAACCATAGTGCTAGCCAATATACAGTATTTGTTATTTCGTCTTCTTTTAATGTTTTTTTTTTCTTTTTTATATGCTTTATTTAGTGCAACATTTTACATTCAACCATTGTTGTTCTTTTTCCTTGTCAAATCTGTTTATTGAATTTTAACAATTAGTATACATAAGTGCATATGGTGGCAGCAAAATAAAAGATCACATATATGGTAATAATATTGAGTTGTAGTTCCAACATAACCTAAAAGTAGTTTTACTAAAACAATTTAAGCGTGGATTTAACTACTCAAAAGATTGCGTCATACATCGTATAAGAGAGGATAAAACCAACTTAGACCAGGTTAATATAAGATAAATGACCTCAGATAAAAAAAAAAAGGTCTTAATTATTATCAAGAGTATCGTTTGTAAATAAAATAAAAAAAGTAATAATTTATTATAGAATCTAAAACATTATACTACATATTGGAACTATGTACAATTGGTATAATGATAACCAAGGGAATAAAAGTTCTGCTACCAGAACTGTATAACGAGTAAATTGAAAAAGGAGGGAGAGAATAGGAGGAAAAAGTAGAATAGAGAAATAAAATAAAATAAAAAGTAATCTTAGGTAGGAGAAAAACTAGATAGGGAAGAAAGAAATGAGAGGTAGTAGGGGTCCCCGGGGTAGTACAAGGTAATAAACACATACCATGAATGCAGAGAATGGAAGTATAAATCGAGATTTCCAAGGTCTTAGTAGGGAAGTATCAAAAATAGAAGGCAAAAAGTGAGTCACCCAGGGATTTCATATATTCTCAAAGTTGGATATTTTATCTTGAGTTATAGCCTCTGTTTTGGCATGGATCATTGCTTGATTGACTCTATTTTTTGTTTCAGCAATTATTAAGGATGGGGATTTCCAAGCTTTGGCAATTGTCTGTTTTGCACCTGTAGCGATCTATAATAGGAGTTTGAATCGGTGGTAGGCGAGAGTGGCCGGTTTTAAGTTTAAAAGTGCTATTGTAGGATCAGGATTGATAGGGATTTCAAACAGTGTTAAAATCATAAGAAATACATCTTTCCAGAATTTTTTTGCTACCAGGCAATCCCACCAAGTATGAAGATATGATCCAAGATCACCACAGCCACGAAAACAAGATGAGGAATAATTTGGTGCATATTTCGCAATTCTGACAGGGACCAAATACCACTGTGTGAGTACTTTGTAATTTGTCTCTAAGGCATCTATGTTTTTTGAGGATGACTTAGTTGTGATCCAAATCTTATCCCAATTGACTGCTTCCAATGAAAACCCAAGATCCACCTCCCACTTAGCCACATTTGATGGTGGGTCTGAGTTGGGTTTAGTAATAAGATGAATGTAAAGAATTGAAATAAGTCCCTTAGTGCGTGGATCACATTTACATATATTTTTAAAGCACGTTAATTTATCTAAATTAATTCTTCCTTGTATATAGGGCATAAAAAAGTTTTTAGTCTGAAGATATCGAAAGAGCTCTGAATTAGGAAGTTTGTGACTTTCACTTAAGTCAGGGACAGTTTTGAATGAAGTAGAGGATGCTAGTTCACAGAGTTCAGTTAAATTGGTGGAGGTCCATGCTTTCAAAGATTTAGGGGAAGACCAAGCAGGATATAAAAGTGAATTTTTAAGAAATGATAAAAGAGGTAAATGGGGAGATTGTAGTCCGTTTACTAATTTAAATGTATCCCAAATGGCTAGAGTATGTTTAGTTATAGGAATATTTAGTTTTTTATGGTTGGAGGAATTGGACCATACAAGGTTGGTTATTAAAAGTGGGTAACAATCTATTGATTCCAGCGCAACCCAAAGCGGAATTTCACATTTTACGTGATATTTAGGCATGTGGGCTAATTGAGCTGCATGGTAATAGGTGGTAAAATTAAGAAACCCTAGTCCCCCTTTGGGCTTTGGAAGGTAAAGAGTGTGTTTGGGCAGACGGGGTTTCAAGGAGCTCTAAACAAAAGTTAATGCCTTATGTTGTAGTATTCTGAGAAAGTAAGCTGGAACAAGGATAGGTCAAACTCAAAAAAGATAAAGAATTTTGGGCAGTAAAGCCATCTTTATTACGTTAATTTTACCTATTCAAGATAATGGTAGAGAGGACCATTGTGTCAGAAGATTAGATATTTGAC
The DNA here is from genome assembly GCF_037356315.1 of Lithobates pipiens. Taxonomy (NCBI): domain Eukaryota; kingdom Metazoa; phylum Chordata; class Amphibia; order Anura; family Ranidae; genus Lithobates; species Lithobates pipiens. The sequence continues at coordinate 187,056,550 of NW_027507785.1, read as the reverse complement.
ACAAAATTGGAATATAATTGGCAGTGAAAATGTTAGAAAGATTGGGTGTGAGAGTTATCCCTGAGAAGGTAAAGATATATTTAAGGCTTTTGATTTTTGAGAGTTAATACATGACCAGATATGGGCAAGGGATCAAGTTTACTTATAAGCTTAGGAGCAGAAATATAAGGGGATGAACTAAAGATTAAGATATCTAAGCAAATAGGAAAAGTTTATGTTTGTGATCAGCTAAATCTAGGCCATTAATAGAGTCAGTACGGATTGATTGAGGGGAAATAAGAGTGGGGAAAGTGGACATCCCTGACGTGTACCCCTACAGATGTCAAATAGGTTTGATTTATATCCAGCATATTTAACATAAGCTTTGAGATTTTTGTATAATGAGGAGACCCAGCTAAGAAAATGAGGACCAAATCTTCAATGCTGCAATACAAAATGTAGATAATGCTACAAAACTGTATCAAATGCTTTTTTGATATCTAAAGATAAGAGACAGGTGGGTATTTGTTGTGATTTAGCTGCTTTGATTATGCTTACATTATCTGCCTCTTGGTGCTGTGGGATAAAGCCGACCTGGTCTTTATTTATTATAGAACCTATTACACTATTCAAGCGGGTTGCTAAGACTTTCGCTAGTAACTTAATGTCATGGTTGAATAATGATATGAGTCTATAGATAGAACAAAATGTATCGTCTGACTGAGGTTTGGGGATCATTGAAATTATATCCGTTAATGTTTCAGGGCGAAAGGATTAATCGCTGAGGAGAGAATTAAATGCATCTGTTAACATTGGAGCAAAGATATGAGAACATTTCTTATAGTATAGGGCAGAGAAGCCATCTGGGCCTGGATGTGTATTTGGTTTAAGAGAGTTAATTGCTAATTTATTTTGATAGCTGTAATGGAGCTTTCAAGACAATCGAGTTGGGCTAAAGGAATAGTAGAAAGTTTGATTTGTGAAAAAAATTATTCTGCTAACGTTTGATCAAAAGATCCTTCCTTTTTATATGAGGAGGTAAGATCTTTTTGAAAGTTGTGGAGGATCTTTACTGGATTACTAGTAAATGAGATAATTGCAGTCAAATCAGTTTAAAGGGGCGATTTAGTTTTTTAAGTGCTTGGGCTAAAAGAGTGTCTGGTTTATTCGCTTTAAGATAAAATTTATGTTTAGACTTACCTAACATTTTATCTACAGATTCTGATAAAAAAAGGTCAAGGTTTAAACATGCTTTATCAAGGATTGGATTGAAAGATTGTGTGGCGTGTATTAAATTCTGCTTCTAATATTTGTTTTAGTTGTTGTTTTTCTCTTTTAAGAAATTAGGCTTGGCGTATATAAACCCCACGGAGAACAGGTTTATGAGCTTCCCAGAGGGTCAGTGGGGATATATCAGGGTTCTCATTATTGGCCAGGTAATCTTTTATGGCTATTTCTAGATCAGAGGGGTTTGATGGATAAGATAGGATTGAGTCATTAATATGCCATGTAGAATCTTGTGTTTTGGGTATTATGCCGCGTACACACGTAGCCGACTATCCGACGGACTTAGACTGGCGGACTACCCGCCAGACTGTCCGTCGGACTTTCCGAACGGGCTACTTGCCCACACACGGCACTTTTTCAGTGGACTAATACGGCGTACTAAGTCGGCCGTACTATCCGCCCTACTTTTGAAATGAACGGACTCGCCCACACACGCGGAGGAAAGTCCGCTCATTTCGAGCACGTCTCCAGGTAGGCGGGGCCCACGAAGGAGACGCCGCTGGCCCCGCCACCTGGTATGGACTTAAAGGGGAACCCCAACGCCGAAAAAAATCAGCGTGGGGTCCCCCCTAAGTCCACAACAGACCCTTGTCCGAGCACACTACCTGGCCGGCCAGGAAAGGAGGGGCGAGCGAGCGCCCCTCCTCCCCACCCCAGAGCACCTTGTCCCCATGTTGATGAGGACAATGGCCTCATCCCGACAACCCTGGCCGTTGGTTGTCGGGGTCTGCGGGCGGGGGCCTTATCGGAATCCGGGAGCCCCCTTTAATAAGGGGGCCCCCGGATAACCGGCCCCCCACCCTATGTGAATGAGTATGGGGTACAATGTACCCCTACCCATTCACCTGTAAAATAAAGTACAAAAAAAACACAACACACAAGATAAAATAGTTTATTGCACAGCTCCGGGGGTCTGGTACGGCTCAGGAGGAGGGGGTGCTCGCTCGCCCCTCCTTTCCTGGCCGGCCAGGTAGCGTGCTCGGACAAGGGTCTGTTGTGGACTTGGGGGACCCCCACGCCGATTTTTTTTTGCGTTGGGGTTCCCCTTTAAGTCCATACCAGGTGGCGGGGCCAGCGGCGTCTCCTTCGTGGGCCCCGCCTACCTGGAGACCCGCTCGAAATGAGCAGACTTTTCTCCGGGCGGGAAAAGTCCGTTCATTTCAAAAGTACGGCGGACTGGCACACACACGGCCGGATTGTCCGCCGAAATGCGAGTCCGGCGGGAAGATTGGAGTGCAAAACTACTTTCTAAGTCCGCCGTACTTTCGGGTCAAAAAAGTATGCCGGAGGCTACACACGGGGGGTTTGTCCGGCGGACTTCAGTTTGCCGGACTTTTCCACACGCTTGTTTGATCGTGTGTACGCGGCATTTGAGAAATGAAAGTTGAAAGTACAGCACAGTGGTCAGTCCATGTAAAAGGGATAATATATGAAGGAAGGAGTTCAGGGGTCATGTCTATTGAGATCAAAATGTGATCAATACGGGAAAATGATTTATGGGGATGAGAATAAAAAGTAAATTGGAGCCTAGCAGGATTGATTTCACGCCAAGAATCTAATAAAGAGTGTTGGAACTTACAAGATTGAGAACAAGATACAGTAGGAGTATGGTATTTATCCAAACAAGGATAAAGGACTTAATTCGAATCTCCACAGATTAAAAGTGTGCCCGTTTTATGGGTATCAATTACCTGTAATAAATGTGAGAGGAATGAGGATGGAGGTTTGTTAGGAGCATAGTAGGATACCACTGTGATTAGAGAATAAAATAGATATCCTGTGAGTATAAGATAGCAACGTTCTGGGTCTTTGATCTCTGTCAGAAGGGAAAAGGGTGTAGTACAATGAAACACTATTAGCACCCCTCGTTGTTATGTTTTGGCAGAGGCTGTGAAAACTTGGAGATAAGCTGAACCAAAATATTTAGGAGTAATCTTATCTGTGAAATGGGTTTCTTGGAGGCATACAGCATGTACTTTTGAGGAAGCTAAGGAGCGAAAAACTTTAGTTTGCTTTTGTAGTTAGACCTTGTACTTTTAGCGTAAAGACATTTAAGTGGGGCATCGGTAAATCTTAAATAAAAAATATTGTAGTATACTGCATTCATAGATTGTGAGTCTACAATTACCTTGGGGGGCAAGAACCAAGAGGGTAGTAGCACTCGCAAACACAATAAGTGAATATACCATAATGTATATTAAACCAATCAATGTCCAAACAAAAAGTGACAAAAGGTGCTCCAATCTGAAGGAATAACAGCGCAAAAGGCTTCAGAAATATTCAGGTGTACAACACCCCCTCATGTTGCCCCATTCACTAGATTGAAACAACCCCCAGCTTTTCAGTCTGGTGGGTCACTAAAAGCTTTGTAATGGTGTTCAGGGATGATGAATGTGGTGTCAGATCCTCAAATTCGAAATTTATTTGAGAAGTTTCTCAGCAGAACAGACACGTACCCAAAAGTGAAGAAAAAATGGAACTGATAGTGAAGTACCAGTAAAATAATTTTATTGTTTAGGGGAGTGGCTACTTACAAAAAATATGATGGAATAGGCTTCAAACATAGATCTGTATGTATTAAAACATGGTTTGTGATGTGCGTTCCAAGGGACCGGAAGTGACGTCAGTGATACCGGAAATTGCATCAATGTTTCGCCCTTCCACAAGGCGTCATCAAGGACCTTGATGACTTCACTTATTGTGTTTGCGAGCGCTATATTTATATTTAAATGTTTTTCAAGTGATCAGCACTTTGTGTGTAGCAGCTGCATTTTCATTTTATTTTATTTATTTTTTGATTTCTTTATTTGGTTTTGTATACACCTTTAGCGCGAGTTTATATATTTTGTTTATATATTCTTTACTAAAATGGTAGTAGCGACAGAATAAAGAGGAAGAAAGAGGGAGTAAGAGTCATATAGTCAAATAATAGTAAGTAAGTAAGTGGGGGTTAAAAGGGGTAAGTTCAAAACTTAAAAGAAACAGTATTATTTTAAATAAGTTTAGTTAGATTATACCGAAGGTGGTAAATTACTTAGTGACCAAAGAAAGGCAAAGCCTTAAGATTGAATATGCTTCAAGATGAGGAGTGAAAGTCATTCAGTCCACTGTGTCTATATGATCTATATCAGGAGAATTGAATAGACTTCTCTTAGAAGAATTTCATCAGTGTCTTTTTCAGATTTGGAGGATTCTTGAGGGGAGCTGGATGTTGTGCGTCGACGAGGGCTAGTTGAAGATCTTTCAATAAGTTCTTGTAGAGTGTTTTGTAGTTCATCTGAGGATCTACAGGAATGTTTGACACCTTGATAGGTAAATCGGATAGAAAATGGGAATCCCCATTGATAAGGGACCTGGTATTGCTGTAGATTATGAAGTAAGGGTTTGAGTGCACATAGTTTAGCCACAGTAATTGGGGAAAGGTCAGCAAAAAGCTCATAAGCATGTTCTTGAAAGATGAGGGAATATTTTCCACTAGCTGCAGCCATGAGTTGTTCTTTGGTGCAATAGAAGTGGAATTTCACAATAATATCATGAGGGGGACATTCTGGTTTGCATGGTGTTAAAGCTCTGTGAATCCTATCCATCTCCAAATGATTGACCAGCATTGATGGTAGTAGTTCTTGGAAAAGTGTGGTCATAGTAGAATGAGGTCAACAATAGTCTCAGATATTCCTCATATACAAAGATTTGATTGACGTGCTCTATTTTCAAAGTCTTCTAAACGTGGTTGCAGAATAAGGTTTTCTTCCTTAATTCATTATCACGGGGCAGTACATTTGTTTCCATGTCATCCACTCTGATTTTCTAGGTCAGAAGTGCGCTGGCGTAACTCATGAATTTTTTTTGTGAGACTTTCCGTTATATAGTCTGAGGTCTAAAAGGTATATTTAAATAGTATGGTTTTTTTTTTGCATTTTTTCTGTTTGTCCCAAAATATTTGGATGTAGGGAATCTGTTTGTTTTTCTTGTGAGGAGGCGCTGTATTCACAGTCAGAGTCATTATAGGCATCCTGAGGTAACTGCAGTTGCTTAGCAGCACGAGATGTGCCTGTGTGTGAGGAAGGAGGCTGTGCCATTTTACAGGGGCCTCCAGGTGGTGTATCCTTGGCACTCTTTATGCCAGGGTCACTGAGGAGGCTTATGGTAAGAATATTTTCAGTTTACCATGTCTTACGGATGTCTTTATCAGCCGAACAGTCCTGAGAGATGTGGAGCTTCAGCTGGACATGTCTGTCGCTGTTGTTGTTTATCCATTGTTGTTCTTTTTGATTCTCTGTCAGTTAACTTTTTCTCTTGCTGTGTAATCAGAGGTTCCTTTATTATACCTTATTTTATTCACTATATATACATGCGCTGATTGTTTTACACAATTTAGATCTCGCCAGCTCTTTTTCAGCCACAGCTGGAACTTCATGTTTTCTAGCAACACACCCAGATATCTATTGGACAATACTAGCAGGAAATGTAGGTTTTTGTACATGCAGTGCAGCACTTCCAGTTTGTGGAATGCACTTCTGGTCTCCTGGTTCAATGCACAACATTGCTGAGTCATATGGTCACAGAGACAATATGCCAGCACAGATTTCCACTTCCCATTCTGAACCAGAAGCACACACAGATAGGCAGGGCTGTCTTTCATATTGATTGGACCCTGGACAAACATTTTCTTGCCCCCCCCCCATGCAATTTCACTCTCCATCTGCTCTGAGACATACAATAAATAGAAGCTATACTTAAAATCAGTTTACTATATCAGATCAGGCAGCAATTGTGATTGGTTGCCAGTAGGGATGAGCCGAACACCCCCCGGTTCGGTTCGCACCAGAACTTGCGAACGGCCCCCACGTTCGTTACGAACGTTAGAACCCCATTGAAGTCTATGGGACTCGAACGTTCGAAATGGAAAGTGCTATAATTTTAACGGCTAATATGCAAGATACTGTCCTAAAAAGGGTTTGGGGACCTGACTCCTGCCTCAGGGGACATGGGTCAATGCAAAAAAAAGTTTTAAAAACGGCCGTTTTGGCGGGAGCACTGATTTTAATGACGATTAAAGTGAAAAAAAAGTGAAATATTACTTTAAATATGGTGCCTGGGGGGTGTCTGTAGTATGCCTGTGAAGTGCCACGTGTTTAGAACAGTCCCTGCACAAAATGACATTTAACGGAAATAACACCATTTAAAACTGCTTGCGGTTTTAATGTTATATCTGGTTCCTGCAATATGGTTGAAAATCAGAAAAATGGCATGGGTAGCCCTCCCTGCCCATTACCAGCCTATTTGGGTCTTGTACGCATATTAAGGGGAACCCTGTACCCATATTAAAAAAAGGAAATGCGTGTGGCCCCCAGGCCCTATATACTCAGAACAGCAGTATACAGGCGGTGCAAACAAGACAGGGACTGTGTAGGTTTGTTGTGTTAAGTTGAATCTGTTTGTAATTTTCAACTGGTACATTTTTAAAGTGTAGCTCCAGTCAAAAAAACAATTTTTAAGCTTTTTGGAAAACATAGGGAAGGGTTATCACCCCTGTATAATTTGTTTTGCCATCCGTCTTTTTTCATCTCACTTGCTGCTGTCTCCTTGCGTTTGCAAGTAGGAGATGTTTGTAAGTTGGATGTTTGAAAGTAGGGGCCTGCCCTATATTATAGCGGTATGTACTGGGTACAGAGCACGCAGACAGCACGCACTCTCCTAACACTACTGACTGCAAGCTCTATTATTAACCACTTGACCACTGGGCACTTAAACACCCTTAATAACCAGACCAATTTTCAGCTTTTGGTGCTCTCACATTTTGAATGACAATTACTCAGTCATGCAACACTGGACCTATATGAAATGTTTGTCCTTTTTTTCACACAAATAGAGCTTTCTTTTGGTGGTATTTAATCACCTCTCAGTTTTTTTTATTTTTTGTGCTATAAAAGAAAAAAGACCGGAAATTCTGCGAAAAAATGAATTTTTCTTTGTTTCTGTTATAAAATTTTGCAGATTTGTAATTTTTTCTTCATAAATTTTTTTTTACTGGTTACATGTTTTGAGTTGCAGAGGAGGTCTAGGACTAGAATTATTGCTCTCGCTCTAACGTTCTCGGCGATACCTCACATGTGTGATTTGAACACCGTTTTCATATGTGGGCGGGGCTTACGCATGCGTTCGCTTCTGCATGCGAGCACATGGGGACATGGGCGCTTTAATTTTTTTTTTTTTTTATTGTTCATTTTACTTTATTTATTTTAGTTTGACATTTTTTTCGCCAAAAATATATTTTTGATCACTTTTATTCCTATTACAAGGAATGTAAACATCCCTTGTAATAGGAATATGGGGTGACAGGTCCTCTTTACAGTGAAATCTGGGGGTCAATATGACCCCACATCTCACCTCTAGGCTGAGAAGCCTGAAATAAAAAATAAAAAAAAGATTCTGGCTTTGATCGTACTGGCGAGTTGGTAGAAGCATCGGAGGGCGGTGAGGGGCGTATATGGCTGGGTATTTCAGGGTATCACCGAGTATGGCTGGGTATCTCCGAGTATGGCTGGGTATGGCAATTTATGGCAGGGTATTGCAGAGTATTGGCGGGGTACTACAGAGTAATAGCAGGGTACTGCAGAGTATTGGGGAGTACTACAGAGTAATGGCAGGGTACTGCAGAGTAAAGGCAGGGTACTGCAGAGTAATGGGGGGTACTGCAGAGTAATGGCAGGGTACTGCAGAGTATGCACTGGTATTGCAGAGTATTGGCGGGGTATTGGCGGGGTACTACAGAGTAATAGCAGGGTACTGCAGAGTATTGGGGAGTACTACAGAGTAATGGCAGGGTACTGCAGAGTAAAGACAGGGTACTGCAGAGTAATGGGGGTACTGCAGAGTAATGGTAGGGTACTGCAGAGTATGCACTGGTATTGCAGAGTATTGGCTGGGTATTGGCGGGGTACTACAGAGTAATAGCAGGGTACTGCAGAGTATTGGGGAGTACTACAGAGTAATGGCAGGGTACTGCAGAGTAAAGGCAGGGTACTGCAGAGTAATGGGGGGTACTGCAGAGTAATGGCAGGGTACTGCAGAGTATGCACTGGTATTGCAGAGTATTGGCGGGGTATTGGCGGGGTACTACAGAGTAATAGCAGGGTACTGCAGAGTATTGGGGAGTACTACAGAGTAATGGCAGGGTACTGCAGAGTAATGGCAGGGTACTGCAGAGTAAAGGCAGGGTACTGCAGAGTAATGGCAGGGTACTGCAGAGTAATGGCAGGGTACTGCACTGCAGAGTAATGGCGGGGTACTGCAGAGTAATGGCAGGGTACTGCACTGCAGAGTAATGGCGGGGTACTGCAGAGTAATGGCGGGTACTGCAGAGTAATGGCAGGGTACTGCACTGCAGAGTAATGGCAGGGTACTGCACTGCAGAGTAATGGCGGGGTACTGCAGAGTAATGGCAGGGTACTGCAGAGTATGCACTGGTATTGCAGAGTATTGGCAGGGAATTGAGGGGTTAAATTCGGTGAGCAGCGATGTGGGCACTGCAGATGCAGCCCACATCGCTGCTGACACCGATCTCTTTCCCCTCCGCTGTACCGATCGGTACAGAGAGGGGAGGGAGGAACCGGCGTCATAACATGACGCCGGTTTGTTTACAAGTGATCACTCCGCGACGAGCGGCCATTTACCGTGATCCGTGATGTGCCGGGTCCTGTGGACCCGGCGGTCACGGATGCTCTCGAGTGCGCGCCCCAGGGGGCGCGCGAGAGCAGAATTCTGGGAGGCCGTTAATTAACGGCCTCTCAGAGTTAAACAACCGCCCTGAAGCCGTTAATCGGCAATGAGCGGTTGTTAAGTGGTTAAAGATAGATCACTAGCTAGCTATATAGGTGAGGTGAATATAGTGTAGTGGTGTATACTGCGATCAGGGCACAGACAATAACCACTACACAAGAGCAAGATAGGAAATCAGCCAAAAACGATTGGTGTGTAACTGTGTTGAAGGTACACAGAACACCCACTGCTTCAGATGCCAACACACTACACGAGGCCGCCTCAAAGGCGGCCTTATATAGTGTGGGGCGTGCACTACACAGCCTGAGCTATGATTGGCCACAGGCAGGATGCCTGTGGCCAATCATGGCTCTCCTCGCTGCTGGCGCTGCGATTGGCCAAGCATGCGGGGTCACAGTGCATGCTTGGCCAATCATGAGCCAGCATCGCAGTGCATTGTGGTCCGCGCGCGCCATACGAATTTTTACGCGAACGGACCAAGAGTTCGGATTTCGCCGAACGCCCGAACAGCCAATGTTCGAGTCGAACGTACATTCGACTCGAACACGAAGCTCATCCCTAGTTGCCAGCCATTACAGCATATCATTACTGCTTGCTGACTGGTTGATAGAGATTACAGCACACATTACGGCTCACTGATTAATTGCTAGAGGTTATTAATTGCGATGCATACTAGCACATTATGCTTTTACTTTGCAGGGGCAAGGGAAGGAAGTAAAACCCATCAAGGTTTACTTCCTCTTTAAAAGTTAACATTTACTGTGTATAAAATAAGACCTAAAAAATACAGTATAAATATATTCTAAAGTGATTTTTGTGAGTGAAAATGCATTAGTGGTTCTGATAATTTGCTATTTCTGTGTAAATATTAAAAGTTATATTGCAAGCGTTTCTTTTTAAAGAGTTTCTGTTGCGTAAATGGAAATACTGAAAATATTATAATCAGGAGAGCTAATAAACACCTTATACATTTTTCCTTTTTTAAATGTGTTTGTGGGAAATGTATTCATTCTATTTGAATGTATTCTTTCCTATGTATTTTAATGGTATTTTTTTTTTTCTGAAATGCAGTCATTTATGTAATCGTTTTGCAAATAATTGCCTTAAACATAGTTTCAGCAACAGAAAATGCAGGAAATGACACATGTGGTACTGGTGGATATTACCATGGTAAAACATGTTATTTTTTTCAGTTTTATTTCTGAATGTACATAAACCATACTATGAAAATGGACTTGGGAATAATCTGCCTGTTAAACATAATTTTTATTTCAATATGCCTGATATCACCCTAACAGAAAACATTAGTTGGAGTGTTTATTAGAAGCTTTCACTTAGCCCTCTCTGGATAAACCATATCATATTTTACCCAGACATGTATATTATGCAGTATGTATTTGTGAATGTTAGCGGATATAGTATATTTTTATCCTGGACCCTGACTAGGTTATATGAATAACATGGTATGGAGACAATGCTACCATAGACACCTGAATACATATGTCCTATTTTACCACATAAACAGAAATTTAATTTAACACACCTTTTATAGTCCATTGTATTTATTATTAGTATTATTATAAAGATTGGAATTTTCTGTGTTTCCTAGTTTCCTAGCCCTGACTAGCTGCTTACAGCTTCTGATGATTTTCGGTGAGACTGTAGCTTCAGCTTTCATTACTAGAGTTTTTTTTACCTGCAGGAATGAAAGTAACAGTAAAGGACATACACCTGTTTTGAGACCTAACCAGAGTTTAGCATTGCAAACTGTAATTCCTCGGCAGCTGAATGTATTCCATCTTCTTTGTGTGTAGAATACTTGCCTCCCCCCACTCTACATGTTATGGTTCCTGGCCTATATCACATACTTGCCAACATTTAAAAAAATGTATAGGGACACTTTTTTGGCAGGGCATGCATTTAGGGGGCAGGGCATGCATTTGTAGGCATGACAGCATGAAAAAAGAAAATGTGGTGGGCACATTGGACGTGGTTTACACAAAATAGTGGGTGTGGTTTATATGGGTGTGGTTCAAATTGGGGTGTGGTTACAGTCTGAGATGAATGAGAGATGGAGAAAGAAATGGGAAAAGAGGGAGGGAGGGAGAGAGAAAGAAGGAAAGAAGGAGGGAAGGAGAGAGAAGGATGTAAAGAGGGATGGAGGGACAGCAGGCCCAGATTCTACACCACAATAGAAATGTGTATTCTAGAGTTTAACAAATCAGATAAAGATACTCCAAACACCTGGTGTTAGCGCTTCAATCATCCCAGCACCATGGCTGTTGTGGTGTCAGGATGATTGAAGTGCATTGTTACTATTATTACATTGTAATATAGAATTAAATCTTTCAACTCACCATAATCCAGAATCAGTGGGACCCCTGAGCATGGCACCTGCCATGTCGCCTGCCATCAGATGTCATCAGGTGCCCCCAGCAGAGTCTTTACTTCCATCAGGTGCCCCCAGCAGAGTCTGTCTTTACATCAGGTGTCCCCAGCGGAATGCCTCTTACATCAGATGTCCCCAGCGGTCAGTGTCCCCAGCAGTCAGTGTCCTCAGCGGAGTGCCTCTTACATCAGGTGTCCCCAGCGGAGTGCCTCTTAAATCAGTGCCGCAGCAGAGTGCCTCTTAAATCAGTGCCCCAGTGTGGAGTGCTTAATAAATCAGTGCACCCAGCGGAGTGTTGGCTGAAAATGGAGTGTTGGCTGCAGTCTAGCTACATCTCCTCTTGTTCCTCCTGTTCAGCGGAGAAGGGAGGGGCCGATTGGTGCAGCTAACCCCCGGCTAGAGAATTGTGAAGAGTGAAGCCCCTCCCTTCTCCACCGAACATGAGGAATGAGAGGAGATGTAGCTGAACACAAAGGGAAAGCTCTCGCGGTGCCGGTGGCCATTTTGTTGGAGCCAGGAGGCAGAACTACTGCAGAGCCAAACATTCCCGTTTTTCTATGGACAAAAGGCAAAATCTCAAATCGGGACGGCCTACGATTGGGAGGAGGGTCCCAAAATCTGGATTGTCCAGGGAAAATCGGGACTGTTAGCAACTATGCTATCAATCCAAAATGTCTGAAATCTTTGAAGAATATCACGACTCCATATGTGGAAATACTAGTCAAAAAGAAAACAGGAAAGTGCTCAACCCACACATCAATTCCACTGGGGCTTAAAACATAACCTTTATTACATTTCAATAAAATCACATAATGTATATACCTAAACCACGTTATGATGCATGTACCGTGTATGCAGCATACACGATATTATATATATATATATATATATATATATATATATATATATAGCCAGCTATATCTCACAATCTCATACTAAATTCCATCCATCTTTCATCATATTGGTGCACGTTTCTGCCCATTAGACAGTACTGCAATGTAGGCTACTCGGTAGCACAGTTTATATTTACAATTGATATAAACCATTCTATTGTAGCTCTGGCTGTATGTTTAGGGTCATTGTCCTGCTGGAAAGGGGAGCTCTGCCCCAGTCTCAAGTCTTTTGCAGACTCTAAATCCCCATACACACTATCAGATTTTCTGCTGTTTTTTTTCCAAAACCATATAATATGAGGTCAAACCTTAGGAGTTTCAATTTGTATGCAATCAATCAGGCAGGCCCTTGCACTACATGGTTTTGGCAAATCTGAAGGAAAAAAAATCAGCAGAAAATCTAATATTGTGTATGGGGCTTAACAGGTTTTCTTTTCAGATTGCCCTGTATTTGGCTCCATCCATCTTCCGATCATCTCTGACCCGCTTCCCTGTCCCTGCTAAAGAAAAGCATCCCCACAATATGATGCTGCCATCACCATGTTTCACAGTGGGGCTGGAGTGTTCAGTGATGTGCAGTGTTACACATAGCGTTTTGCTTTTTGGACAAAAAATTTAATTTAGTTCTCATCTGACCAGAGCACCTTCTTCCATATCTTTGCTGTGCCCCACACATGGCTTCAAGCAAACTTCAAACATGACTTCTTATGGCTTTCTTTCAAAAATGGCTTTCTTCTTGCTACTCTTGCATAAAGGCCAGATTTGTGGAGTGCACAACTTATGCCACGTACACAAGATCAGAATTTCACCAAATTCCGATTGTCAAGAACACGGTGACGTACAACACGTACAATGGGACTAGAAAACAGAAGTTCAATACCCAGTGTGCCACCCTTTGGGCTCCTTCTGCTAATTTCGTCTAGTGTTAGTAGAAGTTTGTTGACAGATGATTCACGCTTTTCAGACTGGGGCTTATTCCAATAGTTTTACTGCTTTTCAGTTTGTGCTTGTGGGTTTCTATGTGTTTTTCAGTGCATGTAGTCAGTTTGTATTTGTTTTTCAGTGCATTCTTGTTTGCTTGTTACTGGTTTTCAGCTTGCTCTTCACAGACCTTGCTGTTCTTCAGTGTGTTCAATTAGTTCGTTCTGACGAGCCGACCGTTTTGAAGCCATGTTGCAGTTATATACTCATCGTAGAGTTTGTGCTGTGTTGGAGCTTGGTGTTGGGGTTATTAGTTTGATCCAAGCCCAGTCCATGAACAGGGTGGGGAGGAGTTCATGGACCAAGAAATGGTTACTCCAGCTTGACCAATTCTCTCATATGCCTTTTCTGCGGGAGATCCAGGAGAATAACCCTGATGATTTCAGGTATTTTCATAGGATGACAGACCCCATTTTTCACAGTTTTTAGGTTTTGCTCACCCCTTATATTAGCAGGTAGGACACCTGCATTCGACAAGCCATCACGTGGACCCATTTTTCACAGTTTATTAGCTTTGCTCACCCCTTATATAAGCAAGCAGGACACCTGCATGCGAAAGCCATCACTCCTGAGCAGAGGCTAGTTGCCACGTTGCGGTACTTGGCGACGGGGAGAAGTCTACAGGACTTCAAGTTCTCTACAGGCATCTCCCCCAGGCTCGGGGGATCATTATTCCAGAGACCTGTTCTGCTATTATTCAGGTCCTGCAGAAAGACTATATTAGTGTAAGTTTTATCCTTTAACATCACATTATATGTATTTAATGTATGCTAATGTTTTGTATTTCTTTCATCATTCCATAATTACCGTGATTGTAATATGCTGTGAATGTCCCCTTTGTCCTCATGCGTGCTGGAATCTTTTAATGCTCCTTTTTTGGCCTACATGTATATTTGCCTTCACTGACCTCCCCAGCATGCTATCCTGGGCCCATACACACCTAGCCTAGTCACCTAACAATGTATTTTGTCGGCTCCATCGTAGTGCTTTAGCCTAAACACCTCCTATAATGTGTACAAATGTTATTGCTGTCTTTAAATTCATACAGAGTGTCAGAGGCTTTTTTTTGGGCTCACAAACTCATTTAGAACCCTCCCACACTTAAAATTTTGACAATGGACCATCAGAGGGGGTGAGGAATCTGATAAGTGGACCTTACATTTTTGTCTTTAAATACGCATTTAAATCAATGTTATACTGATGTTGGCCAAGAATATTTGTGTCTAATCTGTTTGTAATGTTTATGTGCAAAATTACAAATGTTTTTTTTTCTGTTTTGACTCCAGTTTCCTTCAACGCCACAACGTCCTACCACCCCATTCGGGGTCATACTATTTTAACTATAAGGGGTTTCATAGTATCATGTTGATAGCGGGGGTGTCAGCAACATAAGAGTTTCTCTATGTGGACGGGGGGAAGAATAGCCGAATGTCGGATGGTGGAGTTCTACTGACGTCTCCAGAGTGGTGGCTTGGGATTGCCACCTGCGGAAGAAAATGTTGAAGGACTTCCGTTTGTTTATATTGCTGATGAAGAATTTGGTCTGGCCAATCAGTTGATGAGGCCATTCCCCCAGAGGACCCTCACCCCAGAGAAGAGAGCTTTTAATTACCGGCTGGCCAGAGCCAGAAGAGTCGTGGAGAATACTTTTGGTATAATGGCCAGCCAGTTCCGCCTATTTCTAATGGCAATAAACCTGGCGGAGTACAAACTGAACTACAATTGTTTTGTGGTGCTGCATAGACATGTGCAGAGTAAAATATTTTGTTTCGGAATTTCGTTTTCGTCTGAAAACTTAATTTATTTAGTTACTCCCAAAATTCGTTTTTATTTATTTCGTTTTTCGTTCAAAAATTGCATTCGTCCAAAAATCCACATCAATCACGGTCGAATCTGTCTTTGAAGGCGTATGGTGTCTGTCGAATGTATAAAGAAGATTCGACGGAGCTAGTATATAGCATACTTTAGAACCCTATTAAAGTCTATGGGACTTCAACGTTCAAAATCTAAAGTGCTCATTTTAAAGGCTAATTTGCAAGTTACTGTCCTAAAAAGTGTTTGGGGACCTGGGTCCTGCCCCAGGGGACATGGATCAATGCAAAAAAAAGTTTTCAAAACGTCCGTTTTTTCGGGAGCAGTGATTTTAATAATGATTAAAGTGAAACAATAAAAGTGTAATATTCCTTTAAATTTCGTAGGGGGGGGGGGGGTTGTCTATAGTATGCCTGTGAAGGGGCGCATGTTTCCCGTGCTTAGAACTGTCCCTGTACAAAGTGTCATTTATGCAGGAAAAAAAGTCCTTTAAAATCACTCGCAGCTATAATGAATTGTCGGCTCCCGTAATACAGAGAACACTCATTGAAAGTCATTGATAAAAAAATAAATAAATAAATAAATAAAAAAAAAGCGTGGGGGTCCCCCAAATTCAATTACCAGGCCCTTCAGGTCTGGTATGGATATTAAGGGGAACCCTGCCTCAAATTTAAGAAAAAATTTGACGTGGGGTTCCCCCTAAATATCCATAACCAGACCCTTCAGGTCTGGTATGGATATTAAGGGGAACCCCGCGTCAAATTTAAAAAAAAATTGACGTGGGGTTCCCCCTAAAAATCCATACCAGACCCTTTATCCGAGCACGCAACCTGGCAGGCCGCAGGAAAAGAGGGGGGGACGAGAGAGCGGCCCCCCTCCCTCTTGAACCGTACCAGGCCACATGCCCTCAACATTGGGAGGATGCTTTGGGGGTCTGTGACCCCTCAAAGCACCTTGTCCCCATGTTGATGAGGACAAGGGCCTCATCCCCACAACCCTGGCCGGTGGTTGTGGAGGTCTGCGGGCGGGGGGCTTATCAGAATCTGGAAGCCCCCTTTAACAAGGGGACCCCCAGATCCCGCCCCCCCTGTTTGAAATGGTAAGGGGGTACAAAAGTACCCCTACCATTTCACAAAGAAAGTGTAAAAAATGGTTAAATAAAACAAACACACTTTTGAAAAATTCCTTTATTAAAAATAAAAAAATAAAAAAAAGATTCCAGCGGCGGTAATCCACTCTTGCTATCCAGCGACGGACGGTCATCTCTCCAGCGATGTCTCATCTCATCCAGCGCAGCGATCCATCCTTCTTCTGTCTCTGTGGAGGAGACACTGCAAGGATTCCGGCGGCTGACGTTTCTTATATACGGAGGGCGGGGCCACCCGTCACCTGACCCCGCCCCCCTCTGACGCAAGGGGAAACCCGGGGTTCCCCATGACGTATAGGTGACCCCGCCCCCCTCTGATGTAACGGAAACCTGCCTGTGTTACATCAGAGGGGTGCGGGGTCACCCATACGTCACAGGGAACCCCGGGTTTCCCCTTGCGTCAGAGGGGGGCGGGGTCAGGTGACGGGTGGCCCCGCCCTCCGTATATAAGAAACGTCAGCCGCCGGAATGCCTGCAGTGTCTCCTACACGGAGACAGAAGAAGGATGGATTCGCTGCGCTGGATGAGATGAGACATCGCTGGAGAGATGACCGTCCGTCGCTGGATAGCAAGAGTGGATTACCGCCGCTGGAATCTTTTTTTTATTTTTTTATTTTTAATGAAGGAATTTTTCAAAAGTGTGTTTGTTTTATTTAACCATTTTTTACACTTTCTTTGTGAAATGGTAGGGGTACTTTTGTACCCCCTTACCATTTCAAACAGGGGGGGGCCGGGATCTGGGGGTCCCCTTGTTAAAGGGGGCTTCCAGATTCTGATAAGTCCCCCGCCCGCAGACCTCCACAACCACCGGCCAGGGTTGTGGGGATGAGGCCCTTGTCCTCATCAACATGGGGACAAGGTGCTTTGAGGGGTCACAGACCAATGTTGAGGGCATGTGGCCTGGTACGGTTCAGGAGGGAGGGGGGGGCGCTCTCTCGTCCCCCCCTCTTTTCCTGCGGCCTGCCAGGTTGCGTGCTCGGATAAAGGGTCTGGTATGGATTTTTAGGGGGAACCCCACGTCAATTTTTTTTTTATTTTGACGCGGGGTTTCCCTTAATATCCATACCAGACCTGAAGGGTCTGGTTATGGATATTTAGGGGGAACCCCACGTCAAATTTTTTCTTAAATTTGAGGCAGGGTTCCCCTTAATATCCATACCAGACCTGAAGGGCCTGGTAATTGAATTTGGGGGACCCCCACGCTTTTTTTTTTATTATTTATTTATTTTTTTATCAATGACTTTCAATGAGTGTTCTCTGTATTACGGGAGCCGACAATTCATAATAGCTGCGAGTGATTTTAAAGGACTTTTTTTCCTGCATAAATGACACTTTGTGCAGGGACAATTCTAAGCACGGGAAACATGCGCCCCTTCACAGGCATACTATAGACAACCCCCCCCTACGAAATTTAAAGGAATATTACACTTTTATTGTTTCACTTTAATCATTATTAAAATCACTGCTCCCGAAAAAAACGGCCATTTTTAAAACTTTTTTTTGCATTGATCCATGTCCCCTGGGGCAGGACCCGGGTCCCCAAACACTTTTTAGGACAGTATCTTGCAGAATCTTTTCTCTCTGTCAAATCTTTTTTCTCTGTCGAATATTTTCTCTATATAATCTTGGACTAATAGAGGTAAGGTTAGGCACATTCGAACACAGGTTCTATAGACACAGATTGTTGTCAGAGTCATGTCGAATCTCCTATTCTATATCGAACTGTTGTAACAATGAAAACGAAAATAAAGCATTTATTTATGTCGGATCTTTCGTTTTTCGGATTTTGTGCTTTCGTTATCGTTTGTCAAAATGAAAACGAAAATAGCTGAAATTCGGACGAAAATGCATTCGGACGAAAACGAATGCACATGTCTACTGCTGCATTCTGCACAACTTTTTAAAAATAAATGTTCCAAATTATATAGCCTCAGTTGGGCCTGAGGCTGGACTTCATGAACCAACACTGACGGCCCTGGAAGCTGTCCATCCTGGCTTGCCCCCAAAAGCGCCTGTGAAGTGCATGAAAAATATGTGGAATATATTACAGGTGGGGGGACATTGCTATGCCAGCTAATTTGTATATATTTTATAAATTAAAAAAAATTGATATGATAAAATCTTGATTTGGATTTACTGCTTGTGTTTCTTTTATCTGTCTCCTAGGTTCTCCTAGTGCACTTGTAATGCCAAGTGGTTTTAACATTATTTAAATAACACCCATTGTCACCATAAACACCAACTTAATACAAAGGTCTTTTTTTTAAGTTTTGCCTTGACATTTTTGAAAAAATATAGAAATGTGTTTCCAAACATGACATACACAACTCTGGAACTTACAAAGTTTTATTTATTTTATTTAGAAGATGCACACAAATTGTGAGTCAAAATGGGGATTTCCTTTCTGATACCATACCTAATGTCAACATGTGCTATCTCCCATCATGAGGGATCAATGGACGTGTTTTGGGGGTGCAAACACTCTCTCTCACCTACTAGAGTTGGGAGGAAGGAGTTCCACCCACAAAATTTGTACATTGAAATCCCCTGATGGCAGATAGCACACGTTGACACACTAGGTTCATCTTCCAAATTTGGCTTTTAAACTGCATTACAACTTTAGAAAAAATGATATAAAAAAAAGCTGGAATCTTTTTAGGATTTACATTCTCCCTAGTACATCAATCATTTCATCAGTCTTTGTTCAATCTCCTTGGTTTTTCTCTTTGATACGGTCCAAATCCCAACTACAACACATTATTTCCTGGATAAGCCATTGTGCACTGTCACAGGTGAAATTACTTGATTTTGGTTCCACAACCTGCACATCACCTAAAATAAAAATACACACCATGTATTATAAATATGCAGGCATACATCTATTACTTGAAATCTGTGGTGCCAGACACTGACCTGTTGTGGTGCCAATTCCGAGCACTTCTTCCACCTCTCCTTCCTCCACATCCTGAGGTACCACAATCCTCTTCTCCTCTTCTTCCAGAGGTACGGTGTTGCTGGTGTCCTCAGACTGACCGAGTCTTTTCTCTCCTATGAGAATGAAACAAATGGTATCATTAGCAGACAGATATTTGTGGTGAGAAATATGAATGTAAAACATTGCTTGCAAGTTGGGTACAATTGTCTGTTTGGGCAGAGTTCCAAGTTGGAGACATGATTCATTCCCTTAACCAAGCTAGAATACTTACCTTATTTGGACAATGGAGACACCTCAAGTATCCACTGGAGCACCCGTGTCGGTCACCCTAAAAAATGTGTGCTCTGGTGTCCCACACTAATGTTCCTGAGTACAGATGTGTAAACAGCTGCTGAGTGTCCTCTCCTTACATTACACTGTATCAAGTTTGCAATTCATTCTAGTTTCAAAGACATCTAGACAACAATGTCCTAAACTTCTTTTAATACAAATTAGCATGACCAAATGTAGTTAACCCTGTATCAGATAAAAACATTGTAATTAGTTGGCAAACAATGTTTCCTTCAAACGATTACTGTGCCCACGAAGATGAAAGTAGCCATTTTAAACTGTACAGCAGTAAAGAAAAGCACATGGAGCAGCATGTAAGTTAATAATCATAACAGGAACACATGACAAGTACTTACTTTTTTGAAGCACTTTCTTTATCCTTCTGTACTGATCCTGCTCCCTTAATTTGAGGTCTGACCAGTGTTTCCTTAATTGCTCCTTGGATCGTCGTATCCCAAAATTCCGCCACAGACTCTTCACAACTTTTGTCATGATTTTGGCCTTTCGTTGTTTGGGGTTTGGGTATGGTCCATTCTTCCCATCATAGTCGGTTCTCTTCAATATGTGGACCATCTCCACCATCCCACCAAAGGACATATTGGAGGCCTTAAACCTCCTCCTTGATTGGGACGTTTAGGCCTCCAATCAAGGATAGTAGTAGTAGTAGTGACCACCTGCTGTGTCTTTGCCATGTTCCTCTCCCACTGCGACGAAAGATACGGGGTGGGGAATCTTTGAGAAAGAACGTCAGGGGCAGGGGAAGCTGGCTGAGTTTCACAAATGCTCAGTGTATATAAAGTTAGCAGGCGTGTGTCGTACGTACGTTCGGTGTGCTGAGGAAGGAGGACAAACGTTCTAATGAAGGTAACATCTTAACTTTGGTACGTCAGTGGCCTATACTGATTCTAGATTGAGGCCTGTATTGGGATATGATTAGGAGAATTTAGCCTGATATTTAGAGTTTTTGTCTTGTGTTTTGTCTTGCAGCAAATATGAAACAATTCAAAGACCCTGAATTCATGAGCAACTTCATAGACAAATACAGGGATATGCAAAATGTGTGGGAGGTTAAAAACCCCTTATATTGAAATAAACCAGCTAGGAAGGCATCGCTGGAGAAACTGCTGGAATATGTGAAGACGCAGGTCCCAGACAAAGACATTGAGTTTGTGGTTAGGAAAATTGGTAGCTTGAGAAGCACATGTAGGAAGGAGCTTAATAAGGTCCAGGCTTCCATGAGATTAGGAACTGCAGTAGAGGATGTGTATGTACCCAGTCTGTGGTACTACAGCAGGATGCGGTTTCTGGAAGTCCTGATGGAAGCCAGGGAATCACTTTCTACACTTCCATCCACCCTTCCCTCAACCCCAGCTGAGGCTTCCGAGGACCAACCTGGGCCTTCCATCCTGGAAGAAGTTCAGGAGCCCAGCTGGAGTCAGGTATAGTATTTTGTAACATATTTATTGTCCGAAAATGATTGTTAACTAGATGTTATTGTTGCTAACAAATTAATGATTTAACAAAAAGTGTTTGACATATCAATTGACAGTAGGGGCCAAAAATGAGTGTGACAAGAATGAAAAATGCTGGGGTCAGAATGATAGTCTTTTCTATTTATTAACATGAAAATTGGATGTGATTGATGAATCAAAAACTAAATGTATGTCCCTTTTTCATACACAGGAAGACCTCAGTCAGGACGAGGCTCTGGAATGTGGCAGACAGGAGGAGGAGGGGGTAAGTGGCAGCCAGGAGGAGGCGGGGTAAGTGGCAGCCAGGAGGTGGCAGGGCCCTGTAGCCTCACCCAATCCCAGGTGCCTCCCCTCCACCTTCCAACAAAAAGGTCCAGGAAGGGGAGTAACGTGGAGGAGGAGGCAGCACTGGGCCTCATTAGGGATGCTAACGTGACCCTGAAAAGCCCCCCTCATGCTGAAGAGGTCTATGGCTGCTGTGTAGTTGCTAAATTGCAGCAAATGGAGGAGGACCAATGCCTCAGGTGTGAGAAATTTCAGAAGGGGTTTAATGGCCAAATAAGTGATAGCATGCACTTATGTGTGCTCGCCCATCCTCCTCCTCCTCCTGACACAAGTCCACCTCCAGAGCCACAGCCTCCAGGGAAGGCTGCAAGGAAGACAAGAAAGTGATGGCCTGGGTTCAGTCTGGTCTGACAGGAGACGCAGGCTGTTGTAGTACCACAGCCTGGGGATATATAATGCCGCGTATACACGACGGGACTTTTTGAGGGACTAGGTCAGACGGTCTTTCCAATGGACTTTCAGCGGTGTCCTGGCGGACTTTCTGAATGAACGGACTTGAACACACACAATCACACCAAAGTCAGACGAATTCGAACGTGATGATGTATGACTGGACTAGAATAAGGAAGTTCATAGCCAGTAGCCAATAGCTGCCCTAGTGTTGGTTTTTGTCCGTCGGACTAGCATACACAAGAACAGTTTTCTCGGCCCGGCAGAGTTCCGGTGGAAAAATGTAAAACATTTTCTATTTCTAAAGTCTGCTGGATTTTTGGCAAGCAATCGAATTGTCACACACAATCGAATTGTCCGGTCGTGTGTACGTGGCATAAGTCATCTGCTGCTGTTCATGATCCCTGGGTGTCCTAGACCAGATTGTGCTCCCCATTATATGGACTTCTCAACCTATCAATTTTATTTTCCAAATTGTTGATGTGTGCGCTGGGGTAGAAAGGCTTCGCAAATTCCAGCAGTTTCTCCAGCGTTGCCTTCTTTATTTTGTTATCAGCCAGAATAAATGGAGATTTTTTTTCTGAAAATACTTGCGTGTTTTTGTTTTTCTTCAAATAGGACAGTTTCTTTGTGAGTAGACAGGTACATTTCAAAAATACAATGTCAAATTAACAAGGTACACCAACCAACCTCCTTGAGCTTTAAAAATACAAGATAATAATGTTGTTATGTAAACTTGACACAAAAAAACAAAACAATGGTGACGACTAGAAAATAGTTAAAAAATATTCCAAAAAAAGGAGTTCTTGATAAAAAAAAAGATAACAAAAACAAACATTATTATGGAGATCTGCTGTTTTTTTTTTTTAAATCCTTATTCATGACATCACGAGAAATAATAAAGAAATACGTTTGTGAATATGAGCAGCAAAACAACTTCATTCTTCTAACATTCTAATAAAGAAGAGAATGCGCTGCATTAATCTCTTTCCGACCGCTGTCGGAAAATTTATACGTCGGCAGAATGGCGCGGCTGGCCAAAGTAACGTACCCGTACGTTACTTTGAATTTCCCGCCGTGCACGTGCCTGCCGCGAGCTCCGTGACCGTGCCTGCGGGACCCGCGGACTCGATCTCCGTGGGGATACCCGTGATTATGTCATGGAGCTGAAGAACGTGGAGATGCTGATGTAAACAGCATCTCCCCATTCTGCCTAATGACAGGACACTGATCGTCTGCTCCCAATGTCATCGGGAGCAGCGACCAGTGTCATGTCACACACAGCCCATCCCCCAGACAGTTAGAAACACTCCCCTAGGACACACTTAATCCCTCCCCGCCAACCTAGTGGTTAACCCCTTCACTGCCAGTGTAATTTTACAGTAATCAATGCAATTTTATAGCATTGATCGTTGTATTAATGCCAATGGTCCCAAAAATGTGTAAAATTGTCCGATGTGGCTGCCATAATGTCACAGTCACAATAAAATTTGCTGATCGCTACAATTACTAGTAAAAAAGAAAATAATAAAAATACCATAAAACTATCCCCTATTTTGTAGAAGTTATAACTTTTGCGCAAACCAATCAATAAACGCTTATTGCAATTTATTTATTTTTTACCAAAAATATGTAGAAGAATATGTATCGGCCTAAACTGAGGAAAAAAAAGTATTTTTTATATATTTTTGGGGGATATTTATTATAGCAAAAAGTAAAATTTCTCAAAATTGGCGCTTTTTTGGTTTATAGCGCAAAAAATAAAAAACGCAGAGGTGATCAAATACCACCAAAAGAAAGCTCTATTTGTGGTAAAAAAGAATGTCAACTTTGTTTGGGAGCCACGGCGGACGACTGTGCAATTGTCAGTTAAAGCAACACAGTGGCGAATCGCAAAAAGTGCTTTGGTCAGGAAGAGTGTAAATCCTTTCAGTTGCTGAAGTGGTTAAACTAATTAAAAGCATGACGAATGTGCTATGTCCATTACAAACGGTCGTTTTACCAGACCGATCGCTTCCGTCTCGTACTTAAATCTTAGTATGTGCGTCGGAATTGCGTACACACAAACACATTTTTGGATAGGAATTTTTCCCGACCGAAAAATTGAGAACCTGCTTTCAATATTTTGATACACACGATCGCATTTTCCAACCAAAACCTCTCATCAGTCTTTTGCTGGCCGAATTTCTGATCGTGTGTACGGGGCATTATAGTTGTCCTGTAGACTTCAGAGTTATCATGGGCCTCTTGGCTGCTTCTCTGATTCTCTGCTTCTCTGATTAATGTTCTCCTTGCCCGGGCTGTCAGTTTAGGTGGACAGCCATGTCTTGGTACGTTTGCAATTGTGCCATACTCTTTCCATTTTTGGATGATTGATTGAACAGTGCTCCATGAGTTCAAAGCTTGGAATATTTTGTATAACCTAACCCTGCTTTAAACTTCTCCACAACTTTATCTGTCTGGTGTGTTCCTTGTCCTTCTTGATGCTGTTTGTTCACTCGAATAAACCTCTAAGGGCTTCACAGAACAGCTGTATTTATACTGAGATTAAATTACACACAGGTGAACTCTATTTACTAGTTATGTGACTTCTGAAGGTAATTGGTTCCCGTAGATTTTAGTTAGGGGTATCAGAGTAAAGGGGGCTGAATACAAATGCACGCCACATTTTTCAGATATTTATTTGTAAAAAAAAAAAATTAAAACCTTTTATCATTCTGCTTCCACATCAAAATTATGTGCCACTTTGTTAGTCTATCACATAAAATCCCAATAAAATACATTTACCTTTTTGATTGTAGCATGACAAAGTGTGGAACAGCTGGTAAGGCTCCAATGGCTACACATTGGAATTTTACAAACTCTCAACGGACATTATCTCCCCCATCCTAACCCTGGTCTATCAAAAAATATTCAATGGAAACCCCTACTTCCCCTCAGGCAAACAGACCCACAAGCAAAGCTGATCCCCAAAAAAGGGAAGGATCCCACGGAGCCTGGTTCCTACCATCCAATATCCCTGTTAAGTTTAAACCTGAAGCTGTTATCAAAAATAATGGCGAACTGACTGGCCTCAATCATGGCATCCCCAATCCACCCTTCACAAGAGGGGTTCACCTAAGGACCCAGTGCTAGCTCCAACATGGAAAGGTCCTCACAGTCTTGGAGCATGCAAGGGCCAACCCATCCGGAGATACTGCCATTGTCACCCTTGATGCCAAAAAGGCTTTCGATAATGTTAGTCTTCACTGGTTGAGGATGGTCCTTTCAAAATTTGGTTTCTCAGGCCCTTTTTTCCACCTTATCAGTGCTATGTACTCTACCCCATCCGGGAATGTCATTGCAGCAGGCCTTATGTCCAACAATATCTGTCTCCATCAGGGCACACAACAGGTATGACCCCCCCTCACCCCTGCTGTTTAACCTCGCACTCAAACCCCTCTCCTGTTATCTGCTCTTTTACTCAAAACTACACAGGGTTAAGGTGGGCTCCCAGGAACTATGCACAGTGCTGTTTGTGGATGACATACTGATCTTTGCATGAGACCCATGCATAAATTTGCTTCATATTCAAGAGGTTTTGACATTGTTTTGCGACTGCTCGGGTTTGAGAATTACCTTCTCCACGAGTGAATTATTTACCCTATTCCAAACACGCCCCCCTCCCTGGGTGCTTGGTTCTATCTTCCCAGTCGCCAAAAGCCACATTATACACCTGGGAATCAAAATAGGTAAAGTGCCCTCCTCCCTCTATCAACTCAACTACCTCCCTGTTTTATCCATAATTACAGCGGAATTGGAAAGCTCATCAGGTCTCCTTCTCTCAATGTTTGGCATTGGCACCTATTTAAAATGGTCAGCTTCCCAAAACTCCTGTGCCCCTTACAGACCTTACAGTTCCAGAACATAAGGAACTCCAAAAACTCCAAAAAGCCTTAACCACTTTCATATGGTGGGGGTGTCTCTATCCAAAAGCTATATCTCCCTAAACATGAAGGGGGAGTTAAACTGCCACACATACAATTTTACAATCTGTCCTGTCTCTTGTGGGGGTTTAGACTGAATAACCCAAACTTCTAAATATTCCAACTACGAATTGGAATTTCAGATGGTAAGCCCTTATGGATTGCCTGCCTTGCTGCACTGTGGGATCAGATCTCTCCCTCCATCCCTGAAACAGAACTTATTAATACAGGACACAGTTGTGGTCTGGAGGGAGATCAGGAAAAATTTTGATTATCCCCACTTGTATACCGACATGTTCACATTCTCAGACACCCTCTGTTCATACAGATGCAGCAATACGCAGCATTCTCCATATGGGCTTCATGAGGCTTAACCAGCTTTTCTCAATTATTTTGATACTAACTCAGGCAGGCCCTTCCCCTTTCCTCAGATAGCACAAAGGTATAACTTACCCCCTCACCCTCTACTATATTCCCAACAAGCAATAAGCTTTGTATGCAGATTATGTCCACCTAGAGACATGCGCCTCAAAACTTCCATCCTGAACACACTTTTGGATCTCCATCGTCATAAAATCTCTGACCTGTATAAACCACTGAACTCCCTATTGACAAAACCGGTACACTCTAGCTCAGCAATATCTTGGAACAACTACTTGCACTCTTCTGAGGAATTGAATCACATCTTTGCTGGCTAAAACACCACCTGTTCATTTATTACAAACAAGTTCAGGCGTGAACAACTATACAAAATCATACACCACGCATATATTACTCACTTGACCTCTAATCAGCTTCCTGATCGAAAGAAATTGCCCTTCGTGCAACGACCACAGGCCCTTCCTGCTCCACAGGTTCTGGTCCTGTCCTCATATTTCACGTTTCTGGGACAAAGTAGAGTCAATCGTAGCCACGGTCATCGGTCTCTGACCCCGCAGGGATATATACTCTCTATTATTTGGCTTTCTGGATGTTCCTCTACCTAGACGGCTGAGAACACAAGATCAAACCATCTAATATAACAAAGCATGGTTATCCACATGCTACATGGAAGCTAGGAGGGCTATCCTCGAAAAATGGACATCATCCTCCCCTCCTACCACCAATGATATTAAAATTACCTGCTGAACCTACTGAGAAAGAAAAAGCTGGATCTGGTCCCACCATTGTAAGACATCTTGCTTCCACTGCATGTGGGGCCTATATGTTAACAGAGTGCTACCGAAACTGAAATGCCAAATCCTCAGCGATCTTTCTGTCACTACTGAGGAATTCAACTTCACTCTTAATCTTCATTAGGAACATCGCCACGGATACACCATAATACAACACAAGTTGTTCTTCCATGACTACCTTCTAATATCTGGCTGATCTACACTGCTCACTACTGATAAGTTTATGCTTTACTTTGGGTATGACTTTATTGCTTGACTTTATTTATTGGTTGACTTTACTAATACTTGAAACTTTCGAGCTCAATGATAGCTCATTCCAGGTAAAACCTAGCTTGGGTTACCCCCCTCCCCCCCCCACATCTACCCCTCACACTTCCGCAGACAATTACACATGGTTTATGGTAATGTTATACCTGGATAGTGATTGCCCTGTTGAATTGAGTCTTTTGTCGTTTGATTGCCGGAAAAAAACAATAAATTGTCTTTAAAAAAAAAAGAAAATTAAAACAACACTTATCGCCAATTGTGTTTGTTTCTGCTTGGCATATCATTAGTATTCAGATGTTTTATCTTGACACATTAAATAATTTTGTATTAAATATTTGATCCTTTTGGTATTCTGTTTTGAAACCATACCTAATAGATAATGATTTATTTTTAAACTCCTTTTGTGCAGCCTTCATTTTATCCACCCCTGTATTTATCAGTTCTATTTCTGCATATTTTAATTTTACAGCCTATGGTTTCTTTCAAGGTATTGGTACACTAAGTTGACCTAGTTGACCTGTGTGGTTGCATTTCACATTTTTCACAAGGAAATGTCAGCTACAATGGTTTGACAAGAGTACACATAATACAGTGATATTTCCACAAGATCATCCTAGTCAGAAAGTCATTGTACCTTTACAGACTGTATTTCTGCTTGGTTAGTTTTAACAGATCTGGTAAAATTGCTCCTATCACAGTTACTGTACAGTCTGTTTCTGTGCAATGGAAAATACGGTGACCTTGCCTTTCAGACTTTATACTTATTGGAGCTTAACATTGGATTGCTTTACTGCAGGTCTCCTGGGGTAGATTAAAACTCAGATGGGTAATTATGATTCAGCAGTAGGTGCATAAACATATGTGCACAAAACAGTGGACACCAGATAAAGATGCTGATCATTGCACAATAGGCTTGTTTAACTGTGGCAGTAAAATGAATAAACCTGTTTTAACATAATCAGGGATTTTGCTGTTACTATAAAAATAAACTCTGAACACCGTTTCAGTTAGCCTAACAGTATATACAAGAAATATTTGTTATTATGAGATTCGGATGCTTTGTAGCGATTGCTTTAATTTAACTTTGTTATCTACTTTAATCTGTATAATACATATTTAAGGATGAGGTTCTGGTTCACTGCTACCATGGGTTGGAAGCCAAACCTGTGTGTTTGAGGTTTTGTGCTGGAATCTATGATGGAATTCACCAGATTGAATTGTTTGCATCCATGATGCATTGTCTGGCCTTTAACCACTTCAGCCCCGGAAGAATTGGCTACTGCGTCACTTTAACTGACAATTGTGCGGTCGTGCGACAAAATTGATGTAATTTTTTTCCCACAAATACAGATTTCTTTTGGTGGTATTTGCTCACCTTTGCAGTTTTTATTTTTTGCGGTATAAACAAAAAAAGAGCGACAATGTTGAACAAAAACTCAATATTTTGTACTTTTTGCTGTAATAAATAGCCCCATTTTTTTTTAAAAAAAGCTAATTTTGTTCCTCAGTTTAGGCCGATATGTATTCTTCTACATAGTTTTGGTAATAAAAATCGCAAAAAGCATATATTGAATGGTTTGTGCAAAAGTTATAGCGTTTACAATATAGGGGATAGATTTATGGCATTTTTATTATTATTTTTTTTCTAGTAATGGCGGAAATCTGCAATTTTTATTGAGACACATTTTTGGGTCAATTGACAATCATACAGTGATTGGTGCTATAAAAATGCACTGATTCCTCTATAAAAGTCACGGGCAGGGAAAGGGTTAACACTAGGGGTCATCAAGGAGTTAACTGTGTTCCCTAGGCGTGTGTTCTAACTGTGGGGGATGGGAGTAACTATAGGACCTGAGAGATTGTGGTTCCCAGCTTGTAGGGACTCATGATCTCTTTTTCCTCTCCTCACAGAACTGGGATGTGTGTGAAGTCATGAGCATCAGCATCCCACTGTGCCCTGCTATCCTGCTTAAAGGGACTGACGTATAGCTATGATGGTTTGTGGGATCGTGTCGACCTGCCACTGTATAATGATGGTGACTGGTCGGTAAGTGGTTAAACTTAGGTCAGCTGCCTCAAAAGGACCAGTATCGGGGGAGGGGGGGCATTGCTATGTGACAACCGGTTCTCTATAAAATAGTGGTTTGCCTTAAGTTAATTTTGGGAGAACTTACAGGTTGTTTAGGGAGAGTTAGCTGCTTTGCAATTCTACACTGTGCTCACAGTAAAACCTTGGATTATGAGCATAATTCGTTTTGGAAACATGTTTGTAATCCAAAGCACTTGTATATCAAAGCAAATTTGCCAATAAGAAATAATGGAAACTCAGATGATTCATTCCACAACCATTTATTTATACATCCATTCAGTTTATAGTCTATATAAAAAGATTATAGCAATGTTATAGGTTGTGTATCCATAAAATGTCCATCCACAAATGGCAGCCTCCACAATGGAATTGGAAGTAAAATCCAGCAGGAGCCACTGAGTATAAAAGAGAAGAAAGGGGCCTCTAAGTGTAGAAATATGGTTACGATACTTCCAATCAATGTGATGTGTTCCTTGTGCTGCTGGCTCCTCCTTTCATTGAAATCTTCTAACCTCTGATGCCTCCCTTCCTAACCCAAAAAACATTGATTGTGAGTAATATATATATAACGTATGTGTGTGTGTGTGTGTAGAAGAGCGCACTGTGATTGGCCAAAACATGCAGGTCAGGTGTATGCTTTGGCCAATCATCATACAGCAATGCACTGTGGTCTTGTAGTGCATTATGGGGCACTCAAATTTGCCACAAACACCCCATAAAATTTGCTGTTCAGTGTTCAATGTTTGAGTTAAACTTGAAGCTCATCCCTAGTATTCACATACAGTATGTGTATTTTATAAATCATAGTCTCTATTATTTGAATGTACTTCTTCCATCTTAAGTATTTAGTTGATCCTACCAGTCACTTTTCTTAACTGACCACACAAACCACAGAAGCAGATCAGTTTTCATCCTTTGGCTGGCCCAATCACAGCCTGCCTTTTAAATATGCCCTCTGCTCAATCACAGGCTACATCTTTCCTCAGGCTGAACAGACTATGAAACTACAAGTGAAAACTACAAGGGCAAAGTACACTTGAAAAAAAGTGAAAAAGATCATCTCTGAAACTATGCAAAAGCAGTTATGGTGCCTGCATAGTTATAACTGTATTAGAAAGTGTAGGTGGGTGCCTGGCTTGAACTCATAGAGAATGGCCGCCTAATCTCAGAGCTCCGCTGACTGGGAAAGAAATCTGCTTAAATAGACAGTCACTGGCTCCCCAAACACCCGAAAAGTAATGGGTACAGCCTCTAGAACTTTGTCAATCTCCTGATCACGTTCTCTCTGCGAAATACCGGAAAGATCCAGTCAGACCATCCCAGAGAGGTTTCTGGCCCATACAGGAAATCTTTCGCCGACGCTCACCTCACAGAACCATCAGCGGCAATCAATGAACCCTAATGGGACTGGTTCCTCACCGCAAAATGGGCGTAATGTTGGAGGGATTCTCCTCACATCACATCAACAGCCTAGCTTGAATGATCTTAGATCCGTGGCTGAAGACATTAAGCATACCCTAACAGCTGCCCTCACAGATCTGAAAATAGAAATTCAGTCTATCACTGGGAGAGTCCAATCCATATAAAAGACCTCAGCCTTACATTCCTCAAGGATCCACACTCACCATCTAGCAATAGATACCCACCCAAGACAACTAAGAGTTATGAATCGCCATTTAGAAGATTTGGATAACCGTGGCAGACATCATAATCTTCCGACTGAGAGGCCTTCCTGAATCCGTAGATGCAGAAACACCTACAAAGTGAAATAACGCATATTTTTAATAATCTGCCTGAAAGACCCAGAGACGTTCCATCGTTATGGAAAGAATCCATCATGCTCTGAGACCAAAGGGCAAGGACTCTGACCCACCTAGAGATGTGGTATGTTGCATTGTGGACTACCGCCTGAAAGAAGAACTTCTGAGAAGAGCATGCTCCCTGACACCATTAGTGCACAACGGCACAGAGCTACGCCTATTTCAGGATCTATCGAATATAACCTTACAGAGTAGAAGGGAACTGAAACCCCTTCTAGCTGTACTTCAGGCGAATGGTGTAATTTATCGCTAAAAATTCCCCTTTGGTTTGGCGGCAACAGCACATGGGAGATCGGCTCTTCTCAGAGTTCCAGAAGATCTACCTGTTATGGTTATGCAGTGATCTTCCTCTGTTTGCTTACCTCCCCTCATGTGTTCTGACTAAGAGGACAGCCACTTCCATCTGGTGGTTTTTATAACCTCTCCTCTAAGCATGGCTCCACCCCAGGCCCTATCAGGGAACCCTATATTAACCTGTGCACTGCAAGCCAGCGGTGCTGATCAACCATTGCGTACCATTGTGTTTTTGGCTTCCTGTTTCCTGCTTGCCGTGTGCTCTACGTTTGACTCTGTTAGCGACCTTGGCGTGTTCTCAATGATTCCTGTATGCTTGCAACCTTAACCATTTGCATGTCCCCGACCATCCCTGTCTGCCTGTGAACCTGAACCTTTGGCATGTACTCTGTTGTTCATGTCTGCTAGTTGCCCTGACCTCTGCCGTATCCCCTTACTATCCCTATCATTCCAGCCCGCTGCTTCCTTCTCCCGTAGTCTACTGTGAGCGTGAGCTGTGAGACCCTAGGGGCTGCGACCTGGAGTCAGACTGCAGCGAAGTCCATCCTCACCACTGGAGGCTCTGACGAACACCCGCTGGCTCTTAGATTCCGCGCCCTGGGGAATCTATGCTCTAGCTCCCATTAGGATCTGTGTTAGTGATCCTGTAGACCTGTGTCCTGAATCTCCCTGAGTACAATCTGCAGCAGTCAGTCCTAAGGTCCACTACCTACCAGTGCACTTATGACTCCTACAGAGTTCATCTGTCACCTGACACTACCCCACTTGTGTGAGACGATCGGTATTCCTCTCACGGAAGTACCGGATTGATATGCAGAATTTTGCTCCTCTCTGCCACACATGGCAACCCCCCCTGAACCAATGGAGACCCAAGATACCCGCTATCGACCCGCTATTGTTCAGCATCGGAAGCAAGGGCATCACAACTCGGCCCCCAGTCTCCCTCGACCTACAGCCCGACGAAGCCCCAGCGCTTTAGAAGAGCCAGAAGAGACCGGTGGATGTAGAAGGCTTCCACTTCACATACTGAAGGCTAACCTCTGACTGTTCAATAATTTGTTTGCCTTTGATTGTTTGTTCGAGCCCCTGATTGTTTTTTCTTCACTCAAAAACTCACTCAATTCATATAGCGTACATCAGTATATGTCCAACTTTCTACATTTACTCATCTCTCCATGTACCCAAGCATTCACCGAGTATATCTGACAAACTAGGAGACTTAAATTTGCGTGCTTGATCCACATACGACACAGCTGCAGACGTAGAAGCTCCCTAATGTTGGTCTATGATTTAGTTATTCTTGCTTTCCAGCTGCACTTATAGACTTATGTTGTTTGCAGGTTACATTTATTAGGGTAAGAAAAAAGAAAGTGCATAATAATAATAATAATAATAACATTTATTAGGGTAACCAACTTCAGGTATGGCTCATCACAATATACTTGTTTAGTGGTAAATGTAATTACCTTGTTGAATCTGAGACAACCTTTGTTTAGTTCACTTTTAGCCTGTACTCCCTCAAAACTTGCCTGCGATTCCACATCTAGACATACTCAGTGACCAGTAACACTATTTGGTATTCCCGCAATAATCCTTTCTGGGTTAATATACATTAATACCGACATTAGTCTTGAGAATAATACAATAGGACAGAACCAAGACTGTAACCTTGACAACCAGAATTGCGTTATACAACTGGCCTTCCTATTGAGGCGCGAAGGGAAAGAAGGAGTTTTAATCTGCTGTAACCCGATCCCCCTCCACATGTCCCTCAAAGCAATGCAATTTCCCTGCGGTCAGGCAGGATCATACTATACCTGTAACCTAAGCGCTGTATCACTCTGTTTATGTTTATACAACCTGCATTGCACAGCTGAGGTCTTGTATAATCGTCCTCCCATATATTTCCTTTTTTGGGGATATTAGGAACAATATGAACCATGATATACCTTTCATTGTTCTAAACTGGACAAAGATCGGTACTAATAACAACAAGGCATATAGTCTTAGAAAAAGACTCCTCATACTCCCTGCTGATTTCCCATTACAGTCGGCCATACCACAGATTATCCTGACTGTGTATTATACACATCTACTAGCCTCCAACAGCAAATTTATAAAGATGGGGATTTAACACTCCTGCGGGACAAACACTAATATCACATCAAAAGAGAGCGCCTATGACATCGGGCTTCCGCTCTCACTTGACAGGTATCAGCCACTTTGTATTTCCCACTCTTTACCTCTATGATCTTATATTCAGTTCATTTTTCTACCATACGAATTGCTGTATATGCACCACTGAAAGTGAGCTGTCTCGAATACAAAATAATTAAGAGAGATAGGAATAACATGAGCATTTGACACCCTAGATACTTGGATAATCCTATTCCTCTCAGATACCTTAGACCACATGAGATGACGACCTAGCGTCATATTAGATACAATAAGGTCTCCACAACAGCGCACCATGAGACAAGCTCTGGGCCATCTCACATTACTCTTTTACAATTTCCTTGGATCAAAAGTGGTCTAACTACTATTTAGGAGTTACACATATATGGGGAAATCAATGCTTCATTAACCTCCCTGGCGGTACGATTATTTCAGATTTTAGGTGCTAAAAGCGGTACCATTATTTTGCATGAAAATTTGGCGTTTTATATTGTAGTCCTGTAATACTTAGGAATAACTCTCTTAAATCTGTCCAAACCAGAGTCTAGCAGACATCCCGGGTATGATAAAGTTTGAAAAATGAAATCATAAATTATAATATAATAAATAACTATACATAATTGTACCAAATAATAATATAACAATAATAAAAATTATTCAATAATGGAAGCAAATCAAAAACACTGAAATTGCTCAGTTGCAGAATTGTCACTGTCATTACTTTTCAGTATTTGATGACGGATCTCCCCACAAATCGCTATCGCTCAATTCTGCGAGTGATTCCAATTTATTATTGCTGTTTTCTAGCTGGTCTAAAACCATTTTTGATGTAAAGTGACAGTTTGGTTGCTATGGACAATCTCCAGTTTCCAGGCAGAAAGAACAGTTTTTATTATATAAAACTGCATGCAGGACAATGGGCAGACCACTAGGGACAAAGGGGATGTGAAATATTTACATACAGCAATGTAATCTGTAAGATTACATTATACTGTATGTATACTGTGTGTTTCACTTTTTAAATTTGGCGCCGATCTCCGTCCCAGTGCGTCGCAACGCTCGCAGGGAATGGAGATCGGGTCCGTGATAGATTGCGCGAGACACGGCTCGCTCGTACAGCGGGCAGACAATGCTGGATCCGAGGGAGAAGGTAAGTAAACATCCTCCTGGATCCAGCGATGCAGTCCCTAGTCTGGCTCGGGGTTACTGCTTTTGGTATAAAAATTCCACCCCGAGCCAGACTCGGGAATACCGTCAGGGGGGTTAATCAGAGATTCCTCGTATATAATATTTAACCATCACTCATGATTGCTCCTGTGAATGCCCTTGAACCCAACGGCTTACATCCATGTAACTCACACTTATTTTGATTAAAAGGCATTGTACTCAGTCCATGCCCATTTTTTTTTTAAACTCTATTTCCCACAGGTCAACGGACCTCATCCTATGTTGACAGATTTTCTTATTCTCTACATTATAGTTAAGTAATCTTCCCACACAGTGGTTTCAATTATTCACTTGTTCTATACATTCCACCTCTACGTATAACCCCCCTTACCCTCTTCGGCTCCGCCTATCTCGAGATTATTCTCGTCTACAAACTAGCGAGCTGGTATCGCTAGTTGCCGGATCCATTCCTTTTACCTACAATACCTATCATTTTAGTGGCACTGAGACCAAAGTATGTACATATCTAATATCCCCAGCTACTCACAGCTGACCCCTTACTTACACCCAACACTTATTCATTCCGCATAGGATTTCTCCTCCTGGAACAAAACCCCCATATTTACCAATACATCCTGCATATCCCATTAACACATTTTCCTTACTACCCATACCTCTGAACCACAGAAGACACACAGAATAAACCTCTCCAGACAGTTTCATAGCACCTTCCAAATCATATAATGGCTCATAAACTACAAGACTCAGCTTCAAATGTTAAGCACAAAACTACTCTTAAATTAGTCTCGCTAAACGCAAGGGGATTTAATATCCCTGCAAAGCGTACACAAGTTCTTTTATCCATGCGTAAACTTAAGGCGGACACGGTCTGCATTCAAGAAACTCATTTCAAAACAGACAATGCCCCCACATTTTCTAATTTTTACTATCCAACAGCATTCCATGCTACCAACAAGGAATCTAAAACGAAAGGGGTCTCTATCCTTATCTCAAAAAATTGTCCATTCCAAATAGCAGGCACTTTAGCGGACATCAATGAATGATATATATTTATCAAAGGATCATTATTTGGCATATGACTTACCTTAGCTAATATATATGCCCCCAATGTCAAACAAGTCCCTTTTTTCAGACAAACATTACAATTACTCGCCTCCTTCCAGGAAGGTATTTTAGTAGTAGGAGGAGACTTTGATGTCCCTCTAAATCCCTTGCAAGATACTTCCTCTGGATCGTCTAACTTACCCTTTTCTGCGTTAAAAGCAATCAAGAAACGTTTTCAAGAATTGACATTACACAATGCTTGGCGCACCTTAAATCCTTCAACTAAAGATTATACATTTTTTTTTTAAACCCAAATGGAAGTTACTCTAGACTTGATTATATTTTTATATCACAAAGATCTCCCCATGCTCAAAAACACCTCCATCGAACAAATGTATATATCAGACCACAACCCGATCACCATGTCTTTGGAATTCTTCACCGATCACTCTCGTTCACGAATATGGCGCCTAGATCCGTCACTACTCACAGACACTTCCATAGAGTCCACTATACATGACGGTCTCAAATATTACTTCCAGGACAATGACTCTCCTGACATATCCCCAATGCTAACTTGGGAAGCTCAAAAATGCACCATTCGTGGGAAATTAATAGCACTAGCCTCCAAAAGACGACGTGAACGACAATCACACATTTCCAATCTCTCTATGTGTATTCATGAACTGGAAAAAACGCATAAAAAGACTCAAGCTCTCTCTACACTCCAAGAACTCACTCAAGTCAGGACTGAGTTGGTTCGAGGTGTTTACAAAACAAATAAAACGCAATTATATTTTATCACAAAAATTATTTTATGAACATAGCAATAAATCCGGTAAAATACTCGCCAATGCTCTTTAGGCCAAAAAATCATCCACAACCATTCACTCTATAACCAAATCGACGGGATCCAAAATAACCTCCATTAATAAGATAGCAGATCAATTTGTAAACTATTATTTACATCTCTATAATATAAAAACTCACACACCCAAGGTAGACACAGATCATAGATTACACTTAATTAAAGATTACTTAGCCCAATATGGTTCCACACCCATCTCTGAAGCAGAAGCGACACAATTAGAACTCCCATTATCTAAAGATGAATTTGATTTTCTGCTCAAACATATGAAAAAAGGTAAGAGTCCGGGTCCAGATGGTCTAACAGTAGGGTATTATAGGGCCTTCATGGATATACTCCACCCACACTTCTTGAATGCATTCAATTGCCTTTCCTCAGATAACCCTCCTCCTAGAGATCTTCTCATTGCCCACATCGCAGTCATCCCAAAAACTGATAAAGACACAAATTTGGTTTCCAACTATAGACCCATATCTCTGTTAAATGTAGATCTAAAAATCTACACAAAAATTCTAGCTAATAGACTTTTGATAAAAGAGAAAAGAGTCCTGCGCAAATTATGCCAAAACTATATATATATAAATAGACCAAAAATTGCTAAGTGCAAACCAACGTGTAAAAAATCAATATAAGTAAAAAGTAAAAAAGTCCATATAATAATAAGCACCAATGATAAAAATGATGAAAAAAATGATGAAAAAAACGGTGATGTAGATTCAAACAGTAAGGGCTCCCAGAACTCTCACCTTAAAACAGAGAAAACAGGCTCATCACAAAACACAGGAGGTCTCCCATTTCATTCCTCATATCCAGCCATCAAAGGAATCCAGATGAAAGATGTAAATATCTTATTCGGCCACTAGAGGGCCATTAATAGCATGGATGCTTATACTGTTAATCCAGAGGATATATTCCGTAGTGTATGGCTCAAAACAAGAGGGGGAGAGAGAAGGAAGAGAGAGAGGAGGCTCCAATAGTGTAGTATTTAAAAGTATTCAGGTCAATTTATTAATAAAACATGAGACTCTCACATTATAAATAAAACAGCACAGCAAGAAAGATAAAAATGGTGGCGTGGCGTCTTCCGCCAGTCCTACTCTACTTCCGGTACGTCCTACAGCCACTCCCTACGTGGTACGTCAGACCACGTGACTTCTTCATGGGGATAATGATTGTCCGCTGTAACATAGTTATATATACCGAAAACCAGAACCGGAAATATCCGATCGGCCATTTTAGTTAAGGTATTAGGAAAGTAAATAACTGTAGACTGGAAGTATGAATTCCGCCATCTAATAGACTTTTACCCCTCCTCCCTGGCCTTGTCTCTCTGGACCAAGTAGGTTGTGTCCCGGCTAGAGAGGCAAGGGACAGCACCTTGAAGGCAATCAGTTTTCATAAATGGCTGACTTCATTGCAACAACAAGGGTTCCTTCTTTCCCTGGATGCGGAGAATGCATTCGACAGGGTGGCCTGGGACTACCTAACAGAAGTTCTTAAAACACATAGGCATACCAGATCGTATGTTGAAATTTATATTAGCTTTATACTCACTAGAACTCTGTCTTATCCGATTAAAAAACAACCCAGACATTAAAGGTATAACCATGGCATAATCTACTTACAAGCTGGCGGCGTTTGCAGATGACGTCCTTTTATTCTTACAAGACCCACACATCACGTTTCCAAACCTCCTAAAGGATCTCACACTATTCGAAAACCTAACCAATCTTAAAATAAACTTTGCCAAATCAGAGGCTTTAAATATAACTTTACCGACCGCGACAACAATCCAATGTCAAAAGAACGTCCCATTTAAATGGAAATCAAATGCCATTAAATATCTTGGGATCTTTATACCGAGATCACTATCGGATTTGTACAGTAAAAATTATGCCCCCATTCTCCAATCCATTCAGAAAGATCTCAAAGCTTGGTCGACCGGAATGTTCTCTTGGTTTGGTAGAATTTCTGTTATAAAAATGCCCATACTGCCAAAATTTCTTTATTTGCTTTAAATGGTCCCAGTGACATTACCTCATACATTTTTCACCTCATTCCGCAAATCCTGTATGGAATTCATCTGAGGAGGAACACGAGCTAGAATGAGTTAGAAGAATGATTATACCCAAAATAAAAGGTGGTCTGGGTCTGCCTGACATTCAAAAATACTATTGGGCATGTTAACTCTCCAGAATAGTTGATTGGAATGTGCACGCAGACACTAAAGCCTGGATCACCATCAAACAAGCCTTCTCACACTTACCGCTTAAACATCTGCCCTGGATCCATGCACGTCCACTCCCTCAACAATGTAAACAGCATCCCCTCATTGGCAATACATTGACGTCTTTCAATAAGACATGTCGCCAACTTCAAATTTCATCCTCACCAGGCCCGCTCACGCCAATTAAACATACCATACCATACCAGGCACTGATGACTCTTTCCTTCATGAATTGGAGCCCCAACTTAGAGAGCGGGAGATTTTTTCTATGAAGGGAAAATACTACCATTCTTCACTTTGGTTCCCCAAGGGACGAACCGCCAGATGTCTTTCTGGTCCTATATGCAACTCAGACATTTCCTACTTGCTCCCCAAATAGGCACAGCCTTTTCAAGAAAACGATCACAATTTGAGTCCCTCTGCTCTAACACTGAACCACAACGTCAATTGATCTCCATCATATTCATCATGTTCGATTAATGTCACAACACAGGAAAACGGATACAAACTCTTTTCCAGATGGTACAAAACACCACTCAAATTACACAAAATTAACCCAGAAATCCCACCCAATTTTTGGAGATGTAACGACAAAGATGGGTCGCCCCTTCACATATGGTGGGAATGTCCTGCGATTTCCACCTTCTGGAATAACGTTTTTCAACTCACCTCCCAAATCTCTTCACTCCACCTAGATTTCTCTCCAGCCCAAGCATTGCTGCATCACTCTTTTCTAACGATGAAAATGTATCATGTATCATAAATCTCGAGCTTTACATCTCCTTAATGCTGCTAAACTATGCATCCCAGTACTTTGGAGATCATCCATCCCACCTACAATAACTGACTGGATCAAGAGAATTAACAAAATAGCCTTGATGGAATAACTTCTGCACCAGGCACATGACTCCTCCGACACTTACAGAAAAGTATGGGCTTGCTGGCAACATTTCCAAACAACACCTGAGTACACCCATTTACTCAGATAGAGGCCCATTCCCATCAGATCACAAAAAAAAAAAAAAAAAACTCAACTGATTACCCCCTCCTCATAGACCTTAATGTGATGAAAATACAGGAAGTGATATAACCAATTTCCTTGCAGATAACATTGTATAATGTACTGTGTTTATGCACCTGGAACACATTGCCCTTGAATAGAAGCTTTCCAGTAGTTCCATGGCTGAGCCAGGAATGGAACAAATCTCCCCCACACTCAATCTACCACATATTTCATTGTGCTTTGGTCACAACTTCAAATATCCATTCTGGATGTTATAATTTTTATTCTAGACATTTTGCATTCTTTCATATTTGCAATCCCGTGTCTCCCCCTCTCATGATATATTCGATTCATCAACAGTTCCTCTATAGCCTGTTTTATTCATTGTTTAAATTTATTGTAATAACTTCCATATTTTAACCTATATATATTGCTTTTAATTATCTCTGTACTTCTCTGTATGCATCTATGTACTTTTAAATATAGATTTAACAAAACTTCTCTTGGAAAAACAAAAAAAAAGTGTATAACACTGTGGGGTTGATTTACTAAAGGCAAATAGGCTGTGCACTGTGCAAAATGCATTTGCACTCTGCAAGTGCAGTTGCTCCAGAGATTAGTAAATGAGTAGAAACTCTGCTGACTTCCATCATCCAATCATTTGCAAGTAAAAATGCTGTTTTTTTAATTTTCCTTAATGTGATTGGATACTCTTTGCAAAGTCAAGCTTTACCTCATTTACTAAGCTCTGAAGCAACTGCACATGGTGTGTGCAACTGTACTTTGCAAAGTGCACAGCCTATTTGCCTTTAGTAAATCACCCTCTGTATGTTCACAATTACTTCACATCAATTCATTTAATATTTTTTCCTTGTTGCCCTTGAAGTCACATAAAAAAAAACTGCTTAGTTAAATGTCCTCTAAAGCAGTGCCCCTAAAGATTTAACCCCAACCCCATCCAATAGACTTCAATGGGATTCATTGCCAGAGGCGTATCGAGTGAAAATGCTGCCTATGGCAAGCACTGAACCTGGGCCCCTGTCAAAACATTTTAAACCCATCTTTCAGATAACCTTAACAAAAAAACAGCTAACAAAACTACAAGTCAAACTCTTTAATCTTCCAATTAACAAATTATGGATTGGCACTACATAACAATTACAACTGCACCTTCCTTGCTTTCACTGATGCAAACTGGTCTATGATGTGCTCAAAGTCTGTTCACCCATAAATGCCACCTCACCAGCACTCATAATTGCAGTAACATCAGCACCCATAAATTCTGTCTCACCAGCACCCAACAATGCAGTAGCATCAGCACCCACAACTGCAGTAACATCAGCACCCATAAATGCAGTAACATCAGCACCCATAAATGCAGACTTACCAGCACCCATAAATGCTGCAAGAGCACCTCTGAAACTGTACAGAGGTAGAGAGGGAGTAGGATCACTAGCGGTTGGGCACCCTAGGTAGCAGTGTGCCCTAGGCAGCTTCCTAGTGGTAGCGCCAGCCCTGTCTGCTTGCCACACACGCACATGATGACTTTAAAGCGGAGTTCCACCCAAAAATGGAACTTCCACTTTAAATGAGGGTGACCCCCTGACATGCCATATTTGGCATGTAATTTTTTGGGGGGGGGAGCGGATACCCTCTTTTTAGAGGGATCCAGCTCCCAATTCCTCCCGGGGCACCGTGGCACTGGAAGGAAGTTCACCTCTCCCCCTCCCTCTTGGCAACCATCTGGGACATGTCACAGGTCCCAGATGATTGCCCGACCAGTCACAGTGCGCAGCGTGGCTCGTGAATGCGCAGTGCCTGACTGGCTGTGAAGCCATAGCCGACCGCCCACAATGACAATGCCAGCACCACAGAGAAGAGGGGGAGAGGAGAGGGGCTTCTTTTGTCCACATCGCTGGACCATGGGACAGTTGAGTGTCCGATTAATAAAAGTCAGCAGCTACACTTTTTGTAGCTGCTGACTTTTATATGGGTGAAACTCCGCTTCATCATTCATCATCATGTGCGATCGTGCATGTGTGCCAGGCTCAAGCAGAAGCAAGCAGCCAATCAAAAATAGTGCTCCATATGGTTTAAATAAATATGCTTAGTCTTAGATATCATAAATAAAGTGTAACAAAGTGATTTGTGCAACAGCAGGTACTACTTGCACAAATCACTTTATTACACTTTATTTATGATATCTATGGCTAAGCATTTTTATTTAATCCATATTGTTTGAGCACTATATTTAATTGGCTGCTTGCTTCACTTCTGCTTGGCAGTTGGCACTGGTACACATGCAAATGATGATGCTCAAGATCATGATGACTTAAGTACTAGTACCTGCTTGGCTTCAGTGTTAATCCTTGCAGTTTCTGCTACCTGGGGGTTCCCTGTCATCCAATTTTTTCTCTCTGGTCACTTTCGTCTCTTCTCCAGCCTCCAGGTTCCCCTCCAGAGTCCTCACTGGTCCTCACGGCATGGTCACGTCACAGAACCGGGAGACCCCGCTCCGGGGAGAATATGATGCAGCTGCGCAGAGGAGGGTAGACAGACAGACAGCTCCGCCTCCTCCAGTTACCCTACCCTACATAGACCTGGTCTGTTTGGCCAGCCATCGGCAGTCATGGGGGTGCCTGTCGTTCCCCTCCCCACTGTCAGTGCCAGGCCAAGTAACTACTTGCAATGCTAGGTGAAGTGCCATGCCCACCGCGGCGCCAGGGGATAGATTAGTGCGGGAGATGGCCGCGAGAGGACAGGTGGGACATTTTTTTTGTGCGGGTGGCTTTTTTGCCACACCCTTGCTTGGCGCCCATGGCACTTGCTATGGCTGCCATACCTTGGATACCAAAAAAACCTTAAAAAAAACCTTAAAAAAAAACCTTAAAAATTAAACCTGGGCAGATTTGTATATCCCTATAAATAATCAATTTATCTTTCTAGTTTAGTCTAACTTTCTAGTCTGACTTTCTAGTATAAGCAGAATTAAATCTGACTGAAAAATAATATTTTCAACCTGCTATTTTGGACAATAATTACCTACAACCCTTTTTGTTTTCACAGCAGTCCACAGGGCAAGACAATTGTCTTCCCTGCCACTAATTATTTCTTTTTAAGTATGTATTGAATCCTTATGACAAGCTAAATAATGTCCTCACCCCTGGACCTGATTTGAAAGCTGCTGTGCATAAAATAATTTGTTGTAGCCAAGACCGCTAAAACGCCTTTCCTTTTTCTGCTTTTTCTCTCATTTCAGCAGCCAGAGCAAACCCCTTTCAACATGACTCTGATGTGACATTGCAGGTCATTTGCAGGGGGAGATAAGGATGTAATATAAAGGTGTATTACACATGATTACACATTGCACAGTTTATAAATTACTTCAGCAATTTTGCAGTAGATACACATATAAATCTCACTTTTCCCTGGAAGTTGTATTTAATTGTAAATAGTGAAAGTCTGGCTGTGCTTCAGAAAAAATAGAGAGATTAGACAGAGAGAGACAGAGGATTCCAATGATAGAGCAGATAGCAGCTAAAAAGATTGTAGATTACAGGCTATGCAGTGACAATAATAAGTAAAGAGCTCTCAGAAGAGTATACCATTATTAACCACTTCAGCCCTGGAAGGATTTGCCCTCTTAATGACCAGGCCATTTTTTGTGATACGACACTGCGCTGCTTTAACTGACAATTGTCGTGCAATGGTGTACCCAAACAAAATTAATGTATTTTTCCCACAAATAGAGCTTTCTTTTGGTGGTATTTGATCACCTCTGTGGTTTTTATTTTTTGCACTATAAACAAAAAAGCATGATGATTTTGAAAAAATATATATTTTACTTCCTGTTATAATACATAGCCAAAAAAACAAAAAGTATTCATTAGTTTAGGCCAATATGTATTCTTCTCGATATTTTTGGTAAAAAAAATCGCAACAGGCGTATATTGATTGGTTTGCACAAAAGTTATCGTGTCTACAAACTATGGGATAGATTTAGGCACTTTTATTTATTTTTTATTGTTTTAACTGGTAATAGCGGTGATCTGCAATTTTTAGCAGGACTGCGACATTGCGGCGGACAAATCTGACCCCTAATTACACTTTTATGGGACCAGTGACATTAATATATTGATCAGTGCTGTAAAAATGCACTTATCAATGTATAAATGACACTGGCAGGGAAAGAGTTTACACTAGGGGCGATCGAGGGGGTACATGTGTTCTATCAGCGTGTTCTAACTGTAGGGGGGATCGGCTGCCTGGGAAATAACAGAGATAGCTGTTCCTGATCACTGGGAACAGCAGATCTCTGAGATGTCCCCTGTAAGAACGGGGATTTGCCTTGTTTACAATGG
The DNA here is from genome assembly GCF_037356315.1 of Lithobates pipiens. Taxonomy (NCBI): domain Eukaryota; kingdom Metazoa; phylum Chordata; class Amphibia; order Anura; family Ranidae; genus Lithobates; species Lithobates pipiens. The sequence continues at coordinate 187,012,332 of NW_027507785.1, read as the reverse complement.
CAGATCCCCGTTCTGCCTCTGTATGCAGTGATCTATGGTGGCCGGTGGACATTGATTCTGTCTGTGTTCTGTCAATTTCTCCAACCTATCATAAACACCAACCATGTCACTTCCCGTTTAAACGCTTAGTAATTGGAGATTTTGACAAATTGGTGGTTTTCCACACAACACAAAGAACCAAATAGAGTTCAGCACAGGAAGATTGAGCTGTTTTTACAGCACAGCGGCTAACAAGGACAAAGTTGTTTGTTGGCTAGTATCAGGGTGGAGTAAGAATCTTCACCCATAATATCCTGCACTGCACTTTATTTGGTTGCCCGTGTTGTGTCCAACCACCAATTTGTCAAAAACTCCAATTAATGCTGGTCTAAAGAAACTCGAATTTAAGTGGTTGGAGTTTCTGATGGGTTGGAGAAATTGACAAAACACCGGACCCGCAATCTCACATGCACAGACCAATGTACGGGTACGTCAATTCAGGCAGGAGAGCCGATCTGCCGTGGGTAGAAGTGAAGTGGCTGGTCGGCAAGTGGTTAAAAGATCTATTGACAAGCACATTGGTCAGTACTGTGACTAGCGCATTTACATTGTGTCCTACATTCAAAAGTTAATAAACATCTAAAACGTAACTAAAATGGATTTATATCTTAAGTTACAGTAAATCCAATTTATAAAAAGGTGTAAGGGAAGCAAAATAGTAAAGAAAAGTCATCAAATACTTACCTTTGAGCTGCATAAAGTGGGGCCTGCTTCAGTAGAGGCAGACACTGGGGCCCACAATGTTGAGTTGCTCAAATTAGGAGTGAAATGGTGAAATAAAAATGATCATATTTAATCATTGTTAACCAACTGTAATAACATCTTATTCTCTATGTATCATAATAACGTGTTCCTGTGTCTATGTAATGTAAAAAATCAGCCAATCTGTACCTGTATATTCTGTGCTCCGGGTGCTCAGGTGACATGTCAGTACCCTTGTTTCTACGGCTCACAGCTGCAGTGGGCTGGGCCAAGCCGTCCCGCTGATGTCAGCCAGGGAAGATGGGAGGAGAGGAGAGAGAGCATACAAGCAGAGAGGGGAGGAGGACAGAGGAGACAGACACAGGAGAGCTGCAGATAGCAGGACTGCGGATGATGGAGGCACGCAAATGGACCACAATGTCAGGGGCTCAGCAGCCATAATTATTGTGGTCACTTTGCAGAGGGGAGTGATGAGCCAGGCAGAATCAATCAGGTTTTTAGGGTATACAGGGGGCCAAATGACACAGTATAAGCACTGTGCTGTTATTCATGCTTTAAAGGAACAGGATCTTTTTTTGGGGCGGTTAACAAACATTTTAAGTCTCACCCACCTTGCCTGGCTTTAGTTTTCCATCTAAGCCCCATCCCTTTTAGAGGTTCTTTAAATCATTACTATATCACTGTAGTGGAGACCTTTTAGAGGTATTCAGACAATATTTCAAAAAATATTTCAGTAAAACTGTACACATTTTGAAGTAAAGTTAAAATGTTGTTCATTTTACATAGTATAGTGTTTTATTTTTTTAACTCTTACATCTCTTTTGCTAGGCCAGATATGCACTTTTTGGATGCAATTTGCTGGTTCCCAATGGTTTACTACATGGTGGGCTGCATTGACAAGTAGGTAACATGTTCTGTTATGTATTTTCTGGTATATAGCCTTGTGCTTTGCATAATGTTGTTTATAATATGCCTGTAAAGTGGTGCAGTTTTCCCACGTTTAGAACAGTACCACAGAAAAATGAAATTTCTAAAGGAAAAAAGTAATTAAAACTGATCCCGGCTGTAATGAATTGTTAGGTCTCGGCAATATCGATAAAACTCATTAAAAAAAAAGGCATGGGTTCCCCCCGAGTGCATTACCACTCCCTTTGGGTCTGGTATGAATATTAAGGGAAACCCCAAACCCCAAAAATCCAAAATCCATGCCAGGCCATTCAGGGTTGGTATGGAAATGAAGGGGAACCCTGCGCCAAAATAAAAAAAATGGCGTACGGGTCCCCCCAAAATCCATATCAGACCCTTATCCCAGCATGCAACCTGGCAGGCTGCAGGAAAAGGGGGAGACGAGAGAGCGCCCCCCTCCTGAACTGTACCAGGCCACATGCCCTCAATATAGGGAGGGTGCTTTTGAGTAGCCCCCCAAAGCACCTTGTCCCCATGTTAATGGGGACAAGGTGCTTTCACCTGGTGGAAAAAGTTTCAATAAAAAACACACTACACATGTTTTTAAGTAGTTTATTAGGAAGCATCCACCCCCCATGTTGAGGGCATGTAGCCTGGTATGGCTCAGGAGGGGGGAGGGGGGGCAATCGCTCATCCCCACCCCCTTTCCTGACCGGCCGGGCTGCATGCTCGGATAAGGGTCTGGTATGGATTCTGGGGGGACCCCCACACCGTTTTTTCAGAGTAGGGGCTTCCCCTTAAAATCCATACCAGGCAACAGGGCGTCAATGTCGCTGATAAAAGCTGAGAGATTGACTTCCTTTTCTAGTCCCATCGTAACTCATCATGTTCAAAATGAACAGACTTTAGTCCGTATGTGGGCAAGTCCGTTCATTTGGAAGTCTGCCGGAACTCCGTCGGAACTCCATCGGGAAGTCCGGCGGACCTAGTCTGCCGGAAAGTCTGGTCATGTGTGGGCAAGTCTGTTCGTTCGGAAAGTCCACCAGAACTCCGCCGGAATTCTGGCTGAAGTCTATCTGACCCTAGTCTGCTCCCTACCCTATAAAACTTTAGATCTTCTGAACCCCATTTCCACAATCCTTAATAAGTCCTCTGCATCACTTGCTACTGAACCCTTGCACTGTAAATCTTTTTACGCCATACTCAATCGTCAGCAAGTGAAAGCCACACCCAATTTTTGCTGCTCACCACACTTTATCCTCTAGAAGCTGGGCCCAACTTATGATCCTGCACACAAACCCACTGCTTTTATAAAATACCCCTGTTGCTGATTCCTATACTCAGTATATTATTTCTGCTCTTGACCCTTGTCATTTATTCAGTCCTCACTTTGCATTCTATAGGTAGGTATAATGATCAGGTATGGTTATCAGACCAGACAGAAGATGATTGGTCAGACTCATGCCCATCCGGGGGGGGGGGGGCGCAATTGGTATGTTCGCCATGGGCACTGGGTGACCTTGTCCCAGCACTGCTTGTGGGATCTCGCAATTTTTTTATCACGTCACCTACGCTAGCTACTCCAGAGGGGTGAGAATTCTGGTGCAAAGATCTCTACCCTTTCAACTCATTGATGTGAAAATTGACCCGGGGGGTAGGTTCGTTATCCTACATGCTCTGATTGTCTCCACTATATATGTATTAGTTGGTCTCTATCTGCTTCCTTCTGTAGATATCATACTGTTGTATAGTATCATACAAATTGTGTCGCACTATGGGGAGCCTAAGGTGCCCTTATTTGGGGATTTTAACTTGGTTCTGTGCCCAACCTTGGACAGACTCCACCCTACCGCTAGATGGTCTCCTGGCCTATCACAGTGGGCAACCACCTTTATGCTGGTTGATATATGGCACCATTAGAACCAATCTAGCAAAGAATTGACCTGTCATTCCTCTACATTTCAGACACTCTCCCGTATTGTTTTAGCCTTCACCACTCAGGTGCTCCTGCAGAGGATTTTATCTGTGGCCATTCTTCCTAGAGGTATCTTGGATCATGACCCCTGATGGTTACTATTTTATTAGTTCCATCTGGGGGTTTGGGGCTGTGGGGACTATCCAGGTACTGGGTTGTGGATATGCTACTTCTGGTCTCGTATAGCTGGGGTACAGAAGGATTCTGTGTATTCTCTGGAGGAGTTGGAGCATGCCCCCCAGCAGAAAGAGGTGACTTGGGTAGCAGGTCCTACTCCTACTAACTATGGGGCCTTGCAGTGTGCCACGTGGGAGATGGCACTGTTTTGTGTTGAATTAACCCAGAAATCTATGTTTAGCATTGCCCAATAGGTATTTGAGTATGCAGATAAAAATTGTAAACTGCTGGCCTGGTTGGCTCTGGGACAATTCTCAACCAGGATGAGGACAGTACCCTACTGACAGACTCCAACTATATTAAATGTAGATTCCAGCAGTACTTCCAGACCTTATACTCCACCTAGGTGGCCTTTGCAGATGCTTACCTTAGTATTTATTTGGACCGGATTGACTTACCCACTCTTGACCTTAATGCTAGTGGCAGACTTAAATAGGACATATCTCTTGAGAAGGTTCAGGAATCTATAGCCCACCTATGGAGCCCATCTATGGAGGAGTCTGTGTGCTGTTGTTTTTCTTTTTTTCTTTGTAAATGCTATTTTTTTCTTTAGCACGTCCTATGGCATGAATGAAAAAAAAAATGTTTAGGGGCACCTCCAAAATAAATAACAAACCCTTTATAAATAAAAAAAAAAATCTTTGGGTCTGATATGAATTTTAATCCCCCCAAAAAACAAAAACAATTTAATGAAAATGCATGAGATCCCTGGCTGGTCATCACCCCATCTGACTCATGCCAGGCCACATGACCTCAACATGGGAAGTGCCCTCTAGGAAAGCAGCTTGTCCCCATGTTGGTGAGGACAAGGGCCTCTTCCACACAACTCTGGCTAGTGTTTTTTGGGGTCTGTGGGCGGGGAGCTTATCAAAATCTGGAAGCCCCCTTTAATAATAAGAGGGCCCCCCATACACTGCCCAACCCACTTAAATGAGTAAAAAGTACATAGTACCCACAAAAAAACTGTCACCTAAAAAATAAAAGACACCCAAACCGTTTGACAAGTCCTTTATTGAAAAAAATTAAAATCCCCAAAAAAGCCCCTAGTTGTTAATTGATCTTCAATTAATCTGATGGCCCTGTGTACATGACTAATCCCAACTGTACAACTATCTGAATGACAGTTCCCCAAGCTATCATCAGATATAGTACATAAGGGAAGTGAAGGTAAAAGTGGTAAAATCATTGCAAAATATGGCCATGTGTCCTTATTTACTGTAGGCAATTATGCAACTCCCTCTGATCCCCGCCAATTTGCTTATTTGGTTGGGGGTTTATGGCCATGTGGGTGAATGAGCCAGGTGATGTCAGTGATAGGTATAAATGTGGTGAGCACCCACTGCTTCCCTTATCAACTATTGAGAGTTGACAGCTTTCAGGGTTGTCCACACTGAACGTCTGAACAGCCAGTGTTCAGTTGGAGCTTGCATTTGACTCGAACACGGAGCTTATCCCTAGGTGAGATTAGTTTGAAGAAGGCATTGTCCCCATTTCTCCTTTTAAACTGTGATAAAGCAGCAACCTTCTCAATTTTCCTTTCACTCAAGAGCTTAAATCATCACTTGTAGCACTACCTCATGTTAAGACAAGTGAAGAGAGTTTTAGGATTATCTAATGCCATAATGGGGCTGGTGGAGAGTAAGATTTAAGACTGATTTTGGCAATCTGATTGAAATTCAACCTTAACCTCTCAAATTCTTCATAACTGTTGAAGTAGGAATGAGAACTTAGGTCCAAGAGGGAGGGAAGGGTAAGTATGAGAGAAAATAGAGGTAGCGAGAAAGAAAGAAGAGATGAGAGACCAGAGTGGAGGAAATCACTTGTGTCGATCCAGAAACTTATATGGTTACACTTAAAGTGATATGCTCATGTACTTAGCCCATGGTTCCCAAGTCAACTCAAACTTCTCCAAAGCATTTAAGAGCTTACTGACCATCTTCTCCTGAGCCATAATCCAGGAGGCTTTCCTCTTAGCGCTAGTGAAAAAGACATAGGGATGTTTCCAAACCTTGGCTATAGTCATTTTAACACCTGTGAGGACGAAGAGTATCAGTCACTGTAGGCATTTAGTGGCAGCTATAATTGGAAAATTGAGTAGAGCAATGTGTGGAGAGTCTGGGATGAGGAGGTCTGAGATCTTTCAGAGCATGTTGAAAACGTTATTCCATAAACCTCTTATTTTGGGACAATCCAACCAAACATATAACACGTCTCCAACGTGGTCACAACCACGGAAGCACATTGGAGAGGTAGATGGCTAAACTTTGACAGTCTCTCAGGGACCAAGTACCATCTCATCAAGACTTTAAGGTTAACTTCGACTAATGCTACATTTAGGATACCTTTGGTAGACCTGAGTGAATTTTTATGTCATATCTCAAGATCCCATTCTTGATTGAAATCCTTTTCCCAGGCCAGCACATAAGGTGTCTTGATGTGGTTTGCAGATAGTGATCTGTATATCACTAAAATCACTCCCCTCTGCTCCATGGATTGACCGCACCACAGTTCATAGGGTAATGAGACTAGGTGCGTTTGATTTGGTGTTCCATAGTCTATGCAAGATGTGGGAGATTTGAGGTAGTCATGTCTAGTTTGCTCACACAATATCCTTTAGTTAGAGGGTCGGATGGTAGAAAAAAGCGACAGATTCTGTATAAGCCTTTATCCAGCCACCATTTGAATGCATGAATCTCCATACCGGGCAGAAACTGCATGTTCCTAAAGATATGTGCCAGCGGTCTAATGTTGAAAACTAGTTGCGTATGATTTGTAAGGGTGTTCCAAAGAGCGAAGGAGTGGGAAAGGGTCGTAGCAAGAATCAGGGGTTTAGGTTTAAGAGAACTAATTTAGTAAGCAGTCTAGGGTGAAACATGGAGCTGCCTGCCTCTCTATACCTATCCATCCGGGGAGTCCTGAGCGTAAGTAAATTCCAGATAGTTGAGCTAACGGGGCTTCCTGGTAATATCAGTAGAGGTTAGGTAATCCTAAGCTGTCTCGAGTGCAGGGGCGAAAGAGCACCGCTTACACAAGCGGTGACCCCTCAAATCCCAGACAAATTTCTGTCTGTGAATGTCTAAGGTGTCCTCTAGATATTGGGATAATGAGAGACCTAAAGATTATATAAGATTTGTGGAAGGAGGGTCATCTTAATCTAATTGATTTTCCCTAGCCAAGAAAGGTCTAGGGGGCCCATTGAGCAAGTTCAGATTCTAATTTCTTGAACAGGGGAGGATAGTTGGCAGCATAAAGCTGATCTATTCTGGGAGATAATATAATTCCCAAGTATGGTATCGATGCGTTACTCCAAAATAAGCTAAATTGTTCCTGAAGGGTTGAAATCAGAGGAGGTGGGAGGTTGATATTCAGAGCTTGTGATTTATTATAATTCACACCCAGGCCTGAAGTTTTAGAAAATATTTCTAGGATGTGGCAGAAGTCATAGGGGAGGATATAAAAAGTAGCAAGTCGTCTGGAAATAAAGCACTCTTATGGGTTTGGGGTCCGCATCTAATTCCGGGATGATCCCTGATAGATATTGCCGTAAGATCCCTGCAGCCGAATCTGAGCTTCAGGGGTCGAGTATAAAGTAAGGCATTAATGATATTCAAGAATATCTCTCCAAAGCCCCCTCATTTCAGGGTGGATAAATAAGGCCATGAAACAGAATCAAAGGCTTTTTTTTAAGTCTAATGAAAGTATCATGCCTTATTGAGCTGGCCCAACATCTCACTGGTGTGGAGTGTAGGAGGGAGATGATGTGTCTCATCCTACGGATCTGGTCAGGGCCCTAACAACCTGATATGACTGCTACTAGATCCTTATGGATATAGAGTCCTATAAATATGGCATTCGGTCTGGAAGAATTAGTCAGTATCTTAAGGTCATTATTTATAAAAGAGATTGGGAAGGTAGTTTCTTACCAAGCTAGTGTCTTTTGATGGTTTAGGTATTACTGAAATGTATGCAGAGTTAAGGGATCTGTCTATAGGAGCGCTCTCGCTGTAAGGCATTGAAGAACCATGCAAGATAAGGATAAAGTATGTTAGAGAAAGTTTTATAATAAGGGATGGAGAACCCATCCAGTCCTGGTGCAGAACATCTCTTTAGATTTTTAATTACTTGATCCTTGAAAATGATTGATGTGGGTGGGAAAAGTGAGTGTAATTGCGTAATGTGGGGTTGATTTCTCTCCAAATATCTACCAGGCAGAATAGTTTGACGATGCGTGAACTTCGTTTGGGGGGGGGGGGGGGTGAGGCAGTTTCCAAAGGGTCTTTTTTTACTAAAAAAGGGTTTAGCTTTTTTGAACATGTTTTGAAAAAGGTGTTCCTGTCCTCGATTTGGGGCATAGTAAAATACTATTGAGAAAATTTGGTCATCAACAGTCCCTTTAGCTAAAACAAATTGTCCCTCTGGGTCTTTATTTCTGTTAAGAGTGAGAATTTACAACTTTGTGAAATTAGAACAGCCACCACTTGGTTTTGTCATCTGTATTTGCTAAAAAGAAGGTGGGGAATTTGGCGTGGATGAAGGATGGGAGATCTCTCAAAGTAACAGAATATCTGTTTCTTGAGTATGCAAAGATTTTCTTCCATTTGGTTGGAGAATTCAAACCTTGGGACACTACACGCAGCATAGGCATAGGGTGTGTCATGTTAGCCATGAAGCTTAAAGGGGAAAGAAATCATGACATTGCAGTAACTCACCAACCTCCAATCCATACTGAACTCAGTAGGAACCTGGAGAAGTGGAAGGGTTTCCGGGCCAGATATGTTCAACTAGACTGGTCTCTAGAAGAGAAGCATAGTTAGAAAGGCTGGAAAAGAGTAGAGGTATCAAGAGAAAAAGAGAAATACATTCCAAAGAATGTCTACACTGAGGGCTGAGAGCAAAAGTCTCCTCTACTAGAGAGGGGGCATTTATTTATTGTAAAAGCAGGAAATCCAAGTTTCCAAACCAGGAGGAGGGGCATGAGTACTGCTCCCAACCACTAGGCTCCCCCATAAAAATGGAAATTATAGTAAGGTAAGTAGCCTACTCTTATTTATAAGCACCCATGAAAATATGAAGAGCATTAAAACTTTAAAGTGCTTGTAACAAGCAGCAACAGAAACTCATTGGGATTAATTTGACTTGTTTCTCAGAGTTCCCCTAGATCATGTTATTAAGGGTCCAGGCTAAGGAAACAAAAATATGTATTCTGGAACTGTTCACTCCCTGAGTCTTAGAATCAGCCCCCCTTTGGTAAGGAGAGATAATGCCCAGAGGGGAGTGGTAAAAAAACATGTCTGGTAAAGGAGGGTGAGGTATGTCCATGTTGAACAGTGATACCCATGGAGGATAAAAGACCCTGTAATTAGTAGTATAGTGAAACAATAAAAACAGCTTAAACTAGGGGCAATCATGGGGAAATCAGCTTCTGTTCAGGCACAGGTCAGTAAAAGTCACATCATGGAGGTCTGCCGTCCTTGGATTTCTTGGTCTTGGAGTTCTGCCATAAAGGGTAGAGTGGACTAGTTGGTAGTTGACATCTGGAGGATCCTGCTGCTGAGCTAGGAGATCAATTTCAGTTTCAGCACAGTTTCTCACCATCCTTGAATGTTGTAAAGGTGTAAGACCTCTGTTTGAATTCAAATTTCAAGGCAAAAAGAAAGCGCCACCGTTTTTTTTTTATTTCTGTGTGAAAGCAGTTAATAAATGTTTAAAGGACCTCTGGCTTTGGACCTTAGCAGGGGATAAGTCCATGAAGATTTGGATGGGTGTGCCTTGAAAATATAGATGAGGTGCGAATTTTGGTTTGCTCTGGCCACAGTGTGATCAGGTTTCTGCTCGGTAGCTTCCATTCTGGATCCTAAAGTTTGGAGGTCTGTTTTAATATTGCTTGTGATCGTGGATGTTTTATTTGAGAGCATGCGGTCCTACAGATCAGCACATTTTGAAAACATTTGCGAGAACTGGTCTGAGTGATCAGGTAGTGGTCCTGTGATTTGGGCAAGAGAATGGGGTTGTGCAGGTCCTGAAATCATAGGGGAGTAAGAAAGATTCTCCAGCGTATGTCCAATAAGTGACTCGGTGGAGGCTGGGGATACAGGGTCCATAAAGGGTGTGCTTATATACTGTCTAGTGGCTGGGCTTAGCATTGAGGACATCAGTTGTGGAGGCTGTGGGCGAGTATACGTTTCTGACTGAGCACGGTCCGCCATATTGGGATCTGCTGCCTGGCACTTACTCATGCAGAAAATCTCCCAGTGGGCCTTCCCCTCTATCATAGGGGATATTAGAAGGATTTTCCCCATGCTCTGGCTGACAGGAGCGCTGTGCTCACTGGATCAGAGTGCCTGTTATAGGGCACAGACAGTAAGGGTGGGTCAGTGCTCCTACCTCAGGCTGCTGAATTTAATGACATCTTCAGACCTGCTGCCCTCAGCACCATGGAGTGGAGAAGACCTGGAGAGTCTCAGCTACGCAATTCCACGGTGCATGGGGTTATTGGGGGGATCCCCACAAGTTCCTCCTGCCGCTAGCGCTTTGTTCACTTGACTATTACTCCTGTGGAGAACCTCAGACAGTCGAGGCAGGACGGAGCTCCCAAGTTAAGCGTCCATGACGAGAACCTCCTCGCATGACTCTTTTGAGATTTTAGAGTATTGCATGCCTTTGATGCACTTTAGACTGAACTCTAATTTTTATATGTATAATATTCCTAACCACATTCTGTTTTTTTCGGGGGGGGGGGGGGGGGGGGGGTCATATTGCACAGGTTAGGAGTCATTAATGCAGAAATCCTCAACCTCTCTTCTTTGCATGTTTGTAAAGATGGAATGTTTACATCCTCAGCACTACCATGGCTTTGACATGACATGCAAATCTTTATTTGTTATTTTAATGGAAGGAGGTTTCTACAGGACACATTGGATGTTAGTTTAGGTTTGCACATGCAATCTTTAATTGTTATTTTAATGGAAGGAGGTTTCTACAGGACACATTAGGGTTGATTTACTAAAGGTAAAGAGACTGTGCACTTCGCAATGTGCAGTTGCTCCAGAACTTAATAAATGAGGTAAAGCTTCACTTTGTGAAGAATATCCAATCACACAAGGAAAATTAAAAAAAATGCATTTTTACTTGCCTATGATTGGATGATGCCTATGATTGGATGAAAATGTAAAAAAAATGCATTTTTACTTGCTTATGATTGGATGATTGCCTATGATTTGCAAAGTACACAGTGTATAGGCCTTTAGTAAATCAACCCCATTGAATGTTTAGGTTTGCACAGGAGTGGGCAAAAAATACAACTGCATGGATATTGTATCAAATGATGTGCAGACATGAGCTGAAACTTTGTGTGTTCTGCTCACTTATCCAATAATTTTTGAGTTGCATAGAAGTGGATTGCCATTGGGTAATGGCAGTCATTACAGGACAACTGGTATAAAGGCCTCAGATTTGAATGCCTATGTGAGGATATGACTAAAAAAAGTTAAACAATAATGAATCTACTAGCAGGAACAACAGATAATAAAGCAATAGTCACAGACATCATTATATAATGTATATGCCCAGAATTTACTGGATTTATGAATAATGATTTTTACAATATTTTCTTATAGATATGTATAATAGAAAATACACTCTTATTTAACAACTTGTGAAGCAAGGCAATACGCATTGTAGTGGACTAAAGTGAATGGCGCTTGTGTTCACGTCAAATATCCGATCACATGCATGACATTAAAAAAAAAAAAAAATGTGTTTCTCCTTCACATAATTGGATAATTAAAGGGGGCGCTTTATTCCAATTACCGTCCTTCCTGCTTTAGTAAATAACAGCATTGTACATAGCCTTATCTTTATTGGACAGATAAGTTAATCAATCCAGTTTATAATTATTAGTATCATCATTTGATATTTTTGGAAATAGACTTTTCAGCTTTATTAATGTGTTTTCTGTGAAAATGTATTTTTTAATCTCCATAATGCCTTGTGCTGGTCAGTTGTTTTACACCCAGCACAAACTTCTAAGAATATTAAGTAAAACATACTATGAGCTTTATTGTTGCATTTATAGTGTGTGCTGTAACTTTAATTGCAGAAATATTTCCAGACAGTAGAGGTAGTTCTAGCACAGGAGATTTGTTGATGTACGTGACAGCTGAAACTGCATTCTGCACCAACAATGAAGATAAAATACAACCAAAATCATTGCGAGAAATGCATACCCATGTGAATGCTGAACAGCAAAACACAACGGAATATAAAGCTGAAAAGTGATATATCATGTTTACTAAGAAGAATGTTTCAACATACTCGTCAGATTTTTACATACTGATGCATATTCAGATATCCACTAATGAACTTAGCAATTCAACTAAATTGTTTAATGATGTAAGGTTAGTGTAAAATATGCCACAAAGGCACAATAAAACATATACTGTAAATGCTTGCACTTCTATATACTATGAACTTTATTCTGGTTATAATATAGAAGCAATATAGGAAGCAAGTAGTAGCAGCAGACATTCAGTTGCATTAATTAAGCAAGATAAGAGAATCGTTCTGTCAGCCTTACACATTTCGATCATCCATCCAGAACAAGATTTGTTATTTGGCTGTTTTCTTTGTTTGCCTTGTACACTTTATATACTACAGTTGTTTTATTTAAACTCAAAAGTTCTTTATTGAATGATTTGATATTTTCATTGAACATGTATCACCACATGCTAGCCATTATTTTTTGAGTAAAACCACAGGGCAGAGCTGGCCATAGATGGATCAAAATTCACCTGCTTCAGCTGGTACTGGGCGAATTTCAATCCATCTTTGGCCATTCCAGATTGACAGAAGTTGATCTAGCAATTGACTTTGAGGCTGGGTTCACACCTATGGGAATTGGATGTGGCTTTCTCCACATCCAATTCGCATAGCAGGAGAATATGACCGGCTCTCTATGGAGCGCACTGCATCTGTGTGTCTTTGCCTGCACTTCAGGGCCAAATTCAGACAAAGATTCTGCCTTGATTCATCCCTGAAACAGAGAACAGGGACTGACAGCGTTGCAGGAACAAAAGAATACATACAAAACTATTCAATGCATTACGTCACCTCTGACAATGTATTCTGTCGTACAAACATTTTTGCATTGTGAGTAACCTCTTCACTTCTCTTTTGAGACTAACATGCCACAAAAAAAAGAATGATCGGTCATCCCAAAATCCAAGCATGAGGCTTTAGGCTTGATTCGCACTGGTGCAATGCGGGAAAGATTGTGAATCCAGTGTAGGTTCCCGCATTCCACCTGAAGTGCGAACTGTGAATTTGACAGGAATCGGATCGCATGGGTGTGAACACCCATGCAATCTGATTTTGGTGCGGACAACAAAAAGGGTCCTGCACAAATTTGAGCATAATGCAATGCAAATTCAGCCATACAATTTATATGGCTGAATTTGCATTGCACAAACATTGCATGCAATCTGCACAGCAATGCAGTGCGAATCACATGCAATGTCTTGCATCGTGCCAGTGTTAACCAGCCCTTAACAAATAGGAATATTGGGAAATGTTGCCAATCAGCAGCTGTAGCCAGTTATCTGCAGCCACAGATCACTGTACTCTGACAGCTGAGTAGTTTTAAATACACCACACTTGTAATCTATGGGCAGTCTAAAGCAGTGTTTCTCAACCTGTTTTCAGTCAAAGCACCCTTTAAAATTGTCCACAGTCTTGAGGCATCCCATTCTAAAATGTAAAAAATGATTCTAATGCCGTGTACACACAATCGGATTTTCCAACGGGAAATGTTGGATGTGAGCTTGTTGGTGGTAAGTCTGACCATGTGTATGCTCCATCAGACATTTGTTGTCAGGCTTTCCGCCAACAAATGTTGGCTAACATGTTCTCAAATTTTCTGCCAACAAATGTGTGTTTTTAGACTTTCCGATCATGTGTACACAAGTCCATCAGACAAAAGTCCAAAGTACAAACACGGCTGCTCGGAATGAAGGACGAGCCAGAAGCACTCTGTCTTGTAAAACTAGCATTCGTAATGGAGACATCTTGCACTTCTTGTACATCTTGCACGTCACTACGTTCATAATTGTTGGCCAACATTTATGTGACAGTGTGTATGCAAGACAAGTTGGAGCCAACAACCTTCGAACAAAATTCCACAGTTTTGTTGTCGAAAAGTCCGATCGTGTGTAAGCAGCATAGTTTTACATATTGCAGCAACATCCACACACCTAGGATCCCAATATTAGAGGTTATTTATTCTTCCAAAGCAAATATACCTTTTCACACTGGTACCGACTAGTATTTTTCTTCTTCAGTTTCTTGTTCTCATGCAGCTAATGTGACCCTGGTGCTGATGGAGAAGGGCAGGGGAGGGACAAACAAGGATGCTATGCAGGTGCCCCCACATCTTCCTTATCAACCAATGACATCATTGGTTGTTAGGATGCTGGCAGCTGGAAGGTTGTAAGGGTGCACAATGAAAACCTTTGGCTTTGTGTAGCTAAAAGGCAGACTTGTTCAACCCTCTGACCTGTATACAATTGTTGGGCAATGTCTGGGCACCCTCCTTGAAAAAGGCTGTTCTAAAGCTATGCATTAATACTTTAGTTAGCCTCCATCAATCTCTTTAGTATTCAACCCTTTCTCCTGGAACACGGTAGTGATATAGGGATCAGAAGATCGATGGCATACACCAGAGACACATACACTTGACCAGGGGCGGCCCGTTCATTAAGGGTGCATGGGTGGCACCCTCTTCCTCATGCCATCCTCTCTATGCGGAATGCATAGCATGAATCTATCTATGGTCACTGTAGCCACCCCCTATTCAGGCGTCTGGCCCCTTTTTGCATGCAGGGCGCCTGAATTAAAGCAGAGGGGGTGTTTTTTGTTAAGCACCTGATTAGAGTCATAGGCTTTAATAGGCTTCAAAAAAGGTGGACTTGGAGTGAAGGGCATTGCGCTCGCAGTCTACCCAGGTGTGTTAGAAAAGCAAATTAATATTTGCTTTTCTAACACTGAACCGTTGGCATGAGTATAATACACTGTCACTTGACTGGCTGAAGGCACAGGCAATCCCATTGACTGTCTAGAAGGCAAGAAGTGATGCATAGAGGACACAGGAGGCATCGCCTGACCTGCACTACCCGTCCCACAGCTCGCCGCAGTCACCCACTGCCTGACCCGCCACCATGATGGGGTAAGTGCCGGTCAGACAGCGGGGGTGTCACAGTTGCTGCATTTGCTGGGTACATTTGGCTGTATATGATGGGCACAATTGGCTGCATTTACTGGGCACAGTTGGCTGCAACTGATGGGCACAGTGGCTGCATTTGATGTTTTTATTTTAGTATTTTTATGAATTTTTCAGTTCATTTGCGCCCCCCCCCCTTGACACTCCTGGAAGTGTTGAATGCTTAGAGACTGATGGAGGCTGATGGAGGCTGATGGAGGCTGCAGCACTGGAAAGGAGAGTAGGTAGGACAAATATGCCACTGAAGAGTTGAGCATTACGGCAAAAGCAAAGTCAGTCCCCAGTGTTTTGTTTCTGTTTAAAGCTATTATGTTGCTGAGCACTCAGTGGGCCTGATTTACAAGAAATATGTGCATTAGCAGATAGCATGTTCATGGAATGTACCACGTGCCTGTGATTAATACAAATAATCTTGCACAGGCTACAATGTATATAGCCAAAATTGTGTGATTTTGCTATGGAAAGTATGTTTTAGCTTTCAAACATATGTCAGCTAGGCTGCAGCATGCCTAAAATAAAAAGAGTTATTTTCTGTAATGTATTTGTATTCAATAATGTAACATATTTAAACACTGATAACATTTTTAAATACACTATGATGGAATCAAACCACATGGGCTATGCTATGATATCATTAACCACTTTCAGTCCAGCCATTGCACATAAATGGCTGCATGGGAGCTTCCTGGATGTGGGTGAACATACCTTATATCCTACCACCCCCACTGCTCATTTAAGATCACAATCTTTGAACATTCTATTTTTTGGGCACAGTGGATCACAGATTAGGGTACAGGGCCAATGAAACTGAAGCAAAGCATAGCAGCTGCAGCATGTGTACACCCTGACCACAGCCCTTGCAGCTAAAGGGGGTATAATTTGGGGGGAGATGGGTGGTAAAACTGCAGCTCAACTGTGAGGTTTTACTACTCCCAATCTCATGTGAGAGTGCACCCTAATAGTGCAGTTAGTCACAGTGTCTCCAATCACGTCCACAGCAATCACAGTGTCGCCAGACCAGTGTAGCTAGAAGCAGTGTTTCTGATCACCTATAGACCAGACCAATAGAAGCCAACAACAATGTTCCTGTTCACCGCCACTGCCACTTCTGTCCCAGTGTCACCAGACCAGTTCATACTAACAACAGAGTTCGTTATCACCACACACCCATCACAATGTCACTATTAGGGATGAGCCGAACACCCCCCGGTTCGGTTCGCACCAGAACTTGCGAACGACCCCCACGTTCGGTACGAACGTTAGAACCCCATTGAAGTCTATGGGACTCGAACGTTCGAATTGGAAAGTGCTAATTTTAACGGCTAATATGCAAGATAGTGTCCTAAAAAGGGTTTGGCGACCTGCCTCCTGTCTCAGGGGACATGGGTCACTGCAAAAAAAAGTTTTAAAAACG
The DNA here is from genome assembly GCF_037356315.1 of Lithobates pipiens. Lineage (NCBI taxonomy): Eukaryota > Metazoa > Chordata > Amphibia > Anura > Ranidae > Lithobates > Lithobates pipiens. The sequence continues at coordinate 186,995,847 of NW_027507785.1, read as the reverse complement.
GCCGTTTTGGCGGGAGCACTGATTTTAATGACGATTAAAGTGAAAAAAAAAAGTGAAATATTCCTTTAAATATGGTGCCTGGGGGGTGTCTGTAGTATGCCTGTGAAGTGCCACGTGTTTCCCGTGTTTAGAACAGTCCCTGCACAAAATGACATTAAACGGAAATAACACCATTTAAAACTGCTTGCGGTTTTAATGTTATATCTGGTTCCTGCAATATGGTTGAAAATCATTGAGAAACATGGCATGGGTAGCCCTCCCTGCCCATTACCAGCCTATTTGGGTCTTGTACGCATATTAAGGGGAACCCCGTACCCATATTAAAAAAAGGAAATGCGTGTGGCCCCCAGGCCCTATATACTCAGAACAGCAGTATACAGGCGGTGCAAACAAGACAGGGACTGTGTAGGTTTGTTTTGTTAAGTTGAATCTGTTTGTCATTTTCAACCGGTACATTTTTAAAGTGTAGCTCCAGTCAAAAAAAATATCTTTAAGCTTTTTGGAAAACATAGGGAAGGGTTATCACCCCTGTATAATTTGTTTTGTCGTCCATCTTTTTTCATCTCACTTGCTGCTGTCTCCTTGCGTTTGCAAGTAGGAGATGTTTGTAAGTTGGATGTTTGAAAGTAGGGGCCTGCCCTATATTATAGCGGTATGTACTGGGTACAGAGCACGCAGACAGCACGCACTATCTCCTAACACTACTGACTGCAAGCTCTATTATTAACCACTTGTTAGCCCAATGTTTGCATAAAGTGAAAGATGAAGTTATGCTGAGTAAATAGATATCAAACATGTCACTCTTCAAAATTGCACATGCCCGTGGAATGGCGCCAAACGTCGCTACTTAAAAAATCCCCATAGGCGACACTTTAATTTTTTTTTTTACTGGTTACATGTTTTGAGTTGCAGAGGAGGTCTAGGACTAGAATTATTGCTCTCGCTCTAACATTCTCGGCGATACCTCACATGTGTGGCACATGCGAGCACATGGGGACATAGGCGCTTTAATTTTTATTTTATTTTTTTATTGTTCATTTTACTTTATTTATTTTAGTTTGACATTTTTTCCCCCAAAAATATATTTTTGATCACTTTTATTCCTATTACAAGAAATGTAAACATCCCTTGTAATAGGAATATGGGGTGACAGGTCCTCTTTACAGTGAAATCTGGGGGGTCAATATGACCCCACATCTCACCTCTAGGCTGGGAAGCCTGAAATAAAAAATAAAAAAAAGATTCTGGCTTTGATCGTACTGGCGAGTTGGTAGAAGCACCGGAGGGCGGTGAGGGGTGGGGGGGCGTCTATGGCTGGGTATTTCAGGGTATCACCGAGTATGGCTGGGTATCTCTGAGTATGGCTTGGTATGGCAATTTATGGCAGGGTATTACAGAGTATTGGCGGGGTATTGGCGGGGTACTACAGAGTAATAGCAGGGTACTGCAGAGTATTGGGGGGTACTACAGAGTAATGGCAGGGTACTGCAGAGTATTGGGGGTACTGCAGAGTAATGGGGGTTACTGCAGAGTAATGGGGGGTACTGCAGAGTAATGGCAGGGTACTGCAGAGTATTGGGGGTACTGCAGAGTAATGGGGGTTACTGCAGAGTAATGGGGGGTACTGCAGAGTAATGGCAGGGTACTGCACTGCAGAGTAATGGCAGGGTACTGCAGAGTATTGGGGGTACTGCAGAGTAATGGCGGGTACTGCAGAGTAATGGCGGGTACTGCAGAGTATTGGGGGGTACTGCAGAGTAATGGGGGTTACTGCAGAGTAATGGGGGGTACTGCAGAGTAATGGCAGGGTACTGCAGAGTATGCACTGGTATTGCAGAGTATTGGCAGGGAATTGAGGGGTTAAATTCGGTGAGCAGCGATGTGGGCACTGCAGATGCAGCCCACATCGCTGCTGACACCGATCTCTTTCCCCTCCGCTGTACCGATCGGTACAGAGAGGGGAGGGAGGAACAGGCGTCATAACATGACGCCGGTTTGTTTCCAAGTGATCACTCCGTCATTTAACGGAGCAATCACGTGGTAAACGGCCGCTATGAGCGGCCGTTTACCGTGATCCGTGATGCGATCCGGCGGTCACGGATGCTCTCGAGTGCGCACACCTCGGGGCACGCGAGAGCAGAATTCTGGGAGGCCGTTAATTAACGGCCTCTCAGAGTTAAACAACCCCCCTGAAGCCGTTAATCGGCAATGGGCAGTTGTTAAGTGGTTAAAGCTAGATCACTAGCTATATAGGTGAGGTGAATATAGTGGTGTATACTGCAGTCAGGGCACAGACAACAACCACTACACAGCAGCAAGATAGGAAATCAGCCAAAAACGATTGGTGTGTACTGTGTTGAAGGTACACAGAACACCCACTGCTTCAGATGCTAAGTAACACACTACACGAGGCCGCCTCAAAGGCGGCCTTATATAGTGTGGGGCGTGCACTACACAGCCTGAGCTATGATTGGCCACAGGCAGGATGCCTGTGGCCAATCATGGCTCTCCTCGCTGCCGGCGCTGCGATTGGCCAAGCATGCGGGGTCACAGTGCATGCTTGGCCAATCATCGGGCAGCAATGCACTGCGCCAACGCAGTGCATTATGGTCCGCGCGCGCGTCACTCGAATTTTGACGTGAACGGCCAAAACGTTCGGAATTCGCCGAACGCACGAACAGCCAATGTTCGAGTCGAACGTACGTTCGACTCGAACACGAAGCTCATCCCTAGTCACTATAGTATAGAATAGTATGTGGCAGCAATAATGTTCTAGATCACCTCCACACCAGTCCTAGTTTCACTAGACAAATTTAAGTCAGCAACAGTGTTGCTTATTGCTGCCACACTAGTCCCCAGTATCACCAGACCAGTGTAAGACAGCAACAGTCTTCCTGATCATCACTATTCCAGCTCCACTGTCACTATACCAGTATAAACCATCAACAGTGTTCCTGATTGCTGCAATCACCAGCCCCAGTGTCACCAGACCAGCGTTATCCAACAACAGTGTTCTTGATCACTGCCACACCAGTCCTGGTCCCAGTGTTACCTAAGGCTGGATTCACACCTATGCATTTTTAGTGCTTTTCGCATTTTGCAGGTTTTCAATACAGCCCATTTAACATGGTTTCCCATGGAACACGTTCTATAGTGCAAATCTGTAAAATGCAAAAAGCACTAAAAATGCATAGGTGTGAATCCAGCCACAAGAAAAACGACAAAAAAAAAAAAAAGACAAAAGTCAGCAACAGTATTATTAATTCCTAGCCACACCTGTCTTAGTGCCACCACACCAGTGCATCTAGCAATGGTGTTCTTGATCACCACTAAACCAGTGCAGTGTTGTCTCTGCCTGCCACCTGTACTGACCCTGGATTGCTTATTGACCAAATTTCTGCCTGCTGCTTGGACCGATGCTTAAGACTACTTTCACACTGGAGTGGGGGTCCATTAGCGGTAAAGTGCCGCTGGTGTTAGTGGCGCTTTACTGTTGTTTTAGTGATGCTTTTCAGCCGCTAGCAGGGTGCTTTTAATCTCCGCTAGCTGCTGAAGAAAGAGTTAAAAGCGCCCGTGTTGCGGTCACTTCTGAATCACTTTTCAAGCGCTTCGGAAATGCTGCCCATTCATTTCAATGGGCAGGGACGGTGTAAGAGTGCTGTATACAGCGCTCCCACACCGCCCCAAAGATGCTGCTTGCAGGACTTTTTTTCCAATCCCGCAAGCGCACTGCCCCAGTGTTAAAGCACTTGGGCTTTCATTCTAGGGAGGCATGAGAGGCACTTTTCAGGTGAAAAAACACCTGAAAAGTGTCTCAGTGTAAAAGCGGTCTAACTCTTTGATGACCATGTCTCTGCCTGCTGCCTAAACTGACCCATCTTCACATCCCACTGACTATGTTCCGGTAAGACAACAGTCTCAGTCATTCCCTAGGGACAACTGCACTCCTGCATCCACAGTAACTCTTTTGCTCTTCCTTTCCTAAGGCCTCCTGTACTTCCTGGCCAGTGAATTTGGCATTCCTGGGGGTAGCCACATACCAGTAGGCTAGGCTTATAGGAATAGGGACTGCTGTAGGTGATACTATACTAAGCTATATTTCCTGACCAGAGTACAGAGGTGACCATTACAGTAATAAAGTCACGCACTTGTGGTATCCCCATACTCGGGAGGAGTAACAAAATGTGCTTAGGGAAAAATTGTAACTATGCCCATGCTGTGTATGAAAAAAAAAATTATTCACTTGGCAAATTTGTGTAAAAAAATCATTTTTATTTTCCTTACACTTTTTCCAATGAATTGTAGCAAAAACATGAAATCTTCAAACGACTCACTATGCCACTTAAAAATACCTTTGGGTATTTGTTCTACTAAATGTGGCAATTTTGTGGGTGTTTCTACTGTCCTGGTGCTCCAGAAAAAAAAAAGTGATTATTAATAATTTATGCCCCTAGAAGGCTTTAGGATGCTTCCTGAATTTTGGGCTTTACCATATGGTAAGGCTGTGGAAAAAGTCTCACATGTATGGTATAGCCATACTTGGGAGGAGTAGCAGAATGTGTCTTTTTGAATAATTTTAAGTATGCCAGTGCTGTATATTAGATATATCTTATTAATTGACAGCGTTGTATAAAAAAATACAATTTCATTGTATTTCTGCATTTTCCAAAAACTTGTGGCAAACAATTGAAATTTTCCAAATACTCACTATGCGTTTAAAAAAATATCTTGTAATATTTACTTTCCAAAATGTGCTAATTTTGTTTCTACTGTCCTGGCAATTCAGGGCCTCAAAAAAATTGATAGAATGTCTGGAATTGTAATGCGTAATTAATGCTCCTTGAAAGCTCAAAGGAGTTCCTTGAATTTTAGGCCACTCTATGCATTTAGGCAGTAAAATCGTCTCACAAAATGTATCCCCATACTCAGGAAGAGTAGAAAAATATGTTTTGGGTTGAAATTGTAAGTATGCTTATACTGTGGGTGAGATATAATTAGTTAAATTGACAACTTTGTGAAAAACAAATATTTATTTATTTCTATATTTTCCAAAAAATTGTGACAAAAAAATACAACTCCTGCTAGATACCATAGATTTTCTACTTTCCAAAAAAGGGGTAATTTTGTGAGTATTTGTATTGTCCTGGCATTTTGGGCCCCCAGAAAATTAAATAGACAGTTCATTAGTGTTGATCCATTTAAAAAAAATACATACCATAGTTTGTAGACTGTATAACTTTTACACAGATTAAACAAAAAAATATGAAGAATGATTATTTGTAAAGTTTTTTAACCACTTCAGCCCCAGAAGGATTTACTCCCTTCCTGGCCAGAGCACATTTTGCGATTCGGCACTGCGTCGCTTTAACTGACAATTGCGCGGTCATGCGACGTGGCTCCCAAACATAATTGACGTCCTTTTTTCCCCACAAATAGGGTGTCCTTTTGGTGGTATTTGATCATCCCTGCGGTTTTTATTTTTAAACAAAAAAAGAGAGACAATTTTGAAAAAAACATTCTTTTTTTACTTTTTTTACTTTTTGCTATAATAAATATCCCCCAAAAATATATAAAAAAAAAAATTTCTCCTTAGTTTAGGCTGATACGTATTCTACATATTTTTGGTCAAAAAACAAATCGCAATAAGCGTTTATTGATTGGTTTGCGCAAAAGTTATAGCGTCTACAAAATAGGGCATTTTTATTAAACATTTTTTTTTTACTAGTATTGGCAGTGATCATCGATTTTTATCATGACTGCAAAATTATGGCGGACTCATCGGTCATCAGATAATTTTAACACATTTTTGGGACCATTGGCATTAATACAGCGATCAATGCTATACAATTGCATTGATTACTGTAAAAATTTTACTGGCAGTGAAGGGGTTATGTGTGTCCTAGGGGAGTGTTTCTAACTGTCTGGGGGATGGGCTGTGTGTGACGTGACACTGATCGCTGCTCCCGATGACAGGGAGCAGACTATCAGTGTCCTGTCATTAGGCAGAATGGGGAGATGCTGTTTACATCGGCATCTCCCTGTTCTTGAGCTCCGTGACACAATCATGGGTATCCCCGTGGCGATTGAGTCCCCAGGTCCCACGGGCACGGTGTCAGAGTTTGCGGCAGGCATGCGCGTACGGTGGGAAAGTCAAAGTAATGTACGGGTACGTTACTTTGCCCAGCCGTGCCATTCTGCCAACATATATTTGCCGACAGCGGTTGGCAAGTGGTTAACAGAATCTAAGAAAACCTTTTTTTTTTTTTCAAAACATTCACTCTTTTTCCTTTACATGTGTAAAATTAAATACTACCAAAATAAAGTTCTATCTATCTAAAAAATTTGTAAAATTTATTTTGAATGACTGGCTAATTGTCATTCAAAGTGTGACAGCTCTGAAAATTTTAAAAATGTCCTGGACATGCCAGTCTTAAAGTAGTTAAAAAAAAAAAACTGTAAAGAAAAATCTCAATAAGCTGTATATGGAATGGTATTATGCTACATATTCAAACACCAACTGAGGAAAGAGATTACATACATTGTTGCTGGTAATAGAGATTTCATGTAATAAAAATCCATGCATGCATGCCTATAATGACAAAATTAGATATCCAGTTTATCTTGGCCAAACCATATTCCACTGTTTAGTGCGCTGGTCAAAATTTTTTATGAAATTTGATACAATTTATTCATTTATTTTTAAATAAAATGTTGATGAATTTTGTAATGCAGTTTACCTAACCAGAATGCAAATCAGTAGCATTATTTGGATGTTCGACTTGCATGGAAAGCTAGAACCATGTGGGTTATTGATTCAATCATATTGTAATTTATCCCAGTTTTTTCACATTTGCTTCAGAGAATCAACCCCAGAGTGTTGGGCTGTAACCTTATTTATCAGCTGCAGTTGCCAAATGAACCTCGTTGCTGTCTGTGTATGTAGTAATTTAAATGAGCAATGTCCAGACTGCCAAGAAAAGATATGGTCCCGAGTATAGCATAATAAAGATATGGCAGGCTGGGTATCTGAAAAACAGATATTACTAAGTCCTTGTACACACGATCAGAGATTCCGACGGAATGTGTCCGATCGGAGCGTTTTGTCGGTTATTCCGACTGTGTGGGGTCTGCATCGGACTGTTTCCGTCGGAATATCCGTCGGACCAAATTTTCCAACTTGCCGGAAATATTTTCCGACAAAATGCTCTGATCGGACATACCCTGATTATGTGTAGAGAATTCCGATCGGACAAAGTGCCACGCATGCTCAGATCAAATTCCTACATCAAAGCTATTGGCTACTAGCCTGAACGTAGTCCCATCGTAACAAAATTACGTCATCACGTTCTGAAAGATCGGATTTTCCGACAACTTTGTCCGACCGTGTGTATGCAACAGTTTCGGACAAAATCCAACGGATCTGGTTGTCGGAATCTCCGACCGTGTGTACAAGGGCTTAGAGTGCCAGCAAGACGTGTTTCTCTTTTTAAAAATTTAACTTTTTATGTTTTTTTTTCTAATTGATGTTAATTATTTGTATTACCCAATAATAAATATCATATGATAAATACTGAATAATGTCAGGTTGGGAAGACAGTAAAATACGTATGTCAATAAATGTCACAGAAAAGGTAGGTTCATTCTAAGTGAGTCATAGACTAAGAAGTTGAATCAAACAATAAGTTAGACAGATCTGTATCAGATTTTGCCAGACATGCAGGTAAAAGAATCAGCCATCAATCTGTGGGACTCAAAGTCTGAACTATAGGGATCACAACAGAAATGGCTATACGGTGGCAAAAATAAATGAACAGATGTCACATCTAGTCATCAGACCACTTTGCATTCAACTTTTATATTCATTTAGTTAACAGATAAGCTAGGTTTACAATTGGTTGAATTATTACACGCCTATTACACATTGCCTTTCAATAAGGAAAATGTAGGACAGTAGGAAAGTAATCTCTTTATTTAGAGCTGTAAAAATTTTTGAATAACAAACATAACTTAATTCAATTTTTAAATACTAGGGAGTTTTGTGCTTTATTTAAGGTAGTACCACAGCAAAGGGAGAGGGTACATCAATAATTTATAGGAAAGCCATGTGTCAGTCTGAAAACACTAGTCCCTGGTGGTAGGGGATTCCATAATTAGAAGGGCATATGGGGTGATCCATCACAAAGACTATGATTGCCAAACAGTATGTTTTTTATTGAGTGCCGGGTCTCAACACTTTGCAGATCAGATGGACAGATTGCTGCATGGGGCTAGAACACATGGTGCTGTCATGGTAAACATTGGTACAAATGACACATTTAGAGGAAAATGTTTTAAGTCAAAGAAGGGGACATCTAAGGTAGTATTTTCAGAAATACTTCCTGTACCACAAGCCACTAGGGATGGGCGAACGGTTCGACCCGAGCACAAGTTCGTGCTGAACTTTCATTGCTCGGTCATTTGGGGAACATATCTAACAAAAGGGTAGTTCAAAGGTTTGTTTGGCCCCCCGAACCAACCGCAATATATTGTGGGACTGAACAGTGCATTGCAAGCCCTGATTAGCTAAAGCAGTGAAAGCTTCAGCCAATCAGGACACAGAGCAATGTCAGAGTCATGATTGAACTCTGTCATCATGACTTTATCCAACCATGACTCATTTCCGCCTCACAGTATAAAAGTATTCTTTCAATGGCAGCCATTTTCAGTATGATTTTGGTGTGGAGAGAGATAGAACAGGGCTATGTTCAGTGCTATTAGTTAGTGTGCTAAACTATGCTATTTTTCTTCAATTGTCAGTGTAGAATATTGGTTTATTGTCAGTCTAGGGATAGTGTGAGTGTAGTGAGGAGGACCATCATTCAGCTTTGCATAGTGTGCAGCTAGAGTAGGGACAGCTCAGATAGTTTCACTGTAGTGTAGTGAGACCATGTCATTCATACATATATTAGTGTAGTGTAGGGACAGCTCATATAGTTTCAGTGTAGTGTAGTGAGACCGTGTCAGCAATCTTTACATTAGTGTATAGCTAGTGTAGGGACAGTTCAGATAGCGCCAGTGTAGCGACGGTTGAACACCATCTATTTTATTGTATTACTGCCAGTTTAACGCCATTTACTTCTGTGTGCGTTACTGCCAGTTTAATACCACATCATTCTGTGTGCGTTACTGCCAGTTTAATGCCATATAGTTTTGTGTTTGTTACTGCCAGTTTAATGCCATATAGTTTTGTGTTTGTTACTGCTAGTTTAACACCATATATATTTGTGTGCATTACTGCCAGTTTAACACCATATAGTTCTGTGTGTGCTATTGCCAGTATAACGCCATATAGTTCTGTGTGTGTTACCGCCAGTTTAACACCATATAGTTTTGTGTGTTACTGCCACTTTAATGCCATTTACTTCCATGTGTGTTACTGCCAGTTTAATGCCATATAGTTCTGTGTGCGTTACTGCCAGTTTAACACCATATTGTTTTGTGTGCGTTACTGCCAGTGTAATGCTATATAGTTCTGTATGTGTTACTGCCAGTTTAACGCCATATAGTTCTGTGTGCATTACTGTCAGTTTAACACCATATAGTTTTGTGTGCTTTACTGCCAGTTTAACGCCATATAGTTTTGTGTGTGGTACTGCCAGTTTAATGCCATATAGTTTTGTTCGTTACTGCCAGTTTAATGCCATATAGTTTTGTACGTTACTGCCAGTTTAACGCCATTTACTTCTGTGTGTGTTACTGTCAGAAACCATAAAATCAGGCCAAGACAGAAGTACAGTTAAATCACACTTGTTTAATAATAAAAGTAAAAAGAACAAACATAGTCAAAATATAGCCAACGTTCAATAACCGAAATGGATAATGGCCATGCCAGAAGTCAGGCATCAATGTAGTGGAACAGCAAGCAGGATCTTGAGCCAGAAAGGATTACAGCAAAGCAAGTCTTGAACAGGATCGCAGGAGATAGTTTCTGTGATGTTGACAAACCCAAAGGCAGAGATCCTCTGGACTGGACGGCTTAAGTAGGCAGGACTGACGAGCAGGATATCATCAACAGCTGAGTAACTGTGGAGAGATGAGAGCTGGCAATTAGCCGACACCTCATCGGCCAGCTCAGAGAAGGAAGGACTGGGCCCAGCCCTGACAGTACCCTCTCCTCAACAACCCCTCCTCCTCAGAGGACTACCAGGCTTGATGGGAAAATGTCTATGGTAATCACGGAGGAGGACAGGGGCATGTACCTCAGAGGATGAAACCCAGGAGCGTTCCTCTGGACTGTACCCTTTCCAATGCACCAGTTGCGCCCACAGAACCTATGGGAGTCAACAATGGAGTGTACTTCATACTCCTCATAGTTCTCAACCTGTAAAGGGTGAGGATGTGGCACCAAGGTGGTAAAGCGGTTGCAAAGGTTTTAATAAGGAAACATGAAATACATTTGAATTACATTCGAAATACGCATATTAGAAGGAAGGTCTAATGCATAAGCCACCGGTAGGGATGAGCTTCGTGTTCGAGTTGAACATACGTTCGACTCGAACATCGGCTGTTCGCCCGTTCGGCGAATTCCGAACATTATGGGCCGTTCACGCCAAATTCGTGTGGCGCTCACGACCCACAATGCACTGCGTCATCGCAGTGCATTGCTGGCTCATGATTGGCCAAGCATGCACTGTGACCCCACATGCTTGGCCAATCACAGCGCCAGCAGCGAGGAGAGCCATGATTGGCCACAGGCAGGATGCCTGTGGCCAATCATAGCTCAGGCTGTGTAGTACACGCCCCACACTATATAAGACCGCCAGCGCGGCGGCCTTGTGTAGTGTGTTGGCGTCTGAAGCAGTTAGTGGGTGTTCTGTGTACCTTCAACACAGCATACACCGATCGTTATCGGCCGATTTTCGATCTTGCTCTTCTGTAGTGGTTGTTGTCTGCGTGCCCTGACCACAGTATACACCGCTATATTCACCTCACCTATATAGCTAGTGATCTATCTTTTATAATAGAGCTTGCAGTCAGTAGTTTTAGGAGCTTGTGCGTGCTGTCTGCGTGCTCTGTACCCAGTACACACCGCTATATCCACCTACATAGCTCTTCTCTATTTGAGCCATATGCCATCTGTAGGAGTTATTGGAAGTTGTGTGTGCCTCCAGCACAGCACAGTATACATCTGTATATACCCTTTTATCTCTGGTGTTCTATAATAAAGCCATCTGCAGGGCTTAGTGGGTGTTGTGTGCCTCCAGTACAGTATACCCCTTTATCTCTGGTGTTCTATAATAAAGGCATCTGCAGGAGTTAGTGGGTGTTGTGTGCCTCCAGCACAATATACACTACCCAACTGCTGTTTTACCCAACTACCTTCAGGCCATTACCATGTCTGGAAGGCCAGCAAGGAGAGGCAGACAGGCGCGAGCCGATAAAAGAGGGCAAGCAGGCTCTGTGTCTAGAGACAACAGTGCTGGTCGTGGATGCAGTGCATTGTCATCAGCACATGGTCATGGGACACGCTTGTCCTTCTTTTCGGCAGCTGGACATGTTGAACCGCAACATGCCAACGACTTGGTAGAGTGGATGACCAAGCCCTCTTCATCCTCCTCATCGTCTCTTACCCAGTCTCAGGGTACTAGCAAAGCAGCTGCCAACGCATCGTCTTCCCTCGTCTCAATGTCATCATCAGTGACTCCTTCCCTAGACCCACCACGACCTCCTGAGGAGTCTCCTGAACTCTTTGAGCACAGTGTTGGGTACATGCTCCAGGAGGATGCCCAGTGTTTTGTAGGCTCTGATGATGACACTCAGCTAGAGGAAGGTAGTAGCGTGAATGCAGAGAGAGGGGATGCTCAAGAAGGACAGCAATCTGGCAGTCATGTTCCACAAGCTGCAGCATATTGCCAGGTTTGCTACAGCGATGAAGAGGGAGGGGATGATGAGGGCACTGACTCCCCGTGGGTGCCTGGTAGGAGAGAGGAGGAGGAGGAGGAGGAGGAGGAGGCACATGTCCAACGAGGCAGGATGCCCTCCGGGGGCCAGCTTAGGGGCAGCACACTTACTGAATCACACCGCAGAGCTCCGCCTGTGCAGGGTGCTGCCTCTGCGCGTTATTCTAAAACTTCTTTGGTGTGGGCCTTTTTTGAGACGAGTGCATCAGATCGCACCGCTGCTATTTGCAACATATGTCTCAAGCGTATCTCGCGTGGCCAAAACATCAGACGCTTGGGCACCACATGCTTTACCAGACATATATTGACCTGCCATGCAGCTCGTTGGCAAGCGTACCTCAAAGACCCACACCAAAGAACAAAGCGGACCTCTCCTTGCTCCTCATCAGCTGGCATCTCCAACCCCACTAGACCTTCAGTCCTCTCTGAAACCTGCTCTGAGAGGAATAAAGGTGTAGAATTAGGTGTGTCACAGCCAAGTGTTTCCGGGCACTCTGCTAGCAGTACACCCACGTCCGATTATAGAAGGCAAATGTCCCTGCCCCAGCTGCTGGACCGGCGAAAGAAGTTCACTCCCAGCCATCCACATGCCCAGCAGTTGAATGCTAGCTTGGCTAAATTGCTAGCACTTCAACTGCTGCCTTTTCAGTTGGTAGACTCGGCCCCCTTCCGTGAGTTTGTACAATGTGCGGTTCCTCAGTGGCAGGTCCCCAAACGCCACTTTTTCTCATGGAAGGCGATTCTGGCTCTCTACCGGCATGTGAAAGGCAATGTCCTTGCCTCGCTGGACAGGGCGGTCAACGGTAAGGTGCATATTACCGCTGATTCATGGTCCAGCAGGCATGGACAGGGACGTTGCCTGTCTTTCACGGCCCATTGGGTCACTCTTCTGGCAGCTGGAAAGGATGCAGGACAAGGTGCCGTAGTGTTGGAGGTTGTTTTTCCGCCACCACGCCTCCAAAATGCTACTATTGGTTGTGACACACCTCTCTCCTCCACCCCCTCCTCTTCTTCTTCCTCCATGGCCTCTTCCAGTGCTCTGTCCTCAGAACCAGCGGTGCTCCGTAGGCGTTCCAGGGGCTACGCAAGTACGCAGGCAAAACAATGCCATTCCGTGCTTGCGCTGGTTTGTTTGGGGGACAGGAGCCACACTGGAGTGGATGTTTTGTCAGCTCTGCAGGGGCAGGCCGAGAGGTGGTTGACGCCATGCCAGCTTAAGCCAGGAATGGTGGTTTGCGACAATGGCACCAACCTCCTCTACCCTCCGACAGGGACAACTGACCCATGTGCCCTGTGTAGCTCACGTCCTTAACCTGGTGGTGCAGCGGTTCTTGGGCAGGTACCCGGGCTTACAGGATGTCCTGAAGCAGGCCAGGAAAGTCTGTGTGCATTTCCGCCGATCATTTAATGCCTGTGCTCGGCTGGCTGAGCTCCAAAAGGAGTTTAACATGCCCAAGAACCGCCTTATATGTGACATGCCCACCAGGTGGAACTCAACGTTGTCCATGCTGCAGTGGCTGCACACGCAGCAGAGGGCCATCAATGAGTACCTGTGCAACTACGGCACCAGGACAGGGTCAGGGGAGCTTGGTTTTTTTCTCACCACGCCAGTGGGGCATCATCTGGGATGCATGCACTGTCCTGTCACCGTTTGAGGAGGCCACAAGGATGGTGAGCAGTGACAGTGCATGCATCAGTGACACTGTACCTCTTGTCCACCTCTTGGAGCATACGCTGCGTGGAATAATGGACAGGGCACTTGAGGCAGAACAGAGGCAGGAAGAGGAGGACTTCCTTGCCTCTCAAGGCCCCCTTTATCCAGACAGTGTTCCTGCTGTGCCACCCATCACACAGGAAGAGGATGAGGAGGAGGAAGAGGAGGAGGAGGATGATTGTGTCAGCATGGAGGTGGAGGCTGGTACTCAGCATCAGCAGCAGCAGCAGTCTTGTAGGGATGATTTACAGTCCCAAGAAACACGTGGACTTGTACGTGGCTGGGAGGAGGTAGCTGCGGATCATGTTGTCCTTAGTGACTCAGAGGACTCCGGACCAAATGCCTCAGCTAACCCACGCTGCATGGCCTCCCTGATCCTGCAAAGCCTGCGGAAGGATCCTTGTATTCTTCGGATCAAGGAGAGGGACCATTACTGGCTGGCCACTCTCCTTGATCCACGGTACAAGGGTAAGGTTGCCGACCTTATCTTGCCATCGCAGAGGGAGCAGAGGATGAGACATCTCCGGAAGGCCTTGCAGAAAGGTCTGTGCAACGCGTTCCCAGAGACTGGGAGGTTACAAACTCCTGGTCCTGGACAACATGTTGCTGAGGCATCGGTCAGAAGGAGCGGTGGAGAAGATGGCTGTCTGACTGATGCTTTCAGACAATTTTTTAGTCCGCAGCCCCAAGGTATGATCGGTTCCATCAACCATCGCCAGCGTCTGATTTACATGGTGCAGGAATACCTAGGGGCAAGGTCAGACTTGGACACCTTTCCCATCGAAAATCCTCTGGCTTACTGGGTCTTGAGGATGGATCACTGGCCAGAGCTTGCACAGTATACAATTGAGCTACTGGCCTGTCCTGCATCCAGCGTTCTTTCGGAACGCACCTTCAGTGCTGCTGGTGGCTTTGTTACCGATCACAGGGTGCGCCTGTCCACCGAATCAGTTGATCGACTGACCTTCATCAAGATGAATCAGTCTTGGATCACCCACAGCTACCAAGCACCTGAAGCTGATGTAACCGAATAATTTTTTTTGAAATATCACATCCCTTCAAGACTGCCTATGCTGATGCTGAGTGACTGTCCTGTTATGTTGATTGTCTATCCTCTTCCTCCTCCGCTGATATGTTGGAAGAACATTTCTGGTTCTGAGTGATGTCATCAGCCCAATTTTTCTGCCCCTGTTTAACAGGGGCGTTTAATTACAATTTTTGATGCAATGCTTTGCAGCAGGGCTAATTCCTGCAATAAAAATAGAGTATATGGGAGAGGTTGCAGTGTGGTGGCACCAGCACCAGTGCCTAAGGCCCAATTTTTCTGCCCCTGTTTAACAGGGGCGTTTAATTACAATTTTTGATGCAATGCTTTGCTGCAGGGCTAATTCCTGCAATAAAACAAGAGTATATGGGAGAGGTTGCAGTGTCGTGGCACCAGCACCAGTGCCTAAGGCCCAATTTTTCTGCCCCTGTTTAACAGGGACATGTAATTACAATTCTTGATATAATATTTCACAGGAGGGCCTGTTCCTGTGCCCACCCAGAGTAACTGTGAGGACTTATAGTGTTGTGGCACCAGCACCACAACCACCAAAGGTCAATTTTTCTACCACTGTTCAACAATGGCATGTAATTACAATTCTTGATATAATCGTTCACAGCAGGGTGCTCCAGCGCCCACCAAGAGTCACTTTGAGGGCTTACAATGTTGTGGCAAAACCAACACCTTGTTCTGCCATTTCTTCAGAGCATATAGGGCAGGCCCCTACTTTCAAACATCCAACTTACAAACATCTCCTACTTGCAAACGGAAGGAGACAACAGCAAGTGAGATGAAAAAAGATGGACGACAAAACAAATTATACAGGGGTGATAACCCTTCCCTATGTTTTCCAAAAAGCTTAAAAATAGTTTTTTTGACTGGAGCTACACTTTAAAAATGTACCAGTTGAAAATTACAAACAGATTCAACTTAACACAACAAACCTACACAGTCCCTGTCTTGTTTGCACCGCCTGTATACTGCTGTTCTGAGTATATAGGGCCTGGGGGCCACACGCATTTCCTTTTTTTAATATGGGTACTGGGTTCCCCTTAATATGCGTACAAGACCCAAAGGGGCTGGTAATGGGCAGGAAGGGCTACCCATGCCATTTTTCTCAATGATTTTCAACCATATTGCAGGAACCAGATATAACATTAAAACCGCAAGCAGTTTTAAACGATGATCATTTTGTGCAGGGACTGTTCTAAACACGGGAAACACGTGGCACTTCGCAGGCATACTACAGACACCCCCCAGGCACCATATTTAAAGGAATATTTCACTTTTTTTTTCACTTTAATCGTCATTAAAATCAGTGCTCCCGCCAAAATGGCTATTTTTAAAAACATTTTAGGCATTGACCCATGTCCCCTGGGGCAGGAGCCAGGTCCCCAAACCCTTTTTAGGACAGTATCTTGCATATTAGCCGTTAAAATTATCACTTTTAATTTCGAACGTTCGAGTCCCATAGACTTCAATGGGGTTCTAAAGTTCGTACGAATTTGGGGTCCGTTCGAAAGTTCTGGTGCGAACCGAATCGGGGGCTGTTCGGCTCATCCCTAGCCACCGGGTTAATCCTGCAAAGAATACGGAAAGGCCCAATAAACCAAGGTGCAAACTTTAGTGAGGGAACACAAAGTCAGAGGTTGCGAGATGACAGCCAGGACCCTGTCTCCAACCTGGTAGGAAGCTGCAGGCAGGCGTCTGCGGTCAGCATGCAGTCTGTACCTATCATTAGCATGGCACAAAGCCTCCTGGACTTCTGCCCAAGTTGAACGAAGACCACGGAGAGGCTCCTCTAATGCAGGAATACTCTGTGGAACAAACAAGTCAGACAACATGGGAGGTTGGAAACCATAATTCGATATAAGCGTGGACAATCGGGAAGAAGAGTTCAAGGCACTGTTGTGAGCAAACTCTGTCCATGGTGATAGGTATGACCAGTTGTTATATAGAAATATAGCAACATAGGAATTGCTCCAAGGACTTCTTGGTACACAAACTGACTATCCCTGTCAGAGACAATCACCTTGGGTAGCCCATGTAAGCAAAAGATCTCCCAAGCAAAAGTGGAATAAAATCGTAAGGCTGACCGCAGGTCAGCCTGTGCTAGTAGGAGGAGTCAGGCTGCATAAAGCCTGCCCTCCTCTGTCTCCTCCTCTCATAGATGCCGGCTCTCGTGCTGACGTCACTTCCAGGTTTCGAATCGAGAGGAGGACGTTCGGCTGCTCTGGTGCATGGATGGGGGTGTTTTGGCTCCCGCTGGCTCCGCTCATGGGCAACTATCTCAGCCGCCCTCTTCTTCTGGGGTTCCTCCGGAGAGGGGAGGTTCGCCCTGCCGGCAGCTCCTGTGTGCAAGGGGGAGCCCTTCTCCCTCCCCCCTCCTTCTCCCTCCCCCCTCCTTCTCCAGCTTCCTCTGCTAGAGGGGAGGGGGAGGGAGGTTTCAGTTGCGGGCTTCCCTCGTGTGGTTCTGCCAGGGGGGGTCACCCGCAGCTCTTGAATCTCTGCAGGATTTTGGAGCTGCCTTGAGGCTTCAATCATTACATCTGGAATAATGAAAAAAGGACTAATGCTAGGTGGACTTTATACAGCACATGAGTATTCAATCTAAAAAGTATTAGAAATATTTTATTATTTAATTATCAAAAATGTCATACACATAAAACAATCACATAGGTACAGCCATTATTTACATAAAACATAGTGTTGCTCGACCCATATTGCCTGACCACTGATATTCTCCAGTAAAGTATATAATACAGTAGTTAACAATACAAAGCCATTGGTTTGGTCTCCAATAGTAGAAAAATAGTCCCAGTGAGTGGTGTCAGGTATGTGGGTCTGTATTTTTAGTTAGCAAGATAGCTTGACATGTTCTGCGCTAGTATAGTGCTTCTTCAGGAGCGATTTGCGCTACAAAATATATACATATACAAATCAGTAAACAATTAAGCGCGAATCGGTTCTGAAGAAGCGCTAAACTAGCGCGGAACATGTCGAGCTATCTTGCTAACTAAAAATACAGACCCACATACCTGACACCACTCTCTGGGACTCTTTCTAATACTTTTTAGATTGAATACTCATGTGCCATATAAAGTCCACCTAATATTAGTCCTTTTTTCCTTATGTAACCCATATCGGGATGTTGGCACATTAATAATGGTGTGTTCGTAGTGTCACCCTACGATACATACTATCTCCTCTAAACACTTCCTCATTCTCATCTGGAATAATGTTTTTGGTATAGGTTTCATGGGCACAATTAACACCAAAGGCCAATTTTTCAGCATCTGATTGACAGGTGCATATCATTGGAATTTTTTTGCCTTCATCAAGAGCATCTCTATAGGGTTACGATGGGAAGGTGCATATTAGAGATGCACGATTAATCCTCAAGAATCTTTATTGCGATTTTTTTCCCGATTGCGATCTTGACTTAAGTGTTTCACAATTCTTGCTATGCAAAGAATTCTCTCTGCTCTTCTGAAACTACAGCTGTCATAGAAAGGAAGAGAAAAACTGGGCAGTCTGCTAAGACTCATAACATTCTTTATCAGTTGAACTTAAGTATAAACATTGTAACAATTTGTCAATGGAATAGAATTTATGTGTAAGTGAAAAAAGTTTAACCACTTAACCACTAAACCTTTTTCTGACATTTGTTGGTTTCAAGTTAAAATCATTTTTATTTGCTAGAAAATTACTTAGAACCCCCAAACATTATATATATATATATATATATATATATATATATATATATATATATATATATATATATATATATATATAAAATGTATATTTAGTAGAAGTAAAGAATAAAATGGGAAATAATTTTTTGGGGGAAATAATTACTTTAATGAATTTAAAAAATAAAAATAACCAGTAAAGTTAGCCCATTTTTTTTTTTTATAATGTTAAAGATTTTATGTTGCGGGAATCGTGATCTTTTTATTCTAAGCAAAAAACTGTGATTCTCATTTTGGCCAGTATCGTGCAGCTCTAGTGCATATCATTGCAATTTTTTACAGCAAGGCCAAATCTTGCTTTCATCAAGATTACCTCTATAAGGTTACGGTGAGAATGCGCTGCCGTTACCCAAAGACCAATTTTTACGCACCCGTTACCTCTATCCAAAGTCAAAGTGACACCAGAATGTATCCAAAACCTCTCTAATCTTGTTCCCAGTGCACTACATTGTTACCTCATCATACACACTGGCTCCTCAGCTGTTGCTGAGCAAAAAAAAGGCAGCTTGCAGGGAAAATTTCATTTTTTTCATAAACTTTTTTTTATTGATACATGTCCCCCAGGGCTGGACCTGGACTCCTATAACCATTGCTCGGCCCTTTGCTACAAGCCACGCCAGAGAGGCAATAGAAGTTTTGAGAAGAAGACTTTTGATTTAATGAAGAACTGTAATTAAATTTTGTTCAACTACCAGCTCTACAGTAAAGATGGATTGCACCTAAATGGGGAGGGTATAGCTCTCTTGGGAAATAAAATGGTTAAAAGGTTAAAGAAGATTTTAAGCTAGGACTTGGAAGGAGGGAGATGTGTGAGGCCGCGTACACACGGGCGGACTGTTCGCCCAACCTTGTCCGCTGAACAGTGTTTGGGCGGACAGTCCGCTCGTGTGTGGGCTTTCAGCGGACAGTTTCAGCGGACAGTTGGACGGACAAAGTCTTTCGGAAATTCCGAAAAACTGTCCGCTGAAACTGTGTTTGAGCGAACAGTCCGCCCGTGTGTGGGCTTGTCCGCTGTACTTTCGAAATGAGCGGACTGTTCCCGCTCGGAAAGTCCGCCCATTTCGAGCGCGTGTACAGGTAGGCGGGGCCCGCGAAGGAGACGTCGCGGGCTCCGCCGCCTGGAATGGGCTTAAAGGGGAACCCCAACGCCGAAAAAAATCGGCGTGGGGGTTCCCCCCAAGTCCAGACCAGACCCTTGTCCGAGCACGCTACCCGGCCGGCCAGGAAAGGGGGGCGAGCGAGCGCACCCCCCCTCCTGAGCCGTACCAGGCCGCGTGCCCTCAACATGGGGGGTGCCTTGGGGAAGGGGGGGCCGCGCGGCCCCCCCACCCCAAAGCACCTTGTCCCCATGTTGATGAGGACAAGGGCCTCTTCCCGACAACCCTGGACGTTGGTTGTCGGGGTCTGCGGGCGGGGGGCTTATCGGAATCCGGGAGCCCCCTTTAAGAAGGGGGCCCCCGGATACCGGCCCCCCACCCTATGTGAATGAGTATGGGGTACAATGTACCCCTACCCATTCACCTGTGAAATAAAGTACAAAAAAAAACACAACACATGGAAAAAGTATTTTATTGCACAGCTCCGGGGGTCTTCCGTCTTCGGGGGTCTTCTCGCCGGACTCCTCCGCTATGTGTGTGTAGCTCTTTTACTAGCGGAGGAGTCCGGCTTTCTTCCTCCCCGCCGCCGGCCTCTTCTCCCGACTTCGGGGGTCTTGTCCCCCTCTTCGGTTCTTCTGCCGGGCCACCGCGCCTGGTCCGGTGGCCCGGTCTTCTGTCGCCGTCTTCCGTTCTTCTGTCGCCGCCTTCGGTTCTTCTGCCGGGCCACCGCGCCTTCTTGTAGCTCTTTTACAGGCGGTGGCCCGGTCTTCTGTCGCCGCCGCTGTCGTCGTCGTCGTCGCCGCCGCCGCCTTCCGTTCTTGTTCTTCTTCTTGTTCTTCTTCTTCTTCTCCTGGAGATGTTGACTCGACGAGCTCTCCGGCCGGAATGCCAGGGACACGCTCCGCTGCCACTTATATAGTGACAATGGGGCGGTGTCACATGGTATATGTCACATGGGTTGGTCACATGGGTTGATGTCACATGGGGACTATGACATCGTAAGGGGGCGGGGTCACCATGTGACCAACCCATGTGACATATACCATGTGACACCGCCCCATTGTCACTATATAAGTGACCGCACAGCGCGGCTCTGGCATTCCGGCCGGAGAGATCGTCAAGTCAACATCTCCAGGAGAAGAACAAGAAGAAGAACAAGAAGAAGAACAAGAACGGAAGGCGGCGGCGGCGGCGACGACGACGACAGCGGCGGCGACAGAAGACCGGGCCACCGCCTGTAAAAGAGCTACAAGAAGGCGCGGTGGCCTGGCAGAAGAACCGAAGGCGGCGACAGAAGAACGGAAGACGGCGACAGAAGACCGGGCCACCGGACCAGGCGCGGTGGCCCGGCAGAAGAACCGAAGAGGGGGACAAGACCCCCGAAGTCGGGAGAAGAGGCCGGCGGCGGGGAGGAAGAAAGCCGGACTCCTCCGCTAGTAAAAGAGCTACACACACATAGCGGAGGAGTCCGGCGAGAAGACCCCCGAAGACGGAAGACCCCCGGAGCTGTGCAATAAAATACTTTTTCCATGTGTTGTGTTTTTTTTTGTACTTTATTTCACAGGTGAATGGGTAGGGGTACATTGTACCCCATACTCATTCACATAGGGTGGGGGGCCGGTATCCGGGGGCCCCCTTCTTAAAGGGGGCTCCCGGATTCCGATAAGCCCCCCGCCCGCAGACCCCGACAACCAACGGCCAGGGTTGTCGGGAAGAGGCCCTTGTCCTCATCAACATGGGGACAAGGTGCTTTGGGGTGGGGGGGCCGCGCGGCCCCCCCTTCCCCAAGGCACCCCCCATGTTGAGGGCACGCGGCCTGGTACGGCTCAGGAGGGGGGGCGCGCTCGCTCGCCCCCCTTTCCTGGCCGGCCGGGTAGCGTGCTCGGACAAGGGTCTGGTGTGGACTTGGGGGGAACCCCCACGCCGATTTTTTTCGGCGTTGGGGTTCCCCTTTAAGCCCATTCCAGGCGGCGGAGCCCGCGACGTCTCCTTCGCGGGCCCCGCCTACCTGTACACGCGCTCGAAATGGGCGGATTTGCCTCCTCCTTACGTGGGCGAGTCCGTTCATTTCAAAAGTTGAGCGAACTGTTTGCCCAACCTTGTTCGTCAAACAGTCCGCTCGTGTGTGGGCAAGTCCGCTCATGCAAATTTTGAGCGGACTGTTTGCCGAAACTGTTTGACGAACAAGGTTGGGCAAACAGTCCGCGCGTGTGTACGCGGCCTGACATATACCATACCTTGTACTGAACAAGAGTCAAAGGGATCACTGAATATAGAAGGAAAACGTGGAAGGTAATTTGGAGGGAAAGTACAATATCCAAGTTAAATGCTTGTAGTGTTTCTGTATTTAGCTATAGTCCAAGAGTGAACAATGATAACATACTAACTGCTAGTATAAAAATTAAAAGGTATGTACATAAGAAGAAGTCTGGCTAACAATATGGATAAATAAGTACTATATTTATCACTGTATAACACGCGCTGGCGTATAACACGCACCCCAAGTTTAAGTGGGAATTTTAGGGAAAAAAACTTTTAGGAGGGAAGTTTAAGGAAAGAAAACTTACATTTAAATGCCCATCAATGCAGCCTTGTCAGTGTCCATCTGAAGCCTTGTCAGTATCATTTGCAGCCTTGTCATGCAGCCTGTCCATCATTGCACCCTTGTCAGTGTCATATGCAGCTTTGTCATGCAGCCTGTCCATCATTGCACCCTTGTCAGTGTCATATGCAGCTTTGTCTTGCAGCCTGTCCATCATTGCAGCCTTGTCCATCAATGCAGCCTGTCTATCATTGCAGCCTGTCTATCATTGCAGCCTGTCTATCATTGCAGCCTTGTCATGCAGCCTTGTCCATTGTTGTCCCCTTGTCAGTTTTATTTTCAGGTTTTATTTTTAAAAATGAGATGTCCTGTGTATCTCAGTGGCGCTAGGTAGTTCTCGGCCACCTTCAGCCGCTCTCGACAGCTTTCGGCCACCTTCAGCCCTTCTCGTCGGCTTTCGGCTGCCTTCGGCCCTTCAAGTTGGCTTTCGACCACCTTCGGGCCTTCTCAGTGGCTTTTGTCCGCCTTTGGCCCTTTTCAGCGGCTTTCGGCCGCCGTCGGCCCTTCTCGGCAGCTTTCGGCCCTTCTCTTCAACTTTCGGGCGCTCTCGGCCATTCTCGCTGGATTTTGGCCGCCAAGAAGGGCCGAAGGTGGCCGAAAGCCGATGAGAAGGGCCGAAGGCAGCCGGAAGCTGACGAGAAGGGCCGAAGGCAGCCGAAAACCGACGAGATACACAGGACATCAAAAAGACGAACACCCGATGTTTGGCATGAACTTACGTTTGAGTCGAACATGGGGCTCATCCCTAGTCGTGATCAGGAACACTGCTGCTGGCTGCACTGGTGTAGCAGTAAATAGGAACACTGTTGCTGGATGGCACTGGTCTGGTGATATTGGGGACTAGTATGGCATCAATCAGCAACACTGTTGTTGTCTTACACTGGTCTGCTAACATTGGGGCTGGTGTGATGGCAGTTAGGAACACTGTTGCGGGCTTACATTGGTCAGCTGACACTGGCATTGATGAGGCGGTGATCATAGACATTGTTGCCGGCTGCAATTGTCTTGTGATACTGGGACTGGAGTGGCAGCAACCAAGAACACTTTTGATGGCTCTCGCTTCTCTGGCAGCTCTAGGACTAGTGGGGAAACAACCAGGAACACTGTTGCTGACATATACTTGTCTGGTGACACTGTGACTGCTGCAGTGATGAAAAACAACACTATTTCTGGCATACAGTAGTCAGGTTCACTGGTGTTGGTCTGGTGTGGTGGCCATCAGGAACACTTTCTAGTTACACCGAAGAGAACCTATGACTGGCTGCACTATTAGGATGTTTTTGCCATCCCCAATTGGTGCAATCTTTAGCTGCAGAGGCAGTGGTCGAGGGCATACACAAGCAGCAGCTGTGAAGCCTTGCAGCAGTAGTGTTAATTATGCCCCTTGTTATTTTCAGCTGGTGTAGTGCCCATCAAACATTCAAGGGAATAAGGGCTACTTGTTTTGGGTCTAAGAGCGATCCAAACATGGAACTATTTTTTTCAGAGAGCATTGTACATGTGAAAGGCCTTATGGTGACACTGGGACCGGATTGGTGGTAATTGGGGACATTGTGACTGGCTACACTGGTCAGGTGACATTGTACTTATGTGGCTGGCTGCACTGACATACAGTTACATCAGAGGAGCCAGATATTGTACTTGATCACTGCCAAAGCAGTAAAATGTCACCATAGAAATACTGAACTTGCATGTTCCCGACACGCAGACAAATGTCCTGCACTTTAGCAGGACAATAAAAAAAAATAAAAGCTGGGAACTTTTTTCTCTGTGTTTCCGTGGGTAGGACATCCCATTGAAATGAATGGTCTTTCCTCAACGCAACACACAGCACACAGCCGTACAGATGTGAACCAAGGGCTCATCCACACACAAAGTTGGGAGATGGTAAAACCATGCTGTTTAGCCACTTTTTTTTTACCATCCCTCAACTTTCCCCCCTTTAGCAGGAAATATCCTCACAGGTGAATGTGGCTACCCCACAACTGGGGGTAGTGCACAATTTCCGCGATTTTTGCAGCAATTGTCATGCAACAAATCACGACAAAATTGTGGGACACATGTCACCCAATGCGTCCTGCAATTTATTTGCACGATTTGTCGTGCGACAATCATGGAAAAATCAAACTGCATTTAGAGTGCCATGGAGAAATAATAACATTGAAAATGCATCCTGCATTTTGCCGCGATTGTGGAATCGTGGCAGAATCACAGCGATTCCCCCATTATTCAAATCACCTAGGTGTGAATGGAGCCTAAGACATTCCCAAAGATAACAACAATGACCGTGCTGAGAGGGTTAATTCTGTGTCTAGGGTGGTCCCTTCAACCTCTCAGACCTTAGATCCAATGTATTGTATAAATTCAGAGTACTCTGGAATCTATTTGCAAAGGACAAATAAAACCACACACACACACCATGGCGTCCTTCGAGAACTAATTGTATTGAGTTATCACAAAGTGATTGATATAGTAAATTTCACGTCACACAGAATAAGACATGCGCAGTAGACATCAAGATGATTACAGCTGGTCAAGACAAAACGCTATTGTTCTTTGTTCTAAGCTGGCTAAAATAATATGAGAAAATGATAACAAGAGACAGTACATGATTTCTCCAGTAGCTAAAGGAATGCTGAGAAAATGTGTGAAAGTTTTAGATAAGTGTGTGAGAACAAATGAGTTAGAAGAATCTCATGTTGAGACAGTTATCTGAGAAGTTAAAGGGGTGTTCAAACTGTACATATTGTAAAATGGAAGCTTGTGAAAATTAAGATGGCTGACAGAAACAAGATAGATGCTTAACAAAACCTTTCAACCCCCTCTTAAGTCATGGAATGACTTTCTACAGATCCGCAGCCTCCTGAAATCTACGGTTCTTGCTACGTTTGTTATATTCATTTACATAAAGCTGTAGCTATTGTGTATATGCGTGAGAAGGTTGGTCTGGTGTAGTGCATTTGCTAATACAAAGTAGAATAAGCTTGAAAATCAGGTAGCCTATCAATCCTAACAATAGTACTATGATTATCATAATCACTATGTCCTTTAACCATGAAAACATTCCACCTAAACCCAAACTAGAAAAGGGGTTCCATCCATAATTACCTATGTCCCTTGCTTGTTTCATTAATTCATTTACCTGTGTTCGGTGTTGATTAATACCATCCTAGTAGTCTGGGATTTCCAGGCTGGTATTGTGAAACCATGTACAACATTCATAATCTTGGGTCATTTCGCATAAACCTGTCAGCGCTGCGCTCATGCTTTCAATAGCCAATTTGTGTAGTTGTCTTCTAATTGTTTTGAGCTCGACATTGAGTAGTCCTATATCTTGTGAGTTTTTTTCCATAACATCATTTATTAGACTAGTGTAGTTATTCAATTTGTCCATCATGGTTATGCCCCATCCTGTCCAGGATGGAAACCATGTCCATGACTTATCTGAAGTAGAAAACATAGGTGGGTTTTCTCTCTTGTATTTTATAAGTTAACCTATGTACTGGACTTGAAGTAACTTGTATGTGATGTTCCTGATTCTGGCCTAGGGCTGACATGACTGGTACCAACTGTGCTAAATAACACCATCCTTTCACTCCTGCGGGGATCCATGGGTAACACATTTTAGCACAGCATACGTATGTATTGTTTCCCAATGAAAAACTTCTTAGAAAACTACGTTGGGGCTCAGTTCCAGCCTCAAATGCAGCACTAACAAGTTTACTCACAAGTATCCCAGAGGTTGTGTTCCTGTATGTAGTAAGTTCACTAATGGTGTTGTTAAGGGATTGATTTTTGTAACTACACATATGACCTATGATAATTTTACTGGTGTGGAAGGGAATACCCTTTGAAATGTTAAATACAGACTTGGAACACATACCTATTCCGTTGGATGTATTGCCTAACTGAACACACCACTCGGATTCATGTGTCCTTGCTGTGTAAAAAGTGTAAAACATAATACTCTGATTGTGGTACCCTTC
Organism: Lithobates pipiens; assembly: GCF_037356315.1. Lineage (NCBI taxonomy): Eukaryota > Metazoa > Chordata > Amphibia > Anura > Ranidae > Lithobates > Lithobates pipiens. The sequence continues at coordinate 186,969,712 of NW_027507785.1, read as the reverse complement.
TGAAACATTCTTAATACTTAAGACTAGAGTATTTTCCAATAATGACTTGAGGTTTAGAGGGACAGCTAAAAGTGGGATCTTAGCAGTTTCTGGGTGCAACTTACTACAAATCCAGCATTTTTCATATCCTGACTTTCTAGCATAAGCATATTTAAATTTTAACAGTAAAATTTTTCCAGAAAAACTTGTTTCTTTGATCAATTCATTAGAGACATCTCTTTTACTGCGATTTCTGAGGTGAAAGTCAGTATGGTTGGTGTATATTTCGCTTTTACCACATATGAGTTTCAAGGCACCTAAGTCATCAGGATGAAAGATACAGTTAGTTATTATCCACACTGGGACAAAGATCAGAAGTAGAAACATCACCAGAAGGCAAAAGGCCTTCCCAGAATTCTGTGGTGAAATGAGTGACATCACTGTCCTTTATGTCTGTGCTTGTCTTTTGAGGACTTAAAACACCTGCTTCACCTCTTTTCAGCCTTTCTTCAATTCCTGGGCTTAGATCAACCTTCTTTACTCTGCTGGCATGAATCCAAGTAGGACTTTCCTCTGTAAGGATGGCGGTCCTGGTGACAGCTACCACTATGGTCACTGGTCCGAATGGAACCTCTTGTGGCTTTTGACCTTTCTGAAGTCTCTGGACCACAACTTGATCACTGACCTGGAACGGGTGGGTTGGTACCTGTGAAGAAGAAGGAGAGGTGCGAGCAACTCTTCTTCCAACAATATCAAGAGTTTCAATCAGTTTTTTTTACATATTCCTCCTGTATTTGTTCCAAATCACCTTTCTCTACCATCAAGGGATGATTAGCCCATGGTGTGGGGAATGGCCTACCCATGAGTACCTCAAAGGGGGGATAACCCATCACACAGTGAGGGGTCATTCTGATTTCAGCTAATACAGCTGGGAGAACTTTTTTCCACTTGCCAAAATTCCCACACGTAGCTTTCCTTATCCTGTCTTTAATTGTTCTATTCATTCTCTCTACAATTCCTGAACTCTATGGATGGTAGGGGAGGTGAAATTTCCAGTCTATTTTTAGTACTTTTACAAGATCCTGGCAGATTTTAGCTGTGAAAGCTGGGCCATTGTCTGAATTTATTTGCAATGGACATCCCCATCTAGGAATAATTTCCTGTGTGAGGATCTTCACTACTGTTTGTGCGTTTTCATTGTTGGTGAAAAAGATTTCTGGCCAGCGTAATATCATGTCCACTATGACCAAAAGATATTGTTGTTTCTTTCCTTCTTTGGGCATATGTGTAAAGTCTATCTGTAAATGGGTAAACGGTGTTGTTGGGTACTCAAGATGTTCATGCTTTGATTTCTTTGGGTTTGTTGGATTGTTCCTAATGCAAGTGACACATCTCCTTACAAAAGCTTTGACTAGATTAGGTAATCCTGCAATGAAAAAATCTGCATCTAGAAGTTCACATGTGGCCTGCCATCCCTTGTGACCCAGTCCATGGTATTGTGCAATGAACAGGGGGGCGCTAGCAACAGGAATACACGGTTTCCCCTCTTTGCAGATTAATCCTGTTTTAGGATCCTTTAAATCACTTACAGTAAAACATTTGGCTGTTGCTGGAATGGAGGACAGTAGTGATGGAACATCAGGTACAATGGGTGCTATTGGGACTATGAGGTCATTTATGGCCCTCGAGTCCTGTACAAATCTGAAGGAGCCATCCGGCTTCTTTACAGAGTTAACAGGTGTGTTGTATGGAGAAATAATTTCCTCCAGGATTCCATCCTGCAGAAACTTTTTCACCATTGGCACTATGCCAACCATCTTTTCTTTAGAGAGTGGATACTGTTTGTGATAGATAGGAAATGCACCTTCTTTGAGAGTGGCCTTGTATGGTGTGCATGAAACAAGTCCTACATCCAGATCTGATGTAGACCAGACCTGGGGGTCTATATCCTCAAAATCTTCTTCACTATTTTGTTGTGACAGCATCAATAAACCTGGTTTGCATGCTACTATAGTGATTTTATCTGAGGAAATGTCTAGACCTCCTTCTGAGTTGGTTCTAATTGTGATTCCTAGTGGTCCAAACAAGTCTCTTCCCAACAAATTTACAGGACACCTTGGTATTATCCTAAAAGAATGTATGCATATGGTGTACCCTTCATCATCTTCTATTGGTAGGGGTGGGGTCCTATATGTTTTTGTCAGTATCCCATTAATTCCCAAAGAGGGTTCCGCTGGTTCCCACTTGCCTTTGAAATGATCTTCACAAATAATACTCCTAGAGGCCCCACTGTCGACGCGATAGGGGAGGAGTCTCCCATTTATTGAAATAACAACAACCATTGGACTGTCAGTGAAATCATCTGAGACAAAAGGAAAAGCTGGGACACTACCCTCCGGGCCCCATCATTGTTGTTGATTTCCCCATTTGATTGGAAATGTTGGACCTTGTTGGATGGATGCCTGTGGTTGTTGTGTTTGGTCAGGGACAGAGCTGGAATCTGGAGTGTGAGGAGGGGTGGGGTGAGGACACTGACTCACCCAGTGATCCTCAGTACCACAATTGAAACATCCATTGTTTGTAGAGCAACTCGTCCCTCTTCCATTTCTGCCTCTAAATCTGCCTCTAAAATTTCCTCTGCCTCTAAAGTTCCCCTTCGTATTCCCTTGGAAATGTTGTGTGGAGACAGGTGACGGCTTTGGTATATCAAAATAACCTGCTGCATCTTTCTGTGAAAGAGCTTTGCCAAAGTCAGTTCTAGAAAGTGTTGACCATTCAGTAATCATTTGTTTGACTGTGACCACTAAATGGGGTTTAAGATTACTCAGGAAAGTCTGAATCAATAATGGATCCAAAGTTGTCAGAATACCCAAACCGGCTTTCTGTCCATCCTGCCATATGATCCACCCAAGGGTTAACTAGGCAGTGATGTACATTCCATTTTCCCATGAAAACAAAACAATTTACCGTTCTTGACTGTCACCTAGCGGTGCAGACAATCAGACAACAGTGTGAATCAGACAATCAGACAATACCTCAACTTAGATTCCTTTAACAAAAAAAAATATGGTATGGTCCGTGATACTTTTCTATACTAATACGGTTACAATCACTTCAAGTCTTTAACAGAATAAATTTGGAACAAGTTCAAGAGTATTTCGGACATACAATAAACACACAATCTTGCTCATGGACCTGCTGTTTTGTTTCAGACAAATTTAAACCACAGATGAATTTAACTTGCAATGTACATTAATCTGTTTACCTTTCACAAAATAGCTTTACCCAAATTGTAACTTTATAACCTCCAGGAATACCACTCACCAAGTATGCCTTTTGGTTCTTGAAAACAAAATAGCGGTCCACATATACACACTCAGTGCAATTCATTCAGCGTGATACTTTTAAAGCAAAGCAGTTATACAATCATACACAAAGTTTACACAATACATTGATCATCAGTCACCAGTTCTGTCCCGAACAGAACTAAAACTCTAGAGTACTCTGTACATTTTTCTAAGGTCACCAAAACCTTTTCTTCTAAGGTCACCAAAACCTTTTCTTCTAAGGTTACCAAAACCTTTTCTTCTAAGGTTACCAAAAGCTTTTCTTCTAAGGTTACTAAAAACTTTTCTAGTGTCCCCAAAACACTATATGACCCCTAAGGTCATGACCGGTCAACTTATCTATACTTATGAGAGGTTCTATAACCCAACAGCAATCTCTGTGGGATGGAAGCCAAGTCACACACCTGACACCTGGACCCCGGCAAGTAAATTTCACTCAATAGGAATAGAATCAACTTACTGAATCCATTAAAAGTAGCTTTCCAATTCCGTTAAGGGTACATAAACATCCATCCTGGACGAGCCCCCAGTGCTGAAAGGGTTAATTCTGTGTCTAGGGTGGTCCCTTCAACCTCTCAGACCTTAGATCCAATGTATTGTATAAATTCAGAGTACTCTGGAATCAATTCTCAAAGGACAAATAAAACCACACGCACACCATGGCGTCCTTCAAGAACTAATTGTATTGAGTTATCACAAAGTGATTGATATAGTAAATTTCACGTCACACAGAATAAGACATGCACAGTAGACATCAAGACGATTACAGCTGGTCAAGACAAAACGCTATTGTTCTTTGTTCTAAGCTGGCTAAAATAATATGAGAAAAAGATAACAAGAGACAGTACATGATTTCTCCAGTAGCTAAAGGAATGCTGTGAAAATGTGTGAAAGTTTTAGATAAGTGTGTGAGAACAAATGAGTTAGAAGAATCTCATGTTGAGACAGTTATCTGAGAAGTTAAAGGGGTGTTCAAACTGTACATATTGTAAAATGGAAGCTTGTGAAAATTAAGATGGCTGACAGAAACAAGATGGATGCTTAACATAACCTTTCACCCTGCAGTAGGGCAAGTTTCTAAAAACCTCAAGCACCTGCTTTGAGTTTACATTTGAAGACTTGCAGGCTTTGAAGATTCTTTTCTATTCCATTTTTTGCCACAACTTGAAGCAATGCCTGTGTATTCTTGAGGTCTATGGACCTCAAGTCGCATTAAAGCGGGACCAAAATAGGGCAGAGACTACTTTGAAGTCACTGCGTCTTGATGTCGCATTGATATGAATGGTACTCATTGGAAATCATGTGACTTTTCAGTCCCAAATCGCATGAAAAGTCACACTAGTGGAAACCTAGCCTAAATACTGGGATTTCGGTGCCTCTGTTGTGAAATTTGAAGATTAACTTTTCCACAATATATATAGCTAGTAAGGACTTTTTTTTAAGTACTTTTGATGCTTGTTTGGAAAACGTAAAACTTTATTGTTCAGATCCTGGAAAAAAGTTCACTTCAAGTTATATTTAAAGTTCTGCAAATACATATAAATATAAATGTTTCTCACCACTATTATTTTTTTTCCCTACTATTTACCCTACTAGAGGGCCATAAGGGAAACGGGTTAGGCAGGCCAGCCAAAATTTTCCAAATCATGCATTCTACAATGCCTCCTAGATACTACATGTATGTTTGATATGCCCATAATAGTGCTGTAATCTTATACAACTTTTCCTGATTACCACCTTGGCTAATGTGCACCTTTATCATTATACAGAGATATGTGATTTATTTTTTCAGCATCGTAATGCATTTTAGTGTTATGCTTAAATTGTAACCAGAAATATTGCAAAAGCATACCTACTATGTAAGCTTAATATCCCATCGGCTGATTCATACAGTTACTTTCAGTTCTATTACATTTTAATGCACAAGTTCCGTTCCTGAATTTAGAGTGAACATTATAGCATGTGTCAGTTTGATTATGTATCAAGTGTCAGTTCTTTTTACTGGGATAAAACAAAGTATTGCAGTATTGATTTTGCTTGTGATTTGCTCATACCACAGGACAGTTGTGGAATAGTATTAGATATTAAATGTCTTTTTTCCAAAGTCTGCTCATCTATACAGCAGAGGGAAAAACAGCGTTAGTTCCAGGAAGATGCTTAGTCGGAGAAAAACAAGATTACATTAAAAGCTGTGCAGTAATAAGTTTAACTATTTCATCATTTTTATTCTGTAATTTGTTGGGCAGTGACATGGCCATTAGCGTACTTGAACATAATACTGGAAATGGGCCATTTTATATTAACTGAGAAGACAGTAGGTGGCAGGTGCCAGATCGTTTTTTATGTATTATATGCTTTACTCACTGTATATCCTAACATGTAAAATCTCAACAGTTTTCTGTCCAGTTAGCTTTGCAGTAAAGCAAAACCTCTCATTATTAGTTTGGGACATTTTGGTTGCTGTCAATCAAGTCAGAGGTTGAAAATTTAATTTTGGCATTTAGTTTAAAAGGCAACATTATAAAATGGAGATGACAAGCAGAAATGTGTACCTCTGCCACTGTTTATTTTTCTATGTCTGTCTAGGACATATACATGTGTAATTTTTGCAGAAGTTGATTATTTCTCAGATTTTTTTTTTTTGTGTAGTCACAGGTTTTCATGCATGAAAAAAATATAAAACCTGCATTCTTAATATTATTTCAAATAACCACCCTTTTATTTTGTGATTGATTTAGAGAAGCTTGCAAAAACAAAACAAAAAAAACAGTTTGAACTTTAATGTAACATAAATTCAAATTGAAGCACCACATCACTTTCATTAGTACTAAAAAAGAACATAAGGACATCTCTATCAATTCAGTAACTATCAATACAATATCCCCTCCTCAGGAACATATTTAAAACCAAATAACCCATAGTTTGGGAAGTATCAAAATTAATATACAAAAACTGCAGGCAAATATGGTCCTGTCTGGACCTATATTGCACTTCAGTTAGGTTTTATGTTACATTATACTACAAGCCAAGGAGACCATGGACATCCTCAAGGGTGTAAAAGCTAGCTGCCTGGGAACCAGATCCTTTTCATCAAAGTCAATATTTCAACATAGCAATACCAGTGAGATAACTCTACAGGTCCAGCTCTATTTTTCCACTTTCTTCAACTGAACTTTAACGTTTCAATATTAATGCCGAATTCTGCCCCCAAAAAAAGAAAACTGTAGTTTTCAAAAGCATGGGAACAAAAATGAAAATTTGTCTGCGTTTCTTTGCCCACTTCAAGACCAGCCACTTTCACTTACTGCCTAGGAGGTTTTTTCAGTTTTCAGAGCTATCACACTTTGAATAACAAATGAAAATTGTATAATTTTTTTGAGACAGACAGATGTTTCTTTTGTTGGTATATATTTACCACTGTGTTTTTTTTTAAAAAAAGGAAAAGGAAAAAAATGGCAAATTAAAATAAACAACAACAAAAAAAACAACTTTTTCTTTTAGTTTCAGTTATACAATTTTGAAAATAAATAATCTTTCTTTATAAACGTAGGCTAAAATAAATTCTGCCACCTTCCTTAGGTAAAATAACCCAAATCAGTGTACATTTTTCAGTCTATATTAAAGTTATAGCGTCTACAACTATGCTATACATATTTGAAAATTGATCATTCCTAATGTACTGACTGCCTATCTCATTTCTTGAGCCCCTAAAATGCCAGGACAATACTATTATCCTCAAAATGACCCCTTTTTTGAAAAGATAGATAGATTTAGATAGTCCGTGGTATTTAATAAGAAGCATTGTGAATTTTTTAAAGTTCCATTTTTGCCAATTTTTTTTCTCTTTTCCACAAAGTAGTAAATTAATAAGATATTTCTAACACATAGCATTAGCAAACTTACAATTACACCTCAAAATACATTTTGCTACTCCTCCCAGGTATGGTGATATCTTAAGTTTGAGACTTTTTACAGCTTAGCCACAAAGAGAGGCCCAAAATCCAAGGAGTTTTTCAGGGGGCATAAATTATGCATCTAAACTCCTGACTACCTATCACATTTTTGGAGGCCCCGAAGCACCATTACAGTGGAAACACCCACAAAATAACTACATTTTGGAAAGCAAACACTAAGGGATCTTTCACACGGATCATCCGTTCAAGTCCGCCTGTCAGTTTTTCAGGCGGACCTGAACGGATGCTCCATAGAGGTCTATGGAGCGTTGGATGTCAGTGGTGACATGTCCGCTGACATCCGAGCCGGTCCGATCTGAAAAAGTGTGACGGAGGAAAAAGCTATTTTTCCATCCGTCATCGGATCGGGTGATGACAGACACTGCGGTCCATCGTCACCCGATCTCCCATAGGGGAGAGCGGCGCTGTGACAGGTCCATCCCTGCGCAGTGTGCAGAGACAGACATGTCCTCTGCCTGCTCAGCGGATATCCACAGGGCAGATCATCACTGATCCTCCCCGTGTGAAAGGACCCTTAAGGTATTTTCCAAGAGACATAATGAGTATTTTGAAGATATCATTTTTTTGACACACCTTTTTTGGAAAATACAGACCACATGTGTGAGACATTTTCCTTGTTTGAACTGATTATGTACCAGACATTGGGGCTTATTTACTAAAGGCAAATATACTATGCACTGCAAGTGCACTTGCTCCAGAGTTTAGTAAATTAGGTTGTCACGTACCTGGTCAGTGAGCTTGACATGTAGAGGAGAACCTCTCATACCACACCAGCTCAAGGGTCACTGATAGTGAGACAGCAGCCATATGAGCACGATGATGTAGGAGCTCCTGTGATCAGTCCGGTAGCTGCGTAGCAAGCAGTCAGTAGGAGGATGTACAGCAGGCAGGCTGGTGGTAGTTAGGCCCGAACTTGGCAGACTGTAGTGAATAGCTGGAGCAGGAACCAGGTAAGGTTTGCTGAGCTGAAGCTGTAGAGGATAGGATGAGCAGGTGTAGGGTCAGAAGAGCCAGATCTGTAAGGTTCATGCAGCTTAATCATAGACAGCAGACAACAGGATGGTGGGGTTAAAAGCCGAGTCGGTAATGGAAGATCAATTAGATGCAGGAGGTAAAAGAGAAGTCCAAGACAGGCCAAGGTCGGGGCACCAAGCAGGCAAGCGTTAGTCGGAAGAAGCCGTATCAGAGGTCAGCACAGGAAACTGGAACAACACACAGAAGCTGCAGGCCAAACAGCAATGAGAGCAAAGTGCAGTCAGTTTAAAGCATTAATGACAGATGCACCGATGCACAATTGCACATGCACATGTGCCGTGAAATTCTTCCTGCATGGTCATGTCTTCTCTGACATTGCCCCCTCCCTACGGGCAACCTCCTGATGCCCAACCGGTTCCTCTTTTGCGAGTGGCTATGAAAAAACACACAAACCAAGTCAGTTGCATGCACATTATGTATAGGTTCCCAAGAGTTGTCTTCTGGACCATAACCCTTCCATTTGATCAAATATTGTATCTGACTCCTACTCCTGAATTTTAATATGGCCTTGATCTCAAATTCCTGTGTACACGGCATAACATTTATAGGTAAAATTGTACCGAGGAATATCCAATTGCCTCTTAGGGGATCAGAAAGGATTTTTTTTTCCCCCAATGGAGCAATTTGGAACATGCTTTATTGGTCTTTTTTTTGCCTTTCTTTGCCTTCCTCTGGATAAACTTTGGTAAAGCGCAGGGTATATGCGGGTTTTCTCTTTGAGTGTATTGTTTTTTTGTTTTTTTACTCTGTTGGAACTGGATAGACTTTTTCAACCAGAGTAACTATGTAACTATAATTACCAGGGTGTTCTTTCATTCATTTTATCCTTTCAATCACCCCCAATGCAAAGGCATTTTTCCTTTTTACGGACTCCACTGCATTGTTTTTCTTGTATTGTTCACCAGACATGGACTGCTAAAGGATAGAAAGTTTCTCTAGAATGTGAAGCTCATTCTGTACCTGTGACAGACTCACCCAGGACAGGTCTTTTGAAGGGGACTGAATGCTGGCCTCTTGCGTACAGACTATGGGCCCTGGCATTTGAGGGAGCTACAAACATATATTCTGTTATAATGCAAAAAGATATTTGTGCGTCATGTCAAATAAATCAATTCATGTTCAGCAATAGTGATGGCTGAACGGTTCGCCCGGCGGTCGTTTCGCGGCGAATTTCGGCTGTTCGCGGTCCGACCGTTCGGCGGACTATTGGCGCCGTTCGCCCGGCGGACTTCCGTGTTTACTGTGTAAAAGAACTTTGACCTATGATGACACATCCATCATGGGGTACAGGACAGCCAATTGAGACATGACAGCACATGGACACTTAGACATTCCCCCTAACTTATAAATACACCCCATCCGGCGGCCATTTTACATTCTTTCTTCTGTCACTATAGGGAGAGGTTGCTGTGTGGAGCAGGGAGAGATTACAGTGACCCAAATCGCTAGCTATTGGTACACAAAAGTTATTTTCAGGACTGGTATAGGTGTTAGGTGTAGTTCAGGATAGGCAGTGCTGTGCTAGTGATTGTTGCAGCAGCCTGAGTGTCTTTTGTCAGTGTAGAGAAAGGGACAGGACAGTGTGTGCTGCAGGGACAGCCAGTTTAGTCATTAGCTGTTACTATCAGGTCCACAAAAGTGCTATTTCAATTACTGTTCCAGTAGCCTCTGATTTGTCAGTTTATATAGGGACAGGCAGGAAGCAGTGTGTGAGGCAGTGAGGGTCAGTTTAATCAGTAGCTGTTACTATTAGTTCCACAAAGGTTCTTTTCAGGACTGGTATCAGTGGTATGGTAATAGGCTTGTACACGTATAATATTCTTTCTTCCAAATATAGGAAGAATATTATACTTGACTGCTGCCCTTCTGCTGCAGTCTGCTAATCATTCACAACCCACTTGTTCCACAAAGCTCCTTATAAGGACTGGTAACTTGGTCTGTCTAGGGTGCTACAGTACATAGGGTTGAGTGAGGTACAGTCTGCCATTCTTTAAGGGCTGGTATCGGTCCACAGTACATAGGGTTGAGGTGCACTACTGCTGACCGCTGCCCTATACTGCAGCAGTCCTTCATCGGTATAGGGACTGACGTACAGTCTGCTAATCACTCACACACAACCTACTTGGTCCACAAAAGTCCTTATAAGGACTGGTAAGGTATAGGGTGCTACAGTACATAGGGTTGAGTGAGGTACAGTCTGCTACTCTATAAGGACTGGTATAGGTCCACAATACATAGGGTTGAGGTGCACTACTGCTGACCGCTGACCTATACTGCAGCAGTCCTTCATCGGTATAGGGACTGACGTACAGTCTGCTAATCACTCACACACAACCTACTTGGTCCACAAAAGTCCTTATAAGGACTGGTAAGGTATAGGGTGCTACAGTACATAGGGTTGAGTGAGGTACAGTCTTCTACTCTATAAGGACTGGTATAGGTCCACAATACATAGGGTTGAGGTGCACTACTGCTGACCGCTGCCCTATACTGCAGCAGTCCTTCATCGGTATAGGGACTGATGTACAGTCTGCTAATCACTCACACACAACCTACTTGATCCACAAAAGTCCTTATAAGGACTGGTAAGGTATAGGGTACTACAGTACATAGGGTTGAGTGAGATACAGTCTGCCATTCTATAAGGACTGGTATCAGTCCACAATAAATAGGGTTGAGGTGCACTACTGCTGACCGCTGCCCTATACTGCAGCAGTCCTTCATCGGTATAGGGACTGACGTACAGTCTGTTAATCACTCACACACAACCTACTTGGTCCACAAAGGTCCTTATAAGGACTGGTAAGGTATAGGGTACTACAGTACATAGGGTTGAGTGAGGTACAGTCTGCTACTCTATAAGGACTGGTATAGGTCCACAATACATAGGGTTGAGGTGCACTACTGCTGACCGCTGCCCTATACTGCAGCAGTCCTTCATCGGTATAGGGACTGACGTACAGTCTGCTAATCACTCTGGTAAGGTATAGGGTGCTAGAGTACATAGGGTTGAGTGAGGTACAGTCTGCTACTCTATAAGGACTGGTATAGGTCCACAATACATAGGGTTGAGGTGCATTACTGCTGACCGCTGCCCTATACTGCAGCAGTCCTTCATCGGTATAGGGGCTGAGAGTTTTGTCACAGGGTCATTTAAAAAATGACCGGCAGAGGAAGAGGCAGGTCCTTCCGCAGGGGTGGTAGGGGTAGGGTAGGAGCAACAGGCTTGAGCCAATGTGGGAAGTTGCAGAAGGTGCGTTCAATTACTTTAAAGGATGCACCAGACTTGGTTGAGTGGCTCGCTCAGCCTTACTCTTCTGCACCCTCCTCATCCTCTCGATCTGCACCCTCTTCTTTACTCTCTGCTATGTGCACCCCCAAAGACGCTACCACCAACAACACCAACACCACCACATACCTTCCGCTTGAGTCACAGGAATTATTTTCCGATCCATATCAAGACATTTCTGATGCGCAGCCACTCTTGGTATTGGATCAGGAAGAGGAGGCATCAACAACGCTACTCAGCAGTCTGACGACAGTATCAGCCCAAGGAGGAGGTTGGTCCCCGGTGTTGCTGCCTACTCCGAGATCTCTACTTATAGCGGTGGGGAAGGTGACGTTGATGATGACATGTCTAGTGATGTCACGTGGGTGCCCACAAGAGAGGAAGAGGAGGGGAGTTCAGAGGGAGATATGGACCAGCAGATAGGGAGGAGAAGCAGGAATAACTTACATTGCACAGGAGGGACAAAGCAGACTGCAAATGTATCAGGAGCGAGTCATCGACCATGTACGGTCACATCTGGCGCTCCCAGGACACCGGCACGTGGCTCCGCAGTGTGGGCTTTTTTGAACGTGTCCGCTGCTGACAATAGCGTTGCCATCTGCAATCTTTGCAGTAAACGCATTAGTCACGGTAAGCCCAACACTCACCTAGGGACGTCCGCCTTAAGAAGGCACATGAGCAGCCATCACCGAGCCGAGTTGGAGCAACGGAACACACAAAGCCACACTGCAGGCTCTCACCGTCCAGCCTCATCTTCTACTTCTCCTCTCTCCTCACAATTGTCCTCCACTCCACCTTCCATCACGCCAAGCTCACGTTTTTCTACAAAAAGGCAGGCTTCCGTGGGCTTAATGTTCGAGCGTAAAAAAATGATGACGCCGGATAACCCTCTTGCCCAACGGTTGATGGCTGGCTTGTCAGAACTGCCGTATAAACTGGTGGACTCGGAGGCCTTTTGCAAATTTGTGGCCATTGGAACACCAAAATGGAAGGTCCCAGGAAGGAAGTATTTCTCAGAGAAGGGCATCTCAGAGCTATATGGCCATGTTCAGCGGCAAGTGAATGTATCTCTGGCACACAGTGTCGGTGCCAAGATACATCTGACCACAGACACGTGTTCTAGCAAACACAGGCAGGGAAGGTATATCAATTTTACTGCCCACTGGGTGAACCTTCTGACGGCCGTCAAGCATGTAACCCATGGCCCCCGTGTAGATTTGGTTACCGCCACGGATTGCATGCAGGCCTGACTCTTCTTCTCCTCCTCCTCCTACTCCATCCTCCTCCTTCTCCTCCTCGGCTGACTCCTCCTTTTCCGCTGCTAGCGTCTCTTCCGCTGCGCCGCCCAAGCTCCCCAGAACCTATTCGACATGCCAGGTGAGACGTTGCCATGCCGTGCTGCGTCTGTTGTGCCTGGAAGCCAAGAGCCACACTGGCCCGGCACTCCTTTCAGCTTTGTGTTCAGAGGCAGATCAGTGGCTAACACCGCTCAATTTGACAGTTGGTGAAGTGGTGTGTGACAACAGTGCCAATCTGCTTAGCGCATTGAAACAGGGCAAAATCACGCACGTGCCATGCATGGCACACGTCTTAAACTTGGTCGTGCATCGATTCGTTGACAAATACCCTGGGGTCCAGGACATCTTGCGGCAGGCAAGGAAAATCTCGGCCCATTTCAGAAGATCTTACACGGCCATGGCTCGCCTTGCTGACATTCAGCGGCGACGCAATCTGCCGGTCAGACGTCTTATTTGCAAATGCCCGACGCGATGGAACTCAACCTTCTATATGCTTGATAGGCTGCTCCAGCAGAAACGTGCAGTTAACGTCTACCTGTATGAACTCTGCGGCAGAACCGGTTCTGGGGAGCTGGGTTTTTTTCACCGCACCAGTGGCTGCTCATGCGCGACGCATGCAGACTTCTGCGCCCATTTGAGGAGATCACCAAACTGGTCAGTCACAGCCATGGCACCATCAGTGACATGGTACCTTATGCCTTCTTTATGGAGCGTGCATTGTGTCGTGTCATTGATCAAACTGTGGAGGAGCAGGAGCGGGAAGATGAGGAAGTCGCAATGCTGGATGAATTCCAAGGGGGGGCTACTCTATCTGAGACAAGTCAACAACAGGAGTCTGAAGAGGAGTCAGAGGAGGATGGTGCCGGGGCAGATGAGGAGGAGCAAGAAGAGCATGCTTTAAACCTTTCTGGGATCCCTGTTGTGCGTGGATGTGGAGAGGAGAATGAAGAGGACGACATTATCCTGGATGATGAGCAGGAGCCAGGCCACCACACTGCTTCCACTTTAGTGCAAATGGGGGCCTTCATGCTCCAGTGTTTTAATAGGGACCCCCGTATAAAAAGCATAACGGTCAAGGACCAGTACTGGGTGGCAACGTACTTAGACCCCCGGTACAAACACAAAATGGTGGAAATGTTACCGCCGTCACAGAGGGCTGTCAGAATGCAGCACTTCCGGGCCTTGCTTCGAGAAATGCTGCATTCTGCTTTTGTGTGCGCTGGCAGAGAAGCAATTCCCACTCCCAGAGAAGGAGTTGTGGGTACCAATCCAACAGCGCTTGCAAGAAGAGGCCGGTTTGAAGATGTGTTGGTGACTTCGGATATGAGGTCATTCTTTCAGCCGACCCATCGACAGGTGTCATCCGGATCCAGCATCAGGGAACGCCTAGACCGTCAGGTGTCCGACTACATCGGGTTAACGGCCGATGTGGACGCTCTGAGGAGTGATGAACCCCTGGACTACTGGGTGGGCAGGCTTGACCTCTGGCCAGAGCTTGCCCAATTTGCAATCGAACTGTTGGCTTGCCCCTCATCCAGTGTCCTGTCCGAAAGGACGTTCAGCGCAGCAGGGGGGATCGTGACCGATAAGCGTACTCGCCTATCTCACGACAGTGTTAACTACCTCACATTTCTAAAAATGAATGAGGCATGGATCTCAGAGGAATTCAACACATGTGACCAGTAGACCATGTATATGTCTATAAACAATTTTTTTAATCGAGCACAGAGACCTTCTTTCTTCATTTGGCTCACTTCCTTTTCCAAAAATAGCACACCGTACTATATGCCCCTACCCTTCTCTTTGAAGAGGTTGAGCGGTGTCATATTTCTACTGGGGCTGCTTATTATGAGGGGCTCCCACCATCCCTGTGCTGTGCTGACATTCTCCTGGGGCTGTACCTCTGCTGTGCATATTATGAGGGGCTCCCACCATCCCTGTGCTGTGCTGTCTTCCTCCTGGGGCTGTACCTCTGCTGTGCATATTATGAGGGGCTCCCACCATCCCTGTGCTGTGCTGACTTCCTCCTGGGGCTGTACCTCTGCTGTGCATATTTTGAGGTGCTCCCACCATCCCTGTGCTATGCTCATTATGAGGGGCTCCCACCATCCCTGTGCTGTGATGACTTACTCCTGGGGCTGCTTATTATGAGGGGCTCCCACCATCCCTGTGCTATGCTGACATCCTCCTGGGGCTGCTTATTATGAGGGGCTCCCACCATCCCTGTGCTATGCTGACATCCTCCTGGGGCTGCTTATTATGAGGGGCTCCCACCATCGCTGTGCTATGCTCATTATGAGGGGCTCCCACCATCCCTGTGCTATGCTGACTTCCTCCTGGGGCTGCTTACGGTGCAGGTGTCAGTGCTGTATATGACGGTGCTGATGTCAGTGCTCTCTGTCACGGTGCTGCTGTCAGTGCTGTATATCACGGTGCTAGTGTGAGTGCTTTATGTCACGCTGCTGATGTCAGTGCTCTCTATCACGGTGCTGCTGTCAGATCACTCTATCACGATGCAGGTGTCATTGCTGTATGTCAGGCTGCTGATGTCAGTGCTCTCTATCATGGTGCTGCTGTCAGTGCTGTATATCACGGTGCTGGTGTGAGTGCTTTATGTCACGCTGCTGATGTCAGTTCTCTCTATCACGGTGCTGCTGTCAGATCACTCTATCACGGTGCAGGTGTCATTGCTGTATGTCACGCTGCTGATGTCAGTGCTCTCTATCACGGTGCTGCTGTCAGTGCTATATATCACGGTGCTGGTGTTAGTGCTTTATGTCACGCTGCTGATGTCAGTGCTCTCTATCACGGTGCTGCTGTCAGTGCTGTATATCACGGTGCAGGTGTGAGTGCTTTATGTCACGCTGCTGATGTCAGTGCTCTCTATCATGGTGCTGCTGTCAGTGCTGTACATCACGGTGCTGGTGTGAGTGCTTTATGTCACGCTGCTGATGTCAGTGCTCTCTATCACGGTGCTGTTGTCAGATGACTCTATCACGGTGCAGGTGTCATTGCTGTATGTCACGCTGCTGGTGATCATCTCCTGCACCCTCTTCTTTGCCTACCCTGGTCCCTGACCTTCCCTCTCCTCCATTGCCTTCATGTGCTCCACAGTCCTGAATTGTCACAACAATTTCCCATATAAAAAAAGAATGCTTGTTGTTGTCGATCCCAGATTCACCTCATACATGTGTTATGTCATTGGCCATGTGGTGGGACTATGTTTGCACAGCTATTAATTATTTTGTGGCTGCAAATTTGACCTGTAGGTTTGCAAAGTTCACCTCCCATTGAAGTCAATGGGGCCCGCCGCGAACGTTCCGGTTCGCGAACTATCGGCCGCGTTCGCGGTCCGCGTTCGCGAAACGTCCCGTCGGAAGTTCGTCCATCACTATTCAGCAACCAAACGAGTATTGCCTTGTTTGTTGCTATCAGCAATTGGAATGTCTGTTATCTATATTCAGACTGAGAGGGTATATAACAAAGGCACTCAAGCAGAGTGTGGGACGTTTTGTCACAATTGGGGGCAAGCAGTGGGACGTTTCCTGCAGTCTGGGACATCCAAACCTCCACTTGGATCCAAGGTCCAGATAGCAGGAGAGGAGAGGTACAGATACCAGCCGCCATGGGAGAGGAATTCGGAAGGAGGTTGCGAGAGATGCAGATACATTAGAGCAGGTCCTGCTGGGTTGGTATGATTCTATCCGCTGCAAACTCTGGAAGGAAACGCTAGCCCGTGAGCAGCACGACCAGGGAAAAGTTCTCCCTTCCATCCAGGAAAGGCACTGGTCAGAGTATGGAATGTGGGTTCTGTTTTTGGGAAAAAAAAAACCACAAGGATAAGTCAGCAGAATTAAGCAGGCTGATCTGGGCAGAGATGCAGCTGGATGAGAGCTACAGAGCCCTCCGGTGGCATGTATACCAAGCATGCCCTTGGATAGCGGATGACAGCCCAACAGAAGGCTTTGGCTACGATGGCCTGGGACTGTTGCATGTTAAGCTGATGGGGACCCTATCTTTGGGAGTAATTTGGAGTGGTGATTGGAAGAAACCATGGATTTCAGAGAAGTGACATTGAACGTCTTGAACGTGCACTGGGCACTGGGAGATATAGAGTTTCTCGCAGTTCAAGAATAGGAGCTGGGGATTTCCTACAGATGACTGCTAGACTCTGCTCAGCACCAGGGCTGGGCTCCCTTTGCCTGGGGCTAGCAGGAAATACCAGCAGACAGCTCTGAAATCCTGGCTGAAGAGTCAACAAGGTAGCATAGTAACAGTGTGCTTTGCCAACCTGCCCCCTGCAGCTATGGAGACGGAGACCTTATGGTGGATGCAGAAAGTGCTGACTGACCTTGACCGACCTGTTTCTGCACAAGTCAAGGTTGGATGGAGGAATGTGCCTGTCCAGCAGCATGTCAGACATCCTTGCCACCCTTACAGTAAAGAACCCTCTACGTAGTGTAAGGTCAAACCTATTTTCTTCTAATTTTAATGAGTTGCTCTTTTGCAAAAAACTTTTATGCTTATTGGGGGGGTCACCAGTACGGTATTTGTAAATTTAAAACATATCTCCTCTGAAGAGTCTCTTCTCCAGAGAGAATAAGTTCAGTGCTCGCAACCTTTCCTCATAACTAACATCCTCCAGATCCTTTATTAGCTTGGTTGCCCTTCTTTGTACTCGCTCCATTTCCAGTAATCCTTCCTGCGGAATGGTACCTGAACTGGACAGCATACTCTACCAGAGTCTTGTAGAGCGGGAGAGTTATCGTTTTATCTCTGGAGATGGTCTCCTTTTTAATGCATGCCAATATTATGTTTGCTTTGTTAGCAGCAGCTTGGCATTGCATGCCATTGCTGAGCCTATCAACTACTAGGGGCCCCAGGTCCTTTTTCATCCTAGGGTCATCAACTGCCAACCCAAACGTAGCTCATGCTCAGTCGTTTCCTTCGTGTTGCAAAAGCTTTTGAACCAGTTGTAAACACATTTTCTGCTCAAGGCTTCCACCTGAACCTACACCTGCACCAACATTTCATGTGTTTCCACTGCTGTTTTCCCCAATTTGTAGCAGAACTTGATGTTCACTTATTGCTCCATTGCACTGTGACCCTACCTGACATACTGACTATGCTCGACTGCCTGGAGCAGGTTTACCCTGATGGTCACATGTACTCCACGCTAGGTGGCACTTCTCGACATGTCTCTGCCACCTTGCCATGTTGCCTTTGAGATATCATTCACCAAAGTTTTTAGACACACCTCATAAACTCTTTCTATGTTAATAAAAAAATATTGCAAGACAAATTCTTAGCTCCCAAATCAATATTTGCAAATTGATATTACCGTATATACTCGAGTATAAGCCGAGATTTTCAGCCTCTTTTTTGAGGCTGAAAGTGCCCCCTCGGCTTATACTCGAGTCACCGCTGTCTGACTGCTCGATCAGCGTATCGAGCAGACAGACGGCGGACATTAAAATTCAAAAGCCGCGCCTCCTTCTCCGCCTCCGCCTGTGATAGGCGGAACACTGAATTTCCCAGCAGTCAGTGTTCCGCCTATCACGGACATCCGTTCATTCTCATACTACGGACGAGTATGAGAGGATGTCCGTGATAGGCGGAACACAGGCTGCTGGGAAATTGAGTGTTCCGCCTATCACAGGCGGAGGACGGAGGCGCAGCTTTTGAATCGTAGAATGGCCGCCGAGAAGAGCGGCGATCCATCGGCACGACACGGGACGGAGGAGGCACGGGACGGAGGAGGCACGGGACACCGGAAGGCACGGGACACCGGAAGGCACGGGACAGAGGAGGCACGGGACAGAGGAGGCTCGGGACGACGGCGGCTCGGGACGGAGGCTTGGGACACAGGTAGGCTGGACACACACACAAGGCTGCACGGACACACACACACACACACACACACACACACACACACACACACACACACAGGGATGGATGGATGGATGGATGGATACACACACACACACACACACACACACACACACACAGGGATGGATGGATGGATGGATGGATACACACACACACACACACACACAGGGATGGATGGATGGATGAATACACACACACACACACACACACACACACAGGGATGGATGGATACACACACAGGGATGGATGGACGGACACACAGGGATGGATGGATGGATGGATGGATGGACACACACACAGGGATGGATGGACGGACACACACACAGGGATGGACGGACACACAGGGATGGACAGCCATGTCTCACCCTCGGCTTATACACGAGTCAATAAGTTTTCCAGTTTTTTGGGGGTAAATTGGGGGCCTCGGCTTATATTCGGGTCGGCCTATACTCGAGTATATACGGTATATGCCCTTGTTTAGTCTTATTAACATTTAATACTTATACAGGGTTGTTTTATGACACTGTGTTAATGCCGCATTTTTGCTTTTGAATAAGGCAGTTTAGAAGTTGCTGCTCACTTTTGGACTGTATGGTATACAGTGGTGTGAAAAAGTGTTTGCCCCCTTCCTCATTTCCTGTTCCTTTGCATGTTTGTCACACTTAAGTGTTTCGGAACATCAAACCAATTTAAACAATAGTCAAGGACAACACAAGTAAACACAAAATGCAATTTGTAAATGAAGGTGTTTATTATTAAAGGTGAAAAAAAATCCAAACCATCATGGCCCTGTGTGAAAAAGTGATTACCCCCCTTGTTAAAACATACTATAACTGTGGTTGTCCACACCTGAGTTCAATTTCTCTAGCCACACCCAGGCCTGATTATTGCCACACCTGTTCACAATCAAGGCATCACTTAAATAGGAGCTGCTTGACACAGTAAGGTCCACCAGAAGATCCTTAAAAGCTACACATCATGCCGAGACCCAAAGAAATTCAGGAACAATTGAGAAAGAAAGTAATTGAGATCTATCAGTCTGGAAAGGGTTATAAAGCCATTTCCAAAGCTTTGGGAATCCAGCGAACCACAGTGAGAGCCATTATCCACAAATGGCGAAGACATGGAACAGTGGTGAACCTTCCCAGGAGTGGCCGGCCGCCCAAAATTACCCCAAGAGCGCAGCGACGACTCATCCAAGAGGTCACAAAAGACCCCACAACAACGTCCAAGGAACTGCAGGCCTCACTTGCCTCAGTTAAGGTCAGCGTTCATGCCTCCACCATCAGAAAAAGACTGTGCAAAAATGGCCTGCATGGCAGAATTCCAAGGAGAAAACCACTGCTGAGCAAAAAGAACATCAAAGCTCGTCTCAATTTCTCCACAACACATCTTGATGATCCCCAAGACTTTTGGGACAACATTCTGTGGACCGATGAGACAAAAGTGGAACTCTTTGGAAGGTGTGTGTCCAAGTATATCTGGCGTAGAAGGAACACTGCATTTCATAAAAAGAACATTATACCAACAGTAAAATATGGTGGTGGTAGTGTGATGGTCTGGGGCTGTTTTGCTGCTTCAGGACCTGGAAGACTTGCCGTGATAAAAGGAACTATGAATTCTGCTGTCTACCAAGAGATCCTGAAGGAGAATGTCCGACCATCTGTTCGTGTACTCAAGCTGAAACGAACTTGGGTTCTGCAGCAGGACAATGATCCTAAACACACCAGCAAGTCCACCACCGAATGGCTGAAGAAAAACAAAATGAAGACTTTGGAGTGGCCTAGCCAAAGTCCTGACCTGAATCCTATTGAGATGTTGTGGTATGACCTTAAAAAGGCCGTTCATGCTCGAAAACCCTCTAATGTAACTGAATTAGGACAATTCTGCAAAGATGAGTGGGCCAAAATTCCTCCAGGACGCTGTAAAAGCCTCATTGCACGTTATCGCAAACGCTTGGTTGCAGTTGTTGCTGCTAAGGGTGGCCCAACCAGTTATTAGGTTTAGGGGGCAATCACTTTTTCACACAGGGCCATGATGGTTTGGATTTTTTTTCACCTTTAATAATAAACAGCTTCATTTACAAATTGCATTTTGTGTTTACTTGTGTTGTCCTTGACTATTGTTTAAATTGGTTTGATGTTCCGAAACACTTAAGTGTGACAAACATGCAAAGGAACAGGAAATGAGGAAGGGGGCAAACACTTTTTCACACCACTGTATCTCTTAATGATACGCCATACAGAACCATATGAACTAGAGGTAAGGATAAAAGCTGTGAACTTTCCCTTTCTTATTTAGTTGTGTGTTTGTATTCTAAATAGGGTTTAACCACAGGGGCTAAAATTACACTAATTTTGTAGCATATGAGTAAAGAACTGCCAATAACTTCCTGTCCATAGACTATAAAACTCCACTCACTGCCTGAATGTAGTAAAATGTTCATGTGCTATAGGTAACATTTACCAAACTAACAGAAACAAATGCAAAAGTTAACCAGTATTAATATGTAAAAACCGCGGTATATATTTTTTCGAAATGAAAATGCCTGGCAGTTGAAATTTTATTAGCAAAACACGGTAGGGCTCTTCGGGGCTCTGTTTTTATTGTGACTTCATTTTGTGCCCACCACCAAAGGAAAGCTGTTCTGGAAGAAATATGAGGAAAGCATTTTTGGAAAATGATAGTTGCCTGGTTGTCATGATTATCCTTTTAGTTCAATACCCTTTGAATTACTAAAGAGGGTCTGCCCAGAAAAGTAATAGAGGAAAAATAGTCCAAAGGGGACACTAGTTCTGGTGACATGGGGACCCCAAGGGATTCCTTTAATTTGCAGTGATTTCCTCTCACATCCTGTTTTGGTTATGGGACAGAAAGTGAATGTAAATCACCCCAATGGGGCAGAGATGGCAAAAAATAAACCAACAGGGGTTATAACCCGCAATTACTCTATCCAAAGTGAAAAAAAAGAGTTTTGCCTATAGCTCTACTTGAAAATAAGTTTTATTATTGAATATGCTCGCATCATTAATGATCACGCAGTTGTAAGTTGCATAGTTAGTAAGGTTGAATAAAGACACCAGTCCATTAAGTTCAACCTGAGTGAGTGTCTACAATTGTCCCTCTCCCTGTACATTGCACACTCACATTGGTCCCTGCAATCAAGGAGCCCACAATCCAAGGTCCCCATTCATATACTAGGGACACTTTTTGGACAGAAGCCAATTAACCTACCTGCATGTCTTTGGAATGTGGGAGGAAACTGGAGTACCCAGAGGAAACCCACACAGGCACAGGGAGAACATGCAAACTCCAGGCAGGTAGTGTCATGGTTGGGATACAAACCAGCGAACCATACGAACCTTTTTGCTGCTAGGCGAAAGTGCTAACCTCTACACCACTATGCCACCCTTAGGTTCTTCAATGTCATATTGTGGTTGCTGTTTCCCATATGATCAATTAAAGAATTTAGCTGCTTTATTTAGGCTTCAGTGACCACTTATTATATACCATCTGGGAGAGCCTGATGAGTAGAGGGAGACCTCGTACAGCCCCGGCTCAAGGACCACTGGAGTTGCAACAGTGGTCACGAGAGCTTGGTGAGGTAAGAGTGCCTGCAAAGTCCTGCATTGGTACCAGATGAGTAGCAGGAACAGCGGATGCAGGTATGCTGTGGATGTAGGACAGCTTATGCAGGTATGTTGTAGATGCAGGACAGCAAATGCAGGTATGCTGTGGAGGCAGGACAGCAGATGCAGGTATGCTGTGGATGCAGGTCAGTGGTACCGGAGCTACACAAGCTGGAATCAGAAGACTGGAGCAGAGTCAGACAAGCCGGGTCATACACGGAGGATCAGTCTATCATAAACAGCAGACAGAGAATGATCAGAGTTCAAGCTGGGTTTGGCAACAGGAAATCGGGCAAATAGGCAGGAATAATCAGGGTCAAGGCAAGCCAAAGGTCATGACTGGAGCAGCATGGTCAGAAGGCCGAGTCAAATACTGGATCAAATACCCGCACAGGATCAGAAGACAGGCTAAAGCTGCTGATCAGACAGCACTGCACTAGTGCAGTTTCTGTCCTCATAAAGACCCTTTGGTGCCAATGCACGTGTCTGCGCACTTGCTGATCATTCCCGCGCATGTGTGCATACACACGCCTGTGCCCAGCCCAGGGGGCACCCATCGGAACTTGAATGCGCACGCATTTGACTACTCACAGTGCATTCTTGACACCACTACACAGGATTTAAATAATGTACCAAAATGTCTACATTTCTCCAATACTCCACTAGAATATTTTAAAATGCTACAGCTAGGGACTACATTTCACAAATTAGCCTTGATTAGGCAGTGCTGCTTTCACATATATTTGCAAATGTATGCAATTAAAAAAAAGTTTTTAACGCAAATGTGAAATGCCCATTCCATATGCTCCTTACTTTAAAAAGCTGGTTTTGAATTAACTGGAGTGTTCGTAATTTTTATTTTAATTTTCAAATATTGGCTGAGCCTTAAGGGACTGCTTATGGCATGATTTTAAACCAGAGGAATTGAAGAACAAGGGTAGATTCTCAGTGACTGTATTAAGGCTCCGTTCAAACCTAATGGTGATGGGGTCTTGTGCGCCCTGGTTCACTGTTTCAGGTACAATTTCAGCCCAAATGTTGGGCTGAATTTGAACATGAAACAGACCAAAAGATGCACAGGACCCCTATGCAAATTTGCACCGAAGCCACATCAGAGATATTTGAACTGGCTCCATAAAGCATTGGTCATCAACCCTGTCCTCGGGGCCCATTAACAGGCCAGGTTTTATGTATTACCTAGTGGAGATGCAGACCAGAATTCTACAATCACTGAGCAGCAAATGATATCACCTGTGATGTATTTCAGTTATCTTGCAAACCTGGCCTGTTAGTGGGCCCTGAGAACAGGGTTGATGACCACTGCCATAGAGAACCAAGCACAATCTCCTGCTATTGCAAATTGGATGCGGGATCCCCATATGTGTGAACCCAGCCTTAGAATAGTAATAACTTGAACAAACATTAGCCAATTTCTGTATTAAATATCCTTCACTGCACAGAAGCACTGCTTATCTGCATTTAAAATAGCAACATAAATCTGTATGAATTGATATTAAAAAATAATACTTTTTAATTTTTTTATTTAATAATGCTTTTATGTGAGAAATGGTTGCATATGACTGTTAGAACCTGGTATGATTTATTAAGTATACCTGCATGAAACAAATATACCACTGTGAATCCGTTGTTTTGTATGTTAGTTTATTGTTTTTATATTTATTTTTCTCATTATCTATGACCTTATTTTCCTGAGCATTGGTCTGTTTGTGTTTTCTAAAGCTTAGATGACTTGCTGAAATGTGGAGTAACTTTTGCAGCTGATATGGTGGTTGTAGACAAAGAGAGCACAATGAGTGCTGAAGAAGACTACATGGCAGATGCAAAGACCATAGTTAATGTACAAACACTTTTCAGGTGGGTTAATATTATGTTCATATGAAATGACTAGCAAATGTATGCTTGATTGTTGCACAGTAGAAATGTGGACATACTAATAAAAATATATGCTTTACAAACATGGCAATTTTACAGCATGTAAGTAAAAATATGACACTGTCACTATTATGAATGAATGTGTCAAACTTGCATCAATGGCAGAACACTTTTTTATGTTACAACATATTAGCTTTCATCATGAGTAAAGTATGGATGTATCTATTTCTACACAATTAGCATATCTATTATTTAGAAGCCACAGATAACTAAATCAAAGACATTTGCTATGGACCAAATGTTGAAGCATACAATACAAGACAAAGAGGGGATAGCAACATACAATAAACAACTTTTTTCATTCAAAAATGTTTTATTTGAAATATCAAATAATAACAATTACAATATATCTGATAATATTTTCCGAATAATATGCTATATTACAGAAAATACAGGTTAATATATTACTCTAGGTTTGTGACTGGTAAAGAAAAGATCCATTTGGAGGAAGTCCATTAAGATCAAAGTGTTATAATAATATTTTCGTATATTAACAAAATATTAGATTGTCATATATAAATATATTGTATCTTAATGGAAAAGTTAAACATCTCAATAAGGGCCGGTTCACACAGCGAGCCGCGGCGAGGCGTCTCCGACTTACCTCGCCGCGACTTGCGGGGAGCTCAGCGGCGACTTGCAGAGGACTTCTGCATAGAAGTCAATGCAAGTCGCCCCCGAAGTCGCCCCGAAGTAGTACAGGAACCTTTTTTCTGAGTCGGAGCGACTCGAGTCGCTCCTCTCAGAACGGTTCCATAGTACTGAATGGGGGCGACTTGCGGGAGCGCGGCGAGGCGAGCCGTGTCGCCTCGCCTCGCGTCGCAGTGTGAACCGGCCCTAAATTGGAGTTAAAAAAAATATAATTAACTTTATGTTTTGTAACTATCCATAATATTAATGATAACTGTGATTATGTAAAAATACCTATTAGTAACGCATATTATGTGTAAAATATTGAATAAAAAAAAAATTCATAAAAGAATAAGACGAATAAAAATAATAAGAAATAAGAGTATAGGGGTAGGGAGGACATCAGGCTTCCAGAGGCAACAATTATTTATAGATGGGAAAGCGTCCATCTTAGCATGTATGTATGATTGATTCATTCTGAGCTTGGTTTCGGAGCTTGGTTTTCCATGTGTTAGCTATGGTCTGCTTTGCAGCTGTCAAGAGTATAAGATATAGTTTAAATTGTTTATGTGTGAGAAAGTCTGGCTTTAATTAAAAGAGCTGTTATCCGGTCTGGTGTAATAAAACATTCAAATATTTTTGAGGCTATTAGACATTTTCCCAAAATGTATGTACAGTTGGACAATTCCACTGAGATGTGTGTATATATGTACCTTTAGGGATGAGCCCAATGTTCCAGTCGAATGTAAGTTTGACTGGAACATCGGGTGTTCGCCTATTCGCCGAACAGCGAACAATATGCGGTGTTAGCGGCAAATTTGAAAGCTGCCGAAACACAGTTAAAGTCTATGGGACACATGAAAAATCAAAAGTGATAATTTTAAAGGCTTATATGCATGTTATTGTCAAAAGTGTTTGGGGGCCCGGGTCCTGCCCCAGGCGACATGTAAATCAATGCAATTTTTTTTTAAAAACACAGCAGTTTTTTTGGGAGCAGTGATTTTTTTTAAATTTAAAGCCAGACTTTGCATTAATACATGTCCCCTAGGGCAGGACCTAGGTCCCCAAACAATTTTTATGACAGTTTGCATATAACCCTTTAAAAATTATTCATGTTCGTGTCCCACAGACTTTAACGGTGTTTGTGTGTTCTGCCAAATTTTTTGCCTGTTCACATGTTCTGCTGCGAACCAAACAGGAGGGTGTTCAGCTCATCCCTATGTACCTTGTTTGAGACAACCATGAAAACAGAGGCCTGAGTTGTCAGTTGCAAAATTAGATATTCTAGCAGGAACCAAGTACCACCATGCAAGTACCTTATATGGTGTTTCAGTTATCATTATGTTTGTTGAAGAAAATTTAGTATTAGACCATATATTAGACAATCCTGGAAGCAACATATGATGGTATATTTGTGTCTAATTTAGTGAGAAATTGAGAATAAATGATTGAAATGCAACTCTTAGCGTGTGAGTGTTTTAGACAAATTTGTTCAAATTGGGAGAGATTATTTATGGTACCATTAGTATTAAGGCAAGGGGCATACACATTTTGATTTGAAGGTAACAGAATATTTAGGATTGGGGGAGCCCAAAGGATTTGCATAGTTCTGGGAAAGGACGGATTGATGTTGCTGAAACTATGTCATATAAACATGATATGCCACCCTTAGACCAGGCTTTAAAAGTTCTGGTAGATATCCAAGCTGAATAAAAGGCTATATTTTTATGAAAAGAAAGGCACGAGTTATATGGAGATTGTAGACCACGTGAGATTTTATGTTTACCCCAGATAGATAATGATTGTTTAGTAATTGGATTTTTTAAAGTCTTGCGATCTATAGGACGTAATCCTAGGATATCATTTTCAGAAAGAGGATCACAATCCATTGCTTCAATTAGTACCCAAAAAGGAATCTCTATAGTAGAGTGATGTTTCGATAGTCGTGCTAGTTGAGCAGCCCTGTAATATAGTGAGAAGTCTGGAAATCCCAAGCTGCTCAGTGACTTATGAAGATACAAAGTTTTCCTAGGTAACCGTGGTTTGATTTTTTCCCCAAGTGAATTGTATTGCTTTTTTGTTGTATAATTCTAAGAAAGTAGGCAGGAACATGTATCGGGAGGACTCTGTATAAATAGGAACATTTAGGAAGTATGGTCATTTTTATTATATTAATTTTTCCGAACCAAGAGATTGGTAAGGATGACCAATTAGATAACAAACTAGTAGTTGTTTTCAATAAAGCTGGATAATTAGCAGCAACTAGATCTGAGGGGCTAGCAGTGAGTTGAATACACAAATATGGAAGGCTATGGTCAGCCCATTTAAAGGGTAGTGAATCTTGTATAGTTTGTTTCTCATTTTCAGTTAATGCGATGTTCAACGCTACTGATTTTTGAACATTGAATTTATGTAATATAACCATAAGGTTAGGGGAAGAAAATAGGAGGATGTCATCTGCAAATAAGCAGAATTTGTGGTGACATCCGCCCAATTCCCTATCCGTGATGGTAGGTTCCATCCTTATTCTTTGTGCCAGAGGTTCAATAAGCAATGCAAACAAAAGTGGTGATATACCAAACTCTTATGCTCTGTACACACGGTTGAACTTTCCGACGGAAAATGTGCGATCGGATCATGTTGTCGGAAAATCCGATCGTGTGTGGGCTCCATTTGACTTTTTCCGTCGGAATTAATGACACACAAATTTTGAGAGCTGGGTCTAAAATTTTCCAACAACAAAATCAGATTGTTTAAATTCCGCTTGTGTGTAGACAATTCCGACGGACAAAGTGCCACGCATT
The DNA here is from genome assembly GCF_037356315.1 of Lithobates pipiens. Taxonomy (NCBI): domain Eukaryota; kingdom Metazoa; phylum Chordata; class Amphibia; order Anura; family Ranidae; genus Lithobates; species Lithobates pipiens. Next base: position 186,941,885 of record NW_027507785.1, on the reverse strand, counting down.
TTCAGAATAAATTATGAGACAAAAGCTATTGGCTACTGGCCTCTTTATAGTTCCGTCGTACGTGTTGTACATCACCTCGTTCTGAACAATTGGATTTTCCGACAACTTTGTATGACCGCATGAATGCAAGACAAGTTTGGGCCAAAATCCATCAGAAAAAAATCCAACGGATTTTGTTGTCGAAATGTCTGACCATGTGTACAGGGCGTTAGGATTTTTAACCTGCATATATAATGTAAGCTCTAGGTTCATGGTATAATGCAGAGAGCCATTGTAAAAAATGTGGGCCAAAGCCCCATTTATTAAGGGTAAAGTGCATATAGGACCAACCATATTATAGTATCAAATGCCTTGTTAACGTCAATAGAGAGAAAACAAGTGGGAAGGCGACGTATTTTAGTGGCATGCAACAAAAGGGTTGCACGTCTAGTGTTATTGCTAGCTTATCGAATAGGGATGAAACCGACTTGATCTCGGTATAAGATCACCTATAATTTTGTTAGTTAGTCTGTTGGCGAGAATTTCGGCAAAAAAATTTATATCCAAATTTAATAAGGAAATTGGGTGGTAATTTGACCAAATAGTGTCATCTGCATGGGATTCAGGAAGCATGCAAATGATTGCTGTTAGTGTTTCCTTCCTAAAAAGAGTGACCCTTAAGGAGGGAACTGAAGGTACTAGCTAGAACAGGCGATAAAGTTCTGCAAATGTTCAATAATAAGGAGCAGAAAATACATCGGGGCCAGGTCTTTTATTTTGTTTCAGATTCTTAATAACATTGGTCACCTCACCAATTGATATGGATTCCTCCATCATGTCCAATTGTGTTTTGGATAATGAAGGAAGAGAAATATAAGAGAAGAAATCATTTGCTTTAGAGGTATCCATCTCACTGTCAGATGAATATAAATTGGTTAAATGTGATTAAAATTTTTGTAGGATTTTCAAAGGGTTTTTGGAGCATACATCTCTGGATATTTTGAGACATATAGGTTTGGATGGAGTGTGACAAGATTTTAGTGCATGGGCTAGTAGCGTATTTGGTTTGTTTGCATTCATATAGAAATTATGTTGTGATCATTTAATGGTTTTGTCTCCTGACTTAGTGAGAAACAAATCAAATTCTAATTTGGCTTTATCTCATTTCAGTCTCGATGATGGAGAAGGGTTATGTTGAAATGCCATATAACATGCATTAAAATTTGTTTCTAGTTTACATCAAAGGGCTTTTCATTCTCAAATAGTGCAGCTTGTCACAAACCTATGCTTTTAATATGCATTTAATACTAGGAAACTACAAGTCACATGATACATTCAAGGACCCTGACAATCACAGGCATGACTCCTAGAGGCAGAGGCGTGATGGGACTTGTAGTTTCTCCACAGCTGGAGTGCCAAGGTTGCCTACCTTTGGCTTATGACTTAATATTAACTATTCAAAATCAATATGTTTTGTTATAGATCCTATGCCCAGTCTACCTACCCTAATGGCCTTCCCCCTTGGGTCACCAAAATGATATGTCTTGAAATTTTGATTATGAAAGATTAGCAAGCATTTATTAGGGAAAATATGGTCACATTCTATACTTTTGTGCAACAAAAAAGTAAAGCCTGGCCCAAACTACTGCTTTCACTGACTGGCCACATAAGCTTAGTCACAAATTGTTATCCTGCCTAATATTTATGAATAGTACATGAGTCCCTGTCTGTCTTCCAAATGCAGTTTTCAGAAAATTTAAATCTATTCTTTTATCCTTTGTATGGAAATTTTTTAATTCTGCTTGAATTATAAAATATTTCAAAATCCCTCCTCTGTAGGAGGTTTGGTCCTTTCATCCCTTCAGGTATACTACTATGCAGATCAATTCTCTCAGCTGAGTTCCTGGTTTATGTACTGAAGCACCCATAAACCAAGACTTTTGGAATATGACTGTCTATAAGGCCCTCTAAGGCTGCTTTATGAAATTGGAAAGGGACAATCCGGCACTCCAAATACAGTTAAAGTGTACTAAACCCAGGACTTCACTATATCTGGTCTCCCACTGTACACAAAACATGGAAATGAAATTATTTTAGTAAATATAAACTTCTAAATACCTTTTCTCATCAGCAGTATATAGCAGTCTTATGACTTCTATCAGTGTCTGGACGAGCACTGGTTAAAGGGATTGTAAAGCTTCATTTTTTTTTTAAATAACAAATATGTCATACTTACTTAGTTTTGCACAGAGTGGCTCCGAACATCCTCTTCTGGGGTCCCTCAGCGGTGCTCTTGGCTCCTCCCTGGATTGAGTGTCCACGTTGAAGATCTTTTTCCTACGGTGGACACCAGTGCGGGTGTGCTCCCGAGTCTTGCATCCATTCACAGAATGCAGGACTCAGCCCTGCGCCCCGGTGCCGTGTAATTGGATTTGATTGACAGCAGTGGGAGCCAATGGCTGTGCTGCTATCAATCTATCCAATCAGGAATAGAGACACCAGCTATAGCTGGTGTGCTCATTCCCGCTCGTCGAAGGATCAGGGTCAGGTAAGTAAAATGGGGGCTTGGGGTGGTGGCTGCAGCACCACAGGATGTTTTTCTAGATTTTCTAGACTGTTTTTTATGGGTTGTCACTGTCAATACCGGCAACCAGGGCAGGGCTGTGCTGGCCAGGCCCTGCTCACCCTCAGCTTATTTCCACTCAGTCAATGGGGAAAAGGTGAGTGAAAATGTTTAAGGGCTGATAACAGACTGATTACAGACTGATTTGACTGTTGTAGATTTAGTAATACTTTATTCTTTTACAAACCTTCCTAATTTGGATCACATCTAAGCTAATTCACCCCTCTGCAAATGAATGCTTTGAATAAAGAACGCTATGGAATAAAGTCCAGCTCCCTGAGCTCCAATAGATTCCTGATACACAACTCTGGTTTAAGGCAGGCCTTCTTTTCCTTTGCCAATTGTTACACAATTGCTATGTTGACCTATCTAATGCATCTAAACGCTTCCCAGCCTAGAAGGCATATATCTCTACACTGGATACAAAGGAATGAGAGAAGGCCCTAGAGCAAATGTCCCTTCTATCTGAAGAACTATGTACCCAGATCTATATTCTTCACAACTCTTATCTAACTAACACCAAAGAGCTTGCTAGATTTAAGAACACCATATTTTACTACCTAATTTGAGCTTGTCCCATTGTTTTTTTTTCCACAAAAAGGTTTTTATTCGTAAATAAAATAATTGCACACATATCATATCGAACAGGTACACAAAAGTAGCATCCATGACTGTATTGAACACTCGTGAAGTATGCAAAAAGATATGACCATATTACTAGTCATGGAGAAAGAAAATACAGAATATACTGAACATAAGCAACTAGTAATCATAAAGAGACATTGTATGTACTACCAACAATTCTGCGTTCTTGAGAAGCATCATTCTAGTTGCAGCAAGTTTAATAAAACGTAGATATAACCATGGGGACCACTATCACCAGGTCCACTCGTGGTCTTGATAGGATCATGGAACTTGCGCATAGGTTATAATAGAAGTTAAGTGCCTCCTGGATTTATTATTTTTTGGGAGGGGGTGGAGGGTCTTTGTTGAGTAGTGTGCCAGTGAAATGGGGCTACATGTGAGGTGTAGAAAGAAAGAGGTAGGAATGAGCAAGAGGGGGGAAGTCAAGGGAGTAGGGAGGACCAAAGGGGTCCGTGGGAGGACAATAGAGGGGCGTTGGTGTAAGAAAAGAAAGAGAAGTAGAAAAGTGGGGAAGTAGGGGGCCGCTCCTCTTCCCCGGCCCCACCACAGCGTTCAAGATAAGTCAGGGTCTAATTCGGGTGGCTCGTATATAGAACTATCATCGCAGGAAATACGATTTATATCTTTCCATGGGCTTGAAGTGTGTCCAGCAGGCCCACGTGGCAGAGAATTTCTGTATGCGGTCTTGGGAGGTATAAATCAGCTCTTCTATCTCCTCAATCTTTGCGATCCTCGTCAACCATTCTCTGATGGTTGGGATCCTGTTTGAATGCCAAAGCACAGGAATGCACAATCTCGCCGCATTAACCATGTGCATGGCCAGAGATTTATGATAGGATCGTTTGGTCAAGGAGGTGTGATGAAGGAGATACTGAGCAGCATTGAAGTCTAAGGTGTAGGTGGTGACCTGCATTATGGTGGAGTGTACTTCCTGCCAGAATGGTTGGAGCATGGTGCATTCCCACCATATGTGGAGCATAGAGCCTTCTTCTTTGTTGCACCTCCAACAGACATTTGGGATTAAGGGAGAGAATTTGTGTAAGCGGGATGGGGTCCTGTACCATTTTGTGACTATCTTATAGCTATTTTCCTGGATGGCCACGTTCAATGACCCTTTATGTGCATGTGTGCAGATGGCACCCCAGTCCTCATCCGTAAATGTTATTTGTAGGTCTTTACCCCATGATACTCTTGAGGAGTCTGTCTGTGGGAAGTGGGCTTCGTCTTGGAGTATAGAATAGATCAAAGATATTAGATGTCTTTGTGGTGCGTTTCAGGAGTGGAGAGACTCGAATGAGGTGAGTTGTCTTGTCCAAATGTCATTCTGGTTCTTGGAGGTAAAAAAATGCCTCAGTTGTCTATAGGTTCAGAAGGGAAAGTCTTTTATGTGTGATATAGATTTGAGGGCATCATAGGATCTCAGTCGTCCTTTATGAACGAATTGTTGTGCTAAAACATCATCATGTGGCTATTCCCGTGTTAAAAATGTGGTCGACTCCCCTGGAGGGAAGTCTGGGTTCCCCCTCAGGGGGGTCAGTGGACCTACGTGTGAGGTTATATGGTGAGAAGCCGCTGCTTTCTCAAAGGCTAGCAGTGAGGTGTGGATGAGCGGGTGCGTCTTGATGGAGTGGGACCAGTGTTTCGGTGAGAGCCAGGGGAGAGTGTGTAAAGGGTAAGTCGAGAAGGAGCTTTCTAACATGACCCAGGTCTTCCCTTCCCTATGAGCTTTCCAGTCCATCAGTCTCGTCAGATAGCATGCTAGATAGTAATTGTAGAGATCAGGTAAAGCAATGCCGCCATTAGTCTTGGGGCGCGTCAGGCGAGAGTATTTGATACGTGGGGCACTGTTTTTCCAAATAAACATTGTACATATCTTCTTGTATGACAAAAAGAAAGATGGGGGTATATGTATCGGGATTGTCTGCAGGAGGTACAAAATACGTGGGAGGACTATAATTTTTATTAGGACAGAGCGACCAAACCATGATACATTGAGGTTGGCGCAATTTTTCAGGTCTGTTTGGATTCTGGCTAGGGCTGTCAGGAAGTTATGAGCGTAAAGATCCGCTGTTTTTCTGGTGATTTGGATGCCAAGGTAAGTGATCGCTTCTCTTTTCCACTGAAAGGGAAAGGAGTCTTGGCAGTGGAGTACTTCACGTGAGGGTAAGGAAATGTTTAGGGCGTGGAATTTTGAATAATTGATTTTGAGATTGGTTAGGTAACCAAAGTTATTGATGTCTCTTAAGAGGTTAGGTAAAGATGTCCGAGGTGCCTGTAGTGTAGTAAAATATCATCCGCGAATGCGGCTACTTTGTATTCTTTGCATTTAATAAAGATCCCTTGGATGTCTGTATTGGCTCATAGTCTATTGAGAAGAGGTTCTAATGTTAGGACAAATAGCGGGGGACAGCCGGCAGCCTTGCCGAGTGCCGTTGCTTATGGGAAAGGCGTTTGACAGGAGGCCGTTGGTTTTCACCCTTGCGGAGGGGTTGGTATACAGAGCGTTGATGTAGGCAAGCATACGGGAGGGAAGGCCAATGGCCCTCAATACCTCCCGCATATAGTCCCAGGCCACCCTGTCAAACACCTTCTCCATGTCAAGTGAAAGAAGGAATCCCCCGGTCCCTCTTGTGGCAAGCCAGTGTTGAATGTTTAGAGTTTGGATAGTGTTATCCCTGGCCTCTCTTCCCGGAACAAAACCCACCTGGTCAGGCGAAATGAGGCCAGGGATAAGGGGTGAGAGTCTATTTGCGATCATCTTTGCATACAGCTTGATATCTACATTCAGTAGAGAAATGGGCCTATAATTAGATACCTGGGAAGGGTCCTTGCCCTTTTTAGGAATGACCGCTATGTGGGCCCCTAACATATTGCCTGCAGGGGTAGATGGGTTTGTGAGGGAGTTCAGAGTTGTCAGTAGTTGGGGAGAGAGTATGTCAGAGAAGCTCTTGTAGTAGATGAGGGGGAAGCCATCAGGTCCTGGGCTTTTGCCCGGCTTCACTTGTTTTATAGCGAAGTTCAATTTCTTGATGGAGAGTGGTTGGTCCAAGGTCGCGGTTTGTTGTGGGGTGATTGGGTTGGGGCTATATTGGGCTAAAACATCTCTTATTCGCGAAAGTCAATCTGGTGTGTCAGGGGGCCCTACGATGTCATCCGGTAAGTTATAGAGTGCAGAGTAAAACTTTTCAAAGTGTGCTGCTATGTCCTTGTTTTTAGAGAGGGGTGAGCCTTGGCTATCTCGGATATTGTGAATTAAGGACGAGGGTTTGGCTGTTTGAATCATGCGGGCCAGTAGCCTCCCACTTTTGTTGCCGTGTTCGTAAAACACATTTTGCTGGAGAACATATCTGCGTCTAGTGCGTTTCCCCAGTTTGTCCATCAAAGAGGAGCGCGCGTATATGTCCTGCAATTATTGATGGCGAGGCCGATTGCTTATGTGCTATTTCAAGTCTATTGATTGTGTTAATAAGGGACACAATCAGTTCTTGGTGCTGTCTTTTAGCCGTTGCAGTCATGGAGAGGAGCTGCCCCCTTAAAACACATTTATGTGCTTCCCATAGTGAGATGGGTGAAATGTCTGGGGAAGCGTTTTCCTGGAAGTATAGGCGGATTCTGGCATCTATGTGTTGTAAAGTTACTGGGTCTTTTAGGAGGGACGGGTTCATCCTCCAAGTCTTGGTTGTGGTTTTAGAGTCGGGGAAAGTAAGGGTCATTGTGATAGGGTGATGGTCGGATAGGAACATTGGCTCTATCGTGGCTTGTGAGAGGAGCGGGAGGTCGGTCTGGGAAAGGAATATGTAGTCTATTCTTGAGTATTTCTGATGTGGCTAGGAAAAGAAGGTGTAGTCCTTGTCTGTCGGGAATGTGGTGTGCCATGTGTCATGGAGAGTCAAATTCTGTAGTTGAATTTTAATCTGTCTTAGTGTACGGTAAGGGAGTGCTGAGGTGCCCGTAGAGGAGTCCAATAACGGATTGAGTGGGACATTGAAGTCTCCCCCCAGGATTAGAATTACTTCCCTAAACAAGGACAAAAGATCACAGTTTCTTTTTTAAAAAGGTCACTTGGTGTTCGTTCGGACAGTAGATATTGGCCACTGTGATTGGTTTGGTTGCGTACGTGCCTTTGATAAAGATATATCTACCGTCCTGGTCACTTAAGGAGTCAATTAGTTGGAAGTCAGCGTGTTTCGAAATGAGGATAGAGACCCCTTTAGTCTTGGAGGCTGGGTTGGTGGAGTGAATCGCTCGCTTGTATATGTGGTTTGTCAGTTTGGGGATTGCATCCGAGCAAAAGTGTGTTTCTTGTAACATTAGGAAATGGGCTTTATGTTTAGACAGGGCCGAGAGAACTTGTGATCTTTTTTCCGGAAGGTTTAAGCCTCTCACATTGAGAGACAGGCATTTCAGTGTGTTGTTCAAGCTGTTTCTGGGCGTTAGATTTTTTCCGCATTAAGCTTATCTGTAAAATCTTGGGAGTATGACCGTGTAGAAAAGTTTTTGTGCTATAAAAATTCTATGTTCTGTAAGGGTTGGTTTTATGTCCCGATAGTGGGGGAATAGGAAGAGGAGTGGCCCCGAATGTAGAGGGGGAAGAGGAGTGGGGGAGGGAGCGGAGGGGGGGGAAGAGGAAGGGGGAGTAAGAATAGTAAAGAGAGAAAGAAGGGGGGAGGAAAGAGGAGAGGGGGGATGAGGTCTCAGAAACCCCACTGAATTTCTGACACGGATTTGTTGCCCCATTGTTTTTACAGTCTGTAAGTAAATAAGACCCAGAAACATTGTTTTGTTTTAATCTTTTGTTTTTGAGTTTTGGTTTTATTTTTATTGATGACTTGTCATATCAATCTCATTGATATACTAGCTCATAAACCGATCTTGTCTTACTCATTCTGTACACAGAATTAGCTTCTTCTGTTTTACTAAATATGCACGTGTACCATTTTATCATGCATTTTATAATTACTGCAATGTGCAATTCCTTAATAAATTCACTTTGACAAAAAAATTAAAAATAAAAATGAAATACATAATTTTGATGATTTAAATAATTGGTGGATTATGTGTTACTTCAGTAATGCCAGCTATGTTCTGTGCTGCTATTATAAATATATATATATATTTAATTGCAGGTTGTTTTGCTACCATGGCAGAGACAACACAACACTGACATTTTATACGCCTGGATTATTTTCTGCTGCCAAAATGCATTTCCTTCTATAACCTTTTAATTTACTTTTGTGGTACTAATTGCAGAAATGTGGTAACTCCTATACAAGTTATTCTTTTTACTGACAATCATTTTATTGGTCTCTCACTCAATAACCTGTTTTTCTTTACTACATTATAACAGTAATAATACAGACAGATACTGTTCGCATCAACAACATGTTTATTATCACATAAAGTCTAGAGCTCAGTGCGCTGACTAACCTGAAATATGAAAGAACAAAACACAGATTATATTACTGCAATGCTTCGTTTAATTATCTTGCTTCAAATTAGATTCTAAACTTTCCAAGCAGTGCCATATTATGTATCCACATTTATAAAGCAATCCCTAAACAAGGGAGAATGGCTGAGGGACCAGCATGAAAGGATAGATGGATAGATGATAAAAAGGATTACAATTATAAACATACAGATTTAATTTTGAAAAAAGCTGATTCTGTTCTACAACTCCACAAATAAAACTTTATCAATATTGAAAGTATTATTGTATTAAACTCTTTTGCGTCATAATCTAAATGTGAAAATATATTTATATTTTTAAGATGTTTTAGTGGTGTTTGCTTTCATTAGGCATTCATGATAACAGCCCACTAAGATTGAAATTCCATCTAAACACAGATTCTAAAATTTAAAAGTCTTCCTACATTAAATATGTAGATTAGCCTTTCTCAACCGGGGTTCCATTGAATCTTAGGGTTCCCTCAGGGGTTAGACAATTGAAGAGCTGTGCCAATTACTGTATTTATCGGCGTATAACACGTGCCGGCGTATAACACGCAGTTTAGGAGGGAATTTTAAGGAAAAAAACTTTTAGGAGGGAAATGTAAGGAAAAAAACTTTTAGGAGGGAAATTTAAGGAAAAAAAACGTACATTTAAATGCCCATCAATGCAGCCTTATCAGTGTCCATCTGAAGCCTTGTCAGTGTCATTTGCAGCCTTGCCATACAGCCTTTCAGTCATTGCAGCCTTGTCATGCAGCTTGTCCATCATTTCAGCCTTGTCATGCAGCCTGTCTGTCATTGCAGCCTTGTCATGCAGCCTGTCCGTCATTGCAGCCTTGTCATGCAGCCTGTCCGTCATGCAGCCTTGTGCATCGTTGTCCCCTCAGTGATAATGTGAGCTTTTATTTTTAAAAATTGTAGCTTTTGGCCGCTTTTGGCCGTACTCGGCGGCTTTTGGCCGCCTTTGGCCGTACTCAGCGGCTTTCGGCGGCTTTCGTCCTTTCTCTGTGGTTTTTGACCGCCAAGAAGGGCCAAAGGCGGCCGAAAGCCTCTGAGAAGGGCTGAAGGCGGCCCTTCGCCGCGAGAAGGGCCAAAGGCGGCTGAAAGCCACCCAGAGCCCAAAAATCGCTGAGAAATCGTGGAGGATCGGCGTATAACATGCACCCGTGATTTTCCCGATTTTAAGGGGAAAAAAGTGCGTGTTATACGCCGATTAAATACGGTATACTAATTAAAATAAGAAAAATAAAATAACCATAAACAAAAATTATCATATAAGAATTGGTTGAAATTTTCGACCAGTTCAACCACATCTATAAGTCCATATCCACTAACCATCAATTGCAGATAATGACAATATCATGGAAACATTTCATTTGTAAAAATGGGAAAATGTTGTTTATAGAAAGCAAAAAAGGTCCAAATAAAAGTCCTGATTAAAACACCACGGTGACTTCACATATACTTTGTAGGGTGAAGAAACATGGGTCAGTTTATATGCTCATTACGCTTCGCCATCTGGTAAGCGCATTACTATCCTGGTGGTTGGGCATGTTTCTTCACCCTACAAAGTATATGTGAAGTCACCGTGGTGTTTTAATCAGGACCATCTGGTAAATGCAATACTATCCTGGTGGTCAAGCATGTTTCTTCACCCTACAAAGTATATGTGAAGTCAACGTGGTGTTTTTTTTTTTCAAAAAGTATTTATTGAGAGATAAAAAGTTGCAACAGTTACAGACAAGATATTGTAGGGTCATCATCATAGATGAGGTACATAGAAGAAATAATCATACATTTAGCAGGATTTGATTAACCAAATCAAGACCGAACGATCAAGTTGGATAGACAGCATTGCAGCTAACAGGAAAGCAGTGCCAGCTACACAACGGAGTAACATTCTAAAATACTACTAACTGGATGGATCATATAATAGGAGTTAGTTGCAATAGCAATGTTAACATGGATATCAATATTTCTAGGGTAATATTGAACAGCAATAGCTGAAGGTGAGAGGGGAGAAGGGAGGAGAGGGGAGAAGGGAGGGGAGGGGAGAGGGAGGGGGGGTGAGTCCTTGGAAAGAAGTCCCTGGGAGAAGAAAATCCAAGAAGATGGACCATATAACCTGTAGGTTGCTGGTGATAGGTTAGTCCATAGATGGGGTGTTGGAGACCCCTAGGTCCATTTGGTGCGGTCAATTGCTGCTGGGGGATTGGGTTTTTAGCATGGATTCCCTGAGACTTAATATTTATTTCTAGGGTTTATCCATGGTACAAAAGGTTAAGAAACACCGATATTGGTGAACATCTATCTACACATTACCAAGACAGGGAAAGTGCCGGGCAGAAGGCGAGCAGGCCGGGGGCATACTGTCACACTGGCAGAATTTTTCACACTGCCAGCATTTGGCACACTGCCAGCATTGGGCACACTGGCAGCATTGGGCACACTGTCCCACTGGCAGAATTTGGCACACTGGCAGCATTGGGCAAACTGGCAGCATTGGGCACACTGGCAACATTTGCCACACTGGCAGCATTTGATGGGCACACTGACAGAATTTGGGACACTGGCAGCAGTGGCACAGTGGCTGCAATTGATGAGCACAGTCACTGCGTTTGATGGCACAATGGCAGCATTTGATGGCACTGTGGCAGCATTTGATGGGCACAGTCACAAAAAATAGTACATGTGGATTTTTTACCTGCAAAAAGATGTGCATTTATTATATTTTAATGAAGGTAAACTTTGGGGGCTGTTTTAGCCTCACATCATTCTAGAGGTCATATCACTAAGGTGGGATTGGAGTGTCACTGGATGAAGAATTTTGCACTACACAGTGTAGTGAGAGATATAGTGGTGGTTAGTCATACTCTTGAGTTTCATAATACCAGAGTTATGGACTAGTTTGCATTTGTTTGCTGATGAAAGCTGTTTTTGTTCAATATAGACTGTCTCTTTTACAAGCGGCTGGCAGTGATCCTGAGTTCCTATATCACACTTCATACTGAAAGTACAGCAGTGTGGCTGGCACTAAAAAAATAAGATGAAAAAGATAAAAAAAAATTGGGGGGGGGAGGGTTGCAAACAAACTGAAAAAAAATTGAAACAAAACCCATCAAACGCTGCCACTGTGCCATAAAATACAACCACTGTGCCATCAAAGACAGGCACTGTGCCATCAATTGCAGCCAGTGTGCCATCAAATGCGGCGACTGTGACATCAAACGCTGTGACTGAGCTCATTCTTACTGTTGACCAATGTGCTACACCAATAAAACAAATGAGGATTCTTTTAAACAATGAAAAAGCTAAAAATTCACAAACTCTCAAGGGGTTCCCTGCACCTCACTAAACTATTCAACCAACTTAAAATAGATGGCCAACTCTCCCCCAATACTGTAGTGCATACTGAGAAGTAAGTTTTGTTCCTCTCTGTCAGACGAGGTATGCTTCTTAATCACTTTGCTCATCGATGGTCTCAAGAAATTATTCAACTTTTATTAGATATGCATAAAGCATTTAACACAATTTCTTGGTCAACCTGAAGACTAGCTTTAAAATAATGTGGTTTTGAAGACAATTTCCTACACTGGAAATGTAGCAGTTTATGGTTCCCCCTCTGCAACAATAAAATACCAAGGATTTGACTCTACAACCTTTCCGATCCAAAAAGGAACATTACAAGGATGTCCATTATCACCCCTTCTGTTATACATCGCTTCACCACACTCTCTCTCCCGAATTGTTTGCCTCTTCTCTCTAGAGTTGCATCTTTACCAGGCTTCCATGTAAACCATACTAAATCTAATAACAGAAGCTAAGATTAAGACCATGGGGGCACGACTGTAAGGACGGAAGTTCAAAACTAACTTTAGAGAGTATTATCTAACAAAAATAATAGTGGATGGTTAAAACAGACTTTCAGGACAGTTAGTGACTAAATCAACAATAAAAAAGTTTACACATGATTAGGATAAATATTGGTCTATACATAAAAAGGTACAAAAATACATACTTTAACCCAAATGTTAAAAAAGAGAGCAGATGGAATAAACCAGTTGGTCTTTGATTGTCCATAAAGAGTATTCAAAACAAATGTAGAGAAAAATTGCTACCTATGGTGTAAATGTATTTTGAGACATAAAATATTTTATTTTTTTAAGCGTGAGGTGTTTTGGCAGTATGAATTCTTTTGCTGCATTTTCAGTGTGCACACTTTATAGCTACCTCTTTAAATTTGATGAGGGCTCAGTAAGTTTCTGTGCCTTTGTGTGTGATTACTTTTAATTACATTTTTGAAATATGATATTTTATCCCATTGTTGCTCTGTTTTCCCAAGTTTTTTTTTGAGTGGATACACAGAATAATATTTATACTGGTTATAATGTCTAAAGACATTGCATGTACAGTAAAAGAGGGGGCACAGTCATAATAAGAGGGGGTAAAGACATTTAATTGCCAATTCAGTTGGCTAGCAATTAAATATGTCCTTAACACGAGAGATGGATATGAAATAGTACATGATTGATGTTAGATGGATTTGTTAATTTCTAGTTTCTTCTTGGCAGAACGTGGCATTAAATGCTATTAGAACATTTTGTTCTTAGGATTTCAGATGACAAAAAGCAATTTCATTGTCAGATAAACATGTATTAAACAGTGGATGTTGTTCAAAAAAAATGTTTCATCCTAAATGTCCTCAGTGTGGTGAATATGATTCCCTGTGCACAATGCTTTCCTACATAGCTTTTAAACATCAGATATTTCTTTGCAAAAAGAGCAATTTTTGAGGTGCTTAGTCATTTGGTAAGTCTGTCATCTGTTACCTCAAAATAAAGTTTTATGTGTCCTATGTATTATAAAATCAATTGCCTATTTGATTTTTTCAGTGAACACTTTTACCCTTGAAGAGGACAATATAAATATAACTATGGATTTATTTACTGTACCATGCTAGTTTATTAGCCACATAAACACTAATGGCTATGAAAATGCAACTTATGTATCATGAAAATCATGAAAGGTGAATAGTAAGTTCCAGAAAGCATTAACAGGTTGACCCTGTGGACACTATTTAGTCCATCTGGACTAGGCCTCCTCCCGCATAGTCAGGGCTAACAACCAAGGGACTAGGCTACCTCTAGAATACACGGAGATGCCTGAAACTAGTAATGCAATCCGGAAGAGTTGAAAGTTGAGCACTTTCTCACTTAGGCTTTGGGTTTAAAAAATGACGGAGTCTTGTTTTTGCTTGAAAATTTTTTCCCTTTTTTTTGTGTGTGGTGGGTTTTCCTTTTTCTCTGAAAGTTCTCGTTCTACAGCTTGGTGCCTAGGCCTTAGCTTCTTTTGAATGGTTTATAAAGTGTTTATATTGTTAACCTCTCTAGCAAACCGATTAATGATAACTTGTCCATCTCCCTCCTCCCCCATCACTCAAATACACTATAGCCTACTATAGATGCTACTGACTGGTTTCAGATACCTTACTTACAGATGTCCTCTTGTTGAGGATTAGACATAATGCACTAAACCGGACCCCACCTCTGGTCACCTACATCGCTGCCACAGAGCAGTCCAAGGAAACAGTCACAGTTTGACTGCTTGTCGGTCACCTCCCACTAACCCCCAAAGGGAAATACCAACGCATACGCATATTGGTTGAATCCCAAACAGACCCACCATCGACTAGTGGCTGGTGGGTACTTTTCTTCATATACCTTACATTCTTAAGTCTTTCATTCCCTTTTCTCCTCTTACCTTACCCCCCCACCCCCTTTTCCCACTCCCCCTCCGTACCCCACGCACATACGCGTTCTCCTCTTCTAACCCACAGCACCCTACCATACCACGCTATACCACCTACAACTCCTGTGACATTCATTCACGGAAGTAGCTTTTTCAGACCTCTTCCATCCTAGACCAACGGTCAAGATGGCATATGCTTCTCTAGGGAAAAAGCCAACTCTTGTCTCACATAATGTGAATGGCCTGAATATTCCTGAGAAACGGTCTAGATTGTTAAGAGAACTTAAAAAAGTGCGTCCCTCTGTGGTATTTCTACAAGAAACCCATTTCAAGGACAAAAATATTCCTAAACTCACTGACAACATATACACCAAAGCTTATCACTCAACCAATCCCCTTGCCAAAACGAAAGGAGTGTCCATCCTACTGAACAAAGACGCACCCTTTGAACTAAAACACCAACTTATTGACCCTGAGGGACGATATTTGTTCCTGAAGGGCACCTGGGAGGAATCCCCTATAACACTTGCTAATGTGTACTTCCCGAACACCTCCCATGTGCCATTCTGTGGCAAAATAATCGAAGAACTTAAATGGTTTGCGGAGGGTTGTGTTCTTCTGGGCGGGGATTTCAATATACCTCTTTCACCCCTGAAGGACACCTCTTCTGGACACACCCATGTCAGTTACAGGCTCCTTAAACGAATGAAAACACTACTGCAATCATTGACTCTGGTGGATGCGTGGAGATCCATGCACCCATCGGAGAAGGACTTCACCTTTTACTCCGCACCTCACAAACGATACTCCAGAATTGACATGATCTTTGTCTCACAAAGAGACTTGGGTAACTTACTTGCAGCTGAGATTGGCATTATTGCTCTTTCTGACCACGCACCCACGGCTATCTCAGTTGAACTGGGTGCACACCGCAAACCCGCATTTAATTGGAGACTTAACCCTACACTCCTTACTGACCAGATAGTGAGAGATGACATTCAAAACACAATTAATACATACTTTCGCAATAACATTGACGCTGATACAAACCCACTAAACAATTGGGAAGCCCACAAGTCAGTGGTGAGGGGTGAACTGTTAAAATGGGGCGCCAGGAAGAAAAGGGAGAGAGAGGGTGAAATTACAAAACTTTCCCAACAAATTTCTAACTTGGAACTACAACATAAACAATCCCAATCTCGCCGGGTAGAAGAGCAACTGACTGAACGCAGAAAGGCACTACGCCTCCTGCTGGATCTCAAAATCAAAAGATCACTCTTTTTCAGGAAAAATATTTTTTATGAACATGGGGACAAAAGTGGGAAACAACTAGCTAAGGCTCTGAAGGAAGCAACATTATCTAGTCATATCCATGCTATAAAGGACAAAAAGGGGACACTGCAATACAAATCTAAAGAAATGGCAGACCTGTTCCACGATTACTATGCTAAACTATACAACCTACCGGCCCAACACAAACCGTCCCACATAACTCAGACAAAACAAGAAGCAATTAAAGACTTCCTGGAAAACAGTAACTTGCCTTCTCTGGCAAGTGACGAGGCAAACAAATTGGATGACCCTATAGCTATCTCAGAGATCTCAGACGCAATATTTGATCTAAAAACAGGTAAAAGCCCTGGACCGGATGGCTTCACGTCCCAATATTATAAGACTTACACAATTTCCCTTCTAAAACCTCTACAGGCGGCCTTTAACTTCCTAGCAAAACACAGAAACAACTCCAACTCATTCTTAATGGCACACATAGCTGTTATCCCGAAACCTAACAAAGACCACTCCGACTGCGCAAATTTTAGGCCCATATCACTCCTAAATGTTGATCTCAAGATCTTGGCCAAGATACTTGCCAATAGATTGAAACCCCTCTTGGCAAAGATCGTAGGCCCTGAGCAGGTAGGATTCATGCCAGGTAGGGAAGCCCGTGACAATACCACTAAGGCACTGAATCTTATCCACTTTGCTCAAACCTCCAAAACAGCCGGCATCCTGCTCTCCACTGATGCAGAGAAGGCTTTCGATAGGGTCTCCTGGGACTACATGATGGACACTTGTGCCCACATTGGATTAAAAGAGAACATGCTATCGTGGATCTCAGCCCTCTATCGAAATCCCCAGGCCCAAATTAAAGTAAATAACACACTCTCAGACCCCATCTCGATCCACAATGGAACACGCCAAGGATGCCCCCTATCACCACTTCTCTTTATTATCACTTTGGAACCCCTAATAAGAACAATCAACCTACACAGAGATATCCAGGGCTTCGTAGTAAACCATAGAGAATACAAAATAGCCGCATATGCGGATGACCTTTTACTCTTCATCACCAACCCACATATATCTTTACCAAATCTTCAAAAAGTGTTTCAAATCTTCGGGTTCATTTCTAATTTTAAAGTGAATCAGTCGAAATCTGAAGCACTCAACCTTACATTACCACCTGACCAATTTAAGAGGCTGAAAGACAACTACCCTTATAAATGGGAACAGACCACACTCAAATACCTGGGAATAAACTTAACTAACAGCCTTGACACTCTATACCACTACAACTTTAAACCTTTATTATCCACAATAACTAAAGACCTGCTGAGATGGAAACCAAAGAAATTCTCATGGTTTGGCAGAGCGTCCATCTTGAAGATGACGATACTGCCGAGACTATTGTACCTATTTAATGCTCTACCCATAAAAATTCCGGAAACCTTTTTTAGCACTCTCCTTAAAGCACAGAGGGCCTTCCTTTGGGCAGATAGAAAACCCAGAATCAGTTTCACTCTACTAACGCTTCCCAAAAGTGAAGGAGGCATGGGTCTTCCTGACTTCAAAAAATATTTTCAGGCTGCACACATCACCAGACTCATAGATTGGCACTGTCATGGCCCAAACAAAGACTGGGTCCAACTAGAAAGCAATCTAACCCTACATAAAACACTTTACTATCCATGGTCTATACACTCCAAGAAGGACAAACAGATAGGACACCCACTGATTGAAAACACAATCAATATCTGGCACAAAGTAGCGAGTCTTTACAAGATCGCATCCGTCCCGGGTCCGCTGACACCGCTCACCAATAATCCTGCTTTCCCACCGGGTATGCACCATAAACTACCACATGATCTCCTCATTCACCACTGTATAGCAAAATCGAAAATCAAAACATTTGAAGCTCTTAGCTCCGAGGTGGGTGAGGCATTTCCTGGTCTGTGGTTTTACATACAATTACGGGACTTTGTGGTGAACAGTAAGCACAAATCTAAATTTAGCCTCCCGTTGACACAGCTGGAATCTATATGCTTAAAAAGATCACCGGTAGCACACACCACGTCCCTTGCATACTCATGGCTAATAAGTACGCCACACGTAGATAATAATAACCACAAGAAGAAGTGGGAACTTGACCTTAAACTGAAAATTTCTGAAAAACAATGGGAAAAGGTGTGTATTTTGACACATAAATGCTCATTAAGCTCCAAATATCAAGAGATTTCCTATAAGGTCCTCACCCAGTGGTATTTGACACCGCAAAAGACCGGGAGATGGTCTCATCCAGCCTCGGATGATTGCTGGAGATGTAAAACTTGTGTAGGCTCCTTTATACATATCTGGTGGGAATGCCCTCCCATCCGCACCTACTGGGACGAAATTAGGACCTGGATAAAACATATAACAGAAACTAATCTCGAACTAGACGCAGCAGCGTGCCTGATTAATCTTGTCCCAATTACCTTGAGTCGCTACAAAAAATCACTCTCTCGACATTTACTTGTAGCTGCTAAAACACTCATACCCATCTATTGGAAAACCCCCAAAGTCCCAAGAGTTAGGGACTGGTTAAATAGAGTGCAATATATTTATAAAATGGAGGAAATAGTGGCAATGAAAAAAGAGAATAGCACTTCCTTTAACAAAACTTGGCAACCTTGGCTGGCTTTTACCCTCTCTTCAGATTACCAATCACTTATGAGCTGAACTTCCCTTCCCCATTATTCTCAGAAGAACAGGAAATAGAAAGGAGAAACAGAATGATTGAGCTATACATGCCTCTATTAGATGTACACTTACCTTAAGGAATCGAATCCCAGTGCGATGGTGCCCCTCCCCTCCCCCCCCTCGACTTCCATCCCCCTTTTACCTTGTACCCTCTTTCACCCTCCTTCTAATACACAATTTACCCAGTGGTATCTTTAGTTTTCACTTTAGCTATTGGATAATACTTTATCTTTTGTTCTAACTGTGTTATTTGGTTACAACACAAACGCTATCTATCTGTATCAATGTATGTATACATACCACTGTTGATGACATTTATAATTTTATGTTAATTGTAAACCTGACTATATTCTCAATAAAACCTTTGATTGTGAAAAAAAAAAAAAAAAAAGTAAGTTCCATCCAAAGACAATGATAGGACAAGATTTATGCTGTTCCGTAACATTTCTGGGTGGCTTGTTCCTTAAGTTCTACTGCATTAGCATGCAATGCTTAGACTTACTGCACCATAATATCCACCCCAACCATTTTCTGGATGCTACTCACCTCTGCAGTGTAGTCATACTGTGAAAGCACACCTGGTTTGAAGCAAATGTAAGTTTGAGTTTCGAATTTTCATAGAGTGCTTTCTACCTGTTTTATTGCTATGGATCTGCTAATGGTTATAATGTTGACCTACCCTGAAACTTGCTTTTGCTTGCTGTCTACCCTGACCTTTCACTTTTTTTCTGGCGTGGCTACATTTGTCTTTCCCCAAGAACTGATTGCATTGATTAAGGAAGAAAGTGTATTACTGCGCTGCCTTTAGTAGCAGGGATAAAAATCCTAGTTCAATGATGGCGAACCTTGGCACCCCAGATGTTTTGATTTGCCATGATGCTCAACTACACTGCAGAGTGCATGAGCATTATGGGAAATGTAGTTCCAAAATATCTGGGGTGCCAAGGTTTGTCATCACTGTCCTAGTTGCAGCAAACAACAGATAGGTCAACCAAAACCCAAATAGTGAATAGGATAAAAATCAATACTTTTTGTTGTGCTCTAGGTATTGGCTAAGTGAATATACAATAAAACACATATGGGATAAAATCCTAGGTAATAATAACAAAGTGCTAAGGGGTAGCCAATAAATTAATAAATATTATGTGCAAGTGCTAAAAGTGACAATAGTGAAATAACTTTGTGAAAACTAAAGTTACAATGATGGAAAAAATACATAGATAATTCTTCAGAAAAAGAATAAAGTGCAACTAGTATAAAGAAAGTTCATATAAGGGTGAATTAGAGTAGCGACATGCTCCTCCAAATAAAACTTTGTGCAGTTCCAAAAGAAATCATTGGAGACTTGGTGATAGAGTTCTTCAGTGTAATTACACCTCTGTGCAAGGTGGTCCCTTACCTTACCACCGTAAGGTAACGGTGAGAGAAGATGTAAAGGTGATGGAGATAGTCCAGGTTCCTGCCATGGGCCAGTAGATGTTTTCCTTTGTATAACTCAGCAGTAGGTATAAGAAAAGGAGGGGGAAGCTCCAGGTCCATTATGGTGTATAGGAAAGAGAAAAAATGGAGGTCCAGATTGTGAAGTATATTGTGACAGGGCTGGGCTCAGCCCTTCCTTCTCTGAGCTGACCGCTCAGCTGTTGGCTAATTGCCAGCTCCTATCTCTCAACAGGGACTCACCTGTTGATGATATCCTGCTTGTCAATCCTGCCGACTTAAGCCGTCCAGCCCAGATGATCTCTGCCTTCGCCTTGGTCACATCTCTAGAGACGCTCTCCTGTGTTCCTGTTATAGACTTGCTTGGCTGACATTCCTTCTGGCTTCAGATCCTGCTTGCTGTTCTACTACGCTCATCTCTGGCTCCTTGATGTTTTGGCTTGGCTGACTTACCGTTTTGGTTCCTGAACTCTGGCTATGTTTTCAGTACGTTTACTCTGTTTTCCTTTTTATATTATTATTAAACAAGTGAGATTTAACTGTACTTCTGCCTCAGTCTGATTCATGGTTTCTGACACAAGGTGTGTTTTATTAAAAAAAGAGCTGAATGTACTCACATTGTGTCACATATAGTGAGTTTGTCACATATAGCGCATAGGTGCACAGGGGACACCGGAAGTGATATCAGTGATATTATAAAACATAATAGCATAGTTCTGCATAAGCATAAATAGCAAAACACAATTTTGGGTATTTTGACACTAGTAGGCAGGTTATGTATATAGCAAGGGCAATTGTTATTGGAAGATATTAGAAAAGCTGGATATTAAGGGAGAAAGATAGATGGAGGGGAATTATAAAAATACAGAAAAGTAGCCATAAAGTCAGGAGGACCTTGAGCCAGCTTGAATCCACATGGATTTTTATATTAAATACTTATGCACCTCAGGGATGATATTGAAATTGACCTAATTGCTTTATTAATGATTTTTTATATATATACAGAATATGCACTTTTTCCCACTATTGGGTTACATTCCACTATATAGTTGTTTTGTATATTGAATTTCATCATAATTGTTTTATTAATGATTTTTTATTAATGATTTTTTTAATATATACAGTATATGCATTTTATCCAACTACTGGGCTACATTTTGCTACATATCATTTTCTGTAATTTTACAACCCTCCCCCCCATCTATCTGTCTCCCTTAATGATATCACTTCCAGTGTCCTCTGTGCACCTATGCGCTATATGTAACATTTTTTTTTCTGGTACTCGGGGTGATTAAGACTCCTATTGATAGTACCATACTGTTACTATACAATTATGTTTGTCAGGATCCCACTAGAATATATTACTTATACTGGAATTGGGCATCAATTGTTTTCTAATAACTATTACAATCAAGTTAAACCAGAAGACCACAAGATAATGGCTGCGGTTACAGATCGCACCCTATATCTACAAAAAATGTCCGCCACACTATTTACTTACATAGGACTTCAAGAAAATGGCCGCTTACTATAACTACTAGCTGTCCTATATTTTTTATTTTTATCTGAGGGTTTTATATAAGGTTTTTATCAATCATGTTATGACTTTATCTACAGTGGTGTGAAAAAGTGTTTGCCCCCTTCCTCATTTCCTGTTCCTTTGCATGTTTGTCACACTTAAGTGTTTCGGAACATCAAACCAATTTAAACAATAGTCAAGGACAACACAAGTAAACACAAAATGCAATTTGTAAATGAAGGTGTTTATTATTAAAGGTGAAAAAAATCCAAACCATCATGGCCCTGTGTGAAAAAGTGATTGCCCCCTAAACCTAATAACTGGTTGGGCCACCCTTAGCAGCAACAACTGCAACCAAGCGTTTGCGATAACGTGCAATGAGGCGTTTACAGCGTCCTGGAGGAATTTTGGCCCACTCATCTTTGCAGAATTGTCCTAATTCAGTTACATTAGAGGGTTTTCGAGCATGAACGGCCTTTTTAAGGTCATACCACAACATCTCAATAGGATTCGGGTCAGGACTTTGGCTAGGCCACTCCAAAGTCTTCATTTTGTTTTTCTTCAGCCATTCGGTGGTGGACTTGCTGGTGTGTTTAGGATCATTGTCCTGCTGCAGAACCCAAGTTCGTTTCAGCTTGAGTACACGAACAGATGGTCGGACATTCTCCTTCAGGATCTCTTGGTAGACAGCAGAATTCATAGTTCCTTTTATCACGGCAAGTCTTCCAGGTCCTGAAGCAGCAAAACAGCCCCAGACCATCACACTACCACCACCATATTTTACTGTTGGTATAATGTTCTTTTTATGAAATGCAGTGTTCCTTCCACGCCAGATATACTTGGACACACACCTTCCAAAGAGTTCCACTTTTGTCTCATCGGTCCACAGAATGTTGTCCCAAAAGTCTTGGGGATCATCAAGATGTGTTGTGGAGAAATTGAGACGAGCTTTGATGTTCTTTTTGCTCAGCAGTGGTTTTCTCCTTGGAACTCTGCCATGCAGGCCATTTTTGCCCAGTCTTTTCCTGATGGTGGAGGCATGAACGCTGACCTTAACTGAGGCAAGGGAGGCCTGCAGTTCCTTGGACATTGTTGTGGGGTCTTTTGTGACCTCTTGGATGAGTCGTCGCTGCGCTCTTGGGGTAATTTTGGGCGGCCGGCCACTCCTGGGAAGGTTCACCACTGTTCCATGTCTTCACCATTTGTGGATAATGGCTCTCACTGTGGTTTGCTGGATTCCCAAAGCTTTGGAAATGGCTTTATAACCCTTTCCAGACTGATAGATCTCAATTACTTTCTTTCTCAATTGTTCCTGATTTTCTTTGGGTCTCGGCATGATGTGTAGCTTTTAAGGATCTTCTGGTGGACCTTACTGTGTCAAGCAGCTCCTATTTAAGTGATGCCTTGATTGTGAACAGGTGTGGCAATAATCAGGCCTGGGTGTGGCTAGAGAAATTGAACTCAGGTGTGGACAACCACAGTTATAGTATGTTTTAACAAGGGGGGCAATCACTTTTTCACACAGGGCCATGATGGTTTGGATTTTCTTTCACCTTTAATAATAAACACCTTCATTTACAAATTGCATTTTGTGTTTACTTGTGTTGTCCTTGACTATTGTTTAAATTGGTTTGATGTTCCGAAACACTTAAGTGTGACAAACATGCAAAGGAACAGGAAATGAGGGAGGGGGCAAACACTTTTTCACACCACTGTATAGTGTTTTGAGAATCATATTGGCCATAAGAAGTAATTTGAACCAGTGGGATATGACCGGGGATGACCGAGGATATGACCGTGTGAACCGCTGCCTATATCCACTGGAAAATGGCTGCTATACCATCTTTAAACCACTTATTTGCAGCCAAAGAACCAGGCCCCTTTTTGCGATTCGGCACTGCGTCGCTTTAACTGACAATTGCTCGGTCATGCAAAGTGGTTCCCAAACAAAATTGGCGTCCTTTTTTTTACCACAAATATTTTCTTTGGTGGTATTTGATCACCTCTTCAGTTTTTATTTTTTGCGCTATAAACAAAAATAGAGCTCCAATTTTGAAAAAAAAATCAATATTTTTTACTTTTTGACATAATTAATATCCGCAAAAAATATATAAAAAACATTTTTTTCCTCAGTTTAGGCCAATACGTATCGTTCTACATATTTTTGGTAAAAAAAAAATCGCAATTAGCGATTATTGATTGGTTTGCGCAAAAGTTACGACAGCTACATTAGGAAGCACGGGGAGAGGCTTGTTTAAACTTACCTCTGCTCGTTCTTTAGCTATGTGACCCGAGCGCGGGACACCAGCGGTGATCGGGTCCCGCAGCCACGGTAACGGAGCTCAGGACCAGGTCGCGGGCACGCCACCGGTGGTGCATTCGCGTCCCACAGCTGGGAACTTAAAGAGCAATGTACCTGTACGTTGATGTGCCCAGCCGTACCATTCTGCCGACGTAAATGTGCAGGAGGCGGTCCTTAAACGTATAAGCTATTTAAGGACACTTCCAATGCCTTTTATCCTAATCTTTTATCCCTGATGAAGTCAAGTGATCTTAACTAAACATGTCAGAACAGATAGGCACCAGAAGTGACATTAGGTTGCGAGCTCACCGCTCGTGGTGCTGTGCTTTGTTTGTTTACTTTTTAATGTGAGTAGATTCAGCTCTTTTTTAAATAAAACATACCTAGTCACAATACACTTCACGATCTGGACCTCCATTTATTCTCTCTCTTATAAACCATATTGGACCTGGAGCTTCCCCCTCCTTTTCTTATACCTACTGCTGAGTTATACAAAGAAAAACATCTACTGGCCTATGGCAGGAACCTGGACTATCTCCATCACCTTTACATTTTCTCACGCCGTTACCTTATGGCGGTAAGGTAAGGGACCCCTTGCACAGAGGTGTAATTACATTGAAGAACTCTATTACCAATTCACAAAGTCACACATCATTTATTTTGGATCTGCACAAAGTGTTATTTGGAGCAGTATGTTGCTACTCTAGTTCACCCTTATATGGACTTTCTTTATACTAGTAGCACTTCATTATTTTTCTGAATAATTACCTATGTGTTTTTTTTCCCATCATTGTAACATTAGTTTACACAAAGTTCTTTCACTATTGTCACTTTTAGCCTTGCACTTTATATTTATTAATATATTGGCTACCCCTTAGCATGGTGTGATTATTATGTAAGATTTTATCCCATATGTGTTTTATTGTATATTCACTTAGCCAATACCTAGAGCTCAACAACACTTATTGATTTTTATCTAATTGCATTGATTGACATTGAAGCTTGTTTTAACTCCATTTCCTGGTGCATCATGGCAGCATACATATGAGGTTGTGACTCCGCCCCCACAACCTGATAGGACTGGTTAACTATAAATCAAAGGCAGACCTGGCTCACAGCATTCTCCTTTTTTTCCCCTTACCTGATCAGGACTGAAATCATGAGGTATCCCTTATGCCGCGTACACACGGGCGGACTGTATGGCCTACTTAGTCCGTCGAAACACATTTCAGCGGATAGTCCGCTCGTGTGTGGGCTTCAGCGGACTTTTTCAGCGTGCAGTCTGGCGTACTAAGTATTTCGGATTTTTCTAAATTCTGTCCGTCATACTTTGGTTTCAGTGGACAATCCGCTCGTCAGTAGGCTAGTTCGACGGACTAAGAATGGCGCATGCTCAGAAAGGATTTACACGGCGGAAGGGTGCATTGCTGTGTATTGGACTTCCTATTTCTAGTCCCGTCGTACGTGCTGTACACGTCATCGCGCAAGCTTTCGACGGACTGTTTGTGCATCCGTGTGTGGTCAAGTCCGTTCATTCGAAAGTATGACGGACTGTCCGTCGGATTGTATGACGGACTAAGTAGGCCATACAGTCCGCCCCTGTGTACGCGGCTTAACTCTTTGTCGCCAGGTTCAGCCTCTCCTGGGTGGAAGTCCTTCCTGTAAGTCTCTAAATTAACCTATGTGGTTGAAGCCCCATTCTGGTGGTCTGGGGGGCATATTTCAGCCTTTTCTGCGTGGAAGTATTTCCTCTACAGTCTCTAAATTAGCTATATGGTTGAAGCCCCATTCTGGTGCTGCAGGCTTCTCAAAGAAAGCTTTAAACAAGCTTTGACATAAGTGACAGCATTTCCTTTTGCTTTTCCATATGCTTTTTACTCTTTGTTATGGGCATTTGCCATTCCCAAGATGGCTGCAGCAATGCAAGTACACTTTGAGATTTAGAGGCAGGAAGTGATGCGACCTCTCTGTTTCCTGGCTAGAGCTTTTCCAGGATAGTGATCTGAACATGCTCAGGCACTAATATCCCTAGGGATGAGCTCAGGCGTGTTTGCATGCTCCACGTGCAGAGACCCCCAGGAAGTCGGCGCAGAGCTGTGCTAATCACAGGCAGTGAGACATTGCCCGATCTCTGTAGCCACGCATCGGGGCAATGTCTCACTGCCTGTGATTAGCGCAGCGCTGTGCCGACTTCCTGGCGGTCTCTGCACGTGGAGCATTCGAACACGCCTGAGCTCATCCTTAATCATCACTAATGGCAAGTGTGAGTTCTAAATGGTTTTATGGCATTTTTGGGCAACAAATGGTAGAGCTCTCTACTCATGCATGCTGGATGGTTATGTGGTCATTGTTTGCAGGTATGTTTTTCCCTTTTTATGGCATTCACCTGTGTTTTTCTTATCTCCTTCTCAGTGTTGCTCTAGCATCATTGTGTTCTTTATGGCATTCACCTGGGCTCTTCCTATCCCCTTTTCAATGCTTGCTCTGAGATCACTGTGTTGGGCTCAGTTTCCACTAGTGCGACTTGTCACTGCAAAGTCGCATGACAAGCCGTACCCCATGATTTCCAATGAGTACCATTCATATCTGTGTACATAGACCCTAAGAATACACAGGCATTGCTTCAAGTCGCATCAAATTTGCTGCAAAATCATGCGACTTTCAGGTCGCAATAGTGGAGACATAGCATTATGCTGTTTTTCATTTCAGTCTGCTGTTTTTCTCTGTTTCTATGGGAAATGCTGTCCATTCAGACCACCCCTTGCTTTTAAGGTATAGGGATTAGGTAAGCAGTGAAGACTGAGAAAAAGAGAGCCAATATCTATAGTCCTGTAAGGACTGCAAGATGGAGGGAGCCTTCTGACGGTCAAGACAAGTCTCCATCTAAGAACAGACATCCAGGCAATGTTAATTTAAGCTCATCATCTCACCCCTCATTATCATTGCTTCCCGTTTACAAACATCACAAGTTACCAACACTAATAGTTGCTGCATTTGTTGTGGAAAGTAATTGCCTGCCAAGCTAGTATGTCAAATTTGCCTGGAACAAGCACTATACAGCCCTGCAAGGACCTCAAGATGAAAGGAGCCTGCTAAAAGCCAGAGCAGTCACCATTCAAGCGCAGACATACAGGCAGCATTGATCAATGTCGTCATCTCGCCTCTCATTTTGTTTGCTCCCCATTTACAAACACCACAGATTACCAGCCCTAATGGTTGCTGCATTTGTGGTGGAAAGTCATTGCTTGACATGCGTGAATTGCATGAATTGCCTAGCACTTACAACCAGAGCCAGTAGGTGGTGTCCAAATAGGAAAGCTTACCATGAGAAGAAAGCGTTAAAGGGGCCACAAGCTTTGAAGATTGCCAATAGAGACTTTTAGGCAAGGGCAGCTAAGGACTCAATTGCCTGGGTTGAAGTGGAAGAAACTCTCCACAAGGTTAGAAGGTACTACTTCCCTTCACTGAACAACTGGAAGAGTTAATCCAGGAAGATTTGAAGGAGGTAGAGAAAAATGCCCTTATAAACAGGCTGTCAAAACTGTATAACCTGAAAAAGCTAGACCTCAACCTGCTGCAGTCTCCTCCGATGATGGATGCATCATGAATGTATCTGGCAAGACATGTCACATTCAAGGAGGCTCTGGTTCGAAAATTAGATCTAGATCTGAAGTGCTCCTACATACTGTAGCATCTGCAGGTTCTGGCACACCAACAATAACCAGTCCACATGCTGAGTGAGTCTAATGGGAGTGGTTTCATAATTATTAATCAGCTGCTGCACTTGCAGGACTCTAAAGAAAAGTGGCAGGGTCTGCATCCCTTTAGAAGTGATTGCCTATTGGGAGTATCTTATCAAAAATAAAAATGTTATTGCAGTGAATGCTTCTGGGAAAATCAGTGAACCAGTCATACAAGCAGGAAGTTATGTTTCAGGGGGGTGTTCTGTACACATTCTGTATACAGAGCACCTCCAGATAGTCATGTTTCTTTGCATTTTACATAAAATTGCAGCTCTGCAGTTTAAAAAAATAAATAAAATAAAATAAAGATAACGTAGAGTAACCCTTTAAATAAGACTGTTTGGAAGAAGTGAAGAGATGAGGTGGTAACAGCTTTGTAAGAGCTGGAATTGGCGGCATACTCTGTGGTGGATGTGTCAGAAGTCAATTGATGTTTTTCAAGAGCGGTGTTCCCCGTGGTCATGGCAAGGAGTGCATTATGACTGAATCCATGGTTGGTAGATCCCACAAAAAAAAAAAAAATGGTGCAAGACACCAGAACACAGATCCAATCTATTTGGGAGTAGACAGAATACAGCCATCTCAAGGGTGACCATTAGCAGGTCAGGGTGGATATCATCTGACAAAAAATAGAAAATTCAAAAAGGTCCAGCATACAGGTGGCGCTCCCAAGTAGATACCAGGAGGCAAAATCCTAAGGACCGGGAAAAAGATTAGTATACTAACTGGAGAAGTACCCAATCTTCATTATTGAAGCCTTAAAGATCTAAGGCTTCTGTCTTAGGAGAACAGTGGTCCTTTTTAAGGGTGCACTAATCCAGGGGGTGCCTGTGCGAAGCTTAGCGCTCACACTTGGAGGGAAAACCTTCAGGATCAGTGGGCCATATCAGCTATATTGGTGTGATATTGGTGGTAGTTTAAGAGAGGTCCGCCTTTCTGGTACAATAATTTTTTTGAAAAAGTATAACATGACAAACTCACCCATGCAGGGGCATAATTCAATTAGCATAATGATCATATAACATTGACAGGTGGGAAGTCCACCTTTCAATCTCTTCCAGTCAGCCAGGCTACCAGAGTTGATGGAAAAGTAAAAAATTTGGGTGCAGTTTGTAGCTGGATAAAAACAAAACAAAAAAAAGTGCAATCGTGAAGGTTTTAGTTACCCAGAGGAGATGAGGATTCGGTTCACCCCTGTTCCCAGCAAAAGCTAAAAAATAAAAACCAGGTAATTTGTGCCCAGTGCTAAAGTTAAAGAAAATAAATAAATACATTTTGACAAGCAGCACAGGAAGTTAGAGTCGTGCAAGATGGAAAGCCTCCAATCACTTATAGTATTTATAAATCTGGGAGACTGGATTCTCTTGTAGTTTTATCAGACACCTACTTGTCCCAATTCATACTCAATTCCCCTACCAGTTTGAGTCCCTCCCCTTCGATCTGTACATCTCCCCCAGGGCATTCACAAAGGTCTAATACCGCGTACACGCGACTGGACTTTCCGGCAGAAAAGGTCAGACGGAATAATTTCATCAGATATTCAGTTCATGTGTGGGCTTCATCTGACTTTTTTTTTTTCAAAAATTCTGACGGACCTAGAAATAGAATATGTTTTAAATCTTTCAAACGGAATTGATTCCTATCGTGAAAACCATTTGTTTGTATGCTATTCCGACGGACCAAATACAACTCAAGGGCATTGATTGGCTAGTGGCTATTGAACTTCCTTTTCTAGTCCTGTCGTACGCCACCACGTTCTAAACAAACGGACTTTGGTGTGATCCTGTGTAGGCAAGTCCGTTTCAGCAGAACTCCATCGGAACTCTGTCGGAAAGACCGTCAGAATTTATTCTGATGGAAAGTCTGGACGCATTACCGTCTGCAGTAGCAATGGCAAATATTCACTAGAACTTCCACAAGGGAATTTCTGTCCTCTGATAGAGAAAAACAAAGGTGCATTAGGAGTGAAATCTCTTCCAGCAGAACAGTGCCGGAGTATCCTTGGTTCTTCGTAACTGACCAATTGTTTTCATATGGAACATTATCACATCAGACCCCAGCTAGAAAGGTTGGGGGACTCATTTCAAAGAGCAGGCTGCTTAAGGTCATGGGATGTTAAGCTTATGAGGAATAGTATTGAATTTTCTTGAACAGAGTAGTGTTCAAAGCACTTCTGTCATTAACTCCTTTTAGCACGAGGAGCAAGATTTGTACTGTGCCTAGACAGCAGTGGAAGGGTAGAATTTTTAGGCTGTCAGTGGAGCATCCTGTATCAATAATTGCAAATATAAAATTTTGGCTTAGGAGGCTCTAGTGTCTATCATTCCTACTCTTAAGCATTGAATCACCACTGCTGCTTCCAACGATGACGGATTCGCTCTCCCATGGACAGTTTTGCCATCCAGCTCCAAGAGACTAGTTTTAATGGCATGCAAGTTGGGAGGCAGTGGCTACCAAGTCAAGCATGCTCAGTGCAGGTAGTGCCTACCTTGTGTCAAACCGGGGAGGTCTTCATGAATAAGATTTACCAAAGAATATGGGAAAAGTATGCAGATCTCACACAGCAAAAGCCTGGAGTCCTTTATCACCTAAACCAGCCAAGGTTCTACAGTTCTTACAACTGGGACTGAACAGGGGCCTAGATTCAAATATGTTTAAAATTCAAAGTTCAGCCTTGTCTGCACTTGCAAGGTTTTAAGGAGTCCTTAACCCTTTACTGATGCAATTCTTAAAAGGCTTGTATGAAGTTATAGACCTCCCAGAAAACCATTGTTCCCTATGTGGAACTTGCTTATGGTTCTCATTTCTATCAAGGCCTCATTTCTATCCTACAGAATTGACTACACTCTGCAAACCCTAAAGACCTTATTTCTGGTTGTTACAACCTCTGTGAAAAGATGTCAAAACTGCAGGCTTTGTACTGAAAAAGCCTCATTTAACATTCTACCTAGACAGAATAATCCTAAAACTCCAGACTGGTTTTATCCATGGAGTGTCTTTCTCCTTCCAATTTAACCAGGAAGTCAATTTGCCGTCTTTCTTGGTTGAGTAAGAGAACCACATCCCCTGGATGTTGAGCTAATGCTGGTGACCTGCTTGGCAGCTACTTCATTCAGAAAACCTGAAATATGTTCTTGGTTCCAGCGTGGCTTAAGGCAGGGTCAGTCGGCATCAACACGTTCAGTCCCCTCCTAGATTGTTAAGACAATTAAAAGAGCCTACTCTGTGGACAGCTCAGCGCTGAGTGTCTCCTGAGTTTATTTGCAAGTCAGCAATATGGTCCTCCCAGACGACCTTCATTACACTTTAATAGGTGAACCTGGCTCGTGACAGTAACATTTGGAAAATTCATGGTGCATACTTGCGCTTCTGATGATTACAACATTTTTCTTGCACCCTCCCGTATTCCCCATATGTACAGTGGTGTGAAAAAGTGTTTGCCCCCTTCCTCATTTCCTGTTCCTTTGCATGTTTGTCACACTTAAGTGTTTCGGAACATCAAACCAATTTAAACAATAGTCAAGGACAACACAAATAAACACAAAACGCAATTTGTAAATGAAGGTGTTTATTATTAAAGGTGAAAAAAAATCCAAACCATCATGGCCCTGTGTGAAAAAGTGATTGCCCCCCCTTGTTAAAACATACTATAACTGTGGTTGTCCACACCTGAGTTCAATTTCTCTAGCCACACCCAGGCCTGATTATTGCCACACCTGTTCACAATCAAGGCATCACTTAAATAGGAGCTGCTTGACACAGTAAGGTCCACCAGAAGATCCTTAAAAGCTACACATCATGCCGAGACCCAAAGAAATTCAGGAACAATTGAGAAAGAAAGTAATTGAGATCTATCAGTCTGGAAAGGGTTATAAAGCCATTTCCAAAGCTTTGGGAATCCAGCGAACCACAGTGAGAGCCATTATCCACAAATGGCGAAGACATGGAACAGTGGTGAACCTTCCCAGGAGTTGCCGGCCGCCCAAAATTACCCCAAGAGCGCAGCGACGACTCATCCAAGAGGTCACAAAAGACCCCACAACAACGTCCAAGGAACTGCAGGCCTCACTTGCCTCAGTTAAGGTCAGCGTTCATGCCTCCACCATCAGGAAAAGACTGGGCAAAAATGGCCTGCATGGCAGAGTTCCAAGGAGAAAACCACTGCTGAGCAAAAAGAACATCAAAGCTCGTCTCAATTTCTCCACAACACATCTTGATGATCCCCAAGACTTTTGGGACAACATTCTGTGGACCGATGAGACAAAAGTGGAACTCTTTGGAAGGTGTGTGTCCAAGTATATCTGGCGTAGAAGGAACACTGCATTTCATAAAAAGAACATTATACCAACAGTAAAATATGGTGGTGGTAGTGTGATGGTCTGGGGCTGTTTTGCTGCCTCAGGACCTGGAAGACTTGCCGTGATAAAAGGAACTATGAATTCTGCTGTCTACCAAGAGATCCTGAGGCCGCGTACACACGGGCGGACTGTTCGCCCAACCTTGTCCGCTGAACAGTGTTTGGGCGGACAGTCCGCTCGTGTGTGGGCTTTCAGCGGACAGTTTCAGCGGACAGTTGGACGGACAAAGTCTTTCGGAAATTCCGAAAAACTGTCCGCTGAAACTGTGTTTGAGCGAACAGTCCGCCCGTGTGTGGGCTTGTCCGCTGTACTTTCGAAATGAGCGGACTGTTCCCGCTCGGAAAGTCCGCCCATTTCGAGCGCGTGTACAGGTAGGCGGGGCCCGCGAAGGAGACGTCGCGGGCTCCGCCGCCTGGAATGGGCTTAAAGGGGAACCCCAACGCCGAAAAAATCGGCGTGGGGGTTCCCCCCAAGTCCAGACCAGACCCTTGTCCGAGCACGCTACCCGGCCGGCCAGGAAAGGGGGGCGAGCGAGCGCGCCCCCCCTCCTGAGCCGTACCAGGCCGCGTGCCCTCAACATGGGGGGTGCCTTGGGGAAGGGGGGGCCGCGCGGCCCCCCCACCCCAAAGCACCTTGTCCCCATGTTGATGAGGACAAGGGCCTCTTCCCGACAACCCTGGCCGTTGGTTGTCGGGGTCTGCGGGCGGGGGGCTTATCGGAATCCGGGAGCCCCCTTTAAGAAGGGGGCCCCCGGATACCGGCCCCCCACCCTATGTGAATGAGTATGGGGTACAATGTACCCCTACCCATTCACCTGTGAAATAAAGTACAAAAAAAAACACAACACATGGAAAAAGTATTTTATTGCACAGCTCCGGGGGTCTTCCGTCTTCGGGGGTCTTCTCGCCGGACTCCTCCGCTATGTGTGTGTAGCTCTTTTACTAGCGGAGGAGTCCGGCTTTCTTCCTCCCCGCCGCCGGCCTCTTCTCCCGACTTCGGGGGTCTTGTCCCCTCTTCGGTTCTTCTGCCGGGCCACCGCGCCTGGTCCGGTGGCCCGGTCTTCTGTCGCCGTCTTCCGTTCTTCTGTCGCCGCCTTCGGTTCTTCTGCCGGGCCACCGCGCCTTCTTGTAGCTCTTTTACAGGCGGTGGCCCGGTCTTCTGTCGCCGTCGCTGTCGTCGTCGTCGCCGCCGCCGCCGCCGCCTTCCGTTCTTGTTGTTCTTCTTGTTCTTCTTCTTGTTCTTCTCCTGGAGATGTTGACTCGACGATCTCTCCGGCCGGAATGCCAGAGCCGCGCTGTGCGGTCACTTATATAGTGACAATGGGGCGGTGTCACATGGTATATGTCACATGGGTTGGTCACATGGTGACCCCGCCCCCTTACGATGTCATAGTCCCCATGTGACATCAACCCATGTGACCAACCCATGTGACATATACCATGTGACACCGCCCCATTGTCACTATATAAGTGGCAGCGGAGCGTGTCCCTGGCATTCCGGCCGGAGAGCTCGTCGAGTCAACATCTCCAGGAGAAGAAGAAGAAGAACAAGAAGAAGAACAAGAACGGAAGGCGGCGGCGGCGGCGGCGGCGACGACGACGACAGCGGCGGCGACAGAAGACCGGGCCACCGCCTGTAAAAGAGCTACAAGAAGGCGCGGTGGCCCGGCAGAAGAACCGAAGGCGGCGACAGAAGAACGGAAGACGGCGACAGAAGACCGGGCCACCGGACCAGGCGCGGTGGCCCGGCAGAAGAACCGAAGAGGGGGACAAGACCCCCGAAGTCGGGAGAAGAGGCCGGCGGC
Organism: Lithobates pipiens; assembly: GCF_037356315.1. Lineage (NCBI taxonomy): Eukaryota > Metazoa > Chordata > Amphibia > Anura > Ranidae > Lithobates > Lithobates pipiens. Next base: position 186,908,259 of record NW_027507785.1, on the reverse strand, counting down.
GGGGAGGAAGAAAGCCGGACTCCTCCGCTAGTAAAAGAGCTACACACACATAGCGGAGGAGTCCGGCGAGAAGACCCCCGAAGACGGAAGACCCCCGGAGCTGTGCAATAAAATACTTTTTCAATTTGTGTTGTGTTTTTTTTTGTACTTTATTTCACAGGTGAATGGGTAGGGGTACATTGTACCCCATACTCATTCACATAGGGTGGGGGGCCGGTATCCGGGGGCCCCCTTCTTAAAGGGGGCTCCCGGATTCCGATAAGCCCCCCGCCCGCAGACCCCGACAACCAACGGCCAGGGTTGTCGGGAAGAGGCCCTTGTCCTCATCAACATGGGGACAAGGTGCTTTGGGGTGGGGGGGCCGCGCGGCCCCCCCTTCCCCAAGGCACCCCCCATGTTGAGGGCACGCGGCCTGGTACGGCTCAGGAGGGGGGGCGCGCTCGCTCGCCCCCCTTTCCTGGCCGGCCGGGTAGCGTGCTCGGACAAGGGTCTGGTCTGGACTTGGGGGGAACCCCCACGCCGATTTTTTGCGGCGTTGGGGTTCCCCTTTAAGCCCATTCCAGGCGGCGGAGCCCGCGACGTCTCCTTCGCGGGCCCCGCCTACCTGTACACGCGCTCGAAATGGGCAGATTTGCCTCCTCCTTACGTGGGCGAGTCCGTTCATTTCAAAAGTTGAGCAAACTGTTTGCCCAACCTTGTTCGTCAAACAGTCCGCTCGTGTGTGGGCAAGTCCGCTCATGCAAATTTTGAGCGGACTGTTTGCCGAAACTGTTTGACGAACAAGGTTGGGCAAACAGTCCGCGCGTGTGTACGCGGCCTGAAGGAGAATGTCCGACCATCTGTTCGTGTACTCAAGCTGAAACGAACTTGGGTTCTGCAGCAGGACAATGATCCTAAACACACCAGCAAGTCCACCACGAATGGCTGAAGAAAAACAAAGACTGAACTTTGGAGTGGCCTAGCCAAAGTCCTGACCTGAATCCTATTGAGATGTTGTGGTATGACCTTAAAAAGGCGGTTCATGCTCGAAAACCCTCTAATGTAACTGAATTAGGACAATTCTGCAAAGATGAGTGGGCCAAAATTCCTCCAGGACGCTGTAAAAGCCTCATTTCACGTTATCGCAAACGCTTGGTTGCAGTTGTTGCTGCTAAGGGTGGCCCAACCAGTTATTAGGTTTAGGGGGCAATCACTTTTTCACACAGGGCCATGATGGTTTGGATTTTTTTTCACCTTTAATAATAAACACCTTAATTTACAAATTGCATTTTGTGTTTACTTGTGTTGTCCTTGACTATTGTTTAAATTGGTTTGATGTTCCGAAACACTTAAGTGTGACAAACATGCAAATGAACAGGAAATGAGGAAGGGGGCAAACACTTTTTCACACCACTGTATGCTGCCATGATGCACCAGGAAAATGGAAAATTGTATACTCACCTTTCCGTAACTTTCTTTTCCTGGTGCCTCTTCATGGCAGCATACAGATGCCCACCCAAATGGTGAGAGTTACAGAGAATGCTGTGAGCCGGGTCTGTCTTTGATTTATAGTTAACCAGTCCTATCAGGTTGTGGGGACGGGGTCACAACCTCATATGTATGCTGCCATGAGGATGCACCAGGAAAGGAAAATTACGGAAAGGTAAGTATACAATTTTCTGTTTTCTGCTCTGTATTTTGGTATTGAGTTTGGCTTTACTTGAAAAAGTCAGCTGTCACATTTTGGGTGATCCCTAGTCTTATTCTTTGTTGCTGTCAAAAGTGAAACATCTGTACTCTCTAACACTGAAGGAGACTCGCATAACGCAATTGTACTTTAGTGAAAGCCCTTTATCATGTGCTTGCGAAATAGAAGACCCACTGTATTTTATGACATAAATATTTAAAACCACAATGCACAGACAAGCATAAGAAAACATATTATGCTGAGGTAGAGTAGAGTACCGTATTTTTCGGACTATAAGGCGCACCGGATTATAAGGCGCACTAGCAACGACCGGCTGATAAAATGGATATTTCCATATATAAGGCGCATCGGACTATAAGGCGCACCGGATTATAAGGCGCACTAGCAACGACCGGCTGATAAAATGGATATTTCCATATATATAAAGCGCATCGGACTATAAGGCGCACGGTCGATTTTGGGAGAAAATTTAGGCTTTTACGTGCGCCTTATAGTCCGAAGGTTTACGTCAAGATGACAGATACTGTTAACAAAGAACTCCAGCGATGTCAACAGGTCATATATAAGGCGCACCGGACTATAAGGCGCACGGTAGTTTTTGGGAGAAAATTTAGGCTTTTACGTGCGCCTTATAGTCCGAAAAATACGGTAATTGCTTATTCCTTTCCAATCACACACAATATTATACATTAACATATGGAGGGTGAATCTAATGGTATATATACAGTAAGTCATGATTTGTATAGCAACGTAAGATAGTCAGCAAACGATACAAACGCAAGTATCACTATGGAAAGGTATCAGTTGGCAGCTTAAATTCACATGGTACGGTCTTGACTGATCAGACTGTCTCTATTTTTTATTTTATTAAGATAATATGTAACTGTAACATAAATGTAAATTTGGATGTGGCATAAATATAAGAATAGGGTAGTTTTTTCCAATAGCTGGGAGGTTACATGATCTGTATGGGCAAAATGACGGATGCAAAGTGCTTTCAATATCCTGACTGGACGTCACATGACGTCGCCAGGATATCAAGTCGCTGTGCGCTCCCTGGGGGCGTGCATTGCGGAAATCATTGTTGTGGTGTTTCAATCTGACACATCGCAACACCAATCTAGGAGGCGCTCGCTTGTCCCCTCCCTTTTCTGACCTGCCAGGCTGCATGCTCGGATAAGGGTCTGGGGTGGATTTTGGGGAGACCATACTAGAACTAAGGGCCTGGTAGATACCAGGGGGGACCCCACGCTGTTTTTTTTCACATTTTTTTTTACATTGAGCTGGAATCCAGCTGACAGCTGATGACTCATCGCTTCCCGGCCCCCTCCTTAGCAACCAGCTACACACAGTGCAAAAAAAAAAGAAATTTAAAAAACGCAAAACACAAATTTCAGCAGAATCGCAGTAAAAATGTGGTACTTGCATTTTGGATGCGGGTCCATTGAATTCTATTACAAGCAAAACGCTGCATTTTGTGGGAAAAAAGTCCCCGACCCTTTCCATAAATGCAGAGGCACAAAACTGCATTGATGTGAACATGTTCCATAGGAACCCATATTAAAAAAATTCCCTGCATTTATGCAAAATGCATCAAAAAACGGATTAGTGTGAATGGAGCCCAAAAGTGGATTCTCCCTCACATTGAAAAGATATCCTCTCAGTTCCTGTCGAGTCCCTCCCCTACTCTTTTCAAAATTAAAAAAAGCCTTTAGCTTTATATATACTTTAACTATTTCCTGACTGATTGAAGACTGATTGAGGACTTTATGTGAAGTGTAAGCATACTGTATGTCCGTGTATATATTTTGTGAGTTTGCCTTTTATGTTTTTATAAATAGTATTTTTGCAGAGTGATTTTTGCATATCTGGTACTTTTAGAGTAAATATACATATATACTGTATATAATGCAATATATCTTTAGGGCACCAGATACTGCTTGTTTTGCATTTCCCCGCAATGCCACAGTGTTGGTTTGCAAAGTTGTAATCAAAGTTTCAGAACACTTTGACCATTCACTTGGAATCATAATCTATTATAACATTTTAGTTGATACTACAATCCCCCTCAAATTGGTGTAAATAACTTGTTTCTTATGCATGTTTGTCAGGCTTTCATTTTCTTTTAATCATATTTCTGTTGGGCATTCATCAGTTTTATCTGTTTTTAATCGTGAATAAATTCCTTTTTCAGTTTCTCACACAATTGATAAGCTGGAACACAGTTCATTCAATTATCACAAAAAAGGAAAAAACAAAAAAAAACAAAGAGAAGCAAATTGAATTGACATCACTGTCACAGAAATTCTGACAGTAAAAATGGAAAAAGTAGATGCTCTATTTAAATACTCATTTCAGTTTTTTTTTTGGTGGGACAAAACTGTCAAAACCTCCCAAATTTACAAAGGCTTTATCAACGTTTTAAATTTAAAGACTACCATTGAATATAATGCAGTAAATACCACTTGCATAATTTTAAAGGGAATTAGATGACACTGAAGTACATATTATTTCCAGGGCATTGATCTCAGCTACAGTAAAGCTGAATAGATTCATCTTTATTTCTTTAGAAATAATAAGCAACCTAGTAGTTAGAGAATGGTGGCTACAAAGTTTTCAAACATATTTTTCTATGAGATTATTTGCAATGCTGAACTACAGAAAACAAAAGAGGTTAGTTGCACAATTGAAATACGTGTATGGAAATTGTTTTATCTGTCAGAAGATTTCTAATTCTATTTAGCAAGTCAGTTTAGCAGAACAGCTTGGTCAAGAACATATCCATATCTTGCTAATTACACTAAAAAGAACAGCACAACATGATTATTATTTCACTATGCTCAATATATATTCTTCTTCTGTTACTGTTGTAAGAGATGTTACAGCGAATTAATTGATTAAGCTATCCTTCGGTGGATCAATGTATAAGAGTGCCTCCAAATAAAAAGGTTTATTAACCACTTGCTGGCAAGCTATGTATCCGTACTGGACTTCAAATGGTTATACCAGGTTAATGCCTGCATTCCAGTACCATTTTTTAGAGCCGACGGTTGGCTATCTTGTAAAAGCAATCCTAGCAGCTAATTAGCATTTACAAGCAGCGGGAAAGGACGTTTACAAGCAGCGGGAGGGGCTCTCCCATCCCACCAAGAGTCCCAATTGACCAGCTAGCATGGAGAACTGGACAAAAATTGAACTTTGTTCTGCTCTGGGCTATGATAATCTAGAAACAATGACCCAACATCACTTCCAGTTTACCTGGATGTAAAAGGTGCCATTTTCAAAAACTAAAAGCATTTAAGCACACACAGATCTTGGTGTGATCAAATTGTTTTAAGGGCAGAAAAGGGATTTTGGATCTTATAGACTCCAGATCTCTTCATAAAGAGTACCTGTTGCCTGTCTATTGCTGTCACAAAGGATGTTTATATTCCTTGTGACAGCAATAAAAGTGATACAAATAAATAAAAATAAAGCATCAGTGTAAATAAAAACAAAACCAAAATAAATAAATATTTAAAAAAATTAATTACAGTTCCCCTGCCCTGTTGTGCTCACGCGCAAAGTCAAACATCACATCGGTCACACCCGCATGCATGCAAACAGTGATCATTCCACACATGTGAGGTATCACTGCAAACATCAGATAATTTGCAGTAATATTTTACCAAAAACTTGGATGATGTGTTGTGTTTTTTTGCATTAAGATTCAAAAAAAGTGTATTTAAAAAAAAAAACATAAAAAATTACAAAAACCAACAAATTATTCTCTAGGGCCTCTGCTTTATAAAAATATATAATGTTTGGAATTTTGTTGTTATTATTATTATTATATTATTGTTATAGCTCTATGAGTGATACACAAAATATGCTGGCTGGCTAATTTTTGTAGTGTCATTTGTTGCACAGACACATATATACAGTAATATTTTTTTATTAATAGTGAGTTTATTGACAGTGATACATTAGATAGGAGCTGCTGTCAATCAGGCATTTCAAGGCCAGGTGTGGTCTGTATCACAGGCTGACAATGGGACTAAAGGAGATCCTAATGAAAGATGTGAGGATGCAAACTGACCACACTACCATAGATATGTATCTATGGTTTGCATGGTCAGATCTGAACAGGAAGCCATACAGCAGGTATTTATTCTGCAGTAACATGTATGTAGAAAAAAAAAATCCATGATAGTAGTTCTGCAGCGCCTCAAGTAATTTATAAGAATTTCTTGCAAAATCCACATAATTTGAGTCATGAGTTATATACAGTTTTGAACCGTTCACATTCCTAAATGTTAACTGAAACCAGTAACTGAAACCAGTAATGCCGCGTACACACGATCAGACTATCCGGCTGACTTAGTCTGGCGGACAAACCGCCGGAAAGTCCACCGGACTTTCCGAACGAGCGGACCTGCCCACACACTACCGGACTTTTGCAGCGGACTAGGTCCGCCGGACTATGGCGGGAGTCCGCCGTACTTTTGAAATGAATAGACTTGCCTAAACACGGAGGAAAGTCCATTCATTTTGAACGCGGCTCCAGGTAGCCGGGACTAGCGAAGGAAGTCAATGTCGCCGCCTTCGGCGGCGAGATTGACACGTCGCTGGCACGGCGTGGGGGTCCCCCCAAGGTCCATATAAGACCCTTATCCGAGCACGCAACCCGGTTGGTCAGGAAAGGGGGTGGGGACAAGCAAGCACCCCCCCTCCTGAGCCATACCAGGCTGCATGCCCTCAACATGGGGGGTGCTTAGGGGAAGGGGGGGCCCTGCGGCCCCCCCACCCCAAAGCACCTTGTCCCCATGTTGATGAGGACAAGGGCCTCTTCCCAACAACCCTGTCCATTGGTTGTTGGGGTCTGCGGGCGGGGGGCTTATGGGAATCCTGGAGCCCCCTTTAATAAGGGGGCCCTCAGATACTGGCCCCCCACCCTATGTGAATGAGTATGGGGTACAATGTACCCCTACCCATTCACTTGGTGAAAAAAGTGTAAATAAAACACAACACAAGGTTTTAAAATAATTTATAGCTCCGGGGGTCTTCTTGGGGGGTCTTCTTGCCGGACTATTCCGCTATCTTCTGCTCTTTTGCTAGTGGAGGAGCCCGGCTTTCTTCTTCGTTGCTGTTCGGGGGTCTTCTTCCGACTTCGGGGGTCTTGTCCCCCTCTTCGGTTCATCTTGCCAGGCCTCCGCTTTCTTCTTATAGCTCTTTTACTAGCGGTGGCCCGGTCTTCTGTTGCCACCGCCTCTTCTTCCGACTTTGGGGGTCTTGTCCCCCTCTTTGGTTCTTCTTGCTGGGCCTCCGCTTTCTTCCTATAGCTCTTTTACTAGCGGCGGCCCAGTCTTCTGTCGCCGCCACCTTTTCTTCCGACTTCAGGGGTCTTGTCTTCCACTTCGGTTCTTCTTGCCGGGCCTTCGCTCCTTCTTCCAGCTCTTTTACTAGAGGTGGCCCGGTCTTCTGTCGTCGTCATCGCCGTCGCCGCCGTCGCCGTCGCCGCCGCCTTCTCTTTTCTTCTTCTCTTCTTCTTCCTCCTCTTCTTCCTTGAGATGTTGACTCGACGCTGTCTCTGGCAGTAATGACAGGGACGCGTTGTGCGGCGACTTATATAGGGACACCGGGTAATGTCCCAGCCCCTTATGATGTCACAGTCTCAGCATCCCCTGTAATTCATTGATCAGTGCTTTTTCCCCAAAAAGTGTCACTTAGGGTCAGATTTGTCCACCGCAATGTAACAGCCCTGCTAAAAATCACAGATCACCACCATTGCCAGTAAAAACAAGTAAAAAATTAAAAGTCCTCAAATCTATCCCCTATTTTGTAGACTCTATAACCTTTTCACAAACCAATCAATATATGCTTAGTGGGATTTTTTACCAAAACTATGTAGAAGAATACATATTGGCTTAAACTGATGAATACATTTTTTTTTTGGATATGCATCATAGCAGAACGTAAAATTTAGGGGTGCACCAAATGGGTTTTTTGGTACCGAAACCGATACCGAAAATGAAAAATACACTAAGCCGAAAACCGAAACCGATACCGAAACAGCACCGATACCGAAACATATTAAAAAAATATATATTTTTATACAGGAGATGGTCAGGGACTGGGGACATGGTACAGGAGATGGTCAGGGACTGGGGACATGGTACAGGAGATGGTCAGGGACTGGGGACATGGTACAGGAAATGGTCAGGGACTGGGGACGTGGTACAGGAGGTGTGCCCCCATACTGCAGCCAGAGCGTGCCCCCATACTGCAGCCAGAGTGTGCCCCCATACTGCAGCCAGAGTGTGCCCCCATACTGCAGCCAGAGTGTGAACCCAGAGTGTGCCCCCATACTGCAGCCAGAGTGTGCCCCCATACTGCAGCCAGAGTGTGCCCCCATACTGCGCCCATATACTGCAGCCAGGGTGTGTCCCCAGAGTGTGCCCCTATACTGCAGCCAGAGTGTGCCCCTATACTGCAGCCAGAGTGTGCCCCCATACTGCAGCCAGAGTGTGCCCCCATACTGCAGCCAGAGTGTGCCCCCATACTGCAGCCAGAGTGTGCCCCCATAGTGCAGCCAGCCTGTGAAGGGGAGAGGAGAGTGGCCTCCGCTGCCTGTGTGGTCACAGCGCCGGGAACATCACAGCTTTCATTTCAATAGCTGTGTGTACCCAGCTGCGCCGTCACACACAGCCCCTCCCCCTTGTCCGGGCACTTTGATAGACAGATCATCCGTCCAATCCTGCGGGTGATCTGTCTATCAAAGTGCCCGGACAAGGCGGAGGGGCTGTGTGTGACGGCGCGGCCGGGAACACACAGCTATTGAAATGAAAGCTGTGATGTTCCCGGCGCTGTGATTAAATAGGCGGTGGTGGTGGCTCTCCTGCGCTACAGGACACCCCCATGATGGGAGGCACCAGGGGCGGGGGGCACACACAGGCCACGCCCCATTTTCGGCTCCATTATCGCCCGCTTTTCTCTTTTGGCAAATTGCCGAAAGGGGCATTTTCGGCCGATATGTTTCGGCGGCTAAAATTTCGGTGCATCCCTAGAAAAATTATTTTTATTTTCTTCAGAATTGTCGCTCTTTTTTTGTTTATAGCAAAAAATAAATAAATAAATAAAAACACAGAAGTTATCAAATACTAGCAAAAAAAGCTCTATTTGTGGGAAAAACAGGTCATAAATTTTGTTTGGGTATAACATCGCACGACCACGCAATTGTCAGTTAAAGCGACGCAGTGCTGTATCGCAAAAAATGGCCTGGTCATTAAGGAGGTAAATCCTTCCAGGGATGAATTGTAAGCTCTAATGAGCAAGGCCCTCTAGTCCCTTCTGTATTGATTTGTATTGTAAGTGTACTGTCTGCCCTCATGTTGTAAAGCGCTGCGCAAACTGTTGGCGCTATATAAATCCTGAATAATAATAATAATAATAATAATGCAGGGGTTAAAGAGGAATCCATATTGGCAGTTTTCATTTTTAGTTGAACCTGTTTTTAGAAAACACCTTATTGCAAAGGGGCTGACTGCAAACAATAGGGCAAATCCTCATGCGTTTTCTAGTTTTCTTAGCTAAATTTAGCTTTTCAAAATAACTTAAAAAGGATATCATCATTCATAGTATCGAAGAAAGACTTCAAAAAATGCATGTGATGATCACATTTAAAAAAAATAAAATAAAATAAAAAATCATACAAGAACATCATACGTGTTACATTTTGACTAAGCAAAGTATGCTGTATTTCTCTCCGTCTGTTAAAAATGCTATTTGATTCTGTCAGAAATTCGTTTTTTTTATCTGATGTGAAACACCACTACATAAGCTACAGCTCTCAAGCTGGGTTGCAAAGGGATATAAAATGATTGGCTTGTAATATATGTGAGCAATGTTAGATGCCAAAAGACAAAAACTGCCTTTCATCTGACCCCTCTATTCTTATTTTAAACTTGGACTTTCATCTGGATACGGTAACACAATCTATATCGGACAGCAAAAGTCAAACTGCTGTCAGCATAAGAGTAGCAGAGGTCACGTAAGTTTTGCAAACATCAAGTACACATAGTCCCTTTGCTCCTAACAGAAGCAATAATTCTGGTTTCAGTATGCCACCACTGAGGTTTTTCACACCTTATTATGCCAGAGTGTGAAAGGTTTGAAGAGATGAAAGGCACTGAACTGAAAATCCAGTGGGAATGAACATTTGATTTTAAAGCAGAAATCGAGCAATGAACCATTCTGTGTCTAGTTATTAAAGTGCCTTTGAAAATACAGAGCAAAGACTGTGCATGAATGTAAAAGTTAACTTTCATACGAATAACAACGATCTGATTAAGCAAAAATGAGTTACAGCACTTGTTTGATGTTAAATAGCAGTTGATAAATTAAGATTAAAGAGCATAGGTGTCAATGTATCTATAATATATTTCATTTTTTTCTTTGCCCTGGTCCTTCCAGAGGGACTTAAGAAACTAGTGCTCATTTTATAAGTGGAGAATATAAAAGCGTTAAAGACGTAACTGGGAGCAATTACATCTATTTGACTCATGGCAGGGAAGTTGCCCTGGGAGCAGTCTGTATAAGCACAGAAGAGCCCATCATTTTTAGAATCCCTGACTGATATGCATGACACCAAAGGCGAGGGGGCTGTGGTCTTCTCACTTTTTAAGATGACATATTTCGAGAGAGGCTTACTGAAAGCTTCTCACTCAAGTGACTGCAGCATCATCTTGTAAGAAGATCTGGTTTCCATCGTAGGAAGAGCTTCAAGACGGTTTTTATTATGGTTCTTTTCATTCTCATTGAACATAAAGTTCCTCCTACACTATATCTCTCTTTGAATATGATCATATACTAAAGAATTGGGACCATGTTTTTTAGCCTGTGATTTCTTCTCCACCTATTGAAACGTATCTGAAGCCTATATCTGCTAAATATATGCAACGGTGAAGCACTTCCTCTAAACCATTTATTATTATTATTATTATTATTATTATTAATAATAATATTTAAAGCGGGAGTAAACCCGTCAATTTAATAGTTCCAAAGAACACTTACATTCCATGCCGGAAATGCTAACTTTCACATTGGTTGTGCTCTCAACCAAACTTTCAAACCATTCAATGGCTGGCATAACTGATCACATGTGCAGCATTATGGCAGTTGAAGAATTATCAGAGGCCAAGATGGCAGCTTCCTTGGCTGAAAACGATAGAAGGATTTACTTTCACTTTAAATAGAGATTATTTATAAATTATATAAAAATATATCTGTGGCAATCGATAATAATACGATTAAATCAATATAAATCATATAAACTAAATGCAAATATATAAATGAGGAAAACTGTGACCCATATACACATAAATATAAAGTCCCATTAAAATCTTGTGTGCAAATCCCAAATTCTTAAAAAAAGTTCAAACAACATATATTCCAAATATAGTGTCCCATACACCATCCAATCTGTATACAATCGGTGCACAATTTATGAACTCTTCTCACAGGTGATATGTGATCTTTTCCACTTCACTCTACCCCCACAGTACCCTTCACCACACCTCTGGATGTCCTCTCATCTGATGTCCCCACTAGTATTAGGCTGGGCAGGGTTCGCATGCCACCATTGAGATATTGACTCAAGTTTATTTTATGCTTGTGGAAATGTTTAAAAAGTTAAGTGCAATTTGTACATTAAGAAATCAATACATTTTTAGCAGTCTGCACTATTTTTGCTTCCTTATGTGATCCTTTCATCTGGGAACCTGTCTTATTGCTGAGCCTGTGCAGGAAGCTTGGAGCTGATATTTATTAAGAAAACGCAATTACCCCTAATATACTAGTGGGGTCCTCTACATCAGGTGAGAGGACACCCAGGAGGTGTGGTGAAGGGCACTGTGGGTGTGGGGTGAAGTAGAAAAGATCACGTATCAACTGTGAGAAGAGTTCACAAATTGTGCGTCAACTGTATACAGATTGTACGGTGTTCTTTCAAACGTTTATATGCTATGCTTTTCAGCTTTTTTAGCTTTTCCATCCTATTTTTATTTATTTAATAATTGTTTGACTTTTTTGTGTAAGGGGTTAAGGGTTTAAAGGTTAGGATTTGGGGTTAATTTATTTTTTTATGTATTTATTATTATTATTATTTTCTTCAAATGTATTTACTTATTTATCTATTAAGTTAAGGTTAAGGGTTAATAATAGGGTTAGGGGTTAATATTAGGGGTTAATATTATGGTTAAGGTTTGGGGTTTTATTTATTTTATTTGTTATTTATTTACTGATTTTTATTTAAATATTACATTTGAGCAGAAAAACATGCAAGCAAACACACTAAAATGGTCAAAAAAATGTTTCCATGCATTTCTATAGAACAAAAATGCTTAAAAAAACACACCGATCTGCCTGATTCAAGCTACAAAAAAAAGCTCCAGAACTTTTTTGAGCTTTGGGCATTTGGCTTTAGGTGGCTTGTAGTGAAGATTTGAACTATCACCATAGAGAATAATTGATTTTTTCTCCATCGGTGTTTTGGAGCTTTGATATTCTACCTGGTGTTTCAGAGAAGATCAGAGGGATAATATAAAATTGAACATAGCAGATTCATACTGTATGTGCAGTTATTTTACAATTCACTGTAATAATGTGTTCCATTACTGTTTACATGAATGTGTCAAAGGTAAAACACTTGTGTACGAAGGCACAGAGGATAGCAGCTACTCTTTTCCTTGCCGAACACTGCTTCTGGGTCAGCAAAGTTACATCTGTTCACTGCCCTGGAACTCTTTATGTGTAACGAGTTTCATCTCTGCGTTCCCTACAGGTCTTTTAGCTTGTGACAGAGGTTCTTTAAGTTGTTGTGTATATATTTGACATTTTGAAGTGCTTCTTGTTATTTCATCATGTAAAATTACATTTTCATCTATATTGCTGTGGGATTTTCACTTGCTGAGTTTGGCAGGGAAACAAAGCAATAAAAGAGATTAAGCTAGCTATATTCAGACAGAAGGGCTCACATGGAAAAAGGCAATCGCAAAATACAAAAAGTACAACATCACTCTAATTCAATGGCTGCATTTCAGGTAAGTGACATGCTACCTTTCAAGGTCATGAAATGTAGGCAGTTGTTTGGGGAAACCGGGCTCATTTTATGATGTTAAATCTAGGTGCTAGGCAGACATTAAGATATGTATTCACTAACAAATTATTACCGGTACTTTATTTATTGTAACTCAGGCAGTGTAAATACTTAATTTCAACTTGATATTAGCCTAATGTATTAACAAGTGACATTGTGATAGTAGAAGAGACCAGAAAGATGAGCTCATCATTCTGCTGCTTCTCCTTTCACTGTACAGTCAAAGGCTATGGGAGGAACAAGATCTGCATTTGTTAACTGCATTTGTTAACTGCAGCAAAATAAAATCAAGTCTTCTCTCTTGCCTGGCAGGGCTGTGTAAATCTCAAGACTAGGATGATAGAAACACAAATCCATTGGCAGGTAAAATAGCTCCCTTATTAAGCTGTTTAGCTGTGTATTTAGCCTGGAATTCAGCTTTGAAGCCTAATACCAGACAGATGTAAAGGACATAAATCAATGAAACTCTGTATTCAATATGAAGTCATAAATGTATTGTAATGGAAGTAATGTATTGTATTTATCGGGGTATAACACGCTCCAGAGTATAACACGCACCCCAAGTTTAGGAGGGAATTTTAAGGAAATTTTTTTTTTATTTAAATGCCCATCAATGCAGCAAATCAGTGTCCATCTGCAGCCTAGTCAGTGTCATTTGCAGCCTTGTCATGCAGCCTTGTCAGTGTCATTTTCAGCTTTTCCATTTAAAAATGGCACCGCCAAGATACAGAGCCAGATGTCCTGCTTTCGGCCGTTCTCTGCGGCTTTCAATCACTTTCGGACATTCTTGGTGGTTTCCGCCCATTCTCAGCAGCTTTTGACCACTCTCGGCCATTCTCGATGGCTTTCGACCGCCAAGAACGGCCGAGGGGGGCCGAGAGCTGCGGAGAACGGGCAAAAGCTGCCAAGAACAGCCGAAGGTGGCCGAAAGCCACCCAGAACAGCTGAAGGGGGCCCGAAAGCCACCCAAAGGCTCGCAATCGGTAGGGGGTCGGTTTATAACACGCACCCACAATTTTCTCCTGATTTGCATTTGTTTACGGCAGCAAACGCATGTATCCTGGCTCTGGAAAAATACTGTACCTCCAACTAGAGCACAATGGTTAGGTAGAATATCAGAAATCCAGCAAATGGAAATCCTTACCATGATGCTGAGAGAGCAGGAGGATAAATATTGGAAAGTCTGGACGTCCTATATTAAATATCTAAACTGAGTAATATTAAATAATCCAGGGGTGCTCACTTAGGACATCTACTGGGGGTGGCGGGGGGGGTGTGGATTAGGGTGGAGGACTTAGGGCAGAATATACTGAACCCTTTTTTTTTGTTTTTTTGTTTTGTTTTTTCTTTCTCTTTCTTTGATATGGGTAGGTAGAGCAGGAAGGAAAAAGGAACAAGGGTAAGCCGCAAACCAGTTTAAAGATAACATAACATTACCATAGTAATTTACCCTTCCGAGAGGAAGATTGTGATGAAATAGGATATGTTGTATGGATGTATTTAGGTGTAATGTTGTAATATTATCCTTGTCATAAAAATAAAGCATTTATAAAAAAAGAAAACAGGGCTATGATTCTGGGAGACAAGGAATAAAACTTCTAATGTGTTAATACAGAAACCTATTTTAAACATCAAAAGTTACAACCACTTTTAGCCCAGAGCATACCACGCAACCCTCCCTCCAACAAATCCAAAAATGTTTCAATCTCACTACACAAGTTTTTACAACTAGTTATCTGAGATGTGGTGATACATTGTAGATGCAGATGGCAGATTCCTAATTGTGATAGGATCTATTACACAGACTTACACTGTGGTAGCAAATGTTTACTTTCCAAACAAACAACACATGCAAATTCTCACTAATTTTATCTCTAAACTTTTAGATTATGTTGACATTTTTGGGAAGGTATTCCAATGTAACATTACACCCTCTCATAGACAGTTCTGACGAACATTAACCGTATTGTAAAGGACTCTTTACAAAACAACTATGTGATCTTCATCTATGTGACACATGGAATACTCTAGATCCCAAGGAGAGGGATTAAACCTTTTATGCACATCTCCAGTCAAACTCCAGAATAGACTATATATTTGTAAGTCAAAGGGATCTCCCAAAAGTACAGCAGTCTTCTTTAATCGCAATATAACCATGTCTATTAGGACCACATTCATATTGTCATTCCCAGGGCATAAAGAATGTTCCTGGAAATAAAACTTCATCTTTTTAGCTAAAAAACAAACAGTCTTTCACCATGTGAAGATCCAAATGATAATTAGAGATAATCAAAGGACAGCTGCTAACATAGATCGTGTCCCATATGCCTGTGCCAAACAAAATTATCATATAAAAATGCTGCACTATCCAAATATGTGATTTTTGTACTTAATGCTAATACTACTGACTCCAATAAAATCTAAAAGTAAAATATTAAAATCCTATGTGATTAAGCAAGTGAACAGAATAATGCAATCGTATGCGTTTTAAAATTGCAATCATATGCGATACTCCAAATGACAACCTGTGTACCATAGACAGCTTATATACAGTTGCATTCATATGCAATAGAAACTTTACAATCATATGCGATAATTGCAGTGACCACCTGTAACTAAAAGTGCATCAATATACAATAATCGATATAGAAAAAAAGTGAACCGTGTTTAACCACCTCAATACAGGACACTTACAACCCCTCCCTGCCCAAGCCAATTTTCAGCTTTCAGAGCTGTCACTGTTTAAATGACAATTGCGTGGTCATGCTACACTGTACCCTGACAGAATTTTTATCATTTTGTTCCCACAAATAGACCTTTCTTTTGGTGGTATTTGATCACCTCTGCTTTTTTTATTTTTTGCTAAACAAATAAAAAAAGACCTAAAATATTGAAAAAAAATGTTTTCCTTTGTTTCTGTTATAAAATTGTGTAAATAAGTAAGTTTTCTCCTTCACTGATGGCCAGTAATAAGACGGCACTGACGGGCACTGATAAGGTGGCACCAATGAGGTGGCACTGATGGGCACTGACGATGGACACTGATAGGTGGCACTGATGGGGACTGGTAGGGGTCACTGATAGGTGCCATTGATATGCAGCACTGATGGGCATTGATAGGTGTCACTGATGGGCACTCATGGGTGGCACTGGTGGGCATTGAAGGGCACTGATAGGCGACGCTGGGCACTGAAAGGCTGCACTGATGGGTACTTAAGGCTGGCACTGATAGGCAGCACTGCTGGACACTGATAGGTGGCACTGCTGGGCACTGATATGTGGCACTGATAGATGGAATTGTTAGGCATCACTGATGGCACTGGCAGGCATTAGGGATGGGCACTGATTGGCATTTCCCTGGTGGTCTAGTGTGGCTTACCTGGTGGTCCAGTGTGGTGGCCATCCCTGGTGATCCTGGTGGCATCCTGGTGGTCCTGTGTGGGCATCCGAGGGGGGTTGCGCTGATAAACAATAAGCACAGACCCTCCCTGTCACGAGAGCAGCTGATCAGCTCTCCTCTACTCGCCTCTGTCAGACGCGAGTGAGGAAAAGCCGATCAATGGCTCTTCCTGTTTACATCGTGATCAGCCACAATTGGACACGGCTGATCACGTGGTAAAGAGCCTCTGTCAGAGGTTCTTTACCGAGATTGATGCAGCAGTGTTTCTGACTGAAACACTGCACCACCGATTGCCACGATGCGCGCAAGAGTGGTCGTTCTGGTTGGACATCATATGACGGCCTCCCAGAATGAGAGCTGTGCTGCCCGGCCATCATATGATGGCCCGGCGGACAGGAAGCGGTTAAAGTGCTCTTGTGCCAAAATATATCATGCCTTAATGTGTCTGCACAGAAACGCACCATAAAGTCCATTCATATCTTCTCCAATCTTCTGGTTCTCATTGCAGATGAATAAACAAATGATATAACAGTAAAGTGCCCGTGTCCACTCTTGTGCCCCCTTTGGTGTATGCACTCACCTTAGAGCGTATGACCTTGCACCTAAGTTCGGTCAAAATATGCTTTTAAACCACCTCTGGGTTTATGGCCAGCATTCAGCTACTTGGATAGTTGCTTGTAACAATGCCCATATAGAAAACAGCGGAAACCATTTGAAAGTGTTTTTTTTAATGACAGTATTCCCTATATTAGCATACTCACATTTAATAGGTGCTAAAAGCGCACCACTCTGTAACAAGCCAAACAATAGTAAAGATGCTGTACTGGTGTGTCCTCTCCCACTCCGAGAACACTCCACTGTCTTACGTACCATCCTGTTACAGGTTGTCACTGCAATTATCGCATATGGTTGCAAAGTTTCTATCGCATATGAATAAAACTTGTGTATATAGAGGTGTGTATGGTACACAAGTTGTAATTTGGAGTATCGCATATGGTTGCAATTTTTAATCGAATAAGATTGCATTATTATGTTCACTTGATTAATCACATAGGATTTTAATATTTTACATTTATATTTTATTGAAGTCAGTAGTATTAGGATTAAGTACGATAATCACATATGATAATATACTTTTTAGCTAAGAGTGTGTTGGCCAATGAAAATAATTAACCAGCTTGGAGAATATTTTCATGTTAATTTTACAGATGGCACGTCCCCTGACTGTAGTGTTGGAGGCACCCAAATGATACATAAGGTGCAGGTTTATTGTCACAGCCACTGTGTTAAAAAAAATCAAAAAGCTATAAAAATCCATAAAACCACTTTGGTGCCTATCATTTTTTCCTCCGATCCTCTTCTTCCTCTGATCGGCTTCTTCTTGCTCCGGTGTTCTCGTCCGGCATGCATCAGATGGGGCGGAGTCACCAGGTGGCAGAACTGTCAGAAGAAGAGAAGCATCACACAACGGGAGCCTCCCATTGCACGGAGCGGTCCAAGAATGAAGAAGAGACGCCGCGGAGAAAGATGCCGGACAAGAACGCCGGAGCAAGAAGAAGGGGATCAGAGGAAGAATAAGATGGAGGAAGAAACCGAAGGATGAATAAAGGAAGAAGGAAGAAGACCAGAAGAAAGAAGATGAATGAAGACTTTAATAAAGGACTTGTCAAAGACCGTCTCTTGTCATTTTTAACACTTTTATCACTTTTTTGGTGAAATGGTAGGGGTACTTTTGTACCCCATTACCATTTCACACGGGGGGCAGGATGTGGGGGTCCCCTTGTTAAAGAGGGCTTCCATATTCCGATAAGCCCCCCGCCCACAGACCCCCACAACCACCGGCCAGGGTTGTGGGGATGAGGTCCTTGTCTTCATCAACATGGGGACAAGGTGCTTTGGAGGGGACCCCAAAGCATCCTCCCAATGTTGAGGGCATGTGGCCTGGTACAGTTCAGGTGGGGGGCACTCTCTCATCCCCCCTCTTTTCCTGCGGCCTGACAGGTTGCATGCTTGGATAAGGGTCTGGTATGGATTTTGAGAGGGACCCCCACGCCATTTTTTTGGGCGTGGGGTTCCCCTTAAAATACACACAAGACCTGAAGGGTCTGATACGTATTTTGAGGGGGACCCCACGCCATTTTTTTTTTTGGTGTGGGTTCCCCTTAAAAACCATGCCAGACCTGAAGTGCCTGGTATGCTCTTGAAGGGGAACCCATGCCATTTTTTAAATTTTTTTATTAAAGTCGCCTGTAAGTCGCGCTGTGATTCCCACTCAAGTCATGTCCAAGTTGCCTCCCAAAGTCATGCTGGAAGTCATGTTGCCCCTGTGTGAATGGATTGTTAACCACTTGCTTACTGGGCACTTAAACCCCCCTCAGTCCCAGACCAATTTTCAGCTTTCAGCGCTGATGCACTTTGAATGACAATTGCACGGTCATGCTACACTGTACCCAAATGAAATTTTTATCATTTTTTTCCCACAAATAGAGCTTTCTTTTGGTGGTATTTAGTTACAGCTCGGAGTTTTATTTTTTGCTAAACAAACAAAAAAAGATGCAAAAAAATAAAAATAAATAAATCATGTTTTAATAGTTTGTTATAAAATTTTGCAAACGGGTCATTTTTCTCCTTCATTGAAGTGCGCTGATTAGGCAGCACTGATGGCTGCATTGGTGGGCACTGATGGGCTGCATTGGTGGGCACTGATGGGCTGCATTGGTGGGCACTGATGGGCTGCACTGGTGGGCACTGATAGGCATAGTTAAGGCGGCACTAATAGGCACAGATAAGGCGGCACCGATGGGCACAGATAAGGCGGCACTGATGGGCAAAGATGGGCACAGATAAGATGGCATGGATGGGTGGCACGGATAAGTGGCACGGATGGGTGGCACGGATGGGCACTGATAGGTACCACTGATAGATGGGACTGATGGGCACTGATAGGTGGCACTGATAGGTGGCTCTGATAGGTGGCACTGCTGGGCACTGATGGGCGGCACTGCTGGGCACTGATGGGCGGCACTGCTGGGCACTGATGGGCGGCACTGGGTCGCAGCACCTTTGAGGCAGATTGTGGGCACTGTGGGTGGCACTGTTGGTGGCACTGCTGGATGGCACTGTGGGTGGCATTGTGGGTGGCACTGTAGGTGGCACTGTGGGCACTATGGGCACTGATGGGGGGCACTGATGGGGGGCACTTACTTTTATTCAGGATGGCACGGCGGTGGGCAGGTGGGCACTGGCAGGGGGCAGGTGGTCAGCTGTATTGCTGGCCGTGATCGGGACTGATGTCCCGATCACGGCCGCCGGTGATCGGCTTTTTTTTTCTCTCCTCGCGCTGTCAGCGCGAGGAGGAATAATAGCCGATTACCGGCTCCGTTCTATCACATGATCAGCTGTCATTGGCTGACAGCTGATCACGTGATAAGGGGTCGGGATCGACCCCTTGCACGGATCGGTGATCAGGCGAGTCTCACGGACTCGCCGATCACAGAGCGCGCCGCGCGCGCCCCTCAGGGGGCGCGCAGGCCGCTCGTATCCGGGACGACGTCAATAGACGTAGTCCCGGAAATGTAGGTCCGCGCTGATGCCGTCATTTGGCAATAGCGCGGATCTGTAGTGGTTAATGATACAAGTTCAATAGACACAGATTGTTATTGTCAGATTTACGTTGAATCTCCTATTCTATATCGAACTGTGTCACAACGAAAACAAAGCATTTATTTATGTCGGATCTTTCGTTTTCGGATTCTGTGCTTTTGTTATCGTTTTGACAAAAATACCTGAAATTTGGGCAAAAATGCATTCAGATGAAAACGAATGCACATGTCTAGTACTGTCACCCAAAAATCATGATACAAAACACCCTAGAAAAGACAATATGTATGGATGATAGATATACATTAAAGGCTAATAATTAATAATATGACACATTGTACCAATGCCACTAATCCTTACACACGGCTTCAAGGAATAATAGCCACAAAAACTGTGTATATATACTAAAACAAACTTAATTTGCACTGACATAAAAATAACAATGGTAAAAAAAAAAAAGTAGAGTGGAAAATGGAAGAAAGACACAGGGAACGATGAGCAATAAATGTAGCAGAACACAGAATAATATATGTATGAAAATATGAAAAATATATAATGTGTGATATATATATATATATATATATATATATATATATATATATATATATATATATATATATATATATACACATACATATACACACACACACACACTCACACATAATAGCCCTACAGGAACAGCCCAAACCCCTATTTATAAGGAAGCCAAATTAAAACACGCATATAGATATGATGGTCAGCTGGACAGATCATAGCAAAACAAAACAAAGCAAGCCCACCCTATACATATGTATGTGTAACCTCCCGGCATCCAAAGATGGTATATGGAGATAAGTGAAAAAGCAGCAGGAGAGGAGAAGAAGAAAAAAGAGGATAATAAAAATAAAGAGACAGGTGGGGGTTGGGGGGATAGAGGAGAGAAGTAAGGAGGAATACAAAGAGACAAGGACAGACAATGCAGCCACCAGATATCAGAACATCAAATAATGTGGTGCACTTCTCTTTTGCACAAAAGTCTAAATTTGTCACCTCCTTTCTTAGCTAACACCATCCTTTCCACTCCCTGAATACATAAACTACTGGTATACTTATCATATTATGAATTCCAATGTCTTGCTATATTAGTTGAATGATCTTTAGCTACAGTATATCATATAAATCATCTTGTAGCCAGTCACTCAACCTGAGGGTAGTACATCCCACATACTGTACAGAGCACAGTTCACATGTGACTACATAGACCAAAAACCTAGTATTGCAATTCATGAACATGGAGGCCTTGAAATTCTTATTCAGAGAGGTAGAATGAATGATGTCCCTGTGTTTAACATATGGGCAACATGGAAATCTACTATCCGCACATTGATAGGACCCCCTGAACCTCAACCAATGTGGGCAATGGAATCTACTGGTATATAGACTAGGAGACAGTGTCCTATCAATGATGGGACCTCTACGTGGCACTGCTCTACAACCCTTAGATAGCACCTGGGCATAAATGGGGTTGTTATATAAAACTGGCAGATATTTCTCAATGGTGTCCCTAATGCTATTAAACTCAAAGTTGTAGGGAGTAGAGAAAACAGGGATGTTTGGGGAAAAGATGATGTTATCTAAGAGAGGGAGGTGACAAATTAAGACTTTTGTGCAAAAGAGAAGTGTATTGGATTTTCCATCTCAATACTAGAAAGCCCATTGGGTGGAATTTTGAGAGGGATGTTTAAGTCTTTTATGAATAGATTGCAGCACCACATTATTTAATGTTTTGATGTCTGGTGGCTGTGTTGTCTGTCCTTGTCTCTTTGTATTCCTCCTTACTTTTCTCCTCTATCCCCTCCTCCTTCTCTTCCTCTTTACCTTGTCTCTTTATTTTTATTTTCCTCTTTTTTCTTCTTCTCTTCTCCTGCTGCTTTTTTACTTCTTATATCTCCATATACCATCTTTGGATGCCAGGAGGTTACACATACATAAGTATTGGGGACTTCCTTTGCTTTGTTTTGCTATGATCTGTTCAGCTGGCCATCGTATCTATACGTGTGTTTGAATTTGGCTTCCTTACAAATAGGGGTTGGGCTGTTGCTGTAGTGCTATTATATATATATATATATATATATATATACACATTATATATTTTTCATATGTTCATACATATATTATTTAGGGTTCTGCTACATTTGCTCCTCATGGTTCCCCCGTGTCTTTCTTTCTTCTTTCACTCTCTTTTCATAAATTTTTTTCTTTTGTACTGTTGTTGTTTTTATGTCAGTGCAAATTAAGTTCGTTTTAGGATATATACATGGTTTTCATGGCTATTATTCCTCAAAGCCGTGTGTAAGGATTAGTGGTATTGGTACAATGTCTCATATTATTAGCCTTTAATTTATATCTATCATCTATACATATTCTTTTTTCTAGGGCGTTTTGTATCATATGATTCTTGGGTGACAGTACTGGTGTTTATTCAATAATTATTGTTACATGTTTTCAATTTGCTGATACATTGTGGTTGATGTTCACAAACCTAACACCAGTACCATTAGTAACTCTATAGAAGAAGGATATTTGGGAGGATTTTTTGAGCTGCATGCAGCGACGCTTATACATTTGGAAGGAGGGTCATGTCCATCTTCCTTTTCTTTAGCATATATGTCCGTGCATGTATATTTTTAAATTAGTACATGTATATATTGCACATAGAAGTGTTTTGATTTATGTTTCATACTTCAAGGTTTTGGTATGTATATGTAGGTACCTCGTGTTCTGTGCATGTCCGTACATTGTTTTTATGGCCTTTTGTCATTTGCATTTTGTGAGTATCCACTTTTATTTAAAACATTTTTATTATTAAATAATCTTTGGTAATGCACTAGATATGTGCACCATCCATTTCTGTTTTTCTTGTAGTATCAACAATCAGTGTTCTACATGCTTCAGTTAATGTGTCTTTATTATTCTGATGCATGTATATATACAGTATACCAGTATGTATGTGTAGCTCTTTAGCTATGACTAAGCACCTGTTGGTGTGAAAAACTTTAGCTATACATGTTGGTTAGGGATGAGCTTCAAGTTCAAGTCAAACTCATGTTCGACTCAAACATTGCCTGTTCGCCTGTTCAGGGAACAATGAACAATTTGGGCTGTTCGCGGCAAATTCGAAAAGCCAGAACACGCTGTACAAGTCTATGGGAGAAATCTAAAGTGCAAATTTTAAAGGCTAATATGCAAGTTACTGTGCTAAAAAGTGTTTGTGGACCTGGGTCCTGCCCCAGGGGACATGGATCAATGCAAAAAAAAGTTTTTAAAACGGCCGTTTTTTCAGGAGCAGTGATTTTAATAATGATTAAAGTGAAACAATAAAAGTGTAATATTCCTTTAAATTGTGTACCTTTGGGGTGTCTATAGTATGCCTGTGAAGGGGCGCATGTTTCCCGTGCTTAGAACTGTCCCTGCACAAAGTGTAATTTCGCAAGGTAAAAAAGTCTTTTAAAATCACTTTGAATTGTCGGCTCCCGTAATACAGAGAACACTCAATGAGTGTTCTCTGCTACAATTCATTCATTGATAAAAAAAAAGCGTGGGGTATTAAAAAATGTAGAGGTCACAAAACGATCATTCTCTATTTTAATACTCAAATCAAGGAAATGTCTTGTCATTTTGACCAAATGCACAATAAAGATCCCTCTAACACTTTATATATGGGGATTGATAAGTATAGGCCCCATTGGAGGGGTGGGTCATTGGTGAGAGAAATCTCAAGACAGGAAATGGCCTGGATATATAGACTTAGGACTTATGTCCCATATGACCTTAATGTCGATACAGATGGGAACGCATTCATTAATAACTCCTGAGGGCGTTCGCATGCCGTATGTGGCTTTTTATGTTATCCTGACAGTTCCTGTGTTCTTGGGAGATATCGAATATGCCTTTCCTTGATACAATGTTGAACCGGATAATTAATGAGAAATCAATTTGGATTGTTGTTGATACATTTATTACATGAAATTGTGAGCCCTCCCTGATAGCTTGTGCTCTGGGCCGTTGGCGTTTGGGGGGATTTACAATAGGTCTTTTGACCTATTGGGATTTAATAAGGGAAATGGGGATTTGTAAGCACACCCTCCTGTGGTAGGGTTGCCCCTTTGTACAAACCTTAGGGTGTGGGTGAGTTATAGTAAGTAGCCCCCTAATTTGGAAGATGAGTTGCCCCATGTCCCTTGTGTGGTATAATTGGTGGCCATTGAAGCAGAAAGGGCTGTATGCCTTTGACATAACCTAATTAGTGGACACTGAATTAATGTGTGTCACTGTATTGAGGCCCTTAGGATGTTGGTTTCCATATTCTATGTGGGCTCAATGCATAGTTATGTATATGCTCTTTAACCCATTAGAGTATGGATCTTTGGTTTAGAACTGGTTTTAGGTTTTTATGTTAAATGCGTGTATATTTTTTAATTTTTAATATTATTTTTATATATCTTTTATCACTGACTCCCTTTGATAAGGGATGTACTGTGACAACTTGGAATATTGCCATTGATATTAATATTTATTGTGTGTAATGCATTTAGTTTGATGGCCATGGTAGGGCACTTAACGGAGAGAGCTGATGTATATAGTTGGCAACTGATATGGTGGCGGTGGTACCCGCGTGTCATTTGAAATGGCTCGGCCATCCTAGTACTATACATGAGTACACAGTGTGTGCATGCATGAAAGCGAGGCTTGGTTTAGTGGAGTCTGCCGGAAGTACAAGCAGAGTCCACTGTGCGCCATTGGTTATTCCGGATGGGGTGAGGTTTGGCGAACCCGTGCGATGGCCAATCATAATGGGCGACTAGGTGGTTTGTTTATGAGTAGGAACGAGGCCTGGCTTAAACAGAAGTTACCGTCGGGTGAGCGGGGCTTGCTGGGAGTATGGGCGGAATCCACTGCCCGTCATTGGCTTTCCTGAACGGGGTGGGGTGTTGGTAGACTGGGGAACTTGTTTACTAATAGAAATGAGGCTTGACTGGAGCAGAAGTCACCGGTGGCCCAATACAGGGATTGGGTTAACAAAGGACCATGGGAGGGTTTGATAAACCGGATGATCTGATATTCTGTTTACCATCGAAAACGAGGCTTGGTTTAAGCGGGAATTGCCGAGTGCCCAGAGCGAGGCTTGGAGGGGTAGTGGCATTATAAATGGAGGTGATGTAGCGTGCCGCTCGTGCCCCTGGATAACGTAATTTTTTACGAAACGTGTAGGGATGAGCGATGTGCTGACCTCACCTCGTGTGAAGAAGTGTATATCCAGGAAGGACGGGTTTGTCCGTGTGCGTCCGGCCGGCGCAGCGGACTTAAGGCTGAGGTTTTTCTTGTATATTGTAAGTGCATTATTATTTTACATTTGGATCCAATTAATAAAGGGTTTTATACTATTGGAGCTTCATCTATCTTCCATGTGATTGGCGTATATCCTCAAGTCTTTTAAGTATACGGGAGATGTTTTGAGGAAGTG
Organism: Lithobates pipiens; assembly: GCF_037356315.1. Lineage (NCBI taxonomy): Eukaryota > Metazoa > Chordata > Amphibia > Anura > Ranidae > Lithobates > Lithobates pipiens. The sequence continues at coordinate 186,882,935 of NW_027507785.1, read as the reverse complement.
CATCCAATAATCTGGTTACTAAAGCAGTGGTGTGAGGAGAGCAGCAAGGATCCTTATCGGAGTGGGGGATAATTGTATACCTACATGCCTTATGTAACCCTCTGTAGTGGGGGGTCATGAATTTGTGGTAAGAAGTAAATCTAGATATATGGTGGTGGATCAAGTACTATTCACATGTGGAAGATTTCATCTCTTCATTCGTTCATATTCAGTTAAATTTGAAAGGACTTTTTTTTCCGTATTTTATATATGTTTTGTAATTAATACACTGGGTGTTCTCTACATTGTTTTTTGCTGGATCACTGTCTATGATTCATTTAGAATTTCCTATATTACCCATGGGATAGGGTAAAATAGGCTTATATGATATTGTCACACTATTTGTGAAGTATATGCACGGCAGGTTTTATCCTTGTGGTATAATTAGTGTTTAGCGCAGCTTTTTTATTTGTCTATTGTGGGGATGAGGCCCTTGTTCCCATCAACATGGGGACATGGTGCTTTGAGGGGTCACAGACCCCCAAAGCATCCTTCCAATGTTGAGGGCATGTGGCCTGGTACGGTTCAGGAGGGGGGGGGGGGGGGGCGCTCTCTCGTCCCCAGCTCTTTTCCTGTGGCCTGCCAGGTTGCGTGCTCGGATAAAGGGTCTGGTATGGATTTTTAGGGGGACCCCACGTCAATTTTTTTTAATATCCATACCAGACCTGAAGGGCCTGGTAATTGAATTTAGGGGAACCCCACGCTTTTTTTTTTTTTTTTTATCAATGAATGAATTGTCGGCTCCATAATACAGAGAACACTCATTGAGTGTTCTCTGTATTACAGGAGCCGACAATTCAAAGTGATTATAAAAGACTTTTTTTGCTTGCGAAATTACACTTTGTGCAGGGACAGTTATAAGCACGGGAAACATGTGCCCCTTCACAGGCATACTATAGACACCCCCAGGTACGAAATTTAAAGGAATATTACACTTTTATTGTTTCACTTTAATCATTATTAAAATCTCTGCTCCTGAAAAAACTGCAGTTTTTAAAACTTTTTTTTGCATTGATCCATGTCCCCGGGGCAGGACCCGGGTCCCCAAACACTTTTTAGGCCAGTAACTTGCATATTAGCCATTAAAATTAGCACTTTAGATTTTAAACGTTCGAGTCCCATAGACTTTAATAGGGTTCTAAAGTTCACACAAAGTTTAGGTCTGTTCGCAGGTTCTGGTGCGAACCGAACAGGGGGGTGTTCAGCTCATCTTTAGTGTTGGTACACGTGTACATGGATGTTTTGGACCTCTGTCTTTTTTTATGAAATAAAAGGGGAATTTTTGGAGCGCAGCTGTCCAGGAAGTAAACTAATGTGGCAGATTGCTGGCTAGGGCTGTCAAAGCTAAATCATCCTAATTGCACATAAAGGAATTGAAAAATAGATGCAGGGAAATAACTCAATCTCCCCAGTTATAGACAAGAACTTTCATGAATACTATTTATAATTGTACCTACAGGCAAGGGACGCAAAAGCTGAAAAATGAGTACCGGGCCAGAGGATCTCCCATTACAATAATAAAAAATATTTCAGAACATCCTTGCCTCACAGTTTTTCAAAGCCTTTAACACAATAAACTCTACCACTCCGCTCTCCAACCAAACACTAGAAGTACAAATTAGCATCATATCTAAAGAGGGGAATGGTCCTAGGGAGTTTTGGTAATTGATTGATCTTTATGTTCTGACTGACGATCTAATTTCTTTAGGCCCTAAAATGTAAGGTCAGTACAAATACCCCCAAAATAACTCCTTTTTGGAAAGTAGACAATCTAAAGTATTTAGTAGGAGGCGTGGCGGTTTTTTGAGGTTGTAATTTTTTTCAAAGATTCATTGGAAGATTAAATTTCAATAGATTAAATATCATAAACAGCATAGGCATACTTACAATTATACCCAAATACACATTCTGCTACTCCTCTGGAGTATGGTGATACCACATGTGTGAGACTTTTTATAGCCAATGCACATAGAGAGGCCTAAAATTCAAAGAGCATCTTAAGGCTTACCAAGGGTGTAAATTACACATCTAGGTTCCTGACTACCTATCACATTTTTGGAAAATGGAAAAGTTTTTTGGAAAATATGGAAAGAACATTAAGTTGTATTTTTTTTTCACACAAATTTGTCAAGTATGTCAATACAATATGTGAAACCCACAATGTGTGAGGCCCAAGATCCAAAAAGCACCTTAAGATTTTAGGAGCTTAAAAGACCCATCTAATTTTCTGACTACTTATCATACTCTTGGGGGCCTTAGGGCACCAGGACAGTAGAAAACATCTAAAGAATGCCCGCATCTTTGAAACCAAAACACCAAAATGTTTTTTCTAAGAGGCATAGGAAGTTTTTTGAAAATATCACTTTTTTTGCCACGAGTTTTTGGAAAATGTGGAAAGAAAATGAAAATGTATTTTTTTAATGCAAAGTTGTGCAATTAATAAGATATTTATAATACACAGCATAGGCATGCTTAGAAATACACCTCACAACACATTCTGCTAGTAATTGTCAATGTTTCAATGTAACAGACACTGTATAAAACAATGTACCTTAATGGTCGCCTTTGTGCGAGTGGTCAGTGAATATACCATAGTGTAGCTTCACCTACAGCCGTCCATGTTCCTAAAAGCCAGCAGGCCTAACCTATTGGTATGTGGCTGCCCCCACAGCACAATGTTCACTGGCCAGGAAGTATAGAAGACTGAACAAAGGGTAAACACAAGAGTACTTGTGATTTTAGTTATCCACAGAGGAAGCATGGGACTTGTGTCTTGCAGTAACATAGCCAGTGGAACATGCAGATTATTATTATTATACAGGATTTATATAACGCCGACAGTTTACGCAGCACTTTAAAACATAAGAGTAAACTTTACAATACAATAAAATTCAACACAGGGGGACTCAGAGGGCCCTGCTCGTTAGGGCTTACAATCTAAGAGGAAGGGTCAAGTTATACAAAAGGGTAATAGCTGTAGGGGATGAGCTAATGGAGAAAATAGTGCAGTTGTTCGATGGAGGCAGGATAGGCTTCTCTGAAGAGGAAAGTTTTCAGGAATCGCATAAAAGTGGATACATTTGGAGACATTCTGACAGATTGGGGTAGTTAGTTCCAGAGGATGGGCGAGGCTCGGGAGAAGTCCTGGAGGCGGATATGGGAGGAGGTGATGAGGGAGCTAGAGAGCAGGTGGTCTTGAGAGGAACGAAGTGGGCGGTTAGGTTGGTATTTTGAGACTAGGCTAGTGATGTAGCTGGGGGCAGAGTTGTGGATGGCTTTGTAAGTAAGTTTTAGTATTTAGAATTTAATTAGTTGGGCAAGTGGCAGCCAATGGAAGGATTGGCAGAGAGGGGTAGCAGACACTGTGCGGTTTGTAAGGTAGATGAGTCTGGCAGCAGCATTCATGATGGACTGAAGGGGGGATAGTCTATTTAAAGTTAAGCCAATGAGGAGGGAGTTGCAGTAGTCAAGGCGAGAGATAACCAGGCAGTGAATCAGGAGCTTTGTGGTTTCATTGGTTAGAAAGGGACGTAGTTTAGAGATGTTTCGGAGGTTGAGGCGGCAAGCTTTGGAAAGTGATTGGATGTGGGGCTGAAAGGAAAGTTCAGAGTCCAGGATAACACCTAGCACCCTGACATGTGGGGATGGGTGGATGGTTGTGCCATTGCTCTTGACAGAGAAGTCAGGGAAGAGGCGCGTGGGGGAGGAAATATTATAGGTTAGTTTTTGGACAAGTTAAGTTTGAGGAAGTGTTGTGACATCCATATAGATATGCCTGTTAGTAAGTTGGTGACGCGTGAGGAGACTGATGGAGTGAGTTGAGGGGTGGAGAGATAGATTTATGTGTTGTCAGCGTAGAAATTATATTGAAGCTGACCCAGGGAAGAGGTGTAGATTGAAAATAAAAGAGGTCCAAGAACAGAACCTTGGGGGACTCCGACAGAGAAGGGAAGAGGAGTGGAGGAAGTACAGTAAGTGACACTGATGCCGCGTACACACGATCAGACTATCCGGCGGACTTAGTCTGGCGGAAAAACCACCAGAAAGTCCGCCGGACTTTCCAAACGAGCGGACCTGCCCACACACAACCGGACTTCCGCCAGACTATGGCAGGAGTCCGCCGTACTTTTAAAATGAATGGACTTACCCACACACAGAGGAAAGTCCGTTCATTTAGCCGGGACTAGCAAAAGAAGTCTATGTCGCCGCTTCGGCGGCGACATTGACACATCGCTAGCCCTGTCACCTGGTATGGACTTAAAGGGGAAGCCCTACGCTGAAAAAACGGCGTGGGGATCCCCCTCAAGGTTCATATAAGACCCTTATCCGAGCATGCAGCCCGGCCGGTCAGGAAAGGGGGTGGGTAAGAGTGAGTGCCCCCCCTCCTGAGCCATACCAGGCTGCATGCCCTCAACATGGGGGATGCTTTGGGGAAGGGGGGCCCTGTGCCCCCCCCACCCCAAAGCACCTTGTCCCCATGTTGATGAGGACAAGGGCCTCTTCATGAAAACACCCTGGTCGTTGGTTGTTTAATAAGGGGGCCCCCAGATACCGGCCCCCAACCCTATGTGAATGAGTATGGGGTACAATGTACCTGTGAAAAAAATGTAAATAAAACACAACACAAAAATAATTAAAATAATTTATTGCACAGCTCCGGGGGTCTTCTTCCGTCTTGGGGGGTCATCTCGCCGGACTCCTCCGCTATCTTCTGCAAGCTCTTTTACTAGCAGAGGAGCCCGGCTTTCTTCTTCGTTGCCGCCCGGGGGTCTTCTTCCGACTTCGGGGGTCTTGTCCCCCTCTTCGGTTCTTCTTGCCGGGCCTCCACTTCTTCTTCCAGCTCTTTTACTGGCAGTGGCCCGGTCTTCTGTCGCCGCCTTCTCTTCTCTTCTTCTCTTCTCTTCTTTTCTTCTTCCTTGAGATGTTGACTCGACGTTGTCTCTGGCCTTAATGACAGGGACGTGTTGCGTGGCAACTTATATAGGGACAATGGGCGGAGGCACCGGGTGATGTCCCCGCCCATTATGATGTCACAGTCCCAGAGGACGCCTCTTCCCCAAAGCACCCCCCCATGTTGAGGGCACGCGGCCTGGTACGGCGCGCTCGCTCGTCCCCACCCCCTTTCCTGACCGGCCAGGCTGCGTGCTCAGATAAGGGTCTTATATGGACCTTGGGGGGACCCCCACGCAGTTTTTTCAGTGTAGGGCTTCCCCTTCGATAGTCCCGGCTACCTGGAGCCGCGTTCAAAATGAACTGACTTTTCTTCATTACGGGAAAGTCTGTACATTTCAAAAGTCGGCGGACTAGCACACAAACAGCCAGATTGTCCGCCAGACTCGCAGTCCGACGGACAATTTTTGAGTCAAAACTACTTTCTAAGTTCACCGGTCTTTTGGGAAAAAAAAGTCAGCCGGAGCACACACATGGGTGGATTGTCCGGCCGACTCTGGTCCACCGGACCAAGTCTGCTGGATAATCTGATCGTGTGTACGCAGCATGAGGGTGCGTTGGGATAGGTAGGATGAGAGCCACTGAAGAGCACATTCACGGAGACCAATGGAGTAAAGTTTTTTTTGAGGAGGGGGTGGTCAACCGTGTCAAAGGCAGCTGAAAGGTTCAGAAGTAGGAGTACAGAATAGTGTCCATTGGTTTTTGCAGTTAGTAGGTCATTTGTGAGTTTTAAAAGAGCAGTTTCTGTTGAGTGTTGAGGGCGAAATCCAGATTGAAGGGGATCAAGAAGGTTGTTTTTAATGAGGTAGTCACTCAGTGGGTTGTAAACCAGTAGTTCAAAGAGTTTAGAGGAAAATGGGAGCAAGCAGATAGGGTGTAGGTTGTTAAGATTGGTAGGGTCCAAGGACGGCTTTTTAAGTATGGGGGTGACCAATGCATGTTTTAGAGCATTGGGAAAAATGCCATAGGTGAGGGAGAGATTGAAGATGTGAGTTAGAGAGTATAGGATAGAGTCAAATGGCAACCGTAGTGTTTGAGAGGGAATAGGATCCAGGGGGCAGGTGGTTAGGTGGGCATTAGAAACGAGTTTAGAAACTTCATCTGTAGTAGCAGTTTTGAATAAGGGGAGTGTTAAGAGTACCTGTTGTAATGTGGTCTTAACTGGGGGAGATACCTGTAGAGTGGAGATTTCATCATGGATTGTATCAATCTTGTTTTTGAAGTATGAAATATGTGGATCTAGGGAGGGAGGGATTATTACGGTGCCTAATAATAATAGGATATGACACGAGGTGCCAAGATTACAGACAATTAAGTACAATACATGGCTTAACAATTTAACATTAATTCTTTATTTGAAAAAAAAATCATAAAATTATGTATTATCAGAATTAATACACAACAAAGCACAGTACAATGGATAAAATAGCCGTCTACTCAATGTGATATAGTCGAAATTTAATCGCTTGTCAAGAGAGTCCCAACATGTTTCACCATTACCATGGCTTCTTCAGGGGAACCATTTTTTGACCCAAAGGAAGATGAACAATAACTATAAATAGTAACAAATAGACAAACAATTATTATACAAATTATGATTAGTTGAATACCGCCTGGTATATTAATAATCAATATTAAAAATGAGCAGATGGAGAGTGAGATTAAATTTAATAAAAAAATATTATAATTAGATACATACCCCTGGCTCATCCACAAGCCCACAATTGATGAAACACTCTCAGGGGGGGGAAGAGGCATCCAGCCCTATGTATCACCGATTGACTGCAGGGGGTAGAGGAGAGACCAATCAACGCGATTGTTATTGAAGGGGTTAAATATACAAATAGTGGTATGCAGAGGAAATGTATACCTCATACATACCAATCAGGAACGCCGGAAGTTTGGAAAAGTTTGGGATAAAAAGAACGCACTGTCATGCAACCTAAATGCACACAAAGGTACAGAGAAACCCAAAAAAACATAAGCCATAATTTGTTTTTGAAGTGATTAGCAATCTCCTGGGCAGTGAGTGAGTCAGTGGGTGGAGGCAGTGGAGGACAAGGTAGAGAGTTGAAGGTAGAGAAAAGTTTATGGGGACTGGACTAGAAGGTGTTAATAAGAGTTGTAAAATAGATCTGCTGTCATGGATCACGCCCCCGCCCACGGCGACTAGCTAACCGCGACGTGCGTTCCGGGACTGGGGTATATGAGGAACTAAGGGAATAAGGGGGAACTTATACTGAGCATGTAAGACTGGCTATGGTACTTTCACAGCCCGCACTACCTTTGGCCACAACTAGAGGGAGACTCCACTCCAATCCAGCTAGCTGACCACACACAGGCAGATACGAATCTTACATACAATCTGGTGCACTCTAAGGGTTGGGGAGAAGTCTAGCAATTACTACACACTTCTAGGGTTCCTCCAGCTATCCTGCAAGCTTAAACCCTGGTGTTAATCATGCTTACAACTGTCCCCTCACCCACACACCAGACACACAATAAACGATAGCCTGCCACCACCCAACAGTTTGTCTGCAGACTGGTCTGCTGAGCCACCACACACACAGATCTCTGTCTGGAAGATCTGTTAGCTTACAATCTGCATGCAATCTGCCAACACACAGTGCAATGGCATACTGATTGGCACGTAACTTAGACCGAGTACTTAGGCACTAAAATGCAACAACCTCTCCAGAGAAATGAGTCCTAGCTTAGTACACAGAAGTCACTAATTAATTTTATCATTTAATATCCCGAAATATTGGTCAGTACTGGTGCCAGGTAGAGACATGGTTAGCAAACAGGCAAAAGAGTGGCCCAGGCAGAAGGCAGGAACAGTGTCCATAAACAGATCATGGTCAGCACGGGTAACAGGCAGAGGCATGGTTAGCAAATAGCCAAAGGATTGATCCAGGCATTAGGCAGGACCATGGTCCATAAACAGTCCAGGATCAATACAGGCAGCAGGCAGAGGAATAGTCAGCAAATAGCCAAAGGCTTGGTACAGGGTACAGTCAACAGGCAGAAACATCAGGCTTAGGGCCTTGGCCAGACCCTTATCTGGGAATTACAGAACCCAGAAAAAAAACACATTTTTTTTTTCTCCACTTTGAAACATTACTCCAAAGCCCCCACACTCTGCATAAGTGAAAACCTTGTGTTGTCTTCAATCCCAATACTACAATGGTAGTGTAGTGTCTCTGTACATCATTCAAAAGATCAGTCCAGGTGGTAGGAAAAAAATATGGTCAGTTAACAGGGTGAGATCAGTTTGGTTGGAAGGCAGAAATGTGGTAAATTAACCCGAAAAGATTTACCCCCTTCATGACCAGGCCATTTTTTGCGATACAGCACTGCGTCGCTTTAATTGACAATTGCATGGTCATGCGACACTGTGCTCAAACAAAATTGATGTCCTTTTTTTCCCACAAATAGGGCTTTCTCTTGGTGGTATTTGATCACCTCTGCGTTTTTATTTTTTTGCGCTTTAAACAAAAAAAACAGACTAATTTGAAAAAAAAAAAAATTTTTTTTTTACTTTTTGCTATAATAAATATCCCCAAAAATATATTTAAAAAAAACTGATTTCTTCATCAGTTTAGGCTAATATGTATTCTTCTACATATTTTTGGTAAATAAGCGTACATTGATTGGTTTTCGCAAAAGTTATAGCGTTTACAAAATAGGGGATAGTTTTATGGCATTTTTATTATTATTATTTTTTTTTTTTACCAATAATGGCAGCTATCTGCGATTTTTATTGGGACTACAACATTGCGGCAGACAGATTGGACATTTTTCACACTATTTTGGGACCACTGAAATTTATATAGCAATCAGAGCTATAAATAGCCATTGATTACTGTATAAATGTCACTGGCAGGGAAGGTGTTTTATACTAGGAGGCGATCAAGGGGTTAAATGTGTCCTAGGGAGTAATTCTAATTGTGGGGGGATGGGACTGCCTGGGGGTGGAGACCAATCATTGTTCCTAAGCTGTAGGAACAACAGATCGCTCTCCTCACCCCTGACAGAACAGAGATCTGTCTGTTTATATCGATAGATTTCCATTCTCTCCTTCTCGGGTGAAATTGCGGGTAGCCAACGGCCATTGTGGCCACCGGCCATGCACGTGGACTCCTATGTCACATGGCACCCTATACTCCTTAAAGCGCCCGCCATACATCTATGGTGATCCGCGAGTGCCATTCTGATGGAGGGTGGTCGGCAAGCAGTTAAACAGGCCAGTGTCAACTCAGGCAGCAGACAGAGGCATAGTCAGTATGCAGGCAAATGATCAGTACAGGCTGCAGGGAGAAACATGGTTGAGAAAACAGACAAATGGTCTGCACACATAACATCTGATACAGAGAAATGTCAGGTAGTCAAACACATGAGAAATGTCTTCACAATACCTTCACTAATATTGTAATGAGGTATAGTGACAGAAGCAGTCTCCCATTCAGAGGCCAGGTTGTGACATTGGGGACAATAGTATTGGGTGTCATGTTTTATTGTATTACTAGTGCATACACTGCACTTTTTGGAGGTTTTTGAGTCTGTTTCAGGTGGAGGGGGGAGTCTCTCATGCAGAAGGCAGAAGCCAAGTCTTTCTGTGGACTTATGATAGATGACATAGGAAATGTACATGGCTGATTGGAAATGGTAAATGGACACTTTTTTGATCCAATGGATGAATCCTCTAGTGACTATGTAGTGCTGCAACATTTGGTACACCTCCCATGAACTGATCACAGTCATGTATGCAACTAGGTCTTTGGACTGGATGGTGCCTTACTTGCATTTTCCCTGAGGTGTCTTGGTGGATGGCAGAAAGCACATGCACATCCCAATTATCCTTCCATTTAAGGGCCAAAATGTCCATTCCGCAAACTGGCTGACTTTCCCCTGTTCAGTTTTGTGGTGACCAGTAATTGTGGCAAGCCTTTGTGTGCCACAGGCTACAGATTGCTTGAGAGAAAGGTGGCTGAAAAGTGGTGTAAGAATTGTCCACATAGAGGTGGTGCATCTAATGGAATTTTCCCACTGCTCCCCTTATAGCTTGGGCATCCAGGGGGCTTAGGCTGGCTGTCTTTTCTTTTATTAACCCAAAAAGGTATATGACTTATATCATTAGGTTTGTATAACTGGCCCTTTAATTGGGATATATTGATTAATGCCCTGTCTGCCTATAAAATGGATGAGGAACTCATAAGCATGTCTTAGATATAATAGAGGAATAAAGTGGCATATGGTGAATAGAGTGTGAGTCCAATATTTAGTGTAAGGCCAAGGAACACTTTAAATTCTTAATTTGTGATGGGTTTATACTCAAATGGATGGGAATAAATGGAACTGGCATTTTTGGTGACGTACTGCTGGAAATGAAGATTGCTTTGGTCCACAATTGAATTGAAATAAATCTTCTGCTTTAGCGGTGATCAGGGTGCTGGTGTGGCAGTGATGAGGACGCTTATGTGGCAGTGATCCGGGCAATGGTAGGGCAGTGATCAGGACACTGTGTTGGTGTATAGTGGTCTGGTATTACTGCAATCACGAACACTGGCTCTGTTGACACTAGTATGTCGGTTATCAGGACACTCATATGTCGGTGATCAGGACACTGTTATGCAAGTGATCAGGACACTGGTATGGTGGGGATCAGGGCACTGGTATGGCAGTGATCATGGCACTGGTATGGCAATGATCAGGATGCTGGTATGGCGGTGATCAGGATACTGGTATGGCTGTGATGAGGATGCTAATGTGGCATTGATCAGGATACTGGTATGGTTGTGATCAGGATGTGGACGTATAGTGATCTGGCATCACTGCAATCAGGGATACTGTTCGTGGCAGTACTAGGACAGGTGATATGCATTCATTTTTTCACACTGCACTGTTGGGCAGTGATCAGAGGCACTGTGAGTTGGCTGACAGTGTGTTTGGTGTGTGATAAACTTGTGAAAGGCTATAGATTACTCACAGTACTGGTAACGTCTCTCTGCTGCTCTCACAGACATGCAGCCTGTGTTTACATTTGTATGCAGCTGTGGTTGGACACAATGATCACCTGGAACTAATTTCATTGGTCCTGACTATGTCATGTGATCCACTGTGTTCAGTAGAGTTGAGTGAATGGTACCGGCTAAGCAGGATGTCGCTGCAGTGTGCATTCTAGGGCCCAGCGGTCAGGTACAAGGCTTTGCCAATTAGGGCACAGAGCACTGTCAGAAACCAGTTGATAATTGCTTTGTCCAATCACAGCTCAGTGCTCATAGTCCCATCCCACACTATACCCCACACTGGTTCCTTCTCACAGGAAGCTTTTGCAGTGTGTTGTTGGAGTGGAGAAAGATGGAGCAGGGCTCAGTTTGTTACTAGCGATTTAGAGTGTTCACTTATTGTGTTAGTATAGTGCAGTGTTTAACACAGCATTATATAACATTTAATGAGGACAAGGGCCTCTTCCCGACAACCCTGGCCGTTGGTTGTCGGGGTCTGCGGGTGGTGGGCTTATCGGAATCCGGGGAGCCCCCTTTAATAAGGGAGCCCCCGGATCCCGGCCCCCCACCCTATGTGAATGAGTATGGGGTACAATGTACCCCTACCCATTCACCTGTGGAAAAAAATGTAAAAAAAAACCACAACACACAAGGGTTAAACTAGTTTATTGCACAGCTCCGGGGGTCTTCTTGCCAGACTCCTCCACTATCTTCTGCTAGCTCTTTTACTAGCGGAGGAGCCTGGCTTTCTTCTTCGCCGCCCTCTTCTTCTGACTTCGGGGGTCTTGTCCCCCCTCTTATGTTCTTCTTGCCGGGCCACCGCGCCTTCTTCTAGCTCTTTTACAAGCGGTGGCCCGGTCTTCTGTCGCCGTCTTCTGTTCTTCTTTTCTTCTCTTCAGGAGCTGTTGCCTCATCACTGTCTCTGCTCACAATGACAGGAACGCGGCGTGCGGCGACTTATATAGGGACATCCCGGAAGATGTCACCACCCATTATGATGTCACAGTCCCAGAGGATGCTGGGACTGTGACATCATAATGGGCGGGGACATCATCCGGTGATGTCCCTATATAAGTCGCCGCACGCCATGTCCCTGTCATTGTGAGCAGAGATAGCGATGAGGCAACAGCTCCTGAAGAGAAGAAGAGAAGAACAGAAGACAGCAACAGCAGCAGTGGCAACAGAAGACCGGGCCACTGCTTGTAAAAGAGCTAGAAGAAGGCGTGGTGGCCCGGCAAGAAGAACCGAAGAGGGGGGACAAGATCCCTGAAGTCGGAAGAAGAGGGCGGCGGCGAAGAAGAAAGCTGGGCTCCTCCTCTAGTAAAAGAGCTAGTAGAAGATAGTGGAGGAGTCCGACGAGAAGACCCCCGAAGACCCCTGGAGCTGTGCAATAAACTATTTTAACCCTTGTGTGTTGTGTTTTTTTTTTGTACATTTTTTTCACAGGTGAATGGGTAGGGGTACATTGTACCCCATACTCATTCACATAGGTTGGGGGGCCGGGATCCGGGGGCCCCCTTATTAAAGGGGGCTCGTGGATTCTGATAAGCCCCCCGCCCGCAGACCCCGGCAACCAACGGCCAGGGTTGTCGGGAAGAGGCCCTTGTCCTCATCAACATGGGGACAAGGTGCTTTGGGGTGGGGGGGCCTTGTACGGCTCAGGAGGGGGGGGCACTCGCTCGTCCCCACCCCCTTTCCTGGCCGGCCGGGTAGCGTGCTCGGATAAGGGTCTGGTATGGATCTGAGGGGGACCCCCACGCCGTTTTTTCGGATACCAGACCTAAGGGCCTGGTATGCTCTCGGAAGGGGAACCCACGCCAATTTTTTTTAATAAATTTGGCGTGGAGTTCCCTCTTGAGAGCTCATTCTCTGATTGGCCACGGCAAAAGTCGCCTGGCCTGGGGCGACAAAGTCGTGTTGTAAGTCGCCCCAAGTCATGTACAAGTCGTGTTCAAGTCATGTCCAAGTTGCCTCCAAAAGTCGTGTTGAAAGTCGTGTTGCCCCTGTGTGAACCGGCTCTAAGGGTCCTACAAATTTAAAATACCAGAGAATTGGAACACTGAAGCTTAATCACCCCTTGACTTGACTATGAAGCGCCACATTGTTAACATGGGGTGAGACAAGGCTGAACTTCACAGTGTGGCAACTAAATTGGCAAATAATGCATCTTATACATACCTCTTTTCTCTTCTTCTCTGTCTTATACAAAATGTTCCTCATTATCTCCTTGACTTGCCACAAAGACAGAGATTATTCTTATTGTTGGCTTTGCTTTACCTTTTGCTAGTAAAGATCGATCCTGATAATGCAGCACAATGGTACAGCCTTGATGTTTTCTATTCTTGTTGTACTATTAAAACTTAAAGAATGCAATAAAAAATGGGAGACAGGGCCAGAACACAGTTACTCGATATCAAGATTTGCCTGAAAAATAACCTTTTAATGCAGGATTTAAAAAAAATGAAGACTGCAGACTTAAAAAGATTGTAAATTGTGTTATTTAAACATGAACTACATTAAAGTGTTATAATAAACCATATTCATCAATTATTGATATTTTATTTATTTTCACTTTATGTTTCTTCTTTGTTTAACAACCTAAATATGCAAATGTATACCAACCATTTACTTTTCTGTATCTCTGTTTATTAGGTTATTTCCAAGTCTCAGCATCATCACAGAGCTAACACATCCAGCAAACATGAGATTTATGCAATTTAGGGCCAAGGACTGTTATTCATTAGCTCTTTCTAAGTTGGAGAAGGTAAGGATAAATAAAACACATACTGACATCTAGTAGTTGTTTTGTGCCTTTTAGGCTGGGTTTACACATGTGAGGCACCAGGTTCATGCCTGGGGTCTGGTGCAGTTCAGGTAAAAGTCAGGTCTGAATTTTAAACTGAATTTGCACCTGAACTGGACCCAAAGAAACACTGGACCCCTTTTCAATCCAGACCGCGGGCCACCCTGGACATGTGTGAACTGGCTCCATTGAGAGTCAGTCACACTTGCCAATTTGCATATGTGTGAACTCAGCCTTAATATCTGTTAACCAAGACATCGTTGGGCAGCTCTGTTCAAACATAAAGTGTACAGAGTCAATCTATGCGACTGTACATTTTTGAGCACTGTGACTGGTCATAGAGAGACCTCCTCTTGCAACAGAAGAAAAGGAAACCTATGAATGAACGAGTCATTAATTGGTTTAAAAGCAAAACACAGATCACCGCAGCACCAGATAAGGATAATTTTTTAAACTTTTCATTCTTCATTCTTTCCTATACATTTGATCCTCTTATTACCTCTCTATGTGACCTGCATATTAACCTATCACCACCATTATACTGCACAATAACCCTCTCATGTCTATCCTCCCAGTGTATTTGACATGTACATCAACCCCTTCATCTCTTCCCTCTTTGTGTATGACCTGTATGTACTGTATCTAGTGCACCATTTACAAGCTTCATGTAATAACCCCCCCCCCCCATAAACCCCCCACCCCCCATTGCCAGCATTTTTTCTTTATTTCCAGAAAAAGTAACAAAAAATAAGCTCACCTTGGCATATCTACTTTCCAAAAATTGGAATGTTTGTACTATCCAGGCATTGTTCATTCTATTTTTGGTCTTTTTTTTCCTTTATATTGTAAAAAATAAAAAAAAAAACAGTGGCTAATAGATGCCATCAAAAAAAGACTTTATCTGTCTTAAAAAAAATCATCTGGGTACAGTGTTGCATGATGAAGTAATTGACAATCAAACTATCACAGCACTGGGAACTGGAAAATAGCTTGATAATGAAGGAGTGTTACAGGCTGGTACTCAAGTGGTTAAAGGGGTTGTAAAGTAAAAAAATTTATTTTTTTAAAATAACAAACATGTCATACTTACCTCCACTGTGCAGCTCGTTTTGCACAGAGTGGCCCCGAACCTGCTCTTCTGGGGTCCCTCGGCGGCTGTCTCTGCTTCCTCCCGCAGGTGCTTCTCACGTTAATGCGAGCTCCCTCGCATTGGTGAGAAGCACTGCGGGCGCGCTCCCGTGATACAGCCGGGGGCTATAGCCTCTCGCTGTATCACAAGGCCCCGCCCCCCGGCGCGATGCGTCATTGGATGTGATTGACAGCAGCGCGAGCCAATGGCTGCGCTGCTTTCAATCCATCCACTCCAGCCAATCAGCGGCCAGGCTGAGCGGCGAAGAGGACGGCGGGGGCGAGCGCGGGATTTTCGAGGGGTCAGGTAAGTAAAACGGGGGGACTGGGGGCGCCAGCAGTGTGAGATGTTTTTTCACCTTAATGCATAGAATGCATTAAGGTGAAAAAACATTTACCTTTACAACCCCTTTAATCTCTGATCAAATCACTATCTAGTCTTTTAGCAATCCCTATATAGGGACTAAATAGTTTTATTTTCAGAAATGATGCTAAAAGAGGTCAGTTTGATGTAAATAATTATGTAAAAATGTGTTCTCATATCTTTGTTAAAGTTCAAAAGAGCGTTCAGTTTAACCCTTTAATGCCTAAGCCTATTTCTGACATTTATTGCTTACAAGTTAAAATCTGTATTTTTTGCTAGAAAATTACTTAGAATGCCCAAACATTATATATATATATATTTTTAGCAGAGACCCTAGAGAATAAAATGGCAATCATTGCAACATTTTTATGTTACATGGTATTTGCGCAGCAGTCTTTCAAGCACAATTTTTGGGGAAAAGAGACATTCATAAATGAAAAGAAACAAAATAGTAAAGTTAGCCCAATTTGTTTGTATAATGTGAAAGATGATGTTACGCTGAGTAAATAGATACATAACATGTTGTGCTTTGAAATTGCACATAATCGTGGAATGGCAAAAAAACCTACGGTACTTAAAAATCTCCATAGGCTATGCTTTTAAAAAAAAAAAATAATTACCAGGTTAGAGTTACAGAGGAGGCCTTCTACTAAAATTATTACTCTCACTCTGATGATCGCGGAAATACCTTTTATGGGTTTACATTTGCACAACTTTTATGCGTTTACATTTTGCACAACTTTTTTTCTTATTTATTTATTTTTATTTTTTAACATTGTCTCTTTAAAAAAAAAAAAATCTGATCACTTTTATTGCTGTCACAAGGAATGTTAACATGTCCCACGTGACAGTAATAGGCAGTGACAGGTACTCTTTTCTAAAAGACCTCAAATCCCTCCTTTGCACTTAAAAGTGCTTTATTCAGATCGCCAAAATATGTTTCTGAATACTGTAATTTTTTTAAAATCTGCATGATTGGCAGCCGAGTAAACGCTGTGATGTCGCAACATCGGAGACCCGATCTGAGCCCAATCCAGCTTCGTATGGGTCTCAGCCTAGGTGGTGGACATGCTGAATGGTGGCTAGGTTCTCCCAGTGGGATGGAAGGCCCAGGAAGAGCAGCGGAAGGCGACGGAAGGGGGGGGAAATCCCTTCCCGCTCTATTAGAAAAACAGCCAAGCTTTTTAGCCTCATCAGTTGTTATCACTAAAAAGCCAACCACTGGCTCGAAAAAATGCTAGTGGGGGGATGCCTGCATAAAAAATCCTTTTCTGAAGCTGCCAACAGGGGACATGCTTTTTTTTTTAAATCAGGCTGTGGCTGCTTTAGAAAGAAAACTATGTGTAATACTTTGCACACCTTTTGTTTTGATGAACCTGGAATGTATTTAGCAGATTTAAACTGAGGTTCAACTGGGCTTTACGTGGGACCATTAAATGGGTCTTAATTAAATACTGAGTGCCTTCTGCTGGTTAAAATACACATTTTAATGTTTAATACAATAATAAAAGTATGTAAGAGGAGGCATTTAAAAATGTGTAAGTCACATTAAAAATATGATAAGAGTTTGGGAGGTATAGCTTAGCTACTATATTTGGATGAAAAATTACACTGCTAGCATTCATAGGACACACTAGGCTCCCGATGTCAGGCATGCAAATAACTGGGAACAATATCCTGCTGTACATGTTAAAAGCTGGCAGTTATTTTTGATATTACCTATTCACTTACATCGCTCTAAGGCTGCTTTCACACTGCAGCCGCTCAAGCGTTAGCGGTAAAACGCCGCTCGTTTCAACAGGGAACTTTTAACCCCAAAGAATGGGTTAAAAAGGGGATAAAAGCTCCCCTGTTGCAGTGCTTCCGAAGTAGTTTTCAACCACTTTGTAGTATACACTGCTCATAAACCGCCCCAAAGATGCTGCTTGCAGGACTTTTTCTAATGTCCTGCAGGCGCACCGCCGGAGTGTGAAAGCACTTGGGCTTTCACACTGGGGTGGCAGGGGAGGCAGTTTTCCGGCACTTTACAGGCACTATTTCTAGCGTTGAAAAAAGCCTGAAAACTGACCCAGTGTGAAAGGGGTCTAAAGGTGTGCCATAACATAAATAATTGAATTACTAATAATACTAATAATTAGTCGTGGGCCAAACACCCCCTTGGTTTGGTTCAACACCAAAACTTCCAAACATGGAAAAAGTTCGGACCTGAACCCACAACCCTATTAAAATCAAAGGGACCTGAACTTGAAAATGTTTTTTAAAGCATATAAATGCAAGTTTTTTTTTTTTTTTTTTAAGGAGCAGTGATTTAAATGATGTTTAAACAATAAAAATGAAAAAAAAAATACTTTAAATAAATTACCTGGGGGGTCTCCTTAGTCTGCCTGTAAAGTGGTGCATCTGTACCGTGTATAGAACCTGCTGAAGCAAAACTGACATTTAAAAAAAAAATATTAAATTTAACAAGCCCTACAAGCTTTCGTTATTTTGTAAACAACTGCTTGGGGAGCCAGTCTATATGATGAGGCCACAATTTAGTGCAATCGGAACAAGATTAGAGATTTTTTAGATAAATTCTGGTGTCTGGCAGGATTTGTATGAAAATAACAAAGTTGTGCCAACAGTGAGCAATTGAACCTGTTGCAGTCCAGCGGCAGCCGTCGACCACTTTAAGAGCTGTGGGAGGCGCACACGATGCCATGCATGTGGCTGGTGACCGCGATGTCCAACCGGCCACCCACAATCGTTCCACAGAAAGCCAGAACGGGGATCTGTCAATGTAAACATTTACACAGTAATCAGTGCATTTTGATAGCACTGATTGCTGTATAAATGTCAATGGTCTCAAAGAAGTGTCAGAAGTGTCCGATCTGTCCGCAGCAATGTCACAGTCCTGCTAAAAATCGCTGATCACTCCCACCATTACTAGTAAAAAAAATGACAATAAAAATGCTATAAATATATCCCCTATTTTGTAGGTGTTATAATCTTTGCTCAAACTAATCATTATATGCTTATTGCGATCTTTTTTTTACCAAAAACATGTAGTAGAATACATATTGACCTAAACTGATGACTATATTTGTTTCTTTATTTATTTTTTGGGATATTTATTATAATTTTTCTTTTTTCAGAATTGTCTGTTTTTTTGTTTATAGCGCAAAAAATTTAAATCACAGAGGTGATAAAATACCACCAAAAGAAAGCTCTATTTGTGGGAAAATAAGAACATACATTTTGTTTGTGTACAACATTGCATAATCGCGCAAATGTCAGTTAAAGCAATGCAGTGCCGTATCGCAAATAATGGCCTGGTCAGGAAGTGCGTAAATACTTCTAGGGCTGAAGTGGTTAAAGTACACTCAGCCCAAGATTAACAATTTTTGTAGCTAAAGTCTGGTGTCTCTTTTGAAGACTTTGGATAGAAGTAACAGGTGTGGAAAAATTGGGCCTTGGCTATTGGTGGTGCCTTCACACCATAACTCTTCACAGTTATCCTTGGAAAATGCAGGATTAGCCTCTGCTCTTCAAAATTATGTCATGCAGGGATGGAAAAACTGGGGCCTTAGGTGTTGGTGGTGCCTTCACACTGTAACCCTATAGAGGTACTCTTGATGAAAGCAAGAATTGGCCTTCCTTTAAAAAATTTAAATTATATGCACCTGTCAAACAGGTGCTGAAAAATTGGGACTTAAATGATGGTGGTGCCTGCACATTACAACCCCTCACAGTTACTCTTGGGGAGTGCAGGACTGGACTCTGATGTAAAGAAATGTAAAATTATATGCACTTGTCACACAGGTCCAGAAACATTTTGACTTGGGTGTTAATTGTGCCCATAAAACCTATACCAAATATTATACCTAGAGATAAAACACCCACAACGCTAGGCAGACTAGACAGTCTTGCAGCGGTGCCACCCTTCGGATGTTACAGATTGATGCATGCAGGGCCTCTGACATTGCCAGGTGGCCCAGCCCTTTACCTGTATAAAAACTGTCAAAGCGCAGAGGAGGCATTTGGCGGGTGGCTATCCCAGAAGGCGAAGCGTTTTTATTTATTTTTATTGGATTTACATCGAGGGGCAAGTATTTGTCAAGAACTTGTCTCTTGTTTTTATAAATTTTTGTAAATTTTTTGGTGAATGGGTAGGAGTACCCGGTACTCATTCACATGGGGGGGTCAGGATCTGGGGGCCCTTTTTTAAAGGGGGCTTCCATATTCCAAGAAAGCCCTCCAACCACAGACCCCCACAACCACCGACCATGGTTATAGGGATGAGGCCCTTGTCCCCATCAACACGAGGACAAGGTGCTTTTGGCAGTGCCCCAAAGCACCCACCCTCTCAAGTTAAGGGATGTGACCTGGTATTGTTCAGGAGTGAGGGCATTCACTCATCTGCCTTTTTCTGATCTGCTGGGCTGCATGTCTTGATAAGGGTATGGTATGGATTATGGGGGTCCCACATTTTTTTTACATTTTGGCGTGGGTTCCTCTTGAAATCAAAACCAGACCTGAAGGGCCTGGAATGGACTGGGGGGACCCCCCGCACCATTTTCTTTTAAACCGGCACTTTTGTTTATTTAGCTGTCATAGGGGAAACCCATTGACAGCTGATGACTCATTGGTTGTTAAGGAGGCCGCAGCAAGTTTTCCAGCCCAGCGCCTTAACAACCAGTTTTCACTACGCCCTGAT
The DNA here is from genome assembly GCF_037356315.1 of Lithobates pipiens. Lineage (NCBI taxonomy): Eukaryota > Metazoa > Chordata > Amphibia > Anura > Ranidae > Lithobates > Lithobates pipiens. The sequence continues at coordinate 186,862,947 of NW_027507785.1, read as the reverse complement.
TGGACAAAGATTTGCCCAATCAGGGAGCAGAATGCATTGTGCAATGCTCAGTGAATTGCAGGATGTTTGTCAGGGCGAACACCCGGTGAACTCCCTGAAAATTTGAGTGCCAACTGCCAAGCAGGCAAATGTTTGGCCTGAGCATAAGTTTGCCCATCTCTAATAATGATCCTTCTTCTTGATGCTACAAATTCTCAGGTCCTTTCGCAGGCTTTGAAGAATAAGGGAGCCCATGCACAGTAAGTTTGCGGAGGCATGAGAAGCAGAGTCCTCGGGGTCACTGAGGATTGCGCAATCTGGAACTGCCTCCTCCCAGCCACCTACTACTGCCAAGATTTCTGGGTACTGAAAACCATCTCTTAAAGATTGACGTATGTCATCCTCTGCTGCAATGCCTCCACAACTGCCAGAATCCTATCATTCTCCTCTTGTGTGTTCTGTGGCCTCGTAAGAATGGTGTCTGCATAAAGCAGGCCTTGAGAGGAAAGGAAGTCCTCCTCTTCTTCCCACTGTTCTGCTTTGAGTGCTCTGTCCATAATGCCATTCAGAGTATGCTCCAGCAAGAACACAAAAGGGATAGTGTTACTAATACACGCATTGTCACTGCTCACCATCCTTGAAGCCTTCTCAAATGGTGACAGTGCAGTGCATGCATTCTTTATCAGCAGCCATTGGCATGGGGAAAAAGAAGAGCTCCCCTGAGATTGTCCTTGTCCCATACTCCCACCGGTACTCGATGGCCCTCTGCTGCATGTGTAGCCGCTGCATCATTGCCAAATTTGCGGTGCACCTGGTGGGCATGTCACAAATCAGGCAGTTTATGGGCAGGTGGAATCCCCACTGAATTTCAGTTAACTGAACACTGGCTGTGTATGACCGCCTGAAATGGCTACAGACTCTTCTTGGCTGCCTTAGAAGATCTTGCAAACCTGGGTACCTGTTTAGGAAATGTTGAACCACCCAAATTGAGGACATTTGCCAGGCATGGTACATCTTTCCTTGTCGAAGGGCGGAGAAAAGGTTAATGTCATTATCACGCACCAACATTCCTAGCTCAAGTTGCCATGGCATTAACCACCTCTGGGCCTGCCCCTGCAGAGCTGAAAAAATCTCTGCTCCGGTGTGATTCTTGTCCCCTACACAGACCAACTGAAGCACTGTATTGCATCTTTTAGCCTGACCCGTTGAATAGCCTCTTGAACGTTTAGGGGTACTGGTAATTCATAGAACAATTCAGTAGAAGAGCAGTAATGTGGACCTTGCGGCTGACTGCCTTGCCCAGCAATGCCAAAACATTCCCTTCCACATGAGCTTGAATGGCCTCACATGCAAAGAAATAGGGACTGGAAACCTACCATTGTGGTACAGCACATTCTGCAAATTCACGGAAGGAGGCAGAATCCACCAGATGGAAAGGCAGGAGTTGTAAAGCTAGCAATTTGGTCAAGCTAGAATTTAGATGCTAGGCTTGTGGGTGGCAGGGAGTGTATTTTATTTTTTATTTTTATTTTTTTACTGTAGCAGCTGGAGCAGATAAATGTGCCTGCTATACTCTACAGCTGGTGGTGTGCTGCTGGCAGATTTGTTGCAAGGACCTGTGACACCTTTTGCTATACCATCATCCCTGTCAGTGGAGGCTGCTGAGAGGTCATCATAATATATGGCAGGGATAGGGATAAAAAGTGAGGACTGAGGAGAATCGTGTCCCTTTTTATGTGTTTTTCAGGTGATGTTGCCAAGGGACTGAGTGGTGGGAGTTGAATTGCCTTTTCAAGCATGTGGTACCCAATTGGCTGGTGTTTTTGCCATGCTTGATCTGCTTGCGGCAGAGATTGCAAATTGCAACATTGCGATTGACCGCACATGTGCTAAAATGGCCCACACAGCTGAGATGTGGGAAGTGGGTCAGGAGATAAGTGCTCTACAATCTGTGGGAATAGGGTGGCTGCTCCTTACTGTTTCATTAAGGCTGCCTCTGGAGGACATCCTGCTTTGTTGGGGTTGTGCCTCCCCCTCACTTTCTTCTTTTGTTCTGTTCGGCACCCAAGTAGAGTCAGTGACCTCATCATCATCATCATCCTCTCTATCCTCATGATTGAAGCCAACTTGGCAATATGCTCCGGCGGGGTGGGGGAACATGATTTGTTGTGCCAATTTGTTGTTTATCAGTGTTAAACCCTCTCTGTAGGATCATGTTACTCCATTCCTCAACCTCAGAACCAACATCAGAATCAACTAATGCCTGCGCATCCTCAAGAAGCAAGTGGCTTATGCTGAGTGCAAATAATTTAGTTGACTCCTCTGTGCATGATGGTGGGGCTATGGCACGAGTAGCTGTGGACAAGGAAGCAGAGTAGGCAACTCTGGCAGCTGTGGTGGACTGCGAACTAGTGTCAGCTTGGGTGATAGAGGATAAGGGGGATGAGGATGGTTTAGGAAGCCAGTCCACCATCTCTTCTGCGTGCTGTGGCTGGATAGCATGACCAACATCAGTAAAAAGAGACAAACGTGCCTGAGGATGGACCATGTTCACCTTTGCCTGTAGACACAGACACTGCTGGCCCTCTCATAGTGGCATGGGAGACTTTGCTTCTCCTTGTTGGCCTCCCAGACATGATGGGGGGGGGGGCTTAATACAAAAATGTATTAGCTAATAGGAAATGAGTGATTGGAAGCACTTTATTGAATGAAATGTGGTGTTTGGTGCACTATAAATTGAGAACTGCCAAAAAAACTATATATATATATATATATATATATATATATATATATATATATATATATATATATACATTATTATAAAAAAATACCAGCGTTGCAGTTAGAAAAAAACTGTGGCTGCCAATTTTAAAAAAGTGAGCAACAACAAAAAAAAAGCATGTATACAGAACTGTATACAGCACTAAATGTAATGCTGTTAAACACTACACTACACTGACACTATACTCTCACTACACTCACACTACATTACACTCACACTACATTGACACTCTGCTCTCAATCACAATAACACTAACTAGCTATCACTGAGCCCTGCTAAATCTATCCCCAACAACACACTGCAAACGTTTTCTATGGTAAGGAACCTTTTATAGTGTGGGGGGTGGGGAAAGGGGGGGGACTATGAGCAACGACACCATGATTGGGCAAAGGCATCATGAATTTGTCCAATCAGGGCTCTGACAGTTCTCTGTGCCCAACGGTCAGGTGCATTGCTTCGGCCAATCGGGGCCCTAGAATGCACTGTGCAGCACGCTGGCGAACATCCCTCATTTGTGGGGTGCTCACCGAAACACCCAATAGGCGCTGTTCGGGGCCAAACCAATGCTCTGCCCAAACAGTTCACCCATTGCTACTAATAATTGCTTAGAACAGAAAATGAATAATATGCACACAATTATGTAGTGATACTTGCTGGTCATCCCTAAAATGTTTGGAATGTGATATAATCTCTATAGGGGTTAGTATCTCCACATGACATGACATGACATTCTTTCCACCAACCTCTACAAAAAAAAAACTGATTATCCTTAAGAGAATTAATAAGGGCTTCTCTTTCATTTTTTTGAATATCATATCTCTAACATGGGGTATCTTGTTCTTACCATTTTAGCTAAAAGAATCAAATCTTGTTCTACACACTTCTGGATAATTCCAGTGTTTAACCAGTATCTTGGACAGGATAGAAATCTGACCTATCTGATTGGGAGGTTCGTATTTTTTGATACTACATTCAAAATTTATAGTGCTTAAATCATGATGCAAGCACAAATCACAAAACAAGAACTATTTGCAGTGCTTTAATCAGCTTGTGAAGATGTCTTACTTGTAGTGACATTTGTGGTGCTGTAGTTAAAGACTTTTATAGGAGTGAGTTTTATTGCAAAGTTAGATCACCATAGAAAAATTGCTGTGCCTTGAGGCCTTAATTTATAATTTGAAAAAGGAAAAACACTAGTGATTCTAGACCCCCATGTGTGAAATCCATTTTCTTATTATTCCTGCCTCCCTTTCCCAGTCTCTTCCTTTTTTTTCTTGTAGTTTTATACATGATGCATTAACTTTTTAACCTAAAAAGCAAAGCCCTACTCAAAAGGGGAAGCTCCACTTGTTTGCACCCTCCACTGCCACATTTTGCACATTTTGGGGAGGAGGGGAGAGCGGGTACCTGGTTTTGACAGGTAACCGCCCGCACTCCTGGATCAGATGCAGCAAACTGAGCAGAAAGTTCATTCCCCTCCTCCAGCAGCCCCATAGACTTCTGGGATCACAGGTCCCAGAAGCCTATGGGACCATTCACAAGGAGCAGCCCAACTCTTATAGTAGGAAACAGTCTGTGAAACCACTACAGATGCTGGCTCCTGTACCCTAAGCTTATTGATATACAGGCAGTATTTGTAGCTGCTGACTTTTATTTATTTTTCTGATGGAGCCTGGAGCTCCTCTTTAAGCTCTCCAACATCTGAAAAGTTATCTACTAATTTCCCTTTCTTCTTCCTTAGAGTTTGATCCTACTGATGATATGCATGCAATAGAGGACCCCACTTCAGTTTCAGAGAAGCTGACCATTTTGTAAGATCTTAAGTGTATAATTAGATTGCAAAATGGAAGCTCCTCTGAAATTGTCTGAATGATTCACATGAGTCCTCCTACATATATGCCCATTCCAGTAATAAACTATTGATTTTTTTTAATAGTGCCTATCTCTCTTAAATGTAGATCTTTTAATCTGATTGATTCAATTTTCAAGAAAGATTAATGCAGTATTCAATTTGGCATCCATTGTCAGAAAAAGCTGCATCCCTTTAAATTTTTAGTTAAGCTATCTTTTTTTCTTTTTGTATCTCTACATGTGATTCATGTAGGAATATTTCATAGCTCACAATCAAACCCATTAATTTAAATTAAGCCTCATTTAGAACTGTAATCACAGGGACACAGACTTTTCTGGCAATGGATGACAAATTGAACACTGCATTAATCTCTCTTGACAATGGAATCACTCAGTCTAAAAGATCTACATTTATGGAAGATAGGCAGGGTTATATGGACTCAAAAGTTTATTGGCAAACTGTTAAGTTGGCTCATGTGAATAATTTGGGCAGTTACAGAGGGGTTATTTTGCAATTTAGTTTTACACTAGACTACATATGTAGTTTGTTTCGTTATTCAGAGATTGGGATGTATCCGAATAAAAATAGTAACAAATGTGAAATAAACTTTAATGATACAATTAAATCAATTTAAATGAATAGAAAACAAATAAAAAACAAACCTCTATCTCCAAACTCAAGTGCTTATGGGACAGGTGAAACAAGTATAAATCCCTTAATGTGTAAAACAGTGTCACTAATTAAGGCTGAAGCTAGTACACACATATAACATGAAATTTGAAAATGAGTGGTGTTAGCATAATGACCAATCTGCTCGCAGTGGTGGGTTTGTAGGCAAATTTCCTTTCCCTGGTTACGGATATGGTCTGTGCTGGGAGAGGTGGATCAGCCGCTCTGGCTCACCTATCCCTTGTAATAGAAAAAAGCATGACAGGTCCTCTTAAATGTGAGATCTGGGGTCAAAAAGTCCTCAGATCTCATATTTGGACTTAAATGCAATTAAATGCAAGAAAAAATGACATTGAAAAAATGTGCCTTTAAGAGGCATGGGCGGAAGTGATGTTTTGATGTCGCTTCCGCCCTCCTATGGCATAGAGACGAGTGGGGGCCATCTTAGCTTCACTCATCTCTATACCCAGGCACAGACAGGACCTGATCGCATGCGCCGCTACCAATGGCTCCGGTAAGCGGCGGAGGGAGCAGGAGAGTGGCGGGAAGGGGGTCGCACCTCTCCCGCCACCCATAACGGTGATCTCACGCCGAACCCGCCGCAGAGACCACCATTTTCGTAAACACGACCAGTGCCTGGAGAGATGGCTATCTCGGTTGTGGCAGTGAGATATCCCTCTTCAAAAAATGGACAAACATCGTCGTGCGACGGTCGTAAAGTGGTCAACAAGTGACTCATCTGGTGCCCCGCTGACAGCAGAATGTGAACAAAAGAAGAGATGAAATTTGAAAATGAAAAAAAAACAGCATAGCCTGCCCCCCAAGTCATACCAGGCACAAAAATTGTGTGCCCCCCCCCCAAATCCATATCAGACCCTTATCTGAGCTTGCAGCTTGGCAGGCCAGGCCTTCTATACCATACCAGGCCACATACCCTCAACATGGGGGGATGTTTGGATGTTTTGGGGGATAGGGGCTTCCCCCAAAGCACATTATCATAGGTTATTGCAATCTGGAAGCTCCCTTTAGCAAGGAGGCCACAGATACAACCCCCATGTGAATGAGTGGGGGTATATAGTACCCCTATTTATTCACCAAAAAAAATAGAAAATTTAATAAAAACACAAGGACAGTTTTTTGACTAGTCCTTTATTAAAATACATAAATAAATATATCCCCTGATGTAAATTCAGCAGTAATCACAATGAGCACCCCTTTCTCATTTACATAGTGGGACCAGGACCTGGGGACCTCTTTTTAAACCCTGCTGACAGCAGGTAAATCATAGTTCAGGACTCTGTAGTCACCTGCTCCTTAACCAGCAGCTATTCCAGGCTTCTTTTTTTTTTGCAAACAACAAATTTATCTAAAATAACTTCAGAAAAATTACAAACTGAATCGGAACAACAATTCTCAATATATGAAACAAATAAAAAAAAAATCATTTTAACATAACGAATATGGCAAAAAAAATTGATTTAATTAACAAATCAATCCGAAACAAAACTAAACACATTTTTTTGTTGTGCGCATCTCTATTTTATTCCTATGTAGGTTTTTATTTTGAGGTTGATGGAAAGAGTGTTTTTTTGGAGATACAAAGCCTCATACAGATTATAGCACATTTTTTTTCTTGTTATATTGATGACTTCATTTTTTTTATACATCAAGATTTGGCAATGATAGATTTCTGGAGTACTTGGACAATAATAGTTGTTATCTTGGATTTATCTGTGGGACACAGAGCACTCAGATTAATTATTTAGATTATGCTCTGAGTTAGTGTTTTGATGACCAGAGGATCCATATACAGGAAAACCGTAAGTCCACATTGAGAGATTCCCTTTTATTAAGAAAATCATTCCTAAATGTCAATTTATTAGCGCTCAACACAGCTATTCATCACTGAAAGGTTTTGAGTTAGAGATGTAGTACAATTAGGAGATTTCTCAAACAGAGCTAGGAAAAGTCCATAATAGAAAAGGCATATTTTTAAACATTGTGGTACTAGGAGTTAGTGTGATTCTAATTTGTTATCTATCTCCCTCCCACTGTCCTTACACCCCTCTTTCCCTGGCCCTCCACCCCTTTATTTCCTCTTTTTTTCTACTCTTTTTTTCCCTTTTTATTCTTTTCCTCTTTTCCTCACTTTTTTCAATTCACTCCCCCTGTTAACCCCTTTAGGAGTGTTTCATCATTCAGCTCTTGATCTTTTGTAGATCAGTAACATTATATTAAACTTTACTGCTCTTAGCCACATCCTTGGATATATTTGTTTTTATTGGTATTTTATTTTTAACATTTGTATCAATGCTGAAGATACTTTAAAAAAGTAAAAAAAATAGTTATTTAGGGCTTTTTTTTTTAATGATGGAATATTTTGGTGTGCAATAATATTTTTCTTGGGATATGTAATTACAGAGTTTACCTGGTCTGTGCAATGTTTTGCACACAGTGACCCTTTAACTCCTATTCTGGGGTCTCCCACATCACTCTTCTCTCTTCCTTTCCTGCTTGTGCCCCATAACAAGCCAATTTCTATGGGGCACATGTGTGGACACACTCTTGAGCCAGGCTGTGTGTGTACATAGACATGGGGTGTGGCTTAACCCCACCCCTTGCTCCCTGCTCACAGGATTTAACTGACAACAACAGGAGCCAATGGTTTCTGCTGCATTGAATCTGTCCTGTGATGCCGCGCACACACGACCGGACTTTCCGTCTGAATGAACTCTGATGGACTTTTCAACGGAGTTCCGACAGAGATCCACTGAAAAAGACTTGCCTACACATGATCACATCAAAGTCCGATCGTTTAACGCAAGGACGTACGACGGGACTAGAAAAATGAAGTACAATAGCCAGTAGCCAATAGCTGCCCCTGCATTGTTGTTGGTCCATCGGACCTGCATACAGACGAGCGGTTTTCTCGATAGGAACTTATTGCAGTGGAGTTCCGGCGGAAAGATTTGAAACATGTTCTATTTCTAAAGTCCGTCAAATTTTTTGACAGAAAAGATCCGATGAAGCCCACACACAATCAAATTGTCCGACAGGTTTGTTCCATCTGAACTTTGCTGTTGAAAAGTCCGGTCATGTATACACAGCATTAGAGACCGAGACCATCACTGCTGCAGATGGACATAGTACTTGATCAATTGAGGGCTCCGTTAGGTAGGAGTGACTAGAACAGGTAGTGGGACATGTTTTAACTTGATACAGGGAATGCATTTAGGTAAAAAATGTCTTGACTTTATAACCAATTATATAATAGTATACAGCATAAAATACCTTTTCCTCCCAAAGCCCCATGTCTCTGTGATCAAGCACATGTTGGGTGAAACTTTAAAGTGGGGTGGTCCTATGCTCCGCTGTGCTATGTTGGGTCTAATAAAGTTAGGTGTCATCTGATATTATTGGTGTGCAACTTTCTGCTTTCCTATTGAGCTCATAGAACATAGTCTGGCTCCCTTTGGTCAGCTCCTGAAGTTCTAGAGGTGGGGGGATTGTATCTTGTATCCAATTTGTATCTTGCTATCATCTATTCATTCCTAGTAAAAATAAAATTCTGTTCTTCTGATGACCTCAGGAATAACAACTGCAATGGCTGCACTACTTCAGTATGTGCAGTGCTGGATTTATATGGGGGCAAAAGGGGAAATTGCACTGAAACCCTGCGAGAGCCCCCCCCCCCCCCCTGCCAGAGAGGGCCCCTGACTTCCTTTATAAAAAAAAATGAAACTTCAGTAGTGTGTTAGTTGAGGAAACTGTCCAATTTGGAGCCTTTGGTAAGCTCCAGTCATGTTTCACTCCATCGCAACAAGCAGTTTTATTACATAATGAAGGGGTTGCTGATACCTTCCCAGGTGTTAATGTTAATCTCTGAGAATATATTTGAGCATGATTGTCATTAGTTGTTCGGGAGAAGGGTCATTCAGCAAATTGGCACTGATAAAGAATTATTTGAGAACCACGATGACCCCTGAAATACTAACTGCCTTATGTTTACTGGTTGTCAAGAGCAGTGTCTTCAAGTAGATAAAGTTTAATGAGTTAGTTAAAGATTTTGCAGATGCTAAGCGTAGAAAAAAGGCTTTTTGTAAATATTTTAGTGTGATGAAAAACTGTGATGTATGACTTACCAGTCCCAATGACCTGTGTAATGTGTATTCTTATATTCAGTAAAACTGAGAAAAAAAAAAAAATCAGATAAGTGTCTTCTTCGGACCTTACATTTGTTTTTGTTTTTTTTGTTTTTTTTAGAACAAATGTGGTTTATCCTTACTTTCAGTTCATTTTCTATTTGTTTCAATATATTTTTATTGAAAATGCTTACAAATGGTTACAAACATTGCACCAAAGGGCGAGATAGGTAAACAAAGTGGGCAGGTCAATTTGTAAATTTACATAGACATCAGGTTATAACTTTTAGCAGTATACATTGTTCCACATAAGGCATCAATTGGTTGTAACATTAGCAAACTTTTTTTGTGTGAGAATTGTTATTATAATCACAGTAAAGAGAAAAAAAAGGAAAGAAAGAGAAGGGAAAATAAATACAGTCTTGAGGTTACTGAATACTCATTTATCTTTATGTTGAGCATGCCAGTCAAGCCATGGTTTCCTAACCATGGCTTTTCCTAACTAATGGCTTAGAATCTTTCAGAAGGGGATTCAAAGAGGAACTCATAGGTCGTATGTGTATGAATTATTTGAATTATTTCATTCACAGAAGGGGGTTGCTTGCACATATAGTAGGTGAAAGTGTATCAGTCGAGAGTGGAATGTATCCGATAGCCAGGAAGTAGTTGTAGAGGTTATTGTGCTTCACTTGGCAACTCTGCAATTGTGCCCACAGATAGCTGGGAAAATTGCAGAATAATACCTTTAGACTGGTGAAGATTGAGGCAGAGTAGTAGTCTTTAATCAGCACATGCCCAATTCCTCCAGCTCTCCTTGTTCTGCCGACCAGGCTTCTATTCAGTTTACTTATGTTTATGTTCTTGAAATAACATGTTGGGTTATGCTGGGTTGCTTGGATTTACATCAAGCTAGTTATAGAATGTGTTAATAAAGTAGTTAGTGACTCCGTTTCCATTTTAAGAATCTACAGCAAGACATTGAGGTATGTTTTCTTCAATCTCTCACCATTACCCCTCAGCGAGCTTAAAAAGTGAGTTCTTGTTATCCCATTCTGTGTTATAGAGCATTCTTTCTTTATTATATGCAACATTTTAGTAATTGATGTTTGTGTTATCAATTTTTAGTTTCACCTAGCTTGTTCTAATAAATTTAAGATCGAAAGTAATATGGTATCTGAAGTTTATGGAGCAGTAATGTTTAGCTCTCTGTCCTAGAGACAGAAAAGTGACATATTTGCTGACCACTGAGGTGAAGAAAAGCTAACTTCGGAAGAATGTAGAGCCTGGGGATGCCATAGATGAAACAGGCCTTCAGCAGGTGAATGAGCTCTGTCATGCAGCATCCCCGCGCTCGACACTACAGAGGTCTTTACACAGCAGGACAGTTTCTCCAATGCAGCAATGTCTCACAGCAAGCATCATCTTACAAAACATGATCACAAGCAAGCTCATCCAAGTCATCTGTCACAAATGCAGTAGCAATCACCCGTTCGAAAGCTGAAGCAGTGAGGGCCAGAGCCGCATTCACTGACCAAGAGTTGCAGATGAGAAGAGAAAAGGCACACCTTAATGCAGAAAAGGTGAGGCAGGAGCAGGAGATAGAGAAGAGAAAAGTACGCCTGGAGACTGAATTAGCTCAGCAAGAGGCATCTCTGAAAATGCAGCAGGCTATCCTAGAAGCTAACATGGAGAGGCTGGCAGTGGACTGAGGCACTGCTTATGCCATTGCAGAAGCAGAAGCATTAAAAGCAGCTGTCTTTGGTGCAACATACTGGGTCCAGAACAGGACCACCTCCATGCAGCACACTTTAGATTATGTATACAGCACTCCAACCCAAGCAGTACTCCACAGAAAGAGATCAAATATGATGTCAGTGGGTCACATCAAGCAAAGCAGGAGTCTAAAATTGAAACCCAGTGCTACGAGCAAGAAAAATATGACCGAGGTCCAGTTTATCCAGCTCCAACCAAACCTTCTACTCAGAAAGCTACTCAGCCTTCATACAAGCACTTGGCACCTACTTTTACTCCAAGGGAGTATGAAACAAGCTGGTACAAGCCACCAACCTCATGCAAGTATGACCCTAGCCTGACTAAAGAAGAGACTTCTACCAGGTATGCCTATACACCACACCACGATACACCAGCAGTCTACCCCAGTGCTAATCAGGCTACTGTAGACCTTGCCAAGTTCCTTGCAAAACCTGAGTTAGTTACTCAAGGACTTGTCAAATTCAGTGATCGCCCCCAGTATTTCAGAGCATGGCGATCTTCTTTCCAGAGTGCAATCAAAGGCCTTGATCTAAACTGCAGGGAACAGAATGATCTCCTTGTAATGTGGTTTGGCAATGATTCTGCTGAGCATGTCAAGAGAAGCAGAGACCTTAATATAAACCACCCTGAAATAGGCCTTAGAAACATCTGAAACAGACTGGATAGATGTTATGGCTCACCAGAGGCTATAGATAATATACTATTTAAAAGGATAGAGGACTTCCCAAAAATACCTAGCTGGGGTTACCAGAGATTGATTTAGATAAAGAAAGAGAACCACCTCTCCAGGATAGCCCTCCATGGCGGATGCTCTTCTTCCTATCAAGGAGCCCCAGGTGCTGGCTGAAACATACACAATAGGCAGGCAATAGCAGGAAAACTCTGGATAGCCGCACACCGGAAAAATACTTAAAATCCTGTGTTTTTATTAAAAGTCGAGGGTCACATCACATCAAATAATCCACAACAAAGGAACAGGGTCCAAACTGACGCGTTTCGCACTGGAATCAGTGCTTACTCATAGCTATCCCACTGATTCCAGTGCGAAACGCGTCAGTTTAGACCCTGTTCCTTTGCTGTGGATTATTTGATGTGATGTGACCCTCGACTTTTTATAAAAACGCAGGATTTTAAGTATTTTTCCGGTGTGCGGCTATCCAGAGTTTTCCTGCTCTTGTCTGCCTATGGGGTTACCAGAGACTCAGAGAATTCAGTGACCTGTGTATGGCGTTACAAGTTGCTAAACAGAAGGAGACTTACCTGGCCTTTGCTTTTTTGGCTCAGCTAGCGGTATTAACTCCTTAGCACAAAAACATTATTATGAGTTGCACGAGAGATGGATCACTCATGGCTGTAACTAAAAATTAAAACACAATGTACCTTTTCCACCCTTTAGAGAGTTTGTGGACTTCGTAGACATACAATCAGGAATGAAAGATTATCCCAGCTTCATTTTTCCAGTGCCTTATGTCACTTCTTCTGGCCCTAACTCTCAGAGCAAAGACCATGCGGGATTGCAAGGTCTTCCTCAAAGAGAGCAACATTGGTTAGGAGTGCTGCTCTTCATCATCACACTTCGCCAAGGACTGTAAGGTCAGTGTTAAGTGTACAGAGTGTGGCAACACAGATCACAACAAAGCTCTACACCCAGGGCCAGCTCCAAGAACCTTCCCACCTGCCCATAGTGACAATAAGCATGGCGGGGAGGCCAAGGACTCTAATACAGATGCAATAGCAATCACTTCACAGTGCACTGAATTCTGAAAAGCAATTACAGGTGGCAGCTCATGTTCCAAAATCTGTCTAGTAAGAGTTTACCTAATAGGATGCAGAGACAAAGCAGTCAAGCTCTATACCATCTTGGATTATAAGAGTAATAATTCACTAGCTAGATCTGTGTTTTTTGACATACTAAACATTAAGGGCCCCAGAAGTCCTTACTCCCTTAGGACCTGTGCAGGTACAGTTGTTGACCTTACAACAGACTGTTAAGAGGACTCCTCTGCTTCCTCAAAGATTCCATTGCATTAATGGGAGAATACAACAAATATTCCATTGCTTTTTTGTTGAAGAAGAACACAGAAACTTTTTGAGGTTCCTTTGGTTCTGAGACAGCAACTCCTCTGAAGACATCAGAGCGTACCACATGATGGTGCATATATCTGGCAACATCCCTTCCCCTGCAGTTGCTACTTATGGCCTCAGACACTCTGCTAGTGTTGGAGAGTCATGCTGTGTACAGACGAGCAAAATTCCTATCAGGAAAACCGCTCGTCTGTATGCTGTTTGGACGGACCAAAAACTACGCATGCTCTGAAGCAAGTATGAGACGGAAGCGCTCAGTGTGGTAAAACTAGCATTCGTATTGGAGCTAGCACATTCCTCGTGCTGCTAATTCTGTGATCTTTTAATACAGTGCATTACTTTCTTCTTTATAATGCTAGAAGAATGAAGTTGTTTTGCTGCTCATATTCACACAGAGCTCTCACAAACTTCTTTTCTTCATTATTTATCCTCATCTCATGAATAATATTCTATTTTTTAAAAGCCTGATCTCCATAATAATGTAATAATGTTTACAATAATTTTTTATACTCCTCTTTTATTATTTTTTATTTCATCAAGATTTATTTTACGATTGCTTAAAAATGATTTTGTAGTGATCTCCATATAATTTAGATTTTGTAAGTGTCAAGTTACCACAATAACTTTATTATCTTGTATTTTTTATTAACCTCAAGGAGGTTGGTGTCCCTTGTTAATTTGACATTTAGTTTTTTTGAAATGTACTTGCCTACTCACAAACAAACTGTCATTTTTAAATAAAAACACATAGGAAAGTATTTTGTGAAAATAAAATATCCATTTATTTTGAGTAACAACATAAAGAGGAAGTCAACAAATTGGAATTTGCAAAGCCTTTTGGCCCCCAGGGCACACATCAAGTCTGTGGAAAAGAAAATTGGAAGCTAGAGGAGTATCTGTCCCCAGGCTGTGGTACTACAACAGCCTGCGTCTTCTGTCAGAACAGACTGAACCCAGGCCATCACTTTCTTGTCTTCCCTGCAGACTTCCCTCCACGCTTCCCTGCAGCCTTCCTTTGAGGCTGTGGCTCTGGTGGTGGACTTGTGGCAGGAGGAGGAGGATAGGCGAGCTCACATATGTAGCTGTTCTCAGTCAGCTGGCCCCTCAACACCTTCTGAAGGTCATCGGAAAAAAAATCCCTCACAGAGGAGGCGTTGGCCCTTCTCCAATTCCAGCAGCCTGGTGGCAAGATAGCAGCCATAGGCCGCTTCAGCATTGGGGGGGGGGGGGGGGCTCCTGAGGAAATGGCAGGCTTCCCTAATGAGGCCCAGTCCTGCCTCCTCTGTCATTGTCCCCTTCCTGGGCCTTTTGGTGGTAAGGCAGAGGGGAGGCACCTGGGATTGGGTGAGGCTCCTACTGGGCCCAGCCACCTCCTGGCTGACACTGGGCACAGCCTCCTCCTGGCTGACACGGGGCACGACCTCCTCCTGGCTGACACTGAGCACGGCCTCCTCCTGGCTGACTCTTTCCAGACCCTGCTCCTGGCTGAGCTCATCCTGTGTTTAAAAAAGGGACATGGTTGTAGTTTTTGCTTCATCAATCACACACAATTTTCAGCTCATGACTTGCAAATTGAATGTTAATACATAGAAGAGACTATCATTCGTACCCCAAACATTTTTGCCCACTACTGTCTAGTGATATGTATACATCATATTTTGAATAAAATCATTGATTTGTAATCAATTATAACATCTAGTTAACATCATTAATATTAGGACAATAAATATGTCAAAAAATAATATACCTGGCTCCAGCTGGGCACATCCACTTCTACCAGGATGGAAGGCCCAGGTTGTTCCTCGTGAGCCTCTGCTAGGGTTGAGGGAACGGTGGAGGGAAGGCTTCAGGGAAGGGTTGAAAGAGATTCCCTGACTTCAGTCTGGTCATCCAGAAGCTGCAGTTTGTTGAAGTACTACAGCCTGGGGACATAAACATTCTCTGCTTGTGATCCTGATCTGAGTGATTTCTGGATCGTATTATGCTCCTTTTTATAAATATTCCTCAAGATCCCAATTTTATTTTCAAAAAATCTCATGTTTGCTTCGGGGACCCGAGTCTTCACAAATTCCAGAAGTTTCTCCAGCGATGACCTCCTAGCTTGTTTATTATAATATAAGCTGTGTTTCACCTCCCACAAATTCCTCATCTCCCTGTATCTGTCTATGAAACTGCCCATGAATTCTGGGCCCTTAAACTGATTCATATTTGCTGTAAGACAATACACAAGACAAAAACACTAATGTCAGCAAACTCTCATTACCTTATCCCAATATAGGCCTCAATCTTGAAGCAGTGTAGGCCAACGTGATGGGCCAAGTTTAAATGTTACCTTCGTTTAGCACGCTCACCACTTCCATTCATTCGTCCTACACACACAGATTGTACGTACGAAACATGCGTCGCCCGCCCCTGAGGTTTTTTTCATGCATATTCCCTGCCCCTTCTATCTTCGGTGCACAGTAGAAGCAACATGGCAGAGACACAGATGGTTGCAAATTATTCCAGTAGCGAGGAGGAAAGCCCGGAGCCCCAAACGCCCCGATACAGGAGAAGGAGATTTAAGGCCTCCAACATGGCCTTTGAAGAAATGGTGGAGATGGTGGACATCTTGCTGAGGAAATATTATGATGGGAAACATGGGCCGTACACCCAGCCAAATTTGCGCAAGACCAAAATCATGACAACAGTTGTAAAGACTCTGGAGCAGAATTTTGGGGTATGACGCTCTAAAGACCAATTAATGAAATGTTGGTCCGACCTTAAACTAAGGGAGCCGGATCAGTATAGAAGAATAAAGAAAGTGCTTCAAAAAAGTAAGTACTTGTCGTGTCTTCCTATTATGATTATTAACTTGCATGCTGCTCCATGAGCTTTTTTTTATTGTTGTACAGTTTTAAATGGCTACTTATATGTTCGTGGGCACAATAATCGTTCGTAGGAAACATTGTTCGTTTGCAAATAAATATGATGTTTTTAGCTGATACAGGGTTTTAACTACATTTTGGTCATGCTAATTTGTCTTTTTAAAAGAAGTTTAGGACATTGTTGTCTAGATGTCTTTGAAACTTGAATGAATTGCAAACTTGATTCAGTGGAATGTAAGGAGAGGACACTTAGCAACTGTTTACATATCTGGACTCAGGAGCACTAGTGTGGGACACCAGAGCACATTTTTTAGGCTAACCCACACAGGTGCTCCAGTGGATACTTGGGGTGTCTCCATCTTGGCCAAAAAAGGTAAGTATTCCAGCTTGGTTAAAAGGGAATTAATCATGTCTTCCCCATGGATCTCTGCCCAGACAGGCCGAAGGCTCCATCTGCAATAAAGACGAAGGGGAGTCCTTCCACGTTATCCGCATCAGGTGGCAATGCCAGTCCACCAGTCTGGAGACACTGGTAAAATTCCATCTGGGCAAAGACTCCAACACCAAGCTCCCACGCAGTACAAACTCTACAACGAGTACGTACCCGCACCATTGTTTCAAAATGGTCAGCTGGTCAGAACGAACTTAACGGAATGCACAGAAGAACAGCAAGGCCTGTGAAGAGTGAGCTGAAAATCAGTAACGAGCGGACCAGAAAGCACTGAAAACTAGATACAAACTGACTACACACACTGAAAACCAGATACAAACCCACAAACAGAAACTGAACAGCAGTAAAACGATCTGAAAAAGCTGGAGTCTGAAAAGCGCGAATCGTCTCTAACCAAACTTCTACTAACACGAGATCACCAGAGGGGTGGTGCACTGGGTCTTGAACTTCCTTTTTCTAGTCCCATCGTACGTGCTCTACGTCACCGCGTTATTGACGATCGGAGTTTGGTGTGATCGGGTGTACACATGACTATTTCAACAGAACTCCGTCGGAAAAACCTTTGGAGTTTATTCCAATGGGAAAACTGGTCGTGTGTACACGGCATCAGAGTATGGATCAGATGTCAGACAATTTATGGACAAGGATTTTTATGTAGATGACTGCTTAAAATCACTACCCACAAATGAAGCCCCAATCAGTCTCCTCAAAAGAGCTCAAGCAATACTTGCTCCAACTTAAGACTCCGTAAGATTGCTTCCAACAGTAGGGAAGTTATAGAAGCCTTTCTTACTCAAGGTCATTCTAGAGAGTTAAAAGACTTTGATTTAGGTACAGACTCACTTCACATACAATGCAGCCTTGGTTTGCTTTAGGAATCTGACACTTTTACCTTCCAAGTAAATGCAAAGGAAAAGCCCTCTACCCTTAGAGGTGTTCTGTCTACCATAAACAGCCTGTATGATCCTATGGGTTTTGCAGTACCTGTTACCATCTGGGGTAAAGCACTACTTAGAGACTTAAGACTGGGTCAAGCCTCTCCCCACTGACAGGAAGGACCTATGGGTAGAGTGGAAGGACTCATTAACAGCTCTATTTAACCTCAAGGTTCTTTACCCGTATGCTCCCATGCCATCTACAGAAGTTCAGATGCAAAGACTTTGTGTGTTTTCTGATTCTTCCATTAAGGTAATTGCTGCTGTAGCCTACCCTAAGACCATAGACACTAAAGGGGAATGCTATATCAGGTTTTGGAACTTTGTGCTGCATATTGGCTGCAGAGCTAGCTGAACTAATTGCAACCGAAACAAACAGAGATTCAAGAAGCTGAGTTCTACATGGACAGTAAAGTAATTCTAGGTTACATCTACAATGAAACTAGATGTTTCTATGTCTATGTCAATAACAGAGTGTTGAGGATAAGGAGGTCCACCCACCCAGAACAATGGCATTTTGTGCCTACAGGCTACAATCCTGCAGACTTAGCAACCACATCTAGTGCAGCCAGTCACCTTGAAAGTACCTCATGGTTCAGAGGTCCCACCTTTCTGCAAAGACCAGACTGCAACACTAATTACTTTGTCACATTTGATTTAATGTATGTAGACAAGCATCAGGAAATCCGCCCTCAGGTTTCTACCTCAGTTACAACAACTTTTCTCAACCAGGTTCTCTGCCTGGAAATCACTTGTTCAAGCCATAACTTACTTAATCCACATAGCTCAATTCTACAAAAGTGATCCACTAACTCTTGACAACTGCAGAGGTTGATCCACTGTTGATCCACTGTAAAATGGTCTACACGGTAGCTGACCTAGAACAATCTAAAAACAAGATAATCTCTGCTGTACAGAAAGAAGTCTTTGCCAAAGAAATTAACTGCATTGCCAGCCAGAAACCTATTCCTAATGACAGTATTTTAAATAAGATTAATGCAATCCTTAATGTAAATGGCCTGTTGAGAGTAGGAGGCCGTTTAAAAGAAGGCAAGTGAAACATCCTTTAGTGATTTCAGGTCACCATCATATTGCCTACTTACTCATTCAACAATACCATGACCAAACAAAACACCAGGGCCAACTGTTTACTGAAGGAGCCGTACGATAGTTTGAGCTAAGAGATGTGTGAGCAGTTTCCTTTTCAAGTGTGTTATCTGCTGTAAACTTTTTGGAATGTTACAGACACAAAAGATGGCCAATTTACTATCTGACAGACTTAGCATGGATCCACCTTTCACTATGTTGGACACATAGTATTGGACAAATGTTGGACTTGATGTTTTTGGTCCCGGGTCTATCACCACCAGGTACACCAAAGGGGGACATTCAAACAGTAAACACTGGCCAGTCATATTCGCCTGCATGTCTATCCGAGCTGTTCATATTGAAGTGATTGAATTAATGGACACTTCAAGTTTCATTAATGCTCTTAGATATTTCATTGCAATCAGAGGCCCAGTGAAAGTCATTCGCTCTGACAGAGGTTCTAACTTTGTAGGAGCAGCAAAGGAATTGCAAATTCCTTCCAACTTGGAGACTCAGTATAGAATGATACTTGATTAAGCAAGGCTGCACATGGACTTCCAACCCACCTCACTCTTCTCACATGGGAGGTGTTTGGGAAAGAATGATAGGCATAGCCTGCAGAATTCTGGACTCCATCTTTTTGTAAGTGGGAACTGCAAGGCTTATCCATGAATGCCTAGTGTCTTTTATGGCAGATGTCACAGTAATCATTAATGCCAGACCTTTGACATCTATTTCAAGTGACTCTGAGGATCCAGTAGTTCTGTTACTCACTCAAAAGACTGGCCTTGTTGATGCACCAAGCTAGTAATATATAGAGCACAGGCGCCACCTACTGTTCCCTTTCTGGTATAGCTTTGCTGTTTGTAGAAGTTACATATTGTATTCTCTTAGAATGTGTTAATACAGTGCATTCTGGGAGAATTCTCTAGAGGAAGCGACTCAAGTTTCCATTTTAACAATCTACAGCAAGACAGAAAGGCATGTTTTCTTCAATCTCTCGCCATCACCCCTCAGCTTGCTTAAAAATTAAGTTCATGTTATCCCATTCTGTGTTATAGAGCATAGTTTATTTATCATATGCAAAATTGTACTGATTGATGTTTATTTTATCAATTTGTAGTTTCACCTGGCTTGTTCTAATAAATTTAAGATCAAAAGAAATATAGTATATGAAGTTTATGGAACAGAGGTTTAGCTCTCTGTCATAGAGACAGAACACTCCTAGTGGTAGTTAATTTGCCAAATGCACATCTTGCCCTCTTGCCCTGCCAAAAGTAGTTATTCACTTATGATTAACCAGATTTAACCACTTCCGGACCACCCACTGCACATATACTGCGGAAGGGTTGGTCGGCTGCACAAACCAATGATCTGTACATTGGGCCATGCATGAGATGCAGTGGGCGGTGTCAGCCAGCCACCGGCAATCATGTAAACAAGGCGGATCCCCATTCTGAAAGGGGACAATACTGAGATCTGCTGTGTCTAGTGATCAGGAATAGCGATCTCTGTGTTGTCCCAGTAAGCCCATCCCCCACCTAGTTAGAACACACCCAGGAAACACAGATAACCCCTTGATTGCCCCCAATGTTATTTTTTTAGCACTGAAAACTGTAATAATGTCACTGGTCCCCAAAAAGTGTCACTTGGGGTCAGATTTGTCGCAGTAGAAAGAGAAAGAGAAGGGTGGGTTAGCATGGACTACTCCATAAAAAATGCCATGTAAGGCCAGTGGTGATTGATGGATTATCTTGATACCCAGTGATTTGACACAGATTGGAATAGATAAAATTCAATATATTTATTAGAAAAGTATAACCCGCCCTTCTTTCTCCTTCTCTTTCTATTAATCTAATTAGGATGATGATACCCACCCCTACTTCTTTCCAAAATATTTCTTGAGGCAATGTACCTTCTACAATGTCCAAGTCCTGCTAAAAACCACAGATCGCCGCCATTACCACTAAAAACAATAAAAAGAAATAAAAGTCCATAAATCTATCTCATAGTTTGTAGACGCTATAACTTTTATGCAAACCAATCAATAAACACTAATTGCGATTTTATTATTTTTTTTACCAAAAATATGTAGCAGAATACATATTGGCCTAAACCAGGGGTAGGCACTGACAAGCGGCACACAAAACCCTCTTTTGCCGGCACTCTAATCCCTCCCAATCAGCAGAGCAGATCAGGGAAGTGTCAGTGAGACACTAATACATTCCTATTTCAGAATTCCCCACACTACACCTGCACTGGGGGGAAGGCTAAGTGCCCCCGCACATTGTAAAAGATGGGAACCATTGTTTATTTCTCCAACTTTGCTGTAGCTGCAATCATCAGCTTTTGTGCTAGGGAAGAGTTTGGGTCCAGTTTCCAGGAGGAGGACTGTCATTGGCTACTGCTAAAGCCAATCACAGTCCTGCTACCCCTGTCCACCATCTGGAGAAAGATGACTTGCTTAGTTGCCACTATCAATCTCAGAAAGAAGCGATTTCACTGTGATTGAGAAAACTAGGTGACAGTGACAGGTGACAGTTTGTGGAATTACTGTTGAGCTTCTGGGATCTTTGTTGAAATTGTTCCTGATCCCGATGAAAACATATAGGAACTCTATCCTGTGTCATCTAATAAATGCAGCCAAGGCTTGCATACCACTTAACTGGAAACAAACACAACCGCCAACGGTGAGTAAGTGGCTTAAAAAAGTAGAGGAAGTGAACAGGATGGAAGACCTAGTATGGATAGCTAGGAAAAAAAGAAGGATCTACTTAGACACTTTGGACACCGTGGAATTGCTATATCTCTTTGGAGGAAGGAAAAAGACAGATGGCAGTACTATAAAGCGGAGATGGGGGGGGGGGGGTGGGGAGATGGGAGATATAGAGAATGGGGGGGGGGATTCTTCTCTTTTCTTGTTTTTTTTTTTTCTTTTTGGGGGGGGGGGGGGGGATATTAGGATGGGAAAGAAATGGGAAATAAATGGATTTCAGACAGGGGAGGTAGGTGAAATAGTGGAAGATAGTAGTTGAATTTTGTCTGGGCCTGGGGATAGCGTTACCCTAGGGTCAGCCATTTAAAACAGTAGGGGGGGAGTGGAATACGGAGGGAGATTATCCCCAGTTTCCACCCTTTTTTGCTCTTCTTCTTTTTCAACCTATTAATTAGATTCCCTTATTAAACAGACTAGATATAATTTCATGGAAGTTTTGAGAATATAATATTTTCATTTGTATTGGTTTATATATATATATTAATGAATATATTGTGAAGTAATGGAAAGAGAGTTTATTTAAGCTTTCTTTTTCATTGTCCTTGTTTGAAATGGTAAAAAGGAAAATAAAGAAATTGAAAAAATATATATATATATTTCTGTACCTTTGCGTTACTACTGAACACCTGTACTCTGTGTCCCTTTAAGCCACAGCCAGTATTCAGCGCAATGAAAACCACAACCAACCACATTTTCTCAGCTGCGGGGGACCAACTTATGATCCCGCACACAAGCCCACTGCTTTTAACCTGAGCTCATCATTGCTCATCCATTCCATATGCTTGTATATGACATCACATACAAGCACGTGGGCTGGATGCGAGAGGTGGTTTGGCAGGATGAGTGTGCCTGAAAAGGTAGCTGTGTCTCCTCTCTGCTTCCTTTCACAACTCTGCATATAACGCATATCATAGAGGAGAAGAGGGTACAGCGGTGGAGCAGATGAGCAGGAGGGTACAGCAGTTGGGCAGATGTGCAAGGAGGTACAGTGGTGGAAGAGATCAAAGGGGGGTTCAGCAGTGGGACAGAAGAGCAGGGGGTAAAGTGTTAGGGCAGATGAGCAGGGGGGTTCAGTGGTGGGCCAGATAAGCAGGGGGTTCAGTGTTGGGCAAGATGAGAAGGGGGTACAGTGGTGGGAAAGAAAATCAGGGGGTGGAGCAGTGGGGCAAATGTGAAAGGAGGTGTATTAGTAGGACAGATGAGCAAGGGGGTTGCAGTGGTGGGGCAGGAGAGCAGAGGGTACAGAGGTGAGACAGATGTGTAGGAGGTACATTGGTGGGGCAGATGAGAAAGCAGGTTACAGTGGTGGGGCAGATGAGCAGATGGGTTCAGAGTTAGGACAGATGAGAAGGTGATTCAGTAGTGAGAGAGAAGAGCATGGGGATGCGGCAATGGAGCTGATGTGCTGGGAGGTACAGTGGTGGGGCAGATGATAAAGGGAGTACATTAATGGGGCAGATGAGCAGGGGAGTTACAGTGGTGGGGCAGAAGAGCACGGGGTACAGTGGTAGGAGAGATGAGAAGGGGGTTCAGGGGTGGGACAGAAAAGTAGGGGGTACAGTTATGGGGAAGGAAGTACATCAGTGGAACACGTGAGCAGGGGGATACAGTGGTGGGGCAGAAGAGCAGGGGGTACAGTGGTGTGCAGGGAGGTACAGTAGTGAGGCAGATGAGAAAGGAGGAACATTGGTCGGACAGAAGAGCAGGGGGGTACAGTGGTGGGACAGAAGAGTAGGGTGGTACAGTGGTGGGACAGATGAGCAGGCTGGTACAGAGGTAGGACAGATGTGCAGGGGATTACAGTGGTGGAGCAGATGTTCAGGGATTACAGTGGTGGGGCAGATGTAAAAGGGGGTACATTGGTGGGGCAGATGAGAAATGGGGTACATTGGTGGGGCAGATGAGAAAGGGGCACAGTGGTGGGGCAGATGAGCAGGGTGGTACAGTGGTGAGGCAGATGTGCAGGGTGGTACAGTGGTGGGGCAAATGAGAAAGGGGGTTATAGTGGTGGGGAAGATGAGCTGATAAGTTCAGTGTTAGGACAGATGAGAAGATTGTTCAGTGGTGAGACAGAAGAGCATGGGGGTACGGCAGTGGAGCAGATGTTTGGGGAGGTACATTGGTGAGGTAGATGAGAAAGGAGGAACAGTGGTGGAAGAGAAGAGCAGGGTGGTACAGTGGTGGGGCAGATGTGCAGGGGGTTACAGTGGTGGGGCAGATGTATAGGGGGTTATAGTGGTGAGGCAGATGTGTAGGGGGTTACAGTGGTGGGGCAGATGAGCAGGGGGTTACAGAGGTGGGACAGATTTGCAGGGGGGACAGTGATCTGAGGTGTGAAAGTGCAGCATCAATTGGGGCTGATCTGAGGCATGAGAGTGCAGGATATTAATTTCTCACTACTAAAGTAGTTTACAGAATTGACCTTATAAAAAATCCTTTTCGTGATTCAGAGTGTGAAGTTTTTTTTTCGGCACACTGTGCTTAAAAGGTTGCCTACCCCTGGCCTAAACTGATAAATACATTCGTTTTTATATCCTGTGATCTGTGAACAATGTAATGACACCTGTTCGCAGAAGGCAGTGTGAACAGATGCTGGTTATCACATCGCATTTGTGTGGACCTAGTGTTAGAGTGATATCTAAATATTTAACGCCCTCTGAAACATAGCTGCCTCCGTTCCCTTTTTTATTTCTCATAATATTATATTTCTATGAGGAGGGGCTCCTGAACGTGAAATACCCTGGGCCCCTCGTGCTCTAAATCTGGAACTTAGTATGTGTGAATGCAAAAAAATCATCCATGTGTAATTACAAAATAGGGATTTGTTAGCAATAATATTTTTATCAAAACTTTGTAAACCTAAAAAAGAAAACTAAAACAATATGTGCATCCCTTTAAATGTTCTTTTTTTGTGAAATCAATAAGCAATTGTTGGTCTTACAAATGAACTGGGCTATAAAAAAAAAAAGCAATTTATGAAGCTGCTGTGCTTGTGTGAATGAGCTCATCAAATATTAATAAGAGGCCATATACTCATTTTTTCCCATTATGCTCAAACACATCCCTGATTTACAAGCAATTAAACAGGTTTGAAGGCGATCTAAATTTGTCCAATTAATTATTTATCCAAATGTGTAATGAAATAGCTGGGCGACTAATGGACTGGAGAACTTAACATTTATTTTTCCATCTGTTGCTTCGTATAAAAGGCACTTTTGGTGAAAATAAGAAGCAGATGAATCACCTTGAAATTCCTTTAATTTCCTTCCCGTAATTACAGCTAAATATTCAAAGCTTCTACATTAAATAACACATCTGATGTGTCCATTAATGACTTATAAGACCAAGTGATAAATAAGAAGATATGTTTAGATTTGATGCTATTAAATGTTTAATTTTATGTAGGATTTTTTTTTTTTTTCAAACAAAGCTGTAATTTTTCTTACATATACTATTATTTATTTTCTCAGATGTATTTGCGAGAGTGCAATGATACTTGCCCACAACACAAATAACTCTGTCATATAAATGGTATAAACATTTACATTTAATATTACATCTTTTTTTTTGTAAATAACAAGCCCATTTTTGGGTGGATGTCAGTGGGTTGAAGAATACTTCAACTTTGCCTCAACTTAGCACAGTAGCAGATTTGCTTCACAGCAAGTACTACTAAGGAATACTACTTGCCTTTCAAGCACTTCCTAAATGCCTTAAAGTGACTATCATGAGGACCGTATGGGGGCTGCAATTACCAGACCCCTTCTGAAAATGCAAGTTGCATGGCTTTGTCTAACTTAAAGCGGACCTTCAGTAATTTTTTCAACTTTCCATCTATTAAATCTTCTGCTCTTGTTGTTTTAACTTTGGATAGTAAAACTTTTTTTTCTGACAGTAAATACCTTATACAGCCCACTTCCTGTGTCTTGTTTTATGACAGGCTTATGACATCATGCTTAGCTCCTTCTCTCACTCTCTTGAGAGATTGCCAGGAAGGGAAGGGGGGATGAGGCATACAGGGCCAATGAGAGCTGCAGAGCTGGAGGTGTGCCTCTATGTGTCTGTGTAAATCCAGGAAGTGAACAGGCAGCAGTTTCAGCTGACCACAGTTAAAATGGTTGCAGCCAGACTTAGTGGAGGGTGATTTCTGCAGCATATTTGGCAAGTACAGAATCACAGTATATGGGGGCATGGTTTCTGCATGGAGCTGTGAGGACGTCTTTCCTTTCTTACCGCTACATTAAAATCAGTAATACCGGTACACCGACCCTTTTCAGCATGGGTAAGAGGACGGACAAGCCTGGGCACACAAAATCTGTCTTTATTAAGAGATTCCTGGCCACAGACCCGGAACATTACGGTGAAACAGATGGTATTGGCCGCTCTCTGCATGATGGAGGCGCGAGCTCCGCCTCCAAGCACAAGCCTGCACCCAGACACCATTCCCTAGCCTCATCTATCGGGTTCTGACGGGGATGAGATATCATCACACCGCTTGGAAGTGGCAGCCCTGGTCAGTGGTCTCCTCACAAAAACAGAGCTTCCCTCTATGGCTCTGGGTCTAGAGAGATCCATCAAGAAGGAGGTGTCAGCAGTCGGATCTCTCACAGGTCTTGACCCAAGTAGAAGAGAAAGAGCACTGATTGGACCCCCATGCGGCAGCCATTAGTGAGCTACAGAACAGAAGGTGCTCTCTCTCACCATGGCTGTTAGGGCTGTGCTCAGTCCTTCCTTCTCAAAGCTGGCCGCTCAGCTGTTGGCTAATTACCAGCTCCTTTCTCTCCACAGTGACTCACCTGTTGATGATATACTGCTCGTCAGTCCTGCCTACTTAAGCCGTCCACCCCCAGATGATTTCGGCCATCGCCTTGGTCACATCTCTAGAGACACTCTCCTATGTTCCTGTTAAAGACTTGCTTGGCTGACATTCCTTCTGGCTCCAGATCCTGCTTGCTGTTCTACTACGCTCATCTCTGGCTCCCTGACATTTTGGATTGTCTGACTATCCTTTCCAGTTCTTGAACTCTGGCTATGTTTTCACTACATTTACTCTGTTTACCTTATTATTATTATTAAACTAGTGTGATTTAACTGTACTTCTGTCTCAGTCTGATTCGTGGTTTCTGACAATAGCACACAGAATGGCCCTCTATAAGTTAGAGGATCAAGAGAATCGTAACAGGAGAAACAATATCCGGACCTGAGTTTTTCCAGAGGCTACCAGGGATGATGACCTCCCAGCCTCTATCCGTGGGATGTTCAATGGCTTACTGGGTAATGCAGTGGATCACCCTCTAAAGCTAGATCGGGTTCACTGTGCCCCAGAAACCTATCCTATGAGACCCCGTGGCACTTCATCTGCAGGGTACACTATTATGATGAAAAGGACTCATCATGCGGTCAGAAAAGTCAGAGAATCTACCACACTGGCCTTTTACGGTGATACTTTATCTTTCTTCCCAGACCTAGCCATGGAGACTTTGGAGCATCGCAGGGATTTGAAGCCACTTACATAAAAATTGCTCTATGTCAATATTAACTATCACTGGGGATTTTCTGCCTGGCTCATAGTTAACAGAGATAGTAAGCCCACAGTTCTCCTCTTCCTGGAGGACATGGATAAATTCTACATGGATCTCAACATCAACCCCCACAGAGCTCCCGGGCTGGCAGGAAGATTTACCTGCCCTTTTCCCAACAACTGATGTGTCATGGCACAACGTTTCGCAGAAAAATATGCTCTACCACATCAGGATTTTCTCCACAAATGGGGTAATGTCTCTCCCTCCAGCTGCGGCTCCTCTAGCTGTGCTCTTTTCACATGAAGAAATATCACTATTCCTTGGGGGTCAGTTACCCACACATTTTATTAAGTCCGTTCACCACCTGAACTGGTTATATGGATGGCTTTGTACAATGCTGGCCATCTGGCTTGTTCAGAGCCTCTATGTTTATGTACAGTGTCCGACGTTCGGGCAATGGTTTGCTTTTTGTACCATTTGTAATTTGAGGTTATGTTTAAAATGTTCCTACCTCAGAGCAAATGGATGGTGTCCATTTTTCTATTATGGATACACTGTCTGGTCTTTGGAGCTAACCCCCCTTCCCTTACAGGTCCTCACATGGCCCTGTCTCCCTGTGGTGCTGTCCTTGTTTGGGTGTTGTGCAGTGAGGCCCATGCAAGTACCCTGTATATGCACCGCAAGACTTTGCATGCTTGTTTATATTGTATATGTACAATCGGTCTTATTTTCTATATGTTGTTTTACTCTCTTACTTTCATTTCTCCTTCCTATCCCTCTCCAACCTTTCCTCTCCCTGGTCCTACCCCCCCCCCCCCCCCCACACACACACACACCAATCCTGCTTTAAAATGCCTATTTGTATGTTTGTGTTCTGGATAATGGTTAATCTGATCTCCCTCAATGTCTGGGGACTGCATACCCCTGGAAAAAGACATGATCTGTTTAGGGAACTCAAACGACTGCAAGGAAACATAATCGTTTTGCAGGAGACCCACCTGATCCACACAACTGCAGTTAAGCTTTCCTCACCATCTTTCCCAACCTGGTATAATAGCCTCTCGGATGTCAGCAAGGCAAAAGGAGTAGCCATTGGATTTCATAGAGGAGTCTCTTTTACTTATGATTCCGTACAGAGGAACGCTCATGGTAGATTTATTTTTATAAGGGGCAGCCTGGGTAATTTTCCATGCACAGTGGCGAATATTTACACCCCCAACCATGATCAAGCAGGGTTCATAGCTGCCACTCTTACTAAACTAAAAGATTTCGTACACATGGTTGTATCATTTTGGCTGGGGATTTTAATGCCCCCCTAGAACCTACAATTGACACTTCTCAGGGAACATCCAGTCTACCCTACCGACGTTTGGCATATATCCGTAAAAGACAACATGACGCACAAATCATTGATTCATGGAGGATCATGCACCAGAAGGTGAAAGATTATACACATTATTCTCACCTTCACCGCACTTATTCAAGAATTGACTACATTTTCATAGATCACCTTCACTTAAACCTAGCCCTTCACTCTACCACTGCAACGTCGACACTCTTGGATCATGCCCCAATTTTTCTCAGGCTGTCATTCCCCTCTCTACCCATCAAGACCACTAATTGGAAATTAAATGACTCCCTCATATCCAAAGAAAGACAGGACTCCGATTGGAGATGCTCCTTTCCCTTTATTTCAAGGAGAATCAAAACACAGAGATTTGATCTGTGGTACTTTGGGAAGCACATAAGGCCCACATTAGAGGGAAACTTACTGAACTGGACACTAGGTAGAAAAGAGAAAGAATCCATCTAAACTACATCAAGAAATTAAATTACTGGAGTCAAATCATAAAACTCTCCTGACCCCGACCCTCTTTCACCAATGGACTGTAAAATGGGTAGAGCTGACAGCTCTTTTCCATGCTGACCAGAAAAGACAATGCCGCTTTATCTCCCAATTAATTTACAAATGGGGTAACAAACCCACTTGTCACCTGGCCCGATCCGTATGACAGAAAAAAATCAGCATCAAAAATCAAGATATCCTCAAACTCTTTAGTATATGAAAGCCATATCACAGGAATTCCATTCGTTTTACCGACAATTATATCACATTCATTAGTTAAACGCAGTTGATGCTACTAAGGAGGCCCTAATTCAGGAATATTTGCAACAGGCTAACCTACCTAAAATACCAATTTCTGCCCTGGAAGCACTAGAAGGTGAAATCACCACTTCTAAACTACACTTGGCTCTTAAATCTATGGCCAATGGTAAGGCCCCAGAGCCAAATGGCCCCACGGTTGCTTATTACTGTGCCTTCTAAGCCCTTGTACACACGGTCGGAGATTTCATTGGAATGTTTCCTATCGGATCGTTTTGTCGGGTATTCCGACTGTGTGTGGTCTGCATCAGACTGTTTCCGTCGGAGTATCCGATGGACCAAGTTTTCCAACTTGCCGGAAATATTTTCCAACAAAATGCTCCGATCAGACATACTCCGATCATGTGTAGCCTACTCCGATGGACAAGGTGCCACGCATGCTCACAATCAAATTCTGACACGGAAGCACTCGCTCAGGTAAAACTACTGCTCGCAATCGATATAGCACATTCGTCACGCTGCAATGTTAAAAATTCTTTCATGAAGCGCATTCTCTTGTTCTTTACAATGCTGCAAGAAGGAACTTCTTTTGATGCTCATAGTCACACACACACTTCTCCCGAACGTATTTCCTGACTCTTTTTTACAATTTTTGAATTCGTCACATCTACACAATTTTATTTTTTGTTTATTGTTTTTTCATAAACATCTCCTTTTTTGTCATTTTGTTCATCTTTCCATTTTTTGGGGTGTGTTTTGTGTGTAAACTTCCCACAACAACATTATATTTATTTATATTTTTATATTTTCTTTTTCTTTTTTAATCTACAGGAGGTTGTTTAGTGTTGGTACCCCTTGTTATTCATTTCACTTTGTATTTTTGAAATGTACCTGCCTGCTCACAAATAAACTGGCCTTTTTGGAGTAAAACACCTACGCAAGTATTTCTTCAAACAAAAAAAACCTTTATTTAGGTGTCAAATAAAGAGGGAGGCAGCGATGGACAAACTGGGGAGATTAGCGAAGCCTTTGGCCCCCAGGGCACACATCATCTATTTAAACGCAAAACTTGGTGGCCTGAGGAGTACATATCTGAGGGAGAGAAGTCTGGTCCTGAAGTCCAAGAAACCCAGAACAGCAGCAGATGACATCTATGTTCCCAGGCTGTGGTACTACAACAGGCTGCATCTTCTGTCAGACCAGACTGAACCCAGGTCATCACTCTCTGGTCTTTCTTCTACGCTTCTTTCCAGGCTGTGGCTGTGGTGCTGGAGGTGTGGCAGAAGGAGGAGGAGGAGGAGGAGTCGCATGGGCCAAATCACACAAGTGTGTTGTTTGTGTCATTTGGCCCAACAGACCCTTGTTGAGGGTGTGTATAATCACCTCCTCACGCAAGAGCTGTTGCCCCTCCTCCATTTTCTCAAGCTTGCATGCAGCCAAGGCGGCAAAGGCCTCTTGATAGGTGGGTTTGGCTTGGAGGGCCGCTGATGCCTTCCCAATCAGCCTCAGGGCCGACTCCTCCACATCCCCCCCTTTCTCTGCCTTTTGCGTCGGAGGGGAGGGACCTGGCATTCTGTGAGGCTCCTTTGCCCACCCACCGCCTGGCTGCCGCTTACCCCCGCCTCCTCCTGGCTGCCACTTTCCACAGCCACCTCCTGGCTGCTGCATTCCACACCCTCCTGTTCCTCGCTGAGGTCTTCCTGTGTATGAAAAAGGGCCATAGTTTTAGTTTTTGGTTCATCAAACACACACAATTTTCACATCAAGACTGTTGCAAATTGTTAACCAATAGAAAAGACTATCATTTTGAGCCCAGCATTTTTCTTTCGTGTCCCCAAGGTTTTGGCCATTACTGTCTATTGATATGTGGATCACTTTCTAACATCACCAATTAGTGAGCAAAAATCAAGTTAACATCATTCATTTATACTCCCAAAATATGTACAACAATACTATACCTGGCCCAAGCTAGGCTCCCTCAGTTCTTCCTGAGTGGAAGGCCCAGGTTGGGCATCGGAAGACTCAGAGGGTGTGGAATGTAGCATAGGACGCATGGAAGGAAGAGTAGAGAGGGATTTTCTGGCCTCAGCCTGGTCTGACAGAAACTGCATCCTGTTATAATACCACAGCCTGGGGACATAAACGTCATCTGCTGAAGCACCTGATTGCATGGAGTCCAGCACCTTCTTCCTCTCCTTCAGATATATACTCCTCAGGCCACCGATTTTCTTTTTTAAATAGTTGACATCTGCCTTGGAGACCACCGGCTTCACAAACTCAACCAGTTTGTCCATTGCTGCCTGCCTCTTTAGTTTGTTACTATACTGAGGGTATAGCTTCCACAGGCAGGGCATCTCTCTGTATTTATTGATGAACAGAGGGAGGAAGCTATGATCATTGAACCCGTCCATAATGTCTGCAAGACACAACACAAGACAAACCCTAATGTCAGGCTAAACTCCACTAATGCAAGCCTCAATCTAGAAGCAGTATAGCCTAGTGATGTACCAAGTTCAAAATCTTACCTTCGTTTGCACGTTCGTCGCCTCAGCTTTTCCCTCTGTTCACAGATCGTACGGACGACACACGCGTTTTGCGTTTTATATACAGTGCGCATGCGAGAAACTCCGCCCACCCCTGACGTTCTTTCTAGACTATTCCCCGCCCCTTCGATTTCGGCGCAGTGGGGAGAGCACATGGCGGAGAGAACGCAGGTGCGCAATCAGAGTTCCACTAACGAGGAGGAGGGTGAGGAAAGCCCGGAGCCTGAAACGTCCAGGAAGAGAAGATTTAAGGCCTCAAATATGTCTTTTGGAGAGATGTTGGAGATGGTCGACATATTGAACAGGACCGACTATGATGGGAAGTATGGACCTTACCCAAACCCAAATATCAGAAAGGCCAAGATCATGAATAAAGTTGTGAAGAATCTTCAGAAGAATTTTGGGGTACGCCGATTCATGGATCAACTGAGAAAATGCTGGTCAGACCTGAAACTCAGGGAGCACGAGCAGTACATAAGGATCAAGCGTGTTCTTGAAAAAAGTAAGTAGTTGTCGTGTGTTCATATGATTATTCTTGCTTGCATACATGCTCCATGTGCTTTGATTTCATGTTGTGCATTTTAAAATGGCCACTTTCAAGTTCATGGTTTCATTCGTTCGTAAGAAACATCGTTCTGCAGGTAAGTATTCCAGCTTAACAAAGTGTCCACAATAATGTTCTCACCTTGGAACTCGGTCAAAAAACACAATTGTACAACACTGCCAAGCAATGTTTCATATTCCTTTTTCTGCCCTCTGTGTGCTAATTTTTTTTTTTTTACATTCTCATAGGGGAGAGAAGACTTGGCAAGTATGAGGACACCAGGGACCCCACCCCTCCCAAAGAAGGCAAAATTCCAAAACCAGAAGCAGAGGAGCAGGAGGAAGAGGAAGGAGAGATCGTTGAAGTTGGACAAATTGTCACCACAACAGGTGAGTGTCGGAGAACACAGCTTCCGGTAAGCTCATCAATGTATGTCACCATATTTATAATACATGGTGTGTTTTTTTGCTTTGTTTTGTAGGTGATGTGGAAGAAGAATCCCATTTTACCAGTGAAAGTGCCGAAATCCTGATTGGGGAGATAATGGGGTGCAATCGGGATTTAGAAAATATACAGCAAAACATTAATGATGTTAAAAATAAAATGAAGAACATCATTGATGTTTTGGGGAGAGTGTGAAACAGCCCAAACTAGCTAGGGTTTTATTTTTTGGCTTTTAAACCACAACTTTTGTATTTTTTGAAAATCCAAATTTGGAAGATGCACAGAGTGTGTCAACATGCGCTAGCTTCCATCATGGGGGATCAATCTACGTGTTTTGTGGAAAGTGGCTGAGATGAAGGGGTTGCAGCCCCAAAACATGTACATTGATCCCCATGATGGGAGATAGCACATGTTGACACACTGTGTGCATCTTCCAAATTTGGATTTTCCAGGGGTGACACCCCATGTGATGAAGGCAATATCAGCCCAGTTTGTACATACTCATGTCTGATATTGTCTTCACTTTTCAAAGTTGAACTTTGTAAGTTCCTGTGTTCTGTATGTTACGCTTTGATACATGCCTGTTTACACAAAAACACAAAGTGAAAAAAAAAATTACCTGAAAGACTGTTTTTGATACGCCCAATTTGTTGGTTTGTTGTAAAACCCTTTTCTAAACGCACATGTGAATGTGCTTGGATTAAAAAGTTAAATTATCAACAATGTGTGGCTTCCTTTTTCATTGCGCAAAAGATGTATTTGGAGTAAAATTGTTGTTTTCGGTGAGAATGGGTGTTATTTACTAAAGGTAACTCAACTTTGCACTCCAAGTGCAGTTTCAGGTGCACTTTTGCAGTGCACTTGTAGTGCATAGTGGATGTGCCTTTAGTAAAAAACACCCACAGTGATGTGTTAATTTTGACAATAATGCCATTTTCCTGCCCTGGTGCTGAAAATGAGCACGATTTTGGTCAGTAATTAGTTACCAAAAACAAGGTGTGTGTGTAGCAGACCCACAATATAATAAGCTTATCTGAAGAAGAGACTGTCCCCTCATCTTGCTCAGAACTTGGGTTTGCACTGTTGGTGAAAAAGGCACAACAAGAAAAAACATACATTTACCTAGGAGACACCTAAAACCAAGCCAAGCAGTAAATGAAGGAGTTTCAAAGAAAAATGTATTCATAAAATGCCGCTCAGACATTGTCTGGCATATCAATGGCCCCCTACTCACAAAGTAGTCCATGTATTGGGTTCTAACCTCACGAGCGCTTTGGGGGGCCAAGCCAGGATGAGCAACTTCAAGGCCCGTGAGGTTCTCATTTTCCAGCAAGTCTGCTTCTTGGGCAACTGAGATCGCATAGTTTGCGGAATGTCTTTTGAGGAAATTGTGCAGAACACCACACGCCAGCACAATGTGAATTAGTTTGTATTCTGCCATGTGGATAGGCGTTAAAAAAAGGCCAAACCGGCTGGCCAGTATTCCAAAGGTGTTCTCCACCACTCTTCGGGCTCTGGACAGGTGGAAATTAAAAATCCTCTGGTCCGGGGTTAGGGTCCTCATGGGGAAAGGCTGCATCAGATGGTTCACCAGGGCAAATGCCTCATCCGCGATGAAGACGAATGGGAGTCCTTCCTGATTCTCCTCTGGGGATGGCAAGCCAAGACTGCCACTCTGGAGATGCCAGTAGAACTCCGTCCGTGAGAACACCCCACCATCCGACATCCGTCCATTTTGCCCCATGTCCACATACAAAAACTCATATGTCGCAGACACCACCGCCAACATCACGATACTATGAAACCCCTTGTAGTTAAAAAAGTACGACCCCGAGTTGGGTGGTGGGACGATGCGGACGTGCTTCCCATCAATTGCACCTCCACAATTGGGAAAGTCCCAACGACGGGCAAAGTGGGAGGCCACAGTCTGCTATTCCTGTGGTGTTGAAGGACACTGTGGAGTGAAACAAGACCAAAAATGTGTAACTTTATAAATCAACATTGCAAGCAGATTAGACACAAACATTTTTGGCCAAGATTAGTATAACATTTTGGGAACTGAGTATTTAAAGCCTAAAGTATAAGGTCCCCTTATCAGAGTGATCACCCCCCCATCCCCCCATCTGATGGGCCCTTGCTAAAAAAATAAGGGGGGGGATATTTTGGATAGGTAACCCTCTCCACTTGATTGAGAGCTGAATTCCTAAATAATGTGTGATACTTTGGGAAGCCCCTCCTTAGTTACACTATTAGCAGCCCACCGGACAGGTAATAAGTGTCATAATACCAAAAAGAAAACAAAATGGAAGCACATTTTGACATTCTGCTATTACATATCAAGATAATAATAGGGGAAAAAATAAAATAAAAATGATAGCATTTGAAAGTATTGAGGCAGGCCCCTACATGCTTTGGTGAATTCATCCATAAATGTGACCATCAAAAAGGTAGATATAGTGTGTATTGGGTTTGGTAAAGTCAGCAGATAGATGATTGCTATCAGCTGAGCTAGCAGTTGGGGGGAGGGGGGTTCCTAATGAGTTTGGCACAACCAAAAAAAAAAATTCACTCTGCATGAATTGAAGCACACACATCACATTTGTAGACATTATAGGGGGTGTTTAGGGGAAAGCAATACTATGGAGCTGACAAAAGACATTGGCAAGTGACTAGACTATAGTTTTATGGGCCAAGAAGAGCATGGTGGGGAAGTTAGTGAGGCAAATATGCATGAGGACAAAGGGGCAGAGCATATGAATTAGAGCATATTGCAATGATGGTAATTAGGGAATGAGGAAAGAAATGCAAGACATTAGCAATCATGAAATACATAGAATGTGATGTTAAAGGATAAAACTTACCTTCACATAGTCCTTCTGCAGGACCTGAATGACGGCAGAACAGGTCTCTGGAATAATGATCCCCGGAGCCTGGAGGGAGATGCCTGTAGAGAACTTGAGGTCCTGAAGGCTTCTCCCAGTCGTCAAGTAGCGCAACGTGGCGATGAGCCTCTGCTGCGGAGTGATGGCTTGCCGCATGCAGGTATCATGCCTGCTGATATAAGGGGTCAGCAAAGCCAGCAGACGGTGAAAAACGGGGTCCGTCATCTGGAGATAATTCCTGAAATCATCAGGATTATTCTCCAGGATCTCACGGAGCAAAGGCATGTGCGAGAACTGGTCACGCTGGCGCAACCAATTCTTGGTCCACAAACGCCTCCCCTCCCTGTTCATGGACCGGGCTTGTGTCAAAGTAAGAACCCCAACACGAAGCCCCTGCACAGCACAAACTCTACGACAAGTACGTAGACAAAACATGGTTTGAAAACGGTCGGCTGGTCAGAACGGACGACATAAAGTACCGATAAACAGCAATGCCTGAAAGAACGAACTGAATAGCAGAAGCAAGCAGAATATAAGCAATACAAATCAAAGCGTACTATACCAAGATATAGTCCACAATGAGAAACAAATACTTACTGACTACACGCACAGAGCAAAGAGCAGTAGCGATCTGAATCACTAATCTGAAAAGCGCAAATCGTCTCTCACCAAACTTCTACTAACACGCGATACACACGAGATCAGCAAAAGGAGCCCAAAGGGTGCCGGACGTGGTGCTGAACTTCCCTTTTCTAGTCCCGCCGTACGTGGCTTACGTCACCGCGTCCTTCGCAACCAGAAATTCCGACAACTTGGTCCGACCGTGTGTATGCAACGTTACTTCCGGAGCTCGTCCGGAATTAATCCGTCAGAGTAACTCCGACTGATTTGGTTGTCGGAATCTCCGACCGTATGTGCAAGGACTAAGACACATTGGTACCACTTTTAGCAGCGTATGCCAATTCTGTTCCAGATGGAGGTGCTTTCAGATCAGAAACCCTACATGCTCACATTACCGTCATACCTAAACCAGGAAAGGATTGCAGTAAATGTGGGAGCTACAGACCTGTATCCTTGCTAAAGTTATATACTAAAGCTCTTGCTAACAGTCTCCTTCCTTTGATACCCCAATGGGTTTGCAGAGACCAGACAGCTCCCTACGCACCCTCTCCCTAATATCACACCTTCATAGATATTCCCAGCCCACCCTTCTCCTATCTACTAATGCTGAAAAAGAATTTGATGGTGGACTGGGAATATCTGATATCGACTCTAACATCCCTAGGCATCGGACCTAACATGCTTGCCTGTATTTTCACACTCTATAAATCGCCCACAGCTCAACTAAGAATTAATGGCACCTTAAGTGATAGCTTCACACTGCACAATGGCACCCGTCAAGGTTGCCCACTCTCTCTTCCCTTTTTCCTGGCAACTGCACTAAAATACCTTAGTATCTTTCTCACACCTGACCTGGCATCCTTATTTTGAGGGAATTATATACCCTTGCTAAACTCTATCCGCTCAGATCTACACAGATGGACCCAGTTAGCTCACTCATGCTTGAGTAGAGTCAATATAATAAAAACGAACATATTGCACATGCTACTATTTTTATTTCAAATGATCCCATATAAAGTTTCACCCTGTTTCTTTACCTTGTTGCGATTCTTGATATGAAAATATGTCTGGAATCGTAAACACCCCTGCATCTCTAAATGCATCTGTCAATGCCTAAACCTTAAGGGGGACCAGCCCTCCCTGATTTCAAGAGCTATTTTCTTGCCATCATGTTAAACAGAATCTCTGACAGGAAACATCACAGGGAGAGTAAACTATGGATGCAATTAGAAGATGACCTCAGTGGCACGGAACTGTTTGTCCACCTTTGGATTCCCTAAAAATATTTAATGCTTCAAGCAGGGACTGCTCTTTTAACAAGCTCCACTTTGATGATCTAGGACTTTCTGCACAAATCACACAACTGGTCCTACAATTCCCTTTTGATGCACTTGACAGGTCATAATTATTTCCCACCAGGAAACCTTGATCATCAATTCAGTTCTTGGTCCCTCTCACCATCCGTCTACCATGTTATCTCTGCCAGTGGAATACTCCCACTAAGCAAGCTGATACCGTCAACCACAGTATCTTTTATGGATCGATGGAAATATCATCAGATTTGTGGGTTTATTAAATCCTTACAACAACCATTACACTCATTCTCAGTGGAAAACATCCTTATTTTATCAAGTCTTGCTATCACTGAAACCCAAGACCTAACCTTCCTTCCTATTCAAATGGGAAAAGGATCTTCATTACCCCTAACGGATACCCAACGATCTACCATTCTCCAACTTGCGCATACCTCCTCGATATCTTCTAAAATTGCAGAAATAAACTACAAGTTACTATCTAGATGGCACTATACCCCATATGTTCTACAAGTATTCCCAAACATCTCTGACTTATGTTGGCGAGGCTGTGGGGAAAAGGCCACTCACGCTCATGTTTGGTGGCAATGCCCAATTATTCCCCCATTTTGGGCATTTATCCTTCACTGGATCAGGATGATACAAGGCTCAGAGGTTCCTAATGACCCATGGGCAGTTTTATTCAACTGTACAGGCGAACCAGTAGGCCAATACAAAAAGTCAAAAACAAAAAGAGATCCTCTGTTGGGACTTTAAAGGGCAATGACTCCAAAAAAAGGCATATGCAGAAATATGTCTAAAATATATAAGTTTAATAATACAAAATCTAAAAGAATAGACACAGCATTAGCTATATCAATATCATCAGATTACAAAGATATATAACAAATTTTGTAACATGTTGATCATCATGAGATCGAAAAAAAAAACTAATTTACATCACGCTTGTATGTTTAGTGATATTCAACGTGTTTTAAGGTCATGCGTTATTCCTCTTTAACAGGAGTAAGTTGTGTGAATATCTATTAGGGATGGGCTATTGGCTAGTGAAGTATACCACATAGATGGCCTTTCACATAAATGTCCCAACTTTAAAAGGATTTTACTCCAGAGAGTCAGCAGGACACTAGAATTTAACTATTCTATATACGATACAAAAAGTCAATCACCTCACACCTATTAAACGCAGCCAAGTCATTCATACCTAAATCCTGGAAACAAACTAGTACAGTGATGGCGAACCTTGGCACCCCAGATGTTTTGGAACTATATTTCCCATGATGCTCATGCACTCTGCAGTGTAGTTGAGCATCATGGGAAATGTAGTTCCAAAACATCTGGGGTGCCAAGGTTCGCCATCACTGAACTAGTATAACGACCAATCGACAGTAGACCATATATACCATATGGAAGACCTAACTCATTCACTTAAGAACAAAGTTAAAGTGTCTAATAAAATCTGGGCCTGCTGGTTCGCCTTTACATTCTCCTCTGAGTATGCTGAACTTATGTCTCATCCTACATAACCTCATACACAAATATATAAGCGTCATTATTAAACTGTTTTTTGATTAAGAAGCAGGATACCCCCACCCCCTCCACCCTTCTCTTTTTTTCTCTAACTTTCTCTGAGTCCCCTTCTGTGTTTCCTTTCCATATCCCCCTCTTCTTACTTTTTTTTGTTTCCTTGAAGGTGTTCTACCCCTTCTTATTCTTTCTCTAAACTTCTCTGAGTCCCTTTCTTATCCCTCCTTTCCATATCCCCATCTTCTTACTTTTCTTTGTTTCCTTCTACCATGTGAGAAATGTCTCTCAGCCAACTTATTGCCACTCTAGCGGGTGTTTATTGTCTGGCTTTAAACGTGACATGTAAATTACCTGGTTCAATGTGTTATGAGGAATGCTAATTCCCTATATCTGGTTAGTTGTATACAATGTCTAGCTCAAATGGTAGTTCACAAAGTCTTTATATTGTATATTGTAAAATTTACTTATTCATATTCTTCTAATAAAAATGTATTGAAAAAAAAAGAATCACAGTATATATAAAATAATATGCAAAGTGGTTAGAGGGAAGCTTCAGAATGGCAAAGATGTTTTTATTACATATTATGTGAGCAGACTATAGTTTAGTGCTCTTTATGTACTTCTGATTAATACCAAAAATGTAAACAATTATAAATGAAAAACCTTTAATGTACTGTATAAAGCAGCTGCCCTCAAATACAAAACAATAGTACAAGACGCCAGGGATGTGTCCTGGATGGGAGGTCTCCCCCTTATTTGAGTTCTGGTCCCATTAGGGAGGCCATAAGTGACATTTTTAAGTTCTCAGGAGTTCTCACCCATACAGGGTGAGGGGTTGTTGGGTAATCCAGTTAGTAAGGAAAGGACTGATTGGCAATTACCTTTGGATTGGTAAGTCCTGGAATTTGGAGGCTCGGAGAGACTTTGGGTGAGAAAGAGCTTTCAAATCCTGATTACAGGGACTTTGGTCTCAAAAAAGTTAACCCGCCTGCGGGAAGGTTTTAAATGGGCAGAAAGGAGTCAGAACTTGTCTGTGAAATAGTGAGGAGTTATTCACAGCTGTGAGAAAGCGTTGGCAATCTAGAGACTGAAACAGTTTTGCTGACCTCCTGTGGACCTTGAGGCTCATCCTGAAGCAATCGGGAACCCTATACCAAATGTGGAACAGGTATATGGGTGGTGAGCCATTATTTGTCTTGACTATACTAGGATTATGGACTATTTACTTTATTTGTGTTGAAGAAAGTCATGCTCTTTTTTTTTTTGTCTTGAGAGGCCATTAAAGACTGCTACTTTTACAAGCGGCTGAATGGTGATCCCAGGCTCTCTACAACTGGTGGAGGATGCGGGAAATCCAGCCATAAAAGCTGTTTGAAGTAAACACTGACATTTGTCAGTGTTTTGCATGTCCTGTAGCAGAGCAGCACGGGTGCTGCAAACCTCTGAAGGTGGCATGTAGGAGATTGCCAAGGCCCTGGTTCAGGCTAACGTGGCCCAGCAGGAGACAGAAAAGGCAACTGCCACCATAAGGAAACTGAGGCATGCCATGAGGATAATGTGAAAGTGAAAAAATACTGTGCTAAAAAATTATAAAAAAGCTGCTAACACTCAGTCCAAAAATGACATACAGCAAAATAGTGTAGCACTAATTCATCCAGAAAAAAATGATAATAAAATCAAAAGTGACAACCGTGAAGTTGAAAACTAAAACATTCAAAGTGAATAAATAAATGTACATGCAGGGCCTTGTAGGATGTCACCCGCAAAAGAAAATATAACCAAGAGTCCCACAGATTAGATAGTCCAATCAGGTGATGAATGACTCAATAGCCAAGATGGTATAATCACAGTAGATCTTGAATGGATCTCAAAAAGATGGAAATCATATGGAAAGATGAAACACTCTTACCAGATGTGTTGGATACAAATACCATATGGCAATGTATCATACGAGCTTGTATCGCTAAAACCACTAGCGAAAGGGAAAACAGAACCAAGCCGGATCCAGGTAATTGGGACTGAAGGACAGCCATCAAACAGACAGCACCTATCCACACCAGTGAAAAAAATATTACTAAGCCGCGCTTAACTTATACAAACAACTAATTGTGCACAAAATTGAAATTGTAAACACAGTATAATAACCATATGTAAATTAGTGTTCATTTATAGTGTGCGTAGTGTAAAGCACATATAGAAGACTTGAAACATAAAGATTAACCCTTACAATATAAATTTCCGTTATATAAACCTCTATCAGCATAAAAGAGGATAAAACAAAAACACCCAGTATTTAAACAGTGAGTCCGTATGCATGAACCACAATACCAATTGTTACAGAGTGTTGAATAGAGTCCTCCAAAACTAGACCACAATATTCATAAAGAAACAGCCACTTAGTCCAATGAAAAAATAAATGTTCAATCCGCCACCAACATGTGATAAAATTTGACGCTTACCAGAAAAACATGACCCCCCACTACAGAGGGTCACACGAGACTTGTAAGAATGACTTCCGGCCAAAGGGGAATCCTCAATTTCCTCCTGGTTCCACTACTCCAGTGGGGATTGGGAAGAAGACCTATTCCCAAACGTATTCCTCAAAGGCCCAAAGAAGGACTCAAAAGAAGGGACATCGGAACCATAAAGGGAAGATAAAACTCCAAATAGTGTAAAACCCTTTATTTCTCAGGATAAAAATAAAATAAAAATGCACTTACAAATGTATAGAAGAAAATAAGCCTTAAGTCCGTTGCGCCGGCCGGACGCACACAGACAGACCCATTCTCCTGGAAGCCGTCACAAACACGAGGTGATGTATAGCGTACCGCTCATCCCTACGCGTTTCGCAACAAAATTGCGTCATCCAGGGGCACGAGCGGCACGCTGCGTCACCTCCATTTATATTGTCTCTACCCTCCAAACCTCACTCTGGGCACCTGGCTGTTCCCGCCAAAACCAAGCCTCATTCTGATGTCCACACCTGATTCGTCAGGTCCCCACCCCCTAGACCAATCAAGGACTGGATCCGGGTCAGAGAACCAACCCCCAAAAGGGCAACCAATCGCATTGGTTTCCTAATGTATATCTAGACTATAATGGAGCCAATGATCAAGTGTGCAAAATACTGATATAGGTTATTCCACTATACCTCCTGGGTCACACAACCATCCACACCAGTACATACCTCCAACTGTAAAAAAGGGGAAGAAGAACGTGGGACACCATGTTAGAACTCCTCCTGCCCCACTTCCGGTCTACAACCATCCTGTGTAGTCAAGCCTCGCTTTCAGTCTCAAGTGACTTCCGGTTCGGCAAGATCCGGTGTGCAAACTGCTAGTGTTTGGTGTTCAACTGTACTCATTGTATCATGCACCCATCTTTATTAGTAAACATCTCTATCTCTTTAAGCAGAAAGGTTAAAAAAGGGAAATAGACATGGAACACCATATTGGGATTTCCCCCGCCCCACTTCCGGTTTACCGCCGCCCCACTTCCGGTTTACGGCCGTCCATTGAAGCCAAGCCTCGCTTTCACTCTCGGCTGGCTTCCGGTCCGGCGTCATCAATCGATGGCTGTGCCCAAAACAACCACGCCTCACTTCCGCTGTCATATCCGGTATGTGGCTATGACAATCAAGCCTCATTCCCATGTCATTATATCACATCCGGTGTCTGGCTCACTAGGAAAGCTACCAAGCCTCATTTTCATCAGCCCGTAGTTTCCAGTGCGTCCCGTCCGGTAACCAATCACCGTCCGCTCGGGCACGCAACTATTAGCCATAAGGTCAATTTGATGTCCCTCGCACGAATAGCATCTATACTAGGGCGCCACATAGCGCCCCAATCGTGGAACCGCACACAATCCCACACAGGACAAAATCTACATTAATAATCTAATAGCCAAAAAACGGTTGCCACACATATCAGCCCAGATACCAGGCTCAGGCTACTTTGAAATACAATCTGTATACTCTTAAAGCTTGAGGGAACATGATGTCACCCCAACAGAAGAGGGGAAAGGCACCATAAATGGAAAAATAAAAATAAAAAGTTAAATATAAAAAATACAATAAATAATACATTTAAAATTTAATGATAGAGAACTTTTTCTGGTACATGGGGGCTCAGCCTACATGGAATAGAGGCGGATCAGTCACCAGACCCCTCTCCTCACTATGTCCTGAAATCGGAATACACCAAAAATCCTCCATAATTTTAACCCCAAAAAACCGTCATTGCTAACTCCTTTGGGGTGTCATTGATATATAAAAAATATTAGATAAATGTAACGTTCCCATCATTCCATAATTATTCAAAGTCATTCACTAATGGACAAAAATGAACAAATTCTTGTGGCCCCTCACCACACGCCACTCCACACTAAGATCCTAAGATCGGGATATATCAAAATTTGCCATAATTCTGACCTTGGGGACTCCCTCATAAATAACCCCTTTGGACATATGTCATAAAGC
This sequence comes from Lithobates pipiens, assembly GCF_037356315.1. Taxonomy (NCBI): domain Eukaryota; kingdom Metazoa; phylum Chordata; class Amphibia; order Anura; family Ranidae; genus Lithobates; species Lithobates pipiens. Next base: position 186,819,570 of record NW_027507785.1, on the reverse strand, counting down.
CACCGGCCCAGAGTGTAAATCTAGTGGGGAGAGCTCACAATAACATAAATTGAACATAATATGTAAACAGATTTAGAAAAGGTACAATCCTTAACCTGGTGATATAAAAAATCATATGAAACTATATTCCCCATTCTCAAAAAATGTCTCCAACAAAGGGCATGAAAAGTTATTCAATAATAAATACAAGACAATGCCCACAGCACACCAATTACAGTCCCTGTTATGAGCCCCACAATAACTGGGGTACCTTATTTTACAAAGGATATTCACAAAGTGAACAAACACCTGGAAGAATGTGGCAAGGACGTCCACGTCCTCACGAATTGTTGATGAAAGTGTTCACGTCCGTGTCCACATTCAAACCGAACAGAACATAAGTTTTGAGTCTGTATATCCAGGCCATTTCTTGTCTGGAGATCTCCCGAACAAGTGACCCACCCCTCTAATGGGGTCTGTGCTTGTCAATGCCCACATATAGCGTATTGGAGGGGTCTCTATTGTGTACTTCGTCAAAATGACGTGACACCGGATGTTTATCGAAACCCCTCCTAATGTTACCAATGTGTTCATTGAGCCTTGTCTTCAGTGCCCTCTTGGTCCTCCCTACGTATTGGAGGCCGCAAGGGCACTGAATCAAATATACTACTCCCTCAGACGAGCAGGTAATAAATGATTCAATGTCATAGGATCTTGATGTGCTCGTAGATGAAAACTTGTAAATCTTCCTGTCTTTACAGCCTTTTAAAGTACACACTTGACAGTTTCTACATTTATAATAGCCTTTCATGTCCTGAAAAAAAGACCTATTCGCTTTTGGGGGGTCGTGTACACTTGGTGCCACCCTGTTCCCCAGGGTTGATGCTCATTTAAATAACACCTGTGGTTTGGATGGTAAGACAGTGCCAAGGACTGGGTCACTTGTTAACAGATGCCAATGTTTTTGTATTAGCTGTTTAATACTGCGATGTTGTGCTGAAAAGGTGGTGATGAATGGGATCCTATTTTGTACAATTGTGTCACCAGGTCTCCTATCCCCTAACAATGTTGTTCTGTCCTGTGCTCGGGCTGTTTGAAGTGCTTTTTTTTTTTTTTTAAATGTATATTTATTGAAAAAAATGATTTTTGTACAACAGATGAATTCGTACATATTGATACAAATAATCAAGATTGATAATGTGACATCATCAAAGAAAACCGCCGCAGGCGGGAAATAGACTGTTAACATTTCAATACAGCACATCAAAAGGTAAGAAGAGAAGGACACACCACAAATCTACCAATAAAGATACGTAGATAGACCAAGAGATATATTTGTCATTGTGGGAGGGGTCGTGGAGTATAAATCCTAAGGTCAAACCTGAGAAAAACATTCCCGAGAGTAAATAGCCAAAAAATTAAGGTGTTTTCTCATGGTTAAACGTGGAATTGTCCCACTTGTCCCATATTTTAGAAAACTTGGGTAGAGAATCTTGTACCAACGCAGTGATACGTTCCATCCTGCGTATGTATGCAATAGCAGAGATTAGCTGCGGTTGGGACGGAGGGGAGGTGGACAACCAAAGAGTAGGAATCGCTCTCTTGGCAGCTAGGAGAATATAGGCTGTCAATTTCTTGGCGTGTTTAGATAACGCCGCGATAGGCAGGCCTAACAAGTAGTGTTTAGGGTCTAATGGAATATCTACTTCCAAAACAGATTGTAGTAGGGATTGGACCATAGACCAAAAAGGTACAATCAAAGGGCAGCTCCAGAAAATATGGTAATGGGTGCCCTCATCTCGTAGGCATCTCCAACACAACTTAGATACGGAATTATCATATTTATGTAACATTTCAGGGGTTTTGTACCAAAACATTAGTATCTTATAGGCCGTCTCTCTCTGCTCCACACATCTGGAGACTCTAGAAGTAGAGGTCCAGTTGTCCTGCCATTGAGAAATGGTTAAGGGGGATGGTAAAATTGTACCCCATCTTCTCATGTAGAGATGTGTATCTGTGGTGGGCGAGATTGAATTGTGGAGGACACTATATATAGAGGATATAAGTCCTTTCTGGCATGGGCCTTGTGAGCACAAAGTTTCAAAGGTGTTAGGGTTGGCCAGCGTCAGGTCAGGAGATCTAGAGTGGAAATAATGTTTAAATTGAATGTAAGAAAAAGAGAGTCGATCTAGAATGTCATATTTATCCTGAAGCTCAGGAAAGGATAGGAATTTGCGAGATACCGGATGCACCAGATGGCGGAGTTGGAAGACGCCAGACCTATACCAAGGAAACATATTCTTCACCGAGAGGCTGTCAGGCACATCTGGATTAAAAATGACATTCAACAGGGGTGAGCATGGAGAAGAGAGAGAGAACCGTTTGTGACACTGTTTCCATATGGAGAGAGTAAAAAGCATTGGTCCCAGGCATATGCGCCTAAGCTGAGCCATAGAGGAGGTCAGATCAGACCATAGCATGGAGCATGGATGGACAGGGGTGACCACACTCATTTCTAGCTCTGACCATCTACTGGTAGCAAAATATGACGACCAGGAGACAGCCGCCAGAAGGTGCGATGCATAGTAATACTTCACGATATCGGGGGCTCCCAGTCCTCCATGAGATCGTGGAGCAAAAACCACTGTTTGGGCTATCCTATGCAACTTATTCCCCCATATAAATTTAGCAAAGGCTCGTTGAATATTCCTAAGCTGAGGCATGGAGATAGCAACTGGTAATGTTTCAAAAAGATATAAAAACTTAGGGAGTATGGCCATTTTCAATACGTTAATGCTGCCCAGGAGAGATAGGGGGCATGACGACCAACTTCTGAGTAGGCTATGCGTTTCCGCTATTAAAGATATATAGTTAGCTTCATAGAGGGAGCTGTACTTGGTGGTCAGGTTAATGCCGAGGTATTTGAGAGAAACGGGGCACCAACGGTAGGGGTACGTGGATTCCAAGGAAGCTTGAAGCGTGGGGGGAATATGAATAGGGAGCGCTTCGGTTTTAGTCGTATTAACCTTATAACCCGAGAGCCTACCGAAGGAATCTAAAAGAGTGTGAAGTTTGGGAAGGGAGGTTAGGGGTTTCGTCAGTGTGAGGAGTATGTCGTCCACAAAAAGAGACAGCTTGTATTCTTTCAGTCTAAGGGAGATTCCACTTATGTCCGAATCCACCCGTATAGCTGCAGCCAAGGGTTCTAAGCATAGTATAAACAACAGGGGGGATAGGGGGCATCCCTGTCTGGTACCATTACTATGTGTGAATAGCGGGGATCTGTAAGATGCCAGTTGGACTTGGGATGTGGGAGACGAGTATAAGGCTTGCAGGGCAGATAGGAAAGAACCAGAAAGGCCAAAGCGCTGAAGCGTAGCAAACATGTAGGGCCATCCCAGCCTGTCAAAGGCTTTTTGTGCGTCTAAACTCAAAACAATAGCCGGGCGAGACATTTTATCGAGTAAATCTATGAGGTCAATGGTACGCCTGGTGTTGTCCCCAGCCCGTCTGCCCAGTACAAATCCCACCTGTTCATTATGAACCAGGGTGGGAATCAATAAGGAAAGTATATTAGCTAAGATTTTGGTGAAAATGTTATAGTCAGAGTTTAGTAAGGCTATGGGTCTGTAATTATCTGGTAGAGTAGGGGATTTACCCGGTTTCGGGATAACTGTGATATGTGCGTGGAGAAACTGAGAATGCGGAATAATGCCCTTCTGTAGGGAGGTAAAAAGATTAAGCAGATGGGGGCTCAGTGTCGGGAGAAAAGTCTTATAATAAACATAAGGAAGCCCATCAGGACCCGGGGATTTATGGGACGGAAGGTCTTTTACAACAGCAGCCAGCTCTTCTGGTGTAACAGGAGCATTCAGGGTGTCCACTTGTGGGGAAGACAACACTGGTAATTTTAAGGAAGTGCAGAAATCATCAAAGCTATCTTGGGAGAATTCATGGTTAGGGTCAGAAGCTAGGCAGTTATATAATTTTTTGTAGAAAGTACCAAATACTTTAGACATCGTCAAGGGGCAGTAAGTCGGAGTGCCGTCCGGCTGTAGCAGGAGGTCAGGATAGGAGTGAAATGGACGGGGCTTGAGCTTGTTCACCAACATCCTATGAGGCTTGTTGGCAAATTCATAGAACCTCTGTTTAGCCCAAAGCAGAGCTTTAGAACACTTGTGCATATCTAAGGATTTTAACCGTTCGCGGAGAGAGGTCACTGTGCGAAGACACGGCACCGATGGGGAGGACACAAGCAGAGCTTCAGCTTTTTGCAATTGCGAAAGGAGGTCTAGTCTCTGCGCAGCCGAGTCTCGCTTAAGGCGGGAGCCAGCTGAGATACACAATCCTCTAAAAACGGCCTTGTGGGCCTCCCAAAGGGTGGACATGTCCCGTACTGACCCTTCGTTAAGTTGAAAAAATTTGGCTAAACCGTGGGATAAATGGGTTTCAGTAACCGGATCACGGAGGAGAAACTCGTTGAATCTCCAGTGGCAGGTCTTAGGTGTAGAGAAGGTGAGGACGAGGTCAAGCTGGACCGATGCATGATCAGACCACGTTATGGGATTTAACTCCGAGGCCACTGCCGACGTTAGAAGAGGCGCCGAAACAGAGATGTAGTCCAATCTAGAGTACATCTTGTGTGGGGGTAAGTAGAAGGAGAATTGCCGATGTGTAGGGTGTTTAATCCTCCAGGTGTCTAAAAAGTTATGAGATCTAATGAGCTTGCGAAACGCAGTAGATTGACGTTCCGTTTTTAAGGAGGGATTGTCTGAAAACAGGGTCTGCCTATCCTTCCTAGCAGACATGGCCATATTAAAGTCCCCGCCAAGGATCATGAATGGCTGGGCATAGGTGCCCAGGCTGTCCAAGACCTCAGTAAGGAAGTGAATCTGGCCTGAGTTGGGAGCATAAACATTGATAATAGTAAGAGAACGAGATAAGTAGTCACAGTCCAGGAGGATGTATCTGCCCTGTGGATCAATAAATGAGGACTTAACAGGTAGCGGGCATGTCTTTTTAATCAGTATTGCCACCCCTGCTTTACCAGAGGGGTCAGAGGCCATAAAAGAGACCGGAAAATGTTTGGCTGCAAATTTAAGAGATCCCCCTGGGCGAAAGTGAGTCTCCTGGACTAGGACCACATCTGCGTTGGAGGACCTGAACTCCTTCAAAGCCAACCAGCGCTTATGGATTGAGTTCAGGCCCTTAACATTGTAAGTAAGTACCCTCAAAGCCATCATATAGAAATCAGGGAAAGCTTAAGATACCCGTAATATACATACAAAAAACGGACATAACCATACCAACCAGGAAGATACTGGGACTCGTGGTGTGTCCTAGAAGTGAAAGGCAAATGAAAACATATAATAATAACAATGTGATTATAAAGCGTAGAAAAGTGCATCCAAATTGAACAAAAAATGAAAAAAAGACCGAAAAATAGGCCTAAAAAATAGAAAAAAAAAACATTACTAATAGAAAAAAGGCCTGGGGGTAAAAACCACCCAGGAGTCCACAGCCGTAGCCGTGGAACCAAAGGTGGCACATCAGGGGTTCCAGCTCATCTGGAGAGACCCCGCCACCTTCCAGCAAAAGTTACAGGAAATAAGAGCAAAACACTGTAGTCCCAACAACCAGAACAGAACAGGGGCAGTGAAAAATATAACCTGTAACTAAAGTTGCAAATATCCCTTGTTAAAGAGGAAACATGGTGAGACAGGGGCCGAGGCCGAGATCAGCCAAACACTACACAAGGAAGCTTCCATCAGGGAGGGAGTCTAGGATGCAGGTTACGCTGAGGGGTAGAAAAGGACTTCTGCGACTTCTGGCGTGCAGGGGTCCAGATCCGAGCAGGAATGGAGGAGGGTCTGGGCGTCGTCGGAAGCGGCATGGGATCCTCGTCTGGAAGCGGTGGTAGGCCCAGGTTACGTATGAAAGCTTCACTCTCCTGAAGGTCTCTCATAGAGTATTGAATCCCATCTTTAGTAGCAGAGAGGCGGAAGGGGAACCCCCAACGATATGGGAACTGATGATTTTGCAGATGGGCAGTCACAGGGCAAAAGCTGCGACGTTTGGCAAGAGTGATAGGGGATAAGTCACTAAAAATTTGTATCTTGGCCCCTTTAAATTCCAAACGGGATTTGTTCCGGGTGGCCATAGTCAAAGCTTCCTTGCTATCGTAGTAGTGAAAGCGTATGATAATGTCTCTAGGGTTGGCTCCGGCAGGCGGTTTTGGGGCCAGGGATCTGTGGGCCCTATCCATTCTCCAGTCTATGTCCGGGATTTTAGGGGCAACAACATTAAAGAGACTGAGCAGGTATGGTTTGATCTCCCCCTCACTAACGGCCTCCGGGACGCCTCTGATCCGAAGGTTTTGGCGACGTTCCCTATTTTCCAGATCTTCCTGTTGGGATTGGCGCTGAGAGACAGATTGTTTCAGACCGGCGTTGTCTTCTTCCAAAACGTGGACATATTGTATCAGATCATCAAATTTGGTTTCCAGGACGTCAGTCCGTTCTCCAATCTGGGCAAGCTCCCCCCGCAGTTCATGGGCCAGTTTACCCATTTCCTTAGAAACATTACTCGTCAAGTCTTGTAGGAGAGCTCGCAGTTTATCGTCAAGTACATCAACTGTGACCGGGGCGGACATCGCGTCTGAGTGGCTATGTGACAAGGAATGTGGACTGTCTTGTGCCGGTGCTTGGGATGCCACTTGTGCGTACATGAAAGAACCTGGAGAAGGGGCTGGGGAGGCCGGCCTGCTTAAAAATCGATCCAGAGTCTTTGTCTGTGAGGGCCGCAGATCCGGGGACGAAGACTGAGGAAGGTGTTTCGGCCCGTATTTCACCATGAGGCGTTGGGACTAGGCGTATATTCAGTTACATGCGGTGTTTCCCATAGAGAAGTAGCGACTGTGAGCAGCACGGGAGCATTGGAAGGCGGCTAAGGCCTATGTAAGATGATCACATGTCTGTCAAACAAGTGGGACCCAAGATGAGACCCCAAGATAGTGCGCTGCCGTTCAGAAAGCACAAGCCAACCGTGAGGGGAGGGGGGATGGAGCAGGAGAGCAGGCCGCAGCAGTTCCAAACAGCCAGGGGGGGGGGGAGATCCAGACACCACTGCCCCACTGGGTTAAATAAGGGGAGAGGGCACAAGCTAAGGCAGAAACCAGGGTGAATAGCAAGCAGGTGCAGGCCACAGGCAGCAGGAGAAGGAGATGGGTGAACCAAGATGGCCGCTGAGCAGGCCGAGGGTAGGTGCAGGGTAGGAGGATGTGACCGGTGTATGCAGGCAGACACTCAGGAGGGTTGGTAAACTTAACTGAGGCAGGGATTAATGCCTGCGCTGGCTGGGGCAGCAATCCGGCCACAGAAGAGAGAGGGCAAGTATGCTGTTGGAGGCCTCGGGTGTAGCAAGATGGCCGCCGGAGCTCACTTTTCCAGCTGGAGTCTGGGATTCCTTTTAGGCATCCGAGTGGCGATCAGCGGTGGTCTGGCACAGGAGAGGCTGTCCTGAGGGGTCCGCGGTAGGTGACTGCTGCAGTCCCGGCCGAGGGGGGACTCAGGATGCGCCGTCCGGAGGCTCCGGGAAGTGGTGTAGGCCGCAAGATGGAGGCGTCCGGCCTGTCACGCTGCCTGCCGCGGCAGGGTGAAAACGGCGGCGGATCCGACAGAAATAACGGCTCCGTCCGGAGCTCCGATGTCCCACCGGGGGGATGGAGAGGCCGGCGGGCAGAACAGGGATGCGGTGGACGAGGATGGGGTATGATTCTTGAAGTGCTTTTAATAGATGATCGTTACTATATCCCTTTTCTAAAAATCTCTTTGAAAGGAGAGTTTCCTGATCTTCAAAGGTGCTAATTTCAGTGCAATTGCGCCTCAGACGCGTAAATTGCCCCTGAGGTACGGCCCTCAACCAGGGTTCATAATGACAACTGTCTAGGGGGATGTAGGAATTGCGATCGGTTGTTTTAAAGAAGGATGATGTTACAAAACAATCACCCTCTATCTTAATCCTGAGGTCTAGGAAACAGATCTCTGTCTGACTAGCCTCAAAATTAAACTTGACACCCCTATTGTTCATATTGAGGTTGGCCATAAATGATTGTAATTCAGTCTCCGCTCCCTCCCATAGGAGGAGGACGTCATCAATGTATCGTGCCCATAGGGCCACTTCCGGTCTCCTATGGGCATCGATGACGTCCTCCTCCCATTTGGCCATGAATAAATTGGCCAAGCTGGGGGCATACTTGGCCCCCATGGCCACTCCCCTATCCTGGCGATAAAATTGATTATCGAACCAGAAATAGTTGTGACTTGCTGCATATTCCAAAAGTTCCATAATGAACTCGATCTGTGCGGGCACAAGGCCTGACCCCCTCTCCAGGTATAGTCTAACGGCTTCTAGGCCCAAACGATGTGGAATAATCGTATATAGTGACGTTACATCAGCTGTCACTAACCAAAGGCCCCTCTTGGGGGTTAGTCCGGACAGGGTGTTAATAACTTGTTTCATGTCGTTAATGTAGGACGGAATGGTGTGGACCAATGGCTGTAAGAAATGGTCTATGTATTTGCCCACCCGGGACGTGACGGAGTCTATGCCACTCACTATCGGACGTCCCGTGGGGCAAGTTACACTTTTATGTATTTTAGGGAGATAGTAGATTACGGGCGTACGGGGGGCACGCGACACCAAAACAACCTCTCCTTTTCGTTAAGAATCCCCTTTTGGAAGCCCTGAGTAACAATACTCTCCAAAGTCTTTTTGTAATGCAAAACAGGATTCCTATTTAAGATGGTGTAGGTCTCGTTGTCATCCAAAATGCGATGCATTTCAATTTTGTGCACAATTAGTTGTTTGTATAAGTTAAGCGCCGCTTAGTAGTATTTTTTTCATTTTTTCTGTATTTATGTGACACAGTGAAGCCACAGCTAAACGTTCATTCTCAAAGGTATCACCTTAGAGTACATATAACTTACACTTTTTCTTTTACCTTAGCGCAGTTTTTCACATTTTTCTTCTCTGTTTTTCATTTCACATTTATTAATTGCAGCTTTGGTTGAGGGTAATTTTGACCCTTTTTCACTATGGACATTTTTGAATTCCGAGGGGGGTCAACACCTCTGAAGTTTTCAGTTCCACCCCCTTTATCTCTGAATCAGATGTGGGGGGTTTGTTTATTAGATTAAAGAACCTCACCACGTCTGAAATCCATGCACAATGGGACATTGCTTTCCTAGAAACATATATTAGGGAAGCCATGGTACCCAGAAGTCTGAGATGGGAGGTAAGCCCTCCTAGGGGTGACTCCGATGTGGAGAGTTGGTTTAAATTTTTTAATGATGCAGGGATCGATCTGTTGCGATTTCTCGTACGTAAAAAAAACGAGAAGTTGACCAGATTGGATGGGAAAAATTAGCACCCTTTATAAATGGGGAGGAATACAAAGAGTGTTCAAAAAACCTTCATAAGGTTTTAGAGAAGGAGGAAAGGGACCAGAAACTAAAAAAGAAAAATAAATATGGTAGAGACAGGGAGGACTATCAGACTGGTTATGTCTTCATTTGGCAGAGGAAACTCGCCTTAGAAAATGAAGAAACCATGACGATGGACACCTTACCACAAGGGGCAGCCTTTAATGGTCTAACTAATAATCCTCCATTAGCCCGTGTTCAACAGGGCCCCCGCCATTCCCCTAGAAGGGGTAACACACATAATAGACCAAAAGCAGAGCCAAGGCTACCCTACAGAGGGACAGGACAATGCCACTCTGATGCCCCAATTCGGGGAGGGAGAGGGAATACGGCCCATGGTTCCGACCCCTATCAACATCCGAATATAAGGTGGACGCAGGTCGGTTCCCAGAATGGACGGCCCCCTCGTAGCCTGACACCCTTTTCAATCCCCCTGGCCCTATACCGCCCAACATCAAGGTCTTTAGAGATGTGGTACTGCGTGATCTTGATTCTCTTAAAGTGAGGAAGGTCAGGATGGAGAAGGACCTTGAGGTTGGGTTAGATTCATTGTGTACTAATAAATCTTTGGTTATCCGACCAGCGGATAAGGGGGGGGGGGATTGTGGAGTTGGACCGCGATGATTATTTAAAAGAAATGCATTGCATTTTGGATGACAACGAGACCTACACCATCTTAAATAGGAATCCTGTTTTGCATTACAAAAAGACTTTGGAGAGTATTGTTACTCAGGGCTTCCAAAAAGAAAAGGAGAGTTTTTTTTTGGTGCGGCGTGCCCCCCGTACGCCCATAATCTACTATCTCCCTAAAATCCATAAAAGTGTAACTTGCCCCCTGGGACGTCCGATAGTGAGTGGCATAGACTCCGTCGTGTCCCGGGTGGGCAAATACATAGACCATTTCTTACAGCCATTGGTCCACACCATGCCGTCCCACATTAAGGACACGAAACAAGTTATTAACACCCTGTCCGGACTAACCCCCAAGAGGGGCCTTTGGTTAGTGACAGCTGATGTAACGTCACTATATACGATTATTCCACATCGTTTGGGCCTAGAAGCCATTAGACTATACCTGGAGAGGGGGTCAGGCCTTGTGCCCGCACAGATCGAGTTCATTATGGAACTTTTGGAATATGCAGCAAGTCACAACTATTTCTGGTTCGATAATCAATTTTATCGCCAGGATAGGGGCGTGGCCATGGGGGCCAAGTATGCCCCCAGTTTGGCCAATTTATTCATGGCCAAATGGGAGGAGGACGTCATCGATGCCCCTAGGAGACCGGAAGTGGCCCTATGGGCACGATACATTGATGACGTCCTCCTCCTATGGGAGGGAGCGGAGACTGAATTACAATCATTTATGGCCAACCTCAATATGAACAATAGGGGTGTCAAGTTTAATTTTGAGGCTAGTCAGACAGAGATCTGTTTCCTAGACCTCAGGATTAAGATAGAGGGTGATTGTTTTGTAACATCAACCTTCTTTAACCACTTGCCGACCGCCGCACGACGATATACGTCGGCAGAATGGCACGGGCAGGCATATGGGCGTATATATAAGTCCCTGCCTGCCCGCGGGTGGGGGGCCCGATCGGGCCCCCCCCCCGGTGCCTGCGGCGGTCGGCATTTCTTCGAGAGCGATCCGGGATGAGGGGGCGGCCATTCATTCATGGCCACCCCCTCGCGATCGCTCTCGACGAATGGAAATCCCCCGTGACATCACTTCCTCTCCTGTAATGTAAACACAGGAGAGGAAGTGATGTATTCTCTCCTCCGTGTCGGTATTTTCCGTTCCGACACGGAGGAGAGCGGATCGGTGAGTTGCACCAACACTCTACACACACAGTAGAACATGCCAGGCACACTCACACCCCCCCTTTACCCCCCGATCACCCCCCCAATTACCCCTGCCCCCCAGTCACAGTGACACCAATGTCATTTTTTTTTTTTTTTTTTTTTTTTTTGCATTGGTGTCATTTGTGACTGTAATAACTGTTAGGGCAGTTAGAGTTAGCCCCCTTTAGTTCTAATGTACCCCCCTAACCCCCCCAATAAAGGTTTAACCCCGTGATCACCCCCCGTCGCCAGTGTCACTAAGGCTGGGTTCACATTGCAGCGGTTTATGAGAACGAATGTGATTCGCACCGCACTGCAGTGCAAATCACATCCGATCTCTGTGCGATTCGAGTTCAGCCATTCGCCGCACCCGCCGCACCCGCCACACCCGCCGCACCCGCCGCAAATTCGCACGGGACCCTTTTTTTGGCCCGCAGCAGAATCGGATCGCATGGGTGTTCACACCATGCGATCCGAGTTTGCAGATCGCACTGCGATATGCGAACTGATCTGGGGGTGTCAGTAACATTTCACTGACACTCCCAGCAGTTCGCATAGGGCAGTGTGAACTGCCGCCGGGAGGCATGCGATGCGGGAACCCGCCGCGGATTCGCGGCGTTTCCGCATCGCTCCAGTGTGAACCCAGCCTAATAAGCGATCATTTTTCTGATCGCCGTATTAGTGTCACAGGTGACGCTAGTTAGGCAGGTAGGTATTTAGGTTCGCCGCAGCTTTTTATAGCGCCAGGGACCCCCATATACTACCGCATAAAGCCCCCTGATTGCCCCCTAGTTAACCCTTTCACCAGTGATCACCATATAACTGTTACAGGTGACGCTGGTTGGTTAGTTATTTTTTTATAGTTTCAGGGCACCCGCCATTTATTACCTAATAAAGGTTTAACCCCCTGATCACCCGGCGGGTGTCATTTGTGACTAATAACTGTTAGGGCAGTTAGGGTTAGCCCCCTTTAGTTCTAAGGTACCCCCCTAACCCCCCCAATAAAGGTTTAACCCCGTGATCACCCCCCGTCGCCAGTGTCACTAAGGCTGGGTTCAGATTGCAGCGGTTTGAGAACGGATGTGATTCGCACCGCACTGCAGTGCAAATCACATCCGATCTCTGTGCGATTCGAGTTCAGCCATTCGCCGCACCCGCCGCACCCGCCACACCCGCTGCACCCGCCGCAAATTCGCACGGGACCCTTTTTTTGGCCCGCAGCAGAATCGGATCGCATGGGTGTTCACACCATGCGATCCGAGTTTGCAGATCGCACTGCGATATGCGAACTGATCTGGGGGTGTCAGTAACATTTCACTGACACTCCCAGCAGTTCGCATAGGGCAGTGTGAACTGCCGCCGGGAGGCATGCGATGCGGGAACCCGCCGCGCATTCGTGGCGTTCCCGCATCGCTCCAGTGTGAACCCAGCCTAATAAGCGATCGTTTTTCTGATCGCTGTATTAGTGTCACAGGTGACGCTAGTTAGGCAGGTAGGTATTTAGGTTCGCCGCAGCTTTTTATAGCGCCAGGGACCCCCATATACTACCGCATAAAGCCCCCTGATTGCCCCCTAGTTAACCCTTTCACCAGTGATCACCATATAACTGTTACAGGTGACGCTGGTTGGTTAGTTATTTTTTTATAGTTTCAGGGCACCCGCCATTTATTACCTAGTCTCACTAGTGTACCCCTAAATTTAGGGGTGTCTACTTTCCAAAATGGGGTCATTTGGGGGGGGTTTGTGCCATCTTGGCATTTTATGGCCTTCAAAACTGTAACGCCCTTAGAAAGCCTGAAGGCGGTGCTTGGTTTTCGGGGCCCCGTACGCGGCTAGGCTCCCAAAAAGTCCCACATATGTGGTATCCCCGTACTCAGGAGAAGCAGCAGAATTTATTTTGGGGTGTCATTTCACATATGCCCATGGCATGCGTGAGCAATATATCATTTAGTGACAACTTTGTGAAAAAAAAAAAAAAAAAAAAAAGTTTGTAATTTTCCCGCAACTTGTGGCAAAATATAAAATATTCCATGGACTCAACATGCCTCTCAGCAAATAGCTTGGGGTGTCTACTTTCTAAAATGGGGTCATTTGTGGGGGTTTTGTGCCATCTTGGCATTTTATGGCCTTCAAAACTGTAATAGGTAGTGAGGAGTGAAGTCAAATATTTACGCCCTTAGAAAGCCTGAAGGCGGTGCTTGGTTTTCGGGGCCCCGTACGCGGCTAGGCTCCCAAAAAGTCCCACATATGTGGTATTCCCGTACTCAGGAGAAGCAGCAGAATTTATTTTGGGGTGTCATTTCACATATGCCCATGGCATGTGTGAGCAATATATCATTTAGTGACAACTTTGTGAAAAAAAAAAATAAAAAAAAAAAGTTTGTAATTTTCCCGCAACTTGTGGCAAAATATAAAATATTCCATGAACTCAACATGCCTCTCAGCAAATAGCTTGGGGTGTCTACTTTCTAAAATGGGGTCATTTGTGGGGGTTTTGTGCCATCTTGGCATTTTATGGCCTTCAAAACTGTAATAGGTAGTGAGAAGTGAACTCAAAAATTTACGCCCTTAGAAAGCCTGAAGGCGGTGCTTGGTTTTCGGGGCCCCGTACGCGGCTAGGCTCCCAAAAAGTCCCACATATGTGGTATCCCCGTACTCAGGAGAAGCAGCAGAATTTATTTTGGGGTGTCATTTCACATACGCCCATAGCATGTGTGAGCAATATATCATTTAGTGACAACTTTGTGTAAAAAAAAAAAAAAAAAATTTTTTTTGTCATTATTCAATCGCTTGAGGCAAAAAAATAAAATATTCAATGGGCTCAACATGCCTCTTATCAATTTCCTTAGGGGGTCTACTTTCCAAAATGGGGTCATTTGGGGGGGTTTTGTACTGCCCTGCCATTTTAGCACCTCAAGAAATGAGATAGGCAGTCGTAAACTAAAAGCTGCGTAAATTCCAGAAAACGTACCTTAGTTTGTAGATGTGACAACTTTTGCGCAAACCAATAAATATACAATTATTGACTTTTTTTTTACCAAAGACATGTGGCTGAATACATTTTGGCCTAAATGTATGACTAAAATTGAGTTTATTGGATTTTTCTAATAACAAAAAGTAGAAAATATCATTTTTTTTCAAAATTTGCGGTCTTTTTACGTTTATATCGCAAAAAATAAAAATCGCAGAGGCAATCAAATACCATCAAAAGAAAGCTCTATTTGTGGGAAGAAAAGGACGCAAATTTTGTTTGGGTACAACATTGCATGACCGCGCAATTACCAGTTAAAGCAGCGCAGTGCCAAAGTGTAAAAAGACCTCTGGTCATTTACCAGCAAAATGGTCCGGTCTGAAAGTGGTTAAAACAACCGATCGCAATTCCTACATCCCCCTAGACAGTTGTCATTATGAACCCTGGTTGAGGGCCGTACCTCAGGGGCAATTTACGCGTCTGAGGCGCAATTGCACTGAAATTAGCACCTTTGAAGATCAGGCAACTCTCCTTTCAAAGAGATTTTTAGAAAAGGGATATAGTAACGATCATCTATTAAAAGCACTTCAAACAGCCCGAGCACAGGACAGAACAACGTTGTTAGGGGATAGGAGACCTGGTGACACAATTGTACAAAATAGGATCCCATTCATCACCACCTTTTCAGCACAACATCGCAGTATTAAACAGCTAATACAAAAACATTGGCATCTGTTAACAAGTGACCCAGTCCTTGGCACTGTCTTACCATCCAAACCACAGGTGTTATTTAAATGAGCATCAACCCTGGGGAGCAGGGTGGCACCAAGTGTACACGACCCCCCAAAAGCGAATAGATCTTTTTTTCAGGACATGAAAGGCTATTATAAATGTAGAAACTGTCAAGTGTGTACTTTAAATAGCTGTAAAGACAAGAAGATTTACAAGTTTTCATCTACGAGCACATCAAAATCCTATGACATTGAATCATATATTACCTGCTCGTCTGAGGGAGTATATTTGATTCAGTGCCCTTGCGGCCTCCAATACGTAGGGAGGACCAAGAGGGCACTGAAGACGAGGCTCAATAAACACATTGGTAACATTAGGAGGGGTTTCGATAAACATCCGGTGTCACGTCATTTTGACAAAGTACACAATAGAGACCCCTCCAATACGCTATATGTGGGCATTGACAAGCACAGACCCCATTGGAGGGGTGGGTCACTTGTTCGGGAGATCTCCAGACAAGAAATGGCCTGGATATACAGACTCAAAACTTATGTTCTGTTCGGTTTGAATGTGGACACGGACGTGAACGCTTTCATCAACAATTCGTGAGGACGCGCACGTCCTTGCCACATTCTTCCAGGTGTTTGTTCACTTTGTGAATATCCTTTGTAAAATAAGGTACCCCAGTTATTGTGGGGCTCATAACAGGGACTGTAATTGGTGTGCTGTGGGCATTGTCTTGTATTTATTATTGAATAACTTTTCATGCCCTTTGTTGGAGACATTTTTTGAGAATGGGGAATATAGTTTCATATGATTTTTTATATCACCAGGTTAAGGATGGTACCTTTTCTAAATCTGTTTACATATTATGTTCAATTTATGTTATTGTGAGCTCTCCCCACTAGATTTACACTCTGGGCCGGTGGCTTTATGACATATGTCCAAAGGGGTTATTTATGAGGGAGTCCCCAAGGTCAGAATTATGGCAAATTTTGATATATCCCGATCTTAGGATCTTAGTGTGGAGTGGCGTGTGGTGAGGGGCCACAAGAATTTGTTCATTTTTGTCCATTAGTGAATGACTTTGAATAATTATGGAATGATGGGAACGTTACATTTATCTAATATTTTTTATATATCAATGACACCCCAAAGGAGTTAGCAATGACGTTTTTTTTGGGGTTAAAATTATGGAGGATTTTTGGTGTATTCCGATTTCAGGACATGAGGAGAGGGGTCTGGTGACTGACCCGCCTCTATTCAATGTAGGCTGAGCCCCTATGTACCAGAAAAAGTTCTCTACCATTAACTTTTAAATTTATTATTTATTGCATTTTTTATATTTTACTTTTTATTTTTATTTTTCCATTTATGGTGCCTTTCCCCTCTTCTGTTGGGGTGACATCATGTTCCCTCAAGCTTTAAGAGTATACAGATTGTATTTCAAAGTAGCCTGAGCCTGGTATCTGGGCTGATATGTGTGGCAACCGTTTTTTGGCTATTAGATTATTAATGTAGATTTTGTCCTGTGTGGGATTGTGTGCGGTTCCACGATTGGGGCGCTATGTGGCGCCCTAGTATAGATGCTATTCGTGAGAGGGACATCAAATTGACCTTATGGCTAATAGTTGCGTGCCCGAGCAGACAGTGATTGGTTACCGGACGGGACGCACTGGAAGCTACGGGCTGATGAAAATGAGGCTTGGTAGCTTTCCTAGTGAGCCAGACAACGGATGTGATATAATGACATGGGAACGAGGCTTGATTGTCATAGCCACATACCGGATATGACAGCGGAAGTGAGGCGTGGTTGTTTTGGGCACAGCCATCGATTGATGACGCCGGACCGGAAGCCAGCCGAGAGTGAAAGCGAGGCTTGGCTTCAATGGACGGCCGTAAACTGGAAGTGGGGCGGCCGTAAACTGGAAGTGGGGCGGCCGTAAACCGGAAGTTGGGCGGGGGAAATCCCAATATGGTGTTCCATGTCTATTTCCCTTTTTTTAACCTTTCTGCTCAAAGAGATAGAGATTTTTACTAATAAAGATGGGTGCATGATACAATGAGTACAGTTGAACACCAAACACTAGCAGTTTGCACACCGGATCTTGCCGAACCGGAAGTCACTTGAGACTGAAAGCGAGGCTTGACTACACAGGATGGTTGTAGACCGGAAGTGGGGCGGGAAGAGTTCTAACATGGTGTCCCACGTTCTTCTTCCCCTTTTTTACAGTTGGAGGTATGTACTGGTGTGGATGGTTGTGTGACCCAGGAGGTATAGTGGAATAACCTATATCAGTATTTTGCACACTTTATCATTGGCTCCATTATAGTCTAGATAGACATTAGGAAACCAATTCGATTGGTTGCCCTTTTGGGGGTTGGTTCCCTGACCCGGATCCAGTCCTTGATTGGTCTAGGGGGTGGGGACCTGACGAATCAGGTGTGGACATCAGAATGAGGCTTGGTTTTTGGCGGGAACAGCCAGGTGCCCAGAGTGAGGTTTGGAGGGTAGAGACAATATAAATGGAGGTGACGCAGCGTGCCGCTCGTGCCCCTGGATGACGCAATTTTGTTTTGCGAAACGCGTAGGGCTGAGCGGTACACTATACATCACCTCGTGTTTGTGACGGCTTCCAGGAGAACGTGTCTGTCTGTGGGCGTCCGGCCGGCGCAACGGACTTAAGGCTTATTTTCTTCTATACATTTGTAAGTGCATTTTTATTTTTTTTATCTTGAGAAATAAAAGGTTTTACACTATTTGGAGTTTTATCTTCCCTTTATGGTTCCGATGTCCCTTCTTTTGAGTCCTTCTTTGGGCCTTTGAGGAATACGTTTGGGAATAGGTCTTCTTCCCAATCCCCACTGGAGTAGTGGAACCAGGAGGAAATTGAGGATCCCCCTTTGGCCGGAAGTCATTCTTACAAGTCTCGTGTGACCCTCTGTAGTGGGGGGTCATGTTTTTCTGGTAAGCGGCAAATTTTATCACATGTTGGTGGCGGATTGAACATTTATTTTTTCATTGGACTAAGTGGCTGTTTCTTTATGAATATTGTGGTCTAGTTTTGGAGGACTCTATTCAACACTCTGTAACAATTGGTATTGTGGTTCATGCATACGGACTCACTGTTTAAATACTGGGTGTTTTATCCTCTTTTATGCTGATAGAGGTTTATATAACGGAAATTTATATTGTAAGGGTTAATCTTTATGTTTCAAGTCTTCTATATGTGCTTACACTACGCACACTATAAATGTACACTAATTTACATATGGTTATTATACTGTGTTTACAATTTCAATTTTGTGCACAATTAGTTGTTTGTATAAGTTAAGCGCCGCTTAGTAGTATTTTTTTCATTTTTTTTTTTTTTATTCATTTTTTCTGTATTTATGTGACACAGTGAAGCCGCAGCTAAACGTTCATTCTCAAAGGTATCACCTTAGAGTACATATAACTTACACTTTTTCTTTTACCTTAGCGCAGTTTTTCACATTTTTCTTCTCTATCCACACCAGTGATCTTGCGATGCGACAAATCCACAGGAATCCGATACGGTGCCCCCAAATAGCTCGATATGAATCCAATACAGCATAGTAAATATGGTAAAATGGAAAAGAAATCCAATGGTGCAGGTCAAAAAAAGACTAAAAACTTTATTCACATCTTGCATAAAAACAGATGTGACAAATAAATGTGATCACATAAAATATATAAAAAGTAAATAAAAGCAATGTGGGAAGCACAAGATAAGTGTAGCTGACGCGTTTCAACTCAATAGGTCATTGACTGGGCCATGCCGTTTTTTTTTCAATGAGTTTTATCTATATTGCCGAGACCCGACAATTCATTACAGCCACGATCAGTTTTAAATTACTTTTTTTCCTTTAGAAATTAAATTTTACTGTGGTACTGTTCTAAACATGGGAAAACTGCGCCACTTTACATGCATACTATAGACATCCCCAGGCATGATATTTAAAGGAATATTTCATTTTTATTGTTTCACTTGGGGCAGCACAGTGGTGTAGTGGTTAGCACTCTCACCTAGCAGTAAACAAGGGTCGTTGGTTCGTATCCCAACCACAACACTACCTGCCTGGAGTTTGCATGTTCTCCCTGTGTCTGCGTGGGTTTCCTCCGGGTACTCTGGTTTCCTCCCACACTCCAAAGACATGCAGGTAGGTTAATTGGCTTCTGTCCAAAAATTGGCCCTAGTATATGAATGGGGACCTTAGATTGTGGGCTCCTTGAGTGTAGGGACCAATGTGAGTGTGTAATGTACAGGGATAGGGATAGACACTCACTCAGGTTGAACTGGATGGACTGGTGTCTTTATTCAACCTTACTAACTATAAAACTTTAACCACTTCAGCCCAGGAAGATTTAGCTGCTCAATGACCAGGCCATGACTTTTGCGATATGGCACTACATTGCTTTAACTGACAATTGTGGCGCTATACCCAAACAAAATTGAAGCCCTTTTTTTCCTCACAAATAGAGCTTTCTTTTGGTGGTATTTGATTGCCTCTGCGGTTTTAATTTTTTTGCCCTATAAACAAAAGAAGAGCGACAATTTTGAAAAAAAAACACAATGCGGGTTATTTACGAAAGGCAAATCCACTTTGCACTGCAAGTGCACTTGAAATTGCACTGAAAGTGCACTTGGGAGTGCAGTCACTCTAAATCTAAGGGGTAGATCTGAAATGAGGGGAAGCTCTGCTGATTTTATCATCCAATCATGTACGAGCTAAAATGCTGTTTTTTTTAATTTTCCTTGCATGTCCCCTTCAGATCTACAGCGACTTTACTTCCAAGTGCACTTTCAAGAGGCACTTGCAGTGCAAAGTGAATTTTCCTTTAGTAAATAACTCCTAATATCTTTAAAAATTTTGACTATAATAAATACCCCACATTTTTTATTAAAAAATTATTATTATTATTATTGTTATTTTTTTTTTTTTTTACTAGTAATGGCGGTGATCTGCAATTTTTATCAGGACTGTGATATTGCTTTGGACAAATTGGAAATTTTTGACACATTTTTGGGATCATTGACAATTATTCAGTGCTATAAAAATGCACTGACTACTGTATAAATGCCACTGGCAGGGGAGGGGTTAACACTAGAGGGCAATCAAGGGGTTAACTGTGTTCCCTAGGTGTGTTATAACTGTAGGGGGGATGGGACTGTCTAGGAGGAGAGAGAAATCAGTGTTCATACTAAGTATGAACACACGATTTGTCTCTACTCCCCTGAAAGAACTGTTATTTGTGTGTTTACACACACAGTTCCCGGTTCTCACTCTGACATGAGCGATCGTGGGTGCCCAGCAGTCATCGTGCCCACCGAGCACTCACTGGCTCTGGGCACATTTTGTGGGCGTGCACCCCTAGTAGCCAAAAGGTGAAGCAGCATAAGGTAACGTTGTTTCACCCAGCCGTGCCATTCTGCCACTGTAAAACTGCAGCGGCTGGTCAGCAAGCAGTTAAGCATTATTAAAATCACTGCTCCTGAAAAAACAGCTGTTTTTAAAACTTTTTTTGCATTGATACATGTCCCCTGGGGTAGGACTCAGGTCCCCAAACACTTTTTATGACAATAACTTGCATATAAGCCTTTAAAATTATCACTTTTGATTTTTCATGTTCGTGTGTTTGTCAGGTCACCTGAGACCAGGTGACAGATGCACTCCGTAGGAGTCGGAAGTGCACCGCTAGGTAGTGGACCTTAGGACTGACTGCTGCGAAATGTACCCAAGGAGATTCAGGACACAGGTCTACCGGATAACTAACACAGATCCCAATGGGAGCTGGAACATAGATTGCCCAGGGCGCGGAGTCTAAGAGCCAGCAGGTGTTCGCCAGAGCCTCCAGTGGTGAGGATGGACTTCACTGCAGTCTGGCTCCAGGTCGCGGCCCCTAGGGTCTCACAGCTCACGCTCACAGTAGACTACAGGAGAAGGAAGCAGCAGGCTGGAACGACAAAGATAGTAAGGGGATACGGCGGAGGTCAGGGCAACTAGCAGACAGGGACAACAGAGTACACGCCAAAGGTTCAGGGTCACAGGCAGACAGGGATGGTCGGGATCATACAAAAGGTCAAGGTCACAAGCAGACAGGAATCGTTGATAACACGGCAAGGTCGGTAACAGAGTCAAACGTAGAGCACACGGCAAGCAGGAAACAGGAAGCCAAACACACAATGGTACACAATGGTTGATCAGCACTGGGGGGGGGGGGGGGGGGTGATTGGCTCATCCCTAATTATGACCAAAAATCTCATGTGAAATCATAAACATATACTGTAAGTGAACACAAATGTCTTTTTAGGCTTAGTATCACAGGTTTTATTTGTGCTAGCAGCTTTTTTATGATATACACCTAAAGGAGGGCTACATTCGTTTATAGAGATTTTTTGTGATGCTCATGGCCAACATTTGTGACTGTATACGCAACAACAAAAACAAAGGGATATCAGACTGTATATGCCAGAAAAAAAGCATACCTCAAATTCATAAAAAAAATAAAATAAGAATATTTTATTAAAGTATCACAGTATTAAAAAGACACAAGATATGGTGCCTCTGCAATTTTAAATTTAAAATAAGGCAAGAGATGTATAGGGGATTACATTGCATGGGATTAAATAACAGGAAAAATCAAGAGAACTTTAATGATCAATCCTCATAACTGACGTGTTCCGCCAGTTAATTCTTCATCAGGGCCTAGGAAGACCATATAGTACTCATCTACAAAAGAGCATCACTTACAAATGTAATCAAATTACATAGTAGATATGCAGACAGTATTCTCTACTTGCAACTATACAGTATATTCGCTGTGCATGACCCACCTCAATTACTATGGGCTAAAGGACGCTCAAATCAGGCGAATGCTTAAATCATCCACTGATGTTATGTATCGTAGGATGCAGGAACACATAAAATGAAACAAATGGCCTGGGGAGTGTGCTACATTCAGATAGTGTTACCTTTAAAATAAGATAATATAATATTATGGGTCATAAAAAGTTCAAAGATATATGCATATTACTTAAGCATAGGGGTATTTATAGGACTCCATCCCTGTATTAATTTACACCTATACCTATAACTCTAAATGCTAGGAGTTATCCCACACACAGGGATCAAGGTTTTCTTAATTCCATCTATGAATCTATGAGGCAATATTATATATATATATATATATATATACACACGCACTCGATTATAATGTATCAGAAGCACCTAACATGCCCACCTATATCACATATGTCTATATATGTCTATAAAAAGAAAACTCACAGATGAAATCTCCAGGTGTACAAAATTCCCCCAGAGATCGCATGCGTCAAGGTGACACTAGGTGAGAGCATCCACCATTATGTAGCAGTCATTTTGTAGAAACACACTATAGATGATAAAAAAGAGCTATAGTTAGGACCCATATAAACCATGTAAGTAAGTATATTGGCACCCGATTAAAAAGAAACTATACCTGCATCTCATGCGTCCCGTACTATTCCTCACTCTCTCGGGTCAGCTGGCAGAGGGATCCGCCATCTATCTTTTTATGCTCCCGCCACCCGGCTCATTCATCCATGTGGGGCGTGTCAAGGCGGTGGCAACCCCAATTGGAGTTCGCACTGGTACTGCGTCAACTTCGCGAGCTGCCGCATCATGCATGCATGCGCCAGGTGAAGCGGTCCATACTACTGGATAGCAAAAAGCAGCGCCAGCATCTGGACAGCCCGTCCGCATCACCGGTCATGTGACCGGATGGGTGGGATAGTGCCCCTGTATGTCATAGTGTACCATTCATAATGTCCATGTTTAACCCCTTAGTACCAGCATGTTTCTTCATTTTCAAAAATTATGGCAAACAAAGGTATCACTTTGGGGTGTCTGCTTTACAAAAAAGTGCCATTTCAGAGATTTGCATACAGGGAAACTGTTTTTTTTTTTTGGGGGGGGGGATTTTTATACTAAATGATTTTTTTTTTAAATACCACCAAAATAATGATCTAAAAAAAAATCATATTAAATTAATTTGGGTGCAGCATTGGATGATGGAAAAATTGTCATTCAAACTATAACAGAACTGAAAACTTAAAAATGACATGGTACTTAAGTGGTTAAAGAGCTGGAGGTGAGTGTATACTTCATCATCTACACCTTTGCCTCTGGTGTCTGAGGATCTTGATCTTCAGGAGCTATTGAAAGCCCACTGCACCCTTAAAGTCTACCAAAACCACATTCACTTGCCTTCCTACTCACTTCAATGCATTTAGATGAATTGAAGAATGATTTGAGGTAATAGAGACTATTAACTTTGTTTATCCATAATCATGATATCCCAGCTTATCTGTATAATGTCTGCTGTGCACGGGCTGAGCCAGGAATTTCTACTGGGGATCCTTGCAGCTGGAGCCCTTGATAGGTGTAATTGTTTGAAGATTAGATGGATACTAATTTAGTTTACAAGAGCAAAACACTTTGTCACTTTTGAGCTAAGTCTTGCTTAATCAATGAAAATGTAAAAAAATAAATACACATTAGACATTATTTTGGAATAAAACTAAAATTTTAATTCAGCATATCAAATGGAAACATATTCAACTAATTTCCATGGGCAAATTGGTGTTCATCAGTGAAATATGAAACGTTGCCAATGGGAAATTAGGAAAACAAGTAAATTAAGCTTAATCTCCTTGTAAATCACTACCGATTTGAAAAACTGCTTAATAAATGTTCTGCAGCTTGTTGAACAAAAGACACAAAAATATACAGTATACTGTTTATTTATAATATTATGCCATGCTGATAATTCATGTTCTAGAATCCTGTACCATAGTGTGTTTTGTTTTCCTTTCCTTGTTTCCTAATTTTTGTTTCAGAAAGAACGTGAGCGGGGATCTAATCTGGCATTTATGTTTCGCCTTCCTTTTGCTGCTGGCAGAGTATTCAGCATCAGCATGTTAGACACACTCTTGTACCAGGTAATGTACAAAGAGGCAAGATACAGAAGGATGAAAATTGATGTTACTGTGTTCTTTGCTTAACTTTTTCTTGCTGAATATAACTAACTCTCCGACAGATGTATTCCTTATACAAAAGAGAAGTATGTTTTTTTTTTTCCAGATTAATACTTACCTAGGTGGAGGCAGCATCAATCCTATGCTACATCTGTCCCCTGCCATCTCTGCACTGAGAACCAAGTGATCGAACATTGCCAATGGCTCGGTTCTCACAGCTCCCCAAGCAGAGAGCTACTGACTGTCAGTCAACAGCTCTCCACTCTGCTCCTCCTCGCTCACTGGAGCGCTGAGCTGTGGAGGGGCGGGGAGCTTGCTGAGAGCCTGAGATGGGTATCAGTCCAGGCACCTAGCGGATCCAGACTTCATTGTCGTGATGATGCAGTGCCAGGACTAATTCCTGTGATGTCAGAAGAGAGTGGACTTCAGCCCATAGGAGAAGCCCAGCCAAACAAACTCAGGCTGGACTTCTCCTTTAACTACAATTTTATTTCACATTCATTGTATCTTTGTAAATCAGAAAGCATTCACATATAAATACTAAGATCACGCTGTATATAATGAAGAGATGGCCCCCTCTACGGTGGGCAGCAGAACTCCCGAACAGGGGAAAAGTTCTAACCCAAAGTCTATGGAGCCAAAAAATCAAAAGTGTCCATTTTGAAAGCTTGTATGCAAGTAATTGGCCATAAAAGGGGTATGGGGCTCTGGGTACTGCAATGTAGCAATGCAATTTTTTTTTAAATGATCGTTTTTTTCAAGAGCAATGGTTTCAATGATGTACAGCATGCACCGGTCTGTGACATTACTAGGGGATAGGACCACCTGGCAAAGTCACCTGGTGACCCCTACCTATATAAAAACTGTCTAAGGCTAGGTTCACACTGCTGCGATGTCTGAGATCGGATGTGATTCGCACCGCACTGCAGTGAAAATCACATGCGATCTCTGTGCGATGTGATTTCAGCCATACAGATAGTCCGGCCCAAAACTCGTACAGGACCCTTTTTTGGTCCGCAGCAGAATCGGATAGCATGGGTGTTCACACCATGTAATCCAATTCCTGTTCGAGTTTGCAGATCGCACTGCGATATGCAAACTGATTTGGAGGTGTCATTAACTTTTCACTGACACTCCCAGCAGTTCGTATAGGGCAGTGTGAACTGCCGCCGGGAGGCATGCGATGCGGGAACCCGCAGTAGATTTGCAGCGTTCCCGCATCGCAGCAGTGTGAACCCAGCCTAAACGCTGAGAGGGCATTCGGCGGGCGGCCTGTCCTAGAAGGAGGAGCGTTGTTGTTTTTTAAAGGTCGGCGGGTGGCGTAATTGACGATAGATTTACATAGAGGAATACTGTTTTTTGATTTTTTTAATAAAGTATTTGTCAAAAACTGAGTGGCAGAGCCCCCCGTCCCAAAGTACCCCCCCACGTTGAGGACATGTGGCCTTGTATGGTTAAGTAGGGGGCTCTCACTCATCCCCTGTTTCCTGACCTGCTGGGCTGCATGTCGGGGTAAGGGTCTGGTATGCATTTTGGGGGGACCTTGGTGTGGGGTTCCCAGCCCCACTCCTTGACAACCAGTTTTGCATTGCAGGGTGTTTGGTGTTACAGTTTCAAGTAAGCTTATATTGGATTCTCAAAAAATAATTGTTTACAGTATATCTCTGTTACAATTCTGACATTTGAATGAAAGTGTATCCCGTGACTATACTGACTATAGAGCTCCTTCAACTCTTTACTGCCTTGGTTGTAAATACTATGTCCATGGCAGTAAAGCCCTGTAAACTGACTCCTAGCTGCTATAGCAACCAGGGAGTCTGTGTATATCTTTTCAGTTGACTGTCAGCTTTCTAGTGGAAATGATTCAGGTGACTGTAAAGCTTCAATTTTCATTTTTACACATGGTGGAACCCTAGTGCTTATCCTCCCTGCAATGTATCATTTGGTTGTGTTACCCCTTCTGGGTGCCTGGGATAACCATGGCAAATGTCAAGTGTCATTGAATATCCATTATTGATCACTGCTGCACTGTAATTTTCCAGCTGCTGGGGCCATTGACGAAGCTAATCAAGCATGATCTGTGCTTAATTAGCTTCAATGGGGTACAATTTTGACATTAGGGTTCTAGAAGACCTCTGATGTCTCCTTAAAAAGGACCCGTTGTTTCTATTATGCCATCACATCGGGGTTGTTGACCTACTATGCAAAAACAATAAAGTTAAATGAAGAAAAGGGTTTAAAAATTGAAGTTTAATATAGTTAATAAAAACCCATGCATGTTTTTAAAGAACTGGGCCCCCACATACATACTGTACAAACATAATTGCATGTGTCAGGTGCACCTACATAAGAAAACAATGATTTCACTACACGTAATATAAGTAATTATTCTAGGGCCATCATTCATAATTAACTGTAAACTGATGACTTGTAAAGGCTTTTAAAGTGTCACTTATTTATAGTTTGGGGTACTGTAGTTTGTAGCCGTTTCACTGGCACATGCAATTTTAAGGCTTGACATGTTTAGTAAATAGAAACTAGAAAAATACTGCGCTTACCTGAAAACAACACTAAGAAAACGCAAAAATATTCTAAATGTTTAAAGCCACAATTATTACGATGTGATATACATCAAAGATCAATATCACGATTTTGATTAATTTAATAACATTTATCTATTTGTATGTTATATTTTTAATTTATTAATGTTTACTTATTGTCATATATCACTATTTTTATGAGGAGCATATTGATTTTTTATATGATTAAGGGATCAGTATCATTTATTTATTTTATTATTGTCTCGGAACATTGATGTGCATACTAAATATTGCAGGAGATCACATGTCTATATGGTAATATATGTTAATATAGGTGTAAACTAGTAGTGGGGCAGAGATTTGCAGGGTAGCGCAGTTATATTTTTTGTTTTATATTGACATGTTTAGTATCTGTTTGCTCGACACAACCTCATCTTTTTAGTTGCTAAAAAAAATGGCATTACAGTATATTTTGTTGGGTGCGTGAAAATTAATCTAAATGGATTTTTAACTGAAAATATGCATTTGTTTAATGAGGTCCCTGCATTCATTTGCAAAATATATAATTTATCATTCTGTAGTCCCAAAATAACAGTGAGGAGGTCTATTTAGAACACAACACTTCCAGTGGTATATTTAAAAAAACCAAAAGATAGCAAATAGGGGAGGTAAATTGTTAGGCTATATATATATATATATATATATATATATATATATATATATATATATATATATATATATATATATATATATATATTAGAAAAACTGCCTTAGTTTGCAAACACTCAGCGTTTTACTTTTAAATAACTGCAAAACACTTTGAAAAATGCTTTTGAATTTGCTTTCACAATCAATGCTGATATTCTCAAAATAATTCTAATTATACCTTATCTATTGAGGCCAAATCCTCTGGTAAACAAATATATTTCTAGCATTGAACATATATTGCTGTAAGTTCATATATAGTATCTGTGACTGATTGAAGTGATTTAAAAAAATCAATACATCAACGGTGCACAAATCCAGATTGCTTGTGCTTTCCTCCTCCAGTATGACAGGCTGCTCACCTCACATCTGAGTCTAATCAGCAGTGTTCCCCTCTGGGGATATTAAAGAAGACAGGCGTGGTGCTGGTAATCACTTTGGTGAGATCATCAGGGTTTTATCCCATGGGAATAAGTGATTTGGAGGAGCAAATTATGATGGATATGCAAAATAAGGAAGGCAAAATCTAGTGCTCGCCGTTTAAAATGTATAATAATATATAAAAAAGGTAAGGTATAAACTCACAAAGATGGCACTGTAAGCCGTACAAGCTAAAAACACATTTTAGACACAATAGGTCTCAAGATGGCCGCAATGTAATGTCAATACGCAGGCTCTGTCCCCCTAGGCGCATATCGTCAAAGCATTGACTTTTTCAGTAAGGGTGAAGCTAGAGACGTACACCTGCTGTTTATATACTCCCTAATTTCTCTAACACACAAGGGCAACTAATCAGCCCTTACCTTGATCACTCCCACAGGAAGATATATGTATAAGGAAGTAGTCACTAACATATTTACACTGAGACACCGTATGAGAAAGAGAAAAATGCAGTTTAAAACACAAATTCAAGTGTTTACAAAATCCCACCAAATGTGGAGTAGGGTGCCGAGAGTGGAATGGCATCTCCAGCATGTTGGGGGTATCGAGGGATGGAAGCAATGGACCTTGTCTGGAGTCCTGTACCACCTGGAGAACAGTTTATATCTGTTCTCCTGAGTGGAGATGTTAATCGAGCCCTTGTGCATTAGTGTGAAAGCGTGTTCCCATTCAACAGAGGTAAGGTCCATCGAGAGATCAGTTTCCCATTGAGCAATTCGTTTGTCCTTTTTTACTTTGTGTTGTGAGGTCAGGAGCGTGTATATGGTAGAGATTAGATGACCTTGGGGTTCCGAGCTGTTGCACAAAAGTTCAAATGGGGTGAGTTCTCTGTGCCAGAGATTGGGGAGCTTAGTTGTAGTAAATAAATGTCTTATTTGAAAATATTTGTACAGGGGGATGTTAAATTTGGGTAAGGTCGCAGTCAGTGAGAGGTGTGGTATGAGTGTTTGGTCGTTGAAAAACATCTGTGCCCTGGCGGAAGGAGGTCGTGGCTTCAAGGTTGGGTCTAGCAGGGACAGGCCTGAGGGGAAGTCTGGATTGTTGTCTAACAGAGTCATAGGGCCTGGACAGGGTACAAGGTGGAGTGATTTACAGGCACGTTTGAAGGTTGATAACGTGGCTCCTATAAGTGGGTGTGAAGCTTCAGCCTGAGGCCAGGATTTGTGGAGAATCCAGGGTAAGTTGGGCAATGGAAGAGCAGCGAAGGAGTCTTTCAGTTGAATCCAATCTTTGGCGATGTACATGCCAGTCAACCACACTGGCTAGATGACATGCCCAGTGATATTTTAGGAGGTCCGGGGAGATCAAAGCCTCCAAGTAATTTAGGTAGCACCAAATGGTCCCAACTCGTTCGAGGGGTTTTGGAAGCCCAGAGAAAGTCTCTACAAATCCGTTTATAGTACAGAAATAAGGGAGTTTGGAAGCTTAATGGGAGAAGATTAATTTTCAAAATGGCTATCCTACCCAGCCAGGAAAATGAGCCTAGATGCCATTTTTTGAGGTCCCCAGTAATGGTCAAAAGGAGTGGGGAATAGTTGCAGGCAAACAGATTGCGTAGGTGGGTCAGGATTTTAATACCTAGGTATGAGATTGCGTGAGATTCCCACCCAAATGGGAAGTTGTGACGACATTGTTCAATCTTAGTGGTTGGTAAGGTGATATTCAGTGCTTTTGATTTTTCGAAGTTTATTTGGAGGTTGGAGAGGTGTTTGAATAGTGAGAAATCAGCCAGCAAATTAGGTATAGTTGTGGTGGGGTCTGATAGAAAGAGCAAAATATCGTCCACGTATGCAGCTACTTTATATTGCTTGCGGTCAATGTCTATGCCCTTAATTGCGGGGTTCTCTCTCAATTTGCGAAGCATGGGCTCCATGGTAAAAATAAATATTAGGGGGTATAGGGGGCAGCCCTGACGGGTTCTATTGGACACGGAGAAGGCGTTCGACAGGCAGCCATTGGCTCGGACTCTAGCTGTCGGTGAGGAATATAAGGCCATGCTCATATTCAAAAGTCGGGGAGGGATGGCAAGAGCTGTCAGCGTGGCCTCCATATAGTCCCAAGCCATCCTGCCAAATGATTTCTCTGCATCCAAGGATAGAAAAAAAACCTGTGTGGCGGTTTTAGTCAACCAATGGTGTATGTTCAGGGCTTTGGTGGCATTGTCCCTGGCTTCCCTGCCAGGGACAAAACCCACCTGGTCTAATGAAATGAGTTTCAGAAGAAAGGGAAGAATACAATTCGCTAGGGCTTTGGCGTATAACTTTGGGTCCACATTAAGTAGCGAGATTGGGCGATAGTTGTAAACTAATAGGGGATCTTTGCCCTGTTTGGGGATAAGTGTTTTATGTGCTTCTAGAATGTCCCTGTGAGCAGTAGAAGGGGAAGGAAGGCCATTGAAGGCTTTTACAAGGTGGGGGAAGAGAATGGTCTGAAATCATTATAGTAACTTGTGGATAGACCATCCGGGCCTGGACTCTTACCAGATTTCATCTGCTTCAGAGCAGTAAGTAATTCTTCTACCGTCAGGAGAGAGTCTAACGCCAAGGCATTATCTGGTAATAGGGGGCAGGGCAGTATTTTGTCGAAAATTCTGATATTGTGGATCTGCGACCCGCAGCTACATTAGCCTGTCGTGTGGTCGGGAGGTTGTACAATTTGGTAAAGTATTGGACAAACTGGGCCAAAGGTGTCTCCATTGGCTAGGAATTTGCCGGCCTTATTGCCAAATTCATAGTAAAGCTTTTGTGACAACGCAAATTTACGCTCACCGAGTCGTTCAAAATTTCCAGCAAATCCGCTCTTGCCTGAGTCAGCTCTGCTAAAGAAGAAGCAGCAAGGGAGGCTTTGTGTGCGTGTTCTAGCTTACATATGCATGTGGTCAAGTCCCCTATGCGCTGTTTACGGAGTTTATTCCATTGTGCCGTAAGGGAGAGTAATTCGCCTCATATAACACATTTGTGAGCAGACCAGGTAATGGTAGGAGATACGTCATCCGTGGCGTTTTCCCGAAAAAAAGTTAGAGAGGCAGGCTGTTAGTCGGTCAGTAATCTCCGCATCAGTCAGGAGGGAGTTGTCCAATCTCCATATGTGTGCTTTTGTGCTGGAAGCGGGTAAAAGCAGGGTCATTGAGATGGGGTTGTGATCTGAGAGTATTGCTGGGTTGATGGTGGCCTTCAAAAGGTGCGTCAGGTCTTGTTGGGAGATGAAAAAGTGGTCCAGTCTGGAGTACTTATTGTGGGGATTCAAGAAAAAGGTGAAATCCCTGTTCCGCGGGTGTAATGTATGCCACGTGTCATGTAGAAGTAGGTTACTAAGTTGTAGTTTGATCGCTCGTAGGGCCCTATATGTTATGGATGACGTGCCATTGGAGGTGTCACTGTCAGGATTCAAGGAGACAATCAAGTCGCCTCCTACTATTAAGGTACTTGATTGAAAATTCGTAAGCAGTTGGAGAGTCTTCCGAAAAAAGGGGACCTGTCGCACATTGGGGGTGTAGCTAATTCGCAATTGTGAAAGGTTTTTGGTGTATGATGCCTTTAAGAAATAGGAATCTCCTTCAGGGATCTGTCAGGGTGTCAGTTACCTGGAAAGGGCAGAGATTGGAGATAAGGATGGAAACTCCCTTGGATTTTGCTTCTGTGTTCGTAGAGTGGAAGACTTGTGGGAAGTATTTATTGTGGAGCTTGGGAATCGTGTCTGTGCGAAAATGCGTTTCCTGGATAAGAGCTATGTGTGCTTTGGATTGACGTAGGGAGTATAGGAGTTTCGACCTCTTTTCCAGGATATTGAGACCCCTGATGTTGATGGAGCACAGTTTAAGTACTTGCACTTGAGGTAGGGATGTGGTGGTGTCTATTGGGGGTCG
Organism: Lithobates pipiens; assembly: GCF_037356315.1. Taxonomy (NCBI): domain Eukaryota; kingdom Metazoa; phylum Chordata; class Amphibia; order Anura; family Ranidae; genus Lithobates; species Lithobates pipiens. The sequence goes on along the minus strand of NW_027507785.1, from coordinate 186,787,978 downwards.
AGAGTCCTCTGAGTCTATCATGGCCATGAGGGTAACCGGGGATGTAGGTAGGTGTGTGTGATATGTGTATCGGGAGCAGGTGTAGCCGAGATGCCACTGGATAATCACCAATGAGGTGTGGAAGTGTACTTCCACTTACCCCCGGACTATACAATATTGGTAGGGTACAGAGCGCGGCCCACGCTCTGGTCCTTCAAGGAAGAGGGTCGTGTTTAAGACACGCACCTGTGGGGGGGTTGTCCTAGACACAAGCAGTGGAGAGGGGATGTGATCCGACTGTGTACGGTCATCTGTCCGCCGCCACAGGAGAAAGGACGACAGTATGCAACATGAGTGAGAAGGGAGGAGGGAAACACGTAGAAAGCCATAGTAAAGAGTAAAGTTAAATAATAGGGGAGAAGCTCGTCAAGCTCGGGCTAGGGAGGAGGCGGTGTATATGAGGTGGTATAGTACTTAGCCAAGCAAAGCAATGGCATGCTAGTGAACCATAACAAGTGACCTTGGAGGCAAGGTGGTTATCCAGCAAGCGTGAACATTGAGGGTGGGGGCGTAATGTATGCCATGCCCCTGCCTCAAGATCAGCTGTGGCTAGAGGTCAGGAAGGATGGGCGAGGGTACAACCATCATGGAACAATAAAATAACCATTAGATAAAGACATGTAAACCATAACAGCTAAACAACATTGATTCATGCTTAAGCTCTGTGGCAGCTCTTGCAGCTCTAATAATCTGGCCCAGAATGCAATAGGAAGGGCATTCAAAGCAAAGGGAAACAAGTAAGAACTATTAGGACTACGAGGGACTTTGTGAGTCGCTCATGGAATGCTATGTTACCATGACTTTAGGGAGTAAAACCTTGGTAGGAAGTTCAAAAAGTGAGCGCAGACAGGATCAATTCCAGACAGTCATTAGGCTATCGCTCAGTCAGTGGTACCGTGTGCCGATCGAAGCCGGCGGAGCAAAGTCATCCGGTCTAGGGTGCGATACTGGAGCTGCCCCCCGCGAAACTAGAAAGTTCCGTCCCTGCAATGAGGCTCCGTAGTGGGCTCCAGATGAGCTGCCCAGCTGATGCAGGAATGTAGTGCGTCAAGAATCGCGGGCATGTTCATAGTCAATCACCCAACCTTACTTCCAGTCGAAGCAGTTCAATCGGTGATGGGAGATTTCCCAAGCGGCAGTGTAGCGGAGGAGTGTCAGCCGTCCGCTGACGTCCAACAGGTGGGATGTGGTCTCAAGGCCCAGCGTGATGAGAAAAGGGTGGTGCCCATGGAAAGTAGTAGTATCTGGGCAAAGTCACGGGGGTAGGGCAGGTGTCATTCAGGAGCCGTGATAATGTCCGAGGGCTCATTGGGGTCAGAGCTAGCGACCGATATTTGTATTCTCAAAGTTAAAATCAGAGTTGAGTTACTTAGGACCGAAATCAACTATATGTAACTAGGTAATAAACGTGAAATAAAGGTGAAAAAAGTATAAATAGCATAATAGCAGAACATTTGACCAAGCCATCAGGGAACTAGTGCTGGCAAACGCGCCCAATTTGCCCACAAATATGGGGATATGTGAGCAGACCGGGCAAATTAGTAATCCCTGTGAGCCCGCCAAGATCTGCGTGAAGAGGCTGAGTTATACTCGCGGTGTCCCACCCGAGCACCAAAGTCATTCCGTGAAGTGGAGGGGGACCGTCTCCTACGGTGTCTGGAGTGGTGGGCATCCATAGGTTCTTTGGGTGGTTCGGTTACCCGTACAGTTGTACCCCTAAAGGCTGCATACCAGTTAGGTACATGGATCAACAGGATACCAAGCGTGCTGCAAAAGTGAGGCAGATCTTCGGGGACTTTGAGCAGGGCAGTATGGCCCTGTACTGAAGCCAAGAGGCAGAATGGAAATTTCCACTTGTAAGGGATGTTTTTTCTCTCGGAGGGAATTTAATAGCGGCCATAGATCACGTCTATGTTGCAGTGTGATGCCCGAGAGATCTTGGTAGATTTTCACCGCGGTCCCCTCGTAGAGGATTTGCTGCTTGCCCCTTGCCTGCTTTAGAATTTCTTCTTTTACTTTATTATCCACCAGGCAGCAAATGATGTCTCGCAGGGGGGTCCCCATCCCTGCCCTTTGGGCGCAGAGCGCGGCGGATTCTTTCCATCGGAATCTGCATTTGCGGTGGGTTGTGGAGGAGATCATTAAAGAGGCCTACCACAGCTTCGGAGACCCGGTACCCCTTGATGGATTCCGGCAAACCATGGATCTGGAGGTTGTAGCGGCGACCTCTGTTGTCAAGGTCCTCTAAATGTCTCTGTGTTTCTCTCAATTGGAGCGTGTGGAGTCAATGCGGGCCATTGCAGCGTGTAAAATCCTGTCATGGCGTTCAGCTACTTTTCCACTGTGTGCATTCTGTCATTCAGGGCACGTAAGTCAAGCCTAAGCTCCGCTATGGCCGCGGCCAGGGTGCCTTTGATGTCCTCTGCCACCATGCGGAGGTCCTGTAAATTCAGTTACGGTTGAGGCAGGAGCTCAATGCCACCGCTAGTGCCGGCCGAGTGAGTGGGTTGAGGGGATGAAGATGGAGGCTGCAGGAGTTGTGGATTCTGCGCCTGTGAGGGGAAGGCCCTGAGCGGGAGGGCGCCATGTCCGGAACATTTCAGGGAATTTAGTATGACTGTGAGCTGTTCTGCAAGGAACAAGAAAGGGAGGCAGATGAGTCCCGAGAAGCAGTCCCCATTGCGGTAGATCGGCGAGTTCAGCAGATACCTCCATAAGCAGCTGGGTTTCTCCTGTGGTGGCCGGAGCTCCTGTTCTAAGCGTCCGTCGCCGTGCCAGGTCAGGCCACGCCCCACAAAGCATTCTTTAATTGGACGTAGTGAAAAAGTAGGACAGTGAGATCACAATCTCCAACGTGTCCAATCAGAGAACATTTTGCATTCATTAAGAAAAATGGATAGTGTTCTCTGAATGGTGCCCGTGCAAAACCAGTGACTTCCTGTGTTCAATAAGCAGTGGGATAGTAATTGCTAGCATTTAAAATTGCTAGCGTTTTGAAACCTTGAACATATCGAAAAATTTTATGGTAAATCAATGTCACAAAAGTTAAAAAGTAACATATATAAAAATGCAATCTCTGTCAGTCTGTCATTCATTGGTTCTTTTGTAACGGGAGACTTGTGCGAGATCTCGGAAGAACTTGATTTCTCAAATTATATTGACAATGAAATGCACGCTTGTATGTCGACTTTTGGAGCCTCACTTTAATCTGATTTGCTTTTGAAAGCAGGCATACCCTTCATAATAAATTTAAAAAAAATTATATATATTGTATGTAAAAATAAATAAGTTCTTCACCATAAAAATTGGTAACTCTTTTTGGGTGTGGCGTGAAAATTTTTAGATCTTTTTGGTGCACCGGAAGACAAAAGAGTTTAATAAACACTAGTCTAGAAAACACTATGGAGGACTTTATATACTGTATATCAGTTTTCAGTAGAACTGCATACGGTATATTGTTCTGTACCCATAATAACAGCTTGATACCCCCCTAAAAAAATACTGTAAAATAATATCACCAGCAAAACATGATTCACCACAGCATAATATAACAAAAACAGATTGGGTAGACAACAAGAAGTGGGCTCAATAAGCTTCATGTTATAGAGTTTATTAGAATTTGAGGAGTATAGGCAAAATCGCTGCTAATAGAGCAGCAATAGAGCAGAAGGCACAGAATCATGTACAGTATATTGATAAAATAATCTTTTGTGATAGAAGCATTGAGGTTGATTTACTAAAACTGGAGAGTGCAAAATCTGATGCATGGTAACCAATAAGCTTCCACTTTTTTTTTTTTAAAGCCTAATTGAACGAGCTGAATTTAGAAGCTTATTGACTACTGTGCTCAGCTGCACCAGATTTAGCACTCTCCAGCTTTAGTAAATCAGCCCCACTGTGTCTCTGTGAAAATATGATCAGTGGTGGGAAAAATGGTTTTGACAATATAAAGGTGCCTGAATCTCCAAATGGTTATCTCAAGAGAGAACTCACATTTAGGTCAGGTGGGTTTATTGCACGAAAGAGAGACTTCATTCAATCAGAACCCCAGCCTGAAATCAGTGTTGTTTGGGCAGTGATTAAAGCAGTTACCCATTAGGTGGGTGTGTAGGCCAGGGCTGTTGTACCCAGGCAAGGGATCAGGGTTAGGATTAGGCAGGGACACAAATCACAGGAGTACACTGACGCACTGAACTTCAGTTAAGGGCGGGTTTATGTACCTGCTGGTGGTCACTGGAACTGTGCCCTTCGACTCCAGGAACAGCAGTGCCACCAGCAGGTACGGAGACAAGGCCTTACATAAACAGTCAGGTCCCCATTCTAGCTGCATATGGAAATTGAGAAGGGTGAAAGAATCTGCACACTTTATAAATGTTTCACAGGGACATCGACATTTGTGTTTTTCAGCTTTACTCTTTTATAACAACATAACAATATGATCATTTAAAAATATCTTTAAAATTATGATGCACTACTTTTCCTAGCAATATTGGTTCTATTGTTATTCTTTATGATTCTTATTTTTCAATTTTAGTATTAAAGTAGATTTAACCCCCTTAAAAAGTAAATTGGCCTTCAGCAGCTTTTATCCATAATATGTTAGTATGGCATAATAGCACAATATGGCAGACTTACCTGACTAGAGCTACCCTCCAACGCTGTGCTGTCAGTGCTGCCATTTTCTGTCCTGTCCTGTCTTCCTTCAGGGTTCTGACTCTATTTTAATTTAAGTTTTCATCACTGAAAAGATGCAGCTGATGAAAGCTATGACGAAAATATTTTTTGTTGACAAAATTAACACTGATGAAAATCCTGTAATCCATCCAGCTTGGACAACTTTATCTAGCTGCACTTCATATAGTTTTTAATAGCTCAATTAAGATGCCTCAAGAGTCCCTGATTGATTTTGCAGAGTGCACCGCAGTCACTAAATTATGGTATAGTAAACCCTCTCTATGGAACATTGCATTCTGCCTGACATTTTCGTCTGAAATAGGAAATGCCAGCACAAATTCCTGGCTAAGACATAAAAAACATTTGATAGACATGGAGTCACTTTATTTCAGGAAATCTAACTTATTACCTTGTAGAACAGATGGACTCTTAGTAACCTTCAAACATACAGAGATAAAACTGTAGCCCTCACTGCTTCCAGGATGTTTATTGGAGTTCTCATTTTGTCTCAAATGTGCAAAAGGCCCAAAAGTGTGCAAAGGTATTTCCAAAATGCCAAATCCCTCCTTAGCCCAGCATGTGGTCACCAGGAGAATCCTCTCATAAAACCACCCTCTGATTTATTTTTTTGTAGTTGATAGGATGTTTGCTTTTCAGGGGAATTTTTCACTTTGCATGAGAATTTTCCTTTAGCTTAATGAATGAGATGAAAATTCACTGTCCAAAGAATACCTAGTCGGGTTTCATGAAAGAAAAAAAAAATTACAAAAAGGTTTTTCGTTGTTGCACATAATTAGATGATGATTGCATGATGTAAGTCAGCATAACTTCTCCTCTTTCACTAAGCTAAAGGTTAAGGGTAAAAGCTTTAATCAGAGTTCTTTGATATTCATTATAAGTCTTTTGTGCTTAAATGCTAGGTAAAACCTACTCTTTTCTTTTACAGTAATTTCTATAGGTTATATGGAAGAGCTTGCCCATGCAAACACAATTAAAGTAGTTGTAAAGGCTGAAGGTTTATTACCTTCATGCACTCAATTCATGAAGGTAAAAAAATATTTAGTTTGCAGCTATCCCCACAGCCCCCTTAATACATACCTGGGCTTGATCTCAATCCAGAGATGTGCATGAGAGTGTATGCTTTCACAGCTCTCTGCCTCCTCGGGAGCAAGCACACGAGTGATCCCATAGAAAATGGGGGCACTCGGAAAGAGGGAGGAGCACAGAGAGCAGGTGGGGGACTCGAGAAGAGAAGAATCGGGGCTGCTCTGTGCAAAAACTTTATTTTTTAAATTTAAGCCATTAGTATAACTTTAAAGCCAAAGACCTAACTTGTAACACGTAAAGAATTTATCATTATGCAAATATACAAGCTCATTATGCAAATATACAAGCTCCATATCTGACAACATCCAGCTTGCTTTCTAACTCAAATTTTTTTTGATCAGTTTTGGTTTTCATGTATCCCTGTTTATGTTTCAGACAGCTATACCCATAAGCATTTCATATAAAAGGACGTACCCTTACATAAAAAAATTGCAATACCCGCCATTTATTCTCAGGGGCCTCTGCTTAAAAAATATCATGTTTGGGGGTTCTAAGAAAGTTTCTAGCAAAAAAACATATATTTTTACACTTAAGTGAGTGTCAGAATAGCCTTGGAAAGGAAGTGGAAAATTTGTAGGAGTAAAGTAAAAATATATGAACTATTACTGATGCACTGAAGAGAAGGGTCCTTGCTCTTTTTTCTATATTTTTAGATGAGCCACAAAATCTCTATTTTATTGCAGTGCAGGGCGGATAGCAAAAGAATGAAAGTTTTTCTACCTATTATTGTCTTTGAACAAGTTACAGACCTTTCATGAAATGGGCAAATCATTTAAACCTTACCAACCTTAATGTGTTGTTTATAACTGCTACAGATGAGAGATGTATTATGGATATGTAGCACTGACCCCTGAAGGAGTTGCTGGTTTTATTGGGCTTACCATTGCCTTCTTGACCTCTTCTCCGTCTAGGTCAGGGGTGTCCAAACTTTTTTCAAAGAGGGCCAGATTTGATGATGTGAACATGCTCGAGGGCCGACCATTTTGTCTGACATTCTTTAAACCATTAAAATTCGGTCTAAGTGTGTTCATCCAAGCACTAATACACGGCCCAACAAGAATTCTCTTGCCTTTGTGTTGTATGTGGTGAACAGATGAGCTTGGGTGTGTTATTTGGATATACTGTATTTAATCGGCTTATACCACACACCTTAACTTTAAAAAGGAAGTCTTTATTTAAAATCTTACATTTTAAATAAAGACATGTAAAAAAAAATAAGGGTCAGTGCTCATCTGCAGCCCCCAGCGTATTGCCATGAATGCAGCCCCCAGCATATTGCCATGAATGCAGCCCCCAGCATATTGCCATGAATGCAGCCCCCAGTGTATTGCCATGAATTCAGCCTCCACCGTATTGCCATGAATGTAGCCCCCAGCGTATTGCCATGAATGCAGCCCCCAGCGTATTGCCATGAATGCAGCCCCCAGCATATTGCCATGAATGCAGCCCCCAGCGTATTGCCATGAATGCAGCCCCCAGCGTATTGCCATGAATGCAGCCCCCAGCGTATTGCTATGAATGCAGCCTCCACATTGCCAGGAATGCAGCCCCCACATCGCCAGGAATGCAGCCCCCCCATTGCCAGGAATGCAGCCCACACCTTGCCATGAATGCAGCCCCCAGCGTATTGCCATGAATGCAGCCCCCATATTGCCATGAATGCAGCCCCCATATTGCCATGAATGCAGCCCACACATTGCCATGAATGCAGCCCCCATATTGCCATAAATGCAGCCCTCATATTGCCATGAATGCAGCCCACATATTGCCATGAATGCAGCCCCCATATTGCCATGAATGCAGCCCCCAGCGTATTGCCATAAATGCAGCCCCCAGCATATTGCCATGAATGCAGCCCCCAGCGTATTGCCATGAATGCAGCCCCCAGTGTATTGCCATGAACGCAGCCCCCACCGTATTGCCATGAATGCAGCCCCCATCGTATTGCCATAAATGCAGCCTCCACATTGCCAGGAATGCAGCCCCCACATTGCCAGGAATGCAGCCCCCATATTGCCATGAATGCAGCCCACACATTGCCATGAATGCAGCCCCCATATTGCCATAAATGCAGCCCCCATATTGCCATAAATGCAGCCCACACATTGCCATGAATGCAGACTCACCATTGCCATCAGTGAAGCCTGATTCACATCCTCTGCAGCCTTGGAGGAGACAGGGAGGGGGCGGGATGAGCGCCGACAGACATACAGGAGAAACTCCTGTTTCTATTGACGGCCTCTTTAATTGAAAGTCCCGCCTCCTGTGATGGACAAAATGGTTGTTCAATGGCAGCGCAGGACGGGACTTCCTTTTACACAGGATGCTGTCCTGTATCCACGGCACTCATTCCGCCCCCTCCATGGCAGCCAGCATATCTATCTTTTGTGGTCCCCGGCGATCGGGGATTTGTTGGGGGCCACAAAAGATATATATGTGAACATGACCAGACGGGTCGTCCGAAACCGGAACGCGGGCGGCCGGACTTTGGACATGCCTGGTCTAGGGGTTCTCGTGGTAGATAGCCCAAAGAAATGTGGAAACTGACACTCAATCTTCTTTTGGGTTATTTATTTGAGACAGAAACTTGAACTTTAGATAAAGGTAGAGGGTTAGGATTAAGCTCAGGTACTTTAGACTGCAAAAATTTAAAGTTTCTTATAGGAAAAATCCAGAGAATAGCAACCGTTTCACAACTGGACCTCACAACCCCCGACCATGACCTCCTCTCACCAGGCCTAGCAGCTGGTAGGGTGTTAAGCAAAGTCTCTGCCACAGACTTGAGTGTAGGATATTTGAGAAAGTCTCTGCCACAGACTTGAGCATTACTGAGGGACATAGACAAATTTAAAGACCTATCATATGGTACCAGTATCTCTCAGCTGATCCGGCTATACCGTATGAGTGTAGATCCATGTAGTGTCCTTCAACTAAGCCTCCAGGCTCCTTCAGAGAAGCAAGCCTTGCACGCGGCTTTCTCCTGAAGAGTCCTCCCCTGGGGTTTCTGCAGTTGCTGGGCCTCTCCCTTAGATGAGACGGCACTGGACCCCCTTTGGATCAACAGGCTCCGAAATCCATTCAGACCTGTCCCGTTGCCTCAGGCCAGCCAGCCCCAAGACTTGGGATGCATGGTTCCGCACCCCAGGCCAGAAGGGCCATGGGGCTGGTCAGGAGGACCAGAACCAAACAGACACAAAATAATCTCTGGAACAGAACCCCCGAAGCACGTGATGTCAGTACCTTAAATACCACTCCCACTGGGCTGGTTCCGAAAGAACAGTGGCATTCAACACACCCAGCTAGACTGCGTTCTTAAACCAGAAATTTAGAAAATTAGCTCCAAAACCCAACTGTGGCTTCAGGAAAATTAACTTTGAAAAAATCACAATGCCTGCTCGTCAGGAGCCAGCTCTACAGATACATGTCATAAAAACCTTTATGCAATATCTCCTAGTATATCTCTAGTTTAATTCTCATTAAGCTTTGTCGAATTTTGACCCTTTTTTATTTGACTTGTCACAATTAAAACCATGAAAAAGCCCTGGATCAGACATCCTTGCATCAAAGTCCTCTAGGTCTCAGATATAGTGCTGCCTACTTACTTTGTAAAATACTACAATGCAATTCAGGAACAAAACATGACATGATTTCTACCCACTGTTTTCTTTGAACAAGTTACTGATCTTTCATGAAATGGGCAACTAGTTTTAACCTTACCATACTTATTGTGTGGTTTATAACTGCTACAGATGAGAGATGTATGTTGGGCATATGTCATAAAACCTATATGCAATATCTCCCAGTATATCTTTAGTTTGATTCTTATTTAGCTTTACCAGCATTTGACCTTTTTTTTAAGTTACCTTGTCACAATTAAAACCGCAAAAAAGCCAGACATCCTTTCATCATAGTACTCAATCTAGTTCTCTTATAAAATGCTGCCTACTTACTTAGTAAAATGCTACAATGCAATTCAGGATCAAAACAGTATTTCTCCTCTTTCTTTTCAAGCTCATATAATAAAAGAAGAGGAAGTCTAATTAAAAGCATACATTCCTATAAATGGTAGAGATGAAGCAAATAGAATAGCCCCTCATCTTCCCTTAGTGTCCTCTTTAAAGCGGTTCTATTTTCAAAATATAAAATCATATATTAATTATTACATTGTGTTTTCATTATTTCTAGCCTACTCCTATTAACGTGAACAGTCTTGAACTCTTTACAATTACTTTGTGAATGTTCCCACATATCTAATTCCTCAAATTCTGTGGCAAGTATTCACTATGCCCTGTGAATAGATACTGCTTTCTTATAGAATTCACAAAGCCTATCTTACAAACTACAGAGATGCTGAGCGGAGGAGCTTTAGGAGCTGGAGTTAATACAGGAATCACTGGTTGCAGGCAGTAATATACCATGGGATATGTACGCCTTAGAAATTGTATGTAAACAGTGGAGAATGAGCTGTAAAGCATGCAGGTAATCCAGTAGGTTGTGGAAAGTGATGGCCAGCAGACAGGCAGAACTCACAACATAAAATGAGATTTTTCAAGTAATCTTATATTGGATTGCCAAATTAATCTATTCCCTGCCCACGCTACAGCCGAAAGATGGCTACAGCGTGGGCTTACTTTGCCAGGGGGGTGTCCATGGATATCCTGCTGTGATCGTGCTGCCCACGCGGCCCCTGCAGTGCACGGATGGCATGCTCCATGATCAATGTAATGGATAATTATTCCTGCGCTACCACAAATAAAAAGGGAAAAAAAAGGGGAAGAGGGAACTGCTGCAAACACAGAGTGTGGGTCAAACTGTATCCACTTGGAATTGTAATGTATTAAAGAAATGGTGCAGCGCTGTTCTAAGAGGTAACAAAAAATTATACAATAGTGAAAAGATAAATTGGACAAGATAATGTAGTATTCTCAGTGGCACTAGAGATGGCAATATAGATGTAATGGGAAGATGAGTTGCTACAGACAGCAGTACCAGTAGGAAGCCAGTAGGTGTAGAGCACTTGGTATCTCAGTACAAAAAAAAAAAAAATATGTAGAAATAAGAGATATGTATATATCCATGATTGCTGCATACTTAGGACACAGCTAATCACAGATCGGGGTAATGAGCCAATTGCAGTGGCACTTTACCACATGATCAGCTGTGTCCAATGACAGCTGATTATGATGTGAACACAAGATGGTCATCGGCATTCTGAGAAGAGAAGAGGAGAACTGATAATGAGAAAGGGAACATCTACACTGATAATCAGGGCACTGATTATCAGTGCAATCCCAATCAGTGCCTCCCCATCCGTGTCACCTATCAGTGCTACCTATCAGTGCCCATCACTGGCAACTACCAGTGCCCACCAGTGCAACCTATCGGTGCCTATCAATGATGCCTATCAGTGTCACATATCAGTGACACCTATTTGTGCCTATCAGCCCCACCTATCAGTGCCGTACAGTGGCACCCATTAGTGTTCATCAAGCGCTGCCTATCAGTGCCGCCTCTCAGTGCAGCCGTATCAGTCCCTCCTCATCAGTGCCCACAAGTGCAGCCTATCAGTGCCCATCAGTGCCACCTCATCAGTGCAGTCTGTCAGTGTCCATCAATGCAGCCTCATCAGCGCACAACAGTATAGGAGAAAAATTACCTGTTAGCAAAATGTTATAACTATGAAAAAAATAAAACATTTCAGCATTTTAGTTTTTTTTTAGTTTGTTTAGCAAAAAAAATAAAAAGTGGCTAATAAATACCACCAAAAGTAAGCTCTATTTGTGTGAAAAAAAAAGATAAATGATGGGTACAGTGTATAATGCAGAAAGCTAAAAATTGGCCTGGGCAGGAAGAGGGTAAAAGTGCCTATTAGCCAAGTGGTTAAATATTATTTGTAATGCTATTACAATACTGATGTTATAAAATGAAAGTGTATGATGTGATTATAGAACTCCTTTAAATTAGGCAAGGTTTATACCAGGTCAGGTTGCAAGGTCCAAACACTGCTCAAAGATGTAGTCTCATCATATATAACTATCCAAAAGAAACTTCCATAATGTGACTGTTTTAAAAGATTTTATTTACTGCAAACAAAACATTATATAGGGTACTCACATGGGTCTGGTGCATTAGTGCACTGCTCTATAGCACGCCAAGCCATGAATGAGATTGTGCCCCTACTCCATGAGACAGACGAGCTGTCTCGTGCGCCCCCCAGTCCATGCATGTCGATACAAGGGAAATGTCGTTTTCATCAGGGAGATGCTAATTGGACGGTAGTGCAATCTCTTAAATACCTGGCCATAGGTCATTTTCTTATAGTTTAAAACATATGATTTTCCATCGGCCATTTTCTTTTCGTTTAATACAGAGACATGTCCGGCGGCCATTTTAGTGTAGTTCAAGGACATTCAAATACTCATAATTTTAATCCCTCTTGCTAAACTACCCTAAAAGGTCATGCCAACAGAACTATCTATGATTCTTCCTGCTAAGTATAAGTAACTTGAGGGCTGAATCAGCCAGGAAACAAACTCCATAAAATAATGCTTGTACCCTGGACTGTGATATGGAGCGAGCACACAATCTCATCCCCAGATCAACATAAATAACATAACATTTAACAATATTGTATATATTACAATCATAATAATCCCATAATTAGAAGCTGCATAAATATCCCTATTTTTAATATCAAACCAATATAAAATCTGAAAGGATTCCAAAAATTCTGCTTAGCTTAATTAAAATATCCATATGTGCACACCTTCAGGTGTATAATGTGCACTAATCAAATCCTATGTATGTATGTTAGAAAAACCATTAGTGAAATGCATTTGGTCATCCACCTCCAAACATATAAAAAGGTGGTAAAAACATGTCATTAAAAAGGGCGGTAAAAACATGGCTTAACCCTATAAATGTTGTTAATACCTCAACTATAAACACCCATCGCTTAGAATGTATGCATGTATGTTAAAAAATAATTAATGAAATGCATTTGGTCACCACCTCCATACATATAAAAAAGGGCGGTAAAACATTTCATGAAAAGTGTGGTAAAAACTTAACCCTATATTTATTGCTAATACTAACCTCACCTATAACAACCATCACTTAGAACCAGCAGCAACAATAATCCTCTAAATCCATATCAATCAGAACCACTTATCGACAAAATTGAAACTAAAAATAAAAATAACATTAAAATAAAATTACAAATAAATAAAAATACAAATATTTTATTTTTAATAATTACTAAGGAAACATTTCAAATCAAATTCCCTATTTAACCCCCCTGGTGAAAGAGAACCTAATTGGTGTATCCACCATGATTCCCTCTTGTTGATTTCTCTGACAAAATTGGAACCCCTCCAATGATGCTTAGGGGCCTCAATACCCCAAAATTGCATTCCTTCTGTCTTTTGTTGATGTTTGTCCCTAAAATGGACAGACAAATAATGCTTATCATATCCCTTTCGAATGTTTCTCACATGTTCCTCCATTCTGGTTTTCAGTGCCCTCTTAGTTCTGCCAACATATAATAGATTGCAGGGGCATTTAATTGCATACACCACCCCTATAGTGTCACATGAAATTAAGTCCCTGATTACATGTGAGCAGTTAATAAAGGGATTTATAAAATACTTTAGTTTTCTAATATTCCGTGGGACCTTACACAACTGTAACATCTACCACATCCAAAAAATCCCTTCATTCCCAAAACATCAATGGCTTAACCGGAGGTGGTTTAACTACATTGTGTACAAGCATCTTGCTTTAAAATTTCCTAATACCTCTTAAAAATTTGTTCAACTTCTCTATTTTGTACATTATAATCAAGGACAATACATGTACCTCTATTACCATTCTGTGTTATGCTCTGATCTGTACCCCTTAAGAGACTCTCCCTATCCAGGTTCCCAACCTTTTCTTTTTCATTTTTCTAAAAATCAGTCATATATCCTTTATCCCTAAACAATCCACTCAATTCTTCCGCTTGTGTTTCATAATCCGCATAATTTGTTCAGTTTTTTTCTAATGCGCATAAAACTGCCCTCTTGGAATATTATTGATCCAGGGTCTGTAATGGCAGCTGGTAGTGGGAATATATGAGTTACAGTCAGTATCCTTAAAAAAGGTTTTCATTTCTATTCCTTGAGGTGTATTAGAGATCAACAAATTCTCCTGACATCCCATGTCAAGCTAATATTTTGGTCATTGCTGTTCATGGAGTGTAATAATGATTCCACGTTTTCCCATTGTTCCTCTCCATATCAACAAGGGGTCATCAATAAAGTATGTATATAACATCACTCTTGGGTCCAGGTTATCTAAAATACCCTCCTCCTCCCATCGGGCTATATATAGAGTCACTACAGCGCAAAGCGCAAATTTAGTGCCCATAGCGACACCTTTTACCTGCAAATAAAACCTGTTCTCATACCAAAAATAATTGTGCTCCAAACTAAATTTTAGGCTTTTCAAAATAAATTTACGCTGATGATTATTGTCCGTATACAGCGAGGCTACATCTGTTGTGGCCATGACTGTATCCACATCTATAACACATTCCTTCAACAGATGTATTGTATGCTTTGTGTCTTTTAAATAGTCCTTAGTCCCTTTTACTAGGGGTTACAGAGTTACAAAGTTACATAGTTATTCAGGTTGAAAAAAAACGCACGTCCATCCAGTTCAACCATAAAAAAATAATAAATAAAATAAAAAATATCATACAATCGCATATACCCACAGTTGATTCAGAGAAAGGTGGAAAAAAACCCCCAGAAAAGTAGGATCCAATTTGCTACAGCAGGGAAAAAAATTCCTTTCTGATCCCAGAGAGGCAATTATATTGTCCCTGGATCATAACCTATAAATGTTAGTACCCAGCTATATTATGTACACTCAAGAAAGAATCCAGACCTTTCTTAACGCAATCTACTGAGCTGGCCACAACAACCTCTGGAGGGAGTCTATTCCACATTTTCACAGCTCTTGCTGTGAAGAAACCTTTCCATATTTGGAGATGAAATCTCTTTTCCTCTGAGAGTGCCCCCGTGTCCTCACTGTTGACCGTAAAGGGAATAACTCAACACCAAGTTCACTATATGGACCCTTTATATATTTATACATGGTCATCAGATCGCCCCTTAATCTGCTCTTCTCAAGAGGGAATAAATTCAGTTCCTCTAATGCCTGGTACACACGATCGGACTATCCGGCAGACTTAGTCCAGCAGACAATTCGCCAGGATTTCCAGAGGAGGTCCGCCGGACTTTCTGAACGAGCGTACTTGCCCACACATGACCACACACAAACTGACTTTTCCGGCGGAAAATTTCTCCATATGAACTTCTCCATGTGATCATTATCTTTGGCTGTAAAATGTTCCATGCATATGACCTCATTTAGTGATGCAAACCTTTTTGTCAGTAAGGGAATTTGTGTTGACTTCCAATGCATAGGTATACTGCAGTGATTTCTAGCAGTCTCATATAATGTGTCTCCAGTCTATGACTGAAGCATGTCTTCAGTCTCTGACCATCTCCTGTAGTATATCTGCAGTCTGTGACCATCTCCTGTAGTATATCTGCAGTCTGTGACCATCTCCTGTAGCATATCTGCAATCTCCTGCAGCTTGCCCAGTCTCCAGGAATCAACTGTTGTATGATGCAGTAACTAAAAGCTTTCTGTAGCATTTAATTGCAGAATATTATGGGCAGTCCTTTGGCAATTTCAGGAGCCCTATGAGGCCCATAAATACAAGTAAGTTGACCATCACTGCTCTTGATCCTGAATCTTTAAAATTGTGTGCACAGTTTGGTAGATTACTCAGTTTGATGATGAATTATCCAAAACTCATTGTTCTTTATATTTGTAAACATAATAGGTTATTGGTTGAATCGTCGGAGAGAGAGGGTGAATGTAATTGCATTTTACTAAACATATGCAAAGTTAAAATCAATAATGCGAAAACAGGGTCAGAATGGTTACATTGCAGAATAATACAAAACAGAACAGAACAGAACAGAACAAGAAGTTTATTCTTATAGCAAGTATTATTTCACCAACATATTGGAATGGTTAAGAGTCAAGACCCCTTTCATTTTTTAATATACAGTATCTATGCACAGAATTGTAATATAAAATTCATTTTGGTAGCCTTTTATCAAAACAAATAAAAATATTACACAAGGACATAACACTAAAACTTTTTTTTTGTTTCAATATATTTTATTTTGCATAAAGAAAAAGAAACAGAAACAATGTAGATATGGCAGCAGTACATCAGGAGGTAACACAAAATTACAAATATTTGTAGTCCTGAAATTGCCAAGCAGGCTAACAGTCGAACATATCAACATAATACAGTCAATGAACCATTATAAAGTAAACACTACGGGGATTACAAACTGAGGTACCTGGATGAGTCAATAGCCTCCAATAGACAGGAGCTATCTTGTACATCTGTTCAAAATCCCAGCTAAAAAGGATGTAAAGGAAAGAGGGAGGGTCCTCCGCCACCCCATAAGGGCTCTTGCTGTGACCGGGGACCCCTAACCCCTCACCAAAACTGAAGTCAGTGAGAGCGAGGATTGTGCTCACCAGAGAATACAATCTAGTTAAGTAAACAAAAATAGGTAACAAAAACATATTGCTTGGCTAATAAACAATATAGATCCAAAGATGATTGTAACAACATCCAGGACGGGTGTCAGAGCCCAAAGTAATCAGTTGAGTGTATGCACCCCGGTATCCCGGGAGCCGGTAAAACCAGGCTTTAGCTTATATTGTAGTGCAAGGACAGACCCTGAATTAGGCTTTACTGACCCTGCTCTACAAAGGAGCACCTACGACAGACTGTCCGTCGCTAAGCGTCACATAAAAGGCGAAAATGGAGAAGAAGAGAGGAAAAAGGAGAGAGGAAAGAAAAGGATGAGAAAGGTAAATGAAATCTTCTAGCAGGAGTCGACTAGGGGGTAATGAAGCTGTAGTCGGGATCCCAATCCGTGTGGAATTACGTGGACAGGGCAATACCCACAAAGCACGCCAAGGGCTCCCAAGTGGCCCTGAATTTGTCCGAGCGATCCAGGAGTACACTTGCCATCTTTTCCTGGAGCATGATCCATGAAATTTTCCTTTTGGCCATCAGGGTGGAAATAGTGGGTTGCTTCCAGGCTTTGGCAAGAGTAAGCTTTGCTCCCAGTAAGATAAAGGTGATGAGGCGTTGTGTACTCCTGGAGGCTCCTTCTACTGGGAAATTAGGAGCGCCACGAGAGGAGACATCTGAACAGGGATGGCGGAAAATTTGGAAATCCAGGTAAAAATCCTATACCAGAACTGACGTATTCTGGGGCAAGTCCACCAAATGTGTAACATGTCACCCCGTAGGCCACAGCCTCGGAAATACAGAGGAGAAGTTGATGGGAACATTTTAGCCAATTTCGAAGGGACTAGGTACCATCTCGTTAGCACCTTGACACCAGTTTCTATCATACTTGGGTTAAGGATGCCTCTGAAGGACTTAAGAAAAAGTCCATGCCAGGTGTCAAGGCTCCAAGTTTGGTTGAGATCCTCCTCCCAAGCTTGCATGTAAGTCGTTTTGGAACCTGTGGAGGATAGTGCTTTATAAATGACTGAAATCCCCCCCCCCCCCCTCTGCTCATTGGACTGACCGCACCATGTTTCATATGAAGTCACCTGGGGACCACTAGGAAGAGTCTTGCATTTTTTGTGTAGGAAATTCGAGATCTGAGCGAATCGAAAAAGTTTGGTGGGGGGCATATCCAGTAGGCTGACACAGTAGGCTTTAGAGATTGGGCCTATAGGTCTAAGGAAGTGTCCTATTCTATAGAGACCCTTGTCAAGCCACCACTTAAAGGCTTTAATGTCCAGTCCCGGAGGAAAGGCTGGATTGTGGAAGATGTGGGACAAAGGTTTCAATGGAGAGATTAGACAACAATTATTTTTTAAACCATCCCAGACTGCAAAGGAGTGGGAAAGAGTTGGGGAGAGGATAGGGGGTCTCGTCTTTTTAGGGCTCCACATAAGGAAGTCCAGCGTGTGCCTAGGTACCGCTTGTCTCTCGATCTGTATCCAGTCAGGCTGTTCCCATCTAGAATAAATAGCTGGCACCTGTGCCAGCTTGGCGGCTTGATAGTAGTGACGTAAGTTTGGGAGGTCTAAACCGCCTTCTGACTTGGATCTAAATAATATGGATTTAGCGAATCTGTGACCTCCTTTACCCCATATAAATTTAACAACTTTAGCTTGAAAGCGTTGTAGGCGCACCCTGTCCACCGGGATGGGAAGAGCTCTGAAATAGTACAGGATGCGAGGGAGTAGCGTCATCTTTATTGTATTGATTCTACCCAGCCAGGACAGGGACAACCCAGACCACCTGGTGAGATCTTCCTCCAGTTTATGGAATAACGGTGGGTAATTAGCTTAATGGAGGAGATCAATCCTGGGGGTTAATTTGATCCCCAGGTACGAGATCATAGAGTCGCTTCAGGTGAACTTGAAGCTGTCCCTGAGACCGGCCAAGAGAGGGCCAGGGATATTAACATTGAGTGCCTGAGATTTGTGATAATTAACCCTGAGACCCGAAATCTCTCCAAAGTCGTCAAGGAGACGACAGATATTGGGCAACGAGATCAGAGGGGAAGAAACGAACATCAGGATGTCGTCCACAAAAAAGGCACATTTGTGCTGACGAGAACCGCAATGAATACCCTGAATATTTGGGTTATGCCTAATGGCTATGGCCAATGATTCAATTGCTATGGCAAAAATCAGTGGGGATAGCGGACATCCTTGTCTGGTACCTCTGGATATGGGGAGAGATTCCGAGTAAAATCCCTGCAGACGCACCTGGGCTGTTGGGGAAGAGTAAAGAGCACGCATGACATTGAGGAAAGAATCGCCAAATCCCCAACGCTGTAAGGTGGTGAAAATATACGACCAGTGAACAGAGTCAAACGCCTTTTGGAGATCTAAAGACAAAAGGCAACCCTGTCTGGTAGAACTCCCGTCCCAATTAGAATTGAGAAGCGAAATGATGTCAATGGCTCTGCGAGTTTGATCAGGGCCTTGTCTTCCCGGAATGAAACCTACTTGGTCCTTGTGAATGTATAAGCTAATGAAGGAAGCCAGGTGGTCTGCAAGGATTTTAGTCAGAATCTTCAAATCGTTGTTGATGAGAGAGATTGGTCTATAATTACTGACCGAGCTAGCGTCCTTATTTGGCTTAGGAAGGACCGTGATATAAGCCTCATTAAGAGAGGAATCCAGTCGCCAACTCCTTCGGAGAGTATTGAAGAAACGGGCCATGTATGGGGCAAGAGTAGGAGCGAATGATTTATAGTAGGGTATCGAAAACCCATCCGGTCCAGGGGCCGAATGCATTTTCAAATTTTTAATCACCGCGCACACTTCGTCTGCAGAAATGGGCGATTCCATCCTCAAACGGTGTCTATCTTCTAATGAGGGGATCGGGATAGTATCAAGGAATTTGTTAATCTCCACAGGGGATGGGCCATGAGATCCGCTGTATAATGATGTGTAAAAGTCATGGAATTCCTGCATGATGCGCTGGGGGTTCTGGGATAGGGTACCACCTTGAATTCTAATTTTGGGGAGGGTCGGGGCTCGGAATTTAGGTGTCAGTCTCTTGGCTAGCATAGAACCAATATTGTCACCCTGGTAGTAGAATCTAGCTCTATTCCAGCGCAGCCATTTTTCCGCTTTGGTGGTTAGGGCAAGATTCAAAGCCACTCTAGCAGCATCTAGTTTGGAAGTGGGGACGGAACTTGGGCTAAGTTTATGTTGTTTGGCTAACTTGTTGTACTCCTTGTCCAATTTATCAATGTTTGCTTTGTTGGTTTTGTTGATCTGAGATGAAATTTGGATAAGTTGACCCCTAAATACTGCCTTATGGGCGGCCCACAGGCAGGTAGAGTCTACGTCAGGCGTATCATTTGTAGCAAAATATTGAAGGATATTTTTTTCGATTTCCTGTGCTCTAGCGGGATCACTTAAGATAGACTCATTAAGTCTCCAACGTCTGCATGGCTTGTGGCATACAGGACGAGTGAGAGTCAATACTACCATCGAGTGATCCAACCAAACCATATCTTTAATACTAGCCCTTTTTGTAAGTGGAATGGATGCTGATTCAACAAGTATGTGGTCAATCCGTGAGAAAGACTCGTGGGGGCTTAAATAGTGCGTGAAGTCCCTTAAAGTCGGATTAACTTCTCTCCAGATGTCAACAAGACCTCGTTGGAAGAGCAACTTGGCTATACGAAGGCTTTGTTTAGTGGGTCTGGTCAGGCGTTTGCCTGGAGGCCGTGATTTGTCCAAACCCTGGTCAAACGCAGTGTTGGAGTCTCCTCCGAAAAGTATTGTGCCCTCCAGTAACGGGGTTAAAGTGGTAAGCATACGTTGAAAAAAGGCTAGCTGGCCCTTATTGGGTGCATAGTAGGATATGAATGAGTACAATTTACCATCCAGATCACCTACTAATAGCAAGAACCTGCCCTCCTCGTCCTTGAATTCAGTTTTTAGAGTGAATTTGCAGCGTTTAGAGATAAAAATGCTGACGCCCCTAGTTTTGTCCTCTGCGTTGGCCAAGTAAAATAGGGGAAATTTGGAGTGTATAAAGGAGGGGTTGAATCATTTAGGGAAGTGTGTTTCCTGAAGTAGAGCCACATCCACCCCATGTTTATGTAGATACTGGAACACTTTGCGTCGTTTAAGTGGAGAGTTTAGTCCCTGAGAATTGTGGGAAATTATTTTAAGTGGTGGAGGTGTGTTTAAAGTCGTATCAGCCATTGAGCAGAAAGGGAGGACCGCCATAGAAATCATAAGCACTTACCCTTGTACATCCATTGAGCCCGACCCGACTTACAAACCATGCGAGGGTCCCTGGAAGGAGATGAATGTTTTGCTGAACTGTCCCCCTGTCGACTCCTGCAACGATAAGGGAATGATTAATACAGTTGGAAGGAAGAAAAGAGAGAAAGAAGAGAAAGTCGGATGACAAGAGAGCCAACCGTAAAGTGGAGGGGACAGAGTCCTCCAGAAGTGAAGACAAAACATACATACAGCCCATCCCTCCAAAAAGCAGGGACAAGGCTCGTCTAGTTACTAGGGGAAAAAAGACCCAGTGAACCAGACAATTGGAGGTACATGAGCACCGCCCCAGCAGGTAGGCCTCATCAATTATGGATAACCATATAACATATATAAAAATAGAAAGGGCACCCGTAGAGTCATGGCCCCTACCCCTCCATGATTATCAATAAGTTGAGATGAGCAAAAATGGAGGGGGGTGGACCGAGAGCACATTGTGAAGCAAAAAATGTGGTATAACAATATATGAAAAATAAAAAGAAAAAATATGCACAAAGCAATAAATAACACCTGAATCTCAAGGGGAGTGGAAGTCCCGGATATTTGGCAGGGGGAAGGGAGAGAAACAACAACGAGGGGGGAAGGAGAGGGGAATCTGAAATGTCCCCAGGTGTCAGCAAGGGGGAAAGCAAAAGTTCAAGCCCCATTCCCCCACCTCCCCCCCAAAAAAATGAGGGAGAGATGAGGCAAGGGGAATTTCAAAGGAAAGTCCCGCGTGGGGCCTCACGGCCTAATCCCCATCCAATGCCCGCCGTATGTCCACCGTGGTTGAGGGCGAAGGTAGCGGTCAAAGGAAAGGGTCAGTTCCAAAGGCACAAGTGGGGTAGCAGTTGCTCCCAGGGAGCATCTGAGAAGATACAAAGCACTTGGAGTTCTTGTGATTGGTAATCTCAGGGGGGCCCGGTTTCCTTCGATTTCTTAGAGCGTACAGTCTCCCATACTGGAGGCAGGGGGCTGGTAGGCAGTTGTCGTTTAGCAGACTGTAGTGTACATCCCTGTTGAGGAGGATTTGGAGTCTGGCTGATGAGACCTAACTGCAGCAGGAGTTTTTCACCTTCATGTAGGGAACCAAAAGTGTATGCTTTGCCTCTCAATATAAACTTGAGTTGAAATGGAAAGAGCCACCAGTAGGGATGAGCTTCGAGTTCGAGTTGAACTCATGTTCCACTCGAACATTGCCTGTTCGCCTGTTCAGCGAACAGTGAACAATTTGGGCTGTTCGCAGCAAATTCGAAAAGCCGGAACACCCTATACAAGTCTATGGGAGAAATCTAAAGTGCTCATTTTAAAGGGTAATATGCAGGTTACTGTCCTAAAAAGTGTTTGGGGACCCGGGTCCTGCCCCAGGGGACATGGATCAATGCAAAAAAAAGTTTTAAAAACGGCAGTTTTTTCAGGAGCAGTGATTTTAATAATGATTAAAGTGAAACAATAAAAGTGTAATATTCCTTTAAATTTCGTAGCTGGGGGGTATCTATAGTATGCCTGTGAAGGGGCGCATGTTTCTGGTGCTTAGAACTGTCGCTGCACAAAGTGTCATTTGTGCAGGAAAAAAAGTATTTTAAAATCACTTGCGGCTAAATTGTCGGGTCTCCGTAATACAGAGAACACTCAATGAGTGTTCTCTGTATTAGCCGACAATTCATTCATTCATTGATTAAAAAAAAAAAAAAAAAGCGTGGGGGTTCCCCTAAATTCAATCAAAAGGCCCTTCAGGTCTGACATGGATATTAAGGGGAACCCCGTGTCAAATTTAAAAAAAAAATTGACGTGGGGGTCCCCCCAAATATCCATACCAGACCCTTCAGGTCTGATATGGATATTAAGGGGAACCCCGCATCAAATTAAAAAAAAAAATTGACGTGGGGGTCCCCCTAAATATCCATACCAGACCCTTTATCCGAGCACGCAACCTGGCAGGCCGCAGGAAAAGAGGGGGGGGCGAGAGAGCGGCCCCCCCTCCCTCCTGAACCGTACCAGGCCACATACCCTCAACATTGGGAGGATGCTTTGGGGGTCTGTGACCCCTCAAAGCACCTTGTCCCCATGTTGATAAGGACAAGGGCCTCATCCTCACAACCCTGGCCGTTGGTTGTGAGGGTCTGCGGGCGGGGGGCTTATCAGAATCTGGAAGCCCCCTTTAACAAGGGGACCCCCAGATCCCGCCCCCCCCTGTTTGAAATGGTAAGGGGGTACAAAAGTACCCCTACCATTTCACAAAGAAAGTGTCAAAATGGTTAAATAAGACAAACACACTTTTGAAAAATTCCTTTATTAAAAATAAAAAAAATAAAAAAAAAATTCCAGCGGTGCTAATCCACTCTTGCTATCCAGCGACGGGTCTCCGGGGTCCAGCGATGGATGATCATATCCAGCGACGGGGGATCTCTCAGTCCAGCGCTGTCCATACCTCCTTCTTCTGTCTCCACTGCGGAGACACTGCAGAGAGCCGAGCGCTGACATTTCTTATATTGGGAGGGCGGGGCCACCCGTCACCTGACCCCGCCCCTCTGACGCAGGAGAGGGAAGCCAGGGGTTCCCCAGTGACGTGTGGGTGACCCCGCCCCCTCTGATGTAACGGAAACCTGCGTTACATCAGAGGGGGCGGGGTCACCCACACGTCACTGGGGAACCCCTGGCTTCCCTCTCCTGCGTCAGAGGGGCGGGGTCAGGTGACGGGTGGCCCCGCCCTCCCAATATAAGAAATGTCAGCGCTCGGCTCTCTGCAGTGTCTCCGCAGTGGAGACAGAAGAAGGAGGTATGGACAGCGCTGGACTGAGAGATCCCCCGTCGCTGGATATGATCATCCATCGCTGGACCCCGGAGACCCGTCGCTGGATAGCAAGAGTGGATTAGCACCGCTGGAATCTTTTTTTTATTTTTTTTATTTTTAATAAAGGAATTTTTCAAAAGTGTGTTTGTCTTATTTAACCATTTTGACACTTTCTTTGTGAAATGGTAAGGGTACTTTTGTACCCCCTTACCATTTCAAACAGGGGGGGGGGCCGGGATCTGGGGGTCCCCTTGTTAAAGGGGGCTTCCAGATTCTGATAAGCCCCCCGCCCGCAGACCCTCACAACCAACGGCCAGGGTTGTGAGGATGAGGCCCTTGTCCTTATCAACATGGGGACAAGGTGCTTTGAGGGGTCACAGACCCCCAAAGCATCCTCCCAATGTTGAGGGTATGTGGCCTGGTATGGTTCAGGAGGGAGGGGGGGCCGCTCTCTCGTCCCCCCCTCTTTTCCTGCGGCCTGCCAGGTTGCGTGCTCGGATAAAGGGTCTGGTATGGATATTTAGGGGGACCCCCACGTCAATTTTTTTTTAAAATTTGATGCGGGGTTCCCCTTAATATCCATATCAGACCTGAAGGGTCTGGTATGGATATTTGGGGGGACCCCCACGTCAATTTTTTTTTAAATTTGACACGGGGTTCCCCTTAATATCCATGTCAGACCTGAAGGGCCTTTTGATTGAATTTAGGGGAACCCCCACGCTTTTTTTTTTTTTTTTTTTAATCAATGAATGAATGAATTGTCGGCTAATACAGAGAACACTCATTGAGTGTTCTCTGTATTACGGGAGCCGACAATTTAGCCGCAAGTGATTTTAAAAGACTTTTTTTCCTGCACAAATGACACTTTGTGCAGCGACAGTTCTAAGCACCAGAAACATGCGCCCCTTCACAGGCATACTATAGATACCCCCCAGCTACGAAATTTAAAGGAATATTACACTTTTATTGTTTCACTTTAATCATTATTAAAATCACTGCTCCTGAAAAAACGGCCGTTTTTAAAACTTTTTTTTTGCATTGATCCATGTCTCCTGGGGCAGGACCCAGGTCCCCAAACACTTTTTAGGACAGTAACTTTCATATTACCCTTTAAAATGAGCACTTTAGATTGTGAACGTTCGAGTCCCATAGACTTTAATAGGGTTCTAAAGTTCACACGAAGTTTAGGTCTGTTCGCAGGTTCTGGTGCGAACCGAACAGGGGGGTGTTCGGCTCATCCCTAGCCACCAGTACTTGATTTCCTTGTCCAGCAGGACTTGAAGCAGAGGTTTCAAGGCTCTCCTTTTTTGGATAGTGGACGGGGACAAGTCAGCAAAGATCTGCAGGTGGTGTCCCTGAAAAATGATCTTGGGTAAGGATCTTGATTTGCGCATTATTTCCTCTTTGACCGAATAGAAGTGAGGTTTGACCACGATGTCTCGGGGAAGACCGTCGGCTCTGGGAGGCCTGAGAGCTCTGTGAGCCCTGTCTAGTTCCAGTCGGTGGTGCGGAATGTCCGGAATTAGGGCTTTGATGAGAGAAGAGATAGTTTCAGGGACATCTTTGTAGGATTCAGGGAGCC
The DNA here is from genome assembly GCF_037356315.1 of Lithobates pipiens. Classification (NCBI taxonomy): domain Eukaryota; kingdom Metazoa; phylum Chordata; class Amphibia; order Anura; family Ranidae; genus Lithobates; species Lithobates pipiens. The sequence continues at coordinate 186,762,881 of NW_027507785.1, read as the reverse complement.
CCCTGACCCTAAAATTGTACCTTCGATTTCTATGTTCGAGGTCGTCAATTTTAGCTCGTGCAGTCTCCAATTGTTCCTGCAGGTTCTGTATGCAAGCCGTGTTTTGATTGGTTCTGGTAATAGTGGTTTCCAAATTAGTCTCAACTATTTCAATGCGGGTGCCTATATGTTGTAGGTCAGCTTTGATATCACTTGTAATTTTGTGCGCTGTTATGTTCAGGAGATCAGCAAATTTGCGAAGAGCTCAGACACATTCATGTTGTGCAGTAGGCCTGAAGCCTCAGGCTGTAGTGAGGGATGTGACTGAGGCGGGCCAGCCTCCATTGGTGAGAGGCCCAAGTCCGCCGGGGTATGGTCCAAGAGGGATGCAGTAGGGGCAGGGGAGGTAGCAACCAGGGGAGGGAAGTCAGCCAAAGGGTCCGGTGGCAATATGGATGGGGATGCCGCTGTATTTGTGCTAGGAGAGCAAGCGGGGCCTGAGCAGCACGGGGCCGCCGCCATCTTGGCCGTCTCTGACAGGGACACAGCGGCCTCAAATGCGGGCTTTAGACTCCTTCTTACCGCTCCCGAGTAAATCGGGGGTGTCCCCGAGGCTTCCGCCTGCCTTGTGGAGGGGATGCAGGTGATAATCGCTGCCGAGGGTGCCGGTATAGAGGCCGGAGCTGCTGCGGCGGGACGGAGCTCCCTAACTAAGCGTCCATCTTAGGAGCTGCCGCGCATGCGCCTCCATAACACTAAAACTTTATGCCATCATCAAATATGAACAACAGCAAGTATCTATTATATATTATGTATTAATTACCAACACAAAAAGCAGACAAAAGTACCAAATTAAGAATGTCTAAGTCAGAGATCCTAATACAAAACTCTCTTTGCTTCTCGCTTCTAAGACCGACTACAAAATCCTAATTGATTTAAAGTAGAACTTTTTTTTTCATTTTGGTTATAGTAAGGGAGGGTTCTAACACCTGCTAGATTTTTTATTACCATCTGTGGCCCATTGTGGAGATTTCTCTTGACTTCCTGTCTCATTGCCACATTGGAAGTGAAAGGAAATCCCTGCAAATTAGGGGAATTTCTTGGAGACTCTCAGGTCACCAGAACTAGTGTCCCCAATGGAAGATTTCCCCTCTATTACTTTTCTGGGGACATCCCAAATGTTGGGATTTTCTTTTACTTTCACTTTCAATGATAATGGTAAACAGGACAACTAGAGAGTGTGGATCTCGCTAACTGGGGTACAGACAACAGTAAAAGCTGACAGGTGCTCTAATCGATTTCCACTTTATCCAAAACTAAAACAAAAACTTTTGCCTTTAGTTATACTTTAGGTCAGTGTTTCTCAACCCCAGTCCTCAAGGCGCCCCAACAGGTCATGTTTTCAGGCTTTCCATTATTTTGCACAAGTGATTTGGTCAGTTTCACTGCCTTACTAATTATCACAGCTGGTCCATTTGAGGGAAATGCTGAAAACATGACCTGTTGGGGCGCCTTGAGGACTGGAGTTGAGAAACACTGCTTTAAGTTACAGCCAAACCATAAAAGTAAAACGCAATTCAAATAATGAAAAAAATTGTATCATAAAATACTTTCAAGGTGAAATCTTTAGGCTGGGTTCACACTGATGAAATTGGATGCGGTTTTCCCAATGGAGCCGGTTCACACAGCAGTTGCCACAGCTAGTGTAAGCCCAACATTAAAGAGGAAATAATCCACTGTTTTTTTATGACCTGCAAAGTACGGGCACAATCTGCTAGTATGCATAGTATGCATGCACTGCTAGTATGCATACCTGCAAATGAAGCCCTGCACTGATGCGTTGTCACCGCTGGAGGCAACATCCATCTTCACCCATTTTCTTCCTTCTGTGTAACTTGCCGGCCACCCTGCGTAATGTGTTGCGTCGGAGGAGAGGGAGATAGACGGAGAGACAGTGTCTTTAAATTTCCTTTGAAGCTGTTGCAATTACAGTCAGTGTATTGGGGTATCTTTAGGTGTACACTGTGCAGGGGACACCTAAAGATACCCCAATTGCTGGTGTTCTTCTGATCCTATACCACAGACAGGCAGCTGCACTAATTACAGTTGGTGTATTGTGTCATCTGCACAGTGTACGCTTAAAGCTACCCCAATTGCTGGTGTTTTGCTGATCCTATCTGCAGCAATTACAGTCATTGTATTGTGCCACCTGCACAGTGTATACCTAAAGCTACCACTATTGCTGGTGTTCTTCTGGTCCTATACCACAGGCAGCTGTAGCAATTACAGTCATTGTATTGTGCCACCTGCACAGTGTATACCTAAAGCTACCGCAATTGCTGGTGTTCTTCTGATCCTATACCAAAGGCAGCTGCTGCAGCAATTACAGTCAGTTTATTGTGCCACCTGCACAGTGTACGCTTAAAGCTACCCCAATTGCTGGTGTTCTTCTGATCCTATACCAAAGGCAGCTGCTGCAGCATTTACAGTCGGTGTGCTGTGTCATCTGCATAGTTTGCACCTAAAGCTACCCCAATTACTGGTGTTTTGTTGATCCTATCCGCAGGCAGCTGTAGCAATTACAGTTGGTGTACTATGTCATCTGCACAGTTTGCACTTAAAGCTACCCCAATTGCTGGTGTTCTTCAGATCCTATACCACAGGCAGGCAGCTGCAGTAATTACAGTTGGTGTATTGTGTCATCTGCACAGTGTACGCCTAAAGCTACCCCAATTGCTGGTGTTCTGCGGATCCTATCCGCAGGCAGCTGTAGCAATTACAGTCAGTGTACTGTGTCATCTGCACAGTGTGCACTTAAAGCTACCCCAATTGCTAGTGTTCTCATAGTAATAATACTACAGGCAGGCAGTTGATTGTGCTAGCTGCAGTATGATCAGTATATACGTCCCAGCTTTGTGCAGCTACATCTCCCTGCAGGCCATTAGTATGTCTGGAAGGCCAAGGAGAGGCAGACAATCACGAGCCAATAAAAGATGGCAAGCAGGCTCTGTGTCTAGAGGCAACAGTTCTGGCTGTGGACACGATGCATCCTCATCAGCATGTGGCCATGAGACATGCTTGTCCTTATTTTCGGCAGCTGGACTTGTTGAGCAACAACATGCCAAAAACTTGGTAGAGTGGATGACCAAGCTGTCCTCATCCTCTCTCATCCAGGCTCAGGGTACTGGCAAAGCAGCTGCCAACGCGGCCTCTTCCCTCGTCTCAATGGCATCAGTCACTCTTTCCCTAGCCCCACCATGTCCTCCTGAGGAGTCCCCCGAACTGTTTGAGAACAGTGTTGAGTACATGCTCCATGAGGATGGCCAGCGTTTTGAAGGCTCTGGTGATGATACCCAGCTAGAGGAAGGCAGTAATGTGAGCCCAGAGAGAGGGGATGCCCAAGAAGGACAGCAATCTGGCAGTCCTGTTCCCCCAGCTGCAGCATACTGCCAGGTTTGCTCCAGTGATGAGGAGGGAGGGGATGATGAGGTCACTGACTCCACATGGGTGCCTGATAGGAGAGAGGAGGAGGCACATCTCCAATGAGGCAGGATGCCCTCCAGGGGCCAGATTAAGGGCAGCACACCGACTGCATCACACCGCAGAGCTCCGCCTGTGCAGGGTGCTGCTTCTGCGTGTGATTCCAAAAGTTCTTTGATGTGGGCCTTTTTTGAGACAAGTGCCTTAGATCGAACCGCTGCTATTTGCAACATATGTCTCAAGTGTATCTCGCGTGGCGAAAACATCAGCCGCTTGGGCACCACATGCTTGACCAGACATATGTCGACCTGCCATGCAGTTCGTTGGCAAGCGTACCTAATGCCTCGTACACACGATCAAACAATCCGGTGGAAAAGTCCCGCCGTGTGTGGGCTCCAGGAGACTTTTTTTACCCAAAAGTCTGGCGGACTAAGAAAGTATTTTTGCACTCCAATCTGTCCGCCGGACTCGCATTTCGGCGGACAATCTGGCCGCGTGTGTGCCAGTCCGCCGTACTTTTGAAATGAACTGACTTTTCCCGCCCGGAGAAAAGTCCGCTCATTTTGAGCGCGTCTCCAGGTAGCCGGGGTCAGCGAAGGAGACTGGTATGGACTTAAAGGGGAACCCCTACACCGAAAAATCGGTGTGGGGTCCCCCCCAGGTCCATATCAGACCCTTATCTGAGCACGCTACCCAGCCAGCCAGAAAAGGGGGTGGGGACGAGCGAGTGCCCCCCCTCCTGAGCCGTACCAGGCAGCGTGCCCTCAACATGGGGGGTGCCTTGGAGAAGGGGGGCCACCGCACCTTCTTCTCGCTCTTTTACAAGCGGTGGCCCGGTCTTCTGTCGCCGCTGCCACTGTTGCCATCTTCTGTTCTTCTCTTCTTCTGTTCTTCTCTTCTGGAGATGTTGCCTCGTCGCTGCCTCCGGTCACAATGGCAGGGACGTGGCGCGCAGCGACTTATATAGGGACATCAACGGATGATGTCCCCGCCCATTATGATGTCACAGTCCCAGAGAATGCTGGGACTGTGACATCATAATGGGCGGGGACATCATCTGGTGATGTCCCTATATAAGTCGCCAGGCGCCGTGTCCCTGCCATTGTGACCGGAGGCAGTGATGAGGCAACATCTCCAGAAGAGAAGAACAGAAGAGGAGAAGAACAGAAGACAACGACGGTGACAGCAGCAGCGGCGACAGAAGACCGGGCCACTGCTTGTAAAAGAGCTAGAAGAAGGCGCGGTGGCCCGGCAAGAAGAACCGAAGAGGGGGACAAGTCCCCCAAAGTCGGAAGAAGAGGGCGGCGGTGAAGAAGAAAGCCGGGCGCGAAGGCCCCCGAAGACGGAAGAAGACACCTGGAGCTGTGCAATAAACTATTTTAACCCTTGTGTGTTGTGTTTTTTTTTTACTTTTTTTCACCGGGGAATGGGTAGGGGTACATTGTACCCCATACTCATTCACATAGGGTGGGGGGCCGGGATTCAGGGGCCCCCTTATTAAAGGGAGCTCCCCGATTCCGATAAGCCCCCTGCCCGCAGACCCCGACAACCAACGGCCATGGTTGTCGGCAAGAGGCCCTTGTCCTCATCAACATGGGGACAAGGTGCTTTGGGGTGGGGGCGTGCACGGCCTGGTACGGCTCAGGAGGGGGGGGGGGCGCTCGCTTGTCCCCACCCCCTTTCCTGGCCGGCCGGGTAGCGTGCTCGCATAAGGGTCTGATATGGACCTGGCGGGGACCCGGCGTAAGGGTTCCCCTTTAAGTCCATTCCAGGTGATGGGGCCAACTACGCCTCCTTCGCTGGCCCCGGCTACCTGGAGACGCGCTCAAAATGAGTGGACTTTCCTCCGTGTGTGTGGGAGAGTCTGTTCATTTCAAAAGTACAGCGGATAGTCCGGCGGACTTAGTACGCCGTATTAGTCTGCTGAAAAAGTGCCATGTGTGGGCAAGTAGGCTGTATTGGGCACAGGCAGGCCACATTGGGCACAGGTGAGGCTATATTGGGCACAGGGGAGGCTGCATTGGGCACAGGGGGTGCTGCATCGGGCACAGGGGGTGCTGCATCGGGCACAGGTGAGGCTGTATTGGGCACAGGTGAGGCTATATTTTGGCACAGGGGAGGCTGCATTGGGCACAGGGGGGCCGCATCGGCCACAGAGAAGGCCACATTGGGCACAGGTGAGGCCGCTTCAGGCACAGATGAGGCTGCATCAGGCACAGGTGAGGCTGTATTAGGGACAGGTGAGGCCGTATCGGGCACAGGTGAGGCTATATTGGGCACAGGCAGGTCACATTGGGCACAGGTGAGGCTGAATTGGGCACAGGCAGACCACATTGAGCACAGGTGGCGCTGCATTGGGCACAAGTGAGGCTGCATTGGGCACAGGCAGGTCACGTTGCATTGGGTACAGGCAGGTCACTCTGCATTGGACACAGGCAGGTCAAGCTGCATTGGGCACAGGTGAGGCTGCATTGGGCACTGGACACACTGTATTGGGCACAAGTGAGGCTGCATTGAGCACTGGACATGCTGCATTGGGCACATGCCACACTGTATTGGGCACAAGTGGGCACAGGTGAGGCATTATTGGGCACAGGTGAGGCTGTATTGAGCAAGGACAGGCCACGCTGCATTGGGAACAGGCAGGCCACATTGGGCACATGTGAGGCTGCATTGGGCACAGATGAGGCTGTATTGGGCACAGGGGAGGCTGCATTGGGAACAGGCAGGCCTCATCGGACATAGGTGAGGCAGTATTGGTCACAGGTGAGGCAGTATTGGACACGGGCAGGCCACGGATGCATTGGGAACAGGAAGGCCACATTGGGCACTGGCCATGCTGCATTGGGCACAGGTGAGGCTGCATTGGGCACAACTGAGGCTGCATTGGGCACAGGAAGGTCATGCTGCATTGAGTACAGGCAGGTCACTCTGCATTGGCCACAGGTGAGGCTGCATTGGGCACTGGACATACTGTATTGGGCACAGGTGAGGTTGCATTGGGCACTGGACATGCTGTATTGGGCACAGGCCACACTGTATTGCGCACAAGTGGGCACAGGTGAGGCAGTATTGGGCACAGGTGAGGCTGTATTGAGCACGGACAGGCCACGCTGCATTGGGAACAGGCAGGCCACATTGGGCACAGGTGAGGCTGCATTGGGCACAGATGAGGCAGTATTGGGCACAGGTGAGGCTGCATTGGGAACAGGCAGGCCACATTGGGCATAGGTGAGGCAGTATTGGTCACAGGTGAGGCAGTATTGGGACACGGGCAGGCCACGGATGCATTGGGAACAGGAAGGCCACATTGGGCACTGGTCATGCTGCATTGGGCACAGGTGAGGCTGCATTGGAAACAGGCAGGCCACATTGGTCACAGGTGAGGCAGTATTGGTCACAGGTGAGGCAGTATTGGGCATAGGTGAGGCTGTATTGGACACGGGCAGGCCATGCTGCATTGGGAACAGGCAGGCCACATTGGGCACTGGTCACACTGCATTGGGCACAGGTGAGGATTATGGAAGCGCTAACAGCAGGTGTTTGGAGTATCTTTATCTGTTGATTGTTAAACTTTCTGCAATACATATATTGCTATTGTGGTGTAGGATCTGGGCCTGTTGTCCCTCCATCCCTTCTCTCTCCTTCCCTCCCTCCCTTTCTTTCTTTCTTTCTTTCTTTCTTTCTTTCTTTCTTTCTTTCTTTCTTTCTTTCTTTCTTTCTTTCTTTCCTTCCTTCATCCATCCCTCAATCATCTCAGACTCGAACCACACACCCTTTGAGCCATGCCCTTTAAGCCACGCCCACTATTTAATTAAAGCCCCACTTTTTTGTGGTGGGGGCTGTTTGCAAGGGGGGGCCCATAGAACATTTTTCTATGGGGCCCTGTGATTTCTAGTTATGCCCCTGCCTGGTAGGCAAGTGGTTAAATAATGTTTTATAAACTAGATCAATTTGGAATATATCAGTACATATGATATTCAAACCAACAAATACAATGTAGTTAAAGTAAACATATACTTCATTTTAAATGTAAAAACAGACAGCACAAGATGATTGCTATTATTTTTTCTAACCAGAAAATCTACATTCAGATTTCATTTCACTTTGTTACTGCCGCCTGTCTTTCTGTGACATTATCTTTCAATCATAAATGTTTGGTTCATTGGCATATTTCTGTGCTAATGCGTGTTATGTGTGGAGAGTCTTGCAGTCTACTAAAAACATTTTTATTTCAGTCTGTGTTGCTGTAAGAGTTTTTCCTTCACTTACTGTCTAAACCTGTCATATGCATGCATGAAGTGGGACTTTATATAGGTAACAATGAAGTGTATAAAATAATTATTGCTATAAAAATATATCTTATTAGTTAGCAAAAATTTAAATGGTATCACAGTTTAAAATAGGGTTGTCCGGATACCACTTTTAAGACTGAGTACAAGTACCGATACTTTTTTTCAAGTACTCGCCGATATTGATTACCAATACTTTTTTAATGTCGTGTGGCATTTTGACTAATTGGCACTGAAATGTGGCACTGATAGATGGCACTGACTGATGGGCACTGATAGATAGCACTGACTGATGGGCACTGATATATGGCACTGGCTGATGGGCACTGATGGGCACTGATAGGTAGCACTGAAAAGTGGCTGGCACTGATAGGTGACACGTATGGGCACTAATAGATGGCACTGACAGATGGGCACTGATAGATGAGTACTGAAAGATGGGCACTGATAAATGACACTGACTGATAGATGGCACTGATTGATAGCTGGCACTAACAGACGGCACTTATGAGCACTGATAGATGGCACTGATGTCACTTATGGGGACTGTAAGGTGGCACTGATAGGTGGTACTTATGGGCACTGATGGATGGCACTGATAGGCGGCACTGATAGATGGCACTGATAGGCAGCACTTATGGGCACTGATAGATGGCACTGATAGGTGGCACTTATGGGCAGGTACCGATGAGCACTGAAATGCAGCACTGATTGGCAATTTCATAATAAATTACATGAATGATGAGAGGAGAGGAAGGATTTTGCAATGCTATATGCATATAGCATTGCAAAATCCTTCCTTGCCTCTCATCATTCATGTCATTTAACATCTGTGACATGCTGTGATGCCCATATTGGTAAAACCTTGCATTTGGCAGCAGTAAGCCAGCAGTGGACATCTTGTTACACCCAGCCTGAACTATATGGGCTGGGTGTAACAAGGTGTCTGCAGCTGGTTTACTACAGCCAGGTGCAGGGTGTACCAAGATGGGCTTCATGAAGTTTACCCTCTGATGAATACACGGAATGTGACTTCCTGTACCGAATGTGACAGCTATGATCACCGTTTTGGATGGAATATGCCTCGGCACCCTGTACCCCTGTCCCAGCCAGCTTACCCCCATGTTCCATTGCTGCCAGACCGATCTCCACTCTCCCTGACAACTTCTGGTTCCAGGCATCAGATATGGCATCGGGAGCATTTGCCCAAATAAAAGTACTCACGTAAATGCTCGGTATCGGTCCCGATACCGATACTAGTATCAGTATCAGGACAAACCCTAGTTTAAAAGATTGCAATTGATGACATTAAGGGTTTATGTAACATGTATACACTCCATCATATGCAGATATCTTTAATATCAGTCTGTAAAAACACCTCAAAGTGTTTCAACTCAATTCATCAGGAGGTAAAACATATATGATGGAATAGAAACATGAGTAAATACCCACAATTTCTACAAAAAACATTATTAAGAAAACAAAATGGCAACTGTCAACAAGGTACCGTATATACTCGAGTATAGGCCGACCCGAATACAAGCCGAGGCCCCCAATTTACCCCCAAAAAAACTGGCAAACTTATTGACTCGTGTATAAGCCGAGGGTGAGACATGCCTGTCCATCCCTGTGTGTGTGTCCGTCCATCCCTGTGTGTCCGTCCATCCCTGTGTGTCCGTCCATCCATCCCTGTGTGTGTGTGTGTCCATCCATCCATCCATCCCTGTGTGTGTGTGTCTCCATCCATCCATCCCTGTGTGTGTGTGTCTCCATCCATCCATCCCTGTGTGTGTGTGTCTCCATCCATCCATCCCTGTGTGTGTGTGTCTCCATCCATCCATCCATCCCTGTGTGTGTGTGTATCCATCCATCCCTGTGTGTGTGTGTATCCATCCATCCCTGTGTGTGTGTGTGTGTGTGTGTGTGTGTGTGTGTGTGTGTGTGTGTGTGTGTGTGCGTGTGTGTGTGTGTGTGTGTGTGTGTGTGTGTGTCCAGCCTACCTGTGTCCCGAGCCTTTGTCCCGAGCCTCCGTCCCGTGCCTTGCCTCCGTCCCGTGTCGTGCCTTGCCTCCGTCCCGTCCCATCCCGTGCCGTGCCTTGCCTTGCCTCCGTCCCGTGCCCTCTTCGTCGGCGCCTCGGCGGCCATTGTAAAATTCAAAAGCCGCGCCTCCGCCTTCGCCTGTGATAGGCGGAACACTGAATTTCCCAGCAGCCTGTGTTCCGCCTATCACGGACATCGTATCATCCTCGTCCGTAGTACGAGGATGATACGATGTCCGTGATAGGCGGAACACAGGCTGCTGGGAAATTCAGTGTTCCGCCTATCACAGGCGAAGGCGGAGCCGGAGGCGCGGCTTTTGAATTATAGAATGGCCGCTGTCTGTCTGCTCGACACGCTGATCGAGCGGGCAGACAGCGATGACTCGAGTATAAGCCGAGGGGGGCACTTTCAGCCTCAAAAAAGAGGCTGAAAATCTCGGCTTATACTCGAGTATATACGGTATATCAATTACTTACACAGAACCCAATAATGCATACATTATATAAGATAGAGAGCATCTAAATCCAAGAAGAACCCAAAGTGGCAATCCGAAATGCAATGCAAGGAATGCTGAATCAAAAAAAAGTCCTTCAAGAGCAAAAAGGAACAATGACCTAATAGCAAACATATAATTATATAAATGTGGGATCAAAAATGTAAATACATCTATATTACTATTACTAAGCAGGCATTAAAGGGATATAAATTCCCAAATAGGCACACCTGATATACGCAAAAGGAAAAACTTTAAGTAGTAGAGCTAGAAAAAACACCAAAAAGATTTTAGAAAAAAAAAAAGACTGTATATATAAATGCATTATATACCAAGCCACCTGATATGGATGAAAGGTGAAAATCAAAAGACGAATGGGATCATCACATGGTCTCAGCCTTGACCCAGCACAAGAAGCAATGACCTCTATATGAGCAAACCCCAATCCATCAGATGATTCTGAATAGCCAATGAGAATCCAGAGTTAATTTACCCAAACATGGGATAATTGCTAAAATAAGGCATCTGGATTGTGGGAGGAACAGGGGAAGGAGTCTCCCATCTACATCGGCCACTTGTAGTCACCGCAGGCAACACGTCTAGACCCGGCCGGCAACACCAGGACAGCAGCCCACAGCAGCCCACGCCACTTCCGGATGTGCTGAAGGAAGGCCAGCATCACTTTGGTTGTGACGCATATCACTCCCAGAAGTGCGGCAACTGTGACCTGCCTATGTCACACAGAAGTGTGAAAATGTTCCAAGTGGCCCAAGATAGAATAAAATCAACAAAGGGAAAGAAATGGCAAAAATTAACCACACTCCCAAGAACAAAGGTCCATGGTGCAGGGGCTGGACGTGCTGGGCATTCATCAAAACAAGCCAGGGGAATCCTTAAAGGGACAAACATCCACTCTATACAATAGAAAATGAACAACATAAAACAAACAATAAAGGTTATATCATTTTACAAAAGACTTGTCATTCAATTGCCACAAACAATTACATCAAGTGTTCAGTTTTGCCAGATTCAAAGCCATCTAAAAAGAGCCTGAAGCACAAAATGCCATTCAGACCAGAAAATAAGTGGCCCTAAGTTTATGAATTCATCTGGAGTCACATTGTAAGATAGATTAAGGGATGAGCCACATATCGCTAAAAGCCATTATCTTTGCAAAGTGAAGCTACACCTCATTTACTATTTGCAAAGTGCACACTCTATTTGCCTTTAGTAAATCAACCCCATAGTGTCATGGTCAGAAGGGAAAACAGGCTCTAGTTAGACAGTCTGCTTTATTTGTCCACCAACACAAAGGGGGTCACTGTGGATACTGTGGGGACACGCAAGGAAAATAAAAAACAGCATTTTGGCTTGCACATGATTGGATGATAAAATCAGCAGAGCTTCCACTCATTTCAGATCTACTCCTTAGATTTAGAGCGACTGCACTTCCAAGTGCACTTTAAGTGCACGTTCAAGTGAATGTGCAGTTCAAAGTAGATTTGCCTTTCATAAATATACCCCCAAAGTGTGCTTAGCTTCAGCCACAATACTTACATTGGTCCAAGCTGAACGAATGTAATTACTCTATAGAAAAAATACACCACACCCTGTTTCCCCTAAAATAAGACCTAGCGTGATTGTCGGTGTTGGCTGCAATATAAGCCCTACCACCCAAAAAAGCCCTACTCTGTTTCCTCAAAAATAAGCCCTACCGGGGGGGCGTGGCTAACCGCCGAGCTTGATGGACGCCTGAAGCCTCAGCTCCTGCACCGACCGGATTACACAGCGGATCCATCGCCGATCGAAACGCTTTTTGTGACCCCTAACCACACGGGGGGACTACCGCAAGCCTCAGCAATGTCCCAAACTAACCGAAAGCGGAAAGATTACAGGCCGCCGAAGAAGCTGACAGATTACTTCAATCAGCCGCCTGACACAGGAATCCAAGATGGCGCCCGCGGCCCTGATCGAAATTCATCTGCTTACACCGATCTCCCTGATGCTGATGAACAAACAATATCCAGTCCGCAGCACTCTCCTGAATCCTCCACACAATCTGCTCCCTCATCGGCCAGCAACAGCCCTGCAAAAGCGCGGATGCGACTGGATTCGGCGGGGCCTAATCCTGAGGTAAGCCCTGCATCCATTATACTATCACCTCAGCCCTCAGCTATTGCGGCCTTCCCCACCTCTGACCAGCCTGTCCTGGACACTACCATGAAGGAGATGCTGATCTCCTTGCAATCCTCCATCCACACAGAGATTGCATCCATGTTCACCAAATTTTCCTCTCATGTGCTGCATTTAGACCAAAAACTCCAACGTGTTGAAAATCATATGGGTGACCTGACTCACACTGTTAATGACTTAGTGGATGCCCAAGATCATACACATGATGAACAACAATGGTTGAAATCCAAAATGGCGGACCTTGAAGACCGCTCTCGACGTAACAACGTCAAAATCAGGGGTATCCCTGAGTCAGTCATGCCTCACGACCTCAATTCATACGCCAGAAAAATGATTTCCACTATCTTACCAGACTTGTCACCCATGGAGACCATCATAGATCGCATACACCGCATCCCCAAACCACCACACCTTGCAGAAACCGTTCCCAGAGATGTCTTGATGCGGGTCCATTTCTTTCACGCTAAAGACCAACTACTATTCAAGACCAGACACTTGAACAAGCTACCCGAACCATTTACTGACTTGCAGTTATTTGCAGATTTGTCCCAGCACACTAGACAAATGCGCAGACAGCTGGTCACCATTACTAAGCCGTTGTTTAATCACAAAATTCCCTATCAGTGGGGATTCCCGACTAAACTCATAATCAACAGAAATGGAACGAAACATATCATTACGTCTGTTCCTGAAGGCCTAAAACTCCTGCAACAATGGGAAATCTTCCCGGAAGAGCCTACCCCCTTGTCTAATACTCGCAGGGGACCTTCTCAACCCCTATATGCAAAACATCCCCCCAATGCTCGTTGAAGCCACTGTCCAGGCGATGATCACTCTTTTATAATGTACCTACTCCGGTCGGTGCCCTGCTCGTGTTGTGTTCACCACAAACTTTTACCCCACTTACTTGATACAGCCTAGTGGTTAAGGCTGTCCTAAGCTATAACTTATACCAATTGTTCTACTGGTTTTGTTTACAGTTACCACAGTATTCTGTTATAATCTCTTCTTTCCACCCATTCCTTCCCCGGCTTTCCACCGTCTTGAGAAATCTACCTGCAATATCCTCAGGAACTCGCAACCAGGATCCTTTTGCCACTTTCCAGAGACTTCCACATACCGTGAGTACTACTTACTACTCTCACACCTAACATTCAAACCTACTATCCATTATGCCGAAATTTCTTTCACTTAATACAAAAGGACTTAATCATCCAGCGAAAAGGTCTTCCATGTGGAGGACCGCTACTCAGTCCAAATGTGACATCATCTGTCTACAGGAGACACACTTCAAAAAAACGGGTGAACCTCGCTGCACTAATCGCCGATTCCCCCACATTTATAAGTCGTCAGGTCCGGAAAAACGCAATGGGGTTCTGATAGCGATTAAAGATACCGTTTCCTTCACCTTACACAACAGCATAGCAGACGAAGATGGGAGATTCATAGCACTAGATTGCAACATTGACAAGACCAGATACACTATTGTAAATGTCTACTCCCCTAACACTGGACAAATCAAATTCCTATCTAAATTGATGAAAAAACTTGAAGCATTTCGACAGGGTTGTTTAATTATCTGTGGAGACTTTAACATAGTACCAGTCAATTCGATGGACACTTCCTCACGCTCCTCCAGGCGTCCTTCTCCAATGACCTCCTTCATCAGAAACAACAACCTTTACGACATCTGGAGATGCCACCATACCACAGAGAGAGACTACTCCTTTTTTTCACATAGACACAACTGCTACACGAGGATTGACTATTTTCTTGTTGATAAATGGTCTTTGACCAAATTTACTGAATCGAGCATCGGTACAATCACATGGTCCGATCACGCTCCAATAACTCTTAATGTCACTGACTGTCCAAATTCTACGCGATCTGCAGTTTGGAGAGCGGATGCAGGCGTTATTCTTTCCCCAGAACATTCTTCATATATACGCACTAAGCTTGATGATTTTTTTCAGATAAATGCTGGCTCAGTTTCCAGCAACACTGTCCTCTGGAATGCCCATAAAGCATTCCTCAGGGGAATCATTATACAACTCTCTGCAAGAGAGAAGAGGAGGAGATCACAACGTCTAGACACCATTGTAGCCAAGATACATTCGCTTGATGTTCAAAACCAAACCAATCCAGATCCCAAACTAAAAGACCAATTGGTTCTCCTTAGGCAGGAACTTAGAAACTTACTTTTAGAAACACACACTAAGACCTACACGAAACTAAAGGCACACTACTACACTACAGGCAATAAAGCAGGGAAAGCACTAGCGCTCCAAATTAAGGGCCGTTACATTAAATCCAAAATTCACTACCTCTTTCATCCCGCTTCTAAACAGAAACTCTTAGATCCGCAAGCTATTGCTGATGCGTTCAGTCATTATTACCAAACATTGTACAACTTGAAAGAGGACTCTACTACACACCAACCCTCCCTTGCAGACATTAATACATTCCTGCAAACAATTGACGTACCAACACTGTCACAACACCAATTGGATTACCTAAATTTACCCTTTACTAATCTAGAGGTACAAAACATAATCTCGGCTTTACCTGCCAATAAATCTCCAGGGCCTGATGGCTTAACAAACGAATACTACAAAAAATTTAGTGCTACCTTGGCTCCTTACCTCTCTCAGGTATGTAATGATGCTGCCTCCTCCTCTTCTCTCCCGGATGAAATGCTTAGAGCTTTAATAATCACGCTGCCGAAGCCAGGGAAAGAACCCGATACGCCACAAAACTTTCGCCCAATCTCTCTCCTAAATATAGACACCAAAATATTTGCTAAACTTATAGCCAATCGACTGGTCACAATTATGCCTAATCTGATCCACCCGGATCAATCGGGTTTTACAAAAGGTAGGCAAACGTATGATGCCTCGAGGAGGCTTATAAACATAATACACCATGCTGAGACCACCAGAACGCCTTCTCTGCTTCTATCCTTGGATGCAGAGAAGGCGTTCGACAGAGTCCATTGGGATTACCTTAAAGCTACACTTCATAAATTCGGATTCCATGGCCATATATTTTCGGCCATTATGGCTTTATATTCCTCTCCATCTGCACAAGTTTACACAGACGGTATTGTCTCTCGTGCGTTTCCAATTACTAATGTCACCCGGCAGGGATGCCCCTTATCCCCCCTCATTTTTTAATTTAATTATGGAACCCCTAGCAGCACACATCAGGAAATGTACCACCATAACTGGCTTCAAATTAGGTCACCTTGAACATAAAATAAATCTGTTCGCAGATGACGTCATAATGATGATTACCAATCCTGTGACATCCCTGGCTTCGGTACAGCGTGTTTTAACTAACTTCAGTTTGGTTTCATACTATAAGGTCAATGAATCCAAATCTCTTATTTTAGACCTAGGCCTTGACGCTATTACTAGTTCCATTCTACGTAACCAATATGCTTTTCCATGGGCCGAAGATGGTATACCATACTTAGGTATCGTACTCACCAAATCCACATCTAGGTTATTTCAATTTAACTATATAAACACCAAACAAATGCTAATCAAAGAATTATCCAAACTCTCTCGATTTGAACTCTCATGGTCAGGTAGACTAGCGGCCTTTAAAATGCTCCTGCTACCCAAATTACTATATGTATTTCGCACCCTGCCTATCCCTTTATCCAAATCTTACCTTACATCTTTGCAATCTCTTTTGGCCAACTACGTATGGCAAGGCAAAAAACCGAGAAGCAACCACTCTAAGCTTATCAAACATAAACATGCTGGAGGCATGGGTTATACTGATATTCGGGATTACTACCTAGCTACTATCCTTTCCCAATTACAGGAATGGACTAATCCCCCCTACACCACATTATGGGGTGATATTGAAAATCACTCCACTCCGGGCCCCGATCTCATCAGCTGGCTACATAGCTCACTAGCTTCTACACCGAACTTACGCCTATATTCACCCACCATACAGGCATCAATCTTTGCATGGAAAAGTTTAGTCAATAATAAGTGGGTGTCATTTCCCATGAAAGAATTATTGATACCCTTCCGCACTCTTCAGATCATATCCCCTGATTTGCACCTTCCCACCTGGCTCTCATCACGCACATCAAATACGGCTGGACTTAGATCCCTCATTGAACATAAAACTTTCTCTGAGATCCAATCCATGTACGGGGCACCAAATTCAGATTTCCTCACATTTCATAGTTTGCGTTCATGTCTACACAAGTACACTTATATAGAAGGGAACCTACCTACCAAACTGTGGAATTTCTATTTCTCCCATAACTCCACGACTAGAGGCATATCACTTATCTACCCGTTGCTCCAGGAGAAAAATGTATTTTACAAATCTAAACCCTTCATGGATTGGGAATCAGACTTACACATGCAATTTTCGGATGAGCAATGGCAACAGGCACTAAAGTCTGTCCATAAGGCCACCCGGTGCACGGGCCTATGGGAACTAACTACTAAAATCACACTTAGATGGTACTTAACCCCTCATAGGTTAGCTAAATTCCACGCCTCAGCCACCCCACTATGCTGGCGTAATTGTAATCATACAGGGACCTTGATCCATACCCTCTGGCACTGTCCTAGCATACGACCCCTATGGTCGGAGGTCGCACAACTTATCCACGAAATCAGTCATATTACTCTTTCCCTATCACCGCAACTGGCCATACTCAATATCATACCAGAAGCTATCCCCCACATCTTTCACACGGTTATCACCCACATTCTACTAGCTACAAGGCTACTTCTAGCTAGAAATTGGAAATCACCCATAGTACCCACTATCAACGACGTCATCACGCTGGTTCACTCACACTCTACCTATGAATTTCTTGGTTCCAGAGGCCTAGCCTCATACGCTAAAACTCGGGACAAATGGATCCCATGGCACAGATGGTATAAAGCTAAGTTAGATTGAATATGCACTTGTTGACTTATATCCTTTATTGCTATTGTTCCTGTGACAGGAGGATTACTCATCATACAACTTTAATCTCAAGACCTTATCCCTACCTAGTTTCCCCTCCCTTCCCTTCCCCCCCCATTCCACCCTGCTTACTTCCTACTACCCTTACTTCTTTTAGTACTCAGTACTACATCAAACCTTTCATTTCATTTCCTGTTTTACGCTAATTGATTTTTCCTTTTTTTTTTCTTTTTCTATGTACCAAGTATACTGTTAACAACGACTTCTCTATTGTTAATATGTTCCATTTGTAACCGATAGAAGTGTATTTTTTGCTTTTCACTGTTATCCTTTATGAAACTCAATAAAAATCTATTTGAAAAAAATAAAATAAAAATAAGCCCTACCCTGAAAAGAAGACCTACAAGGACTTTAACTAGGGCTTATTTGGGGGGTAGGGCTTTTATTGCAGCTATCACCGACAATCACACTAGGTCTTATTTTAGAGGAAACAGGGTACCTGGAATTCTTTAATGTGGTAAATGATTAAAAGCGTTAGTTCCCCCAACACTTCATATTCCTGATATGTGCCTGCTGTACCATGCACTTGTATGAGAAAGCATCCTGTTCTCTTTGTATTTCTTCCTTTGTTTCAAATATTTTTATTGAGATAATGCAAATATGTATAAAACCAAATACAGAATAAAGCACAAACATGAGGCAAGGTAGTATACATAGAAAGTTCAGTGGTTTAGTAGTCAACCAAAATGTAATAGAACATCAGAAAAACATACATAATAGCTTATAGATAAGTAGACATAAGCAGGGCAGAGCTCAATCATAGAAGGGGAGTTATAGAAAGATCAACTCAAAACATGTCTCTTATATAGGATTTTTTAGGGGGGTTGTTCCCCGACCACTCACCCCTTCAGGGCGCAATCTGTGAGTGGGGGGAACAACCGGCGAACCTATAGTCGAAAAAAGTAAGCAACAGGGATAGGGAAGAGTACCTGTGGCGGTCGTATGATTAGCGACGGTCCGACCAATGCCTGTATGGCAAGAAAGGGTAACGAGTAGCTATCGTAGTGTGTAATTTTCGCCGCCCCGGGGCAGAGATCAGTTCCATAGGAGGGAGAGCATGGGTGGAACAGTAAGGTGATAGAAATCGCTAGACCTAACTGGGGGTAAAGAAGCCTTCAGGGATAGGTCACCTCCCAGCAATGCATGGGGGGTAAAGGAATAACAGGTTGATTGGAAGAGCTAAAGGGTAGTAACGGACCCGAATCGTAGATAGGGAGGCATATTGTTTTTATCTGGAAGGTTTAAGTGTACCATATTATATCAGGGAGGAGGGGAAGAGGGAATATTAGACCGTGTGGAGGAGCGAAAATGAAGCCAACATGCCCAAGTAGCCGAGAATTTGGAGTGTCTATCTTGGGCTTGGTGGATAAGCCTCTCCATTTCTGCTGTCCTGTCGACTTGGTGGTACCATTCTTCTAGAGTGGGAGGCGTAGAGGATTTCCAATGTCTGGGAATGCATAGCGTGGCTGAGTTTATCAGATGTAGGGATAATGATTTGTGATAACTGCGTTGTGCTATAGGTGTGTGTGATGCAATAAATATTGTGCTGGAGAGAAGGTCAGCGGGTATGTCGTTATCTGTACTATTTTGACGTGGATCTCTTTCCAGAACGTTTGAAGTAGGGGACAGTCCCACCATATGTGTAGAAAAGATCCAAAATCGGCACCACATCTCCAGCACTTGGGTGGGACATCAGGGAACAATTTATGTACTTTATCTGGGGTGCGGTACCAACGTGAGCAAAGTTTATATCTGATTTCTTGTATCGAAACATTTACAGTGCCTTTATGTGTGTGAGCATAAATCCTAGACCAATCTCCTTCAGTCAAGCTGGCGAGGAGATCGGCATCCCATCTCTGTCGAGATGGTGAGTGTGTAGTCACGTCAGAATTTAAAAGAGGTACTATGTTGGATATCAGATGTTTTTGCGGCGTATCACTGTTGCATAAGGTTTCGAATGGGGTAAGTTGTTTAAACCACCGGGAGGGTGGGTTGTACGAATTGAAAAAGTGCCGGAGTTGCAAAAACTTGAAGAAGGGTATTCGGAGTTCGGGAAATTTTCCAACCAGAGCTGAATGTGATAGTAGGTTTCCTTGTTCGAAAAATTGATGGGCACGGTATTGAGTGAGTGGTTTTTGGAGATCATATCTGGTAATGTCAGGGGGGAAATCTGGATTGTTCGAAATGGGGGTCATGGGGCCGTATGATGGAGTAAGGTTAAGAGAACGGTGTGTCCGACGTAGTGCTTGTAGGGAAGAATTTATCAGGGGATGAGTCTTGCATGAGTCAGGAATAGCTTGTGTGGATATCCACGGGAGGTTCATCAAGGGTAAGTGGGTCATATCTTGTTCTAATTGGATCCAAGCCTTTTCTTTATGGTGGATATGCCAGTCAACAATCCTGGTAAGCAACGAGGCATTGTTATATGTGTGGAGATCGGGCATACCTAGGCCCCCTCTGGACTTGGGGAGAACAAGTTTGGCCCAGCTTATTCTTGGGGACCTGTGGGACCATATGAAGTCTCTACAAATTTTTTTGTAAGTCTGGAAAAACATTTTCGGGAGAGTGATGGGAATAGCTTGGAATAAATATAGAAGTTTAGGAAGTACGGTCATTTTGACAATGGCTATTCTCCCAAACCAAGAAAAGGAATTCTTATGCCAATTTAGTAAGTCATCCTTTATTTTCAGGAGTGTTGGGCTAAAGTTGTGGTCGTATAAAGTTAGTAGATTAGTAGGGATATGAATACCCAGGTATAACAGGGCGTTGCGTTCCCATTGAAATGGGAAGTTGAGTTTGCATTGGGATACTACTGGTTCGGGTGTAGTTATGTTTAAGGCCCTGGATTTGTCAAAGTTAATTTTCAGATTGGAAATATTGTGAAAGAAAGTCAAGTCGTTAAGCAAATTGGGGATGGTTGTAACGGGGTCTGACAGAAAAAGTAATATGTCATCCGCGTAAGCGGCCAGTTTATAGGTTTTGTCTTTGATCTCAATTCCCTTAATGTTTGTGTTACCTCGTAACATTCGGAGGAGGGGTTCTAGCGTCAAAATAAAAATAATTGGGGAAAGGGGGCAACCTTGACGGGTACCATTAGCGATGGAGAAGGCGTTCGACAGGCGGCCATTTACTCTTATTTTGGCTGTGGGGGTGGAGTACAAGAGCATGATCATTTGAAGCAAACGTGGTGGGAAGCCCAAGTGTGTCAGGACAGCAGCCATATAATCCCACGCCACCCTGTCGAACGCCTTCTCCGCGTCCAATGAGAGAAAGAATCCTGCCGTTTTTGTAGAGGTTAGCCAATGATGGATGTTTAATGCCTTTGTGGTGTTATCTCTGGCTTCACGGCCAGGTACAAAGCCTACTTGGTCGGTTGAAATTAAAGTCGTGAGCAGGGGAGATACGCGATTCGCTATAATTTTGGCATATAATTTGAGGTCCACGTTCAATAATGAAATGGGGCGATAATTGGGGATTTGAGAGGCGTCTTTGCCGGGCTTTGGTATAAGAGTGACGTGAGCTTCCAGAATATCTATATTAGACCTGTTGGATGTGGGGAGATCATTAAAAGTTTCCATGAAGTGGGGCATAAGTACGTCTGAGAAGGCCTTGTAATAAGCAGCTGACAAGCCATCAGGGCCGGGGCTTTTACCTGCCTTGATTTGTTTAAGAGCTAATAGGGTTTCAGTGGATGTAATTGGGGCATCTAGTAAGGAACGATCTTCGGGGTCTAAGGGGGGTGGAGAGTATGTAGCAAGGAAATTCTGTATGAGTGAATGTCAACTGGGAACGGTAGCTGTCGGGGGGTGTGGAGGCAAATTGTACAGAGCTTGAAAATAGTCTGCAAAATGTTGTGCTATTATGTCTAAGTCAACAATTGAGTCTCCGGTGGGCGTAGAAATTTTATGAATGGTGCGTTGCATTTTCCTTTTCTGGAGAGCTCTCGCAAGCATTTTACCGGCTTTATTGCCATATTCATAAAAAAGCTTTTGCGTCAGAATAAATTTGTGCTTAATGGTTTTCTGTAATTCTTCCAGCAGTTCCTGTCTAGTTTGTATAAGCTCAGGCAAGTGCTTTTCTGCAAGTGTACGTTTGTGAGCTTGCTCCAGAAAATGAATACGTTTGTATAAGGAGTGCGGTTCGCTTTTAGGAAGATAAACAACCCTCGAACGACACATTTATGTGCTGCCCATATGGATCCCTTAGAAATGTCGGCAGACCCATTGTCTATAAAATAGTTTTGAAGACATTCTGTGACGGAAGCTTTATTCGCGATATCAGTTAACAAGGAGTCGTCCAATCTCCAAACAGGAGATGGGGAGGGTGTTTGTGGCAAATGGAGGACCATCGTAATCGGGTTGTGATCGGATATCAAAGCAGGCTCAATCGTGGCCTTTTGTAGGCTGTGAAAATCATCTTGTGAGAGAAAGAAATGGTCCAATCTCGAATACTTCTTATGAGGGGGGAATAGTACGTGTAATCCCGAACAGACGGGTGTAGTGTACGCCAGGTGTCATGGAGAGCTAGCAGCCGCAATTGAGATTTAATGTCTTTAAGTGCCCTGTATGTGAGGCTAGATGAGCCGTTGGACGTGTCAATTGAGGGAGACAGAGGAACGTTAAAATCCCCTCCAAGGACCAAGAGTCCCTGGTGGAAGGCTATCAATTTGGACATAGTTTCTCGGAAGAATGGTACTTGTTGGGTGTTCGGGGCATATAGGTTGGCAATGGTGATCGGTCGGTTGTGGATATGGCCCTTAAGAAAAAGAAAGCGACCTTTCGGGTCTTTTTGGACCTCAGAGATAGTGATGGGGCACCGCCTTGAAATGAGGATCGAAACCCCTTTAGATTTTGCCTCATCATTCGTTGCATGGTAAGCAATGGGGTAATGGTAGTTATGTAGCTTCGGGACGGTATCTGTCCAGAAGTGGGTTTCCTGTATCAGGGCAATATGGGCTCTCGATTGGTGTATGGTATGCAGCAAGTGGGATCTCTTTTCGGGAATATTCAGGCCACGAGCGTTGATTGAGTAAAATTTAGTAGCGTTAATCAAATCAACTTGGGGTTGTGGACGAGGTGTAGGGGGGGTAAAAGAAGCCATAACTGGCAGTAGGTGAGATGGAGGTGACCAAGGGTGGGTCAGGGGGTAGGGAGAAAGGAGGGTTACGGTAGCGCTAAAACAATATGAGTCTTCCAATAAACAGGGCTAGTGGGAGAGGGGGAGAAGGGGTATTTACCACGTTCTCTAGTGGTGTGAAATTTCGTGAGAAGTGGAGTGGGTAGACACCACCCCTCTTCGGGGTTGACGAGGGTGAAGCCCGATGAGAGAGTGGGGTCTGGCGAAGAGGAGTACCTAAGCGAAGGTGAGTGTGTGGCTATTCAGGACAATGTATACGTGCCATTAATCTGAAAGGTGTATGCTTAAACAAAACATCACTAGCATAGAGAAGAGTGTGGACAGTGGTAATCCTAGCAGTTAAACATAAGAGGTAAACAATCTTAACACATAAAGAAAGAGCCGTAAGGCACACGGCTCCCAAACTAAGCAATATAGCTGCAACCATATAAAAAAAAAAAGGGGGTCGACCTGCTATCTACTATATAACATTGCTGTGTCATAGTCTGAAGATAGGCACGGCAATATAGGTAGTCCAGGAGACATAGTATTAATCAGCATACTAGATAGTGTGGAGTGTTGCAGATAACGGCAACATCTTAAACAAATGAGGCAGTATATGGCAATAGTTCTATGTATCATACTTATCCGCCGGGATGAAGAATACATACGTGTGAGCAGGTATCAGACTCGATACAGTCCTATTAGAAGCTTGTCACTCGTTGAGATTCCAAGAGTACAGGTACAGTATGGACGAAGCAGTGTGTCAGATGCAGTTCAACAAAAAGGCATCGTCTGTACGTATAAGTGAGACGTGACCAGCTACTGTGTGGAGAAAGGAGCGAGCGTCTTCTGTAGGGTATGTGAGCTGGAGGAGGTCTCAGCAAACACCATGTTAAGGTCGGACGTGTCGGTTGCATTGAGTAGACGTGGAAAGCCAAATAGGTGAAACTGTATGCTTCTGTGCTGCGTGATGACGTCCCGAAGCAAAAGGTACAGTTTGTGGGTCTTGTGAGAGCTACATCAGCACGGTTGATAGGATTAATTTCGAAAGAGAGATTGTGGGTTGTCGTACCTGTAGCTCGCGGTCGTCCGGCAGTGTTGGAACTAGTGAAACGGTGCTATAGTAATTTGGCCGTAGAGGTTATCCGCAGGAGGCGGATGTCAGCAGTGATGTGAACAGAACGATAAGTCTCAGGTTAGGGGAGGAAAAGTCTGATTCATAAGTCAAGTGCCTCTCAGCCAGCAGGAATGATGTGGAAGCAGGACAGGAGGGATGACTCGGAAGCATGTCAAGCATGGACGAATAATCAAAGGTTAACTATAAACCAAGCGGCAAGTCACTAACAGAAACTCTTAAGTAGAAGTAACATACTGCGGAGTATTCCGCACTAAGAAACCTTGTGGAACATGTGAAAAGATGATAGTGGAGTCAAACTCAGATGTGAAAGCTTGTCTCCAGCAGGTAAACTGACCTTACTGATCACTTGAATGCGGGGGATCTAGTAGTCCCTCCGAGCCCTCCGTGAGCGAGGAGAGGATGACGGGCTGTGATCCCTGCGGATGGTGTCCGGAGGGCATTGTCCCCTATATCCGGATGGGGATCTCCTTCTGCGATGATGAACATCCTGAGTGTCCATGGGTTCCATGTGGCATGAGATCGATTTGTAGGGCATGGGGCGGAAGTTGGCATACCAGTTCAGGACTTCCATCAGGGGCACATTCAATGTAGCACAAAAATTAGGGAGATCCTCGGGAACCTTAAGGTAGGCCGTGCGACCTTGATGAGAAGCAGCGAGGCAAAAGGGAAATTTCCACTTGTACAGAATACCACGGGTTTTCAGCGCTTCAAGCAAGGGGCGCAGATCCCTGCGGTGTTGGAGGGTGATCCCCGAGAGGTCCTGAAAAATCTGTATAGGTGCAGACTCGTAGGATAGCTGGGGTCTGGACCTGGCTGCTTTCAAAATGTCTTCCTTGAGACGGTAGTTAACCAGGCAGCAGATGACATCCCTCGGCGGATCCGCATCGCGGCCTTTAGGGCGCAAGGCGCGATGGATCCTCTCAAACTCCACTGCAGTTTGTGGGGGTCTGTCCAACACAGTGTTGAAAATGGATGTGATCGCTGAGGGGACATGATCACCCTCAATGGATTCCGGGAGGCCTCTGATTCTCAGGTTGCGCCGTCTGCCCCTGTTGTCCAAGTCTTCCATGTGCCTCTGCATGTCCCTGAGTTGTAATGTATGACCATCAAGCTTCCTGGTAGTCTTGCGAATGTAAAGATCATGCTGAGCAGTGGTTTTTTCAACCGTGTGCACCCGGTCAGTCAGGGCCCTGATGTCCACCCGTAGCTCAGCAATGGCTGCTGACAAGGTGTCTTTGATGTCAGTGGCAATCGTTCTAAGATCCAGCATGCTGATGTTTTGCTGGGAAGGCAGTGTGCTCTGTGTGCGGTGGCTGCCACTACCATTGCTCGTAGGGTTACTGACTGGGAGGGTTTCCGTCAGTATGATATCGGTATGAGGCGAGGATCTGATGTCTGCGGCCTGTGATGTGTTATGGCAGGAAGGCGCCATGTTCCCCCGCTGAGAGCGAAACATCTCCGGGATGTTTCCCTGCGATTGTCCGGCTGAATGTCCCCTCGGGGAGCGGGAGCAGGATGCCGAGGATGTGCGGGAGGCTGTGCCCATCTCTGGGGTCGGTGAGGAAGCGATAGTACCTGCCAAAGCAATGCTTCGTGTCCTGAGGCGCCGGAGCTCACAGATTACACGTCCGCCATCGGGCTCCGCCAAGCCACGCCCCCTGTATTTCTTCCTTTATGTGAAATGCCTGGTGTTCCTGCCAGCCCCTCTAGTTTTCTATTAAAAACTGAGCACACTAAGCAGGAGAGAACAAAGTGGTTAGTTCTCTAGCTAATCTGGAAACTCAGTATGCTCTCCTCCAATGATCAAACTTGTTCTGAAACTCCCATGCTGCACAGCCATCCACTGGAAAGATCAGTGTACTTCTGTTTCTCCTCCCCAAACTGTTATGCAGCTGAGAACAGAGGGTATGTGATCACTTATAAAAAAGGTGTTTAGCATTTTTTTTTACAACTATACAATTTTGCATTTCATTTTTATTTTAACCTGAATGGGTTGATTTACAAGGTGATTGTTTACAATCACTTTAAGGTTACTTAACCAGTTCTAGTCTTCATGTCAGTCGGGTATAAGTATGGATAGCCTTATTCCAAAATTTAGTAAATTCATTATTTTCCTCAAAATTCTACAAACAATACCACATATTGACAACATGAAAGAAGTTTGTTTGAAATCCTTGCAAATATATGAAAAATAAAAAAGGAAAAATTCCCATGTATAGAAGTATTCACAGCCATTGCCATGACACTCAAAATAGAGCTCAGGGGGGGACGTGGCTACCGCGCAACTGAATGGCAGCGTGACCTCTCAGCTCTGCTCCAGCCTAGGGAACCTACTGTTTTCGCAGCAACAACGCTACCCAAGAATCGCCCAGAACATGCCTAAAAGCACCACTGAGGCCACGGGATAACCTGCAAACAGAAAGGAGCAGCACAGCTGAAGAAATTACAAGATTTCTTCCCGCCGAGAGACCGCGACCCCTTCCAAGATGGCGCCAGCGCCAGGAGCAGCTCTCCTTCCTCCACAGGCAGCTCGCAGTTAGTGGCATCTAGCCCAATGCTCCAGACAAGCCCTGCTTGTAACACCCAGGAGGCCTCAACTCCCATCTCCCGCAGCCCTGGTAAATCCAAGCCACGATTGGAAGATGACACTCAGCAGAGGAGCACAAACCAGGACAGCATGGAGGACACACGGGAGCTGGTGGATCTGTTCACAGCATTCCCAACTACGGGTAAGCCTGTTTCTGATACTACCCTCAAGGACATGCTAGTCTCCCTCCACAGTTCCATGCATACTGATATGATGCAATGTGTCACTAATTTCAAATCTGAGCTGGGTGCAATGGGAGGAAGTGTAACTCACATAGAAAACAAAATGGGGGACTTTGCTGCATCTCATAATACATTAATTGATGCCCATAATGAATATGATGAAGAGATAGCATGGCTCAGGTCCAAGGTCGCTGACCTTGAAGATAGGTCAAGATGTAATAACGTTAAGATCAGTCCCAGAAACCGTTCTCCCTGCACAACTCCAACAATATGCTCTTGACCTAATTAAGACATTCCTGCCCTCCCCTACGGATTCGGAATTGCATGTGGATAGTATCCATAGGCTGCCAAAACCGTCACACCTGCCCGACAACATCCCAAGAGATGTCCTGATGAAGGTACACTTTTACCAAACAAAAGAGCAACTCATGACCGCTTTTCACAAAAGCCAGCAACCTCCAGAAAGATTTGCGCACATTCAACTATTCGCAGACCTTTCTCAATACACAATGCAAAAGCGTAAATCACTGTTACCGGTAACTAAAGCCTTACGCAACCATAACATACCGTACCACTGGGGCTACCCGGTCAAGCTCACGATCATGCATGAAGGCTTCACAACTGTTGTCTCTGATGTGGAAAAAGGGCTAGAACTGCTTAGGTCTTTGGACATTCTACCTGCTCAACCACTTACAGGTTCCTCCCCTTCCACAAACCTAGATGACCGATACAAGTGGAAAACGGTGTCAAGAAAGAAGAAAAACAAACAACACAACCCGAAAGCATCTAAATACAAAAGATATCTATCTAACATGGTTCCTAACCCTGGAGTATTCAGTTGTGTACTGTTTTACCCCTCTGAGTAGGGATGAGCCGAACACCCCCCTGTTCGGTTCGCACCAGAACCTGCGAACAGACCTAAACTTCGTGTGAACTTTAGAACCCTATTAAAGTCTATGGGACTCGAACGTTCACAATCTAAAGTGCTCATTTTAAAGGGTAATATGCAGGTTACTGTCCTAAAAAGTGTTTGGGGACCTGGGTCCTGCCCCAGGGGACATGGATCAATGCAAAAAAAAGTTTTAAAAACGGCCGTTTTTTCAGGAGCAGTGATTTTAATAATGATTAAAGTGAAACAATAAAAGTGTAATATTCCTTTAAATTTCGTAGCTGGGGGGTATCTATAGTATGCCTGTGAAGGGGCGCATGTTTCTGGTGCTTAGAACTGTCCCTGCACAAAGTGTCATTTGTGCAGGAAAAAAAGTCTTTTAAATCACTTGCGGCTATTGTCGGGTCCCGTAATACAGAGAACACTCAATGAGTGTTCTCTGCATTAGCCGACAATTCATTCATTCATTGATGAAAAAAAAAAAAAAAGCGTGGGGGTTCCCCTAAATTCAATTACCAGGCCCTTCAGGTCTGACATGGATATTAAGGGGAACCCCGTGTCAAATTTTTAAAAAAAATTGACGTGGGGGTCCCCTCAAATATCCATACCAGACCCTTCAGGTCTGATATGGATATTAAGGGGAACCCCGCATCAAATTAAAAAAAAAAATTGACGTGGGGGTCCCCCTAAAAATCCATATCAGACCCTTTATCCGAGCACGCAACCTGGCAGGCCGCAGGAAAAGAGGGGGGGGACGAGAGAGCGGCTCCCCCTCTCTCCTGAACCGTACCAGGCCACATACCCTCAACATTGGGAGGATGCTTTGGGGGTCTGTGACCCCTCAAAGCACCTTGTCCCCATGTTGATAAGGACAAGGGCCTCATCCTCACAACCCTGGCCATTGGTTGTGAGGGTTTGCGGGCGGGGGGCTTATCAGAATCTGGAAGCCCCCTTTAACAAGGGGACCCCCAGATCCCGCCCCCCCCCCTGTTTGAAATGGTAAGGGGGTACAAAAGTACCCCTACCATTTCACAAAGAAAGTGTCAAAATGGTTAAATAAGACAAACACACTTTTGAAAAATTCCTTTATTAAAAATGAAAAAAATAAAAAAAAGATTCCAGCGGTGCTAATCCACTCTTGCTATCCAGCGACGGGTCTCCGGGGTCCAGTGATGGATGATCATATCCAGCGACGGGGGATCTCTCAGTCCAGCGCTGTCCATACATCCTTCTTCTGTCTCCACTCCGGAGACACTGCAGAGAGCCCAGCGCTGACGTTTCTTATCTTAGGAGGGCGGGGCCACCCGTCACCTGACCCCGCCCCCTCTGACGCTGGTGAAGGGAGCCAGGGGTTCCCCAGTGACGTGTGGGTGACCCCGCCCCCTCTGATGTAACGCAGGTTTCCGTTACAAGAGTGGATTAGCACCGCTGGAATCTTTTTTTTATTTTTTTCATTTTTAATAAAGGAATTTTTCAAAAGTGTGTTTGTCTTATTTAACCATTTTGACACTTTCTTTGTGAAATGGTAGGGGTACTTTTGTACCCCCTTACCATTTCAAACAGGGGGGGCGGGATCTGGGGGTCCCCTTGTTAAAGGGGGCTTCCAGATTCTGATAAGCCCCCCACCCGCAGACCCTCACAACCAACGGCCAGGGTTGTGAGGATGAGGCCCTTGTCCTTATCAACATGGGCACAAGGTGCTTTGAGGGGTCACAGACCCCCAAAGCATCCTCCCAATGTTGAGGGTATGTGGCCTGGTACGGTTCAGGAGGGAGGGGGGCCGCTCTCTCGTCCCCCCCTCTTTTCCTGCGGCCTGCCAGGTTGCGTGCTCGGATAAAGGGTCTGATATGGATTTTTAGGGGGACCCCCACGTCAATTTATTTTTTAATTTGACACGGGGTTCCCCTTAATATCCATGTCAGACCTGAAGGACCTGGTAATTGAATTTAGGGGAACCCCCAAGCTTTTTTTTTTTTTTTTTTTTTAATCAATGAATGAATGAATTGTCGGCTAATACAGAGAACACTCATTGAGTGTTCTCTGTATTAAGGAGACCCGACAATTTAGCCGCAAGTGATTTTAAAAGACTTTTTTTCCTGCACAAATGACACTTTGTGCAGGGACAGTTCTAAGCACCAGAAACATGCGCCCCTTCACAGGCATACTATAGATACCCCCCAGCTACGAAATTTAAAGGAATATTACACTTTTATTGTTTCACTTTAATCATTATTAAAATCACTGCTCCTGAAAAAACTGCCGTTTTTAAAACTTTTTTTTGCATTGATCCATGTCCCCTGGGGCAGGACCCGGGTCCCCAAACACTTTTTAGGACAGTAACCTGCATATTACCCTTTAAAATGAGCACTTTAGATTTCTCCCATAGACTTGTATAGGGTGTTCCGGCTTTTCGAATTTGCTGCAAACAGCCCAAATTGTTCACTGTTCGCTGAACAGGCGAACAGGCAATGTTCGAGTCGAACATGAGTTCGACTCGAACTCGAAGCTCATCCCTACCTCTGAGTTATGGGAAGCTGCTCTGCACTCAAGTTCAAATTCGTATATGACTTTCTATTACGATATTTGTTTTTTTACAGTTTACCCTTAATTCTCTTTCCCATTCCACCCATATCAACTTATTGGTCTGATCTCCACCTGGGTTCCACCACCGACATAGCACTGGAAGCTAATAATTTACATTGGCTCAACTCTCGATGACACCACCTGACTGTCACCTTCTAACACCTTACACAAATGGCTTTCAAAATAATCTCATTTAATGTGAATAGTCTCAATCATCCAACCAAGAGGTCAACGGTGTGGAAGGAAGCACTTAAACTGCAAGCGGATGTATTATGCTTACAAGAAACTCATTTTGCATCTGATAACACCCCAAATTTCCACCACAGGAGCTTTCCCCCTATTTCTTCTGCCTCAGCTCCCTCTAAACATAAAGTCCTCATGGCTGTCAGAGACTCTTAAGGCTTGTAAGCTGACTCTGTGGCTTTTAAGCTGATAGAAACTCGTATTGACCCTGAAGGTAGATACCTCATACTAATTGGAGAAATCAACAACAAACCTTTTACTATTGCTAACCTACATGCTCCCAATTCCCAAGAAGACTTTATAATAAAATCTTCAGAGTTAACAAAGGATCACTAGTAATCTGTGGGGATCACAATGTTATGGTTGACCATACCATGGATACCACCTCCAAGGCTAAAAGACCTCCTCTTTAACTCCAACCTCTGATACATTCAGCTGACATCTACGACGTCTGGAGGTGCCAACATGCAGATGAAAAAGATTATAACTACCACTCTACCAGGCACAATTCCTACTCAAGGATTGATGTGTCCTCCTCCACCATACACGACAACACCTGGTCCGACCACGCCCCTGTTTCTGTCACTGTGGTGGAGGGGCACACTCCGAGTCCTGCCTGCATCTGGAGAGCCAACTCTCGAGATTTTCAAAACTCCTTGCATTTTAGCAATTTAGAAAAATTCATTGAAGTTAACACTAATTCTGTAACTGATCCAAATAGGCTTTGGTGTGCCCATAAGGCTTTTATAAGAGGACTAATCCTCCAAATATGTGCGAGGGAGAAGAGGCGGAGGACGCAAAAGCTGGACCTAATTATGAAAGAAATTAAAACACTAGAGACACTTAACAAGAACAACTCTAACTCACAAACAGCCCAAAAACTAGCACAACTGCGCTCTGATCTCAGACTCCTACTCATAGAACAATACGACAAACATGTACAAACTTTAAAATTATCCCACTACTCCTCGGGTAACCGAGCAGGCAAATTCTTAGCACAAAGGCTTAAAATCGCCTACCTGCTACATTCTACAGGTAATTACAAAATATTTAATCCTAAAGAAATAGCAAACTCTATTGCCAATTATTACTCTTCTTTGTACAACTTAGCCAAAGATACTGACATCCCACAACCAACTGAGCAGAGTATACAATCCTTCTTAGCAAATATCCCCTCTCTCTCACAAACACAACTTGAGTCCCTCAATATCGGAGACTGAGATCAGGAAAGCAATACATACTCTCCCTATGGGCAAATCACCAGGTCCTGATGGACTACCTAACGACTATTACAAAATATTCCAATCTAACCTAGCTCCAACCTTACAAAAGGTATGCTCAGCTGTGGTGTCCTCTGCTTCGTTCCCCTCCCCCCCCTGAAATGTTGAAGGCTTTTGTGGTGACTATCCCAAAGCCAGGTAAGAAACCCACAACCTCTTCCAATTTTAGACTGATATCTTTGCTCAATACAGACGTCAAATTATGTGCAAAAATTATAGGTCATAGGTTGCTCCCAATTCTGCCCTCCCTCATAAAACCTGACCAATCCGGCTTCACGCCAGGGAGACAGTCCTCCGACGCAACAAGGAGAGTTCTTAATATTATGCAATATGCACGGTCCTGTCGGATGCCTTCTCTGCTCCTCTCTTTGGATGCAGAGAAGGAATTCAACAGGATACATTGGTGTTACATGAGACACACTCTACAAAAGTTTGGTTTTGCTGGACTCATCCTGTCTGCCATTCTGGCATTATATTTATCTCCCTGCGCACAAGTCTTCACATCCAGCATACTCTCAGATACTTTCACCATATCTAATGGTACCAGACAGGGATGCCCCCTTTCCCCTTCAACTTTTAATCTTCTAATAGAGCCTCTAGCGGGGAGAATTAGATCCCATCCCAACATCTCGGGATTCCACATACAGGGACAATCTCACGATATAAATTTATTTGCAGATGATATTATTCTTTTCTTGACATCACCAAAAAGTTTATTACAACACGCACATGACACCCTTAACGAATTCAGGGAAATCTCTTTTTAGAAAGTTAACTTTATGAAATCAACTATTTTAGAAATGGGCATTTCACCCCCAGTAAGGTCTTACCTGCAAAAAACTTTTCCCTATACTTGAAGTAGTACTAGCATTACATATCTAGGTATAAAACTGACAAAGAACCTCCAAAACCTAGCAGAGGCTAACTATGTATCCCTAATCGACAAGCTCTCCAAAGAAACCAACAGGCTATCCAACACTGAACTCACATGGACAGGTCGCCTAGCCTCATTCAAAATGTTGCTCTTACCTCAAATTTTATATGTTTTCAAAACTTTAACAGCACCAATACATAAAACACATATTAAGACTTTAAATTCTCTAATGTCTAAGTATATTTGGAAATCCAAGAGACCAATATGCTCAAAAACCCTTTTAGTTAAACATAGATTAGCGGGTGGTATGGGGTTAGTTGACATTATGGACTACTTGCATGCAACTAGTCTTACGCAACTCACACGATGGTTTGGTCCCTCCCCTGACTCCCTATGGTATAACATAGAACAAGCCCTAAGCCCCATTAAAAATCTGAAAGAACTGCTTCTCTTAGATGTGTGGAGGCCGCTTCCTTTACGAGATCAACCCCTTTCCATCCAGGCCTCATTGTTAGCTTGGAGGGAACTGGTCAAGATCCCAACCCCAACTTCTGATCTAATACATGTCTCAATTCCTTTAACAACTCTGTCCCACGCTATCCCAGGCCTCACTGTCACAGACTGGTACAATAGAGGGGATCAAAACAATAGATGATCTATATCTAGATGATATCTTATCCTTTGCTTCCCTCAAAAAATGATTCAATCTCCCACCCACTGACCATTACAAATATATTCAAATAATTCATTTCCTAAGGTCAATTAGGTCACATCATATATTCCTCCCAAAAGAAGTGTGGCGATTCTTCAATACAAATCCTACCCCTCCTAAAGGTATTTCATTGTTCTACAATCTATTTCAACACAAACTGGTCTTCATAAAATCACACCCTTATAAGAAATGGGAATCTGACCTAGGTACTAGCTTTCCAAACAAACGATGGCAATATTCACTTTGATTAATTTATTAAGCTTCTAAATGCATAAACCACTGGAACCTCTCCCAAAAGATAGCTCTTAGATGGTATCTCACACCTTATAGGCTATGCAAATTTGGGAAACAGGACTCCCAGCTGTGCTGGAGAAAACAGTTAACTTGCTCCACATGTTCTGGGCCTGCAAACATTTAACTATTTACTGGAATTCTATCTTCCGCTCCATTTCAACCATTACTGGGATTCTGACTAGACCAAACCCGAGCCTGGCGATACTGAATTTGGGTATTGAAGCCTTTCCTGTTGAATTTAGAACAGTGTTCACTCACATCCTCCTAGTTGCCAGAACTTTGATATTACAACACTGGAAAGCAGACAAGGCTCCAAATGTCTCTAAGGTTTTCGTGAATACCCAAGTCCACTATGCCTATGAATTCTTATTAGCTGGAAGAAATGGCAACACAAGACAGTTTGAAAAACACTGGAAAATATGGACAACATGATTTAATGGTGTTTAATGATGTACACGTTTCTATGTCAATGCCTCTTTCTCTAGATACGTTATGTCTATACAAAGATCGAACCATAGACCTGTCTATCCCCCCCCCCCCTCTTTCCTCTTCCCTCTTCCCCCTTCCTATACTGCTATACTGTTAACATTTTCTAGCTTTCAACCCCCATGGGGTTTGTTCATCAGTATTGCTTGGTTAACTAACATCAATGGATAAACAAAATATCTACATCTCATGATTAATCACAGTTTATTTTGTAATGAGTATACCTAAGTTATGATACATTGTACTGAAGGAATGCTGTTTCTTTTCTGTAACTTATAAAACCCAATAAAAACGATTTAAACAAAAAATAGAGCTCAGGTGCATCCTGTTTTCACTGATCAACCTTGAGATGTTTCTACAACTTGATTGGAGTTCACCTGTGGTAAATTCAGTTGATTAGATATGATTGTATTGAGGCGCAGATCTGGGGAAGGGTACAGAAACATTTCTGTAGCATTGCCGGTCCTAATAAGCAAAGCAGCCTCCATCATTTGTAAATGGAAGAAGTTTGGAATCACCAGGAATCTTCCTAGAGTGGGCCGCCCAGCCAAACTGAGCAATCGGGGGGAGAAGGGCCTTAGTCAGGGAGGTGACCAAGAACCCGATGGTCACTCTGACAGAGCTCCAGCATTTCTCTGTATAGAGAGGAGAACCTTCCAGAAGAACAACCATCTCTGTAGCACTCCACCAATAAGGCCTGTATGGTAGAGTGGCCAGATGGTAGACACTCCTCAGTAAAAGGCACATGACAGCCCGCCATGAGTTTGCTAAAAGGCACCTGAAGGACTCTCAGACCATGAGAAACAAAATTCTCTGGTCTGCTGAAACAAAGATTGAATGCTTTGGCCTGAATGGCAAACATCATGTCTGGAGGAAACCAGCCACTGCTCATCACCTACCCAATACCATCCCTACAGTGAAGCATGGTGGTGGCAACATCATGCTGTGGGAATGTTTTTCAGTGGCAGGAACTGGGAGACTAGTCTGGATTGAGGGAAAGATCAATACAGCAATATACAGAGACATCCTTGCTGAAAATCTGCTCCAGAACGCTCTGGTCCTCAGCCTGGGGGAAAGGATCACCATCCAACAGGACAACAACCCTAAGCACACAGCCAAGATAACAAAGGAGTGGCTATGGGACAGCTCTGTGCATGTTCTTGATTGGCCCAGCCAGAGGCCAGAGTTGAACCCAATTGAACATCTCTGAAGAGATCTGAAAATGGCTGTGCACCGACGCTCTCTATCCAATCTGATGGAGCTTGAGAGGTTCTGCAAAGAAGAATGTCAGAAATAGGGATGAGCCGAACACCCCCCCCCCCCCCCCGGTTCAGTTCGCACCAGAACTTTCGAACGGACCCCAAATTCGTATGAACGTTAGAACCCCATTGAAGTCTATGGGACTCGAACGTTCGAAATTAAAAGTGCTAATTTTAACGGCTAATATGCAAGATACTGTTCTAAAAAGGGTTTGGGGACCTGGCTCCTGCCCCAGGGGACATGGGTCAATGCCTAAAATGTTTTTAAAAATGGCCGTTTTGGCGGGAGCACTGATTTTAATGACGATTAAAGTGAAAAAAAAAGTGAAATATTCCTTTAAATATGGTGCCTGGGGGGGGGGGGGGGTGTCTGTAGTATGCCTGTGAAGTGCCACGTGTTTCCCGTGTTTAGAACAGTCCCTGCACAAAATGACATTAAACGGAAATAACACCATTTAAAACTGCTCGCGGTTTTAATGTTATATCTGGTTCCTGCAATATGGTTGAAAATCATTGAGAAAAATGGCATGGGTAGCCCTCCCTGCCCATTACCAGCCTATTTGGCTCTTGTACGCATATTAAGGGGAACCCTGTACCCATATTAAAAAAAAGGAAATGTGTGTGGCCCCCAGGCCCTATATACTCAGAACAGCAGTATACAGGCGGTGCAAACAAGACAGGGACTGTGTAGGTTTGTTGTGTTAAGTTGAATCTGTTTGTAATTTTCAACTGGTACATTTTTAAAGTGTAGCTCCAGTCCAAAAAAATATTTTTAAGCTTTTTGGAAAACATAGGGAAGGGTTATCACCCCTTTATAATTTGTTTTGTCGTCCATCTTTTTTCATCTCACTTGCTGTTTTCTCCTTCCGTTTGCAAGTAGGAGATGTTTGTAAGTTGGATGTTTGAAAGTAGGGG
This sequence comes from Lithobates pipiens, assembly GCF_037356315.1. Lineage (NCBI taxonomy): Eukaryota > Metazoa > Chordata > Amphibia > Anura > Ranidae > Lithobates > Lithobates pipiens. The sequence continues at coordinate 186,726,837 of NW_027507785.1, read as the reverse complement.
CCTGCCCTATATGCTCTGCAGAAATGGCGGAACAAGGTGTTGGTTTTGCCACAACATTGTAAGCCCTCAAAGTGACTCTTGGTGGGCGCTGGAGCGCCCTGCTGTGAACGATTATATCAAGAATTGTAATTACATGCCATTGTTGAACAGTGGTAGAAAAATTTACCTTTGGTGGTTGTGGTGCTGGTGCCACAACACTATAAGTCCTCACAGTTACTCTGGGTGGGCACAGGAACGGGCCCTCCTGTGAAATATTATATCAAGAATTGTAATTACTAGTCCCTGTTAAACAGGGGCAGAAAAATTGGGCCTTAGGCACTGGTGCTGGTGCCACCACACTGCAACCTCTTCCATATACTCTAGTTTTATTGCAGGAATTAGCCCTGCTGCAAAGCATTGCATCAAAAATTGTAATTAAACGCCCCTGTTAAATAGGGGCAGAAAAATTGGGCCTTAGGCACTGGTGCTGGTGCCACCACACTGCAACCTCTTCCATATACTCTAGTTTTATTGCAGGAATTAGCCCTGCTGCAAAGCATTGCATCAAAAATTGTAATTAAACGCCCCTGTTAAACAGGGGCAGAAAAATGTGGCCTTAGGCACTGGTGCTGGTGCCACCACACTGCAACCTCTCCCATATACTCTAGTTTTATTGCAGGAATTAGCCCTGCTGCAAAGCATTGCATCAAAAATTGTAATTAAACGCCCCTGTTAAACAGGGGCAGAACAATTGGGCCTTAGGCACTGGTGCTGGTGCCACCACACTGCAACCTCTTCCATATACTCTAGTTTTATTGCAGGAATTAGCCCTGCTGCAAAGCATTGCATCAAAAATTGTAATTAAACGCCCCTGTTAAACAGGGGCAGAAAAATTGGGCTGATGGCATCACCCAGAGCCAGAAATGTTCTTCCAACATATCAGCGGAGGAGGAAGAGGATAGACAATCAACATAACAGGACAGTCACTCAGCATAGGCAGTCTTGAAGGGATGTGACATTTAAAAAAAAATTATTCGGTTACATCAGCTTCAGGTGCTTGGTAGCTGTGGGTGATCCAAGACTGATTCATCTTGATGAAGGTCAGTCGATCAACTGATTCGGTGGACAGACACACCCTGTGATCGGTAACAAAGCCACCAGCAGCACTGAAGGTGCGTTCCGAAAGAATGCTGGATGCAGGACAGGCCAGTAGCTCAATTGCATACTGTGCAAGCTCTGGCCAGTGATCCATCCTCAAGACCCAGTAAGCCAGAGGATTTTCGGTGGGAAAGGTGTCCAAGTCTGACCTTGCCCCTACGTATTCCTGCACCATGTAAATCAGACGCTGGCGATGGTTGCTGGAACCGATCATACCTTGGGGCTGCGGACTAAAAAATTGTCTGAAAGCATCAGTCAGACGGCCACCTTCTCCACCGCTCCTTCTGACCGATACCTCAGCAACACGTTGTCCAGGACCAGGAGTTTGTAACCTCCCAGTCTCTGGGAACGCGTTGCACAGACCTTTCTGCAATGCCTCCCGGAGATGTCTCATCCTCTGCTCCCTCTGCGATGGCAAGATAAGGTCGGCAACCTTACCCTTGTACCGTGGATCAAGGAGAGTGGCCAGCCAGTAATGGTCCCTCTCCTTGATCCGAAGAATACGAGGATCCTTCCGCAGGCTTTGCAGGATCAGGGAGGCCATGCAGCGTAGGTTAGCTGAGGCATTCGGTCCGGAGTCCTCTGGGTCACTAAGGGCAACATGATCCGCAGCTACCTCCTCCCAGCCACGTACAAGTCCACGTGTTTCTTTGGACTGTAAATCATCCCTACAAGACTGCTGCTGCTGATGCTGAGTGCCAGCCTCCACCTCCATGCTGACACAATCATCCTCCTCCTCCTCTTCCTGTGTGATGGGTGGCACAGCAGGAACACTGTCTGGATAAAGGGGGCCTTGAGAGGCAAGGAAGTCCTCCTCTTCCTGCCTCTGTTCTGCCTCAAGTGCCCTGTCCATTATTCCACGCAACGTATGCTCCAAGAGGTGGACAAGAGGTACAGTGTCACTGATGCATGCACTGTCACTGCTCACCATCCTTGTGGCCTCCTCAAACGGTGACAGGACAGTGCATGCATCCCTGATCATGCCCCACTGGCGTGGTGAGAAAAAACCAAGCTCCCCTGACCCTGTCCTGGTGCCGTAGTCGCACAGGTACTCATTGATGGCCCTCTGCTGCGTGTGCAGCCGCTGCAGCATGGCCAACGTTGAGTTCCACCTGGTGGGCATGTCACATATAAGGCGGTTCTTGGGCAGGTTCAACTCCTTTTGGAGCTCAGCCAGCCGAGCACAGGTATTTAATAATCGGAGGAAATGCACACAGACTTTCCTGGCCTGCTTCAGGACATCCTGTAAGCTGGGGTACCTGCCCAAGAACCGCTGCACCACCAGGTTAAGGACGTGAGCTACACAGGGCACATGGGTCAGTTGTCCCTGTCGGAGGGCGGAGAGGAGGTTGGTGCCATTGTCACAAACCACCATTCCTGGCTTAAGCTGGCGTGGCGTCAACCACCTCTCGGCCTGCCCCTGCAGAGCTGACAAAACATCCGCCCCAGTGTGGCTCCTGTCCCCCAAACAAACCAGCGCAAGCACGGCATGGCATCGTTTTGCCTGCGTACTTGCGTAGCCCCTGGAACGCCTACGGAGCACCGCTGGTTCTGCGGACAGAGCACTGGAAGAGGCCATGGAGAAAGAAGAAGAGGAGGGGGGTGGAGGAGAGAGGTGTGTCACGACCAATAGTAGCATTTTGGAGGCGTGGTGGCGGAACAACCTCCAACACTACTGCATCTTGTCCTGCATCCTTCCCAGCTGCCAGAAGAGTGACCCAATGGGCCGTGAAAGACAGGTAACGTCCCTGTCCATGCCTGCTGGACCATGAGTCAGCGGTAATATGCACCTTACCGCTGACCGCCCTGTCCAGCGAGGCAAGGACATTGCCTTCCACATGCCGGTAGAGAGCCAGAATTGCCTTCCGTGAGAAAAAGTGGCGTTTGGGGACCTGCCACTGAGGAACCGCACATTGTACAAACTCACAGAAGGAGGCCGAGTCTACCAACTGAAAAGGCAGCAGTTGAAGTGCTAGCAATTTAGCCAAGCTAGCATTCAACAGCTGGGCATGTGGATGGCTGGGAGGGAACTTCTTTTGCCGGTCCAGCAGCTGGGGCAGGGACATTTGCCTGCTATAATCAGACGTGGGTGTACTGCTAGCAGAGTGCCCGGAAGCACTTGGCTGTGACACACCTAATTCTATACCTTCATTCCTCTCAGAGCAGGTTTCAGAGAGGACTGAAGGTCTAGTGGGGATGGAGATGCCAGCTGTTGAGGAGCAAGGAGAGGTCCGCTTTGTTCTTTGGTGTGGGTCTTTGAGGTACGCTTGCCAACGAGCTGCATGGCAGGTCAACATATGTCTGGTCAAGCATGTGGTGCCCAAGCGGCTGATGTTTTGGCCACGTGAGATACGCTTGAGACATATGTTGCAAATAGCAGCGGTGCGATCTGATCCACTCATCTCAAAAAAGGCCCACACCAAAGAACTTTTAGAATAACGCGCAGAGGCAGCGCCCTGCACAGGCGGAGCTCTGCGGTGTGATTCAGTCGGTGTGCTCCCCTAAGCTGGCCCCCGGAGGGCATCCTGCCTCGTTGGACATGTGCCTCCTCCTCCTCCTCTCTCCTACCAGGCACCCATGTGGAGTCAGTGCCCTCATCATCCCCTTCCCTCTTCATCACTGTAGCAAACCTGGCAGTATGCTGCAGCTTGTGGAACATGACTGCCAGATTGCTGTCCTTCTTGAGCATCCCCTCTCTCTGCGCTCACGCTACTGCCTTCCTCTAGCTGAGTGTCATCATCAGAGCCTACAAAACACTGGGCATGCTCCTGGAGCATGTACCCAACACTGTGCTCAAACAGTTCAGGAGACTCCTCAGGAGGACGTGGTGGGTCTAGGGAAGGAGTCACTGATGATGACATTGAGAGGAGGGAAGACGATGCGTTGGCAGCTGCTTTGCTAGTACCCTGAGACTGGGTGAGAGAGTACGAGGAGGATGAAGAGGGCTTGGTCATCCACTCTACCAAGTTGTTGGCATGTTGCGGTTCAACATGTCCAGCTGCCGAAAAGAAGGACAAGCGTGTCCCATGGCCACGTGCTGATGACAATGCACCGCGTCCACGACCAGCACTGCTGTCTCTAGACACAGAGCCTGCTTGCCCTCTTTTATCGGCTCGCGCCTGTCTGCCTCTCCTTGCTGGCCTTCCAGACATGGTAATGGCCTGAAGGGAGTTGGGTAAAACAGCAGTTGGGTAGTGTATATTGTGCTGGAGGCACACAACACCCACTAACTCCTGCAGATGCCTTTATTATAGAACACCAGAGATAAAGGGGTATATTGTAATGGAGTCACACAACACCCACTAAGCCCTGCAGATGGCTCTATTAGAGAACAGCAATAAACTGTAGATACAGGTGTATATTGTGCTGGAGTCACACAACACCCACTAACTCCTGCAGATGCCTTTATTATAGAACACCAGAGATAAAGGGGTATATACAGATGTATAATGTGCTGTGCTGGAGGCACACACAACTTCCAATAACTCCTGCAGATGGCAAGTGGGCTCAAATAGAGAAGAGCTATGTAGGTGGATATAGCGGTGTGTACTGGGTACAGAGCACGCAGACAGCACGCACAAGCTCCTAACACTACTGACTGCAAGCTCTATTATAAAAGATAGATCACTAGCTATATAGGTGAGGTGAATATAGCAGTGTATACTGCAGTCAGGGCACACAGACAACAACCACTACAGAAGAGCAAGATCGAAAATCGGCCGATAACGATCGATCGGTGTGTACTGTGTTGAAGGTACACAGAACACCCACTAACTGGTTCAGACGCCAACACACTACACTAGGCCGCCGCGCTGGCGGCCTTTTATAGTGTTGGGCGTGTACTACACAGCCTGAGCTATGATTGGCCACAGGCATCCTGCCTGTGGCCAATCATGGCTCTCCTCGCTGCTGGCGCTGTGATTGGCCAAGCATGCGGGGTCACAGTGCATGCTTGGCCAATCATGAGCCAGCAATGCACTGCGATGACGCAGTGCATTGTGGGCCGTGAGCGCCACACGAATTTGGCGCGGACGGCCCATAACGTTCGGAATTCGCTGAACGGGCGAACAGCCGATGTTCGAGTCGAATGTATGTTCGACTCGAACACGAAGCTCATCCCTAGTCAGAAACTGACCAAAATAGGTGTGTCAAGCTTGTACCATCATACTCAATATAACTTAAAGCTGTAATTGGTGCCAAAAGTGCTTCAACAAAGTATTGAGCAAAGGCTGTGGATACCTATAGTATGTACATGTGATTCTTTTCGTTTTTCTATTTTTTATAATTTTGCAAAGGTTTCAAACAAACTTCCTTCACTGTGTCATTATGGTGTATTGTTTGTAGAATTTTGGAGACAATAATGAATTTAATTAATTTTGGCATAAGGCTGTAACATAAAAAAAATGTGGAAAAAATGAAGTTGCAAATAGTTTCTGAATGCACTGTATACAGTTAAGAAAACCTGAGGTGCCTGCAAAAACCGTCATTATCCTACAGTCCTGGCTGCTGGGCAATTCTGATCAATCAAAACTTCAGCATTTTCTTGATAACGTTGAAGCTTGTGTGTTTCATGAAATGAGATCTATTTTCTTTCATATATGTCTCACTGTTTTCTGATATCAACGAGAATCTTTGCATCACCAAGCTTTTTTTCTTTATAATGTATTGTTTATTTTTCCTCTGAGAACACTTGTTATCGAACTAGACCGCTGAGTGTACTCTCCTGAAACTTTCAACACAAAATTGAAATAAATGATGAGAGTCCTTCAGAGTACTAAAGCATGTGTTTATTTGGATTATTTGAACACATTTATCATTATATATACTGTATTGCAACACATCATTTTTCCTTTCAAATGATATTGTTACATGATAGAATCAAATGGCAACAGTTTTGAGCAATTTACATTTTATTAGGCCAGTCCTTAAGAAATACATGTACCACTTGATGTTCTGCCACACATGAAGTGGAATTTACAATACCATATTCCTAAAAATATATAGTGGCCAGCCCAGTGGACAGGTTCATTTCAAACTCTGTTGGCGGAATAAAATAAAAACCTTACTTTTCTGGTGATATGGCCTTTTAAATTTAAAATATCCATGCCTCCTGTTTCTATAACTTTATCATCACCTGCAGCAGATTCAGGTAGTTCTTAATAGTGTTGTGTTTAGAAAATGATGCTGTTAACGCACCAATTTAATCACTTCAATACAGGGCACTTATACACCTTCCTGCCCAGACCAATTTTCAGTACTGTCGCATTTTGAATGACAATTGCGCTCTCTTGCTACACTGTAACCAAACTAAATTTTTAATCATTTTGTTCTCACAAATAGAGCTTTCTTTTGGTGGTATTTGATCACCTCTGGGATTTTTATTTTCTGCTAAACAAATTAAAAAAAAAATGTTTTTTTTTTTGTTTCAGTTAAACAACTTTGTAAATAAGTAAGTATTCTCCTTCACTGATGGGCACAGATGGAGCTGCACTGATGGGCACTGATAATGCGGCACTGATGGGAAATTATGAGGTGGCACTGATGAGGTGGCATTGATGGGCACTAATATGCTGCATTGATGGGGCACTAATAGGCGGCACTGATGGGGCACTAATAGGCGGCACTGATGGGCACTGATATGCGGCACAGATGGCCACTGATAGGCGGCAAAGATGGGCACTGATAGGCCGCACGGATGGGCACGAATAGGCAACACGGATGGGCATGGATAGCCTGCATGAATGGGCACGGATAGGATAGAGTCTCCGTCAGAGACTCTTTACCTAGATCGAAATTGCGGTGTGTCAGACTGACACACTGCAACAATGATCACCGTGATGTGTGCCTCCGGGGGCGCGCAGCAGCTTAATATCCTGAAGACGTCATATGACATCTGGTCAGGAGCTTGAAACCACTTTGCCCCTGTCATTTTGCTATATGGTGGGTGGCAAGTGGTTAAAAAATAAATTCCTCCAGTGCCACTGCTACCCTTTCTCTGCAGGTGGTTGTTAAGGATGTAAGGATGCTGTCCACTTCACAGCCAGCAGCGATGCTACAGTGTGTGGAGCTTGATGGGGAAGCTAAGAGATTAGTTCCCCGTCAAATCCTCTCTCACCTTGTGATTGAAAGTAGGTAGTGGTTGGATTCTATAGCCAATAGCAGGCTGGCTATTGGTCAAGGATCCTTCCACTGCCTGTTGTCAATTACAGGGGGAGTAGCTGGTAGAACTGATAGATGTGTGACAGCTGTATTGGCAAGATGTGCCTCCACACAGGATTAAAAGCAGTACATAAATCTGTTACCTACATCAACATTATCATGTGGTGGTAGATCAGAATTCTAAAGAGTGTCATATGCCGCGTACACACGTAGCCGACTATCCGGCAGACTTAGTCTGGTGGACTTCCCGCCAGACTGTCCGTCCGACTTTCCGAACGGGCTACTTGCCCACACACGGCAGTTTTTCAGCGGACTAATACGGCATACTAAGTCCACCGTACTATCCGCCGTACTTTTGAAATGATCGGACTCGCCCACACATGCGGAGGAAAGTCCGCTCATTCCGAGCGCGTCTCCAGGTAGGCGGGGCCCGCGAAGGAGACGTCGCTGACCCCGCCACCTGGTATGAACTTAAAGGGGAACCCCAACGCCGAAAAAAATCGGCGTGGGGGTCCCCCCAGGTCCACATCAGACCCTTTTCCGAGCACGCTACACGGTCAGCCAGAAAAGGGGGGGACGAGCGAGCGCCCCCCCCCCCCCCCGAGCCGTACCAGGTGGCGGGGTCAGCGACGTCTCCTTCTGGAGACCTGCTCAAAATGAGCGGACTTTTCTCCGGGGGGGGGGGGGGGGAGTCCAGGTGGGAAAAGTCCGTTCATTTCAACTGGAATAGGACTGTAATCGGATTGGAAGATTGGAGTGCAAAACTACTTTCCAAGTCCGCCGTACTTTCGGGTCAAAAAAGTACGCCGGAGGCTACACACGGGGGGATTGTCCGGCGGACTTGAGTTTTCCGGACTTTTCCACCCGCTTGTTTGATCGTGTGTACGCGGCAATAGACACCGTGTCCAAAATCTTTACCTAAAAAAAAAAAAAGACATAATACTTAGAAGTTAAAAGTTAGACAAGTAAAGTCTACATTAAGCCCAATCTGCTAAATGGTATTACAATCTGTTTAACTTGTATCTCTAGTTTAGAAGTAACTTCAAATGAGCAAATGCATGTGTGTTTGCAACATATTGTCTTGCAAGTGGCATGTTGATTAGTCTGTTTCTTAAAGAACATTCTTGATGAGAAATTCTAGCTATCAGCTTCTGTGTGGTCTCACGCACATATCAAAATCCACATGGACATTTATAATATATTATTGTACCAATATCTAATGAATACATACAGTGCATTGAAAAAGTATTCATACCCCTTGACATTTTCCACATTTTGTCATGTTACCACCATTTTATGTATGGATTTTATGTAATAGACTACCACAAAGTGGCACATGATTGTGAAGTGAAAGAAAAATGATAAATGGTTTTACATTTTTTTTTACAAACAATTATCTGAAACGTGTTGTGTGCATTTGTATTCAGCCAACACTTTGTAGAACCACCTTTTGCTGCAATTACAGCTGCAAGTCTTTTGGGGAAAGTCTCTATCAGCTTCGTACATCTAGAGAGTGACATTTTTGCCCATTCTTCTTTGCAAAATAGCTCAAACAGAGCATCTGTGAACAACAATTTTCAAGTCTTACCACAGATTCTCATTTGGATTTAGGTCTGGAATTTGATTGGGCCATGGGTTAGCACAAAGGGATTTTAATAAAATAACGAGACATAGAAACAGTTTATAATTTTCACAATATTTATTTATCTTGGCATTTAAATAAATGGCCAAGGTGTTATCCAAGAGGTTACCTGATAACTTACATTTAAATCAAATATGAGCCAACCTGACTAAAATTTTGTTAAGCAAATTTACACGGTGTCCATCCAGACAATGCTGAATGACTACCACCCCACTGAACAACACCATAACTTCTCATAAATAGGGAGGGTGGATGGGAGTTGCGGTCCAGTCCGACAGCTAGTGACTGACTGGCCTCAGTGCCTATTCTCTGCTCTCTCCCCACAGGCTATACACCCGCCCATTCTGTCCAATCCACTGCTTGATACCGTCGACTAATCCCATGGCTGTTGCTGCCCAGGGATACCGCTGCAACCAATGACAACTTGTGAATACAGAAAGCAGGGAGACAACTTCTGCAGACCCCCTTTGTGCTATTCCATGGTGGCCCTGCATATTGTTGTGACATTTCATGGGCTAGCACAAAGGGATTTCAATAAAATAATGAGACATAGAAACAGTTTATAATTTTCACAATATTTATTTATCTTGGCATTTAAATAAATGGCCACAGTGCTATCCAAGGGGTAACCTGATAATAACTTAAATTTAAATGAAATATGAGTCAACCTGGCTAAAAATTTGTTAAACAAAATTACACTGTGTCCACCCAGACAATGCTGGATGACTACTCCCCACCGGCTGAAGCCAGAAGAGAAGCTACTGGCTGAGGCCCCCCCCAACATCATGGCTGTCTCAGTCACATTTTGTAGGCCCATATTAAATATGTCTAGGCCAATTGTGGATACATGCACTAAATCATTGCGAAATAAACCCAGAGCAAAACCTTCTAATTCAGTGTGGCGAAATGATAATCCACCAGATGAAAACACAAAGTTATGAATGGTCCTATTGAGACGTTTCCTAATCCTATCCACATAGAATAAGCTACCGGAGGGAGACCAGATAGGCCTAGGAATCATCTCAGAGAATGCTAAAATATCAGATGGAAACAGAATCCTGATAGAATAAAGGTCCCTTTTTACTTCACAGAGCAGATCCCATGCTTTGACCTTCACTAGATTGTTAGCCCCGGCGTGGATGACTAAAATTTGAGGAGAGGGCCAGATGTTAGCCAAATAAATCAAATGGTCTCTCAGATTCCGCCACCTTAAACCCCTAATGCCTGACCAAAAAATTGAGAATTTATTAGAGTCCAGACCTAGAATGGAGGAGTAGGTCCTATTTCCTGCATGTTTAGCAGCCCAGAAAACATAAGAATGACCCACTATCCAGACTTTACATGTGAAAGGATTTGAAAAAGAGAAATCACAAAGTTAGAAGATCTGGGCGGACATATATCTTGTATCCAATGGCCTACCTTTTTCGAAACATCTACAGATAAACCCATAGAATCAGCTGTGGTAGCTGCCCCAATCTTAAAGGAATGAGATGAAAAGCAAAAATCTGAAAGATTCAGGCATTTCAAACAATACAATAAGCTATTACAGCTGAAAACTGGTACCTTGTTAAAGAGAAATGGGTCCTGGTGAATAAAAAGGAATCAGTAGAAGAAGGTCTGACTAAAAGATACTTGGAACATGTGAGATGGGGCATATTACAGGATTAGTGGAGCTGGCTAGAGAAATCCAATGGCCTCTACCTACATGCAGGGATTTGGACCTACAAAGGAAAAGGTTCAGGAACCCCTCACCTAAAGACACATGGCAAAAATGAAGAAAAGAGATAGAAATTTTATTCATGGCTGTAAACTCCCCAACCTTAGGGCTCAGGGCTCTCAATCCTCCGGGCTCCAAAAAAAGGCAATTACAAAGGCAGCTCTGAAGAGGAAAAGCTCAAACTCATCAAAACAAACCTCCTCCAAAACCCGGAGGAGGTCAATCAACAAATTAACCAAAATGGGGCGCCTATTATCACACGTAGGTCTGGACCTCCTAAGGCCTTTGAGCACTTAAATAACCTGAAAGAAATAAGTTAATGCAGGTAAACTTACCAATTTTACAAAAAAGGACACATCCGCTAACATCCTGCTTACTGATGCGGGACTGAGTTTGGCCTGAATCAACCTAGACACGAACGACAGAGAGACATATGTGGTCACATCCAAGGCATCCAGGCCCAACTCATGACAAAATGAATACCATCTGAACCAAGGACAGCGATAGTCTAGACAAGCCTTTCTTGATGCAGAGTTTTTTAGGTTAGACAGTATAAGTTACAAATTAAGCCGAAGAGGAAATCTGGACAAGGGGTGTGGCACTGATCCACCATCGGAAACCATTTCCCGAAACTTCTCGAACTGCAAATGAGATAAAGCGTCATGTTATTATGTATCCCTGCTATGTGCGTCACTTTTAACCAAATATTAAAACGCATGCAGTGTAATACTAGAAAACGCAGCAATTTAATAACTGGTTCAGACTTAGAGGATAAGTATTAAAGTATAGGGGAGAAGTATTAATGGCAAAGAAAACATCCCTGTTATCCATGTGCTCCAGAACTCTGACAGATTTGAGAATATGGACTCGTAAAACCCTTGGTAGCAAAAGCAAACCTCTGGGAAAATACCCTGGCCATAGGAATGACCCTGGTTGCAAAAGCAAAAAGACCCAATAAAGACTGGGCTTCTTTCAGTAACACCTTTCTTTTCAATAGAAAGATTGAGATCATTGACATATGCCAAAGAAACAGTTGTAATGACTCTAGACAAGCAGAGGAGCCCACAGGGCCAACAAATAAAAAATCATCCAAATAATGCAAAAAAAACCCGGAAGGATAAGATATTGACAAAATCCAGTGCAGAAATGTAGAAAAGGCTTCAAAATAAAAACATGACAAAGAAAAGCCCATGGGAATACATCTTTCGAAATAGAATTGACCTTGAAATTGAAAACCTAAGGAATTGAAACCTTGCGGGAGTACTGGCAGAAAACGAAATGCAGATTTGATGTCTACCCTAGCCAATAAGGCACCATGTCCGTGCTGCCTCAAAATAACAAGAGCCTCATCAAAGGAAAAATAGGACACTGGGGCTTCTACATCAGAAACGTCATCATTCAGTGAAGAGTTTGATGAATAGGAAAGATGATGTATCAATCAAAAACAGTCACTCTCGTTTTTAGGAACGATATCCAAGGGTAGAGAGCCTAAAATTTTGAAATGGTGGGAAATAAAAGGGACCAGCTATCCTACCTTCAGTATTTTCTTTGGAGACTTTATCTTGTACCACAGACAAATGGATATAAGCAGATTTTAAATTCCTTTCTATATTACAGCCCGACTCAGTAAAAGAATGAACCAGAAAACCATCCCTGAAACCATTAATTAGCAGAGTTGCCATCCTGCGATCTGGATAGCATTCTAACCAGGGAAGCATTCTTACTAGACTCACTGGGGTCAAGGCTTTTTCCACTAGCATCCCTGAGAAGTAATTGAAAAGAGTTTAAGGCAGATATACAAAAGCACCTGCTGGCAGAATGGTCCCCGTTATTGTGGGAGCACTCGTGCCTATACCTGCAGTTAGATAGGAACTTGCATTGTCTTTCACTGAAGGCAAAACAAAATCCCTTGTGAAATGTAATTTGTGGAGTAGACCCTATCCTCAGGGTGAATTGAGGTTTTGGAGGTAACATTAGATTTAACCATAAGCCTACATCCTTAGACCCCCCAATGTAAAGAGGGGTGAACTGCTAATTTCTGCCAAAAATTTTCGTGTACCAAGCGTAACCACTAAAATGACGAAAGGCTTCAGCAATGATATCTAAATGCTGGAATAAACGTTCTCCCATGACAGCCGCATAAATGCAAAAAGCCTATAACCAGTTCTGGAAGGTTTTGCTTCCATATAGTGAAAATTTCCCTTTACACCATAAAAATGTGCCCCTGTATCATCAGAATATTTATTATTAATGCTCCATGAACCAGGAACCTGTGCTTCTTCCAACTCTTTAACATTAGCATCAATAGATTGTGCTCCTTTAAATTGTGGAGTAAAACTCCATTATCCACCACTTCTTCCTGTAAAGCAGATTCACTCAAACCTTGCCACACAGAACCAATGTCTGCTATAAGACTCGGTTCACACTGGGGCAACTTGCCAGGCAACTTAGCCGCCTGACAAGTCACGCTCCATTCTGTACAATGGAACCGTTCTAATAGGAGTGACACAAGTCGCTCCGACTTAGAAAAAGGTTCCTGTACTACTTTTGGGGCGACTTCAGCCAACTTTCATTGACTTCTATACAGAAGTCATTTTGTAAGCCGCCACTGAAGTTATGTGCAGGTCGCCTGAGGCAGTCGCGCTGCAAGTCGTGCTGCCTCAGTGTGAACCGACCCTTAATCAGCAGAGTGAAAATTTCCCTTTGCACCATGAAAATGTGCCCCTGTATCATAAGAATCTTTATTAACAATGCTCCATGCACGAGTACCTGTGCTCCTTCCAACTCTTTAACATTAGTACCAATAGATTGTGCTCCTTTAAACTGCTGTAATACATTAGATAAAGATGTTACCATCAAGGACAGTTCAGAGACATTAGAATCAGAACAGGTGCCACCACCAATATTAAAGGGGAGTTCCAGACTTTTTATGTTTATTAAAAGTCAGCAGCTACAAAAAGTGTAGTGGCTGACTTTTAATAAATGCTTACCTGTTCCACGGTCCAGCCATGAGGCCGAACGGGGTGTTGCTCTTCTCCCCCTCCTCTCCACTGGCGCCTCCATTGCCACTCTGGGCACCCAGCCGTGACAGCTTTCGGCTTCACGGCTGGCCATGCATGGCACATGCGCAAGTCACGCTGCGCTCCCAGAGTGGACAGGCGATCTCCTGGGACCGTCACGTGTCTCAGGAGATCGCCTAGAGGGAGGAACCGCCTAAGGCGAAAGGAGGAGTCGCCATGGCAGTCCCTGGGTGGAAAGAGGAAGTGTGACAGGAATTCCCCCTCCTAATGAAGCCCCTAACCCCCCACCCCCAAAAAAATGACATGCCAAATTTGGCATGTAAGGGGGCGAGAAGTGCTTAAAGCGGAAGTTCCATTCTTGGGTGGAACTCCGCTTTAAATGCTGGATTCCCACTGCTGGCTGCCACAGGAGCAGGCTGAGAAGGTCTGCTCTGCCTCATGTGAGATGCACTCTTCCTTACAGAACTGCCAGCCCCCTCCCCGCCTCTTAGCTGAGGAGAAGCATTGGTCTTTAGGCATTTCTTTTTCCTGACAGGCTGCTTACGCGTCCCACTCCTGACCGCGGCAGTTTCCTCTTCTTCATTAGGGGTTGTAATGGCTGCCCTCACAGGTGGAGCTGAGCCTTGTCCCTCCTCCAGACACCTCAGCAGCCATTATTCTCCCTCGCAGCTTCGGCTTTCTCCAAAAGGTGGCGTAGTAGGCTTTCCTTTCTGCCTAGAGAATGGCGCTTCAGCTGGTCCAACGGCTAGTGACTGACTGCCCTCAGCTCCTATTCTCTGTTCCCTCCGCACGGGCTTTACACCTGCCCATTCTGTCCAATCCACTGCTTGATACCACTGACCAATCCAATGGCTGTTGCTGCCCAGTGATACCGCTGCAACCAATGACAACCTGTGAATACAGAAAGCAGGGAGAAGAGATCAGATGCAGACCCCCTTTGAGCTATGCCATGGTGGCCCTGCATATTGTTGTGACCTTCCATTCTAACACATGAATATGCTCTGATCTAAACCATTCCATTGTAGCTCTGGATGAATGTTTAGGGTTGTTGTCCGGCTAGAAGGTGAACGACTGCCCCAGTCTCAAGTATTTTGCAGACTCTAAAGCCCCGTACACACTATCAAAATGTCTGCTGATTTTTGTCTTCAGATTTACCAAAACCATGTAGTGCAAGGCCCTGCCTGATTACATACAAATTAAAACTCCTAAGGTTTGACCTCATATTATATGGTTTTGGTAAATCTGAAGGAAAAATCAACAGAAAATCTGATAGTGTTTATGAGGCTTTACAGGTTTTCTTCTAAGATTGAAATCAATGTATAAACAGCACTTGCTGGATAAATATGCAAACCCACACAATGTGAATGATCAGTGAATAACAGTGGTATACAATCTAACAAAGTTCAATGTGGTGCAACAGGATTCCAATGTGGTACAAATAAATAAATTAATAATACAATCTATTTAAAAGTCTATTTTCAAAGTGCTGAGTGCTCCAAAAATAAAGTGCATAGTTGCTCCAAAAAATAGCAGATGTCAATGCCACAATCCCCTCTGGTGACCCTACTCACCAAAAAATATGGACCCTCGCCTTTGCATTCTCAGAAGCCTCTCCATAGAAGTGGTATTCTTGTGGACATTTCTGAGAAGATCAATCATGTTCAAAAAATGGGAAACAGAGAAGAAACGAATAGTGAAATATTGCTGAGACTAAATAAATTGTGCAAACTAGGCACCACTTACAAGACAGCTGGATAAACAGGCATCAGTGTAAAAATCTGGGTCTGCCGCTGGTCAGCGTGTGTTTCACAGAGGGTGGAAGTTGCAACAATAGTTCCAAAACCGGAAGTACATCAACACGTTTCGTCTCTCCCCCAGGCGTCATCAAAGAACATCACTTTCGGTTTCAAGAGATCAATTTTATATCCAAGGAGCAAGTGCCTTCTCTCACTTAAGCCAATGGAAAGCAACCAATTCCATTCAGTGTGATGAACACCAACTTCCTCTGTGTAACATCACTTCATGTTTCCAATTTATATATAAATAATGCAGAAACTCTTTTAATAATATTCACATAATACATATTATAGTGCTTAAAAAATTACATGTTACATTAAAAATGTATGAATTTTTTTTATATTGGCTATATATTATATTTAGCAACACACAGTTCAAGCTCAACATGTTAATCACTTTTCGACCGGGCCATAGCTGAATGACAGCTAGTTCTGGGAGGGCATACTATGTCGTCCTCCGGAAGTATCTGTGATCGCTGGGTTCTCCAGACCTGGCGCATCACGGATTGAAATAAAGGGCTGATGACAGTGACCATTTACCATGTGATCGCTTCATCCAATGTGATCACTCCGTTCAACAAACCGATGAATGTGGTACAGCGCTTGAGGGAGCCGGTGCAGCAGCATGAGTGGGCTGTCTCTGGAGTGCACACAGCGCTGTTCTGTGCCAATTCATACATCATTCTTGCCCATTCATGCCCATAAATGCCTCATATGTGCCTCATACATGCCTCATACATGCCTCAAACATACCCGTATGTGCTTCACCCATGCCCACCCGTGCCTCATACATGCCCACCCATGCCCATTCTTGCCTCATACATGCCCATCCGTGCCCATTTGTGCCTCATACATGCCCATCCATGTCTCATACATACCCATTCATGCCTCACCTGTGCCTCATACATGCCCATCCATGCCTCATCCGTGCCTCATCCATGCCTATCTGTGCCTCATACATGCCCATATGTGCGTCACCCCTGCCTCATCAATGCCCACCCATGCCTCATCCGTGCCTCATCCATGTCTCAGCCATGCTCACCCATGCCTCATCTGTGCCTCATAAATGCCCATCTGTGCCTCATCCATGCCTCATCAATGCCCATCCATGCCTCATCCATGCCTCATCCATGTCTCAGCCATGCCCACCCATGCCTCATTCGTGCCGATCCCTGCCCATCCATGCCTCATACATGCCCATTCATACCCCATATGTGTCTCAAACATGCCCCTCGTGCCTCATACATGCCCATCCATGCCTCATAAATGCCCATCCGTGCCTCATTCATGCACATCCATGCCTCATCCATGCACATCCATGCCTCATTCCTGCTTACCCATGCCCCATCCATGCCTCATCTGTGCCCATCCATGTCTCATCCGTGCTAATCCATACTTCATCCATGCCTCATCCATGCTTCATCCGTGCCTCATCCATGCCACATCTATGCCACCTCCATGCATTATCCATGCTCATCCATGCCTCATCTGTGCCACATCAGTGCTCATCTGTGCCACATTAGTGCTCATCTGTGCCCACCCATGCCACATACATGCTTATCCGTGGCACATCAGTGCTCATCTGTGTCACATCCATGTCATATCAGTGCTCATTCATGCCACATCAGTGCTCATCCTGACGGTGCTTCCTGCGTGTTGGGCCTCTGTATGTGGCCGGGCTGTGTAAAAGTCTCACACTTGTGGTATTGCCATACACAGGAGGAGTAGCAGAATGTATTTTGGGGTGTGATTTTTGCGATGTACATGCTATGTGTTAGAAATCATTTATAAATTGACTACTTTGTATAAAAAATGCATTTTCATTTTCTTTCCAGATTTTCAAAAAACTTGTGGAAAAAATTACATGTTGAAAAGACTCAATATGTGCTGGGATGTTTGCTTTCCAAAATGGGGTCATTTTCTGGGCGCTTCTATTGTCCTGGTGCTCCAGGGCCTTCAAAAGTGTGATAGGTAGTCAAGAAACATGTTGGGCCTCTGTATGTGGCCTGGCTGTGAAAATGAAGGAGTATGGCGATACCAGAATGTGTGCGAGGATGGAGAATGTGTTTTGGGGTGTAGGTGCAGGTATGCATATGCCATGTGAGAAAAATAACCTGTTAATATGTTAATATCACAATTTTGTGGAAAAAAAAAGAAAAACAATCTTCATTTTGCAAAGAATTGTGGGAAAAAAATACAACATCAAAAAACTCACCATGCTTCTTACTAAATACCTTGGAATGTCTACTTTCCAAAAAGAGGTCATTTGGAGGGTTTTTGTACTTTCCTGGCTTGTTAGGGTCTCAAGAAATTAGATGGTTGGCACCATAGCTTGTAGACTCTATAACTTTCACAAAGACCAAATAATATATACTGATTTGGGTTATTTTTTTACCAAAGATATGTAGCAGTATAAATTTCACCCAAAATTTATGAAGAAAACGAATTTGCAAAATTTATAACAGAAACGAAGAAAACAAAATTTTCAGTCTTTTTTTATTTATAGCGCAAAAAATAAAAAACCCAGTGGTGATCAAATACCACTGAAAGAAAGCTCCATTTGTGTGAAAAAAAGAACAAAAATTTCATATGGGTTCAGTGTTGTATGACTGAGTAATTGTCATTCAAAATGTGAGAGCAATGAAAGCTAAAAATTGGCCTAGTTAAGAAGAGGGTATACAGTAAGTGCCCAGTGCAAGTGGTTAATGGAATATCCCCTCTCCGTTCGTTTTTTTTTCCTTTCCTCTAACCTGTTATTACACATCACGTGGCCACCTACAATTCTAGTTACCGACTCAAATTGTGCTCTAGGGATATATTTAAAAGCATTAAACATATGGATATTGGTCCAAAGTTTTTCCTGTAAGTAGGTTTTTGTACAGGTCACTAACCAAGCTTTCCCCACCAATCAAGATCGGCGTGTCAAAAAACAGAACATCTTCATTACACAACTGAATGTTAAAACCCTCTACCATACCATAATTTTTTGTAATCATTACAGGGACGACTCATCATCATTCTCTGTGAAAACATTAGACAAGTGCAATTCATTTTGACCTGAATACAAATTCGGACAAATTTTTGGTTATTCAGAGATTCAGATGTATGTTGAAGGGTCTCTTCCCGACAACACTGGGTTGTGCTTGTCTTTAACAAGGGGGCCCCCAGATCCTGCGCCCTCCCTATGTGAATGAGTATGGGATACATGTAGATTGTAGTGCAGAAAAGAGCAACTTAACTGATAAGAGGCATGGAGAAGCTCAGCTATGAGGAATCTGAACTGAATTTATTCTCTCTTGAGAAGAGTAAATTAAGGGGGATGTGATCAACATGTACACATACATAAGTAGTCCATATAGTGAACTTGGTGTTGAGTTATTCAGGTCATCACAGAGGACACAGGGGCACTCTTTATGTCTGGAAGAAAAGAGATTTCACCTCCAAACACAGAAAGGCTTCTTCACAGTAAGAGCTGTGAAAATGTGGAATAGACTCCCTCAAGAGGTGGTTCTGGCCAGCTCAGTAGATTGTTTTAAGAAAGGCCTGGATTTTTCCTAGATACACATAATATAACTGGATACTAATATTTATAGGTAAAGTTGATCTAGGGAAAATCCGATTTCCTCTTGGGAGATCGGGAAGGAATTTTTTTACTTGCTGGAGCAAATTGGATCATGCCTTATTGTTTTTTTTTTTTGCCTTTCTCTGGATTAACTTTGGGTATAGGATTGTGTATATATATATATATATATATATATATATATATATATATATATATATAGATATATAGATATACTGTATGCTCTTTATATACCATATATACTCGAGTATAAGCTGACCCAAATATAAGCCAAGGCACCTAGTTTTACCACAAAAAACTGGGAAAACGTATTGACTTGAGCATAAGCCTAGGGTGGGAAATGCAGCAGCTACTGTAAGTGGAAAAGAGGGTTAACAATGCCCATTTTCAGCCTCACCGTGCACATTTGCAGCCTCACCGTGCAATCTGCGCACCCCACTGTGCCATCTGCAAGCCTCACTGTGCCATCTGCATGCCTCACTGTGCCATCTCCATGCCTCACTGTGCCATCTGCATGTCTCACTGTGCCATCTGCATGTCTCACTGTGCCATCTCCCTGTCTCACTGTGTCCATCTGCAGCCTCATGTACCTGATTTTCAAACTCCAGAACACCGGCACTGTGACATGCAGTATAGTCAGTGGCCATGCATTGTAACAAAGCCCTGCCTCCTCCTTGTCCACGTCCGTGACGGAACACTGATTCAGTTCCCACCAGTGAGTCAGTGTTCCACCTATCACGGACGAGGATGAGTAGAAGGCTGGGCTTTGTTTTGCATGGCCACTGACTAGACTGACTGTCACAGTGCCGGGCGATCAGGAGCATGAGGCTGCAAATGGGCACAGTGACTAGAGTATAAGCAGAGGGGGCTGAAAAATTCAGCTTATACTCGAGTATATATGGTATACATATATACATATAATCAGCCTGAATTACTTCTTAAAAGTTTTCCTAACACCAAGAGAAAAAAGGTGACGGAGGAGGGATCTTCAGCTGATTAGCAGGGGGGTGTGTCTCTTCCCATCAGCTCTCTGTCCCCTTTTTTTGGACAGCTCATGCAATTTTATAGATTCAACATTTTGAACAGATGTAGAAAACAGAAGACTGCATATAAACATGTACAACTTATGTAGGAGTGTTTGTTTAATCTCTGTGTATCATCTGAGGCCAATCACTTCACTGGTTATATGTAAGGATTTACAACCACTTTAAATCTCTTATAAACCTTCATTGTAATGTAGCACTAACCCCCGAAGGAGCTGCTGGTTTGATTGGGCTTACTGTTACCTTCTTCACCTCAATTTGTGTCTAGGGGTTCCCGTGGTAGATGGCCCAGTAACTTTAGAGACTGACTACAGATCCGCTTAAATGGATTTTTATTTGCAAAAACCGTAGTAACAAACAGTCTCTTAAAATAGGATCAGAGGGTTAGGTGGAAAGTTCAGGTACTCTTATGCCCCGTACACACGAGAGGGATTAAGTCTGACAGACCTCCAAAGGAGTTCCGACGGAGTTCCGACGGAGTTCCGACGGAGTTCTGGCGGACTTTTCGACCGAACGGACTTGACCACACACCATCACACCAAACTCCGACGGAGTCTAACGTGATGACGTACGACTGGATTCGACGTAGGAAGTTCATAGACAGTAGCCAATAGCTGCCCTAGCGTCGGTTTTAGTCCGTCGGAGTAGCACACACACGAGCGAATTATTCGAAGGGGACCGGGTCCGGCGGAGTTCCGTCGGGAAAATTTGAAGCATGCTTCATTTCTAAAGTCCGTCAGACTTTAGCGAAGCTAAAGTCCGTTGCAGCCCACACACGATCGGATAGTCTGACGGACTCAGTCCGTCGGAGTTTGGATGTCGAAAAGTCCGCTCGTGTGTACGGGGCATAAGTGTCAAAGTCAATAATGAAAGACTTGCTTACTTTGACTAAATCCAGAGAATAGCCATTCACAACTGGATGTTCACTCAAGTTGGATAGTCCCTCTCTCACAAGGCCTAGCAACCAACAAGGTGCTTAACTCAGGAACAAGTCTCTGCCACAGACGTTGTTGTAGAACATGCAGGAAACTAGAACTTGTAGAACACTTGTGTAATACCTGGATGTTTCAGCCAGTTTGGCAATACCCATGAGATTGGATTCACTTAGGTACTTAGCCCCACCAGGCTCTTGCTAAGAAGCAAACCCGTACATGGCCTTCTTCTGAAGAGTCCTCCCCTGGATAGCTACGAAGTTACTGGGCTTCTTCACGACTGGAGACAGCACTGAACCACCTCAGAATCCCTTCTTTAGTTTCCTTGCCTCAGGCTAGCCAGCCCAGAGACATAAAGTCAGGTGCATCCCCACCCCAGGCCACAGCCTTCCTGGGGGCTGGTCAGGAGGACCAGGACCATGGAGTCAGAACATACTTCTGGACCGGAACCCCGAACCACGTGACAGCACCATCTTAAGTGCCCTCTCCCAGAAAGCACAGCAAGAGTGACACTTCCACTGGGCGGGCTCCGAGAGAAAGTAACCTTAAAACACCCAACCAGACTGTGGTTCCATGCCTGCCAGAAGAGACAGTGGCCAGGCTGAACATCCTATAGTCCAGTCAGACTGATGCTGAGGTCCTAATTTGGAACAATTGTATCCAAACCAAACTGCAGTTCAGGTGTAACATTAACTTTCAAACTTCAGGAGCCGGCGCTACAGTAATGTATTTCAAGAATGGCTTTCAATCTTTTTACATCTGCAGCTTATAAAAAAACAATGCTGATCCTGCCATGAAGGTTCCTGTTTGTGTACTTCCTGTTATATATAGTGACAACTTTCTGCTACATTTCCGTTTTGTTGCATGCATATCTGGTGGACACTGCAGGCAGCCATATTGACACACATTGTGAAGACATGATCCACTGTTGCTGCTTTCACCAAGCTGGTCCAGAGTAAGGATGTGTAGCTGAGGTTGGAGTGATTGCATATTAAAATTAAGTGGTTGTAAAGATGCTGGAGGCAATGTGATTCAAAAAAGAGAATAAAAATGGTGAATTTTTTTTTATTTTTTTTTTATTTTTTTAAATACCAATTGATAATAATGCACAGTGCTTTAACAACCTAGTGCCAGCCAGTTGAATTTTGATACACTTTCAATTTGGAAGATATAGCACATTTTATTGCATATGTACCTTCTGGATGATTTAAAGTCTATAATACACCAAATACAATATTGCTGAGTCAATGGCTGCAAACAAAACATTTTTCATTAGAGTGACAAATAGTAGGCTTTTACTCACATTTACAAGTGTTCAGCAGAGCACAGAAAGCTGATGTTGCAGGCTTCTGTTAGATGGGAAGAAATGCTATATGAATTCATGCTGTGTTTCCATCTCTACTCCTCTTTGCTTTTACCCATGACTTTCAAGAATACATAAATTAGCTTACTGGCAGATGGTTTTCCCTTTCTTTTCTTTTTATTATTTCCTGTCGCAGCTGAAATGGGAGTAGTCAGTCCTTCTTTATCAGGTTAAGAATTTAATAATAACTAATAAAGACATGCCCTCCCTTCCTGTCTTTCTGGTTTCCTAAAATTTGTGTGACTACAAATTAGGAAATGAAAATGCAAGCAGCATCCTATAACTAATGGCGCGTTCACACGATCGGAATTCTTGTCGGAAAAAGCTCTAATGGTTTTCCCGTCAGAATTCCGATGGAATTTCGCTCAAACTGTCTTGCCTACACAGTCACACCAAATTCTGATGGTCAATAACACCACGACATACAACGCATTCAACGGCACTATAAAAGGGAATTTTAATGCTTCCGAGCATGCGTCAAATTGTTTTCGAGCATGTGCCGGAATTTTGCGTGTCGGAATTGCATACACATGATCGAAAAATCTGATAGGTTTTCCATCTGAAAAATTAAGAACAGGCTCTCAATCTAAAGACTGTCGGAAATGCCGACAGAAAAAGACCAATGGGCATACACACAGTCGGAAAATCTGATGAAAAGTTCCCATTGGACTGTTTCTATCGGAAATTCCAGCCGTGTGTACACGCCTGGACTCGTGGGGATAATAAATTAGAGTCCCTGTTTAAGATGCACCAAGAACTAACTTTACATTTGACCTGAGAGTATGATGTGTCAGTAAATTAAATGTTATTTGGAAGCTAAAATCAATTAGTTTAGGCAAAAAAAGGGAACTCCAACAGAAAAGTTTCAGAAGAAATGGTGTTTGTCAGATTGGAGAGAAAAACGCATGGTTCTTATGCTTATGGTTGAGTATACTAATTGTTAACAGAGAAATAATCCAGTTCGAGAAGCTGGAAAACTATTTAGTTTAACCATATCACCTCCAAAACATTTACCCTCCTTCACGACCAGGCCACTTTTTGCGATGCAACTGCGTTACTTTAACTGACAATTGCGCGGTCATGCAACACTGTACCCCAAATAAAATGCATGGAGTTTTCTCCTCATAAATAGAGCTTTCTTTAAAATTAACAAAAATAGAGTAACAATTTAGAAAAAAAAAAAATTTTTTTTACTTTCTGTTATAAAACATGTCCAATAAAAAAAAGTAAAAAATCGAATTTCTTCATTACTTTAGGCTAATATGTATTCTGCTACACATGTTTGGTAAAAAAAAAAAATCCCAATGAGCGTATATTGATTCATTTGCACAAAAATCTATAAACGCGTCCACAAACTATGGGATATATTCATGACATTTTTATTTATTTGTGTTTTTTTACTAGTAAAGGCCGAATCAGCGATTTTTAGCGGGACTGCAGCATTACGGCAGACAAATCGAACACCTAACTGACCCTTTTGGCACTTTTTTGGGAACCAGCTATAGATATGCACTGTTACAGTACTAATGACACTGGCAGGGAAGAGGTTAACACCAGGGGCAATCAAAGGGTTGTGTTTGTAGGGGGTGCTTGCTAACTGTTTGGGGGATGGACTCACTGAAAGTACACAGAGATCCATGTTCTTGCTTAGCAGTCCATACCTGTCAGAACGGGGATCTGCCTTGTTTATATAGGCAGATACCCGTTCTGCCTCTCTGTGGAATGATCGCGGATGCTCGGCAGATGTCACATCCGCCAGACCCTCGAATTCAGTGGTTCTCAACCTTGGTAGTGCCGTGAACCCTTGAAAAAAATTCTAAAGTTGTGGGGATCCCTAGCAGTAAAATTATTTTTGTAACATGGGTTGTCAGCGCCCAAGGCAAGACAAGTAATTTGCACCCCTAACCCACGGACATTTAGCGCTCCCCGAGTCCCTTCCACTCGTACAGTATTAAAACCCTTATGATACATTTTTTACATATTTTCTCTTCATTCTCCTTTCTTTCCCTTTTAGCGCTCTCTATCCTAATTTCTTGTTTTTTTTCTTCATCCCTCTCTCTAGCCATCTTTTGTTCCTCCCCCTTTTCCTCTCCCTTCCATGTATTCTCTATTTGTATTCCTTCTCTTACTTCTTGGTGGGGGGGGGGTAGGGGGAATGGGATGAGTGGCAGTGCTGGCGGGGAGTTGGGGTGAGTGGCAGTGCTGGTGGGGGGTGGGATCAGTGGCAGTGCTGGGGGAAGTTCTAATCAGCCAACTTAGGTGCTCTTGATCAAGGTCATCTGTGATCTGAGAACTGTAGTGGGGACTTTTAATGGTAACTATAATCACAGGTAGTGTTACTCACTGTGTCTCCAGCTTCACTGTGTCTCTGACTTTGTGGTGACTCGTAGCAGTGACACCTATGCTGAAATCATGAGATAGGGTCTCCTCCAACCTCCCCCCCACTTCACATTCCTCACCAGTCAGCTGACCTCTGGTCTCTGCCCCCCAGCCATGCCATGAACTGAATGGGTGGCTGCGAAGAGGCTGAGTGGTGTGGCTACGGGCTCCAGGAACAGCCCAGCTGGGCGGCCAAAGGCTCCAGGGACAACCCTGTTGGGTGGCTGCAAAAAGGCTGCGAGAGTGGTACAAATTTCAGGAACAGCCCAGGATTCAATGACCCTGGCAAATCATCAATTGACCCCAGGCTGAGAACCACTGCTCTAATTGGCTCCCCCGCTGGCCATTCGGTGCCACTGCTGTCTATTGCACTAAATTATATAAAACTTATGTAGGGAGATTTGTTTCATCTCTGTGCATCATCTGAGGCTGTTCACTTCACTGGGTATATATGAGGATTTACATCCACTTTAAGAGGGATGTATAATTAAGTTCTGCAGCACATACCTACTTTAACAGAACTAAAGACTGAAATTTCCTGTCTTACTTGTTTTTGTTATGGACATTTTTATTTCCAACACAAGTTTAGGTTTTTGCTCATATGTTAGCTACATGTATACTTGCTGTTTCCGGTATCCACTGGTATATAGTCTTTCAGCCAAACATGGAAGTATAAGTAGTGAATTTAACAATGTACCTTCTTGGATCTGTTTTCTTTTTTTCTGCATGTTTGAAAAAAATAAAAACCTTCATAATAAATTATATGGAGTTTCAAGGCTAGGCAGTAATAAGGGATGTTTTAAAATGTTTTATAACTAGTCTAGAACTTTTAGTAACCACTCCTTGTGCTCTATAAGGGTACAGTTGTGTTGTCCAGGTACACCACCACTTTTGTCAGGATCATGTTTCTCATGTTTCTCATGGTTCCTTCTGTCAACTATTAAAAAAAAAAATAGATCAATTTAGGCCTGAAGGCATCATGTTGAACCCATAGACTTTCAGCAGCCTAATGAGTGCAGGCTTTTATATGCTTTGAAATCTGATGGTACCTGATCTTTAGGTCTAGAACAGTAAACCACCTATTTCTAGCAAGTACTTCAGCAGTTTATAAGTAATCCTAACAGATCTGCATACCTTGTCTTTCACCCTTGCACATTTCATTTCCAAGCAGGCTGAAAGAAGTTATTATGTAGTGTAAGTAGATACTGTATACCTGGGAGGGAAACAGTGGTGCTGCATCTTGAAGAATATTTTTTTTGTCCTTTACACTTTTGCTTTTTTTTATTATTATTATTCCATCACTGTAACCATCTTCCTTTCAACTTTAATGGTGCTTCAGTTCCTCAATTTCCTCCAGGCACTTTACTGGCATGGTTTCTGGGACCGACTCTATCTCAGGAAGAAGATTAAGTTTAGCCTCATTTTTATTCTTTACATTCTCTTGCAAAATGTTCACCTTGGTTATCACAGAGGTACAGTTGCAACAGCCTTAATGTGAACTGTAACACTGGGTGCAGAGTGACTGGGGTCTTCTCCTCATTGGTCACAAAGAGGTTAAACAGGCCCTTTACCTTGTTTGTACTAGTTATCACCATCAGATTATTTTGCACTATTCAGAACTTTCAGCAAGTGTCCCTGGCTTTCTCTAAGCCAGGCTTTGCCAGTAAATCAGATTCACGCCGAAGAATCATGTTTTAAAATTACTCTTTTAAAATCTTGTCTCCCATTGCTCAGTAGGATTCAATGAGAATTCCACTTTTAAAATCACATGGGTTGTTATATTAGAGTGCTGTGTGATGTCATGGGAAGAAAGAAGCAGCGCCAATCTGAGTGTAGTGTTTAAAATACACCAAGTTTAACAGAAGGTAAAAAATTCACAAGATAAAGGTTGATCATGCACATAACCAGCGGTAAATGTCTCCGCATTACATCCATCCAAATTGCTGCTGTCCGTTTGGTCCCGTCACAGCCGTGCTGCTGGATTTTAGGGCTCCAAGACTGGTAGACGACACAGGCAGACAGCCAAGACATCACAGAGAGATGTTATAAGATGGCCTCATGAAGGAGCACGCATGCTCCGAATGTGCATCACACCCCTGCCTCCCTCATCTTGGCTGTCTGCCTGTTTCATTCTACCAGTCTTGGAGCCCCGAAATCAACCAGCATGACCAAGGCTGAGGTCCACACAGACTGCAGCAATTCAGACAGATGTAATGCAGAGAGGCTTACCAATTGTTATGTATGTGATCACCCTTTACCTTTATGCATTTTTTTTTACCTAATAATGTATTTTAAATACTACACTCAGATTGGCACTGCTGATTTCTTCCCATGTTTGTCCACAGATTCACTTCTTACTCTGTCAGCTGGCTGCCTATACACACGGGGGTTATTTACTAAAAGCAAATCCACTTTGCACTACAAGTGCACTTTGGAGTGCAGTCGCTGTAGATCCGAGTGAGACATGCAAGACAAATGAAAAACAGCATTTTAGCTTACACATGATTAAATCAGCAGAGCTTCCCCTCATTTCAGATCTACCCCTTAGATTTAAAGCAACTGCACTTCCAAGTGCACTTGTAGTTCAAAGTGGATTTGCATTTTCATAAATAACCCCCACAGTGTTCTTGCAACCACACCAGGAAAAATCCCTGCATATTATGGACGTTTGAACATATAGTCTTTCATATTATCTTAGCTTCATATTATTAGAAGTCACACTCTTCTGATATCCCTCCCCTCTACTGCCATTTTTCTAAGGTGTGTGATGTCAGAAACCTAACAAGCAAATAGGTAATCTTTAGGTACTATACTAATAGGGAATAATAATTCTTGATGGTTCAGATTCGCTACCAATCCTGCATGTTAAACATTTGAGGACTCAGCAAATGAATGCAGTAAATTGCTAGACTGAATTCTGTTAGAAAATCTGTATATAGCCCTACAGAACAGACAGACAGTGCACAGTTCACACAGACATTGCTGCTTAACTGCAGACAGGAGAGAGGAACTTTATTATACAGAGAAAAGACATAGAGCCTTACCATAGATGCATCAACAAACTTATAAACACTGCCATCTACTGGCTGATGTTGTTGTTGCACTAAATACACAAACAATGTATTCCAATAATAAATTGCAAACTATGTTTACTGACCACAATGCAAAGCCTGACTTTTGAATCTAGAAAAGCTGTCTTAAAATGACCAACAAGGAGGTTTTGGATAGACCAGTCACTTCAATATAGAAGGGTGAGGATACTAAAGCCATATTAACAATGTGCTTTAACTAATATAGGGAGTGCTGATGACAAACTGCATATGGACATATCTGTGTAGGGCTTGTAAGCACTGGCAAGACTGTTAAAGTAGATATAAACCCTTATGCCATGTACAAACAATAAGAATTTCAGCTAGCAAAACACAGATGAGAGCTTTGTATCAGAAAATGTGACCGTGTGTATGTCCATTGGAATTTAGCTGGCCAAATTACCGCCAGCAAAAATCTGAGAGCATGTTCTCAAAACTTTCTATCAGAAATTCCGATCGTGTGTATGCTGGCTCTGAACTCTCATCCCTGTTAAGCGGTTTAAAGATGGAAATGGTGGGGACGACACTGACCTTGAACCCACGATTCGGGGGTTAAGGATGAGCTGAACACCCCCCCGGTTTGGTTCGCACCAGAACCTGCGAACAGACCTTCATGTGAAACTTTGTGTGAACTGTAGAACCCTATTAAAGTCTATGGGACTCGAACGTTCAAAATCTAAAGTGCTCATTTTAAAGGCTAATATGCAATTACTGTCCTAAAAAGTTTTTGGGGACCTGGGTTCTGCCCCAGGGGACAAGTGTCAATGCAAAAAAAGTTTTAAAAACTAAAGTTTTTTCGGGAACAGTGATTTTAATAATAATTAAAGGGAAACAATAAAAGTGTAATATTCCTTTAAATTTCATACCTGGGGGGTGTGTATAGTATGCCTGTGAAGGGGCACATGTTTCCTGTGTTTAGAACTGTCCCTGCACAAGTGTCATTTCTGCAGGAAAAAAAGTAATTTAAAATCACTTGTGGCTATAATGAATTGTTGGCTCTCATAATACAGAGAACACTCAATGAATGTCATTGATAAAAAAAAAAAAAACGTAGGGTTCCCCCAAATACAATTACCAGGCTCTTCAGGTCTGGTATGGATATTAAGGGGAACCCCGCGTCAATTTTTTTTAAAAACGACGCGGGGTTCCCCCTAAAAATCCATACCAGACCCTTTATCCGAGCACGCAACATGGCAGGCCACATGCCCTCAACATTGGGAGGATGCTTTGGGGTACCCCCAAAACACCATGTCCCCATGTTGATGAGGACAAGGGCCTCATCCCCACCCCTGGCCGGTGGTTGTGGGGGTCTGCAGGTGGGGGGCTTATCAGAATCTGGAAGCCCCCTCTAACAAAGGGACCCCCAGATCCTGGCACCCCCTGTTTGAAATGGTAAGGGCCTACCATTTCACAAAGAAAGCGTAAAAAATAGTTAAATAAGACAAACACACTTTTGAAAAAGTCCTTTATTAAAAATTAAAAATTAAAACATTTTAAAAAGATTCCAGCGGGGGTAATCCACTCTTGCTATCCAGCAACGGATGATCATCTCTCCGGGGGTCCATCAATGGCTGATCTGATCCAGCAACGGATGATCTCTCCATCCAGCGAAGCGCATCCATCCATCCTCTGTCTCCACTAGTGGAGACACTGTGGGATCCCGGCAGCCTGACATTTCCTATATGAGGAGGGCGGGGCCACCTATCAACTGACCCCGCCCTCCTCATATAAGAAACGTCAGGCTGCCCGGGATCCCGCAGTGTTACTGCCAGTGGAGACAGAGGAAGGATGGATGGACTGCGCTGCGCTGGAGGGAGATATCACCCATTGCTGGATCCGATCAGCCATCGCTGGACCCCAGAGAGATGATCATCCGTCGCTGGATGGCAAGAGTGGATTACCACCGCTGGCATCTTTGTTTATTTTTTTTTATTTTTACTTTTGCGGCTGACTTGGTCTGGCAGACTAAGTCCGCCGGACTATCCGCCATATCACCGGACTATCCGCAATACTTTTGAAATGAACGGACTCGGCCACACACATGGAGGAAAGTTAGTCGCTGGCCCCGTCATCTGGTATGGACTTAAAGGGGAATCCCTACGCTGAAAAAACGGTGTGGGGGTCCCCCCAGGTCCATATAAGACCCTTATCCGTGCACGCTACCCGGCCGGCCAGGAAAGGGGGTGGGGACCCCTCCTGATCCATACCAGGCTGCGTGCCCTCAACATGGGGGGGTGCCTTGGGGAAGGGGGGCTGCATGGCCCCCCCACCCCAAAGCAACTTGTCCCCATGTTGATGAGGACAAGGGCCTCTTCCCGTCAACCCTGGCCGTTGGTTGTCAGGGTCTGGTATGGATATTTAGGGGGAACCCACTTAATTTTTTTTTATTTGACGTGGGGTTCCCCTTAATATCCATACCAGAACTGAAGGGCCTGGTAATTGAATTTGGGGGAACCCCACGCTTTTTTTTTTTTAATCAATGACTTTCAATGAGTGTTCTCTGTATTACGGGAGCCGACAATTCATTATAGCCGCGAGTGATTTTAAATTACTTATTTTCCTGCAGAAATGACACTTTGTGCAGGGACAGTTCTAATCATGGGAAACATGCGCCCCTTCACAGGCATACTATACACACCCCCAGGTACGAAATTTAAAGGAATATTACACTTTTATTGTTTCACTTTAAGCATTATTAAAATCACTGCTCCTGAAAAAAAGATTTTTTTGCATTGATACATGTCCCCTGGGGCAGGACCCAGGTCCGCAAGCACTTTTTAGGACAGTAACTTGCATATTAGCCTTTAAATTTAGCACTTTAGATTTCTCCCATAGACTTGTACAGAGTGTTCCGTGGCTTTTTGAATTTTCCACGAACACCCCAAATTGTTCACTGTTCACTGAACAGGCGAACAGGCAATGTTCGAGTAGAAAGGGGAGTCGAAGCTCATCCCTATTCGGGGTATACTAAACAACATATTGGGGAAACCGGTCACTGAACCCCTACGTTTTGACCGGGTCCATCGGGCCCTCAGACCACGCAACTTGGCAACGGACTTGCCCAGGGATGTAGTCTACCGCTTGCACTACTACGAGGACGAGAAAGCCATAATGCTGAAATTGCGTGGCATCCCACATATCGACTTTGATGGGGTCATCTTCAATATCTTCCCCGACTTAGCCAAGGAGACTTTGGAGTGTCGAAGAGCACTCAGGCCTCTTTTGGATTAGCTGAGAGGAGATGGAGCAACATACAGATGGGGTTTCCCCGCCTGTCTCATCGCCACCAAAAATGGCCGGTCTTCTACCTTGAGATTCCCAGAGGAACTGCCTCCCTTCACTAAGGAAATAGGAATCCCGCCGGTTGATCTCCCGGGATGGCAAGACGTGCTGCCGGACTTCATATACTCTCTGGAGCCCATGTGGAAAAACACCCCTGACAAAAAAAGATGTACAAACACCCTAGGATTATCGTATGGCTAGGCGGCAGCCTGCTACAAGTATATTGCACTGTTTCAGGGAGATTACTATAAGATAGTTCAGCCTAATACAAAAATTATTGCTGGTATAACAAGGAGTTCACTTCAACCGCCTTACAGTTTGCCTGTTTTTTAAGTGTTTCAAATGTTAAAACTTGCACTGTTAGCGAGTCATGTTCTGGTTTTGAAGGTTTCCCTACTATATCATCAGTTACCAGAGGTTTATGCAGAGGTTAAGCCTATGCTGTTAATAGATTTGGCCTGACCTAGACGGGGCCTCGGGTACTCTACCTTTAATTTTCTCTTCTTCCTTTCTCTCTTCCCTACTCTCTGCTTTGTTTCACTGGTATAGATGGTGCTCTGAGCTTAGGGCTTCGCTTCTGCAACCACAATGGCCACCTTAAGTATATTCTCATATAACGTTAGGGGCCTAAATCATGCTGCCAAATGCCACCAAGTATTAAGAGAATTAAAACGAGTCTCCTGTTCTATAGCTTTTCTCCAAGAAACCCACCTTACACCCTCAACATCGGCAAGGATAAATTCCCCACACTTCCCAAAATGGTTCTATAGCCTTTTGGACATGAATAAAGCCAAAGGTGTGGCCATCGGATTTAGCAGAAAGGTGGCCTTTCAACTTGATGAATTGATGTCGGATGACCTTGGCAGGTTTGTGAGGGGCTCTATAGGCAACACCCAATGCACATTAACTAACATCTATTGCCCTAATCATTACCAGCCGACATTTTTGTCTCAGGTCCTGACTAAACTAGAGAATTTAAAAAAAGGATTGACAATACTTGGGGGGAGACATTACTATTCCTCTTGACCCCATTATTGATACATCACAGGGACGCTCTAACATACCTTTTAAACTATTATCTTTTATCAAAAAGCGGTTACATGATTATCAACTTATTGATACATGGAGAACATTACATCCCAGTGAGAGGGATTACTTGCTGTACTCTAACCCCTTGTACACATGGTACACACGGTCGGATATTCCGATGGACAATGTCCGATAGGGCCGTGTTGTCGGATAATCCGACAGTGTGTTGGCTCCATCGGACTGTTTCCCTCGGAGTATCCAAGTTTTCCAGCTGGGCTATAACATTTTCCGACAACATGATCTGATCGGACTTTGTCCGATCATGTGTAGAGATCGGACAAAGTGCCACGCATGCTCAGATCAAATTCCTAGACCAAAGCTATTGGCTACTAGTCTGAACATAGTCCCGTCCTAATGAAATAACTTCATCACGTTAAGTACGATCGGATTTTCTGACAACTTTGTCCGACTGTGTGTATGCAACAGTTTTGGACAAAATCCGTCGGACAAAACCCGACGGATTTGGTTGTCGGAATGTCCGACCGTATGTACTAGGGCTAAGACGCAGAATTCATACTCAAGAATAGACGTCATCTTTCTTGACCATTTTCACCTTCCCCTTTTAAAATCAGCATCAATTCGAACTATCAACCCAGTCGACGTGTCCATACTGACCACAACTCTGAAACAATACTTCTCAGACAATGAACAGGGTGTTTCAGCCTCCTCAGTACTCTGGGAGACTCATAAGGCCACAATGCGAGGCAATCTTATTGAATTAGGGGCTAGGAGGAAAAGAGAACAGTGGCAGCAGCTCAATGATGTACTTTTACAAATAGCTAAGTTAGAAAAACAGCACAAATTATCTCTACACAAAGCACACCTGGCCTTGCTGTTGCAGAAGAGAGAGGAACTGAAGTCACTGCTGGACTCTCAAACAAAACAAAATTTTCAAATGTTCTCCCAGAGAATATACGAATGGGGTGACAAACCGGGGGAAACAGTTAGCAAGATCTATTAAGGCAAAGAAATCCACTTCCTTTATTCCAAGGTTAAATTCTCCTCAGGCACATTAGCTTACTCTTCCCCTCAAATTGCTAAAGCGTTCAAAGAATTTTATTCTGATTTATACAACGTTAAAGGCACCTTAGATGCAATATCCACACAAGAGAAGCAAGCACGTATCCTCTCTTTTCTAAAACAGGCAAATTGACCAGGCTACCCCCCTTGTCCCTTTGACAGTTGGAGGCTGACTTTACAACAGAAGATTTCCAAACCGCATTGAAAAACACCCCATCAGGGAAAGCCCCTGGCCCAGACGGCTATACGACACTTTATTACAGAAATTTCAGTGACATCATCCTCCTGCGACTGACTGCGTATGCCAACTCCATTTCAAAAACAAACAGTTACAGACCAGAATCACTGACAGCCCACATTACTGTCATACCTAAACCAGATAAAGACCCCAGCCTCTGTAGCAGTTATCGTCCCATATCTCTTATAAATTCAGACATCAAACTATAGCCAAAGTCATGGCCACTATATTACTTCCCCTCCTTCCCAAATGGATCTCAACAGACCAAACTGGCTTCATTCCATCTAGAGAAGCCAGAGACAACTCTCTACGTGCCCTCTCCCTAATTCATTATGTACACAGATGCTCCCAGCCCACCCTTCTGCTCTTTACGGATGCTGAAAAAGCTTTCAACATGGTGGACTGGAAGTACCTCCAGATGACCCTTAAACACTTTGGCCTCGGCCCTAAGATGTACCACCGCATTGCTTCATTATACTCCTCCCCAACAGCTCAAATCCGAGTTAATGGCAAACTAAGTGATTCTATCTCGCTACATAACAGAACGTGACAGGGATGCCCTCACTCCCCTCTTTTATTTGCTATTTCCCTTGAACCATTCCTCACACTTATTAGACAAGGGTATTCAGGGTATCACCGTAGGATCAAAAGTACACAAATATGCAGTGTATGCTGACAATATCTTGTTTTTTATTTTAACCCCATATTACCTTACCAAACCTTTTGAAAATTCCAAACAGGGGGACACCTTTGGACATTTTGCGTCGGAATACCTTGTACATACAATCGGACATTCCCTTGTACACACGGTCGGACATTCCGACGGAAAAAGTCCGATCGGACCACGTTGTCGGATAATCCGACAGTGTGTGGGCTACATCTGACTTTTTCCGTCGGAATGTCCGACCAACAAAGTTTGAGAGCTGGATATAAAATTTTCCGACAACATGATCCGATCGGACTTTGTCTGATGGTTTGTAGAGAATTCCGATCGGACAAAGTGCCACGCACGCTCAGATCAAATTACAGTACGAGACCAAAGCTATTGGCTACTAGCCGAAACGTAGTCCCGTCGCAATGAACAAACATCATCACGTTATGATTTTCCGACAACTTTATCTGACCGTGTGTATGCAACACCAGTTTCGGACAAAATCCTTTTGGAAAAAATCTGACGGATTTTGTTGTCAGAATGTCCAACCATGTGTACAAGTGCTAAGAATTAGCACAACTTTTTTTTACATTACTCAGTTCCCCATGGGACAAAGTGCATGTACATAGTACTTTATACCATCTACCTGGGTGCACTGTAACACTGAGTGCCATGTTAGAAAATGCACCCTGTCACTGACACATAAAAAAAAAAAAATGTCACCTAAAAATAGATGGCTGCTTTGATAGCAAGTGCCTGTCTCTGGTTATCAAGTCTTGCCTGCAGCAAATTCTGGCAGAGCAAATGCAGAGGAATGCAAAGTTGATGTGCCTCACCTCCTTCTGCGTTCCTCTTGTCGGTGCTTGGTTGGGGCAAATACATGGAGCCAGTGACAGGTGCTTGCTATCAAAGCAGCTATCTGCTTGCTAGGTGTGTCAGTCGGCCATGCACCAAAAAGAGGAGTACCCTGTCTGACATTAATGTTATGTTATAGGGTACCTAGGAAGATGGGATGAAGTAATACATGTAGTCAAGTGACATGGGAAACTGAATATGGTAAAATAAATAGTTACATTTTTAAAGGTAGGGTTGGGATTAATGTTATGGTAAGCGCTCGGGTTATATTTTACATTGGCTTTAGCATGTTTTTGCACAAAAACAGGTACCGGCAAGTTTAAAAGAAAGACATTTCAATTATGTGTAGGAAGTTCTTTATAGAACACACGCCAGTCATTTCCCATCTATTGGCCTACCCTTTTTTTTGTTTCCAGAGCAGCTCTAGTTAAAGGGCAAAGCAACAGTGCTCAGAATGTTAATGCCAGAAACAACAAGGGAAACTCATGTGCAATACAAATCAAAATCTGTGTACTAAGTTTACATAATGTCAAGTAAAAGATTACAATTTCGAATAAATTAAATCATGTTATGGCCACCGTTGCCCAGATTTCCTCTATATAAACATTTGTAATACATTTTGTTTTGTTGTGGATTAACCGATTCAACAGAGCATAGCTTCTACTTGTGGCATCTACCGGTATATACTGTTACATCAAATAATGCTTACATTTTACATTTAAATATACCAATTTTTAAATGTGATGGCTGTATGCATTTTCTTTTATAGGTGTTCTTTATTCTATTCACATCTGGTGATCTGTACCAGTTACTGGGATGAGACAAACAATTTAACATGAATATGGATGTTTATAATAACCAGATTTTATTTATGTATATAAAACCTTTATTCAAAAAAATCAATCTGTTCACCTAAATCCACTAGTACATCTAACATTCCAGTCCCCCCAGACTGACAATGCTGCTGTCCAAAGGTGCCCCCTGTTCTCCTTCATCTAGAGTGGGGTGTGTTACTGGCCAGATCACCAGGTGAAAACAGATAGAAAATCATAAGAAAAGAAAACTGATGCAGCCACCACATCTGGTAAGCTGCAATGTATTACATTTTTGGTTATGGTGTTAATACTGCTTTAATACTATTCATCGTTTTGCTGCAGCAGCAGTGCCATTAGGGTACTTGCCTTGTGGTGTTTGTAAAGCTTGTTTTTGCAGAAAGTAACTGTTTCATGTAGGGTGTCTCCAAATTACTTCAGGGCTAAGCTGTATAAGTTACTGTTATTTCTTACTACTGAGAGATTCAACCACTTGCTGGCAGTCATGTCTTTATTCTGGAGGTATACACGGAATTTTCAGTTGCTCATTCATGTTATTAAAATCTCTAAGATCAAAGCATATGCTAAGGCAAAAAATATGAAGTATATTCCTGCAGTGGATGCACATTTCCAGATGTCTCATTCCTTGGTTTGGGGTTAAATTTCAGTACCATTAGCAGTAACCCTGAGCCACACTCGGGATTGCATTGCAGAATCCTGGTACAGCGTACTTACCTTGTCACCAGGATCCTGCGACGTCCCCCCACTGTGTCCTCTGATGGATCACCCGCCCGATGCTCTGTGTTCCTGGCTCCGTTCCCTGCAAGCGTTGTGACGTACGGGGGCAGAGCCCAGCGCAAAATTCAAAAAGTACAAAAAACATACAGTACACTGTAATCTTACAGATTACATTACTGTATCAAATCATGTCACATCCCATTTGTCCCTAGTGCTTCGTCCAGTGCCCTGCCTGCAGTTTTATATTATCCACTACAATACAGGGCACTTTCGCCCCCTTCCTTCCCAGCCCAATTTTCAGCTTTCATCGCTCTAGCGCTTTCAATGACAATTGCGCGGTCATGCTACACTGTACCCAAATGAAATTGTTATCATTTTGTTCGCACAAATAGAGCTTTATTTTGGTGTTATTTATTCACGACTCGGAAAGCGGAAATTTGTAAAAAAACAATATTTTCTTTTTTCTATTTGAAAAGAAATCCAATAAAATCAAATTTTGTCATAAATTTAAGCCAAAATTTATTCTGCTACATGTTTTTGGTAAAAAAAATTCCGTTAAGTGTATAATAATTGGTTTGTGTGATCAGGGACATATGTATGCAAATGATCATGTACATATGTGTGCAGGTGATCACGTACATATGTGTGCAGATAATCATTGGGACATGTGATTTTAGTGGGACATATGTGGGGGACATGTTTTTATTATTAGGGACATGTGTTTTTATTATTTGGGGACATGTATGTTTTGGGGACATGTGTGTTTTGGGGACATATGTGGGGACTGTGTTTGTACTGTGTGGTGTGTTGTGTGTTGACACTAGACTGATGATCAGTGAGTAAAAAGCTGTAAAAAAACAGCTCATACTCACTGATCATCAGCCGGCTGCAGCGTTCTGCTCTCCTCTCCTCAGCAAAGACTTCCGTGTGAGGAGAGGAGAGTCGATTGCCTAGCAACCGGCTGTTTGTTTACATCACATGACGGCCATGATTGGACACGGCCGTCATGTGATGAGGAGGGCCAATCACAGAGCCCTCCTGCCGATCTGAGATGTGCCATGTCCGGGTGACACGAGCACATCGGGATCGCGCCGCTGCGCGGGCACGCGCGTGCGCGATCCCGCTACTTCTGAAGGACGTTCCTGAACGTCCTATCAGGAGTAGACGGCTCCCACCCGGCCGTATATATGCATTGGCCGGGTGGGAAGTGGTTATAAATACTGTTCTTTCTGCCTGGAAACTGGAGATTGTCCATGGCAACCAAAAAGTGCCCCTTTACGTCAAAAGTGGTTTTAGACCAGCTAGAAAACAGCGATAGTAAATTTGAACACTTGCAAAATTGAACGATAGTGATCCGTGGGGAAATTAATGTTATTATTATTATATTATTATTTTTTATAATTATTTATAGTTATTTATTATATTATAATGTATGATTTCGTGTTTCACACTTTATCATACCAGGGATGTCTACTAGACTATTCTTGGGACAGACTTATGTGTGTTATTATTAAGAATTACAGGCCTACAATATAAAATGCTACAATAAATAATTTTATAAAAATTTAAAAATCTGACATACTCAGACCACCAGGGAAGCTACAAGAGTAAAAGTACAGGAATGATCTGACAGAAATGCACTTAGATCTTTAAACCTGTTGTGGGATGATAACACACAACTTTTTTATGGACTGAGTGGTGATGGCGTCCCAGCGTCTTAAGCTAAACTACTGATCCACTCTTATGCCGCGTACACACGATCAGAATATTGGTCGGAAAAAGCTCTGTTGGTTTTCCCAACGGAATTCCAATGGCATTTCGCTCAAGCTGTCTTGCATACAATCACGGTCACACCAAATTCCGACCATTACATAGTTACATAGTTAGTCAGGTTGAAAAAAGACACAAGTCCATCCAGTTCAACCTTAAAAACAAATAAATAAAATAAAAAATAATTGTACAATCCAAATACCCAATGTTATGCCCACAATTGATCCAGAGGAAGGTGAAAAAAAAAAACCCAGCGGAGCATGCTCCACTTTGCTACAGCAGGGGGAAAAAATTCCTTCCTGATCCCCCAAGAGGCAATCAGATTTTCCCTGGATCAACTTTACCTATGTTAGTACCTAGTTATATTATGTACCATCAGGAAAGTATCCAGGCATTTCTTAAAGCAATCTACTGAGCTGGCCAGAACCACCTCTGCAGGGAGTCTATTCCACATTTTCACAGCTCTAACTGTGAAGAAACCTTTCCGTACTTGAAGATGAAATCTCTTTTCCTCTAGACGTAAAGAGTGCCCCCGTGTCCTCTGGGTTGACCGTACAGAGAACAACTCAACACCAAATTCACTATATGAACCCCTAATATATTTGAACATGTTGATCCTATCCCCCTTATTCTCCTCTTCTCAAGAGTGAATACATTTAGTTCCTCTAATCTCTCCTCATAGCTGAGCTCCTCCATGCCTCTTAGCAGTTTGGTTGCCCTTCTCTGCACTTTCTCCAGTTCCCTGATATCCTTTTTGAGAACTGGTGCCCAAAACTGAACTGCATATTTCAGGTGAGGTCTTACTAATGATTTGAACAGGGGCAAAATTATATCTCTCTCTCTGGAGTTCATACCTCTCTTAATACAAGAAAGGACTTTGCTCGCTTTGGAAACAGCAGCTTGGCATTGCATGTTGTTATTGAGCTTATGGTCTACCAAAACCCCCAGATCCTTCTCCACTATGGATTCCCCCAGTTGTACTCCCCTTAGCATGTATGATGCATGCATATTCTTAGTCCGCAAGTGCATAACTTTGCATTTATCAACATTAAACCTCATCTGCCACATAGTCGCCCAATTAGACAGTGTATTGAGGTCGGCTTGTAAATTGGAGACATCCTGTAAGGACGTTATTCCACTGTATAGCTTGGTGTCATCTGCAAAGACAGAAATGTTACTTTTGATTCCAGACCCAATATCATTTATAAAGATGTTAAAAAGTAAGGGTCCCAGCACTGAACCTTGGGGTACACCACTGATAACCTTAGACCATTCAGAGTAAGAATCATTAACCACTACTCTCTGAATTCTGTCTTTTAGCCAATTTTCTATCCATTTACAAACTGATATTTCCAAACTTGTAGACTTTACCTT
This sequence comes from Lithobates pipiens, assembly GCF_037356315.1. Classification (NCBI taxonomy): domain Eukaryota; kingdom Metazoa; phylum Chordata; class Amphibia; order Anura; family Ranidae; genus Lithobates; species Lithobates pipiens. Next base: position 186,687,150 of record NW_027507785.1, on the reverse strand, counting down.
ACACATGAGCCGTCCATGCGGAACTGTATCGAACGCTTTTGCAAAATCCAAGTATACCACGTCCACCGCCACCCCTCTGTCCAAGGTTTTACTTACCTCCTCATAAAAATAAATCAGATTTGTCTGACAACTTCTGTCTTTCATGAATCCATGTTGTCTGTTGCTTAAAGTGTTTTTGTTCAGCAAGAACTCGTCGATGTGGTCTTTTATTAAACGCTCCAGTATCTTCCCAGCTATAGAAGTTAAGCTAACTGGTCTATAGTTACTTGGTAAATACTTTGATCCCTTTTTAAATATAGGCACCACGTTCGCCCTGCGCCAATCCAGTGGGACTATTCCCGTCATTAATGAGTCCCTAAAAATTAGATACAATGGCTCTGAAATTACAGAGCTCAATTCTTTTAGGATCCGTGGGTGGATACCATCAGGGCCAGGTGCTTTATCCACCTTTATTCTGTCTAAATATTTCTGGACCATATCACTTTTGAGCCATTGTGGATCATTTGGGGCTGTGTCACTATCACCCCCATTATGGACATGCTCTCCCCCATGCTCTTTTGTGTACACAGAGCTCTCTTTGTCCCCAGTCACCAACTCCAGATTATTTTGTAAAGGGCCTACATGCTCAGACTTGACCTTTTTACTATTAATATATTTGAAGAATTGTTTGGGGTTTGTCCTACTATCTTTTGCAATCTGTCGTTCGTTTTGAATTTTTGCATCCTTGATTTCCTTTTTACATATTCTGTTAAATTCTTTGTAACATTTAAATGACACTAGTGATCCTTCATTTTTATATTTTTTAAAAGCTCTTTTCTTATAGTTTATAGCTTTTTTAACTTTGGCCGTGAGCCACATAGGTTTTGTTTTTAGCCTTTTAAACTTATTGCCCATGGGAATATACTTTGCAGTGAGGTCACAAACAGTCTTTTTGAAGAATTCCCATTTCTGTTCTGTGCCCATTGAAGCAAATATTCGCTCCCAGTCTAAGTCCTGGAGAGTAGCCCTCATCCTTGGAAAATTTGCTCTCTTGAAGTTAAGTGTTTTTATCTTACCCGTATGTATTTCTTGTTTAGCACTAACATCAAAGGAAATCATGTTATGATCACTGCTACCCAGGTGTTCCTTTATCTGGACATTAGTAATAAACTCTGCATGGTTTGAGATTACCAGGTCCAACAGAGCTTCATTCCTAGTTGGGGCCTCAATAAACTGGACCATAAAATTGAGAACGTGATGACGTACAACACGTACAACGGGACTAGAAATAGGAAGTTCAATACCCAGTAGCCAATAGTTTTCATCTCGTTGTTGAATCTGAGCATGCATGCATTTTACACGTCGGAATTGCATACACACGATCGAAAAATTGAGACCATGCTCTAAAATTTTTGCTGGCAGGAATTCGGCCAGCTAGATTCCGATGGAGAATACACACGGTCACATTTTCAGATGAAAATCTCTCATCAGTCTTTTGCTGGCCGAAATTCTGATCCTGTGTACGTGGCATTGTTCTCAGATCTCTTCAACATAAAGGCTAATCATTTTGTAGTCTGAGATTAAAAAAAATAGGAGGTCTCTTTGAGATAATAGAGGAAAGGTGCAGAGGCCATTGGACCACTTTGAATTTCTGACAAGATCAACACTTATCAAAAATATATAACAACATGCTTCCAATAGTATATTAGGTCTCATTCACACAGGAGCTTACGCCCATAGTCCTGGAATTGGCTTTTTAAGCAGCAGGAACCATCAGGTGCTGCATGTAGGCATCTGATTCATGTCTATGGAAACTCAGTGGCTCATCCTAATCTGACAGTTACGCGGGTTCAGGGGAGTAGCCCTGAATGCAGAAAGTGTGCATTCAGAGCCACACAGCTACATGCATGCAGTGTTACTATAGAAATGAATGGCCTGGTTACATGTAGCACCTGAAGGCTCCAGCTACTTAACCTCCCTAGCGGTATTCCCGAGTGTGGCCCGGGGTTCATTTTCATTACCAAAAGAGGTAACCTTGAGCCACGATCGGGATTGCATCGCAGTATCCTGGTACAGGTTACTTACCGTGTCCCCAGCATCCTGCGATGTCATCCCGCTGTGTCCTCTGCCTGATGTATTACTGTTCCAGTTTCTGTTCCCTCTGGGCGTTGCGACACATGGGGCGGGGCCCGGCAGAAAATGTAAAAATGTACACAACACATAACACACATAATACACTGTAATCACTGTACACTGTAGATTGCATTACTGTATCAACTCATTTGACATCAGTTTGGTCTCTAATGCTTTGTCCAGTGCCCTGCATGCACTTTTATATTATATACGGTTCTTTCTGCCTGAAAACTTGAGAATGTCCATAGCAACCAAAAAGCGTCCCTCAAAGTGGTTTAAAACCAGATAGAAAACGGCTATAGTGAATTAGAATCACTTGCAGAATTGAGTGGTGATAGAGATTTGTGGGGAAATTCATCATCAGACACTGAAAGTGACGACAGTGACAATTCTGTGACTGTACAAATTTCAATGTTTTTGATTTGATTACATTATTGTATAAAATGTATTATTATTATTATTATTATTATAGTATTATTTTTTATAATTATTTATCGTTATTTATTATATTATAATTTATGATTTTGTGTTTCAAACTTTATCATATTTGGGATATCTACTAGACTCTTGTTTGGACAGATTTAAGTGAGTTATTCCTAAGAATTACAGGCCTAAAATATAAAACACCAAATTTGCATGCAAAACAATGTACCGCATTGACATTCAAAAATCAGACATAATCATACAGGGAGGTTAAAGACATGGCCTATTCACTGACTATGGGGTGTAAACACCCATCTGAACAGACAAAAAATAAGCAAATAAAAGAAATTCATTGTTAAGGTTTATGTATACTTCAGTTGCTATAGGTAGTAATTGATCACTAAACAATGAAATAATTGGCTCCGTATGACGTAAGATACACAAGTAGCACATATTATGTTTCAAACTTTCACGATCGTACAATGCTTCAATAAGGTGTTTTTGATCTCTACAAGATAATAACCTCATAATTCCTTACATTCACATTCATACCTGACTTCAACTTATTTAGTACTTTCATCTTTTTATATAGAATTAAATGCATTGTTTACCTCCTTTGGTCTTTAATATTTCACTAGGAAAGGATCACATCATATCTGCTTTTTGAGATAAAAAAAAGTTCCAACAAAGTTTGCTTCACTTTTCTTTACAAAACATTTACAGCCCACACACTAACTTTTGCTTTCTTTTCATAGTCATTTGTGAAAGATTATATGATCTCTATTACAAGACTGCTGCTGGGACTGGACACCACGCCGGGGTCTGGATTTCTTTGTTCTGTAAGTTCAAAATTACATAGCTAAAAGGCTATTATAAGATTATCTTCTGTGACTTGGAAAGAAAGAAACAACAGGTTGTCTTTTGTGAGCTCTAAATCCTCAGACGTCTCTATGGTATAGTGTGGCTGAAAGAAAATGCAGAGGAGAGAATGTTTCTTAAACTGTATACTTACTAAATTTATAGAAATCAGTATATAGAAATCAGTATGGAAAAAAAAAAAAGGTTTCTTACCCTGAAGGGGAAACTAAATGTATTGTTGCAGATAAGCTTTGGCAAATATATTCTGGGATAATTCATTTTGTTCATGAATTTACAGTAACTAAAGTTACATTTCAGGTATGGATATTTCTACATATTGGTCCAGCATGGATCAATGTAACTACTGTATGCATATGCCATACCTATGGGAAACCTCTAGAAGCTGGAAATCACTATTTAAGACACCGCTACTCCAGTGCTCTCCATTTGTTTCCAGGTCCCACGCTGAGCAGCTGTCCTGCTGCATTGTGAACATAGATGCTTATAAGCCAATAGGGAACATTCTATGAGTTCATGCATGGCATGCTTAGCATTCCATAAAGCCCACTGCTATATACAGTATATCTTCCACTGGATAGTGGAGTGTTCGATTTACAGTACTTTGTGCTGAAAAGGTATAACCATTGATTGTTTTTTCTTTTTGATACTGCCCTTTATCCCAATACATGGACACACTATGGGGGCATATGTGTTTGCTCACTCCTAAGCCAGCTCTGTGTGTCCATTGACACGACACAAGTTCATCTTGGTCCCACCCTGCACTCCCTTCTCACTGGCTGTGATGGATGGCAGCAGGAGGTAATGGCTCCCACTGCTGCCTCTCTGTCCAATAAGGAACACATCACTGGATCGAGATTGTGAGATTGGGCTCAGGTAGGTACAAGGGGGACTTAAGGGGGAGCTGCCTGCAGATTTTTTCTTACCTTAATACATAGCATGCATTAATGTAAAAAAAAAAACTTGTGCTTTTAGAACCATTTTAAGTTCTAAAATTACTAGATTAATAGTATGTGATGGAGGTGGAATTTATACCTGTCCCTGGTGTTAGCGTTGCTGAGGTTCCTAGTTAATTGAGGCTTTTTTCTAAAAAAGCAGTACCTGTGGTAATATGGTGGCAGCACAGTATTTGAATGGAATTTTATTACACCGCCTTCCTCTTTTTCAAGTATATCTATATCCAAAAAGAAAGATGACCTAGTCCAGAAGTTGTGTTCACCTGGTGACCTGGCTAGTAACCCATTCCTTATGTTGGAGTAGCTCATTTATCTTGGGAGGATCAACAGAGACACTCATAGGCAGAAGTATTGTCTCAAAAGGGTAGTGTTCTTGGACTATTAGGTTTGGATTGACATTACATAAGTGACTAACACATTAAAGCAGTGTTTCTCAACTCCAGTCCTCAAGGTGCCCCAACGGGTCATGTTTTCATGCTTTACATTAATTTGAATAGGTGATTGGATCAGTTTCACTGTCTTAGTAATTACCACAGCCGTTTCATCTGAGGAAAATCCTGAAAACATTACCTGTTGGGGCACTTTGAGGACTGGAGTTGAGAAACACTGCATTAAAGCATAACTCCAGCTCACTTATTTTAAGCAGGTACAGCAACAGTGTTTTTATTTCCTTTTAGTATAGCATGGTATGGCATGGAAGTAATGCTGTAGTTGTAACTTGGAGTAGGTAACATTTACTTATGTGGGACCTGGATAAAGAGCAAAGAGAGAAAGCAAAAGAAAGAAGAGAAAAAATAAGAAAAAGGGGATGCCAAGGAAAACTCCAATGTGAGACTCGCACATGTGGGATACAAACCAGGGGTGGCGTAATCAGGACCTGTTCAATCCATGGTGAAGTGTTTTCAATCTTTCGTGTCTTGTAATTCAGTACCACAGCCATGTTCTCTTGAGACAATATATCACATAATTTTTGGTTTTACCTGGGCATGGAAGACCATCATGCTTTCACCATTGTTTGACTGCTATAAATAAAAATGCCAAGAGGTGAAACTGCTTAGCAATGCAGTTGGGGGTTGTAGAATTAGTAAGGCCTCCTTTGGTGATTTGCATATACTTACTCTAGTAGGGTAAACCAGGTGGAAGACTCCTGCCCAAAAGTACTTAATTTTGGGGCAGGTCTATCAAATATGTAATAATGTTTCTGTTCATTGACAGCTACAAAAACAGTTGGCAGACGATGTGGGAGCAAATTTAGCTGATCTTTGGGGGACCATGTACCACCACATTAGTAGTTTGTAGTTCGATTCCATGGCTGTGGTGTTAATAAAACAAATTGCATTGGTTTCCCATATTTGGTACCATTTGTCCATTTCTAGGTCCTCTCCCAAGTCCATTTTCCATTTGACCATATATTTATGAGGGTTTGTCAGTTTAGTATGGAGGCATAAATAGTAGAAATAAAGTAATAAAAAGTGATAGCGCTGCTGGTAAACCAAATAAATAAACTAAATCTAAATAAACTAAAATATATAAATAACAATAAAGTTCATGAAGTGCACAAAATTCAATTGGAGTGCATGTGTGACATATATGTAGTAAATCTTCCTATAAAGTTGCAAAAAAGGACTTTTCTAATCCAATGTGTTTTACTGAGACTCGACACCACTCTATAAAGTGCTCCCGTCACTGAGTGCAATGTTTAGGAGGGAATTTAAAAGAAAACAATCTTTTAAGAGGGAAGTATAAGGAAAAAAACTTACATTTAAATGCCGATCAAAGCAGCCTTGTCAGTATCAATTGCAGCCTTGCATTGCAGCCTTATCAGTCATTTTCAGCCTTGTCAGTCATTTGCAGCCTTCTATTGCAGCCTTGCCAGTCATTTTCAGCCTCGTTATTGTGTTTGCCATTTAAAAATGGTGCTGCCGATATACAGAGTGGATGTCCTGTGTATCTTGGTGGTGCTCGGTAGTTCTTGGCCGTTCTCGGCGGCCTTAGGGTATTTTCAGCAGCAATTGCCCATTCTCGGCTATTTTCAGCCGTTCTCGCCTATTTTCTGCCATTGTCGCCTATTTTCGGCCGAGTGTGGCCGAAAATAGGCGAGAACGGCCAAAGATAGCCGAAAATACCCGGAAGCCGCAGAGAGTGGCAGAAGGGGATAGAAACAGCGGGGGATCAGCGTATAACACACACCCCTGATTTCCCCCTGATTTTAGGGGGAAAAGGTGCGTGTTATACACTGATAAATATGGTACTTAAAAATTGGCTCCACATTACTCTCCGGAAGTTCCAAAGTGACATAAAAAACAAAAGTGCCTGTAATATTGCAGTACCCAAGGTGTTAAATTGACAGAACCTTACCACCCCAGCTCAAGATACACTCACATTTATTGAAATAATTAATGTATATATACAAATTCCGTTGGGATCTCACTTGTTTTTGCGAAAGGATTCCACTGCCAGGCTCCACCTCTAATAGTTATGCCACCACCCTTGTGGCTTACTCTATGAGTTTGGTATATATGCTTTAATTATTTAAATAAATGTGAGTGTATCTTAAGCTAGGGTGGTAAAGTTCTGTCAATTTAACACCTTGGGTACTGCACTGATGATTTAGTTTATTTATTTGGTTTACCATCAGCGCTATCACATTTTATTACTTGATTCAGTTTTTTTGTGGGAACACATAGGTGATAGCAGCAGCAAATTTATATTTAAGTTTTCTTCACCATCAGGTAGCAGTACGCAGCTATATTAATTAAATAGTAGAGATAGTATCCCTAGGTGAGGGGTCCCTTAAGCATATACTGCATCTATGTATGTCAGGGTACAGAGTGAGGACTTGGCCTTGATTACTTGGGAAACAACATTTTTGTTGTAAAGGTATCTGAAGATTTGCTGTGAAAGCACAGTGTGTAAATTCTTGAGAGACTAAAATCTTACAACATCAGATAAGGACACCAAATTAAATATCCTTATATATCCTTAAATTTAAGTGGTTCTAAATAGCCTGGAAGAAACATTGGGGTATAATTGTGAACAGTGAAGAATATACAAGATATGTGATACTATCTCAAACCCAGAGGGAGTTCTACTGGTCCAGGGATGTGGGAATTAGAGCCTTGTTCTCATCAACATTTGGATAAGGTGCATTGCCAGGAGCAAAAAGGATTTGTATATTTTTAAAGTTGTTCTCATCCAGACATGTTGATGGGCTTCAGGGTGCTTGTTTCATATTTGCTTTTTTTTTCATTTTCACAGTGGGTAAAACCAGATTTTGGAATTAAAGCTCGGAGGCTTGTAGAGATTTGGGAAGGATGAAGTCTCCAATCCTAGGTTTAGGTTTTGTGAACAACTAGCACACTAATTGGGTAGGTAGTGTGCTGGACTTTTATTACAGACATGACTGTGGTTCAGGGCTCCACCCTGGCAGACAGAGGAGATCTCTGCCCAGGAGTCAGGAAGGTTTCACCTAGGAGACAGATGGGAGCCAGCGTAGCAGAGAGCTGCTAGGTATATGCACATACAGTAAATTGTGTAAGAAGACTGTCTGGGGTTTACAGACAAGGGCCTAAAGTGTGACGCCAGAACAGCAGTGATTCAAGTGTAAGCCAGAAAGCTGATGAATAATTGTTTTGTGGCTGAGAAATTCTGAAAAACCCATTTGCAAAAGAAACCCATGGAGCTTCTTGTTAAAAAAAAAATCCCAGTGGCTCTGGTGTTTTTTTCCTTTCTTTTTTTTTATGTCCACAAGTGTATTAATGTGTGCAAATTGCTCGTTCATTATTGGTTTTCAAATATAATGCAGTTTTTTAATGTATTGATTCTAATTCCAGATGAGAATGACTGAGGATGATTTGTGGATCAGGACATATGGAAGATTATATCAAAAGCTCTGTTCATCAACAGGGGATATTCCAATTGGAGTCTACAGGACTGAGTGCCAGAAACTTACCACATCAGAGGTAATTTCACCAGACTTCTACACATACAAACTATAAATTAGTAATGGGCTGCCCTAAATGTATTCTGGTGCAATTAGCACCTTTTCGCCTGGCCTATAGCAGATTGGTGGCAAGACGGTGGACACAGCGCGGTGATTGGTGGTGAGCAGCGAATCACCGATCATATGACATAGGCTCTTTACCATGTGATCAGCTGTGTCCAATCACAGCTAATCACATGTAAACAAATTCCAGTTATCGGCATTTCCTTTCCTTAGCGCTGTCTATGTCTGAGGAAAGGAACTGACTTTCTAGTTACAGGGGACATTTACAATGACAATCAGGGCACTGATCATTAGTGTCCTGATGATCAGTGCAGCCCCATCAGTGTAAAATATCAGTGTCCATTTGTGCAACATAGTGTCCATCTGTGCAACATCAATGCCCTTCAGTGCAGCATATTAGTGCCACCTATCAGTGTCCATAGGTGCCCATCAGTGCCGTCCTATCAGTTCAACCTCATCAGTGCCCATCATTGCCACCTGATCAGTGTCCACCAGTGCAGCCTCATCAATGCCCATCAATGCAGTCTATCAGTGCCCATCAGTGCAGCCTGATCAGCACACATCAGTGAAGAAGAAAAATCACTTATTTGCAAAATTGTATATCAGAAATAAAGAAAAAGTTTTTTTTCAAAATGTTCGGTCTTTTTTCATTTGTTTAGCAGAAAAAAAAGCAGTGTTGATTAAATACCACTAAAAGAAAGTGCTATCTGTCTTAAAAAAATGATAAACATTTCATATGGCTACAGTGTCGCATGATCGCGCAATTGTCATTTAAAGTGCGACAGCGTTGAAAGCTGAAAATTGACCTGGGCAGGAAGGGGGTGAAAGTGATCTGTATTGAAGTGGTTACATTTCAAATTATAATATATAATGCCTGATTTACTAAAATCTGGTATAGCTCTGCAAATGAAACCAAACAGTTTCCAGGGTTTTTTTTTTTTTTCCTGTCAAAGCCTAATTGAACAAGCTGAAGTTATAATCTGATTGGTAACCATGCGCAACTGCATTCGATTTTGCACTCTCCAGTTTTAGTAAAGTAACCTCATCATCTTTAAAGTAACACCATCATCACCACCACCCCCTCCCTTTAGAATGTAAGCTCTACCCCTATACATTGTAAAGCGCTGCGTAAACTGTTGTCGCTATATAAATCGTGTATAATAATAATAATCTTTGGATAACACACACACACTCTTCCTTAGAAATGTTGTATCATAAATAAATATATATTAAAACAGCATGCAATGAGTCCCAATTTTTTAAATATTTGGTTAAAGATATTTTATGATATATTTTGAGATTTGGCACATTAGTACATACAGTATGTCAAAGTCTGCTGTTGGGAGCACCTAAAGGATGATTTTAAGAAAGAAAGCAGGGAAAGAATGACTGACAAAGATGAAAGACGTATGTAGGCTCTTCTACAGTATGTGCAACTGAAATTGTAATTTGTATCCAGAGTGTGGGTAAGGCAAGTGTTTAAGGCACTTTAAGGTTCATGCACAGTTCAGACATGTTTTCAGATGCAGTGCTAAGCCTTTAGAAAGAAATATTATCTCCCTTAATAAACAGAGTGTTACATTACGGAGTAGAAAACTATAGACCATGAGAAACGCCATTAGAATGAAGAGCTGGCTGCAATAAATAAAAACAAAAGGATTTTTTTTACAAAAGCTAGAGTTCCTCTTCCATGTGTCATTGAATAATTTTCTCTATCACATTACCAATGCCCTAATTTCCTTTTGTATATTCTAGTGCAGGTGTCGCCAAACTTTCTAAACAAAAGGCCAGTTTATTGTCCTTCAGGCTTTAGGGGGGCGTACTGTTGCCATCAGGAGTAGAAAATGCATCAGTTGAAATAAGCAATGCCCCATCATTTGTGTCATTGGGAGGAATTGTGCCCCATTGTTTTATTTGTATGAATTGTGCCCCACCATCAATGTCATTGGGCTCCATTGTTGGTGTCATATGGAGGAACTGTGCCCCTTTACTGGTTGTTAGTGAATAAAATGGTGCCCCAGGGGCCAAATAAAAGCAAGCAAAAGTCCGCAGTTTGGAGACCACTGTTCTAGTGTATCTGTCCTTTACTATTGTTATATGGTTTGAACATTGTGTGACACCCACATTAAATTTTCCATCTCATGCCAATATTTGTTTTCTATAAACTAGCCTGTGTTCTGTCAAATTAGCCAACTCGTCAGAAACTCCAACCCCCTCACTTCCGGTTTCTTTAAACCATCAGTAATTGGAGATTTAAACAAATTGATATTTGGACACAACCGTTTACAGTCCATTGCATAATATTATGATTGGAGATTGTTCCTCACTCTGATACTAACCAGAAAAATGGCCACCTCCGAAGCAGCGGCAACTTTGTCCTTGTTAGCCACTGTGATGTCAAAACAGCAAAATCTTCCTGTACTGGACTGTATTTGGTTGGCAATGTTGTGTCCAAGCAGCAGTTTGTTGAAATCTCCAATTACTGATGGTTTAAAGAAACTGGAAGTGAGGTGGTTGGAGTTTCTGACGAGTTGGCTGACAGAACACCAGTATGTCTGTTGACTGAATGGAAAAAAAGAGAAAGAAAACATCATCTATATACCAAGACACATTAATTTATTGTTGTGCAATGTATTTATTATTTAATATTGCCTACAACATTCTACTATGTAAGTGCACATGCATGATGACTACTCCATCTGAAGATACTGTTTGGTTGGTTCACATTAGTGATGAGTTTTGGGTTGACCACAAGTTCAATCTGAGCCCAGCTTGTTCATAGTTCACCTAATAGGCAAACTGAATGGCAGCATTTGACTAGTTTGCCCACTGTCTGAACCTTCGGCTACTGCAGCCAGGTATCATTTTCTTAGTGGTCGTATTACTATTGTTACGAAATAACAGCTACCTACCGGTTTGTTTCATTCTGCAAACAAGACAGTGAGCATCCTAGTTGACATCATTGACAGAATGTACCAGCTGTGATTTCACAAGGATGTAGAACAGTAAATGATGACCATCTCAAATAAAGTCCTGTTGCTAGGTCATCAGAGTGTTGTTCATTGTGATTAATATTGAATCTACATTCCTCTATGGTTTCATTAACCACTCTCTGCTCACCCTAGGTAGTTTTACTGCAGGTGGTAGCTGCAGGCCAGGCAACGTACATGTACATACTGGTGTGCCCCCTGCGATCACATGATTTCAATGTAAACACAACTGTTATAAATGGATTTCATGTGTAACAGCTATACTTAGTATGGCAATGCTGTGATTGGCCCACAGTTATCACATGGTACCTGGGCCAATCACAGAACCCTGTACCAGATGGTTGCTATGGTATCTATAGCCAATCACAGATCATTAGTAGGGATGAGCTTCGTGTTCAAGTCGAACGTACGTTCGAGTCGAACATTGGCTGTTCGTCCATTCGGCGAAATCCGAACATTTTGGTCCGTTCGCGTCAAATTCGCGTGGCACTCACGGCCCACAATGCACTGCGATGGCGCAGTGCATTGCTGGCTCATGATTGGCCGAGCATGCACTGTGACCCCGCATGCCTGGCCAATCGCAGCGCCAGCAGCGTGGAGAGCCATGATTGGCCACAGGCAGGATGCCTGTGGCCAATCATAGCTCAGGCTGTGTAGTGCACGCCCCACACTATATAAGGCCGCCATCGCGGCGGCCTCGTGTAGTGTGTTGGCGTCTGAAGCAGTGGGTGTTCTGTGTACCTTCAACACAGTCCACACCGATCGTTTTCGGCCGATTTTCTATCTTGCTGTTGTGTAGTGGTTATTGTCTGCGTGCCCTGACCGCAGTATACACCGCTATATTCACCTCACCTATATAGCTAGTGATCTATCTTTTATAATAGAGCTTGCAGTCAGTAGTGTTAGGAGATAGTGCGTGCTGTCTGCGTGCTCTGTACCCAGTAGTGTTAGGAGATAGTGCGTGCTGTCTGCGTGCTCTGTACCCAGTACATACCGCTATATCCACCTACATAGCTCTTCTCTATTTGAGCCCACTTGCCATCTGCAGGAGTTATTGGAAGTTGTGTGTGCCTCCAGCACAGCACAGTATACATCTGTATATACCCCTTTATCTCTGGTGTTCTCTGGTTATTGTCTGCGTGCCCTGACCGCAGTATACACCGCTATATTCACCTCACCTATATACAGTGGTGTGAAAAAGTGTTTGCCCCCTTCCTCATTTCCTGTTCCTTTGCATGTTTGTCACACTTAAGTGTTTCGGAACATCAAACCAATTTAAACAATAGTCAAGGACAACACAAGTAAACACAAAATGCAATTTGTAAATGAAGGTGTTTATTATTAAAGGTGAAAAAAATCCAAACCATCATGGCCCTGTGTGAAAAAGTGATTGCCCCCTAAACCTAATAACTGGTTGGGCCACCCTTAGCAGCAACAACTGCAACCAAGCGTTTGCGATAACGTGCAATGAGGCTTTTACAGCGTCCTGGAGGAATTTTGGCCCACTCATCTTTGCAGAATTGTCCTAATTCAGTTACATTAGAGGGTTTTCGAGCATGAACAGCCTTTTTAAGGTCATACCACAACATCTCAATAGGATTCAGGTCAGGACTTTGGCTAGGCCACTCCAAAGTCTTCATTTTGTTTTTCTTCAGCCATTCGGTGGTGGACTTGCTGGTGTGTTTAGGATCATTGTCCTGCTGCAGAACCCAAGTTCGTTTCAGCTTGAGTACACGAACAGATGGTCGGACATTCTCCTTCAGGATCTCTTGGTAGACAGCAGAACTCATAGTTCCTTTTATCACGGCAAGTCTTCCAGGTCCTGAAGCAGCAAAACAGCCCCAGACCATCACACTACCACCACCATATTTTACTGTTGGTATAATGTTCTTTTTATGAAATGCAGTGTTCCTTCTACGCCAGATATACTTGGACACACACCTTCCAAAGAGTTCCACATTTGTCTCATCGGTCCACAGAATGTTGTCCCAAAAGTCTTGGGGATCATCAAGATGTGTTGTGGAGAAATTGAGACGAGCTTTGATGTTCTTTTTGCTCAGCAGTGGTTTTCTCCTTGGAACTCTGCCATGCAGACCATTTTTGCCCAGTCTTTTCCTGATGGTGGAGGCATGAACGCTGACCTTAACTGAGGCAAGTGAGGCCTGCAGTTCCTTGGACGTTGTTGTGGCGTCTTTTGTGACCTCTTGGATGAGTCGTCGCTGCGCTCTTGGGGTAATTTTGGGCGGCCGGCCACTCCTGGGAAGGTTCACCACTGTTCCATGTCTTCGCCATTTGTGGAAAATGGCTCTCACTGTGGTTCGCTGGATTCCCAAAGCTTTGGAAATGGCTTTATAACCCTTTCCAGACTGATAGATCTCAATTACTTTCTTTATCAATTGTTCCTGAATTTCTTTGGGTCTCGGCATGATGTGTAGCTTTTAAGGATCTTCTGGTGGACCTTACTGTGTCAAGCAGCTCCTATTTAAGTGATGCCTTGATTGTGAACAGGTGTGGCAATAATCAGGCCTGGGTGCGGCTAGAGAAATTGAACTCAGGTGTGGACAACCACAGTTATAGTATGTTTTAACAAGGGGGGCAATCACTTTTTCACACAGGGCCATGATGGTTTGGATTTTTTTTCACCTTTAATAATAAACACCTTCATTTACAAATTGCATTTTGTGTTTACTTGTGTTGTCCTTGACTATTGTTTAAATTGGTTTGATGTTCCGAAACACTTAAGTGTGCCAAATATGCAAATGAACAGGAAATGAGGAAGGGGGCAAACACTTTTTCACACCACTGTAGCTAGTAGTAGTGATCTATCATTTATAATAGAGCTTGCAGTCAGTGGTGTTAGGAGTGCGTGCTGTCTGCGTGCTCTGTACCCAGTAGTGTTAGGAGATAGTGCGTGCTGTCTGCGTGCTCTGTATCCAGTACATACCGCTATATCCACCTACATAGCTCTTCTCTATTTGAGCCCACTTGCCATCTGCAGGAGTTATTGGAAGCTGTGTGTGCCTCCAGCACAGCACAGTATACATCTGTATATACCCCTTTATCTCTGGTGTTCTCTGGTTATTGTCTGCGTGCCCTGACCGCAGTATACACCGCTATATTCACCTCACCTATATAGCTAGTGATCTATCTTTAATAATAGAGCTTGCAGTCAGTAGTGTTAGGAGATAGTGCGTGCTGTCTGCGTGCTCTGTACCCAGTACATACCGCTATATCCACCTACATAGCTCTTCTCTATTTGAGCCCACTTGCCATCTGCAGGAGTTATTGGAAGTTGTGTGTGCCTCCAGCACAGCACAGTATACATCTGTATATACCCCTTTATCTCTGGTGTTCTATAATAAAGGCATCTGCAGGAGTTAGTGGGTGTTGTGTGCCTCCAGCACAATATACACTACCCAACTGCTGTTTTACCCAACTCCCTTCAGGCCATTACCATGTCTGGAAGGCCAGCAAGGAGAGGCAGACAGGCGCGAGCCGATAAAAGAGGGCAAGCAGGCTCTGTGTCTAGAGAAAACAGTGCTGGTCGTGGACGCGGTGCATTGTCATCAGCACGTGGCCATGGGACATGCTTGTCCTTCTTTTCGGCAGCTGGACATGTTGAACCGCAACATGCCAACGACTTGGTAGAGTGGATGACCAAGCCCTCTTCATCCTCCTCATCCTCTCTCACCCAGTCTCAGGGTAGTAGCAAAGCAGCTGCCAACGCATCGTCTTCCCTCCTCTCAATGTCATCATCAGTGACTCCTTCCCTAGACCCACCACGTCCTCCTGAGGAGTCTCCTGAACTCTTTGAGCACAGTGTTGGGTACATGCTCCAGGAGGATGCCCAGTGTTTTGTGGGCTCTGATGATGACACTCAGCTAGAGGAAGGCAGTAGCGTGAGCGCAGACAGAGGGGATGCTCAAGAAGCACAGCAATCTGGCAGTCATGTTCCACAAGCTGCAGCATACTGCCAGGTTTGCTACAGCGATGAAGAGGGAGGGGATGATGAGGGCACTGACTCCACGTGGGTGCCTGGAAGGAGGGAGGAGGAGGAGGAGGAGGAGGAGGAGGAGGAGGCACATGTCCAACGAGGCAGGATGCCCTCCGGGGGCCAGCTTAGGGGCAGCACACCGACTGAATCACACCGCAGAGTTCTGCCTGTGCAGAGCGCTGCCTCTGCGCGTTATTCTAAAAGTTCTTTGGTGTGGGCCTTTTTTGAGACGAGTGTATCAGATCGCACCGCTGCTATTTGCAACATATGTCTCAAGCGTATCTCACGTGGCCAAAACATCAGTCGCTTGGGCACC
The DNA here is from genome assembly GCF_037356315.1 of Lithobates pipiens. Lineage (NCBI taxonomy): Eukaryota > Metazoa > Chordata > Amphibia > Anura > Ranidae > Lithobates > Lithobates pipiens. The sequence continues at coordinate 186,671,477 of NW_027507785.1, read as the reverse complement.
ACATGCTTGACCAGACATATGTTGACCTGCCATGCAGCTCGTTGGCAAGCGTACCTCAAAGACCCACACCAAAGAACAAAGCGGACCTCTCCTTGCTCCTCATCAGCTGGCATCTCCAACCCCACTAGACCTTCAGTCCTCTCTGAAACCTGCTCTGAGAGGAATGAAGGTGTAGAATTAGGTGTGTCACAGCCAAGTGCTTCCGGGAACTCTGCTAGCGGTACACCCACGTCCGATTATAGCAGGCAAATGTCCCTGCCCCAGCTGCTGGACCGGCGGAAAAAGTTCACTCCCAGCCATCCACATGCCCAGTGGTTGAATGCTAGCTTGGCTAAATTGCTAGCACTTCAACTGCTGCCTTTTCAGTTGGTAGACTCGGCCCCCTTCCGTAAGTTTGTACAATGTGCGGTTCCTCAGTGGCAGGTCCCCAAACGCCACTTTTTCTCACGGAAGGCGATTCCGGCTCTCTACCGGCATGTGGAAGGCAATGTCCTTGCCTCGCTGGACAGGGCGGTCAGCGGTAAGGTGCATATTACCGCTGACTCATGGTCCAGCAGGCATGGACAGGGACGTTACCTGTCTTTCACGGCCCATTGGATCACTCTTCTGGCAGCTGGGAAGGATGCAGGACAAGGTGCAGTAGTGTTGGAGGTTGTTCCGCCACCACGCCTCCAAAATGCTACTATTGGTTGTGACACACCTCTCTCCTCCACCCCCTCCTCTTCTTCTTCCTCCATGGCCTCTTCCAGTGCTCTGTCCTCAGAACCAGCGGTGCTTCGTAGGCGTTCCAGGGGCTACGCAAGTACGCAGGCAAAACGATGCCATGCCGTGCTTGCGCTGGTTTGTTTGGGGGACAGGAGCCACACTGGGGCGGATGTTTTGTCAGCTCTGCAGGGGCAGGCCGAGAGGTGGTTGACGCCACGCCAGCTTAAGCCAGGAATGGTGGTTTGCGACAATGGCACCAACCTCCTCTCCGCCCTCCGACAGGGACAACTGACCCATGTGCCCTGTGTAGCTCATGTCCTTAACCTGGTGGTGCAGCGGTTCTTGGGCAGGTACCCCGGCTTACAGGATGTTCTGAAGCAGGCCAGGAAAGTCTGTGTGCATTTCCGCTGATCATTTAATGCCTGTGCTCGGCTGGCTGAGCTCCAAAAGGAGTTGAACCTGCCCAAGAACCGCCTTATATGTGACATGCCCACCAGATGGAACTCAACATTGGCCATGCTGCAGGGCTGCACACGCAGCAGAGGGCCATCAATGAGTACCTGTGTGACTACGGCACCAGGACAGGGTCAGGGGAGCTTGGTTTTTTCTCACCACGCCAGTGGGGCATGATCAGGGATGCATGCACTGTCCTGTCACCGTTTGAGGAGGCCACAAGGATGGTGAGCAGTGACAGTGCATGCATCAGTGACACTGTACCTCTTGTCCACCTCTTGGAGCATACACTGCGTGGAATAATGGACAGGGCACTTGAGGCAGAACAGAGGCAGGAAGAGGAGGACTTCCTTGCCTCTCAAGGCCCCCTTTATCCAGACAGTGTTCCTGCTGTGCCACCCATCACACAGGAAGAGGATGAGGAGGAGGAGGATGATTGTGTCAGCATGGAGGTGGAGGCTGGCACTCAGCATCAGCATCAGCAGCAGCAGTCCTGTAGGGATGATTTACAGTCCCAAGAAAAACGTGGACTTGTACGTGGCTGGGAGGAGGTAGCTGCGGATCATGTTGTCCTTAGTGACCCAGAGGACTCCGGACCGAATGCCTCAGCTAACCTACGCTGCATGGCCTCCCTGATCCTGCAAAGCCTGCGGAAGGATCCTCGTATTCTTCGGATCAAGGAGAGGGACCATTACTGGCTGGCCACTCTCCTTGATCCACGGTACAAGGGTAAGGTTGCCGACCTTATCTTGCCATCGCAGAGGGAGCAGAGGATGAGATATCTCCGGGAGGCCTTGCAGAAAGGTCTGTGCAACGCGTTCCCAGAGACTGGGAGGTTACAAACTCCTGGTCCTGGACAACGTGTTGCTGAGGCATCGGTCAGAAGGAGCGGTGGAGAAGGTGGCCGTCTGACTGATGCTTTCAGACAATTTTTTAGTCCGCAGCCCCAAGGTATGATCGGTTCCAGCACCCATCGCCAGCGTCTGATTTACATGGTGCAGGAATACCTAGGGGCAAGGTCAGACTTGGACACCTTTCCCACCGAAAATCCTCTGGCTTACTGGGTCTTGAGGATGGATCACTGGCCAGAGCTTGCACAGTATGCAATTGAGCTACTGGCCTGTCCTGCATCCAGCGTTCTTTCGGAACGCACCTTCAGTGCTGCTGGTGGCTTTGTTACCGATCACAGGGTGCTCCTGTCCACCGAATCAGTTGATCGACTGACCTTCATCAAGATGAATCAGTCTTGGATCACCCACAGCTACCAAGCACCTGAAGCTGGTGTAACCGAATAATTTTTTTTGAAATACCACATCCCTTCAAGACTGCCTATGCTAATGCTGAGTGACTGTCCTGTTATGTTGATTGTCTATCCTCTTCCTCCTCCGCTGATATGTTGGAAGAACATTTCTGGTTCTGGTTGATGCCATCAGCCCAATTTTTCTGCCCCTGTTTAACAGGGGCGTTTAAGTACAATTTTTGATGCAATGCTTTGCAGCAGGGCTAATTCCTGCAATCAAACAAGAGTATATGGGAGAGGTTGCAGTGTGGTGGCACCAGCACCAGTGCCTAAGGCCCAATTTTTCTGCCCCTGTTTAACAGGGGTGTTTAATTACAATTTTTGATGCAATGCTTTGCAGCAGGGCTAATTCCTGCAATCAAACAAGAGTATATGGGAGAGGTTGCAGTGTGGTGGCACCAGCACCAGTGCCTAAGGCCCAATTTTTCTGCCCCTGTTTAACAGGGGCGTTTAATTACAATTTTTGATGCAATGCTTTGCAGCAGGGCTAATTCCTGCAATAAAACTAGAGTATATGGCAGAGGTTGCAGTGTGGTGGCACCAGCACCAGTGCCTAAGGCCCAATTTTTCTGCCCCTGTTTAACAGGGGCGTTTAAGTACAATTTTTGATGCAATGCTTTGCATCAGGGCTAATTCCTGCAATAAAACTAGAGTATATGGCAGAGGTTGCAGTGTGGTGGCACCAGCACCAGTGCCTAAGGCCCAATTTTTCTGCCCCTGTTTAACAGGGGCGTTTAAGTACAATTTTTGATGCAATGCTTTGCAGCAGGGCTAATTCCTGCAATAAAACTAGAGTATATGGCAGAGGTTGCAGTGTGGTGGCACCAGCACCAGTGCCCAAGGCCCAATTTTTCTGCCCCTGTTTAACAGGGGCGTTTAAGTACAATTTTTGATGCAATGCTTTGCAGCAGGGCTAATTCCTGCAATAAAACTAGAGTATATGGCAGAGGTTGCAGTGTGGTGGCACCAGCAGCAGTGCCTAAGGCCAAATTTTTCTGCCCCTGTTTAACAGGGACATGTAATTACAATTCTTGATATAATATTTCACAGGAGGGCCCCTTCCTGTGCCCACCCAGAGTAACGGTGAGGACTTATAGTGTTGTGGCACCAGCACCACAACCACCAAAGGTCAATTTTTCTACCACTGTTCAACAATGGCATGTAATTACAATTCTTGATATAATCGTTCACAGCAGGGCGCTCCAGCGCCCACCAAGAGTCACTTTGAGGGCTTACAATGTTGTGGCAAAACCAACACCTTGTTCCGCCATTTCTGCAGAGCATATAGGGCAGGCCCCTACTTTCAAACATCCAATTTACAAACATCTCCTACTTGCAAACGGAAGGAGACAACAGCAAGTGAGATGAAAAAAGATGGACGACAAAACAAATTATACAGGGGTGATAACCCTTCCCTATGTTTTCCAAAAAGCTTTAAAATAGTTTTTTTGACTGGAGCTACACTTTAAAAATGTACCAGTTGAAAATTACAAACATATTCAACTTAACACAACAAACCTACACAGTCCCTGTCTTGTTTGCACCGCCTGTATACTGCTGTTCTGAGTATATAGGGCCTGGGGGCCACACGCATTTCCTTTTTTTAATATGGGTACGGGGTTCCCCTTAATATGCGTACAAGACCCAAATAGGCTGGTAATGGGCAGGGAGGGCTACCCATGCCATTTTTCTCAATGATTTTCAACCATATTGCAGGAACCAGATATAACATTAAAACCGCAAGCAGTTTTAAATGGTGTTATTTCCGTTTAATGTCATTTTGTGCAGGGACTGTTCTAAACACGGGAAACACGTGGCACTTCACAGGCATACTACAGACACCCCCCAGGCACCATATTTAACCACTTGCTTACTGGGCACTTAAACCCCCCTCAGTCCCAGACCAATTTTCAGCTTTCAGCGCTGATGCACTTTGAGTGACAATTACGCGGTCATACAACACTGTACCCAAATGAAATTTTTATCATTTTTTTCCCACAAATAGAGCTTTCTTTTGGTGGTATTTAGTTACAGCTCGGAGTTTTATTTTTTGCTAAACAAACAAAAAAAGATGCAAAAAAAAAAAAAAAAAAAAATCATGTTTTAATAGTTTGTTATAAAATTTTGCAAACGGGTCATTTTTCTCCTTCATTGAAGTGCGCTGATTAGGTGGCACTGATAGGCTGCATTGGTGGGCACTGATGGGCTGCATTGGTGGGCACTGATGGGCTGCATTGGTGGGCACTGATAGGCTGCACTGGTGGGCACTGATAGGCATAGTTAAGGCGGCACTAATAGGCACAGATAAGGCGGCACCGATGGGCACAGATAAGGCGGCACTGATGGGCAAAGATGGGCACAGATAAGATGGCACGGATGGGTGGCACGGATAAGTGGCACGGATGGGTGGCACGGATGGGCACTGATAGGTACCACAGATAGATGGGACTGATGGGCACTGATAGGTGGCACTGATAGGTGGCTCTGATAGGTGGCACTGCTGGGCACTGATGGGCGGCACTGCTGGGCACTGATGGGCGGCACTGCTGGGCACTGATGGGCGGCACTGGGGTGCAGCACCTTTGAGGCAGATTTTGGGTGGCACTGTGGGTGGCACTGCTGGGTGGCACTGTGGGTGGCACTGTGGGCACTGCTGGGTGGCACTGTGGGCACTGCTGGGTGGCACTGTGGGCACTATGGGCACTGCTGGGTGGCACTGACAGGGGGGCACTTACTTTATTTCAGGATGGCACTGCGGGTGGCAGGTGGGCACTGGCAGGGGGCAGGTGTCCGTTTAAATTGCTGGCCGTGATCGGGACTGATGTCCCGAACACGGCCGCCGGCGATCGTCTTTTTTTTTTTCTCCTCGCGCTGTCAGCGCGAGGAGGAATACTAGCCGATTACCGGCTCCGTTTTATCACATGATCAGCTGTCATTGGCTGACAGCTGATCACGTGATAAGGGGTCGGGATCGACCCCTTACACGGATCGGTGATCAGGCGAGTCTCACGGACTCGCCGATCACAGAGCGCGCCGCGCGCGCCCCTCAGGGGGCGCGCAGGCCGCTCGTAACCGGGACTACGTCAATAGACGTAGTCCCGGAAATGTGGGTCCGCGCTGTTGCCGTCATTTTGCAATAGCGCGGTACTCAAGTGGTTAAAGGAATATTTCACTTTTTTTTTCACTTTAATCGTCATTAAAATCAGTGCTCCCGCCAAAACGGCCATTTTTAAAAACATTTTAGGCATTGACCCATGTCCCCTGGGGCAGGAGCCAGGTCCCCAAACCCTTTTTAGGACAGTATCTTGCATATTAGCCATTAAAATTAGTACTTTTCATTTCGAACGTTCGAGTCCCATAGACTTCAATGGGGTTCTAACGTTCGTTCGAATTTGGGGTCCGTTCGAAAGTTCTGGTGTGAACCGAACCTGGGGGGTGTTCGGCTCATCCCTAATCATTAGTAATCACAGCTGTTATGAATTAAACCCATTCATGACCTTTCAAAACATTGTTGTTAATCACTGTAACAGCTATCAAAGTGTAACAAAATAAGATCCCTGATCACCCCCCCAGAGTAGTACAGTGTCTTTATGGTGACACTGAACTGCTCTGATAAAAGTATATAAAAAAATATGAAAATAAAATGTTAAAAAAGGTTTAAAAAATGGAATAAAGACTCCCCGAAACTATTGAGGATTTAACCTCCACTGCCACGGCCCTGTTTCAGAAACCATAGAGCGCATGGAGTTTGACCGGATCCATCGGGCTCTGGGGCCAAGGAAAGAAGGAGGCCCCCCACGGGACATTATCATTAAGTTTACGTATTATCGCACTAAAGAAACCCTCCTTAAAGCAGCATGGGATAAGCCTGACCTGTGCTTCCAAGGTCACAAGTACCAACTTTTCATTGACCTGGCTCCCACTACAGTGCAAAAGAGACGACAACTGAAACCATACACCTCAGTCCAGATGGAACGCCATATTAAGTACACCTGGGGTTTCCCCTTCCACCTCTCATTTGCTCACCAAGGACGGAGCTACACTGTTCGCACCGTGGAGGAGGCCCAGGCGACTTTTGAAGTGCTACACCTGCTTCCCCCTCCAGACAACTCCAACAACCGGGAGAGGGCCCCGGGCCCCCAGTCTTCATCCAGAATGGATGGGCCGTGTGTGGGAACCAGTCAGAAGCCATAAACGGGCCCTCCCTGGCACCCCGCCTCCTTCAAGATCCCCTCGCTCTGATCCCGGATGAACACTGCACGGGTGAGCCCGATTGCTATTCCTTTTTTGTGAAGCTGCTTTCCCCGTGCCCCAGATGTACTCTTTTTTGCTGAGAATTCGGCTCCCACCAGGTTGTTATAACTATATCCCTATTACCCTAATTTCCTCCCCTTTTTTTTATTTCATTTTTATCCCAGTTTAGCAGGTCTCCATATGCCTTCCTCTATGACCTGTTGCCTTATTAGTGGACCGGCCCTCCCAGGACTGACGGTTTTTGCTCAGGTTTCCCAGATAATTCAAGGGCCTCATCCTGGTTCTTACTGCCTTTGAAGGACAATATCTTTGGTGAACTTGGCGCAGCTTCCCTGAGGGCCTATGCCAAGAACTGTTATGTGCACTGTTGACACTTTTATATATTCTCGTTAGTAAAAGGAGCTATGGTGCAGCCCAGTATTCCAATCCTTTCCCCTCCTTTCCCTGCCCCCACCCCACTCCTTCCCTCCCCCTTACCCCCCTCTCCTTCCCTCCCATTCCCTTCCTTCCCCCCACCCCCCTTCCCTTATCTTCCCCCCCTTTTTTTCCCTCACCCTCCTCCCCTGTTCAAGTTTTATTTTTGGTTCATGTCTCCCTCTGGGATAATGATCAAGGTCCATATTGGTGATTTCCCGTTGGATCGCTGCCCTGAGCCTCGCTGGGTCCACTTTCCCTTTGAACCACTGGCGGCTCAGTGGCACCCCAGCGTGGGACTCATGGCTGGGGACCAAGGTTAAAGTCTCCCCTTTGGGTGTTCCCTGCTTGGGGACGCCTGACCGGAACAGTTCTCAGTTGCATGATTTGTTATGTTCATTTCAACTCGGCGATGGTTCCATGAGATGGGGTTAGCCCATCTTCCTTGTTCTTGTTTTAGTTTTAATAGCCCCCTTGCAGAGGCAGTATTATTATATTTTGTTCAATCCAAAGCCATATGGTTGGTGGTGGAGCCACCCCCCCAAATGTCCTATAGTCAGGATGCAATGCCTACAAAGCGTGGCGACTATGTGTGCTAAATAACACATTTTTCTTTTCTCTCAAAATACATTGAAAATATTCTCGCTGAATATCCATGGGTTCAATTCCCCCATCAAACGATCAAAGGTCTTCCGCCACTTAAAATCTCAATCAATTGATGTGGTCTGTCTGCAGTAAACCAGGTTCTCCCAATCCTCATTTCCCCAAATTGTTTCCTCCCATTACCCAGTATTCTACACAGCCTCTGCTTCTGAGAAGCACAGAGGGGTGCTGATGGCATTTCGGCGTAATCTCCCATTCAACTGTTCTAGGGAAATAGCGGACCCTACGGGTAGATTTCTACTCTTGCAGAGCACCCTGTGGGATCAAGAGGTCACTTTAGTCTGGTATTACGCCCCTAACTCATTTCAGCAGAGGTTCTTCTCATATCTGCTTCAAGTGATCACCAGACATCAAAAGGGCCTGCTAATTATGATGGGAGACTCAAACTCTGTCTTCAATTCCACTCTTGACAGACGTAGCTCCAGGGAAGTGCCTCCATCCCACGATGTCTCACAATAACAAGCGCTGTGCACTCTTTTCCAATCATATGGCTTGGTCGACGTGTGTTTGCGAGCATTACCCGATGTCTTGGGAATTCACCTTCTTTTCTAACCCCCACCAGAGTTTTTTCAGAATAGATCATGTGTTTCTGCAACTCAGCTCTTTGCCATTGGTACATAAGATTATTATGTCTACCTGCCCGTGGTCTGACCATGACCCCCTGGTTCTTGGAATCTCCCTAGCTAGATTCTCTCGCCCGGCCTATCTCTGTCGGATTAACAAATCTCTTTTGACTACACAGGATACATGTACTCAGGTACAAACACACATTCAAACTTACTTTGCGGAGAATGCGGGCTCGGTTGAATCTCCGGTCTCCTTGTGGGAAGCCCACAAGGCAACGGTCAGGGGACATTTGATTCAATTGCTTCCCATAAGAAACGAGCCAGAGAGCAATGGATACAGGAATTTACCTCCTTGCTAGAAGTAGCAGATGCGACGTGGAATGCACATCCAACGGTGGCCAATAGAAAGGCCCGTGACAACTTGGTCACTGAGTTGGACTTGCTCGCCCCAGCTCTGGCTGAAAAGGCTTTGCGCTGGACCAAGTATAAATTTTATAGTAGCTCAAACAAACCTGGTCCTATGCTGGCTAGGAAACGTAACTTGGTTGGGCACCCAAGTAGGCCAGTTTGACTACAGGTGAGAGGAGGGGGATTCACTTCGAATCCATCCAAGATAGTGGCCGGCTTTGCCTCCTTCCTCTCATCTTTATATAGTAGACCAGCTGCCTTTGACCGGGACAAGGCAGAGAGCTTCTTCCAAACGTTTAGTCTTCCTCCGCTGTCCTCGGAGGCCCAAGACAACTTGAATGCTCCTATCTCTGAGCAGGAGGTCGCCCAAGCTCTCAAGTCCCTTAAGCCATTCAAGGCCCCAGGCCTGGACGGCTTTACCGGTCTGTATTATAAAACATTTGCGCCCCTGATCACACCCCACCTAACTTCCTATTTCAACTCCTGGCGGGAGGGCGCACGGCCCTCACCAGACTCGCTTAAGGCTCACATTTCTATGATCCCCAAGTCAACTATGGAGGCCACGGACCCGCAGTTTTTCCGTCCCATCTCCCTGTTGAATGTTGACCTGAAGCTCCTGGGGAAAATCCTGAGCTCGCGGGTCAACAGGTACCTTCAGGCCCTCATTCACAGGGACCAGGTGGGTTTTGTGCCCAGTCGTGAAGCAGGGGATAATGTCTGCAAAGTAATCTACCTCCTCCATATCCTTCGCCAGCGTAAAATCCTGGGCTTTTTGCTTTCACTAGACATTTACAAAGCGCTTGACTCGCTTTCCTGAGACTACCTCCAATATGTTCTGACCAGATGGGGATTTGGGACACACTTTTTATCGAGGATCCAAGCCCTCTATTCCACACCGTCAGCGTCAGTAAAATATGTGGGCTTTCTCTCCAACTCATTCCCCATATTTCGGGGAACCAGGCAAGGCTATCCCTTGTCCCCAGGGCTCTTTATCCTGGCACTAGAGCCACTGGCGGTGGCGATCAGGGCCAACGGTAACATTACAGGAGTCCCCTATGCAGGAACCCAATATAAGGCAATTTTTTTTTGCAGATGACGCGCTCTTGACTCTGTCAAACCCACTCATCTCGTGGATAGATTCTCAGCCTTCTCTGATCTTCAAATTAACCCCTCTAAGACCACGGCGCTAAATGTCAATCTTTCTACTGAGTTGGTGCAGCGCTTCCAAGACCATTTCCCATATCGTTGGGCATCCCACTCTATTGACTATTTAGGTATCAAATTAACACCTTCCTATTCCTCCCTGTTCTCCACCAACTACTCCCTCCTGTTGCGTACAGTGACCACCCTTATGCATGCATGGCAATTTCCCACTCTTTCATGAGTAGGAAGGATCTCGGCAGCTAAAATGACGATCCTGCCCAAGGTCCTTTACTATTTTCGCACTCTGCCTGTCCGAGTACCCACTTTCTTCCTTCGAATTCTGCAGAACAGGATCCTCCAATTTATCTGGGCGCATAAATGGCCTAGGGTACCTAGAGCGGCAGGGAGGTCTGGGGGTCCCCAATATCTCTAAGTACTACACAGCGGTGCAGATTTCCCCATTGTCCATGCTCCACACGACCACGGATGTTCCTTTGTGGGTGCTTCTTGAAGTGCCCAATTGCGACTCGTGCTCACCATAAGCCCTGCTCTGGCTTCCCCATAAATTGCGCCCCCCTCTTTGAGCCCCATGCTACTACATGGTCTGCAGATTTGGGACTCAGCCCGCTTCTCTGGTAACTTGATGTCCCCTTTTTTACCCTTGCTCCCCATCACTCACAACCCTCTTTTCCTCCAGGCCTGGAGGAACCCCAGGCATTCTCTTGGTGGCCCCCACGTGGCTACCCACGGGTTCAAAACTTTCTTTCCTCATGCTCCTTCTCCTCCTGGGAGACTATTCGAGAAACACATGGTGCACCGGCTAGTGAGCATTATCGTTTCATTCAATTGAAACACTGAATTGCTGCCTTGCGTCACACGTCCACTTACCCATTTCAAAAGACCCTTTTTGAACACGCATGTCAGCACGCCCCTGGGTCTCTCGGCCTCATCTCAGCTATCTATGAATCCCTGAATGGACGCCCGCCATCATTACTCCTCTCCTATATGGCCCAATGGAAGAGGGACCTCCAGGGCCCAATAGACTTGGAAGACTGGAGTAAGGTCTGGAGAATGGAAGCCAAATGCTCGTTCAATACAAATACCTTAGAAGCAGCATACAAGGTACTATTCCGATGGTACTGGGTTCCGGCCTGCACAGCTCAGGCTTTCCTAGGAAGTACTGACAGATGCTTTCACAACTGTGGACAGCGGGGTGATGTCATACACACATGGTGGTCCTGCCCAGGACTGGTGGGGTTCTGGTCTAGGGTTTTCGGTTTGCTGCAGACACTCTTCCATCTAACAGTCTGAAGGGACGCCAGACTAGCTCTTCTACATTGTCCAATACCTGGTTTGCGCATTCCTCAGCAAAAGCTGGCCACTTACCTCTTTATAGCTGCAAAACGGACTATAGCCCTTGCCTGGAAGACCCAACGAGTAGATTTCCAAGGGGTGAAGACACTTATGACTGCTATGCTACTTCAGGAATGCATGTCCAGCATTGTGCATGATTCACACGCTAAATTCCTCAAAATCTGGGAGCCATGGATCTCTTATGAGTTCCCTACACTCCAAGCATCATGTCTTGGCCTGGTCTGACTCCCCTCGGTGGGGTGTCCATGTCCGAGAGTCCCCACCCGTCCCTTTCCCCTCCCTCCTACCTCTGACCCTTCTCCTCTTACCTCTTAGCTCTTTACGCTTTTCTTTCTAGTCTTTCACTTTCCTATCTCTTACTGCTGCCTCCCATGGAGGGGGGTAGCTGGAGAAGGGCTTCCCCTTCGGAGATGACATGATGGATAAAATACCTCATACAGTAGCTAGTTTTTTATACCATCCCCTGCTTTCACCATGTTATGTGTTATTTGTGAAGGTTTGCTCTTTGGAATTCTATTCATGTTTCGTAGCCCCTGCGAGGGCGTTTAATGAGCTTGTTTTATTTTCTTGTTTACTCAAATTCCAATAAACATATTGAAACAGAAAAAGTGGAATAAAAAAAATGAATAATGCATTGTATTTATTTATTTAACATAATAGAAACAAATATCCATGTGCCAACCAAATGAATCAAATGGGACATGTACTGCTGGGAACACTGAGGGAAATGTCAGTACCTAGGTAAAGAAAGAAAGATAAGGATAGTGTTGAGCTGTACAAATAAAAGATAAAGTGCAATCACGTGACTTCATCCCCTGCTGTTACCTTACAGCAGTAAGGTAAGGGGACACCCATATATCTAGCTTCACAGAAGGGGAGAAGCCACCCATCACCAGCACTTCACTGCAGAAAACATTTATCAGCACCAGCACTTTATATATATTTATTTTTTGGATTGATATTCAGTCACCATAAGTTGCACTATACTTTTGAAAAAGGAACTTTTCACTGACATGTATCTACTTTATTTTTTCTATTGGATATAATACGATTCATTATATATTATTATTTTATTTATTTCATCTAGGGAGTTCTATTTAATTGTATATTTATCTGCAATTTTTCCACTTTATCTTGCGTTTAAGCTTTCTTGCATTTTTATTGCCTCTTGTTAGTGTGGTTTAGTATCTTCCTCACAGAGCACTCTTGCACTTTATCTTTTATTTGTACAGCGCAACACTATCCTTATCTTTCTTTATTTATTTAACATACTGTCACCAAGTCAGTATCCCTGATCTTCACAACACCAGTCATGACAAAGCTGTACTGCACTGGTGACAGTGTATTTAAAAAAAAAAAAAGTTATTCAAATTCTTAAAGAGGGATTCCACCTAAAAAAAAAAATATTAAAAGCCAGCAGCTATAAATACTACAGCTTCTGACTTTTAATAAATGGACACTCACCTGTCCCGGGTTCCAGCGATGACGGCAGCCGAGGCCGATCGATCGCTCGGCTCTCGGCTGCTGTCGTCACCATTCTAGGTGAGGGAATCAGGAAGTGAAGCGAATCGGCGTCACTTCCCGGTTCCCTACTGCGCATGTGCGAGTCGCGCAGCGCAATAGGAATTCTCCGCGCTGTCACTGGGACCCGTGTGTGTCCCAGCAGACAGCGTGGCAGGACAGGAAATGACATAGACTCCCACGGGAGTCTATGCCCGGAAGTGGGTGTAAATACCTGTCTTTGACAGGTATCTTCACCCCCCTGTAAGGTGCCAATTGTGACACCGGAGGGGGAGGGTTCCGATCAGCGGAAGTTCCACTTTAGGGTGGAACCCCGCTTTAAGTTTCTAAAAATTTGGACAACAAATTACAACTTCAAAAAACTCACCATACCTCTTACTAAATACCTCAAACTGTCTACTTTCCAAAAAAGGGGACTATTTGTACTATTCTACCATTTTAAGGACCTCAAGAAATTAAATATTCCTAGATTGTAAGCTCTAACGAGCAGGGCCCTCTGATTCCCCTTGTCTTGAATTGTATTATATTGTACTGTCTACCCCAATGTTGTAAAGCGCTGCGTAAACTGTCGGCGCTATATAAATCCTGTATAATAATAATAATAATAGGCAGTCAGTACATCAGGACTGATCATTTTTCAAATATATATACCAGACTGATCAATTTTCAAATATACAGGTGCATCTAAAAAAACTTAGAACATCATCAAAATGTTCATTTATTTCAGTAATTCACTTTAACAAGTGAAACTTTTATACTTTATATAGATGTGTTACACCCATAGTAATACATTTCAATGCATTTATTTTTTTATTTTTTTATTTTGATGATTATGGCTTACAGATAGCGAAAACCCAAAATTTGGTATCTCAGTTAAATATTGCATTAGACCAATAAAAAAATGATTCAGAAATGTTGACTTACTGAAATGGCTGTCTATGTACCATATAGTATATATGCACTATATCAAATCCTGGTCGGAGCGAGTTTGCTGGCCAATCAAGCAAAGTGATACCATGATCATCAAGCTCTCCATTTATCACTCACTGGAAACTTCACACTGGGGGAGCCATGTCATTTGCTGGTGTTGGTCCACTGTGTTTTATCAAGTCCAAAGTCAGCACAGTCCTCTAGCAGGAAATTCATGCATTCCTCTGCTAACCAGCTTTATGGAGATACTGATTTCATAAAGCTTCATAGGTTGCCACTGGAGTCCTCTTCCACTCCTCCATGACAACATGACAGGGCTGCTGGATGTTAGAGACTTTGCACTCTCCACCTTGCTCAATAGGGTTTAGGTCTGGCAACATGCTTGGCCAGTCCATCACCTTTACCCTCATCTTCTTTAGCTAGGCAATGGTCTTCTTGGAGGTGTGTTTTGGGTCGTTATCATGTTGGAATACTGCCCTGCGGCCAAGTTTCTGAAGGGAGGGGATCATCCTCTGCTTCAGTATTTCACAGTACATGTTGGCATTCATGGTTCCCTCAATGAATTGTAGCTCTGCAGTGCTGGCAGCACTCATGCAGCTCCAGACCATGACACTCCCACCACCATGCTGAACTGTGGGCAAGACACACTTGTCTTTGTACTCCTCACCTGGTTGCCGTCACACATGCTTAACACCATCTGAACCAAATAAGTTTATCTTGTTCTTATCAGACCACAGAACATAGTTCCAGTAATCCATGTCCTTAGTCTTCTTGTCTGAAGCAAACTGTTAGCAGGCTTTATTGAGCATAATCTTCAGAAGAGTCTTCCCTCTGGGACGACAGCCATGCAGACCAATTTTATGCAGTGTGCGGCATATGGTCTGAGCACAGACAGGCTGGCCCTCCACCCCTTCAACCTCTGCAGAAATGCTGGCAGCACTTATAAGCCTATTTCTCAAATACAACCTCTGGATATGACGCTCAGCACATGCACTCAACTTCTTTGGTCCATCATGGTGAGGCCTGTTCTGAGTGGAACCTGTCCTGTTAAAACACTGTATGGTCTTGACCACCATGCTGCAGCTCAGTTTCAGGGTCTTGGCAATCTTCTTATAGCCTAGGCCATCTTCATGTAGTGCAACAATTCTTTTTTCAGATCCTCAGTTAGTTCTTTGCCATTAAGGTGCCATGTGGAACTTCCAGTGTCGAGTATGAGAGAGTAAGAGCGATAGCACCAAATTGAACACAACTGCCCCCCATTCACAACTGAAACCTTGTAACACTAATGAGTCACATGACATCGGGGAGAGAAAATGGCTAATTGGGCCCAATTTGGACATTTTCACTTAGGGGTGTACTCACATAGGTTGCCAGCGGTTTAGACAATTATTGCTGTGTGTTGAGTTATTTTGAGGGGACAGCAAATATACACTGTTATACAAGCTGTACACTCACCACTTTACATTGTAGTAAAGTGTAATTTCTTCAGTGTTGTCACATAAAAAGATAGAATAAAATATTTACAAAAATGTGAGGGGTGTACTCACTTTTGTGAGATACAGTGTATGTATATATATATATATATATATATATATATATATATATATATATATATATATATATATACACACACACACACACACACACACAAAATAATTCTCCAAAAAGTGAGTATAACAGTCACATTTTTTAAATATGTGAAAACATGTAAAAGATTACTCTGTAAAGTAGTGAGTGTACAGCTTGTATAACAGTGTATATTTGCTGTCCTTTCAAAATAACTCAACACATAGCCACTGGAAAAAAAAGTGGGTATACCCCTAAGTGAAAATGTCCAAATGGGCCCAATTTGCTATTTTCCCTCCCCGATGTCATGTGACTTGTTAGTGTTACAAGGTCTCAGGTGTGAATGGGGAGCAGGTGTGTTAAATTCAGTGTTATCTCACTCTCTAAAACTGGTCACTAGAAGTTCAAGAACTTCTTAAAAAGTTCAAGAGGATCTTAAAAAATTTTTTTTTGCTCTAACGAGGTTGACAAGACCCTGAGAATGAGCAGCCGCATGGTGCACAAGACCATACAGTAGTTTAACAGGACAAGTTACACTGATAACAAGCCTCACCATGGTTGACTAAAGAAATTTACTGCACATGTTCATCATCATATCGAGAGGTTGTCTTGAAGGAAAGAGAGAGAGAGAGAGAGAAACAGGCAGAGGAAGTGAGGGAGGAAGGCTGTCTTATATATATATATATATATATATATATATATATATATATATATACTAAATATATATATATATATATATATATATATATATATATATATATATATATATATATATATATATATATATATATATATATATATATATATATATATATATATACATACTAAATATATATATATTGATATAGATTTAAGTACACTTTAAATAAAATGATGACAGGAATAACTCACCTTATCCAAGCGCTACAAATAACTGAGCTGCTTGGAAGGTTAGGTATTCCTTTTTTTACTTGATTCTTTGTCTTGTTATCTACGTTCCTCCGTCGCCGCCCATTGTTATGGCAACGTTACAAACAATTGGCGCTACAGCTGCTGTTAAATCGCGCATGCACGAAATCAAGAGGTGCGTGCTGGTTACCCAGCATGCAGCTCTGCATGCATATTCCAGGAAGTGAATGCGATTGGGCTTCACATGCCCACAATAATGGAAACGGCCACAAACGGAGGATTGCTATATTACAGTAAGGATAATTTATCTATGAATAATCGATTAAGAATCTTGTATACTCTTATTTAAATTACATAAAAAATAATACTAGAATAAAATATATATATATATATATATATTGCCAGAACTCCGCTTTAAACTGCCTGGTGCCTATTTTTTTTTTTTTATGCAGTTTACGACCGCTTTAAAGCTCAGCTTCAATTAACACCTTTTAAACAGCAACAGTTTTTGTTTCTTTCGGAAAAAAGGTTGAAACTATGTTAGTAAAAGTGGACCATTGTAAGCACCTTTATCGGTGTTCATAAGTAAAGTGATATGCAGCTTGAACTCTCAGTGTGCTCCATATCCATAATTCAGTGCACGGAATAATTTTTTTCTAGGGCATGTAGTAGACAAGGTTTGCCGGTGCTCACCAATAATCCTTCATTACAAATGCACATAATACAGACAGTATAAAAGCTAATGCATTTCTGCCTTCACCACCTTAGCTGTAGCTCACAAAGTCTGTGAAGATAGAAACACATCAGTGGTTGCGCTGTCTGTATTAAGTGTTTTTTTTTAATGAAGGATTATTGATGGAGAGGTCTGAGTGCCTGTAAATGCTCCCCGCTCTGAATACCAATATGCACAGGTGGCATGCAGGGTCTGGAGACCAGCAAAAATCAATGTAAACATATTGTGCATGCACATGTGTCCAAAAACCAAAAGTACTCGTGGGAACCCAAGAGCATTCAAGGAAGTATGTGTTCCTTCCCTGCCTGGAAGTTGCAGAGAGCAGTGATACCAAGGAGGAAACATAAGGATGAAAGGGAGAGGATGCATAAGGCTATAAGAATATTTAGATACAATAAATAGCAAGAAAACATTTTTAGAAAGATTTAATAAAAATTTAACCTATGTTTACTATTTGAAGTCATGGGGTGTATTTACAAAAAAACTTCACATAGCAATTGCAGCAGCAGTGAAAGTGCATACACACCGAATGGGGACAAAGACAAATGTCATTAGGCTATTTCCTTTGTGGACTAGCTAGCACTAATCACATTGGCCAAATATAGTATTTCCATTTTAAAACAATGAAAAACACTCGTCCAGCATAGGAAGTATCACACAGAAAACACATACATGCACTTTATGGGACAAATTCTTATGAAATGTTTTTTTTTTCCATAATAGTTTTTATTAATATTTTCAACAAAATTCCACAATCCTCATAAAGGCATTTTATATGAAAGCTAAACAGAACTGAACAATTGGTCTCTAGACAATACAGAGTCAACAGAGATCTACATATTCCTATGTATATGTAAATCGGGGCCCACTGCTTTGGAACTTCCGTCTAGGCTGCTTTGAGCTAACTTTCATAAGATGGGTTAGTGCAAGTGCTTCTCAGGCCAGGTAGGATAAGCCTCCGCCAGAAGCAATGCTAATGTGAGAGGGCTAGCTTCTAGCGTGGGATACCTATTCTAACATCTGTTCAGTAAGGTGATGTCCCGACTGAAGGTTATTCCGCCGTCAGGTAAAGTCTAGACAGTATATTTCGTGCTTGGACAGTCAGGTCAAGAGGGAGAGGGAGAAAAGGGGGGGGGGAGAGGATGGGAGGGGGGATTGGGGAGACAGAGGGAAGGAGTGAGTGATCCCTCTGGGCTCCGCCGCACGCCTGGGATAGGTACCAAAATACCTATACTGTAAGGCAAATCATGATCACACCTGTGTGTGTGGTAGTGTTATCTTGTGGAGTATGTCTGAAATGTTTTTATAAATATTCCATGAGTGTCTTTATTTTTGCTTTACTATATGCTGGCAACTCTGTTTAGCTGGCTGTCTGGGTTGCAAGGCAAAAGCTGAAGGAGGAAAATATCGCTGCAGTGACACAGCTGAAGGAAAGCTGAAACAGAAAATTTGATTTTTTCTTCATACTTACCTGTAAAATCCATTTATTTGAGTACATCATGGGACACAGGGCTGCCATAAACATTGCTACCTGGGTTATGCACCACCTATAGGTGAATGGACACTGATAGAATAACCAAAAACAATGATCCCCTATATAACCCCTCACATACAAGAATTAATACAGTTTTGTAGCAAGAAATGAAGTCCCAAAAAGAGAGAGGAGGCCTCTGTGTCCCGTGATGTACTCAAAGAAATGGATTTTACAGGTAAGTATGAAGAAAAAATCTAATTTTCTTTTCCGTACATCACGGGACAAAGAGCAGCCATATATATTACTACCTAGGACGTCCCAGAGCAAAAGCCTTGAGGGGAGGGAGACACACTGTATGAAAACAGCTTTAGATGTATACAGCAGCACTCAAAACATTACGGTCAAAATCCTTATCTTCTGCTGCCTTAACATCCACCTGATAAAATCTTGTGAATGTATGTACCGAAGACCAAGTAGTGGCCTTTCAAATCTGCGCCACTGACACCTGATGACAAAAAGTCCAGGAGGTTCAAACACCCCTGGTAAAATGAGCTCCAACCCCAAAGGGAGGAGCTTTACCTTTCAGGCCATAGGCCTGAGTGATTAATTGGCAAATCCAAAGTGAAATGGATGAAAAATTAAGAGTGTACACTTGACCGGCGCAAATGGTCTCAATTAAGACTAGTGAAAAAAAACAACAAGATAGGAGCAGTGAAATAAAATAATGAAAGTAATTAATAAAGTTCTCTGTGAATAATCTCAATATTCAAAATTTTCAAAGATCGTGACTACAAAGAATTTATGCAAATATATATAGTGTCCCAAGTGGTGCAAAAATTGCATCAAAATATAAATGCAAAAAACGGTGAAAAAAACGGTGAAAAAAACTGTGATGCACTAAATTTAATTAAATTTTCAGTGCTCTATGATCTATTCCGGGTGCTGGTTAAAATATTCCACCACCAACACATGACACACATCCAACTCACCAGAATCCCATGACACGCATTACAGGTATCATAATAAGCCCAAAAGACACTCTCAACCAAAATTCCCAATGGCCACAAAGGTTGTCAGCAACAGGATTCAATCGGCATTTAATTGGCATCGATCACTGGATGTTTTCAATGGATATACTCCAGATGGATGTAATGTCCTCAGCAGGAAACCAGTGTTATTAGTGGAAAATAAAGAAAAATGGAACTTCCATGGTGAAGTACGTTTAGCATTTATTCCAAAACGATTAAATTAAAAGTTTGAAAACAGCTTAAAAGCAGCACAAATGTTTTTTCTTCAGCAGCTGACACTTCCACGTGTTTGAAAAAACGCCATCAGCGTCCCAGGCTGCGTTACAAACGGAGGTGATGTGTCTCAATCAATACACCCTACATGTTTCATCAGCAAGCTCTGACGTCTTCAAACCTTTTTGGATGACCTGCGCCATGTGGAGCTTCCTTTTTTCTTTTTCCTCCATGTTTGCACATTGATGGTCACCCTTCTATTGTCATCTATCGTGGGGATTGATCAATTTGCTGCCCCCCGAGAACCATCTGTTTGGGACGATCATCCAACCGCAAGTTGATTGGAATCACAGCGGTGGCACCAGCATTACTCCTGGCACCATTCTACCACTGGGAATCCAGTACCATAAGCTCATTAGACGCACTGCCATACAGCATGGGCATCCATCTGGTATGGTAAGAGTACCTATCTTTACATCTGAACACTTTCCTGATGTACATGGTTGTATATTTGATCCATCAGCATTGCATGTCTCTCGCGCCAGTTTGAGATTGAAGTGAAAAACCTCAATTTCTGGACATTTTATCTGTAGACATTTGGGCATTGGACTATTGTGGTCACATAATTATTATTTTACTTTGTTTTATTTGAGGTGATTATATTGCTATTTTATTTCATCACAATTGTTTAGCGCTACATCTTATATTTTCATCATTGGTTTAGGACATTGATCTGCAATTAGCGGACCTCCAGCTGTTGCAAAACTACAAGCCCCATCATGCCTCTGCCTCTGGGTGTCATGCTTATTGCTGTCAGAGTCTTGCTATGCCTCATGGGACTTGAAGTTCTGCAACAGCTGGAGGTCCGCTAATTGCATATCCTTTAGGACTTTGTGTGTAGCTGCTTTTTGTATTTGGTGCACCGAGCCTTTATCTTAGGTTTAGCACAGTTTTATTCACTTCATTACACTTTTTTATCTAAGCCTGACTGAAGAAAAAAGGAGAAGTCTCTCCACCAAATATCTGCTAGGATGCCAAATGCTGGCCTCACACCACCAATGTAAGCCTTCCAAACCCTGTGATAAACCTTTGTGATGACTGCCTTCCTGGCATTCACCAATGTAGTTACCACTGGTCCGGAGATACCATGATCTACTAACACCCTGGCTTCAATAGCCACGCCATCAAATTCAGTGAATGTAAATTTGGGTGGAATATAGGCCCCTGTGACAGTAGATTGAGCAAGAGCAGGAGCGTCCAAGGCTTGCCTACTGATAATCTCACTACCTCCGAATACCAAACCCTCCTGGTCCAGGCCAGAGCTACCAGAATGACTGATGTCATCTCTTCTCAGATCCTGTGCAAAAGATGTGGCAGAAGAGGTATTGGGGGCCGGGGAATGCATAAATCAAAGACAACTAAATCCAGGGAACTACCAGAGCATCTATACCGATTGCAAGTGGGTCTCTTGCTCTGGATACAAACTGCTGAATCTTGCAGTTAAACCTGGGTGCCATCAGGTCTACATCCAGTGTACCACACCACTGGCAAATCTGCATAAACACCTGTGGGTGCAGAGACCATTCTCCTGGATGTATCTGTTGGCAGCTGAGATAGTCCGCTTTCCAGTTCTCTACCCCCGGAATGTGGACAACAGACAACACTGGCATATGCCTTTCTGCCCATGATAACACATGACTGACCTCCGTGTGGCCAGACGACTCTTGATACCACACTGATAGTTGACATAGGCCACAGCCGTGGCGTTGTCGGTTTGCACCCTTACCGGGTGACCCTGTAAAGTTGACATCCAATAATTCAGCGCAAGGCGTATTGCCCACAGCTCTAGTACATTGATGGGCAATCCTTGTTCCTTCAGAGTCCATTTCTCCTGGACTGGGGAACTTTCGATGAGTGCGCCCCAGTCGGAAAGACTGCCATCTGTGGTCAATACCTTCCACAACAGTGGAAGAAAAGACCTTCCCCTGTACCAGATTCTGGTCTACTCACCACCAGACAAGACTTCCTTGAGCCTTGGGTGTTATGATCATGCAGGAACCCAAAGCCTGCATCTTCCTGCTCCATGCAGACAGATTGTTCTGCTGCAATGCCTGGAAGGGAACTGGGCATACAGAATTGCCTCGAATGAGGAAATCATCCTTCCCAGAAGACTCCTACAGATTCGGACAGATAGGTGTCCCTTTTGGCTTACCTGCCGAACCTGATCCTTTAGGGCCTCGACCCTTCTTGGAGGCAAGAACACTCTTGCCTGTACCGTGTCCATGATAAGGCCTATGTATTCCATACTTTGAACTGGTTTTAGGGCCGATTTCTCAGAATTATTGATCCATCTGAGATGTTCCAGAAATTGTACTGTAAAAGTCATGTTTCCTATCAAAACTTGCAGTGATTGATCTCTAAGTATGAGATTGTCTAAGTAGCCTGTAATCAAGATCCCTCGAGATCTTAGAAGACCCAGTACGGGTGCCAGGATCTTTGTGAAGACCTGGGGTGCAGTTGCGAGCCCAAAGGGCAGAGCCACAAACTGAAAATGTTGTTCCTCTTTGACAAAGTGCAAAAGCCTTTGATGAGGTTGAAAAACTGTCACGTGCAAGTATGCATCCATGATGTTTATAGATGCCAGAAAATATCCTTAGAGAGCGGTCATGACAGAACGAGCTGATTCCATTTGAAAGGGCCGCACTGAGAGAGGTTCAGTGCTCTTAGATCTAGAATTGGTCTTATGCTGCCATTTGGCTTTGGAACCATGAACAGATTTGAATAAAACCCTGTTCCCCTTTTGGGAACTGGGACCTCTATGATCACCCCCTGTCACCTTAAATGGTCTAGTGCTTGGAGTAATAAACCCTTTCTTGAAAGGTCTGTGGGAAAGCTAGACCTCACAAATCTTTGAGGAGGGTAACAGTGTAATTCCAGCCTGTACCCCTGAGACACTGTGGAGATGACCCATATGTCCTAAATAGGGATGAGCCGAACACCCACCGGTTCGGTTCGCACCAGAACTTTCGAACGGACCCCAAATTCGTACGAACGTTAGAACCCCATTGAAGTCTATGGGACTCGAACGTTCAAAATGAAAAGTGCTATTTTTAACGGCTAATATGCAAGATACTGTCCTAAAAAGGATTTGGGGACCTGGCTCCTGCCCCAGGGGACATGGGTCAATGCCTAAAATGTTTTTAAAAATGGCCGTTTTGGCGGGAGCACTGATTTTAATGACGATTAAAGTGAAAAAGAAAAGTGAAATATTCCTTTAAATATGGTGCCTGGGGGGTGTCTGTAGTATGCCTGTGAAGTGCCACGTGTTTCCCGTGTTTAGAACAGTCCCTGCACAAAATGACATTAAACGGAAATAACACCATTTAAAACTGCTTGCGGTTTTAATGTTATATCTGGTTCCTGCAATATGGTTGAAAATCATTGAGAAAAATGGCATGGGTAGCCCTCCCTGCCCATTACCAGCCTATTTGGGTCCTGTACGCATATTAAGGGGAACCCTGTACCCATATTAAAAAAAGGAAATGCGTGTGCCCCCCAGGCCCTATATACTCAGAACAGCAGTATACAGGCGGTGCAAACAAGACAGGGACTGTGTAGGTTTGTTGTGTTAAGTTGAATCTGTTTGTAATTTTCAACTGGTACATTTTTAAAGTGTAGCTCCAGTCAAAAAAACTATTTTAAAGCTTTTTGGAAAACATAGGGAAGGGTTATCACCCTTGTATAATTTGTTTTGTCGTCCATCTTTTTTCATCTCACTTGCTGTTGTCTCCTTCCGTTTGCAAGTAGATGTTTGTAAATTGGATGTTTGAAAGTAGGGGCCTTGTTAGGAACGTCTAGTATTGAGTCTGACTTGGTGGAAGGGGACCTCTCCTACGGCTCTGGTTCCGGTCTCTCTGGAATGGGGACAGGGAGACAGGAGCGCAGCGGGGTAGAAGAGTCTGGCCAGGTGCAGCAACCGGTGCTGGGTAGGTGAGGATCCTTGGAGCAGGAACTCTCAGTAGTATGGAAGAAACAAGGAGAAGGCTGCTGACTGTGGATCCTGGATGGATAAGGTCCGCTGGACGAGGAGGTAGCCGACTCAGGAGCAGGCAGGAATCAAGCAGAGGTGTCAGGTACAAGCAGGAGGTTCGGCAACAGGAAAACAGTCCAAGAAGGGTCAAACAAGCCGGGGTCGGAGCAGGAGAGGTCAGCAAGGTCAAACGGAGCCGGGTCAGGTATCAGATGAGTAGCAGACAGGTAACAGGTAACTTCAGGCACTAGCTGCAGACGAGACAGCACAGAACCACAACAACTGTGCCCTTAAAAAGGGCCACTGGCGCCAATCGAGCTAACGTACGCCCGTGCGTGCGTGCGCTGCGCGTACATACGATCGTCGTGCACCCGCGCGCGTCGGAAGGCGCTCGTGCCTACGACGACCCGCAACACGAACGCGTGTGCGCGCACGGAGAGCCGGTCGAATGGAACGGACGGATTCCTGACAGGCCTGCCCTATATGCTCTGCAGAAATGGCGGAACAAGGTGTTGGTTTTGCCACAACATTGTAAGCCCTCAAAGTGACTCTTGGTGGGCGCTGAAGCGCCCTGCTGTGAACGATTATATCAAGAATTGTAATTACATGCCATTGTTGAACAGTGGTAGAAAAATTGACCTTTGGTGGTTGTGGTGCTGGTGCCACAACACTATAAGTCCTCACCGTTACTCTGGGTGGGCACAGGAAGGGGCCCTCCTGTGAAATATTATATCAAGAATTGTAATTACATGTCCCTGTTAAACAGGGGCAGAAAAATTTGGCCTTAGGCACTGCTACTGGTGCCACCACACTGCAACCTCTTCCATATACTCTAGTTTTATTGCAGGAATTAGCCCTGCTGCAAAGCATTGCATCAAAAATTGTAATTAAACGCCCCTGTTAAACAGGGGCAGAAAAATTGGGCCTTAGGCACTGGTGCTGGTGCCACCACACTGCAACCTATCCCATATACTCTTGTTTGATTGCAGGAATTAGCCCTGCTGCAAAGCATTGCATCAAAAATTGTACTTAAACGCCCCTGTTAAACAGGGGCAGAAAAATTGGGCCTTAGGCACTGGTGCTGGTGCCACCACACTGCAACCTCTGCCATATACTCTAGTTTTATTGCAGGAATTAGCCCTGCTGCAAAGCATTGCTTCAAAAATTGTACTTAAACGCCCCTGTTAAACAGGGGCAGAAAAATTGGGCCTTAGGCATCACCCAGAACCAGAAATGTTCTTCCAACATATCAGCGGAGGAGGAAGAGGATAGACAATCAACATAACAGGACAGTCACTCAGCATCAGCATAGGCAGTCTTGAAGGGATGTGATATTTAAAAAAAAATGATTCTGTTACATCAGCTTCAGGTGCTTGGTAGCTGTGGGTGATCCAAGACTGATTCATCTTGATGAAGGTCAGTCGATCAACTGATTCGGTGGACAGGCGCACCCTGTGATCGGTAACAAAGCCACCAGCAGCACTGAAGGTGCGTTCCGAAAGAACGCTGGATGCAGGACAGGCCAGTAGCTCAATTGCATACTGTGCAAGCTCTGGCCAGTGATCCATCCTCAAGACCCAGTAAGCCAGAGGATTTTCGGTGGAAAAGGTGTCCAAGTCTGACCTTGCCCCTAGGTATTCCTGCACCATGTAAATCAGACGCTGGCGATGGGTGCTGGAACCGATCATACCTTGGGGCTGCGGACTAAAAAATTGTCTGAAAGCATCAGTCAGACGGCCACCTTCTCCACCGCTCCTTCTGACCGATGCCTCAGCAACACGTTGTCCAGGACCAGGAGTTTGTAACCTCCCAGTCTCTGGGAACGCGTTGCACAGACCTTTCTGCAAGGCCTCCCGGAGATGTCTCATCCTCTGCTCCCTCTGCGATGGCAAGATAAGGTCGGCAACCTTACCCTTGTACCGTGGATCAAGGAGAGTGGCCAGCCAGTAATGGTCCCTCTCCTTGATCCGAAGAATACGAGGATCCTTCCGCAGGCTTTGCAGGATCAGGGAGGCCATGCAGCGTAGGTTAGCTGAGGCATTCGGTCCGGAGTCCTCTGGGTCACTAAGGACAACATGATCCGCAGCTACCTCCTCCCAGCCACGTACAAGTCCACGTGTTTCTTGGGACTGTAAATCATCCCTACAAGACTGCTGCTGCTGATGCTGATGCTGAGTGCCAGCCTCCACCTCCATGCTGACACAATCATCTTCCTCCTCCTCTTCCTCCTCCTCACTGTCTGGATAAAGGGGGCCTTGAGAGGCAAGGAAGTCCTCCTCTTCCTGCCTCTGTTCTGCCTCAAGTGCCCTGTCCATTATTCCACGCAGCGTATGCTCCAAGAGGTGGACAAGAGGTACAGTGTCACTGATGCATGCACTGTCACTGCTCACCATCCTTGTGGCCTCCTCAAATGGTGACAGGACAGTGCATGCATCCCTGATCATGCCCCACTGGCGTGGTGAGAAAAAACCGAGCTCCCCTGACCCTGTCCTGGTGCCGTAGTCGCACAGGTACTCATTGATGGCCCTCTGCTGCGTGTGCAGCCGCTGCAGCATGGCCAATGTTGAGTTCCATCTGGTGGGCATGTCACATATAAGGCGGTTCTTGGGCAGGTTCAACTCCTTTTGGAGCTCAGCCAGCCGAGCACAGGCATTAAATGATCGGCGGAAATGCACACAGACTTTCCTGGCCTGCTTCAGGACATCCTGTAAGCCGGGGTACCTGCCCAAGAACCGCTGCACCACCAGGTTAAGGACGTGAGCTACACAGGGCACATGGGTCAGTTGTCCCTGTCAGAGGGCGGAGAGGAGGTTGGTGCCATTGTCACAAACCACCATTCCTGGTTTAAGCTGGCGTGGCGTCAACCACCTCTCGGCCTGCCCCTGCAGAGCTGACAAAACATCCGCCCCAGTGTGGCTCCTGTCCCCCAAACAAACCAGCGCAAGCACGGCATGGCATCATTTTGCCTGCGTACTTGCGTAGCCCCTGGAACGCCTGCGGAGCACCGCTGAGGACAGAGCACTGGAAGAGGCCATGGAGGAAGAAGAAGAGGAGGGGGTGGAGGAGAGAGGTGTGTCACAACCAATAGTACCATTTTGGAGACGTGGTGGCGGAACAACCTCCAACACTACTGCACCTTGTCCTGCATCCTTCCCAGCTGCCAGAAGAGTGACCCAATGGGCCGTGAAAGACAGGTAACGTCCCTGTCCATGCCTGCTGGACCATGAGTCAGCGGTAATATGCACCTTACCGCTGACCGCCCTGTCCAGCGAGGCAAGGACATTGCCTTCCACATGCCGGTAGAGAGCCGGAATCGCCTTCCGTGAGAAAAAGTGGCGTTTGGGGACCTGCCACTGAGGAACCGCACATTGTACAAACTCACGGAAGGGGGCCGAGTCTACCAACTGAAAAGGCAGCAGTTGAAGTGCTAGAAATTTAGCCAAGCTAGCATTCAACCGCTGGGCATGTGGATGGCTGGGAGTGAACTTCTTCTGCCGGTCCAGCAGCTGGGGCAGGGACATTTGCCTGCTATAATCGGACGTGGGTGTACCGCTAGCAGAGTTCCCGGAAGCACTTGGCTGTGACACACCTAATTCTACACCTTCATTCCTCTCAGAGCAGGTTTCAGAGAGGACTGAAGGTCTAGTGGGGTTGGAGATGCCAGCTGATGAGGAGCAAGGAGAGGTCCGCTTTGTTCTTTGGTGTGGGTCTTTGAGGTACGCTTGCCAACGAGCTGCATGACAGGTCAACATATGTCTGGTCAAGCATGTGGTGCCCAAGCGGCTGATGTTTTGGCCACGTGAGATACGCTTGAGACATATGTTGCAAATAGCAGCGGTGCGATCTGATGCACTCGTCTCAAAAAAGGCCCACACCAAAGAACTTTTAGAATAACGCGCAGAGGCAGCGCTCTGCACAGGCGGAGCTCTGCGGTGTGATTCAGTCGGTGTGCTGCCCCTAAGCTGGCCCCCGGAGGGCATCCTGCCTCGTTGGACATGTGCCTCCTCCTCCTCCTCCTCCTACTCCCTCCTTCCAGGCACCCACGTGGAGTCAGTGCCCTCATCATCCCCTCCCTCTTCATCGCTGTAGCAAACCTGGCAGTATGCTGCAGCTTGTGGAACATGACTGCCAGATTGCTGTCCTTCTTGAGCATCCCCTCTCTCTGCGCTCACGCTACTGCCTTCCTCTAGCTGAGTGTCATCATCAGAGCCCACAAAACACTGGGCATCCTCCTGGAGCATGTACCCAACACTGTGCTCAAAGAGTTCAGGAGACTCCTCAGGAGGACGTGGTGGGTCTAGGGAAGGAGTCACTGATGATGACATTGAGAGGAGGGAAGGCGATGCGTTGGCAGCTGCTTTGCTAGTACCCTGAGACTGGGTGAGAGAGGATGAGGAGGATGAAGAGGGCTTGGTCATCCACTCTACCAAGTCGTTGGCATGTTGCGGTTCAACATGTCCAGCTGCCGAAAAGAAGGACAAGCGTGTCCCATGGCCACGTGCTGATGACAATGCACCGCGTCCACGACCAGCACTGTTGTCTCTAGACACAGAGCCTGCTTGCCCTCTTTTATCTGCTCGCGCCTGTCTGCCTCTCCTTGCTGGCCTTCCAGACATGGTAATGGCCTGAAGGGAGTTGGGTAAAAAAGCAGTTGGGTAGTGTATATTGTGCTAGAGGCACACAACACCCACTAACTCCTGCAGATGCCTTTATTATAGAACACCAGCGATAAAGGGGTATATACAGATGTATACTGTGCTGTGCTGGAGGCACACACAACTTCCAATAACTCCTGCAGATGGCAAGTGGGCTCAAATAGAGAAGAGCTATGTAGGTGGATATAGCGGTATGTACTGGGTACAGAGCACGCAGACAGCACGCACTATCTCCTAACACTACTGACTGCAAGCTCTATTATAAAAGATAGATCACTAGCTATATAGGTGAGGTGAATATAGCGGTGTATACTGCAGTCAGGGCACGCAGACAATAACCAGAGAACACCAGAGATGAAGGGGTATATACAGATGTATACTGTGCTGTGCTGGAGGCACACACAGCTTCCAATAACTCCTGCAGATGGCAAGTGGGCTCAAATAGAGAAGAGCTATGTAGGTGGATATAGCGGTATGTACTGGATACAGAGCACGCAGACAGCACGCACTATCTCCTAACACTACTGGGTACAGAGCACGCAGACAGCACGCAACTCCTAACACTACTGACTGCAAGCTCTATTATAAAAGATAGATCACTAGCTATATAGGTGAGGTGAATATAGCGGTGTATACTGCAGTCAGGGCACGCAGACAATAACCAGAGAACACCAGAGATGAAGGGGTATATACAGATGTATACTGTGCTGTGCTGGAGGCACACACAGCTTCCAATAACTCCTGCAGATGGCAAGTGGGCTCAAATAGAGAAGAGCTATGTAGGTGGATATAGCGGTATGTACTGGATACAGAGCACGCAGACAGCACGCACTATCTCCTAACACTACTGGGTACAGAGCACGCAGACAGCACGCAACTCCTAACACTACTGACTGCAAGCTCTATTATAAAAGATAGATCACTAGCTATATAGGTGAGGTGAATATAGCGGTGTATACTGCGGTCAGGGCACGCAGACAATAACCACTACACAACAGCAAGATCGAAAATCGGCCGAAAACAATCGGTGTGTACTGTGTTGAAGGTACACAGATGTCACGTACCTTACAGCGGAGTCAGACTGCTGAGGGTGGCCTCTCGCACGGTTCCGGTCACCACGCCCCTGAAGATGGGAACAGGGAGCGTGAGGACACCAAAGGGTGCAGGTGCCTGCAGATGGAAGTAGAAGGCCTTGGAGATGCTGGGTCCTCACGGTAGAAGAGGTGTAGACTGGTTACGTAGGTAGGCACCAGAAGATCAGCAGGTGTGCAGGGAGCACTACGTGTCTGGAACAGGCAGGATCGGCAACTGGCAGGCAATGCGGTACAATAACAAGAGACAGGTGCGTAATCAGGAACACGCAAGGGGTCTGGTAACGTGCAAGCAAACGAGGTACAGAATCAGGAGACAAGCCAAAGTCGAAAGTTCAAGCCGGGGTCAGAGGTAGTCCAGGAGATAGCAACACGGGGAATCCAAGAGTGGGTATCAGGAACGGGTCACAGGAACAAGGATCACAGGAGCAAGATCACAGGAGCAAGGTCTCAGGAGCAAGGTCACAGGAGCAACGATCAGGTCTTGCAGGAACAGCTGAAGACGATCCAGCACTGGTGTCAGGCCAGGACCCTGTTTATATAGAGGGAAGTGAGCCAGGATTGGTGGAAGTGGCCGTCCGTGCGTGAAGACGTACATCCGTTCAGTTTGCGCGGGTGTTTTCGCGTGTTCGGATTGGCGTACATCCACGTGTTCGGTTTAGCATACGTCCGTTCGTCCTGGAATTCGTACGCCTCTGACGGAGACACCGCGCATGGCGCCTGGAACGAACGGGAACTGCTGCTATACGGGGACGGGCATACGTACGGTGAGTTCCCTGACTTTGCCCCCCCCTTAAGGGCAGCCTCCGGATGCCCCTTTGAACCGACCTTTGAGAGCGATGAAAAGCCTGTATAAGCCTCTGGGCATGAAGATTCGCTTCGAGTTCCCAGGAATTTTCTTCGGGGCCAAAGCCTTTCCACTTAATCAAGTATTGGTTTTGTCCTTGGCGCTTCCTGTAATCCAGAATGGCTTCGATCTCAAACTCCTCCTCCCCATCTATCAATATAGCTTCTGGAGAGCATAACTCCCGGTCTGGAAAGGAATTGGGTACATCAGGTTTAAGTAAAGAAGTGTGAAATACAGGATGGATTTTAAATGAGCCGGGAATTTCAAGTTCATAGGCTACCGAATTAATTTTCTTCTTAACTGGAAAAGGCCCCAAATATCTGGGTCCCAATTTTTTAGAGGGACACGCCAGTTTCAGGTTTGCGGTTGACAGCCATACACGATCACCGATTTTTAAATCCAATTCTCCCCTTCTCTTCTTGTCAAAATTTTTTTTTATCGTCCTCCTGAGCCTTAGAAAGGGTTTCTTTAAGTACCTGATTGTTGATAACAAAGAAATTCAGCCTATCCTGGACAGCTGGTACAGGAGAATCCGGTAAGGATGTTGGCAAGAAGGAGGGATGGAAACCATAGTTAGAATAAAATGGTGACTGGTTTGTGGCAGAATGAGTAGAGTTATTAAATGCAAATTCTGCTAAGGGTAGTAACGAAGCCCAATCCTCCTGAGAGAAAGAAGTGAAACAACGTAAATATTGTTCCAAGGTTTGATTAGTGCGTTCGGTCTGCCCGTTTGTTTGGGGATGGTAAGCTGAAGAGAAATTTAACTTGATACCTAGAGTTTCACACAATGATTTCCAAAATTTTGACGTGAATTGGACTCCACGATCAGAGACAATATCACCGGGAATTCCATGGAGTCTGACAATTTCTCGAATGAATACTCTGGCTGTCTCGGTTGCAGATGGAGTTCCCTTCATGGGAATAAAGTGTGCCATTTTGGAAAAGCGATCCACCACCACGAAAATAGAGGAAAATCCTTCAGAGGGGGGAAGCTCAACAATAAAGTCCATTGCGATCTTATCCCATGGTTTTTCAGGGATAGGTAATGGCCTCAATAATCCCCAGGCTTTATTTTTGCTGTTTTTATTCCGGAGGCAGGTTGAACAAGAGCTAACATAGTTCCTGCAGTCTTTCGCGAGGTTTGGCCACCAGAAATGCCTTTGGACTAAATTTGTCGTTTTGTGACCCCCGAAGTGACCCGCCAGGGTATAGTCATGACAAACCTGTAGAACGGAGGTGCGAAGGTTTTGAGGGATGAATAATTTGCTTCCTCGCCAGAAAAGACCGTCTTTTTCTTGGAGGTTCATATCTGGAGGGACTGATGCACCTCGAGACGACTGCCGAACCTGTGATAGAAAACTGGTTTGTGTTAATAGGAAGTTTCCAGCTTGTAAAATAGTGTCTGGAGGGGATGAGGCTTCAGTTTCAGAGAACATGCGGGATAATGCGTCGGGTTTACTGTTCTTGGATCCTGGTCTGTAGGTTATGTGAAAATTAAAACGGGAGAAGAAAAGAGCCCATCTTGCCTGCCGGGGCCTGAGACGCTTAGCTGTTCTGAGATATTCCAAATTTTTATGATCTGTAAAAATCAATACTGGATGTGTTGCCCCCTCAAGAAGGTACCGCCATTCTTCTAAAGCCAGTTTGATTGCTAGAAGTTCCCGATCTCCCACATCGTAGTTCCTTTCTGATGTATTTAGTTTTTTGGAAAAGAACGCTACAGGATGCATTAATGATTTAGGCCCTTGGCGTTGGGACAGAATGGCGCCTACAGCGCTCTCTGAGGCGTCCACTTCCAGAGTGTAAGGTAGAGCAGGATCAGGGTGTTTGAGTATTGGGGCCGATCTGAATAATCCTTTTAGTTTATCGAACGCAGCTTGGGCCTCGGTGGACCATCGAAAACGGTTTTGTTTGCTGGTGAGTTGCGTGATGGGGGCTATAACACTGGAAAAGTTTTTGATAAACTTCCTGTAAAAATTAGAGAATCCAATGAAGCGCTGTACCCCTTTTTTATCAGTGGGAGGTGGCCAGGATAAAATGGCTGAAACCTTTTGAGGATCCATCTCTATTCCCTCTGTTGATATTACCAGACCCAGGAAGTGAATGGTCTGCCGTTCGAATTCGCACTTCTCGGCCTTGGCGTAGAGCCCATGTTGCCTTAATCTCAGGAGAACTTGTTTCACATGGTCACGATGGATTTCTAGAGAGTCTGAAAATACCAAAATATCATCCAAATAAACAATTACAAATAAATCCAAAAAGTCCCTGAAAATGTCATTAACAAAATGTTGAAAAGTGGCTGGGGCGTTGCAGAGTCCAAATGGCATGACCAGATACTCAAAGTGGCCAAAACGTGTCCGAAAAGCCGTTTTCCATTCGTCCCCCTTACGGATTCTGATTAGGTTATAGGCCCCTCGTAAATCCAGCTTTGTAAATATTTTGGCTGATCGAAGTCTCTGGAATAATTCTGGAATTAATGGAAGGGGGTAGCGATTTTTAATCGTCACTTTATTTAAATCCCTGTAATCCACACATGGGCGGAGCGAATGGTCCTTTTTTTCAACTAAAAATATTCCAGCACCGGCTGGAGAAGATGAATGTCGGATAAATCTTTTCTTGAGGTTCTCATCGATGTATTCTTTGAGGACCAGGAGTTCAGGTTCCGATAGAGGGAATATCCTCCCGAATGGAATTTCAGCTCCAGGCAATAACTCGATTGGGCAATCGTAGACCCGATGAGGAGGTAGCGTGTCCGCCTTTCTTTTGTCAAACACATCCAGGAATTTGTGGTATGTGGTTGGGACCAACTCCTGGAGCTCAGATGTAGGACCCGAACAGGCAATGACCGGAACCAGGTGGTTTGAGGTCCTGACACAATTTTGGAGGCAATAAGTGGACCGAAACACTACCTCACCGGTTATCCAGTTTATTTGGGGATTATGGGCTTGTAACCATGGCATTCCCAAAATGATTGGGAAGAGTGGTGAAGAAATGACATCCAAGCAGATTAATTCTTGGTGACCGGATAGAATGTTGGCGAGCAGTGGTTGAGTCTCATGGGTAATGGGACCTGATCTGATGTTGGATCCATCTGCTACCGTATAGAAAGTTGGCGTTGCTTGAGTGCCAATGGAATGTTGTGTTGCAGAACGAGAGTATGGTCAATGAAGCAACTACAGGCGCCCGAATCAATTATAGCTTGGACCTGGAGTGTTCCTCCTGGAAGCTGTAAGGAAAAGGGAACAGCTATATGAATTGATTTCGTCAGAGGTAATGCATTGGATACAAGAGGTGAGTCTTTGAACTTACGAATTTTATTTGGACATGTATTCGCATAGTGACCAGCTTCCCCACAGTAGAGGCAACGGTTGTTCTGGCGCCGGCGTAGCTTCTCCTCAGAAGACAATGGTGAGCGAAGTAATCCTAGTTGCATTGGCTCTGGAGCTTCGGAGATGGGAGCAGGTGTGGAGGTAGGAGGATAATTAGGAACCTTGGGTAACATCCAAGTGGGGCGAAACTGACCAACTCTTTCGGCTCTCCGTTCCCTAAGACGGCGGTCAATTTGGATTGACACCTGTATGAGGTCTTCCAAAGAACTGGGGACTTCGATGCGGGCTAATTCGTCCTTTAATGGTTCGGACAGTCCAATGCGGAATTGGTAACGTAGGGCGGCGTCGTTCCATTGAGTGTCAGAACTCCACCGCCTAAAGTCCGTCACGTAATCCTCTACAGGTCTGCGACCCTGTCGCAGAGCATGGAGACTGGCCTCAGCAGTGGTGGCACGCTGAGGATCGTCGTATAATTTAGCCATCTCATTCAGAAAAGAGTCCGTAGTGTCAAGTAGAGGGCTGGCCTGTTCCAAGAGGCGATGGGCCCAGGTCTGAGGTTCCCCCAGAAGCAAGGAGACGATGAACCCAACTTTTGTACTTTCCAAGGAGAAGGTGCGAGGCTGTAGCAGGAAGTATAATTGACATGCATTACGAAAAGCACGGAATTTGCTGTGATCTCCGGAAAACCGCTCTGGGGTAGGAACTCGAGGCTCCGGGAATGGCACCACTATTGCAGGCATGGATGCTGGAGTTGCCGGACCGGCGGACCGAGATGCTGTAGCCCCTTGGGAGGCGGTAGTGTTTGGAGTTAATGACTCCACCCTCCGCTCGAGTTGATGGTAACCGTCTTGCAGGCCTTGAACTGCTTGGGTAAGGGCAGAGATCTGTTGGCACAAAGTTTCCAGAGGTGAGGCCCCCCTGTCTGACTCCATGTGTGGCTGGATCGTACTGTCACGTACCTTACAGCGGAGTCAGACTGCTGAGGGTGGCCTCTCGCACGGTTCCGGTCACCACGCCCCTGAAGATGGGAACAGGGAGCGTGAGGACACGAAAGGGTGCAGGTGCCTGCAGATGGAAGTAGAAGGCCTTGGAGATGCTGGGTCCTCACGGTAGAAGAGGTGTAGACTGGTTACGTAGGTAGGCACCAGAAGATCAGCAGGTGTGCAGGGAGCACTACGTGTCTGGAACAGGCAGGATCGGCAACTGGCAGGCAATGCGGTACAATAACAAGAGACAGGTGCGTAATCAGGAACACGCAAGGGGTCTGGTAACGTGCAAGCAAACGAGGTACAGAATCAGGAGACAAGCCAAAGTCGAAAGTTCAAGCCGGGGTCAGAGGTAGTCCAGGAGATAGCAACACAGGGAATCCATGAGTGGGTATCAGGAACGGATCACAGGAACAAGGATCACAGGAGCAAGATCACAGGAGCAAGGTCACAGGAGCAAGGTCTCAGGAGCAAGGTCTCAGGAGCAATGATCAGGTCTTGCAGGAACAGCTGAAGACGATCCAGCACTGGTGTCAGGCCAGGACCCTGTTTATATAGAGGGAAGTGAGCCAGGATTGGTGAAAGTGGCCGTCCGTGCGTGAAGACGTACATCCGTTCAGTTTGCGCGGGTGTTTTCACGTGTTCGGATTGGCGTACATCCACGTGTTCGGTTTAGCATACGTCCGTTCGTCCTGGAATTCGTACGCCTCTGACGGAGACACCGCGCATGGCGCCTGGAACGAACGGGAACTGCTGCTATACGGGGACGGGCATACGTACGGTGAGTTCCCTGACAACAGAACACCCACTGCTTCAGACGCCAACACACTACACAAGGCCGCCGCGCTGGCGGCCTTATATAGTGTGGGGCGTGCACTACACAGCCTGAGCTATGATTGGCCACCGGCATCCTGCCTGTGGCCAATCATGGCTCTCCTCGCTGCTGGCGCTGCGATTGGCCAAGCATGCGGGGTCACAGTGCATGCTTGGCCAATCATGAGCCAGCAATGCACTGCGCCATCGCAGTGCATTGTGGGCCGTGAGCGCCACACGAATTTGGCACGAACGGACCAAAATGTTCGGACTTCGCCGAACGGACGAACAGCCAATGTTCGAGTCGAACGTACGTTCGACTCGAACACGAAGCTCATCCCTAGTCCTGAATTAGCGTTTCCCACAATCCTGCATACTGTAGCAACCTTCCTCCCACTTGCAGGAGTGGGGGCGTCCCTTCACAAGCATTAGCTGATTGTTTTGGCCCTGGCCCTGTTATTTATCTTTGGCAGCAGCTCCCTGGCCGTTGGAACTGCCTAGGGCCTGAAAAACCTGAGGAATTAGCACGTGGCACCTTAAAAGAGGGTCATGTAGCTACCTTTTTCACAGGAAGGAGGGAATTCTTTCCTCCAGATATCTTTTGGGTGCACTTATCAAGATCATCCCTTCAGTCTATTGGGCCATCTAGCTTGATCCTTCAAGGCTTGACAGGCCCCAATTGCTGCTACTGTGGGTTAAATAGCGGACCCTGCCAGGGTGAAGGATGCCTTTAACAAGGCTTCCAGATTCTTATCTGCAGGATCCTTAAATATTTGTGTATTTTCCACTGGACAAGTTAAGGTCTTGCTCAGCGAGGAAACTTATTGCAGCCACATCCGGTATACTCCATTTCTTCATAGGATATAACAAAAAATCTCCATGGAGACACAAATATCCTGTAAGGCCGCGTACACACGCGGGGACTGTTCGCTCAACTTTGTCCGTCAAACAGTTTCAGCGGACAGTCCGCTCAAAATTAGCATGGACGGACTTGCCCACACACGACGAACGAACAGTCCGCTGAAACTGTGCGCGATGACGTGAACGGCACGTACGACGGGACTAGAAAACGACGTCCTATACACTGCAATGCAACCTTCGGCGTGTAAATTCTTTCTGAGCATGCGCGAGACTTAGTTTGACGAACAAGCCCCCACACGGGCGGACTGTCCGCTCAAACCAAGTTTCAGCGGACAGTTTTTCGGAATTTCCGAAAAACTTTGTTCGTCAGACTGTCCGCTGAAACTGTCTGCTGAAAGCCCACACACGAGCGGACTGTCCGCCGAAACACTGTTCAGCGGACAAAGTTGAGCGAACAGTCCCCGCGTGTGTACGCGGCCTTAGGGTGCTCCCAGCTGGAATATACCATCTGCTTCAAGAGTGGGTGAAAGAGAAATACCTGTGTAACCTGCTGTGGTTTCAAAGAACCAGGGAGGAACATGGTGTTTCAGGGACCTCTACTGGAGGTAACCTAAAAGCTATATGCACCATCTGTACAAAGAATGGATGAGAAGCTTTTGTGATTTAGAGGCTGATATAATCTAAACCTCTTCAGGCTCTGGATCATTTGAGGGAGATTCCTCTGTCTGGATATCAATTGCCTGACTGGCCATTACCTCTTCTACCTTGTCAACCCAGTCTTGCTTCAATATAGGAGGAATAGGGCAAGGGGACCTGTCACGCTTCCTGTCACTTTGTGTGACAGAAGCAGTCATTCTGGAAATCTTGCCCTCTAAACCAGCTAAAGCTGATGCCAGGTCCTCTTTAGTAATAAACTCTGAAGCAGAAGTATTGGTAGCAGGCACAACACTGGATAAACACAGCAGCTCAGATTGCCCTCTACAGGGGCCACTGATGGAACACACGTGCCCTTTTCTGCTGCGCCCCCCCCCCCCAGGTCATTGGCTTTGTGACACAAATACGCAAGTTCCTCAGTACCTCAATTCCCCCTTGGAAGAATCTCATACAATGAACTGTTCTTACAGCTACTGCAACATAATTTAGGCTGTGTCCGTCATCACAATAGGACTCACGTGTCACCCAGGACAGACTGCTCTGTGTCTCCTCCACCAGCCAGCAATGAACTGTGCTTTTTAGCCTTTAAAAAAGCTTCCCTTGGCCGTCAGGGCCACATGCATGAGCCTGTGCTCACCCCAATGGAGGAGAACACACAGAGCAGTACACCTATGCCCTCTAGTGGGAAAAAAAAGCATTTCATGCAAAACTTTTTTTTTTTTTAAAAGCTTCCCTTGGCTTGTGCAGCTCTGGGAAGAGAAACACAGAGCAGCAACCCCATGCCCTCTGGCAGACAAAGCAAGCATAACAAGGAAAACTTTAAAAAAAAAAACAAGTCAGCCTAGATACAACTGTTTCAGGGGAATAAATAATAATTGGACCCTGGTTTTTTCGCAGGGGCACTTACCACTCCTGCCGCAGGACAATAGCCTAAGCCAGAAGTCCAGCCTTCACCCATCGCAGCGGGTTCTGTCACACAGACCTTGAAGGACTGGGTACCCCTTTAGCATGAGGATCCACTCCCTTGGACCGTACAGCACCCTGCAGGAATGTCTTAGCGGTGTCCAGGATTCCACTACACAGGGTCCAGCACCCAAAGGTTGCATTACAAGCAAAACCTAATCGTTGATCCTTTAATCTTCTTTAGGAGGCCCAGGTACCATTTATCTTAGCATAGTAGCTTTTTGAAAAATGGATCCGATCTAGAAATGCTGTCCCTTGATTTTTAGGAACCTGTGTGGGATTACAGCATGAAAACTCACAGAGCTCAACAAATGACCATCCACCATTTTAGACGCTGGTGTAAAAACGGTATTACTTCCTGTATGTGAGGGGTTATATAGGGGATGACTTCCTGTTTTTGGTTATTCTACCAGTGTCCATTCACCTATAGGTGGCGCATAACCCAGGTAGTAATGTATATGGCTGCTCTGTGTCCCGTGATGTACGAGAAAGAAAAAACTTTGATAAGACAGCGGAAAGACTACAGACTGAAAAGACAGGCATTTGCAATGTATTTATAATGTGTTTAGTCTGTGTTATTCATATATTTTCATGCATTTACTGAGCTATACATTCACAATAACTAAATATAGACAAAAAATATAGAGGATTAGCAGTAAGGAGCTATCTGACTTCAAAATGACCTTATCACGTACAATAACCCTAAGTGAATTAAAAAAATTATCACGTTAAGCAAAGATTGTTGTTGAAGAGAAACAGAATGTGAGAAGATGTGAGTGATAATTACAGTGAGGGAGTGCTAAGAAATAACTAAAAGAAAAAAAAGGGGAGAAAGTTGCCTACACACTATTTCTCTAACAGGTTTAAAATATCCATAAGGCCCATGTTTGTTATCACACCACAGACATAAAAGCTGTAAAAAAGACTAAATTAGCAAGCTACTCTACTGCAAAGAAAACACCCACAGTAAATCGCTATTCACAAGAGAAAATAAGAAAAATCTAAGTCGTCATTAAAGCTGAATAAACTTATTATTATGAGGTGAGGATTACATCTACACAGGTTGCAGTTGATGCATTTTTCCAATGTGTTTTGTGGTGTGTTTTGCATTTTTTAACATGTTCATAATGATTTTGATAAAGTTGCATCAACGTAGTCGAGGAACCTTTATGTGTCCAAAGTCACATGTTAGGGATAGGGTTAAGGGATAGTGTTAAATATTGGGGACTCGGGTTAGGCTTAATTAGGGTTAGGGATAAGGGCTAGGGTTAGGGTTAAATGTTAGGGTTAAGACTAGGGTTAGGGTTAGGGTGAGTTATATTTAGGGTTAGAGTTAGGGTTAAGGGTAATCATTAGGGTTAGGGTTTGAGTTAGAAAGCAGTAATTAGTAGAGTTGAGATTAGGGTAAGCAATAATTGTTAGTGTTAGCATTTTAACACTAAAAATTATCACTAACCCTAACAATTACCACTAAATCTAACCCTATTTCTAACCCTAGCCCTTAACCCTAACATGTATACCTAACCCTAGCCTGTAACCCTAACCCTAGTCCTTAACTCTAACATTTAACTCTAACCCTTAACCCAAACTAACATTTAATCCTAACCCTTGCCCTTAATCCTAATCAGCCATTAATCCTAAGGATGGGTGAACAGGTCGGTCCGAGCATTAGTTCAGGCCAAACATTTGCCTGTTTGGCCATTCGCTGAACACCCTGCAATGCACTGAGCGCTACACAGTGCATTCTGCACCCAATCAGGGTTGTTAACCACTTTAATACAGGGCACTTTCGCCCCCTTCCTTCCCAGACCAATGTTCAGCTTTCAGCGCTCTCGCACTTTCAATGACTATTGCGCAGTCATGCTACGCTGTACCCACATTAATTTTTTATCATTTTGTACGCACAAATAGAGCTTTATTTTGCTGGTATTTATTTGCGACTCCGTTTTTTTATTTTTTGCAATATAAGCGAAAAAAGAGCAGAAATTTGGAAAAAAAACTATATTTTCTTCTTTCTATTTTAAAAGAAATCCAATAAAATGTAATTTTGTCCAAAAATTTAAGCCCAAATGTTTTTGGTAAAAAAAAAATCCATAAAGTGTATAATAATTGGTTTGTGTGATCACGGACATATGTACGCAAATGATCATGTACAGATGTGTGCAGGTGATCACGGACATATGTGTGCAGATAATCATTGGGACATGTGATCTTAGTGGGACATATGTGGGGGACATGTGTTTTTATTATTTGGGGACATGTGTGTTTTGGGGACATGTGTGTTTTGGGGACATTGTGTGGGGACATGTGTGTTTACATGTGTGTTTACATGTGTGTTTACACTAGACTGGCGATCAGTGAGTAAAAAGCTGTAAAAAAACAGTTCATACTCACTGATCACCAGCCGGCTGCAGCGATCTGCTCTCCTATCCTCAGCGACAACTTTTGTGTGAGGAGAGGAGAGACGATTGCCTAGCAACCGGCTGTTTGTTTACCTCACATGACGGCTGTGATTGGACACGGCCACCTTGTGATCAGGAGGGCCAATCACTGAGCCCTCCTGCCAATCTGAGATGCGCCGTGTCCGGGTGACATGAGCGCATCGGGATGACGCCGCTGCACAGGCACACACGTGATCCCCCTCCTTCCGAAGGACGTACCTGAACATCCAGTCAGAAGGAGAGAACTCCCTCCCGGCCAATGTACATATACAGCCGGGAGGGAGCTAGTTAAAGAGGAAGTAAACCCTGATGGGTTTACTTCCTCTTTTTTTCCCTGCAAAGGTAAAGCATAATGGACTACTATGCATCGCATAGTAGCTCATTATGTGTCACTTACCTGACACAGGAGCCAGCGAAGTCGCCGCTGTCCCCTGTAGTCCGCCGCATCCATGTTGCTTGTGGCGTCTCGCAGCTCCGACGAATCACAGCGGCGCAACCGTGATGACGTCACTCCCGCGCATGCGCACGGGAGTCGCGCCTCGCAGCTCCGCCGCTGTCATACGGCGAAGCCGCGATGACGTCACTCCTGCGCATGCGCACGGGAGTCGACAAATTTGGCAAATCCATTCTTGGATTTGCCGCATTTAGTGCGCCTGCGCGCCGCTGTCTACGGCGCATGCGCCGTAGACAGCGGTGCCCATTTTCGGGCAAATATCTCCTAAACCATATAGGTTTAGGAGATATTGCTTGGACCTACAGGTAAGCCTTAATCTAGGCTTACCTATAGGTCCAAGTTGTTTGGAAGGGTTTACTTCCTCTTTAAGGAGAGGGGCCGAAGTCCTTAACAACCAATGAGTCAACAGCTGTCAATAGGTTTCCCCACTGACAGCTGAACATTAAAAAAAAGGCATTGGGTCCCCCCAGTTCATACTAGACCCTTCAGATCTGGTATAGATTTGGAGGGGAACCTCATGGCAGCATATAAAAAAAAACTGAGAGCCCCCCCAATATCCATACCAAACTCTTATCTGGGCATGCATCCTGGCAGGTCAGGAAAGGGGGGATGAGTAAGCACCCCCCTACTGAACTATACCAAGCCACATGCCCTCAACATGGGGGGGTGCCTTGGGGCAGGGGGGCTCTACCCCCACCGCCTCAAAGCACCTTGTCCCCATGTTGATGGAGACAAGGGACTCATCATCACAACTGTGGCCGGTAGTTGTGGGGGTCTGTGGGCAGGGGGCTTATTGGAATATGGAAGCCCCCTTTAACAAGAGGGCCCCCAGATCCCAGCCTCCTCCTATGTGAATGAGCATTGGGTACATAGTACCCCTACCCATTCACCTAAAAGTGTCAAAAAGTAATAAACACAAGTTTTTGACAATTCCTTTATTAAAAAAGAATGTCCCTCAATGTAAATCCATCATCAATCATGCCGTCTGCCGATCCCCAAAAAAAAAATGCTACCGCCTTTTGGGAGGCCACCTATCGAATGCCTGCTCTGCCATTTATTATACAGATAAGGGGCCATTTGGCCATGTCACCCAGTGGCACTGCCCCTTATGACATCACATGTCCAGTATGCACCAGTCCGATACATCAGAAAGGGGGGTGGTGCCACCAGGTGACTATATAAGAAATGTCAAAGCACAGAGCTGGCCTTCAGCAGGGGGCCTCTCAGGAGGCAGAAGAATTTTTGGTCAGCGTCAATTTTTGGTGGCATGATTGACAATGGATTTACATCGAGGGATGTTTATTACTTTTGACACT
Organism: Lithobates pipiens; assembly: GCF_037356315.1. NCBI lineage: Eukaryota > Metazoa > Chordata > Amphibia > Anura > Ranidae > Lithobates > Lithobates pipiens. Next base: position 186,629,404 of record NW_027507785.1, on the reverse strand, counting down.
TTTAACAATGTACCCAATAATCAATCACATGGGGTGTGGGGATCTGCCCAAAGCACCCACCCCACATGTTGAGGGCATGTGGCCTGGTATTGTTCAGGGAGGGACGCTCTCTCACCCCCCTGTCCTGACCTGCCAAGCTGCATGCCGGGATAATAGTCTTGTATGGATTTTGGGGGGACCCCACACCATTTAAAAAAAAATTTTACGTGGTTCCCCTCCAAATCGATACCAGTCCCAAACGGTCTGGACTGGGGGGGCACGCCGTTTTTTCTTCATTTTTTAAATATCAAGGCCGCCAATAGCCACCGTGAGTCATTTTAAATGGGATTTGACTTGTTTCTTTAGAAATGTAATTTTTGCTGCAGTATTGTTGTGACCAGTGTCCTGAAACTTGCATTTTTGGTGTGGCTTCATTGAAGTTTATTACACGCAAAATGCAATCTGCTGTGGGAAAAAAAATCCCAGATCCTTTCCAAAAAATGCACTGGCTCAAAATGCACAGATGTGAACTAGATCCATAGGAAACCATGTTAAAAACCATGTTACATGAACTGTAGTGCATTTCTGCAAAACAAACTAAAAAACACATAGGTGTGAACCAAGGGTGAAGGAATTGCTTTACATGCCTAAGGATTTGTATGTTTGTCCACGCAGTCCTAAGATCTACAAAGCTCTAATACAATCTCCTTTAGATTTACCAAATTGATATAATAGGAGGAAACACCTATCTAGCCAATCACTCTATATCCAGTGAGGCAGGCCCTTGCACTACATAATTGATGGCAGATCTAAAGGAGATGGTACAATCAGATTGTACAGTGTATGGCCCCCTTTATACACCTAAAATTATTAGTTGTATTTTCAGTGCCATTAATTTTTAACAACACACCAAACACAGAAGCAAACACACATTTCACCATGTGAAAAAACGAGTGGCAAATGCTGCACAGTAAAAAACCCACAACCCACAAAACACAAACTTGTCCCATTAATCACAAATAGCACAGCCCATTTAAATCAACAGGCTGCCCTATGTGTATCATAGGAAAAACGAGCCACAAAATGTGCACTCCCACTATGCTGGATGTGAATGGGGCCTGAAAGTAAAATTTGTGCAATAACACAAAAACAATGGGGCTCCATTCACATTTCTGCGTTTCCTTGCATTTCAAAAATGCACTGCACCAAAAATCACAGTAAGAAAACGCACCAAGCCCAGCTTTAAAAATAAGTTCTGAAGCTTCCTCGGGGCGATTGCTGTGTGTAGGGCAGCCCATTCAGGTGGATGAGCTGCCCTATTTGTGATGAGTAAAAATGGTTCAAAATGCCTCCCCACCTTGCTGAAAGAAAAAGAGTTGTGAACAGGGCTTGACAGCTGAGTGTCCACTCCCTCCTATGAACTTGTATAAAGATGGCCATACACTATGCAGTCTGATTGTATATTGTGTATTTAGTGAGAAGGGTAATCACTGATTGATTGAATTTAATTTAAAAACATGCAGCTAGGGGTTGGAGGGTTGATGATGCACGCTAATGAGGTCAGCTGGTCAACTCCTTCCTGTCTCATGACCTAAAGTCTGTAAGAAATTAAGACAGAAGCAATAGATATGTTTGGAAACATGGATGGAGGACAGTAAAGTAAGTGTCTTTAGATTTTATGTAAAGCTTTGATATTTTTGCAAAAAAAAGTACATGAATGCTATACTGGTACATAAGGGAGCTGGAATTTAGAAAAAAAAGGTGAACTTATCCTTTAAATAGGGCACCTCCTGTGTTGAGAACCAGCAAAGGGGTGTGTGGACTGACAGCTGAGCAGCTAGGAGTCTGAGAAAACTCATTAATGCTCAGCTGATGGGAGAAGCTAAGAAGGCTGCCTAACACCTTAGAATACACCAGATCGTATGCAATATTTGTGTCTGCCTTGAGATAATTGTGTCCAGCCAGATACATTTTGGTAAATCTCCCTATGGAAGTGGCCAGTGAAATTGCAAGCTGTTATATCTGTTTCACAACCCTAGGAAAGTAACAAAAAACTGAGCTGATAAATTACTTCAAAGTATACAATATAAGCAGCAAAATCTCCTGTGAGATATATACAGAGTAAACCAAGCATAGGAAATATATAGGACTGTGCTAATCAATCAAAAAAAAGTGCTCTTTTTAGATTTTGGACTTTACAATGAGGATTGGTTTTGGCTCATAATATGGCTGACCGAGACTTAGATTGAGGCCTGATTATCTGAGTGTTGTATGATAGGTAATGATCCAGATTGAGGCTTGGCTATTTGTGCAATGTATAAAGTGTGATGACTCAGCACGCCGCCCGTGCTCCTGGACGACGTAACCTATGACAAAACGCGTATGGCGGAGCGAAGTGCTGCCGTCACCAATCCCACACGTGTCCAAGAAGGACGGGTTCTATTTTGTTTGTGTGCCAGCTGACACACTAAAACCAAAGGTGCATTTTATCTGTGGATGCTGTAAGTGCATTATTTTTTGATTTTAATACATTTTATAAGGATTTTACACCACGTGGAGAATTTTGTTTTTTTGGAGATATTCTCACTTATAACATGGTGCCAAGGGGTGATCCTGTCTGGGAGAATAACTGGATCTGGAGAAAGGCCTTTTCTGGGCTAATGCTACAAGTGCAAACAATCCCTTGTAATGAGGGGTCAACAGGAGATGTAAACAAGCTTTTCAGCTGTTGGTGGAGGCACTGATGTTCATATCACTATAAGGTGGTGGATGGTGAAGAGTTACACCAGGAATTCTATTCAATTTACTATCACATCACTTGTGGACTGTTACAATTATTTCCACGTTTATTTTGATAGATTAGCACAATCTTATATATTTTTTATTTTTTCACAACCCTGTTTTACATCCATCAAAACAGGGTCTCATTCTGGTCAGCGATTAGCCTCTGTGCGATCTTTAACTCTGCATTATTCCTTTTCCCAAATATTAAATTAAAATTATTCTCTTCTACAATGAGATTTTTAGAGTGGCTGTAAAAAAAGAACTGAGGTTTGTGGATTTGTTTTACTCAAAAAACTAGTTCCAAAGAAACACAATAGCAAGAAGGTAAACTTTGCACTTTTGTATACAGATTTATAGTGAGAGAAATACTTGTTTTAGGGTATTTGTATTCCCTTACGTACATTCAGCCACCCTATGTCTCTTTTTTGTATGTTTGTGCTATATAAAATGTACCCTTTGTTCTTGTCTTACCTAATGTTGTTAAACAAGTTCTCTGTATCTGTTTTCTTTTTCCCATGTCAGTCTCGAGAAACCGCATCTCAAGTAAGTTTGTCCTCATTATCCCGGTGTTGTGTTTTTCTATAGTTTTTCTAATGCCATGAAGTGATAAAAATATGTCAGTATACATTGCTCAAATTAATGCATTTTACTGTTTAATGACTTGAGAATAAATCTTGGATATGTGTGTGGTCAATAGTTTTCTCTCCATAACTATTACGCTATAGGATCTTTGACAAATGATATCACCTATTGCTTTTCAAAGGTCACAAGCAGCTTGGCAGGATAATAAAAGTGGTCATAGAACCAAAAACGTTCAACAAATAGTTGAATGTCAGGAGACAAACTAAACCCCTAGACCTTCAAAACAACTTAAGTCCTTTTGATTGCCGTATGGATATACAGGCTTGTATGCTGCAAGAATACAACATTTGTTTATGCTAATATTAGTTCTTATCAGTTCTATCCGGGTAATAGAAACGTATTGCATGAAACTTTTCAACCTGGCCTAGCAACTTCTAGGTTTGTCAGATTTTTCATGCAAGTTGATTTTAGGGCACTCATTTATTTTGGGTATAGTGTGACGATAAAGGTAGATTATCTCTAGGGCATGAAATATCGAAAACCTTGATTAGTGTTGTCGCGTACATACAACCTGTTTTGCCATGAGAATAAACTCTGACGGAGTTCCACTGAAACTGACTTGTCTACACATGATCACAACAAAGTCCGATCGTTTAGAACGCGGTGATGTACAACACGTACGACGGGACTAGAAAAAGGAAGTTAAATAGCCAGTAGCCAATAGCTGCCCTTGCATCGTTTTTGGTCCGTCGGTACAGCATTCAGATGAACAGTTTTCCCGATAGGAATTGATTCCGTCGGGAAGATTTAAAACATGTTCTATTTCTAGGTCCGTCAGAATGAAGCCCACACACGATCAGAATATCCGATTAAATTATTCCATCTTTTTCTGCCGCAAAGTCTGACCGTGTGTACACGGCATTAGGGTCACCAAAGTAAATGTGATTCAGTGAAATATCATTCAGTGGTCAAAAATGTGATTCAGTTGTCAAAAATGTGATTCAGTGGTTTCACAAACTGAAACTACTATTTAATAAAAAATATTTGTTTCAATATGTTTTTATATACATTTTTAATATTCAAAGGAAACTCAACCATTCATCCATGTATCCATGCTTTATCTTGTTGAGAAATCACTTTAACCTCTTAACCACTTTCTGAGTACGGGGATACCACATATGGTCGACTTTTTGGAAGCCTAGCCGCATACGGGGCCCCGAAAGCTAAGCACCGCCTTCAGGATTTCTAAGGGCATACATTTGTAATTTCACTCCTCACTACCTATCACAGTTTTGAAGGCCATAAAATGCCAAGATGGCACAAAACCCCCACAAATGACCCCATTTTAGAAAGTAGACACCCCAAGCTATTTGCTGAGAGGCATGTTGAGTCCATGGAATATTTTATATTTGGCACAAGTTGCGGGAAAATTACAAACTTTTATTTATTTTTATTTTTTTCACAAAGTTGTCACTAAATGATATATTGCTCACACATGCTATGGGCATATGTGAAATGACACCCCAAAATACATTTTGCTGCTTCTCCTGAGTACGGGGATACCACATGTGTGGGATTTTTTGGGAGCCTAGCCGTGTACGGGGCCCCGAAAGCCAAGAACCGCCTTCAGGCTTTCTAAGGGCGTAAATTTTTGACTTCACTCCTCACTACCTATTACAGTTTTGAAGGCCATAAAATGCCAAGATGGTACAAAACCCCCACAAATGACCCCATTTTAGAAAGTAGACACCCCAAGCTATTTGCTGAGAGGCATGTTGAGTCCATGGAATATTTTATATTTGGCACAAGTTGCGGGAAAATTACAAACTTTTATTTATTTATTTTTTATTTTTTCACAAAGTTGTCACTAAATGATATATTGCTCACACATGCCATGGGCATATGTGAAATGACACCCCAAAATAAATTCTGCTGCTTCTCCTGAGTACGGGGATACCACATATGTGGGACTTTTTGGGAGCCTAGCCGCGTACGGGGCCCCGAAAACCAAGCACCGCCTTCAGGCTTTCTAAGGGCGTACATTTTTTACTTCACTCCTCACTACCTATTACAGTTTTGAAGGCCATAAAATGCCAAGATGGCACAAACCCCCCCCCAAATGACCCCATTTTTGAAAGTAGACACCCCGAAATTTAGGGGTACACTAGTGAGACTCACAGGTAAAAAAGCACCTAGGCTGTCAGCGACTGTATCAAAACGCTACAAGAAAAACTGTTAGCGATCGCAGGGATCAGGCCTGACTCTGCAAACGCTGCAGTTATGTGTGTTGTGTTTTATAAGTGACAGTGATCGATCGATACTGCACTTGGGTGGGCTGGTCTGGGCTTGGCGGAGGGGCTTAACGCAGGTGCTAGCAGGTATCTGGGCTGATCCCGCTAACAATGCGTTTTGGGAAACCTAAACTGCTGGCGACGCAAATATAGATCTGATCAGATACTATATTACTAAGGGAGGTGTATGCTTTGTGCGTGGGTGTTAGCGGTACTGGCACTAACCTGACGCTACCTGGGGCGACGCAGACCTTATCTGACCCTCAAACTTATATCACCAGCCGGGTGATCAGGGGGTTAAACCTTTATTAGGTAATAAATGGCGGGTGCCCTGAAACTATAAAAAAATAACTAACCAACCAGCGTCACCTGTAACAGTTATATGGTGATCACTGGTGAAAGGGTTAACTAGGGGGCAATCAGGGGGCTTTATGCGGTAGTATATGGGGGTCCCTGGCGCTATAAAAAGCTGCGGCGAACCTAAATACCTACCTGCCTAACTAGCGTCACCTGTGACACTAATACAGCGATCAGAAAAACGATCGCTTATTAGGCTGGGTTCACACTGGAGCGATGCGGGAATGCCACGAATCCGCGGCAGGTTCCCGCATCGCATGCCTCCCGGCGGCAGTTCACACTGCCCTATGCGAACTGCTGGGAGTGTCAGTGAAATGTTAATGACACCCCCAGATCAGTTTGCATATCGCAGTGCGATCTGCAAACTCGGATCGCATGGTGTGAACATCCATGCGATCCGATTCTGCTGCAGACCAAAAAAAGGGTCCCGTGCGAGTTTGCGGCGGGTGTGGCGGGTGCGACGCAAATTCAGCCATACTATCTGTATGGCTGAACTCGAATCGCACAGAGATCGGATGTGATTTGCACTGCAGTGCGGTGCGAATCACATCCGTTCCCATAAACCGCTGCAATGTGAACCCAGCCTTAGTGACACTGGCGACGGGGGGTGATCACGGGGTTAAACCTTTATTGGGGGTTAGGGGGGGTACCTTAGAACTAAAGGGGGCTAACCCTAACTGCCCTAACAGTTATTACAGTCACAAATGACACCAATGCAAAAAAAATAAAAAATAAAAAAAAAATACCAATTGCATTTTTTTTGTCACTGTGACTGGGGGGGCAGGGGTGATTGGGGGGTGATCGGGGGGTGAAGGGGGGGGTGAGAGTGTGCCTGGCATGTTCTACCCGCGGGAAGGCAGGGACGTACAGGTACGCCCATATGCCTGCCCGTGCCATTCTGTCGACGTACATCGTCGTGAGGCGGTCGGCAAGTGGTTAAGGACCGCCTCACGCCGATATACGTCAGCAGAAGGGCACAATCACGTACAGGTACGTTGCCCTTTAAGAGCCCAGCCGTGGGTCACGTGCGGCGCACTCGTGACCCAGTCATGAGCTCTGTGGCTGCGAGACCAGTGGATCCGATCACCGCCGGTGTCCTGCGATCGGGTCATAGAGCTGAAGAACAGGGAGAGGTAAGTGTAAACAAACCTCTCCCCGTGCTTCCTAGTGAGCCTGTCACTGATAGTCTGTTCCCTGTCATAGGGAAAGATGATCAGTGACATCACACGCCAAGCCACGCCCCCTACAATTAAAAAAACACACATTAGGTCCCACTTAACCCCTACACTGCCCCCTGGTGTTAACCCCTTCACTGCCAGTGAAATTTTTTACAGTAATCAATGCATTTTTAATCGCACTGATCGCTGTATTAATGCCAGTGGTCTCAAAAATGTGTCAAAATTGTCTGACATGTCCGCCATAATGTCGCCGTCACAATAAAAATCACTGATCGACGTCATTACTAGTAAAAAAATATATTAATAAAAATGCCATAAAACTATCCCCTATTTTGGAGACGCTATAACTTTTGCGCACACCAATCAATAAACGCTTATTGCGTTTTTTTTTTTACCAAAAAGAATACGTATCAGCCTAAACTGAGGAAAAAAATGTTTTTTTATATATTTTTGGGGAATATTTTTTATAGCAAAAAGTTAAAAATATTGCATTTTTTTTCAAAATTGTCGCTCTATTTTTGTTTATAGCGCAAAAAATAAAAAACGCAGGGGTGATCAAATACCACCAAAAGAAAGCTCTATTTGTGGGATAAAAAGGATGCCAGTTTTGTTTGGAAGCCATGTCGCATGACCACACAATTGTCAGTTAAAGGGACGCAGTGCCGAATCGCCAAAAGAAGCCTGGCCCTTTAGCTGCAAAATGGTCTGTGGCTTAAGTGGTTAAAAAACACCCCCCCTAGCATTTCTAGCCACAGCCAATTTGAGTAAGGTCAGATGATTGATATAGCATTTGTTTCCTGTAATTCATCTGCCCCTGGCTCAGTCATGCAGACAAGAGGGTGTGCCAAGCTGAGAAAGCCCCTCCTCTTTTCCTTTAGCAAAAAGTAAAAAAAAAACGCCCATGAAGACTTCTGGGACATATGAGGTAATGTTTGCCTATATCAGAAACCAGGAAACAACTAAAGCAATGTAAAACAGTTTAAAACAAGTAGATATACTATACCATACCTTCCTATTTATTTACAAATGTTATCAGCATAAAGATTAAAAATAGTTAGGGCTGACTGAGAGTGTTTAGTTCCATTTAAAAAAATCATGGAATGCTACACAGTTAATGTATAAATGATAATAAAATGAGTACACAAAAATAATGGTCTTGAAAAGCAATTTATTAAAGGGATTACCTCATAGAGCAATTACAAATACCCAATATAGTTTACCCCACAATAGGCCTAGCTTTTGCAGCTCAGGCCTATTTAAATAGCCACAAAATGGAAAGCAATCCCATTAATTTCTAAGATGAATACCCATCCCCTAATAAAACTATGCTAAATGCAAAAAAAGATAAAAGAAAAAAAAATGTTATTTAAAGTAACTCTGCATTTTTAATATTTCACATTAAGCAAGAATTAGAAAGATGAACCATATCATCCTTTCAAAAAACTCTCTTAAAAGACTCCACATGGTGATAAGATAGACCGCGTAAAGCTTGTGTGCACCATATGCAGTTGAAAGCATTTTTAAATGCATATACAATAAAAGTTTATGTATTTATTTTATTGAGCCTAGTTTACAGCATTGTGTTACTTTAAGATGCATTTAGAAAAAGTACAGCATGCTGCATTTTTTGCCTTGATACCAATATTGATATTGATATACCATGCACAGCAATTGCACCATAAATGCATTAAAAGTAGATAAATGATACTCAGTATTGCACTTGCACTTTTTTCAGACGTTTGTCACACACCACATACTAGCATATATTCAACAGCCCAGCGCCAATATGTATTCTCATAAATGCATTATAAATGAATGTAAATGCACATGCAGAGCTGCACACTAAACACACAGATTGCAGTGTAAACAATCCCTGAACAATTTCATTTAAACATACGATTCCATTTACGTTCTTTTGTCAACATATGAAAGGTAACCACATTGATCCCATAACAACCTAAGAATCTCAGAGAAGAATACAGTCAAGTGTGTAAATGTTGTTATTGACATCATTCCCAACTGCATATATTATCGAAACATTCAATGATGGCCAAATAGTAGATACATTTATTATGTGACCCTTTACTTTTTTCCAAGAAAGCCCACAATCCCCTTCCAAGAAACCTTCTGTTCTGTATTAGTGTCATTTGCAACGTCAGTGTCAGTTAGTGATCCTCCCAGATAGTTAGCACCAGATTGTCCGCCACCCTATCACAGTCCTACTATAAGTCACTGATCACCGCCATTACAGTATAGTGTCTTTGGCTGCCTAAATCTCAGTATATAAAATAGTTTGTAGATGCTATAATTTTCCCACAAACCAATTAATATACACTTCTTGGGATTTTTTCACCAAAGGCATGTAGCAAAATAGATTTTGGCTTACATTTATGAGGATATTTATTTTAACCACTTTAGCCTCGGACCAATTTTCAGCCTAAGGACCAGAGGTCTTTTTACAATTTCGCACTGCACTGCTTTAACTGGTAATTGCGCGGTCATGCAATGCTGTACCCAAACGAAATTTGCATCCTTTTCTTCCCACAAATAGAGCTTTCTTTTGATGGTATTTGATTGCCTCTGTGATTTTTATTTTTTGCGACATAAACCGAACATTTTGAGAAAAAAATATATTTTGTACTTTTTGTTATAAGAAAAATCGAATAAACTAAATTTTAGTCATACATTTAGGGCAAAATTTATTCAGCCACATGTCTTTAGTAAAAAAAATGTCAATAAGCGTATATTTATTCATTTGCGAAAAAGTTATAGCGTCTACAAACTAGAGTACATTTTCTGTAATTTACACAGCTTTCAATTTATGACTGCCTATCTCATTTCTTGAGGTGCTAAAATGGCAGGGCAGTACAACCCCCCCCCCCCAAATGACCCCATTTTGGAAAGTAGACACCCCAAGGAAATTGCTGACACATGCCATAGTTATATGTGGAATTGTACCCCAAAATATATTCTGCTGCTTCTCCTGAGTACGGGAATACCACATATGTGGGACTTTTTGGGAGTCTAGCCGCGTACGGCACCCCGAAATCCAATCACTGCCTCCAGGATTTCGAAGGGTGCAAATTTTTGATTCACTCCTCACTACATATCACAGTTTCGAAGGCCATAAAATGCCAAAATAACACAAAACCCCCCAAATGACCCCATTTTGGAAAGTAGACACCCCAAGGAAATTGCTGAGGGGCATGTTGAGCCCATTGAATATTTTTTTTTTGTCCCAAGTGATTGAATAATGACACAAAAAAAAAAAGTTTACAAAAAGTTGTTACTAAATGATATATTGCTCACACATGCCATAGTTATATGTGGAATTGCACCCCAAAATATATTCTGCTGCTTCTCCTAAGTACAGGGATATCACATATGTGGGAATTTTTGGGAGTCTAGCTGCGTACGGCACCCCGAAAACCAATCACTGCCTTCAGGGTTTCTAAGGGTGCAAATTTTTGATTTCACTCCTCACTACCTATCACAGTTTCGAATGCCATAAAATGCCAATATAGCACAAAATCCCCCCAAATGACCCCATTTTGGAAAGTAGACACCCCAAGCTATTTACTGAGAGGCATGTTGAGTCCATGAAATATTTTATATTTTGCCACAAGTTGCAGGAATATTACAATATTTTTTTTTTTTGCACAAAGTTGTCACTAAATGATATATTGCTCACACATGCTATGGGCATAAGTGAAATTACACCCCAAAATAAATTCTGCTGCTTCTCCCAAGTACGGGGATACCACATGTGGGGGACTTTTTGGGAGCCTAGCCATGTACGGGACCCCGAAAACCAAGCACTGCCTTCCGGATTTAAATATAAAACGCTACCAAAAAAACTGTTAGCGATCGCAGGGATCAGGCCTGACTCTGCGATCGCTGTAGTTATGTGTTTAGTGTTTTGTAAGTGACAGTGATCGATCGATACTGCACTTGGGTGGGCTGGGCGGAGGGGCAAAACGCAGGTGCTAGCAGGTATCTGGGCTGATCCCGCTAAAAATGCATTTTTTTTGGAATCCTAAACTGCTGGGGACGCTAGTATAGATCTGATCAGATCAGATATTGATCTGTTCAGATTCTATACCACTACGAGAGGTGTATCCTTTGCGCGTGGGTGTTAGCGGTACTGGCACTAACCTAGCGCTGGCTGGGGTGACGCAGACTCTGACCCTAAAACATTGATATCACCAGCCGGGTGATCAGGAGGTTAAACCTTTATTGGGTAATAAATGGTGGGTGCCCTGATGCTATAAAAAGCAAACTAACTAACCAGTCACCCGTAACACTTATACGGTGATCACTGGTGAAAGGGTTAACTAGGGGCAATCAGGGGGTTCACATTTTTATTAGGTAGTATGTGGGGGTCCCTGGCGCTATATAAAAATCTGACGGGGAACCTAAATAACTAACTGGCTAACCAGCGTCACCAGTGACACTTATACGGTGATCGCTGGTGAAAAGGTTAACTAGGGGCAATCAGGGGTTTAAAACCATTATTGGGTAGTATATCGGGGTAACTAGCGCTATAAAAACCTGGCGGTGAACCTAAAAACATAACTAGCTACCTAGCGACACTAATGCAGCGATCAGAAAAATGATCCCTTAGTGACACTGGCAAAATGGGGTGAAAGGGTTAACTAGGGGCAATCAGGGGGTTAAAACCATTATTGGGTAGTATATCGGGGTACCTAGCGCTATAAAAACCTGGCGGTGAACCTAAAAAAAAACTAGCTACTTAGCGTCACCAGTGACACTAATGCAGCGATCAGAAAAACGATCGCTTTAGTGACACTGGCAAAAGGGGGTGAAATGGTTAACTAGGGGCAATCAGGGGGTTAAACCCATTATTGGGTAGTATATCGGGGTACCTAGCGCTATAAAAACCTGGCGGTGAACCTAAAAAAATAACTAGCTACCTAGCGATACTAGCGACGCTAATGCAGCGATCAGAAAAATGATCGCTTAGTGACACTGGCAAAAGGGGGTGAAAGGGTTAATTAGGGGCAATCAGGGGGTTAAAATCATTATTGGGTAGTATATTGGGGTACCTAGCGCTATAAAAACCTGGAGGTGAACCTAAAAAAATAACTAGCTACTTAGCGGCACCAGTGACACTAATGCAGCGATCAGAAAAACGATTGCTTAGTGACACTGGCAAAAGGGGGTGAAAGGGTTAACTTTAGGGGCAATCAGGGGGTTAAACCTTTATTGGGGGGTGGTAGGGGGCTACCCTGGACCTAACACAAACTACCCTGACACTTTTTACTTTTACAACTGACACTGAATGCAGTGATCAGTAAATAAATGATCACTGCAATCAGTGACACTGTGACTGGGAGGGGGGGATCGGGGGGTGATCGGGGGGTGGTCGGGGGGGGGGGGGGGTTGTGTGCCTATGTGTGCCTACATGTCAGTGTAGTGTTTGGTGCACTTACTTTTAGTCTTCTCCTCGTAGTTCGGTCAAAAAGACCACCCCGAGGAGAATGACATCACTTCCTCCCTGCCTGTGTATACAATGCACAGTGGGAGGAAGCTTCTCATTCGCCAGGAGCGATCGAGAGAGGATGGCCAGAAACCAACGGCCATCCCCTCATCCCGGATCGCTCCTGAAGCGAAACGGACCACCGCATCCAGCGGGAGGGGGTCCGATCGGACCCCCCACCCGCTGGAAGGCAAGCACGTACATGTACGTGCTTGTGCCTGTACATGCCATTGTGATGATGTACAATGGCATGCGGCGGTCGTTAAGTGGTTAATTGTATATATTTTATAACAGAAAGTCGAAAATATTGTTCTTTTTTCAAAATGTTTGTTTTTGCATTTATATCATAAAAAATAAAAACCCAGCGGTGATCAAATACCACCAAAAAAGCTCCATTTGTGTGAAAAAAAAGGATATACATTTAATTTGCCTACAGTGTTGCATTACTACACAATTACCAGTTAAATGAACACAGTGCATAATAGAAAAATAAGCCCTAATCATTAGGGTAAAAAACCTCTCAGAAGTCAAGTGATTAAGCTAATCGTATCCAAAACCATGCATACAACAATGTTGTACTGAAGCCTAGTCACAGGAGGAACATCCATTTGAAATAACAGTGAACCTGGTGTCAGAGACCTAGAGTGGAGGTACTTGGAAAGAATCCACAGGATCCAAAGACAGTAAAAAAAGCAATAAACCCTTACATTGCTAGTCGGGTTTTGATTTTCCTAGCAATACAGTGAATCATTCAGCCTCGTGGCTGACAATGGACACAAACATAATGTAGGCCATATATTTGCTTGCAGATCACCTAACCAGAATGCACCAAAGTGAACCAATAAAATGGACTAACAAAAGAAGCAGAGGTTAATTGCAAGAGAAACAAACTATTAAAACAAACAAACAAAAGAAAAAACTACATAGCCGAATAAATAGATCATCCTGAATCAGAAGAAAAGTTCTTCCAAATCTTTTCAAAATCTGTTAAATTTTACAGAGGTTGACAGCCACTAAACATTAGAAAAAAACAAACTCCTCCTAAGTATATGAACAGAAGATGTGCTAAGGCCAATATGCAAAAGGCAAAAATAAAAGAAGCTGGCATCAATTGATGGTATCAATAATAAAATAAAAGTCTAACCCGTGTGCAGCACAAAATTGTCATCACCTGTTCTAAAGCCTCGTACACATGACTGGATTGTTAGCCAACAAAATTGTGGACATTAGTGCAAAGGGCATTGGCCCAAACTTGTCTTGCATACACATGGCACACAATTGTTGGCCAACAATCACGAATGTAGTAATGTACTACATGGTTTTGCAGCTCTTTAGCACCACCCTTTGGAGTCCTTCTACTAATTTTGTTGTAGTAGAAGTTTGGTGAGTGTTGATTCACGCTTTTCATTTCACGCTTTTCATTTCACACTTTTCAGTTCGTATCTGAACAGCCGTTCGTCAACCAGACATGTTTCGGAATCGGAGAAGATAACGTGTTATTTATTATTTATTATTGGCCTTGGAGTTATTGCTTTGACATTATCTTTTTGGTTGAATAATGATTTGATATGGCATATTCTATATTTTTGGATGCATAGAATGCACTTTTTGGTTAAGTTCTATTGGCAGAGAGCAAGTCTAATTTTATTTGTTTTCTTTTTTTAATGCACAATAAAAAAATTGTGGAGAATAATACTTGGCTATGTGTGTTAGTTCAAATTACATTTCCTGTCGCATCATGGCAGCATACACTCTGGGTTGTGACTCCGGCCCCACAACCTGATAGGACCACATAGCTATAAGATGAAGATACGCCCCCCGCCCCGGTATTCTCTTATTTTTCCTCACCTGTTGGGACCGCACGGATCATCACCCTCTTACCGCTTCGCCCCAGCCAGGTTCTAGCCTCTCCTGGGTGGAAGTCCTTACCGGTACAGCCTCTAAAGGAAGCTAAATGGAAGGAACCTCACTCTGGTGATCTCAGGGGTCTGAATACTTTTTCTCTGCAAACAGAGCATTGCCTCTATAGCCGTTGAAAGTAAGCCTTAAACAGGCTGAAGGCATATAATAAAAAGATTGGTCTTTAAGCCTTAAACAGGCTTAGTACCTGCGGTGGTCTCCGGTTTCCTCTTCCTCCCTGGTGTCACTCTGTCTGCAACCTGACAGCAGACTCTCTGCCTTCAGTATCTCTTGTCACCTTAGGTTGTCTGGTGCCTTTACCCCAGTGTTGCCTTTCTGCCATATTTTACTTCCTTTTCCTTAGCTCTGTAGTCCCACAGCAACATCACCACTCTTCCTGGTCACTCTGCCGCTTTGCACATGCTCTCTGTGCACTTTGGGCAGCCTGTGTATGTCTATCTATGTCTTTTCCCTTTTCCAAGATGGCGCCGGTGGCCGCATGGCACTACTGAGCATGTGCGGGCGGGACATGACCCCGGCTCCAATTTTAAAAGGGGAAGATGCCTTTTTTAACGCAGATGCCTTTTTTTGCCTGTTTTTTGTGCTCAGCTGAATTTCATGACTGCTGCATTTCTGTTTTTTTCTACCCCAGTGTTGCCTCTCTGTTTGGTAAGTATCTTCCCTGTATTTTTCTTCTCTCTATTCCCCTCTTGTTTCTGTTATGGCTTTATCTTCCTTACCCTTTTTGTGTTACCTGTGTCTTCAGGCTTCCTCTGTTTCCCTATCCATGGAGACCACTGCTCCAGCAGATCACCACCAGCATAATAGGTAAGAGGGGAGGAGTTTGGTAAGTAGAGAAGATCGAAAAAGAGAGCAGGACGCACTAGCGCTACCTAAATGGTTAGCCTTATCAGGTCCACAAGATCATCTCGCAGAGATTCCTCGCATAGAAGAAGCCGCTCTGGTCATAGGAGGAGCCATTCGGGTGGAGGAAGTCACTCAGGGAAAGGGAGTCGCAGAAGGAGTCGCTCCAGGTCTTGTTCGAGGCGCAGCCATTCCCGCCGAAGAAGATCCCCTGACCGGAGGCGCCATTCACCAGCACGTCACTCCCATCCTTATGAAAATACCTGCTGGGTATGCGGGGCCATACCCCTTCCAGATATGTTGGCATGCCGCCGGTGCTTTGAAGAAGCCACCAGAGAGAAAGGGCAAGAACACAGAGAGCTCACACAGTCTTCTGCCCCACGTGTCTCTCCCGACACAGTTATTTCCACGGGGTGCTTCGCTGGCTCCCCCAAGTACTTCCAGAGAGCATGATTCTCCTTCAGATGAGGAAGAACTAGAGGCTTCAGCGGGCTTTGACTTCTTCCTAATAGAACCTTTTGTAAGGGAAGTGAAGGGGGCCATTAGCTGGGAGGAACCCCAGGAGGCCAAACCCAAAAGGAGAAAATATTTCCCGAACCTGATGAGGGAACCCAAAGCCTTCCCCTTCATTGATGAGTTGGAGGAACTTATCAGAGACGAGTGCCAGAGACCCGAGAAGAAAGCAAATCTTAACAATCGGCTTGCCAAACTATATCCTCTAAAGGAGGCTAAAATGAAATCTCTCGTGTCCCCGCCAGTGGTGGATGCATCCCTCATGCGTGTGGCCAGACACGTTACGCTCCCTATCGAGGACGCTGTGTCATTCAAGGATGTCCTGGATAGGAAGATCGATACTGATCTCAAAAGAGCTTACTTAGCAGCAGGAGGCGTATGCAGGCCAGCAGTGGTTCTTGCAGCTGAGGGTAAGGATATTGCCAGTTGGTCAGCAAGCACAGAAAAGCTTGTATCCAAGGCGCTGATCAGGACCAGATAGTTAGGGCCCTGCAAGAACTAAGCCTTGCAGGGGATTTTGTGGCAGAGGCATCTGTGGATGCTATTAAGTCTGCATCCAGGGCTATATTGTCCTCGGTAATGGCCAGACGGGCTCTCTGGCTCAAACCCTGGGCGGCAGATCCTGCTTCCAAGTCCAATTGGTGCCGCATCCCGTATGATGGTGAGAACCTTTTCGGCGCAAAATTGGACTCTGCTATTTCTAAGGTCACTGGTGGAAAATCAGGGCTTATCCCCTCGGATAGAAAACCAAAGCTTCAGAGGCCTCCTCCATGCCAAGTCCTACAGGCCTGGTAAGGAGTACAGAAGGAACTGGAAGGCCCCTCAAACATCCTTCCTGACGTCCCAGAAGCCCGGCATCTACTGACCAGAAGTCCTTTTGAAGGTGCGTCCGCCCAGCCAGCAGTGGTGGGGGCCAGACTCTCAAAGTTCACGCTGGTCTGAGGGGAAACAATAAGCATTAACCACCGTTCGCATCGGGCACAGATGGTCATTCAGGTGACTTCCCCCGGGGGGACCATTTTTGCCCAACACACCTCCCGTCATCCCGGCAAAAGAGGTTAGCCTTGACCCGATACGTTCAGGATCTGCCCCAAAAGGAAGCAATTACCGAGGTGCCCCTATCCCAAAGAGGTCGGGGGTTCTATTCCCCTCTATTTCTAGTAAAAAAGAAATCAGGGGACCTACGTCCGGTCCTGGATCTAAACGTAAACCGCTCTATCCAGGTAGAAGCATTCAAAATGGAGAGCCTACAGTCTATCCTCCAGGCCATAAATCTGGGGGACTGAATGCTCTCCATAGATCTACAGGGCGCCTACCTCCATATCCCTATCCATTCAGAACTTCAAAAGTTCCTCAGTTTTTCGCTAAACCACAGACACTTTCAGTTCTGAAGTATTCCGTTTGGAATTTCTGCGGCTCCCAGGACCTTTACAAAGGTCCTTCTTCCCATTATCGCGCATCTGAGGGAGAGGGGGCTGCGAGTCTACAATTATCTGGACGATATTCTCCTCCTCAGACAGCCGGGAGTCGTTGTTACAGCATCGAAAGATCCTCGTCTCCACTCTGCAGAATCTGGGATGGCTCATAAACTGGGGGAAGAGCCAGACTCGGCCCACCCAGAGAATGATCTTCTTAGGAGCCCAGTTGAATACAGTGCAGCTGCCTCTGGAGAAGTCTTCCCTGTTGGTCCGGAAGGTGAAGAAGGCCATTCTAGCAAGATCCCTGTGGGCCAGAGTATGCCTCAGCCTTCTAGGCTCCCTATCAGCGACAATTCCTATGGTCCGTTGAGCTCAGTGGCACACCAGACCTCTGCAGAATTCCTTCCTACATTAGTGGGATGGTTCATCCATGACCCAGACGATCCGGATCTCGGAGACAGTCAGGCGCTCATTGCGTTGTGGTCCCCACAACTTAAACAATTGCAAACACATAGTCATCCCTCCTCAGGAGGTAGTGACCACGGACGCCAGTCTAGAAGGTTTGGGAGCCCACTACCAGTCCCATGCAGCGCAGGGCCGTTTGCCTTTCGAAGTATGGGACTCGGTATCGAACGTGCTGGAGATGAGAGCGGCCCTCCAGGCTCTCCTGGCCTTCAGCTCCCTTTTAAGGGGGAAGCAGGTCCTCTTAACGATGGACAACAAGGTTGCTGTAGCCTACATAAACAGACGGGGGGGACCAGAAGTCCCTCCATGATGCGGGAAGTTCTCCCTGTGATTGAATGGGCACAGTTGAACCTGTCAGACCTGAGGGCGACTTACATCCAGGGGTTCGAGAACATCTTAGCCGACACGCTCAGCAGGGATTTCGCCTTCAACAACGAGTGGTCCCTGAGCCCTCAGGGCTTCTCCCTCATCTGCCAGACCTGGGGTCAACCAGACATAGACCTTGCTGCGACTCCGGCAAACTCCAAATGCCGAAGGTTCCTGTCGAGGTTTCCCTTTCACTTAGCGGAGAGGACAGATTGCCTCCAGCATCCCTGGAACTTCCATCTCGAGTATATCTTCCCTCTGACTCCCCTGATGCGAGATTTCTCTTAAGGCTCAAGAGATCAACGGCATTGGTGATAGCAGTGATTCCTTTTTGGCCCAGGAGGCCATGGTTCACCACCCTCCTACAACTGAGCACGGCAGACCCTCTTGCTCTTCCCTGTCAGCCGACTTGCTCTCCCAGGGCCGCCTACTACATCCAGATTCGGGGAAGCTGAACTTGATGGCTTGGGGGCTGAGAGGGCTAGGTATCTATGTCAGGGCTACTCCCAGAAGGTAGCTGATATCCTGCTCCAGGCCAGAAAACCTACCACCAACTGCACCTACCGCAGGGTCTAGGAGAAGTTTGTTGCCTTCTCTCAGGACCTTGGCCAGGATCTGTCCTCCCTTTCGGCTCCTCTGATCCTAGAGTTCCTGCAATCAGGCTTAGACAAAGGTCTTAGCTCTAGTACTCTGAAAGTTCAGGTGTCAGCTCTATCCGCCCTGACAGGGGTTAAATGGGCTCACGATCCCCTTGTTATGCAATTTCAGAAGGCCTGTCTTAAACTAAGACCACCTAGGAAGCCTTCCTTTCCAACATGGGACCCATCAGTCATCTTAGAGGTACTATCCAAAGAACCCTGTTTTCCGCTGGAAAACATTTCCCTCTGGCACCTGACACTAAAATGTCACCTTTCCTGGTCGCAATCACATCAGCGAAGAGAGTTTCAGAGATGCAAGCATTACTGATTAAGGAGCCGTATCTGATCATTCATCCAGACAGGGTAGTTCTAAGACCCTTGGATCACTTTATCCCAAAGGTGGCATCCTCTTTTCACTTCAACCAAGAAATCAACTTGCCAGCTCTTAACACAGACCAGGGTGACCCTCATCCTCTGGATGTAAGGGGCAACATCATAAATTTCCCTGTACAAATCCTTTAAAAGATCGGAGAACCTCTTCATCATTCCCTTTGGCCTTAGGGGAGGTCAAGCAGCGTCGGCCCGAACCATTGCCTCCTGGTTGGTGAAGGCCTACTTGCTGAGTGAGTCGCAAATTCCTGAAGACCTGAGGGCTCATTCCACCAGAGCAGTGGCCACCTCCTGGGCAGCGTATTGTAGGGTCTCAGCAGAAACCATCTGCAGAGCGGCCACTTGGTCCTCCAGGAACACCTTTATCTCTCACTACAAGGTGGACTCAGCTCAGCTATCAACAGTAGAATTGGGAAAGTCCATTATTCAAGCCAACTCTTCTATTCCTTGCTAATAAACGTTTACCTTTGCATCTCCCACCCAGTCTGCGAGTTAATCCCCAGAGTGTATGCTGCCATGATGCGACAGGAAAATGGAAAATTGTATACTTACCTTTCCGTAATTTTCCTTTCCTGTCGCATCTTCATGGCAGCATACAATATCCCACCCACAAAGGTGATTCATATATACAGAGAATACCGGGGCGGGGGGCGTATCTTCATCTTATAGCTATGTGGTCCTATCAGGTTGTGGGGGCGGAGTTACAACCCAGAGTGTATGCTGCCATGAAGATGCGACAGGAAAGGAAAATTACGGAAAGGTAAGTATACAATTTTCAATTTTTGGTAGTAGACAGTTACATTTAAAAAAAAAAATACAGATTATTCTTGATATCACTAGAAAAAAAAAGCCTTTGAAAATGTGTTTACAATTACTCCATCAGTATCACCAGCAAAGCAGCTTCATTGTTATCCCATTAAAGAAGAAGAGAATGTGCGCTGCATTTTGAGATTTCATAATTTGCCATGTCACGAATTTTAATTCTTCATTACGAACGCTAGTTTACAAGACCAACCGCTTCTGGCTCGTCCTTGCTTCCGAGCATGCGTGTTTGTACTTTGGACTTTTGTCCGACGGACTTGTGTACACATGCTCGGAAAATCCAACAACAGACATTTGTTTGTGGGAAATTTTAAACCCTGCTATCCAACATTTGTCCATGGAAAATCCGACAACAATTGTCCGATGGAACATACACAGGGTCGGATTTTCTGCCAACAGCCTCATCACACAATTTCTGTTGGAAAATCTAATCGTGTGTACAAGGCTTAAGTGTTAACATAGAGGAAGATTTATTAAAACTGATGCACATAATCTGATGCAGCTGTGCATAGTAATCAATCAGCTTCTAACTTCAGCTTATACAATTAAGCCTCACCTATAAAAACAGGAATCTGACTGATTACTAGGCACAGCTGAAGCAGATTCTGTGTCCACCAGTTTTATTAACTCTCCCCCATATGTTTGGAGAAACTGATTTTCACAAGTATTGGGAAATCACATGAATATCTATATCCATGTGGGGCCACTCTGTCTGAGCTTAGGATCCAGCTGATGAAATAATAGGTACTGTTTTTCTTTTCTAAATTCCAGCCCCCCTATCTGCCAATATAGCACGTATGTACTTTTATTGATAAAATATCAAAGCTTTCCATAAAATCTACAGACATGTACCTTACTGTCCTCCATCCATATTTCCAAATGTATCTATTGCTTCTGTCTTATTTCCTTACAGACTATAGGTTATGACACAGGAAAGAGTTGACCAGAAGAAGGCACAGGCAGCAATACAAACTGACAGGTGTTCTACACTCTGTCTAAAACTAAAATATGTTTTACTTTTAATTATACTTTACCCTCAGTACTGGATCTGGAGGAGGTCTGTGACAATGTTGTGCAGATGGTGGGAGGAATGCCTAGACAAGCAGAGCCTGAGCCACTTCAGTCCACCTGCCCTTTAGCTCTATAAATGTCAGAAACCATGAAATCAGGCTGAGACAGAAGTACCGTCAAATAACACTTGTTTAATAAAAGTAAAAAGAACAAAGGTAGTCAAAACATAGCCAAAGGTCAGTAACTGGAACAGATAGTTAGCCAAGCCAGAAGTCAGGGATCAATGTAGTGGAACAACAAGCAGGATCTGGAGCTAAAAGGGATATCAGCAAAGCAAGTCTTAAACAGGATCACAGGAGATAGTTTCTGTGATGTTGGCAAAGGCAAAGATCCTCTGGACTGGACGGCTTAAGTATGCAGGACTGACGAGCAGGATATCATCAGCTGAGTAACTGTCAAGAGATAGGAGCTGGCAATTAACCAACAGCTGAGCGGCCAGCTCAGAGAAGGAAGGGCTAATCCCAGCCCTGACAGTACCCCCTTTTCAATGACCCCTCCCCCTCGGAGGACCACCAGGTTTGAGGGGAAAATGTCTATGGAAATCACGGTTGAGGACAGGAGCATGTATGTCTGAGGATGAGACCCAAGAGGGTTCCTCCTGACCGGACCCTTTCCAATGCACCAGGTACTGTATGCACCCACGGAACCTACGGGAGTCAACAATGGAGTCAACAATGGACTTTACTTCATACTCCTCATGGTTCTCAACCTGTACAGGGTGAGGACGTGGCACCGAGGTGGTAAAGTGGTTGCAGACCAAAGGTTTTAATAAGGAGACATGAAATACATTTGAAATATACATATTAGAAGGAAGGTCTAATGTGTAAGCCACTGGGTTAATCCTGCGAAGAATACGCAAAGGCCCAATAAACCAAGGTGCAAGGGAACATGAAGTCAGAGGTTGCAAGATGACAGCTAGACCCTGTCCCCAACCTGGTAGGAGGCACAGGCAGGCATCTGCGGTCAGCATGGAGTCTGTACCTATCATTAGCATGTCGCGAAGCCTCTTGGACTTGTGCCCAAGTGGAACGAAGACCATGGAGATGCTCCTCTATCGCAGGAATACTCTGCAGAACAAACGAGTAAGGCAACATGGAAGGTTGGAAACCATAATTCGGCATAAACAGGAACAATTGGGAAGCAGAATTCAAGGCACTGTTGTGAGCAAACTCTGCCCACAGTAAGAGGTCTGACCAGTTGTTATGATGATCAGAAATATAGCAACGTAGGAATTTCTCCAGGGAATGATTAGCTCGTTCTGCACCCCCATTAGACTGTGGGTGATACGCAGAGGAGAAATCAAGCTGAATTCCCAACTGTGCACGAAAGGCTTGCCAGAACCATGACACAAACTGACTACCCCTGCCTGAGACAATCACCTTGGGTAGCCCATGTAAGCGAAAGATCTCCCACACAAAAATGGAAGCCAGTTCCTTAGAAGTGGGCAACTTCTTAAGTGAAATACAATGACAGTCAGTAAGAATGAGAACCGGCACAGTGTTATTTACGAGGAGATGTCTCCATTCTTTCAGGGTTAAAATGTTCGCCAAGAGCTCTCTGTCACCAATCTCATAATTGCACTCCGCAGGTGACAATTTCTTGGAAAAGTAGCCATAAGGAAGCAAAGCGCTCTCAGAGGTAGGACGCTGAGACAGAAGGACGCCAACACCAGTCTCAGAAACATCAACCTCAAGGATAAAAGGTAACATAGGATCAAGATGTGCCAACACAGGAGCAGAAACAAAGGCAGCCTTGAAACTATCAAAGACCTTAATGGACTCTGGAGACCAACTCTGGGTTACCATCCTTTCTGGTCAAATCCTTCAGTGGCTTGACCAGAAATGAGAAGTTATGAATAAACTTCCAATAATAGTTGGCAAAGCCTAGGAAACGCTGCAGAGAACGTAAACCCATGGGTCAGGGCCACTACAGAACTTCTGAAAGTTTCTCTGGGTCCATCGAAAAACTAGTAGTGGAAAAGACAAAGCCCAGGAATTTAAGTTCACAATGGAACTTGTACTTCTCCAGTTTATAATAGAGATGGTTCTCTCTTAGTTTCTGAAGCACACGACAGATATCTGTGTGGTGACTCTCCAGGGACTTGGAAAATATGAGGATATCATCGAGATAAAGCACCACATATAACTGTAACAAATCTCGGAGGACATCGTTAATAAATTCCTGGAAAAACTGCCAGGGAGTTACAAAGGCCAAAAGGCATTACCAGGTACTCATAATGGCCTGTTCTGGTATTAAACGCAGTTTTCCACTCGTCGCCCTCCTTAATCCTCATGAGACTGTATGCCCCTCTCAAATCAAGCTTTGTAAAATCTGTTGCTCCCTCGAGGCGATCAATTAACTCAGTGATCAAAGGAATTGGATAGGCATTCTTAATAGTGAAACAATTGAGACTCCTATAATCAATACAAGGTCTCAGTTCTTTTTTTTTTCCCAAACATTTTATTGAGAAAATCAGTGTAACATACATGTTAATATACATGTCAATCTGTTAACATAAACCAGTGTCGTAATCTACGTTACAGAGTTTTGATAACTTCAGTAGGAATTTTATAATGTAACATGGTAATAGGTAACTTAAAGCAGACGAGACAGTGTAGTCTGTAATGACCTGGTATCCAGGGTACAAGGTCTCAGTTCTTACCACTCTTCTTCTTCACAAAGAAGAAACCAGCACCAGCAGGAGATGAGGATTTGTGGATGAAACCTTGAGAAAGGGCATTTGCAACATACTCCTCCATGGCCTTATCCTCCAAGACTGACAAAGGGTAAACCCGGCCATGGGGGGGGGGGGGTAAGGCACCAGGTTGAATGTCAATTGCATAATCATACGGCCGGTGTGGAGTCAAACTACAGGCTTGACCTTTGCCAAGGACATTGCTAAAATCACGGTACTCCTCTGGCAGGGAGGAGAGTGGAGAGGAGGCCAGGACCTTGGCTACCTTCTGGAAGCATGTCTCACTGCATTGTGGTGACCAGGAGTGAACCTCAGCATGGAGCTAATCAAAAGAGGGCCTTTCATGTCCTTTGCCTACTGTCAGAAATCATGAAATCAGGCCGAGACGGAAGTACAGTTAAATCACACTTGTTTGATAAAAGTAAAAAGAACAAACGTAGTCAAAACATAGCCAAAGTTCAGTAAGCGGAACGGATAGTCAGCCAAGCCAGAAGTCAGGGATCAATGTAGTGGAACAGCAAGCAGGATCTGGAGCCAGAAGGAATGTCTTAAACAGAATCACAGGAGATAGTTACTGTGACGTTGACTAAGGCAAAGGTAGAGATCCTCTGGGCTGGACGGCTTAAGTAGGCAGGACTGACGAGTAGGATATCATCAACAGCTGGGTAACTTTGGAGAGATAGGAGCTGGCAACTAGCCGACAGCTGAGCGGCCAGCTCAGAGAAGGAAGGGCTGAACCCAGCCCTGACAATAAATTACCACAGGAGCTAGCCAGCTTTAACCACTTGATCTCCAGAAGGTTTTACTCCCTTCATTACCAGGGCATTTTTTGTTATTCAGCACTGTGCTACTTTAACTGGCAATTACATGGCCATGCAACACTGTATGCAAGGGATATTTCAATATTTTTTTTCCTCACAAATAGAACTTTCTTTTAGTGGTATTTGATCACCACTGGTTTTAATCTTTTATTATATTACCAAAAAAGACAGACAATTTTGAAAAAGGATATATTCCTCTTTACAATTGCATCTCATTTTTGCTGTACCTTACACCAAACGAACTGGATCTGTAAGGCCGCGTACACACGGGCGGACTGTTCGCCCAACTTTGTCCGCTGAACAGTGTTTGGGCGGACAGTCCGCTCGTGTGTGGGCTTTCAGCGGACAGTTTCAGCGGACAGTTTGACGAACAAGGTTTTTCGGAATTTCCAAAAAACTGCCCGCTGAAACCTTGTTTCAGCGAACAGTCCGCTCGTGTGTAGGCTTGTTCGTCAAACTAAGTTCCGCGCATGCTCAGAAAGGATTTACACGCCGAAAGTTATAATGCAGTGTATAGGACGTCGTATTTTTCGTCCCGTCGTACGTGCCGTTCACGTCATCGCGCACGGTTTCAGCAAACTGTTCGTTCGTCGTGTGTGGCCATGTCCGTCCATGCTAATTTTGAGCGGACTGTTTGCCGAAACTGTTTGACGGACAAAGTTGGGCGAACAGTCCCTGCGTGTGTACGCGGCCTAAGTGTTATTTAAAGCTATTAAAAAGACGTTATTATACTATCCAAGCCTTTCTTTGGTGTTTTATGTGGAGCCACTGTTTACAGATGATTTGGATGAATTGGATGTGAGCTGGTTATATTAAGGAGTAACATGTATATCCACCATTAGACTTGTGCACAACTGAAAATGTTGTTCAGTTTCGGTTCGTTGTCATTCGTAAAATCCATAATTTCATTCTGTTATATTTGTTATGATTCGTTAATTCGTATTGGGATAATTCGTTATTATTGGTAGAGTGTCGATATTCGTTACACTGAATCTAGAATCATGCCAAATTCATTATTTATATCTGCTATAATTTATTTTGTATTAGTTGAAATTCTCACTCAGTTCTCAGGAATACACTTTGCCAGTAATCCAACCTCCAGCACAGAATCAATCAGCTGATTGGACTATAAGATTTACTTTGAGTTGACCTTTTGTTTCATTCGATTTTTAACGAACCACTGAATCATGTTGAATTGATGCATGTCCGAAAGATGCAAAATTAGGCCAAATTTCGATTTGTTACAAAAATGATTGCACATGTCTATACGTGGTCACTTGGTGGCCGATGCAATCTAGTGAGCGTTTTGATATGCGTTTTGATATACCACTTTGGGTGAAGCACTTTATTTGAAGCATTTGCACTTTAGCACTGCACAGTGTTTGGAGCACATATAGAAGATTAATGATTCATGTCTTATAGTAATGTTTGACAATTATCTTTTATATGTGTTAATTTAATTTATTATTTATTCACTTCATTATTACTCAGCCTGTTTGTGATTGCACTATTGTTGCGCCTTTTACTGTTTCACAACATGGGGAAGGTCACTAACTGACACTGACATCGCAAGCTACACAATCACAGTGATCAGTAATACTGTACATTGCTTCTTGGCCTTTTGGCTAAGTTAATCACTTAACAACCGCCCATTGCCAATTAACGGCTTCAGGGCGGTTGTTTAACTCTGAGAGGCCGTTAATTAACGGCCTCTCAGAATTCTGCTCTCGCGCGCCCCCTGGGGCGCGCACACGAGATCATCCGTGACTGCCGGGTCCAGTGGACCCGGCGCATCACGGATCACGGTAAACGGCCGCTCGTCGCGGCCGTTTACCACGTGATCGCTCCTTTAAATGACGGAGTGATCACTTGTAAACAAACCGGCGTCATGTTATGACGCCGGTTCCTCCCTCCCCCTCTCTGTACCGATCGGTACAGCGGAGGGGAAAGAGATCGGTGTTAGCAGCGCTGTGGGTTGCATCTGCAGTGCCCACATCACTGCTCACCGAATTTAACCCCTCAATTCCCTGCCAATACTCTGCAATACCCTGCAATACTCTGCAGTACCCTGCCATTACTCTGCAGTACCCCCCATTACTCTGCAATACCCTGCCATTACTCTGCAGTACCCCCCATTACTCTGCAGTACCCTGCCATTACTCTGCAGTACCCTGCCATTACTCTGCAGTACCCCCCAATACTCTGCAGTACCCCCCAATACTCTGCAATACCCCCAATACTCTGCAATACCACGCCAATACCCGCCAATACCCTGCAATACCCTGCCATAAATTGCCATACCCAGCCATACTCGGAGATACCCAGCCATACTCGGTGATACCCTGCAATACCCAGCCATAGACGCCCCCCCACCCCTCACCGCCCTCCGGTGCTTCTACCAACTCGCCAGTACGATCAAAGCCAGAATCTTTTTTTTTATTTCAGGCTTCCCAGCCTAGAGGTGAGATGTGGGGTCATATTGACCCCCAGATTTCACTGTAAAAAGGACCTGTCACCCCATATTCCTATTACAAGGGATGTTTACATTCCTTGTAATAGGAATAAAAGTGATCAAAAATTTATTTTTGGGGAAAAAAATGTCAAACTAAAATAAATAAAGTAAAATGAACAATAATTTTTTTTAAAGCGCCCCTGTCCCCATGTGCTCACATGCAGAAGCGAACACATACGTAAGCCCCGCCCACATATGAAAACGGTGTTCAAACCACACATGCGAGGTATCGCCGCGAACGTTAGAGCGAGAGCAATAATTCTAGCCCTAGACCTCCTCTGCAATTCAAAACATGTAACCAGTAAAAAAAAATTAAAGCGTCACCTATGGGGATTTTTTAAGTAACGACGTTTGGCGCCATTCCACGGGCATGTGCAATTTTGAAGAGGGACATGTTCAATATCTATTTACTCAGCATAACTTCATCTTTCACTTTATGCAAAAATTGGGCTAACTTTACTGTTTTTTTTTGTTTTGTTTTTTTAAGCACAAAACTGTTTTTCCCCCAAAAAAACGCGTTCGAAAAATTGCTGCGCAAATACCGTGTGAGATAAAAATTTGCAACGACCACCATTGTATTCTCCAGAGTCTTTGCTAAAAAAAAAAATATAATGTTTTGGGGTTCTCTGTAATTTTCTAGCAAATAAATGATGATTTTTACATGTAGGAGAGAAATGTCAGAATTGTCCTGGGTGCTCCAGAATGTCTGATGGCGCTCCCTGCATGTTGGGCCTCTGTATGTGGCCACACTGTGTAAAAGTCTCACACATGTGGTATCGCCGTACTCGGGAGTAATAGCAGAATGTGTTTTGGGGTGTAATTTGTGGTATGCATATTCTGTGTGTGAGAAATAACCTGATAATATGACAATTTTGTGAAAAAAAAAGGAAAAAAAAATCTTGATATTGCAAAGAATTGTGGGAAAAACTCATCATGCCTCTTACTAAATGCATTGGAATGTCTTCTTTCCAAAAAGGGGTCATTTGGGGGGTATTAGTACTTTTCTGGCATGTTAGTTTCTCAAGAATTGAAATAGGCCGTCAGTCCTTCAGGTGTGATCAATTTTCAGATATTGGCACCATAGCTTGTGGACTCTATAACTTTCACAAAGACCAAATAATATCCACCAATTTGTACTTATTTTTACCAAAGATATGTAGTAGTATAAATTTTGGCCAAAATTTATGAAGAAAAAATTACTAATCTGTTAAATTTTATAACAGAAACGATGAAAAATTCATTTTTTCGCAGAATTTTCGGTCTTTTTTCTTTTATAGCACAAAAAATAAAAAACTGAGAGGTGATTAAATACCACCAAAAGAAAGCTCTATTTGTGAGAAAAATAGGACAAAAATTTCATATAGGTCCAGTGTTGCATGACTGAGTAATTGTCATTCAAAATGTGAGAGCACCAAAAGCTGAAAATTGGTCTGGTTATTAAGGGTGTTTAAGTGCCCAGTGGTCAAGTGGTTAAAGTGCAGTAATAATACTGTACACTGACACTGTACTAATGACACTGGCTGGGAAGGGGTTAATATATAGAGGAAATTAAGGGGTTAACTGTGTGCCCAACAATGTGCGTAATATGTGCTGTTTTTACTTTACTATCTGGCTGTTGTTTCTCCTGGGTTTTCAGGGAGAAAAAACTGCCAGATCACTGCTCAAACTCACAGAGTTCTGCATGTTTGTAAACACAGAACTCTGTGTGTGATTGGATACAGTCAATCAGCTGATTTCAGCCAAAATCATTGGCTGAGATCTGCTGCCAAATTCATGCTGTGTCTGAACCCAGTGGAAAGGCCCGACATACAGGTACATCATTGTGCCTGAACCTGATGCCTGCTCGCAGTATATTTACTGTGAGCCGCTGCCACATGGTTAAACTATTCAGATGCTGCTGTTTTAAGAGAATATTGCAGGTAATTGGTCAGTGAATCCTGGTGCCTGATTTGTTGTTCATATAGCCAACTGAAAAGTTGTTGCTATGCAAAGTCTGTCTCAATTTATTGCTGGCAGACAGAACATGATAGTTAACAGGTCTGCCCACCCTATACTCCCATTCCCAATCAAATTAACCAGTTTTACTCATGTGCCAACCCATGTGGCCCCTTCACTTAATCTGCTACAGTTGTCTTTTATTTAACCTAGAAAACCAAAGGTTAAGAAGGCACTGATATGGTGAACATTCATTTTGAGCTTTTTTTGGCATGTGTTGTAGTCGCTTAGCAACAATATGACAGACAGCAAATGAAACTGATTGATTATATTGATAAATTGAACCAGTCAGTCAATGTCAAGTCCCATGATTTTGATTTGAAATCGAAACATTAAAAAGTAATGAAGAAAGGTTTAGCTATGGGATGCAAATCTAGATGTTGTTTTTTAGTATAGTGTTTTCTTATTAGATGTAACTTTTACATTTTGCAAGGTGTTATTTTTTTTAATGCCCTTCAAGGAGGACATTTCTACTGAAGGAAGCAGTTATATGAGAAGAAAGATCTGTATTACATAAACAGATACATAAGTATATGAAGCCAGACCAGGTTATAAAGTACACCTATGTTCATTACACTGGAACTTCAAAGTACGGGGAAAAAAAACATAACATCGATTAATTCAAACAGTGAACTTCAGAACATCCAGGTCTGCATATGATTTTTTTCATGAAGGCACTGTGTATAGTTACTAAAGGTCTTTGCCATATAAAGATGAGATTAAACTTTTTTTTTTCTGCTGAGGATGTGTCAACCTCATAATCCATGTACAGTATATTATTCCATGCCAAAGTTAAGTAACTAAACAAAATGTTCTGAAATTCAGAGGTACAAGTAGAGAGGGAAGAAAGATGTGTGAACCTCTGTGTCCTTATATCACCTTCCTGAGTATCATTGACAGTTTTCATTCAATGTGCCAGTGTAGGAGTCAGGACCTGCATCTAGGATTTGGATATCAGTTTTTTAGCCATGAACAAAATATCAAGTCTAGACATCTTTCAATAATCGCTCAATGCTAAGATTGACAATATTGCCAAATAAGCATAACTTGGGGTCTAGTCCTAGTGGGGAATGCATTTAATTGTATAAGATCTCTATGATTTGTTTACAGTATTAATGTAGTACCGGGAAAGCCCATGACAGATAGAAGAAGGTACCTGGGACCTGTTGTCATCTAGGACAAATATGTTACAATGGGTTTTGTATTTGGAGATATGAAGTGGAGTAAGAAAATGTATGTATACATTAGTATTGTTTATATGAGGCCTTAAATGGTTTGTAAACCCTCAAGGTTTTCCCCTAATGCATTCTATGCATTAAGTTGAAAAACCTTCTGTAGTGCAGCTGCCCCCCATAGCCCCCTTTTACTTACCTGAACCCGATCTTTCCAGCAATGAGCACATGCCCAGCAGCTCCAGTCTTGGGTCCATATTGGATAGATTGATAGCAATAGCCAATGGCTCCCGCTATTGTCAATAAAATCCAATGACATTGGAGCCAGGGACGGGGCCTAGTCCTGTTGTACGCAGCAGCAGAACTCGGGAGCACGCACGCATGAGTGGCCCCATGGCGGAGGTACTTGATGTGGAGAGGAGTCAGGAGCACCACTGGGGGACCCCAGAAGAGGAGGATCGGGGCCGCTCTGCAAAACCTTTGCACACAGGAGGTAAGTATAACATGTTTGTTATTTAAAAAAGAAAAAAAAATTAACCTTTGCAACCCCTTTAAGGCTGGGTTCACATATGCAAATTTGGTGTGGGTTTCCCCACACATCCAACTCGCATGACAGGCAAGTGTGATTGTCTCTCATTGGAGCCTGCTCACACAGGTCTGAAGCAGCAGCGGTCGGATTGCAGAAGGGTCCTGTGCATCTTTGGGTCTGGTTCAGGTGCAAATTCAGGCAAAACTTTGGATGTGAATTGCACCTGAACCAGTGAACAGGGATGCACTGGACCCCATGCTGTGAACTGCGGTCGCACATATGTGAACCCGGTCTAAAAGAAACACATTTGTTGGTAAATTGGGCTTTGTCCCATGTATCATCCTTCTGTGCTGATCTATTTCCTATTTTTTTTTTTTAAAGGAATCCAGGTGCTTGTAGTTTTGGGAGAGCTAACTGTTGATACAGAGTGGAAATTCATTTAGATGGGGCTAAATCTGTAAAGATTGCAAAAATTGGTTTATGAGGGAGAGTGCTGGTTATTTTACATATCTGTGTTTGAGCAGCATACCCAGATGAATATAATTGATGAGCATGTGGATGGGAAGGTAAAACTCTGTTTTCAATTAAGTGAAAGAACCATTATATAGTTACATAGTAGGTGAGGTTGAAAAATGTCCATCAAGTCCAACCTATCTGTGTGATTATATGTCAGTATTACATTGTATATCCCTATATGTTGCGGTCGTTCAGGTGCTTATCTAACAGTTTTTTGAAACTATCAATGCTCCGTGCTGAGATCACCGCCTGTGGAAGGGAATTCCACATCCTTGCCGCTCTTACAGTAAAGAGCCCTCTATGTAGTTTAAGGTTAAACCTCTTTTCTTCTAATTTTAATGAGTGGGGTCACCAGTACGGTATTTATAAATTGAAATCATATCCCCTCTCAAGCGTCTCTTCTCCAGAGAGAATAAGTTCAGTGCTTGCAACCTTTCCTCATAACTAATATCCTCCAGACCCTTTATTAGCTTAGTTGCCCTTCTTTGTACTCAATCCATTTCCAGTATATCCTTTCTGAGGAATGGTGCCCATAACTGGACAGCATACTGTAGGTGCAGCCAGACCAGAGTCTTGTAGAGTGGAAGAATTATAATTTGATCTCTGGAGTTTATCCCCTTTTAATGTATGCCAATATTCTGTTTGCTTTGTTAACAGCAGCTTGGCATTGCATGCCATTGCTAAGCCTATCATCTACTAGGACCCCAAGGTCCTATTCCATCATTGATTCCCCCCCATGTATTGAGTGCATTCATTTTTGCCACCCAAATGCATTATTTTAAATTTTTCTACATTAAACCTGATTTGCCATGTAGTTGTCCACCCCATTCATTTGTTCAGATCTTTTTGCAAGGTTTCCACATCCTGTGGAGAATTATTGCCCTGCTTAGCTTAGTATCATCCGCAAATACAAAGACTGAACTGTTTATACCATCCTCCAGGATGTTTATGAACAAAATAAATAGGATTGATCCCAGCACAGATCCCTGGGGGACCCCGCTACCCACCTCTGACCATTCTGAGTACTCCCCATTTATCACCACCCTCTGAACTCACCCTTGTAGCCATTTTTCAATCCATGTACTCACCATATGGTCCATGCCAATGGATCTTATTTTGTACAGTAAACGTTTATGGGGAAGTGTGTCAAATGATAACTGTAAAGCAATTTAATATAAATTAAGTTTTTTAAGAATTGATCAATCCCATTATGTCTGTCCTTGCCCTTATACGAAAAGTTTAGAGAGGGATTCCATAAATTTGAATAATTTGAGGGGTATGTGGGTAGGGAGTGCCATAGGTTATACACAATTTTCAGTAGAAGGATCATCTTAATAAAATTTGCATGACCCATTATCCCCCCAATGACTTGGGCAATATTGACCATACCTGTATTTTTGTTTTGATAAGTGCTAGCAAAGGTCTACATTGAGTATCAAATTATTTGTAATACCTTTTGAGACCAAGATCCCTAAATATTTAATAGTGCTTGCCCCCTAGTGAATGTTTGGAAGCTTCATTCTTAAAGAGGGATTCCACCAAAAAAAAAAATATTAAAAGCCAGCAGCTATAAATACTACAGCTGCTGACTTTTAATAAATGGACACTCACCTGTCCCGGGTTCCAGCGATGCCGGCAGCCGAGGCCAATCGATCGCTCGGCTCTCGGCTGCTGTAGTCACCATTCTAGGTGAGGGAATCAGGAAGTGAAGCGAATCGGCTTCACTTCCCGGTTCCCTACTGCGCATGCCCGAGCCGCGCCGCGCAATAGGAAATCTCCGCGCTGTCACTGGGACCCGTGTGTGTCCCAGCAGACAGCGTGGCAGGGCAGGAAATGGCGTAGACTCCCACGGGAGTCTATGCCCGGAAGTGGGTGAAAATACCTGTCTTTGACAGGTATCTCCACCCCCCTCCCCCCTGAAAGGTGTCAATTGTGACACCGGAGGGGGGAGGGATCCGATCAGCGGAGGTTCCACTTTAGGGTGGAATCCCGCTTTAAGTGGGAAAGAGTCTAGATGCTAAATTTGAGGCACAGGCCAATTTAAAGATATGCCTGGAAACTCACTGAATCAATTAATAATATCTAATGCTAGTAGTAGGGAAGGTTTCTGTCTGCTAGATACAGGAACATGCTGTCAGCATAACATCCAGCAGTGTTGTTATGAGTGTCCAGACCCAGGCCCTGAATACCCAGTTGTTGTTATAGGATTGTGAGTAAGGGTTCAATGGTTACTGCATAGATAGACAAAGTCAGTAGCGTGCATACCTACCTAGTTTTCTTGGCCAGGGGAAAGATGTCTGAGGTCCATCAATTTACAGTTATTCAAGCCATGGGTTGAGAATATGTTATTTCAGGAAATTACAGTTAAACTCAGATTTTTGTAAGGTCTGCCATAGAAATCTCAACTCCGTTAAATCAAATAGACCTATCACATTGCAAGGGAACCAGAACAAGTGATACCTAGGGAATACATTAATTACAAATTTAAAAAGGGGGTTGTCTGCTCATCCATCTCTCCAGCAGGAATCTTCTTTGGTGAAAAGAACAGCACCTTGCATTTATTACCAATCTCTTAACAAGGTCACTATTAAAAACACTATCCATCTCCCATTGGATCTTCCAAAATCTCCAGTTCACCAAGATATTCACTAAGTTGAATTTACGCAAAACTTAACTATAACTTTTGGGCATCTTGAATGCCCTTTGTGCTTTGCAATGTGCCAACACCTTTTCAACATTTTGTCAATGACATCTTTAGGGATTTCATGACATTTTCATGGAGGTCTACATAGATGACATTCTGATTTTGCGCCATCTTTCTATTTACTGTTCAAGCCCAAAAAGTATAGGCTTCTTAGCCTGATCATTACCACTGGGTGTATCAACATGGATCCTAAGAAAGTCTCAATGGTTCTGGAATGGCCTGCTTCCACTGACAAGAAAGGAGTCCAATGCTTTTTAGGGCTTGCAAACTTTTGCCGTAAGGGATTTAAGCACACACAAACCATTTTTGACAAACTGAATGGCTCTTCTCTGTATCCCTTTTAAAGCACCCAGATTCTTCCCTAAATGTTTTTCTTGAAGCCGACACTGGCCCTAAGGCACCATGTTACTTTCTCCTTATGGAACAAACACTCACAATAAAAAAGCACCATTTAGGCACTAGGGGAGCTATATATTGCTCCTGATGTAGACAGGAACTTCACATGCTTGTGCTGTCACTTTCTTAGGAACCCCACATCCAACTTGTTTCACAGCCTGGACAACTGCATTATCAAAGATGAGATGCGGAAGTATCTGAAATGTATAACACCAGATAAAATATAGTAGTGCAATCTCAGCAGAGAGAAATTATGACAATAGTGGCAGGGAGTTGCTGTTAATAAAGTGGTTTGGAGGAATGGTGCTATATGTTGAAATGGGAAGCCCATCCCCTCCCATCCAATGACCATAAGAACTTTGAAAAGTTAAGGTCAGCTAGTTACTTTAGACAATGCCAGGAAAGACATGCTCTCTGCTTTTCAAGGACAAACTTAATGTTCAGTTGGGTAGTTGAGCATCAGCTGTTATGATGACAGCTTCCTGTTGTCAATGGTTGGTAACTCCTTAAAAGCTATTGACATCACAGACCCCTTTCACTTAGATGGCTGCAAAGGGATGGAGTGGTGGTGACATCACTAACCAAATATGGCCGTGTCCAGTGTTGTCACTTCATCACTATCCCCTTGTATTAAAACCAGAGAGATTTGGTCTGGTCCAGATTCTGGGGGAAAACCATAATATGTTGTTTATATATATATATATATATATATATATATATATATATATATATATTAGAAAAAGTGACATATAAAAAAGAAAAAAAATGAGGGTATGGTATGTATTTTTGCATTATTTACAAAATAAAGGAAGCTTGCAGGGAAATGTCTTTCTTGTCTTTCTCTTTGTAACATTCACTCTTGCTACACTACTTTGTTTACATGGTAGACTTGCATCTCTTGAAAGGCAGGCTTTTTACAGGGTTTTTACATGAATGGTTCCTTTTTTGATGTTGCACTTTAGGCATTATTAATTTCAATTCTCCATGCAATTTTTTTTTTTTGCTTGCTTTTTTGCTTTGGTGCCTAGTACCCAGTCCTCTATGCCCTTTTTTTTTTTTTTTTTTTTTTTTAATCAATCTCTTGTCTATTAGCCTCAAAAATGGACAAGATTGATTTGAGAGACTCATCTTCCATTGACTTCATAGGGGTTTGGATTCTGTATCCAAATGTTTGATATGTTTGGCCAAACTACTCCCTTTCACGTATATTTCCCTAAAGATGAATTCCGAGCATGGTATATTTTTACATAGTTATATTGTTGCAGCTGGGACTGCTGTAACTATGTATATACTTTCTCTGATCGATACCCCTGGAAGCTTGAAATCACTGAAGAAGAGACCACTACTTCAGTGATCTCCACTTGCTTCCATGTCCCATGCTGAGCAGCCAGCCTGATACATTATTATCACAGGAATTTTGCTGGTAAAGCATATTGTCTTTATGTTAATGAAGACAAGGGTCTTTTCTCCACACCTCTGGCCCACTGAATGTGGGGGAAGTACATATCATAATTTGTAAGCCCCCTTTAGATTAAACAGACCCCAGATATATGCTATACCAACATGAATAACTAAGCGGTTACATAGTACTCCTCATTACTCGTTTATACAAAACAAATACATAATAAATAAACATAGAAACCATAGATTAATATTTTTATTTTTAAAAAACAACCCATGATGTAAGAAAAATATAAATCAAAGATAACAAAAAACAGTTAATGCAATAACTGTCACTCCTAATGTACATCTCAAAAGAAAACACGTGAAGCTTACCAGAAGACTTGTTTTAACCATATACGACACAGCTATGCAGGATCCCTATAACATGGAGCTTTCTAGTCTGTAAAGTGATATGATTCTGCCAGTGTAGGCTGTATATATGTCAGTACCCACATCTTTATTAGTCAAACATTGAATTAAGCATGTTATACCTCCATGAGGACCATTAAGATGGACCATTCACATAATGTGCATGAGATATAAAGTTAATGGCACTGACTCATGTCTTTTGTCTCATAAAGTGGATGGTTCTGAGTGATCAACATATAATCACATTAGTAAATTCAGAAAGCAGAAAAGGGCATCAAACGGATGTCTGATAATGTACATAGTTCACATCGATCTACATTTAATCACATAAGACGTCTCATTATGTGCATAATTCACAGCAGTCTACATAAAGACATATTAGCAATTACAGCAAGCAGAATAAAGCATTAGATGGATCATTCACTTCAAATACAGGACATAAAAGGTTAATATCGCATTAATAGTAATCCACATATAGTCACACGGGTAATTGCAACAAGCAGAATAGAAAATTCAAGAAATCAAATGCAAGAAAAAAAAAGCATCGTTTTCAGGGATGTCAAACTTGCCACTGATTAGTTGGAACTGCAGATATGTAATATAGCAGGAGAAATAAGATATGTGGTAGTTTGTAGACACGTGCGATTCGTTTAGTTGCAAATCGAAATTTAGATGCAATTTGCAAGATTTGGAGATTCACATGCATCTGAATTTCCAAATCACAAATCACAATATTAACCACTTGAAGACCAGGCCTAGTTCTTAAATGTGTTACTTACAAGTTAATTATTAAGTATTTTTTGCTACAAAATTACTTTGACCCCCCAAACATTGTATATCATTTTTTAGCAGAGAACCTAGAGAATAAAATGGCAGCCGTTGCAATATTTTATGTCACCCTGTATTTGCTCTGCAGTCTTTAAAACCCAATTTTTGGGGAAAAAATACACTTCAATGAATTAAAAAATAACTAAACAATAAAGTTAGCCCTATATTAGTATAATGTGAAAGGTGATGTTACACCAATTAAAAGATACCTAACATGTAATGCTTTGAAGTTTCACACACTCGTAGAATGGCCTCCATAGACCACTCTTAACCCGTTTAGAGTTACAGAGTGCTAAAATTATTGCTCTCGCTTTAACAATCATAGTGATACCTCACATGTGTGGTTTGAACACTGCTTACATTTGTGGGTGTGACTTATGTATGCGTTTACTTTGGCAAATGGGCATGAAGGGATGGGGCACTTTAACCACTTGCCGACTACTGTGCATCGATATACGTTGGCACAATGACAGCAGTGGGCAAATGGACCTACCTGTATGTCCACTTTAATTGGCAGGGCTAGTGGGCTCAATGTCTGATCTCCCGGTGATTGTGTCACGGAGCCACAGAATCGGGAGATGCCCTTGTAAACAAGGCATTTCCTCATTCTGCCTAGTGACATGACAGAAATCACTTTTCCCTGGAGCAGTCATCTCTGTCATGTCTGTGGTAGCCCACCCCCCCACAGTTAGAATCACTCTCTAGGACACACTTAACCCCTTGATCGCCCCCTAGTGTTTAACCCTTTCCCTGTCAGTGTCATTTACACAGTAATCAGTGCATTTTTATAGCACTGATTGTTGTATAAATGACAATGGTCCCAAAATAGTGTCAAAAGTGTCCGATGTGTCCACCATAATGTTTCAGTCACAATAAAAATTGCAGATCGCTGCCATTACTAATAAAGAAAAAATAATAATAAAAATGCCATAAAACTATCTCCTATTTTGTAGATGCTATAACTTTTGCGCAAAGCAATCAATATAAGCTAATTACATTTTTTTTTAACCAAAAATATGTAGAAGAATACATATCAGCCTAAACTGAGGAAAACATTTTTTTTATATATTTTGGGGGATATTTATTATAGCAAAAAGTATAAAATATTGCTTTTTTCAAAATTGTTGCTCTTTTTTTGTTTATAGCGCAAAAAATAAAAAAAACGCAGAAGTGATCAAATATCACCAAAAGAAAGCTCTATTTGTGGGGAAAAAAAAGGACATCAATTTTGTTTGGGTGCAACATCGCATGACCGCACAATTGTCAGTTAAATTGACACAGTGCAAGATCGCAAAAAGTGCTCTGGTCAGGAAAGGGGTAAAATATTTTGGGACTGAAGCAGTTAAAATATTCTTATTTATGTTATTTTTTCTATTTTTACACTTTCCCATAAAAAAATTTTTTATCACTTTTATTACTGTCGCAAGAAATGTAAACATCCCTTGTGACAGCAATAGTCACGTGTCAGGTATTTTTTCGGAGGGATCTAGGGTCTATAAGACCCTAAATCCTTCCTTTGCACTTAAAAGCATTAAAAATCCAAGTTTTGCTTCCTCTTTGCTGTCGGCGAGGTACCATCATGGGCCGCAGACCCGCTCGCTGTTACAGATACTGCAAAAACAAGTCCTACCCAAAGTCCCGCTTCTGTAGGGGTGTCCTAGATCCCAAAATCTGAATTTTTGACTTGGGTCGTAAGAAGGCCAAGGTGGACGAATTCCCACTATGTGGTCACATGGTCTCTGATGAGTATGAGCAGCTGTCATCTGAAGCTCTTGAAGCTGC
Source organism: Lithobates pipiens (assembly GCF_037356315.1). Lineage (NCBI taxonomy): Eukaryota > Metazoa > Chordata > Amphibia > Anura > Ranidae > Lithobates > Lithobates pipiens. Next base: position 186,590,525 of record NW_027507785.1, on the reverse strand, counting down.
CGTATCTGTGCCAACTAGTACATGGTGAAGAGTTGCGGCAAGGATGGCTTCCACATCAGAGTGCGTCTCCACCCGTTCCATGTCATCCGCATTAACAAAATGTTATCCTGCGCTGGGGCTGATAGGCTCCAGACTGGAATGCGTGGTGCTTTTGGGAAACCTCAGGGCACAATGGCCAGAGTTCACATTGGACAGGTCATTATGTCCATCCCCACCAAGACCCAAAACAAGGAGCATGTGATTGAAGCTCTGCACAGAGCCAAGTTCAAGTTCCCTGGCCGCCAGAAGATTCACATTTCCAAAAAGTGGGGATTCACAAAGTTCAATGCTGAAGACTTAGAGAGCATGGTGGCTGAGAAGCGTCTTGTTCCTGATGGCTGCTGCATCAAGTACATGCCTAGCCAGTGCCCTCTGGATAAGTGGAGGGCACTGCATGCTGACTGAGCTCCCCACTTTTATCTGACCTATGTACTTTTGAGATCTTATATCAATAAAGTTTTCAAGTACAAAAAAAAAATCCAAGTTTTGCTGTTTTGAATACAGACATTTTTAAAAATCTGGTGCCATTAAGGCTCCAGTAAGAAGGTTTCTAGATCCGGTACCCAACCAAAGCCGATTCAAAGCTGGTGGATGTGGCAGCTGGTCATTCGGGCCTCCTAGTGGGATGGGAGCGCCCGTGCAGCAGGAGGGGGGACGTCCCCTCCCACTGCTTGTGATCATTTTTGGGGAGCTGCTTAGCCACATTTGGGAAAAAAATACTGCGCTAAAGAAATCTCTCAACAATCAGTCTAAATATCTAAAGGCTGCGATTGATACGATGTGATACACACCTATAAAGCATATAAGTCAGGAATTTCAACCGCGCTCACAATTACAAAAATCTAAAAATATATATCTAAAACCTATAACAGAATAATATGTATACACTATAACTAGTCAAAAATTATAATACAAAAACCCAACTAAGTGAATAATAAAAATATACTCTATAACTCATACAATAATCAAGTGTACAAAAAAAAATATATATAAAGTGCTCAAAAATTATATATAAGCAACAGTTCCTCATAAAGACGTAATCATAAGCATACAGTGGTAAAGTGCACATAATTTTTGTGAACAATCAGAAATATTATGAATAGAGTGCTCAAAAATTATATATAAGAAAACAGTTCTTCATCAAGATGTAATCGTGGGCATAACAGTCCAATAATCATAAGTGTTTCTTCTCAAGAAATCCTATGCGGGTGCAAGAGAGAGAATTTCCTTCACCAACACCGTGCTGATAAATGGTAAAAATGCGTGCTTACCAAATCCCAGAATCAGAAAGGCATTTGATATCAGAAATCTTAGGGGTCATCACACAGGGACATCACCTCGTTTTCACGTGGTTGGACCATTCATAAAAGGCAAGCAAAGACTCCCATAGCGTAAAACCGTAAACCAAAATCTTTTATTCCATAATAAAAAACATACTCACAAACATAAAGGTCAAATCAGCGTTAAGAAAAGCCGGCCGGCAAAGCGAACGCCCAAATGTCACGTGATTTGCGTCAAGCACGTCAAGACCATCCTACGTACGTTTCGCCATATGTGGCATCGTCTGGAGCGCGGTTGAAATTCCTGACTTATATGCTTACCCACATTGATTGTTCTCACAAGAAAGCCAACCATTGGCTCTAAAAAACAGTACTGGGTGGATGCTTGTAGCTGCAGGCATCACCCTGGTACAACCACTTGAAGAAAAATGACATACAGGTAGGTGATTTTGCTGCAAGTGGTTAACAAATTTCAACAAATAAATTATAACGAAAACAATAAATTCATTCATATTCATTTGTTTTATTTGGATTACATGATGCAATAGTTTGGGCCTTTTATTAATGTTTGAAGCATCCAAATTAACATAAAGACATAATGAATGATCTGAATTGATTTGTATATATTAGTCTTTATTCTAGTGAGCGTAGTGTGAATATTAAAAAAAATATTATTTTTATAAGTTGAACTCTTGTCAGTGGATGAGACCATTTGTTTAATTTGTATGTGCGCAGGCAACAAACAAAGTCAGTTGGGAATGAAGAAATTAATTCAACTTAATAACATAAAGAATAAATATGTATTCATATAAAATGCAATATTCTAATTGAAATCTAGCTTTAGCAGTGCTTCAGAATTCAAATAAACAAAAGTCCATGGATCAGATAAATCTGTATAATCAGAAACGATCAACACAGTCCTTCCATATGTGACCTAAGTGACATATATTCTTAATAGTCATCAGTCACCACACCTTGTGTGTTATCCCCCTATGGTAATATACTCACCAGAAAAAAGATAAATAAATGCCTGTCTTAATCATTCCTTGACCTGCAAGATCTGTGCTTCCATCTGCATGTCACTCATGACAAAAAATACATGCACATAGCATAAATATAGTTTAATAATTAAATCCCCATCCCCTCTTACAAGATGCACTTACAAAAAAAGATTAATTCAAAAGGCATTTAGAACATTTAAACAGTCCTTATAATGTTCAGTCAGAACTCTCACCACCAGATGGTTTACACACAGAGTGGCATACCCCGGTTGAGTAGAGAGCTGATCGACAGACTGGATGGCTGTGTGTTCACACACTGACGCGTTTCATCATCACTTCATCGGAGGGCGTGGCCGCACAGCACACCCCATATACACATATATATATATATATATATATATATATATATATATATATATATATATATATATATATATATATTACACACATATATTATATGTATCTATGTATTAATATAGATGCATTTATTGTATTCAGAGTGATGCGGTAGTCTTTTACTCTTGGATGATCAGATAATTCTTTTTGCATTGACATTTTTCATTATTATAAAAATGCTCTACATATGAAATTGAAACATAATGCAATGCAATAAATACTATAAGGTATAAAAGTGAAATAAGATGATTCCTACGTATTGTGTTTGGGTTGGATGGAGGTGGATCCATCAGAATCTCCAAATCATAACATAACAAATTATTTCAAAATGAATGTTGTTCAATTTGTTAATTTCGGATGCATGCAACACCAGTTGATATTGTCCAGTCAGCTCATTCCATTTCTCTTTGTGACTTGGACTAGCAGGGATGACTCAGAATGCATAAGTAATCTCACAAAATAATAAATTAACATGTTAATGACTATAGTCAATATTTTGAAATAACAAAAAAATAACAAAACTTTCGTAACAATATGAATGAAGACAACATTCAAACCAATATGTCAACAATAAATAAAAAATCTCTATTAATAAGGTTGTCTGATCAAAAACACAAGCACAATATATGGCTTTGGTACAATGTTCAACCCTGCATATTGTGTAGCATTCATGCAAATCCAGTTACCAGTTTAAGTAGAGAGTGCACCCTCATTTACTCTCATGAATACGGTCAAAGGCACAGATCCTGAAATGCACATTTTGCCATTAGGAAGATTCAAATCCTGATGGGAAATGTGGGATCCGAGGTTGTCAGAATTTATGTTAGAAATATGATAGAGATATGTGTTTTAAACATGTTTCTTCACGTAAATACCCAGTTAAAATGTATTAAGGAGGAAATATTCACCATGAGGCTAGAGCTCTGTAAAACTGTGCAAAGAACTTCTGATCTAGAAGAAAGAGTAAGTTCTGCTGAGGATGACCTGGGCCCATTGACGCGAGAAATTAAAGGACTCAAAGAAATAATGAACATACAAGCCGCTAAACTCAATGAGATGGAGAATAAGAGTTATAGAAATAATGTTAGTGAGCGTAGTGAGGGTCCCAATCCTATAGCCTTTTTGGAGGGGTGGTTTAGGGAAATTTTTGGGGCCACTTCTTTTACGGCATTATTTGCCATCGAAAGAGCTCATTGAGTCCCTTTAAAAACCTGTCAGCCAAGTGACTACCCCACTACTTATGAAAATTCTCAACTACAACGACAACATAACCCTGCTACAGAAGGCCAGAGAAATGGGGGACAATAAGTTTAAGGGGGCTAAGGTTTCGCTTTATCCTGACTTTTTGCCAGATCTTCAAAAACGTAGAGCTGAATTAATTTTGATTAAGTGAATCTTGAAATACAAGGTCGCATATACATTATTGTACCCGGCAGGTTTAAGGGTGACAGCATTTGGCGAGACTTTGTTTTTCAATTCCCTGGCTGTTGCAGCCCAGTGGCTAGAGGAAAACAAGAAGGACTTAAATCCCTGTAGAGGAGGATTTGGGTTTGGCTAGGATGGTCACACACATCCTAGGCATTACCTTCAGGGGAGGTAGATGTTTGTGGGTCGGTTCACACCTGAATCGCACCCTCTAGGAAGAGACAGGTTAGGAAGATTGCCTAGCAACAGGGGTTTCTGTTTTAATGCATAAATGTTTTTTATGGTGGACCTCTACTTTAAGTGTTTTTATATTTCCCGTATGTGTTTGTTGCTTATAGTTAACATACAATGAAATCATGTTATTGTCACTGCTATCCAGATGTTCCTTTATATGAACATTAGTAATAAGCTCTGCATGGTTTGAGACTATCAGGTCCAGCAGGGCAACAAACAAAATAAACTGCAATGGAGAATCTGCAAAGCATGCAGGGAATCCCGGTAGTTGTGTCCAGCATACAGGCAGCACTCACAATATGAAAGGAGATTTTTCACATAGGCTTATATTGTGTTGTCAAACATAAATATTGCTTGTATTACTATTACAATACTAATGTTATTATAGGACTGGATGGGAAGTTTTTTAAAGCAATAAAGGACAAAACATAAATATTCACAGTTATTGAGAAGAAAAAAGGATGATGGAGCCAATTTGATAGGATAATGTGGGGCTGTAATGAAACAAGTTTAAAAGAACAACTCTCAGAGGTAAGAGTCTGTGACTAATTAATAGGAAACTGAACTGACTTGCTGGGAAGGCTGTCTCTCCAAGGGAGCTGGGAACCTGAACACTGAAAAAGAGAGAGAAAGGGGGAGGAAGAGAGGTGCCAAGCTGCCAGTAGTGCATTTGATTAAACACAGATAAAACACAAACAATATGCACTCACAAGCATCTTGAAAATTAGGCTTCAAAGTAAAGTTTGTGACAGGAGAGTCCACGTGAAGCCAGAGCAGCTGGGATCGCAAAGCCCGAGCAAGGGTCAAAAAGAGACAAGGAGCCAGTGTGGGAGACTCAGTGGAGCTGTCAGAAGTCAGAGAGCCATATGCCAATCAGAACGCGTTTCAGGGGATGCATCATGCCTCCTTTATCAGCCTGAATAGTAGTCTAACATCCAGAGAATATATGCACGCCCCCACATACAAGCCACAGTTAACCCTGCCAGTGGCGGAATTATAGGGGTCGCCAAGATCGCCATGGCGACCGGGCCCCTTGCTGCAGGGGGCCCGAGGGCCCCCTGTACTTCTGCGATAGGAGGGAAGGCTGAGAGGAGCTCACAATCATCAGCCGAACTGAAATCGGCACTGTGCGGCAGCTCCTCACATTAGGCTTAGTGAAAGCAGTGTGTGCTCTTTGTCTCCCCCTAGAGTGCAGTACCCGCCAGGAAGAGGTAAATGTCTGCTGTTTTTTTTTTAATAAACCTATCTACTGTATTTGTGTTTGTATGTGTGTGTGTGAGCATGCTTGTATGAGTGAACATGCTTGTATGTGTGTGTGTGTGTGAGCATGCTTGTATGAGTGAACATGCTTTTATGTGTGTGAGCATGCTTGTATGAGTGAACATGCTTGTGTGTGTGTGTGTGTGTGTGTGTGTGTGTGTGAACATGCTTGTATGTATGTGTGTGTGAGCATGCTCGTATGTGTGTGTGTGTGAGCATGCTTGTATGGATGTGTGTGAGCATGCTTGTATGTGTGTGTGAGCATGCTTGTATGTGTGTGTGAGCATGCTTGTATGTATGTGTGTGAGCATGCTTGTATGTGTGTGTGAGCATGCTTGTATGTGTGTGTGAGCATGCTTGTATGTGTGTGTGAGCATGCTTGTATGTGCATGTGTGTAAGCATGCTTGTGTGTGTGTGAGCATGCTTGTATGTGCGTGTGTGTGAGCATGCTTGTATGTGCGTGTGAGCATGCTTGTGTGTGTGTGTGAGCATGCATGTGTGTGAGCATGCATGAATGTGTGTGAGCATGCATGTATGTGTGTGTGTGTGTGAGCATGCATGTATGAGTGTGTGAGCATGCTTGTATGTGTGTGCGTGAGCATGCTTGTATGTATGTGTGTGTGTGTGTGAGCATGTATGTGTGTGTGAGCATTAATGTATGTGTGTGTGTGTGAGCATGCTTGTGTGTGCGAGTGTGTGTGAGCATGCTTGTATGTGTGTGTGAGAGCATGCATGTATGTATGTGTATGTATGCATGTGTGTGTGCACGTGTTTATCAGTGGCGGTGCATCCAAAAGGGTGCACAGGTTCCACCCCCTCTATGACCAATGGATAGATTCATGCATAGCATAGCATGAATCTATCCATGGCCACCGCTGCCACCCCCATATTTAGGTGTCTGGTTCCTTTTGGGGTGCCGGGTGCCTGAATTACAGCGGTGGGGGGTGTTTTTGCAGCGCCTGATTAGAGCCATGGGCTCTAATAGGCTTCAAAATAGGTGAACTGCGAGCGCCATGCTTGACGCTCACAGTCTACCCAGGTGTGTTAGAAAAGTGAATTAATATTCACTTTCCTAACACTGACCTGCCTCTCCACCAATCAGATGTGCAGGTCTTTTACCCATCACTTGATTGGCTGAAACAATAGACACAGCTATTGGACGCCCATCAGGAGGAGGGGACGGGAGATGAGGATGGCAGTAGCTGCATGGAGGACCCCGCTCATGGCCGTTACCCGCTGCCCCACCAAGACAGGGTAAGTGGCGGGCAGACAGTAAACCGGGCAGTGGGGATTCACAGTGGCAGCATTTGATGGGCACAGTAGCAGCATTTGATGGGCACAGTGGTAGCATTTGATGGGCACAGTGGTGGCATTTGATGGGTACAGCTGTGGCATTTGATGGGCACAGCGGCAGAGTTTGATGGGCACAGTAGTGACATTTGATGGTACAGTGGTGGCGTTTGATGGGCACAGTGGCTGTAATTGATGTTTTTTAAATTGGTTCCTTTATATGTAGCCACCCACTTGGGACTGGGCCTCGGGGGGGGGGGGGGCCGCCATGGTTTCCTGCATCGGGGCCCTGAAGGTTCTAGTTACGCCACTGAACCCTACCCTGCCCATCATGTGGAAGTAAGAAGGGGGAGGCTGCAATGGATTAAAACGAAAGGTATGAAGGTGTGCAAAGGAGAGTATAAAAAATATATACAAAAGTAGAAAAAGTGTAAAAAAAAGGAGGTTAAAGTAAATACAAGCACAAAGTATTGCTCAATTGTCTTGTAATCTATTGAAAAAAAAATTAAAAGATTAATATATTAATTGATCATATGATATATATATATATATATATATATATATATATATATATATATATATATATATATATATATATATATATATATTAGGGATGAGCTTCGAGTTCGAGTCAAACTCATGTTCTACTCGAACATTGCCTGTTCGCCTGTTCAGCGAACAGTGAACAATTTGGGCTGTTCGCAGCAAATTCGAAAAGCTGGAACACCCTATACAAGTCTATGGGAGAAATCTAAAGTGCTAATTTTAAAGGGTAATATGCAGGTTACTGTCCTAAAAAGTGTTTGGGGACCCGGGTCCTGCCCCAGGGGACATGGATCAATGCAAAAAAAAGTTTTAAAAACGGCTGTTTTTTCAGGAGCAGTGAGTTTAATAATGATTAAAGTGAAACAATAAAAGTGTAATATTCCTTTAAATTTCGTAGCTGGGGGGTATCTATAGTATGCCTGTGAAGGGGCGCATGTTTCTGGTGCTTAGAACTGTCCCTGCACAACGTGTCATTTGTGCAGGAAAAAAAGTCTTTTAACCACTACAATACAGGGCACTTTCACCCCCTTCCTTCCCAGCCCAATTTTCAGCTTTCAGCGCTCTAGCGCTTTCAGTAACAATTGCGCGGTCATGCTACACTGTACCCAAATGAAATTTTTATCATTTTGTTCGCACAAATAGAGCTTTATTTTGGTGTTATTTATTCACGACTTTTTTTTTTTTTTGCGATATAAGCGCAAAAATAGCGGAAATTTGGAAAAAAAACAATATTTTCTTTTTTCTATTTGAAAAGAAATCCAATAAAATCAAATTTTGTCATAAATTTAAGCCAAAATGTATTCTGCTACATGTTTTTGGTAAAAAAAATTCCGTTAAGTGTATAATAATTGGTTTGTGTGATCACGGACATATGTACGCAAATGATCATGTACATATGTGTGCAGGTGATCACGTACATATGTGTGCAGATAATCATTGGGACATGTGATTTTAGTGGGACATATGTGGGGGACATGTTTTTATTATTAGGGACATGTGTTTTTATTATTTGGGGACATGTATGTTTTGGGGACATGTGTGTTTTGGGGACATATGTGGGGACTGTGTTTGTACTGTGTGGTGTGTTGTGTGTTTACACTACACTGATGATCAGTGAGTAAAAAGCTGTAAAAAGCAGCCCATACTCACTGATCATCAGCCGGCTGCAGCGTTCTGCTCTCCTCTCCTCAGCGGTGACTTCCGTGTGAGGAGAGGAGAGCCGATTGCCTAGCAACCGGCTGTTTGTTTACATCACATGACGGCCGTGATTGGACACGGCCGTCATGTGATCAGGAGGGCCAATCACAGAGCCCTCCTGCCGATCTGAGATGTGCCGTGTCCGGGTGACACGAGCACATCGGGATCGCGCTGCTGCGCGGTCGCGCGCGCGCGATCCCGCTACTCCTGAATGACGTTCCTGAACGTCCTATCAGGAGTAGACGGCTCCCACCCGGCCGTATATATGCATTGGCCGGGTGGGAAATGGTTAAAATCACTTGCGGCTATTGTCGGGTCCCGTAATACAGAGAACACTCAATGAGTGTTCTCTGCATTAGCCGACAATTCATTCATTCATTGATAAAAAAAAAAAAAAAAAGCGTGGGGGTTCCCCTAAATTCAATTACCAGGCCCTTCAGGTCTGACATGGATATTAAGGGGAACCCCGTGTCAAATTAAAAAAAAAATTGACGTGGGGGTCCCCCTAAATATCCATAACCAGACCCTTCAGGTCTGATATGGATATTAAAGTGGAGGGCCACCATGAAAACAAAAAAAATATAAAAAATTACAAAAAAATATAAAAAAAAAAAAAAATGAAAAAAAATTTTTTTTTTTACTTACCAGAAATCTTCTGTCTTCGTCGCGGCGTCTTCTGGGTAATGGGTCGCGCTGTGTTCTGGGAACTGTGTGTTCCAGAACACAGCGCGTCCCATTCAGAAAGTGCTGCGGGACTCGCGCATGCGCAGTAGCTGCGGGACTCACGCATGTGCAGTAGGAAACGGGCAGTGAAGCCGTAAGACTCCACTGCCTGTTTCCCTTACAAGGAATGGCGGCGCCGGGATCCGAGAGCCGAGGGACGGGTCGGCCTCGGGCGGCCGACATCGCGGGCGCCCTGGACAGGTGAGTGTGTTGATTAAGTCAGCAGCTGCAGTGTTTGCAGCTGCTGACTTTTTTTTTTTTTCGTATAACCGGCCCTCCTCTTTAAGGGGAACCCCGCATCAAATAAAAAAAAAAATTGACGTGGGGGTCCCCCTAAAAATCCATATCAGACCCTTTATCCGAGCACGCAACCTGGCAGGCCGCAGGAAAAGAGGGGGGACGAGAGAGCGGCCCCCCCTCCCTCCTGAACCGTACCAGGCCACATACCCTCAACATTGGGAGGATGCTTTGGGGGTCTGTGACCCCTCAAAGCACCTTGTCCCCATGTTGATGAGGACAAGGGCCTCATCCTCACAACCCTGGCCGTTGGTTGTGAGGGTCTGCGGGCGGGGGGCTTATCAGAATCTGGAAGCCCCCTTTAACAAGGGGACCCCCAGATCCCGCCCCCCCCTGTTTGAAATGGTAAGGGGGTACAAAAGTACCCCTACCATTTCACAAAGAAAGTATCAAAATGGTTAAATAAGACAAACACACTTTTGAAAAATTCCTTTATTAAAAATGAAAAAAACAAAAAAAAGATTCCAGCGGTGCTAATACACTCTTGCTATCCAGCGACGGGTCTCCGGGGTCCAGCGATGGATGATCATATCCAGCGACGGGGGATCTCTCAGTCCAGCGCTGTCCATACATCCTTCTTCTGTCTCCACTCCGGAGACACTGCAGAGATTCCAGCGCTGACGTTTCTTATATTAGGAGGGCGGGGCCACCCATCACCTGACCCTGCCCCTCTGATGCTGGAGAGGGAAGCCAGGGGTTCCCCAGTGACGTGTGGGTGACCCTGCCCCCTCTGATGTAACGCAGGTTTCCGTTACATCAGAGGGGGCGGGGTCACCCATACGTCACTGGGGAACCCCTGGCTCCATTCACCAGCGTCAGAGGGGGCGGGGTCAGGTGACAGGTGGCCCCGCCCTCCTAATATAAGAAACGTCAGCGCTGGGCTCTCTGCAGTGTCTCCGGAGTGGAGACAGAAGAAGGATGCATGGACAGCGCTGGACTGAGAGATCCCCCGTCGCTGGATATGATCATCCATCGCTGGACCCCGGAGACCCGTCGCTGGATAGCAAGAGTGGATTAGCACCGCTGGAATCTTTTTTTTTGTTTTTTTCATTTTTAATAAAGGAATTTTTCAAAAGTGTGTTTGTCTTATTTAACCATTTTGACACTTTCTTTGTGAAATGGTAGGGGTACTTTTGTACCCCCTTACCATTTCAAACAGGGGGGGGCCGGGATCTGGGGGTTCCCTTGTTAAAGGGGGCTTCCAGATTCTGATAAGCCCCCCGCCCGCAGACCCTCACAACCAACGGCCAGGGTTGTGAGGATGAGGCCCTTGTCCTCATCAACATGGGGACAAGGTGCTTTGAGGGGTCACAGACCCCCAAAGCATCCTCCCAATGTTGAGGGTATGTGGCCTGGTACGGTTCAGGAGGGAGGGGGGACCGCTCTCTCGTCCCCCCTCTTTTCCTGCGGCCTGCCAGGTTGCGTGCTCGGATAAAGGGTCTGATATGGATTTTTAGGGGGACCCCACGTCAATTTTTTAAAAAATTTGATGCGGGGTTCCCCTTAATATCCATATCAGACCTGAAGGGTCTGGTTATGGATATTTAGGGGGACCCCCACGTCAATTTTTTAAAAAATTTGATGCGGGGTTCCCCTTAATATCCATATCAGACCTGAAGGGTCTGGTTATGGATATTTAGGGGGACCCCACGTCAATTTTTTAAAAAATTTGATGCGGGGTTCCCCTTAATATCCATATCAGACCTGAAGGGTCTGGTTATGGATATTTAGGGGGACCCCCACGTCAATTTTTTTTTTAATTTGACACGGGGTTCCCCTTAATATCCATGTCAGACCTGAAGGGCCTGGTAATTGAATTTAGGGGAACCCCCACGCTTTTTTTTTTTTTTTAATGAATGAATGAATGAATGAATTGTCGGCTAATGCAGAGAACACTCATTGAGTGTTCTCTGTATTACGGGACCCGACAATAGCCGCAAGTGATTTTAAAAGACTTTTTTTCCTGCACAAATGACACTTTGTGCAGGGACAGTTCTAAGCACCATAAACATGCGCCCCTTCACAGGCATACTATAGATACCCCCCAGCTACGAAATTTAAAGGAATATTACACTTTTATTGTTTCACTTTAATCATTATTAACATCACTGCTCCTGGAAAAAACGGCCGTTTTTAAAACTTTTTTTTGCATTGATCCATGTCCCCTGGGGCAGGACCCGGGTCCCCAAACACTTTTTAGGACAGTAACCTGCATATTACCCTTTAAAATTAGCACTTTAGATTGTGAACGTTCGAGTCCCATAGACTTTAATAGGGTTATAAAGTTCACACGAAGTTTAGGTCTGTTCGCAGGTTCTGGTGCGAACCGAACAGGGGGGTGTTCGGCTCATCCCTAATATATATACACATATATATATATATATATATATATATATATATATATATATATATATATTGTATATATGTTGTAGAGGACAAAAGGTATGACATATATATAGTATCTCACAAAAGTGTGTAAGCCCCTCACATTTTTGTAAATATTTTATTATATCTTTTCATGTGACAACACTGAAGAAATTAGACTTTGCTATAACGTAAAGTAGTGCGTGTACAGCTTGTATAACAGTGTAAATTTGCTGTCCCCTCAAAATAACTCAACACATAGCCATTAATGTCTAAACCGCAAATGTGAGTACTCCCCTAAGTGAAAATGTCCAAGTTGGGCCCAAAGTGTCAATATTTTGTGTGGCCACCATTATTTTCCAGCACTGCCTTAACCTTCTTGGACATGGAGTTCACCAGAGCTTCACAGGTTGCCACTGGAGTCCTCTTCCACTTCTCCATGACGACATCATGGAGCTGGTGGATGTTAGAGACCTTGAACTCCTCCGCCTTCCATTTGAGGATGCCCCATAGATGCTCAATATGGTTTAGGTCTGGAGACATGTTTGACCAGTCCATCACCATTACCCTCAGCTTCTTTAGCAAGGCAATGGTCATCTTGGAGGTGTGTTTGGGGTCTTTATCATGTTGGAATACTGCCCTGCGACCCAGTCTCCGAAGGGAGAGGTTCATGCTCTGCTTCAGTATGTCACAGCACATGTTGGCATTCATGGTTCCCTCAATGAACTGTAGCTCCCCATTGCCGGCAGCACTCATGCAGCCCCAGATCATGACACTCCCACCACCATGCTTGACTGTAGGCAAGACACACTTGTCTTTGTACTCCTCAGCTGGTTGCCGCCATACACGCTTGAAATCATCTGAACTAAATGAGTTTATCTCGGTCTCACCAGACCACAGGGCATGGTTCCAGTGATCCATCTCCTTAGTCTGCTTGTTTTCAGCAAACTGTTTGCAGGCATTCCTGTGCATCATCTGTAGAAGAGGCTTCGTTCTGGAATGACAGCCATGCAGACCAATTTGATGCAGTGTGTGGCGTATGATCCGAGCACTGACAGGATGACTCCCACCCCCACCCTTTTAACCTCTGCAGCAATACTGGAAGCATTCATACGTCTATTTCCCAAAGACACCTCTGTATATGACGCTAAGCACGTGCATTTAACTTCTTTGGCCGACCATTGTGAGGCCTGTTCTGAGTGGAACCTGTCCTGTTAAACCGCTGTATGGTGTAGGCCACCATGCTGCAGCTCAGTTTCAGGGTCTTGGCAATCTTCTTATAGCCTAGGTCATCTCTATGTAGAGCAGCAATTCTTTTTTTCAGATTCTCAGAGAGTTCTTTGCCAAGAGGTGCCATGTTGAACTTCCAGTAACCACTATGAGAGAGTGAGAGTGATAACACCAAATTTAAAACATCTCCTCCCCATTTACACCTGAGACATTGTACACTAATGAGTCACATGACACCGGGGAGGGAAAATGGCTAATTGGGCCCAATTTGGGTGTTTGGGTGTACTCACTTTTGTTGCCAGTGGTTTAGACATTAATGGCTGTGTGTCAGGTACTCACCAGTGCCAGAGTGCTGAGAGGGGCTTCCCTTGCAGCTGGGTGCACAGTACCCCTGAGGGTGGAACAGTGGGTACAGGGCACGGAGGGGCACGGGTTTCCAGCAGGTGACTTGTATGCAGAAGGTCTTCTGAAGAAAGAGATGCCCATGCAGATGGTCTTGAAACTTGTTAGAAGGGAACACCCGGCAGGGGTTCTAACACATGGAGTGAAGGACAGCAGGAGGTCGAGGGTCAAACACCAGGGAGATTAGATCAGAGTCCATGAGCAAGCCAGGTCATACACAGAAGTCAGTCCATTGATCCAGGAGTCACAATACAGGGAATAGGCAGAGACAAGTCCAGGAGGCACGCCGAGGGTCAAACACAGGAACAGAAGAGAGGGGAATCCAGGAAGCAAGCCAGAGGTCAATCACAGGAGAGATCCAAGAGAGTAGTCAGGTACCATCCGGGTCACAACGGGAAGGCTCAGAAAATAAGGCACAGGGACACAGGAACACTGGAGCTGAAAAGACAAACCAGCAAAGACACAGAGCACATTGATGCCTTTTATAGGCCTGTCAGGCCAATCAGGTGATGTGCATAGCCGTGTGCACAGGTGTGCGCATGCGTGCACAACGTCGTATTGTATCGCGCATATGCATGTGCCAGGCCATCGAACTGTGTGCGCGTGGACCCGCTAATTCGCGCACCCATATGCGCAAACCCGCCTCATCATGTGAGCCGTTGCACCGTTCTTCCCCACAGGTGCATGGGGAAGTGCCGACGTTGAAGTCTGGTGATTCTCTGACACTGTGTGTTTAGTTATTTTGAGGGGACAGCAAATACACTATTATACATCTGTACACTCACTAAAGGGGATGGAGGTAGAGGGAAGGAAGAGACTGTAGGGGGATGTGGAGCTAGAATATGGTATTAACTTCCAGCTCTTCATTAAGACCACCTTGCGACAAGCTGTTGAATTTAAAAATCCAGAAAGTCTCTTGTGTGTACAACCTATTGAATCTCTCACCCTTATGCCCCATACACATGGTCAGACATTCGGACCACAAAATCCAATTTTTTTCCGAAGGATTTTGGCCCAAACTTGTCTTGCATACACACAGTCGCACAAAGTTGTCAGAATTTACGATCGTTCTGAACGAGGTGACGTCAAACTCGTACATCAGGAATATAAACGGGTCAGTAGCCAATAGCTTTCGTGTATTAGTTTTTCTTCTGAGCATGCATGACCCTTTGTCCGTCGGAATTGTCTACACACAATCTGAATTTATGCGATCGGATTTTGTTGTCAGAAAATTTTAGATCCTGCTCTCACACTTGCGTCGGAAAATCAGACAGAAAAAGTCAGATGGAGCCCATACACGGTCTAATTTCTGACAACATGATCCGATCCCACATTTTCCGTCGGAAAATCGGACCGTGTATATGGGGCATAAGATTGAGTTGTGGGTATAGATTGAATTGCTGTTACCCAAAGTAGTGAGGGGTCCCTGTGATGGTGTGTGTCAAAATGTTGTGGAATGCGAAATTTAGGGTTTTCGCCTTTTAACCACTTAACAACCGGCCCATAGCCGAATGACGGCTCCCCAGAATTCCGCTCTCGCGCGCCCCGCTGGGGCGCGCACTCGAGAGCATCCGTGACCGCGGGTCCACAGGACCTGGCGCATCACGGATCACGGTAAACGGCCACTCATAGCGGCCGTTTACCACGTGATCGCTCCGTCAAATGATGGAGTGATCACTTGTAAACATGTTATGACGCCGGTTCCTCCCTCCCCCTCTCTGTACTGATCGGTACAGCGGAGGGGGAAGAGATCGGTGTCAGCAGCGCTATGGGCTGCATCTGCAGTGCCCACATTGCTGCTCACCGAAAATTAACCCCTCAATTCCCTGCCAATACTCTGTAATACCCTGCAATACTCTGCAATGCCAGCTAATACTCTGCAATACTCTGCAATACTCTGCAATACCCTGCAACACTCTGCAACACTCTGCAACACTCTGTAATACTCTGCAATACCCTGCAACACTCTGCAATACCCTGCAATACCCTGCAACACTCTGCAATACCCTGCAACACTCTGCAATGCTCTGCAACACCCGCCAATACCCTGCAACACTCTGCAATGCTCTGCAACACTCGCCAATACCCTGCAACACTCTGCAATACTCTGCAACACTCTGCAATGCTCTGCAACACCCGCCAATACCCTGCAACACTCTGCAATACCCTGCAACATTCTGCAATACCCTGCAATGCTCTGCAACACCCGACAATACCCTGCAACACTCTGCAATGCTCTGCAACACCCGCCAATACCCTGCAACACTCTGCAATGCTCTGCAACACCTGCCAATACCCTGCAACACTCTTCAATACCCTGCAACACTCTGCAATGCTCTGCAACACCCGCCAATACCCTGCAATGCTCTGCAACGCAATACTCTGCAACGCCATACTCTGAGATACCCAGCCATACTCTGAGATACCCAGCCATACTCTGAGATACCCAGCCATACTCTGAGATACCCAGCCATACCCAGCCATAGTCGGTGATACCCTGCAATACCCAGCCATAGACATCCCCCCCCTCCCACCGCCCTCCGGTGCTTCTACCGACTCGCCAATATGATCAAAGCCAGAATAATTTTCTTTAAAGCGCCCCTGTCCCCATGTGCTCGCATGCAGAAGCGAACGCATACGTAAGTCCTGCCCACATATGAAAAGGTGTTCAAACCACACATGTGAGGTATCGCGGTGAACGTTAGAGCGAGAGCAATAATTCTAGCCCTAGACCTCCTCTGTAACTCAAAACATATAACCAGTAAAAAAAAAAAAATCGTCGCCTTTGGGGATTTTTAAGTAGCGACGTTTGGCGCCATTCCACGAGCGTGTGCAATTTTGAAGAGTGACATGTTAGGTATCTATTTACTCAGCGTAACTTTATCTTTCACATTATGCAAAAATTGGGCTAACTTTACTGTGTTTTTTTTTTTTTGTAAGCATAAAACTGTTTTTTTTCCAAAAAAAAGCATTCGAAAAATTGCTGCGCAAATACCGTGCGAGATAATAAGTTGCAACGACCACCATTGTATTCTCCAGGGTGTTTTCTAAAAAAACATATATAATGTTTTGGGATTCTATGTCATTTTCTAGCAAATAAATGATGATTTTTACATGTAGGAGAGAAATGTCAGAATTATCCTGGGTGCTCCAGAACGCCTGATGGCGCTCCCTGCATGTTAGGCCTCTGTATGTGGCCATACTGTGTAAAAGTCTCACACATGTGGTATCGTCGTACTCGGGAGTAATAGCAGAATGTGTTTTGGGGTGTAATTTGTGGTATGCATATGCTGTGTGTGAGAAATAAACTGATAATATGATAATTTTGTGAAAAAAAAATGTAAAAAAAATCTTGATTTTGCAAAGAATTGTGGGGAAAAATGACAACTTCAAAAAACTCATCATGCCTCTTACTAAATACCTTGGAATGTCTTCTTTCCAAAAAGGGGTCATTTGGGGGGTATTTGTACTTTTCTGGCATGTTAGGGTCTCAAGAATTGAAATAGGCCGTCAGTACTTCAGGTGTGATCAATTTTCAGATATTGGCACCATAGCTTGTGGACTCTATAACTTTCACAAAGACCAAATAATATCCACTAATTTGTACTTATTTTTACCAAAGCTATTTAGTAGTATACATTTTGGCCAAAATTTATGAAGAAAAAATTACTAATCTGCTAAATTTTATAACAGAAACAAAGAAAAATTCATTTTTTTACAGAATTTTCTGTATTTTTTCTTTTATAGCACAAAAAATAAAAAACCCAGCGGTGATTAAATACCACCAAAAGAAAGCTCCATTTGTGTGAAAAAAGCACAAAAATTTCATATAGGTCCAGTGTTGCATGACTGAGTAATTGTCATTCAAAATGTGAGAGCACCGAAAGCTGAAAATTGGTCTGGTTATTAAGGGTGTTTAAGTGCCCAGTGGTCAAGTGGTTAAACGCCTCCTATATTCCCCAAATCTGGTGCAAAGTGATCTGACTGTCCTTCCTACATAACACATGTTGCAAGGACAGGTGTTCAGATAGATAACATAACTTTTGGAACAAGTCAAGAGTTCATTGATTGTAAATGTATTACCCTTAAAATGAAAGAAGGTTTTTTGATCGTGCTTTATATGTGCACAAGAAAGGCATTTCTTTTTAAAACATTGATACATTCTTATGAAGGAAAACATACTGGGAATGGAAGATGAGGGTATGGAGTGGTTGGCTCTGGTTTTGCTGCGGGCAATGAGACTTTTTATATTTTGGGCTTTCTTAAATACCAAATTAAGATTGGAGAGAATGTGTTCTTGCAACTTAGGATCCTGAAGGAGAGTACCCTAGTGTTTGGTTTGGGCTCTCTTGACTGCCCAATGTTATTAAACTTTGTAATCAAAAATGGGCCTTTTTTGGGTGATGACCATTTAGAATCATAAGTTTTCTTTGTGGTCAAGTACATGTCTTGATATTTAAAAATAGCTCAGTTTAAGTCTTCCTCTCTGTGTTCTTTCTCAAAGAACCTCTGATTAAGAATGAGGCTTTGAAATTCGTAGTCTCCGATGTGCAGTTTCATTTGAGTCAGCAAAATTGACTTCCTGTGACAATCAATTGACAATCTATTTTCTATGGGGGCTGCTTTTTTGTGCAGGTAAAAAGTTCCTGCAGTAGGTTTGAAATGAGTATGAGAGCATATCAGGGAATGTTGGTTAGGAGATAATTTGAGATCAAGGAATATTAGGAGAACTGGCATCAGAAACTAACTAAAGTGAACTGTATTCTGAATTGATTGTTGTTACAGTAACTGAAAAATTCCTAAATGATTGGGTCTTTCCTTTCCAAATGATGATCACATCACCTATTTACAGTAGCTACTGTAGTATACCAATTTGTGTGAGAACGGGTTGTGGGCCCAGATGTAGGAGTCCTTCCAGTATGCCATGAAAAGATTTGCATAACTGGGGGCAAAGCTGGTTCGCATAGCAGTTCCCCAGATCTGCAGATAGAAGTCTTGGTCCAACTGGAAATAATTGTGATGTTGTAAGGGAAGCCCAGGCAACAAGCACACATTGGTGCACAGGCATGGACACTCCAGGAAATGCTTAAGAAAAGACATGTGCGAGCGCACGCGCAGGTGTGCGCGCATGTGTGCGTGCATGTGTGCGCGTCGGTGTGCGTGTTGGTGCCAATCCGCCTATTTAAACAACTTGCCGAGTGGTCTCTTCAGCTAGTGCTTGATTACCCAATCTCGAACCAGTTTCCTGCATCCCGACCCGGCCTGCCTGAACCACCTCTTGACCTCCGCCTGCCTACTTGTGACCCCGACTTGTGTTCGACTCCGCTTCTGCCTGATGTTCCTGTGCCGTATTGCCCGCGTGTGTACCGAACCCGGCCTGTGTCCCATCTTTGCCTCTGCCTCACGACTCGGTACCTGCTCTGCCCGGCTGCTGATGAACCCTTGGCTTACGTCTCGGCTACGCTTCCAGCTACTGACCCAGCGTCCCGGAGCTCCTGTCCTTAGTTCCAGCCCAGCACTCTCAAGTTACCTGCCAAAGTACAGCCAGAGTCATCCCCCACACCGGCCTTAGTGCCACTCTGTGTCCTCCACTCCCTGTCATCACTATCAGGGGTGTTGGACAGGAGGTGCAAGAGAAGCCCCCTCCACAGCTCGATCTCTACCAGGTATGTGACAGATGTACAGGTACAGTGATTTTATGCATTTCAACCTACACAGCTTTAATCATTACTTCACTAGAGGAAGAGGAAGGTCTAAGTAATGACTGGCTGTTAGTGCAGACAATGTGCAGGACCCATCCCCAGCATTCAGCCAGGAGGATTTTGTTTGGCTGCTTGTCATTCTTAGCTCCACCCACCACCTTAGGTTGCAGAGGAAATGATGACTGGCTGATGTGAACCCTAGGAAAGAAAAGGACTGCTGGGAGACACTTGGAACTATGGACAATGTAATTTCCAGGAGATAGCCTCTATTTATCTAATTACTAGAGGGGACTACAAGACCCAGCAGGACACAGTGCTGCAGAAGAAAAAAAGAAGCCAATGGCTCAGGGCAGTCTTATGCGAGAGATGACCACTGGAGTAAGTTGCTGGGCGGGAGAGCTGCCTGCTGTACTCTTTGGTGTGGCATGCTCACAGAATAAATAGTGGTAAGAAGCCAAAGGTCACAACTTCTAATTTGGGTACCTATACCCTGGGATCTGCTTAAATCAGACAGCTTCAATGCAAGAACCTTGAACCACAATGTTACAAGGACATCTTTGAACAGTGACATACAGTGCCTTGAAAAAGTATTCATGCCCCTTGATATGTTCCACATTTTGTCTTGTTACAACCAAAAACATACATTGATTTTTTGGGGATTTTATATTATAGACCAACACAAAGTGACACATAATTATGAAGTAGGAAGAAAATTATAAATAGTTTTCAGAGTTTCTTACAAATAAATATCTTAAAAGTGTGTTGTGTATTTGTATTCAGTCCATACTTAGTAGAACCCCCCTTTCATTGCAATTACAGCTGCAAGTCTTTTTGTATATGTCTCTACCAGCTTTGCACATCTAGAGAGTCACATCTTTGCTCATTCTTCTTTGCAAAATAGCTCAACCCCTGTCAGATTGGATGGAGAGCATCTGTGGACAGAATTTTTCAAGTCTTGCCAAAGATTCTCAATTGGATTTAGGTCTGGACTTTGCCTGGGCCATTCTAACAAATGAATATAATTTTATATAACCATTCTATTGTAGCTCTGGCTGTATGTTTAGGGTCGTTGTCCTGCTGGAAGGTGAACCTCTGCACCAGTTTCAAGTCTTTTGCAGACTCTTAAGCCCACTACACACTATCAGTTTTTCTGCTGAGTTTTTCCTCACCAACACCATGTAGTGCAAGGGTCTGCCTGATTGCATACAAATTGAAACTCCTAAGGTTTGACCTCATATTATATGGTTTTGGTAAATCTGAAGGAAAAACTGATATGGTGTGTATGGGGCTTAATGGGTTTTCTTCTCAGACTGCCCTGTATTTGGCTCCATCCATCTTCCCATTAACTCTGACTAGCTTCCCTGTCCCTGCTGAAGAAAAGCATCCCTACAACATGATGCTGCCACCACCATGTTTATGGTGAAGATGGTGGGTCCAGGGTGATGTGCAGTGTTAGTTTTGCACCACACATAGTGTTTTTCTTTTAGGCCACATATTTGCTGTGTCGCCCACATGGCTTGTCGCAAACTGCAAATGGGACTTCTTATGGCTTTCTTTCAACAATGGCTTTCATCTTGCCACTGTCTTTCTTCAGTTAAACCATCCCACACAGTAAAAAAAATCACTCCCAGTGAACATATTTAAACCTTTGATTGCCCCTGAGGTTAACCCCTTCCCTGCCAGTGTCAATAGTACAATGTCAGTGCATTTTTTACTTTTTGTCGCACTGATCCTTGTATTAGTGTCACTAATCACCCAAAAAGTGTCACATAGTGTCAGATTTATCCGCCCGCAATGTCACAGTCCCACTAAAAATCGCTGATTGCCACCATCACTAATATGAGAAAATAAAGAGTCCATAAATCTATCCCATACTTTGTAGACGCAATAACTTTTGTGCAAACCAATCAATTTACGCTTCCTGGGATTTACCAAAAAACATGTAGAAGAATACAAATTGGCCTAGATGAATGAAGAAATTTTTTGATTGGATTTTTTTTTTTCACAATCAAAAGTTTTATTGAAAACAAAATCAGGTTTACAGTCAATAATCAAATACACGTATCATAGCCGTCTATCTGTAAACAGTAAAAAAAAAACAAAAAAACAAACAAATAATTACATCTCCAGTGTGTTCTAATTTGGTTAATGATAAGATATGAGGTGATTACACCATAGAGGACGCTAAATAGCGTGCAATACTTAAGGGAGGGTGAGTATTTTTGGGGGGGAGGGGGAGAGGTGGTGGCAGGGGGTGAGGGGGGGGGGAGGGGAATATGGGGTCTGGTTCGCCCTTTGCAATAGTATATAACTCCGCTTGTTACATATACTCTGTGTCATTCTGAGCCTAGTTCCTACTCTGTTGAGGTTCGAAGGATGTTGAAAAGGTTAGCCTTTAAGTGTACGAAATTCGGGAGAGAGTGTGAAAGCCAGCCACGGTTGCCATGTTTTGTTAAAATTTGTGCTGTTTTCATGTTTGGTTGCCACAATCTCCTCCATCTTGTATATATAGTGTACTCTGTTAAGCCAGTCTGTAATTCCCGGGGCTTTGGTCGTTTTCCAATGAATTGGTATCAGTGTTTTGGCAGCTATAAGAAGATGTCGGGTCAGCGATTTTTTGTATCGGTTTAAGTTGATGGGGACCAGATTAATCAAGCATGTGGCCGCATTCAATTCTAGGCGAGTTTCTGTGATGTGCTTTATCCAGGTTCTAATTGCATCCCAATAGGTTTGTATTAGTGGACACTCCCACCATATGTGCAGGAAGGTGCCTATATGTGTTTTACATCTCCAGCATGTGTCCGAGGCGGAGGGAGACCATCTCCTGGCTTTTTGTGGTGTAATATACCATTGGGCGAGAATTTTATAGGATATTTCCTGGTATTTGGAGCTTAAGGAGCACTTATGTGCCAAAATGCATGCCTTGTTCCATTGCTCGTCAGATATGCTGGTCTGGAGATCACATTCCCACTTTGTTTTGAGTTTAGTTTTGTCATCATGTGACGCTTGAGTTAACATCGAGTATGCAAGT
Source organism: Lithobates pipiens (assembly GCF_037356315.1). Taxonomy (NCBI): domain Eukaryota; kingdom Metazoa; phylum Chordata; class Amphibia; order Anura; family Ranidae; genus Lithobates; species Lithobates pipiens. The sequence continues at coordinate 186,568,107 of NW_027507785.1, read as the reverse complement.
GACGTGGTATTCGCTATTGGTGATCTCTGTAAACATATATTCTCAATCGGAGTCAATGGGAGGCAAAATTGATGCTTGTGTTTGTTGTTTACCAGGAAGTCCTTTAGTTGGATGTAAAACCAACGGCCAGGAAACAGCTCCCCCACCTCGGCGTTTAGTGTTTTGAATGTCTTGACTTGTGAACCTGACATACAAGTGTGTACTAGGAAGTCTTCTGGCATTTTGTGGTGTAGGCCAGGAATGAATTCAGGGTTGTTCGCGAGTGGTGTCAGGGGACCTGGGTTTGTTGCGATTTTTTGCAGCTTTACCTCTGCTTGCCAAATCTTTATGGTGTTTTCAACTAATGGGTGATCTATAAGTTTTGGCTTTCTGGAGTGAAGCGACCATGGGAGGTAGAGAGTGTTGCGCGATGCCAAATTGCTTTCTAGTTGGACCCAATCCTTATGCGATCCGTGGCAATGCCAGTCTATCACTCTTGTGACGTGGGTGGCCTGGTGGTACTTTTTAAAGTCCGGCAATCCTATACCCCCATCCCTTTTAGACAGTGTTAAACGTCGGAATTGGATTCTAGGCTTTTTATCTGCCCAAAGAAATCGTCTTTGAATTTGACTAAGTGTGGTAAAAAAGGGTTCTGGAATTTTAATTGGTAGAGCGTTAAATACGTACAAAAGCTTGGGAAGTACCGTCATCTTTAATATTGAGGCCCTTCCAAACCAGGAGAACATTTTTACATTCCATTTGAGAAGGTCCCTTTTGATCGAGGCAAGTAAAGGTTTGTAGTTTACATCATATAATGATTCAAGTTTACTGGTTAAGTTTATGCCTAAATACCTAAGGGTGCCTCGTTCCCATTTATAGGGGTGATTGTCTTGTATACTTTTGAGGTGGTTCTGTGATAGGGTAAGGTTCAGAGCTTCAGATTTCGACTGATTTACTTTAAAGTTGGATATATACCCAAAGGTTTGGAATATTTTGTGGAGGTTAGGTATCGAAATGTGGGGATTGGTGAGGAAGAACAGGAGGTCATCTGCATAAGCAGCAATTTTGTATTCTCTATCCTTTAGTGTAAAGCCCTGAATATCAGCGTTAAGATTAATCGTTCTGATTAGAGGTTCTAGGGTAAGGATGAAAAGGAGTGGCGATAAAGGGCAACCTTGGCGGGTACCATTATGGATGGAGATAGGGTCTGAGAAAATATTATTAATTTTGATTTTGGCTTGGGGATTCCTATAGAGAGCCGAGATCCATGACAACATGTTTCCGTTGAGGCCAATATGAGCGCATGTAGCCATCATGTAGTCCCAGGAGACCCTATCGAAGGCCTTCTCGGCATCAGTAGAGAGCAGCATGCCTTTGGTGTCAGATTTCTGTGCATAATGAATTAGGTTCAGGGCCTTGATGGTGTTGTCACGGGCCTCCCTCCCCGGCATGAATCCCACTTGTTCGGGGCCGATTATTTTTGCTAAAAGGGGTTTTAGTCTAGTGGCTAGAATTTTCGCTAGGAGTTTAAGGTCTGTGTTAAGAAGTGAGATAGGTCTAAAGTTAGCGCAGTCCGTGTGTTCCTTATTGGGCTTGGGGATTATGGCTATATGTGCCATAAGGAAGGATTGGGAGTCATGTTGGTTCTTCGCTAGGAAATTAAAGGCCGAACAAAGGGGCTTTATAAGAGAGTTAGTGTAAGTCTTATAGTATTGTGACGTGAAGCCATCGGGCCCGGGGCTCTTTCCTGCTTTTAAGTCTGCTATCGCGTTCGAGATTTCATTGGTGGTTATGGGGTCCTCTAGTGCATTTGTATCTTCTATCGTCAGGGAGGGCAGTCCACTATTCTGTAGGAAGTCACGTATAGCGTCCTGTTTCGTGCTCGTCAGGTGGGAAGGTTTGTGTTGTGTCGGGATTTGATAAAGTTTAGAATAGTAGGCATGGAACAATTCCGCTATTTCTTCTGAATTGTGTTTTAAAGTGCCCCTTTTGTCTTTTAAGGCATGAATATGTTTCGACAACGTGGCCTCTTTTAGGGCTTTGGCCAGTTGCTTGCCACTCTTGTCTCCGTATTCGTAGAAAATGCTTTTCTTAAAGAAAAGAGAACGTTTAATCTTCATGTCTAGCAGAAGCCTCAGGGAGGTTCTGAGTTGTGTTAATTGGCTTTCTAGTCTGAGTGAGTGGGATTGTTTATGTTGTAGTTCAAGGTTTGCTATTTGCTGGGAGAGTTTATTAATTTCATCTTCCCTTTCTCTTTTTTTCCGGGCACCCCATTTGATAAGATCGCCTCTTATGACTGATTTGTGAGCCTCCCAGTTGTTTAGTGGGTTTGTGTCAGAGTCAATGTTGTGGGAAAAATATGTGTTAATGGCGTTCAGGATGTCGTCTTTTATAATTGGGTCGGTGAGGAGGGTGGAATTTAATCTCCAATTAAATGCGGACTTGTGTGGTGTATTGAGGTGTAACGTGACCGCCGTGGGTGCATGGTCGGAGAGGGCTATGATGCCTATCCCCGCTGAGAGCAGGTTACCAAGGTCCCTTTGCGAGATGAATATCATGTCGATTCTCGAGTACTTTTTATGGGGTGCCGAGAAGAAGGTGTAGTCCCTGCCTGTGGGGTGCATGGACCTCCACGTGTCTACCAGTGTAAGGGACTGCAGTAGCGCTTTTATTCGTTTGAGGGTCCTGTACGGGACTTGTGTGTGTCCTGTCGAGGTGTCTGTAAGGGGTGCAAGGGGGACGTTAAAATCTCCACCAAGGATGGTGCACCCTTCAGCAAACCATTTGAGTTCCTCTACCAGTTTGCTGCAGAAAGAAATATGAGAGGAATTCGGGAAGTACACATTAGCTAAGGTTACAGGTGACCCCTCCCAGGAGCCTTTAAGAAATAGAAATCGTCCCTCGGGGTCTGTCAATTGTTGTTTTAGCACAAAGGGAGCATCCTTGTGAAGAAGAATGGATACTCCCTTGGTTTTGGCCAAGGGGTTGGTGGCATGATACACTGTGGTAAAGGTACCATCAGTGAGTCTAGGGATATTGCTGCCTATAAAGTGAGTTTCCTGTAGGAATACGATTAAGGGTCGAGCTTTTTTAAGTTCCCTTAATAATTTGGACCTTTTTTCGGGTACGTTCAGACCATTTACATTATGGGAAAGGACAGTTGGTGCTCTCCCTAAGAAAGCGTATGCCATGTCGTAAGCAGAACCGTAATAGGTGGATGTCCAGAGATATGTTGAGTACACCAGCAACGTACTCTGTATTTGCTGCGGTCGCGAGGCGTAAGCGGGCAGGGATAATATAGAAGGGATGGAACAATTGTGTAGTTAAGGGATAAATGTAGTTGGGGGGGGGAGGGGGATGGGGTGAGACTCGCGGGGTGATGTGAAGGGATGAACTAATCTGTCCCTACTGGAGGGTGAGTCAGCCTGGTGTCTGACTCGTTCTAGAGTAAGGAGGTATTTCCCCTGTGGGGGGTAGTGGGAGGTGTTATAATAAAGGTAGTATTGAATGTTGCGCTAGGTAAAAGCGCCGTATGTATTTGTTAGTAGGTAACCCTGAGTAAAGGTCCAGTGGGACCTGGGGATCCAGATATCAGGACGGGGGAAGTGTCCCCCTGAGAGTAGGGTAACTGGGATCATGTGTGCGAACAATCTTAGATAGAGTTAGGCAGCTTATGGTGTCGTGTGAGATATCGACTTTAATTTGGAACTGTTTCCAGTCTGTCTGTTAGCATCTTATACTCTATCATCATTTTATAACTGCATAATACTTACAAAATAGTCAAATAGGAGAACTTCTAAAGAAAGAAGGGTAAAAAGAAAATAACATTTCAAGTCATATAGTGCTTAAACAGAATGATCTGTCAACCAAAAGCAAGAGTTTAACACTCTGCAACCTAGTACGAGATAGCAAACATTAGGTGACTCTACACTGTAGCGTATTCATTAATCTTAATAACAAGGAGTGAGGGCTTAAGGTAAAAAAGCAAATAAGCTCAACTATACTCCCCGGCATGTACCAAAGGTCTCCTCCGAGGGAGAGTCAAAGTGTCTTGCACCGGGTTCTAGATAAGTAATCGCCTCCCAGAAATGGGGTTAGTGGTATGTCGGGCTATCAATATACCGCAGTTAGGTTTAGTAAGACGTCCAGATAGCAAAAAGTGGGTAAACAGTGTTGGGGTATTCCCTCCTCTGTCTTGGCCAGTCCCATTCCCAGTGCAAGGCCTTGCGTGGTATAGGCTAAAAGATTTGTGTCAAACCTTCCATAGGCTGCAAAGGGGTAGCAACCAAGGCCTCTACTTCTGCAGAACTTCAGCCAGGAATGAACTGTACAAGGTTCCTCCCGGGAGGCAGTAGGAGGTACGGCTCGCGTTACAGTTCAGCTAGAGGCAGCGGCCCAAGTTTGTTAGCAGGTTACAATTTCCGGGGGTCGGTCATTGCAAAAATCTGTATGTGGGACGGGCTGGTTCCCAGAAGATCAGAAAAAAGTTAAGAACAGCTGCCGAGGAGGGTGTGGCGGTGAGGTTGGCAAGCTCGATAGTCCAGTGTAGGCTGTGAACCGGTCTCAGTTTGTGTTCAGGTGCTGATCTCGCACTAACTTGGCGCCTGTTAACTTAAGGCAATCTAACGATCTTAGCGATCAGTAGGTGACAAAAACTTGCAACTTGCAGGAACAGAACTTATGCGTAGCATCTGCATGTCAGTAGCCCCTCGTGTCTCTTCCCCTTGGGCTCCTCGCACTTCTAGAGGGGTACGGAGGCTCACAACTGCTCCTGTCTGGATTTCTGCGGTGTTTGCTTGATTGGTAGGGTGACTGTGCATGGGACGGTCCTGGCGAGAATTGCGGATTGTTCACTTCTGGGGGTGTGCGGAATTCCGCGTACCATTCCGGGAGGTCCAGGGTGTCGATCTGGAGGTCTTCACAAAATTTATTTAGATCCTCTGGGACTTTGAGCACAAATTGTTTCCCCAGGAAACTTGCTTGAAGTGCGAATGGGAACTTCCATCTGTAATTGATTCCTTTTTGCCGCAGCACCTCTAGGAGTGGCTTCAGGGCCCTCCTGTTTTTGAGCGTAATGGGCGACAGGTCCTGGAAAAGTTGTATTACGGCCTCCTCATGTACGATCCGTTCTTTGGCCCTGGCCTTTTGGAGAATGTCTTCCTTCAGGCAGTAGTTGGGTAGGCAGCATATGATGTCCCTCGGGGGGTTTCCGTCTGGTGCTCTAGGCCTGAGGGCCCTATGTGCCCTGTCAAAATCAATAGGGGATTGTTCTGGTCTGTCTATGAGGGCATTGAATATGGCAGTGAGAGTAGGCCTGATTTGTTCTTGGGATATAGTCTCAGGTACCCCTCTGATTCTGATATTGTTCCTGCGTCCTCGATTGTCTAAGTCTTCAATTTGCCGGTTCATATCGATCAGGTGTTGAGAATGCGTGGTTGCGATGTCATCTAATCTAATCAGGGCTCTGTCTCTCCTCTTCCCCGCACGGTCTGATATTGCCAGTTGTTCCGTTAGGCGCAGAATTTCCGTTTTGATGTCAGTGATCGCCGCAGCGAAGGAGCTTTTAATGTCAGCCGCGATGTCTGTCATGGCCGCATAGGTAAGCAAATGTTCATTCTTATTAGCGCCAGTATTTGAGTCTTCAGAGGCTGGTAGTGAGACCTCGTCATCCTCCATGTCTTCTATAATACTGTCACTCTGCGTGGGTGCTTTATTGGTGTTTCTACCGCCGCCAGAGTATTTAAATGTGCTTAGGTTTGCAGATGATGTTTTGCTCTGTGGGGTCCCCAAAGAGCGTAGGGTATGGTTATGAGTACTTCTCCGTGAGTGCGCTGACATAGTCAGTATGATCCGTTTTCACGTCTCAGGTCCCCAGGTCACCAGGGTTTTGTTACAGCATCACCTTAAAGGCTATACACCAAGCCACTGCCCCTGTTGTAAGTTCCTGAAAGTAAGTGGCAGGCCAATTACTGAGTGGGGTGTACCTTAAGCACTGTAGTTGTTGTGGTCCTATTGTGCCTAGGACAGCTGGTCCTCTGGGTAGGCTCGTAAGGGGTTAAAGTAAGCTGGGTGTAGCAAGATGGCCACTGGTTTCTTATCTGTATGCCTGCTGGCACATATAGTCCCACAGCCTGCTTCTGACCCCTAAATGTCCCAGGTCTTGTCAGGTGAGGTGTCAGGGGGGAGCTCCCCAAACTTTACGTCTGTGCAGGGTTCAGGATGTCCAGCAGCGGCAGGTACAAGGGGGGGGGGGGGCGGGCTTTGCAGTACTCACTGTGTGTTGAGGCCTAAGATGTGGCCTGCACTCCTGCGGAGCCTAGTCGCGGTTTGGGGCTCGCCGATGGTGGTCCTTAGCTTCCCTGGGCCTGCCCTGACGCTGCGGTACTCCGGTCCGGGTGATGTACTCCCGGGATGCTGCGTCTCAGATGGCGGTGCGTGGCGTGGAGCGGCTCGTCAGTAGGCCCCAAGATGGCGCCCGTTATTGTCCACAGCCTCGCGGCGGCCCGCGGCCTCAATACCGTCCCCGCTGCACAAAGAACACTCCGGTATACGGCCCAGGGTTCGTGGCAGCCGCCCCGTACAGGATGGGTGATTTTTGAGTGGAAATGGCTCCGGATGGCAACGGATTGCGATCGGCCTCCCGGAGCTCAGCTTCCACACGTCTGCTCTCATCCTCGGCTGGACACGCCCCCCTGGATTTTTTATAGCAGAAAGTAAAAAAAACATTTTTTTTCCCAAATTGTCAGTCTTTTTTTGTTTATAGCACAAAAAATCAAAACCACAGAGGTCATAAAACCCCACCAAATGAAATCTCTTTTGCTGCCAGAATTTCTGCCAACAAAAGATTGAGAGCAGATTCTCTATTTTTCCGATGGAAAAAGTTCTGATCGTCTGTATCAATTCCTACATGCAAAATTCCCACTCATGCTCGGAAACAATTCAACGCATGCTCTGAAGCAACTTTGGTGTGACTGTGTGTATGCAAGCCAAGCTTGAGTAGAATTCCATCGGAAAAAAAATCCAAGATTTTTCCGTTGGAAATTCCACTCATGTGTATGGGGCATAAGCCTTTTATTTTAGATGCATTTTATTTTTACAAATTGAAGCATTTCAAAAACACATGGCTATCAATTAAAAAGTGAATGCCTGTTGATGTGCAATAATGATCATCTTTTAAATTTTAACTTAGTGTAGCACAGACCCCCGAAGGAGCGTCTGGTTATGTTGGGCTTAACGTTACCTTTTCCACCTCGTGCTCGTCTAGGGGCTTCCCGAGGTTTATGGACCAATAAACTGTAGAGACCGACACTTTAGGAATTTTTATTTGCAAGAAACGTTGAACAGAACACAGTCTCTCAGTAGGGAATAGGGTATGGCTCAGGTACTCTTGGAACTGCTGACACTTAAAATGTCTCTCTCTCTCTAGGTGATCCAGGGAATAGCCATTCGCAACTGGATATTTCAAACTATCGGATAAATCCCCTTTAGTGAATTTAGCAGGCAACAGTCAGTTAAACTTAGCAAAGTCTCTGCCACAGAAAAAATTATTGGGGGACTTTATGGACTTTATAGGCAATAGGTTGCCTATAAAGTCCATAAACTCCCCCAATATTTTTTTCTGTATCCAATTAGTCTGGACGTTGGCACCTTTTTCTATTATTATTTATGTTGGGGTATCCACTACGACCACTAAGTGTTTATTGATATCCCCTTTTAACTCCTGTTTCAAAGTCTCTGCCACAGACTAGGTTGTAGAACTTTTTAATAGTCTCTCACAGAACTTAGTTGTAACTGAAGGATGAAATTGGGAACTCTCTTACAGTACCAGTATCTTGCAGCCGGTCTGGAGATACCGTAAGAATGCGGATTCACTTGGTGTCCTTTCAGCTTAGCTTCCAGGCTCTTACCGAGCAGCCAGCCTCGTGCATGGCCCTCTTCTGAAGAGTCCTCCCCTGGTTGCGTTTTTCAGTTTCTGGGCCTCTCCAAACCTGAGATGACACTGGACCACCTCGGAAACCCTCCTTCCAGTTACTGTGCCTCGGGCTAGCCAGCCCCGAGACTCGGAAACGGTTGGATCTGCACCCCAGGCCATGAGGGCCTCTGGGGGCTGGTCAGGAGGACCAGGACCAGGGAGTCAGAACATACTTCTGGACCAGAACCCAGACCCATGGGATTTCAGCACCTTAAGTACCCTCTCCCGAAATACACAGCGAGACAACGCACCCACTGATTGGCTCCGAGAGAGAGATTGGTACCCAATGCGTCCAACCGGACTGCGTTCCAATGCCTGTAGGTGACACCTACACCTATGACCAGGCAGAACATAGTACAACCAAACTGATGTCGAAACCATAATTTACTGAAATTAACCCTAAAATCCAGCTATGGTCTTAGGAAAAACTAAATTGACAAAAACATAGCACATGCTCTTCAGGAGCCCTGCGCTACATAGTTGGTAAGGTTGAATAACCATTTAAGCCCCGGACCATTTGGCTGGCCAAAGACCAGACCACTTTTTGCGATTCGGCACTGTGTCGCTTTAACTGACAATTGCGCGGTCATGCGACGTGGCTCCCAAACAAAATTTGCATACTTTTTTTCCCACAAATAGAGCTTTCTTTTGGTGGTATTTGATCACCTCTGCGTTTTTTATTTTTTGCGCTATAAACAAAAAAAGAGCAACAATTTTGAAAAAAACGCATTATTTGTATATTTTTGCTATAATAAATATCCCAAAAATATATAAAAATATATTTAAAAAAACATGACTAGGGGAGTAGACCGATCGGTGTTCCTACTTAGTAGGAGCACGTGATCTGTCTCTACTCTCCTGACAGAACCAGGATTTGTGTGTTTACATACACAGATCCTAATTCTCACTCTGTCACGAGTGATCGCGGGTGCCCGGTAGTCATTGGGCCCACTGGGCATGTGCATCAGCTCCAAGGACACACTCCAGCGGTGTGCTTGTGCCTGCTAAAGCATCTTAAAAAGCCAAAATACAGCTACGACGACTCGCGCAGGGGAGCCAACCTGCAGCATTATAACTGTGGCGGCTGGTCCAGAAGCGGTTACACTCCCTGAAACCGAATAGTTTCCTCCCTATGCTAGAATCACCACTGAAGTATATGAATATCGCTATCATATCTTCTCTCAAGTGTCTTTTCTTCAAGGAGGATATGTTTTAATGCTTGTATTCATTCCTTATAAGTGAAAGTCTTCCAGTCCCCTTATTAGCCTTGTTGCTGGGCTCTCTCTGGGCTCTCTCTTGCTGGGCTCTCTCTAGTTCCAGCTCATCCTTCCTGAGGATTGGTGACCAGAACTGGATGGCATATTCAAAATGTGGCTGGACCAAAGTTTTGTACAGTGGTAGAACTATAGTTTTATCCTTGAATAAATACCCTATTTAATGCATTCTAATATTATATTGGCATTGCTTGCTGCAGTTTTGCATTGGATGCAATTTCTGAGCCTGTGATCTGCTAGGACCCCCAACTCTTTTTCCATTCTGGATTTCCCTTAAGGTTCTCCCCCTAGAAAATAACTTGCACTACTTAACATTTCTCAACATTGAACCTCATTTTCCATGTACTTGCCCATCCTATGATTTTATTTTAAGATTTCTATAACTGTCTGTGAAGTAATTGCCCTGCTTAGCTTTGTATTTTCAGCAAACATTGAGATTTATCTATGTATACCAACCTTTATATACTTTATGAATAGATTAAACATAATTGGTCCAAGGACAGAGCCTTGGGGTACCCCACTTACTACGTACACACTATTTATTGCTACCCTTTGGTTGCGCTCCTGTAACCAGTTTTCTATCTAGGTACATAACCTATGGTCTAAGCCAACAGCCTTCAGTTTGTGAATTAAGCATTTATGGGGAACTGTATTGAATCCAGATACACCACATCCACGGGCCTTTCCTTATCTAGATCGCATTCTTTTGGAATGTTACTAGACTGGTCTGGCAGAATGATCTTTCATAAATCCATGCTTATTAACCACTTCCCGACCAGTGCACGACGATGTACGTCGACAGAATGGCACGGGCAGGCATATTGGCGTACATGTACGTCCAATCTTCAATGCCGCCCTGCCATCGGGAGTGCGCCGGCGGCGGCGCGCTCCCGCGCTGGTCGGGACCCCTGTGAGTCTGGTCGCGGGACCCGCGGACTCGATCGCCGCGGGCATACCCGCGATCGTCTAACGGGGCGGCTGAATGGAGGAAATGCAGTGTAAACAGCATTTCTCCATTCTGCCTAGCAACTAGTGACGCTGATCTCTGCTCCATGTGATTGGAGCAGAGATCAGTGTTCACTAAGTGAAATCCCAACCCCCCACAGTTAGTAACACACCCCTAGGAACACTTAACCCCTACACTGCCACCCACTGGTTAACCCTTTCACTGCCAGTGTCATTTACACAGGAATCACTGCATTTATATAGCAGTGATTACTGTATAAATGACAATGGTCCCAAAAATGTGTCAAAAATGTCCGATGGGTCCCCCACAATGTCGCAGTCACAATAGAAATCGCTGATCGCCGCCATTACTAGTAAAAAAAATAATAAAAAATTATTAATAAAAATGCTATAAAACTATCCCTATTTTGTAAACGCTATAACTTTTGCGCAAACCAATCAATAATCGCTTATTGCGATTTTTTTTACCAAAAATATGTAGAAGAATACGTATCGGCCTAAACTGAGGGAAAAAAACATTTTTTTATATATTTTCGGGGGATATTTATTATAACAAAAAGAAAAAATAATGCGTTTTTTTCAAAATTGTCGCTCTATTTTTGTTTATAGCGCAAAAAATAAAAACCACAGGGGTGATCAAATACCACCAAAAGAAAGCTCTATTTGTGGGAAAAAAAGGACGTCAATTTTGTTTGGGAGCGATGTCGCACGACCGCGCAATTGTCAGTTAAAGTGACGCAGTGCCGAATCGCAAAAAGTGGTCTGGTCTTTGACCAGCAAAATGGTCCGGTCTGAAAGTGGTTAATACTAACGATACTGTTTTCATGTGCAGATTCTTGGATATTGTCCCTTTTCATCCCCTCCAATAGTTTACCCAGTATTGATTTTAGGCAGACTGGGCTGTAGTTTCCAGGAATATATCTTTCCCTTCTTTGAATCTTGGTACCACGTTGGCCTTACACCAGTCAGCTGGTACCTTTCCAGTTCTGAAGCTGTCCATATAAATTAGAAATACTAGTCTAATCAAATCAGATCTAAATAGCTATGTCTTTTAAATATCTTGGCATATGGGTTTCTTTAAAAATGTAGGAATATTTGAGTCATAATTTGATGCCATTATTCGATACATTTAAGGGGAAGAGTAAAATATGGACTAAATTACTTCTGTTGTTAGTGGGGTGTGAAATTTGAAAAAAATAAATTCTGGGACCCTCAGCTACTTTATGTCTTGCAGAATTTTTACTTACATGGATCCATCTTAAATGGTTTAAAAAAAATTGATTCTTTGTTTTGTATATTTCCATGGAAGGGTAAAAATCCTAGAATTAAACTTTTGACATTACAGCTTCCAAAAGATAGAGGGGGATTAACGGTGCTAGGTTGCATTTTATTGCCTCTCAACTTCAACAGATGGGAGGTTTGCTTCCATAGATTGGATTGATCCAATTCAATTGTTATTGTTGACTCGATTCTCTTATAGTCATTTAATAGCTCAATTGGAATCTGGGAATCTGGGTAATGTTACTCAAAAACCCACTTTAGTATTGATCAATAAAGTATGGTAGGAAATGAGATATATAATGCAATATGTAGGTATATCAGACTATACACCTTTATGGGAAAATATAAGGAGATAAATAAATTAGATGATTTGGGGTGTGGAGAGGACTAGGGGTTCAATGTATCCCACAACTATATTCTAATAATACTTTTAAAAAAATTCAAGAATTGCAAAGAAAATACTATCTACCCACAATACCTCAATATGTACAACTATGACTCGCTTTAGAGGCCCAATTTAAAATTAATAAGGTAAAGATACAAACCATGCAATTAATAGACCTTATTGCAATGACACAAACTAAGAAGGGTCTTATTTCTACTATATATGGTTATTTAATTGGGCAATCCCAGGGGAATGTCCCACTAGAAGGGGGTGGGAAAAGGATTTGGGAGATTTAAAGTGGAAGTAAACCCACTTTTTTAACTTTTACCTACAGGAAAGCCTATAATAAGGCTTACCTGTAGGTAAAAAAAATATCTCCTAAACCTGTACGGTTTAGGAGATATTCCCCTCGGTATGCGCCGCTGACTGCAGCGGCGCATGCGCACAAGGGGGTTCTCTCCGCGAAAATCCGGCAGCGCTCGTCCGGCTGGATTTAAATCTCCCGCGCGCATGCGCGGGAGTGACGATATCGCGGCTCCGGCCACTCACAGCGCCGGAGCCGCGATACCCGGAAGAGACGCCGAGGGAGCATGTCGGCTTCCTCGGCGTGGATCGGGCGAGATGTCGGGGCCTCGTTCTAAGGTAAGTATTTCATAATGAGCTAGTATGCGGTGCATACTAGCTCATTATGCCTTTTGCTTTGCAGGTTTAAAAAAAAAAAAAAAAAAAAATGCGGGTTTACTGCCGCTTTAACAGATGAACAATGGCAAAATATTTTGGAACAAGTACAGTCAGTATCGTTATCACCTCAGCAGTCCCTAACATAGTTATATATAATTCATATAGTATATAGGACCCCAGTTTATTGTTGTCAATGGGGTGGACAAGATACATCTGAATGCCCTCTGTGTCGTAGAACTTTTTGCTAATTTATTACACATGCTATGGAAATGTCCTATATTTTTTAGGTACTGGAAAAAAAAAGTGGACACTAATAAGCAAGTTTATCAAACACAGATGCAATTGGATCCTAGAATAAGTTTATTAGATTATTTAGAAAAAGCTTTATATATACCAGCAGTTAGGACAGCTATTAATAAGACACTTTTTATTGCAAGAAAGTTGATTGTTCAAAAATGGATATCTCCAAGTGTTCCAACATATGAGGACTTGCGCACACAAGTTAATGATACTTTACTAAAAGAATGGCAGGTGTTTCGGAATAAGGGCTTCATAAAAAAAAAATCATAAAATGTGGAATACGTGGTTGGGGCTGCCTTGTATGGTACCTCTTATTATAGCATCAGATGGGCGGGATTAGACCACCTGTCAGGATTTTATTGCTTTCTGTGCCCCCATTAACCTCTTCCCGCCCGCCCTATAGCCGAATAACGGCTATAGAGCAGGCACTTTCGTCCGGGAGGCCGTCCCTGGACACCCTGTTGTTTACTTCCGCAATGCACTCCGCCGCGGGCGCGCATCGGGGATGTTCTGTGTTTGCCGTGTCCCCCGGAGACAGGCAAACACAGATCATTGTAAATGGCCAATCACAGCGGCCGTTTACAGCACGATTGGCGTGTCCAATGTGAGATGATCTCATATGTAAACATATGAGATCATCTCTCAGTGCCGCTCTCCCTCCTCACACAGACAGCGTGTGAGAGGGGAGAGATGAACGGCTGTAGCAGCCATAAGTGTTAAAAAAAAAAAGTAAAAAAAAGTGCCATCCACCCCAGTGCCATCCTCCCCCAGTGCCATCCTCCCCCAGTGCCATCCTGCCCCAGTGCCATCCACCCCAGTGCTACCTGCCCCCAGTGCCACCTGTTAGTGCTATCTGTCCCCAGTGCCACCTGTTAGTGCTATCTGTCCCCAGTGCCACCTGTTGTCAGTGCCATTTGTCCCCAGTGCCATCTGTCATCAGTGCCACGTATAAGTGCTATCTGTCATCAGTGCCACGTGTCATCAGTGCCACATAGTGCCATCTGTCATCAGTGCCACATATTAGCGCCATCTGTCATCAGTGCCACGTATCAGTGTCATTTGTCATCAGTGCCACCTGTCAGTGTCACGTGCCATCTGTTGTCAGTGTCACGTGTCATCAATGCCACTTATCAGTGCCATCTGTCATCAGTGCCACACGTCATCGGTGCCAGTGTATTAGTGCCATCTGTCATTGGTGCCACATATTAGTGCCATCTGTCATCGGTGGCACGTATTAGTGCCATCTGTCATCAGTGCCACGTATTAGTGCCATCTGTCATCAGTGCCACGTATTAGTGCCACGTATCATCAGTGCCACGTATAAGTGCCACGTGTCATCAGTGCCACATATAAGTGCCATCTGTCATCAGTGCCACATATTAGTGCCATCTGTCATCAGTGCCATGTGTCATCAGTGCCACATATAAGTGTCATCATTGCCACGTATCAGTGCCATCTGTCATCAGTGCCACGTGTCATTGTCCTGGTGCTCCAGGGCCTTCAAAAGTGTAATAGGTAGTCAACAAGTTAGATGTGTAATTTATGCATCTAGAACACATGATGGCGCTCCCTGCATGTTGGGCCTCTCTATGTGGCCAGGCTGTGAAAAAGTCCCACACATGTGGTATTGTAATACTCAGGAGGAGTAGCTGCATTTTGGGGGTGTCATTTGTGGTATACACATGCCATGTGAGAGAAATAACCTATTACAATGACAATTTTGTGGGGGAAAAAAATGAAAAATCTTAATTTTGCAAAGAATTGTGGGAAAAAAATGACAACATCAAAAAGCTCACCATGCCTCTCACTAAATACCTTGGAATGTCTACTTTCCAAAAAGGGGTCATTTGGGGGGTATTTGTACTTTCCTGACTTGTTCGGGTCACAAGAAGCGAGATAGGACACCAGTACATCAGATGTGATCAATTTTGTGCGATTCACACCACAGCTTGTAGACTCTCTAACTTTTACAAAGACCAAATAATATCCACAAATTTGGGTTATTTTTTACCAAAGATATCTAGCAGTATAAATTGTGGCCAACATTTATGAAGAAAAATTTATAATTTGCATAATTCTGTCACAGAAACAAAGAAATATGCGTTTTTTTCAAAATTTTCGCTCTTTTTTAATTTATAGCGCAAAAAATAAAAACCCCAGAGGTGATCAAATACCACCAAAAGAAAGCTCTATTTGTGGGAAAAAAAGGACAAAAAATTAATTTGGGTACAGTGTTGCATGACTGAGTAATTGTCATTCAAATTGTGAGAGCACCGAAAGCTGAAAATTGGTCTGGGCAGGAAGGGTGTTTAAGTGCCCAGTAAGCAAGTGGTTAAGGAGATTCATCCTCTCTATTTGTCTTGTTCACCATTATCAGTGAAAGTAAAAGAAAATTTTGGGTTGTCCCCAGGAAAGAAATAGTGGAATAATCTTCCAGTGGGGACACTAGTTCTGGTGACCTGGAGGTCCCCAAGGAATTCCCTTAATTTGCCAGAAGTTCCTCTCACTTCTGGTTTGGCTATGAGACAGGAAGTGGAGGGAAATCTCCACAATGGAACATAAATGGTAAAAATAAACTTAGATGGAGTATAAGCTTCCCTTGCGCTATCCAAAATAAAATAAAAAGCCTATAGTTCTACTTTAAGGCTTCCCCTAGGTATCTTATTTAAAGAAATTGTATATTTTTAATGTTGTTCTTCAACCACTTAAGCCCTGGACCAATTTTCAGCCAAAAGACCAAGCCCCGTTTTGCGTTTCGGCACTGCGTCGCTTTAACTGACAATTGCGTGGTTGTGCAACGTGGCTCCCAAACAAAATTGGCATTCTTTTTTCCCCATAAATAGAGCTTTCTTTTGGTGGTATTTGATCATCACCTCTGCGTTTTTTTTTTTTTGCGATATAAACAAAAATAGAGGGACAATTTTGAAAAAAATGCAATAATTTTTACTTTTTGCTATAATAAATATCCCCCAAAAATATATAAAAAAAAACATATTTTTTCCTCAGTTTAGGCCGATACATATTCTTCTACATATTTTTGTTTAAAAAAATCACAATTAGTGATTATTGATTGGTTTGCGCAAAAGTTATAGCTTTTATAAAATAGGGGATATTTTTTTTTTTTTTCCATAAAATATTTATTTATTTTCAAAGAAAGAGGTATAACAGGTAAGACTTGATGTACAGGGGATAGTTTTATAGCATTTTTATTAATATTTTTTTTTTACTAGCAATGGCGGCGATTAGCGATTTTTATTGTGACTGTGACATTATGGCAGACACATTGGACATTTTTGACACATTTTTGGGACCATTGTCATTTATACTGCAATCAGTGCTATTTAAATGCACTGATTCCTATGTAAATGACACTGGCAGTGAAGGAGTTAACCACTAGGTGGCGAGGAGGGGTTATGTGTGAAGTTATGTGTTTTTTTTGTAGGGTGGCGTGGCCTATCATGTGACATCACTGATCGCCTTTCCCTATAAAAGGGAACAGACGATCGGTGACAGCCACAGTAGGAAGCACGGGGAGAGGTTTGTTTACACAGACCTCTCCTCATTCTTCAGCTCTGTAACCCGATCGTGGGACACCAGCGGCGATAGGGTCCGCTGGTACCGTGGCCATGGATACGGAGCTCAGGACCGAGTCGCGAGCGCGCTGGCGGCGACACGCTCACGACCCACGGCTGGGTACTTAAAGAGCCCCATACAGGTATGTGATTGTACCCAGCCATGCCATTCTGCCGACGTATATGTGCAGGAGGCGGTCCTTAAGTGGTTAAGCCTTATTAGGTTGGCCTCTAAACCTTATGGTATTTTTTTTTGCATTGGTAGCCCCATGTTAGTGCCAAACTGTCAATTCACCATTTGGCCCGAAAGCTTTACATTGGCCTTGCAAAGAGCCAGGCAAAATAAGATTCAGCTTCCATAGACCAGTAGGTTTTATGTTTGAAGATGATTTTTTCAGTGTTCAGCAAATTTCCAGCAAACCAGACTTTGGTTTGTTTGCTCATCACTAGTCAGCAAGTGTGAAGCTAGCGCTGGGCTACCTTATTGGCGAGCCAGACATGCACTGTATGGAAGAATCCTGTATTAAATATTTGTTCATAAAATAAACATTGTAAACAAATAGTACAGTCCTAAGATATGCAAAGGAACATTTACTAAAAGTATTTTAACCACTTGGGATCCGCGCTATTGCCGAATGACGGCATTAGCGCGGACCTAGATTTCCGGGACTACGTCTATTGACGTCGTCCCGGTTACGAGCGGCCTGCGCGCCCCCTGAGGGGCGCGCGCGCCGCGCTCTGTGATCGGCGAGTCCGTGAGACTCGCCTGATCACCGATCCGTGTAAGGGGTCGATCCCGACCCCTTATCACGTGATCAGCTTTCAGCCAATGACAGCTGATCATGTGATAGAACGGAGCCGGTAATCGGCTATTATTCCTCCTCGCGCTGACAGCGCGAGGAGAAAAAAAAAGCCGATCACCGGCGGCCGTGATCGGGACATCAGTCCCGATCACGGCCAGCAATGCAAGGCACCACATGCCACCTGCCAGTGCCCACCTGCCTCCCGCAGTGCCATCCTGAAGTAGAACTAAAAGTAAAAGTAAGTGCCCCCCGTCTGTGCCCACAGTGCCACCCACAGTGCCACCCACAGTGCCACCCACAGTGCCACCCACAGTGCCACCCAATCTGCCTCAAAGGTGCTGCACCCCAGTGCCGCCCATCAGTGCCCAGCAGTGCCGCCCATCAGTGCCCAGCAGTGCCGCCCATCAGTGCCCAGCAGTGCCACCTATCAGAGCCACCTATCAGTGCCACCTATCAGTGCCCATCAGTCCCATCTATCTGTGGTACCTATCAGTGCCCATCCGTGCCACCCATCCGTGCCACTTATCCGTGCCACCCATCCGTGCCATCTTATCTGTGCCCATCTTTGCCCATCAGTGCCGCCTTATCTGTGCCCATCGGTGCCGCCTTATCTGTGCCTATTAGTGCCGCCTTAACTATGCCTATCAGTGCCCACCAGTGCAGCCTATCAGTGCCCACCAATGCAGCCTATCAGTGCCCACCAATGCAGCCCATCAGTGCCCACCAATGCAGCCTATCAGTGCCGCCTTATCAGCGCACTTCAATGAAGGAGAAAAATGACCCGTTTGCAAAATTTTATAACAAACTATTAAAACATGATTTTTTTTTGCATCTTTTTTTGTTTGTTTAGCAAAAAATAAAACTCCGAGCTGTAACTAAATACCACCAAAAGAAAGCTCTATTTGTGGGAAAAAAATGATAAAAATTTAATTTGGGTACGGTGTTGTATGCCCGCGCAATTGTCATTCAAAGTGCATCAGCGCTGAAAGCTGAAAATTGGTCTGGGACTGAGGGGGGTTTAAGTGCCCAGTAAGCAAGTGGTTAATCAATAACTGTTTGAAATAAATACCAAAGCTATTCCTTGTGTGTAGAAAACAGGAAAAATACCTTTAGATGTTGTTTATTTAGATTGATGAAATTGTCTATGTTTCTCACAAAGTCACAGATATCTATTAGTGTGGAAGATTGGGAAGACACAAAAGAAACCAAGGAATCGGCAACTAATCGCAACAATCATCGGAATTCCACATCCAGCGACCAGTCAGATCATCCCTTACTACGAAGGAAAAGTATGCAATGGGCCAGAAGACTAAGCAGAAAAGTTCCCAGACATTCTAACAAAATAGCAGAGAGGATAAGTCAACAAAGGATGACTTTGTGCAGAAGATCAGAAAGGCAAGAACTAGCAGAACTTGTTAAGAACAGAATGAAGCATTTGGGTCTTCCTACAGCAGGTTACGGTAGGTACACTTTAAAAAAAAACAACAACTAGTATATGTGCTTATAATCATGCATTCATGTAAAGGATGAGGTTTGGGATCATTACAACCATAAGCCGCGTACACACGGGTGGACTGTATGGCCAACTTAGTCCGTCAGACAATCCGACGGACAGTCCGTCCTACTTTCGAATGAACGGACTTGACCACACACGGATGCACAAACAGTCCGTCGAAAGTTTGCGCGATGACGTGTACAGCACGTACGACGGGACTAGAAATAGGAAGTCCAATACACAGCAATGCAACCTTTCGCCGTGTAAATCCTTTCTGAGCATGCGCCATACTTAGTCCGTCGAACTAGGCTACTCACGAGCGGATTGTCCGCTGAAACCAAAGTCTGACGGACAATATTACGGAAATTCCGAAATACTTAGTCCGCCAGACTGCACGCTGAAAAAGTCCGCTGAAGCCCACACACGAGCGGACTGTCCGCTGAAATGTGTTTCGACGGACTAAGTTGGCCAGACAGTCCGCCCGTGTGTACGCGGCTATAGACTTGAGATAAATTCTGTGGGTTTAAGAATTGCAGTTCTGGTGAATTTTTGTGTGATATGCTTGAGAGAGTTTTTTTCTAAGTATAATGCACTGCATTGCCTTTGAACTATGACCAACAGGCTTACAATTGCCCATTAGGGAGCTTTTAGATAAGCCTGCACCTCACTAGAAAAGGGGATGTACAGAGCAACTACTTTATAAAACATTTCTGTGTGAATGTATCAATCATTTTCACAGTTGTCTAAAATATTTGTTCAAAAAATGTATTTACTATGATTACCAGCTTCATCAATTGCCATAATGTGGTATTTTCTTGAAGTGCCTCATACATGAAAATACATATTATTGCCATTAGCCACTTGATGGCAATGACAACCCTGATATAAAGCATTTCACAGTGAAAAATTGTGCTGGCTGAACAAATGATTGACACATTTACAGTGTAATTTTTTTTAGTGTAAGTGTCTTGTAAACTTTTATAGGGAAAGCTGACAAACTGAACAGTGAGAGATAAGGATCTAGTGTTGCCAACCTTCCAGATTGAAATTTACACTAACACCCAAAATTTACTGGCACAACTTTCAAACTTACAGTTTTAAGTGCAAATTCTAGTATTTAGGACACAAATGAGTACAATAAGGGCCGGTGCTGGCTCTAGGTGAACTAGGCAGCCACCTAGAGTGCACTGCTGTCTAGGGGGTGCAGCCATGGCTACTGACTTCCTTTTCTAGCCTGGCTGGGGAAGAAGAGGGGCTGAAAACCACCACCCTACACAGGATTGGGCATTGAAATACTCTCTGCTGGCCAATTTAGACAAAGCAGCAGTCATGGATGACATCCTTCATGGGGGCTGCGGAGGAGGTCAGCAGCAGCTCAGCCTGTGAGAAGGACGACACCGAGTGGGCTCCCGGGAGTCGGAGGACAACTGGGGGGCGGACGAGGCGGGCACCATGGGGGAGAAGTTACTTGACTTCAGGAGCATGCTGGAGGGCTGCTACCGGCTGCACAGCACTGACCACTGGCTGTCCGAGCAAGCCCAGAAGCTGGAGCTCATGCTGGAGCAAAAGCCGGTGCTGCTCCCCCGGTGAGTTCCATCTGACACTCAGTAACTTCATATTGTACATGAGTGGGTTAGGAACAGGTGGCATGAGGGTGGGAGGTGCCAGGTGGTCCCTTCAGTACACTCCAGTCCAAACAGCACTAACAGTCCCACTGCCGCCTTGCTTTGCTTCCATCCTGTAGACCCGCAAAGGAGGCTCCCTTGCACCTGATGTCATTCGACATGCTCAGGCACCACCTCTACCAGACTCACTCCCTGCTGGCTCTGCCCAAACACACTGAAGCAGGCATTTCTGGAGCATCACATCCATGTTTTTTTAATGGCAACCTTTACCTGTCACTGACATTTACTATCAGGAGAAAAGTGCATGTTTTTTACTGGCTGCAAAAAAAAATAAAAAATACTGATGGTCAGTAACACTGTAAGGATCAGTTAGGAAACTGGACTTTTATTCTGATACTACCTGTTTGTGCATTCAACCCCTTTGCTGTTTGTTCTTTTTTTATCATTGGGGAATTATTTGCCTTTATTTTCATTTTTTTTTATTGATTTATAATCACTTTTAGCAGCTCCCCTGTCCATAGAAAATTATTTTCTTTCCTTGTCTTTCCTTTACTATGTAAACAAGGCACACCGCTGATCTGTCAGTGAGGATAAGAGAGATCTTCTGTTTCAGCTAATCTGAAACATGATCTCTGTCTTCCTCCAGTGTAACACTTCCCCCACAGTTAGAAAGCACCTCCCTAGGACACACTTAACCCCTTGATTGCCCCCAGAGTTAACCCCTTCCATGCCAGTGTCATTCATACCGGGATCAGTGCATTTTTTTAGCACTGATCATTGTATTGGTGTTACTGGTCCCCAAAAAGTGTCACTTAGGGTCAGGTTTGTCTGCCACAATGTCAAAGTCCAACTAAAAATCACGGATCACCACCATTAATACTAAAAATAAAAATTCCATAAATCTAACCCATAGTTGTAGATGTGATCATTTTTGTGAAAACCAATCAATAAACACTTATTGGGATTTTTTTTTTTACCAAAAATATGTAGCAAAATATATATTAGCCTAAACTGATGAAGAATTTTTTACAGGGAATGTTTTATAGCAGAAAGTAAAGAATAGGGTTTTGTATTCAAGATCGCTGCTCCTTTTTTATTTCTAGTGCAAAAAATAAACCCCCCAGAGGTGATCAATTACCACAAAGAGAAAGCTCTATTTGTGTGAAAAAAAAGGACTTCAATTTTATTTGAGTACAGCGTCGCATGACCACACAGTTATTAGTTAAAGCAGTGCAGTGCCGTATCACAAAAAATGGCCTGGTCAGGAAGGGGGTAAAGCCTTCCGGGCTGAAGTAGTTAAAGGAAAATAAAACCGAGTGCAAGTGTGTGCCTAAACTACCTCACATTTTATGACTCTATCCCCATAAAAACTTAAAGTCAGACACTGTTTAGATGTATTATCCCCAATTAAACCTGTTTGTTGTCGGCCAATTCTTGCAGCAAAACCCCTACCTGTATTCTTTGTCCCCAATAAATTTGAAACTTTCTTTGTTCATTTAAACTTTCCTGTTGCTGGCCAATTTTACATTCCTGTGCCACTCGTGGTTACCTAATTCTTGTAGTAAAACACCTGACTATGCTCATTGTCTCTTTACATTAGGCCAATCCTACCTCATAAAAAATTTCCTGCCTCTGGCCATTTTTACACTGCTTTGTCATCTGTGGTCTCATACCCTTTAATGGGATTTTGGCAGAAATTGGCCAGCAACAGGATAGTTGGGCTTATGCATTGTAAAGTGTGGTGGATGGATTACGTTGATGCTGCTTGTTAGACACTTATGAATGCCTAAATTATCATTGTATAAGATAAGATTAAAACAGCAAAAATATGAATGCAATCTACTCACTGGGGGGAGAATCTCTGGGGGAATCTAGGATGGAAAAGGACCTGGGGGTCCTAGTAGATGATAGGTTCAGCAATGGCATGCAATGCCAAGCTGCTGCTAACAAAGCAAACAGAATATTGGCATGCATTAAAAGGGGGATCAACTCCATAGATATAAGGATAACTCTCCCACTCTACAAGACTCTGGTCGCATCTAGAGTATGCTGTCCAGTTCTGGGCACCAGTCCTCAGGAAGGATGTGCTGGAAATGGAGTGAGTACAAAGAAGGGCAATAACGCTATTAAAGGGTCTGGAGGATGTTATGAGTAAAGGTTGCGAGCACTGAACTTATTCTCTCTGGAGAAGAGATGCTTGAGAGGTGATACGATTTCAATTTATGAATTCCGTACTGGTGACCCCACAATAGGGATAAAACATTTTTACAGAAAGGAGTTTAACAAGACTCTTGGCCAACCTTAAACTACGTAGAGGGTTCTTTGCTGTAAGAGCAGCAAGGATGTGGAATTCCCTTCCACAGGCAGTGGTCTCAGCGGGGAGCATCGATAGTTTCAAAAACCTATTAGATAAGCACCTGAACGACTACAACATAAAGGGATATACAAAGTAATACTGACATAATCACACACATAGGTTGGACTTGATGGACTTGTGTCTTTTTCCAACTTTACCTACTATGTAAAGAGTGATATACACACTAAATAAATGACACGCAAACAGAGAGCACTAGATGTCATTTTATTGTTGTTTATTAGGGATGAGCCAAACACCCCCCGGTTCGGTTCGCACCAGAACTTTCGAACGGACCCCAAATTCGTACGAACTTTAGAACCCCATTGAAGTCTATGGGACTCGAACGTTCGAAATGAAAAGGGCTAATTTTAACGGCTAATATGCAAGATACTGTCCTAAAAAGGGTTTAGGGACCTGGCTCCTGCCCCAGGGGACATGGGTCAATGCCTAAAATATTTTTAAAAATGGCCGTTTTGGTGGGAGCACTGATTTTAATGACGATTAAAGTGAAAAAAAAAGTGAAATATTCCTTTAAATATGGTGCCTGGGGGGTGTCTGTAGTATGCCTCTGAAGTGCCACGTGTTTCTCGTGTTTAGAACAGTCCCTGCACAAACATTAAACAGAAATACATTAAACGGAAATAACATCATTGAAAACTGCTTGCGGTTTTAATGTTATATCTGGTTCCTGCAATATGGTTGAAAATCATTGAGAAAAATGGCATGGGTAGCCCTCCCTGCCCATTTCCAGCCCCTTTGGGTCTTGTACGCATATTAAGGGGAACCCCGTACCCATATTAAAAAAAGGAAATGTGTGTGGCCCCCAGGCCCTATATACTCAGAACAGCAGTATACAGGCGGTGCAAACAAGATAGGGACTGTGTAGGTATGTTGTGTTAAGTTGAATCTGTTTGTAATTTTCAACTGGTACATTTTTAAAGTGTAGCTCCAGTCAAAAAAAATATTTTTAAGCTTTTTGGAAAACATAGGGAAGGGTTATCACCCCTGTATAATTTGTTTTGTCGTCCATCTTTTTTCATCTCACTTGCTGTTGTCTCCTTCCATTTGCAAGTAGGAGATGTTTGTAAGTTGGATGTTTGAAAGTAGGGGCCTGCCCTATATGCTCTGCAGAAATGGGGGAACAAGGTGTTGGTTTTGCCACAACATTGTAAGCCCTGAAAGTGACTCTTGGTGGGTGCTGGAGCGCCCTGCTGTGAACGATTATATCAAGAATTGTAATTACATTCCATTGTTGAACAGTGGTAAAAAATTGACCTTTGGTGGTTGTGGTGCTGGTGCCACAACACTATTAGTCCTCACAGTTACTCTGGGTGGGCACAGGAACGGGCCCTCCTATGAAATATTATATCAAGAATTGTAATTACATGTCCCTGTTAAACAGGGGCAGAAAAAATGGGCCTTAGGCACTGGTGCTGGTGCCACGACACTGCAACCTCTCCCATATACTCTAGTTTTATTGCAAGAATTAGCCCTGCTGCAAAGCATTGCATCAAAAACTGTAATTAAACGCCCCTGTTAAACAGGGGCAGAAAAATTGGGCTTTAGGCACTGGTGCTGGTGCCACCACACTGCAACCTCTCCCATATACTCTAGTTTTATTGCAGGAATTAGCCCTGCTGCAAAGCATTGCATCAAAAATTTTAATTAAACGCCCCTGTTAAACAGGGGCAGAAAAATTGGGATTTAGGCACTGGTGCTGGTGCCACCACACTGCAACCTCTCCCATATACTCTAGTTTTAGTGCAGGAATTAGCCCCGCTGCAAAGCATTGCATCAAAAATTGTAATTAAACACCCCTGTTAAACAGGGGCAGAAAAGTTGGGCTGATGGCGTCACCCAGAACCAGAAATGTTCTTCCAACATATCAGCGGAGGAGGAAGAGGATAGACAATCAACATAGCAGGACAGTCACTCAGCATCAGCATAGGCAGTCTTGAAGGGATGTGATATTTCAAAAAAAATTATTCGGTTACATCAGCTTCAGGTGCTTGGTAGCTGTGGGTGATCCAAGACTGATTCATCTTGATGCAGGTCAGTCGATCAACTGATTCGGTGGACAGGCGCACCCTGTGATCGGTAACAAAGCCACCAGCAGCACTGAAGGTGCGTTCCGAAAGAACGCTGGATGCAGGACAGGCTAGTAGCTCAATTGCATACTGTGCAAGCTCTGGCCAGTGATCCATCCTCAAGACCCAGTAAGCCAGAGGATTTTCGGTGGGAAAGGTGTCCAAGTCTGACCTTGCCCCTAGGTATTCCTGCACCATGTAAATCAGACGCTGGCGATGGTTGCTGGAACCGATCATACCTTGGGGCTGCGGACTAAAAAATTGTCTGAAAGCATCAGTCAGACGGCCACCTTCTCCACTGCTCCTTCTGACCGATGCCTCAGCAACACGTTGTCCAGGACCAGGAGTTTGTAACCTCCCAGTCTCTGGGAACGCGTTGCACAGACCTTTCTGCAAGGCTTCCCAGAGATGTCTCATCCTCTGCTCCCTCTGCGATGGCAAGATAAGGTCGGCAACCCTACCCTTGTACCGTGGATCAAGGAGAGTGGCCAGCCAGTAATGGTCCCTCTCCTTGATCCGAAGAATACGAGGATCCTTCCGCAGGCTTTGCAGGATCAGGGAGGCCATGCAGCGTAGGTTAGCTGAGGCATTCGGTCCGGAGTCCTCTGGGTCACTAAGGACAACATGATCCGCAGCTACCTCCTCCCAGCCACGTACAAGTCCACGTGTTTCTTGGGACTGTAAATCATCCCTACAAGACTGCTGCTGCTGCTGATGCTGAGTGCCAGCCTCCACCTCCATGCTGACACAATCATCCTCCTCCTCCTCTTCCTCCTCCTCTTCCTGTGTAATGGGTGGCACAGCAGGAACACTGTCTGGATAAAGGGGGCCTTGAGAGTCCTCCTCTTCCTGCCTCTGTTCTGCCTCAAGTGCCCTGTCCATTATTCCACGCAGCGTATGCTCCAAGAGGTGGACAAGAGGTACAGTGTCACTGATGCATGCACTGTCACTGCTCACCATCCTTGTGGCCTCCTCAAAAGGTGACAGGACAGTGCATGCATCCCTGATCATGCCCCACTGGCGTGGTGAGAAAAAACCGAGCTCCCCTGACCCTGTCCTGGTGCTGTAGTCGCACAGGTACTCATTGATGGCCCTCTGCTGCGTGTGCAGCCGCTGCAGCATGGCCAACGTTGAGTTCCACCTGGTGGGCATGTCACATATAAGGCGGTTCTTGGGCAGGTTCAACTCCTTTTGGAGCTCAGCCAGCCGAGCACAGGCATTAAATGATCGGCGGAAATGCACACAGACTTTCCTGGCCTGCTTCAGGACATCCTGTAAGCCGGGGGAACCTGCCCAAGAACCGCTGCACCACCAGGTTAAGGACGTGAGCTACACAGGGCACATGGGTCAGTTGTCCCTGTCGGAGGGCGGAGAGGAGGTTGGTGCCATTGTCACAAACCACCATTCCTGGCTTAAGCTGGCGTGGCGTCAACCACCTCTCGGCCTGCCCCTGCAGAGCTGACAAAACATCCGCCCCAGTGTGGCTCCTGTCCCCCAAACAAATCAGCGCAAGCACGGCATGGCATCGTTTTGCCTGCGTACTTGCGTAGCCCCTGGAACGCCTACGGAGCACCGCTGGTTCTGAGGACAGAGCACTGGAAGAGGCCATGGAGGGAGAAGAGGAGGGGGTGGAGGAGAGAGGTGTGTCACAACCAATAGTAGCATTTTGGAGGCGTGGTGGCGGAACAACCTCCAACACTACTGCACCTTGTCCTGCATCCTTCCCAGCTGCCAGAAGAGTGACCCAATGGGCCGTGAAAGACAGGTAACGTCCCTGTCCATGCCTGGTGGACCATGAGTCAGCGTTAATATGCACCTTACCGCTGACCGCCCTGTCCAGCGAGGCAAGGACATTGCCTTCCACATGCCGGTAGAGAGCTGGAATCGCCTTCCGTGAGAAAAAGTGGCGTTTGGGGACCTGCCACTGAGGAACCGCACATTGTACAAACTCACGGAAGGGGGCCGAGTCTACCCACTGAAAAGGCAGCAGTTGAAGTGCTAGCAATTTAGTCAAGCTAGCATTCAACCACTGGGCATGTGGATGGCTGGGAGTGAACTTCTTTCGCCGGTCCAGCAGCTGGGGCAGGGACATTTGCCTGCTATAATCGGACGTGGGTGTACTGCTAGCAGAGTGCCCGGAAGCACTTGGCTGTGACACACCTAATTCTACACCTTCATTCCTCTCAGAGCAGGTTTCAGAGAGGACTGAAGGTCTAGTGGGGTTGGAGATGCCAGCTGTTGAGGAGTAAGGAGAGGTCCGCTTTGTTCTTTGGTGTGGGTCTTTGAGGTACGCTTGCCAATGAGCAGCATGGCAGGTCAACATATGTCTGGTCAAGCATGTGGTGCCCAAGCGGCTGATGTTTTGGCCACGCGAGATACGCTTGAGACATATGTTGCAAATAGCAGCGGTGCGATCTGATGCACTCGTCTCAAAAAATGCCCACACCAAAGAACTTTTAGAATAACGCGCAGAGGCAGCGCCATGCACAGGCGGAGCTCTGCGGTGTGATTCAGTCGGTGTGCTGCCCCTAAGCTGACCCCGGAGGGCATCCTGCCTCGTTGGACATGTGCCTCCTCCTCCTCCTCCTCCTCTCTCCTACCAGGCACCTACGTGGAGTCAGTGCCCTCATCATCCCCTCCCTCTTCATCGCTGTAGCAAACCTGGCAGTATGCTGCAGCTTGTGGAACATGACTGCCAGATTGCTGTCCTTCTTGAGCATCCCCTCTCTCTGCGCTCACGCTACTGCCTTCCTCTAGCTGAGTGTCATCATCAGAGCCTACAAAACACTGGGCATCCTCTTGGAGCATGTACCCAACACTGTGCTCAAAGAGTTCAGGAGACTCCTCAGGAGGACGTGGTGGGTCTAGGGAAGGAGTCACTGATGATGACATTGAGAGGAGGGAAGACGATGCGTTGGCAGCTGCTTTGCTAGAACCCTGAGACTGGGTGAGAGAGGATGAGGAGGATGAAGAGGGCTTGGCCATCCACTCTACCAAGTCGTTGGCATGTTGCGGTTCAACATGTCCAGCTGCCAAAACGAAGGACAAGCGTGTCCCATGGCCACGTGCTGAAGACAATGCACCGCGCCCACGACCAGTACTGTTGTCTCTAGACACAGAGCCTGCTTGCCCTCTTTTATCGGCTCGCGCCTGTCTGCCTCTCCTTGCTGGCCTTCCAGACATGGTAATGGCCTGAAGGGAGTTGGGTAAAACAGCAGTTGGGTAGTGTATATTGTGCTGGAGGCACACAACACCCACTAACTCCTGCAGATGCCTTTATTATAGAACACCAGAGATAAAGGGGTATACTGTAATGGAGTCACACAACACCCACTAAGCCCTGCAGATGGCTCTATTAGAGAACAGCAATAAACGGTAGATACAGGTGTATATTGTGCTGGAGTCACACAACACCCACTAACTCCTGCAGATGCCTTTATTATAGAACACCAGAGATAAAGGGGTATACTGTAATTGAGTCACACAACACCCACTAAGCCCTGCAGATGGCTCTATTAGAGAACAGCAATAAAGGGTAGATACAGGTGTATATTGTGCTGGAGGCACAAAAAACCTACTAACTCCTGCAGATGCCTTTATTATAGAACACCAGAGATAAAGGGGTATATACAGATGTATACTGTGCTGTGCTGGATACACACACAACTTTCAATAACTCCTGCAGATGGCAAGTGGGCTCAAATAGAGAAGAGCTATGTAGGTGGATATAGCGGTGTGTACTGGGTACAGAGCACGCAGACAGCACGCACAAGCTCCTAACACTACTGACTGCAAGCTCTATTATAAAAGATAGATCACTAGCTATATAGGTGAGGTGAATATAGCGGTGTATACTGCGGTCAGGGCAAGCAGACAACAACCACTACAGAAGAGCAAGATCGAAAATCGGCCGATAACGATCGGTGTGTACTGTGTTGAAGGTACACAGAACACCCACTAACTGCTTCAGACGCCAACACACTACACTAGGCCGCCGCGCTGGCGGCCTTATATAGTGTGGGGCGTTTACTACACAGCCTGAGCTATGATTGGCCACAGGCATCCTGCCTGTGGCCAATCATGGCTCTCCTCGCTGCTGGCGCTGTGATTGGCCAAGCATGCGGGGTCACAGTGCATGCTTGGCCAATCATGAGCCAGCAATGCACTGTGATGATGCAGTGCATTGTGGGCCGTGAGCGCCACACGAATTTGGCGCGAACGGCCCATAACGTTCGGAATTCGTCGAACGGGCAAACAGCCGATGTTCGAGTCGAACGTATGTTCGACTCAAACACGAAGCTCATCCCTATTGTTTATACATGAAGCTAATTCCCTTTATTGGACACATTGTAGTAAGGAGGAGAAGGTGTTACACCAGTGGTTGATCAGCATTTAATTAATCCCCTTGGCTTAGGCTTGGATATGATAGGGAAAGCACACAGCTATATCCTTATGCGTGAAGGTGTGGGATTCTTAACGATGATGCTGTTTATGGAAGAAACGTTTTTTTCACTTTTGGTACAGTAAAAGAGTTAAAAATAATTACTGATCACACTGATGTCTCCAAAGGATATGGTTTTGTCTCCTCTTATGATGACATTAACATTCAGAAGATTTTAGATACTCAGGTCAGCTTTCATGGCAAGAGACTAAAACTTGGACCAGCTATAAGAAAGCAAAGTACATGTGCACACATTCAACCAAAAACTGGGGAGCTTAGCACCCAAGCACCACAATATCAGAGCATGTGGAGCACCCCTGTCACTGATGGATATGTTCAGCCTACTCCCATGTTTAATCCTATGGCCTCTTATATTCAGTCTTGTCCTTACCCAAACTCACCAGTCATGTTGCAGCAAATACCCTTGGCATACCAGCAACAAGGATGTTTGCAGGTGGCTCCACAGTGGGTTGGTGGAGATTAGGGATGGCCGAAGGCCGGCGGTCGTTTCGCGGCGAATTTCAGCTGTTCGCGGTCCGCCCGATCGGCGGACTATTTCCGCTGTTCGCCCGGCGGACTTCCGTGTTTACTGTGTAAAAGAACTTTGACCTATGATGACACATCCATCATGGGGTACAGGACAGCCAATTGAGACATTACAGCACATGGACACTTGGACATTCCCCCTAACTTATAAATAGACCCGATATGGCGGCCATTTTACATTCTTTCGTATGTCACTATAGGGAGAGGTTGCTGTGTGGAGCAGGGAGAGACTGCAGTGACCCAAATCGCTAGCTATTAGGTCCACAAAAGTTCTTTTAAGGACTGGTATGGTATAGGTGTTAGGTGTAGTTCAGGATATAGGTTTGAGGCACTGCTGTGCTAGTGATTGTTGCAGCAGCGGGACAGGACGCTGAGGGACAGGACGCTGAGGGACAGGACGCTGTGTGCAGCAGGGACAGTCAGTTTAATCATTAGCTGTTACTATTAGGTCCATAAAAGTCCTTTTCAGGACTGGTATGGTAAAGTAGTACAGGATATAGTTTTGAGTGCTATTCAAGTTATTGTTCCAGCAGCCTGTGTTTTGTCAGTTTAAATAGGGACAGGCAGGAAGCTGTGTGGCAGTGAGGGACAGTCATTTTAATCAGTGGCTATTACTATTAGGTCCACAAAGGTTCCTTTCAGGACTGGTATGGTAATAGGCTTGTACACGTATAATATTCTTTCTTCCAAATATAGAAAGAATATTATACTTGACTGCTGCCTTTCTGCTGCAGTAGTCCTTTATGAGTATAGGGACTGAGGTACAGTCTGCTAATCACAACCTACTAGTTCCACAAAGGTCCTTCTAAGGACTGGTAAGGTATAGTGTACTACAGTACATAGGGTTGAGTGAGGTACAGTCTGCTATTCCTTAAGGACTGGTATAGGTCCACAATATATAGGGTTGAGGTGCACTACTGCTGACTGCTGCCCTATACTGCAGCAGTCCTTTATCAGTATAGGGACTGAGGTACAGTCTGCTAATCATTCACAACCTACTAGTTCCACAAAGGTCCTGATAAGGACTGGTAAGGTATAGTGTACTACAGTACACAGGGTTGAGTGAGGTACAGTCTGCTACTCCTTAAGGACTGGTATAGGTACACAATATATAGGGTTGAGGTGCACTACTGCTGACTGCTGCCCTATACTGCAGCAGTCCTTTTTCAGTATAGGGACTGAGGTACAGTCTGCTAATCACAACCTACTAGTTCCACAAAGGTCCTGATAAGGACTGGTAAGGTATAGAGTACGACAGTACACAGGGTTGAGTGAGGTACAGTCTGCTATTCCTTAAGGACTGGTATAGGTCCACAATATATAGGGTTGAGGTGCACTACTGCTGACTGCTGCCCTATACTGCAGTAGGCCTTTATCAGTATAGGGACTGAGGTACAGTCTGCTAATCATTCACAACCTACTAGTTCCACAAAGGTCCTTATAAGGACTGGTAAGGTATAGTGTACTACAGTACATAGGGTTGAATGAGGTACAGTCTGCTATTCCTTAAGGACTGGTATAGTTACACAATATATAGGGTTGAGGTGCACTACTGCTGACTGCTGCCCTATACTGCAGCAGTCCTTTATCAGTATAGGGACTGAGGTACAGTCTACTAATCATTAACAACCTACTAGTTCCACAAAGGTCCTTATAAGGACTGGTAAGGTATAGTGTACTACAGTACATAGGGTTGAGTGAGGTACAGTCTGCTATTCCTTAAGGACTGGTATAGGTACACAATATATAGGGTTGAGGTGCACTACTGCTGACTGCTGCCCTATACTGCAGCAGTCCTTTATCAGTATAGGGACTGAGGTACAGTCTGCTAATCATTAACAACCTACTAGTTACACAAATGTCCTTATAAGGACTGGTAAGGTATAGTGTACTACAGTACATAGGGTTGAGTGAGGTACAGTCTGCTATTCCTTAAGGACTTGTATAGGTACACAATATATAGGGTTGAGGTGCACTACTGCTGACTGCTGCCCTATACTGCAGCAGTCCTTTATCAGTATAGGGACTGAGGTACAGTCTGCTAATCATTCACAACCTACTAGTTCCACAAAGGTCTTTATAAGGACTGGTAAGGTATAGTGTACTACAGTACATAGGGTTGAGTGAGGTACAGTCTGCTACTCCTTAAGGACTGGTATAGGTCCACAATATATAGGGTTGAGGTGCACTACTGTTGACTGCTGCCCTATTCTGCAGCAGTGCTTTATCAGTATAGGGACTGAGAGTTTTGTCACAGGGTCATTTAAAAAATGACAGGCAGAGGAAGAGGCAGTCCCTTCCGCAGGGGTGGTAGGGGTAGGGCAGGAGCAACAGGCTTGAGCCAAAGTGGGAAGTTACAGAAGGTGCTTTCAATTACTTTAAAAAAACGCATCAGACTTGGTTGAGTGGCTCACTCAGCCTTACTCTTCTGCACCCTCCTCATCCTCTCGATCTGCACCCTCTTCTTCACTCTCTGCTATATGCACCCCCAAAGACACTACCACCAACAACACCACCACCACCACCACCACATACCTTCCGCTTGAGTCACAGGAATTATTTTACAATCCATATCAAGACATTTCTGATGCGCAGCCACTCTTGGCATTGGATCAGGAAGAGGAGGTAGCAAGAACCGCCACTCAGCAGTCTGACGACAGTACCCAGATCAGCCCAAGGAGGAGGTTGGTCCTCGGTGTTGCTGCCTACTCTAAGATCTCTACTTATAGTGGTGGGGAAGGTGACGTTGATGAGGACATGTCTAGTGATGTCACGTGGGTGCCCACAAGAGAGGAAGAGGAGGGGAGTTCAGAGGGAGATATGGACCAGCAGATAGGGAGGAGAAGCAGGAATTACTTACATTGCACCGGACGGACAAAGCAGACTGCTAATGTATCAGGAGCGAGTCATTGATCATGTACGGTCACATCTGGCGCTCCCAGGACGCCGGGACATGGCTCCGCAGTGTGGGCTTTTTTTTTTAACGTGTCCGGTGCTGACAATAGTGTTGCCATCTGCAATCATTGCAGTCAATGCATTAGTCGTGGTAAGCCCAACACTCACCTAGGGACGACCGCCTTAAGAAGGCAAATGAGCAGCCATCACTTAGCCCAGTGGGAGCAACGGAACACACAAAGCCACACTCCAGGCTCTCACCGTCCAGCCTCGTCTTCTACTTCTCCTTCTCCTCTCTCCTCACAATTGTCCTCCACTCCACCTTCCATCAAGCCAAGCTCACGTTTTTCTGCAAAAAGGCAGGCTTCCGTGGGCCTGATGTTCGAGCGTAAAAAAATGATGACGCCGGATAACCCTCTTGCCCAACGGTTGACAGCTGGCTTGTCAGAACTGATAGCCCGCCAACTACTGCCATATAAACTGGTGGACTCGGAGGCCTTTCGAAAACTTGTGGCCATTGGAACACCACAATGGAAGGTCCCAGGAAGGAAGTATTTCTCAGAGAAGGGCATCCCAGAGCTATATGGCCATGTTCAGCAGCAAGTGAATGTATCTCTGGCACACAGTGTCGGTGCCAAGATACATCTGACCACAGACACGTGGTCTAGCAAACACAGGCAGGGAAGGTATATCACTTTTACTGCCCACTGGGTGAACCTTCTGACGGCCGTCAAGCATGTAACCCGTGGCACCCATGTAGATTTGGTTTTACCGCCACGGATTGCATGCAGGCCTGGCTATTCTTCTCCTCCTCATCCTACTCCACCCTCCACCCTCTCCTCCTCGGCTGATTCCTCCTTTTCCGCTGCTAGCGCCTCTTCCGCTGCGCCGCCCAAGCTCCCCAGAACCTATTCGACATGCCAGGTGAGACGTTGCCATGCCGTGCTGCGTCTGTTGTGCCTGGAAGCCAAGAGCCACACTGGCCCGGCACTCCTTTCAGCTTTGCGTTCACAGGCAGATCAGTGGCTAACACCGCTCAATTTGACAGTTGGTAAAGTGGTGTGTGACAACGGTGCCAATCTGCTTAGCACATTGAAACAGGGCAAAATTACGCACGTGCCATGCATGGCACACGTCTTAAATTTGGTCGTGCAGCAATTCGTTGTCAAATACCCTGGGGTCCAGGACATCTTGCGGCAGGCAAGGTAAATCTTGGCCCATTTCAGAAGATCTTACACGGCCATGGCTTGCCTTGCTGACATTCAGCAGCGACACATTCTGCCGGTCAGACGTCTTATTTGCGATTGCCCGACGCGATGGAACTCAACCTTCTATATGCTTGATAGGCTGCTCCAGCAGAAACGTGCAGTTAACGTCTATCTGTATGAACTCTGCGTCAGAACAGGTTCTGGGGAGCTGGTTTTTTTTCACCGCACCAGTGGCTGCTCATGCGCAACGCATGCAGACTTCTGCGGCCATTTGAGGAGATCACCAAACTGGTCAGTCACAGCCATGGCGCCATCAGTGACATGGTACCTTATGCCTTCTCTATGGAGCGTGCATTGCGTCGTGTCATTGATCAAGCTGTGGAGGAGCAGGAGCGTGAAGATGAGGAAGTCGCAATGCTGGATAAATTCCCAGGGGAGGCTACTCTATCTGAGACAAGTCAACAACAGGAGTCTGAAGAGGAGTCAGAGGAGGATGGTGCCGGGGCGGATGAGGAGGAGCAAGAAGAGCATGCTTTAAACCTTTCTGGGATCCTTGTTGTTGTGCATGGATGGGGAGAGGAGAATGAAGAGGACGACATTATCCTGGATGATGAGCAGGAGCCAGGCCACCACACCGCTTCCAGTTTAGTGCAAATGGGGGCCTTCATGCTCCAGTGTTTTAATAGGGACCCCCGTATAAAAAGCATAAGGGTCAAGGACCAGTACTGGGTGGCAACGTACTTAGACCCCCGGTACAAACACAAAATGGTGGAAATGTTACCGCCGTCACAGAGGGCTGTCAGAATGGAGCACTTCCAGGCCTTGCTTCGAGAAATGCTGCATTCTGCTTTTGCGTGCGCTGGCAGAGGAGCAATTCCCACTCCCAGAGAAGGAGTTGTGGGTACCAATCCAACAGCGCCTGCAAGAAGAGGCCGGTTTGAAGATGTGTTGGTGACTTCAGATATGAGGTCATTCTTTCAGCCGACCCATCAACAGGTGTCATCCGGATCCAGCATCAGGGAACGCCTAGACCGTCAGGTGTCCGACTACATCGGGTTAACGGCCGATGTGGACGCTCTGAGGAGTGATGAACCCCTGGACTACTGGGTGGGCAGGCTTGACCTCTGGCCAGAGCTTGCCCAATTTGCAATCGAACTGTTGGCTTGCCCCTCGTCCAGTGTCCTGTCCGAAAGGACGTTCAGCGCAGCAGGGGGACCGTGACCGATAAGCGTACTCGCCTAGCTCACGATAGTGTTAACTACCTCACATTTCTAAAAATTAATGAGGCATGGATCTCGGAGGAATTCAACACATGTGACCAGTAGACCATGTATATGTCTATAAAAGATTTTTTTAATCGAGCACACAGACCTTCTTTCTTTGTTTGGCTCACTTCCTTGTCCAAAAAAAGCACACCGTACTATATGCCCATACCCTCCTGTTTGAAGAGGTTGAGCAGTGTCATATGTCTACTGGGGCTGCTTATTATGAGGGGCTCCCACCATCCCTGTGATGTGCTGACTTCCTCCTGGGGCTGCTTATTATGAGAGGCTCCCACCACCCCTGTGCCTGTGCTGACTTCCTCCTGGGGCTGTACCTCTGCTGTGCATATTATGAGGGGCTCCCACCATCCCTGTGCTATGCTCATTATGAGGGGCTCCCACCATCCCTGTGCTGTGCTGACTTACTCCTGGGGCTGCTTATTATGAGGGGCTCCCACCATCCCTGTGCTATGCTGACATCCTCCTGGGGCTGCTTATTATGAGGGGCTCCCACCATCCCTGTGCTGTACTGACTTCCTCCTGGGGCTGTACCTCTGCTGTGCCTTATTGAGGGGCTCCCACCATCCCTGTGCTGTGCTGACTTCCTCCTGGGGCTGTACCTCTGCTGTGCATATTATGAGGGGCTCCCACCATCCCTGTGCTATGCTCATTATAAGGGGCTCCCACCATCCCTGTGCTGTGCTGACTTCCACCTGGGCTGCTTATTATGGGGGGCTCCCACCATCCCTGTGCTATGCTGACATCCTCCTGGGGCTGCTTATTATGAGTGGCTCCCACCATCCCTGTGCTGTGCTGACTTCCTCCTTGGGCTGTACCTCTACTGTGCATATTATGAGGGGCTCCCACCATCCCTGTGCTATGCTCATTATGAGGGGCTCCCACCATCCCTGTGCTATGCTCATTATGAGTGGCTGCCACCATCCCTGTGCTGTGCTGACTTCCTCCTGGGGCTGCTTATTATGAGGGTCTCTCACCATCCCTGTGCTATGCTGACATCCTCCTGGGCCTGCTTATTATGAGGGGCTCCCACCATCCCTGTGCTGTGCTGACTTCCTCCTGGGGCTGTACCTCTGCTGTGCATATTATGAGGGGCTCCCACCATCCCTGTGCTATGCTCATTATGAGGTGTTCCCACCATCCCTGTGCTATACTCATTATGAGGGGCTCCCACCATCCCTGTGCTGTGCTGACTTCCTCCTGGGGCTGCTTATTATGAGGGGCTCCCACCATCCCTGTGCTATGCTGACTTACTCCTGGGGCTGCTAATTATGAGGGGCTCCCACCATCCCTGTGCTATGCTGACTTCCTCCTGGGGCTGCTTATTATGAGGGGCTCCCACCATCCCTGTGCTATGCTGACTTCCTCCTGGGGCTGCTTATTATGAGGGGCTCCCACCATCCCTGTGCTGTGCTGACTTCCTCCTAGGGCTGCTTATTATGAGGGGCTCCCACCATCCCTGTGCTATGCTGACTTCCTCCTGGGGCTGCTTATTATGAGGGGCTCCCACCATCCCTGTGCTATGCTGACTTCCTCCTGGGGCTGCTTATTATGAGGGGCTCCCACCATCCCTGTGCTATGCTGACTTACTCTTGGGGCTGTACCTCTGCTGTGCATATTATGAGGGGCTCCCACCATGCCTGTGCTATGCTCATTATGAGGGGCTCCCACCATCCCTGTGCTATGCTGACTTACTCCTGGGGCTGCTTACGGTGCAGGTGTCAGTGCTGTATATCACGGTGCTGGTGTCAGATCACTCTATCACGGTGCAGTTGTCATTGCTGTATGTCACACTGCTGATGTCAGTGCTTTCTATCATGGTGCTGGTGTCAGATCACTCTATCACGGTGCAGGTGTCATTGCTGTATGTCACGCTGCTGATGTCAGTGCTCTCTATCACGGTGCTGGTGTCAGATCACTCTATCACGGTGCAGGTGTCATTGCTGTATGTCACGCTGCTGATGTCAGTGCTCTCTATCACTGTGCTGGTGTCAGATCACTCCATCACGGTGCAGGTGTCATTGCTGTATGTCACGCTGCTGATGTCAGTGCTCTCTATCACTGTGTTGGTGTCAGATCACTCTATCACAGTGCAGGTGTCATTGCTGTATGTCACGCTGCTGATGTCAGTGCTCTCTATCACTGTGCTGGTGTCAGATCACTCCATCACGGTGCAGGTGTCATTGCTGTATGTCACGCTGCTGATGTCAGTGCTCTCTATCACTGTGTTGGTGTCAGATCACTCTATCATGGTGCAGGTGTCATTGCTGTATTTCACGCTGCTGGTGATCATCTCCTGCACCCTCTTCTTTGCCTACCCTGACCTTCCCTCTCCTCCATTGCCTTCATGCACTCCACAGTCCTGAATTGTCACAATTTCACATATAGAAAAAGAATGCTTGTAGTTGATCCCAGATTCACCTCATACATGTGTTATGTCATTGGCCATGTGGTGGGACTATGTTTGCACAGCTAGTAATTATTTTGTGGCTGCAAATTAGACCTGTAGGTTTGCAAAGTTCGCCTCCCATTGAAGTCAATGGGGCCCACTGCGAATGTTACGGTTCGCGAACTATCTGCCGCGTTCATGGTCCACGTTCGAGGTCCCCTCTCCTGCTCATATTACTCTAACAATACACATGTAACCAAAAACAGAATTAACATGAGCTAATTAACTAACCCCTTAAAGCAGCCAATGTGACTCCGTGCCCTCCTGAGCAATGTTATGATTAATCAGGATTTCACTACAGGTCAGACTTGTTGTCACCGAGCTTCACACAGTAGATACATTACCATAAGTATAAACACAGGACACCTTCACACAATAGCAGAAGCTCCAGCAGGAATTGGCCTGTCTCCTACATTATACAGAGGCCAATGTGATCAGCTCTCTCAACTAACATGTTGAGTTCAGGATCAAACAAACCAAGAATAGTCTTTACATATATCCTGGGAGATAGCATGGATAAATATTACTGTCCCATTTTAAGTAATCCAAGATATATTTTCTCAGTCACCCTGTGCCAGGGTGACTTAGACATAAGAGGTACATGGGGAACTGAAACATGGGTTTCCTAACTTTTCCAAGGGATTCTTGGTTCCACGGGCCCTCCTGTCACATAAACCATATCGACCAATGATTTGGATCCTTATCAATCATGATAAGTGCTACCTAATGACATTGATTTGCAAAACCATGACTAAGGATGCTACCCTTGTGCAGATGACAGATCCCCAGCCAGCTTTCTAAGTAAACAAGCTGGTTGGAGATACTAGGTGATATCATTGACCAAATAAGGTCATATCTGGACAATGACTAGCTATGACCATATTTAGTCAATAACATCACCCACGATCCCCATCAGCTTTGTTTACATGCAGAGGCTAGCTAGAGATCTGTCATTTGGTGGTGGTAGTTCTACCACTGCTAAATGACAGATCTCAGTCACTGTTTGTAAACCAACAATATCAGTTGTAAAAGAGTATATTGTACTGTATCCACAATTTCACATGCACATTTAAGACACCCCAAAGCAGGTTATTTAAAGGATTTGTGTATTTTTAATGTTGCTTTTAAGTCACATTAAAAGATCATCTCTCCGTTAAACCGTATTTAATTATTTTGCATTGGTACACGTCCCCCATGGTAAGAGCCCCCATGCATTTTTTTAAACAAAAACTTGTGGATTAGCCTTGAGAAAGGAAAAAAGCACAGGGTTGTGTTCAATATTTTGAACATGCAGTAAATCAAACTTTGCCCAGTTTGCTCATCACCATTTTTTGTGAACACAAAATCAAAAAATCCTCCACGCTAAAAAAATCAAGCAAAAAATATTCTGTGAAAATATTAATACATATAATCTGGTTGTAACAGCTAGTGACGTGTGTTTCCACACCAACTGAAAGTCTCTAATATGAAAAATCCCACAACTAGGGATGAACTTCGTGTTCGAGTCGAACGTACGTTCGACTCGAACATTGGCTGTTCATCCGTTCGGCGAAATCCAAACATTTTGGTCCGTTCGTGTCAAATTCGCGTGGCGCTCACGGCCCACAATGCACTGCGATGGCGCAGTGCATTGCTGGCTCATGATTGGCCAAGCATGCACTGTGACCCCGCATGCTTGGCCAATCACAGCGCCAGCAGCGAGGAGAGCCATGATTGGCCACAGGCAGGATGCCTGTGGCCAATCATAGCTCAGGCTGTGTAGTGCACACCCCACACTATATAAGGCCGCCATTGCGGCGGCCTCGTGTAGTGTGTTGGCGTCTGAAGCAGTGGGTGTTCTGTGTACCTTCAACACAGTACACACCGATCGTTTTCGGCTGATTTCCTATCTTGCTGTTGTGTAGTGGTTATTGTCTGCGTGCCCTGACCGCAGTATACACCACTATATTCACCTCACCTATA
This sequence comes from Lithobates pipiens, assembly GCF_037356315.1. Lineage (NCBI taxonomy): Eukaryota > Metazoa > Chordata > Amphibia > Anura > Ranidae > Lithobates > Lithobates pipiens. Next base: position 186,528,550 of record NW_027507785.1, on the reverse strand, counting down.
TAGCTAGTGATCTATCTTTAATAATAGAGCTTGCAGTCAGTAGTGTTAGGAGATAGTGCGTGCTGTCTGCGTGCTCTGTACCCAGTACATACCGCTATATCCACCTACATAGCTGTTCTCTATTTGAGCCCACTTGCCATCTGCAGGAGTTATTGGAAGTAGTGTGTGCCTCCAGCACAGCACAGTATACATCTGTATATACCCCTTTATCTCTGCTGTTTTCTGGTTGTTGTCTGCGTGCCCTGACCGCAGTATACACCGCGATTTTCACCTCGCCTATATAGCTAGTGATCTATCTTTAATAATAGAGCTTGCAGTCAGTAGTGTTAGGAGAAAGTGCGTGCTGTCTGCATGCTCTGTACCCAGTACATACCGCTATATCCACCTACATAGCTGTTCTCTATTTGAGCCCACTTGCCATCTGCAGGAGTTATTGGAAGTTGTGTGTGCCTCCAGCACAGCACAGTATACATCTGTATATACCCCTTTATCTCTGCTGTTTTCTGGTTATTGTCTGCGTGCCCTGACCGCAGTATACACCGCGATATTCACCTCACCTATAAAGCTAGTGATCTATCTTTAATAATAGAGCTTGCAGTCAGTAGTGTTAGGAGATAGTGCGTGCTGTCTGCGTGCTCTGTACCCAGTACATGCCGCTATATCCACCTACATAGCTGTTCTCTATTTGAGCCCACTTGCCATCTGCAGGAGTTATTGGAAGTAGTGTGTGCCTCCAGCACAGCACAGTATACATCTGTATATACCCCTTTATCTCTGCTGTTTTCTGGTTATTGTCTGCATGCCCTGACCGCAGTATACACCGCGATATTCACCTCGCCTATATAGCTAGTGATCTATCTTTAATAATAGAGCTTGCAGTCAGTAGTGTTAGGGGATAGTGCGTGCTCTGTACCCAGTACATACCGCTATATCCACCTACATAGCTGTTCTCTATTTGAGCCCACTTGCCATCTGCAGGAGTTATTGGAAGTTGTGTGTGCCTCCAGCACAGCACAGTATACATCTGTATATACCCCTTTATCTCTGCTGTTTTCTGGTTATTGTCTGCGTGCCCTGACTGCAGTATACACCGCGATATTCACCTCACCTATAAAGCTAGTGATCTATCTTTAATAATAGAGCTTGCAGTCAGTAGTGTTAGGAGATAGTGCGTGCTGTCTGCATGCTCTGTACCCAGTACATACCGCTATATCCACCTACATAGCTGTTCTCTATTTGAGCCCACTTGCCATCCGCAGGAGTTATTGGAAGTTGTGTGTGCCTCCAGCACAGCACAGTATACATCTGTATATACTCCTTTATCTCTGCTGTTTTCTGGTTATTGTCTGCGTGCCCTGACCGCAGTATACACCGCGATATTCACCTCACCTATATAGCTAGTGATCTATCTTTAATAATAAAGCTTGCAGTCAGTAGTGTTAGGAGATAGTGCGTGCTGTCTGCGTGCTCTGTACCCAGTACATACCGCTATATCCACCTACATAGCTGTTCTCTATTTGAGCCCACTTGCCATCTGCAGGAGTTATTGGAAGTTGTGTGTGCCTCTAGCACAGCACAGTATACATCTGTATATACCCCTTTATCTCTGGTGTTCTATAAAAAAGGCATCTGCAGGAGTTAGTGGGTGTTGTGTGCCTCCAGCACAATATAAACTACCCAACTGCTGTTTTACCCAACTCCCTTCAGGCCATTACCATGTCTGGAAGGCCAGCAAGGAGAGGCAGACAGGCGCGAGCCGATAAAAGAGGGAAAGCAGGCTCTGTGTCTAGAGACAACAGTGCTGGTCGTGGACGCGGTGCATTGTCATCAGCACGTGGCCATGGGACATGCTTGTCCTTCTTTTCGGCAGCTGGACATGTTGAACCGCAACATGCCAACGACTTGGTAGAGTGGATGACCAAGCCCTCTTCATCCTCCTCATCCTCTCTCACCCAGTCTCAGGGTAGTAGCAAAGCAGCTGCCAACGCATCGTCTTCTCTCCTCTCAATGTCATCATCAGTGACTCCTTCCCTAGACCCACCACGTCCTCCTGAGGAGTCTCCTGAACTCTTTGAGCACAGTGTTGGGTACATGCTCCAGGAGGATGCCCAGTGTTTTGTGGGCTCTGATGATGACACTCAGCTAGAGGAAGGCAGTAGCGTGAGCGCAGAGAGAGGGGATGCTCAAGAAGGACAGCAATCTGGCAGTCATGTTCCACAAGCTGCATCATACTGCCAGGTTTGCTACAGCGATGAAGAGGGAGGGGATGATGAGGGCACTGACTCCACGTGGGTGCCTGGAAGGAGGGAGGAGGAGGAGGAGGCACATGTCCAACGAGGCAGGATGCCCTCCGGGGGCCAGCTTAGGGGCAGCACACCGACTGAATCACACCGCAGAGCTCCGCCTGTGCAGAGCGCTGCCTCTGCGCGTTATTCTAAAAGTTCTTTGGTGTGGGCCTTTTTTGAGACGAGTGCATCAGATCGCACCGCTGCTATTTGCAACATATGTCTCAAGCGTATCTCGCGTGGCCAAAACATCAGCCGCTTGGGCACCACATGCTTGACCAGACATATGTTGACCTGCCATGCAGCTCGTTGGCAAGCGTACCTCAAAGACCCACACCAAAGAACAAAGCGGACCTCTCCTTGCTCCTCATCAGCTGGCATCTCCAACCCCACTAGACCTTCAGTCCTCTCTGAAACCTGCTCTGAGAGGAATGAAGGTGTAGAATTAGGTGTGTCACAGCCAAGTGCTTCCGGGAACTCTGCTAGCGGTACACCCACGTCCGATTATAGCAGGCAAATGTCCCTGCCCCAGCTGCTGGACCGGCGGAAGAAGTTTACTCCCAGCCATCCACATGCCCAGCGGTTGAATGCTAGCTTGGCTAAATTGCTAGCACTTCAACTGCTGCCTTTTCAGTTGGTAGACTTGGCCCCCTTCCGTGAGTTTGTACAATGTGCGGTTCCTCAGTGACAGGTCCCCAAACGCCACTTTTTCTCATGGAAGGCGATTCCGGCTCTCTACCGGCATGTGGAAGGCAATGTCCTTGCCTCGCTGGACAGGGCGGTCAGCGGTAAGGTGCATATTACCGCTGACTCATGGTCCAGCAGGCATGGACAGGGACGTTACCTGTCTTTCACGGCCCATTGGGTCACTCTTCTGGCTGCTGGGAAGGATGCAGGACAAGGTGCAGTAGTGTTGGAGGTTGTACCGCCACCACGCCTCCAAAATGCTACTATTGGTTGTGACACACCTCTCTCCTCCACCCCCTCCTCTTCTTCTTCCTCCATGGCCTCTTCCAGTGCTCTGTCCTCAGAACCAGCGGTGCTCCGTAGGCGTTCCAGGGGCTACGCAAGTACGCAGGCAAAACGATGCCATGCCATGCTTGCGCTGGTTTGTTTGGGGGACAGGAGCCACACTGGGCCGATGTTTTGTCAGCTCTCCAGGGGCAGGCCGAGAGGTGGTTGACGCCACGCCAGCTTAAGCCAGGAATGGTGGTTTGCGACAATGGCACCAACCTCCTCTCCGCCCTCCGACAGGGACAACTGACCCATGTGCCCTGTGTAGCTCACGTCCTTAACCTGGTGGTGCAGAGGTTTTTGGGCAGGTACCCCGGCTTACAGGATGTCCTGAAGCAGGCCAGGAAAGTCTGTGTGCATTTCTGCCGATCATTTAATGCCTGTGCTCGGCTGGCTGAGCTCCAAAAGGAGTTGAACCTGCCCAAGAACCGCCTTATATGTGACATGCCCACCAGATGGAACTCAACATTGGCCATGCTGCAGCGGCTGCACACGCAGCAGAGGGCCATCAATGAGTACCTGTGCGACTACGGCACCAGGACAGGGTCAGGGGAGCTTGGTTTTTTCTCACCACGCCAGTGGGGCATGATCAGGGATGCATGCATTGTCCTGTCACCGTTTGAGGAGGCCACAAGGATGGTGAGCAGTGACAGTGCATGCATCAGTGACACTGTACCTCTTGTCCACCTCTTGGAGCATACGCTGCGTGGAATAATGGACAGGGCACTTGAGGCAGAACAGAGGCAGGAAGAGGAGGACTTCCTTGCCTCTCAAGGCCCCCTTTATCCAGACAGTGTTCCTGCTGTGCCACCCATCACACAGGAAGAGGATGAGGAGGAGGAAGAGGAGGAGGAGGATGATTGTGTCAGCATGGAGGTGGAGGCTGGCACTCAGCATCAGCAGCAGCAGCAGCAGCAGCAGTCTTATAGGGATGATTTACAGTCCCAAGAAACACGTGGACTTGTACGTGGCTGGGAGGAGGTAGCTGTGGATCATGTTGTCCTTAGTGACCCAGAAGACTCCGGACCGAATGCCTCAGCTAACCTACGCTGCATGGCCTCCCTGATCTTGCAAAGCCTGCGGAAGGATCCTCGTATTCTTCGGATCAAGGAGAGGAACCATTACTGGCTGGCCACTCTCCTTGATCCACGGTACAAGGGTAAGGTTGCTGACCTTATCTTGCCATCGCAGAGGGAGCAGAGGATGAGACATCTCCGGGAGGCCTTGCAGAAAGGTCTGTGCAACGCGTTCCCAGAGACTGGGAGGTTACAAACTCCTGGTCCTGGACAACGTGTTGCTGAGGCATCGGTCAGAAGGAGCGGTGGAGAAGGTGGCCGTCTGACTGATGCTTTCAGACAATTTTTTAGTCCGCAGCCCCAAGGTATGATCGGTTCCAGCACCCATCGCCAGCGTCTGATTTACATGGTGCAGGAATACCTAGGGGCAAGGTCAGACTTGGACACCTTTTCCACCGAAAATCCTCTGGCTTACTGGGTCTTGAGGATGGATCACTGGCCAGAGCTTGCACAGTATGCAATTGAGCTACTGGCCTGTCCTGCATCCAGCTTTCTTTCGGAACGCACCTTCAGTGCTGCTGGTGGCTTTGTTACCGATCACAGGGTGCGCCTGTCCACCGAATCAGTTGATCGACTGACCTTCATCAAGATGAATCAGTCTTAGATCACCCACAGCTACCAAGCACCTGAAGCTGATGTAACCGAATGATTTTTTTTTAAATACCACATCCCTTCAAGACTGCCTATGCTGATGCTGAGTGACTGTCCTGTTATGTTGATTGTCTATCCTCTTCCTCCTCCGCTGATATGTTGGAAGAACATTTCTGGTTCTGGTTGATGCCATCAGCCCAATTTTTCTGCCCCTGTTTAACAGGGGCGTTTAAGTACAATTTTTGATGCAATGCTTTGCAGCAGGGCCAATTCCTGCAATCAAACAAGAGTATATGGGAGAGGTTGCAGTGTGGTGGCACCAGCACCAGTGCCTAAGGCCCAATTTTTCTGCCCCTGTTTAACAGGGGCGTTTAATTACAATTTTTGATGCAATGCTTTGCAGCAGGGCTAATTCCTGCAATAAAACTAGAGTATATGGCAGAGGTTGCAGTGTGGTGGCACCAGCAGCAGTGCCTAAGGCCCAATTTTTCTGCCCCTGTTTAACAGGGGCGTTTAAGTACAATTTTTGATGCAATGCTTTGCAGCAGGGCTAATTCCTGCAATAAAACTAGAGTATGTGGCAGAGGTTGCAGTGTGGTGGCACCAGCACCAGTGCCTAAGGCCCAATTTTTCTGCCCCTGTTTAACAGGGGCGTTTAAGTACAATTTTTGATGCAATGCTTTGCAGCAGGGCTAATTCCTGCAATAAAACTAGAGTATATGGCAGAGGTTGCAGTGTGGTGGCACCAGCACCAGTGCCTAAGGCCCAATTTTTCTGCCCCTGTTTAACAGGGGCGTTTAAGTAAAATTTTTGATGCAATGCTTTGCAGCAGGGCTAATTCCTGCAATAAAACAACAGTATATGGGAGAGGTTGCAGTGTGGTGGCACCAGCAGCAGTGCCTAAGGCCAAATTTTTCTGCCCCTGTTTAACAGGGGCGTTTAAGTACAATTTTTGATGCAATGCTTTGCAGCAGGGCTAATTCCTGCAATAAAACTAGAGTATATGGCAGAGGTTGCAGTGTGGTGGCACCAGCAGCAGTGCCTAAGGCCAAATTTTTTTTGCCCCTGTTTAACAGGGGCGTTTAAGTACAATTTTTGATGCAATGCTTTGCAGCAGGGCTAATTCCTGCAATAAAACTAGAGTATATGGCAGAGGTTGCAGTGTGGTGGCACCAGCAGCAGTGCCTAAGGCCAATTTTTTCTGCCCCTGTTTAACATGGACATGTAATTACAATTCTTGATATAATATTTCACAGGAGGGCCCCTTCCTGTGCCCACCCAGAGTAACGGTGAGGACTTATAGTGTTGTGGCACCAGCACCACAACCACCAAAGGTCAATTTTTCTACCACTGTTCAACAATGGCATGTAATTACAATTCTTGATATAATCGTTCACAGCAGGGCGCTCCAGCGCCCAACAAGAGTCACTTTGAGGGCTTACAATGTTGTGGCAAAACCAACACCTTGTTCCGCCATTTCTGCAGAGCATATAGGGCAGGCCCCTACTTTCAAACATCCAATTTACAAACATCTCCTACTTGCAAACGGAAGGAGACAACAGCAAGTGAGATGAAAAAAGATTGACGACAAAACAAATTATACAGGACTGGAGCTACACTTTAAAAATGTTCCAGTTGAAAATTACAAACATTCAACTTAACACAACAAACCTACACAGTCCCTGTCTTGTTTGCACCGCCTGTATACTGCTGTTCTGAGTATATAGGGCCTGGGGGCCACACGCATTTCCTTTTTTTAATATGGGTACGGGGTTCCCCTTAATATGTGTACAAGACCCAAATAGGCTGGTAAAGGGCAGGGAGGGCTACCCATGCCATTTTTCTCAATGATTTTCAACCATATTGCAGGAACCAGATATAACATTAAAACCGCAAGCAGTTTTAAATGGTGTTATTTCCGTTAAATGTCATTTTGTGCAGGGACTGTTCTAAACACGGGAAACACGTGGCACTTCACAGGCATACTACAGACACCCCCCAGGCACCATATTTAAAGGAATATTTCACTTTTTTTTTTTCACTTTAATCGTCATTAAAATCAGTGCTCCCGCCAAAACGGCCATTTTTAAAACTTTTTTTTGCATTGACCCATGTCCCCTGGGGCAGGAGCCAGGTCCCCAAACCCTTTTTAGGACAGTATCTTGCATATTAGCCGTTAAAATTAGCACTTTTCATTTCGAACGTTTGAGTCCCATAGACTTCAATGGGGTTCTAACGTTCGTTCGAATTTGGGGTCCGTTCGAAAGTTCTGGTGCGAACCGAACCGGGGGGTGTTCGGCTCATCCCTACCCACAACCAATAAATCAGTAATCGAACATACCCAAAATGTATCAAATCAAACCAAATAATAATAATTTTGTTTCCCATACATCTAAAAGTGCCCCATGATCATATATATAAATCATATATATATAAAAAATTATATAGATATATCAATTATCCAAATATTCAACTCAAAATGGCCCAAAATGTCTTCTTCTGTGAATATCAATAATTCACATATTGCCGTGTTGTCCTCCACCATAAAAGTGCAAGATTCTGAAGGAAGTTATTATTAAAAGGTCACCACCAGAAACCTCCAACTTCCAATCAAACCGCTTACCTGGAGATATTGACCCTCTGCAATGTGAGGTCTATCTGCCCCCTGCCCTTTGATTAAGGCCAATGCTCCTCTTCACCCCAATATTATCTCCTGCCACAAGCACCATAAGTATTTATATATCACCAATTAGCCAAGGAAACAAAAAGCAGCCTTCGGGAAGAACACTATAACAGCCACTACTAGAGTGTGGAAAGCTATGCTTCAAAGATCTAAGGAATACCCTCCAAACTTCTCTCCAAATTCCTCAGCAATTGGCAAGCCTGGTTATGTGACCCAAGAAGCCCCTCAAACCTTATTTGAAAAAACTATCATTATGGACAAATTATATCCTCCCATAACTTATCAGGGGTTGTGGTATATGCCCATGGAACTGCCTGGTCATATCATGAAAAATCTCTCACCCCTGGGCTCTAAACCACTGTTCTGTGTATACTAAATCTATAATTAGCTGAACACTTCATGGACTAACATACTAATCACAATTTATTGTATCATCTTTCAGGATTGTTATGCTCCCTTTTTGCTTGTTTCTTTTCTCTCAAAACTGTTTTGGAGTATGATGTGCACTAACGCTCACATTTTATATGCTTTGTTTTCTCTGTACCTATGGTCCAAAATAAATACATAAATAAATAATTGGTGCGTGTCCCTTAGGTCTGTTTCAAGATTCCTATAACTTTTTGACAATAGTTAACCTATTATCCAATAAAATGGCCAAAACTTAAAGTGGTATTAAAGTCTTTTTTTCTTTGTTTAAAAACAACAACCATGTATACTTACCTGTTCTGTGCAGTGGTTTTGCACAGAGCAGCCCAGATCCTCCTCTTATCGTGTCCCTCACCGGCGCTTTTGACCCCTCCCTCCTGCCAAGCCAAGCTACTGCTCTGTGTAACCATTCAGACAGCGGAGCCATGACTTGGCCCTGCCCCCTCTCTCTCTCCTCATTGGCTCACTGACTTTGACAGCAGTCGCTGCTAATGGCGTCTTCTGCTGTCTCAGCCAATGAAGAGGGAGAGTCCTGGACAGCCGAGGCATCGCTGGATCGAGATGGGACTCAGGTAAGTATTAGTTTGGCTGAAGGGGGTCACTGCACAAAGAAGGTTTTTTTATCTTAAAGCACAGAATGCATTAAGATAAAATAAACCTTCTGCATTTAGAACCACTTTATTAACAAGATTTGACTGCCATAGACTTCAATGGGATTTTATATGAATTTTGAACAGAATTTGTTGAGACTTTGGATAGAATCGCTCATCAATAAGGGGGTCTAAAACAGTCTGTTATGTATTCTAGCACTAAATGTATTTTGAATTATAGTATATAGAGAGGATGGGTTTGTTGCTAGAATATGCAGATAGATTGTGTGATTGTGTGCACCTAACCTTTACAAAGTGCATATAAACCTATTTAGGAGAACACCTGCTCTATTTTATAATACATTGAAATTAGGATTTTTACAGTAAAACACTGGCTATGTTTTGCTTCTGGAAATTTGTAAAACGTACTGTTGCTAGATATACTGTTGCTACTGCTGTCTGGTCTTATGTTAATGAACCCAAAGACAATGTTCCAACAAAATGTCAACTTCCATTATAATCATTGTCTAAGGTTCCCCTAGACAAAGAAAGTTTTAATCCTGTAATGGTGATTTTCAAATTTTAAAGCTTATCTTAACCCAAAAACAAAAATGTAATATATTTCAGCTTACCAGTCCTTAGATATTGTGGCTGTATTGGTTTTGCTTGTTAAGGATTTTTTTATTTTTTCAGATGGTGATTCTGCCAGTAACACATTTCCTGCTCTATGGTGACATTAATCACTGATGCTATGTTCAGGGATTTATTAGGTGCATAAATAAAACTGCAATGCTCTGTGTTTTGTTTTTATTTGTTTTTGCTTCCCAAAAGAAATCTTTGAAATCCAATAACTTTTTTGTATTTGAAGAAATTGTACTTAAAAAAATTTAAAGGAATGCAACCATAACATTTAAAGTGATTCTAAAGGCTCAAATACAGTGAACATAGAACAGAGTCAAGACTTAGCTGTGCTGTGTGTGTAAATAGATGCACCCAGCCTGGCTCGGAAGTCGAGAGGAGGAGCCAAGGGTGCTATTGGGGAACCCGAGAAGAGGAGTTTTAGGTCCTTCTGTGCAATATCATTGCAGAGAAGCAAATAAGTATACCTTATTTGTGCTAATTCATAAATAGTCTCTACAAACTCTTTAAGGGCTGCAATATATTACATTTTTGTGTTTAGGTTTAGATATACTTTATTGCGTTTGTGACTCTAACTAAATCATATAAAAAAAAAATCAGACAAGTTGCACTTTTTCTTTTATTATTTTTATTGCAAATCCAGGTAGCTGAAAAAATAATAATAACAAAGCATACATAACTTATTTATTTTATTCTGTACAGCATTTATAAAAATGAGTGATATGCCTCACCTGGCTTTATATAAAGTGCTGTCACTGGATTAATTTGCCACTAGCTGGATTCTCACATATAGTTATGCTGTTCTCAGCATGAAGTCAAGTGATTTTTATCATATTCTTAAGGTGAAGAGTTGGCAGGATAAGTATCCTGGATACTTTTAGGCAGTCAGTGGTGGCCTTAAGCCAACAGATGTTTCCCATTTGATGAACAAGCAAATTATAAGTGTAGCGCCGGGCTCCTGATGAGCATGCGCTATGTTTTTGTCAATTTAGTTTTTCCTAAGACCATAGTTGGGTTTTAGGGTTAATTTCAGTAAATTATGGTTTCAGCATCAGTTTGGCTGGGCTGTACTATGTTCTGCCTGGTCATAGATGTAGGTGTCACCTTTGGAAGGCATTGGAACGCAGTCTGGTTGGATGCATTGGGTGCCAATCTCTCTCTCTGAGCCAATCAGTGGGTGCGTTGTCTCGCTGTGTAGTCCTTAAGGTGCTGAGATCACGTGGTTCTGGGTTCTGGTCCAGAAGTATGTTCTGACTCCTTGGTCCTGGTCCTCCTGACCAAACCTCAGAGGCCCTCATGGCCTGGGGTAGGGATCCATCCGTTTCCGAGACTCGGGGCTGGCTAGCCCAAGGCACAGTAAATGGAGGGAGGGTTCTGAGGTGGTCCGGTGCTGTCTCGGGTTTGGAGAGGCCCAGCAACTGAAAATGCAACCAGGGGAGGACTCTTCAGAAGAGGGCCATGCACGAGGCTGGCTGCTCGGTAAGAGCCTGGAAGCTAAGCTGTAAGGACACCGAGTGAATCCGCATTCTTACGGTATCGCCGGACCGGCTGCAAGATACTAGTACTGTAAGAAAGTTCCTAATTCCATTCTACAGTTACAACTAAGTTCTGTGAGAGACTTTCTGTTCTCTTCTAAAGTTCTACAACCAAGTCTGTGGCAGAGACTTTGCTAAACTTAAATCACCTGTCGGCTGCTAAATTCACTAAAGGGAATTTATCCGATAGATGAAATATCCAGTTGCGAATAGCTCTTCCCTGGATCACCTAGAAAGAGACATTTTTTTTTTTTTTTTTTCTTTTTTTCAAATAAATTTTATTGAAAAGAAGGTACAAGACAAAGAAAATACCGTAAGATGAATAAAGGCATTTTTAAAGGAGCTGTCTGAATCTCGAAAAAGTAGTCACATCAACAATTAAATGCATTGAAAACATAAACAAATTACTCCTTGCAGGAAATGGAGGCCAAACCATTCTCCCTTACAAGAAGGAGAAGGGGATGACCTCAACTGGATGGATCTGCGGATGCCATGGCATGGCACCATGGAATTCTTCAAGGGAGCCAAGGTCCTACATGGAATATGCATAAAAAATAACAGAATGTTAGAAGGAAAGAGGGGGGGGAAGAAAAGGGGGGAGAGGCTTGCCAAGCCTGGTATAGTATAGCAGTCCGCATCTGAGGAGGGTGGGATTCCAACTGATGGTGGGGGGTGTGGCTTTGAAAAAAAGTAGAAGATATACTGTGTTGTACACTGGGTAGTAAAGTTTCATACTGCAGTAATGTTCGCTGGTGGCAGGGGGTCAGTGCGTGTGAAAGAATGGTCTTTGAGGAGGGTCCGTTCCTGTGGGGTGAGTTTGGAGGCGATGTACAGGTTCCATCTACTATGGAAACGTTGTGTGGCTTTAGGTTGGAGTAGGTTTGTGTTAAGTTTGTCCCGGAGAAGAAGGTGCCTGAGGTCTCTGTTGACTTGAGAAACTGAAGGGGTGGTAGTGGCAGTCCAGTGTGCCATAATGGCTCTCCTGGCAAGCAACAGGCAAATCAGGGCCCATTCCTTGCCTGGGGGTGATGAGGCGGCCGACCATGGGAGTAGTTTAGGATCCCAGTATCCGAAGATGAGGAGTAGCGGATCTTTGGGAAGCTTCAGTAGTGTGACTTCAAAGATGAAGGCCAATATGCGATCCCAGAACGAGGAGATGGCCAAACAAGACCAGTAGCGGTGGGCAAGAGTAGGTTTTGATTGTTGGCAAAGAGGGCACTGCGAAGCTTGAGAAGTATGAGGTATCCCCGATGGGAGGAACGGTATATGCGCTCTGTGTGAGATTTTAAGTTGAGTTTCCCTCCAAGATTCGTTCGGGATGAGACGGTATACTGAGTTGAGGCCATACAGAATCTTTTCGACTATGTCATCATCTGGAAAGTCTTTCGCCCAATTGGATACCGAGGATGAATGCAGAGAGGGTGTTGTTTTGAGAAATAGAGGTTTGTAGATTTCAGAGATTTTGTAGGAATCTTGTCATAGAAGCGTGTCGATGAGAGAAGATTTAAACCTCGAGTGCTCCGCCCTGCAAGATTTCCGAATAAAGCTGAGGCACTGGCCATAGTGGAAAGCAGAGGAATCCGGCAAGGAATACTTTTGGGCTAAGGTCCGGAAAGATAATGCACGACCAGAGTCCAAGTCACACATGGATGAGAAGTTAATAAGGCCTTTCTGTCGCTATGTTGCGTAAGGATGGTGTTCCAGACCCGGGGTAAAGTTTGGATGACCCTGAATCGGGAGGTGTCTTGACATGAACAGAGATAGCTTGAGACCTTTTCTGACTTCCCTCCAGGCGATAGCTGTGTCTCTCAGGAGAAGATTGTGTTGATAGGACGTGTCGAGAGTTTTCCACTGACAGTGGAGAAGGGCAGACAGGGAATAGGGATGCGTCATTTCGGACTCCAGTTGGTAATTCAAGCAATGGGATTTCTGGGTTATCCAGTCAATGCCTACCCTTAACAAACAGGCTAGGTTGTATGTTCTAAGGTTGGGGAGACTGATGCCCCCCTCAGTTCTGGGAAGGTGGAGTTTGGTAAATGCTATGCGTGGTCTCTTGCCCCGCCATATGAAATTAGAGATTGTGGTGTTTAGGAGTTTGACGTCCTTGTGACGGAGAAGTAGTGGTATCGTCTGAAGGGGATACAATAAGCGTGCGAAACTGACCATTTTAAATAGATGGCACCTTCCCAGAAGCGATAGTGGCAGATCCATCCAGTTTTCACATTCACGTTTAATTTTGTCAAAAAGGGGAGGGTAGTTCAGGTGGTATAGAGAAGAGGGTAGTCTCCCTATCTTGATCCCCAGGTATGTAATATGCGTTTTTGCTATTGTAATAATGGAGCGTTGTGCCCATAGCGGATGTGGGTGGTAGCCTAAGGGGAGTATTTTGCTTTTAGAATAATTTATGCGCAAGCCCGAGCATTGTCGGAATTGGTCAAAAACCTCTTTGATCGTGGGCATGTCAGTGGACGGGTCGGCAGAGATGATAAGAACATCGTCCGCAAAGAGAGACGTTCTTAGTTCCTGTGACCCTATTCTGATCCCATGCAAGGGGGCTACAGTTGATAAGTACCTAGAAAGTGGTTCGATAGCAATGTTAAAAAGGAGAGGCGATAGGGGGCAGCCCTGTCTGGTACCTTTGTACAAGCGGAATTCGTTAGATAAGAGGCCTGCGGCAACAAGCCTAGCTGTGGGGGATGTATACATAGAGCTAATTAAGTGAAGAAAAGGGCCAGAGAAGCCCATCTCGCCCAAGACCATGGATAGCCATCCAAAATTAACATTGTCAAAAGCCTTTTCAGCATCTAGGGTAATAATGGCTAGATCACTGTTAGGGTTGCATCTAGCGTGTTCCAATGCGATCATCACCTTCCTGATATTTATAGTCGCTGTTCTACCCTTGACAAAGCCTGATTGGGCGGACTGTATCAGGAAGGGGATGATATCGGCCAGGTGGTTAGCTACTATTTTGAAAGGATCTTGACATCAAGATTTAGGAGCGAAATGGGTCTATATGACCCTGGTTCTTGCGGGTCTTTCCCTTTTTTCTCTAGTAGTTTAATAATCGCTTGGTTGCCAGAGGGTAGATAGGCACCGCCAGACCATATGTTCTGGTAGACTGTGGCAAGAGTCGGGGTTAGCAGGGATTCAAGAGATTTATAAAATTCGCCTGTTAGGCCATCAGGGCCGGGGGCTTTGGAGGAGGCTAGAGACCGAATTGTGGAAGAAATTTCAGAAGGGGACATGGGGGCATTTAGCTCATTGAGTTGATCGGAGGATATGCAAGTTAGGTTAACCTTATCAAGGAAGTCTCGCGCTGTGCGTTGGTCAATAGGGTCAGCTGCATAGAGGGTAGAGTAGTAGCGCAGCATTGCCGCGTTTATGCCTTTCTGGGAGGTAGCAACACGACCGTCCGAGTCGCGAATGGACGGAATGACCGTCGGGCGGTAAGGGCCTTTGCAAAGTCTGGCAAGAAGTTTGCCAGCCTTGTTGCCAAATTTATGAGGGGTAGCGTCGAGGTAGGTTTTTTTGGTGATTTCCAGGGTGTTAGCCCACGCGTCAAAAGACTGTTTGGCTGAGTGCCAAGCCGTCCGGTTTTCGGGAGAGTCAATGGCGTAGAGTGCCAGTTGGGCCTGGTGCAGTCTGGAGCTGGAGGTTTTGTAGTTGTGAAGGGCATGCCTTTTGAACGAAGATGCATAAGAAATAATGCGTCCTCGGAGAAAAGCTTTACCAGCATCCCAAAACAAGTTGGGGCTATCAGTGTGTAGCGCATTTGTATGTGCATAAATTGCCCACTCCTTCTCCATGTATGTTTTAAAGTCTGAATTGTGCTGAAGGTAGGATGGAAAGCGCCATAATTTGGGGTTGGGGTGCACGTCCGGGGTCTCTAGGGTCGCTGAAATGGGCGCGTGGTCTGAGATAGCAATGTCATGTATGTCCGCTCCTGGGAGCAGGGGTATCAGGTCGTCAGTGCAGAAGATGTAGTCAATTCTAGTAAAGACATTATGTGGGTAAGAGTAAAAGGAAAAATCACGGTCAGTCGGGTGGTGCAGTCGCCATATGTCATGGAGGTGAAGGGAGTCCATCGTCGCAGCAAGGCTCGAGGGGATATTGGTGGCTGGGGGTGAGGCTGAACGCGGGTATGAGGACCGATCGTCAACCGGGTGAACAACAGAGTTGAAATCACCTCCCACTATTTGTGGAAGGTGAGGGGAACGCAGGAGCCAGTTAGTTAACGTGCTAAAAAATTCTTTAGTAGGGTTGTTCGGGGCGTAAACATTAGATATAATGAGCTCCTTCGATCCTATGCGGACCCGAAGGGAGAGGAGTCTGCCCTGTTGATCTGCGTCTGTAGATAAGATCTGACAGGGAAGATTCTTGTTGATGAGGATAAGTACTCCCGCCTTATGGCCAACGGCTTCAGAGCCAGCTACATCACCCACCCATAGCTTCTTCATCCGGACGTAATCGGCTGAGGAGAGATGGGTTTCCTGAAGCAGCGCTATATCAGTTTTAAGCCTTTTAAGGTGCCTCAGTACCTTCAATCTTTTTGAGGGGGAACGGAGCCCTTTCACATTCCAAGATACTATCTGAAGCATAGTGGAGCGTCAAAGGGGACATAACAAGCTTGTAGTGGAATCTTTAGTTCGACCAGCCTGAAGAGCTGCAAAAAAGAGGAGGGTAGGTTGTGGAGGGTTGATGTGCCCTGCCGAGCGATCACAGCGAGTGGGGACTGCGTATAAGTAGGCATATCGAGGAGGCAGAGGGGGTGAAGTAAAAGGGGGGGGTGAGGGTGTGGATACCAGGTTTGGGCACAAAGGGAGGGGACATAAACAACCATCAACTTCACTTTTTTTCCGCATGGGGGTCACTGTGTAGATCAGCTCCCATAACCAAGCCCCATGATACATGCAGGCATTACCGCCCTACAGGGGAGGAGTACGGGGGAGCCATCAGTCCAGGACAAGTCATGGATACGCATGATGATCTGCACACATGAGACCCCAGGGGAAAGGGAGTTATAAATTCGAGGTTAACAATTCAAGCAATAACAAATGAGAGCAGTTGTGCAAAAGAGAAAAGGAACATAAAAAATAAAACAATTGAACCAAGAGAACATGAAAAATAGTCATCCAAGCCTAGGAGCAGTATAGCTCTTGTAGAGGAACAAAAAATCAAACAGGGTGGCTCGATGAGCCCTTGCTGTACCCCAAAACTACCTGAGAAGCGTGAACGGCCCAGGAGGGGAACTGTTCAAAACGGGCACTTCATCCAGGCATGCGAAGGGTTGGCGTGGAGCCCGAGGGCTGGGAGGAATGAGAGAAAGGTCCGTAGGGTAGGAGACCCCTCACCTTGAGGTTTGGGAAAGCTGAGCCGGGCCTGCAGCCCTGAAGCGTTTGGGAGAGTCTTTCCGTGGGCTTCTTTGGTCCAAGGCTCGGTTTACTGGAGCTGCCTTAGGTGTGGGGCTGAGATGTGGGCCCGAGCGTAACGATTTTAAGAAGCGTGTCGCCTCATCAGGATCATGGAACGAGAGTTGCTCGCCACTAGGTGTTTTGATCCGCAAAATTGCCGGGAAGGCTAGTGTGAATTTCATTTGTCGTTGGTGGAGTTCCGTGCAGATATGTTGGAAAGCTTTCCGTTTCTTGGAGACATCCACCGAGTAGTCGGCAAAGATTAAGATTTTGGTCCCGTCAAGCTGAAGAGATCTGGATTGACGATACTGCTGTAAAATGGATGTCTTATCAGAGTAATTGAGGTATTTAGCTATGATCGGGCGTGGGGATTTGCGTTCGGCATTGTATGCTCCCACACGGTGTGCTCGTTCCACTGTGAAGGGCCCCCCGAGACCCAGAGCTTCAGGTATGCGGCGGGAACAGAGGTCCGATAATGTAGATTGGGGCAGCGATTCTGGAATGCCAACGAAGCGCAGGTTGCTTCTCCTGGACCTATTTTCGAGGTCATCGAGCTTTTACAGGATATATTTGTTGGTTCTATCCTGGGCCTGCTCCAGAGATTGTGTCTGATAAAGTTCTTCCTCGAGGTTAGAGATGCGATTTTCAGCCTCATTTAATCTAGAAGTGTGTTCCCCTAGTTGGGCTTGAAATTTTTGCATGCCTGTACTGATGGCTTTTTCCACTGAGGCAGCTATCATAGGGGAGAGGAGAGCAGCCACAGCCTGTGCCAGTAGTTCAGTGTTACAGTCCTGTAATGGAGGAGGCTGCATGGGGTGCTGCATGAGGAGAGGTGCAGTGTGGCCAGCTAGGCATGGATGGGCAGGAGACTGTGTGGATGGAGTGTCTTTTGAGGCTGTCTGGCCTGCTGTGGGATCGCCTACCTCCATACGCTGCGCTGTCTCCTCCGGTGGGGCCGCGCTGGCCGGAGCTGAGTAGGCCGAAGCCGGGGCCTCGATTTGCGGCGAGGCCTGCCGCGCGGTGGCGGCCGCATACGAGCGCGGCCCAGATTTCTCAACAAACCGGTCCATTACGGAGCCGGTGTGGTTGGGGAGGCTGCCTGCCGGTTTTCGGGCGAAATCGCCGCTTTTAAAGCCGATTTTGGAGGCTGGTGTGCGGGAGCTGTGACAAGGGACAGCTACTCCATGCAGCGCCGGAACCGGAAGTTGAAAGAGACATTTTAAGTGTCAGCAGTTCCAAGAGTACCTGAGATTTATCCATACCCTCTATTCCCTACTGAGAGACTGTGTTCTGTTCAACGTTTTTTTACAAATAAAAATTCCTAAAGGGATTCAAGTGTCGATCTCTACAGTTTATTGGGCCATCAACCTCAGGAAACCCCTAGACGAGCACGAGGTGGAGAAGGTAACGGTAAACCCAACAAAACCAACCGCTCCTTCAGGGGTCAGTGCTACATAAGTCTTACATAAAGATGATCATTGCTGTAATGACTAGGCACAGTTGTATGGAGAAACAACCCTGTGTCTATAAATACATTTTGATTTCTGCAGATCCCTCTTGGGAGCCTTGGGAATATCACTTGTTGGGTAGAATGTTTGTGTGAAAATGTAATACTCTGCTTGTCAGTAAAGCTGGTCATACACATATGGATTGTTTTCTGTTTAGCCTACAGGCTGAACAAAAAAAAATATTACAGGTTCATCCATCCTTGCTACATGTGGATGGTCGAATCTCCCGCTGTGGCCAGCCAGCTGTCAACATATCCAAACAGTGCCTTTATTTGACTGGATGCAGGTGTTGTTTGGCCAATAATTTTCTACCTAGCTTCTTGAATTTTGCAATTGAGGGATATGAGAGAGCAGGTGGCTGACCAGGCCAACCACTAAGTGAATTTCGACCGGTTCACCAGGAATCAGCTGAAATTTACTTCATATTTGGCCAGCTTAAAGTGTAAGGCCCCTTTCACACTGGGGCACTTTGCAGATGCTATAGCGCTAAAAGTAGCACCTGCAAAATGCCATGAAACAGCCGCTGCTGTCTCTCCAGTGTGAAAACCAGAGGGCTTTCACACTGGAGTGCTGCGCTTGCAGGACGGTAAAAAAAGTCCTGCAAGCCGCATCTTTGGAGCGCTGTAGGAGCGGCCTATTTACCACTCTGAAAGCACCCCTTCCCATAAAAAACAATGGGGCATTGCTGCACACCCGCCTGCAAAGCGCCGCTTCAGTGGGTGGTTTTAACCCTTTTTCTGCCGCTAGCGGGGGTTAAAACTGGTGGCCGAATAGCTCCATTAAATGACGGTAAAGCGGTGCTATATATAGGGACGCTTTACCGCCAGCGCCCGCAACGCCCCAGTGTGATAGTAGCCTAACTTAATTTTTGTTGAGAAAAAGAAATAGCTCTGGGTAATAAATGTTACAAATATTTTAACAAACATGGGCATGGATTTACTAAAGGCAAATAGACTGTGTACTATGCAAATGCAGTTGCTCCAGAGCTTAATAAATGAGGGGATGCTCTTCTGACTCCTATCATCCAGTCATGTGCAAGGATTTTTTTTTTTCATTATACCTGCAAGTGATTGGATATTCTTTGCAAAGTGAAGCTTCATCTCATTTACTGAGCTCTGAAGCAACTACACTTGCAATGTGTAAAGTCTGTTTGCCTTTAGTAATTTCATCCCTGTGTTGCTGATTAATATCTGTTTCTGCTATTAAGAAGTAGCTGATAGTTTGACATGTCATGTGCAGACTAAGCCCCTGTACACATGGTCGGAGATTTCGACAACCAAATCCGTCGGATTTTGTCCGTCGGATCTTGTCCGAAACTGTTGCATACACACGGTCGGACTAAGTTGTTGAAAAATCCAATCATTCAGAACGTGATGAAGTAATTTCGTTACGATGGGACTACGTTCAGGCTAGTAGCCAATAGCTTTGATGTAGGAATTTGATCTGAGCATGCGTGGCACTTGGTCCGATCAAAATTCTCTACACATGATCAGAGTATGTCCGATCGAACCAGTTGGTCGGGAAATATTTCCAACATGTTGGAAAATTGGGTCCGACGGATATTCCGACGGAATCAGCCTGATGCATTCCACACAGTCGGATTATCCGACAACACGGTCCGATAGGACACATTCCGACGCATTCTCCGTCCGTGTGTACAAGGGCTTACAGGGACTTGTTCATTATAAACACCCAATGCACGCTCTAAGTTACGATAAAAAAAGTTTCACAATATACCTCCCTTTGGAAGTAATTAACCCTTAGGGAGTATCTCATCAGAAATGTGATTTCTGTTGCAGAGAATGCCTAAAATCTCACGTATATTGTATTGCAGACTTCTGGCAAAAACAGTGAGCCAATCACACAAGTGGGAAATTCAATTTCTGGGGGCCATTTGTACAGTACAGCTCTAATTGCTTTATTGAATTGCATTTTACAGAAAACGCCAGCACTGCAAATTGAAAAGGCTTATGTAGGAATTATATATAGTTACATAGTTAGTCAGGTTGAAAAAAGACACAAGTCCATATAGTTCAACCACATATGCTATAATCTATATATTTTTTATTTGCTAGGTTTACTCCCATGAAAGTGGAGTTATCCTTTAAGTATATATGCCTCCTTATTGTTAGTTTGAAGGCTATAGCTTGGGGTTCTCAGGAATGGAGAAACAAAGTTTGAGAACTGGATCTCTGCTAAAGATTCTGTACAAAGAATACATGGGAAATACATGGGAAAGAAATAGGAGAGAAATGAAGTAACTGAAAGTTACTGAGAGAGATAAGAAAGTTGAATGTAAAAATTCTGGTTGATGATACAGTATAAGAGAATTGTAGAGGAAGATCCTCTGAAAACCTCCCCTATACATTTTTGTACTTATATGCCTATTTTCTTCTATTTGTCTCTCGGTATATATGGATGAAGCGCAAGCTGTGCATGAAAATTGATTCATTCAGGAAATGAATTCAGAGAAAAAAAGATTCAAAATTATTTGTGTGAAGGACAAAACTTGAATATAACACACAGTTTATTTTACTGTCAGAACAATTTATCAGCATAACCCACATAAGGATGTTAGCCAAGAGATTCGTTTTTGTTGTGTTTGGAGCAGTGTATAATGATGGCCAAGCACATCTGCAATGTAATTCATTTCTATTCATGAAACAACAGAGAAATGTTAATGTGTATATGTATAGTCTGCAAAGCTTTCCTATTTTGGTTGTCTTTTATGGCTCTTGGATACAACATTTCTCTTGTGAGTTTTATAAGAAGATTGAAAGTGTTTCTTGTAAGAATCTATCACTGTGATGGACTGAGATGCATAACTTTCTTGCTTTACAAAAACAATGTTTTTCTACCTTTCCTTAAAATTCAATTTCTAGCACTCTGTTAACTACAGTTCTAGTATATTTATATATATATATATATATATATCTATTATAATCTATAAAATGGGGGACACATTTGGAAGATTTACTAAAACCGGTGCATACGGACTCTGCGGTAGCTCTTCATAGTAACCAATCGGCTTCTAGATTTAAGGGTCAGTTCATACAGGAACGGACAGCTGTCCGTTACCGACTGCGGTGGGAGGCAGTATGGACGTGGTGCGTGATGTTTTTGTACAAACTTTAATTGATATGTACAAAAGTCGCTGTACAGCACGATGCACTGCGCTGCTGTACAGGGCCATGTGATCCTGTACTGTGCACTGCATTAAAATGCAGCATATCTGCATTTCATCACAGCATGTTGCAGCACAGCTCTGTACTGTGCTGCAATGTAAATGCGACTCAAATGACACAATTGTTTTCTGTGTGTCCTTGCGATGACAGGCATTTTACGTTGCAGTCACCTCAATATATGTGAATTAAAGAGGAAGTAAACCCGCCCAAAAAATTTCCAATTTACTACTGTTACTCTAATACTGTACATCAGCCTTCATTCTATATATGTTATTTCTCAAAACGAGCGCTGTAAATACCTTTTTTTCTCTTTTCCAAAATAGCTCCCTTCCGGGTATCGCCCGCACCATTTCAAATTCTGGCTTTGACGTCCTTTACGGACGTCATTTCCGCCCTTAGTTAGATTTCACTCCGGAAATCTCGCGCATGCGCCGTAGCGTCAATAGAAATCCTAACCAAGCCTCGATCTCGGTTGCCGTTACTAAGGCAACAAAGCATGTGACCAATATAGTAAACAGTCACAACAAGCTGTTTTACTATATCTACACAGACGTAGATGTGATTACAGCGCTCTTCAATAATAAAAATACATTGAAAATTTCCTAATAATTTTAAATATATAATCTAAATAAAGAACTAAAAAAAATAATTTTATTTTCCTCTATTTCGAGATATATATATGCACACACAAATATATATATATATATATATATATATATATATATATATATATATATATATATATATATATATATATATATATATATATATATTTGTGTGTGCATATATATATCTGGAAATAGAGGAAAATAAAATAATTTTTTTAGTTTAGTTCTTTATAGAGATAGATATATATATATATATATATATATATATATAGCCACACAATAAAAAAAAAAAAAAAAAAAAATATATATATATATATATATATATATATATATATATATATATAAACAATCGTACAAAAAATATAAATGAAATATAGACGCACATTATAAAAATATCTTTTTTTTTTACATTGTAATGTGTGTGTATATATATATATATATATATATATATATATATATATATATATATATATATACACACACTCACACCAAAAATATAAATTCGATATAGATATAGACACACTATATATATATATATATATATATATATATATATATATATATATATATATATATATATATATATATATATACACACACCATAGATATTTTATTTTCGAGCTTTATTTTAAATACACAATTATAGACAATTAATGTAGA
The DNA here is from genome assembly GCF_037356315.1 of Lithobates pipiens. Taxonomy (NCBI): domain Eukaryota; kingdom Metazoa; phylum Chordata; class Amphibia; order Anura; family Ranidae; genus Lithobates; species Lithobates pipiens. The sequence continues at coordinate 186,506,339 of NW_027507785.1, read as the reverse complement.
ATGTTGGTGATAAATCGTTTGTTTGCGGAAAAGGTTCTAGTAAGTAATATTTATTTATTATTGATAATTATTAAAAAATATTAGATATAAAAATTAACATTTTTTAAGTGCTTTAAAAAATAATTAAAATTTAACAATTCACATTAATAATAAAATATAGCCAATGCACCGAATTAATTTGTTAATTAAATATTTGTTATTTTATTATTTCACTCTCTATATTTTTTTGACTATTTTAAAAGATTAATATTTTGGTCCCAATAATAAAGAATTAAAAATAACATAAAACTCTAATAAAAATGTTCTTACATCTTGATTCTATTATTTTTTAAATGTACTTACATTTTTAGTTAGGTTTTCACTGATGATTTTCAATCTTCACTGTAAACTTCTGGTCTGTCTGTGTGTGTCTCTCTCTCTCTCTCTCTCTCTCTCTCTCTCTCTCTCTCTCGCTCTGCTCTGCTCTCCTCTCCTCTGCTCTATGATTCATTCCCCTGCGTGACGTCTTCAGTCACAAGGGGGAGTGTCAGGAAGAGCAGGGATAGGATTACAACGCGAGACTTCTCCTCTGTCGCAATGAGGAGAATGCCTCGTATTAAAAAAAGGCAGAGAGGCAGGAAGATGAAAGTCGGCAATACAGTATACGCCGCATTCGCACGACCACACTGCGCAAGCGCGGCTGACGTCACGGAAATGTAAACGGCAGTTTTTACGAAAATGTCACAAGTAAGTTCACTTTCTCAGGCAGCGATCAGCTGCCTGAGAAAAGTATTATCTAACAAGCTAAACATGTTTAGGAGGGTTTACTTCCTCTTTAATCCAAGTTTAATTGAACGTACTGAAAATAGCAGCTGATTGGCTACTATGCACAGCTGCACCAAATTCTGTAGAAGGAAACGTGTGTGTGTGTTCAGTGGAGAGGGGAGAAGCTGATTAGCTGCCCCTCACCTCTCCACTGAACAGAAGGGGAAATAATCCTTGTGACGGCAGCAGTGGCCATCCTTTTTGTAGCTCGTCTGCCGTTTTTTCCTAAAACATTTCTGATTTTCCCGGGACAAAGGCAAAATCCCGGGAAATTAATCGGGATGAGCTCCGATTGGGACGAGGCTCCCAAAATCGGAATTGTCCTGGGAAAATCGGGACTGTTGGTAAGTATGCATGAGATGTGATTCTCAGCTGTTCACAGGTCTTTAAGTTATGCAAGCTGACTAGTGCTAAAGTCTTTCTCATGCTCTCTCTGCTATAAGAGCCTGCACTGGGTGAAACAATGGTCTGCTGACAGAACAATGAAACAGTACATGTGCTGCCTATTTGTTTTGAGGAACTCATTAGGGACACCCTTTTAGACAGCAACTGACATAAGTTTAGTTAGTCGCTTGGATAAGCAGATGTTTGGTTTGTTTTATGCTATGAACTTGGTTTGTTTTATGCTATGGGCTGTACAAAGTCTTCGTACATTGAACTGATTGTTTATTGCCTTGCTGAATAAAATGGCAGGACAAAGCTGCTTAAACAGTTTTTAGGTGTCCCTGTCCCATGCATCATTTATCACTGCCACTACCAGGTGAGCCTCTCCCCTTAAAACTTAACTACTTCAGCCCTGGAAGGATTTACCCCCTTCCTGACCAGAGCACTTTTTGTGATATGGTACTGGGCCGCTTTAACTGACAATTGCGCAGTTGTGCGACATTACACCCAAACAAAATTGACGTCCCTTTTTTTCCCCCCACAAATAGAGCTTTCTTTTGGTGACATATGATAACCTCTGCAGTTTTTATTTTTTATGCTATTAACAAAAAAAGAGCGACTATTTTGAAAAAAAAGCAATATTTTTTACTTTTTTCTATAATAAATATGCTCAAAAATATATATAAAAAAACTGATTTCTTTCTCAGTTTAGGCCGATATGTATTCTTCTACATATTTTTGGTAAAAAAAAATCTCAAGTGTATATTGATTGGTTTGCACAAAAGTTATTGCGTCTACAAAATAGGGATAGATTCATTTCATTTTTATTATACATTTTTTTATTAGTAATGGCGGCGATCTGCGATATTTATCATGACTATGCCATTATGGCAGACACATCGGATGCTTTTGACACTGTTTTGGGACCATTGTCACTTATAAAAATGCACTGATTACTGTGTAAATGACACTGGCAGGGAAGGGGTTAAACACTAGGGCAATCAAGGGGTTAAGTGTGTCCTAGGAAGGTGTTCTAACTGTTGGGGGGTTGGGCTACCACTGACATGACAGTGATCACTGCTCCCAATGACAGAGAGCAGTAGATCCCTGTCATGTCACTAGGCAGAACAGGGAAATGCCTTGTTTACTAAGTCATCTCCCCGTTCTGCTGCTCCGCAACACAATTACGAGACACTGGCGAACATCGAGTCTGCGGAAGCTGCGGGCATGGTCATGGAGTACGTGGTGGGCTCGTGCGCCCACAATGCCTCAATTTAAAGGGGACGTACCTGTACGCCCATTTGCCCAGCCGTGCCATTGTGCCGACGTACACCTTCGTGCACTGGCCGGCATGTGGTTTAAGTTCAGATGCGGCTCAGACACCTTAAATAAAGAGACACCTATTTTTGAACAAAATGGCGATGCTTGTAAAACAGCTCATACTGACAAATGCTAACTAGCAAGAGGCAAACACAGAGGGCACACGGATCCCAAAAGTGTGAATTGGCTAATGTCCTTTGCAGAGTGACATATTGCTACCAAAGGTTATCTCAAAGATCTTCCCTCCAAGCTGGTAAGTCATTTAAACAGGAAAATGTCAACCTTGGGTAAGTATGTTCCTTTTTGTTTCCCAATAGGGTGATCCATGCATTTTTGATATGTACATGCTATGTGTTATAAATATTGTATAAATGGACAAAAAGAAAAAAAAAAGATTTAATTTTCTTTCCACATTTTCCAAAAACTTTTGGGAAAAAATGACATATTCAAAAGACTCATTATGCCCCGTAGAAAATACATTGGGGTGTTTTCTTTCCAAAATGGGGTCATTTTGTAGGTGTTTCTATTGTCCTGGTACTCCAATGCCAAAAATGTGATAGGTACTCAGGAAACTAAAAGTGTAATTTATGCTCCTAGAACACCTGATGGTGCTCCCTGCATGTTGGGCCTCTGTATGTGGCCAGGCTGTGGAAAAATCCCACACATGTGGTATCAATATACTCAGGAGGAGTAGCAGAATATTTCTTGGGTTGTAATTGCAAGTTTATCTATTCCATGTGTGAGAAATAACTTGTTAATATGACAATTTTGTGGAAATAAATAAAAATTCTTCATTTTCCAAACTATTGTGGACAACAAAACTCACACTTTCTAAATACCTTGTACTGTCATTTTTATAAAAAGGGGTCATTTGGGGGGTATTTGTACTATCCTGACATTTTAGGGCCTCAAGAAATGAGATAGGCCATCAGTACATCAGGACTGATCAATTTTTAATTATATGTAGCATAGCTTCTAGACGCTATACATTTCACACAAACCTATTATCATACACTTATCAGGATTTTTTTTTTTTTTACCAAAGACATGTAGCAGAATACATTCTGGCCTAAATGTATGACGAAATTTGATTTTATTGGATTCCTTTTAAAACAGAAAATATTGTTGTTGTTTTTTTTTCAAAGTGTCTGCTCTTTTTTCTCTTATATCGCAAAAAATAAACAACCCAGTGGTGAATAAACACCACAAAAAGAAAGCTCTATTTGCGTGAATAAAATGATAACATTTTTATTTGGGTACAGTATAGCATGACTGAGTATTTGTCATTGAAAGTACATGAGCATGGAAAGCTGAAAATGGGTCTGGGAAGCAGGGGGGTGAAAGTTCCCAGTATTGAGGTAGTTAAAGTGAAATCTTAATACACAATTCCTTTAAATAACACATCTAGGGAATCCCTAAACTTGCCTGTGAAAGGGAAATCCCACTCTGATGTACAGTAAGTGCTGCATTAACAAAGGAGGAAAGTGTTTAACCACTTAAGGACCGCCGTATTGCCAATGTACGTCATTACAATGGCACAGGCAGGCACAAGCACGTACATCGGACCCCCTCCCGCTGGATACGACGGTCCGGTTCGCTCCAGGAGTGTTCCGTGATGAGGGGATGGCCGTTGATTTTCGGCCACCCCCTCTGGATCGCTCCTGGCCAATGAGAAGCTTCCTCCCACTGTGTATTGTTTACACAGGAAGGAGGAAGTGATGTCATTCTCCTCGGGGCGGTCTTTTTGACCGGACTACGAGGAGAAGACACAAAGTAAGTGTGCACCAACACTACACTGACATGTAGGTACACACAGGCACACAAACCCCCCCCCGATTCCCCCCCCCCCGATCGCCCCCCGCCCCCCCCCCAGTCACAGTGCCACTGATTGCATTGATCATTTCTTTACTGATCACTGCATTCAGTGTCAGTTGTGACAGTAAAAACTGTCAGGACAGTTAGTGTTAGGTCCAGGGTAGCCCCCTATCACCCCCCAATAAAGATTTAACCCCCTGATTGCCCCTAGAGTTAACCCTTTCATCCCCTTTTGCCAGTGTCACTAAGCGATCATTTTTCGGATCGCTGCATGTGTCGCTAGTGTCGCTAGGTAGCTATTTATTTTTTTAGGTTCACCGCCAGGTTTTTATATCGCTAGGTACCCCGATATACTACCCAATAATGGTTTTGACCCCCTGATTGCCGCTAGTTAACCCTTTCACCCCCTTTTGCCAGTGTCACTAAGCGATCGTTTTTCTGATCGCTGCATTAGTGTCGCTACAGTCGCTAGGTAGCTAGTTATTTTTTTTAGGTTCACCGCCAGGTTTTTATAGCGCTAGGTACCCCGATATACTACCCAATAATGGTTTTAACCCCCTGATTGCTGCTAGTTAACCCTTTCACCCCCTTTTGCCAGTGTCACTAAGCGATCATTTTTCTGATCGCTGCATCAGTGTCGCTAGTGTCGCTAGGTAGCTAGTTATTTTTTTAGGTTCACCGCCAAGTTTTTATAGCGCTAGGTACCCCGATATACTACCCAATAATGGTTTTAACCCCCTGATTGCTGCTAGTTAACCCTTTCACCCCCTTTTGCCAGTGTCACTAAGCGATCATTTTTCTGATCGCTGCATTAGTGTCGCTAGTGTCGCTAGGTAGCTAGTTATTTTTTTAGGTTCACCGCCAGGTTTTTATAGCGCTAGGTACCCCGATATACTACCCAATTATTGTTTTAACCCCCTGATTGCCGCTAGTTAACCCTTTCACCCCCTTTTGCCAGTGTCACTAAGCGATCATTTTTCTGATCGCTGCATTAGTGTCGCTAGTGTCGCTAGGTAGCTAGTTATTTTTTTAGGTTTTTATAGCGCTAGGTACCCCCATATACTACCCAATTGCCCCTAGTTAACCCTTTCACCAGCGATCACAGTATAAGTGTCACTGGTGACGCTGGTTAGCCAGTTAGTTATTTAGGTTCCCCGTCAGGTTTTTATATAGCGCCAGGGACCCCCATATACTACCTAATAAAAATGTGAACCCCCTGATTGCCCCTAGTTAACCCTTTCACCACTGATCACCATATAAGTGTTACGGGTGACTCTGGTTAGTTTGTTTTTTATAGCATCAGGGCACCCACCATTTATTACCCAATAAAGGTTTAACCCCCTGATCACCCGGCGGGTGATATCAATTAGGTTTTAGGGTCAGGGTCTGCGTCGCCCCAGGCAGCGCTAGGTTAGTGCCAGTACCGCTAACACCCACACGCAAAGCATAAACCTCCCGTAGTGGTATAGAATCTGAACAGATCAATATCTGATCTGATCAGATCTATACTAGCGTCCCCAGCAGTTTAGGGTTCCAAAAAAACGCATTGTTAGCGGGATCAGCCCAGATACCTGCTAGCACCTGCGTTTTTCCCCTCTGCCCAGCCCACCCAAGTGCAGTATCGATCGATCACTGTCACTTACAAAACACTAAACACATAACTGCAGCGATCGCAGAGTCAGGCCTGATCCCTGCCATCGCTAACAGGTTTTTTGGTAGCATTTTATATTTAAATCCGGAAGGCAGTGCTTGGTTTTCGGGGGCCCGTACGTGGCTAGGCTCCCAAAAAGTCCCCCACATGTGGTATCCCCGTACTCGGGAGAAGCAGCAGAATTTATTTTGGGGTGTAATTTGACTTATGCCCATAGCATGTGTGAGCAATATATCATTTAGTGACATCTTTGTGCAAAAAAAAAGTTTGTAATATTCCCGCAACTTGTGGCAAAATATAAAATATTCCATGGACTCAACATGCCTCTCAGTAAATAGCTTGGGGTGTCTACTTTCCAAAATGGGGGGTCATTTTGGGGGGTTTTGTGCTATTTTGGCATTTTATGGCCTTCGAAACTGTGATAGGTAGTGAGGAGTAAAATCTAAAATTTACACCCTTAGAAATCCTGAAGGTGGTGATTGGTTTTCGGGGTGCCGTGCGCGACTAGACTCCCAAAAAGTCCCACACATGTGGTATCCCCATACTCGGGAGAAGTAGCGGAATATATTTTGGGGTGCAATTCCACATATAACCATGGCATGTGTGAGCAATATATCATTTAGTGACAACTTTTTGTAAAATTTTTTATTTTTTTTGGTCATTATTCAATCCCTTAGGACAAAAAAAATAAATATTCAATGGGCTCAACATACCCATCAGCAATTTCCTTGGGGTGTCTACTTTCCAAAATGGGGTCATTTGGGGGGGTTTTGTGCCATCTTGGCATTTTATGGCCTTCAAAACTGTGATAGGTAGTGAGGAGTAAAATAAAAAAATTTATGCCCTTAGAAATCCTGAAGGCGGTGCTTGGATTTCGGGGTCCCGTACGCGGCTAGGCTCCCAAAAAGTCCCACACATGTGGTATCCCTGTACTCAGGAGAAGCAGCAGAATGTATTTTGGGGTGTCATTTCACATATGCCCATGGCATGTGTGAGCAATATATCATTTAGTGACAACTTTTTGTAAAAATTTTTTTTTTTTTTGTCATTATTCAATCCCTTAGGACAAAAAAAAAAAATATTCAATGGGCTCAACATACCCATCAGCAATTTCTACTTTCCAAAATGGGGTCATTTGGGGGGGGGGTTGTACTGCCCTGCCATTTTAGCACCTCAAGAAATGAGATAGGCAGTCATAAATTAAAAGCTGTGTAAATTCCAGAAAATGTACTCTAGTTTGTAGACGCTATAACTTTTGCGCAAACCAAAAAATATACGCTTATTGACATTTTTTTTACTAAAGACATGTGGCTGAATAAATTTTGCCCTCAATGTATGACTAAAATTTAGTTTATTCGATTTTTCTTATAACAAAAAGAAGAAAATATCTTTTTTTTTCAAAATTTTCGCTCTTTTTCCATTTATATCGCAAAAAATAAAAATCGCAGAGGCAATCAAATACCATGAAAAGAAAGCTCTATTTGTGGGAAGAAAGGGACGCAAATTTAGTTTGGGTGCAATATTGCATGACCACGCAATTACCAGTTAAAGAAGCGCAGTGCGAAATTGGAAAAAGACCTCTGGTCCTTGAGGTGTTTATTGGTCCGGGGCTGAAGTGGTTAAAATTGTCAGAAAAAAATAAAATAAAAAAAATCAGCACACAGACCGCTCTTAGTGTCTGCTATGTATTTGGGGGTGCTTTTGCAGGGGTCTGAGTGCTGATTTTTTTTCTCTGTAAATGTGTAAATGTCAGTTTTGCTGTCACATGTCCTACAGTAAGAATTTTAAAAGGCCCTCTGAAATACATACCATACTCTTTGAGCCTGGTAAGGATTTTAAGAGGGTAGCTCACACACAAAAAAAGTGTGAAGTCCTCCTTAACCACTTGCCAACCGCACTATAGCCGAATGACAGCTACAGTGTGGCTTGATAATTCTGGGAGGGTGTACTATGATGTCCTCCCAGAATAGCGTTACTGCACGCCCCCCTGGGGCACGCACATGGAAGCATCCATGACTACCGGCTCCAGAGGATCGGCGCATCATGGTAAATGGCCACTGACAGCTGTGGGCTGCATGTGTAGTGCCCGCAGCGCTGCTCAGTGACAACTGCAGCCTAATCTAGCCATCCACACTGCAGCCTCTGCCATCCATCCCTCTGTAATAGTCATCCATGCTCAGCCATCCCACCATCCACGCTCATCCATCCCACCATCCAGGCTCAGCCATCCCTCCATCCATGCTCATCCATCCCGCCATCCATGCTCATCCATCCCGCCATCCACGCTCAGTCACCCCGCCATCCACGCTCAGCCATCCCACCATCCACACTCAGCCATCCTGCCCTCTAGGCTCAGCCATCCACGCTCTGCAATCCAGGCTCAGCCATCCCACCATCCACGATCAGCCATCCACGCTCAGCAATCCACGCTCAGCCATCCCACAATCCATATTCAGCCATCCTACCATCCACGCTCAGCCATCCACGCTCAGCCATCCCACCATCCACGCTCAGTCATCCATACTTATCCATCCATGCTCAGCCATCCCTCTGTCATTCTTATCCACCCATCCATGCTCAGCCATCCCACCATACATGCTCAGCCATCCCGCCATCCACACTCATCCATCCTGCCATTCATACTCATCTATCCATACTCATCCATCCATGCTCAGCCATCCCTCTTTCATACTTATCCACCCATCCATGCTCAGCCATCCATACTCAGCAATACGCATCCATCCATCTATCCATGCTCAGCCATCCCATCCACCCCCAGCCATACCCAGCCATACTCAGCCGCACCCAGCCATACTCAGCCATACTCAGCCATACTCAGCCATACCCAGCCATACTCAGCCATACCCAGCCGTACCCAGCCATGCTCAGCCATACCGAGCTGTACTCAGCCATACTCTGCGATACCCCCCCATACTCAGCCGTACCCAGCCATACTCAGCCATACAGAGCTGTACCCAGCCATGCTCAGCCATACTCAGCGATACCCAGCCATACCCAGCCATACTCGGCCTCCGTATGTGGCCAGGCTGTGGAAGTCTCCCTCATGTGGTATTGCCATACTCAGGTGAAGTAGGAGAATCTATTTTGGGGTGTCATTTTTGATATGTACATGCTATGTGTTATAAATATTGTATAAATGGACAACTTTGCATTAAAAAAAATGTGTTTTCATTTTCTTTACACATTTCTAAAAATTTGTAGAAAAAACAATAACATGTTCAAAAGACTCATTATGCCTCATAGATTATACATTGGGGTGTTTACTTTCAAAAATGGGGTCATTTTTGGGGCGTTTACATTGTCCTGGTGCTCCAGGGCCTTCAAACCTGGTAATCAGGAAATTATATGTGTAATTTATGCTCCAGAACACCTGATGGTGCTCCCTGCATTTTGGGCCTCTCTATGTGGCCATGCTGTGTAAAAGTAGTGGTTTTGGGGTGTAATTTGTTGTATGCATATACTGTGTTTCTGAGACATAACCTGTTAATATGACAATTTTGAGTAAAAGAAAAAGAAAAAAAAATCTTGATTTTGCAAAGAATTGAGGGGAAAAAATGACAACTTCAAAAAACTTTAAACACCTTAGAATGTCTACTTTCCAAAAAGAAGACATTTGGGGGGTATTTGTACTTTCCTGGAATGTTAGGGTCTCAACAAATGAGCAGTCAGTACTGCAGGTGTGATCAATTTTCAGAGATTGGCACCACAGCTTTTGGACTCTATTTCTTTCACAAAGAACAAATAATATACACCAATTTGGGTTATTTTTACCAACGATATGTAGCAGTATAAATTTAGGCCAAAATTTATGAAGAAAAATTACTAATTTTCAAAATTGTGTAACAGAAACAAAGAAAAAATCTTTTTTTTACAGAATTTTCGGTCTTATTTCTTTTATAGTGCAAGAAATTTAAAATCTAGCAGTGATTAAATACCACCAAAAGAAAGCTCTATTGGAAAAAAAGGCCAAAAATTTCATATGGGTACAGTGTTGCATGACTGAGTAATTGTCATTCAAAATGTGTAAGCACCGAAAGCTAAAAATTGGTCTGGTTGGGAAGGGGGTTTAAGTGCCCAGTGGTCAAGTGGTTAATCTGAACAATCAACCTAGCTGGCCAGGAAAGGAAAAGAGACTATGCCCCACTCATGAACCATATCAGGCCACATGCTCTTAATATGAAGGGGGCGCCATGCCAGGGAGGCCCAATGTTGTTGAGGACAAGGACCTCTTTCACACAACACTGAGCCAGTTATTGTGGGGGTCTGTGGGCAGGAGGTTTATCAGAATCTGGAAGCCCCATTTAATAATAAGGGGGCCCCAGATAATTGTCCCTCCATGTAAATGAGTATGGAAAACATAATGCACATACTGTATTTACACAAAAATGTAACATAGAAATAAAGACACCCATACATTTGACAAGTCAATTAAAAAATAAAAATCCACAGAAAAGTCCCTCATTGAAAATCCATCATCAATCATGGGCCAGCTTCCCATTGACTCTCTGATTTAAAAAAAAATATGATCCAGCACACAAGACCGATCCCACTAGTCGAATGACAGCTATATAAGGCACTGTCATCAGCTTTAGAGCTGTCACCAGCTATATAAGTTAAGGAGCATGGAAAGTGGTGACATCATTGCCCAAATATGCTTATGGCCATATTTATGCAATGATGTAACCTATCTGAACATTTGCATATGCGTCTAGGGATTCCTGGCCATGTAAGTGAAGGCCCTGAGTGACATCAGTGGTTGGTACAATAAGCATGTAACTGGTACAAACACTCACTGTTTCCTAAGCAACTATTGCTGAACACCAAACATATACACCCTACTGATCACTAAGGATGAGCTACCCTGGGTTCTGTTCAAACACGGCTTTACAAAATTCAAAAAGATCACATGCCAAACCTGAACCAAATGAAAATCCTTTGAAGCCAAATCTGTCAAATTGAATATGTTTTTTTTTCTAGGCTACTAGACAAGGGGTTGTCAAAAAACATATTTTTTATTTTTTTTGGGGGGGGGGGGGGGTTGGTGGGCTCAGTTCTGGGTTCAAGTACAATTGTGAATTGATTCTCTTATGGATTTCAATGATGATGAGTACAAGGACCTCTTCCCACAACCCTGGTCACTGGTTGTTGGAGTCAGCTCTTGAAGGGCTTATTAGAATCTGAAAGCACTCTTTAACAATGAAGGGACCCCCAGATGCTGTCCCTTTCCCATGTGAATGCATATGAGGAACATAGGAACCCCTACGCATTCCCAAAAAAAAATATGTCATCTTGAAATAGACACCCAAATGTTTGACAGTTCAATCACAATGGCCATATTTGGGCAGTGATGTCACCACTATACTGCCCCTATGCTTACATGGCTGGGATTCCCAATAACATCATCAGTTCCTAGTAAGGATGATCCGAACACCCCCCTGTTCGGTTCGCACCAGAACCTGCGAACAGACCTAAACTTCGTGTGTACTTTAGAACCCTATTAAAGTCTATGGGACTCGAACGTTCAAAATCAAAAGTGCTAATTTTAAAGGATAATATGCAAGTTATTGTCCTAAAAAGTGTTTGGGGACCCGGGTCCTGCCCCAGGGGACATGTATCAATGCAAAAAAAGTTTTAAAAACTGACGTTTTTTCGGGAGCAGTGATTTTAATAATGCTTAAAGTGAAACAATAAAAGTATAATATTCCTTTAAATTTCATACCTGGGGGGTGTGTATAGTATGCCTGTAATGCAGGTTTCCGTTACATCAGAGGGAGGCGGGGTCACCCGCACGTCACTGGGGAAGCCTGGGTTTCCCCTTGTGTCAGAGGGGGCGGGGTCAGAAAAGAGATCAGCCATCGCTGGATAGCAAGAGTGGATTACCACCGCTGGAATATTTAAAAAAATATATATATTTTTAATAAAGGACTTTTCCCAACGGTGTGTGTGTGTTTTTTAACATTTTTTTACACTTTCTTTGTAAAATGGTAGTACCCCCTTACCATTTCAAATGGGGGAGGGGTGGGATCTGGGGGTCCCCTTGTTAAAGGGACCCCAAAGCATCCTCCCAATGTTGAGGGCATGTGGCCTGGTATGGTTCAGGAGGGGGAGCGCTCTCTCATCCCCCCCTCTTTTCCTGCGGCCTGCCAGGTTGCATGCTCGGATAAAGGGTCTGGTATGGATTTTTTGGGGGGAACCCCACGTCATTTTCAAAATAAATTGATGTGGGGTTCCCCTTAACCCCCCTGACGGTATTCCCGAGTCTGGCTTGAGGTGGAAGTTTTATACCAAAAGCGGTAACCCAGAGCCAGACTCAGGATCGCATTGCTGTATGCAGGAGGAGGTTTACTTACCTTCTCCCTTGGATCCAGCGATGTCCCCCCGCTGTACGAGCGGCTCGTCCTCCGCTCGATTCATCACGGAGCCGATCTCCGTTCCCTGCGAGGGTTGCGACGAATGGGGACGGAGATCGGCGCCAAATTCAAAAAGTACATAGAGTATAATGTAATCTTACAGATTACATTGCTGTATGTAATAATTTCCCATCCCCTTTGTCCCTAGTGGTCTGCCCAGTGTCCTGCATGTAGTTTTATAATATAAAAACTGTTCTTTATGCCTGGAAACTGGAGATTGTCCATAGCAACCAAAACTGTCACTTTACATCAAAAATGATTTTACACCAGCTAGAAAACAGCGATAATAAGTTGGAATCACTCGCAGAATTGAGGGATAGCAATTTGTGGGGAGATCCGTCATCAAATATTGAAAAGTAATGACAGTGACAATTCTGCAACTGAGCAAATTTCTGTGTTTTTGATTTGATTACATTATTGAATAATTTGTATTATTGTTATATTATTATTTGGTATAATTATTTATAGTCATTTATTATATTATAATTTATGATTTAATTTTTCAAACTTTATCATACCCGGGATGTCTGCTAGACTCAGGTTTGGACAGGTTTAAGTGAGTTATTCCTAAGAATTACAGGACTACAATATAAAACGCCAGATATTCATGCAAAATAATTGTACTGCTTTTAGCACCTAAAATCCGAAATAATCATACCGCCAGGGAGGTTAATATCCATACCAGACCTGAAGGGCCTGGTAATTTAATTTTTTTCTTTTTTTTTTTAATCAATGACTTTCAATGACTGTTCTCTGTATTACAATGAGCCAACAATTCATTATAGCCACGAGTGCTTTTAAATTACATTTTTTTCCTGCAGAAATGACACTTTGTGCAGGGACAGTTCTAAGCATGGGAAACATGCGTCCCTTTACAGGCATACTATACACATCCCCCCAGGTACGAAATTTAAAGGAATATTACACTTTTATTGTTTCACTTTAAGCATTATTAAAATCACTGCTCCCGAAAAAACTTCAATTTTTAAAACTTTTTTTTGCATTGATACATGTCCCCTGACACTTTTTGTGACAATAACTTGCATATAAGCCTTTAAAATTAGCACTCCCATAGATTTTTACAGGGTGTTCCGCGGCTTTTCGAATTTGCCGTGAATACCCCAAATTGTTCGCTGTTCGGCAACAGGCGAACAGGCAATGTTCAACTCGAACCCGAAGCTCATCCCTAGTTCCTAGTGGGAAGTTGTCATATAAAGAAGCCATAGAAATACTCCTATATATGATGTCTGGCCCCTGCCAACTGAATTGAGGCTTCATCCTCATCATGGGACATTTTTGGAGTTTTTTTATTTTTAAAAAAGGACTTTGTCAAAAAGTGTGTTTTTATTTAATATTTACATTTTTGTAAATTAATAGGAATACCATGTGCCCCTTACTCATTCATGTGAGCAGGGGCATTGTCAGGGAGTTCCCTTATTTTTTAAGGGGGCTTTCAGATTCCAATAAACCCCCCACCTGCAGACCCCCACAAATTATGTGCCAGAGTTGTGGGAAAAGGGCCTTCATCCTCATTAACATAAAGGCAAATTTCTGATCTGTTGGGGGCATGTGGCCTGGTATAGTTCAGGAGGAAGGGACTGCACACTTATTACTCCTCTTTCCTGACCTGCTAGGCTGCTTGCTCAAATAAGGGTCTGGAATGGAGTTTTTTTTTTTGGGGGGTGCATGCTTTATTTCATATTTTTTGTTTTTTCTTCTGAGAGGCTAGTTCCCCATCAGGTTGATTGGCAGCGCACAGCAGTGGATAGATCCAGTCCATTATTGGCTTTCATCATCTTTCCACTGCCATTCACTTTTAATGAAAAGAAAGGGGGGCCAGATGGTGAACTAGTCTCTTGGTTCCCCATCAAGCTTCACTGACCGAATGAGTCAGATTATTTCCAAATATGGGCATTGTCATATTTGGGTAATGATGTCACCAGTATCCCCAGCCCTCTGTTTACATTTCATTTTCAGATAATATTAGAGCTTTATTGAAATCTCCTGAATGTCTTTTAACTTCTAATGAGTACCAGTAATTATGTCCATGACATTGTACAGTATGTGTTTTATTATTTACATAAATATGAAATAGAAAATTGAACCCATTGTACAGTTTTCTGCCATGCTGGATCTATTCCCCACACTATGGCAGATGTTTACCCAATATTTACCCCATGTCACCTATTCTGCCTGGTTGTATCCCATGTTCTAAAAGTATTTCAATCACTGCCATTAATATGTACCAGATCTGTGAAATGTATAGCACAGTATTTAGAACATTAATTTGTTTTGCAGGTAAGCATATATTTTTCTTTGTTTCTTCCACCAGATCAGTAATTCATGTTCACTAACAATATAAAATAATACATGTTTTATACAACTTCTCTGCAGCTCGCAGTGCTGTTTGCATTTAAACAGGTTGGGGTCTCTGGTAATGGGAATGATAATGGAAAAATAAACTGGAATCTATCCAGATTTTTTTTTACATTACTTGCTTGCGTTAGATCATTGGGGCTTGGAGTTTAACAGAGCTTCACAGGTTGCCAACTTGCCACTGGAGTCCTCTTCCCCTCCTCCATGAGGATATTATATATATATATATATATATATATATATTTTTTTTTTTTTCTAATCTGTCCTATTGTTTTCTATGCTATTCTTTTCTATTATTTTCTATTCCACTCTAATCTTTTCTTTGTCCCCTACCTGCCCCATTTTTTAAAATTGTCAGTTGCAGTTTTTCTGACTGAGATGCTAGTGTTCCCAATTTTTTTTTTTTATAGATTTTAGTTTTCTGTCAGCGTCAGTTCTCAATTTAAAGCACTCCAAACACCACTTTTCATTCAATAAAGTGCATACAATCACATATTTGCCAGTTTGAAGGGGCCAACAGTATCTGTGTCCATATGCAAAGGTGGATGTGGTCCATCCTCGGGCAGGGCACATTTGTATCTGTTTAGTGATGTTGTCTGTGCTACCCAGCCACAGCATGCAGAGGAAGTGGTGGGCTGGCTTTCTAAACCATCCTCATTCTCCTTAACCTCCATGACCCACGCTGACACTAGTGCACAGTCCACTGCAGCTGCTAGAGCAGCTTATTCTGCCTCCTTTTCCACAGCTCCAATTGACATAGCCCCAGCATCATGCATGGAGGAATCAGCTGAATTATTTGAGCACAGCATCAGCCACTTGCTTCCTGAGAATGCACATACATTACTTGATTCTGATGGTTCTGAGGTAGAGGAAGGGAGTAACATGAGCCTACAGAGAGGGGAGAACACTGATAAACAACAAATTGGCAGTCATGTTCCCAGCTGTAGCATATTGCCAAGTTGGCTCCAGTGTTGATAAGGATGGAGGGTATGATGATGAGGTCACAAGATACCTTCCCAGCAGGTTATGGCGCTGGGCGGCCTCATGGTGCCAACCCCAGTGCCTCCCATAGGGGCGAATGGTAACCCCTGGCATTAAAAATCCAGGACACTAATACAAAAGAAAAGAAAAAAGATTTTTAATCATTTAACAATAACATACTTAAATTATGACTTTAAAATATTGTATAATATATTAATGAATTCAATCATCAAAAAAAAAAAAAAAAAAAAAAAGTATTCATTCTTTTTAATTACAAATGTACAACTATGTAGGCACATCATAAAACCAACCTGGTTTCAATTATATTAGAAAGCAGAGATTGCAGACTGCTTGGAAAGGACTAAAATGGCAAGATCAATGATTGAATTGGCCAGACAGCCACTGAGTCCTCTGGTTTAATATATCCCTAAGGGGGTATCAATAAGACAGAGGATTCTCTCACATAATAAAGAAGCATCAGTTACAAAAAAGGTTTGTAAGATTGAGCTTCATTAATACCTGGGGCCTGTGTTGCATTTAGATGCTCTATCCATGTAGTCTCTTTACGGAGGATTTGTTTGTTCATATCACCTCCCCGTGCGTCCCGAGGGATCACTGCCAAAGGAATGAATGAAATGACTGATGTATCGAAATTGTGGTATAAATACAAATGCCTACTCACTGATGTCACCATTTTTCCTTCAAAGGAGTAGTATACGTGATCCTTTATCCGTGAAGGGAAGTGTCTAATGGTCTTTCCAACATAGAATGCCTTACATTGGCAAAGCATCAGGTATACTACCCCTTGTGTATTACAGTCTGCATGGAATTTGGGAATAAAAATGTCACTGTTAGGGAGATTAAATCGTGTACCAATATTTAACCAAGGGCAGAAAGCACACCTGCCAAATCTGGTTATGCCCCACGCTTGATGGCCAAAACCCACGTTAGTAGAGTAGTGGCTGGATGTAAGTTTATCACGTAAAGAGTGTGAGCGTCTAAAGGTGATATCCGGACACATGATATTTGGCAAGGATAGGGTCCTTATACAGTAGGGACCAATGATTGACAAGAATAGTTCGTATTTCCTGATGTTGTTTTGAATATCTCGTAATGTATCTGACTGTTTCCTTACAATTTCTGGTTTTAGTTTTGTACAGCAAATAATTCCGTGGTTGGCGGAGGGCTTTGTTGAAGGCACTCCGCAAAATAGTTTTACTATATCCTCTAGCTTTTAATCGGTCACGGAGAAGGTTAGCTTGTAATTTAAAGTCATCAGTAAGAGTACAATTGCGTCTCAGTCATAGATATTGCGCATACGGAATGCTTCGAATCAGAGGAGCTGGATGGGCGCTGTCAGCATGTAATAATGTATTACCAGCTGTATCCTTCCTAAAGAGTGTGGAAGAGATACACCCAGCATCATCCCTACTGATCGTAAGATCTAGAAAGGTGATGCTGGATGTATCACTAGAAACCGTAAATTTCAGGTTGAAAGAGTTATTGTTCAGGGTGTCAATAAACGCGCTCAATAGGGTTGGAGTCCCTAACCAGATGATAAAAATATCATCACTAAATCGTAACCAACAGAGCACCTGGTCAGTAAATATAGATAGTTTTTCATCTGAAAAGATGACTCGTTCCCACCCCCCCAGGTACAGGTTGGCATAGGCTGGTGCACAACATGTGCCCATAGCCACCCCCTGTACCTGGAGGAATTGGGCATCCTTAAAAATTAAGCAGTTACGAGTTAGAACAAATTGTAAGAGGTCAAGGATAAACTTGCAAAACTCTCATTTATGGTGATCCTGTTCACGGAGGAAGGTACGTATTGTTCTGATGCCCTGCTCGTGAGGGATGCTTGAATACAAAGCTTCTACATCCAAGGCCACAAGCAGGGCATCAGAAGGTACGACCATTCCCTCAATGTGTTTGAGTAAATCGAGACTATCCCTTACAGTAGGTGCAGCCGATATTGTGTTCTCAGCACGATACTGTCACGCTGGTTCCCGGGGACAGGCTTCTCTAACCAGTGCAATCCTGTTGCACTGGTTCTCCTGCTGGCTGCAATAGGAAAATGTAATTTTCCTATAGTAGCGAGAGTGATAGTCCTATAGTTAGCGGCGATAATGTCGCCTCACTCATGAAGCCTGCATGCCTTCTCGGAGGCATACCAGGCCCTTAGGTCTGGTAGGGATTTTAAGGGGAATCCCCTACGCCAAAAAAACGGCTTGGGCCCCCCCAAAATCCATACCCCCGAGCACGCAGCCAGGCCGGTCAGGAAAGGGGGTGGGGACGAGCAAGCGCCCCCCCTCCTGAGCTGTACCAGGCCGCGTGCCCCACTCCAAAGCACCTTGTCCCCATGTTGATGAGGACAAGGGCCTCTTCCCGACAACCCTGGCCGTTGGTTGTCGGGGTCTGCGGGCGGGGGGCTTATCGGAATCCGGGGGCCCCCTTTAATAAGGGGGCCCCCGGATAGCAGCCCCCCACCCTACGTGAATGAGTATGGGGTATGTTTTAAAATGTAAAAAAAACACAACACACAAGGGTTAAAATAGTTTATTGCACAGCTCCGGGGGTCTTTCGTCTTCGGGGGTCTTCTCACCGGACTCCTCTGCTATCTTCTGCTAGCTCTTTTACTAGCAGAGGATCCCGGATTTTTTATTCGTCGCCGCCCTCTTCTTCCGACTTCGGGGGGTCTTGTCCCCCTCTTCGGTTCTTCTTGCCGGGCCACCGCTTCTTATTCCAGCTCCTTTACTAGCGGTGGCCCAGTCTTCTGTCGCTGTCGTTGTCGCCGTCGCCACCACTGCCGCCTTCCGTTCTTGTTGTTGTTCTTCTTCTTTTGGAGATGTTGACGCTCTCTCCAGCCGCAATGCCAGGAACGCGGTGCGTGGTGACTTATATAGGGACAAGAGGCGGGGTCACCAGTTGATGTCACATGGCGACCATGCCCCTTATGATGTCACCGTCCCAGCATCCTCCAGAACTGTGACATCATAAGGGGGCGGGTCACCATGTGACATCAACCGGTGACCCCGCCCCTTGTCCCTATATAAGTCGCCGTGCACCGCGTCCCTGGCATTGCGGCCAGAGAGTGCGGCGAGTCAACATCTCAAGAAGAAGAAGAACAAGAACGGAAGATCGGGCCACCGCTAGTAAAAGAGCTGGAAGAAGAAGCGGTGGCCCGGCAAGAAGAACCGAAGAGGGGGACAAGACCCCTGAAGCCGGAAGAAGAGGGCGGCGACTAAGAAGAAACCTGGGCTCCTCCGCTAGTAAAAGCGATATCGGAGGAGTCCGGTGAGAAGACCCCCGAAGACGGAAGATCCCCGGCGCTGTGCAATAAACTATTTTAACGCTTGTGTGTTGTGTTTTTTTTAATTTTTTTCCCAGGTGAATGGGTAGGGGTACATTGTACCCCATACTCATTCACATTGGGTGGGGGGCCATTATCCGGGGGCCCCCTTATTAAAGAGGGCTCCCGGATTCCGATAAGCCCCCCCGCCTGCAGACCCTGACAACCAACGGCCAGGGTTGTTGGGAAGAGGCCCTTGTCCTCATCAACATGGGGACAAGGTGCTTTGGGGTGGGGGGCCCCCAAGGCCCCCCCCATGTTGAGGGCACGCCTGGTACGACTCAGAAAGGGGGGAGCTCGCTCGTCCCCACCCCCTTTCTTGACCGGCCGGGCTGCGTGCTTGGATAGGGGTCTGGCATGGATTTTGGGGGGGACCCCACGCCATTTATTCCGGCATAGGGGATTACGCTTAAAATCCCTACCGGATCTAAGGGCCTGGTATGCCTCCCAAGGGGGAACCCATGCCGTTTTTTTTTTAATTTGGTGTGGAGTTCTCCCTTAGGATTCATACCAAACACAGTGCCTGGTATTGGCGGGAATCCAATTCGGATCCCCGCACCAGTGTGAACCCGGCCAGCGATGCTTTTTGCTTATCGGGAAAGGAAAATAAACATTTTTCCTTTCCCGATGCGAGCCTGCTTGGCGCTGGCTCCCACGACGGAGCTCGTAGGGTTTCAATCTCGCTGATAGAAGCGGTGAGATTGACACAATATGGCGGTCACCTACTGTATGTATGATGGCAAAGCCATTACATGTGGCATCAGGATAGAGTCTATCAGACGACTAGTCTTTTCGGTAAGGGATCCAATCCCTGACACTATCGGTCTGCCAGGTGGTTTTGTTGGATGTTTATGTATTTTTGGTAGGGCTTAAAGGTCGCCAAATGCGGATTTTTGACATTCAAGTAATTATAGAGGTCTTGATTAATAAGGCCTCGTTGAAAGACACTGCCAATGAGTTCTAGATATTCTTTCCTGTAGTTCTCAATATTGATAAAGTTTTTGCGTGCGTACCAATCACGGTTCCGCAAGATGTTCATCACCATCATTTCATAGAAATTCTTTGTCATTAAGACGATGTTACCGCCTTTATCCGCAGCCTTAATTTCTAAATCTGGATATTTCTTAAGAGTTTGAATTGTTGCATTTGGGTAGATGACAGATTATTAGGTTTAGGGATAAGGTTAAGATTTTTAATTTAATTAACAGTACCCATTAAGAAGGCCCAAATGTTAGGGTTGGTCATTAGATCTGGAAAGCGTTGTGACTTCGGTTTAAATTGTTTTGGTGTATGGTTACCATGCTCAGCCACACAACCAACCGTATCTGATTGACCAGTGGACTCAATGGTGGACTCATTTTCTTCCAGCAACAACATTAAGTCTCGGACGGTCTTTATCGAAGAGGAATTTGTAAGTTAAATTACGAGAAAAAATATAAAGATCTTTTATGGCTTTGTACTTATCCATGTCCATTGAAGGACAAAAACTAAGGCCTAAACAAAGAACATCAATTTAATCTTTTGTGAAA
This sequence comes from Lithobates pipiens, assembly GCF_037356315.1. Classification (NCBI taxonomy): domain Eukaryota; kingdom Metazoa; phylum Chordata; class Amphibia; order Anura; family Ranidae; genus Lithobates; species Lithobates pipiens. Next base: position 186,485,696 of record NW_027507785.1, on the reverse strand, counting down.
GTGTAGGGTGTGAGGTTTATTACATCCAGATCAGATGTTATGTTGGGGGTAAAGTGTTGGGAGGCACTTGAAATTTTGAAATGGGGGTAGATGGAGCTATGTGTGCATCCAACATACTCTGTGTGCGGCACATGTTGTATTTGTATGTATCCACAGTACCACTTTCTGTGAGATACATGTATTCAAAATGCTTGTTTAGTACTTTAATCTTAAGCCTCATACACACACATTGGATTTTCCGACGGGAAATGTTTGATGACAGGCTGTTGGGCTAAAATACGACCGCGTGTATGCTCCATTGTACAATTGTCGGACTCTCCGCGGACAAATGTGGGATAGCAGGTTTTCAAATTTTCCGCAAACAAATGTGTGTTGTCGGATTTTCCGAGCGTGCGTACACAAGTTCGTTGGACAGAAGTCCAAAGTACAAACACACATACTCGGAATCAACGATGAGCCGGGAGCAGTCGGTCTTGTAAAAATAGCGTTCGTAATGGAGATACTTGTGACGCAGCAAATTATGAAATCTCTCAATGCAGTGCACCTTCTCTTCTTCTTTATAATGAGATAATAATGAAGCTGCTTTACTGGTGAGGTTCACAGAGTTCTGCCAAACATATTTCAAAGGGCTTTTTTTTTCTAGTGATAGCCAGAATAATATTTGTTTTATTTATTTTAAATTTTGGGTCAAGTTACCACAACACCATTATTATCCCATAGGTTTTAAGCTCAAATATACAACTATGTTGGTGTCCCTTGTTAATTTGACATTGTAGTTTTGAAATGTACCTGCCTACTCACAAACAAACTGTCCTTTTTTTTAAGTAAAACACATAGCCAAGTAGTTTAGTAAATATTTACTAACTAAATATTTTTTATTTAATAGGGAGCACAAGGTCATATAAAACTCAAGAGGAAGGCGGTGGAGAAACAGTTGGAATTGGTGAAGTGTTTGTACCCCAGGGCAGACATCAATTATGTGAAGTGCAAAATTGGTAACTTGAGGAGTCCATTTAATAGGGAGCACAATATGGTCCTGGACCCCGAGAGATCGGGAGCAGCAAAGGATGACATATATGTCCCCAGGCTGTGGTCTTACTACAGCCTGTGTTTTTTGCCAGACCAGACCGAACCCAGGCCATCGATCTCAACGAATCCTTCCACACAAATAAACAAAATTAAATAAAAAATGTATTCTCTGCACAAAAAAAAGTAGAACAGCTAAAATCATAATTTTAAAAAGAAACAAGAAGAAAATTACAAATTGTAGGGGTGAAAATCTCCAGCCCAGCGGGCTTGTTGGCTGCATTTGCCACAGTCTGCCATGCTGCTGTGGTGGGTGGGGTGGCTGTGATGTCTGTGGAGATGATGGAGGTGTTGGAGGATTGTGCTCTAATTCGCTGATGTGGGTTTTTGGGGTAGTTTGGCCCCTCCTCCCCTTGTTGAGGAGCTGCTGGATCATTTACTCACACATACTCCATATCCTTCAGCTTATTTGCGGCCATGAAGCCAAATGCCTCCAGTGCATCTGGTGCCGTGCTAATGACACTTCTTGCATGCCTGAGGAAGGCAACCGCAGCGTCATCCAGGTTTCTGGTCTGCAGTGGGATACAGAGGCTTCACCAATTCCAACAGTTTCTTTATCGCTGCCTTCCTCTTGGATTTTGTGAATTTATCCACCGTTGTGCCTGCAAGACACAACACAATACAAACCCTAATGTCAGGCTAAACTCATAAATAATCTGGTCCCAATATAGGTCTCAATCTATAAGCAGTATAGGCCACTAACCACTGATGCCCCAATTTACAATTGTAACTTTGTTTTATCTTTACTTTTGGCAATGTCGATTGTTCATCCACCACTTCCAGGGGGGTGGCAGGTTGTGCAAAATGAGAGCTGTGGAGGATGGGGCAAGTTGTACAGAGGTGAAAGCTGTGGGGGAAGCTGGGGTGCAAAGACAAAAAATAAGGGGTGGAAATAACAAAAACACCCCATGTATTTATCCACTTATTGACATACTGGTACATTGCTTGACTTCAAGTAATTGTATCAGGATGATGCCTGCATCTTCAAGCATCACCCCAGTTCTGTTTTTTAGAGCCAGCAATTGGCTCACTTGTAAGAGCAATAAAAGCATCTAACTAGCCACGTGATTTCTGTTACAAGCAGCGGGAGGGGACATCCCCCCTCCCGCCTCTTTCTGTGACTCACTTGGGCTCTTCTGGCCCATCGGGAGACACTAGCAACCATTTGGCATATCCGCCAGCTGGCTGGACACCCGGGCAAAGCCAGGATTGGCTTTGATTGCGCCTCTATAGTGGTAACCCATAAGTGATGAACTGACATCACTTACGATTTACCGTGATGTCATCAGCGCCATTTTCAAAAAAATAAAAGCATTCAAAAATGTAAATGGTTATAGCACCTTCTCTATAAATCTAAAGTGGTAACCTATAAAGTATTTTAAAGCAACGCCATATGTTGCACTATGTCACACTATACATTTAATAAGGGGGCCCCCAGATTCTGCCCCCTACCCTATGTGAATGAGTATGGTCTTCTCTTCTTTCGTCTTCGGGGGTCTTCTCGCCAAACTCCTCCACTATCTTCTGCTCTTTTGCTATCTTTTTTACTAGCAGAGGAGCCCGGCTTTCTCCTTCATCGCCGCCGCTGTCTTCTATCCGACTTCGGGGGTCTTGTCCCAGTCTTTGGGGGTCTTGTCCCCCTTATGATGTCACAGTCCCGGAGGATGCTGGTACTGTGACATCATAAGGGGTGGGGTCACCATGTGACATCACCCGGTGACCCCGCCCCATGTCCCTATATAAGTTGCCGCACAACGTGTCCCCAGCATTACGGCCAAAGAGAGCTTTGTGTCAATATCGGAAGAAGGAAGAAGAAGAGAAGAAGAAGAAGCAGAAGGTGGCGGCGGCGGCGGTGACAGAAGACCAGGCCAACGCTTGAGCGTTTGTCTAAATGCCTGACTTTTTGCTCATTCAGCATGAGTCACATGTCATATATAGTAACAGTATTTCTACGCTAAATCAGAGAAATAGATCATGGACTTTTCAGGCACGAGCAAAAACACAAAGGTTTATATAAAATTACAATATTTATTAGACAAAAAAATACATCATAAAATTGCATAAATAAAACGCAATTATGGACATTAACCATTTCAGCCCATGGAAGGATATGCCCCCTTAATGACCAGGCCATTTTTTTGCAATTCGACACTGCGTCGCTTTATGTGACAATTGAACAGTTGAGCAAAGTTGTACCCAAGCAAAATTTCCATCCTTTTTATTCCACAAATATAGCTTTCTTTTGGGGGGTACTTGATCACCTCTGCGGTTTTTATTTTTTGCGCTATAAACAAAAAAAAAGCGTCAATTTAAAAAAAAAGCAACATTTTTTACTTTTGGCTATAATAAATATCCCCAAAAAATATATATATAAAAAAAAACTAATTTCTTTCACAGTTTAGGCCGATATGTATTCTTCTACATATTTTGCAAAAAAAATTGCAATAAGTGTATATTGATTGGTTTGCACAAAAGTTATAGCGTCTACAAAATGGGGATAGATTTATGGCATTTTTATTATTAATTATTTTTTTTACTAGTAATGGTGGAGATCTGCGATTTTTATTGTGATTGCGACATTGCGGCAGACAGATCGCACACTTTTGATAATATTTTGGGACCATTAACATCTATACAGCGATCAGAGCTCAAAATAGCCATTGACTATAAATGCACTCATCGATGTATAAATGTCACTGGCAGGGAAGGGGTTAAACACTAGGGGGCGTTTAAGGTGTTAAGTGTGTTCTAACTGTGGGGGGATGAGCTCAATACAACATGACAGAGATCACTGCTCCAGGAGCAGTAGATCCCTGTCATGTTGCTAGGCAGAACAGGGAAATGCCTCTCATCACTGCAGTTGCGGCCCTGGAGAACAATGAGTTTGCCGCGCCCGTGGGCATGCTCCCTCGGTGCACCACCAGCAGTGAGTGCCCGCTAGGCAGTATTTTCAAGGGGGCATAGGGGTACGCCCTTTTGCCTGCCCATGCCATTATGCCAACGTAAATCGGTGGTTGCAGTCAGCATGTGGTTAAAAGGCTTTCACCAGAATAGCTAGTCATCAAAAATGTCAGTCACTAATCTGAAAAAACAGAACTGCCAATTTAAAATGATAATGTTGCTGATAAGAGTGTACATAGAGCCCAAACAAAAGCTACATACAGATAAGTGGATAGGGGATGTTCAGAAAGCTCAAATTACCATATCCCAGAGCATAGATGATCAAATTATGCAGATATGCAAGTGTAAAACTGCAAAATAAATGTGGGCAAAGCTATAGAAAGTACATGGTAGAGCAAATCTTAGCAAATCTTAGCAATAAACTGTACCTAATTAAAAAGCTATACCAGATACGGGGCGTGACCGGCCACTGAACGAGATGGCAGCGTGAGAGCCAAGCTCTGCTTCCCAGGGACAGACGCACAAGACGGCTTAGAAGGTGGCTTTTTTACCCACCAATGGAGTGATCTACACCCCACCAGCCTGAGGATCATGACAAGATCAAGTAGGAACCCAGGGAGCCTCAGAAGCTGACTGAATTCTTTATACAGTGGCTGCAGGGAGATAGGCAAGATGGCGCCAGATCAACATCCACCCCGGCCCATAACTTGCCAAATCCACATTCATCAGCAGAAATAGTGGATCCCCCACTAGCCCACAGTCCTATCCTAACACATCTCAGTTCGCTAGTCCTGCCAAAGCTAAATTCAGGATGGATGGCTCTGGATGCAGCCCAGCTGCCACCCGTAGCTATGATTCTAGGAAGGACACCAGGGAACTGCATGATAGCATAGAGGAATTCCCCACCATGTATCAGCCTGTAATGGACACTGTTTTAAAAGATATGCTCTTATCATTGAGGAGCTCATTCCAGACTGGCACGATGTCCTGTATGCAGAAATTCAATAAGGAGATACAGGCAGTTGAACCCAGAGTGGATCATATTGAAACTAAGATGGGTGAGTTTGCAGCAACTGTTAACAACCTGGTCGATGCCCATGATTGGAGGAAGGATGAAATAGAATGGCCTAAATTGAAAATGGTAGACATGGAAGAGCCAGAAGGAACAATATGAAAATTAGAGGAATTCCTGAATCCAGCAAAGGGATCTGCGTGCCTACATTCAAAGAAATCCTCCCTGAGCTCACAGAGCTGCATGTCACTATAGATAGGTTCCATCGCCTGCCTAAACCAAGATATCTCCCTGACCAGATACCGAGAGATGTTATACTGAGTTTGCACTTTTACTACACCAAATTTTTTTCTCTAATTTTTGTCTTTTTTTTTCCTTTTCACCACAGTCAGAATTTATTGTTCTACCACAATCTCCTAGATATTTTGTACAGGTACCATCTTACAGCCAAAATTCACCCTGGAGACTTTACCCTAGCAATCTGGCAAGCACCCAGTATCACACTCCTGAGAGACAGGTACCACCGTATAAATGGAAATCCACCATAGGAAGGATAATTCAGCACAAAGGTCTCTATCAGAATGTCTTTCATCCCACCACAACACTAAATGGACTACATACTGTGAGTACTAATGATGCATGATCTATGCACTGATTCCACAACAAAACTAATTCCAAATGTGATCACAGGAGGGAGCTCTATATACATGGACAGCTTTACAGTAACACAGATTATCATGCTATAGTACCTTCATTCTATCATACCTTCTTTGTTCACATGGGGTGACATTTCTCTCTATTAACTCAAAGGTCTTCATCATCCAGCCAAAAGGAAAACAATGTGGAAAGAAGTCTTGCAATTTAAATGTGATGTCCTGTGTGCTCAAGAGACACACTTTAGCAGCTAAGCACCTCCCAAGTGCGCTAATAGAAACTTCCCATATGTTTTTACCACCGATGCAGACTCAAAGAAAAGGGATGATCTTACTGCAATTAGAGATACTGTCTCCTTTAAGCTCCATGAAGAAATTAGGGATCCACAAGAATGGAATATTATTCTAATCTGTGATATTAACTCTACAATTTATACCATTGCCTATATATAAGCTCCAAATTCCAATAAAATTGGCTTTCTCAACAAACTCATATGCACACCAAATAGGATCCCTGATGATTTGCGGAGACTTTCATCTTATCCCAGATCTGGCTATAGACTCAACTTCCTCATCTAACCAGATTCGACCAACACTTCATAACATAATACAACAAAACAATCTATTCGATGCTTGGCAGTATCTCCAGGCAGGAGAGAAGGACTTCACCTTTGTCGCTGCACCCCGCCTGTCCTACTCACGTATAGACCTTTTTTTAGTGGACCAATGGCTCCTGGCAAGGATAACTTCATCTTTAATCAACTCCATCACATGGTCAGACCATGCGTCAGTGGTACTGACAATCAAGGACTCATTCTCCTCTAACTTAGTCCCAATATGGAGAGTCAATCCACTTCTCTTACAAAGAGAAGACACCAAAAGAAACTGGAGCAGCACCTATTACAGTACTTTGCAGATAACAAAGAATCTGTAGATAACCACTTCACATTATGGAACACCCATAAGTTGTTCAAGTGAGGTATCATTATTAAATTGGGGGTAAGGATGAAGAGGCAGCATCAAAAGCAGTTACGGGAACTTATATATAAAATCCACAACATAGAAACTCAAAATAAACAAAACCCTACATCCTCAACCTCTTGCCAACTAACCCAGCTCTGCTATGACCTCCGACTACTTCTTTTGAGGAACTTTGAAAATCTTCTAGATTATTCAAAATTAATTAATATGCCGATGGCAATAGAGCAGGGAAAGTTCCGGCACAACAGCTTTGAGGTTGTAGATACAAGTCTAAAATCCCATTCGTTATGCATCCACTTACCAAGGACAAATGCTTCCATCCTAAAGACATAACAAATGCCTTCAGCCACCATTATGGGTCATTGTACAACCTAGAAAATGAGTCACATACATATCAACCTACTCCTGAATCAATTAACAATTTCCTTAAAAAATTGTCCCACCCCCAGCTAACCCCAGTTCAGCTTCTCCAACTAAATTCACCCTTCACGAGTCAAGAGGTGCTCCAAGCAATTGATGCATTGACACTAAACAAATCCTCAGACCCAAATGGATATATTAGGGAATACTAAAAAACTTTCAAACAGGTACAATCACCCTACTTAGTCAACATATATAATGCTACAACTGCCTCTTCCTCTTTCCAAGCCAGGGAAAGAACCATCTACTCCTCAGAATTTTAGAAATATATCTCTCCTTAACCACTTTCAGCCCAGATCATTTTCTGGCCAATGACCAGACCACTTTTTGCGATTCGGCACTGCGTAATTTTTGTTTTCAATATTTTTATTCAAATTTTCCACAAGAGAAATTACAACTTTAGTATCTGACATCGTAGATACATAGAAGAACAAGAAAACAATAAAGGGCAATTCAAGTAGAGAGAAGAAGGAAGAAAAAACTGGTAGTACATGTGCGGTGCTGTGAGGGTACTTCAAAGAGTTATTGGATCACCCCATCCAGACAGTCATCCTGTGTCTTGCTCCATATAGGGGTCAGAGAGGCCAACAACTGGGCCCCTGTTATCCAACCCTCCATTTCGGCTTCAGTGCTATAATAAGCACTAAAGTAATAATAATGGAAGAGGTGCTGGGACATGTGTTGTCAAGAGCACTCAAGTAAAGAAGGGAAAGAAGAAGAGTAACTATAATAGAATGAGGTAAAAAAATAAGGAATAGAAGGCAAGGGGAGAGAAAAAGAAAAAGGGGATGCACTCCAGCTCCGTGGGAACGCTCTCCAGCCTCGCACCAAATAAGCCCGTTACCCAGTTACGAGGTCTCTAATCCAAGGTTTCCACACTCTGTTGAACCAAGCCATTCTATCGGTAAGTATTGCCGATAAACGTTCATTCACCATTATCCAGGACAATTTTGTTTTAAGTAAGTAAAATGGTATTATTGGTGACCTCCACGATTTGGCTATGGAGATCCTCGCTGCCACTGCACTGCGTCATTTTAACTGACAATTGTGCGGTCGTGCGACGTGGCTCCCAAACAAAATTGACGTCCTTTTTTTCCCACAAATAGAGCTTTCTTTTGGTGGCATTTGATCACCCCTGCAGTTTTTATTTTTTGCGCTATAAACAAAAATTGTAAATTTTGAAAAAAACTCATTATTTTTAACTTTTTGCTATAATAAATATCCCCAAAAATGTATAATTTTTTTTCCTCAGTTTAGGGCGATATCTATTCTTCTAAAAAAAAAAACACAATAAGCGACTATTGATTGGTTTGCGCAAAAGTTATAGTGTTTACAAAATAGGCGATAGTTTTATGGCATTTTTATTAATAATTTCTTTTTTACTAGTAATGGCGGCAATCAGTGATTTTTATTGTGACTGTGACATTAGGGTGGACACATCAGACATTTTTTGACATGTTTTTGGGACCATTGTCATTTATACAGCAATCAGTGCTATACAATGCACTGATTCCTATGTAAATGACACTGGCAGTGAAGGGGGTTAACCACTAGGTTTCGTGTAAGGGTTAAGTGTGTCCTAGGGGGTGTTGCTGTGGGGAGCATGGCTGTGTTTTACACATCACTGATCTCTGCTCCAGGCACAGGGAACAGAGATCTGTGACACTGTTGCTAGGCAGAATGGGGAGATGCTTGTTTACTTTAGCATCTCCCCATTCTTCCTCCCAGTGAGACAAGTATCCCCACGGCGATCGAGTCCGTGGGACCCGCGATCCAACTCATGGAGGTCCCGAAGGGTGCATGCATGCACTGCTGGAGGCACGCATGCGTTAGCACGGTGGCAAATTTAAAGGGACGTACCTGTATGCCCTTTTGCCTGTCCGGGCCATTCTGCCGACGTACATTGGTGTGCACCTGTCGAGAAGTGGTTAATAACAACCTAAAACTATATGTCAAACTAATTGCTCTGTGATCAATCAATATTCTCCCTCAGCTTATACACCCTGACCAATCGGGGTTTACCAAGGGGCGCCAGACCACTGATACAACGAGACGCCTAATAAACAGAGATCAGTGATTCACCAGGCAAAAATGAAAGGAACGCCTTCTCTGCTTCTGGCCCTAGATGTAGAGAAGGCCTTCGACTGGATTCATTGGGGATACTTGACCAAGGTATTGGCAGATTTTGGCTATACAGGTCCAATATTCTCAGCAATTATGGCCTTATGTACAAAAACCGTCCGCCCAGGTTTATATTTCTGGCATGCTTTCCACCCCATTTAGCATCACGAATGGAACTCACCGGGGATGTCCACTTTCATCACTAATCTTTAATTTACTTAGGGAACTTCTGGTGAGTTACATTTACAATCATGCCCACATTAGAGGTTTTAATTTCCATAATTCATCACACACCACCAGCTTGTTTGCAGATGGCATCATTCTCATGCTCACAGATGTGGAGACTTCCTTGGCTTCAGTACACCAGGTATTAAAAATGTTTGACTGCCTTTCTTACCACAAAGTAAATGAGACCAAGTCGTACATTCTAGGACTTAATTTCGCTTTTCCTATACAACATAAACTCACAGAATTGTATCCGTATATGTGAAATGCCACAGGGAAAAACTATTTAGGCATTACACTAACACCAAAACTGGAAGAGCTGTTCAAAGCGAACTATTCCCCATTTCTAGGCAAATTGCGCTCCGAACTTCAAGACCTTGGCAGCCTTTAAAATGATTCTTCTTCCCCAATTCCTGTACTTATTCAGAACGCACCCTATTTCTGTACCTAACTCTTTTTTTTTGCTAAGGCCCAATCGATAATTAACTGCTATCTATGGCAAGGCAGGAAGGTGAGGTACACATCCTCTAGACTAACTACAACTAGGAAAGCAGGGGAGTGGGACTAGCAACACTTAAGGATTAATACATTGCTTCAATCCTAGCACAACTAAAAACATGGTTTCCTCAAAGTAACATTACAAGGTGGGAAGAACTTGAAAAGACCCAAATGCAGGGAAATAATCTTTATCACTACCTTCTTGCTAGCCAACATAGCTCCCTACAATCTACATTACTGTCCCCTACTATAAGAGCCTCTCTTCAGGCTTTCACTTCAGGATTCCACACTTACTTCACTCCCCCTAAGACCCCTTTCACACCGCCGAGCCTATAGCATCAGCGGTAAAACGCTGCTATTTTTAGCAGCGTTTTACTGTCGGATTTACGGCGCATTTCGGCTGATAGCGGGGCGCTTTTACCCCCCTGCTAGCGGCCGAGAAAGCGTTAAAACTGCCCGCAATACACCGCAATAGCAGCGTTTTGCCGGCGGTATAGCCACGCTGCCCCATTGATTTCAAAGGGGAGCAGCGGTGGAGGAGTGGTAAACACACCGCTCCTTCACCGCTCCAAAGAAGCTGCTGGCAGGACTTTTCCTGATGTCCTGCCAGCGCATCGCTCTGGTGTGAAAGCCCTTGGGGCTTTCACACTGGAATGAATGGTGCAGCAGTTTGAGGGCGGATTGCAGGCACTATTATTAACGCTATAGCGCCTGCAAAACGCCCTTGGTGTGAAAGGGCTCTAAGTCTATGCATCATCATACCCAACCTAAATGTAACTAGATGGGTGGAAAAGGGGTAAAGGTATTAGATGGCCCAATGATAGGACCAGCTCCCAAAACCTTTAGATCCCCACAGATAGAATATGGCCTAGCCAACTTAGAATATTACACTTATCTACTGATAAAACACTTTATTCGTTCCAACTTAAATACCAACATAACATTATCATGGAGAATAACTCAATATTATACTAAGCCTATTACCAGACAAGACCAGGACAAAAGGAATATCATTATTTTAATCTGCTTAATAATAAAGATATATTTATTTACCAAAACTTCTTACATACAAGCATGGGAAAAAGCTCTAGGCACTAATTATTCTTCTGAACAGTGGCAAAGGGCACTCCACATCACATACGCAGTGACCAGAAGTGTAAATCTACGGGAACTGACACAAAAAAAATGTGCTTAGGTGGTATCTAACGCCCTACAGGATTGCTAAATTTTCTCCATATACTTCTCATACATACTGGAGGAACTGCGGAGCAGTGGGTACCCTATATCACATACTTTGGTCTTGTCCTGCTATCACCACCTTTTGGACGAGGGTATTTCAACTATTTATGCAAATTTTGAGGATAAAGAAACCTCTGTCACCAGGCTTTGCACTTTTGTGATTAGACATAGAATCATTACCATTAGACACCAGAAACATAGCCGTCCACATTCTTTTAAGCGCAAGACTAGTGTTGGTACATCATTGGAGAGACCAGGTGGCCCCTTCTATCCAAGAAGTTATAATGAACACTCAAGCTGCGAATGAGATGATGCTCGTCTCAGTACAAAATAAACACCAAAAGGCCAACTATCTGTGAAAGATGTTGTTAGAATGGTACAAAAAAGCATCTAGGAACTAAATATAATCTTTATCAAGACTTACAATATATTCAAACACCTTGACTGTATGATACTTGTTTAACCTGGTTACTCAGTTACATTTTTTCTTTATCTTCTTTACTTTTCTTCTCCTTCCTAAACACAGTTCAGTCCTGGCTGTTAGTGTTAGATGATTATGGACATATGTAGACAACCTAAACAGATCAGTAGAGGTCTCTTGTGACATCAGCGCTGAACGTCTTAAGCCCCATACACACTATCAGATTTTCTGCTGATTTTTGTCTTCAGATTTACCAAAATCATGTAGTGCAAGGGCCTGCCTGATTGCATACAAATTGAGACTTCTAAGGTTTTACCTCAAATTATATGGTTTTGGTAAATCTGAAGACAAAAATCAGCAGAAAATCTCATAGTGTGTATGGAGCTTTACTCTGTACTTATATCATTACCTATGAATCTAAAAAAAATCTGAATGCTTCAAATGCCCTTTTTGATTTTCTTCTGTATTTTCTTCTGTATTGACAATTTTTTTTTTCCCTTTGGCAGCAGTACAGGGAGAAATTCCCTGTACTAGCTGCCAGTTTTTGAAAGCAGCTTTGCCCACATGGCCACAGAACTTTGTGTATGAATGAACTACAAGTCCTGAAATCCTTAGCGGCTGTTGGCTTGTAGTTCTCAATGAACTAACATGACGCTGTGTCAAGGAGTATCGGCTTACCTGTATGGGGTGTACGAGTAAGCAGATAGACTGACACTGTGCAGGAGACCTGCATGCCGTTAGTGATCTCCTGATCACTGGTAGACATGTGCGATTCGTTTCGTACGAATCTCAAATTCGTACGAATTTCCCAAAATTCGTACGTTCGCGAGGATCTGAAATACGAATTGCCGTGAGTCCGAATTCTGTACGGAATACAAACTTTTGTTTACGAATTTCGGATTTCAGATCCGTTGTCATCGAATTGGCGACTACTCAGTCATTATGCTTATTATGACGGGCTCCCACCATCCCTGTGCTATGCTGACTTTCTCCTGGGGCTGTACCTCTGCTGTGCTCATTATGAGGGGCTCCCACCATCCCTGTGCTGTGCTGACTTCATCTTGGGGCTGCTTATTATGAGGGGCTCCCACCATCCCTGTGCTGTGCTGACTTCCTCCTGGGGCTGTACCTCTGCTGTGATCAGTATGTCAGTACAGCACAGGAATGGTGGAAACCCCTCATACTGAGCAGAGCAGAGGTACAGCCCCAGGAGGAAGTCAGCACAGCACAGGGATGGTGGGAGCCCCTCATAATAAGCAGCCCCAGGAGGAAGTCAGCATAGCACAGGGATGGTGGAAGCCCCTCATAATAAGCAGCCCCAGGAGGAAGTCAGCACATCACAGAGATGGTGGGAGCCCCTCATAATATGCACAGCAGAGGTAAAGACCCAGGAGGAAGTCAGCACAGCACAGGGATGGTGGGAGCCCCTCATAATAAGCAGCCCCAGGAGGAAGTCAGCATAGCACAGGGATGGTGGGAGCCCCTCATAATAAGCAGCCCCAGGAGGAAGTCAGCACAGCACAGGGATGGTGGGAGCCCCTCATAATATGCACAGCAGAGGTACAGCCCCAGGAGGAAGTCAGCATAGCACAGGGATGGTGGGAGCCCCTCATAATAAGCAGCCCCAGGAGGAAGTCAGCATAGAACAGGGATGGTGGGAGCCCCTCATAATAAGCAGCCCCAGGAGGAAGTCAGCATAGCACAGGGATGGTGGGAGCCCCTCATAATAAGCAGCACCAAGAGGAAACCAGCACAGCACAGGGATGGTGGGAGCCCCTCATAATAAGCAGCTCCAGGAGGAAGTCAGCATAGCAGAGGGATGGTGGGAGCCCCTCATAATAAGCAGCCCCAGGAGGAAGTCAGCATAGCACAGGGATGGTGGGAGCCCCTCATAATAAGCAGCCCCAGGAGGAAGTCAGCATAGCACAGGGATGGTGGGAGCCCCTCATAATATGCACAGCAGAGGTACAGCCCCAGGAGGAAGTCAGCACAGCACAGGGATGGTGGGAGCCCCTCATAATAAGCAGGCCCAGGAGGAAGTCAGCATAGCACAGGGATGGTGGGAGCCCCTCATAATAAGCAGCCCCAGGAGGAAGTCAGCATAGCACAGGGATGGTGGGAGCCCCTCATAATAAGCAGCCCCAGGAGGAAGTCAGCACAGCACAGGGATGATGGGAGCCCCTCATAATATGCACAGCAGAGGTACAGCCCCAGGAGGAAGTCAGAATAGCACAGGGATGGTGGGAGCCCCTCATAATAAGCAGCCCCAGGAGGAAATCAGCACAGCACAGGGATAGTGGGAGCCCCTCATAATATGCACAGCAGAGGTACAGCCCCAGGAGGAAGTCAGCATAGCACAGGGATGGTGGGAGCCCCTCATAATAAGCAGCCCCAGGAGGAAGTCAGCATAGCACAGGGATGGTGGGAGCCCCTAATAATAAGCAGCCCCAGGAGGAAGTCAGCATAGCACAGGGGTGGTGGGAGCCCCTCATAATATGCACAGCAGCGGTAAAGCCCCAGGAGGAAGTCAGCATAGCACAGGGATGGTGGGAGCCCCTCATAATAAGCAGCCCCAGGAGGAAGTCAACATAGCACAGGGATGGTGGGAGCCCCTCATAATAAGCAGCCCCAGGAGGAAGTCAGCACAGCACAGGGATGGTGGGAGCCCCTCATAATAAGCAGCCCCAGGAGGAAGTCAGCATAGCACAGGGATGGTGGGAGCCCCTCATAATAAGCAGCCCCAGGAGGAAGTCAGCACAGCACAGGGATGGTGGGAGCCCCTCATAATATGCACAGCAGAGGTACAGCCCCAGGAGGAAGTCAGCACAGGGATGGTGGGAGCCCCTCATAATAAGAAGCCCCAGGAGGAAGTCAGCACAGCACAGGGATGGTGGCAGCCCCTCATAATAAGCAGCCCCAGGAGGAAGTCAGCACAGCACAGGGATGGTGGGAGCCCCTCATAATATGCACAGCAGGGGTACAGCCCCAGAAGGAAGTCAGCATAGCACAGGGATGGTGGGAGCCCCTCATAATAAGCAGCCCCAGGAGGAAGTCAGCACAGCACAGGGATGGCGGGAGCCCCTCATAATAAGCAGCTCCAGGAGGAAGTCAGCACAGCACAGGGATGGTGGGAGCCCTTCATAATAAGCAGCCCCAGGAGGAAGTCAGCATAGCACAGGGATGGTGGGAGCCCCTCATAATAAGCAGCCCCAGGAGGAAGTCAGCATAGCACAGGGATGGTGGGAGCCCCTCATAATATGCACAGCAGAGGTAAAGCCCCAGGAGGAAGTCAGCATAGCACAGGGATGGTGGGAGCCCCTCATAATAAGCAGCCCCAGGAGGAAGTCAGAATAGCACAGGGATGGTGGGAGCCCCTCATAATAAGCAGCCCTAGGAGGAAGTCAGCACAGCACAGGGATGGTGGGAGCCCCTCATAATAAGCAGCCCCAGGAGGAAGTCAGCATAGCACAGGGATGGTGGGAGCCCCTCATAATAAGCAGCCCCAGGAGGAAGTCAGCATAGCACAGGGATGGTGGGAGCCCCTCATAATAAGCAGCCCCAGGAGGAAGTCAGCATAGCACAGGGATGGTGGGAGCCCCTCATAATAAGCAGCCCCAGGAGGAAGTCTGCATAGCACAGGGATGGTGGGAGCCCCTCATAATAAGCAGCCCCAGGAGGAAGTCAGCACAGCAAAGGGATGGTGGGAGCCCCTCATAATATGCACAGCAGAGGTACAGCCCCAGGAGGAAGTCAGCACAGCACAGGGATGGTGGGAGCCCCTCATAATAAGCAGCCCCAGGAGGAAGTCAGCACAGCACAGGGATGGTGGGAGCCCCTCATAATATGCACAGCAGAGGTACAGCCCCAGGAGGAAGCCAGCATAGCACAGGGATGGTGGGAGCCCTTCATAATAAGCAGCCCCAGGAGGAAGTCAGCATAGCACAGGGATGGTGGGAGCCCCTCATAATAAGCAGCCCCAGGAGGAAGTCTGCATAGCACAGGGATGGTGGGAGCCCCTCATAATAAGCAGCCCCAGGAGGAAGTCAGCACAGCACAGGGATGGTGGGAGCCCCTCATAATATGCACAGCAGAGGTACAGCCCCAGGAGGAAGTCAGCACAGGGATGGTGGGAGCCCCTCATAATAAGCAGCCCCAGGAGGAAGTCTGCATAGCACAGGGATGGTGGGAGCCCCTCATAATAAGCAGCCCCAGGAGGAAGTCAGCACAGCAAAGGGATGGTGGGAGCCCCTCATATTATGCACAGCAGAGGTACAGCCCCAGGAGGAAGTCAGCACAGCACAGGGATGGTGGGAGCCCCTCATAATAAGCAGCCCCAGGAGGAAGTCAGCACAGCACAGGGATGGTGGGAGCCCCTCATAATATGCACAGCAGAGGTACAGCCCCAGGAGGAAGCCAGCATAGCACAGGGATGGCGGGAGCCCCTCATAATAAGCAGCTCCAGGAGGAAGTCAGCACAGCACAGGGATGGTGGGAGCCCTTCATAATAAGCAGCCCCAGGAGGAAGTCAGCATAGCACAGGGATGGTGGGAGCCCCTCATAATAAGCAGCCCCAGGAGGAAGTCAGCATAGCACAGGGATGGTGGGAGCCCCTCATAATATGCACAGCAGAGGTACAGCCCCAGGAGGAAGTCAGCATAGCACAGGGATGGTGGGAGCCCCTCATAATAAGCAGCCCCAGGAGGAAGTCAGCATAGCACAGGGATGGTGGGAGCCCCTCATAATAAGCAGCCCTAGGAGGAAGTCAGCACAGCACAGGGATGGTGGGAGCCCCTCATAATAAGCAGCCCCAGGAGGAAGTCAGCATAGCACAGGGATGGTGGGAGCCCCTCATAATAAGCAGCCCCAGGAGGAAGTCAGCATAGCACAGGGATGGTGGGAGCCCCTCATAATAAGCAGCCCCAGGAGGAAGTCAGCATAGCACAGGGATGGTGGGAGCCCCTCATAATAAGCAGCCCCAGGAGGAAGTCTGCATAGCACAGGGATGGTGGGAGCCCCTCATAATAAGCAGCCCCAGGAGGAAGTCAGCACAGCACAGGGATGGTGGGAGCCCCTCATAATATGCACAGCAGAGGTACAGCCCCAGGAGGAAGTCAGCACAGGGATGGTGGCAGCCCCTCATAATAAGCAGCCCCAGGAGGAAGTCAGCACAGCACAGGGATGGTGGGAGCCCCTCATAATATGCACAGCAGGGGTAGAGCCCCAGGAGGAAGTCAGCATAGCACAGGGATGGTGGGAGCCCCTCATAATAAGCAGCCCCAGGAGGAAGTCAGCATAGCACAGGGATGGTGGGAGCCCCTCATAATAAGCAGCCCCAGGAGGAAGTCAGCACAGCACAGGGATGGTGGGAGCCCCTCATAATAAGCAGCCCCAGGAGGAAGTCAGCACAGCACAGGGATGGTGGCAGCCCCTTATAATAAGCAGCCCCAGGAGGAAGTCAGCACAGCACAGGGATGGTGGGAGCCCCTCATAATATGCACAGCAGGGGTACAGCCCCAGGAGGAAGTCAGCATAGCACAGGGATGGTAGGAGCCCCTCATAATAAGCAGCCCCAGGAGGAAGTCAGCACAGCACAGGGATGGCGGGAGCCCCTCATAATAAGCAGCTCCAGGAAGTCAGCACAGCACAGGGATGGTGGGAGCCCTTCATAATAAGCAGCCCCAGGAGGAAGTCAGCATAGCACAGGGATGGTGGGAGCCCCTCATAATAAGCAGCCCCAGGAGGAAGTCAGCATAGCACAGGGATGGTGGGAGCCCCTCATAATAAGCAGCCCTAGGAGGAAGTCAGCACAGCACAGGGATGGTGGGAGCCCCTCATAATAAGCAGCCCCAGGAGGAAGTCAGCATAGCACAGGGATGGTGGGAGCCCCTCATAATATGCACAGCAGAGGTACAGCCCCAGGAGGAAGTCAGCATAGCACAGGGATGGTGGGAGCCCCTCATAATAAGCAGCCCCAGGAGGAAGTCAGCATAGCACAGGGATGGTGGGAGCCCCTCATAATAAGCAGCCCCAGGAGGAAGTCAGCATAGCACAGGTATGGTGGGAGCCCCTCATAATAAGCAGCCCTAGGAGGAAGTCAGCACAGGGATGGTGGGAGCCCCTCATAATAAGCAGCCCCAGGAGGAAGTCAGCACAGCACAGGGATGGTGGGAGCCCCTCATAATAAGCAGCCCCAGGAGGAAGTCAGCACAGCACAGGGATGGTGGCAGCCCCTCATAATATGCACAGCAGGGGTAGAGCCCCAGGAGGAAGTCAGCATAGCACAGGGATGGTGGGAGCCCCTCATAATAAGCAGCCCCAGGAGGAAGTCAGCACAGCACAGGGATGGCGGGAGCCCCTCATAATAAGCAGCTCCAGGAGGAAGTCAGCACAGCACAGGGATGGTGGGAGCCCTTCATAATAAGCAGCCCCAGGAGGAAGTCAGCATAGCACAGGGATGGTGGGAGCCCCTCATAATAAGCAGCCCCAGGAGGAAGTCAGCATAGCACAGGGATGGTGGGAGCCCCTCATAATATGCACAGCAGAGGTACTGCCCCAGGAGGAAGTCAGCATAGCACAGGGATGGTGGGAGCCCCTCATAATAAGCAGCCCCAGGAGGAAGTCAGCATAGCACAGGGATGGTGGGAGCCCCTCATAATAAGCAGCCCTAGGAGGAAGTCAGCACAGCACAGGGATGGTGGGAGCCCCTCATAATAAGCAGCCCCAGGAGGAAGTCAGCATAGCACATGGATGGTGGGAGCCCCTCATAATAAGCAGCCCCAGGAGGAAGTCAGCATAGCACAGGGATGGTGGGAGCCCCTCATAATATGCACAGCAGAGGTACAGCCCCAGGAGGAAGTCAGCACAGCACAGGGATGGTGGGAGCCCCTCATAATATGCACAGCAGGGGTACAGCCCCGGGAGGAAGTCAGCATAGCACAGGGATGGTGGGAGCCCCTCATAATAAGCAGCCCCAGGAGGAAGTCAGCACAGCACAGGGATGGCGGGAGCCCCTCATAATAAGCAGCTCCAGGAGGAAGTCAGCACAGCACAGGGATGGTGGGAGCCCTTCATAATAAGCAGCCCCAGGAGGAAGTCAGCATAGCACAGGGATGGTGGGAGCCCCTCATAATAAGCAGCCCCAGGAGGAAGTCAGCATAGCACAGGGATGGTGGGAGCCCCTCATAATATGCACAGCAGAGGTACTGCCCCAGGAGGAAGTCAGCATAGCACAGGGATGGTGGGAGCCCCTCATAATAAGCAGCCCCAGGAGGAAGTCAGCATAGCACAGGGATGGTGGGAGCCCCTCATAATAAGCAGCCCTAGGAGGAAGTCAGCACAGCACAGGGATGGTGGGAGCCCCTCATAATAAGCAGCCCCAGGAGGAAGTCAGCATAGCACAGGGATGGTGGGAGCCCCTCATAATATGCACAGCAGAGGTACAGCCCCAGGAGGAAGTCAGCATAGCACAGGGATGGTGGGAGCCCCTCATAATAAGCAGCCCCAGGAGGAAGTCAGCATAGCACAGGGAAGGTGGGTGCCCCTCATAATAAGCAGCCCCAGGAGGAAGTCAGCATAGCACAGGGATGGTGGGAGCCCCTCATAATAAGCAGCCCTAGGAGGAAGTCAGCACAGGGATGGTGGGAGCCCCTCATAATAAGCAGCCCCAGGAGGAAGTCAGCACAGCACAGGGATGGTGGGAGCCCCTCATAATAAGCAGCCCCAGGAGGAAGTCAGCACAGCACAGGGATGGTGGCAGCCCCTCATAATATGCACAGCAGGGGTAGAGCCCCAGGAGGAAGTCAGCATAGCACAGGGATGGTGGGAGCCCCTCATAATAAGCAGCCCCAGGAGGAAGTCAGCATAGCACAGGGATGGTGGGAGCCCCTCATAATAAGCAGCCCCAGGAGGAAGTCAGCACAGCACAGGGATGGTGGGAGCCCCTCATAATAAGCAGCCCCAGGAGGAAGTCAGCACAGCACAGGGATGGTGGCAGCCCCTTATAATAAGCAGCCCCAGGAGGAAGTCAGCACAGCACAGGGATGGTGGGAGCCCCTCATAATATGCACAGCAGGGGTACAGCCCCAGGAGGAAGTCAGCATAGCACAGGGATGGTGGGAGCCCCTCATAATAAGCAGCCCCAGGAGGAAGTCAGCACAGCACAGGGATGGCGGGAGCCCCTCATAATAAGCAGCTCCAGGAGGAAGTCAGCACAGCACAGGGATGGTGGGAGCCCTTCATAATAAGCAGCCCCAGGAGGAAGTCAGCATAGCACAGGGATGGTGGGAGCCCCTCATAATAAGCAGCCCCAGGAGGAAGTCAGCATAGCACAGGGATGGTGGGAGCCCCTCATAATAAGCAGCCCTAGGAGGAAGTCAGCACAGCACAGGGATGGTGGGAGCCCCTCATAATAAGCAGCCCCAGGAGGAAGTCAGCATAGCACAGGGATGGTGGGAGCCCCTCATAATATGCACAGCAGAGGTACAGCCCCAGGAGGAAGTCAGCACAGCACAGGGATGGTGGGAGCCCCTCATAATATGCACAGCAGGGGTACAGCCCCAGGAGGAAGTCAGCATAGCACAGGGATGGTGGGAGCCCCTCATAATAAGCAGCCCCAGGAGGAAGTCAGCACAGCACAGGGATGGCGGGAGCCCCTCATAATAAGCAGCTCCAGGAGGAAGTCAGCACAGCACAGGGATGGTGGGAGCCCTTCATAATAAGCAGCCCCAGGAGGAAGTCAGCATAGCACAGGGATGGTGGGAGCCCCTCATAATACGCAGCCCCAGGAGGAAGTCAGCATAGCACAGGGATGGTGGGAGCCCCTCATAATATGCACAGCAGAGGTACTGCCCCAGGAGGAAGTCAGCATAGCACAGGGATGGTGGGAGCCCCTCATAATAAGCAGCCCCAGGAGGAAGTCAGCATAGCACAGGGATGGTGGGAGCCCCTCATAATATGCACAGCAGAGGTACAGCCCCAGGAGGAAGTCAGCACAGCACAGGGATGGTGGGAGCCCCTCATAATAAGCAGCCCCAGGAGGAAGTCAGCACAGCAAAGGGATGGTGGGAGCCCCTCATAATATGCACAGCAGAGGTACAGCCCCAGGAGGAAGTCAGCACAGCACAGGGATGGTGGGAGCCCCTCATAATAAGCAGCCCCAGGAGGAAGTCAGCACAGCACAGGGATGGTGGGAGCCCCTCATAATATGCACAGCAGAGGTACAGCCCCAGGAGGAAGCCAGCATAGCACAGGGATGGTGGGAGCCCTTCATAATAAGCAGCCCCAGGAGGAAGTCAGCATAGCACAGGGATGGTGGGAGCCCCTCATAATAAGCAGCCCCAGGAGGAAGTCTGCATAGCACAGGGATGGTGGGAGCCCCTCATAATAAGCAGCCCCAGGAGGAAGTCAGCACAGCACAGGGATGGTGGGAGCCCCTCATAATATGCACAGCAGAGGTACAGCCCCAGGAGGAAGTCAGCACAGGGATGGTGGGAGCCCCTCATAATAAGCAGCCCCAGGAGGAAGTCTGCATAGCACAGGGATGGTGGGAGCCCCTCATAATAAGCAGCCCCAGGAGGAAGTCAGCACAGCAAAGGGATGGTGGGAGCCCCTCATATTATGCACAGCAGAGGTACAGCCCCAGGAGGAAGTCAGCACAGCACAGGGATGGTGGGAGCCCCTCATAATAAGCAGCCCCAGGAGGAAGTCAGCACAGCACAGGGATGGTGGGAGCCCCTCATAATATGCACAGCAGAGGTACAGCCCCAGGAGGAAGCCAGCATAGCACAGGGATGGCGGGAGCCCCTCATAATAAGCAGCTCCAGGAGGAAGTCAGCACAGCACAGGGATGGTGGGAGCCCTTCATAATAAGCAGCCCCAGGAGGAAGTCAGCATAGCACAGGGATGGTGGGAGCCCCTCATAATAAGCAGCCCCAGGAGGAAGTCAGCATAGCACAGGGATGGTGGGAGCCCCTCATAATATGCACAGCAGAGGTACAGCCCCAGGAGGAAGTCAGCATAGCACAGGGATGGTGGGAGCCCCTCATAATAAGCAGCCCCAGGAGGAAGTCAGCATAGCACAGGGATGGTGGGAGCCCCTCATAATAAGCAGCCCTAGGAGGAAGTCAGCACAGCACAGGGATGGTGGGAGCCCCTCATAATAAGCAGCCCCAGGAGGAAGTCAGCATAGCACAGGGATGGTGGGAGCCCCTCATAATAAGCAGCCCCAGGAGGAAGTCAGCATAGCACAGGGATGGTGGGAGCCCCTCATAATAAGCAGCCCCAGGAGGAAGTCAGCATAGCACAGGGATGGTGGGAGCCCCTCATAATAAGCAGCCCCAGGAGGAAGTCTGCATAGCACAGGGATGGTGGGAGCCCCTCATAATAAGCAGCCCCAGGAGGAAGTCAGCACAGCACAGGGATGGTGGGAGCCCCTCATAATATGCACAGCAGAGGTACAGCCCCAGGAGGAAGTCAGCACAGGGATGGTGGCAGCCCCTCATAATAAGCAGCCCCAGGAGGAAGTCAGCACAGCACAGGGATGGTGGGAGCCCCTCATAATATGCACAGCAGGGGTAGAGCCCCAGGAGGAAGTCAGCATAGCACAGGGATGGTGGGAGCCCCTCATAATAAGCAGCCCCAGGAGGAAGTCAGCATAGCACAGGGATGGTGGGAGCCCCTCATAATAAGCAGCCCCAGGAGGAAGTCAGCACAGCACAGGGATGGTGGGAGCCCCTCATAATAAGCAGCCCCAGGAGGAAGTCAGCACAGCACAGGGATGGTGGCAGCCCCTTATAATAAGCAGCCCCAGGAGGAAGTCAGCACAGCACAGGGATGGTGGGAGCCCCTCATAATATGCACAGCAGGGGTACAGCCCCAGGAGGAAGTCAGCATAGCACAGGGATGGTAGGAGCCCCTCATAATAAGCAGCCCCAGGAGGAAGTCAGCACAGCACAGGGATGGCGGGAGCCCCTCATAATAAGCAGCTCCAGGAAGTCAGCACAGCACAGGGATGGTGGGAGCCCTTCATAATAAGCAGCCCCAGGAGGAAGTCAGCATAGCACAGGGATGGTGGGAGCCCCTCATAATAAGCAGCCCCAGGAGGAAGTCAGCATAGCACAGGGATGGTGGGAGCCCCTCATAATAAGCAGCCCTAGGAGGAAGTCAGCACAGCACAGGGATGGTGGGAGCCCCTCATAATAAGCAGCCCCAGGAGGAAGTCAGCATAGCACAGGGATGGTGGGAGCCCCTCATAATATGCACAGCAGAGGTACAGCCCCAGGAGGAAGTCAGCATAGCACAGGGATGGTGGGAGCCCCTCATAATAAGCAGCCCCAGGAGGAAGTCAGCATAGCACAGGGATGGTGGGAGCCCCTCATAATAAGCAGCCCCAGGAGGAAGTCAGCATAGCACAGGTATGGTGGGAGCCCCTCATAATAAGCAGCCCTAGGAGGAAGTCAGCACAGGGATGGTGGGAGCCCCTCATAATAAGCAGCCCCAGGAGGAAGTCAGCACAGCACAGGGATGGTGGGAGCCCCTCATAATAAGCAGCCCCAGGAGGAAGTCAGCACAGCACAGGGATGGTGGCAGCCCCTCATAATATGCACAGCAGGGGTAGAGCCCCAGGAGGAAGTCAGCATAGCACAGGGATGGTGGGAGCCCCTCATAATAAGCAGCCCCAGGAGGAAGTCAGCACAGCACAGGGATGGCGGGAGCCCCTCATAATAAGCAGCTCCAGGAGGAAGTCAGCACAGCACAGGGATGGTGGGAGCCCTTCATAATAAGCAGCCCCAGGAGGAAGTCAGCATAGCACAGGGATGGTGGGAGCCCCTCATAATAAGCAGCCCCAGGAGGAAGTCAGCATAGCACAGGGATGGTGGGAGCCCCTCATAATATGCACAGCAGAGGTACTGCCCCAGGAGGAAGTCAGCATAGCACAGGGATGGTGGGAGCCCCTCATAATAAGCAGCCCCAGGAGGAAGTCAGCATAGCACAGGGATGGTGGGAGCCCCTCATAATAAGCAGCCCTAGGAGGAAGTCAGCACAGCACAGGGATGGTGGGAGCCCCTCATAATAAGCAGCCCCAGGAGGAAGTCAGCATAGCACATGGATGGTGGGAGCCCCTCATAATAAGCAGCCCCAGGAGGAAGTCAGCATAGCACAGGGATGGTGGGAGCCCCTCATAATATGCACAGCAGAGGTACAGCCCCAGGAGGAAGTCAGCACAGCACAGGGATGGTGGGAGCCCCTCATAATATGCACAGCAGGGGTACAGCCCCGGGAGGAAGTCAGCATAGCACAGGGATGGTGGGAGCCCCTCATAATAAGCAGCCCCAGGAGGAAGTCAGCACAGCACAGGGATGGCGGGAGCCCCTCATAATAAGCAGCTCCAGGAGGAAGTCAGCACAGCACAGGGATGGTGGGAGCCCTTCATAATAAGCAGCCCCAGGAGGAAGTCAGCATAGCACAGGGATGGTGGGAGCCCCTCATAATAAGCAGCCCCAGGAGGAAGTCAGCATAGCACAGGGATGGTGGGAGCCCCTCATAATATGCAAAGCAGAGGTACTGCCCCAGGAGGAAGTCAGCATAGCACAGGGATGGTGGGAGCCCCTCATAATAAGCAGCCCCAGGAGGAAGTCAGCATAGCACAGGGATGGTGGGAGCCCCTCATAATAAGCAGCCCTAGGAGGAAGTCAGCACAGCACAGGGATGGTGGGAGCCCCTCATAATAAGCAGCCCCAGGAGGAAGTCAGCATAGCACAGGGATGGTGGGAGCCCCTCATAATATGCACAGCAGAGGTACAGCCCCAGGAGGAAGTCAGCATAGCACAGGGATGGTGGGAGCCCCTCATAATAAGCAGCCCCAGGAGGAAGTCAGCATAGCACAGGGATGGTGGGTGCCCCTCATAATAAGCAGCCCCAGGAGGAAGTCAGCATAGCACAGGGATGGTGGGAGCCCCTCATAATAAGCAGCCCTAGGAGGAAGTCAGCACAGGGATGGTGGGAGCCCCTCATAATAAGCAGCCCCAGGAGGAAGTCAGCACAGCACAGGGATGGTGGGAGCCCCTCATAATAAGCAGCCCCAGGAGGAAGTCAGCACAGCACAGGGATGGTGGCAGCCCCTCATAATATGCACAGCAGGGGTAGAGCCCCAGGAGGAAGTCAGCATAGCACAGGGATGGTGGGAGCCCCTCATAATAAGCAGCCCCAGGAGGAAGTCAGCATAGCACAGGGATGGTGGGAGCCCCTCATAATAAGCAGCCCCAGGAGGAAGTCAGCACAGCACAGGGATGGTGGGAGCCCCTCATAATAAGCAGCCCCAGGAGGAAGTCAGCACAGCACAGGGATGGTGGCAGCCCCTTATAATAAGCAGCCCCAGGAGGAAGTCAGCACAGCACAGGGATGGTGGGAGCCCCTCATAATATGCACAGCAGGGGTACAGCCCCAGGAGGAAGTCAGCATAGCACAGGGATGGTGGGAGCCCCTCATAATAAGCAGCCCCAGGAGGAAGTCAGCACAGCACAGGGATGGCGGGAGCCCCTCATAATAAGCAGCTCCAGGAGGAAGTCAGCACAGCACAGGGATGGTGGGAGCCCTTCATAATAAGCAGCCCCAGGAGGAAGTCAGCATAGCACAGGGATGGTGGGAGCCCCTCATAATAAGCAGCCCCAGGAGGAAGTCAGCATAGCACAGGGATGGTGGGAGCCCCTCATAATAAGCAGCCCTAGGAGGAAGTCAGCACAGCACAGGGATGGTGGGAGCCCCTCATAATAAGCAGCCCCAGGAGGAAGTCAGCATAGCACAGGGATGGTGGGAGCCCCTCATAATATGCACAGCAGAGGTACAGCCCCAGGAGGAAGTCAGCACAGCACAGGGATGGTGGGAGCCCCTCATAATATGCACAGCAGGGGTACAGCCCCAGGAGGAAGTCAGCATAGCACAGGGATGGTGGGAGCCCCTCATAATAAGCAGCCCCAGGAGGAAGTCAGCACAGCACAGGGATGGCGGGAGCCCCTCATAATAAGCAGCTCCAGGAGGAAGTCAGCACAGCACAGGGATGGTGGGAGCCCTTCATAATAAGCAGCCCCAGGAGGAAGTCAGCATAGCACAGGGATGGTGGGAGCCCCTCATAATACGCAGCCCCAGGAGGAAGTCAGCATAGCACAGGGATGGTGGGAGCCCCTCATAATATGCACAGCAGAGGTACTGCCCCAGGAGGAAGTCAGCATAGCACAGGGATGGTGGGAGCCCCTCATAATAAGCAGCCCCAGGAGGAAGTCAGCATAGCACAGGGATGGTGGGAGCCCCTCATAATATGCACAGCAGAGGTACAGCCCCAGGAGGAAGTCAGCACAGCACAGGGATGGTGGGAGCCCCTCATAATATGCACAGCAGGGGTACAGCCCCAGGAGGAAGTCAGCATAGCACAGGGATGGTGGGAGCCCCTCATAATAAGCAGCCCCAGGAGGAAGTCAGCACAGCACAGGGATGGCGGGAGCCCCTCATAATAAGCAGCTCCAGGAGGAAGTCAGCACAGCACAGGGATGGTGGGAGCCCTTCATAATAAGCAGCCCCAGGAGGAAGTCAGCATAGCACAGGGATGGTGGGAGCCCCTCATAATACGCAGCCCCAGGAGGAAGTCAGCATAGCACAGGGATGGTGGGAGCCCCTCATAATATGCACAGCAGAGGTACTGCCCCAGGAGGAAGTCAGCATAGCACAGGGATGGTGGGAGCCCCTCATAATAAGCAGCCCCAGGAGGAAGTCAGCATAGCACAGGGATGGTGGGAGCCCCTCATAATAAGCAGCCCCAGGAGGAAGTCAGCATAGCACAGGGATGGTGGGAGCCCCTCATAATAAGCAGCCCCAGGAGGAAGTCAGCATAGCACAGGGATGGTGGGAGCCCCTCATAATAAGCAGCCCCAGGAGGAAGTCAGCATAGCACAGGGATGGTGGGAGCCCCTCATAATAAGCAGCCCTAGGAGGAAGTCAGCACAGCACAGGGATGGTGGGAGCCCCTCATAATAAGCAGCCCCAGGAGGAAGTCAGCATAGCACATGGATGGTGGGAGCCCCTCATAATAAGCAGCCCCAGGAGGAAGTCAGCATAGCACAGGGATGGTGGGAGCCCCTCATAATAAGCAGCCCCAGGAGGAAGTCAGCATAGCACAGGGATGGTGGGAGCCCCTCATAATAAGCAGCCCCAGGAGGAAGTCTGCATAGCACAGGCATGGTAGGAGCCCCTCATAATAAGCAGCCCCAGGAGGAAGTCAGCACAGCAAAGGGATGGTGGAAGCCCCTCATAATATGCACAGCAGAGGTACAGCCCCAGGAGGAAGTCAGCACAGCACAGGGATGGTGGGAGCCCCTCATAATAAGCAGGCCCAGGAGGAAGTCAGCATAGCACAGGGATGGTGGGAGCCCCTCATAATAAGCAGCCCCAGGAGGAAGTCAGCATAGAACAGGGATGGTGGGAGCCCCTCATAATATGCACAGCAGAGGTACAGCCCCAGGAGGAAGTCAGCATAGCACAGGGATGGTGGGAGCCCCTCATAATAAGCAGCCCCAGGAGGAAGTCAGCATAGCACAGGGATGGTGGGAGCCCCTCATAATAAGCAGCCCCAGGAGGAAGTCAGCATAGCACAGGGATGGTGGGAGCCCCTCATAATAAGCAGCCCTAGGAGGAAGTCAGCACAGCACAGGGATGGTGGGAGCCCCTCATAATAAGCAGCCCCAGGAGGAAGTCAGCATAGCACAGGGATGGTGGGAGCCCCTCATAATAAGCAGCCCCAGGAGGAAGTCAGCACAGCAAAGGGATGGTGGGAGCCCCTCATAATATGCACAGCAGAGGTACAGCCCCAGGAGGAAGTCAGCACAGCACAGGGATGGTGGGAGCCCCTCATAATAAGCAGCCCCAGGAGGAAGTCAGCACAGCACAGGGGTGGTGGGAGCCCCTCATAATATGCACAGCAGAGGTACAGCCCCAGGAGGAAGCCAGCATAGCACAGGGATGGTGGGAGCCCCTCATAATAAGCAGCCCCAGGAGGAAGTCAGCATAGCACAGGGATGGTGGGAGCCCCTCATAATAAGCAGCCCCAGGAGGAAGTCTGCATAGCACAGGGATGGTGGGAGCCCCTCATAATAAGCAGCCCCAGGAGGAAGTCAGCACAGCACAGGGATGGTGGGAGCCCCTCATAATAAGCAGCCCCAGGAGGAAGTCAGCACAGCACAGGGATGGTGGGAGCCCCTCATAATATGCACAGCAGGGGTAGAGCCCCAGGAGGAAGTCAGCATAGCACAGGGATGGTGGGAGCCCTTCATAATAAGCAGCCCCAGGAGGAAGTCAGCATAGCACAGGGATGGTGGGAGCCCCTCATAATAAGCAGCCCCAGGAGGAAGTCAGCGCAGCACAGGGATGGTGGGAGCCCCTCATAATAAGCAGCCCCAGGAGGAAGTCAGCACAGCACAGGGATGGTGGCAGCCCCTTATAATAAGCAGCCCCAGGAGGAAGTCAGCACAGCACAGGGATGGTGGGAGCCCCTCATAATATGCACAGCAGGGGTACAGCCCCAGGAGGAAGTCAGCATAGCACAGGGATGGTAGGAGCCCCTCATAATAAGCAGCCCCAGGAGGAAGTCTGCATAGCACAGGGATGGTGGGAGCCCCTCATAATAAGCAGCCCCAGGAGGAAGTCAGCATAGCACAGGGATGGTGGGAGCCCCTCATAATAAGCAGCCCTAGGAGGAAGTCAGCACAGCACAGGGATGGTGGGAGCCCCTCATAATAAGCAGCCCCAGGAGGAAGTCAGCATAGCACAGGGATGGTGGGAGCCCCTCATAATATGCACAGCAGAGGTACAGCCCCAGGAGGAAGTCAGCATAGCACAGGGATGGTGGGAGCCCCTCATAATAAGCAGCCCCAGGAGGAAGTCAGCATAGCACAGGGATGGTGGGAGCCCCTCATAATAAGCAGCCCCAGGAGGAAGTCAGCATAGCACAGGGATGGTGGGAGCCCCTCATAATAAGCAGCCCTAGGAGGAAGTCAGCACAGCACAGGGATGGTAGGAGCCCCTCATAATAAGCAGCCCCAGGAGGAAGTCTGCATAGCACAGGGATGGTGGGAGCCCCTCATAATAAGCAGCCCCAGGAGGAAGTCAGCATAGCACAGGGATGGTGGGAGCCCCTCATAATAAGCAGCCCTAGGAGGAAGTCAGCACAGCACAGGGATGGTGGGAGCCCCTCATAATAAGCAGCCCCAGGAGGAAGTCAGCATAGCACAGGGATGGTGGGAGCCCCTCATAATATGCACAGCAGAGGTACAGCCCCAGGAGGAAGTCAGCATAGCACAGGGATGGTGGGAGCCCCTCATAATAAGCAGCCCCAGGAGGAAGTCAGCATAGCACAGGGATGGTGGGAGCCCCTCATAATAAGCAGCCCCAGGAGGAAGTCAGCATAGCACAGGGATGGTGGGAGCCCCTCATAATAAGCAGCCCTAGGAGGAAGTCAGCACAGCACAGGGATGGTGGGAGCCCCTCATAATAAGCAGCCCCAGGAGGAAGTCAGCATAGCACAGGGATGGTGGGAGCCCCTCATAATAAGCAGCCCCAGGAGG
This sequence comes from Lithobates pipiens, assembly GCF_037356315.1. Taxonomy (NCBI): domain Eukaryota; kingdom Metazoa; phylum Chordata; class Amphibia; order Anura; family Ranidae; genus Lithobates; species Lithobates pipiens. The sequence goes on along the minus strand of NW_027507785.1, from coordinate 186,456,533 downwards.
AAGTCAGCACAGCAAAGGGATGGTGGGAGCCCCTCATAATATGCACAGCAGAGGTACAGCCCCAGGAGGAAGTCAGCACAGCACAGGGATGGTGGGAGCCCCTCATAATAAGCAGCCCCAGGAGGAAGTCAGCACAGCACAGGGGTGGTGGGAGCCCCTCATAATATGCACAGCAGAGGTACAGCCCCAGGAGGAAGCCAGCATAGCACAGGGATGGTGGGAGCCCCTCATAATAAGCAGCCCCAGGAGGAAGTCAGCATAGCACAGGGATGGTGGGAGCCCCTCATAATAAGCAGCCCCCGGAGGAAGTCTGCATAGCACAGGGATGGTGGGAGCCCCTCATAATAAGCAGCCCCAGGAGGAAGTCAGCACAGCACAGGGATGGTGGGAGCCCCTCATAATAAGCAGCCCCAGGAGGAAGTCAGCACAGCACAGGGATGGTGGGAGCCCCTCATAATATGCACAGCAGGGGTAGAGCCCCAGGAGGAAGTCAGCATAGCACAGGGATGGTGGGAGCCCTTCATAATAAGCAGCCCCAGGAGGAAGTCAGCATAGCACAGGGATGGTGGGAGCCCCTCATAATAAGCAGCCCCAGGAGGAAGTCAGCGCAGCACAGGGATGGTGGGAGCCCCTCATAATAAGCAGCCCCAGGAGGAAGTCAGCACAGCACAGGGATGGTGGCAGCCCCTTATAATAAGCAGCCCCAGGAGGAAGTCAGCACAGCACAGGGATGGTGGGAGCCCCTCATAATATGCACAGCAGGGGTACAGCCCCAGGAGGAAGTCAGCATAGCACAGGGATGGTAGGAGCCCCTCATAATAAGCAGCCCCAGGAGGAAGTCTGCATAGCACAGGGATGGTGGGAGCCCCTCATAATAAGCAGCCCCAGGAGGAAGTCAGCATAGCACAGGGATGGTGGGAGCCCCTCATAATAAGCAGCCCTAGGAGGAAGTCAGCACAGCACAGGGATGGTGGGAGCCCCTCATAATAAGCAGCCCCAGGAGGAAGTCAGCATAGCACAGGGATGGTGGGAGCCCCTCATAATATGCACAGCAGAGGTACAGCCCCAGGAGGAAGTCAGCATAGCACAGGGATGGTGGGAGCCCCTCATAATAAGCAGCCCCAGGAGGAAGTCAGCATAGCACAGGGATGGTGGGAGCCCCTCATAATAAGCAGCCCCAGGAGGAAGTCAGCATAGCACAGGGATGGTGGGAGCCCCTCATAATAAGCAGCCCTAGGAGGAAGTCAGCACAGCACAGGGATGGTAGGAGCCCCTCATAATAAGCAGCCCCAGGAGGAAGTCTGCATAGCACAGGGATGGTGGGAGCCCCTCATAATAAGCAGCCCCAGGAGGAAGTCAGCATAGCACAGGGATGGTGGGAGCCCCTCATAATAAGCAGCCCTAGGAGGAAGTCAGCACAGCACAGGGATGGTGGGAGCCCCTCATAATAAGCAGCCCCAGGAGGAAGTCAGCATAGCACAGGGATGGTGGGAGCCCCTCATAATATGCACAGCAGAGGTACAGCCCCAGGAGGAAGTCAGCATAGCACAGGGATGGTGGGAGCCCCTCATAATAAGCAGCCCCAGGAGGAAGTCAGCATAGCACAGGGATGGTGGGAGCCCCTCATAATAAGCAGCCCCAGGAGGAAGTCAGCATAGCACAGGGATGGTGGGAGCCCCTCATAATAAGCAGCCCTAGGAGGAAGTCAGCACAGCACAGGGATGGTGGGAGCCCCTCATAATAAGCAGCCCCAGGAGGAAGTCAGCATAGCACAGGGATGGTGGGAGCCCCTCATAATAAGCAGCCCCAGGAGGAAGTCAGCACAGCAAAGGGATGGTGGGAGCCCCTCATAATATGCACAGCAGAGGTACAGCCCCAGGAGGAAGTCAGCACAGCACAGGGATGGTGGGAGCCCCTCATAATAAGCAGCCCCAGGAGGAAGTCAGCACAGCACAGGGGTGGTGGGAGCCCCTCATAATATGCACAGCAGAGGTACAGCCCCAGGAGGAAGCCAGCATAGCACAGGGATGGTGGGAGCCCCTCATAATAAGCAGCCCCAGGAGGAAGTCAGCATAGCACAGGGATGGTGGGAGCCCCTCATAATAAGCAGCCCCAGGAGGAAGTCTGCATAGCACAGGGATGGTGGGAGCCCCTCATAATAAGCAGCCCCAGGAGGAAGTCAGCACAGCACAGGGATGGTGGGAGCCCCTCATAATAAGCAGCCCCAGGAGGAAGTCAGCACAGCACAGGGATGGTGGGAGCCCCTCATAATATGCACAGCAGGGGTAGAGCCCCAGGAGGAAGTCAGCATAGCACAGGGATGGTGGGAGCCCTTCATAATAAGCAGCCCCAGGAGGAAGTCAGCATAGCACAGGGATGGTGGGAGCCCCTCATAATAAGCAGCCCCAGGAGGAAGTCAGCGCAGCACAGGGATGGTGGGAGCCCCTCATAATAAGCAGCCCCAGGAGGAAGTCAGCACAGCACAGGGATGGTGGCAGCCCCTTATAATAAGCAGCCCCAGGAGGAAGTCAGCACAGCACAGGGATGGTGGGAGCCCCTCATAATATGCACAGCAGGGGTACAGCCCCAGGAGGAAGTCAGCATAGCACAGGGATGGTAGGAGCCCCTCATAATAAGCAGCCCCAGGAGGAAGTCTGCATAGCACAGGGATGGTGGGAGCCCCTCATAATAAGCAGCCCCAGGAGGAAGTCAGCATAGCACAGGGATGGTGGGAGCCCCTCATAATAAGCAGCCCTAGGAGGAAGTCAGCACAGCACAGGGATGGTGGGAGCCCCTCATAATAAGCAGCCCCAGGAGGAAGTCAGCATAGCACAGGGATGGTGGGAGCCCCTCATAATATGCACAGCAGAGGTACAGCCCCAGGAGGAAGTCAGCATAGCACAGGGATGGTGGGAGCCCCTCATAATAAGCAGCCCCAGGAGGAAGTCAGCATAGCACAGGGATGGTGGGAGCCCCTCATAATAAGCAGCCCCAGGAGGAAGTCAGCATAGCACAGGGATGGTGGGAGCCCCTCATAATAAGCAGCCCTAGGAGGAAGTCAGCACAGCACAGGGATGGTAGGAGCCCCTCATAATAAGCAGCCCCAGGAGGAAGTCTGCATAGCACAGGGATGGTGGGAGCCCCTCATAATAAGCAGCCCCAGGAGGAAGTCAGCATAGCACAGGGATGGTGGGAGCCCCTCATAATAAGCAGCCCTAGGAGGAAGTCAGCACAGCACAGGGATGGTGGGAGCCCCTCATAATAAGCAGCCCCAGGAGGAAGTCAGCATAGCACAGGGATGGTGGGAGCCCCTCATAATATGCACAGCAGAGGTACAGCCCCAGGAGGAAGTTAGCATAGCACAGGGATGGTGGGAGCCCCTCATAATAAGCAGCCCCAGGAGGAAGTCAGCATAGCACAGGGATGGTGGGAGCCCCTCATAATAAGCAGCCCCAGGAGGAAGTCAGCATAGCACAGGTATGGTGGGAGCCCCTCATAATAAGCAGCCCTAGGAGGAAGTCAGCACAGCACAGGGATGGTGGGAGCCCCTCATAATAAGCAGCCCCAGGAGGAAGTCAGCACAGCACAGGGATGGTGGGAGCCCCTCATAATAAGCAGCCCCAGGAGGAAGTCAGCACAGCACAGGGATGGTGGCAGCCCCTTATAATAAGCAGCCCCAGGAGGAAGTCAGCACAGCACAGGGATGGTGGGAGCCCCTCATAATATGCACAGCAGGGGTACAGCCCCAGGAGGAAGTCAGCATAGCACAGGGATGGTGGGAGCCCCTCATAATAAGCAGCCCCAGGAGGAAGTCAGCACAGCACAGGGATGGCGGGAGCCCCTCATAATAAGCAGCTCCAGGAGGAAGTCAGCACAGCACAGGGATGGTGGGAGCCCTTCATAATAAGCAGCCCCAGGAGGAAGTCTGCATAGCACAGGGATGGTGGGAGCCCCTCATAATAAGCAGCCCCAGGAGGAAGTCAGCATAGCACAGGGATGGTGGGAGCCCCTCATAATATGCACAGCAGAGGTACTGCCCCAGGAGGAAGTCAGCATAGCACAGGGATGGTGGGAGCCCCTCATAATAAGCAGCCCCAGGAGGAAGTCAGCATAGCACAGGGATGGTGGGAGCCCCTCATAATAAGCAGCCCTAGGAGGAAGTCAGCACAGCACAGGGATGGTGGGAGCCCCTCATAATAAGCAGCCCCAGGAGGAAGTCAGCATAGCACAGGGATGGTGGGAGCCCCTCATAATAAGCAGCCCCAGGAGGAAGTCAGCATAGCACAGGGATGGTGGGAGCCCCTCATAATAAGCAGCCCCAGGAGGAAGTCTGCATAGCACAGGGATGGTGGGAGCCCCTCATAATAAGCAGCCCCAGGAGGAAGTCAGCATAGCACAGGGATGGTGGGAGCCCCTCATAATAAGCAGCCCCAGGAGGAAGTCTGCATAGCACAGGGATGGTAGGAGCCCCTCATAATAAGCAGCCCCAGGAGGAAATCAGCACAGCAAAGGGATGGTGGGAGCCCCTCATAATATGCACAGCAGAGGTACAGCCCCAGGAGGAAGTCAGCACAGCACAGGGATGGTGGGAGCCCCTCATAATAAGCAGGCCCAGGAGGAAGTCAGCATAGCACAGGGATGGTGGGAGCCCCTCATAATAAGCAGCCCCAGGAGGAAGTCAGCATAGCACAGGGATGGTGGGAGCCCCTCATAATATGCACAGCAGAGGTACAGCCCCAGGAGGAAGTCAGCATAGCACAGGGATGGTGGGAGCCCCTCATAATAAGCAGCCCCAGGAGGAAGTCAGCATAGCACAGGGATGGTGGGAGCCCCTCATAATAAGCAGCCCCAGGAGGAAGTCAGCATAGCACAGGGATGGTGGGAGCCCCTCATAATAAGCAGCCCTAGGAGGAAGTCAGCACAGCACAGGGATGGTGGGAGCCCCTCATAATAAGCAGCCCCAGGAGGAAGTCAGCATAGCACAGGGATGGTGGGAGCCCCTCATAATAAGCAGCCCCAGGAGGAAGTCAGCACAGCAAAGGGATGGTGGGAGCCCCTCATAATATGCACAGCAGAGGTACAGCCCCAGGAGGAAGTCAGCACAGCACAGGGATGGTGGGAGCCCCTCATAATAAGCAGCCCCAGGAGGAAGTCAGCACAGCACAGGGGTGGTGGGAGCCCCTCATAATATGCACAGCAGAGGTACAGCCCCAGGAGGAAGCCAGCATAGCACAGGGATGGTGGGAGCCCCTCATAATAAGCAGCCCCAGGAGGAAGTCAGCATAGCACAGGGATGGTGGAAGCCCCTCATAATAAGCAGCCCCAGGAGGAAGTCAGCACAGCACAGGGATGGTGGGAGCCCCTCATAATAAGCAGCCCCAGGAGAAAGTCAGCACAGCACAGGGATGGTGGGAGCCCCTCATAATATGCACAGCAGGGGTAGAGCCCCAGGAGGAAGTCAGCATAGCACAGGGATGGTGGGAGCCCTTCATAATAAGCAGCCCCAGGAGGAAGTCAGCATAGCACAGGGATGGTGGGAGCCCCTCATAATAAGCAGCCCCAGGAGGAAGTCAGCGCAGCACAGGGATGGTGGGAGCCCCTCATAATAAGCAGCCCCAGGAGGAAATCAGCACAGCACAGGGATGGTGGCAGCCCCTTATAATAAGCAGCCCCAGGAGGAAGTCAGCACAGCACAGGGATGGTGGGAGCCCCTCATAATATGCACAGCAGGGGTACAGCCCCAGGAGGAAGTCAGCATAGCACAGGGATGGTAGGAGCCCCTCATAATAAGCAGCCCTAGGAGGAAGTCAGCACAGCACAGGGATGGCGGGAGCCCCTCATAATAAGCAGCTCCAGGAGGAAGTCAGCACAGCACAGGGATGGTGGGAGCCCTTCATAATAAGCAGCCCCAGGAGGAGGTCAGCATAGCACAGGGATGGTGGGAGCCCCTCATAATAAGCAGCCCCAGGAGGAAGTCAGCATAGCACAGGGATGGTGGGAGCCCCTCATAATAAGCAGCCCTAGGAGGAAGTCAGCACAGCACAGGGATGGTGGGAGCCCCTCATAATAAGCAGCCCCAGGAGGAAGTCAGCATAGCACAGGGATGGTGGGAGCCCCTCATAATATGCACAGCAGAGGTACAGCCCCAGGAGGAAGTCAGCATAGCACAGGGATGGTGGGAGCCCCTCATAATAAGCAGCCCCAGGAGGAAGTCAGCATAGCACAGGGATGGTGGGAGCCCCTCATAATAAGCAGCCCCAGGAGGAAGTCAGCATAGCACAGGGATGGTGGGAGCCCCTCATAATAAGCAGCCCTAGGAGGAAGTCAGCACAGCACAGGGATGGTGGCAGCCCCTTATAATAAGCAGCCCCAGGAGGAAGTCAGCACAGCACAGGGATGGTGGGAGCCCCTCATAATATGCACAGCAGGGGTACAGCCCCAGGAGGAAGTCAGCATAGCACAGGGATGGTGGGAGCCCCTCATAATAAGCAGCCCCAGGAGGAAGTCAGCACAGCACAGGGATGGCGGGAGCCCCTCATAATAAGCAGCTCCAGGAGGAAGTCAGCACAGCACAGGGATGGTGGGAGCCTTTCATAATAAGCAGCCCCAGGAGGAAGTCAGCATAGCACAGGGATGGTGGGAGCCCCTCATAATAAGCAGCCCCAGGAGGAAGTCAGCATAGCACAGGGATGGTGGGAGCCCCTCATAATATGCACAGCAGAGGTACAGCCCCAGGAGGAATTCAGCATAGCACAGGGATGGTGGGAGCCCCTCATAATAAGCAGCCCCAGGAGGAAGTCAGCATAGCACAGGGATGGTGGGAGCCCCTCATAATAAGCAGCCCCAGGAGGAAGTCAGCATAGCACAGGGATGGTGGGAGCCCCTCATAATAAGCAGCCCCAGGAGGAAGTCAGCATAGCACAGGGATGGTGGGAGCCCCTCATAATAAGCAGCCCCAGGAGGAAGTCAGCATAGCACAGGGATGGTGGGAGCCCCTCATAATAAGCAGCCCTAGGAGGAAGTCAGCACAGCACAGGGATGGTGGGAGCCCCTCATAATAAGCAGCCCCAGGAGGAAGTCAGCATAGCACAGGGATGGTGGGAGCCCCTCATAATAAGCAGCCCCAGGAGGAAGTCAGCATAGCACAGGGATGGTGGGAGCCCCTCATAATAAGCAGCCCTAGGAGGAAGTCAGCACAGCACAGGGATGGTGGGAGCCCCTCATAATAAGCAGCCCCAGGAGGAAGTCAGCATAGCACAGGGATGGTGGGAGCCCCTCATAATAAGCATCCCCAGGAGGAAGTCAGCATAGCACAGGGATGGTGGGAGCCCCTCATAATAAGCAGCCCCAGGAGGAAGTCAGCATAGCACAGGGATGGTGGGAGCCCCTCATAATAAGCAGCCCCAGGAGGAAGTCTGCATAGCACAGGGATGGTGGGAGCCCCTCATAATAGGCAGCCCCAGGAGGAAGTCAGCACAGCAAAGGGATGGTGGGAGCCCCTCATAATATGCACAGCAGAGGTACAGCCCCAGGAGGAAGTCAGCACAGCACAGGGATGGTGGGAGCCCCTCATAATAAGCAGGCCCAGGAGGAAGTCAGCATAGCACAGGGATGGTGGGAGCCCCTCATAATAAGCAGCCCCAGGAGGAAGTCAGCATAGCACAGGGATGGTGGGAGCCCCTCATAATAAGCAGCCCCAGGAGGAAGTCAGCATAGCACAGGGATGGTGGGAGCCCCTCATAATAAGCAGCCCCAGGAGGAAGTCAGCATAGCACAGGGATGGTGGGAGCCCCTCATAATAAGCAGCCCTAGGAGGAAGTCAGCACAGCACAGGGATGGTGGGAGCCCCTCATAATATGCACAGCAGGGGTACAGCCCCAGGAGGAAGTCAGCATAGCACAGGGATGGTAGGAGCCCCTCATAATAAGCAGCCCCAGGAGGAAGTCAGCACAGCACAGGGATGGCGGGAGCCCCTCATAATAAGCAGCTCCAGGAGGAAGTCAGCACAGCACAGGGATGGTGGGAGCCCTTCACAATAAGCAGCCCCAGGAGGAGGTCAGCATAGCACAGGGATGGTGGGAGCCCCTCATAATAAGCAGCCCCAGGAGGAAGTCAGCATAGCACAGGGATGGTGCGAGCCCCTCATAATAAGCAGCCCTAGGAGGAAGTCAGCACAGCACAGGGATGGTGGGAGCCCCTCATAATAAGCAGCCCCAGGAGGAAGTCAGCATAGCACAGGGATGGTTGGAGCCCCTCATAATATGCACAGCAGAGGTACAGCCCCAGGAGGAAGTCAGCATAGCACAGGGATGGTGGGAGCCCCTCATAATAAGCAGCCCCAGGAGGAAGTCAGCATAGCACAGGGATGGTGGGAGCCCCTCATAATAAGCAGCCCCAGGAGGAAGTCAGCATAGCACAGGGATGGTGGGAGCCCCTCATAATAAGCAGCCCTAGGAGGAAGTCAGCACAGCACAGGGATGGTGGGAGCCCCTAATAATAAGCAGCCCCAGGAGGAAGTCAGCACAGCACAGGGATGGTGGGAGCCCCTCATAATAAGCAGCCCCAGGAGGAAGTCAGCACAGCACAGGGATGGTGGCAGCCCCTTATAATAAGCAGCCCCAGGAGGAAGTCAGCACAGCACAGGGATGGTGGGAGCCCCTCATAATATGCACAGCAGGGGTACAGCCCCAGGAGGAAGTCAGCATAGCACAGGGATGGTGGGAGCCCCTCATAATAAGCAGCCCCAGGAGGAAGTCAGCACAGCACAGGGATGGCGGGAGCCCCTCATAATAAGCAGCTCCAGGAGGAAGTCAGCACAGCACAGGGATGGTGGGAGCCTTTCATAATAAGCAGCCCCAGGAGGAAGTCAGCATAGCACAGGGATGGTGGGAGCCCCTCATAATAAGCAGCCCCAGGAGGAAGTCAGCATAGCACAGGGATGGTGGGAGCCCCTCATAATATGCACAGCAGAGGTACAGCCCCAGGAGGAAGTCAGCATAGCACAGGGATGGTGGGAGCCCCTCATAATAAGCAGCCCCAGGAGGAAGTCAGCATAGCACAGGGATGGTGGGAGCCCCTCATAATAAGCAGCCCCAGGAGGAAGTCAGCATAGCACAGGGATGGTGGGAGCCCCTCATAATAAGCAGCCCTTGGAGGAAGTCAGCACAGCACAGGGATGGTGGGAGCCCCTCATAATAAGCAGCCCCAGGAGGAAGTCAGCATAGCACAGGGATGGTGGGAGCCCCTCATAATAAGCAGCCCCAGGAGGAAGTCAGCATAGCACAGGGATGGTGGGAGCCCCTCATAATAAGCAGCCCCAGGAGGAAGTCAGCATAGCACAGGGATGGTGGGAGCCCCTCATAATAAGCAGCCCCAGGAGGAAGTCTGCATAGCACTGGGATGGTGGGAGCCCCTCATAATAAGCAGCCCCAGGAGGAAGTCAGCACAGCAAAGGGATGGTGGGAGCCCCTCATAATATGCACAGCAGAGGTACAGCCCCAGGAGGAAGTCAGCACAGCACAGGGATGGTGGGAGCCCCTCATAATAAGCAGGCCCAGGAGGAAGTCAGCATAGCACAGGGATGGTGGGAGCCCCTCATAATAAGCAGCCCCAGGAGGAAGTCAGCATAGCACAGGGATGGTGGGAGCCCCTCATAATATGCACAGCAGAGGTACAGCCCCAGGAGGAAGTCAGCATAGCACAGGGATGGTGGGAGCCCCTCATAATAAGCAGCCCCAGGAGGAAGTCAGCATAGCACAGGGATGGTGGGAGCCCCTCATAATAAGCAGCCCCAGGAGGAAGTCAGCATAGCACAGGGATGGTGGGAGCCCCTCATAATAAGCAGCCCCAGGAGGAAGTCAGCATAGCACATTGATGGTGGGAGCCCCTCATAATAAGCAGCCCTAGGAGGAAGTCAGCACAGCACAGGGATGGTGGGAGCCCCTCATAATATGCACAGCAGGGGTACAGCCCCAGGAGGAAGTCAGCATAGCACAGGGATGGTAGGAGCCCCTCATAATAAGCAGCCCCAGGAGGAAGTCAGCACAGCACAGGGATTGCGGGAGCCCCTCATAATAAGCAGCTCCAGGAGGAAGTCAGCACAGCACAGGGATGGTGGGAGCCCTTCATAATAAGCAGCCCCAGGAGGAGGTCAGCATAGCACAGGGATGGTGGGAGACCCTCATAATAAGCAGCCCCAGGAGGAAGTCAGCATAGCACAGGGATGGTGCGAGCCCCTCATAATAAGCAGCCCTAGGAGGAAGTCAGCACAGCACAGGGATGGTGGAGCCCCTCATAATAAGCAGCCCCAGGAGGAAGTCAGCATAGCACAGGGATGGTTGGAGCCCCTCATAATATGCACAGCAGAGGTACAGCCCCAGGAGGAAGTCAGCATAGCACAGGGATGGTGGGAGCCCCTCATAATAAGCAGCCCCAGGAGGAAGTCAGCATAGCACAGGGATGGTGGGAGCCCCTCATAATAAGCAGCCCCAGGAGGAAGTCAGCATAGCACAGGGATGGTGGGAGCCCCTCATAATAAGCAGCCCCAGGAGGAAGTCAGCACAGCACAGGGATGGTGGCAGCCCCTTATAATAAGCAGCCCCAGGAGGAAGTCAGCACAGCACAGGGATGGTGGGAGCCCCTCATAATATGCACAGCAGGGGTACAGCCCCAGGAGGAAGTCAGCATAGCACAGGGATGGTGGGAGCCCCTCATAATAAGCAGCCCCAGGAGGAAGTCAGCACAGCACAGGGATGGCGGGAGCCCCTCATAATAAGCAGCTCCAGGAGGAAGTCAGCACAGCACAGGGATGGTGGGAGCCTTTCATAATAAGCAGCCCCAGGAGGAAGTCAGCATAGCACAGGGATGGTGGGAGCCCCTCATAATAAGCAGCCCCAGGAGGAAGTCAGCATAGCACAGGGATGGTGGGAGCCCCTCATAATATGCACAGCAGAGGTACAGCCCCAGGAGGAAGTCAGCATAGCACAGGGATGGTGGGAGCCCCTCATAATAAGCAGCCCCAGGAGGAAGTCAGCATAGCACAGGGATGGTGGGAGCCCCTCATAATAAGCAGCCCCAGGAGGAAGTCAGCATAGCACAGGGATGGTGGGAGCCCCTCATAATAAGCAGCCCTAGGAGGAAGTCAGCACAGCACAGGGATGGTGGGAGCCCCTCATAATAAGCAGCCCCAGGAGGAAGTCAGCATAGCACAGGGATGGTGGGAGCCCCTCATAATAAGCAGCCCCAGGAGGAAGTCAGCATAGCACAGGGATGGTGGGAGCCCCTCATAATAAGCAGCCCCAGGAGGAAGTCAGCATAGCACAGGGATGGTGGGAGCCCCTCATAATAAGCAGCCCCAGGAGGAAGTCTGCATAGCACTGGGATGGTGGGAGCCCCTCATAATAAGCAGCCCCAGGAGGAAGTCAGCACAGCAAAGGGATGGTGGGAGCCCCTCATAATATGCACAGCAGAGGTACAGCCCCAGGAGGAAGTCAGCACAGCACAGGGATGGTGGGAGCCCCTCATAATAAGCAGGCCCAGGAGGAAGTCAGCATAGCACAGGGATGGTGGGAGCCCCTCATAATAAGCAGCCCCAGGAGGAAGTCAGCATAGCACAGGGATGGTGGGAGCCCCTCATAATATGCACAGCAGAGGTACAGCCCCAGGAGGAAGTCAGCATAGCACAGGGATGGTGGGAGCCCCTCATAATAAGCAGCCCCAGGAGGAAGTCAGCATAGCACAGGGATGGTGGGAGCCCCTCATAATAAGCAGCCCCAGGAGGAAGTCAGCATAGCACAGGGATGGTGGGAGCCCCTCATAATAAGCAGCCCTAGGAGGAAGTCAGCACAGCACAGGGATGGTGGGAGCCCCTCATAATAAGCAGCCCCAGGAGGAAGTCAGCATAGCACAGGGATGGTGGGAGCCCCTCATAATAAGCAGCCCCAGGAGGAAGTCAGCATAGCACAGGGATGGTGGGAGCCCCTCATAATAAGCAGCCCTAGGAGGAAGTCAGCACAGCACAGGGATGGTGGGAGCCCCTCATAATAAGCAGCCCCAGGAGGAAGTCAGCATAGCACAGGGATGGTGGGAGCCCCTCATAATAAGCAGCCCCAGGAGGATGTCAGCATAGCACAGGGATGGTGGGAGCCCCTCATAATAAGCAGCCCCAGGAGGAAGTCAGCATAGCACAGGGATGGTGGGAGCCCCTCATAATAAGCAGCCCCAGGAGGAAGTCTGCATAGCACAGGGATGGTGGGAGCCCCTCATAATAGGCAGCCCCAGGAGGAAGTCAGCACAGCAAAGGGATGGTGGGAGCCCCTCATAATATGCACAGCAGAGGTACAGCCCCAGGAGGAAGTCAGCACAGCACAGGGATGGTGGGAGCCCCTCATAATAAGCAGGCCCAGGAGGAAGTCAGCATAGCACAGGGATGGTGGGAGCCCCTCATAATAAGCAGCCCCAGGAGGAAGTCAGCATAGCACAGGGATGGTGGGAGCCCCTCATAATAAGCAGCCCCAGGAGGAAGTCAGCATAGCACAGGGATGGTGGGAGCCCCTCATAATAAGCAGCCCCAGGAGGAAGTCAGCATAGCACAGGGATGGTGGGAGCCCCTCATAATAAGCAGCCCTAGGAGGAAGTCAGCACAGCACAGGGATGGTGGGAGCCCCTCATAATAAGCAGCCCCAGGAGGAAGTCAGCATAGCACAGGGATGGTGGGAGCCCCTCATAATAAGCAGCCCCAGGAGGAAGTCAGCATAGCACAGGGATGGTGGGAGCCCCTCATAATAAGCAGCCCCAGGAGGAAGTCAGCATAGCACAGGGATGGTGGGAGCCCCTCATAATAAGCAGCCCCAGGAGGAAGTCAGCACAGCAAAGGGATGGTGGGAGCCCCTCATAATATGCACAGCAGAGGTACAGCCCCAGGAGGAAGTCAGCACAGCACAGGGATGGTGGGAGCCCCTCATAATAAGCAGCCCCAGGAGGAAGTCAGCACAGCACAGGGATGGTGGCAGCCCCTCATAATAAGCAGCTCCAGGAGGAAGTCAGCATAGCACAGGGATGGTGGGAACCCCTCATAATAAGCAGCCCCAGGAGGAAGTCAGCATAGCACAGGGATGGTGGGAGCCCCTCATAATAAGCAGCCCCAGGAGGAAGTCAGCATAGCACAGGGATGGTGGGAGCCCCTCATAATAAGCAGCCCCAGGAGGAAGTCAGCAAAGCACAGGGATGGTGGGAGCCCCTCATAATAAGCAGCCCCAGGAGGAAGTCAGCATAGCACAGGGATGGTGGGAGCCCCTCATAATAAGCAGCCCCAGGAGGAAGTCAGCATAGCACAGGGATGGTGGGAGCCCCTCAGAATAAGCAGCCCCAGGAGGAGCAGTCGTAAACTGGACCAGCGGTGCATGGCAGACAATCCGCTTCTCTCTTTCTCATCTAATGAAACTTCGTATGTCGGATAGGAAATTCTTCAACGGAATTTCGGATTTCGGATAAAAACCAATCTTCCATCAGCATCGACTGTCATATTGAGGTATATTTTTGCCTTTAAATTCATCGTAAATAACGTTTGTACACGTTAACGAACCTAACGACATTTCGTATTTCGTACGAAACAGAACGGAATTTCGGACACGAAATACGAAGTACGAATTAATTTTATTACGATTTGAAACGGAACAGAATAAAACAAATTCATTGGCGGCGCCCATATCTAACTGGTGCAATGCTTTACAGGCTCCTAATACAAAAAATAACAAAATGCGCATTTTTTTTAACCTGCAAAAAGATTTTTTTCATTTGCATTTATTTATTTTTTTGTACAAAGGTGAACTTATCCTTTAAAGACAAGCTTGTAAAGGAATATAAGGGATAATAGAATGTGCATACAACGCAAATACTCCTATGGCAGATTTTGTTCTAAGAACCAACTTTCACAATAATAGTAATATGCAGCATGAAACCATGAATGTTTGGTGTGCATAAACACAAATTACTGTGAATAGGTGAATGAGAAAACTACGAGTACTGACAGCCTTTGCAGCTGTCGTCTTGGAGATTAACCCAATATTGGTGTCACCCACTGTACCGGGGCAATGTTGACTGCTCTAGATAGTCTTCCACTTAGTGTGTAACTGCCTGCTCATGCGAGGTACGAGCAGACAGCTTACACAGACTGTCTGCAAGATCCTTGCATAGCAATCTGCTGATTGGGAGTGCAATGCTTTGCAGGCTCATAGTAAAAAAACGAATAAATGCACATTTTTTTATTTATTTTTTACAAAAGTAAACTTATCCTTTAAAGGCAGACTGTAAAATTGAAAAGTTACTGTAGAATGAATTAGTAAGAAATAAGTTAAACAACAAAAGGCTAAAAGAAGAAATAGAAGTTATTTCAGATACTGATTGTGCCTTTCACTCCAAATCAAGTGCCTCATCATTGTTTGCCTGGTGCATTGATTCCAGAACTACAAGTCATATGACCAATCATTACAATTATTTGACTCATCAGGATCGAATCAAGATAGAAAGAATGACAATAGCTAATGTACAGTGTAAGGTCTCAGAAGGATTAAGAGAAGGTCATCTACACCGCCCTTTATCACAAAAAGACATAATCCTATTCCTAATATACTAACTCCCTGTCAGTGAAGAATCTTACCAAGCAAGGAAATGTAGTTTTCAGAGGTAACAGCTGAATTATCATAAATGAAAACCACAGCTAAATAAAAAAAAAAATGCAAATGAACTGTATCAGCTGAAGTGCAATGAAAGCATTAACATTGGCAAAGAGGAAAAGAGCTGGCACTGTCATCCTGATTACAGGAATTTTAAAACTATAAAGAAACTAGCTGAAGATTAACATGCCAATGATATAAAAATGTTGCAGCATAACGGTTGCATAAAAAGAAAGATGACAAAATATGATTACCAATGCGTACCTACATAAGAAAGTAATTGTTGAGTGTGTTAGAATGGTATAGTTGCAACAACTATTTGTGTATATTAATCAGAACTGTGATTAATAGTTCTGCCACTAGGTGGTAGTGCGTAAAACTTGTGCAATGTAATGTTCTCTCTAGTGGAACTACATGGTTGTAATATAATTTCCTGTCTCTCTGTTCGTATTATTTTTGATAAGAACATGGGCTGCACATGTGCAGCAACATTTCACAAATGTATCTGCAGCAACTTTCCAACAAACTCTTTACTACTGTCTCATTTGGGGAGATTTTTCTTTTCTTCCTGTCCCCATGACCATAAAGACAGTGATTCCCCAATGGAAGCAGAGACAGCTATTAAAATCAATAAAAGTCTATTCCAGCTAATAGAAGAAAATTATAGAGTTCCACTATAATCACTTGATAATCAATGATAATCAGCTCTTGGGCTTCTGGAATTTACTTTAATAGAAGAGTTTAAAAACGGTAAATAACCCTTTAAAAGTAATATCTCCTGTACTTTTGAAGTTAGCGGAGAATCTGCATCCCATTGAAAAAAAGTGGAAGGGTCCAGGTCTTACTGTCCTTAGTGCCTGATAAAGTGAAATCCCACCATTCAGAAACAATGCGTCTAAAGGGTTGTTAATATTTTTGCGCATGTTTGGCCAAATTTCCAGATGTCAAATAAAATGGGTGGAATTTGAAATTAAGTAAAGTTTAAGAGCTTATGTTTGTTTTTATTTTTTGTTCCATTCAAAGTTTATTAAAGGAAAATTGAATGTATTACATAGTATTGCTGATGCAACTGCTTGTTTTGGAAAACGTTTTGGTAAGCGGTAAAAACAAACATACAGATACAGATGACCTGGGTGCATTAATGACTGAACAGTAAGTGCCCGTTCACACAGGAGCGACGCGACTTGCAGCGCGACTCACAGACGCGACCTGCACACGACTTTAGCGGCGACGTGCAAAATAACTTCTGTATAGAAGTCAATGCAAGTCGCCTGAAGTCGCCCCAAAAATAGTACAGGAACCTTTTTCTAAGTCGGAGCGACTTGAGTCGCTCCTATTAGAACGGTTCCATAGTACAGAACGGAGCGCGACTTGTCAGGCGGCTAAGTCGCCTGACAAGTCGCGGTAGTGTGAACGGGCACTAACTGTTATCAAAGTCTTTATAGCCAGGTATCATTTCATTGCTCAAATGCATAAACTGTTAGACAATTTGACTTGCAGTCAAAAAATACCTGTGTGAGCAGGTTTATTGTGCATTTATAGCCTTATTAGATCTTGAAAAACAGCACTATCTGCTATTGCTAGCTAGATTTTGAGGAAAAGAAAGAAAAGAGAGGAAGGAGATGTAGAGAGCCATAGAGGAGAAGAATGGCATCAGATATGTCTCTGTAAGTATAAATACCCATGTGGATATTCATGAGACCACAGAAGGTGTCTGTGAGGTCACCATTATATATGTTATCTATGTATTCAGGGGTGTCAGGGTGTCTTCATAGGCTTGTGAGTATTTTAAGGCTAATGGAGCACTTGTAAGTAAAGATACAAGCATACCTCCATTGTTTGGCGGTGATCTCTACTCCAACCATTTCCTCCTGAGTCTGTCCAAACCAGTGGGTTTTGATATTTGTAGCCATAAGTATGCAGTATAGGTGGCTTTAACAAACTGAGTGCCCCTATGACATACTGACCCTGGTTCCGCAAGGGGTCTATGGAAATTCTCTCTTTTTTTTTTTGCAATTGTATGTGAAATTTTATATTTTATTTGCAATATTTTACCAGGAAAGTGGAGTTACCCTTTAAGTAAACTAGTGCTCTAGTCTAAGTAAGGCATATGATTTTTATTTCTAGTGACTCTTTCATTTAAATTGGCCTGCACTAAGGACTACTGCATCTAAAATGATGGATTTATGTCTGGTAATAACATTTAGTAGAATTCAAGGTACAAGGTGCTCTTCTGATTTTTTTTTTTTTTTTTATTCTTTATTTAAATTTTCCAATAATTTTTAATACAAAACAGACCAAAGTAAAACAAGCAGAGGATCCAGAGGGCATCTATACCATACACATTCCATGTTCTCTATTGTTTTTCCTTTTACCTCCCTCCCTCCTCCAGTCCTCCCCCTCCCCACTCTCCTGCCCATCTTCCATATCTACGGCCCCATTACCTCGCTATAGTTCTTGGTTAGCTTGAATGTTTTCCAGCTCTCCCATTTCTTCTGAGACCCTCCGCTTCCCCTCTCCTCCTCTACTACATAACCTTCTATTTTATATATTTCTTCTACTTTTTCTAACCATTCTCTTAAATTGGGCACTTCTGTTTCCTTCCATTTTTTTGGAATCAAGGTCTTTGTCGCGTTTATCAAGGAACTTATGAGTGAGTTTCTATACTCTTTGAGTGGAGTATCTACTCCATGGAAGAGACATGCCCATGGGTTTTCTGGTAACTGGATTTTAGTTATTACTTTAATATATCTTATTATTTCTCTCCAGAACTCTTTGATCCCAGGACAATACCACCATATATGAGCCATATTTCACGTTTGCCCACACCCCCTCCAGCATTTCCCAGATTGTCCCTCCTGATATTTTACCATTATATCTGGTGTCCTATACCATCTGACTAAGAATTTATAATTTGTTTCTATCATCTTAATATTTTCCGAGGAGCTATGTGCCATTTTCACTATTTTTTCTATGTTCTGTTTCTCCCCTCGTGGCCCTATTTCTTCTTCCCATTTTTTTATGAATGTTAGCACCTCAACATTCTCATCTCAGTGCTTTATAAACCTGGACAATCCCTGCCCGTGGTGTTTTCCCCTCACATATCCGCTCGAAGACTGTCAGTTTTTCTCCGTGTCTTAACGGTTGTGATAACCCTGTGACAAAATGCCTAAGCTGTAAGTACCTCCACTCATTTAAATCCATCCAGTTTTTTTCTTTCTGTAATGTTTCTAGTGTTTTTATTTTCCCCTCTTTTATTATGTGTCCTAATTGTATATTTTCTTTTTTTACCCACTTCCCTCCCATAGTGCTTTTACCTGGTGGAAAAAAGCATTATCTTTTAAATATATTAATGGGGAATTATATTTCCATTTATTGTGTTTGTGTACTCCCTCCCAAACTCTAATCACATTTTTTGTAAATAAAGGTGTTGTCTCCCCTAGTGATCTATATTTTGGAGGTGTCCAAACTTCTTCTCTAAATTTTTGCCTGACAAACTGTGTTCTATCTTTACCCATCTTTTTTTACTATCTAGTTTTGTCCATTCCAACACCCGTGTTAGTACTGCGGCTTTATAGTACTTTTTAAAATCCGATACATTTAATCCTCCCTGATCTTTTTCCGTTTGTAAAGTCTTTAGTAAAATTCTAGGTTTCTTATTTTTCCATATGAGCTTAGTAATTAGAGACTTAATAATTCTAAAATATACTGGAGGGATGTAAATCGGGAGCATCTGGAATTCATACAGTATTTTAGGCTGTATAATCATTTTTAGGGCGTTAATTCTTCCCATCCAGGTCAAGGGTTTTGTTCCAATTCTCCTTATTTCTTCTCTTAGCTCCTCCAGAAAGGAGATATAGTTTATTTGATAAATTTTCTCTATTGATGAAGTCAATTTTATCCCTAAATATTTGATTTCCTTCTTCCATGGGAATAGAAATTCCCTCTGAATACTCAGTTCTTCTTTTAGATTTATATTTACATTTAGGATTTCTGACTTCTTTGGATTAATTTTAAAGTTGGATAATACCCTGTATTCCTCAATGGCCGTTATCAAGTTATCAATAGAACAGCGAATGTGGCTACCTTATGCGTTTCCTCCTCTATCTCCACCCCAAGTATGTCAGGATTTCCCTTTACTGTCTCCAAGAATGGTTCCAATGCCAATATGAACAGTAAGGGAGACAGTGGACACCCCTGTCTAGTCCCATTGTTCATCCTAAAAGGGGAGGATAGTATTCCATTAACTCTTACCACTGCCATTGGACTACTATAGAGCACCTTTATCCAATTCAAAATTTTGGGGCCAAACCCCATTCCCTCTAGAGTACCTATCATGAATCCCCAGTCTACTTGATCGAAAGCCTTTTCAGCTTCGATTGATAAGAGCAGACTGGGGACCCTACTCTCCCGCATCCTCTGGAGCAGCAGTATTGACCTCACCCCATTATCTTTTCCTTCCCTCCCTACCACAAAACCCACCTGGTCTGGGTGGACCAGGCTTGGCATCAGCTTTTTTATTCTAGCGGCTAATACTTTTGCAAACAATTTTACATCTGTGTTGAGTAATTGAATGGGTCTAATATTTGAACATATTGTGTTCTCTTTTCCCTCTTTCAATACCGTGGTAATTGTTGCAGTAGTAGCGTCTTTGCTCAGTCCATATTTAAAACCTAATCTATTATAATACTCACATAATTTTGGAGCTAGTATATTCCCAAACTTTTTTAGATATTCTATTATATACCCGTCAGGGCCGTGGCTCTTCCCTCCCATGGTATCTTTTATTACCCAGTTTATTTCTTGGACAGATATTGGATTCTCCAATTCCTGCACTAATTCCTCCGGTATTTTAGGGACGTTTGCTTGAAGTATATATTCTTTAATGTTTTCCTTTCTATTCGTCTCTTGTTGTTCTGTCTCCCACTTCTTTACTGAGTATAGCTGCTCATAGTATTCCCTAAAAACTTCTGCAATGTCCTTGGTTTTATATACCGGTTCTCCATTTTTATTTTATATTTTCTCAATATAATTGATGGATCTTTTTTTCCTCAATATCCTAGCTACAATTTTTATTGCCCCCATAGTATCTTTCTTTAGCAATCCTGTTATAAGTCTTCCTCATTTCTTGTTACATTAATTCCCCTAGTTCCTCTCTTTTGGTAACCAATTTTTGCAGTAAATCTGGGTCCTGACCCCTTTCCTTACTATTCTCTTTTTTATGGGTTTGCTCTAATCTATAAATTTCCTCCCTTAACCCCCTGCTTTTATTAACCACTTGCTTACTGGGCACTTAAACCCCCCTCAGTCCCAGACCAATTTTCAGCTTTCAGCGCTGATGCACTTTGAATGACAATTGCGCGGGCATACAACACTGTACCCAAATGACATTTTTATCATTTTTTTCCCACAAATAGAGCTTTCTTTTGGTGGTATTTAGTTACAGCTCGGAGTTTTATTTTTTGCTAAACAAACAAAAAAAGATGCAAAAAAAAAAAAAAAAATCATGTTTTAATAGTTTGTTATAAAATTTAGCAAACGGGTCATTTTTCTCCTTCATTGAGGTGCGCTGATTAGGCGGCACTGATAGGCTGCATTGGTGGGCACTGATGGGCTGCATTGGTGGGCACTGATAGGCTGCATTGGTGGGCACTGATAGGCTGCACTGGTGGGCACTGATAGGCATAGTTAAGGCGGCACTAATAGGCACAGATAAGGCGGCACCGATGGGCACAGATAAGGCGGCACTGATGGGCAAAGATGGGCACAGATAAGTTGGCACGGATGGGTGGCATGGATGGGTGGCACGGATGGGCACTGATAGGTACCACTGATAGATGGGACTGATGGGCACTGATAGGTGGCACTGAGAGGTGGCTCTGATAGGTGGCACTGCTGGGCACTGATGGGCGGCACTGCTGGGCACTGATGGGCGGCACTGCTGGGCACTGATGGGCGGCACTGGGGTGCAGCACCTTTGAGGCAGATTGTGGGCACTGTGGGTGGCACTGTGGGTGGCACTGCTGGGTGGCACTGTGGGCACTGCTGGGTGGCACTGTGGGCACTGCTGGGTGGCACTGTGGGCACTGCTGGGTGGCACTTACTTTTTATTAGGGTGGCACTGCAGGGGGCAGGTGGACACTGGCAGGGGGCAGGTGGGCGCTTGTATTGCTGGCCGTGATCGGGACTGATGTCCCGATCATGGCCACCGGTGATCGGCTTGTTTTTTTTCTCCTCGCGCTGTCAGCGCGAGGAGGAATACTAGCCGATTACCGGCTCCGTTATATCACCTGATCAGCTGTCATTGGCTGACAGCTGATCACGTGATAAGGGGTCGGGATCGACCCCTTGCACGGATCGGTGATCAGGCGAGTCTCATGGACTCGCCGATCACAGAGCGCGCCGCGCGCGCCCCTCGGGGGGCGCGCAGGCCGCTCGTACACGGGACTACGTCAATAGACGTAGTCCCGGAAAAGGAGATCTGCGCTGTAGCCGTCATTTGGCTATAGCGCGGATCTCAAGTGGTTAATACTTTCTCTCTTTCTATTTGCCCCTAAGGAAATATATATCCCTCTTATGTAAGCCTTATGAGCTTCCCATATGATGTTTTCCCTATTCTCTCCACTCATATAAGTAGAGAAAAAAACTCCAATTCCTTTCTAATTATTTCCTTTCCTTTCTCATCCAACAGTTCCTTATTGAGTTTCCAGGAAAATTTAGGTTTCTGCAACCCGGGGATTTAAATCTTCATACATATTGGAGCATGGTCCTATATTTGTGGATATCACCTCGTCCAATACCCTATGCTCCACTAACCAATAGTCGATCCTAGTGTACGTCTCATGCACAGGGGAGTAGAACGAATAATCTCATCTCCTCGGGGTGCTGAGTTCTCCACATACTCATAAGCTGAAACTGAAGCAGCCTATTCTTTATTGTTCTCATCTGCATGTTCCCTATCCCCTGCACTCAGGCCGTACTATCTAATTCCGGGTTCATACAAAAATTTAAATCTCCAGCTATAATCACTCTCCCACTCTTAAACTCCCATAATCTCTCAAATATCTCTTTCAGAAAAACTGCTGGACCTCTATTGGGGCAATATATATTAGTGAAAGTATAACCACTTTCAGACCGGACCATTTTGCTGGTAAATGACCAGAGGTCTTTTTACACTTTGGCACTGCGCTGCTTTAACTGGTAATTGCGCGGTCATGCAATGTTGTACCCAAACAAAATTTGCGTCCTTTTCTTCCCACAAATAGAGCTTTCTTTTGATGGTATTTGATTGCCTCTGCGATTTTTATTTTTTGCGATATAAACGTAAAAAGACCGCAAATTTTGAAAAAAAATGATATTTTCTACTTTTTGTTATTAGAAAAATCCAATAAACTCAATTTTAGTCATACATTTAGGACAAAATGTATTCAGCCACATGTCTTTGGTAAAAAAAAAGTCAATAATTGTATATTTATTGGTTTGCGCAAAAGTTGTCACATCTACAAACTAAGGTACGTTTTCTGGAATTTACGCAGCTTTTAGTTTACGACTGCCTATCTCATTTCTTGAGGTGCTAAAATGACAGGGCAGTACAAAACCCCCCCAAATGACCCCATTTTGGAAAGTAGACCCCCTAAGGAAATTGATAAGAGGCATGTTGAGCCCATTGAATATTTTATTTTTTTGCCTCAAGCGATTGAATAATGACAAAAAAAAAATTTTTTTTTTTTTTTTACACAAAGTTGTCACTAAATGATATATTGCTCACACATGCTATGGGCGTATGTGAAATGACACCCCAAAATAAATTCTGCTGCTTCTCCTGAGTACGGGGATACCACATATGTGGGACTTTTTGGGAGCCTAGCCGCGTACAGGGCCCCGAAAACCAAGCACCGCCTTCAGGCTTTCTAAGGGCGTCAATTTTTGATTTCACGCCTCACTACCTATTACAGTTTTGAAGGCCATAAAATGCCAAGATGGCACAAAACCCCCACAAATGACCCCATTTTAGAAAGTAGACACCCCAAGCTATTTGCTGAGAGGCATGTTGAGTCCATGGAATATTTTATATTTTGCCACAAGTTGCGGGAAAATTACAAACTTTTTTTTTTTTTTTTTTTTTTTCACAAAGTTGTCACTAAATGATATATTGCTCATGCATGCCATGGGCATATGTGAAATGACACCCCAAAATAAATTCTGCTGCTTCTCCTGAGTACGGGGATACCACATATGTGGGACTTTTTGGGAGCCTAGCCGCGTACGGGGCCCCGAAAACCAAGCACCGCCTTCAGGCTTTCTAAGGGCGTAATTTTTTGAGTTCACTTCTCACTACCTATTACAGTTTTGAAGGCCATAAAATGCCAAGATGGCACAAAACCCCCACAAATGACCCCATTTTAGAAAGTAGACACCCCAAGCTATTTGCTGAGAGGCATGTTGAGTCCATGGAATATTTTATATTTTGCCACAAGTTGCGGGAAAATTACAAACTTTTTTTTTTTTTCACAAAGTTGTCACTAAATGATATATTGCTCACGCATGCCATGGGCATATGTGAAATGACACCCCAAAATAAATTCTGCTGCTTCTCCTGAGTACGGGGATACCACATATGTGGGACTTTTTGGGAGCCTAGCCGCGTACGGGGCCCCAAAAACCAAGCACCGCCTTCAGGCTTTCTAAGGGCGTTACAGTTTTGAAGGCCATAAAATGCCAAGATGGCACAAACCCCCCCCCCCCAAATGACCCCATTTTAGAAAGTAGACACCCCTAAATTTAGGGGTACACTAGTGAGACTAGGTAATAAATGGCGGGTGCCCTGAAACTATAAAAAAATAACTAACCAACCAGCGTCACCTGTAACAGTTATATGGTGATCACTGGTGAAAGGGTTAACTAGGGGGCAATCAGGGGGCTTTATGCGGTAGTATATGGGGGTCCCTGGCGCTATAAAAAGCTGCGGCGAACCTAAATACCTACCTGCCTAACTAGCGTCACCTGTGACACTAATACAGCGATCAGAAAAACGATCGCTTATTAGGCTGGGTTCACACTGGAGCGATGCGGGAACGCCACGAATGCGCGGCGGGTTCCCGCATCGCATGCCTCCCGGCGGCAGTTCACACTGCCCTATGCGAACTGCTGGGAGTGTCAGTGAAATGTTAATGACACCCCCAGATCAGTTCGCATATCGCAGTGCGATCTGCAAACTTGGATCGCATGGTGTGAACACCCATGCGATCCGATTCTGCTGCGGACCAAAAAAAGGGTCCCGTGCGAGTTTGCGGCGGGTGCGACACGAATTCAGCCATACTATCTGTATAGCTGAACTCGAATCGCACAGAGATCGGATGTGATTTGCACTGCAGTGCGGTGCGAATCACATCCGTTCTCATAAACCGCTGCAATGTGAACCCAGCCTTAGTGACACTGGCGACGGGGGGTGATCACGGGGTTAAACCTTTATTGGGGGGGTTAGGGGGGTACCTTAGAACTAAAGGGGGCTAACCCTAACTGCCCTAACAGTTATTAGTCACAAATGACACCTGCCGGGTGATCAGGGGGTTAAACCTTTATTAGGTAATAAATGGCGGGTGCCCTGAAACTATAAAAAAATAACTAACCAACCAGCGTCACCTGTAACAGTTATATGGTGATCACTGGTGAAAGGGTTAACTAGGGGGCAATCAGGGGGCTTTATGCGGTAGTATATGGGGGTCCCTAGCGCTATAAAAAGCTGCGGCGAACCTAAATACCTACCTGCCTAACTAGCGTCACCTGTGACACTAATACGGCGATCAGAAAAATGATCGCTTATTAGGCTGGGTTCACACTGGAGCGATGCGGAAACGCCGCGAATCCGCGGCGGGTTCCCGCATCGCATGCCTCCCGGCGGCAGTTCACACTGCCCTATGCGAACTGCTGGGAGTGTCAGTGAAATGTTACTGACACCCCCAGATCAGTTCGCATATCGCAGTGCGATCTGCAAACTCGGATCGCATGGTGTGAACACCCATGCGATCCGATTCTGCTGCGGGCCAAAAAAAGGGTCCCGTGCGAATTTGCGGCGGGTGCGGCGGGTGTGGCGGGTGCGGCGGGTGCGGCGAATGGCTGAACTCGAATCGCACAGAGATCGGATGTGATTTGCACTGCAGTGCGGTGCGAATCACATTCGTTCTCATAAACCGCTGCAATGTGAACCCAGCCTTAGTGACACTGGCGACGGGGGGTGATCACGGGGTTAAACCTTTATTGGGGGGGTTAGGGGGGTACATTAGAACTAAAGGGGGCTAACTCTAACTGCCCTAACAGTTATTACAGTCACAAATGACACCAATGCAAAAAAAAAAAAAAAAAAAAAAAAATGACATTGGTGTCACTGTGACTGGGGGGCAGGGGTAATTGGGGGGGTGATCGGGGGGTAAAGGGGGGGTGTGAGTGTGCCTGGCATGTTCTACTGTGTGTGGGATGTGTTGGTGCAACTCACTGATCCGCTCTCCTCCGTGTCGGAACGAAAAATACCGACACGGAGGAGAGAATACATCACTTCCTCTCCTGTGTTTACATTACAGGAGAGGAAGTGATGTCACCGGGGATTTCCATTCGTCGGGAGCGATCGCGAGGGGGTGGCCATGAATGAATGGCCGTCCCCTCGTCCGGGATCGCTCCCGAACGAAAACCGACCGCCGCAGGCACCGGGCGGGGGCCCGATCGGGCCCCCGACCCGCGGGAGGCAAAGGACGTACATATATGTGCTTATGCCTGCCCGTGCCATTCTGATGACGTACATCGGCGTGAGGCGGTCGGCAAGTGGTTAATCTACACCCCATAATTTCCCCTTAAGACGTACCTCTTGTCCTATACCGATGGCCACCCCCTTTGAATTACTTGAGATTGAGTCTCCGTAGAACCACACCGGGAACTTAGGGGAATATATTCTAACCTTACTTTCATAGGATAAGTGAGTTTCCTGTAAGAACACAATATCTACTTCATACTGTTCAATTACTTTCAGGACTTTGAACCGTTTTGCTGGTTTGTTTAACCCTCTAACATTATATGTATGTATTGTATGTATTATATATAGCAGTTGACTATGGCCATAAATTTTAATCAAGCTGAGTTTCCCACCTAGCTAGGTTCTAGGCTGCTGGTTCTTTTCTCCCTCCCCCCCCCAAACCCCCCAGGCCCCTCTTCGGCCATTGTACCCACGTCCAGAATATTTCCCCATTCTAGCATGTGTACCTCAACCCTTGAGGTGGAGCTCCGAACCCGACCCTCTGTGTCCTGCCCCCCTGGGCCCAAATGGCCCGAGGGGGGGCAGGAACAGGTGCTCCGGAGAAAGCCCACCCTCCCCCACCTTTTTACCTATACTTTACATCTCAGACAACATTTATTTAGACACCTGATTTCACCCAACCCCCACCCCCCCCCAGACCCTCCATCACCCCCTGTTATCGTATTAAACTCTCTGCCATCTTCCTTCTTCACTGGATCTTTCTTCTCTCTCTTGTCTCCCAGGGATACTAGGAACTGGAATCTGCAGTTTTCTTCAGAAGTCCTGTACTTCTTCTACAAATTTTTGTTTCACCGTCTTTCCGTCCCTGTGTACTATTAGTGCTGCTGGAAATCCCCAGCTATATTTAATATTAGACTGCCGTAAGTGTTCTAGCAACAGTTTAAGCTGTCTTCTTCTTGATAATGTTTCAGCCGACAAATCCGCAAATACTTGAAGAGTTGCTTGCTCATATTGCAGGGGAAGTCTCTCTCTGAGATTTCTGCATATTCGCTCTTTATCTGTGTACTGGTGGAATTTGACGAGAACATCTCGGGGGACTTCCTCTTTCATTCCAGATAGTTTCCTGATTCTATGTACTCTGTCTATCTTTAACTCCTCTCCCTCACCTCGCCCTAGTAAGGGGTTAAATCTTTTCTTCATTTTTTCCTCTAGGTTTTCTCCACTTTGTTCTGGCAAGGCTCTTATGCTTAAATTTTTAGCGTCTGTTTTGGTTTTCTTGTTCTTCCATTTTCTAGAGACAATTCCTCTGATTTATTTGCAAGTCCTTCCCTTGTGATTTTAATTCTGCGATCTCTAGTGTTTGTTTCTCGGTTTTCTCCTCAGCCTCCTCTACTGTCCTCAACAGGTGGCCCAAGTCCACCCGGACACTTGTAATCTCACTTTTAATTAAGTTTTCCATCCTCTCAAACATTGCCATCATCTCTATTTTTGTGGGCATTTGAGCTATACTTCACTGGTCTTCCCCTTCAATAGCCTCTATTTCTTTCTCAATTTCTGGACTTTCTCTTGTTTTATCTCCTTAAGCCCCCTTTAACTTAGCCAATTCCTTCTTGGTGCTTTTTGTTGCCTGGGATGTTGTTTTCTTTTCCGTACCTGGGCTTTTTTGGTTCCCTTCTTTAGTTGTTAAATATTTTTATATTGAACTGGCATTTGCACTGGAATTTAAACTCTCCCTTGGGGTTTTGGGTTCTGTTGCTTTTTGAGACCTTCCCCTCATATTTACTTTGTTCAAATAGTAATTTTTTATAATAGTCCTATGGTCCTGTAGGAAAAAATACCTCCATGACCCATTACCTTGGGGGGGAGCTCTTACCATTCACTTCCTGCGCTTCCCCAAATTTGGGTACAATATCTCTGCCGTTCCTTTATTAATAAAATTATACACATAAATGGGTAGATTTCCTCACTATATCGATCAATTTATTTCAAAGGTTTCCCGTGAATTAGACTCTCAGATTCCTTTATTTTTTTAAATGTCCAATGCCGGGTACCTAATGCCCCAAGTGTCAGGCCTAGTCAACAGCACCAGAGCAAGAGGGAAACCTCTCCATGTCACTCCAGCCCAATGTCGGACACAGTCAATGACCGCTAATGACCAGCTAGCGCACAATAAGAGATAATCCTTTTTTTTAGCTATTGCTTGAAGTAGTAACTAACAGCTCCAAAATATGAGTGGTATAAGCAGCACCAGAGTACACCGGCCTTTTAAAGCAACATCACATCTGAACAAATCGCATAGTTCATGAAGTAACAGATCAGTGCAAAGTAAGAGAGAGTGCTTTTAATTAGCAGTTACTTCAGGTAGCCACTAACGGTTCCAGCGATTTAAGTAATTAGACAGCACCATAGCAGACCTGTCTTTTAAGCAGTCATAGTATCTGAACTGGTTGCATAGTTTATAAAATAGTAGACCAGTGCAGAGTAGAAGAAAGTCCTTCTAATTTGTATTTACTTCAAGTAGCCACTAATAGTTCCAGCGATTTAAATAATTAAACAGCACTAGAGCGAGCCGGTCTTTCAAACAGTCTTTCAAACAGTCATAGCATCTGAGCCGATCGCATATTCATGAAGTAACAAACCGATGCAGAGTAAAAAAAGTCTTTTAAATGGCTATTACTTCCAGTAGCAACTAACAGTTTCCAACAATTGAATAATTACCTGAGAGGAGAGTTGAGTAGTCTCTTGATAGCTTATCCTCTTTATTGTTCCGACCTTTGGCCCGGCTCTCTGCTACTTCTCCCATCCATCCACTCACTGGGTTTCGCATTAACCAGGAAACAATAAGAACAATTATGCTTATTCCATAAGGAATGGAGTGTAGAGGAGAGGAGAAAGGGAGGGGGGCGGCGGGCAGGGCGGGGACAGCGCATCCAGGTGATGTCCTACAGGCAACTGTATAACCGAGCAGGGCTCTCTCTCACTTCCCCCTGCTCGATTTCCAGCGTCTCCAGTGCCTCTGATGTTACTTTCCCCATTCGCTCTGCCCTGCCTTGTCTTGTCCTATCCTTCCCGCTCCTTTTTAGTGCGGGGTATAGATATTGGCAGGGGTGTCCATCCATGTGCGGTCACCTAGCACGGGTCCCCTCTCACTCCCACCCAGCATCAGCATCGGATATACCCCCACGGATCTCCTGCCTCGCCATCTGCCCTCACAGGTGCCACCTCAAGCTCCTCCCCCAACCCACCTACTTCACCTCATCACCTGCTCCCTGTGGAAAGGTGTGGAAATTCTCTTTACCAGTCTTCCCCCCTAGATTACTGCCTAGTTGTAAGTAGGCCCAGAAGAGCATAGGTGACAAGCTTGTCCTCTCCTTAAGTGAGGTCTATTCTCTTATTTTGCCATTAAGGAAGCAGTCTCCAGCTAGGAGGAGGTCTGATTGTTTATTTGGTTGGAACGCTGGATTACCTAGGCCAGATGTAAAGTCAAGATTGTCTTTTACTATTGTTAGAGGGCTGAGTGAGGAAGTGACGTCTGCATTTGTGGACAACCAGTGGAAAATTTCCAATGTGTTTACTATTAGTCGATGTCGTCATAGACTAAGAGGGTAGCTCCCCCAGGTGATCCATGAGAAATATTTTAGTGGAATTGGGTTCAAATCCGATTCCAGGGAGACCCAGTCCTTCACCGCCCCGTGACAATGCCAGATGATTATTGTGGTTAAGTGAGATGCCTGGTAATAGTTTCTAAAGTCAGGTATACCCATACCTACTTGTTCTTTAGGGTGAACTTAATTCTTGGTTTCTGGCAGTTCCAAAGAAACCTTAATATAATAGATCTTAGTGAGTTAAAGAAGTTTGCCTGGTAGCGTGTGTAGGAGGAAGAGCAACCTAGGCAGAATAGTCATTTTGATTATGGCCGCACGGGCGAACCAGGAGAAATATCCAGGCTGCCATCGATGTAAGTCCTTCTCAATGTTTTTGATGAGTGGGGGAAATTCTGCTCATTTGTAGAGGTTAGTAGGGGTGTAAGCCACACTCCCAGGTATTTCAGTGCCCTTGGATCCCATTTAAAGTGGGAGTTAGCTTTGGTCAGTGTAAGTGTGGAGAGGTAACCGTAGTGAACAAATTCTTTCATTAAATTGGGCAGGGTAGTCACCGGGTTTGTCAGGAAGAATAGTAAATCCTCCGCATAGGCGGCTATCTTAAACTCTTTGTCCTGAACCCCAAAGCCTGTAATGTCAGTGTTAGCCTTTACCAAAATATATACAAATAAATGGTTCTAGGGAGAGTATGAATAGAAGGGGGGATAGCGGCCACCCCTGTCTGGTGCCATTGGTTATGAAGACCTTGTCAGACAGAGTGCCATTCATTTTTAGATTAGCCGAAGGGTTTTGGTAAAGCGCAGAGATCCTGGCCATCAAATGGAGCCCTAGGCCCACCCATTCGCATATAGCCAGCATGAAGTCCCAAGCAACACGGTCGAAGGCCTTCTCCGCATCTGAAGGTCAATAGAAGGCCCTTGATGTCCCATGCGTGTGCTGCATACATTAATAGCATAGCTTTAATAACGTTGTTCTTTGCTTCCTGGCCTGGCATGAAACCCATCTGTTCCAGACCAATCAGGTTCAGCAAGAGGGGGCTCAGTCTCAATGCTATTTTTTCAAGTATTTTTACATCTAAATTTAGTAATGATATAGGGCGGTAGCTGGCGTATTCTGCAGGATCTTTACCGGACTTTGGTATCACAGTAATGTAGGCAGAGAGAAAATCTGGGGTGACTTTCCTAGGCTCAGACAGAGACTTCAAGGCTGCCCCCTTCTGTTACAATATTTGCAAAGGTCTTGTAGTAGATGTATGAATATCCATCAGGGCCTGGACTCTTGCCCAACTTAAGATTTTTGATTGCGTGTTTAATTTCTGATGCCTCAATCGGACTCTCTAAAAGTGATACATCTGCATCTGTCAAGGTAGGCATTCCACTTTTATCCAAGTAATCCCGGATAATTTGCAGTCTGTCACGAGCATACCCTCCTGTCTATGTTGCGATGGTAAATTGTACAACTTAATATAGAAGTTGTGGAAATGTTTTGCAATGGCCTCTGTGGTCACATCTACTTTACCATCGCTCTGTAGGATACTTGGTATAAAGTTGCTAGTGACCTGTTCTCTCAACCCATCTTGTTGCCCGATTTGTAGTAAAGTTTTTTTTTTTTAAAGCAGAAATCTCTTTGATCTGTAATCGAACATCTGTTGGAGGGCTTCCTAGCATCTAGAAGCTCTTGTGCTATGTGAGCAGTAAGGCATTGTTTATGGAGTGTTTCCAATTGTTTAATACGTTCAGTCAGAGCCTTATTGTTTCTATTGTTCTGTCCCCTCCCATTCTGATATGTTCCCCCCTTATATACATTTGTGTGCCTCCCAGCTCATGAGTGGGTCCACATCAGGGGAAATGTTGTGTTGGAGGAATTCTGTAAGTGATGTGGTAAATTTCGGGAGGAGGACTGGGTCAGTTACCAAGGAAGCATTGAGCTAAGGTCTGGGTTTTCAAAGAAGGTGTGGCTAGATCAAGGGTTAGTGAGATTGGAGATTGGTCAGAGAAAGATTGGATTCCTATATGTGCCGCTGTCATGAACGGGTGTGACCAGATTGTGTGGACTGCAAAGAGGAAATCAAAACGCATTTAAAGTGAATAAGAATAATGTTTATTTAAGATAAGTGATATAAATAAGTAAACAACCCAAATACAAATAGTGCTCAACCAACCAACAGAAACCCACAGACACCAGATAATATATAGAGCCAAAGGGAAGTACCGAAATCAAACACGTTATCCAGGCCAGGTTTTTACACAGGGGATCAGCAAATGAACAAGGGTAGGACAGGAGAGGGAAATAATGGATGGGATCAGGCTTACAAGTGAACAGGAACACAGGAGGGACAGGATCAGGATGGAATCGGGTACAGGCTCAGGTGCAGGCTCAGGTTACAGGTTACAGGATTCAGGGTTCAGGTCGCAGGTACAGGTCAGGGCACAAGGAAGAAAGATACCAAGGCAAGCATGTGAAGGCTTATCAGGTATTTATGGGACTACCAGTGATTGTCCACATGTAACACCTGAGCGCAGGGAGTGTTGTCTGCTCCATACTGCCAGTATCCATCCGCTTGTGGACGTCAGTACTGCAGCCCAATGATGACATAACACCAGCAGGGAAAGACTCTCCTGACAGTTCCAAACTGCCAGGTGACACCTGCTGGTGGACCTCATTACTGCAACCCAAATGAGAGATCTTACCAGCGGACGAACCCTTTTCCTGACAGCCACAGTGACCGACGCTAGGTCTCCTTGTGAGATATATATATGTAGTCCAGACGGACATGTCTTTTATGGGTGGATGAATAGTATGTGAAGTCTCGCCCCTTGGGGTTGACAAAGCGCCAAGTGTCAATTAATTGTAAAGATTGTAGCAGGGTGTTACGTTTTTTAAGGATTTTATTCGTAATGCAAGTCTTCCCGTTGGACGTGTCAAGATTTAGAGAAACATTAAAATCCCTGCCTAGAATTAGGCATCCAGACATGAACCCCTGGAGTTCCTTCACTATCAGTTGGCAGAAAGACACATGAGATATATTAGGGAAGTATATGTTGGCCAGCGTAATAGGTGTGTTGTTGTATGACCCCTTCAAAAATATAAATCTACCTCTCGGGTCTATTCATTTTTCTTTGAGAGTGAAAGGGGCTTCTTTACTTAACAAGATCGAGACCCCCTTGGATCTGGAGATATCATTAGTGGCATGATAGGCTTCTTTAAAAAATGAGTCTGCCAGTTTAGGTAGGTGGTGCATTTTAAAGTGAGTTTCCTGGAGAAACACAAAGTGTGGCCTTCTTTTTTTGAGTTCCCTCAGTAGGGTGGAACAGCTCTCAGGTATATTCAAACCTCTGACGTTGTGTGAGATCACCAAGGGACCGCATCCCAGAGCTGAGTATGCCATCTGGTGGACTCAGGAGGAAATGCTCAGGAGCGAATCTGCAAAACAAAGCTGGTGTGATACCAAGTCAAAATCCAGACAGATAAACTGTAGTATGAATAGTAGTAAACACTATGCCAAAAGTCATACAGATAGATAGGAAGAAAAAGAGTTAGAAAGGTAAGTAAAAGGAGCTGAAGATGTCCCTTCTCAGACAAGTTAGACTATCTCAAAAAATAGTAAATTAGTGTGCCAATAAGAGCAACTAGGTTGCAACACACACAACCTTCAGGCAGTAATCATATAATTATAATCTAGTTCTAAATCTACCCGACCAGGTATTATTAACAAGTATTCTCATGCCCATTGAGCTGGGGGTACCTGCCCCCCCAAACCCAGGACCATAGTCCCTCTAGCCCACCTCCCCATAAGGTGATGATCTGCATTGGTTCTGGCTATGAGCCAATAGGCATGGAGGAGATCATATTGCATTGAAAATGACTGAGTCATATAAGCTGGTCACACATGTGACCAGACACAGGATGTTTACAGTTGTCAGCCATGTGGGACTATTGTATTTAAATAGTAAATGAGTTAAATAAGATAAGAGGTCATCAGTAGGGAACGTCTGAAACTCTAGGTTGGATTGCTCATAGGAATAGGGGGGGGGGCTAGAATATGTAGTTGACTCTATGTGCCCAATGATAAAGAAGTCCAGTACGTTCCTTTAACCGCTTCAGCCCCAGAAGATTTTATCCCCATCCTGACCAGAGCACTTTCTGCGATTCGCCACTGCATCGCTTTAACTGACAATTGCACGGTTGTCCCCAACTAGAGCTTTCTTTTGGTGGTATTTGATCATCTCTGCGGTTTTTATTTTTTGCGCTATAAACAAAAAAAGAGCGAGATTTTTGAAAAAAAACTATATTTTGTACTTTTTGCTATAATAAATATCCCCCTTTTTAAAAAAAAAGAAAAAGCTATTTTTTCTCAGTTTAGGCTGATATGTATTCTTCTACATATTTTTGGTAAAAAAAAAATCGCAATAACTATATATTGATTGGTTTGCGCAAAAGTTATAGCGTCTACAAAATAGGGGATAGATTTGTAGCATTTTTTTATTTTTTTATTAGTGATGGCGGCAATCTGAGATTTTTATCAGTACTGCGACATTATGGCAGACACATCGGACAATTTTGACACATTTTTGGGACCATTGGCATTAATACAGTGATCAGTGCTATAAAAATGCATTGATTACTGTAAAAATGTCACTGGCAGTGAAGGGGTTAACAACTAGGGGGCGATCAAGGGGTTAATGTGTTCCCTAGTGTGTGTTCTAGCTGAATGGGGGAGGGGACTGACTATGGGAGATGACAGATCGCTGTTCATACTCTGTATGCACGTGCCCCTAGTGGCCTCCTTAGAAGCCGACATAACATGATGGCTATAACTGCGGCGGCTGGTTAATCGGTTAAGTAACGGTAGCTGCAGTACTGTAGTATGGAAGAGTCCGTGGGGAAGGGGTAAGTATGTAAACGGCAGGCATAGAAGTGGTATCTGGTTTCACAGCCTGGAAATGAGAGTGAATGAGGAGGTAAAACAGAGGACCTGAGAAGGGGACTCTCGGGAGGCTTCTTTCCAATGGGGTTAAGGTGAAATCTGAGTACCAGTCTGGGAGGGCTATGTGGCCCAAGTTTAGAGCCTCACAGAAATCCTGTAAGTCATCCAGTGTGCGTAGGATATGTAGTTGACCGTTCCAGGATACTGTCAGTGCAAATGGGAACCTCCAGGTATATTTCAAATCTCTTTTCCTCAATTTCTCTAGCCGAGGGCGTATTGCTCAGAGTGATTTGTGAGAGATCGTGGAACAGCATTATGTCTGCCCCATTAAATACAATCTGCTGGTTTTTCTTGGCTTTAGGTATAATCTCCTCTTTGAGTATAAAGTTCTGCAAGCAGCAAATTATATCCCTTAGTGGGGTGGTGTCTGGACTCCGCAGTCTGAGCACTCTGTGTGCCCTCACAAAATCAATCCCCATGTCTTCCTGTCTTTCCAGCAAACTGTTAAAGACTCAGTGCAGGGCAGGGATGATTTTATTTGGCTTCACAGTTTCAGGTATTCCCCGCACATGTATGTTGTTCCTTCTGCCCCTGTTGTCCAGGTCCTCAATGTGCCTGTTCGTCTCAAAAAAAGTGGTGGCTTTGTGTAACAGTAACGCTTTCCAATCTATCGATTGCTTTATCCCTGTGTTTCTCCGCCGCCTCTGCTGCTGCCATCTTCTCAGTTAAAACTAGGAAGCTAGTTTTCAGGTCAGTTATGGCCGCTGAGAACATGGATTGTGTGTCTGCAGCAAACACTGACGTGTCAGCGAAGGCGAGTGGGTGAGTGGGTGATCGGAGTGGGATACCTGAGTCCTCAGGAGCCAATTGGGAGTCCTCACTGTAGTCATCCTTGTGGCAGGATGGCGCCATCTTGGAGCTCCCACACTGCTGCAGGCCTCTGGTTTAGTTTTAAACAGGTCCATAATGGTACATAATTGTGAAGTGGAAGGAAAATGTGAAATGTTTCTCAAAATGTTTTACAAATAAATACCTGAAAAGTATGGCGTGCATTTGTATTCAGCCTCCTTTATCTAATACCCTAAAACTCTAGTGGAACCAATCACCTTCAGAAGTCATCAATTAGTAATTAGAGTCCACCTGTGTGTCATTAATCTTAGTATAAATACAGTTGCTCTGTGAAGCCCCCAGAGGTTTGTTAGAGAACCTTAGTGAACAAAAAGCCTCATGGAGGCCAAGGAACACATCAGACAGGTCAGGGATAAAGTTGTGCAGAAGTTTAAAGCACGGTTAGGTTATAAAAATATAAAAAAGATAGTGCATAAAGAATTTGGATAGCGAGCTGGCTGCACACCCCCTATGATTCTAAAGAAAATGAAAAATTGATTCCCCTTGGGGTTTTTTGGCAGCGATGAAAAACAGAGATAAATGTATAAAAAAATTATTTTATTAATCCAAAAAGCATGATAGCCATCATAGATTAAAATACAAGCTCTGGTACATATTGTTTCAACATATCAATGGATGGAAATACATACATCGCTTAGTACAAAAATTATTATAAAGGCAATTACAACAAGCTTGTGAATGAGCCATGTGCTTATATGGCTTGCCAGTTGCTGCTTGCAGGCAACTCATGTAAGTGTATTGGGATAGAACAGCTGCATGGACACAGCTGCTCATCCCAAGCTCCTCATCGGTGCCCACCAGTGCTGCCTCATCAGTGCCCATCAATGCCACCTATCAGTGACATCTATAATTGCCAGTGTTGCTTCATCAGTGCCCATCAGTGCAAAATGTTATAACAAACTGTGAAAAATGTTTTTGCTTTCAAAACTGTCTTTTTGCATTTGATTAGCAAAAAAAAAAGCACCAAGAGAGAACTCTATTTGTGTGAAAAAAAATGATTAAAATTTCATATGGGTACAGTGTTGCATGACCGTGCAATTGTCACGAGTGATAGCACTGAAAGCTGAAAATTGGCCTGGGCAAGAAGGGGGTAAAAGTGCTCTTTAGGCAATTGTAATTTTTCTGATTTTCACATGAACTGTCTTAAATTGCAGATTGCATTACATTACTGTATATGTCACGGCTTATGTGCTTAACGTGAAATAACTGAAATTACAACCATGAGCCCCATGACATTTTCAACAGACAATATGGTGACATTGAGTCATGAGCTCATTTACTGTGTTGTAGTAATTTTTATATACTTAGATGTAATCTCCTAACAATTTATCAGCAACATTACAAATGTAATAGTGCAGAGAAGATCCATTCTACTTGACTGCAGACCTTAATTGAATAATGTGTGGTGCAGCTACATTGACTCAGCCAAAGCAGTCACGTAATTGCTAATCTTTGGCTCACAAATTCAGTTAGCAATTATTCATTCAGCTCTTGTTGTTTAGAATGCCTCTAGGACAAATGTAGCTTAAAGCAAACCAGTATTTTGCCAGTTGCAGGGCTAAGCAACAGTCTACCTTAATGCCCCCCGGCAGCAGCAGGACACATTTGACCTGTTTTTTGGCTGTTTTTTTAAGCTTTGCGGTGTTGTGAAACACCAGGTGCATAAAATGTGAGCCCTGATCCCCTGGGGTGCAAGGATCTTGGGATGGCCTGGGGTACTTGTGATCCAAAGAACTGAAACTGGGCAGACCCATTTC
This sequence comes from Lithobates pipiens, assembly GCF_037356315.1. NCBI lineage: Eukaryota > Metazoa > Chordata > Amphibia > Anura > Ranidae > Lithobates > Lithobates pipiens. Next base: position 186,419,922 of record NW_027507785.1, on the reverse strand, counting down.
TTCAGGAGGCAATGCCCTCCTAAGTAATAGGTGGGGCTGCCCAAAGAGAGACCAGACCGGAGAAGGAGAACCTGGCCAAAAGACAACATGCCCTTAGGCTTCATTTAAGAGTATTTTGTTCTCTGTTATATGCTTTATGGAGTCAATCACCTGCTTCCAAAAGGATTGTATTTGTGTGCAGTCCCACCATACATGTTGCAAAGAGCCCCTCTCCTGGTTGCAGCACCAACAGAGATCAGGGACCGAAGGTAACCACTTGTGTAGTTTAATTGGTGTGTTGTACCAATTTATCAAGAGTTTAAATGAGTTCTCCTGTAGGCGTGTACTTATTACACATTTGTGTGCAAACACACAGGCCTGCAACCATTGATCCTTCATGAAGGATGTGTTTAAAGCTGTTTCCCCAAATTGTTTGTGTTTGTCAGGTTCCTGTAAATCGGAGACCTACAACCAAGAGTAAGTAAGAGTAATATTTTTTTGTGGATATGTTGGACATGAAGCATACTGATTCAAAAGGAGTGAAGGGTCTTGAGACGTTTTTCTGTCTCTGTGAGTTTGTGACATAGTTCTGTAACTCGCACTTTTCCCAATGATTTAGGTATGTCAAGCCCCTATCTTCCTGTAGTTTGGAGGTGGACTTAAATTTACTTCCCGCAAAACAATGTGTGGCCAATAGTGGGGTGTCGCCTTTGATGTATCGATGAGATAGATTATCCATACCCGGTGTAAAATCCGGGTTGCCCGATAATGGTGTCAGGGGACCCGTCATTAATCCCCCTTTTAACACATGCCAATATTCTGTTTGCTTTGCTTGAAGTAGCTTGGCATTGCATGCCATTGCTGAGCTTGTCATCTACTAGGATCCTTTTCCCCCAGAGGTTCTCCCCCAGTGAGTAGATTGCATTGATATTTTTGCCACTCAAATGCATTATTTTACATTTTTCTACATTAAACCTCATTTGCCATGTAGTTGCCCACCCCAATATTTTGTTCAAATCTTCTTACAAGGTTTCCATATCCTGTGGAGATGTTATTGCCCTGCTTAGCTTAGTATCGTTTGCAAATACAGAGATTGATCTGTTTATCCCATCCTCCAGGTATTTTATGAATAAATTAAATAGGATTGGTACCAGGACAGAATCATGGACCATTCCGAGTACTCCTCATTTATCACGACCTTCTAAACTTTCCCCTGTAATCACTTTTCAATCCATGTACTCATTCTATGGTCCATGCCAACAGACATTACTTTGTACAGTAAATGTTTATGAGGAACTGTAGCAAATGCTTTTGCAAAATCCAGATACACCATATCTATGGGCCTTCCTTTATCTAGATGGCAGCTCACCTCCTCATAGAAGGTTAAAAGATTTGTTTGGCAAGAACGATTCTTCATGAATCCATGCTGTTTATTACTAATAATTAAGGATGAGCCAAACAACCCCAGAACTTGTGAACAGGCAAAAAATTTGGACGAACACACGAGCACCGTTAACATTTATGGGACAATAACATGAAAAATCAAAAGTGCTAATTTTAAAGGCTTATATGCAAGTTATTGCCAAAAAAAAGTGTTTGGGGACCTAGGTCCTACCCCAGGGGACATGTATCAATGCAAAAAAAAAAGGTTTTAAAAACTGCCTTTTTTTTCGGGAGCAGTGATTTTAATAATGCTTAAAGGGAAACAATAAAAATGTAATATTCCTTTAAATATCGTGCCTGGGAGGCATCTATAGCATGCCTGTAAAGGCATACTATAGTCACAGTTTTCCCATGTTTAGAACACAACCACAGAAAAATTACATTTCTAAAGGAAAAAAAGTAATTTAAAACTGATCGTGGCTGTAATGAATTGTCGGGTCTCAGCAATACAGATAAAACTCATTGAAAAAAACAGCATGAGTCCGCCCCCGTCCATTACCAGGCCCTTTAGGTCCGGGAAGAATATTAAGGGTGACCCTGCACCAAAAAAAAATTGCATGGGGGTCCCCCCAAAATCCATACCAGACCCTTATCCAAGCACATAACCAGGCAGGCTGCACAAAAAGAGGTGGGGATGAGAGAGCGCCCCCCCCTCCCAACCATACCAGGTCATATTCCCTCAACATGACAAGGTGTCAGAAAACATGAACCAGAACGAGACAGAAGTACAGTAAAATCACACTTGTTTATTAATAAAAATAAAAAGGTGAATAGAGTAAGCGTAGTCAAAACATAGCCAGAGCCCAGTAACCGGATCGGCTAGTCAGCCAAGCTGGAGTTCAGTAACCAGATTGCGTAATCAGCCAAGCCAGAGTTCAGTAACCAGATGGGGTAATCAGCCAGGTGAAAAGTCAGGGATCCAAGTAGAGGAACAGCAAGCAGGATAAGTAGCCAGAAGGGATGTCAGAAAAGGCAGTTTTTAAACAGGAACTCAGGAGATGGTTTCTTGTGATGTAACCAAGGCGAAGGCAGAGATCAAGTGAGCTGGACGGCTTTAAGTAGGCAGGACTGATGACAATTCATTACAGCTGCTATCAGTTTTAAATTACTTAATATAAATTTTGCTGTGGTATTGTTCTAAACACAGGAAAACTGTGTTACTCTCCAGGCATACTCTAAACACCCCCAGGCATGATATTTAAAGGAACAGTTCATTTCTATTGTTTAATTTTAAGCATTATTAAAATCAATGCTCCTGAAAAAAGGGCTTTTTTTAAAACTTTTTTTTTTGCATTGGTACATGTCCCCTGGGGCAGGACCCGGGTCCCCAAACACTTTTTATGACAATAACATGCTTATAAGCCTTTAAAATTACCACTTTTGGTTTTCTCTGTTCGTGTCCCATAGACTTTAATGGTGTTCCACGGCTTTTGAATTTGCAGCGAACACCGCATATTTTTCATTGTTCGCCCAACGTCCGAACAACCAAAGTTAAGCCCGAACTTATGCTCGGGCCGAACCGTTCGCCCATCCCTACTAATAATACCATTGTCATTTCCTAAAATTTTGTATATGGTCCCTTATCATCCCCTCTAAGCCCTTGTACACACGGTCGGAGATTCCGACAACCAAATCCGTCGGATTTTGTCCATCGGATTTTGTCTGACGGATTTTGTCCGAAACTGTTGCATGCACACGGTCAGACAAAGTTGTCGGAAAATCCGACTTGATGACGTTGTTTCGTTACGACGGGACTACGTTTACATTAGTAGCCAATAGCTTTGGTGTAGGAATTTGATCTGAGCATGCGTGGCACTTTGTCCGATCGGAATCCTCTACACATGATCGGAGTATGTCCGATCGGAGCATTTTGTCGGAAAATGTTACCAACAAGTTGTAAAACTTGGTCCGTCGGATACACCGACGGAAACAGTCCAATGTAGATCACACACAGTCGGAATATCCGACAAAACGGTCCGATTGGACACATTCCGTCGGAATCTCCGACTGTGTGTACAAGGGAAAGTCTAAAGGGCAAGCCCCATCTGTAACGGATGTGTGCAGTAGCTAACACCGTGGTTACCTCCTTCATCTTGCGGTGTCTATCCAGGGTTGCTGGAGAAATGTCAGGATAAATTTGCACGGAGGTAACGTCCAGGGTGATAGAATGAGAGTTGCGAGCAGCCCTAAGGTTCTCCTCTTTAATAAGGAAGTCTTTTAGGCAGGGTACAATTTCTCTAGGGGGTTTGTCAGGGGGTGGTTTTAGACGCAGAGCCCGGTGAATGTGGTCACAAGTAAAGGACTCCGATTCATGATCCGGTAGCAGAGATTTGAACAGTTTTCACAAGGCAGGAATCAAGTCTGTGTTAAATTCAGGGACTCCTCTAATCCTGAGTTTGTTCCTGCAATTACGATTGTCAAGATCTTCTACCTGAGATTGCAGTTGTGTGACTGTTGCAGTAAGGGATTCATATTCCCTGGAGAGGTCATTGTGAGCTATACTGAGTTCATCATGTTTAGTTTTTAATTGGTCAGTACGGGTTCCCAGAGCAGCAATCTCTTGTATCAGGGTATTTGTGCTTTTGTGCATTTCTGTCTGGAATTTGGTGGCGATTTTGCTGTATATAGATTCCAGACTCTTATCTAAGTCCTCCTTTGTGAGTCGGGCAGAGTACTCACTGTCCTGAAGTGAAGCGGAGACATCCTGTATGAGCTGTGATGAAGGAGAGGCAGGGTTGCTGGCTCCATCTTGAGACATGCAGAATCTTTCCTGTGTCGGCAGCAGGTAGTTGGTTACTGAACTCTGCACTCTTGGTTTTTTCTTCTTTGGCAGGATGCACAGCAAGGTCCTGGGGGTGTTAGATGTGGTTGTAGTGGGTTTTGTAGCTTTTTGGCCCCAGGAAGCAGGCTAATCGGAGCGAGTAGTACGGACCTACTCAGACATGCAGCCTGTTCCGCAGAAGTTGCGCATGTGCCTTTTTATTCCTTTATTTTCAACTAGTGATTGACCAGTAACACACCTCCTGTCCTGACTACATTCACTCCTCCACTGCATATATGAAGCTGCAAAATCGCCATCCTTGGACAGCAGCTTTGTCAGTCACTGTTGGTTGGACCAGCAGATTTTAAGCAGTTCCAACAGTAGCTTTTTTTGTCCTTTTGGAATAATGCCACATTGTACATACATTAATTCTAACTGCCACCTTTGCTTGACAGCTTGGTCTGTTAAAGGAAATTGAAAATGACAGCCTTACTGGACGGATCACCAGGTAAAAATCTATGTCACAGGTGGAACTCAGAAAAAAAGACTGCTGTGTTAATCCTACTGACATACTTTATAACATGTCACTTTTTAATTGTGTCCTTTGTTATATTTTATAGGTTAAAGAACAGATTTGTTTCAAGTTTTCTACACATAGAGACATTTTAACCAGTCATATTAATATAAATAGCCACCATTGTATAATTGGGAGGGTCTGAATGATTGGACATAATGCAAATGGATGTATAGCTAGGCCAGACAGCAACACGGCCTGTAGTAAATTTTGTTGATGAATGGACTGAGAATGTGAATGGCCAGCTTTAGACCTGAATCATTTTTGAAGAATTATTATATTAGGAAATTTTAGAAACTAAACATGATGAACTCAGATCATAGAATCATTGATAATTACTATGTTCCAGTTGTCTTCACTAATTAGGAATGTATCTGTTTTAATTATGTGGTTCTTGCACTGTATTTTCATCATGTTTCAGGCAATAACTATGTTTTTTTTTTGTTTGTTTTTTTTCTAGATGAAATGAATGATCAGCAGAACACGCTGTCCTACATCCTCATCAATCCTTCCCCAGACACTAGACTGGAACTGAATGATGTTGTGTAAGTCAAGAGAGGCGAGCAGTCAGTTCTCTTCCACTCTGTCTGTTTTCCATCCTTCATGCAACACTTCACTCTACGCCACCTGGCTTCCATCACTGTTTCATTCAATTATTTTTAACCTCTAATGTGACACGTTGAAACAGAATTGTAATTTCTCACATGCATAGATTGTTAAGGGTCAGCAATAGAAAGAGTGATACAATGAATCTGAACTTCTTTTGTTAGCAGACATGTGTTCAATAACTGTAGAATAACACAGTTATTGCTGTTACTAAGGTTACAAATACAATCCCATCTTACCACAAAGTGCCAAAGGATCACGGAATGGATGACTGAAGGAGTGAGCTATACTTCTGAAATGGACTAGGCATTTTGTGAGTTTCGATAGTCAAGATAGAAAAATGATCACAAATGATAATGTTTGCAATTATTACGCCCCCTCGGTAATAGAAATGTGATATCTGAAGTGCCTTTCTATTATGTGCCATTACAAAGCATATCTCAGACAAAAGTTCTTTTGGGCTTTGCTTCAAGAGAAATAAGTATCACTAATATAATAGGAAAACAAGCAGTTAAACATGGAGATGTCCCTACGCATTTGATGATTTTTAAGGGAAACTTTCATGGTTTGGAGAAAAGTTTATTTCTTTACAAAATAAGGTTTTACTCTGTGGAACACTTTTATAAAGCAGTGGATGTGATATTACTAAACATTTTCTGCAAGTGGATCATCCAGGAGCATATTTTTTAAAATATAGTGACTGATCCACCCACAGTGAATATCTGGTGAATGTCACATTCACTGCTTTACAGTATTTATGTTCCCCTATATGTTTTTACTATAGGTATACAATCTTTGTTTTACAAAAAAAAAATTTAATACATGCCAAAGGATTTCTGGAGAACTATGCATTAGCAAAGAGATAGCAGAAAGAAAAAAAAAAATAGATCAATCGTAGGTACAATGCCATTGTTTGAAATTTACGAATGAGCTGTCTATTACATAATTACTCATTGCTTTGACTTGCTTGTCAATTACATGTGTGTCCACAAGCTGCCTCGATAAGAGACTACATAATAGTGTAGGGTAGGGTACAGATATGCCAAATGATATCACTCGATGTCACATAGATGTTGCTTTCTGACTGAAACAGTACCAGCAGCCTGGCAAAAAGCAAACATGGTACCAATTTTCAAAAAAGAGGCAGGATACATATTTGAAAATTTGCAGACCTGTCAGCCTAACATTAATAATAAGTAAACTATTGGAAGGAATGATAAGGGACCGTATCACAGAAGCATCATTAGTAGTAACCAATGAAAGATTAATGAAAGAATGTTCATGCCAGGCCAACCATTTAACATTCTATGAGGAGGTAAGCTGTAATTTGGATAGAGGAAGGCCTGCGTACATCACATATTTATAGTAGTTTTCTCTAAGCCCTTGTACACACGGTCGGACATTCCGACAACAAAATCCGTCGGATTTTGTCCGACGGATTTTGTCCGACGGATTTTGTCCGAAACTTGTGTTGCATACACACGGTCAGACAAAGTTGTCGGAAAATCCGATCATACGTAACATGACGACATTATTTCATTGCGATGGGACTATGTTCAGGCTAGTAGCCAATAGCTTTGATCTAGGAATTTGATCTGAGCATGCGTGGCACTTTGTCCGATTGGAATTCTCTACACACAATTGGACAAAGTCCGATAGGCTCATGTTGTCAGAAAGTTTTATAGCCCAGCTCTAAAACTTTGTCCGTCGGATATTCCGACAGAAACAGTCCGATGGAGCCCACACACAGTCTGATTATCCGTAAACGTGGTCCGATTGGACATTTTCCATCGGAATGTCCGACTGTGTGTACAAGGGCTTAGGCATTTGATATAGTAATAAACCATAAGATTTGTATAAAACTTGTGCTCAGATCACTATTGACAGCTGCACCAAGTGAGGCCAAATACAAACCTACCAAATAAATCAAAAAAGGGAAAAACAGGTGCTGTCCCTTTAAGAATGTATATAACCAACAAAGTATAACTCATATACATAATATCTCAGCATGTAAACATGCAAAACATATCAAATGTGCTAAAAAGAATCCATACAATTAATAAAATAAATATGTGCAAAATAGCAATTTATCAATTCCTATAATTGTACAAAAAAATAGGAATCCAATCCACAGTGCAAATCTCCAGAAATCAAGCTCAGTATAAGACTGTGATGGAAAGGGCTTTCTGGGCATAAAACAATTTACCAATTCATATATATACAACTTAGTCCACTTGTGCAAATAAAGTCCAGCGCTATTCCACAACAATGAAGATCAGTACATGACCATGATGAAAAGCGCTCCCAGTACAAAAAATGTATGACAGCTGTGCTCCAGTGCTCGTGTGCAACATGTAGCAGCTTACCAACAGCACACAACAGCAGGGATGCATGAGAAACTCTCCTAGCTGGCTTTAAAAAAGCATCTATCCACGCTCAAATCATCTACATGAGACTTGATGTTTCCTCACATTCCATGGTAGCTAGTTAAAACATAAAACAGGAGAGCATCATAGTGCAGTAAAGTATATAAATAATGTATTTAAAAATAGATTCACTTACATAGAAGCAATCAATCACAGCAGTAAGATCACAGATGAGAACCCCGTCATGAAATCAAGCGGCCAGAGAACTCAGTGACATCACAAGATTGGCTCTGCCCAAAGCATTTCCCCCAGTAGGGCATCTGCAGAGATATAGACTGCTGGGAGTGTGGTTGCAGAGTATAGTGATTAATGGCATATTTTCTGAATGGTCTTGTGAAAGGGGTGCCCCAAGGCTTTTTCCTGGAACCAATTATGTTTAACTTGTTTATAAATGATATAGCAGTTAGAATTAATAGTTCAAACTCAGTGTTTGTTAATAGCACAAAGTAGGGTTGCACCCATCAATACTAGTATCGGTATCAGTGCAGATACCGAACATTTGCACAAGACTTGTACTCTTAATCCAATACCTGGGCAGCCTCACAGGTGATCGGTGTGGCGGTGGGGGCAGTTACAAGCACCAATCTCCCTGTATAGCTTTCAATTAAGCAGCTGACAGCTGCTTCTCCTCCTCCCCCTCCGTGGCTTTCAGCTATTTTATTGAAAGCTATACAGGGAGATTGTTGCTTGTAACTGCCTCCACCGCCACACCGATCCCCTCCGACTGTTCCCTGTGCCCTCTTCTGGCTCACCGGGTCATCCTCTGGCTCCTCAAGTCCTCCTCTGATCCTCATCCATGTCCTTCTGTGGTCTCTCTCCATTTCCTCCTCCAGTCCCCCTCTGTGACCTCCTCCGGTCCCCTCGTGTCCCAGATCTGTCAGGATGGATAGCAGAGGAAGGAGCTGGTATTTATGTCATTTACTGGTCCCTTCCTTTTCTGAATGAACAGAGTCAGTGTTCACTGACTCTGTCCATTCATAACTGAGCATCATAAACTGTGTTTACAATGCTTTGGTTTATAAATAAACAGGACCCTCTGTCTCCTGTTCATTCATCTGCAGTGCAGCTGAGGCTGCAGAGAAAGGCATCGGGGAGTCTCAGTCTCTTTCTCTGTCTCAAAGGGGAGATGACAAGGGCCTGTTTAGACCCCTGATATCTTACCAAAGTCGCCCCCCCCCCCCCCCCCCAACAGGGCTGATAAAAAAGAAATGATAAAAAAAAGAAAAGTAATAAATATTTAAAAGTTAAATTGTAAAACAATAAAAAAAAACACTGATACCGTCCAACCCCCCCACCCCCCCTTTTCAAAAAGAAAGCATTGTAAATAAAAAAATAGCAAACAAATATATAAATTGTAAATAATAAAATTGCAAAAAAAATGTAAATAAAAATAAAAAAATTACTCTCACGCCTCTTCAGTGCCATCTATCAGTGCCCATCAGTGCTGCTTATTAGTGCCACTGTCACGTGACTTTAGAAAAAGTATTGGTATCATCGCGTACTTGAAAAAAGTTATCTGTACTTGTACTCGGTTTTATAAAAGTGTTATCAGTGCAGCCCTGATACTAAGCTAAGCAGGGAAATAACGTCACAACAGGATCTAGCATTATTACAAGAACAACTAAAGTAAAGTAAACTGGTAACGTTTACAAGTAAAACAGAGGAGTAAACAGCTGTATGGCAGATGAGGTTTAATATTGACAAATGTAAAGTAATGCACTGGGGAGCTAAAAATATGCATGCAAGCTACTCACTAGGAGGAGATCCTCTGGGAAAATCAAGGATGGAAAAAGATCTGTGGGTCCTAGTAGATGACAGACTCATGCAATGCCAATATGCAGCAAGCACCGCTAGCAGACTCTTAGCATGCATTAAAAAAGAGTGATACAACTATAATTTTACCACTTTACAAAACCCTGGTTTGTCTACATCTTCAATATGCCACCCAGTTTTGGTCACCAATCCTCAGGAGGATGTCCTTGAACTGGAAAGAGTCCACAGTCCAGAGAAGGGTATCAAAGCTAATAAAGGGTTGGAGGACACCTGTTATGAAGAATAACAAAAAAAATATGTATTATCCCTGAAGAAAAGGTGCTTAAGAGGAAATGTGCTATCACCTGTGTGGGATGGTTGAAACTGTACATATGTAATTTTCAATGTTCAACTATATAGCTAAATGGCTTTCTTTGTGTGGATTCTTCCTTCTCCTAACCTCATTATGGGAGCAGCCTTTGGAAACAGGCTGTGCTGGCAGAGGGGTCCATTGGTCTGAAACAAGTGTATGGCAGACTGTTGAGGAAACTAACTAGGCCAGACCGGGAGTTTTCCAGGATATATTCTTACAGAGTGAGGTGCAGGAGTTCCACTTGGTTTAGTGGGAACCATGGGGAATATTTTTTCATGGTTATGTGATAGTTTACATTTTTGGGGTTGTATTTGAGATGCGCAGTCACATCACATCAACATTTGTAGGTATAAAATGTAATTAAGTAATGATAGATACAGATAACAAATGTAATAATGTTAGAAATTTTAACAAGAATACAACTAAAGATGCCGTTTCCGTGATGGGTCCCTCCATCTTATATGGCGTGGCACAGATGATCAGATGCATGCATGATGGCAGCTCAATTATTACAAGTTCTGGCTGTAGTATATACATGTCGAGTTGGTAGGATTTAACTAAATGTAAAGAACATTGTAAAGCACATTTTTGTAAGTAAATTAGTGGGCTGGCTTGTCCATATAGTCAGTTTGCAATGACATTCCTATGGCATGAAGTCATCTAACTAATCAAAACAATGTGCAAATGTATCCCACAAAATTCTATTGAAAATGCTTGTGTGCTATGTAACAGTTGAAACAAAAATAAAGTTTCTTATATAAACAACAAAACCAAATCATATGATTATATATTGCAAATGTCCAAATAAAATGTGATTGAATCCTTTGATAAGTGCAACGTGTGCCAAACTTCCATTCTGTGATGTTACATAGTTAGTAAGGTTGAATAAAGACGCCAGTCCATCCTGAGTGAGTGTCTACAGTTGCCCCTATCCCTGTACATTGCACACTCACATTCATATACTAGGGCCAATTTTTTTGGACAGAAACCAATTCACCTACCTGCATGTCTTTGGAGTGTGGGAGGAAACCGGAGTACCCGGAGGAAACCCACACAGGCACAGGGAGAACATGCAAACTCCAGGCAGGTAGTGTAGTGGTTGGGATTCGAACCAACGACCCTTTTTACTGCTAGGAGAGAGTGCTAACTACTACACCACTGTGACTCACTCCTGTTTTTTTTTGACTGCTAGACTGAAAAGATAGGTGTCCCCTAGATCTGGTGAGTGGGGACACTGAAGGGGAGTGAGTCACATCACAGAGTAGAAGTTTGGAGCATGTTGCACTTATCAAAGGATTGGCGCAAAAGAGCACTTTTTATTGGGACATTTTGCAATATATAATTATATAATTTGGTTTTGTTGTTTATATATGAATCTTTATATTTGTTACAACTGTTATGCCGCGTACACACGAGCGGACTTTTCAACGTCCAAAGTCCGACGGACTGAGTCCGTCAGACTATTCGATCGTGTGTGGGCTGCAACGGACTTTTGACTCGCCAAAGTCCGAAGGACTTTAGAATATGGAACATGCTTCAAATTTTCCCGACGGAACTCCGCCGGACCCGGGTCCCTTCGAAAACTCCGCTCGTGTGTATGCTATTCCGACGGACTAAAACCGACGCTAGGGCAGCTATTGGCTACTGGCTATGAACTTCCGTATTCGAATCCAGTCGTACGTCATCACGTTCGAATCCGTCGGAGTTTAGTGTGATTGTGTGTGGCCAAGTCCGCTCCGCCGAAAAGTCCGTCAGAACTCCGTCGGAACTCCTTCGGAAGTCTGACGGACATAAGTCCTCTCGTGTGTACGGGGCTTTACATAGCACACAAGCATTTTCAATTGAATTTTTTGGATACATCTGCACATTGTTTTGATTAATTTCCTGCACGGTTGCAAGTGCTGTAATTTATTTTTATATTGATTCAAGTGAATATCACCTTGTGTACAGCTGCTGCAAGTTTAGTAATTACTATATATATATATATATATATATATATATATATATATATATATATATATATATATATATATATATATATATATATACACAGTGCCTTGCGAAAGTATTCGGCCCCCTTGAACTTTTCAACCTTTTGCCACATTTCAGGCTTCAAACATAAAGATATCAAATTTTTTTTTTTTTGTGAAGAATCACCAACAAGTGGGACACAATTGTGAAGTGGAACAAAATCTATTGGATTTTTGAAACTTTTTTAACTAATAAAAAAATTAAAAGTGGGGCATGCTAAATTATTCGCCCCCTTGCGTTAATACTTTGTAGAGCCACCTTTTGCTGCGATTACAGCTGCAAGTCGCTTGGGGTATGTCTCTATCAGTTTTGCACATCGAGAGACTGAAATTCTTGCCCATTCTTCCTTGCAAAACAGCTCGAGCTCAGTGAGGTTGGATGGAGAGCGTTTGTGAACAGCAGTTTTCAGCTCTTTCCACAGATTCTCAATTGGATTCAGGTCTGGACTTTGACTTGGCCATTCTAACACCTGGATACGTTTATTTGTGAACCATTCCTTTGTAGATTTTTCTGTATGTTTGGGATCATTGTCTTGTTGGAAGATAAATCTACGTCCCAGTTTCAGGTCTTTAGCAGACTCCAACAGGTTTTCATCCAGAATGGTCCTGTATTTGGCTGCATCCCCCTTCCCCTCAATTTTAACCATCTTCCCTGTCCCTGCTGAAGAAAAGCAGGCCCAAACTATGATGCTGCCACCACCATATTTGACAGTGGGGATGGTGTGTTGAGGGTGATGAGCTGTGTTGCTTTTACGCCAAACATATCGTTTTGCATTGTGAGCAAAAAAGTTCGATTTTGGTTTCATCTGACCAGAGCACCTTCTTCCACATGTTTGGTGTCCCCCCCAGGTGGCTTGTGGCAAACTTTAGACGAGACTTTTTATGGATATTGAGAAATGGCTTTCTTCTTGCCACTCTTCCATAAAGGCCAGATCTGTGCAGTGTACGACTGATTGTTGTCCTATGGACAGACTCTCCCACCTCAGCTGTAGTTCTCTGCAGTTCATCCAGAGTGATCATGGGCCTCTTGGCTGCATCTCTGATCAGTCTTCTCCTTGTCTGAGCTGAAAGTTTAGAGGGACGGCCAGGTCTTGGTAGATTTGCAGTGGTCTGATACTCCTTCCATTTCAAAATGATCGCTTGCACAGTGCTCCTTGGGATGTTTAAAGCTTGGGAAATCTTTTTGTATCCAAATCCGGCTTTAAACTTCTCCACAACAGTATTACAGACCTGCCTGGTGTGTTCCTTGGTCTTCATGATGCTCTCTGTGCTTTCAACAGAACCCTGAGACTATCACAGAGCAGGTGCATTTATACAGAGACTTGATTACACACAGGTGGATTCTATTTATCACCATCAGTCATTTAGGACAACATTGGATCATTCGGAGATCCTCGTTGAACTTCTGGAGTGAGTTTGCTGCACTGAAAGTAAAGGGGCCGAATAATTTTGCACGCACCACTTTTCAGTTTTTTATTTGCTATAAAAGTTTAAAATATCCAATAGATTTCGTTCCACTTCACAATTGTGTCCCACTTGTTGGTGATTCTTCACAAAAAATTAAAATTTTATATCTTTATGTTTGAAGCCTGAAATGTGGCAAAAGGTTGAAAAGTTCAAGGGGGCCGAATACTTTTGCAAGGCACTGTATACATATATATATATATATATATATATATATATATATATATATATATATATATATATATATATATATATATATCTGTTTTTTATTACACGTTTTCACCTTAGCATGAGTTTTCACTAATTCAGTGAAGTCATCTAAGGTAACTAGACTTTGGAGGCTTACATTCTTAGATATTATGAGACAGCTTTAATAAGGAAATAGGAAATGTGAAATTTCCCTATCAGGGAATCCCATTCCCGTAGTACCATGGTGGGTCCTGAGGAGCAACCAAAATTCAAACAAGAATAGGTGAAGAAACTAGGTGCTCCCCTAGTATATGGCAGTTATACAGGTGAAGGTCATGCAGCCCAGTAAACAGTTAAATTACAATATTCCTATGTAATATTTGACATGTAACTGTTAGGAACATGCTTATGATCAAAATAAATAAATACATAAATAAATAAAATACAAACAAAACCACTGTACATTACCTTTAGTCTAAAATAGACATGCAGGCAGATATACAGCAGGTTTCGCAGATAAATCTTATGTTGTGTGGATCAATACAATAATTGCATTCCAGATGTATCTTGGGATTTTTATATCACCAGGCTTCATCCCCATAATCTATCTATCCCTCCATCGTAGTATCACAGTAAACATTATTTCCTTCCACTCCAGTGTTTGTTCATGTTTGGACTGCTAAAATGCATGCATGACCCAGCAGATTGGGTATAATAATTATGAGTAATGAAGCAAAAAAGTTTCTTCCTGGAGATCTGACTTTATAATAATACACATATGTACAGTTCTGGTTTCTGTATTAAAAATTCTGCATAATACAGGTGTTTTCCTGTTTCATTATTCAGGTATTTCATTTTAGGCATCCTGAAAAATTTTGTTTTGCTTGTCATAAATTTTGCATAAATATAGGGAAGAAACCAAGGGAAATTTTATATTTACTTTTAAAATTTAAGACTTGTCTGTTACATATTTCATTACCATGTGGGCCCACTCATGAAACTGCATGCTTACATTTAAAATTGAGGTCTGTTTAATCTTTTTCTGTTTGCTTCCCGAAAAAAGTATATTATCTATTAACTTTGTTTTAACCTTTTATGTTTTTATTATGCTCCCCTGCTACTCTTTTCAGTGACTGGCAGCAAACTGAAATACCCAGAATGTCTTGGTATGGATTAGTATATGTGTAGCGCCACCCTCGAAGGAGCTGCTTGGTGAATTTGGATTCTCTGATCTCTGCCTCAACTCCAAGAATGAACTCGGCACCTCTGAGACACCTGGTTAAATACAATTATTGCAAACACATTTAAGGACACATGCAGTAAATACCATTATCCTGGCAGTGGATTATCACCAAAAATAGACACACACCTGGTAGTGATAAACAAGTTATAAACAAGAATATATTAGCACGCTTTAAAGTATATGGAAACTTACAACACTGCTAAACCTTGCTACAAATAACTAATACATTAGAAAAGACAACATTCAATATTTAGCAACTGTAGGTATAGAAAGGGCAGTAATCTATATGCCCTTAACACATGTGCTGAGAGGCAGGAGAGAAGACTTGTCAACTTCTCAGCTCCTTCTGGGCCGCAAACACCTTTGAGAGGCAAACACACAACAAAAGTAAAAGGGTTACACAAGTACAGTAAGCACACTTCTGTAATGTTGCAGGTCCTGAGGTGGACAATACTAGTGTCTTCTGCTAGCAAACAGTGGGTCCCTTGTTTTACAAGAGTAGGTTTGAACAAGCTTGCATGGAGCAGTAATCCTCTAGAATGTTACGTTAGGTAGAGATTTAAAAGGGCAAACTACTAGAGATATCAGATCCAAACGAGTCTCCCGTGACACTAAAAAGGGAAATTGGTGTCTGCATGCAGTGTCAGTATGGTGTCAAGAAGGCTGTTGGGTTTGCACCCTCTCACCAATCCTCTGTGCTATGATACAACAATAATCCCAGGTTCTGGTTCAGACTCCTGATGCTCCTAGCAATGTTGTAAGGCACTGGATCCCCTGAGCTTAACGGTGGTGGAACGTATGGGTGACACCAATACTGGCTGCCCTCTATCTTCTTGCAGCGCTCTCCTGGTTGTATCAGGAAAAACGTCTCTCTCTCTCTCTCTCTCTCTCTCTCTCTCTCTCTCTCTCTCTCACTCTCTCTCTCTCTCTGGTGGAGTTCCACCACACAGTCTGGTCAACTCACCACACTCTCTTGGCAGTGTTTGGAAAGTCTTGGCTTTCTCTCTCTATAATAGGTCACACACTCTCTGGTTTCAGTGTGTGTCTCTCTCTTCCCTCAGCTCCAAAAATCCCTCTCATAGCATTTTTCTCTCACTCTCCTCACATCTAACCTTTTCCCAGGCTTCAGGGTATCCCTTCTCCTCTGTTGTGACACACACTCTCTCCTCACTCTGGCACCTCAGTTCCTTCCCCTCACATACTTCTCCTGTCCTCACTGTTAAGTGTCACTGTGTCCCAGCAAAGGATTTTTTAAGCCTTGGTATCTCCCTCTCTTTTAAGCAATCTCCTCTCCTCTGTCTCCTGTCAGCACTCTCTCTTTCTTTTACCTCAGTACTTCCCTCTCTTCCCTCCCCTTTTTCCCCAGCATGCTCTATGTCTCTGAGTTTTTCTGGAAGGACCAGTCAGCATCCCTTTGTCTCGATCTCGTGGCCAAAAGGAGAAATTGCATTACAACATGCCTGCTACACATGCTTCACTCCCCCTCTTACATGTGACAAAATTGACCCATTGCTGACACATGGGGAAAGGGAATGTGTCCACTGTCCACAGCTCGATGTAAACTCGAGTAAGGTAGGGCGTTTATATAGTGCTTCCTTTATAAGGTCCTGGTGACAAATGGAGTGGCATGTGAGGAAGAAAAGGTGTGTATGCACTGCTGGAGATGGGGTGGGGGGGATTACTAACTATGCCTGTACAGGTAAAGGAAAGGATAATTTTAAATAAGTGTAAACAATGCCCAAACCTACATTTAACTACAATCTTCTATCTGTTTAAAGACCAAATACAGTATTATAGCAATAGCCCAAAGCTGCTATGAATCAATAGTATGTATTGTATTTCATATTTAACCACACGCTCCCTTAACTAATGGAAATTTAATTCAGTCTGTGAATGGAAGGAGCTACATAGCTAGGCTAATAAAAATAGGTAAAATCAAAACTCATTTTTCTAACTAGGAAAGGTTAGGTGCTTTTTACTGTATTTCTCTGGAATAAAAAAATATGATGGATTACTGCAACATGTATCAGACAAATTTAAGATAATGAACCTGACCTATTTGTTTCAAAGGACCATCTGATTGCAGGAAAAAATATGTTATACCTATTTTTTTTTGTCAGTAGCTGATTGCAGAAAACAGCTTTTTCGATTTGGATACATTTTAGTTATTTTTTAAAATGGTCATATTTAACCACTTGACCTCCAAAAGGTTTTACCACCTTCATGACCAAGCCATTGTTTGCTATTCAGCACTGTTCTACTTTAACTAGTAATTGCGGTGTCCTGCAACATTATACAAAAATTTTATTTATCTAATTCTTTTCAAACAAATAGAGATTTTTTTGTGGCATTTGATGCCCATTGTTTTTTTTTTTTTTGCTATATAAACGAAAAAAAGACCAAACATTTTGAAAAAATATATATATATTTTCTACTTTCTGCTATAAAAAATACCCAATAAAATAAAATTTATTCGTAATTTTAGGCCAAAATTTATTCTGCTACATGTCTTTGGTAAAAAAAAAAACAATTCCAATAAGTGTATAATAATTGGTTTGTGTGAAAGTTATAGCATCTACAAACTATAGTATATATGTTTGCAAATTGATCAATTCTGATGTGCTGACTGCCTATTGGGGATGAGCGAATGGTTTGCACAGAGCATGAGTTTGGGCCCAACATTTGCCTGTTCAGCCGTTCGCAGAACACCTGAATTTGCAGGGTGTTTTCCGGATGTTTGCTTAACGAACAACCCTGCAATGCACTGAGCACTGCACAGTGAAATATGTGTCCTAATTGGGCAAAGCTTTGTCCAATCAGGATGCAGCGTATGCTGGTTGTTAAGGAGTGGGGCCAGGAATCCGGCTGCAAGGTCCTTAACAACCGATGAGCCAACAGCTGTCAATGGGTTTCCTCGCTGACAGCTGAATAAAAAAAATGAAGTAAACGACCCGGGGTCCCCCCAGTAGCCCAGAGCATGCAGCCTTGCAGATCAGAATAGGGGAAGAGACAAGCGAGCAGCCTCCATCTCCTGAACCATACCAGGCCACATTCCCTCAGCATGGGGGAGTGGGTGCCTTGGTGGACAAGGGCCTCTTACTGACAACCGTGGGCTGTGGTTGTCGGGGCCCCCAGATCCCGCCCCCCCATATTAATGGGTATCTGGTGCATCGTATCCCTATCCATTCACCAAATAGTGTCAAAAAATGTATAATCACAAGACAGAGTTTTTATTTTTAATAAAGGACTTGTCAAAAACAGTTTCTTTTGTTTATTACTTCTTGACACTTTTTTGGTGAATGGGTAGGGGTTTGATGTACCCAATACCCATTCACAGTGGGGGGTGGGAATCAGGGGACCCCCTTGTTATAGGGAGCTTCCAGATTTTGATAAGCTCCTCTCCCACAGACCCCGACAACCACAGCCCAGGGTTATCGGGAAGAGGGCCTTGTCCCCAGATGCACCACTTTACAGGCACTTTAAGGGGACCCCACCCCAGCATTATGATTAAATAAATTTTTATTTTATTTTTATTTGCTCTTTAAGCATAATTAAAATCACTGCTCTTGAAAAAAATAATTGTTTAAAAAATATATTGATACATGTCCCCCAGGGCAGTACCCAGACCCCCATACCCCTTTTTTGGCCAATTACTTGCATACAAGCCTTCAAAATGGGCACTTTTTATTTTTTGTGTTCGGCTCCCATAGACTTCAATGGGGTTTGCCGTTCATTGTAGAACATCTCTATAGGCCCATCTCTACTGCCTATCCCATTTCTTGAGACCCTTAAAATGCCAAGAAAGTACAAATGACCCCTCTTTGGAAAATACTGTCTGAGATATTTAGCAAGAGGCATGGCAAATTTTTTGCTACAACTTTTTGGAAAAGAGTTTAACCACTTGCCGACCGCCGCACGACGATGTACGTCGACAGAATGGCACGGGCAGGCATATGGGCGTACCTGTACGTCCCTGCCTTCCCGCGGGTGGGGGGCCCGATCGGGCCCCCCCCGGTGCCAGCGGCGGTCGGTATCCGTGCAGGAGCGATCCGGGATGAGGGGGCGGCCATTCATTCATGGCCACCCCCTCGCGATCGCTCCTGACGAATGGGAGTGAAGCATTGCATCACTTCCTCTCCTGTAATGTAAACACAGGAGAGGAAGTGATGTAATCTCTCCTCCGTGTCAGTATTTTTCGTTCCGGCACCGAGGAGAGAGGATCGTGAGTTGCACCAACACGACACTTCACAGTAGAACATGCCAGGCACACTCACACCCCCCCTTTACCCCCCTTTACCCCCCAATTACCCCTGCCCCCCCAGTCACAGTGACACCAATTGCATTTTTTTTTTGCATTGGTGTAATTTGTGACTGTAATAACTGTTAGGGCAGTTAGGGTTAGCCCCCTTTAGTTCTAATGTACCCCCCTAACCCCCCCAATAAAGGTTTAACCCCGTGATCACCCCCCGTCGCCAGTGTCACTAAGGCTGGGTTCACATTGCAGCGGTTTATGAGAACGGATGTGATTCGCACCGCACTGCAGTGCAAATCACATCCGATCTCTGTGCGATTCGAGTTCAGCCATTCGCCGCACCCGCCGCAAATTCGCACGGGACCCTTTTTTTGGTCCGCAGCAGAATCGGATCGCATGGGTGTTCACACCATGCGATCCGAGTTTGCAGATCGCACTGCGATATGCAAACTGATCTGGGGGTGTCATTAACATTTCGCTGACACTCCCAGCAGTTCGCATAGGGCAGTGTGAACTGCCGCCGGGAGGCATGCGATGCGGGAACCCGCCGCGGATTCGTGGCGTTCCTGCATCGCTCCAGTGTGAACCCAGCCTAATAAGCGATCATTTTTCTGATCGCTGTATTAGTGTCACAGGTGACGCTAGTTAGGCAGGTAGGTATTTAGGTTTGCCGCAGCTTTTTATAGTGCCAGGGACCCCCATATACTACCGCATAAAGCCCCCTGATTGCCCCCTAGTTAACCCTTTCACCAGTGATCACCATATAACTGTTACAGGTGACGCTGGTTGGTTAGTTATTTTTTTTATAGTTTCAGGGCACCCGCCATTTATTACCTAATAAAGGTTTAACCCCCTGATCACCCGGCGGGTGTCATTTGTGACTGTAATAACTGTTAGGGCAGTTAGGGTTAGCCCCCTTTAGTTCTAAGGTACCCCCCTAACCCCCCTAATAAAGGTTTAACCCAGTGATCACCCCCCGTCGCCAGTGTCACTAAGGCTGGGTTCACATTGCAGCGGTTTATGAGAACGGATGTGATTCGCACCGCACTGCAGTGCAAATCACATCCGATCTCTGTGCGATTCGAGTTCAGCCATACAGATAGTATGGCTGAATTTGCGCTGCACCCGCCGCAAATTCGCACGGGACCCTTTTTTTGGTCCGCAGCAGAATCGGATCGCATGGGTGTTCACACCATGGGATCCGAGTTTGCAGATCGCACTGCGATATGCGAACTGATCTGGGGGTGTCATTAACATTTCACTGACACTCCCAGCAGTTCGCATAGGGCAGTGTGAACTGCCGCCGGGAGGCATGCGATGCGGGAACCCGCCGCGGATTTGTGGCGTTCCCGCATCACTCCAGTGTGAACCCAGCCTAATAAGCGATCGTTTTTCTGATCGCTGTATTAGTGTCACAGGTGACGCTAGTTAGGCAGGTAGGTATTTAGGTTCGCCGCAGCTTTTTATAGCGCCAGGGACCCCCATATACTACCGCATAAAGCCCCCTGATTGCCCCCTAGTTAACCCTTTCACCAGTGATCACCATATAACTGTTACAGGTGACGCTGGTTGGTTAGTTATTTTTTTATAGTTTCAGGGCACCCGCCATTTATTACCTAGTCTCACTAGTGTACCCCTAAATTTAGGGGTGTCTACTTTCCAAAATGGGGTCATTTGGGGGGGGGGGGGTTTGTGCCATCTTGGCATTTTATGGCCTTCAAAACTGTAATGCCCTTAGAAAGCCTGAAGGCGGTGCTTGGTTTTCGGGGCCCCGTACGCAGCTAGGCTCCCAAAAAGTCCCACATATGTGGTATCGCCGTACTCAGGAGAAGCAGCAGAATTTATTTTGTGGTGTCATTTCACATATGCCCATGGCATGCGTGAGCAATATATCATTTAGTGACAACTTTGTGAAAAAATAAAATAAAATAAAAAAGTTTGTAATTTTCCCGCAACTTGTGGCAAAATATAAAATATTCCATGGACTCAACATGCCTCTCAGCAAATAGCTTGGGGTGTCTACTTTCTAAAATGGGGTCATTTGTAGGGGTTTTGTGCCATCTTGGCATTTTATGGCCTTCAAAACTGTAATAGGTAGTGAGAAGTGAAATCAAAAATTTACGCCCTTAGAAAGCCTGATGGCGGTGCTTGGTTTTCGGGGCCCCATACGCGGCTAGGCTCCCAAAAAGTCCCACATATGTGGTATCCCCGTACTCAGGAGAAGCAGCAGAATTTATTTTGGGGTGTCATTTCACATATGCCCATAGCATGTGTGAGCAATATATCATTTAGTGACAACTTTGTGTAAAAAAAAAAAAAAAAAAGTTTGTAATTTTCCCGCAACTTATGGCAAAATATAAAATATTCCATGGACTCAACATGCCTCTCAGCAAATAGCTTGGGGTGTCTACTTTCTAAAATGGGGTCATTTGTGGGGGTTTTGTGCCATCTTGGCATTTTATGGCCTTCAAAACTGTAATAGGTAGTGAGAAGTGAAATCAAAAATTTACGCCCTTAGAAAGCCTGAAGGCGGTGCTTGGTTTTCGGGGCCCCGTACGCGGCTAGGCTCCCAAAAAGTACCACATATGTGGTATCCCCGTACTCAGGAGAAGCAGCAGAATTTATTTTGGGGGGTCATTTCACATATGCCCATAGCATGTGTGAGCAATATATCATTTAGTGACAACTTTGTGTAAAAAAAAAAAAAAAAAAATTTTTTGTCATTATTCAATCGCTTGAGGCAAAAAAATAAAATATTCAATGGGCTCAATATGCCACTTATCAATTTCCTTAGGGGGTCTACTTTCCAAAATGGAGTCATTTGGGGGGGGGTTTGTACTGCCCTGCCATTTTAGCACCTCAAGAAATGAGATAGGCAGTCGTAAACTAAAAGCTGCGTAAATTCCAGAAAACGTACCTTAGTTTGTAGATGTGACAACTTTTGCGCAAACCAATAAATATACAGTTATTGACTTTTTTTTTACCAAAGACATGTGGCTGAATACATTTTGGCCTAAATGTATGACTAAAATTGAGTTTATTGGATTTTTCTAATAACAAAAAGTAGAAAATATCATTTTTTTTCAAAATTTGCGGTCTTTTTACGTTTATATCGCAAAAAATAAAAATCGCAGAGGCAATCAAATACCATCAAAAGAAAGCTCTATTTGTGGGAAGAAAAGGACGCAAATTTTGTTTGGGTACAACATTGCATGACCGTGCAATTACCAGTTAAAGCAGCGCAGTGCCAAATTGTAAAAAGACCTCTGGTCATTGACCAGCAAAATGGTCCGGTCTGAAAGTGGTTAAATAAAAATTTTCTGGGGGGGGGGGGGGGGAGATAACTGGAGCTTCCAATTTTGTGTGGAACTCCACTTTAAGATCACTTTGAAGTTTTATTTTTTTACAGACAGCTGGAATGCCATTAATGTGCTATGTGCCAGGGAATTTATAACAGGTAAACAGGTAAACAGCCTCTTAATCTGATCATAACACAGTCCTGACTCTTTTGAGAGGGCTGTAATTTATCTTGCTGAAATTATTAATCACAAGTACATATGAATGAAGAACAGAATAGGTTATTTTCTTTCAATTCCAGTTTTTCTTACCTATTGAGAAACAAATCAGTTTGAAGAATTGTATTTATTTATGACACGTTTACAAGGAAGATGTGGTTGTTTGATGT
Organism: Lithobates pipiens; assembly: GCF_037356315.1. Classification (NCBI taxonomy): domain Eukaryota; kingdom Metazoa; phylum Chordata; class Amphibia; order Anura; family Ranidae; genus Lithobates; species Lithobates pipiens. The sequence goes on along the minus strand of NW_027507785.1, from coordinate 186,397,145 downwards.
TTCTCAGATTATTAACATTCCTGCACTATTACTGACAGTACCTTTGATGCACAGATGACATCTCCTTAGTGATAGCAAGCACAATTTCTGAAAACCTGTTCCAGCTTAGGGTTTAAAAGCTTTGCAAATGGGTTTTAATATGCTTGTTATTTTCCAATGTAAATGGGTGGCAAGGTCATCATTTAGTGCTAATTCAGTCTATGCTGACAGTTATTTCCTGAATGCTGAAGAGCTTTTCTGGACTGAGTTAGCAAAGTAAGTATTTAAACACTTCGGCAAAGTGCAGCTTGGTAGTGACTGTTAAAAAAGCACTTATTTAGCATGGCTGAACATTTCAAGCCACACTGAATTAAAAGCCATTAAAATATGAACTTGAAATAGAGGTCTGCTCCCAACTATGTTGCATCTCAATATTTTAATGGCTGTTTCACAAATTTGCAATATGTTTAAATTCTTCAAGTTTAACAGTACACTGGTTACGGGAAAATGATACATGTGGTTATGACCTCAATTTCATTAGTTAGCAGTGTATAAACGCCCTTTCCTGGACTCCTGGCTTATTTGTGACATTTGTGCTCTACACTAGAGACTTCTCAGATTTATTTTTATTTTTTTAATAAAACCCTTGAATTTAACCCTTTGTTGATTAACAGTTTTTGGGGCTCATTATAGCAATGACTGTGCTGACTGCACATGCCTAAGGGAGTGCGTATTTATTCATAAGGGCCGGTTCACACAGGGGGTGACACGAGGCGACACAACTTGCCGTGCCGCGACCTGACAAGTCGCCCCCGTTCTGTACAATGGAACCGTTCTAAGAGGAGCGACTCGAGTCGCTCCGACTCAGAAAAAAGGTTCCTGTACTACTTTTGGGCGACCTCGGGGCGACTTGCATTGACTTCTATACAGAAGTCATTTGCAAGTCGCCGCTGAGGTCGCGGCAGGTCGCGGCGAGGCAAGTCGTGTCGCCTCGCATCACCCCCTGTGTGAACCGGCCCTAAAGGTAAAGTTAAACAGTGATTCCATAACTGTGATGTCCCTTGAGTCATAGGAATTACAAATAGCTAAAAAGTTTACCTTTGAAGGTTGGCAAACTATAATTGTTGGCTACACATCCCATATGGATTGTTTTAAAGTGAAAATATAGGCAAAACTTTTTTTTCAATTTGGATAGAGTAAGGGAGGATTATAACTTCTGTCATATTTTATTTTTGCCATACGTGCCCATTGCAGAGATTTCCCTTCACTTCTTGCCCCATAGCCAAATAGGAAGTGAGAGGAAATCCCTGAAAATTAGGTGAAATCCTTGGGAAGTTACAGGTCGCCAGAACTAGTGTTCCCATTGGAGGATTTGCCCTCTATTAATTTTCTGGGGACAACCCAAAATTAAGGATTTTCTTTTACTTACAATTTCAATAATAATGGTAAACAGGACAAATAGAGAGGGTGAATCTCTTTAATGGGGACACAAACAGCAATAAAACCTGACAAGCATTCAAATCCCTCTCCACTTTATCCAAAAAAAAAAAGTTTTGCCTTTAGTTATGTCACTTAAAGCAGAACTAGATAAATAAATTAACTATTAATAATTGGAGTTCCCATCCACAATAGTTATTTTCCCCCTCTAATGCAGTCATCAGTGGGGGAAAGGTTAAATAACAGCTTCCAGTTAAATAACAGCTAGCCTCATTCAACCCACTTCCTTTGAACCCAGGCTGTCTTGGAAAAGCCCTCTGGGTGCATGTCATCATGGCAGCCTGGATTCACTTTACTACTGGGCTAAACCACATATAACATACTTTTATTTTTATTTTATTTTTTTACTTTCAAAAGTTTTTATTTTCACAAATTATTTTTACAGAGAAAGATAGAAAAGCAAAGACTATGTTGAGATGTATGGGAAGCAAGTCATGATCAGACAAAACAAAGACAAGCAATGGTCATATAGGGTTAAACTACAGTATCAACATTGCTCATTTCCAATCTCTGCCAAACTATAAAGGACTTGTAATAAGACCATTCCCAGCTGCATCAGAAGCTACAGAATAGAGGCTCTTAATCTTGGGGCTGTGATCCGCCTCCGGGAATGGGGGAGAGGAGGAGGGTGCCAACTCCTTTGACACCCCTAATGGGATCAAACTATGCCAGGAGATGGGACACCTACCTCCCATCCCACTGCAGAATGGGCCACCCCTATTAAAAATTGCTAGGTAAGAGCCCTGCCATGTTCTTAATAACTGTTATTGAGTATCCCAGGGTTTGGGAAAGGAGGTGAGAAGGCTGGAGAAAGAGGAAAAAAAGAATATATGGGGAGGAGAGGGAGAAACAGAGAGGCAATCAAGTATTTTCTGCTAGGTCCTGAGGGGTTACAGCCCCTGGGGTGATAGAGATTCCCACATATAAAGCCCAACGTTCCCAGAAAGTTCCAAACTTATGGACCGTGTCTGACAGGATGCTAGCTAGTTTTTCTTGGGCCATAACCCATGAAACTTTCCATTTGTCTGCATTTATTGAGAGAGACAGTTGTTTCCAGGCCTTGGCTAAGATTAAAAATATATAATATGGGGTGAGTGGTGCTACCCTAGGCTGGAGAGAGGTGTCCCAATCCCTCAAAATACAACAATGGTGCAAACTCAAAAAATGATTGTGCATGAATGATATTAAAATTAATTAAAGTTGCATATACCAATGTATAATGTGATAAATGAATGTCAAGTGCAACAATACCTCTCCTATAACATCAATTGAAATACATAATCCAAGAAGTGACTAAATTCCATCTGTGAAAAAGCCTGCACCATGAACACTAATATATATAAAATAACAAGTGTCAAAGCAAAAGACAAAAAAATATAAACCAGCAGTCCATCAAAAAATGATACGTGTAATGAAAAAAGAAAAATAATGAAAAATATATAAATGTATAATATGAGTCCCAAACAGGTGATACACAATGTTGCTGAAAACATTGCCAAAAACTCCAAAGTGACCAAGTGCTCAGCAGATCATGTGACTCTTGTGCCCTCCCTGGAATGAATCCCACCTGGTCCTTATGTATGTAGAAGTTAACAAATGATGCTCGTCGGTTAGCAAGGATTTTGGTAATGATTTTTAGGTCATTAGTGATATTGGGTGGTAGTTCCCTATGAAGACGGTGTTAATGTCGAAGCTTAGGGGGTCACTCGACACTGTGGTATTGAAGAATTTGGCCATATAAGAGTCAAGGCTAGAGTGTTTGCGAAAGCTTTATAATATGGGACCAAAAGACCATTTGGGCCAGGGGTTGAGCTTCTTTTCAGGTTTCCAATGACCTCCAAAATGTCTTCTTCAGTTATGTTTTTTTTCAAGGAAAGCCTTATATTTATCAGATAGATAGGGAATGGGGAGGGTATCGAGGAACTGAGTGCCTTTATTGCCCTGTGATGGAGCACTATATAGCTTGTTATAGAAATCACCGAAGGCTACCAGGATTTTGCTGGGATCAGATGTTGTGACCTGTCTGTGGGTCCGAATCTTGGGTAGGGAATGAATCCTTACCCTAGGGGAAATTTTGCCGGCTAGCATTGGACCAAGTTTGTCCTTCTAGGTGTAAAATTTAGCACCGCTCCAGCGAATTTGCTTTTCGGCTCGAGTCATGAGAGCAAGATTCAGCTCCAGCCTAGCTGCATCCAATTGATTCATAGGAACCCCCCAGGGATCCCTTTTGTGACGAGCCCTTAGGGACTTGTATGCTTGTTCCAGTCTTATTATATCCACCTTTCTCTCTTTTTTGATTTGAGAGGCAATTTGGATTAGTTTCCCCCTCATGGTCACCTTGTGGGCAACCCATAACATCTCTGATTAAGTGTCACTCACATCGTTCAGTTTGAAATATTCTAGCAGGGCTTTGTTTATTTTGGTAGCCCTAATGGGAGCAGAAATAATGGACTTGTTAAGTCTCCACTGTGTGCTTTTGGTATAGGGAGATATTTTAAACATAGATACAATCACTATTGAGTGGTCTGAAAGTGTGGTGTTAATAATTTGTGAGCTGGAAACCCTGGGCAGTTGGTGTGCAGATATTAGGATGTGATCAATTCTTGAATAAGAGTGGGACTAGAGAAATTAGTATAGTTCCTTTTCAATGGGTTCATCTCTCTCAGAACATCCGCCAGCCCTTGAGAATGAACCAGTCAGTCAATAGAGTCTTGGACAGATTTGATTTGTCCAATTCCTCATCAAACGCTACGTTGGACTTTCCTCCTAGAGTGGGAGTCCCCATGATGAGGGGGTTTAGCATAGCCCACATCATTTGAAAAAATGTTACTTGGCCCTTGTTGGGGGCGTAATAGGAAATAAAAGAGAATAGGTTACCTTCTATGTACCTTTTAACTAAAATGAATCTGCCCTCCAGGTCTTTATAGTCTGCCTGCCAGGTGAAATTGCAATTTTTGGAGAATAGTGAAGCGACACCCTTAGACTTTCCCTCTGTCTTCACCAGGTAGAAGAAAGGATAGTGATGGTGGAGAAATGTGGGTCTATACGGTTTGGGAAAATTAGTCTCCTGTACCATAACGATGTCTAGATAAGATATTTGTAGGAATAAAAAAATCTGTCTCCTTTTGAGGGGGTAGTTCAGGCCTTGAGCATTGTGTGTGGCTAAATTGAGTATGGATCTTGTGGAGTTAGCCATGGAGCAGGTGTAGGTGGGAGCTGTCACATATTGCATCATTTACCTTGAGGAGGACTTTTACCAGTTGTTAGAAATGAAGGGCCAGCCAAGCTTGACTTCCTCACTTGTGGGATTTGTGAGTTGGACCTGGTGAATCACTCAAGAGCAAAATGAATACTAATTTCCCCAGAGTGAAGAGATGTACAGGAGAGAGGTGTAGAGAAAAGGACAGTAGAGCGAGAATGAAAGTAATGGAAAATAAAGGGGCTATAGGCTGCATCTTTAGTATGGCCAAACCAGATCCTTGAGGGAAATACAACCCCCAATGTCCATGCACCCAGAAAAGAATTGTCTGGATCACTAAGATCAGACAACAGATCCCACAGAGTCAATAAGAGACTGAGAAATAGATGGAGGCACATGCTCTACACCCAGAACCAGGGCACCCTTTTAACAAAAATGAAAACTGAAAATTTGAAAACACAGAGAGTAAACTGGCTTTAGGTAGGAGATGCTTTGTTCCCCCAGGAGACTCCCAAAGTCGGGATCCACTCCCGTCACCCCCCCAACAGAAGGGCGGGGAGGGGTCCCTGGAACTAATCAACTGATCTCAATGCCGGTAATGAGACCGCTGTCTGAGTAGACACGTCTGCTTATTGTGGTTCTCCAGTCCTAGGGGATAACTAGTAAAACTTGAACTTAGCATTACAAAATTAACTGGCCACCTAAGATAAACATAAACAGGGAGAACGTAGCATAACCACAAACAAAACAAAGAAAAAAAAAGTCATAGGACCTATGGGGCAATTGCTCCGATCAGCATGGTTGCTTCCTGCGAGATGAGCTTCAGGGACAGAAGAATTCTCTCCCCTTCCAGAAGACAGGTGAAAGAGTGGTGCTTGCCTTTGAAGAAGAATTTAACTGCGAAAGGGAAATACCACCAGTATTTAATGTCCTTTTGGTGGAGGACTGAGAATAGAGGTTTCAGAGATTGCCTCCGCTGGATTGTAGTGGGGGATAAGTCTGCAAAGATGAGGATTGGGTGACCACGGCAAGAAATCTGTTTCATTGCTCTGGATTGCTTCATTATCTCCTCCTTGACCGAATAGGAGTGGGGTCTTTTGCGATGATGTATCTGGGAGAACCATCATTCCTCGGGGGTCCCAGTACTCTGTCCAATTCCAGGCAGTGCTGTGGAATGTTAGGGATCAAGGTTTTAATAATCTCCTGGGTCACCTGTGGGACATCTGTAATGGACTCCGAAAGACTTCTGATCCTAAAGTTGTATCTTCTGGATCTGTTTTCTAGCTCGCCGATCCTGGAGAGGGTTGTGTCTAGCCTGTCTTGTAGTATCTGAATGTGATCTGAGTTTTGATTAGTGAAAGCTACTGTCATGTCCAATTTGTTCTCAATGGCTTCCATCCTGGATCCCAGATTTTGGAAGTCGGCCTTGATGTCTCCTCTTATTTTTGGCGCTGTGGAGGCTAAGCCCCTCTCCAGTAATTCAGAAAGCTCATGGAGTAGATCTTCTGCTTGGAAATAGGTGTCCTGTGACGGGGTCAAAGGGACAGAGATCCCCTGGTGTGATGTATAAAGAGGCCTAGCTGGAGAAAAGACACTGTCCCTGAAGCCACGTCCCAGCAGCGATACAGTGGAGGCTGGGAATTGTGACATAAGTTGTTGGTTGCTGGCCTGCTGGGGTGTATGTAAGGGAGGCAAGGGCATTCACTTGCCTGGGTTCTGCCTGTCCCTCTGTGCCTGGCACATGTTGCGTCCCGAGGTCCCTTCGAGAAGTGCTTCTGGAAATACAGGGGTTGTTCCTGGAGGTTTAGGGGTCCCTATCACCGGGTGAGGTGGGTCCTGTGGTGCTCTGTGTGGTGTTGCCGGCGCCGTTTGCGCTGGGTGGTGCCATTTTGGATACTCCGCACATGCGCACTGCGCATACAACGTACTTTAATTTAACAATGTATTTTAATGCCAGTGCATAGACACTGATAAAAATGTAAAATCTGCTTTGCTTGCAATGTGCCTCATAGCCATTCATAATATGGTCTGCAGAGCTTTTATTCCAGATTTGTTATTTCAGAAAAATAAATGAAGAGACTGTATTAGCAACCTACTCAACCTCAAATACTGGCAAATAAGCATAGGATCTGGTTTTATTCACAAATCTCTGTTTGTGAATTTATAAACAATTCTTGATTGCTTGGAAAACACATGGAAATGATTACTTGTGTTATAGTTATATTACAGTTTTCTCTTTACCAAGCAATAATGACAAAAATGTGTTACATTTTCAGAAAACATCATGAGACTTTATTAGCAACTCTATATATACAGTATTGTGTGTGTGTGCGTATATATATATATATATATATATATATATACAGTATATATATATATATATATATATATATATATATATATATATATACACAGTATCTCACAAAAGTGAGTACACCCCTCACATTTTTGTAAATGTTTTATTATATCTGTTCATGTGACAACACTGAAGAAATTACACTTTGCTACAATGTAAAGTAGTGAGTGTACAGCTTGTATCACAGTTAGTGATGGACGAACTTCCGACGGGACGTTTCGCGAACGCGAAATGCGAACGGACCCAAACGTTCGCGAAACCGAACGTTCGCCGCGGGCCCCATTGACTTCAATGGGAGGCGAACTTTGCAAACCTTCATGTCGAATTTGCGGCCACGTGGTAATTATTAGGGGGTAAAACGTAGTCCCACCATCTGGACAATGACATAATACATGTATGAGGTGAATTTGGGATCGATAACTACAAGCATTTTTATTTTATTTGGGAAATTGTTCTAACAATTCAGGACTATGGAGCTAATGAAGGCAATGGAGGAGAGGGAAGGTCAGGGACCAGGGTAGGCAAAGAAGAGGGTGCAGGAGATGATCACCAGCAGCGTGACATACCGGAATGACACATGCACCGTGATAGAGGCATCTGACAGCAGCACCGTAATACAGAGCACTGACAGCAGCACCGTGACATACAGCGCTGACAGCAGCACCGTGACATACAGCGCTGACAGCAGCACCGTGACATACAGCGCTGACAGCAGCACCGTGACATACAGCGCTGACAGCAGCACCGTGACATACAGCGCTGACAGCAGCACCGTGACATACAGCGCTGACAGCAGCACCGTGACATACAGCGCTGACAGCAGCACCGTGACATACAGCGCTGACAGCAGCACCGTGACATACAGCGCTGACAGCAGCACCGTGACATACAGCGCTGACAGCAGCACCGTGACATACAGCGCTGACAGCAGCACCGTGACATACAGCACTGACAGCAGCACCGTAAGCAGCCCCAGGAGGAAGTCAGCACAGCACAGGGATGGTGTGATCCCCTCATAATAAGAACCCCCAGGAGGAAGTCAGCACAGCACAGGGATAGTGTGATCCCTTCATAATAAGAACCCCCAGGAGGAAGTCAGCACAGCACAGGGATATCATAAGCAGCCCCAGTAGAAATATGACACCGCTCAACCTCTTCAAAGAGGAGGGTAGGGGCATATAGTACGGTGTGCTTTTTTGGGTCAAGGAAGTGAGCCAAATGAATTAAGAAGGTCTGTGTGCTTGATTAAAAAAATAGTTTATAGACATATACATGGTCTACTGGTCACATGTGTTGAATTCCTCCGAGATCCATGCCTCATTCATTTTTAGAAATGTGAGGTAGTTAACACTGTGGTGAGCTAGGCGAGTACGCTTATCGGTCACAATCCCCCCTGCTGCGCTGAACGTCCTTTCGGACAGGACACTGGATGAGGGGCAAGCCAACAGTTCGATTGCAAATTGGGCAAGCTCTGGCCAGAGGTCAAGCCTGCCCACCCAGTAGTCTAGGGGTTCATCACTCCTCAGAGCGTCCACATCGGCCGTTAACCCAATGTAGTCGGACACCTGACGGTCTAGGCGTTCCCTGATGCTGGATCCGGATGACACCTGTCGATGGGTCGGCTGAAAGAATGACCTCATATCCGAAGTCACCAACACATCTTCAAACCGGCCTCTTCTTGCAGGCGCTGTTGGATTGGTACCCGCAAATCCTTCTCTGGGAGTGGGAATTGCTCCTCTGCCAGCGCACGCAAAAGCAGAATGCAGCATTTCTCGAAGCAAGGCCTGGAAGTGCTGCATTCTGACAGCCCTCTGCGACGGCGGTAACATTTCCGCCATTTTGTGTTTGTACCGGGGGTCTAAGTACGTTGCCACCCAGTACTGGTCCTTGACCCTCATGCTTTTTATACGGGGGTCCCTATTAAAACACTGGAGCATGAAGGCCCCCATTTGCACTAAAGTGGAAGCGGTGTGGTGGCCTGGCTCCTGCTCATCATCCAGGATAATGTCGTCCTCTTCATTCTCCTCTCCCCATCCTCGCACAACAGGGATCCCAGAAAGGTTTAAAGCATGCTCTTCTTGCTCCTGCTCATCCGCCCCGGCACCATCCTCCTCTGACTCCTCATCAGACTCCTGTTGTTGACTTGTCTCAGATAGAGTAGCCCCCCCTGGGAATTCATCCAGCATTGCGACTTCCTCATCTTCCCGCTCCTGCTCCTCCACAGCCTGATCAATGACACGACGCAATGCACGCTCCAGAAAGAAGGCATAAGGTACCATGTCACTGATGGCGCCATGGCTGCGACTGACCAGTTTGGTGATCTCCTCAAATGGCCGCAGAAGTCTGCATGTGTCGCGCATGAGCAGCCACTGGCGCGGTGAAAAAAAACCCAGCTCCCCAGAACCGTTTCTTTCGCAGAGTTCATACAGGTAGACGTTAACTGCACGTTTCTGCTGGAGCAGCCTATCAAGCATATAGAAGGTTGAGTTCCATCGCGTCGGGCAATCGCAAATAAGACGTCTGACCGGCAGATGGTGTCGCCGCTGAATGTCAGCAAGGCGAGCCATGGCCGTGTAAGATCTTCTGAAATGGGCCGAGATTTTCCTTGCCTGCCGCAAGATGTCCTGGACCCCAGGGTATTTGACAAGGAATCGCTGCACGACCAAGTTTAAGACGTGTGCCATGCACGGCACGTGCGTGATTTTGCCCTGTTTCAATGCGCTAAGCAGATTGGCACCGTTGTCACACACCACTTTACCAACTGTCAAATTGAGCGGTGTTAGCCACTCATCTGCCTGTGAACGCAAAGCTGAAAGGAGTGCCGGGCCAGTGTGGCTCTTTGCTTCCAGGCACAACAGACGCAGCACGGCATGGCAACGTCTCACCTGGCATGTGGAATAGGTTCTGGGGAGCTTGGGCGGTGCAGTGGAAGAGACGCTAGCAGCGGAAAAGGAGGAGGCAGCTGAGGAGGAGAGGGAGGAGGATGGAGTAGGAGGAGGAGAAGAAGAGTCAGGCCTGCATGCAATCCGTGGCGGTAAAACCAAATCTACACGGGTGCCACGGGTTACATGCTTGACGGCCGTCAGAAGGTTCACCCAGTGGGCAGTAAAACTGATATACCTTCCCTGCCCGTGTTTGCTAGACCACGTGTCTGTGGTCAGATGTATCTTGGCACCGACACTGTGTGCCAGAGATACATTCACTTGCCGCTGAACATGGCCATATAGCTCTGGGATGCCCTTCTCTGAGAAATACTTCCTTCCTGGGACCTTCCATTGTGGTGTTCCAATGGCCACAAATTTGCGAAAGGCCTCCGAGTCCACCAGTTTATATGGCAGTAGTTGGCGGGCTATGAGTTCTGACAAGCCAGCCGCCAACCGTTGGGCAAGAGGGTTATCCGGCATCATCATTTTTTTACGCTCAAACATTAGGCCCACGGAAGCCTGCCTTTTTGCAGAAAAATGTGAGCTTGGCGTGATGGAAGGTGGAGTGGAGGACAATTGTGAGGAGAGAGGAGAAGGAGAAGTAGAAGACGAGGCTGGACGGTGAGAGCCTGCAGTGTGGCTTTGTGTGTTCCGTTGCTCCCACTGGGCTCGGTGATGGCTGCTCATGTGCCTTCTTAAGGCGGTCGTCCCTAGGTGAGTATTGGGCTTACCGCGACTAACGCGTTGACTGCAAAGATTGCAGATGGCAACGCTATTGTCAGCAGCGGACACGTTAAAAAAAGCCCACACTGCGGAGCCATGTGCCGGTGTCCTGGGAGCGCCAGATGTGACCGTACATGGTCGATGACTCGCTCCTGATACATTTGCAGTCTGCTTTGTCCCTGCTGTGCAATGTAAGTCATTGCTGCTTCTCCTCCCTATCTGCTGGTCCATATCTCCCTCTGAACTCCCCTCCTCTTCCTCTCTTGTGGGCACCCACGTGACATCACTAGACACGTCATCATCAACGTCACCTTCCCCACCGCTATAAGTAGAGATCTCGGAGTAGGCAGCAACACCGGGGACCAACCTCCTCCTTGGGCTGATCTGGGTACTGGCGTCAGACTGCTGAGTAGCGCTTGTTGCTACCTCCTCTTCCTGATCCAATACCAAGAGTGGCTGCGCATCAGAAATGTCCTCTTGATATGGATCGGAAAATAATTCCAGTGACTCAAGCGGAAGGTATGTGGTGGTGGTGGTGGTGGTCGTGTTGTTGGTGGTAGTGTCTTTGGGGGTGCACATAGCAGAGAGTGAAGAAGAGGGTGCAGATCGAGAGGATGAGGAGGGTGCAGAAGAGTAAGGCTGAGCGAGCCACTCAACCAAGTCTGGTGCATCCTTTAAAGTAATTGAACGCACCTTCTGCAACTTCCCACTTTGGCTCAAGCCTGTTGCTCCTGCCCTACCCCTACCACCCCTGCGGAAGGGCCTGCCTCTTCCTCTGCATGTCATTTTTTAAATGACCCTGTGACAAAACTCTTAGTCCCTATACCGCTGAAGGACTGCTGCAGTATAGGTGAGCGGTCAGCAGTGGTGCACGTCAACCCTATCTATTGTGGACCTATAGCGGTCCTTACAGAACAGCAGACTGTACCGCACTCAAGCCTATGTACCGTAGCACCCTATACCAAGTTACCAGTCCTTATAAGAACTTTTGTGGACCAAGCAGGTTGTGTATTAGTGTTTAGCAGACTGTACGTCAGTCCCTATACCGCTGAAGGACTGCTGCAGTATAGGGCAGCGGTCAGCAGTGGTGCACGTCAACCCTATCTATTGTGGACCGATAGCGGTCCTTACAGAACAGCAGACTGTACCGCACTCAAGCCTATGTACCGTAGCACCCTATACCAAGTTACCAGTCCTTATAAGAACTTTTGTGGAACAAGCAGGTTGTGTGTTAGTGATTAGCAGACTGTACGTCAGTCCCTATACCGCTGAAGGACTGCTGCAGTATAGGTGAGCGGTCAGCAGTGGTGCACGTCAACCCTATCTATTGTGGACCGATAGCGGTCCTTACAGAACAGCAGACTGTACCGCACTCAAGCCTATGTACCGTAGCACCCTATACCAAGTTACCAGTCCTTATAAGAACTTTTGTGGAACAAGCAGGTTGTGTGTTAGTGATTAGCAGACTGTACGTCAGTCCCTATACCGCTGAAGGACTGCTGCAGTATAGGTGAGCGGTCAGCAGTGGTGCACGTCAACCCTATCTATTGTGGACCGATAGCGGTCCTTACAGAACAGCAGACTGTACCGCACTCAAGCCTATGTACCGTAGCACCCTATACCAAGTTACCAGTCCTTATAAGAACTTTTGTGGACCAAGCAGGTTGTGTATTAGTGTTTAGCAGACTGTACGTCAGTCCCTATACCGCTGAAGGACTGCTGCAGTATAGGGCAGCGGTCAGCAGTGGTGCACGTCAACCCTATCTATTGTGGACCGATAGCGGTCCTTACAGAACAGCAGACTGTACCGCACTCAAGCCTATGTACCGTAGCACCCTATACCAAGTTACCAGTCCTTATAAGAACTTTTGTGGAACAAGCAGGTTGTGTGTTAGTGATTAGCAGACTGTACGTCAGTCCCTATACCGCTGAAGGACTGCTGCAGTATAGGTGAGCGGTCAGCAGTGGTGCACGTCAACCCTATCTATTGTGGACCGATAGCGGTCCTTACAGAACAGCAGACTGTACCGCACTCAAGCCTATGTACCGTAGCACCCTATACCAAGTTACCAGTCCTTATAAGAACTTTTGTGGAACAAGCAGGTTGTGTGTTAGTGATTAGCAGACTGTACGTCAGTCCCTATACCGCTGAAGGACTGCTGCAGTATAGGTGAGCGGTCAGCAGTGGTGCACGTCAACCCTATCTATTGTGGACCGATAGCGGTCCTTACAGAACAGCAGACTGTACCGCACTCAAGCCTATGTACCGTAGCACCCTATACCAAGTTACCAGTCCTTATAAGAACTTTTGTGGACCAAGCAGGTTGTGTATTAGTGTTTAGCAGACTGTACGTCAGTCCCTATACCGCTGAAGGACTGCTGCAGTATAGGGCAGCGGTCAGCAGTGGTGCACGTCAACCCTATCTATTGTGGACCGATAGCGGTCCTTACAGAACAGCAGACTGTACCGCACTCAAGCCTATGTACCGTAGCACCCTATACCAAGTTACCAGTCCTTATAAGAACTTTTGTGGAACAAGCAGGTTGTGTGTTAGTGATTAGCAGACTGTACGTCAGTCCCTATACCGCTGAAGGACTGCTGCAGTATAGGTGAGCGGTCAGCAGTGGTGCACGTCAACCCTATCTATTGTGGACCGATAGCGGTCCTTACAGAACAGCAGACTGTACCGCACTCAAGCCTATGTACCGTAGCACCCTATACCAAGTTACCAGTCCTTATAAGAACTTTTGTGGACCAAGCAGGTTGTGTATTAGTGTTTAGCAGACTGTACGTCAGTCCCTATACCGCTGAAGGACTGCTGCAGTATAGGGCAGCGGTCAGCAGTGGTGCACGTCAACCCTATCTATTGTGGACCGATAGCGGTCCTTACAGAACAGCAGACTGTACCGCACTCAAGCCTATGTACCGTAGCACCCTATACCAAGTTACCAGTCCTTATAAGAACTTTTGTGGACCAAGCAGGTTGTGTATTAGTGTTTAGCAGACTGTACGTCAGTCCCTATACCGCTGAAGGACTGCTGCAGTATAGGGCAGCGGTCAGCAGTGGTGCACGTCAACCCTATCTATTGTGGACCGATAGCGGTCCTTACAGAACAGCAGACTGTACCGCACTCAAGCCTATGTACCGTAGCACCCTATACCAAGTTACCAGTCCTTATAAGAACTTTTGTGGAACAAGTGAGTTGTGAATGTTTAGCAGACTGCAGCAGAAGGGCAGCAGTCAAGTATAATATCCTTTCTATATTTGGAAGAAAGAATATTATACATGTACAAGCCTATTACTGTACCACTGATACCAGTCCTGAAAAGAACCTTTGTGGAACTAATAATAACAGCAAGTCTTTAAAATTACCCTCACTGCCTGACAACACTGCTTCCTTCCTGTCCCTATACAAATTGGCAAAAAAAGAGAACGATTAGTGGTTACTGGAACAGCTCTTTTGTGGACCTTGATAGTAACAGCTAATGATGATGATGATGATGATGATGATGATGAAAGACTAATCTGGCTGTCCCTGTAGCATACACCGTCCTTTCCCTTTCTCTAAACTAACAAAAGACACTCAGGCTGCTGCAAGAATCAGCAGCACAGCAAACCTATCAACACCTAACACCTATACCAGTCCTGAAAAGAACTTTTGTGTACCAAATAGCTAGTGGTTTATCTCTCCCTACTCCACACAGGAACCTGTCCCTATCTTAACAGAAGAAAGAATGTAAAATGGCCACCGGATCGGGTGTATTTATAGGTTAGGGGGAATGTACAAGTGTCCATGTGCTGTCATGTCTCAATTGGCTGTCCTGTATCACATGATAAACGTGTCACCAAAGGTTAAAGTTCTTGTATACATTAAACACGTAAGTCCGCCGCGGCGAACGACGGAAAAAGGCGTTCGAACGTGCGGACCGCGAATGTCGGAAATTCGCCGCGAAACGACCGCCGGGCGAACCGTTCGGCCATCACTAATCACAGTGTTTATATTTGCTTTCCCCTCAAAATAACTCAAAACACAGCCATTAATGTCTAAACCTCTGGCAACAAAACTGAGTGCACCACTAAGTGAAAAAGTCCAAATTAGGTCCAAAGTGTCAATATTTTGTGTGGCCATCATTATTTTCCAGCACTGTCTTAACCCTCTTGGAGTTCACCAGAGCTTCAAACAAGAAGACTCGCTGCTCCAGGTGAGGTTTTAAAAGCCTGATGATCTTGACAGGTGCCTGCCTTGGCTCGCCTCCTCATATAGTCAAAAGAAGAAATGGCCACACTCTGTACTCGATAATAATTATTTTATTCAAAACATCCCAAAGTGTTGACAGTGTGCTTAGTCATTACTGGGCATGGAGTTCACCAGAGCTTCAAAGGATGCCACTGGTGTCCTCTTCCACTCCTTCATGATGACATCACGTAGCTGGTGGATGTTAGAGACCTTGCTCTCTTCCACCTTCCATTTGAGGATGCCCCACAGATGCTCAATAGGCTTTAGGTCTGGAGACATGCTTGGTCAGTCCATCATCTTTACCTTCAGCTTCTTTAGCATCATGTTGGAATACTGCCCTATGACCCAGTCTCCGAAGGAAGGAGATCATGATCTGCTTTAGTATGTCACAGTACATGTTGTCATTCTTGTTTCCCTGAATGAACTGTAGCTCCCCAGTGCTGGCAGCATTCATGCAGCCCCAGACCATGACACTCCCACCACCATGCTTGACTGTAGGCAAGACACACTTGTCTTTGTACTCCTCACCTGGTTGCTGCCACACACGCTTGACAACATCTGAACCATATACGTTTATCTTGGTCTCATCAGACCACAGGATATGGTTCTAGTAATCCATGTCCTTAGTCTTTTTGTCTTCACCCCTTCCCCCCCCTTCAACCTCTGCAGCAATGCTGGCAGCATTCATACGTCTATTTACCAAAGACAAACTCTTGATGTGATGCTGAGCAAGTGTACTCAACTTCTTTGGTCGACCATAGCGAGGCCTGTTCTGAGTGGAACCTGTCCTATTAAACCGCTGTATAGTCTTGGTCACCGTGCTGCAGCTCAGTTTCTTGGTTTTGGCAATCTTCTTATAGCTTAGGCCATCTTTATGTAGAGCAACAATTCTTTTTATTCAGATCCTCAGAGTTCTTTGCCATGAGGTGCCATGTCTGAGTGACCAGTATGAGAGAATGAGAGTGATAACACCAAATTTAACACATCTGCTCCCCATTCACACCAGAGACCTTGTAACACTAACAAGTTACATGACCCCGAGGAGGGAAAATGGCTAATTGGGCCCAATTTGGACATTTTCACTTAGACGTGTACTCACTTTTGTTGCCAGTGGTTTAGACATTAATGGCTGTGTGTTAAGTTATTTTGAGGGTACAGCAAATTTAATTTACACTATTATGCAAGCTGTACACTCACTACCTTACATTGTAGCAAAGTTTCATTTCTTCAGTGTTTTCACATGAAAAGGTATAATAAAATATTTCCAAAAATGTGAGGGGTATACTCACTTTTGCGAGAGACTGTATGTATATATATATATATATATATATATATATATTTTTTTTTTTTTTTTTTTTTTTACAAATTCCAGAAAAGTGCTTTAGTGGGTCAACTATTGTCTTTAATGTCTAAATTGCACCACTTCTTGAAGTCTTGCAGCCCTGTGGCCACTAACCTTCCAATCTTGACTTATGAAATGAATAGCATATAGCAAGGTTTTTCTTTTGTTACTGAATTTCAATCTCTTTGCTTCCGAAAGCATGACTAATGGGATTTACTGACACACTACGTTGCTAGACTCATGCACATTCAGTTTCCTAAGTAGCTAGCTTTTTTTTACACCAGTGGCAGGATTTACCACTCCTCTGAAAAACAATGCACCACAGATTGCTTTTCAGGAGGTGGTTGACAGGCAAGCGGAAGGTGATAACTTGCCTCTTCCCCACCTGTTAACCTTGAAAAGCCCACACTACCATGATACATGCATGAAGTAGCAGGGCTGTCCCGTTCACTTAAATTAGTCATCTTCAGCAACTGTACTTCCCACTAATTGTGATGGGGGGATATTTTTTTCAGTGGCTGCATTGTGGGCATTGTGGACATTACATGGGTACAATCCCCATTGGCCACTTGGTGATATTTTTTGAACCCCCCGGGGACACATTTGACCCCCCCCCCCCCAGTTGTCCTTACCTATCATCACTAAAAGTCCCTTTCATGTATGTCATGCTATAGCTTTATCCACTTCTTGACTGCAACTTCTATACCGAAAGAAGGCTACAGAGCGGTCGTCCAGTTCTGGGAGTCTATTGACATCCAGAAACATAAAAAAGTGATGGCAGAAAAAAGATTGGGTAGACCACCTGGTTTTTACTTTGTTTTTTTAGTTTTAGTTTTTTGTTTTTTTTACTTTTTTGTATAGATATATGTTTGTACCAAGCATGTATAAAGCCATTTACTATTGACTGTCTCACTACCTGTGCTAGAAGTTTATTCCAAGCATCAACTACCCTTTCAGTAAAATAATACTTTCCAGTAGTTTTGAAATTTCCTCCAGTTAGTTTGAGGTCATGTCGCCGTGTTCTTGATTTTGGTTTCAAATTGAAAAAACTGCCCTCCAGAACATTATTCACCCTCTTGATGTATTTAAAGGATTCATGTCTCCCTTTTCCCATTTTTCCTCCAGACTGTAAATGTTAGGTTCCTGAAGTTTCTCTTGATATGTTTTATCACCCAGACCTTTCATTCATTTTGTTATCCATCTCTGGACTTGTTCTATCTTATCAATATCTTTTTGTAAGTGAGGTCTCCAGAACTAGACATTGTATTCTAAATTAGGTTTCTATTTAGGGGAATCAGGACCTCGTGGCTCCTGCTGGTGATCCTTGTAGTGATGCATCCCCTAGAATTCAATTCATTTTCCCCACTACCTGTCACACTGTTTGCTCATTTTGCAATCATCTGAAATAAGCACATAAACAAAATGGTGCTCTGTCATAATTGAATATAAATAAACAAATATCTATATTGAATAAGTCCATAAAAATAATCCACAAAAATAATGAAAATTTAAGTGAAAATCCAAAGCACCAAAAAAGTGAATATTTAAATGTGATATAAGTCCATAAAAATAATCCAAAAAACTTGATATTAACTGGAATAAAGAAAGTGAAAATTTAAAAATACCAAAGAGTTCTTTTAGTGAAAGAAAATTAGTGATCTCCTTCCAAATCAGCTGTAAACATAAGAGCTTGTGCTACCCAAAATGTAATTGAAGTAAAGATATCCTCTTAACAGATATCCTGACCTTTCAAGGTCAATAGGTGCATCAGTGCATTATAACACCTCACTCAAGGTAAATTGAGCTCAGCTTTTCACTTGTTATAGGGAACGTCAATATGTATCTCACGATTTCCCACAGGTCTCAGATCCAATTAAGCCATATAAGAAGAAGAGGAAACAAACTTCATTGCACAACATCCAGTTACAAAGCACAAGAGTTTATTAAAATTCTACTTACAACAAGTATAAAAATACAGGCATATTGGAATGTATATCAGTCCCATGCTCTGCGCGTGTACTGGGACCGTCACTGCTATTCCTTGCTTCACTGACGTATGTTTTGTTCAATAGAACATTATCAACAGGCAGTTGAAATAAGTAACCCCACATATTTTTCTTCTGTAGTGCTGGCCAACACTGTACCCCCAATGTTGTACTCTCTCAAGGGGTTCTTTTTCCCTAGGTGCATTATTTTACATTTGGACACATTGAACTGCAGTTTTCACTGCTTTGACCAATCTTCCAGCAATGCCAAATCATGTTCATGTTACAGACACCTCTGGGGATATCAATCCTATTACACACCTTTGTTTCATCAGCAAAAAGACATACATTGCCCAACAAACCTTTAGTTATATCTCTTACATAGAGATTAAATAGAACAGGGCCCAGTACAGAGCTCTGTGGTACCCCACGAGTGACTGGCCTCTGTTCTGAGGGAACCCCCTTTACAACCACCTCGGGTATCTATCCTTTAGCCAACTGCATATTCACTGAACTACCCAAGGGTTAAATCTTATCTTGTACAACTTTTGTATTAGAGCATTATGTGGAACTGTATCAAATGCTTCACTGAAATCAAGATATGCTATGTCCACAGCACCGCCCTGATCCAAAACAAAAAAAAATCTGTCAGATTAGTCTGACGTGATCTGTCCTCAGTAAAGCCATACTACTTTGGGTCCAGCAAGTTGTGTATTTTTAAGTGATCAATGATACTTCTTTTCAGGAGTGATTCCATTAATTTGACTACCACTGATGTTAAACTCACTGGCCTGTAATTGCCAGCTTCTACGTTGCTGCCCTTTTTGTTAATAAGTGCAAAATTAGCTGTCTGTCAGTCATGGGGAACTTTTCCTGTTAAAAGATATTGATTAAAAAGATCCGTTAATGGTCCAACAACTATATCTAGAAGTTTTTAGAACTCTGGGATGAATACTATCAGGGCCCATTGCTTTATAAATTTTAACCTGAGCCAGTTCTGCTACTTCAGCCTCCAGAAAACCTAAAAATTAATTGTCATTACTAAAACCAATATGATTCCCCAACTTGTTTTTGTTAGTGAATAACCACACCCTCACATGCCCTCTGTGGCTTGCACCCTGCGTGCTCTGTGATGGCTGTTTCTTTCAGACACAGCTGATCACAGATCGGGGGAAAAAGTCAATCACAGTGGCCCTTTACCACATGATCAGCCCAATCACAGCTAAAACAACAATGTAAACACACTTGCAAGTGTGCAAAGGGATATCTGCACTGATAATAAGGGTACTGATGGTTAGTGTCTTGATTATCAGTGCCACCTCAACAGTACCTACCAGTGCCCATCAGTGCCACCTATCAGTGCCCATCAGTGCCACCTATCAGTGCCATTTAATGCCACCTATCAGTGCCCATCAATACCGTCTATCAGTGGCCATCAGTGCCGCCTATAAATACCCATCAGTTGCGCCTCCTCAGCACACATCAATGAAAAAAAAAATTACTTATTTGCAAAAATTTTAACGGAAGCTTAGCAAAATGATTTTTTTGTTCAATAATTTTGGTCTTTTTTAGTTTGTTTAGCAACAAAATAAAGAACCCAGTGATGATTAAAGACCACCAAAAGAAAACTCTATTTGTGTGGAAAAAAAATATGGAAATGTCATATGAATAGTGTTGCACAACCGCGCAATTGTCATTCAAAGTGTGACAGAACAGAAAGCTGAAAAATTGCCTGGGCAGGAAGGGGGTAAAAGTGGCCAGGAGGCAAGTGGTTAAAGGCTAAGTTCACCTTAAAAAAAAAAAAAAGAAATAATACATGCATGTTCTTGCAGTAAAAAAATGTGCACTTATTATTTTATTCTCAGGTGCCTGCCGATGATTGCACCCACAATCAGTAAACTGTGGGTGCAATGTCTCCTTCACACTTCCCATCTAGCTTTCTTGCCCATATCTCTGTATGTGCTTTCTTATAGAAATCTGAAGAAAAGTGTGAATGACATGCTAATGGAACTTGTAGTTTCTTAACCACTTAAGGACCGCCGTATTGCCAATGTACGTCATTGCAATGTCATGTACAGGCACAAGCACGTACATGTATGTGCTTGGCTTCCAGCGGGTGGGGGGTCCGATCGGACCCCCTCCCGCTGGATACGGCGGTCCGTTTTGCTTCAGGAGCGATCCGGGATGAGGGGATGGCCGTTGGCCATCCCCTCTCGATCGCTCCGATCGAGAGAGGGAGGACCAGGCAGGGAGGAAGTGATGTCATTCTCCTCGGGGCGATCTTTTTAAACGGACTACGAGGAGAAGACAGAAAGTAAGTGTGCACCAACACTACACTGACATGTAGGCACACACAGGCACACAAACCAAAATGTCGCTAGGTATCTAGTTATTTTTTTAGGTTCACCGCCAGGTTTTTATAGCGCTAGGTACCCCGATATACTACCCAATAATGGTTTTAACCCCCTGATTGCCCCTAGTTAACCCTTTCACCCCCTTTTGCCAGTGTCACTAAGCGATCATTTTCTGATCGCTGCATTAGTGTCACTAGTGTCGCTAGGTAGCTAGTTATTTTTTTTAGGTTCACCGCCAGGTTTTTATAGCACTAGGTACCCCCATATACTACCCAATAATGGTTTTAACCCCCTGATTGCCCCTAGTTAACCCTTTCACCAGCGATCACCGTATAAGTGTCAGTTAGCCAGTTAATTATTTAGGTTCCCCGTCAGGTTTTTATATAGCGCCAGGGACCCCCATATACTACCTAATAAAAATTTGAACCCCCTGATTGCCCCTAGTTAACCCTTTCACCAGTGATCACCGTATAAGTGTTACGGGTGACTCTGGTTAGTTTGCTTTTTATAGCATCAGGGCACCCACCATTTATTACCCAATAAAGGTTTAACCCCCTAATCACCCGGCGGGTGATATCAATTAGGTTTTAGGGTCAGGGTCTGCGTTGCCCCAGGCAGCGCTAGGTTAGTGCCAGTACCGCTAACACCCACACGCAAAGCATAAACCTCCCGTAGTGGTATAGAATCTGAACAGATCAATATCTGATCTGATCAGATCTATACTAGCATCCCCAGCAGTTTAGGGTTCCAAAAAAACGCATTGTTAGCGGGATCAGCCCATATACCTGCTGGCACCTGCGTTTTGCCCCTCTGCCCAGCCCACCCAAGTGCAGTATCAATCGATCACTGTCACTTACAAAACACTAAACACATAACTACAGCGTTCGCAGAGTCAGGCCTGATCCCTGCGATCGCTAACAGTTTTTTTTGGTAGCATTTTATATTTAAATCCGGAAGGCAGTGCTTGGTTTTCGGGGTTCCGTA
Source organism: Lithobates pipiens (assembly GCF_037356315.1). Lineage (NCBI taxonomy): Eukaryota > Metazoa > Chordata > Amphibia > Anura > Ranidae > Lithobates > Lithobates pipiens. Next base: position 186,375,563 of record NW_027507785.1, on the reverse strand, counting down.
CGTGGCTAGGCACCCAAAAAGTCCCCCACATGTGGTATCCCCGTACTCGGGAGAAGCAGCAGAATTTATTTTGGGGTGTAATTTGACTTATGCCCATAGCATGTGTGAGCAATATATCATTTAGTGACAACTTTGTGCAAAAAAAAATAAATGTAAAATTCCTGCAACTTGTGGCAAAATATAAAATATTTCATGGACTCAACATGACTCTCAGTAAATAGCTTGGGGTGTCTACTTTCCAAAATGGTGTCATTTGGAGGGGGGGGGGGGGTTTGTGCTATTTTGGCATTTTATGGCCTTCGAAACTGTGATAGGTAGTGAGGCGTGAAATCAAAAATTTGCACCCTTAGAAACCCTGAAGGCAGTGATTGGTTTCGGGGTGCCGTACGCAGCTAGACTCCCAAAAAGTCCCACATATGTGGTATCCTCTTACTCAGGAGAAGCAGCAGAATATATTTTGGGGTGCAATTCCACATATAACTATGGCATGTGTGAGCAATATATCATTTAGTGACAACTTTTTGTAAACTTTTTTTTTTTTGTGTGTCATTATTCAATCACTTGGGACAAAAAAAAAAAATTCAATGGGCTCAACATGCCTCTCCACAACTTCCTTGGGGTGTCTACTTTCCAAAATGGGGTCATTTGGGGGGGGGGGTTTTGTATTATTTTGGCATTTTATGGCCTTCAAAACTGTGATAGGTAGTGAGGAGTGAAATCAAAAATGTGCACCCTTAGAAATCCTGAAGGCAGTGATTGGTTTTCGGGGTGCCGTACGCGGCTAGACTGCCAAAAAGTCCCACATATGTGGTATCCCCGTACTCAGGAGAAGCAGCAGAATATATTTTGGGGTGCAATTCCACATATAACTATGGCATGTGTGAGCAATATATCATTTAGTGACAACTTTTTGTAAACTTTTTTTTTTTGTGTCATTATTCAATCACTTGGGACAAAAAAAATATATTCAATGGGCTCAACATGCCTCTCCACAACTTCCTTGGGGTGTCTACCTTCCAAAATGGGGTCATTTGGGGGGGGGGTTTGTACTGCCCTGACATTTTAGCACCTCAAGAAATGAGATAGGCAGTCATAAATTAAAAGCTGTGTAAATTCCAGAAAATGTACTCTAGTTTGTAGACGCTATAACTTTTGCGCAAACCAATAAATATACGCTTATTGACATTTTTTTTTACTAAAGACATGTGGCTGAATAAATTTTGCCCTAAATGTATTACTAAAATTGAGTTTATTCGATTTTTCTTATAACAAAAAGTAGAAAATATCATTTTTTCTCAAAATTTTCGGTCTTTTTCCATTTATATCGCAAAAAATAAAAATCGCAGAGGCAATCAAATACCATCAAAATAAAGCTCTATTTGTGGGAAGAAAAGGACGCAAATTTCGTTTGGGTACAACATTGCATGGCCGCGCAATTACCAGTTAAAGCAGTGCAGTGAGAAATTGTAAAAAGACCTCTGGTCCTTAGGCTATTAATTGGTCCGGGGCTGAAGTGGTTAAGTCACCGATTTCTGGGGCAAGAAGGGGGTGGTGCTACATAGTAACATGTTACAGGTTACACTCTAAATAGGGGTGTAACATGTAACATGTTACTAAAGAGGAACATATACTATAATACTTCTTGTAGATGTCTTTAGGCTGGTCAAGTGAAGTGAAGTGCAGAGGTTTGTTTCTTTTGGATCTTCAAACATGATGTGAGTGCCACTCTTTGCATCATCACATTGTGAGTGCAGGACTTTGTAGTGACACTCGATTGACGATGCCCTGACAGTATGTCCACAGTATGTTCTGGGTTTAATAATGTAATTCAACCGGGAAGACCAAAGACATCTAATGGCAAAAAGGAATTATTGTTGGGAACTGTGTCAGTGAGTACAGGAGCTTTGCAGCCTGAGCTGCATTTTTAACCTCCTAGATCAGTGGTCATCAACCCGGTCCTCAGGGCCCACTAACAGGCCAGGTTTGCAAGATAACTGAAATACATCACAGGTGATACCATTTGCTGCTCGGTGATTGCAGTATTCTAGTCTGCATCTCCCCAAGGTTATACACAAAACCTGGCCTGTTAGTGGGCCCTGAGGACAGGGTTGATGACCACTGTCCTAGACAACCTTTTCATAAGAAAATGTAAGCCCAGGGTTGGGCTTTATTGTGTTCACTTTATTTTTTGTATTATCCAATTACTAGGATTTCTACAACTTTCTTTGAAATGACTATCTATAGGTTAGCAGTTGATGAAAACCTTGTATTTTATGAGATACAGAAAACCAAGAATTTGCATAAATGAAATTAATATTTACAGCTGTCCATTAATTAATAACATTACTTGTCTTTGTTCTGACAAGTGGTCTCAGTAGCTGTTTTTGTTGCATATGTTGAGAGATCAAAACCGTACAAATATATTCCTTTTGTTTTGTGCTTTTAGCTACCTGATCAGGCCAGACCCACTGTCTTATGTTCCAGGCAGTGCATCAAGCCGGAAAAGCAGCTTTTGCAATACAACTGGGCAAGACTCAAAGGATGAAACGCAGCTCTAATATTCCTGAAGCTTCAGTGAATTAAAAAAAAAAAAAACTGATTTGTAGCTGTAACATCTTCCAGCCATGTCAAGTCTAAATCTATGACTAGAAGCTTCAAGTAAACATCTGCTTTTTATAGCAGAGTCTGTATGGGGAATTATTGTTACTCATGTCTTTAAGCTGTTACTTCAGTGTTATTTCCCTACCGTGTCATTTTCTAGATTGGATTAAGAGACCAATAACATCAGACACTGCAGGTAGGATGCTCCAAAAAAATAAATGCACTGCGGTATACTGGCTATTGAGGACGGACCTGTGTGGAGCCAACACCTGGAGCTAAAAAGACGCAATCGCAGTGACCTAGAGTTAAGTATTATGGAACTCAGGGTAGGATGGTCATTGTGAAAAACATATTTTATATATGCAGCAGGTCTTATTAGTGTCTTACTGCTTCTTAATGTGAATTTGTTTAGTATTTCAGTCCTGAGAGTTGAATGTTACCTTTTGACAGATATTAATTGTAAAACAAGTTTATCTATTGCGGTGCCAAGCATTTTGTTATGTTTTTGGTTTAGCATCAGACACACAAGAAGTAGATCTCTATTTTATGGCTCCTGGTTTTAAGGAATAATCACAAGCTACTTGATTTATTTATGTATGTATTTATTGATTATGAATTAGTTATTATTTATTTATGTATTTATTTATTTTATAGGTCAATGCTACACACCATGTTTTAGTTGCAGGATATAATTCTTGATCTGTACAAGTAAATTTTGATTGCTAATTTGTGCATAATAAAACATATATCAAAATGTTTGCATAGTGTTTGTGCTAAATACAAATGATCTAGAAATGTTTACACTCGGTGGAAACTGTGGGCATTTAAAGTTACCTAGGCCCAGACTATGCATCCTAAAGTATTTACATATTCAGAACTAGCATTAAAACAAACCATCATTCACTTTTGTAGCTATGGGCACTGTGGAGAAATTAATTTATAAAATTTACAGCAGAGGCACAAACATATTTGAGGATCCGGGTACATGCAGCAACTTCAGAGTACATGCAGCTAGAGAGGTCATTGATGGCTTGTTTTAGAGCTCTTCTAATGCTTGTTAGAAGCATGGACAAACTTTAATGTCAATAGTCTGGGTGCAGACACACTTTAAACTGTAACTGTGGGCAAAATAAAACATGACATATATGACGCTATCACTATCTATTTATTTATTTATAGTGATGACAGCTTGTTCAATGTTTTAATATAAGGTACATTTACAGTTGTTTTCAAAGTCGTTCCCCCGACCTCCCCCCCATTTGGATCCTAGCAAAAACACCATTACTTTCACATTTCTTTAACAATGATGTTCATTCTCTAGTGAAATCACACATCTGTGTTTTCACCTTGTGGGGCAGGAGTAGTCTATTGCCCTGTACACACGGTCGGACATTCCGACCACAAACTCCGTCTGATTTTTTCAGACGTATTTTGTCCAAAACTTGTGTTGCATACACACGGTCGCAAAAAGTTGTGGGGAAATCTGATAGTTCGGGATGAGGTAACGTCATACACGTATGTCGGGATTATAAATGGGCCAGTAGCCAATAGCTTTCGTCTCTTAGTTTATTCTGAGCATGCGTGGCACTTTGTCCGTCAGAATTGTCTAGACACAAATCCTGCTCTCAAACTTTGTGTGGTGGAAAATCCGACAGAAAAAGTCAGATGGAGCCCACACACAATCGGATTTTCCGACAACATAATCCGATCAGACTTTTTCCATTGAAATTTCTGACCATGTGTACAGTACAGGGCATATGGCACAACACACACACATTACAATCTGATTGTACTATTTCTTCTATTACCAGTAGCTATGCATTTCAAGGGCCTACCTGCTTAGATACCAATTGATTAGATGGTTTAGCTAGGTTGTTATATTAAATAGTTTTGGTAAATCTAAAATTGATTGTACAAATATTGTACAAATATTTTACTGTCAGATTGTATTGCACACAGTGGCTTACTGTAGAGGAATATTCAGTTTTATATAGACTTTAAAGTGTCATTCCACTATTATTGAGAAATCAAAAAATTGGTTAGTCAATACACATTTCACTGCACATGTCAAAGATTTCAACACACTTTCTGTTTTGTTTTTTGTTTTTTTGCCATGTGCTTGCTATAGTACTTCAGTCTTCAAGTATCTCCAACAGGTCATATTGACACCCCAAACTCGCTCATTCATGTGTTTATGGACATTGCTTTGTGCACTGGTCCGAATCATTTGGTGGAGGGGTGTTATGGTGTGGGGTTGTTTTTCAGAGGTTGGGCTTGGCCCCTTAGTTCCAGTGAAAGAATGCTCCTAAGATGTTAGCATACCAAGACATGTTGGACAATTTCAAGCTCCCAACTTTGTGGGATGGCCCCTTCCTGTTTCAGCATGACTGCACACCAGTGCACAAACAAGGTCCAAAAAGACATGGATAAGCGAGTTTGGAGTGGAGGAACTTGACTGGCCAGCACAGAGTCCTGCCTTCAACCCAATAGAACATCTTTGAGATGAATTAGAGGGGAGACTGCGAGCCAGGCCTTCTCATCCAACATCAGTGCCTGATCTCACAAATGCACTTCTGGGAGAATGGTCAAACATTCCCATAGACACACTCCTAAACCTTAAGACAAGTATTTGGCGCAAATCAAAGATATTAGGTTCCCACTTGAAAAAAAGGAGTCTATAAGGTTACATATGGTGAGTGCAGGGAATGCACTACTTTGTCCAGACCAAAAAAAAGGAGGGAATAAATGTTCTTTAGTTCATGGAGAGGGGGAGGGGAAAAGGGATGGGGAGGGGGGGATGGATCCGCATGCAGGGCTGCCACCTTAAAAGAGCTGAAACTTGAGCTCCTGGATTGCTGTAGATAAAGGAGAAAAAGGAGAGAAAGGGGCGCTCTTTCATCAGGCAGAATCAGGATGATCAGCTGATTCTGCCTGATGAAAGAGCGCGGTCGTCCGACAATCTCGACCCGCACGCTCAAGAAACGCGTCGCATACCCGCTGACGTCACAGCCCCGCGCCCTGGTCGTCTCTGCCTCCCAAGCCTCGTTTTGAAGACCGCACATCTCGTGTCCACCACAAGCTGGCTGCTTCATACAAAACACCTGCAGTGGACAGCATGTGAGAGGAACAGGAACAACGCGATGAGATGACAGATGTGGACCGGACCACTGGCTGACGTCCCAAAAATCAGATATACCAGATGACCCCTGGTGTTTAATGCTTACTTTTTGCCTACTAAATGTGAGTGCAAAATTTTATGTTTTTTACACTGAAAATAAAACCTTTTAAAAAAATCTGCACCCAGAGGCGCCCCTTTCTCTCCTTTTTCTCCTTTATCTACACTCCTAAACCTTGCAGACAGCCTTCCAAGAAGAGGTGAAGCTGTTATAGCTGCAAAGAGTGGGCCAACTCAATATTGAACCCTATGGACTAAGAATGCCATTAAATGTCATGTGCGTGTAAAGGCAGGTGTATCAATACTTTTGACAATATAGTGTATATATATATATATATATATATATATATATATATATATATATATATATATATATATATATAGGGATGCGGCCCTTCTCCCCATCAACATGGGGACAAGGTGCTTTGAGGGGCTACCTCAAAGCACCCTCCCAATATTGAGGACATGTACTTGAACTTTTATGTGTATTGCGGACCGAGAATTCATTGTAGCCGCGAGTAGTTTTAAAGTTTTTGTAGTTTTTTTTTCCTTTAGAAATGTCATTTTGCTGTCAGACTGTTCTAAGCACAGGAAACATGCGCCCCTTTACAGGCATAGTATAGACACCCCCCAGGTACGAAATTTAAAGGAATATTACACTTTTATTGTTTCACTTTAAGCATTATTAAAATCACTGCTCCTGAAAAACAGACGTTTTTAAAACTTTCTTTTTGCATTGATACATGTCCTCTGGGACAGGACCCGGGTCCCCAAACACTTTTTATGACAATAACTTGCATATAAGCCTTTAAAATTAGCACTTTTGATTATTCATGTTCGTGTCCCATAGACTTTAACGGTGTTTGTGTGTTCTCCCAAATTTTTTGCCTGTTCGGAATGTTCTGGTGCAAACCGAACCGGGGGGGGGGGGGGTGTTCGGCCCATCCCTAGCCAAGACCCAGAAACTGAGCTGCAGCATGGTGGTCAAGATCATACAGTGGTTTAAAAGGACAGGTTTCACTCAGTACAGGTCTCGCCATGGTCGACCAAAGAAGTTAAGGTGCACATGCTCAGCATCATATCCAGATGTTGTCTTTGTGAAATAGACATATGAGTACTGCCAGCATTGCTGCAGGGGTTGAAGGGGTGGGGGGGTCAGCCTTTCATTGCTCAGACCATACGCCGCACGCTGCATCAAATTGTCTGCATGGGTGTCATCCCAGAAGGAAGCCTCTTCTAAAGATGATACACAAGAAAGCCTACAAACAGTTTGCTGAAGACAAGCAGACTAAGGACATGGATTACTGAAACCATGTCCTGTGGTCTGATGAGACCAAGATAAACGTATTTGGTTTAGATGGTGTCAAGCGCATGTGGCATCAACCAGGTGAGGAGTACAAAGACAAGTGTGTCTTGCCTACAGTCAAGCATGATGGTGGGCGTGTCATGGTCTGGGGCTGCATGAGTGCTGCTGACACTGGGGAGCTACAGTTCATTGAGGGAACCATGAATGCCAACATGTACTGTGACATACTGAACCCGTAGGGCAGTATTTCAACATGATAATGACCCCAAACACACCTCCAAGATAACCACTGCCTTTCTAAAGATGGTGAGGGTAAAGGTGAAGCTCTGGTGAACTCCATACCACAGAGAGTTGTTGTTGACTTTTGTTGCTAGAGTATAGACATTAATGGCTGTGTGTTGAGTTATTTTGAGGGGACAGCAAATTTACACTGTTATACAAACTGTACGCTCACTACTTTACATTGTATAGCAAAGTTTCCTTTCTTCGGTGTTGTCACAGAAAATATATAATAAAATATTTACAAAAAATGAAAAATATGAGGGGTGTATATATATAATAAAGATTGTCTAAACACATAGGTTTTCTAAAAAAGTTGTAAATATATGAAATACCTTCTTTAAAGTATCCTTTCTAAACTACTGCCATAGTGGTGGTCTATAAGGATATATATGCCTCCTGCATGTATCCTTACCTGTCAAATGTCTCCCCTCTATCTGTTATGAGACTCGAACAACTGCAGATTTTGTGGGTGGGTCTGTTGTCCGGAGCTTGGCGGGTGGAGTAACAAATTCAGTAGACTCCCCTCCCACCTCTACACTCCCCTTGCAAATATGCATTTTCTCCTGTGTATTTCTTAAGGCCCATAGACATGATCAGACTTTTTGACAACAAACATGCAAATTAGCTGTTTTAAGGAAGAATCTGACCATGTTTAAACTCGATTGGACAAATTTTTTCGGTTTTCATCAGACAAATGTTGGCTGTATGAACAGACAAACTTTTCGACAACATAATTCCAATGGAGCAAAGTCCGATCGTGTCTACAGAAAACCATCGGTCTTTACAAACACAAATGCTTAAAACCAATGCAAAAGATCAGACAACAATACAGAAGTTGACCAAAGGTGGCGGTAAAGAGCAGAAAAACCACGTGATTTGGTGAAAGCTGGCTGAAAAAGTCAGATCGTGTGTATGCTTAACAAGTTCAGGGCCAATGCCCTTTGTACAAAAGTCCACGGGAAAGTTTGTATAAAGTCTGATCGTATGAGGCTTTACACTGAACTTCTGCTATGATCACTAACATCCAGTCAAAACCCAGAAAAGTCACCACATGACTTCAGCATGCCCAATCATGCTGAGGTGTGGAGCAGCCAATCCTGGGAGAGCTAGAGAAGAAAGAAGGAGGAGATCTGAAGTACACAGAATGCCTCTCTTAGGCCGCGTACACACGGGCGGATTGTCTGGCCAACTAAGTTCGTCAGACAATCCGACAGACAGTCCGTCCAAATTTTGAATGAACGGACTTGACCACACACGATGAACAGACAGTCCGCTGAAAGCGTGCGCGATGACGTGTACAGCACGTACGACGGGACTAGAAAAACGACGTCCTATACACTGCAATGCAACCTTCGGCCGTGTAAATCCTTTCTGAGCATGCGCCATACTTAGTCCGTCCAACTTGCCTACACACGAGCGGACTGTCCGCTGAAACCAAGTTTGGACGGACAAAACCAAGTTTGAACGGACAAAATTACGGAAATTCCGTAAGACTTTGTTCGTCAGACAGTCCGCTGAAAAAGTCAGCTGAAGCCCACACACGAGCGGATTGTCCGCTGAAACACGGTTCAGCGGACTAAGTTGGACATACAATCCGCCCGTGTGTACGCGGCCTCAGGCTCGTTTGGTTTGCGCAAAATTATAGCGTTTACAAAATAGAGGATAGTTTTATGGCATTTTTATTAATATTTTTTTTTTACTAGTAATGCCGGCGATCAGAAATTTTTATTGTGACTGCGACATTATGGCGGACACATCGGACATTTTTGATACATTTTTGGGACCATTGTCATTTATACAGCAATCAGTGCTATACAAAAGCACTGATTCCTGTGTAAATTACACTGGCAGTGAAGGGGTTAACCAGGGGTGGCAGTGTAGGGGTTAAGTGTATCCTAGGTGCTTGTTAATAACTGTGGGGGGCATGGCTGTGTGTTAGTGAACACTGATCTCTGCTCCAATCACAGGGAGCAGAGATCAGTGTCACTTGTTGCTAGGCAGAACGGGGAGATGCTGTTTACTTCCACATCTCCCCGTTCAGCCTACCCATGAGGCGATCGCGGGTATCCTTGCGAAGATCAAGTCCGCGGGACCCGCAACCAGATTCACAGGGGTCCCGACTGGTGGCGCACAAGCAATGACAGGGCGGCAATTTCAAATGGACATACCTGTACGCCAATTTGCCTGCCCATGCCATTCTGCTGACATACATCGTCGTGCGCCAGTCTGGAAGTGGTTAAGCTTTGACAATAAAATCTGGAAGCTGATTGGCTTATTTGCAGAATTGGACCAGATTTTGCACTCTCCAGCTTTAGTAAATAAACCCCAATGGGTCCCGAAGATAAAGACTTCAGGGTTGATTCACTAAAGACACATGAACTGACCCCTTTTGCAAGTGAAGTTGTATTTGCAAGGGAATTTTTCCCAGACCTTAGAGAATGTGGTGAAATTTCACTTTGCAAAGAATATCCATACATGTGCAAGGTGAAAAACAACCTTTTTGGTGGCACATGATTAAATGATTGAAGTCAGCAGAGCTTTGACCCATTTAGAAAGTCCAACTGTAGTTGCAAAGTGAACAGTCTATTTGCGGTTAGTAAATCAACCCTTTTGTCTTAGAAAATTCAGTAAATGGACAGAAACCTGGCCTACAAAACATTCAGAGAGTAGTGATTAATGATTCATACTCGGAGTGCTCTAAGGTTGTTAGCAATTTATTGCAAGGTTCAGTGTGTTGAGGCTGTTACTTTTTAACTTGTATAAAAATGATATAGGGTTTGGGATTAACGGTACCTATTTTGGGTTTGCAGACAAAGCAAAGCTTTGTGGTTGGATGTAAAATAATCTTGTTAGAGCAGTTTGTATTAGCAGGGAAGAGGGGAGATTCTTATAATATTGGCCCACTTTACCTTGTTAACCCTTTATATGTTAGAGCATCTAAGAATACGAGGAGTTTTCTGCAAAATGTTCCTTTTTTCAGTTGTCAAATTTGCGTATAATAAATAAATTCCTGTGTTAACCAATAACTGATGTGTTTTTCTCCTATTTAGCCTCAACGTGGAATTCCAGCATAATCCTATCTATTCTTAAAAATGTCCGATCTCCCCTCTTTAACCTCCCTGGCGGTACCATTATTTCGGATTTTAGGTGCTAAAAGCGGTACCATTATTTTGCATGAAAATTTGTCGTTTTATATTGTAGTCCTGCAATTCTTAGGAATAACTCTCTTAAATCTGTCCAAACCAGAGTCTAGCAGACATCTCGGGTATGATAAAGTTTGAAAAATTAAATCATAAATTATAATATAATAAATAATTATAAATAATTGTACCAAATAATAATATAACAATAATAAAAATTATTCAATAATGTAATCTAATCAAAAACACTGAAATTTGCCGAGTTGCAGAATTGTCACTGTCATTACTTTTCAGTATTTGATGACGGATCTCCCCATAAATCGCTATCGCTCAATTCTGCGAGTCATTCTAATTTATTATCGCTGTTTTCTAGCTGGTCTAAAATCATTTTTGATGTACAGTGACAGTTTTGGTTGCTATGGACAATCTCCAGTTTCCAGGCATAAAGAACAGTTTTTACAATATAAAACTGCATGCAGGACACTGGGCAGACCACTAGGGACAAAGGGGATGTGAAATATTTACATACAGCAATGTAATCTGTAAGATTACATTATACTGTATGTATACTGTTTATTTCACTTTTTGAATTTGGCGCCGATCTCCGTGCCCGTGCGTCGCAACGCTCGCAGGGCACGGAGATCGCCGATGTGATAGATCGAGCGAGACACGGCTCGCTCGTACAGCGGGGAGACATCGCTGGATTCGAAGGAGAAGGTAAGGAAACCTCCTCCTGGATCCAGCGACGCTGTCCCGAGTCTGACTCGGGGATACCGCTTTTGGTATAAAAAATCCACCCCGAGTCAGACTCGGGAATACCGTCAGGGGGGTTAACCCATTCTAGTCTGGTCACATGATCCAGCTACCCTGTGTCAGCCAGCAGCCACTGCAGGGGAGAGGAGGGAGCGCCAACAATGACTGGGACATGGGAGCCTATGGGTGACATCACCACTCCCGGGCATTACTGGTCCTTGTGAACTGCACTCTCCTTTGAAGCCACCATGGGGTCACGTGACCGGATTGGAACAGGCTGAGACTAGGTAAGTACATATAGTACGTCTTTTTTACACACATTAGTCAGCATAGGTGTTAGGATGGGCAAGGCAACTTTTTTTAAGACAAGTTAACTTAAATTCCACTGCTAGTTTTACAAAGAGTCAGAAATTCTAAATCTAATTCTAAAACTAGATACAGGCATACCCCACTTTTAAAGAGGAAGTAAACCCTGATGGGTTTACTTCCTCTTTGATTCAATGCAAAGCATAATGGATGGACTACTATGCATCACATAGTAGTCCATTATGTGTCACTTACCTGACACAGGAGCCAGTGAAGTCACTGCTGTGCCCTTGTGTACAGAGCCTCCATCTTCTTGGTGGGTCTTGCTGCTCCGGAGCTGTCATTCGACGGAGCCGCGATGACCGCATATTGCCGCTGACAGCGGCGCGCTCAGTGCGCCGCTGTCTACAGCGCATGCGCCCTAGACAGCGGTGCCTGTGTTTTGGCAAATATATCCTAAACCGTGTAGGTTTAGGAGATATTTCTTGGACCTACAGGTAAGCCTTAATCTAGGCTTACCTGTAGGTCAAAGTGGTTTGTAAGGGTTTACAACCACTTTAAGTACACAATGGGGTTTATTTACTAAAGCTGAAAAATGCAAAATCAGGCTCACTTCTGCATAGAAACCAATGAGCTTCCAGGTTTTATTACAAACGCTTAATTGAACAAGCTGGGGTTAGAAGCTCATTGGATTCTATGCACAAGTGAGTCTGATTTTGCACTTTTCAGCTTTAGTAAATAAACCTTATTGTGTATGTAAAAGTGGGGTATGCCTGTACATAGTTGTCACTGAGAAAATTATAATCTTGAATAATTTTTTATAGATATCATATTGCAAAACTAAAGTGGAAACCCCCTTAAAAATTTACTTTTCATTATAATGTATACATCATAAGCTCTCAACAAAACTGAAAATGAGTTCTGCCACCCTGTAAAATAAAAATCAATCTGCCTATTTTGTGTTGTGGTGTTTTTTTTTTTATGGACACAAAGCTTGACCAAAATGTAATCTTTTTATTTTGGGTCTCTGAAACATCTAAGTCATGTTGTTTACGGAGTTATAAAGGTAATAAAATCACAATATTAGAAAAGGACATTACAGTTTAGTGTTATAAGCCCTGCTAGAACCCGAAATAATGGTTTGTGCAATGGTTTGGATTTTAGACTTATGAGAACACTAGATGGCAACATTACGTTACACTGCATTACCATCTGAATACCAAAAAAGATTTTTGTCTGCATCTCTGACTTTATACCGCAAATATGACAAATGTGCTCAGGGCTTCTACACCTTTAGTGCGTCTGTGTGTGTTTGTGGGCGTTTGCATATCTCATCTGTATTTTATGTTCATAAACTAAAAAGTTTTCAAAGAAGATATCAAAGCCATTTGTTATATTTTATTCAATAGAGTAGGTAATGTGCATGACATAATGCTGCCTGTAGACACTGTTGCTATAATTTGCTTTAACAAATGGACATTGTGACAGAATTTGCTGATGTATGACCTTGGTTATTTCTTTAAGTGCCTACGGGGCTGAAAAATAGAAAAATATTTAGTAATGTATTCAATGAAGGCCATACAGATGTGTAGATCCATTCTCTGCTATAGAGCATGAGCTATTAAGTGAAATTGCATGCATGCTTATTTGTATTCTGGTGTAAAAGATAATGTATATGTGGTTTGCTGAACGTAGTTTTGTTTCTTTTATATATTATTATTATTACACTATTTTAATAGTAAACATAAGACAACATATGATATTTGTTTTAAATAAAATTAAAACTTCCTTAACTACTTCAGCCCTGGAGGATTTTACCTCCTTCCTGACCAGAGCACTTTTTGCGATTCGGCACTGCTTTCGTTTAACTGACAATTGCGTGGTCGTGTGACGTTGTACCCAAACCAAATTGACGTCCTTTTTTTCCCACAAATATAGCTTTCTTTTGGTGGTATTTGATCACTTCTATGGTTTTTATTTTTGCGCTATAAACAAAAAAATAGCGACAATTTTGGGAAAAAAAAATAATATTTTTTACTTTATGCTATAATAAAAATCCTTCAAAAATATATAAAAAAAATATTTTTTTCCTCAGTTTAGGCCGATACGTATTCTTCTACATATTTTTGGTAAAAAAAGATCACAGATCTCAAAGACAGAGAGCTGTGGTCTCTGTCCTGTCACTAGGCAGAACTGGGAAATGCTTTGTTTATAAAAGCATTACCCCGTTCTTACTCTCCGTGACATGATCGCGGGCACCCGGCAGACATCAAATTCACAGGACCCGCGGTCACAGTCACAGAGACCATGGCAAGAGCACCCCCACGTCCCCGCTTCTTAAAGGGGACGTACCTCTATCCGGGCACCTGAATAAGAGCGGCGGGGGGTGTTTTTGAAGCACCTGATTAGAGCCATATGCTCTAATAGGCTTCAAAATAGGTGAACCTGCGAGCACCATGCTTGGCATTTGCAGTCCACCCAGGTGTGTTAGAAAAGCGAATGAATATTCGCTTTCCTAACACTGAACCATCTCTCCACCAATCAGGTGTTCGGGTCTGTTACCCACCACCTGATTGGCTGAAACGACAGGGGCTGTGATTGGATGCCTATTAGGAGGAGAGGACGGGAGGAGATGCATGGAGGACACCACTCGTGGCCATCACCTGCTGCCCCACCGAGACAGGGTAAGTGCCAGGCAGATGGCAAGCGGGCAGGGGGTCACAGTGGCAGCACTCGATGGCACAGTGGTGGCCTTTGATGGGCACAGTGGCAACATTTGATGGCACAATGGCAGTGTTTGATGGGCACAGTCGCAACATTCGATGGGCACAGTGGCAGCATTTGGCACAGTGGCAGCATTTGATGGCACAACGGCAGCATTTTATGGCACAGTGGCTGTGTTGATGGTCACAGTGGCAGCATTTGATGGCACAGTGGCAGCAATCGATGGGCACAGTGGCAGCATTTGATGGTCACAGTGGCAGCATTTGATGGGCACAGTAGCAGCATTTGATGGGCTCAGTGGCAGCATTTGATGGGCACAGTGGCAGTGTTTGGGCACAGTGGCTTCATTTTATGGGCACAGTGGCAGTGTTTGATGGAAACAGTAGCAAAATTTGATGGCATAGTGGCTGCAATAGATTTTTTTCAGTTTGTTTAATGGCACAGTGGCAGCATTTAATGGCACAGTGTCGGCATTCAAAGGGCACATTGGCAGCATTTGACACAGTGGCAGCATTTGACACAGTGGCAGCATTTGATGGCACAGTGGCAGTGTTTTATGGGCACAGTGGTGGCATTCAATGGGCACAGTGGCAGCATTTGGCACAGTGGTGGCATTTGATGACACAGGGGCTGCATTTGATTTGCACAGTGGCAGTATTTGATGGGCACAGTGGCAGAATTTGATGACACAGTGGCAGCATTTGATGGGCACAGTGGCTGTGTTTGGGAACAGTGACTGCATTTGATGGGCACAGTGGCAGCGTTTGACAGGCACAGTGGCAGCATTTGATGACACAGTGGCAGCATTTGATGGGTACAGTGGCTGCATTTGATGGCACCGTGGCAGTATTTGATGGACACAGTGGCAGCATTTGATGGCACAGTGTTTGCGTTTGGTGGGCACAGTGGTGGTATTTGATGGTCACAGTGGCTGCAATTGATGGGCACAGTGACTGCATTTGATGGGCATAGTGGCTGCAATTGATGGGCACAGTGGCTGCATTTGATGGCACAGTGGTTACGTTTGATGGGCACAGTGAGGCTGCAATTGATGGGGTTTTTTCTGAATTTTTTATTTTGTGCCTCCCAAAAAATTTGAGCAGTAGCTGTCACTGTATAGGACTGTGTGGACTTGCTATCCACAACTTTAATTAGTGAGTAATTTCAATGAAGTACTGTATAATGCAACAATTTACATGCCTATATTTTTCTACAGTGGACAACACCAGAGGGCATTTCAAATACATATTTCTGGTTTT
Organism: Lithobates pipiens; assembly: GCF_037356315.1. Taxonomy (NCBI): domain Eukaryota; kingdom Metazoa; phylum Chordata; class Amphibia; order Anura; family Ranidae; genus Lithobates; species Lithobates pipiens. Next base: position 186,360,017 of record NW_027507785.1, on the reverse strand, counting down.
ACAAAACAACACCCCCTTATCAATGCATTATCTTGACTAATGCAAAATATTTCTCTTCTATGACAGACATATTGACCAAGTGTAGGTAGTTAGGTAAACCGGGAATAGTATGTCTTCTGGTGAGAACTGGCAATACAGTGGAAATGCCTGTTTTACAGGAATAGATATGAATGTTTTTACTGTAGATAGTCTACAAAGTCATTCACTATATCTATTATACATATTCATTTGCCCTTCTGTTGAGTTCTGCCTTACTAGCTTCAGAATGTATCTCAAGTATACTTCATTTCCTCATTTCCACAACTTCCTTCCTTTCTAAAATAGGTGGTTTCTAGAGCTACAGAGGAAAGATGAATGTCTATTGATACTTTATCTCCAACAGCAGAGACACTCATAGAACTGTTAACATAGCAGTTAGTGAGAGCTGCACCAGAGTTTACACTCTCCAGTTTTAGTAAATTAACTCCATAGGGTATTTTTATTCATCGCTTGCAATCAATAGATGATGGGCGGGAGGTGGCCAGCAGGAACACCCAAGTAGTGAATTTTGGGCAGTCAGGAACTGGCCACAATTTGTAAAGTGTGTATGTAGCCTCGGTTGCTAGTTGTTTGTGTAGTTAGTTGTAGTGTTCCTGTCACATGAATCTTTAGGACAATAGTTGCCTGCCATAGTATTGTAGCAAATTCAGATTTTTTCATTTAAAACCTACGTCTTTTTTTTTTTTTAATTAGCACAATACACAGTACTTACAGTCAGTGTGAAGTGTTTCTTGCGCTGTTGGCTCCTGATTCAGTTGAGGTCCTTCTCCTCCAATCTTCCCTCCTACGCCCGATGCAATAATCTTTGGGTGTGGACAGGGATCTGTCATATGCATTTATCAAGTGTGCCAACTAAGTTTGTCCGTTCAGATCCCCTCCTCCAGTCATAGAATATGTATTATAGCTTATATGAATGAAAAATGATCTATGAATGAAGGACAGGCATATAAAAGGACGGTAAGCCGCCACTATTCATAGATCCCATTTAATTCATAGAAGCTACAGTAGAGCTTCTATGAATTGAAGAGAGGGGGCTGAAAGGACACATATTCGTAGTTGAAATTCTTGATGAGTGTGTAGGACAGGTTGGTCATCTCTGGTAACCCCTGCCGCATTGGAAGTTTACAGCAGCAGGGGCTGGGGGCAACTGAGGAAGAAGACTTTAACTAAATTTAGATTTAACCTCCCTAGCGGTAATCCCAAGTCTGGCTCGGGTTGGGATTTCAGTACCATAAGCGGTAACCCCGAGCCAGACTCCGATTTGCATTTCTGGATATAGGGAGAGGTTACTTACCTTGTCCCCTGGATCCAGCGATGTCCTCCACGCTGTGTGATCAAGCTGTCCTCCGCTCGATTCACACAGTGCTCGAGTGCCGCCCATCTCCGTTCCCTGCGACATTACGGCGCACGGGAGCGGAGATCGGCACCAAATTCAAAAAAGTAAAAACACACAAAACACACAAACACACACAGTACTGTAATCTTACAGATTACAGTACTGTATAAAAAAAAAAAATACACACCCCCTTTGTCCCTAGTAGTCTGTGCAGTGCCCTGCATGCACTTTTATATTATAAATACAGTTTTTTCTGCCTGGAATTTGGAGATTGCCCATAGCAACCAAAAAGTGTCCCTTTATGTCAAAAGTGATTTTAGACCAACTAGAAAACAGCGATAATAAATTATAATCACTTGCAGAATTGAGCGATAGCGATTTGTGGGGAAATTCATCATCAAACACTAAATCTAATGACAGCGACAATTCTGCAAATGAACAAATTTCAGTGTTTTTGGATTTGATTACATTATTGAATAATTTTTATTATTATTTATTATATTATAAACTTTATCATACCCGGGATGTCTGCTAGACTCTGGTTTGAACAGATTTAAGAGAGTTATTCCTAAGAATTACAGGACTACAATATAAAACGCCAAATTTCCATGTAAAATAATTGTACCGCTTTCAGCACCTAAAACCAGAACTAATCATACCACCAGGGAGGTTAAAGGCTAGCTACCTGAGCCCATGCTTATTCAATGTGTGGCATTAAACAGTGCTGACAGCCATAATATATTTTTACTTTATGCAATTTAATTCATGCAAATCTAATGTAATGCAAAATGAAGCTAGATATAGTACATCTGCACATTTTTCTTACCAATAGCATACAGCACTGATGCAGTGCCTAGCATAATTATTATCACATTATCAAATTAATGGTACAAATGATTTAAACTGAAGGCAGTTATTACTTGGATCAATTCACCCATTGTTTTTTACAAGTCTCTTTATGTTCCTGCACAAGTTTCCAGAAAGAAATAAGTTCAGTTGGACCTATTTCATGAGAAGTAATAATCCTGTTATAGAAACATGGATTAAACTGAACTCTATAATTATTAAACAGAAAGCTATCAACAGGTCGAGTTATTTTTATGCCTTCTTTGTCAAGACAGATTCCTACAAAAACATCTTCAAGGTAAACATATTTCACATTAAAAGAGGCCCTCAAAATCCTTGGTGCAACATCCCCGGAAAACACATAGCCTGTTCCTGAGCAAAAGGTTGGGTAGACATCATAGGGGTAGAGGGAATGTGGCATGTGCCATTTACTATCCGTATTTCTGTGTGGCTGGTGATTCTCTAGCAAATAACCAGTAAAATAGTTTTGCTTGATAGGCTCATTTGGTCCTAAGAAGTCCAGCAAACGCTCAGTGTTGACAAACATATCGCAATCAGTCTTCATGACATATTTTGCTCCTGGGCAATAGACAGAGACCCAGTCAATGCCCATCATGGTTTTAATAGTCAAGTTTTTATATGTATCCTGGAAGTTTTTCTGGATGATATCATGGTATTTCTCACTTTCCTGCACAATTACATCTTGGTCCACCGTTCTATCAATGCCTAGCATGAATAGACGGACAATAGGAATGCCGACTCTCAAGGACTCATTTCCCCATGATTGTCTTATGGCTTGTCGCTTTTCAATGTCTACTGCACTTGATGCAATTATCAGGACTAAGAAAGGACTGACAGTCTTACATTTGTTTGGTTCATTAAGAACATACGGATAGAAATTGATGCTTAAATATCCTTCAGCAGGTGGTGACATGGTACTAGGAATGCTGAGAAGCATCTTTCTATTCCATTCAAAGGAAGTTTGAGTAATTTCAGCCATTTGATCATTGCCAGAAAAAAATTCTTTCTTTCTCACTCTTTCTGTGGGATATTTTGAATGTAGTTGGTGGTAAACAAGATATACAATAAGAGCACTGCAAGAAACAATGAAGTATATTAAAAGCAAAATAAATGTCTTAATGGAACAAAATGAAATTTTCCTATGTAATGCCATCATGGATCTCCAGGTTATTCAACATGAAATTGCGAAGGCAGGTCTGTCATTTTTATTCCACTGGTGCAGCTTTGTTTTGTGACAGTTATTTGCTCATGACCTACAATAAACAAATATAAAAAGTATTTAGTATAACTGCAATAGTAGATATCATGATGATGAGAATGGCAATGATTAATAATAAAAATGCTAAATTTAAGTATTACACAAAATTTGAAAAGATTCATTTGAAGATCAAAACCATAACTGAGGCCCCTGATAATGTCCTATTGGATGAAACACATAGGGAGGAGTCTATGTGATCTGATGTCAAACCACTGCATTGAGTCTCAAGCAGCAGCTTCCTATGTGAGTCCACCTAGCGCTTTTTGACTGTGTGTGCTGATATTTTATCTATTGTACTGACAAAAAAATACTACACTATGGTGGCACCTTGTCTGCTTTGTTTGAGAGCTCCATTGATACAACTTATGCTGGCTTTCAATCCTGATGTGAAGAGAGACTATAGATGTTTTTCCCAGGTTACACAATTGTGGCTTGGACTATGAGGAGGAAGCAATCTACTCAGAGAAATCAATCTGTGTCTGCTGCACATTATTATTACATGCTGCGCATGTTTCTGGTGAGTGAGAACTAGGTGGTGGGAAGTGGCCACTCATTGAAAGATGGCCACTTGTAATATCCACAAGGCTATATCAGGGTGACAATGAAAGAGGAGACAGGGACAGGGTGTTGTCACCAATTAACAGAAAGTGCGTAAACATGGAGCTTAATAAAAACAACTTTTAAATGATAAACGAATATATATAAAGTATATATGAGATTATAGTGATTTAGTTTTAATTATTCTACTTTAACCATTTCAAACAGTCCTCTCTGATATAAAGTGAACTTCCAGGCTAACTAATTACACATTTTCCTTTCTCCCTCTTGCTGCTTATCCTGTATAGCCTGTGTAAAAAAAAAAAAAAAGGTTTGTATACTTACTTAATGTTAGTCTGATCCAGTCTGGTTATGTGATCTACAGCTCAGGCTCCCTTGTGTCAGTGATCGGCGGCTGCAGGGGAGAAGATGGAGCATTGTCAATGCTTTGAACATGGGAGCCTATGAGTGACGTCACAGCTCCCAGAATTCCCAGCTGTTGTTGAGCATTTCCTCCTCTCCCCAGCAGCCACTACTCACTGACACATGGGATCATGTGACCGGACCAGAGCAGACTAAAACTAGGTAAGTATACAGATCTTTTTTTACATAGGTTAGGCAAGATACTGTAGGTAGCAGGAAGGAAGAGGGGACATTTTAAGCATAGTTAGTGTTAGACTGGAATTTCACTTTAAATTATCAGAAATTCAGATAGATAGAATGCAAATATAGAGCATTGACTTTTATACCAGATAATAGGCTGTGTGGAAACTGTCATACCAGAAACATTTCAGTATAAGCCACCTGAATTGCAGTACCGTTTAGTTCATAACAAACACTTTTTTAACTTAAGACAAAACTTTTTTTTGGGGATGTAATAATTCTTTTTTCATCTGCATTTTTCCCTTCACTTCCTGTCACTTAGCCACAACAGGAAGTGAGAGTAATACCTCCAAATTGAGGGAATTACCAGAACTAGTTTTACCTATCTAAGACTCGGAGTATCCTATGTTAAATAGGATTCCCCTGAGGAATAATTGTATCAGTAAAAAATGCTCATATAACACAGCCCCAATACAATATTAGAAAAATTATAATCCTTCAGTAAAATCTGCCTCTTAATTTTTGTTCATGTATACATGCATTTTTCTACTCTATAGAGTGTATTTATGAAAAAATTTGCATAGCAATTCACCTAGTAAAAGTACAGTGTGAAAATGGGGAAAATGTTATATTAGTTGGATATTTCCTGTGCTGGCTGAGTGTCTTTCATTGATTTAGAACAAATGACTGGACTTGTCCACTAGATGGCATTTATCATTATAGGAATTTCCATATTATTGGTAAAAAAAATATGATAAATACCATTTACCAAAATTTTAAAGAATCAACTATATGCTGTAGTGTGTGTGTCCCATTACAGTTTTATGAACAGTTACAAAATTAAGTAAATGCAGTAAACTGCAAAATTAAATTATTAAAAGGTTCCCAAAACCTGTAATAAGCAGATGAATAGATAAGATATCTGAATGAATGGATAAGGGAGTAAATAGGCACTGGTTATTATAAATACTCAAATATGTGATGTCTTAAGCACCATCAAGTAGGTTACTGCAATGCCTAAGCCAAACGAAAGTTTCTTGAACGTTTTCTTTGTTTCAAAATATGTTATGCCACAACTGCCCAATTTTACAACACATCTTTCTTTTTTTTTACTTTCATAGACATTGTTTCTGTTGAGCTACTGCTTAAGAAGTGTGTGCTTTGACCACTGCCTAATGGTTTGCGGTTACTTCCTCTGTTTCTAACAGATTTCTCTAAACACTGAAATACACACATATAGCAACAAAGACATATGCACATTAGTTAAATGTTTAAACAGTCTGCTAAATCATCTGAAGCCTCCCACTGGGGCCAGCTGTATAGCTTAGACCATGCTGCTCTTTTCTTTTATTTCCTAACAAGACCAACTGTGTGGCTGCCCTTTAGATGTCTTACAGAAATTTCATTATTCATTAGCTAATAACTGCAACTGTTTAATAGGTGCCGTTATATGTTTACCTTTTCAAACCCAATGGAAGATTCTCCATATATATATATATCTATAGGAAACTGTTTTGAAGATGGGCATTTATGGAAGATAAACCATAGGAACATCACTGCAACTGTCAATGCAAACTACAGTTATGGGAAACTATAATTAATACCTATGTATACAATAAGATGTATGTACAATCTACTAGACTGCGAATAATGTATACATCTCTTTAATTATATTAAAGAAGTTCTCCTTAGGGGGGTTTTCCTGCATGATTGGCTCTGACAGGAAAATCTTCAAAACTCCCTAGTAGTGTTGTAGCTTGCCATGTCTTTTCAACTAGATTCATTGCGTTTCTTCAAGGGGGTTTATGTGTTTTTCTCCTTATGGTTGTCCCCTTTTCAGGAACTACTCTCACTAGTTATCAACAAGCCTCCTCTATGTCTCCAGCCTGATCAATTATCATTTATCTTGTTCTTCTCTTTCTGGTTTATTTTGACTACTGATTTAAGCTCTTTACAGACCTCTGTGGGCCTATGTCACTTTTGTTTTACACTTCTTTTACGCTTTGTAAACTTTCTTAATAAACTTTTGAAAGCAAACTATGTAACATGAAGACCTTAATGAAAGATTTCTGAAACTTTATGTAAAGTCTTAAATTATTGTAATTTCTCTCAGCTGAAGACAAGCAAATCCTGGAATACAGTTCAAGTAACACTGTACTTCTCAATGCAGTTCTCAAACAAGATAAATTTGCATTTCTGCCACTAGGGGGCACTGCAAGGGAAAGGTTCCAGTTTAGTTTGCTTACAGTTCAGTGATTGTTGGGATACAGTAGATGATAGTTTCTGTCCACTCAGGCCTTAATTGACAGGTAAGAGGGTAAATTTGTTTGACAGATTAATTTATCGTTATAATCTTTAAATGATTTGCAAATATTGTGAGAAGAAATATTATTTTCTAAATGCTACAAGGATGACCAAACACATTTGCATGGCAGAGGTGCACTAATGGCATTAAAAATACTTTATATGCCGCGTATACATGACCGGACTTTCCAGCAGACTAGGTCCGATGGAATCAGTCCGTCGGACAATCCGATCGTGCGTGGGCTAATCCGATAATTTTTCATTGAAAAAATCCAATGAACCTAGAAATAGAACATGATTCAAATCTTTCCGATGGACTTAATTCCTATTGGGAAAACCGTTCGTCTGTATGCTGGTCCGACGGACCAAATACGACGCAAGGGAAGCTATTGGCTACTGGCTAAAAAAATTTCCTTTTTTAGTCCCGTCTTATGTCATCAAGTTCAAAACGAACAGACTTTCAAACGGACTTAGACCTTCTTGTGTTTGGGCAAGTCCGCTCATTTGGAAAGTCTGTTGGAACTCTGCCGAAAGTCCATCGGGAAGACCGTTGGACCTAGTCTGCCAGAAAGTCCGGTCGTATGTACGCGGCGTTAGAAATCATGAGGACCATAATGGAAGTGTGCGTAGCTTTTGCTCTTGAGTTCTCATTCCAGAAACACTCACTCTGCTGCTTCTGGATCATCACAAAGTGTTTCTTCCAGCAGCATCTTCAAGTAAGGAAGTGTTGCAAACCACGGCCTCACAAAATCCCTTTGTTTATAGATAAAAGGATACTTAAAGATCAGGAGAAAATTGATCAAGCACTTAATATAGCAATATATGCTTCTGGATCAGCATTTCCAATAACTGAACATGCATATTGGCAGGAATTTTGTATAATATTATTAGGGAAAGGGGAATGAGGGGGGGGGGGGGGAGTGTTGTACCCGTTCTCATGTATAGATTTAATGTATATATGTTCTTAACATATACAATGATGTTATTCAATTTGTAATAAAAGATAACATTTTGAATAAGCTGTACCTTTATTTAAAGCATAATTCTGTTACATAGACTGCATTTCACATTCCCAGTGTTATAAAACTCTCAATTTGTAAAACTACTGCACATTGAATTTGTTTTTATTTTATTCCAAAAAAAAGTGAAAAGGCATTTTTTTCTCATGGTTTCAAAATTTCGTCAACATTTTTCATCTCTAGTCCTGTAAAGCAAGTCCCTTACTTGTGAACGGGTTTGATTCCTGAGCTTGTTCGTAAGTCCAACGTGTTTGTAAGTCCAACAACAATAAGTGCCTGCAGACAAAGGCTGTGAGTACTGATCAGTGTGTTCTGACAGGGGGGGGGGGGCTGCACCAACATTGCTTGTGTTGGTACAAAGGTCTGTGCGCTTTTTCGCATTCATCCCATAGGGTTAAATGAAAAAAAAAAAAACTATGCAAATACAACTCAAAGGTTCATATGTGGAGGACAGTTGCTTACCAATTCATGACCTCAGCTCCATCCACATTTCTGACTCCTATGATTTTGTACTTCACTGCTTGCTCACTGCTCACCTGGGCTTTCTCTATGACTATACTTCTGTCTCTGATTTGGACCCATGCTATTACAGAGTGGGGATTATTTACTAAAATTGGAGAGTGCAATAGCTGGTGCAATTTTGTACATAAACCAATCACCTTCCAGGTTTTTTTGTCAAAGCTGAATTAAACGAGCTAATAAATTATAAACTGATTGGCTACCATGTACAGCTGAACCAGATTTTACACTCTCCAGTTTTAGTAAATCAATCCCAATGCTTGCACTGACTGCATTCGGCATCAGCTCCAGTTATTCCTGTGAGTTCCTATCGCAAGCTCACTGGGAGTGGTAGTGGATTCTGCATTCTGAATCTACAGTGAAACCAGAGTTCCCCTTTAAAGTGGTTGTAAACCCTTACAAACCACTTTGACCTGAAAGACAGGCACTGCTGTCAACTGCGATATGCCACAAGTGGCGGGTCCTGTGCGCATGCGCGGGAGTGACGTAATCGCGGCTTCGGCGAATGACAGCGGCGGAGCAGCAAGACCCACCGAGAAGATGGATGCTCCGGACTACAGGGGGCAGCGGTGACCTCGCTGGCTCCTGTGTCAGGTAAGTGACACATAATGGACTACTGTGCGATGCATAGTAGTCCATTATGCTTTACCTTTACAGGGAATCAAAGAGGAAGTAACCCCATCTTTAACTGCAGCTGGTTCTTCTTGCAGTGCTGCTGTTTCTGACCAGATGTTCTCCTGGATGTTCTGAGTCTGCATCTCTGGCCCTAGGTTCTGCTATGAGCATCTACTAGTATTACTCCTGTTCCTTGGCACTTACTTTCAGTGGTGCTTGGGGTGGAGATACAAGAAAGGTGCCAACCTCATCATTTCAGTCTCCTATCAGATACGTGATTCCTTTTTTTTAATGTTTCCTTACTGACCAATAGGTTTAGGAATCAGGCAGGTGCAAGCAACCTTGGAATCAGAAAGTCAGAAAGTGCCATAGCTCTTCCTATATCTCATGCTATCACTTGTTCTAAAAATAAAAGGACTATTCCTCATTTCAGGACATGAAAACATTCTTTAATGCCCTGACAGCCAATGGACATCTAGAGCCATCTAGAGGGTGTATGTTGCAAATTATAACCTAATATTATAGTATTATTTTACCAAAATACAGCAGCTGTTTCATGCTATTTGGCCATCATCAAAGCAATGTATGAAAACCATGGCTTCAGTGGAGCAAGGCCTGGGACTCAGTGAGACATGTATCGTTATACTTCCTTGTTACTATATAGAACAAAATGATATTTGTAGAAAGTAATGTATACAAATCCACCTTCTGGGCAGGATACTAGAAAATCTGTTGCTATTTGCAAATGTTATTACTATGGGCTTTTATAGGATTTTTTAATGGAACATCATAGTTACAAAGTTACATAGTCAGGTTTAAATTCATTTCAGCAAATATTTCCTCATAGATGAGCTTCTCCATGCCTCTTGCCTCTTATCAGTCTGGTTGCACCTCTGTTCACTTTCTGCAGACTTCTAATATCCATCAGAGAAAAGAAAAAACACTGTATTCATATTATTTGCCCCCTCACTGAAGTGGATCTTCTGTCCGGGAGGCCACATACTTTATATGCATACCTGTGTTTTTGCTGGGAGCACGTTGAACAGCATGCTCCCAGCACAGGGTTGGGGCTCTCACTGAGAACCCCGGAGCCTGTATTAACCACTTCAGCTCCAGAAGATTTACCCCCCTTCATGACCAGGCCATTTTTTCGCCAAATGGCACTGTATTACTTTAACTGACAGTTGAAGTTGTGCAGCACTGTACCCAAATAAAAATCATGTAACTTCTTCCCACAAATAGAGCTTTCTTTTGATTCCATTTTATCACCTTTGCATTTTTTTTTTTTTTTTTTTTGCAGTATAAACAAAAAAAAAGAATGACAATTTTGTAAAAAAATATATATATATTTTTTTTTATTTTCTGCTATAAAACATGTCCAATAAAACAAATGTAAAAAATCTAGAGGGTGAAAAACTGCACTAATCAAAACAGAACTAATTAAGAGGAACAAGTCATACAGCAGCAATTAATGTGGGATAAACACAAATAGAATAGGATAGAGAAAATTGTGCTATTATAGTCCAAAAAATGTGTTATGATATATTAAATGGTATTCCAAATGTTTGAACAGCTGGAGATGAATTCAACTTTCACCTAATAACTAAACCACAAGGGAGGGCACCGTCAACTTATGAAAAACATGCTCACCAGATAGTAAGCCAAATGCGCAGGGGGCTTTAACCCAGCCCGGGCTAGTGGTTTTGCAGGAAGACACTCTACTGTGGTACTGCGATGTATAGTTGTAAGCCACTTAGTATAGATTGTCGTTGATTAAACAAATCATAATTTCAGAACACCCAAAAAAGGAAAAGATTTGCCTCATAGCGTAATATTGCCAAACTTATTGAATAAAAGAACAATATATGCAGTTGCACTTACAGTGTAAAAAATCAGCACAAACAGAAAAAACACCCAGTAAATAAATCACAATTGAGTGTACCACCACCATACAGAGGGCCTCCTTACCAGACGTCAAACCAAAAGGGCAAATGTCTCTTTAAGATAATAAATCCTCGTCAGGAAACAGGCATGCAAATTGTGAAGAACAAATATTGCACAGATAGAAAACCCAGTGAGTATCTCTCAAAATTGTATGTACCACCACCACACAGAGGGCCTCCTTACCAGATGCCAAACCAAAAAAGACAGATGTCTCCTTAAGAGAATAGATCCTCGGCAGGAAAACGGCATGCCCTTTTTTTGATTGATAGAAAGAAAAAATTCTCAGCTAAAAACCAAACAATCCAAATCCGTAGGTATCAGTTGATAATGACCCAAGGGAGGATATAATACACCATAGCGTAATACCATTAACAAAAGTTTTAATATAATAAAAAAGTTACACTTACAAACAGGTGTTTAAAATCACGCATAAAGATATGAAGCCGGCCGGCTACAGTAAAACAACTCCCATCCTCCTCAACGAGATGGCATGGTGACATCAGCACATACCCCCCTCAGATGTGTTTCGTCATAGCTAACATTTATTCCCCATTGAAACTAACTTTTTTTTCTGTAGGGGAACTCTTTTGTGGTAGATTTATTATCTGATTGAATGAGACACTAATGGTTGAAATGGTATAAATGAAACTGTCGCAGAAACAGGTTTGTCCCTTCTGTCTGAAAATCGAAATATACAGTATATCTGTGTAATACTATAGTTTACTTTTAATTTAGTTATTTTGTGGAAAAATAATCACAGAACACAAAAGAGCATTTGTTTAACAAAAAAAAAGAAAAAAAAAAGCAGTAATCCAACAGTACTAATGGGTTGAGATTATATGCTTCTTTTTTTCTTTTTTTTTTTAACTGGACAATATATACAAGAAAGGTGTCTAATGGACTTAAAAAATAGGAACTCTACAACAATTTTATCACATAGAACTTAGAGATGGCATAGAACATAAAGATGGCAGCTAGAGACCTTTAGGAATGAAAAATGGTAGGGCTCCAAAAGGTTTCTGATCTGAGCACAACTCCATTTTTTTTTTAATCTTACAAAGTATATTCTATGCATATTAATAAATAAAAGAGTCTGCCCCTCTCTACTGCAAGCAACCTTATTCTCCCATTTTAGTTCTAGTATTTCCAGTTCTAGTATTTCTTATAGAATCACATTTTATCTCTGAAAATATCTCAGGGTTATCTTAGGGTTAAAGTAAATCTAAAGCCAAAACTTTTTTTTTTGTCTTTTTTGTAATTTGTTGACATGTAGTCCCTTTCCTTGTTATATATAAGACACATTGCAACATGAAAAAAAAAAAAAAAAAAATATATATATATATATATATATATATATATATATATATAAATAACCATTTTTTTTTATATTTTCCAGTCTGAGGGTACATTTTTGTCTCTCACAGTCCTTTCCTCTGCATACATATATACCTTGGAATAGTCTGGTATCTTGAGATATGGAATAATAATACACTTATATTTTCCAGCATACTGACTAACATTAGCATTACATATTTTTGACTCTGTTGTTTTTCTGTGTCCCTGTACCTATTTTTAAACAGTCACGCTAACATTTATATGAGATTTAGTTAAGGTTTAACAACAGGCAAATGCCCAAATAACCGTAAAATTGAAAAAAGTGCTCCCAAAGACCTATAGGCAACTGAAATAAAATTGAACTAGATCAAATATATCAAAAAAAAATATTTGTGTACAAATATATATGGAACATGAATGAAAAACTACATGAGCTCTGGTATGCATGATATTCAAAAAATTAGATGTCAATGTTACATATGTAGATAGCAAGAAATACAAAGTGTATTTCTCAACCCTGGATGCTACTGCTCAGAAATTCCAATGCGTTTCGATCATATTCTGTCCTGATCTTCCTGAGGAGGATGAAGACATCTTCAAATTGGAATATCGTGTGTAACCAGAGCCAACTAAAAACATAGGGACAGTGTGGTTTCCAGGTGGTGAGCTATTCCGGAGAGTGTACAGAAGGTCCAAAGGAACCCACGAAAAAAATCACATCTGCTGGATGTAAGGAAATGGAGAGGAGCACACACAAGCCCACAAAAAAGCCCTTGATGGTAAAAAGTACTCAATATACAGCTGACACCTTGAAGAGAATTATTTTTCAAAAAAAAAAAATATATATATATATATCTATATATCTATCCATATATATATATATATATATATATATATATATATATATATATATATCCCACTTAATTCTGTAGTCAATTCAAATCCAATGTGGGTTATCCCTACAGATCTATTGTTCACGTAGACACATGTTTAGTTTCCAAGTTTAAAGGATCAAGGATACATGTAAGGAGATCATTTTGATCCCTCACATATCCGGGTAGGTAAGAGTATCAATGTCCAGCAGCCATTCCCATCCTGCAACTGATCACTCACTGCAGAGGATAAGGTGTGCCAATGTAGAAATTTTTCCAAATAACCTTGCTCGTATGGATTTTCTCTGTTAATGAAGGACAGGGATAAGATATAGATGGGTAAATAAGATTGTAAAAGATATAAAGTAATAGGAACTGTATATAATTTATCATGTGGAAGCCAATTTCTAGTGACCTGTATAGATGTAAAGAGTAATTTGCATTTTAGTTAATGATCACCCCCTGTTAAGCTACTTTTCCTTCGGAAGGTTTTACCTCCTTCATGGCCGGGGCATTTTTTTTTGCTATTTAGCACTGTGCTACTTGCAATTGCTCGATAATGCACTTACGTAAATAACATTTTGAATTTTGAACACAACACAATTTTGAAAATAAAAATAAAATATGTTTTCACTGTATATTATTAATATTTAATTTGTGTGAAAGTCATAGATAAAGATAAACTATGGTGCATAGTGTATATTTTAAATGTGGTCAATCGTGATGTACAGTCCTGCCATTTTTAAAATGCCAGGACAGTACACTTTCCTTTTTTGTAAAGTAGACAATCAAAGGTATTTAGTAAGAGGCATGGCAAGTTTTTGAATTTGTAATTTTTTTACATACTGTCACCCGTGCAGTATCATATAACTTGTTTAACAGTGATCAGGGATACTAACTGGTGACAGTATGTTAAAATAAAAATTCCATTACATTTTTTATTTCTTTATTATTTTTTTCACATGCTGTCATCAGAGTAGTTCAATATCACCATAGTTCTAACTGTCATGAATAGTTTTTATTCATGACAGCTTGGTTACTATTCTGATGCTGTGATTGGCTACAGATAATCACATGGTACAGGTTGCTGTGAGTTGCCCAGGTACCATGTAACAGCTGTACGCCAGCCTACTGAGTAGGTCACTTAGCTTGAAGCTACTGTCCACCCACAGGAAATGTACTGTGGGTGGGTGGCAAGTTGTTAGAGATAACAGCTTTAACTGTAGTTCTACTATTTGTGTAGCTATTATGTAAGATGTGTCTCAAAGTTTATCTTTTGTATGGGATCTCTTTCGGTAACATAAGCTACTTAGTTTTACAGAATGAAAGCTAAATATACACAGTTGAGGTAATTTTTGTATTTAAAGGGGTTGTAAAGGTAAAAAAAAAATCACCTTAATGCATTCTATGCATTAAGGTGAAAAAACATCAGACAGACAATCCCGCTTCCCCCCCAGCCCCCCCGTTTTACTAACCTGAACCCTTGAAAGTCCCGCGCTCGCCTCCAACATCCTCTTTGCCGCTCAGCCTGGCCATTGATTGGCTAGAGTGGATGGATTGAAAGCAGCGCAGCCATTGGCTAGCACCGCTGTCAATCACATCCAATAACACAGCATTCCGGGGGCAGGGCTGAGTGATACAGTGAGCAGATATAGCTGCCGGCTGTATCACGGGAGCATGTCCGCAAGCACTTGTCACCATGCGAGGGAGCTTGTATGAACATGAGAAGTACTTGCGAGAAGCCGAGACAGCCGCCAAGGGAACCCAGAAGACCAGGTTCGGGGGCCACCCTGTGCAAAACGAGCTGCACAGTGGAGGTAAGTATAACATGTTTGTTATTTAAAAAAATAAAATCCCTTTAATGCTCATTCCTGAAATGATCGAGTTTATAAATGAGATCTCTATTGACAACCTTAAAGCTGGTAGAATTGTGGATTGGTGCTGTCATAGAGACAGTAAAAGGTGGGTTGCTATGAAACAAGTAAACCCCATTCCTTTAGATAGAGCCATGTGGTGCGGCACGGCTATACCTCCCATATTAAGAGCTCATCCTTTAATAGGACCTACGCCCCAGATGGGAGCTAAAGCCGTGCGGATTCCCAGAATCTCAACAGTAAAATCTCCTTTATTTCCTATTCTTGGGAATCCTCAATTCCAGCCTGGCCTGGAACCAGGAATATTTAGAAATTTAAGAGAGAAGGGATGTTTTCAGGCATTACATTTTTTGAGATCTAAAAAATGGCCATCAATAGAAATGTTAATGCAATAAGGAGGACAATATGAACTACCCATTTGGCAGGCGTTACAGGTTAAACATTTCTTGGATACTTTAGGACCGTCTAAGGATTTTGATCGGCCTCTTACTAAGTTTGAAAAGTACTGAGAGAGGAAGGAGTCCCTCTCCCATATTATCTCCAAAATATATGCATTGTTAATTTCTCCTTTGGAGGACAATGACATAGTAAGTTTGGATAAATGGGAAAGAGATCTCGGACAAACCTTTACCCCGACTCAACATCAGAAAATAATACATCTGACTTTGAAATCATCTAGATGCGTCAAGATACAGGAACTAAATTATAAAGTATTAATGCGTTGGTATTATACTCCATCACGAATGCATACCTTTTCTCCAGAAACATCAGATAGATGTTGGAGATGTGGTAAGGAGAGAGGCACTATTGTCCATATTTTTTGGCATTGCCCAGTGATTAGACAGTTCTGGGAAGAGGTTCGGGAAATCTCTCAACTGTTTACTGAATATCATCTTGAGGAAGATCCAGCGTTTTTCCTATTACAATGTACACATATCCCATTAGAGAGATATAAGAATTCAATGTTATGCCATCTGGTGAATGCAGCTAAAAGCTGCATAACCATTTGTTGGAAGGAAATGGGGGCACCGCGAATTTCGCAATGGTTAAACAAAGTAAGGAAAATTGGGATCATGGAGAATTTGATCCCTATGCCTCCTGAGGAAAGGGAAGCTATAGCGCAAATCTGGGCCCCGTGGGAAACTTTTTTACAGTCAGAGGAGGGGAAGAGGTTGATTGGAGAAGAAACGGAGGATTAGATGAACTGGTTGAGTGATGTAAACCACACCCTCTGTTGGGTGGGATCGGCTTTCACCCTTTTTTTTTTTTTTGAGTAGGGGGAGGACCGCTATGGGGAATGGATAGTGTATTATAGTGTATTAGGATACCGTATTGATACTGTTTTGTTTTGTTTATAAAAATGGCAGGAATATATTATGTTGTACTTTATTGATGATGTTTAATGGAATATCTGGTTACTGGAAGGTGTTTCTTATATGTGATTGTTATTGGTAACTTGTGTTTTGTATTCTTGCAAAGAAATAAAGAATAAAAAAAAAAAAAAAGACAACCTTAAAGCTTTGTAAGCTGAAACCCGTTGTAAACTGGATGACTTTTTTCTTAGCAAAATAAACTCTGTGGACTTATGTATGGACTTTTAGCATCAAGTGAATGGGGCTGACAGGAGCTCAGCTGTGAGAACGACTGCTGCATGGTAATAATAGCCAAACTCATTTGTTTGGATAGTTTTGGATAGAGTAGGTAATAGTTAAGACCCCTGTCAGTTTTTTTTTTCATTTACAAACCGACTGGGGAGAATTACCTTCTATTTTGTCCAGTACATATAACAAAACATCTCTCCAAAATAAGCGCAATCTGTTATTACAAAGGTATCAATGGAACAAGTGTCCTCATTGGATTATTACCCTCAATTCCGGTTCTTATAAGAACTTAACATTTTGGATTTCCTCTCAGTTTTAGTATTTGGACAATGGACGCAAGGACAAACAGAAAAGGTAATTTTCCCTAACAAAGACACAGAAAGCAATACAAACCTGTTTAAAAAAATTAGATGTGGTGCACTGGACTGCTGTTTCAAAAAGTTGTTCCAGTAATGCCTTGTTCACATGCAGCATATCAATGTGTACCCCATGCAAGGGGCATGTTTACACACATTGGGAATGCATAGGTGTTCCATGCATCCCCGTGCAGAAAGTCCCACTGATGTCTATTAGGAAGAAGTGGCTGCACGGACACAGGCGCTGCTCTCAATTTGACATCCATGTAGGTGCGGGTTCACAGTCTCAAACATTGCGTGCTTGCTATGTTTGCCCACCCGTGTACACATTGATAAACTCCATGTAAAAGAGGTCTAGGAGCTAGAGCCCAGGTCTAAAGAATATATTTTCTCTCATAGGTAGTTCCCCAGGAAAGGCCATGGAATTGTCCATAGCCACACTTGTAGGTTGGTGTGTAGGGAGGAAAGCAGCGACATGTTTTGGTGGAGACTAGAAATTTGATTTATTGAGAGTTATGTTTTATGAAAATGTGTCTGGGGCTTTCCTCAAACTCACCAGCAACAAAAACCTGGCAGTTATTCTAAACCTTTAGAAACACTTAACTTGACATAGATAAACAGGGCGGCACAGAGGTGTAGTGGTTAGCACTCTCACCTAGCAGTAAGAAGGGTCGCTGGTTCAAATCCCAACCACGACACTACCTGCCTGGAGTTTGCATGTTCTCCCTGTGCCTGCGTGGGTTTCCTCCGGGTACTCCGGTTTCCTCCCACAATCCAAAGACATGCAGGTAGGCTAATTGGCTTCTGTCCAAAATTGGCCCTAGTATATGAATGGGGGACCTTGGATTGTGGGCTCTTTGAGGGTAGGGACCGATGTGAGTGTGCAATGTACAGGGACAATTGTAGACACTCAGGTTGAACTGGATGGACTGGTGTCTTTATTCAACCTTACTAACTATGAAACTATGAAACAGACATTTTATGAAAAAGTGTGGAGTTAGAAACCTCTGGCAGCAATCTTCTTCTATGTTACTAGTAAGCACTCTTTATTTTATGCTTACGTTACTCATCAGAATTTGCATTCCTATATGACCATCTTTGCACATTGTGAGACACAATTTATTTAATAATTACAATTATATTAAGACTAATAATTACAATTTGGTATTTATTTGAAATTCTGTTGTCATATATACAACTAGCCTGCAACAAAATGGCTTTGAGATTAGGGTCTGTGGAGAAAAGTCCATGTATGTGCAGTACTCAATTTGGCCACAACTCAGTAAAGGGTAAAGCCTCGTACACACGATCGCATTGTTCAGCAAAAAAAACGTGGAATTTTGTCCGAAGGGCGTTGGCCCAAACTTGTCTTGCATACACACGGCCACACAATTGTTGGCCAACAAATACGAACGTAGTGATGTACTACATTGTTTTTCAGCTCTTAGCGCCACCCTTTGGGCTCCTTCTGCTAATTTCATGTTAGTAGAAGTTTGGTGAGTGTTGATTCGCATTTTTCTTTTTTTGCGCTTTTCATTTAGCACTTTTCAGTTTGTTTCTGAATGGCCGTTCGTCAAACAGACATGTTGCGGAGTCGGAGGAGATAACGTATTATTTATTATTGGCCTTGGAGTTATTGCTTTGACATTATTTTTTTGGTTGAATAATAATTTGATTTGGTATATTTTCTATATTTTTGGATGCATAGAATGCACTTTTTGGTTAAGTTATATTGGCAGAGAGCATGTCTAATTATATTTGTTTTCTTTTTTTAATTCACAATAACAAAATTGTGGAGAATAATACTTATGTGTGTTACTTAATTTGTTTATTTTGGGAATAGGCAGTTACATTTAAAAAAATACAATGTAAAATTAACAAGGGACACCAATAAGGATGAGCTTCAAGTTCAAGTCAAACTCATATTAGACTCGAACATTGCCTTTTCGCCTGTTCGCCGAAGAGCGAACAATTTGGGGTGTTCGTGGCAAATTCGAAAAGCCTGGGAACACCCTGTAAAAGTCTATGGGAGAAATCTAAAGTGCTAATTTTAAAGGCTAATATGCAAGTTATTGTCTTAAAAAGTGTTTGGGGACCTGGGTCCTGCCCCAGGGGACATGTATCAATGCAAAAAAAACTTTTAAAAACTGACGTTTTTTCAGGAGCAGTGATTTTAATAATAATTAAAAGGAAACAATAACAGTGTAATATTCCTTTAAATTTCGTACCTGGGGGGTGTCTATAGTATGCCTGTAAAAGGGCGCATGTTTCACAAGCTTAGAACTGTCCCTGCACAAAGTGTAATTTCTGCAGGAAAAAAAGTCATTTAAAAGCACTCGTGGCTATAATGAATTGTCGGCTCCCGGTAATACAGAGAACAGTCATTGAAAGTCATTGATAAAAAAAAAAGTCAATTACCAGGCCCTTCAGGTCTGGTGTGTATTTTAAGGGGAACTCCACGCCAAATGTAAAAAAAAAATGCCATGGAGTTTCCCCCAAAAATCCATACCAGACCCTTTATCGAGCACGCAACCTGGCAGGCCGCAGGAAAAGAGGAGGGGATGATGAGATAGTGCCCCCCTCCTGAACCGTACCAGGCCACATCCCCTCAACATTGGGAAGATGTTTTGGGGGTCTGTGACCCCTCAAAGCACCACGTCCCCATGTTCATGGGGACAAGGGCCTCATCCCCACAACCCTGGCCGGTGGTTGTGGGGGTCTGCGGGTGGGGGGCTTATCAGAATCTGGAAGCCCCCTTTAACAAGGGGACCCCCAGATCCCATCCCCCCTGTTTGAAATGGTAAGGGGGTACAAAGGTACTCCTACCATTTCATAAAGAAAGTGTAAAAAATTGTTAAAAAACACACAGACACCGTTGGGAAAAGTCCTTTATTAAAAATAAAAAAAATTCTAAAAAAGATTCCAGCGGTAGTAATCCACTCTTGCTATCCAGTGATGGATAATCTCTTCTCCGGGGTCACGCCCCCTCTGACGCAAGGGGAAACCTCAAGCTTCCCCAGTGATGTACGGGTGACCCCGCCCCCTCTGATGTAACGCAGGTTTCCATTACATCAGAGGGAGGCGGGGTCACCTGAACATCACTGGGGAAGCCCGGGTTTCCCCTAGAGTCAGAGGGGGCAGGGTCAGGTGACCGGTGGCCCTGTCCTCCTCAGCTAAGACCTGTCAGGCTGGTGGGATTCCTACAGTGTCTCCGGTGGAGACAGGATGCGCTGCGCTAGACCATCGGGAGAGATCACCCATCGCTGGACCCCGGAGAAGAGCTCAAATCACCCATCGCTGGACCCCGGGGAAGAGATCAGCCTTGGATAGCAAGAGTGGATTATCACCGCTGGAATAATTTTTTATTATTTTTTTTATTTTGAATAAAGGACTTTTCCCAATGGTGTCTGTGTGTTTTTTAACAATTTTTTAAACTTTCATTGTGTAATGGTAAGGGTACTTTTGTACCCCCTTACGATTTCAAACAGAAGGGGGCCAGGATCTGGGAGTGGGATTCTGATAAGATTCTGATAAGCCCCCCACCCGCAGACCCCCACAACCACCGGCCAGGGTTGTGGGGACGAGGCCCTGGTCCCCATCAACATGGGGACATGGTGCTTTGAGGGGTCCCAGACCACCAAAGCATCCTCCCAATGTTGAGAGCATGTGACCTGGTACAGTTCAGGAGGGGGGCGCTCTCTCGTCCCCCCTCTTTTCCTGTGGCCTGTCAGGTTGCGTGCTCGGATAAAGGGTCTGGTATGGATTTTTGGGGGGAACTCCATGCCATTTTTTAAAAACAAATTGCCATGGAGTTCCCCTTAAAATCCATACCAGACCTGAAGGGTCTGGTATGGATATTTGGGGGAACCCCACATCATTTTTTTTTTACTTTAAAAGGAGGTTCCTCTTAATATCCATACCAGACCTGAAAGTCCTGGAAATTGAATTTGGGGGAATCCCATGCTTTTTTTTATCAATGGCTTTCAATGACTGTTCTCTGTATTACGGGGAGCCGACAATTCATTATAGCCACGAGTGCTTTTAAATGACTTTTTTTCCTGCAGAAATTACACTTTTTGATATTCTTTTTCAGTCCGTCAGAGCAAGAGAAGAAGAAGATGAATGAACTTCGTGGGACACTTTTATTTTTAATTTTTTTTATAAAGGAATTGTCCCAAGCCACGTCTTGTGTTTTTTTTTTTTTTTTACCATTTTCACACTTTTTTTATGAAATGGTAGGGGTACGTTACCATTTCACACAGGCGGCAGGCCAGGAGCTGGGGGTCCCCTTGTTAAAGGGGGCTTCCAGATTCCAATAAGCCCCCCACCCGCATACCCCCACAACTATCGGGCAAGGGTTGTGGGGATGAGGCCCTTGTTCCTATCAACATGGGTACAAGGTGTTTTGAGGGGTACCCCAAAGAACCCTCCCCATGTTGAGGGTATGTGGCCTGGTAAGGTTCAAGAGGGGGGTGCTCTATCATCCCCCTCTTTTCCTGCAGCCTGGCAGGTTGCATGCTCGAATAAGGGTCTGGTATGGATTTTTCGGGGGACCCCACACCATTTTTTTTTTATTTTGATGCAGGGTTCCCCTTAATACCAGACCTGAAAGGACTGTTATGGACTTTGGGGGGACCCCCCACGCCTTTTTATTTTTTGGTTTGGGGTTTCCCCTGTGGGGGAATCCCATGCCATTTTTTTCAATGACTTTTATGTGTATTGCTGGGACCGACAATTCATTATAGCCACAAGTACTTTTAAATTACTTTTTTCCCTTTAGAAATGTCATTTTGTGCAGGGACAGTTCTAAGCACGGGAAACATGCACCCATTTACAGGCATACTATAGACACCCCCAAGTACGAAATTTAAAAGAATATTACACTTTTATTGTTTCACTTTAATCATTATTAAAATCACTGCTCCTGAAAAAACAGCAATTTTTAAAAGTTTTTTTTGCATTGATACATGTCCCCAGGGGTAGGACCTAGGTCCCCAAAAACTTTTTAGGACAATAACTTGCATATTAGCTTTTAAAATTAGCACTTTTGATTTTGAACGTTTGAGCCCCGTAGACTTTAATAGGGTTCTAAAGTTCACGCAAATTTTAGGTCTGTTTCGCAGGTTCTGGTGCGAACCGGCTCATCCTTAGACAGCAACATAGTTATATCTTTGATCTTAAAAACTACAGGATAATAGTGTTGTGTTAACTTGCCCAAATAATAAAAAAAAGCATAATAATATTATTCTTGATATCAGTAGAAAAAAAGGCATCTCCAGCAAAGCAGCTTCATTATTATTCCATTAACCGTTTCTCGACCACCTCACGCAGATATACTGTGGCAAAAGGGCACATACAGGCAGATTAACGTATCTGTACGTTGCTCTTTAACAGGCGGCTCAAGGGCACGCGCCAGCCGGGAGCTCCGTCACCGTGATTGCGGGTCCCGTGGACACTATGTCCGTGGGGATACCTGTGATCATCTCATGGTGAGGAAGAACGGGGAGATGCTAATGTAAACAAGCATCTCCCCGTTCTGCCTAATGACAGTGTCACTGATCAGCGCTCCCTGTAATCGGGAGCGCTGACCAGTGATGTGTCACACACAGCCCCTCCCCCCCACAGTTAGAATCACTCCCTAGGACACACTTAACCCCTACAGTGCCACCTAGTGGTTAACCTCTTCACTGCCAGTGGCATTTTTGCAGTAATCAATGCAATTTTTTAGCATTGATCGCTGTATTAATGCCAATGGTCTCAAAAATGTGTCACAATTGTCCGATGTGTCCACCATAATGTTGCAGTCCCAATAAAAATCGCAGATCGCCGCCATTACTAGTAAAAAAATAATAATAATAAAAATGCTATAAAACTATCCCCTATTTTGTAGACGCTATAACTTTTGCGCAAACCAATCAAACACTTATTGTAATTTTTTTTACCAAAAATATGTACAAGAATACGTATCGGCCTAGACTGAGAAAAAAAAATTTTAAAATATTTTTGAGGATATTTATTATAGCAAAAAGTTAAAAATAATGTGTTTTTTTCAAAATTGTCTTTTTTTTTTGTTTATAGCGCAAAAAATAAAAACACAGAGGTGATCAAATACCACCAAAAGAAAGTTCTATTTGTGGGAAAAAAAGGAATTTTTGTTTTGGAGCCATGTTGCACAACCGCGCAATTGTCAGTTAAAGCGACGCAGTGCCGAATCACAAAAAGTGCTCTGGTCAGGAAGGGGTTAAATTCTTCCGGGGATGAAGTGGTTAAAGAAGAAAAGAATATACACTGCATTTCAAGATTTCTTAATTTGCCACATCACGAATGTTAATTATCCATTACGAAAGCTAGTTCACAAGACCGACCGCTTCTGGCTTGTCCTTGCTTCCGATCATGCGTGTTTGTACTTTGGACTTTTGTCCGACTGACTTGTGGACACACGATCAGAAAATCCGACAACACATATTTGTAGGTGGAAAATTTAAAAACTTGCTAGCCAACATTTGTTACATTTGTTGGTGGAAAGTCTGACAACCATTGTCCGATAGAGCATACATGCGGTCTGATTTTCCGCCAACAGCCTGACATCGAACATTTCCCGTCCGAAAATCCGATCGTGTGTACAGGCCTTAAGAGCCTCACTGAGCAGTTGTAGTCTACAATATGTGGTCAAAGTCACCAGCTGATCGGCAGTTTGTAGTGAGCAGCACATATGAAATGGAGGGGATGGAAAGGGCTAGTTGGCCTCATCAAAACCGAATGTTTAATATATTATAGATAAAAAAGAAAAAATGGTTTGAGAAAAATGTCCTCTAAAGCCTCGTACACACAATTGGATTTTCAGGAGGGAATTGTGTGATGAAAGACTGTTTGCCTAAAATCCGACCATTAGTACACTCCATCAGACAATTGATGTCCAACTTTCGGCCAACAAATGTTGGTTAGCAGGCTAGTAAATTTTCAGCGGACAAAGGTCTGTTGTCAGATTTTCATATCATCTGTACACAAGTCACAAAAAAATCCAAAGTAAAACACGCATGCTGGGAATCAATGCTCACCAAACTCAACATTAGCA
The DNA here is from genome assembly GCF_037356315.1 of Lithobates pipiens. Taxonomy (NCBI): domain Eukaryota; kingdom Metazoa; phylum Chordata; class Amphibia; order Anura; family Ranidae; genus Lithobates; species Lithobates pipiens. The sequence goes on along the minus strand of NW_027507785.1, from coordinate 186,335,863 downwards.
GAAGGTGCCTAAAGGGTGGCACTCAAGAGCTGAAATTCCACGTAGTATGTCACTATGTTCGTGTTTGTTGGCTGACAATTGTGTGCCGTTAGTATGCAAGCCAAAAATCCAGGCACGCGCTCTTCAGACAAAAGTTTGATGCTTTGTCTGCTGAAAATTCAGATTGTGTGTACGAGGCTTAAGTCACTAAAAAATGTTTGAAATACACTTTTATTCAAACATTTAGTTCCTTTCCTCTAAACAAAAGTACCGGCCAACCAGTAACTTCCCATTTCTAGAGAAAACAATATGTAAAAAAATGGAGAAGCATTAACAGAGGAGAACAGGAGGAAGGCAATCACAGATAGATATAGATATATATCTTTTAGACCCCCCATCCCTCTATAAAGAGTACCTGTCACCGCCTATTACTGTCACAAGGGATGTTTATATTCCTTGTGACTAGGGCTGCAACTAACGATTATTTTTATAATCGATTAGTTGGCCGATTATTGTTTCGATTAATCGATTAATCGGTTAATAACCTTAAAAAAAAAAGTGTGTCAAATTGACGTTCATTTTCAACCACAGTGACAGGAAAATTTGGAAATCATAGAAAACTTCTTAGTCAAAAGGAATTCTCAGACGGTGTTTGTGGTTTTGTTCAGAAATTACATTCATTTTAAAAACAGAATGTAAAAAACAAGTGAAATTTTCAAACAAAATTCTTTCATTCAGCGAATGTACAAAGATTTTTCGTCTGAATATTCTCATCTGAAAATTGATCGGTGTGGCCAGCATAAGGCTCGGTATACACCTATGCAGTTTGCTTTTGATCTGTTTCTGCCGTGCTTTTTGCAGTACGTTTTGATTTTTGAGCATGTGATTTTAATGCAATTCGCATTTTTGCATTTTTTTGGGCAGATTAAAAAACACAAATTGCTGCAAAAACGCATTACATGCTTTTTCTGCAGCTTCTCCATTGAAGTATGTTGAACCAATAAAGCACCATTTTGCGTTGAAAGTCCCTGACCCTTTCAGATGTGAACGTGTCTCATAGGAAACCATGTAAATGAACTGTAGTGCATTTCTGCAAAAAGCACCAATAAACACATAGCTGTGAACCAGGTCTAAGACGTTTAGTAACATAATGGGGTTAAAAAAATGAAAATGAGCCCTTTATAGTAGAAAAAAGCAGATAATCACTACTGTAGGGGTTTATTTTTTTACTGTAGAACAGTGAAAGTAATATTTTTACAGTAGCCATTATTTGCTCTTTTTGTACTATCAAGTTTTTTTTTTTATTCATGAAAGTGTCCCTTTTCCCAAAAAGTTGCATTTAAAACACTGCTGCGCAAATACCGTGTGACATAAAATATTGCAACAATCGCCGTTTTATTCTCTAGAGTCTCTGCTAAAATAATATACGGTATATAATGTTTGGGGGTTCCAAGTAATTATCTAGCAAAAAATATGGATTTTAACTTGTAAACACCAAATGCCAAAAATAGGCTTAGTCATGAAAGGGTTAAGTACACAATGGGGTTTATTTGCTAAAGCTGGAAAGTGAAAAATCAGGCTCACTTCTGCATAGAAACCAATGCGCTTCCAGGTTTTATTACCAAAGCTTAGTTAAACAAGCTGGGGATAGAAGCTCATTGGTTTCTATGCAGAAATGAGCCTGATTTTCCACTTTCCAGCTTTAGTAAATAAACCCCATTGTGTACTTAAAAGTGGGGTATGCCTGTATATATATATATATATATATATATATATATATATATATATATATGAACATGAAGGTTCCACCAGATTTTAGTTAGGGGTATCAGTAAAAGGGGGGTGAATACAAATGCACACCACACTTTTCAGATATTTATTTGTAAAAAGTTTGAAAACCATTTATCATTTTCCTACCAATTCACAAGTATGTGCTACTTTGTGTTAGTCTATCACAAAATTTCAAGGGGTATGAATACTTTTTCAATCACTGTACATGAGTCGCAATTTGAACCAGTTCATTAGGGACTGGCTTGATTTCAATCCATGTATGGGCACGCTGGTTATACAGAAGTTGATCTACTGATTAACTTCTGTAAAACCACTCTGTTGGGATTTTCCTGATCCATCAGTCCTGTTATCTATGGCCAGCAGTGCTTATCAGTGTATTCTAATGGCAGGAAAGTCTCCCAACTGTCAGAATACAATAGCTCAGTGGGAAAGATCACTTAGATAACCCAGATCCCTCTGTCATATCAATGTGTATCGGGCTGATTAATGTATGGGCTGCTTAAGTCTAGAGGATTGAGATAATACATTTACCACTGACTGGGGTGCTTACAATTAATAACTTTTATTTATTTATGTAAAACCTATATCCCAAAAGGGAAATGAGAAGTTGTTGTAAGCACTTTAACCGCTATGCAAACAAGGCAGATCGTCAGTAGGGAAGGTAATGATCCTGTGTTTCTGCTAATCAGGAACACGGATCTCTGCCTTCCCATAGCACAAGCACCCCCACCCCCCAACACACACACACACAGTAATCAAGCACATTTTAGAAACATATTTACCCACTTACCAGCAAGTGTTATTAGTACAGTGACAATTCATATGATTTGATGATGATAGTCAGCAGAGCTCCCCCTAATTTACTAATCTCTAGAGCAACTGCACTTGCAAAAGTGCACAGTTCATTTTCAGAGAGAAATTGGTCATGGGACTTTGAATGAGGCATGTCACAAATGAAAAAGTAACAATGTAAATCGCATAGAAGGATACATAAGAAAAAATATTTATTTTACAATCTGAAACATTTCATTATCTCAAGGTACAAAATACAATTGGTATAAGAACAGATCCCAAAAAGGCCACTGACAGCTGACACATAACAAATAAAGCTTAATTCAGTGAGATAAAAACAAAAAGGGGGTTATTTATAAAAGGCAAATCCACTTTGCACTACAAGTTCAAACTACAAGTGCAAAGTGCACTTAATGCCGCGTACACACGATCAAACAATCCGGTGGAAAAGTCCGGCAAACTCAAGTCCGCCAAACAATCCCCCCGTGTGTAGCCTCCGGCATACTTTTTTGACCCGAAAGTACGGCGGACTTAGAATGCTGTGTTGCACTCCAATCTTCCCGCCAGACTCGCATTTCGGCGGACAATCCGACCGTGTGTATGCCAGTCCGCCGTACTTTTGAAATGAGCTGACTTTTCCCGCCCGGAGAAAAGTCCGCTCATTTTGAGTGGGTCTCCAGGTAGGCGGGGCCCGCAAAGGAGACGTCGCTGGCCCCGCCTGGTATGGACTTAAAGGGGAACCTCAACGCCGAAAAAAATCGGCGTGGGGGTCCCCCCCAAGTCCACAACAGACCCTTGTCCGAGCACGCTACCCGGCCGGCCAGGAAAGGGGGAGCGAGCGAGCGCCCCCCCTCCTGAGTCGTACCAGGCCGCGTGCCCTCAACATGGGGGGTGCCTTGGGGAAGGGGGGGCCGCGTGCCCCCCCCACCCCAAAGCAACTTGTCCCCATGTTGATGAGGACAAGGGCCTCTTCCCGACAACCCTGGCCGTTGGTTGTCGGGGTGAGGCCCTTGTCCTCAACCCATGTGACATAAACCCATGTGACACCGCCCCTTGTCCCTATATAAGTGGCAGCGCAGCGCGTCCCTGGCATTGCAGCCGTAGAGATCGTCGAGTCAACATCTCCTGGAGAAGCAGAAGTAGAAGAAGAACGGAAGGCGGCGGCAGCGACAGAAGACCGGGCCACCGCCTGTAAAAGAGCTATAAGCAGGCGCGGTGGCCCGGCAGAAGAATCGAAGAGGGAGACAAGACCCCCGAAGTCGGAAGAAGAGGCCGGCGGCGAGGAAGAAAGCCGGACTCCTCCGCTAGCAAAAGAGCTTCAAGAAGATAGCGGAGGAGTCCGGCGAGAAGACCCCCGAAGATGGAAGACCCCCGGAGCTGTGCAATAAAGTATTTTATCTCGTGTGTTGTGTTTTTTTTGTACTTTTATTTTACAGGTGAATGGGTAGGGGTACATTGTACCCCATACTCATTCACATAGGGTGGGGGGCCGGTATCCGGGGGCCCCCTTATTAAAGGGGGCTCCCGGATTCCGATAAGCCCCCCGCCCGCAGACCCCGACAACCAACAGCCAGGGTTGTCGGGAAGAGGCCCTTGTCCTCATCAACATGGGGACAAGGTGCTTTGGGGTGGGGAGGCCGCACGGCCCCCCCTTCCTCAAGGCACCCCCCATGTTGAGGGCACGCGGCCTGGTACGGCTCAGGAGGGGGGGGCGCTCGCTCGCCCCCCCTTTCCTGGCCGGCCGGGTAGCGTGCTCGGACAAGGGTCTGTTGTGGACTTGGGGGGGACCCCCACGCCGATTTTTTTCGGCGTTGGGGTTCCCCTTTAAGTCCATACCAGGCGGCGGGGCCAGCAACGTCTCCTTCGCGGGCCCCGCCTACCTGGAGACGCGCTCGAAATGAGCGGACTTTCCTCTGCGTGTGTGGGTGAGTTCGTTCATTTCAAAAGTAGGGCGGATAGTATGGCGGACTTAGTACGCCGTATTAGTCCGCTCAAAAAGTGCCGTGTGTGGGCAAGTAGCCCGTTCGGAAAGTCCGACGGACAGTCTGGCGGGAAGTCCGCCAGACTAAGTACGTCGGACATACCGCTACATATGTACGCGGCTTTAAATTGCACTGAAAGTGCACTCGCTGTCGCGGTCACTGTAGATCTGAGGGGAAGATCTGAAATGAGGGGAAGCTCTGCTGATTTTATCATCCAATCATGTGCAAGCTAAAATGCTGTTTTTTATTTTCCTTGCATGTCCCACTCGGATCTACAGCGACTTTACTTCCAAGTGCACTTTCAGAGCACTTTCAAATGCACTTTGAACTTGTAGTTCACACTTGTAGTGCAAAGTGGATTTGTCTTTCATAAATAAATGTTAACCCTCTCTTATATTCATCTTTTCCTCTCTCCCTTACATTATTGTTATCATAATTGTTCTTATTTTCTTCTTATAATAACACATATGACATAAAAAACAAAATGAATGTATTGGTCGTAGTTCCTCCTCTGCACTCTCGCTCGAGAATTTCATAGGCAAAGGAAGAATGGAAGATATTAAATTGTATGACTAAAACATTCCACAAAATGTGGACTGGCACATTTACTGTCCATTAGCCACATTGCAGAGAGCCAAAAATGACATGGCAGAGGAGGATCATGATATTAAAAGCAGATCCATTATATTTTATGCATGGTACAGCATACAGACATGCATGTCTATATAAGGTGTTACATGCCTGTAGCATTTTCACATTTTCACACCCACTAGGGTTACATTTTTGGTTACAATTTTGGTTACATTTTTGGTCGGGTCTTTTTTGCCTTCTTTTGATTACTTTCACTGCTTGGTAGCACATGCTAAGATCTGATTGCAATTGCGATTCAGCTGTATGTAATCACCTCTAATCTTTCAATCATGTGACATGACTTGCCTTTTTCTCTGTTTTATGCTATATATTTGATATTTGTTTGAAAGAAGGTTAGCTATGAATAAGCACTGATCACGCGTCAGCATTTCCTTGTACCCTGTTATTCTTTTGCTGTGGATTATTTGATCTTGTTTTGATGTGACCCATGTTGTTTCAATTAAAGACAGGATTTTAAGTCTTTTTCCAGTATGCGGCTATCCAGAGTTTTGTACTGCTTGCTTACTCATAAAGTAACGCAGTGCCATATTGCAAAAAATGGCCTAGTCATGAAGGGGGTAAATCTTTCAGAACTGAAGTGGTTAACGTGTGAGCTGGAGTTTGGCTTCAATTTTTTGTAGGTATCCTAATCTGCTAGTACATCTAACACTCCCCTCCCCCCAGACTGACAGTGCTTCTATCCAAAGGTGTCTCTGTTGTTCCTTCATCTAGAGCGGAGGCACCCTAATACAGGAGGGGTGTTACAGGTCAGATAAGCAGGTGAAGACAGATAAAAAAAAATTTTTTTAAAAAGAAAACAAATTCAGCCACCACATTTAAAAGAGAAGTAAAGGATTTTTTATTTTTTTTGCATATTTATACTTACCTAGGTGTGTGACCCCTTCTTTGGGGTTAAAAGAGTCCCGCTCCCGCCCGCACAGCATCGGTAAAGCGCCACTAAAACAAATGATGCTTAACTGCTGGCGCGGGGTGGTCTTCAGTGTGAAAGGGATCTAAATGGTAAATCTTAAATATTTCCCTTTTTCTCTATGAAGCAGGTATGTAGAGGTACCAAGTTGGCGGTTCTGTGTACTATGACAATGTTCCCAACAGTGGTCTAATGCCGTGTACACACGATCAGACTTTTCGACGGACTTCATTCCCTCTGACTTTTCGACTCAGTTTTCGATGGATTTCGAATTGGATTTGTCTACACACAATCACACCAAAGTCCAGCAGATGAGCCGAACACACCCCAAGTCCAATTCGCACCAGAACTTTCGAACGGACCCCAAATTCGTACGAACTTTAGAACCCCATTGAAGTCTATGGGACTCGAACGTTTGAAATTAAAAGTGCTAATTTTAACGGCTAATATGCAAGATGCTGTCCTAAAAAGGGTTTGGGGACCTGGCTCCTGTCCCAGGGGACATGGGTCAATGCCTAAAATGTTTTTAAAAATGGCTGTTTTGGCGGGAGCACTGATTTTAATGACGATTAAAGTGAAAAAAAAGTGAAATATTCCTTTAAATATCGTGTCTGGGGGGTGTCTGTAGTATGCCTGTGAAGTGCCACGTGTTTCCCGTGTTTAGAACAGTCCCTGCACAAAATGACATTTAACGGAAATACCATCATTTAAAACTGCTTGCGGTTTTAATGTTATATCTGGTTCCTGCAATATGGTTAAAAATCATTGAGAAAAATGGCATGGGTAGGCCTCCCTGCCCATTACCAGCCCCTTTGGGTCTTGTACGCATATTAAGGGAAACCCCGTACCCATATTAAAAAAAGGAAATATGTGTGGCCCCCAGGCCCTATATACTTAGAACAGCAGTATACAGGCGGTGCAAACAAGACAGGGACTGTGTAGGTTTGTTGTGTTAAGTAGAATCTGTTTGTAATTTTCAACTGGTACATTTTTAAAGTGTAGCTCCAGTCAAAAAAACGATTTTTAAGCTTTTTGGAAAACATAGGGAAGGGTTATCACCCCTGTATAATTTGTTTTGTCATCCATCTTTTTTCATGTCACTTGCTGTTGTCTCCTTCCATTTGCAAGTAGGAGATGTTTGTAAGTTGGATGTTTGAATGTAGGGGCCTGCGTTATATGCTCTACAGAAATGGCAGAACAAGGTGTTGGTTTTGCCACAACATTGTAAGCCCTCAAAGTGACTCTTGGTGGGTGCTGGAGAGCCCTGCTGTGAACGATTATATCAAGAATTGTAATTACATGCCATTGTTGAACAGTGGTAGAAAAATTTACATTTGGTGGTTGTGGTGCTGGTGCCACAACACTATAAGTCCTCACAGTTACTCTGGGTGGGCACAGGAACGGGCCCTCCTGTGAAAATATTATATCAAGAATTGTAATTACATGTCCCTGTTAAACAGGGGCAGAAAAATTGGGCCTTAGACACTGCTGCTGGTGCCACGACACTGCAACCTCTCCCATATACTCTAGTTTTAGTGCAGGAATTAGCCCTGCTGCAAAGCATTGCATCAAAAATTGTAATTAAACGCCCCTGTTAAACAGGGGCAGAAAAATTGGGCCTTAGGCACTGGTGCTGGTGCCACCACACTGCAACCTATCCCATATACTCTAGTTTTAGTGCAGGAATTAGCCCTGCTGCAAAGCATTGCATCAAAAATTGTAATTAAACGCCCCTGTTAAACAGGGGCAGAAAAATTGGGCTGATGGCATCACCCAGAACCAGAAATGTTCTTCCAACATATCAGCGGAGGAGGAAGAGGATAGACAATCAACATAACAGGACAGTCACTCAGCATAGGCAGTCTTGAAGGGATGTGATATTTCAAAAAAAATTATTCGGTTACATCAGCTTCAGGTGCTTGGTAGCTGTGGGTGATCCAAGACTGATTCATCTTGATGAAGGTCAGTCGATCAACTGATTCGGTGGACAGGCGCACCCTGTGATCGGTAACAAAGCCACCAGCAGCACTGAAGGTGCGTTCCGAAAGAACGCTGGATGCAGGACAGGCCAGTAGCTCAATTGCATACTGTGCAAGCTTTGGCCAGTGATCCATCCTCAAGACCCAGTAAGCCAGAGGATTTTCGGTGGGAAAGGTGTCCAAGTCTGACCTTGCCCCTAGGTATTCCTGCACCATGTAAATCAGACGCTGGCGATGGGTGCTGGAACCGATCATACCTTGGGGCTGCGGACTAAAAAATTGTCTGAAAGCATCAGTCAGACGCCACCTTCTCCACCGCTCCTTCTGACCGATGCCTCAGCAACACATTGTCCAGGACCAGGAGTTTGTAACCTCCCAGTCTCTGGGAACGCGTTGCACAGACCTTTCTGCAAGGCTTCCCAGAGATGTCTCATCCTCTGCTCCCTCTGCGATGGCAAGATAAGGTCGGCAACCCTACCCTTGTACCGTGGATCAAGGAGAGTGGCCAGCCAGTAATGGTCCCTCTCCTTGATCCGAAGAATACGAGGATCCTTCCGCAGGCTTTGCAGGATCAGGGAGGCCATGCAGCGTAGGTTAGCTGAGGCATTCAGTCCGGAGTCCTCTGGGTCACTAAGGACAACATGATCCGCAGCTACCTCCTCCCAGCCACCTACAAGTCCACGGGTTCCTTGGGACTGTAAATCATCCCTACAAGACTGCTGCTGCTGCTGATGCTGAGTGCCAGCCTCCACCTCCATGCTGACACAATCATCCTCCTCCTCCTCCTCCTCTTCCTCCTCCTCATCCTCTTCCTGTGTGATGGGTGGCAGAGCAGGAACACTGTCTGGATAAAGGGGGCCTTGAGAGGCAAGGAAGTCCTCCTCTTCCTGCCTCTGTTCTGCCTCAAGTGCCCTGTCCATTATTCCACGCAGCGTATGCTCCAAGAGGTGGACAAGAGGTACAGTGTCACTGATGCATGCACTGTCACTGCTCACCATCCTTGTGGCCTCCTCAAATGGTGACAGGACAGTGCATGCATCCCTGATCATGCCCCACTGGCGTGGTGAGAAAAAACCGAGCTCCCCTGACCCTGTCCTGGTGCTGTAGTTGCACAGGTACTCATTGATGGCCCTCTGCTGCGTGTGCAGCCGCTGCAGCATGGCCAACGTTGAGTTCCACCTGATGGGCATGTCACATATAAGGCGGTTCTTGGGCAGGTTCAACTCCTTTTGGAGCTCAGCCAGCCGAGCACAGGCATTAAATGATCAGCGGAAATGCACACAGACTTTCCTGGTCTGCTTCAGGACATCCTGTAAGCCTGGGTACCTGCCCAAGAACCGCTGCACCACCAGGTTAAGGACGTGAGCTACACAGGGCACATGGGTCAGTTGTCCCTGTCGGAGGGCGGAGAGGAGGTTGGTGCCATTGTCACAAACCACCATTCCTGGCTTAAGCTGGCGTGGTGTCAACCACCTCTCGGCCTGCCCCTGCAGAGCTGGCAAAACATCCGCCCCAGTGTGGCTCCTGTCCCCCAAACAAACCAGCGCAAGCACGGCATGGCATCGTTTTGCCTGCATACTTGCGTAGCCCCTGGAACGCCTACGGAGCACCGCTGGTTCTGAGGACAGAGCATTGGAAGAGGCCATGGAATGGAGGAAGAAGAAGAGGAGGAGGTGGAGGAGAGAGGTGTGTCACAACCAGTAGTAGAATTTTGAAAGCGTGGTGGCAGAACAACCTCCAACACTACTGCACCTTGTCCTGCATCCTTCCCAGCTGCCAGAAGCGTGACACAATGGGCCGTAATGTCCCTGTCCATGCCTGCTGGACCATGAGTCAGTGGTAATATGCACCTTACCGCTGACCGCCCTGTCCAGCGAGGCAAGGACATTGCCTTCCACATGCCGGTAGAGAGCCGGAATCGCCTTCCGTGAGAAAAAGTGGCGTTTGGGGACCTGCCACTGAGGAACCGCACATTGTACAAACTCACGGAAGGGGGCCGAGTCTACCAACTGAAAAGGCAGCAGTTGAAGTGCTAGCAATTTAGCCAAGCTAGCATTCAACCGCTGGGCATGTGGATGGCTGGGAGTGAACTTCTTTCGCCGGTCCAGCAGCTGGGGCAGGGACATTTGCCTGCTATAATCGGACGTGGGTGTACTGCTAGCAGAGTGCCCGGAAGCACTTGGCTGTGACACACCTAATTCTACACCTTCATTCCTCTCAGAGCAGGTTTCAGAGAGGACTGAAGGTCTAGTGGGGTTGGAGAATCCAGCTGATGAGGAGCAAGGAGAGGTTCGCTTTGTTCTTTGGTGTGGGTCTTTGAGGTACGCTTGCCAACAAGCTGCATGGCAGGTCAACATATGTCTGGTCAAGCATGTGGTGCCCAAGCGGCTGATGTTTTGGCCACGCGAGATACGCTTGAGACATATGTTGCAAATAGCAGCGGTGCGATCTGATGCACTCGTCTCAAAAAAGGCCCACACCAAAGAACTTTTAGAATAACGCGCAGAGGCAGCGCCCTGCACAGGCGGAGCTCTGCGGTGTGATTCAGTCAGTGTGCTGCCCCTAAGCTGGCCCCCGGAGGGCATCCTGCCTCGTTGGACATGTGCCTCCTCCTCCTCTCTCCTACCAGGCACCCACGTGGAGTCAGTGCCCTCATCATCCCCGCCCTCTTCATCGCTGGAGCAAACCTGGCAGTATGCTGCAGCTTGTGGAACATGACTGCCAGATTGCTGTCCTTCTTGAGCATCTCCTCTCTCTGCATTCACGCTACTGCCTTCCTCTAGCTGAGTATCATCATCAGAGCCTACAAAACACTGGGCATCCTCCTGGAGCATGTACCCAATACTGTGCTCAAAGAGTTCAGGAGACTCCTCAGGAGGACGTGGTGGGTCTAGGGAAGGAGTCACTGATGATGACATTGAGAGGAGGGAAGACGATGCGTTGGCAGCTGCTTTGCTAGTACCCTGAGACTGGGTGAGAGAGGATGAGGAGGATGAAGAGGGCTTGGTCATCCACTCTACCAAGTCGTTGGCATGTTGCGGCTCAACATGTCCAGCTGCCGAAAAGAAGGACAAGCGTCTCCCATGGCCACGTGCTGATGATGATGATGCACCGCGTCCACGACCAGCACTGTTGTCTCTAGACACAGAGCCTGCTTGCCCTCTTTTATCGGCTCGCGCCTGTCTGCCTCTCCTTGCTGGCCTTCCAGACATGGTAATGGCCTGAAGGGAGTTGGGAAAAACAGCAATTGGGTAGTGTATATTGTGCTGGAGGCACGCACAACTTCCAATAACTCCTGCAGATGGCAGATGGCTCAAATAGAGAAGAGCTATGTAGGTGGATATAGCGGTGTGTACTGGGTTCAGAGCACGCAGACAGCAAGCACAAGCTCCTACCGCTGACTGCAAGCTCTATTTAAAACGAGCAAGATAGTTTGCTATATAGGTGGATATAGCGGTGTATACTGGGTTCAGAGCACGCAGACAGCACGCACAAGCTCCTACCGCTGACTGCAAGCTCTATTTAAAACGAGCAAGATAGTTTTCTATATAGGTGGATATAGCAGTGTGTACTGGGTTCAGAGCACGCAGACAGCACGCACAAGCTCCTACCGCTGACTGCAAGCTCTATTTAAAACGAGCAAGATAGTTTGCTATATAGGTGGATATAGCGGTGTGTACTGGGTTCAGAGCACGCAGACAGCACGCACAAGCTCCTACCACTGACTGCAAGCTCTATTTAAAACGAGCAAGATAGTTTGCTATATAGGTGGATGTAGCGGTGTGTACTGGGTTCAGAGCACGCAGACAGCATGCACAAGTTCCTAACACTGACTGCAAGCTCTATTATAAAAGATAGATATATCGCTAGCTATATAGGTGAATATAGCAGTCTATACTGCGGTCAGGGCACGCAGACAACAACCACTACAGAAGAGCAAGAACGAAAATCGGCCGATAACGATCGGTGTATACTGTGTTGAAGGTACACAGAACACCCACTAACTGCTTCAGACGCCAACACACTACACAAGGCCGTCGTGCTGGCGGCTTTATATAGTGTGGGGCGTGTACTACACAGCCTGAGCTATGATTGACCAATCATGGCTCTCCTCGCTGCCGGCGCTGTGATTGGCCAAGCATGCGGGGTCACAGTGCATGCTTGGCCAATCATGAGCCAGCAATGTACTGCGCCATCGCAGTGCATTGTGGGCTGTGAACGCCACACGAATTTGGCGCGAACAACCCATAACGTTCGGAATTCGCCGAACAGGTGAACAGCCGATGTTCGAGTCGAACATATGTTCGACTCCAACACGAAGCTCATCCCTACCAATAGCCAATAGCTGCCCTAGCGTCGGTTTTTGTCCATCGGACTAGCATACAGACGAATGGATTTTTCAACTCGAGTCCGTCGGAAAGATTTGAAACATGTTCTAAATCTAAAATCCGTCTGATTTTTCAACAGCAAAGATCCGATGAAGCCCACACACGATGGAATTGTCCAACGGATTCATTCCGTCGGACCTTTGCTGTCGAAAAGTCCGGCCGTGTGTACATGGCATTAGCTTTTGGCATTCTTGGTGGATATCTTGGCCTACTAAGATAGCATACTATGTAAGTTTTTTTTTTTTTTTTTTTACTGTAATTACAAAGGTTTTTGATTGGGAATTGCAGAAAATAATGATGTAACAATTCTGAATTCTTAAAAAGGTTATTTATGGAGGCGAAAGGGAAAAGACGTGCCATTGTGGAACTCGCTGAGCTTGCTAAAATCCACTGCCATCCGGAGTCCACGCTTTCATAAGAGGCCTCCTAGCCACTCATCCTTGATCCTGGACATCTCCTGAACAGACCGGTACCTGTATTAGGTGTCACGGATGGATGTTCGCTCCGTTATCCGGCCCACGGCCGGCTCCATCCATGAGGCATCCACATCCTCCGCACTCGGGTGCAGCACTCCACAGGACGAGACAGCCCTAACCAGGTGCACCTCTGACAGAGCTTCAGGGACACAAGTGAGCGGCAGCCATCTTGCTACACCTCGGGCCCATTAGTTGCCTCCTCATCCCCCCGTTCCAGATTCAAGCCCCACCGAACTTCTAAAATGCCCTGCTCACTGGAGGGGAGACCTGGATTGGGGATTAGAGGGACTTTCATACCAGTCACAGCCCTGGTGACAGCCGAGGCCTTGTCTTCACATCCACGTGTAGCAGCCATCTTGCTACACCCAGCAGCAGTGTGGCTAGGGCTGCTTGGATCCTCACAGGCCTGAACTGCATGATTGGCTGCAGACACTTCTCCAGTGACCACTTACCTTTCCACAGTCAAGTTCCCCAGAAGTAGCTGCCTGTCCAAGATCCTGTCCCTGCCTTAAACAGAACGGTTTCTTGGCCTTAACAAAGCGGAACTAACTCATCCAGCAGACATCCCTTAGGAAAGTCTAAGATATATTAGTATACATATATATATATATATATATATATATATATATATATATATATATAAATATATATAAATATAAATTCGATGAGATGGTGCAGTATGTGTCAGTGCTGGTGGAAGACAATGCTACAATAAAAAACACAATCACTCAGCTTCAAGCCCAGCAGGAAGACCTGGAAAACAGAGAACACAGGCAAAACTTGAGATTCAGAGGTATTCCTGAAGCTGTAGAAGATAGAGATCTCCGTTCCTACCTTTTAAGCCTTTTCAATGTGTTTGCCCCCAATATCCTTGACATAGACTGTCGTTTGGACAGGGCTCACAGGTCACTTTCCTCCATCAGGAGCCAACCCCAGAGATGTGATTGTCTGGTTCCATTACTACGATAGTAAGGAAGCTCTGACTTTAGCAACCCGCAATCAATCCAGAATTGATTTCAAGGGATCCAATATCCAAATCTTCAGCAACCTCTCACCTATTACTCTAACTAGAAGGAGAAATCTTCGCCCTCTAACCCTGCATCTTCAATCCCACAAAGTAATGTACCGATGGGGTTTCCCTTTCGCCTTTCTGCATCCCGGGATGGCATACAATACTCCTTACGTGATCTGCAGGAGAGTGACACCTTTCTATGCAACTTGGGTATACAACCCCTCCCTGACGAGGATCCTCCGCCTCTCCCAGCTACTCCTAAACCACAGATGACTCTGAGTCACATTTGGACATATATGTTTGCTACCCTTTCCAACTACGGATTGGAAGGTCCTTTCACAGCAGCCCTAAGTGCCCTTTATTCCTGTCCTTCTTCCCAAGTTCAGTTAGCCTCTTATCTATTGTCACCTTTCTCGTTAAGTAATGGGACCAGACAGGGATGCCCCTTATTCCCCCTCCTTTTTATTCTTTGTCTAGAACCCCTAGCTGCAGCTATCCGTATGCACTCTGATATTCGAGGAGTTCTACTACGCCAAAAAGAATATAAGCTGTCCTTGTTGGCAGATGATGTCCTAACTCTGACTAGGCCTCATATCTCTCTTCCTAATCTTACAGCTTTTTTGAAGGACTTCAGCTCTATATCTGGATATAAAATCAATACAAGTAAAACAGAAGCTCTACCTCTACATATCCAGCCTTCAGATCTCACCATTCTCAAACAAAATGACTCTTTTCATTGGTGTCCGGACTCTCTCAAATATCTGGGTGTAAACATAACCTCCTCATACTCAACCTTATATCAAGCTAACTACCCCTCACTCTTTTGGGACATTGATCGACTCTTGCGACAATGGGATGCATATCCCATTTCTCTCTTGGGACGCATCAATGTCCTAAAGATGCCTATTATGCCAAGACTCCTTTAGCTATTTGACACACTCCTGATTTCTATCCCCATGTCACAACTAAAAGCCATGAAGAGAACATTTCTTAATTTCATCTGGCACTACAAAGCACATAGGGTCGCAAGCTCAGTAATGTTTGCCCCCAAATCACGGGGTGGGTTGGGAACCCCAGATCTTATTAAATATTATTTTGATACACATCTTAAAACAACTATCACTTGGTCCTCCAGGATGGCACCCAACATCTGGGCAGAGATTGAAATGAGCATCACTAGACCGGTACATGTGTGTGCCATGGTCTGGGTAGACTTAAGCTCTTCCTCATGCCAACTTAGAAGCATATGTCTAGGCCCAATGTTATTCTCCCTTGACATGTGGAAGAAATGCTCACGTCAGTTCTCTCTTGCATCCCCATGTCCCCCGCTGCTAAATATGCTGTTCAAGCCTGATATCCCTGACAGCCTATCATACAATAGAATGCTTCCATGGACACAGTCAGGCATATTCCAGCTTCGAAACATTGTACACCCCCTTACCCGTATGCTTTTACCCTTTGAAGAATTGCAAAAGAAATACCATATCCCTAAACAATTATTATACTCCTATCTTCAATTTAGACATTAATTTGCCTCTAAATTATCTACTTTTAGCCTTGATAAACCTACCCTATTCAAACTCTTATGTGCTCAAGGACCGTATCAGACTCATCTCATTACTGACATTTATGGGTTCTTACATAATGCAACCCCTATTACTGACATATCCCATTCTTATATGCAAAAATGGTTTCAGTTGGTGAATCCCTCCCTCAATGGCAGAAGATTTGGGAAGCTATTTCCAAATCATCACAATGTGTAGAACAAAAAGAGAAGGCTTATAAAATATTATTATTCTGGTATAAAACCCCTGAAATTGTGCATAAATACTATTCCAAGACTCCTCGGGTATGTTGGAGATGCCGGGGAGACATTGGCTCGCATTTGCACATTTTTTGAGCTTGCCCCCTGATACGCCCATTCTGGATAACCATTCAGACCTTTATACAGGATTTGTTCAGTATTTCCCTCCCACTGGATCCTGTCCACATTCTGTTAGGCCTACCGATCCCCGGACTCTCCAAATATGCCCAAAAATGGGCTACCTTCATTTTACTTGCTGCAAAAAGAGCTATACCCTTATGGTGGCTCTCCCCCTTTCCAGCCTTCCCTTTCACAGGTCCTACGTTGGAGCAGATATGTAGAATGGAACGTCTTACCCCCTTGTACACACGGTCGGACATTCCGATGGAAAATGTCCGATCGGACCATGTTGGCGGATAATTCAACCGTGTGTGGGCTCCATCGGACTGTTTCCGTCGGAATATCCGACCGACAAAGTTTTAGAGCTGGGCTATAAAATTTTCCGACAACATGGTAGAGAATTCCGATCAGACAAAGTGCCACTCATGCTCAGATTAAATTCCGAGACCAAAGCTATTGGCTACTAGCCTGAACGTAGTCCCGTTGTAAGGAAATAAAGTCATCACGTTACGTACGATCGGATTTTCCGACAACTTTGTCCGACCATGTGTATACAACACCACTTCCGGACTAAATCCGTCGGAATTTATCCGACGGATTTGGTTGCTGGACTGTTCGACCGTGTGTACAGGGGCTAACTGCAATAATACATGATACCCTCCGGCAATTTTCCAAAACCTGGGATCTATGGTATCATTCGGACCTTAAAGAGGAAGTAAACCCTGATGAGTTTACTTCCTCTTTGATTCCCTGCAAAGGTAAAGCATAATGGACTACTATGCATCGCATAGTAGCCCATTATGTGTCACTTACCTGACACAGGAGCCAGCGAAGTCACCGCTGTCCCCTGTAGTCCGGAGCATCCATCTTCTCGGTGGGTCTCGCTGCTCCGCCGCTGCCATTCGGCGAAGCCGCGATGACGTCACTCCCGCGCATGCGCACGGGAGCCGCCACTCGTGCCATATCGCTGTTGACAGCGGCGCGCTTAGTGCGTCTGCGTGCCGCTTTCTACGACGCATGCGCCGTAGACAGCGGTGCCTGTCTTTCGGCAAATATCTCCTAAACTGTGTAGGTTTAGGAGATATTTCTTGTACCTACAGGTAAGCCTTAATCTAGGCTTACCTCTAGGTCAAAGTGGTTTGTAAGGGTTTACAACCACTTTAATCCTGGTATCAGTTCCATATCATCTGCTGAAATATCATGTCCCTGAGGGTACATATTTTTCTACCTGATGCCCCTTTATTTATTATTATTGATTTGATTTCCTGTTTTCTTTTTACCTGATCCTCTTCATTTACGTATATACCCATCGTAATATATAGCTAAAGTCTAGATTGTTGCTGTATTGGTAGCGATGTGACTGTTTTGAACGAATTCTTTCTCAGATATGTTATATAATGTATACAAAACTTGAATGTTTCTACACATGTTTTTGTCTATGTGGAAATGTTTACCTTTCAGCAAAAATCACAATTTAAAAAAAAAAAAGGTTATTTATGTTGCAGAGTGGTACTATATATTCCTGAAGAAGATACAAATGACCTGTTGGCACTTTGGATATCTCCTGCTCACAAACCATCATTAATCCAAAGCCATGTGGCTATAGGGTTTGACAAACGAATACCTGGGAATACCACTTTGTATTATGTGACTGTATACTGTATATGCTACATGTTATATATGTTGTCTACAGTTCATTGAATCCCATATTTATTTGTGGTTTAATTATTTTTGAACATTGAAAAGACACAGGAATACTAAATAATTATGTCTTAATGAGATTGTTTTTAACATGAAAAAACAAAGGATGTTATGTTTTAATGGTGATTTTGGTTGTATTGGTTTCCCTTAAAGTCCCAACAAAAAAAGGATGTTCACAATATGGTATGCAATGCCTTATTTCTTACAACACAATGCAAAGCAGTGCAAAGATGTGAATGACCTCATTGGAATCAATGTATTTTCATGAGCTGCAAAACGCACATAAAATTGTACAGGTGTGAACGAGGACTTTAAAACCAGCACATTCATACATGCAGAGAGGGCATTCAAAGTTTGGTATCCATTTAGCTTTTCAATATATTAACATAAAGTATGTGGTGCACAGAAGTGATTAGTAAACCAATTTGAAATTCAGGAAAATCAGCACATTGTAGATGTTTGGCCTGTTCCTGCAATATTTTTGATTCTCACTTCTCTGCTAATGCTCTGTGGTTACTTCCCCTTTGAAGTGTTTGTTTCCTCTGTGTTTGTGCTTTGTTTTCTGTCCTTGCTGATTTAACCCCTTTGTATCTTATTAATCATCTGCAATCCATGTTCAGTCTTGTCTTAAGTTCCATGTGAGATTTGTCTGATCTGGCATTTTTTTAATTGTGCCTCAGTCTTGGGCTTTCTGCAAGTTTATATGTACCAGGGGTCTCTGAACTTTTCAGTACAAGGGTCACATTACATATTTTACAAATATGTGTGGGTCAAAAACAAACAGTTGTATAAATTAACAAATAAAGGGGATGTGGCTTGGCGCGAGGCTTGGATGGCAGCACATTGACGGAGCTCTGGCGCTTACACAGCCTTTTCGCCTGACACCCGATTTTCCACCCACAAATGCCAGGCAAACAGCTATATAACAGCTCTCACTCTCATTCCCAGCACGGACAGGCGGCCTCTTCAGTCTGGAACATCGAAAAAAAAATTTAAATCCCAACCTCGCAACAGAGTAGCCAGCTCCAAGATGGCTGCAGCTCACCAAGAGGAGAACTTCAGCTCCTGACCTATGCTGACATGTCCAGCTTTAAAGCAGACATTAAGCCCACCTTTTCAGCTGCCATCATGGACTTAAAAACAAACCTCACGGTACTCACTGAGAAGCTGGCCTCTGCTGAGAATGCAGGGAAGCAGATAGACAAGGCTATCCACAGACTGGAGAAGGTCACTGTCTCACAATACCAGCACTTCATTGACATGAATAGGCACCAGAAGGTTCTCTACAGCAGAGGCAGGAGGAACAACATTAAAGTGAGGGGAATACCAGAAACTGTAGAGAATAATCAAATAGTTCCAGCTTTACAAAGAGTTTTCAATAGCCTGTTAGAGAGACAGGAGGATATGGAGATAGACTTTGTTTGGGCCAACAGGGCTCTAAGGCCACGGGGATCAGACTCTGCCCCCCCCCCCCCCCCCAGAGATATAATATGCTGATTACAGAACTTTGCCCTCAAGGAAGATATAATGTGCAAAGCCAGGAGAAATGACCATATCATTTTTAACAGAGAAACTATCATGTTGTTTCAAGATCTCTCCCAAATCACATTAAAAATCGTAGAGCGCTGCAACCTTTATTAGAAAAATTGAGAGAAAGGGATCTGAAATATGCCAGGTGATTTTCATTTGCCCTTACTGTCGCTGCTAATGGCCATCAATATATTCTGCGCACCCCAGAAGACCTGACAGATTTCTGTGATGTGAATTTGGGCCTAGTGGATCTCCCACATTGGTACCCCAAATTTACACTGCTTTCTTTGTCCAGAAGTCCACCCCAGTCTCCATTCTCCTCACCAGAAAAGAGGATCTACAAGAGAATGAAACATAATCACAGCAGAGCCTCTAAAGCTGGTACTCCCAACTCAAGATCTGCAGCAGCGTGACATCAGGAGGATGGGTAATGGGTGGAATTAGACTTTCACGTTTGCTCTCATTCTACTCTTTGTTCCATGTTTGCACTATTCTTCAGTTTTTATACCGCAGCATTGAATTGGTGACTGACTTCCATACCACCCCTACACTGGGGCCCTATTGAAAGTGACTATGGGATCCCTCACTGTAGCCTAGGACTCCACCTATTTATAGCAGATGTCCCTACCCTATGGTACAGAAAATATCGTTATTTAACCGCTGCAGGCACTTAAACTAAAAAAAAGCCTTACTGCTGGCCTACCTCGCGACATATTCAGGAGACAGGCTGGGTTGCTCCCCTGTCGCTTGCCGGATCTACACCCTGTGGGTGTGGGTTGGTGAAGATGGCTGTAAACTACCCATTGTGAGCTTGTAGTTTTTGCCCCTTTGCTCATTTATGAGCAACTCTTTCAACATATCGTTAGGTCGATTTAGTAACACCTTCTTACTGTTGCCCTTAAGGCTGTGTGTATTGTTAAAGTGTGGCTTAATTTTATAGGAATACTATTCAATACTATACGGAATATTGTTGGTAACTATCTACTCAGATTATCCAAGGCTATCTGGACCAAAGTGGTCTCCCTGTTCCAGGTGACCTAGATTTTGGAAGGCCAGATTGAAACTTCAGAAATTAGACATGCCATTGAAAACTTGAAATCAGGTAAAGGTCCAGGCCCTGATGGATTTACCTCTATCTATTACAAAACATTTGTAAACATCATAACAAACCCACTTGCAAAAGCCTTAAACTCTTTGTCCCAACCTAGGGAGGTTACCCCAGACATTCTTTCAGCCTTCATAATGGTCATCCCAAAACCCGATAAAGATCCATCAGAATGTACAAGCTACCATCCTAAATCTCTACTAAACTTAGATGTTAAGTTATTTGCAAAGATACTTGCCAACAGACTGACACCCTTCATGCAGGAGCTTATCTGCTCAGAGCAAGTGGGTTTTATGTCCAGTAGAGAGGCTAAAGAGAACATGACCAAATCCCTTCTTTTAGTTCAGTCAGCACGTGCACTAAATATTAAGGGCCTTCTTACGGAGATGTGGATGCGGAGATGACCTTTGATCATGTAATCTGGGATTTCATGATGGCTGTTTGTAGACTGTAGGATTGGGTTTTCATATGCTGGCTTGGATCTGGGCTCTCTACCAAAATCCGTTGGCGAGATTAAAAATTAACTGTGCTCTTTCTGAGGTCTATATAACA
Source organism: Lithobates pipiens (assembly GCF_037356315.1). NCBI lineage: Eukaryota > Metazoa > Chordata > Amphibia > Anura > Ranidae > Lithobates > Lithobates pipiens. Next base: position 186,315,094 of record NW_027507785.1, on the reverse strand, counting down.
AATTGAATGAAACATAGCTGCCTGTTATCTCCCCTGCTGTTCACCCTCTTCTTGGAACCCTTTATGGGAACAATCATTGCTGACATCTCAATAAGCGGTTTCAAAGTGCTTGACAGAGAGTTCAAGACAGCTGCCTATGCTGATGATCTATTATTTTAGCATAGCTACCCCTATAGCCTAAAATACCATTCATTAACAGGAACCACCCTAGAGATGGGTCCATAGGCTAGCCAGGCATACACATGTTACCTCTTCACTCAGCCCCCTTACACCTCTAAAAATCAATCCTGACTTCACACCTGGTATGGACAACGAAACTCTCAAACCAGCACACCTTAACAAACTACTACTAGCCGGGACTGCTTTCATCAGGGTAAAATCAAAGATTTATCTGTTTTAAAACAAGAAAATTATCTCCCCCAACTACCCTTTTGGTCTTATCTACAGTTGTGTAGCTATTTCTATGGTAAATTCCAGGTGGGCGACCTCAATAGATCCTTGACGGAATTTGAATCGATTTGTCTCACTGGTGATCAATTTCCGAGGGCGACCTCAGACACCTACTCATGGTTGCAGGATGCCAAACCACCTATTGTGGATGGACTCAGGAGGAAATGGTCTGAAGCCTTACAGATGAGTATAACAGATAAACAATGGAGGGACGTGTGCATTCTAACACATATGCTCTGTTAGTACTAAAACAAAGGAAACTGTGTACAAGTTGCTAGACCCATTGGTATATGACAGCAGCAAAACTGCATAAATGGAATCCTCAAACTCCTGACACATGCTGGAGGTGTCAGAATGAGAAATTTGGTGGCATTGTCCATTATTAGCACCCAGGGCCGGTACAAGGGGTGGACGGGAGGGACAGTTGCCCTGGGTGGGTGTGGGAGGGGGCGTTAGGTAGCCGGCAGCAGTATGCAGAGGAATCTGGGCAGAGAATATTTAGGTTATGGCTCCACTCAATGCTACAGCCTGCCCAAAACGTGGGGTGAGGATGTGCCATACATATTGCTTGCCTCCTCTCTACAGCGGCAACCCCATCCTGGCACAGAGGGAAAATAATTCACTCTCCTGGGCTTAATTTTTCATCAGTCTGGCTGGCTGGATCGGACTGTGACACTGAGAGCTCCTGTACAGGTGGGCGGAGCAAGATGATAACACAACAGTGCAGTCCTGCCCCCTGCATACATCACACAGCTCTCCCAACATGAAGATCTCACAGGATGGGTGTCAGTTTTCTTCCATGTGAGTCCCCACTGTATTGCCTTCCAAACTGTACCTGGCTGTGCTGTAAACCCACCTTGTACTTTGCTGAGCAGGTTTACTAAAAGAGAAGAACAATTCTTATATCTTATGTTGGGAATATTCTGGGACTTTTCAGTTGTTAATGTTCTCTGCTGATCCATCTAGTACTTGTGTATGGGGAGGGGATCCAATGCTTAACTACCCCCCCCCCCCCCCAGCTGTCTCCCATCCTGAACACAGGATATGTCTCAATAAAAGCAGTGTACTTATTATATTATTTGCCTAATATAAGCTGGGTGCAATGAAAAAAAAAATACCTGTCCATATTAGCCCAGCCTCCTGTCAGTCTATTGAGCCCTCCCCTGTGTGTCAGATCCCCCTGTGTATCAGAGACCCCCTCTGTGTGTCAGAGCACCCTTTGTGTGTCAGAGACCCCCCTGTGTGTCAGTGCCCCCCCTGTGTGTCAGCGACCCCCTGTGTGTCAGAGCCCCCCGTGTGTCAAAGCCCCCCTGTGTGTCAGAGCCCCCCTGTGTGTCAGAGCCCCCCATGTGTCAAAGCCCCCCCTGTGTATCAAAGCCCCCCTGTGTGTCAGAGCCCCCCTGTGTGTCAGAGCCCCCCTGTGTGTCAGATCCCCCCTGTGTGTCAGATCCCCCTGTGTGTCAGAGCCCCCTCTGTATGTCAGATCCCCCCCTGTGTGACAGAGGCCCCCCTCACCTGTGTGTCAAAGCCCCCCTGTGTGTCAGAGCCCCCCTGTGTGTCAGATCCCCTGTGTGCCAGTGCCCCCCCTGTGTATCAGATCCCCTGTGTGTCATAGCCCCCCCCTGTGTGTCAGATCCCCCCCTGTGTGTCAGATCCCTCCCCCATGTGTCAGATCCCCCCATGTGTCAGATCCCCCCTGTGTGTCAGAGCCCCCATGTGTGTCAGAGCCCCACAAGTGTGTCAGAGCCCCACAAGTGTGTCAGATCCCCCCTGTGTGTCAGAGTGTGTCCTCCTCATTCTCTTTCCCATGTTGACTTTAGACAGCAGAGTAGAAAGTAGAGGAGTCCAGTGTGCTGAAGTGTGGAGAATGTGTTTTCCATAGGCTAGTGAGTTTGGTTTCAACTTGTTAGTGTTGCTAAATCTGCTAGTACATCTAACACTACCCTCCTTCCCAGACTGACTATGCTGCCATCGGCTGTGTCTTCTGTTCTTCTGTGCTTCTTTATCCAGATTGGGGGTACTCTAATACAGGACGTGTGCCACTGGCTAGATCACCAGATGAAAACAGAGGGGAAAAGCCTAAAATAAAACTAATGCAGCCACCACATCTAATGATTGTTAAGCTGCAATATATAACATCTTGGGTTTTATACCAGTCTTCTGACCCCCATTTCCACAATCCTTAATAAAAAAATGTTTTTGTCCCACTTCTGAGCTCTGCATCACCTTACACTGTAAATGGGGGGGGGGGGGGGGCACAATTTGGTATGTTCGTCCTGGGCACTGGGTGACCTTGTCCCGGCACTGCTAGCACCTTTCTGGAACAAAATAAGGGAAATAACTACATTAATCACTGAGACCAAACTCATGCTCAATGTGGCATGTTGTTTATTTTATGTGACAAACTTCAGTATAAGCACTTGCTGTCAAAGCATCTATTAAATGATGCTAAATCCCTAACCATTCCGATCCACTGGAACTCACCCCGGGACAGGGGCGGATCCAGAGTCTAATCTCGGGAGGGGCACTGCTATAAAATATGTTTTTTTGGGGGCAATTTATATGGGAAATGGCTGGTATTTGCGCTTCAATCATTACGGCACCATGGTTGTTATGGTGTCAGGATGATTGAAGCGTATTATTTCTATTAATACATTGTAATATAAAATTAAATGGTTCAACTCACCATAATGCAGAATCAGTGGGAGCCCTGAGGATGTCACTTGCCATGTCGCCTGCCACCAAATGTGGATTGTCACTTGCCACGTCACTTGTCACCAAATGCGGATTGTTACTTGCCACGTCACCTGCCACACATTGCGGATTGTCACTTGCCACGTAGCCTGCCACACATTGTGGACTGCCACTTGCAATGTAGCCTGCCACACATTGCGGATTGTCACTTGCCACGTCGCCTGCCACCAGATGCGGATTGCCACGTAGCCTGCCACACATTGCAGATTGCCACTTGCCACGTCACCTGCCACACATTGCGGATTGTCACTTGCCACATTGCCTGACACACATTGCGGATTGCCACTTGCCACGTCACCTGCCACACATTGGGGATTGTCACTTGCCACGTTGCCTGCCACACATTGCGGATTGCCACGTCACCTGCCACACATTGCGGATTGTCACTTGCCACGTTGCCTGCCACACATTGCGGATTGCCACTTGCCACGTAGTTTGCCACACATTGCGGATTGCCACTTGCCACGTCACCTGCCACACATTGTGGATTGTCACTTGCCACGTTGCCTGCCACACATTGCGGATTGCCACTTGCCACGTAGCCTGCCACACATTGCGGATTGTCACTTGTCACGTCACCTGCCACACATTGCGGATTGTCACTTGCCACGTTGCCTGCCACACATTGCGGATTGCCACTTGCCACATAGTCTGCCACACATTGCGGATTGCCACTTGCCACGTAGCCTGCCACACATTGTGGATTGCCACTTGCCACGTAGTCTGCCACACATTGCGGATTGTCACCTGCCACACATTGCGGATTGTCACTTGCCACGTCACCTGCCACACATTGCAGATTGCCATGTAGCCTGCCACACATTGCGGATTGTCACCTACTGTGTCACTTTTCTGCTAAGGTGGTCTTTTCTTGGGTCCCAGAGTGAAGATAGGCAGCAGAGAGATGATGCAATCTCTCTGCTGCACACAGCTTCCTACACAGTGAGGGCGGAACTGGAGGGATGCAGGGCAGTGAGAGATGATGTCATCTCCCTGCTCCCCTGCCTGCTGGCTTCCTGATTGGCCAGCAGCCCTCCTAAGCCGCCCAGCTCCCCCCCCCCCCCCCCCTCACCGTCCACTCAGCGCGGGTACCCGCGGAACCGGCCGCGATTGGACCCGCGGAACAGGCCGCGTGGGTACCCGCGGAACGGGCCACGATTGGACCCGCGGAACCGGCCCGCTGGTACCCGCAGAACCGGCCGCGATTGGACCCGCGGAACCATTCTCGGGGGGGCAATTGACCCGTTGCCCCCCCCCTGGATCCGCCCCTGCCCCGGGATCCTTTGATACAAGATTGGCTGCACATATGTGAGAGACCCTAGCACAATCCTGTGATTAGGCTCCATAAAACATGGCACCCATGGTTCTCCTTCAAATATTCTCAGGAATATACTACCACTATTACTGATCAAAATAATGACAATTTAGTCTAACTTTTAACTACTGATTGTCTTGATTTCTGGATGTACTGTAACTCAGGTTTTGTACTTATGTATTTATTCACACAAAACTCTCCACCTCTTTTATCGTTCTTTCCCTACTATTTTCTTACTTTCCCTTTCTACAAATATAGATGACTACTTGTACTTCAACTACGGTGCTGTTACACTTGTTAAGCTGTTGTTGCTCTACACAGCAGTTTTGATCAGCATTATTGTATTCTGCTATATATAATATACAAAAGAGCAAAGATGACTTCCTAGTACTTTTTTTTTGCTATATGTTAGAACCTAAATATAGTATTACCAGGAAATTCTTTGTTAACGACACTGCCTACCGTACCATGTAATTTCCCCTTTTTTTGCTTTCTTTCATAATTGTAATCTCTTCTCTTGTACTCATCCTTTGATATCAATAAAACTTTTAATGTTAAAAAAAAAAAAACGAACAAATAAAATGTAAATTAATTAATACATTTAACTTTTTTTGGATTTTTTTTATAAATAGCATGATATGATTTAGAAAAAAAAGTAAAGCAAAGCAAAAAAAAAAAAATAAATCCCCCCAAAAAACTAAGCTCATGAGAGTCCCCCCTCACATCAGGGTCCCCATCAAAGTCCTATCAGAGCCACCTTAAATCAGAGTACCCACTTGCAATAGAGTCCCCATCAAAGACCTTTTTACATCAGAGTCCCTTTTAACATGAAATTCCCCATCAGAGTCCCCCATATCATAAGATTTCCCATCAAAGTCCTCCTTACATCAGAGTCCCCTTTTACATGAGATTCCCCATGAACGCCCCAATCAGAATATATCTTATAGCAATGGGCCCGATAAAATCTTGCAATAGACCTGATTTTGCCCACGTGCCATCGTTTGGAGATGCATGTACATGGAAAGCATTATCTGATTTGACGAGGTGGAGGGGCGGGGCAGTGACATCATGCTTTCCCCCTCATCCAATCAGAGAACGCTTTGCTTTCATTCAAAAAAGACAAAGCATTCTGACTGGCGCTCATGCCTAGCAGCCAACCTCCTGTATTCACAATGCATCAGGCCACCCACTCGGCATGGGCCCCAGAAGCAAACGGAGATCATTGGAGTAGCGGTGTCTAATTCAGTGGTTTCCAACTACCAGCCAGGTATTGTATATACCTAGTTTTATTGGTTTAAGTAGGACCAACCTAACTATGTAAAGACGTGCCATGCCTGCAATTCATATTTAGGCTTCATGCATACTGAGCGTTTGCTCAGCCCTCCTGAATGCCTTTTCTCCTGGTAGGAGAAAACATAATGCCTAAACCTGAATTTTGTACATGAATTTATACACATTTAGACACATTCAGGCAGTGTTTGAAGTGTTTGAGCATTAATGGATTTTATTAGCTATATTATTCTTTTTTTTTTTTCTGGCCATTAGAAAGAATAAATGCTTAACTAAACATTTGGCATTTAGGTGTGATTACACATTTAAATTTTGTTCTGGATAAAAAGTATGCTCCTGAGCACACTGGTGATGTTTTTCTTTTCTGCCTGTAAATGCGTCTCTTCTACTATTCTAATACGCCTGTAAACACCTATGTGCGTATGGACACATAGGCTAACATAGAAGTGTGTTTACTTGCAGAAAAAAAAAAATCAAACGCTTGTAAAAGTGAAGTTTTTTTAAGCCCTGTACTCATGAGTTCTTAAGGTTTCACTCTCCACTAAACATCAATGTTTAAAGGGGTCCCACAGTAAACACTCTACACAGGCATACCCATGATTTACTCTAGACCAGGGATGAGCTTCGATGAGCTTTATGTTCGAGTCTAATTCATGTTCAACTCGAACATTGGCTGTTCGCCAGTTCGCTGAACGGCGAACAATTTTGGGTGTTTGCGGCAAATTCGAAAGCCGCAGAACACCCTTTAAAAGTCTATGGGAGAAATCGAAAGTGCTAATTTTAAAGGCTTATATGCATGGTATTGTCATAAAAAGTATTTGGGGACCTGGGTCCTGCCCCAGGGGACATGTATCAATGCAAAAAAAGTTTTAAAATGGCTTTTTTTTCGGGAGCAGTGATTTTAATAAGGCTTAAAGTGAAACAATAAAAGTGTAATATTCCTTTAAATTTCGTACCGGGGGTGTCTATAGTATGCCTGTAAAGGGGCGCATGTTTCCCGTGTTTAGAACAGTCTGACAGCAAAATGACATTCCTAAAGGAAAAAAAAGTAATTTAAAACTACTCGCGGCTACAATGATTTGTCGGTCCGCAAAACACATAAAAGTTCATTGATAAAAACGGCATAGGGATTTCTCCACAGGGGAACTCCGAACCAAAATTTAAATAAAAAATGGCGTGGCAGTCCACCTCAAAATCCATACCAGACCCTTCAGGTCTGGTGTGGATTTTAAAGGGAACCCCACACCAAATAAAAAAAAATAAAAATAGCGTGGGGTCCCCCCAAAAATCCATAATAGTCCCTTATCCAAGCACGCAACCTGGCAGGCCACAGGAAAAGAGGGAGGGACGAGAGAGCGCCCCCCCTCCTGAACCGTACTCCGCTCTCCTCTGGCTTCCCTATGTCTTTTCCCATGTTGTCAGAGGGGGAGGGGGTCACCTGTAACCCCACCCCCTCTGACATCACGGGGAAAGCCATAGGGGGATGAGGTCCTTCTCCCCATCAACATGGGGACAAGGTACTTTGAGGGGCTACCTCAAAGCACCCTCCCAATGTTGAGGGCATGTGGCCTGGTACGGTTCATGAGGGGGTTACTCTCTCGCCCCCCCCTCTTTTCCTGCAGCCTGCCACGTTGCATGCTCAGATAAGGGTCTGGTATGGATTTTCTGGGGGGACCCCACGCCATTAAAAAAAAAAATTGGTGTGGGGTTACCCTTAAAATCCATACCAGACCTGATGGGTCTGGTATGGATTTTGAGGGGGACCCCCGTGCCATTTTTTTATTTTGGCGCGGGGTTCCCCTTAATATCCATACCAGACCTGAAGGATCTGGTATGCAATTTAGGGGAACCCCCACGCATTTTTTTTAAATTTTTGTTTGGGTTCCCGGGTGGGGAAATCCCCATGCCGTTTTTATCAATGAACTTTTATGTGTATTGCGGATTGACAATTCATTGTAGCCACAAGTAGTTTTAAATGACTTTTTTTTCCTTGTCTGACTGTTCTAAACACGGGTAATATGTGCCCCTTTACAGCCATACTATAGACACCCCCCAGGTATGAAATTTAAAGGAATATTACACTTTTGTTGCTTCACTTTAAGCATTATTAAAATCACTGCTCCTGAAAAAACTGCAGTTTTTAAAACTTTTTTTGCATTGATACATGTCCCCTGGGGCAGGACCCAGGTCCCCAAAAACTTTTTATGACAATACCATGCATATAAGCCTTTAAAATTATCACTTTTGATTATTCATGTTCATGTCCCATAGACTTTAACGGTGTTCGCATGTTCGAACAAATTTTTTGCCTGTTCACATGTTCTTGTGCTAACCTAATGGGGGGAGGAGGGAGATGTTCGGCTCATCCCTACTCTAGACTATTGCACTCTGTGCATACCATCAGTCTCACTGCTGCAATCTGTTAACTGTGCTATACTTTATATAGTTCTGAGAGATGTACTCTATTAGCTGTGCTTTGCCTCACATAATCCTGAGCCCTGTGCTTTCTAAGTTTTGTCCTGACCATTGTACTCTTTACGTTGTACTTTGAACTACATAATCCTAACCATTGTACACTTTTAATTGTACTGTACATTGAAAATACCTGATTGTTGTACTGTGGGTAAGAAATAACATTTCTGTGGGTTTATTTTTTATATATATATATTTTTTGCTGTTTGTGTCAAGGTGAGGATATTTACTTTCACTTCCTATCATGTTGTACATGCATTGTTGTGTGTTTACCTTTAAATAATTGTGTCCTTTCCACACTTCATAGATAGGAAGCTAGGAGATGCTCTATGTAGTTAGTCCCAACTTTCTTCTTCTTCATGTTTAGTCTCCATTCTTCTGGAGCTAGACACACTGGGGTTGATTTACTAAAAGTAAGTAGTCTGTGCACGGCAAGTGCAGTTGCTCTAGATCTGAGGGGAATATTCAAGGAAAATAAAAAAACTGCATTATTGTTTGCACGTGATTGGATGATACAAATCAGGAGAGCTTCCCCTTAGAACTAGATCAACTGCACTTGAAGTGAACTTCTAGAGCACAACATATTTGCCTTTAGTAAATCAACCTCATAATGTCACTATGTATTGATCTGGTGTTCATCTGTTATGATCTGCACAAGTTTTTGGATTAAGATCTGCAGGAATATTATGTGCAGGATGTCATTTGAATCGAGTCACTGTCTACTAATTCTACTAAGACTCTAATTTACAGCTATCTTGCCACGACTGGATCAGTTATAGAGATAACACTTGCAGTACTTAGTTTGGAGAGGCAGAACACTTCCTATCCTAGAGATTCAGCAACGAGTGGATAAAAATTCCACAAAGTCCAGATAGTTCCCTTTTTGGACAACTGTCACTGAAACAGGTGTCCTCATTGGAAGAGTTACACTCAGCTCTTGCTTTGATTGATGGCAAATCTAAATATTTTGGCTTTGCCTTCCATAACTGAGTGACTGAGCCAAATTCTGATTCAGAATTATGAATGAAAATGTTCCCATAATATGACTAATGTAAGCCCACCCACCTTTGGTTACATTAGATTCTACAAGAACAAAGTGTACAGTGGCGCTAGAGGGATGTGTGGAAATATTTATAACAACTTTAAAAAAAGCAATGAATGAAATCAATATATGATCATGCATGAAAGAGGGTCAGGCAGTGCCTAGCAGTGAAACTCTAATATATAGTAAATATATAATAATTAAAACATCATAATAAGATATAACAGTCCGTGGAAAAAGACCATAATATATTTTCTATTAGCACTTGGAGGCAGCACCCTTGGAGCGAAGCAGGTGACTCTGTAGGTTAAAACAAGAAAAGAAGGGCGCCAGACTAAATGCAGCATTAAGATGGTTGGTTTAATATGAATAAAAGGAAATAGAACCTCACAAAGTGAACATGTAATACAGGCACAAAAAGTAGTCTCTCTAAGCCATCCTGATGTCGTGGCAGCCTCAAGCTGTGCTGCTGGTAGAGGCAGGAAGCGGCTGATTGCTGCCATAACCAACATAGAATGCAAGATTGTGATGGGCCGGACATGACCTCAACAGGAAGGCGTGCTTGGTTTGCTGACGTGGGGTGGGTGGTACCGCAAAGCTTAATTGAACAAGCAGTAGTTTAAAGCTGATTGGTTGCTATACACAGCTGCACCAGATTCTGTGTGCACCACTTTCAATAAAGCTCCCACACTGAATTGATATCATCAGCAGAAGATAGCTAACCCTCCCGGTTTTTCACCCCAATGCAAAAAACCTATTGTAGTGCACCAGCCCCCCAACCCCCCCCCCCCCCCCGTTTTACTCAGCTGAGCCCGTTCATTCCCATGCCGGAGACGCTCATGCCCTCTCTGGCCAGTGTCTCGGCTGTTGATTGGATAGATTGATAGCAGAGCAGCCATTGGCTCCTGCTTCTGTCAATCAAATTCAATGATGTGGGTGCTGGGGGCGGTGCCGATTCCTGCTGTCTGTGTCAGTGACACAGCAGCAGGCCACGGTAGCATGACCACATGGGTTCCCCCGAAGGAGAGCGTTTCTCTGAGCGGTCCACTCAATGGAGCACTGAGGAGGGACCCCAGAGGAGGAAGGCCACTCTGTGCAAAACCAATTGCACAGAGGAGACATGTATAACATGTTTGTTATTTTAAAAGAAAAAAAAGAAACCTTTAGTGTCCCTATAAATTAAAGGCTATCACCAATCAAAACTAAAGTTGATTAATAGTCATGGGTGGATGCCAGCAGTCTGAAACACTTGGCAGGTTTTATCTTTCTCTTTTCAGTGTGTTCCCTCTTCCATGGTCATTAGGAAGTACAAGTATGTCACCCTCTTAATAAGAAACAGAAAACGGAAGAATTGTGTAAACTTTTTGCTGCTTCTAACAGTCCTTGATAAAAGGAAGTACACACGTGCAATCAGTGATTATATATCTGAAGGTTTTGGTTTTCTTATCTTAACATCTTGACCTTTGAATGTTCATGTAGCAATGTAAGTACAATGTCTTGATCTAATGTATTATCATGTAATTAGAGTCTATTTATTTTTAGATGTACATTTTTTCTTTTAGATCATTGTGTTCCTTCAAATAATGTAAACATGTAATTATGTTTGTGTTACTGTTATACTGTACCCTGTAAACACGGTCGGACTTTACCAACAGAAAATGTGCAATCGGACTGTGTTGTTGGAAATTCCAATCATGTGTAGGCTCCATCAGACTTTTTCAGTCGGAATTTCCATCACACAAAGTTTGAGATCTGGATCTAAACTTTTCCGACAACAAAATCCGATCGTTTAAATTCCGATCGTGTGTATACAATTCCGACGCATAAAGTGCCATGCATGCTCAGAATAAATCACGAGACGAAAGCGATTGGCTACTGACCTCTTTAGAGTCCCATTGTACACGTTGTACGTCACCTCGTTCTGAACAATCGGATTTTCCAGCAACTTTGTGCGACCGTGTGTATACAAGACAAGTTTGGGCCAAAATCCGTCAGAAAAAATCAGACGGATTTTGTCCCCGGAATGTCTGACCATGTGTACAGGGTATAAGAGTCATATCACATCAATGAGCTGAGGTTTGGGTACAACACATTTTATGCACAATTTTGAGTTCTAATAGACTTGGAGCATGCAGGACTTTGATGCACTTTCATACATGGTTTAATAGAAGTTAATGGGAGCGGACCTAAAACCAGTGTAAAATGTACAGGGCCATGTTTACCTGCATGGGGATGCACAGGTGTTGCATGCATCCACATTCGCCTAGTCCCATTCATGTCTTTTGAGACACAGTAGCTGCATGGGCACAAATGCTGTGTCCCAATATGACACCCATCTGGGTTGGGGGTGCATGTCCCCAAAGTCACCCTAAACTTGGGTGCATTTGTACCCATGCAGTTGTCACATTGAGGGCAGCTGTGCCCATGCAGCTGCTACGTCCCAATAGATGGCAACACTTGTGCCTCCTTGTGTTGCTAAAACACAGGCCTGCATGGGGCATGGATGTAATCGCCCTGCATGAATGAGGCCTAATACTGATATACAGTTTTATATGACCACAGACAAAGTTTGGGGTAAAAGGGGCAATCTATTTGCCATTGTATCTCTTTAATGCCCCAAAAATGCATATGCTATACAACCTCTATTTTTATGTACTCTACACACATAGGATATGCAAAAAAAAAACTACAAATAGATTTACAAAAGCATAAAAGGCTAACTCACATCAATTTCTACACGAACATGTGGATAAACTTGATACAAAGCCCTCAAACAATTCTTAGGAAGAGGTGGCTCTAGACTTTGTGAGGCCTTAGGCAAATCTCAGACATAAGGCCCCACTCATGCCCAAAATGGCAAAAATAATTCAAGCGATAAAAAAAAAACTGTATAAATTGCATATATTAAGAGCCTTAAATCCTATGAACTCTGAATTCACAGTTTCTAGAATTATAACCAATTACTCTTACAATTCTGGGTGCATAGGTATGAAGATGACAGGGGGTGGGGTGGTGGGAAGCTGGCAGATGGGTGCAGGGGGTATGAAGATGGCAGGGGGTGGGGTGGTGGGAGGCTGGCAGATGGGTGAAGAGGGATGAAGATGAAACAGGGTGGGGTGGTGTGAGGCTGAAAGATGGGCGCAGGGGGATGAAGATGACAGGGATGGGGTGATGGGGAGCTGGAAGATTTGTGCAGGGGAATTAAGATGCTAAGGGGTGGGGTGGTGGGATGTCAGGCACAGGAAGATGATTAGGAGGACAATAGTGATGGCAGGGGGTCAGTAGGTGCCATCATATGGCATCATCAGGGCTCTGTGTGGGGCGGCTGGCAGCAATGATTATCAGAGCCCCCATGGTCAGGGTTGACGTCACAGGATGTGTCAGTATTGGGCAGGACTGTCATCATTCTGTACCTGGAAGCTCTGGCAGCGCACAGTCTCCCCAATGATTGCCAGACGCCTGGTCTGGCAGTGGCAGGTCCTCCATTACAGACATCCATCCTAGAGAGTGGAACAGAGTGAGAGCTGCTTGGTTGTTGCTGGCATTATCCGGGCTCTGCACATGGCAGGAGATCTGCAGAGCCTGGCAGAAGGGGGGAGGGGAGTACATGGAGCCACCCACTGACCCTGGGATTTCTCGCAGTGCAGAAGTAAACAGTCCGCTCCTGGCAGGGGTAAAAGTAGTGGCGAGCAAAGAGACGGCCCTGGGGACACCGACTGGAGCATATTCCCTCCAACTCCCACACACGTCAGGCAAATTAGGCGGCCGCGAGGCCCCTGGGAGTGTGAGGCCTAAGGCAACCACCTAATATGCCTAATTAGAGAGCTGCCTCTGACTTTAAGAACAAACCTACAGACCCTATCTTGATTGTAACCCAGGGACTGCCTGTAATAAGAGAAAAATAATACTAAAGACAGAAAGAGGCTGATTAGTAAGAGATGATAAGACAAGAAAAATAATGCTGAAAGGGAACATAGCTGATGTGTAAGGCTACACTACAGTAAAGTCTGATACATAACATTTGATTCACAAGTTACAGCATTACAGAACCAATCCCTTGATTTTACAGCATGCCCTTATTTAGCCCAAGCATGCTTCCATGTCAGCAACAGAGACTGGCAAAATAAATTTTTCACACTGTTACAATTATATAGACTTTCAGTTAAATGTAGTTACTATATTTAAGATTACATGTTGAAATTAATGCAATTCCTTATCCAGTAAGCTACTCCATTCCTTTATCTAGGCTGCTGATTGCATTTGACATGCACACAACCTCTCGAGGAGGGCTCATCGTTAAATTATTGAACAGAAAGTATGCAAAAATGTGAAAGTCACACCGAATGCTTTCGAATAAATTTTACAATAATAAATGATTTACTCATGGACAGTAATAAACTATCATTTTATATATGTGGACTGGCATCGGAGATTTCTTATTTTGTGCAGAATTTAGCTTTTTTATATAGTCCCGAAATACACATTAAAACCAAGTTTAGTTTTTACAGTATGTAAAACACATGAATACTAAAGTCACATTCTTCATCAGCAACATTGTTATGTATTTATTTTTTAGCTGGTAGGACTGTAGGAAGGATGAGCAATTGAGAGCAGTGCCTATATTTTCCTATCAGACCTGTAATGACCACAGTACATGCGGTCTGCCGCAATGATTGCACTTGGTAGATGTCCCCTATGGGGTTCTTCTGTGCAATGCACATTAGGAGGAAGAGATCAGCCTGCAGGAAGTAAACACTGTGGTGTACTGCAGCTGCAAGAGCTAGATAAGAATGGAGCTAATCAGGGTGATGTGGGTTAGGTAAGATCCAGAACAAACAAAAAACTCAGCTTAGCTTTTTGGCAAAACATATAAATACTAAAAAGTAATTTCTCCAACAAATGTATTTTTAAGCTGGCATAACTGTAGTAAGGTGATTGGCAGAGTTGAGGCCTGAAAAAAAAAAAAAAAAAAATATATATATATATATATATATATATATATATATATATATATATATATAAAACATATCAGGATTAAAGCGAATTTTCACAGCCAAATTGGGATACCTTTATATTTGCTCATGTTCTTTTTAACATAGTATACATAAAATTTGGAGTAATGATTAATATAACTATTCTGTGTACTATGTTCACAGGTCTTCATTATCAGCTGTAAACTAGATTTGAACACTGTCTGTCCTAAAAAAGGGTTAAAAATTTAGAAACCTCACTCCTGCATTTAATATATTAATGCCTTGTGTTAAATAGCAATCACTCAGTCTATGTGGGGACAATGACACTTTGAGACTGTCTAGAATTTTTTTGCGTAATAGATCAAAGAGAGAGCCAAACATAAAACTGATGATGCCTCTTTTGGAAAAATGCGTTGGGCAGTGCCCGATAGGTGATGTCATCATGCATGCTGATGTGGGATTCTGCTGTGCCTGCTTATGACACATGCTCTGATTTGTCTCCTGTCACTGTAAGTGCAATTTTGGAATAAACTTAGCAATTGTTTTTACTGCTAGACTATGGGATTCATGCCTTGTTTTTTGTATCTCTGCTGATTGTGTCATCCAAGAATTACTGTGTGATTGTGACAGAAGGATTTATTATAGCTGCAAGGCAGCCAGGCGCATACCGATCTCTTTTTGGAGATCTGTTTATCCAGTAATAAGTGTGTGGACACCAGTGGAAGGTTTATTGAAACACAATTTGTTTGCAGTGTGAACACTGCTGAGGCACCTGAATGATCCAATTGAAATTAGTATTTTTCACTTTTGGGACTTATTCACATTCACACTTATTCAAATTCATTTATCTATTCTTTTGATTTGCACTTTGCATATTTATTCTACTATTTACTGTATATTATGCAATGTATCACTGATTATACACTGTTAGCACAGTGTTTATATGAATTATTGATTCTTAAAGAGGAAGTAAACCCTGATGGGTTTACTTCCTCTTTGTCTCCCTGCAAAGGTAAAGCATGATGTCACCGCTGTCCCCTGTAGTCCGGAGCATCCATCTTCTTCTGGGTATCGCCACTCACAGCTCCGGACTACAGGTGGTGACATGCATAGTAGTCCATTATGCTTTACCTTTGCAGGGAGACAAAGAGGAAGTAAACCCATCAGGGTTTACTTCCTCTTTAAGAATCAATAATTCATATAAACACTGTGCTAACAGTGTATAATCAGTGATACATTGCATAATATACACTCCTGCGCATGCGTACTGGAACCGCCACTAACGGCATATCACCGCTAGCAGCGGCATGCTGCTAACAGCGATAGTGCACCTGCGTGCCGCTGTCTATGGAGCATGCGCCATAGACAGCTCTCACTGTCTTTTACTAAATATCTCCTAAACCGTGTAGGTTTAGGAGATATTTCTTGGACCTACAGGTAAGCTTTAATCTAGGCTTAATATAAATACAGAAAAAATCAGCGCAGTACAACCCCTTTTAATCTAGGCTTACCTGTAAGTCAAAGTGGTTTGTAAGGGTTTACAACCACGTTAAATGGTAGCACACCTCGCTTTTTTTACACAATTCACCAAAATGCATTGGCTTATATTTTCTTTGCTTGTTGAAGAGCTGAACAATAAAGACTTTGGGCTCCAAGGGTTTTTCATTTGGCACTTTCTTTGACCTAATACATTTAGACTTCTCAATTTAGGAACTTGTCCTCTCTTGCGGGATTCCCATCTTTGTGATGAGCTGCCAAATATAGGTAACTTGGGCTCAAGTAATTTGTCCAGATTTTGATAACCTGTGAAAATCTGCATCCAATGCTCCTCTACCACTGCTTTTTGCAGAAATTCCTAGAATCAGCCATGACACCAAACTTCTAAGGCCGCGTACACACGCGCGGACTGTTTGCCCAACTTTGTCCGTCCAACAGTTTCAGCAAACAGTCCGCTCAAAATTAGCATGGACGGACATGCCCACACACGACGAACGAACAGTTTGCTGAAACCGTGCGCGATGACGTGAACAGCACGTACGACGGGACGAAAAATACGACGTCCTATACACTGCATTATAGCTTTCGGCGTGAAAATCCTTTCTGAGCATGCGCGCAACTTTGTTTGACGAACAAGCCTACACACGAGCGGGCTGTTCGCTGAAACAAGGTTTCAGCGGACAGTTTTTCGGAAATTCCGAAAAACCTTGTCCGTCCAACTGTCCGCTGAAACTGTCCGCTGAAAGCCCACACACGAGCGGACTGTCCGCCCAAACACTGTTCAGCGGACAAAGTTGGGCGAACAGTCCGCCCGTGTGTACGCGGCCTAAAAGGTAAGAAATATATATATACAGTGCCTTGCGAAAGTATTCGGCCCCCTTGAACTTTTCAACCTTTTTCCACATTTCAGGCTTCAAACATAAAGATATAACATTTTTATTTTTTGTGAAGAATCACCAACAAGTGGGACACAATTGTGAAGTGGAACAAAATCTATTGGATTTTTGAAAATTTTTTAACTAATAAAAAAATGAAAAGTGGGGCGTGCAAAATTATTCGGCCCCCTTGCGTTAATACTTTGTAGAGCCACCTTTTGCTGCGATTACAGCTGCAAGTCGCTTGGGGTATGTCTCTATCAGTTTTGCACATCGAGAGACTGAAATTCTTGCCCATTCTTCCTTGCAAAACAGCTCGAGCTCAGTGAGGTTGGATGGAGAGTGTTTGTGAACAGCAGTTTTCAGCTCTTTCCACAGATTCTCGATTGGATTCAGGTCTGGACTTTGACTTGGCCATTCTAACATCTGGATACATTTATTTGTGAACCATTCCTTTGTAGATTTTGCTGTATGTTTGGGATCATTGTCTTGTTGGAAGATAAATCTCCGTCTCAGTTTCATGTCTTTTGCAGACTCCAACAGGTTTTCATCCAGAATGGTCCTGTATTTGGCTGCATCCATCTTCCCCTCAATTTTAACCATCTTCCCTGTCCCTGCTGAAGAAAAGCAGGCCCAAACCATGATGCTGCCACCACCATGTTTGACAGTGGGGATGGCGTGTTGAGGGTGATGAGCTGTGTTGCTTTTACGCCAAACATATCATTTTGCATTGTGGGCAAAAAGTTCGATTTTGGTTTCATCTGACCAGAGCACCTTCTTCCACAAGTTTGGTGTGTCTCCCAGGTGGCTTGTGGCAAACTTTAGATGAGACTTTTTATGGATATCTTTGAGAAATGGCTTTCTTCTTGCCACTCTTCCATAAAGGCCAGATTTGTGCAGTGTACGACTGATTGTTGTCCTATGGACAGACTCTCCCACCTCAGCTGTAGTTCTCTGCAGTTCATCCAGAGTGATCATGGGCCTCTTGGCTGCATCTCTGATCAATCTTCTCCTTGTCTGAGCTGAAAGTTTAGAGGGACGGCCAGGTCTTGGTAGATTTGCACTGGTCTGATACTCCTTCCATTTCAAAATGATCGCTTGCACAGTGCTCCTTGGGATGTTTAAAGCTTGGGAAATCTTTTTGTATCCAAATCCGGCTTTAAACTTCTCCACAACAGTATTACAGACCTGCCTGGTGTGTTCCTTGGTCTTCATTATGCTCTCTGTGCTTTCAACAGAACCCTGAGACTATCACAGAGCAGGTGCATTTATACAGAGACTTGATTACACACAGGTGGATTCTATTTATCACCATCAGTCATTTAGGACAACATTGGATCATTCAGAGATCCTCACTGAACTTCTGGAGTGAGTTTGCTGCACTGAAAGTAAAGGGGCCGAATACTTTCGCACGCACCACTTTTCAGTTTTTTATTTGCTAAAAAAATGTAAATTATCCAATAGATTTCGTTCCACTTCACAATTGTATCCCACTTGTTGGTGATTCTTCACAAAAAATTTAAATTTTATATCTTTATGTTTGAAGCCTGAAATGTGGCAAAAGGTTGAAAAGTTCAAGGGGGCCAAATACTTTTGCAAGGCACTGTATATATATATATATATATATATATATATATATATATATATATATATATATATATATATATATATATATATATATATATATATATATATATATATATATATATATATATATATACAGGAACACTGACATATAATCACACACAGGAGGTTGGACTTGATGGACTCTTTATCTTTTTTTAACCTCACCTACTATGTAACACATAACAAATACAAATATAAAGTGAGCTTTCCTCAACTTTGACTGCAAAAATGTTATTACACTTAAAAGGGTAAGCAAATTTGCTGATATAGACACATACCTCCCAACTGCCCAGGACTCGCCGGGACTGTCCTGGCGTTTGATTTAAATCCTGGTGTCCGATGAGTCTGGGCTTAATCCCGGAGCCCAGTGCTGGAACAAGTCTCCACTAATCTACCTGATATGTTAGCGCTAGCGCAAGCACCTGGGACACATTTCCTATGGTGTGCCCAGGGTCCCACATGACCGCCACAACTACATCTCTCCGTGAAAGCCATCATTACTCTCCCTGCCGGCTGCCTGCACAAGCACTCACCAAGGAGCAGACTACATTGTAAAGCACCCTCCTCCTTGGCTCTGACAATTCATGTACACAGGCCAGGAGGAGGAGTCGGGTAGGCAGCACACCGCTTTACAGCATCTGCACTGATTTGAGGTCTGTAACAGGTTCATCAGAGTAGGGGAGAATGGGAAACCGGAAGGTGTCTGGGGGGGGGGGGGGCTCTTGGCAGGCAGCAACCTTTCATGCTTCCAGGACTGATTTTAGGGGGGGTAGAGGATATGTGCTAGAGGGTACTTTGGGAGGGGTGAGGGCTTGTGCTAGAAGGAGGGGACAGTTTTTTGTTCCTTTACCCTCCCATAGGAACTCCTTGTACATATCCTCTCAGGCTTCATGTACACTAACTTCCCTTGGGCGCTGGTTGCATAAACAAAAGCTAATCACATGTAAACCTGGTCCCAAGTTTACATGCATTTTTGCAGTGTTTATCAGACTTTGCCAAATGTTCCTCTCCTAAACGTGATTCTTCCTCATTCAGGAGAGGGAGATTTAACCTCCCCTAAATGCGGCTGCTCCTAAACTCTGCTAAAAGTCTATACTGGGTTGAGTTTAGGAACTTTGGCAAAAAAAAAAAAAAAAGCCAAAAGCTGCTAAACTCACATTTAGGAGCAGCCAGTGTACATGAACCCTACCCCCCCCCCCCCTCCCAATTCACAGAGATCAGAGATACCACCTGACATACTGGGGGCCATCACAGCATCTAGGACCCTGGACATTCTACAAGAGATGCAGAGTAGTAGTTCTGGATCTCCATGCTAGCACACCCCTGCCAGGTGGATTAGTGGAGTCAAGTGCCACAATTTATTCTAGCATTGGACTCTGAGACTCAGCCTGGAATTGCAGGATGCAGGGATTATGTTTAAACTAGGGTGTATTTGGGGGGTATAAGATAATTTATGCTGGGGACAAAAATCCAGGGGATTGGGGGCAGAGAGTTTGTTCCAGGATGGGGGAGGGGGAGATTTTGTGGGATAGGATTTTTGCTGGGAGGAGGATTTGGGAGGGGGGATTTGTGCTGGGAGGAGTGAGTAGGCGAAGGAGTATTTGTGATGGGGGTATGGTTGAAGAGGGGGAGTAAGGGTTTGTGCCAGTATGAGAGGGTGAATTTGTGATAGGAATAGGGAGAGGATTTGTGCTGGGAAGGGAGGTTTGGGGAAGGAGAATTTGTGCTGGGAAGGGATTTGGGGGCGTGGAAGAATATTTGTGCTGGGATGGGGGATTTAGGGGAAAGGATTTGTGCTGGCAGTGGGGAAACGATTTATGTTGAGAGTGGGAGGATTTGTATGGGTGGCATTTGTGCTTGAAAAGGGGGAGAGAATTTTAGCTGGGAGGAGGAGTTGTGGTGCTAGGAGGGGGGTTTGGGGGCAAGGAGGACACTTGTTGGGGGGGTGGAAATAGTAATTGGGTAGGGAGGATTTATATTGGAATAGGGGTTGTGGAGAAGGATTTGTGGGGTGAAAGAGGATTTTTTTCTGGGAGGGAAAGAGGATTTGGGATTGAAGGGGGAATTGAGGGAGCTTAGGTTTTGTGCTGGAATGGGGGATTGTGCTGGAAGGGGTGATTTGGGGAGTAGAGGAGGATTTGTGCTAAAGGGGGAGATTGGAGGGATGATTTTTGCTGGGGAGGGGGCAAAGATTTGCTTTGGGAAGGTTGAGTGTGCAAATTAGTACTGGGTTTTTGGAGGAGAGGTAGTGAGGATTTCTGTAGCTTGCAGGGGAATTGTGCACGTTCCTGACCCCTACACACCCCTGACTCCTGCATTCTTTTTGCTTTGTACTCCTGATTCCTACTATGTATTACACACTTCTTTCTCCTGCATTCTTTACATGACAAACTCCTGTGCCCAACATTCTGTGTATAACACTTCTGCCCCCTACATTTTATGCATAACACTCCTGTCCCTTGCATTCTATGCATTACATACTCCTGGGCCACTGCATACTGAGCATAGCACTCCTGCCCTGCATTCTGTGCATTACCTACTCCTGGACCACTGCATTCTGTGCATAACATTCTTGTCCCCTGCATTCTTGTCCCCTGCATTCTGTGCATTATGTACTACTGACCCCTGCATTCTGTGCATTATGTACTGCTGAATCCTGCATTCTGTTTATTATACTCCTGTCCCCTGCATTCTGTGCATTACTGACCCCTGCTGCCTATGTGTCATGTACTTCTAAACCCGGGAACTGATGATAGCACTATATTGTACATGATATACTTCTCACTAAAGAGCTAATTGTTCCTACAGTTACTGGGTGCTGAGCAGTCCCTGACTATATTAATGAAGTTCTTCTTTAAGGTAGGCACTAGGGATGAGCTTCGTGTTCGAGTCGAACGTACGTTCGACTCGAACATTGGCTGTTCGGGCGTTCGGCGAAATCCGAACTCTTGGTCCGTTCGCGTCAAAATTTGTATGGCGCGCGCGGACCACAATGCACTGCGATGGCGCAGTGCATTGCTGGCTCATGATTGGCCAAGCATGCACTGTGACCCCGCATGCTTGGCCAATCGCAGCACCAGCAGCGAGGAGAGCCATGATTGGCCACAGGCATCCTGCCTGTGGCCAATCATAGCTCAGGCTGTGTAGTGCACGCCCCACACTATATAAGGCCGCCTTTGAGACGGCCTTGTGTAGTGTGTTGGCATCTGAAGCAGTGGGTGTTCTGTGTACCTTCAACACAGTTACACACCAATCGTTTTTGGCTGATTTCCTATCTTGCTCTTGTGTAGTGGTTATTGTCTGTGCCCTGACCGCAGTATACACCACTACACTATATTCACCTCACCTATATAGCTAGCTAGTGATCTATCTTTAACCACTTAACAACCGCCCATTGCCGATTAACGGCTTCAGGGTGGTTGTTTAACTCTGAGAGGCCGTTAATTAACGGCCTCCCAGAATTCTGCTCTTGCGCGCCCCCTGGGGCGCGCACTCGAGAGCATCCGTGACCGCTGGCTCGTCGCGGCCGTTTACCACGTGATCGCTCCGTCAAATGACGGAGTGATCACTTGTAAACAAACCGGCGTCATGTTATGACGCCGGTTCCTCCCTCCCCTCTCTGTACCGATCGGTACAGCGGAGGGGAAAGAGATCGGTGTCAGCAGCGATGTGGGCTGCATCTGCAGTGCCCACATCGCTACTCACCGAATTTAACCCCTCAATTCCCTGCCAATACTCTGCAATACCAGTGCATACTCTGCAGTACCCTGCCATTACTCTGCAGTACCCCCCAATACTCTGCAGTACCCGCCATTACTCTGCAGTACCCCGCCATTACTCTGCAGTGCAGTACCCTGCCATTACTCTGCAGTACCCCGCCATTACTCTGCAGTGCAGTACCCTGCCATTACTCTGCAGTACCCTGCCTTTACTCTGCAGTACCCTGCCATTACTCTGTAGTACTCCCCAATACTCTGCAGTACCCTGCTATTACTCTGTAGTACCCCGCCAATACCCCGCCAATACTCTGCAATACCAGTGCATACTCTGCAGTACCCTGCCATTACTCTGCAGTATCCCCCATTACTCTGCAGTACCCTGCCTTTACTCTGCAGTACCCTGCCATTACTCTGTAGTACTCCCCAATACTCTGCAGTACCCTGCTATTACTCTGTAGTACCCCGCCAATACCCCGCCAATACTCTGCAATACCAGTGCATACTCTGCAGTACCCTGCCATTACTCTGCAGTACCCCCCATTACTCTGCAGTACCCTGCCTTTACTCTGCAGTACCCTGCCATTACTCTGTAGTACTCCCCAATACTCTGCAGTACCCTGCTATTACTCTGTAGTACCCTGCCAATACCCCGCCAATACTCTGCAATACCCTGCCATAAATTGCCATACCCAGCCATACTCGGAGATACCCAGCCATACTCGGTGATACCCTGAAATACCCAGCCATAGACGCCCCCCACCCCTCACCGCCCTCCGATGCTTCTAACAACTCGCCAGTACGATTAAAGCCAGAATCTTTTTTTTATTTTTTATTTCAGGCTTCCCAGCCTAGAGGTGAGATGTGGGGTCATATTGACCCCCAGATTTCACTGTAAAGAGGACCTGTCACCCCATATTCCTATTACAAGGGATGTTTACATTCCTTGTAATAGGAATAAAAGTGATCAAAAATATATTTTTGGGGAAAAGAATGTCAAACTAAAATAAATAAAGTAAAATGAACAATAAAAAAAATAAAATAAATTAAAGCGCCCATGTCCCCATGTGCTCGCATGCAGAAGCGAACGCATGCGTAAGCCCCGCCCACATATGAAAACGGTGTTCAAACCACACATGTGAGGTATCGCCGAGAACGTTAGAGCGAGAGCAATAATTCTAGTCCTAGACCTCCTCTGCAACTCAAAACATGTAACCAGTAAAAAAAAATTTATGAAGAAAAAATTACTAATCTGCTAAATTTTATAACAGAAACAAAGAAAAATTCATTTTTTCGCAGAATTTCCGGTCTTTTTTCTTTTATAGCACAAAAAATAAAAAAAACTGAGAGGTGATTAAATACCACCAAAAGAAAGCTCTATTTGTGT
The DNA here is from genome assembly GCF_037356315.1 of Lithobates pipiens. NCBI lineage: Eukaryota > Metazoa > Chordata > Amphibia > Anura > Ranidae > Lithobates > Lithobates pipiens. The sequence goes on along the minus strand of NW_027507785.1, from coordinate 186,291,697 downwards.
GAAAAAAAGGACAAACATTTCATATAGGTCCAGTGTTGCATGACTGAGTAATTGTCATTCAAAATGTGAGAGCACCAAAAGCTGAAAATTGGTCTGGTTATTAAGGGTGTTTAAGTGCCCAGTGGTCAAGTGGTTAATAATAGAGCTTGCAGTCAGTAGTGTTAGGAGATAGTGCGTGCTGTCTGCGTGCTCTGTACCCAGTACATACCGCTATAATATAGGGCAGGCCCCTACTTCCAAACATCCAACTTACAAACATCTCCTACTTGCAAACGCAAGGAGACAGCAGCAAGTGAGATGAAAAAAGACGGATGGCAAAACAAATTATACAGGGGTGATAACCCTTCCCTATGTTTTCCAAAAAGCTTAAAAATAGTTTTTTTGACTGGAGCTACACTTTAAAAATGTACCAGTTGAAAATTACAAACAGATTCAACTTAACACAACAAACCTACACAGTCCCTGTCTTGTTTGCACCGCCTGTATACTGCTGTTCTGAGTATATAGGGCCTGGGGGCCACACGCATTTCCTTTTTTTAATATGGGTACAGGGTTCCCCTTAATATGCGTACAAGACCCAAATAGGCTGGTAATGGGCAGGGAGGGCTAACCATGCCATTTTTCTGAATGATTTTCAACCATATTGCAGGAACCAGATATAACATTAAAACCGCAAGCAGTTTTAAATGGTGTTATTTCTGTTAAATGTCATTTTGTGCAGGGACTGTTCTAAACACGGGAAACACGTGGCACTTCACAGGCATACTACAGACACCCCCCAGGCACCATATTTAAAGTAATATTTCACTTTTTTTTTTCACTTTAATCGTCATTAAAATCAGTGCTCCCGCCAAAACGGCCGTTTTTAAAACTTTTTTTTGCATTGACCCATGTCCCCTGAGGCAGGAGTCAGGTCCCCAAACCCTTTTTAGGACAGTATCTTGCATATTAGCCGTTAAAATTAGCACTTTCCATTTCGAACGTTCGAGTCCCATAGACTTCAATGGGGTTCTAACGTTCGTAACGAACGTGGGGGCCGTTCGCAAGTTCTGGTGCGAACCGAACCGGGGGGTGTCCGGCTCATCCCTAGTAGGCATAGACAGAGTGTTAGCTCTCTGACTATTTTCAGCTTGTGCACAATTATACTGTATGTAATAGAAGCCTTTTTTAATGACTGTTCTAGGGTATATACAGTACGTGTCTGTGAGACTCTTACTTGTGGCATAGCAAACAAAACATATTTTATGGGTTAAAGGAAGCCCGGGTTTTGTTTAACCATGTCCCTTAAGCATTACTTTACAAACAGTTTGGCCACACCCACGTTTGCTGCAGCGAGAATAGTGCACCTTGGGTCACTACCTCCCTGAAGTGTCCCTCATTCTCAATTTCTAAAGTTGTGAGGTATGTAGAATACTATGGAGCTTCCAGTGTACATTCTCAGTTTGGGAGAGGACACGTGGTGGCCTAATCATAAACATCAATGAGACAGAAATCAAAACATGTTCCAGCTCTCCAAGAAGGAAGCCAGAGGACAGCTTCATGAAAAAAATAACATGGACCTAATCTGAAAACCAAGGAGGAGGAGGAGAGGGCCAAATCTACAAGCCTCACCCAGAAGCAGGCAATGTGGCATAATTTATTTAAGTTTTTTGATATTTAAACATATATATATATTTTTTTATATATATATTTTTATTTTACTTAAAGTGGGACTGCAATACTGCGATTGAAATTCTGAGACTAATTGACACTTTTGACACTTTTTGGTGACCATAGACACAAATACAGTAATCGGCACAAAAGAAATGCCTTGTCGGTTAACACCAGGGAGGATAAAAGGATTAACTGTGTGCCTAGCCTGTGTTTCAGTGTACTGTGGGAGGTGCTGTTACTAGGGGAAAGCATGGATCCATGTCCCTGCTTTGCAGGAACACAGGATCTATACCTATCCTACGGACAGAGCAGCAATCTGATCATGCAGATTTGTGCCATCGAGTCTGCACATATATATATTTGATCCGATGCACAGCTGTCTACTGCTATGGGGCTAACAGCAAGCAGTTAAATCATGTTATGCTTGAACTTCACAAACAATATGATTTGCATATGTAATTTGCATATTATTTCGTAAATCGAAGTGTCATTTTTATGTGTCTTATGCCGCGTACACACGCAGCCGTCTGTCCGACGTACTTAGTCTGACGGACGTCCGCCAAACTGTCCATCGGAATTTTCGAACGGGCTACTTGCCCACACACGGCACTTTTTCAGTGGACTAAGTCCGCCGTACTTTCGAAATGAACGGACTCGCCCACACACGCGGAGGAAAGTCCGCTCATTTCGAGCGCGTCTCCAGGTAGGCGGGGCCCGCGAAGGAGACGTCGTTGGCCCCGCCGCCTGGTATAGACTTAAAGGGGAACCCCCAATGCCGAAAAAAATCGGCGTGGGGTTCCCCCCCAAGTCCACAACAGACCCTTGTCCAAGCACGCTACCCAGCCGGCCAGGAAAGGGGGGCGAGCGAGCGCCCCCCCTCCTGAGCCGTACCAGGCCGCATGCCCTCAACATGGGGGGTGCCTTGGGGAAGGGGGGGCCGCGCGGCCCCCCCACCCCAAAGCACCTTGTCCCCATGTTGATGAGGACAAGGGCCTCTTCCCGACAACCCTGGCCGTTGGTTGTCGGGGTCTGCGGGCGGGGGGCTTATCGGAATCCGGGAGCCCCCTTTAATAAGGGGGCCCCCGGATACCGGCCCCCCACCCTATGTGAATGAGTATGGGGTACAATGTACCCCTACCCATTCACCTGTAAAATAAAAGTACAAAAAAAACACAACACACGAGATAAAATACTTTATTGCACAGCTCCGGGGGTCTTCCATCTTCGGGGGTCTTCTCGCCGGACTCCCCCGCTATCTTCTTGTAGCTCTTTTGCTAGCGGAGGAGTCCGGCTTTCTTCCTCGCCGCCGGCCTCTTCTCCCGACTTCGGGGGTCTTGTCCCCCTCTTCGGTTCTTCTGCCGGGCCACCGCGCCTTCTTATAGCTCTTTTACAGGCGGTGGCCCGGTCTTCTGTCGCCGCCTTCCGTTCTTCTTCTTCTTCTTCTTCTTCAGGAGATGTTGACTCGACGCTCTCTCCGGCCACAATGCCAGGGACGCACTGCGCGGCCACTTATATAGGGACAAGGGGCGGTGTCACATGGCTTTATGTCACATGGGTTGGTGTCACATGGTGACCCCACCCCCTTACGATGTCACAGTCCCCATGTGACATCAACCCATGTGACCAACCCATGTGACATAAAGCCATGTGACACCGCCCCTTGTCCCTATATAAGTGCCCGCGCAGTGCGTCCCTGGCATTGTGGCCGGAGAGAGCGTCGAGTCAACATCTCCAGGAGAAGAAGGAGAAGCAGAAGAAGAAGAAGAAGAAGAACGGAAGGCAGCGGCGGCGACAGAAGACCGGGCCACCGCCTGTAAAAGAGCTATAAGAAGGCGCGGTGGCCCGGCAGAAGAACCGAAGAGGGGGAGAAGAGGCCGGCGGCGAGGAAGAAAGCCGGACTCCTCCGCTAGCAAAAGAACTACAAGAAGATAGCGGGGGAGTCCGGTGACAAGACCCCTGAAGACGGAAGACCCCCGGAGCTGTGCAATAAAGTATTTTATCTCGTGTGTTGTGTTTTTTTTTGTACTTTTATTTTACAGGTGAATGGGTAGGGGTACATTGTACCCCATACTCATTCACATAGGGTGGGGGGCCAGTATCCGGGGGCCCCCTTATTAAAGGGGGCTCCCTGATTCCGATAAGCCCCCCGCCCGTAGACCCCGACAACCAACGGCCAGGGTTGTCGGGAAGAGGCCCTTGTCCTCTTCAACATTGGGACAAGGTGCTTTGGGGTGGGGGGGCCGCACGGCCCGCCCTTCCCCAAGGCACCCCCCATGTTGAGGGCACGCGGCCTGGTACGGCTAAGGAGGGGGGGGGCGCTCGCTCGCCCCCCTTTCCTGGCCGGCCGGGTAGCGTGCTCGGACAAGGGTCTGTTGTGGACTTGGGGGGACCCCCACGCCGATTTTTTTCGGCGTTGGGGTTCGCCTTTAAGTCCATACCAGGCGGCGGGGCCAGCGACATCTCCTTCGCGGGCCCCGCCTACCTGGAGATGCGCTCGAAATGAGCGGACTTTTCTCCGGGCGGGAAAAGTCCGCTCATTTCAAAAGTACGGCGGACTTGCATACACACGGCCGGATTGTCCGCCGAAATGCGAGTACGACGGACAGAATTTCGAAAAAAAACGAAATTCTTTTTTTTTTTTTAACAATAAGTTTTATTAAGCAAATGTCACAATGTGGTTACAGAGTCAACGAATACATGTAAAGGGAGCCTGCGTTAGCAGGAGAACAAACCAGCGTAAAAGTTACAGGCTATAATACGCAAAGCACTTATCCATAACAACAAATTACGCATATGAAAAGTGACATGAAAATTAAGTGACGAGCCCAAATAGAGCCCTATGAACCCTTCAGTGTTTAAAACAGACAACACATCCTCATGTCAAGGGAAAGGAAAGGAAGCAAGCTGAAGTTAAAAAGAGTAGAATAAGGTAAAAGGGGAGAAGAAAGAAAAAGAAAAAAAAAAAGGAAAAAAAACCTATAAAAATAGAAAGAAAGACAGAGTGAGTTTGCAGAGCTTCAGAGATCCTGTAACACATCCCCGCCAGACCGGCCCAACCCTGGACTCCATCACCCCAATCAGCTACACATCCGGGAGGGAGGAGAGTTCAGCCATTAGTCAAACTCTCGAAAGCCGCGGAGTATTTGAACTGAACCCAGGGAGACCATGTAATGTGGAATTTGTCAGCTGTGTCCTTAGCGGTAGCCAACATCTCTTCCATGGCAAAGATATGATTAACTGAGTGCACCCATTCTCGGATAGAGGGGGTAGTCGAAAGTTTCCAATATTTAGGTACCAAAGATTTAGCTGCGATCAGTAAATATTTTGTTAGAGATCTATTATATTTGCCCAAAGAAACGTTAGATATATGCAGGAGACAACAGCCCGGGGTGAGTTTAATTTTAGTGTCTGTTATGTGAGATATTAGGCCTCGGACCCGACTCCAGAAATCTACTATTCGGGGGCAGCTCCACCAGATATGCAGCATGTCTCCTTTCGCCTCCCCACACCGCCAGCACAAGTCAGACGAAGCCGGATACCAGCGTTTCACCTTAACCGGTGTAGCGTACCACTGAGAAAGTAATTTGTACGAGTTTTCTTGCAGTCTAGTGCTGACTGTACATTTATAGGCTAAAATACATGCGTTCCGCCATTGTGTATCAGTGAAAGAGGTTTGAAGTAACCTCTCCCAGCTCTCCCTGAACCTGGAGGCCTCAGTGTGGTCAAGCTGCTGGAGACACGTGTACATAAAGGAGGTCGTTTTCTCAACCGGATCACCCTGGAGGCAAACTGACTCAAAAGGTAAGAGCTCTCTCAGGACAGCCTGCCTTCTGTCGGACGCCAACATGTAATGGCAAACCTGACGGTAGTTCCAGAACGACAGTGTCCCTGAGGGCAAAACATCCCCCAATTCCTCAAATGAGAGAACCCGCCCCCGTCAAGTCAAGTGTGTAGCCAGGAGAGGAGTGGTTGTATCTAACATAAATCTATTTGAGTCCATCCCAGGAGGGAAATCCGGGTTGTGTAAAAAAGGTGTGAGAGGGCCCGGAGAGGACGTGAATTTGTGTCCGGCGACAAGCTTATGCAAGACCCTCAGTGTGGCTCCAATAAGAGGGTGTTGGATCAATTCAGCAGGGCATTTGTCCCGTGGTATCCAGGGGGAGAAGCGCAGGGGAGTCTTAGACATACTCTCCTCCACCCTTACCCAATCCTTGCGTGCTGCATGACAATTCCAGTCTATAATTCGGGCTAAGTGCGTAGCATAGTAATAAAGTTAAAAATTCGGAAATCCCACCCCACCCTCCGATTTGGGTTTCATCAGTAAACGAAGACTGATGCGTGGGCGTTTGTGGGTCCATAAAAATTTCCATAAGATAGATTGCAACTGCTTAAAAAAAGAGGCTGGAATTGAAATGGGCAAAGTATGGAAGAGGTATAGCAAACGTGGTAACGTGACCATCTTGATTATGGCAGCCCTGCCAAACCAAGAGAAAAAACCTAGGGACCATCTACTCAGGTCAGTGTCTATCTGTCGCAGCATGGGCCGAAAGTTGTGAGCGTATATAAGGTGTATCTGGGGGGTGAGTCTAATGCCTAGGTATTTTAAAGCGCCTGAAACCCACTGAAAAGAGTTATTCGTTTGCACTTGCGCCAATGCCTCCGGCGCAAGCGACAAATTCATCGCCTCCGACTTGCTGTAGTTTATCTTAAGATGGGAGATGTATCCATACAGGGGGAAAGCCATCAGTAGGTTGGGAATGGTAGTGTGCGGGCGAGTTAAAAAAAATAATAAATCGTCCGCGTATGTGGCAATTTTGAGGCTCTTGTGTCCAATGTGGAATCCAGTAATTGAAGGAGAATTGTTAACTGTGCGGATAAATGGTTCCAGGGTGAGGATAAACAATAAGGGGGATAATGGACATCCTTGTCTCGTCCCATTATGGATTACCACCGGTTCAGACAAGGTTCCATTGATTTTTAAGCGTGCTGTCGGGTTCTGATATAGGGAGGAAATCCAGGAGAGCATTCCCGGGCGTAGACCTATGTGCTGACAAGTTGCGAACAGGTAGTCCCAGGCCACCCTATCGAAGGCTTTCTCCGCATCCGTAGATAGGAGAAAGCCTTCCAGACCGACCCTATGGCAATGGTGGATCATATTCAGTGCTTTGGTCACGTTGTCCCTGGATTCCCTCCCCGGCATGAAACCGGCCTGTTCGGGACCAATTAATTGGGGAAGAAAAAGACGTAACCGGTTCGCAATTATCTTTGACATGATTTTTAAGTCCAAATTCAACAACGAGATCGGGCGATAACTAGAACATTCAGTGGGGTCCTTACCTGATTTCGGAATAACAGTTATATGCGCGCTTAGGAACGAAGCAGGGAGGTGATGCGGATTTCTAAGGAAATTAAAAGTTTTCAAGAGCGGTTTTTCTAGCAAGGCCGAGAACACTTTATAGTAATGTGCAGTAAGCCCATCAGGTCCGGGGCTCTTCCCCGGTTTAAGACCTTTAATAGTGGCCAACAGCTCCGCAGACGTGATGGGGCCCTCTAGGGATTCCGCATCCTCAGGGGATAACGTGGGCATACCGCTCTGCTCTAGATAATCCCGTATAATTTGGCTCCGGTCGCCACTCAGCGAGCCAGGTTTGTGTTGTGGGGGCGTGCTGTAGAGCTTAGTGTAATATTGGCGGAAACTTTCGGCGATTTTATCCGTGCGATGTGACAGGGTACCATCTCCCATCCTAACTGCCAAAATGTTATTGATTAGAGAGGCTTCCTTCAGGGCCCTGGCTAAGAATTTCCCTCCTTTATCTCCATGTTCATAGTAAATCTTCTGTTTAAGAAAAAGGGTGCGTTTGCTCCTGATCTCCAGGACGCTGCGCAGCTCTAGTCTAACCTGAATTAACTCCTGGGCTTTCAAGGCGTCCAGGGACCGTTTGTGTTGGGTTTCTAACCGCGCCACCCTGGAGGTCAATGTTTGAATCTGTAGTTCCGCTGCTCTCTTCCGGGCCGCCCCAGCTCTAATGAACACCCCCCTCATCACACACTTGTGCGCTTCCCAAATGGTTAGGGGGGACAGTTCCTCTGTCTCATTCTCTAGAAAATAGTTGCGCAAGGCCTCCGTCAAAGAAGGGAGCAAGTCGGCATCAGTCAACAAGGAGGGATTCAGTCTCCACATACAAGATTTAGGTCTCAGATCTAAGCAACCGTTATAAACAACCGTTATAAATAATCCAACTTGCATAACATAAACATCATATCATCAAATAGTATCTGCCTAGTTTTCAGAACTCGGGCAGCTTAAACTTTATTACCAATGAATACGTTCCCCCAGATTCCAGGGTGACCTAACCACACAAAATGCAGCGACGGGAAGGGAGGGAGCTCTTACACTCTTCTTCCTGGTCACTGCAGAGGAAGCCATAACCCCTCTGCAGCCCATATATAGCCTTCCCAGGGAAATCCAGAAGCTTCCAAGATTTCCCATTAGATACTCATATCCCCTTCAGAAATATTTAAAGGGACAGGGCACTTAATACCTTACCTTTTAACATTAACCTAATAAAATTATACTAAAATGGGGCCGGGGTGGCCCCAGTCCCAAGAAAGCGGGCCCAAATGGTTGTGCCTGCTTTTTACATTCCTAGTAGAACGCAGGGTGCTTTGGATGCCAAAGGCAGTCCAACACCATATTAGGTAACGCTTTCGTTCTTTTACCGTAATTGTTTCCTTAATTTTGTCCAACCCCTGTAGGTGCCTATGAAAAAGTGAGAGATAAGGTTTACATACAGCTCATTTAGAATAAAAATGTTAATTTAGTTGCATTAATAACTAACAGGGGAGAGTGTATACCAAAACGTATTTCCACTGAATGTAAATATGACACACACAAGCTACAGGATAAATCAAGTACCCTCTTTTGTAAAGTACACTTTTCCTTTTCCACGCATTGTCATTCTGAGTGAATAATCACACTCTTTGTGAGACTGCTAATTGTATTGTTCAACATTATTTCTCCTTATAAAAATATGTTCCTCTGGAGCCATCTAAGTCCTGCTTTGAAGCTCTGGATGTGTCTGCAGGCCAAACCATGTGATAAAAAATAAAGTTTAATGAAAAAATTTGTAAAAAATGAAAGGTACACCCAAGCACTTAAACACCAAACCCCTACATACATGCACATACATGTACATGCAAACGTAAATACGTGCATCAGGTGTACCTATGCATGAAAATATTGATTGCACTACATATGGGACATATCACTCCACTAACCAGGGTGAAGGCAATAAATCTAGACCATTATTCATGGTAACACCAAACTGATGACCTGTAGGGGGTTTTGGTGTCTCATGCACACAGGGCTTAAAATGCCATGCATAAATAGGTTTTTACAGACATATTAGAAAAGGAGTGTTCACAGCCTGCAAAAAAAAAATCTCCAATGTGTTCAGAAGCAGAGCTTTTAGGTAGAAGAAGATGCATATTGTTCATTCATTCCAATAGCCAGAATAAATTCCAATTCTGGCCAATGGAATCCATAAACTTTTTAAACACCTTAAACGCACCTAATGGTGTGTGCAATACATGGATTTAGGCACATTTTTTAATCTGATTTTTTCTGCCAGGAGTAAAAGACATTCAGAGTAGAAACTCAAACGCCCTGTGTGCATTCATTGCCTATAAAAAATGTAGTGTACTGAAATTTGTCTGTTTGATGGGCACACACAGTTTTAAGACTTGACATGTTGGGTATTTATTTTCTTAACAAAGTTACCGTAATCTCTTATATTTTACAAAAAAGTGGGTAATATGTTGTTTTTGCATGCCCTAAAATTTACTTTAGTGTATTTTCTTCAGAATAATTGCACTTAGTAAACCATTGTGCTAATAGCGTTTGAAAAAAAGTAAACCATCACTATTTTTTTCTTCAGGGTTTCTGCTTTTAGACAATATGTGATGTTCAGGTCTACACCTGTTTGTCAGTGTAAAGCAAATGAGTTGTATAGTTAAATTTTCGATTCTTTTATACAAATATTTGCACTTTTTTTGTTTGTTTTGTTTTTCTTACCTAAAAGAATTCCTAATTCAACAATTATATATTATATTCACCCCAAAAAAAATGTTTAAATAACAGAAAATACAATTTTCACACATAAATACTGTACATATGCTTACAAGAGTTTCATTCATGCACTTTGTCCCACTGTTGCAATATTAACATAGCAAAATGGTTGAAAATAGACACCCAAGCTGTGTACTTTTTTTATTTTTTACAGTGGTAAACTAACATGTTGTGAGAAGTCTTATACCAAAGAAATGATAGACCCCTTTTATAACTACAGAAACTATAATTATTTAATTATTTATAGTATATACACGTGTGTGCTTTTTAACTTTTTTTTTTTATCACTAGTAAAACAAAGTTTCTAACTCTATAACATTTAGCAATCCAATAAGTCCCAGAGCACACAGCAATGAACAGTTGTGGCTATACTGTGCTGACTATGTAGCATTGGTGCTGAATGAATGTCTGGCCCTGTATGCTGCAAATGCAGTATAATTAGCTCTACAACACAAAGCAACAATGACTGGTTTAATAAAATGCAATAGCAAATGCAGGAGTATAAGCCCCACATCACAAATGCAATGATGAAAAACTGTAAAAAAAATGTATGACTATACTGTACAAGCAAGCAGCACTGATGCTCAACTAACCTAGTCTCGAAGCACCAACCAAAACTTTCTCGAGCTCCCTCGTCACCTCCTCCCGTGCTCACCTCCAGGACTTTTTCCGAGCCTCTTTATTTTATGGAACTCTCTACCTCAATCTGTCTGACTGTCTTCTATTCTGTTTGCTGTTTCCACAAATTGTTGGCGCTACATAAATCCTTTATAGTTATAATAATATTAATATTAATGTCTGGTCTAATATGCTGCAAGTGCAAATAAATAGCATAAACTCCAGAGCACAAAACAATGATGATAAAAAAAAAGTAATTTATAATAGTAGCATTCTTTTTACTGATCTTCAACATTACACATGTTGATGCTTCTCCCAAGCATTATATCTATATTCAAAGAATGCCTACAGATACAGGTAACTGTATATTGAAATATGCTTTTTCAATAGTTCAACAATAGAAAAATATCAATAGATGTAAAGATGCTTGTGGTTGCAAGATGATTGTAAGTTTCCTTGTATGAACCGTCAATTTCAACATCTCCCTACAAAATTTCCATAACAATCAACTCAGGGCTTTGACTAAAGCAGTCCAAAACCCTCTCTTTGTCTCTTTGAGCCATTCCTTGATCAATTTCCTAGTATGTGTTGGATCATTATCATGATGAAAGACTAATTTCCTGTTCAACTTCCACTTTTGGGAAAATGGCCTCACACCTCATCAAGCATACTTTGATATGATGTAGAATGTATAGATGAGTTGATAACTGTGAGCTGCCCAGGCCCTGAAGCAGCAAAGCAAACCCAATGTATAACATTTCCATCACCATGCTTCACAATTGTTATTAGGTTTATCTAAAATGTGGATTGCAGTAAACATGTCTGCTTTCATGTCAACTTTATTTACAAGTGATTTTTTTTGGATTTAAGACAGAGCCAGGAAAACAACTGCCAATCTATGTAGTTACACCCTGGCAGAGTAAAAAGACAGTCATTCAAAGAGAGCATGCCATAGAACCAGGTATTCAATTTTGCAGAAAACAAAATATAATTAAGAATCAAGAATGCCTATAAAATGATTATTCCAAAATGGTAAAATAAATAACATCTAGAAAACAAATGACATATCCTGGTGGATCACAATTCTTGCAGATGGTATATTTGTTAATACATAAAACAAATAAACTGTAAGAGAGCCTATGGAGCTTAGAATGACTGGAGGTGGTATAAAAATAGCCAAACAAGGACCAGTATTCTCACTTGCTTTTAAATAATGGTATGATGTCACAAATGGTGTGGTATATTTGTTTCCATAATTTGAATTGATTCCATACGAGAAACAATGTGAAACCACATAATTGAGTCAAATCTCCTATTAAGTGCAATAACCCATTGAACATCACTAAATAAAGAGTGTAGTAACCTTTCACATTGCGTTGTGGGGGGGGGGTAGCACATCTAAAATGAGGGCAAACAGTGGGCACGCACAGAAGATAGTGTAAATGTGAGTTGGGAGCCTGTATTTTGTGCAGTTTTACTAGCTGATTGTTGTCACTATGAGTGTAATTTAGTGCAGCTTCAAGATGTGTGAGTGTCGGGGAATAGGTAAAAAAACTGGCAGTTGTATCAATGGCCATCATGGCCATATCAGGCGCACTTCCAGGCACATTGGCACACACAGATGCCCAATGGTGCAAATGGAAGCCCGTAGGCAAAATTACGCATGCACAGCATGACCTGGCCTATATAAACCTGCTGCCGAGATCTGTGCAATGCTGGATTATTGTTTGCTCCCCTGTGCTTCTGTGTTCCTGACTCTATTCTCCATTACCAACTTGGCTTGCTCTGACCTGTGATCCTGATCTCCCAGTTTGACCTTGGCTTGTACTACTGACTTTCCTCCTGTCTGCTCCCTGTGTTTGATCTTGGCTATGCTTACCGACTCTGCTGCAAATCTGTCCCAAGCCAAGGTGTATGACCTCGGCTTGTTCCAGTCTTGCTAACCTCTCCTCAGACCCCTGGCCTTGCTCCTGGTTCTGTCTCCAGTTTGCTACAATTTTATCTGGTACCTCTTAAGCACACGTGCTCTATTATCCACCTTTCTTCCAAGTACCTTTCAGCGGCCAGCTCTTCAAACAACCATACCTGGCAAACTGTGCTTCTTTGGGCACTGCTCTCCCTGTCCCACTTCCAGGGAAGCACTGCACTTAGCCACAAGGGGAGCTCTCTCAGTGTCTCAGCCTCACACCTGGTACGTGAGTAAGAGTATCACAATCTGGGCATCATCAAAAGCAAGTGAACTGAGGGGTAGATTGTATAGAGTTTGACATGGTATGAAACTTAATAGCTGTTTCCCAAACCCCAATAGAGTGTGTGCATTTATGGAGATTTCAGAGAATATCTAACCATTCAGAGGAGGGGGTATAACTTGAGGTTTATATAACAACAATTTCTCAAATGTGGGTCTCTTGCCCATTCATACAAAGTGATTACCTGCAGATTTAGTAGATTCTAATGGTATATTAAAAACATAAATCAGGATTGCTCAATAAAGAACAGAAATTTAGGCAAGATTGCCATTTTGGTCACCATACAGTAACTCTGCATAGGAAAGAAATTTGATGTTAACACCATAATTTCAATAGGTTCTTAATGCGGGAAAATACTGGTAAATAATTGACATGGTACAGGGAGTATAGAGATGGGGTTAATTGAATACCCAAATATGGCAGTTTATCCCTACACCAGGAAAACAAAAAGATATGTGGAATTTCTGTGGTGGTATGGTTTATCAGGTTGATTGGCAGAGTCGCACACTTTGAAAGATTGACACCTAAGCCAGAGTGGTCACACAAAATCTCCAACACCTTAATAATGTTAGGAAGTGAGATTCCTGGGCTTACTAAAATAAAGTAAAACACTATCAGCATACATGCTAAGTTTAAAGCTGATACACACAATACAACTTTTTTGTTAGATTTCCTTTAGATATACCTTCAACTATGCAGTGCTAGGACTTGCCTGATTGCATACAAATGGAAAGTGTTTAGGTTTAACTTCATGGTTATGGTTTTCGTAAATCTAAAGGAAAAAAATCTGCAGAAAATTGTATACTGTGTGTCCAGCGTAACTTCACAGTGACATTTGGTATAGCTAAACAATAAAGGAGGGCGCCAGATCAGTATATGTCAAACATAAATCACAATTTATTCTGAAAACACTTAAGGTCCATACACAAGATCTGACTTTTTGGAAATAAACATGCAAATTAGCTGTTTTAAGGCAACAGCCAACCGTGTGTACGATCCATCGACAAACTTTTTCGGTTTTCATCGGACTTTTGTTGGCTGTGCGAACAGACAAACTTTCCAGCAACAAAAGTCTGATGGAGCAAAGTCTGATCGTGTGTACAGAAAACCATAGGACTTTTGTGCAAAGTACAAACACGCATGCTCAGAACCAATACAAAAGATCAGACAACAATACAGAAGTTGACCAAAGTAACGGTAAAGAGCAGAAAAAAAAAATTTTTTGGTGAAAGTTGGCTGAAAAAGTCCTGCCGTGTGTATGCAATACAAGTTCACGGCCAAAGCCCTTTGTACGAAAATCCACAGGTTTATACAAAATCCGATCGTATGTATGAGGCTTTACATCTAAAATGCTGTATACTGCACACAGGGCTGGTGGAATGGAGCAGTGGTCTCGATGGTGTGGAGAATAGTCACCATAGCACAGGCCAGTCCATCGAGACCACTGCTTCATTCCATCAGCCCTGTGTGCAGTATACAGCATTTTTAGATGTAAGTTTTTCAGAGTTAAATTGTCACTTATGTTTGAAATATACTCATCTGGCGCCCTCCTTTATTGTTTACATGTCTTGAGGGGACCCCATACCCATTGAGCAGCTGCCGGTGACAGCACTTGTCTTTTCTCCTATCAAGCTTTCAACCCTCCTGTTATGTCTTCTGCAATGTCTTTAGGGTTACAAACTCTGTGTCCCTGGGTAGTGTACATAAAGGGGATCCTGACCAGCGCCTCTTTACGTTTAACCTTTCACGCCCCAGGTCTGTTACCTTGCATATACCATGTGAGCCAGAGTCTTTTAATATGGTGATCAAACACAGTATAGGTAGGTGTGGAGTTCCTCCTTCAATTTACGCAAGGAGGCCCTGTACGTGTCATTAGGGTTTTGTTTATTAAATTGTTCTTGTTGTCTAATTTTCTCTGAGAAGAAGTTTATATCCTCCGACCGTCTCCGCTTCCCTTGGGCACCCAGCTTAATAAAGAGGCCTCTCACATAGGCTTTATGTGCATTCTATAGGACTGCGTCATTGCTAACCGAGCCAGAGTTGAGAGAAAAATATGTCTCTATTTATGGTTTGATCTGTTCCTGGTACTCTAGGTTGGAAAGGATGGCTGTATTCATGCACCAAAGTAAGCTACGTTTAGTTCTAGGGCCATAATTAAGTATGATGGTGACCAGCACATGATCCGACCAAGTAATAAGCACTATGGTTGCATGCGGTATGGATTTGAGAATGGATTTCTGTACCAGGAACAGATTAATCCTAGAATAGGACTTTTGAGCTGCCGACTAGAATACGTAATCCTTTTCTGAGCCATGCAAGCATCGCCAGGGTCTTCAGATTGAAACAAGGAGGACAGGGCAGTAGACCGTTGATGTCGGTAAAATCTCTGCATAGAACAATTTGTTCTTTTGGGAAAAGTTGCAGTTTGGACATTACAGATTTTAAATAATGTTTATGTTTTGTATTAGGGGCATTTATGCTAGCTATTACTAAGGGAGAGTTGAAGGTGGCAGACAGGATTAGATATCTGCCCATTGGGTTGATTTATATGTGATCAAGTTGGAATGCTTCAGAAGTGTGGACAGCAATCATGACACCTTTGGTCTTATTAGGTGTGTTAGCAAAGAATTGGGGGGGGGGGGGGAGTCTGTGATGGCATGTGGGAGATTTAGTATTTATAAAATGTGTTTCCTGGACACATAATATGTCAGATTTCTGGGAGATCGCTTCCCTCCAGAGTCTAAACTGCTTAAAAGGGCTATTCAGACCCTTTACATTGATGGTGGTGATGTTAAGTGGCATAGTGATTAAAACGGAGTTCCACCTGTTTTTTAGTTCATTAAAAGTCAGCAGCTACAAAAAGTATAGCTGCTGACTTTTAATAAACAGACACTTACCTGTCCCACGGTCCAGCAATGCGGGCGCCCAGAGCCTTGCTCCTCTCCCCCTCTTCTCTGCTGCGCCGTCATAGCAACTGTGGGCACCCGGCCGTGATGGCTTAGGGCGGGGCACGCACTGCGCATGGGCAAGTCATGCTACGCTCTGCTATTGGCCAGACAATCTTCTGGGAGGTGTCACAGAAGATAGCTGTTAGTAGGAGGAGTCACCTAGGCAGCCAAGAAGGGGAAAGAGAAAGTCCCACTAAAAAGAAGGTACACCCCCCCCCCCCAAAAAAAATGACATGCCAATTGCGGCATGTCAGAGGGTGAGGAGTGCTTAAAGCAGAAGTTCTACTTTTGGGTGGAACTCCGCATTAAGTATAGGCAATGCTTACAAGGCCCAGGGAACGAGCCCAAAGGATACTATACTTCCGTATACCTGTATGGAAAAAGAGAGGTACAAAATCACATATATGAGATACAAAAGCAGTGAGTATTAATGTGGTACAATAGTGCAATGAATAGTTACAAAACAACAAAGCATGTGCTTAGCACACTTCTTAACTGAGGGCAGGAATCAATGAGATAGTTGGCCAAGCTTTCAGGGAGTCAATGTGGAAGATAAGACTTCCTAGATGATGAGACTGCTGGCAAGGAGTATAGCGTTGGTTCTAGGGGGTGAGGTGCTCTGATTTCTCCACTTGTTAGCCTCTCTTGATGATGATGCTTTATGTGGTGCATGAGTGGGAAAAAGACCCCAGTTTTGGAGTTGTTTATAACCCTCTTTCGGTGAGGTAATGGTCACCTGTTGACTCTGATGTGTGACTAGTAGCTTGGTTGGAAAGCCCCATCTACATATCAGTTTGCTATCTTGGAGAACTTTAGTGATCGGAGCAAATTCCTTCCTCCTCTGAATAGTTACTGCAGATAGATTTTGAAATAGCCTTACCCCTGCGTAGGGGGGAGGCAGTGTGTGAACATTGCTGGCAGCCCCCAGGAGCTGATCTTTGATGTAGTAATAATGGACCCATGCCAGAGCATTGCTAGGAACTATATGTGGGAGATGCACTGGTTTTTGTATCCTATGTGTACGGTCAAGAAGGAGGTCCCTAGACAGAAGGGCAGGCATCAATTTAAGATAAGTTGCTTCAGATAGGGAATGAGCTCATGCGATTGACCGATTTGGGGATCCCCTAAATGTGATGCTGTTACAGCGGAACCTATGTTCTAGGTCCACCACTTTCAACTGTAATTTGTGGATCGCATCAGTTTGCAGCTCATGGGCACAACTTCATTGTGAGCTGCCACCATGTTGGATATTTGATACTCCACATAATCAGATCTGTCCTCCAAATTGTCTATTCTGGTGGATAAATGGTTAACTGAGGACCTATTTTCCCTCTGCAGCCCTGTCTGGAGTGAAAGCAATATTGCTTTAAGAGTGGCTTCTGTAGCTGGAACATCTGCTGCTGAGAATCAGCACAGTTCTCCTCATGTTCCCAGTCCTGTGCAGGCAGAGAGACCCCATACTGTTTCTTTGTTGAAGGCAGTTTAGTGGGATAGGAGGCTGGGGAAACTGCAACTCTCTTACCTCTTTCAGTCGAGGAAGAGAAGGTGGCTTCATGTAAGGACTCTTGAGTCTTAATCTGCAGCCATGTCCTGTGAGGAAGGCAGTGGTGGAGGGCGGCCGCACTCCCCGGTGCCATTTTGGCTTGCTCCATGCAGCGTCTTCTTGAAAAAATCAGTGAATCGGCAGGGACCCGTTGCCTGCTGATTTCTTCGGTCATGCTGTGCTGATTTCCAGGGACCTTCCCCTACTTGTGGGAGTTAGATTTGTTGGGCTGGGATGGGGTGAGCCTCTGGTGTCACCCTATAAAGCAGAGCAGTGGGAGATCATGCTGCTCAGTGGCCAGGACAAGCCCCCCCCCCCCTGCATATGTCTTCTATGGATTTTAAAATGATTATTTGTCTGCCAGTGTATTGCTGACTTACCTGCTAATTTAGTGAGGGATTTGTGTTGCTATTGATATTTGAGTTATAATTAATTGCATAAGCTAAAGGTTCCATGGCCAGCATGAAGAGGAGGGGTGAAAAAGGTTAAAGCCAATGAGTTTCACTCTAGTACATGGGGCATGATACAGAGCTCAAAAGCCCATTCACAAAGTTGGCTTTAAAAGCAAACTTAGTTAAGAGTTTTTCAATATAATACCATGTAACAATGTAAAATTCCTTATGTATATCAGGGCTTTACAAAAGTACTAAGTGAGTAGATACCTTCTTAATAATATTAGTGGCTAAATGAATATTGTCTGTAATCTGCCTGGAGGGTATAATAAACGTTTGATCAGGATAAATGAGAGCTATACTAACAGATGCCAATTTATTGTCTAAAAGTCTACCAAAGAATTTTAGTTTGTTATTTATAACCAGAAATTGGGGGTAGTTTTGAGGAAAGGCATTATCCTTATTAAGACATGTTTGCTAATAACATATATAGAGGAAATACACTACCTTGCAAAATGTAGTTAAATTGTTGATTTCTGACACAAGCATGGCAACACGCACAAGCTATTGGATTATATATCTATATGCTTCCTGATTCTGGTAATTAGACACTGTGTATCCCTTTGGATATCACACTAGTCAAACAATTCCAACATAGAAATCAGATTCCTTGGTTTCCATCTTCTTTCCTCCGGTTTCCTATGTGGGGGGCACATTTAAATGTGTGACCACTTGTAAGCCTTACAGGTCGGGGTTGCCTCCCCTTTGAGGGTGCAGGAGGGACGACTTCTGAGCAGCATCCAGGATCACCAGTGGGGGAATCTTCTGCTTTTTCTATGTCTTTTTAAAGAAGTCTCCGGATAAACTAGTCCATTTGGTGGAAAAAAATATACGAACCCCCTGAGGAAGACCATAACCCCAAAAGGTCGAAATGTATTGCGGTTTTTCCAGCATCGGACAGTATAACCATAAACAATTTTGTGGGTAGCATATTTTGATGCATATTCCCTATAACAAAAACCTTTTATGATACCATTTACTGTTCAATCTGCTATCCAATCCAAGTTGTCTCGTATTATGTAAACCGGAGCTCATGTTTTAAACTTTTGTGCTGTGTAACCCATGTCCAAAGTTTTTGTCAATAAAATCAATTTTTATGAAAAATCTCTCTTTTTGACTTATTTTTGCTGCTAGAAAAACCCATGCAAAACCTCAATGTGTTTTTTTTGCTAAATATCTTATAAAAAATGGATGGGAGCAATATGGGAGCAAATTTCCTGAAGTAAGTTATGGAATGTCTGTCCAAACCAGGTGCTTTGCATGCTTGTAAGGATTTGATGACTTCTTCTACTTCTATATCCGTGTATGGGGATTTAGGCTCCGGACCTGTGTTGTTGATAACTTGGAAAGGGACACCTCTAGCCAATCCAATGAGCATAAAGTGGAATTATAAAGAGGGGGAGAAAGTACCGGTAGTTGTTTATAAAATTTTGTAAATATCTCCTCTTTATAGGGAGTAAAAAAGTAAGTGTCTCTTCTTTGGGGTGGAACACCAATTGTCCTTTGGCATTTTAATAGAATGCATGAATGCGTAGTCTCTAAGATATATCTGCAAGCTGATGAGAGATATCCTGTGAATTGTCGACAGTGACTCTGTCCACCTGCACACACAGCCTCTTACCATAAGGAAGGACCCCAAATTATAGGTGGTCAGACAAGCACAGGGATGCATGGGTCTGTAATGACCGGAGCAACAATCACAGGGATGACATAAAACACCACAGCTGAGGATTCCAATGCTTCGTTCTCTTACACAGTCAGGATAATGGCAGGCAAAAGAACAAATGAAGACTCCAATAGTGTAAAACCAATCAGTTAATTGAAGTATAAAATAGTAGAACTGCTTACAAAGTATCAGATGGCAAGTGCTTGTCAGTTCAAACAAGCCAAACGCCACTGGTTCCAACTCTAACATGTGAGGGACAGCACAGACTTTGCACCAATGTACGCTTCCTTCAAATGGACATTCTCAAGGGGAAAGACTGTGTGTGATGACTTGCTACATGTTTAACCACTTCAGCCCCGGAAGGATTTACCCTCTTCCTGACCAAGCCCTTTTTTGTGATAGGGCACTGCGTCGCTTTAACTGACAGTCGAGCAGTTGTGCAACATTGTACCCAAACAAAATTTATGTCCTTTTTTACCACAAATAGAGCTTTCTTTTGGTGGTATTCGATCACCTCTGTGGTTTTTATTTTCCGCGCTATAAACAAAAAGAGAGCAACATTTTTTTTTTAAAAAGCTATATTTTTTACTGTTTGTTACAATAAATGTCCCCAAAAAAATATAAAAAAAACTAATTTCTTCCTCACTTTAGGCCAATATGTATTCTTCTACCTATTTTTGGTAAAAAAAAAAAACGCAATAAGCATATATTGATTGGTTTGCACAAAAATTATCATATCTACAAAATAGGGGATAGAATTATGGCATTTTTATTATTATTTTTTTTCATTAGTATGTTGTTTTGTGCACCGTGCCACTTTGCCGACCAATATCAGTATGAGTCGGTCGGCAAGTGATGACATAGACAACTCCTAATCTATTAGAGTCGCCTCAATATCTAAGCTCATTCAATAATATGAGATAGATGCTGTATGTTTGGCTCTTGCACAATCCATAGAAAATGTTGGTGTATAAATTTTACAATTATTAAATAAAAATTATTGAATGATCATACTTTAATGAATGGTTATAAGAAATATTATTAAAATAAACAAAAATAAATCAAACTTGGATATAAATGACCGCTTTCATTACAATATCAAATGATAAAGATTTAGAGATTTATGGACACAGCTTGCAGATATATCTAGAGACTGTTTTCATGCACTTTTGTCACAGCGGTGTTTGTTTATCCATCATGTTCACTGGATTAATGGAATTTGGTTTCTAATTGTGTTTCTATGTACAACAGCACTGTGTTTTTAGATTTCATTTTGGAAATGTCAATATGACAGTACAACAGTTTTGATTTGTTGTTATTGAAACATTTGTATTTGGTGTTCTGCGTGCAGCTGTTTTTTCAATATTGATTGTATTAGTTTTAGTTTAATTAGGCAATAGGCACAGTTTTTTCCTTTTACATACACAGTAATGGAATGGTTTGCTATGTAATATAAACTTGACTTTAGGCCGCCTCAAAGCCTTCTCTACATTCTCTGACAGAAGGGTGTTTAGAGACACTCTTTTTCTGATTTACTTACCTACTATGTAATATGTAACTATTTATTTAAGTGGTCCTGGGAGTGATTTTGGCTACGAAGATCATATACAATAGTTTATCTAAGGCAATCATAAATAATCATATATCAATGAGCTTAGATTTATCATGTGGACCCTCATCATAGCTTCTTGAGCTGACCAGGTGGTTGCAGCAGCTAGACTATCTTATTCATTAAACCAAAAATACTCTTCCATATTGTCAGAGAGGTGTTTGAGAATAGTTGGATCAGATAGTATTAACTTATCCATATCCCGTGTATTAGGAATGATGGAAATCCAGTTTGAGACATATGGAAGGATACAATTTGATGGTCTGACCATGGACCTACACAAATGGCCACAAGGATTTGGCTAATAGTATAGGAGAGAAAAAAAATATATAGTCTCTTGCGAGTGTAAGTATCATGAGGGTGAGAATAAAATGTACAGTGCCTTGAAAAAGTATTCATTCCTCTTGACATTTTCCACATTTTTTATTGCATTGCAACCAAAAATATAAATGTATTTTATTGGGATTTTATGTGATAGACCAACACAAAGTGGCAAATAATTGTGAAATGGAAGGAAAATGATAAATGGTTTTCAATTTTTTTTACAAATAAATATCTGAAAAGTGTGGCGTGCTTTTGTTTTCAGCCCCCTTTACTCTGATACCCTTAACTAAAATCTAGTGGAACCAATTGCCTTCAGAAGTTACCTAATTAGTAAATAGAGTCCACCTGTGTAATCTTAGTATAAATACAGCTGTTCTGTGAATCCCTCAGAGGTTTGTTAGAGATCCTTAGTGAACAAACAGCATCATGCAGGCAAAGGAACACACCGGAGCTTAGAACAAGCTTAGAACATCAGGAGCACTGTTCAGTTCATCATCCAAAAATGTTAACAGTATGGCACAACTGCAAACCTACCAAGACATGGCTGTCCACCTAAGCTGACAGGCCAGGCAAGGAGAGCACTAATCAGAGAAGTAGCCATAAGGCCCAGGATAACTTTAGAGGAGCTGCAGAGATCCACAACTCAGGTGGAAGAATCTGTGCACAGGACAAATCTGGTCTTTATGAAAGACTGGCAAGAGTGGCAAAGAGAAAGCATTGTTGAAAGAAATCCATAAGAAGTCCAATTTGCAGTTTGCAAGAAGCCATGTGGGGGACACAGCAGACCTGTGGAAAAAGGTGCTCTGGTCAGATGAGACCAAAATTGTACTTTTTGGCCTAAAAGCTAAATGTTATGTGTGGCGGAACTGCACATCACCCCATCATCATGTTGTGGGGATGCTTTTCTTGAGCGGGGGCAGCTGGTCAGAGTTTATGGGAAGATGGATGGAGCCAAACACAAGGCAATCTTAGAAGAAAACCTGTTATGGTAGCCGGGACTAGCGAAGGAAGCCAATGTCACCGCCTCCATTGGTGAGATTGACAACTCGCTGGCCCCTGGAGCCACGTTCAAAATGAACAGACTTTTCTCAGTGTGGGCAAGTCCGTTCATTTCAAAAGTCTTGCGGACTAGCACACAGATGGGCGGATTGTCCGCCGGGCTGCCGAGTCCGGCAGACAATTTTGAGTCAAAACTTCTTTCTAAGTTTGGAAAGAAAGAAAAAGTCCGCCGTAGCCCACACACGGGCGGATTGTCCGGTGGACTCTGGTCTGCCGAATCAAGTCCTCCAGATTGTCCGATCGTGTGTACGTGGCATTGGAGTCTGCAAAATATTTAAGACTGGGGTGGAGGTTCACCTTCCAGCAGGACAATGACCCTAAACATACAGCCAGAGCTACAATGGAATGATTTGAATCAAAGCATATTCATGTGTTAGAATGGCCCAAAGTCCAGACCTAAATTCAATTGAGAATCTGTTACAAGACTTGAAAATTGCTGTTCACAGACTTTCTCCATCCAATCAGAGCTTGAGCTATTTTACAAAGAAAAATGGGCAAAAATGTCACTCTCTAGATGTGCAAAGACTTGCAGCTGTAATTGCAGTGAAAGGTAGTTCTACAAAGTATTGACTCAGAGGGGCTGAATAAAAATGCACGCCACACTTTTCACATATTTATTTGTAAAAAAAAATTAAAACCATTTATAATTTTCCTTCCACTTCACAATTATGTGCCACTTTGTGTTGGTCTATTATAGAAAATCCCAATAAAATACATTAATGTTTTTGGTTTGTAACATGACAAAATGTGGAAAATGTCAAGGGTTATGAATTCTTGACATTTTTCAAGGCACTGTATTCTTTGGACCCGATATTAAGTACTCTCCAAGCATTCAAGAGCTGATGTGAATGAAGCAACTGCCAGGAACCATGAAACAGACAGAGACAGAAAATACAGTAAACATCACACCTTTTAATAAAATGGTAAAAATGGTGCAACTGGTAAACGTAGTCAAAACATAGCCAGGGTTCAGTAGCCATATTGGGTAATTATAACAAGCCAGGAAATCGGGGAGCCAGAGATCAGCATAGTCAGAGGCAGCAGACAGGATCGGAAACCAGAAGGAATGCCAACCAGGTAAGGCAAAGGGAATTAATTAAATGAACCAGGCAGATAAATAGCCAGGTAGGACTGGCTGTGGGCTTGATTGATGAGCAAGAGATGATCAACAGGTGAGCCAATGTGGAACCATGAGTTCTGGCAATTAACAGAGAAGGAAGGACTGAGAGCCCAGCCCTGACAGTACCCTCTTCTCAATGCCCCCCCCCCTCGAAGGACCACCAGGTTTGAGGGGAAAACGTCTATGCAAAGCATGGAGGAGGACAGGAACATATACGTCTGAGGATAAGACCCAAGAGTGTTCCCCAGACCGTGCCCTTTCCAATAAATCACGTACTGTATCTGCCCACGGAACATACTGGAGTCAATGATCGATTGTATCTTATACTCCTTATGGTTCCCAACCTGCACCGGGCTAGGACGCAGTACCAAGGTGGTGAAACGGTTGCACATCAAAGGTTTCAATAAGGAGACATGAAAAAGATTTAAAATACGCATGTTAAATGGAAAGTCTAATGCGTAAGCCACTGGGTTGATCCTACATAGAATACGCAAAGGCCCAATAAAACATGGTGCCAGTTTCAGTGAGGGAACACGGAGTCAGTTTATGAGATGACAGCCATACCCTCTCCCCAACCTGGTAGGAAGGTGCAGGAAGGCTTAGACAGTCAGCATGGAGTCTGTACCGCTCACTGGCATGTTGCAAGGACTCCTGGACCTGCACTCAAGTGGAGCAAAGATCACGGAGATGCTCCTCTAATGCAGGAATTCTTTGAGGAACATATGAGTCAGGCAACATGGGAAGCTGTATTGATGGCACTATTGTGAGCAAAATCTGCCCAAGGTAGGAGGTCTGACCAGTTGTTATGGTGGTTGGAAAAATAGCAGCGTAAAAACTGCTCCAAGGCTTGGTTGGCTCGTTCTGCAGCTGCACTAGACTGCGGACAATAAGCAAAAGAGAAGGAAAGTTGAATTCCCAACTGTGCAGAAAAGGCTTGACAAAACCTGGAGACAAACTGGCTACTCCTGTCAGAGATGATAACCTTGAATAGTCCATGCAATGGAAAAATCTCCTGAGCAAAGATGAATGCTAGTTCTTTGGAAGTGGGCAACTTCCTTATTGGAATATAATGTGACATTTTCGAGAACCAGTCAACCACCATAACAATAACTGTGTTGCCCTAGGAGTTGGGTAACTCCACAATAAAATCCATAGATGGGTGGGTCCAAGGCCTCTCTCCATTGGGTATGGGTTATAGGAGGCCAACTGGAAGGTTTCATGGTGTCTAACTCTGTGAGTGAATACTGCACAGAATAAGCAGCTGCAAAGGCAGTTACATTAGCACGGAGCCTAGGCCACCAGAATTGTTGAGGAATAGCCCAAATGAGTTGATTCTTTCCTGGGTGGCAAGCCGTCTTGGGAGAATGTTAAGTCTGGAGCAAAGCAGTGGGGAGATTCTCAGGGACAAAGCAGCAACCTAGGTTTCTAGGGAGGAGACTGGATATGAATGACACAAATTCTGTCACCCAAAGGTGAGGTGAGACTGGCGTGTATAGTAGCCAGAATGTGATCTGGAGGTTTTACAGGAACAGGCACTGACTCAATTTTAGAAGAGGAGAAAAACTATTGCGACAATACGTCAGCCCTTACATTCTTGGTACCGGCTAAGAATGAGACTATGTAATTGAAGCTTGACAGAAAAAGAGCCCACTGTACTTTTCTGGGAGATAAGCATTTAGCCTCAGACAAGAATGTGAGATTCTTATGGTCAGTAAAAATGAGGACCGGCACAGTGGTAACTTCGAGGAGATGCCTACATTCTTTAAGAGCTAAAATGATAGCTAACAATTCTGTCCCCAATCTCATTATTGCATTCCACAGGAGACAATTTCTTTCATAGCACTCTCAGAGGTAGGATGTTGAGACAGAAGGGTGCCCACTCCAGTCTCAGATGCATCAACCTTAAGAATGAATGTAGAGTAGGATCAGGATGTGCCAACACAGGAGCAGAGAAGTTTCCGAATATTTTTCAGATAATAATTGGGAAAGCAAGGAAAACTTTGTAATGGACATAGACCTACGGGTCAAGGCCACTATAGAACTGCAGATAATTTTTCTGGGTCCATTGAAAATAAATTTTACCTGTTCACGATGGAACTCGCACTTCTCAAACTTACAGTACAGGTTATCTATCAACCTCTGTAGCACACGGGAGAAATCTGTGTGGTGGTTTTCTAGGATTTAGAATATATGGGAATACCATTGAGGACATTGTTGATGAACGCCTGAAAAACTGCAGTAGCGTTGCAAAGGCCAAACGGCGTTACAAGGTATTCATAATGTCCTGTCCTGGTGTTAAACGCAGTTTTCCATTTGACGCTCTCCTTGATCCTCACAAGATTGTATGTCACTCCCAGATCGAGCTTCGTGAAAACCATTGCTCCCTTCAGGCGGTCAAATAATTCCGTAATCAACGGAATCGGGTAGGCATTCTTAATTGTGATGTGATTGAGGCCCTATAATCAATACAATGTCTCAGTTCACCACTCTTCTTTTTCTCAAAGAAGAAGCCAGCACCAGCAAGAGATGAGGATTTGTGGATGAACCCTCGCAAAAGTGCATCAGCAACATAGTCCTTCATAGCTTTATCCTCTGAGAGAGACAAAGGGTAAACCTGGCCACGAGGAGGCATAGCACCAGGTTGAAGGTTAATTGAGCAATCATATGACTGGTGTGGAGGCAAACTACCGGCTTGACCCTTGTCAAAGACATTGCTAAATTTGCAGGACTCTTCTGGCCAGGAGGAGAGGGAAGTGCACAAGACCTTAGACACTTTCCAAAAACATGTCTTACTTCATTGTGTGACCAGGAAAGAACCTCAGCACGAAGCCAATCAAAGAGGGGCTGTGCCTCTGTAACCAAGGATAATCAATAACCGCTGGATAATGAGGAGAGGAAAAATACTTGAAATTGGATTATTTTTATGGTGAAGAGCCCCTGTGGCCATTGTAAATGGAGCAGTCTCATGAGCCATATGAGCAGGCTTTAGATGTCTCCCATCAATAATGGCTCAATGGCAAGTGGAGTGGCATGAAGCTGCAGTGGAATTGAATGACTCAAACCATAAAAGGGTAACTGAAACTAGAGGCTTATCCTTTAAGGTACCTGGGGACATAATAATGCCACCTAGGGTCTGTCCCCTACAGGACCTCAGGTGCAAACGTCTCCCCAGACAGGTAGAACAAGACTTCAAAAAGTGACCTGCCTGGCCACAATCTCTCCCTCCTCCTAAAGACCCTCATATCTGCAGAGAGAGATTTGTGAAGCCCAAATGCATGCATTCTACTTCACTGGCAGACTCGTTACCAGGAGGCATGGGAGGTGAGGGAGGCAAGGGTCGGACTGCAAAGCTCGGAGCCAAACATATAGGAGGCTTCCATAAGCGCTCCTTAAAGGAGGGTCTCTTTCGGAGTCTGGAGTCAATGAGAATGACAAACATGATCAACTTCTCCAGATCTGTAGGTATATCTCGGGATGCTATCTCATTGTTGATGTCATCTGAGAGACCATGAGAAAAAGCAGCCATGAGGACCTCATTGTTCCATGTGACCTCTGCTGCCAGAGCATGGAATTCAATGGCATAATCGGCAACAGTTCTCGTACTTTGTTTGATAGATATAAGGCTCTTGGCAGCAGAAGTGGAGCATGTGGAAACATCAAATACCATTTTAAAGGAAACCACTAACTCTAGGTAACTCAGGACAATGGGTTTTAAGTCCCCATAGTGGGTTTGCCCAGGCCAAGGCTCTATCAGAAAGCAAAGAAATGATGAAGCCTACTTAGCTTCTGTCTGTGGGGAATGCCTGGGGCAGCATCTCAAAGTATATCCCAACCTGGTTCAGAAACCCTCAGCATTGAACTGGATCACCCCCAAATCGCTGGGGAAGTGGAGGGGAACCAAACATACCTCTTACAGAGGTAATATTCGAGGCGGGTGCCTGCACAGAAACTGGAACAGCAGCAGGGACTGCCTGCAACACAAGTTGTACCGGAACAGCCACAGTGGGAGGATCCAGGTGAGCAGTGCTAATGAGGAGCGTCTGTGATACTATGGCTAACTGATCCATACAGTGATCCTGCTCATTCAACCTCGGAAAAATAATTCCACTAGGTGTATTTCCTGCATCTTCTGAATTCATGTCCTTTGCCTACTGTCAGGAACCATGAAACATATGGAGACAAAAAAGGCAGTAAAAATCACACATTTTAATAAAATGGTAAAAATGGTACAACTGGTAAACGTAGTCAGAACATAGCCAGGGTTTGGTAGCCAAATCGGGTAGTCAGATCAAGCCAGGAAATCGGGGAGCCAGAGATCAGCGTAGTCAGAGGCAGCAGACAGGATCAGGAACCAGAAGGGACGTCTGCCAGGCAAGTCTTCAACTGGAACATAGCAGAGAGTCTCTAGATATGTTTGACCAAGGCTAGGGTAATTTATGAAATTAACCAGGCAGTTTAAATAGCCAGGAGGGGCTGGCTGTGGGCTTGACTGAGCAGGAGATGATCAACAAGTGAGCCACTGTGGAACAATGAGTTCTTGCAATTAACTGACAGCTGAGCAACCTGAGCACAGAGAGCCCAGCCCTGACAGCAACCCTTTCAGAGTTTTTAAGTAGACTTTAGCAGACTCTACATATTTTCTTCTATCGAGTAAAGGATGTGCAAGTAGGTAAAAAACCAATAAATGGTCAGAGTGATATCTATCAAAGACATCAAATAAAAAAAAAATGAGACCTGAGATTCATTAGGAGCACATACATTTGCCATTGTCAGTGCTCAACCAAGTATAAGTCCTTGGATTGTGAGAAATCTACTATTAGGATCTTTGTCCACACATTTCTTCTGAGGGCCTTAGAGAGCTCTGATAACCTTAACAAGGTGACAGCACACATGGCAGTAGCAAAGAGAACACCATACCCTAGGCTTCTAGTGTGATTTAAACACAGGGTAAAGCCAGGCTCAATCTGTATACTACCTAAGGAGACTCTAATCATTGCCACCTAATCTGAAACACTGGTTTCTTATTTCATGCATGTTGTTCATTTTGGTCAGGCACATTTTATGTTTCATTTGTTTAAATCATCTTATTCTGTAGCCATTATTTGAATAAAGATCTATTGTTTGTCTGTTCAAAATATGTTGAAAACTTCAGTAATTGTCATGGGGTATACTTTTTTTTTACTATAGATTAAGAATGATAATTTACTTACAATAAAGGCCCAAAAACATTAGTCTCAACTGGTACTTTTCTCTGGTTATTCAGAAATACATTATACATGGCAATATGGGAATGAGGGTGAGGAACTGATCAGGATATGCCTAAGTACACCGGTACACTGGTTCTCAAATATTTGCCTAGGCCCTGATCAGGATATCCCCAAGTACACTGGTTCTCAAATATTTGCCTAGGCCCTGTTCAGGATATCCCCAAGTACACTGGTACACTGGTTCTCAAATATTTGCTTAGGCATCCATCTATTCTAGATCTCTCCTAGAAATCCACATACTATGCTGGCTGGACTGCTGCAGAGCACTGAATTATTGGCAATAAATGGAGGAACAGAATGCTACTCCATGAAAAGGGAATTTACAGGTACAATTTGTGTCAGGTTAAAAAAAATTATATTTTTCCATGTTCATTAAAATCGCATAATTAATAGTTAAAAAACCCAGTGCTGGGAAAATATACAAATATCACTCTTAAAGAACCGGAACTATATACCTATTCATTGTAATAATGAAATAGTTGAATCTGCCTTGCTAGGAAATCAAGGCTTAAATAAGAACTGTTTGTATAGCCTTGTGCGGCCCACTACTCGTTGGGTAGATTTTGATTATATCTTCTTTTTGTCCCTTTAGTAAAACATCTTTATAATACAGGTATGCACACTAAGAAAAAAAAAAAAAACACTAAATTGTTCATGCTATTCAGGTAGGAATTAATTATTTCAATGGGCTGTATCAGTAAAATCATCTAAAAGAATAGTTGCCTTAGAATTTAATTTCATCCCATCAAATTAAAGCTTTCTAATCACCATTTCCCACATTGAATAGAATTGCTGACTGTGTGTTTACACTGTTCTAACAAACATATTATTTATAAGGACTTGAAAATTGATACTTGTTTGTCTTTCTTTCGAAGAGACTCCGAGAATCTTTTTCTAACACGCACACATAGAGTGTTAAAAGTCTTTGTTACTGCTGTTATGTAATCCTTTATTTCACAACCCTCTTCCACAGCCAGGCATTCGTTGCACTAGAATTCATTTCACAAATACATTCAATACTGAAATTGTTTATTTGATACCTCACAGTTATTCTAGGTTTCTATAATGTTTCTATATGCAAAACTTTTTTTGTGGTGCCACGACAGTTATGTATTTTAGTTCTTGAACATGATGCAAGGTGTATGAGTAATATTGGGAAGGATATTATGATAGTCCTGCTTTAAAACTCATTATACAATTTCATAATGACCAAGCTATTTTTTTTTTTTTTTTGATTTAAAGTGTTACAGATTTGAAAAGGGCTGGCATTATTACAACAAAAGAAGTACATTACCCCAGGAATATTACTGTAGCTGAGTATACACTTTTTTTGTATTTTGTATACTACATTTCATATCTAGTTTACATTATGCTGTATGTTTCAATAATTATATTTTTATCATGTCTATATTCTTTAGGTTATCTTGTTACACCAGTGACTTGTATGTGTAATTGATGCCAAGGGTGTATCTGTTATTGAAACCATGTGAACCATTGTCCAAGAAGCTATGACTACAGGTAATTCTGTAAAAAAAAGGCAAACTATGTCTTGGTTCCTGTATTTTATGAATCATCTATCAAGTAGCCCAGACCCACGTAGTTATATTTCCACTTTTTCAGTTTTTAATTTAAGCAATTGCAATATGTTTCCATTTTACTTTAGCCATATCATTATATTCACAAAATTACAGTTATTAAAAGTTTAAGACAATAGTCTGAGATCTAGGCTTAATCCCAATATGATTAAAAAGAACAAAAAAATACATTTCTAAGTATCATTGTATTTCTTAAATCCTATATCAGTTTTGTAGAATAGGATATAAAATATTAGATGTAGGGGTAATAAACGTGGTATTGAGCGTGTCATTTTGAGCACCCTGGTTTCCTGGTCAGTCACTAAAGAACCAAGGCAATGACTCAGATCGAAAAGAGTGCGATACGAACATTGGATTGCAAGCTGCACAGAGACTGACGTACATGCGTTCTTCATAAACATGGCGGTGATCAGTGTTCAGTGTTCTTCATACAATATGATGGAGATGGATTAATAAGTCAGAGACAAATACCTCCGCTGTATGAAATCTACAAATCATTTGAACGGAAGGCTTTGAAATATATTTCAAACATAGTTTGTGAATGTTTACCACCCAATGCTTAACTATTCCCTGCATGTGTCAAGTGTTTATAGTGTATGATCAATGAGCACATTTAGTTTATCTTAAAATAGTTTTTGGTGAAAATGTTTGTTTCATACTTTTTTTTTTTTTTAACTAAATGTAGACATAGACTTGCATTGTAAGGTCTCATGCACACTGGATGTTATAAAAAAAAAGCCAGTAGCGTTAGCTGTAGAAAGCTATAGCTATAGAATGAGTTTTTCAGTTTTTTTTTAGCATTTTTGAGCTGTTGCGTTTAACATTTTTTTTTAGCAAAACTATACTCCCACAAAAGCTTATTGCTCATAAACTGCCAATAACAGTTTTTTTTAGCTTCTTTCAGTGTTTTTAAACTTTTATCAGAGTTAAAGGGGGTTATTTACTAAAGGAAAATCCACTTTGCACTGCAAGTGCACTTGAAAGTGCAGTCGCTGTAGATCTGAGGGGGACATGCAAGGTAAATAAAAAACAGCATTTTAGCTTGCACATGATTGGATGATAAAATCAGCAGAGCTTCCACTCATTTCAGATCTACCCCTTAGATTAATAGCGACTGCACTTCCAAGTGCACTTTCAGTGAACTTTCAAGTGCACAGTGGATTTGCCTTTCGTAAATAACCCCCAAAGTGTATTTACAGCTGAAAAACTCCTCTGAAAGGCCACTAGTCCTGTTTTTTTTCCAGCCAGAAAATGCCCATGCCAAAAGCTGATAAAAGCATTTGTGTGGATGAACGCATTGGATAACATTCTGGGGAGTTTACTGGCTGCAGAAAAAAAATGCCTGAAGCCAAAAACAGCAGCTGCAAAGTCCAGTGAGCATGAGGCATGTGCAAAGGGGAGCATTCAAACACAGCCACTGTCTAGTACTACAAAGCAAAGCTAATATACAGTATGTACTTAGCAATTATGGCCGCCTCATGTACATATATAATTGCACATGGAAACAATTTTTTTTTGTATATTTTCACACGCTAGTGAAATATTCAAGCCAATTTATTTTACTGTTGTAAAAGAATACATTTAAACTTATTTTTCCCTTAACCACGTTAGCCCTAGAAGATTTGGCTGCACAATGATGAGGGCATTTTTTGCGATACGGCACTTGCGTCGCTTTAACTGACAATTGCGTGGTCATGCGAAGCTGTACCCAAACAAAATTGACATCCTTTTTCCCACAAATAGAGATTTCTTTTGGTGGTATCTGATCACCTCTGCAGTTTTTATTTTTTGTGCCATAAACAAAAGCACACTAATCAGTGTATTCTGACGGTGGAGAGTCCCTGCTGTCAGAATACAGTGTCCCCGCAAGCGGGTTTCCTGCATCCACATCACTTGTGTAGGTGCAAGAACCTGTCAGGTAGCGATATTAACCAAAAAACCATGTACCAACTTAAAGCAGTTGTAAACCATGGCAGTTAAAGAAAATAAAACCTTTTTTAAAGTAAATTTGTAAATTCTGTATAATATTGTATCCTATTTTGTAGTATTGCGCACTGCACTCACTGTGCACACAGCACTAATACTATTTTCATTACATGTTTGCATGCTTTTGAGTCCTGATTAGAATTAGCCTGCCTATGTTATGCCTCTTGTACCATAAAATACAATAGTAATATTAATGTGATACCTACATAATCATGTGTATAAAAACCTTAAATTGCGTCAAATAAAGCAGAACAGTTATTTGGAAAGAAGCTGAGCGTATCTTTTGTGTCTGTCCCCTACTGCAATAGTTGTTATTAATTTGGAACCACCAATCAATATGGAGATAGAAGTTGCCTATCTATAAAATTTCCAGAACACCTTTCCCTGTAAGGCGATTGCATAATGTGCTAGTATGCATTGCATACTATAACATTATAAAAATACTTGCCTTAGAACGAAGCATTCTAAAAGGGCTTACCTCCTCCCACGGCTTTCCTTCCAGGTTCGCAGGCTCCAGCTGTACGAGTGGCTGGAGCCATGGTGACATCACTCCTGCGCATGCAGAGAGCATTTGAGAGTTGGTGAGGAGACATTGTATTGGCTCCACACAAACTGCTTTAACTCCTTGAGCTCCACACTGCATGCAGTTGTGGGCTGCTTGCAGAGTGCCACCTTTCACTTGAATGGGTCACGGCAAGTGGACGCTACACCTGCTGAAAGCAACAAGGGTTGTATTTGCAGCTGTGGCATGTGAACATGCCCATCCGCTGCCTCTAAAGCTAAAAGACGGTAGTGGTTGAGGAGCAGTAAAAGCACAGTTCAACAGCAGGGTTTTACTGCATCTCAACTGCTAGTGGAAAATCCACTTTGCACTGCAAGTGCACTTGAAAGTGCAGTCGCTGTAGATCTGAGGGGGACATGCAAGGTAAATAAAAAACAGCATTTTAGCTTGCACATGATTGGATGATAAAATCAGCAGAGCTTCCACTCATTTCAGATCTACCCCTTAGATTAATGGCAACTGCACTTCCAAGTTTTTTTTTTTTTTTACATTGATTAGTGTTTTATTAATGTTTTAATACATTTTAAAATGTTTGTTTACATTTATTTCTAAAAGTGTGTGTGTATATATATATATATATATATATATATATATATATATATTACATATTACACACTGATATGTAAATAGTGGCTGCATTCATATGTAAATATCCACGGACCAGCGGCATTCATATGTAAATATAGGTGGCATTCATATGTATATCATGCCCCCCTGAGGTCATATCCACCATCACCTATATTGAATGCTACCCACTAGGGAGAAAAAAGGGGCATGCGTTAAAGTCCTGCCTGCAATTGTGGTCATTCAGCCTACCATCAGCCTGTTCTGCAAAGGTAAGCAAATTGGTGGGGGAGGGAGGGTAGTGTGGGGTGTGCAGAGGTAGGCAGAGAAGGAAATACATTTTGGGTGAACATGTGAGCAAGGAGGGAATGAATAGGGCTAAGGAAGGTGGGTGCAAAAAATGAGAAGAGGAGGCAGGGAGAGTTAAAGGGGTGGCGGTTTGGGGTGCAGAGTTTAGCAGGGGTTTCAGGATGAAAACGTGTACTGACAGGGTAGATAAAGATGTAGGTCACATGTAGGGCAGCCCAATTATTTCAATGGGCTGTTCTATGTGCTAGAAAGTGCCTAACACTTTTTCAAAATCAGTCACACAGGATATGTCAGCAGATGTGTGAGTGTGTCATTAACAATTAATGGAACTACTGCGTATCTGCTAAAGAGCAACACATTTCTGTGGTGTCAGGAAATCGATTTTGCATGCGTTCCAGACAAACAAATGTGAACACAGGCTGAATGTCACAGTTACATTGGCGGTCAGTGTAAATCTTCTCATTACATTGGGGCTACAGGTCTAGCTGTAGGTGTAGAATCCTTTCATTAACACTAGTGACATGTGTGAAGGTCTCCCTTACATCATTGGTCAGAGTAAATTGCTCCTTACATTGGTAGTTACTGTAAATGCTCCTATTACATTAGTGGTCAATGGAAATCTCCTTTACATTGGTGGTCATTGTAAATCTTCTCATTACATTGGGCTTGGTGTACAATCATTTTATTCTTGCCAGTGTGAAGGTCCCCCTACTTACATTGGTGGTTACTGTGAATGCTTCCATTACATTAGTGGTCAGTATAAACCCCTATTACATTGTTGACCGGAGTTGAAACTCCTCTTTTTATTTGTAGTCGGTAAAAAAAATCAGCATTGCCATTAATCACACTCTTCCCTCCTTCCCAGCACCTCCACTGATCCCAGAAGTTCTAGGATCCCTAGGAGTTTTCTGTCTATTGATGGGTCCCCTCACCAGCCCAGTAAATGAAGTGCAGGCAATATTAAAGACAGCCCTGATGATAGGCACTGATAGGCGGCACTCATAGGCGGCACAGATAGGCACTCATAAGTGGCACTGATGGGCACTCATAGATGACACTGATGGGCACTTATAGGCGGCACTGATAGGTGGCACTGATAGGCGGCACTGTTGGACACTGATAGATGGCACTGATGGGCATCAAGGATATGGAGGCACTGGAAGGCATTGCTGATGAGCACTGATTGGCATCATATGTGGGCACTGATTGGCATCCTATGTGGGCACCGATTGGCATCCCTGGTGGCCATTGGTGGCATACCTGGTGGTCATCAGTGGTGGGCATCCCTGATGGTTCTGGTGGCATCTCTGGTGGTCCTCAAGGGTGCTGCGCTGATAATCAATTAGCGCAGACCCTCCCATCAGGAGAGCTGCCGATTGGCTCTCCTGTACTTGCGTCTGTCAGAAGCGAGTGAGGAAAAGCTGATACATGGCTTCTCCTGTTTACATTGTAATCAGCTGTGATTGGACACAGCTAATAATGTGGTGAAGAGCCTCCGTCAGAGCAAGATCAGTGTTGCGGTGTGTCAGACAGACCGGGCGCACACCGGCTTGTTATCCTGATCACATCATATGATGTTCAATCAGAATTATGCAACCACTTTGCGCACATCATATTGCTATATGGCGAGCGGGAAGTGGTTAATAAACTGTTATTCATTTTTTTACATTCAGTTTGCGTAATTTTACATCTTGAATTGCACAGGTACAAGCTGTGCATTCCAGTGCTATTCACATGTGATTCGGGTGTATTGCAATTACAGCCCATTCATTTGACTTTACAAAAACACAGAGCAACCGGATCGCATGGTATATGTGAACTGGTGTGAACTGGCCCTTTAGGAAATGAGTAAGAAGTGCAGAGAAACCCATTACCAGCATAAGAGGGTAGGTTTTAACAATTTAACTGTTTCCACAAGGACACACTCCAGGATACCAACAAGTCTGTTTTAGTCTAGCAAGGACCAGAGGGTGGTGAGGGTGTTAATTCGCCTTTTCATTTTTTGCCAAAAAGGTGAGCTAACTCTTCAAATTAAATAAATAAAAATGTGTTTTACAGTTCAGTGCATTAGTCATGCAAGAACATATCTTATTGCAAAGAGGGGCAGAAAGCTCCTCTGCTCTCTTCACCACACATTATACACTCTTTGCAATTTCAGGGTGCTTGAGTAAGGTAGGGGCAAAAATAAGCCTCTCTCTTAACTGCTTGCCGACCGCCTCGCACCGATATAGGTCGGCAGAAGGGCTCGTGCAGGCAGAATCACGTACTTGTACCTGGCTCTTTAAGAGGCGGCCAGTGGGCGTGTTGCGCGCCCATGGCAAGCTCTGTGAGTCGGCTTGCGGGTCCTGCACGGGGAGGAAGACAGGGGAGATGCTAATATAAACAAGCATCTCCCCGTTCTGTCTAGTAACAGTGTCACTGATCTCTGCTCCGAGTGATCGGAGCAGAGATCATTGACGTGTCATACACAGCCACGCCCCCCCCACAGTTAGAAACACGCCCCTAGGACACACTTAACCCCTACACTGCCACCTAGTGGTTAACCCCTTCACTGCCAGTGTAATTTACACAGGAATCAGTGCATTTGTATAGCACCGATTGCTGTATACATGACAATGGTCCCAAAAATGTGTCAAAAATGTCTGATGTGTCCGCCATAATGTCTCAGTCATGATAAAAATCGCTGATCGCCATCATTTAAAAAAAAATGATTATTAATAAAAATGCCATAAAACTATCCCCTATTTTGTAAACGCTATAACTTTTGCGCAAACCAATCAATAATCGCTTATTGTGATTTTTTTACCAAAAATATGAAGAAGAATACGTATTGGCCTAAACTAAGGAAAAATGTTTTTTTTTATATATTTGTGGGGGATATTTATTATAGCAAAAAGTAAAAAATAATGTGTTTTTTTAAAAATTGTCGGCCTTTTTTTGTTTATAGCGCAAAAAATAAAAACCACAGGGGTGATCAAATACTACCAAAAGAAATCTCTATTTGTGGGAAAAAAAGAACGTCAATTTTGTTTGGGTGCCACGTCGCATGACCACGTAATTGTAAGCAACGCAGTGGCGAATCACAAAAAGTGTTCTGGTTGGGAAGGGGGTAAATTCTTCCGGGGCTGAAGTGGTTAAAATAACCGTCCTGTGCTTTTAGATCTTGGTCTTTTTTGCATCTCTGCTCCCCAGGAAAAAGGTTTTTAGGAAGAATTTGAGCTACACGCTTCCACATAAACTCCTAAATGGAGTTTGTTAGACCCCTTACTCATTTACTAGGACACAATTATACGAAAGGATACCAGTACTAATATATATATATCAATATTATGAATAAAACTTGTATCAAAGTAACATTTTAATAGTCATGTCCATTCTCAAATTGTCTTTAAAAAGTATTTAAACAATAAGTAAATGCTTCATCATTTGTCAAAAACCCCACCTAGATTTAACTATGATAAATAAAAATGTCTCCACCTAGTTTTTATATAACTTCTAGTGACAGAATGGATTCATCATAAAAAATAAATAAACAAATACATAAATAAATAAATGCTGAAATACTCAGAATTTCCCGTGCTCTGAATTATAGAGGGCTTTTCTAAAATTAGGGAGCAAGGGTGTGAATTTTTAAGGGAGTGATTTATAATGTTAATCGTTTGTTTTATTTATTTATTTATTTTATTGTCAGTTTAGTGAATGAGTAAGGAGTGCAGATAAAATCACCAGCATAAGAGGTTAGATGGTAACCTATGTAAACGCTCCAACAGTGGTGCACTCCAGAATACAAGCACTGAATATTTTTACATGGATGTTTTCCAAAGGACCCCGATATTTTTGAATCACACACACACAATGCTTAAGGCCATATGGTAGAAGGAAAGGTTGCTAGAATAGGAGGACGTCTGTGTGTAATTCTAATATGTCCATATGTCATATGGCTCACAATGACACTAAAACATGAAAATGGTAAAAAAAAAAAAAACTTGGTGTAGTGCTGGTGAAGCAGATTTTTTATTATTTATTTCTCACTATTAATACATTTTAAATCATTTACAAACTTAAAGCTGATCAAGAGTCCATTATGTATTGGAAAACTACAGACTTGCCTATAGAATATAATTATTTGCACACTTAGGTGTAAATACTGTAATATATGGTTAGATTTTCTTGACTATATGCAAATAAACTCTCAAATAAAATCTAGAAAAAAATATTATGAATAAAGAATGTAAACTCCTGTAGTAAAACTGTACCTCCCATGTATATTACAATAATTACTGGTATTTTGATTAAAAGTTTCTCTGCTTTTATAAGAATAGGGATTTTTACTATGAGTTCACAGTTACCACTTTTAAGCTTTACATTTTTATTCATTTTCTGATAGATATCTGGACTGCATTATCTATTTTTTAAGTGTATTGTCCTTCTTAGAAATATGAAACATGTCCCTGTACAGCTGGTAGTCAGTATGACACATTCAGTGGGACCTCCTGCAATTGCTTATCTATAAGGCCAGGTCAAAGTGTTGCGGAAATAGAGAGCACAGACGTATCAAGTTAACCTTTTGTGTAAAAATGTAACAACACTTGTTATATATACATGAAAAATAATTTGATTCCTCAGTAGATCGGACATTATAATCAAATATATTCTTAACCAGAGTACCAAAAAGTATAGTATTTGTATCCTACCTGTATCTTCTGTAAGTATTTTCTTTGAAGAGTCTTAGGAGTGTCTGGTCACCTTCTCTTAAAACGGCATGTGAATAGCATCTCACGAAGGTTACATGTCCTAGTAATGTACCTGTTAACCACACCTTTCCTGCATTGTGCTGTGACACTGGAGGAACATTTCAAAACACTTACTGTTACTTCACACAAGTATATTGTAGTCTTGCAATAGGATGGAAAAGTATCATTTTGCAAGCCTTTACAGTACTTCTCTTTTTCAGTGTGACATTTGTCATATCAATCTTACTTATTTTTAGAACACTGGGCAGGGCGGAAAACTTCATATTTTAGTCATGTAACAAATTTTGCTACTTTACAAATTGGCATGTGTCTTTGTTATTTTTTTTTTTATATGGGTGTACGTGTTAATCATCTTTCAAAAAAGGAGTTAAAAAAAGTACATAATTAATAATTATTTATATAGGCATATTTGATATTTCAAGCTAAACTCCATCAATCAGCTAAAATACATATACAACAAAGTGTGTTATTCTCAGAAGAATGTGTAACATTATGCTGCCGGTTTTGTAATCTAAGCACAGCCAAACCTGCAACCTCCAATACAGTTGCCCAAACAGCTTAATCAAGAAGACACCCCTTTCTGATGAATGGACAATAAAGGATCAGTAGACCGATGATTATTATTATTATACAGGATTTATATAGCGCTAACAGTTTGCCCAGCGCTTTACAACGTTAGGGCTAAAAGTACAGTAATGCCAGGGGATTGCCTGAAAAAAACCTGGCAGCTCTGGTGGGAGCCACTGTACGAACCATGCAAGATTAGTCTACCAATCTCCCCAGCTGAGTTGTTGTATTCTGATGTTCTGACAGGGGGACGGCCAGCATGCACGTCCGACAGACCAGCATACACACAAGCAGAAGGTCAGCCTTTTTTTTTGAACCGACAAATGTCTCCCGACATTCTGCCTGTGTGGAATCAGGGCCCTGCTTGTTAGAGCTTCAATCTAAAGGAAGGGTCAAGTGATACAAAAGGTAATAACTGTGGGGGATGAGCTGATGGGGAAATTAAAGTACAGTTGTTCGGTGGAGGCACGATAGGCTTCTCTGAAGAGAAACGTTTTCAGGGATTGCCTAAACGTGTAAAGAGTAGGCTATAGTCAAACAGATTAGGGAGTAGAGAATTCCAAAGGATGGGGTAGGCTCAGGAGAAGTCCTGGAGGCAACCATGAGAGGAAGTGATAAGGGAACTAGAGAGCAGGGGGACTTGGGGGGGAACAAAGAAAATGATTTGGTTGGTATTTTGAGACTAGGTTGGTGATGTAACTGGGGCCAAGTTGTGGATGACTTTTGTAAGTTATTGTTAGTATTTTGAATTTAATTTGTTGGGTGAGTGGCAGCCAATAGGGTGATTGGCAGGAAAGGGCTGCAGACGCTATGTGGTTGGTAGGGTAGAGATTGGCAGCAGCATTCATGATGGGCTGAATAGGAGATAGCCATTTTAAATGTAAGTATAATGTCATTCCTCTTCTCAAACTGCTTTCTCCTCCTTTCAGTAAATTCCTTGTCAGCACATGTGCATGCAACAGCAGCTTGTTGGATTGTGGAGCTGTCCTTTCCTCTCCAAGTTTGACAGTAAGTAGAAAAATAGTAGACAATTTACACAGTTTCATTTATCCAGGTAACGTCTCTTCTGCATTGGGAAAAATGTAGATGTAGATCAGTGGTTCTTAACCCTGTCCTCAAGTACCCCCAACAGGCCATGTTTTGGGAAATACTCTTAGATAAAAAAAGCTGTACAAAATACTAAACCATTGATTCTGATTTAAAGCACCTGTACAAGATAAAGGAAAACCTGCAAACATGGCCTGTTGGGGGTACTTGAGGACAGGGTTGAGAACCACTGATTTAGACCAATGTTTCTCAACTCAAGTCCTCAAGTACCATCAACAGGTCATGTTTTCAGGATTTCCCTCATATGAAAAGGCTGTGGTAATTACTAAGGGAGTGAAACTGATCAAATCACCTGTGCAAAATAATGAAAACCTGAAAACATGATCTGTTGGGGGTACTTGAGGACTGGAGTTGAGAAATATTATTGTAGACAATGCACCTAGTGTGAAAACTCTTATATAATAAAAATATAACTTAAGTGTAGCACTGCCCCTGAAAGGGCTGCTGGATTTTAGCACAGGTTCTCTCCTAAGTAATGCAGAGGGAGCCAGGCATGCAGCAAACAGTTCACTTACATCAGCTCAGAAACAGTGTAGGGGATGTATTTTTGAGTATTATTTTGCTGATGAACTTGAACAGTTTGAAAACAATGGAGAATTAGATACTCCAAAATGTTTGAGTAACAAATTAGACTGAGGACACTTCTCTCTACAGCAGTAGCACAGTATCTAGGTTCACAACTGATGGCCATGAACAATGAAGTTTAGAGCAAATGTAGCAGACTGGAGTAATCTATCTACTGGCCACACCTCCCAGGGATTGGTCAGGGATTATAAAATATTCAGGCTGGGGATCTACATTTTCCTGTCCCACGCACTGGAAATTTCTCAACAAAGCCAGAGGAAACAATCAATTCCACAGCCTGTGGAGCCGCTAAAGCAAATAATCCAGCTCCTCTGGCTACAAAGTGAGCTAAAACTAAATTCCCCTTGAAACCTAACTAGCAGGGGTCTACATAAGCTTTACTAGCTATTCAAGTAACCACTTGAGGACTGCAATATGTATATATACATTTCTGCTTTGAAGTGATTCACTGGGGGTTGTAACACAAGCTATCGGCCATAACCCCTGTTTTTTTTTCAAGCAGACGATTCGCTTTTTCATTAAAATGATCTGAGCTGCTGAATACTCACTGGATCACTTTTAGAAGTGCACAACAGTGTTTCTCAAGCTTACCAGTGAGCCTGGGAAACAATCCGGTGTCTGGCATGGCTGGTCGCAGAGGTAAGGAAAGATCAAATTATCTCTCCACACCTCTATGGTCTAGCAGGACCAGAACGATGTCATGATGTCACTTACGGTCTAGTACCAGAAGTAAACTATTTTTTTTAAAGCATAAGATCAATCTTTTTTTTATCTGATGCTTTCAAAGATAGAGGATAGCTTTGGGGTCTTATAGACACCAAATCTCTCTATAAAGAGGACCTGTCATCCTTTATTTCTATCACAAGGGATGTTTATTGTCAGGGCCTTGATTTGAACCCGTAACCTCTGCTGTGTCAAGCAATGTCTCTTCTTGCTGCCGGAACAATTCCTTAAATGATCCTGACTTGAACCTTGTTTGTCTGAAACCCTGAACTCATTGCTCCTCCCATGAACATCACGATCTAAGCCATGTCTCTGCACTTCCTGTTTGTCAGGTTATTGTGCTCTCTCCAGCCAGCACCTTGATCCTGTCTTCCCTTCTGTTTGATTCCTACCTGCTTATCCGCTACTGCTCATCTCCTGGTGGGGCGATCCTGAAGACCGTGACCTGGTTCTAACATGCAGCAAGATCCATCTCCACCATCAGGAGCTCTGGTGAACACTGGATAGCACTTAGACTCTGCACCTCAGGTGAGCCTGAAGTGATCATCATTCACCAGGGTGACTGCCTGTGTACCTATCCTGCTGGTCAGTGGTAGTTCTGCCACTGCTATAGCAACTGGTCTTCAAATCTGTCCCCTACATGTGACATTTACATTGATTGTTATAGAAATAAAAGTGATTTAAAAAAATGTAAGGTACAGTGTAAAAAGTATACAGAGTGAGCTCCCTATCCTGCTGCCTGACTGCAATCCACAAGACTTGATATAGGCAGCCTCACTAGAAGAACGGTTCTATTTCTCTCCTCATGCTACTGACAGGCACATGAGAGGTGCTAACTCACCAGCTCAATCTCTTCTCAAGGTTCCAGTGAGTAAAAAAAAAAAAATTGGGGATGATAAATCCATTGCTGGTCAGGAGGAGGATGACCTGGGCTCCCTGGCCGCTATACCAGCTATTAATAACCCAGTTTCTGAGCACCTTCTGAAATCAATGCTCCTAACTCTCCACAAAAATATCCAGGCAGAAACCATTCTCCTACCCTTTAGAGCATGTTCCAGAAATAATTTTTTGGATTGCATTTCTGTAGCAAGAAACAGCTTTTATTACACCATGTGAAACCTACATTTTGGTTCATGTGGCTGATGTATCAAATATTAAACTTATACTAACTTAAAAATCTCCATAGGTGATGCTTTAAACATTTTCACAGGCTACCATCATGTTATCATCACAGGTTACATAATATAATGTGGATGAAGGTATATTCTGGTAGGTCTTTCCTTCCTCCCTTTCCTCTCAGTTATTTTTAACATCATTTTTTTTCCTCAATAATTTTACAGGAGTCTTGTCCCAATTAGCCTAATTGGACTAGATGTCGGAACTGCCCTGTGGCCAATGGGTCCCCGTATAAATGCCTGAGGGTGGAGGGGTTCATGCTTTGCAGGGCATTGTCTTTTAGTGTGTCCTCTGGGTGTCACTACCCTCCGTATTATGATCACCGTCGGGACTGGGGATGCTTCCCCGGTATTTTGATCTGCCCCGTGGGTTGTCCGAACTGTGGGCAATACACCCATATGCCGGTGTGACCTGCAGATTGGTGGTTACACTGTGTGGGGCTGACCTGGGATGGCCCTGCAGGCGTTTCCCCTCCCCCTTTCATCCGCATCATGCCGTGACATTATAAGCTGCGGCAGGATGGGGAGGGGTATATAAGGGCCCACATGGTCACGGCAATTTTGTGGAAGTCCAGGAAGCCTGA
Organism: Lithobates pipiens; assembly: GCF_037356315.1. Taxonomy (NCBI): domain Eukaryota; kingdom Metazoa; phylum Chordata; class Amphibia; order Anura; family Ranidae; genus Lithobates; species Lithobates pipiens. The sequence continues at coordinate 186,248,550 of NW_027507785.1, read as the reverse complement.
AAGCAGTGGTTGAGTGAGAGTATGTATGGAGCACTCCATCATCATCTATTAACATGGGATGTAAATGTAACCACTTTATGATGTTTGGGGCGTTTGCCCCATTGACTTGGTACTCTATGTCTTTTTATAGGTTGGGGTGGCTCACACTCCTCTCTTTGTTAGAGGTGTTGGTTTGCCTTTCTCCATTTCTTCCTTCTTAGCCCTGTTCATCTATTGATGTGATTGACTGTGGATCCTTAACAGATCAGGTAAGTTCTTTTGTGCACAGGTAAACTCTCTGTCTGGCTTTAATTACATCATTGGGCAAGGCAAGCTTGTTTATTCATGCTCAAACGTACCAATTTTTCTACCTTTGTATTTGGCATTTTTTTAAGCCCCATTTGGGATTTATCTGAATGTTTGGTGCCATCATTTAATCAGGCTCCCTGCATCCCTTATACTGATGATATAGATTTTGACATGGAATAACATAGGATTATATACTATCCTATGATGGAGCCTGGAACAAAGGAGGAGAGGACAACCCTGCCCTCTGCCTAACGCCCACTTCCTACTCATCACTCAGCCCAAGCACAAACCACTGTGACAACTTCCTGTGGCAGCCATTTTGGTGCACCCATACCTTCACTTCCTGCCCAGCCCAGTGCACTTTCGCCAAGTGGCCATCTTAGTACACCCAGTCAAGATTCTGGGAAGACTCCCTATGACCTCTTCCAGCAGCCATCTTAGTACACCTAGTCAGAGCACCAGAATTAATACAGGCCCTGTAACCCCCCTCTACCCGGTCCTGACAGCGAACGGTACTACATACGAAAAATTAGTGTAGCGCTACAATCTGTGCACTCTATGGTCGTGCATAACCAAAAAAGTGATAATCACAGAAAAATTATAAAAGTAAAAACATATATCACTCTTAAAAGTGTATACTCATAATATTTGAATGTGCATAAATAAACACACAAATAAAGTGATTGAAACAAAGTGACATTATCCTATAACAAGATAATATTAAACTCTAACATTGAAACAATATAACAGTGTCCAATTAGAAATCAAATCATAGAGTCCAATGAATATCTGAGGTTGCTTGTATGGCATCCACAAAATCTCAGTGGGTTTAAAAGCTTCACAGGTGATATTCAAATGAAGAGATCAGACTCTTACCAGATTTGTTGGACACATCAACCGTACGATGGTATGTCATACAAGCTTACAGCGCTTGACCTTCTGTGCTTAGGAGGAACCAATCAAGCCAGATCCCGAAAAAGCAGCTGCGAAGGGATCCTGTAATTGACCCAATAGTGCGACAAGCTTACAAAGAAGCACCATCCATCCTCATTGTACTCGCGGTGAAATGGCCCAGCAGGAATCCAAATCAATAAACACAAAATGTTGTACAAAAAGGAAAAGGAAAAAACACTCCAATGGTGCTGGTCAAAAATTATTTCGGAATTTATTTACATCTTGTATGAAAAAAACAGATGCAACATTAAAATTTGATTACTCGACAATATAAAAAACAGCCATTTGACAGGCACAGGATAAGCAAGCCCCACGCGTTTCGACTTGATGGGTCTTCAACTAGGACATATCTGATATCTGATCCAGATATGCCCCAGTTGAAAACTCATTAAGTTGAAATGCGTAGGGATTGCTTATCATGTGCTTGTAACATTGCTGTTTTTTATATTGTCGAGTAATCACATTTTAATGTTTCATCTGTTTTTATTCATACAAGATGTGAATAAATTATGAAATCATTTTTGACCTGCACCATTGGAGTGTTTTTTCCGTTTCATTTTTGCACAAAATTTGTGTTTATTCATTTGGATTCCTGCTGGGCCATTTCACCGCGAGTACAATCAGGATGGATGGTGCTTCTTTGTAAGCTTGTCGCACTACTGGATCGATTACAGGATCCCTTTGCAGCTGCTTTTCCTGGATCTGGCTTGATTGGTTCTTCCTAAGCGCAAAAGGTCAAGTGTTGTAAGCTTGTATGACACACCGCCGTACGGTTGATGTGTCCAACAAATCTGGTAACAGCCTGATCTCTTCATTTGAATATCACCTGTGAAGCTTTTAAACCCACTGAGATTTTGTGGATATCATACAAGCAACCTCAGATATTCATTGGACTCTATTATTTGATTTCTAATTGGACACTGTTATATTGTTTCAATATTAGCGTTTATTATTATCTTGTTATAGGATAATGTCACTTTGTTTCAATCACTTTATTTGTGTGCTTATTTATGCACATTCAAATACTATGAGTATACACTTTTAAAGTGGTTGTATAATCAAAAATGTAACTTTCTAGTAATATTTTCCTCCAATCATCCCCAATCGATTTGCAGTAATAATTTTTTTCCTACCTGCTTCCTTCCTGTACTATCGCTGTATTTACGAGTAGTGACGTCAATGCGCATGCGCAGTAATAGCTCAGAAATCCGGCAGCCCGAGCCCCGGCTGGAAAGATTCTTGTTTATGTCGGGGCTGCGTCATTTCCTGTTGTAGACGTCAGCCCCGACATCCCGCGATTATTGCTCATCTTTTTTTTCTAACAGAGGAAACGAAAATGAGGCTTTGATATAGTGCCCGTGATGCGCACGCGCGGGATTACAGAGCGCAGCGCGAACTGTGGGCGGAAATGATAATAGGAGAAAACAGGGAAGACCCACAACAGAGATGGCACTGACTTAGTGCTAGAAAAACGATATTGAAACAACTCCGAATATAAAGTTAACAGAACATTTTAGATAAAACCGTCTAGATAAATAGATTTAAATCGTCTCGCTAATTAGAAATATGGTCTTTGTTTAAAACATATAGTAGGGTTTACTACCGCTTTAAGAGTGATATATGTTTTTACTTTTAGAATTTTTCTGTGATTATCACTTTTTTGGTTATGCACGACCATAGAGTGCACAGATTGTAGCGCTACACAAATTTTTCGAATTCTGTTTGTACTTTGTTTGAGTGTTAGAAGCTGTTGCACTAGTTTTAGCGCAGTCTTTTCCCCCACTTTCCACATTTTGGTACTTACTACATACCTCCCCCAATGACCCAAACCCCCAACACCACCGGCCCAGCTGGGGGAGTCCTGGTGCTCGCTGACACAGCAGCAAGACCAGACGGGAGTATGCATTCATATGTGAACTGTCCGAAATCCCATTCAGACTGCTTTCCTCCCCTTTCTGATGAGGGGCAGTTGATCACTTGGAACAACGAACCATCATCCCACCTAATGCCATGAACATCAACAATAATTCCTAGGCTGGTAGGTGATACACCGGTGATGTATGTCACTTTCACCCCATTCCAAGCATCTGCCCTAGTGACTACCCTGCCAGACCCAGAAAAAACAGCCCATGTCCTTTTACCGAAGGTTGGCCCAGATCCAAAAAACGTACTTAGATCTAGTTAGCCTATATGAAATAAAGGCACGAGACGCTTACTGACCAATCATGGAGAAGTGTTAAAAGGATGCAAGTATTGTCAATGACAATATCTTTACTTCAGGTGTGGAGTTCTGTGAACAATTGCGTGAATGGGCAGGGGAAAGGCTGGCCGACCAAGCCACTAGTATCCAAGATGTCTCTTCCACCTGTCCACTTAATCTCTTGGGAGCCAATGTACTGTCTAGACTTCAAGTTTCCATTGTCTTCTCTGAAGATGGATCTGTTACTGTCTGTTCTCCACTGGGCATTAAGGACACTTATGCACTGTGTTCCATCTCTCTGCTAATGTCCATAGAAGAATCACCTACTACTGCAATTCCACCGGATGTGATGGACAGAATTCCAGATTGTCTATGGTCCACAGGAGCTGAGGATGTAGGACACTTATAGGTGCCACCAGTCATGGTGCAGTTGAAACCTGGAGTTCCCCTGCCACGCAATCCACAATACCCTCTAAAGTTAGCCCAATCTGCAGCTATTTGGAAGCATGTCAAGGCCCCCATGTAAAATGGAGCCCTGATACCCTGTACATCTCCATGCAATACACTTCTGTTCTCTGGGAAGAAGAGAACCCCTAAAAGAGAACCAGACAAGTACAGAATGGTCCAGGACCTCCAAGCAGTTAATGAAGTTACAGTCTTAGGAACACCAATTGTGCCTATCCCTCACACTCTACTTGCGGGGGTGCCTCTGAAAATGACATACTTTACAGTGGTACCTTTTGCATTCAGCCATGTAAAACAGCAACATACCTGGACAGTTATGCCACAAGGGGCACAAAATTCCTCGAGCCAGTTTGCAAAGGCCATGGCTAGCATAGCAGCTCTCCTCCAGTATGTAGACAAACTCCTACTCTGTGCAGATTATTTAACTACTGCTGAAACCACCTCTGAAAGTCTACTGTGCTACCTGGCACATCATTGGGTGCAAGGCCTCCAAGCCGAAACTTCGATGGTGCATAATATGTCATTTTTTTCTCGGTCATTGCTTGTCCCATGGGACAAGACATCTCACTGACGACAGGGTGAAAGCAGGGATGAGCTTTACGTTCAAGTCAAACTCATGTTCGACTTGAACATTGGCTGTGTGCCAGTCCACCGAATAGAGAACACTTTTGGGTGTTCACTGCAAATTCGAAAGCCGCGGAACACCCTTTTAAAAATCTATGGGAGAAATCAAAATTGCTAATTTTAAAGGCTTATATGCATGGTATTGTCATAAAAAAGTGTTTGGGGACCCGGGTCCTGCCCCAGGGGACATGTATCAATGCAAACAAAAGTTTTAAAAACAGCATTTTTTTCCAGAACAGGGATTTTAATAATGTTTAAACTAACTATATTAAAGGGTGCTCCTCCAACTGCTATTAGTTGCCCTACAAGACGGGTAATTTTATGGGACTATTGGCGAGACATCCTCCTTGATTGAAAGCTGCTAAATTGTTGCAGTAAAATAATGGGATGCCTCGTGTCAGCTACACAAGAAATCCATTGATCTCCCTGTCCCTTGTTCAGTCTTTTGGTGTTAATGGCAGCAGTAGTGCTGCTGCTTGCACTCTTTTTACTAGGTGGAGCTGCAACTCCACTTTCTTCTCTCAGCAGTAGGGATGAGCCGAACACCCCCCGGTTCGGTTCGCACCAGAACTTGCGAACGACCCCCGCGTTCGGTACGAACGTTAGAACCCCATTGAAGTCTATGGGACTCGAACGTTCGAATTGGAAAGTGCTAATTTTAACGGCTAATATGCAAGATAGTGTGCTAAAAAGGGTTTGGCGATCTGCCTCCTGCCTCAGGGGACATGGGTCACTGCAAAAGAAAGTTTTAAAAACTACCGTTTTGGCGGGAGCACTGATTTTAATGACGATTAAAGTGAAAAAAAAAAGTGAAATATTCCTTTAAATATGGTGCCTGAGGGGTGTCTATAGTATGCCTGTGAAGTGCCACGTGTTTCCCGTGTTTAGAACAGTCCCTGCACAAAATGACATTAAACGGAAATAACACCATTTAAAACTGCTTGCGGTTTTAATGTTATATCTGGTTCCTGCAATATGGTTGAAAATCATTCAGAAAAATGGCATGGGTAGCCCTCCCTGCCCATTACCAGCCTATTTGGGTCTTGTACGCATATTAAGGGGAACCCCGTACCCATATTAAAAAAAAGGAAATGCGTGTGGCCCCCAGGCCCTATATACTCAGAACAGCAGTATACAGGCGGTGCAAACAATACAGGGACTGTGTAGGTTTGTTGTGTTAAGTTGAATCTGTTTGTCATTTTCAACCGGTACATTTTTAAAGTGTAGCTCCAGTCAAAAAAAATATCTTTAAGCTTTTTGGAAAACATAGGGAAGGGTTATCACCCCTGTATAATTTGTTTTGTCGTCCATCTTTTTTCATCTCACTTGCTGTTGTCTCCTTCCGTTTGCAAGTAGGAGATGTTTGTAAGTTGGATGTTTGCAAGTAGGGGCCTGCCCTATATGCTCTGCAGAAATGGCGGAACAAGGTGTTGGTTTTGCAACAACATTGTAAGCCCTCAAAGTGACTCTTGGTGGCCGCTGGAGCGCCCTGCTGTGAACGATTATATCAAGAATTGTAATTACATGCCATTGTTGAACAGTGGTAGAAAAATTGACCTTTGGTGGTTGTGGTGCTGGTGCCACAACACTATAAGTCCTCACAGTTACTCTGGGTGGGCACAGGAAGGGGCCCTCCTGTGAAATATTATATCAAGAATTGTAATTACATGTCCCTGTTAAACAGGGGCAGAAAAATTGGGCCTTAGGCACTGGTGCCATCACACTGCAACCTCTGCCATACACTCTAGTTTTATTGCAGGAATTAGCCCTGCTGCAAAGCATTGCATCAAAAATTGTACTTAAACGCCCCTGTTAAACAGGGGCAGAAAAATTGGGCCTTAGGCACTGGTGCCATCACACTGCAACCTCTGCCATACACTCTAGTTTTATTGCAGGAATTAGCCCTGCTGCAAAGCATTGCATCAAAAATTGTACTTAAACGCCCCTGCTAAACAGGGGCAGAAAAATTGGGCCTTAGGCACTGGTGCCATCACACTGCAACCTCTGCCATACACTCTAGTTTTATTGCAGGAATTAGCCCTGCTGCAAAGCATTGCATCAAAAATTGTACTTAAACGCCCCTGTTAAACAGGGGCAGAAAAATTGGGCCTTAGGCACTGGTGCCATCACACTGCAACCTCTGCCATATACTCTAGTTTTATTGCAGGAATTAGCCCTGCTGCAAAGCATTGCATCAAAAATTGTACTTAAACGCCCCTGTTAAACAGGGGCAGAAAAATTGGGCCTTAGGCACTGGTGCCATCACACTGCAACCTCTGCCATACACTCTAGTTTTATTGCAGGAATTAGCCCTGCTGCAAAGCATTGCATCAAAAATTGTACTTAAACGCCCCTGTTAAACAGGGGCAGAAAAATTGGGCCTTAGGCACTGGTGCCATCACACTGCAACCTCTGCCATACACTCTAGTTTTATTGCAGGAATTAGCCCTGCTGCAAAGCATTGCATCAAAAATTTTACTTAAACGCCCCTGTTAAACAGGGGCAGAAAAATTGGGCCTTAGGCACTGGTGCCATCACACTGCAACCTCTGCCATACACTCTAGTTTTTTTGCAGGAATTAGCCCTGCTGCAAAGCATTGCATCAAAAATTGTACTTAAACGCCCCTGTTAAACAGGGGCAGAAAAATTGGGCTGTTGGCATCACCCAGAACCAAAAATGTTCTTCCAACATATCAGCGGAGGAGGAAGAGGATAGACAATCAACATAACAGGACAGTCACTCAGCATCAGCATAGGCAGTCTTGAAGGGATGTGGTATTTCAAAAAAAATTATTCGGTTACATCAGCTTCAGGTGCTTGGTAGCTGTGGGTGATCCAAGACTGATTCATCTTGATGAAGGTCAGTCGATCAACTGATTCGGTGGACAGGCGCACCCTGTGATCGGTAACGAAGCCACCAGCAGCACTGAAGGTGCGTTGCGAAAGAACGCTGGATGCAGGACAGGCCAGTAGCTCAATTGCATACTGTGCAAGCTCTGGCCAGTGATCCATCCTCAAGACCCAGTAAGCCAGAGGATTTTCAGTGGGAAAGGTGTCCAAGTCTGACCTTGCCCCTAGGTATTCCTGCACCATGTAAATTAGACGCTGGCGATGGGTGCTGGAACCAATCATACCTTGGGGCTGCGGACTAAAAAATTGTCTGAAAGCATCAGTCAGACGGCCACCTTCTCCACCGCTCCTTCTGACTGATGCCTCAGCAACACGTTGTCCAGGACCAGGAGTTTGTGACCTCCCAGTCTCTGGGAACGCGTTGCACAGAGCTTTCTGCAAGGCCTCCCGGAGATGTCTCATCCTCTGCTCCCTCTGCGATGGCAAGATAAGGTCGGCAACCTTACCCTTGTACCGTGGATCAAGGAGAGTGGCCAGCCAGTAATGGTCCCTCTCCTTGATCCGAAGAATACGAGGATCCTTCCGCAGGCTTTGCAGGATCAGGGAGGCCATGCAGCGTAGGTTAGCTGAGGCATTCGGTCCGGAGTCCTCTGGGTCACTAAGGACAACATGATCCGCAGCTACCTCCTCCCAGCCACGTACAAGTCCACGTGTTTCTTGGGACTGTAAATCATCCCTATAAGACTGCTGCTGCTGATGCTGAGTGCCAGCCTCCACCTCCATGCTGACACAATCATCCTCCTCCTCCTCTTCCTCCTCCTCACCCTCTTCCTGTGTGATGGGTGGCACAGCAGGAACACTGTCTGGATAAAGGGGGCCTTGAGAGGCAAGGAAGTCCTCCTCTTCCTGCCTCTGTTCTGCCTCAAGTGCCCTGTCCATTATTCCACGCAGCGTATGCTCCAAGAGGTGGACAAGAGGTATAGTGTCACTGATGCATGCACTGTCACTGCTCACCATCCTTGTGGCCTCCTCAAACGGTGACAGGACAGTGCATGCATCCCTGATCATGCCCCACTGGCGTGGTGAGAAAAAACCAAGCTCTCCTGACCCTGTCCTGGTGCCGTAGTCGCACAGGTACTCATTGATGGCCCTCTGCTGCGTGTGCAGCCGCTGCAGCATGGCCAATGTTGAGTTCCATCTGGTGGGCATGTCACATATAAGGCGGTTCTTGGGCAGGTTCAACTCCTTTTGGAGCTCAGCCAGCCGAGCACAGGCATTAAATGATCGGCGGAAATGCACACATACTCTCCTGGCCTGTTTCAGGACATCCTGTAAGCCGGGGTACCTGCCCAAGAACCGCTGCACCACCAGGTTAAGGACGTGAGCTACACAGGGCACATGGGTCAGTTGTCCCTGTCGGAGGGCGGAGAGGAGGTTGGTGCCATTGTCGCAAACCACCATTCCTGGCTTAAGCTGGCGTGGCGTCAACCACCTCTCGGCCTGCCCCTGCAGAGCTGACAAAACATCCGCCCCAGTGTGGCTCCTGTCCCCCAAACAAACCAGCGCAAGCACGGCATGGCATCGTTTTGCCTGCGTACTTGCGTAGCCCCTGCAACGCTTACGGAGCACCGCTGGTTCTGAGGACAGAGCACTGGAAGAGGCCATGGAGGAAGAAGAAGAGGAGGGGGTGGAGGAGAGAGGTGTGTCACAACCAATAGTAGCATTTTGGAGGCGTGGTGGCGGAACAACCTCCAATACTACTGCACCTTGTACTGCATCCTTCCCAGCAGCCAGAAGAGTGACCCAATGGGCCGTGAAAGACAGGTAACGTCCCTGTCCATGCCTGCTGGACCATGAGTCAGCGGTAATATGCACCTTACCGCTGACCGCCTTGTCCAGCGAGGCAAGGACATTGCCTTCCACATGCCGGTAGAGAGCCGGAATTGCCTTCCGTGAGAAAAAGTGGCGTTTGGGGACCTGCCACTGAGGAACCGCACATTGTACAAACTCACGGAAGGGGGCCGAGTCTACCAACTGAAAAGGCAGCAGTTGAAGTGCTAGCAATTTAGCCAAGCTAGCAGTCAACCGCTGGGCATGTGGATGGCTGGGAGTAAATTTCTTCCGCCGGTCCAGCAGCTGGGGCAGGGACATTTGTCTGCTATAATCGGACGTGGATGTACCACTAGCAGAGTTCCCGGAAGCACTTGGCTGTGACACACCTAATTCTACACCTTCATTCCTCTCAGAGCAGGTTTCAGAGAGGACTGAAGGTCTAGTGGGGTTGGAGATGCCAGCTGATGAGGAGCAAGGAGAGGCCCGCTTTGTTCTTTGGTGTGGGTCTTTGAGGTATGCTTGCCAACGAGCTGCATGGCAGGTCAACATATGTCTGGTCAAGCATGTGGTGCCCAAGCGGCTGATGTTTTGGCCACGTGAGATACGCTTGAGACATATGTTGCAAATAGCAGCGGTGCGATCTGATGCACTCGTCTCAAAAAAGGCCCACACCAAAGAACTTTTAGAATAACGCGCAGAGGAAGCGCTCTGCGCAGAGGAAGCGCTCTGCGCAGGCGGAGCTCTGCGGTGTGATTCAGTCGGTGTGCTGCCCCTAAGCTGGCCCCCGGAGGGCATCCTGCCTCGTTGGACATGTGCCTCCTCCTCCTCCTCCTCCTCCTCCTCCTCCTCCCTCCTTCCAGGCACCCACGTGGAGTCAGTGCCCTCATCATCCCCTCCCTCTTCATCGCTGTAGCAAACCTGGCAGTATGCTGCAGCTTGTGGAACATGACTGCCAGATTGCTGTCCTTCTTGAGCATCCCCTCTCTCTGTGCTCACGCTACTGCCTTCCTCTAGCTGAGTGTCATCATCAGAGCCCACCAAACACTGGGCATCCTCCTGGAGCATGTACCCAACACTGTGCTCAAAGAGTTCAGGAGACTCCTCAGGAGGACGTGGTGGGTCTAGGGAAGGAGTCACTGATGATGACATTGAGAGGAGGGACGACGATGTGTTGGCAGCTGCTTTTCTACTACCCTGAGACTGGGTGAGAGAGGATGAGGAAGATGAAGAGGGCTTGGTCATCCACTCTAGTCGTTGGCATGTTGCGGTTCAACATGTCCAGCTGCAGAAAAGAAGGACAAGCATGTCCCATGGCCACGTGCTGATGACAATGCACCGCGTCCCCGACCAGCACTGTTGTCTCTAGACACAGAGCCTGCTTGCCCTCTTTTATCGGCTCGCGCCTGTCTGCCTCTCCTTGCTGGCCTTCCAGACATGGTAATGGCCTGAAGGGAGTTGGGTAAAACAGTAGTTGGGTAGTTTATATTGTGCTGGAGGCACACAACACCCACTAACTCCTGCAGATGCCTTTTTTATAGAACAGCAGAGTTAAAGGGGTATATACAGATGTATACTGTGCTGTGCTGGAAGCACACACAACTTCCAATAACTCCAGCAGATGTCAATCGGGCCCAAATAGAGAACAGCTATGTAGGTGGATAATAGCGGTATGTACTGGGTACAGAGCAGGCACACAGCACGCACTATCTCCTGAGTGACACTACTGACTGCAAGCTCTATTGTTAAAGATGGACCACTAGCTATATAGGTGAGGTGAATATCACGGTGTATACTGCGGTCAGGGCACGCAGACAATAACAAGAAAACAGCAGAGTTAAAGGGGTATATACAGATGTATACTGTGCTGTGCTGGAAGCACACACAACTTCCAATAACTCCAGCAGATGTCAATCGGGCCCAAATAGAGAACAGCTATGTAGGTGGATAATAGCGGTATGTACTGGGTACAGAGCAGGCAAACAGCACGCACTATCTCCTGAGTGACACTACTGACTGCAAGCTCTATTGTTAAAGATGGACCACTAGCTATATAGGTGAGGTGAATATCACGGTGTATACTGCGGTCAGGGCACGCAGACAATAACAAGAAAACAGCAGAGTTAAAGGGGTATATACAGATGTATACTGTGCTGTGCTGGAAGCACACACAACTTCCAATAACTCCAGCAGATGCCAATCGGGCCCAAATAGAGAACAGCTATGTAGGTGGATAATAGCGGTATGTACTGGGTACAGAGCACGCACACAGCACGCACTATCTCCTGAGTGACACTGCTGACTGACAGCTCTATTGTTAAAGATGGACCACTAGCTATATAGGTGAGGTGAATATCACGGTGTATACTGCGGTCAGGGCACGCAGACAATAACAAGAAAACAGCAGAGTTAAAGGGGTATATACAGATGTATACTGTGCTGTGCTGGAGGCACACACAACTTCCAATAACTCCAGCAAATGACAATCTGGCTCAAATAGAGAACAGCTATGTAGGTGTATATAGTGGTATGTACTGGGTACAGAGCACGCAGACAGCACGCACTAACACTACTGACTGCAAGCTCTATTATTAAAGCTAGATCACTAGCTATATAGGTGAGGTGAATATAGTGGTGTATACTGCGGTCAGGGCACAGACAGTAACCACTACACAAGAGCAAAATAGTAAATCAGCCAAAAACGATTGGTGTGTAACTGTGTTGAAGGTACACAGAACACCCACTGCTTCAGATGCTAACAAACACTACACGAGGCCGCCTGAAAGGCAGCTTTATATAGTGTGGGGCGTGCACTACACAGTCTGAGCTATGATTGGCCACAGGCAAGATGCCTGTGGCCAACCATTGCTCTTCCCGCTACTGGCGCTGCGATTGGCCAAGCATGCGGGGTCACAGTGCATGCTTGGCCAATCGTGAGACAGCAATGCATTGCGCCATCGCAGTGCATTGTGGGCCACACGAATTTTGCCGCGAACGGCCCAAACGTTCGGAATTCGGCGAACGCACGAACGACCGATGTTCGAGTCGAACATGCGTTCGACTCGAACACGAAGCTCATCCCTACTCAGCAGCACTGTTGTATGGTATGTACGGAAATGGAAATTAATTCCTGCATTGGTTAAATGCCCAAAGTCTCTCCCACGGCTCACTTCCCTGCCACAAAATTTGCATTTCACTAGGTGCCCGTCACCAACTGAAACGTTCCCAGATTTTCGATCGGCGGTTGCTAGTGGCCGGTGAAGAATGTTGTACAATTTCTTCTGGCTGATGGGTATGTGCAGCTTCCGTGGCTTCTGAAGAACTTGGTGGCCTAACAATGGTGGCAGTGGCATTACTTGAATGTGAGAGAGAGTTAGGCAAAACAACAAAGTCGGAAGAGGATTGTAATGGTGCTGACACAGGGTGAGGAGGACTCTGTAAATAACAGAGGGGAGTAAGGACTCATAGAAATCATATCATCCTGATATTGGTGTACTTGTAGTGCCTCATCCTCTATATTAAAATCAATACCTTCTAGGTCAAGACCTTCAAGGGTCGGACTCCCAGGTAATTCTACTTCAGCAGCCTGTTCTGCCTGGTACCTACTTGTATATACTGAAGTACTATCAAAACAGCTGCTGCTATCTGTTGTGATATTGTCTGCTATTTTTACATTTGGAGGCTGAGCAATTCCCTCCTCCTCAAGCTGTAAATTTTTAATTTTTGGCTGCCTAAAATTATGGACACTAGCAACAGTAAAAAAGAGGCGATGTTACAGTTGGCCTCTTTTCTGAAGTTGTTGCTGTGTGAGAATGTGATGAGTGGGAGAGGTGGAGCCCGTTATGCAATATTTCTATTTTTAAATAGTATTAGTATTTAATTCTTTTTTTTTTTATCAAAAAAATAAAAATAAAAATTGGTTCAGGAAAATAAAGGGATTGGGGAGTATTATTAATTTACCGGTCCTTACAATTGGTCGGAATTAACATGCAACAAAGATCTACTAATCTACTTCTACCACCATCAATATCTAGTAGATGCTGCCTGGGCTGGCCTAGTAGTGGCACTGGCTAACACAACAAAAAAAAATTATGTAGGGCAGACAGACAGCAAGATAATTAAACACAGTCCCACACTGTCTCACAAAATGTGAAAAAAAAATAACTGCAGAAAATCTGAGGAATAATAAATAGTATGCCTAAGTAGAAATGTATAATTTCTCTATCACTCTCTGTGTCACAAGAGAGTGAATCGGAAATCCAGCACCACCCCTCTGTCTAGAATGTATTCTGACATAGGAGAAAACAAAAAGATGTCAGAGATATTACAACATACAAATATAGAAATTAGAATCTAGACAGAGTATGCTTAAGAAACAAGCTTAAGTCACAACTTCACAAATCCACCAAAACAGTGCCACCTACCCAACCACACCCTGTCTGGACTCTGGATGGAATGCACTGCAGTCTAACACAGAAAAACACACAAGGGAATAAGAAACAAGTTCATTGGGGGAAGGGACAACCTCTTCAGGGGAAGGGACAAGCTTATTGGCCATCCTCCAGAAATATTTCAGAACTAACACATTTGAATTTTCGTTATTTTGTATTTCGTGGTTTTGATTTCCGTTTTACGAATATTCATAATTTCGGTATTTTTTTTTCATTCATTTTGATTTTCGTTATTTTGAATCTTTGTTCGTTATTTTCATTGTTTTGTTTTCCGTTTTCAGATTTTTGAGTTTTTGTTCATTTTAATTTTCATTATTTAGAATATTTGTTCGGTATTTTCATTGTTTCCATGTTTTCGTTTTTTCACTCTTTCGTATTTTAGCTGTTTTTAATTTAATTTAATTTAATTTAATAATTTCGTATTTTCGTTCTTTTCCATATGTTGTTCATTGGTAATTTTAGTAAACCGTTCATTCATTCGTATGTTTACGAATTAACGAATATAGCAAATTTTGACGAATAACGAATTTGTAACTAAACGAATTGCACATGTCTAATGGCTATATTCCAACATCGAGCTGTCATCATCCTAAGTGGAAAGGGAATATCTCTAAGGGTCAGCTGCTAAGACTACGCAGAAACTGTGACACAATCAAAGACTTCCAAATGCAGGCCGATATTCTAATTGAGCAGTTTTAGGAAAAAGGTTACACTCTAGATCAACTATCAAAACTGAAAACAGATATAGCAAGCACGGATAGAAGAAATGTGTTCAGCAAATCCAAAAGAAAAACAAAATGGAGATGGCCTTCATTACAGGGTTTAACACCCAATATAAAGCTTTTCAGCATATCCTGAAAAAATACTGGCCCATCCTGAAAGAGGACCGTGTCTTATCAAAAATATTGCCCAACAAACCAAAGTTTGTGTATAGGAGAGCCCCTACCCTCCGGAATGATTTAGTTCATAACGTAATCAATCCACCTAAGACCATTAAGATAGTCTCAGAAATGAAAGGTTTTTACAGATGCCAGAGATGCTTACCGTGTAGGGTCAGTAAAAATTAACCTCGAAAAAGGCAAACCTTCAAGTCCAGAACTAATCATAGAGTATTGCATAAGAGAACTGATTACATGTCACCCTTCGGGTCTGGCATGGATTTTAAGGGGAACCCCCGCTCCAAAAAAAAAATGACGTGGGGGTCCCCCTCAAAATCCATACCAGGCCCTTCAGGTCTGGCATGGATTTTAAGAGGAACCCACCGCGCCAAAAAAAAAATGGCATCGGGGTCTCCCTCAAAGTCCATACCAGACCCTTATCCGAGCACGCAACCTGGCAGGCTGCAGGAAATGAGGGGGGACGAGAGAGCGCCCCCCGAAGCATACCAGGCCACATGCCCTCAACATTGGGAGGGTGCTTTGAGGTAGCCCCTTAAAGCACCTTGTCCCCATGTTGATGAAGACAAGGGCCTCATCCCCACAAAACCCTGCCCGGTGGTTGTGGGGGTCTGCGGGCGGGGGGCTTATCAGAATCTGGAAGCCCCCTTTAACAAGAGGACCCCCAGATCCTGGCCTCCCCCCCTGTGTGAAATGGTAAGGGGGTACCATTTCACAAAAAAGTGACAAAAAAGTGACAGGAGACAGTCTTTGACAATTCCTTTATTAAAGTCTTCTTTCATCTTCTTTCTTCTGGTCTTCTTCCTTTCTTCATCCTTCGATTTCTTCCTCCATCTTCTTCTTCCTCCAATCCGCTTCTTCTTGCTCCGGAGTTCTAGTCCAGCATTTTCCCTCCACAGCATCTCTTCTTGGTTCTCGGGCCGCTCTGTGCAATGGGAGGCTCCCGCTGTGACTCCGCCCACTCTGATGCATGGAACCGTGCATCAGAGGGGGCCGGAGTCACCGGGTGGCCCTGCCCTCTGTTATAAAAGAACTGTCAGAAGAAGAGAAGCGTCACACAGCAGGAGCCTCCCATTGAGCGGAGCGGCCCGAGAACGAAGAAGAGACACGGTGGAGGAAGATGCCGGACGAGAACACCGGAGAAAGAAGAAGCAGATCGGAGGAAGAAGAGGATCGGGGGAAGAAGAAGATGGAGGAAGAAACCGAAGGATGAAGAAAGGAAGAAGGCAGAAGACTGCTGCTGGAAGTTGCCCCTGTGTGAATGAATGGACTGTTATGATACAAGTTCAATAGACACAGATTGTTATTGTCAGAGTCACGTCGAATCTCCTATCTGTATCAAACTGTGTCAAAACGAAAACGAAAATAAAGCATTTATTTATGTTGGATCTTTCGTTTTTCGGAATCTGTGCTTTCGTTATCGTTATCGTTTGTCAAAACGATAATGAAAATACCTGAAATTCGGATGAAAATGCATTCGGACGAAAACAAATGCACGTCTACTGCGCGGTCAGATTAGCTTTACCTGATAATATCTGGTATGGCTTATGGGATGACTACCCTCCAGGGCAACTGGGCTTACACTTCTCTGCAGATAGGGGGAGCCTGTGAGCACTGGGTGTGTATACTTCCTTTATGTATAATATAGTTACACTGGGTTTTGGAACACACATATTTCATCTGTGTTACTTATTATCATCCTCTGGCTGTAGATCTTAAAGGTAGTATGGGAGAGCTTAGCTATGGTGTCCTAGCTAACCAACTTTTAATTCTTATGCTTTTATTATGGTTTATATACTTTGCCCCGTAAAAAACTTTCGCTGCTAATGTATTCGGTTAGTCCGGAGGCTTGACCCTCTCCTTCGGTTTGGATTAGCCCTTTGTAGTGATGGGATCTGGACAGACATAGACGCTCTCCCATTTATGAAGTAGCGTGCATCAATGTGGCACCCCTGCTGAAGATGTCTATAACAAAATGCATACGATGGAGCCATGCACAATATGTCACTTCCGGGAACTCGAGCGGCTGGAACGCAGTTGAACCGCACGCTGATGATCCCCAGCTCGGGCTCTCACCATCAGTTTTTGGCCACTTAATAGTTATAGTGGCATTTGTTTGGAGATACTCATACTGCTTGGTTTTATGTGTATTGTTTTTATAACTACACTATGGGAGCCAATCTCTTTTTTCCACGAGGATTATACTAGTGCACTTAAAGCCCCATACACACGATCGGACTTTGTACAAACTTTCCCGTTGGCTTTTGTACAAAGGGCATTGGCCGTAAGTTTGTATTGCATACACACAATCTGACTTTTTAGGCAACAAACACGAACATAGTGACGTTTCAACATACTGATGACACTTCAAAAGAGGACGTTCAATTACTCCAGTGTCACCTTTGGTCAACTTCTGTATTGTTGTCTGATCTTTTGCACTGGTTCTGAGCATGCGTGTTTGTACTTTGTACAAAAGTCTGATGGTTTTGTGTAAACATGATCAGACTTTGCTCCATCGGACTTATGTTGTCAAAAAGTTTGTCCGTTCACACAGCCAACAAAAGTCAGATGAAAACCGAAAAAGTTTGTCCGATGGAGCGTATACACAGTCGGATGTTGCTCCAAAACAGCTAATTTGCATGTTTGTTGTCAAAAAGTCTGATTGTGTCTACAGGCTTTTAGGAACGCCTCAGAGCCTGCATAAGCGGAACACCTGGCTGAACTGGCTAAAAAGAGTGGAATTACATGCATATTACCCCTGTAGGGGTGATAGGATTCAGTGAGTGGGGACCCTTGAGGTGGAGCACAGAAGTCACCTGGAGATACCGCGAGCACAAAAGTCACCTGTGATTGTGTCTTTTACACTTGTATGCACAACACGACTATCAACTACATTGGAACTGTTATATAATTTTACCTACATATATATATATATATATATATATATATATATATATATATATATATATATATATATATATATATATATATATATATATATATATATATATATATATATGTATGTATGTGTATATATATATATATATATATATATATATATATATCCTTTTCTATAGTGTGGGTCTGAATTTTGACGTTTTTTTGAGTTTTGGATCCTTGCTATTTGGACACTTTCATTATTACTATTACATCATTATTACATTTTTTATTTTGATGCAACACTAGTGCACAATAATTGCATGACTGAACTGATGCATGTTATGGACTTTTATTATTACCTGCAAGGGTCTGGACACTTTATATTTATTAATATGTGATTTTTGCACTGCACGTTTGCTTTTTGTGTTTAAAGTTAATGGCTTATATAGTCTTTATGGGTGACTCACTTATGAGGTATACACACATTCCTTTAGTCACCACTATCTGGTTATACTAGATCAATCCACATATAGATTGATTGGTAATATTGTAATAGGTCATACTAGGAAGCAGGGCGGTGTCAACTGCATAGTGGGCAAACTGTACATGTGCCCCTTTGTGCTGCACACCTGTCTATCCGCTACTTCTTTTTTTTTTTTTTGAGGTGCTACCCCCATAGGGGCTTTTTGAAGCCAAGCACCCTAGGTGTGGATGATAGGTGCTCAATTTTTGGTCTATTGTCACTTTCACTACTGAGGTAGTGAAATGTTTTTCGAACATAGGTAGCGCCACTGATCCCCTATTCCTGCTATTTATACATAAGTAGTAGTGTACGCTAAGAGCAAAAGTAACATTCATACATTAAACAGTCTGTCTAGCACCAACTCCACTGGGCTAAGGCCGGGATTTTCCAGCCATTGGGACCATACATGTTGAATTTTTCAGGTTGACCCCAGTGCTGGAAGATATACTTTTCTACCCGCAGGGAGTCCCCCATTTGCATTATCAATTATTTCTGCTTGGGGGGCTCCAATCCCTTCCAGTTTCTGAGGAAAAGCTTACATGCTTGAAACAGTGCTCTGGCTTGCTTAGGAATATGCTCAATTGAGAGATCGTCTAAAATTCCAAAGTTGCATGGCTTAGGGTCCATTGGCACTGTTACCTGAAATGCTTTATTGATGGTAGCAACAACCTCCACCCAATAAAGTTGTAGCTTGGGGCAGCGCCACAGTAGGTGGATAAGGTCGCCATGGTCTCTGGAGCATCTAGTGGATTCTGCGTTTTCTCTGAGACCAATCCTGTGCAGTCTTGCAGGAGTAAGATGTACCCACATTACAATGTACAGTTGGCATAGGAGTTGCACCACATTTAGAGAACACATCTGAACCCCCTGCAGGGTCTCCTCCCACTGATCTTCCTCAAATGCACCCACATCACTTTCCCATAGGGCCGTTATCTAGCACTGTGATATGAATCCCTTAAGATGAGAGACCTCCATCGTGTAATGGAAAATGGGGGCATGGGATTGTATCTACACAGTTCCCTCTGACTGGGCCCTAACTGCATGGTGCAATTGCATATATGGGAAATACATAGACTGGGGAAGGTTGAATTTAGCCTGTAAGGATGCAAAGGAGTTCAATTTGCCGCTCGAAAAGATGTGAGCCATAGGTGTAATATCACACTGCTTCCATCTTGGTCCACACGGCAATGATCAAAGTTCCTCATAATGGCCATTATCCCATATAGGGCTATAACCCATAAATCCATTGATGTTTTGCAGCTGTCTGGCCTTATTCCATACCTTCTGCATTAACACATAGGTGGGAAAGAGTTTATTAGACTTAGCGTAGGACAGCGACTCTAACCCCATTGCAACACTGTTTACTCCTGTGACGTAGCAGAGTCGTGTTGGGTCCGACCCCCTGCCAGATTTGCCGATTCCATGGGCAAAGCCCAAGCAATGTGTTTTAGCTGAGCTGCCAAGTAATATAGCCAGGGGTTGGGCATAGCCAATCCCCAATATTAGCTACCTATTTAATATATTTTTATTATTGTACAGAAGATATTCCACAACCTATTACATATATCTGGTTTCTGCTCAAATTGCTATCATTTTAAATTATCAGTTTCTGGAATTTGAACATCTTTCATCACTTTTTTTTTTTATATTTGGACCATAGTACACTGCTCAGTGCTCTGAGAAGAATGTTGGCAAAGGAAACTTCAAAGAAAATATCTGCTGACATTTCTTTTATAAATACATTTATTTACAAATATATGCTCCTAATAAAATCCATTCAATAAAAATATTTGACCTTGACATTTCACTTCACAATGTAAAAATCATGTGCATGACTTTTAAGGTAAACTATAATGGTCTATACAAATATTGTCTGCGCTTTTGCCCAGCTAACACAAATGCAAATCATTAACTGTTTACATTTTGCTGAGTACCAGAGGAAACATTTTAACTTTTTTGTGTGAATATTTTACTGATATATATATATATATATATATATATATATATATATATATATATATATATATATATGATTCAATCCCTATGATGTTTCCTTCATCATATTGGAGTATTTGTGCACAGAGACATTTTATTTTCTCTGTGAATTTTTTCCTATCTGGAAGTGTGTTTAGCAAAATTCCATTCCATACATAGCTGTTTTCATGCTTTTTGTTTACACAGTTAACACTGATATCGATCTTCCACCTTACACTCACTGACAATATCAGGGGGAAAATGTAACATTTGTTCTGCATATTTTAAAAACATTATATCTCTTACTTGTGGTCTGCAAACTCTCGACACCAGTATTTGTGCCCTCTGTGCCACAGTGCCCAACCGACACTTTTACATAATTTCTGAACCTGTCCAATTATCTTTACTTATTGGGACCAAGTTTTGACGTTTGCACACAGCTCTTTGGCACCCCATGCCACCCAGGAGTCACACCGTTCGGCCTCCAACTGACATTAAAAACAAGTTGACACTATTGTTTTACAGAGAAAATTTTGACATGGAGCTGTCTCATTGCACAAATATCTAAAGCTTCTATAATATTTATCAATGGTGCTTTAACATTGTCCAAAAAAAATAAATAAAATTTCCATCGCCTCCCTGTTTCAGCATATAGACTATCACCACATCAACGAGGCTGATACTCATCTCCTACAGTGGTGTGAAAAAGTGTTTGCCCCCTTCCTCATTTCCTGTTCCTTTGCATGTTTGTCACACTTAAGTGTTTCGGAACATCAAACCAATTTAAACAATAGTCAAGGACAACACAAGTAAACACAAAATGCAATTTGTAAATGAAGGTGTTTATTATTAAAGGTGAAAAAAAATCCAAACCATCATGGCCCTGTGTGAAAAAGTGATTGCCCCTCTTGTTAAAACATACTATAACTGTGGTTGTCCACACCTGAGTTCAATTTCTCTAGCCACACCCTGGCCTGATTATTGCCACACCTGTTCATAATCAAGGCATCACTTAAATAGGAGCTGCTTGACACAGTAAGGTCCACCAGAAGATCCTTGAGGCTAGGTTCACACTATAGCGATGCGGGAACGCCGCGAATCCGCTGCGTTTTCCCGCATCACATACCTCCCGCCGGCAGTTCACACTGCCCTATGCGGACGGCTGGGAGTGTCAATCATATGTTAATGACACCCCCAGATCCGTCCGCATATCGCAGTGCGATCTGCACACTCGCACAGGAATCGGATCGCATGGTGTGAACACCCATGCGATCCGATTCTGCTGCGGACCAAAAAAAGGGTCCCGTGCGAGTTTGCTGCGGGAGCGATGCGAATTCAGCCATACTATCTGTATGGCTGAACTCTCATCGCTACGGAGATCGGATGTGATTTGCACTGCAGTGTGGTGCAAATCACATCCGGATCTCCCCCCGCAGCAGTGTGAACCCAGCCTAAAAGCTACACATCATGCCGAGACCCAAAGAAATTCAGGAACAATTGAGAAAGAAAGTAATTGAGATCTATCAGTCTGGAAAGGGTTATAAAGCCATTTCCAAAGCTTTGGGAATCCAGCGAACCACAGTGAGAGCCATTATCCACAAATGACGAAGACATGGAACAGTGGTGAACCTTCCCAGGAGTGGCCGGCCGCCCAAAATTACCCCAAGAGCGCAGCGACGACTCATCCAAGAGGTCACAAAAGACCCCACAACAACGTCCAAGGAACTGCAGGCCTCACTTGCCTCAGTTAAGGTCAGCGTTCATGCCTCCACCATCAGGAAAAGACTGGGCAAAAATGACCTGCATGGCAGAGTTCCAAGGAGAAAACCACTGCTGAGCAAAAAGAACATCAATTTCTCCACAACACATCTTGATGATCCCCAAGACTTTTGGGACAACATTCTGTGGACCGATGAGACAAAAGTGGAACTCTTTGGAAGGTGTGTGTCCAAGTATATCTGGCGTAGAAGGAACACTGCATTTCATAAAAAGAACATTATACCAACAGTAAAATATGG
Organism: Lithobates pipiens; assembly: GCF_037356315.1. NCBI lineage: Eukaryota > Metazoa > Chordata > Amphibia > Anura > Ranidae > Lithobates > Lithobates pipiens. The sequence goes on along the minus strand of NW_027507785.1, from coordinate 186,226,597 downwards.
TGGTGGTAGTGTGATGGTCTGGGGCTGTTTTGCTGCTTCAGGACCTGGAAGACTTGCCGTGATAAAAGGAACTATGAATTCTGCTGTCTACCAAGAGATCCTGAAGGAGAATGTCCGACCATCTGTTCGTGTACTCAAGCTGAAACGAACTTGGGTTCTGCAGCAGGACAATGATCCTAAACACACCAGCAAGTCCACCACCGAATGGCTGAAGAAAAACAAAATGAAGACTTTGGAGTGGCCTAGCCAAAGTCCTGACCTGATTCCTATTGAGATGTTGTGGTATGACCTTAAAAAGGCCGTTCATGCTCGAAAACCCTCTAATGTAACTGAATTAGGACAATTCTGCAAAGATGAGTGGGCCAAAATTCCTCCAGGACGCTGTAAAAGCCTCATTGCACGTTATCGCAAACGCTTGGTTGCAGTTGTTGCTGCTAAGGGTGGCCCAACCAGTTATTAGGTTTAGGGGGCAATCACTTTTTCACACAGGGCCATGATGGTTTGGATTTTTTTTCACCTTTAATAATAAACACCTTCATTTACAAATTGCATTTTGTGTTTACTTGTGTTGTCCTTGACTATTGTTTAAATTGGTTTGATGTTCCGAAACACTTAAGTGTGACAAACATGCAAAGCAACAGGAAATGAGGAAGGGGGCAAACACTTTTTCACACCACTGTAAATAAGGGTTCTGCATCAAAACTACTTGTCAACTTATTTCCGATGATAGCAGCCATCCGCATTTGATTTTAGATGCCATTTTATCACATTGTGCCTAAAGGAGTACTCCCACCCCCTAACCTCCCCCTCCTCCTTTCCTTTGGTTTTATTACACTTTTCTTTATATTGTTTGCATAGTTTGATTACCTTAAAAAAGGTCAACTAGTTTGTTTAGGCATTTCTACAATTGGTCATTAGGATTATGTATGTAGTTCAAATTGATTTCCATCCATGCCTTCACAAGAATATTGTCATTGTATCTGACCTTGAAGTTATTTCATGAACTTGTTATCAGCTATATCAGTTATATATCTTTTTCAACTTCTGTGTGTCACATCAGACCAGTGGTGGCACATCCATTAGGAGTGCAGGGGCCTGGCCCCCCTAATCCATGCGCCCAGGCCCCTAATCTAAATGCGTGAATTTCAGTGGGTTTTTTTAAGCACATGATTAGAGCCTGCGGCTCTACATGTCTTAAAAAAGGGGTGGGCATGGGGCGCAGAGCACTGCACCCTGAGCCCACCCAGTTGTATGACATTAGCAAATTAATATTTGCTAATGTCTCCCTGTTTATGCTCCCAGCCAATCAGGAAGCAGTTTCTGTGACCCGATTGTCCAGGAGTCCTAAGACCCCATTGGTCGGGAGTCCAAAGACCTTATTTGCCGGGAGGAGAAGCAGCGACCGCTGGGACATGGAGGAGACAGAGGGGGGAGGCTGCAGCCACAACCTAGATGGGGTAAGTGCCAATTGATCAGTGAGCCAGCAACGGGGGGCATGGGGTGGCAGGCTGGAGTGATGGGGGTGTAGATGTATCAGGTTTGTTTGCTGCCCCCCTGACCAATGTAGCATCAGCTGCCACTGCATCAGACATTCTGTGGGGTTGATTTACTAAAACTAGAGAGTGCCAAATCTGGTGCAGTACTGCATAGAAACCAATCAGCTTCCAGTTTCTTTTGTCTAAGCTTAATTGAACAAGCTGAACTTAGAAGCTGATTGGCTACCATGCACAGCTGCACCAGATTTTGAATTCTCCAGATTTAGTAAACCAACCACTATGTGTACTACATATATTCATTATTGCATATGTACTTCTTCTTGGTGATTTACCCATTCTGAACATTGATTTTGACTGTTAGGGATGGGCCGAACACCCCCCCCCCCCCCCCCGTTCGGTTCGCACCAGTACATGCGAACAGGCAAAACATTTGTTCGAACATGCGAACACAGTTAAAGTCTATGGGACACAAACATGAAAAGTCAAAAGTGCTAATTTTAAAGGCTTATATGCATGGTATTGGCTTAAAAAGTGTTTGAGGGCCTGGGTCCTGCCCCGGGGACAAGTATCAATGCAAAAAAAGTTTTAAAAACAGACATTATTTTGGGAGCAGTGATTTTAATAATGCTTGAAGTGGAACAACAAAAGTGTAATATTCATGTTTAGAACAGTCTGACAGCAAAATTACATTTCTAAAGGAAAAAAAGTCATTTAATTTGTCAGTCCTGCAATACACATAAAAGTTAATTGATAAAAACGGCATGGGATTCCCCCACAGGACCTGAAGGGCCTGGTATGGAATTTGGGGGGGGCCCCCACGCATTTTCTTTTACATATTGGGTCGGGGTTCCCCTGTGGGGGAATACCAGGCCGTTTATATCAATGAACTTTTATGTGTATTGTGGACTGACAATTCATTACAGTTGCGAGTAGTTTTAAATTATTTTTTTTCCTTTAGAAATGTAATTTTGCTATCGGACTGTTCTAAACAGGGGAAACATGCGCCCCTTTACAGGCATACTGTAGACACCCCCCAGGTACTTTTTTTTGCATTGATACATGTCCCCTAGGGCAGGAGCAAGGTCCCCAAACTTTTTATGATAATAACTTGCATATAAGCCATTAAAATTAGCACTTTTAATTTTTCATGTTAATGTCTCATACACTTTAACAGTGTTTCGGCAGGCTTTCAAATTTTCCCCCGAACACAGCATATTGTTCGGTGTTCTGCAGAACATCCAAACAACCAAAGTTCAGCCCAAACTTATGCTAGGGATGAACCGTTCGCCCATCCATATTGACTGTATTTTTCTTTTTGAAGAAAATTCAATCAAATATACTTAAAAATATATATTATTATACCAGAATAATATTACCTGCTTTTATATATATTTGCAAAAGTAGCCATTTATTTTGCTAAGGGGAACGTTCACTTTCAAAGTGATTTATTCGGTGAATGAGGAGAAGCAAAGTAAATATTCCTTTTGGAAGAATTTAAAGTGAAAGTAAGCCTGAACACCAACTAAACAATGATTGCACTTTACTGCTCCCTTTTGCAGTCCAAGTCTACAGTTTTACCAATTCATTGATATTAATTTAGTTCTCTTGTGGCTGGCTGATACAGATCTCAGCTTTACCAAGAAAGGAGGCTGAATGAGATGCAGAGCTCCCTCTGGTCGCTGGCCTACAACTTACTGCTTTGTGTGAGGCAGAATCGCTGGTTGGCTGCTTAGGAAGAGACAGCCAACCAGGACCTCTTTTTTAAACAAAGCTGAAAAGAATAACATAAAGCCAGAGGCAAGCTAGCAGCCAGCAGGAGCCACTTGTATTCAGCAACTACCTTCTTAGCACTAAAAAACACAAGATTATGTATTGTAGCACTGTTCCTGCTCTGTTTCTAGATGCAGGTCATGCTGCTATTGGATTGTGCTTTAAAAAACTGATCTATGCTCCCTACTGTGCTTATTTCCTAAGGATTCTGCTGTGACATTTTCTAAAAGCCTGGAAGATGTTTTGAAGACAGTGAGGAGAGGAGGAGAGTCTACATCCAAGTCGGTATATTTAAAACATCCTAACATTTTTTGCAAAGACTATTGCTTCACTAAAGATAACAGTGAAAAGGGGTACGTGTGTTACTTTGAGTACTGGCTGCTCTTTAAGGAATGCTGAAGTCCTTTGAAGAACTGGAGAAGATTTAGCTTTAGCAGGGAGAACAGCATCATCAACAATACAGTAATTCCATCACAGCAATCCTATCAATGATGTCATACAAGGAAGAGTACCAACTGCAATGTCCATTTCACTGCTAAAATTTTGTTAAAAAAAAAAAACACAGAGGAAGATGTGCAGGAAGACATCATTATATATTTAGGTTGAGCAGGAGTAGGCCATGTTACTGTCACAGACACAACAGCTTCCTGAACATGATGATTACATTTTTTTTGGGTAGCTAAAAGAATGAGCAATAAAAAGTGCTAAAAACAGGAAAAAAAATGTTAATTGAATGGCTGTGAATTATGCCCTATACACACGGTCGGACTTTCTGACGGAAAATGTGCGATCGGATCTTGTTGTCGTAAAATCAAATCATGTGTGGGCTCAGACTTTTTCCGTCAGAATTTCTGACACACAAAGTTTGAGAGATGGAGCTAAAATTTTCCGACAACAAAATCCGATCGTTTAAATTCCGATCGTGTGTAGGCAATTCCGACGGACAAAGTGCCATGCATGCTCAGAATAAATTATGAGACAAAAGCTATTGGCTACTGCCCTCTTTATAGTCCCATCGTACGTGTTCTACGTCACCACGTTCTGACCGACAACTTTGTGCGACCGTGTGTATGCAAGACAAGTTTGGGCCAAAATCCGTCGGAAAAAATCAGATGGATTTTGTCATCGGAATGTCCGACCGTGTGTACAGAGCATTAGAGTGACTCATATTGTGAAGTACTCTCAACTCTGTAATAGAGTTAGCTTGGGACAAACGACTATATCGCTGACTGTTATAGTTAATAAAAAGTTTAAGCATTAGGGTAAACACAAAGGGGAATGAAAAATAGTGTGTGTTACCTCAAAGTTAAGAAACAATACATAACAATTGGAGTTAAATAAAAATGCAAAGTATATCTGTATCTCCAAAACAAGCAAACAAAATTGCTATAGAGATACTTTTTAAAGTGGTTGTAAAGGCAGAAGGTTGTGCATTAAGGTTAAAAAAAAAACTTCTGCACTCAGCTCTCCCCCAGCCCCCCCTGTTATACTTACCTAAGCCCAATCTCAGTCCAGCAATGTGCACAAGAGCGTGACTATCTCAACTCTCTCCCTCCCCGTAGGCTCAAACACAGCAGTGGGAGCTATTGGCTCTCGCTGCTGTCAATCACAGCCAGCGGTGAAGGAGTAGGAGGGAGGGACAAACACACATACCTAGCTTGAGAGCAAGCTTACACAAATACCTCCATAGCAAGCAGTTTGCTATGGGGGCACTAGGAAGAGGGGAGGAGTCAGGAGCCCTAGCAGGGGACCCGAGAAGGAGGAGGATCGGGGCTTCTCTGTGAAAAACCATTACACAAAACAGGTAAGTATGAAATATTAGTATGAAATGTTTGCTTGTAGAATCACTTAAACTTTCATGCAAATGTTGTAATATACAGTACTTCTTTCTGTTTTCTCTATGTACGTCTAGGGTATCGTGATGGGCAAACGGTTCGGGCCAAGCATTAAGCATCTTCACTTAAGGCATCATTAGTCAGATGTTCTGGTGCAGTTGTTTCTGAGCCTACAGAATTGGCTTTTAGGGATGTTGTTCAGCCATAGGGGATGATAACAGGTTTTATAATGTAAAAATGAATTACCGGCTGTTATTAGCATTGTGCAGTTTCTACCACATTGGCAATCAAATTCATGCTAGAAAATATTTCTCCAGTAATATATACACATGCATTTCCTATACATATTCTTATACTAATTTTACTTTAGTACATACATGCGTATATGTGTAATATATATATATATATATATATATATATATATATATATATATATATATATATATATATATATATATATATATATATATATATACATATATATATATATATATATATATATATATATATATATATATATATATATATATATATACATATATATATATATTTATATATATATATATATATATATATATATATATATATATATATATATATATATATATATATATATATATATATATATATGGTCCCTCCATTCCTCTGTATTCTGTCTCCTACTTGTATATTTCATCTGGCATCTGTATTTTCATTTGCTTTTTAAACTACTAAGGTAGTACATAAGCCATCTTCCCAGGCCTAACATTCATGGTCTTGAAGAAGGAGCGAATTTGACATGCTCAAAATGGGTCCCGCCCACTCTGATGTCATGTCCGGGTCCCTGCTTTCCATGCTGGTCCCGGCAGGGTGGCTGCCCTCCCTGGATCACCCAACACAGCTCTCCACTGCTGGCTGGTCTAGACACAATTTGCAGCTGTCATATCCTAGAAGGATTCCTCCCATTGGACGCCATTACACATTGATGAGCATTTTACTTGTGTATCTTGTAAATGATTTTAATCTTGTTTGGGCTATTAAAGATAGTGTTTACTGTACTTAGAAGCTCCTTCTCTTTTGCTTTATTTCTATTAAGCCCCATACACACTATCACATTTTCTGCAGATTTTTTCCTTCAGATTTACCAAAACCATATAATATGAGGTCAAACCTTATGAGTTTCAATTTGTATGCAATCAGGCAGGTCCTTGCACGACATGATTTTGGTAAATCCGAAGACAAAAATCAGCAGAAAATCGTATAGTGTGTATGGGGCTTTAGAGTATTCTTCTCTCTCCTGGAGTGCTGCTGAGGTGATGTACCTGACACTACCTGCCCACCCAATCTTCAGTCCATGACTGCATCTTATACCCATGCCTTCCAAAAGTCTACCTTATCCAGAGTGCTCTATAACCCACCTACCATGCTCAGATAAGGGTCTGGTATGCATTTTGTGGGGAATCCATGCCATTTTTTAAAACAATTTTGGCGTGGGGTTTCTCTTCAAAATCAATACAAGACCTAAGAGTCTGGTATGAAATTTGGAGGGGGCCCCATGCCTTTTAAAAAAAAAAAATTGGCATGGGATTTCCGTCAAAAACTATACCAGACTTAAAGGACGTGGTATGGATTGGGGGGGATCCCCACACTTTTTTTTTTTTTTATATATATATTTTTGAATTGCCGGCAATGTTTTTTTTTCAAGAAAGCTTGCAGCCAGGAAAATCAACTCAAATCTAATTTTCTTTTCTTTTTTATATGTCAGTTTTGCTGCAGCAGGTTCTATACAAGGTACAGATGCAACACTTTACAGGCAGATTAAGGGGATCCCCCCCAGGCACTATATTTAAATGAACTTTTAATTTTTATTGTTTCATTTTAACCCTGTCACACTGACCATACACAAATTTTAATTCATGGCTTGAAAGGGTAAACTGGGGTAATGCCTGCAGCTGCAGGCATCACCCCTGTACCATTTTTTAGAGCCAGCAGTTGACTTTTTAGTGATAACAACCGATGCGGCTAAAAGCCGCTCGGCTGTTATCCTAAAGGAGCAAGAGAGGACACCCCCCCCCCCCCTCCACCTTCTGCATGACAGTATTCAGAATCGCAGATTTTGGCGATCTAAATACTTTTAAGTGAATGCTCGTGCAGCAAAGAAAACGCGAATGTAAACAATGTTCAAATCACACATGTGTAGTATCGACACTATAATCAGAGTGGGAGCAATAATTCTAGCAAAAGACCTTCTCTGTAACTCTAACCTGGTAATTGTTACATTTTTTGAAAGCATCGCATATGGAGGTTTTTAGGTACCGTAATTCATCGCTATTACATGATTGTGCGCAATTTCAAAGCATGACATGTTAGGTATCTATTTTCTCTGCGTAACATCATAAAAAAAAATTGGGCTAACTTTACTAACAAATGCCAATCAGAAATAACAAGTAGTCCTGAACCCAGCTCTCAAATGGGACAAAATTAACTGCACTTTCAGGCGCTATTATACACTAATATAATATCTCATATAGTGCAAAGTATAGTCAAATACCCTTGTATCTTGCTTATTTAAACAAAAATGAAGAAATGCAACATCTACTAAAACTGTCCATCAGTCCATCAGAAAACTCATAGTGATGTATATAGAGTGATGGGATTAGTCATCTCCTCCTATTGGAGGAGGGTTAAAAGGTAAGTTCACCTTTGTATACTTTTTTTCTAAATTCCAGCTCCCCTATGCACCAATAATAGCATTCATGCATTTTTTTTTGCAAAAATATCAAAGCTTTCCATTAAATATACAGTCACTTACTTTTCTTGTGCTCATCCATAAATCCAGACATTTTCATTTGTAATGTCTGTATTCCTGATCAGACTAGAGGTCATGGCATAGGAAGAAGTTGTTGTTTTCTGTGATTGGTCACATTGATCACAGTTATATGATGATGCTGTACTGTGCTTGTGACAGTATGTATTAAAAACATCATAAAAAAACAACAAATAGTTTTGATTTCTTATTTTTGCAAAAAATTTTGACAAAAAATGTCTACAGTACTTTCTAAAAAGGGGTAATTTGGGAGTATATGTACTGTCCTGGCCATCAGTACATCAGGATTAATAGATTTTTTTCAAATATATATACCATAGTTTGTGGACTCTATAATTGTTCTACAAACTAAATAATATACACTGATTTGGGTTACTTTTACCAAATAAATGTTGCGGTATAAATTTTTGCCCAAAATTTATGAAGAAAGATACCCGAACACCGTCCCAAGCTTGCAACCAGGACTATCTTGTGTGAATGGTAAAGCATGGTGGTGGCACAATTGTGGTTTGGGCAGCCATATATTGGTATTCTGCAGGCCCCATCATCACCTTGAAAGGTAGAGTCACTGCTAGTGAGTCGTGACTATGTACAAATTTTGGCCAATCATGTGCACCTCATGTGCAAACATTGTTTCCCGAAGACAGTGCCATTTAGCAATTTAATGATGCTCTGATTCACACAGCTGATGTTGTCAAATAGTGGTTTGACGAGCATGCAGACAAGGTTTCGCACCTTCTCTGGGCACCGCAGTTGCTGGACCATAATATCATAGAGCCGCTATGCACTTCCTGATGATGTATTAACTACGAAACGTGTGTCAAGGTGCTTCTGGTCATGTCAATTCAAGATCCCAGCTTCCAGTTTCTCCTTATCCTTGAGTGGAATGCACACCAGCACAGGGCATGAGACCAGTGGCAAGAGGTTCCCTCATACAATTTGGCAAGCTAATCTCAATGCCAGGTTAGACACCTACAAATGTAAGCAGACACCTTTTATGTACATGCAGTTTTCAAAATAAAACGCAGTATTGTAGTGTATATGTAATAGCCTTTGTCTTTCCACATTGGTGGAGAGGAGGTCCTACTACTGAAGACCCATCTGATAACCTAGGGTATCCAATTCCAGGATTTCCCAAAAGCACATTAGACCTTTTTCTAATTAAAGAGGTCGCAGACATCTGGTGAGCAGTTCTTAATTCTGAGAGCATTGCGTGGTCCCTAAGCCCTTGTACATGCGGTCGGAGATTCCGACAACCAAATCCGTCGGAGTAATTCCAACAGATTAATTCCGGAAGAGGTCCGGAAGTGATGTTGCATACACTCGGTCGGACTAAATTGTCGGAAAATCCGATTGTACATAACATGATGACGTTATTTAGTTACGACGGGACTAAAAGAAAATTTTACCGGCAAGTTGGAAAACTTGGTCTGTCGGATATTCCGACGGAAACAGTCCGATGCAGACCACACACAGTCGGAATATCCGTCAAAACGGTCCGACAGGACACATTCCGTCGGAATCTCCAACCGTGTGTACAAGGGCTTAGACATACGGTGAAGGAATTCCTTAATGAACTTTTGATCTTTTTTTACTATATATAAGTTTATATAATGCACTACATGCACAAGTTCACCTTAATCCTTGTTGCAAAGTATATTTGTTGCACTTTTATGCACATGTCCACTTTATTTCCATGTCATATGGTCATATAAGTGTTTTTCAATTCTCACCTCTCTTTTATTCAATTGAAGCCTCTTAGCAAGCAAAAAGCAACACAATTATAAATTAGCAGTTAGCAACATGCTGACAGTAATCAGCCATAACCAGCCTTCAGAACAGGTGGCACCCCTGGAACTTAGGACTGTTTGACACCACAGAGATGCAGCCTCCTTCCTTGTGGAAGCCCAATGGCTAACTTTCTAGCCCTTCTGCTTAGCAGCACTGTGGTTGATTGGTTCAAATCCCAATACCTGGCTAGAGGTTTGTATATTCTTCCTCTGTTGTGGTTTTGCATTTTATTTTAGCGCTTGCTTTATGTTTGACTTTTGCAGGCTATAAATACATAATTTATGTGTATAATTTAATTAAATATTAAATATATAATTTAAGTGCAAACTATTCATACATGACATCACCCGGTGACCCCACCTCTTATACCTATATAAGTCGCCGCACAACACATCCCTGCCATTGCGGCCAGAGAGAGCGTCGTGTCAACATTGAAAAGAAGAAGAGAAGAAGAAAAGAAGGAGGCGACAGCGACAGAAGACCGGACCAATGCTAGTAAAAGAGCTATAAGAAGATAGTGGAGGCCCGGCAAGAAGACCTGAAGAGCCGGACAAGACCCCGAAGTTGGAAGAAGACCCCCGGACGGCGGCGACGACGAAGAAGAAAGTATGAGGGAGTATGGGGAGTATGAGGTACAATCCATTGTTGACCTCCCGTAGGTGACGTGGGCACATACAGTACCTGGTGCATTGGAAGGGGTACGGTCCGGAGGAACACTCCTGGGTTTTATCCTCTGACGTACATGCCCCGGTCCTCCTCCGCGAGTTCCATAGACAGTTTCCCCTCAGCTCGGTGGCCCTCCAAGGGAGAGGGGTCATTGAGGAGGGGGTACTGTCAGGGCTGGCTTAACCCTTCCTCCTATGGGCTGGCTGCTTAGCTGTTGGCTAGATGCCAGCTCTCTTCTCTTTTCACAGTTACCAGCTGTTCCCAATGATGCTCGTCTGACCTGCCTATTTAACCACTTTCAGACCGGACCATTTTGCTGGTAAATGACCAGAGGTCTTTTTACACTTTGGCACTGCGCTGCTTTAACTGGTAATTGCGTGGTCATGCAATGTTGTACCCAAACAAAATTTGCGTCCTTTTCTTCCCACAAATAGAGCTTTCTTTTGATGGTATTTGATTGCCTCTGCGATTTTTATTTTTTGCGATATAAACGTAAAAAGACCGCAAATTTTGAAAAAAAATGATATTTTCTACTTTTTGTTATTAGAAAAATCCAATAAACTCAATTTTAGTCATACATTTAGGCCAAAATGTATTCAGCCACATGTCTTTGGTAAAAAAAAAGTCAATAATTGTATATTTATTGGTTTGCGCAAAAGTTGTCACATCTACAAACTAAGGTACGTTTTCTGGAATTTACGCAGCTTTTAGTTTACGACTGCCTATCTCATTTCTTGAGGTGCTAAAATGGCAGGGCAGTACAAAACCCCCCCAAATGACCCCATTTTGGAAAGTAGACCCCCTAAGGAAATTGATAAGAGGCATGTTGAGCCCATTGAATATTTTATTTTTTTGCCTCAAGCGATTGAATAATGACAAAAAAAAAAATTTTTTTTTTTTTACACAAAGTTGTCACTAAATGATATATTGCTCACACATGCTATGGGCGTATGTGAAATGACACCCCAAAATAAATTCTGCTGCTTCTCCTGAGTATGGGGATACCACATATGTGGGACTTTTTGGGAGCCTAGCCGCGTACGGGGCCCCGAAAACCAAGCACCGCCTTCAGGCTTTCTAAGGGCGTAAATTTTTGAGTTCACTTCTCACTACCTATTACAGTTTTGAAGGCCATAAAATGCCAAGATGGCACAAAACCCCCACAAATGACCCCATTTTAGAAAGTAGACACCCCAAGCTATTTGCTGAGAGGCATGTTGAGTTCATGGAATATTTTATATTTTGCCACAAGTTGCGGGAAAATTACAAACTTTTTTTTTTTTTTTTTTTTTAACAAAGTTGTCACTAAATGATATATTGCTCATGCATGCCATGGGCATATGTGAAATGACACCCCAAAATAAATTCTGCTGCTTCTCCTGAGTACGGGGATACCACATATGTGGGACTTTTTGGGAGCCTAGCCGCGTACGGGGCCCCGAAAACCAAGCACCGCCTTCAGGCTTTCTAAGGGCGTAATTTTTTGATTTCACTCCTCACTACCTATTACAGTTTTGAAGGCCATAAAATGCCAAGATGGCACAAAACCCCCACAAATGACCCCATTTTAGAAAGTAGACACCCCAAGCTATTTGCTGAGAGGCATGTTGAGTCCATGGAATATTTTATATTTTGCCACAAGTTGCGGGAAAATTACAAACTTTTTTTTTTTTTTTTTTTTTCACAAAGTTGTCACTAAATGATATATTGCTCACGCATGCCATGGGCATATGTGAAATGACACCCCAAAATAAATTCTGCTGCTTCTCCTGAGTATGGGGATACCACATATGTGGGACTTTTTGGGAGCCTAGCCGCGTACGGGGCCCCGAAAACCAAGCACCGCCTTCAGGCTTTCTAAGGGCGTTACAGTTTTGAAGGCCATAAAATGCCAAGATGGCACAAACCCCCCCCAAATGACCCCATTTTGGAAAGTAGACACCCCTAAATTTAGGGGTACACTAGTGAGACTAGGTAATAAATGGCGGGTGCCCTGAAACTATAAAAAAATAACTAACCAACCAGCGTCACCTGTAACAGTTATATGGTGATCACTGGTGAAAGGGTTAACTAGGGGGCAATTAGGGGGCTTTATGCGGTAGTATATGGGGCTCCCTGGCGCTATAAAAAGCTGCAGCGAACCTAAATACCTACCTGCCTAACTAGCGTCACCTGTGACACTAATACAGCGATCAGAAAAACGATCGCTTATTAGGCTGGGTTCACACTGGAGCGATGCGGGAACGCCACGAATGCGCGGCGGGTTCCCGCATCGCATGCCTCCCGGCGGCAGTTCACACTGCCCTATGCGAACTGCTGGGAGTGTCAGTGAAATGTTACTGACACCCCCAGATCAGTTCGCATATCGCAGTGCGATCTGCAAACTCGGATCGCATGGTGTGAACACCCATGCGATCCGATTCTGCTGCGGGCCAAAAAAAGGGTCCCGTGCGAATTTGCGGCGGGTGCGGCGGGTGCGGCGAATGGCTGAACTCGAATCGCACAGAGATCGGATGTGATTTGCACTGCAGTGCGGTGCGAATCACATCCGTTCTCATAAACCGCTGCAATGTGAACCCAGCCTTAGTGACACTGGCGACGGGGGGTGATCACGGGGTTAAACCTTTATTGGGGGGGTTAGGGGGGTACCTTAGAACTAAAGGGGGCTAACCCTAACTGCCCTAACAGTTATTAGTCACAAATGACACCCGCCGGGTGATCAGGGGGTTAAACCTTTATTAGGTAATAAATGGCGGGTGCCCTGAAACTATAAAAAAATAACTAACCAACCAGCGTCACCTGTAACAGTTATATGGTGATCACTGGTGAAAGGGTTAACTAGGGGGCAATCAGGGGGCTTTATGCGGTAGTATATGGGGGTCCCTGGCGCTATAAAAAGCTGCGGCGAACCTAAATACCTACCTGCCTAACTAGCGTCACCTGTGACACTAATACGGCGATCAGAAAAATGATCGCTTATTAGGCTGGGTTCACACTGGAGCGATGCGGAAACGCCGCGAATCCGCGGCGGGTTCCCGCATCGCATGCCTCCCGGCGGCAGTTCACACTGCCCTATGCGAACTGCTGGGAGTGTCAGTGAAATGTTACTGACACCCCCAGATCAGTTCGCATATCGCAGTGCGATCTGCAAACTCGGATCGCATGGTGTGAACACCCATGCGATCCGATTCTGCTGCGGGCCAAAAAAAGGGTCCCGTGCGAATTTGCGGCGGGTGCGGCGGGTGTGGCGGGTGCGGCGGGTGCGGCGAATGGCTGAACTCGAATCGCACAGAGATCGGATGTGATTTGCACTGCAGTGCGGTGCGAATCACATTCGTTCTCATAAACCGCTGCAATGTGAACCCAGCCTTAGTGACACTGGCGACGGGGGGTGATCACGGGGTTAAACCTTTATTGGGGGGGTTAGGGGGGTACATTAGAACTAAAGGGGGCTAACTCTAACTGCCCTAACAGTTATTACAGTCACAAATGACACCAATGCAAAAAAAAAAAAAAAAATGACATTGGTGTCACTGTGACTGGGGGGCAGGGGTAATTGGGGGGGTGATCGGGGGGTAAAGGGGGGGTGTGAGTGTGCCTGGCATGTTCTACTGTGTGTGTGAGTGTTGGTGCAACTTACTGATCCGCTCTCCTCCGTGTCGGAACGAAAAATACCGACACGGAGGAGAGAATACATCACTTCCTCTCCTGTGTTTACATTACAGGAGAGGAAGTGATGTCACCGGGGATTTCTATTCGTCGGGAGCGATCGCGAGGGGGTGGCCATGAATGAATGGCCGTCCCCTCGTCCGGGATCGCTCCCGAACGAATACCGACCGCCGCAGGCACCGGGCGGGGGCCCGATCGGGCCCCCGACCCGCGGGAGGCAAGGGACGTACATGTATGTCCTTATGCCTGCCCGTGCCATTGTACCGACGTACATCGGCGTGCGGCGGTCGGCAACTGGTTAAAGCCTTCCAACTCACTTCTCCTTTGCCTCCGCGTTGGTCACATCACTAGGAACCATCTCCTGCTGTTTGTTTCTATATTGGCTTGCTGACATCCCTCCTGGCTTCTATCCTGCTTGCAGTTGCTCTCCTTGGATCCCTGACGTCTGGACTGGCTGATTACCCGATCTGGTTATTGAACTCTGGCCTGGCTGACTACTCTATCCGGTTACTGGACTCTGGCTATGCTTTGACTATGTTTTTTCTATTTACCTTTTTATTTTTATTAATAAACAAGTGTGATTTAATTGTACTTCTGTCTCAGTCTGATTCATGGTTTCTGACAGTTAAGAGGAGGAGAATGCCGTCCTGTAGCCATGATACAACCAATGTCACTGGTGAGGTAAGACACTGCTCAGTGTCTCCTAGTCACCAGCTGGGATTCTCTGTATGCCCTTGTACACACGGTCGGACATTCTGATGGACAATGTCCGATAGGACCGTGTTGACGGATAATCCGACAGTGTGTGATCTCCATCGGACTGTTTTCCGTCTGAGTTTTCCAACTTGTCTATAAAATTTTCCAACAACATGCTCCAATCGGACGTAGTCCGATCATGTGTAGCCTACTCTGACGGACAAGGTGCCACGCATGCTCACAATCAAATTCGGACATGGAAGCGCTCGCTCAGGTAAAACTACTGCTCGTAATCGATATAGTACATTCGTCATGCTGCAATGTTAAAAATACTTTCATGCAGCGCATTCTCTTGTTCTTTACAATGCTGCAAGAATGAACTTGTTTTGATGCTCATATTCACACACACTTCTCCCGAACGTATTTCTTTAGTCTTTTTACTCATTTCAACAATACAATATTTTAAATTGCCACATCTACAAAATCTTTTTTTGTTGTTTTTTTTTGTGGTTGTTTTTTTTAATCAACATCTCCTTTTTTGACAGTTTGCTCATGTTTGCATTTTTTTGGGTGTGTTTTGTGTGTCAACTTACAACAACACCATTATTATCTTTTTTGTATTTTGTTTTTCTTTTTTAATCTAAAGGAGGTTGTTTGGTGTTGGTGCCCCTTGTTATTCATTTCACTTTGTTTTTTGAAATGTACCTGCCTGCTCACAAATAAACTGTCCTTTTTGAAGTAAAACACATACGCAAGTATTTCTTCAAACAAAAAAAAAACCTTTATTTAGGTGTCAAACAACTAAAGAGAGAAGCAGCGCTGAAGAAACTTGTCAATTTGGCAAAACCTTTGGCCCCCAGGGCAGACATGAACTAATTCAAAAATTCCAAATTGGTGGCCTGAGGAGTACATATCTCAGGGAGAGAAGTCTGGTCCAGAAGTCCTAGAGGTCAGGAAGAGCAGATGCCATCTATGTCCCCAGGATGTGGTTCTACAAGAGGCTGCATCTTCTGTCAGACCAGACTGAACCCAGGCCATCACTCTCTCATCTTCCTTGGGCACTTCCCTCCAGGCTTCCTTCCAGGTTGTGGCTCGGCTCCTGTAGTTATGGCAGGAAGAGGGGAAGGAGGGCGATGGTCGACCTCCTGGCTGCCACTTGCCACAGCCTCCCCCCCGGCTGAGGTCTTCCTGTGTATGGCAATGGGACATAGTTTTAGTTTTTTGCTTATCAATCACACCATTTTGTGTTCATGACTGTTGCAAATCGAATGTTACCAAATAGAACAGACTATCATTCTGAGCCCAGCATTTTTCATTCTTGTCCCAAACATTTTTGATCACTACTGTCTATTGAGATGTAAACCACTTTGTTAAATAACAACTTACTGATCAATAATAACATCTAGTTAACATCATTAAATGTACAACAAGAAATATGTTCAACAATGCTATACCTGACTCCACCTGGGCTCCTCCACATGTTGTTGCCTGGAAGCCCCAGGTTGGACGTTGGAAGCCTCAGCTGGGGGTGAAGGAAGCCTTGAAGGAAGACGGTAAAGTGGTGGTCTGGCTTCCCCTTGGTCTACCAGAAAATGCAGCCTCTCGAAGTACAACATCCTGAGGTAATAAATTGCATCTGGATCTCCTGATCTCAGGGAATCCAGGTGCTTCTTTCTCTCCCTGAGATATGTACTCTTCATGGCACCAATTTTGGCCATCACATAGGTCATGTCTGCCGTGGGGACCATGATCTGCACCAAAGCAAGAAGTTTCTCCAGCGCTGCCTTCCTCTTTCTTCTGTCATTATAAAATGGGTTGTTCATATGCCACAGGCAGGGCAACTCCCTGAACAGTTCAATGAATAGCCCCATAAAATTTGCGTTTTGGAAGGCATCCATCTTGTCTCCAAGACACAACTCAAGACAAACCCTAAAATACGAATAATGCCATGCTTAACACTCCTAATCTTGTCCCAACATAGGCCTATATAGAAGCAGTCTAGGCTAGTGATGTACCAAGTTAAAATTTGTACCATCATTTGCACAATTGGCGCGTCAGCTCCTCACTCTGTTCAAAGATCGTACGTACGACACACACATGTTGCGTTTTATATACAGTGCACATGCGTGAAACTCCACCCACCCCTGACGTTCTTTCTAGACTATTCCCCGCCCCTTCTCTTTTGGCGCAATGGGGAGAGCACATGGCAGAGAGAACACAGGTGCGCAATCAGAGTTCCACTAATGAGGAGGAGGGCGAGGAAAGCCCGGAGCCTGAAACGTCCCGATCCTGGAGGATAAGATTTAAGGCCTCAAATATGTCTTTTGGAGAGATGTTGGAGATGGTAGACATATTGAAGAGGACCGACTATGAAGGGAAGTATGGACCTTACCCAAACCCAAATATCAGAAAGGCAAAGATCATGACTAAAATTGTGAAGAGTCTTCAGAAGAATTTTGTGGTACGACGATCCAAGGATCAACTGAGAAAACGCTGGTCAGACCTAAGACTGAGGGAGCACGATCAGTACAGAAGGATAAAGCGTGTTCTTCAAAAAAGTAAGTAGTTGTCGGGTGTTCATATGATTATTCTTGCTTGCATACTGCTCCATGTGCTTTGATTTAATGTTGTACAGTTTAAAATGGTAACTTTCAAGTTCATGGGTTCAATCGTTCGTAAGAAACATCATTCGTTAGCCCACTCTCAACACAATGTTTTCACAAATTACACTTCACTACATTTCTTCACACTGCAGGTAAGTATTCCAGCTTTACAAAGTGTCCAAAATAATGTTCTCACCTTTGAACTCGGCCAAATAACACAATTGTACGACACTTCCAAGCAATGTTTCATATTCCTAATTCTGCCCTCTGTGTGCCAAGTATTCCTTTTTTACATTCTCCTAGGGGAGAGAAGACTCGGGAAGTCTGAGGACACCAGGAACCCCACACCTCCCAAAGAAGGTGAAATTCTAACACCAGAAACAGAGGAGCAGGAGGAGGAGGAAGTCGAGATCGTTGAAGTTGGACAAATTGTCACCACAACAGGTGAGTGTCGGAGACCACAGCTTCCGGTAAGCTAATCAATGTCTGTCGTCATATTTATAATACATATTTTTTTTTTTTAGGTGATGTGGAAGAAGAATCATATTTTACCAGTGAAAGTGCCAATATCCTGATTGGGGAGATAATAGGGTGCAATTGCAATTTAGAAAATATACAGAAAAACATCAATGATGTTCAAAATAAAATGAAGAAGATCATTGATGTTTTGGGGAGAGTCTGAAACACCCCAAAATAGCTAGGGTTTTATTTTTGTGTTTTGAAAAAACAACTTTTGTATTTTACAAAAAGCCAAAATTGGAAGATGCACACAGTGTGTCAACATGCCCTATCTCCCATCATGGGGGATCAATGTACATGTTTTGTGGAAAGTGGCTGAGATGAAGGGGTTGCAGCCCCAAAACATGTACATTGATCCTCCATGATGGGAGATAGCACATGTTGACACACTGTGTGCATCTTCCAATTTTGGCTTTTCCAGGGGTGACACCCCATGTGATGAAGGCAATATCAGCCCAGTTTGTACATACTCATGTCTGATATTGTCTTCACTTTTCAAAGTTGAACTTTGTAAGTTCCTGTGTTCTGTATGTTACGCTTTAATACATTCCTGTTTACACAAAAATGCCAAGTTACAAAAAAGTTACCTAAAAGAATGTTTTTGATACACCCAATATGTTGGTTTGTTGTAAACCCCTTTTCTAAACGCACATGTGAATGTGCTTTGATTAAAAACTTAAATTATCAACAATGAGTGGCTTCCTTTTTCAATGCGCAAAAGCAGTATTTGGAGTAAAATTGTTGTTTTCGTTGACAATGGGTGTCATCTCCCTCAGAACTTGGGTTTGCACTGTTGTAGAAAAAGGCCCAACAAAAAAATGCAAAAATACCTAGGAGACACCTAAAACCAAGCCAAGCAGTACATGAAAACAAAGATTATTGTAGTTTCAAACAAAAATGTATTATAAAATGCCTCTCAGACAATGTCTGGCATATCAATGGCCCCCCTACTCAAAAAGTACTCCAGGTATTGGGTTCTGACCTCGCGGGCGCTTTGGGGAGGCAAGCCAGGACGAGCAGCTTCAAGGGCCGTGAGATTTTCTTTTTCTGGCAAGTCTGCATCTTGGCCAACTGAGACCACATAGTTTGCTGAATGTCTTTTCAAGAAATTGTGCAGAACACAGCAGGCAAGCCCTGATTGAGTTTATATTCAGCCATGTGTATTGGTGTTTAAAAAAGGTGGAAACTGGCTGGCCAGTATTCCAAAGGTGTTCTACACGACTCTTCTGGCTCTGGCCAGTCGGAAATTAAACATCCTCTGATCTGGGGTGAGGGTCCTTATCAGGAAAGGCCGCATCAGATGGTTTGCCAGGGCAAACGCCTCATCCACGACGAATACAAACAGGAGTCCTTCCTGATTCTCCTCTGGGGGTGGCAAGCCCAGACTGCCACTCTGGAGATGCCAGTAGAATTCCGTCCGTGAGAACACTCCACCATCCGACATCCGGCCATTTTGCCCCATGTCCACATAAAGGAAGTCATAGGTTGCTGACACTACCGCCAACATCACAATACTATTAAACCCCTTGTAATTATAATAGTACGACCCCGAGTTGGGGGGTGGGACGATGCGGACGTGTTTCCCATCAATTGCACCTCCACAATTGGGAAAGTCCCAATGGCTGGCAAAGTGGGAGGCCACAGTCTGCCATTCCTGTGGCTTTGAAGGTAACTGTGGAGTGAAACAAGACAAAAAAATAGTAATTTGGCACATCAACATTGCAAGCAGATTAGACACAAACATTTTTGGCCAAGATCAGTATAACATTTTGGGAAAAGAGTATTTTAAGCCTAAAGTATAAGGTCCCCTTATCAGAGTCATCACCCCCTCATCCCCCCATCTGATGGGCCCTTGCAAAAAATGAGGGGGGATGTTTTGGACAGGTAACCCTCTCCACTTCATTGAGAGCTGAATGCATAAATAATGTGTCATACTTTGGCCAGCCCCTCCTTACTTACACTATTGGCAGCCCACCGGACAGGTAAGAAGTGTCATAATACCAAAAATTTTAAAAAAAGGAAGCACATTTTGATATTCTGCTATTACCTATCAAGATAATAATAGGAGAAAAAAAATATAGCATTTGAAAGTATTGAGGCAGGCCCTTGCACTACATGCTTTGGGGAATTCGACCATAAATGTGACCAGAAAAAAGGTAGGTAGAGTGTGTATTGGATTTGGTAAAGTCAGCAGATAGAGGATTGCTATCAGCTGACCTAGCAGTTGGGGAGAGGAGGGTTCCTAATGAGTTTGGCCCAACCAAAACAAAAAATGGCACTCTGCATGAATTCAAGCACACATAGAAAATGTGTAGACATTTTAGGGGTGTTTAGGGGAAAGCAATACTATGGAGCTGACAAAAGACATTGCTAAGTGACTAGACTATAGTTTTATGGGCCCAGAAGAGCATGGTGGGGAAGTTAGTGAAGGCAAATATGCATGAAGGACAAAAAAGGAACTTGAAAAGCTTCCAGCATGCATGAGGACAAAGGGGCAGAGCATATCAATTAGAGCATATTGCAATCATGGTAATTAGGGAATGAGGAAAGAAATCCAATACATTAGCAATCATTAACCACTTGCCGACCGCCGCACGACGATGTACGTCAACAGAATGGCACGGGCAGGCATATGGGCGTACCTGTACGTCCCTGCCTTCCCGCGGGTGGGGGGCCCGATCGGGCCCCCCCCCGGTGCCTGCGGCGGTCGGTATTCGTTCGGGAGCGATCCGGGATGAGGGGGCGGCCATTCATTCATGGCCACCCCCTCGCGATTGCTCCCGACGAATGAAAATGCTCCGTGACATCACTTCCTCTCCTGTAATGTAAACACAGGAGAGGAAGTGATGTAATCTCTCCTCCGTGTCGGTATTTTTCGTTCCGACACCGAGGAGAGAGGATCGGTGAGTTGCACCAACACGACACTACACAGTAGAACATGCCAGGCACACTCACACCCCCCGATCACCCCCCCAATTACCCCTGCCCCCCAGTCACAGTGACACCAATGTCATATTTTTTATTTTTTTTTGCATTGGTGTCATTTGTGACTGTAATAACTGTTAGGGCAGTTAGGGTTAGCCCCCTTTAGTTCTAATGTACCCCCCTAACCCCCCCAATAAAGGTTTAACCCCGTGATCACCCCCCGTCGCCAGTGTCGCTAAGGCTGGGTTCACATTGCAGCGGTTTATGAGAACGAATGTGATTCGCACCGCACTGCAGTGCAAATCACATCCGATCTCTGTGCGATTCGAGTTCAGCCATACAGATAGTATGGCTGAATTAGTGCCGCACCCGCCCGAAAATTCGCACGGGACCCTTTTTTTGGTCCGCAGCAGAATCGGATCGCATGGGTGTTCACACCATGCGATCCGAGTTTGCAGATCGCACTGCGATATGCGAACTGATCTGGGGGTGTCATTAACATTTCACTGACACTCCCAGCAGTTCGTATAGGGCAGTGTGAACTGCCGCCGGGAGGCATGCGATGCGGGAACCCGCCGCGGATTCGTGGCGTTCCCGCATCGCTCCAGTGTGAACCCAGCCTAATAAGCGATCATTTTTCTGATCGCTGTATTAGTGTCACAGGTGACGCTAGTTAGGCAGGTAGGTATTTAGGTTCGCTGCAGCTTTTTATAGCGACAGGGACCCCCATATACTACCGCATAAAGCCCCCTGATTGCCCCCTAGTTAACCCTTTCACCAGTGATCACCATATAACTGTTACAGGTGACGCTGGTTGGTTAGTTATTTTTTTACTTTCAAAAGACTTTATTTTACGATAGAGGCACTTACAAACACACACCAGAATATAAACAATCTGCAGCAGGGAGGGCCCGCTGACACAATGTAAGTATTGAAAACAGGAGACAGTAGTGAAAGACAAACAATATCAAAAGGGTACAGTCATCATGCCCCTCCTCAGCGAGGGGCTAAACAAAAAGAGAGAAAAACAAAGGGTAACCCCCCAAGGAGAGCCCACCCAATAGAACCGTAAGGGGTAGCAACCAGGAGCCCCCACCCCGACACCCCTAATAGGGAACTTGCTGTGCCAGGATGGGGGAGTATCCTCCCGGGACCTCCCCTCTCAGAGGGATAAAGAAGTTGATGGGCCGTCCACAGTGGGCACCGCAACACTAAATTGGACTGTACGGTGAACCTGTCAATTATAGCTCTGTTGAGCAAACCATAAACATAGAACGTCTAGAGGGACAGAGGAGAGAAGAGAGGAGGAGAAGAGGAGGACAGAGGGGTAAGGGGAGGTAAGCTATGTCCTAAAAGGGTGGAAGGGTACAGTGGGAGAATGTTTAGCATTCAATGTAAGAGGGGGCGCTTTAGGGGTGAGGTCTGGTCACTAAAGTAGAGCCTGGGGGTACCCCAGGCAGCAGAGAAATTCCCATGTAATGGGCCCAAGTGTCCCACACCTTTCGGAATTTAGGCGTGGTATCTGACAGAATACCTGACAGTTTTTCTTGGGACATTATCCAAGATATCTTCCTCTTAACTGCGAGGAAGGAGGGTCTGGGTTGCTTCCAGGCGGAGGCAATCGCAATTTTGGCTCCTAATAGGATAAAATAAGTTAGTTTCTGAGTGTTACCAGGCAGCAAAGGAACAGGGGCATTGAGTAACGCAACCTCTGGAGTTCTTGGAACCCGGCAGCCTGTGACTATGTAAATCAAGTTAAAGATTTTAGTCCAGAACGATCGAAGCCTAGGGCATTCCCACCAGATGTGGATCATGGAGCCACGCAGCTGGCACCCCCTAAAACATAAGGGGTTAGCCGTGGGGTATATTTTGGCTAGCCTGGCTGGAGTGAGGTACCACCTGGTTATCAATTTGATGCTAGCCTCCATTAGTGAGGTGTTTTGGATCCCATGAAAGGATCTGGCTAGGGCCAGCTGCCAGGTTACAAGACTGCCAGAGGTCTGGAGATCAGATTCCCATGCCGTCATATAAGGGGATTTGCCCGTTGGGGAAGTGAGAGCCGCATAGATTACTGAATACCACCCCTCTGCTCCTCGATCTTACCACACCAGGCTTCATATTCAGTAAAGGGAGGAGGAAGGGGTTTGTTTTTCCAAAGCGAGTTTAAGAAGTGAGATATTTGTTGGAAGCGGAACCTCTCTGAGTCTGGTAGCTCTAAGTGTTCAATACAATAAGCCAGGGAAATCGGACCCCTTGAATTGAAAAAGTGACCTATCCGGTATAGTCCCTTGTCCAACCACCATCTGAAGGCCTCAATGTCCAGACCAGGGGGGAAGTCATGATTACGGAACATGTGAGCGAGGGGTCTTAAAGTGGAGACTAGGGAAGGCTCTTTGCGAAGACCGTCCCATAGGGCGCAGGAGTGAGAGAGGGATGGGGACATGATGGGCGGCCTGGCTTTGGGCGGGCACCACAATAGAAAATCTAGTGTAAAAGAGGGTACGGAACAGCGTTCTATGGACTGCCAATCCGGTTTCTCGTATTTGGAGTAGATCGTGGAGAGTTGGGCTAGGCGAGCTGCAAGGTAGTATTTGTGAAGGTTAGGTAAGCCCAACCCCCCCCTGCGTCTGTGCAGGAAGAGCGTGTTTTACGATAGACGGTACCCCTTATTGCTCCAAATATATTTCAGTATTTTGCTTTGCAGAGAGCAGAGGTGGTCCTTCCGGACTGGTATTGGAAGGGCTCGGAAATAGTAGAGGATTTTGGGAAGAAGGGTAATTTTTATGGAGTTAATCCGGCCAAGCCAGGAGAGTTCGTGTTTAGACCATGAGGAGAGATCAGTTTCCAGCTGTCTGTATAATTTGGGGTAATTGTGGGTATACAACATCTCCATTTTAGGTGTAAGGGTTGGATGGCAGTGTCACTCCATTGGAACGGAAAGGATTGTTTGAGTGAGAGAACTTGGTGGGTGGGGAGAGAAATATTCAAAGCCACAGACTTGGAGTAATTAACCCGCAAGCCTGAGACCTTGGCAAAGTCGTCTAGTACTCGGGATAAGTTGGGCAGGGTTGTGAGGGGGGAAGTAAGGAATAACAGTATGTCGTCCGCGAAGAGTCCGCATTTGTGCGTTTGACTACCGCACTGGACACCTCCAATGTCTATGTTGTGGCGGACTGCGATCGCTAGTGTTTCAATGGCTATTGCAAATATGAGGGGAGATAGGGGGCACCCTTGTCTGGTCCCCCTGGTGATGGGAATTGGAGTGGAAAGGTATCCCTGAATTCGAATTTGGGCCCTCGGCTGGGAGTATAAGGCCCGTAATAAGCCAAGGAAACGAGCCCCAAATCCCCACCTGTCAAAGAGCTGGAAGATGTACTGCCAGGAGACCGAGTCGAAAGCCTTCTGAATATCTAAGGAAAGGAGGAAGCCAGATTGTTTGGGTCCCCCTTCCCAATTAGACTGCAGAATGGAGATAATATCGATCGCCCTCCGAATTTGATCAGGTCCCTCTCTGCCAGGGATAAAACCAACTTGGTCCTTGTGTACGTAGCGTCCGATAAAGGAGGCCAGCCTATTGGCCATAACTTTCGTGAGAATTTTGAGATCATTATTAATGAGGGAAATCGGTCTGTAGTTGCTGACATCCTCCAAGTTCTTGCCAGGTTTGGGGATGACCGTGATATACGCCGTGTTAAGGTGGGGATCCAGGGGGCTTCCATTAGCTTTATGATTACCGAGATTGGCCAGGTGGGGGGCAAGCGTGTTGGCAAAGGCTTTATAGTAAGGGATCGAAAGACCGTCGGGGCCAGGGGCGGAGCTTTTTTTAAGTTCCTTTATGACTCCCAATATCTCCTCTACCTGGAAGGGGCATTCCATGACTTGTTTGTGAACGTCCGATAAGACAGGGATGGGGAGTCCCTCCAAAAACTTTGGAAGGAGGTTAGCTTTGGGAGATGGGGGGCTGCTGTAAAGAGATGTGTAAAAGTTCTGAAAGGCATTCAGAACTGTGACCGGATTAGACATGGGCGGGTGTCCTGCACTTCTGATCCGAGGGAGGGTGCTTAGCTTGGTTCTAGGGGAGAGTCTATTAGCCAGGAGTGTGCCTATCTTATCCGCCTGTGAGTAAAACTTGTGGCCAGACCACCTAACCGATTTTTCTGCTTTCGTGGTGAGGGCGAGATTAAGTTCTAAGCGAATCTTGTCAAGCAGGGAGGTGGGGGTGCGGAGGGGGTCCTTTTTGTGAAGAGCTCTGAGTTTAGAGTATTCCTCTTCTAGCTTCAGGATGGTTGATTGCCTTTCCCGTTTTATTTGAGTACCTAATTGAATGAGTTTTCCCCTAATAAACGCCTTGTGCGCCACCCACAGGGTTTCGGGGGAGACATCAGGAGTCGCATTAATAGAGAAATATTCCTGCAGTGCTTTGTCGAGATCCATAACTCGTGATGGCTCTGATAGGAGAGATTCATTCAACCTCCAATGCCTGGGGTGTCTCCCACTCGAACCCCCGAGGGCCGTCACAATTACCAGCGAGTGATCCGAGATCACTGTGTCAGTGATGGAGGCTTTGAGCACCCTGGGTAGGAGCGAGGAGGGGACAAGTATGTGGTCTATCCGTGCATATGATTGGTGTGGTGCTGAGTAGTGAGTGTAGTCTCTCTTTGTGGGGTTTAATTCCCGCCAAACATCGGATAACCCATGAGCGTGAAGCAATTTGGCGATCCGCAGGCTTGCCTTCGTGGGCCTGGTTAACCGGGCATGTGAGGGGGAGGATTTATCAAGGCCTTGATCAAAGGCGACGTTAGAGTCCCCTCCGACAATAACCGTTCCCTCCAAAAGAGGCGCAAGGGTGCGCAGCAGGGATTCGAAGAATTTGGCCTGACCCGTGTTCGGGGCGTAGTAGGAGACCAAGGAATAAAGGTGGTCCCCCACAGTGCCCTTTACAAGTAAAAACCTGCCCTCCGGATCCGCCTTTTCAAAACTTTTATTGAATTTGCACGTTTTGGCAATCAAAATGGCCACCCCCTTGGTTTTGGATTCCGCGTTGGCTAAATAGAACTGAGGGAAGTGGGCATGTAGGAACTTGGGACTGTACCGGATAGGAAGGTGCGTTTCCTGAAGTAGAATTATATCTAGTTTCAGAGATTTGTAGTAATCAAGGGCTTTTCTCCGTTTGATGGGGGAATTAAGGCCCTGAATGTTGTGGGTGGCTATCTTAAGCCTAGCAGCCTGTGGATCAGCCATGGAGCAGAGGGGGAGCCCAGCATCTGAAAGCGACCTCACTTACCCAGTCCATAGCGGGGTTCTCGGCAAGAGCATTGGGATCGGCGGTCCGTGGTTTTCTCCCAGAATACATTGCCGACTGGGTTAGCTCAGCCAGACCTGAGGAGAAAAAAAATAGTGTCATGTAAACATTCAACAGGAGTAGCTTACCACCTAGAGGGGAGAGAGAAGGAGAAAGGGCAAGGAAAGAAAGCGTTCCTGAGAAGAGAAAGAGGAGATCAGGGCAGGAGACACCCCCCGAAATCCCAAGAAAGAACAATGTAAACAACCGACCCATAAGGTCAGAAGTCCCGACCCTCAGGCGCCCGGGAGAGGCCGAGGGAGGGGGAGTTACACATGTGGTCCCTCGCGGAACTGGGGACCCCTAGTCGGGTAACAACCCGATCTGTTGATTCAACATTAAATAACAATAGAAGATAAGCAGCAATAAAAAACTTAAGGCACGGCTAAACATAATGATTAGAAGACACTGGGGCTAAACAATGAATGCTGGTCATTAAGCAAAAAGTACGATGGTATATCCAGGGAGGGTGCTGGGGACTGCAGCCCCCTAAAGAGTCCTTAAAGCAGCCCTTAGGGCCCATTTCGAGGGGGCACAAATAATATGAGGGGTTACGGGCAGTCCAGTAGATGGACGAAGTACTGCATAGCGTCCCGGGATATTGAAGGCGATGGGGAAGAGGGTAGCACAAGTCCTAGGCAAGGGGAGGGCAAAAAAGGGTGGAGGGCCAAACTTTCAATGTTTGGGGAGAAGTCCTCCGGCCCTCTCCAGGACCTCGGACGGTCAGACACAGAATGGAGAGTCTGAAAAGGGGTCTGAATGTTGCTCAGGTGGGTGCATTATCCTTGACCTTCTTGGCTCTTCCGGAGGTCCACAATGGGGATTGTGGGCTGTTAGGAGTGGGCCGTTTGTTGGAGCTCTGGCCAGGGTTGGAAGTGTCCATATCAGCTTCTTGAGAAATGATTTTCAGCCTGGTGAGGAGCTTTTCCCCCTCGGGGAAAGTGGAGAAAGCAAAAGACTACCCTTTGTCCGTGAACCTGACCGCAAATGGGAATGCCCATTTGTATTTTATGTCTTTTTGTGACATTGCAAGCAAGAGGGGTTTCAGAGCTCTCCGTCTCTGTATGGTGGAGGGGGAGAGGTCCGCAAAGATCTGAACCTGGTGGCCCTGGTATGTGACGTGTTGCAGGGATCTGGCTCTCTTCATAACTTCTTCTTTCACCGAAAAGTGATGTGGCTTGGCCAGAACATCACGCGGAGTGCCATCCTTCCTAGGGGGGCCGAGGGTTCTATGGACCCGGTCAAGTTCAAGCTTAGGAGCTGGGATGTCAGGGATTAGCTGTGTAATGAGGTCTTGCACCGCCCTGGACACATCAGTTATTGATTCTGGAAGCCCGCGAATTCTGATGTTATATCTGCGTGACCTATTTTCGAGGTCATCGATACGGGCCATGGCTAGGTCTAATTGCTCCTGTACTGAGTAAATGTGCCTGGAGTTTTGGATGGATATGGCAATGGTATCCTCCATTTTATGTTCGATCGTTTCGATCCGGGAGCCTAGGTTAATAAAGTCAGCTTTCAATTCCCCCGTGATTTGCAAGGCAGTTTGGGAGAGGCCCCTTTCCAATAGTTCAGAGAATTTGCCAAACAGGGCATCCATGTGGGAGACTGGGTCTGCATGAGCAGCCTCATGGGAGGCCATGGCGGCCTGGGTAGCCCTGTATGTCCCCGCCGGGGAGGGGGAGAACTCCTGGAGGGTGCGTTCCAGCAGAGAGACCGTGGAGGCCGGGGACGGTGTGGCTTCCTTGGGAGGACCCCTGAGGTTGCCTGGGGTGGCGTGGAGAGGAGGAAAGTCTGTATCTGACCTGAAATCCACTGTGCCTGCGGATCTGTGGTCCTGAGATAGGAGCTGTGCTGCGGTGGCCATCTTGGATTTCTCCCACCCGTCCAATGAAGCGAACAGCGGGCCCAGATTGCGTTTAGCCAGTCCACCGGTCATTCGGTAATGTGCCCCAACTCTTCGGGAGTCCGTCCCTACAGCTCGGGAAGCGGAAGGGTAGCCGTGTCGTGCGGTAGGGGTTCCGTCGTTCCGCGAGGCAGCGGAGCTTTAGATGATCGCGGCCATCTTGGAAGCCTCGCGCATGCGCACTGGTTAGTTATTTTTTTGTTTCAGGGCACCCGCCATTTATTACCTAATAAAGGTTTAACCCCCTGATCACCCAGCGGGTGTCATTTGTGACTGTAATAACTGTTAGGGCAGTTAGGGTTAGCCCCCTTTAGTTCTAAGGTACCCCCCTAACCCCCCCAATAAAGGTTTAACCCCGTGATCACCCCCCGTCGCCAGTGTCACTAAGGCTGGGTTCACATTTCAGCGGTTTATGAGAACGGATGTGATTCGCACCGCACTGCAGTGCAAATCACATCCGATCTCTGTGCCATTCGAGTTCAGCCATACAGATAGTATGGCTGAATTCGACCGCACCCGCCGCACCCGCCGCAAATTCGCACGGGACCCTTTTTTTGGTCCGCAGCAGAATCGGATCGCATGGGTGTTCACACCATGCGATCCGAGTTTGCAGATCGCACTGCGATATGCGAACTGATCTGGGGGTGTCATTAACATTTCACTGACACTCCCAGCAGTTCGCATAGGGCAGTGTGAACTGCCGCCGGGAGGCATGCGATGCGGGAACCCGCCGCGGATTCGTGGCGTTCCCGCATCGCTCCAGTGTGAACCCAGCCTAATAAGCGATCGTTTTTCTGATCGCTGTATTAGTGTCACAGGTGACGCTAGTTAGGCAGGTAGGTATTTAGGTTCGCCGCAGCTTTTTATAGCGCCAGGGACCCCCATATACTACCGCATAAAGCCCCCTGATTGCCCCCTAGTTAACCCTTTCACCAGTGATCACCATATAACTGTTACAGGTGACGCTGGTTGGTTAGTTATTTTTTTATAGTTTCAGGGCACCCGCCATTTATTACCTAGTCTCACTAGTGTACCCCTAAATTTAGGGGTGTCTACTTTCCAAAATGGGGTCATTTGGGGGGGGGGGTTTGTGCCATCTTGGCATTTTATGGCCTTCAAAACTGTAACGCCCTTAGAAAGCCTGAGGGCGGTGCTTGGTTTTCGGGGCCCCGTACGCGGCTAGGCTCCCAAAAAGTCCCACATATGTGGTATCCCCGTACTCAGGAGAAGCAGCAGAATTTATTTTGGGGTGTCATTTCACATATGCCCATGGCATGCGTGAGCAATATATCATTTAGTGACAACTTTGTGAAAAAAAAAAAAAAAAAAAAAAGTTTGTAATTTTCCCGCAACTTGTGGCAAAATATAAAATATTCCATGGACTCAACATGCCTCTCAGCAAATAGCTTGGGGTGTTTACTTTCTAAAATGGGGTCATTTGTGGGGGTTTTGTGCCATCTTGGCATTTTATGGCCTTCAAAACTGTAATAGGTAGTGAGGAGTGAAGTCAAATATTTACGCCCTTAGAAAACCTGAAGGCGGTTCTTGGCTTTCGGGGCCCCGTACGCGGCTAGGCTCCCAAAAAATCGCACACATGTGGTATCCCCGTACTCAGAAGAAGCAGCAGAATTTATTTTGGGGTGTCATTTCACATATGCCCATGGCATGTGTGAGCAATATATCATTTAGTGACAACTTTGTGAAAAAAATAAAATTTAAGTTTGTAATTTTCCCGCAACTTGTGGCAAAATATAAAATATTCCATGGACTCAACATGCCTCTCAGCAAATAGCTTGGGGTGTCTACTTTCTAAAATGGGGTCATTTGTGGGGGTTTTGTGCCATCTTGGCATTTTATGGCCTTCAAAACTGTAATAGGTAGTGAGTAGTGAAATCAAAAATTTACGCCCTTAGAAAGCCTGAAGGCGGTGCTTGGTTTTCGGGGCCCCGTACGCGGCTAGGCTCCCAAAAAGTCCCACATATGTGGTATCCCCGTACTCAGAAGAAGCAGCAAAATGTATTTTGGGGTACAATTCCACATATAACCATGGCATGTGTGAGCAATATATCATTTAGTAACAACTTTGTGTAAAAAAAAAAAAATAATTTTTTTTGTCATTATTCAATCACTTGCGGCAAAAAAATAAAATATTCAATGGGCTCAACATGCCTCTTATCAATTTCCTTAGGGTGTCTACTTTCCAAAATGGGGTCATTTGGGGGGTTTTGTACTGCCCTGCCATTTTAGCACCTCAAGAAATGAGATAGGCAGTCGTAAACTAAAAGCTGCGTAAATTCCAGAAAACGTACCTTAGTTTGTAGATGTGACAACTTTTGCGCAAACCAATAAATATACAGTTATTGACTTTTTTTTTACCAAAGACATGTGGCTGAATACATTTTGGCCTAAATGTATGACTAAAATTGAGTTTATTGGATTTTTCTAATAACAAAAAGTAGAAAATATCATTTTTTTTCAAAATTTGCGGTCTTTTTACGTTTATATCGCAAAAAATAAAAATCGCAGAGTCAGTCAAATACCTTTAAAAGAAAGCTCTATTTGTGGGAAGAAAAGGACGCAAATTTCATTTGGGTACAACATTGCATGACCGCGCAATTACCAGTTAAAGCAGCGCAGTGCCAAATTGTAAAAAGACCTCTGGTCATTTACCAGCAAAATGGTCCGGTCTGAAAGTGGTTAAATACATAGAATGTGATGTTAAAGGAGAAAACTTACCTTCATATAGTCCTTCTGCAGGACCTGAATGATGGCAGAATAGGTCTCTGGAATAATGATCCCCAGAGCCTGGGGGGAGATGCCTATGGAAAACTTTAGGTCCTGAAGGCTTCTCCCTGTCGCCAAGTAGCGCAATGTGGCGATGAGCCTCTGCTCTGGAGTGATGGCTTGCCGCATGCAGGTATCCTGCCTGGTGATATAAGGGGACAGCAAAGCCAAAAAACGGGGTCCATCATCCGGAGATAATTCCTGAAATCATCAGGATTATTCTCCCGGATCTCATGGAGCAAAGGCATGTGCGAGAACTGGTCACGCTGGCGCAACCAATTCTTGGTCCACAAACGCCTCCTCGCCCTGTTCATGGACCGGGCTTGTGGGAAAGCTAAAAGCCCAACACCAAGCCCCTGCACAGTACAAACTCTACGACGAGTACGTACACGAAACATGGTTTAAAACGGTCGGCTGGTCAGAACGGACAACAGAAAGCACCGATAAACAGCAATGCCTGAAAGAACGACCTGAAAAGCAGAAGCAATGCAAATCAAAGCATACTATACCAAGATATAGTCCACAATGAGAAACAAATGCTTACTGACTACACGCACTGATAATCAGATACGCAAAGACAAGCACAAACTGAAGAGCACTACCAAACTGAAGCACAAATCTGAAAAGCGTGAATCGTCTCTCACCAAACTTGTACTAACACGCGATAAACACAAGATCAGCAGAAGGAGCCCAAAGGGTGCTGGACGTGGTGCTGAACTTCCTTTTTCTAGTCCCGTCGTACGCGGCTGTTTACGTCACCGTGTTCTTGGCAACCGGAAATTCAGACAACTTAGTCCAACCGTGTGTATGCAACATCACTTCCGGACCTCTTCCGGACTAAATCCGTCGGAATTAATCCGACGGATTTGGCTGCCGGAATGTCCGACCATGTGTACGGGGCTTTCAGTGGCAGTGCATTCATAAAGGGCATGCTGCCCCCTCTCTCCTGTCACCTCTCTCTCACCATAGATAGATTCACGCATTGCATGAATCTATCTATGGTCGGCACTGCCACCCCCTTGGTGCCAGGCACCTGAATTACAGTGGCAGGGTTTTTTTTGGAAGTGCCTGATTAGAGCCGTGATTAGAGCCGTGAACACCAGCCGCCATTACTCTGTACCCCCCCCCACTCAGAGATGTCTGCTTACCCCACTTCCCTGACAGCTGGGGAAAATACACACATCTCTGGTAAGTGACCTCCCCCAACACCTGCCAACACTGACAGAGAAACCTTCAGAAATTGCTAAACCAAATCCCTTAACACCTCCCGAGGGTCTGCAGGCTCCAGATTTTGTGTCACATGGCTTTATAAGCCCTGGGTGCTATGCCTGGCTGCTGAGCTCCTTTCCCATTGCAGCACTCTATACTGCTGCCCCTCCGCTGAAATCACATTCTTTACAGCACAGCCATTCAGCCACGATCAGCACAGGGTGTATCTGCCTAATGCAACTAAACTGCGGTTCTGATCAGAGAATTTCACAGGTCTGAACGGCAACATAAAAGCTAGATACACCCTGTGAAGGATGAAGAAGAAGAAGACTGTGTGTAAAGAAATTTGATTTCAGCTCTGTGCAGTGTGGGGGGAGGAGCTGTATACATTGCTGGGATGGGAAAGGAGCTCTGCCAAGTGACCTGCCAGGGGGTCTATGTCCTCTAATTCTCCGGGGTGATTCCTGTCCTCTGATGTAAGGATTAACTCTGGGAATTCAAAACTCTTAAGCCACTTTGAGTATCTTGGTGTGTGGTGGGTGTATCAGCACGCCCAGTGGAAGTAGGGGTTGGGGGGTCTAGGTAAATTTTTGCATCAGGGTCCACAAGCTTCAAGCTATGCCTCTGGCCCCAGCCTCTCACCTGGGACAGAGACCCCTACAGATTGAGTCAAACCTCTGTATAAATTTAACTCCTGGTTCCACGGTGGACTAGGCTTTTTTCCAGGGTAACCCAGTCAGATGGATAACAACAGTTTGCGCTAATGATGTAAATTCCTTTACAGGTTCTTCCTTCCCATCATATTCAATTCACATGTAATAAAAAGAGGGATCCATGGTGTAGTATTCAAATAAAATGTATTATAATAACGTAGTAACTCACAGTAAAAATTAGCGCTGTTCAGCTTCACAGTGACCATGCCCCGAATACAGTTTTCTATTCTTGCCACACCATCACAGAAAGCTTCATTAGGTGGATTTCATTAACAGATCCATATGTATTTGCGGAACTTTGCATGGGAGATATGCACATAAAAATTAAGTATTGCAGCACATATTTTTAATGGGAGGTTAAAGTTCTGTTAGGAGGCTAGGTAGGGTAGACTTTTTTAAATAAAGTTGTATTTTAAAATGGAGTGCCAGTACTGTATATGTATGTTTGTTTTTTGCTTACTTAGGTGATATTTTTTTCATTAAATTCTATTCACACTGAATTTTCAGATTTGGAAAGCCTTTTCACTTAATTAATGAATATTTCTAAGTGTAATGACTGTAAAAGAACATTCAAAATTGAATCGGAGGTATTTATCAGTAAGATAATTAAAATACAGTGGGGATTAGTTTAGGGCAGGGACTGAGAGCAATGTTGATCTGAGTCAGCACAAAGTGGGGATTAAGGTTAAGTCTGCTTAGGGGAGTAGCTAACATTTAAAGAAAATGATGTTTAACAAATAGGATAGGCATGTTTTTATCACCACCTTTATTCCTGCTTAAAATGTAATTTCTTTAACGCTCTCTTTTTTTTAGTTTTCTCTCTCTATGCAGCATATACTTTATGTACTGTATATGCACAGACACACATACTATATATATATATATATATATATATATATATATATATATATACATATATATATATACATATATATATATATATATATATATGTATATATGGTTATATATATATATATATATATATATATATATATATATGGTTTTATATATATATATATATATATATATATATATATATATATATATATATATATATATATATATATTTATGGTTCAGAGCCCTATGGCCGGTACGGATAAGAATGACAAACAGGGTTAACACAAACTTACCACTTGAAATGGACCTGAAAGTGTGCCTTGGTCTAACGTACGGTATACCAAAATAAGGGGGCATACCCTAGATAAGAAATGAGGATTAAATGAAATGAACATGAAATGAAGTGAAATGAGTACTCATGTGAGGAGTATGATGCCTTGAGAAATGCCCTAAAGACACGTCTGATAGGTTCGTAGCCACCTGGGAGCCCTGGGCCCGAGTAATGGGCCTGACCAACTTTCCATATGTATGAACTTCTCTTACTAAACCTGATGCAAGTAGTGACGCTCTCCCCACCCCTACCCCCCTCTGTCTCCCTCTTCTTTCTCTTTCTTTATCTTTCCCTTTTCTTTCCTCTTGTTCGCATGTTTTCTCTTGGTTTCCATACTGTAGACTAAGGCTAGTCCGGAAAGGTATAAAAATATTTGTAAATGTCTCTCAGGCAATGTTCGTTGGTTGGCACAAAGAATCTTTTGCGATTTGCCTTAGTTTGCTTCTCCCAGCAGAGGAGCCTCAGAGCGGCCCATGGGCTGACCGGCTGGTAAAACAGGAGTTCTCTGGTATGTGATGGACCATTTCCTTTCACTTATCTCCTTTTTTGTTCCTAATGTGTGGGCGCCTATTACCCCGACACAGTGTGATCCCATTTGGGGTGTTGGGGGTGCTAGGTGGCATCCCGTCTATATTTTTTATATCACTCCCAATTGTCATGTCAATCCATACCAGACATTGTGAGCTCCTTTTCCTGTCATCTTCATTTGCTTTTAATAATACAGAGGCCATACAGTTCGCAATGTGACCTCGCTGGTTTATGCTGTTTGCCTGTACTGTTTGACATGTTCACCACGTTCTTCATATATATGTGAGGCGACATGTTGTCGCTGTCTATTGTATGGATTTTATTTTTTGAAACAAATAAAAATCTTTGAAAGTAAAAAAAAAAAAAAAAAAAAAAAAGAGAAATGCCCTAAAAAGGGGATGAGAGGGTGGGTATCGTGCACAGGAACCGTCAAGGAACACAGCCGAACGGGCTGATTAAATACCCCTCCGGGCTCCTCCCATAAATTCAGGCCACCATACTGGCCTTCTTATTTATGGTTCAGAACCCTATGGCCGGTACGGATAAGCATGATAAACAGGGTTAACACAAACTTACCACTTGAAATGGACCTGAAAGTGTGCCTTGGTCTAAGGTATACCAAAATAAGGGGGAAAAAACATTCCGGTAGGGGATAGTTCTTTATTAATTGAGTTTGATCATTGAGTGAGTTTAATAAATGCCTGAGCCATTTCCACTTGCGGCTCGTGGCTGTACTGGGCAAAGCAGGCAGACTCCCACCTGCCTAGCCTTTCAACGACATGATCTGGGACCCCGTGATGGGATGCTGCTGAGGCTGCCCCAATGCGGAAAGAGTGACAGGAGTACCGGGTAGGGTTTAGGTGAAAGTTGCGTATAAGTACCCTCATGTGTTTCATAAACTGACCAGTACTCAAGGGCTTGACGAGAAAGGAAGAAGGGGACTGGAGTCCGACTGTTGGGGGAGTAGTGTCGACAGTTGGTTGAGTGTGGCAACTGGACACCCGCTATTATCGGTTTTATAAAGTGGATGTCTACCCTGGAGCCTACTTGCTGCTCTTTAGAAACCGCTAGGTGAAGTACGAAGTGATCTTTGTAGCAGACTAAGTGGTGTCAACGTAGCTCTTGGCCTGCTGGATTGCTGCAGGTGAACTTTCCAGGTCGCAGGGACCCGTAGTAGGCCAAACACCTGGCTGCTTGTAGGACCATGCTAGGGGGGAGACCAAATGAAGAGGTAGTCAGGATGGTCGGTATACCCTTAAGGATGTCACCCGTTTGGGTAAGCATTTGGCACTGACCACCGGTTGGAGTTCCTGGACTTCACGTAGCTTGCCTTAAATAGCGTGGGACATGAATAAGGAAGGTTAGCGGGGTCCCGCAAGGGCAAGAAATGTTGCATGCCGGCTAGGTATAGCCGAATAGTGTTATGGGATAGGGCTATCTGGGTATGACAGTATGAGATAAAGGGCAGTATCTGCTTGATGTTAGGAGTTTCACAGGAGTGGTGTGTCAGGAATTTTTTAAGGCCCTCCAGGCCGTCTGGTAGGTTGAGGGTGCTTCGAGAAAGTGAGACGTTGATGAGCTTGGTCGCAGTTTGCAGATGTGCTAAACAGGGGTTTAGCTGAGATTGACCAAGGATAATGGCTGATACTGGATCGGCTCCTGACACCTGTGCAAAGCAGGTGTAGTTAAACACGATAGCGCATCTGCTGCGAGATTGCTCTTGCCCGGGAACAATGTACAGTCAACTTTAAACTGAATTTATAATGACAGCTGTACCGGCCTACACAGGAAGGACATGACTGTGAGGGATTTAGACCTGTCTTTGCAATAATCTCTGCTGGTTGTCGGTGGTGAAGGCCATAGTTTGCCCTGTACAGCAATGACCCCAGAGGTGTGCGGCTGTTACTATGGAACAGAGCTGCCATGACGGGGTGTAGCTAAAGAGGGAGGAAATCTGGGTAAACCCGGGTTTAGGAATATTTCTGGAGGCCATGGTCCTGTATACCAATGGTGGCCAAAAATTACAGCGAAGCCTGTGATGGTTGCTACATCTGTCACTACCTGGGGTCATAGGTGCGGGACTGACGGTATGAACATTGATATACTGATCTATGTAGTACGGAACCTCTGACATTGAAAGGTCTGTGGTGTCCAGATTAAGGATCTGACAGGGGTCCTGTGTCTGGGAGGGGAAGACCAGGAAGCATGACATAAAGATCAACCCTGGGGAATGACCATGTTGCAAAACTCAGCATTCTCAAAATAGACTGTAGACTGCTTCCTGGTACACTCCTGTGTATGGGTGAATCATTGAAAAACTGACCTGATAGGGTCAGCTTGTCAAGGGGGAAAATGGCGTGCAAGGACATTTTACATGTCCCTAAACATGGCAGTTGTGATGGGAAAGCGTTTGGTGTTAGCTAAGGGCTGACGCTTATGGATGCCAGGTAGAGGGGATCTTACTGTATGGGCCGTAAACAGAGACAGCTCACCGGGGTCCTGTAAGGGTAGAAATGCTGGATGCTAGCTAGATATAGCCTGATAGTGTTACGACAAGAAGCCAGCTGCGTGTGGCAACTTGACATCTGGTGTAGAACGGAAGCTGAACTCAAGGGTCCTAAGGGAGAAATTACCGACAGAAACGGCGAGCGGCTCGTATGAAAATGCCACTGGGGCCAAGAGGCAAAATGAGTACCGCTGAAAATGATGTGTGAGTGCCACCGAAAGTGCTTGCAACGATTACAAGTTAAGCTAAGTTGCGCGCCTAGCCACGATAGCAAGTGTTGTGCTGAAACATGTGCTTGCAATGATTGCAAGGGAGTTAATGTCACTGGAGATGTGATTGTAGTGGCTGTGAGCAGTATGACTGCATGTGCTTGTGAAGACTGAAGAAGTTATGCCAGGATGCGTGCTTGCTACGATTGCAAGAAGTTATGCTAGGATGCACAGTTAGCTAGGTTAAAAAGACAAAAGTCCACCCAGCCCACAACAATAAATCAATGATTAAACAAACAAAACATTGCACAACCCGACACACCCAATGCTACACCCACAGCTTATCCAGAGGAAGGCAAAAAAAAAACGCAGAGCATGCTCCAATTAGCTGCAGCAGGGGAAAAAATTCCTTCCTGATCCCCCGAGAGGCAATCAGATTTCTCCCCGGATCAACCTACCTATAATATAGTATATTTATATTACGTACTTTAGGAAAGTATCCAGACCTTACCCAGAGCAATGCACTGAGCCAGCCAGAACTGCTTACCAGCAAGGAAGCAATAAGTTTGTGCCTGGGACTTGCTAGCGACAACTGCAAAGTTTATGCTAGGATGTGTGCTAGCAACCATTACAAGAAGTCTATGCTTGGATGCGTACCTGCAACGGTTGCAAGAAGTTATGCTTGGGTGTGAGTCTGCCATGATTGCAGGGAGTTATGCTTGGGTGTGTGCTTGCGGTGATTGCAGGACGTTTGTGATTGGATGCGTGCTAGCAACAATTGCACGAAGTTGTACTTGGATGTGTCTGAAATGAATCCGACATGAATCGGATGTAGGTATGAAATGAATCCTATAAATTCGTTGTATGCGATAAATCTGATACAAAGCGATCGTGGAGTGTATGAAATGAATCTGATATGAATTGTTGAGTTATACCCGTAAGGCTGAAATGACGGGTGCGGATCAATGCGTTGCTGGTTTGAGTGGATTCGAGTTGATAAAGCATTGAGTATGTGGAATGAAATAAATGAAATGTATGCCGTGATATAGGCAAGAATTGGTATGTTGTGATTAATGATGAGTTTAGACTGTGTAGCCCAGAATGAAACGAGGTCAAGACAACTGGGACATGCCTGGACAAATCAGTGCATGGCGGATGCTACTGGACTCGACTGACCTGCAAATATGAAGGCAAAACTTTGTTGAGAGTTCCATACCTGTCACAGACAACTGGCTAAAATGGTGACTTTAATGGGGGGTGGTGAGTTTGAAATGAAATGAAATGAGACAAACAAACACAATGAAACATTGCCTTAAAATGAAACATCTGCCATGACAGAGGCGCGACTCGGTCGTGTTGCATACGCAACTGACAACGAACCCGCCCTCTGGAGCATGTACTTAAATGAGGCAATAAGTGAAATGAGGCCAATGAGCAAGGCCCCCAGGAATGAATCGGAACATTGCAAAACAACTGAATTCGAACCGGGGTGCAGTACGTGACAATGAAATTAATGATTCTGCCATGACAGAGGCCCGGATCGCCATGCCGTAGCTTGCGACTGAGCACGAAACGGACTCTGGAGCATGTATTGAAATGAGGTTTGTCCTGGGGCACGCCGGGACGAATTTAGTGCATAGGTGTGACTATATTCATATCGGAGCGTGATAGGTGACAACGAAATTATACCCATGACAAAGACAAGAATCAGAGAGTAAGCCCATGATTGACAAATGAATCCTGTCTCTGGAGCATGTACCGAAATGAGGCCAAACAACTGGGCACACGGGAATGAATCGGTGCATCTGTAAATGCGACAGGATTCGAATTGGAGCGTAATAAGTGACCAGAAATGATATGCCATGACAGAGACAAGAATCAGCGACTGAACCAACGAATTTGACAAAGAATCCGTCTCTGGAGCATGTACAGAAATGAGGCCAAACAACTGGGCACACCGGAGCGACTCAGTGCATTCCTGAAATGCGACTGGATTCGTATCGGAGCGTAATACGTGACAAGAAAAGATATGCCATGACAAAGACAAGAATCAGAAACTGAACCAGAACCTGCGAGTGACTCTGTCTCTGAAGCATGTACTGAAATGAGGCCGAAAACTGGGGCGCACCGAAGCGAATCGGAGATGCGACTAGATTCCAATCAGAGCGCGGTACGTGACAGAAATGAATGAAATGATTTAGAAATGATTTGAAATGATCCGGACTGTTTAGAACATTCTGACATGATAAGCAACAACCTACAACTTTAGAAATGATTTGAACGATTCGAAATGTTTAGAAATGACTAGGGACTTGTCCGAATGAATGAAATATTTGCGAAATGAATGCCTGATGTGGCATAACCGATGTGTCACGAATGAGTAACAACGACTCCTTCGAGAAGCTAAGGAGCAACCGATGTTTAGGTAAAGAATGCGTGCAACATGATCGGAACACGTTAGTGAAATGTTTGTGAGTGATTCGTGAGTTCAGGATATCGTGGTTTAGTGGCATAGTAAAAGCATGAAATGAGAAATGGGAGCCGAAGCCCTACCTGCGACAGCCGGACCAGATGCGTTGTACGACAATGATGATTCGAGTATTGCGACACTCGCACGACAACAACACACGAACGCTCAACTTACGAACACGGAGACAGACTCGTAACACAGACTCACGGAGACGGGACTCACAACATATAGGTTTTTTTTTTTTTTTTTAAATGATTTTTATTGACAAAATTTTGCATACATTAACTGAGACAATGCAATTTGTTCAAACAGTATGGTAAAACAGTTATATGGTCTACATCTCAAACAAAGAAAAAAGAAACAGAAAGAAAAACATAAAATAACCGTGTAAAAAATGCGATCAAATCCAAGATGTTGCTTTTCGCTTGAACGTATGAAACCAATTCTTCTCACTTGTTTCAGAATCGTATCATAGTACTCTATGTTTATTTCCAACATTTACCTCTATGACATTAGAATTAACTAAGCTCTAAAGTAAAGAGCGAACCCTCATGCGACGTCAACAGCTGTGTAGCATGGACATCTGCGTGGCTCCTCCGCACCCCTACTGGGATCACACTGTGACAGAGGAGCCACCCAGGGCCCCGCCAAGTAGAGTTCTAGCTAACTATCACTAGATAGAGAGGGATCTGTTATTTCTTGTACCACTCTGTCCAACATTGCCACCTCGCGTCTATATTATTGCCACAAGAGTTCCTAAGGGCCAACAACCTTTCATATTGATAGTTAAGGTTTACTTGGATTAAAACTTCCGATGGGTTGGGGGACAGTGTGTTTTTCCAATGGCGAGCAATGATCAGTTTGGCTGTATTTAAGATTTGGATTACTACTGTACGGAATTGAATCGGATAGTTATCTATACCAAGGTGTAAAATTGCTAGGGCAGGATCTGGGGTTTGTAATATACCTGTAATTTCAGCTAGGATGCTGAATAATTTCCTCCAGTAACTGGAAACACTCTTGCAGTGCCAGAATATGTGTAAAATAGTGCCCACATTGCCACATTCTCTCCAATAAAGAGGAGATTGTGTGTTGAACATCTTGGCTAATTGATGGGGCGTCCTATACCACTTGTGTAGTATCTTTTGGGTAATTTCCCAGTGAGTGACGCAACGAGTGGCCCTATAGTTGTATCTAAAGGCTTTGCTCCATTGAATGACATCATATGATCTGCCCAAATCTCTTTCCCATGTGAGCATGGAGGGGGTTTTTACCACTGCACGTTTGTATTGGAGTATGTTGTAAATTAAAGAAATACCTTTACCCACCGTGTTGGAATCGAAAAAGTATTTCCACACAGAGCTATCCATTTCAATATGTGGTGGGGGGAACTTCAGGAGAAAGGATGAAACTTGGTTATAGAGAAATGCGCTTGATTGGGGAATGTTATGGGTAGTTTGTAAGGAGTGGAATGGCAATAATTTTGCATCGGAGTATAGTTCATCAACCCATTCCAACCCATTCTCCTTCCATGCAGCTATTTTACTGTACGGGAGCAGAACTTCTAGTGTTTGGATAGGGATTCTGACTACAGTACTGAGGTTTTTTTTCAGTTGCTGCTGGCTTAAGTGTCTCCAGGCTAGAATAGATGCGGTAATCGTTGGGGAGAAATGCGTTATGTTTCTAGGCTTCCAAGAGTCTGCCAAAAGAAGGAGACCCAAGTGTGGAGTTTCCGCTATATGTGCTTCTAGTTTCGCCCACAGGGGATCAGGGTTTTGTAGGAACCAGTGTTTAGTTTGTGCTAAAACAGCTGCCCAATAGTAATCTTTAATATCGGGGAGGCCCATACCTCCCGCATTTCTATGTAGTATGAGTTTGTTTGATGGGCAGCGCGCTCTTTTGCCTTGCCATATATAATGCTTAAGGATTTTATTCAGTTCCTGGAAATGAGATGATTTGTATACTATAGGGAGGGTTCTTAATAGGTATAGTATTTTCGGTAGGATCATCATTTTGTAGGACGCTATTCTCCCTGCCCACGATACCTCTGTTTTGGAATATTTAGACGTGGCTTTTTGCACTTCTTGAAGGAGGTTTTTGATATTAACGTCTGCTATTTGGGATAGGGTCGTCGTCAGATGGATACCTAGATATGGGATCTTTTTGGAGGTCCATACGTATGGATACGCTTTTTTAAGATACAAACTCGTGTGGTGGTTTGTGCCTAGGTTTAATATTAGGGATTTAGTAAAATTCACTTTGTAATAAGAGATCTGTCCAAATGATTCTAAAATTTCGTGTGCGAATGGTAACGATACAGCTGGGTTTGTTAAGTAGAGAATGATGTCGTCTGCAAATAAATTAACTATATGGTTTTTGTGCTTGACTTTAAGTCCAGATATATGTGGATGCGAGCGAATGGCCTCCGCCAGGGGTTCTATCATCAGATTAAAAATAAGGGGTGATAAAGGACACCCCTGGCGGGTGCCATTCGAAATGTGGAACGATTTAGACAAAAGTCCCATGGTGAACACCTGAGCTGAGGGGTTGGAATATAATGCAAGTATAGCTGAGAGAGCTTCCCCCCTAAAGCCAAACTTCTTCAGTACCGCGTCCATGTAGTCCCATTGGACTCTGTCGAACGCCTTCTCCGCATCTATAGAAAGAAGCAGAGAAGGCGTTCTCCGAGTCTCCGCTTGATGCAAAATGTTCAGCAAGCGTTGTGTGGCGTCTGACGCCTGTCTCCCTTTTGTGAAGCCGGTTTGATCTGGAGATATTAAATTTGGCATAAGATCAAAGATTCTGTTGGCTATAATCTTGGCATATAGTTTGATGTCTCCATTAAGGAGAGAAATGGGACGGAAGTTGGCTGGTGCATCGGGAGATTTTCCAGGTTTGGGTAGAGTAATCACATATGCCTTGAGCATTTCTGCTGGGAATGAACCCGTTGTTTTGGCTAAATTAAATATAGAGAGAAGATGAGGGGACAATATATCGGAGACATTTTTGTAATATGCATTTGAGAGTCCGTCAGGGCCAGGGGATTTACCTGAGGGCAATGAGTGTATGGCTGTCCCCAACTCACTAAGCGTGAATGGGTTATTGAGGTCTTCAAGTTGGGCGCCTGATAATGAGGGCAAGCGTATCTTGTCTAAGAAAGAATTTATTTGTTCTTTAGGTGGGTTGAATGTGTCAGGATCTGTGTGCAGGTTATATAGAGATTCATAGTAGTCTGCGAATGCATCTGCAATTGCTTGGGGGTGTTCTAATCTATTTGCAGTTTTGGGGTGGAGCAGGTACGGAATTGATGTTTTGGTGCGTCTATCTTTTAAACGGTTGGCCAGGAACCTACCCCCTCGGTTGTTATTTCCGTAATAGTTAAGACGGAGCCTTTTCATAGCACGGTCGTGTATGTCGCAGTACCACTCTCTGATTTTGCTTCGTACGCATAGTAATTGGTTCGCAAGGTCACTTGATGGGTCTGATTGGTTGCGATGCTCTAATGTGCGTAGTTCAGTTAATAAATCGTTTAGTTTGGAAGTTCTAATTTTTTGGATCTTGGATTTAAGTTTGATTAAGACCCCCCGTACGAACACTTTATGAGCATTCCAGTTAGTAAAAGGACTAGTGCAGTTAGGGTCATTAAATTTGAAATATTCCTCAAGTTGTTGGGCAATTTCCTTGTGGAATTTTGGGTCTTGTAAAATGGTTTCATCGTTTCTCCAGATACAGGCTGGGACATGGGTTCTACCACCTTCAATATGGACTAAGACAGGGGCATGGTCAGACCACGTGATGTCAAGAATGGAAGCTTGTGTAACTCTATGTAGTAAATTTTTGTCAGCAACAAACATATCTAGTCTAGAGTAGGAATTATATCTGGGGGAGTAATACGTGTAAGATCTTTCGCTGGCATGGAGGCAACGCCAAACATCATACATCTCTTCCTTTATGAGGAGCTCTCTGAATTTGGGGATATGATTCCTAGCTCCAGAGGATGTGTCTACGTCCTTATCCAAGATCATATTAAAGTCCCCGCATAATAGAATGCTACCAACTCGCATCAGCTCTATTCGTTTAAAAACTTTCTTCATGAACC
The DNA here is from genome assembly GCF_037356315.1 of Lithobates pipiens. Classification (NCBI taxonomy): domain Eukaryota; kingdom Metazoa; phylum Chordata; class Amphibia; order Anura; family Ranidae; genus Lithobates; species Lithobates pipiens. Next base: position 186,182,887 of record NW_027507785.1, on the reverse strand, counting down.
GTAGCTGGTGCGAGTTAGGGGCATAGATACAGACAAAAGTAATAGGAATTTTGTTCACCTTGCATACAAGAATAATAAACCTACCATCAGAATCTATAAATGAGTCATTGAGTTCAAAATCGACGGAGTCTCTTACAGCGACCATTACTCCTCTCTTTTTTGCTGCAATGGAAGAGTGCACTATAAATGGAAAGCTCTTGTGGGTACAAATAGGCGTGGCCAGTTTCTGAAAATGCGTTTCCTGTACCGCTAATATGTCCACTTTCAATCTCGTCGCTTCTTGCCATAGAGATCTCCTCTTAGCGGGATGGTTGAGACCCCTTGCATTAAGTGACAGGATATTAATATTCATAGCCCTGTAGTTGAAAGTGATGTGATTTGTCGCTTGAGGGAATCTGTAATGTCAGGATGTGATTGATTTCCCAAGGGCTCGGATGAGCATTCATTTCTAAGGAAGAGCGTTGGAGAAGTTCAGATCTGAGAACAGGACTAGGGGTGTACAGTACGTAGCATGTTAACACAAGTTCCGAGCAGGTGCTCAGAAAACATACATCAACGACCAAAAAAATGGTGGACACGTGTAAAGTTCCCTTAATGAAATGAGCAGATGGGGACAACATGCATAGAAATAGTTTCTGCTGCGAGTGGTCACACGAGGTTACGCAAGAGACAGTGATTTGTAAGCGTAAAGCTTGGCAAAGAACAAGAAAAAAAAAACTTAAAAAAACAAAAAGCAAAACAGTAAAGCTGTAGTAAAAAGTTAGGCCTCCATAGGCCGGGCATCGAGATGCCCAATGTGAGGGGGTAATGGTACGATGACAGGTACCAGATACACTCGGGGAGTCATGATGAAATCTTATGGTAGAGAGAGACTTTGTGAGCCTTCAAGTACGACGAGTTTTCGATCTCCTTGGCTGAACTACTTGCCATTCATCTTGAAGCTTGGTTGGTAGGCGTCCCGTCTGTTGATGAGCAGAAATGGTTGAATCAGGAATCACTATCTGCCATTGTCTCAAGAGGATGAGCCCTTCTTCCAGAGAGCGAATAATGTGTGTGGAACCATTGTAGGATGTTTGCAAGGTGGCGGGATATTTCCACTTGTATAAAATCTTGTGGTTTCTCATGGCTTTTGTTAACGTGGCCATGTTGCGGCGTAGTTGTAAGGTATATTGTGACAAGTCAGGCAGAATCTTGAGGTTAGAAATTGCTTCTGGGACATTGTCTCCTTTACGTAGTGTCTCCAATATTTTTTCTTTGGTGGTAAAGAAGTGGAGTCGAAGTAGAACGTCTCGGGGTATCTCTTGAGGTAGGAAGGATGGTTTTGGGACCCTGTGGATTCTGTCAATCGTCAGATCCAGTGGAGTTAGTGATGGAACTAGGGTGCGGAAGAGGTCTTGGGCGTAGGGTAGGAGTTGTTGTGCTGCTATCACCTCGGGGACCCCACGCAGTTTTAAATTGTTCCTACGAGAACGATCCTCAAGGTCCGCCATTTTCTTTTGGAGTTTATCGATCGCTTCGTGATGCACCGAATGTGAGTCCACTAGTGTATTGAATGACGAGGTGAAATCCCCCATTTTGGACTCCACTTGTTGCACTCTCTCACCTAATTCATTTATTTCTGCTTTGCATTGTCGTAGGCATGTCATCATGTCTGTTTGTAAGGAGGACCTCAGCAACATTAACAGCTCTTTAAGCGTGGTGTCAGATATGGGCTGCCCTGTAGTTGGGAACTGTGCAATAGGGTCCTGTGCATAGTGAGGGGCTGATCGGCCACTAAGTGGTCCACTCACCTCCGTATCCCGGTCCGTTATACAGGCCTGCGGGTGTGTGGAAGGTTCCATCCTGGGCTTTGACTTCACAGGGCTTCTGGTTGATGGTGATGAGTTCGGGGAATCAGAGTCAGAGGTCTGAGTATCAGCGTCTTCCTCCATTTGCGCTGCGTCTTCCGCTCTTGCCTGTAGTTCTGTGGATACTAGAGGCTGTGGGAGTTGCGACGTGTGTTGTCTCCCTCCGCCATCTTTCCGTGGCCCGCAGTCGATGGCCGGGTAAAAATCCGGCAATTTCATCTCGGTCGGTGGTTTCTGAGACTTCCGCGGCATATTGTTTCGGACGGCGGGTGTCTCCAGAGACCGGATCGGTTATTCCCGCGGTTGTATCCGATGTGTAGCGGACGAATGAGGTGTTAATCCCCGAGTGCAGAGCGGAGCTCTCTGAGAACGCGGCCATCCTGTTGCGCGGTCGCCACACCCCCTCACAACATATAGGTTTGAATGGTCGGCCCTAGATCTCTGACGTAACAGATATCGTGCACAGGAACTGACAAGGAACACAGCCGACGGGCTGATTAAATACCCCTCCGGGCTCCTCCCGTAAATTCAGGCCACCATACACCAGACTTCTAGCTAGAAACACCATACCTGGTATAGGTAAAATTAATCTTACACTATACCAATGTATAAATTTGGGAAGTACAGGGCAATGTATGTTAGGATGCTTTTTCTTATTTTTTTCCCATAATTGCAATTTAGAGTTGGGCCGAACACCCCCTGGTTCGGTTCTCAAATGAACTCTCAAACATCCCAAAAGTTTGAACCCAATCCCTATTAAAGTCTATGGGACCCAAACTTGAAAAATCAAAAGTCCATTTTGAATGCTTATATCAAGTTATTGGCGATAAAAGGGATATTGGGGGCCTGGGTACTGCCATGGGGGACATGTATCAATGCAATTTTTTTTTTTTAAGTTTTTACAGTAGCAGTGATTTTAATGATGCATGAAGTGAAACAATAAAAATGAAAAATGTATTTAAATATACAGTACCTGCCCACGAGAATGTGTTTCTAGCACAATCCCATTGTGCTGGTTCTTGGTGACAAGGTACTGTACATCTCACGCTCGCTTCAATAGTTACATAGTTAGTCAGGTTGAAAAAAGACACAAGTCCATACAGTTAAACCTTAAAAACAAATAAATAAAATAAAAAATAATCGTACAATCCAATATACCCAATTTTATGCCCACAATTGATCCAGAGAAAGGCAAAAAAAAACCCCAGCGGAGCATGCTCCAATTTGCTACAGCAGGGGAAAAAAATTCCTTCCTGATCCCCCAAGAGGCAATCGGATTTTCCCTGGATCAACTTTACCTATAAATGTTAGTACCCAGTTATATTATGTACATTCAGGAAAGTATCCAGCCTTTCTTAAAGCAATCTACTGAGCTGGCCAGAACCACCTCTGCAGGGAGTCTATTCCACATTTTCACAGCTCTTACTGTGAAGAAACCTTTCCGTATTTGAAGATGAAATCTCTTTTCCTCTAGACGTAAAGAGTGCCCCGTGTCCTCTGGGTTGACCGTACAGAGAATAACTCAACACCAAGTTCACTATATGGACCCCTTATATATTTGAACATATTGATCATATCCCTTATTCTCCTCTTCTCAAGAGTGAATACATTTAGTTCCTCTAATCTTTCCTCATAGCTGAGCTCCTCCATGCCTCTTATCAGTTTGGTTGCCCTTCTCTGCACTTTCTCCAGTTCCCCGATATCCTTTTTGAGAACTGGTGCCCAAAACTCAACTGCATATTCCAGGTGAGGTCTTACTAATGATTTGAACAGGGGCAAAATTATATCTCTCTCTCTGGAGTCCATACCTCTCTTAATACAAGAAAGGACTTTGCTCGCTTTGGAAACAGCATTGCATGTTGTTATTGAGCTTATGATCTACCAAAACTCCCAGATCCTTCTCCACTAGGGATTCCCCCAGTTTTACTCCCCCTAGCATGTATGATGCATGCATATTCTTAGCCCCCAAGTACATAACTTTACATTTATCAACATTAAACCTCATCTGCCACATAGTCGCCCAATTAGACAGTGTATTGTGGTCGGCTTGTAAATTGGAGACGTCCTGTAAGGACGTTATTCCACTGCATAGCTTGGTGTCATCTGCAAAGACAGAAATGTTACTCTTGATCCCAGACCCAATATCATTTATAAAGATTTTAAAAAGTAAGGGTCCCAGCACTGAATCTTGGGGTACACCACTGATAACCTCAGACCATTCAACGTAAGAATCATTAATCAGTACTCTCTGAATTCTGTCTTTTATCCAATTTTCTATCCATTTACAAACTGATATTTCCAAACCTGTAGACTTTACCTTACACATGAGCCGTGTGTGGGGAACTGTATCGAACACTTTTGCAAAATCCAAGTTTACCACGTCCACCGCCACCCCTCTGTCCAAGGTTTTACTTACCTCTTCATAAAAATAAATCTGATTTGTCTGACAACTTCTGTCTTTCATGAATCCATGCTGTCTGTTGCTTAAAGTGTTTTTTTTCAGCAAGAACTCGTCAATGTGGTCTTTTATTAAACGCTCCAGTATCTTCCCAGCTATAGAAGTTAAGCTAACAGGTCTATAGTTACTTGGTAAAGACTTTGATCCCTTTTTAAATATAGGCACCACGTTTGCCCTGCGCCAATCCAGTGGGACTATTTCCATCATTAATGAGTCAGTGCTTTCCTATTGCAGCGAGCGCGAGAAAGAAGCGAAAATGCCCCCTCTCTAATAAAAAAAACGGCATGGGTTCCTCTCCAAGAGCATACCGGGCCCTTAGGTCTTGTATGGATTTCTAAAAGGAACCCCCTACACCAAGCATGCCGCCTGGCCGGTCAGGAAAGGGGGTATTGTTTAAATCTCGCTGCTGTTATCGGCGATATTGACACCTGCGAGCCGCATCACGGGGGCCAGTGCCGAGCTGGCTCGCTCATCGAGAAAGGAGACATGTGTTTGTGTGGCATGGGGGTCCCCCCAAATTCCATGGGGGGTGGTTGCTTTGGGGAAGGGGTGCCCTGCTGCCCCCCACCCCAAAGTACCTTGTCCCCATGTTGAGGGCATGCGGCCTGGTACAGTTCAGGAGGGGGCGTGCTCGGATAAGGGTCTGGTATGGATTTTGGGGGGACCCCCATGCCATACAAACATATTTTCCTTTCTCGATGAGTGAGCCAGCTCGGCATTGGCTCCCATGATGTGCCTCGCAGGTGTCAATCTCGCTGATAACAGCGGCGAGATGGAAACAATATCGTGGTCACCTACTGTAGTGCCTAGGGGGCCCCCTTAGTCTGCCTGTAAAGTGGTGCATCTGTACCGTGTATAGAATCTGCTGCAGAAAAACTTTATAATGAAAAAAAATGACATTTAAATTGCTGTCAATACGATACCAAAAATGTAAAAAAATAAAAATGGTGTGGGGGAGCCATCCCAATGCATATCAGGCCCTTTGGGTCTGATATGGATTTTAGGGGAACCTCACGCCAAAATGTAAAAAATAAAATGGTGTGGGGTCCCCTTAAAATCCATTCCAGACCCTTATCTGAGCATTAAGCCTGGCAGAGCGCTCCCCCCCGCCCTGAACCATACCAGGCCACATGCCCTCAACATGAGAGGGTGCATGCTGGGTCGGTGACATCACAAGGGGCCGTGCCACCAGGTGATGTCACCAGATGGCCCCACCCCTCAACTATTTAGGAACTGTCAATCGGCAGAACAGGCATTTAGTGTTAGCCTTTGTCGCAGTCAGAATTTTCCCTTTTAGGACCAGCGGTGTGGCGGACGCTGTGATTGCCAATGGATTTACATTGGGGGACATTGTTTTATCTCTTTAATAAAGGAATTAAAAAAAAAAACTGCCTCCTGTCTTTATTTTTATTTTTTTGGTGAATCAGTAGGGGTACAATGTATCCCAAACTCATTCACATGAGGGGGGCAGGATCTGGGGCCCCGTTGTGTGTGTGTGTGTGGGGGGTGCTTTAGTGAAATATCAGTAGACTGAACATATCTTAGAGTCCTCAATCACTTTCTCTATTGCAGCTGCAGCTGCACTCAGTAACACTTGAACAGAAAGTACTCTGTACAGTGCACTTCCTGTTCATTCACAAAAGAAAATATTGTAAAAATAGAGTATATAGTAAAAATTTATGGTCATTTAGTATTTATGAATGAACACTAACCTATGAACCCTGGTGATATTTATGGTTCTGCCGTTCAGCTATTCTGAACATCCAGCACTTCTCTTTCCTTCACCACCCACTGTCTCTACTGCTGCAAGTGCAGGAGACTACAAGCTGTGCAGGAGATATTGAATGAGGTTGTTCACCAATGTCTGCTTATTATTATATCCTCCCTGCTGGAGATCAGCTGCTTCTCTCTTGTTGCAGGGGGGTGGGAGATGGGGGGTTGGAAGACTCGATGGTGGGCGGGATTGGGTTTTGCAGGGGACACAGCATTTATTTATTTGCTGGCGCAAATCTACCCCAGGCATCCCAGCCCAAGACCATAACTTTAATTTTCCCTGTGGAGAAAATTCATGTCAGTAGAGTAGCAGGCCTTGTTGGGTGGTGTCAATAGCAGCAGGGAGGCGGTGGCACTTTTTGAATGAATAGCTATAGTCAGCACCTTATCAGCCACTGATCATAGCTATTTATTTTTTCAGGACAGTAAGGTTGAAGCAACAATGAGCATATAGCAGCGTAGTAAATGCATCTGATGTAAGGCATACAAGGCATACTGACCTGTCCATCTGGAAGCAGTTCTGTGCATTATGACAATGTCAGCGAAAAGATTTAACTTTACTTGCGGGCTGCTGTTGTTGTGATAGTATTGTGTTCAATAGCCAATGAATGAGTCATTCGTGTATTATGCCCTGTACACATGGTCGGAATTTCCGATGGAAAATGTGCGATTGGATCATGTTGTCAGAAAATCCGACCATGTGTGGGCTCCATCGGACTTTTTCCGTCGGAATTTTTGACACAAAAAGTTTTAGAGCTGGATCTCAAATTGTCTGACAACAAAATCTGATTGCGTCAATTCCAATCGTGTGTAGCCTAGTCCGATGCACAGTCTGGTAAAACTAGCTTTCATAAAGGATATAGCACATTCGTCATGCTGCAATATTAAAAATTGTTTAATGCAGCTCATTCTCTTTTTCTTTATAATGCTAGAAGAATGAATTTGTTTTGCTGCTCATATTCACACAGACTTCTCCGAAACGTATTTCTTTATTCTTTCTCCTGATTTTATGAATAGAATATCTTTATTCGTCAGATCTCCCAAATCATTTTGGATTTTTATCTTTTAATATTTATGATACATTTTGTGGCTGCTTTTTTAATCAAGATCTCCTTTTTTTAAAATACTGGTCATCTTCATAATTTTTTTGTGTGTTTTGTGTGTCAACTTACCCCAACACCATTATTTTCATTTTATTTTATTGTTTTATTTTTTAATCTCAAGGAGGTTGTTTGCTGTTGGTGCCCCTTGTTAATTTGACTTTGTATTTTTGAAATTTACCTGCCTACTCCCAAATAAACTGTCTTTTTTTAAGTGTAGCACTGACCCCCAAAGGAGCTGCTGGTTTTTATTGGGCCTGCACTCTGCCTAGAAACTCCACTAACTTGACTCACTCCCCTTGGCACAGCTGTGGTGCAATGTAATACAGTACAATATAAAACAATGCAAAGTACCTGTATTGTACCCTCATGATCCACTGACTCCACCTGGTGTGGAAAAACAATATGGCAGACAACTGGATACTTAACCAGAAATGTTGTTTACTGTAAAATATTTCGACAGGTGGTTACAGTAATTGTGCTGTCATCCCAACATAGGACAACAGCACAATATATTTCAATATAACAGAATATAAGAGATGTATGTAAATATATTTGTATGAACCTGGGAGCTCCCCTGCTTTAAGGGCTATACGTGAGGCCTCGCTAGCTAAAGTCACTCCTTTGTATTTGTAATCCAAAGTTCATGGAGGATGAAGCTTAAATGCTCCTGGTGTACCTCCATTAACTAATTTAAATGCGCTGAGGCGCCAAAGTAAATAGGCCTTAAGCCTGCTCAGTGTCAGTGGCTCTGCTACGTCTCCGTGGAACTGCAGATTCCAATGAGGCCTCTATGTGAGTCTAACTGCGTACAAAAGTTAACAAACGGTGGGCCGTAACATGCTCACCAACTGGATCAGAGTTCCACGTGATCACTTTGGTCTGGTGACTGTAGCTTGTCTTTCCGTCAGCTGGGCCAGATGCTCTGTATCGCTCCGCTGAATCGATCCAGTTCTCTGATTCTCCGCTGAGTGTCTTTGGACTTTCTTAATCTGGCCACCGTCTCTCAGGCTCCGTCAGGTCACCTCACAAGAACAAACAGGCTGGTGCTCCTCGATAGCTATCGGCCTCTGTGTCACGTACCTGGTGGAAGGAGCCCGGAGTGCAGGGAGCGGCCTCTCGTAAGCCTCTGGCTCGAGAACCCCTGAGAGTGGGAACAGGGACTCTGGAGGTCAGAGGGCACAAGTGCCAAGTCCGTGTAGGTAGGCTTGGTCCTGGAGCTGGTGTCAGACAGCAGCGGGTGCAGGCAGGTGGTTCTGGAACAGCTGGAGAGCAGTCAGCGGCTGGCAGCAGGTGCAGGAGGTTACACAGGAACGGCTGGCAGGCGGGCAACAGGCAGCAGCGGTCACAGAAGACAAACTGGATCAGCAGGCAACAGCAGGGTCAAACACAGGCCGGGTCGTCAACGGGCAGGCAGCAGAAGTACCGAAGGAGAAGGCAGAAGCGTGGTCAGGAAGTCCGAGGGTCAAGGCTGGCAGCAGGCAGGGGTAATCAGGAACAAGCCGGGTAGATCAGAGACAGGAACAATCAGGTTTAGCAGAGGTAACTCACAGGAACGCTGTAGACAGAACAGCACCGGGCCACTAGAACGGATCTCTTAAGAAGCCCTCTGGGCGCCAAGAACGGTCGCACGGCGTGCCCGCGCGCGCCCACGTGAAACCGTGCAACCGTTCGTGACCCCGCGCACCCGCGTGCGCACGTTCGCAACCTCGTGCACCCGCGTGCGCCCGATCGTACCTGCTCGCACCCGCGTGCGTCCGTTCGCGCTAACGCGCGCCCGGGAAGGCCTATTAGCGCTCAACGGACCAATTCTGTGGATAGGTCTTCCATGGGCCGCTGGAACTCGGGAACGACCATGACACTCTGTCTCTCGGGACACCCCTCCACAGATCTGCACAGGCAGGTAACTAGGTCCCAAGAGACCTAAAATGGCTGTTCCAGTCCCTTTTATTCCCTACCCAGCATGCACTGCGTAAGAGAGCGTTCATGGGTAGGTCACACGGACTCCTGGGTAACAAGGTCAACCTTCCATATCCAAACAAAAAATCACTTCCTGTACAAGTCTTTAGATTGTTCTGAGGTAATGATAAACAGGTGTGTTACCCATATTTGGTCGCTAGATGGCTCTAGTATGAAACCACAGTAATGTCCAAATACCTCACGCTGTGGTCATATAACAGCCTGCATCTTCTGTCAGACCAGACTGAACCCAGGCCATCACTCTCTGGTCTTCCTTAGACACTTTCCTCCAGGCTTACTTCCAGGCTGTGGCTCTACTGTTGTAGTTGTGGCAGGAGGCGGAGGAGGAGGAGGGTGATGGTCTACCTCCCGGCTGCCACTTGCCACAGCCTCCTCTCGACTGCCACTTGTCACAGGCTCCTCCCGGCTGAGGTCTTCCTTTGTATGAAAATGGGACATAGTTTTAGTTTTTTGTTCATCAATTACACACAATTTGCAGCTCATGACTGTTGCAAATTGAATGTTAATAAATAGAATAGACTATCATTCTGACCCCAGCATGTTTCCTTCTTGTCCCAATAATTTTTGGTCACTACTGTCTATTGATATGTAAAACACTTTGTTAAATCATAACTTACTGATCAATAATAACATCTAGTAAGATAATTAAATATATGACAAGAAATATATTGAACAACGCTATACCTGACTAAAGCTGGGCTCCTCCACATGTTGCTGCCTGGAAGGCCCCGGTTGGACATCGGAAGCTTCAGCTGGGGGGGAAGGAAGCCTTGAAGGAAGACTGTAGAGTGTTGGCCTGGGTTCCCTCTGGTCTGCTAGAAAATGCAGCCTGTCATAGTACAACAGCCAGGGTACATAAATGTCATCTGCATCTCCTGATCTCAGGGAAACCTGGACCTTCATGCACACCCTCAGATATGTACTCCTCAGGCCATTTGGCCTTCACATATGTGATGTCAGCCGTGGAGACCATCGTCTTCATCAAAGCAAACAGTTTCTTCAGCGCTGCCTTCCTCTTTCTTAGGTCCTTATAAAAGGGGTGGTTCAGGGCAAATCTGAGTCCTTGAAGGGATCCATATTCTCTGCAAGACACAACACAAGACAAACCCATGTCAGGCTAAACTCTTCTAATCTTGTCCCAATATACTGTAAGCCTTAATCTAGAATCAGTATAGGCCAGTGATGTACCATGTTAAAGTTGTACCTTCGTTCGAATATTCAGTGCTTCCGCTAGTCCTTCCGCTCACCGATCATACGTACGATGCACACGCGTTACGTTTGATATACAGTGCGCATGTGTGAAACTCTGTCCGCCCCGACATTCTTTCTAGTCTATTCCCCGCCCCTTCTCTTTCGATGTAGTGGGGCGAGCACATGGCGGAGACACAGCAGGTGCGCGCTAATTATTCCAGTAACGAGGAGGAGGATGATGAAAGCCCAGAGCCAGAAACGACCCTATCCCGGAGGAGAAGATTTAAGGCCTCAAATATGTCCTTTGTAGAGATGTTGGAGATGGTGGACATATTGAAGAGGAACGACTATGATGGGAAGTATGGACCTTACCCAAACCCAAATATCAGAAAGGCCAAGATCATGACTAAAGTTGTAAAGAGTCTGCAGAAGAATTTTGTGGTACGACGATCCAAGGATCAACTAAGGAAACACTGGTCAGACCTGAAACTGAGGGAGCACGATCAGTACAGAAAGATCAAGCGAGTTCTTCAAAAAAGTAAGTATTGGTCCTAGTTCATATTATTATTATGTGCTTTTCTTTACTGTTGCACAGTTTTAAATGAACCATGTTCATGGGTTCAACAATCATTTGTAGTAAATATCGTTTGTTCGCCCACTTAAAATATGATGTTTTTGAAAGTTGCAGTTAACTACATTTGTTCAATTCTAGTCAAAGGAAGTTTGTTGTCTAGAGGGGTTTGTAACTAGAATGAAATGCAAACTTGATTCAGTGTAAAGGAGAGGACTCAGTAGCTGTTTACACATCTGAACTCAGGAGCACTAGTGTGGGACACCAGGACACCTTTCTTATTAGGGTGTCCCGCACACATGCTCCAGTGGATACTATAGGGGTGTCTCCATCTGTCAAACTTACACAAAACAGGTAAGTATTCCAGCTTTAGAAAGTCTCTAAAATAATGATTTCAGCTTTGAACTCTGCCAAAAAAGGCAATTGTACGACACTTTCAAGCAATGTTTCATATTCATATTTCTGTCCTCAAAAATCTGTGTGCTAAAAGTATTCATTTTTTACATTCTCATAGGGGAGAAGACTCGGAATGTCTGAAGACACCATGGACCCCACAGCTCCCAAAGAAGGGGAAATCCAAGAACCAGAAATAGAGGAGGAGGAGGAAGGAGAGGTTATTGAAATTGCCAAAATTGTCACAACAATAGATGAGTGTCTGAGACCAAAGCTTCAGGTAATAGATGTATGCCTGCATTTTTATAATGCATGGTGTGTTTTTTTGGTATATTTTTAGGTGATGTGGATGTTGTGGAAGAAGAATCGCATTTTACCAGTGATTAGATAATCTCAAGAAAAACATCAATGAGGTTCAACAAAAAATCAAGAACATTATTGATGTTTTATGGAGAATCTGAAACACCCAAAACTATCTAGCATTGATTTTATCTTTTAAAAAACAGTTTTATATTTTGACAATAGCCAAATTTGGAAGATGCACACAGTGTATCAACATGTGCTATCTCCCATCATGGGAGATCAATGTACAAATTTTGTGGTTGCAACCCCTTCCTTGCTACTAAAGTGGCTGAGATGAAGGGGTTGCACCCCCAAAACACGTACATTAATCCCCCATGATGGGAGAAGGCACATGTTGACATTAGGCATGAGATCAGAAGGAAAATGCCCAGTTTGAATCACAATTTGTGTGCATCTTTCAAATTTGTCTTTTACAGGGGTGACGCCCCATGTGATGAAGGCAAGATCAACACAGTTTGGACATACTCATATCTAATATTGTCTTCACTTTTCAAAGTTGAACTTTGTAAGTTCCTTAATTCTGTATGTTATGCTTTGATACATGCCTGTTTCCTCAAAAACGGAAAGTTATATTAATGTTACCAAAAATAATGTTATATACACCAAATATGTTGGTTTGTTGTAAAACCCTTTTATAAACACACATGTGAATGTGCTTTGAGTAAAAAGTTTAATTATCAACAATGTGTGGCTTCCTTTTTCAATGTGCAAAAGCAGTATTTGTAGTAAAGTTGTTGTTTTCTGTGACAATGGGTGTTATTTACTAAAGGCAAATCAACTTTGCACTCCGAGTGCAGTTTCAAGTGTACTTTTGCAGTGCACTTGTAGTGCATAGTGGATTTGCCTTTAGTAAATAACATCCACAGTGCTTTTTATTTTGCCCCAATCATGCCATTTTCAAGACTCCACACATTTCTGTCATGGTGCTGAAAATGAGGAATATTTTGCCAGTAATGCACTTACATACATTAACAACAAAAACAAGGTGTGTGTAGCAGACCCGCAACATAATAATATTATCTGAAGAAGAGACTTTCACCTCCTCTCGCCCAGAAATTTGGTTTGCACTGTTGAATAGTGATGGCCGAACGGTTCGCCCGGCGGTCGTTTCGCGGCGAATTTCCGACATTCGCGGTCCGCACGTTCGAACGCCTTTTTCCGTCGTTCGCCGCGGCGGACTTACGTGTTTAATGTATACAAGAACTTTAACCTTTGGTGACACGTTTATCATGTGATACAGGACAGCCAATTGAGACATGACAGCACATGGACACTTGTACATTCCCCCTAACCTATAAATACACCCGATCCGGTGGCCATTTTACATTCTTTCTTCTGTTAAGATAGGGACAGGTTCCTGTGTGGAGTAGGGAGAGATAAACCACTAGCTATTTGGTACACAAAAGTTCTTTTCAGGACTGGTATAGGTGTTAGGTGTTGATAGGTTTGCTGTGCTGCTGATTCTTGCAGCAGCCTGAGTGTCTTTTGTTAGTTTAGAGAAAGGGAAAGGACGGTGTATGCTACAGGGACAGCCAGATTAGTCTTTCATCATCATCATCATCATCATCATCATTAGCTGTTACTATCAAGGTCCACAAAAGAGCTGTTCCAGTAACCACTAATCGTTCTCTTTTTTTGCCAATTTGTATAGGGACAGGAAGGAAGCAGTGTTGTCAGGCAGTGAGGGTAATTTTAAAGACTTGCTGTTATTATTAGTTCCACATAGGTTCTTTTCAGGACTGGTATCAGTGGTACAGTAATAGGCTTGTACATGTATAATATTCTTTCTTCCAAATATAGAAAGGATATTATACTTGACTGCTGCCCTTCTGCTGCAGTCTGCTAAACATTCACAACTCACTTGTTCCACAAAAGTTCTTATAAGGACTGGTAACTTGGTATAGGGTGCTACGGTACATAGGCTTGAGTGCGGTACAGTCTGCTGTTCTGTAAGGACCGCTATCGGTCCACAATAGATAGGGTTGACGTGCACCACTGCTGACCGCTCACCTATACTGCAGCAGTCCTTCAGCGGTATAGGGACTGACGTACAGTCTGCTAATCACTAACACACAACCTGCTTGTTCCACAAAAGTTCTTATAAGGACTGGTAACTTGGTATAGGGTGCTACGGTACATAGGCTTGAGTGCGGTACAGTCTGCTGTTCTGTAAGGACCGCTATCGGTCCACAATAGATAGGGTTGACGTGCACCACTGCTGACCGCTGCCCTATACTGCAGCAGTCCTTCAGCGGTATAGGGACTGACGTACAGTCTGCTAAACACTAATACACAACCTGCTTGGTCCACAAAAGTTCTTATAAGGACTGGTAACTTGGTATAGGGTGCTACGGTACATAGGCTTGAGTGCGGTACAGTCTGCTGTTCTGTAAGGACCGCTATCGGTCCACAATAGATAGGGTTGACGTGCACCACTGCTGACCGCTGCCCTATACTGCAGCAGTCCTTCAGCGGTATAGGGACTGACGTACAGTCTGCTAAACACTAATACACAACCTGCTTGGTCCACAAAAGTTCTTATAAGGACTGGTAACTTGGTATAGGGTGCTACGGTACATAGGCTTGAGTGCGGTACAGTCTGCTGTTCTGTAAGGACCGCTATCGGTCCACAATAGATAGGGTTGACGTGCACCACTGCTGACCGCTCACCTATACTGCAGCAGTCCTTCAGCGGTATAGGGACTGACGTACAGTCTGCTAATCACTAACACACAACCTGCTTGTTCCACAAAAGTTCTTATAAGGACTGGTAACTTGGTATAGGGTGCTACGGTACATAGGCTTGAGTGCGGTACAGTCTGCTGTTCTGTAAGGACCGCTATCGGTCCACAATAGATAGGGTTGACGTGCACCACTGCTGACCGCTCACCTATACTGCAGCAGTCCTTCAGCGGTATAGGGACTGACGTACAGTCTGCTAATCACTAACACACAACCTGCTTGGTCCACAAAAGTTCTTATAAGGACTGGTAACTTGGTATAGGGTGCTACGGTACATAGGCTTGAGTGCGGTACAGTCTGCTGTTCTGTAAGGACCGCTATCGGTCCACAATAGATAGGGTTGACGTGCACCACTGCTGACCGCTCACCTATACTGCAGCAGTCCTTCAGCGGTATAGGGACTGACGTACAGTCTGCTAAACACTAATACACAACCTGCTTGTTCCACAAAAGTTCTTATAAGGACTGGTAACTTGGTATAGGGTGCTACGGTACATAGGCTTGAGTGCGGTACAGTCTGCTGTTCTGTAAGGACCGCTATCGGTCCACAATAGATAGGGTTGACGTGCACCACTGCTGACCGCTGCCCTATACTGCAGCAGTCCTTCAGCGGTATAGGGACTGACGTACAGTCTGCTAAACACTAATACACAACCTGCTTGGTCCACAAAAGTTCTTATAAGGACTGGTAACTTGGTATAGGGTGCTACGGTACATAGGCTTGAGTGCGGTACAGTCTGCTGTTCTGTAAGGACCGCTATCGGTCCACAATAGATAGGGTTGACGTGCACCACTGCTGACCGCTCACCTATACTGCAGCAGTCCTTCAGCGGTATAGGGACTGACGTACAGTCTGCTAATCACTAACACACAACCTGCTTGTTCCACAAAAGTTCTTATAAGGACTGGTAACTTGGTATAGGGTGCTACGGTACATAGGCTTGAGTGCGGTACAGTCTGCTGTTCTGTAAGGACCGCTATCGGTCCACAATAGATAGGGTTGACGTGCACCACTGCTGACCGCTGCCCTATACTGCAGCAGTCCTTCAGCGGTATAGGGACTGACGTACAGTCTGCTAAACACTAATACACAACCTGCTTGGTCCACAAAAGTTCTTATAAGGACTGGTAACTTGGTATAGGGTGCTACGGTACATAGGCTTGAGTGCGGTACAGTCTGCTGTTCTGTAAGGACCGCTATAGGTCCACAATAGATAGGGTTGACGTGCACCACTGCTGACCGCTCACCTATACTGCAGCAGTC
The DNA here is from genome assembly GCF_037356315.1 of Lithobates pipiens. Taxonomy (NCBI): domain Eukaryota; kingdom Metazoa; phylum Chordata; class Amphibia; order Anura; family Ranidae; genus Lithobates; species Lithobates pipiens. The sequence goes on along the minus strand of NW_027507785.1, from coordinate 186,167,205 downwards.
CTTCAGCGGTATAGGGACTAAGAGTTTTGTCACAGGGTCATTTAAAAAATGACATGCAGAGGAAGAGGCAGGCCCTTCCGCAGGGGTGGTAGGGGTAGGGCAGGAGCAACAGGCTTGAGCCAAAGTGGGAAGTTGCAGAAGGTGCGTTCAATTACTTTAAAGGATGCACCAGACTTGGTTGAGTGGCTCGCTCAGCCTTACTCTTCTGCACCCTCCTCATCCTCTCGATCTGCACCCTCTTCTTCACTCTCTGCTATGTGCACCCCCAAAGACACTACCACCAACAACACGACCACCACCACCACCACCACATACCTTCCGCTTGAGTCACTGGAATTATTTTCCGATCCATATCAAGAGGACATTTCTGATGCGCAGCCACTCTTGGTATTGGATCAGGAAGAGGAGGTAGCAACAAGCGCTACTCAGCAGTCTGACGCCAGTACCCAGATCAGCCCAAGGAGGAGGTTGGTCCCCGGTGTTGCTGCCTACTCCGAGATCTCTACTTATAGCGGTGGGGAAGGTGACGTTGATGATGACGTGTCTAGTGATGTCACGTGGGTGCCCACAAGAGAGGAAGAGGAGGGGAGTTCAGAGGGAGATATGGACCAGCAGATAGGGAGGAGAAGCAGCAATGACTTACATTGCACAGCAGGGACAAAGCAGACTGCAAATGTATCAGGAGCGAGTCATCGACCATGTACGGTCACATCTGGCGCTCCCAGGACACCGGCACATGGCTCCGCAGTGTGGGCTTTTTTTAACGTGTCCGCTGCTGACAATAGCGTTGCCATCTGCAATCTTTGCAGTCAACGCGTTAGTCGCGGTAAGCCCAATACTCACCTAGGGACGACCGCCTTAAGAAGGCACATGAGCAGCCATCACCGAGCCCAGTGGGAGCAACGGAACACACAAAGCCACACTGCAGGCTCTCACCGTCCAGCCTCGTCTTCTACTTCTCCTTCTCCTCTCTCCTCACAATTGTCCTCCACTCCACCTTCCATCACGCCAAGCTCACATTTTTCTGCAAAAAGGCAGGCTTCCGTGGGCCTAATGTTTGAGCGTAAAAAAATGATGATGCCGGATAACCCTCTTGCCCAACGGTTGGCGGCTGGCTTGTCAGAACTCATAGCCCGCCAACTACTGCCATATAAACTGGTGGACTCGGAGGCCTTTCGCAAATTTGTGGCCATTGGAACACCACAATGGAAGGTCCCAGGAAGGAAGTATTTCTCAGAGAAGGGCATCCCAGAGCTATATGGCCATGTTCAGCGGCAAGTGAATGTATCTCTGGCACACAGTGTCGGTGCCAAGATACATCTGACCACAGACACGTGGTCTAGCAAACACGGGCAGGGAAGGTATATCAGTTTTACTGCCCACTGGGTGAACCTTCTGACGGCCGTCAAGCATGTAACCCGTGGCACCCGTGTAGATTTGGTTTTACCGCCACGGATTGCATGCAGGCCTGACTCTTCTTCTCCTCCTCCTACTCCATCCTCCTCCCTCTCCTCCTCAGCTGCCTCCTCCTTTTCCGCTGCTAGCGTCTCTTCCACTGCACCGCCCAAGCTCCCCAGAACCTATTCCACATGCCAGGTGAGACGTTGCCATGCCGTGCTGCGTCTGTTGTGCCTGGAAGCAAAGAGCCACACTGGCCCGGCACTCCTTTCAGCTTTGCGTTCACAGGCAGATGAGTGGCTAACACCGCTCAATTTGACAGTTGGTAAAGTGGTGTGTGACAACGGTGCCAATCTGCTTAGCGCATTGAAACAGGGCAAAATCACGCACGTGCCGTGCATGGCACACGTCTTAAACTTGGTCGTGCAGCGATTCCTTGTCAAATACCCTGGGGTCCAGGACATCTTGCGGCAGGCAAGGAAAATCTCGGCCCATTTCAGAAGATCTTACACGGCCATGGCTCGCCTTGCTGACATTCAGCGGCGACACCATCTGCCGGTCAGACGTCTTATTTGCGATTGCCCGACGCGATGGAACTCAACCTTCTATATGCTTGATAGGCTGCTCCAGCAGAAACGTGCAGTTAACGTCTACCTGTATGAACTCTGCGAAAGAAACGGTTCTGGGGAGCTGGGTTTTTTTTCACCGCGCCAGTGGCTGCTCATGCGCGACACATGCAGACTTCTGCGGCCATTTGAGGAGATCACCAAACTGGTCAGTCGCAGCCATGGCGCCATCAGTGACATGGTACCTTATGCCTTCTTTCTGGAGCGTGCATTGCGTCGTGTCATTGATCAGGCTGTGGAGGAGCAGGAGCGGGAAGATGAGGAAGTCGCAATGCTGGATGAATTCCCAGGGGGGGCTACTCTATCTGAGACAAGTCAACAACAGGAGTCTGATGAGGAGTCAGAGGAGGATGGTGCCGGGGCGGATGAGCAGGAGCAAGAAGAGCATGCTTTAAACCTTTCTGGGATCCCTGTTGTGCGAGGATGGGGAGAGGAGAATGAAGAGGACGACATTATCCTGGATGATGAGCAGGAGCCAGGCCACCACACCGCTTCCACTTTAGTGCAAATGGGGGCCTTCATGCTCCAGTGTTTTAATAGGGACCCCCGTATAAAAAGCATGAGGGTCAAGGACCAGTACTGGGTGGCAACGTACTTAGACCCCCGGTACAAACACAAAATGGCGGAAATGTTACCGCCGTCGCAGAGGGCTGTCAGAATGCAGCACTTCCAGGCCTTGCTTCGAGAAATGCTGCATTCTGCTTTTGCGTGCGCTGGCAGAGGAGCAATTCCCACTCCCAGAGAAGGATTTGCGGGTACCAATCCAACAGCGCCTGCAAGAAGAGGCCGGTTTGAAGATGTGTTGGTGACTTCGGATATGAGGTCATTCTTTCAGCCGACCCATCGACAGGTGTCATCCGGATCCAGCATCAGGGAACGCCTAGACCGTCAGGTGTCCGACTACATTGGGTTAACGGCCGATGTGGACGCTCTGAGGAGTGATGAACCCCTAGACTACTGGGTGGGCAGGCTTGACCTCTGGCCAGAGCTTGCCCAATTTGCAATCGAACTGTTGGCTTGCCCCTCATCCAGTGTCCTGTCCGAAAGGACGTTCAGCGCAGCAGGGGGGATTGTGACCGATAAGCGTACTCGCCTAGCTCACCACAGTGTTAACTACCTCACATTTCTAAAAATGAATGAGGCATGGATCTCGGAGGAATTCAACACATGTGACCAGTAGACCATGTATATGTCTATAAACTATTTTTTTAATCAAGCACACAGACCTTCTTAATTCATTTGGCTCACTTCCTTGACCCAAAAAAGCACACCGTACTATATGCCCCTACCCTCCTCTTTGAAGAGGTTGAGCGGTGTCATATTTCTACTGGGGCTGCTTATGATATCCCTGTGCTGTGCTGACTTCCTCCTGGGGGTTCTTATTATGAAGGGATCACACTATCCCTGTGCTGTGCTGACTTCCTCCTGGGGGTTCTTATTATGAGGGGATCACACCATCCCTGTGCTGTGCTGACTTCCTCCTGGGGCTGCTTACGGTGCTGCTGTCAGTGCTGTATGTCACGGTGCTGCTGTCAGCGCTGTATGTCACGGTGCTGCTGTCAGCGCTGTATGTCACGGTGCTGCTGTCAGCGCTGTATGTCACGGTGCTGCTGTCAGCGCTGTATGTCACGGTGCTGCTGTCAGCGCTGTATGTCACGGTGCTGCTGTCAGCGCTGTATGTCACGGTGCTGCTGTCAGCGCTGTATGTCACGGTGCTGCTGTCAGCGCTGTATGTCACGGTGCTGCTGTCAGCGCTGTATGTCACGGTGCTGCTGTCAGCGCTGTATGTCACGGTGCTGCTGTCAGCGCTGTATGTCACGGTGCTGCTGTCAGTGCTCTGTATTACGGTGCTGCTGTCAGATGCCTCTATCACGGTGCATGTGTCATTCCGGTATGTCACGCTGCTGGTGATCATCTCCTGCACCCTCTTCTTTGCCTACCCTGGTCCCTGACCTTCCCTCTCCTCCATTGCCTTCATTAGCTCCATAGTCCTGAATTGTTAGAACAATTTCCCAAATAAAATAAAAATGCTTGTAGTTATCGATCCCAAATTCACCTCATACATGTATTATGTCATTGTCCAGATGGTGGGACTACGTTTTACCCCCTAATAATTACCACGTGGCCGCAAATTCGACATGAAGGTTTGCAAAGTTCGCCTCCCATTGAAGTCAATGGGGCCCGCGGCGAACGGTCGGTTTCGCGAACGTTTGGGTCCGTTCGCATTTCGCGTTCGCGAAACGTCCCGTCGGAAGTTCGTCCATCACTACTGTTGAAGAAAAAGGCCCAAAAAATGAAAACAACTATTATTGCAGTTTGAAAGATACATTTATTAAAAAAAGGCCTCTCAGACATTGTCTGGCATATCAATGGCCCCCTACCCGCAAAGTACTCCCTGTATTGGTTTCTGACCTTGCGGTCGCTTTGGGGGGCAAGCCAGGACGGCCAGCTTCAAGTGCCATCAGGTTGGCAAGTTCTGGAAAGCCTTCCTCAGGCTCAACTAAGGCCACATAGTTTGGTGAGTATTTTTTTAAAAAGTTGTGAAAAATGAAGCAGCAAAGCACTATATGGTTCAGTTTATATTCTGCCATGTGGATGGGTGTCAAAAATAGGCAGAACCGGCTGGCCATTATCCCAAAAGCGTTCTCCACCACTCTTCTGCCTCTGGCCAGCTGGTAATTAAAAACACTCTGGTCCTGGGTGAGGGTCCTCATCTGGAATGGCCGCATAAGATGGTCCACCAGGGCAAACTCTTCATCCACGACAAAGTCGAAGGGGAGTCCTTCCACATTCTCCTCTGGAGGTGGCAAGCCCAAACTGCCACTATGGAGATGCCAGTAGAACTCCGTCTGTGCATTCACTCCACCATCTGACATTTGGCCATTTTTCTCCATGTCCACATACAGGAACTCGTAAGTAGCTGACACCATGGCCAGCATCACAATACTATTATAAGCCTTGTAATTATAATAGTAGGACCCCGAGTTGGGGGCTGGGACAATGCGGACGTGTTTCCCATGAGTTGCACCTTCACAATTGGGAAAGTCCCAACGGGTGGCAAAGTGGGAGGCCACAGTCTACCATTCCTATGGCGTTGAAGGAAACTGTGGAATCAAACAAGAAAAAAAAAATTAGTCATTTTGCACATCAACATTGCAAGCAGATTAGACACAAACATTTTTGGCCAACATCAGTATAACATTTTTGGAAATGAGTATTTAAAGCCAAAAGTATAAGGTCCCCTTAACAGATTTCTCACCCCATCTGATGGCCCATTGCAAAAAATGAAGGGTAAGGGATGTTTTGGACAGAGGAAATTGACACGTTTCTCTCATCCGTACAACTATACTCGCTGACACATGCACAATTAAGCGAACTGTCTGCCCCATTGTCGCAAAACGAAATTTATAATGCCATCAAGTCCCAAATCCCTCCCCCTACACAAAGCACCAGGTCCGGACATGTTTGCTAAGGAGTACTATAAACACTTTTACTACGTCCTCTCGCCCCATTTATGCACCACATTTAACCAATATGCATCTACGGGCAAAATGCCAAGTGAATGTCTCAAGGCTCTCATAGTGACTCTCCTCAAGCCAGGTAGACTATCGGACATCCCAGGAAACTACAGGCCCATCTCACTGTTAAATACAGATACCAAATTATATGCCAAATTGCTAGCTCTCCACATCTCCATGGTCATGAACCAACTGATCCACATCGATCAAGTTGGCTTCATAGCAGGAAGACAAACTTCAGATGGAACCCGACGATTCATTGACATCATCCAATGGACAGAGCATACCCGAATGCCTTCTCTGCTCCTCTCTTTGGACGCTGAGAAGGCATTCGATAGAGTACATTGGACATACCTAGAATCAGTCCTGCAAAAGTTTGGCATATCAGGCACACTTCTGCACACCATCCTTTGCCTCTACACAGACCCAAGCATACGAGTTTGGACCTCGGGTGTAATATCTGACCCTTTCAGTATCACCAATGGCACACGACACGGCTGCCCCCTATCGCCCTTAATTTTTGCCATGGTCATGGAACCTTTCACCCAACAAATTCAATCTGAATCCAAAATCAAAGGTATCAAAATCAGCCCTATAGAACATAAAATTGGCCTATATTCAGATGACGTGCTAATCGCAGTCACTGACCCACAACAATCCTTAGATGAAGTACAACATATTCTTGACCAATTTAGCATGATATCTCTATACAAAGTAAACCACAGCAAGTCCTTTATGCTTGCATCGGGTTTAGACAAGCCAACTATACTACACATCTCTCAACACTCCCCATTCTCATGATCAAAAGATGCATCCCTAACTTATTTAGGAATTCGCCTAACCACACCCAGTAGAAATCTTCTGCGCATAAACATAGCAGCCCTAGTAGAAAAGCTTAATAAAATATCTAGTGAAATTAACCACCCCTTTGTGTCATGGGCAGGCAGGATTGCCTTGGCCAAAATGTTTATGCTGCCGCATATCTTATATGTCATTCATGCTCTTCCAATACCGTTCCTTCCAATGCACCTACGAACTCTCTAATCCCCTGTCAACTGATTTATCTGGTAGAACAAAAGGGCCAGAGTCAAAAAACAAAATTTGATGACCCCAACACGTACTTTATGGGAGGACTGATGGCTCTTAATCTAAACCTCTATTACAAGGCAGTCATTCTGGATCAAATTAAAACCTGGTGGAACACAACTACTCCTTCCAACTGGGCACAGATTGAAGCAGTAGCACTGACCGCAGAACCAAAATTACTCCTTGGTGCTTCTCTTCTCACACCCACCACCAAACATTTCCCATTGGATACAATTTCTGCCTCTCTCAAAGTATGGACCTCATTACCTCAAATGTCGAAAGGAATATCCCACTCCATACTGTAATATATCCCAACTCAAGCCCTCTCACTCATTCTCCCAGATCTCCAGCTACAGCCATGGTTCGATGCAGGTACTCACAGATCTCGGAAAAATCTTCTCCACATCCAACTTAAAATCTTTTGAAAATCTCCAAAACTCTTACGGGATCTCTTCAAAAACCTTCTATATCTTCTTAAGGGTCAGGTCCTTACTCAACAAAATACAGTGGACAAACCAAGACAGAATGCTGCATAGCACGCTTACGCATTTTACCATAGAGGAACACGCACGTAAAGGCATTTTGTACATCTACAACATACTCTCTCTACCTGCAGAAGACCCAATCCAATCTCAAATCATGAAATGGGCCAAGCACATCCCCTCAGCCCCACCAAATAGTCTGTGGTACAATGCCCTATCCTTGCCATCAAAGTTATCGCATTGCACAGCACGCTGGGAATCCCTGCAAAAACTCTTCCAACACTGGTACTATACTCCCAGAAAACTTGCCAAAATCTACCCCTAATGTATCTTATTTATGTCGGAGAGGGTGCAGTTTTCCATTGAACTCTTTTCCATATCTGGTGGGACTGCTCAAGTCTTAAAGACTTTTGGATCCAAATACGGAACACGCTCCAATCAACCACCCGCATAACAACTACCTTATGGCCCATAGACCTCCTCCTGGGTCTGATGATCCCCTCCTGGCCAAAAAAATGTCAAACCGTAGCTACCCATATCCTTATCGCCACAAGGCTGGCACTCACAAGGAAGTGGAAAAACACTCAACCCCCCGATATCCGAGATGTAATCACTATCTTGAGCACCAACTTCAAACTGGAATACAGCTTCTCCAAAGCCCATCTCACCACAAAGAACTTCCTTATAAACTGGGACCCTTGGATCAAAGACCCTAGAAGTACACAGCTTGAATAAGTCTTGAACATTCCTTAACCCATAAAAAGTCTCATAATATCCGTTATGTTCTTCATCTCATGTTCTTTATTTTACCTTATAAATGATATACAGGCACACACAAGTCACAGCATTGTGCACTCAGTTTATGACGCAACTACCTAAATCTACAAGTGTGATTGTCTATCAACTATCCAGTTTATACACTCCTATCAAATAACAAGACTTAAAGTTAAAGGAGCCGCTGACTCTGAAAGTTGACGTTTTCTTTTTCTCTTGCTCCGGTTGTTATCCACTTTAATTAACATAACTGTATGTTATAAAAATTACACCAACACACATATGATTTATACACCTATATATCGAGATATATACATACCATTAGTATCAAAGAATGTGCCGCTGTATTACTACCTCTGTAACCTTCATATGTATAACTTGGAAAATTAATAAACTTTGAAGTTATAAAAAAAAGAAAAAAATTGACAAATCACTTCTATGGTCTAAACAGAAATTTTACTAATTCTCCAATAAACCACACAGATTTTTATTTAATAAATTAAAGCCCTGCCCCTTCCACTCCATCTCAGACTCTCTTATGCCGACCTATGGTACCCCTACCTACTGTCCTCATACTATGTCCAAAGTATTTGGGGACTTCTATCATAAATTGTACATCTGCCTACGAACAGACCCCAACTGCCAATTTACACCAGAAAAATTTGACTCTTTCTTTGAATCCCTACACTTACCTAAGCTTACCACTGAACACCTTTGTTCCTTAAACTCTGCAATTACCCCCAATGAACTTGCTGAAGTGATCAAACATCTCCCCACCCACAAATCCCCTGGCATAGATGGCCTCCTCTATTCCTATTACAAAACTTTCCTCCCAATCCTTAGCCCACACTTGTCATTATACACTTCGCTACTCAAAGGCACTGAACCTCACTCACAATTTCTCCATTAAAAACAGGGGTCAACAGCGGCGCTGGATATGGTGATAACATAAAATTATATAGCAACTGGAATATAGGTATACATAAAATGTGTGTGAATAAGCACACATAATATTAAAACATTTGTTTAAAACATAATGTCCATAAATGATCCGAGATCTTGTATGATTAGCACCTGGAGGCAGCTCCCTTAGAGTGAAGCAATGAGCTCTGTGTAGTAGACATGTGCATTCGTTTTCGTCCGAATTTCAGCTATTTTCGTTTTCGTTTTGACAAACGATAACGAAAGCACAAAATCCGAAAAGCGAAAGATCCGACATAAATAAATGCTTTATTTTCGTTTTCAGCAGTTCGATATAGAATAGGATAACAATCTGTCTATAGAACCTGTGGTCGAATGTGCCTAACCTTACCTCTATTAGTCCAAGATTATATAGAGAAAATATTCGACAGAGAAAAAAGATTTGACAGAGAGAAAAGATTCTGCAAGTTACTGTCCTAAAAAGTGTTTGGGGACCCGGGTCCTGCCCCAGGGGACATGGATCAATGCAAAAAAAAGTTTTAAAAACGGCCGTTTTTTCGGGAGCAGTGATTTTAATAATGATTAAAGTGAAACAATAAAAGTGTAATATCCCTTTAAATTTCGTAGGGGGGGGGGGGGCTTGTCTATAGTATGCCTGTGAAGGGGCTCATGTTTCTGGTGCTTAGAACTGTCCCTGCACAAAGTGTCATTTATGCAGGAAAAAAAGTCCTTTAAAATCACTCGCAGCTATTATGAATTGTCGGCTCCGTAATACAGAGAACACTCATTGAAAGTCATTCATTGATAAAAATAAATAAATAAATAAATAAATAAAAAAGCGTGGGGGTCCCCCAAATTCAATTACCAGGCCCTTCAGGTCTGGTATGGATATTAAGGGGAACCCTGCCTCAAATTTAAGAAAAAATTTGACGTGGGGTTCCCCCTAAATATCCATAACCAGACCCTTCAGGTCTGGTATGGATATTAAGGGGAACCCCGCGTCAAATAAAAAAAAAAATTGACGTGGGGTTCCCCCTAAAAATCCATACCAGACCCTTTATCCGAGCACGCAACCTGGCAGGCCGCAGGAAAAGAGGGGGGGACGAGAGAGCGCCCCCCCCTCCCTCCTGAACCGTACCAGGCCACATACCCTCAACATTGGGAGGATGCTTTGGGGGTCTGTGACAAGGAGACAAGGGCCTCATCCCCACAACCGTGGCCGGTGGTTGTGGAGGTCTGCGGGCGGGGGGCTTATCAGAATCTGGAAGCCCCCTTTAACAAGGGGACCCCCAGATCCCGGCCCCCCCCTGTTTGAAATGGTAAGGGGGTACAAAAGTACCCCTACCATTTCCCAAAGAAAGTGTAAAAAATGGTTAAATAAAACAAACACACTTTTGAAAAATTCCTTTATTAAAAATAAAAAAATAAAAAAAAGATTCCAGCGGCGGTAATCCACTCTTGCTATCCAGCGACGGACGGTCATCTCTCCAGCGATGGCTCATCTCATCCAGCGCAGCGAATACATCCTTCTTCTGTCTCCGTGGAGGAGACACTGCAGGCATTCCGGCGGCTGACGTTTCTTATATACGGAGGGCGGGGCCACCCGTCACCTGACCCCGCCCCCTCTGACACAAGGGGAAACCCGGGGTTCCCCGTGACGTATGGGTGACCCCGCCCCCCTCTGATGTAACGGAAACCTGCCTGTGTTACATCAGAGGGGTGCAGGGTCACCCATACGTCACAGGGAACCCCGGGTTTCCCCTTGCGTCAGAGGGGGGGCGGGGTCAGGTGACGGGTGGCCCCGCCCTCCGTATATATGAAACGTGCCACCCGTCACCTGACCCCGCCCCCCTCTGACGCAAGGGGAAACCCGGAGTTCCCTGTGATGTATGGGTGACCCCGCACCCCTCTGATGTAACACAGGCAGGTTTCCGTTACATCAGAGGGGGGCGGGGTCACCCATACGTCACGGGGAACCCCGGGTTGCCTGCAGTGTCTCCTCCACGGAGACAGAAGAAGGATGTATTCGCTGCGCTGGATGAGATGAGCCATCGCTGGAGAGATGGCCGTCCGTCGCTGGATAGCAAGAGTGGATTACCGCTGCTGGAATCTTTTTTTTATTTTTAATAAAGGAATTTTTCAAAAGTGTGTTTGTTTTATTTAACCATTTTTTACACTTTCTTTGTGAAATGGTAGGGGTACTTTTGTACCCCCTTACCATTTCAAACAGGGGGGGGGGGCCGGGATCTGGGGGTCCCCTTGTTAAAGAGGGCTTCCAGATTCTGATAAGCCCCCCGCCCGCAGACCTCCACAACCACCGGCCACGGTTGTGGGGATGAGGCCCTTGTCTTCATCAACATGGAGACAAGGTGCTTTGAGGGGTCACAGACCCCCAAAGCATCCTCCCAATGTTGAGGGTATGTGGCCTGGTACGGTTCAGGAGGGAGGGGGGGGCGCTCTCTCGTCCCCCCCTCTTTTCCTGCAGCCTGCCAGGTTGCGTGCTCGGATAAAGGGTCTGGTATGGATTTTTAGGGGGAACCCCACGTCAATTTTTTTTTTTAATTTGACGCGGGGTTCCCCTTAATATCCATACCAGACCTGAAGGGTCTGGTTATGGATATTTAGGGGGAACCCCACGTCAAATTTTTTCTTAAATTTGAGGCAGGGTTCCCCTTAATATCCATACCAGACCTGAAGGGCCTGGTAATTGAATTTGGGGGACCCCCACGCTTTTTTATTTATTTATTTATTTATTTTTTTTATCAATGAATGACTTTCAATGAGTGTTCTCTGTATTACGGAGCCGACAATTCATAATAGCTGCGAGTGATTTTAAAGGACTTTTTTTTCCTGCATAAATGACACTTTGTGCATGCGCCCCTTCACAGGCATACTATAGACAACCCCCCCCCTACGAAATTTAAAGGAATATTACACTTTTATTGTTTCACTTTAATCATTATTAAAATCACTGCTCCCGAAAAAACTGCAGTTTTTAAAACTTTTTTTTGCATTGATACATGTCCCCTGGGGCAGGACCCGGGTCCCCAAACACTTTTTAGGACAGTAACTTGCAAATTAGCCTTTAAAATTAGCACTTTAGATTTTGAACGTTGGAGTCCCATAGACTTTAATAGGGTTCTAAAGTATGCTATATACTAGCTCCGTCGAATCTTCTTTATACATTCGACAGACACCATAAGCCTTCAAAGACAGATTCGACCATAATTCATGTGGATTTTCAGACGAATGCAATTTTTGAACGAAAAACGAAATAAATAAAAACGAATTTCGGGAGTAACTAAATAAATTAAGTTTTCGGACGAAAACGAAATTCCGAAACAAAATATTTTACTCTGCACATGTCTACTGTGTAGAAATGGGAACAGAGGGGCGCCAGACTGAGTGCAGTATAAATCATATATTTAATAAAAACAAGTAGTAACTCACAAGTTAAATTAGATGAGTTCAGTATGTGGTGAAAATCACCAGTCCTGGAGTCTCATAAATGTCTTCCCTTTGCAGCCTGGGACACTGGTGTGATCTTACAGGGATCCAGAGAATGCTGGGAACCAGGAGGCTGGAAACAAGAAGCAGCTGGTCATGATTTCACAGGAACAGGAAATGTGATTATTCACAGTGGCAAGGAATGGTAATGCATTTCGAAGCTACAGCTTCTTCATCAGACCATGATTGGCTGGCAAACTTGGCAGTCTTATGCCGCGTTCACACGGTCGGAGAATCCGTCGGAATGCGTCTTATCGGACCGTGTCGTCAGATAATCCGACTGTGTGTGGTATGCATCAGACTGATTCTGTCAGAATCTCCGTCTGACCCAATTTTCCAACATGTTGGAAATATTTCCCGACCAACTGGGCTGGTCGGACGTAATCCGATCATGTGTAGAGAATTTTGATAGGACCAAGTACCACGCATGCTCAGATCAAATTCCTACATCAAAGCTATTGGCTACTAGCCTGAATCTAGTCCCATCGTAACGAAATTACGTCATCATGTTCTGAAAGATCAGATTTTTCGACAACTTAGTCCGACCGTGTGTATGCAACAGTTTCGGACACAATCCGTCAGATTTTGTCCGACAGATTTGGAACATGGCAATGGAACAATGGAACATGCCTTTCTGCCCAAGCAAGTATGCGATTCACCTCTCTTTGCGCAACCAGACTCCTGGTGCCACCCTGGTGATTGATATAGGCCACAGCTGTGGCATTGTCGGACTGAACCCAAACAGGGAGACCTCGTAGTCTGTAAAACCAGTTTATGAGAGCCATGTAAACCACCCGGATCTCCAAAACATTTATGGGCAATAGCTTCTCGATCGCAGACCATTTCCCCTGTGAGCACATCTCCTCCAACACTGCTCCCAGCCTGTCAGGCTGGCATCTGTAGTTATAATCTTCCATGGAAGAGGAAGAAAAGTTTTGCCTTTCAGCAGATTCTTGGTCTGTGACCACCAAACGAGACTCTTGCGTGTCCCTGGGGATAGACACATAGGAAGGTCCAAGGCCTGGGGCTTCCTGTTCCAAGCTGCAAGGATGCATCTTTGCAAAGGCCTTGAGTGAAACTGGGCGAATGGAATGGCCTCAAAGGGGGCGACCATTTTCCCTAACAGTCTCATACACATCCGAATGGGGGAAGATCTTCTGCCCAGAATTAGGCGCACCAGATCCCCTATAGCCATGGCTTTTGGCCTTGGTAGAAACACCCCACCCTGAGCGGTGTCAATGACCATGCCCAGATACCCAAACCTGGTAGCAGGCTGTGGGAACGACTTTTATAGGTTTATAATCTAACCTAGGTGTTCCAGGTGTTCTAACGTTCTGGTAACACTGTGGTTCAAGAGCGCTACTGTTTTCTCTATGAGAAGTAAATCGTCTAGATAAGCCATCACAGTTATACCCTGAGCCCTTAGGTTTGCCAAGAGAGGGTCTAGAATTTTTGTGAAGACTCGAGGAGCCGTAACGAGACCGAACGGCAAGGCCACAAATTGAAAATGGCGCTGATCTACTGCGAACCTTAAATATTTTTGGTGTGCGGAAAGAATTGGCACATGAAGATATGCATCCTTGATATCTATTGAAGCCATAAACTCTCCCCCTAGCAAGGAGGAGACCACAGAACGCATTGACTGCATTCGGAAAGACCGGATGTGCAAAAACTGGTTCAGATCCTTCAGAAAACGCCTAAATGATGGACGTTTGCTCTTTTTGATTGGAAGGAGAGTAGATTTACCCCCTGTAATTTTTTGGACAAATTTATCTAATTCTTCTCCAAATAAGCGTTCCCCCTTAAACGGGAACCCAATCAAATACTTCTTACATGACAGCTCAACTGCCCAATTTTTTAGCCATAGGGCCCTTCGCATGTGTACCAACAGGAGAGACAAACGAGATGCTTGTTGGACCGAATCCAAAATCGCATCAATCATAAAACACAGAATTTGAGGAATTTCTGCATAATTCTCCACTTCCTCACTGGGAAAGAGGCCAAGAATCTGCTTAACCTGTTCCTTGAGGAACTGACACAACCGCACAGTTGCGACTGTAGGCTGCACTACAGCGCCGGCTATGGAAAAGGAGGCTTTCAATAACGTTTCCAGCTTCTTATCAGTTGGATCCTTAAATACCTGAGCATTATCCAAAGGACAGGTCAGGTTTATATTCACACAAGAGACAGCCGCATCGACAGATGGGACCCCCCATTTCTTGGTGAAACTTTCCTCCAGAGGATAAAGCATAGAAAACCTTTTAGGAGGAGCAAACAGTTTATCGGGATGTCCCCAATACTCATACAACAATTTATCCATTAAGGGATAAATTGGAAAGGAAAAGGCAGTCTGTGGGATTTTTCTGACCCCCAGGGAAGAAACAGAGGATGTGGCGGCCTCAGTAGCGGGCATTCTGAATGTGGTACACACCAACTCAGTATAATATTGAACCTGTTTTCTGAGTGCCTGGGAGGAGGGGACTCTCTCCTCTTCCTCTGTCTCATCCAACTGCTCTTGATCCCTATCCCATGATAGGGATCTCTCCTCATTGTCAGAGGTGTCATCTGAAAGAGGAATCTCAGCAGAGGAAGGGGATCTGCCCCTTTTTCTTCTATCTTTTAGGGAAGCTGAAATAAAATTCATGATTCTCCCTTCAAAACCCTCCAATGTAGCCTTAAGGGAGTCTTCAGTGACATACACCGGGGCTGAAACATTAGGAGAGGCTGCAAAACCTGACAGGGGCACTGACTCATCTTGTGAGGCTGGCTCCAGTCTTGCAGGGGGGGATGGTAAACTACAGGCATTTTTAGGACCCCTAGACCTAGGCGGTGATTTACCAGTGCCCTTGTTACCTCCCCCTGAGACCCTCTTACGAGGAGACATAGTCCTAAGCTACAAAGCAGAGGTACTAGTACAAAAGTGCAATCACTGTTGTGCTCCAAGTCTCACAATAAATATATATGCTTAAATTGCACAACCTGATGCTGAGTAGGTGTCTTAGGTTTGCCTGGATCCAATCCCCTGGGATGCTTACTGCCCACAGCTCCTGTGTCTTCCACTTACAGCCCCCTGGCGCTCTGGGCTTTTTAAAATTGCCGCTTTGGCGCCTGCACAGTAAAGCGCCATGCACACAGGGGTGCACGGCCCGCAACCACCCCCCCCCTCCTTCCATAAGTATGGGAGCTCGCTCAGCGCGCATGCACGAGCACTGCCGGTTGTCCAAGGGGGGAGATAACCACCTACGGAGCCGCACGGGACCCCTAGACTACGTGGGACCCCTCTTTTACCTGTATTGTGGCAGAGTCTGCAGTGGAGACGTGAGCCATCTGGAAAAACCAGGCTTCACTGAGCATGTGTATCTGAAAGGCATGTAAGTATGCATCAGCCTCCCTCTAGTGGTGGAAACCAGGTAAGACATACAACTACTCACATGAAGAAATCCATAATATATGATTTATATAGGATTAACTTCTCTTACCTGTCCCTGCCGCAGGAATTGCTGAAAACAGACAGATTCCAGCCTTCACCCATCACGGCGGGTGGAGTTGTGCCAACCTTCAGGATTTTTTGGGTTCCTTCTCAGAGGAACCTCTTACCTTGACCTTGTAAAAGACTCTGCCAGAAACTTTCGTGCCACTATGTAAATAGTACACCAAGTCTGGTTTTCCCAGAGCCCAGTCTTCCAACAGGAGAGGACTTACAGGCAAAACCTAGTTTCTTCGGATGACGAGGCCCGGGTACCATATCATCTTGGAAGTCAAATATCGGCCCGAGGTATGGATCCGGTTATCGTAGCCCTTAGATCTCCGCAGGGACTTGCACAGAGCTATTTTCAGAGCACATGTGTTACGTGACCAACCACCTTAGACACTGGTGAAAAAACTGAGGTGCCTCCCATATGGGAGGGGTTATATAGGGGAGGAATTCTCCTTAATTGGGGGTTAACCAGTGTGCAATCCCCAGAGGTGCCTATATAACCCACTATGCAATGAAGCTCCTGTGTCCCGTGATGTATGATCAAGAAATGTAATTTCTTTTCATTCGGGTGTTTAGTTCTTGTACATGCAAAGCATCTTTTGCAAGGATAAAATCCTTTTCCAGTAAAAAAGTAAAACCTCTCTTTGGTGGATCTAGTACATTCTTCACAACTGTATCCCAAATGGTCGGTGCTCTTTTGTATATGAATCTAGGGGTAATTAGTAGAGTATCTGGTAATTCTTTATCTGCCAGAAGTATGTGCCAATGTTGTTTAATTATTCTTTCTATCTTCTTATGCTGTACATTGTAGTCTAAAATGATGGAAGCTACTGTAATTGCCGACTCCTGTATAATTTTATTTTTATCTTTAATTCATTTGTTACGGTCCATTTCTTTCACTTCTACTATCTTTTTTTTTATGAACAGATGGTCATATCCTTTCCTGGTGAATCTGTGTCCCATTTCTTCTGCCTGATCCAAAAAAGTGTCTAAATTAGTGCAATTACGTCTTAACCGCATTAATTCTCCTTTGGGGACATTGAAAATCCAATTTTTATGGTGACAGGTCTCTATCCTATAACTCTTCCTGTCCACGTTTTTAAAGTGCGTTTGTGACCTAAGTTCAGAGTCTTCTTGTATAATTTCCAAATTCAGGAACGTTACATTCTTCTCGCAGATATCCCAAGATAGTTTTATATTCCTATCGTTCATATTTTTATTTTCAAAGAATAGGATTAGCTGATCAGCTCCGGGGCTCTCTTCTGACTCCTTTGCGCTCTCCGGCCTCTTTTCCCACTCTTCGGTTCTTCTCCCGTTCTCTGGCCTCTTCTCCCGGTTTATGGTTCTTGTACGGTTCTTCTGCCGGGCTTCTCCGCTATCTTCTTTCAGATCTTTTACTAGCGGTGGCCTGGTCTTCTCTGTCCCTCTTCTCTTCTTCTGATGTTGACACGATGCTCTCTCCCGTTGTAATGCTGTGTGCGAGGTCTGCAACGACCTATATAGGCATGGGGCGTGGTCAATGGGTGATGTCACACAGTGACCCTGCCCCTTATGACATCACCTTCCCAGCATTCCCCGGAACTTGACGTCATAAGGGGTGGGGTCACCGTGTGACATCACCCGGTGACCAAGCCCCATGCCTATATAAGTCGTAGCAGACCTCACACACAGCATTACAGCGGGAGAGAGTGTTGTGTCAACATCGGAAGAAGAGAAGAGGAAAGAAGGACAGAGAAGACCGGGCCACCGCTAGCAAAAAATAAAAGCTGGAAAAAGATAGCGGAGGAGCCCAGCAGAAGAACTGGAGAGCAGGACAAGAATCAGAGACCAGGAGAAGAAGCCAGAGAGTGGGAGAAGAGTCCGGAGAGTGGGAGAAGAACCGGAGAGCAGGACAAGAGCCTGAAGAGCGTGAAGGAGTCGGAAGAGACCCCCAAAGTCAGAAGAAGACCCACGAAGCTGCCTAATAAATTACTTTAAAAACCTGTCTAGTTTGTTTTTTATTGACACTTTTTTCCCTAGGTGAATGGGTAGGTGAATGAATACGATGTACCCCATACCCATTCACATAGGGTGGGGGGTATTAAAGGGGGCTCCCGATAAACCCCCGCCTGCAGACCCTGACAACCAACGGCCAGGGTTGTTGGGAAGAGGCCCTTGTACTCATCAACATGGGGACAAGGTGCTTTGGGGTGGGGGGGCCGCAGGGCACCCCCCTTCCCCAAAGCACCCATCCCCCATGTTGAGGGCATGCAGCCTGGTACGGTTCAGGAGGGGGGGCGCTCCCTCATCCCCACCCGTTTTCCTGACCGGCTGTGCTCGGATAAGGGTTTGGTATGGATTCTGGGGGGACCCCCACGCCATTTGTTTGGCGTTGGGGGTTCCCCTTAAAATCCATTACAGACATAAGGGCCTGGTATGCACCTGGAGGGGAACCCATGCCATTTTTATTATTAGAGAGGCGACATTGTCGCTTCTTTCTCAGGCTCGCTGCAATAGAAAAATGTGACATTTTCCTATTGCAGCCTGCGCGAGATATACAGTAACCTGTCGCTAAGAATCAGAGCAATGGGATCGCACTGGTCAGGTATTGTATTCCTCCAGCACTTCACAATTTGATTATATTGTGCACATTGTGGATTTGTTTGGATCAGCTTTTGTGTACTGGATTTGGCACTATTGGACTATTTCGTGTATTTTGCACACTGTATTTCATTTTGCACAAGTTATTTGTATTTTGCACAGTTTTTTTTTGCATTATGCACAAGTTATATGTATTCTTGCAGGCGACTTGCACTTTGCACAGAAAAAAAATGTATTGCTGATTTTGCACATTCTTTTTGCATGGTGATTGTTTTTATTTGTTTGTTTGCAATTCTGCACAGTCTATTTGTTTATTTTCACTGATTGGCCCATTTGCACTATTATGCACCTAGTATTTATATATCCCAGTGTTTTTCGTCATTTATTTTTGGCACTTTGCATTTTGATATCACTAATAATCTGGTTGTCACGATCTATACACTTCATAGCATTAACATAACGTTGTTACTAGCAATTTTTTGCATGTTAATGTTTATGATTGACCTATTTAATTTACATTTGTACTGCTACCTTTAGCAACCTTTTGACCATAAGGTCTCGAGGGTGTGCTGGAGGTGTCTGGGTGACGTTGGCTCACACATCCACATATTCTGGGACTGCCCCACTATTCAACCTTTTATTCAAGACCTTCTAGAAATATCCCTCCCCCAGATCCGATCCATTACCTATTGGGCTTGCCATTCCCCAGCATCTCCAAGCACGCTCAGAGACTGGCTGCCTATGTCCTTCTGGCAGCAAAAAGAGCTATACCTCTGAGATGGCTTTCTACCTCGCCTCCCTCACTCCCACAGGTTTTACAGCTATTGGATCAGATTCGTAGAATGGAGCATCTCACCGCAACTATACACAACACCCTCCCTCAGTTCTCCAAAATATGGGACACGTGGGACCATGCGGAGCTCAACCCTGGGGCCATACTACTTCACTCTGCAGATTCTGCTCCCAATTGATTACTTGGACTAAACTCTGACCCAAGCCTATCCTGATCCCCCTTAACCCTCCTCATTTTATGTAACCATGGAGTTCCTCCCTCCCTCCCTCCCTTCTATCTACTCCCTTGATGGGACCCCCGTGCAGTATCCTCTCTTTTTGTTCGGACATCCAGACGGTCCCACTAAATACTGACCTGGAGAGCACCATACTGTCCTTGTGTGAAATACCATACTTTGTTTATGCTGCCTGCTCTCTCGGTCCTCTATCCCTTCCCCATTACCCCCTCCTGACTAGACAGGCTGCCTTACCATGCAGTTGCAGCTATAGGCAGCATTGTACTCCCCCTTTCTTTCTTATGTTAATTCTATATGATCTGTACACTATTGATGATTGTATTTTCTTTCTACATACGTTTCTTGAATTGGACTTGTTTACCTGCTTGTTTATTACTCTGTATCTGTATAAAATTTTTTTAATAAATACATAATTTACAAAAAAAAGAAGCGGTCATGAAACAATCTCGAGCCATGACCCAGGTGACATGCCAAGGACAACTGGTGCAGATTTTTGCGGATCTATCACCCTCTACTATCCAGCACAGATGAACCACGAAACCACTACTGTCTGCTCTAGCCCAGAAGGACATCAATTACAAATGGTCTTTCCCTTTTTCAGTAAAGTTCTCATGTAAAGGCCAAAATCAGGCCTTCTCCAGCTTCTCAACAGGAGAAAAACTTGTACTAAGCCTGAAAAAAATCCCCCAAGAAACAGATATGGAAACATCAACCTCCACTTCAGGATCCTCCAAAAGACCACCACTCCAAGCCAATTGACCCCCTCTGGAGCAAGGCAAAGTCAAGAAGATCTACGAACAATGCCCCCCCGAATAAACTTCTTCCGCAAAGTACCGAACTCTTTCATCTGTTTTTCTCAACATTAGACCACTAACCATTTGGATTCGATTAAATCCTTTAACATGGAGTTATCTATCCTGTGTTCCTCCGACACTCCTTCATCAGTTCTATATTTGTTTGACAGATCTCCTTTGGCCTCCAGAAGCGGGAATCTCTGCAGTACACTACTTTGAGGGAAATACTAGCTCATAGAACTGGCTAAAGATCTCTGCACTGGAGCCCTATGGGTTAAACTTACTGGTTCACCTGGTCTACCCCCCACATTTAATATCGAGTGGGGGTCCCACCTAGGTTGGGTCCTGAAGTAAATTTATCCCCCATTATGGTTATATGTTTGTCTGTTAATGGTTGCAGTTTTTGACACAGATATTGTCTTTGACATGAGCTATAACTTGACCCATGTTCCCTGTTTGGCTCACGTCCTGAATTTGGTGGTGCGACGGTTCTTGAGCAGGTACCCAGGCTTACAGGACCCCCTGAGGCAGGCCAGGAAACTCTGTGCTCATTGGTCATATAATGCCAGTGCATGGCTGGCTGACATTCAAAGAGAATGCAACATGCCCAAGAACCGCCTATTTGTGACATGCCCACCAGGTGGAACTCAACGTTGACAATGCTGCAGTGGCTGCACATGCAGCAGAGGGCCATCAATGAGTACCTGTGTGAGTATGGCACCAGGACAAGGTCAGGGGAGCTTGTTTTTTTTTTTTTCACTATGCAAGTAGCTACTGATTAAGGATGCCTATACTGTCCTGTCACCATTTGAGGAGGCCACGAGGATGGTGAGCAGTGACAGTGCATGCATCATTTACTGTCCCTCTTGTCTTCCTGTTGGAGCACACGCTTTGTGGAATAATGGACAGGGCACTTGAGGCAGAAAAGTGGGGGGAAGAGGAGGACTTCCTTACCTCTCAAGTCTCCCTTTATCCAGATACTAATATTCCTGCTGGCCCGCTGATCACACAGGAAGAAGAAGAGGAGGATGAGGAGGAGGATTGTGTCAGCATGGAGGTGGAGGATAACACTCATCATCAGCAGCAGTCTTCAAGGGATTGTTTTCAGTACCCAGAAACCCATGGAGTTGTATGTGGCTAGCAGAAGGTGGTTGAGGATCATGTGATCCTTAGTGACCCAGAGGACTCAGGATCAAGTGCCTATGCAAACCTATGCTGTATGGCCTCCCTGATCCTGCAAAGCCTGTGAAAGGACCCTAGGATTTGTGGTATCAAGGAGAGGCTTCATTACTGGCCGGCAACCTTTCTTGATCCATGTTACAAGGGTAAGGTTGCAGAACTTATCCAGCCTTCGCAGAGGGAGCAGAGGATGAAACATCTTCGGGAGGCCTTGCAGAAAGGTTTGTGCAATGCGTTTCCAGAGCCTGGGAGCTTACAATTTCCTGGTGCTGGACAACGTGTTGCTAAAGCTTCGTGCAGTCACAGAAAGAGCAGTGGAGAAGGTAGCTGGTTGACTGATGCCTTCAGACAATTCTTCAGTCTTCAGCGCCCAGGTCTGATCGGTTCCGGCAACCATCATTAGTGTCTGAACTACATGGTGCAGGAATACATAGGGGCAAGATCAGACTTGGAGACCTTTCCAACAGAGCATCCACTGGGTCACTGGATCTTGAGGATGGACCACTGGCCAGAGCTTGCTCAATATGCAATTGAGCTACTGGCATGTCCTGCATCCAGCATTATTTCTGAATGCACATTCAGTGCTGCTGGAGGCTTTGTAACTGATCACAGACTGTCCACAGACTCAGTTGATAGCTCACATTCATAAAAATGAATCAGTCTTGGATCACCAGCTACCAAGCACCTGATGTTGATGTAACCGATTGATTTTTCAATGGATGTGGGATCCCTTGAATACTGCATATGCTGAGTGACTTCAGACTTCCACGTACCTGACCAATGAGCCCGATATAGCAGGGGAAGGTCTCCCTTACCTGTCTGGTTTGCAGGCCCCTGGTAGTATGAATAGGAGGCACGGGAGCACAGAGTGGTATCAGAGCCTGGCGGGTGACTGCGGAAGTAGAGGCCCAGGATCCTGGTGCAAGTGGATTGGTGATCACTAGTCAGCTGGAACATAGGCAGCAGATGCAGAGTAGGAGTAGAGCAGGCAGGTCAGGTCACAGGCAGAGTTGGCAACAGGCGGGCAGCCCAGTACAGAGGAGCAGGCAGGTTCAGAGTCCAGGTCACAGGCAGGGTGCACACACGCACACCCGCATGTGCCTGCACCCGCATAGGCACTCACACAGGCACACTGGCGCACACCGGTGCACCCTAGAGCGCCCAGCATTCCATTCCGAGAGCTTCTCTGACAGTGACTATTCTATTATGCTGAGTGACTATCCTATTCCTCCTCAATCTTATTGATGATAGCTTCTAGGAATATTTGCGGTTCACGGCACCACCACCACTGCCTGGGGCCCAATTTTTCTGCCCCTGTTTATCAGGGGAGCGTAATTACAATTTTTGATCTAATATTTCACAGCAGGGCCTGTTCCTGCTCTCAACAAAAGTATCTGTGAGGCTTTACAGTGTTGTGCTCCGAGCCCCTCATTTACTAAATCCAGACATTTGGCTATCAAAGACGTTATAACTTGGTGACACTACACCCTCTCCTCCTCCTCCCCCCCTTTACAGTTTTGAGGAAGCTTGACACCTCATCCGGACCTATACACCTACTCCCCCCCCCCCAAAAGAAGGGGGAAAAAAAACCAGAACAGCTCATACTAGCCACATAAGGTCTACAAATGTGATAGACTACTAGGGCCGGGACCTGGCTCCCCCGTCATCTCTCCGTGACTCCCGTCTTTCTTTCATGTGAGCTTATACAGACACGGGTGTTTTCTTTTTGACTCATTTCAACCGGCCACATGCCCCATGGGCAAAATTGGGGACCAATGACGCACCTATTCCTCTTCTATAAAATCACAGCCCTCCACGGCGATGGACCGCTACTTGAGCAAACCCTCTCAAAATGCCTCGGGGGCTCCCGAAGGCTCACAGTTCCCACCGGAACAGCCTGACATGTGCACCAACATGCTCTTCAATGACACCTCCTCGCTCTCATCCTCCCTATCTCGCCCCCTAACGGCAGAGCTACTGGACACTAAACTACACTCCCTCTTACAAGCAATCACCCATACCATTGCACAGGAGATAGGGAAAGTAGCCAAGGAATTGAGAGGGGAGATTGATCAGCTGCGTGAACGCACAGACTCCTTGAAATATAAATTTGACGAAATGGTGCAATATGTCCAGGTTCTCGAGGAAGACAATGCCACCATTAAAAATACTGTGACTCAATTACAAGCCCAGCAGGAAGATCTGGAAAACAGAGAGCGTAGACAGAACCTTAGGTTCAGAGGCATTCCCGAAACGGTGGAAGACAAGGACCTGCGCAACTACCTCCTAAGCCTTTTCAACTTTATAGCCCCAAATGTCCCAGACATAGACTGGCACCTAGACAGAGCACATTGGTCGCTGGCTCCGAAACCTCCTTTGGGGGCCAACCCGAGAGATGTGATTGTGCGTTTTCACTACTATGACAGCAAAGAAGCCCTGACTCTAGCATCTCGCAACCAGTCCAGAGTTGAATTTAAAGGCTCCAAGCTCCAAATCTTCAGTGATCTGTCACCCATTACCCTGGCGAGGAGGAGAACCCTTCGACCATTGACTTTGCATTTACAGTTTCACAAAATGGCCTACCGGTGGGGCTTCCCTTTTCGCCTTTCCGCTTCTAAAGACGGCATCCAATATTCCCTACGTGATCTGCAAGAATGTGACTCTTTCCTACGCAACTTGGGGCTTCTACCTCTTCCAGAAGAAGATTCTCAGCCTCTTCCAGCTACGCCCAAGCATCCGCTGGCCCCAAGCCGCATCTGGACCCCAGTGCGACAGAAGACATCCAAATCCAACTTTTCCCCCCCGGAAAGGTCGTGCCTCCAGGCTCCCAACCTGAACTGTCCCCTTCTGACTCACTTTGGATACCTTATTTACCTTGACACCCAAGTGCTATTATGGGTAGTCAACGCCCCCTAATGGGTAGATCTACCCCCTGGCCCATGGGGTAGGTGGCCGGACTTATCTGACGCTGCCTCCAGATTAACTAAATTTTATTCCTCTTCCCTCAACAGATTGTGATATTTTTGTCTGATAGAAACTATAGTATTAATATGTTTTGTTCGTGTATTTTTGTGTATGGTTGCGCACTTATGGGGGTCTGTACATGTATGTGTATAGCTCCCCCCTTTTTTTTTTTCTTCTCCCTTACACAACCGAGGTCTCCTGTTCACACTGGGGGCACCCTGTTTATTTCGGAGAGAGATGGGGGACCCCCCCCATCCCTGTTCCTCCTTTTTCTTTTTTCTTTTTGCGTGTTTAGGAGATGTACAAATCTCCACTTCTGACCCATGGCTTTGACCTGGGCTCCCTGGTGGCGCCGAGCCATCCAGGTTTCTATTGGTTGGTCGTTAAATTCCGACCCCTAATTTTACCCCCGTTTTCTCCCCTTCCACTTTTTCTTTTCTGGAACGTTTTTTCCACTCTGGGTGGGACACTGGGATCTTTCCCTGTCTTCCACTGGTTATACTTGCCTCTGGTACAGATTTTCTTGAACAATTGCACCGATATTTATGTCATGCACATTGCTTTGTTATGTAATATAGATTTGTTTTGGGTTCACTGTTATACCCTACTTGTTGCACTTGTGAGGTTTTCTGCCATGCTCTGGCCTTTGGTTGACTTATTATGGCTTTAAAACTCCTAAAATATAACGTTAAAGGATTAAATTCCATTCAAAAGAGATGGCTGGCTCTGAAGGAGTTTAAAGCCTCCAGGGCGGACGTGATATTGGACCAAGAGACCCACTTCCGTGTTGGAGGTTCACTTAAGTTTGCTAGCAAACATTTCCCAACCTCCTTTCTGGCATCTGACCCGTCGGGTAAGGCGGGTGTTGCTATACTAATTAGTCAGCATTGCCCGTTAAAGCTCACATCATCCCATTTAGACCCTCATGGAAGGTTTATCATCCTGAAATGATCCCTAAATTGCTAAATCCCTCACCATAGTTAACATTTATGCTCCTAACTCGGGTCAGCTTAATTTTTTGTCCTCAGTCTTTGACACTCTCGACCGCTTTTCCCAACCGTTTATGATATTAGGAGGAGACTTTAATATGACAATATCGTCAGACAGAGATAGATGCACTCTATTTCCCTCAGCTTCCCCACCCCGAGCCACTCGCCTATCCAAATCGTTCCGTAAGCTGATAAGATCTAGGCAATTGTTAGACATCTGGAGGATAAAACATCCTACTCATAAACAGTACACCTTTTTCTCACATCCCCACAAGCTTTATTCCAGATTAGATAATTTCTTTATCTCCTCGCCCCTATTAACATCAGCGGTCTCCTCTGAAATCAACCCTATCACATGGTCCGACCACTCTTCAGTCGAATTGGATATCCACCTTTCATCTACCTTTCCTAAGACCTGTCATTGGAGACTGAATGAGACTTTCCTCCATTCTCCAGAGACTAAGGCCGCGTACACACGGGCGGACTGTCTGACGGACTTGGTCCGCTGAAACGTGTTTCAGCGGACAATCCGCTCGTGTGTGGGCTTCAGCAGACTTTTTCGGCGGACAGTCTGGCGGACTAAGTCTTTCAGGATTTTCCGTTAGGCCGCGTACACACGGGCGGACTGTCCGCCCAACTAGGTTCGTCAAACAGTTTGACAAACAGTCCGTTCAAAATTAGCATGAACGGACTTGACCACACACGACGAACGAACAGTCCGCTGAAAACTTGCGCGATGACGTGAACGGCACGTACGATGGGACGAGAAATTCGAAGTCCAATACACTGCAATGCAACCTTCGCCGTGTAAATTCTTTCTGAGCATGCGCGAGACTTAGTTTATCGAACAAGCCTACACACGAGCGGACTGTCCGCTCAAACCAAGTTTCAGCGGACAGTCTTACGGAAATTCCGAAAAACTTTGTTCGTCAGACTGTCCGCTGAAACTGTCCGCTGAAGCCCACACACGAGCGGACTGTCCGCTGAAACACTGTTCAGCGGACAAAGTTGGGCGAACAGTCCGCCTGTGTGTACGCGGCCTTATATTGTCCGTCCAAACTTGGTTTCAGCGGACAGTCCGCTCGTGAGTAGGCTAGTTCGACGGACTAAGTATGGCGCATGCTCAGAAAGGATTTACACGGCGAAAGGTTGCATTGCAGTGTATTGGACGTCGTATTTCTAGTCCCATCGTACGTGCTGTACACGTCATCGCGCAAGCTTTCGGGGGACTGTCTGTTCATCGTGTGTGGTCAAGTCCGTTCATTCGAAAGTAGGATGGACTGTCTATCGGATTGTCTTACGGACTTAGTTGGATGGATAGTCCGCCCGTGTGTACGCGGCCTAAGAGTCTTTTAACAAATGGTCTCACGGAATATTTCCAACTTAATACTGGCTCGGTCACGGAGCCCTCCACCCTCTGGGAGGCCCACAAGGCTGTTTTCCGTGGACAGTGTATAGCGCTGGGGTCCCGCCTGAAAAGAGACGCGGCATCGCAGCGTTCTGCCATTATGACTGACTTGCGCCTGGCAGAGAGATTGCTGTTGGCCTCCCCCACGGTGGACAGGCTCCGGAAGGTCGTCTCCCTGCGCAATCGGCTCAAATCCTTAGCCATGAGCAAAATAGACAAGTCTCTTCTGTGGTCCAAACAGAAGTTTTATGAATTCTCTAATAAAGCTCATAAGCTGCTGGCTCACTTACATATTGCCCCCTGACTATGTCACGGATATTCGGAGACTTCTACCATAACTTATATAACTGCCTACAGACGGACCCAAATTATGACTTTACACAAGAGAGATTCGATCTCTTCTTTAAGCACTTGAAATTACCTAAACTTCTTCCTGATCATCTTGCAACCCTGAACTCAGCCATATCACCCGATGAACTTGAAGTAATCATGCAGCTCCCTAGCCAAAAAGCTCCAGGCCCAGATGGGCTACCCTATTACAAGACCTTCCTACCTATCCTGAGCCCCCACATAATCTCACTCTATGCCTCCCTACTTAAAGGTTCTACTCCACACGCCTAATTCCTCCATGCCCACATATCGTTCATTCCAAAGCCTGGTAAGGACCCCTCCCTACCGGACAATTATAGGCCCATAGCGTTGTTAAACTCAGATTATAACATTTTTACGAAGATCCTGGCTAACAGGGTGACCCATATAATCCCTACACTCATCCATAGAGACCAAGTGGGCTTTGTACAAACCTGTCATGCAGGAGATAATACCAGATGCACGATAGACCTGATTGATCTACTGAACAAAAGGCCTTTGACAGGCTTAGTTGGCCATATATGTTGACCACTCTTTCTAGATATGGTTTTGCAGGTCCTTTTGTAGCAGCCCTTGAAGCCCTCTATTCCCGCCCCTCTTCTCAGGTCAAATTGGCATCCTATTTATCTTCCTCCTTCCCTTTGAGTAACGGCACCAGAGAGGGCTGTTCCTTGTCGCCTCTTCTTTTTATTCTATGCCTGTAACCCCTAGCAGAGGCCATCCGCATACACCCAGACATTAGAGGGGTTTGTCTACGCCACAGGGAGTATAAACTGTCCCTGTTCACAGACGACATCCTCTTGACACTGACTAGTCCTCACATCTCACTTCTGAACCTCTTATCCCTGCTGAAAGACTTTAGCTCCATATCAGGGTACAAGATTAACACAAGTAAAACTGAAGCTTTACCCATACATATTCACTCTTCTGCTCTCAATTTACTGCAAGATAATTATACCTTTCACTGGTGTACAGATTCCATTAAATACTTAAGGATTAATATCACGCCCTCCTATTCAACCTTATACTTGGCTAATTACCCTCCACTGTTTCGCGACATTGATAGGCTATTGAAGCAATGGGATTCGCTTCCCCTCTCACTTCTGGGCCGTATTAATGTCCTGAAGATGTCGGTGATGCCTGGACTCCTCTACTTTTTTGACACTCTCCCGAGCTATGTCCCAACTAAAAGAGGTTCAGAGAACTTTTCTTAATTTTATATGGCATTATCGAGCGCATAGGGTTGCAGGTCCGGTGATGTTAGCTCCAAGATGGCGCGGAGGTCTGGGTGCCCCAGATCTGATTAAATATTATTACGCTACACACCTTAAACCAATTATTACCTGGTCATCCAGGAAAGCCCCTACAGTGTGGGCAGAAATTGAGATGAGCATCACCAGACCTGCACACATTTGTGCCATGCTCTGGATGGACCTTAAAACCTCCATGGGCCCACTTCGAAGCATTTGTCTAGCCCTGATGTTATTCTCCCTGGATGTCTGGAGGAAATGCTTAAAGTTGTTCTCTCTAGCCTCCCAATGCCCTCCTTTGATAAACATATTGTTTAACCCAGATATCCCGGACAGCCAGGATGATTCCTTGGTCCCAAGCTGGTATGTTTCAGCTCCGCAACATAGTGCATCCTCCCACCAGGAAACTTCTACCGTTCGTGGAATTGCAGACACAGCACCAGATTCCCAAACAACTTTTCCACTCCTATCTACAAATCAGACATTATTTCGCTTCTAAATCCCCCACCTTAAGTCTCGACAAGCCAACCCCATTTGAACTTTTATGCGCTCAAGGCCCCTACCAGGCCCATTTAATCTCTGACATATACCGAATACTCCAGGAATCGGTACCCATTATATATGCGGAAGTGGTCACAAATGCTAAAACACCCCATATTGCTCCCACAGTGGCAGAGAATATGGGCAGCCGTCTCTCAGACATCACGTTGTGTAGAACAGAAGGAAACGGCTTATAAGATATTGCTTTTCTGGTATAGAACGCCTGAAATTCTACATAAATATGACCCCATGGCCCCTGTGGTTTGTTGGAGATGCCGAGGAGATACAGGTTCCCATTTTCATATTTTCTGGGAATGCCCATTGATTAACCCATTCTGGCTAACAATACAGTCTTTCATCCAAGACTTGTTTGAGATTTCCCTCCCACTGGATCCTCTGTACTTCCTATAAGGGTTACCGATTCCTGGACTTTCTAAGCATGCTCAGAAGCTCACCACCTTCATTTTATTAGCGGCTAAAAGAGCCATCCCTACACGGTGGTTATCTCATATTCCGCCCGATCTCACCCAGGTTTTGCAGAACTTAGAACATATCAGCCGTATGGAAAAGCTTACAGCCATAGTCCACGATACTATGCTCCAGTTCTCTAAGATTTGGGATCTGTGGAACCGCTCCAAACTGAATACTGCTGTGTAATTCAGATTACTACTCTACGCCCTCTTACGATGAGTTTAAATGCTCAAATTGATTGACCAAACCAGGTCATATAATTCTGAAAGGAAGAAATTTCCACGCCCCCGGCTCACTGAGACTTGGCTATTTGATTGTGGCATTAACTGATCTGTACCGCAAATAACTGATAATCTTTTGATGACATACTAAATATGCTGAAGTATTATGACCCCCACCCTTCTTCCCGCCTCCCCACCTTTTTTTTTCTCTTCTCCCTTCCTCCCTTCTCCCCCCCCTTCCCTTGTTTTTGATTGGTCTCATATGTCAAACTTACTGTTTCTATGTACACTTATGCAAGTGTAAGATACTGTATTCTTGTTGTCTTTCTATTTTCAATAAAAAATACAATTTAAAAAAAAAATCACTGCTCCTGAAAAAACGGCCATTTTTAAAACTTTTTGTTGCATTGAATCATGTCCCCTGGGGCAGGACCTGGGTCCTCAAACATTTTTTATGACAATAACTTGCATATTAGCCTTTAAAATTAGCACTTTTGATTTTTCACCTTCAAGTCCCATAGACTTTAACAGGGTTCACGTGTTCACACAAATTTTTGGTCTATTTGCATGTTCTGAAGTCATCTGAAGTGGGGGGTGTTCAGCTCATCCCTAGTGCAGAGGTGAGCTATTGATGTGGGGGCAGAAGTGTCCTCTGAACCTCTGAACCCTGCACCCTATGCCTAGAACCCTCCTGTGTATTATGTAGTCCTGTGCCCATTGCTCTGTGTATTATGCAGTCCTGTACCCACAGCTCTGTGTATTGTGTAGCCCTGGGCCCAGCACTCTGTGTATTATGCAGTCCTTTGCCCAGCGCTCTGTGTATTATGCTGTCCTGAAACCTAGAGCTCTGTGCATTATGTTGTCCTGCGCCAAGTACTCTGTTTATTATGCAGTCCTGTGCCCAGCACTCTGTGTATTATGTAGTCCTGTGCCCAGCGCACACTGTGTATTATGCAGTCCTGAACTCAGCCCTCTGTTTATTATGCAGTCCTGAACCAAGCGCTCTGTATATTATATAGCCTGTGCCCAGTGCTCTGTGCATTATGTAGTTCTGTGCCATTTGCCAATAAAAAATTTCCCCAGATTTAATTTTAAAAAGCCTGGTCACCTTACTGTAAAAGTATGTACATACCTGGCAGTCTTTATGATTTCTTGGCAATTTTTCAGAGAAAATTAATAACACAAAAACGTTTCTTTTACTCGTGGTTAGTGTTTGGCTGAAGCCATTTATTATCAATCAACTATGTTTAAATCATAATGACAACAGAAACTACACAAATGACCCTGATCAAAAGTTTACATACCCCGGTGATTTTGGCCTGATAACATGCACACAAGTTGACACAAAGGGGTTTGAATAGCTATTAAAGGCCATCCTCACTTGTGAACTGCTTACTTGTAATTAGTGTGTGTGTATAAAAGGTAAATTAGTTTTTGGACTCCTGACAGACCCTTGCATCTTTCAACCAGTGCTGCACTGACGTTTCTGGATTCTGAGTCATGGGGAAAGCAAAAGAATTGTCAAAGGATCTGCAGAGAAAGGTAGTTGAACTGTACAAAACAGGAAAGGCATATAAAAAGATATCCAAGGAATTGAGAATGCCAATCAGCAGTGTTCAAACTTCAATCAAGAAGTGGGAAATTAGGGGTTCTGTTGAAACCAAACCACGGTCAGGTAGACCAACCAAGATCTCAGCCACAACTGCCAGGAAAATTGTTTGGGATGCAAGGAGAAACCTACAAATAATTTCAGGTTAAAATTCAGGATTCTCTGAAAACATGCAGTGTGGCTCTTTCAAAATGCACAATAAGGAGGCACTTGAAGAAAGATGGGCTGCATGGTAGAGTCGCCAGAAAAAAAGCCATTACTATGCAAATACCACAAAGTATCCTGCTTACGCCAAACAGCACAGAGACAAGCTTCAAACCTTCTGGCACAAAGTCGTTTGGAGTGATAAGACCAAAATTTTGCTTTTTGGCAACAACCATAAATGCTACATTTGGAGAGGAGTCAACAAGGCCTATGATGAAAGGTACACCATTCCTACTGTGAAACACAGAGGTGGATGGCTGATGTTTTGAGGATGTGTGAGCTACAAAGGTACAGGAAATTTGGTCAAAATTGATGGCAAGATGAATGCAGTATGTTATCAAAAAAAGTTGGAGGAACATTTGCATTCATCAGCTAGGAAGCTCCACATGGGATGTACTTGGACATTCCAACATTAAAAAGATCCAAAACACAAGGCCAAGTCGACCTTGGCTACAGTGGAATAAAGTGAAGGTTCTGGAGTGACCATCCCAGTCTCCTGACCTCAATATCTTTGAGCCACTCTGGGGAGATCTCAAACATACAGTTCATGCAAGACAGTCCAAGAATTTACAGGAACTGGAGGCTTTTTGCCAAGAGGAATGGGCAGCTTTACCATCTGAGAAGATAAAGAGCCTCATCCACAAATACCGCAAAATAATTCAAGATGTCATTGACGTTAAAGGGGGCAATACACAGAATTAAGAACTGGGGTATGTAACCTTTTGATCAGGCTCATTTGGGTAGTTTATTTTGTCATTATGATTTAAAAAGAATAAACACAGTTGATTGATAATAAATGGCTTCATCCAAACACTAACCATGAGTGAACGAAAAAGTTATTGCGTTATCATTGAAAAATGGCCAAGAAATCATAAGTTGTGCCAGGGTTTGTAAACGTATGAGCGCAACTGTATCTATCTCTATGCTATTGATGGAAACTTTGCCTCAATGTTGGATGTTTGGAGCTGGAAAAAAGTATATATATTGGTCAAATTAAATGTAGTTTGTGCTTTTCTAGACCATATCAAACAACTGCACAGCAAACACATTGGGGCCCGTTTCACAATTTCAAACAAATGAAGAACAAAGTCTGAACATTTACAAAGGGCAAAGAAACATGAGCCATGTGTGCAATAGGCAGAGAAAAAACTGCAGAACTGTAAAGTCAAATGCTGGTATGATCATACAGAAATGAGGCATACATGTGTTCTACAAGTGAGAAGGCATGTGTGCAACAAAATGATTCTGAGACATTCTAGATAAATAGGTCTCAATTTTCAGAGCTAATTTAAACATAAAAGATAGCCATAGACTGAGTATAACCTCAAGTAAATAGTAGACACAATACACATACCATCATCCCAATTACTGATTGTCAAGAAATAAAGGTTCTAGGAATGCCGGGGCAGTTGCTGAGGCTGCTCCCTTTGCATCCACACCCAAAAACGTATTGTTATATGGACTATCTCGGTACTTGGTAGAAAATACACAGAAAAAGTTTAAAAAATTACAGGTGATTTAATAAAGACAAAAAATTATACAACAAAACATTCACAATATTAAAATCATATACACCGCAGTTTAACAAACTACTGACAGATTACCCCGTGAGGTCTCAGTTGAAGAGAGTTATAGGAAAATTTCCTCTACCGGTTTCACGGCGAACCGCTTCTTCAGGAGGACAGTCTATAGGGTAAATAAGATGTTTACATATGATCAAATAACCACAGCGAATAGTACAGTGATACAGCAGGAAATTTACAATAAATCAAACAACGAGGGGATCAGCTCACCCACAAAGATGGAGGCAGTAGATCACAGGACCCATCGATTTCCCCCCACGGCAGATGCGGCAGATTGTAAAGGACTCTTAAAATAAAAATAAAATGATAATATGGGAATTATAATTAGGGAAAAATAATAATAATCAATGCACACCTAAAAGTGTGACATAGTAATGGAGGGAAACTAAAGGTGAACTGAGTGCATAAGGACTGGAAAAAACAGCCCAGAGAAAAGATCCTAATTGTGGATCCAAGTGTCCCCAAGAGGTGAAAAATGAGAAGGAAACATGGCAAAAGGAAGGGATGTGAAAAGACAAGGGTTTAGAAAATATGAGCAAGAGAAAAACGCGAAGGAGGTAAACCACCACAGTAGAAAGAGTGAAGAGGTATGGATGGAGCAGAGGGTGAAACTATGAATCAAACATGCTATTTAATCTACAATATCCAGTGCACATAGAAACATGCTATTGAATAAAGAGGTGAGACAGACCAGTATAACCTAGTCTATATACAGAACACTCACCAAATAGACTGGTAGGCATATATGCAAGGGCAGATATTGCAAGTGGACACTGCAGGTGTGTGGCAAATTAGCAAACAAAGCAATCCTGGTAGGTAACCAGGATGCAGAGATGAACCTGGATAACTTTACAATCTGTGGTAATACAAGTAAAGTAATCACCATCAAAACATAGAAAAAAAAGAGTATATAGTAAAGCCAGACTAAGGGACATTTGGTACTGGAAGTCCTAGTCCCAAGGTGCTAAATGAGCCATACACTAACCTGTATCCAAAGGTGTCCACCAGCACAGCCCAGCATATGAAGTCCTGGAAACTGCTCAAAAGTGGTCTGAAGCAGCTCCCCAACCCTTCCGGCATCAGTGCACGCTGCCAAGCGGTGGCGTCTGACATCATGGAGGGTCCACTCATCTGCACTGCGCATGCGCACAGTCCCGCGCTGCCTCACACGCATGCGCCAAAGAACAATAGATCATCGTGCATGCATCGTGCAGGCACATGGGCATGCGCCATAGCGCATGTGTGCGCCGGAGGAGTCCATAGACCCAAAGGATCCAGGCGCATCCAGCGCAAGTAGGACCCTGATAAACAAGGACCCTCCAGGGAGAACGCACATCTGCCAATCAGGAGAGCAGAACAGGGGACCCAAATACAAACCTACCCTGCCACTGAGGGTGGACGTTTATTCAGAAGTTGGATGACAATGATTTTAAACTAACGCTTACCTTCAAGTTTGATACTGGCCAGATCCCATTTTTGGATCTGACCATTATCAAACAAGAAGATGGTAGCCTGGGCACCAATCTCTACCGAAAGCCCACCTCTGGGAATACATTGTTATATGCCACCAGTGCTCATCCTGAACCACTGGTGTGCAGTATACCTTTTGCGCAATATTTACGCTTGCGTAGAAATTGCACACTTGGAAGAGATTTTAGGACCCAGGCCAATGCTCTTCGAGAACGACTCTTATCAAGAGGTTACTCCTCTACCACTTTGAGAAAGGCATTCAACAAAGCCCTTTCACAACCCAGGAGCTCCTTGGTATACAGCCGTCCCAAACCACCTTCTGTAAATCAATCTGTAAGATTCATTACTACTTACTCTGCCCACCACAATACACTTAGAAACATTCTATCAAAAAAATGACATTTGTTGACAGAACATCATATTATAAATAAACATGTACGATCTGTGCCTGAATTGGTTTTCTGGAGGGCTTGCTCTCTATGGGATCAATTGACCCGCAGTCATTATATGTCTGTTAACCCATCAAGAACCAGACTATATGAGACATTCAAATTCGGGGAGTGTCCCCAATGTCCCTGTATTCTTTAGGGAAAACAGTTTATTTTACCCAACAGGTAAATGTTTATCCCACGTGCATTTGCAGATTGCAACAACCAGGGGAGTCATATATCTGATGACTTGCAGCTGTAAGGCTTTTTATGTGGGTAAAACTGTTCATGAACTTAGACAAAGGATTGGTGACCACCTCTATTACTCTGAAAGTGGCAAATTTACCGCCATTGGCAGCTGTATCGGATTTTTTCATCGTTATGATACATCAGTTGTACGATTTTGTGTTCTAGAGGTGGTACACCCAAATCCTAGGGGGGGTGATTTGGACCGAGCAATCCTACAGAGGGTGTCCCTGTGGATTGAGCAGCTGAATGTCACCCTCTCTCCGGGCCTCAACTAAATTAATTCTTACAAACCATTTCTATAATGACTGAGTTTTCTTCCAGTGATTGTTTTGTTCACTACTCTCCTTGTTTCTTCCCTTGTTCTCCTTTTACATTTTCTGCTGTTTTTCCCTCCTTCCCCTTTCTTTCCCCTCCCTCCCCTCCCTCTATCCCCTCCCCCTTTTTTCCCCCACCTTCCTTTCCCCCCATCCCTCACTCCCCCCCCTCTTTTTCTCCTTTTTTATTTTGTAATTAAATGGTTATCCTATGCAGTTTTAGTAAATCGATAGAACAAATATCACTCCTTATGTTGTGAGTGATGTCTAAGTAGGAGTTATCCCCATACGTTGTTAGCCTTATAACTATGAATTATTTTTGTATTTTTAACAGTGTTGCTGTAAAGGAGATTCATCCACCCTCGGTGGCAGGGTAGGTCTGTATTTGGGTCCCCTGTTGTGCTCTCCCGATTGGCAGATGTGCGCTCGCCCTGGTGGGTCCACAACACACAAGGGTTAAAATAGTTTATTGCAAAGCTCCTGGGGTCTTCCGTCTTCGGGGGTCTTC
The DNA here is from genome assembly GCF_037356315.1 of Lithobates pipiens. Taxonomy (NCBI): domain Eukaryota; kingdom Metazoa; phylum Chordata; class Amphibia; order Anura; family Ranidae; genus Lithobates; species Lithobates pipiens. The sequence continues at coordinate 186,131,257 of NW_027507785.1, read as the reverse complement.
TCGCCGGACTCCTCCGCTATCTTCTTCTAGCTCTTTTACTAGCGGAGGAGCCCGGCTTTCTTCCTCACCGCCCCCCTCCTCTTCCGACTTCGGGGGTTTTGTCCCCCTCTTCGGGGGTCTTGTCCCCCTCTTTGGTTCTTCTTGCTGGGCCACCACGCCTTCTTCTAGCTCTTTTACAGGCGGTGGCCCGGTCTTCTGTCGCCGCTGTCGCCACCTTCTGTTCTTCTCTTCAGATGTTGCCTCGTCGCTCTCTCTGCTCACAATGACGGGGACAATGCGCGTGGCGACTTATATAAGGACATCACTGGATGATGTCCCCACCCATTATGGTGTCACAGTCCCAGAGGATGCTGGCCAGGGTTGTCGGGAAGAGGCCCTTGTCCTCATCAACATGGGGACAAGGTGCTTTGGGGTGGGGGGGCCGCGCGGCCCCCCTTTCCCAAAGCACTCCCCCATGTTGAGGGCACGAGGCCTGGTACGCTCGCTCGTCCCCCCCTTTCCTGGCCGGCCGGGTAGCGTGCTCGGACAAGAGTCTGATGTGGACCTGGGGGGACCCCCACGCCGATTTTTTTCGGCGTTGGGATTCCCCTTTAAGTCCATACCAGGTGGCGGGGCCTGCGACGTCTCCTTCACGGGCCCCGCCTACCTGGAGACGCGCTCAAAATGGGTGGACTTTTCTCCGCGCTCATTTCAAAAGTATGGCGGACTGGCATACCAATGGCCGGATTGTCCGCCGAAATGCAAGTCCGGCGGGAAGATTTGGAGTGCAGAAATACTTTCTAAGTCCGCCGTACTTTCGGGTAAAAAAAGTCAGCCGGAGGCTACACATGGGGGGATTGTCCAGCGGACTTGAGTTTGCCGGACTTTTCCACCCGATTGTTTGATCGTGTGTACGCGGCATTAGTCTGGCTTTACTATATACTCTTTTTTTCTATGTTTTGATGGTGATTACTTTACTTGTATTACCACAGATTGTAAAGTTATCCAGGTTCATCTCTGCATCCTGGTTAATGAACTATTATATTACCTACCAGGATTACTTTGTTTACTAATTTGCAACACACTTCCAGTGTCCACTCTGCCCTTGCTTATACGCCTACCAGTCTCTCTATTTGGTGAGTGTGCTGTATATAGACTAGGTTATACTTGTTATGCACACTCTGGTGACTGTGGAGCTGGTCTGTCTCACCTCTTTATTCAATAGCATGTTTCTATGTGCACTGGATATTGTAGATTAAATGGCATGTTTGGCTCATAGTTTCACCCTCTACTCCATCCATACCTCTTCACTCTTTCTACTGTGGTGGTGTATCTCATTTACATTTTTCTCTTGCTCATATTCACCCTTGTCTTTTCACATCCCTTCCTTTCCCTTCTCCCATGTTTCCTTCTCATTTTTCACATCTTTGGGACACTTGGATCCACAATTAGAATATTTTCTCTCGGATGTTTTTTCCAGTCCTTACGCACTCAGTTCACCTTTGGTTTCCCTCCATTACTATGTCACACTTTTAGGTGTGCATTGATTATTATTATTTTTCCTTAATTATAATTCCCATATCATATTTTTTTAATTTGAAGAGTCCTTTACAGTCCCCCGCATCTGCCGTGGGGGGAAATCAATGGGTCCTGAGATCTACTGCTTCCGTCTTTGTGGGTGAGCTGATCCCCTCCTTGTTTGATTTATTGTAAATTTCCTGCTGTATCACTGTACTATTCGCTGTGGTTATTTGATCATATGTAAACATCTTATTTACCCTATAGACTGTCCTCCTAAAGAAGCGGTTCGCTGCGAAACCAGTAGAGGAAATCTTCCTATAACCCTCTTCAACAGAGACCTCACAGGGTAACCCATAGGTAGTTTGTTAAACTGCGTTGTATATGATTTTAACATTGTGAATGTTTTGTTATATAATATTTTGTCTTTATTAAATTTGTAATTTTTATATTTTTTTTCTGTGTATTTTCTACCAAGTAGCGAGATAGTCCATATAACAAAATGTTTTTGGGTGTGGATGCAAAGGGAGCAGCCTCAGCAGCTGCCCCAGCATTCCTAGATCCCTTATTTCTTGACAAACATAAGAAATAGATATAACTAGACCTTGGGCAAAGATCATTTTAGTACGCCTTAACACTTTTGAATAAAAACATTTTTTCCAAGTTTGCAACAGGTCTGTTGTCTTTATTGTAAAGAATGAGTACATATTTATGATTATGTAACAATTTCCCACCCGCCATGTAGCAAAATGATAGCCAGAAAGTATGACATCATATGACATCCAGCAGAACAAGCCAATAGAGCGTGCCCTCGGGGGCGTGCAGAGCGGCGATCAGAGATGTGGTGTGTCAGTCTGACACACTGCATCTCCAATCTAGGTAAAGACCCTATGACGTAGGTTCTTTACCATGTGGTCAGCTTTGTCTAATCACAAATAGGAAGAGCCGTTTACCTGCTTTTCCTCCACTCAAACTAACAGATGCAAGTAGAGGAGAGCAGATTGGCTGTTCTCCTGGTGGGGGCGGGTCTGCATTGATTATCAGTGCAAACCTATCGTGGATACCCACTTCAGACCACCAGGGTTGCCCACTTCAGACCACCAGGTGTGCCCACTGTGGGTGCCAATCAGTGCCCATTAGAATGGCCCTCTGTGCCCATCAATGATGCCGGCCATTGCCTTCTGATCAGTGCTGCCTATCAGTGACATCTATCAGTGCCACTCCTCAGGGCCCATCAGTGATGCCTATGAGTGCCCATCAGTGCTGCTTATCTGTACCACCTATCAGTGCTGCATATATGTGCATATATGTGCCTCATCATCAGCGCCACCTCATCAGTACTTCCTCATTCAGTGACCATCAGTGCAGTCCCATCAGTACTCATCAGTGAAGGGGAAATGTACTTATTTAAAAAGTTTTGTAACAGAAACGAAAGGAAACTTGCATGATAGTGGTTAATAATAAACTCGGATGCTAGGGTTGTTCTAATAATCAACAGGAGTCTTTGTATATGTAGCGCCGGCTCCTCAAGAGCTCGCGCTATGTGTTTTTCAAATTTAAGGTTACATCTGAACTGCAGTTTGGTTTGGGTACAATTGTCTAAATTTGGACCTCAGCATCAGTCTGACTGGACTATGGGATGTTCAGCCTGGCCACAGGGGGCACCGTCTCTTCTGGCACGCATGGAACTATAGTCTGGTTGGGTGCTTTAAGTTACTCTCTCTCGGAGCCCGCCCAGTGGAAGTGGCGCTCTTGCTGTGCTTTCTGGGAGAGGGTACTTAAGATGCGGATGTCACGTGGTTCAGAGTTTCAGTGTAGAGGGATGTGCTGACTTCATGCTCCTGGTCCTCCTGACCAGCCCCCAGGAAGGTTATGGCCTGGGGTGCGAATCCACCGACTTGTTGTATCGGGGCTGGCTAGCCCAAGGCAAGGAAACTAAAGGAGGATTCTGAGGTGTTTGGGTGCCGTCTCTGGTTTGGAAGAGACCCAGTGACTTCATAGCTATCCAGGGGAGGACACTTCAGAAGAAGGCCACGTATGGGTTGGTTTCTTAGCAAGAGCCTGGAGGAGCTGAAGTACCCAAGAGAATCTGGTCTCATGGATATCACCAAGCTGGCTGAAAGATCCAGGTATCACACAGGTGTGTTCTACAAGTTTAGTTTTCCTACGTGTTCTACAACAACGTCTGTGGCAGAGTCTTATCCTTGTATATTCTACAACAACGTCTGTGGCAGAGACTTGTTCTTGAGTAAGCACCTTGTTGGCTGCTAGACCTTGTGGGAGAGGGACTATCCAACCTGAGTGATAATCCAGTTGTGAATGGCTATTCTCTAGATTCAGTCAAAGTAAGCAAGTTCTTCAGTATTGACTTTGACGCTAAGAGTACCTGAACTTTCTTCCCAACCCTCTGATCCCAATTTAAGAGACTATTCATTGTCTACTTTTTTTGAAAATAAAATCCCTTTAAGTGGATCTGTCGTCAGTCTCTCAAGTTACTGGGCCATCTACCACGGGACACCCCTTAGCCCTTGTACACACGGTCAGACATTCTGACAACCAAATCCGTTGGATTTTGTCTGACGGATTTTGTCCGATGGATTTTGTCCGACGGATTTTGTCCGACGGATTTTGTCCAAAACTGTTGCATACACACGGTCGGACAAAGTTGTCGGAAAATCCGATCGTTCAGAACGTAATAATGTAATTTCGTTACGATGGGACTACGTTCAGGCTAGTAGCCAATAGCTTTGGTCTAGGAATTTGATCTGAGCATGCGTGACACTTTGTCCGATCGGAATTCTCTACACATAATCGGACAAAGTCCGATCGGATCATGTTGTTGGAAAATTTTATAGCCCAGCTGGAAAACTTGGTCCGTCGGATATTCCGATGGAAACAGTCCGATGGAGCCCACACACGGTCGGATTATCCGACAACACGGTCCTATTGGACATTGTCCATCGGAAAAAAACAACTATGTGTACAAGGGCTAAGCCCTTGTACACACGGTCAGACATTCTGACAACCAAATCCGTCGGATTTTGTCCGACGGATTTTGTCCAAAACTGTTGCTTTCACACAGTCGGACAAAGTTGTCAGAAAATCCAAGCGTACTTAACGTGATGACGTTATTTCGTTAGGATGGGACTACGTTCAGGCTAGTAGCCAATAGCTTTGGTCTAGGAATTTGATCTGAGCATGCGTGGCACTTTGTCTGAATGGAATTCTCTACACATGATTGGACAAAGTCCGATCGGATCATGTTGTCGGGAAATTTTATAGCCCAGCTGGAAAACTTGGTCCGTCGGATACTCTGACGGAAACAGTCCAATGGAGCCCACACACTGTCGGATTATCCAACAACACGGTCCTATCGGACATTGTCCATCGGAATGTCCAACCGTGTGTACAAGGGCTTAGAGGTAAGACGGAAGTGAGGAAAAGAAGATAACGGTAAGCCCAATCTAACCAGCAGCTCCATCGGGGTTAGTGCTACATATATATTATTTAAAAACATATTCATTAGACTACTTTTTTAGATCCTTTAATGGTAAATTGGGCAACTTATTGCATTTGCCTGCTGGTTTTCTAGTGACATAAACAGTGCCAAACTGTTAATTAGTCCCATTAATAATTATTTAACCTTAAGAAGACATGTGTCAGTTACTATGCGGTCTGCAGAAATAGTAATTTGTCTTATTAATTGTTCATTAACTCCATGAATAGTGCAATAACTATTTTTTTAAAGATTAAGAACATTGCTTTATAGCTCACACAATAAACATACTGTTGCTCTTGTTGGCTAGTGAATATATTTATACGTTTTAGAATAGATAATTTACATCTACCCTCACAGTCTAGCACAGCAGTTTATCATCCATGGGTGCAATATTTGCAATGCACACCGGTTCAAATGGGGATGGGGCCCACTATGCTCTGACCCACATTGCACCCATGGAGGAGACAAATCTGTGGTTCTACCCACTGTGTGGCTTCTGCCACAGAGGATCCTGTGTGACTCGATTTACAACCATGCACAGATCCTATGCTGGAACTGTGGGTGGCTTTAGGGTTGGGTTTGTCATCTCAGAAGGGGGTGGACTCTGATTTTATCCTAACCACTGGAGCCTGGGAGAAATGAAATATCCCCTGCCAGTCTGTTTGACTTGAGGTCTGTGATCATGGGGGGAAAGGAGGACTATGCAGACAAGACTGACTCATTTACTCTGGCAGATTTAAGCTGGCCATAGATGGTTTGAATCTTGGAAGGTTCATCAGGGACCAGCTGAGATTCAAACCATCTTTGGGCAGGCTGATTGTACCTAAGTCAATCGATCATTACAATCCACATGTCTAATTTCTAGCATGTGATTTTTGTCAGTGACTATAGTCTCTAGGAATAATCTGAAAATTGCTTAATCCATGGCTTGCTTTAGTCTGTCTCAGCACAATTCCCCCGTCTCCCCAGACTGAACTGGAAAGATTGTACTGTGCACAGACTAACCCAGGATGGATTGTACTAGACACAAACTGAACTGGGGGATTTTTTTGGCCACAGACTCATTGAGGGGGGGTTGCACTGGGTACAGATTAACCTGGGGGAGGATTTTACTGGGCTCAGAGGAACCTGGAGGAATTGTACTCCACACAGACTAACCTGGGGGGAATTTAACTGGACACAGACTAACATAGCGGGGAGGATTGTACTAGACACAAGCCTGGGTGGATTGTACTGAGCCCAAACTAACCTGGAGGGATTGTACTGTATGCAAACTAACCGGCTGGAGAGAGTGAGGTAGTACTGGGCATGAACTAACCTGGAGTGGATTGTACAGGGCACAACAGACTGACCTGGTGGGTTATTGAGTTGGGCACAGACTAACCTGGGGGGCTGGGATTGAACTGGGGGGAAGGGATTGTTACAGACTAAACTGTAACTGGGCACAGAGTGACCTGGGAGGGGGGTTGTACTGAACACAAACTAACCTGCAGGGATTGTACTAGGCACAGACCGACCTGGGGTGAGGGATTGAACTGGGCACAAACTAACTTGGAGGGATTGTACTGGGCTCAAACTGACCTGGGAGAGGATTATACTGGGTGCAGACTAATCTGTGGGGATTTTATTGGTCACAGACTAACCTGAGGGGGGATTGTACTAGGAAAAATGAAATTGGGAGGGGGGATGTACTGGGCACACACTGACCTGAGGGAATGTAATAGTCACAAACGAACATGGGGGGTTTGTACTAGGCACAGACTAATGGGGGGGGGGAATTGCACTGGACACAGATTAACCTGGTTGGGTTGTGCTAGACATAGATTGACCTGGGGAAGGGGGATCTTGCTGACCTGGGTGGGATTGTAGTAGGCACAGACTGACCTGGGGGTGATTGTACTGGGCACAGAGTGACCTGGGGAGTTCTACTGGGGATGGGGACAGACTGACCTGGGGAGAATTGTACCGGTGGACAAAAGCAGGGGAAAAAAAACAGAAAGATTGCTTAGTAAAAGCAACACATAGCACACAGAGTAAACATTGTTAGGCACACATTTAAACATTTAAACCCCTGTTTGCTTCGAATGTTAACCCCTCCCTAGTCTGTGTCATTAGTACAATGACAGTGTATAGTATTAGCACTGATCACTGTATTAGTATCACTATTGATGTCAGTGTCAGTTATTGTACCCCCCAGCCAGCATGCGCTAGTGTCAGATTTCCTTCCACCCTATCACAGTCCCACTATAAGTTGCTGATCACCATTATTACTAGTATAACAAAATATATATAAATACAAATTCCAGTATCTATACCAGACACTATAACTTTCAGGCAAACCAAATAATATACATTTATTACATATATAAACATTTGTAGCAAAATACATTTTGGCCTAAATTCATTAAGAAATTAGATTTTTTCAATTTTTATTGGACATGTTTTATAGCAAATATTTTATTGTCAGCAGAAAGGCAGGTCCATGTCAACAAGACAATAATAAAGAAACAGTGAACCCACCGCCCTTTCGCAACAAGCACTTCCCACATCTGTTTTTTGCATCTGCCTCACAAAAACGTAAGGGTGTGGTGATAGCTATCAGAGACTCGATTGCTTTTTCTCACATCCTCACCATATCCGATCCTGAGGGCAGATATCTAATTTTAAAGTGGAAGTAAACCCACTTTTTTAACTTTTACCTACAGGAAAGCCTATAATAAGGCTTACCTGTAGGTAAAAAAAATATCTCCTAAACCTGTACGGTTTAGGAGATATTCCCCTCGGTATGCGCCGCTGACTGCAGCGGCGCATGCGCACAAGGGGGTTCTCTCCGCGAAAATCCGGCAGCGCTCGTCCGGCCGGATTTAAATCTCCCGCGCGCATGCGCGGGAGTGACGATATCGCGGCTCCGGCCACTCACAGCGCCGGAGCCGCGATACCCGGAAGAGACGCCGAGGGAGCATGTCGGCTTCCTCGGCGTGGATCGGGCGAGATGTCGGGGCCTCGTTCTAAGGTAAGTATTTCATAATGAGCTAGTATGCGGTGCATACTAGCTCATTATGCCTTTTGCTTTGCAGGTTTAAAAAAAAAAAAAAAAAAAAAATGCGGGTTTACTACCGCTTTAATAGGTTCCCTTAATAATAAGATCTACACTATTGTGAATCTCTATGCTCCCAACTCTCACCAACTTAGATTTCTCAAGAGACTCCTGACCAAAGTTAGAGAAGTGCGACAAGGAGCTCTGGTGATGTGTGGAGATTATAACATAACTGTGGACTTCCGAATGGACACGACCACCAGATCTCGTCGACCTCTTCCCTCCTTGCGGCACTTACTGCAGGAGGAGGGGTTGTATGACGTCTGGAGGTGTCAGCACTCTACTGAGAGGGATTATTCTTTTCACTCCTCTAGACACAACATGTATTCAAGAATTGATATGATTTTGGTAGATAGATTTCTGTTGCAAGCAGTGTCCTCCTCCGCCATACACGGTATATCTTGGTCCGATCATGCACCCATATCAGTAGTGGTGGCGGAGGGGAACACTCATACTGTGTCTGGGATCTGGAGGGCGAGTGCTGGCATATTTGGTTCACATGAACAAATGGTAGAAGTTCATAAGAGTCTCCAAGAATTTTTTGTAACTAACACTGGTTCGGTTAACGACCCAATGACTCTTTGGTGTGCACATAAGGCCTTCATAAGAGGCATCTTACTGCAAGCTAGTGCTAGACTTAAAAAACAGAGGTCTCTTAGGCTTGACCGAATTCTAACTGATATTGACTCACTAGACAGTCAGAATAAGATAACCCCTTGCCCCAAGACAGCCCATAGGTTAGACGCTCTTCGATCTGAACTCAGACTTTTGCTCCTAGAAGACCACAACAAATTTGTCCACTACCTTAGACTGACTCATTACTCGGCGGGTAATAGAGCAGGTAAACTTTTGGCCCAACGTTTAAGAGAGCAGAGGACTAGAACTACTATTCCTTACTTAATTAACTCTTCAGATAGCAGTAAGATATATAATCCTAAAGAAATTGCTGATTCCTTTGCCAGGTATTATTCCTCATTGTATAATATCAATACAGACCCCAATACCCCACAACCTACAGAAGCTGACATTCAGGCCTTCCTGGATGGTGTCTCACTACCCAAGCTCTCAGAGGAGCAACTTTCCGCTTTAAACGCCCCTATTTCCCAGGCGGAGATACAAAAAATCATTAGAACACTGCCATCGGGCAAATCTCCTGGCCCTGATGGTCTTCCTGGAGAATATTACTCCAAATTCGGCGAACTTCTAACCCCAACGTTACAAGAAATTTATTCGAAGGCGATTACCTCCTCCTCTTTCCCCTCAGAAATGTTAGGTGCCTATGTTGTTACCATACCTAAACCAGGAAAGTCCCCGGATACCCCAGCCAATTTCCGCCCAATTTCGCTTCTCAATACCGATGTAAAAATTTATGCTAAAATTCTGGCTCATAGACTATTGCTTATTTTGCCCACTCTTATAAATCCCGACCAAGCAGGATTTACAATTGGAAGGCAAGCTTCCGATGCGACTAGACGGGTGATCGATGTTGTCTGCCACGCGAGGGCCTGTCGGACGCCTTCTCTGCTCCTTTCTTTGGATGCGGAGAAGGCGTTCGACAGGATACATTGGGGATACATGAGATCTGTTCTGAGTAAATTTGGATTCCAAGGCCCTATTCTGTCCGCAATTTTAGCTCTCTACTCCACTCCTTCTGCAAGGGTCTATACCTCTAGCATCCTATCCCAACCTTTTACTATAACAAATGGTACCCGACAGGGGTGCCCATTGTCCCCCTCCATCTTCAACTTGTTGATAGAACCCCTGGCGGGAAAAATTAGAGCCCATCCAGACATCCATGGTTTTACTTTTAGGGGGAAGTCACACAAAATAAATCTATTCGCGGACGATATAATCCTCTTCCTTACATCCCCAACGTTTTCTTTAATACACGCTCAGAGCATTCTAGACCAATTTAGCAATATCTCCTACTACAAAGTCAATGATTCTAAGTCCCTTATCCTTCCCCTTGATATCCCATCACAAACTATGCTTAAACTACAAAAATCTTTTCCGTATTCCTGGAAGAAAGACAGCATAACATATTTGGGCCTGCAGATTACAGCAGACCCTAACAGATTAGCTGAGGCCAACTATTCCTTACTACTTCAAAAACTAACCTCTGAGACACGACGCATTTCTAAAACGGAACTAACATGGTCAGGACGACTAGCCTCTTTCAAAATGTTATTACTCCCACAGATCCTATATGTATTTCGCACATTACCAATACCTATCAAACCCATGTACCTTAGATTACTTAACTCCCTTCTCAATGGGTATATATGGCAGCAGAAGAAACCTAGGTGCGCTAAAGGCTTACTAATAAAACATAGAAAGGTGGGAGGCATGGGTTATGTGGAGCTCCAGGACTATTTTAAGGCAGTTCTGCTCACCCAACTAGCAACTTGGTTCCACAAAAAAACGTCTATCCCTTGGAGGGATATTGAGCAGTCTATGTCCCCGACAGGGGACCTCCCCTCTTTGCTCTGGCTTGATAGGCTGAGGCCCTTTAATCTGAGACAACTACCGCTGACGATCCAGGCCTCTCTTTGGGCATGGAGGGACCTCGGGCGGATCGAGCCTGCGGAGGGGGGAGCATTGGAGGTCCCCATAGATATTGATTTACTTGGTAGAGCTATCCCTGGTCTTACTACTCACGCCTGGAGGCTCAAAGGTATTGAATTTCTCTCTGACCTGTTCTGTGACGGTCGAATTAAAGACTTCAAAACGTTGCAAGATGAATATGGCCTAGAGAGGGGGGAACTATATAGATACGGTCAGATCTCACACTTTCTACGCTCCGTGCCCACAGCCCGAATTTTCATGCATGCAGATGTCTGGAAGTTTTATACAAAAAAACTTGCGCTAGTAAAAGGGGTTTCATTTTTCTATGGCATCCTCCAGCACAAAAATGTTTTTATCAAATCCCCCCCATATTTAAAATGGGAGGGAGACCTGGGAAGGGTATACTCACTGACACAGTGGCATCAAGCCATCAATTCAATCTATAAGGCATCCCGCTGTGTTAACCACTGGGAGTTACACCAAAAGATAGCATTGCGGTGGTACCTTACCCCATATAGATTATCTAAATTTTCCGAAGGGATTTCTAATCTGTGCTGGAGGGGCTGTGGAGAGGTGGGTTCACTCAAGTATATTCTTTGGTCATGTAGGCACTTGACTAGTTTTTGGAATAGTGTATTTAGACTGCTATCCTCCCTCACAGGGATTATTGCCCCCTCCGATCCAGGTTTAGCCTTATTGAATTTGGGCATTGAGAAATATCCCCCCCAGTATAAAACGATGGTGACACACGTTCTTCTAGCCGCCAGATCACTTATAACTCGAAAATGGAAAACAGATGCTGTTCCTTGCCTTTCTGAAGTCATTACTATTGTGAAAACCAATTGTATATATGAAACGTTACTACTTTCTAGGTTAAGTAAGAATATGAACCGTACAGATCCCTGGAAAGCATGGAAAATTAAATACCATTAATCGGTCTCCACACTCATAACATATTAGAAACATCGGGTCCATCTCAATTCCTTCTATCCTCACTCTGCCCTTCCTCTTTCTCTTTCTTCTTACCTATCCTTTTCCCCGAAGCTACTCTATGCCTATCTTAGTATGAAATCTCTCTCTTTCTTTCTCTTCTGTTTGATCTTTCTGTTCTTCTTTGGCCTTTTCTTCTTCACAGTTTTTAGTTCTATTTAGTTCCTACTTGCCCTCTCCTCATTCTCGAACCACTCACAACATGCATATTCTGAAGGGGCTTAGTTATAAGTTGCAATTTGCTATCTTAGGAACAGTCTGACTAGTTATATGTTGAAAGATTACATTATTGCGCTTCCTGTTCTCTATACAGTATAAGATCTGTAAATCTGTGTATGGCATAGCACTGTTGTAATTCCTATTATATACATAATGTCAATAACTGTCTATTTTCTTTGTTTGTGAAAATTTCTAATAAAAACTAAATTGAAAAAAAAAATAAATAAATAAAGAAACAGTGGTATACCGGTAAACAAAACATCCCATCAATCCCATCAATACGTAAAATCAGGACATCAAAATGTAACAATAAGCATTTAGGTTGTACTTATAAGGTATAGATAACACTCTGGGGGTGATTATTAAGAAGATGACAATGCACCAGTTCATAAATTAATAGGTGCGCTGGAAAAGTCATTATCTGAACATGTGAAGCAGCACACATTGAATCGCAAATATCGATGATACCCGCATATGTAAACTGCAACTGTGGCTAGGCTAACTGTGATTTTCTCAATTGGTTAATTTCGTCTCATTGGATGTATCTTGTTAGGCAGTTAGTAGCTGCTCTCAGTTAATTAACCCTTTTGATGCTAATCACATTCCTATCACTTCTAATATATGTTTGAAATGTGTTTTCTTTTTTTTTAGAAATACTTTTTTATTACCCATATGTTAGGGGTAAGATAAAGTTTACATTTTATTGTCACATTATTTGTGAAGTATATGCACGGTAGGCTCTAGCCTTGGTATATGTATGGTTTAGCGCAGCTTATTTATTTTTTCTAGTTTGATTTCTGTAGTTATGTGATACAGTAAAGCCGCAGCTGAACTTGGTCCTTTGAGACCAATTAATATTTAATTTCTGATTCGCCTTAGCGCAGTTTCTTTTTCTTTTTCTTTTTTAGCTATTTCTTTTTTTTAACCATAGATTTTTATCGAGTTTTGCAGTTTACATGTGATAAAGAAAAAAATACATGTATTAGGTAAGCACATATCTTGATTAACAAACATTTGAGTGGCAAACTTGGAAACAAGGCTCATATGTGAGCTACTTAAAGTATAAAAGGAATTGGCCTCTCAGGAGGTAAAGCCTGTTACCCCTTTTGGGTACACACTGTGAGCAGGCTCAGGTCAGACGTTGTTTTAAAGTAGCTCCCCTTAGCCCTTGTACACACGGTCGGAGATTCCGACAACCAAATCCGTCTGAGTTATTCCGACGGATTAATTCCGGACGAGGTCCGGAAGTGATGTTGCATACACACAGTCGGACCAAGTTGTCGGAATTTCTGGTTGCCAAGAATGCGGTGACGTAAGCCGCATACGGCGGGCCTAGAAAAGGGAAGTTCAGCACCATGTCCGGCACCCTTTGGGCTCCTTCTGCTGATCTCGCGTGCATCGCGTGTTAATAGAAGTTTCGTGAGAGACGATTCGCGCTTTTCAGATTTGTGATTCAGTTCGCTACTGCTCTTCAGTTTCTGCTTGTCTTTGCGTATCTGATAATCAGTGTGTGTAGTCAGTAAGTATTTGTTTCTCATTGTGGACTATATCTTGGTATAGTACGCTTTGATTTGCATTGCTTATTGTCTGCTTGCTTCTGCTATTCAGGTCGTTCTTTCAGGCATTGCTGTTTATCGGTGCTTTCTGTTGTCCGTTCTGACCAGCCGACCGTTTTCAAACCATGTTTCATCTACGTATTCGTCGTAGAGTTTGTGCTGTGCAGGGGCTTCATGTTGGGGTTCTCACTTTGACACAAGCCCGGTCCATGAACAGGGAGGGGAGGCATTTGTGGACCGAGAATTGGTTGCGCCAGTGTGACCAGTTCTCACACATGCCTTTGCTCCGTGAGATCCAGGAGAATAATCCTGATGATTTCAGGAGTTATCTCCGGATGATGGACCTCGTTCTTCACCGTCTTCTGGCTTTGCTGACCCCTAATATCAGCAGGCAGGATACCTGCATGCGGCAAGCCATCACTCCGGAGCAGAGGCTCATCGCCACGTTGCGCTACTTGGCAACTGGGAGAAGCCTTCAGGACCTCAAGTTCTCTACAGGCATCTCCCCCCAGGCTCTGGGGATCATTATTCCAGAGACCTGTTCTGCCATCATTCAGCTCCTGCAGAAGGACTATATTAAGGTAAGTTTTCTCCTTTACCATCACATTCTATGTATTTAATGATTGCTAATGTCTTGCATTTCTTTCCTCATTCCCTAATTACCATCATTGCAATATGCTCTAATTCATATGCTCTGCCCCTTTGTCCTCATGCATATTTGACTCACTAACTTCCCCACCATGCTCTTCTTGGCCCATAAAACTATAGTCTAGTCACTTACCAATGTCTTTTGTCAGCTCCATAGTGTTGCTTTCCCCTAAACACCCCCTAAAATGTCTACAGATGTTATGTGTGTGCTTCAATTCATGCAGAGTGACATTTTTTTTTTTGGTTGTGCCAAACTCATTAGGGACCCCCCTCCCCCCAACTGCTAGCTCAGCTGATAGCAATCCTCTATCTGCTGACTTTACCAAACCCAATTCACACTCTACCTACCTTTTTGATCGTCACATTTATGGATGAATTCACCAAAGCATGTAGTGCAAGGGCCTGCCTCAATACTTTCAAATGCTACCATTTTTAATTTTTTTTACCCTATTATTATCTTGATATGTAATAGCACAATGTCAAAATGTGCTTCCATTTTGTTTTCTTTTTGTTATTATGACACTTATTACCTGCCCGGTGGGCTGCCAATAGTGTAAGTAAGGAGGGGCTTCCCAAAGTATCACACATTATTTATGCATTCAGCTCTCAATAAAGTGGAGAGGGTTACCTGTCCAAAACATCCCCCCCCCCTCATTTTTTAGCAAGGGCCCATCAGATGGGGGGATGGGAGGGGGGGGTGATGACTCTGATAAGGGGACCTTATACTTTAGGCTTTAAATACTCAGTTCCCAAAATGTTATACTGATCTTGGCCAAAAATGTTTGTGTTTAATCTGCTTGCAATGTTGATGTGCAAAATTAATAATTTTTGGTCTTGTTTCACGCCACAGTGTCCTTCAACGCCACAGGAATAGCAGACTGTAGCCTCCCACTTTGCCAGTCGTTGGGACTTTCCCAATTGTGGAGGTGCAATTGATGGGAAGCACGTCCGCATCGTCCCATCACCCAACTCGGGGTCGTACTATTTTAACTACAAGGGGTTTAATAGTATCGTGATGTTGGCGGTGGTGTCTGCGACCTATGACTTCTTGTATGTGGACGTGGGGCAAAATGGACGGATATTGGATGGTGGAGTGTTCGCACGGACGGAGTTCTACTGGTGTCTGCAGAGTGGCAGTCTGGGCTTGCCACCCCCAGAAGAGAATCAGGAAGGACTCCCGTTCGTCTTCTTCACGGATGAAGCGTTGGCCCTGGCAAACCATCTGATGCGGCCTTTCCTGATGAGGACCCTCACCCCGGACCAGAGGATTTTTAATTTTCGCCTGTCCAGAGCTTGAAGAGTGGTGGAGAACACCTTTGGAATACTGGCCAGCCGGTTCCGCCTTTTTTAACGCCTATCCACATGGCGGAATACAAAATCAATCACATTGTACTGGCGTGCTGTGTTCTTCACAATTTCCTAAAAAGACATTCTGCAAACTATGCGGTCTCAGTTGGCCAAGGAGCAGACTTGCTGGAAAATGAGAACCTCACGGGACTTGAAGCTGCTCATCCTTGCTTGCCCCCCCCCCAAAGCGCCCGTGAGGTCAGAACCCAATACATGGACTACTTTGTGGGTAGGAGGGCCATTGATATGCCAGACAATGTCTGAGCAGCATTTTAGGAATACATTTTTCTTTGAAACTCCAATATTTGTTTGCATTTAATGCTTGGCTTGGTTTTAGGTGTCTCCTAGGTAAATTTATGTTTTTTCTTGTTGTGACTTTTTCAACAACAGTGCAAACACAAGTTCTGAGCTAGATGAGGGGACAGTCTCTTCTTCAGATAATCTTATTATGTTGTGGGTCTGCTACACACACACCTTGTTTTTGTTAACTAATGTATGTAGTGCATTACTGACCAAAGTCTTGCTCATTTTCAGCACCATGGCAGGAAAATGGCATGATTGTGAAAATTAACACATCAGTGTGGGTGTTATTTACTAAAGGCACAACCACTATGCACTGCAAAAGTGCACCTGAAACTGCACTTGGGGTGCAAAGTGGAGTTACCTTTAGTAAATAACACCCATTGTCACCGAAAAAAAAAATTTTGTTCTTCATTTTATTTTTAACATCATTGATGTTTTGCTGGATATTTTCTAAATCCCGATTGCACCCCATTATCTCCCCAATCAGGATCTGGGCGCTTTCACTGGTAAAATGTGATTCTTCTTCCACATCACCTACAAAACAAAGCAAAAAAACACACCATGTATTATAAATATGGTGACATACATTGATGAGCTTGCCGGAAGCTGGGTTCTCCGACACTCACCTGTTGTGGTGACAATTTGTCCAAATTCAATGATCTCTCCTTCCTCCTTCTCCTCCTGCTCCTCTGCTTCTGGTTTTGGAATTTTGCCTTCTTTGGGAGGGGTGGGGTCCCTGGTGTCCTCATACTAGTGGAGTCTTCTCTCCCCTATGAGAATGTAAAAAAAAAAAAATTACCTCACAGAGGGCAGAAATAGGAATATGAAACATTGCTTGGAAGTGTTGTACAATTGTGTTTTTCCAGTTCCAAGGTGAGAACATTATTGTGGACACTTTGTTAAGCTGGAATACTTACCTGCAGAACGATGTTTCTTACAAACGAATGAAACCATGAACTTGAAAGTGGTCATTTTAAAATGCACAACATGAAATCAAAGCACATGGATCATGTATGCAAGCAAGAATAATCATATGAACACACGACAACTACTTACTTTTTTGAAGAACACGCTTGATCCTTATGTACTGCTCGTGCTCCCTCAGTTTCAGGTCTGACCAGCGTTTTCTCAGTTGATCCATGGATCGGCGTACCCCAAAATTCTTCTGAAGACTCTTCACAACTTTATTCATGATCTTGGCCTTTCTGATATTTGGGTTTGGGTAAGGTCCATACTTCCCATCATAGTCGGTCCTGTTCAATATGTCCACCATCTCCAACATCTCTCCAAAATACATATTTGAGGCCTTAAATCTTCTCTTCCTGGATCGGGACGTTTCAGGCTCCGGGCTTTCCTCACCCTCCTCCTCGTTAGTGGAACTCTGATTGCGCACTTGCGTTCTCTCCGCCATGTGCTCTTCCCACTGCGCCGAAAGTGAAGGGGAATAGTCTAGAAAGAACGTCAGGGGTGGGCGGAGTTTCACGCATGCGCACTGTATATAAAATGCAACACGCATGTGTCGTCCGTACGATCTGTGAACAGAGGGAAAAGCTGACGCGACGATCGTGCAAACGAAGGTAAAATTTTGAACTTGGTACATCACTAGGCTATACTGCTTCTAGATTGAGGCCTGCATTAGTGGAGTTTAGCCTGACATTTGGGTTTGTCTTGTGTTGTGTCTTGCAGACATTATGGACGGTTTCAATGATCATAGCTTCCTCCCTCTGTTCATCGATAAATACAGGGAGATGCCCTGCCTGTGGCAAGCCACAAACCCTCATTATAGTAACAGACTAAAGAGGAAGGCAGCAATGGAAAAACTGGTTGAGTTTGTGAAGCCGGTGGTCCCCATGACAGACATCCACTATTTAAAAGTGAAAATGGGTGGCCTGAGGAGTACTTATCTGAAGGAGAGGAAGAAGGTGCAGCAGTTCATGCAATCTGGTGCTTCAGCAGATGACATTTTTGTCCCCAGGCTGTGGAATTATAACAGGATGCAGTTTCCGTCAGACCAGGATGAGGCCAGGGAATCACTCTCTACTCTTCCTTCCACGTGTCCTATGCTACATTCCACACCCGCTGAGTCTTCCGATGCCCAACCTGGGCCTTCCACTCAGGAAGAACTGGGGGAGCCCAGCTTGAGCCAGGTATAGTATTGTTGTACATATTTGGGGGGTAAAAATGAATGATGTTAACTTGATTTTTGCTCATTAATTGCTGATTTTAGAAAGTGTTTCACATATCAATAGACAGTAATGATAAAAAACAAAAGTGTGCATCTATCACAGGGTGGTTTCCGTGGATACACTCAAAAGTCAAAAAAACAATTGCCACGTCCTTATCATGACTGAAATTAAGAAATGAAGGGGAAAAAAAAGGGATGGGGGAAGGGGAAGGAAAACCTACACACAAAAAACCTCAAAGAAAAAAGTGTTGGTTATATTGGACTTTTCAGGCAAATTTTTTAAATTAAACATACCAAAGAAAAAAGTAAGAAAAAAGATATATTCAAAAATATTTATTTATAAGAAAAGACTTTTTATATAGAATAACAGACTAAAAAAGGGGGTAAAAACATATCAATTGCTGCTTTATATCCTGTCTGTGTTAATACATTCTAGACAATATCCATATCCATTTCTACTAGTTATATATACCCAAAGGATGACAGGTTGTACATTGATATTAAAAAATAAAATAGGATTACACTAGACAAGGTATCAATTACAGAACTGATCTCAGATATATCCTGGCGCTCTATATGTTTCGTGTTTTAGTCCACGCTTCTTCAGGAGCTTTAACAATTTTATTTCTTCAAGGGGGCACCCCAAAAGAAATATACAGAAAGGAGAAGAAAGGCAATGAGAAAATATTTTTCTCGATAAATAGAACGATTTTCACTTCGACACCACACTTTCATATGTATAGGAGCCTGGGATTATCATGAGGGCTTCAGATATTTTGTAGTGTGAGGCAGCGAAGAAAGAGGGGTAATATTGCACTGTATTCTCTTGAATTCAGATAGCCAGTTCCTATAAGACCTCCAAGTGAGTAAAATGAAGGTGACCTGTCCCAAATAGTTCAAGGGTTGGAGGGGGACCTCGTAGTCCCTTCAGTGTCTTCCTCTGTCGGGAAGTAGGACCGCTGTTAAAGCTCCTGAAGAAGCGTTGACGAAAACGCGAAACATGTAGAGCGCCAGGATATATCTGAGATCAGTTCTGTAATTGATACCTTGTCTAGTGTAATCCTTTTTTATTTTTGAATATCAATGTACAACCTGTCATCATTTGGGTATATATAACTAATAGAAATGGATATGGATATTGTCTAGAATGTATTAACACAGACAGGATATAAAGCAGCAATTGATATGTTTTTACCCCCTTTTTTAGTCTGTTATTTTATATAAAAAGTCTTTTGACTTTGTCTTTTGTGATGACCTGGGTTCAGTCTGGTCTGACAGAAGATGCAGCCTCTTGTAGTACCACAGCCTGGGAACATAGATGTCATCTGCTGCTGTTCCGGGTTTCTTGGACTTCAGGACCAGACTTCTCTCCCTCAGATATGTACTCCTAAGGCCACCAAGTTTTGAGTTTAAATAGTTGATGTGTGCCCTGGGGGCCAAAGGCTTCGCTAATCTCCCCAGTTTCTCCATCGCTGCCTCCCTCTTTATCTGTTACTGACACCTAAATAAAGGTTTTTTTTGTTTGAAGAAATACTTGTGTATGTGTTTTACTTCAAAAAGGCCAGTTTATTTGTGAGCAGGCAGGAACATTTCAAAAATACAAAGTGAAATGAATAACAAGGGATACCAACACTAAACAACCTCCTGTAGATTAAAAAACAAAAACAAAATATAAAAAATATAATAATGTTGTTGTGGTAAGTTTACACACAAAACACACCCCAAAAAATGGAAAGATGAGCAAACTGTCAAAAAAGGAGATGTTTATGAAAAAAAACAAACACAAAATTCACCCAAAAAACAATAAACAAAAAATGTAATTGTGTAGATGTGACGAATTCAAAAATTGTATTGCTGAAATGAGTAAAAAAGAGTCAGGAAATACGTTCGGGAGAAGTGTGTGTGACTATGAGCATCAAAAGAAGTTCCTTCTTGCAGCATTGTAAAGAACAAGAAAATGTGCTTCATGAAAGAATTTTTAACATTGCAGCGTGACGAATGTGCTATATCGATTGCGAGCAGTAGTTTTACCTGAGCGAGCGCTTCCGTGTCCGAATTGGATTGTGAGCATGCGTGGCACCTTGTCCGTCGGAGTAGGCCACACATGATCGGAGTATGTCCGATCGGAGCATTTTGTCGGAAAATTTTACCGGCAAGTTGCAAAAGTTGGTCCGTTGGATATTCTGATGCAGACCACACACAGTCGGAATATCCGACAAAACGCTCCGATAGGAAACATTCCGTTGGAATCTCCGACTGTGTGTACAAGGGCTTAGACCTTATTGAGGGTCTCGGGAGATAGTACGTTAGGCCCGTTCCATACATAACCAATAAGCGATATGCAAACTTGTTAACTAATACCATAAACTTATAAACAATGATATATGTTCAGTGCTTGGTAATACACATGAGTTAGTATAGGAGTGGTTGTAGCTATTATACATTCTGGGAGTTACCGTACTGGTGCAACCACCCCTATGATTGTTGTTATTCACTCCGCCTAATGAACATATAGGTACATATGGCAGTTATCAATAGATTTCAACAATCAGTCATAAATCAGAAAATCTGAGATCACAAGTGCGGAGGCATATTTTGAAGTTCTCCATTTTTTCCCAATATTTGTGGAGAACTGGGGCTCTTCTTTCTTTATGTGCTAGAAGTTTTTCCATGAGGAATTGTTTGTTAACTCTGGATATTACTACCTCTATGAGAGGAGGCGATGGTGAGCGCCATTCTTTCACCAGGGAGATGCAGGCAGCAAATAAGATATATACTACTATTTTCCTCAATATAGGGGGGAACAGTTCAATACCAATGCTGAGCAGTGCTAATACCGGATCGAAGGTAAATGTGGTATGCGCGACTTCTTTAATTATGGACGATACTTGTTTCCAGTATGGTTCTATTATCCCGCAGCTCCACAAGGTGTGGAGTAAGCCACCAATGCTTTGGCAGTTTCTCCAACAGAGTGGAGTTATGTTTGGATTCATTTTATGAAGGAGTAGAGGTGTTAGATACAGGATTTTTTGGGCATTGTCCGAGTGGTCTATGCAAGCTGAGGATTTACTGTTATATTTTACTGCTAGATGCCACCTTAGTGGGTATTCTCTTTTTAATTCCTGCTCTCACTTTAGCATGCTAGATAGTTTGGAATGCATGCAGAGAGGGTTAGTAAGTTTATAGAATAAGGAGATCCCTTTCTTCTTTTTAGGGTGTTTATTGAGAAAGAAGTCTCATAGTGCTTGAGGTACTTCCAGTGGTCTAGGTGTGTTAGCCAAGGTATAGTGTTTTATCTGAAACAGTTTGTAGGTGTCTGACAGCTCTTGCTCCTCCAGTAAGGGCGTAAGGAAGTGATTACCTCTCTGTTTCCAGGTTTGGGTTGATATGTTAGGTATTAGGTATTGATAGGTCGCTAGGGGGATTTGTAAAGTGCACATAGGTGTGTCTGTAAGTTTCTAGTGTATTAGGTCTGACCATGCAGTAATTGGGGCTTTCACTGTAGGATAGGGTGGGATTTCTGGTTTGTGATGAATACTGGCTGCCATAGCTAGAGCCGGAAGGTCGTGTCCGGGGGTGACAGACCACTCCAGGTCTGACCATCGATTATCGGATTGACATGAGAACCAGTATTTCATTTGGTCCAGTACTGCTGCTCGGTAGTATATCTGTGCGTTAGGGAGACCCATCCCACCCAGGTCCCTAGGTTTTTATAGTTGTGCTAAGGCTATTCTACGCTTTTTTCCCGCCCATATCAAAGCGTTCAGCATTTTAGCTAGTTGGTTGAAATTTTTTTGGGGTACAGGTATAGGCAATGTCCTAAATTGGTACAGTAGTCTAGGTAGTATCTGCATTTGGTATGCAGCTATCCTCCCCACCCACGATAGTTGCACTTTGGCTATGTGGTTCACTTCCTCTTCAAGTCTATTCAATAGAGGATGGTAATTGTGGAGATAAGTGTTAGCAGAGGAGGGGGACAGCTGCACCCAAAAATAGGAGATGGATGGAGGATTCCAATTACATGGGAGTATGTGTTTAATTTTGTCTTGGATACTGGAGGGTATATTAAGTGCTAGTGCATGGCATTTGTTGGTGTTGACTTTGTAGAAAGACACTTTCCCAAAGTCATGTAATAATTTTTGTATGGATGTGATGGAGGATTCTGGGTTAGTGATGGTTAGGATTACATCGTCAGCAAATAGTCCTATTTTATGGGTCTCTGATCCTGTTGTGATGACATTTATTAATTCAGAGGTTCTGATGCTTTCTGCTAGGGGTTCTATGACAAGTAAAAATATGATTGGGGATCCTTGACGTGTGCCATTCTTGAGTTGGAAGGGGTCAGAGAGTAATCTGGAGGTGTAGACTCTGGCTGAGGGTTGGGAGTAGGGATGAGCCCCCCGGTTCGGTTCGCACCAGAACTTCCGAACGGACCCCAAATTCGAACGAACTTTAGAACCCCATTGAAGTCTATGGGACTTGAACGTTCGAAATTAAAAGTGCTAATTTTAACGGCTAATATGCAAGATACTGTCCTAAAAAGGGTTTGGGGACCTGGCTCCTGCCCCAGGGGACATGGGTCAATGCCTAAAATGTTTTTAAAAATGGCCGTTTTGGTGGGAGCACTGATTTTAATGACGATTAAAGTGAAAAAAAAAAGTGAAATATTCCTTTAACCACTTCAGGACCGCCGTATTGCCAATGTACGTCAACACAATGGCACAGGCAGGCACAATCACGTAGATGTACGTGATTGCCTTCCAGCGGGTGGGGGGTCCGATCGGACCCCCTCCCGCTGGTTACGGCGGTCCGGTTCGCTCCAGGAGCGCTCCGTGATGAGGGGATGGCCGTTGGTTTTCGGCCACCCCCTCTGGATCGCTCCTGGCCAATGAGAAGCTTCCTCCCACTGTGTATTGTTTACACAGGAAGGAGGAAGTGATGTCATTCTCCTCGGGGCGGTCTTTTTGACCGGACTACGAGGAGAAGACTAATAGTAAGTGTGCACCAACACTACACTGACATGTAGGTACACACAGGCACACAAACCCCCCCCCGATCCCCCCCCGATCGCCCCCCGATCCCCCCCGCCCCCCCCTCCCCCCCCAGTCACAGTGTCACTGATTGCATTGATCATTTCTTTACTGATCAATGCATTCAGTGTCAGTTGTGACAGTAAAAACTGTCAGGACAGTTAGTGTTAGGTCCAGGGTAGCCCCCTATCACCCCCCAATAAAGATTTAACCCCCTGATTGCCCCTAGAGTTAACCCTTTCACCCCCTTTTGCCAGTGTCACTAAGCGATAATTTTTCTGATCGCTGCATGTGTCGCTAGGTAGCTAGTTATTTTTTTAGGTTCACCGCCAGGTTTTTATATCGCTAGGTACCCCGATATACTACCCAATAATGGTTTTAACCCCCTGATTGCCGCTAGTTAACCCTTTCACCCCCTTTTGCCAGTGTCACTAAGCGATCGTTTTTCTGATCGCTGCATTAGTGTCGCTACAGTCGCTAGGTAGCTAGTTATTTTTTTAGGTTCACCGCCAGGTTTTTATAGCGCTAGGTACCCCGATATACTACCCAATAATGGTTTTAACCCCCTGATTGCCGCTAGTTAACCCTTTCACCCCCTTTTGCCAGTGTCACTAAGCGATCATTTTTCTGATCGCTGCATGTGTCGCTAGGTAGCTAGTTATTTTTTTAGGTTCACCGCCAGGTTTTTATATCGCTAGGTACCCCGATATACTACCCAATAATGGTTTTAACCCCCTGATTGCCGCTAGTTAACCCTTTCACCCCCTTTTGCCAGTGTCACTAAGCGATCGTTTTTCTGATCGCTGCATTAGTGTCGCTACAGTCGCTAGGTAGCTAGTTATTTTTTTAGGTTCACCGCCAGGTTTTTATAGCGCTAGGTACCCCGATATACTACCCAATAATGGTTTTAACCCCCTGATTTCCGCTAGTTAACCCTTTCACCCCCTTTTGCCAGTGTCACTAAGCGATCATTTTTCTGAACGCTGCATCAGTGTCGCTAGTGTCGCTAGGTAGCTAGTTATTTTTTTAGGTTCACCGCCAGGTTTTTATAGCGCTAGGTACCCCGATATACTACCCAATAATGGTTTTAACCCCCTGATTGCTGCTAGTTAACCCTTTCACCCCCTTTCACCAGCGATCACAGTATAAGTGTCACTGGTGACGCTGGTTAGCCAGTTAGTTATTTAGGTTCCCCGTCAGGTTTTTATATAGCGCCAGGGACCCCCATATACTACCTAATAAAAATTTGAACCCCCTGATTGCCCCTAGTTAACCCTTTCACCACTGATCACCGTATAAGTGTTACGGGTGACTCTGGTTAGTTTGTTTTTTATAGCATCAGGGCACCCACCATTTATTACCCAATAAAGGTTTAACCCCCTGATCACCCGGCGGGTGATATCAATTAGGTTTTAGGGTCAGGGTCTGCGTCGCCCCAGGCAGCGCTAGGTTAGTGCCAGTACCGCTAACACCCACACGCAAAGCATACACCTCCCGTAGTGGTATAGAATCTGAACAGATCAATATCTGATCTGATCAGATCTATACTAGCGTCCCCAGCAGTTTAGGGTTCCAAAAAAACGCATTGTTAGCGGGATCAGCCCAAATACCTGCTAGCACCTGCGTTTTGCCCCTCTGCCCAGCCCACCCAAGTGCAGTATCGATCGATCACTGTCACTTACAAAACACTAAACACATAACTGCAGCGATCGCAGAGTCAGGCCTGATCCCTGCCATAGCTAACAGGTTTTTTGGTAGCATTTTATATTCAAATCCGGAAGGCAGTGCTTGGTTTTCGGGGTCCCGTACGTGGCTAGGCTCCCAAAAAGTCCCCCACATGTGGTATCCCCGTACTCGGGAGAAGCAGCAGAATTTATTTTGGGGTGTAATTTGACTTCTGCCCATAGCATGTGTGAGCAATATATCATTTAGTGACAACTTTGTGCAAAAAAAAAAAAAAAGTTTGTAATATTCCCGCAACTTTTGGCAAAATATAAAATATTCCATGGACTCAACATGCCTCTCAGTAAATAGCTTGGGGTGTCTACTTTCCAAAATGGGGTCATTTGGGGGGGTTTTGTGCTATTTTGGCATTTTATGGCCTTCGAAACTGTGATAGGTAGTGAGGAGTTAAATCAAAAATGTGCACCCTTAGAAATCCTGAAGGTGGTGATTGGTTTTCGGGGTGCCGTGCGCGACTAGACTCCCAAAAAGTCCCACACATGTGGTATCCCCGTACTCAGGAGAAGCAGCAGAATGTATTTTGGGGTGTCATTTCACATATGCCCATAGCATGTGTGAGCAATATATCATTTAGTGACAACTTGGTGCAAAAAAAAAAAAGTTTGTAATATTCCCGCAACTTGTGGCAAAATATAAAATATTCCATGGACTCAACATGCCTCTCAGTAAATAGCTTGGGGTGTCTACTTTCCAAAATGGGGTCATTTTGGGGGGTTTTGTGCTATTTTGGCATTTTATGGCCTTCGAAACTGTGATAGGTAGTGAGGAGTTAAATCAAAAATTTGCACCCTTAGAAATCCTGAAGGTGGTGATTGGTTTTCGGGGTGCCGTGCGCGACTAGACTCCCAAAAAGTCCCACACATGTGGTATCCCCATACTCGGGAGAAGTAGCGGAATATATTTTGGGGTGCAATTCCACATATAACCATGGCATGTGTGAGCAATATATCATTTAGTGACAACTTTTTGTAAAAAAAAATTTTTTTTTTGTCATTATTCAATCCCTTAGGACAAAAAAAATAAATATTCAATGGGCTCAACATACCCATCAGCAATTTCCTTGGGGTGTCTACTTTCCAAAATGGGGTCATTTGGGGGGGGATTTGTACTGCCCTGCCATTTTAGCACCTCAAGAAATGAGATCGGCAGTCATAAATTAAAAGCTGTGTAAATTCCAGAAAATGTACTCTAGTTTGTAGACGCTATAACTTTTGCGCAAACCAAAAAATATACGCTTATTGACATTTTTTTTACTAAAGACATGTGGCTGAATAAATTTTGCCCTCAATGTATGACTAAAATTTAGTTTATTCGATTTTTCTTATAACAAAAAGAAGAAAATATCTTTTTTTAAAAAAATTTTCGCTCTTTTTCCATTTATATCGCAAAAAAAAAAAATTGCAGAGGCAATCAAATACCATCAAAAGAAAGCTCTATTTGTGGGAAGAAAAGGACGCAAATTTCGTTTGGGTGCAATATTGCATGACCGCGCAATTACCAGTTAAAGCAGCGCAGTGCGAAATTGCAAAAAGACCTCTGGTCCTTAAGGTGTTTATTGGTCCGGAGCTGAAGTGGTTAAATATGGTGCCTGGGGGGTGTCTGTAGTATGCCTGTGAAGTGCCACGTGTTTCCCGTGTTTAGAACAGTCCCTGCACAAAATGACATTAAACGGAAATAACACCATTTAAAACTGCTTGCGGTTTTAATGTTACCGTATTTGCCGGCGTATAAGACGACCCGGCATATAAGACGACCCCCTAAAAACCTGCACAGTTAAAATGTTTTGCCCGTACTCACCGTTTAAGACGACCCCCGATTCCGAGGCTTCCGACGCTTCATATCCCTCTTCTTCTTCGTTCTTGCTGGAGCCATTTCCTTCTTCCTTCTGGTGCTGGAGCCAATCACGGCGAGCAATGTATTCTATTAATGAATACAAAGCCTGCTGGGATTGGCGGAGGCTGTTACATCATCAGCCCGCGCCTCACTCTCAAAGCCAATCGGAGCAGGCTACTGTGTGTAGACTGCTCGGATTGGCAGAGATTGCTGCTCCAATCCGAGCAGGCTCTGTATTCATTTGAATACATCGCTCACTGGGATTGGTTCAGTGGTATATACTGTATGTAGCCGAAGCTACATACAGTATTACCGGACAGCCAGAAGGCATCCCAGCAGCGGACCCGGCGTATAAGACGACCCCTCCTTTTTGCTCAGTTTTTTTAAGTGTAAAAGGTCGTCTTATACGCCGGCAAATACGGTATATCTGGTTCCTGCAATATGGTTGAAAATCATTGAGAAAAATGGCATGGGTAGCCCTCCCTGCCCATTACCAGCCTATTTGGGTCTTGTACGCATATTAAGGGGAACCCTGTACCCATATTAAAAAAAGGAAATGCGTGTGGCCCCCAGGCCCTATATACTCAGAACAGCAGTATACAGACGGTGCAAACAAGACAGGGACTGTGTAGGTTTGTTGTGTTAAGTTGAATCTGTTTGTAATTTTCAACTGGTACATTTTTAAAGTGTAGCTCCAGTCAAAAAAACTATTTTTAAGCTTTTTGGAAAACATAGGGAAGGGTTATCACCCCTGTATAATTCGTTTTTTCGTCCATCTTTTTTCATCTCACTTGCTGTTGTCTCCTTCCGTTTGCAAGTAGGAGATGTTTGTAAATTGGATGTTTGAAAGTAGGGGCCTGCCCTATATGCTCTGCAGAAATGGCGGAACAAGGTGTTGGTTTTGCCACAACATTGTAAGCCCTCAAAGTGACTCTTGGTGGGCGCTGGAGCGCCCTGCTGTGAACGATTATATCAAGAATTGTAATTACATGCCATTGTTGAACAGTGGTAGAAAAATTGACCTTTGGTGGTTGTGGTGCTGGTGCCACAACACTATAAGTCCTCACCGTTACTCTGGGTGGGCACAGGAAGGGGCCCTCCTGTGAAATATTATATCAAGAATTGTAATTACATGTCCCTGTTAAACAGGGGCAGAAAAATTTGGCCTTAGGCACTGCTGCTGGTGCCACCACACTGCAACCTCTCCCATATACTCTAGTTTTATTGCAGGAATTAGCCCTGCTGCAAAGCATTGCATCAAAAATTGTACTTAAACGCCCCTGTTAAACAGGGGCAGAAAAATTGGGCCTTAGGCACTGGTGCTGGTGCCACCACACTGCAACCTCTGCCATATACTCTAGTTTTATTGCAGGAATTAGCCCTGCTGCAAAGCATTGCATCAAAAATTATAATTAAACGCCCCTGTTAAACAGGGGCATAAAAATTGGGCCTTAGGCACTGGTGCTGGTGCCACCACACTGCAACCTCTTCCATATACTCTAGTTTTATTGCAGGAATTAGCCCTGCTGCAAAGCATTGCATCAAAAATTGTACTTAAACGCCCCTGTTAAACAGGGGCAGCAAAATTGGGCCTTAGTCACTGGTGCTGGTGCCACCACACTGCAACCTCTCCCATATACTCTTGTTTGATTGCAGGAATTAGCCCTGCTGCAAAGCATTGCATCAAAAATTGTACTTAAACGCCCCTGTTAAACAGGGGCATAAAAATTGGGCCTTAGGCACTGGTGCTGGTGCCACCACACTGCAACCTCTTCCATATACTCTAGTTTCATTGCAGGAATTAGCCCTGCTGCAAAGCATTGCATCAAAAATTGTAATTAAACGCCCCTGTTAAACAGGGGCAGAAAAATTGGGCCTTAGGCACTGGTGCTGGTGCCACCACACTGCAACCTCTCCCATATACTCTACTTATATTGCAGGAATTAGCCCTGCTGCAAAGCATTGCATCAAAAATTGTACTTAAACGCCCCTGTTAAACAGGGACAGAAAAATTGGGCCTTAGGCACTGGTGCTGGTGCCACCACACTGCAACCTCTGCCATATACTCTAGTTTTATTGCAGGAATTAGCCCTGCTGCAAAGCATTGCATCAAAAATTGTAATTAAACGCCCCTGTTAAACAGGGGCATAAAAATTGGGCCTTAGGCACTGGTGCTGGTGCCACCACATTGCAACCTCTCCCATATACTCTACTTTTATTGCAGGAATTAGCCCTGCTGCAAAGCATTGCATCAAAAATTGTACTTAAACGCCCCTGTTAAACAGGGACAGAAAATTGGGCCTTAGGCACTGGTGCTGGTGCCACCACACTGCAACCTCTGCCATATACTCTAGTTTTATTGCAGGAATTAGCCCTGCTGCAAAGCATTGCATCAAAAATTGTAATTAAACGCCCCTGTTAAACAGGGGCAGAAAAATTGGGCCTTAGGCACTGGTGCTGGTGCCACCACACTGCAACCTCTCCCATATACTCTACTTTTATTGCAGGAATTAGCCCTGCTGCAAAGCATTGCATCAAAAATTGTACTTAAACGCCCCTGTTAAACAGGGACAGAAAAATTGGGCCTTAGGCACTGGTGCTGGTGCCACCACACTGCAACCTCTGCCATATACTCTAGTTTTATTGCAGGAATTAGCCCTGCTGCAAAGCATTGCATCAAAAATTATAATTAAACGCCCCTGTTAAACAGGGGCAGAAAAATTGGGCCTTAGGCACTGGTGCTGGTGCCACCACATTGCAACATCTCCCATATACTCTACTTTTATTGCAGGAATTAGCCCTGCTGCAAAGCATTGCATCAAAAATTGTACTTAAACGCCCCTGTTAAACAGGGACAGAAAAATTGGGCCTTAGGCACTGGTGCTGGTGCCACCACACTGCAACCTCTGCCATATACTCTAGTTTTATTGCAGGAATTAGCCCTGCTGCAAAGCATTGCATCAAAAATTATAATTAAACGCCCCTGTTAAACAGGGGCAGAAAAATTGGGCCTTAGGCACTGGTGCTGGTGCCACCACATTGCAACATCTCCCATATACTCTACTTTTATTGCAGGAATTAGCCCTGCTGCAAAGCATTGCATCAAAAATTGTACTTAAACGCCCCTGTTAAACAGGGGCATAAAAATTGGGCCTTAGGCACTGGTGCTGGTGCCACCACACTGCAACCTCTTCCATATACTCTAGTTTTATTGCAGGAATTAGCCCTGCTGCAAAGCATTGCATCAAAAATTGTAATTAAACGCCCCTGTTAAACAGGGGCAGAAAAATTGGGCCTTAGGCACTGGTGCTGGTGCCACCACACTGCAACCTCTCCCATATACTCTTGTTTGATTGCAGGAATTAGCCCTGCTGCAAAGCATTGCATCAAAAATTGTACTTAAACGCCCCTGTTAAACAGGGGCATAAAAATTGGGCCTTAGGCACTGGTGCTGGTGCCACCACACTGCAACCTCTTCCATATACTCTAGTTTTATTGCAGGAATTAGCCCTGCTGCAAAGCATTGCATCAAAAATTGTAATTAAACGCCCCTGTTAAACAGGGGCAGAAAAATTGGGCCTTAGGCACTGGTGCTGGTGCCACCACACTGCAACCTCTCCCATATACTCTTGTTTGATTGCAGGAATTAGCCCTGCTGCAAAGCATTGCATCAAAAATTGTACCAGAAATGTTCTTCCAACATATCAGCGGAGGAGGAAGAGGATAGACAATCAACATAACAGGACAGTCACTCAGCATCAGCATAGGCAGTCTTGAAGGGATGTGATATTTCAAAAAAAAGTATTCTATTATATCAGCTTCAGGTGCTTGGTAGCTGTGGGTGATCCAAGACTGATTCATCTTGATGAAGGTCAGTCGATCAACTGATTCGGGGGACAGGCGCACCCTGTGATCGGTAACAAAGCCACCAGCAGCACTGAAGGTGCGTTCCGAAAGAACGCTGGATGCAGGACAGGCCAGTAGCTCAATTGCATACTGTGCAAGCTCTGGCCAGTGATCCATCCTCAAGACCCAGTAAGCCAGAGGATTTTCGGTGGGAAAGGTGTCCAAGTCTGACCTTGCCCCTAGGTATTCCTGCACCATGTAAATCAGACGCTGGCAATGGGTGCTGGAACCGATCATACCTTGGGGCTGCGGACTAAAAAATTGTCTGACAGCATCAGTCAGACGGCCACCTTCTCCACTGCTCCTTCTGACCGATGCCTCAGCAACACGTTGTCCAGGACCAGGAGTTTGTAACCTCCCAGTCTCTGGGAACGCGTTGCACAGACCTTTCTGCAAGGCCTCCCGGAGATGTCTCATCCTCTGCTCCCTCGGCGATGGCAAGATAAGGTCGGCAACCTTACCCTTGTACCGTGGATCAAGGAGAGTGGCCAGCCAGTAATGGTTCCTCTCCTTGATCCGAAGAATACGAGGATCCTTCCGCAGGCTTTGCAGGATCAGGGAGGCCATGCAGCGTAGGTTAGCTGAGGCATTCGGTCCGGAGTCCTCTGGGTCACTAAGGACAACATGATCCGCAGCTACCTCCTCCCAGCCACGTACAAGTCCACGTGTTTCTTGGGACTGTAAATCATCCCTACAAGACTGCTGCTGCTGCTGCTGCTGATGCTGAGTGCCAGCCTCCACCTCCATGCTGACACAATCATCCTCCTCCTCCTCTTCCTCCTCCTCATCCTCTTCCTGTGTGATGGGTGGCACAGCAGGAACACTGTCTGGATAAAGGGGGCCTTGAGAGTCCTCCTCTTCCTGCCTCTGTTCTGCCTCAAGTGCCCTGTCCATTATTCCACGCAGCGTATGCTCCAAGAGGTGGACAAGAGGTACAGTGTCACTGATGCATGCACTGTCACTGCTCACCATCCTTGTGGCCTCCTCAAATGGTGACATGACAGTGCATGCATCCCTGATCATGCCCCACTGGCGTGGTGAGAAAAAAACCGAGCTCCCCTGACCCTGTCCTGGTGCCGTAGTCACACAGGTACTCATTGATGGCCCTCTGCTGCGTGTGCAGCCGCTGCAGCATGGCCAACGTTGAGTTCCATCTGGTGGGCATGTCACATATAAGGCGGTTCTTGGGCAGGTTCAACTCCTTTTGGAGCTCAGCCAGCCGAGCACAGGCATTAAATAATCGGCGGAAATGCACACAGACTTTCCTGGCCTGCTTCAGGACATCCTGTAAGCCGGGGTACCTGCCCAAGAACCGCTGCACCACCAGGTTAAGGACGTGAGCTACACAGGGCACATGGGTCAGTTGTCCCTGTCGGAGGGCGGAGAGGAGGTTGGTGCCATTGTCACAAACCACCATTCCTGGCTTAAGCTGGCGTGGCGTCAACCACCTCTCGGCCTGCCCCTGCAGAGCTGACAAAACATCCACCCCAGTGTGGCTCCTGTCCCCCAAACAAACCAGCGCAAGCACGGCATGGCATCGTTTTGCCTGCGTACTTGCGTAGCCCCTGGAACGCCTACGAAGCACCGCTGGTTCTGAGGACAGAGCACTGGAAGAGGCCATGGAGGAAGAAGAAGAGGAGGGGGTGGAGGAGAGAGGTGTGTCACAACCAATAGTAGCATTTGGGAGGCGTGGTGGCGGAACAACCTCCAACACTACTGCACCTTGTCCTGCATCCTTCCCAGCTGCCAGAAGAGTGACCCAATGGGCCGTGAAAGACAGGTAACGTCCCTGTCCATGCCTGCTGGACCATGAGTCAGCGGTAATATGCACCTTACCACTGACCGCCCTGTCCAGCGAGGCAAGGACATTGCCTTCCACATGCCGGTAGAGAGCCGGAATCGCCTTCCGTGAGAAAAAGTGGCGTTTGGGGACCTGCCACTGAGGAACCGCACATTGTACAAACTCACGGAAGGGGGCCGAGTCTACCAACTGAAAAGGCAGCAGTTGAAGTGCTAGCAATTTAGCCAAGCTAGCATTCAACTGCTGGGCATGTGGATGGCTGGGAGTGAACTTCTTTCGTCGGTCCAGCAGCTGGGGCAGGGACATTTGCCTGCTATAATTGGACGTGGGTGTACCGCTAGCAGAGTTCCCAGAAGCACTTGGCTGTGACACACCTAATTCTACACCTTCATTCCTCTCAGAGCAGGTTTCAGAGAGGACTGAAGGTCTAGTGGGGTTGGAGATGCCAGCTGATGAGGAGCAAGGAGAGGTCCGCTTTGTTCTTTGGTGTGGGTCTTTGAGGTACGCTTGCCAACGAGCTGCATGGCAGGTCAACATATGTCTGGTCAAGCATGTGGTGCCCAAGCGGCTGATGTTTTGGCCACGCGAGATACGCTTGAGACATATGTTGCAAATAGCAGCGGTGCGATCTGATGCACTCGTCTCAAAAAAGGCCCACACCAAAGAACTTTTAGAATAACGTGCAGAGGCAGCGCCCTGCACAGGCGGAGCTCTGCGGTGTGATTCAGTCGGTGTGCTGCCCCTAAGCTGGCCCCCGGAGGGCATCCTGCCTCGTTGGACATGTGCCTCCTCCTCCTCTCTCCTTCCAGGCACCCACGTGGAGTCAGTGCCCTCATCATCCCCTCCCTCTTCATCGCTGTAGCAAACCTGGCAGTATGCTGCAGCTTGTGGAACATGACTGCCAGATTGCTGTCCTTCTTGAGCATCCCCTCTCTCTGCGCTCACGCTACTGCCTTCCTCTAGCTGAGTGTCATCATCAGAGCCCACAAAACACTGGGCATCCTCCTGGAGCATGTACCCAACACTGTGCTCAAAGAGTTCAGGAGACTCCTCAGGAGGACGTGGTGGGTCTAGGGAAGGAGTCACTGATGATGACATTGAGAGGAGGGAAGACGATGCGTTGGCAGCTGCTTTGCTAGTACCCTGAGACTGGGTGAGAGAGGATGAGGAGGATAAAGAGGGCTCAACATGTCCAGCTGCCGAAAAGAAGGACAAGCGTGTCCCATGGCCACGTGCTGATGACAATGCACCGCGTCCACGACCATCACTGTTGTCTCTAGACACAGAGCCTGCTTGCCCTCTTTTATCGGCTCGCGCCTGTCTGCTTCTCCTTGCTGGCCTTCCAGACATGGTAATGGCCTGAAGGGAGTTGGGTAAAAAAGCAGTTGGGTAGTGTATATTGTGCTAGAGGCACACAACACCCACTAACTCCTGCAGATGCCTTTATTATAGAACACCAGAGATAAAGGGGTATATACAGATGTATACTGTGCTGTGCTGGAGGCACACACAACTTCCAATAACTCCTGCAGATGGCAAGTGGGCTCAAATAGAGAACAGCTATGTAGGTGGATATAGCGGTATGTACTGGGTACAGAGCACACAGACAGCACGCACAAGCTCCTAACACTGCTGACTGCAAGCTCTATTATAAAAGGTAGATCACTAGCTATATAGGTGAGGTGAATATAGCGGTGTATACTGCGGTCAGGGCACGCAGACAACAACCACTACACAACAGAAAGATCGAAAATCGCCCGAAAACGATCGGTGTGTACTGTGTTGAAGGTACACAGAACACCCACTGCTTCAGACGCCAACACACTACACAAGGCCGCTGCGCTGGCGGCCTTATATAGTGTGGGGCGTGCACTACACAGCCTGAGCTATGATTGGCCACAGGCATCCTGCCTGTGGCCAATCATGGCTCTCCTCGTAAAGGGACATTATAGCTGTATGTATTTGGACTGTTAGTCCAAATTTAGCCTGTTAGTCCAAATTTAGTCCAATGCACCCTATCAAAAGCTTTCTCTGCATCCAATGCTAAGAAAGCTCTAGGGAGTTTATGAAGTTCAGTGTACCGTAAAAGATTAAACATCCTTCTAGTCCCATCCGGTGCCTGTCTGCCTTTTACAAAGCCCACTTGGTCCAATCCTATGAGGGAAGGGGTGACTTCCAATCAATCTATTAGCAAGCACCTTAACGTATATTTTTAGATCCAAATTCAATAGTGAAATTGGCCTAAAATTCTGACTGCACTTAATGACTGCAATCACGGCCTCACAGGTGATAGGGGAGTTTAGCTTGTGCAAGGTAGTTGAATGTGTCAATTTCCTCTTCTGAGGGTTGATGGGTAGCTGAGTCATTGCTAAGGTTGTAAAGGGATTCATAGTAGTCCTTGAAGGTGTTTGCTATGTCCTTAGGGTTGTGGAATACAGTATGGGAGCTGTGGTGCTGGATGTGGGTAAGATTGGTTTTAGCTTGCCTTTTTTTAAGTTGGAAGGCCAAAAGTTTACTTGCCCTATTATTTTGAGAATAGAAGGATAGTTTCATCCTTTTGAAATATACGTCGTGATCTGCCTTAAGCTCTTGTTGTAGTTCTTCACGACATTTAGTGAAGTGCTTTAGGATGCTAGGAGAGGAGGTACCTGGGTATTTGTGTTGGGTTTCTAGCTCAGCAATGGTTTTATGGAGCTGTGTTATGTGGTGGTTTTTTTTTCTACGTTCTATTGAGGCTATCTGAATAAGAGTCCCTCTAGCAAATGCCTTGTGAGCACACCATGTCGTTGTTGGGGAACAATCCCCATTAGCATTGAAGTGAAATAATTATTTCAGTTTCCCTTCTATTTCATCCCTGATGTGGGGGTGGGATAGGAGGAAAGTGTTGTTACGCCATAGAGGTCTACAGGAGGATTTGTTAATGTCCATAATCTCAATTGTCACTGGAGTGTGGTCCGAACATGTGATATTATGGACATCAGATTTCACCACATTTTGCAAAGTATACATATCTCTGAGGAAAAAATCAATCCTGGAATAGCTGTTATGTATTGTAGAGTAATACGAGTAATCCTTCTCTGTGGCTCGAGGATAAAAGAGTCTTTCCTCATGACAGAAGGGGCCTAAGCATGGCCTCTGCCTAAGAGGAGGAGTCTAGATCTGCATTTAGTATTATATTAAAATCTCCACATACTATTAAGCAACCTTTCTGCATAGACCTAGCCTTATTCACTACTTTACGAATAAATTTCATAGGTTTCACATTTGGTGCGTAAAGGTTTACCAACGTATAGACAGACTTGTTAATTTCTGCGACCAAAATGATGTATCGTCCGTGTGGGTCAGCATGCTCCTGTAATAAAGAAAAAGTTACAGTGTCCCTTATGGCAATCATTACCCCATTTTTCTTAGGATTGTCGTCTGCATTAAAAATTTGTACCCCCTTACCATTTCAAACAGGGGGGCAGGATCTGGGGGACCCCCACAACCACCGGCCAGGGTTGTGGGGATGAGGCCCTTGTCCCCATCAACATGGGGACATGGTGCTTTGAGGGGGTCACAGACCCCCCAAATCATCCTCCAAATGTTGAGGGCATGTGGCCTGGTACAGTTCAGGAGGGGGGGTGCTCTCTCATCCCCCCTTTTTTCCTGCAGCCCGCCAGGTTGTGTGCTCGGATAAAGGGTCTGGTATGGATTTTTAGGGCGACCCTCACGTCATTTTTTTTTCAATTTGACACGGGGTTCCCCTTAATATCCATACCAGACCTGAAGGGCCTGGTAATTAAATTTGGGGGGAACCCCACAGTTTTTTTTTATATTAATGACTTTCAATGAATGTTCTCTGTATTACGGGAGCCGACAATTCATTATAGCCACGAGTGATTTTAAAAGACTTTTTTTCCTGCAGAAATTACACTTTGTGCAGGGACAGTTCTAAGCACGGGAAACATGCGCCCCTTCACAGGCATACTATAGACACCCCCCAGGTAAGAAATTTAAAGGAATATTACACTTTTATTGTTTCACTTTAATTATTATTAAAATCACTGCTTCTGAAAAAACAACCGTTTTTAAAACTTTTTTTTGCATTGATCCATGTCCCCTGGGGCAGGACCCAGGTCCCCAAACACTTTTTAGGACAATAACTTGCATATTAGCCTTTAAAATTAGCATTTTAGATTTCTCCCATAGACGAACAGGGAATGTTCGAGTCAAACATGAGTTTGACTCGAACTCGAAGCTCATCCCTAGTAGTCATCAGGAGGCATGATCAATAATTAATACGTTTTAGAGAGGTCATGGGGTAAAATTCCATCAATCAGGGTTGTAAGATGATAACTAAAGTCCCTTGGAGGTGCTAAGGAATGTAAAAAGTGATGTAACTGGAGAGCCCTCCAAAAGTCTAATCCCTTGTACACACGGTCGGACATTCCGACCACAAAATCCATTTGATTTTTTCAGATGGATTTTGTCCTAAACTGGTGTTCCATACACACGGTGGGACAAAGTTGTCAGAAAATCCGATCATTCGGAACGTGATGACATTCGTTCGTTACGACATAACTACGTTGAGGCTAGTAGCCAATAGCTTTGGTCTCCAAATTTGATTTGAGCATGTGTGGCACTTTGTCCGATCGGAATTCTCTACAAACGATCGGAAAAAGTCTGATCGGATTTTGTTGTCGGAAAATTTTAGAACCAGCTCTCAAATTTTTTCCTTCGGGGATTTCCAATGGAAAAAGTCCGATAGAGCCCACACACATTATGTTGTCGGAAAATCCGATCGGATCTTTTCCATCTGAATTTTCGACCATGTGTACAGTGCATAAAAAAAATGGGTCCAACAGGTTAGTTAGAGAGGAAATGGAGGGCCAAGCAACAGCCGTCAGAAAATGGGATGCTGGATAGCGACCAGAATATACAAGGTCTGAAAAGTCATATCATGGAGTCCCAGAGAGAGCTCTGGATTGCCCAGCACTAGAAATAGTGGAGAGTCTTGAGAAGAGAAGGACGTATGTATAATAAGGTGCGAGAATATTTGCATCATAGGTCCTATTAGGGGATGTACTTTTAAAACACATGGCAATGACTCATAACATCACGGTGTTCCTGTGAGGGCTTACCTAGGTTGGAGTCCATGGCTAGGCTCACCCTTGCAAATAGACACAACCCACGGTAACAATGAGATAAGCTACCTGGGCTGTGAATCTGTGCACGGGGGCTTGACAGGAATTAGCCAAAGGATTGTCCAGGTAAAGCCATAGTCAGGGATTCCAGAAGTCAGAATAAACGATATACAAGCCAGGGTCAGGAGCCGGGGTCAGTCTAGGAACACTGTAACTTCAACACAAGAAACAACACAGGAACCTTTGGCAATGATAGAGACAAGAGACAATGAACTAACAAATAGTGATGGTCGAAAGGT
Source organism: Lithobates pipiens (assembly GCF_037356315.1). Taxonomy (NCBI): domain Eukaryota; kingdom Metazoa; phylum Chordata; class Amphibia; order Anura; family Ranidae; genus Lithobates; species Lithobates pipiens. Next base: position 186,093,613 of record NW_027507785.1, on the reverse strand, counting down.
TCGCCCGACGGTCGTTTCGCAGCGAATTTCGGCTGTTTGCGGTCCGCCCGTTCGGCGGACTATTGGCACCATTCGCCTGGTGGACTTCCGTGTTTACCGTGTAAAAGAACTTTGACCTATGATGACACATCCATCATGGGGTACAGGACAGCCAATTGAGACATTACAGCACATGGACACTTGGACATTCCCCCTAACTTATAAATACACCCGATCCGGCGGCCATTTTACATTCTTTCTTCTGTCACTATAGAGAGAGGTTGCTGTGTGGAGCAGGGAGAGATTACAGTGACCCAAATCGCTAGCTATTTGGTACACAAAAGTTCTTTTCAGGACTGGTATAGGTGTTAGGTGTAGTTCAGGATAGGCAGTGCTGTGCTAGTGATTGTTGCAGCAGCCTGAGTGTCTTTTGTCAGTTTAGAGAAAGGGACAGGATGGTGTGTGCTGCAGGGACAGCCAGTTTAGTCATTAGCTGTTACTATCAGGTCCACAAAAGTGCTATTTCAATTATTGTTCCAGTAGCCTCTGTTTTGTCAGTTTATATAGGGACAGGCAGGAAGCAGTGTGTGAGGCAGTGAGGGTCAGTTTAATCAGTAGCTGTTACTATTAGTTCCACAAAGGTTCTTTTCAGAACTGGTATCAGTGGTATGGTAATAGGCTTGTACACGTATAATAGTCTTTCTTCCAAATATAGAAAGAATATTATACTTGACTGCTGCCCTTCTGCTGCAGTCTGCTAATCATTCACAACCCACTTGTTCCACAAAGCTCCTTATAAGGACTGGTAACTTGGTCTGTCTAGGGTGCTACAGTACATAGGGTTGAGTGAGGTACAGTCTGCCATTCTATAAGGACTGGTATAGGTCCACAGTACATAGGGTTGAGGTGCACTACTGCTGACCGCTGCCCTATACTGCAGCAGTCCTTCATCGGTATAGGGACTGACGTACAGTCTGCTAATCACTCACACACAACCTACTTGGTCCACAAAAGTCCTTATAAGGACTGGTAACTTGGTCTGTCTAGGGTGCTACAGTACATAGGGTTGAGTGAGGTACAGTCTGCCATTCTATAAGGACTGGTATAGGTCCACAATACATAGGGTTGAGGTGCACTACTGCTGACCACTGCCCTATACTGCAGCAGTCCTTCATCAGTATAGGGACTGACGTACAGTCTGCTAATCACTCACACACAACCTACTTGGTCCACAAAGGTCCTTATAAGGACTGGTAAGGTATAGGGTACTACAGTACATAGGGTTGGGTGAGGTACAGTCTGCCATTCTATAAGGACTGGTATCGGTCCACAATACATAGGCTTGAGGTGCACTACTGCTGACCGCTGCCCTATACTGCAGCAGTCCTTCATCGGTATAGGGACTGACGTACAGTCTGCTAATCACTCACACACAACCTACTTGGTCCACAAAGGTCCTTATAAGGACTGGTAAGGTATAGGGTACTACAGTACATAGGGTTGAGTGAGGTACAGTCTGCCATTCTATAAGGACTGGTATCGGTCCACAATGCATAGGCTTGAGGTGCACTACTGCTGACCGCTATCCTATACTGCAGCAGTCCTTCATCGGTATAGGGACTGACGTACAGTCTGCTAATCACTCACACACAACCTGCTTGGTCCACAAAAGTCCTTATAAGGACTGGAAACTTGGTCTGTCTAGGGTGCTACAGTACATAGGGTTGAGTGAGGTACAGTCTGCCATTCTATAAGGACTGGTATAAGTCCACAGTACATAGGGTTGAGGTGCACTACTGCTGACCGCTGCCCTATACTGCAGCAGTCCTTCATCGGTATAGGGACTGACGTATAGTCTGCTAATCACTCACACACAACCTGCTTGGTCCACAAAAGTCCTTATAAGGACTGGAAACTTGGTCTGTCTAGGGTGCTACAGTACATAGGGTTGAGTGAGGTACAGTCTGCCATTCTATAAGGACTGGTATAAGTCCACAGTACATAGGGTTGAGGTGCACTACTGCTGACCGCTGCCCTATACTGCAGCAGTCCTTCATCGGTATAGGGACTGACGTATAGTCTGCTAATCACTCACACACAACCTACTTGGTCCACAAAAGTCCTTATAAGGACTGGTAAGGTATAGGGTGTGACAGTACATAGGGTTGAGTGAGGTACAGTCTGCCATTCTATAAGGACTGGTATAGGTCCACAATACATAGGGTTGAGGTGCACTACTGCTGACCGCTACCCTATACTGCAGCAGTCCTTCATCGGTATAGGGACTGAGAGTTTTGTCACAGGGTCATTTAAAGAATGACAGGCAGAGGAAGAGGCAGGCCCTTCTGCAGGGGTGGTAGGGGTAGGGCAGGAGCAACAGGCTTGAGCCAAAGTGGGAAGTTGCAGAAGGTGTGTTCAATTACTTTAAAGGACGCACCAGACTTGGTTGAGTGGCTCGCTCAGCCTTACTCTTCTGCACCCTCCCCATCCTCTCGATCTGCACCCTCTTCTTCACTCTCTGCTATGTGCACCCCCAAAGACACTACCACCACCACCACCACCACCACCACATACCTTCCGCTTGAGTCACAGGAATTATTTTCCGATCCATATCAAGACATTTCTGATGCACAGCCACTCTTGGTATTGGCATAAAAACAAATAGGAAGGAAAGGGAGAGGTCCAGGCGCTACCTGACATAGCTAAATGAAATATATGAACCGTATATGTGTGAGCAAAATAATACCTCCAGCAAGAGGGAGAGAAGAGAAGAGAAAATTCCAGGTGAGTAATAGTTATATCAGCACACACAGAAGATCACAGTAAGAGATCTTATAGAGAATGTCTCTTATAGAGTTATATCCAGAGCAGGCTGCACAAAGGTATTAAAGACAGGTGACTCTCACGGAGGAGCAAATTATGCCCAGGTTATCCGTAGATGTATAACCAGTAAGTAAATAATAAATGTAAAAGATTCAGATTTACAATGCTAACTACGAGGTATTGGATCAGGAAGAGGAGGCAGCAACAACCGCTACTCAGCAGTCTGACAACAGTACCCAGATCACCCCAAGGAGGAGGTTGGTCCCCGCTGTTGCTGCCTAATCCGAGATCTCTACTTATAGCGGTGGGGAAGGTGACGTTGATGATGACGTGTCTAGTGATGTCACGTGGGTGCCCACAAGAGAGGAAGAGGAGGGAAGTTCAGGGTTAGATATGGACCAGCAGATAGGGAGGAGAAGCAGGAATAACTTACATTGCACAGGAGGGACAAAGCAGACTGCAAATGTATCAGGAGCGAGTCATCGACCATGTACAGTCACATCTGGCTCTCCCAGGACACCGGCACATGGCTCCGCAGTGTGGGCTTTTTTTAACGTGTCCGCTGCTGACAATAGCGTTGCCATCTGCAATCTTTGCAGTCAACGCATTAGTCGCGGTAAGCCCAACACTCACCTAGGGACGACCGCCTTAAGAAGGCACATGAGCAGCCATCACCGAGCCGAGTGGGAGCAACGGAACACACAAAGCCACACTGCAGGCTCTCACCGTCCAGCCTCGTCTTCTACTTCTCCTTCTCCTCTCTCCTCACAATTGTCCTTCACTCCACCTTCCATCACGCCAAGCTCAAGTTTTTCTGCAAAAAGGCAGGCTTCCGTGGGCCTAACGTTCGAGCGTAAAAAAATTTTACGCTCGAACATTAGGCCCACGGAAGCCTGCCTTAAAAAGCATAAGGGTCAAGGACCAGTACTGGGTGGCAACGTACTTAGACCCCCGGTATAAATACAAAATGGCGGAAATGTTACCGCCGTCACAGAGGGCTGTCAGAATGCAGCACTTCCAGGCCTTGCTTCGAGAAATGCTGCATTCTGCTTTTGCGTGCGCTGGCAGAGGAGCAATTCCCACTCCCAGAGAAGGAGTTGCGGGTACCAATCCAACAGCGCCTGCAAGAAGAGGCCGGTTTGAAGATGTGTTGGTGACTTCGGATATGAGGTCATTCTTTCAGCCGACCCATCGACAGGTGTCATCCGGATTCAGCATCACGGAACGCCTAGACCGTCAGGTGTCCGACTACATCGGGTTAACGGCCGATGTGGACGCTCTGAGGAGTGATGAACCCCTGGACTACTGGGTGGGCAGGCTTGACCTCTGGCCAGAGCTTGCCCAATTTGCAATCGAACTGTTGGCTTGCCCCTCATCCAGTGTCCTGTCCAAAAGGACGTTCAGCGCAGCAGGGGGGATCGTGACCGATAAGCGTACTCGCCTAGCTCACGCAGTGTTAACTACCTCACATTTCTAAAAATGAATGAGGCATGGATCTCGGAGGAATTCAACACATGTGACCAGTAGACCATGTATATGTCTATAAACAATTTTTTTTAATCGAGCACAGAGACCTTCTTTCTTCATTTGGCTCACTTCCTTGTCCAAAAAAAGCACACCATACTATATGCCCGTACCCTCCTCTTTGAAGAGGTTGAGCGGTGTCATATTTCTACTGGGGCTGCTTATTATGAGGGGCTCCCACCATCCCTGTGCTGTGCTGACATCCTCCTGGGGCTGTACCTCTGCTGTGCATATTATGAGGGGCTCCCACCATCCCTGTGCTGTGCTGACTTCCTCCTGGGGCTGTAACTCTGCTGTGCATATTTTGAGGTGCTCCCACCATCCCTGTGCTATGCTCATTATGAGGGGCTCCCACCATCCCTGTGCTATGCTGACTTCCTCCTGGGGCTGCTTATGGTGCAGGTGTCAGTGCTGTATATCACGGTGCTGATGTCAGTGCTCTCTGTTACGGTGCTGGTGTGAGTGCTGTATATCACGGTGCTGGTGTGAGTGCTTTATGTCACGCTGCTAATGTCAGTGCTCTCTATCACGGTGCTGCTGTCAGTGCTGTATATCACGGTGCTGGTGTGAGTGCTTTATGTCACGCTGCTGATGTCAGTGCTCTCTATCACGGTGCTGGTGTGAGTGCTTTATGTCATGCTGCTGATGTCAGTGCTCTCTATCATGGTGCTGTTGTCAGATCACTCTATCACGGTGCAGGTGTCATTGCTGTATGTCACGCTGCTAATGTCAGCGCTCTCTATCACGGTGCTGCTGTCAGATGACTCTATCACGGTGCAGGTGTCATTGGTGTATGTCACGCTGCTGGTGATCATCTCCTGCACCCTCTTCTTTGCCTACCCTGGTCCCTGACCTTCCCTCTCCTCCATTGCCTTAATGCGCTCCACAGTCCTGAATTGTCACAACAATTTCCCATATAAAAAAAGAATGCTTGTAGTTGTCGATCCCAGATTCACCTCATACATGTGTTATGTCATTGGCCATGTGGTGGGACTATGTTTGCACAGCTATTAATTATTTTGTGGCTGCAAATTTGACCTGCAGGTTTGCGAAGTTCGCCTCCCATTGAAGTCAATGCGGCCCGCCGTGAACGTTCCGGTTCGCAAACTATCGGCCGTGTTTGTGGTCCGCGTTCGCGAAACGTCCCGTCGGAAGTTCGTCCATCACTACTGACAAAGCCCAAAGCCCTTGTACACACGGTTGGAGATTCCGACGACCAAATCCGACGGATTCTGTCCGTCGGATTTTGTCTGACGGATCTTGTCCGAAACTGTTGCATACACACGGTCAGACGAAGTTGTCGGAAAATCCAATCGTTCAGAAACGTGATGACGTTATTTCTTTACGACGGGACTACGTTCAGGCTAGTAGCCAATAGCTTTGGTGTAGGAATTTGATCTGAGCATGCGTGGCACTTTGTCCGATCGGCATTCTCTACACATGATCGGAGTATGTCCGATCAGACCAGTTTGTCGGAAAATATTTCCAGCAAGTTGGAAAATTTGGTCCGACGGATATTCCGACGGAAACAGTCCGATGCACACCACACACAGTCGGATTATCCGACAAAACGGTCCGATAGGACACATTCCGACGGATTCTCCGACCGTGTGTACAAGGGCTTAGAGTGAGCTTTATACCCAGCTTATTGGATAAACTGCCTCAGCTGATCCAGGAGTGAAAGGTACTAATTGCGGCAAGATCCAGAGTATGGTCCTAGTATTTTATGCAGAACTGTGCAAAGCTGGAAAGCAGCCTGAAAAGAACTGAGGTGTGGCTCAGAGGCAACATAACAGGAACACTAAACATGCAGTCCTGCAGTGCAGTCAATATCTCTTTGAGCCACTTGGGGTGTGACCACGCCTGGCCGACTGCATGGCATGGTAGGGACCGTGATGGTTCCAAATGGTGGAACTGAACTTTGAGTCTGTTTGATCTGAGGTCAGAGCTTGGTGACACCAATCAATAAGTCTCACTAAATGGGTTGCTTGATAATATTTTTTGGATATCCGGAACTGTACATTTTCCGTACTGCTATGGGAATGACAACTGGCAACACTGAAGTCTAGGACATTATGCTCCCAAATGAAGTCAATGAATAAAGAGTGGGCTTTTCTGAAGTAGCGAGAAAGTATTACTATGGGTAGAGCTTGGAAAAGGTATAGAAATTTTGGTAAGATGATCATTTTTATTATATTGCAACGCCTATTCCAGGAGTGCAATCCACGATAAGGTAAAGAGCATATCATCAGTATATGCCAACAATTTCTGTTGAGCAACTTCAACTAGGCCCTTAATATCTGGGTTCAAGCTAATTTTACAGAGGAAGGGCTTGAGTGACAGGGCAAAAAGAAGGGGGATAAGGGTCACCCCTGATTTGTCCCATTAGAAATGGAAAATGGTTTGGAGAGTTCTCCATTGGCCTGAACTTATGCCATTGATTTAGAGTAGGTCTTGGCAATCCAAGTAACCATGGTGTATCCAAGTCCCACATGTCATAAGACCAAGAACATAAACTTTCAGTTTAGCCGGTCAAATGCTTTCTCAACGTCAGTACCCAGGAACACACTTGTAATGCCATTTTAGCTTTATTTTGCAACTGATGTGTGATTTGTCTACACAAGGTCAATAGTTCCCATTCCAATATCAGGCATGGAGCATGTTTATGCCGAGATTCTAAGGTATGGATCTCCATCAAAAGAGATGAGAGTTTTTCCTCACAATATCATTTGATGTGAGATCCATGTTTAATTAGTACTCCACGGATGACTGCTTTGTGAGCCTCACAGATAGTTCCGGGGTCACAGTCTGATGTATAGTTCGATTGAAAATGGAAGTCCAGCTCCCTGGTTACCTCTGCCAGCACCTCTGGGTCACGTAGGGTGCTTTTATTCAATTTCAATTTCCACCCAGTTTTAGAAGGATGGTGATTCAAAAAGCGCATAGGTCAAGACGATAGGTGCATGGTCAGACCATGTAATGGTGCCTATAGAGGCTTCCAGAACAGCCTGAAGTTGACAATGAGGTATTAGGAAATAATCTATACATGTGTATAGAGGAAATGAATAAAACATGTAATCCTTTTATCCAGAGTGTAGTACGCACCACACGTTCACCAATTGTGCCCTATGGATGGCTTCTACTATCCATCTGTGGGAGCCTGGAGGAATGGAGGCAGTACCTGGTGAGGTATCTACTGCAAGAATCAGAGGAAAATTACAATCACCTCCCAAAATCAGTTGGTAAGCGCCTTGAGGCGATTCAGTTCGCAGTTGTAGAGCTATACAAGTCATTCATTCAGTTGGCCCTCGGCAAACCCGAGGAGTTTGTCAAGACTACAACAGAGATAGAGGTCTTGATGAAAGTTAGGTGCATATAGGGTCGCTAATTTCACCTTAGCATCGCCAATCTTTCCCTTAATAAACAGAAATCATCCATCAGAGTTGACAAGGGTACTCAAACATGTTCATGGTAATTTACCTGAGAGTATAATAGAGACCCCCTTAGATTTGGCAGCTTTATTAGTAGAATGGTAAGTCATGGGATAAAACTGATTTTTAAAGAAGGGGGTTTGTCTTTTCTGAAATGGGTTTCCTGAACAAATGTCAAGAAAAATAAGAACAATAAGAAGGAAATGATATATATATGTATAACCGGGGAGTCATACCCACCATAACAAAATGATACTCTGTATATGCAGTCAGACTCCCACACATCGCCCCTCTGAAGAGTCAGGGACATAAACAGGTAGTAATGTCCCTTAGGAGCTGTATGTAAGCCCCAGATCCCCCAGTGAAGAGAGACCTGAAAGGGGGGACCAACTGGCCATAATAAGAGGCAGACAAGAGGGATACTACCACCCAAGAAGCATGCCATCAGAGAACAGGCTGCAGAGGAATCCCTCCCCAGTGTACGAGACCCCCCACCACCCCACCCAAAAAGAATGAGAGGGGAGGGGGCACCGCCCATGACAGGGAAAGCCCATTACTATAAAAAAATCCAGAAACATTACATGTCTCAGCCAGACAGACATTGAATGAAAACTTCATTTCCGAGACACTAACCGATAGCTTCACATACTGAAATTGCAACATATGTAATATAAAACATTGAGGCTGGGTTCTCACAATTGCGAAATGGATGCAGATTTCTCTGCATCCAATTTGCATGTTAAGAGATTGTGACCAGCTCTCTATGGAGCCAGTTCACACATGTGCAGAGCAGCTCCTGTGCTAATTGGACAGAAGTCCTGTGCATCTTCTGGTCCATTTCAGGCCTGAATTCAGTCAAAAATTTGGATTGAATTTTTTGTTTTAATTGACCTAAAATGGTAAACAGGGACGCACAGGACCCCTACATGCAGCAGTGTGAACAAAGCCTCAGGCACTAAGTCCTTGTGAAAGAAAAAGAGTCAAGGCAACTCTGGTCTTCCAGATCCTGCATGTGGAGAGTTCCATTAGGGGAGTCGCGTGACTCAGCCATCTTGGTCTCGGGGAGGCCACCTTGGGTATAGGGAAGAAACTTTGGGTTTCCCCTCTGATTTTGGGTGCACAAGTTACCTGGATGTGCGTCTTTGCTTTCTACAGTTTTGCTGAGAGCATGCTGCTGGATAATGATCAAAATCAGCCAAGATAGGCAGAGAAAGGCCGGTAGCTAATTCACCACTCATCTCTACTCGGCCATGTCTTTTTTTGTATCATAAAAAATAAAAAATAAATTGGTGATCAAATACCACCAAAAGAAAGCTCTATTTTTGTGAAAAAAATAAATTATACTAATTGCATTTTCATACAGTGTTCCATGACTGCACAATTGACAGTTAAAATAGAGTAGTGCTAAATAGCAAAAATGATTTGGCTGTAAAGGGGGTAGATTTTTCCGGTGGTCAAGTGGTTAATGTTCTACTTTACATCAAAACTGATTGTCATTTCATGGATATCATTCATCCACAATGTTTTTTTTCTCACTTTCCCATTATTTGTCTCGCTTTCTTTCACAATCCTTAGACAGACCATAGAGGGTGCACATTTCTTTACTGCAAAAATGGTTTGCAGGAAAGAAATTTGCATGATTCCTCCATTAACACAGACAGCGCTGACAGGGAAATCCCTGCTGGCGAGCAATTGTCTCCTCTCTGGCATCAGGGCGGGCATGGGAAGCCACCCCCACAGGGAAAAGACAATGATTATCGCTAGCAGCTATAGCAGCCACTAGCAATAATCACAAGAGAATCTGGCAGGCTGGATGTACTTAAGTTGATCAACTGATCAACTTGGTACATTCAGACTGCCCATTAACTGTTCAAATCTCGACCGGTTAAGATTTGAACAGTGTATGACTGGCCTTACACACCCCAGAAGAAAAGAAGGCTCTTTCTGAAAATTTTATGCATACTTCAAAATAAATAGCATATTGGGATGACAGAAACTAGAATTAGGTTATCTATTAAATATGAAAATACGCTTTAACCATTGTGGTGTTCATGTACTAGAGCAGGAAAACCACAATAAAATAGAAACACTTTTAAAGTTTCAGCACTAGGTTATAAACTGTTAGCTAAATGTTAATCTCTGTCAGAATGACCTATATCTGATATCCTAGAGTAGTGAATGAACATTTGGGTTTACCCCTTTGCCTTTGTTAGCATGCTCATGCAACCTGGTATATTGTGCCAATGCTTTCCACATTTCAACAAGTAAAATTAGATAATACTACTCAATGCCAAAGTTTAAAATGTTGAAAAGTAGGTATTACTCCTAATTTTTATAACTTATTAAGGCTTTTTTATACATACAGTCTATTTTAATTTTAAAAGGACAAATAGTAGTATATTGAAATGCTGTCCTTTCACTATTTCAGTAAAATCTTTAAAACCACCGATGGTATATTAATGTCACCATTGATATTGCTTTAATATTTTTCATTTCTGTGCATTTGTAATTTTTTTATTTTCTTTTTTTGCTATGAAAATCAAATATAATTTTATTTCTGCAGTATACATACCCTAGGTTGACATACATTATTAATAATTAAATATAAGAGTAAAAACTGGAAAAACAATGAAGCGCATAGACAAGTATTTCCCTAGCTATGGTAAACCTGCATATCACCTGCTCTATGATTTACAACGTAGAATGTAATATGCTTCCATTTTTTTCCTTTTTATCTTATAATTTATTGAAGAAGTATTTCCTAAGTGCACAAACAGCACAAGATTTTCCTAGTACACATTGTATCACAGTGATCTGAGGAGATGTGGCATATAACAGTGGACTTAAAAACATAATTTTCTGAACCTTTCCCACCTTATTTTCTTGATTGATCAATAGTGTAATTTATTTAATTAATATATGATCCTTCCAATGTCTGTTAGCTTCCCCATGGCATCGGAGGGGGGGGGGGGCATCCGTTTATGTTACCGTGCGGCTCCGCCCTCAGATATATAACAGCTGTCACCAAGAAGAAGCTTCACCTAGTGTGAGCCTCCCATGGAGGCGGAACTGTTGTGGCTTTATTTTTTTTTATTTCAGTCTGCCGGGCATGGATTTACATAGTGGGAAATTTTTATTGTTTTTGTCTTTTAATAAAGGACTTGTCCCAAGCTGTCTCTTGTCTTTTTTTACAATTTTCACACTTTATTTGTGACATGGTAGGGGTACAATGTACCCTGTTACCAATTCACATGGGGGGCTGGGATCTGGGGTCCCCTTGTTGAAGGGGGCTTCAAGATTACGATAAGCCCCCTGCCCGCATACCCCCACAACTACCAGGCAAGGGTTGTGGGGTTGAGGCCCTTGTCACCATCAACATGGGGACAAGGTGCTTTGGGGTCAGACCCCAAAGAACCCTCCCCATGTTGAGGGCATGTGGCCTGGTACAGTTCAGGAGGGGGTGCTCTATCATCCCCCTCTTTTCCTGCAGTCTGCCAGGTTGCATGCTTGGATAAAGGTCTGGTATGGATTTTGGGGGGACCCCTATGCCATTTAAAAAAAAAATTGGCGCAAGGTTCCCCTTAAAATACATACCAGACCTGAAGGACCTAGTATGGACTTTGGGGGGACCCCCACACAATTTGTTTTTAATTTTTGGTTCGATGTTCCTCTTAATATTCATACCAGACCCAAAAGGTCTGGTAATGGACTGGAGGGGAACCCATGCCATTTTTCCATGAGTTTTTTCTATATTGACCTGACAATTCATTACAGCCGCAATCAGTTTTAAATGACAATGGGGGTTATTTACTAAAGGAAAATCCACTTTGCACTGCAAGTGCACTTGAAAGTAAAGTCGCTGTAGAACCGAGGGGGACATGCAAGGAAAATAAAAACAAAATTTTAGCTTGCATATGATTGGATGATAAAATCAGCAGAGCTTCCACTCATTTCGGATCTACTTCTTAGATTTAGAGTGACTGCACTTCTAAGTGCACTTTCAGTGAATTTTCAAGTGCACTTGCAGTGCAAAGTGGATTTCCCTTTCGTAAATAACCCACAAAGTTTCCTTTAGAAATGTAATTTTGCTGTGGTACTGTTCTAAACATGGGAAAAATACTCCACTTTACAGGCATATTATAGACGCCTCCCAGGCATGATATTTAAAGGAATATTTCATTGTTATTGTTTCACTTTAAGCATTAAAAAAATCACTGCTCCCAAAAAACGGCCGATTAAAAAATAAAAAATTGCATTGATACATGTCTCCTGGGGCAGGACCTGGGTCCCTAATCAGTTTTTATGTCAATAACTTGCATATAAGCCTTTAAAATCAGCACTTTTGATTTTTCATGTTGTTGTCCCATAGACTTTAACAGTGTTTGTGTGTTCGTCTGAGTTTTTTGCATGTTCTGGTGAGAACCGAACTGGGCGGTGTTCGGCTCATCCTTAATGAGGACCAGTAAGAGCTGAAATACAAGTAACATGGGTGAATATAACAATTATAATGAATTATAACATTTGCACTTTAGTTTTTAGAACTGAGGCTATAGTTGTAGACTGTTTTGTAAATCACATTAATATTTCTGCAGTGAAAATTAAATAGTGAGGCATGTCTCTTATGATGTGCTTTAATAAAGTCTTTACACCTGTAAGAAAGTGTGCCGATGTGCAGCTAATGTGCTTTATTTATTGATGCTATTCTGACAGTATCACAAAGCAGAACGCTTGAATCCTGCCATCATTTAATAATGTAATTTACTATGTAGGCAAAGATTCAATTTTTAACAAAATCTTTTTTGTTTTCACATTCCTAATGGTCCATCTTAATATTTGCTTGTGGTTCTTGAATGTAATATTGCATTGGCAGTATAATCCTTAGCCAAACCCCCAATGACAGATAATTAGCAAAGACATTACAAATCCGTAATTGGCATAAACAGGCACATTTCATTAACTCTCCTGTGATGCTTAATAATTAACATTCTTTCAACAAACCAATCATTTTCTAATTGGTTTTCAATTTATGCATGGAGTTGCCAAATGGTTTCCATGTAAATAAGTAACTCAGAGTATGTTTTCCCCATTACTATTTCCATTTCGTTCATGTACATTGTCACATCTGAAGGTACTATTCACAGCTCTAGAATATCAGGTTTATGTTTATCTGGGCTCATTAGACTGTGTCAATTAAAAAAAAAATCAAGAACTGCTGCTGAAATTACTTTTTATACAATGCTAATTTACAAGTTATTAGTTGTAATTAAAAATTCAATTTATAAGATAAAGTCATTGTAAACATTTTTCTTTGGTGGATTTTTAAATTACATCCTTTTTCTTTGCATTGTGTTTTATACATCCTATGCAAATACTTACTAAAATCTTGCAAAGAGAATGAACTAATTTTGTAAACCAAGCCGTATATTTTTATTTATATGAATTCTGGCTTTGCAATACATTGACAAACTCTATTGTCTTTATAGACTCAGAATTAAAAAGTCAATGAAGATATGAATGTCATATATTACTCAACATAGGTATTTTATATGGCCAAATGTTTGTGAAGAGATAGTCATCCCATTAGAGATGAGATTGGGTCAATGATCTCATGAGCATCCCTGCCCTTGTACATACAGAAATGGGGCAGTAGTCCGGAGTAAAAACATCCTCTTAAATTCAGTCCAAACTCAAGTTCGGACCAAAACTGAACTCATCCCTGTATACCACCTATGTATATGACCCATCTGTCTGGAAAGTGTGTGCTTAAATGTGAAGTTGAAAGTCTATCTGCCCAAAAAAATAATTTGTGAGATTGAAAGTCTATCTGCCAAAAACAAATTGTGAAATCAAGTGCTGATGTTACATGAGTTACATTGCAGGCTCTCAAGTTCCTCCACATTCTTTAAAATATATATTTATAGACCATGGCAAAGTCAGGCTGGAATAGAAAAGGGCCTTCCCTAAACTGTTGCTACAAGATTTGATGTGCCCAAATTTCTGCAATGGGGCTGATTTATTAAAGGCAAATATACTGTGCACTGCAATTACACATGCTCCAGAGTTTAATAAATGAGGTAAAGCTTCACTTTGCAAAGAAAACTCAATTACATGCAAGAAAATAAAAAAAACAGCATTTTTGCTTGCAGTGCACAGTATATTTGCCTTTAGAAAATCAACCTACTCCTCTTTGGGTACTAGCATAAATAGTCCCTCTCAGTGGAAAAAACTTAAACTGGTCATTTGCAGGGGTGTCCATGTACATTTAGCGTTGTAGTGTTTAAAGAAATACACATACCAGGACAAATGCCTTCAACATGGGGACCCCCTGGCATGACACATTTTCCACAAAAAAAAAAAAAACACAAAATGCAGCACTCTGAAAGAATGATCAAATAAATTCCAGAGTAGTACTGTATGCATAAACAATGCTATTTTTTCCATAAAGTTAAAAAATGGTTGAACAGTCAAAGTTTAAAATAAATGGTAGTTACCAGTGACCTCAGAGTGGATAAAGGGGAAACAATAATCCAGGAGTCGTACCTGGAGATGTTTCGAACACTTTGACAAGCGCATGCTCGCAAAACATGTAAGTCATGGCAACAGATTAGTGGATGCTTACACAACTGATTTCAGGACAGCACAGTAGTGATGTCACAGAATGTCGACCCTGCTCAGCTTGGTTGTTCCCTCTGGAGCCATTTACATCACACAGGTTACAGTACCTTTCTATCCATCCTGCTGACCACCATACAGCCATGGCATCCACCTGGAGTTGACAGGTTTTGCCAGCAGCCAGAATGCTCTCCCATCCATTTCCTTGGACAGTGATTGATGTTCAAACCATCTCCAGGCAAGCCTCCGGGATGATTGTTTCCCCCTTATCCACTCTGAGGTCAATGGTAACGTTCACTACCATTAACTTTAAACTTTGACTGTTCAAACATTTTTTTACTTTATGGAATAAATAGCATTGTTTATGCATACAATACTACCTTGGAATTTATTTGATCATTCTTTCAGAGTGCTGCATTTTGTGTTTTTTCTTTGACTGTCGCACCTCTTTCCAAGCTGACCTGGCTGAGCACTCAAAGGATTCCTCATCAGAGCACTCTACTTGGCACCTAAACTTGCAGCGCTCCAGGTGTTCTGTGTTTTCTTGTCCCTATTCTCTACAACTCTGGCTCAGTAGCTTTGGGCAACTGTGGGGTGGGATTATTGGAATTTGGAAGATAACATGGCCCCCACATACTGTTCCTCCATGTGAAAGAATAAGGAGTACCTGTACCCCTACTCATTGACAAGAACTAACTAACAGTAAATAAACACATTGGGGGTTATTTATGAAAGGCAAATCCACTTTGCATTGCAAGTGCACTTGAAAGTGTACTTGGAAGTGCAGTCGCCCTAAATCTAATGGGCAGATCTGAAATGAGTGGAAGCTCTGCTGATGTAACTAAAATTCAGTTTTTTATTTTCCTTGCATGGATCTACAGCGACTTTACTTCCAAGTGCACTTGCAGTGCAAAGTGGATTTTCCTTTAGTAAATAACCCACATTGACACCTTTTTGATAATAATCAAAATAAATTAATAAATAAAATGTCCTATGATGAAAATCCATTGTCAACATTTTCCAACAATATATGTAAATCATTTTCAATAAAAATTATATAAAAAAAGAAAGGAACAGTTTAAAAATAAGATAAAAAAGCAAAAAAAAAAAAAGCACCCCCCCCTGCTCTCGCGCAAATGTGAATGAGTGTGAGTGTCGGTCTGGCATCAAATGCAAGCAGAAATTGCACCTTGCATGTGAGGTATCACCGTAAAGGTCAGATCGAGGGCAGTCATTTTAGCAGTAGACCTCCTCTGTAAATCTAAAGTGGTAACCTGTTAAGACCCCGAAAACCAAGCACTGCCTTCAGGCTTTCTAAGGGTGTAAATTTTTGATCTCACTCTTCACTGCCTATCACAGTTTCGGAGGCCATGGAATGCCCAGCTGGCACAACCCCCCCCCCCCCAATTACCCTATTTTGGAAAGTAGACACCCCAAGCTGAGAGGTATGATGAGTATGGTTGGAGGCGCTGGCATCTTCAGTAAAGGAATCAGGAAGTGAAGCCTTGCAGGTTCACAGCCTGGTTCCCTACTGCACATTGGTGAGTCGCGCATGTCCTGAGTGGTCCCTGCTGTCTTCTGGGACCTGTGTGTCTGTGTGGGGGGGGCAGAGGAGGGACTCGACATGGCATAGATCACAGCAGAATCAGATTCTGTGGCGATCTATCACTGGAAGTGGAAGAAAATACCTGTATTATACAGGCATCTGTTCCCCCCTAACAAATGTGACACTGGATGGGGGGAGGAACTGGATAAGCGGAAGTTCAATTTTTGGGTGGAACTCCTGCTGTAAAGCTGAAGCTTAGTGATGTATTTGTTTTTTCTAATCAGCACCGTGGACAGTATCCTCATTGACATAAGTGTCCCCTGTGCTCTGGGCTGCTCTGTTCTTTGAAATCCTCAATCCTCTGCCTCATGAATTACCGCACAGCTGTAATTTTCCATGCTGTGGAAGTTAGTACGAGCTGCTTCACCTGTGATAGGCACACTACAAAAGCTCCCACTATGTCCACCTGCCTGCTTTTTTCATAGAAGCCAATCTATCAGTTTACACAATGAGAAAAGGCTCTGTAAATGGAAGACGAGTGGATGAATGAAAGGTTGATCTCTTCCATAAAGCCTTTTTATTGTGGGAACTGATAGTACAGCATCTATGAATGGAGCAGGGAGGAGGAAAGGGCGGGCATAGTTAGCATGTTTGATTAGTGCCTGTGACAGGTGAAGCTACTTGTATTAACCCCACAGTACTGGTAAATGACAGCAGTGAGGGTATCTGGGGGGCAAGGGGCAGAAGATTTAAAAGAACAGAGCAGCTACCAGCACATGGGACATTCATAATTTTTGTCATTAAAGCTAAACACTAAACTTTAGCTTTAACTCGAGGGGATGAGGAATAAGGTGTATTATTTAGATACTTCTCACTAGTGTTGGGGTGAATGGTTTGGATTGTGTATGAGTTCAGTCAATGTTTGGCCCGTTCATCCAACTCCCGAATTTGCAGGGTGTTAGGTGGGTGTTTGTCCAGCCAAACACCCTGCAGTGCACTACGTGCTGTACAGTGCATTTTGGGCCTTGATTGTGAAAAGCTTTGCCCAATCAGGGTACAGTATAAGCTGATTTTTAGGGAGCAGGACTTGGAAGCTGGCCACAGTTTCCTTAACAACCAATGAGTCATCAGCTGTCAATGGGTTTCCCCGCGGACAGCTACATTTAAAAAAAAATTACCGGTTAAGAAAAGGGAAAAAACGCGGGTTTGGTTTGGGGGGTTTGGGCCCCCCCCAGAATCCATACCACACCAACATCCAGGCATACAGCCTGGCAGGTCAGGAAAGGGGGGGGCAAGCGAGTGTCCCCCTCCTCAACCATACCAGGCCACATGCCCTCAACATGGGGGAGTTGGTGCTTTGGGGAAAAAGCCTCATCCCCAAAACCGTGGCCAGTGGTTGCGGGGGTTTGCAGGCGGGGGGGCTTATTGGAATCTGGAAGCCCCCTTTAACAAGGGGGCCCCCAGATCTCGGCCCTCCCCTATGTGAATGAGCATGGATACATGGTACTCATTCACCAAAAGTGTAAAAAAAAAAAAAGATAAAAATACACTCAGTTTTTGGGAATTCCTTTATTAAAAAATAAAAAAAAAGTGTCCCCGAATGTAAATCCATTCTTAATCACACTGCACCTAAAAAACAAACAAAAAAAAAAACGTTCCTGCCATCTATGAAGGCTGGCTGCCCACTGCTGGCTCCACTTTTTGACAGCTCTTATATACTGTAGGTAAGGGGCAGAGCCACCTCCTGGCCATGACACTTGGTGGCACCGCCCTCTTATGACTTTGCCGGCCTAGCATGCACCAGTCCATTATGTCTAAAGGGGGCGGTGCCACCAGGTGAAATAGCAAGGTGGCCCCACCCCTTGCCTATATTAGAACTGTCAAATGGCAGAGACTGCAGTAGGGGTCCAGCCTTTATAGAGTGTGTGAGTGTTTTAGTTTTTTCAATTTTTCATGTGTTGTGTGTGAGTGAAATCCATACCATGTACCCTCTACCCATTCATATGGGGGGGCGGGATATGGGGGCATTCAGAAGGGCCTGGCATAGACTGGGGGGGACTCCGTTCCATTTTTATTTTATAGCCGGGGCCAGCACAACCGTGAGTCATTTTAAATGGGATTTGACTCTTTTTATTTCTTTATAAATCTAATTTTTTACAGGCAAGCTAAGGGGACCCCCCAGGGCACTATATTTAAAAGTGTTTTTAATTTTTATTGTTTTACTTTAAGCATTATTAAATTCACTGTTCCTGAAAAAAATGTTTTTTTTTATTGCATTGATATATGTCCCCTAGGGCAGTACCCAGACCCCCATACCCCATTTATGGCCATTTTATATGGCTCCTGTTTATAGACGGCCCCTCACTGTCCTCAGGTACAATACAAGGATATCAACACTGCACAGTACTTGATGGTGTCTTCTTGCAATCATGGCCTAGTACATCTTATATAAAAGGCTGTGGGGCACCAGTTACATCTATGGAGGGAGCCTTTCAGAGTAAAGGAGTAAGGTAAGTATTACCTCTTATTCCTCATTCTATAGCATTAAGGATCATTTAACACTTGCATCGGGAGTGCCTCGCTGCAAGGGCAGTTTTTCTGTAATTGCCATAGTTGGACTTTATCAAAAAAACATTTTTATTCTGAGGATCATAAGTATCATCTACAATGGCACCTAGACTTTAAAATAATCCTTACCATCTGCAATGTTCCAGAAAGAGTGTTTTTTTTTTATTCTCTGTCTGTCTATGTCTCAAAAGAACTACATGTACACATAGGCTAATTGAAAATTAATGACTTATGGATCTAATGGTTTAACATTATGCAAATCAGACTGTAAAATAATATAGGACATGAAGGGGGTATTTTAACAGATTTTTGCTGGTAACCTTGCATTAAAAAGCTTAAGGTGATTAATTAGTTGGCAGTTCAGCCTTATTTAAAAAGGTCACTGCATAATATGACATTTTAGTAGGATTTCATTTGCTGTCATATAGGTCAGATTGTAAGTTATAAAATAGAAGGGCAAAAGAGGAATGTGCATTTCTGTCCTCAAATGCTTTTCTGTTTTAGGTAGGCTGATAATTAATTGCCTAGGAAGTATGATTCATTATTGTAATCCACAGAAACACAAAAAAAGTTTAACATCTGCTGTTTCATTGTAAAATGCTTCATTGCATAGATTTGCAGGAACTCCTATTATGCATACGTAATATGATTTTGATAAAAAGTGTTCATATACTCCTCTATAGCTTTTTTGGAATATGCAGACATTTTTAAAAGTTAGAAGGTAACATGTAAATTGTAGTACCATGTAGCAACAAAGCAGCAGTCATCTTTCATTGTTATGTTACTATAATACTAAACACCCAATTAGTTGCTATAGGATAATTAACTTTGCAGACTTTACAATCCTCATGAAGTATGTCCATTGTGAGAGATTTTAAAAATGAATACCAGAAATGTTTAAAGTGGTTGTAAACCCTTGCAACCAACTTTGATCTACAGGTAAGCCTAGATTAAGGCTTACCTGTAGGTCCAAGAAATATCTCCTAAACCTATACGTTTAGGAGATATTTACCCGAAGACAGCCACCGCTGTCTACGGAGCATGCGCCGTAGACAGCGGTGCACAGGCGCACTGGGGCAGGGCGCAGATCACAGCGATATGCCGCGAGTGTCGGCTCCCGTGCGCATGCACGGGAGTGACATCATCATGGGTCCGGCGAATCACAGCGCCGGAGCCGCGAGACCCGGAAGTCGCTCCGGGATCCATGGCAGCGGTGAAGAGGAAGACGGAGGACCGCTTCGGGGGGCTTCCTTCTCAGGTAAGTTATTCATAATGAGCTAGTATGCTATGCATACTAGATCATTATGCCTTTGCCTTACAGGGTGTGCTTTTTAAAAAAAAAAATGTTGCCTTTACTTCCTCTTTAATATGGCTAAATAAGTTCATACTTATTTAAAATGCAACAACCAAAAACTCTGCTCTCTGTATGTAAATGCCAGGAGCATGCAGAATAGCTAGAACACCTGCTGGTGGCACTGTGGTCCTCTGACTAAAATGGTGTAACTCCAGTACCTACCATTGTGTGTCTTCTGGTAGCAAGCAGAGTTTAGGATTAACGCAAGTCATACAGGAGTAGTTTTTTTTTTTAATGAATTTGGACATTTGTATGAAAATTCTCAGTATAATTACTGTCATTTAAAAGTACTTAAAATTTAAAAAAAAAATGTAACATTTGATTTTGGATGTAATGGGCCTTCCTGGATGAAAGCAATGGGGGTTATTTACTAAAGGCAAATCAACTTTGCACTACAAGTGCACTTGAAAGTCCACTGAACGTGCACTTGGAAGTGCAGTCGCTGTAGATCTGAGTGGGACATGCAAGGAAAATAAAAAACAGCACTTTAGCTTGCACATGATTGGATGATAAAATCAGCAGAGCACTTGCAGTGCTCTTGTAGTGCAAAGTGGATTTGTGTTTCGTAAATAATCCCCAATATTTACTGTCATGCCCTGTACACACGGTCAGACTTTACGACAACAAAATCCATTAGATTTTTTCCGAAGAATTTTGGCCCAAACTTGTCTACACACGGTCGCACAAAGTTGTCAGAAAATCCGATCGTTCTGAACGCGGTGACGTAGAACACATACGACAGGACTATGAATGGGCCAGTAGCCAATAGCTTTCATCTAATTTATTCTGAGCATGCGTGGCACTTTGTCCGTCGGAATTCTATACACACGATCGGAATTTAAACGATCGCATTTTGTTGTCGGAAAATTTTAGATCCAGCTCTCAAACTTTGTGTGTTGGAAATTCCGATGGAAAAATTCCGATGGAACCCACGCACGATCGGATTTTCCGAAAACACAATCCGATAGCACATTTTCCGTGTGTACAGGGTATTAGAAGTTTGTTTTCACAAATGTTGTTTGAGAAAAAAAAATCCATCCTGATTCTTTGAAATTTATCATTACTGTGGTGAAGAGCAAATGTCGATTTGATCCCACTAGGGATGAACTCGTTGTTTGGTCTAAACATAAGTTTGGATTGAACACTGGTTGCTTAAACTGAATATTGTCTGTGGCATACCTGCAGACCTCCCTTAACCACTGGGCAAGGGTTAGACATTTGCAAAACGAAAAAATGTGTTTAGTTTCATTTCTATTCTACTTATTTAAATTTCTGAATTCAACCGCACAAGAACATTTCAACCAAATCTTTGTGTGACAGATGTTTTGGTGTGCACTAGAACACTCTGAGACAGATGTTGATGGGACGGTAGTCTTACAGATATTTTTGTACACAGGAATATGCCTGATCTGACAACTGCTTGGTTGCACTGGTAAGCTCTGGCAGGTGTGGATTGGACACACACTACTACTAGTACTACTACAGATGTTTTTGGTCACAAGTACACTGTGACAAATATTGATGGAGGAACTAATAGTACACATGACCTAGAGACAACATTTTTAGAAAGAAAGAATGGCCATTATTTTTTTCATTAGCAGGAATATGATGTACTCATTTTGATTCTGTTTTCAAATTCAAATTGATTGGAAATAGTAAGAATTTGAATATTGAATTGTTATTTCTGTCAACTCAGGCAGCACTTGTACAATGCACATAGGGACGGACGAACAATTCGGCCCAAGCATTTGTTTGGGGAAGACATTCGCCTGTTTGGCTGTTCGCCAAACCCCCAAATTTGCAGGGTGTTCGCTGGGTGTTCGCCCCGACAAACACCTTGCAATGCTCTGAGAGCTGCACAGTGCATTCGATGACCTAATTGGGCAAAGTTTTGCCCAATCAGGGCACAGTGTAAGCTGGTTATTAAGGAGCGGGGCCAGGAAGCTGTCCGCCACATTCACAACTGATGAGTCATCAACTGTCAATGGGTTTCCCCAATGACAGCTGAATTATAAAAATAAAATGCTGGTAAAAAAATAAAGAAAAAAATGGTGTGGGGTCCCCCACAGTCCATACCAGGCCCTGCAGGCATTGGATCAGGCTGGACTGGAGCAGCGGGCATCAGATCAGGCTGCACAGGAGTAGCAGGCATCAGATCAGGCTGGATTGGAGTAGCAGAATTAGGATCAAGCTGGACTGGAGTAGCAGACATCAGGTCAGACTGGACTGATGTAGCAGTCATTGGGTCAGGCTGCTTTGAAGTATCGGGCATCATGGACTGGAGTAGCATGGATCAGGTCAGGATGGTCAGGATGGACTGGAGTAGCAGTCATGGAGACAGGGTTTGGTGCAGGATATGGCTGAATAATGGTTGTGACAGAAGCTGTCAGTGACAGAATTGCATGGGTTGAGAAAGACTTTGTTGTTTTTTAGGTTTGGACACTGTAATCCTGCAAGTGATTACAGGGCTCCAAGTAGATTGGAGACTTCTAAGGGGTTGTCAGTGGCACCTTCAGTGGATCAAATGTAGCAGAAGTACATCTATTTAGAGCATGGTACTTACATACAGGAAGTAAGGAGTCCTTAATAGCAGCTGTGATTTCTAAGGGCAACAAAGGAAAGGATTTGTGTCATCTTGAGGCAGGACTTCATTTATGAGAATCAACTGAGACTAGGGATAATATCTCTGACCAGGCATTGGGTGGAGGCTGAACAAAGTTCAATTTGCATTTTTCTTGTCTGACTGGAAAGAGAGTAAACATCATTGATACAATCCATCCAAACCTTTTGTGAATAAGCTGAATAATGCTCAAGAAAGTTAGATTTGTCATCCTGTAGTAATCACTAAGGATGAGCTGAACACCCCCCCCCCCCCCCCCCCCGGTTCGATTTGCACCAGAACCTGCGAACAAACCTAAACTTTGTG
Source organism: Lithobates pipiens (assembly GCF_037356315.1). Taxonomy (NCBI): domain Eukaryota; kingdom Metazoa; phylum Chordata; class Amphibia; order Anura; family Ranidae; genus Lithobates; species Lithobates pipiens. The sequence goes on along the minus strand of NW_027507785.1, from coordinate 186,070,850 downwards.
TGAACTTTAGAACCCTATTAAAGTCTATGGGACTCGAACGTTCAAAATCTAAAGTGCTAATTTTAAAGGCTAATATGCAAGTTATTGTCCTAAAAAGTGTTTGGAAACCTGCATTACATCAGAGGGGGGCGGTGTCACCCACATGTCATTGGGGACGCCAGGCTTCCCCACTTGCGTCTGAGGGGGCGGGGTCAGGTGACTGATGGCCCCGCCCTCCTCATATAAGAAATGTCAGGCTGCCAGGATCCTCGCAGTGTCTCCGCCAGTAGAGACAGAGGATGGATGGATTTGCTGCGCTGGACGGAGAAATCACCCATCGCTGGATCAGATCAGCCATCACTGGACCCCAGAGAGATGATCACCCGTCGCTGGATAGCAAGAGTGGATTAACACCGCTGGAAACTTTTTTTATTTATTTTTTTAACATTTTTTTTAACATTCTTTTACACTTTCTTTGTGAAATTGTAGGGGTATTTTTGTACCCCCTTACCATTTCAAACAGGGGGGGTGGGATCTGGGGGTCCCCTTGTTAAAGGGGGCTTCCAGATTCTGATTAGTCCCCCGCCCGAAGACCCTCACAACCACCGGCCAGGGTTGTGGGGATGAGGCCCTTGTCCTCATTAACATGGGGACAAGGTGCTTTGAGGGGTCAAAACCCCCACAGCATCCTCCCAATGTTGAGGGCACGTGGCCTGGTATGGTTCTGGAGGGGGGTGCTCTCTCATCCCCGCCTCTTTTCCTGCAGCCTGCCAGGTTGGGTGCTCGGATAAAGGGTCTGGTATGGATTTTTAGGGGGAACTCCATGCATTTTTTTTTTAAATTTGGCGTGGAGTTCCCCTTAAAATCCATACCAGACCTCAAGGGTCTGGTATGGATATTTAGGGGGAACCCCACATCATTTTTTTTTATTTGATGCGGGGTTCCCCTTAATGTCCATACCAGACCTGAAGGGCCTGGTAATTGAATTTGGGGGAACCCCACGCTTTTTTTTTTTTATCAATGACTTTCAATGACTTCAATGACTTCAATGTTCTCTGTATTACGGGATCCGACAATTCATTATAGCCGCGAGTGATTTTAAATGACTTTTTTTCCTGCAGAAATGACACTTTGTGCAGGGACAGTTCTAAGCACGGGAAACATACGCCCCTTTACATGCATACTATAGACACCCCCCAGGTATGAAATTTAAAGGAATATTACACTTTTATTGTTTCACTTTAAGCATTATTAAAATCACTGCTCCCGAAAAAACAGACATTTTTAAAACTTTTTTTTACATTGATACATGTCCCCTTGGGCAGGACCCAGGTCCCCAAACACTTTTTAGGACAGTAACTTGCATATTAGCCTTTAAAATTAGCACTTTAGAGTTCTCCCATAGACTTGTACAGGAGGTTCCACGGCTTTTCGAATTTGCTGCGAACACCCCAAATTGTTCACTGTTCTCCAAACAGGGGAACAGGCAATGTTCGAGTCGAAAATGAGTTTAACTCGAACTCAATGCTCATCCCTAGTAATCACACTAGGAATTCAACCTGACACATATTAAAGGGAGAAGAAAAATCATCTTGGTCTTGAGGAATACCAGAAATAACTAGCAAAGACACAATTTCAATTGTAGCTCCCTCTAGTGTGAAACTAGTGTAGGTAAATTTATTTTGTGACTCTTAGTAGTTGTGTGAGTCTGTAATTTGTATTGGGTTACTGTAGGTCAAGCGAGAGGGCTCTACAGGTCAGGCCTCTGGTACCTCCCCCTGGTTCTAGAAGCTTGGGTAAGTATCTGGAAGCTAGTGGGTGGAGGCCAGGTAGTGCTAATCTTTATACCTGAGAGAATCTGGCCAACCCCCAGGCAAAAGGTCCTGGCAGGGTGGCTGGATTAGCCCTTAAATATCATGGATTGAGTGTGCATGTGCAAGAGCTAAGAGGTGGCCGCCTGACCCTGGAGCTCTGCACCTCACTGAACCAGGAGCGCTCACAGCACCCTTTCTGACCTTGCTCGAGCGCCATCCAAACGGCATCCATGCCCCCCACACACCAGAGAACACCCCCGCATGTTAAAACCCAGAGCCAGAAGGAATCTGGACCTGGAATTCACTATCTCCACCCATCCCTGATGTACTAAGATGGCCACTGTGGCTGCTGCGGCCTCACAGCCTCATGCTTCCCTCACAGAAGGAACCCCAGAACACAGGCAAGTGCTGGCCCCAGCTCTGTTACATTTTACCCCTGGGTCTTATACCTCAGAAATGCAGCCTCAGACTCCCTTACGGGTCTCCACAGAGTCCCTGCTCAGCCACACATTTGGGGACCAGGCTTTCTCCCCAGCAGGGCCGGTGGCCCTTTGCTGACTCTCTCTCTCATGGCCCTCTGACCCAAAACACCCAGTTTTCTGTGGAAGATCTCTGTCTCAAATTCTCCACTCTCCTAGAAAGGGGCCTAGCTACTACAGCGGCTAAAATAACAGGAGAAATTAAAACAGAGCTGCAGCGGTCTCTCACCAGAACTCTGACCTGATTGAAACCCTTCAAGACCAACTGGACACTGCGTTCTCATGCATAGATGACCTGAAATACAGGTCCAGGAGGCTCAATTTTCGGATCAGACGATTGCAATTCTCGATGTCACTGCAGCTATGCAGGATTTAATGAAGTTGCTGATCCCAAACATTCCACAATCACACCTGGAGCTGGACAGGGTGCATAGGGCCCTGGGTCCACCCAGAAAGGATGGCTCTCCCAGAGACATCATTGCTAAACCTCATTAATATGCCGTCAAAGAACCTGTCATGAAAAAGGCCTGTGCCCTCCCCCAGGTCACCTGCCAAGGTCACCCAGTGAAAATGTTTGCGGATCTCTCCCCTTCCACCATTCAGAGAAGAAGAACCCTGAAACCATTTTTGTCTGCTATGACCCAGAGGGACATCAAGTAAAGATGGGTCTTCCCATTCACAGTGAAATTCTCACACAAGGGACAGAGCCACTCCTTCTCCAGTTTCGCAATAAGAGAAAAAGCTCCTGCTCAACTTGAAGATAATCTCCCAGGAGATGGAATTGGAAGCTTCCTCATCCTCGACTGGATCCAACAAGCATCCTCCTCTGATCAGTTTGCTGAATCCCATTTGGAACAAGACCAAGTACAGAAGATCTACCCACAATGGATCTCCATGAACGCAACATCACATTGTAACCTGTGTCCTATTTAATCATTTGCCTCCGCATTTGATTTTGCCTCTACTTCCAGAGACTGGCTCCTTCTTATTCCCTGGGAGTAGTTTATTCAGGTGTTCTCCCATTACTCAGGGGAAAGTCTGGTTTTCAATTACATTTATTTAGTCATCCTTTTGGCTGTGTTTTTTTTTTTTTCTTATCAGAAATGGTTCCCCCATAGCTCCTGTATCCACTTGGGTAGTCAGGAAATAGCTGTATTGTTTGGGAAATTCAACACAGCTTGGGAACCACCCTAGCGATGTTTGGTGACCCTGTGGTCCCACCTCCCCTCCTTGTCCCATGGGAAGGGGGGGTTTCCAAGTTGAAAAGACTTTGGGGTTCAGAAACTCCTTCTATAAGTTACATAATTTGCAACCTGCAGTACATTTGTTGGGCAATGTTACAGTGGGCACTCCACCACTATAGGTTATAGGGCGCCCTGGTTCGTGGTGGACTGCATTTGCCTCCTCCTATCTCTTTGACACCTGTGGTTATCCGGGGAATAGGACATCCAACCGATTTGGTTGGAGATTTTGACCTTCTTATATTATCTCACGTTTTACAGTGAGATGACACACGGGATCTTTTTACTTCCCCAGGTTCTAGGTAACCCCGGGAGGGGAAAACACTCCTCTACTTTGTTTTCTTTTTCCTTTTTTTCTCTTTACTTCTCTTTCTATGGAGCATCACTTAATCATTTTATTAATTTCAGACAAATCCCTCAGTGGGCCGAGGCAGACTGAGACGCCTCATGGTAGCCAAACAGAATGCCCCTTCTCAGCATGGAGCCGGAGGACATTTGTGAAGGTAATTGATGGTAGATTTGATAGCGTACCTCCATCCTGGATACATGGCTAACCGCACACACAACACCTTACTGGTCACTACTCATAATGTCCAGGGCTTAAATTCCCCCCTTAAACGTAGAAAGGTATTTAACACTTACAAGTCCTCAAAACTAGAAATTATCATGCTGCAGGAAACTAATTTACCAGCTTAATATTGCCCCAAGTTCCTTCACTCCCATTTCCCAAATTTTTATTTAGCCAGTGTGGAAAATAAGACCAAGGAGGTGGCCATTGTGATTGCTAAAACTTGCAAATTTAGTTGGATCTCAAACACTAAAGATCCAGGAGGTAGGTTCATCATGGTAAAGGGAACAATAGATGGACAATTCTATACTCTGGTTTCCTATTACAGCCCCAATAAAGGCCAAGCAGCATTTTTTTTTTAATACAAACGTTTTTATTGGGTAAGAAACAGAATACACAGTAGTGCACATATACACAACTTGCAGTAGCATTGTACAGAGTTACAGTAACGCTCCGATGAAATAATGAGGAACAATATCCAGAGAAAACATACAACAAAAAAGAAATAGAACAGGGCTATAGAGCCAGTAAAACGTAAACTGTCATCAGAGAGGTCGTATGTAACTGTTCTAGAAGTACCATGCTAAGACCTTTAGGGTGACTGTGTAGGTTAAGGTAAAAACACATTAAATATACCATAATAACAACAACTGACCGTAGCAGAGAAAAGAAAAAAAAAATCTCTTCTTTCATAGACTTCAGCCCCATAACGACTGGTATAGGATCAATCTCAGAAAATAGAAAATGTGCGGAGATTTGGTGGACTAGGTAACCAGAACAGGGTCCTTAAAAACTGCTATGTCCCAAAAGCAAGGCCCAGTGCTATCTCATCTCAGGGATCCACCTGCGGGGAAAGGGGAGGAAGTACCAACCCCTCCGCCCCCAAACCGAGCGGCCAAGTTGCCCACTTGGCAGTGTGAATGTGCATAGAGTCCAGTAGCGTATGGTGGATCCGTTCCATAAGACGGATAGATTCCATCCTTCGAATAACCTGAGCCCAGGGAACCGAGGGTGAGCGCCAATGTAGCGCCACCGCCCATTGAATGGCGCTAAATAGGGTATTAATCAAACTCTGGGAGGATCTGGTAGACCCCGGGAGGGGTGCAAAAAGTAGACAGTGTGCTGCCGTCAGTTCAACGCCAGCCCCCACTATGGTGGTGACTAATGTCGAAGCTCGATCCCAGACAGGTCGAAGTAGGGGACAGCTCCAGAATATATGGAGCAGTGTGCCAGGCTCCAGGCAACCCCTAAAGCACCTGGCAGAGACCGAGGGAAAAAATTTATGTACCTTCACTGGGGTGAGGTACCAACGTGTGTGTAATTTCACTACCGTGTCCTTAATAGCCATGGAACGGGAACATCTATGCATATTCCGGAGCATGTCCTGCCAATCCTCTTGAGAGAATTCGGTGGACAGGTCTGCTTCCCACAATCCCATGGCTCTAGATTTCTCAGGTAGTTGAGCTTCTAATAGGAGCTTATATATCATAGAGATAGTGCCTCTATCTCTGGAATGTCGATAACATAGTGATTCAAATTGCACCCTAGAGGGGTCACTAGCTACACAATAGTGCGATTGGAAAAAATGGCGAATTTGCAGGTATTTATAGAATTCCCCCCTCGGAATCTCATGGCTCCTCTGAAGCTGCAAAAAGGATGTAAAACGTGGGCTATCATTGCAGAGAGCTCGGAGGGTAACCAGTGACTTCCGAATCCACCAGCCGAAAGAGCCGGGGGACTCGAATGCCAGGGGGAATCTCCTATCGCCCAGAAAGGAGGCCAACCGGGGTCTGCTAGGTAGCAATCTAAATTTAGAGTGATAGAGTGACCACAGATAAAGGGAGCGGCTAACTATAGTGTTCAGGGGGGCTAGAACCCCTGGTCTCATCTCCCCCTGCCACAGGATGCCCGGGAGAAAATACGGGCGTATGGACTGGGTTTCAAAAATCAGCCATGGCACCCCACAATCAGTAGCGTGCCATTGGGCCGTTTGAGCCAACCTTGCTGCCAGGTAATATAACCAGATATCTGGTAAACCCAGTCCCCCCTGGGGCAGGGGTCGATGTAACAGAAGTTTCCCAAACCTGGGCCTCTTATTCTGCCATATAAAAGCATTAATGTCGCGTTGCAACAATGCGAGAGCTCGGCGTGGGACATACAGGGGGAGGGCCCTAAAAAAATAAAGTAATTTGGGCAGAATAGACATCTTAACCGCGACCACTCTCCCCATCAAGGGGATATGATAAGTGGACCACAGTTTTAGCCATCTCCTAACAGACGAAAAGGCCACAGGAAAATTAGCATTATAGGTGTCCGATAGAGTGGTGGCAAGATGGATCCCTAGATAATTCAGTGTATGTTTAGATACTAGGAGGCCAAATGTGTTTTGGAGATGTAAAACTTCGGGGGGGGAGAAATTAACAGGAAGGGCCGAACATTTGGAAAGGTTCACTGCCAACCCTGAAAGTTTCCGAAATGAGTCCAGGGTGTCGATGAGGTTGGGTAGCGAAATTAGAGGGTTGGGTAAAAACAAAAGGACATCATCCGCATATAGGCTAAGCTTGTATTCCCCCTCCCCCTTCAGGTACCCCCCTATATTCGGGTTAGCAATAAGTGCCCTGGCCAGGGGTTCCAAAGCCAGGGCAAATATTAAAGGGGACAGCGGGCAACCCTGTCTGGTGCCCCTGCCCAAGGGGAACAGCTCCGAGGAACAGCCCGGGATCTTCACTCTAGATTGGGGGTGCAGATATAAAGCCTTAAATCCGTTGACAAAAGCACCAGTAAACCCAAACTTATGTAAAACTCTGTCAATGTAGGGCCATAAAACACTATCAAAGGCTTTATGTATATCCAGTCCCAGGAGCAGGACTTTTTTGGAGAAAAGGTTGGCGTCCTGTACAACATTCAAGGCTAATCTAATGTTGTCAGTGATTTGCCTATTTGGTATAAATCCCGTTTGTTCCGGGCCCACCAGAGTACCAATTATAGGGGCTAGTCTGTTTGCTAATAATTTTCCTAAAATTTTGACATCATTATTCAATACCGAAATGGGCCTATAATTTTGGGGCAGGGTGTGATCCTTATTTGGTTTGGGGATTAACGTCATATTGGCATGAAGCATTTCATCTGGGATAGCATGACCTTGTAAAATCTGGTTAAAAAGCTTCGTCAACTTGGGGGCCAGGACTTGGGTAAATTTTTTATAATATAATGAGGTAAATCCATCCGGGCCAGGGGCCGTAGAGGATTTAAGGGATTTCACAGTGGCTATAACCTCTTGTTCGGAAAAGGGGGCATTTAAGGCTTGAAGTTGTGAGTCTGACAGTGATGGGAGGGTCACAGAATCTAACCACTGATCCACATCCGGGGAGACAGGTTGGGAAGGAGGAGATAACAACTTCAAGTAGAATGTTTTAAATATTTGAAGTACTTCTGTAGGGTGGGTGACTATGTGACCTGAATCGTTTCTTAGCTTGTAAACATGGGGAGGCTGTAGGGATTGATGAAGTTTGCGAGAGAACATACTGGAGGCCGTATTACTATGTAAGAGAAATTTAGCCTTAGACCAACGCAGTGCCTTTTCAGTATGACCCGAAAGGATTGTGTCCAACTCGGCTCTCTTTTGGTTGATTAACTGCATAGTGTCTAGCGAATGGGAGACGGAATGGGATTGGTATAATAGCTGTAAGTCATGGGTAAGGGAACGGATCTGCTCACCCCTCTGTCTTTTTTTGGAGACTGCGATCTCAATTAAGTGGCCCCGAAGGACCGCTTTATGAGCCGTCCAGAGTGTTTGAGGGGAGATATCCCCAGTATCATTAATTTGGAAGTACTCCTCTAGGAGGCCCAACACACGAGTGTAAATCTCCGGGTCCGTCAACAATGAGTCATTAAGCCTCCAAGAGGCTGCCTTGGGGGAAAGGCCAATGTGGGAGGTGTGGAATAAAACCACCTGGTGATCAGACCAGGGGCACGGATGTATAGATGCGAGAGCCGAGTTAGCCAGCAATATAGGGGAAGTGTATATGTAATCTAGTCTAGCATAGCTATCGTGGGGGTGGGAATAATGGGTATATTCCCTTACGCCAATATTCAGTGCCCTCCACGAATCTATAAGTTGTAATCTATCTAACGAACGGCTCAGTAGTTTCGGAAAGGCCTTAGCACAATGAGTGGGTTTGCTGCGGTCTAACGCGGGGTTGGCCACTAAATTAAAATCTCCCCCCACAATCAGATGAGGGGAAATATATCTGTCTAAAATTTTTAAGAATTGTTGGTAGAAAGTACCTTGTGCAGAGTTTGGAGCGTATAAATTAGCTACAGTCACCGCCTTACCCTCTATCAACCCTTGCAACACAATGAACCTACTATTTGGGTCCTTATACACATGTGATGGTTCGAACTGCAAAGTATTGCGGATAAAAATCGCAACTCCCCTGGCCCTGGACTCAAGGGTGGTATAGTAATGCAATTTGTACGACTTGTCAAAGAATTTAGGACAAGACGAAGAGGAGAAGTGAGTCTCCTGTAAAAGTATTATATCAGCTCCCAAATGCCTATATTGACGGAAAGCCTTCCTTCTCTTTTGGGGAGAATTAAAGCCCCTCACATTATGTGAGATAATCCGGAGACCCATGTCATGTGGTGTATATGCACGCTATTCTGTATACCCCACCAAAGAGGCGTTGTACCCCATGCCAGAGTCCAGTGCCATGGGAGCCACCCTCACATATACTAGAAAAAATCATGAACCGAAGGCAATTAGGGCCATCTGTCCACCAATTAGAGAAGTCAAAAATAGCAAACCAAGTTATCCATAGATCAGGGCAAGTGTTACGGTCAGTATAACCTAAGAACAAATAAACTGAGATAAAAACAAAAACAAAATAACTGTGGAGTCTGGGTGGAAAATCCAGCCAGACCAAAAAAATGTACACCTGGGACCCTAAGGCCCCAACATCCACCTGCTCCATTCACTCCCCGCCAACGAACAGTCCAAACAGGGAGTGGAGGACCAGTGTGGAGGGGGGAGAATCACAGCGCCAGAAAAAAAAAGAGAGAAAATTATCCAGCGAAGGAACTATGGAACACACAAAAAAAAAGGGAAAAAAATTCGGCAAACATCTCCGGGGACAGGGAGACACCAGAGTCATATAGCAATTATCTTCGGACAGCTTGCTCAAAGAATGGGGAAAGGGGGAGGGATTCAAAGTATCCAGGTAGGATAGCTGAGGGAACCTGGGCATATGCTCCATTGAAAACTGTCAAAATCCGTGCAGAACAAACTGGGCAAATCCAGGAAAACCAAAAAATGATCACTCCTCAGGAAGCGGCTGGAGCCTGCGAGATCGCCTGTCCCTATGGGGCGATGGAGTGGCCCAAATGGGAGATGGACGAGGAGACGGTGGGTGCCTTGGTGTTTGCTGTCTTTCCAACAGGCCCAGCTTCATCAGGACTTCTCTACCCTCCACAACCGTGGTGGCAACATGCGTGGAGCCATTATGCGGGACAATCAACTTAAACGGAAACCCCCAGCGATAACGCACCTGAGCTGTTTGTAGCGCAGAGGTAATTTCCTTCATCTGTCGCCGCTTTTCCAGCGTGGCCGGGGCGATGTCAGGGAAAATTTGCACAGCAATCCCATCCAGAAGGATACGTGGGGTGTTGCGGGAGGCCCTGAGGATTTCCTCCTTAATCAGGAAGTCCTTAAGGCACATAACAATGTCCCGTGGGGGCTTCTCTGGGGGCGGTTTAGGCCTCAAAGCCCTGTGCAGTCTGTCGCATATGAAGGATTCCTTAGTCTGGGTGGGAAGAAGCAGTTGAAAAAGCTTGGTGATCGCGGCCGGGAGATCCGTCACTGACTCAGGGATCCCCCGCACCCTCACATTGTTCCTCCTATTTCGGTTGTCCAGGTCTTCCAAATGATTCTGGAGCTGGACAACCGTGTCCCCCAACATCTCATGGTCCCTCCGTAGATCCGCATAAGCTAAATGGAGCTCATCATGCTTTACTTCCAGGAGGTCTGTTCTGTTCCCCAGGGCCGCTAACTCCTGCGAGAGTGTGCTAGTCGACTTCTGCAATTCCGCCTGGAATTTCCTGGCTAGCCTATCGTACATGTGGGCAAGGCTGTCTTCTAGGTCAGCTTTTGTCAGCTGAGAGTCCCCCGTACCTGCCTGTGAGCCCGCTGCGCGCGGAGTCTCTGCATCCACGGAGGCCTGGGCGCCATCTTGAGACATCTCCTGCTTCTCACTGACTCGAAGAAGATAGTTGGTCAAGGAGCGCTGAGCGGTTTTCCGCTTGCCCTTCTTAGCCGTCGGCATGCACGATTGGTCCCTCGGGCCGATGGGCTAGCTGTGGTAGCGATCGGCGAGCAAATTCGGCCCTGGGAGTGCTTTAGTATCTCCGCTGTCCCCGGAGCTCCTGTGACTAGCGACCTGCTCGCTCCGCGCCGCGCATGCGCCCCCGCCAAGCAGCATTTTTTAGACACCTCTTCAACACCCTCTTACCATCACTAGAGGGCACAGTCATATTTGGAGGAGAGTCCAATGCTGCTTTTGATCAGGGGCTGGACAAGTCTAGACCCCTCACCGACCAACTTACCCGCCCAACCAAAGAAAGCCTCAAGATAGCTAAACTAATCCACAGCCAAGGAATGGCGGATGTCTGGAGGGAATTGAACCCCACCAAACTAGACTTTACCCACTTTTCCCAACCTCACAGTTCCTATGCCAGGATAGCTCACCTATTAATTTGAACTCACTCCTTTCCACTTATTATAAAATCCCATATCAAGGACACAATCTTGTCTGATCACTCAATAGTCATCATGACTATTCAATCTCATCACTCTAGAACGGGTCAGGGACAGTGGAGAATCAACGAGTCCATTCTCTCTGATCCTGTCCATGTCACGATGCTAGATAAGTCTCTGCAGGAATATTTCAATTTTAACAATCTGGAGGAGATCTCGGCTGAAATGCCGCAGGCAGCCTACAAGACCTTCATTAGCCCTTGTACACACGGTCGGAGAATCTGTTGGAATGAGTCTTATCGGACCGTGTCGTCAGATAATCCGACTATGTGTGTGGTATGCATCGGACTGATTCCGTCCGAATCTCTGTCCGACCCAATTTTCCAACATGTTGGAAATATTTCCCGACCAACTGGGCCGGACAGACCTAATCCGATCATGTGTAGAGCATTTTCATCGGACCAAGTGCCACGCATGCTCATATCAAATTCCTACATCAAAGCTATTGGCTACTAGCCTGAATGTAGTCCCATCGTAACGAAATTACGTCATCACGTTCTGAAAGATCGGATTTTTCGCCAACTTGGCCCGACCGTGTGTATGCAACAGTTTCGGACACAATCCGTCGGACTAAATCCGGCGGGCAAAATCCGACGGATTTGGTTGGCAAAATCTCCGACCGTGTGTACGTGGGCTTAGAGGGGAGATCTTCGGAAATCTCAGATTAAGAGGGAAAGAGAAGCTTACATAAAGAGATTAGAGGAAAAGTACTCAAAACTCTGGTTTCTCCACAAATTAAACCCCTCCCCTTCCATGGTATCTCAACTTGACAAGGCCAGGTTGGAGCTCAGCCTAGCTCTGACAGCTAAAGTGGAAAAACAAATCCGTTGGAACAAACACAGGTTTTATATCCAAGGGGACATTGCTGGCCGCTAAATTAACACCCCGAATTAAGTCATATACAGGGATGAGCTTTGCGTTCGAGTCAAACTCATGTTCGACTCGAACATTGCCTGTTCGCCTGTTCAGCGAACAGTGAACAATTTGGGGTGTTCGTGGGAAATTCGAAAAGCCGGGGAACACCCTGTACAAGTCTATGGGAGAAATCTAAAGTGCTAATTTTAAAGGCTAATATGCAAGTTATTGTCCTAAAAAGTGTTTGGGGACCTGGGTCCTGCCCCAGGGGACATGTATCAATGCAAAAAAAGTTTTAAAAACAACAGTTTTTGGGAGCAGTGATTTTAATAATGCTTAAAGTGAAACAATAAAAGTGTAATATTCCTTTAAATTTTGTACCTGGGGGGTGTCTATAGTATGTAAAGGGGCGCATGTTTCCCATGCTTAGAATTGTCCCTGCACAAAGTGTCATTTCTGCAGGAAGAAAAGTAATTTAAAATCACTCGCAGCTATAATGAATTGTCGGCTCACCGTAATACAGAGAACAGTCATTGAAAGTCATTGATAAAAAAAAAAAAAAGTGTGGGATTCCCCCAAATTCAATTACCAGGCCCTTCAGGTCTGGTATGGATATTAAGGGGAACCCCGCGTCAATTAAAAAAATAAATAAATGATGTGGGGTTCCCCCTAAATATCCCTACCAGACCCTTTATCTGAGCATGCAACCTGGCAGGCCGCAGGAAAAGAGGGGGGGATGAGAGAGCGCCCCCCTGAACCGTACCAGGCTACATGTCCTCAACATTGGGAGAAAGCTTTGGGGGTCTGTGACCCCTCAAAGCACCATGTCTCCATGCTGATGGGGACAAGGGCCTCATCCCCACAACACTGGCCGGTGGTTGGGGGGGTCTGCGGTTGGGGGGCTTATCAGAATCTGGAAGCCCCCTTTAACAAGGGGACCCCCAGATCCCCCCTGTTTGAAATGGTAAGGGGGTACAAAAGTAAATTGTAACCTTATGTCACCCCTATAATCTGAAAGATCCCCCCAATCCAAGCTAAAAACCCTAGAATACAGAGCAGAAGATGCTAAAAATCGTTGCAGATGCAACAATATCTGCATCATAGGTCTGACGGAGGGGGCTGAGGGGAATAATCCAACACTCTTTACTGAAGAGCTCCTGCGCTCACTCCTGCCTGCAGCCCAGCTATCCCCATACTTTACTGTGGAGAGGGCTCATCGTGTGCCACCACAGCCTGGCCCTCAGGGAGCCCCCCCTTGCACATTCATCCTACGGCTGCTGAATTTTAGAGACTGAGATGAACTGCTACGCGCTGCAAAATACTCCCTTCAGCTTGTGGTGCTTCAAGAGACCCACCTGGTGGGCTCTCAGATTCTGGGCCTCAAAAGAGCATGGGTGGGAGCTCACTATCATGCCACATACTCCAGCTACTCCAGAGGGGGTCAGTATCCTAGTAAACAGGAAGCTTCCCTTTCAGCTCATTGACCTTAAAACGGACCCTGATGGTCGCTTTATAATAATGCATAGACTCATTTCTAGTGCTCCCTTGGTCTTGGTGGGGATATATCTGCCTCCCCCTGCTTATACCTTAAATCCTTAATACAGTTATGCAGAACGTGCTTACATATGGTGTTGATGATGTTTTGTTTATAGGAGACTTTAATATAACCCCTTCCTCTGATCCGGATAGACTCCCCTCTGCCTCTTGGTGGGCCCCTGGCTTAGCCCAGTGGATGGGCGCGTTCAACCTGGTGGATGTTTGGCGTCATTATCATCCTACAGACAAGGGTTTCTCCTGTCACTCAGCATCCTTCAGGTTGTTCTCGCGTATTGATCTGGCCATAGCATCCTGATCTATGATGCAGCGAATATCCGAGGCTAGTATCCTCCCTAGGGGAGTCTCGGACCACGCTCCGCTGAGGATTGGGCTGATGGCCAGGGCGCTGGGGGTGTGGATGTGGCGTCTGATTCTGGATAGAGGATCCTGCTATACAGGAACACATTCAAGAGGAGATCTGCCACTATTGGCTTGCTAATGCAGACTCTACATCTCCCAAGGTTGCCTGGGATGCCTTTAAAGCCTGGACAGGTGGAGCCTACATTTCCCGCATAGCTGCTGCGTGCAAAGCATCTGCACAATCGTTAGCTGACAGGGAGAGGGAAGTTGACCTCAAAGAAGCAGCATATGTGGCCAACCCTAACCCCATTGCCTATGGGGCTTGGCAATTTGCTCTGCAGCATCTATCAATTTTAAGGATAGACATGACACACAAATCCCATCTACACTTAGCCCAGAGAATTTTCAAATTCGTAAATAAAAATGGCAAGATGCTGGCCTGGCTGGTTAAGGGCCAGTTTGCAGTAATCACTATTAGTGGGGTTAGAGATCACACTGGTAATGTGCTACACACACCATCTGAAATTAGTGACTGTTTCTTTTCTTACTATAAGCAGCTCTATTCTACCAAAATGTCCTATACCGCCTCAGACCTACACTCCTACCTTGACAGAGTTAGCCTCCCCAGGATCGATGATAGGACTCGCACTGACCTGAACCAGGGCATAACCCTGGAAGAGGTTCAGAAGGCAATGACCCAACTTAAGTCGGGAAAAACGCCTTGAGTTGATGGATTACCCGTGGAATTCTATGCGCAACACCTGGACCTACTTGCCCCAAGGCTTACCTCTCTATTCAAACAATTTCTGCTTTTGGGGGAGCTTGCGGACTCATGTCAGAGGCTGTAGTGGTGTTGGTGTCCAAACCTGATCGGAATCCTGAGGATTGCTCCTCGTATAGACCAATCTCTCTTCTCAATGTCGACGCCAAGATCCTGGCCAGGATGTTGGCTAACCGTCTTTCAGTGGTCTTGGAGGACATAATTCTTGTAGACCAAACTGGCTTCATTCTGGGCAAGGGAAACGACATCAATTTCCGACGCCTCCTTCTAAACCTCTCAGCCACCCATGTCAACAGTGGTAGTAGGGTCATAGCCTCCCTTGACGCCGAGAAAGGCTTTTGATTCGGTTGAGTGGGATTTCCTATGGGAGGTAATGGGTAGGTTTGGCTTTGGCCCACACTTCCTGCATTGGCCTAAAATGTTGTACAACTCTACATGAGCCTGAATACGAACTAACGATAGACTATCTGAATCATTCCGGTTACAGAGAGGCACAAGACAGGGCTGCCCACTTTACCCTTCCCTTTTGCCCTAGCTTTGGAACCACTGGCGATACTCATGGAATCTGCACAGGTTAAGGGTCTTAGGATAGGCCCACTGGAAGAGAACCTCTCATTATACGCGGACGATGCTCTGCTTTACCTACAATACACAAATAGTTCTCTCACGGCGGCCACAGACCTATTTAACGAATTTGGGCACTACTCTGGGGTGCAGATTAACTTGGAGAGGTCGATTATCTTCCCCCTTGACTCCAATGCAGGGGCCACAGCCCCAGACACCCAGCTGGTGTGGGTGGAACAATTTAATTACTTGGGCATCCAGGTTAGGAGATACCGGACAGCTACTCTGACCTCAATATCATACCTATAGTCACCCAAGGAGAAATGTGTCACTTGGACATCCTTACCTCTGAATCTTATGGGCAGAATTAACCTCCTTAACCACTTTCAGACCGGACCAATTTGCTGGTCAAAGACCAGACCACTTTTTGCGATTCGGCACTGCGTCGCTTTAACTGACAATTGCGCGGTCGTGCGACGTGGCTCCCAAACAAAATTGACGTCCTTTTTTTCCCACAAATAGAGCTTTCTTTTGGTAGTATTTGATCACCCCTGCGGTTTTTATTTTTTGCGCTATAAACAAAAATAGAGCGACAATTTTGAAAAAAACGCATTATTTTTACTTTTTGTTATAATAAATATCCCCCAAAAATATATAAAAAAACATTTTTTTCCCTCAGTTCAGGCCAATACGTATTCTTCTACATATTTTTGGTAAAAAAAATCGCAATAAGCGATTATTGATTTGTTTGCGCAAAAGTTATAGCGTTTACAAAATAGGGATAGTTTTATAGCATTTTTATTAATAATTTTTTATTATTTTTTTTTACTAGTAATGGTGGCGATCAGCGATTTTTATTGTGACTGCGACATTGTGGGGGACCCAGCGGACATTTTTGACACATTTTTGGGACCATTGTCATTTATACAGTAATCACTGCTATATAAATGCAGTGATTCCTGTGTAAATGACACTGGCAGTGAAGGGGTTAACCAGTGGGTGGCAGTGTAGGGGTTAAGTGTTCCTAGGGGTGTGTTACTAACTGTGGGGGGTTGGGCTTTCATTTAGTGAACACTGATCTCTGCTCCAATCACATGGAGCAGAGATCAGCGTCACTAGTTGCTAGGCAGAATGGAGAAATGCTGTTTACTCGGCATTTCCTCCATTCGGCCGCTCCGTGAGACGATCGCGGGGATGCCCGCGGCGATCGAGTCCGCGGGTCCCGCGACCGGACTCACGGGGGTCCCGACCAGCGTGGGAGCGCGCCACTGGCGGCGCGCTCCCGATGGCAGGGCGGCATTGAATATTGGACGTACCTGTACGCCAATATGCCTGCCCGTGCCATTCTGTCGACGTACATCGTCGTGCGCTGGTCAGGAAGTGGTTAAAGTGGTGTTGCCATCAAAAAATTTAAAATAGTTTACAATTCTTAAAAAAAATAAAAAATAAAAAATTGGAAAAAAATTGTTTTTACTCACCTCTCAATACCTGTTGCTAGGAGATCCCTCGTAGTCTGCCTTCTTCATTGCCCGGGCTGGTGGCATCACTTCCCCTCCTGCCACACAGTCACCTGGGACCTGTCACGTGTCCCAGATGACTGTGCAGCGTATCACGGCGCCCTGCGCCACTCACGCATGCGCAGTGGAGCCACAGTCGGGTGCCCACAGTAAGGATAACTATGGGCCAAGTATGAAATAAAGACCCTAGGTGACACCATAATGGCAGACAGACTACTCTCCCTGACAGAACTTAAGTCTCGATTCCATCTCCCCAGATGGATGACATTTAGATATTTCCAACTCCGGCACGCTATGCGAGCTCAGTTCCCTACCATCCCACAGCTAGACATGGACCCAATAGAAGGTAGACAGGCCCTGGAACAGCTCTCTAAGACCTTGTTCATGCTGTACTGTACTTTGACCTGCTAAGTTGCAAATCACCCACAATGGAAACAATTATGGGAGAAGTGGAGGACGGACATACTAGACCTGGAGAGGAAAGCCTGGGATGACTGTATGGGAGAAAGTGCCCAAACACTAATTTCATCTAGGGACAGGCTGATCCTAGTCAAATTCCTACACAGAGTTTACTTCACACCTCAGAGGTTACACAACATATACCCAGAAAGATCGGCCAACTGTACTAGATGTGGTGGGGAGGAGGTTCTGGACACAGGTGGTCAAGCTCATAAATTTCCGCCTTCAGCTGACATTGCCAATTAACCCCAAACTGTTGCTCCTTAGCATATACGAGGATGACCAAAGACCAAGGTACACTAAAATACTCATAAGTTTATTTTTATATTATGCAAGAAGAAAAATCATACTCAAGTGGAATTCCTGCCCCCCCCCCCCCCTCTGTGGGTTCTTGGGAACAATCCATCAACTCTGCTCTTCCTATGTATAAGCTGACCTACATCAGCAGGAACTGCCCGGCGAAATACGAGAGGGTTTGGCAGCCCTGGACCGCATAAGGGGTACAGAAACTTAATATGAGTCCGGGCACAGGGTTTAGCCGATCTCTCTAGAGAGAATCCTACTACCCCTGACTGGGGGATCCATGGACATGCCAGTAGTTGTGATATACTTCTGTATTGTATATGGGACCCTTCGCTGATGTCAGATGCCTTGACTGTAATTTTCAAAGATATCATACTGTACTTCATGTAATGTGTAATACCATGTTTCTTCAATAAAAGAACATCCTGTTCATGTTAAAAAAAAATCAGTATACCTGCCCATCCGGGATGTGACTGAATTGATACTGCTCACTATCAGTCGCCCAGGGGGAGCACGTAGAATTCTTGTGAATCTTTGGCAAAAAATAAATGGTTGAGGTCGGTGGTGCTTTTGGTACCAAAAAGGGCTCTCCTTCTTGTTGAGAATGCCACCTTGTAAACCCTTGGCAATAATCTTCTCTAACTCCCTCTGATATTTCACTTTGGGATCGGAGGTCAATGGTGTATATGTGCCACGGTCCCCCTCTATGTGGTATATTTTAGTTATATAGTTCTTCCTTCTCTGAACTGGCCACTCAGCTGTCGGCTAATTGGCAGCTCCTATTTCTCCACATCGACTCACCTGTTGAGGATATCCTGCTCGTCAGTCCTGCCTACTTAAGCTGTCCAGCCCAGATGATCTCTAGCTTCACCCTGGTCACATCTCTAGAGACTATCTTTTGTGTTCCTGTTAAAGACTTACTTGGTTGATATTCCTTCTGGCTCCAGATCCTGTTTGCTGTTATACTACGCTCATCTCTGGCTACCTGACGTTTTGGCTGGACCGACTATCCGTTCCGGTTTCTGAACTCTGGCTATGTTTTGACTATGTTTACACTGTTTACCTTTTTTATTATTATTATTAAACAAGTGAGATTAACTGTACTTCTGTCTCATTAATGGTTTCTGACAGTAGGCAAAGGTCATGAATTCACCTGTTGGTAATATTTTTTTCTAGATGGGATGAGCAGGATTACCACATTGATCAGTTTGCCATGGCGTGACAAATGCTCCTGGCAAACTGCGGCTCACCTGGAATCTCCCACTGTGGCTGCTCCGGTACAACCTGTGTTGCAGGCCATTCCTGCTGCTGCTCCAGTCTCTGTGCAGGCACCCGCCTCAAATATTACCTCTATAAGATGTATGTCTGGTTCCACTCCTCTTTCTCAGCGATTTGGGGATGATCCAGTCCAATGCAGAGGGTTTGTCAACCAGGTTGATATATACTTTGAGATGCTGACCCAGGCATTTCCCACAGACAGAAGAAAAGTAGGTTTGGTGATATCTTTGCTTTCTGAGAGAGCCTTGGCCTGGGCAAACCCCCTTGTGGGAGACGCAAAAACCTGTTGTCTTGGGTTACCCTAAGTTTATGGCTTCCTTTAAAAGGGTATGTGACATTTCTGCAAGCTCCGCTTCTGCTGCCAAGTGCCTCATGTCCATGGCAGCAGAGATTGTTTGGAACAATGAGGCTCTCATGGTCTCTCGGATACCATCAAGGATGAGATAGCAGCCCGAAATACACCCACTGAGCTGGAGAAGTTGATCACGTTTGCCATCCTCATTGACTCCAGACTAAGAGAAAGACTCTCTTTTAAGGAGCGCTTGAGGAAGCCTCCTGTATATTTGTCTCTGAGCTTTGCAGTCCCACCCTTGCTTCCCTCACCTCCCATGCCTTCTGCTACTGAGTCGGTCAGTGAAGATGAACCCATGCACTTGGGCTTCAGGTGTCTCTCTGCAGATGAGAGAGCCCTTAGGAGGAGGGAGAGATTGTGCCTTTATTGTGGCCAGGCAGGTAACTATTTGAACTTTTGTCCTACCTGTCAAGGGAACCCTGAACCTTGAGGTCCTGTCATGGACAGAACTTAGGTGGCATTTTTTCATCCCCAGTTATCTAAAAGGATAAGCCCCTGGTTTTGGTTATCCTTTCTTGGGCTGAGTCGTCCGTCGAGATACAGGCTCTAATTGACTCTGGGGCTGCAGGCCTGTTCATTAATGCTGCTTTTGTATTGAAGCACTCGTGTCCGCTGAAGCTGCGTGACACTCCACTTGCAATTGAGGCTCCTGATGGGAGACCTCAACAGCCTGCCCATGTGACTCATGAGACTGTTCCGTTGTCCATGGCCATAGGGGCTTTTCACCATGAGATAATCCAATTCCAAGTTATTTCCTCACCTAAGTTTCCGATAGTTATTGGTTATTCTTGGTTACAGAAGCACAACCCCTGTTTTGATTGGCTCCATGCTGAGGTTCTCTCCTGGTTGCCACAATGCAGTAAGACATGCTTCCAGAAGGTAGCCAAGGTCCTGTGCACTTCTTCTCTCTTCTGCCTTCTGGAGGAGTACCGCAATTTTAGCGATTGACAAAGGTCAAGCCAGTAGTTTGCCTCCACACTCACTTATCGCTTGTTTTCCTGTATTTTGATTGCAATTTATTTTCATCTAGCCCCGTTACCATTCAGTGACCTCTTGTCTTGCCTTGGTGTAATTTCCGATGCGCTGAGTGATGCATCAGCACCATTTTCATTTTTTCAGTGTATGACGGTGTTGTCACTTCCAGAGAGACCATCCACGAGGCAGACGCCACGGAAGCGTCCGCTCCTTCCATGGATTTGGCGCCAATTCCCAGGCGTCCAATCGGGAGGTGGGGGGAGGTATAAAAGGATATGATTAGAAGAATCAGAGTAAGGCTACCATGAGAGGAAGAAGGAACCATACTGTGTGATTGTCTTATTCAGGTAAATTTCCGAGTCCTCAGGATACCTTTGCCATACATGTTTGGATTCAATTAAGAGATCTAACTCTCTTTCTGGATCTGCAGGTTTTGTTTGGGGATTCTCTGAATGCATGACCCACTGTTATTGTGGATGTTCATTCAAGTGGATTGAGCCTGATGTTCGGGTTCAGGTAATTTTTTGGCATGATTGTCCTGTTGTGGACTCATTTGAAACTTACCTTGTTTATTAAGCTTTTCCTTGTTTGACCTCCTTTTTAGGCATCACACCTACCTATCCCATAAATATCAACTACTAGGTTTTTACCTCTCTCTATGGTTATACCAGATGATTCATGTGTGTGGTTCCTTTTCGACCATTTTTGCCTCTATGCTAGCCTTCATATAACTTTGACCAGTCCATCTATATACAGGTAATTTCTGCTTTAAGCTGGCTTGTCAATATGGCTTCAGTCGGGACATGGGGTCATTAAAATTGTAATTATAAATGGATTTTTGTAATACTTTGTGCTTTTTTGTCTGTTATTTTTTATTTTGTAATTTTGTTTATTGTTTTTCTATTTTTCAGTAGATAGTACCCAACAAATATAATTATCCTGAGGAAGCTACTATTCGTGGTGAAACATGTTGAGAATTTGTTGAGCTTCACATTCTGTAACTGTAACTTTTCTATATGTTTGATGGACTTTATTCGATCATGTTTTTATTCATAAATAAATATTCTTGATATACCTATATTGTGTTTAATTTTGCACCTTAAAAATACAATTTTCTTTAGTTTCTGTACTATTAAATTTACGGGATGCGGTGCCAATACAATAATAGATGACAAGCAATTCTTTACTCTCACTTTGCCTCCACACTGGTCGTATGATTGTGTAATTGACCTTCAACCTTTTGCCATACCCCCTTGTTGTCGGGTTTACACTTTGGTCTTGGAGGATTGGAGGCCATGGAGGAGTATGTTGCAGACGCACTTTCTCGAGGTTTCATCCACAAATCCTCATCTCCTGCTGGTGCTGGTTTCTTCTTTGTGAAAAAGAGTGGAGAACGGAGACATTGTATTGATTATAGGGGTCTCAAACGTTTTACAATTAAGAATGCCTATCGGATTCCATTGATTACAGAGTTATTTGACCGCCTCAAGGGAACAACAGTTTTCATTAAGCTTGATTTGAGAGGGGCATACAATCTCATGAGGATTAAGGAGAGTGATGAGTGCAAAACTGCATTTAATACCAGAACAGGCCATTATGAGTACCTTGTAATGTCTTTTGGCCTTTGTAACGCCCCTGCAGTTTTCCAGGAATTTATTAACAATGTCCTCCAAGATGTTGTTGCAGTTATGTGTGGTGGTTTATTTGACGATATCCTCATATTTTTCAAGTCCCTGGAGAGCCACCACACAGATGTCTGTCATGTGCTTCAGAAACTAAGAGACAACAATCTCTATTGTACATTGGAGAACAGGTTAAATTCCTGGGTTATGTAATTTCCACTGCTGGTTTTTCAATGGACCAAGAGAAGCTTTCAGCAGTCTTACAGTGGCCCCGACCCATGCGTTTATGTCCTCTGCAGCATTTTCTTAACTTTGCCAAATATTATCAGAAGTTTATTCGTAACTTATCGTCACTGATCAAGCCCCTGACTGATATCACCAGAAAGGACACTAAGGCCGCGTACACACGGGCGGATTGTCTGCCCAACTAAGTTCGTCAGACAATCCGACAGACAGTCCGTCCTAATTTTAAATGAACGGACTTGACCACACACGATGAACAGACAGTCCGCTGAAAGCTTGCGCGATGACGTACGGCACGTACGACGGGACTAGAAATAGGAAGTCCAAGACACAGCAAAGCACCCTTTGGGCTCCTTCTGCTGACTTTGTGTTAGTAGAAGTTTGGTTAGAGACGATTCGCGCTTTTCAGACTTCAGCTTAATTTGTCCGTTTACTGCGGCGCAGTCTACCTGTGAGGTTTGTATCTGTCTTTCGGTATGCGTGGATCAGTTGTACCTGTTATTAGGCGCTTCTAGTCCGCTCGTTTCTGGGTTTCAGGTCGTTCTTCATAGGTCTGGCTGTTCTTCAGTGCGTTCAGTTGAGCTTGTTTGTCCAGCCGACCGTTTCAAAGCCATGGAGAGTGGACGTACTCGGGAACGAGTTCGTGCTATATTGGGGCTTGGTGTTGGGGTTAATACTTTGACCCGAGCCCAGTCTGTGAACAGGGTGAGGAGGAGTTCATGGACGAAGAATTGGTTGCGCCAGCGTGACCAATTCTCGCATATGCCTTTACTCCGTAAGATCCGTGAGAATAATCCTGATGATTTCAGGAATTATCTCAGGATGACGGACCCCGTTTTTCACCGTCTGCTGGCTTTGCTGACCCCTTATATCAGCAGGCAGGATACCTGCATGCGGCAAGCCATCACTCCGGAGCAGAGGCTTGTCGCCACGTTGCGCTACTTGGCGACAGGGAGAAGCCTTCAGGACCTCAAGTTCTCTACAGGCATCTCCCCCCAGGCTCTGGGGATCATTATTCCAGAGACCTGTTCTGCCATTATTCGGGTCCTGCAGAAGGAATATATGAAGGTAAGTTTGTTCTTTTAATATTGCATTATATGCATTGTATGTTTGTATTAATTTCGTCGTGACTTTTAATATCCATGACAGGAATATGCTGTGAATGTCCCCTTTATATGAATGCATGCATTTGTTTTTGTTTTTTTGATGTTTTTTTTTTTTTTATGGTTTTTTTTTTTTGTGTAATTTTTTTGGAGCTTTTTACCTTTTTGTGTCCCACGTGCATATTTGCTTTCACTAACGTCCTCAGCATTCAATCCTGGGCCCCTATACACCCACAGCCGAGACTGTTTTTCTCTATAATTCATATTGTCAGCTCCATTGTATAATTTTACTGCCCCCCCCACCCTTTGTATACTCTTTGAATACACCCTTTGTGTGTATGTGTGTGTATATATATATAGATATAGATATAGATATATAGATTGTCAACTCATTAATTAGTCCCCCCACCCCACTCAAATTGGTTGCAGGTATTGTCTACTCATTAATTAGTACCCCCACCCCACTCAAATTGGTTGCAGGTATTGTCTACTCATTAATTAGTCCCCCCACCCCACTCAAATTGGTTACAGGTATTGTCTACTCATTAATTAGTCCCCCCACCCCACTCAAATTGGTTGCAGGTATTGTCTACTCATTAATGAGTCCCCCACCCCACTCAAATTGGTTGCAGGTATTGTCTACTCATTAATTAGTCCCCCCACCCCACTCAAATTGGTTGCAGGTATTGTCTGCTCATTAATTAGTCCCCCCACCCCACTCAAATTGGTTGCAGGTATTGTCTACTCATTAATTAGTCCCCCCACCCCACTCAAATTGGTTGCAGGTATTGTCTACTCATTAATTAGTCCCCCCACCCCACTCAAATTGGTTGCAGGTATTGTCTACTCATTAATTAGTCCCCCCACCCCACTCAAATTGGTTGCAAGTATTGTCTACTCATTAATTAGTCCCCCCACCCCACTCAAATTGGTTGCAGGTATTGTCTACTCATTAATTAGTCCCCCCACCCCACTCACTCACCTAACTTATGTCCCCTGGTCCATCAGAGGGCTGAGTAATCTGTGAATTGGGCCGTTTATTTTATTTTTTTGGCAGAAAAAATGTTTCAATATTTCTGTTTAACTGTTGTTCCAAAATGTTTTTGAGTTGTATTTGTTATGAATTGTTTTGATTTAATGACTATTTTTTTTTCCTGTGTTTGACTCCCCAGTTTCCTTCCACGCCACAGGAATGGCAGACTGTGGCTTCCCAATTCGCTGCCCGTTGGGACTTTCCCAACTGCGGAGGGGCGATCGACGGGAAACATGTGAGGATTGTGCCCCCACCCCATTCGGGATCCTACTATTGGAATTATAAGGGGTTCCATAGTGTGGTGCTAATGGCGGTGGTGTCAGCACAATGTGACTTTCTTTATGTGGATGTGGGGAAGAACGGCCGGATGTCTGACGGAGGAGTCTTTAGGCAGCCCGAGTTCTGCCACCGTCTCATCACTGGTGGCCTGGACTTGCCACCAGATGCCGAGAGAATGTGGAGGGTCTACCGTTTGTGTTTCTAGCTGATGAAGCGTTCGGTCTGAGTGACCATCTGATGAAACCCTTCCCCCAAAGGACCCTCACCCCGGAGAGGAGGGTTTTTAATTACCGGCTGGCCAGAGCAAGAAGGGTTGTGGAGAGTGCCTTTGGCATTATGGCCAGCCGGTTCCGTCTGTTACTGACAGCGATCAACCTAGCAGAGTATAAACTGAACTATGTGATTCTTTGCTGCTGCATTTTGCACAATTTTCTCCGCAAACTTTCAGGGAACCAGTACCTGCAACCTATTGGGCCTGAGGCCGGACTAATATTACCAGAACTCACAGGGCTGGATCATGCCCTTCCTGGCTTAGCCCCCCAAACAGCACGTGAGGTGCGTGACCGCTATGTCAGCTATTTTAATGGTAGGGGGGCTATTCCAATGCCAGCTGAGCAATAAAAATTTATTTTTCTTGAAATATGTATTGTCTGTTCAAATTTTTATGTTTGGTTCTTGTTTGCTTTTCACGGTGCTTGTCTCCTACATTCTCCTAATTCAGGGATATGCAATTGGCCAACCTCCAGCTGGTGCAAAACTACAAGTCAATCATGCCTCTGGGTCTCATGCTTGTGGCTGTCAGTCTTGCTATGCTTCATGGGACTTGTAGTTCTGCAACAGCTGGATTTCCACTAATTGCATATTCCTGTCCTAGTGCATTTGTATTGCAAAGTGGTTTTTGCCAATAGTAAATAAGGCCCTTTGTGACAGAAAACACAAAATGACTTCCCAAACTGGTATTGAGTATTGAAAGAAGTAGACACACACACACACACATCTTTTTTTTGGAATTTTTAATAGTGCACATTCCAACCAGTGCCTCTTTTTTAGATATTTTTCTTTTTGTTTTTTTGTTTTTTTGTAATTTTTATTTTTTTTGGAAACATATAAATATATAGATATATCTATATATATATAAAATCAAATTATAAAAAAAATACATAAAATCTAATTTTTAACTATTTACAGAAAACAAGGGGTAAAGCCAAATTTTGAAGATGCACACCAAAAATTGGTAATGTCAACATGTGCTATGTACCATCATGAGTGATCAATGGACGTGTTTGGTGGGTGCAATCCCTTCCTCTCACATACTAGAAGGAGGAAGGGTTTGCAAACACCAAATGCGTACATTGCGATCCTCTGATGGCACATAGCACATGTTGACACACCGTGTGCATCTTCAAAATTTGGCCTCTAAAAACAATGTTATAAAAACATTAAAAAAAATTTGGCAAGGAAATGAAGAGCATGATCTTTCGTTTTAGGGAAAAGGGGCTTAGATTCTCCCTAAAACATCGATCATGTTCTTCATTTCCTGCCTCATAGTGACCAGTTGTTGTTGCATGGCATGGATTTGTTGTTGCATGGTATGGATGTTGTTCTCCATTAAATCAATCCTGCCATTCCAGGCCATGATCTGCCCAATCAGCCTCTGGGCACTGTCGGTCGTAAATGGCTCTGCGGCTTGTTGTCCTTCCACAACCAGATCATCACCTAAAAACATGTGTAGATAAAAAATTGGTTAACATATACAGCCATTAATTGTTTACCTTAAGCTGGGTTGTCAGACACTCACTTTGTGGGGTGTGTATCTCCACCACCTCTTCCTCCTCCACATCTAGCCCTGGGCTGGGCTGATCCAGCTCGGACACGGGGCTTGGCTGCTCCCTCACGGACACTGGGCTTGGCTGCTCCCTCACGGACACGGGGCTGGGCAGCTCCATCACGGACACGGGGCTTGGGCTAACTGCCCAATCAGGCTGGTGAGGTCGGGGGGTCCTGGGCTGCTCCGCCTCTTGTCTGAGTCTTTGTTCCCCTATGAGAATGAAAAAACCAAAAAAAAAAGGTATACTTTTAAGCATAGTGATATTTGAGTTCAGAAATTGGAATATGAAACATTGGTTTGAAGTGGTGTACAATTATTAGCTGGTTATTACAAGCTCCTAGTTTAATACATCATTAAAATTACATTTTTTTAGTTAGGCTGTGTTCAGACTGCTGCGATGTGTGAACGCTGCAAATCTACTGTGGTTTCACGCATCGCATGCCTCCCGGAGGCAGTTCACACTGCCCTATGTGACCTGCTGGGAGTATCAGTGTAAAGTTTTATTGACACCTCCAAATTATTTCTCATATCACAGTGCAATCTTTAAACTCGGACAGGAATCGGACCACATGGTGTGAACACCCATGTGATCCGATTCGGCTGTGGACTAAAAAAAGGGCCATGTACAAGTTTGGGCCGGATGCGATGCGAATTCAGCCATACTATATGTATGGCTGAAATCGCATCACACAGAGATCACATGTGATTTGCACTGCAGTGCGGTGCAAATCACATTTGATCTTGTACATTGCAGCAATGTGAACCTAGCCTTTAACCAAACTGTGATACTTTATATCTTTTGTCCAAGTTTCACAGACGGACACACTCGAATCATCCCCTGGAGTACCTGTGTGTGATTATGTCAAAAAATGTTCTATGATGTCCCAAACTACACTAAATGATTCCCAGTCCAGATGTTGAACCAGCATTTTATCTATCTATCTATCTATCTATCTATCTATCTATCTATCTATCTATCTATCTATCTATCTATCTATCTATCTATCTATCTATCTATCTATCTATCTATCTCATTTTTTTATTGAGACTACATTACACTGAATAAATTTATGAAACTTTATTAAAAATGTATATCCTAAACTGAGTGTGACAATTCAGTTTATCATGAACAATACCAAAAAATTAATAACTAATTAAAATCTAATCCAACACCAGATAAATTTACACCATATACAAATTCATGCTATTTACGTCCACATATACGAACAAGCATATTCGCTCATTACATGAACTATTAACTACACGAACGATCAAATTCGCTAGATTTACATATATAATACCTATACGAACGATTATGTCCGACAGATAAACGCGGAGTTTACTCACTTTTTTTAGGGCCTTTTTGATTCGATGATATTGTTCCGGCTCCCTGGACTTGATGTCGGACCTTCGTTTCCGGAGCTGATCCTTGCCTCTTCGTACCCCAAATTTGCTCTGCAAAGTTGTGACGACCATATCCATGATGCCGCTTTTGCGGATATTTGGTTTGGGGTACGGGCCATTTTCCCCATCATAATCCTCCCTTCTCAATATATCCACCATCTCCACCATCTCTTCAAAGGCCATGTTTGTGGCCTTATATCTCTTCCTTGCTCCGGAAGCATGGGGTTCAGGGCTTTTCTCCGCGCTGCTCATTGAATTTACGTCCGCCATTTTCACCTATCAATCTCCCACAGTGGAAGGAGGGTGAAAGGGGCGGGGAAATACGGTCACACGGAACGTCAGGGGCGGGCGACGCAGGCGGAGCTTGAACGCATGCACTGTATATAAAGCGTTACCGCGAGGCCTTGCGCTTGTCCGAACGGAAGCAGCGAGTGCTACACGCGACGGTAAGATAGTTATCTTTTTATTTTAATTTTAAGCCTGCGTTAGGAATTTATATAGTGAAATTTCACCTTATTGATGGTTAATTGATTTTTATGTGGGTTGGTGGTTGAGTGGGGTTGGTGTTTTGTGTGGTAGTGTGGGGGTGGGGGTGGGTGTATGGGGGGGGGGGTAGTGTGTGTGTGTGTGTGTGTGTGTGTGTGGGGGGGGGGAGGTGGGTGTATGGGGGGGTAGTGTGAGTGTGTGGGGGTAGTGTGTGTGTGTGTATGGGGGGTAGTGTGGGTGTGTGGGTGGTAGTGTGGGTGTGTGGGGGGGTAGTGTGTGTGTGGGGGGGTAGCGTGTGTGGTAGTGTGTGTGTGTGGGTGTAGTGTGTGTCTCACCTACATTGTCACAATATAAATAGTGTGCATTTGGTCTGACATTATTATTATTATTATTATTTTTTTTTTTTCAGAAATCAAAATGCAAAAGTATAACCCAGACCCCTTTAAGGAGGAGGCCTTCCTCTCCACATTTATTGATCTAATAGAATCACACAGGAGCCTTTGGGATTCCAAACACCCACAATATTCCAGCCGTCCTGGCCGGAGGAAGACACTGGAGACAGTTTTGACGTTTGTGAAAACCCGACTCCCCCAGGCAGACATTGACTTTGTGAACTCCAAAATTCAGAACCTGCGTAGCGTGTATAGGTGGGAGCGCAAAAAGATCCTAGAGTCCCAAACATCAGGATCAGCAGCAGGTCAGGTCTATGTACCTAGGCTGTGGTATTATGACAGGCTGCGTTTTCTGGATGACACGTCAGAAGCCAGGCAGTCACTTTCCACTCTTCCGTCTACCCTTCCCTCCACCCTTCCCTCCACCTCAGGTGAGCCATCCCTGGAAGATCCAGACCCTTCCTTGCTGGACGAAGTTGATGCGCCCAGCTGGAGCCAGGTATATTTTAGTTTCTAAAGTTAGGATTGCTCAAATATTAATGATGTAAAGTTCAATGTTTGAATTGCTTCCAAATCTAGGATTTCATCACAAATTAAATTAGATATAAGGATACAGTAGTTTCCACAAATGTGGCTCAAATCTTGGTGAACTGATGGAAAAAAGTGAGAACTGTAAAATTGTTAGTGATTGATGATTTCAAAATATAGACATATTTTATTTATTGATTTCTTTGTTTTTTACACAGGATGAGCTCACCCAGGAGGAGGCCGGGACCAGTGGTATGGAGGAGGAGACCAGCCACACGCAGGAGCTAGCTGGGCCCAGCAGGAGTCGGACCGAAAGCCAGGTCCCTCCCCTCCCCCTAGCCAGCAAAAGGCCCAGGAGGATGACACGGACAGAGGAGGAGTCCTTGGCACTTATACACCAAGCCACCCAAGTGCTGAGCAAACCCCCCAATCCTGGGGAGGCCTACGGTACATACTTGGCAAGCAAGTTGCTAGAAATGGAGAAGGCACAGCGCAACTTGTGCGAAGCCATTTTTTTGATGCCATTCAACGGGGTCTGAAGGGTGAGCTAACACCGACCACCAAACTGTATAACACAGACCCTACTGCTCCTCCTCCTCCTCCTCCTCCTACCACAAGTCCACCACCAGAGGCACAGCCTCCAGTGAAGCGTGGAGGGAAGGCTAGACGGAAGAGTCTGAAGTGACTGCCTGGCTTTAGTCTGCTCTGAGAGAAGACGCAGGCTGTTGTAGTACCACAGTCTGGGGACATAGATCTCATCTGCTGCTGTTCCTGGTCTTTGGGATTCTAGGACCATGTTGTGCTCCCTATTTACATGTTACACAGGTTCTGAATTTTGGTGGCCACTCACTTGATGTGTGCCTGGGGGACAAAAGGCTTCACAAACGTCAAAATTGTCTCCAGTGTTGCCTCCCTCTTGATTTAGTTTTGTTCTGACGAAAAATAAATATTTATTATTTCCAAAAATATTGTATGTTTTTTTTTTGTTATTTTGGCTTAAAAAACAGAGTTTATTTGTGAGTAGGCAGGTACATGTCAAAAGACTCTGGGGGTTATTTACAAAACACACGTTCATGTTAATATAAATATGCTAACTTCAAGTGCAATTTTTAAAGCACTGCAAGTGCACTTGGAAGTGCAGTCGCTGTAAATTTGAGGCTTAACATTTGAAATGAGGGGAAGCTCTGCTGATTTTGAACATGCAATCATGTGTAAGCTAAAATGCTGGTTTGGGTATCTATCTATCTATCTATCTATCTATCTATCTATCTATCTATCTATCTATCTATCTCTACTTACATAGTCCTGCTTGGCCAAAAAAAATGCAAGTCCATCTTGTTTCAAACCCCCCCCCAAAAAAATAAAAATAAAAAATTAAACTGACAATAGTAGTTCCAAAAATATATAGTAATAGATAAATTGTATAATTTTTTTTAAAATATATATATATATATATATATATATATATATATATATATATATATATATATATATATATATATATATATATTTTATTATATATATATATATATATATATATATATATATTTATATATATATATATATATATATATTTTTTTTTTTTTTTTTTTTTTATATTTATCTAAAATTGGAAGATTAATCATAGGATGAGGATGAATAAAAACATTTGGTATAACTCTGTGTGAATATAAGCAGCAAAGCTACTTCACTTTTCTTGCATTATGAAGAAGAAAAGAATGGGCTATATTAAAAAACCACAAAATTAGCAGCATGACGAATATGCTAGCTTCAATACGAACACTAGTTTTACAAGACCAAGCGCTTCCGCCCTGTCCGCCCTGTAAATTCTTTCTGGGCATGTGTCATACTTAGTCCGTCCAACTTGCCTACTCACGAGCGTACTGTCCGCTGAAAACAAAGTTGGACGGACAAAATTACGGAAATTCTGAAAGACTTAGTCCGTCAGACTGTCCGCTGAAAAAGTCCGCTGAAGCCCACACACGAGCTGATTGTCCGCTGAAACACGTTTCAGCGGACTAAGTTGGGCAGACAATCCACCCGTGTGTACGCGGCCTTACCCACAGAGTTGCTCTCTGGAATCCATTAAGGCCTTTGTTAGTCTCAAGGATGCCTTTGTTTCTGCCCTTGTGTTGGCACATCCTGATCCTACCTTAACTTTTATCCTTGAGGTTGATGCTTCTATGACTGGAGTTGGCACCTTTCTGTCTCCACGTCCTACCTTTGAGATTGCTATGCATCCTTGTGGCTACTTTTCCAAGAAATTGTCACCTTAAGAGATTGGTGACAGAGAGCTGTTAGCGATCATTTTAGCCCTGAAAGAATGGAGATATCTCCTCAAAGGTACCACTGTGTCGGTTCTCATTCTTACTGACCATAAATTCTTGTCTGAGGCTAAACACCTCTCTCCCAGAAGGGCGTGATGGGCTCTTTTCTTGTCTAGTTTCAATTACATTGTCTCATTCTTACCCGGTACTAAGACTGTAAGGGCTGATGCTTTGTCACAACAATTTCCCTCCACTTCCAATATGGAGTCGGTTCCGGTATTTGTGACTCCTCCTGATCATATTCTGGCTACGGTTGGCACCAGTCTCACTTCTCCTTTGGGTGACAAAATTCTTATTTTATTTTTATTTTTTTAATTCTTTATTTTTTCACAGGAATACAGTGATAAATGAGGGCATGAAATACATTACTCTCACTATTCATATTACAATTCAAATTCAGACCTCTGCCCAATTTCTACATCAAATCTGCATTCCTTTTTTTTTTTTTTTACATACATACGTAACAAAAACAGTTCCCCTCTGCCTCCTGATATTCTGGGGACCCTAGGGGTCCAAAGAGGCACTTGAAGACATAACCCACCAGAAAAAGAAAAAAAAAGAAAGAGGGGGAAGAAGGGGGATGCCCCTTTCCTCCCCTAGCTGCCACCCAGTACAAAATTCTTGCTGCTCAGGTCCATGCTCCTCCTGAGAAACCTTGCGACTGCTGCTTTGTCCCAGAGAATCTCCATACTGCTGTGCTCCAGACTTACCATTCTCCCAAGGCTGCTGGCCACCCTGGGTATAATCAACTCTTTTTGGCCATTTCCAAACAATTCTGGTGGCCTAGTCTACATGCTGATATAACCGCCTTTGTAGTTGCCTGTTCTGTGTGTGCTCAAAGTAAGACTCCACGACACCTTCTAGTAAGCCTCCTACAACCCATGCCCAATGGAGAGAGGCCCTGGACCCACCTGTCTATATATTTCATTGTGGAGTTACCCAACTCCCAGGGCAACACAGTTATCCCTAGGGTGGGTGACCAGATCTTGAAAATGTCCCATTGTATTCCACTTAATAAATTGCCCACTTCTAAGGAACTGGCTTCCATTTTTGCTCAGGAGATCTTTCGCTTACATGGGCTAACCAAGGTGATTGTCTTGGACAGGGGTATTCAGTTTGTGTCCCGGTTCTGGTGAGCCTTTTGTGCACAGTTGGGAATTCAGCTTGCTTTCTCCTCTGCGTATCACCCACAGTCAGGTAGGGCTGCAGAACAAGCTAATCAGTCCTTGGAGCATTTTGTACATTGCTATATTTCTGACCATCATAACAACTGGTCACACCTCTTAACTTGGACAGAGTTTGCTCACAATAGTGACTTGAATTATGCTTCCTGATTGTCCCCGTTTATGTTGTTTGACTCATTTGTTTTGCAGAGTATTCCTGCATTAGAGGAGCATATCCGTGGACTTCGTTCCATTTGGGTACAAGTCCAGGAGGCTTTGCAACATGCTAATGATAGGTACAGACTCCAAGCTGACCACAGACGCCTGCCTGCACCTTCCTATCAGGTTGGGGACAGGGTCTGGCTGTCATCTTGCAACCTCTGACTTCGTGTTCCCTCTCTGAAGTTTGCACCTGGGTTGATTGGGCCTTTCTGTATTCTTCGGCAGATTAACCCAGTGGCTTACGCATTAAACCTTCCTTCTAATATGGGTATCTCAAATGTTTTTCATGTCTCCTTATTAAAACCTTTGGTCTGCAACTGCTTTACCACCTCGGTGCCTCGTCCTCACCCTGTACAGGTTGAGAACCATGAGTATGAAGTACTGTGCATTTTTGTATTCCGTAGGTTCCATGGGTGCCTACAGTACCTGGTGCATTGGAAAGGGTACGGTCTGGAGGAATGTTCTTAGGTCTCATCCTTGGACATACATGTCCCTGTCCTCCTCTATGATTTCCATAGACAATTTCTGCTGAAGCCTGATGGTCCTCCGAGGGGGAGGGGTCATTGAGCAGGTACTCTCAGGGCTGGGCTCGGCCCTTCCTTCTCTGAGCTGGCTGCTCAGCTGTCAGCTAATTGCCAGCTCCTATCTCTCAACAGTGACTCACCTATTGATGATATTCTGAGTAGATTATATAGTCAGGCCTGTTACTTCTTCTAGAGGCAGTGGAAGCTATCAAATTCCCAGCCTGTAAAAACCTGAAATGATTAGAGCAAACAATCACTACATTACAACATTACAGAGAAAGGCAAAAACTAAAGTTACCAATTTACTTGGCAACCTAACTAGAAAGGTGCTACATCAGAATATTTAAGGAACCTCTCATTCAGTGGACAGATAGCTGTGTGTGTGTGTTTTACATTGCACTGCTGTGTTACTTCTGATCTCCTTCCTTAAGGTTTGGCTAAGTAGAAGAATTAAATCTATGGATGGAAGAATTCTGAGAAAGTCAGGAAAAGGACTAAAACACAGAAGTAGGGCTTGTCTATAGAGCATTGTTTTCAGTTCATTCTACTGACTGTATTGTTGCTTACTTTTGGTTTACTGCATTGCACCATGGCAGGTCTCAGTCTGTTCTGTAAGATTGCATGTTTCCAGTCTGTTCTGTAGACTCAGGCTTTCTTTTGTTGCCAATTTTAAAGCTTGAATCAATATTTAAAAGTCCATTGCTCTGAAAGATTGTAATTAAAAAGTTTCCTGAATAAAATGTATGTTTGAAAAAACAGGATAGAACAGTAATTACAAGTATGTGCTGGGGAGAGTTAACCTGTTTCATTGGCCATTTTCAAGATAAATCATTATTATACAGGATTTATATAGCACCAACAATTTGCACAGCACTTAACAAAAATGAAGGGAGACATTACAGTTACATTACAATTTGGTACAAGAGGAATCAGAGGGCCATGTTTGTTAGATCATGGTAGATAACTAGTATTGTTGCAGTTGCACATTTTAGGAACTGTGAAATTAGTTGGCTTGTACATACACTAATAATTTGAATTCCCTATTACTTCTATTTTGTTTATACCTGCAAATTTATATTTTTACAATGATACATAGTCAGATTGAAAAAGGACACATGACGCATCATGTTTAACCAATATAAAAAATAAATACAATAATCAGGAAACCACCATATACAGAATCCTATAGCCTGAGATTGTAGGCACCCATAGGTCGGACGGATGAAGCCTTTTTCTAGACTCTCATTCATGCATTGCCGCAAAGTTCCTAGCTCCATCTCGGAAAGGGAGATTATGTATCCAAACGGGATTTTGGCCCCTGGGAGCAATTCAGTCAGACAGTCATATGGCCAATGGGGTGGTAGAACATTGGCTTTTCTTTATCAAAGACATCCAGGAACTCCTGGTAAGCTGGTGGTACACTTTGATTGTTGGTAGATGTAGGTTGAACTGTCAGGCAACTGAGCTTCCTGATGACACAATTGTACTTGCAAAACGTGTAGAGGTAGCTGGGAAAAATACTACGTCACTTCCTGCCAGGCGATAGCGAGGCTTTAGACGCACGCCGGCATAGGAGATACATGGCGATACCTTCACTCATTTAAATCGCTGAATAAGTTTGGTGCCGACTTATGAGCACATGAAAATGTGAGTTTTTTCAACTTTAAAAAAAATAAACGGTACATATATACTGCGCAATGATTACTGTTCATTTTTTTCTGAGGACGGATACCTCTTGGACCTATTTTACTGGGAACAGCAAAGACCAAAACCCTGAGCGGAGTGGTTATCCCTTTTAATGAACCAGAGGCGTGTTCATACTGATATCTGGTGAGTGGTCAATTCATATGGTGGTGTTGTCATTAAATTGGTGGTCCAGTCACACGGAATCACAGATGCAGGATAAAAGTGCGCAGGAATAGTTCATTCACAGTGGAGAGATTGCACCGGGATTTATTAATTGGCTGGCACATTTAAACCAGCAGCAACACTGGACACTGATTGATTTATCATTATTATTATTATATATTTTTTTCTTTAT
Organism: Lithobates pipiens; assembly: GCF_037356315.1. Taxonomy (NCBI): domain Eukaryota; kingdom Metazoa; phylum Chordata; class Amphibia; order Anura; family Ranidae; genus Lithobates; species Lithobates pipiens. The sequence continues at coordinate 186,035,783 of NW_027507785.1, read as the reverse complement.
TGATTTGATATATTCCTTCAACATTGATTGGAGGCTTGAGTGATGTTATTTTGATGTATTATTTAATGATTTGAGGAATCATACATGCGATATAGGCACTGGCATATTGCACATATGATAATTTTTCACTGTTTCATAATATTTTATTTACTCTCTGGTATAACATAATTAGTGTATCTAGGTATATATGATAGGGGTTAGCACAGTCAATACTCTTTGTTTTTCGTTAATTTTTTCCACCTAAAGACCGAGCACATTTTTGACTGCAGCAAACAAAAATATTTTTTTACAGTAGTTAGGTTATATTATATTGTAATTTAATACATTTTGTTATGCTGGTGGCCCACATATTTGATTTAACATACAGGTGGGCCTGAAGGTTTGTGACTGCTTGGACTATCGTTCCTGTAGACGCCCATCTAGCTGTATGGCTAACTGAATAAGGTTCTCGAGTGTAGTAGGGGTCCCAACCCTGGTAAATTTTGATGGATTCAGAGAGTCCCAGGTGGAACTGTTACTTCAGAGCGCCCTCATTCCAGCCTGTGTCTGCAGGTCATCAATGGAAGTCCACAGTATAGTCCTCCACTGGCCGCCATCCCTGCTGTAGTGAATGCAGAGCGGCTTCGGCGGTCACCACACACTGGGGATCTTAATCAAGCTGTGCCATAGCCTCAAAGAATGTGTTTACAGTGTTAATAGCTGAATCTTTATGCTCCAATAAACTGTGGACCCATGTCTGGGGTTTATCAGACAAAAGGGCAATGATTAATCCAACTTTAACAGTCTCAATGGAAAAAGTCCGGGATTGCAGGGCCAGGTAAAGTAAGCAGACCTTTTTGAAAGATCTGAAACTTTTCCGATCTCCGGAGAACCATTCAGGAGTTGGCACTCGTGGTTCTGGAGGTGGAACTACCACACTAGGATCGTTCTTAGGTGGATGCTGTGGGACTGGTAAGAGATGGACTTGGGTCTGCAGAAGCAGGTGCCACTATCAAGTGTTGCAGCTGATCCTCCAACTGAGAATATCCTTCCTGTAAACCTTGGACTGCTTGGGTAAGAGCAGTGACCTGTTGGCACAGAACCCCTATCAGGGACGCACCTCCGCCTCAGACATGGCTAGTTTGTACTGTCACGTTTCAAGTGTGAGGCCGGATTGCTGAGAGGGCGCCCCTTGCGGCTAAGTGCAATGCACCCCTGGGAGTGATACAGGGAGTGCAGTGCCAAAAGAAGCACGGTTTGCTGGTACTGCTGTTGGATGAGCTGGTTGAGCTGGTTAACAGAGAGCAGATGGAGTGCGCTGGGTAGACTGTGTTGACAGCCGTGCAAGGTGGTACCACAGGTATAGAACAGCAGTGTGAACCAGGAACAAGTCAGTAGCCAGGCCAGGGGTCATACACAGTAGAATCAGTCTGAGATAGGTATAGGAGCAAGCCAGGTCATACATGGAGGGCAGGAGATAACAGAGTAGTCAGCTGGTCTGGGATCAATCACAATGGTGCAGACAGGAGCAGAGGTCAAGACGTGAGCCAGGTTTCAAGCCAGAGGTTCAGGATAAACGGGTACAGCAAGCCGGGTCGGTATCAGGAAGTCCAAAGGATCAGGATACACAAGGCACAGGAGACACAGAGAGCTAAAAACAAACCAGTAATCTGTATTTGTGAATGGCAGGTTTAAATAGGCCAGGGGGTGCCAAAATTTGTTACAATGTGCGCCTAGCGTCTAGTGCATCCATGACTAGTACTGGCAGGATTGCCCATTCTTCAGCCCTGACAGACACTATCTAAGCCCTTGTACACACGGTCAGACATTCCGACAACCAAATCCGTTGGATACATTTCGACAGATTTAGTCCGGAAGTGGTCCAGAAGTGGTGTTGCATGAAACATATGAATAATCAAGGATGCATTACAATACACAAAAAATAATGGATAGGTGTAATGGAGTAACCCAAACCCAACGACGTTTCAGAGATGAGTCGTATTCTCCTTCATCAGGGTTTTTTTTTCAGGTAACACCATATCTAAAAGATTTAGACAAGGAAATCAGCCAAAAAAAATCACAACTAAGATTGTTGTAATGCCATTTGATAGTACAATACATATACTGACATCCTAATCACTAGATAGGTACATTCTAGCATCCAAAACAATTTTAAAATAAATGCAGAAGAGACATCCTGACGCAAGGGCCAATCTGAATTTCGTCCAACCAGATATTCTTTAAAGAGTATATAGATGGTAAACAAGAAAAAGGAAAATTGGAAAAGGCAAGGGAATAATATTGCATTCCCCCTATCAGCCACACTGCAGTCCATGCGCTCCTTTACAGGTATACTATACACACCCCCAGGTATGAAATTTAAAGGAATATTACACTTTTATTGTTTCACTTTAAGCCTTATTAAAATCAGTGCTCCCGAAAAAATTTACGTTTTTAAAACTTTTTTTTTGCATTAATACATGTCCCCTGGGGCAGGACCCAGGTCCCCAGGCACTTTTAGGACAGTAACTTGCATATTAGCCTTTAAAATTAGCACTTTAGATTTCTCCAATAGATTTGTACAGGGTGTTCCGCGGCTTTTCAAATTTGCCGCAAACACTCCAAATTGTTCACTGTTCGCCGAACAGACGAAGAGGCAATGTTTGAATCAAACATGAGTTTGACTTGAACTCGAAGCTCATCCCTACTCACTACCTTCTTTCTCTTCATAAAAAATATATTGGGGAATGTTTAAACATGTGGCAGACCCCCTTATATTGAAGCTGCAACACCATACACTATATATTTATATAATTGTGCATTTAGGGATTCATTTATTTATCAAAAAGAATTTATCTTTTCCTTTTATATGATTGTATTTACAATATGAATCTCCTTTTGAGGCACTTATCTGGCATCTTTTGTAGATGCAATTTGGCGCCTGAGCTGGGGATCCATGTGGTACCACCATTAGTGCATGGTTATGGGGAGTCGTGTGACCAGCATGTACTGTGTCATCTGTATTATTGTTTTTACCGTTTGCAATGAGTCCGATATGTGAGTACCTTTGAGGTGAAAATTGTTTTTATAAGGGATTGTGTGTTTTTTTTTCTGATATTGCTATATATCATAATGCCACCACTATTATACAATTTTTCATATTTACATTACAGATAAGAAAACAATATCCCAAACCTTCTTTATAATAAACCACCCCTGAAGAAGGAAAATGCACAACAATGCAATCATTTCCGAAACATGTTGGGTTTATGGTTGAATATCCAATCTGCTGACCTTACTGTTGTGGATGGCACTTTGGAATTGCAAGCTTGGGTTAATTTTTGATACTTTATATATATCTACTCAATGATGTATTATTGCAATTCATTATTGTTGGATATTTGTATGCTATATGCACTGTTTTTTTTATTGTGTATATTAATAAAGTTGGCAGTAAATATGTCTTTTAATTAACTATCTGATTTATATATACTCCTTATTTTGCCATATAAAAAATCCAAAGGGGCATCTCCAAAATGCAATTGTTGCATATTTTCTATAATGCAATTTAGGATGATGGCAGTTTAATTCACAGAAATTCATTTCTCAAATCCATTTTCTCCTTTTCTCTACATCTGGTATTTCATCCCCATTTTTACTATAGCGGTTTCCTTCTGGAATGGCAAGGTACACCCTCCATTTTTCCAGTTTCATTTGCCTACTCTCATACTGTAAAACCTCATTCTGGCCCTTAATAGTTGAGGAAGGAATGTATGATCTCACATTTTCATATTTAATACCCCTAGGCCCTTCTCCCCAGCGTGGCGAGTGCACTTTCACGTCACGCCTCTTTGTTGTATATTGATTCTGTTTCCATATCTTTTTGTTTCAATCGTTTTTATTGAAGTTTTACAGATAACATCAAAAGGTAACAAATATTGTCATACATCTAGATTCAGTATTGCAAAGTTTGCTATACAGGTACATATGACATAGTATAATATGAACATTTGTAAACAGTTTCAACAGTGATAGACAGTATGGGTGCTATGCGTAGGGCTAAGAGTGCAGTCTATCAACCCCAAACACCCCAACTGGGTACTTACTATGTTGGGGGGGGAAACAACATCTCTCATCCCTGTGCTTTAGAGGGAAAGGTAGGCTGAAGCAGTAGAAACACAAAGTGGAACATCTTAGTTAATTCAGAGGTTGACGAGTCTTTCATACCAGTTGATCCAGGGAAACCATTTTTGAGTGAATATGTGCCTCATTTCACCATTAGACGCTCATAGGTGAATTGAGTCTATACCATGGTAACCACATCCAGTAATGTTGGGACTCGATCATTCTTCCAATTTCTAGCAATCAAAAGTCTTGCTGCTAATAGTATGTGGGTAGTTGTCATCCTAAAGTGTGGTAGAATGGAATCAATGGTAATGTTCAAGATGGCCAACTGTGGGGTGAGTATACATTGTGTTTGTGTAATGTCAGATAACATGTTAGAAATGTCTGTCCAGAGCTGTTTCAGCTGTGGGCAAGATCAGAATATGTGACAAAGGGATCCCATTTGTCCACATAATCTCCAACACGTGGAGATGGAGTTGGGAGTAAATTGTGCTAATTTCTGTGGTGTTAGGTACCACCGTAAAGTTATTTTCTGGGTCAATTCCCAGAGTGATGTGCAGTTTGTGGATTTGGAAATAGAGTGCAGGCCTGATTTCCAGTTTTGGTCAGAGAATGATTGTTGTAGTTCCTCCTCCCATTGCTCGAAGGGCAAAGATTTGGTAAATGCTTTCTTTTCATGTAACATTGAATAGATTAAGGAAATGCCTTTGCAATTCTGACTGTCGGAGAAGTAATAGTTGCACATGTCAGTGGGTATTGCACCTTCCAGGCGAGGGCAGGAGGAGATACATTGGAGAATCCTGTGGAATATTTGGAAGTCTTTGGTAGGTGCATTGTATAATTTTTGGATTTGTGGGAATGTCTTTTTAGCTATTTTATTGCAGAGATCTGAAGTGAGGGTCATTCTGTTTGTTAACCAGCTTGGTAGGGTTAAATCTGGGGATAGTAGATGTAATGTTTCAAGGGGGATTGGGAGTGCTTTAGTTGCAATGTGGCCCCATTTAGAGAGACAAAGTGTTTTCCAATCCGTAATAGAGGCCTGAATAGATGGGGCAAGTATTTTGAAATTAGGAGGGTTCACAGCTGTGCTGAATAGCCAACGTTTAAGATTCCCTTCCTCTTTGTGTCCCCCAAAGAGTTGTGGTATGTGCAGATAGCCAGTCTTTCAGCTGTGACAGTATGGTGGCAGTGTAATAATCTTTTATGTCAGTATAACCTGCCCCCCCCCCCCCAACTAATATGTGTTTGATGAGTTTATCGTGCCCACTTCTAGCCTTTTTTCCCTGCCAGATGAATTAATGGATGATGGATTAAAGAGATTTGAGGTAAGAGGAAGGGTAATGGTATGGGTAGTGTGTGAAATAAGTATAAGATTTTGGGTAAGAGCAACATCTGGAATGCTGCTAATCTTCTGGACCATGTGAATTCAAATTTGGAAAGTTTGGTCAGTGCACGGGAAAGTGTGTATTTAAAATGTACATAATTATGAGCAAATAGTTGTTTTACAGATCTCGTGAGCATGATTACCAGTTATGAAATACCTGTGCCAGCCCATTAGTATGTATAGGTATTTCTAAGTGTGTTGCTGGTGACTGCATCCATGCCAAGGTCCAATATGAAAGATTTGTTAAAGCTTATAATAAGAGATCTTACTAAATCTATGTAAAACTTACTGTACCGAAGCCAGGGAAATGGTAGAATTGGCCAACATAATTATCACATCAGCTGTGAATAGATTAATTTTATGTTCTATGGGGCCTATCTGGAAACCAGAGATAAGTGGTTGAGATCTTGTATATTTGGCCAATGGTTCCATTATTGAATTAAATATGAGAGGTGATAGGGGGCATCCCTGATGGGTTCCGTTATAAATAAGAAAAGGTTTAGATAGCATTTCTGCAGAGTATACTTGTGCTGAAAGGAGATGTAGATAGGGCCATGATAGCCAATAGGATTCGACCTTGGAAACTGGATTTGCAAAGGGTATGATGGAGGTATGTCCAAAGTACTCTGTCAAATGCCTCCTCTGCATCCAAAGATAGGAGCAGAGAAGGCATTTGGGTGATGTCTGCATTATGAATAACGTTAAGGAGCCTACGTATGGCATCAAACGATTGGCGTTCTGTTGTAAAACCGGATTAATCTTGGTGTATCAGGGATGGGTTTATATAGCAGATAATCTGGTGCCTATCATTTTGGCGTATATCTTTGTGTCAATGTTAAGTAGAGAAATTGACCTAAAGTTTTGGGGCAAAGTAAGATCTTTCCCTGGCTTTGGTAATGTTATGATAAGAGCTTTGAGCATTTCAGAAGGAAGAGAGGAAGAGGAGGCAGCATCATTCCATACTTGAGTTAGGAAGGGTGCTAGAGTTCTTTTGAATTGTCTATAATATTCTCCAGTGAGTCCATCTGGGCCTTGTGATTTATAAGGAGGCGGTTTTGAGATTAAGTCTGACAGTTCTTGGGTTGTGAAGGGGGTATTAAGAGAGGATAGCTGGTCAGGAGTTAGCGTGGGTACATTAAGTTCTTTTAGGAATGATCTTATTTCATCCTCAGATGACTGGTGTAATGTGGTGTCATCTTTAAGGTTATACAATGTGTTATAGTAATGGCTGAAAGCATCAACTATGGCTTTGGAGTCAATGAGTTTTGTATTAGTGGAGGGGTGGAAGAGATGCAAGATCTTAGTTTTATTATGGTAACCTTTAATTTTTAATGCTAATGACTTCCTGGCTTTATTACCTGTAGTGTAGTAGTTACATTTTTGGGGGGATTTTTCAAAGGATTCTAGTAGTAATGTTCTTAGTTCCTGTCTAAGAAGCACTAATTTTGCTTTATTGTCTGTGTCAGGTTTGGATTGGTTGATCTTCTCTAATTCCTCTCCTCCCTAGCACTTAATTGAATAAGGATTCCTCTTATGAATGCCTTATGGGCATTCCATAAGGTAGCACTATCTGAGACGGATCCTTTGTTGGTGGTGAAGAATTCTTCCAGTTGCTCACGTAGGTAGGAAGCATATGTAGGAGATTGTAAGGTGGAAGCATTAGCTCTCCATAGTTTTGCAGCTGTGTACTTTGGTAGAGTATCAATACTGATAGTGATGGGTGCATGATCAGACCATGTTATCATAGAGATGTTCGATCCAGTGATGTTGAGTTTTGTCAGGTATTTGAGCTGCCTAGTGTTAGGAGCGTACATATTAGCTAGAGTACATCTGGTATTGTCTATGGTGCAGTCTAGGGCTCGGTATCTCTCCTCAGTGTCCATAAGGCTTTTGTAGAGTTTGAAGGATGTAATATTTTTAACAGCTATTAGTACCCTATTTTTCTTGTGTGCTCCTGAGGCTATAAAGATGTGGGGGAAATTCTTGTTGGTGCAGTGGGGATCTTTGGGTAGCTTAAAGTGTGTCTCTTGTATACACAGCATGTCACACTAAGATTCATCAGCTGTGCGCCAGAGAGAGGCTCTTTTAGCTGGGTGGTTCAATCCCTTAGTATTGAGTGGCATGAATTTTGGCATTTTGGCTGATGTGAGAAGACTGATGTGGTATGTGTCTGAGTTACCTACAACTGGAAGAGGGTAAAGGCGTTGAGGTCAGGTTCCCTATGCAGCGAAGTGTTGGTAGTTAGGATTCACTGAGAAGAAGATGCAAGGAAGCCTGTTCTGTATTCTTGTGGGTTCCCAGTATCAGTACTGGGAAGGATAGAAAATGTAAAAAGTTAACTATAGGAAATACGGTAAATGTTGTTAAGTACTTCACCTACCTGTACCAGCTATGAGTAAGCACTAGCTTTAGTGCGAAACGTGTCAGATGTTAGCATCTTTTGCTGTAATGTCATTTGCTGTGTCCTAAATATTACTTGAATAAAGCATCGTTTTAGCTTTGGAGTGTGGCCGTCCAGAGTTCTGGCATTATCCACAAGAAAAAGGGAGAACTGTCAGGGCTGGCTTAGCCCTTCCTTCTCTGGGCTGGCTGCTCAGCTGTCGGCTAATTGCCAGCTCTCATCTCTCTCCACAGTTACCCAGCTGTTCCTGATGTTGCTCGTCTGACCTGCCTACTTAAATCTGATCAGCTCACTTCTTCTCTGCCTTCGCCTTGGTCACATCATAAGAAACCATCTCCTGTGTAAAGAATGGCTTGCTGACATCCCTTCTGGCTCCTTATTCTGTTTGCTGTTGCTCCACTTGGATCCCTGACTTCTGGCCTGACTGATTACCCGATCTGGTTATTGATCTCTGGACTGGTTGACTACTCGATCTGGTTACTGGACTATGCTTTGACAACGCTTACTCTATTTACCTTTTTATTTTATTAATAAAGAAGTGTGATTTAATTGTACTTCTGTCTCAGTCTGATTCATGGTTTCTGACAAGAACAAAAAGTCAACACGAAGTCAACACGAACAAAAAAAAAGTTCCTACGAGATTTAGCAGGTTTTGGGTTAAGAGCTGCTGAGCTAAATAGGGGTAAGAGTTTGTAGACTAGCTGTAATGAGCATATTGTGCCGAGGTGGAACAAATTGCTGTAATAAACAGAAGCGGAAGCATTCACTTTGAAGCAGTAGAGTTGATGTTTGTGTGAGGATGTTTGAAGGAAGATGGGTTATTTTTTCTCTGTTTATCCTTCATTTGGATTGTAGGATCAGGAATCATTCCCCAAGACTGAAGCAATAGGAAGCCCTCTTCTACTGTATGGATGTTTTGTTTCTTCCCATTTTTAGAGGCCATCCGTTTCGTAGGGAATCCCCATTGATATGGGATCTTGTGATTATTGAGAAGTTTGGTTATTGTATTTAATTGGCTCCTGAGTTGTCTCATATATTGCGATATGTCAGAGTACAGTTGCAGCTTGGAGTATGGCGATGGGAGTTGACCCAGTTGTCTTGTTTTAAACAGAAGCTGATCCTTAGTGTGGTAAAAATGTATTCACAGTAATACATCGCGGGGAACGTAATCTGGGAGGTGAGGGGGTTTGGGCAGATGATAGATCCGGTCAATAATGATTTCCATGGGTGACACCTCAAGAAGCAGGGTTGAGATTAGCTGTCTGGTGTATGCATTAAAAACTGATGGTAGGAGACTCTCGGGTATGCTGCATATTTTTACATTATTATGACGGGACCTGTCCTCCAGGTCCACCATTTTGGCCCTCATCCACTGATGTTCACTGCATGTGTGTTCACACATGTGCATTTACCAAGTAATTTACTGTCTCTGTGATTTCACTGACTTTAGTACCAATTTGGTTATTTTGTTCCCCATGGAGTGGTCATTTTTTTCCCCATGGAGTGCATCCCTGAGGAAAATTTGGTAAACATGGAAGAGATAGTGACATTGTAGGGAGTTTTAGCGAGAGATGAGCATCTGCTTCATTGTGGTGTCTAGCACTGGCTGGTTTGATGTGGAGAAAGCCGCTATAGTGGATGGCTGAGGTAAAGGGGTCGAATATGCAGTAGTGCCAGGACTTATCTCTGGGTTGTGTGGATCAGAATCCAGTCTCATCTTCAATTTTACTGGGCTGTTTTGTGTAGGTGAGGCTGCAGAGGATGGATTGTCTGCTGAGCCATCTCTGTGGGGGGGGGGGGTATTTCTGGCAGATCTGCATCTGGTAGATCAGTGTAGGAGCCGTCTCCCTCACAGTAAAGGCCCATGGGTGCCATCTTGTGATCGGAGCTTCGGCGGCTGTGTGAAGTAGGTAGTCAGTTTCCTGTACTGCCTATATTCCTAACATTTACAGGACATTGTTGTATGAGTCGTCGGTCTCCAGTGGTTGAAGGAGGGTAAGGATCGCTCTGGTAATGGTGCTTCCTCGAGTGATAACTCCAGTTCAGTGCTGGAGCTGTGGAGTCAGATGTCCATTCCGCTTGGCAGCTAGCTACGCCCCCTGTTTCCATATCTTTTCACCAGAAGACAAACTAAATTGGGAAATGTGCCCGAATAAGCCACAGGTGTAACATTTTATCTTTTATAAATTATTAAAGCGTCTCTTAACAGCCGGTGTGGTTTTAGGCTGAGAATATTCAATGGCTTAAACCTGATTCACCACTTTTCCTGTCTGCATATGAGATATAAGGGCACTTTCAAAAGAGCTCCCACCTTTCATTGTGTTGTTGAAACTAGCACCTACTCCAGATGGGGATAATTTCATGTTGCATCTAGAAATACTCACACCAGTTGCATTACAATCTATGGTATGTGGGGATTGCACAAGCTACCCTGGGCTGCAAGATGTAGACAATTGTTTACATTTACTCTCTGCAGCCTTCAGCCCGCATGTCAGTTGATCAACCCCTCCCCCTGCTCTTTTTGGCTGTATATTCTTGGTTGTTGGTGGCAAGCATTCAAATTTGTCATAGAAACTTTTAGAGTACTGACATTACTTTCCAGATCCTCTTTGAGAGATATGTTTTGCAACAATAACTGTAATTGTTAGCCAACCAGCAAGCATAAAAAAGTGCAGGCTTAAAGCGGGGTTCCACCCTAAAGTGGAACTTCCGCTGATCGGAACCCTCCCCCCCTCCGGTGTCACAATTGGCACCTTTCAGGGGGGAGGGGGTGCAGATACCTGTCAAAGACAGGTATTTACACCCACTTCCGGGCATAGACTCCCACAGGACTTTATGCCTCTTCCTGTCTGCTGGGACACACACGGGTCCCAGAGACAGCGCGGACAATTCCTATTGCGCTGCGCGACTAACGCATGCGCAGTAGGGAATCAGGAAGTGAAGCCGCTTTGCTTCACTTCCTGATTCCCTCACCTAGAATGGTGGCGGCAGCAGCCGAGAGCTGAGCGATCGATTGGCCTCGGCTGCCGGCATCACTGGACCCCGGGACAGGTGAGTGTCCATTTATTAAAAGTCAGCAGCTGCAGTATTTGTAGCTGCTGGCTTTTAATATTTTTTTCCGCAGTGCAGTCCCGCTTTAAACTCACGTTTGCTATATTTTTTTTCTGTAAGCTTTATATTTACATATTCTTGTGCCTGGTGCCATAGGCTTTTATATCCCTCAATTTCTCTTGTTATTTTAGAGCTATTTTAACTTTAGCAATCCTGGCCATAAATTTCTCCATGATGTACAGCAAGTTCAGTGACGATTCAACAATACACCACAGAACAGACTTCTGACACAGTAGTCTACCACTTAGAATATGATCAGGAGTGGAGACACCCTGATTATAATCACAATAGCATGTAGCTTACCTAGTCTGAGCCTACACCCAAAACACAATAGACCAGTGGAACAATAGAGACAGTAGTGCTGAGATAAGGACACAAGGAACAATAGGATAACCCTTTAAGTAGACAATAGAAAGGTAAACACAGCCGTGTTCTGACCAACTGCTACACTCACTTCCGTTTAACACACAAAAAACAATCTACCACAAATCCAGTTTATTATTGGTGGGGTTTTATCCTTAACAAAATTCCAAGGTATAATACAGAATGCTAAATGTACCTTATTTTACACTCTATAATCGTTATAAGATATTAGCTTCAGTAACCAAACTTCCACAGGTTGGTACTTTAAAGTGGAATTTTACTCTGACAACAATGAGAATATTACTGCTTGTAAATTCCCACCAAAAAAAAAATAAAACTCTTGTAGCTCAGTCTCACACAAATACTATGCTTTTAGTGCACACACCATTTAAATAAGAAGCAAAAACCTGTTGAACATTTTCAACAAAAGAACCAAGACCACACTCTTTCAGTGTCTTTCCAATAAAGCACATATGCACTTACCATAAAGCATACTCAAACCATGATTAGAGAGAACAGTGAAGCTTAAGCCGCGTACACACGGGCGGACTGTATGGCCTACTTAGTCTGTCGAAACACATTTCAGCGGACAGTCCGCTCGTGTGTGGGCTTCAGCGGACTTTTTCAGCGTGCAGTCTGGCGTACTAAGTATTTCGGATTTTTCGAAATACTGTCCGTCATACTTTGGTTTCAGCGGACAATCCGCTCGTGAGTAGGCTAGTTCGACGGACTAAGAATGGCGCATGCTCAGAAAGGATTTACACGGCGAAAGGTTGCATTGCTCTGTATTCGACTTCCTATTTCTAGTCCCATCGTACGTGCTGTACACGTCATCGCGCAAGCTTTCGATGGACTGTTTGTGCATCCGTGTGTGGTCAAGTCCGTTCATTCAAAAGTAGGACGGACTGTCCGTCGGATTGTATGACGGACTAAGTAGGCCATACAGTCCGCCCGTGTGTACGCGGCTTTAGTGAGCACAAAAGAAACAAATAAATAAAATAAAAATGTTCCAGCTCAGCATATTCTCCCCATTCCCTATTCTCCCGGTTATAATGGTTCTTCCAATATACTTTTTTATTTATAATTACGGGATATTAACCAAAACCAAAATATGTGGTGTAAAATCCCTCCTTTTTTAGAGTTCTTCAAATACCCACTAATAAAACAAAAACTGTTACCTATATTTTTCCCTATATAAACTTGCTGTGAACTCCAAACTGCCGGACGAACTGACACAGTTTAAAATCCACCCCAATAAACAAAATCTGTATTACATAAATCTCTGTATTATATGAAAAACTTTAAGTCTGGTCCCAATTACATTGGTTGCCAATTATGTTACCCCTAAGTTATATTTGAGATTTAATATCTCTCAGATATGATTTGGGTTAATGAGAGTTCTTTGACCATGAGTGAAAGCTTTAACACAATAACAAGAATGTATAGTTATATAGTAAGTAGGCCTAGACTAATACACAGAAATCTAATTGTACAGGAAAAGGGTAAAAATCATGGATTACACGAAGGAATACAAAGTATATTCCTTAACCACTTAAGGACCGCCGCATGGCAATGTACGTCGGCAGAATGTCACCGACAGGCACAAGCACGTACATGTACGTGCTTGCCTTCCAGCGGGTGGGGGGTCCGATCGGACCCCCTTCCGCTGGATGTGGCGGTCCGTTTCGCTTCAGGAGCGATCTGGGATGAGGGGATGGCCATTGGTTTCTGGTGATCCCCTCGCGATCGCTCCTGGCGAATGAGAAGCTTCCCCCACCTGTGTAGTGTAAACACAGGCAGGGAGGAAGTGATGTCATTCTCCTCGGGGCGGTCTTTTTGACCGGACTGCGAGGAGAACAGAGAAAGTAAGTGCACCAACACTACAATGACATGTAGGTACACATAGGCACACAAATCCCCCCCCATCAACCCCCCCGATCGCCCTCCGATCCCCACCCCCTTTTGCCAGTGTCACTAAGCGATCGTTTTTCTGATCGCTGCATTAGTGTTACTGGTGCCGCTAGGTAGCTAGTTATTTTTTTAGGTTCACCGCCAGGTTTTTATAGCGCTAGGTACCCCCATATACTACCCAATAATGGTTTAACCCCCTGATTGCCCCTAGTTAACCCTTTCACCAGCGATCACAGAATAAGTGCCACTGGTGACGCTGGTTAGCCAGTTAGTTATTTAGGTTCCCCGTCAGGTTTTTATATAGCATCAGGGACCCCCATATACTACCTAATAAAGATTTTAACCCCTTGATTGCCCCTAGTTAACCCTTTCACCAGTGATCACTGTATAAGTGCTACGGGTGACTAACTGGTTAGTTAGTTTGCTTTTTATAGCATCAGGGCACCCACCATTTATTACCCAATAAAGGTTTAACCCCCTGATCACCCGACGGGTGATATCAATTAGATTCTAGGGTCAGGGTCGCCCCAGGCAGCGCTAGGTTAGTGCCAGTACCGCTAACACCCACGCGCAAAGCATAAACCTCCCATAGTGGTATAGTATCTGAACAGATCAATATCTGATCTGATCAGATCTATACTAGCGTCCCCAGCAGTTTAGGGTTCCAAAAACATGCATTGTTATCGGGATCAGCCCAGATACCTGCTAGCACTTGCGTTTTGCCCCTCCGCCCAGCCCACCCAAGTGCAGTATCGATTGATCACTGTCACTTACAAAACACTAAACACATAACTGCAGCGTTCGCAGAGTGAGGTCTGATCCCTGCGATCACTAACAGTTTTTTTTGGTAGCGTTTTATATTTAAATCCTGAAGGCAGTGCTTGGTTTTCGGGGTACCGTATGTGGCTAGGCTCCCAAAAAGTCCCCCACATGTGGTATCCCCGTACTCGGGAGAAGTAGAAGAATTTATTTTGGGGTGTAATTTCACTTATGCCCATAGCATGTGTGAGCAATATATCATTTAGTGACAACTTTGTGCAAAAAGAAAAAAATTGTAATATTCCTGCAACTTGTGGCAAAATATAAAATATTTCAGGGACTCAACATGCCTCTCAGTAAATAGCTTGGGGTGTCTACTTTCCAAAATGGGGTCATTTGGGGGGGTTTTGTGCTATTTTGGCATTTTATGGCCTTCGAACTGTGATAGGTAGTGAGGAGTGAAATCAAAAATTTGCACCCTTAGAAATCCTGAAGGCGGTGATTGTTTTTCGGGGTGCCGTACGCGGCTAGACTCCCAAAAAGTCCCACATATGTGGTATCCCCGTACTCAGGAGAAGCAGCAGAATATATTTTGGCATGCAATTCCACATATAACTATAGCATGTGTGAGCAATATATCATTTAGTGACAACTTTTTGTAACCTTTTTTTTTGTGTCATTATTCAATCACTTGGGACAAAAAAAAATATTCAATGGGCTCAACATGCCACTCAGCAATTTCCTTGGAGTGTCTACTTTCCAAAATGGGGTCATTTGGGGGGGTTTGTACTGCCCTGCCATTTTAGCACCTCAAGAAATGAGATAGGCAGTCATAAATTAAAAGCTGTGTAAATTCCAGAAAATGTACTCTAGTTTGTAGACGCTATAACTTTTGCGCAAACCAATAAATATATGTTTAGTGACATTTTTTTTACTAAAGACATGTGGCTGAATACATTTTGGCCTAAATGTATGACTAAAATTTAGTTCATTCGATTTTTCTTATAACAAAAAGTAGAAAATATATATATTATTTTAAAATTTTCAGTCTTTTTCCTTTTATATCGTAAAAAATAAATATCGCAGAGGCAAATACCATCAAAAGAAAACTCTATTTGTGGGAAGAAAAGGACGCAAATTTAGTTTGGGTACAACATTGCATGACCACGCAATTACCAGTTAAAGCAGTGCAGTGCGAAATTGTAAAAAGACCTCTGGTCCTTAGGCTGACAATTGGTCCGGGGCTGAAGTGGTTAAAAGTATATTCCTTAAAAAAATTATCTACAAACAGTAGGACAGAAAAGACTTAAGACAAACATATTTAGTTACAATAGTTACCAGGCTATGGCCCACACAGGTTCCATTCAGGTGAACGCTCTACCAGAGAGTATGCATTTCCATCCCATCTAGTCTGTGTATATCATTACAGGCTGATGCCTCATTGGTTGGTATGGCATGGCTCTGATTGGTGTGCCTCCCTATTAAGGATTGGCTAAATCTCCAATCCCTGAAGTTAGTATAGCTCAGGCCCTTTTAATACAAATCCAAATCCTTGGCACAGATTTTTGAACGTGAGATTTAACCTTGTGAGTAGACATTTTCAGGAAACATAAGTATTCATGACAAGCTGTCCACGGCCCTCATTGCATATCTAAACAAGGGATCCCTTGAAGTGAATATTTGTAGAACAAAGAGGTTTGGGACCCATTGTTTAGACACACAAGCTTTGGCACTGACTCGTCTGTATAAAAGAGACATCTGTGGCGCTATCTAACACACCCACATTGATACAAGTCTAAATGAAATATATTCATATTTACAATTATTTTATAACTACTAATGGAGATTTCACATAAACTCATAAAGCAACAATTACAGTATAATACAAATAGCCAATTGACATTGGGACAAGTTAGCAAATTTAAAAATTAGTAGTTTTAAGACTCAACACAGTACATTTTTCTAAGAAAGAATATCTGTACAAATATATCACAAACACGTTTTCTCCTTGTTTCCCAGGTGTTTACTGTATGCAAGCTGAAGAAATTGCAGATCATTACTTAATAACTCAGTCAGCTGACTGGAATAAAGTCCCTTTTGGATGTATTTTAAAAATCACAGAATGTTGATAAGACACCACTGGGTGCATGAACAGGAGAGTGCATTTTATTTACTTTAGCTGTGTATGAATGGAAGACTCGCAGATGTAAATCACCTCACAGAGCCTTCAAGTAGGTTTCCTCTTGAGTCTCTAAGATTTATGGTGCAGAAGACTGAATTAAAATTTACCTCAGGCACTCTCCAAGTATACTTATACATTTTGCTTTTATACACTGAATACCTAATACAACTTCCTAGCTGCAGTTTTATAATATGAGATATGAAGTGCATATGCCAGAATTTAAATGTAATTAATGACTACAAAATGTAAAACAAAATGCAAAACTTATCAGGTCTATGGAACCTTTACATTTATAAATAAAATTCCAATCTAAGGATTTATTTTCCAGCAGTATACATTACATTTCAGTTTTTGGTTAAGCTTTGTAAAAAAAAAAAGGGGGGGGGGGGTTATAGTCCAATGGGAATTAGTAAAAAATGTACTGTCTCTATTTGGAACAACAAAAATAAAATAGTGAATCTGAAAGAAGCCAAGGGGAATAGAATAATAGGAGAAAGGAAATTAGTTTTGAACCAAGACTGATTCCAGGGTTTCTTGATGGAACTTTCAGCTTTGTTAAATCAAGTATTTAAGGTAAAAAATGCCACTGTTTTTTTTTTTTTACCTGGTTTTATTTTGTGATGCATAGAGATTTCTTTTTATTTATTTTTTTTATTTGTTTTTTTCATCTTTGGTTCATTTTCTTATAAAGATGTGTGCATGCCTACCCAGAAGTACCTAGCCATTCTAAGATCAGAATACAAATGTAGTACCCTTAGTGGAAAACTATAATGGTTTTGGATAAATTTTTGGTGCACTTTAGCTGGTCCAAGTGGAGGAAATATTCGGACTTTAGGCTAGATTCACACCTATGCAATTTTAGTGCTTTTTGCAGATTTGCACTACAGTCCATTGAACATTGTTTCCTATGGAATATTTTCTGCTTTGCAAATCTGCAAAATTCAAAAAGCATTAAAAATGCATAGGTGTGAGTCCAGCCTAACAGTTGAGATCCATCCCAGATCCCTTGACCAGCAGCTGACTCAGCCTCTCAGCTGTGCTGCTGGGAAACGGGGAGACTGAGCCAACTTCTACCCCCCCTCCCCAGCACACCAGTGAGTACTGGAGGGGCAGAGCAGAGAGTCAGTGACCAACAGTCATGGCTCTCTGCTCAGAGCGGAGGGGAGAACTGAGTGATGAATGATGTTTTACCACTCAGGTCTCAGTGCAGAGGTGACAGGCACAGATGCAGCATTGCATCAATGCTGCATCCACCTAGGTAAGTATACTTTTTTTTTTAGATCCCATAAAATATATAAACACCCTATACTGTACATTCTATTTAAGACAATGAATCTACTTTTCCACATTTGCTGTTAACATTCAGTATTTTAGTAGTTCACTTTGCTATTCTAGAGACTACTGAGCAGTAAACTAGAAGAAATGTCTGATTATCCAATATGAGTTAAATAAAACAAAGGCATAATAATATATCCTCATATCTGTAAAGGATTGTTAACAGGGGTGGAAAGTCTTAAAAGTAGGGGAAAATGGGAGGTTGATGTAGGAGAGATTACAGAAGAGCAGTGGAATAAGGTATTAGAGAGGGGACATATGGTATCGGTTTCACCAGCACAGAAAATTTCAGCCCTAATGCTGATACATAGAGTATACTACACCCCCAAGAGACTGTTTCAGTTTGGATGGAGAACAGATGCTAATTGCCCCAGATGTCAGGAAACGGGGAATTTACTGCATATGGTGTGGAGGTGTCCAAAATTATTTCGTTATTGGACAGGGGTGATGGACACTATAAATAAAACCTATGGAATTAAAGTGGTTGTAAACCCATGGGGGGAAAAAAATAAAAAAGCAACCTGCAAGGCAAAGGCATAATGAGCTAGTATGCATAGCATACTAGCTCATTATGAATAACTTACTTGAGAACGAAGCCCCCGAAGCGGGCCTCCATCCTCCATCTTCATGTCTGCGGCTGCCATGGATCCCAGAGTGACTTCCGGGTCTCGCTGCTCCGGCGCTGTGATTCATCGGAGCAGCGATGACGTCACTCCCGCGCATGCGCACGGGAGCCGACACTCGCAGCATATCGGTGGCTGTCTTTTTGGAAATATCTCCTATACCGTATAGGTTTAAGAGATATTTCTTGGACCTACAGGTAAGCCTTAATCTAGGCTTACCTGTAGGTCAAAGTGTTTTGTAAGGGTTTACAACCACTTTAAGTTAGTAATGGAACCTAGGTTATGCTTATTAGGACTAGGAGAAGGAAATGGGGGTATGTTAAGACCATTTAAAGTAGAGTTGAGATGCCTTTTTCAAGCTAGAAAAATGATAGTGCAAAGATGACACCCCCCACTGTAGAAGAATGGATTAGTACAGTAACAGAAACAGTTTGGAAGGAAAAAATAGTATACACACAGAGAGGGAATTATAGGTAATTTGAGAAAATGTGGAAACCGTGGATTGAGAAACTAGGTTACCCTATATGAGATGTGAAGAAAACGGTAATTCCCTAGAATAAATAATAGTGTGATTGGACATCTAAAGAATAGGAAAAAAATAAGGAGAAGTGAGGGTACTGGATTTAGAGAAAGGGGAAATAGAGAAAAAGTAAAAGAAAATGTATGTATATATAGATTGGCGGAATAATGATGTTGTGTTTAGATTTATTGATTTTGTATTTGATGTGAAAAATGGAATAAAGAATATTTAAATAAAAAAGAGACTGCAGACATGATACACAAGATGACCATAAACTGCAGATATGATACAGGAGATGATCAGAGATGCAGACATGATACAAGAGATGACCATAGACTGCAGACAGGATACAAATACCACCAAAAGAAAGCTCTGTTTGTGGGGAAAAAAGGACATAAATTTTACTTCGGTACAGCGTTGCACAACCGCGCAATTATTAGCCAGTCAAAGTAACGCAGCGCAGTATCACAAAAAATGGCCTGGTCATAAGGAGGGGTAAAACTTTTTGGAGCTGAAGGGTTAAGGCCGCTTACACACGCGGGGACTGTTTGCTCAACTTTGTCCGCTGAACAGTGTTTCGGCGGACAGTCCGCTCGTGTGTGGGCTTTCAGCGGACAGTTTCAGCGGACAGTCTGCTGAACAAAGTTTTTCGGAAATTCCGAAAAACTGTCCGCTGAAACTCTGTTTCAGCGAACAGTCCCCTCGTGTGTAGGCTTGTTCATCAAACTAAGTTCCGCGCATGCTCAGAAAGGATTTACACGCCGAAGTTTGCATTGCAGTGTATAGGACGTCGTATTTTTCGTCCCGTCGTACGTGCCGTTCACGTCATCATGCACGGTTTCAGCGGACTGTTCGTTCGTCGTGTGTGGGCAAGTCCGTCCATGCTAATTTTGAGCGGACTGTCCGCTGAAACTGTTTGACGGACAAAGTTGAGCGAACAGTCCCCGCGTGTGTACGCGGCCTAAGATTTAACAAGTCAAGACTAAAAGGGCATTTTTTTTTCATACATAATGGCAGACACGTATTTTTAGATTTGTCACATTACATTCATTCATACTTTTACTCATGTTTAGTCAATTATTTTGGTGCTCTGGTTAGGGGAGTGGTTCCCATGCAGGAGCAATGGAGTGGAGATGGATGGGATGGATGAATCCAGTAATCTTCTCAATAAGTCTTCTTCCTGTAATACTTTATTCAATTCACTCTGCAGACTGCGCAAGGTGGAGAAGATGGAAGAGGTGGGTGGAGCCAACACTAACTCAGGGGTGGCAGAGGCTTGTAGCATGGCCAAGATGGAGAGGGAGGAGGGTGATGGTGGGTGGAGCCAACACAGTCAGGGGCGGAGAAAGAAGAATTCTGGTGCTCTGCAGTCACAGACTGTGGACGCTGGACATGATGTTAGCGGTGGTTGGAAGAGTGGAACTGATATTAACAATACACACTCACAGTCTGTACTCTAAAGTTTAAAAAGACTGCAACTGCGACAGTGCAACTGCAACTGTTCTCTTCCCTGTTCTCCAGCAGCTCACGTCGGCCTGAGAGTGAGAATCGAGTCCAACGTGACTCACTGACGTCACTCATTGTTAGACGACAGGCGGCCCAGGTGTTAGCAATGAGTGCAGGGAAGAGGCTCCACCCACCTGTTCCTCCTGGTATTCTTGGTCGAGTCTCTCTCTCTGTGCCGCTGATCGGCTGATGGATGTGAGAGAGACTCAGCAGAGGCAGCAGCAACCGCAGAGTGTGACAGAACCTATCCCCCACACTCCGCTTGAGTGCTTCCATCAGTATACCACTTCCTAAGTCCTGGAACATGAGTCTAATGGATCTGGCTATAGGAACCCCAAAGAACTAGACAACACCAGTCTTGGAGTACATGAGGATTATTTAACCACTTGCCGCCCGCCCTATTACAAATTGACAGTGGCAAAGTGGTTTCATAATCCTGACCGGACGTCATATGACGTCCTCAGGATTATGAGCCGCTGCGCGCCCCCGGGGGCGCGCATCGCGGCGATCGTTGTTGCGGGGTGTCAGTCTGACACCCGGCAACTACGATCTCGGTAAAGAGTCTCCGACGGAGACTCTTTACCACGTGATCAGCCGTGTCCAATCACGGCTGATCACAGTGTAAATGGGAAGAGCCGGTGATCGGCTTTTCCTCACTCGCGTCTGTCAGACGCAAGTAGGGGAGAGCCGATCGGCTGCTCCTCTTACAGGGGGGGGGGGTCTGTGCTGAACGATTATCAGCACACCCCCCCCCGAGGATGCCCACACTGGACCACCAGGGACGCCACCAGACCACCAGGGAAAAGGTAATCCTCCCTAGACCACCAGGGATGCCAATGGTCAGCACAATGGATGCCAATCAGTGCCCATAATGGATGCCAATCAGTGCCCACAATGGGCATCACTGATTGGCATGCATTATTGTTTGGCACTGATTGGCATCCATTAGTACAGTATAACACCAAATGCCGCCTATGAGTGCCCACCTGTGCGCCTATGAGTGCCCACCTGTTATGAGTGCCCACCTGTACCGCCTATAAATGCCCACCTGTGCCGCCTATGAGTGCCCACCTGTGCCGCCTATCAGTGCCCACCCATGCCCATCTGTGCCGCCTATCCATGCCCATCTGTGCCGCCTATCCATGCCCATCTCTGCCGCCCATCCATGCCAATCCGTGCCAGCTATCAGTGCCAATTTGTGCCACCTATAAGTGTCCATCCGTGTCGCCCATCCGCGTTGCCCATCCGTGCCGCCTATCAGTGCCGCCTATCAGTGCCGCCTATCAGTGTCCATCAATGCCACCTCATCAATGCCACTTCATTGGTGCCCATCAGTGCCGCCTTATCAGTGCCCATCAGTGTAGCCCCATCAGTGCCCATCAGTGAAGGAGAAAATGTACTTATTTACAAAGTTTTGAAACTGAAACAAAAAAAACTTATTTTTTTCAAAATTTTCTGTATTTTTTTATTTGTAGCGCAAAAAATAAAAACCATAGAGGTGATCAAATACCACCAAAAGAAAGCTATATTTGTGGGGAAAAAATGATAAAAATTTCATTTGGGTACAGTGTAGCATGACCGCGCAATTGTCATTCAAAATGCGACAGCGCTGAAAGCTCAAAATTGGTCTGGGCAGGAAGGCGTTTAAGTGCCCAGTATTGAAGTGGTTAAGATCTCCCATCAATATATACAGCAATATGACTAAAACCTAACCTAATTAGCATGAGTTAATTATCTAATCATTGGTCCAGACTAGTTGACTGAAAGATAAGACTTTTCAGGGTAAGACTTTACGTCTCCTAGCCCACTGACTGACTATTCAATACACATTACCATAAACATCACTACAGGGTTAATTAGCACAACAAATTTGTGTGGAATATTCTAACAAGCCAGACTAGACTCATTTACACAGCAGACAGATGGCTGGAGTTCATGACATTAGCATATAACAGTTTGTGTCCCAACAATGTGATTCTGTCTATTGCTAATATGGCATATACATATACATGTCTGTGTGTCTTGGGGGGCGGCATGGACCTGAATCCAAGTAACACCTCAGGGGTCCCCAGGCATACAGCTCACACAGAGCACTGTTCCCCCAAATGCCAGGGCCCATAATCGCAAGGCAAGAGGCTGGCATTCAGTCCCCTCCAACAGCCTCTGTCCCGGATAGGTCTGTCACATTTCTCCCCTTTCGGCAGGAGACTAACACAGGAGAAGACCCCAGATGGGTTGACTCCAAAGTTAGTCAGTGGTTCCAGTCCCCCAATGCCGGTATCCACACAGTACCCCAAACAAATTGTTCCAAACAGAGTATTCCTCACGCAGCCAACCTCTGCCTCTCTCAGAGAACATATCCGCAGCTGGGGAGAGGCCTGGACTGGCCCTTCTCCCTGGAGTCTTTTCAGCCACTGGAGAGAAGACAGGGTGACTGTGCTAACTCCATCAGGCTGTTGGGGATATAGGCCAACCACCCAGCATCCCTGGGGTATATAAGAGGTGACTGAAGTCCCATCCACCAATATCAGGTCAAGCTACAGTTGTGGAGTGCAGATTGCATTCTCTCCTTGGGTCCTGATCTGCTGCTCAGGAGGGACCATCACCTCCTCACCCTGGGCCTCCAGAACTGCCACAGGTGTGGGGCAGAGGTCTTGGACCCTCTGTCCAGTTGCCAGCACTTTAGCTGGGTTGGTGTCATCATTCTGGGTTGCTGTCTGCTGCTGGACAGTGTGAACGATTGCCCCAGCTTCCTGAAGCTGTAGAGACACTATAGGTGCTAGGCAGAGGCCAGCGGCGCTCTGCCCTGTTGCCAGTGATTCAGCTGAGAGTAGCAGCTTCAGTACATCAGCTTGGTGCCGGAGAGAGGGGCCAACTGCCCCGACTTCCTGGAACTCCACAGTTGTTGCCGGTGCTGGGGAGAAGTTGGTAGCACTCTGCCCCGGTGGCAGCACTTCTGCTGGGGCATCCACCTCCTCCGCTCTGGTTAATCATTGTGGCAGGAGGCTGGCTTCCTCCACTCCCAAACTGTCTAGCTGCCATAGGGGAGGTGAGCTGGCACTCCACAGTTGTTGCCGGTGCTGGGCAGAAGTTGGTAGCACTCTGCCCCGGTGGCAGCACTTCTGCTGGGGCCTCCGCATACTCCGCTCCGGTTAATCATTGAGGCAGGAGGCTGGCTTCCTCCACTCCCAAACTGTCTAGCTGCGATAGGGGAGGTGATCTGGCTGCTTCCTTTTCCATTCCCTCATCTGGCTGCTGGGACAACATGTCTCTTGTACTGTTTCCCAGGTGCACAAATCTTTGCTGGGGAGGAAAGACTGCTTCCTCCACCCTGGCCAACTGTTGGGGGGGGGGGGGCAGCAAACACCTCCTCTCCCTTCTCCCCCTGTATCTGCTGCTGGGAAGTGATTGCCACCTTCTCACCCTGAGCCTCCGAAATGTCCACAGTTGTGGGGCAGAGGTCTTGGACCCTCTGTCCGGTGACCAGCGCTTCAGCTGGGGAAGTTCCTTGTAACTCCACGGATACTGCTGTTGTTTCTGGGCAGAGCACAGTGAAGTTTGGCCCTAATACCAGCTCTTCTGCTGGAGGCTCATCAGGTTGTTTTTCCTCAGCAGAAAAGTCTATCAAATCCCCAGTCTCTGAAACTGGTGTGTGGGGGTATAGGTTCACCATCTCCTGTCCATGGAACCCAGAAGATGCTATCAGTGCTGAGCAGAGGTTATCAGAGCTCTGCCCTGTTGTCAGCACTTCAGCTTTGGGGATGGCAATCTCTCAGATTTTCCACTGCCGATTCTCTGGCATGCTGCTGGACAGGCACATTCCTCCATCCAAGATCATTCCATGCAGAAACAGGTTCATCAAGGTCAGTCAGGACTTGCTGCATCCGCCAAAAGACCTCCGTGTACATAGCGGCAGGGGCAGGTTGGCAAAGCACACTGTTACTCTGCCACATTGCCGGCTCTTCAGCCAGCATTTCAGAGTTGCCCACTGGTATTTCCTTATAGTTCCAGCAAAGGGAGCCCAGCCCTGGCACTGAGCAGAGTCTAGCAGCCATTTGTAGGCGATCTCCAGCTCCCATTCCTGAACGGCCAGAAACTCTATATCTTCCAGTGCTCAGTGCACTTCTGAGATGTTCAGTAGCCCTTTTCTAAAACCCATGATTTCATCCAACTGCCACTCCAAATCACTCCCAAAGTTAGAGTCACCTATCAGCTTCACATACAACAGTCCCAGGCTGCCGTAGCTTAAGCCTTCCATTGGGCTGTCATCCGCTATCCAGGGACATGCTTAGGATACATGCCACCGGAGGACTCTATAACTCTCATCCAGCTTTATCTCTGCCCAGACCAGCCTGCTTAATTCAGCTGTCTGCTCCTTGTGCAGTTTTTCTCCTAAAAACAGCACCCACAATCCATACTGCGACCAGTACCTTTTCTGGTTGGAGGGGAGAACTTTTCCCCAGTGATGCTGCTCACGGGCTAGCCCTTCCTTCCAGAGTTCACAGCGAATAGAATCAAGCCATCCCAGCAGGACCTGCTCTGATATTGGTCCTCTGTTCTGTAGCTGCATCTCTCGCAAACCTCCTTCTGAATTCCTCTTCCATAGCAGCTGTTATCTGTACCTCTCCTCCTCTCCTGCTATCCGGACCTTGGATCCAGGTGGAGGTTTGGATGTCCCAGACTGCAGGAAGCATCCCACTGCTGCCACCAATGTGACGGAACCTATCCCCCCACACTCCGCTTGAGTGCTTCCGTCAGTATACCGCTTCCTAAGTCCTGGAACACGAGTCCAATGGATCTGGTTATAGGAACCCCCAAGAACTAGACAAAACCAGTCTTGGAGTACATCAGGAATAGTCTTTTATTTGAGATCTCGAACAAATATATACAGCAAAATGACTAAAACCCAACCTAATTAGCATGAGTTAATAATCTAATCATTAACCCAGACTAGTTGACTGAGAGATAAGACTTTTAAGGGTAAGACTTTACGTCTCCTAGCCCACTGAATGACTATTCAATACACATTACCGTATTACCATAAACACCAACACAGGGTTAATTAGCACAACAACATTGTGTGGAATATTCTTACAAGCCAGCAAAAGGCATTGTGTTATCTCAGTTAAGAGAATACTAGATTTCTGGCAGACCACCAGAAATGTTTGTGTAATCACAATGTGATATAATGTGCACATATTGCAGAAATGTTTATATTGCAGAGCCTGCAGTCAGATTTGCATTCCAGACCCTAATCCACACTCCAGACCCTTTGGTCCACCCCAGATTACACCTTTTCCTGACAGGAACATATCTAAACTAACGAGACCTTTACAGACCAAGGTATTCCATTTATGTTACACAAAACCAAAGAGTTGTGCAAGTTGTTTAGGGTGACATGAACTTCTGTGTACATTGTTATGCCCCATACACACAATCAGACTTTCTGACAGGAAAACCGTGGATTTTTGTTTGAAGGTTGTTGGCTTCATCTTGTCTTGCATACACAAGGTCATAGAAATGTTGGCCAACAATTACGAACGTGGGAACATGGTGACGTACAAGACGCACGACGAGCCGAGAAACAGGAGGTTCAATAGCCAGTGTGGCTCCTTCTGCTTGATTCCAAGCATGCGTGAACTTTAATGCAACGGACTTGTGTACACAAGATCATAAATTCTGACAACAAAGTGTTGTTGTTAGAAAATTTGAGAACATGCTAGCGAACATTACCTCTACGGGAGACACCCTAGGGCTCTTGGTTCTTAACTTTCATGAGTTTAAGATTGTTAAAAAAACTTCCAAGCCTCAACAATAAATAAAAAGGTTTATACTTTATAGGTGTATAGATTTTGGGATTATGATGAATAGAATTATATAGATACATTATGTAGAGTGAAAAGTGCAGCAATCTAAACCATTTATTGTACAACATTTCACATACAGCATTTGGAAGCAGTCAAAGTGCAAGGTCCAATTTATGTAATTGTACAGCACAGCTTGCAGAGTGCTGAAGTCAGGAATTAAAGTGACAATGAGGCTGTGCTCACACCCATGCAAATTGGATGTGGATTTCTCCGCATCCAATTTGCATAGAAGGAGAATGTGACCGGCTCTCTATGGAGCCGGTTCATATATCTCCGGGGTGGCTGCGAAGCTATGTTTCAGGGCCAAATTCAGGCAAAGATTCGGCCCTGATTTGACCCTGAACCGGAAAATGGGGACGCACAGCATTCCAGTGTTATCCGAAACCGGTTGCATTGGTTCCACTAGATTTTAGTTAGGGTCATCAGCGTAAAGGCGGCTGAATACAAATGCTTGCCACACTTTTAAGAGATGTATTTGTAAAAAAATTCAAAAAACATTTATAATTTTCCTTTAACTTCACAATGATGTGCCACCTTTTATTGGGTTATCACATACAATTCCAATAAAATACATTTACAGTTTTGGTTGTAACGTGACAAAATGTGGAACAGGGGCATGAATACTTTTTCAAGGCACTGTATGTAAACAAGGCAGGCTGCCGTTCTGTCAGTAGGGATGGCAGTGATCCTGTGTTCCTGCAAAGCAGGAACACAGATCTCTGCCTTCTCATAATACAAGCACATCCCACGCACTAACCAAGCGCATTTTAGGCACACATTTAACCCTTTGATCACCCCTGATGTCAACCCCTTTCCTGGCAGTGTCATTAGTACAGTGACAGTGCATATTTTTAGCACTAATCACTGTATTAGTGTCACTGGTTCCCAAAAAATTGTCACTTAGTGTTCAATTTGTCCGCCACAATGTCACAGTCCTGCTATAAGTCGCTGATTGCCACCATTACTAGTACAAAAAATAAATAAATACAAATTACATAAATCTATCCCATAGCTTGTAGATGCCATAGCTTTTGTGAAAACCAATCAATATATGCTTATTGGGATTTTTTTTTTTTTTACAAAAAAATGTAGCAGAATACATATTGGACTAAGTTTATGAAGAAATACAATTTTTTAAATTTTTTTATTGGATGTGGTTTATAACAGAAAGTAAAAAAAAATTTTTTGGTTTATTGCGCAAAAAAGAAGGACCACAGATGTGATCAAATACTGTACCACCAAAAGAAAGCTCAATTTGTGGGGAAAAAAAGGATATATAATTTGTTTAGTTACAGCTGCCACGCAATTGTCAGTTAAAATAGTGCAATGTTGTATCACAAAAAATGGTCTGGTCATGAAGGGGATAAAACTTTTTTTTTTTTTTAAATTCAGGCAAAGTATGGGAGGATTATAACTCCAAGTACATAGAAAATGGCAGATGAACATTCTAATATACATGAAAACAGTATAAATAACACATTTCTGGATGCTGAAATGCATACATAGGTTTTTCTCACAAAAAAAAAAACAACATATAATGTATAATGTATAAACAAAACGCAGCACACCAAACAGCTTAGTGTTTAACCAAGTGTTTGTATTATTTATTCAGATATAATTCAGTTAACAACATACACAAATTAGAACTCACCATTACGACCATGAAACTAGATTTAATCAAATCTTGATGCATAATACAATAGTGCATAAACCAGTCTACGGATGATGAGATTCTCAGTACCAACAATTTAAAATAAACATAGTAGCAGAAAGATATCCGAGATAAAATAGTTCACTGGTATGTGGACACCTGAAAATTAAGTGGACAGGAATTGACATCACGGTGATGTAATTTCCAGTACTGGAAGTGATGTCACAGCAGAAGAGGCAAGTCTATGTGTCACATACCTTATAGGGGAGCCCAAAATGATGAGGGTGGCCTCTTGCACGGTTCCAGTCCAAGCACCCCAGGTAGTGAGACAGGGAATGCTAGGGCAATGAAAGGATGCAGGTGCCTGCAGGCAGAAGGCTGAAGCGCGGAGATATGCCCTGTAGACACAATCGGACATTGATCGGACATTCCGACAACAAAATCCATGGATTTTTTTCAATGGATGTTGGCTCAAACTTGTCTTTCATACACACAAAGTTGGTCGGAAATTGCGAACGTCAAGAACGCGGTGACATACAACACGTACGAGCCAAGAAAAATGAAGTTCAATAGCCAGTGTGGCTCTTCTGCTTGATTCAGAGCATGATTGGAACTTTGTGCATTGGAATTGTGTACACACGATCAACATTTCCTACAACAGATTTTGTTGTCGGAAATTTGAGATCCAGATCTCAAAATCTGTGTGCCGGAAATTTCGATGAAGCCTATACATGGTTGGAATTTATGACAAAAAGCTCCCATCAAACATTTTCCATCGGAAAATACAACTGTGTGTATGGGGCATTACAGGAACCTCTCTGGAGAAGACATGAAGACTGATCACCAGACTTGTTCAGCGGAAGCCATGTAGGTAAGTACAGACTCAGGATCAACTGCAGCATCAAGAACAGGCAAAGGTTGGCAACGGGCTGGCAGTGAGGCACACAATCAGAAGGTAGAACCATAATCAGGGGCAGGCAGAGGTTGGCAACGGGCTGGCAGTGACAATCAGAAGGCGGAGCCCTAGTCGTAAAGCCAAGGTCTGTATGGTACATGCAGATGAACAGGCAGAGAAGATCCAGGAGAGTGGTCAAGGGAAGACGAGTTTTCAGGAGCAAGATCAGCAGGCAGAAACAGTAATCAGGAACACAGAGACAAGCTGAAGATGATCCAGCACTAATATTAGGCAGACTCTCTGTTTATATATATAGCACACTACTCCCTTGGGAGCTGCTAGTATAGTTCATTACAGTACTGCTGGTTTAACCCCCGCTTCTTCCACCCCCACTGTAGTAATCACAGACACAGTTCAACAGTTGGAACGATAAACTTTTATTCCTGATGCTGCAGTCTGTGTTGTGTGGGTAGTGCAAGAAAGTATAAGTTGCCACTTTGATTGGGCTGCATGAGTAGATAGACCCTTTCCCTTAAAGAACTGGCCAATGCCCCTCTGAAAGACATCTGGTACTTATGAAATGCTGGAAGCCCCAGGCCTCACCTGCCCTTCTCCCCTCCGGAGATTTCTTCTCAGGCCAGCTCAGGAAAGTCCAGGCGACCCCGGCCTACTCAGGTTGCTTTTTTTTTTTTTTTGCTTTTTTTCAGATTGTATAACTTTATTTCTTTATTTTACATATTTCAATATAACAAACAAAGTTATAGCAGATCAAATTACAGCATCAGTATATATTTTACAACTTTGTTTCATTATACCGCTAATACGCCCTTTCCTCCTTTCCCTATTTTTTTTTGAATGATCCGAACATCTTTTGAAATTTTTATCTTTTCTTTCTTACTTACCATTATCATATATACTTCCTAACCAACCTTTAGACACAAGTAATTACAAACATATACACTCAAACATACACAAAAAAAACCCAAAAAAAACACACACACCGGGCGACAAATCCATAGCGTAATTTCCATAGTGAGTTGTATAACTCAAGCTAACAAAGGAGAAGATTGCTTCTACCAACATCTTATTTCATTACAACAATTTTTATTTTATTTTTTCCTGCCCTCTGGTATTGCCCTCTACCCTGTTTTCCTTCTAATACCGTCCCACTCAACAGAAAAAACAGAACTAACCACTCAATACAATCGTGGATCCGATAGTCATCATTTCCATATTTTAATCAAGTTATTGGGTACCCCCCTATTACAATGGATTTGTTGTTCTTTCAAAATGTTTTCATTTAACTGAAGACACCAGTCCTCATGTGAGGGTGCATTCGGAGATATCCACTTTAGAGCAATTAACTTTCATGCAATAAACAATAATCTGGTAACTAGTATCATAACCTCCCTGGGAAAGAAGCAATCCTCATCAAGTATCCCAGTAGACATGTCATAGGGGTCTTGTCAATATGTGTATTACATGTAGCATTGATTGTATTAACCACCTCTCACCAATATCTAGCCAATTTTGGACAATTCCACATCATGTGTATTAAGGCTGGGTTCACACTGGAGCGATGCGGGAATGCCGCAAATCCGCAGCGTTTTCCCGCATCGCATGCCTCCCGCCGGCAGTTCACACTGCCCTATGCGGACTGCTGGGAGTGTCAGTGAAATGTTAATGACACCCCCAGATCAGTTCGCATATCGCAGTGCGATCTGCAAACTCGGACAGGAATCGGATCGCATGGTGTGAACACCCATGCGATCCGATTCTGCTGTGGACCAAAAAAAGGGTCCCGTGCGAGTTTGCGGCGGGTGCAATGCGAATTCAACCACACTATCTGTATGGTTGAACTCGCATCGCACAGAGATCGGATGTGATTTGCACTGCAGTGCGGTGCGAATCATATCCGGTTCTCGCTGCCGCAGCGGTGTGAACCCAGCCTAAAGGCCCATACACACGATCAGACTTTTTGACAACAAACATACAAATTAGCTGGTTTGGAGCAACATCCGACCGTGTGTATGCTCCATCGGACAAACTTTTTTGGTTTTCATCAGACTTTTGTTGGCTGTGCGAATGGACAAACTTTCTGGCAACAAAAGTCCGATGGAGCAAAGTCTGATCGTGTGTACAGAAAACCATAGGACTTTTGTACAAAGTACAAACAGGCATGCTCAGAACCAATGCAAAAGATCAGACAACAATACAGAAGTTGACCAAAGGTGGCGGTAAAGAGCAGAAAAACCACGTGATTTGGTGAAAGTTGGCTGAAAAAGTCCTGCTGTGTGTATGCAATACAAGTTCAGGGCCGACGCCCTTTGTACAAAAATCCAAGGGAAAGTTTGTACAAAGTCCTATCGTGTGTATGAGGCTTAAGTCAGCTGAAGACATTTGACATCTAGGACACTCCGGAGAATCGCGCCTGCCCCACTTAAATAATTTAACTGGTGTTCTGTATACCCTATATATTATAAATAGCGCATTGAGCCAGTTATAATGACACTAGGGGTACCCTTCTCAAGATAATTGGCCAATTTTCGTCTGAGATGTCCCCTATATCTCTCCCAGCCTGTTTTATCCGGGCTAACATCATTATCCTGATATGGTCTCTTCAGTTGACCATATAAGCAGAGATCAAGCCCTTTTTTTCCTCCCCCTTGCTAATGATGTTATAAGTGGGGTAGGTTTTATCACTATGTTTTCCCTTCTAAACTGAGCTTGAATCGCATGCCGTAATTGTAAATATTTATAGAATTGACTAGAAGGCAATTGAAAGGATTCTTGCAAGTCCTGAAAGGAGCGCAGAACATTATGTATAAACATCTGTTCTATATATTGAAGCCCATTCCAAACCTGCTCCTGTGAGTTACATTTTGCAGCCTTTATTGATCTTCCCTAGTCCCATCTCCCCTAGAGAACATATGACCCCATTGTATATGTATGAACCCACCCCTGCCCAAACAAATTAATGATTGGACTAGGGCCATACACGCAAGGGAATGTTTTCCAGGGTGATGAACAGGTGGTCACACCCCCTTCTAACCTAAAACTCCACCCTAACCCAAACCAAACATCCAGGCCCAAACAAAAAGAACAGTAAGGCACTGGTAATTTCTCCTATCCTTACCTACTAGCACCCACCTAAAAGTGGTGGGCACTACATATAGGGCACCGTGCGCTGGGATTTGTGGTGGCATGTGTGCGTGCGTGAGTGCGTGCTAACGCAAACGCGTTCCTATGGATGCACCATCGTGCATACCCACTCTGGATCTCACTCATCTCTGTCTAAGACTCCGCGCAAGCGCATTGGCATTAGTGGAACAGGGGTTATGGGGAGATGAGCGCTTCCCGTTTGAGTTCTCTGACCCTATGATTTCAGTTACATTTAAAACACTCAGGGTGTTTTTTTTATGCACAGGTGGATCTGACTTGCAATAAGCACAATCAAAGCTCTCTTGTATAATGCTGGGAACGTGCGCTTGTATATCTCCAAGTAACATAGACAGATGCTGGTATCATGTTGAGCTTAGCAAAATCCTGTCTACCATGATATTCTGTTTTTATTTATACTGTAAAGATGAATAACAAAATAAGATTCAGAATCAGCCAATCAGACATGTATATTCTTTCAAAAGAACAAATCTCACACATTTATATATCCAAATAGAATTCCAGTAGTGATATGTGCAGAGCCATGTGGCAAGCTTCTTGTGTGTCACAATTTGAACACGTGGCTCTGAACACTATTGGGTGCACATTTCCA
Organism: Lithobates pipiens; assembly: GCF_037356315.1. Taxonomy (NCBI): domain Eukaryota; kingdom Metazoa; phylum Chordata; class Amphibia; order Anura; family Ranidae; genus Lithobates; species Lithobates pipiens. Next base: position 186,003,399 of record NW_027507785.1, on the reverse strand, counting down.
CTGCTACCTATGGCTCAGTGGGCCATGATTTTTGCATGGTTATGCTATGGTTCCCATGTAAGCAGATCTGTTTGCTAGGAGCATTAATGCAGTCGCCATGAGGTGGACAGTCTCTTGGTGAGGCATAAACGAACATCTCTAAAAGAGCGAACTGATCTGCCGTGTCCACGGGAAGGTTTCCACAGCCAATGGTGTTCCACCAACGTCTGTATTTGTGGGAATGCTTGCATGAGTGTATTACAGCAAAACTGACACTGGGGGACATCTGATTAATAAAACTTTCCACAACATGTATGTTGTTAACTGTGGTGCCTTTCATCTATACATTAGGGGTGTAACCTCTGTCAGCTTTTTTTTGCCACCTGTGTTCTGGTGGGGAAATTTCCCTTCAAGTCTTGTCCTATAACCAAAACAGGAAGTGAGAGGAAATCCCTCCAAAGTGAAATAATCCCTGGTTGTCACCAAGATAACCATAACTAGTGTCTGTATTGGAAGCTTCCACTCTATTCCCGCTCTGTTGACAACCCAAAATTTGGCATTTTCTTTCATTGATGGTAAACATAACAAATAGAGAGGGTAAATCTCCTTGATTGGGGCACAGACAGTGATAAAAAACCGACAGGTGTTCTAATCCCCCTCCACTCAATCTAAAAATAATAATGAAAAAAATTAAATCCTTTGCCTTTCGTTGTATTTTGGGCTGGGTTCAGATATATGCATCTGCAGTTTGCAATCCAGTGTCCGATGCGTTTGAACTGGACCCAAAAACGCACAGGACCCTTTCCAAAACCACACCATGGCCACCGTGCACATGTGTGAACCAGCTCCATTAAAAGCCGGTCACATTCATATGTTATGCAAATTGGATGCAGTTAAAACCTCATCAGATTCGCATATATGTGAACCCAGCCTTAATCAGCGGTTTTAAATAATGTGGGATATTTTTCTACATTAAAATCTAATTTGAGAACTTTAGTGTCCAGTGTTTAGCAAGGAAAAACCTGGTAGGCTTTCAATGATAAGAGATTAAAACAGAATATAAAGAACCTATCATTAAATTTGTTTAAAAAAAAGTTTTCTGTAGGAGGAAAAAACATGCTGCCATGTATCATAAATACTGAACAGAGGCTATTTTTTGTAGAAATTATTGAAGAATGGCTTCAATTCATTTCACATTTGTATGTGCCTGTAGTAAAGGAGTGATATTTCAGCAAATTTCTATTCATCCAGATCAAAAACTGTGAAAATACTTATTTTTACAGCTAGTCATTATAGAACTAATTAGCACATATCCAAGGAAGAAGCTGAAATAGGCAGGTTTCAGTAGCTGAGACTGTGGATATAACTACCAGATTGTTAGTTTGGAAGTACCAATTTTCAACATTGATGAAACACAGTTCTGTTGGGATATTAAAAGCTATAAAAGTCAGTACTCTGTGTTTGCAAGAACTTGAGATACCCCCTTTTTTATTTGCCTAATGTGCCGTGAAGAAATCACTATATCCACAGGAAACTGTGTCTAATAGAAAATTTTTCATGCCTGATATAATACAAAGTCTGCTGTTTCAATGCAGCAGAGGAACTGACAGTGACTCATTTTAAAAGCACATGAACCGAAATAAATTACCAGAAAAGTGTACAAGAGTAATGAGGAATGCAAATGCATAGGAAATGAGAAGTGTTTCAGTTCACAGCTAACAGAATATAATTTCACAGTTACAACATAAAGCTGGCATTTGTGTGTGTGTGTGTATATGTGTGTGTGTATATATATATATATATATATATATATATATATATATATATATATATATATATATATATATATATATACAGTATGTACACACGCACACACTATATGCAACGTATATACATAATATATATATATATATATATATACATATATATATATATATATATATATATATATATACGTATACATATACACACAGGAGACCAGGAGTAAAGAGAAGCACGGATTAACCACTTAATAACCGGCCTATAGCCGATTAACGGCTATAGGTCGGTTTGCTATCTCTAAGAGGCCGTTAATTAACGGCCTCCCGGAGAATCGTTCGTGCGCGCCCCCCTGGGGCGCGCACGCCGGAACATCCGTGCTCGCCGAGTTCACGGGACCCGGCGCAACACGGATCGCGGTAAAGGACCAATGGCAGCGGTCCTTTACCACGTGATCGCTCCGTCCAATGACGGAGCGATCACAAATGTAAACAATTCGGCTTGCCGGGTCAAGCTAAGGTCATCAGTCTCCTCTCCTCACACCGATGCAGCGTGAGAGGAGAGGAGAACATCCCAGTGAAAATAAAAGATAACCGTGAGTGCCCAGCAGTGCCCAGCAGTGCCCAAATAGTGCCACAACAGTGCCAGAACAGTGCCAGACCAGTGACAGACCAGTGCCATCTATCACCTGTGCCACATCTGTGCCACCTGTGCGACCTGTGCCACCTTTGCCACCTCTGTGCCACCTCTGTGCCACCTCTGTGCCACCTCTGTGCCAGCAGAGCCACCCCAGTGCCACCCCAGTGCATACCAGTGCATACCAGTGCCACTACAGTGCATACCAGTGCCATACCAGTGCCACACCAGTGCCACACCAGTGCCACCTGTGCCCATCAGTGCCACCTGTGCCCATCAGTGCCACCTGTGCCCATCAGTGCCACCTGTGCCCATCAGTGCCATCTGTGCCCATCAGTGCTCATCTGCGCCACTGCAGTGCCACATCAGTGCCGTCTGTGCCCACCAGTGCCGCCTGTGCCCACCAGTGCCGCCTGTGCCCACCAGTGCCGCCTGTGCCCACCAGTGCCATCTGTGTGCTAATCAGTGCCACCAGAGCCACACCAGTGTCACCAAAGTCACTATAGTGCCCATCAGTGCCACCTGTGCCCATCAGTGCCACCTGCGCCCATCAGTGCCACCTGCGCCCATCAGTGCCACCTGTGCCACTGCAGTGCCCCATCAGTGCCGCCTGTGTCCATCAGTGCCGCCTGTGTCCATCAGTGCCGCCTGTGTCCATCAGTGCCCACCTGTGCCCATCAGTGCCCACCTGTGCCCATCAGTGCCCACCTGTGCCGCCTGTGTCCATCAGTGCCCACCTGTGCCGCCTGTGCCACGACAGTGCTCTGCAGTGCAGCCTCACCAGCCACAAGAATGGCAAAAAAATATTTTAGTAGTGAGGAAGCCTACAAGCTTCTAAGTATGACCAGCGAGAGCAGCGGGGAGCTCTCTGAGTCTCAGTCTGATACGGATTCGGCCTATGAACCCGTTACAAGCAGCGGGTCTGATACAGAATCAGAAGAGGAATGTGTGCCAGTGAAAAGAAGGCGTTCTGGTGTGGAGCCGCAGCCTACTACCATGGACGGCAGAGCAGAGCCGTCCACCTCGAGAGCAGAGCCGTCCACCTCGAGAGCAGAGCCGTCCACCTCGAGAGCAGTGCCGTCAACCTCAAGAGCAGTGCCGTCAACCCCGAGAGCAGTGCCGCCCACCCCGAGAGCAGTGCCGCCCACCCCGAGAGCAGTGCCGCCCACCCCGAGAGCAGTGCCGCCCACCCCGAGAGCAGTGCCGTCCACCTTGAATAGGGGCCATGCCAGCCTTCCCTATGCCCTTCAACACCCCCTGTGGCTGCCCTCTAATTCCGGAGAAGCAAATATCCCCCCCTTCACCGCCCAGCCAGGTGTCCAGGTGAACACCGATGATTTTTCAATGCTAGATTTTTTTCATTTGGCTTTCACCGAAGACTTACTATCATCCATTGTGGCCCAGTGCAACCTCTACGCACAGCAGCACATAGTAAGCAACCCTGGCTCTAGTTATGCCCGTCCCTTTCAGTGGAGAGAAATAACCGTAGAGGAATTCAAAATTTTCTTAGGCCTAACTTTTTCAATGGGACTTTCAAAAAAAAACCAATTGTACTCCTATTGGTCTATCAAACCTGTCCACCACATTCCACTCTTCTCATTCCATATGCCAAGATCACGATACCTAATGATTTTGCGGTTCCTCCACTACAATGACAACACCCAGTGCCTTCCCCGAAATGACCCAGCTTTTGACAAATTATTTAAAATTCGGCCACTCCTAAATTATTTCTCAGAAAAATTTTCCCAATTATATACCCCCGATCAGAACATTTCCGTGGATGAGTCCCTTGTAAAATTCTCAGGCAGGCTTGGCATCAAACAGTTTATCCCCAGCAAAAGGGCCCGATATGGGGTTAAAATGTACAAACTTTGCGAACGAGCCACGGGGTACATCTACTCCTTCCTGGTGTACGAAGGAAAGGACTCCCAACTGCACCCCCCTGAATGCCCAGACTACATTGGAGCCAGCGGAAGAGTGGTCTGGCAGCTTGTCTATCCACTCCTTGGAAAGGGATACCATCTTTATGTGGATAATTTTTATACGAGCTTGCCCCTCTTCCGCAATCTTCACCGGAGAGACACCCCAGCATGTGGTACAGTGAGGGCCAATAGAAAGGGCTTCCCGCAAAAACTAGTCAATGAAAGGCTACAACGAGGGGAGACAGCATCTTTGCGGAACCAGGAGCTATTGGCTGTCAAGTGGAGGGACAAACGAAACGTCCACATGCTGACGACAATACATAATGACACCTACATAGAAGTCTCCAGAAGAAACGGCCCAATCCAGAAACCAGCCTGCATCTATGATTACAATTTGTTTATGGGAGGAGTGGACTTTAACGATCAGATGATTGAACCCTACCTTCCCACAAGAAAATCCCGCCACTGGTATAAAAAAGTGTCCATTTATCTTTTCAGTTTGGCCATGTATAATACTTATGTCCTTTACCAAAAATCTACAGTGAACCCCGTATCCTATCTGTACTACCAAGAAGAAGTTATTTCCGCCCTTTTGTACCCTGAAGGCCCACCAGAAACTATTCGCTCTGATTGTGTGAGCAGACTCCACGAGCGCCACTTTCCTGACAAAATCCCCCTCCCCGAAACAGGCCACAGGCGTCAGAAGAAATGCCGGGTGTGCTCCAGAAGAGGAATTAGAAGAGACACCACGTTTTATTGTCCCGATTGTCCTTCCCAACCAGGCCTCTGTATAGGTGAATGCTTCCGCCGTTACCATACTTCTCTACATTATTAGGGAAGTATGGTAAACGTAATTCTCATTTCCTGTCATTTTCCTCCACACCCTTTATGCCACTGCACTGAACTGTACACATACCTCTGCCTTCTCCGGAACTGACCCTTGCCTGTTATACGACCAAGCTCCTGCCTAACGCTAAACGTTCCTCTGCCTTCTCCGGAACCGACCCTGGCCTGTTATACAACCAAGCTTCTGCCTAACGCTAAAATACTTCTGCCTTCTCCGGAACTGACCCTGGCCTGTTATACGACCATGCTTCTGCCTAACGCTAAACTGTACCTACCTCTGCCTGCTCTGGAACTGACCATGGACTGTTTGACCACGTTTTTTGCCTGCCTCTTGGATTGATCTTTTACCCTGCTAGGCTAGTGGGAACAAAGGGGTCTCACATATGTGAGGGGCTCCAGAATTTGTTTTCTGGGTGAAGAAAACTAATTTTTTAGTTTTCTCATTCCCGGATTAGGGTCTGGAGACTCGGAGGCTTCAAAGAGATTTGGGCGGGAGAAGCCTCTACCCCTGTCCCCATTATTTCATAGCCTGCTACTCGGACCATGTCCCTGCTTACTCCCAGGATGGACAATATTCCTGCCTGCTACCTGGACAATTCCATTTACTGTCGCTGACCATGTCCCTGCCTGCTGCCTGGATCAGGGCTCTCCTGCGGACAATTGGACTACTAAAACCACAGGTAATTTTTTTTGTTTACCCCTTACTCAGAAGAATGTATTTTAGGGTGTAATTATTGGTATGTACGTGCTATGTTAGAAATATGAAGGGCCTTCAAAAATGTGATAGATTGTAAGGAAATTGGCTGCACAATTTATGCTCCTAGAACGCCTGAAGTTGCTACGTCAATGTTGGGCCTTTGTATGTGGCCAGGCTGTGTAAAAGTCTCACACATGTGGTATCGCCATACTCAGGAGGAGTAACAGAATATATTTTGGGGTGTCATTTTTGCTATGTACATACTATGTGTTAGAAATATCTTATAAATGGACAAATTTTTGTAAAAAAAAATGCATTTTCATTTTTGTCCACATTTTCCAAAAACTTTGGGAAAAAAATGAACCGTTCTAAAGACTCATTATGCCTCCTAGATTATACGTCGGGGTGTTAGCTTTCCAAAATGGGGTCACTTTGTGGGCGTTTCCATTGTCCTGGTGCTCCAGGGCCTTCATAAGTGTAATAGGTAGTTGAGATATTAGATGTGTAATTTATGCTCCTAGAACGCCTGAAGTTGCTACTTCAATGTTGGACTTGTGTATGTGGCCAGGCTGTGTAAAAGTCTAACACATGTGGTATCGCCATACTCAGGAGGAGTAGCAGAATATATTTTGGGGTGTCATTTTTGCTATGTACATGCTATGTGTTGGAAATATCTTATAAATGGACAACTTTTAGTAAAAAAAAATGCATTTTCATTTTTTTCCACAATTTCCAAAAACTTTGGGAAAAAAATGAACCGTTCCAAAGACTCATTATGCCTCATAGATTATACGTCGGGGTGTTAGCTTTCCAAAATGGGGTCACTTTGTGGGCGTTTCCATTGTCCTGGTGCTCCAGGGCCTTCATAAGTGTAATAGGTGGTTGAGGTATTAGATGTGTAATTTATGCTCCTAGAACGCCTGAAGTTGCTACTTCAATGTTGGACTTGTGTATGTGGCCAGGCTGTGTAAAAGTCTAACACATGTGGTATCGCCATACTCAGGAGGAGTAGCAGAATATATTTTGGGGTGTCATTTTTGCTATGTACATGCTATGTGTTGGAAATATCTTATAAATGGACAACTTTTAGTAAAAAAAAATGCATTTTCATTTTTTTCCACAATTTCCAAAAACTTTGGGAAAAAAATGAACCGTTCCAAAGACTCATTATGCCTCATAGATTATACGTCGGGGTGTTAGCTTTCCAAAATGGGGTCACTTTGTGGGCGTTTCCATTGTCCTGGTGCTCCAGGGCCTTCATAAGTGTAATAGGTGGTTGAGGTATTAGATGTGTAATTTATGCTCCTAGAACGCCTGAAGTTGCTACTTCAATGTTGGACTTGTGTATGTGGCCAAGCTGTGTAAAAGTCTAACACATGTGGTATCACCGTACTCAGGAGGAGCAGCAGAATGTATTTTGGGGTTTCATTTGTGGAATGTATATGCCATGTGAGAGAAATAGCCTGGTAAAATGACAATTTGGTGTGAAAAAAAATTTAAATAAAAAAAATCTTTATTTTGCAAAGAATTGTGGGAAAAAATTACAACTTCAAAAAACTAACCGTGCCACGTACTAAATACCTTGGAATGTCTACTTTCCAAAAAGGGGTCATTTGGGGGGTTTTTGTACATTACTGGCTTGTTAGGGTCTCCAGAAATGAGATAGACTGTCAGTACATCAGCTGTGATCAAATTGATACATTTTCAGTGATTGGCACCATAGCTTGTAGACCCTATAACTTTCACGCAGAATAAATAATATCCACTAATTTGGGTTATTTTTACTAAAGACATTTAGCAGTATACATTTTTGGCCAAATTTATGAAGAAAAATTACTTATTTGCAAAAAATTTTAATAGAAATGAAGAAAAATGCTTTTTTTTACAAAATTTTCGGTATTTTTTCATTAATAGCACAAAAAATAAAAAACGCAGAGGTGATCAAATACCACCAAAAGAAAGCTCTATTTGTGGGAAAAAAAGGACGAAAATTTCAGATGGGTACAGTGTTGCATGACCGAGTAATTGTCATTCAAATTGTGAGAGCACTGAAAGCTGAAAATTGGTCTGGTTATTAAGGGTGTTTAAGTGCCCAGTGGTCAAGTGGTTAAGGAATGAAATGACATAAGGAGTGCTGGGCATGACAGTGTGTATGAGGGACAAAGAGGGTTAAGCTTGATGGGTGGAGCTGAGAACAAAGGTTGGCAGGAAGCAAGCTCAGTGTAGGGGAGGGGCCGTATAAAAGGGAGGGGTGTGGCTTTAGGGGATCATTCGGATCCCAGCGTGACACAGAGGAGGCAGTTTTTCGCTGCTCCTCCGTAATGGCCGACCTGGATAGCATCTTCGCGTGGCTGCGATGGGCGGCGGAGGTGCACGGCGCGGACTGGCTGCGGGATCGCGTGGGGGACCTGGCGGACGGCGAGGAGGACGTCGGCGGGACAGGTGAGGTGCCGCTGCGCGCGGAGGTCTCGGCCCATGGCGCGTTTTTCTCCTGGGCCTACACCTCGGCCACCTCGTGACTCCCAGAGCCCGGGGGAGGACCGTTCGGTCCCCCCGGCAAAACGACCGGTGCTCGGCTCTCCCCGGTCCGGGCGGTCGTTACGCCGCCGACCGGAGGGGGGCGGGGCTTCGCGGCCCGCATGGCGCTGGCTCCAGGCCGGGACGGGACTCGGTAGAGGGGGGGGCGTGCAGGGGGCTCGGGGTCTTGCCCTGTGGGGGGGGAGCACATGGCGGGTGAGCCGCGGCCTGGGGTCTCAGGTGTGGGGACCCGCGCGGTGGGGGTACGGGGGGTGACGCGGGGGGGCCACATCTTTGAGGTGGGGGCGGGCGGGTCGCAGGGGGACTCCAAGGTGCCTGGCAGGGCTGGTTTCAGACGCCAGCATGCTGGGGGCGGACCTTGCAGGCTGTTCCGGATCGCGCGGACCGGGAGGACCGCTTGGAGCACAGGGGGATGGCGGCGAGGAGTGAGATGTCCCAGGAAGAGGAATTTTCCACCGCAGCGCCGGGACCGGTGCAGGTCGGCGGGGCCCCGGTGGGGCCAGGTAAGTTGCCCGATTCTACTTTGCTGACGGAAGCCCTGCGTGGTTTGCTGGGGGTGGACCATGGGGGTTCGGGGGCCCCGGGGTCCCAGGATGGCAAGGTGGGTGTTTACGTAGGTCCGTCGGGGGGGCAGGGCAGGTTGCCTCGGGGGGGCCCTCGGGTCAGCTGCAGGAGCTATTGGAGGGGCTGCAGGCCCTAGTGGGTAGGTTTGCAGGGGGCTCGGGGACGCCGAAAGTGGGCCCCTGGCTGGCTCAGGGGGTGGGGGCCGGGGGGTCCGGGGTTGCGCCGGTGGTGGACGCCCCGCCCGTGATGGCGTCGGGGGTGTGGACTCGGGGGCTGGGGGCCGATGTGGTTAGGATCGCGGATGCGGCCCAGTGCGAAGTCTATGTTTGCTTCGAGGGCCCGTTGGGGGCGCATCTGAAGCAGGAGGTACGGGATAAGATCGGCAAGGGTGAGTATGTGGAGATTTTCTCTTTGCTCCCCCTCGAGAAGTTTAACTTGGATAGGGTCAAGCCGGACAGTACCAAGAAGGACAACAAGGAGAAGCCTAGGTATCGGCTGATCACGCGCACATTTGCGAATTGGCTTCAGGCGTTCGCAATCTTGGCTAGCGTGATAGGGGAAAAGAACCCCCGAGCAATGCTCGGCGTTGTTCTGTTATATGTAGCGATTGGTGAGGCTTATCGGGTGTATGGGGGGTTGGCGTGGCTGCGCTATGACGAGCAGTTTCGGCAGCGGAAGGTGGTGCGGGCGGAACTGCGCTGGGACCACAAGGACATAAGCCTCTGGATGAGGCTTATGTCTGCGGCGCGGACGCCCACTCCGTTTCTTCAGGGGGGGGCTGGGAGTGCGTCGTCCTCGGGGCTGCCGGCCGGAAAGAAGTGGGGGGTGTGCTGGCCCTTTAATGAAGGGGCGTGTAAATTCGGGGGCGCGTGCCGATTCAAGCACAAGTGCTCCGGCTGCGGCGGCACCCACGCCCTGTCCCGCTGTTTCAAAAAGGGTAAGCGCGCCGGCGATGCTGGTCGCAAAAGGGATGACGCCGGTGAACCTGGGAAGGATGCTTCCTTTCCTAAATAGGTATCGGGATGGGAAGGCGGCGCGGGGGTTGATTTCGGGTTTTCGGGACGGTTTCAGGATTCCTTGTTTATTGGCGGGGGTGCCGCCGATGGCTAGGAACTTGCGTTCGGCTTTGGAGCACCCGGGGATGGTCGACGAAAAGTTGGGCAAGGAGGTGGCGCTGGGCCGGATGGGCGGGCCTTTCGAAGTGCAACCGTGGGGAGACCTGGTGGTTTCCCCGCTGGGTGTAGTTCCTAAGAAGGAGCCGGGGAAGTTTTGCCTGATTCATCATCTGTCCTTTCCTAAAGGGGGGTCGGTCAACGACTTCATTGACCCCGATGCGTGTACGGTCTCCTACACGTCTTTTGATGCGGCGGTTCGGTGGGTCAGGCGGTATGGGCTCTTATGGCCAAGGCGGATGTGGAATCGGCGTTTCGATTGCTACCAGTCCACCCGGACAGCTTCCGGCTGTTGGGGTGCCATTGGCGGGGCAAGTTCTATGTAGATATGTGCCTGCCCATGGGTTGTTCCATTTCCTGCGCCTATTTTGAAGCTTTTAGCTCGTTTTTGGAAGGGGTGGTGAGAGACGTTTCGGGCCTGGAGTCGGTCATCCACTATTTGGACGACTTTCTGTGCGTGGCCCAACCTGCCTCCAATGTGTGTGCGATTCTTCTGTCCACGTTGCAGCACATTGCGGGCAGGTTCGGGGTGCCGTTGGCGGGGGACAAGACGGAAGGCCCGGTTACGGAATTTAGTTTTTTGGGGATAGTGATTGATTCCCAGGCAATGGAGTGTCGATTGCCGGAGAATAAATTACTGGATCTGCAGAAAGAACTGGCGGGGATGCAGGGACGGCAGAAGGTTCAGCTTAGGGCCCTGCAGTCTCTGCTAGGCAAGCTGAATTTCGCTTGCCGGATCATCCCTATGGGAAGGGTGTTCTGCCGACGGCTGTCGGGGGCAACTTCCGGGGTGACCGGGCCTAACCATTTTGTGCGTTTACGGAAGGAACACAGGGAAGACTTGCGGGTGTGGCATGAATTTTTGGCCTCGTATAACGGGCGGGCCATGTGGATGTCGGGGCCAGTGAGCAATTTCGATGTGGAGTTGGTCACTGACGCGGCTGGGTCTGCGGGTTATGGGGCATTTTTTCGGGGACGGTGGAGTGCGGAACCCTGGCCGCGTTCGTGGGAGGTTGCAGAGTTGTTGGGCAATTTGGTTCTACTTGAATTATTCCCGGTGGTGTTAGCTTTGGATCTATGGGGTGAGGATTTTCGGAACTTGAAGTTACGCATCAATTGCGATAACATGGGGGTGGTTCAGGTCATCAATCGGATGACTGCTTCCTTGCCCCCGGTCATCCGGCTGCTGCGGCAACTGGTATTTCGGTGTTTGAGGCTCAATGTTTACGTTTATGCAGTATACATACCTGGGGTGGAGAATTCCTTGGCTGACTCGCTCTCTCGTTTTCAGTGGGACAAGTTCCGGCAGCTGGTGCCGGGAGCGGAGGAGTCGGGGGGCACCTTGCCCCGGGTGGATGTGGGAGCTGCCATTGGAATCGCCGCAGGTTGGTTAAAGAGGTCACTGAGTGAGTCTACGTGGTCCGCCTATTCTAGGGTGTGGGCGGAATGGTGGGCATTACTGCGGGAGGTTGGTGTGGCTGGTCGGGGCTCCGACCAGCGCTGGGTGGTCTTGTACTGGGTGGCTCGTAACATAGAGATGGGACTGTCGCCTGCGTCTATTGAGCGGAAGCTGGCGGGGTTGGCCTTTTTGTTTAAGATGTGGGGGGAGCCGGACGGGACGAAGGATTTTTGGGTGCGGCAAACGTTGAAGGGGTACAGGAAGGATCGGAAGGGTCGGGATTCGCGCCGGCCGGTGTCGTTTGATAATTTGGTGCCGATGTGTTCTCGGCTGGTGGACGTTTGTTCGTCTGCTTACGAGGCCGTTCTGTTCACAGCGGCTTTTTCTTTGGCGTTCTATGGGGCGTTTAGGATTGGGGAGTTGGTGTGTCGCTCGAAACGGGTTCCTGGGGGGTTGTTGGATCAGGATGTACAGGTGGCTGCTGATCGGGTGAGTATCCGGTTGCGGAGGTCCAAGACTGACCAACGGGGCAGGGGAGTGGTGATTACACTGCTCGCCTTGCCGGGCTCGGCTGTGTGCCCGGTGGTGGCGTTACGGGCTTTTCAGGCAGTGTGGCCGGCGGGGTCGGGCCCCTTTTTGTTGCATGCGGAGGGCTCTTTTCTATCCAGGTTTCAGTTTGTGTCGGTTTTTCGGCGGTGCCTGCGGGTGGTTGGTCTGGATGACCGGGAATACGCGTCACATTCTTTCCAGATCGGGGCGGCCACGGAGGCTGCACGATGTGGGCTGGATGAGGCGGTTGTTCGCCGGATTGGTAGGTGGGAGTCTAGGAGGTTCCGATCCTATGTCCGGCCGCAGTTGATCCTGGGGTAATTCGGGGTGCGGCCGGGAGTGTTTTGCTGTTGGGTTTTTGGGGGAGTACTGGGTTTGTGTGTATTACGTTGGTTGTTGTGTTATTTCTTCTGTTTTTTCATTCCAGATGGAGGTTCTCCACGCCTCGTTTGGATCCTGGGGCATTCGTACGTGTGCTGGGGGGCCAGGAGAGGTGATTCTCGACCGGCAGGCAGGCAATTAGGAATTCCCAGGCGGGAGGCTAGGTTGATGTGGTTGGGATTCCCGGGCATGCGGTGGGAGCGTGTTATGAGGGAGGTGGAGCGCTTTGCTTTGAGGGACAGGCCCCCGGATGTGTTGGTTATTCATGCTGGGGGCAACGACCTGGGCGTCCGGAAGGTGAAGGACATTTTAGCGGACATTAAGGCGGACGTGTTGCGCTTGCGGGTCCTTTTCCCGGGTACCATTTTGGTATGGTCGGACATTGTGGCCAGAACGGTGTGGCGGTGGGCTCGGTCCTTGGCCAGCATTGAGAAAACCAGGATCAGGGTGAATAAAGTGATTGGGAGGTTTGTTGTGCAGAACGGGGGCATTGTGGTTCGGCATCGGGAGTTGGAGGTGAATGTTGGTCTTTATCTTCGGAAGGATGGCGTTCACCTATCGGACGTGGGTATCGACCTTTGGTCGTTGGGTTTGCAGGAGGGAATACAGAAAGCTCTTCGGGTGTGGGGTGGCCCTCAAGGTTGAGGGGGTCACCCTTTCGGGCTGTGGCGGTGTGTTTTCTGGTGGTTTCTGACGGTAGACAGGTACTCAGAAGGGATCTGAGGGTGTAGGGGGCTCATCAAACGATCGGCCCCTCTGGGTATTCCTGAACGTTGGAGGGAATACGGTTATGTTCACTGGCGGAAGTTGTCTCCGACCGGTCACAGGTGGAGGCCTTTGGGAAGTTGGTCAGGTGTACCGCAGTGATTTGGTATTGGCTTAAGTGGGGTCACCGTCAGAGATCACCAGAATGGGCAGTTAATGTTATTTAACGTTGTTTAATGTTAATAAAGTTATTTATATTTATAGATTTATATAGATTTATATATTTATATATTTTCATATTTACAAGTTATTGGAGTGAATTTTGAGTTATGTTTAATAAAGGCTGTTGTGGCCAGTTTACTCCAACCTATGGTGTGGTCTCGTTTCTAATATGGGAAGGTATGGGTAAGGAATAATATAAGGGGAACATTCAGACTACACTAGTCAGGTGTACAACCTCTAAAAAATTCAATGGAATAGGAAAATAACAGCAAATGCACTCCAAAGGTCACAGTGGCTGAGAGGATATTCCTGGTATGGGCAGCAAGCTTTAGGGTAGGTGTTATGATGCAGACTTTAAACTTAGTCTGATCTTTGAATGCTGTGCAGATAGGTGTTGATTTACTAAAATTGGAGAGTGCAAAATCTGGTGCAGCTGTGCATAGAAACCTATCCTCTTTAGGCTGCTTTCACACTGCAGCTGCCCAAGTAGTAGTGGTAAAGCGCCACTCGTTGTAGCGGTGCTTTGATGCCACTATTAGGGGCTAGAGCGGCGCTTTTAAAAAAGGGATTAAAAGCGCCCCTGTTACAGTGCTTCCAAAGCAGTTTTCAGATGCTTTGGAAGCACTGCCCATTCATTCCCAATGGGCAGGGGTGGTCTGGTGTATACACCACTCTTAAACTGCCCCAAAGATGCTGTCTGCAGGACTTTTCCTATTGTAATGCAAGTGCATCATCCCAATGGGAAAGCACTCGGGCTTTCACACTGGGGTGGCAGGGGAGGCAGTTTTCAGGCACTAGTTCTAGCGCTAAAACGCCTGACAACTTCCCCAGTGTAAAATGGGTCTTCAGGTTTTTATTTTTGTCAAAGCTTAATTGAACAAGCAGAAGTTAAAAGCTGATTGCTACCATGCACAGCTGAACCAGATTTTTCTTTCTCAAGTTTTAGTAAAGCTGGATATACAGCTTTTGTTGTTTGATTTCCTTTAGAGCCCTTTCACACTGCCAGCACCCGGGCATCGGCGGTAAAGTGCCGCAAGTTTTAGCAATGCTTTACCATCATTTTTGTGGCACTTTTCCGGCACTTATGGGTGCTATTAACCCCCACTAGCGGCCGTATAAAGGGTCCCTGCTGAGGCACTTTGCAGGCGCTTTGGCAGCGCTGCCCATTGATTTTGATGGGCAGGGGCGTTTTAAGAGTGATGTATACACCGCTAAAGATGTGCTGCCAGCGCAGCACTCCAGTGTGAACGCATTTCACACTGGGGTTGCAGATGAGGCTTTTTTTCAGGCGATTTACAGGTGCTATTTTTAGCGCTAAAATGCCTGAAAAACGCATCCAGTGTGAAAGAGGTCTTAGATTTACCTTCAACTAAGTAGTGCAGGTGCCTGCCTGATTGCATACAAATTGAAAGTGTTCAGGTTTGACCTCATATTGTGTGATTTTGGTAAATCTAAAGGAAAAAATCTAAAGAAATTTTTATAGTCTGTATTCAGCTTTACTCAACTGCATTGTATGGTGCAATAGACCAGGCACTGAAGGCACACTTGCTCCAGAGCTTAGTAAATGAGCAGAAGCTCTGCTGACTTCCATCATTCAATCAAGTGCAAGCAAAAATGCTGTTTTTTTAATTTTGCTTGTAAATGATTGAGTACTCTTTGCAAAGTGAAGCTTTGTAGACATGTGCAGAACGAATAAAAAAGGAAAAATTAGATTGCGCTATGGGTTAAACCAGGAGAAAAGAGAAATGGGTATGAGCTGCCTCTACTTAATACCTCCTCCCAAAATGGGGGGGGGGGGGGGTAGTGCTTGTGGAAAAAGGGGAGGAAGTAGATTTGGCGCTATACCTTAAAGGCACCTATGATTTTATACTTAAAGTGAAACACCAGTAAAATCCCATATGAAAGTGAATCAATCTATATAAAATGCAAACCCTATGGGAAAGCTGCTAAATTCAGCAGGTGCCAAATCTGTATGTGACGTGTTAATAGGGTAATGGTGGAAAAACATAGTAAAAAAAAAAGTAAAAGGAAAGTAAGTAAAAAAATAAAATAAAAATTATATATATATATATATATGCACCAATTAATTAACAATCACTATACGTGCATAAATATAAACCTTAAACTAGTGCTCAAGGTGCACATGCCATAATGGTGAAACTAATCACTTTTACATACAATGAATTATAATAATGTGAAATAAGTCTCTGTATCAAAAATAGTGATTAATATAAATAGTCCAACTGGGAATCAAACAGACAATCCAGAAAGTTCTTATTGGTGACTTGGTGCAAAGAGAATGGTATTGCCACTTAAAGAAAATCCCCCAGTGCGTGTATCCAAAGAAAGTGCTGCTATTGCCCTCACCAGATCACCCGCCCCCTGGAGGGGTAAGCTCTCTGCCACAGTGTAAGCCCCTGTGTCGCTGCCTGGTGTCACTCTGGGGGGTGCGTATTTGGTCCGTTGGGGGTACCTCGTATAGATGTTAATAGAAGAGAAGGATATCCATAGTGTAAACCGCTTTAAAATCAAGTTTATTATAAGAAAATATACTCACATGTGTCACTATGTGAAAATGCCTATACAATACAGCAGCCGTCCACCGTTACAATCTGAGAAGGAGAGAGTGCGTCCTATGGCCACGCTCTACGTGTTTCATTAGCACAACGTCTTCATTAGCACAACGTTTAAGTAGGGTGCAATACTCTACCGCACCTTCGCGAAACAGGACGCCATTTTAACTAAGTGAATGCCAGCCCCATCTACTCTGCTGGCCACCATCTCCACATCGCGCACGCGCGAGGCAGTAAGCGCCCTGTTGGCTGTGGGAATAGGTATGTGTTAGGTATGTGTTAATCCCGCTGGCATGTAAACAATGGTCTAATTGAATAAAATGGTCTAATTAAATAAAATGCGTAGGGCACTGCAACCCACTTGAAATAATCTATACTGCCAGTATCACACTAAAATGCATTCCTAACCTGCTGTATTCATGTACAATAAATGCATGCTCATATTGACATCATAAAATCAAGAAAAAACATATGCATAAAATTTAAAAATTAAAATAAATAAAATATAAAGAGAAACTACTGTTGTGGTTATATAAGTGGGGACTCCCCAACTATTGAAAATAGGGGTTTGAAAATAGGAGTTTTAAAACTCCTATTTTCGAATCAATTTTGAATAGTTTTTGAACTCAAGTAATATTCAAATTCAATTTTGAAACGTATTCGAATAGTTTTTGAATTCAAATAGTTTTCCATTTTTCAAAGAGAATAAAATAGAATAGAAAATAAAGGAATAGAATAGAAAAAAAAATGAATAAAATAAAAAAATATATAACTATCTTCTGAAATTTGAAAAGAAAAGAATAGAAAAGCATACAATTCAATAAACAATAGAATAAAATAGAAATAATACAATCATATCCTAAAATTCAAATAAAATCAATTTGAATTTGAATAGAATAGAAAAGAATAGAATAGAAAATAACAGAATAGTATAGAAAAAAATAGAATAGAATAGAACCATCTTCCTATTCTAATCTATTTTTTCTATTCCATTCAAACTCAAATTGAAGCTGAGTTAAATTTCACTTGCCACACCTAGGCCTAGATTACGGCCAGACCTGTAGAATAAAGAAATCACTTAAATAGAAGCTGTCTGACAAAGTGAAGCACACTAAAAGAAAAAAAAGCAACACATCATGCCACAATCTAAAGAAATTAAAGAACAGATGAGAAACAAAGTAGTTGACATGTATGAGTCTGGAAAGGGTTACAAAGCCATTCCTAAGGCTTTTGGACTCCAACCAACCACGGTGAGAGCCATTATCTACAAATGGAAAAAACTTGGAACAGTGGTGAACCTTCCCAGGAGTGGCTGGCCAACTAAAATTACTCCAAGAGCACAAAAACGACTTATCCAGGAGGTCATAAAAGAACCCTGAATAACATCTAAAGAACTGCAGGTCTCGCTTGCCTCAGGTAAGGTCAGTGTTCATGATTCAACAATAAGTAAGAGACTGGGCAAAAATGGCATCCATGGGAGAGTTCCAAGGCCAAAGCCACTGCTGACCAAAAAGCACACAGGCTCAGCTCACATTTGACAAAAAAATCTTGATTATCCCCAAGACTTTTGGCAAATATTCTGTGGACTGATGAGACAAAAGTGGAACTTTTTTGGAAGGTGTGCATCCCGTTACATCTATCTACATGATTGTCTGGGGCTGCTTTGCAGCTCCAGGACCGGGACGAATTGCCGTCATTGAGGGAAACATTAATTCTGTGTTCTACCAAAAAAGCCAGAAGTAGAATGTCCGACCATCAGTTCCAAACCTAAAGCTCAAGCACACTTGGGTTATGCAGCCAGGACAGTGATCTAAAAACACACCAGCAAGTCCACCTCAGAATGGCTCGAAAAAAATTAAATTATGGTTTTGGAGTGGAAAACCCTACAATGTGGCTCAATGAAAACAATTTCCGCAGAGAAGAGTCAGACAAAATTTCTCCATATGATGTGAAAGACTCATTAACAGTTATCACAAATGCTTGATTGAAGATGCTGCCGCCAAGGTTGGCACAACCAGTTGTGAGGTTTAGGGGGGCAATTACTTTTTCACATAGTGCCAGGCAGGTTAGGACAGCTTGTTTCCCTTAATAAATTAAATCATCATTTAAAAACTGCATTTTTTATTTACTCGGGTTATCGTTGTGTAATATTAACATTTGTTTAAAGATCTGAATCATTTAAGTGTGTCAAATATGAAAAAAAACTTTTTTTCACAGCACTGTATAACCCCGGTATGGGATACATACCCTTACCCATTTAAAAACAAATCCGTCAAAATAAATAAAAACAGTACACAGGTTTTTGACAAAACCGCGCCCCCCCCCCCCCCAAAAGAAAAACCTCCGCCCACCGTGAAAGCAAACCTGGCGTAGCGAATGGCTTACTTGTCATTTGACAGTTCTTATATAGGAAAGGTCGGGGCCACCTAACAATGTTACCGACCCAGCATACAACAGTTGGTCACTTTGAAAGGGGGAGCAGTGCCACCGGGTGATGTCGCCAGGTGGCCCCACCCTTACCTATATTAGAACTGTCAAACGGCAAGTGAGACATTCGGCGGTTTACCTTCGCAGTGGGCGGAGTGATTTTTTCCCAGTCTGGTGGTGGTGGCGGGATTATGATTGACAATGGATCTACATTGGTAAGACACTGTTTTAATACTTTTAATAAAAGGATTGTCAAAATCCTGTTTACTGTTTTTATTTATTTTGACACTTTTTTGGTGAATGGGTAGGGGTACTATGTATGGGATCTGGTGGCCCCCTTGTTAAAGGGGGCTTCCAGATTCTGATAAGCCACCTGCCCGCAGACCCCCACAACCGTACCCCAGGGTTGTGGGGAATAGACCATTGTCCCCATTAATATGGGGACAAGGTGCTTTGGGGTGGGGGACGAAGAGCCCCAAAGCACCCCCTTATGTTGAGGGCATGTGGATGGTTCAGGAGGGGGGTTGCTCGCTAACCCCCCTTTCCTGACCTGCCAGGCCATGACCATGGGTTTTGGGGTGCTGTTTTCTGTTTTTTTTTACATTTTGGTGTAGGGTTCCACTTAAAATCCAGACCAGCAAATGTTTTTGTTTTTTTAATTCAGCTGACAGCAGGAAAGCCTATTGGCATCTGATGACTCATCGGTTGTTAAGTTGTTCAGTCGGTTGTTCCCAGCCCTGCTTTTTAACAACCAGCTTATACTGCACCCTGATTGGGCAAAGCTTTGCCTAATCAGGTCTTACAATGCACTTTTCACCTGCAAATTTGAGTGTTCGCCGAACGGGGTAAATATCCAATGTTTGTCCCAAACTTATTTGTCCGAACTGTTCGCCCAACACTAGTGATACTTTACTATCTGCTCCAAGTCTACAACACACGATGACTGTGTATATGACTGAATGTACATATAGCAGTTTTAAGCAGCAGTATTGGTAAAATAGCAGCAACTGTCTTGATCTTCAAAAACACTGTGTGATCTTTCTCTATCTGCTCCAGGTCTGTCAAACACACAGTTGGTGCGTATGTGACTTCTAGGCAGGTGCAGTCTATTTTCTCCACTGCAGGTGGTGCACAACTGCAGTGGCATTGCAGAGGAAGTCAAGATGAACCTAGTTCATCTATGGTTTCCTGGGTCATAAGTGAGTAGCTATCCCATTAGATGCAGGCACCCCATGTGACTCTGGTGGCCTTCTTGGGTCAGGCAGATTCTATTTAAAAACCTGGCTTCTGGCTTGATGCGTATGGCTAGAGAAGGGACAGGTCACCCATTTGTCAGGGACAGTGCTTAGCATCAGGGAAAGGTTCCTGAGTAGAAGGGAAAGGGATATGCCATCCTTCCCTGAAACCTTCCCACTTAGATGCGGACCGGCCAGGCCATGTTCTACCCCTCGAGACAGATGCTGTTGATGCATGTGAGACCTTCTGCTACCACTTATCGCTGTTACATCCTGTGAGTGCTCCCAGCTGGGCTGCCTTCCCACCAGGCTTGTTGTATTTTGCCAAACTTTAAACACAATGTATACCTCTGTTCTCTGCATCTGGACTCCAAGTGTTTTTTGATGCTGCACCACACTTCATCTACCCAGGATCTCACTATAAATATAAAAGTTTTCAACAGCAGTATCATTCTCTTTCAGCAAAATGTTTGTGATTTCTCCTTACCCCATGCCTCCTCCATAATACACTGAATAAAGGCTGGTAGAAGCCTGGATTTTTTAAGGGAATGGGAACAATATAAAACCCTCATGATTGGCCCTTGTAAACAACTCGACCACAATTCAAAAGTCAGGAAGGGCATTTTTAGTAATAAGTTGCTATGCACATGAATGCCCAATAGTACCTGCGCTTTCTTGAACTGTAAATTGCTTGGGTTCAGGTTGAACTCACGGTCGGCCCAAACCTAAAGGTCATCCTTACACGTCAGGTGTTCCAGGTCTGGATATACAACTTCTCACCTTAACCACTTGACCTCCGGAAGATTTACCCCCCTTCATGACCAGGCCATTTTTTGCGATACTGCACTGTGCGACTTTAACACAATTGCGCAGCCGTACTACAATGTACCCAAATATATAAATTAAACATTTTTGTCTTTTTTTCCCTACAAATAGAGCTTTCTTTTGGTGGTATTTGATCACTGCATTTTTTGTTTTGTTTTGTACTTTCTGCTTTAAAACATACCCAATAAAAAATATTTAAAAAAATCTCTTCATCGATTTAGGCAAATATGTATTCTGTTACATATTTTTTGGTAAATAAAAAGCCCAATAAGCATATAATGATTGGTTTTTGCAAAAGTTATAGTGTCTACAAACTATGGAATATTTTTATTTCTTTTCTTGTTATTGTAGCACCCTCTAGGTAGGTAGGTAGGTGCTAGAGGTAGGATTTTCGTAGGACAGGTAAATTTAGGCAGGCCTGGCTGTTTGTTTTGATCTGATCTGAGCTGGGAGTGGCTCAGGCTAGCAGCTTGTGACTCACAGGCAGCATCATTGAGACCTCCCTCTTCTTTCTAGTGTTTGCTAGAAAGTTCTGGAAAGAGAGGAGGAGAGAAGAGGAGCTGCCTGGGATTTTTTTAGGGAGCCCAGACCAATCCCCAACTGGGATTGACAGGGGGCAGCCCAGTTGGAGAGGGTTTGGAGGCTGACGGGGGAGCTCCCCAGTCTGGAGGGGGAGTGACCCTGGGCCTGGGCTTGGGTGCAGTGAGGGCCACTTTCAGGAACATATGAAGAAGTCCTGGACCAGAGGCACAAGAGAAAGCAAAGAGAGGACAGTGGGAAAGAGACTCTAGGGAGGACAACTGGTCTCAGCCAGGGGGGCTGGGGAGTGAGGCACAGTCAGGAGGCATGCCTGAGAGGATTGGGAGCTTGCAGTCTGAGATGGGCGCAGAACCAGTAGTGTGGACTGTGGAGGAAGGGGCAGTGGAAAGAGGCAGCTGCAGCCAGGAGGGCTGGGCAGGGCCTGAAGAGGGGTAACCGGGATCAGTAGCCATAGTAGGGCAGCTAGCACAAGGACTTTCTCTGCTACACTATTGGGGCCAGCAGTCCCAGCCCACAAAGGACATTTTCTGAAGCCTGTCTGAGTGTCAGGCCTAACCAACAAATAGTGCTAGCTGTTCCTGGGGAATCAATTGATGTGCTGGAGATGACTAGAAGTAACAGTCTGCAGCAAGTGATGTGCTGGTGGAGTGAGGAGTGATGAATGAATGAATGAATGAAATACTTGTATAGCGCACAATGCGAACTGAATCGCCTCTAGGCGCTGGGCTTCAAGCAAGTTTGTGCAGCAGGAAGCTGAAGGAGTATGTACAGGGAGTGTACATACAGTAGTTGTCACAAAACAAATTGCTGGTTATATTGATCCATGCTGGGCATCCCATATCTCCCATCCAAGTTATACCCCTCAACAAACAACAAGAAAAAAAAAGTTCATTGACTTTATGTCTTGGAGTGACTGAGAGTGAATGCATGGCTGGGTAGAGTGACTGACAATCCACAATTCTCAGCAACCCCTACGGGGTACCGCTACATTGTTTATTTTTATTTTTTACTAGTAATGGTGGCGATAACCAACTTATAATGGGACTACAATATTGCAGCAGACAAATCAGACACCTTACTGCCACTTTTGACACTTTTTAGGAACCAGTGATATTACAGTGATCAGTGCTAAAAATATGCACTGTCACTATACTAATACTAGGAAGGGGTTAACATCAGGGGCCATCAAAGGGTTAATTGTGTGCCTAGCCTGTACTTATTATCTGTGTGGCAGGTGCTTTGACTAGAGGATGGCAAAGATCGGTGTTCCTGCTGTGCAGAAACACAGGATCAATACCTTCCCTTTTGAAAGAACGACTATAATGTCACGTACACACAACCAGTTTTTCCATCAGAGTTCCGACAAAGTTCTGACGGAGTTCCGCTGAAACGGACTTGCCTACACACAATCATACCAAAGTCCAATCGTTTAGAAGGCGGTGACGTACAACACGTACGATGGGAATAGAAAAAGAAAGTTCAATAGCCAATAGCTGCCCTTGCGTTGTTTTTGGTCCATAGGAACAGCATACAGACAAACGGTTTTCCCAATAGAAATTTATTCCGTCTATTTCTAGGTCTGTCAGAATTAAAAAAAATAAAAAAAAATAAAAAAAAGTCAGCTGAAGCCCACACATGTTTGGAATATCCGATTAAATGATTCTGTCTGACTTTTTGAGCCGGAATGTCTGACCGTGTTTACACGGCATAAGACTTACCTACAGAACAACTATAAGATTTACCTACAGGTAAGCCTTTAAGAAAGCTTACCTGTAGGTACTGGAAATATCTCCTAAACCTGCACGGTTTAGGAGATATTTACCATATACGCTTGCGCCAACATCATCGGTGCATGAGCACTGAATAAAGGGCACAATCGTGTCATTTCTAAAGGGCCCATGCCACGACCGTCGGCTCCAGATGTCACGTGACTCCAGCCAGTCACAGAGCCGGAGTCCCTGGCCCCAGAAGAAAGAGATGTGAAGATGGATGCAGCCACCAACGGGGACATCAGGAAAATCACAGGCTTCGTTTGCAGGCAAGTGGCCCATAATGGGCTAGTATGCAATGCATACTAGCAAATATTGGAGGAATAGGGACAGATGCACATGACATTATAAGTGTTCTTGGGAAAACTATCAAGGATAACTCTATTAAAGTACAGTTATTCTTGTAAAAAATATATATATATATATATATATATATATTTCATAATTGAGTTGCAGGCATCAATAATATTTTACAGCCCACAATGCATATACAAATACTTAAGAACTGTGTCAAAATATACAAACATTAAATCTCTCCACAACATGTGGCTGGGGTAAACAATTTCTAAGGTTAAATAAAAAATTGTATTACATAATTGAGTTGCAGCGAGCAGCCCTGAAAACACAAGTTTCCTGCCTGTAGTAACTGCACAACATTCAAACCAGCCATTTCCTATGAAGTATTTTCTTTGCATAGTGTATACAATACAACAGAAAAGTAGTTTGCTTCACTGGTTTTATTATTAAAATAATAACTGCAACAGCAATTATAGATAATTGCCATGTTCCATTTAAAAATTACCAATATAATAAACACTGTTGTACTAAAAAATTAGGGGGTGCAGCTTTCACACAAAAAGCAAACTAGCTAAAGGGAGAAAAGAAGTATAAGCAGATTGTAGATATTGTGTGCAGACATGTATCCATATATGGTTCTCCAGTCCATTGGTGGACAAACTGCCTTCTGTTAGAGCCAAACATTATTTCAGCCTTGGTGAATTTAAATTTTTTCACAAATTATTTGTGCAGACCATTGTAGCTCCGGCTCCTGAAGAGCACGCGCTATGTTTTTTTTTTCAATTTAAGGATATACCTGAACTACAGTCTGGTTGGGTGCTTTAAGATTACTCTCTCTCGGAGCATGCCCAGTGGGAGTGGCCCTCTTGCTGTGCATTCTAGGAGAGGGTACTTAAGATGTGGATGCCACGTGATTCGGGGGTTCCGGTCCAGAAGGATGTGGTGAGTTCATGGTCCTGGTCCTCCTGACCAGCCCCCAGGAAGGCTATGGC
Organism: Lithobates pipiens; assembly: GCF_037356315.1. Classification (NCBI taxonomy): domain Eukaryota; kingdom Metazoa; phylum Chordata; class Amphibia; order Anura; family Ranidae; genus Lithobates; species Lithobates pipiens. The sequence goes on along the minus strand of NW_027507785.1, from coordinate 185,979,373 downwards.
CTGGGGTGCGGATCCACCCGACGAGTGTTCTACAAGCTTAGTTTTCCTACGTGTTCTACAACAACGTCTGTGGCAGAGACTTGTTCCTGAGTTAAGCACCTTGTTGGCTGCTAGACCTTGTGAGAGAGGGACTATCCAACCTGAGTGAACATCCAGTTGTGAATGGCTATTCTCTGGATACAGTCAAAGTAAGCAAGTACTTCATTATTCACTTTGACACTAATGCCGCGTACACACGATCAGACTATCCGGCAGACTTAGCCCGGCGGACAAGCCGCCGGACTTTGAAGTGGAGGTCCGCTGGACTTTCCGAACGAGTGGACCTGCTCACACACGACCAGACTTTCGGAATGAACGGACTTGCCTACACATGGAGAAAAGTCCGTTCATTTTGAACGCGGCTCCAGGTAGACAGGACTAGCCAAAGAAGTCAATGTAGCCACCTTCGGCGGCAAGATTGACACCTCGCTAGCCCCGTCATCTGGAATGGGCTTAAAGGGGAAGCCCTACGCCGAAAAAACGGCATGGGGTCCCCCCAAGTCCATATCAGACCCTTATCTGAGCACATAGCCCAGCCGGTCAGGAAAGGGGGTGGGGACGAGCGAGCACCCCCCCACCCCAAAGCACCTTGTCCCCATGTTGATGAGGACAAAGGCCACTTCCCGATAACCCTGGTCTTCGGTTGTCAGAGTCTGTAAAGAGAAGAAGAAGAGAAGAAGAGAAGGCGGTGGCGGCAGCGACGACGACAGAAGACCGGGCCACCACTAGTAAAAGAGCTGGAAGAAGGAGCGGAGGCCCAGCAAGAAGAACTGAAGAGGAGCACAAGACCTCCGAAGTCGGAAGAAGTCCCCCGGGCGGTGGCGGCGAGAATGAAGAAGAAAGCTGGACTCCTCCGCTAGTAAAAGAGCTTGCAGAAGATAGCGGAGGAGTATGTTGAGAAGACTCCCCAAGACGGAAGAAGACCCCTGGAGCTGTGCAATAAATTATTTTAAAACTTTGTGTTGTGTTTTATTTACATTTTTTTCACCAGGTGAATGGGTAGGGGTACATTGTACCCCATACTCATTCACATAGAGTGGGGGGAAGTTATCTGGGGGCCCCCTTATTAAAGGGGACTCCCTTATTCCAATAAGCCCCCTGCCCACAGACCCCGACAACCAACGACCATGGTTGTCGGGAAGAGGCCCTTTTCCTCATCAACATGGGGACAAGGTGCTTTAGAGTGGGGAGCTGCACGGCCCTCCTTCCCCAAAGCACCCCCCATGTTGAGGGCATGTGGCCTGGTATGGCTCAGGAGGGGGGGCGCTCGCTTGTCCCCATCCCCTTTCCTGACCGGCCGGGCTGCGTGCTTGGATAAGGGTCTGATATGGACTTGGGGGGTACCCCCACGCCGTTTTTTCGGTGTAGGGCTTCCCCTTTAAGTCCATACCAGGTGAAGGGGCCAGCGATGTGTCAGTCTCGCCGATGGAGGTGGCGACATTGACCTCCTTCGCTAGTCCCGTCTACCTGGAGCCACGTCCAAAATAAACGTACTTTCCTCCATGTGTGGGCAAGCCCGTTCATTTCAAAAATCCGACGGACTAGCACACAGACGGCTGGATTTTTGAGTCAAAACTTCTTTCTAAGTCTGCCGGACTTTTGGGAAAAAAAGTCCGCCGGAGCCCACACACGGGCGGATTGTCAGGCGGACTCTGGTCCGCCAGATAGTCTGATCGTGTGTATGCCGCATAACAGTACCTGAACTTTCTTACTAACCCTCTGATCCCAATTTAAGAGACTGTTCGTTGTCTACGTTTTGAAAATACAAATCTGTCGTCAGTCTCTCAAGTTACTGGGCCATCTACCATGGGAACCCCTAGATGCAGATCGAGGATGAGAAGGTAACGGTAGGCCCAATTTAAACCAGCAGCTCCTTCGGGGGTTAGTGCTACACCCTTTTTGCTAAAACATTTCTGGGTCCAAGTCTGCCAGTTCTGAGCTCATAGTGGTGGTGGACATTTTTAGATTTCAAAGCAAAATAAGCTTGATGGATTCCTTTAAGCTAACTTTCATTTGTTTGCCTGTCCAGCTGTGTTATTGGTCCCTAGCCTTATCTGTTTTTGGTGCTTCTACAGTAGAGCATGGATAGCACATCAGGAAACCCCTGTCTGACATTAAATCTGTGTTTGACCGAGGCATTTCTTGTGCAGAATAGACTACTACTACTACTACTACTGAACATTTCTACTGCAACAGTACCTTTTTTTTGCCCTTATGCACAGTTCAGTTCAACCTGTGCAATTATGTAATGTAGTGTAATTATGTACTATGTTGCTAAATTTACAGTTTAGTTAAAGATTAGCTCCAGTCTCCCCCCAAAAAATTAAAAGTCAGCAGCTACACACACTGTAGCTGTTGACTTAATATTAGGACACCTACCTTCCCTGGATCCAGCTCTGTCCTATACTGAGACGGTTCATCCTTTCAATCTTTTTATTAACGTTTTTCCAAAATAGTAGATACAAACAGATCCACAAGAGATCAAGGATACAGCCACAATTGTACTTGTGGCTACAATGAATTGTTGGTCCACAATACATATAAAAGTTAATTGATAAAAACGGCATGGGGATTTCCCCTCAGGGGAACCCTGAATCAAAATTAAAAAAAAAAATTGCATGGGGGTCCCCCTGAATTCTATACCAGGCCCTTCAGGTCTGGTATGAATATTAAGGGGACTCCCGTGCTAAAATAAAAAAAATGGCGTGGGGGTCCCCCTCAAAATTTATACCAGACCCTTCAGGTGCAACAGACCCTTCAAGAACGTGCAACAATGACAGATTTGTAGCAGGCGCCCATGTAAACAAGCTGCAATGGCCTGGATTGGAGATGTGTGAAGATGCTCTATGACCATAATTTTATCATTCATATAGTGAGTTTAACCAAGCCCACATACATTGCATTTTTGCAGGGGGTCAAACCCAGTGTAAACACAAAAAGTCTATTTGGCACAGTGTTATCTGGTGTTTATTTCTGTGACCAGTCCTATATCTTTTTGGTGCTAATACCTAAATTGAAATTTAATTTATTTCATCAATTAATCATTCAGGGGGTCTAACATGTTTTTTTTTTTTTTTCAATTATAAACTTTATTCAACTTCAAACAAAGGGAAAAAAGGGTCCCCACAATACAGATGGAGTATACATAATGCCACAACTTAGGTTAAATACAGTTACAACAAAAAGGGGTATATCTCGCTGATCACAGTATATCCAGACATAAACAAAGGGCAACATTACTAATTTGCATAGCGTCCAGAGCTGTCCGCACATCTTCTGGGACATTCCAGAGATGGAGAGGGTAGAGATCCTAATTCCCAACTTTCCTAATTTTACTAAAGAGCATTAAAGAAGAGAAGAAACAGAAATGTAAGGTAGAGAAAGAGTAGAGAAAGGGGGAGGGAGAGAAAGAGGGGAGGTGAGGGACGGGGGGAGTGGGGTGAGACACAACGGCAGCCGATGGACCCATTAGCAAGGAGTCTAAGGTAATAGAAGGTGGTAGCCTTCATTGGAGTAGACAAAGGCGTTCCATCTATCCCAAGTTTTTTTAAAGACTTCTTGTTTATTTTGAGACGTGAGGACCAGATCCTCCATCCGCTTTATCTCCTCAACTTTTCGAATCCAGTGTACGATGGAAGGGGGAGAACCCTGCTTCCAGTGCCCAGGGATGCAGGATTTTGCTGCTTTTAATAGTTGTCTCAGCAAAGACTTTTTATAAGTCTTAATAGGGATTTGCGAATGGTGTAGGAGAAAGAATGCAGCCTCTTCCGGAATAGGCATTTCTGTGAACATCTGTGTGATATGACGAACTTCACTCCAGAAGTCCGATAGCCCAGGGCATGACCAAAAAATGTGAATCAATGTTCCCTCCTCCTCTCCACAACGCCAGCATCGGTCGGAGGAGGAGGGGAAGCACCTGTGAAGTCTGGAAGGTGTCAGGTACCAGCGGGTGAGGAGTTTGAAATTGAATTCCTGTATTTTAGTACATATGGAAGTTTTAAGTGCTAAAGTGATAATATGCTGACTCTGTGTGGGGGAGAACTTTCACCCCAAATCCCCCTTCCACTTGGAAAGGCAGGGCAATTGCTGCTGAACTAGAGGAGTAGTCAGGAGGGAGTATGTTTGGGAAAGGTTATGTGCCAATTGGTCAGTGCCCGTACAAAGATCTTCAAACATTATCTGTGGTCGCGAATAGTCCTGGGGTTGGGAATAGAATGCAGGAAGTGGTGCAACTGCATCGCTCTTCAGAAGGGTAACCGAAAGGTCCGTGTTGAGTCCGTCAGATGTTTTATGGAGGGCCAACTCCCCCCGGTCACAAATCCCACCCCATGCTCTCTATTTGAGTCTTTGAGAGGGGTGTATTCTGACGGAAGCAACCCTGGTTCAAACTTCGGATGACCGAGTATGGGAAACAGAGGGGAAGTAGGGGTCTTAGGGAAGCCCGGCTCACCCCTAGGTAGCTGTGTTTCAGCGTGGTCCCTATGATCGGATGAGATTTCAGTGTTGCTGGCAAGTCCCCAAAGCACCACAAGGCACTTTTCAAGGGTATGCGCGTTTGGGATTGCTGAATTTGCACCCAAAGTTTGAAAAGATTGTTGCGATTTCAGTCAAGGATTCGGCCAAGATGGGGGGCAAGATAGTACCTCCGAAGATCAGGAAGCGCTAGCCCGTGGTGTTGTTTGGGAAGCGTCATTTGTGAGCGTTTAAGTCTGTTTTAAGTCTGTGGTCATAAGGGCCTGTGCTTGCTTAAAATATGAGACCGGGATATGTATCGGCAAGGCCTGGATAAGATAAATGAACTTAGGCAGTATGCTCATTTTAATCAGATTGCACCTCCCAAACCAGGAATGCAGGCCTGTGTACCATTTATCTAGTAAACTTTGTGTCCTAGTCAGCAAGGGAGGAAATTTCAGTTTAAATATATGTGAAGTCTCTGTAGGGATGAGCGTTCCCAAATATTTTAACTCCGTATTGGTCCATTTGAGGCCATGCTTAGCCTGCAACTCCCGTAACATTTTGGGGGGGATCGTGATCGCCATAGCCTCCGATTTGGAGAGATTTATTTTTAAATTGGATAAAGTCCCAAAGGATGCAAATTCCCAAAGAAGATTTGGAAGGGAGATTATAGGGTTAGTCAGGGTGAACAACATGTCATCCACATAAGCCGAAATTTTGCAGTGTAGGGCACCCACCTGAAGACCAGATATATCCCAGTTTAGCCTAATGGTAGAGAGAAAAGGTTCTAACGATAGGGCAAACAGTAAGGGGGGCAGGGGACATCCCTATCTGGTTCCATTCCCAATTGTAAAAGGGGCTGATAGCATACCATTTGCTTTTATTCAAACACCCAGGCCAATATGCCGGAGAACTGAGAACATGAAGTCCCAGCTCACACGGTTAAAAGCCTTTTCGGCATCTGTGTTCATGAAGACACAGGGGGTATGTGTGGATTTCGCCACATCTAGGAGATTAAGTACTTTCGCCGTGTTGTCCCTAGCCTCCCTGGCGGGAATGAAACCGACTTGATTTAGATGCACAAGGGACTTAAGGTGTTGTGCCAGCCTGATCACTAAGATTTTAGAAAACAACTTCAAGTCCAAATTAAGGAGGGAAATGGGCCTGTAGCTCCCACAGAGGCCCGGGTCTTTCTCTTCCTTGTGGATCAAGAAGATGTGTGCTCTAAGGGTATCTCCAGGGAAACTCCCATCCGCACCCAGGGTATTAAAAAATGTCACCAGTCGCAGTCCTAGGATATGGGGTAAGGTCTTATAATACTGGGCTATAAAGCCATCCGGGCCCGGGGCTTTACCTAGCTTCAGGGATCCTATAGCTCTCTGCACCTCTTCTAGAGAAATTGGCAAGTCCAAGACTTCCCGAGAATCCTGGGGAAGTGCAGGAAGACGAGAATTACTGATGTAGTTATCTATGTCTACCGGTTTAGTACCAGAGGATGGTAAGTTGTAAAGATTAGTGTAAAAATCACCAAAGCTTCTTGCTATTTGTGCAGGGGTATAAGCTTTCTGCCCTTTCAGGTCTATAATCTGGGGAATGTATAATTTAGATTTTAGGTCTTTGACTGAATTGGCCAAACCCCTCCCGCACTTATCCCCAGATTCCTAAGTCCTTTTGCAGCAGAATTGTATCATTGCCTTCGCTCTATAATGTAACAGGTCTGTAATTTGAGTACGAATCATCTGTAACTCCAGATCTAATGGTTGCGAAGGGGCGTGTTTGTGCTTTGCTTCTAAGGCCGGGCACACACGGGCGGATTGTCTGGCCAACTAAGTTCGTCAGACAATCCGACAGACAGTCCGTCCAAATTTTGAATGAACGGACTTGACCACACACGATGAACAGACAGTCCGCTGAAAGCGTGCGCGATGACGTACGGCACGTACGACGGGACTAGAAATAGGAAGTCCAAGACACAGCAAAGCACCCTTTGGGCTCCTTCTGCTGACTTTGCGTTAGTAGAAGTTTGGTTAGAGACGATTCGCGCTTTTCAGACTTCAGCTTAATTTGTCCGTTCACTGCGGCGCAGTCTACCTGTGAGGTTTGTATCTGTCTTTCGGTACGCGTGGAACAGTTGTACCTGTTATTAGGCGCTTCTGGTCCGCTCGTTTCTGGGTTTCAGGTCGTTCTTCATAGGTCTGTTCTTCAGTGCGTTCAGTTGAGCTTGTTTGTCCAGCCGACCGTTTCAAAGCCATGGAGAGTGGACGTACTCGGGAACGAGTTCGTGCTATATTGGGGCTTGGTGTTGGGGTTAATACTTTGACCCGAGCCCAGTCTGTGAACAGGGTGAGGAGGAGTTCATGGACAAAGAATTGGTTGCGCCAGCGTGACCAATTCTCGCATATGCCTTTATTCCGTGAGATCCGTGAGAATAATCCTGATGATTTCAGGAATTATCTCAGGATGACGGACCCCGTTTTTAACCGTCTGCTGGCTTTGCTGACCCCTTATATCAGCAGGCAGGATACCTGCATGCGGCAAGCCATCACTCCGGAGCAGAGGCTCGTCGCCACGTTGCGCTACTTGGCGACAGGGAGAAGCCTTCAGGACCTCAAGTTCTCAACAGGCATCTCCCCCCAGGCTCTGGGGTTCATTATTCCAGAGACCTGTTCTGCCATTATTCGGGTCCTGCAGAAGGAATATACGAAGGTAAGTTTGTTCTTTTAATATTGCATTATATGCGTTATATGCATTGCATGTTTGTATTCATTTCATCATGACTTTTAATATCCATGACAGGAATATGATGTGAATGTCCCCTTTATATGAATGCATGCTTTTATTTTTTATTTTTTTTGATGTTTTTTTTTTTTTGTGTCATTTTTTTTGAGCTTTTTACCTTTTTGTGTCCCACGTGCATATATGGGCCCCTATACACCCACAGCCGAGACTGTTTTTCTCTATAATTCATATTGTCAGCTCCATTGTACTATTTTACTGCCCCCCCCACCCTTTTTATACTCTTTGTATACACCCTTTGTGTGTGTGTGTGTATATAGATATATATATAATATGGATTGTCAACTCATTAATTAGTCACCCCACTCAAATTGGTTGCAGGTATTGGATACTCATTAATTAGTCCCCCCACCCCACTCAAATTGGTTGCAGGTATTGGATACTCATTAATTAGTCCCCCCACCCCACTCAAATTGGTTTCAGGTATTGGATACTCATTAATTAGTCCCCCCACCCCACTCAAATTGGTTGCAGGTATTGGATACTCATTAATTAGTCCCCCCACCCCACTCACCCACCTAACTTATGTCCCCTGGTCCATCAGAGGGCTGATTAATCTGTGAATTGGTCCGCCTATTTTTTGGGGTTTTTTGCAGAAAAAAAATTGCAATATTTCTGTTTAACTGTTGTTCCAAAATGTTTTTGAGTTTTATTTGTTATGAATTGTTTTTATTTAATGACTAATTTTTTTTTCTCCTGTGTTTGACTCCCCAGTGTCCTTCCACGCCACAGGAATGGCAGACTGTGGCTTCCCAATTCGCTGCCCGTTAGGACTTTCCCAACTGCGGAGGGGCGATCGACGGGAAACATGTGAGGATTGTGCCCCCACCCCATTCGGGGTCCTACTATTGGAATTATAAGGGGTTCCATAGTGTGGTGCTAATGGCGGTGGTGTCAGCACAATGTGACTTTCTTTATGTGGATGTGGGGAAGAACGGCCGGATGTCTGACGGAGGAGTCTTTAGGCAGACCGAGTTCTGCCACCGTCTTATCACTGGTGGCCTGGACTTGCCACCAGATGCCGAGAATGTGGAGGGTCTACCGTTTGTGTTTCTAGCTGATGAAGCGTTCGGTCTGAGTGACCATCTTATGAAACCCTTCCCCCAAAGGACCCTCACCCCGGAGAGAAGGGTTTTTAATTACCGGCTGGCCAGAGCAAGAAGGGTTGTGGAGAGTGCCTTTGGCATTATGGCCAGCCGGTTCCGTCTGTTACTGACAATGATCAACCTAGCAGAATATAAACTGAACTATGTGATTCTGTGCTGCTGCATTCTGCACAATTTTCTCCGTAAATTTTCAGGGAACCAGTACCTGCAGCCTATTGGGCCTGAGGCCGGACTAATATTCCCAGAACTCACAGGGCTGGATCATGCCCTTCCTGGCTTAGCCCCCCAAACAGCACGTGAGGTGCGTGACCGCTATGTCAGCTATTTTAATGGTAGGGGGGCTATTCCAATGCCAGCTGAGCAATACAAATTTATTTTTCTTGAAATATGTATTGTCTGTTCAAATTGTTAAGTTTGGTTCTTGTTTGCTTTTCACGGTGCTTGTCTCCTACATTGTCCTAATTCAGGGATATGCAATTGGCCAACCTCCAGCTGGTGCAAAACTACAAGTCAATCATGCCTCTGGGTCTCATGCTTGTGGCTGTCAGTCTTGCTATGCTTCATGGGACTTGTAGTTCTGCAACAGCTGGATTTCCACTAATTGCATATTCCTGTCCTAGTGCATTTGTATAGCAAAGTGGTTTTTGCCAATAGTAAATAAGGCCCTTTGTGACAGAAAACACAAAATGACTGGTATTGAGTATTGAAAGAAGTAGACACACACACACACACACACATCTTTTTTTTGGATTTTTTAATAGTGCACATTCCAACCAGTGCCTCTTTTTTAGATATTTTTCTTTTTGTTTTGTTTTTTTTTTTTGTAATTTTTTTTTTGTTTTTTTCTTTTTTTGGAAACATAGAAATATATAGATATATCTATATATAAAATACAATTATCAAAAAAATACATAAAATCATATTTTTAACTATTTACAGAAAACAAGGGGTAAAGCCAAATTTTGAAGATGCACACCAAAAATTGGTAATGTCAACATGTGCTATGTACCATCATGAGTGATCAATGGACGTGTTTGGTGGGTGCAATCCCTTCCTCTCACATACTAGAATGAGGAAGGGTTTGCAACACCAAATGCGTACATTGCGATCCTCTGATGGCACATAGCACATGTTGACACACCGTGTGCTTCTTCAAAATTTGGCCTCTAAAAACAATGTGATACAAACATTAAAAACTTTTTTACAAGGGAATGAAGAACATGATCGATTGGGTTTTAGGGAAAAGGGGCTTAGATTCTCCCTAAAACATCGATCATGTTCTTCATTCCCTGCCTCATAGTGTCCAGTTCTCGTTGGATGTTTTGAATTTGGTTCTCCATTCGATCAATCTGGCCATTCCAGGCCATGATCTTACCAATCAATCGCTGGGCACTGTCCGTGGAAAATGGCTCCGCGGCTTGTCCTTCCACAACCAGATCATCACCAAAAAATTGGTTAAAATATACAGCCATTAATTGTTTACCTTAAGCTGGGTTGTCAGACACTCACTTTGTGGGGTGTGTATCTCCACCACCTCTTCCTCCTCCACATCTAGCCCTGGGCTGGGCTGATCCAGCTCGGACACGGGGCTTGGCTGCTCCCTCATGGACACAGGGCTTGGCTGCTCCCTCACAGACACGGGGCTGGGCAGCTCCATCACCGACACGGGGCTTGGGCTAATTGCCCAATCAGGCTGGTGAGGTCGGGGGGTCCTGGGCTGCTCCGCCTCTTGTCTGAGTCTTTGTTCCCCTATGAGAATGAAAAAACAAAAAAAAAAGGGATACTTTTAAGCATAGTGATATTTGTGTTCAGAAATTTGAATATGAAACATTGGTTTGAAGTGGTGTACAATTATTAGCTGGTTATTACAAGCTCCTAGTTTAATACATCATTAAAATTTTTTAGTTAGGCTGTGTTCAGACTGCTGCGATGTGTGAACGCTGCAAATCTACTGTGGTTTCATGCATCGCATGCCTCCCCGGAGGCAGTTCACACTGCCCTATGTGACCTGCTGGGAGTGTCAGTTTAAAGTTTTATTGACACCTCCAAATTAGTTCTCATATCAAAGTGCAATCTTTAAACTCGGACAGGAATCGGACCACATGGTGTGAAGACCCATGTGATCCGATTCGGCTGTGGACTAAAAAAAGGGCCATGTACAAGTTTGGGCCGGATGCGATGCAAATTCAGCCATACTATATGTATGGCTGAAATCGCATCACACAGAGATCACATGTGATTTGCACTGCAGTGCGGTGCAAATCACATTCGATCTCGTACATTGCAGCAATGTGAACCTAGCCTTTAACCAAACTGTGATACTTAATACCTTTTGTCCAAGTTTCACAGACAGACACACTCGAATCATCCCCTGGAGTACCTGTGTGTGATTATGTCAAAAAATGTTCTATGATGTCCCAAACTACACTAAATGATTCCCAGTCAGATGTTGAACCAGCATTTTATCTATCTATCTATCTATCTATCTATCTATCTATCTATCTATCTATCTATCTATCTATCTATCTATCTATCTATCTATCTATCTATCTATCTATCTCATTTTTTTTTATTGAGACTACATTGCACTGAATACATTTATGAAACTTTATTAAAAATTTATATCCTAAACTGAGTGTGACAATTCAGTTTATCATGAACAATACAAAAAAATTATTAACTAATTAAAATCTAATCCAACACCAGATAAATTTACACCATATACAAATTCATGCTATTTACGTCCACATATACGAACAAGCATATTCGCTCATTTCATGAACTATTAACTACACGAACGATCAAATTCGCCAGATTTACATATAATACCTATACGAACGATTATGGCCGACAGACACGATCAAATTCGCCAGATTTACATATAATACCTATACGAACGATTATGTCCGACAGTCATGATAAATGCGGAGTTTACTCACTTTTTTTCAGGGCCTTTTTGATGCGATGATATTGTTCCGGCTCCCTAGACTTGATGTCGGACCATCGTTTCCGGAGCTGATCCTTGCCTCTTCGTACCCCAAATTTGCTCTGCAAAGTTGTTACGACCATATCCATGATGCCGCTTTTCCGGACATTGGGTTTGGGGTACGGGCCATTTTCCCCATCATAATAGTCCCTTCTCAATATAGCCACCATCTCCACCATCTCTTCAAAGGCCATGTTTGTGGCCTTATATCTCTTTCTTTCTCCGGAAGCATGGGGTTCAGGGCTTTCCTCCGCGCTGCTCATTGAATTTACGTCCGCCATTTTCACCTATCAATCTCCCACAGCGGAACGAGGGTAAAAGGGGCGGGGAAATACGGTCACACGGAACGTCAGGGGCGGGCGACGTAGGCGGAGCTTGAACGCCTGCGCTGTATATAAAGCGTTGCCGCAATGCCGTACGCTTGTCCGAACGGAAGCAGCGAGTGCTACACGCGACGGTAGGATAGTTATCGTTTTATTTTATTTTAACTTTAAGCCTGCGTTAGGAATGTGTATAGTGAAATGTCATCTTATTGATGGTTAATTGTTTTTTATGTGGGTTGGTGTTTGAGTGGGGTTGGTGTTTTGTGTGGTAGTGTGGGGGTGGGGGTGGGTGTGTGTGTGGGGGTAGTGTGTGTGTGTGTGTGTGTGTGTGTGTGTGTGTGTGTGTGTGTGTGTGGGGGGGGGGGGGGAGGTGGGTGTATGGGGGGGTAGTGTGTGTGTGTGTGGGGGGGTAGTGTGTGTGTGGGGGGGGTAGTGTGTGGGGGTAGAGTGTGTGTGTGTGTGGGGGGGGGGTGGGTAGTGTGTGGGGGTAGTGTGTGTGTGTGTGTGGTAGTGTGTGGGGGTAGTGTGTGTGTGTTTGTGGGGGGTAGTGTGTGTGTGTGTGTGGGGGGGTAGCGTGTGTGGTAGTGTGTGTCTCGCCTACATTGTCACAATATAAATAGTGTGCATTTGGTCTGAAATTTTTTTAGTTTTTTAGTATTTATTTATTTATGTATTTTTTTTTTTTTCAGAAATCGAAATGCAAAAATATAATCCAGACCCCTTTAAGGAGGAGGCCTTCCTGTCTACATTTATTGATATAATAGAGTCACACAGGAGCCTTTGGGATTCCAAACACCCACAATATTCCAGCCGTCCTGGCCGGAGGAAGACACTGGAGACAGTTTTGACGTTTGTGAAAACCCGACTCCCCCAGGCAGACACTGACTTTGTGAGCAACAAAATTCAGAACCTGCGTAGCGTGTATAGGCAGGAGTGCAAAAAGATCCTAGAGTCCCAAACATCAGGATCAGCAGCAGGTCAGGTCTATGTACCTAGGCTGTGGTATTATGACAGGCTGCGTTTTCTGGATGACACGTCAGAAGCCAGGCAGTCACTTTCTACTCTTCCGTCTACCCTTCCCTCCACCCTTCCCTCCACCTCAGGTGAGCCATCCCTGGAAGATCCAGACCCTTCCTTGCTGGACGAAGTTGATGCGCCCAGCTGGAGCCAGGTATATTTTAGTTTCTAAAGTTAGGATTGCTCAAATATTAATGATGTAAAGTTCAATGTTTGAATTGCTTCCAAATCTAGGATTTCATCACAAATTAAATTAGATATAAGGATACAGTAGTTTCCACAAATGTGGCTCAAATCTTGGTGAACTGATGTAAAAATTATGGTGTCAAAATGATAGCCTTTTGTATTTCAAGACAAATGTATTTGCAAGTGAGAACTGTAAAATTGTTAGTGATTGATGATTTCAAAATATAGACATATTTTATTTATTGATTTCTTTGTTTTTTTACACAGGATGAGCTCACCCAGGAGGAGGCCGGGACTAGTGGTATGGAGGAGGAGACCAGCCACACGCAGGAGCTAGCTGGGCCCAGCAGGAGTCGGACCGAAAGCCAGGTCCCTCCCCTCCGCCTAGCTAGCAAAAGGCCCAGGAGGATGACACGTACAGAGGAGGAGTCCTTGGCACTTATACGTCAAGCCACCCAAGTGCTGAGCAAACCCCCCAATCCTGAGGAGGCCTACGGTACTTATTTGGCTAGTAAGTTACTAGAAATGGAAAAAGCACAGCGCAACTTGTGCGAAGCCATTTTTTTTTATGCCATTCAACGGGGTCTGAAGGGTGAGCTAACACCGACCACCAAACTGTATAACGCAGACCCTACTGCTCCTCCTCCTCCTCCTCCTCCTCCTCCTCCTACCACAAGTCCACCATCAGAGGCACAGCCTCCAGCGAAGCGTGGAGGGAAGGCAAGACGGAAGAGTCGGAAGTGACTGCCTGGCTTCAGTCTGCTCTGACAGAAGACGCAGGCTGTTGTAGTACCACAGTCTGGGGACATAGATCTCATCTGCTGCTGTTCCTGGTCTTTGGGATTCTAGGACCATGTTGTACTCCCTATTTACATGTTACACAGGTTCTGAATTTTGGTGGCCACTCACTTGATGTGTGCCTGGGGGACAAAAGGCTTCACAAACGTCAAAATTGTCTCCAGTGTTGCCTCCCTCTTGATTTAGTAATAATAAATATTTATTATTTCAAAAAATATTGTATTTTTTTTTTGGCTTAAAAAACAGAGTTTATTTGTGAGTAGGCAGGTACATGTCAAAAGACTCTGGGGGTTATTTACAAAACACACGTTCATGTAAATATGCTAACTTCAAGTGCATTTTTAAAAGCACTGCAAGTGCACTTGGAAGTGAATTTGCTGTAAATTTGAGGCTTAACATTTGAAATGAGGGGAAGCTCTGCTGATTTTGAACATGCAATCATGTGTAAGCTAAAATGCTGGTTTGGGTATCTATCTATCTATCTATCTATCTATCTATCTATCTATCTATCTATCTATCTATCTATCTATCTATCTATCTATCTATCTATCTCTACTTACATAGTCCTGCTTGGCCAAAAAAAATGCAAGTCCATCTTGTTTCAAACCCCCCCCCCCCCCCACCCCCACAAAAAAAAAAAGATTTATCAAGGATCACCTTTGGGACTACTCTGGCGTTCTTCGGAATGGTACTCACGGGACCGAAGGGCAAGAATAAGCCGAAACCCATCAAGGAAGCTCTGGCCCGGGCTTCTTCCAAAATGGCGTCTAAGGCCTTATCTAAACACCACGTTATCTCTCCTGCGGCCTCGGACCAGGCGGACAGTGGGGATGACGACGAATCGGATTCTAATCTTGGCGGTTCTCCACCTCTACCTTCCTCAGGTATGTCTCAAGCTGCCTTTTTGAAACACATGGAGACCATGCTCCAAAAAGCTCTCAAGACTACCTCAGAGCAGATAACAGACAGGTTGTCACGGGAAATCCGTGAAATAGGCCAACGCACGGCTGACCTGGAGACAAGAGTGGATGATATGGAGCTTACCCTCCAAGAACACTCTCAGAACTTCTTTGTACTAAGGGAGGAGAACGTCACTTTACTTTCCCGTTTAGAGGACACCGAAAACCGCTCCCGCAGGTCCAATCTGCGCCTATGCGGCATCCCGAAGCTATAGATGATATACAATCTTTCACAACTGCACTGTTCCAGGAACTCTCACCCTCCATCCCAGTAGAACGGCTTGAATTCGACAGGATTCATCGAGCCCTTACACGCCGCCAAACGGATGGTCCCCCTCGGGATATTATTGTGAAATTGCATTCCTTTCGCACAAAAGAACAGTTGCTGAATGATGCCCGTAAGAAGGAAGAGTTGCTCTTCCAAACACATAAATACCAGCTTTTCTCTGACTTGGCCCCGCTGACTATAGCCAAACGCCGTGCTATGAAACCCCAGCTTCAAATCTTAATGCAACACCAGCTTAAATACACCTGGTGATTCCCCTTCGCCCTGCAGTTTACACATCAGGGCCAGCAGCATTCATGCTCATCCCCGGAATCCTTACAACATCTACTGGAATTACTTCACCTGACCTTGCCGGCTCAAATCTCTGAGACTACGCTGCCCCGCACCCCGGCCCGGTCCACGGCGCATCCATATTCGGCCACACCGAAACGCAATCCACTGGATCCGGCTTCTATCCGCAAGGGGACTCCCTCACATCGTTCTGAAGACGCCTTTCTCAGCCCGAAGTCCCGCACACCTCGTTGATATGCCTAAGGGTGCTTCCTCCTTTCCTCCTCAGTACTCTTGGAGTACTCCTTCGTGGCCCCGACCTCTAGGCTCTCATTGCAACCCCGCCATCACAGCATAACCACTAACGGTTTATTGATGCCTCAAGTTTTATATATTTTTTATTTTTTCATTTTTCATTTTTGTCTTTTCCTCTTGCCCTACGTACCTATTTGTTATTGTGCTGCCACCCGGGGGACGGTAATTGGGTGTGTTTGAGATACCCTTACTAAGGTGACCTCTGAGGTTTCTGCGTCCTCTATTGGGGATGTAGCACAGGTTCAGTCATTTTCTGTTGTATGCACTGTTATATACTTCGTTAACTTCATCTGAATGTATATCCTTCCTACGAGTGTTTTTTTTCTGTTTTTTATGTATATTTTTTTTGTTTGTCCGCTGGGGGGGGGGGGGGGGGGGGGCTGGGCGAGGGGTGGGGACGCGACTTGCTTGTCTCCCCTCCTCTCGCCCTTATGCTCCGCCCCTTCTTTTCCACTGGGTGTCTTTCTCCGCACCTCCTCCAGCGCCATACCCAGTAAACGGTGATTTATGTTTCTCTTAGCCTGTCCCTACTTATATGACTCGTGGGCTAGCTGTTTCCCTCCCTCCCTCCCGTACCTCTTGTCCTCACCCTTTCCCCCTCCTTGCTCCCCTTTCTTCTCCTCCTGATCCCCCCCTTCCTCCCCTCACCTTCCCCTTTCTCTCCCCCCACCCACCCATTCCCTCTGCCTCCCTCCCCCTCGATCCTTCTTGTGTCCCCACCTCCGCCACGGGATAGTTGTATAACCCTTATGTTTAGGAGGCTTTAAACACTACCGTTTACCTCTTTTCTTGTTAATGTTACTCTTACTCAGGATATTGTCCTGTATACTATTGTATAGATTTAAATGTTAGATCCGCTTGCAGTGGGGAGTTGTCACTGCTCCCCCACCTTTCGGTGCTCTCTCTCTTCGGTCGGTTTCTCTGGCCGTGGAGCTAGCGCACTATTTGGTTGGGCAATACAGATACTTTGTTGCATTTCTCAATCTTAATGGGGTGCCCTACGCCTTGCACACCACACTCCCTCCTTTCTCCCCCCCCCCCTATTGTTTCTTTCCTTCTCTTTGCTTCTTTCTTGCTTTTTTCTTTCCTTTTTCTTTCCCTTACTGGCCGGGTGGCTCATCTGCCTCTCTTTCCTTTTTTTATATTTACCCCTATCCGTTCACCTAGATGGCTCCCTTAAATATAATCTCCCTTAATGTTAAGGGACTTAACTCCCCACATAAGAGAGTTAAGGCCTTTCGCACCTTTGCTTCCCTGAAGGCCGACATTGTTGCCCTCCAGGAAACTCACTTTACTACCCGCAATACCCCCAAATATTTCAATTCCCGCTATCCCCTGGTATACACCGCCTCTGCCGATACAAAACACAGAGGGGTTTTACTTGCCTTCCACCACACCTTGCCCTTTAGGTTGCAAACAGAGATCAAAGATCCCTTAGGCCGATACATTATATTGGTGGGCCTTTTACAAGATGTGGAAACAACTTTTGTCTCCTACTATGCCCCAAATGTCAACCCGATCCCCTTCTTCACCCACCTCCTGCAGGTAGTTAGGGCACACTCCAAAGGTACATTATTCATGTGTGGCGATTCAAATTTAGTACTCCATCCACATCTTGATAAGTCCCCCTACTCATCAGATCATTATTCCCCTTCTTCACAATTTAGTAGATTACTACAACAAAACTCCCTCTTGGATTCCTGGAGAGAGTGTAACCCACTGAAGAAAAACTATACCTACTATTCCCACCCGCATAACTCGTTCTCTAGAATTGACCATATCCTTGTACCAATCGCATCCTCCCCAATTCTACTACAATCCTTCATACAACCCATCACGTGGTCGGATCACTGTGCTGTTGTAACTGCGGTCTCGTCATTAATACCCCGCCCTGACAACAAGTCTTGGTGCATGAATGAGGCCCTCCTTGCTAATCAGTCCTATTGTCTTGATATTCAAACGGCCCTTAATGACTATCTCCAATTTAACGTTGGTCCTGATATCTCGCCAACCCTGCTCTGGGAAGCGCACAAACCGGTGATAAGAGGTACCTGTATCTCAGTTGCTACTCATCTTAAGCGGGATAAAAAACTCAAATTGCAACAATTAGAAGCTGACTTTCAACGTCAGTTCCTACAATTCCAGGCGACCCCCTCCAGTACTAACAAAAAGCAGCTTGAAGTGACCAAGTTGGAGCTAGATCTGCTTTTGGGCGAATCTGCGGAGAAGGCTCTCCGTCGGTCCGGCCATAAAATCTATACAAAAGCCATTAAGCCAGATACTCTTTTAGCGCTGAGCCTCCGGCGTCCGGACCATACTCACAAACCTATTAGACTCCGGCTGGCTAATGGCACTCATACAAGTAACCCTGTTGGGGTACTCTCTGAATTCCGTAAGCGTCTTGCTAACTTATACGAAGCGAGGGGGTCTCTTCCCTCTCCTGAGGCAGAGACACTCTTCCAAGACTTATCTATACCTACATTGCCTGATGCTAGCCGGGAGTCTATAGATAAATCTGTCTCGGTAGAAGAGGTCCTTGGCGCCATCAAATCACTTAAACCTCATAAACGTCCTGGCCCGGATGGTCTTCCTGCTGTATATTATAAGAAATTTGCGGCCACCCTTGCCCCGCTTCTTGCTAATTCTTACAACGCCCTACTACATCAACAATCCCTTGGTCGCGACACGCTGACTGCCATTATTGCCATGATCCCTAAACCCAATACTGACCATACCCTCTGGTCCAACTATAGGCCCATTTCCCTCTTAAATGTAGATGTAAAGATCCTAGCTAAAATTCTCGCCCTAAGACTTAACCCAATTATTGGAGGCCTGATTCATAAGGACCAGGTGGGATTCATCCCCCGTCGACAGGCTGGCGACAACATACGTCGGGTTGTCCTTCTACAACACATAGCCAAGTCTCGTAAGATCCCTATGCACCTTTTATCTCTTGATATTAGGAAGGCTTTCGATACGGTTTCATGGCCCTATCTCCACTACATTTTGGGACGTTGGGGTTTCGGCCCCAACTTCTTACAATGGGTAAGTGCTCTGTATGCTCATCCACAGGCATTTGTTAGGTACTCTGGCTTTAGTTCAGAGTGTTTCCCAATATGTAGAGGTACGAGACAGGACTGCCCCTTATCCCCATTAATATTTGCTCTAGTAATTGAACCCCTCGCTGCTTTAATTAGAACTGACCCAAATATTCATGGTATAGACATTGCTTCTACATCTCACAAAATATGCCTTTTCGCTGATGACGCTTTGTTATTCGTTACCTCTCCACATATCACTCTGCCCAACCTTCTACAACTTCTATCTAAATTTGCAAGAGTATCTGGATTAGAGGTCAATCAGGCGAAATCTAAGGCCCTTAATGTATCTCTCCCTCCAGATGTCCTTGACCTTGTACAAAGGAATTTCCCTTTTCAATGGTCCTCCTCTTCAATATCTTACTTAGGAATCAAATTGACTAACGACCCTGCCCACCTATTCCACTCTAATTATCTCCCAATGTTAAAACACCTGTCCTCACTGCTTGACACCTGGCTGCCTCTACACGTCTCATGGCTTGGGCAGATCGCAGCCATGAAAATGTCCTTGTTGCCGAAGTTGCTGTACCTATATAGGGTCCTTCCAGTCACGATTCCACCTTATTTCCACAGGGCGATCCAGAGTCGGGTGCATAAGTACATTTGGGGTACTAAGGCCCCCCGAATTTCACGATCGACTTTACTTTGCAGTAAACTCAACGGGGGTCTTGGTGTTCCCAATTTTCTCCGTTACTTTCAGGCCGCTCAGCTAGCTCAACTAACTCTCTACCATGCGAAAACGGAGATCCCTCTCTGGGTGGCCCTGGAGGCAATAGATCTTCATCCTATACTTATCACTAATCTTTTGTGGCTCCCCGCCACTGCCCGGGGCCCTATTTCTAATCCTATAACCCTACACTCTATAAAAATTTGGGACAAATTATGCAGACCATTTAAATTGATCTCTCCGCATTTACCCCTACTTTCTCTTCTTGGCCACCCACTATTCTATCCCGCATTCATTCAGCCTGCCTCCTTCCTGGCCTGGACTCGTGCTGGCCTGGAACGTGTGTGGGACTTCATTTCGAATGGTGTCCTGAAATCCTTTCCATCCCTACAAGCCCAATCACAACTCCCCTCCCGAGAGTGCTTTAGGTACCTCCAAATTTCCCACTTTGTCCAAACTTTTGGGCTCACAAAGGGTGCTGAACAAGTTATCTATTTTTGAGGATATATGTGACTCAGACCCCCATGCCCCGGGCATAATCTCCAGCCTCTATGCATATCTCACGTCTACCTCATCCTTACTTCCCTCGTACGCCTCTGCTTGGTCCAAGGACCTAGCCACGGACCTAGATATCAGCGATTGGTCAACGATATGGGCAACTACCAAACTTTTCCAGAATGTTGTCGCACTAGAAGCCAGTTATAAAGTCCTCATGAGGTGGTATCTGGTTCCGACTAGGATCGCTAGATACTTACCATCTTACTCCCCTAACTGCTTCCGTGGTTGTGACACTGGTGGCACCCACCTCCATATTTGGTGGACATGCCCTGTGGTACAGCGCTTCTGGGCGACAATATTTCGAATGGTTTCAACCATGTTTAACGTGGCCCTTTCCCCCGACCCAACTCTTGCCCTACTTAACCTTCCACCACAAGACTTTACTAAGTCGCAACTGCGTCTCTTTTTGCAACTTACTACAGCTGGCAAGCAGACTATAGTGAAAGCATGGAAGTCCCCATTTCTGCACATTGTGGAAGTTAAGAATAGGGTCACCCAGGCCATGATACACAGCAAAATAGAGGCCACAATAGTGGATAGGATCCCCCGACATCTTAAAATTTGGCGCCCATGGTCAGATCATTTCCTTCCCCCTGGATTCGATAGACATCTTCTGGAGCCCTGAGCTCTACCCATGGAGGTTCGGAGAGGCTCATACCCCTTCGTGAGAAGCTTGAGCCACCTGGTCAGTACTATTTTCCTCCCCAACTCTACTCTTTCTTTTTTTCCTTTCTTTCCTCTACGGTCTATCTTTAGTTTTGGTTCTTCCTTTCTTCTTTCCTCTTTTATCTTTTTCTGTCTTACCCTTCCCTTTTACCCGTTATGCACTCTTGATAATGAAGCTCAATCTGCGTAATACGTTTCTGATCACTGTTGCCACAGTAGCCTGGGCAGAGCCCCGCCCACTTATTTCCTTTGCTGTATTTACTGGGCTTTGCCCCCGTGTTACTACTAATGTTGTGAACCGTAGGCTTAAGATCTACTTCGCGCTCCAAAGTGAAGTCCACTTTGTAAATCTGAATATAGCCTGCCTATTTCTTTATGTTTGATGCTCTGCTGGAAAATTTATTATTGAGCATATGCTTGTAACAGTGACTGTTCGCTTTCTTTGCTTGTTATCAATAAAAATATTTGAAAGCAAAACAGGTTTACTATTGAGGGTCTAACACAAATCAGGCGGAAAAATATTATAAATATTATCACCATATTTTTCACCAAATAACAACAGACCCTGGGTCCTTTCAATCACCTTTTTAATATTTCTTTAATATTCCTATTTTGATCCTTGGGTCACACTTATTTATTGCACAGAGGGTCTAACACATTTTCATTCTTATTATTTATCCACATTTCATTATATTTTTTTGGTCAGTTCTGGAGTGAATAAGCACGCTTATAATCACTTTTCACTTTGGCAGCTTCTTTTGGCCAGAATTTTTTTCAAACACCAGACAGAGGATCTAACACTGAAGTTATTTTTGCCAATTTGGGTTTTTTAGATTTTTATTTTTTTACTTTTTGGTTTTTATTGGTTTCGATCTCACATGGCACCTTTTATGTAGCAGCACCTTGCCAGACAATCCAAGTAATAGGCACCTAATTTTAAATATAAGTGCATTATATATTAACATATATTTTCTTCCATTGGTTCAGAGGTTTAGCCCCATTTCTACACCTTCTCTCTCCATTTCTCTTACTCTACCTGTGGGTGGAAGTAAATTGTAAAGGCAGCTTCTTCACTCTAAACCATAATTGCTTACTTTATTTCATATACTCCATGGCGCAGTATCACACATTATTTCTCTTGAGCAGGGGGACCTTGCGCACGCTGCATGATTTTAATCCATGACAGCGTCGTGGGTTACTAATGGTTTTCTTTGAGACTGTGGTCCCAGATCTGTTTGGGTCATTGACCAGGTCCTTCCGTGTAGTTCTGGGCTGATCCCTCACCTTCCTGATGATCATTAAAGCCCCAGACCAAGGGAGATCGACCGCCATCTTGAACTTCTTCCATTTTCTAATAATTGCACCAACAGTTGTTGCATTCTCACCAAGCTGCTTGCCTATTTTCCTTTAGTCCATCCCAGCCTTGTGCAGGTCTACAATATTATCCCTGATGTCCTTACACAGCTCTCTGGTCTTGGCCATTGTGGAGAAGTTGGAGTCTGTTTGATTGTTTTTTTTACTTTCAAATATTTTTATTGAGTATACAGAACATGAAAACAGAGCAAATATCTTGATACAAGCATTAGAGAAATAAAATACAGCCATCAGTTTCATGAAGGTTTACTCAGAGAGCAACATGGAACTAGTAGTCTAGTACACTGAGCTGATTCCTCCATTTCCATTTACACACCTAATCATCGAGCTTAACCTGTCTAATACCAACTGGGCTTCACCTGCACCCTATCTGGGATCACACTGTGCAGGGTGAGAGCCTTCCAGTGTCCTATCTCCCTCCAATTGGATGGAGGACATCAGATGTGGTGTGAAAGGAGGACTCCATCTGGGGTGTATCTTACGCTCCAACTCCTCAGCCCTCCAGATCTGACCGGTTAGATAAATAGGGTTTTGGGGAGATCCTGGAGGTTGAGGGAGCAAATGTAAACTTGGAAAGACAGACAGAGGGTGGGGGATAGGGGAAGGTAGGTCAGGGATGGAGGGTGGGGGAAGCATGTCAGCGGGCGAGCAGCGCCCAGACCCGAATGGGAGCTAAGGCTGAACTCCCGGAATGAGAGATATACCCATGTATAGAGCCCAAGGCTCCCAAGTAGCTTCGAACTGGGCTGTGGAGTCTAGTAAGATGCCAGTAAGCTTCTCCTGTAGCATTATCCAGGAGATTTTCTTAATGGCCGCTGGTTTTATTGTTTTTTATACAGGTAACAAGTTCAAACAGGTGCAGTTAATACAGGTAATGAGTGGAGAACATGAAGGCTTCTTAAAGAAAGAATAACAAGTCTGTGAGAGCTGGAATTCTCACTGGTTGGTAAGTGATCAAATACTTGTGTCATACAATAAAATGCAAATCAATTGAAAAAAATCACACAATGTGTTTTTCTGGATTTTTGTTTTAGATTCCATCTCTCACAGTTGAAGAGTACCTCTGATAAAAATTTAGCATTAAATTTAAAATTAAATTAAAAAAGTAGGAAAACCTGCCAAATCAGCAGTGTATTAAATACTTGTTCTCCCCACTGTATAAGTTGGGAGTCAGGGTGTAGAATACCACCTGACCAAGAACCATTTTGTTGTAGACAATAATGTCCAAAACTCACATAAGGAGCACTATCTATCAAAATAATAGATAACATGAACAGTCGTATAAGAATCGTCAGAAACTGAACCATATTTTGTTGTCCTATTGTGAGTGGGGGACAAACTAATGGAGGCGGAGCAGATCAGCCTCAGCAAAGATTCTTAAAACAAAAAAGTATGTGCATGCTGTATATCGTGTACTGAAAAAGGGAAATAGAAAAATATATAAATTCTTATAAAAGGTAATATGATATATCAACTAGTGTCCTTTTAAAGGAGCAGATGAGCTGTTTACTTTGAGCTGCCATTTAAACTTGCAATCTTCCAAAACTTTACTAACTTTTCTTTAACCTTGATGGTGATAGTCGAAATCTTTGATCATTAATTCCTTTTAATTCCCATCTTTTCCTTGATGTTGTATATTTGAAGAGGGAAAACCCTGTTAGCCGAAGAAATTAGTCATCAGGCATTCATATTTCTGAAGGATTGTCGTCATCTTCTTTGTTCCCAATGTGTGGCTGGGGTAGCCCAAATAGGTGAAGTGTGGCGAATAGTAGGGGGTCTTACTTCTGAAACTGGATCTAAAAGTCCCAACTTCACCAGGAGATCTTTACCTTCTGAGACATTGAAAACTATAGATAGTACCATTGTGCGGTACTGGTAATTTAAATGGAAATCCTTTTGTGATGAAGTCCTTCATGCACAGAATGACATCACAGGGAGGTTTTTCTGGAGGTGGTTTAGGGCACAGAGTCCTATGGATTCTGTCACATGCAAACGAAGATAGGGGTGACTCAGGAAGGAGATTGTGGAGCAATTTGGACACTGCAGGCATCAGGTCAGAAACTGATTCTGGTATGCCTCAAATCCTTAGGTTATTCCTGAAGTTTGGATTATCCAAGTCTTCCACCTGTGATTGCAAATATGAGTCGTTTTCCCCTCGAAGTTCAAAGTCTTTTCTAAGATCATTATGTGCAAGTGATAACTCATCATGTTTGGTTTCTAGAAGGTCTGCGCATCCCCCCAGGAATGCTATTTCTTGTGTTAGTGTGCTTGTTGTTTCTTGGAGCGCATACTGTATTTTATTAGCAAGATTTTCATAAATCTTAGTTAAGCTGACATTTAAATCTGCTTTTGTGAGCTGAGAAGAAAGCTCACTATTATTTTGCGAGGAAGCAAACTCCTGCAGAGGGTCACACACCTTTATAAGCCATTTTCTTCTGCTCTTTATTGCGCAGCAGATAGGTGGTCAAATGCCATGTACACACGGCAGGACATGCTGACCACAAAATTCAGATGGATTTTGTCTGAAACTTGTGTTGCATACACACGTGGCATAAAGTTGTTGGAAAATCCAATCGTTCTGAATGAGGTGACGTCAAACATGGGACTATAAACAGGCCAGTAGCCAATAGCTTTTGTCTCTTAGTTTATTCTGAGCATGCCTACCACTTTGTCCGTCAGAATTGTCTATTAACTACTGTCTAATTTATGTGATCGGATTTTTTTGTCGGAAAATTCAAGATCCTGCTCTCAAACTTTGTATGTCGGAAAATCCAACAGAAAAAGTCAGATAGAGCCCACACACGATCGGATTTTCTGACAACATAATCCGATCGGACTGTTTCCATCAGAATTTCCAACCGTGTATACAGGACATAAGAGTGTTGTTGTTGTGAGCAAAGTTGCGCCTTCTTGCCTGATGGCATGCACTAGTGTGTCTTGCAGGGGTGGTGAGGGAAATTGGGGTGATTTGCTGTGGTTTCTCCCTGCGCTGTGTGTTAAATCCCCTCTGATCCGAGGGAGCTCCTAAATGGAGCTGCTGATCTGCATCTCGTCCTGTATGCACCCCCTTTTAGCTAGAGACATGTCCTTGTCTCATCTTGTCTACTCCATCACAGATTAGGAAGTAGCCAGCTGCCCTATTATTTTGTGGTATCAAACTGTCCGGACAGGGAACTGTGGCTCCCTGATGGAGCAATGGGTGGGCACAGAGGAATTGGGGAGGCCAAAAGGAAGTTATATTGTAGTAAGGTGGTTGCTACTCCTATGAAAGTTGTTGTGGCCTGCTCATAATATGGCTCTGGAAGCAGATGAGTACTCCTCATGGGGACTACCAGTAGAAGTCTCATAAGCTAGGTTTCTCTGACTGTATTCCAGAGAGCGATTCAGGCACAGAGGAGTAAGGAAGACCCCGGTAACAGAGAATCAGGGTGGAGCAATATGGCCACCACACTTGGCTCTGGAGTCAGGGCCACAGCAGCTCCCAGCACCACACATGTCAACTTTAATTCTCCATTGGGGTTGCACTATGTCTGGCTGGAATGGGATGGTGGGATGGGGCCTGGATTGAGACCAGATGAGAGCAAGATGGCAGCCACACATGGCTCCAGGATCAGGGCCGCCTCTGCAACCTGTACCATCTGAGGATATAAACTTCACTCCTCTAATGGGGCCTCACTCTGTCTGGCTTGGATGCTCCGGTGGTGGGATGAGGTCTGGATTGTTCTCAAATGAGAGGGGGGAGGCCTCGAGCATCTGCCAAGGTGCAGCAAGATTGCCGCCACTTACTTGCTGAATCTCCCAAATTCCATCAGATTGGCACTCAAAAGCTGCACTCCGATGATTGCGGGTAGCAAATCACTAACTGGATCAACCCGATTGATTGCTGTGTGTGTGGTAGAACATGTGCACAGGAGAGCTGCATGTATCATATTCAACAAAGTATTTTGATCTTGAAAAACATATACAGACATACATGACCATACTGCATATGTGCTTGCCTGGTAAACCCTGAGACCAATTTAGGGTGACTTGCTGAATCTCCCAAATTCCATCAGGTTGGCACTCAAAAGCTGCACTCCGATGATCGTGGGTAGCAAATCACTAACTGGATCGACCTGATTGATTGCTGTGTGCGTGGTAGAACATGTGCACGGGAGAGCTGCATGTATCATATTCAACAAAGTGTTTTGGTCTTGAAAAACATATACAGACATACATGACCATACTGCATATATGCTTGCCTGGTAAACCCTGAGACCAATTAAGGGTGACAATACATAGAGGCTGCGGAACCAAAGTCAATCCTTCCCACCGAATGGATGAAAAGAGTGAACCAGTTTTGTGACCCCTAAGTTGAGGAGGAAAGAATCTCGCCTCCAATATAACCAAGGACACCGAAAATTCTATAAACAAAAACACGTAAGGCACTATGAAACCATCCCCTCATTGATCTTTCCGTATTAGCATAGAAGTTATATATATTGTAGTAGTACCTCTTGGTAATTCAGTCAAAGAGGAATATTCAAAGGAAGGAATGGCTGTATATCAGATATCTTGTCATGTATAACGATATCTAAAATATAATGTTTCTTTATAATAATTGAAAAAAAAAGGGGGGAGGGAGGAAGGAGGGTTAAGGGGCCAAAGGTATCTGTGAATGCACATATTGAACTATATATTGTACCATGCTTACCAAAAGATTAGATTTATATAGCCACCCAGGGCCGCTGTTAGAAACCATGGGGCCCCATACAGCCTACCTGACGGAGCCACCTTGACCCCCCCAACAACCCACCCTGGCTCCGCCCACAACCCCACCCCTCGTTCCGCCCCTGCCTCCATGCTGTCAGGGTGGGGGGGGGGGGGGTGTCTGGAGCCAGGAGCTGGAAAATATATCATTTATAGTTCCCCACCATTCATAACTGCATCTGAATGGGAGAGATGTCAGTGTTTTGACATCTGTGCCCTTTCAGTTTGTGTCTTCATACACCACCAACTTGTGTCCATTTACATCAGGCTACCTCTAATCTGTCACATTTAGGTCTGGAAAAATAGAAAAGGATATTCTTTTCCAATTTTTTTTTTCCTACCTGAATGGACACGGAGGAAGGTGGATCTAAATGCACACAAGTCAGTTCATACCTGTAAACCTACATGGAGCTTTCAATCAGGTCTGCATGAAAAAGGACCTAATTGCAAAGCTTGGGTGAAAGGTTTTCAAAGGGGGTGTGGTTTGGGGTGGTAAAAATGCAGCTTGGCTGTGTGTTTTTACTGTCCCTTCCCCCATCACATGTGTAAAAGTAGCATCTCACTATGTGCTCATGATGTATGGCTCTGTCAGTGTAACATGACTGTGTGGTGCTGACTTTTTTAGGGCTGTGCTGAGATATAGTCTGTAACACACAGTACAGCCATATATCAGGAAAGTCAGCACCACACAGCCATGTTACACTGACACATACATCACCTGCTGTGCCCTGATCATCATAATGATAATAACCATGAGCACACAGAGTCTGGGAACTGCACATTCTACAATAGTGTGACCTGTCAGTGTGTGTCTGTGCAGGGGACTGCTTGCCTGTGCACCACTGCCGTTGTCCAGATTACTCCTGCTGCTCTGTCTGCCTCAGCCACCTTAGTGATAAGTCCCTCAGGCTGCAGCACTTACTGAATGAAGGGACCCGTATAACAGTAATATCCATCCGCCGGAGAGGCACACAGTGAGCAGGAAGAACTTTAGTTTGTGCAGGTATACTGAGAACAGCATGCAATTGTATCCCTGCACCCGAAAATGGGAAAAAAAGTCCCTCTTCTGCTTTCACCTCCTGGGCCCCTCTGGTAACCTGATGGGGCCCAGGAAATTAATATATATTCCTTATATACCTTAGAAATCAAGTGGGTGCAGGTTAATATAGTTATTTAGCTTTTTTTTTTCAGCTAGAAGTTAAAAGCTGCTCGGGCCCCCCCTGCTGGCCAGGCCCGGTACAACAGAGTTGGTTGTACTGCCCTATCAGCGGCCCTGTAGCCACCCCTAAACAGCAGGGGGATGCAATAGATATCAGCTTATTGTGTATACAAAGTCTAAAAGGACAGACCATTACAATTTTTAAAATTTTCCTGGGCACATATAGACATGATAGTAGAATTAAGCTCTTTAGCATTACTCACTTACTCACCTTATTAACAGGTATGAGCGAGTTCCTCGTGTTGTGGGGGGGGGGGGGCTTTAAATAAAGCCAAAGACACAAAAGTCCATAGACATTAGTGGGTGCCTAAAGCATATAAAAATTTGTAGGGCAGTAAAAGATTATATAGGGTAACCAACACCACCCCATAATAATGTTACCATTCAGGACTGATATTGACTGGTAATCAGTCTCTTCCTTTATAGAGTACTTTGACACCAAAAAGCATGGAGCCTTCAAATGCTTGCATCATCCCCTGAGTGCTGACCCCGAAACGTTATACTTGCGTCATCCCCTCAATTGACCCAGGAGCTGCATGTGTCTGGAAGTGAAATTCACCTTTGCACAGATAAGTGGTGGGCGGACAATGATTTTTCTGCCCATCCACATTACAAAACCACATAAAAACAGAACTCAGTGGGAGCACCACACCAAGTGTACACCACGGGCAAAAGACCACCAGGCCTACCACTACACCCCAACCAATAATACCTCATCCAATTGGACACCGCATGGGAAAAGGCGCAGACTGTACACACACAATGGGAGTCCACACTGTTTATCATATTTTCCAAAATCGTAGCATCGACAAAATCGAAAAGGTTTACCAGGCAAACATTACATGCACATGATCAAAAACTAAAAAAAGACAAAAAAAATTGAAAAAGGAAGGAAAAACACGCAACAGCAATGAAACATTAAAACCTATGTTGATATGCAAATTCTACCATGTATATAATTCCTTGATAGCAAATTGTTTTCATCATTTATTTATAGACAGGAAAAGTTATATAACCCATCCAATCCATAATAGGACTTGATAAGTCTAATCTGAAAAATAGGAAAGGGTGGAAATGAGGGATCTATCTCATTTTAAAGCCTGGGTTTTCACTACAGTACCTTTCTATAGGAACGATTTGTAGCTCATTGCATGGCTAAAACCCAGGGGCCTGGTAGCCCCCGAAGTATGAATCCAACGCATCTCTCTTTGCAGGACCCTTTTGCCACCCCTCGGATCCATTGGAATATGTTCCAGTGCGGCAAATTTGATGACTGTATTGTTTCCGAATGCTGGAAGTTCACAAGGCGTCCTATTGGTGTATATAGTTTATTGCTCTCAATATAGTAGATCCTTTATTCTATGCCAAAAGGAACGTTTGGTTTTACCAATGTAAAATCTTCCGCATTTGAAAAACATGATGTAAACTATACAAACTGTATAACAATACCAATTGTCTGACAGTCTACATGGTGTGTAATAGAATGCTATTTCCCATTAGGAAGGTACATGGTACGATTCTCAAATATACATGAACAAAAAATTGCATGAATTGCACTTCCATGTGCCCCTTTGAACAGCATCTTCTCCCCTCACATCCGCAAAATTACTTTGTGTTAGCCTGTCCTTTAAAGACCTTCTAAATGTTATATTGGCTTTGCTGCCCATATATTTGAAAAGGATACCAATGTAAGAAGATTTCTTAAGAATGTTTTTTAAGAATTTCTGTTATACAGGGATGTTGTTGTGTATAAGTCAATATGACCCTTGTGGCATTTTTTCAAGTTCGTTTGACTAATGCCTGATTGTTTGAATGCCCTTTTGTCACCTTCTTAAGTGCCTTCCTTAAGTGAAATTTTTGAATATCCCCAACTTGATAGTCTTATGCGTAAAAGATCTGCCTCATGCTTAAATAATTCATCATTTGAGCAAATTCTTTGTAATCTAAGATACTGGCCATAGGGAATGCTGTTAATAAGAAAGGCAGGATGAGAGCTTGTAACATGCAGCAGGGTATTCCCAGCTGTCTCTTTTCAGTATAGAGTGGTACTTATATTCCCATCCTCCTGAATTATGACAGTTGTATCCAGGAATGTCATTTTTTGATGTTTACTCTGCTGCATGGTAAACTTTAAATTGTATACATTTTTCCCCAAATCAAACATGAATTAATCTAGTTCATTGTGGTACCTGTCTATAGTAGTAGAACAGAGTTTAAATAACGATTCCACATCAGGATCTGATCCCAGTGTTTGGTGTTTTATCATCTGAGAATAATGTTCATTCCCATCCCCCTAGGTACAGGTTGGCATACAATGGGGCACAAGAGGTCTCCATCGCTACCCCCAGCACCTGGAGTTAGTGGACACACACACACACACACACACACACACACACACACACACACACACACACACACACACACACACACACACACACACACACACACACACACACACACACACACACACACACACACACACACATTATTTTTTAATGAAGTGGCACTGGCAGGGGGCAGGTGGGCATTGGCAGGGGGCAGGTGGGCACTGGCAGGGCTGGCCGTGATCGGGACTGATGTCCCGATCACGGCCGCTGGTGATTGGCTCTTTTTTTTTCTCCTCGCGCTGTCAGCGCGAGGAGGAATAATAGCCGATTACCGGCTCTGTTGTATCACATGATCAGCTGTCATTGGCTGACAGCTGATCACGTGATAAGGGGTCGGGATTGACCCCTTGCTCGGATCAGTGATCAGGCGAGTCTCATAGACTCGCCGATCACAGAGCGCGCCGCACGCACCCTTCAGGGGGCGCGCAGGCCGCTCGTGCACAGGACGACGTCAATAGACGTAGTCCCGGCAAAGGAGGTCTGCGCTGTAGCCGTCATTTGGCTATAGCGCGGGTCTCAAGTGGTTAAAAGAAAACAAGGAAATGCAAGATCAGTTACATAGTTACATAGTTACATAGTTAGTCAGGTTGAAAAAAGACACAAGTCCATCCAGTTCAACCAAAAAAATAAAAATAAAAATAAATAAAATAAAATATACTATACATATATATACACATATACACATATACATACATATATATATATATATATATATACATACACACATACATACACACACCATCCCATATACCCAATTCTATACCCACAGTTGATCCAGAGGAAGGCAAAAAAAAAACAGCAGAGCATGATCCAATTTGCTAAAGCAGGGGAAAAAATTCCTTCCTGATCCCCCGAGAGGCAATCGGATTTTCCCCGGATCAACTTTACCTATAAATTTTAGTACCCAGTTATATTACGCACACTTAGGAAATAATCCAGGCCTTTCTTAAAGCAATCCACTGAGCTGGCCATAACCACCTCTGCAGGGAGTCTATTCCACATTTTCACAGCTCTTACTGTGAAGAAACCTTTCCGTATTTGGAGATGAAATCTCTTCTCCTCTAGACGTAAAGAGTGCCCCCTTGTCCTCTTTGTTGACTTTAAAGTGAATAACTCGACACCAAGTTCCCTATATGGACCCCTTATATATTTGTACATGTTGATCAAATCCCCCCTTAATCTCCTCTTATCAAGAGTGAATAAATTCAGTTCCTCTAATCTTTCCTCATAGCTGAGTTGCTCCATGCCTCTTATCAGTTTGGTTGCCCTTCTCTGCACTTTCTCCAGTTCCCCGATATCCTTTTTGAGAACTGGTGCCCAAAACTGAACGGCATATTCCAGATGAGGTCTTACTAATGATTTGAACAGGGGCAAAATGATATCTCTCTCTCTGGAGTACATACCTCTCTTAATACAAGAAAGGACTTTGCTCGCTTTGGAAACCGCAGCTTGGCATTGCATGCTATTATTGAGCTTATGATCTACCAAAACCCCCAGATCCTTCTCCACTATGGATTCCCCCAGTTGTACTCCCCCTAGCGTGTATGATGCATGCATATTCTTAGCCCCCAAGTGCATAACCTTACATTTCTCAACATTAAACCTCATCTGCCACATAGTCGCCCAATTAGACAGAGCATTGAGGTCTGCTTGTAAATTGGTGACATCCTGTAAGGACGTTATTGCACCACATAGCTTGGTGTCATCTGCAAAGACGGAAATGTTACTCTTGATCCCAGACCCAATATCATTTATAAAGATATTAAAAAGTAAGGGTCCCAGCACTGAACCTTGGGGTACACCACTCATAACCTTAGACCATTCAGAGTAAGAATCATTAACCACTACTCTCTGAATTCTGTCTTTTAGCCAGTTTTCTATCCATCTACAAACTGATGTTTCCAAACCTGTAGACTTTACCTTACACATGAACCGTGTGTGCAGAACAGTATCGAATGCTTTTGCAAAATCCAAATATATCACATCCACCGCCACCCCTCTGTCCAAGGTTTTACTTACCACCTCATAAAAAGAAATCAGGTTTGTCTGACAACTCCTGTCTTTCATGAATCCATGCTGTCTGTTGCTCAAAATATTTTTTTCCTGCAAGAACTCATCTATGTGGTCTTTTATTAATCCCTCCAGTATCTTCCCAACTATAGAAGTTAAACTAACGGGTCTATAATTACTTGGTAAAGACTTTGTTCCCTTTTTAAATATAGGCACCACATTGGCCCTGCGCCAATCCAGTGGTACTATTCCTGTCATTAATGAGTCCCTAAAAATTAGATACAATAGCTTTGAAATTACAGAGCTCAATTATTTTAGGATCCGTGGGTGGATGCCATCAGGTCCAGGTGCTTTCTCCACCTTTATTCTGTCCAAATATTTCTGGACCATATCACTTATGAGCCATTGTGAATTAGGGGCTGCGTCAGTACCACCCCCATTGTGGACATGAGCTCCCCCATGCTCCTTTGTATACACAGAGCTGAAGAAAGTATTTAATAAGTTAGCCTTCTCTTTGTCCCCAGTCACCCACTCCAGATTATTTTGCAAAGGGCCTACATGCTCAGACTTAACCTTTTTACTATTAATATATTTGAAGAATTTTTTGGGGTTTGTCCTACTGTCTTTTGCAATTTGTCTTTCATTTTGAATTTTTGCATCCTTGATTTCCTTTTTACATATTCTGTTAAATTCCTTGTAACATTTAAATGACACTAGCGTTCCTTCATTTTTATATTTTTTGAAAGCTCTTTTTTTATAGTTTATAGCTTTTTTAACTTTGGCCGTGAGCCACATCGGCTTTATTTTTAACCTTTTAAACTTATTGCCCATGGGAATATACTTTGCCGTGAGATCACAAACAAGCTTTTTGAAGAATTCCCATTTCTTTTTTTTTATAATTGTAATTTTTATTAATTTTTAAAGCAAAAACAAAAACAATACACTAAAGCATTAGAAAAATCAGAAAATATAGAAAGATATAGATCAAGATGTAAGGCATACGTTACAACAAACAGAGAAAAATGTCCACAAACGCAGGCACAAGAGTGAACTGCGTATCCATATCTCGTACCATAAATAACAAACAGTCGATGAAAAGCGAACAAACTATTCTGAGCATCAAAAGGCCGGAGGCCAAAAAGAGGTAAAAAAAACAGATATTCACATGGTCAACATAGTATGTCCCCGGGAGGGGAGGGGGCCAAGACAGGGTAGGGAAGGGGGGGGGGGACGGAAGCTATCAACAAAGGGCCCCGATCGGTAGCTGCAGTCAGATGGACATACCGGCAGGGGGGGCCCCATATGCTGATCGATCCCAGGGTTCCCACACTTTTTCGAACTGGGGTACCAAATCGTGCACCGAGGCTGTCAAATACTCCATTCTCCGAATTTCAGACACCAGTTGGAGTAACCTAGGCCAGGGGGGAGTTGCATTGGACAACCAACACAATGGGATAAGCCTCTTAGCAGCAAGCAAAATGTAGGAAACCAGTCGATTGGTGTTTTTAGGTATACCTGGTATAGGGAGACCCAGCAAACAATATAGGGGATCAATCGGGAGGGATACCCCCGTCACCTCCACCACCAAAGACCCCACCGCTATCCAGAAAGGCCGTATCAAAGGGCATGTCCAGAAGATATGGAACAATGACCCAACGTCAAGGCCACATCGCCAACAAGATGACGAGACTGAGAGATCGTATTTGTGGATGACATCGGGGGTCTTATACCAAAACATAAGGATTTTTATTGCTGTTTCCCTTTGCGTAACACACCTAGAGGATTTGAAAGTAGAGGACCAAATCCTATCCCACGTCTGCAGGGAGATAGGCTTGTCCAACATCTGAGACCATCTACTCATATACAGATGTGTAAATTCAGTTAGAGGGGTCGACTCATGGAGGATGCGGTGAATAGAGGAAATTAAATTAAGTTGATGTGGACCTTGAGCGCAGAGATGCTCAAAAGCTGTGGGGGTGTCAAGGGTTAAGGTCGGGGATTTAGAGTTAAAGAAGTGTCTCACCTGTAGGTAGAAGTAAAACGAATGTTTGGGAATGTCATATTTTTCTCGCAAGGTCTCAAAGGCGTGAAGTCTACGGGAGACAGGGTGTACCAGGTTTCTAAGTTGGAAAAGAGGGGGATCTAGCCACGGGGAAATCCTACCCATGGACAATCCATCAGGGATATTAGGATTAAATAAGACATTCGTGAGGGGGGGGCAAGCCGAAGAGAGGGAGTACTTTTTGTTACACTTTTGCCACAAGTCCAAGGTAAATGACATTGGGGCAGTACATTGACGTCTGAGGGTGGAGGGTAGTGGGGATGGTGCGCCCCAGATCAAGGAGCATGGGTGAACCGGATACAGGACCCCCTTTTCAATAGAAGCCCACCGACTCGTGGCATTAAGAGAGGACCAGGTAGCAATAATTCGTAAATGGGTAGCTTGATAGTATTTCACAATATCCGGAGCACCCAACCCCCCCCCGACCCGCGAGCGCAAACACCACAGAGCTGGCAAAGCGATGAGACCTATCAGCCCAAATAAATTTAAGGAAACGTCGTCTGAGAAGTTTAAGCTGAGGGGACGGAACGGCAACTGGCAGTGTCTCAAAGTGATAGAGTAGTCTGGGCAAGACTGACATTTTAAGGACGTTGACCCTGCCTAGCAGGGATAGAGGGTATTTAGACCAGGTCAGTAGTGAATTATTTATATCCTGAAACAGGGCAGGAAAGTTTGCACGGAACAGGTGGGAATAAGAAGGGGTCAGGAAAACCCCCAGGTACTTGAGTGAATCACTGCACCATCTGTAGGGGTAAGATTCTTTTAGTCTAGAAAGTTGTGTGGCAGGGATGTGTATCGGGAGGGCCTCAGTCTTAGAGGTGTTAACCTTGTACCCAGAAATACCCCCAAAGGATGTTAGTATCTTGTGCAAAGAGGGGAGGGATATCTGGGGGTTGGTAATCGTTAGCAGTACGTCGTCAGCAAAAAGTGATAATTTGTACTCTCCCTGTCGCATCACCACCCCGCGAATATCTGGATGAGAGCGTACAGCCTCGGCCAGGGGTTCCAGACATAAAATAAATATTAGCGGAGATAGAGGACACCCCTGCCGAGTACCATTCAACAGGGGGAAGCGAGGCGACAGAAAGGACGACATCTGAACCTGAGCAGTGACCGTTGAGTACAAAGCCTCCAATGCCCTCAAAAAAGGGCCCCGAAACCCATAAACCTTGAGCGCGGCGAACATATAAGGCCAGCTGAGCCTATCAAAGGCCTTTTGGGCGTCTAAGCTAAGTAGGAGTGCTGGTGTGTTGGTCCTATCCAAAAGATCGACCAGGTTGATCGTGCGGCGGGTGTTGTCACCTGCATGTCTGCCAGGCACAAACCCCACCTGATCCCTGTGGATAAGTTTGGGGGCAAGAACCGATAGCCGGGAGGCAAGAATTTTAGTAAATATTTTGTAGTCAGAATTCAGAAGGGCTATGGGCCTATAATTATCTGGGATGGAGGGATCCTTACCCGGTTTGGGGATCACTGAGATGAAGGAGTGTGAGAAATGTGGATGGGGATGGGTCCCCTGTAGTAAGGTATCGAATAGGGTGAGCATGTGAGGTCCCAAAATGTCTAGATAGGTTTTATAGTAGAAATAGGGGAGTCCATCAGGACCAGGTGACTTATGCGATGGAAGATCCCGCACTACATCAGAAAGCTCCTCCGCCGATACCGCCATATTAAGGGTCTCCAGATCGCTCGACGAGAGTTTGGGGAGTTTAAGATTGGAGAAGAAGGCTCTAAATTTCTCTTGTGTAAAGTGGAAATGGTTTTCCGGGGAAAGACAGTTGTAGAGTTTATGGTAAAATTTTCCGAAAATGTTTGACATTTCACGAGGACAATAGGTCCTAGATCCGTCAGGTCGTGAAAGAAACTCAGGGAAAGAATTGAATGCACGTGGGCGCAATTTGTTGACTAGCATTGTATGAGGTTTATTGGAAAATTCGTAGAATTTCTGCCTCATCCAAAGCAGCGATTTGGCTGCCCGGTTGAGTTGTGCTGTTTTAATCTGTTCCCTAAGGAGAGTGACCCTCCGGAGTCTTTCCACCGTGGGGGCGGCCAGGAGCTTCCGTTCAGCCGTGAGAAGAGCAGAGGTTAGTGATCGGATAAGTGCGGACCTATCCCTCTTCAATCTAGAGCTTTCTGCAATACAAGCGCCTCTGAAGACGGCCTTATGGGCCTCCCACAGGGTGGAAAAATCCGGGACCGACCCAGTGTTCAATTGGAAAAATTCCGTGAGACTCTTCGCAAGAACCGCGCGAGAGCTCTCAGAATGTAGGAGGTGGCTGTTAAGCCTCCAGTGACAGGATCTAGGATGAGCCTGAGTGAGCAAGAGGTCTAGGGTAATGGGGGCATGATCGGACCAGGTAATCGGTAGCACCTCAGAGTCGACCACGTGTGGGATGAGAGGGGCGGAAATAAGAAAGTGATCGAGCCGCGAGTACATTTTATGGGCTGGAGAATAAAAGGTGAATTGCTGAGCTGTGGGATGCTTGATCCTCCATGAGTCGAAGAGCCGATGGGACCTGATGAGCTGGCGGAAAGAGGTGGCTTGGGAAGTCAGCTTCCTGGAGGGTGTGGATGAGAACAGAGTTTTCCTATCCCTGGAGGGAGACATGACCAAGTTAAAATCCCCCCCAACTATCATGAAAGGCTGGGATGGGCAATGAGGGGAGTCAAGCAAGGTACTAAGGAAGTCAAGCTGCCCAACGTTAGGGGCATACAGGTTGACAAGGGTCAGGGAGGTGTTCAAGTGCTGACATTCTAAAACTAGGTACCTGCCATGGGGATCTGCATGGGATTTTGTAACCTTAATAGAGCACGACTTCTTAATCAAAATTGCAACCCCTGCCTTGCCTGTGGGGTCAGAGGCCAGGAAGGAGGTAGGGAAATGTTTGGAGGCAAATTTAAGGGAGCCATCCGCTTTAAAATGAGTTTCTTACAGCATAATCACGTCCGCACCGGAAGACCTGAATTCCTTCAGGGCCAACCAGCGCTTACGTATGGAACCTAGGCCTTTAACATTATAGGACAGAATTTTTAAAGCCATAAGGATGCGTTATTAAGATAAGCAATGGTAAGTACCTGAGAGTAGTGGCACAGCCAATAGTAAACAACATTATAGTAAACAACATTATACTGGAGCATCATTGAAGAAAATGCGACTTCGGCGTCAGATATACCCCGGCAAAGAGAAAAAAATAGGAGCGCCCAGAGCCAGGATAGCCTGAGGCCTAACCAACCTTTATAGTGCATAGGAGAATAATAATGAAACTGAGCTCTACAAGTGGACACAGTAGAACATAAAACATTAGTAAAATACAGTAACAGAAACAACAAAAAATAAGCAGCAAATATAAAAATAAAAAGAGCAGAAAAAAAGAAAAAAACATTAGCATGGCCTGAGGGCGTCATGCGCCTCAGGGGACCTAGGAAGTCAACCCAGGTCGAGAGGGTCATGGCCGGGCGAGCACCAGGGGTGGTCGGACTGAAAAAATGGAAGGGCCATCAACTCTCCGTATGAAATCGTAGATGAACAAATAGCATTAACAACCTATAGTTCACGTAGAAAAAACAACAAACAAACGGAGCCCCATGGGGTGGGGAAAAAAGTCCCATCTTGACGGATCAAGGCAAAGGACAAACAGATTGATGCCACAGCAACAGGAACTTCTCCCTTCCCGTACACAGGAGGAAGGGAGAAATAAGAGGGTCAAAGTAGCAAATAAACTGAACCACAAGAGAAGTGTCGAAAGGATTCAGGGAGGTTGCTTGGAGAACCGTGGGCGCTGAGGTGTAGAGAGGTGCCTCTTGGTCTTGCTTCGCACTGGCGTCCAGATGCGGCTTGGAGTGTTGGGTAACGGGCGAATCTGGACTTCAGCAGGGTGTATGTCCTCCTCAGGGAGGGGAGGAAGACCAAGGTTCTTTAAGAAGGTTTCGCCTTCCGGAAGGTCCCGTAAGACGTGCTGAGTTCCATTTTTTGACACCATCAAGCGAAAGGGAAACCCCCAGAAGTATGGGACCTTGTGGTGTTGCAGATGGGAGGTGATCGGCCGAAGGTTCCTACGTTTAGCCAGAGTGATGGGAGAAAGATCACTGAAGATTTGCAGTTTCACCCCTTGGTAGGTTATTTGAGGTTTATTGCGTGTGGAGCGGATCAGTGCCTCCTTGCTTTCAAAAAAGTGAAACCGGACAACAACGTCCCTGGGTCTGGCTCCAGCTGGAGGCTTGGGGGCCAGGGAGCGATGTGCTCTGTCAAGGCGCCAGTCTATGTCCACGACCGTGGGGGCCAGGGTGTTGAAAAGGCCCAGGAGGTAAGAACGTAGATCAGAATCGCCCACAGTCTCCGGGATACCCCTAAAGCGTAAGTTCTGGCGTCTCTCTCTATTCTCCAGGTCCTCCTGTTGCAGCTGTAGTTGGGAGACAGAGAGGCGGAGGTTGTGATTGTCTTCTTCAACGGCTTGGACATAGCTAACCATCTCGTCAAACTTATTTTCAAGTGTGTCCGTACGCTCACCCAGCTGGTTGATCTCCTTTCTCAGTTCCACCGCAAGCTTATTTACCTCGGCCGAGACATTAGTCGTGATCTGTTGAAGTAAAAGGTGCAGCTTGGCGTCCAATTTGGCATCCAAGATAGCAGGGGTAAGAACCCCCTGCGCTGAGGGGGGACCCGGTTCAGGGGTCTGGAGAGCATTAGCCAAGGAGGAGCCAGAGCCCTCAATCCCGAGAGTTGGATCCAGAATGGCGAAGGGATCCGGCGGAGAATGAGAGGGCGCAAGTTGAGATCTGGTGACAAAACGATCCATGATAGGCCCTGTCTGTTGTTGTTCAGGGATATGCTTGTAATGTTCCTGCTGCTGACCGATTTTTCCCATGGGGTGCTTTGGTACTGTAGAGATAAGAGAAGCTTACCCCCGGATCTATTAGTAGCTAGCGTTGTTTAGCGGGGGTCGTAGAGAGTAGATGGGCCCCCTAACTCATTTAGGAGCCACGGAGGTTAAAGTTGATCGTGGTCATAATAATTGCTGGCGACAGATACAGTCAGTGTCAGGAGGCTTATTTTTGTTTTAACTCCTTCACCCTGTGGAGCTATGGCAATGGGAGCTATGAAAATCTTGGTGTAGCAGGGTGTAGCAAGATGGCCACCAGGAACCAATATAGGCCGAAGCCAGGGTCTCGCCTGAAGGATGTTGCCAGGGATGATTGTTGCCTGATGAAACGGTAACAGGATAGCAGTGAACCAGTCCTCATAAGCCCCCAGGGGTGGCCTAGCAAGGGATCCTCCTGACAGTGTGGGGAGGGGGGGAGGAGAGGATTTGAGGGAAGCAGGCAGATGGAAGTCCAAATATCCCCACAGGGGACTCACCAGGCCGGAGGGGTGCAGGGCAGGCGATCCCAAGAGCCTCCTGTGTGCAGCGGTGTAGCTGTGCAGCGATGCGGCGGCCGAGTACGTCTCCCCCGGGATGCCTGGTTCCGCCGCCGGGCAGCCCCGCAGGAAAGTCCGGGGATTATGGAGGCCTAGTAGGCCGCAAGATGGCGGCCGGCGCGGCGGCCCCCAGCGGCCAGAACGGATCGAATCCCGCGGTCCTTGATCAAGATATAGCCACCAAATGCACCCTGTCCTGTGGAGAGGCTCCCGAGGAGCAAGATGAGGTGCTTATTGTGCACCTAGGGCGTCCTGGAGCGGAGGATGGTGCCAGATTGTGAGAGGCCTGGCGGAGCTCTGCTAGAAAGCGTCCGTCCTCGGTCCCGGCCGGCCACGCCCCCTGAAGAATTCCCATTTCTGTTCTGTGCCCATTGGTGCCAATATTCTCTCCCAGTCTAAGTCCTGGAGAGCAGCCCTCATCCTTGGAAAATTTGCTCTCTTGAAATTAAGTGTTTTTATCTTTCCCGTATGTGATTTTTGCTTACAGCAAACATCAAATGAAATCATGTTATGGTCACTGCTACCCAGATGTTCCTTTATCTGAACATTAGTAATACGTTCTGCATGGTTTGAGATTACCAGGTCCAACAGAGCATCATTCCTAGTTGGGGCCAGTGTGCAATTAAACCACCTCACATTATACCACTCACATTCACTGCAATTACCCAGCTTCATCTGCACAATAAAAATAAAATGTAGACAAATACTGATTAAGCCTATTCTCAATGATGAAAACAATGTTCTTGCTGGCCAAATTCACAATGCTTTATCATCTGCTGTATCTTAATTATTGTAGTAAAATGTCTAGTATATTTTGGCCCAGGCTTGATCATGAACATTTTCCTGCCACTAGCCAATTTTACACTACTGCATCCACTGATGTCTCCTAACAGTGGTGGCTAGTGCCTAGTGCTTTTGTGGGGGGGGGGGGGTGCAAACAATTGCCATCAAATGCAGCCACTGTGCCCATCATATGGACCAACTGTGCCCAGCAAATGCAGCCAAATGTGCCCACCATATGTAGCCACGGTGCCCAGCAAATGCAGCCAACTGTGCCCAGCAAATGCAGCCAACTGTGCCCATCATATGCAGCCAACTGTGCCAAAAATATGCAGCCTCTGTGGCCAGAAAATTCAGCCAACTGTGCCCAACATATGAAGCACACTGTACCTATAATATGTAGCCTCTGTGTTCATCATATGCATCTGTTCTGCTTGGCAACCAATGGGATCACCTCTGTCTTCAGCCAATCAGATGACCAGTATTAGATCCACACCTCTGATTAACAGAGAAGCGGTTTGGTGTTAGCAAAGCAAATATTCATTTGGTCTGCTATCACATCTGGGTGGACTGCTAGCGCAATGCTCTGCGCTCACAGTTCATCTTTTTTGAAGCCTATTAGAGCCTATGGCTCTAATTAGGTGCTTCAAAAAGACACCCCCACCGTTGGAATTTAGGGGTCAGACATCTAAATAGGGGGTGGCTACAGCGGCCATGGATAGATTTATGCAATGCATGAATTTATCCATTCTACACAGATGGGGTGTCTGGAGAGAGGGGGCAGTGCCAGTGTGCCCTTAATGGACAGGCTGCCCCGGTAAAGCACCTGTCTGTACATTGTGTGTGTAGCGCATTTCAGGTAGTTTTGATCATTAAAACTGTCCTGACTCTGCCCATTTTTACACTGCTTTATTATCTGCTGGGTCTTAATTCTTGTAATAAAATACCTATCTGGATCTTGCATCTCTAGTACATTTCTGTCTAGTCCTGCTCACTGAAACTGTCTTTTTTTAAATTAGCTTGCTCATTAGACTTAAAAATGGGCAGAATGTACTAACAGGATTCGCCCACCATTTACTTCAATTGGATGTGTTATTAAAGCGGGAGTCCGCCGGGACTCCGCATTTTTTTTTTTTTTAAAAGCCAGCAGCTACAAATACTGCAGCTGCTGACTTTTAAAATAGTGACACTTACCTGTCCAGCGCGCCCGCGATGTCGGCACCAGAAGCCGATCTCTAGATCGGTACTCGGGTGCTGCCGCCGCCATCTTGGGTATGGGAATCAGGAAATGGAGCCTTTCGGCTTCATTTCCCGGTTCCCTACTGCGCATGCGCGAGTCGCGCTGCGCAATAAGGACGGTCCCCGCTGCCTCTGGGATCTGTGTGTTTCCCAACAGGCAGCGGGGCACTTGCGGAAAGGGGGCGGGCACTTGCGGAAAGGGGCGTAATCTACGCCCCTTTCCGCAGAGAGCTATCCCGGAAGTGGGTGCAGTTACCTGGATTATCCAGGTAACTGCACCCCCCTCCCCCCTGAAAGGTGCCAATTGTGGCGCCGGAGGGGGGGAGGATTCCGATGAGCGGAAGGTCCATTTTAGGGTGGACCTCCGCTTTAAGTTAGGTTCAACACAGACAGCTGCATCCTGGCTTGGACATATGTTCCTAAGCACAGCTAACAAATGTTTGTGGCTACATGTGAACAGCAGTGGCTGCTGTCAGCCTGCCATTAGTTTAAATGGGCTGAGTGGCCTGTAGGCAGATGCAGTCTGCTGTCTCCACTGCAGGTGGCGATTAGGTATGAGCTTGGTGTTCGATTTGAACGCATGTTCGACTCGAACATCGGCTGTTCGCATGTTCGGCGAATACCAGACATTATGGGCCGTTTGCGCCAAATTCGTGTGGCGCTCACAGCCCACAATGCACTGCGCCATCGCAGTGCATTGCTGGCTCATGATTGGCTAAGCATGCACTGTGACCCCGCATGCTTGGCCAATCACAGCGCGGGCAGCGAAGGGAGCCATAATTGGCCACAGGCAAGATGCCAGTGGCCAATTATAGCTCAGGGGTTTTTAGTACGCGCCCCACACTATATAAGGCCATCAACATGGCGACCTTGAGTAGTGTGTTCCGGCGTGCAGGGAGAGAACTAGATAGGCAGGGACAGTGTGTTCTTTTCTCAGGCATCTGCAGGAGTTAAAGTGGGTGTTGTGTGCCTACAGCACAATATACACCTGTATCTACCCTTCATTGCTGGTGTTCTCTAATACAGGCATCTGCAGGAGTTAGTACGTGTTGTGTGCCTCCATCACAGCACAGTATACATCTATATCTACCATTTATTGCTGGTGTTCTCTAATATAGGCATCTGCAGGAGTTAGTGGGTGTTGCGTGTCTCCAGCA
The DNA here is from genome assembly GCF_037356315.1 of Lithobates pipiens. Lineage (NCBI taxonomy): Eukaryota > Metazoa > Chordata > Amphibia > Anura > Ranidae > Lithobates > Lithobates pipiens. Next base: position 185,936,455 of record NW_027507785.1, on the reverse strand, counting down.
CAGCACAGTATATGCCTGTATCTACCCTTTATTGCTGGTGTTCTCTAATACAGGCATCTGCAGGAGTTAGTGGGTGTTGTGTGCCTTCAGCACAGCACACTATACACCTGTATCTACCATTTATTGCTGGTGTTCTCTAATACAGGCATCTGCAGGACCTAGTGGGTGTTGTGTGCCTCCAGCACAGCACAGAATACACCTGTATCTACCCTTTATTGCTGGTGTTCTCTAATACAGGCATCTGCAGGAGCTAGTGGGTTTTGTGTGCCTCCAGCACAGCACAGTATACACCTGTATCTACCCGTTATTGCTGGTTTTCTCTAATACAGGCATCTGCAGGAGTTAGTGGGTGTTGCGTGCCTCCAGCACAGCAGAGTATACACCTGTATCTACCCTTTATTGCTGTTGTTCTCTAATACAGGCATCTGCAGATGTTAGTGGGTGTTGCGTGCCTCCAGCACAGCACACTATACACCTGTATCTACCCTTTATTGCTGGTGTTCTCTAATACAGTCATCTGCAGGAGTTAGTGGGTGTGGCATGCCTCCAGCACAGCACAGTAGACACCTGTATCTACCCTTTATTGCTGGTGTTCTCTAATACATGCATCTGCAGGAGCTAGTGGGTGTTGTGTGCCTCCAGCACAGCACAGTATACACCTGTATCTACCCTTTATTGCTGGTGTTCTCTAATAAAGGCATCTGCAAAAGTTAGTGGGTATTGTGTGCCTACAGCACAGCACAGTATACACCTGTATTTACCCTTTATTGCTTGTGTTCCCTAATACAGGCATCTGCAGGAGTTAGTGGGTTTTGTGTGCCTCCAGCACAGTATACACCTGTATCTACCCTTTATTGCTGGTGTTCCCTAATATAGGCATCTACAGGAGTTAGTGGGTGTTATGTTCCTCCAGCACAGCACAGTATACACCTGTATCTACCCTTTTTTTCTGGTGTTCTCTAATATAGGCATCTGCAGGAGTTAGTGGGTGTTGTGTGCCTCCAGCACAATATACACTAGCCAATTGCTGGTTTTCCCATCTCCCTGCAGCCCATTACTATGTCTGGAAGGCCAACAAGGAGAGGCAGACAGTCACAAGCCAATAAAAGGGCAAAAGCAGGCTCTGTGTCTAGAGACAACAGTGCTGGTCGTGGAAACGGTGCATCATCATCAGCATGTGGCCATGGGACACGCTTCTCCTTATTTTGAGCAGCTGGACGTGTTGAGCCGCATCATGCTGAAGACTTGGTAGAGTGGATGACCAAGCCCTCTTCATCCTCTTCATCCTCTCTCACCCAGGCTCAGAGTACTAGCAAAGCAGCTGCCAACGCGTCCTCTTCCCTCGTCTCAATGTCATCAGTCACTCCGAACTGTTTGAGCACAGTGTTGGGTACATGCTCCAGGAGGATGCCCAGTGTTTTGAAGGCTCTGATGATGATACCCAGCTAGAGGAAGGCAGTAGCGTGAATGCAGAGAGCGGGGATGCTCAAGAAGGACAGCAATCTGTCAGTCATGTTCCCTCAGTTGCAGCATACTGCCAGGTTTGCTCCAGTGATGAAGAGGGAAGGGATGATGAGGTTACTGACTCCATGTGGGTGCCTGATAGGAGAGAGGAGGAGGAGGAGGCACATCTCCAATGAGGCAGGATGCCCTCCGGGGGCCAGCTTAGGGGCAGTCGACTGAATCACACCAAAGAGCTCCGCCTGTGCAGGGCGCATCAGATTGCACCGTTGCTATCTGCAACATATGTCTCAAGCATATCTCGCATGGCCAAAACATCAGCCACTTGGGCACCACATGCTTGACCAGACATATGTTGACCTGGAATGCAGCTCGTTGGCAAGTGTACCTTAAAGACCCACACCAAAGAACAAAGCGGACCTCTCCTTGCTCCTGATCAGCTGGGATCTCCAACCCCACTAGACCTTCAGTCCTCTTTGAAACCTGCACTGAGAGGAATGAAGGTGTAGAATTAGGTGTGTCACAGCCAAGTCTTTCCGGGCACTCTGCTAGTAGTACCCCCACGTCCGATTGTAGCAGGCAAATTTCCCTGCCCCAGCTGCTGGACCGTCAAAAGAAGTTCACTCCCAGCCATCCACATGCCCAGCGGTTGAATGCTAGCTTGGCTAAATTGCTAGCACTTCAACTGCTGCCTTTTCAGTTGGTAGACTCGGCCCCCTTCCATGAGTTTGTGCCATGTGCGGTTCCTTAGGGACAGGTCCCCAAACACCACTTTTTCTCACAGAAGGCGATTCCGGCTCTCTACCGGCATGTGGAAGGCAATGTCCTTGCCTCGCTGGACAGGGCGGTCAGCAGTAAGGTGCATATTACCACTGACTCATGGTCCAGCAGGCATAGACAGGGATGTTACCTATCTTTCACGGCCCATTGGGTCACTCTTCTGGCAGCTGGGAAGGATGCAGGACAAGATGCAGTAGTGTTGGAGGTTGTTCTGCCCCCACGTCTCCAAAATGCTACTAATGGTTGTGACACAACTCTCCTCTACCCCCTCCTCTTCTTCTTCCTCCATGGCCTCTTCCAGTGCTCTGTCCTTGAAACCAGTAGTGCTCCGTAGGCGATCAAGTGGCTACGCAAGTATACAGGCAAAAATATGTCATGCTGTGCTTGCACTAGTTTGTTTGGGGGACAGGAGCCACACTGGGGCAGATATTTTGTCAGCTCTGCAGGGGCAGGCCTAGAGGTGGTTGACGCCATGCCAGCTTAAGCCAGGAATGGTGGTTTGTGACAATGGCACCAACCTCCTCTCCGCCCTCCGATAGCGACAACTGACCCATGTGCCCTGTGTGGCTCACGTCCTTAACCTGGTGGTGCAGCAGTTTTTGGGAAGGTACCCGGGCTTACAGGATGTCCTGAGGCAGGCCAGGAAAGTCTGTGTGAATTTCCGCCGATCATTTAATGCCAGTGCTCGGCTGGCTGAGCTCTAAAAGGAGTAGAACCTGCCCAAGAACTGCCTTATATGTGACATGTCCACCAGGTGGAACTCAATGTTGGCCTTGCTGAAGCGGCTGCACACGCAGCAGAGGGCCATCAATGAGTACTTGTGTGACTACGGCACCAGGACAGGGTCAGGGGAGCTTGGTTTTTTTTCACCACGCCAGTGGGGCATGATCAGGGATGCATGCACTGTCCTGTCACCATTTTAGGAGGCCACAAGGATGGTGAGCAGTGACAGTACATGCATCAGTGACACTGTACCTCTTGTCCTGTTGGAGCATACGCTGCGTGGAATAATGGACAGGGCACTTGAGGCAGAACAGAGGCAGGAAGAGGAGGACTTCCTTGCCTCTCAAGGCCCCATTTATCCAGACAGAGTTCATGCTGTCCCGCCCATCACACAGGAAGAGGCCGAGGAGGAGGAGAAGGAGAAGGAGGCTTGTGTCAGCATGGAGGTGGAGCCTGGCACTCAGCATCAGCAGCAGCAGTCTTTTAGGGATGATTTACAGTCCCAAGAATCACGTGGACTTGTACGTGGCTGGGAGGAAGCAGCTGTGGATCATAGAGGGGTGGGTCCTGTGCAAATCATGCCACTCAAATAAAATACACAAATTCAAATTAATATAAATATGTGCATACATTCAATGCCGTGAAAAAAATAGTCCATAAAAAAGCACGGATAAAAATATATAAAATGGAGGAGGGATCAATGATAGAATATCTGCTACTCAAGGCTCCCAGAACTCTCACCTTCAAACAAAGTGAATAAGCTGATCAAACAAACTCCAGGATTCTCTTATTTCATTCATAAATAATAGCCATCAGGAAATCCAAAGGAGGGATGTAGTGATACAATTTCGCCACTAGAGGGCCAGTCCCAGTTTAAAGATTAGGTAATATGGATCCTCACTTCTATCGTAGGGACACCTCTCCCTTGGGGTCATTTGACTCTCAGATCTACATAGATGAGATTGGGGTTCTTCGTGGGGTGCCGGATGAGTTTAAAGCCAGGAATCAGGTTACAACTGGGTTTGAGTCTCTTCTCTGGTGGGTGACTCGTCTTCTGCCTCTTCCAGCAACGTCTCCTCTCTACTTCCTAATCTTTAAGCTGGGACTGGCCCTCTAGTGGCGAAATTGTATCACTACATCCCTCCTTTGGATTTCCTGATGGCTATTATTTATGAATGAAATAAGAGAATCCTGGAGTTTGTTTGATCAGCTTATTCACTTCGTTTGAAGGTGAGAGTTCTGGGAGCCTTGAGTAGCGGATATTCTATCATTAATCCCTCCTCCATTTTATATATTTTTATCCGTGCTTTTTTATGGACTATTTTTTTCATGGCATTGAATGTATGCACATATTTATATTAATTTGAATTTGTGTATTTTATTTGAGTGGCACGATTTGCGCAGGACCCACCCCTCTATATCCATTATTTGATAGTTTGTGTTCACTATTTTGTCCTGCTGCATTTTTTTAGTTAGCATTTGCACTTTATATCACTCAGGCTCTTTTTCACAGCATCTGTGTTTCATTAATTCTGATTTTGGACTTTGTTTCACTTTAGTCACTTATTACCACTTAGCGGCGCGAGGGCTGACCACTTTCATTTTCAGCTGTGGATCATGTCGTCCTTAGTGATCCAGAGGACTCCGGACCGAATGCCTCAGCTAACCTATGCTGCATGGCCTCCCTGATCCTGCAAAGCCTGCGGAAGGATTCTCGTATTCTTCGGATTAAGGAGAGGGACCATTACTGGCTGGCCACTCTCCTTGATCCATGGTACAAGGGTAAGGTTGCGGACCTTATCTTGTCATCACAGAGGGAGCAGAGGATGAGACATCTCCGGGAGGCCTTGCAGAAAGGTCTGTGCAATGCGTTCCCAGAGACTGGGAGGTTACAAACTCCTGGCCCTGGACAACGTTTTGCTGAGGCTTCGGTCAGTCACAGAATTAGCGGTGGAGAAGGTGGCCATCTGACCGATGCGTTCAGACAATTTTTTAGTCCGCAGCCCCAAAGTATGATCGGTTCCAGCAACCATCGCCAACGTCTGATTTACATGGTGCAGGAATACCTAGGGATAAGGTCCGACTTGGACACCTTTCCCACCAAAAATCCTTTGACTTACTGGGTCTTGAGGATGGATCACTGGCCAGAGCTTGCACAGTATGCAATTGAGCTACTGGCCTGTCCTGCATCCAGCGTTCTTTCGGAATACACCTTCAGTGCTGCTTGTGGCTTTGTAACCGATCACAGGGTGCGCCTGTCCACCGACTCGGTTGATCGACTGACCTTCATAAAGATGAATCAGTCTTGGATCACCACCAGCTGAAGCTGATGTAACCGAATATTTTTTTGGGGAAATGTCACATCCCTTCAAGACTGCCTATGCTGATGCTGAGTGACTGTCCTGTTATGTTGACTGACTATCCTCTTCCTCCTCAATGATTCTTCTGATATCTTGGAAGAACATTTTTGGTTCTAGGTGATGCCACCAGCCCAATTTTTCAGCCCCTGTTTAATAAGGGCGTGTAATTAGAGTGCAGTGCTTTGCAGCAGGGATCATTCCTGCACTCCAAATAGAGTATATGGGAGAGGTTGCAGTGTCGTGGCACCAGCACCAGTGCCTAAGGCCCAATTTGTCAGCCCCTGTTTAACAGGGGCATGTAATACAATTTTTGATGCATTGCTTTGCAGCAGAGCTCATTCCTGCACTCCAGCTAGAATATATGGGAGAGGTTGCAGTGTCGTGGCACTAGCACCAGTGCCTAAGGCCCAATTTTTCAGACCCTGTTTAACAGGGGCATGTAATACAATTTTTGATGCAATGCTTTGCAGCAGGGCTCATACCTGCACTCCAACTAGAGTATATGGGAGAGGTTGCAGTGTCATGGCACCAGCACCAGTACCAGTACCTAAGGCCCAATTTTTAAGCCCCTGTTTAACAGGGGCATGTAATTACAATTTTTGATACAATGCTTTGCAGCAGGGCTCATTCCTGCACTCCAACTAGAGTATCTGGGAGAGGTTGCAGTGTCGTGGCACCAGCAAGCAGTGCCTAAGACCTAATTTTTCAGCCCCTGTTTAACAGGGGCATGTAATTACAATTATTGTTATAATATTTCACAGTAGGGCCCATTCCTGCACCCACCGAGAGTAACTGTGAGGACTTATAGTGTTGTGGCACCAGCACCGCCACCACAGCCACCAAAGGCCAAATTTTTCTACCACTGTTAAACAATGGCATATAATTACAATTATTGATATAATCGTTCACAACAGGGGGCTCTAGGGCCCACCAAGAGTCACTTTGAGGGCTTACAGTGTTGTGACAATGCCAACACCTTAGGGCCACATTTCTGCAGAGCATATAGGGCAGGCCCCTACTTTCAAACATCCAACTTACAAATGTCTCCTACTTGCAAATGGAAGGAGACAACAGGAAGGGAGATGAAAAAAGACGGACGGCAAAAAAAAATTATACAGGGGTGATAACGCTTCCCTATGTTTTCCAAAAAGCTCAAAAATAGATTTTTTGACTGGAGCTACACTTTAAAAATGTACCAGTTCAAAATTACAAACAGATTCTACTAAACAATAAACCTACACAGTCCCTGTCCCTGAGTATATAGGGCCTGAGGGCCCCACGCCTTTCCTTTTTTTTAATATGGGTATGGGGTTCCCCTTAATATCTGTACAAGACCCAAAGGGGCTGGTAATGGGCAGGGGGGGCTACCCATGCCATTTTTCTCAATGATTTTCATCCATATTGCCGGAACCAGATATTGCATTAAAACCGCAAGCAGTTTTAAATGACTTTTTTCCCGTTAAATGTCATTTTGTGCAGGGACTGTTCTAAACACGGGAAACATGTGCCACTTCTCACGCATACTATAGACACCCCCGGAGCACGATATTTAAAGGAATATTTCACTTTTTTTCACTGTAATCGTCATTAAAATCAGTGCTCCCGAAAAAACGTCAGTTTTATTAAAAAAAAAATTGGCATTGACCCATGTCCCCTGGGACAGGAGCCAGGTCCCCCAAACCCTTTTAAGGACAATATCTTACATATTAGCAATTAAAATGAGCCTTTTTTATTTCAAACATTCGAATCCCATAGACTTAAATGTGGTTCTAAAGTTCGTACAAATTTCCGGTCCGTTCGAAAGTTCTGATGCAAACCGACCTGGGAGGTGTTCGGCTCATCCCTAGTGGCGATCAACCACAGTCGCAATGCTGAAGGAGAGTAAGTCATGAGGAACAGGGTCCCTCTATGATTTCCTGAGTCACTAGGGAAGTGATCCGATTGGATGCTGGCCACTCATGTGACTCTGGTGGCCATCTTAAATGTAGAAAGGTCTATTTTAGACCCTTGCTCCTGGGTCTGATGTACTTTATGCACATGGGTAGTGTAAGGAAAGTTACCCAGTCTGTTAGGGACAGCTAGGGACACTAGTGATAGGGAAAGGTTTCTGACGAGGAAGGAAAGCACAGGGTCATGTCTCTCTGGATACTTTCCTGATTGGGCATGAGACGGTCCCCTCTCAAGAGATGCTGTTGGTTCAGCTAGAACCCTCTTCTTCATGTTATTGGAAACTGTGAATGTGCCCGGCTGGTTAACTGTCCCACCAGGCAGTGCTGCATTACTTTAATACAAGTTTTACATTGCACCTGACTGTAAATTATTGCCACCACATCACACTGCATCTCACTTACAGGCCACTGCTAGTCACATGACTAGGTCATTCCAGAAGCAAGAATCCACCAATTCATGTTGCAGGAATCTAGTAGTCACATTTAACCGCATGTAAAGGAAGTCTAATATACTGGCTAAATAAGAAAGAGATCCTGTATAACATTTTTATTATGATTAATGTTTCTTTTTAAGTTTTGAAAGCTAATTATTATCAGATACATTTTCCCTTCTTAATAGATGAAATAAGCGCCAAAAAAACCTTCTATGCAGGGTGTGGTTCCACCTCTCTGTGCTGAACATATCTATTGTCCATCTCAGTAACCTTCCTGTGTGTATTATAGCACTACTATTTTTGGAGCTGCACTTGTTCTTTATAATGAATAACCAGCAAACCGCAACTGTGACCTGTCTGCCATTGTATAAGACTGCCAATTTTCAGAATGTAATAGCTACAGTGTGTTAAGGAGCATTGAAGCAGATAAGACGTTAAACACAACATTGTCACAGGCACATTTTGCCTTAAGGTAGAAACTCAGTGCTAAAACCCAAACAGAATTTCATCCCACAATATCACTAGATACCAGAAAAAACTTTGGCGTCTTATCCTGCAACATAAGGAAACTAAATGAGTCTACAGCTAGGAAGATAATATCTTTTTCTGGGCCACTTAACAAAATTTTACATCATCAATCTTCCCTGCAACCACATCTACTTGGGAAGAAAAGCACTACTGAGCAAACAGGCTAGAAATGACAACTGAAGAACATGAATAAAAAATATGCTTTGTACTTAAAGAAGACCTGGCATCAGATTCATTTTTTTTTTTTTTATCACAATTTGCTTTTATTAAAGTTTTTCAAAAGCAATAAAAAACTCACTGTAAAAATAGAGTGATATAGTAATAGCTAAACAAAGGAGGCTGTATGTATACAATTATTTAAGCAACATTTAGGTAGTTACACATTGCATATCAAGAAACCTTATTGAAATTAGAAGGGCATGAACCCATCCTCCGTTCCTCACCTTGTAAGAGGGTGGAGTTCCCCCCAGCCCCACACCTTAATTGGGTTTACACTGTGTTCTGGGCAGGAGGGCCCCTGCACCCCCTCTTGCTGTGTCTGCATTAGTATCGGATGGGTTGTAGTACTGTATATGTTGGGCTTCTTATGTAGGGTATAAATTGTTCATTTTGAAAACGGAATGCAAGTGCAATTTCAGTGTACTTAAACAAATAGTGAACAAGAAAGAATGGAAGTAACTTAGATTTAACCAAAGTCAAAACAATAAAAAGAAAATCAAGAAATGTGTATACACAGCTTTTTTTTTTTTTGTGTCAAATGATTGCATATAAGTCATACATAGTAATTGGAGCTACTAGTATACCAGTACCAGTTAGTCCATGGTTTCCATTGAGCATGTACTGTTTGAAATTTTCCCTGAAATTATGCGAACATAATCTCATAGTTGGCATGTGTGTTGGTGGTGAGTATTATCTCTTTTATCATGGGGGGTTCTTGGTCCCTCCAATGTCTCATAATTACTAGTCTGGTGCTCAGTAAAATGTGGGTTGCTATTGCCCTGGTATCTTTTGGAAGTACTGTAAGTCTATACCCAGTGACAGAATAGCCATTCCTGGGTTTTTAGGGAATGCGTAGATTTAATACTCTCTCATTTATGTGAAACACTTTGCCCCAAAGTCTATGGATGCGTGTACAGTCCCACAGAATATGTAGAAGCAGTTCCTCTAACATAGTGGCGAAGCCTGGGTGTCGAATTTAGATATTCTGTAAGGAGTTAGATACCAAAGCAATAGTATTTTTTGTGTCAGTTCCCATAGATGAATGCATTTGGTAGCGGAATATGTTTTTTGGAGTGCTTGTTGCCATTGTTTTGGCATGTATTGGGTTCCCAACTCCTGTTCCCAAGCTTTGATATTAGAAAGCTTAGTAAACGTTAATTTATTATTTAGAAAGTTGTAAAATAAGGAGATTCCCTTGATGTTGATAGAGTTTTTTGTGAGATATAGAGTCATTCTCCATGGTAGTTAGATCGAGAGAGGGGGACTAGTGTGGAGGAAGTGTTAGATCTGGATATATTTATAGTGCCCAGAATCCCCAAGCCCAAATTCGATTTGTAATGATCTGAACATTTTCATGGTGGGTCCTATTAAGAGATCTGTAATGCTAGTGATTCCTTTCTTTGCCAAATGAGTTATCTGGATATCTGGTATTACCTCTGATAAGCAGGTATTAGGTATTGGAATTAGACATGTGCATTCGTTTTCGTCCGATTGTATTTTCGTCCGAATTTCAGGTATTTTCGTTATCATTTGTCAAGCACAGAGTCCGAAAAAACAAAAGATCCGACATAAATAAATGCTTTATTTTCATTTTCATTTTGACACAGTTCGATACAGATAGGAGATTCAACGTGACTCTGACAATAACAATCTGTTATCTGTGTGAACTTGTGTGAACTTGTATCATAACAGTCCATTCACACAGGGGCAACACGACTTCCAGCACGACTTTGGGAGGCAAGGCAACTTGGACATGACTTGAGTGTGAATCACAGCGCGACTTACAACACGACTTTAATGTAAAAAAAAAGTCATCCATTTCCCTTCAAGAGCATACCAGGATTTTAAGGGGAACCCCGCGCCAAAAAAAAAATGGCGTGGGGGTCACCCTCAAAATCCATACCAGACCCTTATCCGAGCACGAAACCTGGCAGGCCGCAGGAAAAGAGGGGGGATGAGAGAGCACCCCCCCTGAACTGTACCAGGCCACATGCCCTCAACATTGGGAGGATGCTTTGTGGTCCCCCCCAAAGCACCTTGTCCCCATGTTGATGAGAACAAGGGCCTCATCCCCACAACCCTGGCCGGTGGTTGTGGGGGTCTGCAGGCGGGGGGCTTATTGGAATCTGGAAGCCCCCTTTAAAAAGGGGACCCCCAGATCCCAGACTCCCCCTGTGTGAAATGGTAAGGGGGTACAAATGTACCCCTACCATTTCACCAAAAAAGTGCCAAAAGTGTTAAAAATGACAGGAGACAGTCTATGACAATTTCTTTATTAAAGTCTTCTTTCATTTTCTTTCTTCTGGTCGTCTTCCTTCTTCCTTTCTTCATCCTTTGGTAAGGCCTTTGTCCTCATCAACATGGGGACAAGGTGCTTTGGGAGGGACCCCAAAGCATCCTCCCAATGTTGAGGGCATATGGCCTGGTACAGTTCAGGAAGGGGGAGATCGCTCGTCCTCCCCTCTTTTCCTGCGGCCTGCCAGGTTGCGTGCTCAGATAAGGGTCTAGTATGGATTTTGAGGGAGGCCATTTTTTTGGCGCGGGGCTCCCCTTAAAATCCATGCCAGACCTGAAGGGATTTTGAGGGGGACCCCCACGCCATTTTTTTTGGCACAGGGTTCACCTTAATATCCATTAAAAAAAATGTCTTAATGCTAATGTTAACATGACCTGTGTGCAATGCAAATAGCCTTAAAAAAAACATAGAAGACGTGCAACATTAGAATCCTACTATAGCTTGTAGTCAAAATATTCGACCAGGAATGTATGATTGCAGCATCATACAGTGAGTTTCGCTGCTCCGTCAAATCTTCATTAAACATTCAACAGACACCATAAGCCTTCAATAACAGATTCGACCTTAATTCATTTGGATTTTCGGATGAATGCAATTTTTTAACAAAAAAACTAAATAAAGAAAAACTAATTTCGGGAGTAACTAAATAAATTAATTTTTCGGACGAAAACTAAATTCCGAAACAAAATAGTTCAGTCTGCACATGTCTAATTGGAATTGAAGATGTAGGGGTATTTGTGTGTTGTGCATTTTTTGCTACCTTCCATGCATTTAAAGGAGCTGAATTAGTATTGAAAGAAGGTTTGATAGTGTTAGCCATTAGGTGGTCGTGAAGGTTAGTACCTGGGTTTTGATATTCCTCTAGTTCTTGCCATTTTGCTTTGGATGAGTTTGGGAACCACATTTTCAGTTGTGCCAGAATCGAGGCTAAATAGTAATCGTTAATCAATACATTCCCCACCCCTCCCACTCTCCTTGATGTTATCGATATATTGAAGGCCCACCTCGCTTTCTTTCCCTTCCATAAGAATCTGTTGATTCAATATTGTACCTTGGCAAAGTATGAGTTGGAAACTGGAATAGGGAGTGCTCTGAACAAGTAAATTAATTGTGGTAGTACCACCATCTTGAATGCTGCTAAGTGCCCTGACCACAAATGTTCAGACTAATTCTTGAAGTTTTGGTGCCAGGGAGTTGAGGAAGGGAGTGTAGTTAGCCGAGAATAGTTCTTCCATAGACGGAATGCACGAAACTAATGCGCTCCACCTGGCTAATATTAAATGTGTAAAAATTACCTAAAAAATATATATATATGTGAGCCTAAAAAATATCCAAATACGTGTACATATGTAGGAAGCCGCCAGCAAAAAATAGTGATCTCAACACCAAAAGAAATATAAAAATGCAAGAAATGCGGCGCTACCTAGAATAAAATACAATACTCAAACACATGTAGTGCAACAGTGAATTCACCTCACTAAAAGTGATAAATGTGCAATATTCAACCGTGAATATTATAGTATCCGATAAAATAAAGTGTATAAATCTTCAAAACATCATGCATGAAATATTAACAAAATATTAAATGTGAAAATTGCTGAATAAATACTCTTATGAAAACAGTCCGAGAAATGACGAATAATAATAATAAATAAAAAGTGCTTCTCTAATGAAGTCTATGCAATTAAATAGTGAGCATGTATCACAGTTCATGCAAAATTAGTAAAGTGTTCTCCAAATCCGTGACTGTCCACCGATCAACTTCAGTGCCCAATTTCAGTGCCACAACTCCGTGCACCCACTGTTTCCCCCAGCCTCTCACCTCAGAAATCAAATATATAAGCACTGCAACAAAACCGATATTCACTCGTCCTTAGCAGTCCAGCTTCAGCAGGATACCACTGTATATATAGGAATAGTGTTTCCCCAATGTCTTCAAACAGGTGAGATTATCGTTCGTGGTACATAGGAAAGATAAGGGGAGGCTCTCATGGGTAGTAATCAATAGCAGCGTTTTAATAGATAAAATAAATCACTTACATTAAAGCAAATGACAGCAAACTTCGCAAGTACGAACGGAGCAGATGACAACAAACTACGCAAATACGAACGGAACTTCCGGTCTCCATAGACGCAGTTAAGTAAATCCCTAAATATTTTACACTATCATTACTCCATGTATATGGAAACCGTGAGCTGAGTTATTTTTGTAAATGTGGTTGTATGCCCATTCCTAGTATGTAGGATTTATTTTCATTCACCTTATAATAAGTTATTTTGTTAAACATTTGTAGTGCTACATGTACCGAAGCCAGGGAAGTTTCAGGATTTTTAAGCATCAAAATGATGTCATCAGCAAACAAGCTGATGGTATGTTCAGATTTGTGGGTTTGAAATCCTGTGATGTTTTGATGCGATCTGATAAAGGTAGACAAGGGTTCTAGCATTAAATAAAAAATTAAAGGCGAAAGCGGACGGCCTTGACGAGTTCCATTAATTATCCGGAATGGTTTGGAGAGCATTCTTGACGTGTACACTCAAGCTGAGGGTTGTGAATAAAGGGCCATTATCACCCTCAAGATGTGTCCCTGGAATCCAAATTGCTGTAGTACCAGATCTAGATATCCCCAGTGGACCCTGACAAAGGCCTTCTCTGCATCCAACGCCAATAGCAGAGAAGGCCTCTGTTGAATCTTAGCTAGGTGAATGATATTTGTTAGTCCTGTGGTGACGTCTGAGGTTTGGCACCTCCTGGTGAATCCAGTCTGGTCTGAGTTAATTAGAAGTGGTAAAATATCTATCAGGCGGTTGGCTATCAATTTACCGTACAGTTTTAAGTCCGTATTTAATAGCGAATGGGCCCGAAGTTTGCAGGGTGTTAGGTTCCTTCCCTGGCTTGGGTAAAGTCACAATCAAAGCTTCAAGCATTTCTGGTGGGAAGGAGGAAGAGGCCACAGCAGCACTAAACATTTTACCTAGGTACAGTGATTTGATGTGCGATAGTATTCCCCTACAAAGCCATCTGGACCTGGGGATTTATTGACAGGGAGTGAGTCTATTGCTATATGAATTTCTTCCGTGGTAAATGGCAAGTTCAGGGAATCTATCTGTTGTGTGGATAGTGTTGCTATGGAAATTTTCTGCAGGAATTTATTTATCAATCCAGTAGTAGGTTGTGTTGTTTCTATATCATCCTTAAGATTGTAAAGCGTTCCATAGTAATGGCTAAATGTGTCAGCTATATCTTGTGGATGTTGCATTTTGTTTTTGGTTGCTGGGTGTAAGATAAGGGGGATTTTGGTTTTATTTCTACATCCTTTAAGTTGGTGCGCTAATAATTTTCCTGCTCTATTACCATGTACACAGTGGCTCATTTTAAGTCTCTTGGAGTGTTTTTCAAACTCTTCTAGTAAAAGGAGTCTGAGATTGTATCTTAATTGAATTATCTTATTGGAAATGGAAGGGGAGGATTGCTTTTTATTTTTGGATTTCAATTCATAAATGTTGGCTGTAATGTCATGTATCTTTTTTTGCCACTGCCTCCTCGCCCTGGCCCCCAGTTTTATGAAAACCCCTCTTATGAACATCTTGTGGGAGTTCCACAAGGTGAATTGACTTTGCACTGAGAATTCATTTAAAGTAAAAAATTCCTTCAAATGTTCCTCTATAATTTGTTTGTGTTTTAGTTGTTGTATAAGGAATGAATTAGCTCTCCATAATGGAATGGAGTTACAACTGTTGAAGCATCTTTTAAGGAGAACGTTATAGAAGCATAGTCAGACCATGTGATGCTATTGATAGAAGAGGAAACAATTCTAGATAACGTCAATTGGTCTACCAACAATAAGTCAATTCTGGTGTATGTACAGAACATGTAGTCCTTTTCACCAGGATGTAGACACCGCCACACATTGTACAAATATAGGCTACTTGTAGGGATAAGCTTGAACAGTTCGTTCTTGTCGTAGAGTCCACATTGAGGTCTGGCACCATATTAAAGTCTCCACAGAGTATTAAGAGACCCTTCCTAAGATTAACTTTTTTATGAACTTGTGAAAAAAGCGTATCTGATGTGTATTTGGGGCATACACATTTACAGTTGTGTACATTACTTGCTTGATGGAAAAGGCAAAGTTGTGGGACTTTAAATGAGGAATGAATATGTATGTAGAGTAATTTAGGATACCTCAAAGTTAATTAATTATCACCGTCCCTGTATGGGAAGATCTATGTAGCCATAGAAAGTTGCTAATTAATCCAGTAAATGAATTTACATTTAATTCATAAGTAATGTATCATAATATATAATACATATAGACAGTTCATTCAGGGCCTCCATCTCATTCCCATCTGGGGATTAATGGGCTATTTATATGAGTGCTGCCACAAGGTAATACATATACTTCTTTAACCTGCTTTCTTTTTGAAAGCTTGATGTGTTATTAGAGACCTCACTGACTTATTTATTTTCTTTTTCGTAGTCAATATTTTATGCATTCCATTCCATGAGTCCATACTCAGGGATGCCAAGTCAAGTTCACCCTAATTATGAATTTTATCAATTATATTTATATCCAATGATAATCATGTTCACTTGATCTGTGTATTCATTCAATTCATTTTTTTAAAATTGTGATTGCTTGTACCAATTATGTCTTTTCCATCCACACATGTTATTTTTATTTTGCCATGGTATGCATGATTTATGTATTATCTATTATGATACATTATACAATACTCATTAATTGAATTTTATTTAATATATTGACTGTTTAGCAATTCTCTATGGTTACACAGATCTTCCCATGTAGGTGCTGTGTTAATGAATTTACTTTTAGATATCCCAAATGACTCCTAAAATTCACCCTTAGGGATGATTAGTCAAGTTTACCCAATTATTAAGCCCTTAATTAGATTTATACCCTAGGATAACCATGTTCACTTGATCTGTGGATCCATTCAATCAATTCTTTAATTGTGATTGTTTGTACTAATTATGTATTTTTTATTACAAATATTAAATATATTAAACATGATTATTAATATTTTTTATGCTATGTTATGCATGATTTATGTATTATATATTATGATACATTACTTATTAATTATGAATTGAATGTCGTTTAATTTACTGGATTAATTAGAAACTTTCTATGGCTACACAGATCTTCCCATACAGGGACGGTGATAATGAATTCACTTTGAGGTATCCTAAATTACTCTAAATACATATTCATTCCTCATTTAAAGTCCCACAACTTTCCTTTTTCCGTTTTTCTATATAACAGGGATGGAGGCATGTTTATGTTAATGTTGGGATCTGAACAGGCCACATGTTGTTTGTCGTTACTTGGTTGATGTCACATATTGGTATGAGAAAACGACCGTTAGGATCCTTATACTCTGTGTGTAAAGCAAACGCAACAATGTCTCGTATTGCAGTCATCACTCCCCTAGTTTTGGAATTTGCGTTGGCAGTGAAAGTGTGTGGATAGTGTCTGTACTTGCATACTGGGGCAGATGTTGCACAGAAATTAGTTTCCTGTGCACATAAGATGCCGCTCTTGTTTTGCAAACCCTCTGTCCATAAGGATTTCCTCTTCACAGGGTGATTAAGGCCCTTAAAATTTATAGAGAGAAAGTTTATAGCCATAATAATTGTGGTTGTTTATGAGTTATATGACGTTTTTGTATCTGCATCTCCTGGATGTAGTAAAGAAGACACTTTCGTATATGTAGCATGTTTACTGCGGTACCAGGCCAGTTTTTGAATCCGTATTGATTGTTCCACATCTTAGTTCTATTTGGTTCCAGTAGTGTGAAGAATCTGTGGCATATTATGCCCGAGATTTGACACTTGTCTGTGTATATAAAAAAAAATAGAGAAAAAACAGAGAGACGAAAACAGAAACATAAAACATGTATTGGAGTATAACATTCCAACTTTGCTTGGGGATTATTGTGAACCGTACGGAGAACTTCATCCATGTGGTTCTATAGGGTTTCACCCATGTGCAGCCAGCTGCTGCTCAAGCAAATAGGGGGTAAGTTCAAACCTATTGGTTGATCCAGGGACCCTTGTGTGGACAAGTGATAGCTCCTGTGTACTAGAGAGAATTAATGGTGTGACCTGGCATTCCTCTGGGTAACAGTTTTCCAATCGTGGAGATGTTCCTGTTTGTTAGAAGCGGTAGTGTTGTCACTGGGGTCTGGAAACATTTTCCAATCCTTCAGCAGGGATAGACCTTTTTCTAGTGAGTCCACAATAAATGTTTTATCTTGTTTTGTGATGGTTATTTTGGTCGGATATCCCCATCTATAGGGTATATGGTGATTTCTGAGCACTTTTGTGTATGTATTTAAATTCTTCCTCTTTTGCAGAGTTTGCTGGGATAAGTCAGCGTAGAATTGTAAATCCTGATATTGGGAAGGGATCTGTTCCGGGCTGCGCATTCCTTGCATTAATTGCTCTTTTATGTGAAAAAAGTGCAGGCGCAGAATCACATCCCTGGGGATTTTTTTTTCTGGGAGGTGAGAAGGTTTGGGCAGTCGATGTATTCTGTCAATGGTGATTTCCAAAATGTCAGGTAAGAGGGAGGTAAATAGGTCCGTTGCATGGGATCTCAGGTCAGATGTCTGTACTGATTTGGGGATCCTCCTTATTTTAAAGTTATTCCTCCTGGAACTGTCTTCAGTGTCAGCTAATTTGTTTTTAATCCATGCTGAATCCTCTTCCTTTTCTTCATTTGCATCCACCAACTAATTTATGGTGGATGCATACTCCCCTATCTTCCTCTCAATATGATCCACTCTGTGTTCCACTGCTCTTACTTCTCCAATGATTTTATGTATACAGTTGATCATGTCTGTTTGTAAAGTGCTTCTCGGGGAAACAAGCATATCTTTAAGGACCGTGTCTAACACAGGTTGATTCATAGTGGGGAATGTGGTAATGGATTCAGGTAGCTCTCTGGTGTCATCCCCTGAGTCTAATACAGGACTCATGGCCAGGCTGTACCAGCATCATCCTGCCTTATTTTAGCCTTAGCCGGCTTAGCAGGCTGTCTTGTGGCTCACTATTTTGTGACAATGTGTCTTTGGTGAGCTTTTTAGGCTGGTGTTTGTGAGCTGGGGTGGACGCTGTACCAGTGGCATTTTGCCTACCTCCATGCCGCGGCTGTGTAAAATCGTCCATCAGACGTTGCCTGGTTTGGGGATCTAAACAGAGTGTTTTTCTGCCATTTTTTAGCCACTATGTCCACTGGTTTGCCAGAGCTCCGGAGTTATGCTGCCATTCAGCTCCGGTGCAGGCCACGCCCCCACATCAGATTCATTTTTAGGTTATGTGCAAGAAAGCCAAGTAAAGTTAAAGTGTAACACTGGCATGTATTTATCACTTGCCATCTTAATCACAAGGCACATAATCACAATTTATTCATTATTTTTTTCTATACTATGAATTGTGAGTGCATGTCTCACATAACTCAAGCCCTTTTTCCTGCCTATAGCAGAATGATGACATTGCACTGCCCAATCTGCATCTTTTAGCCAATACTAAATTTGTCAGAAACACAAACACTGATTTTAAGGGCTCATTCAAATGTGTTACAGATCAGTACACCTATGCAGAGGACACCATTACAGGGGCCATGATTATGCACTTAAAACACAGAAAATTTCCCCAGGGTTTTTTTTAGCAGCAGAGAGTTGGTGTGAGAATAGTTGATGTAAAAAAAAAAATAATCATTTATTTAACAGACAATAGTAATTCCAAATGAACAATAATACATCATCCATATAGGTAGTGCGACAAAAGCAAACATGGAACATCACTCATAGCAAAAAAACCTCTATGTACAGGCATGGTTTGCCATTTGTATTCGTAACATATGTATCCACATGAAAAATCCAGTTGCATTTCGACCCTTGCGATTTCCGGTCTCTTCAGGGGGATTTATATTCTAGGGAAATGTCAAAATATCTAATTAAAGACTTTGGACAATATAAAAATATATATAGGTATAGTATTTCAATTAAGCAAAATTATGTCTCCATGCATATAGAGATATAGTTACCAATGGGTGTATGAGGACATGAGGGTGTGTCGCACAAACCGACATTGCAGGATTATAGCCGTCCAGTGATCCCATCGCTGCCACATGTTCCCCCCCCGCTCCCTCTGGGTGGGTGCATAGTCCACTGAGCTAACAGGGGGTCACGTTTTGGGACCCAGAGAGGAGGATGGGGGTAAAACACTTGCAGATGGACATGCAAAAAAACTTTTTGTAAATCGCCATTAAATAATATAATATTAGAGGGAGTATATAGAAGTGCTTGGCAGCTGTAAGCTTATTATTACTTGGTCATTAATGGATTCATATTATAGAAGAATTAAACTAGTTATACATAGCATGACATAGTTCATTCGTTAGTTATATTGATTATAAGAGCGATTAGCTGACAGTGAAAAGGTGGGTGAGGGATGGGGTGTGGTGATGTGGTAGGTGAAGTGAAAATGCATGATGTGAGGTAGACTGATGATGGGGCAAGAGAGGTGTGAAAGTGAAAACGAAACAAAACAAAACAAAACAAAGAAAACTGAAAAAACAAAATATTGGAAGTGTGAAGTGACAAGTGTGGGCAACTAGATGAGTGTGGAGGGGATAATGCATGTGTGTATGGGTGTGTAAAGGAAAAAGGGGGATAATTAAATAAGATGGTGAAAGTGAAATGGATCAAGGTGCCAAACACAAGTGATATGACACTGAATGCTATATGCATGAAGTGAGGGAGTAGGATTATGATTATATTAAAAAAGAATAATATTGTGTGGGTTAAATAGCAATGTTAGTAAATGAATGGGTGTCACATAAGTGCAAGGATTACCCAGTCAGAATCATTCCAAAAGCTGCACTTACCAAGCACTCCATCAGTCTTGTATTAGTGTATGACAGCACTACCAGGGAACACCTCAGGATCTCCTGGAAGCTGTGGGATTTCAAAGTATCTGCATGATTTGTTCATTGTCTGCAGGTGTCAGACCCCACCCAATCCACAGGTCTACAACACCAAAAGGGCGTCGTCCGCATGGTCCCCTCAGCGTTCCGGAAGGCATGAGCC
The DNA here is from genome assembly GCF_037356315.1 of Lithobates pipiens. Taxonomy (NCBI): domain Eukaryota; kingdom Metazoa; phylum Chordata; class Amphibia; order Anura; family Ranidae; genus Lithobates; species Lithobates pipiens. The sequence continues at coordinate 185,916,585 of NW_027507785.1, read as the reverse complement.
CTGGCTTAAGCCATCGCCTCCGATGCAAAAGCGTGACGTCACTGACAGCCCGGTGGCGATCACGGAATGCCGCCGGCACGGAGAAGGCCCCCCACAGTGGCCCATAAAGGACTCAACTGTAGAAAAACAAACATTGGGGAGAATCGCGGAATGACGACATTGCACTCCCCAATCTGCATCTTTTAGCCAATACTAAATTTGTCAGAAACACAAACACTGATTTTAAGGGCTCATTCAAATGTGTTACAGATCAGTACACCTATGCAGAGGACACCATTACAGGGGCCGTGATTATGCACCTGGGAGGCAAAGTGTTTGCGGTGGAATGACACACCAATGCGAAAAAGGGAAAATGAGAGAGTAGTCAGTATAGCAGAAGGCAATCAGATGCGGGTAACAGGCACGCAGAAGCTGAGATGAAACCGCACCGCACAAGCTCACCTGAGGATCCTTTATGTGCTCAGTGGTGCCAAACAGCGCTAACGTGCATACACATGCGCCTAACGCACGCTGATGCACAGCAATAGACGGGCGCTGTTGCCAAGTTCTCGGAGGGGTGCGCAGGCGCATGCGTGCATGCATATGCGCCTGCCTACTGCTCGTAAGTCCCTGAAGTATCCGAGTACCTGTCACAATCCATCAGAGTACCCACGTACCTGTCACAATCCATCAGAGTACCCGAGTACCTTTCACAGTCCATCTGAGTACCCGAGTACCTGTCACAGTCCATCAGAGTACCCGAGTACCCGTCACAGTCCATCAGAGTACCTGAGTACCTGTCACAGTCCATATGAGTACCCGAGTACCTGTCACAGTCCATCGGAGTACCCGAGTGTCTGTCACACCCCCCTTCATAGTACCCGAATACCAGTCATCAGCCCATCAGAGTACCAGAGTACCTATCTGTAGCCCATCAGAGTACCCGAGTACCTGTCACCAGACCATCAGAGTAACCAAGTACCTGTCACCAGCCCATCAGAATACCCAAGTACCTGTCTGCAGCTCATCAAGTTACCTAAGTACCTGTCTGCAGCTCATCAAGTTACTCGAGTACATATCTAAAGCCCATCAGAGTACTCAAGTACCTATCTGCAGCCCATGCCTCATAGAATATACGTTGGGGTGTTTGCTTTCCAAAATTATTTTTGTGGGTAATTCCACTGGGCTGGTGCTCAAGGACCTTGAAAAGTGTGATAGTCAGGAATGAAATGAGATGTGTAATTTATGCTCCTAGAATGCCTGAAGGTACTATTTCAATGTTGGTCCTCTGTATGTGGCCAGGCTGTGTAAAAGTCTCACACATGTGGTATCGCCATACTCTGGAAGAGTAGTAGAATGTGTTTTGGGGTGTAATTTTTGCTATATACATGCTATATGTTGGAGATATATTATAAATTGACAACTTTGTGTAAAGAAAATGCTTTCATTTTTTTCCATGTTTTCCAAAAACCTCTGGAAAAAAATTACCTATTCAAAAGACTCATTCTGCCTCATAGATTATATGTTGGGGTGTTTGCTTTCCAAAATTGGGTAATTTTGTGGGCAATTACATTGTCCTGGTGCTCCAGGGCCTTCAAAAGTGTAATAGATGGTTGAGAAATTAGATGTTTCATTTATGCTCCTAGAATGCCTGAAAGTGCCACGTCGATGTTGGGCCTTTGTATGTGGTCAGGCTGTGTAAAAGTCTCACACCGTGGTATTGTTATACTCAGGAAGAGTAGCAGAATGTATTTTGGGGTGTAATTTGTTGTATACATATGCTGTGTGTGAGAAATAACCTGAGAGTATGACATTTTTGTAAAAAAAAAAAATCTTAATTTTGCAAAGGATTGTGGAAAGAAATTACAACTTAAAAAACTCACCATGCTACTTAATTAATACCTTGGAATGTCTACTTTCTAAAAAGGGGTCATTTTGGGGGTATTTGTACTTTCCTGACTTGTTAGTGTCTCAAGAAATTAGATACACTTGATATACTGAAGGCATGATCAAATGTGATACATTTTCAGTGATTGGCACCCTAGTTTGTAGTCTCTATAACTTTCAAAAAGACCAAATAATATACACTAAGCTGGGTTATTTTTACCAAAGATATGTAGTAGTATACATTTTTGCCAAAATTTATGAATAAAAATTACTAATTAGCAAAGCACCCTGCTCATGTTGAGGGCATGTGGCCTGGTACGGTTCAGGAGGTGGGGAGCATACTCTCTCATCCCCTCTATTTTCCTGTGGCCTGCCAGGTTGTGTGCTCGGCTAAGGGTCTAGTATGGATTTTGGGGGGACTCCTATGCCATTTTTTTTATTTGGCGCCCCTGAATTTCCATATTTCCATTTACAGCCGCGATCAGTTTTAAATGCCAATTTTTCCTTTAGAAATGTAATTTTGCAGTGGTACTGTTCTAAGCAGGGGGAAAATGTTCCACTTTACAGGCATACTATAGACACCCTGGTGTTTATGTGTTTTGCCAAATGTTTTGCCTGTTCTCATGTTTTGCTGCAAACTGAATAGGAGGATGTTCAGCTCATCCCTATTCAGGTCTATGGATATGGCAAAATTAAGGGTTTTAGTTGGGTTTTTAAAGGTACCATTAACTTTGTATGGCTCCTAAGGTTTGTAAATGCTACTTTGAAAGATAAGTTTGTGGTTTACAAAAAATATATATATACACATCTAGGTAGATTAAAGATCGCTGATCGCTCAGTTCTCAGCATTCTATGTGCACAAGGACTGTCAGTCACCCCTCTTTTTACTGTTCCCCCACCAGGGCTGCGCTGTGGAGGGAAGGGTAGTGGCTGGCTTGAGCTCTAAGCACATCTCTGAGAGGATTCTTGGTGTATACCAGCCATACAGTATGGTCGGCATTAGAAGTGGGCAAATTGTTTGGGCCAAGCAAAAGTGGGGCCAAACATCGCCTGTTCACCCATTTGGTGGGGGGGGGGGCGTTTGGTGGCGGGGGGCGCGCTGTACAGTGCAATCTAAGCCCTGCTTTCCCCAATCAGGGTGCAGTGAATAGGAAGCCATCTGTTGCCTCCTTAACATCCGATGAGTCATTAGCTGTCAATGGGCTTCCCTGCTGACAGCTAAATAAACCAAAAAATTGCAATAAACAATAAAAAAGTGAAAAAAAAATGGTGTGGGGTCCCCCCAATCCATACCAGGCCCTTCGTGTCTGGTATGAATTTTAAGGGGAACCCCATGGCAAAATACCAGCAAAAAAAGGTCAATGTCTTTTTTTTTTTTTTTTACCCATTTAGGTGCATTGGAAGTCTGCTCCAACTGAATTGCCTGTCATGATGCAATGCACAAAATACTACATGTTATTGTGTACAATCATGTACCACAACCAAGATGTCTGAAAGGGGTTTTTTTTGTTGTTGTTCTGATCATAATAAAGAAACATTCATAATGAAAAATACTGCTGTATCTTTAATTTTATAAATGCGTAAATCTTCCTCACTGCTGCTTTCAGAATATAACAAATGCTTGTTTCCCCAAATTGATTTACACTTTGAAAACATCACTTACTTAAATAAATCATTCTGGCAATTGTGTCTAAGCTGGTGCTGTTCTTCGTGCCCACAACCATTTTGTGTCAGGATGGATTGAACTGTGTCTTATATAAGACTGCATTTCCTTTGTGTGTGCCATGTGAAATCAGTAGCCCAAAGCCACTCTGCTCCTTGAAAGCATTACTTATTCAGATCCTTCAACTTACGCATTGTTAAATGATATTATGTGCTCTTACAGCTGGCTTATAGAGTAAGTGAATAGATCCAAACTGATTCATTCATTCTGTCATTTTTGGGATGTATACTTGGGATGTATGCCAAATGTATCAATAAAAATAATAATAGTGGACTCCCTGTAGGATTAACATCTGCTGTGTTTGAGAGAGAGTATGTGAGAGTGTGTGAGCGTAGTGACGTGGGCTCTAATCATGCGATGATTCCAGCAAGAGATGACAGTTGAAGCTGACTTCCTTCCCGTGATGGCTAAGAGAGGAGAGGAGCCATGAGGATTGTACGGCAGGCAGACAGTGGAAGGTCCCCGCCCCAGGTCCCCGTAGACTGTAGCTCCCGGCGGTGGATAATGGACACCTTCTGACCCCTTTTCCCTATCCGGGTCAGCTGAATATTGGAGGCATAGCCAGGCGAAGTGGTGGAGTGGAGAAGGCCACATTTGAAAGCAGTGTCGAGGGGGGACTGTGGACGAGACTGTGGGCTATAAGCTGCTTTGTAAGAAGAGAGGAAAGTGTGGACGGCTGCAGAAGGAGATGAAGAGGTGAAGTGGTGAGGGGAACAAAGAGTCTGCCTTGCAGCTGGAGACTTTCAGGAATTGTTTTTTTTTTTTTTTTTCCATTTTAAAATGCTTTAGTATTGAATAAAGAGTAACATTGTGACAAAAAAAATCACCCATGCAGGGGTGTAGTAGATTATAAAACAGTGAAAAAATTATTGTCAAAAGGTTTTACATAAACAAACTTGGAACGGTTAAACGATTAAACCACTGGTATGGTAGAGTATAAAGAGAGAATTATACATGGATCAAATACGTGAGATACCCTGCTAACTGTATTTCTTAACTGCCAGTCGTCTCATCGCCTCAGCACCCCTAATGGGATCAAACTGTGCCATGGCCAACTAGACAATCAGCCCTCTGGTTGCTGAATACTTCAGTGTATACTGACAGGAAGGAACAAATAGAGCACTAATAACTTTTCAAGTCAACTACCCTGTGGCGTGTTTGTCGAGTGTCAAAAGGACAACTAGCCCGAACTGTGAAATGCAAACTTTCAACTTGCTCTGTAAGCAGTCAAGAGCCTATCTGAGAGGAAAACAGATGATTTTTACAATCATAACCCATAATCCTGCCAGCAGAGGCTAATGGGAGCAGGGACAGACAAGAGGAGATAGAGATAGACAAAATGGAGCATAAAGAAGGGGGAAGGAGCAATGAGGGAGGGAGTAGTGGTAAAGGTGCAGGCTTCAAGGAGAGCTAGGAAGTGTAGGTAGGCTGACCTTGGGAGGACTGCTGGTGAGGATGAGCGACCTTGGGCCTATAAGAAGACTCCAGTATGATGGGCCCAGGGTTCCCATATGTGTTTGAAAATCTCAAGTTTGTCTAGTATGGTATTAGAGATTTTTTCTTGGAACATAATCCAGGAGATTTTTTGTTTGGTTAAATGAAAATAAACCAAAGGGGGCTTCCAGGTCCGTGCTATAGTTATCTTAGCTTCTAGGAACATGCAATGAATCAGAGATTGGGTGTGTTTCAGAATTTTGTGAATCCTTTGGTTCTGGTTCAGAAGGGCTATCGTCGGTTCTTGATTGACCATTGTCCCGGTAATTTTATGTATTAGTTTAAAGGTTTTATTCCAATAGCCTCTGATTCTGGGACATTGCCTCACAATATGGAGGAGAGAGCCCAAGTGGCCACATCCTCTGAAGCAGAGGGGTGGTGACTAGGGAAAAAATGTAGTTAGATGTGTAAGAACCAGGTACCAGCGGGAGATGACCTTGAGGTTTGCTTTGATCAAGGAGATGTTAAGGATCCCCTTGTAGGCTCTAGTGAAGTGAGAGTGGCAAGTATCGAGGTCCCACTCAATCTCAAAGTCACGTTCCCAGCTTTGCATGTAAGCCGCTTTCCCTGACGATTCAGCTAAAGCTTAGTAGATCAGGGAAATTCCTCCCCTCACATCCATGACTGTGGAGCACCATTGTTCATACGGAGTAACTGCTAGGGGGGTGTATCTTGGGATGACAATGTGTGTAGGAAATGGGATATCTGTTGGAAGCAAAATTGTTCTGAGGAAGGCAATTCTTGTTTTGTGTTGCAGTAACTAAGTTTAAGGGGTCCATTTGAGTTAAAATAGTGCCCAATTTGATAGAGGCCTTTGTCCAGCCACCATTGAAAGGCCTTGATATCCATCACTGGGGTGAATTAGGGGTTGTGAAAAATGTGAGCTAAGGGATGCCACCAAGACGTTATGGAGTTAAATTTATGCAGGGAATCGCATAAGCCTACCAAGTGGGATAGTGTAGGGAATAGGATAGGGGGCCTAGATTTAGGGGGATGCCAGATTGGGAAATCTATGGTAAAGTTTGGGATTGCTTGTTTGTTTTTCAATTCCTACCAAGTTGGGTTTAGGGCCCTTGGAGTATATGGTTGATATTTGGGTCAATTGTGCCACCTGACGTTCAGGAAATTTAAGGCTGACAGACTGTTACCCCCTGCTCCTCTCCCACTTCAATAGCACCAAAGACAGCAGGGAAGTCAGTACTAAAGTCCCCCCAAGTTGGAATATCAGCAGAAAAAGAGGTAGAGGTAGAGCTGGCTCCCTCTGGCAAAGATATCATGGCAGCTATCAAAGCATGTAGTCAGAATCTCACAAAAAATGTATGCTCGCCAGCTTGTGCTCAAGTTGCGCGTGCTTTCGCTTCCCCTTGCCCCCTCCCCTTTTTTTTCTCCTCTCTTCCCTACCCCCAATAAGACCCTGCCCCCTTGGAGATGCCTGAAGCATACTAACAACACGTATGAGAGTTATCACTATACAGTCGGACTCCCAGGCAAGAATGATCACAAGGATTAGCATGAACCACACAATTACACGAATTACCGTAGATAACACCCTTAGTGCTTTCCCTAGGAAGTCAGGGCATCCTATAAAGAACATCTAATGGGATTTCACTGCCCTGGTATGGATTGTTCTATAATGTTTTGTTCTACATGTTTTTGTTGTTTTTATGTCTATTTTACTATAAGAGACTCTGTATTGGATATGCTAATATAAGTTGAAGTAGCTCAAATATGTGCATGATGTTACTTTCGTAACCTTCACCCCTTACCTCATATTCTGTACCCTGAAAAACTTTCAATGCAAACGTTTATGCAAAAAAAAAAAAAATGTATGCTCTGGCCATAGATATTAATATAATGAGACATGAGTTTGATAAAGTTAAGCAAAAGATCTCAGAGATGGAAGTTCGGGTCTCTTAGGTAGAATATAAAGTAAAAACGGATGACAGAGAATGGCATATCCTGAGTAAACAAATTAGTGTTCTACAGGACAGAGCAATTGATACAGAAAGCCGTTTGAGGAGAAATATCCAGATCATAGGATTGCCAGAACGAGTGGAAGGAGATAATCCAACTGAATTTTCAGAGAAATTATTGCTAAATATACTAGGCCTAATGCCGCGTACACACGACCAGACTTTTCAACATCAAAGGTCCGACGGAACAATTCCGGCAGACTATTCGATCGTGTGTGGGCTGCAGCGGACTTTTGATTTGCAAAAGTCTGACAGACTTTAGAAATGGAACATGTTTCAAATTTTTACGCCAGAACTCCACCGGACCCAGTTCCTACCGAGAAATCCGCTCGGACAAAAACTGACGCTAGGGCAGCTATTGGCTGCTGGCTATGAACTTCCTTATTCTAGTCCGGTCGTACGTCATCACATTCAAATCCGTCGGACTTTGGTGTGATTGTCTGTGGCCAAGTCCGTTCATTCGGAAAGTCCGTCAGAACTCTGTCAGAACTCCATCAGAACTCCGCCGAAAGTCTGTTGGACCTACGTCCGGTCGTGTGTACGCGACATTACAGATATGTCTGTAACATTTGTGGTTGAAAGAGCACACAGGATTTATTTTCGATCACAGCCAGCCCCCCCCCTCCCTCGTCGGTTTCTTTAACGTCTACTGAATTATAGAAATCAAGACCGTATATTGTCAGTAGCCAGGACAAGGGCAGACTTACAATATGAAAATGCCAAATTACTTTATTTTATGGATTATCCCCCTGAAATACAGCAACAGAGAAGAGCCTATACGGAAGCGCGGAAAAGCATGAGAGAAAAGGGGATAAAATTCAGTCTTTTATATTCTAGTAAACTGCGGGTGATTGATGGAACATACACCCGCTTTTTTGAGACACCAACACCTGCAGTAGAATGATTGGACAATAGATAAATAGATCCCTCACAATTTTGGGAAAGGAAAATCATTAATTTATTTGTTTTTTATTTCTTCCTTTTTTTTCTTCCCCTTTTTCTCCTTGCCCCCCTTCTTCCCCCCTTTTTATTTTTATTTTTTTCTCTCTCTCTCTCTTTTTAGGGGGTGGGGAGGGGAAAGATTACATATATATAAACATATAGCAACACAAGTTATTAATATTTATAACAGCACAGCATTTTATAATAGCACATGTGGTGATAAAAAAAAAATTAAGTATAAAGTGGAAAGTATAAACGATGGAAATTGGTGATCATGAGAGTGATGGTAACTGGAGGGAAGGATGGAAGTTGTTTTTGTTTTTCCTTCTATTCCTCCCCTCCTTCCCTCTCCCCCCTTCCTTTTTTTTTCCTTCTTCTTTTGGAAGAGGGATATCGGGAGCTGTGATTAGTATTATGGGAGTATATGATTATGATTTAAAATAATAACAATAGAAATGAATAGAAGATGTTTGGTGTGTAGATATCATTTTGATTTAAATGCGTCTCTTAAGGTAAATTGTCTATTAGAGAACCCGACTCGCAAATTGGGTGGAAAGGTTGTTGTGGTACACATTGGGGGTTGTTTTGTGTGGAGTAGTTACTGGGTATAGAACAGAACCTATAGTCAGTGAGGTCAAGGGTAGGGGAAAGGTCCTTTTTGCTCACACCCATGGATGGATGGGGTTGTAGATTAGGGAGGGGAGTGAAAAAGGATAGGGTGAGATGGGAGGGGAAGGAGGCGCAGAGATGAGGTGTATAGGGGTTCAGGGATGGTGTGGTTGTGTTGCCCTGTTGATGTTTGCTTTAGGAGCCATATAGCTTAAGATACTGTGGAGAGATCCCTTTGTTCTGTTGTGCAAGCATGCTGCCAGGTGAAAATAAGTGCTATTCTATAATATCCTGTAATGATTGAGATCTAAATTCTGGGTTTAAAAGAGCATTAATGTTCCAATATATAAAAAAATATAACCAACATATAACAACCAACGGCCAGGGTTGTCGGGAAGAAGCCCTTGTCCTCATCAACATGGGGACAAGGTGCTTTGGGGTGGGGGGGCTGCGCGTCCCCCCTTCCCCAAAGCACCCCCCATGTTGAGGGCACGCGGCCTGGTACGGCTCACTCGTCCCCACCCCCTTTCCTGACCGGCCGGGTAGCGTGCTCGGATAAGGGTCTGATATGGACCTGGGGGGGACTCCCATGCCATTTTATTTTAAATTTGGCTCAGGGTCACGCAATTTTTTTTTTTTACATTTTGGCTTGGGGTTCCCTTTAATATTCATACCAGACCTAAAGGGCCTGGTAATGGACTGGGGGGGGGGGGGCATGCTGTTTTTTTCAATGAGTTTTATCTATATTGCGAAGACCCAACAATTCTTTACAGCAGCGATCAGTTTTAAATGACTTTTTTTCCTTTAGAAATGTTATTTTGCTGTGATACTGCTCTAAATATGGGAAAACTGCACCACTTTACAGGCATAATATAGACACCCCCCAGGCATTCTATTTAAAGAATATTTAATTTTTATTGTTTCACTTTAAGAATTATTAAAATCACTGCTCCCGAAAAAAAACTGCGGTTTTTAAAACTGTTTTTTTGCATTGATACATGTCCCCTGGTGCAGGACCCGAATCCCCAAACTCTTTTGATGACAATAACTTGCATTTAAGCATTTCAAATTAGAACTTTTGATTTTTCATGTTCATATCCCATAGATTTGAAACGATGTTCGTGTGTTCATCGAAATTTTTTGCCCGTTTGCAAGTTCTGATGCGAAGCGAAGCGAACCGGGGGGGGGGATGTCGGGTCGGGGCAGGTGTTCGGCTCATCCTTAATCAATGGTAGTTTAATACTGGGAAAATAATGTTGGATCATCTTCGTTGAACACATTTTCTTGGATACCTTCAAAGAATATGTTCGAGGGCAATACATTTCAAATATTGCAGCAGTTAACAAGAAACAGAAGGATAGGATACAGGTGCTACAATTTTTGGCAAGGTTGGTGCAGCAGGAACATCAAGTTACAGTTATATCAGAAATCAGGACTCCAGAAGGAAAAACAGTGGAAACTTTGGAGACTTTTAAAGGTACTATGGCTCTCTGTACACCTCTTCTCTCTCCTGCAACTTCCGCCCAAGGGAAATGCCAGACCTTTTGGACCGGATAGCACTCAGGTGGTTGTTGGATAGGGAGAGAGAGACATTAGTTAGTCCGATTACAAGCGAGGAGATTTTGAAGACTAGACATACTTTTCAGAGGGGAAAGCCCCAGGCCCCGATGGAATTCCTATAGAATTGTATATAAAGTATGGGGACTTTTTTAGCCCCAAAATTAGCGGAAGCATTTACAAGTGGGTTGCTGAAAGGAGCTCTCCTAGATTAAATGAGACAGGAGCGTATAGCCCATACATAAGGAAATGAAGGATCCCAAACTATGTGTTTCATATTGGCTAGCATTACTAAATATAGCCTAAAATACTAACATTGAGAATAAAACCCTTGTTAAAAACCATTATAGACCCAGATCAGATGGGAATCATGCCTCAGAAAACAACAGATATTAATCTGTGGAGATTACATACAAATATGCATACTCATCACGTTAACAAGGGAACCAGAACGGTGGCCTCTTTGGATATAGAAATGGTCTTTGATAGAATGGAATCACTTTTTGTATGGGAAATACTCAGAAGGATGGGATTTCCATTAGTGTTTTTAACTGGATACAAACAATATATAAGAAACCCATGTCAACGGTTAAGTTGGGAGGGAAGTTTTCAACTTTTTTCAGCTATATAGAGGAACAAGGCAGGGCTACCCACTCTCTCTAGTCCTCTTCGCTATAGCAATTGGCTCTCCAGGCCTCCCCAGAAATTTGGGGACTATAGGCGGGGGGTCTGGAGGAGAGGGTAGCCCTGCATGCTGTTGTTCCTCGGCGACGTTGGCCCATCGCTACAAGGGGCTCTAAATCTTTTAAATACCTATTCACTATTCACAGGACTTAAGGTAAATTGGGGTAAATCCCTACTATTTGCTATTGACCAAGACTTTTATAAATATTATTTAGCAGCATAGCTGGTAACAGTAGGGGAATGGATAGATCCAGACAAACTTCAGGCATTACCGTTTCGAGAGTTGAAATCTGTGTATGATCTAACCCCTCCGATTATAACATTTCAAGGAGATTATATCTCCAAATACTCTGTTGTGGAGAATTCCTCAGTTGACCCATTTAGACTCTATACAAGATCCAGGTGCGTGGACTAAATTTAGGGTCAAAAGATATCTCAGGTAGTACAAGGGAAAACAATAATATCATTCGCAGGAATGGTGGAACACTGGAACATTCCAGGAAGTTATGTTTTTTGACATATGCAGCTCACCCATTAATTGTCTGCCCAATTCCCTCAGAGCCTCTCACAATTGGTAGAATTAGGATTAGAAGGAGACTGGAAAGGAAACCAATTTCAACTTTATATACTTACCTAGTGAAAACTGCATTACCAGGCACAAGTAAGTTACGAGAATGTTGGATGAGGGACGCTCCAAAATTAGAGGAGGAGAATTGGGAGGAGATATGGGGACTTCCATTTCAGATACTAATGTCACTCCAAGATAAACTTATACAATTCAAGATAACACATAGGATCTATTATACACCCCATAGACTACATAAAATGTCCATATCAAACCCCCAGAAATGTTTGAGGTGTGGGTGTGTTCCAGGACCATTGTCAGAGGGGGCGGGGTCAGGTGACGGGTGGCCCCGCCCTCCTTATATAAGAAACGTCAGCGCTGGGATCCCAGCAGTGTCTCCGCAGTGGAGACAGAAGACGGATGCATGTATGGACAGCGCTGGACTGAGAGATCACCCGTCGCTGGATCAGATCAGCCATCGCTGGCCCCCGGAGAGATGATCATCCGTCGCTGGATAGCAAGAGTGGATTAGCACCGCTGGAATCATTTTTTTATTTTTTTTTATTCTTAATAAAGGAATTTTTCAAAAGTGTATTTGTCTTATTTAACCATTTTTACACTTTCTTTGTGAAATGGTAGGGGTACTTTGTACCCCCTTACCATTTCAAACGGGGGGGCTTGGATCTGGGGGTCCCCTTGTTAAAGGGGGCTTCCAGATTCTGATAAACCCCCCGCTAGCAGACCCCCACAACCACCGCTCAGGGTTGTGGGGATGAGGCCCTTCTCCACATCAACATGGGGACATGGTGCTTTGAGGGGTCACAGACCCCCAAAGCATCCTCCCAATGTTGAGGGCATGTGGCCTGGTACAGTTCAGGAGGGGGGGGCGCTCTCTTGCCCCCCTCTTTTCCTGCAGCCTGCCAGGTTGCGTGCTTGGATAAAGGGTCTGGTATGGATTTTTTTTTATTATTTGATGCGGGGTTCCCCTTAATATCCATACCAGACCTGAAGGGCCTGGTAATTGAATTTAGGGGAACCCCCACACTTTTTATTTTTTGATCAATGAATGAATTGTCGGCTAATACAGAGACCACTCATTGAGTGTTCTCTGTATTACGGGAGCCGACAATGGAAAGTGATTTTAAAAGACTTTTTTTCCTGCAGAAATGACACTTTGTGTAGGGACAGTTCTAAGCACGGGAAACATGCGCCCCTTCACAGGCATACTATAGACACTCCCCAGGTATGAAATTTAAAGGAATATTACACTTTTATTGTTTCATTTTAATCATTATTAAAATCACTGCTCCTGAAAAAACGGCCATTTTTAAAACTTTTTTTTGCATTGATCCATGTCCCCTGGAGCAGGACCCAGGTCCCCAAACACTTTTTAGGACAGTAACTTGCATATTAGCCTTTAAAATTAGCACTTTAGATTTCTCCCATAGACTTGTATAGGGTGTTCCAGCTTTTCGAATTTCCCGCAAACAGCCCAAATTGTTCACTGTTTGCTGAACAGGTGAACAGGCAATGTTCGAGTCGAACATGAGTTTGACTCGAACTCGAAGCTCATCCCTACTGGTGAGGAATAACATCTGTGTAGTAAAGAGAACACAGTTAAGTCTGTTGTTTTTTTTATGCGAGTAAGGCAATAGTACTAATGGGAGCAGGGACAGACAAGAGGAGATAGAGATAGACAAAATGGAGCATAAAGAAGGGGGAAGGAGCAATGAGGGAGGGAGTAGTGGTAAAGGTGCAGGCTTCAAGGAGAGCTAGGAAGTGTAGGTAGGCTGACCTTGGGAGGACTGCTGGTGAGGATGAGCGACCTTGGGCCTATAAGAAGACTCCAGTATGATGGGCCCAGGGTTCCCATATGTGTTTGAAAATCTCAAGTTTGTCTAGTATGGTATTAGAGATTTTTTCTTGGAACATAATCCAGGAGATTTTTTGTTTGGTTAAATGAAAATAAACCAAAGGGGGCTTCCAGGTCCGTGCTATAGTTATCTTAGCTTCTAGGAACATGCAATGAATCAGAGATTGGGTGTGTTTCAGAATTTTGTGAATCCTTTGGTTCTGGTTCAGAAGGGCTATCGTCGGTTCTTGATTGACCATTGTCCCGGTAATTTTATGTATTAGTTTAAAGGTTTTATTCCAATAGCCTCTGATTCTGGGACATTGCCTCACAATATGGAGGAGAGAGCCCAAGTGGCCACATCCTCTGAAGCAGAGGGGTGGTGACTAGGGAAAAAATGTAGTTAGATGTGTCAGAACCAGGTACCAGCGGGAGATGACCTTGAGGTTTGCTTTGATCAAGGAGATGTTAAGGATCCCCTTGTAGGCTCTAGTGAAGTGAGAGTGGCAAGTATCGAGGTCCCACTCAATCTCAAAGTCACGTTCCCAGCTTTGCATGTAAGCCGCTTTCCCTGACGATTCAGCTAAAGCTTAGTAGATCAGGGAAATTCCTCCCCTCACATCCATGACTGTGGAGCACCATTGTTCATACGGAGTAACTGCTAGGGGGGTGTATCTTGGGATGACAATGTGTGTAGGAAATGGGATATCTGTTGGAAGCAAAATTGTTCTGAGGAAGGCAATTCTTGTTTTGTGTTGCAGTAACTAAGTTTAAGGGGTCCATTTGAGTTAAAATAGTGCCCAATTTGATAGAGGCCTTTGTCCAGCCACCATTGAAAGGCCTTGATATCCATCACTGGGGTGAATTAGGGGTTGTGAAAAATGTGAGCTAAGGGATGCCACCAAGACGTTATGGAGTTAAATTTATGCAGGGAATCGCATAAGCCTACCAAGTGGGATAGTGTAGGGAATAGGATAGGGGGCCTAGATTTAGGGGGATGCCAGATTGGGAAATCTATGGTAAAGTTTGGGATTGCTTGTTTGTTTTTCAATTCCTACCAAGTTGGGTTTAGGGCCCTTGGAGTATATGGTTGATATTTGGGTCAATTGTGCCACCTGACGTTCAGGAAATTTAAGGCTGACAGACTGTTACCCCCTGCTCCTCTCCCACTTCAATAGCACCAAAGACAGCAGGGAAGTCAGTACTAAAGTCCCCCCAAGTTGGAATATCAGCAGAAAAAGAGGTAGAGGTAGAGCTGGCTCCCTCTGGCAAAGATATCATGGCAGCTATCAAAGCATGTAGTCAGAATCTCACAAAAAATGTATGCTCGCCAGCTTGTGCTCAAGTTGCGCGTGCTTTCGCTTCCCCTTGCCCCCTCCCCTTTTTTTTCTCCTCTCTTCCCTACCCCCAATAAGACCCTGCCCCCTTGGAGATGCCTGAAGCATACTAACAACACGTATGAGAGTTATCACTATACAGTCGGACTCCCAGGCAAGAATGATCACAAGGATTAGCATGAACCACACAATTACACGAATTACCGTAGATAACACCCTTAGTGCTTTCCCTAGGAAGTCAGGGCATCCTATAAAGAACATCTAATGGGATTTCACTGCCCTGGTATGGATTGTTCTATAATGTTTTGTTCTACATGTTTTTGTTGTTTTTATGTCTATTTTACTATAAGAGACTCTGTATTGGATATGCTAATATAAGTTGAAGTAGCTCAAATATGTGCATGATGTTACTTTCGTAACCTTCACCCCTTACCTCATATTCTGTACCCTGAAAAACTTTCAATGCAAACGTTTATGCAAAAAAAAAAAAAATGTATGCTCTGGCCATAGATATTAATATAATGAGACATGAGTTTGATAAAGTTAAGCAAAAGATCTCAGAGATGGAAGTTCGGGTCTCTTAGGTAGAATATAAAGTAAAAACGGATGACAGAGAATGGCATATCCTGAGTAAACAAATTAGTGTTCTACAGGACAGAGCAATTGATACAGAAAGCCGTTTGAGGAGAAATATCCAGATCATAGGATTGCCAGAACGAGTGGAAGGAGATAATCCAACTGAATTTTCAGAGAAATTATTGCTAAATATACTAGGCCTAATGCCGCGTACACACGACCAGACTTTTCAACATCAAAGGTCCGACGGAACAATTCCGGCAGACTATTCGATCGTGTGTGGGCTGCAGCGGACTTTTGATTTGCAAAAGTCTGACAGACTTTAGAAATGGAACATGTTTCAAATTTTTACGCCAGAACTCCACCGGACCCAGTTCCTACCGAGAAATCCGCTCAGACAAAAACTGACGCTAGGGCAGCTATTGGCTGCTGGCTATGAACTTCCTTATTCTAGTCCGGTCGTACGTCATCACATTCAAATCCGTCGGACTTTGGTGTGATTGTCTGTGGCCAAGTCCGTTCATTCGGAAAGTCCGTCAGAACTCTGTCAGAACTCCATCAGAACTCCGCCGAAAGTCTGTTGGACCTACGTCCGGTCGTGTGTACGCGACATTACAGATATGTCTGTAACATTTGTGGTTGAAAGAGCACACAGGATTTATTTTCGATCACAGCCAGCCCCCCCCCCCTCCCTCGTCGGTTTCTTTAACGTCTACTGAATTATAGAAATCAAGACCGTATATTGTCAGTAGCCAGGACAAGGGCAGACTTACAATATGAAAATGCCAAATTACTTTATTTTATGGATTATCCCCCTGAAATACAGCAACAGAGAAGAGCCTATACGGAAGCGCGGAAAAGCATGAGAGAAAAGGGGATAAAATTCAGTCTTTTATATTCTAGTAAACTGCGGGTGATTGATGGAACATACACCCGCTTTTTTGAGACACCAACACCTGCAGTAGAATGATTGGACAATAGATAAATAGATCCCTCACAATTTTGGGAAAGGAAAATCATTAATTTATTTGTTTTTTATTTCTTCCTTTTTTTTCTTCCCCTTTTTCTCCTTGCCCCCCTTCTTCCCCCCTTTTTATTTTTATTTTTTTCTCTCTCTCTCTCTTTTTAGGGGGTGGGGAGGGGAAAGATTACATATATATAAACATATAGCAACACAAGTTATTAATATTTATAACAGCACAGCATTTTATAATAGCACATGTGGTGATAAAAAAAAAATTAAGTATAAAGTGGAAAGTATAAACGATGGAAATTGGTGATCATGAGAGTGATGGTAACTGGAGGGAAGGATGGAAGTTGTTTTTGTTTTTCCTTCTATTCCTCCCCTCCTTCGCTCTCCCCCCTTCCTTTTTTTTTCCTTCTTCTTTTGGAAGAGGGATATCGGGAGCTGTGATTAGTATTATGGGAGTATATGATTATGATTTAAAATAATAACAATAGAAATGAATAGAAGATGTTTGGTGTGTAGATATCATTTTGATTTAAATGCGTCTCTTAAGGTAAATTGTCTATTAGAGAACCCGACTCGCAAATTGGGTGGAAAGGTTGTTGTGGTACACATTGGGGGTTGTTTTGTGTGGAGTAGTTACTGGGTATAGAACAGAACCTATAGTCAGTGAGGTCAAGGGTAGGGGAAAGGTCCTTTTTGCTCACACCCATGGATGGATGGGGTTGTAGATTAGGGAGGGGAGTGAAAAAGGATAGGGTGAGATGGGAGGGGAAGGAGGCGCAGAGATGAGGTGTATAGGGGTTCAGGGATGGTGTGGTTGTGTTGCCCTGTTGATGTTTGCTTTAGGAGCCATATAGCTTAAGATACTGTGGAGAGATCCCTTTGTTCTGTTGTGCAAGCATGCTGCCAGGTGAAAATAAGTGCTATTCTATAATATCCTGTAATGATTGAGATCTAAATTCTGGGTTTAAAAGAGCATTAATGTTCCAATATATAAGAAAATATAACCAACATATAACAACCAACGGCCAGGGTTGTCGGGAAGAAGCCCTTGTCCTCATCAACATGGGGACAAGGTGCTTTGGGGTGGGGGGGCTGCGCGTCCCCCCTTCCCCAAAGCACCCCCCATGTTGAGGGCACGCGGCCTGGTACGGCTCACTCGTCCCCACCCCCTTTCCTGACCGGCCGGGTAGCGTGCTCGGATAAGGGTCTGATATGGACCTGGGGGGGACTCCCATGCCATTTTATTTTAAATTTGGCTCAGGGTCACGCAATTTTTTTTTTTACATTTTGGCTTGGGGTTCCCTTTAATATTCATACCAGACCTAAAGGGCCTGGTAATGGACTGGGGGGGGGGGGGGGGCATGCTGTTTTTTTCAATGAGTTTTATCTATATTGCGAAGACCCAACAATTCTTTACAGCAGCGATCAGTTTTAAATGACTTTTTTTCCTTTAGAAATGTTATTTTGCTGTGATACTGCTCTAAATATGGGAAAACTGCACCACTTTACAGGCATAATATAGACACCCCCCAGGCATTCTATTTAAAGAATATTTAATTTTTATTGTTTCACTTTAAGAATTATTAAAATCACTGCTCCCGAAAAAAAACTGCGGTTTTTAAAACTGTTTTTTTGCATTGATACATGTCCCCTGGTGCAGGACCCGAATCCCCAAACTCTTTTGATGACAATAACTTGCATTTAAGCATTTCAAATTAGAACTTTTGATTTTTCATGTTCATATCCCATAGATTTGAAACGATGTTCGTGTGTTCATTGAAATTTTTTGCCCGTTTGCAAGTTCTGATGCGAAGCGAAGCGAACCGGGGGGGGGGGGATGTCGGGTCGGGGCAGGTGTTCGGCTCATCCTTAATCAATGGTAGTTTAATACTGGGAAAATAATGTTGGATCATCTTCGTTGAACACATTTTCTTGGATACCTTCAAAGAATATGTTCGAGGGCAATACATTTCAAATATTGCAGCAGTTAACAAGAAACAGAAGGATAGGATACAGGTGCTACAAATGCAAATAGAATTACAGAAGGAAAAGTATAGCCGAGACTCTAGTATAATTAATTTTGATATAATGATGACCATGCAAAGGGATTTACATTTGCATATGATGGAAATAACTAAGTTAGAACTGTATAAAAATAGACAAAACATTTTTTAACAAGGGGATAAAAGTGGCAGATTTTTGGCAAGGTTGGTGCAGCAGGAACATCAAGTTACAGTTATATCAGAAATCAGGACTCCAGAAGGAAAAACAGTGGAAACTTTGGAGACTTTTAAAGGTACTATGGCTCTCTGTACACCTCTTCTCTCTCCTGCAACTTCCGCCCAAGGGAAATGCCAGACCTTTTGGACCGGATAGCACTCAGGTGGTTGTTGGATAGGGAGAGAGAGACATTAGTTAGTCCGATTACAAGCGAGGAGATTTTGAAGACTAGACATACTTTTCAGAGGGGAAAGCCCCAGGCCCCGATGGAATTCCTATAGAATTGTATATAAAGTATGGGGACTTTTTTAGCCCCAAAATTAGCGGAAGCATTTACAAGTGGGTTGCTGAAAGGAGCTCTCCTAGATTAAATGAGACAGGAGCGTATAGCCCATACATAAGGAAATGAAGGATCCCAAACTATGTGTTTCATATTGGCTAGCATTACTAAATATAGCCTAAAATACTAACATTGAGAATAAAACCCTTGTTAAAAACCATTATAGACCCAGATCAGATGGGAATCATGCCTCAGAAAACAACAGATATTAATCTGTGGAGATTACATACAAATATGCATACTCATCACGTTAACAAGGGAACCAGAACGGTGGCCTCTTTGGATATAGAAATGGTCTTTGATAGAATGGAATCACTTTTTGTATGGGAAATACTCAGAAGGATGGGATTTCCATTAGTGTTTTTAACTGGATACAAACAATATATAAGAAACCCATGTCAACGGTTAAGTTGGGAGGGAAGTTTTCAACTTTTTTCAGCTATATAGAGGAACAAGGCAGGGCTACCCACTCTCTCTAGTCCTCTTCGCTATAGCAATTGGCTCTCCAGGCCTCCCCAGAAATTTGGGGACTATAGGCGGGGGGTCTGGAGGAGAGGGTAGCCCTGCATGCTGTTGTTCCTCAGCGACGTTGGCCCATCGCTACAAGGGGCTCTAAATCTTTTAAATACCTATTCACTATTCACAGGACTTAAGGTAAATTGGGGTAAATCCCTACTATTTGCTATTGACCAAGACTTTTATAAATATTATTTAGCAGCATAGCTGGTAACAGTAGGGGAATGGATAGATCCAGACAAACTTCAGGCATTACCGTTTCGAGAGTTGAAATCTGTGTATGATCTAACCCCTCCGATGATAACATTTCAAGGAGATTATATCTCCAAATACTCTGTTGTGGAGAATTCCTCAGTTGACCCATTTAGACTCTATACAAGATCCAGGTGCGTGGACTAAATTTAGGGTCAAAAGATATCTCAGGTAGTACAAGGGAAAACAATAATATCATTCGCAGGAATGGTGGAACACTGGAACATTCCAGGAAGTTATGTTTTTTGACATATGCAGCTCACCCATGAATTGTCTGCCCAATTCCCTCAGAGCTTCTCACAATTGGTAGAATTAGGATTAGAAGGAGACTGGAAAGGAAACCAATTTCAACTTTATATACTTACCTAGTGAAAACTGCATTACCAGGCACAAGTAAGTTACGAGAATGTTGGATGAGGGACGCTCCAAAATTAGAGGAGGAGAATTGGGAGGAGATATGGGGACTTCCATTTCAGATACTAATGTCACTCCAAGATAAACTTATACAATTCAAGATAACACATAGGATCTATTATACACCCCATAGACTACATAAAATGTCCATATCAAACCCCCAGAAATGTTTGAGGTGTGGGTGTGTTCCAGGACCATTGTCAGAGGGGGCGGGGTCAGGTGACGGGTGGCCCCGCCCTCCTTATATAAGAAACGTCAGCGCTGGGATCCCAGCAGTGTCTCCGCAGTGGAGACAGAAGACGGATGCATGTATGGACAGCGCTGGACTGAGAGATCACCCGTCGCTGGATCAGATCAGCCATCGCTGGCCCCCGGAGAGATGATCATCCGTCGCTGGATAGCAAGAGTGGATTAGCACCGCTGGAATCATTTTTTTATTTTTTTTTATTCTTAATAAAGGAATTTTTCAAAAGTGTATTTGTCTTATTTAACCATTTTTACACTTTCTTTGTGAAATGGTAGGGGTACTTTGTACCCCCTTACCATTTCAAACGGGGGGGGCTTGGATCTGGGGGTCCCCTTGTTAAAGGGGGCTTCCAGATTCTGATAAACCCCCCGCTAGCAGACCCCCACAACCACCGCTCAGGGTTGTGGGGATGAGGCCCTTCTCCACATCAACATGGGGACATGGTGCTTTGAGGGGTCACAGACCCCCAAAGCATCCTCCCAATGTTGAGGGCATGTGGCCTGGTACAGTTCAGGAGGGGGGGGCGCTCTCTTGCCCCCCTCTTTTCCTGCAGCCTGCCAGGTTGCGTGCTTGGATAAAGGGTCTGGTATGGATTTTTTTTTATTATTTGATGCGGGGTTCCCCTTAATATCCATACCAGACCTGAAGGGCCTGGTAATTGAATTTAGGGGAACCCCCACACTTTTTATTTTTTGATCAATGAATGAATTGTCGGCTAATACAGAGACCACTCATTGAGTGTTCTCTGTATTACGGGAGCCGACAATGGAAAGTGATTTTAAAAGACTTTTTTTCCTGCAGAAATGACACTTTGTGTAGGGACAGTTCTAAGCACGGGAAACATGCGCCCCTTCACAGGCATACTATAGACACTCCCCAGGTATGAAATTTAAAGGAATATTACACTTTTATTGTTTCATTTTAATCATTATTAAAATCACTGCTCCTGAAAAAACGGCCATTTTTAAAACTTTTTTTTGCATTGATCCATGTCCCCTGGAGCAGGACCCAGGTCCCCAAACACTTTTTAGGACAGTAACTTGCATATTAGCCTTTAAAATTAGCACTTTAGATTTCTCCCATAGACTTGTATAGGGTGTTCCAGCTTTTCGAATTTCCCGCAAACAGCCCAAATTGTTCACTGTTTGCTGAACAGGTGAACAGGCAATGTTCGAGTCGAACATGAGTTTGACTCGAACTCGAAGCTCATCCCTACTGGTGAGGAATAACATCTGTGTAGTAAAGAGAACACAGTTAAGTCTGTTGTTTTTTTTATGCGAGTAAGGCAATAGTACTGAGTTGAAAAAAAATCAGAAGCTCCCTCATTAGCCTTTTGTAACTATCTAGTGAATGATAATTTGCCGTTATATAGGGAAACATATTGTAACAGAGGATGTGGGGAAAAATATGAGAAAGTATGGGTATAGATAGCAGAACCCAGAGCAGCCTCTGGGCAAACCTAAAGGGTAAACAGCTTAAATAGCAAGAAGAAAAGTAGCGAGACATCTGATAGATAAAGTGAAGGGATATAACAAACCAGGCCATCAATATAAGGGCTCAAGAGTAAGAATGAATATTTTTATTATTGTAATTATTATTAATGAAATTATGTAAAAACTCCTGTGAGAGTGGATACTTTGAAGATAAAGTATATGTTGTTAATATTTTTCTATTGGAAAATTAATATATATAAAGAGATTTAAAAAAAAAAAGAAATAATAATAATAATAGTGCCAGAAAAATTTATATAAAATATTTTTGGCTTAATATTATTACAGGTCCATAATGCATTATGACAGTTTGTTTTTCCCTCTATCGATTTCAGTGCATTAAGATCCCTTTCACACTGGGGCGTTTTTCAGGTATTTTTGAGCTAAAAATAGTGTCTGTAAAGTGCCTGAAAAATACCTCCCCTGCAGCCCCAGTGTTAGGGCCGGAGTGCTTTCACACTGGGGCAGTGCTTGTAGGATGTTAGAAAAGGTCCTGCAAGAGGCATCTTTGGGGCTGTGGAGGAGTTGTATATGCATCGTTCCTCCACAGCCCTTGGCCATTGAAATGAATGGGCAGCAGCGCTTTTCAGGCGCTAGTAACTCTTTCTTCAGAGGCTAGTGCCCTGCTAAAATGATGGTAGAATGCAGCTAAAACTATTGGTGCTTTACCACTAACGCGCCCCGTTGTCAGTGTGAAAGGGGTCCTAAGGTTTTCACCTTTTGTGTGTATTTGATCTATTTAATATAGTTCATAAAAATGTTCAACTTATTTACAAAAAAAAGAAAATGATGGGATCAGTAATCACCCCCTTTACTGTGTGTGGGCAGGGTCTAATGTCGCCCATGCATGTGGGGTAACACCTCGCCTGAAAGTGTACTCACTAATGCCCCGTACCAGGTGGAGGCTTTGGTCATGTGCAGAATCAAACATTAAAGCAGTCCCCTGACTCAGAGATGAGCCACTGGTGTGCAGCAGTAATGTATGGAGTTTTTCCATAAGACATTTTGTCCCATGTCACTATACACTGATGTATATGTTGGCATGCCCTTGCCCAGTCCACAACTCCAGCATACCTCCATTACCTCATTCCTAAAGAAATTAAACCCTGCGCGGGTCTCATGCATGTCCTATGTTAACTCTCTCCTTCTCATACCTAGTGAACAGGCATTATAACTCTGTAATGCCAGACTACTCCTGGTTCCCTGAGGAAATAGACAGATATGGATGGAGTCAGAGCACTGACCTCCTCGCTACAGGAAGACCAGTCACCTAACCAGGTACCACACCAATGAATGGTTGCTGTAGCTGTTCTTCTGTATGGTTATACTGTGGCAATTAACTCCTCTTTCTTAGCCTTGTCAAGTTAAGCTTTGTAGTGGTGATGCACATACCCCATAGTGTTATTACATACCTGTGTTATTAAGGAATACGCCAGGATCCAACATGCAGCTCTTGAATAACTTCAGACCAGGCTCAAGGCAGTTGAAACAACTTTTACTGAAAGTTCGGGAATAACATGTATAACATGAATAAATGGCCTTCTTCTAACCACACATAATTGTGGCTGCCTCAGCATACCTGCCCAGCTGAAGTCCCTTTGGGAAAAGTCCATATTTGGCAAAACTCAAATGGAGAGGTCTATGGTCTTGGGTGTCTCGATGAGTCAGTGTTTCAAAGTTGGACCACAGGTCCCAGTGAGCTTCTGCAAGGTTTCTGTTCTCTCTCAAGCCCCAAGCTTCCTGACCTGAACCTCTTCCCTTTAATAGCACACGGGAGGGAAGCTGGACCCTAAGAAAAGCCTGCAAACAGGAAACAGGGTCAGGGAAGGTGGCAAGAAACAATAATCCATCTGGGCAGCCAAGTGCTAACTAAAGCCCCGTACACACTATCAGATTGTCTGCTGAGTTTTTCCTTCAGTTTTACCAAAACCATGTAGTAGAAGGGCCTGCCTGATTGCATACACATTGAAACTCCTAAGGTTTGACCTCATATTATATGGTTTTGGTAAATCTGAAGGAAAAACTCAGCAGACAATCTGATAGTGTGTACGGGGCTTAACACATACAATACAGCAGGCCACCTGCCTATACATGGATCCCCTAAAAAAGCCCTAGGAAAACAAATTGATATTCTGAATATGAATACACCTATACACTAGGACCTAGAATGTCCCAGAAACAAAATAAGACGTGTAAACAAGCAGCTTCACAAAGACCAAGAAGATATTAAAACAACTCTGGAAAAAAGTTAAGGAGAAGCACCAATAATTGGGTTAAAAAAATTATCCCACAGAAAATGATACTCCAAAACTCAAAAATCCATTTCTTACAAAAATAAAACAAACCCTACTTGGAGTATGCCAAAGGGCATCTCGGAGACAAATCAAATGTGGAAAATGACTCTCTCAGCTCCATCTCCCAATCAGCATGTTCTTGACCTGTAACACAGCTGCCTCCTAGTCTATGTTGTACAAGGGAATGCAAGAGGCTAACACCAAGTCAAATTCAAGTACTTTCACTATTTGCATTTTTAAAAATTCTATATTGATGTATTAGGTAATACAGAGCTGCATTCATTTGCATTTTTTATATCTGTAAGGAGTTGAGATTTAAGCACAGTTACTGTGTTTACCATTTATTGCTCACCGAATATTTTTATTTGCTCCCTCGAAATTTTATTAGCAGCTAAATATGCATACGTAAATATATAGATTGGTTTTATTTACTTCTTAAAGGTATTATAAACCTTCCTACCTGCACCTTGTCATTTTCACCTGCAGAAGATGTGTATTGATCAAGTAGTTTCATGTTACCTTTTACTGACCTGTAAGCACAGCCAATAATAGAGTGAATCTCACACAAACGTTTTTGATTGTGTTCAAACGTGAGGCATGCGGCGTGGCACTGAACAGGTCTTCAGTCTAAGAACTGACATTTTCTGTTAGGAAACTACATATCCCATGTTCTGCAGGTGAGAGATAAACAACTATTCAATCTAACACAGAAACAAACAGGCAGCAAAATTATTGGGGAGATTACCATGTAGTGTTTCATGTAATTTTCTCTCTGACATTTATGATACAATACAGAAGAAATGTGAGTCATGCATTGGATGCTGTGTGTCCTGGAACAAGCAGTGATTAGGAACAAGCTAGCTGCAGCAATACATGGATACAGAAGAACGTTCAACAATGACACTACAAACTGCAGTCACATGTGAACCCATCACTACAAGGTAAGGAAAACAAACACAGGGAAGATAACTGCACTAATACCTAGTTAAAACAACAAAAACAATTTTAAGTTTAAAATGCCTTTAAAAAAAGGTTTTCAAATGTAGGTTATTTGTGCTAGTTATTCCGATCTTTCTGCAGTACCTTCCGTCTTAGCAAATGAAGTAAAAGTCAAAACTGAAACAAGTAAATTCAGCACACAAAGTATTTAAAGACTTGCTTTTAAATAAATTCTGTCAGTTCAGTATAAAGGTTGCATCAAGTGCTGGAAATATTTAAACCTTCAACTTCCCAGAACCTCCGAGGTCTGACTGGAAGCAGATGAAAGGATCACCTACTATACCTATGAGTCAAATTAACTACATATTCTTATTCTTATGTGCAATTTAATTGTATTTAAAATGCAATGAGCTCAAACGGTATAAATGCCACAGTAGCAAAATATCATGTTATGCTTTATTTTCCAAGAGCTTTATCAGTGAATGTGGTATATTTGGGGAGTGGCCACTAACATTGCACGTGGCGTACCTTTTGTTGTGTGCGCACTCATCAATATCCAGGACAAGACTGGGACCATTTTCATGTGGAAGTAAACCATTGTGGCAGTACCCTGGGTTATGCTGCATACACACGATCAGAATTTTGGTCAGAAAAAGCTCTGATGGTTTTCCCAATGGAATACCAACGGGATTTCACTCAAGCTGTCTTGCGTACACAAGGTCACACCAAATTCCGACCGTCAAGAACGCGGTTATGTACAACACGTACAACGGGACTAAAAAAAGTCCTTCAGAAGGAGGGGGATTGCGCGTGCGTGCCCACGCTGCTTCGCTATCCCGATGCGCTCGTGTCACCCGGTCACAGTGCATTTCCGATCGGCAGGAGTGCTCTATGATTGGCCCTCCTGATCACATGACGACTGTGTCCAATCACAGCTGTCATGTGGTGTAAACAAACAGCCGGTTGCTAGGCAATCAACTCTCCTCTCCTCACACGGAAGTTGTCGCTGAGGAGAGGAGAGCAGATTGCTGCAGCCGGCTGGTGATGAGTGAGTATGAGCTGTTTTTTACCAGTCTAGTGTAAACACACATGTCCCCACACAATGTCCCCAAATAATAAAAACACATGTCCCCCACATATGTCCCACTAAAATCACATGTCAAAATGATTATCTGCACACATACAGTGGTGTGAAAAAGTGTTTGCCCCCTTCCTCATTTCCTGTTCCTTTGCATGTTTGTCACACTTAAGTGTTTCGGAACATCAAACCAATTTAAACAATAGTCAAGGACAACACAAGTAAACACAAAATGCAATTTGTAAATGAAGGTGTTTATTATTAAAGGTGAAAAAAAATCCAAACCATCATGGCCCTGTGTGAAAAAGTGATTGCCCCCCAAACCTAATAACTGGTTGGGCCACCCTTAGCAGCAACAACTGCAACCAAGCGTTTGCGATAACGTGCAATGAGGCTTTTACAGCGTCCTGGAGGAATTTTGGCCCACTCATCTTTGCAGAATTGTCCTAATTCAGTTACATTAGAGGGTTTTCGAGCATGAACGGCCTTTTTAAGGTCATACCACAACATCTCAATAGGATTCAGGTCAGGACTTTGGCTAGGCCACTCCAAAGTCTTCATTTTGTTTTTCTTCAGCCATTCGGTGGTGGACTTGCTGGTGTGTTTAGGATCATTGTCCTGCTGCAGAACCCAAGTTCGTTTCAGCTTGAGTACACGAACAGATGGTCAGACATTCTCCTTCAGGATCTCTTGGTAGACAGCAGAATTCATAGTTCCTTTTATCACGGCAAGTCTTCCAGGTCCTGAAGCAGCAAAACAGCCCCAGACCATCACACTACCACCACCATATTTTACTGTTGGTATAATGTTCTTTTTATGAAATGCAGTGTTCCTTCTACGCCAGATATACTTGGACACACACCTTCCAAAGAGTTCCACTTTTGTCTCATCGGTCCACAGAATGTTGTCCCAAAAGTCTTGGGGATCATCAAGATGTGTTGTGGAGAAATTGAGACGAGCTTTGATGTTCTTTTTGCTCAGCAGTGGTTTTCTCCTTGGAACTCTGCCATGCAGGCCATTTTTGCCCAGTCTTTTCCTGATGGTGGAGGCATGAACGCTGACCTTAACTGAGGCAAGTGAGGCCTGCAGTTCCTTGGACGTTGTTGTGGGGTCTTTTGTGACCTCTTGGATGAGTCGTCGCTGCGCTCTTGGGGTAATTTTGGGCGGCCGGCCACTCCTGGGAAGGTTCACCACTGTTCCATGTCTTCGCCATTTGTGGATAATGGCTCTCACTGTGGTTCGCTGGATTCCCAAAGCTTTGGAAATGGCTTTATAACCCTTTCCAGACTGATAGATCTCAATTACTTTCTTTCTCAATTGTTCCTGAATTTCTTTGGGTCTCGGCATGATGTGTAGCTTTTAAGGATCTTCTGGTGGACCTTACTGTGTCAAGCAGCTCCTATTTAAGTGATGCCTTGATTGTGAACAGGTGTGGCAATAATCAGGCCTGGGTGTGGCTAGAGAAATTGAACTCAGGTGTGGACAACCACAGTTATAGTATGTTTTAACAAGGGGGGCAATCACTTTTTCACACAGGGCCATGATGGTTTGGATTTTTTTTCACCTTTAATAATAAACACCTTCATTTACAAATTGCATTTTGTGTTTACTTGTGTTGTCCTTGACTATTGTTTAAATTGGTTTGATGTTCCGAAACACTTAAGTGTGACAAACATGCAAAGGAACAGGAAATGAGGAAGGGGGCAAACACTTTTTCACACCACTGTATGTCCGTGATCACCTGCACACATCTGTACATGATCATTTGCGTACATATGTCCGTGATGACACAAACCAATTATTATACACTTAACAGTATTTGTTTTTACCAAAAACATGTAGCAGAATACATTTTGGCTTAAATGTATGACCCAATTCGATTTTATTGGATTTCTTTTAAAATAGAAAGAAGAAAATATATTTTTTTTCCAAATGTCCGCTCTTTTTTCGCTTATATCCCAAAAAATAAAAAATGGAGTCGTGAATAAATACCACCAAAATAAAGCTCGATTTACGCATACAAAATGATAAAAATGTCGATCCCTTTGTCTCAAGTTCTCTCACGCATTGACCAAGTAATGCTGTCTGAAAAGATTTTCCATACTCTGCAAGACACGACTCACACATATGACCTGAAGTGGAACCCATGGTTCCTATTTCGTTTGCTAAAGTGATCGCACCTTGGGTTTTTCTTTTTCTTTTCTATCTGCAATTCTTTCTCTTTTTTTTGTTTTCTCTCTGAACTTTTCCCCTCTCTTTCTCGATATGGTCTTTTCTTATGCATTTTAGATATGTAGGTCAGCACATTGAATGTTTTATCTTCTCTCTTTTTTGTGACCTGTTGTTGGACGTAAGATCCACACTGATGTTTATAATCTGTCGTTTGATCTGTGGAGTTCTATGATCTGTTTATCACCTCCTTGTAATCTTGTCATCCAACTACTTATGCTATTTATGTCATTTGATCCTTTTTGCTGACACTGTTTTCTATTTATCGCTTTAATAAACTTTTTTGAAAACAAAAAAATGATTAAAATGTCATTTGGGTACAGCTTAGCATGACCGCACAATTGTCATTGAAAATGCGAGAGCGCTGAAAGCTGAAAATTGGTCTGAGAAGGAAGGGGGCGAAAGTGCCCTGTATTGTAGTGGTTAACAATGTATTTTTTCAGCTCCATTGTAGTGCTTTACCCAAAACACCCCCTATAATAAATTCATTCAGTGTCAGAGGCTTTTTTTGGGCTCACAAACTCATTTAGACCCCCCCCCTAAAATTTGGACAATGGGCAATCAGAGGGGGTGAGGAATCTGATAAGTGGACTTTATTTTTTTATGCATTAAAATCAATGTTATACTGATGTTGGCAAAGAAGGTTTGTGTCTAATATGCTTGCAATGTTTATGTGCAAAATTACTAATTTTTTTTTTTTCTGTTTTGACTCCACCGTTTCCTTCAATGCCACAGGAATGGTAGGCTGTGGTATCCCACTTTGCCCATCATTGGGACTTTCATAACTGCAGTGGGGCAATAGATGGGAAGCACGTCCACATCGTCCCACCAACCCATTAGGGGTCATACTATTTTAATTATAAGGGTTTTGATAGTATTTTGTTGATGGCGGTGGTATCGGTGGCATACGATTTTCTCTATGTGGACATAGGAAAGAATGGCCGGATGTCGGATGGTGGAGTCTTTGCCCAGACCAAGTTCTACGGACGTCTCTAGAACAGTGGCTTGGGATTGCCACCTGAGGAAGAGAACATTGAAGGACTTCTGTTTGTTTTTCTTGCTGATGAAGCATTTGGTCTGGACAATCACGTGATGAGGCCATTCCTCCAGAGGACCCTCACCCCGGAGAAGTGGGTATTTTTTTTTTTTTTTTGACTTTTCAAAAGAGCTTTATTGAAACGTAATAAAAAATGTAACAAAAGGTCTCCCACGCAGGGGAGTCAAGAAAGTGAAGTTCACACAACAGAGGCACAACATAACTGACAAAAGCTCTAACTCTTGCATAGTAAGTCAGAGAGTGAACGGAACAATACCCGTCACCCGGCTCATATCAAATAGTTTCTCAGTAACAACATTAAACAGGGCACATCAGTCAACTTAAAGCAAGAATTGCCCCGAGCCCCCAACACCCCTTCCGGGATCATGCTGTGTCGGGGACGCAGAGCACTCCCAAGATAT
Organism: Lithobates pipiens; assembly: GCF_037356315.1. NCBI lineage: Eukaryota > Metazoa > Chordata > Amphibia > Anura > Ranidae > Lithobates > Lithobates pipiens. The sequence continues at coordinate 185,886,957 of NW_027507785.1, read as the reverse complement.
GATAAATTATAGTTAACAGGGGCCCTCTCTGAGCAGGGTCCACATTTGCAACCTCTGTTAGTTGGGACAATGTCAGATGAGGAAAAAAGGAGCAATGGGGAGGAGGGGTTAGGGAAAAAGGGAGAGAAAGGAGGGAGGAAGAAGAGAAGGAAGAAGATAGACAGGAAGAGAGAGGGGAGTAGAGGGGAGGCCTCAGGGAGGGCCCGGCTCGTCTGGGGGAATGCACCTAGGGGGGGGGGGAAGAGAGCAGGCTTTAACCGAGTGTGATCCCTATATGACTTGCCCAGGGTTCGCATATTCTCTTGAACCGGTCTACTTTGTCAAGAATTACACTGGAAGTCTGTTCTTGGAACATGATCCAAGTAATCTTTCGTTTAGTAGAGTGGAAGGAAACCCTAGGTGATTTCCAGGCCCGGGCAATGGATAATTTCGCTCCTATTAGGATGAATTGGACCAAAATTCGTGAAAATTTCTTCGCATGAGGGATATCCTGATTGAGAAGAGCAATCCTGGGGTCCTGGGGAATTCCAAGCCCCGTGACTTTACGGATAAGGTTAAAAACACTATTCCAATATCCTCTGATTCTGGGGCATTCCCAGAAAGTGTGTAATAGGGATCCTAAGTGGCCACATCCCCTAAAGCAAAGTGGGGAAGATTGGGGGAAAATTGACGCAAGTCGTTTCGGGACCAGATACCATCTGGAAATCACCTTGAGGCTGGCCTCCATTAAAGAGATGTTGATGATCCCCTTGAACCCTCTCATGAAGCTGCTATGCCAGGTATCCAGGTCCCAATCAAAATCCAGATCCCGCTCCCATTTCAGCATGTAACCTGCCTTAACCTGTGGATCTGCTAGAGCTGCATAGATCAGGGAGATACCTCCTCTCATAACCATGGCTGATGTGCACCATTGTTCATAGGGGGTGACTGTCAGAGGGCCTAATGTGCGGGAGGGGAGTGAGTGTAGGAAGTGAAAGATTTGGCGAAAGCAAAATCTCTCGGTTAGGGGCATCTCTAGTTTAGAAATGCACTGGTCTAGCGTGAGGGGACCGTTGGAGTTGACGTAGTTCCCAATTCTAATGAGACCTTTGTTGAGCCACCATTGGAACGCTTTGATATCCAGTCCAGGTGGAAACTGAGGATTGTTAAAGATGTGTGCTAGAGGACGCCATGGGGAAGTCAGGGAGTTCATTGAGTGTACCGAATCGCAGAGGGCCATTGAATGAGACAGAGTGAGTGACATAATCGGAGGCCTGGACTTGGAGGGTCGCCAGATAAGAAAATCTATGGTGAAGTTGGGAATGGCTTGTCTTTCCATGTCCACCCAATCCGGCTTCCTACCGTTAGTGTAGATACAGGAGATCTGGCTCATCTGAGCAGCTTGGTAATACCACCAAAGATTAGGTAATCCAAGTCCTCCTTTCCGTCTGGGTCGAAAGAGAACCGATTTGGGTAATCTATGGGAAGAGCCGCCCCACACAAAGCGGATTATAGAAGAGTGCAAATTGTTGATGTGGGATTTGGGAACCGAGATAGGGAGCGAACGGAAAAGATAAAGGATTCGGGGAAGTAGGGTCATTTTAATGGCATTAACTCTACCTAACCAGGAGAGCTTGTAAAGGGACCACTGATCCAGGTCCGTCTTCAATTTGTTGTACATAGGGGGGAAATTGTGCTTGTAGAGTAGACCTATGCTTGAGGTGAGGTGAATTCCCAAGTAAGGAATGGACGTAGGGTTCCACGAAAAGGGAAACTGGGTTTGGAGTTTTGCGACCGAGACAGAGTTAACAGAGATGTTAAGGGCTACTGACTTGGACATGTTGACTTGCAGGCCAGAGGCTTGCCCAAACTCGTGAAGCACCCGTAAAACGTTAGGAGTGGAGGTGAGTGGCGAGGTAATGAAGAGAAGGACATCATCCGCGAATAACGCGCATTTATGTGAGGAGGGGCCGCAGCTCACGCCGTGGATATCTGGATGTGTCCTGAAAGAGATTGCTAGAGTTTCTATGGCTATAGCGAATAATAGGGGGGATAACGGGCAACCCTGCCTAGTGCCCTTGGCAATAGGAAAGGGGTCTGATAGATGGCCTTGGAGTTTGATCCGGGCACTAGGATGGGAATAAAGGGCGGAGAGAGTATTAACAAATTTGTGGCCAAAACCCCACCGCTCTAGTGTGCGAAATAAATAGGGCCAGGTAACGGTATCAAAGGCCTTTTGGAGATCAATGGACAATAGGAAACCCTCCTGGAGAGGACCGCCATCCCAGCCCGACTGGAGGATGGAGATGATGTCTATAGCTCTCCTCACCTGGTCCGGCCCCTGTCTGCCTGGTATTAAGCCGACCTGGTCCCCATGGACATATGAACCTATAAAGGAGCCCAGTCTGTTTGAAAGAATCTTGGTCATTATTTTCAGATCGTTATTAATTAGGGATATAGGTCTATAATTGCTCACTAGGCTTAGGTCTTTATCAGGTTTAGGTATCACTGATATAAAGGCCAGGTTAGCTGTCGGGTCCAGAGATGACTTATTGTTGAGGGAGTTAAAAAACCGGGCCAGGTAAGGAGCCAGAACATCGATAAACGTTTTATAGTATTTAGTAGAAAACCCGTCAGGGCCAGGGGCCGAGCCGAGTTTAAGTCCTTTAATGACTTCTCTGACCTCCTCCTCCGTAAAAGAGGATTCCATAAGCTCCCTATGGGAGTCTGAGATTCTAGGGAGTGCGATTCCGTCCAGGAAGGCATCAATCTCTTGAATACTAGCAGGGTCGGTGTCAGAGTACAGATTAGAATAAAATTTATTAAAGGCCTCAAGTATCTGTTTAGGGTTTTGGGTCAATTTTCCGGAAAGGGACTTCACTTTGGGGAGTGCCTGAATCCTGTGCCGGGGGGATAGCCTCGCAGCTAGCTGGGGGCCAAATTTATCAGTGTGGAGGTAGAATCTGCCACTGGTCCATTTTAGATGGCTCTCCGCACTGGAAGTCAGGGCCAAATTCAGAGCAATTCTAGCGGTATCCATTTTGGCTAGTGAAGTGGGAGAGGGATTTTTCTTGTGAGCAGCACTCAGGTCCTGGAAGTCCCGTTCCAGATTGACTATGCCTAGGGCTTTTTCCCTCTTGAGCTGGGAGGTCAACTGAATAATTTTGCCTCTCATGACTGCTTTGTGGGCCCCCCACAACGTGCCCGGGGAGATTTCAGGAGTGTCATTAATTTGAAAGAACTCTTTTAAGTCTCTCTCAAGCTTTGTACAGTGTACTTGGTTAGCGAGGAGGGACTCCTTAAGGCGCCATTGGGGGGGGCCCGCCGGAGCCAGAAAGCCCACCAGCTTGACGTAGATGACTGAATGATCAGACCATGGTACCTCTTTAATGCAAGCCTGAGATAAAAAGTTAATATCTGCTGTATGGACAAAAATGTGATCAATGCGGGAGAATGTCCTGTGTGGAGCCGAAAAGTGAGTGAAGTCCCTAGCATCAGGGTGAAGCTCCCTCCAAGCGTCTATCATCCCTAGAGAATGTTCGAGTCACCTCCCATGACCACCCTACCCTCCAGGTGGGAGGATAGGGTAGTCAGCATGGACGAGAAGAAAGGAGCTTGGTTTTTATTGGGCGCATAATAGGAGACAAAGGAGAAAAGGATATCGTTAATAAGACCCTTAACCAGAATATATCTCCCTTCGTTGTCTCTGATGGTTTGAATGTGGGTGAATGGGGTGTGTTTGGAAAATAAGATGGCGACCCCCCTCGTCTTATCATCTGCGTTTGCTAAAAAAAAGGTAGGGAAATTTTGGTGTAAAAATGTGGGGTTATAATTTTTGGGGAAATGGGTTTCCTGAAGCATAACAATATTAAGGCCCCTTGTAGTAGCTGTGAAGAGCTTTACGTCTTTTAGAAGGGGAGTTTAGGCCTTGAGTATTATGAGACGCTATCTTGAGCGTCGTCTTATTAATATGCGGATCAGCCATGGTTAACAGAGTGTGGGATCAAAATAGAGAGGAACGATCTTACCCTGGGAAGGAGGGCTTGTTTGCTGTTCCGATGTGCAGGATACAGGTGCTGAAATGTGCCGTTATCAGACAGGCGGGAACTCCCCGAGGACTCCTGTAGGAAGAAAAGAATAGAAAAGGAAAGAGTGAGATAAGAAGGGAAGGTAGGGGAGGGGAGGGGGAGGGGAAGAAGGGGAAGGACTCGAGGAAGGAAAAGCTCGGGTCCTTCTGTGGTAGGTCTGGTATGGCAGAGCCTACCCCGAGCCACCTGAACCAGGAGGACCCGGACTAAGGGCAGTCTAAAATCAGACTGCATTCCTGGTGACCCTAAGGGAGAGAATCTCCACAAGGGGGCAGCAGGTAGAGTGGCACGCGGCAATAAGCCCCGCTCCGGCTCCAGCGCCTCTATTAACATGCCTATAGAAGTGGGCGCCCGCGGGCAAAAACAACGAACCATAAAAAAAAAAATACGAAGAGAAAAAAGAAAACATCAACCATAGAGAACTTATAATCAATCGAGATCCGGAACTGCATAGCAATATAGTGAGACATAAAAACAAATGATGTCATTACGACAACAGAGTTGGGAGAAATGTGTCATGGATGGGGGGGGGGGGAAGGGCAGGGATGTTAGGTGAATAATCGGGACAGACATTCACACCCCGCAGAAAAAAGAAAAAAAAAGGGGGGGGGGGCGGGGGATTGGAAAAAAAAAGAAATAACATTTTGCGAAGGGAAAAACTGAGTCCAGAAGGTCCTTAGAAGGACCGGAGGGAAGCCGGAAAGTTCGTCGGCCCCTCCTGATAGTCATCAGGATTCAAGAACAAGATAAGTCAGGGGCCTAGAGGCCCTAAGGGTTTAGGAGTCACTTTGGAGGTACAGAATCGCGGTGCCTCTTCGACTTCTGTTTCACCCACAGGGGGGCCAACGGGCTGTTCGGGGGGGGTCTTTTAGACGCGTTCGTCCGGCTCTCCAACTGGTTGGGTTGTAGGTCTTGTGTAATGAGCCCAAGTTGCAGGAGGAGGGTTTCCCCGTCATGAAAGTTGGTGAAGCTGTACTGTCTTTCTTTGAACTGGAACTGCAGGCGAAATGGGAAGGCCCATCTATATTTGATCGAATTTTGATTGAGAACTTCCAGAAGGGGTTTGAGAGATCTTCTCTTTTGAATCGTAGCAGGAGAGATGTCTGCAAAAACTTGGATTTTATTGCCCTGGATGGTGAGATTGTCACGATTGCGAGACCGCATCATGATTTCCTCTTTTATCCCATAAAAATGAGGCTTGATCACAATATCACGGGGCAGACCGTCTTGGCGGGGGGCTTGTAACGCTCGATGGGCCCTATCCAGCTCAAGCTTGTGGTCCGGGACGTCCGGGATAATGTCCTTAATGAAGGCCTTGACGGTGCTTTGAATATCAGTGACAGATTCAGGCACTCCTCTGATGCGGAAGTTATACCTTCTGCTTCTGTTTTCCAAATCATCCAATTTAGAAAGAGCTGAATCCAGTTGTTCCTGCAGGGACTGTATGCATTTAGTGTTCTGGTTGGTGCGTGCTGCTGTATCATCCACTGCCTGTTCTATGACATCTATTCTGGCCCCAAGATTCTGCAGGTCAGCTTTGATGGATGAAGTTATCTGAGCAGCATTTTGAGCTAAGCCTGCTGCTAGCATTTCAGAGAAGCTGCTTAAGAGCTGTGCCAAATCAGGTGGATGGATAGGCTGTGGGGAGGCCTGCAGGGCCTCAGCCAGGCTGTTTGGGGAGATGATTTGAGGAGAGTATGAGAAGCCTGCCAGCGATCTGTGTAACAGAGATATAGTAGAAGCTGGAGAGTTCAGAGGGTCCTGGAGGCTACTCACGGCAGTGGAGGAGAGCTGGGGAGGAGGGGGGTCCGCTATGTCATCCCTGATGTCTGTGTCTCCGCCAGGAAGAGGAGCGGTCGCCATCTTGGAAGGATCAGGCTCGGCTAGGCCGTAATGCAACTGGCGGCTGGCGAACGATTTTGCCCGGCCTTTGGGCATATGGGCGAACGCCTGGCTTCTTCCGGAGCTCGGTGGTGTAGGCGGTGGAGGTTCCCGCTGGCTGGGGAGGCTGATGTGTGCGCCGAAGGGCCGGAGCAGTACGGAGCTCCCGATCAAGGCGTCCGACCGGAAGTCCCGCGCATGCGCACTGGGAGAAGTGGGTATTTAATTACCGGCTGACCAGAGCCCAAAGAGTCGTTGAGAATACCTTTGGGATAGTGGCCAGTCAGTTCTGTTTATTTCTAACGGCAATCAAACTGGTGGAGTACAAACTGAACCACATTGTTTTATGCTACTGCATCCTGCACAACTTTTTAAAAAGAAATGCTCCAAATTATATAGCCTCAGTTGTGCCTGAGGCCGGACTTCTGGAACCAACACTGATGGCCATGGAAGCTGTCCGTCCTGGCTTGCCCCCCCAAAGCACCCGTGAAGTGCTTCAAAAATATATGGAATATTTTACGGGTAGGGGGGCCAATGCTATACCAGCTAATTTGTAAATATTTTTAAAATAAAATTAAAATTGATCTGATTAAATCTTGATTTGGATTTACTGCTTGGGTTTATTGTATCTGTCTCCTAGGTTATCCTAGTGCACTTGTAGTGCCAAGTGGTTTTCACATTATTTAAATAACACCCATTGTCACTGTAAACACCAACTTAATACAAAAAGTGTTATTGAGTATTGAAAGAAGAAGCCACACATTGTTGAGTAGAAAGCCATTTACTTTAAGCACATTCACATGTGCGTTTTATAAAACATTTGACGGTAAAAAAATCTTTTTTTTTCAAAGTTTTACCTTGAAATTTTTAAACAAATACAGAAACAGGCATGTTTCCAAACATAACATACACAACTCTGGAACTTACAAAGTTCAACATTGCAAAAAAGAAGGTAACATCAGACATTTTATACTGTAAAAAAGGTCTTGATCTTGCCTTCATCAGATGGGGTGAAATCAGCCCTGTAAAAGTAAAATTTAGAAGATGCACACAAATTGTGAGTCAAAATGGACATTTCCTTTCTGATCTCATACCTAAAGTCAACATGTGCTATCTCCCATCATGGGGGATCAATGGACGTGTTTTGGGGTGCAACACCTTCCTCTCACCTACTAGAGTTGGGAGGAAGGGGTTGCACTCTCAAAATGCGTACATTGATATCCCCTGATGACAGATAGCACATGTTGACACACTGTGTGCATTATACAAATTTGGCTTTTAAATGGTATTAAAACTTTAAATAAGATTTTGGTTAAAAAAAACAAAAGAGGGGGCGCATGCGCGAAGCTCGACATGACAGATGTTCCTTGTTAGAGTTCCGCAATCCCCGCCACAATTCCAGGCTTTAAATAGCTCGTTCCAGCCTTGCACTTGCCCTATCTAAGCGGAAAACGTTTGGTGATCTACCCGTGCTCCTCCCGGTATGGTGTTAATGGGCCACCGAGGGAAGAACAAGACCAAACTCATCAAAGAAGCCCTAGTGCGTGCCTCTTCCAAGATGGTGGCGAAGGCCCAGGCCGCATCTCAACAGCCTAGCAGTCCACAGCCACACGGGAGTAGTGGAGAAGACGACGAGGCTGACCCGGGTCCCGCACCATCTCTGCCATCGGCGGGTATGTCTCAAGCAGACTTTCTTGCTCACATGGAAGCCATGCTGAAAAAAGCCCTTAAAACTACATCAGATCAGATTAACAATAGACTGACAAAGGAAATCCGTGACCTGGTCCAGCACACTGCTGATCTGGAAACCAGAAATCTGTTTCTGTTTCACAACGGCCCTTTTTCAGGAGCTATCTCCTTCAATCCCTATTGAGAGGCTTGAATTCGACCGAATCCATAGGGCACTCACACGCCGCCAAGCCGATGGCCCGCCGCGTGATATAAATGTGAAGCTGCATTTCTTCTGCACGAAAGAACAATTGCTAACTGCAGCGCGCAATAAAGAAACCCTCCATTTCCAGGGCCACGCATACCAGCTGTTCACAGATCCGGCACCCTTGACCATTGCGAAGCGCCGCGCTATGAAGCCTCAACTGTAGGTCCTGATACAGCATCAGATCAAATATGCCTGGCGGTTCCCATTCGCACTTCACTTTTCGTACCAAGGACAACAGCATACCTGCTCCTCACCTGAAGCATTGCAGCATCTCTTGGAAAGCCTACATCTCACCCCACCATCTTAACCGGAGCAAGCGGACACCGCGTTACCTCGAACCCCAGCCAGCTCTGAAGCCCACCTTTATGTGGCCACCCCAAAGAGGAACCTGCATGACCTGCCAGGCCCGTCTTCGATTTGACGAGGAACACCTGATCAGTCCTCGGGACTGGGCTTTTCTAGCCCCAAGGTATTTGTACCCCGCTGACATTGACTGCTTCTCCTCTGCCTCCCGCACCATGGTTAAAGCCAGGAACTGCGTTGTTAACAAGTGAGAATCCATCTAGACACCTGTTTCTAGTGAACATGCTTTCTAGACGGCTCCCGCGGGCCTTGAATGACTCGCGGCATCCTGGTATGCTGCCAGATGTCTGTTTATTTTTTGAGCTTTGTTTTCCGTTTTTTTGTTCTTTATTATAAAGTGCCTATACACCCCGTGCCAAATTGTGATATTTGCAGGTGCCATCCCAGGAGCACCCTGCTCACCTTTAACAGCCCTTAACGCTGACACGGGGTCTGTTTCCTTACAAGGCTCTAACTGACCAATGGTATTGTGGTTGTAGGTCCCAGGTCTGTATATTCGTAACTCTGAAACTAATGGTACCTAGGGACTGACTAAATATTGCTCATATGGCACTTGCCCCCTTCTCTACCCAGTAGACCCATGCTCCCTGTCCTCTCCAACCCCTCCCCCCCTTCTCTTTCCCTACCCTTTTTTCCTTACTCCCCCCACCCTCTTTCCCTTTCTCCCTTCCTTATTACCCGTCCTTCCCGCCACTCGAAGCTAGATCCGCACTTTGCCCCCCACCCCCTCCCCTGTCACAATCGACTAATTTCCCCACCTCCCCTCCCCCTCTCCCCCCTGCCCTTCTACCTTGTCCCTTTCTCCCCTCTCTTCCTCTCCCCCTCCACCCCTTCTTTTGCTCCAAGTGCCCATGTTATTTACTGTTGACGATAAACACTAGTTTATATTTATAAATTATAATTATAAATTATATACTAAATATTAGTATGTTTTTACAGATAAAGTTGTTCTATTTATTTGGTTCGCGGCGGGGAACTGACACTGCTCTACCCACTGATGATGCACTTGTCTTTTGGCCGGCTTGCCGGCAGATGGTCTGGTGATTGGGCGTTTCGGTTTTACCCATTCCTGCACAATAGTCTTTCATTACTCCATATGTCGCACTCTGTCCCTATTTCTTTCTCTAGTTCCAAGTTTCCCCTTCCTCTCCTTCTCTACCCTCCCTTGCCACTGTGGTCAGTTGGCTCGTGCGGTTAGGTCATCATCTATACTCTCTTCCTCCCAATTGACATGGCCCCCTTGAATATCCTGTCCTTAAATGTTAAAGGCCTCAATATTCCCCACAAACGAGTTAAGGTGTTCCGTACCTTTATCTCACTGAAAGCTGGCATTGTAGCATTACAGGAAACACTTCACTGCCCACTCCACACCAAAAATTTTTAGTGCCAAATATCCCCAGGTCTATACAGCCTCATCCTCCAAGCATAGAGGCGTTCTTTTAGCCTTTCACCACTTCCTATTGTTCACTCTGACGTCTGAACTCAGAGACCCGGAGGGCCGGTACTTAATAGTCCTTGGCCTACTTCAAGATGTTGAAGTCACATTTGTCTCCTACTATGCCCCCAACACGAACCCCAATCCTTTTTTCTCCCATCTTTTACAAGTAGTTAAGTCACATTGTAAAGGCACCCTGTTCATGTGTGGAGACTCCAATTTAGTGCTTCATCCACATCTAGATAAGACCCCTTACTCCTCTGAGCACTTTTCCCCTTCAGAGCAGTTCCACACCCAACTCCAAAACGCATCTCTTGTTTATACATGGAGAGAATGTAACCCCCTCAAGAAAAATTATACTTTTTACTCTAACCCACATAAGTCCTTTTCCAGAATCAATCACATTTTTATTCCTATAGCCTCCTTGCCAATACTCCTATACTCCCGTATCCACCCAATCACATGGTTGGATCACTGTGCAGTGATCACTACCATATCCTCGGTAATCCCGCAATCCACTGACAAGACATGGTGCATGAACGAAACTCTTTTAACTAACCAATCCTACTGTCTTGAAATTCAAGCAGCTATCAAGGACTACATATCGCACAATAACACTCCAGGTATCTCCATAACCCTCCTTTGGGAAGCTCATAAACCAGTTATTAGAGGCGCATGCATTTCTGTCTCCACCTGTCTCAACAAAGATAAGAAACATAAACAGCATCGATTGGAGGCAGACTTCCAGCGCCACTTTCTGCTGTTCCAGTCCAACCCCACTGAGGCGAATAGGCTAGCCCTGGAAAAGACCAAACTGGAATTGGACTTACTGCTGGCTGAAGCTGCGGAAAAGATGATCCACAGGTCGGCCCACACTGCCTACACTAAAGCTAACAAATCTGACACTTTCTTAGCATTGCGCCTTCAACACCCCGAAAGGATCCACAAACCCATTAGGCTCTGTTTAGCAAAAGATGGCCTTACAAACAACCCCATAAAGATCCTCTCCGAATTCAGTACTAAATTGGCTAAATTGTATGAAGCTAAAACCCCCTTCTCCCATACTCAGGCTAACTACTTATTTCAATCCATACCAATGCCCCAAATGTCAGCAACCTATCGCGAACTAATAGATTCTCCGATCACCACCGAGGCAGTTCTTCTAGCTATCAAGACCCTGAATACGTAGACGTACTACAAGAAAGTTGCGGGTATGTTAGCCCCCCTTCTCACTAAGTCATTCAATTCTTTACTTCACCAACACTCCTTTGGCAGAGGCACATTGATGGCTATTATTTCAATGATCCCTAAACCAAATACCGATGACACATTATGGTCCAATTTCAGGCCAATTTCGCTAATAACTGTAGATATCAAGATCTTGGCCAAGATCTTAGCACTTCGCCTGAACCCGCTAATCGGGGAACTTATCCACAAAGATCGAGTGGGTTTTATTCCTCAGAGGCAAGCCAATGACAATGTCAGACAAGTCGTCCTCCTACAACATATTGCTAGGTCCCGGAAAATTCCCATGTACTTACTCTCCTTAGACATACATAAGGCGTTTGACACTGTGTCCTGGCCTTATCTCCATTATATCTTACAATGCTGGGGCTTCGGCCCTCATTTTCTCCAGTGGATAGATGCCGTGTACGCCCAACCTCATGCTTACGTGAGATACTCCGGTTTCCGTTCAGAATACTTCCCCATTCAATGAGGTACAAGGCAGGGTTGCCCCCTTTCCCCCCTGTTATTTGCACTGGCTATTGAGCCCCTGGCAGCCCTGATAAGAGCAGACCCAAACATTCAAGGTCTAGAGATAGCCTCGACGACCCATAAACTGTGCTTGTTCATGGACAACGCTCTGTTGTTTGTCACTGCTCCTCAAATCACTCTCCCAAACCTATGCCAACTGCTAGATAAGTTTGTGAAGATTTAGGGCTTGGAAGTTAACCAAGCCAAATCCAAGGGCCTCAATGTGTCTTTGCCATTGGATGAACTCAATCGGTTGCGCACTAATTTCCCATTTATATAGTCCACGGCGACTATGCCCTATCTAGGAATTAACCTGGTGAGTAACCCAACACACCTGTTCCAGACCAACTACCTCCCCTACTACGGCGGTTAACATCCCTTTTGGCGTCCTGGCAACCGTTGTGTGTCTTGTGGGTGGGCCGGATCGCAGCAGTTAAAATGTCCATGCTACCTAAATTGCTTTATTTATACTGGGTTCTCCCGTTTGCGGTTCCTCCCTACTTTCACCGCATCATACAGAGCAGGGCCTACCAGTACATCTGGGGCTCCATTAGACCCAGAATCGCTAAGTCCACTCTGTATCGCCACAAGACACACGGCGGCCTTGGTATGCCAAATTTCTGCTATTATTACTATGTGGCCCAGTTGGCTCAAGCTGTACTATACCACGCAAGATCTGAAATACCATTGTGGGTCAGTCTGGAGGCCATAGATGCCCACCCCATTACAGTTTCTAATCTCCTGTGGCTACCCCCCACACTGAGAGGCGCAGTCGCAAATCCTGTCACACAGCATACTCTTAAAGTCTGGGACGCGGTCCACAAGCCCTTTAAGCTCAAATCCTCATACACTCCTTTGCTCTCCTTCCTAGGTCACCCTCGATTTTACCCGGCTTTTGCTGAACCGGGCTCATTTGCTGCCTGGTCACAGGCAGGTCTTGTTCGAGTTTGTGACTTGGTGAAAGGTAAATTACTTAACCCTTCCCCGGCCTACAAGCCCAAGCTCGACTCCCACATAAGGAATGCTTCCGCTACCTTCAAATTTCCCACTTTATACAATCTTTGCCAAAACCCACCGCAGACCAGGATCAAATGTCTTTATTCAAGAATACATGCAACTCGGACCCGCATGCTCCCAGTATCATCTTTCGACTGTATACCCACTTCACATCCCCTCCTGCTCCCCTGCCGCCCTATGCTAAACGATGGTCCACTGACCTCGGTATAGACCTGGATGCTGAAACTTGGTCTGAAATTTGGGCCAATGCTAAAAATGCTACCCAAAATGTTGTTGCCTCGGAGGCTAACTTTAAAGCCCTTATGCGCTGGTACCTGGTCCCGACTAGGATTGCCAGGTTTGTTCCAGGCTATCCCGCAGCCTGTTTTCGAGGCTGCACTGAGGCAGGTACCCACCTTCATATCTGGTGGACATGCCCAGTGGCTCAGCGCTTCTGGGCAACAATATTTCAGATGGCTTCGGTAATGTCTCGTGACACCGTGAAACCTGACCCCACATTGGCTTTGCTTAACCTTGCACCACATAACTATACCCGTACCCAACTGTGCCTTTTCCTTCAACTAACCATGGCAGCAAAGCAAACCATAGCAAGGGCCTGGAAAACACAGACGCTTAACATAACAGAAGTAAAGAATAGGTTTACCCAAGCCATGATCCACAGTAAAATCGAAGCGACGATATTGGACCGTTTACCACGCCACCGAAAGACATGGCAAAATTGGGTTGAACATTTCCTACCTCCCAACCTAGACCCAGGTCTTCTGGAGCCTTGACACATCTTCCCAAATAGAAATCCCTTGACGTCAGCTGATTTGGGCGCGTGCGAGCCTGCCGACCACCCCCTTGCCCCACTCTGCTTTCTTTTCTCTGCTCTCCTCTCCTCCTCTGGGCTCTGGTCCCATCCCCTTCTCCTCTTTACTCCTCTACTCTTAAAACCTATACCCATACAGTACCTGTACTCCCACGTAAGCTGAAATTTAGGGTCTTGGGAGTTACCCAGATAACTTATTCTAGTGTAACCGGGGCTCCTGATCCTAAATATCCTTGCTGGGGTTATCATATTCTTGCCCGGACTCCTTTGACAAGAGTCTTGCTCATAAGGTTAGACCCCTGGACTCAACATTGCTATTCTATTTATACTGATGTTCATTAATCTTACGAATGTTTTGGTTATTACATTGTTACACTGTACTGTATACTTACCCTGTTAAACAACAATAAAATCTTTGAACAGAAAAAAAAAACAGGAATATTTTTAGGATTTACATTCTTCCTAGTACATCAATCATGTTCTTCAGTCTTTCTTCAATCTCCTTGGCTTTTTGTTTGATAAGGTCCAAATCCCGACTGCAAGACATGATTTCCTGCATAATCCGCTGTGCACTGTCACTGGTGAAATGACTGTTTTTTGGTACCACAACCTGAACACCACCTAAAAAAAAAGCACACCATGTCTTAAAAATATGCAGGCAAACATCTATTACCTGAATCTATGGTGTCCGACACTGACCTGTTGTGGTGCCAAATTCCAGCACTTCTTCCACCTCTCCTTCCTCCACATCCTCAGGTACCACACTACTCTGCTTCCCTTCTTGAGGAGGTGGGGGGTTCATGTTGTCCTCCAACAGAGTGAGTCTTTTCTCCCCTATGAGAATGAAACAAAAGGTATACTTAGCATACAGATATTTGTGGCCAGAAATAGGAATGTGAAACATTGCTTGGAAGTGGTGTACAATTGTCTGTTTGGGCAGAGTTTCAAGTTGAAGACATTATTAATTCCCTTTAAACCAAGCTGGAATACTTAAATTTTTTGGACAAGTTTCACAGATGGGGACACCCCAAGTATCCACTGGAGCTCCTGTGTGGGTCACCCTTAAAAAATATGCTCTGGTGTCCCACACTAGTGCTCCTGAGTCCAGATGTGTAAACAGCTGCTGAGGGTCCACTGAATCAAGTTTGCAATTCATTCTAGTTTCAAAGACATCTAGACAACAATGTCCTAAACTTCTTTTAATACAAATTAGCATGACTAAATGTAGTTAACCCTGTATCAGCTAAAAACATTGCATTTAGTTGGCAAACAAACAATGTTTCCTACGAACAATTACTGTGCCCACAAACATGAAAGTAGCCATTTAAAACTGTACAACAGTAAATAAAAGCACATGGAGCAGCATGCAAGTTAATAATCATAATAGGAACACACAAGTACTTAATTTTTTGAAGCACTTTCATTATCCTTCTGTACTGATCCTGCTCCCTTAATTTTAGGTCTGATCAGCATTTCCTTAATTGCTCCTTTGATCGTCGTATATCAAATTTCTGCCGCAGACTCTTCACCACTTTCATCATGATTTTGGCCTTTCGCAGATTGGGGTTTGGGTACTGCCCATTCTTTCCATCATAGTCGGCCCTCTTCAATATGTGGACCATCTCCGCCATCCCCTCAAAGGACATATTGGAGGCCTTAAACCTCCTCCTGGACTGGGACGTTTCGGCCTCCGGGCTTTCCTCCTTGTTACTACTAGTTGTAGTCACCTGCTGTGTCTCCGTCATGTTCCTCTTCCTGCAAGGAAGACAAGAAAGTGATGGCCTGGGTTCAGTCTGGTCCGACAGAAGACACAGGCTGTTGTAGTACCACAGCCTGGGGACACATATGTCATCTGCTGCTGTTCATGATCTCTGGGAGCCTTAGACCAGAATGTGCTCCACATTATATGGACTTCTCAAGCTACCAATTTTATTTTCCAAATAGTTGATGTGTGCCCTGGGGTAGAAAAGCTTTGTAAATTCCAGCAGTTTCTCGAGCGTTGCCTTCTTTATTTTGTTATCAGCCAGAATAAATGTAGATTTTTTTGAAAATACTGAAAAACTTGTGTTTTTCTTCAAATAGGACAGTTTGTTTTTGTTATTAGACAGGTAAGTTTCAAAAATACAATGTCAAATTAACAAGAGAGACCAGCCAACCTCCTTGAGCTTTAAAAAGACAAGATAACAATGTTGTTGTGTAAACTTGACACACAAAAAAAATGATGGAGATCATAGATAATAATTTCAAAAAATTCCCAAAAAAGGTTATTGATTAAAAAATTAAAATAACACTAAACATTGTTATCTATTATCTATTAACATTATTATGATCTGGCTTTAAAAACAAAAAAGATTATTCATGAGATCAGGAGGAATAATAAAGAAAGAAATTTGTGAGAACTCTGTGTGAATATGAGCAGCAAAACAGCTTAATTCTTCTAGCATTGTAAAGAAGAAGAGAATGCACTCCATTAAACTATTAAAACTAATTCAGCGTGAAGAATGTGCAATGTCCATTATGAATGTTAATTTTACCTATCTGAACGCTTCCATCTCGTAGTTGAATCTGAGCATGCGTGAGTTTTTGCATGTCGGAATTGCATACACACAAACAGATTTTCGGATTTGGAACTTTTTCCAACTGAAAAATTGAGAACATGCTCTCAATCTTTTGCTGGCAGAAATTTGGCCAGCAAAAGTCCGATGCAGCATACACATGATCGCCTTTTCTGACCAAAAGCTCTCATCGGTCTTTTGCTGGCCAAATTTCCGATCGTGTGTATGGGGCTTTAGAGATGAGTCGTACACTGTGTGGAGTAGTTATTTACACAGAGACCTAAAAGTGTTGCCCCATGTCACTTACTTGTTGATTCTGCATTTAGGAGGGACACTGCTGAGCCGTGCCTTCTCCACCAGTCCAGTGTACCTCTGCTACCTCATTCCCAGTGACAGAATGGGGTCCCACCATGCACCTAGCGTGGACCTCATGCGCACACTCACTTAACTCTTTTACTGTCCTATACCATGCAGACAAGCTATTGGTCTCTTTAATATCAGTTCTGATACCTTCAGGGAACTGACCACTGGGGAGGAAGCCAGATCATGGACCCCTTCATTACTGGAGGACCCTTCGCCATGCCAGGTACTATGCTTCATGACCATCTGCCTTGCACCTTGCACTATTTCTGGTTACCCATAAGAACTGCATTCCTCTTCCACTTGTCTTGCCAAGTTAACCCTTTTGTAGTGGTATTACTGATGCTGTTCTTTCATACACAAGAGACCATGCACCTCTTTAAATTACTTCAGACCAGGGTTAGAAAAGTTTGACACATTTTACTATAACTTCTCATGGCAGAACAGACAATGAGTATAACAAAGTCCAGATCCTAAATTGTCAATGAAGTGTACTGCCCAAGTATTCCTTTACAGTTGCTAGTCCATAGATAGTCCATAGCTGGCGGTCTCCATTGACTGGTAGTGTTCACCGTGTGCTGATTACATGCAGCTTCTTGGGCTTCCAGTTTCCATGTACTGGTGTGTTTCCTCACCCTCAAGCTCCTGCCAGACTCCAGAGACTTCCTAAACCGTATCTTCACCCTATTTATGTATCACACAAGGTCGAAGGCCAGCCCAAGACCAAAAGCCTGGGAACTGAGGTACAGAAAGTTAACCCTTCCTAAGCTGACTACTTTGCTAGTGCAGTACACTGTAGGCTACTTGCCTATATATATAAAGAAATAAGAATGAAACAAAATGAGTGTCAGGGACATGGCTGTCACAGTGCTGACAATGCCACCCAGAACACTCATGGATGCCCACGGAGGGTCCTAAGATGTGCATGAGCATCTTCGCACTTTGGCACATGCTGGTGTGCATCAGCACGCATTGGCGCATGCCAGTTGGAATCAGCATGCATTTTCACATACCAGTGCGCATCGGCGCACACGCACGCACAATAGTGCATGTGCGCGACGGCGCACAACTGGCGTGACAGACGCTGGTGCCAGTGGCCCTATTTAAGCTGGTCTGTAAGCACAGGAAAGTGCTGGATTATCACCTCAGCTCCCTTGTGTACCTTGACTTCCTGATCTGAGATACCCGTTGTGACCCGGCTAGCCTTGACCTTGCTTCCTGATCTCCTTGCCTGACCCTTAGCCTGCTCCTGGACTCTGTTCCTGCTTCCTGATTTCCCAGCTTGACCTTCGGCTTGTACCCAGACCCTGCCTGTGTTTGACCTTGGCTCGCCCCGTGTATTCTCTGGATTGATCTATCTGTGTATGACCCCTGGCCTGGCTCCTGGTTTCTACATTCATTTGAACACAGCAAATTCTGCTCCGCCTGCTCTGGCCATCCCTCAGCAGCCAAGCTCATGGAACTGCAAGCAAGCACCTGGCCAACCGTGCTTTTTTGGGCACCGTGCTTCCTGTTCCCAACTCCAGGAACGCGCTGCACTTAGCCACAAGGGGAACCCTCTTAGCATCTCGATCTCCATACACGCACCTGACAATGAGTCTAACTGTAAATGATAGTGCTGGGTTTTAAGAAGTGGACTCGAACTTAGAAAGTGATGTTTGCTCTGATAGGGACCATCTAGAAATGCCTAACCAGGTGTTTTGCTTGCGTCTATCTAGCAAGGTTACTTTGTGGTATAAGCAAGGAAGCTGAGACCTCTGCAGTGTCTAAATGTGCTTTTACTATACAAAGATTTTGTACATACAAAACTATTACAATATTAGGAATATAATACAAGACTGACAGATATCTATAACAAGCAAAATGCCTAGCCCTGGAGACCAGGCACCTTCTTCTTCACTTATTACAGATTCTTCCTCCTGCTCTGGTGTTAATCCATGATGAGTGGCTTCACTATCAGTCTCTACTGCTCCTTTTATTCTGGCTTTTGTTTACCTGTTTGTTGACACTGGTTACAAACTAGTTTACCTTAACAACCAAACTGCCAACTGTCAACGGCTCCCATTGTTGCCAAGGCATTCATTTGAGAAACATCCTCAGACAAACCTGATCTCTGCAATCAAATTAGTCTGATTGCTATTCTATCACAGTCTTATAAAAAAATCTTATATTTTATATCAAACGCAACACACCAGGAAAATGATTTTTTTTTATTTTGCCTAGAATTTCCTCTCAAAGATAGGAGTGCACTTAACAACATGTTTTTTTTAGCCACGCATTACTGTTCTGCATCTAAAGTATATGCTGCCCTAAATTTATTTTTCTATGTGTTTGTTCACATACACTATGTTTATTTTATAAATCATACTCTATCATTTTCATGTACTTATTCCATCTGAAGTACCTGGTTGATCCTGACAGTCACCTTTCTTTCTTGTTCTAAACGGACTGCACAAAGCACAGATGCTGATTTGTGCTTGTGTGGTCAGTTTTCATTGTTTGTCTGACCATTCAGATATACAGATCACTGTGCAGACACATAACATGTCTCTTTTGGGTAGTTTGTTTAGCCACCAAACGTCTACTTTTTTTGCTGTTTCCTCATTGCTGTATAGCATATCATTGCTTGGTCGGCTCTGTCAACAACTCCCATGGTGTTATTGTAGTCTATCACTATTTGTGGCTTCATGATTTCTTTCACACCTTTTGTGTGTACCATAACAGTGGAAGTATTATGAACTATACTCATTAGGCACACATCTTTCTTGTCATGACATCTCAGTGTCATCATTTTGCCTTTCTGCCAAGCAGCTATTTCTCCAGTCTTCAGCTTCTTATTGCCAGACATTGGTGGCATGTCGCACTGGTTAGCCCTAACGCTTCCATAGGCATCTGTTTTATTCTGCAGAAGAAACTTATGAAGTTCAGGAGATGTGTAAAAGTTTCAGTTGTTATGCAATAGTGCTGATTTAGCAATGGCTCAATCAGTGAAAGAACAGAAGATGTTGCCATTCCATAGTTGCTTTATTTTGCGTTGAATTTTGTTCATTTTCCAATGTATAGGACTGAATTCCGAATGTAGCCAGTTGACGATTGTATGAATAATTTTATGCCAAATTGCGCTCTCTTTGATGCAATGTATTGTCACCAGCTGAGCCTTCCCTTGTAGGCCATTAGACTCTTATATATGCTAATATCTCTTTCTAGCACATAGCTCCACTGGAAATTTCTTTGAATCATTTGAGATACTTCCCAAATTCTGGAGACTGCTACCAGTCATAAGCCAAAGACTGTTACATTGTGGTTTTCTTTGCATTCT
The DNA here is from genome assembly GCF_037356315.1 of Lithobates pipiens. NCBI lineage: Eukaryota > Metazoa > Chordata > Amphibia > Anura > Ranidae > Lithobates > Lithobates pipiens. The sequence goes on along the minus strand of NW_027507785.1, from coordinate 185,867,458 downwards.
TGTGAGTAGTTTTTAATACTTTTTCTTTTAATAAATATATCAAAGGATAACGCACAAGGCTGCTGCGCCCTCTTTTTTCTATTCTCTTTTTTGACTGCTAGGATACCTTTATCCTGGAGGGCAGCAAGGCCTAAGAAATTATCCACTCTGAACTTTGGATCTCCTGGTCAACACATTTGTGCGCAAGAGTATTTGTTTTGCTGGTTATGAAAGCAAGAGCAGAGCTCTTTTCGTAATTTCCACCTTTGCATCAGTAATTTTAGGAGGTGTAGAGCCCATCGTGTCACTTCCGCCCCTCCATCCAATAACGGCAGACCCTACAAGCAAGACGTGGAATGCAGGTCGGCTCTATCAAGGTTCACCATGGAAGCTGTCCCAGGTGTCCTCTAAGAGCAGTTTTCAGGCAGTCTTCATTGGTGAGTCTCCTTATATATCCCACAGAGATTGCACATTAGGGATGAGCTTCGAGTTTGAGTCAAACTCATGTTCGACTTGAACATTGCCTGTTCGTCTGTTTGGCGAACAGTGAACAATTTGGGGTGTTCACGGCAAATTCAAAAGCAGCGGAAAACCCTGTACAAGTCTATGGGAGAAATAAAAAGTGCTAATTTTAAAGTCTAATATGCAAGTTACTGTCCTAAAAAGTGTTTGGGGACCTGGGTCCTGCCCCAGGGGACATGTATCAATGCAAAAAAAGTTTTAAAAACTACCGTTTTTTTGGGAGCAGTGATTTTAATAATGATTAAAGTGAAACAATAAAAGTGTAATATTCCTTTAAATTTCGTACCTGGGGGGCGTTTATAGTATGCCTGTGAAGGGGCCCATGTTTCCCGTGCTTAGAACTGTCCCTGTACAAAGTGTAATTTCTGCAGGGAAAAAAGTCACATAGTACTCACACCCCAGATGATGTCTGGTGGGACAAAATGCTGTGGGTAACGTTCATGGCAATCGCAATCGCTTTTTACCTCCTAAGAACTTGTTTTACCTGTTATTCTGTAAGTGTGAACCCCTCTTTTTTAAAATAAAAGATCTTACAGAATTACACATGTGGATTCATTTGTCTTTCATGTCTAATACTAATTGGATGATCTAACATCTGCTGCATACTTTGGAGTTTGTTTGCTTGAAATGTGATCATTGTTTCCTTGGTGTCTACCTTCCACTTATTGCTCCATTTACAGAATATTCCATTGAGGCAAATTCCTCACGTCCACCTTATCTGATAAGTGTGTCAACCTTACATGTTCTGACTGCACTACAAGCTCCTTTCAAGATTTATTGTTGCATTTATTCAAGATGTATTGCATTTATTCACTGCTGTTGACTTTTAACCACACCATTATGGTTCACTCAATCAATATGGACTAATAAGTTATCAAATATGTAAAGGGAAAACTAGTGCGCTTCACCTAATATGTTATAGGAAGGCTAAATATAAAATAGATGTACATAGGAAGCAGCCAGCATAAAAGCAGTGATCTCAGCACCAAAAATAAGTGTATGAATTAATAAAAATGCGGCGCTACCTAAAAGTGCTAAAAAGTATACAATGAATAATAATCACAAATTATAAAAAATAAATGTACATCAAATACTATCCATTAAATGCAACATAAATACTATTGGAGATGAATGTAAATATTCCAAAAAATGAGCATGCAACCAATATGTGTACAAAAATGATGAATAAGGGTCCGTGAAAAAATCAAGTGATTATATAAAAATAATCTGCATTAATAATCCAAATATAAACAGACATAAAAAATATCAATTAAAAATAGATAAATATATAAAGTGAAAGTTCGTGAAAAAAAGGCAGATAAAGTGATTATTTAAATAATCAATATAAACACGTGATTGTCCATAAAATAACGTGCACTGATAACTTGTAAATTTGCAAAAATAAAGTTCATGCAAAAAAGTGTGAAAATCAATTCCCAAACGTGGCAATCCACTGCAAACTTCAGTGCTTAATGAGTGCACCACCTATTTCCCCCAGCCTCTCACCTCCAATAACTGGTAAATAGGCACTGTGTATAAAGATAGCTGCTGGCTTCTTATTCATTCAGTCACACTGCTCCACCGCTGTTAGTGTTTCACTGTATGGCTATATATTTCATGCCCTCCCAATAGCTTCAGGATGTCCGAGCAGTATAAAATAGAAGAACACAGAGGGCTTTCATGTGTAGTAGTACGCTATTTTATTATAATGAAAGATAAAATCCACACTTACATCACAAAATACAGCAGAGTGTGCAGCAGACGCGGACTTCCGGTTTCGGCCGTAACCGGAAGTGGTAGGTCCGACACCAAATTCCTTCCCTGACGCGTTGCGTTACAGCACGTAACTTTTGGTAACTAACAGCGGTGGAGCAGTGTGACTGAATGAATAAGAAGCCAGCAGCTATCTTTATACACAGTGCCTATTTACCAGTTATTGGAGGTGAGAGGCTGGGGGAAATAGGTGGTGCACTCATTAAGCACTGAAGTTTGCAGTGGATTGCCACGTTTGGGAATTGATTTTCACACTTTTTTGCATGAACTTTATTTTTGCAAATTTACAAGTTATCAGTGCACGTTATTTTATGGACAATCACGTGTTTATATTGATTATTTAAATAATCACTTTATCTGCCTTTTTTTCACGAACTTTCACTTTATATATTTATCTATTTTTAATTGATATTTTGTATGTCTGTTTATATTTGGATTATTAATGCAGATTATTTTTATATAATCACTTGATTTTTTCACGGACCCTTATTCATCATTTTTGTACACATATTGGTTGCATGCTCATTTTTTGGAATATTTACATTCATCTCCAATAGTATTTATGTTGCATTTAATGGATAGTATTTGATATACATTTATTTTTTATAATTTGTGATTATTATTCATTGTAAATTCATTGTGAAATTAGCCCGCCTTGATGAAGAAATCAAACTAATCAAGGAATCACTAGTCCCTCTGAGCACCACTGAAGAGTATAAGGAGTGTTCTAAGAACCTCCTCAAAACTCTTGAGAAAGAGGAGAAAGAGCAAAAGCTCAAGAAGAAAAAGAAATTCATCAGGGACAAGGAGGATTACCAGTCTGGGATCATCTTTCTATGGCAGAAGAATTTAGCCATGGAAAGAGAACAGATGGATACTCTTCCTCCCAATGCTCCTAATAATACTCAGAGGGGTCCTCCTGAGGCAGTCCCAAGGGACAACATAGTACATTATCCCACAGAATGGGTACAGGGTGTTAGAGTCACACCGAGTAATCAGGCCCATCTGGGCACAGGTCCATGGCAGATACGAGGTAATACCGCTTTGTCGCTGGCATCTCCAATACCCCCGTGGGCTTCCCCGGGGAGGGGACCCGTAAATGGGAGATACAATAACAAAAACAAGAAAAAGAACAATAAGGGCCCTTATCAGGGTGGTCATCAGAGACCTACCCCAACTCAAGGACCTGACAGTTATCCAGTATGGGACTCCATCCAAGGGTTTGATCAAGAGAGGTCGGTTTACTCCAATAGGAGAAATCAACCTTGGGAAGCTCCGACTCAAAACCGCTTCTTCCCGCTGGCAGACTTTGAAGCCCCATACATGGGGAGCCAGAGAGAGGATAATCTCCAGCAAGCACCATACCCGATTAGATCACGGGGGGTAGATCAAAGTGCAGTGTTTAGGCCCTCCCAACCCAGCCATGACTCCATCAATAATCATGGGTGGGATTTTCCCAGGGACCACAGAGGCCCGAAAAGGCCTATAGAACCAAGAGGGGAGTCAGAGGGGGGAGGCGGATACAAGCAGCTAAAACGAAAAAGGCACTAGGGGAGGGTATTTTTAATCTCAGTACCCAGGCACTTTCTGACCCCGAAAAACGGCTTTTGGATAAGGGTCTGAAATTTGCTCCACCAAGATGTCTGAGCAAATTTCAGACCTACATGGACATACACAAATTTGTACGCAGATTAAATATCAAGCGGTATATGTTGGGTAACCCCATTCAGGAGAATAATAGGTCGAGTCCGGTCTTTCAACATTCCGGCCTTGCCAATGCATCCCTTTTCAATCCCCCAGGGACACTGGCTCCTAGCATCAAAGTCTTGAGGGATCTAGTACTTAAGGATTTGGATGGGATGAAAGTAAAAAAATGTAAACTTCTGGGTGACCTGCTGAAGGGTTTGGATTCCCTCTGCAACAACAAGTCCCTTGTCATCAGACCTGCAGATAAAGGGGGTGGCATTGCTATCCTGGACAGGTGCGACTATCTTAAAGAGTTGCATCGTATTACTGATGACAGGGAGACTTATTCCCTGCTTAGCAGGGATCCAGTGACTAAATACAAAAAGGAATTAACAGGGATTGTAGATGAGGGTTTCCGTAGAGGGATCCTTACGGACAAGGAAAAATCTTTCCTTATACCTATGGCCCCTAGAACCCCAGTTATCTATTATCTCCCGAAGCTACATAAGAGTACTACCTGCCCCCCTGGTCACCCTATTGTTAGCGGCATAGATTCAGTGACGTTCAGGGTGGGCAGGTATATAGACTTTTTTCTTCAGCCGCTTGTGAAGAAAATCCCATCATACGTGAGGGATACCAAGCAAATCCTCAATATGTTAAACACCTACAAACCAACCCCAGGCTTATGGCTTGTGACAGCCGACGTCACATCTCTTTACACCATTATTCCCCACGAACTGGGATTTGAAGCCGCCAGGGTTTATTTGGAGCGAGACTCTGGTCTAACACAGATCCAGATTGATTTCATTTTGGCCCTTTTAGATTTTGCAGCCAAGCACAATTATTTCTGGTTCGATAACCAGTTTTATCGTCAAGACAAAGGGGTTGCCATGGGGGCCAAATATGCCCCCAGCTTGGCTAACTTATTTATGGCCAAATGGGAGGAGGATGTCATCGATTCTCCCAGACGACCGGAGATAGTGCTGTGGGCACAATATATTGATGACGTCCTCCTCCTTTGGGATGGTGATGAACATGAACTCCATGCCTTTATGGAAGGGCTAAATAACAACACGAGAGGCATCAAATTTAGCTATGAAGCCAGCCAGGAAGGTGTGAACTTTCTAGATTTAAACATCAAGGTTAATAGTGAGAGTTTTGTTACCTCCACCTTCTTTAAATCTACAGATAGGAATTCCTACATTCCTATGGGCAGCTGTCACCTGGACTCCTGGTTAAGGTCGGTCCCTTTGGGACAGTACCTACGCATTAGGAGAAACTGTTCTGATACCAACAAATTTGATGAGCAAGCTAAGTTACTATCTCAGCGGTTTGCGGAGAAAGGCTACGCAGCAGACCTGTTGACCGAGGCTTATACAAAAGCACGGGAGAGAGACAGATCTGCCTTGCTGGCAGATAGGGAGCGTGAGGTCGATGCGAATCAGTCTTTGTTACCCTTCGTCACTACCTTCTCGATGCAACATCAGAAGGTTAAACAGCTTATCCGTAGACACTGGCATATTTTGACCAGTGACCAAACTCTTGGAACTATCCTACCGGAAGTCCCCAGAGTGATTTTTAAAGGAGTCTCTTCACTAGGTAATATGATTGCCCCTAGCGTACAGAACCCCCCTGTGAAAGACAGATGCTTTTTTCAGAACCTCAAAGGGTTCTACAGATGTAGGAATTGTCAGGTGTGTTCCTATAATAAGAACAAAAATTCTAAAATCCTTGAATTCGTCTCCACCACTACCCAGAGAAGGTACACAGTGGAGCCGTTCATTACATGCTCGTCAGAAGCAGTGGTTTATCTCATCCAATGTCCTTGTGGGCTTCAGTACGTGGGGAGAACTAAGAGAGCCCTCAAGGTCAGATTGAATGAGCATATCGCCAACATTAAACGGGGTTTTGACAAACATCCCCTTTCTAGACATTATGACGAGAAACATGGAAGGGATCCGTCTAACACCTTGTACATGGGGATTGATAAGTACAAACCCCACTGGAGGGGGGGAGCTCTGGTCAGAGAGATCTCACGGCTGGAGATGTCTTGGATCCATAGACTAAAAACTTACACCCCTTACGGTATGAACACAGATACAGACGTTAATGCGTTTATTAATAATGCTTAGCGTGTTGTTTCTGCCAGTGTTCTAGGTATAGACGCAAAGCAGTTATGACTTTTCCATCAGACATTGTGGGATCTGGATATCTGTGGATTTCCCTACCTTAATGTAGCGTTTGATGGTTTTTCTTGCAAGCTCCCATTTTTTCCATTCTGAGAGAGAAATATCTTTTTTCTCATAATATATTGAGTTCCATATAATATAGTTGTGTATGTCCCTTTTACTTTTTGTTGTGGGTGAACTTTGTAGCTGAGTCAATACCGCTATTTTAATATTACGAAGTGTTTAACCACATAATGAGTTAGCCATGTATTATAAAGTGCCTTGTATGTTTTATCCATTTTGATTATTAATTGTCAGTTAATAATTTTTAATTCTGTGGTTGGACCAGTCCCCTCCTCCCCTGTTTTAATTTAGTTTTATTTGAGGTATATATACCTTCCTCCTATATATACCTTCCTCCTTTGTGTTATGGAGGAAGATCTATTTGCTATGGAGGTCCGGAGCCATGACTACATTGTATTGAAAGCAAGACATGGCACCAGATGAAGCGCACACACTTCCCTGTAGGGGGTGACGTGCGCCGTTCATCCGCCCGCTACGTACGGTGTGTTGTCATTCGCTCGTTACGCACATTATATTGAAAGCGAGACATGGTATTAGATGGAGCGCACACACTTCCTTGTAGTGGGTGATGTGCGCCGTCCATCCGCTCGCTACGTACGGCGTGTTGCCATCCGCTCGTGACGTACGATGTGGCGTCATCCGCTCGTTACGTACGGCGTGTAGTCACGCCGTCGTAAGGAGCGTCTTCTTTTCAGTCGTAAACAGAGAGGGGCGGGTGATTGCATGGATCACTTCCGCCGTCCTGGCCCCCTGATCTTGCACATTATTGGAAACGGGAGCATCACTTCCGCCGCCTTGGCCCTTTGACCTCGCACTCTATTGGATATGAGAGTGAGGCCTGGTCCTTTGATCCCGGAAGTGAAAGAGGCTCTCAGACAACGGAGGAGGTGGCTTGTTCCAACATTCACTATATAATGGAGGCAATATGGCGTGTCACCCATACCCCAGACGACGTGAATTTTTCACGAAACGCGTTGGGTGGCGTGACACGCTGACTTGCCTCATGTGAACCGGTACCAGAAGGGATATCGATTGGTGTTCGCGATCGGCCAACGCTTGCCCAGTTTGATGATATGCCCGATGTTCTTTCATGTTTGTAAGTGCATCTCTTGTTTTATATTTTCGTTTTAATAAATGATTTTACACTATTTGGAGCATCTTTTTCCTCCCTATGGTGAACCTTCCTTGATTCTACAATGCCACACATCTGAGTCCCGCTTCAAACAGCGTTTTCCCATGCTGGATGGTTTATGACTGGTGTATCTCCTAACCTGTCTTATGTTAAAGTGTTCCATTTGGAGGGCTCAAGTTTGATCCATCTTCAGACCCATTTTGTGATTAAGCGCTCCCTACCGGGACATCTGGTAAGGGGCTATTATTACTTGTCTGGTGGAGGTGCACCTGGTTTTTCTTCACGTTGATTGAAAAGTTTTACGATTGAATAGATCCCTTCCACACAGGGTGTTTCTCCAGTTGGACTTTTAATGGACTTTATGTTATCACATACATTTTCAGAACTGTTTGAGTTTACTTTACATGCTTTTTTTCTTTGAATTATTGACTTAGAATTGTACATTTTTTTCCCTTTTGGTTCACAACCTATGAGGGAACATATATGTTTATTGTATACAGCTAAAAGTAATGTCTTATGGTTTATTTAGTCATAAGTTTGGTGTGTTAGATTTATACACCTTTACACTAAAGCCCATAATGATATCCAGGATGAGCAAGCTGCAACCATGCGTATGAAAATCACAGACCTAGAAGACCTCTCTAGGCAGAACAACATTAAAATTATTGTGGTGCCTGAACCCCCCCCCCCCCAAAATTGTCTCTTATTTACATCAAATCTTCCACAAATTGATCCCTTCTCTCACGGCTAATGATATGCTCATAGACCGGGCTCACAGAATCCACAAACCGCAGCATCTTCCAGCCCCTACTCCTAGGGAAAATTTGGCTCGAGTGCATTTTTTTCACACCAAAGGAAATATTGTGCATGTAGCGAGAAACATGCATTTCCTTCCGGAGCCCTTTACCAAAATTTCACTGTATAATGACATATCAGTGGCCACCTCACAGTCGTATAAAGCCTTTGCTCCAGGGGGGGTGGCTGGCTGCGCAGAAAGATTGCTGACCCTACAGCTCCGCTCAGCTTAGGGACACTCAGCAACCCTCTGCCCAATACAACAACCTTCCTCCCCTCTCTCCCACACCAGAGGGTAGGTAGAACATGGGATCACAGTGGTATGTCCATAAAAAAGAACTGCTTCTTCTTTAAGTCATGCCACCTCACAGCCTTTTACATGCAGACAGGCATGCAGAGCAGCCAAAATGGCACAGGACTGGCATCTCTCGCTCTGCCCTTGCCAGAAAAAAACAATACCTCAGGACCCTGTGCTCATCCAAGAAGACATGGACAGCTCTGTGCCCGATCCTACACCTCACCAAGGCACCCCACCAGACAGAGGTAAGAAGTTAGTGCAGTCCCCAGAACCCTCTCCACCCAAAGTTCCGCTGTATAAGAAACAGCACTGGGATGAAACTGCTGACAGTGAAGGCACACAGGAATCTTTGGCTGCACACCCTTTGGCTGCATAGCTTGCCTCAGAGCAAACCTTAAAATTAATGTTACTATCTCTACAAATAGATCTACACAAAGAGCCCCTCTCATCTTTATCTTCCCTGCACCTTAGAGTAGAACAGGTAGATGAACGTACTGACATATTGGAGAGATATATCATAGAGCATGCCTCTGCACACCATGATGCCTCTGATGCATTCCACCAGCACTCTGAGGAAATATGATTTTTACAAGCTAAAATGGCCGATCTGGAGGATCACTCCAAGAGGAATAATATAAAGTTCAGAGGCATTCCTGAGACTGTCAAACTACCAGACCTAATCTGCCACATCCAACAATTGTTCCTCAAACGTATTCCACAACTGTCATAAGCTGACACAGCCATAGACCGCACTCACAGGATCGCTAAACCAAACCACCTACTAGAAACGGTCCCACACTTATCCATTTCTTCCAAACTAAAGAAAGGATCATGTCTGCAGCTCCTTCTACTGCTACCCTCCCAGACCCTTACTCCTCCATCTCTTTATACACATATACTCTTTATATATCAGCGGCTACCACACAAAAAACAGAGGGAATTCGCTCAAGTTACTGCAGTCCTCCAAGATTCTAACATTGCATACAAATGGGGCTTAGTGGTGACATTTCAAAACCAAGCAACCAACATCTATACGCCCAAAGAGAGCATCAAGAGGCTACTAAACTGGAGCCTCATATTCTCATCTCAACTGGACTTAAAGTCACACCGTCCACAGACCTAAGGCCACGGCTGCAACAACACCAACCGTGTCTCACCTTGTGACCAACATCTCCACTGATACCCATCTGGGGACATCTGTGTCCCTTTAGAGGCAATCTGAACTTTATTTATCTCTTTAGCAGCAAATCTGTCCCAGATGAGTATAAGCATTTTAACTGTTTTTTTACTTTTGTTTCATATCTGTTCCAGTTCTTACTCACATATTCCCTGATCAGGGATGAGCTTTACGTTCGAGTCGAATTCATGTTCGACTCGAACATTGGCTGTTCGCCAGTTTGGGGTCACCCGTTTACAGAAACGGGTGACCCCCTCCCCTCTGACAACATGGGGAAAGCCTCAGGGAAGTCCCTGTGCATCGGAGGAGGGTGGGGTCACCGGCTGGCCCCGTCCTCTGTTATTTAAGAAGTGTCAGAAGAAGCGAAGCCTCACACTGCTGAAGACAGAGGTGGATCGTGCGGACGGCACAGAGAAGAAACCAGAGCAAGATGCGGGACGAGAAGAGCGGAGGAAGAAGAAGATGAAGAAGAAGATGGAGAAGGAGAAGATGGAGAAGAAGATGGAGAAGAAGAACAAAACCAAAGGAAGACCAGAAGAAAGAAGATGAAAGAAGAAGCACAAAGAAGAAGAATTTAATAAAGGACTTATCAAAAACTGTCTTTTTTAAACTTTTTGTCACTTTTTTTGTGAAATGGTAGGGGTACATTTGTACCCCATTACCAATTCACACAGGGCGGGATCTGGGGGTCCTCTTGTTAAAGGGGGCTTCCAGATTCCGATAAGCCCCCCACCCGCAGACCCCCACAACCACCGGGCAACCTCTCGTTCCCCCCTCTTTCTTGTGGCCTGTCAGGTTGCGTGCTCGGATAAGAATCTGGTATGGATTTTTGGGGGACCCCACGCCATAAAAAAAAAAAATTTGGTGCGCGGTTCCCCTTAAAATCAATACCAGACCTGAAGGGTCTGGTATGGATTTTGAGGGGGCCCCCTGCGGCATTTAAAAAAAAAATGGCGCGGGGGTCCCCTTAAAATCCATACCAGACCTGAAGGGCCTGGTATGGAATTTAGGGGGACCCCACAATTTTTTTTCTTAAATTTTGGTTTGGGGTTCCCCGGTGGGGCCGTTTTTATCAATGAACTTTTATATGTATTGCTGACCAACAATTCATTATAGCCGCAAGTAGTTTTAAATAACTTTTTTTTCCTTTAGAAATGTAATTTTGCTGTCAGACTGTTCTAAACACTGGAAACAGGTGCCCCTTTACATGCATTTTATAGACACCCTCCAGGTATGAAATTTAAAGGAATATTACACTTTTATTGTTTCACTTTAACCACTTAAGCCCCGGACCATTTTGCAGCTAAAGGACAAAGCCCCTTTTTGCAATTCGACACTGCGTCGCTTTAATTGCGCGGTCGTGGGACATGGCTCCCAAACAAAATTTAATTCCTTTTTTTCCCACAAATAGAGCTTTCTTTTCGTGATATTTGATCACCTCTGCGGTTTTTATTTTTTGCGCTATAAACAAAAATAGAGCGTCAATTTTGAAAAAACTACTAAATACTTTTTGCTATAATAAATATATATCCCCCAAAAATATATAAAAAAACTTTTTTCTTCCTCAGTTTAGGCCGATACGTATTCTTCTACATATTTTTGGTAAAAAAATCACAACAAGTGTTTATTGATTGGTTTGCGCAAAAGTTATAGCGTCTACAAAATAGGGGATCGTTTTATGTCATTTTTATTAATATTTTTTTTTTACTAGTAATGGCAGCGATCAGCGATTTTTTATTGTGACGGCAACATTATGGCGGACATGTCGGACATTAATACAGCGATCAGTGCAATTAAAAATGCACTGATTACTTTAAAAATGTCACTGGCAGTGAATGGGTTAACCACTAGGGGGCAATGTAGGGGTTAAGTGTGTGTGTTTTTTTACTGTAGGGGGCGTGGCTTGGCGTGTGATGTCACTGATCGTCTTTCCCTATAACAAGGAACAGACGATCAGTGACAGCCTCATTAGGAAGCACGAGGAGAGGTTTGTTTACCTCTCCTCGTTCTCCAGCTCTGTGACCCAATCGCGGGGCACCGGCGGCAATCGGGTCCATGGGTCCCGTGGCCATGGTCACGGAGCTCAGGACTGGGTTGCGAGTGCGCTGCCTGGGGTGCGCGCACGACCCACGGCTGGGCACTTAAAGGGCAACATACCTGTACGTGCTTGTGCCCAGCCATGCTATTCCGCCAGGGTATATTGGTGCGAGGCGGTCCTTAAGCGGTTAAGCATTATTAAAATCACTGCTCCCGAAAAAACATCCCTTTTTAAAACTTTTTTTGCATTGATACATGTCCCTTGGGGCAGGACCTAGGTCCCCAAACACTTTTTATGACAATACCATGCATATAAGCCTTTAAAATTAGCACTTTTGATTATTCATGTTCATGTCCCATAGACTTTAACGGTGTTTGCGTGTTCAACAAATGTTTTGCCTGTTTGCATGTTCTGGTGCGAACTGAACAGGGGGGGGGGGGTGTTCAGCTCATCCCTACCCCTGATTAATATAGAGTGTTAGGCACCCTACCATGAGTTAAAAGATTAATAAGTGTTCTTACTGTATTTTAAATCACCATTTAGGTATTTGGTGTGCAAATTAGCAGGTGTTCCTCCTCATCCTCCCCCTCTTCCTATGCCTATCTCCACCGTCTAACCACTCTGGCTCAGGGCTCAGGGCCGGTGCTACCACTAGGCAAACTAGGGTGCTTTGCTGCCTAGGGCGCCTGGCCACTGGTTTTCCTACTGTCTCAGCATCAGCAGGCAGTCGCCGCTCCGTTCACACATAGTGTCAGAGGCACAGCAGTGGTGGAGGACTGTGTCTGTGTCCTTACTCCCGCAGCAAGAAAACATTCATTGATGGCCACTGTTGAGGCTACATTTGATGGGCGCTGGTGAGGCTGCATTGATGGGCACTGGTGAGGCTGCATCTGATGGGCACTGGTGAGGCAGAATTTGATGGGCGTGGTGAGGCAGAATTTGATGGGCGCTGGTGAGGCTGCATTTTATGGGAGCTGGTGAGGCTGCATTTGATGGCCGCTGGAGAGGCTACATTTGATGGCCGCTGGTGAGGCTACATTTGATGGGCGCTGGTGAGGCTGCATTGACGGGCGCTGGTGAGACTACATTGAGGGGCGCTGGTGAGGCTGCATTTGATGGGTGCTGGTGAGGCTGCATTTGATGGGCGCTGGTGAGGCTACATTGACGGGCGCTGGTGAGGCTGTATTTGATGGGCGCTGGTGAGGCTACTTTGACGGGCGCTGGTGAGGCTGCATTGATGAGCGCTGGTGAGGCTGCATTGATGGGAGCTGGTGAGGCTACATTGATGGGAGCTGGTGAGGTTACATTGATGGGCGCTGGTGAGGCTGCATTTGACAGGTGCTTTATTAAAAAGGTGGGATTTACAAGGGCATGGAAAAGGGGGCGGAGTCAGCCAAGGGGGTGGCGCAAAATGAGGTTTCGCCTAGGGTGTCAAAAATCTTTGCACCAGCCCTGCTCTGGCTGTTAACATCACCTCCTTGAATATCAAAGGCCTTAAAGTGGTTGTAAACCCTTACAACACACTTTGACCTACAGGTAAGCCTGGATTAAGGCTTACCTGTAGGTCCAAGAAATATCTCCTAAACCTACACGCCGTAGACAGCGGGGCACAGGCGCACTGAGTGCGGCACCGTCAACGGCGAATATGCCGCGCGTGGCGGCTCCCGTGCACATGCGCGGGAGTGATGTCATTGCAGCTTCACCGAATGACAGCGGCGGAGAGGCGAGACCCACCGAGAAAATGGATGCGCCGGACTACAGGGGACAGCGGTGACATCGCTGGCTCCTGTGTCAGGTAAGTGACACATAATGGACTACTATGCGATGCATAGTAGTCCATTATGCTTTACATTTGCAGGGAATGAAAGAGTTAGTAAACTCATCAGGGTTTACTTCCTCTTTAACTCTCTCTTCAAACGCCATTTGCAATGGAAAGGAGCCCTTAGATTCAATTCAAATGTGTGCAGGAAACTCACTTTTCCTCATCCAAGTCCACACCCTGCTCTAATAAACAGTTTCTGCTCTGCTTTTTCGCCAACTCCCCTAAGAAAAAGCTGGCATCCTTATTGCTGTGCGATCCACAGTGGTATTCCAACTGCTCCACTCTGAGATTGACTCATATGGCAGGTATATTATCCTTCATGCCTCCATTAACAACCACACTATAACTATCATTAATGTTTACACCCCAAACACCCATCAAGGCCAATTCTACAAAACCATTGTGGGGAAACTGGCTACCTTCAAACAACACCCCCTAATTCCCTAATTTTCTATGGTGATTTTAATCCCACTCTAGATTCCTCCAACCCATCCAGCAGACAATCCACTGCTCTCTCATCCTTACTCCACTATGAAGATTTGTATGAACCATGGAGATGTCTACACGACACTGAAAGGGACTACGCTTGCTATTCACATACCCAAAAATCCTACTCCAGGATAGACAGCTGATAAGCACACCCTCCAAATAGTGCAAGATGCCAAAATTGATACCATCTTCATCTGACCATGCCCCAATGCCGATGATGTGATTATCTCCATAACCAAACCCATACAATCACTGTCTCATCTCCATCACACCCTAGACCTTTTCAGCAAGCAATCCTTATACAAAATAAATGACTCCAAATCTTGTATGAGTGGTGCAAATATTGACCCTAGCACCAAACATAGCAGTGCTCAGCACACTTCTTTTTCATGGGCCCCAGATTCCACATCTAGGTATATGCCTAACTATCCCTATCTCTCGACTACTTCTCCTAAACTCTTCAAACCTAGTAACTAAGCTACAAAAAAAAAATGTGCAGGATTTACAACATATTCAAACATCATGGGCTGGACGCATCACACTAGCCAAGATGTAACTCTTACTGCATATATTATACATATTCCGAACTATGCATGTTCCTTCCTTTCAATCACACCTCAACAAATTACAAGCTATTTTGGCCTTATTTATACAGAATGGGAAACGCCGCAGAATTAAAAGATCTACTTTATGTTCACCAACTTCTGCTGGGAGAATGGGAGCACCTAATATTTCATCATACTTCAAAGCAATTATCCTGGACCAAGCCAAATATTGGTGGAAGTCATATACACAATGCTCCTGGCCACAAATGGAAACAACGGTTTTGGCAACTAACCCTAAGTTGACTCTTAGTGCATCACTTCTACAACACCACAAACAGGAATGCTATCTCAGTACTGTCAATGCTGTCATCAGAATCTGGAGAGAAGCCCCCCAACAAAACGATGGCATCCCTTTAGCGAATACTGCAATATATACACCTAAATGCTTTACAATCTGTTCTATCTCACAATCCCAATATCAAATTGGTCACATGGTGGCCTCAATACACTAGGAGATCTCTTCAGCGATTCCTCACTTCTTTGCTTCCAGCAAATACAAACAACCTACCATATTCCATCTACAGATTTTTTTAAGTACCTCAGAATTCGCTCAGCTCTTTCACCTGTACCATGGTCCAAAAAACACTTTTTCTGGCACCTGCTAAAATTTTACAACACCGAAAAACCCAATCAAAAAGGAATTTACGCCTACAAAAAACTGCACCTTCCCAGGGGCAACGGGGGTATTGATTTACCTAATATTCGATTGTATAATTTAGCTTGTCTACTTAGAACTAGTCTAGATTGGATCACCCACTCTTCTAGGTAATCTAACTTTGAATTGGAATCCGCTATGGCCCACCCGTTTTCTTTGTCTGCCCTCTTACACTGCCATTGGAAATCTGTCCCCCTCCCACACCAACACAACCTTGTCCTCAGAGACACAGCGATATCATGGAGAGAGTCTAGGAAACTGGCCAAACTTCCACCTTATTTATCCATTCATCTGCCTATTCAGGGAAACCCCTGCTTCCTTCCAGGTCTTCACTGGAAAGCCTTTTCAGACTGGTCTGCACGGGGCCTCTCCCTATTCTCCTCCCTATGCGACCCGAATACTGGCAAGCCCTTACCCTTTCGGAAGGTGATGGACTCATTTTCAATTCCAACTTCACACTTTCTTCACTACCAACAGTGCATCAGCTTTATTACCCAAGCCTGCAAGGAAGATTCCCGTCGATTTCAATCAAGTTTCTTAGATCAGCTGATACTGAACAAATGCTTCAAAATCTCTGATGTTTACAAACCCCTCCTGCAACGAGCAACGCCATCCGCATCCTCAACCTCCATTGCAAATTGGTCCTCTGCCTTCCCGGACCCCGACATTGTTCATAAAATTCTGGTTGGACTTCGCAAGGTAATGCGCCTGACACCTAATGAAATCTGGAGGGAAACTCAGCTTAAGATTGCCCACAGGGCCTACATCCCTTTTCTCTCTTCCAAGTCTGAGCTTGATGGTGCATCCTGCCCTCATTGTCATCAACCGAAACCGCCCCTCTCTCATCGCTTTTGGTCTTGCCCGATAATTTCCACCTTCTGGGACCAGGTCTTGGCTTTCATTTTTGATGTCACATTACTGAAACTACCTAAGAAACCTCTGCTCCTAATCTTCAGATATTGGGACCCCATACTATTGCCATGGTCTGCTACCTCAGGATATAGTCCCCTCCCAGGGACTCACTTGCCACGAGCTTCAGTGGAGTGGGTTCAGCTATGCCTCCTTCTGGCCCGTCGTCTCATACTCCGCCATTGGCTATCTCCATCCGGCCCTCCAGTCTCCCAACTTCACAGGGATCTTCTCTCCCTATTATAAAAAGAAAGGTTTATGACAGATTTTTCCCATGCCAAACAAAAGGCGGCCTTCCTCACCAAGTGGAAATTGTTCATCTCCTTAACCATGTCGGCACCGGATCAACGTGCACTGGAACAATTTTCCTTTACCTACAACAGAGCGTTCCACTTCTGATACTATCATATGACTCGCTGCATATATTCGCTCACCCCGATGCCTTTATCTCCAGGATTTTGTTTGTTTTTATGTGATCAGTACTAATGACATCGCAATAGAGTTCCATTTATTTACTTCCTCCCTCCGCTACCTCCTCCCCCATCTCCCTATCTCTCCCCTATTCCCCCCCCCCCCTTTTCCTCCCCCACCCTTTCATCTTTTTAATTACTCTCTAGACCATGTTATATAAGGTATAATTAGGCATTTGATCCTCTTGGAGCCGGTCTATAACACCTACTCTGATCGGGGTTCAAAACAGTCGTTGATCCATCCAGTCTGGTCTATACCACCCTTGATTATTACGGTTGTTACTGTTATTGCACGTTTCGGTATCTCACGGTTTCTCCAGGGCTTGATCTGGATCTGTATCTTTTCAATACTGAATGTACCTTTATATGAGCCTCTGTATTTTCTATTTCTTAATAAAAATTATTTGAAAAAAAAAAGAAAAAAAAGAAAGGAATTTACCTTATCTATAAGCTTCTCACTGACCCCGCACCAGTCCTGTGCTATACTACAGTGGGAGAATACCTTCAATTTTAACTACACGCAACTTCAATGGCTCAGTGCCCCCAAAGGCCACTAAAAACCTCCTGATGTATAACACTCTGGGAAATTATGCAGAAAATTCCTAATAATTGGTAACTCACACCTTCCAAATTAGCAAGGATTTAGCCTTCCACATCTAATGATTGTTGGATGAGTTGCAGGAACTTTGGATCATCACTACATATCTGGTGGACTTGCCCCCAACTGAATCCTTTTTGGACCGCCCTCACAAGACTTCTTTGCTTTATTCAAACTCTATCTCCCTATCCCCTCAAATGGTCCTCTTGGGTCTAGGCTTAGATTCATTGCCAACAACCTCCCACACTGTCCTAACCCATGTTTTTATTGCCATTCGTCTAGCCATTGCTAGAAAGTGGAAATCTCCTGATCCCCCCTTCCATCAAGGAAGTGATACTACTAATAAACAAACACTGTCTAATGGAATTGATGTATGCCAAGGCACACCTGCATTCCTTAAAAATTTGAACTCTTGGCTCGTACACCACAAATGCTCACCCCTGCCCTGATCTGCAAACCACTCGGCTTAATCTTAGAATCTCAGCACCCAAAAGGATCACCTGCACTACTGCTATTCTTACACGGTTTGGAATCCTACATTACATAGGTATTACACTTTTGCTCATAATGTTCATATGTTATTCATGCTCCTGTTATCCAATGAAAGTTACCACAACTATCGCACTGTACATGTTAGTGCTCTACTTCTGTTACCAAATTGCCTGTATTCTACGAAAGATAAAGTACTGTACCGATACACTGTATGAATACAAATTACAAGTAAAAAAAAAAGCCTTTGTTCCAGTTGCAGCAATCCTAAATGAGCATACATTTACCTACAGATGGGGCTTTCCAATCAAATTACTGGTGACCTACCAGAACCAACAAGTGCCTATACTGACCCCGAAAGATGGGCTCAAGCAGCTTCACAACTGAGGTGTTATCTTACATAAGCCATCTACTACTCCAGAGACGAAACCTCCTCCCAAGATCTCCAACCCAAATAAATTGCGGGTTCCACCCTAACTCTCAACTAGCTCCTGACTAGGGATGAGCCGAACACCCCCCCGGTTCGGTTCGCACCAGAACTTTCGAACGGACCCCACGTTCGTTACGAACGTTAGAACCCCATTGAAGTCTATGGGACTCGAACGTTCGAAATGGAAAGTGCTAATTTTAACGGCTAATATGCAAGATACTGTCCTAAAAAGGGTTTGGGGACCTGACTCCTGCCTCAGGGGACATGGGTCAATGCAAAAAAAAGTTTTAAAAACGGCCGTTTTGGCGGGAGCACTGATTTTAATGACGATTAAAGTGAAAAAAAAGTGAAATATTCCTTTAAATATGGTGCCTGGGGGGTGTCTGTAGTATGCCTGTGAAGTGCCACGTGTTTCCCGTGTTTAGAACAGTCCCTGCACAAAATGACATTAAACGGAAATAACACCATTTAAAACTGCTTGCGGTTTTAATGTTATATCTGGTTCCTGCAATATGGTTGGAAATCCTTGAGAAAAATGGCATGGGTAGCCCTCCCTGCCCATTACCAGCATATTTGGGTCTTGTACGCATATTAAGGGGAACCCTGTACCCATATTAAAAAAAGGAAATGCGTGTGGCCCCCAGGCCCTATATACTCAGAACAGCAGTATACAGGCGGTGCAAACAAGACAGGGACTGTGTAGGTTTGTTGTGTTAAGTTGAATCTGTTTGTAATTTTCAACTGGTACATTTTTAAAGTGTAGCTCCAGTCAAAAAAACTATTTTTAAGCTTTTTGGAAAACATAGGGAAGGGTTATCACCCCTGTATAATTTGTTTTGTCGTCCATCTTTTTTCATCTCACTTGCTGCTGTCTGATGTTTGTAAGTTGGATGTTTGAAAGTAGGGGCCTGCCCTATATGCTCTGCAGAAATGGCGGAACAAGGTGTTGGTTTTGCCACAACATTGTAAGCCCTCAAAGTGACTCTTGGTGGGCGCTGGAGCGCCCTGCTGTGAACGATTATATCAAGAATTGTAATTACATGCCATTGTTGAACAGTGGTAGAAAAATTGACCTTTGGTGGTTGTGGTGCTGGTGCCACAACACTATAAGTCCTCACCGTTACTCTGGGTGGGCACAGGAAGGGGCCCTCCTGTGAAATATTATATCAAGAATTGTAATTACATGTCCCTGTTAAACAGGGGCAGAAAAATTTGGCCTTAGGCACTGCTGCTGGTGCCACCACACTGCAACCTCTTCCATATACTCTATTTTTTTTGCTGGAATTAGCCCTGCTGCAAAGCATTGCATCAAAAATTGTACTTAAACGCCCCTGTTAAACAGGGGCAGAAAAATTGGGCCTTAGGCTGAGGTGAATATCGCGGTGTATACTGCGGTCAGGGCACGCAGACAATAACCAGAAAACAGCAGAGATGAAGGGGTATATACAGATGTATACTGTGCTGTGCTGGAGGCACACACAACTTCCAATAACTCCTGCAGATGGCAATTGGGCTCAAATAGAGAACAGCTATGTAGGTGGATTATAGCGGTATGTACTGGGTACAGAGCACGCAAACAGCACGCACTATCTCCTAACACTACTGACTGCAAGCTCTATTATTAAAGATGGATCACTAGCTATATAGGTGAGGTGAATATCACGGTGTATACTGCGGTCAGGGCACGCAGACAATAACCAGAAAACAGCAGAGATAAAGGGGTATATACAGATGTATACTGTGCTGTGCTGTAGGCACACACAACTTCCAATAACTCCTGCAGATGGCAATTGGGCTCAAATAGAGAACAGCTATGTAGGTGGATTATAGCGGTATGTACTGGGTACAGAGCACGCAGACAGCACGTACTATCTCCTAACACTACTGACTGCAAGCTCTATTATTAAAGATAGATCACTAGCTATATAGGTGAGGTGAATATAGTGGTGTATACTGCGGTCAGGGCACAGACAATAACCACTACACAAGAGCAAGATAGGAAATCAGCCAAAAACGATCGGTGTGTAACTGTGTTGAAGGTACACAGAACACCCACTGCTTCAGATGCCAACACACTACACGAGGCCGCCTCAAAGGCGGCCTTATATAGTGTGGGGCGTGCACTACACAGCCTGAGCTATGATTGGCCACAGGCATCCTGCCTGTGGCCAATCATGGCTCTCCTCGCTGCTGGCGCTGCGATTGGCCAAGCATGTGGGGTCACAGTGCATGCTTGGCCAATCATGAGCCAGCAATGCACTGCGCCATCGCAGTGCATTGTGGGCCGTGCGCGCCACACAAATTTTGACGCGAACGGACCAAGAGTTCGGATTTCGCCGAACGGACGAACAGCCAATGTTCGAGTTGAACGTACGTTCGACTCGAACACGAAGCTCATCCCTACTCCTGACATGTGTGCTCTCTGCAATGGAGATACTCATCTCAGGCTGGATACCTTTTGCATTTACTCAGCAGTGGAAGAGTGACCACATGATAGAACCACCCTCACGGTCCACTGGTGTTGCGTGCTAAGCACACCTTGCTAATCATATTCTCCCTATTTTACGGGGATACTTCTTTACCAGAGTTCATATAGTTTTCAGTATTGCTAAGCATTTTAGTTCTACAGAGATATCTGTGACTTAGGCTGGATTCACACCTATGCAGTTTTAGTGCTTTTTGCTTTTGCAGATTTGCACTACAGTCCATTTAACACTGTTTCCTATGGAACAGGTTCTGTAGTGCAAATCTGCAAAATGCAAAAAGCATTACAACTGCATAGGTGTGAATCTAGCCTTAAAGTTCCTAACCTTAATTGTTCTTGTATTGTATATACATTGGATACTATCAGA
This sequence comes from Lithobates pipiens, assembly GCF_037356315.1. Lineage (NCBI taxonomy): Eukaryota > Metazoa > Chordata > Amphibia > Anura > Ranidae > Lithobates > Lithobates pipiens. The sequence goes on along the minus strand of NW_027507785.1, from coordinate 185,846,487 downwards.
GTCATTTAATATCTTCTACCCTCTCACCCTTGTTAGCCCATTTGGGGTTACTCTCTCTTCAGTTCCCTTATAGCATCTATATATATATATATATATATATATATATATATATATATTTCCTGTACCTTGCACCCCCCCCCCCCCCCCCCCACTCCAAATGTCCTTCAAAATTGTTTCCTTAAATGCCAAAGGCCTCACCAGCCTTTTTAAATGATTGCTACTATGGCGGGAAGCCATTTCCCAAAAAGTTGATATACTCTGTATCCAGAAGACACACTTCTCTGAAACCAAATCGCCCAAATGTTCTCACAAACAATATCCACACCCTTTCCAGGCCTGTGCCCAAATAAAAAAACAGAGGTAATGATTGTGGTTTGCTCCTCAATATATTTTGTCCTATCCCATGTAGAACAAGTAGAACAAGATTCTACAGGCAGATACATAATACTATCAGCCTCATTCAATAATCAGCCTCTCATAATTGTGAATAAGTCCATCTTACAAAAATTGCAACGCTACCCTAGAGGTCAAATCATCATATGTAGGGATTTCAACAAGGTTATAGACCCACAGATCGATTCCTCTGGTACTAAGCGCAGAGAAATCTGCCCTCTCTAATGTCCCTTGAGGAGCTCTATGACCCCTGGAGATATCATCACGGAAAGAGACTACTCTTTTTTCACACACCCAGAAAACCTACTCAAGAATAGACCTGTTCCTGACCTCCAAGATCCTTTTGCAAAAAATAACTGCCTCCATGATTGGCACTATCACATGGTCTGACCACGCGCCTATCTCTATATCCATAGCTCAATCCCCCATCACATCCCTTTCACACTCTGTGGCGCTTAAATGCTTCACTATTCAGCAGCTTCGAGTTGCAGGTACAGATGAGAACCAAGATCTTTGCCTTTTTCTCTTCTAATGCTGGCTCTGTCTATAGTCCAGCAATTCTGAATGTGAGTTGGGGACCTTGGAGTGTGGGCTCCTTGGGTGTGGGGACCAATATGTATGTGGTGCGCTGTGTAATTTGACGGTGCTATATGGGTACCCTAATAAATAAATAATATATAATGGGGGAGCATCTTAATGAGACGCAATGTGCAGGGATAGGGACAATTGTGGATACTCGCTCAGGTTGAACTGGTTGGACTTGTGTCTTTATTCTACCTTACTAACTATGTAACTATGTAATGCTCCCTTATACCTTTGGACCTAACCTTTTTGTACTCTCTTTTTGCACTTTTTGTATACATATTGCATTTATTTTTGTAGTCCTTGTACAATTTTGTATCTCCTAACTTTAAAATTAATAAAAAGAATGAAAAAAAAAAAAAAAACACCACAACATTGTAAACCCAAACTTATTTTTTTTTCATTATGGAATAAACATTTTTTGCTTCCTATTGCTGCTATTTTTCTAGTTTTTTGACACTTCCTGTTTACATGCACTCATTCTAGCATGAGCTATTCATCATTACTTTGGACCAATTTTTTTCTTAGCATGAATGATTACAGTATATTTTTTTATTTATCTATTATCAGGCATGCACTAATGTTTTTTTTTTTTTTTTGTATACTGTATATGTTTTACAGCATTTCAATGGTGCTTTTATATATGCCTTGTAGTTGTTCTTGAACAAGCAAGCAAATGAACAAAAAAGTTCAAGTGTACTATAAAGGCAATTGCAAAGTAATAGATAGAAATTTTTACACATTTTTTAAAAGCAGGCACTGTTAGACAGTTAGAGTTTCTATGGATAGGTGCTATCATGGGTGAATACCAAAAAAAAAAGCATGAATGAATTCACGTTCAGTCGGAATAGCTACACAGTTTTTTATGAGTGCAGAAAAAAGATAAATGATACTTTTCAATATTGTGTCACTGCTGAACACTTGTTAGCTGTCTATTTCTGATACTTAGCAATGGGCTCTCCATCATTTGTCAAGCAACATATTATCTGGCGAGCTAATGATGCTACCTACTGGCATGCTTGAAGCTATGATTAATTTGAGGAACAATTCACTCCAAGCCAAAATAACAAAAGAAAAGTAAATAGTTCACTTTAGACAGAAACATTTTTTTTTTTTTTTAGTTGACTGTGGTGATTACTGGAATGCATTCTCCATCATCATTATTAGTACAATTATACTGATTACCAAGAGTATTCTAACATAGTCTGCTATTCAGAAAAACAAACCTTTGGGAAAAAAGAGCAATGATTGTAATTATCCATTGAATTGTAGATTAACTTTAAATTAATAATGCTCATAGCTACTTTATAATACAACACAGGTAAATGTGTCACTAAAGAAGCATAAAATCTGTGCAAACTGCGCCATTTGTTAACATTATGCTAATTTTAATACATTGCATATTAATGTAGGTATCTGCTGCTCATCTGAAATAGGATGAAATGTTTGTACACACAGGAATTGAAAAGGGACTAGAGATGAGCTAACCAATTCACTTGACGTCAGAGACCGTAGCAAGATTTGTCACATAGATTTAATGATCATTATTTTCCATAAAAGTAAAATATATTGTTTTTTTTTTTTTACATTGTCTCTTCCTTATTTATTATGGTAAGGGCTGAAATAAATAATAATGATAAAGTTATTTACTTTTTTTTTAATCAGGGAAATAATGAAGAGGAATTCCAGGTATGAATATTTTATTAGGGATGGGCGAACAGGACATTAACATGAAAAGTCAAAAGTGTTAATTTTAAAGGCTTATTTGCAAGTTATTGTCATAAAAAGTGTTTGGGGACATGGGTCCTGTCCCAGGGGACATGTATCAATGCAAAAAAAGTTTTAAAAATGTCTGTTTTTTTCGGAAGCAGTGATTTTAATAATGCTTAAAGTGAAACAATAAAAGTGAAATACTCCTTACAATTTCGTACCTGGGCGGTGTCTAGAGTATGCTTGTAAAGTGGCACATTTTTCCCCGTGTTTAGAACAGTCCCTGCACAAAATGAAATTTCTAAAGGAAAAAAAGTCATTTAAAAGTACTCACGGCTATAATTAATTGTCGGTCCCGGCAATACAGATAAAAGTCATTGAAAAAAATTCCCCCAGTCCATTACCAGGCCCTTTGGGTCTGGTATGAATATAAAGGGGAACCCTGAACCAAAATTTTAAAAAATATTGCGTGGTGGTCCCCTGGGGCAGGACCCGGGTCCCCAAACACTTTTTATGACAATAACTTGCATATATATATATATATATATATATATATATATATTTATAAGGAAAATGTGCAGCGCTAAACAAATAATGATCAATATCAAAAATAAAATTGACATATGAAAAAATGCAATATAAATAGTGACACGTGTTCAATGAGAAATTAATGTCCAAAAAAAAAGGGGACACAGACAAGTCCCAAATATATTCCAAAAGGGTGAAGTTCAAAACATAAATGAGTAACAGTCACAGAAATCCTGAGTGAACATCCAAAATGTGACAGAGGTAACATAGAAGATCCGCCACCAAAAGCACTAGTCGTTTACCAGAAAGGATAGACTCATACAGGTGTACACCTGATAGGTCAAACAGGCTTTACAGGATGACCAGGGAATTCAGGCTCACTCATGTGGATGCGGTCTAAAGGCAAACACTCCAAAACGATAGATAAAGCAGGTAAAGCAAATTGGCAAATAAGCCCAACCATAAAGAGAAAAGAGAGGAAGAACAGGGCACATAGCGTAATTCCGTAAGCATTTTTTCATGTGTCAATTTTATTTTTGTTATTGATCATTATTTGTTCAGTGCTGCACATTTTCCTTATATATTTCTGTTTATTTTACACTTTTGTGCTGGCTGCTATTGTGTAGACAGCGCGGTATATTTTGTCATTTAAATAACTTGCATATAAGCCTTTAAAATGAGCACTTTTGATTATTCATATTCGTGTCCCATAGACTTTAACTGTGTTTGTGTGTTCTGCCAAATTTTTTGCCTGTTCGGTATGTTCTGGTGTGAACCATACCAGGGGGGTGTTCAGCCTATCCCTATATTTTATACATAATTACATTGGTCCAGCTTGGACCAATTTAACTATGTACAGGCATATCTCATAAAATTCGAATCTTATCAAAAAGTTCATTTATTTCAGTAATTCAATTCAAAAAGCCTATTTCTGACATTTCACAAGTTAAAATCCGTATTTTTTGCTAGAAAATGACTTAGAGCCCCCAAACATTATATATGTATATTTTTTTTAGCAGAGAATCTAGAGAATAAAATGGTGATTGTTGCAATATCTTAGGTCACGCGGTATTTGTGCAGCGGTGTTTTAAACGCAACTTTTTGGGAAAAGGGACAATTTCATGAATTTAAAAAAAAAAAAACAGTAAAGTTAGCCCAATTTTTTCTGTATAATGTGAAAGATTATGTTACGCTGAGTAAATAGATACCAAATATGTCACACTTTATAATTGCACGCACTCGTGGAATGGCGACAAACTATGGTACATAAAAATCTCCATAGGCAAAGTTTTAATTTTTTTTTATGGTTACCAGGTTAGAGTTACAGAGAAGTTCTAGTGCTAGAATTATTGATCTCGCTCTGATGATCGCGGCGACACCTCATATGTGTGATTTGAACACTGTTTACATATGCGGGTGCGACTTCCGTATGTATTTTCTTGGGGACGGGGGCACTTTAAACTTTTCTTTTCTTATTTATTTTAATATTATTAAATTGTGTTCAAAAATTATCACTTTTATTGCTGTCACAAGAAATGTAATGTAAACATCCCTTGTGACAGTAATAGGTGGTGTTAAGTACTCTTTATGGAGGGATCTGGGGCAGTTTTTTCGGCAATTCTGAATACTGTATATTTTTTTTAAACTGGTGCCACTGGCAGCCGAGTAAACAGGAAGTGACGTTGTGACGTTGCATCTGTGTTTACAATTAGGGGACTGGAACAAAAGCCATTTCTGGGTTCGTGCCAGTCTGTCCCTAGCCGCCAGAAGAGGCGGATCGTGGATCGGGTCTCCCGGTGGGATGGGAGGCCCGGTCAGAGTGGCGGGAGGTGGTGGGAGGGGGTATGTCCCCTCCCGCTCCTCCGGGATAACAATTGAGTGGCTTTTAGCCACATCGATTGTTATCCCTGGAAAGCCGATCGCCCGTTATAACTTCTGAAACCCAAGGCTGCATATCTGCGTACGCTTGGCGGGAAGGGGATATAGTTGTGTTTCACACAAGCATTTCTTTCTTTTAATTTTGTTGATTATGGTTTACAGCTAGTGAAAACCCCATATTCAGTATCTCAGAAAATTCAAATATTACCTAATACCAATAAAAAAAAGGATTTTTAATACAGAAATGTTGGCTTACTGAACAGTATGTCCATGTACAGTATATTATGCACACAATACTTGGTTGGGGCTCCTTTTGCATGAATTACTGCATAAAAGCGGTGTGACATTTGAGCGATTAGCCTGTGGCACTGCTGAGGTGTTAGGGAAGCCCAGGTTTCTTTGATAGCGGCCTTCAGCTCATCTGCATTGTTGAATCTGGTGTATCTCATCTTCTTCTTGACAATACTCCACAGATTCTCTATGGGGTTTAGGTCAGACGAGTTTGCTGGCCAATCAAGCACAGTGATATCATGATCATTAAACTGGGTATTGGTACTTTTGGCAGCGTGGGCAGGTGCCAAATCCTGCTGGAAAATTAAATCAGCTCCATAAAGCTGGTAAGCACAGGGAAGCATGAAGTGCTCTAGAATTTCCTGGTAGAGGGCTGCGCTGACTTTGGACTTGATAAAACATAGTGGACCAACACCAGTAGATGACATGGCTCCCCAAATCAATATGGACTGTGGAAAATGTTGCTTTTAATTTGGATATCAAGGTTCCAGAATCTGGAGGAAGAGTAGAGAGATACAAAATCCAAGTTGCATGAGGTCCAGTGTGAAGTTTCCAGTCAGTGATGATTTGGGGAGCCATGTCATCTGCTGGTGTTGGTCCATTGTGTTTTATCGAGTCCAAAGTCAGCGCAGCTCTCTACCAGGAAATTCTAGAGCACTTCATGCTTCCATCTGCTGACCAGAGATTTTGGTCCATAGTGACATGATAGCATCACGTAGTTGCACATCCATTATGCAAATCCTCCGTTCCACCACATCCCAAAGGTGCTATATTGGATTGAGGCATGATGACTGTGGAGGCCATTGGAGTACAGTGAACTCTTTGTCATGTTCAAGAAACCAGTTTGAGATGATTTGAGCTTTGTGACATTGTGTTTTATCCTGCTGGAAGTAACCATCAGAAGAGTCAAAAAGGGATAGACATTGTCAGTAGTGATGGACGAACTTCCGACGGGACGTTTCAAGAACGTGGACCACGAACGTGGCCGATAGTTCACGAACCGCAACGTTCGCGGCGGGCCCCATTGACTTCAATGGGAGGCGAACTTTGCAAACCTACAGGTCAAATTTGCAGCCACAAAATAATTACTATCTGTGCAAACATAGTCCCACCACATGGCCAATGACATAACACATGTATGAGGTGAATCTGGGATCGACAACTACAAGCATTCTTTTTTTATATGTGAAATTGTTGTGACAATTCAGGACTGTGGAGCGCATGAAGGCAATGGAGGAGACGGAAGGTCAGGGTAGGCAAAGAAGAGGGTGCAGGAGATGATCACCAGCAGCGTGACATACAGCAATGACACCTGCACTGTGATAGAGTCATCTGACAGCAGCACCGTGATAGAGAGCACTGACATCAGCAGCGTGACATACAGCAATGACACCTGCACCGTGATAGAGTGAGCTCACACCAGCACCGTGATAGAGAGCACTGACATCAGCAGCGTGACATAAAGCACTAACACCAGCACAGTGATAGAGTGATCTGACACCAGCACCGGGATAGAGAGCACTCACATCAGCAGCGTGACTTAAAGCACTGACACCAGCACCGTGATATACAGCACTGACAGCAGCACCATGATAGAGAGCACTGACATCAGCAGCGTGACATACAGCAATGACACCTGCACCGTGATAGAGTGATCTGACACCAGCACTGTGATAGAGAGCACTGACATCAGCAGCGTAACATAAAGCACTGACACCAGCACCATGATATACAGCACTGACAGCAGCACCGTGATAGAGAGCACTGGCATCAGCAGTGTGACATACAGCAATTTCACCTGCACCATGATAGAGAGCACTGACATCAGTAGCGTGACATAAAGCACTAACACCAGCACCGTGATATACAGCACTGACAGCAGCACCGTGATAGAGAGCACTGACATCAGCAGCGTGACATACAGCAATGACACCTGCACCGTGATAGAGTGATCTGACACCAGCACCGTGATAGAGAGCACTGACATCAGCAGCGTGACTTAAAGCACTGACACCAGCACCGTGATATACAGCACTGACAGCAGCACCGTGATAGAGAGCACTGACATCAGCAGCGTGACATACAGCAATGACACCTGAACCATGATAGAGTGATCTGACACCAGCACCGTGATAGAGAGCTCTGACACCTGCACCGTAAGCAGCCTCAGGAGGAAGTCAGCATAGCACAGGGATGCTGGGAGCCCCTCATAATGAGCATAGCACAGGGATGGTGGGAGCCCCTCATAATGAGCATAGCACAGGGATGGTGGGGGCCCCTCATAATATGCACAGCAGAGGTACAGCCCCAGGAGGAAGTCAGCACAGCACAGGGATGGTGGGAGCCCCTCATAATAAGCAGCCCCAGGAGGATGTCAGCATAGCACAGGGATGGTGGGAGCCCCCCATAATAAGCAGCCCCAGGAGGAAGTCAGCACAGCACAGGGATGGTGGGAGCCCCTCATAATGAGCATAGCACAGGGATGGTGGGAGCCCCTCATAATGTGCACAGCAGAGGTACAGCCCCAGGAGGAAGTCAGCACAGCACAGGGATGGTGGGAGCCCCTCATAATAAGCAGCCCCAGGAGGATGTCAGCATAGCACAGGGATGGTGGGAGCCCCTCATAATAAGCATCCCCAGGAGGAAGTCAGCACAGCACAGGGATAGTGGGAGCCCCTCATAATATGCACAGCAGAGGTACAGCCCCAGGAGGAAGTCAGCACAGCACAGGGATGGTGGGAGCCCCTCATAATAAGCAGCCCCAGGAGGAAGTCAGCACAGCACAGGGATGGTGGGAGCCCCTCATAATAAGCAGCCCCAGTAGAAATAGGACACCGCTCAACCTCTTCAAACAGGAGGGTACGGGCATATAGTACGGTGCGCTTTTTTTTGGACAAGGAAGTGAGCCAAATGAAGAAAGAAGGTGTGTGTGCTCGATTAAAAAAATAGTTTCTAGACATATACATGGTCTACTGGTCACATGTGTTGAATTCCTTGCCTCATTCATTTTTAGAAATGTGAGGTAGTTAACACTGTCATGAGCTAGGCGAGTACGCTTATCGAACACGATCCCCCCTGCTGCGCTGAAGGTCCTTTCGGACAGGACACTGGATGAGGGGCAAGCCAACAGTTCGATTGCAAATTGGGCAAGCTCTAGCCAGAGGTCAAGCCTGCCCACCCAGTAGTCCAGGGGTTCATCATTCCTCAGAGCGTCCACATCGGCCGTTAACCCGATGTAGTCGGACACCTGACGGTCTAGGCATTCCCTGATGCTGGATCCGGATGACACCTGTCGATGGGTCGGCTGAAAGAATGACCTCATATCCGAAGTCACCAACGCATCTTCAAACCGGCCTCTTCTTGCAGGCGCTGTTGGATTGGTACCCGCAACTCCTTCTCTGGGAGTGGGAATTGCTCCTCTGCCAGCGCAGACAAAAGCAGAATGCAGCATTTCTCGAAGCAAGACCTGGAAGTGCTGCATTCTGACAGCCCTCTGTGATGGCGGTAAAGCCGCGTGCACACGTAGCCGTCTGTCCGACGTATTTAGTCTGGCGGACTTCCCGCCAGACTGTCCGTCGGACTTTCCGAATGGGCTACTTGCCCACACACGGCACTTTTTCAGCGGACTAATACGGCGTACTAAGTCCGCCGTACTATCCGCCCTACTTTTGAAATGAACGGACTCGCCCACATACGCGGAGGAAAGTCCGCTCATTTCGAGCGCGTCTTCAGGTAGGCGGGACCCGCGAAGGAGACGCCGCCGGCCCCGCCGCCTGGTATGGACTTAAAGGGGAACCCCAACGCCCTTGCGTTCCCCCCAAGTCCACAACAGACCCTTGTCCAAGCACACTACCCGGCCAGCCAGGAAAGGAGGGGCGAGCGAGCGCCCCCCTCCTGAGCCAGACCACGCCCCTTGTCCCTATATAAGTCGCTGCATGCCCGTTCCCTGCCATTGTGAGTGGAGGACTCGGCGAGGCAACATCTGAAGAAGAAGAAGAAGAAGAGAAGAACAGAAGAACGGAAGGCGGCGGCGGCGACAGAAGACCAGGCCACTGCCTGTAAAAGAGCTAGAAGAAGGCGCGGTGGCCCGGCAGAAGAACCGAAGAGGGGGACAAGACCCCCGAAGTCGGAAGAAGAGGCCGGCGGCGAGGAAGAAAGCCGGACTCCTCCGCTAGCAAAAGAGCTACAAGAAGATAGCGGAGGAGTCCGGCGAGAAGACCCCTGAAGACGGAAGACCCCCGGAGCTGTGCAATAAAGTATTTTGGGGGGGTGATCGGGGGGTGAAGGGGGTGAAAGTGTCCCTGGCGTGTTCTAGCAGTTTAGGTTTCCCAAAACGCATTGTTAGCGGGATCAGCCCAGATACCTGCTAGCACCTGCGTTTAGCCCCTCCGCCAAGCCCAGCCCAGCCCACCCAAGTGCCGTATCGATCGATCACTGTCACTTACAAAACACAACACACATAACTGCAGCGTTCTCAGAGTCAGGCCTGATCCCTGCGATCGCTAACAGTTTTTTTGTAGCGTTTTGATACAGTCGCTGACAGCCTAGGTGCTTTTTTACCTGTGAGTCTCGCTAGTGTACCCCTAAATTTAGAGCCCAAAATGGCAAAGCGAAGGTACACTAGTGAAGAGGAATACACGTTTCTGAGCATGACAGATGGTGAAGAGGAAGTCACTCATCTGTCAGATTCAGGCTCAGAATACGATCCTGTAGAGGACAGCGGCTCCATGACAGATAGCTCTGGCGACGGAGATGAGGTCCCTGTTAAGGGCAGGTGTACCCGATCCCAAATTTTTTCTGTTGTTCAGGTGCAGGAACCGCAGGTCCCTCGTATGGAGCAGAGACGTACTAGAGCCGCTCATCCTTCTGGTGAACTGGCAAGCACCAGCGGCCTAGTACACCCTGGACGTACATTGAGCACTGCAGTAGCACGTGGTGACGTGGCGAGTCCCATAAGTGCAGTTCAAGCTGGCTTGGTGGCAAGCACAAGTAGTGTCCCGCTGCCACCAAGACGAAGACAAAAACAGGCCCGTCGTACCCATAGTGCCCTTCCTGCAGAATTCGCCAATCCTGATTGGGTGCCCACCACTTCTGCAGAACCCGTACTTCCCCCATTCACAGGCCAACCTGGCATTAACGTGGAAACAGTTGATTTTACGACACTTGATTTTTACTCACTGTTTTTCACCGAAGATCTCTATAGATCTATTGTGGACCAAAGCAATTTGTACGCTGGTCAACACATCACCACTGTTTCCCAGTCCGCCCTTGCCAGACAATGGAAACCAATTACGGTTTCCGAATTTAAGATCTTTCTGGGCCTCTCCCTCAACATGGGCATAACCAAAAAGAGTGAGTTGCGGTCATATTGGTCCACTGACCCAATTCACCATATGCGCGTGTTCTCTGCTTCCATGTCCAGGGCACGATACGAGCAGATTTTGCGGTTCATGCACTTCAGCAACAATGAACTCTGTCGTCCTCGTGGAGACCCTGCATACGATCGGCTCTACAAAATTCGGCCCCTCATAAACCCCTTCAACCAACGTTTTGCAGACTTGTTTACTCCCCATCAAGTTGTCTGCTTTGATGAGTCCCTGATTAAGTTTTCTGGTCGCTTGTCATTCAAACAATACATTCCCAACAAGCGTTCCAGATACAGGGTCAAGGTGTATAAGCTCTGTGACAGGGCCACAGGCTATACACACAGTTTTATGGTTTATGAGGGTAAAGATAGTCACGTAGAGCTGGAGAACTGCCCTGACTACATAGGAAGCGCTGGCAAGATAGTGTGGGACATGGTGTCACCCTTATTCGGAAAGGGGTACCATTTATATGTGGACAATTATTACACGAGCGTGCCACTGTTTAGTCACTTGTTTGATCAGCAGATTGGAGCATGTGGCACCGTGCGACCTAATCGCCGGGGCTTTCCCCAGCGGCTTGTAGAGTCTTGTCTTAGGCTGGGGGAGAGAGCCTGCATGCGGAGTAATAATTTGCTCGCTATGAAGTGGAGGGATAATAAGAATGTTTTCGTTCTTACCTCCCTTCATGCAGACACGACGGTCCAAATTCCTACGGCGACTGGTATTGTGGAGAAACCCCTCTGTGTCCACAAATATAACCAAAATATGGGAGGGGTGGACCTCAATGACCAGTTGTTGGCGCCGTATCTAGTTGCCCGTAAGGCCAGATATTGGTACAAAAAAGTGTCTGTTTATTTATTCCAATTGGCTATGCTGAATGCTTATGTGCTACACAAAGCTTCAGGACGGACTGGATCCTTTCTTAAATTCCAGGAGGACATCGTCAGAGCCCTTCTGTATCCAGACGGTGCTCCACTTCACCTTCCCCCAACCAAATGCAGTAAGCCGGCTGCATGAGAGGCATTATTCTTATGTCCTCCCGAGTACCCCTACCCAACGAGCCCCCCAAAGAAAATGTCGTGTCTGCACAAAGCGCGGATATAGGCGTGACACCCGTCATTATTGTCCCCGCTGTCCTGACAATCCTGGTCTTTGCATTGGTGAATGTTTTGAATGCTACCATGAACTAGTTGAGTATTAGCGTAGGGTACAGCATTGCACAGGCTAGGCACACGTTCACAGGGTCTCCCAAGATGTCATCGCATTTTGAGAGACCCAAACCACTGGAAACGTTACAACAGAAGTGTTAAAGTTACATAAAAAAGTGTTTAAAAAAAAAGTAAAAAAACAAAACAAAAAAATATATAAAATAAAAAAACAAAAAATAGTTGTCGTTTTATTGTTCTCTCTCTCTCTATTCTCTCTCTATTGTTCTGCTCCTTTGTACTATATTTTATTCTGCAATGTTTTATTGTTAACCATTTTTTGTTTTCAGGTACGCCATTCAGCTGTAGTGTGGATTTATTTATCTTGACAGCAACAGCGTTTTGCTCCCACGATACATAAAGCCGTGACTCCAGCACTGTCGGAGGTGATTTCACCACCACAGTTAAAAAAGAGCATATATGCCGAAGCATGGGGGCATAAGGGGTGGAGGAGCGATTTGCTCCTACCTTTTGCGGGAGGATGCCCCCATGCTTCGGCATATATAAATGGTGCATGTATGCCCACTATTAGAAGTGGGTGGATGAAGGGAGGTATTCTAATGGTGGGCATACCCACCGATCAATATTTTTTTTTCGTTCAGCCCACAGGCTGCATGAAAAAAAAAAATTACAATATCTGCCCAACCAGTTCCAGCAACATACTGGTATGTTGCTGGACTTTGAGTGCTTATACCAGAATGATGCCTGCAGGTTTAGGTATCATCTTGGTATCATTCTTTTCAGCCAGCGGTCGGCTTTTATGTAAAAGCAATCCTAGCGGCTAATTAGCCTCTAGACTACTTTTACAAGCAGTGGGAGGGAATGCCCCCCCCCCCCGCACCATCTTCCATGGTTTTTTCAGCCTCTCCTGTCCCAACAGGGAACCTGAGAATGCAGCCGGTGGTTCCGCCAGCTGACCATAGAGCTGATCAGAGACCAGAATGGCTCCAATCATCTCTATAGCCTAAGAAACCGGAAGCTACGAGCATTTCATGACTTAGATTTTACGGGATGTAAACAGCGCCATTGGGAAATTGGGAAAGCATTTTATCACAACGATCTTGGTGTGGTCAGATGCTTTGAGGACAGAGGAGAGATCTAGGGTCTGATAGACACTCATTTTTTCAAAAAAGAGTACCTGTCACTACCTATTGCAATCATAGGGGATATTTACATTCCCTGAGATAACAATAAAAATGATTAAAAAAAAAAATATATAAATGAAAGGAACAGTTTAAAAATAAAATCAAAAAGCAAAATAAATAATAAAAAAAACAAAAAAAAACAAAAAACACCTCTGTCCCCCCTGCTAAGGCGCAGCGTCGAACGCAAGCGTCGGTCTGGTGTCATATGTAAACAGCAATTGCACCATGCATGTGAGATATCACCGCGAAGGTCAGATCGAGGGTACTAATTTTAGCAGTAGACCTCCTCCGTAAATCTAAAGTGGTCACCTGTAAAGGCATTTAAAGGCTTTTAAAAATGTATGTAGTTTGTCGTCGCTGCACGTTTCTGCGCAATGTCGTGTTTAGTATCCATGTACTCGGCCTAAGATCGTATTTTTTATTTCATCAAACATTTGGACAATATAGTGATTTTTAGTGCATTAAAATTTAAAAAAGTGTGTTTTTCCCCAAAAAATGCGTTTGAAAAATCGCTGCGCAAATACCGTGTGAAAAAAATAAATAAAAAATATTGGGGGTGTAATTTCACATATAACCATGGCATGTTTGAGCAATATATCATTTAATGACAACTTTGTGCAAAAAAAAAAAAATAATAATAATAATGTCTTTTTTACGCAACTTTTGTCAAAATATAAAATATTCCATGGACTCAACATGCCTCTCAGCAAATAGCTTGGGGTGTCTACTTTCTAAAATGGGGTCATTTGTGTGAGTTTTGTGCCATCTTGGCATTTTATGGCCTTCAAAACTGTAATAGGTAGTGAGGAGTGAAATCAAAAATTTACGCCCTTAGAAAGCCTGAAGGCGGTTCTTGGCTTTCGGGGCCCCGTACGCAGCTAGGCTCCCAAAAAATCCCACACATGGGGTATCCCTGTACTCAGGAGAAGCAGCAGAATTTATTTTGGGGTGTAATTTCACATATGCCCATAGCATGTGTGAGCAATATATCATTTAGTGACAACTTTGTGAAAAAAAAAAAAAAGTTTGTAATTTTCCCGCAACTTGTGGCAAAATATAAAATATTCCATGGACTCAACATGCCTCTCAGCAAATAGCTTGGGGTGTCTACTTTCTAAAATGGGGTCATTTGTGGGGGTTTTGTGCCATCTTGGCATTTTATGGCCTTCAAAACTGTAATAGGTAGTGAGGAGTGAAATCAAAAATGTACGCCCTTAGAAATCCTGAAGGCGGTGCTTGGTTTTCGGGGCCCCGTACGCGGCTAGGCTCCCAAAAAGTCCCACACATGTGGTATCCCCGTACTCAGGAGAAGCAGCAGAATGTATTTTGGGGTACAATTCCACATATAACCATGGCATGTGTGAGCAATATATAATTTAGTGACAACTTTGTCATTATTCAATCGCTTGAGGCAAAAAAATTAAATATTCAATGGGCTCAACATGCCTCTTATCAATTTCCTCAGGGTGTCTACTTTCCAAAATGGGGTCATTTGGGGGGGGGGTTTGTACTGCCCTGACATTTTAGCACCTCAAGAAATGAGATAGGCAGTCATAAACTAAAAGCTGCGTAAATTCCAGAAAATGTACCTTAGTTTGTAGATGTGACAACTTTTGCGCAAATCAATAAATATACAGTTATTGACTTTTTTTTTTACCAAAGACATGTGGCTGAATACATTTTGGCCTAAATGTATGACTAAAATTGAGTTTATTGGATTTTTCTAATAACAAAAAGTAGAAAATATAATTCTTTTTCAAAATTTACAGTCTTTTTACGATTATATCGCAAAAAATAAAAATCGCAGAGTCAGTCAAATACCTTTAACAGAAAGCTCTATTTGTGGGAAAAAAAAGACGCAAATTTTGTTTGGGTACAACATTGCATGACCGCGAAATTACCAGTTACAGCAGCGCAGTGCCAAATTGTAAAAATACCTCTGGTCATTGACCAGCAAAATGGTCCGGTCTGAAAGTGGTTAAAATAACTTTTGTGGACCTAACAGATAGCGATTTGGGTCACTGAAGTCTCTCCCTGCTCCACACAGCAACCTCTCCCTATAGTGACAGAAGAAAGAATGTAAAATGGCCACCGGATCGGGTCTATTTATAAGTTAGGGGGAATGTCCAAGTGTCCATCTGCTGTAATGTCTCAATTGGCTGTCCTGTACCCCATGATGAATGTGTCATCATAGGTCAAAGTTATTTTACACAGTAAACACGGAAGTCTGCCGGGGCGAACGGCACCAATAGTCCGCCGATCGGGCGGATGGCGACCAGCCGAAATTCGCCACGAAACGACCGCCGGGTAAACCGTTCGGCCATCCCTAATTGTCAGCAACAATACTCAGGCAGGCCATAGCATTTAAACAATGCTGAATTGCTACTAAGGGGCCCAATGTGTGCCAATAAAATATCCCCCACACCATTACACCGCCACCACCCTGAACCAATCATTAAGACAGGATAGATCCATACTTTTATGTTGTTTATGCCAAATTCTGACCCTACCATCTGAATATCATGGCTGAAATTGAGACTGTTTGAATGTTTGACCATTCTTCCAATATTTTGTGAGGTCAGGCAGTGAAATTAAGTGAAGGACAAGAAGGCCTGGATTGCAGTCTCTGCTCTAATTCATCCCAAAGGTGTTCTATCAGGTTGAGGTCAAAACTGTGTGTAGGCCAGTCAAGTTCCTCCACCCCAAACTCGCTCATCCATTTCTTTCTGAACCTTGATTTGTGCACTGGTGCACAGTCATGCTGGAACAGGAAGGGGCCATCCCCCACCTGCATAAAATTGAAATTGATATTGTCCAAAATGTCTTGGTATGCTAATTCCTTAAGAGTTCTCTTCACTGGAACTAAGGGGCCAAGCCCAACCCCTGAAAAACAACCCCACACCATAACCCCCACTAACCCTAATAATTTGGACCTGTGCACAAAGCAAGGTCCACAAAGATTTGGATAAGTGAGTTTGGGGTGGAGGAACTTGACTGGCCTGCACAGAGTCCTGTCCTTAACCCAATAGAACACCTTTAGGATGAATTAGAGCAGAGGCTGGGAGCCAAGTGTGTGTGTGTGTGTATATATATATATATATATATATATATATATATACTGAGCAAAATTATAAACACAACACTTTTGTGTTTGCCCCTATTTAACATGAGCTGAACTCAAAGATCTATGACTTTTTCTATGTACACAAAAAGTCGGGAGAAGCGGCGAGGAAGAAAGCCGGACTCCTCCGCTAGCAAAAGAGCTACAAGAAGATAGCGAAGGAGTCTGGCGAGAAGACCCCCGAAGACGGAAGACCCCCGGAGCTGTGCAATAAAGTATTTTATCTCGTGTGTTGTGGTTTTTTTGGTACTTTTATTTTACAGGTGAATGGGTAGGGGTACATTGTACCCCATACTCATTCACATAGGGTGGGGGGCCGGTATCCGGGAGCCCCCTTATTAAAGGGGGCTCCCGGATTCCGATAAGCCCCCCGCCCGCAGACCCCGACAACCAACGGCCAGGGTTGTCGGGAAGAGGCCCTTGTCCTCATCAACATGGGGACAAGGTGCTTTGGGGTGGGGGGGCCGCGCGGCCCCCCCTTCCCCAAGGCACCCCCCCACGTTGAGGGCATGCGGCCTGGTACGGCTCAGGAGGGGGGGGGGCGCTCGCTCACCCCCCTTTCCTGGCCGGCCGGGTAGCGTGCTCGGACAAGGGTCTGTTGTGGACTTGGGGGGGACCCCCACGCCGTTTTTTTTTCGGCGTTGGGGTTCCCCTTTAAGTCCATACCAGGCGGCGGGGCCAGCGACGTCTCCTTCGCGGGCCCCGCCTACCTGGATACCCACTCGAAATGAGCAGACTTTTCTCCGGGCGGTAAAAGTCCGCTCATTTCAAAAGTACGGCGGACTGGCATACACATGGGCGGATTGTCCGCCAAAATGCGAGTCCGACGGACAGTATTACGGAAATTCCGAAATACTTAGTCCGCCAGACTGCACGCTGAAAAAGTCCGCTGAAGCCCACACATGAGCGGACTGTCCGCTGAAATGTGTTTCGGCGGACTAAGTAGGCCAGACAGTCCGCCCGTGTGTACGCCGCTTAAGGCACACCTGTGCAATAATCATGCTGTCTAATCAGCATCTTGATATGCCACACCTGTGAGGTGGATGGATTATCTTGGCAAAGGAGAAGTGCTCAGTAACACAGACTTAGGCCGCGTACACACGGGCGGACTGTCTGCCCAACTAAGTCCGTCAGACAATCCGACAGACAGTCCGTCCTACTTTCGAATGAACGGACTTGACCACACACGATGAACAGACAGTCCGCCGAAAGCTTGCGCGATGACGTGTACGGCACGTACGACGGGACTAGAAATTCGACGTCCAATACACTGCAATGCAACCTTCGGCCGTGTAAATCCTTTCTGAGCATGCGCCATACTTAGTCCGTCGAACTAGCCTACTCACGAGCGGATTGTCCGCTGAAACCAAGTTTGGACGGACAATATTACGGAAATTCCGAAAGACTTAGTCCGCCAGACTGTCCGCCGAAAAAGTCAGCTGAAGCCCACACACGAGCGGATTGTCCGCTGAAACACGTTTCAGCGGACCAAGTCCGTCAGACAGTCCGCCCGTGTTTACGCGGCCGTAGACAGATTTGTGAGCAATATTTGAGAGAAATAGGCCTTTTGTGCACATAGAAAAAGTCATAGATCTTTGAGTTCAGCATTCAGCTCATGATAAATAGGGGCAAACAAAGTGTTGTGTTTATAATTTTGCTCAGTGTGTGTGTATTTATATATATATATATATATATATATATATATATATATATATATATATATACTGTATATATATTCACTCAAACGGAATTTTTAAATTAAATAACAAAGAGTGGCGCTTATTAAGGTCAACATTTTGGAGGAGTGCTGCCAATCTTTCTAAAAACATTTAGAAAAGGGTAAGATGTGCACCACTCAAATATTGACTACCCTTTTGAATGTTGTCTCTGTTACCAGGTCCTATGATGTATAGATATAGAGTATATACACTTTTATACAGTAATAGGACAAAGAAGGTCTCCAGCACATTTTCAAACTAGTCAGTGAAAAAAAAATCAGTTTCAACTACCCAGGTTTTAGGTGCATACATTTTGCAAATACCTGTATATGTGGAAACAGCGTTGTCTCGTTAAGCCACCTATGATGAATGTGGTCCCTTACTCTGAACAATCTGAGTTTCCGAACTATGGGACCATACTGTGTATTACAATGGACAAACAAAGAGCAGGCTCTTCTGCAGGCAGTCCTCTCCTCCTCCTTTAGGGTACTGAAACACACATTCATTTTACAAAGCAACTGAAGGTCTCTAGTGTTAGGGGTTTTTTTTTTTGCTGGCTTCAAAATAAGTTTAGAACCATATTCTTAAAGATGCCTTTGGCTTTAACATATATTTTGCAAATATATGCAATAATGATATTGCCCAAATTTGGCCATATTTAGACTACAACGTCACCCCCCCATCCCTGTCCCCTTGCTTACAAGGCCCGGAATTCCTAGCCATAAAATTGAATGGGCCAGGTTGTGTCAGTGGTTGGCAAGCATACGGTAGATACAGGCATCTGCTGCTCCCATAGCAATCACTGGCAGCAGGAAACAGTAATGTTTGTCCATGCTGAATGCCCTAAATTAGGCATGAGCCGAACACCCCCATTCCCCCCCCCCGGTTCAGTTCGCACCAGAACTTTCGAACGGACTGAAAATTCTATGAACTTTAGAACTCCATTAAAGTCTATGGCACTCGAACGTTCAAAATAAAAAGTGCTAATTTTAATGGCTAATATGCAATATGTTTGGGGACCCAGCTCCTGCCCCAGGAGATATGGATCAATGCAAATTTTTTTTTTAAAACTGACATTTTTCCGGGAGCACTGACTTTAATGACGATTAAAGGGGAAAAAAAAGGGAAATATTCCTTTAAATATCGTGCTTGGGGGGTGTCTATAGTATGCATGTGAAGTGGCACGTGTTTCCCGTGTTTAGAACATTCCCTGCACAAAATTACATTTAACGGAAAAAAGTCATTTAAAACTGCTTGCGATTTTAATGTAATGTCTGGTTCCGGCAATACGGATGAAAATCATTGAGAAAAATGGCATGGTCTTGTACGGATTTTAAGGGGAACTCCGTACCCAAATTAAAAAAGTAAAGGTGTGGGGCCCCCAGGCCCTATATACTCAGAACAGCAGTATACAGGCGGTGCAAACAAGACAGGGACTGTGTAGGTTTGTTGTGTTCAGTAGAATCTGTTGGTAATTTTGAACTGGTACATTTTTAAAGTGTAGCTCCAGTCAAAAAATCTATTTGTAAGCTTTTTGGAAAACATAGGGAAGGGTTATCACCTCTGTATATTTTTTTTTGCCGCCTGTCTTTTTTCATCTCCCTTCCTGTTGTCTCCTTCCGTTTGCAAGTAGGAGAGGTTTGTAAGTTGGATGTTTGAAAGTAGGGGCCTGCCCTATATGCTCTGCACAAATGTGGGCCTAAGGTGTTGGTGTTGCAACAAGACTGTAAGCCCTCAAAGTGACTCTTGGTGGGCACTGGAGCACCCTGCTGTGAACGATATCAAGAATTGTAATTACATGCCATTGTTGAACAGTGGTAGAAAAATTGAGCCTTTGGTGGTTGTGGTGTTGGTGCTGGTACCACAACACTATAAGTCCTCACAGTTGCTCTCGGTGGGCACAGGAACGGGCCCTGCTGTGAAATATTATATCAAGAATTGTAATTACAGGCCCCTGTTAAACAGGGGCTGAAAAATTGGGCCTTAGGCCCTGGTGCTGGTGCCATGACACTGCATCCTCTCCCAGATACTCTAGTTGGAGTGCAGGAATGAGCCCTGCTGCAAAGCATTGCATCAAAAATTGTAATTGCATGTCCCTGTTAAACAGAGGTTGAAAAAGTGAGCCTTAGGCACTGGTGCTGGTGCAATGACACTGCAACCTCTCCCAGATACTCTAGTTGGAGTGCAGGCATGAGCCCTGCTGCAAAGCATTGCATCAAAAATTGTAATTACATGCCCCTGTTAAACAGGGGCTGAAAATTGGGCCTTAGCCACTGGTGCCATCACCCAGAACCAAAAATTTTCTTCCAAGCTATCAGCAGGATCATTGAGGAGGAAGAGGATAGTCAGTCAACATAACAGGACAGTCACTCATCAGCATAGGCCGTCTTGAAGGGAAGTGTCATTTTAAAAAAAATATTCGGTTACATCAGCTTCAGGTGCTTGGCAGCTGTTGGTGATCCAAGACTGATTCATCATTATGAAGGTCAGTCGATTAACCGAGTCGGTGGACAGGCGCACCCTGTGATCAGTTACAAAGCCTCCAGCAGCACTGAAGGTGCGTTCCGAAAGAATGCTTGATGTAGGACAGGCCAGTAGCTCAATTGCATACTGTGCAAGCTCTGGCCAGTGATCCATCCTCAAGACTCAGTAAGCCAGAGGATTTTCGGTGGGAAAGGTGTCCAAGTCTGACCTTGCCCCTAGGTATTCCTGCTCCATGTAAATCAGACGCTGGTGATGGTTGCTGGAACCGATCATACCTTGGGGCTGCAGACTAAAAAATTGTTTGAACGCATCGGTCAGACAGCCACCTTCTCCACCACTCCTTCTGTGACGGACTGAAGCCTCAGCAACACGTTGTCCAGGACCAGGAGTTTGTAACCTCCCATTCTCTGGAACGCGTTGCACAGACCTTTCTGCAAGGCCTCTCGGAGATGTCTCATCCTCTGCTCCCTCTGCGACGGCAAGATAAAGTCTGCAACCTTACCCTTGTACCATGGATCATGGAGAGTGGCCAGCCAGTAATGATCCCTCTCCTTGATCTGAAGAATATGAGAATCCTTCCGCAGGGAGGCCATGCAGTGTAGGTTAGCTGAGGCATTCGGTCCAGAGTCCTCTGGGTCACTAAGGACAACATGATCCGCAGCCACCTCCTCTCAGCCACGTACAAGTCCACGGGTTTCTTGGGACTGTAACTCATCCCTAAAAGACTGCTGCTGCTTATGCTGAGTGCCAGGCTCCACTTCCATGCTGACACAATCCTCCTCCTCGTCGTCCTCGTCCTCTTCCTGTGTGATGGGTGGGACAGCAGGAACACTGTCTGGATAAAGGGGGCCTTGAGAGGCAAGGAAGTCCTCCTCTTCCTGCCTCTGTTCTGCCTCAAGTACCCTGTCCATTATTCCACGCAGCGTATGCTCCAACAGGTGGACAAGAGGTACAGTGTCACTGATGCATGCACTGTCACTGCTCACCATCCTTGTGGCCTCCTCAAATGGTGACACCATGCCCCACTGGCATGGTGAAAAATAAACAAGCTCCCCTGACCCTGTCCTGGTGCCGTAGTCGCACAGGTACTCATTGATGGCCCTCTGCTGTGTGTGTAGCTGCTGCAGCATGGCTAACCTTGAGTTCCACCTGGTGGGCATGTCACAGTTAAGCTCACAGTTAAGCGGTTCTTGGGCAGGTTCAACTCCTTTTGGAGCTCAGCCAGCCGAGCTCTGGCATCATATGATCGGCGGAAATGCTCACAGACTTTCCTGGCCTGCCTCAGGACATCCTGTAAGCCCGGGTACCTGCCCAAGAACCGCTGCACCACCAGGTTAAGGATGTGAGCCACACAGGGCACATGGGTCAGTTGTCCCTGTTGGAGAGCGGAGAGGAGGTTGGTGCCATTGTCACAAACCACAATTCCTGGCTTAAGCTGGCGTGGTGTCAACCACCTCTTGGCCTGCCCCTGCAGAGCTGACAAAATATCTGCCCCAGTGTGGCTCCTGTCCCCCAAACAAACCAGCACAAGAACGGCATGGCATCTTTTTGCCTGCGTACTTGCATAGCCCCTTGAACGCCTAAGGAGCACCACTGGTTCCGAGGACAAAGCACTGAAAGAGGCCATGGAGGAAGAAGAAGAGGAGGGGGTGGAGGAGAGAGGTGTGTCACAACCAGTAGTAGCATTTTGGAGGCGTGGTGGCAGAACAACCTCCAACACTACTGCACCTTGCCCTGCATCCTTCCCAGCTGCCAGAAGAGTGACCCAATGTGTCGTGAAAGATAGGTAACGTCTCTGTCCATGCCTGCTGGACCATGAGTCAGCAGTAATAAGCACCTTACCACTGACCGCCGTGTCCAGCGAAGCATGGACATTGCCTTCCACATGCCGGTAGAGAGGCAGGATCGCCTTCCATAAGAAAAAGTGGCGTTTGGGAACCTGCCACTGAGGAACCGCACATTGCACAAACTCACAAAAGGGGCAGAGTCTACCAACTGAAAAAGCAGCAGTTGAAGTGCTAGCAATTTAGCCAAGCTAGCATTCAACCGCTGGGCATGTGGATGGCTGGGAGTGAACTTAGTTACATAGTTACATAGTTAGTCAGGTTGAAAAAAGGCACAAGTTCATCCAGTTCAACCAAAAAAATAAAATAATTATATATATATATATATATATATATATATATATAATAAATATCATACCAGCCCATATACCCAATTCTATACCCACAGTTGATCCAGAGGAAGGCAAACTTCTTTCGACGGTCCAGCAGCTGGGGCAGGGAAATATGCCTGCTACAATCGGACATCGGTGTACTGCTAGCAGAGTGCCTGCAAGTACTTGGCTGTGACACACCTAATTCTACACCTTCATTCCTCTCAGTGCAGGTTTCAGAGAGGACTTAAAGTCTAGTGGGGTTGGAGATCCCAGCTGATGAGGAGCAAGAAGAGGTCCGCTTTGTTCTTTGGTGTGGGTCTTTAAGGTATGCTTGCCAACGAGCTGCATGGCAGGTCAACATATTTCTAGTCAAGCATGTGGTGCCCAAGCAGCTGATGTTTTGGCCACTCGAGATTGAGACATATGTTGCAAATAGCAGTGGTGCTATCTGATGCACTCGTCTCAAAAAAGGCCCACACCAAAGAACTTTTGGAATAACTCGCAGAGGCAGCGCCCTGCACAGGTGGAGCTCTGCGGTGTGATTCAGTCGGTGTGCTGCCCCTAAGCTGGCCCCCGGAGGGCATCCTGCCTCATTGGAGATTTGCCTCTTCCTCCTCCTCTCTCCTATCAGGCACCCACGTGGAGTCAGTGACCTCATCATCCCCTCCCTCTTCATCACTGGAGCAAACCTGGCAGTATGCTGCAGCTGATGGAACATGACTGCCAGACTGTTCTCCTTCTTGAACATCCCATCTCTCTGCGCTTACGTTACTGCCTTCCTCTAGCTGGGTATCATCATCAGAGCCTTCAAAACGCTGGGCATCCTCCTGGAGCATGTACCCAACACTGTGCTCAAACAGTGCGGGGGACTCTTCAGGGGGACATGGTGGGTCTAGGGAAGGAGTGACTGATGACATTGAGATGAGGGTAGAGGATGCGTTGGCAGTTGCTTTGCTAGTACTCTGAGCCTGGGTGAGAGAGGATGAGGAGGATGAGGGGTGCTTGGTCATCCACTCTACCAAGTCTTTGGCATGATGCGGCTCAACACGTCCAGCTGCCAAAAATAAGGACAAGCGTGCGATGCACCGCGTCCACGTCCAGCACTGTTGTCTCTAGACACAGAGCCTGCTTGCCCTCTTTTATTGGGTTGTGACTGTCTGCCTCTCCTTGTTGGCTATCCAGACATAGTATTGGCCTGCAGGGAGATGGGAAAACCAGCAATTGGAGTAGCTTTAGGTGCACACTGAGCAGATGACACAGTACACCGACCGTAATTACTGCAGCTGCCTGCCTGCAATACAGAAACAGAACAACATCAACAATAAGGGGTAGCTTCAGGTGTATACCGTGCAGGAGGCACAGCACACCCACTTTAACTGCTAAAGATGCCTGTATTGCAGAAACAGAACACCAGCAATAAGGGATTTCTTCAGGTGTATAATGTGCAGGAGGCACACATCACCCACTCAAATTTCTGCAGATGCCTCTATTACAGAAACAGAACACCAGTAATAAAGGGTAGCTTCAGGTGTATACTGTGTAGGAGGCACACAACACCCACTGTAACTTCTACAGTTGCCTGTATGCCTGTATTACAGAAGCAGAACACCACCATTAAGGGGTATCTTCAGGTGTATATTGTGCAGGAGACACAAAACACACACTCAAACTTCTGCAGATGCCTATATTACAGAAACAGAACACCAGCAATACGGGGTATCTTCAGGTGTATACTGTGCAGGAGGCACACAACACCCACTCTAACTTCTGCAGATGCCTGTATTACAGAAACAGAACACCAGTAATAAAGGGTAGCTTCATGTGTATACTGTGCAGGAGCCACACAAAACCCACTCTAACTTCTGCAGATGCCTGTATTACAGAAACAGAACACCAGTAATAAAGGGTAGCTTTAGGTGTATACTGTGCAGGAGGCACACAGCACCCACTTTAACTGCTGCATATGCCTGTATTACAGAAACAGAACACCAGCAATAAGGGGTATCTTTAGGTGTATACTGTGCAGGAGGCACACAACACCCACTTTACAACACCCACTTTACCTGCTGCAGATGCCTCTATTACAGAAACAGAACACCAGTAATAAAGGGTATCTTCATGTGTATACTGTGCAGGAGGCACACAACACCCACTCTAACTTCTGAAGATGCCGGTATTACAGAAACAGAACACCAGTAATAAAGGGTAGCTTCAGGTGTATACTGTGCAGGAGGCACACAAAACCCACTCAAACTTCTACAGATGCCTGTATGCCTGTATTGCAGAAACAGAACACCAGCAATAAGGGGTATCTTCGGGTGTATACTGTGCAGGAGGCACACAACACCAACTCTAACTTCTGCAGATGCCTGTATTACAGAAACAGAACACCAGCAATAAGGGGTATGTTCAGGTGTATACTGTGCAGGAGGCACACAACACCCACTCTAACTTCTGCAGATGCCTGTATTACAGAAAAAGAACACCAGTAATAAAGGGTAGCTTCCAGTGTATACTGTGCAGGAGCCACACAAAACCCACTCTAACTTCTGCAGATGCCTGTATTACAGAAACAGAACACCAGCAATAAGGGGTATCTTCAGGTGTATACTGTGCAGGAGGCACACAACACCCACTTTAACTGCTGCAAATGCCTGTATTACAGAAACAGAACTCTAGTAATAAGGGGCATCTTCAGGTGTATACTGTGCAGGAGGCACACAACACCCACTCTAACTTCTGCAGATGCCTGTATTACAGAAACAGAACACCAGTAATAAAGGGTAGCTTCAGGTGTATACTGTGCAGGATGCACAGAACACCCACTTTAACTGCTGCAGACGCCTGTATTACAGAAACAGAACACCAGCAATAACGGGTATCTTCAGGTGTATACTGTGCAGAAGGCACACAACACACACTTTAACTGCTGCAAATGTCTGTATTACAGAAACAGAACACCAGCAATAACGGGTATCTTCAGGTGTATACTGTGCAGGAGGCACACAATACCCACTCTAACTTCTGTACTGCAGATGCCGGAATTACAGAAAGAGAACACTAGTAATAAAGGGTAGCTTCCAGTGTATACTGTGCAGGAGCCACATAACACCCACTGAACAAGCGCTAGGTTCCCAAGCAGTAAAGACACTGTCCCTGCCTATCGTGCTCTTTCCCTGACCGCTGCAACATGCTACACAAGGCCGCCTCGCTAGTGGCCTTATATAATGTGGGGCATGCACTAAACCCCCCTGAGCTATAATTGGCCACAGGCATCCTACCTGTGGCCAATCATGGTTCTCCTCGCTGCCGGCGCTGATATTGGCCAAGCATGCTGGGTCACAGTGCATGCTTTGCCAATCATGAGCCAGTAATGCACTGCGATGGCACAGTGCATTGTGGGCCATGAGCGCCATGTGAATATGGTGCGAACGGCCCACAGAGTTCTGGCTTCGCCGAATGGGCGAACAGCCGGTGTTCGAGTTGAACATGCAATCGATTCGAACGCCGAGCTCATCCCTAATGAGCATTTAAACAAGTTTCCAAACAGCACAGGTTCGGTCCTAACTTACATAATATTCAGTCCATGCCTAATTAAGCTGAAGGTGAAGATAGTGGGATGTGCTGATGTTGTTTAACAGAGGAGAACTCACACAAGGCCCACAACACTGAGGCCGCGTACACACGCGGGGACTGTTCGCCCAACTTTGTCCGCTGAACAGTGTTTCGGCGGACAGTCCGCCCGTGTGTGGGCTTTCAGCGGACAGTTTCAGCGAACAGTCCGCTGAACAAGGTTTTTCGGAAATTCCGAAAAACTGTCCGCTGAAACTTTGTTTCAGCGAACAGTCCCCTCGTGTGTAGGCTTGTTCGTCAAACTAAGTTCCGCGCATGCTCAGAAAGGATTTACACGCCCAAAAGTTATAATGCAGTGTATAGGACGTCGTATTTTTCGTCCCGTCGTACGTGCCGTTCACGTCATCGCGCACGGTTTCAGCAAACTGTTCGTTCGTCGTGTGTGGCCATGTCCGTCCATGCTAATTTTGAGCGGACTGTTTGCTGAAACTGTTTGACGGACAAAGTTGGGCGAACAGTCCCCGCGTGTGTACGCGGCCTGACACTGTTGTCATCCCACTAAAGGAAGTTGGGAGCTGACTGAATTCTTAGCAGAATCATCATGTATTTTTCAGACCTTGCAGTGTTTTTAAAGAGACAAAACATGGAAATATTTTGCCCATACATAAACGTTAAATTAGGTTTATCCACTGATATTAGTGCATGTAAGCATCACTTAAAACACATCTCTTGTGAATGCTTGATGAGGCATGGCAAGACTTTTCCACTTAGAGATAAGGCACACATTTGGATTGTGAAGGGCCTCACAGTTTTCCTCCTATATTACAGGAATATTGAGAATAAACACTGCAATCTTTTTGAAATCTTCTTAGTCATCTCTCCTCTGTAGCGGGTGTCTCACTCTATAACCTGCAATCCCATCAAGCTGGCCGGAACGCTGTACACAGTTTTTCCAGCTTGAGTTAGGAAGAACTACCTGCTAGTAATTGTAAGGGGGATTTTTGCACCCCCTTCCTTCTTTCTGTTTTCACCGACTGAGTTAATGTAATGTGAGCTGACACACAGAGAGCTATGCATTCAGTGGCCTCTCTTGTGCCCCTATTGGCTGGAAGAGGAAAACCAATTGAGGGCACAGTTACAACAGCCAATGGAAGAGATTGTACTGAACTGCAGGGATAGCAGTAATAGATTCTGGGACATGCAGTTCCCACATAAAAGGGCCCCATAGACTGGTATACAGGGATAAATGCAAATCCCAGCAGGCTTTGCTGACAGGAAAGTAAACTACTTCATTTTGTGTCCTGAGGTAAAGTTCAGTCAGCCATGAGACCAGACCTGAGGGAGAGGTGCTGTCTCTCAGATGATCTCCCCATGTGATTCAGGCCTTCACCATGAGTTGAGATGTCCAGCCTGAAAGGGGGGGGGGGGGTTCCAGGTGAACATTGAGGTGCATCTCCACCAATGGTAAATGGTTCCAGTGTGAGGGGACCGGTCGGATTGCCATGAAAGCCTGTCTGTTCTAGGACATTTGCTTTTTCCCTGATCGCAGGATTTGGTGAGAGGGTATTTCTGTCCATCTGCAGGGAACAGAGACACTGCACTACAGAAAGAATTATTTGAACACTGTATACAAACATCATTGCCGGTAGTCATCTTTCTGACACTTGAGGTACTACAGGGATAAAGGATAAGGCTATCCATTTCTGGAACATTGTATACAGACACTATTGTCCTCTCACCTTGTTGAACAAAATCCTGTCTGTTTCACTTGATAATCTGGGCCAGTTATGTTGTTTGCCCTGCTATGTTCACATCTATTCAATTGCGGTTAGTGCATTTTTCATGCGTTTTGTGTTTGTTTGTTTTTTGTTCCTTTTAAAAACACTGTATATAGCTGGTTGCTAAGAAGCCAGCCAGGAAGCCGGTCGCCATGTCCTTAACAACTGAGTCACTACCTGTCAGCGGGGTTCCCCGCTAACAGCTGAATGTAAAATAAAAGAATTGCAGGCAAGAAAAAAATGGCGTGGGGTCCCCCTCAAATCCATACCAGGCCCTTCAGGTCTGATATGGATTTGGAGGGGATCCCCCCGCCAAAATATAAACAAAAATGGTGTGGGACACCCCAAAATCCATACGAGACCCTTATCTGAGCATGAAGCCTGACAGGTCAGGAAAGGGAGGGGACAAGTGAGCACCCCTCCTCCTGAACCATATCATGCTGCATGCCCTCAAAATCGAGGGGTGCTTTGAGGCGGGGGGGCTCCGCTCCCCCACCCAAAGCACCTTGTCCCCATGACAAGGGCCTCTTCCCAATAACCCTGTGCTGTGGTTGTGGGGATCTGCGGGTGGGGGGCTTATCAGAATCTAGAAGCCTCCTTTAACAAGTCGGCCCCCCGTTCCTGTCCCATATGGGGCACATAGTACCCCTACTCATTCACAAAAAAAGTGAAAAGTGAATAAAGACAGGACTAGAGTTTTTGACAATTCCTTTACTAAAAAATAAAAAAACAATGTCCTCTGATGTAGATCCATCATCACTCACAATGCCGACACCACCGACTGACCCGAAAAATGAAAAAAAATAAATACCCTTGTGGCGGCACCCCTGTGATGTCATTGACCAGTGCATGGTGGGCTGCTGACGTTACGTGGGTGCCACCAGGTGATGTCACTGGCTGTCCCCGCCCCATAGCTATTTAAGACATGTTACATGGCAAGGCAAGCAGACCAGGGGAGCATTTGTGGCAGGCAGAGCTCTTTTTTTGGGGGGTCCAGCGGTGGTAGTGGCGTCGTGATTGATGATGGATCTGCATCGGGGACATTGTTTTTTTTATATTTTAATAGAGGAATTGTCAAAAACTCTAGTAATGCCTTTATTCACGTTTACATTTTTTGGTGAACTAGTAGGGATACTATGTACTCCATACTCATTCACATGGGAAGGGCTGGGATCTAGGGGCCCCCTTCCTAAGGACAATAAACAAATTCCCTTTTGAATTTGACTTTAAAGGCACTTAAACTAATATAAGCATAATATAGTAGAGTAGAAAAATAATTTATTAATAACACATGGTTAAAAATCATCAAAGAAGCTCCCCTGAACATGAGAAATCCAGACCCAATGAAGCCTGTAGATGGGATACTTAGTATAGAAGCCTGATGGAAAGTGGACCTGCTCTGATGGATGGTGTTACAGGGGTACACCAGTTTAACAGTAGCATCCTCACTAGGTCCTGACCACATGTAGGTATGCTGCGTTCCTTGGTGTACCCCTATAATACCATCCATCAGAAGCAGGTCCACTTTCCACCAGGTTTCTATACTAAGGATACCTACAGGCCTCAGTGGGTCTGGATTTCCTATGTTCAGGGGAACCTCTTTGAGGCTCCCTTGATATACTTGTAAAACATTTTGTTTTTACTCAAACCTACAATGTAACATGCCTGACGCTTGGTGGATATGAAGGAAGCAGCAGTTCTTTGGGGCAAGGTTTTTTGCTTTTAGTATACATGTAGTTTGTGCTCATACACGCCTGAAGTGATTAGAATTGATATCTTCCCTATCCTGAGGAAGGAGATAAAATAGACTCTGAAACACGTCAGGTGAAGGATATCTCTTCTGTATTGTCAATCATGTAACAGTTGGTGTTTTGTCAGTTGTTTATTGCTATGTACATTCCATGTTACTATTTTTAACCATGTGTTACTAATAAATGATTTTTCTACTGTTGGATTGTTATATGAGTTTAAGTGCCTTTAAAGTCCAATTCCAAGGGGAATTTGTTTCTTGTTTCTAGTTTAGGATGTGGCACTATTTGAAATAGTCACTGATATGCTCCATATCCCCCTTCTTATAGGGGGTCTTCCAGATTTCAATAAGCTCCCCGCCCACAGACCCCCACAGCCACAGCCTAGGGTTGTGGGGGTGAGGCCCTTGTCCCCATCAACATGGGGACAAGGTGCTTTGGGGTAGGGGGTGCTCGCTCCCTTTCCTGACCTGCTGGGCTGCATGCTCAGATAGGGATCTGGTATGGATTTTGGGGGAACCCACACCATTTTTTAATAAAAAATTGGTGTGGAGTTCCCCCTTAAAATCCATACTGGTCCCTAAGAGCCAGGCATGGATTTGGGGTAGACCCTAAGTTTTTTTCATACATTTTTTAGCCGGTAATTCTTTTTTTTGCATTCAGCTATCAGCTGGACACATGCTGATATCTGATGACTCATCGATAAGGACGTGGCGGCCAGCTTCCTGGCCCGCTCCATAGGAATCAGATATATACAGTGTTTTTAAAGGGAAAAAAACACACAATGCAAAGCTCATTAAAATACACATCAAAAACGCAAAACACTTGCACTTCTGGTGTGACTCTACTGAAATATATTGCACGCAAAATGCAATCTGCAGTGGCAAAAAAAAGTTCCTGACCCTTTCAAAAAATGCACCAGCTGAAAAACACATAGATGCGAATGTTTACCATAGGAAACCATGTTAAATGGACTGTAGTTCATATCTGAAAAACTAAAAATGCACAAAAAAGCACATAGGTGTGGATGTAAAGTAAGTTATTTTAGGAATCATAATGTGTAAAATAAGCTGATTTTAATCTATCTTTACTTTGATATGATAATTGCCCATTCACCCTATCATGTGGTACACTGCAACGTGTCACCGTGTGTTATCATAGCACGCAATGTAATGTGTCTTATGACATATGTTGTGAGCCTCAAAGCACATTTAAAGCAAAATTGTAGTAATTAAGAGTTTTTAACAGTCCTATTTGCTGTAGAAAGCTTTAAAACATCCTTCACTAGCAGTAGGCTAGAGAGTCTGACCACTGCTCCACACAGAATGGATCAGTGCGGATCTCCTGTGGTCTCTCACACCCTCTTCCCTGTGTTTCAGTAAACAGCAGTGTTCAGGGAGTATAAACCCAGAATGGAGGGAGGCAATTTCTAGCCACTGAGACCTGAACCATTGTGGTTAATCAGTTGTCTGATACTGGTACAGAGCATTTTAACCTTGCTGCATATTGGAAAAATAAAAAAGAAGCCCTTAAGTATTACTGATGATGAAGCCTGGCTACATTATAGTAATTAATGACAAACCTTAAAACAGAACTGAACCCAATGATTTAACTGTTTCCTGTAACAGTTAGATTCAAGGCATTCCTGTGGGTGACAACTGCCACAGCTGCTTTGGCTTTCAGCCAAACTGTCAAGTCTTTAAATGGTTGGTATTGTAACTGATCACATGTGTAGCACCATAACAATTACAGATCAAACATAGGCTAAGATAGCAGCTTCTATGGCTGTAGAAGGTAGGAGGGTTTAGCTCCACTTTTTATTAGGAGAGATAGATTATTTCTAACAAAAGTAACAATTGTTACTGTACTGCACCACAACAATGTATGGGGGGCCCTTGTCTTTCATAATCAGTCATCATACTCTTTATAGCGGTGGTGGCACATCCATAGAGGGCGCAGGAGCGCTGCCCCCTCTCTCCTGCACCCATCAATCTTCAATAGATAGATTAATCTATTGTCGCCGCTGCCGCCCCCTATTCAGGTGTCCGGACCCTTTTCGGGTGCCAGGCATCTGAATTACAGTGGTGGGGGTGTTTTCGGAAGTGCCTGATTAGAGCTGTCAGCTCTAATAGGCATCCTCATTAGAGCCGTGGGCTATAATAGGCTTCCAAATTGGTAAACAGCCAGCACACTGCTGTGCGTTCGCTGCTTACGTAGTACTGTGTTAGGGAATCAAATACATTGTTTCCCTAACACTGACCCCCTTCTCAGCCAATCGGGTGCACCAGGTCTGGTTACCTGTCACCTGATTGGCTAAAGCGACAGGCGCTGTGATTGGATGCCAGGCGTCCAATCATAGCAGAAGAGGACGGGAGAAGACATTGAAGACTCAGAGGGAGCGTGGAGGAATGCACTGACCCGAGACAGGTAAGTGCCGGGCGGGGGGGACACTGGCAGCCTTTGATGGGGCAAACTGGTGGCAATTGATGGGGCAAACTGGTGGCAATTGATTGGGCAAAATTGTGGCAACTGATGGGGCACAATTGTGGCAATTGATGGGGCAAACTGGCAGCAATTGATGGGGCACACTGGAGGCAATTGATGGTTAAAATGGCTGCACTTGCTCCCCCAAAAAAAATTTGGAGCACCAGCCGCCACTGCTTTATAGTATCTGGTCATTAAAGTAACTGGTCATAACTTGCTTGGCCAGACACACATAAAGGAGCAAGGGAGAATGGTAATGTTCATAATTGGAATGCTAGCTTGAAAAAATTAACTGTCTTGTATCAAGGTCATAAAATTGTACTTTTTCATTTTGTTGTTAAAACAATAGTGCTCCTCTTTAAAGCAAAGTATGTTCTCTTGTAGCATTTGGTGGTGTAGCGAGCTGCTTTGTTTGTGGAGTCCGTTACTCTGCCTCTCAACCCTGATACCAGCCTCAGCCCTCTCTGGCACACCTGGCAATATTGTAAGTGCAATGACGAATGAGAAACACACATGTTATGATAAAACACAAAATTTGTCTTTACTGCAATATTTCTGTGGAAGAATAACAGACAGTAACAATATATTTTGAAGTAATCAACTAGAGAGCAATAACTGAGATTTAAGAGCAATATAGCTCTCAATCCTATATATCCAAGCTGCTTTCAGGGGATTCCAAACCTGAGAATGTCCCCAAGAGCAGAGGCACACTTAAAATGGTAAATAAAGCACAACATAATACTTTAAATTGTATAAAATATTTAAATTCCATGAATTAAACCCGGGGATAAGGTGCAATGTATAAAGTGCGAAATATAGTGCATATGTGAACAAAAAATAATGATCCTAGAAATAGATAGAAATAGAAAATGTATTTTTTATGTTGATGTTCTACTTGGTTTCTAACCTCACGTAGCTGCACACACAGTATTTATGTGAAGCTTTCTCTTATTTGTTCAGGTTTGCATACCTTGTGTGTAATATTATCACATGATGTACACATTTTGTATTTTTTATTTTTAGTATCATTATTTTTTTTTCACATATTGAAATTTAAAATCTAAAAAAAAAAATATGCCTATGGTTGCAGTGTATGTTCTTGTAGCATGCTCATGTCTATATATATAAAATGTCACAGGAATTCATCTAGCGGAGATGAAATGTGACTGTATTGTATGCAATATATTTATTTTTTATAATTGACAGTTCCATCTAATGGCCATAATGTTTTTTTTTTTTCCTAAAAAAAACGCAATCGGGGAATATACTGCATTATGGCAATTAGATGGAGCTGACAACCATAGGAAATCAATATGTTAAGTAAAATACAGTTAACTTAAGAAATTTATTTACTGACGTTCTTTTAACCACTTCAGCCCCAGTAGGTTTTACCCCTTTAATGACAAGGCCATTTTATACGGCACTGCATTATTTTAACTGACAATTGCGCGGTCGTGTACCCAAATAAAATGTATGTCCTTTTTTACCCACAAATAGAGCTTTTTTTGGTGGTATTTGATCACCTCTGCGGTTTTTATTTTTTGCGCTATAAACAAAAAATTACTGACAATTGTGAAAAAAGAAACAATATTTTTTACATTCTGCTATAAAACACATCCAATAAAAAAAAAATGTAAAAAATCAAATGTCTTCATTCATTTAGGCCATTATGTATTTTTCTACATATTTTTGGGGGAAAAAAAAATCTCAATAAGCGTATATATTGATTGGTTTGCACAAAATTTATCACGTCTACAAACTATAGGATATTTTTACGACATTTTTATTTATTTATCATTTACTAGTAATGGCGGCTATCAGCGATTTTTAGCAGGACTGCAACATTGCGGCGCACAAATTGGGACACCTATCTGACACTTTGGACATTGTTAAAGGGGTTATAAACCCTCTTTTTTTTTTATAACAAACATGTCATACTTACCTCCACTGTGCACTTATATTTGCACAGAGTGGCAAAATCCTCGACTTCTGGGGTACCCCCCAGTGGCGCTGGTAGCTCTTCCGCACATCGAGTGTCCACGTTGGAGAAGATTCTCCTAAGGTGGACACCTTACGGGCACTTCCGAGTCCTGCATCTGTTTACATTCAATTGTGTACATCCAATGCGTGCATCATTGGATTTGATTGACAGCAGCGGAAGCCAATGGCTGCACTGCTATCAATCTATCCAATCAAGAGCCTAGACAACAGACAGAGAGGAAGAGCGCGTCTCCACCGAGGGAACAAATGGGCTCAGGTGAGTAAAACGAGGGGGCAAGGGGGCCAGTCAGTGTCAGAAGATTTGTCACCTTAATGCATAGGATGCATTAAGGTGAAAAAACACAAGAGTTTACAACCCCTTTAAAGTGAACAGTGCTAATAATATGCACTGTTACTGTACTAATGGCACCGGCAGTGAAAGATTTAACACCAGTGGCGATCAAAGGGTAAAGTATGTCCCTATGGGGTGCTTGCTAACTGTGTGGGGGATGGACTGGATGTACACAGAGATCTGTGTTCTTGATTAGCAGGAACAGAACATCTCTGTGTCCATCCCTGTCAGAACAGGGATCTGCATTGCTTACATAGGCAGATCCCTGTTCTGCCTCTCTGTGAATAGATCACAGGTGGATGACAGACATCGCATCCGCCAGACCGGCTGATTGGCTCCCCCTCTGGGGGACCCCCGCTGTCTATTGCACAAAATAAAGTACAGGTGGTTAAGTGGTTAAGAAAGTATGTTTTTTTGTAGACCTGAAAATACTGGTTCCAGCATTTAGTCTGTCATGCAATATTTTTCTTTTGATTTACACATACATATTTACATGTATAGAAAAGTGAATACAAATTGAAAAGACCTATATCTTAGGCTGTATCATACAGTTGTATAGGCCCTACTATGTTACTTTTTTCCTACTAAAAGAATTCTTGTCAGAGAAATGTTTTTTTTTTTTTTATGTGGAATGTGTACTGCTTTCTGTACAACAATGAAGGGTTATAAATAAAGTGGTGCTGCTGACAAAAGACCACTTCATACCACTTAATTTATAAAAAAAAAATGTAGAAGAGAAGCCAAAAATGTTCAAGGACTGAAGAAAATAGAGCACTTAAAGCAACAATTGCCTCAGTAGTGGCTGCAGATTTTTATAATTTTCAACCAACAAAGCATGGATCTTTAATTTTCAAGTGTAAATTTTTTTTTTTTACAATGGATCTTTAAAACCGTCTGTATGCTGGTCCGATGGACCAAATACGACGCAAAGGAAGCTATTGGCTACTGAACTTCCTTTTTTAGTCCCGTCTTACATCATCACGTTCAAAATGAACAGACTTTCAAACGGACTTAGTCCGTTCGTGTGTGGCCAAGTCCGTTTGTACGGAAGTCCATTGGAACTCCGCTGAAAAGTCCATCAGGAAGATCGTCAGACCTATTTTGCCGGAAAGTCCGGTCGCGTGTACGCGGTTTAATATTATAAAACTTGCCCATTTGTTGCCCATGTATTTTCAGAATTGCCATTTCCTGCCTATGTATTTTTAAGTCAATTGACCATATTGTATAGAATATGTTAAGCTTTTTTTTTTTGAAAGTACAGCACATATTGTTATGTCAATTAAGAATTTCTTCTTAATAAAAAGTATATAACTACATTCTCAAAAGGTGTCTATATCTTCCTTTGACCTAGAACATCTTAGAAAACTAGATAAAACTGTCTCCCCATACCATATAGGACATTATTTTTGTAATGTGTCCACATTATGGGCTCATTTATAACAGAGGGTGAATATTGCTATCCCCTATGCCAGGGTTTCTCAAACAGGGTTTTGTGGAACTTTAGGGTTCCTCCAGAGGTTGCTAGGGGTTCCTTGAGCAATGAGCAATTTTCTTCCTCTCAGATAAGTTCCCACTGACACCATTGATCTTTTTAGCTGTAAGGGGGTAATTCTTCCCAATGACCAGAAGTGTAAGGAGCATTCTTCCCAATGACCATCCCACTAATGTATCATGAGATGTAGATATCATCATTTTTAGTAGGGGTTCCCTGAGACCGGAAAGATATTTCAAGGATTCCCCTGTGTTGAAAGGGTTGAGAAATGCTACCCTATGCATTACTGATCTACATACATTGCGGACCATCCCAAAATCAAACCACAATGTGAGACCAGTGAAGCCCCATATAGTCTATATTTCTGTGAAGGGAAATTCAGTAATTATACAGCAAAGTATTTATTTGTTAAAATTTCCACTCATCCCTATAATTGAGTCTATACAGTTGATATAGTACATCTCAAATGTAGCTTGGTAATTAAAGATAGCATCCATTTGCTTTTGCGCATGTAATGTAGTACATATTGTGAGATTGGAACTTAATTCTACTGATTAGAAATTTGATGAGATGTGTATTCTATAATATAAATTTAAACATATGGCAGTAGCACATTTTTACTCAAAATAACATCACTGAAAATAATTAGCTAGTTGCCTGTAATCAGATCACCACTCGACAGTTTTATTGAATTTATTGAATTGAAGTTATCTAAGCATCTGTAAATACTAAGTACTCATACTATGGTCGGTATGTGAAATGAAAATCCCATGCTGCTGGTACCATTAAAACCTCTCACCATGTCTATCTTAGACGATTACAGCTTGTAGAGCTGGTATACTGCTGAGAACAGCAATGCTGCCTATGGAGTGAAAATGTAACACTACAGGCTGGCAATACCAATAAAATGACCACTTTCACAACAATGATGTCTCTGTATAAAGAAGTCAGTCAGGAAATAAAAATTATATCCACAAGGTTTTTATACAGAAGGTTGCATGATTATCTTTTAATGATCAATCACGTTATATCTTTTAGAAATAAATTAAAAGTCATTCCATGCCACTCTTTTTCTTCCTTTTTTAACTGATGTTGCACTTTTTTTCTGTGATTTCTTATGTTATCCACTTACTATTCTTTACAAATTCTCACCACACTTGTCTTGAAATTGTCTGATCCAGTTCCCCTGTGTTTATTTTATTGCTTCTGATTTCTACATCAGATGTATTTTGTCTCTTAGTTTCTGCCCTTCAATTTCTCCTTCCAATGTTTAACTCATTCTGTCAGACACAATTTTGTAGTAGAACTTGTATTGCAGATTTTAGATTTTCCTGTTCCATTTTTATTTCCATTAAAATGAAAGCATAATGCATCTGAATGATTGAATGCTTTACATTAATCTTTCAGTGTTTACCTTTAGGTAATTCATGGCATCCCTTTCATAGTTTTAAATGCTTGCTTTTCTGTAATTGTGTCACTGCATTACAAACACTGTGTGCACAGTTATTAGGCAAAGGGGC
Organism: Lithobates pipiens; assembly: GCF_037356315.1. Classification (NCBI taxonomy): domain Eukaryota; kingdom Metazoa; phylum Chordata; class Amphibia; order Anura; family Ranidae; genus Lithobates; species Lithobates pipiens. The sequence goes on along the minus strand of NW_027507785.1, from coordinate 185,808,981 downwards.
ACCAAGGGCCGGAGGGACCTGCCGGGGGGGGGGATGGGAGGCCGAGAAGGGGAAGTAGGCCCTATGAATCAGTTTGAATTAAGTTTCTCTCCAAGACTCACACACAGTTACATTTCTCGTTAAGCGATATCCCGTTAGGATGTTGGTGATGTCTGCTTGACCCAGGAAGTCAGATAACCAGGATGCCATGGAAGTGGTATGTAGTGGTTTCGTAAATTTCCCGTTGAAGGGGAGATAAATGTTTGCTATAGAGCTTATCAATGAAGGAGGGTTTGAAACGTATGCTTTTGTCCGGGCAGATTTTATTGATAAAGTCCACGAGTTGCATGACCTGGAAAAAGTGATCAGGAGGTAGGTTGAATTCTTCTGCGATAAGTGAAAATGGTTTAAGGGTCGAGTTATGTATGCCATCATAAAGGGTACAGGCTTTGGTTAGTCCTTTATCTTTCCATTTGGAGAATGGTTCATATTGCAGACCCAGCAGAAACATTGGGTTATCCTAAATTGGAAGGTATTTAGAGATATAGGACAACAGACCCACTTTTCTTCTCACCTCTCTCCACGTGATTATCGTGTCTCTGTATATTAAGTTATGTTTGATGTGCGTTGGGAGGTTCTGTAGTTTGCTGTGGAGAAGAGCGGCTAAATTGAAAGGATATGCCACCGCTGATTCCAGTCCATAATTAGAGTACTTAGACGATTGACTGATCCAGTCCAGCCCTATTCTAAGTAGGCATGCTAAGTTATACACTCTAATGTTTGGTAAGTTAGCTCCGCCCTCGCTCTTCGGGGGCTTGGTTAATGCAATTCTCGGCCTGCCTCCTCTCCAAAGAAATTTTGTGATTGCCTTGTTTAGAGTCTAAATATATTTATGTTTCAACAACAGTGGTAGAGTTTGGAGAGGGTATAGAAGTCGGGCAAAACTCACCATTTTGAAGAGTGCGCATCTCCAAAAGAGTGACAGCAGAAGGTCAGACCAGGTCTCCAGCTCACCTACAATTTTAGAGATCAGTGAGGGGTAGTTAAGAGAATAGAGAGAGGAAGGTTCCCAGCCAATTTTTATGCCCAGATAGGTAATATGTTTTTCAGTTATGCCGAAAGGTTATGACCTTATCGAATGCCTTTTCGGCATCAAGGCTAAGAATTGCTATATCGTCTGTCGTTCGTTGTTTGACAAATTCTAGAGCAGCTAACACTTTCCTAAGGTTGGAGGAGGCCAATCTTCCTTTGATGAATCCTGATTGCGCATGATGTATTAGGGACGCCATAATGGTTGCTAGCCGGGAAGCGATAATCTTAGACGATATTTTGGAGTCAATATTAAGTAGGGAGAGGGGGCAGTAGGATCCCGGGTCCCTGGGGTCCTTCCCTTTTTTGGCAATGCGTTTAATATTAGCTTGGTGTCCCGTAGGGAGGTAGGGTCCCCCGTCCCAAATAGAATTATATACTGCCAATAGATGAGGAGTGATTTTATTTTTTAAAAGTTTGTACAATTCAGAGGTGTATTCGTCAGGGCCTGGGTCCTTACCATTTGACAGACCCCTAATGGCTATCATAATTTCGTCTTCGGTAATTTGAGCGTTTAACATTGTTAGGTGATTGGAGTCGATCTGAGGAAGGGAGGAAGAATCAAGCCAGTCAGTCGCTGTTTGAAGGTCTATCAATTCTTGGGCATATAAGTCTATGTAATACTTTTCTAAGATGGCATTGATGTCTTTGGGAGATGTGGACAGGGTGCCATCTGGGTCTTGAAGGGCCGTGAAATAAGTGGGGGTGTACGTACCCTTGGTGAGTCTCACTAATAACATCCCTGTCGCTGGCTGTGACGTCACAGAGCTTTATGCCGCTTAGCGGAAGGAAGGGAGTACGTCCGCGGTGGGCAGAGTGCTGGCAGCGGCTGTACCAAGCAGTGAGGTGGGGGCCAGGCTCCAGTGAGGGACCGCAGGTAGCACTGATATGGTATTTTGGAAGCGGGATATCCAGTATATGAGAAGTTCTCTTTCTCCTTCCTGTCCTCCTCTTCACATGAGATTTGAAGCCCTACCATCTCACCTGGACGATCGGTTTGAGGATCCACCTGAGAGGATCGTCTCACATGCCTGTTAGATTCACCACCGTATGTGTGTGTGGGTCCACAGTTGAGGGTAAGAGTATTTAATACACATTGCTATTTGAGATCCATCACTTGAAGTTGCATACCCTCTTTGAAGATAAACTGCACCCATTAACTTTATGATATTTGAAGTAGCATTTTGAGCTGTTCATACAGAGACTTTATGTGTTGATTCACTTTATGATATTGCACAGTGCACATGATCGATATTATATTTATTTTTTGATTGAACCATTTCTCCTACAGTTACTAGATAGAGGTTATGTTTTAGCAGCACTGCATTTTTTAGTTATATAAGAAACAAATATAGCACGAACCGGTAAAACCTTTGAGCTGCAGGAACAAAAACATTGCTAACACAACTAATATAGAACAGTGAGCCTCAAACTATCCACTGTCCACTAGAGGAAAGCTAGTGTCCTAAATCCAGATTAATAGTGCCCGTTGGGAGGCATTAGGCTCCTAGGGGAGGTATAGCGTCTTGACGAGACCACACACGTACCCTATTAAACCTATCAAGAGTGTCCCTAGGTGGGATCAGCGGTGATCTGGTTGATCGGGCAGGGAGGTGGGCTTCAGACGTTTAGGAGGGTCCTTCCTAGGGCTCCTTTGATCCCTTGGCCCATGTTATACCTTATCTGCGTAGATGTCAGACGAAGTTTGTTTAGTCGATAGCGAGCATAGAAAGGCGTTGGCTTTTTCCGGAGAGTGAAAGATGAGTTGTTCCCCATCCGAGGCTAGTAGGCTCAGGACTGCCAGATAGGCCAGCGTGAAGCGAATGTTCTTCTTGTAAAGCTCTGCACAAATTGGTTGGAATTCTTTGCATTTGCGGGACACCTCTGCCGAGTAGTCCGCGAAAATGAGCAGCTTGTGACCCTCTATCACAACCGATTGTGATTTTCTGAAACTCTGAAGAATTTTGGTACAATCGCCATAATTAAGATATTTTGCTATGACGGGTTGTGGTCGTTGGCGGTCATTTGAAGGGGCTCCAATCCGATGCGCCCTTTCCACTGTGCAGCTAAGGCAGAGTGTCCTGCTTGTGCGATTCAGGGAGGCTGATTATCCTTAAATTGCTCCTCCTGGAGCGATTCTCAAGGTCCTCCATGCAGTCGTGCAGGTGTTGCTGGTCCTGTATGAACTTTTCTAGTGCAGAATTCATGTTGTAGTTGTCGTCCTCTATGGAGGAAATGAGCAGTTTGGCTGTGGTCAGCCTCTGAGTGTGGTCTCCCAATTCTTTCCACAGCTGTAGTATGCCTTCTGTAACGGCTCTATCCACTGCAGCCATGATGGTGGGTAAAAGTAGATCAGCTACCGCCTGAGCGATTTTGGCATGTGAGCTCTGTGTCTCCTGGTTCCCTGCAGTGAAGGTGTCCATTCCGTCCTGTGATGGGTACCTGTCACTGGGGTTGCCTGGGATGGATGAGGGTTGTGCGCTCTGTGAGGGAGAGGAGGCTCATGCTGCGTCGGCCATCTTAGACAGCACAAATGTCCCTGATGGAGAGGGAGAAGTGTCCCTTGATCTGGAGCCTGAGCACGATCGCAGATAATTGAGGAACCGCTCCATCCACTGTGAGTTGGGGAGGCTGCCCGTGTGGTTTATCGGTGGTGGGGGTGCAGCGTTAGGTTTTTATATGCAGATTTTACCATGGGCTGTGAGGAGCCACCAGTGCACTCCTCCTATATACGGCGCCTGAACTGGAAGTCTGCTCATTTTTAATAATGCCAGCTCATCTCCCTCTCATCTCACCAGTCCATAAAACCTTTGAAAAATCGGTCTTCACATATTTCTTGGCCCAGTCTTGATATTTTAACGTATGTGTCTTGTTCAGTGCTGGTCGGATTTTAGCCTTCCTTACCATGGCCATGTCTCAGAGCACTGAACACCTTGTACTTCTTGGCATTTTAGGTAGGTTGCAGTTCTGCAATATGACAGCACTAGAGGATAATGGGTTCCTGGTAGCTTCACGTTTTATTCTTCTCAAATCTTTGGCAGTTAATTTGTGTCTTTTTTTTCTCAACACCTTTCTTGCGACCCTGTTGACTATTTGCAACAAAACTTTGATGGTTCTGTGATCACAACCCAAAATCTTTGTAATTTTAGGAGTGCTGCATCCCTCGAAAATACTTTTTACATTTTTTTAACTTTCCAGGGTCAGTTAAATCTTTTTTTTTTGGCCATTTTCCCTGAGGAAAAGGAGATGCCTAATAATTATGCACACCTTGATATAGGATGTTGATGTCCTTAGGCCACATGCCTAAATCCAATAAGAATTCAAGTTTATACAGCTTAGAGTTAGGCAATATGCATAAAAATTATGATTTAGTCAAAATAATCACATGCCTAATAATTGTGCACACAGTGCATAGAGAATTTTTAATTAGCCACTAAATTGAGCTCACAGTGGCTCAACCCAAATACAACTTTTGAAATAAAATATCATAAGATGCGCATTATTTACAATGAGATGGATGAAACAAGTGGCTAATGTTAAGTGAAGATTGTTTGCTTAGCAAAATTAATGTTCACTAAACTTGGTAAATAAATGTAAGTTTTGTTCACAGTAATACTCACACATATTCAGGGGATATAAAAACAAATGTATTTTGCCCATGACTCAATGATTGAAGTGAGAGCAACTTTACCTTATTTGCTAAGCTTTCTGAACCTTTACATTCCAAAGTGAACAGCATCTACTTCTTTACTAAATACGCTCCAAAAAGTGTGAGAAAGAACACTAAAAGTCAACCACCCTCAAGATGTGCAGAGTAAAGAGAGAGAGAGAGAGAGAGAAATCATCAGAGCTTGTGTGTATAATGAGTAGAAATGGCTCCCGCAATGTACAGATATTGCTGCAAGTAATACATACTTTTTCTTTAATAAAATATATCTATAGCCAAAACTTTTTTTTTTCAAATTTTTAATTTGATGTAAAAGCTGCTAGGGGTATCTACTAAAAATATAACTTATATAATATAACAAAAATTAGTTCTGTCTGTGTTTCTATTTAGGAGTTTACCTTACCTTCTGTCTGGTGAAAAGGTTGCCCTGGGAAATTGAGTAGGGGAGATCCCCACAGCAGTAAAAGCTGACAAGTGTTCTACTTTTTCCCCAATCTTTCTGTACTCTGTACAAACGAATAAAAACATTTTGGCTTTAAATACAGTTCAGTGTTATTATTTTATTAGATTATACTGTGTGTTATCAATAGTATGCCTTTTCATTCTTATCATAAAAAAATAAAAGGCCATTCACTGGATTTGAATAGCCAATTAACCATGGAAGCTCTTTAGAAGGCTACAGATATAACTGAGTGACTTTCCTGTTGCCCACAAAACTTAAATGATGAACAGGGAATATTTTAAAACAAACTCATGGCCACTATTGCAGAAGAGAACTTGTTTTCAACCTTTTAAATGGGCCACCATAATAGTTATGAGAGTGGTATTTAATTGAAATTCATGGTACTTCTCACTGACTTTTTCTGGAGGAAATAAAGAGACTGGCTGTTGCTCATATTACTGTAACAAAAATAGACACAAGTGCTGGGTGCCTTGTCCAAAAACAGCAGGTATTAAATGAGGTCCTATGGCCTCTCAATGTGCACCATTGAAGGGACTCATCTGAATGTTTGACACAATTAGATAACATTGCGCTAGGCAACCTTAGCAGTCAAGCTGTTATAAAGCCGCAAGTTCCATGAGGTATTTCAAGACTAAGAGCCACAGACATGACACCCAGAGGCAGAAACATGATGGGATTTGTTGTTTCACCACAGCTGGATTTCTGAGGTTGCCTACACCTGGTCTAAACCTTCAATGCAATAGTCAGTACTAGTAATGAGGTTCAAATTCACTGTGAGGCCAGGTTCATACTAGCTGCGGCCCTGGCTTGCAGCAGAGGGTCTGGTGTGTCCCTGTTCTCCATTTCACAGGCAAATCAGGTCCAATTTTTTGCCTGAATTTGGACCTGAAACAGAGCCCTTGTGTATGCCCTTCATAAAGGCCTTATGTGCATTCCATAGGATATATGGGTCATTTACCAATGCTGCATTGTCTAGGAAAAAGTCCTGGAGATGCTGAGAGATTTTTGTGTGGGTTTGGGGTTCTTGTAGAAGTCGAACATTACAGCGCCAGATGGGGGATGAAGAGGAGACTCCCTGTTCTTTAACAGACAGATATGACAGCATGGTCTGACCATGTAATGTCATGTATTTAAGTGGTTTCTACTTGTTTTAAGAGCCACTTATCTGTCAGGAACATGTGAATATGAGTAATGTCTACGTGAGAAAAAGGTGTAGTCTTTTTTATTAGTGTGAAGGCATCTCCATGTGTCAAACAGTTCCTCAGTGTGGAGTACATAGTTACATAGTCGGGCTGAAAAAAGACACAAGTCCATCCAGTTCAACCTTAAAAATAATAAATAAATAAAATAAAAAATATACATCCAATATACCCAATTTTATACCCACAGTTGATTCAGAGGAAGTAAAAAAAAAAAAAACAGCAGAGCATGCTCCAATTTGCTACAGCAGGGGAAAAAAATTCCTTCCTGATCCCCCAAGAGGCAATCAGATTTTCCCTGGATCAACTTTACCTATAAATGTTAGTACCCAGTTATATTAGGTAAATTCAGGAAAGTATCCAGGCCTTTCTTAAAGCAATCTACTGAGCAGGCCAGAACCACCTCTGGCGGGAGTCTATTCCACATTTTCACAGCTCCTACTGTGAAGAAACCTTTCTGTATTTGAAGATGAAATCTATTTTCCTCTAGACATAAAGAGTGCCCCCGTGTTCTCTGGGTTGACTGTAAAGAGAATAACTCAACACCAAGTTCTCTATATGGACCCCTTATATATCTGAACATGTTGATCATATCCCCCCCTATTCTCCTCTTCTCAACAGAGAATACATTCAGTTCCTCTAATCTTTCCTCATAGCTGGGCTCCTCCTTGCCTCTTATCAGTTTGGTTGCCCTTCTCTGCACTTGCTCCAGTTCTCCGATATCCTTTTTGAGAACTGGTGCCCAAAACTGAACTGCATATTCCAGGTGAGGTCTTATTAATGATTTGAACAGGGGCAAAATTATCTCTCTCTCTCTCTCTCTCTCTCTCTCTCTGGAGTCCTTACCTCTCTTACTACAAGAATACAAAAAAATGGCCTTATACAATTCGCATAGCCGGTACCCCAAGGGATATTTGAGATATACCAAGCATTGAAACAGTGTAATATCAATAAATGTATTAATCAGAAAAGTGTGTTTGATACATAACAAAAAACATATATTGGCAATACATAAACAAGTTGCTAAACCAATTAGAAATGGTGTCAATAGTAAACTTGCGACTTAAGTAGCTTTCGAGAAAAATGCATGTTTCGGACCAACCGTCCTTTTTCATAGGCATATGATTTATCTTGTGTGTACAGAATCTAAAAGTACAAATGTGATTGAAATTAGTACAGCAAAATATAAATTTAAATGTACAAAAAGCTTGCAAAAAAATTGTACATAGTAAACTATTTGACATACCATACCAGCCAAGCATTAACCCCAATAAATACCAGCAAGGGGTGCGAGTATAGTACTGTTCATGATTGCCACAATAATTAAGGCAGTGCCTGATGTTAAATAAGCGCTTTGATGGGATGGTATTAGAATTGAGCCAAAAATGTCAGAAGCTGCAATGGAAACAAGCTCTCTCAGCTAGGAAGGTATGGGGAAACCTAACCCAGCACAGACACCAGCATAAAGCAGCATTGGTGGATAGTCTAGACAAAAGAAAATATAAATAAAATAAGTATATGGGAACAAATTGTCCCCAAGCATAAGTATAACAGATAATCCCCAGGCATAAGTATGAGTAGGGTGCAATCACTCACCAAATGTTACACAGTGTATAGATCCAAAGCGGCATGCAGCAGGCAGCATACTGACTGCAGCCTGTGCATGCCTTAAATCACCCAGTGAGGTGATATGAATCAGCTGTGAGTGGGAGGAGCTGGACCACAATCACAGCTGATTAAAGCAGCATTGGTGGATAGTCTGGACAAAAGAAAATATAAATAAACTAAGTATATGTGACCAGGTTGTCCTCAATAGGCATAAGTATGAGTAGGGTGCAATCACTCACCAAATGTTACACAGTGTATAAGTCCAAAGCGGCATGCAGCAGGCAGCATACTGACTGCAGCCTGTGCATGCCTTATATCACCCAGTAAGGTGATATGAATCAGCTGTGAGTGGGAGGAGCTACACCACAATCACAGCTGATGCAGGTGGGGCCGGTGGGAGTGACTGAGCGGCCGCATAGGGAGCTCTGACAGGACGGCGCGGGGTGCGGCCCCGCCACATAGTGGGTGGGGTTGCGTCCCGCGTCATGATGTCACCGGCGCGCGGGTAGCCCTGGATGCATTGCTCCGTGCTGGAGTGCAAGCGTACCATGGCAGAGTAAAACTACCCCACCAATTGGGCTATAGGACTGCACACCACCCACTGACGATGGGGGCGTGCATGTCTCCCGCGCGCCGGGTACCACAGCAGCTGTTATGAACAAAATGTGCAAAAGGGAGGTAAAAACTGTGAGCAGCATAGAAATGCAAAACGATGGGATTACAAAGTGAGCAGTCTACGCGGGTGCCCCCTAATGGACCATGGCGGTAGTACCAATCAAACGGGGAAACGCTAGCAAACTGCCAATATAGATGTGTGTATGATGGCAGTATATGCATTTTCAATAACCCCTTGGTGGCATTGGGTGATGCTGATGGCCGGAAAAAACATGACGTCTGGATATAATAGTAGATATTAACTCTGAACATAATACAACATATTTGAATTAGTATAACAGATGATAATGACTGAACAATAGAAAAAGAGAAGATACAAAAGTAAAATAACAATACTTAACATGAGTAATATGAGTGTGTTATACATAGAGGATTAGCATGATGATATTGCTACCCTAAAACTAAATATTATATGCAAAAATTGATACAATTATACAGATTTATGTCAGCAGGATCAGCAGGAAGGTGCATCAAACAGCAGCTATAGTATCAATATGGTGCTGATAGACCAAAGGTCAGCAATCCTATGATGTATTGAGATGGTTAGAGGTCAAGCTCACACACCCCCGATTGAAAACCTTCCAAAAAGGGTCTAAAGTTGAAGGCTTCATTGAGGCCAGGTGGTGAGGTGGCATTAAGGTAAAAAATCCACCTTAATTCACTCTGAAGTAAGAGTTTATTGTGATCACCTCCTTGAATGCTAGGAGGGATATGATCGAGGGCTAGGAAGCGTACATGTGGTGTATGGTCAAAGTGGACCGTGGCACAGTGGTAGCCTATTGGGAGATCGGGATCTTTGGTATTGATAGTGGTGATGTAGCGGTAAATATGTTTCCAGAATGGTAATTTGGTCTTCCCAACATAGAAGCAGCCACACTCTAGAATGGTGTTCCCGGCAGTGGGTTTGCGAAACAATCTGCTTTGCAAATAACCCCTCTGGTCTTTAGTAATAGTCAGGTACAAAAATTAGATAATTGAAGTACTGTATGTCATAGTAAATTTTAAATTAAGTTTATTGTCGAGATTTAAGAATTTTAAAAATTGATGTAATAGTTCGATTGAACCGTTCCAAAAAAACAGAATATCATCAATGTAGCGATACCAGGTCGCCACATGACGACAAAACTGGGACGTATTAGGATTAGAAAAGAGTGAACGTTCCCACTCCCCCAGGTACAGATTGGCGTACGCCGGGGCACAACAGGTGCCCATGGCGACGCCATGCACCTGGAGGTAGTGGGAATGCCCAAAAGAAAAAGTTGTGTGTGTGTGAATACATTTCAGTGATTGTAGCAAAAAATCTGAGAGTGCTGGTGAGTATTGCTGAGAACGTGTCAGAATCTGACGAATGGTCTGAAGGCCTAAGTGGTGGGGAATGGAGCTATATAGGGCCTCCACGTTGATGGCAACTAGAATAGTGTCACCATTGACAAGGAGGCCATCCAAGACTCAGAGTAAATGTGTGGTGTCTTGTATATATGAAGGTAAAGTAGTAACAAGAGGTTGCAACAGTCTGTCAACATACTTACTGAGATTATCAGTCAAGCTGCCACGGCCGTATACAATAGGTCGGCCGGGTGGCTGTGTGGGGTTTTTGTGTACTTTAGGAAGTGCATAGAAAGTAGCTTTACAAGGAAAGGCCGTTCTAATAAAATCTCGAGTAGATTTGTCAATAACGTGTTGATGAAAAGCTTGGTCTATTAGACAATAAAGTTGTTGGGTGAATTCTTGAATGCAATTCTATAGCATGTAGTGTCAGAGAGGATAGGAAAATCTTGGCCCATTTCAGAAGATCTTACACGCCCATGGCTCGCCTTGCTGACATTCAGCGGCGACACAATCTGCCGGTCAGACGTCTTATTTGCGGTTGGCCGACGCGGTGGAACTCATCCTTCTACATGCTTGATAGGCTACTCCAGCAGAAACGTGCAGTTAACGTCTACCTGTATGAACTCTGTGGCAGAACAGGTTCTGGGGAGCTGGGTTTTTTTTCACTGCGCCAGTGGCTGCTCATGCGCGACGCATGCAGACTTCTGCAGCCATTTGAGGAGATCACCAAACTGGTCAGTCACAGCCTTGGCGCCATCAGTGACATGGTACCTTATGCCTTCTTTATGGAGCGTGCATTGCGTCGTGTCATCGATCAAGCTGTGGAGGAGCAGGAGCGGGAAGATGAGGAAGTCGCAATGCTGGATGAATTCCCAGGGGGGGCTACTCTATCTGAGACAAGTCAACAACAGGAGTCTGAAGAGGAGTCAGAGGAGGATGGTGCCGGGGTGGATGAGGAGGAGCAAGAAGAGCATGCTTTAAACCTTTCTGGGATCCCTGTTGTTGTGCGTGGATGGGGAGAGGAGAATGAAGAGGACGACATTATCCTGGATGATGAGCAGGAGCCAGGCCACCACATCGCTTCCAGTTTAGTGCAAATGGGGGCCTTCATGCTCCAGTGTTTTAACAGGGACCCCCGTATAAAAAGCATAAGGGTCAAGGACCAGTACTGGGTGGCAACGTACTTAGACCCCCGGTACAAACACAAAATGGCGGAAATGTTACCGCCGTCACAGAGGGCTGTCAGAATGGAGCACTTCCAGGCCTTGCTTTGCGAAATGCTGCATTCTGCTTTTGCGTGCGCTGGCAGAGGAGCAATTCCCACTCCCAGAGAAGGAGTTGCGGGTACCAATCCAACAGCGCCTGCAAGAAGAGGCCAGTTTGAAGATGTGTTGGTGACTTCTGATATGAGGTCATTCTTTCAGCCGACCCATCGACAGGTGTCATCAGGGAACGCCTAGACCGTCAGGTGTCCGACTACATCGGGTTAACGGCCGATGTGGGTGCTCTGAGGAGTGGTGAACCCCTGGACTACTGGGTGGGCAGGCTTGACCTCTGGCCAGAGCTTGCCCAATTTGCAATCGAACTGTTGGCTTGCCCCTCGTCCAGTGTCCTGTCAGAAAGGACGTTCAGCGCAGCAGGGGGGATCGTGACCGATAAGCGTACTCGCCTAGCTCATGACAGTGTTAACTACCTCACATTTCTAAAAATGAATGAGGCATGAATCTCAGAGGAATTCAACACATGTGACCAGTAGACCATGTATATGTCTATAAACGATTTTTTTAATCGAGCACACAGACCTTCTTTCTTCATTTGGCTCACTTCCTTGTCCAAAAAAAGCACACCGTTCTATATAAATGAATAACTAAAGTCGCGCTATGGAAAAATCAGATCTCCAATGTGATAGAAATATGTGAAATAAAATTAATAAAAAGTGAAGAGAGAAAAGAAAATATACTGGGTTAGAGCTGCCTGTGCCTGAAGCCCTCACTTCCTTAATAGGGAGGAGAGGGAAATGAAAAGTGTAAAATAGAAAGGTTATGGCGCTAAACCCTGTCAGTGATGTGATGAGTTAACCTATCATCAAGACCTGGTGTTTATTTTTTTATATGGAAAGAAAAAACTGTTGGTGGTAACGTGCATAGATTTCCTAAAATAATTTTATCCTAAAAAAATTGTGTGTGATCAATGTGGAGTCAACATTCGTGTTCCATCCTAATTAAAACCAAAGTGGGTATTGAATTATCTTATACGTATCAACCTACTATGGGTGGGTACTAAAAACATGTAAACATTCATTTAGGTATGCAAAAATGGTGGAAATATTGTTAATATTCAACAATGTGCTAGTTCAGAACAGACTGTGCAAACATGTGCAAAAAAAGATGTGCAAAAAAAGCAACTAAGGATCAGAACAACCTGGGATCAGAAATAATTCAACCAAAAAATCGCATGAAGACGCAAACTATGTGCAAAAAACAACAACTAAGGATCAAAACAACCAGGGGTCTGAAATATTTTCAACCAATAATCGCATGAAGGCGCATCTGTGTCCAATGTAAGTCCAAAGTTAATATTTGGCTTAATAATACTGCCTCTTCAGATTATTGTTGTAATTGATGCATAAAGTCAATAGGGAATATTTGATTCACTCGTGCAAATAGTGCGGGTTTTCAATTAGAGAACTTCATCCCCGGTGCGCTAGTATGTAAATGCTCTCACCAGAGTTAATGCCCCTGTGGGGCTGGATGGACCTTCACAATGTAAGCCACTGTGTCGCTCTCTGGCTGCTGCCGGTGCACTGGGTGAAACTTCGTTATTCCGTCCGTATGGTATCCAACGTTAATTATATATGAGGAAAGACATATCCATAGTGTAATACATTCTTAACCAAATCGTTCGTTTATTGGTATTAAAAACTACTCACATTTAATATTAAAAGCATATGCGTATGGAAAAACTCAGCCGTTCGTCTCAAACGAGTGCACACAACGTGGCCACGCCCTACGCGTTTCGTCACTACGACGTCCTCTGGAGCGGCCATGTTGGTGCACCTTATTACTTAAATAGGGTGCAGTGCTCCACTACGCCTGCGCTGAACTGACAGCGCCATTTTGGGTGTGGGATGCCCTTACTCTGCTAGGGATGAACACAGTTACTTCCCCTATGACGCCCTTAGGGAAGACAGATAGAATTAGCCTTGGAGCACTGCAGCCTACCCATAAACCATACCCAATTAAGATGACATTCCTTAGCATTTTCCCATTTAACCGAAAATTTATATTCAGGGAGGAATATATAATTACTTCTGTCTGGGGAATATTGAATAAGTAACTCCCAGGTAAAGTCGGACAGAAGAGAAAACAAAAAGATATGGAATAAAAATGACAATAAAATACAATAAATAAATATATGTATACAAATACATATATAAAATTCACATATATAAAATTCATACATATATGAAAAATTCATACATATATAAAAAATTCATACATATATAAAAATTCATACATATATAAAAAATTCATACATATATCTAAAAAATTCATACATATATAAGAAAGGGGGTACACATTAATGCTGAAGAAAAACGCATGAAAATTCATAAAAATTATGTAACATTATTTAAAATTATGTGACATTATTTAAAAAGTTTTTTTTATATAAAAAAGGTTTTATGTATGCTAATATATGAATTAGAAGAATATAGAAGAGGAGATTATTCCAGAGGAAAGTTTTTTCAAGAGGAAAGTTTTTTTCGCGAAAAATTAAAATTCTTAAAAAGATTTATGTACATGTGGAGGTACAGGGAAGGTCTGTTTAGACTTGTCCTATAGGTGATTGTGATGCTTGTGACTGTATGTTTGGTTCCAACAGGGGGACCTTTAAATTATTATTACGTACGTAATAGAGAGAGTTTGGGACTTTAAAATGAAGCACTAGGATAATGGAGGTAGGTTATTAACCACATTGAAAAAAATATATATAATTTTTTATTGATTGTTCGGTAACAGATCATAAAAAATAATAAAGATCAAATTCATAAAGTATATAGGCGTAAGTACAGTAGAAGCATGATATATAGTATTCACATATAGCAGCACATAGTAGTAATAAATAAAATATTTGGGTAATATGGCATGGTAGTGCCTATGATAGCAAAACCAACATCAGCAAGTACATCCACATAATACATATGCATCCACTAGATGTAAAACAAAAATAAATTTAGTATATAGTTAAAAAAGTAAATTCATAACAAATTCATAAAGAATATAGGCGTAAGTACAGTAGAAGCATGATATATAGTATTCACATATAGCAGCACATAGTAGTAGTAAATAAAATAATTGGGTAATATGGCATGGTAGTGCCTATGACAGCAAAACCGACATCAGCAAGTACATCCACATAATAGATATGCATCCACTAGATGTAAAACAAAAATAAATTTAGTATATAGTTAAAAAAGTAAATTCATAATAAAATAAATATAGTTCCATATAAAGTATAACTGGGACATCATTTCAAAAGCTCGATGCGTTTCGTGGGTGTCTCCCCACTCATCAGGAGCTGATGCGACCAAAAAATTCCTATGGAATAGAATAAAGAATAATATAATATACTAACCATATAAATAAAAATAAATTAATGGGGATTTAATGCGTGTAAATGGTTAGCCAGGGCAGACTCACCAATCCGGATGGAAAGTGCAGTGGGCGTAGGGTGGGCCATGGGCAAGATCCCTCCCCGGGAACTGAGGCGGCATAGACATGGATGCGATATCAGGCGAAACCAAAAAGATACAGCAGTGTTGAAGAGTATCAGATATGGAATGTGTGGCAATTGTTGAAAACAACATATCTAAAAACAAAATGTTAATAGTATGTATGATTAATGAAAAAAATGTGATGCAAAAGTAATTTGAAATTGATAGTGACCCTCAAAGAGTACAGAGAGAGTGCTGGCCATAAGCCAAGTATATACTATGTAGTAAGTATATGCAGATGAATGTAAACAGTGAATGGTGTGCAAAAATTAAAGAAATGTAATAGTGTAAAAGAAAGTGTGAGTGTGCAGTTTAACAAAAAGTGAAGAAAATTGATGAAGGGTGTACATAGACCATGATAGACAAGGAGAGTGACAGAATTACCAGTCAGCAAGAAAAGAAAAGGTGTGAGTAGTAGGAGAAAAAAGATTTTTCACCTAAAAATCGCTCCTAAAACACCAGCAGACAAGATATTAGGATGAGAGATCCGTCCAGCCGGCGTCCTGCCAATAAGGTCTGCAGACACCGGTCAGGGCGGCTCTGAAAATAAAGGCCCCTTTAACTATCCACAGCTGATACTGATTGCACAACCAGCATGGAGAAAATAAAAAAAAAATAAAAATATAAGGTAAACTTTAATGATAGTAATGGTAATATTTATAAAAGCTAGTATGGTGGCTTAAGACAAAAGGTAGTAACCATGAGCATAGGCAGGGTCAAGTACAATCAGAACAGAGATGAAGTGTGAGTAGAAGGAGAAAAGAGATTTTTCACCTAAACATCGCTCCTAAAAACAACACCAGCAGACAAGACGGCCAGTGTGTGCAGACTCCATGCAGAGACCAGCTGCACACACAGCCATCTCCGAGTGGGGTTTAAATATGCCGCCAACGCCACGTGCGTTAAACATAGGGGGAGGAGCCACACCTAACCTGGATAAAAAAACCAGCGACAGGCACGCCAGATCCCCCCCAATAGAGACACGGAGACGGAAATCACTAAAACGTCGGCGTGATGACGTCAAAGGTGACGTCACATGCATGACGTAGGACGCGTGGCGCCGATGCGCAAAGTAGAGTCCACCCGAACCTCCCAATCAGATGTGAAGGGGGAGGAGGGGAGGACCAACTGGCGCATCGCAGTTCCCGCAAGGAAAGAAAAGACCCCAGCAACACCCAAATACCCAACCGCCCCACACATAACAATAACCGCAATCGGCCAGCGAGTGTGCACTGGACCCTATTAATTAGATATCCAGGTGGGACGTTTATACGGTGTCGGTAATGCTGTCAATGTACAACATAAACATGAATAGAATAAATGTATGTAGGTACATAAAAAATACTAAAGACATCAGCAATATATAAATGGACCTCACGCCGGGAAGATAGGGGGACACTATCAATCCCGTATATCCAGGTACTTCCATCCCGATATATATGCAAAAAAGGAGGGGAATTTTGGGACTTTAAATGAAGCACAAGTATGTGCCTCCATACCGGTAATCGGTACGTAATAGAGGGAGTTTGGGACTTTAAAATGAAGCACTAGGATAATGGAGGTAGGTTATTAACCACATTGAAAAAAATATATATATAAAATATATATAAATTTTTTATTGATTGTTCGGTAACAGATCATAAAAAATAACAAAGATCAAATTCATAAAGTATATAGGCGTAAGTACAGTAGAAGCATGATATATAGTATTCACATATAGCAGCACATAGTAGTAATAAATAAAATATTTGGGTAATATGGCATGGTAGTGCCTATGATAGCAAAACCGACATCAGCAAGTACATCCACATAATACATATGCATCCACTAGATGTAAAACAAAAATAAATTTAGTATATAGTTAAAAAAGTAAATTCATAACAAATTCATAAAGTATATAGGCGTAAGTACAGTAGAAGCATGATATATAGTATTCACATATAGCAGCACATAGTAGTAGTAAATAAAATAATTGGGTAATATGGCATGGTAGTGCCTATGACAGCAAAACCGACATCAGCAAGTACATCCACATAATAGATATGCATCCACTAGATGTAAAACAAAAATAAATTTAGTATATAGTTAAAAAAGTAAATTCATAATAAAATAAATATAGTTCCATATAAAGTATAACTGGGACATCATTTCAAAAGCTCGACGCGTTGAGTTATTTCTTAATTGCGAGTGTTGGTAAATTGTGTTATTATCTTCCTTTGTGTGGGGATTCCTGGTTGCAAAAAAATTTTTTACAATGGAACTTTCTATACACAGACGAAAGGCGTGGCAATGGGGGCAAAGTACGCTCCAAGTGTGGCGAACTTGTTTTTGAACCGATGGGAGGAAGAACAAATCTATGGAGTGCATAGGCAAAATTTTAAATTTTACCGTCGATATATAGACGATATTGTATTGGTATGGGGAGGCACGGTAGAACAACTGCAAGACTTTTTTGGAGAAATTAATAACAATATATATCACATTAAATTTACAGGAAAGTTTAACACCCAGAGTGTAGATTACCTGGACCTCCAAATTTACAAACATGAAGGAAATCTTGGCACCCGTACCTTCTTCAAGACCACAGATCGCAATGGGTACATTCCCACAAATAGCTGCCACCATTCTAGGTGGCTAGGGAATATACCCAAGGGCCAGCTTCTACGGTTGTACAGGAACTGCAGTAAAACTGACGACTTTGATAAGCAGGCGGAAATCGTCATCGAAAGGTTTAGGAAGAAAGGATATAAGGAAGAAAATCTCCGTAAATTAAAAAATGAAGTAAAACATATGGATAGGAAAAAATTACTAGAAGGTAAGAAAGCAAAACCAAAACAGAACCTCCATGATATCGCGTTCCTTACAGGGTACAACAGGCAACACAAAGACGTGGAGCGTATCATCAAAAAACACTGGCCGATCTTACAAGCAGACAGCTCACTCCAGGCCATGCTGCCGAATAAACCACGGTTCATCTACAGGAGGGCTCCAACACTCCGAAATAAATTAGTAAAAAATGTGGTGGACCCACCAAAACAAATAAGAATCTCTGAGACCCTAAAAGGATTCTATAAGTGCGGAAATTGCCTCCCTTGCAGAAATAGCAAAAAGACGGAAAAAAAGAAAACCACTTTTAAATCCACCTCTAATGGAAAAGAATATAAAATCAAAGAATTGATCACTTGTAATAGCACCCACGTCACTTACGTCATCGAGTGTCCTTGCCACAAGCAATATGTGGGAAGGACCACCAGGGAGTTAAGAGTCAGGATAAGGGAACATATTGCAAATATTAAAAAAGGCTTCCAGAAACACAGTGTTTCCAAACACTTTAGGGATTTCCACAACCGGGACCCTGGACAAATGATTTTCTACGGAATAGACAAAATAAGAGGCCACTGGAGAGGGGAAGACAAAACGATCAAAATATCCAGGAATGAAACGAAATGGATTTTCAATTTAGACACCCTCCAGCCAAGGGGAATGAACATAGACTTAGACCTCAATTGCTTCTTAACTAACTTTTAACAGTTAACTGCTTGCCTCAGCATTGGATAATGCTGGTCGAATATTCCGAGGTCAAAGTCGAATGTTATCCATACAAACACATGATGTTGCAGGTTTCCGATAAGACCTAGCCACATATATAAGTAGCCAACTTGCCCCAACACAAGACAATTCATGAGTCTCATGGCCTAAATCTTTGGGTTCGGGTCGAATGTTATTCATTCAAAATACATTAGATGTGTCGGAATTACAACAAGACTTGACTACCAGACACTTTAGGTATATGAACGTCCCTTTATACACTTTCTATTTACATTTAATTCTTTGTAGGTTAGAACATATTCTTTGATTTTATTTTTATAGTACGACCAAACAATAAATAGTCTTACCCCCAATTGGGAAGTAATAATAATTTAAAGGTCCCCCTGTTGGAACCAAACATACAGTCACAAGCATCACAATCACCTATAGGACAAGTCTAAACAGACCTTCCCTGTACCTCCACATGTACATAAATCTTTTTAAGAATTTTAATTTTTCCCGAAAAAAACTTTCCTCTTGAAAAAACTTTCTTCTGGAATAATCTCCTCTTCTATATTCTTCTAATTCATATATTAGCATACATAAAACCTTTTTTATATAAAAAAACTTTTTAAATAATGTCACATAATTTTAAATAATGTTACATAATTTTTATGAATTTTCATGCGTTTTTCTTCAGCATTAATGTGTACCCCCTTTCTTATATATGTATGAATTTTTTAGATATATGTATGAATTTTTTATATATGTATGAATTTTTATATATGTATGAATTTTTTATATATGTATGAATTTTTCATATATGTATGAATTTTATATATGTGAATTTTATATATGTATTTGTATACATATATTTATTTATTGTATTTTATTGTCATTTTTATTCCATATCTTTTTGTTTTCTCTTCTGTCCGACTTTACCTGGGAGTTACTTATTCAATATTCCCCAGACAGAAGTAATTATATATTCCTCCCTGAATATAAATTTTCAGTTACATGGGAAAATGCTAAGGAATGTCATCTTAATTGGGTATGGTTTATGGGTAGGCTGCAGTGCTCCAAGGCTAATTCTATCTGTCTTCCCTAAGGGCGTCATAGGGGAAGTAACTGTGTTCATCCCTAGCAGAGTAAGGGCATCCCACACCCAAAATGGCGCTGTCAGTTCAGCGCAGGCGTAGTGGAGCACTGCACCCTATTTAAGTAATAAGGTGCACCAACATGGCCGCTCCAGAGGACGTCGTAGTGACGAAACGCGTAGGGCGTGGCCACGTTGTGTGCACTCGTTTGAGACGAACGGCTGAGTTTTTCCATACGCATATGCTTTTAATATTAAATGTGAGTAGTTTTTAATACCAATAAACGAACGATTTGGTTAAGAATGTATTACACTATGGATATGTCTTTCCTCATATATAATTAACGTTGGATACCATACGGACGGAATAACGAAGCTTCACCCAGTGCACCGGCAGCAGCCAGAGAGCGACACAGTGGCTTACATTGTGAAGGTCCATCCAGCCCCACAGGGGCATTAACTCTGGTGAGAGCATTTACATACTATAGCACTGAGTGGCGCACCGGGGATGAAGTTCTCTAATTGAAAACCCGCACTATTTGCACGAGTGAATCAAATATTCCCTATTGACTTTATGCATCAATTACAACAATAATCTGAAGAGGCAGTATTATTAAGCCAAATATTAACTTTGGACTTACATTGGACACAGATGCGCCTTCATGCGATTATTGGGTGAAAATATTTCAGACCCCTGGTTGTTTTGATCCTTAGTTGTTGTTTTTTGCACATAGTTTGCGTCTTCATGCGATTTTTTGGTTGAATTATTTCTGATCCCAGGTTGTTCTGATCCTTAGTTGCTTTTTTTGCACATCTTTTTTTGCACATGTTTGCACAGTCTGTTCTGAACTAGCACATTGTTGAATATTAACAATATTTCCACCATTTTTGCATACCTAAATGAATGTTTACATGTTTTTAGTACCCACCCATAGTAGGTTGATACGTATAAGATAATTCAATACCCACTTTGGTTTTAATTAGGATGGAACACGAATGTTGACTCCACATTGATCACACACAATTTTTTTAGGATAAAATTATTTTAGGAAATCTATGCACGTTACCACCAACAGTTTTTTCTTTCCATATAAAAAAATAAACACCAGGTCTTGATGATAGGTTAACTCATCACATCACTGACAGGGTTTAGCGCCATAACCTTTCTATTTTACACACCGTACTATATGCCCGTACCCTCCTGTTTGAAGAGGTTGAGCAGTGTCATATTTCTACTGGGGCTGCTTATTATGAGGGGCTCCCACCATCCCTGTGCTGTGCTGACTTCCTCCTGGGGCTGTACCTCTGCTGTGCATATTATGAGGGGCTCCCACCATCCCTGTGCTATGCTCATTATGAGGGGCTCCCACCATCCCTGTGCTGTGCTGACTTCCTCCTGGGGCTGTACCTCTGCTGTGCATATTATGAGGGGCTCCCACCATCCCTGTGCTATGCTCATTATGAGGGGCTCCCACCATCCCTGTGCTGACTTCCTCCTGGGGCTGCTTATTAGGAGGGGCTCCCACCATCCCTGTGCTATGATGACATCCTCCTGGGGCTGCTTATTATGAGGGGCTCCCACCATCCCTGTGCTGAGTTCCTCCTGGGGCTGTACCTCTGCTGTGCATATTATGAGGGGCTCCCAACATCCCTGTGCTATGCTCATTAGTGCTCTCTATCACGGTGCTGGTGTCAGTGCTGTATATCATGGTGCTGGTGTCAGTGCTTTATGTCACGCTGCTGATGTCAGTGCTCTCTATCACGGTGCTGGTGTCAGATCACTCTATCACGGTGCAGGTGTCATTGCTGTATGTCACGCTGCTGATGTCAGTGCTCTCTATCACAGTGCTGGTGTCAGATCACTCTATCACGGTGCAGGTGTCATTGCTGTATGTCACGCTGCTGATGTCAGTGCTCTCTATCACGGTGCTGGTGTCAGTGCTGTATATCATGGTGCTGGTGTCAGTGCTTTATGTCACGCTGCTGATGTCAGTGCTCTCTATCACGGTGCTGGTGTCAGATCACTCTATCACGGTGCAGGTGTCATTGCTGTATGTCACGCTGCTGATGTCAGTGCTCTCTATCACGGTGCTGGTGTCAGATCACTCTATCACGGGGCAGGTGTCATTGCTGTATGTCACGCTGCTGATGTCAGTGCTCTCTATCATGGTGCTGGTGTCAGATGACTCTATCACGGTGCAGGTGTCATTGCTGTATGTCACTCTGCTGGTGATCATCTCCTGCACCCTCTTCTTTGCCTACCCTGACCTTCCCTCTCCTCCATTGCCTTAATGCGCACCACAGTCCTGAATGTGCTGTGCTGACTTCCTCCTGGGGCTGCTTATTAGGAGGGGCTCCCACCATCCCTGTGCTATGATGACATCCTCCTGGGGCTGCTTATTATGAGGGGCTCCCACCATCCCTGTGCTGAGTTCCTCCTGGGGCTGTACCTCTGCTGTGCATATTATGAGGGGCTCCCACCATCCCTGTGCTATGCTCATTATGAGGGGCTCCCACCATCCCTGTGCTGTGCTGACTTCCTCCTGGGGCTGTACCTCTGCTGTGCATATTATGAGGGGCTCCCACCATCCCTGTGCTATGCTCATTATGAGGGGCTCCCACCATCCCTGTGCTATGCTGACATCCTCCTGCGGCTGCTTATTATGAGGGGCTCCCACCATCCCTGTGCTGTGCTGACTTCCTCCTGGGGCTGCTTATTATGAGGGGCTCCCACCATCCCTGTACTGTGCTGACTTCCTCCTGGGGCTGTACCTCTGCTGTGCATATTATGAGGGGCTCCCACCATCCCTGTGCTATGCTCATTATGAGGTGCTCCCACCATCCCTGTGCTATGCTGACTTCCTCCTGGGGCTGCTTACGTTGCAGGTGTCAGTGCTGTATATCACGGTGCTGGTGTCAGTGCTATATTACGGTGCTGATGTGAGTGCTTTATGTCACGCTGCTGATGTCAGTGCTCTCTATCATGGTGCTGGTGTCAGTGCTGTATATCATGGTGCTGGTGTCAGTGCTTTATGTCACTCTGCTGATGTCAGTGCTCTCTATCACGGTGCTGGTGTCAGATCACTCTATCACGGTGCAGGTGTCATTGCTGCATGTCATGCTGCTGATGTCAGTGCTCTCCATCACGGTGCTGGTGTCAGTGCTGTATATCATGGTGCTGGTGTCAGTGCTTTATGTCACGCTGCTGATGTCAGTGCTCTCTATCACGGTGCTGGTGTCAGATCACTCTATCACGGTGCAGGTGTCATTGCTGTATGTCACGCTGCTGATGTCAGTGCTCTCCATCACGGTGCTGGTGTCAGTGCTGTATATCATGGTGCTGGTGTCAGTGCTTTATGTCACGCTGCTGATGTCAGTGCTCTCTATCACGGTGCTGGTGTCAGATCACTCTATCACGGTGCTGGTGTCATTGCTGCATGTCACGCTGCTGATGTCAGTGCTCTCCATCACGGTGCTGGTGTCAGATCACTCTATCACGGTGCAGGTGTCATTGCTGTATGTCACGCTGCTGATGTCAGTGCTCCCTATCACGGTGCTGGTGTCAGTGCTGTATATCATGGTGCTGGTGTCAGTGCTTTATGTCACGCTGCTGATGTCAGTGCTCTCTATCACGGTGCTGGTGTCAGATCACTCTATCACGGTGCAGGTGTCATTGCTGTATGTCACGCTGCTGATGTCAGTGCTCTCTATCACGGTGCTGGTGTCAGATCACTCTATCACGGGGCAGGTGTCATTGCTGTATGTCACGCTGCTGATGTCAGTGCTCTCTATCATGGTGCTGGTGTCAGATGACTCTATCACGGTGCAGGTGTCATTGCTGTATGTCACTCTGCTGGTGATCATCTCCTGCACCCTCTTCTTTGCCTACCCTGACCTTCCCTCTCCTCCATTGCCTTAATGCGCACCACAGTCCTGAATTGTCACAACAATTTCACATATAAAAAAAGAATGCTTGTAGTTGTCGATCAAAGATTCACCTCATACATGTGTTATGTCATTGGCCATGTGGTGGAACTATGTTTGCACAGCTATTATATTATTATTTTGTGGCTGAAAATTTGACCTGTAGGTTTGCAAAGTTCGCCTCCCATTGAAGTCAATGGGGCCCGCCGCGAACGTTACGGTTCGCAAACTATCGGCCGCGTTCGCAGTCCGCGTTCGCGAAACGTCCCGTCGGAAGTTCGTCCATCACTAATGGGGGGGTGGATATACACTGGATTTCTTTTTTATAGATGTGTGTGGTTTACTAGTTGTTATATCCTCATCGATATCCGCAAAAATGCGGTCAAGGTCGAGGGTGTCGATTAAGTCGGTAGGTGCGTTTTCGTCCAGAAAATCAATAAGATTCTGAACTGCGGATGCCTCAGCAAAAGTGTGAAGTGCTGGATCAGTGAGTGGAGTTTTAGAATACAAACTCTGTAATATTAGGTTGCGAATGAATAAGTAAATATCTTTAATTACCGAAAATGTATCAATTTGTGAAATAGGACAGAAAGTAAGGCCTTTTTGTAATACTGAAATCTCGTGTGGGGATAAATTGTGATCGGAAAAATGAATCAAATTGAGTGCCTGAAAAGGAGGGGAAATTACTTTTTGGGCTTGTGCAGTTTGGGATGTGATTGTTGGATGAGCTATGATGCACGCATTTTGTCTAAAAAATCACTTTGTTGTGTGGGGGTAGGTAAGGAATTAGATCTAACAGCAGTTGATGGTCGATTGTTATCGTGCGCCGGAGTGGCTAACGACAAGTGCTTAGTGTGTGGTTGTAAAGAGCTGTCAGTGTCATGCAAGTCATCCTGTGATTTAGTCTGAGACTGTCCACGTTTCTGACGGCGTGGGCCGTAAGAATGGTCAGAAGTATTAACCACGTATTAACCACGTCAGTACGTGTGGTAGATGAATTATCATCATATTGAGTGTGGTTGGATTTAGGTACACCACATGTAGAAGATGTAGGGCGGGGTGTGCGTCTGGAATCAGACCACCTATAGGCACGGGCCTCCTGAAATGCTTTTTTGTCCTATATACTTAGTTCATTTATATTTTCTTTTGTCCAGACTATCCACCAATGCTGCTTTAATCAGCTGTGATTGTGGTCCAGCTCCTCCCACTCACAGCTGATTCATATCACCTCACTGGGTGATATAAGGCATGCACAGGCTGCAGTCAGTATGCTGCCTGCTGCATGCCGCTTTGGATCTATACACTGTGTAACATTTGGTGAGTGATTATGCCTGGGGATTATCTGTTATACTTATGCTTGGGGACAATTTGTTCCCATATACTTATTTTATTTATATTTTCTTTTGTCTATCCACCAATGCTGCTTTGTGCTGGTGTCTGTGCTGGTGTCTGTGCTGGGTTAGGTTTCCCCATACCTTCCTATCTGAGAGAGCTTGTTTCCATTGCAGCTTCTGACATTTTTGGCTCAATTCTAATACCATCTCATCAAAGCACTTATTTGACATCAGGCACTGTCTTAATTATTGTGGCAATCATCAACAGTATTATACTCGCACCCCTTGCTGGTATTTATTGGGGTTAATGCTTGCCTGGTATGTATCAAATAGTTTACTATGTACAATTTTTTTGCAAGCTTTTTGTACATTTAAATTTATATTTTGCTGTACTAATTTCAATCACATTTGTACTTTTAGACTCTGTACACACGAGATAAATCATATGCCTATGAAAAAGGACGGTTGCTTGACAGTTTCTGTGGCTGCTGTGGGTTTTTCCTGCACCTGGTCATCTTTGTGCTGTAAAGCGGGTTAATGGCGATGCGATGGCTGTATGCAGGGCCTTGGATGGTGCCGGTGGGCTCGGATGGCCGTGGATTGTCTCCAGTGGACGAGCGGAGCTCCTGTGTTAGGCGTCCATCTTGGAGCTCAGCCACCACGTCCCCCCCAGAATTGTGTATCTTTAATGTTGTCCTTCAAGTTTTTTTTACAATGGCTTCTCCCTGCCAAACAAAATTTAAAACAATTTTTATTTTTTTTGCATTTGTACATCTCTTCCCCGGGACTGTGATTTTCCAACACCCTTTGTGTGGAGCTCCCTCCTAGGGATCCATTATCTGTAGTATAGGTACTACATCATTTTTTTTCAACTTTCCATCTATTAAATCTTCTGCCCTTGTTGATTTAACTTTGGATGGTAAAATATTTTTCTACCAGTAAATACCTTATACAGCTCACTTCCTGTTTCTTGTCTGCGCATTAGCCTAGGCTTATGACATCATGCACAGTCTCTCTCTCACTCTTGTGAGAGTTTTCCAGGAAGAGGGGGGGGGGGGGGGTGAGTCATAAAAGGGCCAATGAAAGCTGCAGGACTGCAGAGCTGGTGGTGTGCCTCTGTGTGTTTGTATAAATCCAGGAAGTAAACAGGCAGCAGCTTTAGCTGCTCACAGTTAAAATGGTTGCAGCTAGCCTTAGTGGAGAGAGATTTTTGCAGCATATTGGCAAGTACAGAATCACAGTATATATAAAATAATATGCAAAACATATGAGTGAAGCTTTGGAATGGCAAAGATGTTTTTATTACAAATTATGTGAGCAAACTGCAGTTCCCCTTTAACTTGTTATTATTATTATTATTATTATTATTATTATTGTTTTCACTAAATAAAATTGCTTAATACTGGAATCAGTATGTACAAATTACTTATGTAATAAAAAGTGCATATATTTTTGTTTAATTTTAGTAAAAGTTCAATTGTAAAAATCATAAAAATACATCCTCATAATAAACCACTGGCCTATGAAAATATGTCACATCTGACAAGCTTGCACAAAAATATAGAAACCCAGATGCTTTTGGTAAAATATGTTTCAGAAAGAATGACATTTTTATTTCAACAGCTGCCAGCTATCTCAGCTTTTCACATCAAACTGTTTTGTATTACCCTATAAAAATGGTGGGGGAGGACAAAAGATTGTCGGAAACTAATTAACAATCATAGACCAACAACTACAGTAAGATTTGCTCTAGTGAATTTGTTATTACTTGCAACAAAAGAGACAATAGCTTATATTTTAATATAGAAATAATTTTAAATGAGTCTTTAGTGAAATATATTTTGTCACTGCATACACATGTTGCCTAAATATTCCAGCAACCCTAAATTAAAATACAGCAGTTGTAATTTATATGTAAAAACAAATTACAAACTGCAGACAAAATTAGATTTTGTCTGTAGAAATCAGCGTGATAACTGTGCTTAGATGTCCAAAAGTTGCATAATGTGAAAAGTTCAGTATTCTGGGAGTAACATATTTGTAAATTAAAAAGCATACTGATGGCAGCTTTGTTAAACCACAGAAGTATATTTTATTAAACACTTAATCCACCTTTTTGTGGCCCTGCAACACTACATGAAGGCCAGTCATTGTGCTCCAGGATATTTGCCATGGCCCAGTAGCATAACAAAATGATTTCTATTGCTTGGTATTTCAAGAATTCAGCTATTTAAATAGGCTGTGTATGACACCTTAGACCAGCTTTACGTTGCCCCACCGTTCTTTTGCTGAAGTGCAGCTAACCCAAAGTTTTCATTCAGGTTAGCTGCACTTTTTCATAGACTTTTAAGGTCCTGTGATTTTGATTAAGATAACTCGGTCTGGACCCGGAGGAAGATGGCTGCGTGAACTCTCTCCTCCGCTACTCCGAGGTCTCTTTACTACATTAGCGGGAAGCCCATATACAGCCATCATGGGGAAAACTGACAGGGATCACTCTGCAACCCGTTCACGATCACCGCGGAGCCACGACGCACAGCTTACCGGCAGTATACCGGAGATCTTCAGATCCTGATCGCAGGAGCCCGCTCCAGTTTCTCAGGCCTCCGGTGAGGTAAGCTGCAGCCCCACGAGGCAAACTGGCGCACACGCGGATGACACACTGCGCTCACCAAGAAGCAGCCTAAGCTTAGAAGATCTTAGGGCAGTAGCTGCAGATATCAAAAACACCCTTTCTGCAGCTATCTCTGAGCTAAGATTAGACTTGCATGCTGTGGCTGGTCGCCTTGAGGAAGTGGAGGAAATTACTGACCGCCACGAAGCAGCCATTACTACAGCACAGAGCTCCCTGAATGCACACACTGTCCAAATGCAAAATATGCAAAGGCACATCGAAGATTTGGACAACAGGGGTCACCGACACAATATTAGAATCAGAGGTCTCCCTGAATCTATCATTTCTGAAACCATAACCCAAGCAGTGACAAGCATTTTTAATGACCTCCTGGGTCGTCCCCTTGATATCCCTATAGATATGGAACGTCTTCATAGGGCTCTGCGCCCCAGGGGTAGAGACACGGATCCTCCAAGAGACGTCATTGGCTGTCTTACCAACTTTAGACTAAAGGAGGACATCATGCGCCAAGCCAGGCTCAGAAAACATATTCTATTTCAAGGTGCAGAAATCAAACTATATCAGGATTTGTCCCAAATCACTCTACAAAAAAGAAGAACCCTGCGCCCGATCCTAGACGCCCCGAGAGAGAGAAATATCCCATATAGTTGGAAGTTCCCCTTCTGCTTACAAGCAGGCTCTGATGGAAGAACTGCGTTCATACGAATCCCCGGGGATGCAATCGCATTTTGCAAAAGCCTGGGTATTCCTCCAATAGTCATCCCAGATTGGCATCACGAAGCACGGTTCGACATTCCGCAACACGAGGAACAGATGGAAATTCAGCAACGCGACAACCCATCATCTACCAGACGTCGACGACTCTCCAACCGCGTCTCGCCTACACCAGCTAACTGACGCTCCCCGAGAGAAGGTAGTGTCCCGGCCTCACCAGTGCACAGAAAGGCAAGAAAAGACTGAAACTTGTGAATCGTATTCACAGACTTAGGTTTGGACAGTCAGGTCCTTTCGCTCAACTACATTGTTTGGCCTACGCATCTACAGTATTACCATAGTAGACGGTCATGTCAGCTTGGTAAGCTCAACAACGATTGTTCACCTGCAAGCTACACATGTCACCTCATAAAATCAACTATGTATCCCCTGAACTTAAGGTATGTCGCACTTCCTTTATACACACCTGATACGATATCATCTCCGTAAACTGGGAAATCCTGCAACCTTTGCGTTCACACGCTCAAAGACAATATCTCCATTCCTATGTACAGGGTAAGCTACAGCAAAAGTTTTTATCACTATGCAAGCCCAAAAGTTGCCAAAAATTTCCTTGACTCACGAAACCTACTAGAATCAGCTAAAAGAGACTCAGACCCTGTTGATATTGGTCAGACTGTCTCAATTAAAATTCCCTCGGTTCTTGCATCCCAGGAAGCAGAATTTATACACTATGTACTATAGGTTTAGATGATGCAACCTACTGAAAGGTGGTAAAGACTATATATCCTGGTCAGAGAATTAAACCAGTACATATCTTTCATCGCCCTTACCACATGCGAAACCAGTTTAACACAACATAGCGGTACAAAAGGGTTCCTTGTCACTGAGTATAGTCTTTGTACTTAGACAGCTGGATCACATTAACAAATGCATTTATCATACATGAGGTTCCCTAGTGGTCATACGCTTCTGGAAGTGCATCCTGTCACCCGAGTACCCAGCATGGCAAAATATTTACCCCTTCACATACCCATCCACAGGGTAGTCCAGTTCACAGGCGTCCTCTTGCTTAGGAGGACACTGCACATAGCTGGGTGCCGGGGGTACAGAAGGTACCCATCAAGCTATTGTCTTATCTCATTCTGTATTTATGAATGTGTATTTTGAGTTTCTGTTTCCTTTTTTCTCTTTTAAAATTGTTGTTTGTTCATTATAAAGTTATCTCTATACTCTACTTATACAGGCCTATACTGTACTTTTATATAGCCTTGTCAGGTGTATCACACTCTTACGCTCCTGACTACAAGCTTATAATACTACAGGGGTACCTTTTTAGAGTCTCTGAACATACAGACCTATTCACCTTTCCCGTACCCTACTTGCAATAGGACGCTACTAAATGCTAGTTTTACACCACATGCTGTATTAACAAAATCTGGACACGCTGAAAACCTACTCAGTATCTCACTATCCCCCGTGCATATGTCCCTTGTAATATTGTTGGTTCTCCCAAATACCTTACTATCCATAATGACCTTATGAGTAGCTACGGATTTCTGATCCTATACTCACTACACAAATACCAGAACCATCTTCACAAGTTCTACCACTCCCCACAACAGTACAGACATTAGAGCTGTACTGACTCTCTCCGACAGTTAAACACTCCTTCAAGACAGGATAGCGGGTCTATCCTCGCCGTCGGATTACACTGTTCCCACTCACTATTTATATAGCACAATACCAGCCTATCTTAAACCTACCTACACCCATCACCCCCCCTCCCCTTCCCATTACTCTCCCATTGAATTAGCCAGATGAAACGCTAACAGACTATCTATTACAAAACAGCAGATTTACAACACACGACAAAAGCACCTTCCACAAAGAATAAGCTTAAAATAATATCCCTCAATGCTAAAGGGCTAAATATACCAGAAAAAATAACACATTTCCTGTCATATATGAAAAAACTCAAAGCTGATGTCATCCTTCTTCAGGATACACATTTTAAATCTGAACATGTGCCCAAACTCTCAAATGATGCATTCCCGACATCCTATCACGCAACTAATCCAGTTGCGAAAACCAAAGGGGTCTCTATCTTAATCTCAAAACGAATACCCATAGACATAACTGATTCACTAATTGATGAAAATGGCCCATACGCCTTTATCAAAGGCACAATCTGGAATAATCCTATCACGATAGCTAATATATATAGCCCAAACTCAAATCAAGTCAGCTTTTTTCACGAGATAGCTATTCCCTAGCCTCTTTCAAATCAGGAATCCTCCTACTTGGGGGAGACTTTAATGTCGCCTTAAACGCATTGGAGGATACCTCCTCTGGGTCATCCTCAATCCCGTTCAGAGCCCTTAAACAAATTAAAACCCAACTACAGGATCTCCTCCTCCATGATTCCTGGCGCACACTCCACCCCCGAGTCAGAGATTTCACCTTTTACTCTAAACCCCACAACCGCCATTCCAGAATAGACTATCTTTTTATCACTCAAAGGGACCTGCCACTCCTATTGCAAGCTACAATTGAACCTACATTCCTATCCGATCACAGTCCAATAACCGTTACTCTGGAATTTCCGGAACAAACACAGAGATCCAAAATTTGGAGACTTGATACATCACTCTTAACAAATACGACATACATGGATACGATCACGAACACCATCCAGAATTTTTTTAAAACAAACGATACTCCGGATACGTCACATATAACACAGTGGGAGGCCCACAAATGTGTGGTTAGGGGGGAATTAATAAAACTTGCATCTCTCCACAAACGATTACAACAAGACATCATGAATACACTGCTAGACCGAATTCTCAAATTAGAACGAGCCCACAAACTAACCTTAGCCCAAGATACCCTGCAAGAATTGGAACAAACCTGAAATCTTCTCAAAGAAGAATTAGGGAAAAGATTCAGGAACATTTTTATTTTATCTCAAAAACTATTTTATGAACACAGTAATAAAAGTGGCAAACTGCTAGCCAAAGCACTACAAACAAAAAAAGCGAACAACACAGACCACCAACTCAGAACATCTGCGACAACAACCATATCCAATAGTGAGGAAATAGCTAACCACTTTGCACGATATTATGAAGAGCTTTATAACCTCCCCCCCCCCCCCAACACAAACCACATAAAGACAGCAGAAACCGTGGAGATATCATTTCTGACTTCCTCCAACATAATAGCCCTAAACCAATTTCACATGAGCAAGCTCAATCCATAGATGGCCCAATAACAGAAAACGAGTTTCTTATAGCCCTTAAGCAGATAAAAATGGGCAAAAGCCCCAGCCCAGACGGATTCTGTATGACATATTACAAATCCTTCCCGAATCTCTTAACATCCCTGTTCCTGAAAGCTTTTAACCTACTAGCAAAACCCAAAGCAATCTCTAACACCCTACTTGACGCACACATATGTGTTGCCCCAAAACCTGGTAAAGACAAAGAACTAACCTCAAACTATCGCCCCATCTCCTTACTAAATGCTGAACTGAAGCTCTTCGCAAAAATTGTTGCCAATAGGATACTCCCCTTAATCCCTAATCTCATTTCAATGGACCAAGTAGGGTTTATCCCTGGGAGGGAAGCCAGGGATAACACCCTCAAGGCTATCAATATTCACCACTGGCTCTCTACCACTAAAACCCCGGGATTCTTCCTATCCTTAGACGCCGAGAAGGCCTTTGACAGGCTAGCCTGGGACTATCTGGAAGCGGTATTAAGAAATTTTGGCTTCGGGGATCGCCCCATAAATCTTATTTTATCTCTCTACAATAATTCCAATGCACAGGTCCGAGTAAATGTCACCCTGTCAGAGGCCTTCAAAATAAACAACGGTACGCGTCAAGGCTGTCCCCTGTCACCCATTCTATTCATCCTCACACTTGAACCCCTCTTAAGAAGATCGAGAGACAACCCAGATATACACGGGATTTCCATAGCGAAGAAAAGCTACAAAGTTGCCGCCTTTGCGGACGATATCCTCCTCTTTTTGTCCGACCCACTGATAACTATCCCCAACCTCCTAAAATACTTTGCTACATTCCAATACATCGCCCATCTTAAAATAAACTTTGCAAAATCACATACCCTTAATATAACTCTACCAGACCACCAAGTAGCCCTCAGTAAGCAAAACTTCCCATTCATCTGGAAATCAGACGCTCTGACTTACCTGGGAATCCAATTACCCGCAAATTTGTCAGATATATATCAGGAAAACTTTCACCCATTGCTCAAAACCATCACTGAAGATCTTAAAAAATGGAACAAAGCCCACTATTCATGGTTTGGGAGAACGGCAATAGTTAAAATGAACATCCTGCCATGTATCCTTTACCTCTTACAAACGATCCCCATCCAACTCCCTAACTCTTTCCTAAATAAAATCTCCAAAATATGCAGGGATTTCATCTGGAATCTAAAACGGCCCAGAATCAAATACTCACAGCTCATTAAACCAAAAACCAAAGGAGGAATTGGATTACCAGATATACAACACTATTACTGGGCATGTCAGTTACAACGTATTATAGATTGGCATACGAACCAACAATCAAAAGACTGGATGGCTTTAGAAAACGCATTCTCTGACCACCCCATAACCGGGTCCCCCTGGATCAAATACGAACTCCTACCAGAGAACATTAAGAAACACCCAATAATAAGTACCACATTGAAATGCTTCAAACAAACCAATCACATATTTCATCTCTCAAAAAACCCAGGCCCCCTCTCGCCAATACTCTAATCCACAGTTTCCACCAGGAATGGATCACCACCCGTTCACCCACGCACAACCAACCATAGGACTAAGAATACATCACGTAGTCAGGAGAGGCACGCTACTACCCCGAGATCAGTTAATAGAGACATGGCAAGCACACAAGCTCAGCCCTCTATCCTATTGGCAACTCAAGCATTTTATTGATAGTATAAAAACGAAATCAGACCTCTCTGACAAACTGACTGACTTTGAAAATATGTGCTTAAGTGATGAACCACAACGCCATATCATATCCAAACTACAGAACATGTTCTGGTGGAACGTCCAATCTGATGAGGGCAGAACCTGTGAAGCTTGGGCAAGAGACCTAAAATTAGACTTGGCAAAAGACTCCTGGGACATAATATACCGGAACACGCACAGAGGCTCTATAAACGTCTCAAGAGACAAACTATAAAATAATTTCACGATGGTATCGCACTCCACACATTTTACACAGATATAACACATCCCAATCGGGAAAATGTTGGAGATGCCAACGGGCACTGGGTACACTCCTCCATATCTGGTGGTCCTGCCCCTATATCCAGCCATTCTGGCTACAGGTTCACAAATTGATCACAAAAATCACCACTTATAAACACGAATTCTCACCTGCCCAACTCATACTCCACCTCCATAAATCAAGAGACATACCCTACTTTAGAACATTAGCCATGATGCTTGTTAATGCTGCAAAATTATGTATACCCCCTCTTTTGGGTACCCCAAGAGTGCCTTCCATAAGGGATTGGTTAAGATGAAGGGATGAATAAGATTGCAGAAATGGAAGAACTCACAATCTCATGCAACTCGCCTCGAAAATTCACTACACTATGGGCCTGTTGGATTCACTTTAAATCAACTGAGGAATATAAATGAGGATTTTACACCTGAATATAAGTATCGACCATTTACTCTGTCCCCCAAGATACAATTTCATACTTGGAATACAGATACACACCCTAATCAGTCAAACAACCAATAAGCATAACCCCTTAGACATTTGCAATTCCTATGATAAACGATGTAGAGGTTACTCCTCTGATATATTATACATTCAATTCTGCTTATAATACACACCTATCAAGGCTTCTTGCGCTAACCCATCCCCATACCATTTTATCCCTTCCCTTTTTACCTCCCCCCCCCCCCCCCCCGCTAAAACGCTGGTGGTGTGCTGGACACACGCATCAGTTAAGACCTCAGATAACGACCTGTGTAAAAGAAAACATATCATGGTTTCTTAGGACTCGACTGACAAATCACTATATTAAACCAATTTCCTTAGATAACTGCTTCAACAATGGTAACAACTCATATTTATACATCAGACACTCTTGGGATGTCCCTATACCTCCATTTGGTAATTGTTCACTATACAACAAGACCCACACATATTCCACTGGCTATATTATCGCCATCAAGGCACCAAGTAACAAGGATTTGATTGTTACCCTACACCTGGGTTGTTCAAAGTGTTATATTTGATGTTATCATTACTCATATGTACCATATGTACTTTGTTTCATGGTTTATGTAAAGCCTTGTTATGATTTATTCTTTATTCAATAAAAAAAAAAAAATATATATATAACTCACAAAAATCTGTGGGTTAGCTGGACTTTGCTCATAATTATGATTGGCAATACTAAAGAACATTCAATCTCTTTATCACATCTGTTCTTCTCTAAGACTAATTCCAATATATATCAGAATTAAATATAAAAAGCCAATTCTTTTTTGTAGGTTTTGTTTTGTTGTGATATATCTGCTTAGTTGTGATATAACTTCCTTCTATACATGCTGTTGTAGTGATGAACAATCACATTGAATTTTATATACTAAAAAGGTGACTGTTCACTTACCAAGTGAATAGGGTAGATTTACAAAAGCATTGGTCTCCGCCCTGGCCCGCAGGCCCAATGAGTCCATTTGCTTAATTTTATCTGCCACTTTAGGAAAAAAATCTATATTTAGTGTTGCGCTCAAACAAGGACTCAGAGCAAACTAAAAATAAAGTGCCCTAGTGCAAAAAGATGTTATAAAATTATGAGGTAGACACACGAACTGTGTTAAACCAATTAGTAGAAAAATAATAAATAAACTTCAATTATGATATAGTAAACCGCTAAATTAAATGGTGCAATCATAAAGCCATAGTGCTAATCAGGTCATAAAGTGCAAATACCATCAATGCAATGATCGGCTGATCACAAGCAATTTTGTTGGTTTTACTAGTAATATTCTCTACCACAAACTCATTTATTAAAAAGTTATATGTAACAAGGGTACTCACATAAATTCACAAAAAAATATGCATAGTAAAAATTAGCATCGCTCGTACTTCGGACGTCACTTCCGGTGTAGTGATGAACAACCACATTGAATTTTATTTACTAAAAAGGTGAGTGTTCACTTACCAAAGTGAATAGGGTAGATTTACAAAGGCATTGGCCTCCAAACTGGCCCGCAGGCCCGATGAGTCCATTTGCTTGACTTTATCTGCCACTTTGACCACTATTGCTCCCACTGACACCATTTGCTGACAACAAGAGTTTGAAATTATTCCTCCCATTGACACCTATGAGACAGTATTCCACTCACTGACTCCAACAATGGAGCACTATACCTCCCACTGATACCATCAATGGGCTACCAGAATGAATGCCTCCTTTGGAATATTTCCTAATACTGTTCTTAAGTCAATGCAAAATTTGTGATTTTCTTTTACTTTCATAGAAAAAGGTAAACAGGAAAAATAGAGACGATACTTCTCCCTATTGCAGGCACAGACAGCAATAAAAACTCATAGGTGTTCCATTGCCTCTATCGAAAACGAAAAAAACTAAATAATGTTAACTGTTTCTGACATGGAAGCCATGGATGTCATGACATCACCTTATTGTAAAAAATGTTACACTCTTGAATGTTATTATAATACATTGTACATCACACAAACGCTCAATAAAAACTTGTTTAAAAAAAAATAAAAAATCAGTTTCGCCTTTCTTTACATTTCAGCGTTAATCAATCTTTGCAAGTGGTGTTCTTCTTCTTTTTTTTTTTTTTTTTCATCCATTCTTTTTTTTTATCTCTCACAAATGATGCAGTGGTGTGCAGTGAATGAAAGGTAGCTCCAAGAACAGATGGTCAATAATAAAGGAATGCACCACTTTGAGTGGCTTGTTGCCCAAAAACCTTGCTGTAAGTGCAGTTTCCTAATTTAACCTAATTTCTCCTTATGTTGTTTTTCAGCCTTCCCTGTAATGGCTTCCAATTCAGGGAACTTTGGTTTATCTGTGCCCCCCCCCCTTATAGTGAAGGTGCTGGCTTAAAGAAAAGCCTCTTGTAGGTCTGTTAAAGTCTGCTAGCCATAGTTCGAAGAGCATGCAGTCCTTCATAACAGTGGACTAGTGGCAGAACTCCCAGCCTGTCCAAGTCCCACCTGTCAAAATCATTGGTTATCGGGCCCGTCATCCCACAGGTGTATTCTAGAGGGAGAGAGGAAAGACTCCCCCAGAGCTGTGTACACTGGCTGCAACATCACCACACCATCCACTATACTTGTACAATGCCAGTAGTCTGTGACTGTCTCCTGTATCATGCCTGCATTCTATGACTGTCTCCTGTAGCATGCCTGCATTCTGCGACTGTCTCCTGTATCATGCTTGCAGTCTGTGACTGTCTCCTGTATCATGCCTGCATTCTGTGACCGTCTCCTGTATCATGCCTGCATTCTGTGACCGTCTCCTGTATCATGCCTGCAGTCTGTGACCGTCTCCTGTATCATGCCTGCAGTCTGTGACCGTCTCCTGTATCATGCCTGCAGTCTGTGACCGTCTCCTGTATCATGCCTGCAGTCTGTGACCGTCTCCTGTATCATGCCTGCAGTCTGTGACCGTCTCCTGTATCATGCCTGCAGTCTGTGACTGTCTCCTGTATCATGCCTGCAGTCTGTGACTGTCTCCTGTATCATGCCTGCAGTCTGTGACTGTCTCCTGTATCATGCCTGCAGTCTGTGACTGTCTCCTCTATCATGCCTGCATTCTTTGACTGTTTCCTGTAGTATGCCTGAAGTCTGTAAATATACCCTTGTACCATAATAGCATCGAGCCATTCTGGGATGATCTCAAATGTGTGGTGCATGCAAGATGACCAAATATACCACCTGCAAGAAATTGAGGACTCAAAGACGAATATTACAAAAGACTGCACTGTGTCATTGATGATAAAGGGGATAATACACACTATTAAAAACTAAGAGGATGCAGACTTGCCATGTTTTTTGATTTTACTATTTTGTTATGACCTACAGTTGAATTTGAATTCCATAAGAAATAATAAAAAAAATAATATTTTTGCTTGCCCACTCATCTTTTCATTAAAAATGGTACTGTATACTGCTAATTCTCCAAAGGGATGCAAATTTTTGAGCACTGAAAGCATGAAAGCATAATCGCAAGATCAGTCACAAATATTACTTGTAAGCACCCTGCAGTTGATCTTTTCCTCATTACTGGCTTGTCCTGCCTTTTTCCACACTGTGTCCTGCATTGAGGTGGCCATTTTGGAGAAGCAGGGCATTCCTTACTCCTGTATGAGCTGCCTTCCTGATAACAGGTAATGTGATGACTGGTGGGTAGGGATGAGCCGAACACTCCCCGGTTCGGTTTGCACCAGAACTTTCGAAGGGACCGAAAATTTGAGCAAACTTTAGAACCCCATTGAAGTCTA
The DNA here is from genome assembly GCF_037356315.1 of Lithobates pipiens. Classification (NCBI taxonomy): domain Eukaryota; kingdom Metazoa; phylum Chordata; class Amphibia; order Anura; family Ranidae; genus Lithobates; species Lithobates pipiens. The sequence goes on along the minus strand of NW_027507785.1, from coordinate 185,771,421 downwards.
TGGGACTTGAACGTTCGAAATAAAAAGTGCTAATTTTAATGGCTAATATGCAAGATATTGTCCTAAAAAGGGTTTGGGGACCTGGCTCCTGCCCCAGGGGACATGGGTCAATGCCTAAAACGTTTTTAAAAACGTCCGTTTTTTTGGGAGCACTGATTTTAATGACGATTAAAGTGAAAAAAAAAGTGAAATATTTCTTTAAATATCAAGCCTGGGGGGTGTCTATAGTAGTCCTGTGAAGTGCCACGTGTTTCCCGTGTTTAGAACAGTCCCTGCACAAAATGACATTTAACGGAAAAAGTCATTTAAAACTGCTTGCGGTTTTAATGTAATATCATCTGGTTCCGACAATATGGATGAAAATCATTGAGAAAAATCGCATGCCCATTACCAGCCCCTTTGGGTCTTGTACGGATATTAAGGGGAACCCCATACCCATATTAAAAAAAGGAAAGGCATGGGGCCCTCAGGCCCTATATACTCAGAACAACAGTATAAAGGCAGTGCAAACAAGACAGGGACTGTGTAGGTTTCTTGTGTTAAGTAGAACCTGTTTGTAATTTTGAACTGGTACATTTTTAAAGTGTAGCTCCAGTCAAAAAATCTATTTTTAAGCTTTTTGGAAAACATAGGGAAGGGTTATCACCCCTGTATAATTTTTTTTTGGCCGTCTGTCTTTTTTCATCTCACTTCCTGTTGCCTCCTTCTGCTTGCAAGTAGGAGACATTTGTAAGCTGGATGTTTGAAAGTAGGGGCTTGCCCTATATGCTCTGCAGAAATTTGTGCCTAAGGTGTTGGTGTTGCCACAACACTGTAAGCCCTCAAAGTGACTCTTGGTAGGTGCTGGAGAGCCCTGCTGTGAACAATTATATCAAGAATTGTAATTACATGCCATTGTTGAGCAGTGGTAGAAAAATAGGGCCTTTGGTGGTTGTGGTAGTGGTGCTGGTGCCACCTGTAAGTCCTCACAGTTACTCTTGGTGGGCACATGAATGGGCCCTGCTGTGAAATATTATCTCAAGAATTGTAATTACATGCCCCTGTTAAACAGGGGCTGAAAAATTGGGCCTTAGGCACTGCTTGCTGGTGCCACAACACTGAGACCTCTCCCAGATACTCTAGTTGTAGCTCAGGAATGAGCCCTGCTGCAAAGCTTTGCATCAAAAATTGTAATTACATGCCCCTACTAAACAGGGGCTGAAAAATTGGGCATCACTCAGAATCAAAAATGTTCTTCCAAGATATCAGCGGAGGAGGAAGGGGATAGACAGTCAACATAACAGGACAGTCACTCAGCATCAGCATAGGCAGTCTTAAAGGGATGTGATATTTCAAAAGAAATTATTCGGTTACATCAGCAGGAGCTTGATAGCTGGTGGTGATCCAAGACTGATTCATCTTTATGAAGGTCAGTTGATCAACCGAGTTGGTGGACTGTGATCGTTTACAAAGCCACCAGCAGCACTGAAGGTGTGTTCCAAAAGAACGCTGGATGCAGGACAGGCCAGTAGCTCAATTGCATACTGTGCAAGCTCTGGCCAGTGATCCCTCCTCAAGACCCAGTAAACCAGAGGATTTTCAGTGGGAAAGGTGTCTAAGTCTGACCTTGCCCCTAGGTATTCCTTCCACCATGTAAATCAGACGCTGGCGATGGTTGCTAGAACCGATCATACCTTGGGGCTGCGGACTAAAAAAATTGGCTGAACGCATCGGTCAGACGGCCACCTTCTCCACCGCTCCTTCTGACCGATGCCTCAGCAACACGTTGTCCAGGACCAGGAGTTTGTAACCTCCCAGTCTCTGGGAACGCGCTGCACAGACTTTTCTGCAAGGCATCCCGGAGATGTCTCAGCCACTGCTCCTTCTGCAACGGCAAGATAAGGTCCGCAACCTTACCCTTGTACCGTGGATCAAGGAGAGTGGCCAGCCAGTAATGGTCCCTCTCCTTGATCCAAAGAATACGAGGGTCCTTCTGCAGGCTTTGTAGGATCAGGGAGGCCATGCAGCGTAGGTTAGCTGAGGCATTCGATCCGGAGTCCTCTGGGTCACTAAGGACAACATGATCCGCAGCTACCTCCTCCCAGCCACGTACAAGTCCATGGGTTTCTTGGGACTGTAAATCATCCCTACAAGACTGCTGCTGGTGCTGAGTGCCAGGCTCCACCTCCATGCTGACACCATCCTCCTCCTCCTCCTCGTCCTCTTCCTGTATGATGGGTGGGACAGCAGGAACACTGTCTGGATAAAGGGGACCTTGAGAGGCAAGGAAGTCCTCCTCTTCCTGCCTCTGTTCTGACTCAAGTGCCCTGTCCATTATTCCACGCAGCGTATGCTCCAACAGGTGGACAAGAGGTACAGTGTCACTGATGCATGCACTGTCACTGCTCACAATCCTTGTGGCCTCCTCAAACGGTGACAGGACAGTGAAGGCATCACTGATCATGCCCCTCTGGTGTGGTGAGAATAAACCGAGCTCCCCTGACCCTGTCCTGGTGCCGTAGTCGCACAGGTACTCATTGGTGGCCCTCTGCTGCGTGTGCAGCCGCTGCAGCATGGCCAACGTTGAGTTCCACCTGGTGGGCATGTCACATATAAGGCAGTTCTTGGGCAGGTTCAACTCCTTTTGGAGCACAGTGCCCAAGAACCGCTGTACCACCAGGTTAAGGACGTGAGCCACACAGGGCACATGGGTCAGTTGTCCCTGTCGGAGGGTAAAGAGGAGGTTGGTGCCATTGTGGCAAACCACCAATCCTGGCTTAAGCTGACATGGCATGAACCACCTCTCGGCCTGCCCCTGCAGAGCTGACAAAATATTTGCCCCAGTGTGGCTCCTGTCCCCCAAACAAACCAGCGCAAGCACGGCATTGCATCGTTTTGCCTGCGTACTTGCATAGCCCCTTGAACGCCTATGGAGCACCGCTGGTTCCGAGGACAGAGCACTGGAAGAAGCCATGGAGGAAGAAGAAGAGGAGGGGGTGGAGGAGAGAGGTGTGTCATAACCAGTAGTCCCAGCTGCCAGAAGAGTGACCCAATGGGCCGTGAAAGACACGTAACGTCCCTGTCCATGCCTGCTGGACCATGAGTCAACGGTAATATGTACCTTACCACTGACCACCCTGTCCAGCGAGGCATGGACATTGCCTTCCACATGCCGGTAGAGAGGCAGGATCACCTTCCCTGAGGAAAAGTGGCGTTTGGGGACCTTCCACTGAGGAACCGCACATTGCACAAACTCACGGAAGGGGGCCGAGTCTACCAACTGAAAAGGTAGCAGTTGAAGTGCTAGCAATTTAGCCAAACTAGCATTCAACCGCTGGGCATGTGGATGGCTGGGAGTGAACTTCTTTATACGGTCCAGCAACTGGGGCAGGGAAATTTGCCTGCTACAATCAGACGTGGGTGTACTGCTAGCAGAGTGCCCGCAAGCACTTGGCTGTGACACACCTAATTCTACACCTTCATTCCTCTCAGTGCAAGTTTCAGAGAGGACTGAAGGTCTAGTGGGGTTGGAGATCCCAGCTGATGAGGAGCAAAAAGAGGTCCACTTTGTTCTTTGGCGTGGGTCATTGAGGTAAGCTTGCCAACTAGCTGCATGGCAGGTCAACATATGTCTGGTCAAGCATGTGGTGCCCAAGTGGGTGATGTTTTGATACGCTTGAGACATATGTTGCAAATAGCAGCGGTGTGATCTGATGCACTTGTCTCAAAAAAGGCCCACACCAAAGAACTTTTACAATAACGCGCAGAGGCAGCGCCCTGCATAGGCGGAGCTCTGCGGTGTGATTCAGTCAGTGTGCTGCCCCTAAGCTGGCCCCCGGAGGGCATCCTACCTCGTTGGAGATGTGCTTCCTCCTCCTCCTCCTCTCTCCTACCAGGCACCCACGTGGAGTCAGTGCCCTCATCACCCCCTACCTCTTCATCACTGGAGCAAACCTGGCAGTATGCTGCAGCTTTTGGAACATGACTGCTAGATTGCTGTCCTTCTTGAGCATTCCCTCTCTCTGCACACACGCTACTGCCTTCCTCTAGCTGAGTATCATCATCAGAGCCTACAAAACACTGGGCATCCTCCTGGAGCATTTACCCAAGACTGTGTTCAAAGAGTTCAGGAGGACGTGATGGATCTAGGGAAGGAGTCACTGATGATGACATTGAGACGAGGGAAGAGGATGCGTTGGCAGCTGCTTTGCTGGTACCCTGAGCCTGGGTGAGAGAGGATGAGGAGGATGAAGAGGGCTTGGTTATCCACTCTACCAAGTCTTCGGCATGATGTGGCTCAACAGATCCAGCTGCCGAAAATAAGGACAAGCGTGTCCCATGGCCACGTGCTGATGATGATGCACCGCGTCCATGACCAGCACTGTTGTCTCTAGACACAGAGCCTGCTTGCCCTCTTTTATTGGCTCGTGCCTGTCTGCCTCTCCTTGTTGGCCTTCCAGACATTCTAATGACCTGCATGGAGATAGGAAAACCAGCAATTGGGTAGTGTATATTGTGCTGGAGGCACAAAACGCCCACTAACTCCTGCGGATGCCTTTATTATAGAACACCAGCAATAAAGGGTAGATATAGGTGTATACTGTGCTGTGCTGGAGGCACACAACACCCACTAACTCCTGCAGATGCCTTTATCATAGAACACCAGCAATAAAGGGTAGATATAGGTGTATACAGTGCTGTGCTGGAGGCAAACAATACCAACTAACTCCTGCAGATGGCTTAATTAGAGAAGAGCAATGCAGGTAGCTATGTGTGTATACTGCGCTGAAGGCACACAACACAGACTGAGGCCGCGTACACACGGGCGGACTGTTCGCCCAACCTTGTCCGCTGAACAGTGTTTGGGCGGACAGTCCGCCCGTGTGTGGGCTTTCAGCGGACAGTTTCAGCGGACAGTTGGACGGACAAAGTCTTTCGGAAATTCCGAAAAACTGTCCGCTGAAACTGTGTTTGAGCGAACAGTCCGCCCGTGTGTAGGCTACTTTCGAAATGAGCAAACTGTTCCCGCTCGGAAAGTCCGCCCATTTCGAGCGCGTGTACAGGTAGGCGGGGCCCGCGAAGGAGACGTCGCGGGCTCCGCCGCCTGGAATGGGCTTAAAGGGGAACCCCAACGCCGAAAAAAATCGGCGTGGGGGTTCCCCCAAAGTCCACACCAGACCCTTGTCCGAGCATGCTACCCGGCCGGCCAGGAAAGGGGGGCGAGCGAGCGCGCCCCCCCCTCCTGAGCCGTACCAGGCCGCGTGCCCTCAACATGGGGGGTGCCTTGGGGAAGGGGGGGCCGCGCGGCTCCCCCACCCCAAAGCACCTTGTCCCCATGTTGATGAGGACAAGGGCCTCTTCCCGACAACCCTGGCCGTTGGTTGTCGGGGTCTGCGGGCGGGGGGCTTATCGGACTCCGGGAGCCCCCTTTAAGAAGGGGGCCCCCGGATACCGGCCCCCCACCCTATGTGAATGAGTATGGGGTACAATGTACCCCTACCCATTCACCTGTGAAATAAAGTACAAAAAAAAACACAACACAGGGAAAAAATATTTTATTGCACAGCTCCGGGGGTCTTCCGTCTTCGGGGGTCTTCTCGCCGGACTCCTCCGCTATCTGTGTGTAGCTCTTTTACTAGCGGAGGAGTCCGGCTTTCTTCCTCCCCGCCGCCGGCCTCTTCTCCCGACTTCGGGGGTCTTGTCCCCCTCTTCGGTTCTTCTGCCGGGCCACCGCGCCTTCTTCTAGCTCTTTTACAGGCGGTGGCCCGGTCTTCTGTCGCCGCTGCCTTCCGTTCTTCTGTCGCCGCCTTCGGTTCTTCTGCCGGGCCACCGCGCCTTCTTGTAGCTCTTTTACAGGCGGTGGCCCGGTCTTCTGTCGCCGCTGTCGTCGCCGCCGCCTTCCGTTCTTGTTCTTCTTCTTGTTCTTCTTCTTCTTCTCCTGGAGATGTTGACTCGACGAGCTCTCCGGCCGGAATGCCAGAGCCGCGCTGTGCGGTCACTTATATAGTGACAATGGGGCGGTGTCACATGGTATATGTCACATGGGTTGGTCACATGGTGACCCCGCCCCCTTACGATGTCATAGTCCCCATGTGACATCAACCCATGTGACCAACCCATGTGACATATACCATGTGACACCGCCCCATTGTCACTATATAAGTGACCGCACAGCGCGGCTCTGGCATTCCGGCCGGAGAGCTCGTCGAGTCAACATCTCCAGGAGAAGAAGAAGAAGAACAAGAAGAAGAACAAGAACGGAAGGCGGCGGCGACGACAGCGGCGACAGAAGACCGGGCCACCGCCTGTAAAAGAGCTACAAGAAGGCGCGGTGGCCCGGCAGAAGAACCGAAGGCGGCGACAGAAGAACGGAAGGCAGCGGCGACAGAAGACCGGGCCACCGCCTGTAAAAGAGCTAGAAGAAGGCGCGGTGGCCCGGCAGAAGAACCGAAGAGGGGGACAAGACCCCCGAAGTCGGGAGAAGAGGCCGGCGGCGGGGAGGAAGAAAGCCGGACTCCTCCGCTAGTAAAAGAGCTACACACAGATAGCGGAGGAGTCCGGCGAGAAGACCCCCGAAGACGGAAGACCCCCGGAGCTGTGCAATAAAATATTTTTTCCCTGTGTTGTGTTTTTTTTGTACTTTATTTCACAGGTGAATGGGTAGGGGTACATTGTACCCCATACTCATTCACATAGGGTGGGGGGCCGGTATCCGGGGGCCCCCTTCTTAAAGGGGGCTCCCGGAGTCCGATAAGCCCCCCGCCCGCAGACCCCGACAACCAACGGCCAGGGTTGTCGGGAAGAGGCCCTTGTCCTCATCAACATGGGGACAACATGGGGACAAGGTGCTTTGGGGTGGGGGGGCCGTCCCCAAGGCACCCCCCATGTTGAGGGCAGCGGCCTGGTACGGCTCAGGAGGGGGGCGCGCTCGCTCGCCCCCCTTTCCTGGCCGGCCGGGTAGCGTGCTCGGACAAGGGTCTGGTGTGGACTTTGGGGGAACCCCCACGCCGATTTTTTTCGGCGTTGGGGTTCCCCTTTAAGCCCATTCCAGGCGGCGGAGCCCGCGACGTCTCCTTCGCGGGCCCCGCCTACCTGTACACGCGCTCGAAATGGGCGGATTTGCCTCCGCCTTACGTGGGCGAGTCCGTTCATTTCAAAAGTTGAGCGAACTGTTTGGCAAACAGTTCGCTGAAACAGTCCGCTCGTGTGTGGGCAAGTCCGCTCATGCAAATTTTGAGCGGACTGTTTGCCGAAACTGTTTGACGAACAAGGTTGGGCAAACAGTCCGCGCGTGTGTATGCGGCCTCACTCCTGTGCAGTGCATTGTGCGCCGTGAGCGCCACACGAATTTGGCGTGAACGGCCCACAGAGTTCTGGCTTCGCCGAACGGGCGAACAGCCGGTGTTCGACTCGAACATGCGTTCGACTCGAACACCAATCTCATCCCTACTTGTGGATGTACCGACTAATGAAGGAAGCTAGGTGATTGAATTTTTGTTAGAATATTTAGGTCATTGTTTATGAGGGAAATGGGTCTATAGTTCCCCACCTCTTTCTGGTTTTTGTCTAGTTTAGGTATTACTGTTATGTAGGCAGTGTGGATCTGAGGGTCTAATGGAGAGATATTTGGGATCAGATGGCGCAACGAATCAGTCACTGTATAGTCTCTATTTGAGTATGAGTATTTTAAAATGTCAATAACAATAGCATTTGTAATAATATAGGAGAAGCACCGTCGGCAGCAACAGTCTTGAGAGGAGAAGCAGGGCTCTCTAAAGATTTCGAAAACACAAAAAACAGGGAGAAGGTGCGCCAGACTAAGTGCAGTATAAACGATAAAGTATTTATTAAAATAATAAACATACGGCCAAATGGCTACTCACAAACATCACTCTGACCTTTGTGAGTAGCCATTTGGCCGTATGTTTTTTATTTTAATAAATACTTTATCGTTTATACTGCACTTAGTCTGGCGCACCTTCTCGGGGTCTAATGGAGAGCCTATGGTTTTTGCGTTGAAATTTTTTTCCAAGTAGTTGGTGAGAGTGCCAGCGAAGGCCTTGTAATAGGGTACTGAAAGACCATCAGGTCCAGGGGCTGAACCCTTCTTGAGATCTTTTATGACCTCCAATATTTCCTCAACTGAAAAGGCTGCCTCTAACAAATTTTTATGTTCGGTAGAGTCGGTAGGGGAAGGTTCTTCAGGAAGTTAGAGACTATTTGGACCTTATCCATAGGGGCTGTGCTGTAGAGTTTAGTATAGAAGTCATGGAAGGCTTTGAGTATTTTGTTTGGATTGGCTGTAGGTGGTTGTCCTGCTACCCTAATATTGGGGAGGGTGTGGGTGCGATATTGAGGTGCAAGTTTGGATGCTAACATAGAGCCAATTTTGTCTTTCTGAGAGTAGAATTTGGCCCCACTCCAGCGAATGTGTTTCTTCGCTTTTGCCGTAAGAGCTAGATTGAGCTCTAATCTATCTGATCTATCTAATCTAACTGTTCTATTGAGGCCTTAGTTGGGCATTTCTTATGTTTAGTCTTTAGGGTTGCAAAGGTTTTTTCTAATTTGATAATGTCGCTCTCTCTTGATTTGGGTCGCCAGTTGGATTATCTTGCCTCTAATGGTTACTTTGTGGGCTGCCCACAAAATCTCCAGGGAAATATCATCAACGTCATTTAGGTTGAAGTATTCCTTTAAGGAGTCATCTATTTCTTTAGTTTTGATGGGGTCACTAAGGAGCGATTCATTTAAGCAACAGTACCTTCCTGGTAGCCTTGTAAGGGTATTATGAAGGCAGAGCATTACCAATGAGTGATCTGACCAGACTGTATCGTGATGGTCGATTTTTGTGTGGATGGGATGAGGCTTGGGGAAAATAGAATATGGTTGATCCTGGCATAGGACTGGTGGGGTCCGAGGTGTTCAGTTCTCTCCAAATGTCGACAAGGCCTTGTGAGTTAAGAAGTCTAGCTATTTTGAGGCTCGCCTTAGTGGAGCGTGTCAACTGAGCCTTAGGGGGCTTGGACCTGTCTAGCCCCTGGTCAAAGGCAACGTTTGAGTCCCCTCTATAAATGACTTTGCCCTCCAAAAGGGGGTTCTGGGTTTCGAAGAGAGACTGGAAGAATTTAGTCTGTCCTGTATTGGGGGCATAGTAGGATACTATGGAGTATAACCATCCATAGTTCCCTTTACTAGGAGAAATCTTTCCTATGCTTAGATAATAAGATTGCTACCATCTTGGTCTTGTTTGCTGCATTTGCTAGGTAAAATGTTGGGTAATATGCATGTATGAATTTGGGGTTTTATCGGGCCGAGAAGTGTGTCTCTTGGAGCATAACTATGTCTAGTTTGAGGGAGTGATCATTTTCAAATGCTTTCCTCCATTTCCGGGGGGAGTTTAGTCCCTGAGCATTATGTGTAGCTATCCTGAAATTTATCACTGTTGGGTTTGAGTAATGCCGTGTACACACGACTGGACTTTCCAGCAGACTAGGTCTGACGGTCTTCCCGATGGACTTTCGATGGACTTCCAACGGCCTTTCCGAACGAATGGACTTGGCCACACACAATCACACCAAAGTCCGATGGATTCGACTGTGATGACGTACGATCGGTCTAGAATATGGAAGTTCATAGCGAGTAGCCAATAGCTGCCCTAGCGTCAGTTTTTGTCCGTTGGACTAGCATACAGACGAAAGGATTTTTCAACCAGACTCGAGTCCATTGGAGAGATTTGAAACATGTTCTAAATCTAAAGTCCGTATGATTTTTCGCAGCAAAGGTCAGATGAATCCCACACACGGTCAAATTGTCTGACGAATTTGTTCTGTCGGACCTTTGCTGTCAAAGTCTGGCCATGTGTACACAGCATTAGCCGTGAGAACAGAGGGGTGGAATGCTGTCGACACTACCGTCCCTTAACAATTGCTGACTTCTTCTGTATGGCAGATTTTTTATCTGGAACCAGGTACACATCACAACCTGTAGATTGGCTAGAAAAAGATGAAGAGTTAGAGACAGAGAAAGAGGAGAGTAGACAAAATAAGCAAAAATGTCTTCTAGGCAGACCAATCGGGTTTTGCATGGAACACCCTGCCAAACTCCTACAAAAATAAATAGGCTGCCCCATAATGAGGGCCAACAACCCATCCCACAGAAAACAAGCTGCTAATATGGGATAGGTGGAGGCGCAAGGGGGTCACCCCGCACCCCTACTTCTATGTGAAACAGTAACAAAACTTAAACACAACCAATATTATCATATTTATAGAACATTGGGTGAGAAAATAAAAAGGAAGAGATCCCCAGAACTACCTCTGGGGGTCTCCCTCCTCTATCCAGTGGGGGGAGAGAGGGAGGACCCCTTTAAGTAGCATGAAGTGTGCTCAAGGCACTGAGACTGCCCGTTGCGGGGCCCGAATGCAAGAAAAATTACAATTCCCAGGCCACAGGAAAATCCGAATTCCCGGGCGCCCCTGGATCTGGGCTCAAGGGGGTCGGGAAAGCTCCAGAGTAGCGCTCTAAACTTCTCAATGTCTAGGGCCTTGGAGGTAGCATATGAACATTGACGGCACTTAGGGCAGTTTTTTAGACAATAGAGAAACACTTGTCCTGTCCTGTCATTTTCTTGTAACTAGCAATGGGAAAAGAACTTGGAATGCATAAACGAGGGGGGGGGGATAAACAGTCCGGCCATGTAGGTTAGGACCGAGTAGCTCCATCAAGAGGTAGAACCACTATCGTGGGAGAGGAGAACAAATGAGAGTAAGGTAATTGTTGGCTCGAGTTGCAGTCTTAGGGAGGCCTGCCATCTTTGGATCTCTTGTTCTTTCCTTTGTTCCAGACGGGGCAGACCCAGTTTGCTGGAGGGGGACAATTGGTAGAGCCTACGGATGAGGTGGTAAAGTCCATGGATGCTTTCTGCGATATGAGCTTGAGGTTTAGGAAGAGCTTTTCACCATCTGGCAAGTATGTGTCTTGCCGTGGAGTGGAAATATCACAGCAAATGCAAAGGTCCATCAATATTTAATGTCCTGTTGTGGGAGGACTGTCAGGAGCGGTTTGAAAGGTCTCCACTTTTGGATTGTGGAGGGGGTGAGATCTGCAGAGATTTGTATTTGATGACCCTGGCATGTCACCTTTGGCTTGGTGCGTGATTGTCCCATGACTTCTTTTATAGCATAGAAGTGTGGCTTCACAATTACATCCCTAGGGGTTCCATCTTTTCTGGTGATCCCAGGGCCCTGTGAGCTCTGTCCAACACCAGGCGGTGCAGGGGGGTATTAGGAATTAAATCCTTGATAAGCTCTTGGACTGTAGGGGACATATTTGTCATGGTCTTAGGAAGGCCTCGGATTCTGAAGTTATATCTTCTGGACCTGTTTTCCAAGTCATCAATTCTGGAAAGGGATGTTTTATTGGCCTGGGCTTGGAGACTGATCTGTTCTGAAACAAATCTGATTTGCCGTGAGTGAGCCAGGTGCACACATGCCCCCCGTAGGTGGCCGAGCACCCAACAGCTACAGTGATTCACCCAGGGGAGTCAACCTGCCGCAGTATAACTGCAGCGGCTTATCCATAACTGGTTAATATATAATATATATATATACACACACACACAAAATGTCTTGATAAGGATGAGTGAGTTTGGGGTGGAGAAACTTGAGTTCTAACCTCAATCCGATAGAACACCTTTGGAATGAATTAGAGTGTAGACTGCGAGCCAGGATTTCTTATACAACATCTGTGCCTGACCTCACAAATACTCTTCTGGGAGAATGGTTAAAGATTCCCATAGACACGTTCCTAAACCTTGTGCACAGCCTTCCCAGAAGAGTTGAAGCTACTATAGCTGCAAAGGTTGCGCCAACTCAATATTGGACCCTACAGAATAAGACTGAGATGCCATTAAAATGCATGTGCCTGTAAAGGCAGGTGTTCCAATACTTTTGACAATATTGTGTATAAATAATGAATTGAAGAACTTCTTGTTCTCCAACGGGCCAGTCCAACCTTCCACACCCCACAATGAAAAATATTGATTGAAATGCTGTTTTCAACCATTGAGCCATATTACTGTATGTTTAGATTGCAATATTGTTTTTTACTAAAGCGTAGATGTGTGCACAAAATATGTAATTAGGTTAAAGTAAAACTTGGATGTTTCTGACATGCCCTTTCACATTGTCACTGAAATTCTTCTGCAGGGGGGAATTCTGCAATGTAGCATTATGATCTGAGGCTTACATCACTAAAATGTGTACTGGCTATTCAAAATGCTTTTAATTGTTGATATTTATAACTTAGAAAAAAAAATACTCTGATGCAGTGTTTTCTAAAAATGTAAATAAAATGTCTGCCTAATTAACAGGCAATTACATTCAATAATTTAAAACCAAGCATTTGAGGGCAAGAACTTTGTGTAGACATTAGATTTCCAATAAAAACATTATTCTGTGCTAGTTAGCCTTATGATTCCCATGAAAAGACCAAAGATAATTTAACAGCTCTGTTATACCCAGATCTTTAAGCTTTTACATGGTGCTTAAATATTAATACTGCAACATTACTGAACATAAAATGCATGTAATAATACCATCCATTAACATCTAGTAAATAGCAGAATTATAATTAACAAATTACTTGCAAACCACAGAGGTGTGTTTTAAGCTTGGTGTGTATTATCAAAATATAATTTTGCAGTTAAATAAAAGATAACACATTTTCATATCCTATCTGGGAACTAAAATCACCCCATCGTTAGTTCAAATCTTTTACTCAAATTTTCAACCCATATTCTGTGTGATCAAACATAACTTTAAGTCCTGGCATAAACTGACCCACACATGGTTTGGAAAGATAACTATTAAAAAAATGAATTACCCTATATTTTTTAACTATTGCAGACCCCCCCAATTTCAAAGCTATGGCCTTCCTGAAATCACTGCAGTGTAAATTCTACTTTATATGGTCTCAAACACCATTGATTATTATTTTGACTTCTCCTCTTGCCCAAGATTCATGGAGAGTAGCTTTCCCTGACACTGTGCACTACTACTGGGCCTTGCACAATTCTCTCACCTTAGACTAGTTCCTCTTTTGCCCTGGAACAAGTGATGGCTAAGGTACTCCTATATTGACTTACCTTAGTCACTTTATCATCTCCCTGCCTAAAAATATTTGCGGCTGTTTATGGCCAACCCAAACCTGACTTAAAGACCACCACTATGACCCCTTTTATAGGAAATCCTGTTTTCCCCCCTGGACTAAATGACAAATAATTCTCCCACTACTTCACTATCAAAACTTTTAGGCTGGATTCACACCTATGCAGTTTTAGTGCTTTTTGCAGATTTGCACTATAAAAAGTGTTCCATAGGAAACCATGTTAAATGGACTGTAGTACTAATCTGCAAAATGCAAAAAGCACTAAAGCATAGGTGGGAATCCAGCCTCAGACCTCGGGACTTCCTTGCTGGCATACGGCTTAAAGCCCCTGAGAAAATCTAAACATTGTTTGACCCCCACTTGATGACTGGAAACTCCAACAGCTGCTTTATTTGCTTACTGTCATCCACAAAAAAGGGTATACACATTGCAAAAACGAAGCAGCTTGAAATGCTGTGCATGGAGGCTGGCCCACCAGGTCATTCTTTTTCACATACCTACCAACTTCTAATACAACCCCTGAAGCCCTTGTACTACCCCTTCTGCTTAAACAAGACACATTTACACCAAAGCAAAGAGAAGATATTCTCTATTTTTCCCATTACTCCTCCAAAGTTAGTAGATTTAAGGAATCAGGCTACAAGATCTTGACGAAATGGTACAAGGTAACTCCATAAAATCTACCCACAAACCTTCCAGTCTATGTTGGAAATATGTCAAAACTGAAGGAACTGGAAAACCTCAGAGCCTCCCTAAAATATTACAAGAGAGGTTTATGCCACGTACACACGTAACAGACTATCCAGTGGACTTAGGCTGGCGGACTTTCCGCCGGACTTTCCAAACGAGCTACCTGCCCACACACGGTACTTTTGCAGTGAACTAATACGGCATACTAAGTCCGCCATACTTTTGAAATGAACGGACTCGCCCACAGACGCGGAGGAAAGTCTGCTCATTTTGAGCGCGTCTCCAGATAGCTGGGGCCCAGCGAAAGAGGCGTCGCTGGCCCCGTCACCTGGTATGGTTAAAGGGGAATCCCTACGCCGAAAAATCGATGCCCTACATCCATATCAGACCCTTATCCGAGCACGCTACCCGGCCGGCCAGGAAAGGGGGTGGGGACAAGTGAGCCTTCTTTAACCGCTTCAGCCCCAGAGGGATTTTCCCCCTTCCTGACCAGAGCATTTTTTGCAATTCGGCACTGCACCGCTTTAACTGACAATTGCGTGGTCATGCGACATTGTACCCAAACAAAATTTATGTCCTTTTTTCCCACAAATAGAGCTTTCTTTTGGTGGTATTTAATCACCTCTACGGTTTTCATTTGTTGCACTATAAACAAAAAAAGAGTGACAATTTTGAAAAAAAAGCTATATTTTTTGCTATAATAAATATCCCCCAAAAATATATAAAAAACAAATTTCTTCCACAGTTTAGGCCAATATGTATTCTTATACATATTTTTGGTAAACAAAATAGGGGATAGATTTATGTTATTTTTATTATTCCTTTTTGTTTTCACTAGTAATGGCAGTGATCTTTAATCATGAATACAACATTGTAGCGGACAGATCAGCCAATTTTGACGATTTTTTGGGACCGTTGACATTTTATACAGCGATCAGAGCTAAAAAAAAGCAACTGATTACTGTATAATGCCACTGGCAGGGAAGGGGTTAAACACTAGTAGGCAATCCAGGGGTTAAATGTGTTCCCTCAGCGTGCTCTAACTGTAAGAGGGGTGGGCTACCTAGGACATGAATAGATCATTGCTCCCGATTACAGGGAGCAGTAGAACCCTATCATATTGCTAGACAGAACAGGGAAATGCCTTGTTTCCCCATTCTGCCTCTCCTTACCGCAATCGTGGGCCGCCAGCAAACACAGAGTTTGCAGGACCCGTGGGCATGCTCCATAGCGCATGGCAAGGTGGGTATTTCAAAGGGACGTATGAGCACGCCCTTTTGCCTGCCCGTGCCATTCTGCTGATGTAAATGTCGGCATGTGGTTAAAAATAAAAGGGGAACCAATTTACCGCCCCACATCTGAATAAATATTGGGTACATAGCTACTGATTCACAATAAAAGTTGTAAATCAAAAAATAAGGATACCCAGACATTATTACTTTTATTGAAAAAAAATCCCCTTGTAAATTTATTACCTCATCCAATCAGTGGCAACATGTGAGTATGGCCTCAGATTCACATAAATTGAAATAAAGTACCATCATCCAGAGTTCATAATGTAAAAGAATTGGCTGGTATAAAAGTGCCATTCCTTTCCCCACCCCTCCCCCCTCTAATCCTCTCTTGTCTGCATCCTGTCTCTAAAGTGGGGGTGAGCTGATCTCCTTATAATAATTTTTTGTATTTAGTAATTTATTACTCATATTCTGATTATTTTGTGCTCTGTTCTTTTTATGATTTATTTAAATGCATCATTTATTTTATAGATCATCCTCCTGATGAAGCAGTCCTTCTGCAAAACTAGTTGAGGAATTCTTGTGCACCCCCTTTTTTTGGAAACCTTTCTGGGGGTAACCCGCTAGAAATTAATTAATTGTGGTGTACACACTATTGTTTTTTAATGTACTACTGTTTGTAATTGTATTTTTTTGTGTCTACATTAAATTATATAAAATTTTATTATTTAGTTTTTTTGTTGATTGTCAAGTACCAGTATAGTCCAAATTACGGTTCTGGTTGGATATAAGTGCCTGAGGGCTAGTGTGAGTGGCTGCCCTGGCACTTTTATATCAGAAAATTATTTTACTCATCCAATCAGGATGCCCTACAACCCACCACATTAAAAAAAAAGAAAAATGTCACAACTTGGGGGGGGGGGGGGGGGGTTCTCAATGATGTCATTGACCATATATGTCACTATGACATCCCAGGAAAGTAAGCCAGTGGGGCCAGAGATGTCACTGGCTGAAAGAGACAGAAATGCGGCTGTAGGTGGAGCCACAAAAAATGCTGATTAGAGGTGGGAGTGCCAGCTCACAATTGAAAATAAAGTTCTGGACAGCCACACATCCTAGAAATTAACTATTCCATAAAACAGTAAGCAGGCACAATAAAAAGGGAGCTGGACAGAGGGATAACACATTTCAAGCTTAATCATAGTCTGCCAAGGCTTTCGCCATCAAACATAAGAAGGAGGAGGTCAGAAAAAAAACAAAAATCAAAAAAATAAACATTCTAGAAAAAAAATATTGAATAATTAAAAACAATGTAAATATACATAGCAACAAATACACAGAATTGAATTGATTAAGTAAATCCACAAGTAGAGCATAAAGGCTTAAAGGGGTCTGCCTGTGTTTTTGAAAGAGTATGCACACATCCTGGATAATGCCATAAGAACTGTGCCTCAGTGGGGACCAATGTCACTGGTTGTTAAGGACCCAGCGGTGCCAGCACACTCAAGTATCAGGTGTAATAGCGGTAATAATACTGCTTCCACCAAATGGCTAAATGTGTGGGCATTCAATTGGATCGAATCCTAGTCATAACCCATTTTTCGGAAATGCTGGAGAAAACTCCACATTACCTACATAAAAATGACAGCCAAATAAGTGAGCAGTGGGGGGGGGGGTCTGTGTTTAGATATTTTAGTTTGTTCTTTTTCAGCTAACTGTTCATCTATTTCTTTGCATTAAAGCAAGGGAAATACCAAGTATTCTATTATATTGCTTTTACTAAATGAGAATCCAGCATCTACAAACTACTCACAGGTACAGGAAAGAAAAAAGAGATATACATCAAGTGGATAAAATATGTATACATAAACACATACACACTATCAACTCTTTTCTAGCAAATATTACAAATATTATGGTCTTTCAGCAATAGGATGCAATTAAAGTAATTTGTAATTTGGGCGGCACAGTGGTGTAGTGGTTAGCACTCTAAAGGGGTTGCTAGCAGTAAAAAGGGTTGCTAGTTCAAATCCAAACCACAACACTACCTGCCTGGAGTTTGCATGTTCTCCCTGTGCCTGCGTGGGTTTCCTCCAACACTCCAAAGACATGCAGGTAGGTTAATTGGATTCTGTCCAAAATTGGCCCTAGTATATGAATGGGGACCTGGGATTGTGGGCTCCTTGAGGGTAAGGATGGATGTGAGTGTGCATTGTACAGGGATAAGGACAATTGTAGACCCTCACTCGGTTTTAACTGGATGGGCTGGTGTCTTTATTCAGCCTTACTACCTATGTCTTTTGTTATAGCTGGTCCATGAGTTTCTTATTGAGTTTCTTATTGATCAAGACTTTGAGAATAATGTGTTTAAAGGAAACTAGGTTTTTGATCTCGGTGGGCCCTCTCGCTCTCTTGTAGTGCAGCTTTAATGCTGTTCCATGATAATGGGAAATTATTTCCCAGTTTGGCCTAAAAGTACTAGCCTTAGAAAGTTTTTGCCCTTCTCACATTGGGGTAGCCCTTTCCCACTTATGTTTGGTTCTTATGTTAGTTTCTATAAGGTTAAAATTTCTTCTTTTAATACCCAGATAGCTGCACAGTACCATGAATGCAATAGGACAGCTATGCCAAGAAGATCAAATTATTCATAATTAGAACGGGGTGTCTATTGCTGGAAAATAATTATTTCTATTATTACTAGCTACAAAATATTAGAGCTTCCAAAGAGTGCCTGGTTGTTATGGAGCTAGTAGCTGCTTGCTCCTTACCATGATTAATCCTCCCTGCCCATTCTGCTGTCAGTAGGAGATTCCCCACTAACAGTTGAAATGTAAACAAAGGAGCTTGGAATTGATGGCTGACATCATTGATGAAAAATGGACAGACCATATCCCCACCCCTTTTACATTTCAGCTGTCAGCATGGAAACATTTCATTCAAATAGTGTAGCAAACATAAAACAGATGGGCAACATAGGCCTTGGAGTGTTTTTGTTTCAGCAGGCATGGGTGTTGTTCACTGTGATTGACAAGGATGTGCATTGCTCTATGACATGGTTAACCTGCCAGTATCTGGAGCTCACTTCTTTTTAAAGGGTCCCCCCCCCACCAGCAGACCCTCACAACCACAGTGCTAGGGTTGTTGGGAAGAGACTGTTGATCACATCAACATGGGGACAAAGTTCTTTGCCAGGGCGTAACTTCCCAATGTTGAGGGCATGTGGCCTGCTATGGTTAAGGAGAGGGAGGAGCCTGCTCATCCCCCTTACCTGGCCTGTCAGGCTACATGCTTGGATAAAGAACTGGTATAGATTTTGAGGCAGGCCTTGTGATTTTTTTTTTTTTTTTTTTTTTTTTTTTTTTTTATGTGAGCTCCCCCTTCACACCCATACCAGGCCCTCATTTAGAATAATTGTCTGGTATGTATTTTCAAGGTGAGCCCAACTTTTTTTTTAGCATGTACTGTCTACCAGACCCTTATCTAGGATAAGGATCTGGCATAAATGAAGAGAATCCTTTCACTACACTACTTTTTTCTTTAACTACATTCATTCACAACTCTTTTGCAGCAACAACGGAGGTTTTTTCATTCATAGATGACAAGGAATCCTACCCACTGTGTTTGCAAGCTGAATAATGCAGTCGAGAGCTGTCATTTACCTGCAATTTAAATAGCATTTCTCTTTCGTTCATTGACGGACACAGCTCCTTTAATTCTTGACCTTAGGGTTTATCATGCCATCTTCAGGAGAGGACTAGGCAGAATATGTAACACATGTAAAAACAGCAAGACTGCACAGCACCACCCAGGGGGCAGCCCCTCTGGCTATAATCCCTCACCCTACTTCCTGCAGCCCATTTTTTTCTGCCTAGTGTAGGAGAAGGACCTGGCTCCCTGCAGGGACCATTGATTATGGGATTTTTTTCATTTTTTCTACAATTTTTGATCCTGTGATCTAACAGCCGGCTGGGTGACAGGCTGGATAATATAGATCCTTGTAGTCTCCCCAGCCTGGCTATCAAGCATGAGCAGACCCTAGCTATGCCCTGGGTCGGCCACGACATGCCCCTTCTGCTCCAGGGGCGGCCAGTGAGCTATATGCTCCGGGCACACATATGACTGGGCTACTGCTGTCCCTGTCACTGTGCCGTGGCCAACAGCCACCCCATACTGCTCGGGTGGTGGGTCTGTGGTGGAATGCATCCAGCAATCCTGACAGATAGGGAAAGTACGGCTCTCCCTGCCTTGGCGGGATAGAGCAGCTGGGGATTCCCTGGGAGGTCAACTAGGTGGTCTCTCAATCTCCCTTTCCTCTGTCCCTATCCCTCATTCTCTCCTCCCCCTGTTGGGGCCGCTGTGTGACTGGACATGAGGTGCAGTGTATGTACATAGGCCAGGGGTCCTCCGGGGGTCTTTGGCAGGGCTGCACTGGTTGTCAGGGTAAATTTTTACTTTTCTGTCCCCTTTTCTTCGCTGTGAGGTGCCTGAGTAAATTTGCCTCAGGATAGGGCATTGGCAGAGGCTGTGGCCATTTTTATGAGGCTGCGGCCATTTTTCCTTAGTCTTATGCAGTGTATGGGCTGTCAGACATTTTCTAGAAGGTTTGACGGCCATTTTTTTGGTGATTTTTTTTATGCTAGTGCTGGGTCTGTGTACCTCAGAATAGCACGGTTTTCACTCTGAGCACTTTGTGACTGAAACAGGGCAGATCAGTCAGTGGCAGCACATCGCAGCACTCAGAGTGGTGAGTCCTGCAGAGGGGCCCCTCAGTTTGTGAGCAGCTAGGAGGGTGGAATTTGTGTACCTTGCCTTAAGTCCCTAAGTTGTGGCACACGAGTGAGGGTCAGCTTGGCATCAGAAGCTGGCGCTTCTTTCCCAGACATCCCTGCTATTGCAACCGGCTGCAAAAGATGCGGTGCCTATGGACGCTTTGTTGGCAGGTCTGGAGACCCTTGTTGCCAGGGTGGAAGCGGGGTGTGGGCGCAAGGGGGTAAAAAACGCCCCCTATGCCCCCATATTCTGGGGAGAGCTCTGATTCAGACCTCTGTTGAGGTGGCAGTCCCTTTTGGGTCCCGCAAACTGGCCTGCACGCCTAAGATTTTTCCGTATTTGACTTATTTTGATAAATTAATCTACAAGGAATAGGGAAAAAATTGATGTCTCCTCCGGTCGTTGACCCCCTGGTATCCAGGTTAAATAAAGTAACCACGATTCTGGTAGAAGGGACTCCTGCCTTCAAGGACCTTGCCGACAGGAGGGCCGAGGCAGTGGCCTGGTCCATGTTTATGGTAGTGGGGTCAGCGTTGCGACCTGTGCTGGCCACGGCCTTGGTGTTGCAGACACCATGGCCTTGGTGTCACAGATGCTTAATCTAGGATTACCTGTAGGTCAAAGTGATTTGTAAGGGTTTACAACCACTCTAAGTATGTCTGTGATGCTGCCCTGGATATGGTCCTCCTGCTCTCTAGAGCATTAGTATCACCAGTGGTGCTACGGCACCTGATTTGGTTGATTTGGCATCTAAAAAAGCACTGGCAGATTTGCCCTTCCAAGGTGAGAGGCTTTTTGGAGCTTCGCTGGATCACATTATTAAAAATATTACTGGTAGGAAGAGCACATTGCTCCCACAGTCCAGGAAGGGTAAGGAGCCACACAGTAGGCAAGAGCCCTCTTTTTCCACTCAGAAATAGCTTTTTCGCCCCCCCCCCCCCCCCCCCCCCCCCCCGGAGTCGGCAGGTATGCATTCCCAGTCTGAAAAGGCGCCTGCTGAAGGACAAAAGTGTCCCTGGTTTCGCAAGTCAAACAAGCCTGCAAGCAAAAATGTTACCGCATGAAGTTTTGCCTCTGCTCAACTCTCGGGTGGGGGGTCGCCTTCGAGTGTTTTCAGTTCGATGGACCTCTCTGTCTGACCAATGGGTCTGCGAACTGGTTTCATCGGGATACAAGATAGAGTTTCTTTCTTGTCCACCAAACAGATTTTTTTCCCTCCAGCCTACCTCTACTTCCAGCTCATCTGGAGTCCCTGTACCAACGCTGGAAAAGTTTCAGGGATTCTACTCCAATCTGTTTGTAGTTCCCAAAAAGGAAGGGGTACATTCAATCCTGGACTTGAAGGCCCTCAACAGCTTTGTGAGAGTTCAAAGGTCCAGGATGGAATCAGTTCGCTCCGTGGTTGCTGCACTCCATCAGGGGGACTTCCTAGCATCCCTGGATATCCAGGATGCATACTTACATGTATCCATATGCCTTTGGCATCAGAGGTTTCTGCTATTTGCAGTCAGGGAAGAGCACTACCGGTTTGTGGCTCTCCCTTTTGGCCTGGCGACAGCACCCCGAGTCTTTACCAAAATGTTAGCTCCAATTCTGGTGCTGTTAAGGCAACATGGGATCGCAATTGTGGGTTACCTAGACAACATTCTTCTAAGAGCAGATTCTGCCTAAGAATTAAGGGAGGGTGTATCGATCACCATGCAGACTCTGGGAGTTTGGTTGGGCGCTGAACCTAAAGAAGTCGGTGTTAGTGCCGACTCAACACCTGGAGTACCTGGGCTTACTGTTTGACTTCTCAGAAGTGAGAGTATTTCTCCCTTCAGACAAGCTGCAGACTCTTCAAGCTGCGGTGAAGTTGTTGGTGAACCGCAGGTGGTCCTTGCTGCACTTCTGAATGCGAGTTCTGGGCCTCATGGTAGCCACTTTCGAGGCGGTACCGTACACTCAATTTCACACTCGAGTCTTGCAGAAGGAGATTTTGTCAAAATGGAACAAATCTCCATTATCCCTGGATTTTCAAATTTGAGTGAGCCAGTTAGTCAGGGATTCCCTTCTTTGGTGGTTGAGGTCTCTGGCCCTTCGGTCCGGGAAATTGTTCCTTCCTCTCCACTGGACCGTGATCACAACGGACGCCAGCCTGAATGGTTGGGGGGGTATTGGGTGTACAGTCAGCCCAGGGCCTCTGGTTGTGGGAAGAATCCCAAATGCCGATCAATTTGCTCAAGCTTCGGGCGCTCAGACGGTGCCTCTCCACATGGTCCAGGAGGCTACAGGGGCGTCCAATCAGGATCAAGTCGGACAACACCACGGCAGTGGCATATGTCAACCGTCAAGGAGGAAGAGGAGCTTGGCCACAGCACGAGAGGTTGCTCACATCCTCCAGTGGGCAGAGCTGCACGTGCCGGCCCTGACGGCCATATACATTCCGGGCATAGAAAACTGGAAGGCAGACTACCTAAGTTGTCAGATGGGCGATGCATCCGGATGTATTCTGGCTCCTTTGCCTAAGGTGGGGCACACCAGATGTGGACCTCTTGGCCTCTTTGCTCAATCGGAAGGTGTAGAGGTTTGTATCCAGGACAAGAGACTCCTGGGCGGACAAGTCAGAGGCGTTGGTGGCTATAAGGGGGCATTATCGGCTGATTTATGCCTTCCCCTCACTCAAACTTCTACCACGTCTGCTGCGCAGAGTGGAGGCTGAGGGGAATCCAGTGATTCTGATTGCCCCAGATTGGCCTTGACGTCCTTGGTATGTCGACCTAGTACGACTGGTGGCAGATGTTCCTTGGCGGCTGCCGACGCGAGAAGACCTTCTATCACAAGGTCCGATACTTCACCCTGCTTTACTGTCGCTGGTTTTAATGGCATGGCTGTTGAAAACCAGGTACTAAGGGACCGAGGTCTGTCGAACTCGGTAATTTCCACTATGCTGAGGGCACGGAAGTCATCTTCTCTAAAGATTTACCATTGTACATGGAAAGCTTACATCTCCATGTGTGAGGAGATGGGGTGGCGTCCACGCACATACTCAACTTCCAGGATCCTGCTGTATTTGCAGCAAGGAGTGGATCAAAAACTTGCCTTAAGCACCATCAAGGGAGAGATATCAGCCTTGGCTGTCTTTCTCCAACGTCCCTTGGCGACTCACTCATTGGTGAGTACTTTTGTGCAAGGTGTTCGACACGTAGTCCCTGTGGTTCGACCACCGCTACCTCAGTGGGATCTGAATCTGGTGCTATCGGCGCTTCAGAAACTACCGTTTGAAAACATTAGGTAGATTCCCTTGTTAACTCTTTATCAGAAAGTAGTCTTTCTAGTGGCTATTACATCTGCCAGGAGGGTTTCTGAGTTGGCGGCCTTTTCATGCAAGTCTCCTTACCTGGTCATCCACAAGGACAAGGCAGTGCTACGTCTGCAGCCCTCTTTCCTTCCAAAGGTGGTTTCGGCATTCCATCTAAATAAGGACATCGTGTTACCATCTCTATGTCCTAAGCCGACACACCCGAAAGAAGTTGCCTTACATTCCCTGGATGTGGTTCGGGCTCTACGGGTGTATCTGTCTGCTACGGCTCCCTTCCAGAAGTCAGACTCTCTGTTTGTCTCGGTGGCTGGTCCGAAAAATGGTCTGGCGGTCTCGTCGTCCACCATTTCTCGGTGGATTAGACAGATCGTGGTTCAGGCCAATGCCTTAAAAGGGCGGGTGCCCCCTTTTCCTGTCACAACTCATTCCATCAGGGCAATTGTTTCAAATCTCATTTTTATTACTTTTTAGTATAAAACCAATTTTGCCCCATTCATTAACATAAACAATATATTACCAATTCTAAAAAGCTCTGCATAGTTAACTATCATATAATTTTACCTAATTGCCTCATAACTTCCTCCATTACCTTTCTTAAGCATTCATACACCAAGAAAAAAATATATATTTTTTCAAATTAACCAAAGTTTCTTTTTTCTTTCCCTCTCTTCCCCTTTACCCCTCCTGTATCCTCATATGGCCTGGAGTACTAATATTTCCCAACTTAATCATAAAAATTCTATTATTATTGTAGAGGACCGAAAATTTTCCCATTTTTGCCATATTATTGGCATTTAATTTTTAAATACCCTTCTTCTCTTATCTGTTTTTCCATATAGTAAATTTCGTTCATTTCACATATCCATTCTGTCACTGTTGGGCTACTTGATTCCTTCCATTTTCTTGCTATCACTGTTCTAGCTGCTGTTGTCATATGATGTAAAATATCTTCTTTAATAACCTTTAATGAGCTTGGCATTAATGAGAATAATGCAATGTTTATGTTTGGGTCTATCTCTTTTCCGTCGATATATCTCAAATACTTTATTCCAGAAATTTCTCACCTTATGACATTCATACCATATGTGATTCATTCCCCCCTTCCTATCTTACATCTCCAGAATGTCTCTGTATTCACCTTATTTATTATATTCAAAGCTACTGGGCTCCAGTAGTATCTCAATGCTATCTTGTAGTTTTTCTCTTGATACCTAATCGCTGTAGATGCCTTATGTATTGTTTTTAATTTTTTTCCCATTCCACCTCTGACATTACAATACCTATTTCTTCTCCCCATTTTTTCATTCCTACTAGTTCTCTAATAGGTCCAGAGGGAAGTAGTAAATCATATATTTTGGATAGTTTCTTAGTTGTTTTTTGTTCATTTATTATATTATTATTTGTTCGAATTTAGTTATTTGTCTATTTAATTGATGTTTATTTATTTCTATAAATGTTTTAATTGATTATATTGTAACCAGCTATTTTTGAATTCAGGTCCCAGCTCTTGAAGTTTTGGTAGTTTTTCCATCCACTAGGATCTGCACCACCCTAGCGTTCTCCAATTTATTCCATTTTAAATATTTAGTAGTTTCTAAAGCTGGCAAAACTTCTGGATT
Organism: Lithobates pipiens; assembly: GCF_037356315.1. Lineage (NCBI taxonomy): Eukaryota > Metazoa > Chordata > Amphibia > Anura > Ranidae > Lithobates > Lithobates pipiens. The sequence goes on along the minus strand of NW_027507785.1, from coordinate 185,746,660 downwards.
GGAGAACAGTGGGGTCATAGGTCCAGTCGTAGTGGACAGTTTCCCTTTCCTTATCATGGTATCCCATATTTCAAGTGTAGCTCTTACAAAAATCGGTAGATCTTTATTTGTTTTTAAAGCGGGGTTCCACCCTAAAGTGGAACTTCCGCTCATCGGAACCCTCCCCCCCTCCGGTGTCACAATTGGCACTTTTCAGGGGGAGGGGGTGCAGATACCCATCTAAGACAGGTATTTTCACCCACTTCCGGGCATAGACTCCCACGGGAGTCTATGCCTCTTCCTGTCCCTGCGCACTGTCTGCTGGGACACACACGGGTCCCAGAGACAGCGCGGACAATTCCTATTGTGCTGCGCGACTCATGCATGCGCAGTAGGGAACCGGGAAGTGAAGCCGCCACGCTTCACTTCCTGACTCCCTCACCTAGAATGGCGGCGGCAGCAGCCGAGAGCCGAGCGATCGATCGGCCTCGGCTGCCGACATCGCTGGATCCTGGGCAGTATTTGTAGCTGCTGGCTTTTAATCATTTTTTTTCACAGTGAAATCCTTCTTTAAATGGGGCTTTATCCATGACAAAAATGTAGGTTTTAGCCCTATAATGTCTTCTTCTAAGTTAACCCATTATTTATTTTCCATGTTATGATGCCAGTCAATTATTCTCGTTAGCGATACTGCTTGTAAATATTTTAAAAAATCAAGTAATGCTAGTCCTCCCTTTTTTTGTTCTAATTAATTTTTCTTTTTATTCGGAAGGATTTTTGAACCCAAACACAGCTTCCTATTGCTTTCTTCATTCCGTCATTAATCTTCTTGATGGAGCTAAAGGTATTGCTTGAAAGATATATAATAATTTTGGCAATATCTCCATCTTTACTATATTTATTCTACCCATCAAGGAATGTGTTGTTTTAGCATATTTTTGTAGTAATTTAATTATCTTCCGGATTGTCGCCATATGATTCAGCTCCTGTAATTGCTTCAAGTTTTTTGGAATATATATTCCCAAATAATTGATCATTTCCTGCTTCCATTTAAACGGAAAACATTTTTGTAAAGGTATCTGCATTTTTTCTGTTAAGGTGACATTCATCATCTCTGATTTCTAGTAATCTACTTTAAAATTACTTAATTCCCCAAATTGCTTAAATTCTTTTATTAAGTTAGGAATTGTTATAATAGGGTTAGTTACATAGATTATTAGATCATCTGCATATACAGCTGTTTTATATTCTTTGTCTTTAACTATTATCCCTTGAATATCCTTATTTTCTCTTATTGCATTAATGAGACGTTCCATTACCAATATATATAATAATGGGGAAAGAGGACATCCTTGTTCCATTTGATATCTTTATATATCCTGATACCATTCCATTTGTCCTTACTTCAGCCCTTGAATTAGTATAACCACTTCAGCCTCGGACCAATAAATACCTTAAGGACCAGAGGTCTTTTTGCAATTTCGCACTGCGCTGCTTTAACTGGTAATTGCGCGGTCATGCAATATTGCACCCAAACGAAATTTGCGTCCTTTTCTTCCCACAAATAGAGCTTTCTTTTGATGGTATTTGATTGCCTCTGCGATTTTTTTTTTTTTGCGATATAAATGGAAAAAGAGCGAAAATTTTGAAAAAAAAAGATATTTTCTTCTTTTTGTTATAAGAAAAATCGAATAAACTAAATTTTAGTCATACATTGAGGGCAAAATTTATTCAGCCACATGTCTTTAGTAAAAAAAATGTCAATAAGCGAATATTTTTTGGTTTGCGCAAAAGTTATAGCGTCTACAAACTAGAGTACATTTTCTGGAATTTACACAGCTTTTAATTTATGACTGCCGATCTCATTTCTTGAGGTGCTAAAATGGCAGGGCAGTACAAATCCCCCCCAAATGACCCCATTTTGGAAAGTAGACACCCCAAGGAAATTGCTGATGGGTATGTTGAGCCCATTGAATATTTATTTTTTTTGTCCTAAGGGATTGAATAATGACAAAAAAAAAAAAAAAAATTTTTTTTACAAAAAGTTGTCACTAAATGATATATTGCTCACACATGCCATGGTTATATGTGGAATTGCACCCCAAAATACATTCTGCTGCTTCTCCCGAGTACGGGGATACCACATGTGTGGGACTTTTTGGGAGTCTAGTCGCGCACGGCACCCCGAAAACCAATCACCACCTTCAGGATTTCTAAGGGTGCAAATTTTTGATTTAACTCCTCACTACCTATCACAGTTTCGAAGGCCATAAAATGCCAAAATAGCACAAAACCCCCCCAAATGACCCCATTTTGGAAAGTAGACACCCCAAGCTATTTACTGAGAGGCATGTTGAGTCCATGGAATATTTTATATTTTGCCAAAAGTTGCGGGAATATTACAAACTTTTTTTTTTTTGCACAAAGTTGTCACTAAATGATATATTGCTCACACATGCTATGGGCAGAAGTCAAATTACACCCCAAAATAAATTCTGCTGCTTCTCCCGAGTACGGGGATACCACATGTGGGGGACTTTTTGGGAGCCTAGCCACGTACGGGACCCCGAAAACCAAGCACTGCCTTCCGGATTTGAATATAAAATGCTATAAAAAACAAACTAACCAGAGTCACCCGTAACACTTATACGGTGATCAGTGGTGAAAGGGTTAACTAGGGGCAATCAGGGGGATCGGGGGGGGTTTGTGTGCCTGTGTGTACCTACATGTCAGTGTAGTGTTGGTGCACACTTACTTTTACTGTTCTCCTCGTAGTCCGGTCAAAAAGACCGCCCCGAGGAGAATGACATCACTTCCTCCTTCCTGTGTAAACAATACACAGGGGAGGAAGCTTCTCATTGGCCAGGAGCGATCCAGAGGGGGTGGCCGAAAACCAACGGCCATCCCCTCATCACGGAGCGCTCCTGGACCGAATCGGACCGCCGTAACCAGCGGGAGGGGGTCCGATCGGACCCCCCACCCGCTGGAAGGCAATCACGTAGATGTACGTGATTATGCCTGCCTGTGCCATTGTGCTGACGTACAATGGCAATACGGCGGTCCTCAAGTGGATATAGTGCGACAATCCTATCTAACATTGTGGGTCCTATTCCCAGCTGAATTAAAGTTTCCTATAAGAACTGCCATTCCATCCTATCAAATGCTTTTTCAGCATCTATAGCTAATAGGCATGCTGGGATGGCAGTTCTCTGAGCATATTCTATCAGAGTGCAAGTTTTTATAATATTATCCCTTGTTTCTCGCCCTTTCGTAAATCCTGTTTGGTCTAATTTAATATACAGTAGGTGACCGCGATATTGTGTCAATCTCGCCGCTTATATCGGCGAGATTGACACCCTGCGAGCCCCGTCACGGGAGCCAGCGCCGAGCTGGCTCGCATCAGGAAAGGAAAAATGTTTCTTTTCCTTTCCCGATAAGTGACAAGCATCGCTGGCCAGGTTTACACTGGTGGGATTTCCGCCAAAACCAGGCACTGTATTTGGTATAAATCCTAAGTGAAAACCCCACGCCAAATTTAAAAAAAAACGGCATGGGTCCCAACTTCGGTGGCATACCAGGCCCTTAGGTCCAGTAGGGATTTTAAGGGGAATCGCCTACGCCGAAAAAAAAATGGCATGGGGTCCCCCCCAAATCTATACCAGACCCCTATCCGAGCACGCAGCCCAGCCGGTCAGGAAAGGGGAAAAGCGAGCGCCCCCCCCTCCTGAGCCGTACCAGGCCACGTGCCCTCAACATGGGGGGGTGGGTGCTTTGGGGGAAGAGGGCGCTCTGCGGCCCCCCCACCCCAAGGCACTTTGTCCCCATGTTGATGAGGACAAGGGCCTCTTCCCGACAACCCTGGTTGTCGGGGTCTGCGGGCGGGGGGCTTATCGGAATCCGGGAGCCCCCTTTAATAAGGGGACCCCCCGGATACCGGCCCCCCATCCCATGTGAATGAGTATGGGGTACAATGTACCCCTACCCATTCACCTGTGAAAAAAAAGTAAAAAAAAAAAACACAACACACAAGGTTTGAAAATAATTTATTGCACTGCTCCGGGGGTCTTCCGCCTTGAGGGGTCTTCTCGCCGGACTCCTCCGCTATCTTCTGCTCTTTTACTAGCGGAGGAGCCCGGCTTTCTTCTTCGCCGCCTTCTGAGGTCTTGTCCCCCTCTTCGGTTTTTCTTGCCGGGCCTCTACTTTCTTCCTTTAGCTCTTTTACTAGAGGAGGCCTGGTCTTCCGTTGCCGCTGCCCCTTCTTCCGACTTCGGGGGTCTTGTCCCCCTCTTCGGTTCTTCTTGCCGGGCCACCGCTTCTTCTTCCAGCTCTTTTACTAGTGGTGGCCCAGTCTTCTGTCGCCGATGCCACCACCGCCTTCCGTTCTTCTTCTTCTTCTTCTGGAGATGTTGACTCGAAGCTCTCTCCGGCCACAATTCCAGGGACGCGGTGTGCGGAGACTTATATAGGGACAAGGGGCGGGGTCACTGGTTGATGTCACATGGTGACCCCGCCCCTTATGATGTCACAGTCCCAGCATCCTCCAGGACTGTGACATCATAAGGGGGCAGGTCCCCCTTATGATGCCCCCCAAAGGGTCTGCTAATGGACTGTGGGGGAATCCCATGCCGTTTTTTCAATTACTTTTATGTGTGTTGAGTACTTTTAAATGACTTTTTTTCTTTTAGAAGTCATTAAAGTCATTTTGCTCTTGGACTGTTCTAAACATGGGAAACATGCGCCACTTTACAGTCATACTATAGACACCCCCCAGGTACGAAATTTAAATGAATATTACACTTTAATGTTTCACTTTATGCATTATTAAAATCACTGCTCCTGAAAAAAATAAAAATGTTAAAACTTTATTTTGCATTGATACTGCATGTTCTGGTGCAAACCGAATGGGGGGGGGGGGGTTGTTCCATCCCTACTAAGAAATCATGGTATTGATTGTTTCTTGTCATTATATGAGAGGACATTAAATAATGTTACAGTATACTTCGGTGCCTATATATAAAGAATGGCAAAAACTTTAGAGGAGATTTGCTAACACTAGTGCAAACAGGATTTGGTGAAGCTGTGCATAGTAATCAATCAGCTTCTAGGTTTTATTGTAAAAGCTTAAATGAACTTAAAAGCCCCCCATTTTTGCTTCACTGTGTTGCTCTATTCTTCTGCAACATTTCACTTTTGTCCCTGATTGAGGGCCAGTTTACATCATTATGTTCCATGCACATTTCTCACAGCACATTCAAAACACAGTTTCAATCTGCAGTGGGTGTCAATATTAAGTTAATGACAGCACTCCAATCACAGGTCACAAAAGCAGCATGTTTGCCAACGCTTGACCACACAGTACAGAAGTAACATGCAATGTGGTTGCAGTGAGTTTCCAAAAGTAGGGCATGCCCTACTTTTGGTATTGTGCAATGGGGTGCGAGTTCAGACTATTCAAAATGAATGGGCTGAACTCGCACCACACAGAACTGCATATAAATCGCACAAGAACGTATTCCTATGTGATTCCCAATGTGAACCAGCCTTAATACAATTTTGTAGTGGCAAAAAGATGCAAACTGTTTGCAACTGATATTTTCCAGATTAAGAATGGTTTGGAAATTGTTGGGTGCTTAGTAGCAGAGTTTGAAATAGAAGGGGACATTTATGCGACTGATTTCCACGTTGCCAATGAAATTATAAATGTGTCTTTAAGAATCCAACCATCGATGTTTAAATGAATGATTATCTGTATTGCTCACAATAATCAGCTAACTTATCACATTATTATAGGCCAAATCAGTGATGATTCTGATTAACCGAGACAGCTCCTCTTTCAAACATCTCTTTATACTCATTAATAAAGCACACAATCTTTTCAATAATTTTTTTTCTTCGTGGAGTGCAGATGGTACCTACATCTTTTGTGTGTTTCATGTAAAATTACCATTGTCATAGAAGGTTTAGCATTGTGATACAAAGGGGTTAATTTATTAAAGACAAAAAAATTCTTCACTCATCAAAGGGAAATTACCTGTATTTCAGTGATTGAGGTACAGCTCTCCTGACTTCCATTATCTAGTCATATGCATGCAAATACACTGTTTTGTTTTTTTACTTGCATGTGATTAGCTATAATTTGTGCAGTTCATTTCCACCACATTGACTAGGCTAAGGGTAAATTTCTTTGTAAAGTGAACAGCTCATTTTCTTTTAGTAAATCAAAGACTGCATCAATATTCTTTTCTGAAGTAATCTTATTCGCTCTTCTAGATTGATACTTGTGGCATCTCACTTTTAGTGTTGTAGTTGCTTTATGTTACTACGTTCAGCCATATTCGTGTACTGGACTTATTTATTCATTTGCTTTGGCTTGCTCCCCACTTAAAGAAAAAGCTTTGTTTTAGTTATAGTGAGTCGATTAGCCTTGCAATTGTACATACTTTTTATGGTATTTGTTTTAAACAACGTATTACTAGATTCTCTTCTTAAGGGGTTAACTTGAATTTATGTTGTGAAAATAAAATTGATCTTTTTCTGTGCTTCCACCAAAAGCAATATAAACTGTGTTCGATAAAATGAAATTACTTTACACTTAATATTTAAAATATTGATGTGTGCTTGCAGAATATACAGCCATAATTTTCTTTAGGTTGAAAGCACTAAATGCTAATGATGCTCTGGTTAAATAGGGACCACTATTATATCTTTCTCCCCATCTCAACAACACAGAAGTGTATGATTTATGAATACAGCCAAACGCTGATTCAGTAAACCCCAAAGTTATCCAAAAAGTAAATGTAATATCTGATTCCATGAAGAATAAGGCAGGAAGGAAGGAAGGAAATAAAGAAGAAAGGACATGTTTTATCATTAATTAGTGTTACCGTAAAAATTAGCCCCATAAGTGCTTCTTTTGGAGGTTGAAAACAATTTTTTTTTGTTTTGTGTTTTTCAATTACTGTTCAATTTCAAAATAGTAGAAAATAAAAATTAGATGCAGAGCAAAGGCATTGACACTGTGGCATAACATCCTTCATAATACAAAAGAGGTACAATGCAGCAAGTACCAAAAAATGCAAAACGTGGCAGGTCTATGTATTGATTACAATTGTAATTCAGATATCATTTTGGGTGTCCTGGGACTGAAAGATGGCAGAATACCATCAATCTGTAGCATTATTACTATACCCTTAGGCTGCATTCACACCTATGCATTTTTAGTGCTTTTTGCATTTTTCAGGTTTGCACTACAGTACATTTAACATGGTTTCCTATGGAACATGTTCTTTAGTGCAAATCTGCAAAATGCAAAAAGCACTAAAACTGCATGGGTGTGAATTCAGCCTTACTCTGTAACATTACAATACTTAGCTGGCTTTAGATCAAGTACTTTAATATTTTGGTATTTGCCAAGATCTGCTCAGGTTCATTTTTCTGGCATGTCAAAAAACAACAAACAAAAATTCCCATCTCACTTACCAGCCACCCTCCAACAAATCAAATTGACCCTGTCTAAGCCCTTGTACACACGGTCGGAGATTCCGACGGAATGTGTCCTATCGGGCTGTTTTGTCGGATAATCCAACTGTGTGTGGTATGCATCGGACTGATTCCGTCTGAATATCCGTCGGACTCAAGTTTCCAACTTGCTGGAAATATTTTCCGACAAACTGGTCCGATCGGACATACTCTGATCATGTGTAGCCTACTCCAACGGACAAGGTGCCACGCATGCTCACATTCAAATTCCGACACGGAAGCGCTCGTTCAGGTAAAACTACTGCTCGTAAGCGATATAGCACATTGGTCACGCTGCAATGTTAAAAATTCAATCATGAAGCGCATTCTCTTGTTCTTTACAATGCTGCAAGAACGAACTTCTTTTGATGCTCATAGTCACACACACTTCTCCCGAATGTATTTCATTACTCTTTTTTCACCATTTCAGCAATACAATTTTATTTTGCGTCACATCTACACAATTTTAGATTTTGTTTATTCTTTTTTGGATGTTTTTTTTTTTTTTAATTCCTAAAAATCTCAGACAGTTTGCTAATTTCTCCTTTTTTTGGGGTGTTTTTTGTGTGTAAAGTTACCACAACATTATTGTATTTTTGATATTTTGTTTTTCTTTTTTAATCTACAGGAGGTTGTTTAGTGATGGTACCCCTTGTTATTCATTTCACTTAGTTTTTTTGAAATGTACCTGCCTGCTCACAAATAAACTGTACTTTTTGAAGGAAAACACATACACAAGTATTTGATCAAACAAAAAAAAACTTTATTTTGGTTGCAATAAAATAAAAAGAGGAACGGAGCGCTGGAGAAACTTGCTACTTTGGTGCAGCCTTTGGCCCCCGGGGCAGACATGAACAAATTAGAATATCAAAAATTGGTAGCCTGAGGAGTACATATCTCAGGGAGAGAAGTCTGGTCCCGAAGTCCTAGAGAACAGGAAATTCAGATGCCATCTATGTCCCCAGGATATGGATCTTCAAGAGGCTGCATCTTCTGGCAGACCAGACTGAACCCAGGCCATCACTCTCTCGTCTTCCTTAGGCACTTCCCTCCAGGCATCCTTCGAGGATGTGGCTGGTCTCCTGTAGTTGGGGCAGGAGGAGGAGAAGGAGGGCATTGGTCAACCTCCTGGCTGCCACTTGCCACAGCCTCCCCCCGACTGAGGTCTTCCTGTGTATGAAAAGGGGACATAGTTTTAGTTTTTTGCTCATCAATCACACCATTTTGTGCTCCTGGCTTTTGCTAATTGAATGTTACCAAATAGACTATCATTCTGAGACCAGCATTTTTCTTTCCCGTCCCAATCATTTTTGATCACTACTGTCTATTGAGATGTAAACCACTTTGATAAATCACAACTTACTGATCAATAAGAATATCTAGTTAACATCATTAAATGTAACACAAGAAATATGTTCAACAATGCAATACCTGTCTCAAGCTGGGCCCCACCACATGTTGCTGCCTGGAAGGCCCAGGTTGGACGTTGGAAGCCTCAGCTGGGGGTGAAGGATGCCTTGAAGGAAGACTGGAGAGTGGTGGCCTGAGTGGTGGCCTGGGTACCCCCTGGTCTATCAGAAAATGCAGCCTGTTAAAGTGAACCATCCTGGGGTAATAAACGGCATCTGTATCTCCTGCTCTCAAGGACTCCAGGTGCTTCTTTCTCTCCCTGAGATAAGTAATCCTCATGGCCCCAATTTTCCTATTCAGATAGGCCATGTCTGCCGTGGGGACCATGATCCGCACCAAAGAAAGCAGTTACTGCCACAGGCAGGGCATCTCCTTGTAGAGTTTGAGGAATAGCCCCATAAAATTTGGGTTTTTGAATGGATCCATATTGTCTGCAAGACACAACACAAGACAAACCCTCAAATACTAATAATGCCATTAAAAACCCTCCTAATCTTGTCCCAATATCGGCCTAGATAGAAGCAGTCTAGTCTAGTGAAGCACCAAGTTAAAAATGTTACCTTCATTTGCACGTTCGTCGTGTCCGCGCCTCACTCTCTTCCCAGATCGTATGGACAATACACGCGTGTTGCGTTTTATATACAGTGCGCATGCGTGAAACTACGCCCGCCCCTGACGTTCTTTCTAGAATATTCCCCGCCCCTTCGCTTCCGGCGCAGTGGGGAGAGCACATGGCGGAGAGAACGCAGGTGCGCACTAATAATAGTTCCACTAACGAGGAGGAGGGTGAGGAAAGCCCGGAGCCTGAAACGTCCCGATCCAGGAAGATTTAAGGCCTCAAATATGTCTTTTGGAGAGATGTTGGAGATAGCGGACATATTGAACAGGACTGACTATGATGGGAAGTATGGACCTTACCCAAACCCAAATATCATAAAGGTCAAGATCATGTCTAAAGTTGTGAAGAGTCTTCATAAGAATTTTGGGGTAAGCCGATCCAAGGATCAACTGAGAAAATGATGGTCAGACCTGAAACTGAGGGAGCACGAGCAGTACCTAAGGATCAAGCGTGTTCTTAAAAAAAGTAACTAGTTGTCGTGTGTTCATATGATTATTCTTGCTTGCATACTGCTCCATGTGCTTTAATTTCATGTTGTGCATTTTAAAATGGCCACTTTCAAGTTCATGGTTTCATTTGTTCGTAAGAAACATCGTTCTGCAGGGAAGTATTCCAGCTTAACAAAGTGTCCATAATAATGTTCTCACCTTGGAACTCGGCCAAAAAACACAATTGTACAACACTTCCAAGCAATGTTTCAGATTCCTATTTCTGCCCTTTGTGTGCTAATTATTCTTTGTTTACATTCTCATAGGGGAGAGAAGACACGGCAAGTATGAGGACACCAGGGACCACACCCCTCCCAAAGAAGGCCAACTTCCAAAAGCAGAAACAGAGGAGCAGGAGCAGGAGGAGAAAGGAGAGATCGTGGAGGTTGGGCAAATTGTCACCACAACAGGTGAGTGTCGGAGAACACAGCTTCCGGTAAGCTCATCAATGTATCTCACCATATTTTTATTACATGGTGTGTTTTTTTGCTTGGTTTTGTAGGTGATGTGGAAGATTCCCGTTTTACCAGTGAAAGTGCCCAGATCCTGTTGGGGAGATAATGGGGTGCAATCGGGATTTGGAAAATATACAGCAAAACATCAATGATGTTAAAAATAAAATGAAGAACATCATTGATGTTTTGGGGAGAGTGTGAAACACAAAAAACTAGATAGGGTTTTATTTTTGCTATTTTAAACAAAAAATGTTGTATTTATCGAAATTACAAATTTGGAAGATGCACAGAGTTTGTAAACATGCACTATCTCCCTTCATGGGGGATCAATGTACGTGTTTTGTGTAAAGTGTCTGAGATGAAGGGGTTCAGCCCCAAAGCATGTACATTGATCCCCCATGATGGGAGATAGCACATGTTGAGACACTGTGTGCATCTTCCAAATTTGGATTTTTCAGGGGTGACCCCCCATGTGATGAAGGCAATATCAGCCCAGTTTGTACATACTCATGTCTGATATTGTCTTCACTTTTCAAAGTTGAACTTTGTAAGTTCCTGTGTTCTGTATTTTACAGTTTGATACATGCCTGTTTACACAAAAACAACAAGTAAACAAAATTTTGATTAAACTCTGTTTTTGATACAGAAAATTTCTTGGTTTGTTGTAAAAACCTTTTCAAAACGGACATGTGAATGTGCTTGTATTAAAAAGTTTAATTATCAACAATGTGTGGCTTCCTTTTTCATTTTGCCAAAAATGTATTTGTAGTAAAATTTTAGTTTGTTCTGAGAAGGAGTGTGATTTACTAAAGGCAACTCCACTTTGCACTCCAAGTGCAGTTTCAGGTGTACTTTTGCAGTGCACTTGTAGTGCATAGTGGATGTGCCTTTAGTAAAAAGCACCCACAGTGAGGTGTAAATTTGGACAATCATGCCATTTTCCTGCCATGGTGCTGAAAATGAGCAAGATTTTGGTCAGTAATTCACTACATACATTAGTTACAAAAACAAGGTGTGTGTGTGTAGCAGACCCACAACATAATAAGATTATCTGAAGAAGAGACTGTTCCCTCATCTCGCTCTGAACTTGGGTATGCACTGTTGGTGAAAAAGGCACAACTTGAAAAAAACTGGCAAAGTGTGAGGCCACAGTCTGCCATTCCTGTGGCGTTGAAGGACACTGTGTAGTGAAACAAGAACAAAAATTAGTAATTTGACAAATCAACATTGCAAGCAGATTAGACACCCACATTTTTGGTCAAAATTAGTATAACATTTTGGGAACTGAGTAGTTAAAGCCTAAAGTATAAGGTCCCCTTATGAGAGTCACCCCCCCCCTCCATCTGATGGGCCCTTGCTAAAAAATGAAGGGGGATGTTTAGGACAGGTAACCCTCTCCAGTTGATTGAGAGCTGAATGCCTAAATAATGTGTGATACCTTGGGAAGCCCCTCCTTAGTTACACTATTGGCAGCCCACCGGACAGGTAAGAAGTGTCATAATACCAAAAAGAAAACAAAATGGAAGCACATTTTGACATTCTGCTATTACATATCAAGATAATTAATAGGTTAAGAAAAAAAAAATAGCATTTGAAAGAATTGAGGCAGGCCCTTTAACTACATGCTTAGGTGAACTCGTCCATAAATGTGATCATCAAAAAGGTAGGTATAGTGTGTATTGGGTTTGGTCAAGTCATCAGATAGAGGATTGCTATCAGCTGAGCTAGCAGTTGGGGGGGAGGGGGGTTACTAATGAGTTTGGCACAACCCCGAAAAAAAAAAAAAAAAAAGTCACTCTGCATGAATTGAAGCACACACATCACATTTTTAGACATTTTAGGGGGTGTTTAGGGAAAAGCAATACTATGGAGCAGACAAAAGACATTGGTAAGTGACTAGACTATAGTTTTATGGGCCAAGAAGAGCATGGTGGGGAAGTTAGTGAGGCAAATATGCCTGAGGACAAAAGGGCAGAGTATATGAATTAGAGCATATTGCAATGATGGTAATTAGGGAACGAGGAAAGAAATGCAAGACATTAGCAATCATTAAATACATAGAATGTGATGTTTAAGGATAAAACTTAGCTTCATATAGTCCTTCTGCAGGACCTGAATGATGGCAGAACAGGTCTCTGGAATAATGATCCCCAGAGCCTGGGGGGAGATGCCTGTAGAGAACTTGAGGTCCTGAAGGCTTCTCCCTGTCACCAAGTAGCGCAACGTGACGGTAAGCCTCTGCTCCGGAGTGATGGCTTGCCGCATGCAGGTATCCTGCCTGGTGATATAATGGGTCAGCAAAGCCAGCAGACGGTGAAAAACGGGGTCCGTCATCTGGAGATAATTCCTGAAATCATCAGGATTATTCTTGCGGATCTCACGGAGCAAAGGCATGTGCGAGAACTGGTCGCGCTGGCGCAACCAATTCTTGGTCCACAAACGCCTCCCCTACCTGTTCATGGACCGGGCTTGTGTCAAAGTAAGAACCCCAACACGAAGCCCCTGCACAGCACAAACTCTACGATGAGTACGTAGAAGAAACATGGTTTCAAAATGGTCAGCTGGTCAGAACGGACACCAGAAAGCACCGATAAACAGCAAGGCCTGAAAGAACGACCTTAATAGCAGAAGCAAGCAAACAATAAAAAATGCCTTTCAAAGCGTACTATACCAAGATATAGTCCACAATGAGAAACAAATACTTAATGACTGCACGCACTGATTATCAGATACGCAAAGACAAGCACAAACCAAAGAGCAGTAGCGATCTGAATCACTAATTTGAAAAGCGCGAATCGTCTCTCCCCAAACTTCTACTAACACAAGATCAGCAGAAGGTGCCCAAAGGGTGCCGGACGTGGTGCTGAACTTCCCTTTTCTAGTCCCGCCGTACACGGCTTACGTCACCGCGTTCTTGGCAACCGCAAACTCCGACAACTTGGTCCGACCGTGTGTATGCAACAGTTTCGGACACAATTCGTCAGACAAAATCCGTCGGACAAAATCCAACGGATTTGGTTGGCAGAATGTCCGACCGTGTGTACAAGGACTAATAGTTAATGATAAAACCAAGGGGTTTCGTTTTCACGCATTTGCCAATACATACATAAGCTGTATTGGCTAGTGCTCCTTGCTGCAAAGGATGCAATGGACACCTTTTTTTTTTTTTAACCAATAATTTTTATTGATATTTTAAATGTGTTACATGTATAAAACAGAGGTTACATTCCAATTTCCATAGTTAGAAAACATGTAGTTCAGCTCCGTAATACAGGTATTATCTTCAATGTTAAGTGGGTTATGATTGCTAATATGCCCTGTACACACGGTCGGACATTCCGACGATTTTTTCAGACAGATTTTGGCCCAAACTTGTCTTGCATACGCATGGTTGCACAAAGTTGTCGGAAAATCTGATCGTTCAGAACGAGGTGACGTATAACATGTACGACGGGACTATAAAGAGGCCAGTAGCTAATAGCTTTTGTCTCGTAATTTATTCTGAGCATGCGTGGCACTTTGTGTGTTGGAATTGTCTACACACGATCTGAATTTAAATGATCAGATTTTGTTGTCGAAAAATTATCGATCAAGATCTCAAACTTTATGTGTCAGAAATTCTGATGGAAAAAGTCAGTTGGAGCCCACACACAATCGGATTTCCCAACAACACAGTCCGATCGCACATTTTCTGTCGGAAAGTCAGACAGTGTGTACAGGGCATTACATCAAAATATTCAGCTCAATAAACATGTCTAATCTCAAGAGTATAGAACAGGGTTTACCATCAGAGATACATGAGTCATATGAATAAGGCTGCTCTAGACCACTGTGACCAGGGGAGCCATTCTGTTTGTGCTTTATTAATCAAGACTTTGAGTTGAACTTATGTTCAACTCAAACATCGGGCTCATCCCTAGTCACCTGTATGGTATTTGTAAATTGAAATCATATCCCCTCTCAAGTGTCTCTTCTCCAGAGAGAATAAATTCAGTACATCCTTCCTGAGGATTGGTGCCCAGAACTGGACAGCATACTCCAGGTGCGCCCGGAACAGAGTCTTTTAGATTGGGAGACTTATCACTTTATTCCTGGAGTTAATCCCTTTATTAATGCATGCCATTATTCTGTTTGCTTTGTTAGCAGCATGGCATTGCATGCCATTGCTGAGCCTATCTTATACTAGGACCCCCAGAGGTTCTCCCCCTAGTGTATATATTGCATTAAGATTTTTGCCACACAGATGCATTATTTTAAATTTTTCTACATTAAACCTCATTTGCCATGTAGTTGCCTACACCATTAATTTGTTCAGATTTCATCACATCCTGTGGAGAAGTTATTGCTCTGATTAGCTTAGTATTGTCTGCAAATACAGAGATTGAACTGTTTAACCCATCCTCCAGGTCATTTATGAACAAATTAAATAGGATTGATCCCCGCACAGAACCCTGTGGGACCCCACTACCCACCCCTGGCCATTCAGAGTATTCCCCATTTATCTCCCCCCTCTGAACTCGCCCTTGTAGCCAGTTTTCAATCCATGTACTCATGCTATGATCCATGCCAATGGACCTTATTTTGTACAGTAAACGTTTATGGGGAACTGTGTCAAATCCTTTTGTAAAATCCAGATACACCACATCTAAGGGCCTTTCTTTATATATATATATATATATATATATATATATATATGACAACTCACCTCCTCATAGAAGGTTAATAGATTGGTTTGACAAGAATGATTCTTCAAGAATCCATGCTGATTACTGCTAACGATACAGTTTTCATAACTAAAATCTTGTATAATGTTCCTTTATCATCCCCTCTATAAGCTTGCATACTATTAATGTTAGGCTAACTGGCCTGTAATTCCCAGGTATGTATTTTTGGCCCTTTTTAAATATTGGTGCTACATTGGCTTTTCTCCAATCCGCTGGTACCATTTCAGTCAGTAGACTGTGAGTAACAATTAGGAACAATGGTCTGGCAGTTACTTGACTAAGTTCCCTTGTACCCTTGGGTGCAAGCCATCCGGTCTCGGTAATTTATTAATGTTAATTTTCCCAAGTCTAAGTCTAAATCTGTCCTCTGTTAGCCATGAGAGTTCTTCCTGTGATGTGTCACGAGGATAAACACTGCAGTTTTGGTTACTGAAGCCTCCCGATTCCCTTGTGAAGACTCGGGAGAAGAATACATTCAATACCTTCGCCATCTCCCCATCCTTTGTAACCAGATGTGCTTCCCCATTCTTTATGGGGCCAATATGGTCTGTCCTCCATTTTTTTTACTCTTTACATACTTAAAGAATTTCTTAGGATTTTTTTGCTCTCCTCCACTATGTGTCTTTTGTGTTCTATCTTAGCCACCTTAACTGCACCCTTGCATTTCTTGTTGCATTCTTTATAAAATCTGAATGCTGATGATGCTCCCTCAATCTTGTATTTTTTGAAGGCCTTCTCTTTTGCTTTTATGTGCATTTCTACATTTGAGTTAAGTCATCCAGGACTTTTGTTTGCTCTTTTAAATTTATTACCCAATGGGATGCACTTGCTAATGCCCCTATTTAATATGCTCTTAAAGCAAACACATCTCTCCTCTGTGTTCTTTGTTTCTAGTATTTTATCCAAATTTATGCCTTCTAGCAAGGTTCATAGTTTAGGGAAGTTGGCTCTTTTGAAATTCAGTGTCTTTGTATTTCCCTTGTGTTTCCTATTTGTGTGATTTATACTGAAACCAATTGACCTGTGATTGCTGTTTCCTAAATTGGCCCGTATTTCCACATCCGTGTTTAGGTCTGGATTGTTGGTAATCGGTAGATCTAGTAACGCTTTATTTCTAGTTGGTGCATCTACCATCTGACCCATGAAATTGTCCTGCAAGACATTTGGGAACTGGCGAGCCTTAGACAAATTTGTTGTTCCTCCGCCCAGTCTATGTCTGGATAATATAAATCCCCCATTATGATGACACTTCCCATCCTTGCTGCTAATCCAAATTGTGATTCGAGGTCCGTCTCCCCCTCCCCCCTTGTTTGGGGCCTATAGCATACTCCCAGTATTATAGTCCCCTTACCTTTATCACTTTGGAACTCTACCCATAAGAATTCCACCTCCTCCCTAGCTCCCTTAGTGATGTCATCTCTCACATTCACTTGTACATTATTCTTGATATATAGACAAACCCTTCCCCCTATTTTACCCTCTCTACCCCTGCGATAAATAACGAGTATACCCTTGAAGGGTTGCCAGCCAATCATGAGTTGTTGAACCAGGTCTCTGAAATTCTCACAAAATCCAAATCTTCCTGGTGCAACACTATCTCTAATTCACCCATCTTGTCCGTCAGGCTCCTGACATTGGTGAACATGCAACGTAGCTTAGACCGGTCGCATGCTATCCTCTTATTGGGTGTTTTGAGATTGCAACTAGGACTTGTTACTATACTTACCTTGGTGTTTATGTGCTTTAGTCAACCTATCACTAATGCCCCAATACTACCCTCTTGACTATGTTCTGCCCTGACTATCTCTACCTCTGGATCCTCCCCCTATCACCTAGTTAGAAACCCTTCTAAATTTTGCCCATCTTTACTCCCAGCAGATCTGCACCCTCCTCATTTAGGTGTGCTCCGTCCCTTCTATAGTACTGGTGACCGATTGAGAAGTCGGTTCAGTCCTCCAGGAACCCAAATCCCTCCTTACTACACCAGATCCTCAGCCACTTGTTTACTTCCCTAATCTCCCTTTGCCTTTCTGGTGTGGCTCGAGGTACAGGTAGTATTCCTGTGAATACTACCTTGGAGGTCCTTTTCCTAAATTTAGCTCCCAAGTCCCTAAAATTGTTATTTAGGACCTCTGCCTCTGACATTGTCATTAGTGCCAACGTGCACCATGATAGCCGGGCCTTCCCCAGCCCCTCCCAGTAATCTTTCCACCAGATCCGTGATGTGCCGAACCCTAGCTCCCGGTAGGCAGCATACATTTTGGCGCTTCAGATCTTTGTCACAGATTGCTCTCTCTGTCCTTCTAAGAATTGAATCCCCTACCACCAGAATCTGTCTATCCTTTCCCTTCACTTCCCTCCACTCTCACTGGAGGAGTTCTTCCTCTGGCAACAAGGAGAGTCACGCAGCTCCAGCAGTGCTGGTCCCTGACTGGTTTCACCAATGTCACTCAATGGAGTGTACTTATTGGGATACTCCAGCCCTGGATCGCCTCCCTGGCACTTCCCCCTCTACCCTTCCTGACTGTCACCCATCTACTCTTTTCTGGTTCCTGCACCTCTTTGTCTCCACCGCCTCTGTGCTGGCCCCTTCTGGCACCTTCCAGGTCCATTCCTGGCTCTCTCTATAGACAAAAAGGGGGGGTTGGAGTGTGTGTGGACAAGTATTTGGTCTGTCCAACCCAATTTAAGAACAAATGAAGAAAACCTGGTGCCCGAAGACACGGTTATGAACCCCTAGAGGTCTATTATAGACAGAACAAAACACTGAGTATAAAAAGGTATGCATTTATTTTCATATGACAATAATGAACATATAGAAATCAATACATAAAAAAATGCTGAAGAAGCTCAAGGTGGTGAAACAGCACAGTTTGGTATATCCTAATATCTCTCAGTTATACTGGCCCAGTTTCGCTCCCCAGGCTTGAGTCCTCACAGTAAAGCATTGATTGCAGTTTGTGTCTCTGAGCTTGCTGTGTTCTGGAGGGGATCTTGTTTGCTGTCCATGATTGGAACAGTGGCGGCTACTGCTCAAAATTTTTGGGGGGTGCAAACAAACTGAAAAGTTCTGAAAAATACTTAAAAAAAACATCAATTGCAGCCACTGTGCCATCAAATACAGCCACTGTGCCATCAAATACAGCCATTGTGCCCATCACATGCAGCCACTGTGCCCATTATATGCAGCCACTGTGCCCAGCATATGCAGCCACTGTGCCCACCAAATACAGTCACTGATGTGATGGGTGAGGTCCACATTGTTCCAGCGGTGGATTGGATTCCTGAAGGGGCTCAGGAATTATTCTTCAAGTATGAAGTAGTTGCATGCTGCTTTTGAGGGTATTGATCACATGTGATGTACCATTTCTTGTTATGAACAGTGTTGCTGGATAGTGCCATTTAAATAGAATTTTGTGGTTGTGGAGGCCGTTGGTGATAGGATTGAGTTGTCTCCTCAATTGCAGGGTATAGTTTGAAAGATCCAGGAATAGTATAATTCCATTATATGGTGCAGGGAGCCGTGATCTGGTTCTGGCTGTGTTGAGGAGTTTTTCTTTTATGTGGAAGAAGTGCACTCTGTGGATTTGATCTACAATCAGATCTCTAGATGAGGCATCAGGAAGAATTGTATGCATGAGCTCTTTGGCATATTTGGCAAGGTTAGTTGGCAAAATAGATTCAGGAACCCCTCTTGGTTTTTCATTGTTCCTTCTGGATCTATCTTCTAAATCAGCCAGTTTGGCCTTTACCCAGGTTTGTTCTTCCCTCACTTCATCATCATATGTGTTGATTAGATCATTGACAGTTCTGGTATATTCCTAAATGCTATTTTCAATGTGTGACACACTTTCCTCAAGGACATACATGTTCGTGGATATCTTGGTGAATGAAGATAAAAGATCAGTCATTAATGAGGATTTGAGTGACAACAGCATGTCTTTTAGCCCTTGTACACACAGTCGGACATTCCAACCACAAAATCCATCGGATAAATTCTGACGGATTTAGTCCGGAAGTGGTGTTGCATATACACTGTTGGACAATTTTGTCGGAATTTCCAGTCAAAAAGAACGTGGTGGCGTAAACCGCGTACGATGGGACTAGAAAAGGGAAGTTCAGCACCGCATGCGGCACCCTTTGGGCTCCTTCTGCTGATCTCGTGTTTATCGCGTGTTAGTAGATGTTTAAGAGACGATTTGCGCTTTTTGGATTTGTGCTTCAGATCTTTACTGCTCTTCAGTTTGTGCTTGTCGGTGTGTATCTGATTATCGGTGCGTTTAGTCAGTTTGCATTTGTTCGTCATTGCGGACTGTATCTTGGTATAGTACGCTTTGATTTGCAGTGCTTATTGTCTGCTCATTTCTGGTTTTCAGTTTGTTCTTTCAGGCCTTGCTGTTTATCGGTGCTTTCTGTTGTCTGTTCTGACCAGCCGACCGTTTTCAAGCCATGTTTTGTGTACGTACTCGCCGTAGAGTTCATGCCTTGCAGGGGCTTGGTGTTGGGCTTTTAGCTTTGAGACACGCCCAGTCAATGAACAGGGTGAGGAGGAGTTTGTGGACCAAAAATTGGTTGCTCCAGCGTGACCAGTTCTCGCACATGCCTTTGCTTTGTGAGATCCGTGAGAACAATGCTGATGATTTCCGGAATTATCTCCGGATGACGGACCCCGTTTTTCACCGTCTGCTGGCTTTACTGTCCCCTTATATCAGCGGGCAGAATAACTGCATGTGGCAAGCCATCACTCCAGAGCAGAGGCTCATCACTACGTTACAGTACTTGGCGACAGGGAAAAGTCTTCAGGACCTTAAGTTCTCGACAGGCATCTCCCCCCAGGCTCTGGGAATAATTATTCCAGAGACCTGTTCTGCCAACATACAGGTCCTGCTGAAGGATTATATTAAGGTAAGTTTTCTCCTTTAACATCACATTCTATGTATTTGATGTTTGCTAATGTATTGGATTTCTTTCCTCATTCCCTAATTACCATGATTGCAATATGCTGTAATTGATGTGCTGTGCCCCTTTGTCCTCATGCATGCTGGAAGCTTTTAAAGTTCCCTTTTTGTCTTTCATACATATTTGCCTTCGCTAACTTCCCCAGTATGCTCTTCTGGGCCTATAAACCTAAAGCCTAGTGACTTAGCAATGTATTTTTTCAGCTCCATAGTATTGCTTTCCCCTAAACACCCCCTAAAATGTGTACACATGTTATGTGTGTGCTTAATTCATACAGAGTGCCAGAATTTTTTTTTGTTGGGCAAAACTCATTAGGAACCCCCCTCCCCCGAACTGCTAGGTCAGCTGATAGCAATCCTCTATCTGCTGACTTTGCCAAACCCAATACACACACTACCTACCTTATTTCTGGTGAGATTTATGGATGAATTCACCAAAGCATGTAGTGCAAGTGCCTGCCTCAATACTTTCAAATGCTACAGTTTAAAGTTTTTTTTTTTTCCTATTATTATCTTGATAGGTAATAGCAGAATGTCAAAATGTGCTTCCATTTTTTTCCTTTTTTTTTGTATTATGACACTTCTTACCTGTCCGGTGGGCTGCCAATAGTATAAGTAAGGAGGGGCTGGCCAAGGTATCAGGCATTATTTATGCATTCAGCTCTCAATGAAGTGGAGAGGGTTACCTGTCCAAAACATCCCCCCCTAATTTTTTGCAATGGGCCATCAGATGGGGAGGGGAGGGGGGGGTGAGGAATCTGATAAGGGGACCTTATAATTTTGGCTTTAAATACTCATTTCCAAAAATGTTATACTGATCTTGGCCAAAAATGTTTGTGTCTAATCTGCTTGCAATGTTGATGTGCAAAATTACTATTTTTTTTTTCTTGTTTGACTCCACAGTTTCCTTCAACGCCACAGGAATGGCAGACTATGGCCTCCCACTTTGCCAGCCATTGGGACTTTCCCAATTGTGGAAGTGCAATTGATGGGAAACACGTCCGCATCATCCCACCCCCCAATTCAGGGTCATACTATTATAATTACAAGGAGTATAATAGTATCGTGATGTTGGCAGTGGTGTCAGCAACATATGACTTCCTGTATATGGACGTGGGGAAAAATGGTCATATGTCGGATGGTGGAGTGTCGCACGGACGGAGTTCCACTGGCATCTCCAGAGTGGCAGTCTGGGCTTGCCACCTCCAGAGGAGAATGTGGAAGGACTTCCCTTCGTTTTCGTCGTGGATGAGGCGTTTGCTCTGGCAAACCATCTGATGCTGCCTTTCCCGATGAGGATCCTCACCCCGGACCAGAGGATCTTTAATTTGCGGCTGGCCAGAGCCAGAAGAGTAGTGGAGAACACTTTTGGGATAATGGCCAGCCGGTTCTGCCTATTTTTGACTCCAATCCACATGGTGGAATATAAGCTCAATTATATTGTGCTTTCATGCTGCATTCTGCACAATTTTTTGAAAAAAAACCACTCACCAAACTATGTGGCCTCATTGGGCCTGATGCAGACTTACCGGGAAATGTCAACCTAACAGCCCTTGAAGCTGGTTGTCCTGGCTTGCCCCCCCCCAAAGCACCCGCGAGGTCAGATCAAGATATGTGGAGTACTTTGTGGGTAGGGGGGCCATTGATATTCCAGAGAATGTCCGAGATGCATTTTTTTAATACATTCTTCTTTGAAACTCCAATAATCTTTGTTTTCATTTACTGCTTGGCTTTGTTTTAGGTGTCTCCTAGGTTTTATTTGGGGTTTTTTTGGGCCTTTTTCTACAACAGTGCAAACCCAATTTCCGAGCGAGATGAGGTGACAGTCTCTTCTTCAGATAATCTTATTATGTTGTGGGTCTGCTACACACACAACTTGTTTTTGTTGTTAATGTATGTAGTGCATTACTGACAAAAATATTGCTCATTTTCAGCATCATGGCAGAAATATGTGGGGTCATGAAAATGGCGTGATTGGGGAAATGTAAACATTACTGTGGGTGTTATTTACTAAAGGCAAATCCACTATGCACTACAAGTGCACTGCAAAAGTGCACCTGAAACTGCACTTGGAGTGCAAAGTGGATTTGCCTTTAGTAAATAACACCCATTGCCACAGAAACCAACAACTTTACTCCAAATACTGCTTTTGTGCATTGAAAAAGGAAGCCACACATTGTTGATAATTTAACTTTTTACTCAAAGCACATTCACATGTGCGTTTAAAAAAGGGTTTTACGACAAACTAACATATTTGGTGTATATAAAACATTATTTTTGGTAACATTTATCTAACTTGGCGTTTTTGTGTAAACAGGCATGTATCAAAGCATAACATACAGAACACAGGAACTTACAAAGTTCAACTTTGAAAAGTGAAGACAATATCAGACATGAGTATGTACAAACTGTGCTGATAATGCCTTTATCAGATGGGGTGTCACCCCTGGAAAAGCCAAATTTGGAAGATGCACACAAATTGTGAATCAAAAAATGACCATTTTCCTCCTGATCCCATGCCTAATGTCAACATGTGTAATATGTATGGTACCTCTGCGCTAAACCCAATGGATGTAATGTAAGGGGAAGATGGGATACTGCTGCATGCACTGATGAAGGGAAAAGACTCTAACCCTAATAGGAATTGATGGGTGTATAGTAGTGCTGCGTTGTGTGGGGGAGGGGAAATGACATGGGAAAGGGAGGGGAGGGAAGGTGATTGGGGGATATCAAGTATAAGCAGTGTTACACCAAAAAGTATAGCTAATATAGATCCGCTATATGCACCCTATTATAACAATTTATATTGATATCAAACAACCAATATTAGAACAATCAAAAAAATATATATCTTATCATATGTGAATCAAAGTGCCATAGTGCTACACATGTAATATGGTAGCAAGTGCTAAAAGCTAAAGTGCAAAAAAATCAAGTAAAGTGACTAGTGCACAAATATATAAAATAATCAAATAAAATAGTCACACTCAGAAATAAATCCGTAAAAATAAATAAATCCGTAAGAATAAATAAGTAAAAATAAAGTGCTAAGTGCCAATAAGTCCAAGCAATTAATCGCATAAATGGATAAGCTGAAAGTGAAATCAGTGCAACTGTTGCTGCCGTGGTGTATCAGGCAAAAAACGTATCCACGTATTGTGCTGTGCAAGTCATGCAGGCAATTCAGTGCCACACTCCTTCTTTCCCCTTCGTGGGATAAATAGATGGGTGTCCCCTTACCTTACCGCTGTAAAGTTACAGCGCATAACAACATATATTGGTCACTATGGGGCTTCCTCACTCTTGTATCAGATGTCTTTAAGGCAGATGAACCTCATAAACATGTAAGAGATGGTGCCAAATAGTGTAGTATCAAATTTTATTAAATAAGGTTGTCAGGCTACTCACATTTTGATAAGATAAAAACAGGCATCAAATGTAAACAGAACGGTGGAAAGCGGGTTAGAGCGTCACTTCCGGTGTCTCTCTCTCTCTCTCTTTCCTGCAAAGAGCTGCATTTTTTTTTTTCCTGAAAAAATTGTTTTAGAAAAATTAAAATGGATTCTAGCTAGTTTTGGGTGTTTCAGACTTTCCCTAAAACATCAATGATGTTCTTCATTTTTTGCTGAACATCATTGATGTTTTTTCTTGATATTCTCTAAATCTCGATTGCACCCCATTATCTTGCCAATGAGGATCTGGGCACTTTCACTGGTAAAATGTGAGTCTTCTTCCACAACATCCACATCACCTAAAAATAAACCAAAAATGAAAAACATGTATTATAAATATGCAGGCATACATTAATTAGCTTACCAGAAGCTCTGGTCTCAGACACTCACCTGTTGAGGTGCCAATTTTGCCAATCTCTACAATCTCTCCCTCCTCCTCCTCCTCCTCTGCTTCTGGTGTTGGTATTTCCCCTTCTTTGGCAGGTGTGGGGTCCCTGGTGTCCTCAGACGTCCGGAGTCTTCTCTCCCCTATGAGAATGTAAAAAAGGAATACTTAGCACACAGATATTTGAGGGCAGAAATAGGAATATGAAACATTGCTTGGAAGTGTCATACAATTGTGTTTTTTGGCAGAGTTCAAAGCGGAAAACATTATTTTTGACGCTTTCTAAAGCTGGAATACTTACCTGTTGTGTAAACAAATATAGTCAAGTTCAACTTGGAAAAAACATCATCTTTGGAGTGGGCTAACGAACAATGTTTATTACGAACGTTTGAACCCATGAACATGAAAGTGGCCATTTTAAACTGTACAACATTAAATCAAAGCACATGGAGCAGTATGCAAGCAATAATAATAATATGAACACACGACAACTACTTACTTTTTTGAAGAACTCGCTTGATCCTTCTGTACTGATTGTGCTCCCTCCATTTCAGGTCTGACCAGTGTTTTCTCAGGTGATCCTTGGATTGTCGTACCCCAAAATTCTTCTAAAGACTCCTCACAACTTTAGTCATGATCTTGGCCTTTCTGACATTTGGGTTTGGATAAGGTCCATACTTCTCATCATAGTCATTCCTCTTCAATATGTCCACCATCTCCAACATCTCTCCAAAAGACATATTTGAGGCCTTAAATCTTCTCCTCCGGGATCGGGATGTTTCAGGCTCTGGGCTTTACTCGTCCTCCTCTTCGTTAGTGGAATTCTGGTCATGCCCCTGTTGTGTCTCTACCATGTGCTCTTCCCACTGCGCCAAAAGAGAAGGGGTGGGGAATAGACTAGAAAGAACGTCAGGGGCGGGCGGAGTTTCACACATGCGCACTGTATATAAAACGCAACACGCGTGTGGCGTACGTACGATCTGTGAACAGAGGGAGAAGCTGATGCGCCGATCGTTCAAGCGAAGGTACAATTTTAACTTGGTACATCACTAGCCTATACTGCTTCTAGATTGAGGCCTATATTGGGACAAGATTAGGAGAGTTTAGCCTGACATTAGGGTTTGTCTTGTGTTATGTCTTGCAGATAATATGGATGGGTTTAATGACCACAGCTTTCTCCCCCCCCCCCCTCATCGACAAGTACAGGGAGCTGCCCTGTCTGTGGCAAGCTACACATCCCCACTACAGCAACAAATTAAAGAGGCAGGCAGCGATGGAGAAACTGCTGGCGTTTGTGAAGCTGGTGGTCCCCAGGGCAGACATTACCCATTTAAAAATAAAATTGGTGGCCTGAGGAGTATATATCTGAGGGAGCGCAGAAGGTGCTGAAGTCCATGCAAACTGGAGCAGCAACAGATGAAGTTTATGTCCCCAAGCTGTGGTACTATGCGAGGATGCATTTTCTGTCAGACCAGGCTGAGGTCAGGGAATCCCTCTCTACTCTTCCTTCCACGCTTCCTTCTACGCTTCATTCCACACCTGATGAGTCTTCTGACGCCCAACCTGGACCTTCCAGACAGGAAGAACTGGGGGAGCCCAGCTTGAGCCAGGTATAGTATTGTTTTACATATTTTTGGAGAAAAAATGAATGATGTTAACTTGATTGTTGCTCACTAATTGCTGAATTGTGTTTCACATATCAATACACAGTAGTGGCCAAAACATTTGGGCCAAGAATGAAAAATGCTGGGCTCAGAATGATAGTCTTTTCTATTTGTTAACAATTTGCAGCAGTCACGAGCTGAAAATTGTATGTGTTTGATGAACCAAAAACTAAAACTAGGTCCCTTTTTCATACACAGGAAGACCTCAGCCAGGAGGAGGGTGTGGAATGCAGCAGCCAGGAGGTGGCTGTGGAATGTGGCAGCCAAGAGGTGAGCAGGCCTAGGAGCCTGACTCAATCACAGGTCCCTCCCCTCCACCTTCCACCCAAAAGGGTTAGGGAATGTGTTGGCTCTGAAGCTAATTGGGGAGGCTTCAACGGCCCTCAAAGCCACACCCACGTATCAAGAGGCCTTTGCCGCCTTGGCTGCCTGCAAACTCCAGCAAATGGAGGAGGGGCAACACCTCATGTGTGAGGAACTAATTATCCAAACACTCAATAAGGGGTGAAGGGCCAAATCACACAAACAACACACTTATGTGATTTGGACCATACTCCTCCTCTTCCTTCTGCCACACCTCCAGCACCACAGCCACAGCCTGGAAGGAAGCGTGGAAGGAAGACCAGAGATTGATAACCTGGGTTCAGTCTGGTCTGACAGAAGATTCATGCTCTTGTATGACCACAGCCTGGGGACATAGATGTCATCTGCTGCTGTTCTGGATTTCTTGGACTTCAGGACCAGACTGTTCTCCCTCAGATATGTACTTCTCAGGCCACCAATTTTTGCGTTTAAATCGTTTATGTGTGCCCTGGGGGGCCAAAGGCTTTGCTAATCTCACCAGTTTCTCCAGCGCTACCTCCATCTTTATTTGTTTCTGACACCTAAATAAAGGTTTTTTTTGTTTGTTTTGTTTTTGGTTCAAGAAATACTTGCCTATGTGTTTTACTTCAAAAAGGACAGTTTATTTGTGAGTAGGCAGGTACATTTCAAAAATACAAAGTCAAATTAATAACAAGGGGCACCAACACCAAACAACCTCCTCGAGATCAAAAAAGAAAACAATAAAATAAAAAGATAATAATGGTGTTGTTGTAAGTTGACACACAAAACACACCAAAAAAATTCCGAAGATGAAAAATGACAAAAAAAGGAGATCTTGATTAAAAAAAAACACACCACAAAATTTAAACAAGAAAAAATAAATAAATAAATGATTGGGGAGATGTGACAAATTAAAATATTGTATTCATGAAATGAGGAAAAAGAATAAAGAAATACGTTTTGGAAAAGTGTGTGTGAATATGAGCAGCAAAACAACTTTGTTCTTGTAGCATTATAAAGAAAAAGAGAATGCGCTGCATTAAAGAATTTTTAACATTGTAGCATGACGAATGTGCTATATCAATTACGAACTGTAGTTTTACCTGACCGAGCGCTTCCGTCTTAGAATTTATTCTGAGCATGCGTGGCACTTTGTCCGTCGGACTAGGCTACACATGATCGGAACTGACGCGCATCGGATCATGTTGTCGGAAAATTTTATATCCAGCTCTCAACCTTTGTTGGTCAGATATTCCGACGGAAACAGTCCGATGGAGCCCACACACTGTCGGATTATCCAACAACATGGTTCAATCGGACATTTTCTGTCGGATTTTCCTACCGTGTGTACAAGGGCTTAGGGTGGTATCAATTAGACATGTGAACTGCCAAAAAAATAGTTAATTTTCATTTTCGTTCATTAATTTTTAATTTTTTTTTGTTTTTCATTTTTCAGGTCATTCGTTATGATTGCAATTAGTAAATTCATACATTCATAAATTCATAGGTTCATACATTCATAAATTCGTACATACGTAAATTTGTAAATGCGTACATTCCTAAATTACAAAATTCTGAAATTTGGAAAGTCGAAATTCGAAAACCCAAAAATTAGAAAATCTGAAATAGTAACTATTGAATTATAGGTATTGTAATTTCCTTTTCAAATTTGACTTTTAGTGAACGTAACGAATACAAATTTATCCAAAGTTACGAATTATCTGAAATAACAAATGTCGCATCTAAACAAATGGAATGGAACAAATTAATAATAAATAATAATGATAATAAAACTTTTATTATTATTATTTTTATTTATTATTATTATTATTAATTCATTACGTTCCATTAGTTTGGATACGGCATTCGTCATTTCGGATAATTCGTAACTTCAGATACATTTGTATTTGTTACGTTCACTAACAGTCAAATTTGAAAGGAAATGGGGGCGTGGCGACCGCGCGAGCTGCATGGACGTGTGACCACACAGCTCCACTCCAAACACCGGAACCGACGAACACGGGGACGACACAGCCAGCTATAATCACCTCACAGCGTGTCCGAAGGTCCCTAGCAGCCTGTGGCATGGCTCCCAAACGTAAGGACCGCACACAGCCCAAGAAATTGGATGATTTGTATCCGCCGAAAGGCCGCAGCCCCTTTCAAGATGGCGCTGACACAGGAAACATCTCGCCGGCCTCGTCGCGCAGCTCACGCTCTGCCACGGACAGCTCAAGCTCTCCTCAAGGCCTGCTGCAAAACCAGCCGCTGACGTCCACACCTCTGCCCAGGAGCCCAGCAAAGTCCAAGCCTCGCCTGGATGACAACACCCCGCAGGTGAGAACAGCACCTAGCCCCAGTGAGGACACAAGGGAGCTGATTGACCCTTTCACTGCTTTCCCCACATCAGGTCAGCCTGTCTCTGACACTACGCTCAAGGACATGTTGATCTCCCTCCGCAGCTCTATGCACGCTGACCTGATGCAGTGTATGCGGAACTTTAAAGCAGATATAAGGGACTTGGGAGGTCGGGTAGACCACATTGAGGGGAAAATGGGAGAATTTGCTTTGTCCAATAATACTTTGATGCCCATGCCGAACTTGGGGATGAATTATCTTGGCTCAGGGCAAAGGTCGCGGACCTTGAAGATAGGTCACGGAGGAATAATATTAAAATCAAATACCTGAAACTGTCCTCCCAGTGCAACTCCAGCAATATGCCCGTGACCTACTAAAGCAATTTTTGCCCTTGATACCTGACGCAGAACTACAGGTAGACCGCATCCATAGACTGCCTAAACCATCCCACCTCCCAGATAATATCCTTAGGGATGTCTTGATGCGCATACATTTTAAGTAAAGGAACAACGAATGATTGCTTTCCGCAGAACAGTTCGCCCATATACAACTATTCGCGGACTTATCCCAGTTCACAATGCAAAAGCGCAAATCCCTATTATCGGTGACCAAGGTACTCCGCAACCAAAATATCCCTTATCGCTGGGGATACCCGGTTAAACTTACGGTCACGCATGAGGGCAAAACCTCAGTGGTTACAGACATTGATGAGGGTCTCGCCTTGCTACGCTCACTGGATATCCTCCCTGCCAAAGTTTCGGCGGAGCCCTCCCCTCCATCAAAGTTTGACTCTCAGTTCAACTGGCAGGTTGTGTCACGGAAGAAAGGACCTAACAAAGCAACCACATAACTTCCTGTGTTAAAACCTCAACATTGTCTTCATCCATATGGTTCTTGTAGTGTTCTGGAGCATCCAGCTCGCTGGATCCCTTTGTGATGATACCCCCCACCAAGTGCTGGGCAGCAAGTCTTCCCTCGAGGTCCTGTTGGACCATTTTTTTATACTGCAATACTTCATGTTTTTTTCTCTTTTTATTTTTTATTATACCCTCTCTACCTCCGTCACTTCTCCCTGCTTCCTTCATCCCTGGTCGGTCCCGAGCCAGACACGAGGAGGATCAGTGACCTCCCCTACTCACCCTGCAGGACCTGCATTGATCAAGCCCCTTCAACGGCAAGGATAAGGTACTGTTGTTATCTCTATATTTTCCACACCCATGGCTCTTAAGGTGATTTCCTTTAATGTCAACAGTCTCAATCATCCCGTTAAAAGGACCTCGGTTTGGAGAGAGGCACTCAAACTGCAGGCCGATGTCCTATACATTCAAGAAACACACTTTCAGGCCGAAAATCCTCCTTATTTCCAGCATAAACAATTCCCTTACATATTCTTGGCCTCAGCCACTACTAAGCAGAAAGGAGTCTTAATTGCCATTAGAGACTCGGTGGCTTTCAACCTGACGGCTACTCACATTGATCCAGAGGGGAGGTACATCATATAGGAGAACTTAACAACAAACCCTTCACCATTGCTAATCTTTATGCTCCGAACTCCCACCAACTTAGATTTCTAAAAAGATTGTACAATAAAATCAACTCCCTATGTCAAGGTTCACTAATTATCTGTGGCGACCACAACTTGACCGTCGACTGCAAGATGGACTCCTCCTCTGTGTTTAAACGTCCCCCTCCTCAGCTCCATTCTCTGCTCCATTCAGAAGAAATCTTTGATGTATGGAGGTGTCAACACGCAAATGAAAGGGATTTCACTTATCACTCTGGCCAACACAATTCATATTCGCGGATAGACCTGATTCTGGTAGATAAAATGTTGTTACAAGCAGGGGCACACACCCAGCCCAGCCTACATATGGCGGGCCAGCTCTCATGTTTTTCAGATGTCCTCTCATGCAACTACGATAAAAGATAATTTGTCTACGTTTTTTTTTTTTCCGTAAAAGAGTTTTATTGAAAAATAGTATGCAAATATACAAGTAACAAAACAGATGAACTGACAATGCGTGTACATTGTAAACAATGACAAGTTTAGTTAACATTGTATCTTGGTAATACAGTAATAGAACTTGTTTCCACCTAATGTTGTTAAACCTATCAACATAATGCATTTGATATATGCGTCTGTCTTAAAGTGTGATGTATAGAATCCGCATTACAACAATCAGGTTAGCAGACTTTGGGCGGATAAAAATGGTGTCATCTGTCTCAGTAGGTGGAGTATATATAGCGGTTGATATTCATCTGGGATCGGGTGATCAAAAGCAGAAAGAGGTCAGTCGTCAGTGTTAGAAAAAATAAAATGAAAACAGGGAAGGAGAAAAGAAAAAGGGAGAGGAGGGGGAGGGTGATCCGAGGGATTGTGACTAGGGAGGATGTTGGGAATGGGCAGGGGTAATTTCAAAGAGAGGGGGGGGACGGTTGACCAAGAGTGTTGCCCCCACAGCCCCCACCATCCTTCCAGTTAGAGAGGAGCTCTCAGTGTGGGGGACCCCGTCCAGCGTGGGTCCCTCTTAGCTCTTTGTGGGAGGTGGGGCAAGGACAGTATGCAGGTTGGGGTGAGCCCTCTAAAGGGGGAGCGTTGGTGAGGATATGTTGAGGTCGTTATTGGGGCCGTTCGAACGATTTGAGTTCATGATGGAGGCATATCTATCCGAAGTACAAAAGTGATTCCAACAAGCCCATGTCTGTGAGTATTTGGAAGGGGAATCTCGGGCAATGTGTATCAATTCCTCCAGCTCGGCTATTCTCCCCACTCTTACTAGCCATTCAGATGTCGTTGGAGAGTGGGGGGTGCCCCAATGAGTGGAAATACATAGTTTGGCAGCATTAATCATATGGACCCCAACAGATTTCCTGTAGGATTGGATTGATGTAGAAGAGTGGTGCAGAATCATCCGAGCTGGGGAGAATTCAATAGGATATGTGGTTACTTGAGCGGTTATATCGCGTACATGTGACCAGAAATTCTGAAGCCGTGGGCAGGACCACCATATGTGTAGGAGTGTGCCCCTGTCTGTCGAGCATCGCCAGCATTTGTCTGATGTGTCCGGATTGAATTTGTGGAGAAGGTCAGGGGTGCGGTACCATCTTGAGAGCGTTTTGTAGTTATTTTCTTGAATTGTGGCGTTAAGTGAGCCTTTGTGTGCTAACGTAAAGATTTTTTCCCAGTCCGCTTCCGATAGGTCTAGTTGTAAATCTTTTTCCCATGACCTGCAAGAGTTCCAGTCTTTAGGCGAAACTGATGTGAAGAGCATAGAATGTGTGGTGGAGATCATGTGTTGCTGCGTCGAGGTCTGGGAACATAGGCTTTCAAATGGGGTCAAGGTTCGCGCTAGGCGCGAATCTTAATTAATAGTGGTGAGAAAGTGACGGATTTGCAGGTAGGACCAATAGGGGAATGGGGGGCTGTCTGGAAGACGTGGGATTGCGTTTTGTTCTAGGAGTTTGCCTCCACTGAAAAAGTGTCTAGCTAAGACTAACTCGTGCGGCCATATAGAGGCTAAAAAATTCCTCGACATTCCTGGAGAGAAGGCAGGATTAAGGCGTACAGGAGTAAGGGGGGCCGGAATGGATGAGATCTGGGGATCCTTACATACCTCTCTAAAACATCCTAAAGTTGCTCCTATAAGTGGGTGTTCTTTCAGGGTTTTAGGGACATGAGAAAAGGGTATCCACGGCACAGACTTGAGAGGCAAATCTGAAAACGACTCTTCTAACGATACCCAATCCTTACAGCTTTCGTGTAGTGACCAATCAGCTATCCTGCCCAGGTGACACGCTCGGGAGTAATTCAGGATGTCTGGGAGGCCGATTCCTCCTTTGGTTTTGGGCTTGGATAGTTGTGAAAAACTTATTCTTGTTTTTTTTTGTTTCCATAAAAACTTTAAGGAAAGCCTTTTTACCGTCAGAAAGAAAAGTTTTGGGATTTTAATGGGTAGCGCTTGTAAGAGATAAAAAATACGAGGCAGGATGTTCATCTTAAGGATGGCCGCTCTGCCAAACCAAGAAAAATTAGGTTTTTCCCATCTATGCAAGTCTGCGGATATAGATTGGGTCAGCGGGACAAAGTTTTTAAGATATAAGTCAGCTAAGCGTGGGGTCAGTTGAGTGCCAAGATAAGTGATAGAGTCTTTTTTCCATATGAAGGGGAAATTCTCGCTACATTGGGTTACTATCTCTTCGGGCAGGGAGATATTGAGGGCATGAGATTTAGAGAAGTTAATCTTTAAATTGGATACTTGGCGAAATAACTCAAAGTCTTTAAGCAAATTGGGGATCGACGTTAAAGGTTCGGTTAGGAAGAGTAAAATATCGTCGGCAAAGGCCGCAAGTTTATATGTGCGGCCTGCAACTGGGATCCCTTTTATATTATCATTGGTGCGGAGGCATTGGAGGAAGGGTTCTAAGGTCAAAATGAAAAGGAGTGGGGAGAGGGGACATCCCTGTCTTGTTCCGTTGTGGATGGGAAAGGCGTCTGACAGGTGGCCGTTGACCCGGACTCTCGCCGTCGGCGCGGCATATAAGGCCATAATGAAGTTATACATACGATTCCGAAGGCCCAGGTGACGTAAGACCGCCCCTAGATAGTCCCAGGCCAACCTGTCAAACGCCTTTTCCGCATCCAGAGACAGAAAAAAGCCCTGCCGATGTTGGGTAGTCAATAAGTGGTGTAGGTTAATGGCTTTGATGGTGTTGTCCCTGGCCTCTCTGCCAGGGACGAATCCCACTTGATCATTTGAAATAATAGAGGGTATGAAGGGAAGTAAACGGTTTGCTAGCATTTTGGCGAATAATTTGAGATCTACGTTCAGTAGAGAAATCGGTCTATAATTGGCGGTTGATGTGGTATCCTTGTTTGCCTTCGGTATCACCGTGATATGCGCTTCTAGTAGTCTGTGGAAAGATGTGGAAGTAGGGGAAAGGGAGTTAAATGCTTTAACCACTTAATAACCGCCCTATAGCCGAATGACGGCTTTAGGGCGGTTTCTTAACTGTGGGAGGCCGTCATATGACGTCCTCCCAGAATTCCGCTCTCGCGCGCCCCCTGGGGCACGCACTCGAGAGCATCCGTGACCGCCGGGTCCACAGGACCCGGCGCATCACGGATCACGGTAAACGGCCGCTCGTCGCGGCCGTTTACCACGTGATCGCTCCGTCAAATGACGGAGTGATCACTTGTAAACAAACCGGCGTCATGTTATGACGCCGGTTCCTCCCTCCCCCTCTCTGTACCAATCGGAACAGCGGAGGGGGGGGAGATCGGTGTCAGCAGCGATGTGGGCTGCATCTGCAGTGCCCACATCGCTGCTCACCGAAAATTAACCCCTCAATTCCCTGCAAATACTCTGCAATACCCTGCCATTACTCTGCATTACCCTGCAATACCCTGCATTACTCTGCATTACCCTGCATTACCCTGCATTACCCTGCATTACTCTGCAATACCCTGCATTACTCTGCATTACTCTGCATTACTCTGCATTACCCTGCAATACTCTGCAATACCCTGCCATTACTCTGCAATACCCTGCAATACCCTGCAACACTCTGCAATGCTCTGCAACACTCTGCAATGCTCTGCAACACTCTGCAATGCTCTGCAACACTCTGCAATACCCTGCAACACTCTGCAATACCCTGCAACACTCTGCAATACCCTGCAACACTCTGCAATGCTCTGCAACACCCACCAATACCCTGCAACACTCTGCAATGCTCTGCAACACCCGCCAATACCGTGCAACACTCTGCAATGCTCTGCAACACCCTCCAATATCCTGCAATGCTCTGCAACGCTCTGCAACACCCGCCAATACCCTGCAACACTCTGCAATGCTCTGCAACACCCACCAATACCCTGCAACACTCTGCAATGCTCTGCAACACCCGCCAATACCGTGCAACACTCTGCAATGCTCTGCAACACCCTCCAATATCCTGCAATGCTCTGCAACGCAATACTCTGCAACGCCATACTCTGAGATACCCAGCCATACTCTGATATACCCAGCCATACCCAGCCATAGTCGGTGATACCCTGCAATACCCAGCCATAGACACCCCTCCCGCCGCCCTCCGGTGCTTCTACCGACTCGCCAATACTATCAAATCCAGAATCTTTTTTTTTTTTTTCAGGCTTCCCAGCTTAGAGGTGAGATGCGGGGTCTTATTGACCCCACATCTCACTGTAAAGAGGACCTGTCATGCCATATTCCTATTACAAGGGATGTTTACATTCCTTGTAATAGGAATAAAAGTGATCAAAAAATTTATTTTTGGGGAAAAAAATGTCAAACTAAAATAAATAAAGTAAAATGAACAATAAAATTTTTTTTTTTTTTTTTTAAAGCGCCCCTGTCCCCATGTGCTCGCATGCAGAAGCGAACGCATATGTAAGTCCCGCCCACATATGAAAACGGTGTTCAAACCACACATGTGAGGTATCGCTGCGTACGTTGGAGCGAGAGCAATAATTCTAGCCCTAGACCTCCTCTGTAACTCAAAACATATAACCAGTAAAAAAAAAAAATTAATCGTCGCCTATGGGGATTTTTAAGTAGCGACGTTTGGCGCCATTCCACGAGCCTGTGCAATTTTGAAGAGTGACATGTTAGGTATCGATTTACTCGGTGTAACTTCATCTTTCACATTATGCAAAAATTGGGCTAACTTTACTGTGTTTTTTTTTTTTTAAGCACAAAACAGTTTTTTTTTCCAAAAAAAAGCATTCGAAAAATTGCTGCGCAAATACCGTGCGAGATAAAAAGTTGCAACGACCACCATTGTATTCTCCAGGGTGTTTGCTAAAAAAACATATATAATGTTTTGGGATTCGATGTAATTTTCTAGCAAATAAATGATGATTTTTACATGTAGGAGAGAAATGTCAGAATTGTCCTGGGTGCTCCAGAACGCCTGATGGCGCTCCCTGCATGTTGGGCCTCTGTATGTGGCCGCACTGTGTAAAAGTCTCACACATGTGGTATCGCCGTACTCGGGAGTAATAGCAGAATGTGTTTTGGGGTGTAATTTGTGGTATGCATATGCTGTGTAAGAAATAAACTGATAATATGACAATTTTGTGAAAAAAAAAGTAAAAAAAATCTTGATATTGCAAAGAATTGTGGGAAAAAATGACAACTTCAAAAAACTCATCATGCCTCTTACTAAATACCTTGGAATGTCTTCTTTCCAAAAAGGGGTCATTTGGGGGGTATTTGTACTTTTCTGGCATGTTAGGGTCTCAAGAATTGAAATAGGCCGTCAGTACTTCAGGTGTGATCAATTTTCAGATATTGGCACCATAGCTTGTGGACTCTATAACTTTCACAAAGACCAAATAATATCCACCAATTTGTACTTATTTTTACCAAAGATATGTAGTGGTATAAATTTTGGCCAAAATTTATGAAGAAAAAATTACTAATCTGCTAAATTTTATAACAGAAATGAAGAAAAATTCATTTTTTTACAGAATTTTCGGTATTTTTTCTTTTATAGCACAAAAAATAAAAAACCCAGCGGTGATTAAATACCACCAAAAGAAAGCTCCATTTGTGTGAAAAAAAGGACAAAAATTTCATATAGGTCCAGTGTTGCATGACTGAGTAATTGTCATTCAAAATGTGAGAGCACCGAAAGCTGAAAATTGGTCTGGTTATTAAGGGTGTTTAAGTGCCCAGTGGTCAAGTGGTTAAGGAAGGGGGATACTAAAAGGTCCATAAAGTTTTTATAGTATGACGCTGAAAAACCGTCGGGACCAGGGCTCTTACTCGGCTTTAGTTGCTTTATTGCCTTCTTAAGTTCGTCTACCGATAAGGGGTTGTCTAATTCGCTTGCCTCCTCTCCAGGAATGGGTTTGAGGTTGTATTTAGTGAGAAAGTCCGAGATAAGCGATTGTCGTTTCGATTGGCCTAGAGGGGTTGTAGACTGTAATGGTAAGTTGTAAAGCTCTGAGAAGTACTTCTCAAACTGTTTGGCTATATCCACTGTGGCCGAGTATGAGTTACCTCTGGCATCTTTTATGGTATGTACGTTGGTACTAGCTTTCTGTGTTTGGATTGCTCTTGCTAGGAATTTCCCACATTTGTTGCCCTGTTCGTAGAAAAGCTTTTGAGATAGAGTAAATTTTCGGTGCGTTCGACGATTAAGGATATCTAGGAGTGATTTCCTAGTTTGTGTGAGTTCCAAGTAGGTGCTCTGGGCATGTGAGAGTTTGTGAATTTTCTCCAATTTCCCTATTTTGTCAATCAGTTCCGAGATCAGAGCTTGTTGCTCTTTTTTTTCTTGATGGCTTTAAGGTGTATGAATCTGCCTCTGAGGACACATTTATGTGCTTCCCAGATATTAATGGGTGTCGTCTCCGGGTTATCATTGTTCTGGAAGTATTCGTTCAGGCTCGCGCGGATGCTAGAAATATCGCTTTCTGTGGTGAGGAGCGAGGGGTCTAGTCTCCATATTTTAGTGGAAGGGTTGTGTTCTGGGAATGTTAAGGAGAGGGTGATAGGATGGTGATCCGAGATGAGCAATGGCTCTATTGTGGCTGATGTTAGGAGGGGGAGGTCTTTCTGTGAGAGGAACAGGTAATCAATTCTAGAATATCTGTTATGTGGTATAGAGAAGAAGGTATAGTCCCTCTCGGTTGGGTGTAAGGTCCTCCATGTGTCATGTACAAGAAGGTCCTGTAGTTGAGTTTTGATTTGCTTTAGCGCCCTATATGGTAGTGTCGTGGAACCTGTCGATGAGTCAAGGAGGGGTTGAAGGGGCACATTAAAATCGCCTCCCAGAATTAAGATTCCCGATTGGAAACTAGCTAGAGCAGATGCGATAGCTCGGATAAAACTAACCTGGGCCGAGTTAGGGCTGTATATGTTTGCCAGGGTGACTGTTCGGTTATGTAGGGTTCCTTTTAGGAAGATGAAACGCCCTTCTGGGTCGATTCGGGTGTCAATCGTGTGCCAGTGAGTATTTTTTGAGAGGAGGATGGAGACTCCTTTCGTTTTAACTAAACTGTTGGAAGCGTGAAAGGCCGTTGGGTATAAGCGATTTGAAAGTTTCGGAATGTGCTTCGTGCAAAAGTGGGTCTCTTGCAGGAAAATGACGTCAGCTTTTAGTTTGGCCATCCTGTCTAGAATTTGACTACGCTTTTCCGGGATATTGAGGCCCTTTACATTTTGTGAGACTATTTTAAGTTTACATTGGTTAGAACTATGCTGAGCTGTGTCCATGATGTGTGGGTTCACTCCCAACATTGGGAGTATAATTCAGAGGTTCACCTCCCAAGGGAGTAGGTCTTGATATAGAGTGTCTGTATGAAAGTTAAAATTAAAATTGAAATTAAAAGAATGATTAAGATCTGGCCCTCTGATTATTCCTCAATCTGAAAGGATGTCAGGGTGGGGGCCGCGAGGGCGAGACTCAAGGACAAAGGTGGGGAGGGGGATGGTGAATACAGGGAATAGGGTTGTTACTCGAGGGTAGGGAAGGGAGGAGGGGAAAGAAGTGTCAAGTGTTATGAGGTTAGGTTGTGTAGGAGAAGGGTAACCGGGGGTATATATAGTCCAGCTATCTTACCCTATTAGAACTAGCTCTGTCCGGTGTTGGTCAACGGGGGTAGGTACTATCCCGTTGTGTGGGGAAGTGAAAGGCGATCGGGTGTCAGTCAAGAATGTGTCCAGTCCCTAGGAGGTCAAAAAGAATCAATTAGGGTTATGAAGCAAGTTGCTAAACTTAAAGGGGAAGAAAAAGCAACATTAGGTCCAAATATACAAAAATTGTGAAACCACATTTATAAGTCAGATAACAACCCGAACTAGGATATATAGAACCGTATGTATAAACATAAACATAAAAACAGGAGAACGTTGAAAGTAAGGCCTCTATGTCGGAGCAAGTGGAGCTTGCGGAATGAAAAACAACATTTCCGCTTGGGGGGTATGGAGGTTATTCAACTTTAGTAAGCGGAAGTAACATTATGATCTTAGACGACCCGCAAGCAGAGTTGGTATGTTCCCCCTTGATACGGGGGGATTACATTGCAGCTCATAGAGGGATAACATTATGTTAAACCGCATGCATCTAACCATCAACCCTGATCTTTGTCGGTGAACTTGGTAGCTGGTAGTGTCCCTGGGCATAATGTGAGAGGGTCTGGATTGTCTGATAATCCCCACCATTTCTTTTTTTTATTTTTTTTTCCTTCTTCCTTCCCCCTTCCTTCCCTCCTTTTTTTTTCTTTAAGGTTAGCTGGGGGGAAATCAAACACGCATTCCTCAGAGATTAGTCTCATCCCGTGCCAATGTTTATGGTTGGAATAGGGTGGCCTTTCTAGTCTAAAGATGGGAATATTCCCTGGCTGACTGAATATAAGGTATGGGACGTGGTCCTGGCCACTAAGTAATGAATGCGGTCACGGCAACCCTGCTGGACTGTGGATTTGGGGAGTCACCCCATTGTGAGGTGGGAAGTAGGGCGATGGAATGCTCTGCATTAGCTTACTGGGAAGATCTCTGCCATAGCCTGCATGTCTTTTTAGAAATCTACAGCGGTAAAAAAAAAAAGGGGGGACCCATTCCTGGGAAAAAAAAAAAAAAGGGGGGGACCCATTCCTGGGAAAAAAAAAAAAAAGTAGAGAGTTATGCATGCAACATATAAACATAAAAACATAGGCATATATATGAGACGTTTTTGTGTCCCCCTAGTATCTGAGTTAGATCCCCCCCTATTTCCCTTACCAAATCTTGCGCCGCAGGGTCGGAAAAGACCGTTTGGCATTGAGAACCTAGGGGGAGATGAGAGGGAGAAGAGCACTACAAATAACAGTATAAAAGGTATGATATTCATAATAGCTTATCTGTCGGGGTGAGGTAGGAACATCACAGTGCCAAGTTTGGTAAGGCGTGATTTAGAGCGCCTATGTCCAGGTGAGAGCCTTAGATCAGTGGTCTTAGAACCAGCCGGAGATCTTAAAGGAAAAGTCTATTTCTCTCGTCGGGCGGGTTGTAGAGATGAGCATGGGTGGCCATGTTCCGTCATATACATCCCATCCTGGGAATGCTGCAAAATGGGGACTTGTTTGCAAGAAAATCTCTAGTAGTCTGAAGAAAGAGGAAAATCAGGGTATGTCCAAAGGAAACCATAGTTCTGGGCCAAGGCGATGGAAAGAGCGGGTGAGTGTTTCAGTCGGGATCTTTAGGGCCGATCCGGCCGTGCCCTTCTGTGGGCTGGTGATGCTGTGGGGCTCTGGCGGTCTCGATCCCTCTGATCTCTCTGAGCCGGTGGTCTGGGTGACATCGACCTACGTCTCCGAATGTTGAATTCATCCCTCACCGGTATGGCATCCATGGAGCTGGTTCTCTGAAGGTGAGGGGAACGGTAGGATTTGTACCACTCTGGAAGCTCTACAGGTGGGATTTGTAGTGTGCTGCAAAAACTCCTGAGGTCCTCCGGGACCCTCAGGTTGGCCGTGCGACCATCTGATGAGGCCGATAGGCAAAAGGGGAACCTCCAACGGTACTGAATTCCCTTCTGGCATAGGACATCCAGGAGCGGGCGGAGATCCCTTCTGTGTTGGAGTGTTATAGGGGACAGATCCTGGAATATTTTGATCTCTGCCCCTTGGTAGTTCAAGTTGCGGCGGTCTCTGGCCCTTCTGAGTATATCCTCTTTCAGCCTGAAACTCACCAAGTAGCAGATTACATCTCTGGGGGGGTCAGATTCTCTGCCCCTGGGTTTGAGCGCCCTGTGAAGTCGTTCCCATTCAATGGGGGCTTCATATGGTCTCCCCAATAGATCATTAAAGATTTGGACAGTCACTTGTGCTAGGTGGGCCTGATCTACGGACTCAGGAATGCCTCTTACCCTCAGGTTATGGCGTCGTCCGCGATTGTCCAAATCCTCCAAGTGCCTGCTTAGATCCCTGAGTTGGCCGTGGTGAGCATTGGACATCTGTTGCATGTGGTGAATGGCGGTGTCATGGCGTGTTGTCTCTTCCTCCAGATCGCCTATTCTTACATGCATAGACTGTATATCCCTCCGGAGGTCGGATATGGCTGCTGTGAGGGATCCTTTGATGTCCTCTGCCAGTGCTCTGAGGTCTTGTACGTTCAGTGGACGTGTAGGAGCAGGGCTTTCTGAAAGCTGAGTATCCCTCCTGCTGTGTGGGCTAGGGCTGGGGGAGCGATGCTCCGTGTAGGCCTGAGGTGAGGCCGCGGCCTCGCGTGAGCGGGCCCGGAATATCTCTGGGATATTTCTTTCGGGCGGCGGCTCCGTCCCTCTCGGGGATCGGGACCTGGATTGCGGTGATTTCCCCTTCTGTTTCACCATGGTTGCGGGTGAGTGTTGCTCCGCTAGGCTTATTGCAGGACCTCCGATGGACGGAGCGGTGGAATCAGGCAGCCATCTCCCGTCCGCGCCAAGCCACGCCCCTTGTCTACGTTTTTTGATGACAATGTAGGCTATGTCTCTGACCCTGCAATGTTAAAGCGGTTCTTCACCCTAAAGGGGAAGTTCCGCTAGTATTATCCCTCCCCCCCCTCCGGTGCCACAATCGGCACCTTTCGGGGGGGAGGGGGGTGCACTTACCCACTTCCGGCCAGACCGCCGCATGGCTCCGCCCACCCCCGCATGGCTCCGCCCCCGCTGTGTTCTGGGAAACACACAGTTCCCAGAGACACAGCGGGGAACCAGCGCAGCGCGACTCGCGCATGCGCAGTAGGGAACCGGGCAGTGAAGCCCTCTTGCTTCACTTCCCGATTCCCTGACAGAGGATGGCGGCGGTGGCTGCAGCGAGACGAGCGATCGCTCGTCATCTGCCGCCGACATCGCTGGAACCTGGGACAGGTAAGTGTGATATTATTAAAAGTCAGCAGCTGCAATATTAGTAGCTGCTGGCTTTTAATATTTTTTTTTTTTGTGCAGCTCCTCTTTAAGGTGTGCCGATAAGGCATTTATTAGAGGTATAATTTTACAGATATGTGCGAGGGAAAAGAGGCAGAGGACTCAGAAATTAGAGCAGCTCCTTACCAGTATCAAAATCAATTCCATGTGTGTAGCCACAAAAAAAAAAAATGCTACACACATGGAATTCACACAATTATCATTAAACCACTTTATAGGGTACCCTTTTTCTTTCAAACTAGTGAATTGAATACAAATGTTTCCATATAGATATTGGTTGGTATCGGGGTCTAATACCCCTCCCAGTCACCGGGGGAGGCTTCCTCCTGATTGGTTTTGACTTGTCCTGGGGTAAGGTCGTTTGGGTAAGACTCTGTCCTTGTTATGTATTGTAAAGTTGTCTCCTCAATTTTCACTTAAATTGTTTGTCATCTTTGGTCACTTTTCATATATATATATATATATATATATATATATATATATATATATATATTTTTTTTTTATAGATTTATGAGTAATTAATGTATTTTTAGATGTAGGTAATTCCTGAAGAAGCTGAGAAGCGAAACTAGTCGAAATACCTCACCTTCCCCATGAATTTTCGATATGTTGGATTTTGTAATGTTTTTATATTGAAATAAATTGTATTATAATTTTTTATTATATAAAATTAGTTTTCTCTTTATGTGATTTATTTAACTCATGTGCACCGCAATAGTCCCCTCACTTACATTTTCTTGATACCTCTGCCTGGAGACCA
The DNA here is from genome assembly GCF_037356315.1 of Lithobates pipiens. Lineage (NCBI taxonomy): Eukaryota > Metazoa > Chordata > Amphibia > Anura > Ranidae > Lithobates > Lithobates pipiens. The sequence continues at coordinate 185,704,651 of NW_027507785.1, read as the reverse complement.
GAGGTCTCAAACACTTTCTCCACTATGCTGGCGGAATTGTGTAATGATAGGCAACTTAATTCACATGCTGTGGTCCTGCAGACACTTAACCAGCTTCTGGAACTCTATATTTCACCATATTTCAGGTTTAACTGGTATTCTGACCCGTCCTAATCCCTCCCTAGTTATATTGAATGTTGGCATTGACAATTTTCCCCCTGATTTTAGAACGGTAATAACGCATCTCCTGTTAGCTGCAAGGACACTAATCGCAAGGAACTGTAAAACTGATAAATAACCGAATGTTTCAGAAGTACTACATGCTACCCAAGTACTCTATGTTTATGAATCTTTGTTGGCTATTAAGAATGGTAATAAACAAAAATTCGACAAACAGTGGGTAATTTGGTCATCTTGGTATAAAAAAAACACATGATGTATCTATGCATGAACTCTCATTCCCCATATGTGCCTCATTCTCTCCACTCTCCAGATCCCCCTATATCCGCTCACAGACCGACCCCCCCCCCTCTTATTCCTACTCCCCCTGCTCTCCCTTCTACCCTTCTCTACTCTCATTTCTTCTTTCTCTCTTAAGTTAACCTAGCGGGTAAAGCTACCATGCTCTGCTAGATTTTGGCTAGAGATTTAGCTTGACGTCCCTTGGGACTACTTTGATGTAGAAATAATGGTGTGTACATTTTCTGATTTATGTAACCAACACTGTGTTTACCTGCTTGTTACTGCTATGTTTTTGTATTGTCTTCCTTGAAAATTTTTCAATAAAAACCATTTGAAAAAAAAAAAAATTGAAAGGAAATTACAACACCTATAATTTAATAGTTAGTAATAGTTAAGTTATTATTAGTTAATTATGATTTACGAATGTACAAATTTACGAATGTACGAATTTACAATTATGCGACTGTACGAATTTACAAATGTACAAATTTACAATGTACAAATGTACGAATTTACGAATGTATAAATTTACAAATCTTCAAATTTACGAATATTACGGGTTAATAATTACGGGTTTTTGTTCATTTGGATATTTCTGAAATAAATTGCAAATGTCTAGTATCAATCACCAGCTGCCCTGTAGTGGGGAATGAGGACATGGGTGTGTGTAAGGCCTGGTTGGATTGGAAGAGGTTGAAAGCCTGGGCCTCAATTTGTGCAGGCAGCAGCAGCAAATTCATCCACATGCGGGCTTTCGCTGGGCTGCCTGTGTGGAGGTTTCCCTCTGATCTGTGTTTTGGGGATGAGGGTAGTTTTTGGGGGTCTTATTCCTCCTCGATCTCATCAGGGAGCACCGGCACCATTTTGGCTGTGACTGACCTTAGGTGCTGGCTTGAGGAAGAAGGCCGTCAGTTCTTTCGGGTGATAATCATTCATCCTCTTGCGGGACATGGCTGGTTGGGATGCCTGGGTGATTAGGATTAAGGATGGCTGTGGATTGCCCATGGGATTGGACCTGTGTAACTCCGGTTCTCATCTCTGGCTGACGAACTCTGTGTCTAGGTGGCCATCTCCAGCGCTGGCAGACCATGCCCCCATGCACTGGACACCTTTACTGCCATTATGCTATTGCTGCGTCTCTAGTGCATCCCTATACCTTTAAAAAGGGACGGGCTACCTACAGGCATACCTGCCCTTAATCTATCCATTATTATATATAGTATGTGGTCCATACTACTCTTAAAATGATAGAGTTAAAACTGCAGCACACATAGGTGACATGACATGGCCGCTGCAGCTTACGCATGAATTTGCAAATGTGTGCAAATTAAAACCCCATGGTTTTAACGTGAACTGTTAGGGTTAGTTTGGTTTGTTGCAAAGTGATAAGTGAGCTGGGATTTTTTGTTTGTTGTTTTTTGACATGCATCACTCTTCCATGTGCTCCTTGCTGCAAATGCTAGTTATAGGTCAGGGTGGTTGCCATTTGTTGGCAATATAGAATGCATTCATTTGCATTGTTTATAGACAGTCCATTCATTTATCATCCACAATGGATGATAAATGTGCATGGCCATTTTTAAAAAACCCAGAACACCACAGTTCACAATATGTGCATTACAATATACTATACAGTGTGTTGTATGCCAGTTAAATGAATAGCTTTGCAACACATGGCACGCAAAGCAGGTGAAATGCTATGCATTGTGACAAATTGCATGAACACATGCATTTTTAGCACGTTTGGCACAATGCACAAGCTTGAATGGGATCTTAAGGGCTATAAAAGCACCTGTAATAAATAAATAAATCTAGAACAAAAATGTAATATGTTGCAGCTTTCCAGTACTACATGTGGTGGATGTATATTTTTCAGATGCACATCTTAACAAATACCTGTTAAATTTGCTGAACTGAAATTGAATCTCAAAAAAAATGAGGAGAGCAGCCCAGGGTGACATTGCTGCACCTCCATAGATAAAGTATGCTGAGTCAGGCATGAAGTGTGTTATGCCGTGTACACATGGCTGAACTTTTCGACAGCAAAGGTCCGACGGAACTAATCCATTGGACAATTCAACTACGTGTGGGCTTCATCTGACCTTTGCTGTCAAAAAATCAGATGGACTTTAGATTTAGAACATGTTTCAAATCTTTCCGACTGACTTTTTGGTTGAAAAATCAGTTCATCTGTATGCTAGTCCGATGGATGAATACCGAGGCTAGGGCAGCTATTGGCTACTGGCTATGAACTTCCTTATTCTAGTCGGTTCGTACGTCATCACCTTTGAATCCGTCTGGTGTGATTGTGTGTGGCCAAGTCCGTTTGTTCAGAAAGTCCATCAGAAGTCCACCGAAAGTCCGTCGGGAAGACCGTTGGGGTTCAGTTTAAGTTTCATCTATATTAAATACCAATAAGCAAGCAATTGTCAAAAAAAGTTATTGGGGTGCTAGGTGTTGCCATAAGGGACAAAATAAAAGAATAATGTAAAAAAATACTTTAAAATGAGGAGAGGGCCCATTTAATGTGACACTGAGGGCAACATGGAGAGAACCCCAATCTTTTAAATAATTTTTTTGGGATACGTGTTTAAGCTGTATGAGGCATTCTGGAGCAGTTCGATTTTCCATAATTGCTTTTTTAAATTTTTACAGTTAGCTTGGCTTCAATACAGCAGCACCCTCACAGTAATTTTTTTAGGACTGCCTTTTTTTGTGTATTGCAGCAGCAGTATCTGCAATTACTATGTAGCTACTGCCCTTTCCCCACCTGTAGTCTTTTATATGTTATTTATTATATATGTGCATTTTTTTTTGTTATTTTTAGTCCCAATTATAATGTTATTTTTTATTTTTGCCATGTTAAAATGGGTTGGGGTTTAGAACACAGTAAACTCCAATGCCACGTACAAACGTTCGGACCAGAGTCCGCTGGACAATTCGACTGTGTATGGGCTCAGGCGGACTTTTACTGCCCAAAACTCCGGCGGACTTTGAAAGAAGTCTTGACTCAAAATTGTCAGCCGGACTCGGCTTTCCAGTGGACAATCCGCTCGTCTGTGTGCTAGTCCACCGGACCTTCCAAATGAATGGACTATCCCACGCACAGACTAAAGTCCGTTCACTTTGAACGTGATTTCAGGTATGACAGGTTTTAAGGGTAACCCCTATGCCTAAAATACGGCGTGGGGGTGCCCCCAAAGTCCATACCAGACCCTTATCTGAGCACGCAGCCCAGCCAGTCAGGAAAGGGGGTGGGGTCGAGTGAGCCCCCCTCCTGAGCTGTACCATGCAGCATGCCCTCAACATGGGGGGTGGGTGCTTTAGGGAAGGGGGCACCCTGCGGCCCCCCACCCCAAAGCACCTTGTCCCCATGTTGATGAGGACAAGGGGCCTCTTCCCAACAATCCTGGCAGTTGGTTGTTGGGGTCTGCGGGCAGGGGGCTTATTGGAATCCGGGAGCCCCCTTTAATAAGGGGCCCCCAGATCCCGGACCCCCACCCTATGTAAATGAGTATGGGGTATGATGTACCCCTACCCGTTCACCTGAGGGAAAAAAGTGTAACTAAAAAACACACAACACATGTTTTTAAGGTAGTTTATTAGGCAGCTCCGGGGGTCTTCCTTCGACTTCGGGGCTCTTCGCTCCAGGCTCCTCTGCTATCTTCTGCTCTTTTGCCACTCTTTTGCTAGCGGAGGAGCCCGGCTTTCTCCTTCATCATCGTCGCCGTCCAGGGGTCTTCTTCCGACTTCGGGGGTCTTCTCCTATTCTCCCACTCTTCGGTTCTTCTGCCGGGCTCCTCCGTTATCTTCTTCCAGCTCTTTCACTAGCGCTGGCCCGGTCTTCTCATTTGCCGTCACCGCTGCCTTCTTTTCAGAGCAGGCGGCTGGCATTCAGATAAAAGTGGGTCCACGGCGAGGTCACTTTTATAGGGCTTTGCCATGTTTCCCTAGCTTACCGGACTCATCGGTAACCCAGGAAACCATCCAGTGCGACTGATTGGCAAACAGGAAGCAGAGTGAGGGCAAGATAGCCCTCCACTCGTCTCTATGCCCTTGGAGGACCGGAGCGACATCTGACACGTCTGTCTCCCAGCCTTAAGGCCAGGTTCACACTGTTGTGTGGAGCGGCTAGCTGCAGGGGTCTGCTGCATCCCTGTTCTCCATTTTAGGGACAAATCAGGCCCACATTGTTGGCTGGATTCAGACCTAAAATGGACCAGAAGATGCACAGGGCTCTTCTGCAAACTGCTCTGCAGCTGTTCTGGAGTTATGTGAACTGGCACCTTTGAGAGCCAGTTACAGTCTACTGAAATGCAAATTGGAAGCTGGGAAATCTGCATACAAATCGCACTACTGTGAACCCAACCTTTAATGATTTTTTTTTTCCTCTTAAAGGCAAAATATTTTTTATTTTTTTTTGTGTTTAAAAGTAAATGAGAGATGTGAGGTCTTCTTGAGCCTAGATCTTTCAATAAAGAGGAACTGTCGTGCTTATTTCTATTACAAGGGATGTTTACAAGTGAACAAAAAAAAACATTAAAAGGGACAGTGTCAAAATAAAAACTAAAATAAATAAGAAAAAAAAAATGTACACGCCCCATCCCTTCGAGCTTGAGTGCAGAAGCGAACACATACATAAGTTGCGCCCACATATGTAAATGGTGTTCAAACCACTTATGTGAGGTATCGCTGCAATTGTTAGAGTGAGAGCAATAATTCTAGCACCAGTCCTCCTGTGTAACTCTAAACAGGTAACCTGTGAAAATGTTTACACCGTTGTCTATAGAGATTTTTAAGTACTGTAGGCATAACATCATCTTTAAAGCGGTCCTCTACCCTGAAGTGGAAGTTCCGCTCATCTGATCCCTCCCCCCCTCCGGTGCCACAATCGGCACCTTTCAGGGGGGAAGGGGGTGCATTTACCTGGATAATCCAGGTATCTGCACCCACTTCCGGGACAAGACCCCCGCAGACCGCCGCAGATGCCCTGCCCCCCCCCCGTTGTGTTCTGGGAAACACACAGTTCCCAGGACACAGCAGGGACCAGCAGAGACGCGCAGCGCGACTCGCGCATGCGCAGTAGGGAACCGGGCAGTGAAGCCGCAATGCTTCACTTCCCGATTCCCTGACAGAGGATGGAGGCGGGGGCAGCAGAGAGACGAGCGATCGCTCGTCATCTGCCGCCGACATCGCTGGACCCTGGGACAGGTAAGTGTGAATTTATTAAATATTATATGCAATATTTGTAGCTGCTGGCTTTTAATATGTTTTTTTAAAGGTGCAGAACCACTTTAACATTATAGGATAATATGGGGTAACTTTAGTGTTTAGATTTTTTAATTCATTAAGATGTATTTAAAAAACAAAAAGGTGCTTGAAAGACCAAATACAGTGTCACATAAAGGCACAAATACAGTGTCACATAAAATATTGCAAAAACTGCCATTTTATTCTCTAGGGTCTCTGCTAAAATATCTATAAATATATATAAACCATATATATATATATATGTGTGTGTGTATGTATATGTATGTGTATATATATATATATATATATATATATATATATATATATATATATATATATACAGTAATGTTTGGGGGTTCTAAGTAATTTTCTAGCAAACAATGCAGATTTTTACTTGTAAACAACAAATGTCAGAAACAGGCCTTGTTAATCATGTGCATTGTGTAAAAAGACAGTTTTGAGCCTGTCGTCTCTGATCCTCTTCTTCTTCCATTGTCCCCAATCCATCTTCTGATAGTAAAGATCCTTGGGGGCACTCTGCACATGCTCAGTTTGGTGTGTATTACTAGAGATTTTTTATTTTTTTTGAAGGTGCATGTGAATGGCACGGGGCCAATTAGCACTGTCCAGACAGAGGGCCAGGAGTCATGCTGCCTCATAGAACAGTCAGAGGAGAATGAAAACTCCTCCTACAAGCTTATATATATATAGCGCTGGCTCCTGACAAGCAGGTGCTATTGTTTTTGTAAAGTTAAGTTGCCTGAAGCCACAGCTGGGCTTTGTGAATATTTCTCTAAATTTCTGGTTTCAGTACCAGTCCAGCTGGGTTGCACTGGGTTCTCCTTCACCGCAGGTGTCACTGTCATTTATCTCTCGGAACCAGCCCAGTGGGAGTGTTTTCCTGCTGTGCATTCTGGGGGGGTGGTAATTAAGGTACCAACGCCATGTTGGCGGGGTGATTATTTTCTGTCTGTTTGGTTCCAGTGGTCCTCCTGACCCGGCCCCATGGCCCTCTTGGCCTGGCGTGCGGAACTATGCACCCTGTGTCTTGGTGCTGCCTGGCCCCAGGTGATGCAACTGAAGGGATAGGCCCGAGAAAATTTTGGGGCCTACTGATCCAGGGATGGTCCGGTGCCGTCTTATCAGAAAGGAAGAGGCCCAGCAACTGAAGAACCCCAGGGGAGGACTCTTTCAGAAGAAGACCGTGCGCATGGCTGGTTTCTCTGAAGGAGCCTGGAGATTTAGTTGAAGGACGCAACATGGATCAACACTCATACGGTATCGCCAGATCGGCTGAGAGAAACTGGTACCGTATGTCAGTTCTTTACATTTATCCACATCCCTCAGTAACACTCAAGCGTATCTCACAAGTCAGGGGAAGAGACTTTACCGAGCATCCCACCAGCTGCTAGGCCTAGTGAGAGAGGTCTATCCAGGGGTTGTTGAATCCAGTTGTGAAACAGTTTTATTCTCTGGATTCTCTTAATACTTTCACCCTGCAATTTAAGTGCCTAAACTCACCCCTAACCTTCTACCCTCCATTAAGAGACTTTGTTTTTTCTATATAAATAACGCAAAAGAGGATTCAGTGTCAGTTTCAACATTCTTTGGGTCATTTACCATGGGATCCCCAAGATGGAGAACCAAGTAGGTGAGGTAATGGTAAGCCCAAATAAAACCAGAAACTCCTTCGGGGGTTAGTGCTACATATATATACATTATTTTCTTTTTTTGTGAAAAGATACAAGTGAATTAACATGTATGTGATGTGATGTATGTGATGCCCATTATAATTTTATCACACTGATTGGAAGATCATAGCCTGGTACCAAAAGACCAGAGAGGAAATTATGTTTCAATTAAGTCTTTCTGCTGGTGAGATAACCTTAATTAGTGATACTTCAATGGAAAATAAATCTTTGAACATACGCAAAACCATATCAGATTGTTATAGGTAGCGCTGGACTCCCACTATGATGCAGGACATGTCAATATAATAGCAGGCGAAGGTAGGCTGGTCTGATTTGATACAAATTGAATGGATAGTTCAGGTGTGTCCTATATTCCATAGTTCTGGTAAATGTAAAGGAAAATGTACAAAGATTGTACAATCAGATTGCATAGTATATGGCCATCTTTATACAAGTACTGTACATAAGTGGGAGTGGATGGAGACAATCAGGCCTCATTCACATCTCCACATAGCAAAGACTCACGTCTCCCCATGCCTTTGTTTTGGGTGTTTTGGAGAGCTTTCATTTGTCATGCATAGGGCAGCCCATTCACTTGAATTGGTGGCCCTAGGTGCACCAATTTCCCCAGAAAATATCCAGAACTTTTTTGTGGAGCAGAACATGGTGCGTTACCACAGTTGTCAGGAAAAGAAATGGATATTTCGTTTAGGTACACTTACCCCCAAAGGGTTAAACACAGAGCTGAGATTACAACCGTTCCTTTCTATGTAGCTCAGACATTGAAGCATATGCATAAAATGTGAGTGACAGTGTTCTCTCAAGGTTGTGATACCAATAGGGTGTATATATTGAATTTGATTATAGATATACCGAGGGTGCAACAATCTTGGATTTTGCGGCCATTAATATCCATGGTTAATGTACCATGGATTTAGTGCTCAGTATTCTACCCCACAGGTATAAATGATTGGCATACTTTGAAATTATGGTATCTTGATATGTTTAAGTGCCACTCACCCAATGAAGGGGATTTTAATTCAATATAACCTAATGTCTGTGCTATGTCTAATGTGGTGTCTGTTGTATGTACTCCCCTGTACAGGTTTATTTGTACATCTATTCCTTCACTCATCTCTTGAAACATATTTTCTTGAAACATATTTTATTAACAAGCATCATAACAGTTACACAGTGTAGTTCACTTGTTGGTGTGCAGAATTACAGAACATTTTGCGACAATGTATCAAGTACTTTGCATATACAACGGGTGTCAAGACCCGAACAGTAAAGTAGAGTAGGCATGAAAAGATACATTACAAATGCACAACAAATATGAGAACAGGAAGGTAATAAGATAATAGAAACTTCAGAACGAGGGAAAAAACCTTCCTAAGTTTGTGGGTCAATCCCAGGTAGGGATTGTTGGCCTGTGTAATAGACAATTTTCAGTGAGGGGGACATATTAGGAGAAGGGGAAGAAAAGCAAGAGGTGTGAAAGTAAGACTGGGAGAAACAGGGAAGGGGAAGGGGAGTGAGACAGGAGGGAAAGGGCTGGCCGACCCACCCAGGCACGGGGGCCTACAAAGAACAAGAGTTCGGGTAGTATTGAACATGCTATATCAGCAGTCCAATGCATCTAAGTGGACATTAACAGGCAAAAAGTGATCAGCCCATGGTTGCCAGATTTTATTATGCTTGGGGAGACGGTCAAGGAATTTGGCTTCAGTCCTACTGTGGATCATGGCCTGCGTTACCCTATTCTTAACGGCAGGCAGGGGTAAAGTTGGGGTTTTCCAGGCGTGTGCTATGGTTTGTTTCGCTGCAGTTGTAAGCTGGAGAAAAATTTTCAATTGATTGCGAGTGCAACATTCAGGAGACTTATTGAGTAGAGCGAAGACAGGGTCTGGCTGTAAGGTGAGTTTGAATAAAGTGGATGCCATTTGGAACACTGCTACCCAGAATTGCTGGGCTACCGGACACGTCCACCAGATGTGCAGGTGGGTGCCAGCAGTGTTACAACCCCTAAAACAGAACGCCGAGTATCCTGGAACGTATTTGGCGATTCTAGCTGGCACTAGGTACCAACGCATTAATACTTTAAAATTGGCCTCAGAGGCAACAACATTTTGAGATGCGTTCTTGGTATTAGTCCAAATCTCGCTCCAGGCGTCAACGTCTAGGTCTATAGACAGATCGGCCGACCACCTCGTTACGTATGGTGGGAGGGACGGGGGGGGAAATTGAGGTGAGCATATAATTGCGATATGACACCTGGGGCATGTGGGTCTGAGTTGCATATTTTTTCAAAAAATGATATGTGGTGTTGGGTCGGGCTGGGCTTAGGGAGAGATTGTAAGAAGTGTAGAATCTGAAGGTAACGGAAGTATTCCACACTGGGAAGGTGATATTGTTCCTGGAGTTCATGGAATGTTTTTGGCGATCCGCCCCTCAAGAGGTCTAAGACTCTGGTTATGCCTGCTCCGAACCAGGTTGTAAAAAGGCCTGGTTCAGTGAGAGCCGGGGGGAAGAGCGGGTTACCAAAAATAGATAACAATGGAGTATGCGTGGATATGAGTGCGGAGGATTTACGAGAAGCGTCCCAAATTTTCAGGGAATGCACGGTAACTGGATTTGTGAGGGGGCCTCTCTTGGAATGGGGTAACCAGAGTAGGTTGTAAATGGCAATGGGGTGGACATCTACAGCTTCAAGGCTAACCCACAAGGGAATTTCTGATGTAGCATGGTAAAGAGCTAGTTGGGCCACTTGAGCTGCTCTATAATACTGTAAGAAGTTGGGCACCCCTAGGCCGCCCTGTGTCTTGTGGCGGAAGAGAACAGATCTAGCAATCCTCGGTCTGGTCGGCTCCCAAATATATTTAAAGGTTTTATTTTGCATGATACGATGGAAATACGGGGGAACCGTGGTGGGGAGAACTCTGTAGAGGTAGAGTAATTTAGGTAGAAGGGACATCTTGACCGCTGTAATTCTACCCAGCCACGAGACACAAAGCGGCTGCCAAGAAGCCAAGATACTCGTAAATCTCTTGAGTAAGGGAAGGTAATTTGTACGGTAGAGGGAGGACGGGTCGTTCGTCAATTGGATGCCTAGGTAAGGGATGGAGGATGAGGACCATAAGAAAGGGAAATTATTTTGTAGCCGTTTAAGGTCATCTGTTGGCAGGGACACATTGAGGGCCTTGGATTTAGTTTGATTGACTTCTAGGCCCGATATAGTAGCGAAGCTATCTAGAAGCTTACAGAGGTTAGGTAAAGTAATGTGGGGGGTTGTGACGAAAAGTAGGGCGTCGTCGGCAAACAAGCATAACTTATGTGATGTTGAAGCTAACTCGAGACCGCGTATATCGGGGTGTGCCCTAATCAGAGCCGCCAGGGGTTCTATTGCTAATGCAAATAGGATGGGGGAGAGGGGGCATCCCTGTCTCGTCCCCCTTTGAATGGGAAAGGGCGATGAGCGTGAACCAGCATATCTAACGTAAGCTTGGGGATGGGCATACAAAGCGTTTATCCAACTTAGAAAATGGGGGCCGAAGCCCCAACGTTGTAAAATATAGTGAAGGTATGGCCAGGATACCGTGTCGAACGCTTTGCGTATATCAAGCGAAAGCAAATGCATAGGGATGTTTCTCGATTTTGCTATATGTTGGAGGAGAATCACACGACGGATATTGTCACTAGCTTGCCTCTGGGGAATAAATCCCACTTGGTCTTTATGGATCAATCTACCTATAATCGGGTTCAGGCGTAGGGCCAAGACCTTGGCAAGGATCTTGATGTCCACGTTGAGCAGAGAGATGGGCCTAAAATTGGACCAAATTGAGTGGTCAGAATTGGGTTTGGGGATCATGGTGATAATGGCTGTCAATGTGTCCCTGCCCAGAGACTGACCCTGGAGGATAGAATTAAAGGAGTGTGTAAGGATTGGGGCTAGCGTATCAGAGAATTTTTTGTAGTAGGCTGCAGGTAATCCGTCGGGTCCGGGACGCTTATGAGGTTTGAGAGATCTGATGGCCGCCAATACTTCAGATAAAGCAATAGGGGCTTCGATTGTGTCGAGATTTGTAGGAGATAGCTGGGGTAGTTGTAGAGGGCGGAGCAGGGCATCAGCTTGAGAAGTAGGGAAGGATGATGTGGCTGCGTATAGCTTTGACAATTGAGTGGAGAACTCAGTGAGAATTTTAGCGGGGTTACTGGTGGGACCTCTTTGTGATATTCGAAGTCTTATGGGCTTATATGATTTCTCGGGGTTCTTTAAACGCATCGCCAAAAAAGTATCGGGCTTGTTGGCTTTAATGTAAGCAATGTGGGAGGATCTACGGAGTTGCTTATCAGCTTCTTCAGTTAAAAGTAGGTCTAGCTCTAGTTTAGTTTTCTCGAACGCCAACCTTTTAGAAACCGTAGGGTCAGATTGGAAAGAGAGATAGTGTTGGTGGAGGGTGGCCTCTAGTTGGGAGGAACGCTCTTGCCTGATCTTCTGGAGCTGTGAGGCGACAGAGATACACGTGCCCCTAATAACCGGTTTGTGAGCCTCCCAGAGGAGAGTGGGGGAGATACCTGGGGTGGTGTTGTGGGTGAGGTATTCCGTGAGGGCTACTTGGATATCTAGACAATATGATTGGTTGGAAAGGAGAGTTTCATTCATGCTCCATTCTCTGCTAACGGGAGGAGGGATAATGGAAGAAACAGTCGTGATTGTAGCGCAGTGGTCTGACCAAGTAATGGGGTAAATGCGTGAGTGAAGGAGAGTGGGAGCAGATGCTACGGGTATAAAGATATGGTCTATTCTAGAGAAAGACTTATGGGGATTAGAATAGAAGGTATAGTTTTTCTTAAGGGGATTACATTCCCTCCAGGTGTCTACCAGTGCCGCCTTTTGAAATTGTTTGCGGAGTTTCATGGAGGGGGCCAGTTGTTCCGGGGAGTAGGGTGACCTATCGAGGTGTGGGTAAAGAACTTGATTGGAATCACCGCACATAAATAGGGCACCGACGTGGTGTGTTCGGATGACCTGAAGGAGGTGGGAGAAGAACGGGTTGGGATTCGTATTAGGAGCGTAGTAGGAGACTATTGTGACAGCCGTGTCCTGGAGTAGACCTGTATAAGGTATCGACCCTCAGGGTCTTTAATTTCGGTTCCGGGGGTGAATAGAAGGGTATGGTGAAAGGCAAGAAGGACCCCTCTGTGTTTCGTGTCTGCGGAGGCTGTAAAGACCTGAGGATATTTGGAGTGAAAGAATTTGGGGGTAGCGTGCTTAGAGAAATGGGTTTCCTGAAGGGCCACTATGCCGGCCTTCAGGGTAAGAAACGTGCGAAATGCCTTGACCCGTTTTTGTGGTGAGTTAAGTCCTTTAACATTTAAGGACAAAATGTTCAGGGGGGCCATTGCGTGAGGGAAAGAGTATGTTCGGGGGACCCGTTAGGGCCCGAGTGGGCCGACCAGCCAAGAAGAAAGAAAGGGAGGGGAGGGGTATAGCAGAGGAAAAGAAAAAGTAAGAGCAGGAAAAGTTTGTGCAGGGAGGGGGGAAGAGGTGTGAGGCGGTGCGAGCAAAGGCACACCGCCCAACAAATTGGTGTTGCGGTCCGCCCGACCAGAGGGCGGGCAGGCGGAGTGTGCATCAACAAATGGGGGGAGCAGTGACTGCTCACCGCCGCGTACCCGTTGAAGTAACATTTAACAGTATAGTTAAAAAACAAAACTTAATAACAACAAACTCTACCAGATGAATGTGGCAGTTCAAGTATACATAAAAGAGGTGTAAAGGGGTTTCAATCACAGTAAAAAGTGAACCGTGAAGTAACAGTATGGGGGGTAAAAATAGATCAAAAATTATATATATATAAAAAAAAAAAAAAAAAAAAAAAAAGGGGGGGGGAAAGGGAAGTATATGATTCGCTTTACGATATAGCTGTGGAGAAACTATCATAAGAATCGTATGGTTGGTAGAGATGTCCATGCTAAAACAAAAAAACAAAAAGAAAAAGAGATAAACAGAATACTGTGAGAAGATCAGGGTTTGCAAGTCCCAAGAACTGACGACTCCAAAAAATGAGGACGCCAAAGCAAAAAGTAGGGCAAAAAAGCTGGTAAGAGCGTTTCTCAGCGGGGAATAAAGACCTTCGGGCTAGGGAAGCCTACGCTGGAGGAACGTTTCGGGGTGTCCCGCTTAGCAGAAGAGGAGCTTGGAGTAGCTTGACGATTCCGTCTTGGTGTGGCTGCATAGGAGTAGGGAGCAGGACGAGCTGGAGTGCGTGGGAGAGATGTGTCTCGAGGTTCAGGTGCCACAAGGTGGAGAGATTCCAATAAATTCTGTAGGGCTTCGGATGAAGAACAGGTATGTTGTTGACCTTGAAAGGAGAAGTGGAGCGCAAAAGGGAAGCGCCAAGCATATTTTATCTGATGTTGCATCAATATTTGGAGCTGCGGTTTCATGGCACGTCTCTTTGCAATCGTCGAGGGTGCAAGATCGGTGAAGAGCTGATATGCGTGGCCTTGGAATAGCAGATCTTGTTTGTTTCGTGCGGCCGAAATCAGTTGCTCTTTCGTTCGGAAGTAGTGAAGTTTCACTATGATATCTCGGGGAGGGCCTTCGGGTTGACGACGCGTTAAGGCTCTATGAATCCGATCGAATTCAAGACGTTCGATCGGGATCGACGGGGACAGTTCCTGAAAGAGAGCGGTCGTAAAAGACTGCAAGTCGTCTACCGTCTCGGGGATGCCACGAAGGCGAAGATTTGATCTCCGTGAGCGGTTTTCTGCGTCCTCTAAACGGGATAGGAGGACCGCGTTGTCATCTCGGAGGCTTGCTTTGTCACGGACCAATTCTTGTATTGTGAGTTCCGTATCGTCTGCCCTCGTTTCGAGGTCTGCTGTGCGCTGGCCTAGGTCACGGATCTCACGGGTAAGTCTGTCTGTTATTTGGTCGGATGTGGCTTTGAGGGCTTTGTGGAGCATGGTCTCCATGTGTTTCAAGAAGTCTGCTTGGGACATACCTGTCTGTGAGGTAGGTTGCGGTATGTTCATACACTCCGTGGAGGTGTCCTCCTCATCGCTGCTCCCATGATGTTGCGGGCTGGTAGTGAGCTGGGCCGCCGCTGAGGCCTTCGCCGCCATTTTGGAGGAAGCACGCGCCAGTGCTTCTTTGATTGGTTTCGGCTTATTTTTGCCCCGGTGGCCGGTCAGAACCATTCCGGGAGAAGCACAGGGCGGTCCGCTATGTGGGTCCTCAAAGATCGAGGTGATTGCCGACTGGGAATGCAGTGCTATGGCTCGGGATTGCGGCGGTGAGAGCGGAGCTCTAACGGGATGCGTCCGTCATGGTGAGCTTCGCGCATGCGCCCCTCCCTTCACTCATCTCTATGTTTCTATTTTCTATTTTCTTTTTTCCTTTTCTTTCTCCTTTCCTCTTCTCTAAGAAAATCAGTTTGGAAAGCGGTATATATAAAAAATATTTAGATTATATAATAGATGAATGCCATACTTGAATGCAATGGGGAATTTCCTGGGGAGGTTTCCAAAATGGATTAGTTTTGCTGCGTTAAAAGTTTCACTAATGCGGAGTACACCTTTAGACTGTTTATTTGTGAGGACTGCAGTGGGAAGTGGACAGAATAAAAAGGAGAACCCACGCAGACTCACTACATCCAGACAAAGCTACGCATTGGTGTTTGCGAAACGCGTTGACGTCACTTCCGCCCGGACGTCACACTGCGGAAGCAGTGAGAGGAATCTCCCATAGGGTGATGAGCCGAGCGCAATACATGTGATTTGAAATGGATGGACCAGGAACTGATGGATGTCGCCATGGGCTATGTGATAGTGTGGTTTAATGCACTGAACAAGTTACTTCAGTGCGAAGATTGGCGATCAGTGCATTTTACGTGGAACAAAGCAGAACCATGGAAATAAGTAACCACATTTAAAAAAAAAATTGTGATATCCTCAATACATAATGGACACTGTGGATAAGCCCGCATCTTCGGTTTATAGAAATAGCTATATCAGTGCACACTAAAGTTTCAAGCAAGCAATACTACTAAATGTTGGATGTTTAAAGAGACACCACAGTGTTTTATGTTGCGACATTCATCTTCAATACCCCAACATCAATATAAACCCCGGACTCTATTGACTGCAATATACTGATTGACAATACCATTATCATATTAACAAGGAGACGAGGGTTTATTGAAGGCATTTTGGGAGTTAGTTAGTGGATTTGTACTACAGTACACATTTACCTGGTCAGTTTCTGTCCTATCATCTTTTCTTTTTTTCTTTTTTCGTCTCGAGCCACCGGGGGGGATCCGACACTGGCCCCGGGATTGTTTGATATAATTGGGTTATAGCCTTTGTGGCCAATTTGTTCTATCCTATAGGCATTTTTGCCGACCCGAGACAGGTGTCGGATCCTACGGGCGTCCGGGCGGTGTTTATATGTTTTATGTTGTATGTTAACACAAGTCCTTTGTGTATTTATGTCCTACCCCAGTTTAATGTTTATTAGGATAGGAATAGTATTTTACCATATTTTGGGTACTTATTCTTTATCATTTTTTCATTTATAGGGTATTTATAAGATCTTTCACATATTTTGGTCCAGTGACTCGTTTACAATATATTCATGTATATTGGATGGCAAATACTTTTGTACTTAATACATTTTGTGATATTTATATATTGATGGTCATTGTTTCTCAGAGATCCTCATTTTTTTCTGGGGGTTCCCGTCTTTGGAAACCCACAACACTTTTTTGTAGGGATAGATGGAGCATGAATGAGCACTGATGGAGCATGGGTGAGCATGGATGAGCCAGGGATGGAGCATGGATAAGCACAGATGGAGCACATATGAGCCAGGGATGGATGGAGCATGGATGAGCACGGATGGATGGAGCACGGTTGAGCCAGGGATGGATTGAGCATGAATGAGCCAGGGATTGAGCATGGATGAGCACAGATGGAGCACGGATGAGTCTGGGATGGATGGAGCACAGATGAGCCAGGGATGGATGGAGCACAGATGAGCCAGGGATGGATGGAGAATGAATGAGCTTGGATGGATGGAGCACAGGTGAGCCAGGGATGGATGAAGTATAGATGGACACATATTGAGCATGTATGAGCACATAGGAGCATGGGTGAGCCAGGGATGGATGAATGGATGGAGCATGGATGGGCACAGATCAGTACTGTGGGCACTCCAGAGACAGCCCACAGCGCTGCTGCACCCGACTCCCTCCTCTCCTCGCACACTGTACTGATCGTTGCGAGGAGAAGGGAGGAACTGCACTGGACAAGCTCTGGTTTGTTGACAAGTGATCGCTCCATCATTGGACAGAGCGATCACGTGGTAAAGGGCCCTTTACCCCGTTCCATGATGCGACGGGTCCAGAGGACCCGACGGTCACAGATATTCCCAGGTACGTGTGGGGGCGTGATTCTGTGAGGATGTCCATGGACGCCCTCCCAGAATAAGCCAACCATTCTGTAGCTGTCTTTCGGCTATGGCCCAATCGGCATGTGGTTAAACAAATATTAACATGCAATTTTAATCTGTATCTAAGGCTCAATTTACATGAATACACTTTTTGATGCATTTTGCAGAAATGCAGGGACATTTTTTAACATGGGTTCCTAGGGAACATGTTCACATCAATGCATTTTAATGCCTTTGCATTTTTGGAAAGGGTCGGGGACTTTTTTACAAAATGCAGCGTTTTGCATGTAATAGAGTTCAATGGACCCGCATTAAAAATGCATGTACCGCAAGCGGCCACTGCATCCTTAGCAACCGATGAGTCATCAGGTGTCAGCTGACTTCCTGCTGAATGTAAAAAAAAATGGCAGCAAAAAAAAATTGTGAAAAAAAACAGCGTGGGGACCCCCCCCCCCCCGGTCCATACCAGGCCCTTGGGTCTAGTATGGATTCGGAGGGGACCCCATGACAAAAAATTTTAAAAATCTGCGTGTGCACCCCCCCCAAATCAATACTAGACCCTTATCCGAGCATGCAGCCCCACAGGTCAAGAAAGGGAGGGGACGAGCGAGCGCTCCGCCCCCCGAACCACACCAGGCCGCATGCTCTCAACAGGGGGGATGGTTGCTTTGGGCTCTGTGCCCCCCCACCCCAAAGCACCTTGTCCCCATGTTGATGGGGACAAGGGCCTCTTCCCGACAACCCTTTCCCGGTGGTTGTCGGGGTCTGCGGGCGGGGGGCTTATTGGAATCTGATCTGGAAGCCCCCTTTAACAAGGGGGGCCCCCAGATCCCACCCCCCATGTGAATGAGTTTGGGATACATTGTACCCCTACCCATTCACCTGGAAATATAGTAATGTATACAATACAATAGACAGTTTTTGACAAGTCTTTTATTAAAAATTTTCTTCATCTTCTTCTCCGCTTCATCCTCCATCTGCTCCCGCATCTTTATCCACCGGTGTTCTCCTTCTTCCCCTGCTTCTTCTTCCGCTCTTCTTCTGTCTTCTTGTCCGGTGTTCTTCTTCCTCTGTGGCCGCCACTGCTCCTGCCGATGACTCTCCTCCAATGCTGCGTCCCGCTGATCTGTCGGCACCTAAATAACTATGGGGGCGTGGCAACCATATTACGTCATCTGGAGGCCACGCCCCTTGTGACGGCACAGACCCATCATGCTGTCACGTCATAAGGGCCTATATAAGTCATTGGGCACATCGCACATGGCATTACAGCAGGAGACAGCGACGCGTCAACATCGAAAGAAGAAAAGAGGGGAGAAGATGACAAAGACCGGGCAAGAACTAGAAAAAGAGTGGACAAAAGACCAGGAGAACCTGGCAGAAGGCACCGGACAGCAGGAGAAGAACCGGAGAGAAGAGTGGAGAAGTTGGAAGAGACCTCAGGAGCTGTATAATAAAAGACTTGTCAAAAACTGTCTACTGTATTTAACACTACACAATTTTTTTCCAGGTGAATGGGTAAGGGTACAATGTACCCCATACTCATTCATGTTGGGGGGCCAGATCTGGGGGCCCTCTTGTTAAAAGGGGCTTCCAGATTCCAATAAGCCCCCCCGACAACCGCCAGACCCAGACAACCACCGGGCAAGGGTTGTTGGGAAGAGGCCCTTGTCCCCATCAACAAGGTGCTTTGGGGTGGGGAGCGCAGAGCCCCCTGTCCCAAAGCACCTATCCACCCATGTTGATGGCATGTGGCCTGGTATGGTTCGGGGGGGGGGCTTATCCCCTCCCTTTCCTGACCTGCCGGGCTGTATGCTCGAATAAGGGTCTGGTATGGATTTTGGGGGGACGCACACGCCATTTTTTTTATATTTTGGCATGGGGTCCCCTCCAATTCCATACTAGACCCAAGGGCCTGGTATGGACCTGATGGGGGGGGGGCCCACGCTGTGTTTTCTGTCAATTTTTTTTTAGCCGGTGTAGCGGCGGGCTCCTGAAGAGCACGCGCTATGTTTTCAAAATTAAAAGCTTTACCCAAACTACAGTTTGGTTTGGGCCTATTTGACTAAATTTGGCTCTATGTCAGTCTGACTGGACTGTAGGATGTTCAGCCTGGCCACAGGGGGCACTGTCTCTGGTGGCAGGCGCGGAACTATGGTCTGGTTAGGCGCTTGAATTATTCCCTCTCTGAGTCAGGTTAGTGGGAGTGGCCCTCCCGCTGTGCTCTTTGGGAGCGGGTATTTAAGACACGGACGTCATGCGGTTCTGGGTTCCGGTCCAGTATGCTGTGCTGAGTATAAGGTCCTGGTCGCCCTGACCAGCCCCCAGGTAGGCTATGGCCTGGGATGCGGTTCCACCCAACTTTGATGCCTCAGGGCTGGCTAGCCCATGGCAAGGGAACTGAGGAAGGACTTTGAGGTAGATGGGTGCTGTCTATGGTCCAGGAGAGGCCCAGTATACTTCAAGCATTCCAGGGGAGGACTTTTTAGAAGAATACCACGCGTGAGGTTGGTTTCTTAACAAGAGCCTGGAAGGGCTGAAGTAAACGTGAGAATCCAGTGTTGGGGATATCGCCAAGTGGGCTGAAAGGTATCAGGTATCCTACAAGTGTTCTACAGCTTAGTTTCCCTACGTGTTCTGCTACAACGTCGGTGATAAAGACTGTTCCTGAGTAAGCACCTTGTTGGCTGCTAGGCCTTGTGAGAGAGGGACTGACCAACCTGAATGCTCATCCAGCTGCGAATGGCTATTCTCTGGATGCAGTCAAAGTAACCTTAACGTTTATAGACTTTGATATTGAGAGTACCCGAGCTTTCATTTCCAACCCTCTGATCCCAAGTTAAAAATGGTTGACGTTTGCAAATAAAATCCATTCAACTGGATCTATTGTCAGACTCAAGTTACTGGGCCATCTACTACGGGACATCCCCTAGACGTGTCACAAGGAGAATGAAAGGTAACGGTAAGCCTAAAAATAACCAGCAGCTCCTTCGAGGGTTAGTGCTACACCGGCAATTTTTTTTTTTTAGCCCGCTAACAACTGATAACTCATCAGTTGTTAAGGACGTGGCGGCCAGCTTCCTGGCCCCCTTCTTAGCAACCAGCTATATACAGTGTAAAAAAAATGCAAATCGCAGCAAAATTGCAGTAAACTGCGGTAAAAACACATGTCCAAAAACGTGGCAAGCACCGCAAAAAGCACTGCAGAAACGCTCAAAAGCAACATGCATATATGTGAAGAGGAAGGAGCCATAGCCTGTACTTTGAAAAATGTCCTTTAAAAATAATGTATTGTAAAACAAAACAAAGACCATGATCTTTCTTGAAAATAAAATGCTCACACATTTCTTTAAGGCCTGTTTCACACTTGTGCAGGTTGCAGTTTGCATATTGCAGGTGCATTTTGCGTTTTTCAATACACATCTTCAAACCATTGAAGTCTATGGAACCAAAAAACAGAAAAAAAACCCGGCTCTTTCCATAAAATGCATAGATGTGAATTACATCCATAGAAAACCATGTTAAATGAAGAGGTGCATGCGCGGCAGCATCCAAGATGGCCGCATAGACAGAGAACTCCGCGCCACTCTGGCCTAACGCTCGCCGCTACAGCAGTCTGAGCCCTCATTTCAGCCCGGGAAGTATACCAGCCGGCTGGGGACACTCACAGCTACCCCCCAATGTCCTCAGTTCACACCCGCAGGAGCCTCACCCCCGCTTTGAACTCTGCTTCAGCACAGACCGGCCAATCTAAAATGGCTGCCGTCACCTCATGAGGCCTGTCCAGCCTGGCTGACTCCGTTGCAGACCAGGATCAGGAAGCACTGCTGCCCTCCCCAGCATCAGATGCCACAGTGATTACCCACCTGCCTGGGGCCCTCTCACCTGCATCAATGGAATCCCTTATAGGGCGTGCTCTGGGAGAGGGTGCCGCATCTCCACAGCATGATCTGCTTCCTAGCCCGGATCCATGGGACACAGATATCAGGGACCCTTCTCTCTCCCCCACAGACTTCCCTTCTATGATGGCTGCCTTTTCCCCAATGCTGTCTAGAGGCCTATCTCAAACAGCAGCACAGATCACAGCCTCTATACACGCTGATCTACAACAGATAGGAACCAGGATTGAGGCGATTGAGCAAAAATCTGACCAAACGACCCTGCGTATTAACCAAAACACAGCTAGGATCCAAGAGCTTCAAAACCACCTGGAGACTGCTACCGCAAAAATTGATGACCTCGAAAATAGGTCGCAACGTTACAATTTCCGAAGTCTCCCAGAATCTATTAAGGACACCCACCTGGCGGTTCAGGATTTCATCAAAAGCTTAATTCCTAACATTCTAGCACAACTAATGGAACTTGACAGGGCACACAGGGCATTACAACCTCTGCGTCTTGACGGGCTCCCGAGGGATATTATCGTGAAACCGCACTACTATGTGGTCAAGGAGGAGGTAATGAAGCTATCCAGAGCATCAGACAAACTGACTTTTAAGGGTCATCCGATCCAAATCTTCGCCGACCTGTCACCATATACGGTACAAAAGCGAAGGGCACTGAAACTGCTGCTTCAAGTTCTGGCAAGCAAAGAGATCACCTACAGATGGGCTTTCCCGCTACGCCTAAACTTCATGTACCACAACAAACCATACAACTTTTCCACATTTCAGGATGGAGAATGTCTTCTTTTACAACTTGGACTGATCTCTCAGGAATTACCGCAGATCTCAATGCATAGAGGAGCACCGTCCACCAAACGCCCTTCTCCTACGAGTCCTATGGCGCAAATGTGGCAGAAACAACTGCCCAAGAGATCGAGAGAGTCCTTACCGACATGACCGAGCTCTTGGACTTCTTCTGTCTATTCATCTTCACAACCTCCTTTCGTATTGAGATTAGGGCCGAACTGTTGTCACGAAGATGTGACAGCGGGGCTTGACCTATCCTGAGGGTTCCCCAGGACTGGCCCACTGATCCATAAGGAATTTTGTCTACATTTGTAGTTCAAATGCAGCACTATTTTGTTTTCACAGTTTTTTTTGTCCTTCAGTATTTGTTCATGTCTATGTTCCCTCCAAGCCTGTCCCCTGGGGGGGGGTGGGTTGGTCCGCAAAATATTTACAGTCTCTACACTTTAGCTCCGACAGGGCTCAAAATTTCAGAATGTTACACTGAGATCAACAACCTCTGAGGCGGGGTTGACTGGGGTGGGCACAATGCGCCTCTCTCTGACTCCGATAGGGGAACTTTCGTTTCTTCTCCTGCCGGGGTCAGACTCTTACGACCCTCCAGGGTCATCCTGACTCTCTCCAGAGTTGGGTACAGGCAGCATAGGGTTCCTGCCTGGCCCTAGTGGGTTTGGGATTGTTTTGTATGATGCATTTTTTCATACTTCTCTTTTTTCTTCTGCTCTTTCTTTCTTTAATTTCAATCTCCCCCCCTTCCTCCTTCCTTTCCTCCCCTCCCCCCTTCGACCCAATTTCACAGCGGCAGGGTCCAGCTGGATCTCCCACGTCTCTAACTTCCAGGCAAATCCACAAAGGAACCAACGTCACCTCCTATCTGCCAGGGACAGCACAACTGATGGGTAAGCTCCTCTTGCACATAGCACACTACCAAACATCCCTTCATGACTGAAACCACACAGGCAGAATTAAGATTTAGGATATTCTCCAATAATGTCCAGGGCCTTAATTCCCTGGTAAAAAGACGCAAAATAATGCAACAGTTTCATGCACTGAAGGTGGATGTAGCACTACTACAAGAGATGCTGCTACATATAATCCCACTTTCCTCCACAAAAATTTCACTCAATTTTACCTAGCAAACGCGACCAACAAAACAAGAGGGGTGGCGATCTGCTTCTCTAACAAAATAAAATTTTATCACTCAAAAACCATAAGAGACCCTGAAGGTCGCTACATTCTAGTGACCGGAACGATTAACCGGTTCCCGACCAGTGCACGCCGATGTACGTCGACAGAATGGCACGGGCAGGCATATTGCCATACAGGTAAGTCCAATCTTCAATGCCGCCCTGCCATTGGGAGCGCGCCGCCGGCGGCGCGCTCCCACGCTGGTCAGGACCCCCGTGAGTCCGGTCACGGGTCGCGATCGTCTCACGGGACGGCTGAATGGAGGAAATGCCATCTAAACAGCATTTCTCCATTCTGCCTAGCAACTAGTGACGCTGATCTCTGCTCCATGTGATTGGAGCAAGATCAGTGTTAACTAAATGAAAGCCCAACCCCCCCACAGTTAGTAACACACCCCTAGGAACACTTAACCCCTACACTGCCACCCACTGGTTAACCCCTTCACTGCCAGTGTCATTTACACAGGAATCACTGCATTTATATAGCAGTAATTGCTGTATAAATGACAATGGTCCCAAAAATGTGTAAAAAATGTCTGATGGGTCCCCCACAATGTCGCAGTCACAATAAAAATCGCTGATCGCCGCCATTACTAGTAAAAAAAAAAATAATAAAAAATTATTAATAAAAATGCTATAAAACTATCCCTATTTTGTAAATGCTATAACACAATGTCGCAGTCACAATAAAAATCGCTGATCGCCGCCATTACTAGTAAAAAAATAAATAATAAAAAATGATTAATAAAAATGCTATAAAACTATCCCTATTTTGTAAATGCTATAACTTTTGCGCAAACCAATCAATAATCGCTTATTGCGATTTTTTTTTTACCAAAAATATGTAGAAGAATACGTATCAGCCTAAACTGAGGGAAAAAAATGTTTTTTTATATATTTTTGGGGGATATTTATTATAACAAAAAGTAAAAAATAATCATTTTTTTTCAAAATTGTCGCTCTATTTTTGTTTATAGCGCAAAAAATAAAAACCGCAGGGGTGATCAAATACCACCAAAAGAAAGCTCTATTTGTGGGAAAAAAAGGACGTCAATTTTGTTTGGGAGCCACGTCGCACGACCGCGCAATAGTCAGTTAAAGCGACGCAGTGCCGAATCGCAAAAAGTGGTCTGGTCTTTGACCAGCAAAATGGTCCGGTCTGTAAGTGGTTAATGAGGGAACATACACGTTTATCTCTTACTACGCCCCAAATACCCATCAGGAAAAATTCTTTGAGACAACTCTTCAATCGTTGAAACCCCATCTTCTGGGCACAGTGATCCTTGCGGGAGACTCAAATACCCAGTTTGATCTCTCCTCAGACAGATCCAACCCCATGAAACCTAAACCCAAAAGACCTCCTAAATGTAGCCTCCGGGTGGCGCAGACCATAAAATCGGCTCGCCTGATCGACATCTGGAGGGAGATGAATCCCCACAGTAGAGACTTTACGCACTACTCTGTTCCCCATAATACTCTTACTAGGATTGACCACATATTTGTCCCATCACGTTTAATACCTAGGGTGGAATCCTCAAAAATCTATGACACCTCCCTATTGGATCACTCCAAAATGACGTTGACTCTTAGAGGAGGAGCGGGTAAGAGGGGGACCTTTAGATGGCGACTTAATAAATCGCTCTTGAACAACCCGGCCCACTGCAAACTATTAGAAACAGCCTTATCAGAATACTTCTCGTAAAACAGCATGGATTCGATCTCGCCAGGCTCTCTGTGGGCAGCACACAAGGCGGTACTGAGGGGTATAATCATACAACTCTCCGCTCAACTCAAAAGGGAAAACAAAGCAGAACTCTTACGGCTCAAGGAGGATTTTCGTCTGAGTAAGCGCCATAAGCGAAACCCTACCACAGATAACCTGGCTGAGCTCGACAGGGCACGAGTAAAACTGAATCTCTCACTTACCACCTCTGCAGAAAAGCACCTGCGATGGACAGGGGCATGCTTCTACTACCAAAAAGACAGAATAGGTTCAAAGCTTGCAAGTAAACTAAGCCCACGGATTCGAACCATGGTCTTTCCCAAAATCAGAACTACGACGGGCACTTTAACACAGTTATTCCATGACTACTACGCGTGCCTATATGATAAAACTCCCCACACACATTCCAAAGCTAGAGGACAGTTTCTCCAGAACCTTAACCTGCCCCTTCTACAGAAAACACACCGTGAACTACTAGACAAACCCTTCTCATCAGACGAAATACTGGAAGTCATGAAATCCTTGAAGTCAGCATTGGCCCCTGGCCCGGATGGCTTCTCGGCCTGCTATTATAAGAAATTCGGCCCACGGTTGGCTCCCCACATGGCCCAGTTCTTTAATTCCCTCCAGGATGGAACCCCCCTTCCGAATGATTCAAACACAGCTTTCATATCAGTTATTCCTAAACATGGTAAGGATACATGTGAAGTCGGAAATTATCGTCCTATATCATTAATTAATAATGATCTCAAAATTATGACTAAGATTCTAGCAAACAGGATGTCCAGCTTTATACCCAGCTACATACACAAGGACCAGGTGGGCTTCATCCCGGGGAGACAGGGTCCGGACCAGGTGCGGAGAGCAATTGATTTGATATCCCTTCTGCATTCAAATGGGATGGGGGCATGGTACAGGAGGGCTTTCTGTTATCATTTGATCTGCAGAAGGCTTTTGATTTTGTGTCATGGGCGTACATTTTTGATATCCTACGACGGTGGGGGTTTGGAGCAGGTTTTATTAAGATAATGCACACCCTTTACTCAACCCCTTCTGCCCAGGTGCGCCTATTGGGTCATTACTCCTCGCCAATCGGCATTCAAAGAGGCATGAGACAGGGATGCGCCCTGTTGCCCTTGATTTTCGCTATAGCGATCGAGACACTGGCCATAGCCATTAGAGCAAATACGAACATTCAAGGGGTTCTATGCAGACAAGAGGAACATAAATGCGCCCTCTTTGCTGATGACATGTTATTATTTTTAACCTCGCCACTGATTCCCACCCCCAATCTGTTCTAACTGCTCCAGGATTTCGGTACCATTTCAACAACACTTTCCCTTCTCTTGGGCTGCTGACATAATCTCCTACCTGGGCATCAAATTGACTAAGTGTGTTAGTGACTTACACAAAGCCAATTATCCCCCCATGTTCCGATCCTTAGAAGCGGACCTCTCTAAATGGTCAAAGGAGGGTTTATCCTGGCTAGGCATGCTGAATGCAGTCAAAATGAACTTATTACCTTGCCTATTGTACCTATTCTGCTCCCTATCCATCCCCATTAAAAAAATCTATCTTATCTAAATTTCAGTCTAGGGTGATTGGATTTGTCTGGGGAAAGCAGGCAGAGGCGGCTCTCTAATTAGGCAAATTAGGCGGTCGCCTAAGGCCTCGCACTCACAGGGGCCTCGCGGCCGCCTAATTTGCCTATGCTCAATCACTGATGTGGACGCTGGCGGCTCTGCCTACCCTTGCTGGGACTCTGTGGCCCAGGAGCTGACTGATAAATTGGGTACTGCCCAAGAAATAGCGGCCTCATCACGGAGCGTCCCGGTTTGGTGGCAGCAGGTGCAGGGAGCAGGACTATAGAGGCCTCTAGGTGGCAGCAGCGGCAGATGACAGCACACGACTCCATGTGCCATCTCTACAAGGTGTGCCTGATGCATGTCCTTATGGGACCCGCAGCTCATCCGACCTCTCTGCACCTGCCTCCAGCTGAGCTGCCCTGTGACTGAAGATGAAAGAGCTCCGCCTCCAATCTCTGCATGCTGCCTGGCCAACCAGAGAGAACGTGAGTGCCCGTGCAGCCTCCCTGTGTGCCTGGATAAGAGGAGCGGTGGGCAGCTGCATATAGACAAATTGATCTTTCCATATTCCTCCTGCAGCCGCTGAATGTCTGCAGGAGGGAGAGGAGAAGAAGTGAGCATTTAGCAGCTGCAGGAGGAATATGGAAAAATCAATTCCTCTATTTGCAGCTGCCCACCGCTCCTTCTAACTAACTTATTCTGCCCCCCATGCTCTCCGACCCCTCCTTGTGCTCACTGGCTCTGCCCCCTCAGTGTGCTCCCTGACTCCGCCCCCCCTGCTCTTCGGCCTCTCATTGTGCTCCCTGGCTCTTCCCCCTGCTCTCTGGCCCCTCCTTATGTTCTCCACCCCTGCTCTTCAGCATTCCCTGCTCCCAACTCCCATTCATTCTGACTCCCCTCCTCCTTTCAAGCTCAGTGCTCTCCAGCCCCCACCCCTCTTGTGCACTCCCCCTTCCCTAGTGCTCTCTGCCCCCACCCCCCTAGTGCTCTCCCAGCTCCTCCCTGCTTTTTGCCCCCCAGTGCTCTGTCCCCACCCCCAGTGCTCTCCAGCTCCTCCCTGCTCTTTGCCCCCCCAGTGCTCTCTGCCCCCACCGCACCCAGTGCTCTCTGCCCCCACCCCACCCCCCCGGGCTCTCCAGCTCCTCCCTGCTCTCTGCCCTTCTCAGGGCTCTCTGCCCGACCCCCCAGTGCTCTCCATCGCCTCCCTGCTCTTTGCCCCCGTCCTCTCACAGACTGGGATATGGGGCACTGGAGGGGCTGCAGACAGGGCTAGGGATCTCTCTCACCCTCCTTTCCCTCACCCCCTCTTTCTCACCTTCTCCTATTTTTCTCTCCCCCCTCGCTTCCTCTCTCCACCCCCCCTCTCTCTCCTTCCCCCTCTCTTTCTCTCTCATTCTCTCTCTCTCTCCACATTCCCTCTTTATGTCACCCTCCTTTCTCTCACCCCTTGTCTCTTTCTCTCTCTCACCACTCCTCTCTCCCACAACCCTTCTCTCTCTCCCTCACCCCCTCTCTTTCTCACCTCCCTCCTCTGTGTCACCCCCAGTTCCCTCTCTCTCTCTCACCACACTCTTCTCTCTTACCCCTTCCCACTGCTCTCTCTCTCTCTCTCCCCCTCTTTCTCTCCTCTCTCTCCCCCTCTTTCTCTCCTCTCTCTCCCCCTCTCTCTCCCCCCTCTCTCTCCCCCTCCCCTCCATTCACTCCCTCTCTCTGTGCTGTGCTTTGATCCCCCCACTCTCCTACCTCCCAAGGCATGGGAAATTCTTAGAAGGATGGGTTGCCACCTTACTGGGCCCCAGATGTTTTATTGGCTGCATATGTCTGATGGGTTTAGAGGGACAGGTGGTCTGTGTGTTAGATCCGTGCATCTTTCTGTAGCCATTTTTATTCCTTTAATTTTTTTCCCATTATGGGCATGAGTGGGCCCTCATGTGGAAGTTTTGCCTAAGGCCTCACAAAGTCTAGAGCCGCCTCTGAAAGCAGGGCCACTGTTTTGCACGGGATATCCTGTTCCGCCTTAAATCCCAGGGTGGGCTAGGGTTACCGAACCTATGACTCCCTACTTCCAAGCGGCACAGTTGGCCCAGTTTTCAGAGATATATGCCAAGAACTCCAAACCGGACTGGTTCTCTCTTGAGAGACAGGCGGTTCCCCATCACACGTTTGACTTCTTGGTATGGAGACCAGCCAAGCACAGACCCGCCATACTAGCCCCTACATTATCTCACTCCCTAGCGCTATGTGATCAACTACATAAAAATGACCACTTGATATCCCCACTGAAACCTCTCACACATCTTTTATAACCCCGACTTCCCCCCAGGAATGAACATACATGCATTTCACTGGTGGCTGAATAAAGGTCTTTTCAGGATAGGCCATTTCCTCATGCCTAGCGGCCCCATATCACTAGGTCATTGCCTTAGTAAATTAGAAATGCCCGCCTCAGAAAAATTCAGACTGTCATAGATCAGGTACTTTCTTCATACACTCTGGACAGATAAACAGAACATTCCCAAAGCTATGATGTATGAACAATGGTGCTCAAATATAGGTCCTCAAACGGGTGGAATCTCCATCATTTATACGTCCCTGGCAGATGGGATGGACAAGCCAGCATACGCCTGATCCTGGGAGAACGATTTAGACATCCAGCTGGACCCGGACTTGTGGTTTCAAGCTTTCAGGAGATCATATTAAGGTATCTTGAACATAGCTTTGATACAAGCTAATATTAAACTTATCACAAAATGGTAATGTCCCTGCTAGGCTTTCCAAGATGTTCCCAGATGCTTCTCCCCTTTGTTTTAGAGGTTGTGGACATATAGGTACGATGCTTAATGTATGGTGGACGTGCCCCCATATAAGAAATTATTGGAACAGGTTTCTTCACCTGTTACGAAAGGTCACTAAATCCGCAATTCCTCAAGACCCTACATATATATTACTAAACTGCAAATTACATAACACCCCTAAGGCCATGCAGCAACTAATTTTTTTGTGTGTTTGAGAGCCAAGATCACGCTAGCAAAAGCCTGGAAAACCTCAACGGTATCCATCTTGGCTGCCAAACGAAAAATTTAATGGATCATGACACAGGAACAAACAGTGGCTAAATTACGGGACGCGGTTCAGCTCTTTGAGAGAATCTGGAAACCATGGGCTATGCACATTAAGGTTCCTCTCTACCCTGGTCATTTACAAACATGAAGGATTCTACGATGAAACCATGCACCTGTTCCCTGCACCCTATCACCTCCTTCCCATCTACCCTCTTTCTATTCATCTCCCCCTTCCCCTCTTTCCTCTTCCTCTGTATCTTTCTTCTGACATCTAGCATCAGATACAAGCCTGATAGAATCTACACTATATAGAGATCTCTTCATGGATTGACTGCATATCCAAGCTGAATTACCCTATACTGGAAACGGATCACCAATGTTGGTCTGAGGGCTATGGTAAGAGTCCCGTAGACTAAAACCTGGGGGGCACAATCTCAGAGTGTCTCCTGGGAGAGGTCGGAGGGCGACAGGCGGAGATCTCCGCAGTAGGGGTTCCTGGAGCTCTCTCACTCCACAGTGTGCTCCCATAGGGGTGGAGTGATGATCCCGGGGGCTGCCACAGGGAGCCTCCCCAGGAACTGATTTATTTTCCCTCATGCAGACCTACATTCACAGTGGCACACTTGGGTTTCATGTCAACGTTAAAGAGGCCCTTTCGGAGACAAATCCCATTGTCATTGTGGGTCTGTATATCTTGAGCTACCAGAAGGAAGCTACTTCCAGTTCACGGACACATACATGACTTACGTTGCACACTTGGGAGGACCTCCATACCCAGATGTATTTTATTACCCATAGGTTTTCTCTCTCTTTAGGAGGGATCATAATCCCCCTTCTACAAGTTATGCTCTCTAGGTGACCCAAGGGGTTGGTTTTGTTTTAATATGTCTTTAACTTGTCTCTATGTTGTTACATATTATCACATGTACTTATACTTTAAGGGCTGTACTCATGCTGGAGACCTTCCTTCTGTTGCAATGTCTCTCACGCCTCCGGCCAGTCTAGCCGAGGAAGGGATATTATTATACATTGGTTTCTTTCTTTTTTATTGGTTCTGTTTGCGTTATGTTATTATACAACAGATATCGTCCTTGTTATATTTTGAATATTCAATAAAAACATTGAAAAGAAAACCATGTTAAATGGACGGTTGTGTGTTTCTGCAAAACTGAAAATGCAGTAAAAAATACATAGGTGTGAGCCAGGCCTAAGTGAAACATCCAGTATATTTTGCTTTCAAATAAAATATGTGCTGTTATGCAGAATCTTATGATTCGTTTTTTTTTTTTTTCAAGTTAAAAAAATGATACTAGTGAATCCAAACGATTACTTTAGCTTTTCATATTGAAATTCACAGGGTGGTAATGCAATTTTTAGTTGTTGCTCTAATAAAAATGTATAGCATTCTGTCTATTGTTTAAATTTAGACTAGAAAACCTAGTCACTATGTGAAAACATGAAGGAAACGGAGTTCTTATTTATATTTGTTAAGTGACATCCTATCCAACCTATTCTGTCCATGAACATCAGTCAAATCTTGTTACATCTGATAATGAAACTTGACAGACAGAGCCTTGGTGACAAATTATGGCAATAAAACATCCAACCAGAAATATCAACCACAGCTGCCTAGAGAGGAAGTTTAATGAAGCAACTGAGAGTGAAGTTAACCCTTCTATTGCCAGGATTCTCTCTAGGTAGTGGAATAAACCATTGTATAAAGACCAGCAGAATTAAAGTGAATTTCCACTTCCGGCAGCCAAATTTTACAAAGCCCCACTATATATTTTTTTTACCATTTACACAGTATACCTTCAAATAATAATAAAAACATTTCTTTTTTTTTGTAGATGTCAGTTTGGATCAAGCCTTGGGTAGACTCCAAGCTGGTTTGGACATTTGAAAACAGAGGAAACTCGAAGGAGTTGTAAAAGCAGAAGATTTTTTATCTGAATGCTTTCTATGCATTAAGATAGAAAGCCTTATGTGTGCAGCAGCCACCCCAGCACCCTCTAATATTTACCTGAACCGTATCTCTATCCAGCGATGTCCAGAACATCGGCTGTCCAGAATTCTCCCTCCTAAATGGCTGAGACACAGCAGCGGCGCCATTGGCTCCAGCGGCTGTCAATAAAAGTCTGTTAGCCAATCAGAAGAGAGAGGGGGTGGGCCGAACAGCAACTCTCTGTCTGAATGGACACACGGAGCTGCGGCTTGGCTTGGGTGCCCCCATAGCAAGCTGCTTGCTGTGGGGGCAGTCGGCAGGAGGGAGGGGCCAGGAGCAGCGAAGAGGGACCTGAGAAGAGGCTGCAAGTGCTGCAAGTGCTGATCAGTGTAGTCCGATGGGAGGGGGAGGGGGGGATTATGGTGAACAATTCCCCTAGCCCCCTCTGCATAATAGAGCTCTCATGCATAACAATGGAAAAAAATCAGCATTGGAGCTTTCAAGTCGCAGCAAGTAAAATGCAAGCAGCAACTGTTTTTCATTTATTTATTTATTTTACTATGTGAATGAGAACAAATATAAAGCAGGTGCTAGTCCAATTGGGCTGCAAAAGTCAAAATACACTAATGCCACATACACACGACCGGACTTTTTTAGACAGCAAAGGTCCGAAGGAAGAATCCGTCGTACAATTCGATTGTGTGTGGGCTCCAACGGACCTTTGCTGTCAAAAATCTGACGGACTTTAGAAATAGAACATGTTTCAAAATTTTCTGCCGGAACTCTGCCGGAGCCAGTTCCTATGGAGAAATCCGTTCGTCTGTATGCTAGTCCGACGGACGAAAACTGACGTTAGGGTAGCTATTGGCTACTGGCTATGAACTACCTTATTCTAGTCCAGTCATACGTCATCATGTTCAAATTCGTCGGACTTTGGTGTGATTGTGAGTGGTCAAGTCCGTTCATTCGGAAAGTCTGTTGGAACTCTGCTGAAAGTCCATTGGGATGACCGTTGGACCTAGTCTGCTGGAAAGTCCGGTCGTGTGTACGTGGCATAAGTATTTTGGGAACTGAAATCAGATTAAAAAAAAAAACTCACCTAAAATGGTGGCATATTTAAGAAGCAGGAAAAGTGACATTCATAAAACATATACTGGTGTTGAAACATTCACTGTATAATAAAACACATTGTAAGAATTGCCTGCAGTGAATGTTTAATGAATGTCACATTTATAACTTTAGAAATTTGTCTCTAAATGTTTACTGAATCGGGTTGTCCACGCTGACCTCAGTTATTTCCCTAGGGGAAGATGACACTTATACTTGAAACTGAACCACTGTGTTAATTGGAAATGTCTTTGGTTACTGGTTCGGGGGTATTAATTTTTTCAGGAAAAGTCATTAATACCTAAAGTAACATTGACTATTAATTAGACATATTGAGCATTGAAGATACTTCACTGGTTATGGTCCATTATCCACTAATGGTCTCCCTGTTAACTACCTCTCTGATAGCACATTTTTAAGAAGCTAAGGAATAAAGAAACATAGCAAACAGTGTACAGAATGGCAGGCATATGTAAGATCTACGAGTTTCAGGTCACATAGTTAGTCAGGTTAAAAAAAAAAAAGACACAAGTCCATCTAGTTCCACCTATAAAAGGGAAAAAAAAATATAAAATATATATATAAAATATATATATATATATATATATATATATATATATATATATCCACAGTTGATTCAGAGGTTCGGGTCAATCATGAGTTCAACCCAAACTCAAGTCGTATGCAGTTTGGGAAAAAACGCAAACCAATGTAACCGTTCACCAATATAGCAACCCAATAGCAATCATACACTTAAGCCTAGTACACACAGGCTGAATGTCAGGCAGCATTCACCAGTTCAATAGAAACTGGTCGACATTGGGCCAATGTATATTGCAGCCGGTCTGACAGAAGCCAACCGAAAAAACGTCAATCAGCTCCATTCAGTACTGTCAGCCAATGGATAAGAACACTGACCAGGGTGTTCCGGTCGCCACCCTCTCAGAACACAATAAAACAGCAAGGGAGTTTTTGTACTAACATTGCATAGTTAGTACAGCTGTTTGACCTGAGCTTTCTGTTTTCCTTTGTTCAGTCTGCTGGATTGAACGAAAAAAAAAAAAACTTGTAGTGTGTACTAGGCTTTAAGGGCATTTAAACTGTCATTGCGTAGCTTAGTAAGAGTCAATAATGATTTTTTTTTTTTTTTATGTACTGGCTCATCCCTATAAAAGTGAAGGTTCCAAGCAGCCTTTGTTCAGTGTGTTTTGGAGCACAGACATAGGCATAGTTAGGAAAGATAATAGACTTCGGGTGTTAATGCTGCTACTGATGCTAAAAAAACGTCTATATATATTTATACTGAGCCACAGACACACCAACAGTTTGTTGTAAAGGAGCCTTAAACTGGGTGCACACTAAGCCGGGTATACACTAACCGTTTTTTTCCCTGCTACCCTCGCCTTCTATTGTTAGCTGTCGGTCCTTTGCTCTACCCCCTCAGCCTTTTCTGCCACTGTTATCAGTGAACAGCGGAGAGGCAGGACAGCTCAGGATGGAGAACGGGAGGAGGAGCTGGCCAATTTAACAAGCAGGTGACTGGTTGCCTAATCCTAAGCAACCAATCACCGGCTTGTTAATATAAAAAGTCACTTTTGCACAGGTAGGATGCTATGGGAGGGAAGGGGGGAACGAGGACACTACTATGTGTATGTGTTGGGAAGGGGGGGGTTTGTAAAGGGGCAGTGGACACTGCTATGGGCAGGACCACCCCCATAGCAGTGTCCTCTACCACACTTCACATCACCCCCCCCCCCCCAATTCCTGCATTCTGAGTGCAACGCATTTCTTGATCCTGCATTCTGAGCACAATGCACTCCACCTTGCATTCTGAGCCTAGCACACTCCTTGACCCTGCATTCTGAGGACAACTTGCGCCTGACCCCTCCATTCTGAGCGTAATCACCCCTTGACCCTGCATTCTGAGTGCAGCGCACTCCTGATCCCTGCATTCTGAGCGTAATGCACTCATTGACCCTGCATTCTGAGCGCAACTCACTCCTTGACCCTGCATTCTGAGCAAAGTGCAATCCTTGACTGCATTCTGAGCACAACGCTCTCCTTGACCCTGCATTCTGAGCACAATGCAATCCTTGACTCTGCATTCTGAGCACAACACACCCCTTGACCCTGCATTCTGAGTGCAATGCACTCCTTGACCCTGCATTCTGAGTGCAATGCACTCAACCCTGCATTCTGAGCCTAACACACTCCTTGACCCTGCCTTCTGAGCACAACTTATTCCTGATCTCTGCATTCTGAGTGTAATGCACTCCTTGATCCTGCATTCTGAGCGCAACACACTCCTTAACCCTGCATTCTGAGCGCAACGCACTCCTTGACCCTGCATTCTTAAGCGCAACGCATTCCTGAACCGCACATTCTGAGCGTAACGCATTTCTGATCCCTGTGGTGATCCCCGTGATCTTTGACTTCATCAGTGTTGTTCAAGTAGATCTCCAACTTACTAATGCCGTGTACACACGATCGCAAATTTGGTCAGAAAAAGCTCCGATGATTTTCTCGTCAAAATTCCAACGGGATTTCACTCAAGCTGTCTTGCATACACACGGTCACACCAAATTCCGACCGCCAAGAACGCGGTGACGTACAACACGTACAATGGGACTAGAAAAAGTAAGTTCAATACCCAGTAGCCTATAGCTTCCATCTCGTAGTTGAATCTGAGCATGTGTGAGTTTTTGCGCATTGGAATTGCATACACATGATTAGAATTTCTGACGAGAACATGCTCTCAATCTTTGGCTGGCGGAAATTCGGCCAGCAAAATTCCGACGGAGCATTCCCACAGTTGCATTTTCCGACGAAAAGCTCTCATCTGTCTTTTGCCGGCTGAAATTTCGACCGTGTGTCGACCCCTGGTCTATATGGACACTCTGGCTTCAGTGAAACTGCTCTATTTCCTGCCACTGCATCTGTCACACAGACAGCGCAGCAGAGAGGAGTTTTTAAGAAGGGTGGGCAAAGTCAAATGGAGATTCACAGACACTAGTTCCACACCAGGTCCAGTTGCCATGTGATTGATATTAGGCAATAGGTGGATCCTTAGCCAATAGACAATTTACTATTGGCTATAGAATCTGCTCACTGCCTGCTGTCACTCATAGTGAGAGCAGACTTGATGGTAACTAGTGTCTCAGCTTCCCCTTCAGGTTCTTCCCACTACAGCATCACTGGATGTTAGGAGGCTGTTGACTGTGAAGCTGAAAGCCTCCTTAACAATCAGTTATAGGTGAGGAGTGGCCGCAAAACATGCCTATCTGCTGCACAGCATACAGCGACAAGCACTCTGTAGATCTTAATTACCTCCTCCTGGAGGTAATTATTTTTTAATTTGGTTCATTAATAGTGCCGCTTTGTGATAGTGACACTATTAAAGAACTACTCGAATCTTCCACATGTGTCAGTAAAGCTTCTGAAATGAATGAAATGGATTTTAGAATATGGTGCAAGCCATTTTAAGGAGCTATAGCACCAGAAAACTGCCTGTATTCCCTTAACTGTGTTTGAACACTCCTATATCAGATTTGGGAGCGATCACAGTGTGTTTCTAATGACACGTACACACGATCTGACTTTCCGGCAGAAAAGGTCAGACGGTATCATTTCATTGGATATTCCGATCGTGTGTGGGCTTCATCTGACTTTTTTTTTTTTTAAATTCTGACGGGCCTAGAAATAGAACATGTTTTTCTCGTTCAAAATTTTTTATTTTATGTTAAAATAAATTACATGTACAGAATATAAGACAAATTATGTGATACCAGAAATATTGAAGTACGGATGATACAAAGCAAAGAAGAATTTCAAGATATTCTCGTGAGAATGACAATAAATGGCCTTATATATTTTAGAATTTGAAAACATTCTTATAGCTGAGTTTTAAACATTTTAATCACAAGAAAATATAAATATGTCTAAAAAAAAATATATGATTTTAAAGTTTTGACCATAACTTCTAAAGTATGTTTATAGTAAGTATTATATAGTAAGGGAAGAACATAAAAGGTATATAGGAGGGGGAGGGGAGGGAATAATTCTCCGGAGGAGGTTTTATATATCATCTGAAATAGAACATGTTTTAAATCTTTCCGACGGAAATAATTCCTATCGGGAAAACCTTTCATCTGTATGCTAGTTCGACGGACCAAAAACAACGCAAGGGCAGCTATTGGCTATTGAACTTCCTTTTTCTAGTCCTGTCATACGTGTTGTACATCACCACGTTCTAAACAAATGGACTTTGGTGTGATCGTGTGTAGGCAAGTCCGTTTCAGCGGAACTCCGTCAGAAAGACTGATGGAAAAAACAGTTATGTGTAAGCGTCATAAGAAGATATACCTTGTGTGTGTGTCCGATACAACTTTAGTACTTTAGTAGTTGCTGTCTGGCTGTTTTATTTGGGTTTTTTTTTTTTTTTTTTCAGTTAGAATTAAAGAAAGGGTGGATTGATGATTATGTTTAGAAAAGGTGGTTAAAGGCTGTGCACATACTCACTAGACTTTTGGTTGTTTTTTTTTTTCCTCTCAAATAAATGAACTGCTATGTGCTAACTGCTAACTGCAAAGTATTTCAATGTTCATGTATCACTACAATGTTTTGGGTGGCTTTTTACAGTGTAATAAAGATGCCATAATGTTTTTTTTTTTTAAATAGTAAAAGCTGGCTGTTGTAGCCCATGTTGATAAAGCAGCCTACCGGTAGTTAAAGCGTTTAAATAATGTGAATGCGGTCACTATAATAATTTGGCAGCTTTTTAAGTGATTAAATACTACTACTACTTTACATTTTATGATTTATAATGGCTGGATTGGATCCTGTGCAAAATGGGACGCAGTACAAGTGATTCAATACTGTACATATAGACGCTACAATAATATCAAATAAATTATGCTCTAATGTAATTTCTGCTTTATTTTAAAATGGCCGGTGTGGGTACTGTGCAACATGGGGCATAGTATAAGTGATGCAACACTGTGCATTACAATATATACTCTAATGTAGATCTCTTGGTTTTAAAATGGTTGATGTGGATTTTGTTAGCACTGCAATATTTGGGGGGCTTTTTTTTTGAGTGAACAAAACATACCATAATGTGGATTTCTTGATTTTAAATCGCTAACGTCAGTCCTGTTCAAAATGGGGCCTGGTATAAGTGATTCAATACTAGTGGTATTGAATGCAGTCAAAAAAAAAAAAAGTAAAAAAAATAAAGTAACAAAAATAAAAATAAAATATTTAAACATGTCCCTTTAAAAAAAATATATATATATTTTTAAATGTCCCTATGTGCACTGTATGATGGTACAGTGCAATATGGGAAGTGCCATGTCTATGCAATCACAAGATTGCAGACGAGGCACTTCATTTGCCCCAAAAAAACGCTCTGTGGTGCAGCCGATCGCGCCACAGCTTCCGGCGCAATGAACTGGCCGGGCAAGGGCATAGACTTGCTCTTCGAGTGACATGGCTGGTGCTTCCGACGTCACTCAAGGAAGTGACATTGTCACTGCAACGTCCTGCCAAAGAAGGATCGCGAGTAAGGCATGGCAATGCTTTCTAACTTATATTTAATATATATATTATAATATATATATAAAATATCCTTTTTTCAGCTCCCCCCCCCCCCCACAATATTTCTTATTTTCGGATTGGACCCCCCTAACCTTAATTCTTTTTCTTCTTCTACTCGGTGGCAAGATTAATTGCTATTTTCGGCGCAAACCCCCCCACCCCCGCTCAACAAGATTAAAAAGTAAAACGTATTCTCGGCGGTGGACGGCATACCGAATCCCCCTCCTCGAAACCCCCCCCAACAAGATTAAACAGTAAAACTCTTATTCTCGGTAGTCGTCGGCATACCTGAACCCCCCCGCTCAACAAGATTAAAAAGAAAAACGTATTCTCAGCGGTCGGAGGCATACCAATCACCCCCCACCCCCACAGTTATTAATTGTGATTAATTAATTGTTCATTTACAGCCCCCACCCCCCACAGTGGCGGCTGGTGAAGTTTTAGGATGGGGGGTGCAAGACTCTGCCCCTCCGTGTTTGGCCCCTCCCACTTCTCATAAACCACACCCCTTATAGAATCCACCCACTCCGTCCCCTGTATTACACTTGCTTCCACTCATAGTGTCCGAAGTATATATCCCCAGCACCACAGGATAGAGTATATAGCCCCAGCATCACAGGACAGAGTATATAGCCCCAGCATCACAGGAAAAAGTATACAGCCTCAGCATCACAAATTATGGTATATAGCGCAGATCATATACCAGGCTGCACATTATACACAGAGCTCTGCACAGCATATACCAGGCTGCACATTATACATCGGGCTCTGCACATCATATATCAGGCTGCACATTATACACAGGGCTTTGCACATTATACACAGGGCCCTGCACATCATATACCAGGATGTAAATTATACACTGGGCTCTACACATCATATACCAGGCTGCACATTATACACCGGGCTCTGCACATCATATACCAGGCTGCACATTATACACAGGGCTCTGCACATCATATACCAGGCTGCACATTATACACATGGCTCTGCACATCATATAGCAG
This sequence comes from Lithobates pipiens, assembly GCF_037356315.1. NCBI lineage: Eukaryota > Metazoa > Chordata > Amphibia > Anura > Ranidae > Lithobates > Lithobates pipiens. The sequence continues at coordinate 185,665,909 of NW_027507785.1, read as the reverse complement.
GCTGCACATTATACACAGGGCTCTACTAAAGCAGATGAATCATGCCTATCTTGTGTATAACCACATCAGTCAGTTTTCTCCACTGCAGCTAGGGCAAATGCAGGTGGGGAGGAAGTTGAGAGGAACCTAGTTCCTCTATAATCTCCTTGGTCATAGAGAGACGGCATCTGATTGGATGCTAGCATCCCATGTAACATTGCCAGCCATCTGGGATCAGACAGTCGATTTAAGACCCTATCTCCCTGTTTTGTTGCACATGTCCCATGTAGATAGCGTAGGAACAGGTCACCCCTCTGTAAGGGACAGTGCTTATCATCAGAGAGAGGTTCCAGACAAATAGGAAAAGTGCAGGGGGGACACACCATTCTTTCCAGAAGCTTCCCCACTTGGGTATGGCCCTTTCAGGCTGCATTTCGCCCCTTGAGACAGACTCCGCCTGTCTGTCTCAGCATGCTTTTGACCGTCTGCTACTACTCATCACTGAACATCCTGTGAGTGTACCTGGTCAGGTTGCCTTCCCACCGGCCTTGTTATGCATTACTGAACTTCAATACAGTTCTGTTTTCTGCAACTGGACATGCCACATCACGTTGCACCTATCTACACTATAAAGATAATACACCCATGTCAGATGATGGTGGAGAGGAACCGTAGACAGTCACCTTCAATGACCTTATATAAACATAGTGAGATGAAAGACTTTCAGAGAAGATCAGAGCTAAAATATGACTGGTAGATACCTATACTCAAAAGACTGAACTAGGTTGGGCCGTTATCAGTGCTCCTCTTTCCAATAAGAAACAGATTTCAATCACTGTGCTCACTTGTAAACTATTCTGGAGAGAGCTTAAAGTTTCACTAAACACAGGATCCTGCATTCACTATATCAGGTCTCCCACAGTACACAGAACATGGAAAAGCAAGTGCTAGTCAAGCTAGTCGAGCCAATATAGGAGTGTGTGTGATGAGCGTTTGAAATTTAATAGGCTGGTTATCAATTTCCAAACCCAGTAAGACCACTTGAAGTGTAGGAACAAAGGAAATAAGGGTTACAGAGGCAATAAATTTAGCACTTTCAGACTAATATGTAGTAAGACTAAGGCAGCCCCACCAGGTATGATGAAGAGATCCATTTTGTGGAAAATTCCTTCTGCGGGCTGTCACTCTAACCATTAAGCTACTGTGCACTGCACACAACATGTATGTTGATATGAGGTCAGTTGTCCACAACACAACTGTATAAGTGTAGAGCAATTGTTATGATCGATCCATTATGACCATAGACACACATTGTCCTGCTGCCTTCTAGCCATTCACAATTCCCTCATGTAGGGGCAACAGTGTAATGTTTCCTACAAATTGGGGTTCAGAGCTGTGCTGGCCATTGTGTTCCTTTTCTATGGAAGCTGTGCCCCCCCCCCCCCCCCAAAAACACACACACAGTCACACAATACACAAGATTTCAGCATGGTTCTTTATGTTGGAGGATATGACAGCAAACTGAGGAACTAATAATACAGTAGAGGAACCAGAGAACTCAGCACTGCTTGCTTCCCTATACTGTGTGCTGTAACTAATATGGATTTACATATCTTAAAGAGCAGAAGACATGAATGTCTGCAGAATGATGGTCTGTGGGTGTTACTACATTATTGCTCATTGGTCCTAAAACCCACCTAATAGAGAATACTTTATTTATAATCAGAATTCTTACTTTGAATTTCAGAATTCTGACTTTGAAACTCAGAATTCTGACTTTTAATTGCAGAATTCTGTAGTGTTTCTTTTTAAACTCACAATTTTCACTTTCAGTCTCAGAATTTTGAGTTTCAAATGCTTGCTTCTCACTGTATTCTTACTGTGGACGAGTGCGGGGTGTAGCAAGATGGCGGCGACGGAGCGTTTCTTCTGTTACAAAATGTGACTAGTCGCCTAATCTCACGAAACACCCTTCCTGGTATATTTTATTGTCCCATCTCACCTCCTATGATTGGCTCTGGTGAGAGCATGCTCAGTGTGGTTCAGAGGCATATAATATGATGCATTTCCTGCTAGACTCTGATGCAGTTCCTGTTTTAGAAACTGTGTGTGTAAGTGTTGGAGGGGAGAATGTTATGCCCAGCTGTGCCTTTAGCATCTTGCACCTTTATTGCTTGCAGTCAAAATTTTGAAAGGGTGCAATATGGTCTATGCTTCTTTTGCAATATGTTTTCCAGTACATGGCAACTCTAGGGTTATATTATGTCAAACTTCATTGGAGCTTCCAAAAATCCATATAAGACATAGACGCAGCAATACTAATGGCTTATTTATTACTGCATCATGTGTTGCTTGCAATTTTCTTTTAAATACAGCTCTAAAAGCATGACTAATAGTAAATTACTACCCCTTCATTTGTCAGCAACTGTGATTTTATTCCTTAAGCTTGTCAAAAGCAGTCTTGTGGTAAATGTTGCTTCCCGAAAACAGCTCATAAAAGCTTTCTTCTTATTGTTCGCACTATAGTTATTCAGGTCACGCTTCTCCTTAATTGTCTGTTACTAGCACAGCAACATATGGAATATTCCCTTGAAGTTTAAATGTGAGAAAGTTCAACTGTTTATGGCTATTTGTTTCAATAACACAGCACCAACTGTGAGTTTGCAGTTGTACAATATTTTTCTAGGAATACAAAAGCTGCGGAACGTGTTGCTTCATGCTTGAAGTGTTTATAATGTCAACCAAATCAGTCAAGATGGTTTATTTATTTATTTGTTGTTGACAGAAAAAGTAAGCTACATCATAACATTCAATGGTCTGTAGTCCTTGTTAGAAAAAAATGTTTTGGTATATATGGTAGTAGCAAATTTGTGTGCTTTTCCCCCAAGGTTCCTAGTCAATGCAATGTAGAAGAAACATTGAAAGAAGAAACAAGTCTGTGTACATCAGCAGATATCAGAAGGTAAAAATGTGTTCCAGCCCTTTTTTCTTTTTTTAAAGTCACAAACTACAAACACTGTAGCTGCTGACTTTTAATAAGGACACTTACCTGTCCAGCAAACCTGCGATGTCAGCCCCCTGAGGCTGATCCGTCCATCTTAACTAAGGGAAACAAGCAGTGGAGCCTTGCGGCTTCACTGCCCGCTTCCCATTGCGCATGCGCGAGTCACACGGCACTTTGTGAATGGCCCTGTCATCTTCTGGGACACACCCAGGTCCCAGAAGACAATGGGGCAGCTTGCCGAGGAGGAGGAAGTAATCGAACAGCTCTGCGGAATAGCAAGAGGCAGATAAGGATGACTGCCTGGCAACAGGCGTTTCTGGTAAGTAAAAAAAAAAAGTGGCACATTTTTTTTTGTAGATTTTTTTGGAGAATGTTAATGTTATTATTATTATTATTATAATACAGGTTTTATATAACGCCGACAGTTTACGCAGCGCTTTACAACATTAGGGTAGACATTACAATACAATACACTTCAAGACAGGGGGAACCAGAGGGCCCTGCTCGTTAGAGCTTACAATCTAGGAGGGAGGGTCAAGTTATACAAAAGGGTAATAGCTGTGGGGGATGAGCTAATGGAGAAAATAGTGCAGTTGTTAGATGGATGCAGGATAGGCTTCTCTGAAGAGGAAAGTTTTCAGGGATCGCCTGAAAGTGGATAACTTTGGAGACTTTCTGACAGATTGGGGTAGTGAGTTCCAGAGGATGGGCGAGGCTCGGGAGAAGTCCTGGATGCATATATGGGAGGAGGTGATGAGGGAGCTAGAGAGCAGGAGGTCTTAGGAGGAACGAAGTAGGCGATTCGGTTGGTATTTTGAGACTAGGCTAGTGATGTAGCTGGGGGCAGAGTTGTGGATGGCTTTGTAAGTAAGTGTTAGTATTTTGAATTTAATTTGTTGGGCAAGTGGCAGCCAATGGAGGGATTGGCAGAGAGGGGTAGCAGACACGGTTGCGGTTTGTAAGGTGTATGAGTCTGGCAGCAGCATTCATGATGGACTGAAGAGGGAATAGTCTATTTAAAGGTGAGCCAATAAGGAGGGAGTTGCAGTAGTCAAGGCAAGAGATAACTAGGGAGTGAATCAGGAGCTTTGTGGTTTCATTGGTTAGAAAGGGACATAGTTTAGAGATGTTTCGGAGGTTGAGACGGCAAGCTTTGGAAAGTGATTGGATGTGGGGCTGAAAGGAGAGTTCAGAGTCCAGGATAACACCTAGCATCCTGACATGTTGGGTTGGGTGGATGGTTGTGCCATTACTCTTGACAGAGAAGTCAGGCGAAGAGGCGCGTGGGGGAGGAAATATTATAAGTTCGGTTTTGGACAAGTTGAGTTTGAGGAAGTGTTGTGACATCCATATAGATATGTCTGTTAGTAAGTTGGTGATGCGTGAGGAGACTGATGGAGTGAGTTGAGGGGTGGAGAGATAGATTTGTGTGTCGTCAGCGTAGAAATGATATTGAAAGTCGGGAGTGGCTATCAACTGACCCAGGGAAGAGGTGTAGATTGAAAATAGAAGAGGTCCGATAACAGAACCTTGGGTGACTCCAACAGAGAAGGGAAGAGGTGTGGAGGAAGTAGAATTGTAAGTGACACTGAAGGTGTGTTTTGATTGGTAATGTAATTTTTTTTATTTTAGGGTGGACCTCCACTTTAAAATGTTTTTAGAATTGTTATGGAAAAAAATATGAGGAGTGTTTTCAGACTATGCACATGAATGTATTTACAGTACATGTTCTCTACAAGCAGTAAAACATCTTTAATTATTCACATCTATAACTATAAGCATTGTGGAGAAATTAGATCTCAAGGTTTACATTGCAAGCACAGAAATCACAGCTTCTCTGTCCTTATTTCCCATGACAGCTGTGACTTGGCAGCCTGCCAGCCCTTAGCAGGATAGCAGGGGTGATGCTTGAGAAGTATACAGCGGGATAGCTGTGAAAGAGCTCAGGGGGATCCAGTGTTGACTGGAATCTGGAAGACTAGTGAGAGACTGGGAGCTCAGTGAGTGAAGATCTACAGTGAGATACTGTGAGATAAAAACTGACTGTTCTGTGTTATCAAGAGTTACATACAACTACCTTCTATTGACTGTTGCAAGATTAGTTGCCATAGGAGACAGTGATCCTGCCTATACAGAAGTGTTATCCAGCTGGAGGCCTTCCACTGTATAGTTGTATACCTACAGAGACCTACAGAAGTCTCAGAGTCTGCCAATTAGCATTGCATCTACTCAAGGGTGTCCTGGTCCTAACCCTCTGCCCATTTTTTTTTAAGAGACAATAAATCTTTTTGTTCCCATTCAAAACGTGACTGGCGTCTAGAGGTGCGCATCTTCACTGGTCTCATGTTTCGATTTGATTCAATTACGATTATCAGGTCAACGATTTGATTCCGGGATGCATCACAATTACTGCCCATGGAGGAATGCTGGGCCTTGTGGTCCCCCAGTTGTAGTGTAGTAGGCCCTAGTAAAGACAAAAGAGGAATGCCGGGATATGTAGTTCCCCCAGTTGTAGTGTAGAAGGCCTTGGTTATGACAGGGAAAATTCTGGGACTTGTAGTCCCCCAGTTGCGGTGTAGTAGAGTATGCCCTAGTAAGGACAGAAATGCATGCTGGGTCTTGTAGTCCCCCCTATTGCAGTGTAGTAGGCCCTAGTAAAGACAGGAGATAAATTCTGGGACCTGTAGTCCCCCCAGTTGCAGTGTAGCAGGCCCTTGTCAGGAGAGGAGGAATGCAGGGACCTGTATTTCCCCAGTTGTAGTTTGGCAGGACCTGGTGAGGACAGAGAGGAATGCTGGGCCTTGTAGTCCCCCCAGTTAGTGTGGCAGGCCCTGATGAGGACATAGAGGAGGAATGCTGGGTGATGTCGGTGGTAGTGGCCCTACGCAACATCATTCCCAGCCGGTGTATCATCCTGACCTTCCTCCTCTTCCTCTCCTCCTCCTGTTGCAGCTCCCCAGACTGAGCCAGGCTGGCCCCCATGGTAATGAGAGTGCACACCAGGCCCAGTGATTTGGCCATGTTCTTGCGAGATTGTGTCTGCTGCTGGCAGGGTGTCCGTCCAGCATGTACCCCACCCATTGCATGGTGCCCAGAGAGAACAGCAAGCCCAAGTCCAGAGAGGTAAGGGGCCCTGATAGCCTTGTTGCCCCATATCAGAGGAAGGGCCGGGGCTGACAGTACTGTGAGAACGCTAATGTGTCCCGCCGGGATGACATTCATCATGCAATTGAATGCAGCCCCTCTCCGCATTAATGCAGAATCGCTTAAGGTTGCATTGCAATGCATTGATGTGCCAATTATTTTCAGCACACCTACTGGTGCCCAACATTTCTTATTGCACCTCACCCAGCATGCCTGGTAACCCACTCTACAAAGAAGGATGTCTGCTTTACCTGACTCTGGAGGTCACCATTAGGCCTCTAATGGTTAGGGCCCTTGCTACAGTTGTAACATGACAAAAGGTGAAAATTTTCAAGGGGTATGAATTTTTCAAGACACTGTATATATAATAGTGACGTTATTTCGAAAAATGTAAGTGTAGGGCCACAACCAAAGCTAAGATTGATGCTGCAGTTCAGAAATTACTTTATTTATCGGAGTATAACACAAACTTTTTTCCCTTTAAAATTAGGGGAAAATTGTGGGTGCGCACTATATGCTGATTCCCGCCTATCCCTAACTGATCGTGAGCGGAGGAGCGAGCCCCGCCGAAATACACATAGCTGAGTATACTCGGCTAGGCTCGGCTCCTCTCAGCTCTGCTCACAGTCACGCCAAGTCCCGCCCTATGATGGACATAACACAGGGACTGGGAGTGACTGTGAGCGAAGCCGAGGAGAGCCGAGCCTAACCGAGTACACTTGGCTATGTGTATATCGGCACCGCTCGACTCCTCTCAGCTCCACTCACAGTCATGCCCAGTCCTACCATTGGACCTATGTTATGTCCATCATAGGGCGGGACTGGGTGGGACTGCTAGAGGAGCCGAGAGGAGCCCAGATACATCGAACCGGCTCTGTGTATCTCAGCTGGGCTATATTTAAACATAAAGTGACACTGACAAGGCATCAATGCCACTGGACAAGGCTGCAAATGAAACTGACAAGGCTGCAAATGACACTGGACAAGGCTGCAGATGGACGCTGCATTAATGGGCATTTAAATGCAAGTTTTTTGCTTAAAATTCCCTCCTAAATTGGGGTGCGTGTTATACACTGGTGTGTGTTATACGTTGATAAATACGGTAAATGATACATTTGATGTAAACAACAACATATTTCATTTATGGTCGGAGCCCTCCGCTGTAAGAGATATGAAAGAACACATAAACACGTCACAAGACTAACAACATAAAATAGACCTGAGTTGTGCCCTTGGTCTGCTGTAAGGTAAGCCCTGGTGAGCTGGGCGGTGAGCCCTGCTCTGCTGGGCGATATGCCAAGAGAAGGCCGCATACCTTAAGAAAGTAAATGGATGTTTCTGTAGAGAAACGTGTTTTAAGTGAAGTACTCTGAGAAGGGAAATGGGTGGGTGGGTACCTTGCACTGGAACCGACACAGACCGTTGTGGGTGGTCTGATTATATACCCTCCGGGCTCCTCCCATAATTACGGGCCACCATACTGGCCCTCTTATTTATGGTCGGAGCCCTCCGCTGTAAGAGATATGAAAGAACACATAAACACGTCACAAGACTAACAACATAAAATAGACCTGAGTTGTGCCCTTGGTCTGCTGTAAGGTAAGCCCTGGTGAGCTGGGCGGTGAGCCCTGCTCTGCTGGGCGATATGCCAAGAGAAGGCCGCAAAAGATTTGGTGTAGGGAGGTAATTATTAATTTAGGTACAACAAGACACTACGGGGCAAAGTTTCTGAAGGCTCAGGACATTTCCACTTGTGGATTAGAGATGTATCGAGTAAAGCAGGTGGATTCCCGCCTGCCCATCTTTGATCGCGTGGACTGGGACCCCGTTTCGTGAGGCTGCTGATGCTGCTCCAATGCGAAAGAATGTCCAAGAAAATGACCAAGGTCCTGGCCTAATGTGCTCAAAAGGAACCTGACGTGACTAATGAACTGGTTGCTGCCTGGGGTACTAATCGAGAACGGTAGTAATGGGCTGTCCAGCGAGGGATCAAACATATGGGCCAAAAATTGATCTAGGATGGACACGGGGCACCAGGCTTTGAGAGTTTGGAAAGGTTTTATGTCAACCCCTGGACCGGACTATTGTGTTTTGGACACGCTGAGGAGCAAGATGAAGTCTGATGGCGTGTGAGGTGGTGTCTACGTAACACTTTACAACTGGGATGGTGACAGTATTCACTGGGGCGTAAGAAGCTGTAGAAAGCCAGGTAGATGGCTGCTTGAAGGACCAGGCTGAATTTAGCCAAAAGGGGAATGTGACAGGATGAAAGACATGTCTCGGAATATGGCGCTGGTGACGGGTAGCCGTTTGATACTGATTTGGGGTCATTGCCTGTGAATACCACACAACATGGTCTTGACCGTATGGGCGGCGAACAAGACGGTTTGTTAGGATCTCATAAGGGGATGAAATACTGGATGTCAGCTGAGTGGGGTCTTAGGTATTGTGTGACAATGCCAACTGTGTGCGGTGGCATAATATGAAGACCAGGATGTGATGGAGAACTTTTGGTATTGCTCTGGGGTTTGAGGCTAGTAACCTGACATAGAACCTCTAGGCTGCCCGGTAGGCCTTCAGGGTCTTGTGAGATAATGAAAGATTAATAAGGCAGGTAGCATCGTGAAAGTGTTGTTTGAATCCGAGGTTAGCTACGACCAGTGTGGGATAAGAGACATGGTCGGGTCGGTTCCAGGTTCCTGCAAAAAACAACGAAGCAAAGTTAACGGGTAGTGCGTCGGCCAGATTATTGCGTTTGTCTGGGATGTGGACGCATAGGACGTTAGATTGGTGCTGTGGGGATAGTGGCACCAGCCTGCACAGGAAGGCCACAATGGCCAGCTACTAGGACCTCCTTTATTTATAATACTTGCTGTAGCTTGGTTGTCTGTGGCGAACGTCACTGTTTGTCCTGCCCAGTTGTTGCACCAGACTAGAGCTGCTGCGACAATGGGGTAGAGGTCGAACAAAGAGGAGGACTAACTGAACCCAGGAATCAAGAGGATTTCTGACGGCTATGGCCCTATAAACCCAATTTGGCCAAAATTGAGGTGAGGACCTGTGGAGGCTGCGGTGACCATGACTACCTGAGATGAAGAGAGATGCTGAGGGAATACACATTGGCATGCCATTCCAATTTGTGAGAAAATCGACTCTCATGGGCAGATCTGCTATAGCTGGCACATCTTAATTTAAGGATTTAGTCAGGGTCTTTGCCTGGAAGAGAAACACTAAAAGATGGGAGGTAAAAGATCCCCTTGAGTCTGGCTGCTGCCTTGGCTGAAAATGAGCAGTGATAGTCAAAGGATGGGCACCCTGCATACTTGTGACCTGCTGCATGCAGATACGGGTCCAATTCTACCCTCCTGTTGGGGTTGCTCTGCCTAGCATGTCTCTGACTGTCCCCAAGGCCCGCACAAACTCTGTGACAGTGAGCTTGCGATTAAGTAAAGGGTCTCTGGCCTTCAGGATGACATCTCCCCGCGAATATGATTTGTTCTAGGCCAAGTTGTGTACTGCTATGAGGAGGGATGCTAAGTTAACGTCGTTGTCATCCAAGATGTCCTCCTAGATGCCCTGCTAGGACAAGGTGTGCAGGGAAGACGATGGTGCAGAAGTTGGGTGTATCTGTAAGTGAAGGTACGGGAATGACGGTGGTGACTGGAGCTGGTAGGGGCACGGCTGGGCGTACCTCCAGGGCTGTCACTCTGCTTGGACTTCGGCGACTGCTGCTGACAGTGTGGTTACCCAGGAGTGCAGCTGAGTAGTCGCAAAGAAGATAGACTGAAGTGGTGCCTGGAAGGGCTGCCACTGGCGGTGGAAACAGTAGCCTAAAGGCTTGGTTTCCTGGCTGCAGCAGGGTAGGATTTACTCCTGCGACACCGTTCTGCTATGAGCTTATTTTATTTTTATTTTTTAATTAATTGGTCCAAGCTCTTGTGAGACTGTAAACCGCCGCTTGCTGAGCCCGTAAAGGGTGATGGCAGGGCTGAGGCAAAGTCCTCACTGTCTGCCTGCGACATGGCATCAACTAAAAGCAAGGGGGAGTGCGTATGTTTGAGGTAAGTTGCAAAGGTAGGAGGGGATAGTTGCGTTGGGTAGATAAGATGAAAGGCGGAAGAAAACAAGAAGAATAGGACAAGGAACGACAGACATAGTGACAGTTGGTTTGCGCTTGAGCGCTGTTGAGTGTGACTTTAGAAAACTCAAAAGAATGCGTAACAACCGAGGTGAGCCAGGAGGTGACTGGCTAGGTAACCGATAGCTCGGGTGTCAGTCTGTGCTCGGCACAGACTAATGAACCAGAGCGCCCCAGGGCGGACTGGGGTGGGTAGCTGAAGTCTGGTATACTAAGTAGGAATGTTGCGATCTGTAGTTAATTGACGTGGGTTCGGTCTACTAATGCTTGCACTGCCAGCAAGTATGGAGATTAGGCGACCTTGTCTGCGTGTTGAAGGCTTGTGCTTCGAAAACAGAGTGAAGTGCACAGAAGTATGTGACAGTTGCTAACGCCTCAGGAGCAGGTCAAATTCTGTATGTGAAGTAAAAATATGTAGTGAAAGAGTGTTTAAGAGAAAGGGGGAATCCCATTGAACTACACACCTAACTTTATGCACTAGTTGTGAAGTTGACTGGTTGGAGGCGAGAACTGAGTTGACCGGGAGCCTGTAGTAAGGTGACATGAGAATTTCGTTTTGACAATGGGGAATGCAAAGAGCTGTTTGGGGCAAAGCTGGCCCCCTGGTGAAGATGCAAGCCCTCGACAATGGGTTTTTTTTTTTTTTTTTTTTTTTTTTTTTTTTTTTTTTTTGGGAGATACTGTCCAAACCTGGTGCAGGGTGGACTAACTGGTGTACTAACTGGCCTAAAAGGGGAAAGCGACAGAGAAAACGATGAGCAGCCGTGTTGCTACTGGAGACGATGAGTGGCAGTTTGAGCCATTTGCTGAAATGCTTGCAGCGATTGCAAGGAAGCGGCCTTATTTGAATTATAAATTGAATTATGAGGTGAGAATGAATGAATGAATGAATGAGGTGAACAGCTGTGTTGCTACTGGAGACGATGAGTGGCCGTATTAAGCCATTGCAAGAAAGCAGCTTTATTTGAATCTATAAATTTAATTATAAGTGTGTAGGAATGAGGAGAGCAGCCGTTTTGCTACTAGAGATGAGTGGCCGTATTGAGCCATTGCATCGATGCTCGCAGCAGTTGCAAGGAAGCAGCTTTATTTGAAAGGTGAAAGCAATGTTTGCGGATTTATAAGTGTGTAGGTATGAGGTGAACAGCAGTGTTGCTACTGGAGACGATTGGCAGTTTTGAGCCAAATGCAGAAAGACTTGCAGCGATTGCAAGAACGCAGCTTTGTTGAAAGGCGAAAGAAAGGTTATAGAGGAAATGTGATTATGTAGGAATGACCGTGCGCAATACTGAGCAAATTGGTGGAGAGAATTGTGTACGATAATGTATGGATAGACTGAGAAGGTCAAATGTAAGTACTGCTGAATTCGTACAGTCGATGTGACTAGTTTGAACTGGGCTATGGCCATGGAATAGTCTGCGAAAGATTTGACTCATTTGAGTCGGTGATGCAACAGGATTTGGCTTGGTTGCGTTTGGCAAGGACTGGAATCGTTGCGCCGACGCTGCGACTAGACTCAAATCCTCCGTAGATGCGACTGAGAGGCTCGCATATGGGATCCGACCGTATCGCTGAGGATATGGCTGGGTTCGGATTGATTGAATTGTGATGGTGGTTGAAGGGGCTGGTGATTGTCAATGATCCGAAACATAGAAGCGAAGTTGCGACTAGATTCGAAACGGCCGTAGATGCGAGGTGACTACAGGGCTCGTATGACAGATCTGTCAGTGTTGCAGATGATATGGCTGGGTTTGAATCGACTAAATGGTGATGGCGGTTGAAGGGGCTTATGACTGCTGGGGATCCGAAACATAGAAGCAAAGTTGCGACTAGATTTCGAATCGGCCGTAGATGTGAGGGGACTACGGGGTTCGTATGACAGATCTGACCGTATTGCCGATGATATGGCTGGGTTCAAATCAACTAAATGGTAATGACGGTTGAAGGGGCTTGTAATTGCCGAGGATCCGAAACATAGAAGCGAAGTTGCGACTAGATTTCGAATCGGCCGTAGATGCGAGGTGAGTAAGGGGCTTGAATGTCGGATTTGACCGCATCGACCGTGAAGTGATCGGCTCGAGTAAACCCGCGTTGGGTAGAAAGGATGAAATACATGAAAGATGACATAGACTTATGGTGGCGTAAGTGCGACTTTGCAAAACGAACATGATAAACGAACATGATAAGGTAACTATTGGAGTTTAGAAGAGCGGTAACAACAAAGTCCTACCTGCGACAGCGAGTGTGTAGCGGTCCGAGCGTGGGACAATCGATGAAGATATACGACCGATCTCGAAGGTACAACTACGTGGACATGCAGTGAGTTGGCAGAGTCAGCCTCTGCAATGCATTTGACACGAATCAGCTCAAAAATGTATGAGATGAATCTGATATAAATTGGCAGTAAGGAGTATCTGATACGAATTGGTTGTAGAGTGTATGCCATTCCTTACTGTGAAACCAAACACCTATCAACCACCCATCCCCCAGGCTAGTCAAGTGCAGGAAAGACATCAGGTGGGTTTAATTACACCCCAATCAGCCACAGAAACCCATACAAACAATACCTGTTTATCTCAAAAAAGGATGAGAACAGTGAACTTTATAACCAGTGAAGCCTATGGCGAGTGATATTGGAGAACGACCAACAGCGACTCGAAGGCTTGGATCTATGAATGAATCATACGTTTGGTAGAAAGAATTTACGAATGTACTATGCCTGTGCCGAACAATGTCGGGACATGAGTGTCAACAACTCAGAGGTAGGTTTTGCGAAAGGGGTGCAGGATAGTAAGCATGATAAGTCGCAAGTTTGCACATGATATGAAAAGATTCGGATACTACTTATCTGCGACCATGAGCGGGAACCGCCGACGAAGACCACGAATGAAGAAGCCGAAGTGCACCTACGATTGGACGCACGGATAGACGACCGTGAGGGAGCTGAGAAGCGTCGGCCCCTTGATGTGCAGTACCTTGCACTGGAACCGACACAGACCGTTGTGGGTGGTCTGATTATATACCCTCCGGGCTCCTCCCATAATTACGGGCCACCATACTGGCCCTCTTATATATCCAATAAGTGAAATCTAAACAGGATAAAATTGTGAATGTGAAGGAATCACAATGTTTTTTGGCACATTATAATAAACGTTCAGGCAAGATAAGGGATTTTGTACAGAAATGTTTAATTTATGACCCTAATATATAGTTTGGTCCTTTTGTTTAAATAATTTGTGTAGTGCACTCCTAGTAAGGCTGCAAAGTTGGTGTGTTGGCTTCTTCTGTGATTACAGAAGCAGTAATTGTTTAGTATGGTCAGTTCAGGTGTCAGGAAAGGAATGCCAGTAGACAACATGGTTCCTCTAGGTGGAATTCTGTGCCTCTTCACAGGCTAATTAATGTTCCCTCTCATACATGGAGGCATTTAGCTAAAACGTATCAGAATGTGCAAATGCATATTGGCGCTCGCAGAGGTGCCCACACATGTGCGCATACACATCCACATCAGCGTGCTGATGCCAAATGGGCTATATAAACTGTATCAGTGCTTTGGTTCAGTGCTGCTTTGTCTTTCAGCCTCCTGTGTATCCTGTGACCCTGGTATTCTGTATCCTGAACCCAGCTTGCCTGACCAGTCTCGGAACGCCACCTGCTTCAACCCCCGCTTGTCCTTGACCTCCACTTCTGTCTGCTCCTTTGGCTTCTCTTCCACTGATTGAGGGTTTTGGTACAGAAATTAGGGCGGCTACCATGCTTTTTTTTGCATGAGGTCAGAGAAGGATCTGGTATGGATTTCCTGGGAAACCACTTTTTTCTGTGATAGTTTTTAAAAACCATACCAGACTCAAAGGATTTTGTTAAATCATTGTTACGGTACTGTAGCATCTACTACAACAAAAGTGACATATACAAAGAAAAAAATATGATAATATGATGAGCATAAAAAATATTGACTTCAAAGGTTGTAGTTCGCTACACTAAAAACTCCCCTGCATAGGATAATCCCAAATTTATTGAACTTCATAAACTGAAGAATGGGGACAGTTGGCACAAATTTCAGATAAGAAGACCATCCCAATTACTGCTAATATCTTTTGACCTGTTACAACAACTATATCATGTACCCCCAAGTAAGTGGCTCTGTTACCAAGGTTTACTATGCTCATTCGTCTCTACCTTCAACTTGATTACTCAGTCTGACTCCACATAGTCTTTAACTCAAACTGTTACTAGAGTTTACTGTATACCAAAAACTGTCACAGCAATATACTGTATTATTATGAGAACACACTATACTTCTAAATGCACATATGATTTTGGGCAAAAGACAAGATCCTGTTTGTACTAAATGTATGATGGATCACGGTTACCTCCTTTACATTCTTTGGAACTGTTCAAAACAAATACATTACTGGGAAACAGGCATCGTCATGCTCAATGGGTATTCCAAATTAATCACTTCCAGACTGCCACCCGCCAATGTACGTAATTTGAGGATGGATATCGTTGTTATGGCAGCAGCTAGCTGTCATAACCCCGGTATCCCCGTGTTCGGTCGCGGTCCGGTACAAGATACAAGTGGTCTCTGCAAAGCTCTTAAAGGGCCATTTTATTTTTTTTTTATTTTTTTTTGTTTTCAAAAGTATTTATTAGGAAATAATAAACAGAATCAGAAATACACAGTGGTAGAGCATGTCTAAACATACAGAACAAAAGATGCAGATAACATAGTGAGCATAACATATGATCAAAATTGAGTGAATATGGCAATACAAACAAAAAAGGAACTGTGAAATCCGCATGGATAACATGAGTATTAACATATGAGATAAAAGCTACCACATGGTTCAAAAAGAAAATAATATTTCTGAAGAACTGAAAGAGACAAAAGGAGGAAAAAAAGAAAAAAGAGAGGGGGGGAGCACCCAAAGATAAAGAAAAGAAGAGGAGACAACAGGATAGCAAGTAAAGAGAGCGGCACAGTTAATGTAGGAGTCTAAAGATAGACCACGGTTTCCATTTTGCATCGTACAATGGGATAGAATCGTGCAAAGTGTGATGAATTTTTTCAACATGCATCATGAGATCTATGCGTGAGAGGATCTGGGTAAATGGCAAAGAGGGAGATTTCCAATTAAGCGCTATAGACCACAACATGGCCAGACAGATCGAATGAATCAGACATCTTAAATGTTTAGGAGTATCAGGTGGAGCAACAAATAATAAGGCATGAGATATGTCGACATTGATAGTGTAACCAGCAACCTTATTGATCACATCAAAAAGCAAACCCCAGACCGGCTGAATACGGGCACATTCCCAAAAAACGTGTTTAAATGAGCCTGGGCAGGGGCATCCCCTAAAACAGGTGGGGGAGACCTGGGGAAACATGCGATGCAATCGATGGGGCGTATAATACCACCTGGTAAGCAATTTAATAGCAGTCTCTCTAAGTGAGAGAGATTTAGAGCATTGGCGCATATTCCTCCAGGCCCGGCCCCAATCCAAAGCGTCATGATCCAACCCAAGTTCGGTTTCCCATTTGGTACGGTATGGCAGTTCTACAGTCGCCACCATTGATGACATGGCCTCATAGAGACCGGAAATAAGGCCTCTTTGCCTAGGAGCAGTGAGACAAATATCCTCAAAAAAAACCCCTGGGGAACGGGTGTAAGGGCCAGGGTAATGTTGTGAGAAAAAATGGCGAATCTGCAAGTAATGAAAGAATTCTGTATTCGGGATCGGATAATTGGACTGCAGTTCCCGAAATGAGACAAAATGGGAGTTAACTAGGAAATCCTTTAAAGTAACCAGGCCAAGTTCAATCCAAATGCGGAATGCGGTTCCAGGATTATGGGGCGATATGAATCTAGGGTCACCTAAATAAGAGACCCCTACTGGAGTCTGGGGGACTAAGCCGTACTTATTGCCATACATATGCCAGAGACGTAGGCCATCTAAAACACAAAGATTCTCATGGATATGAGGGCAATGCGGTACATACGGGGACCACATAATATTTGATAGGGCCAGGGGGCGTATGGATTCCTGTTCAAACTGAACCCACGGCACCTTAGAGTTCCTAATGGACCATTGGGCTTGCTGAGAGAATCTACTTGCCAGGTAGTAAAGCCAAATTTGTGGGACACCTAGACCACCATTTGAGGCAGAACGGTACAGGACGTCTCTCGCAAACCTGGGGGGTTTATCCTGCCAAATAAACCTATTGAGGTATGATTGAAGTCGATCTATATAAGATTTCGAGACTCTAATTGGGAGGGATCGGAAAGCATATAATAAACGGGGAAGTATTACCATCTTAAAAGCCGTTATGCGCCCTAGAAAGGAAATGTGTAAATTGGACCAAGATTTCAAGGTAGACTTAATTTTAGCAAACAACTGAGGGTAATTGGTGGAGAAGAGGAGTTTATAGTCATTAGAAAGAGCTATTCCTAAATAGGAGAGGTGGGAGGAGGGCCAATGGAAGGGAAATGTCTGTTTGAGGTGAGAAAGTTCCTGCGGGGGGATACCTATGGGGAGGGCTTCAGATTTAGACAAATTAATAGATAGGCCTGAAACACTAGCAAATCTCGATAAGACCTCAAAGTGGTCAGAAACATCAGGACATCGTCCGCATACATACAGAATTTACTAGTTAAGGTTCCTTTAGTATATCCGGAGATATCGGGGTTGTTCAAGATAGCTATGGCGAGGGGCTCGAGAGCCAGGGCGAACAAAAGCGGGGATAAAGGGCACCCCTGCCTAGAACCCCTACCCACCCCAAAAAAGGCTGAGCAGCAGCCCGGGATCTTTATCCTAGTCTTGGGATCCTTGTATAGGGAGTGGAAAGAATGCAAAAACTCGCCACAGAAACCCAACCTCTGTAATACGTTAGTAAGGTAGGCCCAAGAGACACTATCGAATGCCTTCTGTATATCCAAACTGAGTAGCAGAAGACTACGAGAGTGCATATTAGCGTCCTGAATTATGTTAGTCGCCAATCGAATGTTATCAGTAATTAATCTGTGGGGAATAAAGCCAGATTGGAAAGGGGAAATAAGGCGGGGAATCTGAAGGGCTAATCTGTCTGCAAGGATTCTACTGAAAATTTTTAAATCATTATTCATGACTGAAATTGGTCTATAATTTTGGGGAGTGCGTGATTTTTGTTTGGTTTGGGGATCATAGACATTGTAGCCAGTAACATTTCCTCCGGGAAGCAACCGCCCTTCATCACCCAGTTAAAAAAGTAGGTGAGTCTGGGGGCTAAGACCGAAGCAAATTTCTTGTAATAGATAGCCGCAAAGCCATCAGGGCCTGGGGCAGAACCTTTTTTAAGGGATTTAATTACATTTAAAACTTCTGCCGTGGTGATGGCAGAGTTCAAATGCGCTATTTGTGACTCGGACAGGGCCGGCAATGGCACCTCATCCAGCCAAGTATCAATCTCTGGGGTCGTAACATTTGGGTCACGGGCCAGCAGGGAGGAGTAGAATCTTTCAAAAATCGCTAAAACTTCCTTGGGATGTGATGTGAGATGGCCTTCCCTAGATGTCAGCTTATAGACATGCGTAGGTCTTTGGGAATGTTGTAACTTACGTGCGAATCTCGAGGAGGCCGCGCCCTCCGACAGGATATGACTAGCCTTCGCAAATCTAAGGGTTTTTTCAGTGTTATTTGTCAAAAGAGAGTCCAATTCCAAGCTTTTACGGTCAATCTCCTGTCTAGTAGAATCTAAGTGTAAAGTGGGTGTGTTCTTGTATAAGTGATCGAGTTCCTTTGTCAATGTTAGTATTCTACCGTTTAGTAGTTTGTTACGGGCAGCCGATATCGCTATCAATTTACCTCTTAGAACTGCCTTATGCGCCACCCAGACTGTGGATGGTGACAGTTCCGGGGAATCATTAATCGAGAAATATTCTTCAATCGCCTCCTCCACTTTTGATACTGTGTCCGCTTCTGTCAGAAGAGACTCATTGAGTCGCCAAGAATGTGATGTGGGGGATAACCTAATGAAAGTCGTAGTAAAGGCTGTGGCATGGTGGTCCGACCAGACACAAGGGTGGATTCAACTCTGAGTCGAATTGGCTAGAATAATGGGGGAGGTAAAAATGTAGTCCAGTCTGACTGAGCTGTTGTGGGGGTGGGAGTAGAAAGTAAACTCCCGAGCCCCCACATTATGTGCACGCCAGGTATCGACGAGTTGACACTCCAAGAGACCATGGGTAAGTGACTTGGGGAAGGCCCTAGTGAGGGGGGTGTGAGAGGAGCGATCCAAATTAGGATTAGCGACCAGATTAAAATCCCCCCCAACAATCAGATGTGGGGAATGGAAGGAGGCCAATTTCGAGAAAAAGGATTTAAAGAAGACAGCAGGGGCATCATTGGGGGCATACACACTTGCAATAGTCAACTCCCTATTATGTATCGAACCTTTGATAATGACATATCTACTATCAACATCCTTATAGATACGTTTCACCTCCATCGGAAAGGAGGAATGCAGGAAGATGGCTGCGCCCCTAGACTTAGACTGGTACAGAGAGCAGAACGCCTGAGGGAAGTTCCTATGAAAAAACTTAGGGTGAGAGTCATGAGAGAAGTGGGTTTCCTGAAGGAGGAGGATTTTAGCATTTACTCTCTTGTAAAAATCAAACGCCTTGCGTCTCTTGATAGGGGAGTTAAACCCCTTAACATTATGGGACACACATGTAATTGCCATGGCAGAAAACAGGGGGGGCGAGCATACGAGAAGCCCCAATTATCAGATAACAATCGGGGAAAATAGAGTGAGGGGGACCAAAATGAGGGAGAGCAAATAGGAGCGCAGCCATCGACCCGCCAAAAAATACATATTTGCGTATCAAATCCATATCAAGCAAGATTAAACACAGCCATGCACATAACATTGCTAGGAAAAAGAGTATAGAAGAAGTGCTAGACCATCCAGGACAGGGAGGGAGGAGGAGAAAAAGGAGAAAGAAAAAATGAAACATAGAAAAGGCATAGAAGGTGTGAGGAAAAAACTTTTCCAAAAAAACAGTACCCCCGGGCATAAACGCGATCCAGAACACATAGAGTCCAGGTCCGAAAACTTTTAACGGGGGGGTCAGGTTGACAGGGGGACCGACAACAATAAAAAAGATAACCATCGGAACCCAAGTCCCTAAGAGAGACTTACAACCTGAAAAAAAAAAAAAAAGAAAACCCAAAGGTGACCGCGAGACACCAAGGTCTCAGTCCCAGCTTGTATTGACAAAACCAAATAGGTAAAATAAAATGTGTAGAAAAACTGCTGGGGGGGGAAGAAGCATGTCACAGCGCCAAGGGACAGCAGCAATAAGCCGCAATTACGGGAGTAAAATGAAAAATGGGGGGCATGTCCGCATCCAACGCCATCAAAAAAGTAATGTCAAGGGGGAGCGCACAGGAGAAGAGGTCGTCAGCGAGGGCTTCCCCCGTTGAATTCGCCAGCCCCATACCGAATCCGCCTTCTATCCCTCCGTGGTGGCGGTGTTTGCCAAATGGGGGCCGGTCTAGGGGTCAGCGGGGGTCTACCAACCTCCATAGCGTCCAGGAGTCCCAGCTTTACCAGTAAATCTTGTCCTTCCTGAAGCGTAGATACCGAGTAAGTGCTGCCATTATGTGGAACAATCAGTCTAAACGGAAAGCCCCATCTATACCGAATCCGCGCTGACTGGAGTGTAGAGGTGATATCTTTAAGTGATCGACGTCTTTCCAGGGTGGCGGGTGAGACATCTGGGAAGATCTGAATTTGAGTGTCGTCAAGAAGGATGCGCTGTTGGTTCCTAGCAGCCCGTAGGATCTCCTCTTTCACTAGAAAATCTTTAAGGCATAGGACGATATCCCTTGGTGGTTTGTCGGCAGGAGGCTTCGGACGAAGGGCTCGGTGAATGCGATCGCATTTAAATGCCGCGGCCTCGTGTTCGGGTAAAAGAGATTTGAATAGGCGGATTACTGTCGGGATAAGGTCCACTTCTGTTTCTGGGATTCCTCTCAGACGCAGGTTATTACGCCTATTCCTGTTGTCGAGGTCCTCGAGTTGCATTTGAATAGTAGTGAAAGCAGAAGCCAGGTTGTCGTGCTCCCTGCTCAATTCATTGTGAGCTAAAGCCAGTTCGTCGTGCTTACTCTCAAGCTTCTCCGTTCTGGAGCCCAAAGCAGCAATCTCCTGTGATAGCACGTGGGATGTCTTGTGTAACTCAGATTGAAATTTAGCTGCCATTTTATCATATATGGCTTCGAGGCTAGCGTCCAGATCAGCCTTGGAGAGGGTGTTAGATTCACCGGCTCTGGTCAGTGGAGGGAAGGGGTCGGAGGAGGCCTGCGGCGTGGAGGCCGGAGAGGCGGGGGGGCCGCACCGACCCGCGCCATCTTGAGACATCACGCCGCTGTCCCTTGTCCGAAGGAGATAATGGGTTAGCGTATGTTGGCTCGATTTGCGGGAGTTCTTCTTTTTGGCAGACATGCACCGCGATGAGGGGACCTGAGGGGTAGCAAAGTTGAAGCGGTAGAGATGGTTTGTAGCCCCCAGGGCGCTGATGAAGTCCCGGTCCGTGTGGAGCTCTAACACTAGGCTGCCATCTCGCTCAGCGCCGCGCATGCGCCCCTTATTATTTTATTTTTTTAAATGACAATTTTTTTTTTATTATTGTATTTTAGTGTAAATATGAGATGTGAGGTCTTTTTGACCCCAGATCTAATATTTAAGAGGTCCTGTCATGCTTTTTTTCTATTGCAAAGGTTGTTTACATTCTTACATTTTTAAACAGTGCAAAAATAAAAAGTAAAAGGTAAAATAAATAAGAAAAAAATATATAAACGCGCCCCGTCCTGCAGAGGTCGCACGCAGAAGCATGCGTGAGTAGTGCCCGCATATGAAAACAGTGTTCAAACCACACATGTGAGGTATCGCCACGATCGGTAAATCAAGAGCAATAATTCTAGCCCTAGTCCTCTTGTTCAATTTAGCTTTGGTAATAAAACATGGAAGCTCATTGGTGTCTATGCAGAAATAAGCCTGATTTTGCACTTTACAGCTTTAGTAAATGAACCCCATTGTGTACTTAAAAGCGGGGTATGCCTGTATAAAAATATTGGGCTAACGGTATGCCACGTACACACAATCAAACAATCGGGTGGAAAAGTCCAGCAAACTCAAGTCCGCCGGACAATCCCCCCGTGTGTAGCCTCTGGCATACTTTTTTTAAACCGAAAGTACGGCGGACTTAGAAAGTAGTTTTGCACTCCAATCTTCCCGCCGGACTTGCATTTCAGCCGACAATTCGGCCGTGTGTATGCCAGTCCGCCGTACTTTTGAAATGAACAGACTTTTCCCGCCCGGAGAAAAGTCCGCTTATTTAGAGTGGGTTTTCAGGTAGGCGGGGCCCGCGAAGGAGACGTCGCTGGCCCCGCCACCTGGTATGGACTTAAAGGGGAACCCCAATGCCGAAAAAAATCAGTGTGGGGGTTCCCCCCAGGTCCACATCAGACCCTTGTCCGAGCACGCTACCTGGCCGGCCAGGAAAGGGGGGGCGAGCGAGCGCCCCCCCCCCTCCTGAGCCGTACCAGGCCGCGTGCCCTCAACATGGGGGGTGCCTTGGGGAAGGGGGGCCGCATGGCATCCCCACCCCAAAGCACCTTGTCCCCATGTTGATGAGGACAAGGGCCTCTTCCCGACAACCCTGGCCGTTGGTTGTCAGGGTCTGCGGGCGGGGGGCTTATCGGAATCCGGGAGCCCCCTTTAATAAGGGGGCCCCCGGATACCGGCCCCCCCACCCTATGTGAATGAGTATGGGGTCAATGTACCCCTACCCATTCACCTGTGAAAAAAATACAAAAAAAAACACAACACAGGGTAAAAATAGTTTATTGCACATTATTAAAGGGGGCTCCCGGATTCCGATAAGCCCCCCGCCCGCAGACCCTGACAACCAACGGCCAGGGTTGTCGGGAAGAGGCCCTTGTCCTCATCAACATGGGGACAAGGTGCTTTGGGGTGGGGATGCCGTGCGGCCCCCCCTTCCCCAAGGCACCCCCCATGTTGAGGGCACGCGGCCTGGTAGGCTCGGAGGGGGGCGCTCGCTCGTCCCCCCTTTCCTGGCCGGCCGGGTAGCATGCTCGGACAAGGGTCTGATGTGGACCTGGGGGGAACCCCACGCCGATTTTTTTCGGCGTTGGGGTTCCCCTTTAAGTTCCCCTTTAAGTCCATATCAGGTGGCGGGGCCAGCGACGTCTCCTTCGTGGGCCCCGCCTACCTGGAGACGCGCTCGAAATGAGCGGACTTTCCTCCGCGTGTGTGGGCGAGTCCGTTCATTTCAAAAGTACGGCGGATAGTACGGCGGACTTAGTACGCCGTATTAGTCCGCTGAAAAAGTGCCGTGTGTGGGCAAGTCCGTCGGATAGTCGGCTACGTGTGTACGCGGCATTAGTGTTGTCTTATTTTTTTAATTTAAAAAAGTGTATTTTTTTGTAGCACTGACCCCCGAAGGAGCAGCTGAATTTATTGGGCTTACTGTTACCTCCTTCACCTCGTATGCGTCTAGGGGTTTCCCGAGGTAGATGGCCCAAAAACTGTAGAGACTGACGACAGATCCACTTGAAGGGATTTTTATTTGCAAAAAGTAGTTAACAACACAGTCTCTCAACATAGGATCATGGGGTTTGGTTGAAAAGTCCAGGTACTCTTAAAGTTAAATTCAGTCACTCACTTTGAATAAATCCAGAGTAGGGATGAGCCGAACACCCCCGGTTCGGTTCGCACCAGAACTTTCGAACAGACCCCAAATTCGTACGAACTTTAGAACCCCATTGAAGTCTATGGAACTCGAACGTTCGAAATTAAAAGTGCTAATTTTAACGGCTAATATGCAAGATACTGTCCTAAAAAGGGTTTGGGGACCTGGCTCCTGCCCCAGGGGACATGGGTCAATGCCTAAAATGTTTTTAAAAATGGCCGTTTTTGGCGGGAGCACTGATTTTAATGACGATTAAAGTGAAAAAAAAAAGTGAAATATTCCTTTAAATATGGTGCCTAGGGGGTGTCTGTAGTATGCCTGTGAAGTGCCACGTGTTTCGAACAGTCCCTGCACAAAATGACATTAAATGGAAATAACATCATTTAAAACTGCTTGCGGTTTTAATGTTATATCTGGTTCCTGCAATATGGTTGAAAATCATTGAGAAAAATGGCATGAGTAGCCCTCCCTGCCCATTACCAGTCCTTTTGGGTCTTGTACGCATATTAAGGGGAACCCAGTACCCATATTAAAAAAAAGGAAATGCGTGTGGCCCCCAGGCCCTATATACTCAGAACAGCAGTATACAGACGGTGCAAACAAGACAGGGACTGTGTAGGTTTGTTGTGTTAAATTGAATCTGTTTGTAATTTTCAACTGGTACATTTTTAAAGTGTAGCTCCAGTCAAAAAAACTATTTTTAAGCTTTTTGGAAAACATAGGGAAGGGTTATCACCCCTGTATAATTTGTTTTGTCATACATCTTTTTTCATCTCACTTGCTGTTGTCTCCTTCCGTTTGCAAGTAGGAGATGTTTGTAAGTTGGATATTTGAAAGTAGGGGCCTGCCCTATATGCTCTGTAGAAATGGCGGAACAAGGTGTTGGTTTTGCCACAACATTGTAAGCCCTGAAAGTGACTCTTGGTGGGCGCTGGAGCGCCCTGCTGTGAACGATTATATCAAGAATTGTAATTACATGCCATTGTTGAACAGTGGTAGAAAAAGTGACCTTTGGTGGTTGTGGTGCTGGTGCCACAAAACTATAAGTCCTCACAGTTACTCTGGGTGGGCACAGGAACGGGCCCTCCTGTGAAATATTATATCAAGAATTGTAATTACATGTTCCTGTTAAACAGGGGCAGAAAAATTGGACCTTAGGCACTGGTGCTGGTGCCACCACACTGCAACCTCTCCCATATACTCTTGTTTTATTGCAGGAATTAGCCCTGCTGCAAAGCATTGCATAAAAAATTGTAATTAAGGCGCCGCTCGTCGGATGGCTGCTTAGTCCGCGAGCTCCGCACCGTCCCGGCCTAATATCTCCTGTGGCGCCACACTAAGCTACGAGCCCCGGCCGCAAACAGCACGAGCGGACGGAGGAAACACCCGGGAATCCCGGGATGGCAGGAGGGACAGCCAGGAGAGACCTCTCCCGTGTTTTGAACACAGGACCGAAACCCGTGGCCCATTCCAAGATTGCGCCGGACACCGCCGCACGAGGAGACATACTGGAGGAGGAGGACTCCATAGCCGACCCACCGATGCGCTCGGCAGGGCTCCCAGGCCCCACAGTGAGTACAAACTCCAACGCCTGCTTATGCCCCTCCTCCACAGAATCCCTCCTAAGCAGGGTCATGGATGAAATGCCGCTCTCACCTATGGAGGACATTACAGCTAGCCCAGGAGGCACTGTGGCCTTTTCGCCAGGCTCTCACCCCTCTCCTCAGGATTTTTCATCCATGGTCGCACTATTCGGCACCATGTTAGCCAGGGGTCTCTCACAAAATGCTACCCAAATCACCTCAGCCATTCAAGCTGAATTACAGCAATTGGGAAATAGAATAGAAACGATCGAACATAAAGCAGATCAAACAATATCCAGAGTGAATCAAAACACTGCGCGAATACAGGACTTGCAGGACCAACTTGAAACTGCGTTCTCCAAAATTGACGACCTTGAGAATCGCTTGAGGAGATACAATTTCCGCATCAGAGGAGTCCCTGAATCTTTCCAGGACTCGGCCCTAGTTGTCCGAACATTCATTAATGAACTCATTCCGGACATCCCTGACCACCGCCTTGAAATGGACCGCGCTCACAGGGCTCTGCAAGCCCCGCGCCAAGATGGGCTCCCGAGAGACATTATAGTTAAACCACACTTTTACAAAGTTAAGGAGGAGGTTATGCAACGGTCAAGGGGTGGAGGACCCCTTACGTTCCAGGGGCACCCCATACAAATCTTTGCAGATCTATCGTCTTTCACCATTCAAAAGAGGAGGTCACTGAAAACGCTCCTACTGGCACTTTCCCAGAAATCGATCGCTTACAGGTGGTACTTCCCATTTCGCCTTTCATTCTCTTTCAATTCAAAATCCTACGGCTTCTCATCGTTTCAGAAAGGTGAAAAGCTCCTACTCCACCTTGGTCTAATCTCTAGGGACCCCGAACCATCTCTGACAAGCACAACCCCTGTGGCGTCCTCCAAAAGACCACCACCATCAAGTCCCATCGCACCTGCATGGCAGAAGCGCTTGTCCAAGAAGTCTAAGGATTCCAAGCCGCCGTAAAGACAGCATCCAGACTGGGGTCGGTATGGACCCGCAACACTCCCTTTGATCCAGTCGGATCCTCTGATGTACTTTGGGTCTTTTTGACTCAATTTATTTTTTCCCACCGTGCGGACACGCAGAACTTACAACTCCTGATAATTACTTCTGATTTCCCCCCCCCCCTTTTTTTTTTTTTGTCCTGTTATCCACAAGGCTATCCTGGTTATTGTCTTCATGTTTTTTTTATGGGTACCCTACTTTCGCTAGTTTGTCTTAAGGTTTGATACCTACTGCACGGAAGGGCCACCCCTAGGTTCTCTACAGGCTTATGGGGAAGTACTTTTCTTCCTACTCGTCTCTCTTGGTCTCACTGCAAATTTTACCACAGAGGGTATTTCCCCGGTCCCCCGGACCCCTGAACCTCCCTGACCCTAACCGGGGGCGGGGGGGGCTGGGGGGATGGGGGTAGGGGAATCCACATTCTCTGTTCCATGCAGATCTAGTTTGGGGCTAAGCCCTTTAGCAACTGTTTAGGCCGCGGGAGAAGGCCGGGACGGCTGTCCTGTGCCTCCACACCTTCCTACCCGAGAGGGGGATCCCTTTGGTTCCTCCTACGGTGGGGAGGCCTTGTGCTCCTTCCTTTATTGGGAGGCGCACTCATTCGGTTAAGATTGGGGTTGGGTGAGATGGGGTGTGGGGACGGGTTCTCACACTTCATCTGGGGATTTTTGCATATCTGTTCAATGTTAATGTTTGCTGATATCTCTTTTCTTATTTCTCCTAGCAGGTCCATCCTTCTTCTTCTCAACTTCCACCCCTTCTTTCCTATCTCCCTTCCGAAGGTCATCTAATCATGCATGCTTTCAAGACTTGGCGGCTTCAGTCCTCACTTTACCAGGTAGGTCCCACTCTCTTCCAGATGATACCTCCCACCTGATCCATGCCAGTACATAACGCTACCTCTTCGCCCTTTTCCATAGTGTCACATAATGTCCAGGGCCTTAATTTCCCTGTTAAAAGAAGGAAATTGTTCAAATTGTACCAATCACAAAAATTTTCGGTCCTCCTGCTTCAGGAGACCCACTTCCCTAAATCCTTTCAGCCCTCATTCCTACACCAACACTTTCCCCAATTCTACCTCTCCAATGCGGAAAACAAAACGAAGGGTGTTGCTGTCTGCTTCTCTAAACACTTGAATTTTTCCATGTCACAGGTTCTCACTGATCCCTTGGGTAGATATATCCTTGTAAAAGGCACTATAGACGGGTCGCTTCACACTTTTGTCTCGTATTATGCGCCCAATAAAGGTCAAGACAAATTTTTCATCTCTCTGCTGACCACCATCTCCCCACACCTGGAGGGGGTTATTGTCCTTGGTGGGGATTCAAACATCACCTTTGACATTTCTCTAAACAAATCTGGTTCTGGTCCCCCAAGACCAAAGCAACCTTCCAATCAGAGTACCAGGATAGCCAAACTCCTCTTTGACTCAGGTCTAGTGGATATTTGGAGAGAACTCAACCCCCTCACCAAGGACCATGCCCACTACTCGGCCCCACAAAAATCTTACGCCAGGATAGATCATATTTTCCTTTGCGGTACTAATGTTCAGTTAGCAATAAAGTCCAACATCAAAGACTCCCCTATTTCAGACCATTCCATGGTCACACTCTTTCTCCGCAATTCTTCTAACGCAAACAAGGAATTTAAGTGGCGTCTCAACGAGTCGCTGCTTAGTAACCCGGCTCACTGCTCCATGTTAGAACAGGATCTGAAAGACTACTTTCTAACTAACGACACCGAAGATATTTCTCCTGCAACGTTGTGGGCAGCCCATAAGGCCGTGATAAGGGGCAAGATTATGCAATTTTCATCCCAATTAAAAAAGGCACATAGAGCTGAAATAACCAAACTCTCTAAAGAATTTCAGGCGTCATGTAAACGTAACAAGCGAGAACGTACGCAATCCTCCCGGGAAGATTTGGAATCTTCCAGGATCAGGCTCAACTTGGCCCTCACCACTGAGGCTGAAAAACATCTTCGCTGGTCTGGAGCCAGGTTTTATATGCATAAGGATAAAATAGGCTCTAAATTAGCCACTAAATTGTCACCCAAGTCACGTCTCATGGCCTTCCCCAAGATACGGCTACCATCAGGCACCCCGACACAAAACCCACAGAGTATTCTAGAATGCTTCCAGGATTTTTACGTTTCCCTATATAAGGAAGACAAACCTAGCCCTCTCTCAAATATTGAAGAGTTCCTGGATTCCCTACCCCTGCCTAAACTCACCAGGGATCATGCGGAGCTACTTGATCTACCCATTTCGGAGTTGGAGGTTCTGGAGACTATACATAAGCTCAAATTGGGTTCCGCCCCTGGCCCAGACGGCTTCTCAACCGGCTACTACAAAAAATGTTCCAATATCCTAGCGCCATACTTGACTAGATTTTTCAATTCTCTTAGCCATGGTACTCCCCTGGATAAAGCCTCCAACCTGGCATACATTTCGGTCATTCCACAACCCGGAAAGGACCCGTCCTTAGTGAGCAATTATCGCCCGATCTCTTTGATCAATAATGATCTCAAACTTTTAACGAAAATAATGGCAAACCGTTTGTCCTCTTTCATTGCTCAGTATGTTCACCGGGACCAAGCAGGCTTTATCCCGGGGAGACAGGGCCCGGACCAAATCAGAAGAGCTATTGATATAGTGTCCCTCCTTAACTCTCAATGGGATGGAGGACCCGTTGACTTACAAAAAGCGTTCGACACGGTCACCTGGCCCTATATCTTTACAGTCCTTGGGAGGTGGGGTATGGGTCCGAACTTTTTAGGCACCTTGAAATCGCTTTACTCTAATCCCAACGCCCAAGTAAGATTGCAAGGCAGGTACTTGGACACGTTCACTATCGAGAAGGGCACCAGACAGGGGTGTCCGTTATCACCCCTGATTTTTGCCATAGCCATTGAGTCCCTAGCCATAGCCATACGTACAAACCCAGACATAAGAGGAGTATCATGTGGTGCTCAGGAACATAAATGTGCCCTTTTTGCTGACGACCTTCATCTTTTCGTCACATCCCCCCTTATCTCTACTCCCAACTCCTTAAACTCTTAGAGCAATTTGGTATAGCCTCCGGTCTCAAAGTCAACGTTGCAAAATCTGCCGCTCTGAACATATCTATCTCTCCAAACCGTCTCACAAGCCTTCAAACTCACTTCCCGTTTACCTGGAAATCGTCAGCTATTCCCTACCTAGGAATAAACCTGACCAATAGTTATGATAAGTTATTCTCCAGTAACTTCCCCCCCATGTTCAAAAAACTTGAAGCCGATATGGCAATATGGTCCAAATATGATCTATCCTGGCTGGGCCGCGTAAATTCTATTAAAATGACCCTTTTACCCCGCCTGCTATATCTTTTCCGCTCTTTGCCAATTCCTATCAGGAAAGCCCAAATTATGCGATTCCAATCCTCCATCCTGAAATTCATTTGGGGATCCAAAGGCAGGAGATGTTCCAAAGACATTCTCTATAGACTCAAGACCCAAGGTGGCCTTGCTTTGCCCAATATTTGGTGGTACTACCAAGCTGCGCAGATAGCCCAAATATCAGTAGCACACTCGAAAAACCCCAAACCAGATTGGCTCTTAATAGAGAGGATGGCGACACCGAGACACACAATTGACTATTTACTCTGGTCTAAACCGCGATTACGGCCAGCGATACTGGCCCCTACCCTCTCTCACTCTATGTCGTTGTGGGACAGGCTCCAAACACACTCGGCCCTGGCCTCTCCCATGCGCCCACTTGCCCACCTCTTTAATAACCCAGATTTCCCGCCCGGACAAAATATTACAGCATTTAAGTGGTGGGTAGACAAAGGCTTATACAGGATCGGTCATTTTCTACACACCACAGGACCTCTCACACTGGCGTACTGTGTGAGTAAATTAGAAATGCCCCTCACTGAGCGATACAGACTATTACAAATTTCTCACTTTCTTCGGTCCAAATGGCCTCCCAACTCTACACCCCCTTTACCGACTCCTTACGAAATATGGTGTGGCAACATGCTGGATCAGAGGGGTGGTATCTCCATTATTTACAATTCTCTAGCCAAGACTGCCATCAAGCCGTTATATGCCCGACTTTGGGAACAAGACCTGGCAGTAGAGTGGGACCTACCCAAATGGTATTCACAATTTCACAAATCATTCAAAGGCATTATGAATATCTCTCTAATGGAAGCTAGCATTAAACTCATGGTGCGATGGTATCTGGTCCCGACCACACTGGTCAAGATTTTTCCGGACGCTTCCCCTTTATGTTTTAGGGGTTGCGGGCTTACCGGCTCCCTATTTCATATATGGTGGACCTGCCCCAGGATACGGAAATTCTGGAACAATTTTTTCCACCTGTTGAGGAAAATTACGGGTATAGCTGTTCCACAGCTACCCGAGATAGCACTTCTCAATGCCAGTGTGGACGGGACTCCCAAACACACCCAATCCTTAATTTTCTACATGCTCTTAGGAGCTAGAATCACTATAGCTAAACATTGGAAAAGGCCCACGTACCCATGCAAGGCATGAAACTGAAAATATCATGGATCATGGCCCAAGAAAAAATTGTTTGTACACTACTGGACAAAACCCACAAATTCCAATTGATCTGGGAACCATGGGCGAATTATATCGGAGTTCCCTTAATTCCAGGGACTTAGATATCTAGGGCCGCTCCTACCCGATTAGATGACCTTCTCTCATTATCCCCCCTTTTTTCCCATCCTTTCGTACGGACCTGCTAGTCCTCTTACTCTTCCCTGGCTTCCTTCTCTTACTACTCCTGTTCCTCTTCCCTCTCTCTCTGGTTTCGGTGTTTTTTTCCAGTGTTTCAGTCTCTTATATCCAGATATGACAGAAAGTATAGGCCTCCTGGCACAGCTAGGTTTCCTCACAATCGCACTGGGTTTGCTCTGGAATCTCAGTTTAGCATCCCCGTTACAGGTTTAGGTTCCCCTCAGACCACTACACACAGCGATTGATAAGTGGACTTATTTTTGTTTTATTTATGTGCTAGTTATATGAGATAAGCAGCCCACTGGTACACTTCTTCTTGTGGGCCATTCAGAGATGGGGTTGGGGTGAGAGGCCGTCTCCACAGTGTGCTCCCCTTGGGGTGGGGTACGGCTTCCCCCCAGCAGTCCATCTCCCTATCTGGTATTGGTGTATATTCTGAGGCCTCAGTAGTGCATATTCCTCATATCTGCCTTTCTGGATTACTGCTCCTTTTCAATTGTAAAAGAGACTGTTTTCTGCTTTCTGTAACGTCTGTCAAACACTGGAATGTCATTTTACACTCCCTGGTTTTGAAAAAGGGGAGATGCTCTTCTTTGCCTGTTTTGTTCTTTTTGCAAAATCAATAAAAATATTGAAATAAAAATATGTATAGATTAAAAAAAAAAAAAATTGTCATTAAACGCCCCTGTTAAACAGGGGCTGAAAAATTGGGCCTTAGGCACTGGTGCTGGTGCCACCACACTGCAACCTCTCCCATATACTCTTGTTTTATTGCAGGAATTAGCCCTGCTGCAAAGCATTGCATCAAAAATTGTAATTAAACGCCCCTGTTAAACAGGGGCATAAAAATTGGGCCTTAGGCACTGGTGCTGGTGCCACCACACTGCAACCTCTCCCATATACTCTATTTTTATTGCAGGAATTAGCCCTGCTGCAAAGCATTGCATCAAAAATTGTAATTAAACGCCCCTGTTAAACAGGGGCAGAAAAATTGGGCTGATGGCATCACCCAGAACCAGAAATGTTCTTCCAACATATCAGCGGAGGAGGAGGAGGATAGACAATCAACATAACAGGACAGCATCAGCATAGGCAGTCTTGAAGGGATGTGATATTTCAAAAAAAATTATTCGGTTACATCAGTTTCAGGTGCTTGGTAGCTGTGGGTGATCCAAGACTGATTCATCTTGATGAAGGTCAGTCGATCAACTGATTCGGTGGACAGGCGCACCCTGTGATCAGTAACAAAGCCTCCAGCAGCACTGAAGGTGCGTTCCGAAAGAACGCTGGATGCAGGACAGGCCAGTAGCTCAATTGCATACTGTGCAAGCTCTGGCCAGTGATCCATCTACAAGACCCAGTAAGCCAGAGGATTTTCGGTGGGAAAGGTGTCCAAGTCTGACCTTGCCCCTAGGTATTCCTGCACCATGTAAATCAGACGCTGGCGATGGTTGCTGGAACCGATCATACCTTGTGGCTGCGAACTAAAAAATTGTCTGAAAGCATCAGTCAGGCGGCTACCTTCTCCACCGCTCCTTCTGACCGATGCCTCAGCAACACCTTGTCCAGGACCAGGAGTTTGTAACCTCCCAGTCTCTGGGAACGCGTTGCACAGACCTTTCTGCAAGGCCTCCCGGAGATGTCTCATCCTCTGCTCCCTCTGCGATGGCAAGATAAGGTCGGCAACCTTACCCTTGTACCGTGGATCAAGGAGAGTGGCCAGCCAGTAATGGTCCCTCTCCTTGATCCGAAGAATACGAGGATCCTTCCGCAGGCTTTTCAGGATCAGGGAGGCCATGCAGCGTAGGTTAGCTGAGGCATTCGGTCCGGAGTCCTCTGGGTCACTAAGGACAACATGATCCGCAGCTACCTCCTCCCAGCCACGTACAAGTCCATGTGTTTCTTGGGACTGTAAATCATCCCTACAAGACTGTTGCTGCTGATGCTGAGTGCCAGCCTCCACCTCCATGCTGACACAATCATCCTCCTCCTCCTCTTCCTCCTCCTCACCCTCTTCCTGTGTGATGGGTGGCACAGCAGGAACACTGTCTGGATAAAGGGGGCCTTGAGAGGCAAGGAAGTCCTCCTCTTCCTGCCTCTGTTCTGCCTCAAGTGCCCTGTCCATTATTCCACGCAGCATATGCTCCAAGAGGTGGACAAGAGGTACAGTGTCACTGATGCATGCACTGTCACTGCTCACCATCCTTGTGGCCTCCTCAAACGGTGACAGGACAGTGCATGCATCCCTGATCATGCCCCACTGGCGTGGTGAGAAAAAACCAAGCTCCCCTGACCCTGTCCTGGTGCCGTAGTCGCACAGGTACTCATTGAAGCCCTCTGCTGCGTGTGCAGCCGCTGCAGCATGGCCAACGTTGAGTTCCACCTGGTGGGCATGTCACATATAAGGCGGTTCTTGGGCAGGTTCAACTCCTTTTGGAGCTCAGCCAGCCGAGCATAGGCATTAAATGATCGGCGGAAATGCACACAGACTTTCCTGGCCTGCTTCAGGACATCCTGTAAGCCCGGGTACCTGCCCAAGAACCGCTGCACCACCAGGTTAAGGATGTGAGCTACACAGGGCACATGGGTCAGTTGTCCCTGTCGGAGGGCGGAGAGGAGGTTGGTGCCATTGTCGCAAACCACCATTCCTGGCTTAAGCTGGCGTGGCGTCAACCATCTCTCGGCCTGCCCCTGCAGAGCTGACAAAACATCCGCCCCAGTGTGGCTCCTGTCCCCCAAACAAACCAGCGCAAGCATGGCATGGCATAGTTTTGCCTGCGTACTTGCGTAGCCCCTGGAACGCCTACGGAGCACCGCTGGTTCTGAGGACAGAGCACTGGAAGAGGCCATGGAGGAAGAAGAAGAAGAGGAGGGGGTGGAGGAGAGAGGTGTGTCACAACCAATAGTAGCATTTTGGAGGCGTGGTGGCGGAACAACCTCCAACACTACTGCACCTTGTCCTGCATCCTTCCCAGCTGCCAGAAGAGTGACCCAATGGGCCGTGAAAGACAGGTAACGTCCCTGTCCATGCCTGCTGGACCATGAGTCAGTAGTAATATGCACCTTACCGCTGACCGCCCTGTCCAGCGAGGCAAGGATATTGCCTTCCACATGCCGGTAGAGAGCCGGAATCGCCTTCTGTGAGAAAAAGTGACGTTTGGGGACCTGCCACTGAGGAACCGCACATTGTACAAACTCACGGAAGGGGGCCGAGTCTACCAACTGAAAAGGCAGCAGTTGAAGTGCTAGCAATTTAGCCAAGCTAGCATTCAACCACTGGGCATGTGGATGGCTGGGAGTGAACTTCTTTCGCCGGTCCAGCAGCTGGGGCAGGGACATTTGCCTGCTATAATCGGACGTGGGTGTACTGCTAGCAGAGTGCCCGGAAGCACTTGGCTGTGACACACCTAATTCTACACCTTCATTCCTCTCAGAGCAGGTTTCAGAGAGGACTGAAGGTCTAGTGGGGTTGGAGATGCCAGCTGATGAGGAGCAAGGAGAGGTCCGCTTTGTTCTTTGGTATGGGTCTTTGAGGTACGCTTGCCAACGAGCTGCATGGCAGGCCAACATATGTCTGGTCAAGCATGTAGTGCCCAAGCGGCTGATGTTTTGGCCACGCGAGATACGCTTGAGACATATGTTGCAAATAGCAGCGGTGCGATCTGACGCACTCGTCTCAAAAAAGGCCCACACCAAAGAACTTTTAGAATAACGCGCAGAGGCAGCGCCCTGCATAGGCGGAGCTCTGCGGTGTGATTCAGTCGGTGTGCTGCCCCTAAGCTGGCCCCCGGAGGGCATCCTGCCTCGTTGGACATGTGTCTCCTCCTCCTCCTCCTTTCTCCTACCAGGCACCCATGTGGAGTCAGTGCCCTCATCATCCCCTCCCTCTTCATCGCTGTAGCAAACCTGGCAATATGCTGCAGCTTGTGGAACATGACTGCCAGATTGCTGTCCTTCTTGAGCATCCCCTCTCTCTGCATTCACGCTACTGCCTTCCTCTAGCTGAGTGTCATCATCAGAGGCTACAAAACACTGGGCATCCTCCTGGAGCATGTACCCAACACTGTGCTCAAAGAGTTCAGGAGACTCCTCAGGAGGACGTGGTGGGTCTAGGGAAGGAGTCACTGATAAAGACATTGAGAGGAGGGAAGACGATGCATTGGCAGCTGCTTTGCTATTACCCTGAGACTGGGTGAGAGAGGATGAGGAGGATGAAGAGGGCTTGGTCATCCACTCTACCAAGTCATTGGCATGATGCGGTTCAACATGTCCAGCTGCCGAAAAGAAGGACAAGCGTGTCCCATGGCCACGTGCTGATGACAATGCACCGCGTCCATGACCAGCACTGTTGTCTCTAGACACAGAGCCTGCTTGCCCTCTTTTATCGGCTCGCGCCTGTCTGCCTCTCCTTGCTGGCCTTCCAGACATGGTAATGGCCTGAAGGGAGTTGGGTAAAATAGCAGTTGGGTAGTGTATATTGTGCTGGAGGCACACAACACCCACTAACTCCTGCAGATGACTTTATTATAGAACACCAGAGATAAAGGGGTATACTGTAATGGAGTCACACAACACCCACTAAGCCCTGCAGATGGCTCTATTAGAGAACAGCAATAAAGGGTAGATACAGGTGTATATTGTGCTGGAGGCACAAAACACCCACTAACTCCTGCAGATGCCTTTTTTATAGAACACCAGAGATAAAGGGGTATATACAGATGTATACTGTGCTGTGCTGGAGGCACACACAACTTCCAATAACTCCTACAGATGGCAAGTGGGCTCAAATAGAGAAGAGCTATGTAGGTGGATATAGCGGTGTGTACTAGGTACAGAGCACGCAGACAGCACGCACAAGCTCCTAACACTACTGACTGCAAGCTCTATTATAAAAGATAGATCACTAGCTATATAGGTGAGGTGAATATAGCGGTGTATACTGCGGTCAGGGCAAGCAGACAACAACCACTACAGAAGAGCAAGATCGAAAATCGGCCAATAACGATCGGTGTGTACTGTGTTGAAGGTACACAGAACACCCACTAACTGCTTCAGACGCCAACACACTACACAAGGCCGCCGCGCTGGCGGCCTTATATAGTGTGGGGCGTGTACTACACAGCCTGAGCTATGATTGGCCATGGTCATCCTGCCTGTGGCCAATCATGGCTCTCCTCGCTGCTGGCGCTGTGATTGGCCAAGCATGCGGGGTCACAGTGCATGCTTGGCCAATCATGAGCCAGCAATGCACTGCAATGACGCAGTGCATTGTGGGCCGTGAGCGCCACACGAATGTGGCGCGAACGGCCCATAATGTTTGGAATTCGCCGAACGGGCGAACAGCCGATGTTCGAGTCGAACGTATGTTTGACTCTAACACGAAGCTCATCCCTAATCCAGAGAATAGCTATTCACGACTGGATCCTCACCCTAATTTGGTAGTTCTTCTCTCACCAGGCCTAGCAGCCAACAGGGTGTTTGAGTCCGGAATAAGTCTCTGCCACAGACTTTGCTATAAAACACATGAGGGAAACTTGAAATCTTGTACAACACTCGTGTGGTACCAGTATCTTGCAGCCGGTCTGGCGATACAGCACGAGATTGGATTCGCTTAGGTCCTTCAGCTTTTCCAGGCTCTTGTTGAGAAGCCAACCCTGGCATGGCCTTCTCCTGAAGAGTCCTCCCCTGGATAACTTCACAGTTGCTGGGCCTCTCCACTAACTGAGGCGGCACTGGACCACCTCTGAATCCTTCCCTCAGTTTCCTTGCCTCGGGCTAGCCAGCCCCGAGACATAAAGTCAGGTGAAGGGGTTAACTCCTAGGCGGCGGAGAGGGGTTAAGTGTGTCCTGGGGGAGTGTTTCTAACTGTCTAGGGGATGGGCTAGCAGTGACATGACACTGATCACTGCTCCCGATGACAGGGAGCAGACGATCAGTGTCCTGTCACTAGGCAGAATGGGGAGATGCTGTTTACATCGGCATCTCCCCATTCTTGAGCTCCGTGACACGATCACGGGCATACCTGCTCATCTGCAGTTCCAGATTACACAGCTCCGCAATCTCATGTGTACCCAGAGATCAGTCACACAAAGTCCTGCCTCCTGGCCCAACTCCTGTCATTCCTGGGCCAGGAGGTGGGACTGTGTGTGACTGATCATGCACAGGAGAATGCTGCTCTGTGTAATCTGTTGGTGCCCACCCCCTCTTTCCACTCAGACAGCAGGAATCGGCGTATAACATGCACACACAATTTCCCCCAAAAAGTGTGTGTTATACGCCCATAAATGCGGTAAATAAAAACAGTAGACAGGCTTTTGACAATTCCTTAATTAAAAAACAGTGTCCCCTATCGTCAATCACGACACCCGCCGCACCGCCGACCCGAAAAAGAAAAAAAATTGTTCCGCCCATCGTGAAAGAAAACCGCCAAATGTCAGGCTTGCTGTTTGATAGTTCTTATATAGGTAAGGGCAGAGCCACCTGGCGACGTCACCTGGTGACACCGCCCATTTTTGACAATACTGACCCAGCATGCACCTGTTGGTGACGTCACAAGGGGGGTCGTGCCACCAGATGACATCGCCAGGTGGCCCTGCCCTTACCTATATAAGAACTGTCAAATGGCAAGCCAGCCATTCAGCTGTTTGGCTTCAGGTGGGTGGGGTCTTTTTTCTTTTTTTATTGTTTTAGGGTCGGCGGCAGCAGTGGCATAGCAATATTTATTTTGACACTTTTTTGGTGGATGGGTAGGGGTACTATGTACCCCTACCCATTCACATGGGGGGGACCTGGGGCTTCCATACCCCTACCCATTCACATGGGGGGGACCTGGGGCTTCCATATTCCAATAAGACCTCCACAACCACAGCCTTGGGTTTGGGGGGAGAGACAATGGTCCCCATGGGGACAAGGGGCTTTTGGGTGGGGGGACAGAGTTCGCACTGCCCAAAGCATCCCCCATGTTCAGGACATGTAGCCTAGCATGATTCGGGGGGGGGGGGGGGGCTCGCTTGTCCTTCTCCTTTCCTGACCTGCCAGGCTGCATGCAAGCCCCACAACGAAATGTATAAGAAAAAAAAAATGTGTGGGGTCCCCTTGAAATCCATACTACTGCCCAAGAAGCACTTACAGCCCTAGTTGAGTGCGCTTTCACTTGAAGAGGAGGGATCTTCCCTTTAACACTATAGGCCTGAGAAATAATCTGTCTAATCCACCTTGAGAGAGTGAATTTTGATGCCGCCTGGCCCTTCCTAGGGCCTTCCGGCAAAATAAATAAGCAATCAGTTTTCCTTATCTGAGCAGTTGCCTGAAGATAGATTGCCCTAACCACATCCAAAGTGTGCAAAGATTCTTCTTCTGTGGACTGTGGGTCCGAAAAAGGGATGGTAGGATTACATCTTGATTCAAATGGAATCCTGAAACCACCTTAGGCAGAAAGGACCTGTTGAGACGCATTACCACCCGGTCCTTATGAATAATTAGATACGGCTCTTTGCTGGAGAGAGCTGCTAGTTCTGACACTCTTCTAGCCGTGGATATGGCTACCAAGAAAACCAATGTTTTAGTCAAAAGAACTAACGAAGCCTGATGCAAAGGTTCAAAAGGTTGCCCCTGCAAAGCCAAGAGAACTAAATTCAGATCCCATGGGCATACTGGAGGTTTGACTGGCGGCCTTATCCGCATAGCCCCCTGGATGAAAGCCTGCACCAGGGAATGCGATGCAAGTGGCTTCTGAAAAAAACACTGACAAGGGCGAAATCTGCACCTTGATAGTGCTTACGGCCAAATTAATTTCTAGGCCTGACTGGAGGAAGGCCAAGATCCTGCTAATGACATACTTTCTAGGATGTCATTCCCTGAGTTCACACCAGGAAACATATGCCCTCCAGATTTTGTAGTAAATAAGCCTGGAGGCCGGCTTTCTGGCATTGACCAGAGTAGAAAGGACTGGCCCCGAAAGCCCATGGTCTCTCAGAATGTGGGTCTCAGCAGCCAAACCGTCAAATTCAGACTGTGTGAAGCAGGATGGTAAATTGGACCCTGTGAGAGCAGATCTGGCCAGAGAGGGACGATCCACGGCCTGCCTACTGCCAACTTCATGATCTTTGCGTACCACGGTCGCGTGGGCCAAGCCGGGGCTACCAAAAGAACCGACTTTGTCTCCCTCTTGACTCTTCCCAGGCATAAATCAAATTGTACTGATCCCAGGGAACTGTCAGAGCATCCGACCCCTGAGCGAGTGTATCTCTTGTCCTTAACACGAATTTGTCCAGTTTTATGTTGAACCTGGACGCAAACAGATCTACGTCTCGAGTACCCCACCTGCGACATATGTTCCAAAAACATGTCGGGGTGCAGAGCCCATTCTCCTGGGCACAACTGCTGGCGGCTCAGAAAATCCACCTGCCAATTTTCCACTCCTGGAATGAAGACTGCAGAAAGGCATGGAACATGCCTTTCTGCCCAGACAAGTATGCAATTCACCTCTTTTTGCGCAACCAGACTCCTTGTACCGCCCTGGTGATTGATATAGGCCACTGCTGTGGCATTGTCGGACTGAACCCGAACAGGGAGACCCCGTAGTCTGAAAGACCAGTTTATGAGAGCCATATAAACTGCCCGGATCTCCAAGACATTTATGGGCAATAGCTTCTCGATCGCAGACCATTTCCCCTGCGAGCATGTCTCCTCCAACACTGCTCCCCAGCCTGTCAGGCTGGCATCTGTCGTAATAATCTTCCATGGAAGAGGAAGAGAAGTTTTTCCTTTCAGCAAATTCTCGGTTTGTAACCACCAGACGAGACTCTTGCGTGTCCCTGGGGATAGACGCATAGGAAGATCCAAGGACTGGGGCTTCCTGTTCCAAGCCGCAAGGATGCATCTTTGCAGAGGCCTTGAGTGGAACTGGGCGAATGGAACGGCCTCGAAGGAGGCAACCATTTTCCCTAACAGTCTCATGCACAACCGAATGGGGGAAGATCTTCTGCCCAGAATTAGGCGCACCAGATCCCCAATGGCCAAGGCTTTTGGCCTTGGTAGAAACACCTTGCCCTGAGCGGTGTCGATAACCATACCCAGGTATTCCAACCTGGTAGCAGGCTGTAGGGACTACTTTTCTAGGTTTATAATCCAACCTAGGCGTTCCAGGTGTTCTAGCGTTCTGGTAGCACTGTGGTTCAGGAGCGCTACTGTTTTCTCTATGAGAAGCAAATCGTCTAGATAAGCCATGACGGCTATACCCTGAGCTCTTAGGTTTGCCAAGAGAGGGCCCAGAATCTTTGTGAAGACTCGAGGGGCCGTAGCGAGCCCGAACGGCAAGGCCACAAAATTGAAAATGGCGCCGTTCTACCGCGAACCTTAGATACTTTTGGTGTGCCGGAAAAATTGGCACATGGAGATATGCATCCTTGATGTCTATTGATGCCATAAACTCTCCCCCTTGCAGGGAGGAGACCACAGTGCGAATTGACTGCATTCGGAAGGACCGGATACGTAAAAACCAGTTCAGATCCTTCAGATCCAGGATAGGTCTGACACTTCCATTTGGCTTTGGAACGCTGAAGAGATTTGAGTAAAACCCTGAACCCTGTTCTTTTGGGTCCACTTCTACTATCACCCCCTGGGATAGTAAGTGATCTAAGGCCAGAAATAGCGGTCTTCGCTTTACTGGGTCCCTGGGGATCCTTGACCTTAGAAAGCGAGAAGGTGGAATCTCCTGAAACTCCAGGTTGTAGCCCAGAGATACCGAAGAGACCACCCACTTGTCCCGGATCTCTTCCCGCCAGGCTTCTGCAAACTGCAGGAGCCTTCCCCCCACTCGGCCGAGCGAGGGTGCTCCTTCACAAGGAAGCTTTTGGGCTCTGCTTGGCAGGCTTTCGCCCCAGGATTTCTTCTGCCCCTGGGCCCGGCCTTGAGCCTTTCCTGTAGAGGGGGGTTGAGAAGGCCGTCGCCACTGCTTAGAGCTTGATGCTCCGGGAGAGAGAGAACACCTAAATGATGGACGTTTGCTCCTTTTGACTGGAAGGAGAGTAGATTTACCCCCTGAAATTTTTTGAACGAATTTGTCTAATTCTTCTCCAAACAAACGTTCCCCTTTAAACGGGAACCCAATCAAACGCTTCTTGCATGATAGCTCAGCTGCCTAATTCTTTAGCCATAGGGCCCTTCGCATGTGTACCAACAGGAGAGACAAACGAGATGCTTGTTGGACAGAATCCAAAATCGCATCAATCATGAAACACAGAATTTTAGGTATTTCTGCATAATTCTCCACTTCCTCACTGGAAAGGAGGCCAAGCATCTGCTTAATCTGTTCCTTGAGGAACTGACACAACCCCACAGCTGTGACTGTAGGTTGCACTACAGCGCCAGTCATGGAAAAGGAGGCTTTTAATAATGTTTCCAGCTTCTTATCAGTTGGATATTTAAATACCTGAGCATTATCCAAAGGACAGGTCAGGTTTCTATTCACGCAAGAAACAGCCGCATCAACAGATGGGACCCCCCATTTCTTGGCGAAACTTTCCTCCAGAGGATAAAGCATAGAAAACCTTTTAGGAGGAGCAAACAGTTTATCGGGATGTCCCCAATCCTCATACAACAATTTATCCATTAAGGGATGAATTGGAAAGGAAAAGGCAGTCTGTGGGATTTTCCTGACTCCCAGGGAAGAAATAGAGGACGTAGCGACCTCAGCAGCAGGCATTCTGAATGTGGTATGCACCAATTCAGTATAATACTCCACCTGTTTTCTGAGCGCCTGGGAGGAGGGAACTCTCTCCTCTTCCTCTGATTCATCCGACTGCTCAAGATCCCTGTCCCAAGATAGGGATCTCTCCTCATTGTCAGAAGTGTCATCTGAAAGAGAAATCTCAGCAGAGGGAGAGGATCTACCCCTTTTCCTGCTATCTTTCAGGGAAGCTGAAATACAATTCATGATTCTCTCTTCAAAACCCTCCAATGTAGCCCTAAGGGAGTCCTCAGTGACATATACCGGGGCTGAAATATTAGGAGAGGCTGCAAAACCTGACAGGGGCACTGACTCATCCTGTGAGGCTGGCTCCAGTCTTGCAGGGGGGATGGTAACCTACAGGCATTTTTAGAACCCCTAGACCTAGGCGGTGACTTACCAATGCCCTTGTTACCTCCCCCCTGAAACCCTCTTACGAGGAGACATAGTCCTAAGCTACAAAGCAGAGGTACTAGTACAAAGTGCAATCACTGCTGTGCTTAAAGTCTCACAATAAATATATATGCTTAAACTGCACAACCTGATGCTGAGTAGGTGTCTTAGGTTTGCCTGGATCCAATCCCTTGGGATGCTTACTGCCCACAGCACCTGTGTCTCCACTTACAGCCCCCTGATGCTCTGGGCTTTTTAAAACTGCCACCTGGCGCCTGCACAGTACAGCACCGTGCACACCGACGTGCACGGCTCGCAACCACACTCCCCCCTCCTCCATTAGAATGGGAGCGCGCTCGTCGCACGTGCACGAGGACCGCCGGTATCCAGGGGGAAGGGAATCGCCATCAGAGCTGCGTGGGACCCCCAGACTACGTGGAACCCCTGTATTACCTTCATTGTGGCAGAGATTGCAGTGGAGACGTGAGTCATCTGGGAGAACCAGGCTTCACTGAGCTTGTGTATCTGATAGGCATGTAAGTATGCATCAGGCTGCTCTTACTCCCTCTAGTGGTGGAAACCAGGTAAGACATACAACTACTCAATGAAGAAATCCATAATATAATTTATATAGGATTAACTTCCCTTACCTGTCCTCGCCGCAGGAATTGCTGAAAACAGACAGATTCCAGCTGTTGGAATCAGACAGGAATTTATTATTATACATCTACACAGCTGTTGGTACAGCCGAACTCAGCCATATGGATGCCAGGCAGTTTCACATGTTTAAAAGCAAGGAATGTGACACAATTTGAATAGCAGAATGAGTTTCTATTCAGCCCACCTGGAATGTACTGAACTTCAAAGATGATATGGCGCCGGCTTGTCTGCAAGAACAGGGGACAGCTGGTGGGGCGTCCGAGATCAAGCCACAAGATAGCAATCCAGTCGGAGCAGTTGCAATTCATGGGCAAACACTGCCCCCAGAGGCCAAGTATGGCAGGACTGTTAGCCTGGGGGAGGAGACGCCCCAGAGACGCTGATTGGTCTACGGGAAAGAGTAGGATGGGCTATGGGGTGTGGTATGGCTGAGGTATGTTTGACAAAAAGGGTTGCGACCTGAGCTCTGTCTCTTTATTCCATCATGAGGCGTAGCTGCGAAGGTTGGATAAGTATGGCTTATATTGTACTTTGATTGTATGCTATGTATTATTGTAACTTCTATTGATACCTTATGCACGCTGTATTATTTCCTTGGGAAATAAATAAGATTTAATTGACCTTAGACCGTGTATTGATTTCATAGCCAAGGGTGGTAGCATTGTGGTATTAACAATAACATGTGCTTGGCGTAATAGAGTAATAGACTAGCTAAACTATAGGGACTAGACAAAGGAATACATAACTGATAATAGTAGTACTAGATTGAATTGATCGGTTACTTCATTTGGCACTAGTGATGGCCGAACGGTTCGCCCGGCGGTCGTTTCGCGGCGAATTTCCGACATTCGCGGTCCGCACGTTCGAACGCCTTTTTCCGTCGTTCGCCGCGGCGGACTTACGTGTTTAATGTATACAAGAACTTTAACCTTTGGTGACACGTTTATCATGTGATACAGGACAGCCAATTGAGACATGACAGCACATGGACACTTGTACATTCCCCCTAACCTATAAATACACCCGATCCGGTGGCCATTTTACATTCTTTCTTCTGTTAAGATAGGGACAGGTTCCTGTGTGGAGTAGGGAGAGATAAACCACTAGCTATTTGGTACACAAAAGTTCTTTTCAGGACTGGTATAGGTGTTAGGTGTTGATAGGTTTGCTGTGCTGCTGATTCTTGCAGCAGCCTGAGTGTCTTTTGTTAGTTTAGAGAAAGGGAAAGGACGGTGTATGCTACAGGGACAGCCAGATTAGTCTTTCATCATCATCATCATCATCATCATCATTAGCTGTTACTATCAAGGTCCACAAAAGAGCTGTTCCAGTAACCACTAATCGTTCTCTTTTTTTGCCAATTTGTATAGGGACAGGAAGGAAGCAGTGTTGTCAGGCAGTGAGGGTA
Organism: Lithobates pipiens; assembly: GCF_037356315.1. NCBI lineage: Eukaryota > Metazoa > Chordata > Amphibia > Anura > Ranidae > Lithobates > Lithobates pipiens. The sequence goes on along the minus strand of NW_027507785.1, from coordinate 185,622,338 downwards.
ATTTTAAAGACTTGCTGTTATTATTAGTTCCACAAAGGTTCTTTTCAGGACTGGTATCAGTGGTACAGTAATAGGCTTGTACATGTATAATATTCTTTCTTCCAAATATAGAAAGGATATTATACTTGACTGCTGCCCTTCTGCTGCAGTCTGCTAAACATTCACAACTCACTTGTTCCACAAAAGTTCTTATAAGGACTGGTAACTTGGTATAGGGTGCTACGGTACATAGGCTTGAGTGCGGTACAGTCTGCTGTTCTGTAAGGACCGCTATCGGTCCACAATAGATAGGGTTGACGTGCACCACTGCTGACCGCTGCCCTATACTGCAGCAGTCCTTCAGCGGTATAGGGACTGACGTACAGTCTGCTAATCACTAACACACAACCTGCTTGTTCCACAAAAGTTCTTATAAGGACTGGTAACTTGGTATAGGGTGCTACGGTACATAGGCTTGAGTGCGGTACAGTCTGCTGTTCTGTAAGGACCGCTATCGGTCCACAATAGATAGGGTTGACGTGCACCACTGCTGACCGCTGCCCTATACTGCAGCAGTCCTTCAGCGGTATAGGGACTGACGTACAGTCTGCTAAACACTAATACACAACCTGCTTGGTCCACAAAAGTTCTTATAAGGACTGGTAACTTGGTATAGGGTGCTACGGTACATAGGCTTGAGTGCGGTACAGTCTGCTGTTCTGTAAGGACCGCTATCGGTCCACAATAGATAGGGTTGACGTGCACCACTGCTGACCGCTGCCCTATACTGCAGCAGTCCTTCAGCGGTATAGGGACTGACGTACAGTCTGCTAAACACTAATACACAACCTGCTTGGTCCACAAAAGTTCTTATAAGGACTGGTAACTTGGTATAGGGTGCTACGGTACATAGGCTTGAGTGCGGTACAGTCTGCTGTTCTGTAAGGACCGCTATCGGTCCACAATAGATAGGGTTGACGTGCACCACTGCTGACCGCTCACCTATACTGCAGCAGTCCTTCAGCGGTATAGGGACTGACGTACAGTCTGCTAAACACTAATACACAACCTGCTTGGTCCACAAAAGTTCTTATAAGGACTGGTAACTTGGTATAGGGTGCTACGGTACATAGGCTTGAGTGCGGTACAGTCTGCTGTTCTGTAAGGACCGCTATCGGTCCACAATAGATAGGGTTGACGTGCACCACTGCTGACCGCTCACCTATACTGCAGCAGTCCTTCAGCGGTATAGGGACTGACGTACAGTCTGCTAATCACTAACACACAACCTGCTTGTTCCACAAAAGTTCTTATAAGGACTGGTAACTTGGTATAGGGTGCTACGGTACATAGGCTTGAGTGCGGTACAGTCTGCTGTTCTGTAAGGACCGCTATCGGTCCACAATAGATAGGGTTGACGTGCACCACTGCTGACCGCTCACCTATACTGCAGCAGTCCTTCAGCGGTATAGGGACTGACGTACAGTCTGCTAATCACTAACACACAACCTGCTTGTTCCACAAAAGTTCTTATAAGGACTGGTAACTTGGTATAGGGTGCTACGGTACATAGGCTTGAGTGCGGTACAGTCTGCTGTTCTGTAAGGACCGCTATCGGTCCACAATAGATAGGGTTGACGTGCACCACTGCTGACCGCTCACCTATACTGCAGCAGTCCTTCAGCGGTATAGGGACTGACGTACAGTCTGCTAATCACTAACACACAACCTGCTTGTTCCACAAAAGTTCTTATAAGGACTGGTAACTTGGTATAGGGTGCTACGGTACATAGGCTTGAGTGCGGTACAGTCTGCTGTTCTGTAAGGACCGCTATCGGTCCACAATAGATAGGGTTGACGTGCACCACTGCTGACCGCTGCCCTATACTGCAGCAGTCCTTCAGCGGTATAGGGACTGACGTACAGTCTGCTAAACACTAATACACAACCTGCTTGGTCCACAAAAGTTCTTATAAGGACTGGTAACTTGGTATAGGGTGCTACGGTACATAGGCTTGAGTGCGGTACAGTCTGCTGTTCTGTAAGGACCGCTATCGGTCCACAATAGATAGGGTTGACGTGCACCACTGCTGACCGCTGCCCTATACTGCAGCAGTCCTTCAGCGGTATAGGGACTGACGTACAGTCTGCTAATCACTAACACACAACCTGCTTGTTCCACAAAAGTTCTTATAAGGACTGGTAACTTGGTATAGGGTGCTACGGTACATAGGCTTGAGTGCGGTACAGTCTGCTGTTCTGTAAGGACCGCTATCGGTCCACAATAGATAGGGTTGACGTGCACCACTGCTGACCGCTCACCTATACTGCAGCAGTCCTTCAGCGGTATAGGGACTGACGTACAGTCTGCTAATCACTAACACACAACCTGCTTGTTCCACAAAAGTTCTTATAAGGACTGGTAACTTGGTATAGGGTGCTACGGTACATAGGCTTGAGTGCGGTACAGTCTGCTGTTCTGTAAGGACCGCTATCGGTCCACAATAGATAGGGTTGACGTGCACCACTGCTGACCGCTGCCCTATACTGCAGCAGTCCTTCAGCGGTATAGGGACTGACGTACAGTCTGCTAAACACTAATACACAACCTGCTTGGTCCACAAAAGTTCTTATAAGGACTGGTAACTTGGTATAGGGTGCTACGGTACATAGGCTTGAGTGCGGTACAGTCTGCTGTTCTGTAAGGACCGCTATCGGTCCACAATAGATAGGGTTGACGTGCACCACTGCTGACCGCTGCCCTATACTGCAGCAGTCCTTCAGCGGTATAGGGACTGACGTACAGTCTGCTAATCACTAACACACAACCTGCTTGTTCCACAAAAGTTCTTATAAGGACTGGTAACTTGGTATAGGGTGCTACGGTACATAGGCTTGAGTGCGGTACAGTCTGCTGTTCTGTAAGGACCGCTATCGGTCCACAATAGATAGGGTTGACGTGCACCACTGCTGACCGCTGCCCTATACTGCAGCAGTCCTTCAGCGGTATAGGGACTGACGTACAGTCTGCTAAACACTAATACACAACCTGCTTGGTCCACAAAAGTTCTTATAAGGACTGGTAACTTGGTATAGGGTGCTACGGTACATAGGCTTGAGTGCGGTACAGTCTGCTGTTCTGTAAGGACCGCTATCGGTCCACAATAGATAGGGTTGACGTGCACCACTGCTGACCGCTCACCTATACTGCAGCAGTCCTTCAGCGGTATAGGGACTGACGTACAGTCTGCTAATCACTAACACACAACCTGCTTGTTCCACAAAAGTTCTTATAAGGACTGGTAACTTGGTATAGGGTGCTACGGTACATAGGCTTGAGTGCGGTACAGTCTGCTGTTCTGTAAGGACCGCTATCGGTCCACAATAGATAGGGTTGACGTGCACCACTGCTGACCGCTCACCTATACTGCAGCAGTCCTTCAGCGGTATAGGGACTGACGTACAGTCTGCTAATCACTAACACACAACCTGCTTGTTCCACAAAAGTTCTTATAAGGACTGGTAACTTGGTATAGGGTGCTACGGTACATAGGCTTGAGTGCGGTACAGTCTGCTGTTCTGTAAGGACCGCTATCGGTCCACAATAGATAGGGTTGACGTGCACCACTGCTGACCGCTGCCCTATACTGCAGCAGTCCTTCAGCGGTATAGGGACTGACGTACAGTCTGCTAAACACTAATACACAACCTGCTTGGTCCACAAAAGTTCTTATAAGGACTGGTAACTTGGTATAGGGTGCTACGGTACATAGGCTTGAGTGCGGTACAGTCTGCTGTTCTGTAAGGACCGCTATCGGTCCACAATAGATAGGGTTGACGTGCACCACTGCTGACCGCTGCCCTATACTGCAGCAGTCCTTCAGCGGTATAGGGACTGACGTACAGTCTGCTAAACACTAATACACAACCTGCTTGGTCCACAAAAGTTCTTATAAGGACTGGTAACTTGGTATAGGGTGCTACGGTACATAGGCTTGAGTGCGGTACAGTCTGCTGTTCTGTAAGGACCGCTATAGGTCCACAATAGATAGGGTTGACGTGCACCACTGCTGACCGCTCACCTATACTGCAGCAGTCCTTCAGCGGTATAGGGACTAAGAGTTTTGTCACAGGGTCATTTAAAAAATGACATGCAGAGGAAGAGGCAGGCCCTTCCGCAGGGGTGGTAGGGGTAGGGCAGGAGCAACAGGCTTGAGCCAAAGTGGGAAGTTGCAGAAGGTGCGTTCAATTACTTTAAAGGATGCACCAGACTTGGTTGAGTGGCTCGCTCAGCCTTACTCTTCTGCACCCTCCTCATCCTCTCGATCTGCACCCTCTTCTTCACTCTCTGCTATGTGCACCCCCAAAGACACTACCACCAACAACACGACCACCACCACCACCACCACATACCTTCCGCTTGAGTCACTGGAATTATTTTCCGATCCATATCAAGAGGACATTTCTGATGCGCAGCCACTCTTGGTATTGGATCAGGAAGAGGAGGTAGCAACAAGCGCTACTCAGCAGTCTGACGCCAGTACCCAGATCAGCCCAAGGAGGAGGTTGGTCCCCGGTGTTGCTGCCTACTCCGAGATCTCTACTTATAGCGGTGGGGAAGGTGACGTTGATGATGACGTGTCTAGTGATGTCACGTGGGTGCCCACAAGAGAGGAAGAGGAGGGGAGTTCAGAGGGAGATATGGACCAGCAGATAGGGAGGAGAAGCAGCAATGACTTACATTGCACAGCAGGGACAAAGCAGACTGCAAATGTATCAGGAGCGAGTCATCGACCATGTACGGTCACATCTGGCGCTCCCAGGACACCGGCACATGGCTCCGCAGTGTGGGCTTTTTTTAACGTGTCCGCTGCTGACAATAGCGTTGCCATCTGCAATCTTTGCAGTCAACGCGTTAGTCGCGGTAAGCCCAATACTCACCTAGGGACGACCGCCTTAAGAAGGCACATGAGCAGCCATCACCGAGCCCAGTGGGAGCAACGGAACACACAAAGCCACACTGCAGGCTCTCACCGTCCAGCCTCGTCTTCTACTTCTTCTTCTCCTCTCTCCTCACAATTGTCCTCCACTCCACCTTCCATCACGCCAAGCTCACATTTTTCTGCAAAAAGGCAGGCTTCCGTGGGCCTAATGTTTGAGCGTAAAAAAATGATGATGCCGGATAACCCTCTTGCCCAACGGTTGGCGGCTGGCTTGTCAGAACTCATAGCCCGCCAACTACTGCCATATAAACTGGTGGACTCGGAGGCCTTTCGCAAATTTGTGGCCATTGGAACACCACAATGGAAGGTCCCAGGAAGGAAGTATTTCTCAGAGAAGGGCATCCCAGAGCTATATGGCCATGTTCAGCGGCAAGTGAATGTATCTCTGGCACACAGTGTCGGTGCCAAGATACATCTGACCACAGACACGTGGTCTAGCAAACACGGGCAGGGAAGGTATATCAGTTTTACTGCCCACTGGGTGAACCTTCTGACGGCCGTCAAGCATGTAACCCGTGGCACCCGTGTAGATTTGGTTTTACCGCCACGGATTGCATGCAGGCCTGACTCTTCTTCTCCTCCTCCTACTCCATCCTCCTCCCTCTCCTCCTCAGCTGCCTCCTCCTTTTCCGCTGCTAGCGTCTCTTCCACTGCACCGCCCAAGCTCCCCAGAACCTATTCCACATGCCAGGTGAGACGTTGCCATGCCGTGCTGCGTCTGTTGTGCCTGGAAGCAAAGAGCCACACTGGCCCGGCACTCCTTTCAGCTTTGCGTTCACAGGCAGATGAGTGGCTAACACCGCTCAATTTGACAGTTGGTAAAGTGGTGTGTGACAACGGTGCCAATCTGCTTAGCGCATTGAAACAGGGCAAAATCACGCACGTGCCGTGCATGGCACACGTCTTAAACTTGGTCGTGCAGCGATTCCTTGTCAAATACCCTGGGGTCCAGGACATCTTGCGGCAGGCAAGGAAAATCTCGGCCCATTTCAGAAGATCTTACACGGCCATGGCTCGCCTTGCTGACATTCAGCGGCGACACCATCTGCCGGTCAGACGTCTTATTTGCGATTGCCCGACGCGATGGAACTCAACCTTCTATATGCTTGATAGGCTGCTCCAGCAGAAACGTGCAGTTAACGTCTACCTGTATGAACTCTGCGAAAGAAACGGTTCTGGGGAGCTGGGTTTTTTTTCACCGCGCCAGTGGCTGCTCATGCGCGACACATGCAGACTTCTGCGGCCATTTGAGGAGATCACCAAACTGGTCAGTCGCAGCCATGGCGCCATCAGTGACATGGTACCTTATGCCTTCTTTCTGGAGCGTGCATTGCGTCGTGTCATTGATCAGGCTGTGGAGGAGCAGGAGCGGGAAGATGAGGAAGTCGCAATGCTGGATGAATTCCCAGGGGGGGCTACTCTATCTGAGACAAGTCAACAACAGGAGTCTGATGAGGAGTCAGAGGAGGATGGTGCCGGGGCGGATGAGCAGGAGCAAGAAGAGCATGCTTTAAACCTTTCTGGGATCCCTGTTGTGCGAGGATGGGGAGAGGAGAATGAAGAGGACGACATTATCCTGGATGATGAGCAGGAGCCAGGCCACCACACCGCTTCCACTTTAGTGCAAATGGGGGCCTTCATGCTCCAGTGTTTTAATAGGGACCCCCGTATAAAAAGCATGAGGGTCAAGGACCAGTACTGGGTGGCAACGTACTTAGACCCCCGGTACAAACACAAAATGGCGGAAATGTTACCGCCGTCGCAGAGGGCTGTCAGAATGCAGCACTTCCAGGCCTTGCTTCGAGAAATGCTGCATTCTGCTTTTGCGTGCGCTGGCAGAGGAGCAATTCCCACTCCCAGAGAAGGATTTGCGGGTACCAATCCAACAGCGCCTGCAAGAAGAGGCCGGTTTGAAGATGTGTTGGTGACTTCGGATATGAGGTCATTCTTTCAGCCGACCCATCGACAGGTGTCATCCGGATCCAGCATCAGGGAACGCCTAGACCGTCAGGTGTCCGACTACATTGGGTTAACGGCCGATGTGGACGCTCTGAGGAGTGATGAACCCCTAGACTACTGGGTGGGCAGGCTTGACCTCTGGCCAGAGCTTGCCCAATTTGCAATCGAACTGTTGGCTTGCCCCTCATCCAGTGTCCTGTCCGAAAGGACGTTCAGCGCAGCAGGGGGGATTGTGACCGATAAGCGTACTCGCCTAGCTCACCACAGTGTTAACTACCTCACATTTCTAAAAATGAATGAGGCATGGATCTCGGAGGAATTCAACACATGTGACCAGTAGACCATGTATATGTCTATAAACTATTTTTTTAATCAAGCACACAGACCTTCTTAATTCATTTGGCTCACTTCCTTGACCCAAAAAAGCACACCGTACTATATGCCCCTACCCTCCTCTTTGAAGAGGTTGAGCGGTGTCATATTTCTACTGGGGCTGCTTATGATATCCCTGTGCTGTGCTGACTTCCTCCTGGGGGTTCTTATTATGAAGGGATCACACTATCCCTGTGCTGTGCTGACTTCCTCCTGGGGGTTCTTATTATGAGGGGATCACACCATCCCTGTGCTGTGCTGACTTCCTCCTGGGGCTGCTTACGGTGCTGCTGTCAGTGCTGTATGTCACGGTGCTGCTGTCAGCGCTGTATGTCACGGTGCTGCTGTCAGCGCTGTATGTCACGGTGCTGCTGTCAGCGCTGTATGTCACGGTGCTGCTGTCAGCGCTGTATGTCACGGTGCTGCTGTCAGCGCTGTATGTCACGGTGCTGCTGTCAGCGCTGTATGTCACGGTGCTGCTGTCAGCGCTGTATGTCACGGTGCTGCTGTCAGCGCTGTATGTCACGGTGCTGCTGTCAGCGCTGTATGTCACGGTGCTGCTGTCAGCGCTGTATGTCACGGTGCTGCTGTCAGCGCTGTATGTCACGGTGCTGCTGTCAGTGCTCTGTATTACGGTGCTGCTGTCAGATGCCTCTATCACGGTGCATGTGTCATTCCGGTATGTCACGCTGCTGGTGATCATCTCCTGCACCCTCTTCTTTGCCTACCCTGGTCCCTGACCTTCCCTCTCCTCCATTGCCTTCATTAGCTCCATAGTCCTGAATTGTTAGAACAATTTCCCAAATAAAATAAAAATGCTTGTAGTTATCGATCCCAAATTCACCTCATACATGTATTATGTCATTGTCCAGATGGTGGGACTACGTTTTACCCCCTAATAATTACCACGTGGCCGCAAATTCGACATGAAGGTTTGCAAAGTTCGCCTCCCATTGAAGTCAATGGGGCCCGCGGCGAACGGTCGGTTTCGCGAACGTTTGGGTCCGTTCGCATTTCGCGTTCGCGAAACGTCCCGTCGGAAGTTCGTCCATCACTATTTGGCACCCCAGAAGGTGTGTAATACGTATTTTTACACAGAATCCACGAAAATCTAATGTATTTTTGTTTCTGAGTCCCTGTAAGTCGTGACGATCCTCAAAGACACCCAGAACTGAAAGTCATCCCTAGTGTGGACAAGATTAGCGCTGGCTCGCGAATTCTGAAACCACGCTTGGATGAGCAGGAAAATTCTGTGAGATATTTCACTGGTATAAACGCACGCGTAAAACCTGGTGAGAACTGTGACTGATATATATATATATATGTACGTATTGTTGTGTTTGCAAACTTGTAACCAGAGGGCAAATTGGCGCACTGGCGAGATAAGGGACTGATCATCCCTGGTTATGTGATATAACCGCAGATTGACAGGATAAATCATACAATTTTGAGGGAAAAGTGGAAATATCCACGTGATTGTGAAAAAAACTTTCTGTCCCAATAGAAATTCCCTATGACCTGCTATCGTATAGGAAGGCATTGAATAAGAGTGTGTTCTCCTAAAGAAATTCGTGGGTAAACGGATTTGTATTTGTTTTTTTGTTTTTTTTTTGTTTTTTGTATTTGGAGTGGGACTACAGGTCAAAGCTAGCTTCTAAACAGCTTCATTTGTGTGCTTGGTATCTGATTGTTTAGTGTATTGCTAATGCACAGTGTTGGTTAGAGAGTGGCAGGAATTACCATACATCTTTGAGGAAAAAGTGGGGGAAGTATAGGTTTTTATTTCTACACACGTGAGAGTGAAATAGCTCTGGTCCAATAAAACCAAGGCATTGATTAAGAGTGTGCCTTGTGTCTTGTATGCTGTAGAACCACAAGTCACTGTAGATTTAAACGTTCGTATCTGTTTTTGTTGTTTTTAGTTTTTTGGTAGGAGTAGGGGGGGTTGTCCATTTGTTATCTGTTTTCTTTTGTCTAAGCAACTGGTTGAGCAATCTTGTGTGGATAGGCTAATTAGCATATCAATGGAAGCCATTGAAGGTTTCATTAGCAAGCATGGTGGGATTAGATTTCAATTTACTCACGAAGGTAAATTAACATATCAGTTTAATGAACTTTTAAAACAATGTAATACACATAACAGTCGCATATTTAATAAATCAAAAAAAGGCAGGAAACAGAGAATGGCCAATGCCTTATGCATGTTAATGAGAATGAAAGAAATTGCGGAACAAAAAGAACTAGAATGGTTTGCTGATAGAGAAAAAGTGATGGAACAGGTAAGTGATATATCAAGGAGGATTGAAAAGGCTGATGCGGATGCTTGTAGTTGGATTAAACAATTAGTGGCTGAGAAATGTGTATTGCAACAGAGATTAGACGAATTAGAACAAACGTGTAAATTAAGAGAAAGTTGCATTGCCTCTTTGAATCAAAGGGAGGCTGAGAATTTGCAGGTTATCACAAGGCTTAAGGCACAAGCAGCCATAATGGAGTTATCCTCCAAGTGTGCAGTAGTGGAGGTACCCTCCACACATGCTCAGTGTATAGGAAAGCTAGAAGTGAAATATGAAGAAAACCCGTATGCTATTATCACTGCAAATGATAGTAATGTGATGGGAATCGATGTGGAAGAAGCAAATAAAGGTGGGATAACTGCACTTGAAATTGACTCAGGAGTTGACACTTCGGATGACTCCTCAGACAACGAAAGTGTAAAGTCTGTGCATTCCAATCGCAGTAATATTATCCAGCAATGTGGGGTTCCAGCGCCATATGCTAAAAAAATGGCCTATGCAGGGAAACCAGAACTAAAATGTTTTTTGTGTAAAAGGGGGGGTCACATTTCAAAATATTGTCGGGCGGCGAATAATGATATCGAAAGGAAATTATACCCGAAAACGACCCCAAGGCTTCAGGTGTGTTATTCAGCCAGGTGGGGTAGCCATCCAAAGCATGGAACCCATAGTAATCAAACCCATTTCCCGTGTAAAACGCAAATGCGGGGTCTAGAAACTAAAAAGCAATATGTAGGACAGTTGCTTAGAGTCAAAATGGAGATAGACGCATGGTTACTCAAATATAGCACTTGGGGAAACAATGTTAGCAGAACTTAGTGAGCTGCAAGCATGGTGTCAGGAACTTACCAGCAATAGACAGGTACAGCTGCGTGCACACAGGCGTCGGCGTGTGTCTTCTGCGCGTTCGCGTACGCGTTCGCGTACGCGTTCGTTTACGCGTTAGTGTGCACGTTCGCGAGTGGCGATTCGTACGCGCGCTCGTTCACGTGGTCGTGCGTGGCGTGCGTGCGCTCCTTCCCGCCACTGAGCGTTTAAAGGACCCTCAAGTGCGCCGGTGCGGCGCTGTTTCGTCTCAGCTTCCGTGTGTCTGAATATCTGATCCTGAACCCGGTTACCTTTGAATACCTGATCCTGAACCTGATTACCTGCTACCGTTATCGACCCGGCTTGCTTGACTTCTCTGCCTTCTCCAATCCCGACCCGGCCTGCCTGACCTCGTAACCTCTTCTGCTTGTGATTCCGTTGCCGACCTCTGCCTGCTTACCGACACCTCTTCTGCCTTCCGTTATCACCAGTCTGCTTACCTTCTGACCCGGACCGTCTGACTCTTCTCCAGCCTGCTGCCAGTTCCAATCTTCGGCTTCTGAAGCTACTGCCTGCTTCCAGTAACCCGCAGTCCACTCAGCCTTCAGAGGGATCTCCGCTCTTCTACCAGCTCCAGCGGCCCTATCCAGCAGGCCCTCCTACCCACTGTGCTCTCGAGACCGCTGTTCCCATTCCAGCGGCTCCTGAACCAGCGCTGTAAGAGAGGTCTCCTCCTACAAGTCGGGCTCCACATCTGGACTCTAACACATGGTAAGGATATTCTGGTCAATGTTTCCCGGCTATGAAAAAGGTTTGATGTAAGTTTCAAGTTCAGAATATGATAGAGGACCTGGATATAGATATACATTTTTTTTGTTTTGTACCTTTAGGGATAAACCCCTGAATTGGTATTGTGGTTTTTCTTTTGTGTGGTTAAAAGATGTTTCTGTTATGATTTTTTTTTAATCTTGTGCTTCTTTACTCTTCTCTTATTGTCAGTCTTTGTAAACTTTTCCTGAGTAATATCCAATACTGCTGATTAACATAAGAATTGTGTGTAATCACTTGTGTGTTCCTTTTTCCAGAGACCAGGAAGAAGTTAATCTGGTTCGTATACGGACATTTGCATTTGTTTGCAGGTCTCTCAAAGTAACAACAGTGGTAAAATATAGCAGAACATGGGTTAGGTTATTGTAAATGCATAATCGATTATCACACGGTACCATGAGCTCATTAGTTAGTAATTGTTTGCAAACAATGAAAAATAATAGTACTAAAAAGAGTTACAAATGAAGCTAAAATGTTGTGATGATACATATGCTTTTTTGTGTTTTTTTGTTTTCCCCAGTAACTAATTGTATTTCAGATTGGAATGAGCACGCTCCTCAGGAGAAAAGTCCATGGATGTTGTCAACTAAAAGTTGAGTGTTTGTCATTGTTGTATGATGGTTGTCTTGTCATGTTATTTGTGTGATCATGGCCAGATTTTTAAGTTTTTTTTTACATTTTTTTTTATTTTATTTTATTTATTTTTTTATTTTTATTTTTTTCTTCTAAAAAAAAATTTTTTTTTTTTTGATATTGGTTTAGTCCTCTATGTTAGTTATATTTTTATTCAGGTGGAAAAGTAGTAGGTCTAATCCACCTGAACGGGGGGGAATTGACAATGCCCTCAGTTAGAACCAGTCACCTGAAAAGGGGTAGTGCATACATCGTAAAGATACAGATAGATGCATTGTTTTTTTTTAGTTTGTAAAATTTGAAGTTTTTGAGAAGCAACACTGACGTTCAGTTTTAAATGTTTTTTGATCATACCATGGGGATCCATTTTACAGTGGGTGTAGCCTAAAGAGGTCATGGTTGTTTGGATAGTTTGGTCAGAGTTGCAGAAGACAGGAATACTGAGGTCCTGAGCTCCAAGGAGGGAACTATAAGTAAACATGGTAAGCGATCAGATATTGTGGATAAGAATTTGATACTGCTCTTGTTTTTCATTTCCAGAATCCAAGTGGAGCGAGAATTGGAGAGGCTTCTGGAACATGGATAACAGATGATCATCTGGTTGGCAGTTTGTCTGTGCCACACCATACCACAAATTAGTTCCGATAAACATCAGGAGAGAAGGAAAACTGAAAGATTCAGATTAATACCTGTTTTTTCGTATGGACAATTTGGTGCTAATGCTGAATCTGAAAGACTGTGCCTAGCAAGAGAACTCTTGAAATATTTTTGCTGAAGTCTCTCCTGATGAATGCAAACATGTTATTTATACATGTGCAATGGGTTGGAGGTTGGGGAAGAGTTATGACACATCCAATCCGTCAAAACATGAAAATGTAAAATATGTGTTTTTTTTGTTGGAAGGAGGAATTGAAAGAAGAAAGGTTTTAATGTATTACATGTATTGATGTAACGGAGACAATATGGTGCAGGTACCCAGGAGGTATACTGGCGCTTATGCATAATAAGGTGGCTGTTGGTCAGACTAAAGGGTGCCAGGTGATACATCAATGGGGTGAAAACTTCCTCGTAGGGGTGGTGTCTCAATCCTAGCGGTCCTAGAGAGAAGCTTTCGGTTACAGGACATGCGGGACACCAGAACTAGACATGAGGAAGATACGCCCGGTTGGTGTCTCACCTGAGAGGTTGAAACCCTGCACAGATAATGCCAGTAAATACACACAGGAGCATGCTCCGTTAAAATAAAGGGAACAAACGCTGGCTACCAGGGTACCGTAGGACTTCACCACATGGTGCTGCAACATCTCATGGTGGTTGACAAAAACCTATCACCCTATATGTGCTGAGTATACACTGAATCAGGTGCGGTTATTGTACCAGTGACTTACTCCCAGAGATGAGAATGAAGTCCATGCAGGATGCTTATTTCTGAGGAGTAACCCGAAAGAGGAGGGATGTATTCAGCACTATATTGGGGGGGAACAATAGCTGGGATGGGTGTTATTAATGGAGGGGACATCGGCCTCCTGAGGAACAAACTCACAGCCATAGCTTCAGAGAAGGAGCGTGACTTTGTTACCCTGGGAGATTGGTGGCATCCTTGATAACATTCAATGAAGTCACAGAAACACTCAGGTTAGAGTGGCTCCGGATTTTGTCAACCATGTTGAGAGGTTGGTAGGGAGGACAGAAACCTGTCATTGGCTCTGGCGCGCACTCTGTGGCAGGTGGAAATATCAGCCAACATCAAGCTGATTGTACTGTCTCTGTATGAGGGGCAGTGGCCTGATGAGTTAGCGTCACCGCTCAGTAAGATTTTGCCAAAACACGTTGCTTACACTAATCCAAAGTAGTGGTCGAATGCCTGTATGGGTGGTACTAAGTTGGATTGTGAAAGGTGTTATGCTGTATGTTCTCATATACAGAAGTGCAGACTTGGTCTGTATATTTGGTGGCATCAATGGGCTTACTGACTGGGGACTCTATCTTGTTGCATTTGAGGCTATATCACACATGTGATCAGAGAAGATGAACGCTGGAGGCAGGTTGATATTTCCCTTTGTCGGAAGCATGACCATGATGTCCTTTGTAGGCCAGGTCAATACATGGGGAGGAACGAATAATGTTGGGAAGTTATTTCTCTCTGTATTCTGGATGGAGAGATCATTGCTGGGAAGAAGGCACCCGGGTATTATTTAGGACATAGGCGAGTTTGTTTCTTTGTCCTAAAGAATTCCAGTGTAGAGTTAGTCATGGAACTAGAGGGTTCCTTGAACCTAACCATAGGTAGAGGTGCATGGTATACAATGGGCATGATCTCTGAAATCCAGACACAGGGGTGGAATTGTGTGGGTTTGGTAATTGTTGTAAACTTATATGTGTAGTTAAGCGATATTTATCTAGAAGGGTCTCCCAGTTGTCTATGCAAGTTGAGGGACGATTTGACGGTGAGCTCTCTGTGTACAAACTGGAGACGTTGCTGCCAAGTCAGAGCCCTGCAACGCCGCTGCGAGCAAGCCTGCCTAATCCCAACCCGTAGTTACAGTAAAAGGTTATAGGAGGTTGGGAGCGGGGTGCGTAATACATATATATGTATATATTATGGTAATAAGTTGATTTATGTTTGTGGTAGAGTGTGACCTATGGGTATTGTGGGCTAGTAATATGGGCAAGAAAGGCCCTCCTCAAGACTCTGGGTCTGAAAGCTGGGTGATATGTCGCTCTGAATGGGTGCTGGTGAATGGTGAATGAATGGGCACCCCTTGCCTGTACTGCTGTCCTGAAGATACCCAAGATGCAGAATGGTGACATGGAAGCTGTCGCTGAAGAATGGTGGAGATGTGTCACTCAGTGGCAAAGCGGCACGTGTTGGGAAACATCACATGGTAAAACAACTATGGACTGCTCCATAGGACCTGTTTCTGCACACGTTGAAAACACAGCGTGGTAAGACACTTGTGTACTGTTCCATAAGAGATGTCTCTGGAGCGCTCGTTGGAAACAACCACGCGTTACACAAGCTAAGGACTGTGCCACAGGTACTGGTTCGGAAGCACATGTTGGGGAACCACACACGCTAAGACAGTTATGGATTGTTCAAAAGGAGCCGTGTCTGAAGAAGGGTGGTATGCGCCTTTTAGGCGCAAAGCGGCATATGTTGGAATCAGACAGGAATTTATTATTATACATCTACACAGCTGTTGGTACAGCCGAACTCAGCCATATGGATGCCAGGCAGTTTCACATGTTTAAAAGCAAGGAATGTGACACAATTTGAATAGCAGAATGAGTTTCTATTCAGCCCACCTGGAATGTACTGAACTTCAAAGATGATATGGCGCCGGCTTGTCTGCAAGAACAGGGGACAGCTGGTGGGGTGTCCGAGATCAAGCCACAAGATAGCAATCCAGTCGGAGCAGTTGCAATTCATGGGCAAACACTGCCCCCAGAGGCCAAGTATGGCAGGACTGTTAGCCTGGGGGAGGAGACGCCCCAGAGACGCTGATTGGTCTACGGGAAAGAGTAGGATGGGCTATGGGGTGTGGTATGGCTGAGGTATGTTTGACAAAAAGGGTTGCGACCTGAGCTCTGTCTCTTTATTCCATCATGAGGCGTAGCTGCGAAGGTCGGATAAGTATGGCTTATATTGTACTTTGATTGTATGCTATGTATTATTGTAACTTCTATTGATACCTTATGCACGCTGTATTATTTCCTTGGGAAATAAATAAGATTTAATTGACCTTAGACCGTGTATTGATTTCATAGCCAAGGGTGGTAGCATTGTGGTATTAACAATAACATGTGCTTGGCGTAATAGAGTAATAGACTAGCTAAACTATAGGGACTAGACAAAGGAATACATAACTGATAATAGTAGTACTAGATTGAATTGATCGGTTACTTCACCAGCCTTCACCCATCACGGCGGGCAGAGTTGTGCCAACCTTCAGGTTTTTTTTGGGGGTTCCTTCTCAGAAGAACCTCCTACCTGGACCTTGTAAAAGACTCTGCCAGAAACTTTCGTGACACTATGTAAATAGTACACCAAGTCTGGTTTTCCCAGAGCCCAGTCTTCCAATAGGAGAGGACTTACAGGCAAAACCTTGTTTCTTCGGATGAGGAGGCCCGGGTACCATATCATCTTGGGAGTCAAAATATCGGCCCAAGATATGGATCCGGTTTGTTGCAGCCCTTAGGCCCCCGCAGGGACCTGCACAGAGCTTTCTTCATAGCACATGTTTTACGTGATCAACCACCATAGACACTGGCGAAAAAACTGAGGTGCCTCCCATATGGGAGGGGTTATATAGGGGAGGAATTCTCCTTAATTGGGGGTTAACCAGTGTCCAATCACCTGAGGTGCCCATATAACCCACTATGTAATGAAGCTCCTGTGTCCCGTGATGTATGATCGAGAAAGTATACTGTATATGGCAGCCTTTTTATTTTCTTGAAGACTCTGGAGCTGTCATGCTTATCTTGCTATACTACTACACTTATGTCACTGACCCCGGACCTGCATGTGTATATTAGCTGCCTCAAAACCTCAAACCTCAAAAGCTGTGATGGAAATTAAACACTTAATAATTTTCTTGCTAGTTTTAATATGGTATGAGCTATCACCAATAAGGAGAAATAACCATATTTACCTATAATCACTAATTTAGAAATTAATACATTATTACATTTTATAAATAATTTCAACATCACATAAATATGCTTCCCTGTTCAAGTTGTTTTATTCTTCTGTCATGATACATTATTAATGTTGTAAGATTTCGCTTTAAATGGTTATTCCACTTTTATGGGAAAAAAATAGCAAATAAAAAAATAAACATGAATAGTATAGCATACACAATTGTGACGCAAGTCATGTTGTAATTGAATGTTATTAAACATTTATTTTCCATTTAAATCTGCAACACTATTATTTCTTGTAAAATGCAATGTAATATGGCAACCTGGAGGTGTCTGTATACAGATGGTGTACAGAACTTCCCCCTGAACTTTAATTTCCTGCTTGTGTAATTGGCTTAATGATTTTACCAGAAGTCTGGGCAGTGAACAGGTTCTGCATCCTTAGCCCTTGTACACACGGTTGGACATTCCGATGGACAATGTCCTATAGGACCGCGTTGTCGGATAATCCGACATTGTGTGGGCTCCATCGGACTGTTTCCGTCGGAGTATCCAACGGACCAAGTTTTCCAGCTGGGCTATAAAATTTTCCGACAACATGATCCGATCGGACTTTGTCCGATCATGTGTAGAGAATTCCGATCGGACAAAGTGCCACGCATGCTCAGATCAAATTCCTAGACCAAAGCTATTGGCTACTAGCCTGAACGTAGTCCCGTCCTAACGAAATAACGTCATTACGTTAAGTACGATCAAATTTTCTGACAACTTTGTCCAACTGTGTGTATGCAACAGTTTCGGACAAAATCCGTCGGACAAAATCCGTCTGACAAAATCTGACGGATTTGGTTGTTGGAATGTCCGACCGTGTGTACAAGGGCTTAGGCCTAAGCAGTGGCCAGTCTACATCTTTGAGAAGCAGGGCATGTCTACCTTCCCTTTCTGATAGTGGGCATGCTATATAGCCAGAGCACATGGTGGAGGTGGTCGAGTAGATAAGCAAACTTTTGTCATCCTCCCTTGAGATGCAGAGTAGCACAGTGTCATCAACAGCTGCAATCATGCCTGCCTCTTACAGCTAATGCTACCATTGTCCCAAAAACTGTAATTTCAGGGTCACCTCAATTATTTGAGCATGTGATTAGCAACTTGCTGCAGGAGGATGTACAGAAATTCATTTGTATCTAATGTTGAGGAGCAGGCCAAGAGCATAGAGGGTGGAAGCAGCCAGAGATGAGCAATTGGTAATGATACTTTACAGCTGCAGACCGCTGGCAAGTGGAGTTTAGCAATGAGGAGTGTGGGGATGATAACATTGCAGATCTTACCTAGATACCAGTGATTGTAGTGGAGGAAGAAAAGAGGGAGAGATACAGCATTAGCAATCCAGGATTCCATGAGTGCAGCATATCAGCATATCAGGGGTGTTAAATCTACCAGTTATTTTGATACCACATGAATGAGGAGACACATATATAGTTACATTGTTACATAGTAGATGAGGTTGAAAAAAGACACAAATCCATCAAGTCCAACCTATGTGTGTGATTTTATGTCAGTATTAATTTGAATATTCCTGTATTCTGTGGTCTTTCAGGTGCTTATGTAATAATTTTTTAGACATGTGCATTTGTTTTCGTCCGAATGCATTTTCGTCCGAATTTCAGCAATTTTCGTTTTCGTTTTGACAAACGATAACGAAAGCACAAAATCCGAAAAACGAAAGATCCGACATAAATAAATGCTTTATTTTCGTTTTCATTGTTACAACAGTTCGATATAGAATAGGAGATTCGACATGACTCTGACAATAACAATCTGTCTATAGAACCTGTGGTCGAATGTGCCTAACCTTACCTCTATTAGTTCAAGATTATATAGAGAAAACATTCGTCAGAGAGAAAAGATTCTGCAAGTTACTGTCCTAAAAAGTGTTTGGGGACCCGGGTCCTGCCCCAGGGGACATGGATCAATGCAAAAAAAAGTTTTAAAAACGGCCGTTTTTTCGGGAGCAGTGATTTTAATAATGATTAAAGTGAAACAATAAAAGTGTAATATTCCTTTAAATTTCGTAGGGGGGGGTGTCTATAGTATGCCTGTGAAGGGGCGCATGTTTCTGGTGCTTAGAACTGTCCCTGCACAAAGTGTCATTTATGCAGGAAAAAAAAGTCCTTTAAAATCACTCGCAGCTATTATGAATTGTCGGCTCCGTAATACAGAGAACACTCATGGAAAGTCATTGATAAAAAAATAAATAAATAAAAAAAGCGTGGGGGTCCCCCAAATTCAATTATCAGGCCCTTCAGGTCTGGTATGGATATTAAGGGGAACCCTGCCTCAAATTTAAGAAAAAAATATTGACGTGGGGTTCCCCCTAAATATCCATAGCCAGACCCTTCAGGTCTGGTATGGATATTAAGGGGAACCCCGCGTCAAATAAAAAAAAAAATGACGTGGGGGTCCCCCTAAAAATCCATACCAGACCCTTTATCCGAGCACGCAACCTGGCAGGCCGCAGGAAAAGAGGGGGGGACGAGAGAGCGCCCCCCTCCCTCCTGAACCGTACCAGGCCACATGCCCTCAACATTGGGAGGATGCTTTGGGGGTCTGTGACCCCTCAAAGCACCTTGTCCCCATGTTGATGAGGACAAGGGCCTCATCCCCACAACCCTGGCCGGTGGTTGTGGAGGTCTGCGGGCGGGGGGCTTATCAGAATCTGGAAGCCCCCTTTAACAAGGGGACCCCCAGATCCCGCCCCCCCCCCCTGTTTGAAATGGTAAGGGCCTACCATTTCACAAAGAAAGTGTAAAAAATAGTTAAATAAAACAAACACACTTTTGAAAAATTCCTTTATTAAAAATAAAAAAAATTAAAAAAAGATTCCAGCGGCGGTAATCCACTCTTGCTATCCAGCGACGGACGGTCATCTCTCCAGCGATGGCTCATCTCATCCAGCGCAGCGAATACATCCTTCTTCTGTCTCCGCAGAGGAGACACTGCAAGGATTCCGGTGGCCTGACGTTTCTTATATACGGAGGGCGGGGCCACCCGTCACCTGACCCCGCCCCCCTCTGACGCAAGGGGAAAACCCGGGGTTCCCTGTGACGTATGGGTGACCCCCGCACCCCTCTGATGTAACACAGGCAGGTTTCCGTTACATCAGAGGGGGGTGGGGTCACCCATATGTCACAGGGAACCCCGGGTTTCCCCTTGCGTCAGAGGGGGGCGGGGTCAGGTGACGGGTGGCCCCGCCCTCCGAATATAAGAAACGTCAGGCCGCCGGAATCCTTGCAGTGTCTCCTCTGCGGAGACAGAAGAAGGATTTATTCGCTGCGCTGGATGAGATGAGCCATCGCTGGAGATGACCGTCCATCGCTGGATAGCAAGAGTGGATTACCGCCGCTGGAATCTTTTTTTTTTTTTTTTTTTTTTAATAAAGGAATTTTTCAAAAGTGTGTTTGTTTTATTTAACTATTTTTTACACTTTCTTTGTGAAATGGTAGGGGTACTTTTGTACCCCCTTACCATTTAAAACAGGGGGGGGGGCAGGATCTGGGGGTCCCCTTGTTAAAGGGGGCTTCCAGATTCTGATAAGCCCCCCGCCCGCAGACCTCCACAACCACCGGCCAGGGTTGTGGGGATGAGGCCCTTGTCCTCATCAACATGGGGACAAGGTGCTTTGAGGGGTCACAGACCCCCAAAGCATCCTCCCAATGTTGAGGGCATGTGGCCTGGTACGGTTCAGGAGGGAGGGGGGCGCTCTCTCGTCCCCCCCTCTTTTCCTGCGGCCTGCCAGGTTGCGTGCTCGGATAAAGGGTCTGGTATGGATTTTTAGGGGGACCCCCACGTCATTTTTTTTTTTATTTGACGCGGGGTTCCCCTTAATATCCATACCAGACCTGAAGGGTCTGGTTATGGATATTTAGGGGGACCCCCACGTTAAATTTTTTCTTAAATTTGAGGCAGGGTTCCCCTTAATATCCATACCAGACCTGAAGGGCCTGGTAATTGAATTTGGGGGACCCCCACGCTTTTTTTTTTTTTTATCAATGACTTTCAATGAGTGTTCTCTGTATTACGGAGCCGACAATTCATAATAGCTGCGAGTGATTTTAAAGGACTTTTTTTCCTGCATAAATGACACTTTGTGCAGGGACAGTTCTAAGCACCAGAAACATGCGCCCCTTCACAGGCATACTATAGACACCCCCCCACTATGAAATTTAAAGGAATACTACACTTTTATTGTTTCACTTTAATCATTATTAAAATCACTGCTCCTGAAAAAACGGCCGTTTTTAAAACTTTTTTTTGCATTGATACATGTCCCCTGGGGCAGGACCCGGGTCCCCAAACACTTTTTAGGACAGTAACTTGCAAATTAGTCTTTAAAATTAGCACTTTAGATTTTTAATGTTGGAGTCCCATAGACTTTAACAGGGGTTCTAAAGTATGCTATATACCGTATATACTCGAGTATAAGCCGAGATTTTCAGCCTCTTTTTTGAGGCTGAAAGTGCCCCCTCGGCTTATACTCGAGTCACCGCTGTCTGACTGCTCGATCAGCGTATCGAGCAGACAGACGGCGGACATTAAAATTCAAAAGCCGCGCCTCCTTCTCCGCCTCCGCCTGTGATAGGCGGAACACTGAATTTCCCAGCAGTCAGTGTTCCGCCTATCACGGACATCCGCTCATCCTCGTACTACGGACGAGGATGAGACGATGTCCGTGATAGGCGGAACACAGGCTGCTGGGAAATTGAGTGTTCCGCCTATCACAGGCGGAGGCGGAGGCGCGGCTTTTGAATTGTAGAATGGCCGCCGAGAAGAGCGGCGATCCTGGAGCGGCGATCCATCGGCACGACACGGGACGGAGGAGGCACGGGACGGAGGAGGCACGGGACGGAGGAGGCACGGGACGGAGGAGGCACGGGACGGAGGAGGCACGGGACGGAGGAGGCTCGGGACGGAGGAGGCTCGGGACGACGGCGGCTCGGGACGGAGGCTCGGGACACAGGTAGGCTGGACACACACACAAGGCTGCACGGACACACACACAGGGATGGATGGATGGATGGACACACACACACACACACACACACACACACACACACACACGGATGGATGGATGGATGGATACACACACACACACACACACACACACACACACAGGGATGGATGGATGGATACACACACACACACACACACACACACACACACACACACAGGGATGGATGGATGGATGGATACACACACAGGGATGGATGGACGGACACACACACAGGGATGGATGGATGGATGGACACACACACAGGGATGGATGGACGGACACACACACAGGGATGGACGGACACACAGGGATGGACAGCCATGTCTCACCCTCGGCTTATACACGAGTCAATACGTTTTCCAGTTTTTTGGGGGTAAATTGGGGGCCTCGGCTTATATTCGGGTCGGCCTATACTCGAGTATATACGGTACTAGCTCCGTCGAATCTTCTTTATACATTCGACAGACACCATAAGCCTTCAAAGACAGATTCGACCGTAATTCATGTGGATTTTCGGACGAATGCAATTTTTGAACGAAAAACGAAATAAATAAAAACGAATTTCGGGAGTAACTAAATAAATTAAGTTTTCGGACGAAAACGAAATTCCGAAATGAAATATTTTACTCTGCACATGTCTATCATTTTTTTAAATTATCGAAGCTACCCCACTAAAACCACTGTTTGTGTAAGAGAATTCAACACCCTAACCGGCCTTAAAGAACCACCTAAGCGGTTTAAGGTTAAACCACCTTTTTTCTAATTTTAGTGAATGGCTGTGTGTCTTATCAAATTCCTTTTTGCGGAAAAGTTTTATCCCTATTGTGGGGTCACCAGTATGGTATTTGTACATTGAAATCATATCCATTCTCAAGCGTTTCCTTTCCAGATAGAAAAAGTTCAGTGCTCGTAACCTTTCCTCGCAACTAAGGTCATCCAGTCCCATTTTTTTGCCCTTCTCTGGACTCTCTCCAGTTCCAGCACATCCTTCCTGAGGGCTGGTGCCCAGAACTGGACGGCCTACTCCAGGTGCCGCCAGGCCAGAGTCTTGCAGAGTGGGAGAATTATAATTTTTTCTCTGGAGTTAATTCCATTTTTAATGCATACCAATATTCTGTTTTCTTTGCTTTGAACAGCTTGGCATTGCATGCCATTGCTGAGCCTGTCATCTAAGATGGCCTTTTCCATCTTAGATTCCCACAGAGGTTCTCCCCCTAGTGAGTAGATTGCATTCATATTTTTGCCACCCAAATGCAATATTTTATATTTTTCTACATTAAACCTCATTTGCCATGTAGTTGCCCACCCATTAATTTGTTCAGATATTCCTGCAAGGTTTCCACATCCTGCGGAGAAGTCATTGCCCTGCTTATCTTAGTATTGTCCCCAAATACAGAGATTGAGCTGGTCCCTGGGGGACCCCAGTTTCCACTCCGAGTACTCCCCATTTATCACTAACCTCTGAACTCGCCCTTTTAGGCAGATTTCAATCCATGTACTATGGATACATGGTATCTATGGTCCATGCCAACATGCCAACGGACCTTACTTTGTACAGGAAACATTCAGGTATCAAATGCTTTTGCAAAATCCAGATACACGACACCAACAGGCCTTCCTTTATCTGGATGGCAGCTCACCTCCTCATAGGAGGTTAATAGATTGGTTTGCCAAGAACGATTCTTCATGAATCCATGCTGATTACTGCTAATGATACAGTTGTCATTACTAAAATCTTTTATATGGTCCCTTAGAGTGAGTTTACATACAATGGATGTTAGGCTAACTGGTCTGTAATTCCCAGGGATGTATCTTGGCCCTTTTTTTAAATATTGGTGCTACATTGGCTTTTCTCCAATCAGCTGGTACCATTCCAGTCAGTAGACTGTTCGTAAAAATTAGGAACAATGGTCTGACAATTACTTGACTGAGTTCCTTAAGGACCCTCGGGTGCAAGCCATCTGGCCACGGTGACTTATTAGTGTTAAGATTTTCAAGTCTATTGCAAATTCTGTCCTCTGTTAGCCATGAGGGTGCTTCTTGTGACATGTGGGATGCACTGGATAATACACTTATTTAATATGCTCTTAAAGCATATCCATTTTTCATATATGTTCTTTGTTTCTAAGATCGTATTCCAATTATTATCTTCTAGCAAGGATGGTAGTTTAGGGAAGTTGGCTCTTTTGAAATTCAATGTCTTTGTATTCCACTTAGTTTTAGTATAAATCACACAAATAGGAAACCTAAGTGACCTGTGATTGCTGTTTCCTAAATTGCCCCATATTTACACATCCGTGATCAGGTCTGTATTGTTGTTAATCAGTAGGTCTAGTAACACTTTGTTTCTAGTTAGTTCATTTACCATCTGACCTATGAAATGACTGGTGACCACTAAGCTTGATGGGACCAGCACAGTTCAGACAAGCATACATTTCAACCTTTCTGTAAGTGTCCTAGCTCTGTCTTGCCATCTCAAGCTGCATCCTCGACCATGCAAATGTTGTCTTCCTATAGTGACTTCCAGTCACCCAAATGTCCAGTATCCCAATGCCAATTTGCTACCAGAGCCAGGGCTGTTGCCCATTGGCCAATAGTGTAATGAAGGCTGAGTAATGGCAGCAGAGAAGCAAAGATGGGTGGCACCAGGGTGTGTAATTTTTCCAACAAAGTGGCTTTACAGCTATTCTCATTCCTGGAGGAGTCTGCTCCCTCCCCAACATTGCAGTTTGTGCCACACCACAGTGCCACTTACCTAGCTGATATTTTTTCACACAGAAGGAAATCCTTTTCCACCACAAGCATGTGTAAGTTAATGTATCTGTCTTCCTGGACCATGGAATCAGCAGCAGAGTCTATAGGATATAAGCTGGTGGTGCTGCCCTATATCTTGCAACTTGGTGACAGATCAGTCACCCCTACCCTCTCCTCCTCAATGCTATTTTTCAGACACACCCTTGCCCATTAGTTCATAAAGTGTGCATTTTTGATTTAAAAGAGTCCCTCCTACTATCTCCTCCTCTTTCAGCTCTTTAGGGGCAGGACAAGAGATGGCTGACCATCTTGTGGCAGGAAAGGTCATGTGTGGCAATGGTACCAATCCGCTGCCTACCCTTTGGCAGAAAATGTTCACACATGATTGGCTGATTGGCTTAGGTTCTCAACCCAGAAGCAGTTCCTAGTTAGGTACCCTGGATTCCATTTTCTCCGATGGCATACCTGAAGGGTGTACAATCACTCCAGGAGATTATGCTCAGCAAATGCTTTGCTTGCCAAAATGACATGATAACACAAGTTATCTGTCAATCACCTGATATGCAATATTCTTATGCACTTGAAATCAACATGCGCCATGCTTCAATGGCTGCACTGGCTACAACATCCCATTTATAATTATTTGTCAGAGCATGGGACAAGGACAGGATCTGGCTCCTCTTTCAAGATGTGTAAACCACCCTGTCACTATTTTAAAAGGCAACCAGAATAGTGAACTATGATTAGGTGGGGATCGGCAAAATAATCCCTCTGGTGTTCCTGCTGGACCGAACATTGCACTGGAGATACAAAATGGGATGAAGAGGAGGCTTTCCTCTTGTCTCAGAGTTTACTCTGTCCTGACTCAATCCATGTGAAGCAGAATCAGCCACATGAGGAACATCAGGGGGTTGTTCAGGGTGCCAGCAGTGAAGAGGAGGAAGAGAACATAGGACTGAATTCCAGGGGTATGTTTTACCCTTCCCAAACCCTGGGACTTTCACATGGATGGAGTGAGATAGCTGAGTACACACGCTCTATTTTTTTTTTTTTTAAAAAAGACTCATCTCTCTCTCTCTTTTTTTTTTCCATAAAGATTTTATTGAGGTTACAACATCTCTCTCTTTTACACTGATGCACAATCAAGATGCTTACATATTCTCTCAGCCATAGTCTCGGCACAGTGATTTTTATTTCAGCATAACAGCATCTCTGAGATTGCGGGCCTGTGGTATTCAAGTGATTGTATTCATTCTGAATTAACATTTTATTGAACATTGTAGCCAATACAGCGTATACCTGCACTAAAATAAGTTCACCAGCTATGCTATAGGACATAGTTTCCATCAGTTTTTGCCACAAAGTTGATAAATTACTGCTGGATGAAAAATGAGGTGTCACAGTACAAACTATCTAATAAACACTTTTATTGTAGGTTTAAAATAATTAGGTTGAAACGTTGCTGCTGTATCTTAACTAAGAAATATTGTAAGAGCAAAAAAAAATGAAAAGGTTTTAAATATGCAATTTACGTAATACCAAAATATGGTATGCCTGACACTGTCTGAAAAAATGCATACTGTAATTTATAAAACTGGAGTTCTCCCCATGTTATCCTTAAAGTCAAAGTGAACAATAATCACTTGGAATCCAAAAGTAATAGACATTTCACAACATAATTAGGCATAAGAAATATAAACATTAATTAAGTGAGTTTGTTACAGATCAGTTATAATCTAGAAATAAATATTAACGTGCCACCAAAGGCAACATTTTCGTTTTGGATGGAGTGGAGAGGGATTAGAACGCTTGTCAAGCTGTATTGCTGTCTGTTCCGCTGTTAGGTTGATTCTCTTTCTCTGTTCATTCTGTTTACTGCTATTATTAAAGTAAAAGTAAAAGATAATCCCCAAATTATGGGTTGACCCCAGAACAGTAATGGAGGGGAAATCGTCCAAAGGGTATACTAGTTTTGTTGACCCTGGTGACACCCTAGGATTCCCTTACTTTGAGTGATTTGCTCCATAACGTGAAGGAAAATCATCCCTATAGGACCCAGATGGCAAAAAATAAAGAAATCTGACAGGTGTTATTACCCTCTGTTACTCTATCCAAAATAAAAAAAAGAAATGCTTGTCTTTAGTGAAGAAGAAATGCTCTCCTTTATGCCCTGTTCACACCAAATGCATTGTAATGTAAGCTTTACAATGCATCAAAATGCACGTTACTTGGCATGCTATTGTTCTCATTAAGTCTGGTTCACATACTGTATGCGTTGCAGCATATCATGGAAAATAGGTCAAGTGCATTTTCAACCATTAATGAGCATCAAGAAGCCCAAAAAAGTTTAAACGAATGCAGGAAAATACAAAATACATGAGTTTCCAAGCACTGCAAATAGTTACTGAGAACCAACTAGCAACTGACCTAGCTATGTTTGGAAAGTGGCAAACCGATGCTAAACACATAATAAGAAAACAATTATAAAAATGTGTATACAGTGCCATGAAATTTTCCAAATTTTGTCATGTTATAATCAAAAATGTAAATGTATTTTATTGTGATTTTATATGATAAGACAACACAAAGTGGCACATAATTGTGAAGTGGAAGGAAAATGATAAATGGTTTTCAATTTTTTTTTTTACAAATAAATATGTGAAAAATGTGGCGTGCATTTGTATTCAGCCCCCCTGAATCAATACTTTGTAGAACCACCTTTCACTGCAATTACAGCTGCAAGTCTTTTTGGGTATGTCTCTACCTGCTTTGCACATCTAGAGAGGGAAATTTTTGCAAAATAGCTGAAGCTTGGTCAGATTGGACAGAGAGCGTCTGTGAACAGCAATTTTCAAGTCTTGCCACAGATTCTCAATTTGATTTAGACCTGGGCTGTGACTTAGCCATTATAACACATGAATATGCTTTATTCTAAACCATTCCATTGTAGCTCTGGCTGTATGTTTAGGGTCATTGTCCTGCTGGAAGGTGAACCTCTGCCTCAGTCTCAAGCCTTTTGCGGACTCTAACAGTTATTCTTCTAAGATTGACCTGTATTTGGCTCCATCCATCTTCCCATAAACGCTGACCGACTTCCCTGTCCCTGCTGGAGAAAAGTGTCCCCACAACAGGATGCTGCCACCACTATGTTTCACGGTGGGGGTGGTGTGTTTAGAGTGATGTGCAGTGTTAATTTTGTGGCACATAGTGTTTTTCTTTTAGGCCAAAAAGTAAAATGTTGGTCTCATACAACCAGTGCATCTTCTTCCACATGTTTGCTGTGTCCCCCACATGGCTTCTCAAAAACAGCAAACGGGACATCTTATGGCTTTCTTTCAACAATGGCTTTCTTCTCGCCACTTTTCCATAAAGGCCAGATTTGTGGAGTGCATGACTAATATTTGTCCTGTGGACAGATTCTCCCACCTGAGCTGTGGATCTCTACAGGTCCTCCAGAGTTACCATGCTTCTCTGATTAATGCTCTCCTTGCCCCGTCTGCCAGTTTAGGTGGACAGCCATGTCTGTGCAGGTTTTCAATTGTGCCATACTCTTTCCATTTTTAGATGATGGATTAAATAGTGCTTCATAAGATATTAAAAGCTTGGGATATTGTTTTATAATCTAACCCTGCTTTAAAATACTTCAGAACTTTATCCTTGACTTGTCTGATGTGTTTCTTGACCTTCATGATGCTGTTTGTTCACTAAGGTTCTCTAACAAACATCTGAGGTCTCCACAGAACAGCTGTATTTATACTGAGGGTAAATGATTACACAGGTGGACTCTATTTACTAATTAGGTTTTGCTCCCACTAGATTTTAGTTAAGAATATCAGAGTAAAGAGGGCTGAATACAAATGCATGCCACACTTTTCACATATTTATCTGTAAAATATTTTGAAAACCATTTATCATTTTCCTTCCACTTCACAACCATGTGCCATTTTGTGTTGGTCTTTTACATAAAATCCCAATAAAATACATTAATGTTTTTGATTGTAACATGACAAAATGCGGAACATTTCAAGGGGTATGAATACTTTTTCAAGGCACTGTATATGCATAAAAACATGTTTAAAAAAAAAGAAAAAATCTAATGAAAACAGAAGAAGATAGGTGCAAACCCGACCTCAATCCTGCTCTAAATCTTTTTCACATAACTTGTTTGTTTAGCAACATCAGAGAAAATATGCCTTTTTAAAATGTAATTGTAAAGATTACAAGCAGGATCCTAGTAACTTTTGTTTTTCTATATATTCTGCATTGTTACTTTTCCTCATTGTTAATAATGTATGATACTATACACCTTAATGTATGCAGAAGAATATTTATAAATAAAATATATTATAGCATAAATACATTGTTTTAAATAATTTACTATTCAGTATACTAATGCACAATCTTAAGGTGACTTGTAGGAAACTCATTTTCTGTTTCATTCCCGGGGCAGCAGAATGAATTGGCACACCTTTGAGTATAGTGTAAAAATACTCAATTAAAATCAAGTTCCATACTGAAATCAATTAATGAACATAATAAATGAATGAAGGAATTTTTGGAGACATTACCCATCAATCACAATAAGATGTCAGATTTAAGTTGATAACTAGACTCTGGCTCTTTCTTGATTAATGCACCCATTGTCGTAGATAATAGATGACATACATGTATTAAGGGGTAGAAGGAGATAAAACACAAAGATAATCTGATGAGCCAGAGGTTACCCTTTATCTCAGGTAGCTGATAACTGATTCAATTAGTAATGACAAGGATGACAGAGAGAAATAAAATATAAACAAGAAGGGGAAATTCCTAATTTGCAGTTTATTTTTCAATTAGAACTAGTATGATGAATGTCCTCATTTGGAATGTAGAGAAATACAGGTTTCTAAAAAAAAGTAACTGAGCCTCAATGGTGTAAAAAAGATAGTCCTAATATGGACATTGTAACAATGGTTATTAAATCAGCATGCAGCTTCATGCTGTTTTCAGTCAAGTTGACAGATGCCTGAGGGCAGACAGAGGCCAGCCAAAAGCACTGTGTATTTAAAAAAAAACTTGAATAAATAGGTAACATAAATACACTAAGGGCTCTGGATTTAGTTTCTATATATTGTCAAATCTGTTGTCTAAACAAGGTTTGAAAGTCAATCAAAAAATGTAAAAAGTGTCATCATATTATAGAGACTGAAAAACAATCCTTAAAATAATAATTTCAACAAATGAATTGTTTAGCGTATTGTAATTTACCCAAAATATTATCTTCTCATGAATTTCAGCGTGCTACTTTACTGTAAATCCAAGCTGTATACCTGTTAACATGAAAGCCAATGACATTACAATATATGCTTTGATTGGGCCTGCATTTGGACTAAAAACTCCCTGGTATATAGTAGACATGTGCATTTGTTTCCATCCAAATGCATTTTCCTCAGAATTTCAGGTATTTTCATTATCGTTTTAACAAACGATAATAAAAGTGCAGAATCCGAAAAACAAAAGATCCGAAATAAACAAATGCTTTATTTTCATTTTCGTTGTGAAAACAGTTCGATATAGATAGGAGATTTGACATGACGCTGACAATAACAATCTGTGTCTATCGAATCTGTGGTCGAATGTACCTAACCTTACCTCTATTAGTCCAAGATTATTCTACATAGAGAGAAAAAATTTGACATGTAAAATAAAAATAATGATGATGATGATGAATGTTATTGGCTGATTTAACCAAAGAGGAGGAGCAGTAAAATAGCTAAAACTACTGTAAGTACACACGTACAGCCAACTTACTTTCACTTACGATTGCTAGCAGAGAGAGACACAGACACTGAATCATTTCAGAAAACAGTCAATCTTAGCTGGTTCGTTTGTCAGAGAACCTGAATTATTTAGCAATTAAGCATAAGCACAGCAGCAGAACAATAGTGAAGCAAGTTACAGTTCAACTTAACTTTTTCATAATAATCTGTTGCTATTGTGTTAGTGTTGTAAACTTGATATTGATACTAGTGTTGCTAGTGTTGTAATAGCCTCAGAGGCTGCCCGTGTTTTGGGGTGGGGGGGATTTATTATTATAGATTCTATATTATAGAGTGAGATTCTATATAGATTCTATATACCCTATCTTGTTACCTGTCTGATCAGTGATCACTATCACCAGTCCATTTTCTGCTTGAACTATATACATTCAACATGAACGACAAAGATTCGGCAAAGCAGCGAAAAACATACAAACGTCAAATCTTTGGCTTATGGTGTCTGTCGAAAGTTCTAAGAAGATTCAACAGAGCAGCTAAACTATAAACCTATACAGAATCATACAGTTTAGCTGCTCCGTCGAATCTTCTTTGCCCTTTCGACAGACACCATAAGCCTTCAATGACAGATTCAACCTTAATTAATTTGGATTTTCAGATGAATGCAATTTTTAACAAAAAACTAAATAAATAAAAAGGAATTTAGGGAGTAACTAAATAATTTTATTTTTCAGATGAAAACGAAATTCCAAAACAAAATATTTCAGTGTGCATATGTCTAATATATAGCACACTTCAGCCCATTTCAACTACTTTACATAATTGGTTGCCCCCCATCCTCAAAGTGGTATTTTTGAATTGTATTTATTGGTAGAGCCTGGTGAGCTAAACCTTGGCCTCCTATATGTTTTGGATTCAGCCAACAGTGACATTTTCTTACCGTAATTAAACCACATCTCTGAGCAAGTCCACTCAGGACAAAACATATCAAGTGGGAAGTGGCTATTGACATTATCACACAGATGTAGATGTTTGGGCCTGACATTGAAGAGCTGACAGAGTCTCTGACCCAGTATGGCTTCTGTCCCCTTTACATACCAGCTGCAAAAGACTGGCAGTATTTTGCCTTGGAAGTCGCACAGGCTTTTGTTCAGTTCGGAGGGACTGGTGGTTCTGATGAGGCACCAAATGAGGAGTAAGTAGAGATGAATGAGCTGTAATCATCATGAAGACATTTCCGTGGTGTACCTATCCTGAATACTTCACAGTCACCAGCAAATTTACCCAGTGCACTCTAAAAGAGATTTAGCGTCCCTTGTCATGCATGCAGGACCACATGCATTCTGGGTAAATAAATGACAGCTGGGTACCTGTCACTGTGGTGCAATAAAGGCCATAAAGCTGCTACTTTGTCATAAACAATCAGGTTTCTCCTCATGCACGTGGTATCCAAATTATTGGTACATTTACACATTTGATATGCTGCAGGCATAGGTCCTCAAACCAGTAAGGTGATGTTGACTGCAATATGTTAAAATGAGCCCAGACTTTTGAGCTTTGTGGAGGGGCTAGGGGGATATTGGTGATTTGCACCCATAATGCAGTTAAATCCCATTAGCTTCTTCCACTGCTTTGGAAGTTGCCCTACCTCTGCACAAAATAATGCCTAACTGTTGTTGTGCTTTACCCACTTTGCTCCTCTAAAGTTTCTGACACCTAGGCATGGTTTGCAACCTTGTCATCCCCACTCTTGTCATTGCTTGAGCTCACCTTACAGTAAGGTGAAAGCTCAGGAGCAACAATGCCCATTGCTACACCCTGCCTACTGCCCCCTCCCTCTATGATCCTAATTCTAATGTGAAATAAAAGAACATTTAAAAACTCCAATAAAACAAACAAAAAAAAAAAGGGGGGCATGGTCTGGCCGCTGCTGAGGTTGGCCGCCTGAAGCGTCTGCTCCGCTCCTCCACAGCCTCGCTCAGCGTAATAGGCAGCCTCACACGGACGAAAATCCTCCGGAACGGAGGGCACAGCTGAGGGACATACCGCTGAGTATGTCCCGCAAAAAATCGAAGCTGAAGGGACCCCAAAGGCTTCTGGATTTCTATATGAAGCCTCCACGGCCTAGGAGCAAAGATGGCGCTGACCGCGCCGACCGCACGTGCAGGAGGCCAGAGACTCCGCCGATCACACAGGCGAACGAATCATCCGACGGCCCAGAGCTGCTGGAAGAAATGGATCACCTGGACAATCACAGCCTGTCTCCGGGGGATAGAGGTAAGAGGCTTGCTTATTTCCCTGCTCCCTCTCCTGACAAACAGCCTCCCTCTAAGAAACAGCACAGCGCTGGGACTTGTAGTTCCTCTCTAGCACAACCCCAGGCACAGTCACTTGCTGAGTTCCCTTCCACAGATAGCCCTGCCTCAGAACACAGTATGAAAGCAATGCTAATGTCACTCCAAGCTGAACTGCATAGAGAACTGAAAATATCTGTTAATCAAATCCAGGACACAGTTAATGCTTTAGAACGTCGCACAGAGCATATTGAACAACACCTGTCTGAAGCCACCAATGCGCATAACAGGATGGTTGACCTACAGGATGAGCAGGCCGCAGCGATTTCCCAAATGCGATTAAAAATCGCAGACCTCGAAGATCGCTCACGCAGGAATAATATAAAGATAAGGGGGTATCCGAATCTTTAGCATCTCCAGATATAATCCCGTACCTGCACCAGTTATTCCGCAAAATTGTTCCATCTCTGATGACACAAGATCTACTCATAGATCGGGCACATAGGCTGCATAAGCCACAACACCTCCCACCCTCAGTTCCCAGAGACATTTTAGCGAGAGTACACTTCTTCCATGCTAAAGAAGAAATTATGCACGCTGCGAGAGCCCTGCACACCCTGCCAGAGCCCTTTACCAAAGTGCTACTGTTCAACGATATCTCTGCAACCACGGCTCAAGCTCGCAGAGCGTTCGCCCCAGTTACAACCATCCTGACCGAACAAAAAGTGGCCTACAAATGGGGCCATCCCACTAAGCTCCTGGTGTCCTACCGGAATCAACAAGTCGCCATCTTGTCGCCAAAGGAAGGTCTTAAGCAACTCCACAACTGGGGTATGACCCCCCAAGCGCCGCCGCCTAACACACCTGGTACGAGATCTTCTTCAAGAATGACTACGCCCTGGGACTCCCACGCTCTCACATAATCTGATCTTGCCGGGTTCCATGCGGTAATAGGTATTCTTAGTAGATATGGTTACATTATGCTGCCTATGTTTAATGTTTAATGTGTTACATCACCTCTATATAGTGATGCTGTGGAGGAGTGGGAGCGGTTGTGATACCCCTTCCACGCTCCTCACTTTCTTTTGATGTGCTACGCACATCCACTGGTTTGATTTAACCTGTTTAAATAATTTACCTGATAGTTCCTAACACCTAACTTTATAACTCGTCCCTTTTTTTTTGGTTTTTGTTTTTTTGCTGTTCTTGTTATTATACTAGCGTTTTTTTTTTATTGCATAGCTCTCTATAGGTGTCAGGTCAGGGCGCTCAGTCTCACTTGAAGACTGCCTGACTTGGTCACCCAGGTTAGCGGTTACGAAACACATGTGCCAACCTACCTTAGCCATTGCATCTTGCTCTAGTCTCCTCTTGTTGACACTTACCTCTACAGCAGAGATAGTCTCTCTCTGTACCGCAGCAAAGATTCATAGCAGGCCTCTTACCCGTGGAAAATGTCGATTAAAATAGTCTCATTAAACGCAAAAGGCCTTAACAGCCCCTTTAAGAGATCTTTACTTTGGCGAGAAGCATTAGCCCAAAAAGCAGATGTATTATGTGTTCAGGAAACACATTTTTCTGAGCTCAACTCCCCAAAATGCTCTCACAGGCTATTTACCCAATACTTCCACGCTCGCTCTGATAAGAAAACGAAGGGTGTGATGATTGCTGTACGATCGTCCATATCTTTCTCCCTCACACTTATTGAACAAGATCCAGCGGGTAGGTACTTGATCCTATCAGCCGTATTCAACAACCAACCTCTGGTCTTGGTGAATCTTTATGCCCCGAATACTGGTCAAAAAGAATTTTACAGGTCCATATTGAGCAAAATTCAACCATACCCCAAGGAACACCTAGTGATCTGTGGGGATTTTAATGATGTTCTTGACACCCAGCTAGACACCTCTAACATGAAACACAGACATACCACGGCCATTTTCAATGCGGCTCTACAGGAGGACCTCCACGATCCATTGAGGTGCCTCCACGGTACCGAGAGGGATTATTCCTTTTATTCGCATGCCCAACGGTCATATTCCCGGATCGATCTCTTCTTAGTCTCGAAAATGACACTCCAGAAAATTAGTCACGCCACGGTGGGCCTCATAACTTGGTCTGATCACGCCCCAGTATCGATTACCATTGCCACCTCCCCACCCGTAGTCAGACATACACTCTGGCGTTTGAATTCCACGCTTATTAGTACACCTGAGACTCGAGAATTGATCCGCTCCGAGATATCACTATTTTTTTACTCTAATCTTGACTCTGTCTCTAGTCCCACTACACTCTGGAATGCCCATAAGGCCGTCATTCGCAGAGTATGCCTCAAATTGGGTGCCCAGGAGAAGAAAAAAAGGATGGCAACGATTGAATCCTTTCTAAAGAAAATACGCAGTCTTGAAACTACAAATAAAAACGCTCCTTCCCCCCACATTGCCAAAGAACTTAGTACCCTGAGAAATGACCTTAGTTCATTTCTTCACAAAAATGTTGATTTTTACCTAAGACGGTTAAGACTCACTTGGTACTCCCAAGGTAATAAAGCGGGAAAACACTTGGCCCAACAATATAAAAAAAGAGCCGCACAGAATAGGATCCCCTTTCTTCTAAACCAGAAGGGACAGAAAATCAGTAATCCCAAAGACATAGCCGAGGAATTTAGTCTTTTCTATTCTAAACTGTACAATCTCTCCAGTTCCCCTTCAGAACCGCACCCTGCGGTGGGGAATATATCTGAATTTCTGGACCCACTTTAGCTCCCCTCACTCTCCCCAGAGCAATTAGGACTTCTATCCCGACCTTTTACCCATCAAGAACTTTCTAACGCGATAAAAGATCTCCCGCTTCACAAAGCTCCTGGGTCTGACGGGTATACTAACGACTATTATAAAACCTATATGGACCAATTGCTACCTCATCTATGTGCCACATTTAATGATTTTCTAGCGTCTGGGAAGATACCCTCTGAATCCCTAGAGGCGGTTATCACCACCATTCATAAAGCAGGCAAACCATCCCATAACCCTGCAAATTATCGACCCATATCTCTGCTAAATACTGACACCAAACTTTATTCAAAACTTCTAGCCACTAGGTTAGCTAGTTACATCTCCACCCTCATCCATCCGGATCAGGTGGGTTTTATCCCCTCAAGACAAACCTCAGATGGCACCCGCAGAATAATTGACATGCTCCACTGGGCAGAGCATCATCAAATGCCTTCTCTGCTGATATCGTTAGACGCAGAGAAGGCATTTGATAGGGTCAATTGGCTCTATTTGAAAATGGTCCTTCAAAAATTCGGCATTACACGCAAAATCCTTCAAGCCATACTAGGACTATATTCTACCCCTAGTGCTAGGGTCCTGACCTCAGGTCTACTCTTATCTCCTTTTCTGATTACGAACGGGACACGTCAGGGGTGCCCTCTTTCACCATTAATCTTCGCATTAATGATAGAACCGCTAGCGCAAGCCATTAGATCCCACTCGGACATCAAAGGTCTCGAAATCAACCAATGTAGCCATAAAATTCGTTTATATGCGGATGATATAGTCATTTGGTTCACTGACCCCGTTCAATCTCTCCCCCCGCTTTGTGCCCTTCTACACAGTTTTAGCCAAATTTCTTTATATAAATTGAACCCCTCCAAATCGGCAATGCTAGGCATATCCCTTCCCACTCATCTTAAAACAAATATATCGTCCACCTCTCCCTTCTCCTGGGCACCCAACTCCTCCGTGTCTTATCTGGGCATCCAGCTGACTTCCCCAGCATCCCTGATGTTGCGTACCAATATTTCTATTTTGACCCAGAGACTTCAAGAGACTGCTACTTCACTCCTTTCTGTTAAAGCTTCCTGGGCAGGTAGAATTGCATTGGCTAAAATGTTTCTGTTACCGCATATTCTCTACTTGTTCAGAACTTTACCTTTACCTATTCTGAAGCCTGATATAGCTGGTTTGCAAAGGATTATCAACAAGTTTATATGGGCGGCCCATAAATCACGTATTAGATCCCCGTTGCTGAGCATCCCGACTAGATATGCTGGGATGGGAGTCCCGGATCTCAGGGCATACTACAAAGCCACTATCTTGGACCAAACCAGAAAGCTATGGGATCCAGCTTCATCTTTGCCATGGACTTCGATCGAAATCGCAGATATGTCGTTCCCTCTATCACACTTACTTGCGGCCATCTGGCTGGGTCTGTACCCCATACACTCTCTCCTACCAACGGTCAAAGCCCTCACAAAACAACTGGAAAGCAATCATACAGTCCACGGGCGGCCTGCATATACAAGCTCTATATCAGCTTCCACTTGCCTCCATTTCACTCTTGTCCCAGGATTTACCGCTTCATAGCTGGGCTTCAAAAGGCATAAAAACCCTCTGAGATTTATTTCAAAATGGTCACCTAAAGTCCTTCATTCAACTCTCTAAAGCCTTTAACATCCCTAGTAAAGACTTCTACATCTACCTACGGATCCGCCATGCTATTTCTTCTGTACATACGTCGGGCTGCTCTTTGACTAAAGACATAATACAAGCATTTACCTCAACGATCAACAAAATAAGGGGTATTTCATACTTCTATGGTCTTTTGACGAAGCCCAGCCCGGAACGCTCCACTCCGGCGATTGTCTCATGGGAGCGAACATTACAATTACAAGTTTCTCCAGCGACCTGGTACCGTGCAATCCATTTTCCAGCAGTAATATCTAGAAATGTGTCACACTGGGAGACTGTGATGAAAATTCTTTACAAGTGGTATTACACTCCGACTAAATTAGCAAAGATTTTTCCATCCCAATCTAGAAAGTGTTGGCGAGAGTGTAATCAAGACGGACATATTTACTATATTTGGTGGGAATGCCCGCCCATAAATACCTTTTGGGCGGGAATTTCCTCCTTCATCCAGAGCATAACAAGTGTTACTGTCAAGCTGGCACCGCAGACGGCTCTTTTTGGTCTTGACCTTACATTGTGGCCCTCTAAATTTCACCCCATAATTACTCACATACTTATAGCGGCTAGACTCGCCATTGCCCGTCGCTGGAAACAATCCTGCTCTCCCTCCATCCCCGATGTCATCATAATATTGAACGAACATATGCTAATGGAATTCATGTTTGCGAAGGCACATATGAACTTGGGTAAATTCTATGCAACTTGGCAATGCTGGATACAGGACTCTAGAGCTCAGTTACACTCTTGATCTTAATATTTTCACCTGAGCTCCTCCGCCAATGTTTTCTTCCGGGCGGGAGGGGGAAACCCATCTGACCCCCATAAGGGACGGGACTGAGTCCTCTGCGGTGTGCTTGCTTATAGCGTATAAGTATTTATTTTTTTTTTTTAAATGACATACTCACCTGTTTCTCCGCTCATCCTCCACCTTTTCTTTATCCTTTTTTGGATGTTTTGAGGGGGAGAGAATTGAGGCAGTCTCTCCCCGCCAGTTATCCTCTTCTCACTAGAGTATCATGCTCTACTGCCTGACACCTCTATATCCTATTCTTCTTTCTCTATAATCTGCTGCGCAGAATTATTCTTATGATATGTTAAGTTTGATGGCATTGACAATGCATTGTTTCCCACAACTCTTATGTGATTTGAGCTGTACATGCTGTTTTATGTTCAATAAAACTTTAAAACTCAAAAACAATAAAAAAAAATAAAAAAACAAACAAAAAAAAACTGCAAAGGGGTCCCAGCAGCTAAACAACAAATAAAGTTGTTGCTGACACACACACAAACGTTGTCTTAAAAGACTGTTGAGTCTATTCACTGTGAGCATAGAGATGGGAACACAACAATATGTAACCACTGCGGTTCAGTTAACAAGTATATGTCACAATACAGGTACTGCAGCTAATACAGATGTCTACTCCAAGTTTCCACACCCATACACACACACTGACAAAAAGCTGTTGGAAAGCCTGGCTTTTAAAGGGTGGGGCTAACAGAT
This sequence comes from Lithobates pipiens, assembly GCF_037356315.1. Classification (NCBI taxonomy): domain Eukaryota; kingdom Metazoa; phylum Chordata; class Amphibia; order Anura; family Ranidae; genus Lithobates; species Lithobates pipiens. The sequence goes on along the minus strand of NW_027507785.1, from coordinate 185,583,986 downwards.
AAGAAAATCCCTTTATTGACCCTTCTAAGTTACCTAATCACAATATAAAGGTCAGGAGGTAGTTCAGTTTTCCTTCAACTGATGACTGGAGTTTATGTTGAACTAATAGTTGACTCAAACCCAAATTGTATCCCTACTGTGCATCAGTTTTTTTTTGCGTCAAATATTTTTATTGATTTTCAACAATAAAACAATATAGAAGCAAACAGAAAGAAACAGAAACGGTACACAGCTTAAATATGAAGATAAGAAGAACATCTACATCCTGACATGTCACAAACAATAGAATCATACAAGTAAATACACCATCCAGTTCCAATATCGGAGTACCCAGTAGCAAAGGTAGTCAGTAGGCAGTTGCAATATTCAACCGTAGTGACAGTATCAGGGCATCTCCGACACCCCTTAACGGGAGCTTTCTGTGTCCTGAGAGGTCCGACACTGACACCCTGGTCCTAAGATCAGTACCACCTAGTACCCCTAGCACTTGAAGATATAAATGTGGAATCACTAGCTATCCACAGTAGTCATCACAGAGTGTTCATATTGTTTGGGTGAAATGTTTGTACCATTTAACCCACGGTGCCCATAGCTGTTGTTCTCTATGGTAGTGTTCACAAGAGTTTGTAATTATGAGCTCATAGGAATGGTGAGTCTGAGTCAAGATTATGACATCATTTAAGGAGGGTGGAAGTTCCGATTTCCATTCCCTGGTGACCGACAGTCTAGCTGCCAAGAGTATGTGAGTTGCTACTTTATGGTATACAGGGGGAATATTGTTAATTTCTAGGTTAAGTAGGGCCAATTCTGGGGAAGCTTGTAGGGGGGTACCTATGAATTTGGAGATCAGCCTGAAGACATCTTTCCAATAATCTTGTAGGGCAGGACATTTCCAGAAAATGTGGAGCATTGTCCCTATTTGACCACACTTTCTCCAGCAGGTAGGGGGGATTAGAGCCTCCAAATTTTGATATAATCGACGGAGTTAGATATCTTCGTTGAGTTATTTTTTGAGTTAGTTCTAGTAGTATGGCACATGCTGTTGCTTTATGTATGGATTGGAGGGCAGTTGTCCATTGAGATAACGTGAAATGGCGACCTAGATCTAGTTCCCATTTGGCGAGTGGTGATATTAATGTTCAAAAGCTGGAGCATTTGAAATATGACATCCTGGCCAATCAAAATATCCGAATATCTGAACCCAGAAATAAACGGCCGAAGAAGTCTGGTGCCTGCGAGGGGAACTTCTGGACCACTCATTGCTAGAGTGGAGGAATTACTGAGCTCCCTATTGGGACCACGGAGTATATTAATATCTGGAAGGTACTATTAGGAGATGGAGAGCTGACCCACTAAAAAGGAGGATATCTTTTGATGGGACCCATCGAATATATACAAACGCCCTAATTTGTTTGTTTTCTGGTAAGCGCATTCAATATACGGTGACGGGCACTTTATGCGCTTTTGGATCGTGTTGAATCACTGTGGTGTCACAAACGCTTATCTGGACTCACATATGAACTTTTTATGATTGGACTTTTGCTTGTGATATTTTTTCTTTATGTGTTGTTGTGTTTTTTATGCACTTAAGGTGTTTTTTTATTGTTATAATCATTTAATGATAATTACTTACATATTTTGACACTATTTTTTTATTTATTTAAGCATAGGGTTGGCGCAGTTTTCTATTTCTGTATATCTGTTGGGTGTTATATCACATCTATTGCTGCTGCCTGTTTTACACATAGTTTATTTGTTCTCACGTTTTTTTCTAGCGCGGTATAATTTTTTCCATTTGTACTGTTCTGATATTAATGTGAATGCAGTTTTTTTCATTTAATACATTATAAATAGTCGATATACCTTTCGACCCGGGGCAGAGTTTGATAGGTAGGTCCAGATCTTAACAGGGATACTGGCCCGGATCTTGTGGTTGGCGTTAAGGCAGTGTGCCATTTGAAGGTAAGTAAAATTTGCAGGCACTTTGAGATTAAGGTCCGTTTGAATTTGGTGGTATGGTTTCAGAGATTCTTGATTATATAGTACATTAATTTTAGTATTAGATGGTACCTTCCACGATTTAATCTGGATATTGGGGATTAATGTATAAAGAATTGTCAGATGTTGGTTTAATTTAGTGGTTGGGGTATCGTGCCACTGGTTAGCAATGACACGATGCCAACTCAATACACTAGCTTTGACTGTGGGCGGGAGGTGGGTCGGGATGGGTTGTTTAATTCGACAGCTGAAAAGCCAGTGGTGGAGAGAAGGTTGAGAAATAAGTGCTTGCTCAATTTCCCCCCATAGGGATTTAGGGGGAGAGCAGAACCATTCCTTAATATGGCTTAGGATAGTAGCGTCATAGTTGTCATTAAGGTCAGGAACTGCAGAGCCCCCTACAGATTTGTGTTTAGTAAGTGCTTGTCTTGAACATCGGGGTTTCATTTGTTGCCATAAATAAAGCCCTAAAATGCCTTGCAACGAGTTCAGGTAACTTCTGGGGATGAGGATAGGGAGAGCTCTAAGTAGATATAGCAGTTTGGATAACACCATCATCTTAAATGCCGCAAGGCGGCCTACCCATGAAAATTCTAATTTGCTAAGGGACTGTATATCTGATTCAAATTGCTGTTTAAAGGGGTGAAAATTAGCAGGAAATAGTCGATTAGTAAGTTTAGTCAATGTTACTAATAGGTAGGGGATTCCATCAGCTGTCCATTTGTAGGGATAGGTAGAAGATAGGAAGCGTCTAGTTCTGTCATCTACTCCCAGATCTAAAATGTGTGACTTGGTCTCATTTACGTTATAGTAGGAAATAGCGCCAAATTCTTTTAACATAGTTTATAGTAGCCGGAGGGAAGTTCTAGGGTTAGTGATTATAAGGATTATGTCGTCTGCAAATAGACTTATGCGATGGTCTGTCTGTCCAATATTTATGCCTGTAGATATGGGGTCAAAGCAAATTCGTTCTGCTAAAGGTTCAATAATCAAATTAAAGATCAAGGGGGAAAGAGGGCATCCTTTTCTTGTGCCATTTGAAATTTCAAATGGGAGGGATAACATCTCAATAACAAAGACTTGTGCAGAGGGCCGGCTATACAGAGCTAGTATTGCTAATAGGATGGGGCCGGTAAACCCGAATTTGATGAGTACATGTTAGAGGTGTCCCCAATGGACCCTGTCGAACGCCTTCTCTGCATCCAGGGAAAGAAGCAGAGAAGGCGTTCGAGAGCGGTCCACATGATGGATAATATTGATCAAGCATCTGGTCGCATCGGAGGTTTGTCTTCCTTTAGTAAATCCCGTTTGGTCTCTGTGAATAAGCTGGGGCATATAAGTTGTCAGTCTAGTCGCTATCGTCTTTGCATAGATTTTGATGTTGGTATTCAAGAGAGAAATCTGTCATAAATTTTGGGCGACGTCAGCTGTTTTGCCTGGTTTTGGCAAAGTAACCACTAGGGCTTTAACCATTTCGTCTGGGAATGCCAAGGAGGAGGCAGCATCATTATACAGTTGGCATAGGTGTGGAGCTAAAGTATCTTTAAGTAATTGATAGTATTCCGCAATTAGGCCATCTGTGCCAGGAGATTTACCATTTGGGAGAGATGCAATTGATGCAATCATTTCCTGTACACTGAACGGAGCGTTAAGGGCTTCCCGTTGAGTATCATTGAGAGATGGTAGGTGGATTGTATCTAAGAATTGCTGTATCAATTCCGGTGTAGGGTGACGTTGGTTAAGTTGTATAGATTGCTATAATAACAGCTAAAAGCATCCGCTATAGATTGGGGGTCTTGTAGTTTGGTTTTAGTAATGGGATGTTGCAGATAAGGAATTCTAGATTTAATAAGATTACCCTTGATCTTCCTCACTAAGGCTATGCCTGCTTTGTTGCTAGTATGGCAATATCTAGCTTTCAGTTTATGGAATTGTTTCTCATAGGTATCCAATAGGGCTGCCCTAAGTTCCTGTCTTAATACTAGAAGTTTTTGTTTTAGTTGAGGAGTTGAATGTGGTTGGTTCAGGGTATCCAGCTGTTTAATATCAGCTGTAAGGGAGTCTATGTGCTGCGTCCTCCTCTTCCTAGCTTGTGCATTGAGTTGAATGAGAATCCCTCTACTGAATGCCTTATGGGCTCCCCAGAGGGTGGCCGAATCTGACACCGAGCCCGCATTGAATGTGAATAATCCTGCAATCTGTTGGCTTAAGTTTTGTACTGTGTCAGGCATTTTTAGGAGTTGAGCATTTGCCCTCCATATCTTATGCTTTGGTTGCGGATATGATAGGTGTAATGTGATGCTAATAGGGGCGTGATCCACCCAAGTTATGGGCGCAATGTCAGATTCCGCAACCCTCTGCAATAACCATTTATCAACAACAATGTAATCAATACGAGTATACGTATTATTAACCGCTGAGTGAAAGGAATACTCATAATCTTCTGGATGGTGGCATCTCCAGGTATCATACAGATCATGTCTATGTAAAAAGGGGCCCAAAGTGAGATGGCGTCTCGATTTAGGGTTGGAGGAGTCCAGTTCTGGATCATGAATAGTATTGAAGTCTCCAGAAAGGACTAGAGAGCCCTTTTGCACCTTACGGATTCTCCTCAATGTGTTATTCAAAAAAGATAGTTGTTTACGATTTGGGGTGTAGATCGTTGCTAGGGTCATGGGAATGTTATCAATGAAGCATGTTAGGATGAGGTATCTTCCATTATCGTCCGGGATAGACTCAGTCAGTTGGAAGTTTACCAAGTGGTGTATGGCCATGAGGACTCCCTTAGTTTTCTGAGGGCCAGATGCACAGAAGATATGGGGAAAGTCAGGGTGTGCACATTTAGGTTCCTTGCCTCGTTGAAAGTGTGTTTCCTGCACACATAGAATTTGACAAGCGTGAGTTTTGGCTGTACGCCATAGGGAGTTCCTCTTAGCCGGGTGATTAAGCCCATTTACATTTAAAGATACGATTTTCGGATTCATGTGGTAGTGAAAAGGGTGCGATTTAGCATAGTACTCACAAGTCCTGATGTGTGGTTCCTGAGGATTCGGTTGTCAGACACTCATGGTAATGCTGGACGCATGCTGTAGTAGCGGTCGTCCACTGCTGTTAACTTCAAAGGGTGATGCGCTGGATCATATGCAAGATGAAGTGTTCTTCTGTGATGTTAGGGTGCTGTGTCTGAATGAACAAAAAATGAACAAACAAATCGAACAAAAACAAAAACGTAGCAAAGAGTGCAGCATTAAGGGATATACACCGTGCTGCATTCTGCTGGAGGGAAAAAGTTCAAGAGCCAATTGGTATAGATCTACCATAGGAAGGCATCGCGTAAATCAGTGTTAAACTACAGATGGATGAACACCTGATTGTAGCTTCATTGGACCAGACTAGGGTAAGTGAAGTTGTCATTGCCACTGGGGTGTAAGCTTCTCCAAATTTTTCTTTGCCCCCAAGGGGGCTGCAGGTTCCGGGATAATGCCCCAGTTATGCAGTAGTGCCAGGCCTTTTTCAACAGTGGAGATTAAGTAGGAGGTGCCGTATTTCTGTATGGAGAGCTTAAATGGCTGCTTTCATTTGTATTCAATTTTGTGGTTGCGGAGAGCTTTTGTGATAGTTGATAACTGACTCCTCATGTCTAGGGTGTGTTTAGACAGATCCTCAAATACTTGGAGCGTATTGTATGGTTGTGGTAATTGCCCCATAGCCCTGACTTTATATAATACTTGCTCTTTAGTATGATAAAAGTAAACTCTCATGAGTACGTCACGGGGGACCTGGGGAGACAAGAAAGATGGTTTTGGAATACGGTGCATTCGGTCGATTGTAAGCTCAATGGCCGGTACGTCCGGTAGAAGGGTTGAGAAGAAATCAGTGGCATATTTCTTAAGGCCTGGTGGTTGAACATTCTCAGGGATACCTCTGATTTTGAGGTTATTTCTCCTTGAACGGTCTTCAAGGTCGGCCATTTTGGCTTTCATCCATGCTCTGTCCTCTAAGTTGTCGTCATCAGCGTCCACCAGCTCATTCACTGTAGTTGTCATGGCTCCCATTGATTGTTCAATGTTGCTGACTTTGTCTCCGAGGGCCTGGAATTCTCCAGAGAATTCTCTGGAGAATTGTTTAGTCAGGGCACATAAGTCATTATGTAGAGAGTCATGGAGAGTTAGCAGCATCTCCTTAAGCTGTGTATCTAGAATGGGTTGATTGGCGGTCGGGAAGGCCGCAATAGGGGATAACTCCGGTTTGTCAGGGCCTAGGAGAGTAGCATTATTCCGGCTTACCTCAGCACCCGTAAAGTCCAGTTTTAAGCATGACTTCGCCAGACTGCAGCACGATAGACTAGGAGAATCCTCTCATGAAGAGGAAATTTGGCTCCCCGCTCTATCTGCAGGTAACTGCGCTGCGTCTGGCATATCAGTGTAGTGGGAGCTTGCTCTGTGCGCCTCCGTGGCTGTGGAGAGACCGGCGGCATCTTGGCCTTCCCCACGTGATGGAGGAGGGAAGAACTCTGTGAGTTTCTTCGGTCTCCTGTCATCTTTGCGTTTCCTCGTCATACTGCTAGTAATGTAGGAGTGTTCCGCCGTTCAGGTGGACAGAATGACGTGGATTTGTGGTCCGGTGTCGCTGTAAGTTCTGCCGATGCTATGGAGCACCCTTCCTATTGCGTCCATACGGCTTGCACGCTGGCCACACCCCCCCCCCCCCCCCCTACTGTGCATCATTTTCAGCTTGTGAATTCATCATGTGGAAACACAACAGTAAACATTGCACTGAAAAAAATAGAAACAGTCGAGTAACCACAAAAAAAGTGCTAGTCAGGACAATCTTGTGCGGACAGATAACCAGACAAAATCAATGAGATGAACCATATGTTGATTTATTGTTACCATATAGTGAATGAAAAACTTTAAAAATCTCCTTGCTTGGATAGATGACAATTAACTTGCTCACTACTGTGGTGATACCTTATGGCGGTGGCCAGAGATGGACTGGCTTGTTGAAGAACTGCTGCAGTGCTAGAACCCTCATGCACCCCTACGAAATCCACAGAAACGGGGAAGGGGGAGGGGGAACCCAGCTTATGTGTGAATGGGAGAGGATGTAGAGCCTTGACTGAATCCCCATCAGTGGATGGCAGCACGGCTAGCCAGCCGTAGATGGAGAGGGGGCCGGCAACAACATTCAAAAGGAGCCAGTGGACGAAAGACACCCGGGCATGACATCACACGCTCAGGGAGAACGAATCCAAAGTGAGGCTGGAAGCACAGGGTAGTGGAGAGCAAGCCGAGGAGAACGAGGAGGTAATGTGGCTGTTGTCTTGACAACACGTTTTGGGGTGTGGCCCTTTCTCAATTCATGTGACATGACCAGCCAATGGGGATTAAATAGGAGTTATCCGTGGGGAGATTAACACTTTTAAAGGAACCGTGACTGGTTACTCCACCACAGCAAAACCTAAGTCGTTAAGAATCCTTGTAGAACTAATCCATTTTAGAGTTACTAGAAAAACTCTGGGACAACATTTGGATAAGAACAAGCAGGGAAACAAATGACTAAGACGATACATACATTGATAATGAATAATAAGAAAAAATCTTAAAAAAATGTATATATAAAAATATATATCCAGGAATTTATCATGAGCTGGTTTTAATTTCCCTTGGTATACTTTTTGCAGAAATTTATTTTTGATTAGTACAGTTTCTCGTCAGGCTTTGGAACTGTCCCTTGGAATTCTTATCCAGGATGGATGGTGGCAACTAGTGCAGTGTAAGTACGAGTTGCCACTGGTAGGTTCACCGTAATTTTTTTTGCGCAAATGGGCCTGCCTTCATGTTATCAAACTAGGTCCAAAAACACAAAGTTGGTAGAAACTAGCACATGTGTAAAAGTGAGATCTAAAGTATTGTCATTACAATGGGTGACAAATGCCCCAAAAAGCTCAACACTCCTGTTCCAGATTATCAGAACATCATCAATGTAGCACCTGAAAAACACTATATATCTGTTGAAAGGATTGTGTCTCTCCTCCCAATAGACCATGACAATATTGTCATATGAAGGGGCAAAATTGGCTCCCATAGCTGTTCCATGTTTCTAAATATAAAATTTGTCCTGAGACACAACATAGTTGTGTTCCAGCCAAAATCCTGTGGCATCAATCAAAAACTGGGCTTTCCTGAAATTCATATTGGGATCTTTAGAGAGAAAATGTTGGCGTGTCTCTAAGCCTACTCTGTGTGGAATTGAGGTGTAGAGGGACATCATGTACAACGAGGCCCATAGATAATCAGTCTCCCAGAATTGTTAATCAGATTTTTAATAAAGCCACCCTCAACCGACAGGAGGTTGGTTCCCCCCTCCATGCTGTCCTTTCAACATCAGACACAGCCAATTTTCCTCCACATACACCGGCATTTGAAACACAAATGAGAAAGGCCCTCTTTCAGGTTCAAAATACCAGAGAATCTGAATGTACTCAATGGTGGGATCTTTTGTTTCTTAAAAAAATATTTGGAGCTAAATATCACTCCTAGAGGACTCAGGATAAGAATTTTGCACTACAAAATGGATAAAGATCCTGATAATACAACGTGAACGAAACTAGATAGTGATGAACAAAAGAAAAAAAAGCCCTGGAAGAGGAACTATTTGCATTCTCTTCGTCTTGTCTTTTTTCCAAATGGATGATTGTTCTTGATAAAAAATACTCAGAAATTTGAGAACCAATTGATAGATAAAAAAATGGGTAAACTGGATAGGGATATTGAGGACTACAGCATGGGTCATGTGTTTTATTAGAATATTTTCAGACAGATGCCCAGTCCTTCAGAGAACAAAATCCAGCCGTCAGGTAGTTCAACATCTCTCAAAAAGTCTAAAGGCATTTCGAAAAATAATAAGAGTAAACAATAAAGGCCCGTCCAAACCAAATGGCAAGTAGAACAATAACCCCACCAAAAAGATTCACAAGCACAATGCTGCTGAGCAGGCCAATAGTACTATTGTTGGCGACCGCCAACTTTCCAACAATTCATCTGTTAATATTCCTCCTATCACCAAGCAAGCTGTCAACTTGTCCTGTGAGCTAGCCCATAACCATTCCCAATCAGCTGGATCTATCAATGTCAATATTGGTCACCTCCTAGTATCACACTCTTCACACCCAATAAGAGTCATCCTGACTCATCAATAGATCTAGCCGGCAATGCACACACAGGTCAGTCCACAACCACCACCACAGATTCTAATAATCTTATACCACTATACATTCCTACTCAACTCTACTAAAGATCTTATAGAGTTGGACCATCTGGTACCTTCTATTTCCACTCATAATAGGTAAGGGATCTTGATATCTTTTCTAAAGAGGTGTATTTGCACTAATTTCTATCTAATAGATCACCCTACACAAAGTGGGGGTGCTGGTATATCTGGCCCTATGCAAGCTTGCAATATCATGATTAATCATTCTTTAGTACAATCCCCAACAAGCTCTGTCAAAGAAAAAAAGAAAAATAGAAGCGGTAGATGAGGAGGACAAATCTGTATGGAATAAACAAAAAAGAAAGAAAAGAAAGCATAGAAAATCAATAAACACTGAGGTTAATACCATAAAAATCTTCAACTTTTCTAGTCACCAGCTAACTACACCCGAACACTCACTATTGGAAAAAGGGCTAGGTTTTGCACTAGCTATAGAGCCAAACTGTCAGGGCTGGGCTCAGACCTTCCTTCTCAAAGCTGGCTGCTCAGCTGTCGGCTACTTGCCAGCTCCTATCTCTCCACACTTACTCACCTATTGATGATATCCTGCTTGTCAGTCCTGCCTATTTAAGTCATCCTGTCCATATTATCTCTGCCTTCACCTTGGTCACATCTCTAGAGATGCTCTCCGGTGTTCCTTGCTTGGCTGACATTCCTACAGGCTCCTGATCCTGCTCGCTGTTCTACTACGCTCATCTCTGGCTCCCTGACGTTTTGGTTTGTCTGACTATCTGTTCCAGTTTCTGAACTCTGGCTATGTTTTGACTACGTTTACTCTGTTTACCTTTTTTATTATTATTAAACAAGTGTTATTTAACTGTACTTCTGTCTCAGTCTGATTCATGATTTCTGACACCAACAAATTTGGTTTATTTGAAGATTTAAACAGGTTCATCAGAAATCTACATGTAAAAAGATTTTATGCCAAAGATCAAGCAGTTCCAACCCCGTGGCTTCAGGGATAGTGGCCACCAGCACTGTCAGTGCTGAAGAAATTATTCAGCAGGATGCTTAGGCGACACTCATGGAATTATGGGATGATGGGTCGCCTGATAGCATTTTTTGTGACAATTACGGTATCCCAGAGGTGGTTCACACAGGGTTCAGACTGAAGTCTACGTTCTTTCCCTCAGCTTGTAAAGGCCCCTATGTTGAGACTTAATATCAGGCCACTTGCAGAGATCTCCTGAAGACACCAAGTTTTCTAGTCATCCCAATTTTTCCAGTGCTGAACGCACAGCACAGAACTTTAACCACTTCCCGACCAGCGCACGACGATGTACGTCGACAAAATGGCACGGGCAGGCATATTGGCGTACATATACGTCCAATCTTCAATGCCGCCCTCCCATCGGGAGCGCGCCGCCCGCGGCGCACTCCCGCGCTGGTCGGGACCCCCGTGAGTCTGGTCGCGGGACCCGCGGACTCGATCACCGCGGGTATACCCGCGATCGTCTTACGGGACGGCTGAATGGAGGAAATGCCGTGTAAACAGCATTTCTCCATTCTGCCTAGCAACTAGTGATGCTGATCTCTGCTCCATGTGATTGGAGCGGAGATCAGTGTTCACTAAATGAAAGCCCAACCCCCCCATAGTTAGTAACACACCCCTAGGAACACTTAACCCCTACACTGCCACCCACTGGTTAACCCTTTCACTGCCAGTGTCATTTACACAGGAATCACTGCATTTATATAGCAGTGATTACTGTATAAATGACAATGGTCCCAAACATGTGTCAAAAATGTCTGATGGGTCCCCCACAATGTCGCAGTCACAATAAAAATCACTGATCGCCGCCATTACTAGTAAAAAAAAAATAATAAAAAATTATTAATAAAAATGCTATAAAACTATCCCTATTTTGTAAACGCTATAAGTTTTGCGCAAACCAATCAATAATCGCTTATTGCGATTTTTTTTACCTAAAATATGTAGAAGAATACGTATCGGCCTAAACTGAGGGAAAAATTTTTTTTTTTATATATTTTTGGGGGATATTTATTATAACAAAAAGTAAAAAATAATGCGTTTTTTTCAAAATTGTTGCTCTATTTTTGTTTATAGCGCAAAAAATAAAAACCGCAGAGGTGATCAAATACCACCAAAAGAAAGCTCTATTTGTGGCAAAAAAAGGACGTCAATTTTGTTTGGGAGCCACGTCGCACGACCGCACAATTGTCAGTTAAAGCAACGCAGTGCCGAATCGCAAAAAGTGGTCTGGTCTTTGACCAGAAAAATGGTCCGGTCTGAAAGTGGTTAAAGAACAACTTGTTAGTCATCAAACAAACTGATAAGGGAGGGAGCTTGGTCATTCAGGATAAAATTGACTATGAAAAAGAGGCCCATCATCTATTATCTTATCAAAAGACATATGACACTCTAAAGAGGGACCCTCTACGAGAATTTAAAGTAGAATTGAAATTGTTAGCAGAAAAGGCTGCTGAGGATTAGACATTATGCAAAAGAGAGAAACAGGTCCTGTTGCCCAATACATGCAGCACCCCATATTTTTACCATTTGTCAAAGATCCATAAATTCATCATATGTCTTCCTGGCAGACCCATTGTAGTCAGTATTGATAGCTTCACCTCTGGATTATTCCATTATATTGATTTATTTTTACAGCCTATAGTTTCAGAATTAATGTCATACATCAGGGATTCTGGTCGTGTTATTGAGATGCTTCAGAAATATAAATGGGAGACTGATTATCTGTGAGCCTCACTGGATGTGGTGTCCATCTACACCTCAATTCCACACAAAGTAGGCTTAGAGGCACTCCAACATTTTCTCTCTAAAGATCCCAATATGAATTCCAGACAAACCCAATATTTGAATAACGCCACAGGATTTTACCTGGAACACAACTATTTTGTGTTTCAGGACAAATTTTATATTCAGAAACACAGAACAGCTATGGGAGCCAATTTTGCCCCTTAATATTGTTATGGACTAGTGGGAGGAGAGATATGAATGGACACACAATCCTTTCGCCAGATATATAGTGTTCTTTGAGTGCTACATTGATGATGTTCTGATAATCTGTTAAGCTTTTTGAGTCATTTGTCACCCACTGTAATGACAATATTTTGGATCTCAGTTTTACACATGTGTTGGATTCTACTAACTTTGTGTTTCTGGACCTAGTTTTATACCATGAAGGTGGGTCCATTTGCACGACAAATTACTGCAAACCTACCAGTGGCAACTCTTACACTACACTAGTTGCCACCATCCATCCTGGATAAAAAAAAATTCCAAGTGGACAGTTCAAAAGGCTAAAGGAGAAACTGTACCAATCGTGAAGAGTATGAGTCTAACAAGTGGAATTAATACAAACAACTCATGACAAATTCCTGGATAGCTTTCCACCTCCTAAGATCCGTGAAAAAACAGACGTTAACACTATCAAGCTTGTAACTGAGTTTAACAGTAAATAGAGATCCATCCAGAAGATTGTCAAAAAACATTGGCATGTTCTGCATACGGATCCGAAACTGGCATCCATTCTATCTCCAGCTCTACGGTTCACATTTAAAAGAACCCGTACTCTTAAGAACATTGTAGCCTGCAGAAAATTTAAAATCCCAGAAGGGAGAGAGTGCCATGGACATTAGGTCCTACTTTGATTAATAGAACTGGTATTTTTCAGTGTAAGAAAATAGGATGTTTGACCTGTCAGTTTATCCAACATGGTCAATCCTCGTTCTCTGATAGGTCTGGCAATATATATGATATAAAGCAATTCATTATCACCGGCTCCACTGAGTATTTGTTGTATGTACTAATATGGCCTTGCCATTTACTTTATGTGGGCCAGACGATGCAAACTCTACAAAAACGAGTGGGGGAGCATTGACGGTTTATACAGAAGGGCCTCCAGGAACACAATGTTCCCCGCCACTTTAAAATTCAACATGCCAAAAACATCCATTGTCTAAAGGTTGTTGCTATCGAATATATTTAGAGTGGTTCCCTAACTGACAATGAGAGTTCTCATTATTGTGTAAACAGGAATCATTCTGGATCTATTAACATTATCTAGATCCCATTCCATTAGTCCTGTGTTTTTTGCTGTACCATGATCATCTATGTTTTGTCTGATTATATGCAATAATATTTTTGGTTTACACAGTGTTACTATACACTCATCCAGTTGCACACAGTTGATTGTCATATATCCATGCGAGGAGATTTTTAACTGTTTTTAAGTCACTATATGGTAACAATAAATCAACATATGGTTCATCTCATTGATTTTGTCTGGTTATCTGTCCACACAAAACTGTACTAACTAGCGCTTTTTTGTGGTTGCCATTGACTGTTTGCATTTGTACTCACACCCCTCCTGGTGTGCTCATTCAGACAGCTGCTTATTGGGCACAAGTAGGACTTTGATATTGTTCCCAATGCTGCAAATGTCCCAGTTTCCTGGCACCAAACTTTTTTTTTGTTGTTTTCAGAAAAAATATATAGTTAAAAAGTAAACAAAAGACTAAACTAAACTAAGATAATAAAAAAAATGTGTAAATCTAAGTAATGTTTTTGTTGATCCTGCGGTTTGGCACCAAATACAAAGGGTTATTTCTAATAAAATAAAAATGTGCAAATGTGTCAGTCATTCACTAACTGTAAATAATCTTCAATTTGCCTAATAAGTTTGTTTAGTGGCCATAGCAACAACTAGTGGCCATAATGCATTTTTCCTGAAATATCTTAATCAGGAAAATATTGCATTATTGCCACTAGATGGTGCTGATGATCCTAGAAAATAAAGAAAATTGGTATAGAATCAGGCCGGCAGCAATGTTGGGAGGAGGGTGTGAGTGAGTGCTGAGTCCAGGTGTCTCAAAAAACCTAGCCTGTAATATCGCGGTATCCCCTGTGTAGCCTGATCGCCTTGCTGCTGGTCTGATTGAAGGTTGTGAGACAACGCTGTGAGTAGGGGAGTTGGGAAATGCTTGAAAAAGCTGGGGACTTTTACTGTGAGACCTGTGCCTCTCTCCCTCTGCTCTCCTCTTCTGAAGGGCTGAAGTGTATGCTATATTATTCCTGAGTGCATTATAATTTTTTCTGAAAGCCCATAAAACTGACAGTTCTAATTACTAATATATTTATTATGCTCAGCAAACGGGCCACAGATGACATGTCGCACCAGGGGGGGGGGGCCCAAAAAACCCGCTCAGCGAAAAAGAAAGTGAACCAGGTCTCTTGAAGCTTGCTAATTCACATGGGACTTCACAGTCACCAACCAAGTGAGGTCATCAACAGTTAGCAACGCAATTGAAAGCCCAGGGATCAGAATCAGACAGAAGAAGCCACAGCCAACCAGCCTCAAACCCTACAGCTCCATCTACCAGTAAAACTGTGAGTAATAAGGGGACAGGGGAGGGTAAAGTGGCTCATACTACAAAAAGTTCTGCAGCGTGCCCCACAGTAGGGAGTGAGGAACCTATGTTAGGGGATATATTTCAAGCTGTTAATGCCTGCAAGGACTCTATATCTGGTCTAGATAGCCAGTTGAACAGTATTAAAGATGAATTATTTTCAATGAGCCAGGTACTGAGTAGTACCGTGGAAAGGACTACTGTGCTTGAGGAGAGGCTAAGTACAGTCGAGGATGGGCTGCATCCATTACAGCAAGAAATTAAATGGTTACAGGATCAAGTGGCTACACAGGCAGCTAAACTTGACGAAATGGAAAATAGAAGTTGCAGAAACAACGTGCGCTTAATAGGTCTACCAGAGAAGAGCGAGGTCCCCAATCCTATAGTTTTCTTAGATGGGTGGTTTAGGGAAATATTTGGGGACTCTACCTTTACGCCACTATTTGCAATAGAAAGGCCCCATCAAGTTCCCTTAAGGCCTCGACAATCTGAGTTAGGCACTAGACCACTACTTTTAAATTTGTAAATTATAATGACCGTGTGATTCTATTACGGAAGGCCAGAGAACTGGGGGACATTTTTTATAGTGGGGTTAGGGTCTCATTCTACCCGGTTTTTTCACCGGACCTCCAGAAGCAGAGGGCAGAGTTTATTCCAATCAGTGCATTCTGCAGAAATATAAGATTGTATATGCTTTGTTGTTTCCCGCCCATTTACGGGTGACGGAGCTGGGCTGAACTTTATTTTTCAATTCACCGGATGAAGTTGAGAGATGGCTGGAGGAACATAGGAAGGACCTATAAGAGGGTCATGGACACGGAATTGAATATGTGAAGGGTGGGGGAGGGGGGGGGTATGGAATTTGTTGTTGGCATGTGGTATTTCTTTTGGGTTTTTGTACCCTCCTTCATCTTTTCCCCCTTTTTTTTCTCCCTTTTCCTCCCCTTGTTGTTTGGATTATTATATTGCCATTGCACTTAATGAGAATGTGCAGACTCATTTATCCATAGGTGTCCGATGGTTGATTTAATGAGTAAAGTATGGCAGGCAACAAGGGCGCTAATGGGATATCATGGGGTAACTGAATATACCCCTCTATGGTATAATAAAAACTTAGCGGAAATAATTGGTATACAAAGACCTTGAGAATGGGGAAGACAGGGTATCTGCCGATTCAGCTATACGAGGGTAACCTTATGAAGCCATTTGAAGATTTGAGACAGGAATTTAATATCTAAGGTGTTCTATAAATATCTGCAGATTAGACATGGAATTCAAGCCCAATTTAGGTCCCTAACCATTGAATGGGTAAAGACTCCTTTACTCCAAAAAATAATTAAACTTGGTCCAATGAAAGGTTTCATTTCCAAGTTATATGCCAGTCTAAGAGATAGAATTATGAGTGGAAAGGGACTCTATAAGAGCAGAATGGGGTGGGTGAGAGATATAGGGCCGATAACCCTAGAACAGTGGGACAAAATACTAGAACAAGGACACCTGGTTTCGATATCCCCCTCACAGAGGGTTTCCCATCTGTTTCTTATTTATAAAGCCTATTACACCCCCCAAAAAATGTTTACATTTGGTAGGAAGTCTAATGATGAATGCCCTAGATGTAAGGCAACAGGAGATCGTATCCATATGGTGTAGAAATGTCCAAAGTTATTTAGATATTGGATAGAAATAGTGGAGAGGATAAATAACATTTTTAAGACTACATTGAAACCTGAGGCTAAGATTTGCCTTCTAGGAAGCCTTGAGGAAGGTAGAATCTCACCTCTTACAAAGGTATCAGTGCTGAGATGTTTGTACCAGGTGAATAAATTAATAGCGCAGAATTGGCAGGCTAAGACCCCCCCCGCCCCCCTCTGATGCTATGGACCAAGTCTATTAAAGCGGGAGTCCGCCGGGACTCCGCGTTTTTTTTTTTTTTAAAGTCAGCAGCTACAAATACTGCAGCTGCTGACTTTTAAAATAGTGACACTTACCTGTCCAGCGCGCCCGCGATGTCGGCACCCGAAGCTGATCTCTAGATCGACACTCGAGTGCTGCCGCCGCCATCTTGGGTATGGGAATCAGGAATGGAGCCTTTCGGCTTCATTTCCCGGTTCCCTACTGCGCATGCGCGAGCCGCGCTGCGCAATGAGGACGGTCCCCGCTGCCTCTGGGATCTGTGTGTTTCCCAGCAGGCAGCGGGGCACTTGCGGAAGGGGGCGGGCACTTGCGGAAAGGGGCGTAATGTACGCCCCTTTCCGCAGAGAGCTAGCCCGGAAGTGGGTGCAGTTACCTGGATTATCCAGGTAACTGCACCCCCCTCCCCCCTGAAAGGTGCCAATTGTGGCGCCGGAGGGGGGGAGGAATCCGATGAGCGGAAGATCCATTTTAGGGTGGACCTCCGCTTTAACTCTGTGATATGGAGTGAGAGGGAGATGTACATTAGGCAAAATAATAATAATAATAGCTTTTTTCTAATTTGTACTACCTGTTGTATAACATTTTAATAATGTATGTTGTTAAGCTTGTCAGATTGAAATTTAATAAAAAGTAAAGAATTATAAGAAAATTATAGTGAAGATTCACAATGGCTGTGCAAATTTACTTTGGCTGCCAAGTAAACCGGAGGTGACATTGTGACATTGCTTCCAGGTTACTACATTGGAGACTCGATTCAAGGAAAGGCCGGCTGGTTGCTTTGGTCTCCCGGAGGGACAGAAGACTCGGGATGGACCCGGGGTGTGTCCCCTTTGGCTGCTTGTGATAATGGCCAAGCGGCTATTTTGGTTGTTATCAATTGATTGTTATCAATTAAAAGCTGACCACCAGGGGGTGTGGCCTGCAGCGGAGCCGGATGGTCGCATAGATCCAGAGCTCCGGCACTTCAGGGAATAAGCGGCTACTAGCGGACCATCCGAACACCGATTTTGCTCCGAAAACTGGCGATCCAGTTCGGGCAACCGACAAGAACATGCCTGGCAAACGGCGGTAAGCAAGAGGCCTACTCCATATCCGCAGCCCCAGCGGCGAAACACAACACTAAGCAAGGGAATCTGCCTAAAATAACATATTCACCCGATTCCTGGCCCTCCTCTCTGCCATCCCCAGCAACCCAAAGCCCAGTTAAGTCCAGGCCCAGGCTGGATGGCAATGGATTGCATAAGTTGGACAGCCCAGGCACCGAATCCGGGGATGACACGAGAGACATGCCAGAATCGATCAAATCTTTCCCTACGCAGAACCAGCCTGTGATGGACACTGTGTTAAAGGACATGCTGTTGTCTCTCAGGAGTACCATATAATCGGATATGGCATCCTGCATGCACAAATTTAATCGGGATATCCATGAGCTGGGTGACAGGGTAGATCACATAGAGGTGAAAATGGGTGAATACGCTGATACGATCAACGATCTGGTCGATGCGTATGAGGAGAAAGACAGTGATGCTGCATGGGTCAGGGAAAAATTAGCTGACTTGGAAGACAGGTCGAGGAGAAACAACTTGAAAATCAGAGGTATTCCAGAATCGGTGCAACAATCTGACCTGAGCTCCTATGCTACAACGCTCTTTAAAACCCTCATTCCTGGGCTCACTGATCTCGACATTACCATTGATAGAATCCACCGGCTGCCCAAACCATCCCACCTGTCTCACCATATACCAAGGGGTGTACTCCTCCGTCTACACTTCTTTCATGTTAAAGAAAACCTCATGATGTACATGAGAAAGCAGGATGATATCCCCACACAATATCAGAACTTGCAATTCTTTGCAGATTTGTCCCAATATACCTTACAGAAAAGGAGGAACCTGAATACAGTTACCAAAGTTCTACGGAACCACAAAGTAGCATATAAATGGGGGTACCCCACGAAGCTCACAGTGACACGAGACAATCGCACGTATGTGATTTCTTCATTAGAAGAGGGTATAGCTCTCCTGCGAGAGTGGGACATTCTCCCTGAGGATGCGGATACTCCCCTAGCCACCAGCACACCCAGACAAGTGGACAGGGAATGGAAAGAAGTCACTAGAAGAAACGCTCGCTTTCATGTGTGAACATGCCGGATGGTCATGAGTTACTTCAAATCCCTGAAGTGTAGGGCCATGACTTGTACGGTTGGACTAAACCCCCAGAAATAGCAATAGCTTCCTGCTGATCGTGGGTAACCTACTTACTCCTAAAGTGAGCGCCCTGTTTGGTGCTCGGTTGCATTGGTATTTCTTTGCGTTTTTATATTTTATTTTTTCATTTTTTTCCTTTTTTTTGTTTTTCCCATTTGCTGTCTTTGCTTTTCTTCTTTTTTCTTAATATGTTCCATCTTCTTTCCACGAGATGGCTACCAACGCCGGAAGCAGGAATTTTCAGGCTCCTTCATAGGACCAAAATGACAAAGACCCGGGACTACTGGCATCTCCCCCATTTCGTTCCTCCAGGAGTACCCTCCGTCTCTCTGATCGGCAATGTGAGCACACCCTTAGTATTATGCATAGGACATTTGTCACTGGTACGCCCTCACTTCCCTCCAGCTGAAAACAACATCACCTCAGGTCTTTATCATCGCTACGCCTTAGCGAGTAGATCTTTAGACATATGGCATTGAATATCCTCACTATTAACACTAGAGGGCTTAACCACCCCGCAAAGCGGAAATCCCTGTGGAGGGAAGCCTTACTCCATAACAGCGACATTGTTTGTGCACAGGAGACGCACTTTAGCTCCTTGGCTCCCCCTAAATGCTCACACAGAAGCTATCCCCTTGTCTTTACTGCCAACGCTGATTCCAAGACCAGAGGGGTTCTCATTGCTATTAGGGATACGGTGGCGTTAACAGTACACCAGGAAGTTAAAGATCCAAAAGGCAGATTTCTTGTCTGTGACGTGAACTCTTCCATCTACACAATCGCTACCGTATACTCCCCTAATGTGCACCAAGTCCGCTACTTTAACACATTTATGAAAAGGATAATATGCGGAGACTTTAACGCCACTCCAGACCCGACGTGTGACTCGACCTCGACCTCCAAACGGAATGCTATTAAACTACTACTATCCATTCACAATAATAACTTATGCATGCATGGCGCTGTTTCCATGCGACTGAAAGGGATTTCACTTTTTTCTCTTCGCCTCATCAGGTCTACACGCGAATAGACCTTTTTCTAGTGGAACAGTCCTCTATGGAAACTTAACTCTTATCTTCTCCAGCAAAAAGAAACAAAGGACACTATTCAAACTCCCCGTTCAAGAGTTTTTTGCTCATAATGATGGTTCAGTTAGAGACAATTGTGTATTATGGAATGCCCATAAGGCATATATGCAGGGTATTATGGTACAGTTGGGGGCGAGGGCAAAGATGCAGAGGCTGAAGCGGTTAAACGATCTAACTAAAGCAATTTCAGACATAGAAACACAAAACAAACTTCGTACCACACCGGCGTTATCTGAAAAACTGTCCCAGCTCAGACATAATCTTAGGCTCTTGCTCCTAGAGGAATTCGAAAAAACATCCAAGAGAAGGAAAATGAACTACTATGTGCATGGCAACAGAGCTGGTAACATCCTAGCGCACAATTTAAGAGGCAACAGACACAAGATTAAAATCCCCTATATAGTTCACCCTGTGACTAGACAAAAGACATACCATCCTCAACAAATGGCAACAAATAGCGGATGCATTTAGCTCATATTACGGGTCTTTATACAACCTTAACCACTTCAGCCCCGGACCAATTGTCAGCCTAAGGGCCAGAGGTCTTTTTACAATTTCACACTGCACTGCTTTAACTGGTAATTGCGCGGTCATGCAATGTTGTACCCAAACAAAATTTGCGTCCTTTTCTTCCCACAAATAGAGCTTTCTTTTGATGGTATTTTATTGCCTCTGCGATTTTTATTTTTTGCAATATAAATGGAAAAAGACCGAAAATTTCGAGAAAAAAATATATTTTCTACTTTTTGTTATAAGAAAAATCGAATAAACTCAATTTTAACCATACATTTAGGGCATAATTTATTCAGCCACATGTCTTTAGTAAAAAAAATGTCAATAAGTGTATATTTATTGGTTTGCGCAAAAGTTATAGCGTCTACAAACTAGAGTATATTTTCTGGAATTTACACAGCTTTTAATTTATGACTGCCTGTCTCATTTCTTGAGGTGCTAAAATGGCAGGGCAGTACAAACCCCCCAAATGACCCCATTTTGGAAAGTAGACACCCCAAGGAAATTGCTGAGGGGCATGTTGAGCCCATTGAATATTTTTTTTTTGTCCCAAGTGATTGAATAATGACACAAAAAAAAAAAAGTTTAAAAAAAGTTGTCACTAAATGATATATTGCTCACACATGCCATAGTTATATGTGGAATTACACCCCAAAATATATTCTGCTCCTTCTCCTGAGTATGGGGATACCACATATGTGGGACTTTTTGGGAGTCTAGCCATGTACAGCACCCCAAAAACCAATCACTGCCTTCAGGATTTCTAAGGGTGCAAATTTTTGATTTCACTCCTCACTACTCCTCACAGTTTTGAAGGCCATAAAATGCCAAAATAGCACAAACCCCCCCCCCCAAACGACCCCATTTTGGAAAGTAGACACCCCAAGCTATTTACTGAGAGGCATGTTGAGTCCATGAAATATTTTATATTTTGCCACAAGTTGCAGGAATATTACAATTTTTTTTTTTTGCACAAAGTTGTCACTAAATTATATATTGCTCACACATGCTAAGGGTATAAGTGAAATTACATGCCAAAATAAATTCTGCTGCTTCTCCCGAGTACGGGGATACCACATGTGGGGGACTTTTTGGGAGCCTAGCCACGTACGGGCCCCCGAAAACCAAGCACTGCCTTCCGGATTTAAATATAAAACGCTACCAAAAAAAACTGTTAGCGATCGCAGGGATCAGGCCTGACTCTGTGAACGCTGCAGTTATGTGTTTAGTGTTTTGTAAGTGACAGTGATCGATCGATATTGCACTTGGGTGGGCTGGGCGGAGGGGTAAAACGCAGGTGCTAGCAGGTATCTGGGCTGATCCCGCTAACAATGAGTTTTTTTGCAAACCTTAAACTGCTGGGGATGCTAGTATAGATCTGATCAGTCAGATATTGATCTGTTCAGATTCTATACCACTACGGGAGGTTTATGCTTTGCGTGTGGGTGTTAGCGGTACTGGCACTAACCTAGCGCTGCCTGGGGCGACGCAGACCCTGACCCTAAAACCTAATAGATATCACCCGCCGGGTGATCAGGGGGTTAAACCTTTATTGGGTAATAAATGGTGGGTGCCCTGATGCTATAAAAAGCAAACTAACTAACCAGAGTCACCCGTAACACTTATATGGTGATCACTGGTGAAAGGGTTAACTAGGGGCAATCAGGGGGTTAAAATCTTTATTAGGTAGTATATGGGGGTCCCTGGCACTATATAAAAACCTGACGGGGAACCTAAATAACTAACTGGCTAACCAGCGTCACCAGTGACACTTATACGGTGATCGCTGGTGAAAGGGTTAACTAGGGGCAATCAGGGGGTTAAAACCATTATTGGGTAGTATATGGGGGTACCTAGCGCTATAAAAACCTGGCAGTGAACCTAAAAAAATAACTAGCTACCTAGCAACACTAGTGACACTAATGCAGCGATCAGAAAAATGATTGCTTAGTGACACTGGCAAAAGGGGGTGAAAGGGTTAACTAGGGGCAATCAGGGGGTTAAAACCCTTATTGGGTAGTATATCGGGGTACCTAGCGCTATAAAAACCTGGCGGTGAACCTAAAAAAATAACTAGCTACCTAACGGCACCAGTGACACTAATGCAGCGATCAGAAAAATGATTGCTTAGTGATACTGGCAAAAGGGGGTGAAAGGGTTAACCAGGGGCATTCAGGGGGTTAAAACCATTATTGGGTAGTATATTGGGGTACCTAGCACTATAAAAACCTGGCGGTGAACCTAAAGAAATAACTAGCTACTTAGTGGCACCAGTGACACTAATGCAGCGATCAGAAAAACGATCGCTTAGTGACACTGGCAAAAGGGGGTGAAAGGGTTAACTAGGGGCAATCAGGGGGTTAAAACCATTATTGGGTAGTATATCGGGGTACCTAGCGCTATAAAAACCCGGCAGTGAACCTAAAAAAATAACTCTAGGGGCAATCAGGGGGTTAAACCTTTATTGGGGGGATAGGGGGCTACCCTGGACCTAACACTAACTGCCCTGACAGTTTTTACTGTCACAACTGACACTGAATGCAGTGATCAGTAAATAAATGATCACTGCAATCAGTGACACTGTGACTGGGAGGGGGAGGGGGATCGGGGGGGGCGATTGGGGGGGTGATTGGGGCGGGGTTTGTGTGCCTATGTGTGCCTACATGTCAGTGTAGTGTTGGTGCACACTTACTTTCACTGTTCTCCTCGTAGTCCGGTCAAAAAGACCGCCCCGAGGAGAATGACATCACTTCCTCCCTGCCTGTGTTTACTATACACAGTGGGGGAAGCTTCTCATTCCCCAGGAGCGATCGAGAGGGGATGGCCAGAAACCAACGGCCATCCCCTCATCCCGGATCGCTACTGCAGCAAAATGGACCGCCGCATCCAGCGGGAGGGGGTCCGATCGGACCCCCCACCCGCTGGAAGGCGAGAACGTACATGTATGTGCTTGTGCCTGTCGGTGCCATTGCACCGACGTACATTGCCATGCGGCGGTCCTTAAGTGGTTAAAGAGGACCCTTTGACACACCAACCACGGTTAGATACAATTAATAAATTCCTGTCCTCCATTTCCATTCCCAAATTGACGACCACCCAACTACAATCGTTAAACGAACCATTTACTGACACCGACATTCATAAAGCTATTGCCAGTTTACCGATCAATAAGTCCCCGGGGCCAGATGGATTTGGGGGGGGAGTATTACAAAGAATTTGCTCATATGCTGACCCCCTATTTAGTGAAAGTCTTTAATGATGCAGCTGCCTCTGCCTCTTTCCCTCCAGAGATGTTGGAAGCAATAATTATCACTATACCCAAGCCAGGGAAGACTCCAGATACTCCCTCCAATTTTAGGCCGATTTCGCTCCTCAAAACGGATGTGAAGCTATACGCTAAGCTGATAGCCTTGCGCTTAGTCAATGTAATCCCCACAATTGTTCACCCGGATCAAACGAGATTTACCATGGGCAGGCAGACATTGGATGCCACTCGTAGAATGATCAACATCATCCGCATGGCCGAGAGGCAAAAAAGGCCTTCTCTGCTTCTGACTTTAGACGCGGAGAAGGCCTTTGATCGTATACACTGGCTTTACATGACGAGGGTCCTAGAGGCCTTCGGCTTTGGCAGTAGTATACTCACAGCTCATCTGGCATTATACTCTAATCCCTCGGCTACAGTGAGCGCATCCGGGGTACTGTCTACGCCTTTCTCAATTTTCAACGGCACTAGGCAGGGGTGCCCATTATCCCCGTTGATATTTAACCTATTAATGGAACCCCTAGCTATATATATCAGGAACCACCCTAATATTAGAGGTTTCCCAGCTGGCGCAGGAAGCCATACCATCAGTTTATTTGCCAACGATATCATTCTGATCCTGACGGAGGTGGAGTCTTCCCTGGCTGCAATTTCTGACACTTTAGCTTTATTCAACCGGGTATCCTACTACAAGGTTAACGACAGCAAGTCCCACATTCTGGGTCTGGGCATCAACCCAACCACCCAAGCTCGCCTAGAATAATCATACCCTTATTCTTGGAATGCCAATGGGATACAATATCTTGGCACTACGCTAACGGCTAAGACCGAACAACTGGTTGAGGCGAACCACACAGCATTTCTTCATCAATTGGGGCCCAAACTGCAATCTCTATCTAAAGTAGAACTAACATGGTCGGACAGATTGGCGGCCCTTAAAATGACTATTCTCCCTCAATTTATCTATTTGTTTCGCACTCTCCCCATTCCAGTCCCAAATGCCTACTTCACTAAAGCTCAATCCATGATAAACTACTTTCTATGGCAAGGGAAGAAAGCTAGGTGCGCTTTTCGCAAACTAATCAAGTCCAGAATGGTAGGGGAAATAGGACATATCGCCCTAAACGATTACTACTTAGCAGCTTGCCTAGCCCAAATCAGACAGTGGTTTTTGTGCAAAGCCAACACTAGATGGCTCGAGTTGGAAATCTACCAATGCCCATACAAGAATCCTCTGGATCTACTCTTAGTAGCTAGATTCATGCCCATAATGCCTCCTAACATTTCTCCACCTATGGTAGCAGCCATAGAGGCTTGGAAAGTCCTTTTGCACACCCCACTAGACAATGCTCCCTCTAAGTCCATCCCACTACCTCTATCGAGTCTGCAACTCTTAATTCCGAATCTGAAAATGAAACACTGGTTAACCAAAGGTATTACTACAGTCATCGAATAAAAAATAGGGCCAGCTACGAAAACCTTTAGAGCACTACAACTAGAATTCGCATTAAAGCCAGATGACATATTCACCTACAGTCAAATCTCCCACTTACTTTCAACACTCCCCGACCAATCCACTGCTCTACCATGGAGGGTCTATCTCTATTTTAATAACCCTACTACATCTATTAAGGGAATCTCATTAATGTACAGTTTACTACAACAGAAAACAAGGTTTGCTAAAACCCCTTCCATGCAATCGTGGGAGTTAGACTTGTCAAAGTCGTACACCAACGATCAATGGCACATAGCCATATCTTCCACCTACAAGACCACCAGAAGCGCCAACTTGTGGGAACTTTACCAGAAGTTGTTGCTAAGGTGGTATCTTACACCCTCGAGGATTGCCTGCTTTGCCCCACAAACCTCGCCAATGTGCTGGAGGAACTGTGGATATAGAGGCACACTCATCTATATCTTTTGGGAATGCCCAATAATACAACCCCTATGGACTTCTATATTTAAAACAATATCAGAAATTACAAGCACCATTGTGTACCCAAGCCCAGGTCTAGCTAATCTATCTCTAGGTATAGACAAATCGCCTCCTCGATTAAGGAAAATTATAACCCATATTCTATTAAGTGTAAGACTGGAGATAGCCAGAGGATGGAGGGCATCAGTAGCACCATCATTCTCAGTGATTCTCCAGACAACGCACTTACATATATTATACAAATTGATGTTTACAGGGAGGCCTACCAAGAATGGGAATTGTGGTTGAATTGGTATAAAGGAAATAAAGTTTAATTGCGAACTCACAATATGAAGTTAACTAGTTAGTGTGCATTGCTGGGAACCCGGGAGTGGGGAGACGTCACGGCATGATTCAAAGGGGGGGGGGCATGTTCCCCTCAATTGGGGTGCAGTTAGTTCCCAGTTGGGGTGCCCGGGTTGGGGGGGTGCGTGCTCCCTACCGAAAGGAATCGTTCCCATTCCCTGGTGGTAACCCAGTGGTTACTATATATATATATATATACACTCAGATCATTATTGTTGTTCATTTCACGCAGTTGACAAGCATATATAAGTGCAATAGCAGGATCTTGGATCCCCATAGAAGAATAATGTAACATGAATGTTTAATGTCCCAATAACCTGAATCTACAATGTCTTACGACTATGCTGTGTACTACGTTTTGGCTGAATTCTTGTTGGTAAAATCTCTGCTGCTTTTCTTGTGGAAAATTTCAATAAAAATCTATTGTTATAAAAAAAAAAAATCTGCCCGCCAGCTCTGAAACACAGTACAGGGGTGATGCCTCTGGCTGCAGGCATCACCCTGGTATAACCACTTCAACAAAATGATGTACAGGTACTTGATTTTGCGTGAAGTGTTTAGAAATAGACCCCAACGTTTTCTTTGTAAAAATAACTGCAATATATTATAAAAAATTTTACTACATACTTTTATTTGTGCTCAAAAATTCAGATTTTACCTCCTCAGCTTCTTTTATAATTTTGAAACATAATTGTGACACTTGTTTAACAAGGTGGTTTATTTTGTATGACATCTGCTCTTCAATTAAATAGCCATAAATTACCTTGATAACATAGGGTAAAGACTGTTATGAGACTCAACATTAGCAGGTCAGACCACAAAGCTAAAGAAGAAAATGCATTATGTATCAGTCTGGCTGACTCACATCTAAGAAGGGAACACATTTTTGTGGCTGTGTGGTTGAAACTTGATTCAATTAGTCATGAAAAGCAGAGAAGGTTTAAAGGGATCAAGAAAATCAATCCTCCATTCACCTTTTTGGAATAATTGTTTTCTTTGATCGTATACCCTCAAATGAAGATGTATCTGTCATCCTGCTTAGAATTCATGTTGCAAACAGCTGTGGTATCAGCAGATTCACTAGAATGATAGATAGAACTCTCAGATAAAACTCTTGTCAAATGTATTTCTTTAAACTAATAAACCCACTTGAAGCATTAGTAACTTATATAAGTCCCCTGATGTATCAACTTCCTTTGCACTTAACCTTAACTCCATTGATTATTGTAATAGTAGCTGGAGGATTATACCAAAACCCTCTTGACCAGATAGTGTGAAATACTTAAGCGTATGGCAAAAGAAAAAAAAAAAGAACACTATGTACTACTGGGCTTCGGTAATGCAGAGCAAGGAGCGATAGTGAAAATAGTTGAAACCTACAGTATATCACCAAATATTTCAAGTAACTGTTTTCTATGGCTGAAATGATTAGTTCTAATGTTTAACTGAACTGCGATCATTATCATTGCTCTCTGAACTGTAATAATTACTATAGCTGAACTCCATGATCGGTAAATATTGTCTAATTGTGAGAAGCATGTACAGTATCTCACAAAAGTGAGTACACTCCTCACATTTTTGGTAAATATTTTATTATATCTTTCTTATGTGACAAAACTGAAGAAATTACACTTTGCTACAATCTAAAGTAGTGAGTGTACAGCTTGTATAACATTATAAATTCACCGCCCCCTCAAAATAATTAACACACAGCCATTAATGTCTACACCGCTGGCAACAAAAGTGAGTACACACCTAAGTGAAAATTTCCAAATTGGGCCCAATTAGCAATTTTCCCTCCCAGTGTCATGTGACTCGTTCGTCTCACTCTCTCATACTGGTCGCTGGAAGTTCAACATGGCACCTTATGGCAAAGAACTGTCTGAGGATCTGAAAAAAAGAATTGTTGCTCTACATAAAGATGGCCTATGCTATAAGAAGATATCCAAGACCCTGAAACTGAGCTGCAGCACAGTGGCCAAGACCATACTGCAGTTTACCAGGAAAGGTTCCACTCAGAACAGGCCTCACCATGGTTGACCAAAGAAGTTGAGTGCATGTGCTCAGCATCGTATCCAGAGGTTGTCTTTGGGAAATAGAGGTATGAGTGCTGCCAGCATTGCTGCAGAGGTTGAAGGGGTGGAGGGTTAGCCTGTCAATGCTCAGACCATACATCACACACTGCATTCAATTTGTCTGCGTGGCTGTGGTCCCAGAAGGAACCCTCTTCTAAAGATTATGCACATGAAAGCCTGAAAACAGTTTGCTGAAGACAAGCAGACTAAGGGCATGGATTACTGGAACCATGTCCTGTGGTCTGATGACACCAAGATAAACTTATTTAGTTCAGATGATGTCAAGCGTGTGTTGTGGCAAACAGGTGGCAAACAGGTGAGGAGTGAAAAGACAAGTTTGTCTTGCCTACAGTCAAGCATGGTGGTGGGAGTGTCATGGTCTGGGGCTGTATGAGTGCTGCCGGCACTGGGGAGCTACAGTTCATTAAGGGAACCATGAATGCCAACATGTACTGTGACATACTGAAGCAGAGCATGATCCCCTCCCTTCAGAGACTGGACCACAGGGCAGTATTCCAACATGATAACGACCCAAACACACCTCCAAGACGACCACTGCTTTGCTAAAGAAGCTGAGGGTAAAGGTGATGGACTGGACAAGCATGTCTCCAGACCTAAACCCTATTGAGCATCTGTGGGGCATCCTGAAATGGAAGGTGGAGGAGTGCAAGGTCTCTAACATCCACCAGTTCCGTGATGTCATCATGGTGGAGGGGAAGAGGACTCCAGTGGCAACCTGTGATGATTTGGTGAACTCCATGCCCAAGAGGGTTAAGGCAGTGCTGGAAAATAATGGTGGCCACACAAAATATTGACACTTGGGCCCAATACAAGACCCCCAAAGTTGGAAGAAGAGGGCGGCAGCGAAGAAGAAAGCCGGGCTCCTCCGCTAGTAAAAGACCTAGCAGAAGATAGCGGAGGAGTCCGGCGAGAAGACCCCCGAAGACGGAAAACCCCCGGAGCTGTGCAATAAACTATTTTAACCCTTGTGTGTTGTGTTTTCTTTTTACTTTTTTTTACAGGTGAATGGGTAGGGGTACATTGTACCCCATACTCATTCACATAGGGTGGGGGGGCGGTATCCGGGGGCCCCCTTATTAAAGGGGGCTCACAGATTCCGATAAGCCCCCCTCCCGCAGATCCCGACAACCAACAGCCAAGGTTGTCGGGAAGAGGCCCTTGTCCTCATCAACATGGGGACAAGGTGCTTTGGGGTGGGGGGCCGCGCGGCCCCCCTTTCCCAAGGTGCTCCCCCATGTTGAGGGCATGCGGCCTGGTACAGCTCAGGAGGGGGGGCGCTCCCTCGTCCCCACCCCCTTTCCTGGCCGGCCGGGTAGCGTGCTCGGATAAGGGTCTGATGTGGATCTAGGGGGGACCCCCACACCGATTTTTCAGTGTAGGGATTCCCCTTTAACTCCATACCAGGTGACGGGGCCAGCGACGCCTCCTTCGCTGGCCCCGGCTACCTGGAGACGCGCTCAAAATGAGCAGACTTTTCTCCGGGCGGGAAAAGTCTGTTCATTTCAAAAGTACGGCGGACTGGCACACAAACGGCCGGATTGTCTGGCGAAAAGAGAGTCCCCAAGGCACCCCCCATGTTGAGGGCACGCGGCCTGGCATGGCTCAGGAGGGGGGGGGCACTCGCTTGTCACCACCCCTTTCCTGGCCGGCCGGGTAGCGTGCTCAGACAAGGGTCTGATGTGGACCTAGGGGGGACCCCCACGGCGATTTTTCGGCGTAGGGGTTCCCCTTTAAGTCCATACCAGGTGACGGGGCCAGCGACGCCTCCTTCGCTGGCCCCGGCTACCTGGAGATGCGCTCAAAATAAGCAGACTTTTTTCCGTGTGGGAAAAGTCCGCTCATTTCAAAAGTACAGCGGACTGGCACACACACGGCCGTACTGTCCGCCGAAAAGCGAGTCTGGCGGACAGATTGGAGTGCAAAAATACTTTCTTAGTCCGCCAGACTTTTGGGTAAAAAAAGTCTGCGGGGGCTACACACGGGCGGATTGTCCGGCAGACTTGAGTTTGCCGGACTTTTCCACCGGATTGTTTGATCGTGTGTACGCGGCATTACAGACACTTCTGTGAAGCTATGTTGCACGCCCTCCATAGATACAAGCTAAATGAAATATATTCATAATTACAATATTTTGCAGCTATTATTGGAGATTTCACATAAACTCATAAGGCAACAGATGGGCCCCTTGTGACCCGTTGGGAATTTGAGATTCAGACACACCTATACTGGTTATTGAGTAATCTCTTTTAATATTTGGAACTTTTGGCTGTGCCTTCTAAAATAAAAAAACTCTTTTGCCCTGTACACACGTTCGGCCTTTCTGGCGACAAAATCCGTCTGATTTTTTTAGACGGATTTTGGTCCAAACTTGTCTTACATACAACGGTCGCACAAAGTTGTTGGGAAATCCGATCATTCAGAATGAGGTGACATACGACGGGACTATAAAGAGGCCAGTATCCAATAGCTTTTGTCTTGTTATTTATTCTGAGCATGCGTGGCACTTTGTGCATTGGAATTGTCTACACACGATCGGATTTTAAACGATCAGATTTTGTTGTCAGAAAATTTTAGATCCAGATCTCAAACTTTGTGTGTCGGAAATTCCGACGGAAATAGTCCGATGAAGCGCACATATGATCGGAATTTGCAACAACGCGGTCCGATCGCACATTTTCCGTCAGAAAGTCCGACCGTGTGTACAGGGCATTAGAGAAAAAAAACTTTTAAACTCTCCATCTCTACAGTCCACATTTCTGGATCCCAGTATCATTAGTCATCACTTGTACTGGATGCAATACGTTCATAATAAAAATCATAAGAGACAAAAAAAAGAAAAGAGGAAAAAAAAAAAAACATGAGTATCCTTGTTCTCAACAGTCCAATAATAATAGTATGAAAGGCCATAATGCCAATCTGGACATGTTGCCCTTGCTTCTGGGACAGCCTTCCATGGTGATTCCAATTGGATACAGCATACAGTAATGGCCTTTGGACCAGCTTTCCTGGCTTTCTGAGATTATACTTTATTAATGTGGACAACGGTAGAGAAAGAAAAACACGAGTACTTTAAAGACATATGCCTTCAAATGAATGCTTATCTTGTCATTCTGAGTATTAAGGACCTTTGATTAGAATTGTTATAGATATACTGCGACATAATAATGAGACCCTTTCCCAGTGACACTTGTAAAAATTTGAATGGTTATGCCCTTCAGTCAGGTTGTCTGATTTTCATCCCCCATCTTTCTTCCTCCATTGTCATATGCCTGCAAGTAACTCTGCCCCGCTTTCTGCTGAATACCACTGTGTGTGTGTATGACCCTTTAAGTGTCCAGGGGGATCTTGATGCCATTGCAACTCACCATTAACTCTTTTTACTGAAACTGTGTTCAGTTATACCAACCCTGATGGGCTAAAACCTTGGCTGTTGCAAAACATTTGTGCATATAGCTCCATCTTTAACTACCATGTGTAGCTACTGTATGAGTCCTGCCTTTAGCAGGCTAAGGAAGAGGTCAAACTTAAAGAGAATTCGGTGCAGAAAATGAATCGGAAAAAGTCCTGCCAAATATTTGTCAGCTTGACATCGCACTGCTCCCCGTTTATCCGATGTTGGGGTCGGCCAGCTTGCTGAGGTAATCAGTTATGCCTGTAAATGACTATTGCAATGCAGTACATGCATTGAGAAGTGAAAAAAGGTATTGCTTCACTTTAAGTACATTTTCGTTTTACATACATGCTCTGATCCCATTGTATACCTAAAACACAGTGGGATATGCCTGTATATATAATTTTTGGCTATTGAAGAATGTATTAAAAAGAGTTTTTTGGTAAATGCAGCTAAGCGGCTGCTCCCTATTTTTTGGAAGCGTCCGCAGGTCCCAAGTAAGGAGGAGTGGCGCCGCAGGGTGGGTGACATCCGGGAGGCAGAGGGGTGGATTGCCACTTGCAGAAGGGCCCATGACCGCTTCACTGCGATTTGGCAGCCCTGGCTAGTGTATATATCGAACCCTGGACACATTTCATCCAGTTTGGATGTGGCCCTCCTGGAACTGGCGGAGCCATCCCTAAGGGGACGCCCCCAGGGCTTACAGATGGGGACCAGGCGCTGAGGAGACTCCAACACTCAATTTAACGTTTCATTAATCAGGGGCGAGGAGACAGGATGCTATTCTCTCTCTTCACTCACCCCCTTGATCATCCTACATGTATGGAGAGGTTGACGGGGCTCGGAGAGGAGGCGGAGTCGGAAGAGAGGCTTCAGGTACGCTCTAAACCACTTTTCTTTTCCCTTCTTTTTCTCACTTAACTACTTTCTAATACTTTATGACTTGAATAGTTATGGCTGCCTACGGGCAGATGGTTGATATGTTGAGTGCCAGGTGACGGGTGAGGAATGGAGGACTTGGGTGGCCCAACAAAATTTGGCGACCTGACGCCATGGGACAACCTGACTTGAACAGGGAAATGGCACTTTGGTGCCGCTATTATGCAGGACTGCCCCCCTTCCCCCAGCACGCGGTCGTCTAGGAAGCCGTCGGCCCCACGTGAGTTACCTTGAACGTTAAAGCTGACCAAGCGTATCACGCGTGAGAACCCCTTACAAGAGGACAGACCAGTCCTATACTGCACGAACTAGACTGCGGACTGGGATTACTCAGCCCAACAATCAGTTGACCTACCGTGCTGACCCGTCACCTGGTAAATACTCTCTTAATAACCTGATCAGTACGAAGTTAATTTATGACTGTTGACTATTCATGTTCTTGTTCCCACTACAAGTGAAAAACGAAAAAGGAACGACTGGAGTATTACGTATCAGCATTACCTGCAGCAAATGTTTATCCTCTCTGTTTATTTTCATTTTTTTTCATTCTTTTACTGTATATCAAGCTGTAATACCCTATCTCCTATAAATAAAGATTGTTTAAAAAAAGAGTTTTTGGGCCTGGAGTCCAGCTTTGAAGCTACTGTTGGGAAAATTCTCATATCTAGATCCCAGCTAATTTTTCTGTGGTATGTTCATGTCTAAAAACCAGCAAGACTTTGAGCTTTTTCTCTTATTTTGCCACTTTTTTGCACATAATGGCTAAGTATATCAGAACAAAAGTTCCAGTTTAATATGGCCCCACTGGTAATTTGGATATATATATGTCTTTTGTGGCCCCAATGAATCCTCTGCCATTTATTGGGGGCCACAAAAGATATATACCGTATTTTTTGTTCAGTTCTGGCAGCCACGGAAGGTACAGGAGGGGGTGGGAGAATCTCCTGTTTACTCGGCTGCCTCTGTAATAGGAAGTCCCGTCTCCTGGGCTGGCATTAAATGACTGTTCTGTCTATCATAGGAGGCGGGACTTTGTATTAAAGAGGTTGCCGAGTAAATGGGAGATTCTCACTGTATGTAATCTGTTGGCACTCGTCAGATCCCCTCCCTGTCCCCTCTGAGGCTGTAGATGAGCATAAATCAGGCTGCATCCATGGCATGCATTTATGGCAATGGTGAGGCTACATTTATGGCAATGGTGAGGCTGCATTTATGGCAATGGTGAGGCTGCATTCATGGCAATGGTGAGGCTGCATTCATGGCAATGGTGAGGATGAATTCATGGCCCTTGTGAGGCTGAATTCAGGGCACTTGTGAGGCTGCATTCATGGCAATGATGAAGCTGCATTCATGACAATAGTTAGGCTGAATTCATGGCACTTGTGAGGCTGCGTTCATGGTAATGGTGAGGCTGAATTCATGGCAATGGTGAGGCTGAATTCATGGAAATGGTGAGGCTACATTCATGGCAATGGTGAGGCTGCAAAGGGCACAGATTAGGCTGCATTGATAGGCACTGACCCTTTTTTTGCTTCACAGTTCTATATTTAATCTCTTTAGCCCCAGAAGATTTGGCTGCTGAATGACCAGGTAATTTTTTTGCGATTTGGCACTGCATCCCTTTAACGGACAATTGCGCGGTCGTGCATGACTGCATTCATGGCAATGGTGAGGCTGCATTCATGGCCATGGTGAGGCTGCATTCAAGGACTGTATTCATGGCCATTGTGAGGCTGCATTCATGGCCATGGTAAGGCGGAATTCATGACACTGGTGAGGCTGCATTCATGGCAACGGTGAGGCTGCATTCATGGCAATGGTGAGGCTGAATGCATGGCACTGGTGAAGCTAAATTCATGGCCATGGTGAGGCTGCATTCATGGCCATGGTGAGGCTGCATTCATGATAATGGTGCGGCTGCATTCATGTCAATGGTGAGGCTGAATTCATGGCACTGGTGAGGCTGCATTCATGGCCATGGTGAGGCTGCATTCATGACAATGGTGCGGCTGCATTCATGGCAATGGTGAGGCTGAATTCATGGCACTGGTGAGGCTGAATTCATGGCAATGGTGAGGGTGCATCCATGGCAATGGTGAAAGTGTATTCATGGCAATGATGAGGCTGCATTCATGAGAATTGTGAGGCTGAATTTGGGTACTTGTGAGGCTGCATTCATGGAAATGGTGAGGCTGAATTCATGGCACTGTCGAGGCTGCATTCATGGCCATGGTGAGGCTGCATTCATGACCATGGTGCGCCTGCATTCATGACCATGGTGCGGCTGCATTCATGACCATGGTGCGGCTGCATTCATGGCATCGGTGAGGCTGCATCCATGGCAATGGTGCGGGTGCATCCATGACAATGGGGAGGCTGCATTCATGGCAATGGTGAGGCTGAATTCATGGCACTTGTGAGGCTGCATTCATGGCAATGGTGAGGCTGAATTCATGGCAATGGTGAAGCTGAATTCATGGAAATTGTGAGGCTGCATTCATGGCAATGGTGAGGCTGCAGAAGGGCACTGATTAGGCTGTATTGATGGGCACTGACCCTTTTTTTGCTTCACAGTTCTATATTTAACCACTTCAGTCCCGGAAGATTTGGCTGCTGAATGACCAGGCCATTTTGTCCGATTAGGCACAGCATCACTTTAACTGGCAATTGCGCGGTCGCGCAATGCTGTACCCAAACAAAATTTATGCCCTTTTTTTCTCACAAATAGAGCTTTGTTTTGGTGGTATTTGATCACCTCTGCATTTTTTTTTATAAACAAAAAAAAAGCGACAATTTTGAAAAAAACTTTTGTACTATTATAAATATCCCCATCTTTTTTTTTTTTAATGCTATATTTTTTTCTCAGTTTAAGCCAATATGTATTCTTCTACATATTTTTGGTAATGAAAATCAATCAAGCAATAAACGTATATTGATTGTTTTGCGCATAAGTTATAGCGTCTACAAAATAGAGGATAGATTTCTAGCATTTTTAATATTATTATTTTTTTTACTAGTAATGGCAGCGATCTGCTATTTTTATTGTGACTGCAACATAATGGCGGACACATCGGACAATTTTGACACATTTTTGGGACCATTGGCATTTATACAGCGATCAGTGCTATAAAAATGCATTGATTACTGTAAAAATGGCACTGGCAGTAAAGAAGTTAACACTAGGGGGCGATCAATGGGTTAACGGTGTTCCCTGCTAAGTGTTCTAACTGAAGGGGGATGGGACTTGCTAGGGGAAGAGATAGATCAGTGTTCATACTTTGTATGAACACGCAATCTGTCTCTTCTCCCCCTCAGAGAACCGGGATCTCTGTCACGATCAATCGCGGGAGCCCGGCAGTCATCGTGACCGCCGACACTCACATTGGCTCCGGGGGAGAGCAGCGGGTGTGCGTGCCCCTAGTGGCCACAGATACTAGCGACATAACAGAACAGCAATTGGCACAGCCGAGCCATGTTGCCGCAGTACAACTATGGCGGCTGGTCGGCAAGCAGTTAAAATTGAAGTTTTTTCCTGAAACTTCCCTCTTAAATTGAAGGTGTGTGTTATATGCTGATAAATACGCCCGAGCTCATCCTTAGACTCTTCACCATACAAAGCCACAAAGGCAAGAGAATTCTTGTTGGGCAGTATATTAGTTCATTTTCATTTAATTTTAATGGTTCAAAGAATGTCAGGCAAAATGGATGGCCCTCACGCATGTTCACTTCATCATATCTGATCCACTTTGAAAAAAGTTTGGACATCCCTGCTCTAGAGATTAGTAAATGGGAACGGGTGGAGAGGACGAGGGCTCTGCTGATTTCCATCATCCAATCTTTTGAAAGCATAGATGCTGTTTTTTTTTTTCCTTACATGTGATTGGGTATACTTTGTAAAAAGATGATTTACTTAATTTACTAATCTCTATTGCAACTACACTTTCAAAGTGTGCCGTCTATTTGCCTTTAGTAAATCTTCCCCCTAGTCTATATGGCTCCACCCTTGTGTATTTGTGCACTGATAACTTTGTGAAAGTATAACATGCATTTTTACCTGTTTGTATATAGAATCATTGCTGTAGTACTTTTACTTTGTTGGTGTGCGTATTTACAAAAACAGAACAAAAGGTCTTTTGCTTTCTGATAGTTAACATAAGACAGGGTTTCTACAAGAAAGGGGGGGGGGGGGGTATGAGGTATGAGGTAAGGAAAACAGAAGGCCACAAAGGATAAATATCTTAACAAAGTAGATAAAACTCCTGTAAGTTTATTCTTTGCTGTCTGTGTCCCATAAGGATACAAACACAACACAACAAAGTCCTGAAAACACAACACAAAGTGAGAAAGAATAATTTAGAATTCCCATCACTTTCTGTCTCATTGACAGTGGTCAAATATAGGGTGTCAGGGAAACAGACCGCAAGAACAATTTTACCAGGGGTTAGATCCTTTCACACTTTCTGCAAAATTAAAAAAAAGTTTTAGCTAAACATAAACTTTAAATTATCTTCAGGCATAGTATTTTACAACACTCTTTATCAGTAGCTTAAAACATATAACATTTGCACCTGAAATATATTAGTATTCTGTAGATGGGGATGTGTTGAGAGTGGATTAAAACCTATACTTAATGAATTCACTCAGAATCATTCAATCAGCTTAAGGGTATCCAAAATAGAGTTGACTAGCTGAGTTCCCCTTCAAGTATGTTTTCTGATACTAGCTCCTTTTTAATGTCATGCCTTATGGATATTTTGAAAAGTAGCCCACACTTAGCAAGAATTTGTGTCCATGCAAATTAAAAAAAAATCATGGGTAGCTATGGTGGCTCAGTTATAGCTACTGATGACAAAAGCTATTTTAAATACGGTAAGTTTACAGTTGGCAACATATGTTAAAAGTCATTTATCATAAGAGCCCAACAAATGACCAAATGTGCCCTTTTCTTCACATGACAAATGGCTTCCTGATCTGCACATCTTTATTATAGCATTTAGTATGTGTAGCCTTTTGAAATAACAGTTCTGTACCCTACAAAACGTCTTCTCTATATCTGATTTCAACGTTTATTTTTTCTCTAGTAGTAAATTTCTTTCTCAACATAAAATTTATTTCACTTTTCATCATACGTGATTTTTTTTCCAGCTATTCTGGAAAATGGGTATGTAATAGTCTTTAGTTTTGCAGAGGTCAATGTAAATGTTTAACTACTGTGACATTCCGGCCTGGCATGGATTTTGGGGGGAAACTTCACACGCTAAAGAAACAAAAACAAAAAACGGCAAAATCCATACCAGACCCTTATCTGAGCATGCATCCTGGCAGGCTAGGAAAAGGGTGGGAGAGGCATGCAACCCACCCATACCATATCAGGTCAGCCAAATGCCCTCAACATGGTGTGGCACTTTGCCAGAGTGGGTTCTTGGCATATCACCTTGCCCCCATCTTGTTGAGGACAAGGGCCTCTTCCCTACAACCTTAGCATGGTGGTTGTGGGGTGCAGGGGGTAACTTATTGGAATCTGGTCCCCCCCCCACATGTGGATGAGTGGGGGTACATAGTATCCCTATTGATTCACCAAAAAAATACTAGTATAAATGAAAACACACACATTCTAACAAGTCTTTCATAAAAAAAAGTATTTTGATGTAGATTCATCATCAATCATGATAAATGTCACCTGCCACCTATGCACAAAAAAAATTCTGACGCTGAAAAGCTCCATGCTGGGCTCCTAATGACTGACACTCCGCTTCCCCCCATTTCTTAAGTAAATAAGTGACATCATTAACCATGTATGGTCAAAGAAATAAGTGGGTCCTGCCCCTTGTGATGTCATTGATCCCACCCCCTAGTTTACTTAAGCAAGCAGAGGGAACAGTGTGTCAGTTAATTTTCTTTTAATAAAGGAGTTGTCAAAATCTGTGTACTGTTTTTACTTAGACTAATCATTATTTGGTGAATGAATAGGGGTACTATATACCCCATACTCATTCATTTGGAGAATGGGATCTGGAGGCCTGTTTGTTAAAGAGTGCTTACAGATTTTGATAAGTCAGCCCCCTGCACTCCTACATTCCACTGTTTCAGGGGTGTGAGGAAGGCCCCCCCCTGCAAATCCCCTCCCCATGTTGAGGTCATGTGGCCTAGTCTGGTTCAAGAAAGGGAGCTGCACACTCATTCCCCTCTTTCCTGGTCTTCTGGGCTGCATGCTCAGATAAGGGTCTAGTAATGATTTTGAGGGGCATCTCAAGCAATTTTTTTTTCTTTTTAGAGTGAGGCCTCCCAAATCCATACCAGACTCAAAAGGCCTGGTAAGATTGGGGGGAACCTCACATATTTTTTTTTTAAATGTTTTGCCTCTTTTGTTTACATTCTCCTAGCCCCTTTAGCTCCCAGCTCCTTAACAACCTGCTATTCACTGGTTGTTAAAAATGCTGGCGGATGCCAGCTGCTTGTCAACCAGCTATTTCCTGGTTGTTAAGAATCCCAGGGTGTCAGCTCCTTAACAACCAGCTAATATTCATTAAATAGCATGGGGTTAGACCAAATGTTTGTTTACTTTTTTTGTGAATTTACTTTTAGATTTAGGCTTTTGCGGTATTTGCTGAGAATTTCTTATTTTTGTTGTAAATGCTGCATAAACCTGTAGCAAACTGACATTTTTCATATCACATGCAATATTTGGGTTAAATGTATCACATGACTCAACTATCTAATGCAATATCCTTTTGTAAATTGACCTCTATGAAATGCCAAAACTTTTTTTTCAAAGGCTCATTGGCAAGCTTTTGTTAAAATAGGGGAGGGTTTAAGAGAGTGGAGTGGGAAATAACAGACACGGCTATTTTACAGGTATGAAAACCATGAAATCTTAAAACTTTAAAATGACAACAATTGAGTGATATATCAGATCACACCATCAATTATAATTATATATATATATATATATATATATATATATATATATATATATATATACAAAATAACACAGGGTTTTTATATTTAAACAGTGTACTAAATAGAAGTCCTATATGCTTTTAAAAAAACACTTAAAAATGCAAATTATTAGGCATATTTATAAAGAATCTGACATTTACCAAACATTTACAGAAAAATAATCTCCCATATCCATGTTTTTTAAATGTCAGTGATTGATTCACCACTTGTTAATATTTGGTGAAAATCACATTCAATGCTTTATAAATATGCCCAGGTAATTGTTAACCAATACATGCTGACTATATTTGCTAAGCAAGTCCTGGGCATAAAAAAAGGAAAAAATATGATTTTCTTTTTATTGTACATGTTTACAAAAATATTA
Organism: Lithobates pipiens; assembly: GCF_037356315.1. NCBI lineage: Eukaryota > Metazoa > Chordata > Amphibia > Anura > Ranidae > Lithobates > Lithobates pipiens. Next base: position 185,544,307 of record NW_027507785.1, on the reverse strand, counting down.
TGTTTGCCAAAATACTATGATTCACATTGGACTGGTTGTACAAATGAAGCCTTTCTATTTTACCTTGCCAGCAAAGCCTGAACAACTGTCAATCTTCTGTGTCACCTATTCAGAAACCGCACAGTAATTACTATCCAGTGCTATTTTATACACCAGAAAATAATGAAAGAATACTTACTAAAAATATCCACTATGGACCATAATTGCTTCTCAATATGTGTCCTATATGATAGGATTTTTTTCTACTTTAGCATACATAATTAGTTTACTGGATATATTCAGCTTTGGAGCTGATGTGCTAAAATGACAAAAAATAAAAAAAGATTTATTTATTGTGTATAAGTAGACTGCATGATTTAATTTTATCACAAATTTTCTCTTTCCTTTCTTTGTTTTCTTTTTAATTAAAATGAACTACTTGACCGCCAGAAGATTTTCCCTGCTTAATTACTAGATCTTTTTTTTGTGATACGGCACTGCATTATTTTAACTGACAATTGTGCGATCATGCAATGCTGTACACAAATACAATTTATGTTATTTTGTTCCCACCAACAGAGCTTTCTTTTGGTGGCATTTGTTTGTATATTTTGTGCTATGAAAAAAAAAAAAAAAAAACACTTTTGAAAAAAAAAATATATATATTTTTTTTTTTCTGCTATAAAACATATCCAATAAAAAAATGTAAACAATCATATTTCTTCATAAATTTAGGTCAATATGTAGTCTGCTACATATTTTTAGTTAAAAAAATCCCAACAAGTATATATTGATTTGTTTGTGCACAAATTATAGCGTCTATGGGTCTATATACCAGAATTTTTTTATTTTTATTTTTTATATCAGTAATGGCAACAATCACTGACTTATAGTGGAGCTGTGATATTGCAATCAGACAATCAGACACTAATGCCGTGTACATGGCATAAACGGAAAGTTTCTCCGACAGAATTCCGCTCAAGCTGTCTGTTGAGCTTCCGGTCCAGCCGTTTGTATGCAAACACATGGTCACACCAAAGTCCGACTGTGAAGAACGCAGTGACGTACAACACGTACGACAAGAAAAAATAAGTTCAATAGCCAGTGTGCCACCCTTTGGGCTCCTTCTGCTAATCTCGTGTTAGTAGAAGTTTGGTGAGAGACGATTCACGCTTTTCAGCTTTTGTGCTTTTCAATCCATTACTGTTCTTCAGTTTTTGCTTGTGGGTTTGTATCTACTTTTCAGTGCGTGTAGTCAGTTTGCATCTATTTTTCAGTGTGTTCTTGTCTGCTCGTTTCTGATTTTCAGATCGCTTTTCACAGGCCTTGCTGTTCTTCAGTCCGTTCTGTTAGTTCGTTCTGAACAGCCGACCATTTTGAAGCCATGTTACGGGTACGCATTTGTCTTAGAGTTTGTGCTTTGTTGGGGCTTGGTGTTGGGGTTCTAGCTTTGAACCAAGCCCAGTCCATGAACAGGTTGGGAGAGAAGTTCATGGACCACGAATTGGTTGCTCTAGCGTGACCAATTCTCTCATATGCCTCTGCTTCATGAGATCCAGGAGAATAATCCTAATGATTTCAGGAACTTTCTCTGGATGACAGACCACATTTTTCACCGTCTGTTGGCTTTGCTGTCCCCTTATATTATGAAGCAGGACACCTGCATGTGGCAAGCCATCACCCCGGAGCAGAGGCTAGTCACCACCTTGCTGTACTTGGCGAATGGGAGAAGTCTGCAGGACCTGAAGTTCACTACAGACATCTTCCCCCATCTCTGGGGATCATTATTCCAGAGACCTGTTCTGCCATCATTTAGGCCCTGCAGAAGGACTATATTAGTTTAAGTTTTCCCCTGTAACATCACATTCTATATATTTAATGTTTGCTAATGTATTGTATTTCTTTCATCATTCCCTAATTAGCATGATATGAATATGTGGATGTCCCCTTTGTCCTCATGCATGCTGTAAGCTTTTTATGCTCCTTTTATTGGCCTTCATGCATATTTGCCTTCACTAACCTGCCCACCGCATGCTATCCTGGGCCCATATACACCTAGCCTAGTCACTTAACAATGTATTTTGTCAGCTCCATTGTAATGCTTTACCCTAAACACCCCCTAAAATGTGTACAAATGTTATGTGTGTCCTTAAATTCAGGCAGAGTGCCATAGGCTTTTTTGCTGGGTCCCAAACTCAGCTCGAACGCCCCTAAAATGTTTACAGTGGACCATCAGAGGGGGTGAGGAATCGGATAAGTGGACCTTATATTTTTGTCTTGAAATACACCTTAAAATAAATGTTATACTGATGTCCGCCAAGAATGTTTTTGTCTAATCTGCTTGCAATGTTATGTGCAAAAGTACTAATATTTTTTTTATGTTTTGACTCCACAGTTTCCTTCAACGCCACAGGAATGGCGGACTGTGGCATCCCATTTTGACGACCGTTGGGACTTTCCCAACTGTGGAGGGGCTATAGATGGGAAGCATGTCCACATCATGCCACCACCCCATTTGGGGTCTTACTATTATAACTATAAAGGGTTTAATAGTATAGTGTTAATATGATTTCCTCTATGTGGATGTAGGGAAGAATGGCCGGATGTCAGATGGAGGAGTCTTCACCTAGATGGAGTTTTAACAATGTCTCCAGACTGGTGGCCTGTCATTGCCACCTGATGCGGACAACGTTGAAGGACTCCCATTCGTCTTCATTGCTGATGAAGTGTTTGGTCTGGGCGAGCACCTGATGCGGCCATTCTCCCAGAGGACCCTCACCTCGGAGAGGAATGTTTTTAACTACCAGCTGGCCAGAGCGAGAAGAGTCGTTAAGAATAGCTTTGGGATAACGGCCAGCCGGTTCCGCCTGTTTATGACAGCAGTCCATATGGCAGACTACAAAATCAAACACATCATCCTGCTGCATATTGCACAATTTTTTTCCAAAATTATATTGCCTCAGTTGGGCCTGAGGCCGAATTTCCTGAGAATCCCCTGATGGGCCTGGATACTGGCCATCCTGGCTTGGCAACTCAAAGCACCTGTGACGTTTGGCAGAAATATGTAAATTATTTTACGGGTGGGGGGCCATTGCTATGTCAGACAATGTGTAAATATTTTTTTAATAAAAAAAAAGATCTGATAAAATCTTGAATTTTCTTTATTGCTTGTGTTTGTTTTTCTCCTAGGTTCTCCTAGTGCACTTGTAGTGCCAAGTGGATTTTCCTTTAGTAAATAATTCCCATTTTCACTGTAAACACAAAAACTGGTATTGAACTGAAAGAATAAGCACTGAAAGAAGAAGCCACACATTGTTGATTAGCAAAGTTGTTACTCTGTGTGCATTCACATGTGTAATTTTTTTTTCTTATTTTTTTTACAATTTTTATTTTTTTTGGTATAAACACACGTGTTTCGAAAAATAACATACAAAACTCTGGAACTTACAAAGTTCAACATAGAAAAACTGAAGGCAATATCAGACATATGATATTTATATGATATTGCCTTCATCAGATGGGGTGATGTCACCCCTGTAAAAGCCAAATTTTGAAGATGCACACAATTTGGGAGTCAAAATGGGTATTTCCCTCCGTATCCCATACCTATTGTCAACATGTGCTATCTCCCATCATGGGGGGATCAATGGACGTGTTTTGGGGATGCAACCCCTTCCTCTCACCTACTAGAGTTACAAGGAAGGGGTTGCACCCACAAAACGCATACATTGATATTCCCTGATGGCAGATAGCACATGTTGACACACCGTGTACATCTTCAAAATTTGGCTTTTAAAATGTCAAAGAAAAGTTTCAGTAAAGTCCAAGAAATGGAAAAAGGGTGGCATTTGGAAGAAATTTAGATTCTAACCAACACATCAATCACGTTCTTCATTTGTTGTTCGATAACATTGAGTTTCTTCCTTATGATGTCAATTTCACCATTCCACACCATGATGTCGTTGATTAGCCTTTGTGCACTGTCATTTGTGAAATGTTCAGCTTGCTCTTCAACAACCAGCAAATCACCAAAAAATTTGGTTAAAAACATGTATTATAAATATGCAGACATACATATAGGGTGGGTTGTCAGACACTCACCTGTTGCGGTGACAATCACCCACTTCCCCCACCTCTCCTTCCTCCAGATCCTCGGGGTATGGTGTTGTGCTGAGTTCCCCTTCTTTTTGAGGTGTGGGGTTCTTGGTGTCCCCTGAGTGGTGTCCTCCAAGTCGTTTCTCCCCTATGAGAATGAAACAAAAGGTTTCCAAGCTGAAGTCCTGTTTTTTTATCTTGCCCAAGCTTAAATACTTACCTTTTTCTGTCAATTTTTACACAAGGAGACACCCCAAGTATCCACTGGAGCACCTGTGTGGGACACCTTAAAACGTTTGTTCTTGTGTCCCACACTAGTGCTCCTGAGTCCAGATGTGTAAACAGCTGCTTAGTGTCCTCTCCTTACATTACTGTCACGACCGTCCTGGCATCCCGATCGTTCCTAGGAGATCTACTCACAGAGGTCCCATGTTGAGAACCCGTCGTTCCCCTTTGGCGCGGGCCAACGCGAACGGACGCACACGGTTACGTTCTGGTACGACCGGGCGCACACGGGTGCGCGACGTGGCAAACGAGCGCGGGGTCACGAACGGGCGCACGACCTCCTACGGGGGCACGCAGACCCGTCGTGCGACCGGTTTGGCGCCCTAAAGGCTTCTTAAGGACTCGGTTTCCACTCTGCCCTCGCTGTCCAGTCTACAGCGTGTTCTGAGATTCTGTTTACCTGTTACCTGCTAGTTTGATTCCTGTGACCCGGCTTGTTCTTGACCACGTTTGACTGCTGCCTGCCACCGACTACCTGCCTGCCTGACCACGTCTCTGCCTCTGCCCTTGTACTGTGTGCCCGCCTGCTGCCGACCCTGCCTGTACCTGACTACTCTGCTGCCTACTGATCCATCCGGATCTGCTGTGCCTGCTGTTCCTGTCTTGACCTGCCAGTGTCTGCTGTCTCCACTGACAACCACCACCTTGCCAGTCCATCAGTCTGCTCCTGCTGTCTCCTGCCGACTGCCATCCGTGTTGCTGTTGTCGTCCGGACCTACCAACACCTGCCAGGCACTTGTGCCCCCTGAACTTTCGAATCTCTGTCTCCATCTCCAGGGGTTCTTGAGCCAGGGGCTACGAGGGGCCGCTCCCTGCACTCCAGGCTCGTCCACCAGGTACGTGACAGTACTGGACAGCCATGTCCGAGCCTACGCAGGGAGCCTCCCCTATGGACGAGCTCTGCTGCCATCTTGCCGGCCTGACCCAGGCGGTGAAGAGTCTGCAGGAAGGTTATGGCCGACTGGAGGAACAGGTTCAAGCCCTGTCTGCGACCCCGCCGGCTGCTTCTGGGCACCATGCCCCACCATCAGTGGTGATGATGCCACCCGAGCCCAGGGTCCCTACCCCGGAACGGTTTTCGGGCAACCGGAAAAAAATTTAGAGCCTTCCGCAACTCTTGCGAGCTCTTTTTCGCTTTGCAACCAAGAACCTTCTCTCTCGAGGCGACCAAGGTGGGGTTTGTCATCTCCCTATTGACGGACGAACCACAGGCCTGGGCACACCGCCTTTTGGAGCGAAAGGATCCTTCTTTAGATACTCTAGACACCTTCTTCCTGGCAATGTCAAGACTTTACGAAGATCCTCAACTTGCTGCGACTGCAGAGGCTGCCCTACACGCCCTACAACAAGGTCGCAGGCCTGTGGAAGATTACGTGTCGGAATTCCGACGCTGGAGTTCCGACACAGAATGGAACGATGCAGCCCTCCGCTACCAGTTCCGTTTGGGCCTATCTGAACCGCTGAAGGATGAATTGGCACGCATAGGCACCCCAGAAACCCTGGAGGCCCTCATAGACATTCCGGTCCAGATCGACAGACGTCTAAGGGAGCGTCGCCAGGAGCGCTCTTCCACAGCCACACGCCCCATCTGGATGTTGCCACGTGTACCCAGCTCAAGTCATGCGGCTCCACCTGCCCCTGCCACAGCTACACCAGATCAGCCGGAACCCATGCAGCTGGGCCTACTCCGTCCCTCTCTGACACCAGAAGAGCGGCAACGACGTCGGGTTGGGAACCTCTGCCTTTACTGCGGAGGTTCAGGACATTTTGTTCGCACTTGCCCAGCGAAGATGCGTAAGTGCCTTTTCATTCCATCTGTTCCTTTGCCTGTGCTACCTAACAACACTACTCACCTGGCTGTCCCTGTTCTTTTACAGCTTCCAGAAGGGACTGTCCGGACTCACGCAGTTATTGATTCTGGGGCGTGTAGTGGCTTTGTGGATACGACCTTCGCTTTAAAGAACAAGATCCCCCTTCGGCCCAGAGAGAAGGGACTTTCAGTATTTTTGGCCGATGGTTCTACCCTTGAATCCGGACCAGTGACCCAGAAGACCACCCCTTTATCTGCTATCATTGCCGGGACCCACCAGGAATTCCTATGCCTAGATGTTATTAAGTCACCACTATTTCCCATCATCCTAGGCATGCCTTGGTTGAGTGCGCACAATCCAAACATCAATTGGGCCACTGGGAAGATTGAGTTTACCTCGGACTATTGCCGTCAACATTGCTGCCCTGTTGATGATAGAGACTCTTCTGCCCTCCTCTGTTTGGAAACAGACCCTGAGACCCGACAAGCTGTACCCAAGGACTACCACGATTTCCTGGATGTATTTAGTAAAAAAGGGGCTGAAACTCTACCACCCCACAGGCCATACGATTGCCCGATTGAATTACTACCCGGGGCAGAGATTCCCTTCGGAAGAATCTTCCCCCTATCTGAGTCCGAGCTGGGTACCCTGAGGTCCTACTTAGATGACAACCTAGAGAAGGGATTCATCCGACCTTCCACCTCCCCGGCAGGCGCAGGAATCTTCTTTGTCGAGAAGAAGGACCATTCCCTTTGCCCGTGTGTGGACTACCGGGCATTGAATAAAATTACTATAAAGAATCGCTACCCCCTGCCACTGGTACCTGAACTTTTTCAGAGACTTGGTTCTGCTAAAGTCTTCTCCAAGCTGGACCTCCGGGGTGCCTATAATCTTGTCCGCATCCGGAGAGGTGACGAGTGGAAAACTGCCTTCCGTACCCGCTTCGGGCACTTCGAATACCGTGTAATGCCGTTTGGATTGTGTAATGCCCCAGCCACATTCCAACACTTTGTCAATGACATTTTTAGAGACTACCTTGATTTATTCGTAATAATTTACCTTGATGACATTCTAATCTTTTCCTCCACTCTAGCCGACCACCGAGAACACGTCAAGAATGTCCTGGCTCGTCTCCGACTTCATGGCCTGTACGCCAAGCCTGAAAAATGTATCTTCGAAAGACAGAGCATCCAGTTCCTGGGTCTGGTTATTTCCATAAAAGGGGTGGAGATGGATCCCCAGAAGGTCTCTGCTATTCAAGACTGGCCTGCCCCATCCGATAAGAAGGGAGTTCAGCGGTTCGTGGGGTTCGCCAATTTTTATCGTAAGTTTATCAGAGGATTCTCCTCGATCATCTCCCCTATCACCGGTTTGACCAAACAGGGTCAGAAGTTCCGTTGGACCCCCGAAGCGCAGGAGGCTTTCAAGACTCTGAAGGACCAGTTTGTTTCGGCATCAGTCCTAAAGCATCCTGACTCCGCGCTACCATACATCCTGGAAGTGGACGCTTCTGAAATAGCGGTAGGGGCGGTGCTCTCCCAGAGACAAGGGCCTAAATCTTTGCTACACCCGGTCGCCTTTTTCTCCCGTAAATTGTCCGACGCAGAGAAGAATTACGATGTCGGTGATCGTGAGCTGTTGGCGATAAAGGCAGCACTCGAGGAATGGCGCTACCTCCTTGAGGGCGCCACCCACCCGATCCTGGTTTATACAGACCATAAGAACCTAGAATACCTCAAATCAGCAAAAAGGTTGAAACCGCGTCAGGCCAGATGGGCGCTCTTCTTCTCCAGGTTCTCGCTACATATTACCTATCGTCCAGGATCCAAGAACGTCAAGCCCGACGCCTTGTCGCGCATGTTCAGCCAACCAGAGAACCCCCCGTCTTCAGATACCATTCTCTCCGCGGGAAGCTTCCTCCTGCTCCAAGGGGACCTAATATCTCAAGTTAAGCAGGCCTCCATGGGCACTACTCCTCCACCTGGCTTCCCATTGACTTCTAGCAACGACCTTCTTTGGTACGAAGGCAGGATCTTCATCCCCCAGGAAGCACGGACCTCGGTTCTGGCCGCTTGTCACGACCACCTATTGGCCGGCCATTTCCGGGTATACAAGACCTTGGAGCTACTCCGACGCTCGTTCTGGTGGCCTCGAATGAAGGATGACTGCAGGAGATACGTTGAGGCCTGTACCGTCTGCATCAGAAACAAGAACAGTAAGTCAAGAGCCTGGGGTTTACTGAAGCCACTGCCCGTTCCTGACAGACCATGGAGGATGATCTCCATGGATTTCATCGTCGAGTTACCCCCCTCAGAAGAATACTCTACGATTTTTGTCGTGGTGGATAGGCTTACCAAAATGGCCCACTTCCTACCCATGAGGGGCACCCCTTCTGCCACAGAGACAGCCAGGACCTTCATCAGAGAGATCGTGAGGCTCCATGGCGTCCCCGCTAATATCACCTCCGACAGGGGGGTGCAATTCACTTCAAGATTCTGGAGAGCACTCTGTGGTGCGCTGAAAATTGACCTCCGCTTGTCTTCCGCATATCACCCCCAGACCAACGGCCAGACCGAGAGGACGAACCAGACGTTGGAGCAGTATCTACGCTGCTTCTCGTCGTTCTCCCAAGACGACTGGGCTCCGCTTCTTCCTTTGGCCGAATTCGCCTACAATAATTCAATGCACTCTGCCACCAAGCAATCTCCATTTTTTGCGAATTTTGGCTTTCACCCACTGTTTCTGTCTGGTGACCTCCCCGAGTGCCCAGTTCCAGCGGTGCAGGAGAATCTCAACTTCTTCGAGACAAATAACAAACTTTTGCAAGAAACCTTGACCAAGTCGCAAGAATACAATAAAGAGGTATTCGATAAGAAGAGAAGGGGGGAACTGGACCTCAAGGTCGGGGATCTGGCCTGGCTGTCCACCCTGAACCTCAAACTATCCTGCCCATCCAAGAAATTGGGACCGAAATTTGTGGGCCCCTTCCCAATCGTAAGAAAACTGAATAGTGTGGCTTTCGAGCTAAAGCTTCCGGAATCTTTTCGGATTCACCCTGTTTTCCACGCATCGCTACTTAAGCCTGCAGTTCCAGATTCTTTTTCTGATCGAGTTACTAATCCTCCAGAGCCTGTGATGGTCGATGGGGAAATCGAATTCGAGGTGGAATCCATACTTGATTGCAGGAAGAGGCGGAACCAGGTCCAATTCCTGGTTAAATGGAAGGGGTACGGGCCCGAAGAGAACTCTTGGGAACCAGAATCCAATATTCACGCGAAGAGACTAATTTCTGCTTTCAAGAGATCCCACCCGGGTAGGATGGCACAACTGGGCATCCGGAGGCTGCCCCTTGGGGGGGGGCAATGTCACGACCGTCCTGGCATCCCGATCGTTCCTAGGAGATCTACTCACAGAGGTCCCATGTTGAGAACCCGTCGTTCCCCTTTGGCGCGGGCCAACGCGAACGGACGCACACGGTTACGTTCTGGTACGACCGGGCGCACACGGGTGCGCGACGTGGCAAACAAGCGCGGGGTCACGAACGGGCGCACGACCTCCTACGGGGGCACGCAGACCCGTCGTGCGACCGGTTTGGCGCCCTAAAGGCTTCTTAAGGACTCGGTTTCCACTCTGCCCTCGCTGTCCAGTCTACAGCGTGTTCTGAGATTCTGTTTACCTGTTACCTGCTAGTTTGATTCCTGTGACCCGGCTTGTTCTTGACCACGTTTGACTGCTGCCTGCCACCGACTACCTGCCTGCCTGACCACGTCTCTGCCTCTGCCCTTGTACTGTGTGCCCGCCTGCTGCCGACCCTGCCTGTACCTGACTACTCTGCTGCCTACTGATCCATCCGGATCTGCTGTGCCTGCTGTTCCTGTCTTGACCTGCCAGTGTCTGCTGTCTCCACTGACAACCACCACCTTGCCAGTCCATCAGTCTGCTCCTGCTGTCTCCTGCCGACTGCCATCCGTGTTGCTGTTGTCGTCCGGACCTACCAACACCTGCCAGGCACTTGTGCCCCCTGAACTTTCGAATCTCTGTCTCCATCTCCAGGGGTTCTTGAGCCAGGGGCTACGAGGGGCCGCTCCCTGCACTCCAGGCTCGTCCACCAGGTACGTGACAATTACACTGAATCAAGCTTGCATTTCATTATAGTTACAAACACATCTAGACATCAATGTACAAAACATATTTTTTGGCAAATAGGCATGACCAAATGTATTTAACCTGTATCTGCCCAAAACATTGTATTTAATGAGTGAACAATGTTTCTTACGACCGATTAATGTGCCCACAAATATGAAAGTCACCATTTTAAACTGTAAAACAGTAACGAAAATCACATAGAGCAGCATGCAAGTAATAATAATAATTGGAACACACGACAACTACTTACTTTTTAGAAGAACGTTCTTGATCCTTCTATACTGATCATGCTCCCTCGGTTTCAATCTGACCAGCTTTTCCTTATTTGCTCCTTTGATCGTCATACCCCAAAATTTGTGTGCAGACTCTTCACAACTTTTGTCATGATTTTGGCCTTTCTCACATTCTGGTTGGTGTACGGTCCATTCTTGCCATCGTAGTCGTTCCTCCTCAAGATGTCCACCATCTCCACAATCTCTATAAAGGCCATATTTGAGGCCTTAAATCTTCTCCTCCTGCATCAAGAGGTTTCGACCTCCAGGCTTTCCTCCTCCTCGTTACTGCTCTTATCGCCCACCTGCTCTGTTTCCGCCATGTCGCTCCTACTGCATGCCGAATGAGAAGGGGTGAGAAATATTCTAGAAAGATCATTAGGGGCAGGAGATGCGGGCGGAGTTACACGCATGTGCACTGTATATCAAGCTCACACGCATGTGTCGTACGTACGATCTGTGTGTGGAGGAAGGAGGAACGGAAGTGTCGAGCATCCTAACCGAAGGTAAAATTTGAACTTGGGCCATCAGTGGCCTATACTTACTCAAGATTGAGGCCTATATTGGGATAAGATTATGAGAGTTTAGGCTGATATTAGTGTTTTTGTTTTGTGTATTATCTTACAGCAAATATGAATCACTTTAAGGACTCAGAATTCATGGCCAGTTTCATAGACAAATACAGGGAAATTAGGAATTTGTGGGAGGTGAAACACAGCTTATATCAGGGATTTACAATTAGCAAACCTCCAGCTGCTGCAGAACTAAAAGTCCCATGAGTCATAGCAATACTCTGACAGCCACAAGCATGACACACAGAGGCAGAGGCATGTTTTGCAACAGCTGGAGGTGCGCTAATTGGATATCCCTGGCTTATATTATAATAAACAAGCTAGGAGGTAAATGCTGGAGAAGCTTATGGAATTTGTGAAGACTCGGGTCCCCGATGCAACCATTGTGTTCTTGGAAAAGAAAATTGGGATCTTGAAGAACATGTATAAGAAGGAGCATAATAAGATCCAGAAATCACTTATATCAGCAGCAGCGCAAGTGTATATACCCAAACTGCAGTTTCTGGAGGACCAGACTAAAGGCAAGGGATCGCTTTCTACCCTTCCCTGCAGCCTTCCCTCCATCCTTTCCTCAACCCCAGCAGAGGCTGGCGAGGAACAAAATGGGTCTTCCATCCTGGAAGAAGTAGATGCGCCCAGCTGGAGCCAGTTATATTATGTTTAGACATATTTATTGTCCCAATATTAATGATGTTAACTAGATGTTCTAATTGATAACATATTAATGATTTAAAACAAAGAGTTTGGGACAAGAATGAAAAATGCTGGAGTCAGAATAATAGTCTTTTCTATTTATTAACATTCAATTTGCAAGTCATGCTCTAAAAATTGTGTGTGATTAATGAAGCAAAAACTAAAACTATATGCCTTTTTTATACACAGGATAAGCTCAGCCAGGAGGAGGGTCTGGAAAGTGCCAGCCAGGAGGAGGACGTGCCCAGTGTCAGCCAGGAGGTGGATGGGCCCATTAGGTCCCTCAGCCAATCCCTGGTGCCTCCCCTCCTCCTTACAACAAAAAGGCCCAGGAAGGGGATGATGATGGAGGAGGTAGCACTGAGCCTCATTAGGGAAGCAAGTGATGTCCTCAGAAGCCCCCCCCCCCCCCCCAACGCTGAAGAGGCCTATGGCTGCTATCTAGCCACTAGATTGATGAAATTGGAGGAGGGCCAACGTCTCCTCTGTGATGGAGTTTTTGGTGAGGCCCTTTAGAAGGGGTTGAGGGCCAGCTAACTGAGAACAGCCATGTATATGAGTTTGCCCATCCTCCTTCTCCTCCTTCTCCTCCTGCCACAAGTTCACCACAAGAGTCACAGCCTCCAAGGAAGGCTGCAGGGAAGCGTGGAGGGAAGGCTGCAGTGAAGAGAAGAAAGTGATGACCTGGCTTCAGTCTGGTCTGACAAGACACAGGCTGTTGTAGTACCACAGCCTGGGGACATATATGTCATCTGCTGCTGGTCCTCCTGATCTCTGGGAATCTTGCATCAGATTTGGCTCCAAATTATATGGAATCCTCAAGCTAACAATTTTATTTTCCACAGACTTGATGTGTGCCCTAGGGGTCAAAGGCTTCACAAATTCCAAAAGTTTCTCCAGCATTGCCTTCCTCTTTATTTTGTTACCCAGAATAAATGGAGATTTTATTTTCTGAAAATATTTTCCTATGTGTTTTTCTACAAAAAAGTGTAAAGGTAGGTCCTTGCTCTGTTAGGTGTTTTCGATTTCCCTCTTCCTATCTCGCCTAGGCCGTGGTCTGGATAAACTTGGGAGTCCCATTCACCGGTGAGATAATCAAGGCACATACACGAGATGTACGTGAATAATGATTACGATTTAATGTTTTGAATACAACAGGTTATATGCTGAAACAGTTGGGGTGGCGCCCTGTGGAGTAGCCAATCAGGGATCCGCTCGTAGCTATACACCAAACTTTTCCTAGTAACAGGTTTATTGACAGAACAAGCAAAATAAGCAGAAATTGTCTTCACGGCAAAGCACGTCATTAACCTTCACACGAGATAAGAATAAGACTACGATATTCAACAACATTGTGCTAATAGTCTGTGGTCCAGACGTTCTAGGTCACAGATGCCGTTAAGAGAATATAAGATAGTTGCATATCTTGGCTTTCTCTGTACAAACCCTCGCGGCCAAGGGCATTCTAAGAAAACAGCATATTTTCCAAATAGCAAGCATCTATGTCTTAGCAGTTAGAATTCTAGCTTGGTCATACAAAGTTTAAAATGGATGACAGTATAACAAAATGGAGACTTGTTAATCCTTATAATCCCTCCTGTGATCATAACTTTGGCACAAAGTTATCGATCATCCTCTATACCAGACATTCTTGGAAAAAGCCATAAGTGCTTTCTCTTCGTCATTGGGCTTGGTTGCTATTGTTGGATGGGAAACCTTGGAGGCTGCTATGCAGCAGCACTTGGCGATCACATAGAACATTACTATGAACAACACTATCATCACTAATACGAGAAATATTTTCTTGAAAAATCCCAGTATGCCCCCCCAAATACCTCCAAACCACCCTCCTGTACCCGAGAAAAGGTTCCAATCATCTCCCAAGTTTTTTGCTTTCTGTAGGAGGGTCTGTCTTTGGGCTGAATGGCTTTTGATAATATCGTAATAATCGGGTACCGACAGACTTTCCACAGGAACGGTGAAGTTGTGTATGAAGGTGCAACACATCTCCGAATTGGCCATGAGGTTACAAATCCCAGTGATGGCGGCCAAAAGTTGTTCCTGCCTCATTTTTATCAGTTCCTGCACAGTTCGGATCTTCCGAGTTTCTTCGTTTAGCAGAGAAACATCTCTGGAAGTAGAGTTCACTACCCCAGAGATTATTTCAGCAAAAAGATCTATTTTATCTAGGGCATTCCACATTCCCGGGCTTCCAATGGAGGCGGCTAATTTTTCCCACCATGATGTTACTTGTCTCTTAGCCCTCCCGAACTCTAAATGCCCATGGGCAGGGGTCATTTTGATGTACTGATTGTCAGAGGCTATACCCATATATGGTACCATCCTGGCAATGGTGCACCAACCACCTGTAGAGGAATCTAGAGGGTAAGGTATGGTGGTGTGACATATTAGACCGCAACACACCATCCATCCATGAGGCAGATGAGGTGCTGGTATTATATCAGGGGGTTGGGATATGCCTGACCTGAGTCCAACTAGGCATAACCAATCTCCTACTGTACTCTAGTAAAGTATCATTCATGTGGTAGGACTCTAACCAGTCTTTTAGGTCAGTATCGTCAAATGTTTCTGATGATAGTACACAGTCCATTATGTTATATAAAGACATGTTCCCTATCCTTTCGTCACTATCTCCAATGGTGGAAGTATTCAACCCCTGGATGTCAAACGTCCCATCCCGCAGAAACTTCCCTAAGTCTCTAAGGGTAAGATTTACTAGTGTGTTCCTACAGAATTGGCCATTGGGTATTTCCCCGTTTTCTTTCCAAGCTCCATTTAGGAAACAGAAGGATGGGGGTTGTGTGAAACCAGAGAAAATAAGGGGGGAGGGTCTGGTCGTTATATTGGCCATATGGTCTTGTGTCGTCTCATTAAACAGGTCCTCTACTGGGAGGGGGATTCCCACTACTGGAATTTGATTCCTACCCGTTCCCATGTGGGAGCACACCCAACAGGGTGCCCCTTTTCCCATTACTTGACCAAACGCGTATTGCCATAAAAAATGATGTGGTATTGTTGGGGCTAAAGAAAACGTTTTACTGTCCTGGGGGGGGGGGTAGTTCGTTCTGTGCTACCATTACTCCTAAACCTTTGTTGTTATTATTATTATGATTACTGGGCCTTGGAACTAATGCTCTTCTGTCTAGTGATCGGTTCTCAGTACCTTTTGGGCTTCTTGTAAACCCACACGACCCTGTCATGATACATGTCATCATGACTATAGAAAAAACCACAAAAGTCAATACTATCGACCAGAGCAAAATGGTGTGTAGTACATACTGATCTTCTAAGCCCCTGTCTCTTTCTTTTTGCAAAGACTTCAGTCCGAGCTGGTGGGAGGAGGAGGAAAGTCCAGGGAGATTCTGCCGAACTGTTCCTGGCGGGTCTGTAGGTTCGTCTCTGGGGTCCCTTTGGTGGTGGCGTCCTCCTGTTGGTCTTGGGCAAGTGTCCTCTGGGGGTGTTCTGGAGTCGGTGGAGGTTCGGGGCATTTTTTTAGTCTGCTGGCATGGATCCACTGAGGGGTGTAGTCTGTGAGGACAGCAGTCCTGGAGACCTTCTCCACGTTCCATGGACCGGAGTAGATGGGCCCCACGTGCTTCCGTTGGGCAAGCTGCTTGATCAACACTTTATCCCCCGGGATGAAGGGGTGAGTAGGTTCTGTTGGAAGAGGAGAAAAGGTGACAGCATCTTGTTCATTATGTTCTTCTATTGTACTTACCAGATGTTTCACGTACTCTTCCTGTAAAGAATATAGGTTAATGTCAGTCTGTGCATCTAATGCTTTTAGTTGTGTTTGTGCTGGGACACCCATTAGGATTTCGAATGGTGACAAACGTGTCCTAGAGTGGGGGGTGGTTCTGATTTGGAACAATATTCCTGGAAGGAAATCTATCCAGTTTTTTAACGTTCCTCCTGTGGCCTTTTTTAGTTTGTCCTTTATATTCCTGTTCATTCTTTCTACCACTCCTGCGCTTTGGGGATGATAGGGAATGTGAAGTTTCCACTGTATTCCCAGGCACCTTGCCAGTTCTCGTGTCATATCTGAAGTAAAAGCCGGGCCCTGGTCTGACCAAATGGTGGCTGGTATGCCAAACCTACATACCCAATGATTAAGGAGAGCCCTTGCCGCTATTTTAGCTGTTTCCCCAGTGCAGGGGACCGCCTCCACCCATCCTGACCATTTGTCAACGATAACGCACAGGCATTTGATACTTCCCTTTTGTTTGGGCATGTGGGTGAAGTCTATTTGTAGGTCCTGTAGTGGGCCTAGAGGTGGGGGCAACTGGCCGTGTATACCATGTCGCTTACCCTGCGTGTTGTTTTGAGCGCATGTGAGGCATGACTTTGTTAGGGTCTTTGCATGGTTCTTTAGATTAACTGTGCAGAAGGTTTTTTCATACAGCTGTTGCAAGGGTTGGGACCCTATATGCTCGGGACCATGCAGGTAGGAAAGGATGAGGGCCGAGCTGGCTTCGGGGATCCCAATGACCCCTCCATTTGTCCAAAGGCCTCTTTGGTCTTTGGACAATCCTTGCTGGACCCAGAAAAGGACATCAGCATCTGTGGCCATGGATTGGATTTGGGCTGCAACTGAGGGGAAATCTGGCGCTGAAAAATCTTGTTGGAAAAATATCGTGGTAGGGGCGGGTGGATGTGTGGAGGAATTTGCCGCCGCTCGAGCGCATCTATCCGCAAGGGCGTTGCCTCGGGCAATGTAGCTACCAGTGGTGGTGTGAGCCTTGACTTTAATAATCGCCAAATGTTTGGGCAGTAGTATAGCCTGGAGAAGGGCCAGGATATGCTCCTTGTTGGCTATAATTTTGTTGTCAGCCGTTCTAAACCCCCTGTTAGCCCAGATCACCCCGAAATCGTGAACCACGCCGAAGGCGTATCGACTGTCAGTGTAAATATTGACATCCCTATTTGTGAACAGGATGCATGCTCTGGTGAGGGCTACCAGTTCCGCGACCTGTGCCGAGGAAGGCGGAAGTGGCTTAGCCTCCAGAACCAGATCTGGGAGTTGTACTACTGCGTATCCTGTCAGAAAAGTGGAATCCGAAGGGCGCGAGCAACTGCCGTCCACAAAAACTTCCTCTGCACCGGCCAGAGGTACGTCTGTTAAGTCCTTACGTGGGGAGGTGACTTGGTCCAACACTTTTGTGCAGTCATGCATTTTGGATGGTTCACCATAATTCATGAGTTTGAGCAGAGAATGTAAAAGCCTGAGGATGGGGGAGGTGTCAGAGGTGTGTTTGATGGTCAGATTGGAGGTGTTTAGAAGAATGATTTCATACCCGCTGGCTCTTTGGGTGGTCATATGTTGTGTATTGAGGTTTTGTATAAGGTGGGTGACTGAGTGGGTAGTGTATACAGTTAGGGTGTGTCCCAGAACTATCTTGTTGGCTTCTTGAATGGCCATGGCACATGCGGCCATGCTCTGGAGGCAAGCAGGCATGCCCTGGACCTGGAGTGGGAGTTTCTTTGAAAGGAAAGCCACCGGTCGGTAAGAATTACCGTGCTCTTGGGCAAGAACTGCTGCAAAGGCAGATCCATTAACTACACAATATAGATAAAAATTTTTCCTGTAGTCCACTAGTCCTAAGGCCGGGGCGGAGGCAAGGGAGGAGAGGAGGGTGTTAAATGAGTGTAACATTTCCTCCGTCCATTCCACCACTTTTGGCGCAGTGGAGAGCGTGGCCCTCCTCAGAATGGAGTCATGAAATGAGCAGTCAGGGATCCATTGCCGGCAATAGACGATTGCTCCCAGGAAAGACAAGAGGGCGGCCTTGTCCCTGGGTGGCTGCAGAGCGTTAAGGGCTGCGGCACGGTGGGGGGAAACACTTCTCTCTCCCTTGTTGAGGATGCACCCCAAGTACTCTACAGTAGGGGTCACCCACTGTATCTTTTTCCGTGAGGCCAAGTGACCTGCCTTGGCTAGGTGATCCAGCAAGTTTTTTGAGTCTTCTTCACAAGCTTCTGGGGTGGGGCTGCAGAGAAGGAGGTCATCCACATATTGGATGAGTACCGACCCGGCGCTCGATTGCCAGGATTTGACTGTCTCATTCAATACCATAGAGAAGGCTGCCGGGCTGTCCACATAGCCCTGCGGTAGGCGGGTCCAGGTCAGTTGCCCCCTCCCCCCCCCAAGAAAAAGCAAACATGGGCTGGGCCAGTGGATCCACAGGGATGCTAAAGAAAGCGTTAGCTAAGTCAATTACCGTGTAGGCCACTGAGTTTGCCGGTATGCAAGAAAAAATAAAGGCAATGTCTGAGACCAGAGGGGGGAGGGGAACCACCATTTTGTTGACTGCCCTGAGGTCCTGTACCAAGCGCCATTCCCCGCTTGCCTTTCTCACTGGGTATATGGGGGTGTTCCATGAGCTGATGACGGGTGTCAGGATGCCCATGGCTACATACCTATTGATGAGGGGTGTAATCCCCTCAATTTTGTCAGAATGTAGTGCATATTGTTTTTGAAAAACAGGTACTGAGTCTGGGCGCATTTGGGGGGTGTAAGGGGTACATGGGATGAAACCTACACTCGCGTTATTCTCTGCCCAAATAGCATGGGTTTCCAGGGAGGCAGGTAAGAGTACAAAATACCCTTTTTTGGATTGTCTCTTTGGGCCTTGTAAGTCGCAGAGTGCGGAGCTGGCAGTTACTGCTCCCTGTGGATCAAATTTGATCACCACTCCCAGTTTGGACATTAAGTCCCTTCCCATCAGGGAGACTGGGCGTTGGGGCAGGATGGCAAACTGTTGTTGGCAAAGTAGCACCCCCTCCAGGGTGGTTACTGATAAGGGTGGGGTGATAGGGTGGGTAACAGGAGTCCCATTAATACCTATGGAGCTTCCCTCAGAACATTGTGGCGTGTCAAAGGTCACATCATTGATGGAGCTAGAGGTGGCACCAGTGTCAATGAGAAAACAAATGCGTTTTCCATCTACACCCAGGATCACCTGGGGTAGGCTCCTCCAGGACACATTGTAACATACCAGGCTGAGGGAAGGGACATACTCCAGGCAGCCCTATGTCCTGCTTGAGGGTTGGGTGGCAGGCCATTGCATGGGAATAGGGGCTGGTGGGGGTGGTGGAACACGAAGGGCGGCATTGTTAGGTGGAGGGGGTCCTTGGGGTCCTTGATAGGGCTGGTGATATCTGGGGCCTGACACTGGTCCTTGGTAAGTTGGGGGACGTTGATGTTGTGGAGTTGAAGGAAAGGCGTTAGGGTAACGCCTTCGTCCATTTCCTTTCCCCCAAGGTCCCGTTTGGCCCCTACGGTAGGGACAATTGGACTTCCAATGTCCCATTTGACCACAGTTGAAACAACCCTGGTCTGGTGGTTGGCGGGCATATTCTGGTCTTCGAGTGGGGGCATATGGTTGGAGTGCCATTAAAGGGGTTGGGGGTTCAAATGTGTTATAAAATAACCCCCCTTTTTGTTCAAAAACCCCGGAAGTTTCCCTGGAGCGGGTGTCTGACATGAAATCCTCCGGGGGTTGGGTAGCCCATTTGGGGTTAATTAATTTTAGCAGCTGTACTACTTTTGGCTCCCCTCCGGCCATTACAGTAGTGGTAAAAAGGGACCCATCCGCCCCATCTACCGCTTTCCAGAGGTTGTATACTCGGGTGCAAAAATCATAGAATTTTTCCTTCGGGGCTTGTTTTGTTTGGACCAGATCTTGCAGAGCTGTGACCCCTTTGTAAAGGGTGCTCCAATGTTGTCCTAGGGTTTTCCAGAAAACTGGCCAGCCCCCTTTTCCCTGGACATGGGCATTAAACAGGTCTTTTACCTTTGGGGGGTCGGGGCAGTCGGGGTCTAGAATACAGTGGTGTGAAAAAGTGTTTGCCCCCTTCCTCATTTCCTGTTCCTTTGCATGTTTGTCACACTTAAGTGTTTCGGAACATCAAACCAATTTAAACAATAGTCAAGGACAACACAAGTAAACACAAAATGCAATTTGTAAATGAAGGTGTTTATTATTAAAGGTGAAAAAAAATCCAAACCATCATGGCCCTGTGTGAAAAAGTGATTGCCCCCCTTGTTAAAACATACTATAACTGTGGTTGTCCACACCTGAGTTCAATTTCTATAGCCACACCCAGGCCTGATTATTGCCACACCTGTTCACAATCAAGGCATCACTTAAATAGGAGCTGCTTGACACAGTAAGGTCCACCAGAAGATCCTTAAAAGCTACACATCATGCCGAGACCCAAAGAAATTCAGGAACAATTGAGAAAGAAAGTAATTGAGATCTATCAGTCTGGAAAGGGTTATAAAGCCATTTCCAAAGCTTTGGGAATCCAGCGAACCACAGTGAGAGCCATTATCCACAAATGGCGAAGACATGGAACAGTGGTGAACCTTCCCAGGAGTGGCCGGCTGCCCAAAATTACCCCAAGAGCGCAGCGACGACTCATCCAAGAGGTCACAAAAGACCCCACAACAACGTCCAAGGAACTGCAGGCCTCACTTGCCTCAGTTAAGGTCAGCGTTCATGCCTCCACCATCAGGAAAAGACTGGGCAAAAATGGCCTGCATGGCAGAGTTCCAAGGAGAAAACCACTGCTGTGCAAAAAGAACATCAAAGCTCGTCTCAATTTCTCCACAACACATCTTGATGATCCCCAAGACTTTTTGGACAACATTCTGTGGACCGATGAGACAAAAGTGGAACTCTTTGGAAGGTGTGTGTCCAAGTATATCTGGCATAGAAGGAACACTGCATTTCATAAAAAGAACATTATACCAACAGTAAAATATGGTGGTGGTAGTGTGATGGTCTGGGGCTGTTTTGCTGCTTCAGGACCTGGAAGACTTGCCGTGATAAAAGGAACTATGAATTCTGCTGTCTACCAAGAGATCCTGAAGGAGAATGTCCGACCATCTGTTCGTGTACTCAAGCTGAAACGAACTTGGGTTCTGCAGCAGGACAATGATCCTAAACACACCAGCAAGTCCACCACCGAATGGCTGAAGAAAAACAAAATGAAGACTTTGGAGTGGCCTAGCCAAAGTCCTGACCTGAATCCTATTGAGATGTTGTGGTATGACCTTAAAAAGGCCGTTCATGCTCGAAAACCCTCTAATGTAACTGAATTAGGACAATTCTGCAAAGATGAGTGGGCCAAAATTCCTCCAGGACGCTGTAAAAGCCTCATTGCACGTTATCGCAAACGCTTGGTTGCAGTTGTTGCTGCTAAGGGTGGCCCAACCAGTTATTAGGTTTAGGGGCAATCACTTTTTCACACAGGGCCATGATGGTTTGGATTTTTTTTCACCTTTAATAATAAACACCTTCATTTACAAACTGCATTTTGTGTTTACTTGTGTTGTCCTTGACTATTGTTTAAATTGGTTTGATGTTCCGAAACACTTAAGTGTGACAAACATGCAAAGGAACAGGAAATGAGGAAGGGGGCAAACACTTTTTCACACCACTGTATGTATTATACTCTCAAGATCAATCGGGTCCAGATTTGACCCGGCGCACTGGCGCAACAGGAAAGTAGCAGCTTCCCTAGGATGTTTTCTGGGGGATGGACAGAGTTCTTTGAGTTTTGTCAGTGTGCCTAGGGGCAGGGGTAGGTGAATTTCTGTGTTACCTATGGTCATAAGGGGGGCCTTAATATCGGGGGTGTCCTCATCATCCTCGTCAGTAACTACGGGGGTGGCCATAGGTGAGATAATGGGTCCTGGTACTGGTATGGGTACGGGTAGTGGTTTCTCGGTAGCCAACTTGATCTTGACCTTACTCCTGGTGACCACTCCCATCTTAGAGAGTTTTTCCATGGCCTGATTGTCTTCGGGACTCAGGACTATAGCCTCTCCCTCAGTGGGATCACTGCTTTGGGAGTTTCCCGGGCTCTGGTCCGGGTCTCCCTCTGTTTCTCGTTTTGTTTGTGCTAGGGCGGCTCGGGCTTCCCTCAAAATTCTATGTCCCCGTTCTATTTTAGCTCTGGCTGTCTCTACTTCAAGGGCAAACCGTTCCTTCTCTTCCCTAAAGTCTTTTTGCTCAGGGGTCTCCCTCGCCCTCTCGTCAGCTTCCACTTGGTCCTGGTACTCCTGACCCTCCCTGTCTCTTTTGGCTTGGGATTCCCTGTCCCATAGTTGTCTTTGGTGCGGGGTGGAGGCGTTGTACAGTGCAGCGGATATGGCAGCCATGTCTACCCCAAGGCTGGGGTAGATGGCCAAGGCCTGGGCAACCTCGCCCTCGTCAGTTTTGACAAGGACATAAGGAGGGGGTATTTCTGGGGCATTCAGGGGTGTAGTTATAGGGGCCGAGGGTATTGGTTTTCCTTGCTTGCTTTTTTTTATAAATTTTTAGAGGGGCTTTCCATATCTTGCAAGATTTTTTCATGTAATCTACATCCCACTTCCCGGGGGGTATGAGTGCTTATGTAACTGACAAATCTTTTTTACTACATGCCAATCTTCTGTGTTGCAGGGGCCCGCGGGACCTATATCATGGATCCCTAATTGCTGGCACCTTTCCCTAACCTGACTCCAAAATGGTTCTACATAGGGACCGGGCACTATAGTCTGCACATACTGATAGGGAGTAGGTTGTTCATAAGGGGTCCCGTCTTTGCCTACAATATTCCCCATTATGGGGGGGTGTTAGGAGATGCTTGGTAAGGGGGCAGAGGTGATAGCAGCCAGTGGCACGAATCACCTGTTGTTGAACTTCTTCCAGGGAATGTAAAGCAAGGATTCACTGACTGGGCTATGCAGGTTTATTCTGACTAGCGTGACATCGGGAGATGTTTCGTCCTGGGGGTACACAGGGCGTTCTCCTAGTCTAGTGGAATATCCCCCTGGGCGAGTGGCTATCAATATCAGGATATCAATTTGTTTAAGAAACAATAAACCAACAGGGGGGGCGTGGCTTGGAGCCGAAGCGAATGGCCGCCTGAGCGCAGAGCTCCGTCCTCGGGAGTCCTTTCCAGACGATTCAGCGGCAGCACGTGAGCCATCTCTCCCTCTCACCATGGGGAGAAGCAAGGGTAAGGGGTCGCCATCACGCTCGCGGTCCCCGAGGGGACCCGAATCGCAACCCGGACGATGCATTCCGGAGATCTTCAGGCCCCGCTCACGCGAGGCCGAGGCTTCGCCGCAGGCCTGCACAAGGCCCCGCTCCCCCAGCGGGAGCCCGCCGGGAGATAACACGAGGCGAAACGCGGATCAACACCAACGTGACTCACACACGCTCACGATGGCGGATCTTCGGTCAGTAGCTGCAGATATAAAATGCTCCTTTACTACTGCAATCTCGGAGCTTAGGAGAGACATTCACTCTATGCATGTTAGAATGACTGACCTAGAGGAAGCAGCAGACCGCCATGACACTGCTATACAACAGCTACACCGCACATCTCAGGCCCAAAACTCTCAGCTCAGGGATGTACACAGGCATTTAGAGGACCTCAATAACAGGGGTCGCCGCCACAATCTGCAGATCAGAGGCATCCCTGAAAGTGTGGAACAAGCAAACCTGTCACAAACCTTGACACAGATCTGCAATGAGGTTCTGGGCAGACCACCTGAGACACCAGTGGAATTTGAAAGGCTGCACAGGGCCCTTAAACCCAGGGGGAGAGACACAGACCCCCCGAGAGACGTTATCTGCTGCATTGTTAACTTTAAACTCAAGGAGGACATTCTGAGAGGGGCCAGGGACCGCCATAACTTACTCTTCCAGGGATCGGAAATTAAGATATTTCAAGACCTATCCCCCCTGACCCTCCAGCACAGACGCGATCTGCGACCACTACTTGATGTCCTGCGCCGCAAAGGCATTCAGTATAGATGGAGATTTCCTTTCTGCTTATCAGCATCTGTGGGAGGCCGAACCGCAAACCTGAGGGTCCCGGAGGACCTTAGGGAATTCTGCGCTACACTCCAAATAGCACCTGTGGAACTCCCAGACTGGTACAAAGCCTTCCGTCCAGCTCACCTACAAAGGACCGCCTCGATGGACACTATACCAGAAAGGGACGATTTCCATATCAGGCGACGCAGATCCCCATCACCGAGACCGCTCGCCCAGAGGGGCAATGGGGATAGGGCGTTTCCCAGCCCTACAGCCTCCCCTGCTCATAGGAGGCCCAGACCTGACAACTCCTAAACAGAAATCCGCTGAAACACTAAGGAGGAAGACGGGAGACATACAGCTTAACTTGCTCTGCAAATCCCTCCAGGTAATCCACAAACAATCCAGACACTCCGAGGATCCCACGACGGCTGTCGAATCCTCCTGTTCTCTCGCCATGTGAAGAATCATCCCCCAACGGAAGGAAGGCTTGAAAGCTTGCATCTTAGCCGACCGCAACTCTTCTGTACTCCTAACAAGGTTCCGCCAAACCCCTGAGAAGCTTATCTCTACCCATGAAGCCTCGTCCATGCATTACATAGGCCTCATCATGACCATGGACAGGTACCGCTGAAACCCTATTCTCGGAAGAAATGACTGCCCTCTTTACCTTAAAATACCCCAACTTGTTTATTTCAGAATCCGTTTTATACATCAGGGACCGCTGGCTCCCTGCTCCCTTTTTTTTTCTTTTTTCTTCCCCTCCCTCCACCCCCGCCCCCCCCCCCTTTTTTTTTTTTCTCTTTTTGTTTTTGTGTGCTTGCTCCCTCCCTCTCTTCTCACCCTACAGCCATCTTGTGAGCCCATCATTTATCTCTGTTTGGACTATATCAGGCTTGTCTGGCAATGGAACGGTCCACGAGCTCAACAAGGTATCTGTGTACTGACTGTACTGCTCAAGGACTTTCTTAACTAACGTAATACATGAATGGCTCTCTTATTGTTTGGTGGGGGGATACGCAGTAGAGGGAGGGGGGTGCGGGGGGGACGGGGAGGGGGGGGGTCATGGGGGCTTTTGGTTCAATGGGGGGGGGGGGGATGGAAAAACGGGGAGCAAATTCCACACCAAAGGCTTATGCTAGAACGCACGTAACGAAGGGGTGCGCAGAGAAACTCCTCACCGTCCCCCTTTACGCCACAATTCTCTCTCCACTGCTTACATAGGCAGATAACGGTCTCACATACTGTATTTGGTGAGAGTTTTGTCACGTTTTTATTTACTAAGGTGAACTACTCACGTATTGACCCCTTCCCAGGAACAGGATAGCCTTTTTTCCTACCTCTCCCCTAATTGATTTCTAGTGCGACTGGCAAGTGTTAATGTTTTTGCAGCTACTGTACTTCCTGTCCATAATGTCAGCTAATGCCCCGATTAACGGGGCTGACCTAATCTTCCATTTTTTGAACCATTTTTACTCATACTTTGCATTGTTGCCGACCAAGCCATCACAACTGGCTTCGTTATACAACCCGCAACCCCGACCTTTGGTCCCTTTGATTACCTGGAGGAGAGGAACAGACCCATGAATGGGCTCGCCGCCCGTCTTCCTCTCCATAGCCCTCCTGATACCTATCTCTCTCAGCATGTTGCAGCAGATAGGTATTCTGCAATATCAATAGTTCCTTAAAAGCTATTTTGTGTTACCTCTGGGCCCCTGTTGGTGTTTGATGATACTTGGTTAACATTTTATTGTTCCTATTGTTTACTTTGCTATCGAAATATTTTACGATCCTTGCTTAACTGTCACAATGTTCTACCCATCTTTTGTTGTTTCTTTATTAGCAGGCTCTTTTCATATATTCAACTTAGTCTGTGAGGACTCCCGCAGGACCGGACACCACACCCATTCGCCCCGGACTACCCTCCTCGCCTCCACACAGCGGGAGACTCGACTCGACCGCTGACACATCCCGGACTTCTCATCCCGACTTAGGGTAAGGTAGCAGTGCTACACACCCCTCCGGTTACTCCTCCCTCCCCTTACTGACTGCCCCTTTCCTCTCAAACTTTCCCCTTTGGCCCTCCCCTTTAGAGCCCCCCCTCTCTCCTGCCCCCCCTCCTTTCCCTACTTCCCTAACACCGGAACCTGGTCCCTCTGACCCCCGCTGAGACACTTCGAACTCTTTAAGTCAGGGCGCGCCCCTATATCGCTTGCCCGCCCTTAGTCCACTCTGCTCCCGGACGCGTAAAACTAATACAACCCAGATTTCTAGTTGCTTCAAGTACTTGACCATAGCTGACTAGATCACAATGGCCCCGGCCCACGTATCAGCCCGATCAACCACTCTCAAAGTGGTTTCGCAAAACGTAAAAGGGTTAAATATACCCGAGAAGCGCAGTCAGATCCTAGCCATGATGCATGCCTTGAAGGCAGATGTCATATTCCTACAGGAAACCCACTTCTGCTCAAAAAATGTTCCCAAACTGACAAACTATAGATACCCTATAGCTTTCCATGCCACTAATCCCCTAGCAAAAACTAAGGGGGTTTCAATTCTAATTTCCAAATCCACCCCATGGCAAATGCTTGATTCCTTTGTAGACCCAGACGGCCGATATATATTCCTCAAGGGCACCATTCACAACTGGCCCGTTACACTGGCAAACATTTACAGCCCTAACACGGCCCAACTCAGCTTTTTTCGCTCGACTTTCGAACACCTTACAAACTTTCAATCGGGTATCACTATTCTGGGGGGTGATTTTAATGTGACACTCCAGCCCCTTCTAGACTCCTCCTCTGGCTCCTCATCTATCCCCTATAAAGCGCTGAAGCAGATTAAGACGCTCCTGCACAATCTTGCACTGCATGATTCCTGGCGCACTCTACACCCACACGATAAAGATTTCACGTTCTTCTCAGCACCACATAACCGGTATTCCAGGCTCGACTATTTATTCATATCCCAAAAGGACCTTCCCTTATTAAAGACAGCCACGATCGAACCTCTTCTTATAGCAGATCATCACCCCGTCACTCTCCTTCTCTCATTTACGGGGAAAACCTGGTCCACGAAAACATGGAGACTTGATGCCTCCCTCCTCACCGCGGAAGCTGACATCAATTCGATCCATTGTAGTTTAACTAACTACTTCCGAGAGAACGACACCCCAGATGTCACCCCCCTGGCGATTTGGGAAGCACATAAGTGCACCATCCGCGGGAAATTTATCGAACTCGCAACCATTAGGAAAAAAGCGCACCAAGCATGCCTGAACACACTAATTACTAAAATTAGGGGACTGGAAGCTTCCCATAAACGTATTCAGGCGCAGAATACCCTTCAAGATCTGATAGACACCAGAAAGCAACTCCTGGAAATTCTCGATCGCAAAATACGTCGCAAAATTGCCCTTACTCACAAACTGTTCTATGAACAAGGCAACAAATGTGGGAGACTACTAGCGAGAGCGATTCAGGCCCAAAGAGCAAGTACAATCATACATACCATCAAAGATTCCCAAGGTACTTCGTATCATTCCCCTAAAGATATCGCGACCCAATTCGAGAGATATTACAAAGGGCTTTACAACCTCCCCTCCACTCATGCCAACGACAAGGTACGCACACAAAGAGAGACACTCATCACACAGTTTTTACATAAATATGGCCCCTCCAAGCTGTCTAGAGAGGTTGCCCAAGACATAGACCATCCACTTACCGAAGCTGAATTTAAAGAAGCCATTAAACAACTTAAGCCAGGTAAAAGCCCCGGTCCGGACGGCCTCACTGCCCCTTATTACAAAACCTTCTCTGATATATTAGCGAAACCCTATCTCAAGGCGTTTAACTCACTAAACACGACAACACCACCCTTTCACAGGCTATTGGAAGCCCACATTACAGTGATCCCAAAAAGTGGCAAAGACGCAACAGCGGTTACCAACTACAGACCGATTTCACTTTTAGATGTCGACCTTAAACTATTCGCCAGAATCCTGGCGAACCGCCTCCTTCCCTTTCTCCCCACACTGATTGGCAATCACCAGGTAGGCTTTGTCCCTGGCCGCGAGGCCAGGGATAACACCGTAAAAGCGATCAACCTTTATCACTGGTTAACATCCAATAAACAAAAGGGATTCTTTTTATCCCTGGATGCGGAGAAGGCGTTAGACAGGCTGGCCTGGGACTACTTAGGGGCGGTACTGCGCCACCTGGGCCTACCAGGTAGGCTATATAATATGATTATGTCCCTATACGCCGCCCCTACAGCTAGAATTAGGGTCAACGGCCAGCTGTCGGACGCCTTCCCCATCCAAAATGGAACGAGGCAGGGATGCCCTCTCTCCCCTATTCTTTTCATCCTGACACTGGAACCGCTATTACGGCGCCTCCAAGCAAATGACGATATCAAGGGTATACATGTCGGGGGACACACCCACAAATTAGCGGCGTTCGCCGATGATATTCTCTTATTCCTCCAGGACCCACTCACGTCTATCCCCAACTTATTGAAAGATTTTGAATTGTTTAACCGACTGTCTAACCTTAAAATAAACTTCTCTAAATCCAATGCCCTGAATATTTCCCTCCCTCCAGACACTGTCACGCAATGTCAGGAAAATTTCCCATTCTCCTGGAAGAGGGACTCCATTACATATCTAGGTATCCAGCTCCCCACTCGCTTATCTGATTTATTCTCAAAGAATTTTCTCCCTCTAGTCCACACAATAGCGGAAGACCTACGCAGATGGGATAAACCCCAATTTTCATGGTTTGGTCGTGCGGCCATCTTAAAGATGAACGTTCTCCCGCGCTTTCTCTATCTGCTACAAATGATCCCTATATTGATCCCTGACTCGTTCTTTCTACGCGTTAAACGCCTGTCCCAACAATTCCTCTGGAAGGGTAAGCAACCAAGGATAAGCTTTTCCCAACTCACTAAGCCCAAACATTTGGGTGGCATCGGCCTTCCAAATCTGCAATGCTACTCCCTTGCTTGTCATTTGGGTAGAATCGTAGATTGGGCTACCCATGAGAAGTCCAAGAGTTGGGTCCACCTTGAAAGCCTAGCCTCAAACCTACCCCTTAAAACTCTGCCGTGGATTCTCCCCCCCCACATACCTAAGGGAGCTAAAGAACATCCCCTCATAGCAGCCACCCTACGCAACTTCAAGACAGCCTGCAAACAATTCCAGCTATCGTCCAACCCAGGACCGCTTATGCCGGTTCGCATGAACCCGGCATTTGCTCCTGGTATGAATGATTGTTTTTTGAAGCCGGAATGGCCTCATGCAGACATACAGGCGCATCACTTCTACCAGGCTGGTCAGCCTTTAGATTATGAGGGCCTCCCTGTCAGACCCGACAGAGAGCCCCTTCCGTTTTGGTCGTATTTTCAGATCCGTCACTTTCTTAGAGTGTCCAACCAGGAGGGAGCTTTGTCACGAAGCCTGACCCCGTTTGAGACTCTCTGCTCCCAAGCTGCTCCACAACAACACTTGATATCGACTATACACACTATGCTTTTCTGGCAGAGTTCTCCGAAAGACGGCTGGGCCTGCCCTGCTTGGGAGAGAGAGTTGCAAACGGTCTTTTCAGAAGCCGAATGGGAAAACATTCTGATCACCACACACAAGGGATCCTTAAATGTACACACACAAGAAAATAACTACAAAATTTCTATCCAGGTAGTATCGTACACCGACACGCCTACACAAATTTAACGCAGCAATATCAGAGACCTGTTGGAGATGCCAGTCGGAACTGGGATCTTTCATTCACATCTGGTGGTCATGCCCCAAAATCCAGACCTTCTGGACTCAGATTCACGCATTGACCTCCCGAGTCACGAATCAGCAAATTGAATTTACGCCAGCCACGCTCCTTCTTCACCTCTCTTCCACATCTCACTCCTCTTACAGAAAGTCTTTGTGCCTACATATGCTTAACGCAGCCAAGTTGTGCATACCGGTACACTGGGGATCTACAGAGATCCCGACTATTTCAGAATGGCTAAATAGAGTGGGAAAGATAGCGGAAATGGAAGAGCTTATTCATATCGCTCGAGACTCGCCCCAAAAATACGCCCGTACCTGGGACCGTTGGACCCAATTTCGTTCTTCTGCAGAATTCGGGGCCCTCGCAAACCCGGTCACACATACCGTATATACTCGAGTATAAGCCGAGATTTTCAGCCTCTTTTTTGAGGCTGAAAGTGCCCCCCTCGGCTTATACTCGAGTCATCGCTGTCTGCCCGCTCGATCAGCGTGTCGAGCAGACAGACAGCGGCCATTCTATCATTCAAAAGCCGCGCCTCCGGCTCCGCCTTCGCCTGTGATAGGCGGAACACTGAATTTCCCAGCAGCCTGTGTTCCGCCTATCACGGACATCGTATCATCCTCGTACTACGGACGAGGATGATACGATGTCCGTGATAGGCGGAACACAGGCTGCTGGGAAATTCAGTGTTCCGCCTATCACAGGCGAAGGCGGAGGCTTTTGAATTTTACAATGGCCGCCGAGGCGCCGACGAAGAGGGCACGGGACGGAGGCAAGGCAAGGCACGGCACGGGACGGGACGGGACGGAGGCAAGGCAAGGCACGACACGGGACGGAGGCAAGGCACGGCGGCAAGGCACGGCACGGGACGGAGGCAAGGAGGCAAGGCACGGGACGGAGGCTCGGGACAAAGGCTCGGGACACAGGTAGGCTGGACACACACACACACACACACACACACACACACACACAGGGATGGATGGATGGAGACACACACACACAGGGATGGATGGATGGATGGATGGATGGAGACACACACACACAGGGATGGATGGATGGATGGACACACACACACACAGGGATGGATGGACGGACACACAGGGATGGACGGACACACAGGGATGGACGGACACACAGGGATGGACGGACACACACACAGGGATGGACAGGCATGTCTCACCCTCGGCTTATACACGAGTCAATAAGTTTGCCAGTTTTTTTGGGGGTAAATTGGGGGCCTCGGCTTATATTCGGGTCGGCCTATACTCGAGTATATACGGTAACTCCAGGAATACTAATACCTCTGAGCAAAATTGATCCTATACACCCCCCGAGGGTGACATGTCCGGGACCAGAGGGGTCCTCTCATACCAACCCCTACGATGGTAGGGGTGCCCACATTTGTAGAAGGGGCTACCGTCCCTAGCCCCTATTGACGGTTTGTCTCGGCGGAGGTCGGGGGGGCAGACCGTGAAGGTCCTCTCCCCTCCCCCTGTCCTCCTCTCCTTCCCTTTCTTAGGTTCCCCTCCTCTCCCTTCCCCCTGTCCCCCCCCCATCCCTTACATTACCCCCCGACTGTTACCCACATACCTGAAGACCTGACACCAGACACATACCCCCCACGCCCTTACATTAAGGACCGTTGTAGACGAGACCTTTATTAAAGAAAAGTAACAACGACTTCTTGACGACACCATTCGTGCACGGTGCCCAGGAGAGACCGCCCTGTGATACAGGATGGACAATGTGACCCTAATCAGGCTAAGCGCCACCGCGTTTTCTCCTTCCGCTAATGGAACGATTCAGTGATAACGCGAAGGCAGACACATAGGGCTCTTCCTCCCTACACCCTCCCCCTTGGAAATTTATATCCCTAATTTTTT
The DNA here is from genome assembly GCF_037356315.1 of Lithobates pipiens. Classification (NCBI taxonomy): domain Eukaryota; kingdom Metazoa; phylum Chordata; class Amphibia; order Anura; family Ranidae; genus Lithobates; species Lithobates pipiens. Next base: position 185,512,951 of record NW_027507785.1, on the reverse strand, counting down.
CAGTTGAGTTCTTCGGATGAGGGGATTTTTCCAGTTAAGGTGTTCTAATTATTTAACAGATCACACATCCAGTAACATGTCTACAAAAATTTTTTTTATATTTTGTATTTCTTTCTTATTTTCAATGTTTTGGACGTCTGTACGTGACTTATCTGATTGTAACTCTGGCATACTCTGATATGCAGTTTGTATTTTCCCTTTTCCTTGAAGAAAAATAAAAACTTTTATGGAAAAAAAATAAAAATAAACCAACAGTACAGTGAGGGCAAGGGTTAACAATTTCACAGCAATCTGGATCACAAGGTAACGACATTGAAAGAACAGCAAAATACAAAAAAACGATTGAAAAGGCAAGTTTGAAATACTTACGTAACCTGGAAAGAAAAACATGAACAACTAAATCACATACAATCGTTTTACATGACCAGATAAAATGAAAAATATGAACAACTAAATCACATACAATCGTTTTACATGACTAGATAAAATGTGCACTGTGTTTGATTTGATCAAATTACCCTTCGGGCGTCCCTTGAACATCCAACCTTATTTGGGGAGGGCGCAATCTATTGCTTCCCTTCCCTGTAATGTTTCTCTTTAATCTATTTTACTTAATAGTTTTAAGTCAGGCCAACCTAGCCGGACTCTCCTTTAATCTATTTTACTTAATAGTTTTAAGTCAGGCCAACCTAGCCGGACTCTCTTTTCAGGTACGAGCCCTCTACTTCTCCCGATGGGCCAGCCTAGCCCACCGCGGAGGCACAGCAGCAATACAGGTCCCGCACGTGGCGGTCACCGCGGCAGTATGAGTGACACCAAAAGATCCTCACCAATAAGGTAAATAAATCAGTAGTCACTCACCTGCCGAATCGATGACCCCACTCCTGGTACCAGCTGTAAAGGTAGGTCCTTGCTCTGTTAGGTGCTCGATTTCCCTCTTCCTATCTCGCCTAGGCCGTGGTCTGGATAAACTTGGGAGTCCCATTCACCGGTGAGATAATCAAGGCACATACACGAGATGTACGTGAATAATGATTACGATTTAATGTTTTGAATACAACAGGTTATATGCTGAAACAGTTGGGGTGGCGCCCTGTGGAGTAGCCAATCAGGGATCCGCTCGTAGCTATACACCAAACTTTTCCTAGTAACAGGTTTATTGACAGAACAAGCAAAATAAGCAGAAATTGTCTTCACGGCAAAGCACGTCATTAACCTTCACACGAGATAAGAATAAGACTACGATATTCAACAACATTGTGCTAATAGTCTGTGGTCCATACGTTCTAGGTCACAGATGCCGTTAAGAGAATATAAGATAGTTGCATATCTTGGCTTTCTCTGTACAAACCCTCGCGGCCAAGGGCATTCTAAGAAAACAGCATATTTTCCAAATAGCAAGCATCTATGTCTTAGCAGTTAGAATTCTAGCTTGGTCATACAAAGTTTAAAATGGATGACAGTATAACAAAATGGAGACTTGTTAATCCTTATAAAAGGAACAGTTTGTATGTGAGTAGGCAGGTACATTTCTAAAAGACAATGTCAAATTAACAAGGGACACCAACCTCCTTAAGGTTTTAAAAAAAAAGATAAAGATAATAATATTATTTTGGTAACTTGACACACAAAAAATAAAATTATATATCGAGATCAATAGAAAAATGTTTTTCAATAATCAAAAAAAGGAGATCTTGATGAAATTAAAAGAAAAAAAGACCATGAGAATTAATTCTAAACATTATTCTGGAGATCAGGCTTTTAAAAATTAAAATATTATTCATGAGATCACGAGAAATAAGTAAGAGATAAGTTTGTGAGAACTCTGTGTGAATATTAGCAGCAAAACAACTTCATTATTCTAGCATTATAAAGAATGTGTTGCATTAAAAGATCAAAGAATTTGCTGCGTGAGGAATGTGCTAGCTCCATTATGATCGCTAGTTTTACCACACCGAACGCTTCTGTCTAGTACTTGCTTTAGAGCATGCGCCATTTTTGGTACGTCGGAAAAGCATACAGACGAACGGGTTTTCCCTATAGGAATTGTTCCGTCGGAAAAATATAGAACATGTTCTCTTTCTAGGTCCATCAGAATTTTCAACGTAAAACATCTGATGGGGCATACACACAATCGGAATATACAATGAAAAGCTCCCCTCTGACTTTTTCTGTTGGACATTCTGCTCGTGTGTACATGGCATTACTGACACTTTTAACACTTTGTGAGAACCAGTGACACCAATAAAGTGAGCAGTGCTACACTATGTGTGGTGCTTTTACATCACCCCTGTCAGGATGGAGCTCTGCCTTGTTTACATAGGCAAAGCTCTGTCCTGTGTCCCTGCTTGACAATAGGCAGGTGCCCCGGTGGAAATTCATTGGCCGACACCCTCTGATAAGCTTCTGGTGTGACAAATCACAGCAGACATGGTGTGCTGGTGGCGCTGCAGAATCATGTGTATATATATATATATATATATATATATATATATATATATATATATATATATATATATATATTATTATTATTATTATTATTATACAGGTTTTATATAGCGCCAACAGTTTGCTCAGCGCTTTACAACATGAGGGCAGACATTACATTTACATTACAATATATATATATATAGTTCTGGCCATCCTATAGCAGTAAATCTGTTTTGGGTGGTTCAGCAAGTTGTTAAATAATAGAAATAAATAAATGAAGCATACAAAATCTATTTTTAATGCTTTTAACTTGAATGTCTAAATTATTTCTGTGCATTTCATAAAAGTGTCCTCAAAAACTGAAGCTGCCAGCAAATAATGTAGTTCCCTCATAGGAAAAAAAACTGTGCTTTTATCTAGGGCTGTAGAAATTAAAGATTAACTCATCAATTAATCAATTTTGTTTTGATTAATCAAAATTCTTTTGATCAGTACTCACCTCTCCGGTGGCTTCCAGGTCTTCAGGGAGTTCCGTCGGAGATCCGGTGACCTCACGGACATCAACGTCATCGGACTCCTCCCCCCTTCCCCAAGTGCCTCTGTTTGATAACAAAGGCAAGGGGGAGGAGTCCTGTGACGTTGAAGTTATGATTGAACATAACGTGTATGGGGGAGGAGCTACACATGACGTCACCCCCTGCTGCCCTACGGAACTAACACGATTGTCGGCTTTACATGCTGTGTTTTTATCATCTTTATGTGAGTAGTTTGTGTTTGAACACAAAAATTAAATCTCATACTTAAGTGTAAGCAGACTGAAATTGCAGCTGTCTGTGGCCACCTTAAAATTAAGCAAAATTTATTTTATCCCTTGAAATTTGAACCATTATATTGAGATAGCTGTTTTTGCATTTTGGTACATATGTTTTAAAAAATCCTTTTAGGCCTGAAGATTATTTAGCCACTTCAGCCCCGGAAGATTTTACCCCCTACCTGACCAGAGCACTTTTTACAATTTGGCACTGTGCTGCTTTAACTGGTAATTGGGTCATGAAATGCTGTACCCAAACAAAATTTGTGTCATTTTTTCCCTACAAATAGATCTTTATTTTGGTGGTATTTGATCACCTCTGTGGTTTTTATTTTTTGCGATATAAACAAAAAATTACCTAAAATTTGAAAAAAAAAAAAGATATTTTCTACTTTTTGCTATAAAAAAATACAATAAACTCAATTTTAGTCAAATGTTTAGGCCAAAAAGCATTCAACCACATGTCTCGGTTAAAAAAATAAAATAAATTTTAAGTGTATATTTATTGGTTTGCACAAAAGTTTTAGCATCTGCAAACTAGGGTGCATTTTTTGGAATTTACACTGCGTTTAGCATAGGACTGTCTATGTCATTTCTTGAGGTGGTAAAATGGCAGGGCTGTACACCCCCCTCCCCAACAAAAAAATTACCCCATTTTGGTAAGTAGACACCCAAAGGAATTTGCTGAGAGGCTTGTTGAGCGCATTGAATATTTTTTATTTTTTTTGCAAGTGATTGAAATATGACAAAAAAAAATTACACAAAGTTGTCACTAAATGATATATTGCTCAAACATGCCATTGGTATATGTGGAATTACATCCCAAAATACATTCTGCTGCTTCTCCAGATAGCACAAAGCCCTCCCCAAATTACCCCATTTTGGAAAGTAGACACCCCAAGCTATTTGCTGAGAGGCATGGTGAGTATTTTGCAGATCTCGCTTTTTGTCACAAAAAGTTTTGAAAAACAAAAAAAATCATTTTCTGAGTACATAGATACCAAACATGATATGTTTTAAAATTACGCACAACCGTGCAGCGGCGACAAACTACATACATTTTTAAAAGCCTTTACAGGTTACCACTTTAGATTTACAGAGGGGATCTACTGCTAAAATGACTGCCCTCAATCTGACGTTCACGGTGTACTAGGCCACTGGTGCTTGACAGTTCACCAGAAGGATAAGTGGTACTAGTACTGGCTCTCTGCTCCATACGAGAACCCTGCGGTGCTTGCACCTCAACAACAGAAGAAGAACGGGGTCTGGTACACCTGACCTTAGCAGGGAACACTACTCCATTGTCAGAGCTATCTGTCAGGGTGCCGCTGCTGTCTACTGGATCATATTCTGAGCCTGAATCTGATAGATGGGTGATTTCCTCTTCACTCTCATCAGTCATCCTCAGAAACGTGTAGGCCTCTTCATTAGTGTACCTCCGAATGGACATTGTGGCCTCTAAATTTACTGGTACAAATAGTGAAACTCTCAGGCAAAAAGAGCACCTGATTGCCAGTGACTGCTTCAAATGCTACCAAAAAAAAACTGTAATGCCATGTACACACGATCGGACTGGTGAACTTGGTGGAGGAAAAATTGCTTCTTGCCGGGCCTCCGCTTTCTTCTTCCAGCTCTTTTACTAGCGGTGGCCCAGTCTTCTGTCGCCGCCGCAGCCTTCTCTTCTCTTCTTCTTTTCTTCTTCCTTGAGACGTTGACTCGACGCTGTCTTTGGTAGCAATGACAGAGACGCGTTGTGCGGCGACTTATATAGGGACAATGGGCGGGGTCATCGGGTGATTGTCCCTGCCCCTTATGATGTCACAGTCCCAGTGGATTCTGGGTATGTGACATCATAAGGGGCTGGGTTATCATGTGACATCACCCGGTGACCCCGCCTACTGTCCCTATATAGGTCGCCGCACAACGCATCCCTGTCATTGCGGCCAGAGAGAGTGTTGAGTCAATATGTCAAGGAAGAAGAGAAGAAAAAGAGAAGGCGGCTGCAACAGAAGACCGGGCCACCGCTAGTAAAAGAGCTGGGATAAGAAAGTGGAGGCCCGGCAAGAAGAACCGAAGAGGGGGACAAGACCCCCGAAAAGGGGGACAAGACCACTAAAGTCGGAAGAAGAAGCGGCGGCAGCGACAGAAGACCAGGCCACTGCTAGTAAAAGAGCTGGAAGAAGAAAGTGGAGGGCCCGGCAAGAAGACCCCAAGAGGGGGACAAGACCCCCAAGTCGGAAGAAGAAGACCCTCGGACGGCGGCGGCGACAAAGAAGAAATCCGGGCTCCTCCGCTAGTAAAATAGCTAGCAAAAGATAGTGGAGGAGTCCGGCGAGAAGATGGAAGAAGACCCCCCAAACTCTGCAATAAATTATTTTAAAAACATGTATTGTGTTTTTTTCTATACACTTTTTTCACCAGGTGAATTGGTAGGGGTACATGGTACCCCAATACCCATTCACATAGGGTGGGGGTGGTATCTGGGGGCCCCCTTATTAAAGGGGATCCCAGATTCCGATAAGGCCCCCGCCCACAGACCCCGACAACCAATGGCCAGGGTTGTCGGGAAGAGGCCCTTGTCCTCATCAACATGGGGACAAGGTGCTTTGGGGTGGGGGGGCTGCAGCCAAAAGCACCCCCCTATGTTGAGGGCACGTGGCCTGGTGCAGCTCAGGAGGGGGGGGGGGGGCGCTCGCTCGTCCCCACCCCCTTTCCTGACCGGTCAGGATGCATGCTCGGATAAGGGTCTGAAATGGACCTGGGGGGACCCCCATGCCGTTCTTTCAGCATAGGGCTTCCTCTTTAAGTCCATACCAGGTGACGGGGCTAGCGAGGTGTCAATCTCGCCACCCAAGGCGGCGACATTGACTTCCTTCGCTAGTCCTGTCTACCTGGAGCCATGTTCAAAATGAACGGACTTTCCTCCATGTGTGGGGAAGTCCGTTCATTTCAAAAGTCCGGCGGACTCCCGCCATAGTCCGGCGGTTTGTCCACCGCACCTAGTCCGCCAGAAAAGTCTGGTCATGTGTGGGCAGGTCCGCTCGTTCAGAAAGTCCGGCGGACCTCCGCTTCAAAGTCTGGCGGTTTGTCCACCGGGCTAAGTCCACCGGATAGCTCGTGTGTATGCAGCATTAGCATTCGCAGGGATCAGGACTGACTCTGCAAATGCTTCAGCTATGTGTTTTGTGTTTTGTAAGTGACAGTGATCGATTGATACTGCACTTGGGTGGGCTGGGCTGCAATGGGCAGAGGGGCTAAACGCAGGTTCTAGCGGGTATCTCGGCTGATCCCACTAACACCACGCTTTTGGGAACCCTAAACTACTGGGGATGCTAGTATAGATCTAATCAGATCAAATATATTGATCCGTTCAGACACTGGGGAGGTATATGGTGCGTGCGTGGGTGTTAGCGCTACTGGCACTAATCTGATGCCTGGGGTGACGCAGACCCTAATTTATGCTAAAACTGGGTGATCAGGGGGTTAAACCTTTATTAGGTAATATATGGTGGGTGACAGGGGGGTGATCAAGGGTAAACTAGGGGGCACTCAGGGAGTAAAGCTTTAATATGGGGGTTAGGGGGTACCCTAAAGCTACCTGGGGCTACTATCTACCCTAACACTGATTAGAGTCACAAAAGACACCAGTACAGTAAACAGTAAAAAATCTGAAAACTGCACTTGGTGACACCGTGACAGGGAGTGAAGGGGTTAACTGGGGGGGGGGGGATCAGGGGGTGACAAGTGTGACTATGTGTACTGGTGTTAATGTAGTGTTATGCAATTCACTGTTAGACATTTTTTCTCCTCTCTCTGGAATGGCAAAGAGTTCCACGAGGGGAGACGACATCACTTTCCCTGCTTGTGTTTATACTTACACAAGCGGGGGGGGGGGGGGCATTTCATTTGCAGGTCTAGGCAAGAAATCATTGGCCTGAACCTGAAGACTGATAAGTTCTGTAACAAATCCAACTGCTGCAGGCCGGGGGGCTCGTGCACGCCCCTGCCCAAGGGAGCGGGGGACATACAGGTACGCTGATTTGTGCACCCATGCCATTCTGCCAACGTACATTGGCGTGCAGCGCTCAGAAAGTGGTTAAAGTGTTTGTAAACCTTCATTGTTTTCTTTTAGAAAATAACAAGCACATCATACTTGCCTACTCTGTGCAATGGTTTTGCACACAGCAGCCCTGATCCTTTTCCTGGGTTGCCCGCAAGTGCTCCTGGCTCCTCCTCTTCTTATGGGGGCATTCGTGTGGAGTCACTCTTGATCCTGCTGTCTGTGTCCTGCCCTAAGCTCCATTATCACAGAGTTGGATTGAAAGTAGTGGGCGGAGGAACAGCGCTAACAGAGCAACTGCTTTCAAACACAGCGCTGAATTGCCTTGGGGCTCGGGTAAGTATAAGAGGAGGGCTGGGGGGATCCCCGTAGCAGAAGGTTTTTTACCTTAATGTATAGAATGCATTAAGGAAAAAAAAAAACCTTAAGGCTTTGCAGCCACGTTAAACCTCCCCCAGACACTTGGAGCGTAAAATAGTTATAGTTCTAACGTTTTATTTGACATGATATTAGTGCAACAGTTTAAATGCAAAATGTTAGTAAGAAATACAAGATAATTTTAGGACACACAAATGCAACATGTTCAATTTTTATTTTTATTTTTTAAATAAAAAGATGAATAAAATGTCTAGCCTTAAAAATGCTTGTGCAGGTCAATCATTTAGCGTTAACCATGAAAAAAGGGCTCAGAATTGTTGCTCTCTTTCTGACCTGTGAGGTAACGTGTAGTACAATCAATGTTTTTGTGTGTAAGAGCCCCTATGCATGTGTTTATACTGTATTAGTACGAACTTGTATGCGGGGATGGACTCTAAAAAAATTTTGGGGGGTGTTTAAGTGTTTTGGGTGCAACTTTATTTATTTATTTTAAATTTTCTGTTAAACTTCATTTTTCATCACAGAGTGGACAGCAAGCTCCCTATATGGTACCTTTTTGTTTCTTTAACCACTTCAGCCCTGGAAGGATTTACCCACTTCCTGACCAGGCCATTTTTTTTTTTTGCGATGAGGCACCACATCGCTTTAACTGACAATTATCCAACCGTGCGACACTGTACCCAAACAAAACAGATTTTTTTCCCAAAAATAGAGCTTTCTTTTGGTGATATTTGATCACCTCTGTGGTTTTTATTTTTTGCGCTATTAACAAAAAAAGATCATAAATTTTGAAAAAAAACACAATATTGTTTACTTTCTGCTATAATAAATATCCCCCCAAAAAATGTCTTCATCAGTTTAGGCCGATATGTATTCTTCTACATATTTTTTGTTAAAAAAATTAGCAATAAGTGTATATTGACTGGTCTGCACAAAAGTTATAGTGTCTACAAAATAGGGGATAGATTTGTGACATTTTTTTCTACTAGTAATGGTGGAGATCTGCAATGTTTAGTGGGACTGCGATATTGCGGTGGACAGATCAGACACTTTCAACACTTTTTGGGGATCATTAATATTTATACAGTGAAAAAAAAATAGCCATTGATTACTGTATAAATGTCATTGGAAGGGAAGGGGTTAACACTAGGGGGCGATCAAGGGGTTAAATGTGTGTCCTAGGGAGTGTTTCTAACTGTGGGGGATGGGACTGCTTGGAGGAGGAGACCAATCGTGGTCCTAATCAGTAGGAACAACAGATCTGTCTCCTCTCTCCTGACAAAACGGAGATCTGTCTGTTTATATTGACAGATCTCTGTTCTGTCTCTCCCAGGAGCTATTATGAGTGCCCGGCAGACATCGTGGGCACTGGGCACATGCCTCAGCTCTTATGTCACGCGACAGGCGCGTGCCCCCTATGCTTCTTAAAGCACCCGCCATACAGCTACGGCAATTTACACAGGGGGGCCAACCTGCCACCATATTATGACAGTGGCTGGTCGGCAAGTAGTTCATGAGACATTTTAGACCCCTGATGTTTCACCTATCCTCCATTGAAGCTAATGGAGTGCAGCACACACTCCATTAGCTTCTTTCCTGAGTACAGCAGTGGAAGCTGGACTCCAAAGTGACATTTTACATGTTGCATGAGGTCTATTGCTTGGTAGGGGAGATCTGTAAATATACATTCATTCACTGCTGCCCAGGCAGCACCCACCATGTCAATCCTGTATACAGCCAACCGATCGCTCCCATCTGACCGTTAGATTTACGCAGTGTGGTTGATTTACAAAAGGCTGTTCTCTTTGCTAGGTAAGGTGCACTTTACATGGGACTTTTCCCCAGAGCTTAATGAATGTGATGAAATTTCACTCAGCAAAGAATACCGCACAATGTGCAAGGACAATTAACCTCCCTGGAGGTATGATTAGTTCTGATTTTAGGTGCTGAAAGCGGTACAATTATTTTGCATAGAAATTTGGCGTTTTATATTGTAGGCCTGCAATTCTTAGGAATAATTCTCTTAAATCTGTTCAAACCAGAGTCTAGTAGACATCCTGGGTATGATAAAATTTATAACATAACAAATAATGATAATAAATAATGATAACAATTATTCAATAATGTAATCAAATCCAAAAACACTGACATTTGCTCATTTGCAGAATTGTCGCTGTCATTAGATTTAGTGTTTGATGACGAATTTCCCCACAAATCACTACCGCTCAATTCTGCAAGTGATTATAATTTATTATCACTGTTTTCTAGCAAAATCACTTTTGACATAAAGGGACACTTTTTGGTTGCTATGGACAATCTCCAAATTCCAGGCAGAAAAAACAGTATTTATAATATAAAAGTGCATACAGGGCACTGGACAGGCCACTAGGGACAAAGGGGGTGTGTATTTTTTTTTATACAGTACCGTAATCTGTAAGATTACAGTTCTGTATGTGTTTTGTATGTTTTAACTTTTTTGAATTTGGCGCCGATCTCCGCTCCCGTGCATCGTAACGTCGCAGGGAACGGAGCTCAGCGACACTCGGGCACTGTGTGAATCGAGCGGAGGACAGCTTGATCACACAGCGTGGAGGACATCGCTGGATCCAGGGGACAAGGTAAGTAACATCTCCCTGTATCCTCTATGTATCCAGCAATGCAATCCCGAGTCTGGCTTGGGGTTACCGCTCGTAGTACTGAAATGCCAGCCCGAGCCAGACTCTGGATCACCGCCAGGGAGGTTAAAACAGCAGAGTTTCACCTTATTCACTTAGGTCTGGGAGAAAATTCCTTATCCATTGCAAAGTGAACAGTTTGTTTCCCCTTAGTAAACTTCCCCCACTGCTGCAGACATAGGTCAGTGGCTGTGAAAAGATTAAAGTAATACTAAAGTCTCATTTATTTTCTTAAAAAATAACAAACATGTAACATGATACTTACCTGCTCTGTGCAGTGGTTTTTCACTCCTCCTTGCTGGCGCTCCTGGCTCCTCCCCCTTGCCACGTGCCCCCACAGCATGCAGTTTGCTATGTGGGCACCCAAGCTGCTGTTCTGTGTGTCCATTCAGACACTGATCTATGGTTAGGCCCCACTCCCTCTCTTTCCTCATTGGCTTACTTACTTTGATTGAAAGCAGCGAGAGCCAATGGTGCTGCACTGCAATCTCAGCCAACGACAAGGGTGAGTCCGGGGCAGTCGAGACACTTCTGCAACATCGCTGGATTGAGATGGGCTCAGGTAAGTATTAGGGGGGCTTCTGCACACAGAAGGTTTCTCATCTTAATGCATATAATGCATTAAGTTGAAAAACCTTCTGACTTTACAACCACTTTAAATAAAATTGAGAGGTTTCTTTGACATTTTGCCATTTAAGGGAAATTAATTGGAGTCAATGGGGAAGATGAAATTAAAATGGGTTTTGGTGGTTCTTAAGGGTGCAGTATATTTTAAATAACAACTGAAGGTTACACAACTATCCTGGACCTGTTCTTGTTCTAAAAATAATCAAAACAGTACACAAACAACAACAAATAAACACATTAAAAAGGAAAAGAACTTGAGTATAGAGAACAACTCAAGGAGCAAAATGTAATCAATGACCAAATCAGTTTCTTCTCATCCCTAATCCACAGAGCATATACTATATATACTGTGTGAGCCTTCACCAATCCATAGACACTTACTGATTTAATTGACCACCTGATTAATTACTGGTCAATTAGCTCTTGTTAAATCCTCCACTGGGTTATAGCAGATCCCTCTGTTATGTACAAGCCTCCGGTCACTAATGCCTTTGGGTGTTGAGAACAATTATTTGTTTGCATATGCTTCTCCAAGCCAAGGGGGATTCTTAAATTCACCCTTGCAGACTATTTATGTATGCTAATCCTGAGACTGCTTCCTTGTAGGCAAATATGCTTGAGAAGACATTATTCACATGCTCGATTCATCAAACTGCAGTCACCCTAAAGCATTGTATCCAGAGCTGATTAGTAATGAGGAATGGAAGTTGCAGTCTCAACAACAGGTACTCGGAAAACCCTACTTGAATTGCAACCGATCTTAAGAAAATTATATATAAATATATATATATATATAAATATTCATTTTGTTTAAATATACAATATAAAATAGACTTGATTATTGCAACGCACTTCTCATTGGGATTCCCAAAAAGAGTCTATAGAGGCTTCAGTATCTTCAAAACTCTGCGGCTAGGAACCTGATGAGAGTGCGATTCTTAAATCGCTTCATTGGCTCCCAGTTTCTGCGAGGATCGAGTATAAAGTCTCTCTTCTTATGCGTATATGGATATGCTCCATCCTATCTTAAGGAACTGTGATTGCAAAATCTATCTCGTTCCCTTCGTTCAACTCAGTTAAATCTTCTTCAAATTCCAAAAACTAGATTAAGACAATGGGAGATAGGGCTTTTTGTGCTTCTGCCCCACGTCTGTGGAATGCTCTGCCTGATAGTCTGAGGGTATTTCAGGCGACTGAAAGTTTTAAAAAGAGATTAGAGACTTTTCTTTTTAATATATTTTTTAATTGATGTTAGTTGTATATTTTTATTGTAACCATGTAGCACTTTGAGATCTTTTGATGGAAAGTGCATTATAAATAAAATGTATTATTATTATTATTAAATATCTAAAATATATTCGCAATTCTTTGTCAATATTTTTAGGGCAATTTTATGTCAAGAGCTGTAGGTATATCAACAAAATACTTAAGGCTCGTATGTCCTATTGCGTAATATTATGCCTTTATGCTGTGAATTGATTTGGGGATTTCTATATTTTTGCTATGAATATTTAAATAAAGATATATTATGTAAAAAAAAAAAAAAGTTGTTGACCAGAGTTTTTATATCTGTATATATTTTGTATCTCAAATACACAAATTTATTGTATCTCTCATACACATACCGTCTATTATGCAGCCATAATGTAATATCAATCCAGTGAACATTTAATTAATAATTGAATTCAGGGCAGTTTGTTGGGAACCAAGACATCAAACAGAGACACATTTTTATTCTCTAGCTCTAAATACGTTTGGCATATGAAACACTTTTTACTATGCAGTCGTGAAGCACCGAATGTAATTTTACATTACAGTGAAATGGTTGAGTTTGCCTGTGGCAACAAGTAAACTGTGTTTTATCTTTTCCTCAATGTCAAGTACAGAGTAATCCCCAGAACAACATAACCACACATTTCCAAAAATGGTAGTAATCGTCTACAGGAGCACCCAAGGGTTGAATAGCTACAGCACCTCTGCTTTCTTTTTTCTCTCTATCCTCTAAAGATGCGTGGGGGGAGATTTCACTTTGTCTGACCTTTCGATAACAGAGGACTTTGAAGTTTACTGATGAACTTTCTTTCTTTCTTTCTTTCCCCAGCAATATCTATTATGCATCTTCAAAATGAAGAACATATATCTGCACAGCAGTTCAGTTCTGAGGGACGTTTTTAAGATCACCTCAAAAGAAGCAGCATATTAGTTTGTATGCACATAAGCTTATTTTCAAAAGGCAAAGGTTAATATGAAAATTTCATAGTCAGAGAATATATTTTCCTCTTCTGATGGCTTTTATTATTTGACAGGTTAAATCTGATTGGTTGCTCGTGATTACAACATTTTTACAAAATAGTCTTTTTTCTTTCTTTTTTCAGAACTAATTGATTGAAGAGAAAATATAATTGAACAACTTTTATACCAGTGATTTTTCTTCCCTATACTCCCACTAGTTCCCAGAGATGCTTAGAGTGTAACTCCACTCTATAGGGGGAAAACATAGGGAAAAAAATATATAACATATACAATTGTGACACAAGTCTTATTCAGGGCTGTGACATCCTTACATGCTAAATAGCTTTTGGGAGCAGAAACTAAAATGTTTTGGTTAAATTGTCCAATCCCAGTCTGAATAAATGCAATGGTGATTCACTACAATAGTAAATAGATTAGAAAATTGCAGGATGTCTCTATTGTTCCTTTCTAGCTCATCAATTTGATAGTTTTAACTACTGTAGTTACAAATGATCCAATTATATAAATCCTTGAAGTAAGGTGTGTGAAAATAAAAAAAACCTTTTGTGTTTTAAATAGAGTGCAGGATTAGAATCTCTGTCAGGGCTTTGCTGCTGTCTCCATTAAAATACTCTACTCTTCTTGTCCTGGTGACAATTGCCACCAGGCTTAGGAGTGAGGGAAAATGTTGAATTTACATTAGAATTGGTAAACAATGGAATCTTCCAATTGAGACATTTGTTCTAGGATTTTCTTCACTTTAGGGGTCTATCCTTTCACTTCATGCTGTGTCTACACGCAACAAGTAAGTTATCCTAATGCAATATATAAAAAAAACTAAAACAAGGTTTTAATCATGCAAATCAAAAAAAAAGTTGAAAATAAAGAAATACATTTTATAATTCCATGTATTGATGATTCTGGTTTCTAATGTTTGAGAATGTAAATGAGTGGTATGACTGGGCAACTAAACAGTCTGCTGTGTTGTTATGTGAGTATCAGTTGTGTGCCTTAAAGTGACTCACTTTTGAAAATAATTAAAATAAAAAAGTTCCTACCTGTTTTTGTGGTTATCTCAACAGTGCTATAATTGACAGATTTACCGTATAGACAAATTGCTTGTAGAGGTGCTCCCTGTGGGCTGCTCATCTCCTTGTGGGAGGGGGGGGGCCCGGGAGAATACGCCCCCATCCTGACACAGCAAGCTCCCTACCAGGGGTGTCGGGGGGGGGGGGGTCTCCTTGTTGCTCCCCCAGACAGATGTTTTAGATGGGCTCCTCACGGGGCGCTACCCTTTGGTTTATCGTATGGCCCTTTCGCTTTGGCGGGGCAGGATGTCTGTACTTATTTGCCACTATCTGGTTTATACAACTGTCTTATTGTACTTTTACTTGCACTTTGACAGCAGGCCTACCCTGCTGGAGTTTGTTTGCTTTTATAAGTATGTTCTTGCAAGTGCCTTTTTCATAAAATAAAAATATTTTGAAAGTAAAATAAAAAAGTTCCTGCAAAAGAACATAGTTGATGCCACCTTCGCTCTCTACTGCTACCAAAGAACCTTCAGCACCTTACACACTTCTGACTATATCAGATGCCTGATTCCTTGATAAGTAATGTGAATCTATCTACCAGCCTCAATGTCACTACTGTAACCTGTAATAAGCCCTTACAAATGGAATTGCATAAGACCATAGGAGAACATAGAATCATAACACACTTGTGATTCCTCAGACAGTAGTGTCTCTGCAATATAGCAAATATGGTGATGCAGGCAATGAGACAAGTAAATGCTACCGTGTGCATGTTCTGGTTCTTTGTTTAATTTATTTTTTAAAGTGACATAGTCACTTCAATATTCCACTCAAACTTTGATGATGGTTTGATGTGGCATGGTATGATATAAGAAGTCATAAACATCTAGTTTTGTCATATTAGTCCTGGCCAGGTTGATTACAGTGCAGATGATTTTGGGAACTGGAGAAAGTGCAGAGAAGGGCAACCAAACTGATAAAAGGCATGGAGTAGTTCAGCTATGAGGAAAGATTAGCTGAACTGAACAAGAGGAGATTGGACTTGAACTTGAGAAGAAGAGATTAAGGGGGGTATGATCAACATGTATAAATATGTAAATGGTCCAGTTAGTGAACTTGATGTTGAGTTATTCACTTTAACCACATGCCGACCAGCGCACAACGATATACTTCGGCACAATGGCACGGTCGGGCAAATGGGCATACAGGTACGTCCCCTTTAAATAATGGCATTGTGCCACGTACTCCATGACGGTTCTTGGGGGTCCCGCAGACTCTATATCCACTGGAGGCCCGTGATTGTGTCACGGAGCAGCAGAACGGGCAGATGACTATGTAAACAAGGCATTTCCGTGTTCTGCCAAGCAACACGACAGAGATCTACTGCCCCCTGTCATCAGAAGCAGTGATCTCTGTCATGTTCTAATGTTCTAGTAAGGCAATTCTCCCCACAGTTAGAATCACTACCTAGGACACACTTAACCCCTTGATCGACCTTCCCTGCCAGTGTAATTTACACAGTAATCAGTGCATCTTATAGCACTGATCGCTGTATAAATGACAATGGTCTCAAAATAGTGTCAAATGTGTCCAATGTGTCCGCCATAATGTTGCAGCCCTGATAAAAATCGCAGATCACTGCCATTACTAATTTTAAAAAAATGATCAGATAGTCTGCTAGGTGTAGTGATATTTGGGTATGATATCTACTAGAGAAAATTAATTATTTGATTACCTGTAGTTGCGCTATATATATATATATATATATATATATATATATATATATATATAGTAGAATATACATTTTGATATCTGTGTCATACTATCAATCCTACTGTTATGTGCATTTGTTAGTGATTTAATTGTAAAATACATCTTAATTTATTTTTCTAGTTCGTAGTCCAAACTTTCACAAGATTTATTGTGCTTAAAATAATGTCTGCATAGAAAACAGAAACACATTTCAGTTATCTGTGCACACAGAAATCCTTTTGAACATCTGTCCACAACAACTGGTTGAAAGCTAGCTCTTCATTTGTCAACATCTCAGCTACTTTTTAATAATTTGTATATTTTCATTTTTATTTTTTTAAGGAATATAACTTTTTTCTGTTGTAGCATTTTGAAAAAAAACTGCATCCTGTAAAAACACAGTGGACCTAAAGCTCCATACACCCTCACTTCAGATTATCCAAAACAACCTTTTCGCAAATACCACTGCTACAATATGATCTCATGTGCATACTGGGCCACCTTCAACTATTGGTATATCCTTAAAAACTCAGTAGTCTATGGGTATGATAAGTAGTAAGCATTTTAGTTGCAACCTTGTCTTCCCTGCCCATTCTTGCTTGACAAGGGCAGAGGCAATCTTAGGCAGAAAATCTAAAAAAAAAATTAAAAAGGAATATAAAAAAGAAAAATTATAAGAAAAGCTACTATGTAAGCTACTATGTACAAAAAAGTTAAAAAAAATATGATGGATGTGAGGGAAAATAGCTTGGCCTAGACTAGCTGTTAGCATTAGGGTATGGTTTATGCCCTTTATATCTTGTTTAAAAGACTGCTGACCTCTCATTCCTTAATTAAGATCAAATCACTATTTCAGATCAGCAGCAAAGCTAATCTGTTATGTTTTACCTATCAATCTCCTTTTAAGTAGGAGACCATACTATATTAAACTATCTACATCCTAGCACCTATCTAGGAGAGTGCTACACTAACTTGAATTCTGATGAGATGTTTTAATTGGTTTTGACTTTTATATCAGTTTCACAATAAAGCAGTCAAATATACACAACAAATTTGATGTGAAAGACAGACTTTGATAAAATATCAACAATATCAAATGCTAGTTAATGGTCTACAGAACCTAGAAAACTTAAATAATTCACAAACCAAAACTATTCCTCTATCCTGATAAACATTTTAAGGAGACCCTGTCACCAGACCATTGATTTCAACAACATTCTTCCCATATGGTTATTTAATGTTTAACATGTATTATGCATGATATTTATAAGTAAAAGCATTCCTTGTGCAGACATCCAAAAGTCTGGAGCCTGCTGCTGGGCTCCAGCAGACTCAGAGTTAACACTCAAATTACAGTTTATAGTGTTCCTCCTTGCCCCATTATTTAGCAGTTATAGCATCTTAATAAAAGATTATATAGGGATCTGAAAGGAGGGACAGAGGAGCTAGGCCAGTACAGACAGTAATTTGATATTCCTAGAAAAGAAGAAGGCTTTAGTGTACACAGAGGGAGGTGTTGACTCTTCGTAAAGAAGTCAAATTTGCTATCAAGGTCAAAAGCTCATTGCAAATAAATAACACAAATTGTTTATGGAAAGGACTAATGCTGAAACCAGTCATTTCAAATATTTGATTGTTCTGTGTGTTTACCTGCAATTTATCCTAATCTGGTGACAGGGTCTCTTTAATCTCTACATCTGTTGGGATATAGTAATCTCATCAAAACTCTAGTTAGTCAATTTGCTAATACTTGTGCAAGGATCTTTCTTTCCCAATTAAATAAATATGGGTGAAATGACATGCAATGCAGGGTGTACTCTCATTTGGAATAAGGAAAATGAAAGCCTTTCTCAGTGATTAAGAAATTTTCCATTCATGATTAAACTAAAAAAAATGAGAGCAAAAAACAAACAAACAAACAGGTTCAGTAGCTCTGTAGGCATTTTGTAAAATTAATTATTATTATTTTTTACAGGTATTTGAAGTATCTCACAAAAGTGAGTACCCTCACATTTTTGAAAATAATTTGGTATATCTTTCATGTGACAACACTGAAGAAATTACACATTGCTACAATGTAAAGTAGTGACTGTACAGCTTGTATCACAGTGTAAATTTGTTGTCCCCTCAAAATAACTCAACACCCAGCCATTAATGTCTAAACCGCTGGTAACAAAAGTGAGTACACCCCTACGTGAAAAAGTCATAGGGGGAATTTTTCCATTCAAGTATCACTAATTAGGGTTATCTCACCAGCAGAAAGACTTGATTAAAGAGGAAGTAAAGGCACTTTATATAGATATATTTTTAAATGCAACCTGCAAGGCAAAGGCATAATGAGCTAGTATGCATAGCATACTAGCTCATTATGAATAACTTCCCTGAGAAAGAAGCCCCCGAAGCTGTCTTTCTTCTTCATCTTCACTGCTGCCATGTATCCCGGAGTCACTTCCGGGTCTCGCTGCTCCGGTGCTGTGATTCGCCGGAGCCGCAAAGACATCACTCCCGCACATGCGCACGGGAGACGACACGAGCGGCATATCACCGTGATCTGCGGCCTGTTCAGTGCACCTGTGCGCCGCTGTCTACGGCGCATGTGCCGTAGACAGTGGTGCCTGTCTTTTTGTAAATATCTCCTAAACAATGTAGGTTTAGGAGATATTTATTGGACCTACAGGTAAGCCTTAATCTAGGCTTACCTGTAGGTCAAAGTGGTTTGTAAGGGTATACAACCACTTTAAAACATAACTTCCTCTCTGGTCTTTTGGTACCAGGCTATGATCTTCCACTCAGTATGATGGAATTGTAATGGGCATCATACATATTTTGGAGTGTTTTATATATATATATATATATATATATATATATATATATATATATATATATATATATATATATATATATATATATACAGTATCTCACAAAAGTGAGTACACCCCTCACATTTTTGTAAATATTTTATTATTTATTTGCATGTGACAACACTGAAGAAATTACACTTTGATACAATGTAAAGTAGTTAATGTATAACTTGTATAACAGTGTAAATTTGCTATCCCCTCAAAATAACTCAACACACAGCCATTAATGTCTTAACTGCTGGCAACAAAAGTGAGTACACCCCAAAGTAAAAATGTCCAAAGTGGGCCCAATTAGCCATTTTCCCTCCCCAGTGTCAAGTGACTCATTAGTATTACAAGGTCTCAGATGTGAATGGGGAGCAAGTGTATTCAATTCGATGTTATCACTCTCACTCTCTCATACTGGTCAGCGGAAGTTCAACATGGCACCTCATGGCAAAGAACTCTCTGAGGATCTGAAAAAAAATATTGTTGCTCCACATAAAGATGGCCTAGGCTATAAGAAAATTGCAAGGACCCTGAATCTGAGTTGAGGCACGGTGGCCAAGATCATACAGCAGTTTAACAGGACAGGTTGCATTCAGAACAGGCCTCGCCATGGTCAACCAAAGTAGTTGAGTGCACATGCTCAGCATCCTATCCGGGGGTTGTCTTTGGGAAATAGACGTAAGAATGCTGCCAGCATTGTTGCAGAGGTTAAAGGGGTGGGAGGTCAGCCTGTCAGTGCTCAGATCATACACCGCACACTGCATAAAGTTGGCCTGCAACCACCTAAGTCACTGTGCTGCCCCATTCATTGGATATTCATTGCATGGTTCTATATCTAGAGTAAATCTTAATTGGATAACCTCTTTTAAAAAACAAATAGTCAAGTTTCCAGTTAATATTAGACTTTTTAAGATCTTTAATAGACTACGTTAATGATATGTCTTCTGTTAAATATAAAATGTGGGTTAACTATTTCTTACCCAGGAAAACTACATTTAAAAAAGACAGCAATTGGTATATATAAAAAAAAAACCTTGAACTATTGTTTGCTTTAATTGCAATAGTTCTGTTAATACCTTGCTGATAGAATGGACTTGTGAATTGGTGTTATCTAGAAAGCTAACTTTAATCCCTATCTAGTTCAGGGTCTAATGCTTTAGTGAAATTGCCCATAAATAAAATTGGAGCCTGGGGAAATGATGATATTAAACTGGTCATATAAGAAAGATTCAGATGGGTACCGAGAGAGTAATAGAAATTGATTAGGATAATAGACTGAAGGAAAATCACAGTACATAAAATTGTATATTTCCCTATCAGGTCCTGATATATCAAAATAATTGTCATTCAAACAGAATGGGCAATTGGAATCAATACACAATTGGCATAACTGCATGAACTGAATTTCAGGAAATTCAGATAAAAAAAAGCTGCAGAACAAATGGTTTTTTACATTTTGTATAAATATAATATGAGGAACAACTTATTTTAATAAAATGATTTAGATACAGTACCAGTCCGGTTGAAGCAGAGGAATCCACAAACAAAACAAATAAGTGCACAACAAAAGAAAAAAAAAAAACCCATTTGTACACATACAGTACTTAAGATTTCAGCAGAAAAGACAATAAAAAAAGCACACATTTGGTGCCCTATCTCCATCTGAAAAATGTGTACTGTATTGATTGTATGTAAATCAACAAATGCCAAATAAAAGGGAGTTTTAAATGCAACACATTAAAAAAATAATAATAATAATAGGGGGGGCGTGGCTAACCGCCGAGCTTGATGGACGCTTGAATCCACAGCTCCTGCACCGACCGGATTACACAGCGGATCCATCGCCGATCGAAGCACTTTCCGCGATCCCTAATCGCACGGGGTGACTACCGCAAGCCCCAGCAATGTCTCAGGCTAACCGCAAGAGGAAGGAGTACAGGCCGCCGAAGAAGCTGACAGATTACTTTAATCAGCCGCCTGATACAGAAATCCAAGATGGCGCCCGCGGCCCTGCTCGAGATTCATCTGCCTATACAGATCTCCCTGATGCAGACGAACAAGCAATATCTGATCCGCAGCACTCTCCTGAATCCTCCATACAATATACTCCCTCATCGGCCAGTAACAGCCCAGCAAAAGCACGGATGCGACTGGATTCGGCGGGGCCTAATCCTGAGGTAAGCCCTGCATCCATTTTACTATCACCTCAGCCCTCAGCTATTGCGGCCTTCCCCACCTCTGACCAGCCTGTCCTGGACACTACCATGAAGGAGATGCTGATCTCCCTGCAATCCTCCATACACACAGAGATTGCATCCATGTTCACTAAATTTTCCTCTCATGTGCTGCATTTAGAACAAAAACTCCAACGTGTTGAACATCATATGGGTGACCTGACTCATACTGTTAATGACCTAGTAGATGCCCAAGATCATACGCATGATGAACAACAATGGTTGAAATCCAAAATGGCGGACCTCGAAGACCGCTCTCGACGTAACAACGTCAAAATCAGAGGCATCCCTGAATCGGTCATGCCTCATGACCTCAATTCGTACGCCAGAAAAATGATCTCCACTATCTTACCTGACCTGTCACCCATGGAGACCATCATAGATCGCATACACCGCATCCCCAAGCCACCGCACCTAGCAGCAACCGTTCCCAGAGACGTCTTGATGCGGGTCCATTTCTTTCACGCTAAAGATCAACTATTATTCAAGACCAGACACCTGAACAAGCTGCCCGAACCGTTCACTGACTTACAGTTATTTGCAGATTTGTCTCAGCATACTAGACAAATGCGCAGACAGCTGATCACCATTACTAAACCGTTGTTCAATCATAAGATTCCCTACCAGTGGGGATTCCCGACTAAACTCATCGTCACCAGAAATGGAACGAAACATATCATTACGTCTGTTCCTGAAGGCCTAAAACTCCTACGACAATGGGAAATCTTCCCGGAAGAACCTACCCCCATGTCCAACACTCGCAGGGGTCCTTCCCAACCCCTCTATGCTAAGCAACCCCCCAATGCTCGATGAAGCCACTATCCAGGCGATGATCATTCCTTTATATTATACCTACTCTGGTCGGTGCCCTGCTCGTGCTGTGTTCACCACAAACTTTTACCCCACTTACTTGATACAGCCTAGTGTCTGAGGCTGTCCTAAGCTATAACTTCTACCACTTGTTCTACTGTTTTTGTTCACAGTTACCACTGTATTCTGTTATAACCTCTTCTCTACACCCTTCCTTCCCCGGCTTCCTCCCGTCTTGAGAATTCTACCTGCAATACCTACAGGAACTCACAACCAGGATCCTTTTGCCACTATCCAGAGACTTCCACATACCGTGAGTACTACTTACTACACCCACACCTAACACCCAAACCTGCTATCCATTATGCCGAAATTTCTTTCAGTTAATACGAAAGGACTTAATCATCCAGCGAAACGGTCTTCCATGTGGAGAACCGCTACTCAATCCAAGTGTGACATCATTTGTCTACAGGAGACACACTTCAAAAAAGAGTGTGAGCCTCGCTGCACTAATCGCAGATTTCCCCACATTTTTAAATCATCAGGTCCAGAAAAGCGCAATGGGGTCATGATAGCGGTTAAAGATACCATTTCCTTCACCTTGCACAACAGCATGACAGACGAAGATGGGAGATTCATAGCACTGGACTGCAACATTGACAAAACAAGATACACTATTGTAAATGTCTACTCCCCTAATACTGGCCAAATCAAATTTCTATCTAAACTGATGAAAAAACTTGAATCATTTCGACAGGGTTGCTTAATTATATGTGGAGACTTTAATATAGTACCAGATAACTCGATGGATACTTCTTCACGATCCTCCAGACGTCCTTCTCCAATGACCACCTTCATCAGAAATAATAACCTCTACGACATCTGGAGATGCCACCATACCACAGAGAGAGATTACTCCTTTTTTTCTCATAGGCACAACTGCTATACGAGAATTGACTATTTTCTTGTTGACAAATGGTCTTTGACCAGATCTACTGAATCGAGCATTGGTACGATAACATGGTCCGATCACGCTCCAATAACTCTTACTGTCACTGACTGTCCAAATTCTCCACGTCCCGCAGTTTGGAGAGCGGATGCAAGCATTATTCTTTCCCCAGAACATTCTTCTTACATACGCACTCAGCTTGATGAATTTTTTCAGATAAATGCTGGCTCAGTTTCCAGCAACACTGTCCTCTGGAATGCCCATAAGGCATTCGTCAGGGGGATCATTATACAACTCTCTGCAAGAGAGAAGAGGAGGAGATCACAGCGTCTAGACACCATTGTAGCCAAGATACATTCGCTTGATGTTCTAAACCAAACCAATCCAGATCCCAAATTAAAAGACCAATTGGTTCTCCTTCGGCAGGAACTTAGAAATTTACTTCTAGAAACACACACTAAGACTTACACGAAACTGAAGGCACACTACTACACTACAGGCAATAAAGCAGGGAAAGCACTAGCACTCCAGATTAAGGGCCGATACATTAAATCCAAGATTCACCACCTCTTCCACTCCACATCTAAACAGAAACTCGTAGATCCGCAAGCTATTGCAGATGCGTTTAGTCATTATTACCAAACATTGTACAACTTGAAGGAGGACACTAATACACACCAACCCTCCCTTGCAGATATTAATACATTCCTGCAAACAATTGACGTCCCAACACTATCACAGCACCATTTGGATGACCTGAATTCACCCTTTACTCATTTAGAGGTACAAAACATAATCTCAGCTCTACCTGCCAATAAATCACCAGGGCCTGATGGCTTAACAAATGAATACTACAAAAAATTTAGTACTACCTTGGCTCCTTACCTTTCTCAGGTATGCAATGACGCTGCCTCCTCCTCTTCTCTTCCGGACGAAATGCTTAAAGCTTTAATAATCACGCTGCCGAAGCCAGGGAAAGAACCCGACACGCCACAAAACTTTCGCCCAATCTCACTCCTCAATATAGACACCAAAATATTTGCCAAACTTATAGCCAATCGACTGCTCACAATTATGCCTAATCTGATCCACCCAGATCAATCGGGTTTTACAAAAGGTAGACAAACGTATGATGCCTCGAGGAGGCTCATAAACATAATACACCATGCAGAGACCACCAGAACGCCTTCTCTGCTTCTATCTTTGGATGCAGAGAAGGCGTTCGACAGAGTCCATTGGGATTACCTAAAAGCTACACTCCATAAATTCGGATTCCATGGCCGTATATTTTCGGCCATCATGGCTTTATACTCATCTCCATCTGCACAAGTTTACACCGACGGCATTGTCTCTCGCTCATTTCCAATCACTAATGGCACCCGCCAGGGATGCCCCTTATCCCCTCTCATTTTTAATTTAATTATGGAACCCCTAGCAGTACACATTAGAAAATGTACCACCATAACTGGCTTCAAAATAGGTCACCTTGAACATAAAATAAATCTGTTCGCAGATGACGTCATAATGATGATTACCAATCCTGTAACTTCCCTGGCTTCGGTACAAAGTGTTCTAACCAACTTTAGTTCGGTTTCATACTATAAGGTCAATGAATCCAAATCTCATATTTTAGACCTAGGCCTTGACGCTATTACTAGTTCCATTTTACGTAACCAATATGCTTTTCCCTGGGCCGAAGATGGTATACCATACTTAGGTATCGTGCTTACCAAATCTGTATCTAGGTTTTTTCAATCTAACTATGTAACCACTAAACAAATGCTAATCAAAGAATTATCCAAATTGACTCGATTTGAACTCTCATGGTCAGGTAGACTAGCGGCCTTTAAAATGCTCCTACTACCCAAATTACTGTATGTATTTCGCACCCTTCCTATCCCTTTATCCAAATCCTACCTTGCATCTTTGCAATCTATTTTGGCCAACTACATTTGGCAAGGCAAAAAATCCAGAAGCAACCACTCTAAGCTTATCAAACATAAACATGCTGGGGGCATGGGTTATATTGACATTAGAGATTACTACTTAGCTACTATCCTTTCCCAATTGCAGGAATGGACTAATCCCCCCCACACCACACTATGGGGTGATATTGAAAACCACGCCACTCCGAGCCATGATCTCATAAGCTGGCTATGTAGCTCATTAGCTTCTACACCGAATTTACGCCTATACTCACCTACTATACAGGCATCGCTCTATGCATGGAAAAGCTTAATTAACAGTAAGTGGGTATCATTTCCCATGAAAGACTTACTGATACCCCTCCGCACCCTCCAGATCCTATCCCCTGATTTGCACCTTCCCACTTGGCTCACATCACGCGCATCAACCACGGCTGAACTTAGATCCCTCATTGAACATAAAACTTTCTCTGAAATCCAATCCCTGTACGGAGCACCAAACTCAGACTTCCTCACGTTTCATAGAATACGTTCATGTCTAAACACGTACACCTACATAGAAGGGACCTTACCTACCAAACTGTGGAACTTCTATTTCTCTCATAACTCCACGTCTAAAGGCATATCACTTATCTACCCATTGCTCCAGGAGAAAAATGTCTTCTATAAATCTAAACCCTTCCTAGATTGGGAATCAGACTTACACATACAATTTTCTGACGATCAATGGCAACAGGCACTAAAGTCTGTCCATAAGGCTACCCGGTGCACGGGCCTATGGGAACTAACTACTAAAATCACACTTAGATGGTACTTAACCCCTCATAGGATAGCTAAATTCCACACCTCAGTCACCCCACTATGCTGGCGCAACTGCGACCATACAGGGACCTTGATCCATATCCTCTGGCATTGTCCTAAAATACAACCCCTATGGTCGGCGGTCGCACGACTTATCTACGAAATTAGCCATATTACTCTCTCCCTATCGCCGCAACTGGCCATACTCAATATCATACCAGAAGCTATCCCCCACACATTTTGCACGGTTATCACCCACATTCTACTAGCTACAAGACTACTTCTAGCTAGAAACTGGAAATCACCTAATATACCCACTATCAACGATGTCACCACGCTGGTTCACTCACACTCTACCTACGAACTGCTTGGTTCAAGAGGCCTAGCCTCATATGTTAAAACTCGGGACAAATGGATCCCATGGCTCAGTTGGTATAAAGCTAAGATAGATTGAACATGCACTTGATGACTTATATCCTTTTTTTGCTATTGTTCCTGCAATCGAAAGACTACTAACCACATAACCTTATTCTCAAGACCTTTATCCCATCCTAGTTCCCCCACCCTTCCCTTCCCCCCCCTTCTATCCTACCTACTACCCTACTACCCTTACTTCTTTTAGTACTTGGTACACCACCAACCTTCTATCTCATTTCCTGTTTTATGCAAATTAATTATCTTAATGTACCAAGTCTACTGTTATTAATGGCTTTTCTATTGTTACTATGCTATGTTTGTAACTGATGGAAATGTATTTTTTTTTGCGTTTCATGTTATCCTTTGTGAAACTTAATAAAAATCATTTGAAAGAAAAAAAAATAATAATAATCAAAGAGTGTGTCAGCAAAATTATATTATGCAATATTCCGTATTATCAGTGAAGGTTTCACTAGAGTTAAAAAATATAATAGTTTGATAGCCATTGATTGTAGAAATAGTTGCCTCTGTCGTGGCTTAGCGGTGGATGTACTCAGCATAACATCATCTTTCATATTATACAAACTAATTGGGCTTACTCTACTATTTATTTATTATTTTTTAATTCATTGAAGTGTATTTTTTTTTTCAAAATAATTGCATTTGAAACACAGCTGCGTAAATACAGTGTGACATAAAATATTGCAATGCCATTTTATTCTCTAGGGTCTCTGCTAAAAAAAAAAAAAATATATATATATATATATATATATATATATATATACATATATATAATATTTAGGGGTTTTAAGTATTTTTTCTAGCAATAAATACTGATTTTAACTTGTAAGCAACAAATGAGAAATAGGCCTGGTCTTCAAGTGGTTAAATAACCCAATGATGTAATCGGTTGACCCCGCCACCTTGTGACATAATTTACCCAACATGCCCCGGGTGATGTCACGAGGGGGCGGGGTCACCTAGTGACATCACCAGGGGCCCCACCCCTAAGCTGTTTAAGAACTGTCAGACGGCAGAGCAGGCAGAAAGCAGGAGACTACGACAAGACCGAAGTTTTTGTCTTTTTTCGGGTCAGGTGGTGTAGCAGGCATTTTAATTGACCATGAATCTACTTTGGGGGACTTTATTTAAATTTTTTAGTAAGGACTTGTCAAAAACTCATTGTGTCTTTACTCACTTTTTACACTTTTTTGGTTAATGGGTAGGGGTAATACTCATTAACATGGGGAGGGGGCAGGATCTAGGGGCCCCCTTGGTAAAGAGGGCTTCCAGATTCTGATAAGTCCCCCACCCGCAGACCCCTACAACCACCAGCCAGGGTTAGTGGGGAAAAGGCCCTTGTCTCAAAGCACGCTCATCCTCCCTGCCAGGCTGCATGCTCTGATAAGTGTCTGGTATGGTTTCCCTTAAAATTCATACCAGATCTGAAGGGCCTGGTAAGAATTTGGGGAGGGCCCACACTGTTTTTTTAAATTTCTTATATGTAATGCTATATTGAGTAAACAATGCTAAAAATACAAAATCAATTCCAGAAATTCTGAAAAAAATTAAAATTGGTCCATTGACATAATATTGGACCAATTTGTTTTTGGAATTTTGCAATTAGTTTAATATCTAATTTCTTTTGTACATTCAGAAATCATAATAGTTGGTTGCTAAGGAGTCGGCAGCCTTAACAACCATGGTGTCCTTAGCAACCGCTGACACCGCTGGCCAAACTCCCTGTGCTGTGACCATGTGACCCAGTGGAGCTCAGTCCTCCCTCTCTGTCACTCTGCCAGGACAATAGACATACCCAAGCCTGTCTGACTGGCCTGAGCTCACCTCTCTGTCACCTCCATGGATCGGCTTTGTTGTCCCCTCTACCCACAGTATGACTTCATCTCCACAACCCCTCTACAACGAACAGCCACCAGCAGAACACAGTCCACTACCCAGAATAGGGGCCCATTTCCCCCTCAAATTCCACCCCCTTCCCAGTCTACTGCCATCCATATCCCTGTCCTATCCCTCCTCCATTGTGTTTTTCTACCTTGTGGACCCACCGAATCCTCCACATTACTACACCTAGACTCAACTTGCTCTCCAGCATCCCCCTACACAGCTCTCTCTCTCCTCTCCCATCCATATGGGGGAGAGAGAGAGGGGAACTGTCAGTTCATGGCTGTGTGAAAGACACTCTCAGAGCCCTGCAGCCCCCCCCCCTCACAGGACACCGGAAGTGACGTCCGGAAGCACGAACGTGGCGCGCGTTCGTTTAGTTGTGCTTATTTTTATCTGCTTTAAATGTGAGTACCTATACCTTCGTTTTATATCCAATAAACTGTGAAAACGTACTTCACCATTGGAGTTGTTCCCCTTGCTTTCTCTGCATGTTACAACGTGCCTACGGTGAACGAGTGCCTAGGACTACATCACCTATTGAACTTACAACATCGGACAAACAAGTGCCACTTTGGAAGTGCTGTTTACCTTACAGCAGTAAGGTAAGGTAATTACTGCACCTAGTGTGAGGATACAATACGCACAGGAACATTAGCGGAATTCACCTCCCGCTTTTTCTCTTTTTTTGGGCACGCAGGATACTGTTTTCTTGATCACTGAATGGACATGTTTTTTGCATTATTATAGTTTACGTTATTTCTGTTTTGGATCCTCTGTCTAAACACATGTTTCACTGTGTATGGACCATTAGTATTATGTGCATTTATTGATTTGTATTGCACTCGTACAACGACACCCAGCATTTAATTATATATATATATATATATATATATATATATATATATATATATATATATATATATATATTTTTTATCAATGCAGATTAATTACATTGTTTGTTTTTTGTTTCTTGCACTTTATTACTTATGAATTTGCGTGCACTGAACACTGTTTCACTGCCATTCTGTATTATATATAGAGGACCCGCCATACCCAGTTTTTATGTTAAGTGCACAATTTGATTTGGTGTATTGCACTTTAGAATTTATGCCCATTGTTTGAGCTTACTTGAACACATAGTCTCACATTTATTCTTTATTTATTTCTGGCTGTTACCTAGGTACATGCTAGTTGATCTTAGTTTAATTAGATTTATTTAGCTGGAGCGCAACACCATTTCTTAATCACCATCACTTATTTTTGGGGAGGGTTTATACCCCTGCCAGTGTTTTGCTGCAACCACACTAGTTTTAGGACACATAGGTAGGCGCGAGAATACCTTCACTCACAATCTGACACCTGGGATTTGTTGAGCCCTGCATCAGGCTTTTTTTTCTTCCAAAACGTTGCTATGAACCATTTGAAAATGAATGTTTACCTGTCTACCCAAGTGAATAAGATAATACGGTGTTCAATTCAATCATTCAATCACATGCAAGCTTGTTTTAAATTTTCATAACACCTGATTCTTTTTTCAAACGTGAACACAGCTTCACCTTATTACTTGTGCTAAGTGAACATACACTACGGTGTGTGTGATGTTAAAATAGGCATTGAAAATAATATAATAACATGGTCCCTTTATACCGTATATTTTAGACACCCTTTGATGATCAGCAGCCTACTTTTGCTACAGTCTAGCTGAGCCTTAGGTAAATTGATTGCCTTGGGTCTAGCATGAGGCCTAGGAGTCAGGAAGTAACCACTACTCTTTGAAGTTTCTTATAACATATTAAGTGACTGTAGCAATAGATACCCTTTAAAAGAATCAAAGGAAACAAATTCTTTTTAAATCCTTTGGCAATGAGAGAATTATTTTGCTTATTCTTTCATTTTCTGAAAGTATTTTATACACATTTTTCCTAATCTAATTTCATTTTTGTATAGAAGAAAATATAGTTCTTTACTCAGGACAGTAATTTAGGCCAATGTGATTTTCTGTAATTATCTTTCCAGCTGCGTGTAATGCTCTATTCTTTCTAGTGCACTAAGAATAGAAGCAAAATCTTGGTCTTTTTCGCCCCTACTAATCGAGCAGTAATAAATGACTCACAATGGTGTGCTCACTCCTTCAGTGCCAACAGTCTCTCTATTATACTGCAGTAGTAGGCTTAAAAATATTCTTTGTGTTCTTCAGTACTAATCTGAACATTACTATGAGTTAAATTTCATAGAAATCATAAAAGGATTTTTTTTTTCTTTCAAAAGTCTGTGATATGATTAATTGGTTGTTGAACAGCCTTCAGCACAGCAAGATTTGACTTACGAATATTATGCAAAAGCTGAATGAAGTGTTGCTTTCCCTGTAATTTTATGCAAACTAGTACCGTTTATCCTGCTTCATTAGGAAGTAATCAGTCAAATAGCTACACTTGTTAAGCTTTAGTTTTCTGAGAATTGATTTTCTGTTTCATTGACTTCAAGGCCTAGTTTACAATAGCTTTTCACTGAAAATCAAGAGGACCTTATTTTTTCTTTCTTTACTTGTTGAGACCATCCATTTAAACAACTTTCAAGTCATTGTAGATCAAATTTGTTCCAGCCATTGGAATTCTTTTAAAAATGACAGCATGGTAAGTAGAATGTGGGGATTTCACAGAATCCTACAATCCAGGTAGTTGATTTTAAGCACTTAAGGACTAGATGATTTGCTCCCTTAATGACCAGGCCATTTTTTGCGAAAGGGCACTGCATCACTTTAATTCCAATACATTTTTATTAAGATATTCGGTATTCATACAATATCGGAGAAATTTTACATGCAATGAAAGAGCAAGAACATGAGCAAATCACAGATTTGTGTGTTAAACAACAATTGTAGAGAAGTATAACAAGAAAGAAAGGGTTGGAAACTTACTAGACTTCTATAAGTATTGATCCTGTAAACCATGTAACCAATATCAAAAAGAGGTTGTGTTCACTAACAACTTTGAGATGCGTACCACACAGTCCAATTTGACCATTTAATGCTCATCTGCAGAAAGTTACCCTGGGAGGCTGCAAAAAGAGTTTCATATGTGGCATGTGTATTAGTTGTTTCAATGACTTCTCGGAGGGAAGGAGAGTTAATCTCCCTCCAATGACGCAGTATTACTAATCTAGTGCTAAGGAGAATA
This sequence comes from Lithobates pipiens, assembly GCF_037356315.1. Classification (NCBI taxonomy): domain Eukaryota; kingdom Metazoa; phylum Chordata; class Amphibia; order Anura; family Ranidae; genus Lithobates; species Lithobates pipiens. The sequence continues at coordinate 185,481,889 of NW_027507785.1, read as the reverse complement.
TGTGTGGCTATAGTCCTGGTTTGTGGTGGTAATTGTTCTATACCCAAGGATAAGACCGACATTGCTGCATTAGGTAACACTAATTTCCCTGTAAGGGTGGAGATCAGATTAAATGCCCCAGACCATAATTGCCTCAATCTGGACAACCCCATATGACATGGTAAAGAGTTCCAGTCTCTCCACAGCCTCTCCAGCAAAGGGGGGAGAACTGGGGGGAGAATCTGGAGATCCTGTAGGGTGTCAGGTACCATCTTAGTAGTAATTTATGGGTCATTTCCGAAAGGTTAGTGCTTTTAGTCGCCTTAAAGGTAGTTTGTAGAGCCTTAATCCATTGGTCTGCAGGAAATTCTGCACCCAATTCGCGTTCCCACGCCTTAATGTTAGTGGATTTCTCAAAGTTTGTCTTAGAATGTAAAAGACAGTAAAACATGGATATGCCCTTAATAGTGGTATATTGGTTAGTAAGATAAAGAACTGTGCACCATGGTAATTGTACGTGGAGGGTGGGTTTTCTCGTAAGAAAGTGAACTATCTGTATGTATCTATATCGGTCAATATCCTCTAGGTCATATTCTACTTGTAGTGCATCAAATGTTTTAGGAAGAGACCCCGTCATCAAGTCTGTCAAATTATTGATGCCCCTAGCCACCCACCTGCTCATATTAAGATCAGGCACTAGCCATGAAATACAAGAGAGTATGAGTAGAATCACTTTTAAAACCTGCTCTGAAAAATCTAAAGATGTAAACTGTTTCCGGACGTTTAGGGTGGCCTCCATAGTAACCGATAAGTGCGCATGAATCTGAGAGGGAAAGACAGAAGTAGGTCTACCAGTCCCCTCATTGATCTGAGCTTTTTCCAATTCCACACATCTAGGACTTTGCGGATGGGGGAACCAGGCCCTAGCTTGTGCAAGGACAGCCGCAGAGTAATAGTCTTTCAGTATAACATGACCTATACCCCCCGCATTTTTAGTCTTGACCAGTTTTTTAAAGGCACATCGAGCTTTCTTACCTTGCCACAGGTATGTGTTTAACAAAGATTGTGCTTTGGTAAAAAAGGAGTTGGGGATTACGATAGGTAATGCTCGGTACAGGTACAACAGCTGTGGAAATAACCCTGCTGTGGATTCCGTAAGGGTTATACCTAAATATTTGATCCCATCTTGTTTCCACACGTAGGGGAATTGTAACATAAGTTTCTTTCGGACCCGTGGGTCCACCCCTAGATCCATTATATATGACTTAGTGTCATTGACTTTGTAATAGGATATCTCATTAAACATAACGAGGGATGAGTGTACCAAAGCCAGGGAAGTTTCCACATCTGTCAAGATCATTATGATATCATCTGCAAATAGACTGAGTGTATGCATTGAGTTGGTTGTGTGAAAGCCTGAGATATCCGGGTGAGATCGGATATGGATCGCTAGGGGTTCCATTAATAGGTTGAAAATTATAGGGGATAGGGGGCAGCCCTGCCTAGTGCCGTTCGTAATCTCAAACGGCCTAGACAGTACTCCAGATGTATAAATTTGAGCTGAAGGCTTGGAATAAAGGGCCAAGATGGCATTAAGGATACAACCACAAAAAACTAATTTTAGTAGAACCTGGCTAAGATATTGCCAATGAATGCGATCAAAGGCCTTCTCTGTGTCCAAGGCCAGCAGCAGAGAAGGCCTCCCATGTAACCTGGCCAAATGAATAATGTTTATCAATCTGCGTGTGGCATCATATGTCTGCCATCCCTTAGTGAAGCCTGTCTGATCATGATGTATAAGCGAGGGCAGGAGGTCTAATAGACGGAAAGAAATAATTTTAGCGTATATTTTCAGGTCGATGTTAAGGAGCGAGATGGGTCTGAAATTTTGAGGGGTGTTGGGATCCTTGCCTGGCTTCGGCAATGTTACAATAACAGCAGTTAACATCTCAGGGGGAAAGGAGGCAGCAGCAGTGTTAAAAATCTGTTCTAAATATGGCACTGCATCACTTTAACTGACAATTGCACAGTCATGCGACGATGTACCCAAACAAAATTGACATGCCTTTTTTCCCAAAAATAGAGCTTTCTTTTGGTGGCATTTTATCACCTCTGCGTTTTTAATTTTTTTGTGCTTTAAACAAAAAAAGTTTGACAGTTTTTAAAAAGAAACATTATTTTTTTACTTTTTTCTATAATAAATACCCACAAAAAAACAAATTTCTATATCAATTTAGGCTAATATGTATTATTCTACATATTTTTTGGTAAGAAATCAGGACTGTGACATTGCAGCAGACAGATCAGACACTTTTTACACTTTTTTGGAACCACTGACATTTATACAGCGATCAGAGATAAAAATAGCCACTGATTACATAATAAATGTCTTTGGCAGGGAAGGGGTTAACACTAGGAAGCGATGAAGGGGTTAAGTGTTCCCTAGGGAGGTTTTTCTAACTGTGGGGGCAGTGTGCTGACTGGGAGTAGAGAGAGATCACTGTTCCTGATCACTAGGAACAGCAGATCTCTCTCTAATTCCTTGTCAGAACAGGATCTGTCTGTTTACATTGACAGATCCTCATTCTGGCATCATGGCCACCGGCCACACGCATCAGCTCCAGGGTCGCGTGGCAGGCACAACCTAAAGCAGCTGCCCTACAGCTATGGAAATTTGCACAAGGGAGCCAACCTGCTGCCATATAACGATGGTGGCTGGTCAGCAAGTAGTTAAAAGATGACTAACTGTATGTCTTTGCACACCTTTCCTTTTGATGCACCTGGAATTTATTGAGCTAATTTTAATCAAGTACAATTGGACTTTAGCATTTTACAGGATTTTTACAAAATAAGCATAATGCAGGCCATACATGGGTCAAATTCAGAGCAAATTTTATTTCAAAAATCAGAAATTTTGTGCGTTTTGTAATCTGATGGTAATCTGATGTAACCATTGATTTTGAAAATTGACCAACAAAGCTTTCAATTTTACCTCCATGTTACTACAGAAAAGAAATGTCATGGTCGGGAATCTTCTTTGCTTTCCAGGTCACAGTTCATGTACATTTCTTTTCCGATTATATTATATTTCTCACACAATTCTCCCATCATTGATTAGAAATATGTTTGTTTTTCAAAAATTTACAACATGCCTGATCACTAAAATTCAAAATTCACAATTACGATCTTCAAAAGAAAATTTGTTTAGAATTCAATCTATGTATGGCCGGCTTTAAACTGGTGTGTGCTGCAATCATGGTTTTGAGGGTGAGGCTTAAAAGCTCAATATGTTCTGTCCCAGCAAATTTATGTGCAGATTTACCTAGGATATATTTTTTTTAACCATAATGCAATGTATGGTCTTTGAACCAAAGCCAGGTTTTACAGTAGAATGTCTAATGAGGGAGCTTTTGTTGAAGCTATTCAACTCAATATAAAAGGGGCACAGGATTGGAAGCTGTTGTAAGGAAAGCTGACAAACAGATTAGGGGGATCTAGGATCAGATAGGAAACCATACTTAATAATCCTGATCATTATCTCTTTGGGTAATAAACCCCTTTGCTGACTATTTTAATTGTTATTGCCAACTTTTTGGTTGTTCCTTTTACTTTGTGGTTGATTCAAGGTCAGGGGTCACTTTTAGCTGCTGCCCAGATCATGACAAACTTTTTTTACTTTTGCTGCTGCAAAACTTCTCTTTACAAAATTGTGCTTTTGTTTCAGGGGTGCTATTTGGGGGGGGGGGGGGTTCATTTACATTGGGGGTAAATGGGACACACGGTTGGACTTTTCGATGGAAAATGTGCAATCGGATCATGTTGTCGGAAAATCCGATCAGGTGTGGGCTCCATCTGACTTTTCCAGTCGGAATTTCCAACATACAAAGTTTGACAGCTGGATCTCAAATTTTCCGACAACAAAATCCAATTGCATAAATTCCGATCATGTGTAGACAAGTCCGACGCACAAAGTGACATGCATGCTCAGAATAAATTACAAGACAGAAGCGCTCGGTCTGGTAAAACTAGTGTTCATAATGGATATAGCACATTCATCATGCTGCAATGTTAAAAATTGTTTAATGCAGCACATTCTCTTTTTCTTCATAATGCTAGAAGAATTCATTTGTTTTTCTGCTCATATTCACAGCGACTTCTCACAAACTTCTTTCTTTATTATTTTTCATGATTTTAGAAATATAATATTTTATTTGTCAGATCTTGTGAATAATTATTTTAGCTTTATGTTTTAATATTTTTAAGTATTTTGTGGTTGTTTGTTTATTCAAGATCTCCGCTCTACCTGACTCAAGCTTGGCTCCTCCACATCTTCCTGCCTGGAAGGCTCAGGTTGGACATCGGAAGCCTCAGCTGGGGGGAAGGAAGCCTTGAAGGCAGACTGGAGAGTTCTGGCCTGGGTTCCCTCTGGTCTGCCAGAAAATGCAGTCTGTCATAGTACCACAGCCTGGGTACATAAATGTCATCTGCAGCTCCTGATCTTAGGGAATTATGGACCTGCTTGCGCTCCCTCAGGTATGTATTCCTCATGACACCAATTGTGGCCTTCAAATAGGTGATGTCTGCCGTGGGGATCATCGGCTTCACAAATGCAAGCAGTTTCTCCAGCGCTGCCTGCCTCTTTCTTAGCTTATTATAAGATGTGTGGTTCACCTGCAACAGGCAGGGCAGCTCCCTGAACATATCAATGAATATGGGGATAAATTCCCTATTTTTGAATGGATCCATTTTCGCTGTAAGACACAACACAAGACAAACCCTAATGTCAGGCGAAACTCTTCTAATCTTGTCCCAATATAAGCCTCAATCTAGAAGCAGTATAGGCCAGTGACGTACCAAGTTAAAATCGTACCTTTGTTAGAACGATCTGCGCTTCTGCTACTCCTTCCTCCGCTCACAGATCGTACTTACGACGCACACGCGTTACGTTTTATATACACTGCATGCGTGAAACTCTGCCCGTCCCTGATGTTCTTTCTAGTCTATTCCCCGCCCCTTCTCTTTTGGCGCAGTGGGGAGAGCACATGGCAGAGACACAGCAGGTGCATGCCAATTACAGCAACAAGGAGGACGAGGAAAGCCCAGAGCCAGAAAAGTCCCTATACCAAAGGCCTATGGACATATTGAAAAGGAACGACTGTGATGGGAAGTATGGACCTTACCCAAATCCAAATATGAGAAAGGCCAAAATCATGACTAAAGTTGTGAAGAGTCTGCAGAAGAATTTTGGGGTACGACGATCCAAGAATCCAATGAGGAAACGCTAGTCAGACCTGAAACTGAGGGAGCACGATCAGTACAGAAAGATCAAGCAAGTTTTTCAAAAAGTAAGTAATTGTCTGTTTTCATATTATTATTATTATTACTTGCATACTGCTCCATGTGCTTTTCTTTAGTGTTGTACAGTTTAAAATGGGCACTTTCATGTTCATGGGTTCAATCGGTTGTAGGAAATATTGTCTGTTTGCCCACTAAAATACGATGTTTTGTGAAGTTGCAGGCCTATATCTATTCAAATATAGATATAGGTTTGTAACTAGAATGAAATGCAAACTTGATTCAGTGTAAAGAAGAGGACACTCAGCAGCTGTTTACACATCTGGACTGAGGGGGGCACCAGAACACCCTTTTTTTTTTATTTACCAACGATTTTATTGAATATGAAAATGAAAACCATCAGATTACAATGCAAAGTGATAGACATTGTAAATATAAACCATTATGATATAGTTCAGTAGTACAATCATATCAAGCGTAAATGGTTACAGTTTGTAGAAATAACATTAAAAGTATAATTTTGGCTACCCTATTTTGGAATCAAAACTTCTGTTATTCTTAAAATGAGCGTATCTTAGGGGCACCTCTAGTTTGATGCTACATACCTAACAAATAAGGGAAAAACAACACAAAGAAAGACAGAGGGAAGGGGGGGGGGGGAAGGGGAGAAGAGAGGTGGATAAGGGCGTGCTCTGGCTTAGTGACAGGTGGTTAGATGCTTAAGAACAACCATAGACCTTGGGTTTTACTGATCAAAGGATGACCAGGAGGCACATTTTCTTTCAAATATTGCCGCCCTCGAGAGGTCCGTGAACAGAAGGTCCATCTGGTAGGTAATCCTTTCTTGTATTCCTGTGATTTGGGCCAATTTATTAGCTACTTTTTGCCATATGGGCAAGAGGACCCTGCAACTCCAAAAAATATGGAGGAGGGTACCCCCGTCTGGACATCCTTGGAAGCAGCCCCCGGGGTCAAAGGGTTAAATTTGTTCAATCTTGAGGGGGTATAATACCATCTAGTGTGGAGTTTTATAACAGTTTCCCTAACTGCCAGGGATTTTGTGCATTTTCTCATATTTGTTATCATATCCAACCACACATCAGGAGCTATATCCAGGCCTGTTTCTGTCTCCCAGCCAAGCATAGCTTGTGACTTTGCGGAGAGATCTAACTCATTGAGAAGTCGATACACTGTAGAAATAGTACCTTCGTCCCTAGAGGAAGACCAACATAAAAGTTCAAATGAGCTTGGTGTATTCTGCCCCACTCTTTGATAATGAGAAGCATAAAAATGCTGGATCTGCAGGTATTTATAGAATTCCTCCTTGGGTAGACCATGCTGCTCCTGCAGGAAGGCAAAAGAGCTAAAGGGGGCTCTTGGGACAATGCTCCTAAGGTGGTTAAGTCTTTCTGTATCCAATGTTCAAACCTATTGGGAGTGTTGTAAGCCGCGGGGAACATGGGGTCTCCCAGGAATGAGGCTAGGCTGGGGCAATGTGGGATTAGGGCATATGCTTTCTTGTATAGGAGCCATAGGTGTAGTGATGGGGTGACCAATCCCTTTAGCGATGCTAGGTGCTTGGGCCGAACCACTTCTACCCAGAGAAGACCCAGGAGGTGATATGGATTCACCGAAGTTCTCTGGAACTGAAGCTATGGAACCATTCCTGGGGGGGGGAGTGGCACTGAGCCATTTGTATCAGCATGGCTGAGACATAATATAGCCACAAATGCGGGAGCCCCAGGCCCCCCATCGCTGCTGGTCTAAAAATCAAGTTTTTTGTTCAGCCTAGGTTTTTTGTTTTGCCAAACAAACATATTGACCTCTTTTTGGATAGTATCTATCGTTTGACATGAAACATATAAAGGTAAGGACCTAAAATAAAAGAGAAGTTTAGGGAGTATAGACATTTTAATGGCCTGTATCCTACCCATAAATGATAGCCGATACTTAATCCACATGCGTAGTAATTTTACATGAGCAAAGACCTTAGGGCAATTTACAAAGTATAGCTTGGGTAGGGATGTGGCGAACTTAATACCAAAGTAGGGTAATATTTCTGTGCATAGAGTAAATCCAAAATTTGATAGAATACCCATTAATGTATGCTGTGGAATGTTAATTGGGAGTGCATCACATTTTGATAGATTGACCCCCAGGCCTGACAGACTGTGGAAGGTGTTTAACACAGGGATCAGGTTTGGCAAAAAGACCACCGGGTCGAATAAAAAAAGAAGTACATCGTCACATTGTCCACGTGCATGCTTAATTTAAAATCCTGTTCCCCATTCATATAACCCCCGATGTTGGGATTCAGACAAATCGTTGTGGCCAGAGGTTCAATCGCCAGTGCGAAAAGCAGGGGGGATAGGGGACATCCCTGCCTGGTCCCCCTGCCCAGAGTGAAATATTCAGAGGAGCAACCCGAAAATTTAATTCGGGTGTGGGGGTGGTAATATAGAGCTCTGAAGCCATGCACAAACTCCCCCCTAAACCCAAATTTGGACAGGACGGATTCTAAATAAGGCCAGGTGACACTATCAAATGCCTTATATACATCTAGACTTAATAATAAATCTTTTCTGGAGTATAAATTTGCATCTTGAATTATATTGGATGCTAAACGGATATTATCAGTGATTTGCCTAGAGGGAATAAAACGTGTCTGGTTAGGGGAGATCAGTGTGGGGATTATATTTGAGAACCTGTCGGCAAGAAGGCATCCGAAAAGTTTCAAATCATTATTTATCACTGAAATTGGTCGGTAGTTTTGGGGGAGGGAATGATCCTTGTTTGACTTGGGTATCAGGGACATGTTTGCAAGTAACATGTCTTCTGGGAAAGTGTGGCCTTCTAAAATGTGGTTAAAGAGCTTTACTAAATGGGGAATAAACTGTGCAAATTTTTTTTTATAGTAAATAGAAGTGAATTCATCTGGACCTGGGGCTCCGGAGGGCTTCAGAGAGGCAATCATCACTCAAATTTCCTCGGCACTACAGGGGAGTGAGAAGGTTGGATGGTGGAGTTGAATTTCCTTGCAAACATTGCTGAAGCCAAGTTGCTTTACAGCAAAAACTTAGCCTTCAACTATCTTAATGTCTTTTCTGTTTGCTCAGAGAGAATTGTGTCCAGTTCATTCTCTTGGTCATAATAAGTCTATGGGAGTCAGGGGGGTGTGATTGGCTATGAATATGGTATAGTTTGGTCAGCTCGTTGGAAAGTCTGGTAATGTCCTTTGTTCTCTGTCTTTTCCTGGCTGCAGCTAAAGATTTCAAATGTCCCCGTGTTATTTGTCTTAAAGTATTCACCTAAGCGGTCAGTGATCTTAGCAACCAGGTCCGGGTCTATGAGAAGAGAGTCATTGAGGTGCCAGGAGGCATTGACTGGGGAAATGCCTATATGCGAGCCAGAGAGCATTACAACATGATGGTCTGACCATGAGCATCGATGAATATTAGCTGCTGTTGAATTGGCTGATAGTACAGGGGTGCTAAATATATAGCCCAGTCTAGAATAGCTGTATTGGGGGTGAGAGTAAAAAGTATAGTCTCGAGCCCCCATGTTATGCGCCCGCCAGGAATCTATCAATTGGTGGGAACTGAGCAAATGGGTGAGGGTCTTTGGAAAAGCATTGGCAGTACTTACAACTCAGCTATTGTGTAATCTTGAATGAGCCACTAGGTTAAAATCTCCTCCGATCAGTAGATGAGGGGATATGTACCTGTCCGGGATCTGAAAAAATTAAGTAAAAAAAGAAAGCTTGTGAGACATTCGGGGAGTAAACATTTGCTATTGTAAATGCCTTGCCACAGATCGATCCCTGTATTATGAGGAACCTGTCCATGGAGCAGTTTATATCTGTAGCTCATGAAGCTCCTGGCGGTGTCATCTGCAATCCCGTTGGGGAGAAGGAGTGTATGTTAGGAGTATTGCGGGATGCTCTCAGGATCTCCTCTTTGATAAGAAATTCTTTGAGACACAGCACAATGTCCCTTGGTGGTTTATCAGCTGGGGGTTTGGGTTGCAATGCCCTGTGGATCCTGTCACAGGCAAAAGCACTCTCCGGGGTGTCTGGCAACAAGGACATGAACAGCCTCTTAACTGCAGGGAGTAATTCAGTGATCTGTTCTGGGACCCCCCTCACTCTCAGGTTGTTACGTCTATTGCGATTGTCCAAATCCTCGAGACTGGATTGTGGTTAGGTAACTATGTTGGTGAGGGAGTCATAATCCCTGTGGAGGTCTGAGTAAGCCAGCTGGAGTTCATCGTGATTGGTCTCCAGTAAATCCGTTCTCCCCCCCCAGCACCACCAGCTGACCAGAATCAGTGTATTGGTGGATTTATGAAGTTCCACTTGAAACTTATCTACCAGCTTCTCATACATTCTAGAGAGGCTGGCATCCAGCACTGTCTTTGTGAGGTGAACTGTATACTCGCAGTTGCTTGGTAGGCTTGCTGGAGAAGGGTCCAGTGCTGCTGCCTGAGCGTGCTGCTGCCTGAGCGTGCGGAGGCTGGGCGTTATTTTTTAACATCCCGCTCTGCTTCCAGACACAGAGAAGGTAGTTTGTTAGAGACTTCTGCGCAGGCTTCCCACGGAGATCTTTGTGTGTCGGCATGCACCTCTGTGTCCCCTAGGGGTGCGGGTTGTAATGGGAAAATTTTCAGATAGGGATGGCCCCAGGGGAATGATTGTAGTCTCGCTGACAGAGCTCTCACTCCATGTGTCCTCTTCCCACTGTGCCTCGCATGCGCCCCCCAGAACACCCTTTTTTATTAGGGTGTCCCACACATGTGCTCCAGTGGATACTATAGGGGTGTCTCCATCTGTCAAACTTGCACAAAACTTGCACAAAGCAGGTAAGTATTCCAGCTTTAGAAAGTGTAAAAAATAATGTTTTCAGCTTTGAACTCTGCCAAAAAAGACAATTGTATGACTCTCCCAAGCAATGTTTCATATTCCTATTTCTGCCCTCAAATATCGGTGTGCTAAGTATACCTTTTCTACATTCTCATAGGGGAAAGAAGATTCGGGAAGTCTGAGGACACGAGGGACCCCACACCTCCCAAAGAAGGGGAAATATAAACACCAGAAGCAGAGAAGGAGGAGGAAGGAGAGGTTGTTAAAATTGCCACCACAACAGGTGAGTGTCTGAGACCACAGCTTCAGGTAATAGATGAATGCCTGCATTTTTATAATACATGGTGTGGATTTTTGTTTCTTTTTAGGTGATGTGGATATTGTGGAAGAAGAATGTAATTTTACCAGTGAAAGTGTCCAGATCCTCATCAGGGAGATAATGGGGTGCAATCGTGATTTAGAGAATCTCAAGAAAAACATCAATGATGTTCAACAAAAAATGAAGAACATCATTGATGTTTTAGGGAGAATATAAAATACACAAAACTAGCTAACATCAATTTGAGATTTTAAAATCCAGTTAAATTTTTTTTGAACAGCAAAATTTGGAAGATGCATACAGTGTGTCAACATGTGCTGTCTCCCATCATGGGGGATCAAGGTACGTGTTTTTTGGATGCAACCCCTTCCTCGCTACTAAAGTGACTGAGATGAAGGGGTTGCACCCCCAAAACATGTACATTGATCCCCCATGATGGGAGATCAGGAGGAAAATGCCCAGTTTGAATTACAATTTGTGTGCATCTTCAAAATTTGGATTTTACAGGGGTGACACCCCATCTGATGAAGGCAATATCAACACAGTTTGGACATACTAATGTCTGATATTGCCTTCACTTTTCAAAGTTGAACTTTGTAAGCTCCTGAGTTGTGTATGTTTTATGCTTTGAAACATGCCTGTTTTAACAAAAATGGCTAGTTATTTTAATGTTACAAAAAATAATGTTATATACATCAAATATGTTGGTTTGCTGAAAAATCCTTTTATAAACACACATGTGAATGTGCTTTGAGTAAAAAAAATTATTATCATCAATAATGAGTGGCTTCTTCTTTCAATGCTCAAAAGCAGTTTTTGTAATAAAGTTGGTGTTTTCTGTGACAATGGGGGTTATTTACTAAAGGCAAATCCACTTTGCACTGCAGGTGCAGTTTCAAGTGTACTTTTGCAGTGCACTTGTAGTGCAAAGTGGATTTGCCTTTAGTAAATAACACCCACAGTGCTTTTTAATTTGCCCCAATCACACCATTTTCATGACTCCACGAATTTCTGTCATGGTGCTGAAAATGTTGAATATTTTTGTCAGTAATGTACTACATACCTTAACAACAAAAACAAGGTGTCTGTGTAGCAGAAACACAACATAATAATAATATTATCTGAAGAAGAGACTGTCACCTCATGTCTCAAAGAAATTTGGTTTGCACTGTTGAAGAAAAAGGCCCCAAAAAAATCTAACAAAAAACCTAGGAGACAGCTAAAAGAAACCCAAGCAGTAAATGAAAACAAATATTATTCCAATTTCAAATATAAATGTATTTAAAAAATGTCTCAGACATTGTCTGGCATATCAATGACTCCCCTATCTGCAAAGTACTCCATGTATCTGCTTCTGACCTCAAGTCAGGATGGCCAGCTTCAAGTGCCGTTTGAAGGTTCTGGAAAGTCAGCCTCAGGCCCAACTGAGGCCACATAGTTTGGTGAATTTTTCTGAGAAAATTGTGCAGAATGCAGCAGGCAAGCACTATATGGTTCAGTTTATATTCCAGCATGTGGATCGGTGTCAAAAATAGGCGGAACCGGCTGGCCATTATCCCAAAAGTATTCTCCACCACTCTTCTAGCCCTGGCCAGCCAGCAATTAAAAACCCTCTGGTCCAGGGTGAAGGTCGTTATAGGGTATGGCCGCATAACATGGTCCCCCAGCACAAAGGCTGCATCCGCGACGAAGGTGAAGGAGAGTCCTTCCACATTGTCTTCTGGAGGTGGCAAGCCCAAGCTGCCATTCTGGAGATTCCAGTAGAACTCTGTCTGGGCGATCTCTCCACCATTCGACATCTTTTCGGCATCCATTTTTCCCCACGTCCACATAGAGGAACTCATAAGTAGCTGACACCACCGCCAACATCACAATACTGTTATACCCTTTGTAATTATAATAGTATGACCCCGAGTTGGGGGGAGGGACGATGTGGACATGTTTCCCATCAATTGCACCTCCACAATTGGGGAAGTCCCAATGGGTGGCAAAGTGGGAGGTCACAGTCCGCCATTCCTGTGGCGTTGAAGGAAACTGTGGAGTCAAACATGAAAAAAAAAATAGTCATTTTGCACATAAACATTGCAAGCAGATCTGACACAAACATTTTTGGCCAACATAAGTATAACCTTTATTGAAATTAGTATTTAACCAGTTGCCGACCGCCGCACGCCGATGTACGTCGGTAGAATGGCACGGGCAGGCATAAGGACATACATGTACGTCCCTTGCCTCCCGCGGGTCGGGGGCCCGATCGGGCCCCCGCCCGGTGCCTGCGGCGGTCGGTTTTCGTCCGGGAGCGATCCGGGACGAGGGGGCGGCCATTCATTCATGGCCACCCCCTCGCGATCGCTCCCGACGAATAGAAATCCCCGGTGACATCACTTCCTCTCCTGTAATGTAAACACAGGAGAGGAAGTGATGTATTCTCTCCTCCGTGTCGGTATTTTTCGTTCCGACACGGAGGAGAGCGGATCAGTGAGTTGCACCAACACTCTACACACACAGTAGAACATGCCAGGCACACTCACACCCCCCCTTTACCCCCCGATCACCCCCCCAATTACCCCTGCCCCCCAGTCACAGTGACACCAATGTCATTTTTTTTTTTTGCATTGGTGTCATTTGTGACTGTAATAACTGTTAGGGCAGTTATAGTTAGCCCCCTTTAGTTCTAATGTACCCCCCTAACCCCCCCAATAAAGGTTTAACCCCGTGATCACCCCCCGTCGCCAGTGTCACTAAGGCTGGGTTCACATTGCAGCGGTTTATGAGAACGAATGTGATTCGCACCGCACTGCAGTGCAAATCACATCCGATCTCTGTGCGATTCGAGTTCAGCCATTCGCCGCACCCGCCGCACCCGCCACACCCGCCGCACCCGCCGCAAATTCGCACGGGACCCTTTTTTTGGCCCGCAGCAGAATCGGATCGCATGGGTGTTCACACCATGCGATCCGAGTTTGCAGATCGCACTGCGATATGCGAACTGATCTGGGGGTGTCAGTAACATTTCACTGACACTCCCAGCAGTTCGCATAGGGCAGTGTGAACTGCCGCCGGGAGGCATGCGATGCGGGAACCCGCCGCGGATTCGCGGCGTTTCCGCATCGCTCCAGTGTGAACCCAGCCTAATAAGCGATCATTTTTCTGATCGCCGTATTAGTGTCACAGGTGACGCTAGTTAGGCAGGTAGGTATTTAGGTTCGCCGTAGCTTTTTATAGCGCCAGGGACCCCCATATACTACCGCATAAAGCCCCCTGATTGCCCCCTAGTTAACCCTTTCACCAGTGATCACCATATAACTGTTACAGGTGACGCTGGTTGGTTAGTTATTTTTTTATAGTTTCAGGGCACCCGCCATTTATTACCTAATAAAGGTTTAACCCCCTGATCACCCGGCGGGTGTCATTTGTGACTAATAACTGTTAGGGCAGTTAGGGTTAGCCCCCTTTAGTTCTAAGGTACCCCCCTAACCCCCCCAATAAAGGTTTAACCCCGTGATCACCCCCCGTCGCCAGTGTCACTAAGGCTGGGTTCACATTGCAGCGGTTTATGAGAACGAATGTGATTCGCACCGCACTGCAGTGAAAATCACATCCGATCTCTGTGCGATTCGAGTTCAGCCATTCGCCGCACCCGCCGCACCCGCCACACCCACCGCAAATTCGCACGGGACCCTTTTTTTGGCCCGCAGCAGAATCGGATCGCATGGGTGTTCACACCATGCGATCCGAGTTTGCAGATCGCACTGCGATATGCGAACTGATCTGGGGGTGTCAGTAACATTTCACTGACACTCCCAGCAGTTCGCATAGGGCAGTGTGAACTGCCGCCGGGAGGCATGCGATGCGGGAACCCGCCGCGCATTCGTGGCGTTCCCGCATCGCTCCAGTGTGAACCCAGCCTAATAAGCGATCGTTTTTCTGATCGCTGTATTAGTGTCACAGGTGACGCTAGTTAGGCAGGTAGGTATTTAGGTTCGCTGCAGCTTTTTAGAGCGCCAGGGACCCCCATATACTACCGCATAAAGCCCCCTAATTGCCCCCTAGTTAACCCTTTCACCAGTGATCACCATATAACTGTTACAGGTGACGCTGGTTGGTTAGTTATTTTTTTATAGTTTCAGGGCACCCGCCATTTATTACCTAGTCTCACTAGTGTACCCCTAAATTTAGGGGTGTCTACTTTCCAAAATGGGGTCATTTGGGGGGGGGTTTGTGCCATCTTGGCATTTTATGGCCTTCAAAACTGTAACGCCCTTAGAAAGCCTGAAGGCGGTGCTTGGTTTTCGGGGCCCCGTACGCGGCTAGGCTCCCAAAAAGTCCCACATATGTGGTATCCCCGTACTCAGGAGAAGCAGCAGAATTTATTTTGGGGTGTCATTTCACATACGCCCATAGCATGTGTGAGCAATATATCATTTAGTGACAACTTTGTGTAAAAAAAAAAAAAAATTTTTTTTTTTGTCATTATTCAATCGCTTGAGGCAAAAAAATAAAATATTCAATGGGCTCAACATGCCTCTTATCAGTTTCCTTAGGGGGTCTACTTTCCAAAATGGGGTCATTTGGGGGGGTTTTGTACTGCCCTGCCATTTTAGCACCTCAAGAAATGAGATAGGCAGTCGTAAACTAAAAGCTGCGTAAATTCCAGAAAACGTACCTTAGTTTGTAGATGTGACAACTTTTGCGCAAACCAATAAATATACAATTATTGACTTTTTTTTTACCAAAGACATGTGGCTGAATACATTTTGGCCTAAATGTATGACTAAAATTGAGTTTATTGGATTTTTCTAATAACAAAAAGTAGAAAATATCATTTTTTTTCAAAATTTGCGGTCTTTTTACGTTTATATCGCAAAAAATAAAAATCGCAGAGGCAATCAAATACCATCAAAAGAAAGCTCTATTTGTGGGAAGAAAAGGACGCAAATTTTGTTTGGGTACAACATTGCATGACCGCGCAATTACCAGTTAAAGCAGCGCAGTGCCAAAGTGTAAAAAGACCTCTGGTCATTTACCAGCAAAATGGTCCGGTCTGAAAGTGGTTAAAGACAAAAGTATAAGGTCCACTTATCAGATTCCTCACCTCATCTGATGGGCCATTGCAAAAATTTAGGGGGGAGGGTGTTTTGGACAGGTATCCCTCTCCACTTCATTGAGAGCTGAATGCATAAATAATGTGTGTTAACTTTGGCCAGCCCCTCCTTATTACACTATTGGCAGCCCACTGTACAGGTAAGAAGTGTCATAATAAAAAAAAAAAAAAAAAACACACACTGAACAAATGGAAGCACATTTTTACATTCTGCTATTACCTAGCAAGATAATAAGAAACAAACTTCAAACAGTACCATTTGAAAGTATTCAGGCAGGCCTTTTCACTACATGCTGTGGTGAATTCATCCATAAATCTGACCACAAAAGAGGTAGGTATAGTGTGTATGGGTTGCCAAAGTCAGCAGATAGAGGATTGCTATCAGCTGACTTAGAGGTTGGGTGGAGGGAGGGTTCCAAATGAGTTTGGGCCACCAAAAAAAAGCCTCTGGCACTCTCCATGAACTTAAGGACAAACATACAATTTTTACACATTTCAGGGGATGTTTAGGGGAAAGCACTATTATGGATTTTACAAAATACATTGCTAAGTGACTAGGCTATAGGTGTACATGGGCCCAGGAGAGCATGCTGGGGAGGTTAGTGAAAGCAAATATGCATGAAGGACAAAAAAGGAACTTTAAAAGCATCCAGCATGCATGGGGACAAAGGGGCACAGCATATTACAGCATATTCCAATCATGGTAATTAGGGAATGATGAAAGAAATACAATACATTAGCAAACATTACATATATTGTGATGTTAAAGGAGAAAACGTACCTTAATATAGTCCCTCTGCAGGACCTGAATAATGGCAGAACAGGTCTCTGGAATAATGACCTGCAGAGCCTGGGGGGAGATGCCTGTGGAGAACTTGAGGTCCTGCAGGGTTCTCCCAGTCGCCAAGTACCGCAACGTGGCGACAAGCCTCTGCTCCGGAGTGATGGCTTGCCACATGCAGGTATCCTGCCTGCTGATATAAGGGGACAGCAAAGCCAACATACATTGAAAAACGGGGTCCATCATCCTGAGATAATTCCTGAAATCATCAGGATTATTCTGCCGGATCTCACAAAGCAAAGGCATGTGCGAGAATTGGTCACTCTGGAGCAACCAATTCTTGGCCCATGAACTCCTCCTCACCCTGTTCATGGACTGGGCTTGTGTCAAAGCTAGAAGCCCTACACCAAGCCCCTGCTCAGCACAAACTCTATGACAAGTACGTACATGCAACATGGCTTCAAAATGGTCGGCTGGTCAGAACGGACTAAAGAGAGCACTGAAAAACAGCAATGCCTGAAAGAACAAACTGAAAATCAGCAACGAGCAGACAAGAATGCACTGAATATCTAATACGGTGCTATAAATATCACGCACTGACAAACAAATGCAAACTGACTACATGCACTGAAAAGCAGATACGAACCCGCAAGCAAAACTGAAGAGCAGTAACGATCTGAAGCACAAGTCTGAAAAGCGCAAATCGTCTCTAACCAAACTTCTACTAACACGCGATAAACACAAGATCAGCAGAAGGAGGCCAATGGGTGGTGCACGTGGTACCGAACTTACCTTTTATAGTACCGTCATACGCGTTATACATCACTGAGTTCTTGACGACCGGAAATTCCGACAACTTTGTGTGACCGTGTGTATGCAAGACAAGTTTGAGCCAACATCCGTTGGAAAAAATCCAATGGATTTTGTTGTCAGAATGTCCGATCGTGTATACAGGGCATTAGGCTCCATTCACACTTCATGATTTGAAATTGCTGGCAGAATTGCAGCAATTCTGCCAGTGATTGCCAATCACTTGTCGATCACTGCACAATGCATAGTGCACTTGTAGGTGCCATGATCTTTTAGTGGCACCCTAAATGCAATGGGATTCTGCTACAATGGTCACTCAACAAATCATACCTTTCAAAGCTTCTTTTCTGGTGACAAACCCATGTAAGGCAGCCCATTCAAGTGAATAGGCTGGCTTTATGTGACACACAAAATTGTGTACAAATCGCAAAATAAAATTAAGAGTGGGAATATTAAAAATTACCTGCTGGCGACCAATTTTAAACCACTGTATCATCTGTGGTTTATATATTCTTATTAAGAGCTTTTTGGCCAGCAGCAAGACATAGAACAGGGATAGCCGGAGAAAACTACTGGACAATTTATAATTTACTGGACAAAGTGGGTATCTTACTGTTTAATGTAAAAGTGTGTGTTGCTGATGAAGCTACAGTACATGGAGAAAGAATTTTGTTTTCAAACTGAAATGCTGCTGCTGTATATAAGTCAAACTAATTGTGAAAGACAAAAATCTATTCCATAACCAAATATAAACTACCAGTGTGTGCTGATATTGAGCCTGTTCATAAATATTGTACAGTACTGTTTTGCAACATAAAGTACAGCCTTGAGCCATTGCCCAAGCATGTTGCTTTAAGGATTTGTGTATTTTCACTCAAAGTCACATAAAAAGACTCCTATCACTCTATACAGTATTAAAAAAAAAAGTTTGCTTTGGTATATATTATAGTATTGGGGTGATCATACTCATGTGGTAGGTGCATTTTCTAATGAGTTGCACCAGTCCAAACTGTATTTTAGGGCATGGCAAGCCTACTTTTATTGAACTAAATGGGAAGTTCACATAAACATCAGTTGCCACAGGGGTTCTTCCACATCAACATGAATAGTCAACTGAAAATGCCAAGCCACCTGTATCCCTAGTCAGCAGCACCACTGCTCTTCTTACCCTCCCTCTCACTGTATTGTCCAGTTTCTCTGGTTTTCTTGGCTTGCTCAGCCTCTAGTCACAGTTTCCTGCTGCATGGCCCACTCCTGACCTCTTGATAGGAGTTCTCCTGACACCTCAATAGGAGCCCACTTGACTCCTGGAATGAAACCTTCTGTCTCCTGGCTGGAACACCTCTGACTTCTGGTTGAGACTTCCTGTCATTTGACTACTGGCTGGTGCACATCTGACCCCTGGTTGAAACTTTCGTGTCTCTTGACTCCTAGCTGGGGCTCCACTGACCCCTGGCTGAAACCTCCTGTCTCCAACGTGGGAGCTGTCACCAACCATAGTGTAGAGCAGGGTGGGCAAGATTGCAGGGGCCTGCCCACCGTACTAAGAATATGTCACTATAATCCACTGAGTCTGGCCTGAATGACCGGTGGATTGATTTGTCAGCTGGCCAAAACATGTACAGCATGAGTCACTGTTTATTACATTGACAGATGTGCAGATCACTCTACCACTCACTGTGATTGCTGTGTTGCTTTTTGCTGTGCCATGGTGGTGGTGCACAACAGCAGGTCAGTGATGCTTCGCATTTTGGCAGGACTGTTCAGGGGGGTTTAGACTACCCTGACCCCCCCCCCCCCCAATCTATGCCCCTGTGCAGTGCATAGGACTTTTTTTATCTCTTGTATAATGGCATTTGCCCTATGGTGCTGTGCAGGATTTGCAGGAGTGCAGGAGTTGGCTACTTCTCCAGCTCATCCCTTCATCCCTTCCTAAAGCGGTAGGTTCTAAACAGGAAGAAAGAAAACTTGAACATGCAACCATATACTGCATAGGTAAAGTTACAAAAGGAAAAGTATTTGATCAGTGAAGTTTCTGGCAGAGATGTAAGTACCTGCATTTCTAAATGATGTATCTTTCTACTGTATGTGCAGTGCTTTTTACTTGAGTTTTTTTAATAATCCTATCTTACTGCTCCAGGATAGTAAGCTGATCAGAAAAATCTTCTAAAAACAACTTGAAAGATTCTGTGCAGATGCCTTGGATGTTTCTCAGCAGATCTAAAACTTCCCATTTGTGTCAAGATGTTTCTGTGCGTAATTAGTAATCACATTCTGGGTCTTGACATCCTTCATTTTTATTGCCATTATACAGTATGTACTGTAGTTACAATGTGATCAAAGCTCTCGACCTTAGATTTTCCTTAAATATCATCAGGGTAACATTTCTGGCAACCCCTCTGGTTTCAAAGGCTCTGACTTTGATATTTTAGTGATTTCCTTTTAGCCGCATACTGTGTAACAGCAGCAATAATAGGGGAACATTTTAATCTAGGTGTTGAAATGAATGGAGAGATGATTTTAGTTATTTTCTACTTTAACCTTTTTCTAGTATTGAACTAGTTCCAAACAAGTTTTGTCTGGATCTAAAATAAATATTCTGTATTTGTAAAATGAATTGTCAAGGATCTGGAACATGGTTGTGTTGATCTCTATATTACTCTATTACTCTGTTTCACCAGCTTTTTATTTGGTTCTCATAATAAAATGAATTCATGTCTAATGTTACAGCCATAGCATGTAGGCACTCTTATATTACTATAAACTATGTAGTTTCTTAAAACTAGGTCTTGCAACTTTTTTTATTATTATATCATTTTTTATAGTTATCTGGTTTCTCATATTTTTATTTCCAAAACATTTTTCTTCAAGTTTAAAGGGTACAATCTTATAGGCAAGACAATGAGACAATGAAGTACACATCATAATGTATTGGCGAGCAACAGATCATCTCCGCCCTTACACATATTTAAAGCGGGAGTCTATCGGGACTCCGCGTTTTTTTTTTTTTAAAAGCCAGCAGCTACAAATACTGCAGCTGCTGACTTTTAAAATAGTGACACTTACCTGTCCAGCGCGCCCGCGATGTCGGCACCCGAAGCCGATCTGTAGATCGTCACTCGGGTGCTGCCGCCGCCATCTTGGGTATGGGAATCAGGAAATGGAGCCTTTCGGCTTCATTTCCCGGTTCCCTACTGCGCATGCGCGAGTTGCGCTGCGCAATAAGGACGGTCCCCGCTGCCTCTGGGATCTGTGTGTTTCCCAGCAGGCAGCGGGGCACTTGCGGAAGGGGGCGGGCACTTGCGGAAAGGGGCGTAATCGACGCCCCTTTCCGCAGAGAGCTATCCCGGAAGTGGGTGCAGTTACCTGGATTATCCAGGTAACTGCACCCCCCTCCCCCCTGAAAGGTGCCAATTGTGGCGCCGGAGGGGGGGAGGATTCCGATGAGCGGAAGGTCCATTTTAGGGTGGACCTCCGCTATAAGTATCAAACAAATTAAGCAATTAAAACAAACAATAACAATTCAGTAGGTATATCTTCGAGGCAAGAAAAGAGGAAAAAAAAATAAACATTTTCTTTAACCAGCCTTAAAGTGACACTAAAGTTAAATTAATATATTTTTTTTAAAATAAGATACATGTCATACTTACCTCCACTGTGCATCTCGTTTTGCACAGAGTGGCCCCAATCCTGCTCTTCTGGGGTCCCTCGGTGGCTCTCTCGAGTCCTCCCTGCATTAAATAACCCCTTGGGAGAAGCACTCTCCCAGGGGGTTACCTTGCGGGCATGCTCCCGAGTCCAGCATTCGGCGTTCATAGACGCCCGAATGCAGGACTCAGCCGCCCCCTGGTGGCCGCGTCATTGGATTTGATTGACAGCAGCGGGAGCCAATGGCTGCTCTGCTATCAATCTTTCCATTCAATTGCCAAGAACCCTCTAGCTGAGAGATGGCATGTCCCCGTGGGACAAGTTCAAGGGGTCAGTTAAGTAAAATGGGGGGCTGGGGGCCGGTCACTGCTAGGTGTTTTTTCACCTTAATGCATAGGATGCATTAAGGTGAAAAACGCAACCTTTAATTAGTGGCACAACATATCAATGCAGAGATGGATTATCTCACTGGTCGGGCAAATCAAACTATTTCCCTCCTTGGGAGGGGGGGTGTGGGGGAGGCAGAAAAAGAGTAGGAAGAATGCCACGTGGAGGGAGATGAAGGGCCTGTCGGGCAGTGTTTACCCTTCAAGTTAAGGGGTAATATGAAGGTTTTATGAGGGAAAACACAGAGAGGCCTGATCTGGGTGAGAAAGGTGAGGAAGTGAGAGGTGTTGGGCTGGAAAAGGGGAGGTAGGGGCATACTTTCTCCTTTTCTAATTCCCACTCCCTTTTCCATTTTTTTTATTTCATTTGTTAGCATGGGTCATGCTCTCATTAGCTGTTGTTCAGTAACCAGGAGAATTCTGCCGACTCTGCAAAATTCAGCCAACAGGCACATGTTTTACAAATCTTGGCTGGGGTCTAGGTCCTCCATTTCAGCAGTTCACCTAACGAGTTGAAACTAGGTCCTCCATTTCAGCAGTTCACCTAACGAGTTGAAACCATCCCGCTGTGGTGGGGGGTTGACAGGGGTTTAGAGCTGTTCAGGAAATATCTAACCTGCAGATAATTGTAGAAGGGGATGGTTCAGTTTGGGAATTGGAAGGATAGAACGTTATACTTCAGAAATGTAAATTTGACAAATTAATTTTCAGCCCAGATGGGTATCTTGTGATCTGGGTTGTGTAAGGTATAATCTGAAAGACTAATGCCGTGTACATACGGTCGGGCTTTCCGGCAGAAAATGTCAGACGGAATAATTTCATCAGATATTCCAATCATGTGTGGGCTTCAGCGGATATTTTTTCCGAAAATTCTGACGGACCTAGAAATATAACGTTACATGTTTTAAATCTTTCTGACGGAATCAATTTCTATTGGGTAAACCATTCATCTGTATGCTGTTCTGACGGACCAAAAACGACGCAAGGGCAGCTATTGGCTACTGGCTATTGAACTTCTTTTTTCTAGTCCCGTCATACGTGTTGTATGTCAACGCATTCTAAATGATCAGACTTTGGTGTAATCGTGGGTAGGCAAGTCCATTTCAGCGGAACTCTGTTGGAACTCCATCGAAAAAAAGAGCGAGAAGGTTTATTCTGACGGAAAAAACAGTCGTGTGTACACGGCATAAGAGGGATTTCTGTATTTAGATGAATTGGGGTTGGAGGGTCTGGAGAGGACACGAGATTTAATTTCCTGCACGCTGCATGGAAGGTCTGTAATATAGGACCTATTAGGGCATGGTTTACACTCTCCTTTGGAATCAGATTCTGCCTAATCCATGGTAGGTGACATACTGGGATCTGGGAAAAAGAATCATCTAGCCACACCCATGCTTTAGAACGGGTATGGACATGCCAGCCTATTACCCTGGTTAGGTGGCAAGACCATTAATATTTAAGTATATCTAGAAGACCAATACTCACTTTCAGTTTGGGAGTCAATAGTCTGTCCCATCCCAGCCATGGGTGTTTGATAAGCCATATGAAGTTAGTTAACATATGTGTTTATATGAGGTGAATAATGCTGATGGGATTTTGATTGGCAAAGTTTGTAGGAGATAGAGAATTCTTTAGAGGACAATCATTTTGATACTGGCTGCTCTACCAAACCATGAGAGATTCCCAGATGCCCATTTATGTAGGTCTTGTTGGATAAGTTTTAGAATTGGGAAAAAGTTTCTGCAGTAGAGGTTGCTTAATTTTGCAGGGAATTGGACTCCAATATAAGTTATAGCATGTGGGTCCCATCCGAAGAGAAAGTTGTTCTAAATGTATTAAGGTGGCTTGCAGGAGAGAGATGTTTAATGCCTGGAATTTGGAGAAATTAATTTTTGGTTCGATAAAGTTTTGTATAAGGAGATGTCTTTTAGTTAGGAATTGTGGTAATGGGATCAGTAAGTAACATCAGAATATCAAATGCATGGCCGTTAATTTGTAGGGATATCCCACTATTTTGACTCCTTTGACTCCTAATATCAGGGTTGGCAATCAGTCTACAAAGTAGGGGTTCTAAGATAAGTACAAAGATGAAGGGAGATAAGGGACAGCCCTGCCGTGTGCCATCCAATATGGAGAAGATGTCCAACAGATGGCCATTTACTCAGACTTTAGTCATGTCTGATGAGTATAATGCAAGAATGAAGTGTAGCATGTGGCTTCAGATGCCAAGTACTTTAAGGACTCCTGTCATGTAGTCCCAGACCCCTTTGTCAAATGCCTTCTCTGCATCGAGCGACAAGAAAAAGACAGATTTACAAAATGAGGATAGCTAGTGGTGTATACTAATGGCTTTAAGGGTGTTGTCCCTCACCTCACATCAAGGGATGAAGCCTACTTGGTCTAAGGATACTAATTTGGGAAGTAACCGATTAGCGAGAACTTTTACATAAACTTTCATGCCGGCATTAAGAAGCACGATGGGTCTGTAGTTAGATACAACCAAGGGGTCTTTGTGTGCTTTGGTATCACCGTTATGTGGCCTTCCAATAGGTTTTAACTTGGAGAAGAAGGTGAGAAAAGCGAATTGAACTTTTTTAGAAAATTTGGGAGTAGAGTGTCTGCAACAGTTTTATAATAGCCGATTGTCAACCCTTCTGAACCTGGGCTTTTCCTCAGTTTAAGTTGTTTTAGAACTTTTATGGTTTCCTCCAGGGAGATTTGACATTCCAGGTCTGAGGCTTCTGAGGATGTTAACGGTTTGGGACTATATTGTCTTAGGAAATTGGCACTCACTTCTCACTTCTTTCGCTATTGTCCGTGGGTGTGCTCAGAGACCATATGTTGTATAGTTTAGAATAGTAGTGGACAAATTGTTTGGCTATACCTTCTATGGTAACAATCTTGCATCCTGAGAGATCAGTAATCAAGTGCACTGTCGATGCAGCCTTTTTGGCTTGGAGGGCTCAGTTTCTCATATTTTTGTTTATTTTAATACCAGTCTGTGTTGTCCTCCTGATGACTACTGACTTTGAGACAAAAACTAATGGAAAATCCAAAATTGCAGTAGTTATAAGAACAAGAGGTGAAGGTAAATTTTCCAAAGGGAATAAATGTTCTAGTGACAGTTGCTTCCCTTACTTTTTGCAGGTATTTATTTAGTCCCAACAGTTTTGCAGCCCTCACTATACTGTACATTCACATCAGTCCCTGCTCTCAAGGAGATTACAATCTAAGGTTAATATCACACATACATACACGCTAGTGCCAGTTATCCCATGTCTGGGACTGCCTCACGTTAATATACATCAGCAGAATGGCATGGCTGGGCTCTTAAAGGGCAACTTATCTGTATGTGCTTGTGCCCAGCCGTGCCATTCTGCTGACGTATATTAGCGTGAGGCAGTCCTTAAGTGGTTAAACATAATATAACTTGGGTAGGTCAGTGGCTTAGTGGTTAACACATCTGACTTGCAATGCTGGGGTCCTCAGTTTAAATCTGGGCAAGAACGCTACCTGCATTAAGTTTACATGTTCTGTACTTGTGTGGTTTACATGTTCTGTACTTGTGTGGGGACACTCTGGTTTCCTACTGCACCCCAAAGATCCTGAGCTCCGTGACCGTGGCCGCAGGACCCGCAGACCCGATCGCCACCGGTGTACCACGATCGGGTCACAGAGCTGAAGAACGGGGAGAGGTAAGTGTAAACAAACCTCTCCCTGTGCTTCCTAGTAAGCCTGTCACTGATCATCTGTTCCCTGTCATAGGGAAAGATGATCAGTGACATCACACGCCAAGCCAGGCCCCCAATACAGTAAAAAAAAACACACACACACTCACATAACCCCTACACTGTCCCCTAGTGGTTAACCCCTTCACTGCCAGTGACATTTTTACAGTAATCAGTGCATTTTTAATCGCACTGATCGCTATATTAATGCCAGTGGTCCCAAAAATGTGTCACCGATGTGTCCACCATAACGTTGCAGTCACAATAAAAAATCGATGATCGCCGCCATAAAAATGCCTTAAAACTATCCCCTATTTTGTAGACGCTATAACTTTTGCGCAAACCAATCAATAAACGCTTATTGCAATTTGTTTACCAAAAATATGTAGAAGAATACGTATGGGCCTAAACTGAGGGAAAAAAAACGTTTTTTTACATATTTTTTGGGGATTTTTATTGTAGCAAAAAGTAAAAAATATTGAATTTATTTAAAAATTGTCGTTCTATTTTTGTTTATAGTGCAAAAAATAAAAAAAAAACGCATAGATGATCGAATATCAGCAAAAGAAAGCTCTATTTGTGGAAAAAAAAGGAAGCCAATTTTGTTTGGGAGCCATGTCGCACAACCACACAATTGTCAGTTAAAACAACGCAGTGCCAAATCGCAAAAAGGGGCCTGGTCCTTTAGCTGCAAAATGGTCAGTGGCTTAAGTGGTTAACAGAAGTGTTATTCCTTCACCACTTTTTCTAACCTAAATTTTACATTTTGTCTATATGCACACTTTAATGTAATCTGAAAAGTTTTGTTCCGACTTGTTAAAGCTGAACCCTTGCAGTACTTCCCTTGCACTGCAAGGGTTAAAGTGATATTAAGGCTTGCTTTTTTTGGTTTAAAAAAAAGCAAACATGTCATACTTACCTGTTCTGTGCAGTGGTTTTGCACAGAGCAGCCCAAATCCTCCTTTTCTTGGGTCCCTCGCCGGGACGATCCTGGCCCCCCCTCCTGCCGAGTGCCCCCACAGTAAAAAGCTTGCTATGTGGGCACCCAAGCCGCTGCTCTTTGTGTCCATTCAGACATAGAGTAGTGGATTGACCCTGCGCCTCACTCCCCTCATTGGATCACTGACTTTGACAGCAGCAGGAGCCAATGGTGCCTGCTGTGTGTCCCTGGACAGCCGAGTCTCCCTTGCAACATCGCTGGACTGAGATGGGCCTCAGATAAGTATTAGGGGGGCTGAGGGGGGCTTCTGCACACAGAAGATTTTTTTAACTTAATGCATAGAATGCATTAAGATAAAAAAAAAAAAAAAACTTCTGCCTTTAGAAACCCTGATAAAGGCTCCTTTTTGCCTAGGGTACCAGAAAATGTACTTTTACTCACCTAATCTCTCACTTCTGCTGTTTCCTGCTTGCTTTTTTTTTTTCTCTAAAGTGTCCCGACCACTGGTCTGTTCTGATGTCATGAAGCTGAAGAAGAAGAAAAGAATTACACCCCAAAATACATTCTGCTACTCCTGAGTATTGTGATACCACATGTTTGAGACTTTTCCATAGCCTAGCCAACACACAGTGGCGTAACTAGAACCTTCAGGGCCCCAATGCCAGCCAGGGCCCTTCCCTCCGAGTCCGATGTGGGAACTCCAGGGCGTGGTCACAGGTATGACCTTTGTGAGCCCTGTAGTTCCACCACTGGCACCAGTAGTTTTTTTTTTATTATTATATTTTTATTTTTAGGTGCCCCATTGGGGGACTGTCCCTAGGCAGGAGGGAGTCCCCGTCCCCAGAAGAGATGAGGTCCCTTTCTCCAGGGCAGCTCTCAACTCTGGCTGGGGAGAACAGACATCAGACTGAGTGGCAATGCATGGAGCAGGAGAGGGGTACTCTGAGGAGCCAGCCAAGGACACAGGTCATGCGGGGAATGCACAAATAAAGAGCAGCCAGTGTGATAGTCGAGCATGGAGCTTTGCTAGTCACCCTCCACCTCCAGCCACCCGTGTGCATGGTGCACTGGTACCCATAGCTGCCTAGCGGCCATATGTAGAGGGGGCTGCATGGGCCCCCTGCAGCACAGGGCCCAGTTGCAGTCGCGACTGCTGCACCCCCTATAGTTACACCCCTGCCAACGCAGAGAGGCTCAAAATCCAAAAATTATGTGTCTAATTTTCTTGACCACTTATCACATTTTTTGACACTTTGACTGATCTACACTATTACTAATTATGGCTCATAAAATCATCCCCCATCCATGACCCCCTTTAACTGGAGAGGCAGCAGCCGGGTGTGTACACATGCTGTGTCTGCAATGCTTTTCCTTCTTATAAAATTGTACCCCACTTTCAAGTGAATGGGGGCACTTGTGTTGGGTCCAAGAGGTTATCCTCGCCGTCTGTCAAATACTCTCTGAAGTGCTATCCAAACACAGATCACTCCTCTGAAATCACCACAAATGCGAACAAGGCCTTGTAGTGACACTGGGACTGATGCGTGGTGGTGACTGTCTGAACTGGACTAGTAAGATTTGTACTGCTGTGGTGGTGATCAAGTACAATGGCTAGCTGTAAATACATACAGTAATATCAAAGCAGCCAGTCCTTGTACATGATCACAACCACAGCAGTACAATATCACCACAGTGACACTGCTCTAGTAAAGTGTGATGGGTCTGTTACGCTGCTGTCTTCATCAATCCCCTCTATCCCTGGTTTAAAAATAATCACACCACTCAAACTAAACAATGGATGGGTAAACCTGAAAATAATAATGTAATAATTATTATTCTATAACCATCACTTTTTTTAAAAGGCAACAAATGCAATACTACCACCTAATGGATAAAGATGATGTTAGCCGTGTAGGATTGTAAAAACTTACAAAAACTCACATAATGGTTGCAATATCTAATTTCTCATTAAGTCTTCCTGGGGAGAGGGTATCCAGGCTTTAAATCCAGAATGTTTCTCTTTCACAAAGCTTGTGAAAATGTTCAACTTCAGACAGATGTTTGGGCATTTGTTCTATGATCCAGACCTGTACCTTTGACCATTCACAAGGTCTGGGATATGTCCAGTGATCCTGACATTTCATTGTATAACTATTATTTTGCTAGGGGCCTGTGAGTGAGCTCTATCCAAAAGAGTAAGCGAGACAACACAACCAACTCAAATCTCTGTTAGGAGACCCATGCATAAGAAACACGCCATGCTCCATTTTCTAGATTATCTTCAGATCATAATGACCCTACTTGTCACCCTGCATTGTCCTCATTATAATAATACAAGACATTGGTTACAGCTTAAGCAAACTGTTTAGTAATTGTTCTATTACATCAATATAATATACATTTTGTTTATTAATATATTTATGTTTCGTAGTAAAAACAGATAGCATACACACTTTTGAAGTAATAGAGCTTCATTTTAAGGTTATTTATTACACAGAGAAGATTTACAGTGTATGTTTTAAGGGTTTTATAGCAGCTGTTTAAACAAGACAAAGACACTAAAAATAATCACCTTAGCATTATTTATTTATAAATGCTGCCACACATCACATGCACTGCAGTAAAGAGACAAGGATATGTGAATGCAAATATCTCTTCAATGTAAATAATGTATAGGTAGCTGGTAAGCTACCCACATTTTCAGCTAAATTAGATCCTTGTGAAGTCTAGCCTTGGGTGTATAACTTAAGATATTTTCATCTTCTCTAGAAAATGTTTTCTGGGCACGGATAATAACTACAAGAAAATTCAGTGCAGATAAAAGGATTTTTGAGATTTGTGACCAGGCTGTTAAAGTCCCTTCTTCCAAATGCACAGAGGAAAAAAGAGTTAGCACAGAAACAGGAACTTTAAATGAGCTAAGACATCAGTGAACATTTGTCAATATTTGAAACAATGTACATTTGGAAATTATATTGGGAGGGTTTTAGGTATAAAACTGAGATTTTAGACAGAATAAATAGATGTTTCAGAAGGAAGAAAAATGATTCATGTTTTCTATTTTCCAAAAATAAAAAATAAAACCCTTTGGTAATATGATACAAAAAACACAACGGTATTGCTGGAAAATACTAAGTGATATACAGTGCCTTGAAAGAGTATTCATACCCCTTGAAATTTTTCATATTTTGTCATGTTACAACCAAAAATGTAAATGTTTTTTATTGGAATGTTGTGTGATAGACCAACACAAAATGGCACATAATTGTGAAGTGGAAGGAAAATTATAAATGGTTTTCTCTCTGATACCCCTAACTAAAATCTAGTGGGACCAATTGCCTTTAGAAGTCACCTAATTAGTAAATAGAATCCACCTGTGTATAATTTAATCTCAGTGTAAATACACCTGTTCTGTAAAGGTTTGTTAGAGAACTTTATTGAACAAATAGTATCATGAAGGCCAAGGAACACATAAGACAGGCTAGGGATAAAGTTGTGGAGAAGTTTAAAGCAGGGTTAGGTTATATAAAAATATTCCAAGCTTTGAACATCTCATGAAGCACCATTCAATCCATCAGCCAAATATGGAAAGAGTTTGGCACAACTGCAAACCTACCAAGACATGGCCTTCCACCTAAACTGACAGGCCGGGCAAGGAAAGCATAAATCAGAGAAGCAGCCAAGAGGCCCATGGTAACTCTGGAGGAGCTGCAGAGAGCTACAGCTCGGGTAAGAGAATCTGTCCACAGGACAACTATTAGTCGTGCACTCCACAAATCTGGCCTGTATGGAAGAGTGGCAAGAAGAAATTCATTGTTGAAAGAAAGCCATGAGAAGTCATGTTTGCAGTTTGCAAGAAGCCATATGGGGACACAGTAAACATGTGGAAGATTGTGCTCTGGTCAGATGAGACCAAAATTAAACTTTTTGGCCTAAAAGCAAAATGGTATGTGTGGCGGAAAACTAACACTGCACATCACCCTGAACACACCATCCCCACCATGAAACATGATGGTTGCAGCATCATGTTATGGGGATGCTTTTCTTCATCAGGGACAGGGAAGGTGGTCAGAGTTGATGGGAAGTTGGATGGAGCCAAATATAGGGCAATATTAGAAGAAAACCTGTTAGAGTCTACAAAAGACTTGAGACTGGGCGGAGCTTTACCTTCCAGCAAGACAACGACCCCAAACATACAGTCAGAACTACAATGAAATGGTTTAAATCAAAGCATATTCATGTGTTAGAATAACCCAGTCAAAGTTCAGACCTAAATACAATTGAGAATCTGTGGCAAAACTTGAA
This sequence comes from Lithobates pipiens, assembly GCF_037356315.1. NCBI lineage: Eukaryota > Metazoa > Chordata > Amphibia > Anura > Ranidae > Lithobates > Lithobates pipiens. The sequence goes on along the minus strand of NW_027507785.1, from coordinate 185,451,736 downwards.
AATTGCTGTACATACACTCTCTCCATCCAATCTGATAGAGCTTGAGCTATTTTGCAAAGAAGAATGGGCAAAAATGTAACTCTCTAGATGTGCAAAGCTGGTAGAGACATACCTAAAAAGACTTGCAGCTGTAATTGCAGCGAAAGGTAGTTCTACAAAGTATTGACTCAGGGGGGCTGAATACAAATGCATGCCACACTTTTGAGATACTTATTTGTAAAAACAAAATGAAAACCATTTATCATTGTCCTTCCACTTCACAAATATGTGCCACTTTGTGTTGGTCTATCATATAAAATCCCAATAAAATACATTTTCATTTTTAGTTGTAACATGAAAAAATTTGGAAAATTTCAAGGGGTAAGAATACTTTTTCTAGGCACTGTATAGGTAGTCCTAATTGTAATATGCTTTTTTGGCCAATGTCTTAAAAGAGTCCTAAAGACACACATGCAAGTATTCCCATCTAACATAGTATACATTTATGCAAAAGATATCATATTGTCATAATACTAATGCCGCGTACACGCGACCAGACTTTTGGACGGTCGCGTGTACGCGACCTTACACGCTGTGTCTTTGTTAGGAAAGGAGAGCTGATAGCTGGCAAGATTGTCAGTACATTGTTTACACTGATAATCAAGGCACTGATCACCATCGTTGTAGCTTAACAGTGCCCATTAGTTCCACCTATCAGTACCTCCTCATCAATGCCCATCAGTGCAGCTTATCAGTGCCTATCAGTGAAGCCTCTTTAGTGTACATTAGTGTGGAAGAAGAATTACTTATTTGCTAAATTTTATAACAGAAACTAAGAGAACAATTTTTTTTTCAAACTTCTTGATCTTTTTTTGTTTAGCAAAAAAAATCAAAAAACAAGTAGTAACTAAATACTTTTAAGGCTGGGTTCACACTAGTGTGAATTGGATGTGGGTTCCCTGCATCAATTCACAATAGCAGGAGATTGTGACTGGTTTATTGAGATGGTTCACATCTCTCCGCAGCAGCTCCGGTGAGATTTGCACAGGAAAGCTGTGTGTCTTTTGATCCGATTCAGGTCTGAATTCAGCCAAATATTCGGGCTAATATCGAACCTGAAACAGTGAATGAGGATGCACCTGACTCCTGCTGTGTGGCACTGTGTGCTCATATGTAAACCCAGCCTAAAAGAAAGCTCTATCTGTCTCCAAAAAATGATAATAATTCTATATAGGCACAATGTTGCATGACTGAGCAACTGTATTTCAAAGTGTGACAGCACTGAAAGATGGAAATTGCCCTGGGCAGCGAGGGGGTGAAAGTGCTTAGTAATGAAGTGGTTAAAGGCATACTCCTAATGTTGAGGGCATGTAAGCTGGTATGGTGTAAGAGGGGTGATGGCATGCTCACTGCCCCTCTTTTTCCCATACAGCTAGACTGCATGTTTTTTTTTTTTTTGCGTGGGCTCCCCTCAGAATCCGTACAATCTGCTTACTCGGACATACACACTGAGTGGCCAGGATGCATGTCCTGTTGAAAAAAAATTTGCATGAGGTCCACCTCAAATTCTTAATTTAGACCTATATCCTTTATAAGAGTTTGGTATGCATCTGAAAAAAAAGAAGATACACTAAAAAATAGTGCAAAGTTCCCCTCCACATCCATACCAGACCTTTATCCAGGCATTCAACTTTGCTAGCCAGGAAAGGGAGAAGCATGCATCCCCCCCGAATCATACCCCCTGAATCAAGCCACATGCCCTATACAGTGGGATGGTACCTTACAATGATGGGATGGAAAAATTACCCAGTTTATTTGAGTGTCTACATGAGATGGGGGATCTTATTAGAATTTGGATGTATTCTTTAGAATAAAGGGACCCCAGATCTTTCCCTACATCAAAATGACTGTGCACGCTTTGTTATTTATTCACAATGATAAATAGTAAATACACACACACATGCACTCGGATTTTGTTAGACTGATTTTGTCTGAAACTGGTGTTGCATACACACAGTCAGACAAAGTTGTCGGGAAATCCGATCGTTCGTAACGTGATGACGTTATTTCGTTATGATGGAACTATGTTCAGGCTAGTAGCCAATATCTTTGGTCTAGGAATTTGACCTGAGCATGCGTGGCTTTTTATCCAATCGGAATTCTCTACAAATGATCGGACAAAGTCCGATTGGATCATGTTGTTGGAAAATTTTATAGCCCAGCTCTAAAACTTTGTCGGTCGGATATTCCGACAGAAACAGTCCGATGGAGCCTACACACGGTCGGATTATCCAACAACATGGTCCAATCAGACATTTTCCGTCGGAATGTTCGACCGTGTGTACAAGGGCTAACGCATCCCGTAGTATGCCAGTGCTCATAAATGGATACTGTCTGTGATGAGAAGCTGCCATCAATGTGAAAGCTTCTTGCACAGGGCTCAATGATACCTTTTATGAATTCCCCCAATTATGAATTAGAATTTTGTTTTCTCTTCTTACATGCTCAGTGATTATGTAAAATTAAAATTAAACATGCAAAATGGATTTGTGCCCATCACGGCTGATGCAATTTGCCTAAACTTTATGTAAAGGAAGTGATGAAACTAATTTTCTTTCTTGTTGCTTTCTTTGACAAAATAATCAACAAAATATAATCTGTGCACATTGAACTCATAGGGTAATAGAGAAAGATGTTTTAAACTACAGCTTTATGTATTGCAAAAAACAAAACATATATGGGCTGCTTTGTCCAGTTAAGTGAGTAGCAGTTGTACATTTTCTGTATATGTTATTTAATGCAAACATATGTTTACAATTTATTAATAAAAAAATACACATACTTAATATACACACACACACACACACACATACACAATTTTTTGTGGTTACAGATATCACAGTGCTTGAGCAGTAATATCTTCTTTATTCCAGCTCATTTCTTCCTATACCCGATGTGTTCCTCTGTCTCTTATCTTTCTGTCAGCCTGCATGTGTAAAACCTTCTTGTCAAAAAAATGTATATAGTATAACATATTAAAGCTATGAAAAAGAAAAAATGTCGAGAAAAATAAAAGTAGTCTGCTATCAATGCCTTTAATATATGGACAAGAGCAGACCCCCTGCCTTTCTTTGTTGGCCAGAAATGTGTATTTCTTTATTTCTAGTGTTTATTCAGAGCCATCATGCTATGCAGGTTTTTATAGATAATATACATCTATTTATATTTATCACTGGAGTTCACAATATATTGCATGTCGGGCTTAGCAATGCATTTTAGGTTTAGGAATGAGGGCTGAACCTCTCTATAACTAAACCAGTCTCAGAATGGTGAGCCCAGCAGTTTTTGCTTAGGTTTTATATGAGTATGTCATCACCTATGCTAATTGGCAAGTAGGGGGGCCTGTTGAAGGCATGGGGAATATGCATTATGGGGAAATGTGTTGCTTGTTAATACAGTAAGTAAAAGATGCAATAATACAAGCCTTTTCTCAAAACCTGGAACTCATTTGATGCAAAGCACAGAATGTCCACACAGGAGATTATTAGAGACACAGTTAGAGTGCATAGAAATAGATATGATATAAAACAAGCTGAAAATAATAGAATGAAGGAAAAAATAATCTCAAGATCTGTGTGTTACTTTAGTTGTTTGCAAGACAGTACAGCAATAAAGCAGCCAATAGATGATTATTTATTTTTTTTTTCAACTAGTGGGTTGAACAAAACAACTGACCAAATTTCCTTATACAGACAATCAAGGTGGATGAGGGAATCCTCCCAGCTGAGCTATTATATTCTGACAGCAGGTACCCTACCACCAGAATACACTGATCAGTGTTGTTGGCAATAGCCTGCGGTGCTGATCAAGTGGGTAAAATCTGACAGGGCAGGTTGTACAAAAGTCAATATGTTTATCAACTTCTGTACAACAACAGTGCCCATACATGCATTGAAATATTGAAATTAGGCTGGTCCCTGCTGAACCGACTGAATTTCGGTCCATGTATGGCCAACTTAGTAGACTGAAAAATGGTCTTTGTATGTAGTTACCCAGTGATGTTAGAAGTTAAAGTGATTTTTAGGCAAGAATACCAAACATGTTATACTTACCTGTCATGTGCAGTGGATTTGCACAGAGCAGCCCGGATCCTCCTCTTCTCGTGTCCCTCTTCGCTGCTCCTGGCCCCTTCCTCCTGTTGAGTGTCCCCAAAGCAAGCAGCTTGCTATGGGGGCACCAGAGCCAAGTCAGAGCTCCCTGTGTCCATTCAGACACAGAGCTGTGGCCGAGCCCCACCTCCTTTCTCTTCTCATTGGCTGACTGACTTTGACCGCAACCAGAGCCAGTGGTGCCATGCTGCTGTCTCAGCAAATGAGGAGAGGAGTCCTTGGCAGCTGGGACATTCCTACAACATCTCTGGATCTAGAGGGGGCTCAGGTTAGTATTAGGGGGCTGAGGGGGGCTGCTGCACACAGAAGGATTTTTATCTTAATGCATAGAATGCATTAGGATAAAACACCTTCTGCCTTTACACTCCCTTCAAATTTACCCAACTGTTCCCATTGCAGGATATTAAATGGAACAGTTATATTTCAGCAAACCATTCTCTAATGCCGTGTACACACAACCAGACTTTCCGGCAGACTAGGTCTGACAGTCTTCCTGACTGACATTCAGCGGAGTTCCGATGGACTTCCGAACGAATGGACTTGCCACACATGAACGGACTAAGTCCAAAGGAATTTCGAAGGCCAGTAGCCAATAACTTCCCTTGCGTCGTATTTGGTCCATCGGACCAGCGTACAAACAAACGGTTTTCCCGGTAGGAATTGAGTCTGTCAGACAGATTTGAATAAAAATTTTCTTTAGATTTGAAACATGTTCTATTTCTAGGTCTGTCTGATTTTTTATGTGAAAAATTTTCAGATTAGCCCACACATGATTGGATTGTCCGACGGACTGATTCTGTCGGACCCAGTCTGCCGGAGAATCCGGTCGTGTGTACGCGGCATAAGTCATAAAAAACTGAGAATTTTTGGTTCTTCTAGAGGACAGCACAGACAAGCTTAGCCATGCATGACTACCTCTGGATTTTAAAATACATGTTTGGATGGAAAGTCACCAACCTCATGTTCCACATCAAGCCCATCCATTATAATGAAGAAAGGAAAATAAGGCTATGAAAGCATTAGGATCCTCAATTGTTTAGTACTGTGAAACAGGGAGAAGCAATGCTGGCAGAACCACAGTCGGTTTGTTGAGTGGAACAGAATTTATGAATGTTATTTATTTGAACTAATGTAAAAAGGCCAAAGGCAAATGTAATGAAATGATTATAGTGTAGAGAGGACTGCACGGAGAAGATATATACTGTATGTGTTGCTCTGGTTCTTCTGGTTGTCTAAGAGGGCTAAAGAGAGCTGACTACTATTTGCATGTTACCCATAGTCGCCACATAAATCTGAATGCCATAGTGCCCTTGTCCAAGATTACTCAAACTGCATTGCTCTTTGGTGCTGATTCAATAAATATCCAACCAGACATACTGTATGGTCTGCATGATGTATGTTACTGTGGTGGACTGTGTTTTATATCTGTTGCTCTACTACATGACATAAATACAGAAATGCTGTTAGATGCTTGTCTGAAAGAAAACAGTCAACTGCTTTACAAAACCCTGCTGTTTAATAAAGTAAACTGGCTGGAAAGAAGTTTTCTTTGGTGTTAAGGCTAATAAACGGATACATCATCATCTTCAAAAGAATAGGATAGGATTTTCTGCTCTGTGGATGTGCTAAGCCCCAACATAAATCTCTGCAACTTTACCTAGGAGGAATGTGTTGAAATCCATTTGCTAGTTTGTCAGGAAAACAGTAACTGACTGTCATTGAAAATGGCATATGCCTTCTATGGTTTTAAATAGCTATATCAGTCCCTCAAACCTGAGATACTCTTGCACCCCCTAAAACTATTTTCTTTTACTAAAAATAATTGAATCCCTGACTTCTTTTGGCACCACAAAAAAAATAAAAAAAAATAAAAAAAAATAATACTTTACCACCAGCCTTTTAAATAACATGCACAGTGGAATTTGTCTGTGTAGACATTTTTAATTCACATTTACATTCCAATTCACTCTGAACTATTTACCTTGACATTTACTTATATTATTATATTAAATTGACATTTAATTAGTATTGAAACAGTAGTGTACAACTTGGGAGCAAACTTTTTATTTTTTTTGCAAAAAACAAGGGGGGACTCTTTGTGATGTAACTTTTGCATACAAAAGGATTCTTTTCTGTAATGCCGTGTACACATGATCGGATTTTCTGATGTGAAATGTTGGATGTGAGCCTGTTGGCTGAAAGTCTGACCATGTGTATACTCCATCAAACATTTGTTGTCTGACTTTCTGCCAATAAATGTTGGCTAGCAGGTTCTCAAATTTTCCACCAACAAATATTTGTCCAGTGGATCCTTCTATCAGGCTGTGCCCTCCTCCTTCTTCTCTCCTCCAGTGAAGAAGGAGGAGGGCACAGCCTGATAGAAGGATCCACTGGCTCGCCTTTAACCTTTTTAAAGGGGAACCATCCGAGATATAAAGAAGTGAAAGAAGGTGGAGGATTTGGCTGTCAAGCGGCTGGAGACACTACACGCACATAACCCCCTGGGGGTACAAGGATCTGGTGAATGGGGACTCGAGGGGGTGAGCACAGAAGTCACTGGACTCCTTTTTTTGAATGAACACTAAAGTCACCTTATTCTTTATCCGTTTGGAGATCTACTACATACAGACTGTGTACTTTATATCTATCTAACCTATGAAACTTTTGCATATTTTGCACATTGCAATTTAAGGAACTCTGAGCACTGCATTACTGCATATTGTTTTTGCACATGTTTTTTGTCTTTTTGTATTTTTTGCACTTTTTTAGCATTTTTTCACACTTGGTTGCGGATATCATTCAGTATCCAATGCCACATTGGATTTATTAGTGATATATTTTTTGTATATTTGGAGACAGATACTGTGGATTTAATGAACTGCACAGGAACACTTTGATTGAGGATCCACATTTATAATTTGATCTATATAGGAATCCTTTCTCTGGGCTTCAAAACATTTTTTTATGCTTTAATTATGCACTACATCTCATTGGCCTAACTCATCTCAAGTACCCAGTACTATTCCACATCAATAAGGTGTATATAGAGAATGGGGCTGTTTTCCCGGTTTATTCTTAATGTCGGCTGTATATACACCTAAGATAAGGGAATAGTGCACATAACTCTCTTAGCCTCAATTGGACCATCTAGTCCTATTTAAGATATACTAGTGTTATCTCACTACCGGAGAAGATTCTGTGGCATTTCCTCGGTGTAGGCGGGTCATAGACCTCGTGCAGCAGAGAGGTTCCAGAATACTTCCATAAATTATGGGTGTAGCTCATAAAACATTCCATTGAGGTAGCACCCAGGGCCCTATTATTATTTTATAAACCAGTTGTATATCCACAGCCTTCAGTTGGGGGCTGAGGACTCGTAGGGCGGCAGCAACCTATCACACACCTTAGCGCGGCTTTTCCTCTAGTATTTTTTATCATTTTATTTGCAAGATTCTCCTAATCTTGTCCCAATATAGGCTTCAATCTATAAGCAGTATAGACCACTAACCACTGATGCCCCAAGTTACAATTGCACCTTTGTTTGAACGATCAACGCTAACGATCCTCTATCCTCCACTCAGATCGTACATACGTCGCCCGTGTGTTATGTTTTATATACACTGCGCATGCGTGAAACTCTGCCCTGTCCTTCTATCTAGTGTTATACCCGCCTCTTCTCTTTCAGGGCAGTGGGAGAGCACATGGCGGAGACACAGCAGGTGTGTGCTGTTATCAGCAATGGCGAGGAAAGCCTGAAGCAAGGCAGTTCCACATCCAGGAGGAGATATAAGGTCTTTGAAGAGATGGTGGAGATGGTGGACATCTTGAGGAGGACAGACTATGATGGAAAGCATGGACCATACAGAAACCCTAATGTAAGAAAGGCCAAGATCATGACTAAAGTTTTGAGAAGTCTGCACAGGACTATTGGGGTATGATGTTCCATGGAGCAATTGAGGAAACGCTGGGCAGACCTGAAATTGAGGGAGCAAGATCAGTATAGAAAGATCAGGAAAGTGCTGCAAAAAAGTAAGTATTTGTTGTGTGTTCCTATTCGTATTACTTTCATGCTGATCCATGTGCTTTTCTTTACTGTTGTTCAGTTTATGTTTCAATAATTTTTATTAAAGGTTTTCAGTACAATACAAGCAATAGTCTCATCAATGCGGCAACTTAGTACATTAAGCATAATGTAAAATGGACTAACACACCAGTCCGCTCCGTAAACATGTTGGCGGCTTCGAAATAGGTGCCATATAGAGTAACCCCGGATCACATAGGATCCCAGCTGCCGGAGCTGTTGCCTCTTGAGTTATGGAAATACCCAATTATTTTGCTAACACCGCTGAATGAGAGATGTAAAGAATTCAACAGAGAACAGTAAAGAAAAGAAGAAGGACCCTATAGCAGGGAAAGAGAAAAGAGTAGCGAATGGAAAAAGATAGAAAAAAGAAGGAAAGGGGAAGAACTGAGTGGGGGGGGGGGGGGGGAGCCGTAGTCCTGGATCCACAAACTCATGCTACCGTGACAACGTTAAACAGCATGTGTCCCGGAACCATTAGTTAGATAGACAATCCATGGGTCCCAAATTTTATGAAACATTTTCATCCTGTCTTGTGACAATGCGGATAACCGTTCGTTTAGCATTAGCCATGACATTTTATGTTTAAGCTGGGCTATCGGTAGTGCGGCTGATCTCCAGTTACGAGCTATAGTGATCTTCGCTGAAATAAATATAAAGGTAAGGAGCCGCTGCTGAGGCCTGGAAGCCTCTGTCGCCTTGCCCCCCAGGAGGGCCAGCTTAGGTGATTTCCTCAGGTTCAATCCTGTGATAGTATAGACAAAATTAAAGACTCTAATCCAAAACCTTCTGACCTTCGGGCATGACCACCAGATATGGTAGGTGGTCCCCACCTGGCCGCATCCCCTAAAACAATGGGACAGTGCTCCCGGAACAAAAGCGGCCAACCTGGCTGGGACCATGTACCACCGCAACAATACCTTGTAATTGGCCTCTATCACCGATGTGTTGGCGAGAGAGCGATATGCCGTCTCGGAGAGTGTACACCAGTCATCTAAATCAAAGGATTCCTGAATGTCCCGCTCCCACTGAAGCATATAACTCAACTTCTTCCTTGGCCCCCTAAGTAATGCATAGATGGCAGATAAATGGCCTCTTATTTTGTCATATTGCATACTCAACTGTTCCATGGGAGTCAGGGAACCCAGGTCTCCTCTACGGACCATACTCTGCACAAAATGCCTTAATTGGGCACATCGAAACCTCTCCGAACACGGCATATCAAATTTTTCAGTTAGAGCTTGTTCAGAAAGTATACCCCTACGGTCACATAGGTCTGCAATGCGCAATAGCCCTTTATTTGTCCACCAACTGAACAGTTGAGGAGAGAGGCCCGGGTGAACTCATTGTTATTAAGTATTGGCGCCAGCGGGTTGTGGGGCGATCTGAATTTGTATAATTTGGACAGCCTGTCCCATATAGCCAGAGCCAGTGACAGGGTAGGACACAATATCAGCGGTCTATCCTTCATTGGAAGCCATAGTAACTGTGAAACCTGTGAGGGGCGACAGGAATAAGATTCCATGTCCATCCAGATAGCATGTGCGTGGCTAGAGTGGTATCTAGTAAGATGGGCCAGCTGAGCCGCATGATAGTATTTCTGCAAGTCCGGCAGGCCCAGACCCCCCTGCTTCCTTAGGGTGTACATTGTACTCCTGTTCACCCTGGGCCTCTTGTGTCCCCAAATAAACCTAAGAATATCATTTTGCAACAGTTGTAGATCCCTCCGCAGAATAGCCACTGGTAGGGTACGGAACAGATACAGTATTCTAGGTAACACATTCATTTTAATAGAGTGTAATCTGCCGAACCACGATGGAGGGTGTAGCTGCCATTTAGCTAGGTCCATTGCCAGTGTCTTGTAGAGTGGGGGGTAATTCTGCCTGTATAACTGCTGGATAGTCGAGGTCAGATTAACACCAAGATAAGGCAGGGCCTCCGACTCCCACTTAAACTGGTATGTGCTCTCTATAGTTTTCTGTGTGGCATCTGACAGGGAAAGATTGAGCGCTTTAGATTTGGACTGATTAACTCTTAACCCTGAGATTTCGGAGAAGGGTTGAAGAATCGCATATAGGTTTGGGAGAGAAGTAATTGGTGACGTCAGCGTGAGCATGAGATCGTCAGCAAACAGTAGGCATTTATGATCTCCCCTGAACATCCTGACATTCCCTGATCCTAATGGCCAGTGGCTCTATTGCAAGAACAAACAGGAGCGGGGACAGTGGACAGCCCTGTCTCGTGCCCCGTCTAATCGGTAGAGGCTCAGAGGAATATCCCCGCAGCATCAACGATGCCGATGGTGTGTCATAAAGCGCACCAAGGAGAGTCAGAAAGCGCTCACCAAAACCATACCTACTTAGGACCGCAAATAAATATTCCCAAGAAAGGGAATCGAACGCTTTCTGAATATCCAACGATAGCAGCATTCCCCGTCTAGTGCCTCCACCATCCCAGTCCGACTGTACTGCTGATATAAGATTAATTAGCCTGCGGGTCTGATCCGATGCCTGCCTAAGCGGGACAAAACCGGCCTGGTCAGGGTGAATATAGTTTGGCAGAAAAGTGTTAAGTCTAAATGCTAAGACTTTCGTTAAAATCTTTAGGTCAGTGTTGATCAGGGAGATCGGTCGATAGTTCGCACAGTCCCCTTGATCCTTGCCCGGTTTAGGAATGACACTAAGATAAGCCACATTTTCATGTAAGGGTATCTTGCTTCCCCTCCGGAGCTCATTAAAATAAGAGCACAGGTGAGGAATCAGAACATCCTGAAATTTCCTATAATATTGGCCTGGAAATCCATCTGGTCCCGGTGCCTTCGAGGGGTGGAGTGACTTAATCGCCATTTTAATCTCTAATTCCGTGAATTCTGCCTCCATTAGATCCGCGTGAGCTCGTGTCAATTGAGGCAGCGGAACATCACGGAAAAAGAGATCAGCTTTACGAGAATCGTACGCAGTCTGTGAGCCATAAAGCTTGGAATAGAACTTATAAAATTCCTGTAAAGGGAATTCTTTCTAGGGTTTTGCGTAGAGCGACCCGTAGAAAGCCTCAGTTTTGGTAACGTAGGTGTATGTGGTCGGGGAACCAGTTTCCTGGCCAGCATAGTATTCGGTTTGTCACCCATTGTATAGTACCTATGCTTAGTCCAGCCAATATGTTTTTCAGCCTGAGTCATCAGAGCTAAGTTCAGTTCCAGTCTAACATCGTCAATCGTATGTCTAATGTCGCAGTGCGGGTGAGCATGTTGTTCCCGGAGTAGCTGGTCCAATTTGGTTTCTAATTGGCGAATCGCATGGTCACGTGCTCGTTTTTGTCTAGAGCCTATTTGTATCATAATGCCCCTAATCGTGGCCTTGTGAGCTGCCCAATTAATCGCGGGTGATGTGTCTGAGGATTTATTACCCGCAAAAAACTGCTGTAATGCTTTGTCTATCTCAGCGCACAAAACGAGGTCTTTTAACAGACTAGCATTCAGACGCCACGGGGCCGGGGAAGCTTTGGACCATAACCCAGTCAATGACATCTTGATCGGAGAATGATCCGACCAGGGGGTGGACAGTATCGATACCGACGTTAGATATGGGAGTAGGGGCGTGCGGACCAGGATAGGGTCTATCCTGGAATATGTATGATGTACCTGCGAATAATGCGTATAATCTCTAGTCGTGGGATTGGACTCCCTCCAAGCGTCAATTAAATCGTAGAGATGTAAGAGCCTAGCCACCCTATTGCTCCCAGTCGGTGGTCTCTTGAGAGTGGGTCTGTCAGGGTTGGATTTATCCATAATTCTGTCCAGCGGGACATTACTATCTCCCCCCAAAATCACCTGCCCCTGGACTTTGGGCATCAATGTCCTCATCATTTTGCTAAAAAATTCCACCTGTCCTGAGTTTGGAGCATAATAAGATATAAAGGATACCAGTTGGTCATGTATACGTCCCACAGCCATGATGTATCTGCCGCCTTTATCCTTAATTATGGTTATGGGCGTAAAAGGGGTACGTCTAGAAAAAGCCACAGCCACCCCCTCCTTTTTATGGGGTCCATTTGCCAGGTAAAACTGCGGGTATTTAACACTAAGGTAACGCGGAGCTGACGTCTTAGAAAAATGCGTTTCTTGCAGTAGTAGAATATCTATTTTCTGCTTGTGATAAAATTGGAAGGCTTTAGTCCTTTTAGTTGGGGAATTAAAGCCATGGACATTATGTGTGATTACTGAAAAGTCGGACGAATACGACTTAGCCATCGTGGTAGGGCAGAGCACTCTTACCTTGTTGCACCAGAAGATCGGGCATAGCCTTCAATACATGGGAATCACCTTCCGCAGGCTTCCAATACCAGCGCACGTAGGTTTGAGTCAGGACTACAGCTCGGGGAAGATAGAAGGTAGAAAGAGAGAGGAAAAAGAGAAAAATGAGAAAAAACTGAGAATTAGTGAACATACAGGACAAGGGCCGTAGGCCCAGAAACTTATACCAGTAAACTCGTGTAAACTGTAGAACAATGTGGGAAATAATCCCTGATGGATAGAGTGTCCTTTCCGGTAGTGGCAAGGGTACCTCTTCTCCAGAGAGAGAAGGTAGTCTTGCAAAGGAGCAGCATGGATTCCCGATCCGGCCCAAAGGGCCCTAGCTCCATAGCATGCCAGCGGCGTGGATTTAGGTTTCGCATACTGTCGGACAATGAGTTACACTAGCTTCGCGAGTCATCCCACCTCGAGGACAACGGCCCCAGGGCAAGCAGGCACCTAATGGTTCCCTCCCGCCCCAGCACCCCTCCCCCGGGGGAGGCCCACGGGCCTCACCATAGGACAGACCCCATTTCCCCATGTTATATAGAAACAAAGTGTAAACCTCAAACTATGAGGACGCTGTAGAACATGTCCAAAAATAGAGAGTAATTATAAAAATAAAACCAATAAAGATAAAGCACATTAACTTTAAGTCAGTCATGGAAGAACCGTTTCGGGTGGAGTAAATCCAAAAAATAGGAAACTGCACTATGGTTGTGCTAACAGGGTGACTACGCAGTCACGTAGGTACAGACGGACTCAGGAGCGTCCCTCAAGCAAAAAATAGTAGTATCCCGTCAGCCGCAAGCGGCCAGTCCAGAATTTCAAGGAGGGCATAAAAGTGTATTCTCGGGATTCCTGGTCTTCCGGGGGGCTCCTCTAGGTGGGTTCCGCTTACGCTCCGTCCAAAGTGGGGAGAGTGAGCGGTGTGCTTGAGTCGGAGGAGAGGAGGCAGATGAGTCCCTTGAGATGATGCCCAAACTAAGTAGCAATTCTTCTCCCTCCGGCAACGTGGAAAATGAATAGGATTTCCCATTATAGGTGAAAGACAGTCTAAAGGGGAAGGCCCACCGATATCTAATCCGTTGGTTGATGAGATGTTGCAGCAGGGGTTTCAAATTTCTGCGCTTTTGTACCGTTGAAGGGGCAAGGTCGGTAAACAGCTGAATGGACGACCCACATAGAGTCAAGTCCTGTCGGCTGCGGGCAGCAAACATCAACTTCTCCTTAATCTGGTAGTAGTGTGGTTTAACAATAACATCACGAGGCAGGCCATCAGGTCTAGGGGCAGTAAGGGCCCTATGAATGCGGTCAATTTCCATGTGATGCGGTGCTATGTCTGGGACTAAGTCCTTCATTAACTCCTGCATTGCCCCTTCCAAATCGGTATGCGTTTCGGGCAGGCCGCGGATACGCACATTGTATCTACGAGAGCGATTTTCCAAGTCCTCTATTTTAGCGAGGGCATCCTCCAGCCTATCCTGGAGGTCTGTGAGCATATGGGTATTCTGATTAACCCTTTTAACAGTTCCTTCAACTTTAGCTTCAACAATGTCAAATCTCTCACCAATACTGTGGATGTCCTTCTTTAGATCTGTGGTAATCAGAGTGCAGGCCTTAGAAAGCTCCTGTTGTAGCATTGTGGAGAACCGAGCTAGTAACACTGTGTCCCCGGAATAGTAAGCTGGCTGGGGTGCTATAGAAGCAGAGCTAAGTTGGCTAGACATGGCCTCTGCCAGCTCAGCCATATTCTTATCCATAGAGGATTCAGGGGAGCCCACCAGTTCCTGTGCATCTTCATCTATGGCTGGGGAAGGGGGATGCGAGCGGGACTCACCCTGCTGTTCTTCCTCCATGTCCCCGGAAGATTGCGAGGAGAACGGATCCCTGGGGAGCTTCAGAGGTGTTCTGCTGGCTCCATCCCTCAGGAAGGCCACAGCTCCGGCCGGGCCTCGCGTGTCTCGGCGTCCCGGCGCCATCTTGGATTGCGGCCTGCGCTCCGGAGAGGACCCGGACCCCCCGGTGAATATAAGGGCTTTACGCTGTCCTTTTTTCGGCTGGCCCCGAGCCCGCCTGTTCATCACCCTCTCCGGAACTTCCCTCCGCCGTTTTCGTCACCGCTGTCCCGCTGGCTGCGCTGATTTTAGCTAAATTTGGGCCGGATCATGCGGAGCTCTCTCAGAGCACGTCTGCGTCCGAGATCCTGCGCATGCGCCCTCCTGTTGTTCAGTTTAAAATACCAAGTTCAAGGTTCATGGGCACAGGAATCATTCGTATTAAACATTGTACATTTTACCACTAATGCCCTGTACACACAGTCAGACTTTCCAACAGAAAATGTGCGATCGGATTGTGATGTCGGAAAATCCGATCGGGTGCGAGCTGCAACTGACTTTTTCCGTTGGAATTTCCGACACACAAAGTTTGAGAGCTGGCTTTATAATTTTCCGACAACAAAATCCGATCATTTAAATTCCGATCGTGTGTAGACAATTCCAATGGACAAAGTGCCACGCATGCTCAGAATAAATTACGAGATGAAAGATATTGGCTACTGGCCTCTTTATAGTTCCGACGTATGTGTTGTAAGTCACCTTATTCTGAACGATTGGATTTTCTGACAACTTTGTGTGACCGTTTGTGTATACAAGACAAGTTGTACAGGGCATAATACAAAGTTCTTGGCAGGTGCAGTTAACTACATTTGTTCATGACTATATTGATTAAAATAAGTGTATTACATTGTTGTCTAGATGTGTTTGAAACTATATTGAAATGACAACTTGATACAGTGTAAGAAGAGGACACTCAGCAGCTGTTTACACATCTGGATGCAGGAGCACTAGTGTGGGACAGTATAACAACCTTGTTATGCTGTCCCACGCAGGTGCTCCAGTGGCTACTAGGGGTCTCTCTATGTGTGAAACTTGCACAAAACAGGTAAGTATTCCAGCTTGAAGAAAGGGAAAAAATCATGTCTTCATCTTGGAACTCTGCCAAAACAGACAATTGGACGAAACTTCCAAACAATGTTTCATATTACTATTTCTAGCTTAAAATGTCTGTCTGCTAAGTATACCTTTTTGTATTCACATAGGGGAGAAAAAAATCAGGACATCGGAGGACACCAGTAACCCCACACCTAGTGAAGAAAGGGAACTCACCACACAACATGAAGATGTGGATGCAGAGTTTCAGGAAGTGCTGGATGAAGTGGTCGAAATGGTTTCGACAACAAGTCAGTGTCTGAGACCACAGCTTCAGGTAATAGATGGATAAAGACAGGAAAAAGACGGACTCCAATCCTGAAATACCAAAGCCTTTAATACTTAAAAAAGAACAAGCGGAATAAATCGCAATACAACATAAATTATGCACAAAGATAAAATACCCTTGCAAAGGGATCACATGTAATGTAATGGTGTCAGCACATAACCGCCTTTTTTTATTTATTTTTTAATCTTTATTATAATGTCACCATTGTTTTGCTCACTGAATTATATATGGACACTTTTTTGATTCATTTCAATTGGGACATTTTAATATTTATACACTGTATCATTTGACTATATGAAATTTATCTTTTGTAGCTCAGCAATTTATTTTTATTTTATAAAAAAAAATTGTACTTTTGCACATAACATTGCAAGCAGATTAGACACAAACATTCTTGGCTATTATAAGTATAACATTTATTGAAATGAGTATTTAAAAACAAAAGTATAAGGTCCACTTATCAGATTTCTCGCCCCCTCTGATGTCCCATTGTAAAAATGTTATGGTGGGGGGAGATTTTTTGGACTGGTAACCCTCTCCACTTCATTGATAACTGAATGCATAAATAATATGTGTTACTTTGGCCAGCCCCTCCTTACTTACACTATCGCCAGCCCACTGGACGGGTAAGAAGTGTCATAATCCAAAAATATGAATAAACACTGTACAAATGGAAGCACATTTTTACATTGTGCAATTACCTATTAAGATAATAGGAGAAGGGAGGCGTGGCTAACCGCCGAGGAAGATGGACACATAGCGGGACAGCTCCTCAGCGAGGGAGAACTTCAGAACAACTCAGCCCGCTATATACAGAGATACTGACTCATTCTCTCCCCAGAGACACACCGCTCCTCCGCCGATCATGTCCTGCAAGAGGATGGGGGAACACAAGCCGAAGAAGCTTACTACCTTCATGTTCCCGCCGGGGACGGCGACGGCATTGCTGCACAGCGAACGGCTCTCACAGACCTTAGAGATGAAAATCAGGGGGAAATGGACACTACAGCTCACCCCCTATCCCCTTACTAGCAGCCCAGCCAAAGCCAGGATGCGGATGGATGCTCCGTGCCACCCTAGCCAGCAATCGAGGCCCAGGATTTCAACCTGCTGCAATCTAACCAGGCCCTGCATAATTCTATGGCCTCCTTCCCTACAACTGGTCAGCCAGTCATGGACACTACATTAAAGGAGATGCTCATCTCCCTGCAGACATCCTTGATAACAGACCTATCGTCCCTGTTTCATAAATTCACCTCAGACATGCAGAATATGAACCACAGGGTCACCTTTATTGAGCAGGGCATGCCAGAATGTACAAGAACTGTGAATGATCTGATCAATACGTATTAATATGTTAAGGAAGAACAGGACTGGGTCCGGGCCAAGCTGGCGGATTTAGAAGACCTCTCGTAATAACGTAATAACCTCAAACTCAGGGGGGTCCCAGAAAATATCCCACCAGCAGACCTTCCTAAATACGCGAGAGACCTCATGCATGCTATTCTACCTGATGTATCTCCTAGAGATTTGACTACTGACAGGATACATCGAATATCAAAACCCCCACACCTAGTGGCATCCGTAACCAGAGACGCATTAATGTGGGTTCATTTTTTTCATATCAAGGAAAGATTGATAGCGGAAGCCCGATCCAAAATGCCACTACCTCATCCCTGCGAGGAGCTACAGCTTTATCTGGACCTATCCAAATATACGCTACAGCTTCGGAGGAATCTGAGCATGGTCACTGAAGGTCTTCATAACCACAAACTCTTGTACAAGTGGCGCTACCCTGCAACCCTTCTCATCTCTAAGAATGGCACCACATACGTTGTCACAGATCTGAGGAAAGGTATACAACTTCTACAAGAATGGGACATCATTATTGAACCCCCCCAAAGAGGGGACACCACCCTTACACCAGCAGAGAAATCTGCAACAACACCGATACGAGGAGATTAAACGACACCAGCATAACCTGCACACTTGATGGCAATGGGCACATCACTAGAACATCATTTCCCCCTCGCTGTTCAATGGTCACAGTTTGTGAATACGTTTCTGTCACTCTGTTACTAACTGTTTCCCCCCACAGAGGTTCAGCTAATTTAGCTTTTTGGGTATTACCCGCCGCCACCCCCGAGCCTGCAACATATATAGTTTACCTAACAGGAAAGTTTTACCTTGCAGTTGTATATTACAGTTGATCTGACTTGTTGTCTATTTTTCCACTGCTGACATAGTTCCAGATCCACATATCCAGGACACCCTCACCTCTGCTGGTACCATAGCTATGGACGAAATGCAAAATTCCCACCTTCAAGCTGAACTCTACTAACTTTAAGCCCTTGTACACACGGTCAGAGAATCTGTCGGAATGAGTCTTATCAGACCGTGTCGTCAGATAATCCGACTGTGTGTGGTATGCATCGGACTGATTCCGTCCGAATCTCCGTCCGACCCAATTTTCCAACATGTTGGAAATATTTCCCGACCAACTGGGCTGGATGGACCTAATCCGATCATGTGTAGAGCATTTTCATCGGACCAAGTGCCACGCATGCTCAGATCAAATTCCTACATCAAAGCTATTGGCTACTAGCCTGAATGTAGTCCCATCGTAACAAAATTACGTCATCACGTTCTGAAAGTTCAGATTTTTTGCCAACTTGGCCCGACCGTGTGTATGCAACAGTTTCGGACACAATCCGTCGGACTAAATCCGACGGGCAAAATCCGACGGATTTGGTTGGCAAAATCTCCAACCGTGTGTACGTGGGCTAAGTGTTCAACACATCTTTTACTAGGACACACCTCACTGAGTTAAGACAATGCCATTGAATATCTTATCGATTAATGCTAAAGTATTAAACCATCCTGCCAAAAGACACTCCCTCTGGCAAACGGCCGCTAAGTTGAACAGTGACATCATATGTGTCCAAGAGACACACCTAATGACTAAGTCGATAACAATGTGCTCTAACAACAAATTCTCCCACATATACCATGCCCCTTACAAATCAAAGAAGAGAGGAGTCTTTATTGCCATAAAGAATATGGTGGACTTCCAACTGATCCAATCAACTGCAGACCCTAGAGGTAGATATGTACTTTTGATTTGCACCCTGAATAAAATTAAATACACTTTACTTAATGTGTATGCCCATAACAGCAATCAGATGAACTTCATTAGGCAAACGTTGACTAAAGTCCAAGCAGCCAGACAGGGCCACCTGATCGTATGTGGTGACTTTAATCTAGTCTCAGATATTCATATAGACACCACCTCTGCAGCAAAATGAAAAGAGTCTCCATTGAAGAAATTTCTCCATTCACAGGACCTTTATGATGTGTGGAGATGCCACCACAGTTCTGAAAAGGACTATACTTACTTCTCTCCACGTCATAAGTCCTACTCGAGGATAGATATGTTTCTTACTGATAAGTGGTTATTACAAAATGTTAGCACATCTACGATCCACACGATGACGTGGTCGGACAACGCACCAATCTCAATCTCTATCAATGACACAGGGCACCAGCAAAATAAATTTCTCCCAACCTACTCCCAAGAAATAAAGTCTCACTTGACTGAGTATTTTAACATTAACTGCGGTTCAGTGGAGGACCCTGCTGTGGTGTGGAATGCGCATAAAGCGGTAATTTATGGTATCATTATGAAACTAAGCTCACTATGCAAAAAAAAGAGGATGCAGCGCATTGATGAATTGACAACGCAAATTGCTAATTTAGAGATCATCCAGAAATCCAACCCAAGCTCTACACAATTGGCCAATCTGCTGTCCCTAAGACAGGAATTAAAGTCACTACTCCTTAATTCATACAAACATATTCAACGTAAAATCAAAACCATCTCGTACTCCACATCCAATAAAGCGGGGAAAAGACTAGCACAGCATTTAAAAGGAAAAAGGCAAACAACTAGAATAACCCACCTATTTCACCCACACACTAAACAAAAATTGACCAATCCACAAGACATAGCTAACGCATTTAACAATTATTACAGTACCATTTACAACATAAGTCAGGACATGTCCACACACGAACTCTCTAACGTTGACATTGATGAGTTCTTGCAAAAAATAACTCTCCCTAAACTAACTGAAGTTCAACTAAAGTCCCTTAATGTACCCTTCACGGAAAAGGAAATCTTTAGGATGATACTAACATTAGCAACATCTCCTCAGAATTTTCATCCAATATCCCTTTTAAACTTGGATGTGAAAATCTATGCCAAAACCATTGCCAGACGCTTAATGGAAATCATGCCTGATCTCATTCACTTAGATCAGTCAGGATTTACCAAAGGGAGACAAGCGCCAGATGCCACCAGACGTATGGTTAACATCATTCATCAAGCCGGATCCAGAGGAACGCCTTCTCTGTTACTCTCCTTAGATGCAGAGAAGGCGTTTGACAGGGTACACTGGTTATATCTACAGAAAGTATTAACTAAATTTGGCTTTAAAGAGGAAGTAAACCCTAATGGGTTCACTTCCTCTTTGTCTCCCTGCAAAGGTAAAGCATAATGGGCTACTATGCATCGCACTCATGCCACTCACAGCGCCGGAGCAGCGATGACGTCACTCCCACGCATGCGCACGGGAGCTACCACTAACAGCGATAGTGTGCCTGCGCGCCGCTGTCTACGGCGCATGGGCCATAGACAGCTGTGACTGTCTTTTAGTAAATATCCCCTAAACCTACACGGTTTAGGAGATATTTCTTGGACCTACAGGTAAGCCTTAATCTAGGCTTAACTGTAGGTCAAAGTGGTTTTTAAGGGTTTACAACCACTTTAAGGATAACATTTATAAGGCCATAATGGCGTTATTCTCCACCCCATATGCACAAGTGTACTCAGCAGACATGCTTTCTCAGCCATTTCACATAACAAATGGTACACACCGGGGGTGCCCCTTGTCACCGCTCATTTTCAACCTCCTGATGGAACCCTTGGCCGAACACGTTCGCTCGAACCCCCTAATCACAGGACTACAGATAGGTGGATCTTCCCATGAGATCAACCTCTTCGCCGACGATGTAATCTTAATCTTAACTAATCCAACATCTTCATTAACTGAGGCCCAAAAACTACTAGACTGGTTCGGAAAAGTCTCATACTATAAATTAAACACCTCTAAATCACAAATCTTAGACCTGAAATTAGACGCCACAACCAAAAACCTATTACAGATACAATATCCCTTCACCTGGGCAGACAAAAGTATTCCATTCCTCGGTATTCATCTCACTAGATCGGTTAAACACCTTTTTTCAGCCAACTATAAACCACTCCTTGCCCAACTGCGCACTGAAATCCAACCAATACTTAAACAAGAACTCGGGGAGGCTAGCAGCTTTCAAAATGCTACATCTGCCACAAATTCTATAGCCAAATACTTTTTCAAATCCCTCCAAAACTTACTCAACCAATGCATATGGTAAGGGACTAAACCTAGAAGTGCACATGGGAAACTCATAAAACATAAACTAGCGGGAGGTTCAGGGTCCATTGATTTTGAAGATTACTATACGGTGACAGTAGCAGATCAACTTCATGAGTGGTTCCAGCCACGCCCGACTAAGTTGTGGAGCAAAATAGAAAACCATTCACTAATATGCCCTAATTGAAATGGTGGTTAATGAGCACTAGGTCCCAACCCACCTGCGGCACTATCCCCTACTATGATAGTGTCGGTCAGCGCCTAAAAGGTTAGCTAGAGAAAGAGATAACTACCCCGACATGCCTCGGATACCACTTCCGATCGAATCCCTCTATCACTTGTCCCCTGATCTAGCTCTAAAGCACTGGTCCAAAAAGGGTATCCACCATATCCAAGACTTATTTCAGGGCAGTAAGGTGAAATCCTTCCTCCTCCTCCAAAACGAATTCCACTTAAAACATACGGATCTCTTCTCCTATTTCAGAGTGAACCATTGCATTACTAGACTCAAAATGCCTTTGTACACAGTACACGCACAGGCTTCGAAATACCTAACAACCACAATGCCAAAAAAAGGGATCTCCCTAATATACAATATCCTTCACCAAAAATGCACTTTCACCAAATCATCCCCCACCTGCATTGGGAAAGGGACCTAGGCTGTGCTTACACCGAACACCAATGGCAAAGAGCTCTGAAGTCCATATATACAGTCACCAAATGCTCCACGCTATGGGAAGTCACACAAAAACTATCCCTCAGATGGTATCTGACCCCATCATGGTTAGCCACATTTAGCTCTAAGAATCCTGACACATGTTGGAGATGCAAATCGGACAAGGGTGATCTGTATCATATAATGTGGCAATGTCAATATGTTCAAATCTACTGGCAACACATCTCCTGAGTATTGTCAGATATAGCATCTCAACATGTTACTATGACACCCGAACTGGCACTCCTAAATCTTAACATAGACACACTGCCTCAACACCTTAGATATGTGACGACACACATATTGTTAGCAGCCAGATTGTCCATTACACGTTTATGGAAAACAATCAAGGAACCATCCATAGAACAAACACTGGAAGTAGTGGGTCTTCATCACAGCTATGAACTAACAATGGCATCCAGTGGTGGATACTTTGAAAAAAACAAGAAAATGTGGTCACCATGGGAACTATGGTCAGGAGCTGCGAAGTTCCTTTAATAAACTGAGAATGTATTTAATCTAGTCATGAGTCAGCAATAAGTTAGATCCAACTATACTCCATTAGAGAATCTATGAGCTATTTCATGGAGACCCAACACAGGCCTCCCCCAGGTAACAAAAGAGATCCCAAATGGGTTGCCTGGGAGAACGACCATCACTAATATTTAATGGCTTATAGCTATTGTACAAGATTAATGTGTAGAATTTTCTGTTAGCACTTTAGTTAATGCTCAGTTATTTGCATTTGAATACATACGTTGAAGTTTAATCGACGTACATTGTATACAATGTCTGTATTTCCTATTATTCAATAATCAATAAAGAACTATTGATGAAAAAAAAAAAAAGATAACAGGAGAACAAAACTTTAAACAGTACCATTTGAAAGTATTCCGGCAGGCACTTCCACTACATGCTTTGGTGAATTCATCCATAAATATCAACACAAAAGAGGAGGTATAGAGTGTATGGGTTTGGCAAAGTCAGCAAATAGAGCATTGGTATTGGTTGACTTAGCGGTTGGGGGGGAGTGAGGGTTCCAAATGAGTTTGGGCCCAAAAAAAGCCTCTTGCACTCTGCCTGAATTTAAGGACAACAATAACATTTGGGCACATTTTAGGGGGTGTTTAGGGTAGGCACTACAATGGAGCAAACAAAAGACATTGTTAAGTGACTAGGCTAGGTGTGTATGGGCCCAAAATAGCATGCTGGGTAGGTTAGTGAAGGTAAATATACACGAAAGACAAAAAAGGAGCAGAAATGCCTACAGCATGCATGAGGACAAAGAGTACATTCACAGCATATTACAGTCATGGTAATTATGGAATGGTGAAAGAAATACAATACATTAGCAAACATTACACTGTCACAATGTTACACAGCACAAACCTTGTTTTTTAGGCTTACAAGGGCTTTAATGCATTAAGATAAAAAAACTTCTATGTGCAGCAACCCCTTCAGCCCTCCTACCTGAGCCCCATCTCTATCCAACAATGTGTACGAGTACCGCGGCCACGTGGGACTCTTCTGATTGGCTGAGACACAGCACCATTGGCTCCTACTGCTGTCAATAAAAGCCAGTTAGCCAATCAGGAGAGAGAGGGAGTGGGGCCAAACCATGACTCTGTGTCTGAATTGTTGTTGCTTGTACTCAACAAAAGGGAGGGGCCAGGAGCACCAGAGAGGGTATCCAGGCTGTTTTGTGCAAAACCATTTCACAGAGCAGGCAAGTATAACATTTTTGTTATGTTTAAAGAAAAAAAAATGAGACTTTAGTATTACCGTATATACTCGAGTATAAGCCGAGATTTTCAGCCTCTTTTTTGAGGCTGAAAGTGCCCCCCTCGGCTTATACTCGAGTCATCGCTGTCTGCCCGCTCGATCAGCGTGTCGAGCAGACAGACAGCGGCCATTCTATAATTCAAAAGCCGCGCCTCCGGCTCCGCCTTCGCCTGTGATAGGCGGAACACTGAATTTCCCAGCAGCCTGTGTTCCGCCTATCACGGACATCGTATCATCCTCGTACTACGGACGAGGATGATACGATGTCCGTGATAGGCGGAACACAGGCTGCTGGGAAATTCAGTGTTCCGCCTATCACAGGCGAAGGCGGAGGCGCGGCTTTTGAATTTTACAATGGCCGCCGAGGCGCCGACGAAGAGGGCACGGGACGGAGGCAAGGCAAGGCAAGGCACGGCACGGGACGGGACGGGACGGAGGCAAGGCAAGGCACGACACGGGACGGAGGCAAGGCACGGCACGGGACGGAGGCAAGGAGGCAAGGCACGGGACGGAGGCTCGGGACAAAGGCTCGGGACACAGGTAGGCTGGACACACACACACACACACACACACACACACACACACACACACACACACACACACACACGGATGGATGGAGACACACACACACACACAGGGATGGATGGATACACACACACACAGGGATGGATGGATGGATGGATGGAGACACACACACACAGGGATGGATGGATGGATGGACACACACACACACAGGGATGGATGGACGGACACACAGGGATGGACGGACACACAGGGATGGACGGACACACAGGGATGGACGGACACACACACAGGGATGGACAGGCATGTCTCACCCTCGGCTTATACACAAGTCAATAAGTTTGCCAGTTTTTTTGGGGGTAAATTGGGGGCCTCGGCTTATATTCGGGTCGGCCTATACTCGAGTATATACGGTACTTTAACCTGATCTTAAAAAAAACAATAGTGCAATATTTGGGGTTAGACTCTATAAAGCCCATATTATTTGCTTCACCAGTTTTGTTTGTTTGCTTTGCAGTGCTAAAAATCTGCACTGTCACTGCACTAATGACACTGGCAGGGAAAGGGTTAACATCAAAGACAATCAAATGGTTAAATGTGTTCCTAGCTAGTGATTCAGTGTAGAGAGGGAAGTGATTTTACTAGTGGAAAGCATGGATTGGTGTTCCTGCTTTACAGAAACACAGGGTCCATGCCTTCTATACTGACAGAATGGCAATCTGCCTTGTTTACATAGGTAGACTGCCATTCTGTCTGTGTACCGAATGATCAGCGGATGCTGGTCGACATCGGGTCTGCGGGACCCACTGATTAGCTCCCGTTGTGAAAAATAACAGCAAGAGCGACCAAGCAACAGGACACCCTCATGCCCGATACTCAGTGTATCTATATACTAAGTGCAGGATCACATAGATATACGTTATCCTAGGCAGCACGGTCAACCTGTAGCAGTAAATGTGCTATGGGGCGGTTGACAAGTGGTTGATCATCATGTAGTGCTACCCCAAAAGGTGCCTCTTGGTAATTTGGGTTCTCTGTTCTGTGAAACATAAAGGTTGATGTATATCAAGATGGCAAGAGCTTTAGATGTTGATGATTCAAGATGGACCAGGTACGATCTGGAATAGATATGATCAAGATAGAGAAGATTTGATCCAGTCTCTCTCTGAGCTTCCATTTTTATCATCCCAAAACTGATTCAATTAGGTATCATCACAGAGGGTGTAATTTGTAATATTTACTCACCTCTGCTTGGAGGGCAAGATTACAGATTAACTACTAGCCTGCCTAGACAATAGTTAAACTTGTCCGCCAGCTGACACTCTAAAACTAGAAATTGCAATAGTACGTTTTCTGGGATGACAGTGACATTATTTGATTAAATTTGATTCAATCTTTGTAGGATAAAAAATGTTAGCCTTAAGCCTTATATACTTGGTACGATTACTGGTCAACTGAGTGTCTGATTTTTGTCAAAAGGGCGTGTGCCAGGATCTTGTCTTGCATACTAACAGTACACAATTGTTGTGCTACAAACACGAACATAGTGACATACTATGAGGAATTTCAGCTCTTAAGCGCCACCCTTTGGACCCCTTCTGCTAATTTCCTGTTTGGTGAGAATTGATTCCGAGCATGCGTGTGGCGGGTTTGTGTACTGACCATACGAAAACGTAATGTCAAACTGTTGCTTGCTGAAAATTGACTAGCCTGTCATCCAAAATTTGTTGGCCGAAAATTGGACGATTGTCAAAAGGAGTGTACTAATGGTAAGATTTTAGGACAACAGTCTGTCAACAGACAATCCCCTGCCAACAAGCGTACCATGTGTACGTGGCTTTAGAATAATCTAAATGGAAGGAATGGTAAGATATTTAGAGGGTATATAATTATATATACGGTGGATATAAAAAGTCTACACACCCCTGTTAAAATTTTAGGTTTCTGTGATATAAAAAAATGAGACAAAACTAAATCATTTCAGAACTTTTTCCACCTTTAATGCAACCTATAAACCGTACAACTCAATTGAAAAACAAACTGAAATCATTTAGGGGAGGGAGTAAAAATAAAAAAATAAAATAATGTGGTTGCATAAGTATGCACACCCTCTTATAAAACCCAAATACAGATCTAGTAGGTCTTTCATGACATTTTCTTAGTTGCGTCCTACAGCAAAAGCCATGGTCTGCAGAGAGCTTTCCGAAGCATCACATGGGTCTCATTATTAAAGGTATCATTCAGGAGAAGGATACAAAAGAACTTCCAAGGCATTAGACCATGGAACACAGTGAAGACAGTCATCATCAAGTGGAGAAAATATGGCACAACAGTAATATTACCAAGAACTGGACGTCCCTCCAAAGTTGATGAAAAGGCGAGAAGAAAACTGGTCAGGGAGGCTGCTAAGAGGCCTACAGCTGCAGGAATATCTGGTAAGTACTGGCTGTGTGGTACATGTGACAACAATCTCCCGTATTCTTCATATGTCTGGGCTATGGGGTAGAGTGGCAAGATGGAAGCCTTTTCTTACAAAGAGAAACATCTAAGCCCTGCTCAATCTCCCAAAAGCATGTGATAAAATGTGTTATGGTCTGATGAAACCATGGTTGAACATTTTGGCCATAATTCCAAAAGATATGTTTGCTGCAAAAACAACACTACACATCATCAAAAGAACACCATACTCATAGTGAAGCATGGTGGTGGCAGTATCATGCTTGAGGGCTGTTTTTCTTCAGCTGTAACAGGGGCCTTAGTCAAGGTAGAGGGAATTATGAACAGTTCCAAATACCAGTCAATATTGGCACAAAACCTTCAGGTTTATGCTAGAAAACTGGACATCTTTCAGCATGACAGCGACCCAAAGCATACATCCAAATCAACAAAGAAATGCCCAGACCTTAATCTGATTGAAAAGCTGTGGGGCGATCTGAAGAGCGCTGTAATAAAATACAAATGTGCTTCAACAAAGTATTAGTTTCAGGGTGTGCACACTTATGCAACCATATTATTTTAGTTTTGTGTTTTTAATTCCCTCTACCTAAAAGATTTCCGTTTGTTGTTCAATTGAGTTGTACAGTTTGTAAGTCATATTAAAGGTGAAAAAAGTTCTGAAACAATTTATCATTGTCTCATTTTTTTACATCACAGAAATCTGACATTTTAACAGGGGTGTGTAGACATTTTATATAAATACTGTGTGTGTGTGTAAACATATCTATATCTATATATCTATATATATATATATATATATATATATATATATATATATATATATATATATATAAAATGAAAAATATAAGTTTAGCGCTAATAATCTATCGTGAAATATCCAGTGATATCAAATTATATTCAATTAAAGAAATCTATATAATAATGTGTACAATTAAAGTTCATATGCTGAAACTTTTCTGCCTTGAATTATTGTGACTTCAATTATTGTGACTTCTCAATTCATACATTATCCACCACTGTACAAATCGTGTATATCTGCTCACCTCATACATGAGTCAGAAAGACATAAAAAATTCCTTTCTTTCAGATATGGTCTCATCTCTTCCACATCCGACCAGCTACTCTGTATCCACTTTCCAATCAGTAGCTTCCCAGGGGGATCACAAGAAAGATCTCTCATATACACTGCCCCACTGCTTTTCTCCTTCCTCCACATCAGCATTATTACTGGTATTCCTGATAGGATATGGCTCCACATTCATGCAACAATAAATAGAGGCTACATAGTGCTCTCCGTTTACAACAATTGTTAAAATGCCCCAATTAACAAAACCTTACAAGATATTCAGTTAAAACCAGCTCTGTATAGTCCTGCTCACCACTGTGGCTGCGTGGCCTCACAGGCTCAGCTCCTCCCCTCTACACGTGTATCGCCCTCTGATTGGGCTTTCTCAATATATCTGCTGAAGACACGATTTGCACAGTGGTGGATGTTATATGAATTGAGAAGTCACAATAATTCAATGCAGAAAAGTTTCAGCATATGAACTTTAATTGTGCACATTATTGTATAGATTTATTTATAATTTGATATTACTGGATAATTCGAGTATATATTTTGATAATAGCGCTGCACTTATATTTTTAATTTAATTTTATATGTTGTATGGTGAGGTGAATTCACTGTAAGTGTACAGCAGCTGTGGAGTACTAGTTAGTAAACTTTATAGTTTATTTACAGCACATAACACTTTAGGTAGGTGGTGCCTATCATATATATATATATATATATATATATATATATATATATATATATATATATATATATATATCCATAAATTGAACAGCTATTTAATCCTTTATAGCCTCATAAAATATTGAAAAGTTAATGGGACCTACATTTAACCTTTTCAAAGACTTTCTGAGCAGATGTTTCACCAGACCTTCAGGCTGTCAGTAGTTACCTAATGTCTATATATTTCTGATGTTGAACAGTTTCAAAAACTGAAAGGGCCCATTCACACTAGGAACTGCATGTGAATTGCACAGGAACGCTGTGCTGTTCCTGCACAATTCAGATGCAGTTCTGTGCAGTGCAATTTCAGCCACATTTGTTTTGAGTGGGCTGAAATTGCACTGCATCAAAAAAAGTGCATGCACTACTTTTTAAAATACATGGCAACCACATCGTATGCTACAACCACATCACCTGATACTTTTGTAACATGCGATCTGGTGCTAGCTGCTGCGGACAAAAGCATTGTCTTTGCAACCAGCGTTCGGGGGGTGTTAACTTTGCACTGACTCCCACAGTAGATTGCAAGGGCAGTGTGATTGGAAAGTGTTATGGGAAGCCGTACAGGAATGCAGCTTAACCACTTCAATACCAGGCACTTATACACCTTCCTGCCCAAGCCAATTTTCAGCTTTCAGTGCTGTCGACCTGTGTAAATTGAATGCCAAAATGCTACACTGTACCCAAACAAATTTTTTATCATTTTGATTCCACAAATAGAGCTTTCTTTTGGTGATATTTGATCACCTCTGCGATTTTTATTTTTTGCACAAGAAATAAAAAATGACCAACATTTTTTGAAAAAAAAGTTTTTTCTTTGCTTTTTTGGTAATAAGGGTACTTTCTTCTTCAATGTCAGGCACTGATATGGTTGAACTGATGGTCACTGATAAAGCAGCACTGATGGGCACTGATGAGGTGGCACTGGTGAGGTGGCACTGACAGGCGGCACTGATGGGTGTTGATAGGTGGCACTGATGGGCACTGATAGGTGCCACTGGTATGCGGCACTGATGGGCACTCATAGGCGGCACTGATGGGCACTCATATGCAGCACCTATGGGTGACACTGATGGGTACTTATGAGTGGCACTGATTGTGGGCACTGATTGGCGTATGTTGGCATTCATTTTCACACGTGGATGACCATTGGGGATGTACCTGGCCATCCACATGTTAGGAGATTCCCTGTTGGACCTGGAGGCTTCCCTGGTGGTCCAGTGTGGGCATCCGGGGGGGGGGGGCTGAACTGATAAACAATCAGCGCAGACCTCCTGTAAGGGAAACCCGGGCAACAGGCACACAGTGGTGCACAGGCATGGACATTCTAGAAAATGCACAAGAAAAGACAAGCACTGGTGCATGCGTGGGCGCGTGCTTTCTGGTGTGCGTGCGCATGAACGTGCGCACATTGGCGCCAGTCTGCCTATTTAAACCTGCCAGTGACATGCACACCTTGCTGAGTGGTCTTTTCAGCTAGTGTTTGCTTACCTGAACTGAACCAGTTTCCTGTATCCTGACCCGGCTTGTCTGATCCACCTCTTGACCTCTGCCTGCCTACTTGTGACCCCGGCTTGTGCTTGACTCTGCTTCTGCTTGATGTTCCTGTGCCTCATTGCCAGACTGTGTACCGAACCCGGCCTGTG
Source organism: Lithobates pipiens (assembly GCF_037356315.1). Lineage (NCBI taxonomy): Eukaryota > Metazoa > Chordata > Amphibia > Anura > Ranidae > Lithobates > Lithobates pipiens. Next base: position 185,421,546 of record NW_027507785.1, on the reverse strand, counting down.
TCCCGTCTTTGCCTCTGCCTCACGTCTCGGTACCTGCTCTGCCTGGCTGCTGATGAACCCTTGGCTTACGTTCCAGCTGCTGATTCAGCGCCACAGAGATCCTGTCTTCAGTTTCAGACCAGCGTTCTCAAGTCACCTGGTCCCTGCCAAAGTACAGTCAGAGTCATCTGCTACATCGGCCCTCGTGCCGCTCTGTGTCCTCCACTCCCTGTCATTACTACCAGGGGTGTTGGACAGGAGGTGCAAGAGAATCCCCCTCTACAGCTTGATCTCCACCAGGTATGTGACACCCCCCCTGTCAGGAGAACCACTGATCTGCTCTCCTCTACTCAAGTTTGTCAGACACAAATGAAGAAAAGCCGATCACTAGCTCTTCCTGTTTACAACATGATCAGCAGTGATTGGACATGGCTGATCACATGGTAAAGAGCCTCCGCTGGAGGCTCTTTACCGAAATTGGTGTAGTGGTGTGTCAGACTGACACACCGCACCACCGAATGATGCGATGCGCGCCACAAGGGTGAACAGCGGCTGTTATCTTGTAGGACGTCATATGAAACCCAGTTAGGACAACTGAACCACCACTCTGGCTGGGCAGGAAGTGGTCAAAGTGGCGTTCCACACAAAAATAAAACTTCCGCTTTTCGGAACCCCCATCCAGTGTCACATTTGGCACCCTTCAGGGGGGTGGGGAGTAGATACCTGTATACCCGCCACCTGCGGGTATCTACACCACTTCTCTCCCCCCCTGCTGTATCTGAGAGACACACAGGTCCCAGGAGACATTGGGACCAGTGGGAAAGCCGCAAGGCTTCACTTCCTGATTCCCTTACCCAAGATGGTGGCGGCAGCATCCGAGAGCTGAGGGACAGATCAGCTTCGGGTGTCGACATTGCGCCCTGGACAGGTAAGTGTTCATATTTTAAAAGTCAGCAGCTGCAGTATTTGTAGCTGCTGACTTAAAAAAAAAAAAAAACAGCAGAACTCTGCTTTAAGCACACTGCATTCTATTATGAACAGGCCCAAATAGTCTTGTCCAGTCCAGAGTAAGCATATAACAAAGAAGGGGGGGGGAGACCAATGAAATAAGGTACATAACAGTACCAACTGTTGTTTATCTGCACACTCAAAATGAGTGGAGCTCAGTGACAAATAAAACATATGAAAAGTTGTGCACTGTGTCAAAAAGACAACCCAGTACTAAATGCCACATAGATGAGCTCCCAGAAATAATTACCAGACTAATATAGTAATGAATTAAATATGATTAATTGAAAAAAGAACAATACAAAATACATAAGAGCTCCACACCTAACACTATAAATAAACATAAAGGTCTGAGGACAGGGACAAACAACAAACACACAAGACAAACAATAGACACCACCAGTCCATGGCTAATTTGAGGGGTTCTGTGACAGAATTTATCCAAGGGATTGGAGAAAAGAGGAGGCAAGGACAGAGGAGCTGTCTGCAGATACAAATCATGTAAAATCCAAAAGGCTATGGAAAATATTCAGAGCTATGTGTCCACAGATATAATGTGATCCAATATGTTATAATTCATTGATGAGTAATCAAAAAGCTGCTATGGTTTGCCAAAGCTTTCACTGGAACAAAATAATAATTGATGGTCCATTCCCAGACAATAATACAGTTCAAAGTGAGAAATTGTCAATGGTTCAAACAACAAAACGGACAAAAATGCATTCAGACGAAAACTAATGTACATGTCTAGTAAGCTCAGACACAGTCTACTAGACAGTATTGCTACTATGTCAAAGTAACTTAGAATGAAGTTGTATACCACTAGACTGGAATCAACGCATACATCAGCAAAAGTCAGTAATAAACACTGCATACCGTATAAGTATTAACTGCAATGTGAATAATAATACTATAATTAGTCTATAATTAGTGTACTCCAGGAGAATGGCTATAACTAGGATATGGTGCAATGTCTCCTGAGAGGTACCTCTTAGCATGAGAAATAGTTAGAGGTCTTTGTGTAGCATCTGCAAAGGGGCAGCCTTTAGTCCTAACTCTTCAATCAGCTAGTGTTGGAGCTCTGTTGTACCATTGGTGCACACGAGTCCCGGTCAAGCCTGCAGGCAACAATAAGGCTGCTAGATGCCTAAATGGTCAGTTCCTAAAGGGCTCCATTCCTCTAGAAGCAGATAGTAAATATCCACAGCTGCAGCTCACCAGTGATTAGTCCTCCCTCTGCTCTGCACCCAGGTGAAACTGTCTTTTGGCACCCCTGAACTCTGCATTCTCCGGATCTCACTCAGGCTATCAATATGCAGCAGTGGTGGTGCACACTGGATAGCAATGTGCACTCTCTGGTCTCCCTCATGGAAAAAGGAAGCTGTGTCCTCTACAGCCTGAGAAAATGCAGCTCTTCCCCTTCTCCTAGCAATCTCTTCTATGGGGAATGTAGTTCAAAAGCTCTTGATTACACAGTAAAATCTCTACTCAGGACTACAGTTCCCACAATGTAGTGCTGCCTGACTCAGTCTATTGAACTCATCCTTCTCAGAAGCTCCCTCACCTTGCTGATGTAGCTGGTAACCAATTCAGCACCACAGGGCAGCAGCTACAGAGAGCAGCTCCAGACAGTGTTTCTCTCACTCTACATTCTTATGCCCCGTACACACGATCTGACTTTCTGACAACAAAACTGTGGATTTTTGTTCGAAGGATGTTGGCTCCAAGTTGTCTTGTATACACACGGTCACACAAATGTTGGCCAACAATTACAAACATAGTGACATACAAGATGTACATTATATCTCCATTACAAATGCTAGTTTTATAAGACCGAGCGCTTCCGGCTCATATTTGTTTCCGAGCATGCGTGGACTTTTGTCCGACTGACTTGCGTACACACGATCAGAAAGTCAGACAACAAACATTTGTTGGCGGAAAATTTGAGAACCTGCTAGCCAACATTTGTTGGTGGAAAGTCCGACAACATATGTTCGATGGAGCATACACATGGGGGATTATTTAGGAAAGGAAAATCCACTTTGCACTGCAAGTGCACTTGAAAGTGCAATTAAAGTGCACTTGGAAGTAAAGTCACTGTAGATCCGAGGGGGATATGCAAGGAAAATAAAAAAAACGCATTTTAGCTTGCACATGATTGGATAATAAAATCAGCAGGGCTTCCACTCATTTCAGATCTACCCCTTAGATTTAGAGCGACTGTACTTCCAAGTGCATTTTCAGTGAACTTTCAAGTGCACTTGCAGTGTAAAGTGAATTTGCCTTTCGTAAATAACCCCCATGGTCAGACTTTCCTCCAGCAAGCTCACATCCAACATTTGTTGTCAGAAAATCTGATCATGTGTGGGCATAAACCAAGCACCTGGCTACAATTGTAACCTACAATATGACACCCTGAAGTATTTAATTGCTGTATATTAAAAATCATTTTTATTTTCAATAAGCTGAAACCATTGAATAAAACTAGATTTGTAATCCTCGTTTTCACTCTTATTGAGTGTGAGCAGAGATAGGTTGAATTTGAACCTAATAGCCAAACTATGGGTATGGCTAATTATAAAAAAAAATGCAGAAATCCTTAGCACAATGGATTATTTCTTTTCATAATTCACTTATGATTGACGTTCATCCATACTCCATGCTTCCATATTGCTTCAACAATTCCTGAATATTCGGGATCTGTACTCAAAACAACAGGAAACTTTGGTTTAGCCATACCACAAAATAAGAAGGATAATCAATAGCCAGAGCTAATGTTTGTCTCTTCTGTAAGTAAGTCATGTATCAAAATTGCAAAAAAAAAAAAATCTTTTTAAAATGTGTCTCAGTAGTGCAAGTAGAAACATCTTGTTAAAAGAAACCTGCTAGTTTAAACAAGCAAACAATACATTTCTTCACTTAATTGAAGGATACAGTCTCCCGTGATATAGTTGCAAGTAACATCCAAACCACTGTCCATCCAATTAGTTATACCTAAAGGAATCAATGGTCTGAAAATAACATGATCAGTAAACATAGACTGGAGGAGGAAAGTTCACAGGCAAAGCAAAAAGGCTGTTGTACACTCAAATCCCATAATTTCACTTTTACTGCAAATTCACTCGAGACTTACTCAGTTTAAGGTATAGACTGTCCGGGTGTTTCCAGGAGTTGGCATTCTATATTATTAAATACAGTGATACAACATATTAGGAGAACCCTTAATTCATCAGTAAAGCAACACTCAACAATTCACACTTACAAAGAATTATTTCTGAGGTGTCAACATTTTATGCCTATAGTTTTAAAATGTTTGTTTTGTATCAGTTTAATCATTTTATTATTAGTTCTGACCATAATGGATAAAGAAAGTAATATGTAATGACAAACAGCCTCACAGTTTCCATGGGCAGCATCATGCCATCAGGTTTACCTGCCACTAAGGAGCTTAGTGGTTCTGTATGTTTAAGGCATGCAGCGTGGATGATTATGAGAGCTTTCTACTATCAATAGTTTCTAAGGATGCAGTTGGTGCCTGCACCTATCACACCCTAAGCAGTGACTTACATCACCTGACCCATTCACTTACATGGCCAAAAATCCACCAACCTTGTAAGTGAATGGGCTGGGTGATGTCAGTAGTTGCCAAGGACACAGTGGGTGCTGGCACTTGCTTAGTCCTCAGCAACCCCTGTCATCACATGGCCAGGAATGGCTGGCCATGTAAGTAAAAAGAGTGGGGATAGGGGGTTGACATCACTGACTAAATAGGTCACATGGCCTTATTTGGGCAATGATGGCACCACTATCCCTGCCCCTTAGCTTGTATTGCCATTGACAGCTTGGGAAACTTATTAAAGGTTATTTTTTGATAAAAGACTCCAAAGCTGCCTAAGTGATGTATTTACTGTTTGATTTTTTGTGTGAATGAGTAGGGGTACCTTCTACCCCTTATTCACATAAAAGAGGGGGGTCACCCCACAGATCCCCACAACCACTGGGTCAGTGTTGTTGGGAAGAGGCCCTTGTCCTCTTCAAAATCAGGACAAGGTATTTTGCCAGGTACTTTGGGGGTGCTCCAATAAAGGGCATGTGGCCAGGATAAATTCTTAGATTAAGGATCTGGTATTTTTTGGGGGGAGGGGCACAACACGTTTATTTTAATTTTTTTAATTCTTGCATTGGATTCCCTCCTAAAATCAACATCAGATCCATACCAGATAGTACATGTCCCCCATGCCATTTGTTTGACAATTCCTATCCTAATAGTCAAGAAAACTACTATTACTGATTTTATATTCATATTTATTTCAGATTCAGATTTTGTACCCAAACGTATCTAATGTTCATCGAACACTGCTCAAACCACCCCAGTGAGAGCTCATCACTACCTGCCGTGTACACTGTAGCACTTTATGAGATAAACAACAATAAGAAAAAGGCAGCAGCAATAAACAATAATGAAATAAACAAATCTGTACAATGCAACAAACAATGAGAAGTCCAAATATTTCGGAATTCAGATCTGTTTCCTATGGTAAGTCCCCAAACTAAGACCCTGGTTAGGGTGGCACTGTTCCTTTAAGAGGAGAATGTGGAGGTCCTGGCCAGCAGCCTCTCACCACCTTGCAGTTTCCTTCCACTCTGTAAAGACTGGAACCTGCGACATTGGTGGAGACACTGGACCCTGTAGCAGTGATCACTCATGAATCCAGTGACGTCCCTCTCCCCCAGTTCGCTGGATATCTCTGAAAGCTGTGGCCTTGGTGTGAATGTGGCAGCACAATCTCACTCCAACACTGCAGTGAGCTCTGGCAACAACAGTGTCTCCAATTCAATGGCATCCCTCCAACACTCCCCATAGGAAACTGCCCTAGTCCAGGCTTCTCCTTCTTTTTTCCTCCTCTCTCAAGCACACCATTTCTCCTGGGACTGCTTGTCAAATACAGTTTTGAGTTTATTAGAGGCTGTCTCCTGGGGACTACATCCCCCATTATTCCAGGTGGCTCCCAGAAGTCATTTACACTCCCCTGCAGCTAGCCTGCGTGTCTCTGTATCTTGAGAAGTTGGCAGGACTTCCCTCTGGTGGCTGTGGCTTCAATTACATCCCTGTCACATTGCCTGTGCACTCTCTTTCTCCCCTCTCTTTTATGCCACGCTGAACATAATAGCCAGGGAGGAAGAGATGACAACTGCTGTAGCTGGAATGGCTGTGTGTGGGAGAGTGTGTACACTGTCATAGATAAAGCTGGGGATCTGTGGCTGGGAAGCACCATGGACCAGGGCTACATTACTTTTTGATAGAAGATGACGTTTTCTAATCTTTGACGTTTTCCGGTGGCAAGAATTCTGTTCCCTATGGAGAGGAAAATCTAACAGTGGGAATAAGCATGAAACAGTGTGGGAGAGAACATGCAAAAATGTAAAGAATTGGATTTAGAGATGATAGGCATCTTTTCTGCTAAAGTCCCCAAGAGATATAATAGCCCAACAGGTCATTCTTTTTTTTTTTTTTTAACCATAGATCTTTATTGATTATCACAGTATACATTACAATGTATGTTGTATTCATTACATTAAATTCGTTATACAAAATCTTAACACAAGAGAGGATTGCAAGGTACAAGCATAGCGACTTACATGTAGACCTCTTATAATACAATAGAGTATGGCTTTGCTAAGAGATAAAACCTGTCAGCCCATCTGGGCTCACACTGTGAGCAGGCTTTTAGTTAAGTATTAGTAAGAGGCCCTTTGGGGAAGGTCTGTGGAGCTCAGTCACTTTGTTGCTGTTTGTGCTTGATAGAACTTATTGAAGAACAAAATACATAAACTCTTGCTTAGGGTGTAGAACTACACACATGTCCTAGCTAGTCTTGCGCCATATAGGTAAATGATTTCTTCTAGAAAGCTGGAACTTTCAGTATTATTATTATTATTATTATTATTATTACCACTGGAGGGTGATCATTATACCATTTTATATCAGATATCAACATTCATAGGATGTATAAATCATACATTATATATGTGAGGAGACTTATGAGGAGTTTCTCCAGGTATCCCAGTATTTATGGAATAACAAGGTTCTCCCTTCCTTATAAGCACATATTTTATATTATATTTATATTTTATGTATTATGTATTCATTCTGGATATCATTACCTCAATTTTTGGGGATGTCTTAGAGCGCCAATCCTTTGCTAAAGTGATCTATGTGGTAAATAATAATGACCGCTGTCCAGAGAGGACGAATAACTTCCCAACTCCAGAATATATGACAGAGATTACCAGTACATTGGCAACCTCTCCAGCACAGTTGTGAGGTATTAAGGTGCATTTTGTTTATGCATAAGGGTGTGAGATACCATCTGTGGAGTATTTTTTGTGCATGGTGTAGTGATATAGTATATATGTATAGCGTTGGGTAGATGATTAACTCGTTACTATAAGTACTCTTCCGCAGCAACCCAATTCTTCCAGAGAGATGCACTTTATTGGCTTCCAATACAGAACAAAGTCTTGCAACAGATGACAAAATATCCAGCAGAGTAAATCTCATCAATATAGTAAATATTCAGATCCCCATATTTCCTCAGACCTAGGTGCCTTCACGAACACACCCCAACAAGTGTGGTTATGAAGGCACAGGTCTAGGAAAAATATTCATGGTCGGATTATACTCTGTTGGTTTTTGTCATCTGTTACAAGACTTTGTTCTGTATTGGAAGTCAATAAAGTGCATCTCTCTGGAAGAATTGGGTTGCTGCGGAAGAATACTTATAATAACGAATTAATCATCTACCCACCGCTATACTTTATATACGATATCACTACACATGGTTCCAATTATCTACACACGTTGAGGATTTACTACTATATTGTATCGCTATGTGCCATTGGCATAGTGTAAATTCTGTATGGAATTCTTTTTCACATTTAATCATGTTTGGTATCTTAGCTTGTATATGAAGGGGGAAATCAGACTTATAAAATAAGGATATCCCTTTACATTGGTATTTGTTCCTTAACCAGTTGCCGACCGCCGCACGCCGATGTACGTCGGTACAATGGCACGGGCAGGCATAAGGACATACATGTACGTCCCTTGCCTCCCGCGGGTCGGGGGCCCGATCGGGCCCCCGCCCGGTGCCTGCGGCGGTCGGTATTCGTACGGGAGCGATCCCGGACGAGGGGGCGGCCATTCATTCATGGCCACCCCCTCACGATCGCTCCCGACGAATAGAAATCCCCGGTGACATCACTTCCTCTCCTGTAATGTAAACACAGGAGAGGAAGTGATGTATTCTCTCCTCCGTGTCGGTATTTTTCGTTCCGACACGGAGGAGAGCGGATCAGTAAGTTGCACCAACACTCTACACACACAGTAGAACATGCCAGGCACACTCACACCCCCCCTTTACCCCCCGATCACCCCCCCAATTACCCCTGCCCCCCAGTCACAGTGACACCAATGTCATTTTTTTTTTTTTTTTTTTTTTTTTTTGCATTGGTGTCATTTGTGACTGTAATAACTGTTAGGGCAGTTAGAGTTAGCCCCCTTTAGTTCTAATGTACCCCCCTAACCCCCCCAATAAAGGTTTAACCCCGTGATCACCCCCCGTCGCCAGTGTCACTAAGGCTGGGTTCACATTGCAGCGGTTTATGAGAACGAATGTGATTCGCACCGCACTGCAGTGCAAATCACATCCGATCTCTGTGCGATTCGAGTTCAGCCATTCGCCGCACCCGCCGCACCCGCCACACCCGCCGCACCCGCCGCAAATTCGCACGGGACCCTTTTTTTGGCCCGCAGCAGAATCGGATCGCATGGGTGTTCACACCATGCGATCCGAGTTTGCAGATCGCACTGCGATATGCGAACTGATCTGGGGGTGTCAGTAACATTTCACTGACACTCCCAGCAGTTCGCATAGGGCAGTGTGAACTGCCGCCGGGAGGCATGCGATGCGGGAACCCGCCGCGCATTCGTGGCGTTCCCGCATCGCTCCAGTGTGAACCCAGCCTAATAAGCGATCGTTTTTCTGATCGCTGTATTAGTGTCACAGGTGACGCTAGTTAGGCAGGTAGGTATTTAGGTTCGCTGCAGCTTTTTATAGCGCCAGGGACCCCCATATACTACCGCATAAAGCCCCCTAATTGCCCCCTAGTTAACCCTTTCACCAGTGATCACCATATAACTGTTACAGGTGACGCTGGTTGGTTAGTTATTTTTTTATAGTTTCAGGGCACCCGCCATTTATTACCTAGTCTGACTAGTGTACCCCTAAATTTAGGGGTGTCTACTTTCCAAAATGGGGTCATTTGGGGGGGGTTTGTGCCATCTTGGCATTTTATGGCCTTCAAAACTGTAACGCCCTTAGAAAGCCTGAAGGCGGTGCTTGGTTTTCGGGGCCCCGTACGCGGCTAGGCTCCCAAAAAGTCCCACATATGTGGTATCCTCGTACTCAGGAGAAGCAGCAGAATTTATTTTGGGGTGTCATTTCACATATGCCCATGGCATGCATGAGCAATATATCATTTAGTGACAACTTTGTTAAAAAAAAAAAAAAAAAAAAAAAGTTTGTAATTTTCCCGCAACTTGTGGCAAAATATAAAATATTCCATGAACTCAACATGCCTCTCAGCAAATAGCTTGGGGTGTCTACTTTCTAAAATGGGGTCATTTGTGGGGGTTTTGTGCCATCTTGGCATTTTATGGCCTTCAAAACTGTAATAGGTAGTGAGAAGTGAACTCAAAAATTTACGCCCTTAGAAAGCCTGAAGGCGGTGCTTGGTTTTCGGGGCCCCGTACGCGGCTAGGCTCCCAAAAAGTCCCACATATGTGGTATCCCCATACTCAGGAGAAGCAGCAGAATTTATTTTGGGGTGTCATTTCACATACGCCCATAGCATGTGTGAGCAATATATCATTTAGTGACAACTTTGTGTAAAAAAAAAATAAATTTTTTTTTTTGTCATTATTCAATCGCTTGAGGCAAAAAAATAAAATATTCAATGGGCTCAACATGCCTCTTATCAATTTCCTTAGGGGGTCTACTTTCCAAAATGGGGTCATTTGGGGGGGTTTTGTACTGCCCTGCCATTTTAGCACCTCAAGAAATGAGATAGGCAGTCGTAAACTAAAAGCTGCGTAAATTCCAGAAAACGTACCTTAGTTTGTAGATGTGACAACTTTTGCGCAAACCAATAAATATACAATTATTGACTTTTTTTTTTACCAAAGACATGTGGCTGAATACATTTTGGCCTAAATGTATGACTAAAATTGAGTTTATTGGATTTTTCTAATAACAAAAAGTAGAAAATATCATTTTTTTTCAAAATTTGCGGTCTTTTTACGTTTATATCGCAAAAAATAAAAATCGCAGAGGCAATCAAATACCATCAAAAGAAAGCTCTATTTGTGGGAAGAAAAGGACGCAAATTTTGTTTGGGTACAACATTGCATGACCGCGCAATTACCAGTTAAAGCAGCGCAGTGCCAAAGTGTAAAAAGACCTCTGGTCATTTACCAGCGAAATGGTCCGGTCTGAAAGTGGTTAAATAGTTCCATAATACTAGAGGTAAATCTATGTGACGGACTGGGTTCACAGTTTTGTAGTGCTTTATATGGTGGATTTTGTACATGTCCAGCGCATCTAGGTCTGTTATGTCACCTGTGGAGAAGTGCGCCCCCTTTTTTGCTCAGGATTGCATAGATAGTCCCAGAATTAGATATTCAAATGAAGCTAAGGGTATGTTTAATTTGTTAATTGGTGTGTCAGTGAAATTTTGTCTTCTTAGTGAAGACCATGCAGTTTTTTAGCGGCTTGAATGGCCGGGTAAGGAGAAATAGTTGGTCTGTGGTGCAGACTGGCCACCATAGCTAATGCAGGGAGGTTATGTCCAGGTGTAACTTCTCTTTCTAAGGCCGCCCACCTATTGTCAGTGTGGCAAGAGAACCAGTATTTCACTTGTTCGAGTACTGCGGCTATGTAGTAATCATGTGCATTAGGTAGACCCACTCCCCTAAGATGTTTAGGTTTATACAGATTTGTCAGTGCTTTTCTGTTTTTTTTCCCTGCCCGTTTGTATTTCCGCAAGCATGCCATTGCGTGAAGAACTTCTGTGGGATAGGGATAGGCAGAGTCCCAAAATAATACAGCAATTCTGCCAAGGCACATCAGGTGAAGTTTGCTAATTTGATTTAGTTCCTCTTCCACTTTAGTACGCAGAGCAGGGTAGTTACTAGGATATAATCTAGAGGAAGATGATGTTATCTGTATACCTATGTAGGTAAACAAAGGGTATTCCCAATTGCAGGGGAACTCCTTTTTGAGTTTGCTGACCTTTTCTTCTGTTATGTTTAGAGTAAGGGCAAACCATTTAGCTGTACTGACTTTAGAAGGAGACCTCTCTAAATTTGTTCAGTAATGCTTGTACAACAGGGATAGAGGAGTCTGGTTTAGTTATGGTTAGAATGATACCATCTGCAAATAATCCAAGTTTGTGATTTTCAGTGCCTATGTGGATACCTTTTACATCTTCATTTGATCTTATGTATTCTGCCAGAGGTTCTATAACCAAGGACAAATGATTGGGGGCAGTGGGCATACTTGACGGGTCCCATTTGAAAGCGCAGATGAGTCAGAGAGTGAGCTGGAGGTATAGACTCGGGCAGTAGGATTGGAATAAAGTGACATTATAGCTCTGTGAATCAGACCAGATATGCCAAATTTATGCAAAGTGCTAGACAGGTATGCCCAATGGACCCTGTCAAAGGCTTTTCCTTTTCTAGTTCTAGGAAGACGCTAGGTTCCTTGGTGATTTCTTCAAATCGCAATAGGTTTAGCATCCTCCTAGTCCCATCAGGTGCCTGCCTACCCTTTACAAAGACGACTTGGTCTAATCCTATGAGGGATGGGGTCATTTGCATTAATCTATTGGCTAGGATTTTGGTGTAAATTTTCAGATCTGCGTTTAATAAAGAAATGTGCCTGAAATTTTGGGGAAGTGTCGGGTATTTGCCTGGTTTGGGCAGAGTGACAATGACTGCTTGGAGCATTTCACTCGGGAAGGTTCTGGACCTCGCTGTCATATTGAAGTCTGCAGCTAGTTTAGGAGTAAGTAGTGTAGTAAAGGCCTTGTAGTATTCGGCAGAGAATCTGTCTGCTTTGGGTGATTTATGCATTGGGAGTGTTTTTATGACTGCTTCTGCATTGGTAATGGGGGAGTTCAATTTTTGTAGTGTGGTACCATCTATCGAGGGCAAATGGAGCATTCCCTGGAGGAAATCATTAATCTCTATGTCTGTAGGTTGGTGAGTACATAGGTCTTTGTTGAGATTGTAGAGGGAATAATAATAATCTTTAAATGTGTTAGCTATGTCTTTTGGGTTGCACAGTGTGGCGCTAGTTTTATGATGTCTTATCTGAGTGAGGTTGGAACGCGCTTGTCGCTTTTTGACCTGGGATGCTAGGAGTTTCCCTGCCCTGTTACTTTGTAAATAAAATGAAATTTTTAGTCTCTTAAAGTATATATCATAGGCCCCTCTAAGCTCCTGCCATAGCTCCTCACGGCAGGAGGTGAGGTTTATTAGTATGTGGGTAGAAGAGGTTGTGGAATTTTTGTGTTTAGCTTCTAATTCAGCTATGGATTTATGCAAGTTTGTTATGCACTGTAGCTTTTCTTTTCTCTGGAAGCGATTTTGTATAAGGGTTCCTCTAGTGAATGCCATATGTGCACACCAAACTGTCACTGGGGAACATTCACCCGAATCATTGATGTGGAAATATTCCTGTATTTTCTCTTCAATCTCATCCCTAATCCGGGGGTGAGATAGAAGGAACATGTTGTTTCACCATAGGGGTTTGTGGGAAGTAGAGCTGGTATTCACAACCTCAATAGTCACAGGGGCGTGATCTGACCACTTGATGTTGTGAATATTAGCTTTACATACATTTTGCAGGGTAAACACATCTGTAAGAAAAAAGTAGATTCTAGAATAACTGTTATGGACCATTAAAAAGTATGTGCAGTTCCTTTCTGCGGTTCGAAGGCAATGCCATGGATCAAAAAGTCTCTTTTCCATGCATAGAGATCCTAAAGTAGGCCTCCATCTCCAAACCACTGAAGAGGAGTCAAGATCATCATTCAAAATCATATTGAAGTCTCTGCAAATTAATAAATTACCCTTCTGCATTTGTTTAGCAATCTTAATCACCTTATGTATAAAATTCTGAGGTCTGACGTTGGGTTGCGTACACATTTACCAAGGTGTAGATGGTATGACTAAGTTCTGCCACCAATATAGTGAAACGGCCTTGAGGGTCAATATGTTTTTGTAATAGAGAAAATTATATTTGAGTCCTTGATAGCAATCACAACTTCATTATTAACAGTACTTAAGTCAGCCAAACAGCGGGTGATAGTTTAGTTGTCACAGAAGCAGATGATATACCAGAAAGGCATCAAGGGTTCGTGACCCTGAGGAGGATAGTTAAGCTTGTATGCGACCTGTATACACTTTCTATGTCGGATATTTATCTGCCCTCCTGTTTTGGCGGTGATGTTGACGCTGTTCCAGGAAGGGTTCAGGGTCTGTAGGGTTGTCCTTCATAGGGAGTAACCGCCATTTCCGTAGAAGCTTCATACCTATTTCCAGCAATGCAATGTGATTTCATTGGGCATTTCCACTAGCAGTTTGACTGGGAAACCCCACTGGTAGAGGATTTTATGGTTTCAGGGAGGTAGGACGGTTTTGGCAGCCTATGAGCTCTATCTTTAAAAATGTCAGCAGGCCCTAGAGATGGGAGAGCAGTTGCCATGAGCTTTTGGAGGTATGAATGCAGGTCAGCTGGTTTAATGGAGTCGGTGATCCCTCTGAACTTAACGTTGTTCCTGCGTGCCCTGTCCTTGACACCTGCCATTTTGAGGCACATGTTTTTGATTTCTGTTTCCACATCAAAGTGAGCATCCACTAGCTCATTGTGTGCCAGGGTCGAATTCCTCCATTTTTCTTTCTACATACTCCACTCTGTTGCTAACTGCTGTTATCTCTTTGTGTGTAGATTTCATGAAAGATTACATATCTTGTTGGAGGACACCTCTCAGTGTTAATAGCATCTCCTTCATGGCAGTGTCTGAGATGGTCTGTCCAGTGGTGGGGATTGCATCCAGCTGCTGTGTGTATGAGGCTGTGTCCATTTCCCCCGCCTCCATTCCCATGTCATCCTGCACAGCCCCCTCTTACCCCAGCCTCTGTTTTTGTTTCACAGGGTTGTTAAATGTTGATGAGGGAAGTGGCTTGCCTGTAACAGGCGACTCGCCCTCGGATGGCAGAGAATGTTTGTGTTCCCGACACTGGTGCCATCTTGAGTCTGCCCCTCCGTCACAGGAGGGAAAAACTCAGTGAGTTTCCTCTGGCCCTCTCTCTCTCTTTTCGTTTGAACATCCTTCTCCGGGCAGTCTCCTAAGTCTCCCCTTGCTGTGGATACCAAATTTGGGTGCCTTTGTTTGCTGTGAGCTGCTGTGGTTCGCCCATTGTGTCAGAGCAGTTTACTCATGCTGCCATCCGCTCTGGCCACCGGCTCTGCCCCCGTCAACAGGTAGCCCACCAAACACAATTAGCCCTCCAGACTCTGTACACACAAATCATTTGTTTTACTTTGAAAAAACTGTAACGGGTATACAATATCTTGATAGACAAGATCTGCTTATTCAACGTGCCCCCTCCACTCCTAGTTGGAAACACTGGAGGAAAATGAAAAAAAAAAAAAAAAATAGGAAGGAAGGTTACGTATTTCCATGGCTTCGTCCCATGGTGCCTAGGTAAGATATTATAAATTGGATGCAAATATTACAGCCAAACAATATTTTTTAACCTCAAATTTAAAAAAAAATATTCCAAAGTTGGGGTCTAAAATTTGGTGAACATTTTCCTGTCATAGCTTTTTTCTTTTTTTCAACTTCTAATGGCTTTTATAAAATTTATAAAATTTCAGATTTTTTATTTTTTTTAACAATAATTTTTATTGAAGATTTAGAATCAAGTAGTACAGACATTCTGTAAAGTCAACAATTAGTGTAAAACACGTACAAATAAATTAATTTAAAAGCCAGTACCGGTAGCTTCCGTAACAACAAATTTAATACATTAATTGGGATAGAGGGGGCACCTTGTCCAAGGTCCTAACCTGCCACCCCATTGGGATCAGACTGTTGGCAGGTGCATTCTTTATCACAGAGTACCCAAACATAAAATAAAGGAGAGTGAGAGTGAACCCGTACAGCTAGTTTTGATACAGGTAACACTAATATAAGGTAACACTAATACAAGGTTAACACTAATAAAGTGTAAACAGATCCTCAAACAATCCTAATTGTGTTAGAAAGTTCAGACCCCTTTCTGCCCACCTGTAGGCAGAGAAGAAAGGAATCAGGTATTCATATGCTTTGAGGGGCACGCTGACCTTGTAGGTTTGATCTGGTTTCAAGTGTAGACACAATAAAGAGGATCATGCGATTAGTGTGGCCATTATGGTAGGTTAATCAGGCCTTGAAGCCTTATGAGTATGGAGTCTTAGCAAGAGCAGGGAGGTCATGGCCAGGGGTAATTTCCCACTCAATAGAGGCCCTACCACCTTATTTGATGTAGTAAGGCAGCTTGGTAGTATGCCAAAATATTGGGGAGACCCAGACCTCCTAGATGTTTGGGTGACGCTAATGACAAAATAGCTACCTAGGGTTTTTTACCTGCTCAAATATAGTTCACAATCATAGTTGTCAAATTGTTGGTAGAATGTATTGGGAATTTATTATGGGAAGAGTTCTAAATGCATAGAGCAGTTTGTGGAGAATATGCATTTTTAAATGTAGCTATTCTGCCCACCCATAAAAGATGTCCTTTACTGATAGGCTGCAGCTTTAAGTTTAAGTGGTCTAATAAAAGAGGGAAATTAACACAGTACAGATTGTCTGATAGAGAGGTCAGTTGGATGCCTAGATAAGTGACAGAAGGGGAATTCCAGTTACATGGGAACATTGGAGTCTGAAAAACCTATGGGAATTGCATAGCATTTGCTTGTGTTAACTTTATAATACAAAGTCTTTCCAAATGTCTGTATGACAACCTGCACAGAAGCAAGGGAGGATAGTGGATTTGATAGCATCAGGATGATATCATCCACAAATAGGCCGAGTTTGTACTCATAAGCCCCTACTTTGATACCAGACACAAGGGTAGTGGACCTACAGTAGTCTCAGCCAGTGGCTCAGTTGGTAAGGAAAAGATTATAGGGAATACGTAGCATCCTTGGTGGGTACCATTGGTTAGATCAAAGCTTGCGGATAGCATCCCTGATGTGAACACCCGAGCAAATTGATTGGTATAGAGAGCCATTATAGCAGAATAGATGAACCCTGGCAGGCCAAATTTCGCTAAGGTTTCTATGCAGGTAGCCTCAATGAACCCTATCAAAAGCCTTTTCTTCATCCAAGGCCAAAAAAAGGGAGGGTTTACAAGACTTTTCAGCATATTCAATGAGGTTTATAATCCTCCTAGTCCAATCAGAGTCCTGGCATCCTTTAACAAACCAAACTTTGTCTAACCCAATTAAGAGGGGGGTGACTTCCAACAAACAACAAGCCAAAATTTTGGCATAGATCTTAAGGTCAGAATTGATCAAAGAAATAGGCTAACATTTTGTGGGAGGGCTGGGTTCCTTCCCTGTTTCAAAATAACTATAACTGCCTGGAGCATTTACTTTGGGAAGGTACCAGAGGTTGCAACATCATTGAATACCCTAGTAAAGCAGGGAGATAATATGTCTGAGAAGGCTTTATAGTACTTGGCTGATAACCCGTCTGCCCCGGGAGATTTATTCAGGGGGAGGTATTTGACAACAGCTAGTACCTCTGAGGCTGTAATGGGGCAGTTTATTATGGAAAGTGTAGGTTCGTAAACAGACAGGAGATTAATAGAGTGGAGAAATTCCACTATATCCTCCTCGAGTGGCTGAGGCATATCAGAATAATTTTTAAGGTTATACAGGGATTTGTAATAAACACCAAACACTTCAGCAATTTCCTGGGGGTTATGAAATAATCTACCCGAGGAGTGATGTTGTAAGCTATAAATTTTAGTCTTTGCTTGCCGTTGTTTTAGTTGTGAGGCTATGATTTTGCTGACCCTATTATTCTGGGAATTGTAAGTGATTTTTAACTTCTTAAAGTATTTGTCATAATTCAAAATGAGTAGTTGCCGCAACTCCTCCCTGCATGCTGTAAGACAAGGGGGGATCATGGAGGTAACATGTTGTGTTTGTTTATGCTGGGATTTCAGCTCAGCTATTTCTTTTAATGAAGAATAAAGATTCTGCTGTCTCTATTTCTTCTCTCTGGGTGCCATTTGTATCATTAGCCCCTCAATATATGCCTTATGGGCACACCACACTATGTTGGCAAAGCAGGCGCCATCATCATTGAGCGAAAAGTATTCTTACAGTTTGGTTGGGAGTTCCTCATGGTACTGTGGCGTGGCCATATTGTAAGTGTTATTCCTCCACAGGCTAGACCATGGGCAGGCATGTGCATCCATGATATCTAGTGTGACGGGCGTGTGGTCCAACCACGTGATATTATGGATGAGAGCCTCTGACACTTGCTGCAAAACTGTTTATCTGTCAGGGAACTCACCATGTGAATGTTCGTCCCCATGTAGCAGCAGTTCCCTTTCGTCCAAAGGGCCATGCGCGGTGTCCCGTCAGAGGCGTATGAGTTCCGGAACGAACGGACGCACGCCAATACGAACACGTGGACGCACTCTCGCCAACCGAACGTATGTGCGTATTCACGCACGCACAGCCACATCCACCATTCCTGGCACATCTCACCCTATATAAATAGGATCCTGACCTGATACCAGTGCTGGATCGTCTTCAGCTTGTCCCTGAGATACCTGATCGTTGTTTGTACCTGTGACCTTGTTCCTGATTACCCAGCTTGCTCGACTATTCTTTTGGATCATCCCTGCTTACTACTTCCTGGATTATTGCTGACCTCGGCTTGGACTTCCTACTTCGGCTTGCTTCCTGATTTTGTACCTCACTGCCAGCACATTACCAGACCCCTGCTCATTCTTGACTAAGCACCTGCCTTTCGTTCCTGTACCTCGTTGCCAGCCAGTTGCCAACCTTGTTTGTTCCTGACGTGCAGTGTTTTCCTCATACCTGTTTAGCTTCCGCTGAATCCCTCCGGTGACCGGTCTACGCCTCTTCCTCCATGAGGATCCAGTGTCTTCAAGCCTTCATCTCCAAATCCGCAGGCACCTGCACCCTTTCGCTGCCTCAACACTCCCTGTCCCCACTTCTAGGGGTGTTGAGACCAGAACCGTTCAAGAGGCCACCCCCAGCAGTCTGACTCCGCTGTAAGGTACGTGACATTATCATTGAGAAAGAAGTCAGTTCTTGAGTAACTGTTGTGAACTGGGCAGAAGTATGACTAGTCCCTCTCAGGCTTATGAAGACAACACCAAGGGTTGTATAAATCATCATTAAGACAAAAGGGGCTCAGGCCTTGGCGTTGTTTCACAGTACAAGTGGAGGAATCCATAGACACATTCATCACAGCATTGAAGTCCCTACATAGAAAAATCTTACCCTATTAAAACTCTTTAATGTGGCAATATAATTGGCAAAAAAGCATATAGGATGCCAGCCTTGAGAGGTGTGCCGGAAAGAGACTGTCGCTCCTTGGGAAGGATCGTCTGCAAATTTGTCTTCATCTTTTGGGATGAGATTCCATCTGCGCAGGAGATGTAGTCCTTTTTCCAGTGAGATGACAGCGTGGGAAACATTATTCCTGTCTATAAGAAGCTTGGCAGGAAATCAACAACGATAAATGATTTTGGGGTTGCGTAATATTTTAGTAATTTGAGTCAGGTTTTTCATGATGGTGTGAGATAAATCTGCATACAGGGTTATCCCTGAGTAGGGATCTGGCAAAGATGGATGCTGCCGTGTGACATGCATGACTTGGTCTTTGATATGATAGAAGTGAATCCGGCAATGATGTCCCTGGGGATCCTGTCAGGAAGGTATGGTGGCTTGGGGAGCCTATGTGCTCGAACTATGATGATATAGCAAGGAGGTATGGAGGGCAACAGGTTGGCTATCATGCTTTGCATAAATGGGCACAGTCCGCTGCCCTGACTGACTCTGCAATCCCATGAAATGTAATATTGTTCCTGCTGGACCTGTCTTCCAGGTCAGCCACCTTAAGTTTAAACACTTTAAATTCTTCCTCTAGATCTTTATGGGTGTCTACTAACTCATAATGAGTAAATTCCCACATCTTGTTTTCTACATGATCCACTCGCTCTCCTTCAGAATCCAGCTCCTTCTGTGTTTGTCCCATGAAAACAGCCATGTCATGTTGTAAAGATCCCCTCAGAGACAACAGAATCTTCTTCATAGCAGTATTTTGTATTGGCTGCCCACTGGTAGGGAATGAGTTAAGGTATCCTTCATACCTACGGTCTGGCAACTCAGCTGCCATTTGCCTCTGACCCAGCTCTGACCTTTCACCAGCAGTTAATTTCCTCCTCTGCTTAAAGAGGAAGTAAACCCTGATGAGTTTACTTCCTCTTTCATTCCCTGCAAAGGCAAAGCATAATGGACTACTATGCATCGCATAGTAGCCCATTATGTGTCACTTACCTGACACAGGAGCCAGCAATGTCAACACTGTCCCCTGTAGTTCGGCGCATCCATCTTCTCGGTGGGGTCTCGCAGCTCCGCCGCTGTCATTCTGCGAAGCCGCGATGATGTCACTCCCGCGCATGCGCACGGGAGCCGAGACACGCGGCATTGCGCAGCATCTTTGTCATCGAGGATGCCACGCTCAGTGCGCCTGCGCGCCACTGTCTACGGCGCATGCGCCGTAGACAGCGGTGCCCGTCTTCAGGCAAATATCTCCTAAACCGTATAGGTTTGGGAGATATTTCTTGGACCTACAGGTAAGCCTTAATCTAGGCTTACCTGTAGGTCAAAGTGGTTTGTAAGGGTTTACAAACACTTTAACAGGGCTGTTGGTGTGGAGAGGTTACCTGAACCTGTGAGGTCTGCCAGAGAGCGAGTGCCCTGTCTCCTTCCTCCATCTGTTGCTGCCGAGGAGAGAGATCCAGTGTCATCTTGGAGTCTTCTGCCCGCTGCTGGGAAGAATAATTACATTAACGGGGCCAATCCCTGTACTTTCGCTTCCCCATGCTGTTGAGAGCTGGTTCAGCACGTGCTCCTCAGTGACAGGGATGAAAAATCCGGTGCCGCTGGTCCTTTACCACTCGCTGTTCTGGAGCTTCACAGGGCTGCATGCACTCCAGCTGTTAGCCACGCCACCCTTCCTATCATAATTTTATTGAAGCAAACATAAGTAGTTCCAAGGCAGTGTTTGCTGTTTGTGTGGTGTGGAAGTAAACACATTCTCTCTGGAGTCCTCTAAAATATGGGTCAAGTTACTTGCATCGGAATGGAAACAAGTTATGTTTTAAGCTTTAAAAAAGATTGGGCACCTCATATTTACTAAGGCCACTGTAAGATTATACATGCATATAAAGCATACAGGTCCATCTCATAAAATTACAATATCATGAAAAAGTTGATTTTTTTCAGTAATTCAGTTCAAAAAGTGAAACTCATATTTTATATAGATGCGTTACACACAGAGTGATATATTTTAAGCATTTCTTTCTTTTAATTTTGATGATTATGACTTACAGCTAGTGAAAACCCCAAATTTGTGGGCAAAATTGTGAAAAATAGCATAATTAAACTGCAGTTTTACTACAAACATGCTGCTTTTTTATCCATATACTGTATTACCTCCATAATTTTTTTTTTTTTTATATATAGTACTTTTTACTCCCCACAGTACTCACTATACTGTATAGCGAGTACTATGGGGAGTAATAAAGTACTATATACAAATGTATAGGTAATAAAGTGTATGGATGAAAAAACAGCATATCTGTAGTAAAACTGCAGTTTAGTTATGTCATTCTTCAAATTTTTGTCCTGTGGATCTTTCAATTGCACACTAATCAAAGTAGTTTCAAAATTATCTTTAGAGCAGCGCAACAGAAGATTGTATGTGGCAGAAGGTCAGGGGTTAAGATCCCAGTGAGGATTGAGGGAGTCAACCATCTACTGTACATGCCAGTAATACTTGCTAAATGTTTTCCTATTCCAGGAAATGCAGCCTCTGTTAATAAATATTGATGTAACCTCTTCACAGGACAGATTTAAGTGTAGATAGCCATAGTAAATTCAAGAAACTAATTAAGTTGTGAAATACAATGAGATAATCTAATCACCTAACATTTTTATTAAAAATGTAAAAAAAATAATAAGTAAAACCACAAATAGAGGCTACATTTGAGAGTACTGATCATTCATGTTGAAATGGATATAAATGGCATATGTGGTGGTAGCCAGGTCCGTAACTATAAAACCACAGGTCCCCTTAGTAAAATTATGATAGAACACACACCTGTTGTTAACAATAATAGTCATTTAATCATATTACCTCTAATATGAGGCCAGTCCAATAACATTAGTTGTCAGTGGCTTATATAGTACCACCAAAAATAGCTATATGATTTGTGTCCAATGTCCTATGCCCCCATATACCATCACATTTGAAACAATTTACCATCCTTCTTCTTAACACCATTCCCAATACTACCCATGTAAAATGCCAATATTACACACAGAGCTCCTTTTCCATGGTGGCCCTGACTAATTTGTCTTGGGTAGGTGGATTGATGCATATAAATTAGCCCTTTGTTTTTACTTTAAGATTTAAGTAAACAATGAATAAAGCAGACTTGGAAAACTCAAATGGGCCTCCTCTGCTACTAATTTTGTATTCTGAGACCTGAGCATGAGCTGCTCTATATACAGTTAAACACTTGTTGATAATGTATTCCTGCACTACCAACAACAAAAAATCTGACTTTTACTTGAAAGGATTAATACCATCCAATCACTTTGATGGCATTTACATAGAAATGTAATGTACAGTATATAAGCCATATGATAGGGCTACTTTTATTTTCCAATTTTATTTTCAGATTATGATTTTCCATAAATGCATCGATTTTCAAAAAATAGGTTTGTGATTTTACTCCACTAATTTTGGTATATGGGTATATCCATTGGAAAAAATCTGACGGATTTTGTGGTCGGAATGTCCGACCATGTGTACAAGGCATTAGAGTTAAAAGTCTTGCAGTTCTGTTCAGCCTTGTGTTCCAAGCAGCGATATTGGGAACCAGAACCAGGTCTATAGTTTTATTATCTCCAGTGCATTTGTTGGCATATTTAATTACAGATTTAGCTATAATATACAAATACATTTAGGCTCTAGTTCCACATATGCCCGTGCATTCTTTAATTCATTAACCACTTGTAAATATATGGTGTACTTCCTTGCTATCACTCCTAGTGAATAGAAAGACTAAAACAAACTAAATAAACTGCTGCAGGCACCTGGTAATGTTCCCACAGCTATAACGTTCATAAAATATAATGGATGGTACTGCACTGTTGTAAAGTGTAAAAATACCATTAATACATATGTGCAATACTCATTAAAGTAGTTAAAGTCCAAAAAAAAAAACAGATCTAATATTGTGCAAATCCAGCAATAAGGTGTAATGCGAACAATTGTGCAAATACAGTATGTGATAATTGGTAAGATATGCAGACGTGATTAGTCATACAGTGCAAATAATACTGAACTGTGCAAATCAAGCCATGCATGTGATAGAAGATAAAACAAATCAAGTAAAAGTGGATAATACAGTGATATCTTGTATTACGAGCATAATTCGTTCACGAAAAATGCTTGTAATCCAATGCATTCATATATCAAAGCGGGTTTCCCTATAGGAAATAAACGCAGATAATCCATTCCAGTGGCACTGCTATTGTATGCAGTACTGCATGTAACCAGATGTTGGGGGGCACCAGACACTTTTGGAAACACTCGGAGAGCACTCAGAGCCACTCGGATGCACTCGGAGACACTCGGAATGGAGTGTTTCCAAATGTTTCTAAATGGCTCTGAATGCCTCCGAATGTCACTGGCGCCCCTGCCCCTCTGACCACTAGCAGTTTATATTTACTACAATAATTGCATTTCCATTTTTTGTGTACTGTGGGAGACCAGATATAGTGAATACAGGGTCCTGGGTTTAGTAACACTTTAATGCCTGACAACAAAATCCATGGATTTTTTCCAATGGATGTTGGCTCAAACTTGTCTTACATACACACAGTCACACAAAGTTGGCCAAAAACGTCAAGAACGCAGTGACGTACAACACATACGACGAGCCGAGAAAAATTAAGTTCAATAGCCAGTGCGGCTCTTCTGCTTGATTCCGAGCATGCATGGAATTTTGTGCGTTGGAATTGTGTACACACAATCGGAATTTCTGACAACGGATTTTGTTGTCGGAAAATTTGAGAACCAGATCTCAAATTTTGTGCGATGGACATTCCGATGGAAAATGTCCGATGGAGCCTACACACAGTCGGAATCAAACATCCCATCAAACATTTTCCGGTGCAAAATCCGACATTGGTAGTCCATCATAAAGTTCATATGTCTAAACACTGTCTCTTGTGTTTTATGGACTCTCTTTCTTAGTACTTGTAATAAGACATTTAGGGATAATCCTCCAAGTGTGGTGGTCCTCCTATAAACTTTGTCCTCTATTGTGCCTTATACATAGTAGTGCAGGAATAATTATTCATTATCTCTAGGGACCCTGCAGCTGTTCTCTCCTGACTTCCGGGTCTGTATAGTGGGTGGTTTTTCCCTCTATGATGCTCCTGATGCTCCTATGTCCTATTTTCATACACAGGAAAGCCTCAGTCAGGATGAGCCCATGCCCAGCAGCCAGACAGAGTTGCATATTCCTCCCCTATACCCTCCTACTAAAAGGGCTAGGAAGACCAGGAACCTGGATGAGGCCACAGCTGCCTTCCTCAGCCATGCAACAACTGCCATTAGTATGGCCCGGATGCACAGAAGGCAGAAGAGATATGGAGGAGGAGCAAAGGAGTATATATGTGAGGCGCTAATCCTGAAGCTCATCAACAAGGGGAGGAGAGGAGAAATTACATCTAAAACACACATCTGTGATTAGATGACACACCTCTACCACCTCTACAAACACCACAGCAACCCCACCCACCACAGCAGCATGGCAGACCGTGGCAAATACAGCCCCAACAACCCCAACAAGCTTGCTGGCCTGGGGATTTTCATTCCTACAATTTCTCTTTTTTTTTTTTTAATTATGATTTGAGTTGTTATACCCTTTACTTTTTTGTGCAGAGAATGCCGCTTCTGTTTAAATTATTTTGTTTTGATTTGTAGGGCAGATAACAATTTCAAAAAGAATGCCGGCAACTGGATTGCTCCTTCTTAACCACTTGCTTACTGGGCACTTAAACACCCTTCCTGCCCAGACCAATTTTCAGCTTTCGGTGCTCTCACACTTTGAATGACAATTACTCAGTCATACAACACTGTACCCAAATGAATTGTTTGTCCTTTTTTTTCCCACAAATAGAGCTTTCTTTTGGTGGTATTTGATCATCTACAGTGTTTTTATTTTTTGCACTATAAATGAAAAAAGACCGAAAATTTTGAAAAAAAACGCATATTTCTTTGTTTCTGTGACAAAATTATGCAAATATTAATTTTTCTTCATACATTTTGGCCACAATTTATACTGCTACATATCTTTGGTAAAAATAACCCAAATTAGTGGATATTATTTGGTCTTTGTGAAAGTTAGAGAGTCTACAAGCTGTGGTGCGAATTGCACAAAATTGATCACATCTGATGTATTGGTGGCCTATCTCGCTTCTTCTGACCAGAACAAGCCAGAAAAATACAAATACCCCCCAAATTACCCCTTTTTGGAAAGTATAAATTCCAAGGTATTTAGTAAGAGGCATGGTGAGCTTTTTGATGTTGTTATTTTTTTCCCACAATTCTTCGCAAAATTAAGATTTTTCATTTTTTTTATTTTTTTCCACAAAATTGTCATTGTAATAGGTTATTTCTCTCACATGGCATGTGTATACCACAAATGACACCCCCAAACAAATTCTGCTACTCCTCCTGAGTATTACAATACCACATGTGTGGGACTTTTTCACAGCCTGGCCACATAGAGAGGCCCAACATGCAGGGAGTGCAATCAGGTGTTCTAGGAGCATAAATTACACATCTAACTTGTTGACTACCTATTACACTTTTGAAGGCCCTGGAGCACCAGGACAATGACACGTGACACTGATGACAGATGGCACTAATACGTGGCAATGATGACACTTATACGTGGCACTGATGACAGATGGCACTAATATGTAGCACTGATGACAGATGGCACTTATACGTGGCACTGATGACATGTGGCACTAATACGTGGCACTGATGACACGTGCCACTAATACGTGGCACTGATGACATGTGGCACTAATATGTGGCACTGATGACAGATGACACTAATACGTGGCACTAATACATGGCAACGATGACAGATGGCACTAATACGTGGCCCCGATGACGCGTGACACTGATGACAGATGGCACTGATAAGTGGCATTGATGACACGTGACACTGACAACAGATGGCACGTGACACTGACAGGTGGCACTGATGACAAAATGGCACTGATACGTGGCACTGATGACAGATGGCACTAATATGTGGCACTGATGACAGATGGCACTATGTGGCACTGATGACACGTGGCACTGATGACAGATGGCACTTATACGTGGCACTGATGACAGATGGCACTGGGGACAAATGGCACTGACAACAGGTGGCACTGGGGACAGATAGCACTAACAGGTGGCACTGGGGACAGATAGCACTAACAGGTGGCACTGGGGGCAGGTAGCACTAACAGGTGGCACTGAGGTGGATGTCACTGGGGCGGATGGCACTGGGGTGGATGGCACTGGGGCAGGATGGCACTGGGGGAGGATGGCACTGGGGGAGGATGGCACTGGGGCGGATGGCACTTTATTTATTTATTTATTTATTTTCACACTTACGGCCGCTGCAGCCATTCATCTCTCCACTCTCACATGCTGTCTGTGTGAGGAGGGAGAGCGGCGCTGAGAGATGATCTCATATGTTTACATATGAGATCATCCCCCATTGGACACACCAATCGCGCTGTAAACGGCTGCTGTGGTTGGCCGTTTACAGCGAACTGTGTTTGCCTGTCTCTGGGGGACACGGCAAACACAAAACTTCCCCGATGCTAGCCCGCGGCGGCGCGCATTGCAGAAGTAAACACCAGGACGTCCAAGGACGGCCTCCCGGACTAAAGCGCCTGCTCTATAGCCGTCATTCGGCTACAGGGCGGGCTGAAAGAGGCTAAATCTTTATTGAGCACAAACAGCAGTGCAATATTCAAAAGCTAACATGTTTCGGCAAAAGCTTGTCCAGTGGGAGGGGAGGTGTTCACTTTTTGACCACTTACTCACAACAATACAATCAGATTGTTTCTATCATAAAACACTGCCTCCTTGTCCTATATGCGGATAAAACTTTGCATTATATTTTAAGACAGGGGTGCAGCTTTTCCAATAGAAAAGCTCCTAATTTGGATACTATGCTTTCACCTTCTCTATTTCGTTCCACCCCCCCTTCCATTTCATGGTTGGGGACAGTGGGCTCCTATCCCTGTGATTATAACACCTGTAAACAGTGTAAAAGACACAGAAAAAGCAAGTCTGTCATTTATTTTTCAACAGATAGAACATATCCAGTAAAACATTTTATAAATTGTAACTCAAAGATGATTGTCTACCTAATTGATTGCAATACTTGTAAAGTACAATATGTGGGATGCATTATCCACAATGTACGTATTAGAATATCAGAACACTACAATGACACTAAATAGTAATGCAACAAATATTTCAAATGTATCTAAACATTTTAGAACAGTTCATGGTGGTAATCTGGAATCGTTTTCGTTTTGCGGTCTGGAACAGGTGAGAAGATCTGTTGGGGAGGGGGGTGGGGGATACACACCATACCCTACTTCAGCAGGAGGTGTGGTGGATACACAGATTGAATACTCAATTTCCTAGTGGAATGAATAGTAGTATGGATGTGAACCTGTTTCTAAAATAATATAACTTGTTTCCACAGGGGGGTTAATAATTGTTTGCCCTAGAGTTTTCAGTCTGTGTTTTCCTTTCTTTCCCTGCCCCCCTTTCTCTGGTTCTACCAACCTCACATGATTTTAATTGTTAATTGATTGTAAATTGTACAGCCCCCTTTTTTCTTGGAGGCATGGACACCTTTTCCTATATAAACTTGATTTTATTGTAAATCTGTATGCTATGAGGAAGGCTTTTGCTGAAACATGTTAGCGTTTTGATGTCGCACTGCTGTTTGTGCTCAATAAAGATTTAAGAAGAAGCAATAGAGTTGCTGGCATTCTTTTTGCAATTTTGGTGTATGGAACACAATGGCCCGAGACCCGTTATTCAGCTCATCATCCTATAAACATGCAGTAGAGCTTAGGTGAGTTTTTGTCTACATTAACATGTATAATTTATATATTTTATTTGTTAAAGAATGCTCAAAAAAATGGCCGAAGGAAGCGTTGACAGTGATGGCCTGGGTTCGGTCTGGTCTGGCAAAAAATGCAGGATGTTGTAAAACCACAGCCTGGGAACATATGTAATCTACTGCTGCTCCCCATCTCTTGGAGTTAAGGACCGTATTGTGTTCCCTATTAAATTTACTCCTCAGGTTCCCAATTTTGTGCTTCACATAATTGAGGTCTGCGCGGGGGTACAAAGGCTTCACCAATTCCAACAGTTTCTCCATAGCTGCCTTCCTCTTGATTTTTATATGACCTTCTTGTGCTCACTATTAAAGAAAAATATATATTTAAAAAAATAGTGTTTTATGTGTTTTACTTAACCACTTGCAGACCGGACCATTTTGCTGGTCAAAGACCAGACCACTTTTTGCGATTCGGCACTGCGTTGGTTTAAATGACAATTGCGCAGTCGTGCGACGTGGCTCCCAAACAAAATTGACATCCTTTTTTTCCCACAAATAGAGCTTTCTTTTGGTGGTATTTGATCACCCCTGCGGTTTTTATTTTTTGCGCTATAAACAAAAATAGAGCGACAATTTTGAAAAAAACGCATTATTTTTTACTTTTTGTTATAATAAATATCCCCCAAAAATATATAAAAAAAACATTTTTTCCCTCAGTTTAGGCCGATACGTATTCTTCTACATATTTTTGGTAAAAAAAATCGCAATAAGCGACTATTGATTGGTTTGCGCAAAAGTTATAGCGTTTACAAAATAGGGATAGTTTTATAGCATTTTTATTAATAATTTTTTATTATTATTTTTTTTACTAGTAATGGCGGCGATCAGCAATTTTTATTGTGACTGCGACATTGTGGGGGACCCATCGGACATTTTTGACACATTTTTGGGACCATTGTCATTTATACAGTAATCACTGCTATATAAATGCAGTGATTCCTGTGTAAATGACACTGGCAGTGAAGGGGTTAACCAGTGGGTGGCAGTGTAGGGGTTAAGTGTTCCTAGGGGTGTGTTACTAACTGTGGGGGGGTTGGGCTTTAATTTAGTGAACACTGATCTCTGCTCCAATCACATGGAGCAGAGATCAGCGTCACTAGTTGCTAGGCAGAATGGAGAAATGCTGTTTACTCTGCATTTCCTCCATTCGGCCGCTCCGTGAGACGATCGCGGGGATGCCCGCGGCGATCGAGTCCGCGGGTCCCAGCGACCGGACTCACGGGGGTCCCGACCAGCGCGGGAGCGCGCCGCCGGCGGCGCGCTCCCGATGGCAGGGCGGCACTGAATATTGGACGTACCTGTACGCCAATATGCCTGCCCGTGCCATTCTGTCGACGTACATCGTCGTGCGCTGGTCGGGAAGTGGTTAAAAAAGGACAGTTTGCTTGTGAGTAGGCAGGTACATTTCAAAAATGCAATGTCAAATTAGCAGCAGACACCAACATAGTTGTATCTTTGAGCTTAAAAACTACGAGATAATAATAGTGTTGTGGTAACTTGACCCAAAAAAAAAAAAAAATTATTATTCTAGATATCACTAGAAAAAAAAAGCCTTTTGAAATACGTTTAGCAGAACTCTGTCAATATCACCAGCTAAGCAGCTTCATTATTATCCCATTATAAAGAAGAAGAGAATGTGCGCTGCATTTCGAGATTTCATAATTTGCCATGTCATGAATGTGATATCTCCATTACGAACGCTAGTTTTACAAGACCGACCACTTCCAGCTCGTCCTTGCATCCGAGCATGCGTATTTGTACTTTGGACTTTTGTCCGATGGACTTGTGTACACATGCTCAGAAAATCCTGACGACAGACATTTGTCCGAGGAAAATGTTAAAACCTGCTATCCAACATTTGTCCGCGTAAAATCCGCCAACAATTGTCCGATGGAGCATACACACGGTCGGATTTTCCTCCTGTTATCACACATGTCCCGTTGGAAAATCTGATCGTGTGTACGAGGCTTTAGACCGATGGTACTACATGGAAGCTGGTGGGTGCTTTGAATGAGGATACACCCTTCAGTAGTGCTTGTCTGTGCTAGACTGACAACCGTGTCCCATGATGCACAATGTCCTAGTATATTTAGAAGTAAAAAATTTGTCATGAACCTGTTAAATGGCGAACAGTTAGTCCAAGACACAATGATTTAGGTGTCTGTCTCCAGCCCTTAGATGTGAGATAAACAATGTCTTGACAAATAGATCAAACCTTTAGGTTCAATCATCAGGAACATCAGGGCCATTGTTACTTCCTCAATTGCACCAGTAATCCAGCAAATCAAATTATACAGTTTGAGTGGCACAACAGATTTTGCTTCTCTCACATTTAAATCATCTGACATGGGTGGCCACTGGCATGTCATAGCAGGAGAGTCACATAGAAGCATCTTTAACCACTTCAGGACCGCCGTATTGCCAATGTACGTCAACACAATGGCACAGGCAGGCAAAATCACGTAGATGTACGTGATTGCCTTCCAGCGGGTGGGGGGTCCGATCGGACCCCCTCCCGTTGGATACGACGGTCCGGTTCACTCCAGGAGCGCTCCGTGATGAGGGGATGGCCGTTCGTTTTCGGCCACCCCCTCTGGATCGCTCCTGGCCAATGAGAAGCTTCCTCCCACTGTGTATTGTTTACACAGGAAGGAGGAAGTGATGTCATTCTCCTCGGGGCGGTCTTTTTGACCGGACTACGAGGAGAAGACTAATAGTAAGTGTGCACCAACACTACACTGACATGTAGGTACACACAGGCACACAAACCCCCCCCCCGATCCCCCCCCCGATCGCCCCCCTCCCCCCCCAGTCACAGTGTCACTGATTGCATTGATCATTTCTTTACTGATCAATGCATTCAGTGTCAGTTGTGACAGTAAAAACTGTCAGGACAGTTAGTGTTAGGTCCAGGGTAGCCCCCTATCACCCCCCAATAAAGATTTAACCCCCTGATTGCCCCTAGAGTTAACCCTTTCACCCCCTTTTGCCAGTGTCACTAAGCGATCATTTTTCTGATCGCTGCATGTGTCGCTAGGTAGCTAGTTATTTTTTTAGGTTCACCGCCAGGTTTTTATAGCGCTAGGTACCCCGATATACTACCCAATAATGGTTTTAACCCCCTGATTGCCGCTAGTTAACCCTTTCACCCCCTTTTGCCAGTGTCACTAAGCGATCATTTTTCTGATCGCTGCATGTGTCGCTAGGTAGCTAGTTATTTTTTTAGGTTCACCGCCAGGTTTTTATAGCGCTAGGTACCCCAATATACTCCCCAATAATGGTTTTAACCCCCTGATTGCCGCTAGTTAACCCTTTCACCCCCTTTTGCCAGTGTCACTAAGCGATCGTTTTTCTGATCGCTGCATTAGTGTCGCTACAGTCGCTAGGTAGCTAGTTATTTTTTTAGGTTCACCGCCAGGTTTTTATAGCGCTAGGTACCCCGATATACTACCCAATAATGGTTTTAACCCCCTGATTTCCGCTAGTTAACCCTTTCACCCCCTTTTGCCAGTGTCACTAAGCGATAATTTTTCTGAACGCTGCATCAGTGTGGCTAGTGTCGCTAGGTAGCAAGTTATTTTTTTAGGTTCACCGCCAGGTTTTTATAGCGCTAGGTACCCCGATATACTACCCAATAATGGTTTTAACCCCCTGATTGCTGCTAGTTAACCCTTTCACCCCCTTTTGCCAGTGTCACTAAGCGATAATTTTTCTGAACGCTGCATCAGTGTCGCTAGTGTCGCTAGGTAGCTAGTTATTTTTTTAGGTTCACCGCCAGGTTTTTATAGCGCTAGGTACCCCGATATACTACCCAATAATGGTTTTAACCCCCTGATTGCCGCTAGTTAACCCTTTCACCCCCTTTTGCCAGTGTCACTAAGCGATCATTTTTCTGATCGCTGCATGTGTCGCTAGGTAGCTAGTTATTTTTTTAGGTTCACCGCCAGGTTTTTATATCGCTAGGTACCCCGATATACTACCCAATAATGGTTTTAACCCCCTGATTGCCGCTAGTTAACCCTTTCACCCCCTTTTGCCAGTGTCACTAAGCGATCGTTTTTCTGATCGCTGCATTAGTGTCGCTACAGTCGCTAGGTAGCTAGTTATTTTTTTAGGTTCACCGCCAGGTTTTTATAGCGCTAGGTACCCCAATATACTACCCAATAATGGTTTTAACCCCCTGATTGCCGCTAGTTAACCCTTTCACCCCCTTTTGCCAGTGTCACTAAGCGATCATTTTTCTGATCGCTGCATGTGTCGCTAGGTAGCTAGTTATTTTTTTAGGTTCACCGCCAGGTTTTTATATCGCTAGGTACCCCGATATACTACCCAATAATGGTTTTAACCCCCTGATTGCCGCTAGTTAACCCTTTCACCCCCTTTTGCCAGTGTCACTAAGCGATCGTTTTTCTGATCGCTGCATTAGTGTCGCTACAGTCGCTAGGTAGCTAGTTATTTTTTTAGGTTCACCGCCAGGTTTTTATAGCGCTAGGTACCCCGATATACTACCCAATAATGGTTTTAACCCCCTGATTTCCGCTAGTTAACCCTTTCACCCCCTTTTGCCAGTGTCACTAAGCGATAATTTTTCTGAACGCTGCATCAGTGTCGCTAGTGTCGCTAGGTAGCTAGTTATTTTTTTAGGTTCACCGCCAGGTTTTTATAGCGCTAGGTACCCCGATATACTACCCAATAATGGTTTTAACCCCCTGATTGCCACTAGTTAACCCTTTCACCCCCTTTTGCCAGTGTCACTAAGCGATCGTTTTTCTGATCGCTGCATTAGTGTCGCTACAGTCGCTAGGTAGCTAGTTATTTTTTTAGGTTCACCGCCAGGTTTTTATAGCGCTAGGTACCCCGATATACTACCCAATAATGGTTTTAACCCCCTGATTTCCGCTAGTTAACCCTTTCACCCCCTTTTGCCAGTGTCACTAAGCAATAATTTTTCTGAACGCTGCATCAGTGTCGCTAGTGTCGCTAGGTAGCTAGTTATTTTTTTAGGTTCACCGCCAGGTTTTTATAGCGCTAGGTACCCCGATATACTACCCAATAATGGTTTTAACCCCCTGATTGCTGCTAGTTAACCCTTTCACCCCCTTTCACCAGCGATCACAGTATAAGTGTCACTGGTGACGCTGGTTAGCCAGTTAGTTATTTAGGTTCCCCGTCAGGTTTTTATATAGCGCCAGGGACCCCCATATACTACCTAATAAAAATTTGAACCCCCTGATTGCCCCTAGTTAACCCTTTACCCACTGATCACCGTATAAGTGTTACGGGTGACTCTGGTTAGTTTGTTTTTTATAGCATCAGGGCACCCACCATTTATTACCCAATAAAGGTTTAACCCCCTGATCACCCGGCGGGTGATATCAATTAGGTTTTAGGGTCAGGGTCTGCGTCGCCCCAGGCAGCGCTAGGTTAGTGTGTGAGCAATATATCATTTAGTGACAACTTTGTGCAAAAAAAAAAAAAGTTTGTAATATTCCCGCAACTTTTGGCAAAATATAAAATATTCCATGGACTCAACATGCCTCTCAGTAAATAGCTTGGGGTGTCTACTTTCCAAAATGGGGTCATTTGGGGGGGTTTTGTGCTATTTTGGCATTTTATGGCCTTCGAAACTGTGATAGGTAGCGAGGAGTTAAATCAAAAATTTGCACCCTTAGAAATCCTGAAGGTGGTGATTGGTTTTCGGGGTGCCGTGCGCGACTAGACTCCCAAAAAGTCCCACACATGTGGTATCCCCGTACTCAGGAGAAGCAGCAGAATGTATTTTGGGGTGTCATTTCACATATGCCCATAGCATGTGTGAGCAATATATCATTTAGTGACAACTTGGTGCAAAAAAAAAAAAGTTTGTAATATTCCCGCAACTTGTGGCAAAATATAAAATATTCCATGGACTCAACATGCCTCTCAGTAAATAGCTTGGGGTGTCTACTTTCCAAAATGGGGTCATTTTGGGGGGTTTTGTGCTATTTTGGCATTTTATGGCCTTCGAAACTGTGATAGGTAGTGAGGAGTTAAATCAAAAATTTGCACCCTTAGAAATCCTGAAGGTGGTGATTGGTTTTCGGGGTGCCGTGCGCGACTAGACTCCCAAAAAGTCCCACACATGTGGTATCCCCATACTCGGGAGAAGTAGCGGAATATATTTTGGGGTGCAATTCCACATATAACCATGGCATGTGTGAGCAATATATCATTTAGTGCCAACTTTTTGTAAAACAATTTTTTTTTTTTTTTTTTTGTCATTATTCAATCCCTTAGGACAAAAAAAATAAATATTCAATGGGCTCAACATACCCATCAGCAATTTCCTTGGGGTGTCTACTTTCCAAAATGGGGTCATTTGGGGGGGATTTGTACTGCCCTGCCATTTTAGCACCTCAAGAAATGAGATCGGCAGTCATAAATTAAAAGCTGTGTAAATTCCAGAAAATGTACTCTAGTTTGTAGACGCTATAACTTTTGCGCAAACCAAAAAATATACGCTTATTGACATTTTTTTTACTAAAGACATGTGGCTGAATAAATTTTGCCCTCAATGTATGACTAAAATTTAGTTTATTCGATTTTTCTTATAACAAAAAGAAGAAAATATCTTTTTTTTTCAAAATTTTCGCTCTTTTTCCATTTATATCGCAAAAAAAAAAAATCGCAGAGGCAATCAAATACCATCAAAAGAAAGCTCTATTTGTGGGAAGAAAAGGACGCAAATTTCGTTTGGGTGCAATATTGCATGACCGCGCAATTACCAGTTAAAGCAGCGCAGTGCGAAATTGCAAAAAGACTTCTGGTCCTTAAGGTGTTTATTGGTCCGGAGCTGAAGTGGTTAATATAAATGCTGCACTATAAAGTGCCCTTGTGTTGCCTGCAGTATTGATAGAGTACATTGAATTTGGGATTTTCAGACCATCTGTTGTACTTGGTATGTTTTCACCATCACTTTGGCTAGTTATGTCAGTTGAGTCTGTTGCTTATGTACCTGATGGATGAGGTAGCCTGGATGAGGGGTTGGTAACAAAACAAGGATCATTGACTTAGCTAGTGTGTCATCAGCTTTTGGCACCAGTGTGTGTTTGCCACTTATTGGGATCCATAACTTCTCAGGTTGTGACTCTACAAGCACCTTTTTTTTGCAAAGGCAAGATAAAGGCATTTTCTGGTGCTTGCAAGAAAGAGAAATACCTGACTGTATTTACAAATTTGGGTAGCAGTTTTAACCTGGGCCAGTCTACCTTTGAACTACGTTGTAAATATGTGTGCCATATATATGGCAAGTCATCTGCAAACAATGTGAACAATGTAAAATAGAAAGCATTCTACATGGCATCATCAGCTTTGCTAGAACTATCCATGCCTCTGACAAGTGACGCCCTATACAAACACTGTAAAAGGGCAAACTACAAAGCAGCCATAATGCGACATTCTCTGAAAGATATGTAGCACTGGCTCCTGAAGAGCATGCGCTATGTGTTTTTCAAATTTAAAGAGGAAGTAAACCCTGATGAGTTTACTTCCTCTTTTTTTCCCTGCAAAGGTAAAGCATAATGGACTACTATGCATCGCATAGTAGTCCATTATGTGTCACTTACCTGACACAGGAGCCAGCGAAGTCGCCGCTGTCCCCTGTAGTCCGCCGCATCCATCTTGCTGGTGGCGTCTCGCAGCTCCGCTGCTGTCATTCGGCGAAGCCGCGATGACGTCACTCCCGCGCATGCGCACGGGAGTCGACAAATGTGGCAGCTCCATTCTTGGAACTGCCGCGCTCAGTGCGCCTGCGCGCCGCTGTCTACGGCGCATGCGCCGTAGACAGCGGTGCCCGTTTTCGGGCAAATATCTCCTAAACCATATAGGTTTAGGAGATATTGCTTGGACCTACAGGTAAGCCTTAATCTAAGCTTACCTGTAGGTCAAAGTGGTTTGTAAGGGTTTACAACCACTTTAAGGTTCCACCTGAACTGCAGTTTGGTTTGGGTACAATTGTCTAAACTGGGACCTCAGCATCAGTCTGACTGGACTATGGGATGTTCAGCCTGGCCACAGGGGGCATGGTCTCTTCTGGCAGGCATAGAAATCTGGTCTGGTTGGGTGCTTAAGTTACTCTCTCTCTCTCGGAGCCCGCCTAGTGGGAGTGACACTCTTGCTGTGCTTTCTGGGAGAGGGTATTTAAAATGCAGATGTCATGTGGTTCAGGGATTCCGGTCCAGAAGGATGTACTGACTTCATGGTCCTGGTCCTCCGGACCAGCCCCCAGGAAGGCTATGGCCTGGGGTGCGGATCCACCTGATCTTTTGGTCTCAGGGCTGGCTAGCCAGAGGCAAGGAAACTAAAGGAGGATTCTGAGATGTTTGGGTGCCGTCTCCGGTTTGGGAGAGACCCAGTGACTTCACGTTATCCAGGGGAGGACTCTTCAGAAGAAGGCCACATATGGGTTGGTTTCTTAGCAAGAGCCTGGAGGAGCTGAAGTACCCAAGAGAATCCGGTCTCGTGGATATCGCCAAACTGGCTGAAAGATCCAGGTATCACATAGGCGTTCTACAAGTTTAGTTTTCCTACGTGTTCTACAACAATGTCTGTGGCAGAGACTTATCCTTGTATGTTCTACAACAACGGCTGTAGGTTGCTAGGCATTGTGAGAGAGGGACTATCCAACTTGAGTGAACATCCAGTTGTGAATGGCTATTCTCTGGATGCAGTCAAAGTAAGCAAGTTCTTCAGTATTGACTTTGACACTACGAGTACCTGAACTTCCTTTCCAACCCTCTGATCCCATTTTTTAAGAGACTGTTCATTGTCTAAGTTTTTTGCAAATAGAATTAATTTAAGTGGATCTGTCGTCAGTCTCTCAAGTTACTGAGCCACCTACCACGGGACACCCCTAGACGTGAAGTGAGGAAAAAGAAGGTAACGGTAAGCCCAATCTAACCAGCAGCTCCTTCAGGGGTCAGGGCTACAGATATAATGTGTTCCCCGTCACCCATTGACCATGGATGGCACCTCGAGGGTGGGAAGTTAACAGTGACCTGGATGACTAGAAATCCTGCCCCTGAAAGTCTGTTGCAAGTAGCCCACTGCAGTTGCAAGCAAAGCAAATGTGAGAGTGGAAAATTTCCTTTATGTCTGCAAGACTGTCTTGTACTGATTTATGTCGGTGCATAAATTGTGCAAATGTTTCCCAATGAAAAGAGGAAAAGAGCTACATTGGACGATAGCTCTGATGACAGTGATAGGGATTAGACGAGTGAAGACACAGGCATTCATTTACTAAAGGCAAATCCACTTTGCACTACAAGTGCACTGCAAGTGCACTTGGAAGTGCAGTCGCTGCAGATCTGAGGGGTACATGCAAGGAAAATAAAAAACAGCATTTTTTTGCTTGTACATTATTGCATGATAAAATCAGCAGAGCTTTCCATCATTTCAGATCTTCTCCTCAGATCTACAGCGAAACGGTACTTGCAAGTGCACTTGTAGTGCAAAGTGGATTTGCCTTTAGAAAATAAACCCCACTGTTTCAAATTTTAGGGTGATTTTTGAGCTGTAATGAATCTATTGTAGAATTGTAAATTGTTGGCATTATTTGGCATTGGGGTGAATGAGGTTGCATTTTGAGCAATTTCAGGGAACTTATGGCAAAGTGTGCTGCTTTTTTAACTTTCTTTGATTACACAGGGGGTTATTTACAAAAGGCAAATCCACTATGCAATAAGAGTGCACTTGGAAGTAAAGTTGCTGTAGATCCGAGGGGGACATGCAAGGAAAATAACGCACATGATTGGATGGTAAAATCAGCAGAGCTTCCCTCATTTCAGATCTTCCCCTCCGATTTTGAGCGACTGCACTTCTAAGTGCACTTGTAGTGCAAAGTGGATTTGCCTTTTGTAAATAACCCCCACAGTGTCTACTGAAAATTCTAATGAATACAATCTGTGAAGCGTATTTTGCCAGATTTCATGGTCTACATTCACTCTTTGAGAATACTAATTTACCGATACCTGTCCCAAATGTTACACAGAGTTTGAGAGATATTTTGTGTTGCTAAAATAAATAGAAATAAATTTACAAGCAAAACCAGCACCATAATGCCGCATACACACAACTGGACTTTTCGACGCACTTGGTCCGGCAGACTGGAATCCGTCGGACAATTTGATCGTGTGTGGGCTCCAGTGGACTTTTTCTTCCTAAAAGTCCGGCAGACCTAGAAATAAAACTTGCTTAAAATCTTTCCGATGGACTTGAGTCCAATCGAAAAATCCGGTCATCTGTGGGTAAGTCCGATGGACTAAAACAGACGCCAGGGCAGCTATTGGCTACTGGCTATGAACTTCCTTATTCTACGTCATCATGTTCGAATCCGTTGGACTTTGAGTGATCATGTATGGCCAAGTCCGTTCATTTTTAAAGTCCGACGGACATCAGCTGCAAAGTCCGTCGGATTGTCCGCTGGATCAAGTCCGTCGAAAAGTCATGTGTATGCGGCATAAGATTTACGTTTTTTTGGGTCACAATTACATACATTTATGGATAGTGACAGAAACCTGCAGGTTTTTTTTCTAGAGACCTTTTAACATAAAATCCATAGAGGTGGTGTTTATGAAAAAAATGCCTATCTTCAGCTCTGTGTATACAAAGGAGCATGGGGGAGCTCAAGACCATAATGGCTCAGAATTGATATGGTCCAGATAATATTTAGACAGCAAAAACAGAGTAATGAAGCACCTGGACCAAGGGGCATACACCCAAAGATCCTTAAAGAATTGAGCTCTGTCATTTCAAAGACATTATTTCTCATTTTTAGACTTTAAAGATTGGAAGAGTACCATTGGATTGGCATAAGGCCAATGTGGTGCCCTATATTGAAAAGGGATTAATATCTTTACAAGTGACTTTACAAGTAACTATAGACCTGTTAGTGTAAAGGGGTTGTAAACCCTCGTATTTTTTCACTTTAATGCCTCCTAACACCTGGCAGTCACCGGCCCCCCATCCCCCCATTTTACTTACCTGAGTCCCTTCATCTCTTCGGCGGGAAGGCACTATCCATCTCTCCATGGGGTCCCGTCTCTTGATTGGATAGATCGATAGCAGCAAAGCCATCTCCCGCTGCTGTCAATCAAATCCAATGACACAGGCGCCGGGGGCGGGGCCGAGTCTGGCATTGGTGTCTGTGGACACTATTGCTGAACTCAGGAGCACGCCTGGAAGGTAACCCCCTTGGGAGAGTGCTTCTCCTAGGGGGTTATCTGATGTGGGGAGAAGCCACGAGAGCCACAGGGGCATCCCAGAAGAGGTTGTTCGGGGCGACTCTGTGAAAAACGAGGTGCACAGTGGAGGTAGGTATGACATGTTTGATATTTTAAAAAAAAGATCCTTTACAATCACCTTAACTTCTATAGTTGTAGAGAAGATACTGGAGAGTTTAATAAAAGACCACATAGATGAATATTTGCTGGAAAAAAAAATATTTTAAGCAAGAGACAGCATGGATTCATGAAAGACAGAAGCTCTCAGACAAATTTGATTTCTTTTTATGAGGAGGTAAGTAAAACATTATACAAAGGAGTGACTGGAATATACAGTTTCAGTTTTGGACACCAGTTCACAAAATGGATAATGGGGAACTGGAGAAAGTGTAGAGAAGGTCAATCAAACTGATAACCGGCATGGATGGGGCTCATGGTAGCTATGAGTAAGCACTGATTCCAGTGCAAAACGTGTCAGCTTTATTGCACCACCCTTTTCTGTTTGCTGTGGATTATTGATGTGATGTGACCTACGATTTTTCAATAAAACATGGGATTTCAAGTATTTTTCCAGTGTGCGGCTATCCAGAGTTTTGTTTTGCCCACCTGCCTAATGGATGGGGCTCAGTTATGAGGACAGATTAAAGGAACTGAATGCATTCTCTCTTCAGAGCAGGAGATTAAGGAGGGATTTGATGAACATGTATAAATACATAAGTGGTCCATATAGTGAACTTGGTGTTGAGTTATTCACTTTAAGATCATCATAGAGGATAACGGGGGCACTCTTTATGGCTGAGAAAAAGAGATTTCATCTTCAAATACAGAAGGGCTTCTTCACAGTAAGAGCTGTGGAATAGACTCCCTCAAGATCTGGTTCTGTCCAGATCAGTAGATTGCTCCACTTAAGGACCGATCCTATTTTTTACACTTAGTGTTTACAGGTTAAAATAATTTTTTTTTTTTGCTAGAAAATTACTTAGAACCCCCAAACATTATATATTTTTTTTCAGACACCCTAGAGAATAACATGACAATTGTTGCAATACTTTATATCACACCATTTTTGCGCATTACACTGTGAAAGATAATGTTACGCTGAGTAAATTGATACCAAACATGTCATGCTTCAGAATTGTGCCTGCTTATGGAATAGCAACAAACTCTGACACTTAAAAATCTCCATAGGTTACCAGTTTTGAGTTACAGGGGAGGTCTTTTGGTAGAATTATTGCTCTCACTCTAACGATCATGGAGATACCTCACATGCATGGTTTAAACACTGTTTACATATGTGAATTCCTGCCTATCTGGGTAAAGGAAACCTCTCCTGCCACCGATGAATGTGATCTTGCTACGAATCTGCCGCCAATACCACTTATCATAAAGCGGACTTCCCGCCATTGAAGAAAATACCAGGGTTATGACAGCCATCTGGTGCCATAACAACGGTATTTAACATCAAAGTAGTGAGTTAAATCCATAGTGGGTAGTTTATTGGTTTAACTATGTAAATATATAAGTGTATATCTCCTGCTCAAGCACCCCTAAATGTGAGACATAGGGTGGAAAGGGATAGGAAGAACATGAGTTCCAGAAGATGTAACTTGCAGAAATGCAAACTGGAGATGATAACCAAGATGATCCAGCAGGACCTGTGCACAGCAGTATTAGGTGAAGAGCCAGCGGGATAACAAGCTTAAAGGGAAAACTCTGGTTTAACAGAGGGTTCAGGATAGCAGGATTATTCAATGACACAAGCAAATAGGTAGCAGAACTTGCAGCTGGAATAGGATCCAAGCAGAAACATGGCAGTGGCTTGGAACAGAATCCAGGAATTAGCAAAGTCAAGGATCAAACTGGGGTTAACAACAAGCAGGCAATGCAGTACCAAATCAGAAGCAGAATCAAGGTCAGGGACAAAACCAAGGTTATGAACTGGATGAGTAAAGATACAGGGCAGAATACAAAATACGGTCAAGAGAAAGCCGGGTCAGTAACAGGAAACCGCATGCCACACTTTAATAGGCCATCTGGTGCCAATACTCACTCTGGGCATGCACACATGTCTGCATGCGCTCTGTAAAGCATGCGTAAATACTCCTGCATGTAGGCAGTAGGCATGCACCTAGCCATTACTCTACGGCATAGCCACTATTAGAACATTTACCTGATTGGCCTTTCCCTGAACAACCAAATTTGCAGGGTATTTGCCAGGTGTTAGCCCTGATGAACACCGTGCAATGCGCTGAGCACTGCACAGTGCATTATGTAAGCTGGTTGTTAAGTAATACCCCATACACACGGTCAGACATTCTGACCACAGATTTTTCCAGACGGATTTTGTCCTAAACTTGTCTTGCATAAATGGTCGCACAAAGTTGTTGGAAAATCCGATTGTTCAGAACGAGGTGACGTAAAACCAGTACGACGGGACTACGTAGAGGCCAGTATCCAATAGCTTTCATCTCCAAATTTTTTTTGAGCATGCGTGGCACTTTGTGACTCGGAATTCTCTACACACGATCGGAAAAAGTCTGATCGAATTTTGTTGTTGGAAAATTTTCGATTCAGCTCTCAAACTTTTTCCGTCGGAAATTCCGACAGAAAAAGTCCGATAGAGCCCACACATGATCGGATTTTCCGACAATATAATCCAATCGGACTTTTTCCATCTGATTTTCTCACCATGTGTATGAGGCATAACAGGGCTGGAAAGCTGGCCGCCACATCCTTAACAACCGATAAGTCATCACTGTCACTGGGTTTCCCTGCTGACAGCTGAATAAAAAAAGTGCCTGTAAAAAAAAAGAAAAAAAAATGCCATACGGTCCTCCCCAGTCCATACCAGGCCCTTCAGGTCTGGTATGGAATTTAAGGGGAACCACACACCAAAATGTGAAAATAAAAAGGCCTGGGTTCCCCCCAAAATCCATACCAGACCCTTATCCGAGCATGCCACCCAGCAGGTCAGATAAAGTGGAGGGGACAACCGAGCGCCCCCCTTCTGAACCATACTAGGCCACATGCCCTCAAAATGGGGGTGGGTGCTCTGGGGCAGTGGGTTGCTCTGCACCCCCCACGCTAAAGCATCTTGCCCATGTTGTTGGAGAAAAGGCCTCTTCCCTACAACCCTGGGCTGTGGTTGTCCAGGTCTGTGTGTCTTAGGGCTTATCAGAACCTGGAAGCCCCCTTTAACAAGGGGGCCCCCAGATCCAGCCCACCCTCTATGTGAATTCTTATCGGGTACACCGTACCCGATACCCATTGACCGAAAAAAGTGTTAAAAAGTAAGAACCACAGGAAACAGTTCTTGACAAATCCTTTATAACTATAAAAAAAATACCATGTGTCAGATCTAAGAATCACATGGAGTTAGGTTTTGATAACAGCCTTTATATAGGAAAGGGATGGGGCCACTCGGCGATGTAACAGAATGATGTCAGAAGTGGTGGAGTCACCTGGTTAAGCCACACCCCTTGCCAATATAAGAGGTGTCAAAGCGAAGAGAGAGCATATGACAGGTAGCCTTTCATGGAGGCAGAATGTTTTGCATTTTTTCTATTTTTTGGGTCCGTCGGGCATCTTTTTTTTATCAATTGTATTTTTATTGAAAATTTTCAGAGAGGAATTACAGAGGGAAGTATAACAACAAATGATTGTCAGTGTCAACAATGTTACAGGCCGTAGGCCAAAGAGCAAGAAAAGAAAAATAAGCAGACAATAAACAGAAAATAAACACAGTGGTATATTGGTCAGGCAATATCAAGTCACAGGCTCAGTCAAAGCAGTAATGCATCTAGCAACGTGGGGAACGGGGGGGGGGGGGAAGAGTCAGGAGGGGAGGGCGCAGGAGAGAGTCCAATGGGTGGGTAGGCCAGATAGCTACATGTCTGCAAGAAGGCATAGCCAACCACTGGATCTGGAGTATGCTCTGTCCGGGGAGGAGCCTATACCAGACCGAGGCATCCCCGGGGGAAGAACATATACTGGCGAGGGGGGGGTAAAGAAAGACATCAAATAAACTTCAGGGGGGGGTTGTAGGGAGTCCCGGGTTAAGGTGGGAATGGTCCCATAAGTCCCAAACTCGGGAAAACCTAGGCAAAGTATCATGAATAACAGCGGTAAGGTGCTCCATCCTGCGGATCTGTTCCAGTGTTTGCAATATCTGTGGGAGTGTTGGTGGGGACTGCGACAGCCATCTGATTGGTATGGCCCATCTTGCTGCCAATAGAATATAGCCTAAGAGTTTCTGAACATTGGCAGGCAGATCAGGAAAGGGTAAGGCCGCGTACACACGCGCGGACTGTTCGCCCAACCTTGTTCGGCAAACAGTTTCGGCAAACAGTCCGCTCAAAATTTGCATGAGCGGACTTGCCCACACACGAGCGGACTGTTTCAGCCAACTGTTGGCCAAACAGTTCGCTCAACTTTTGAAATGAACGGACTCGCCCACGTAAGGAGGAGGCAAATCCGCCCATTTCGAGCGCGTGTACAGGTAGGCGGGGCCCGCGAAGGAGACGTCGCGGGCTCCGCCGCCTGGAATGGGCTTAAAGGGGAACCCCAACGCCGAAAAAAATCGGCGTGGGGGTTCCCCCAAAGTCCACACCAGACCCTTGTCCGAGCACGCTACCCGGCCGGCCAGGAAAGGGGGGCGAGCGAGCGCGCCCCCCCTCCTGAGCCGTACCAGGCCGCGTGCCCTCAACATGGGGGGGTGCCTTGGGGAAGGGGGGGCCGCGCGGCCCCCCCACCCCAAAGCACCTTGTCCCCATGTTGATGAGGACAAGGGCCTCTTCCTGACAACCCTGGCCGTTGGTTGTCGGGGTCTGCGGGCGGGGGGCTTATCGGAATCCGGGAGCCCCCTTTAAGAAGGGGGCCCCCGGATACCGGCCCCCCACCCTATGTGAATGAGTATGGGGTACAATGTACCCCTACCCATTCACCTGTGAAATAAAGTACAAAAAAAACACAACACAGGGGAAAAAATATTTTATTGCACAGCTCCGGGGGTCTTCCGTCTTCGGGGGTCTTCTCGCCGGACTCCTCCGCTATGTGTGTGTAGCTCTTTTGCTAGCGGAGGAGTCCGGCTTTCTTCCTCCCCGCCGCCGGCCTCTTCTCCCGACTTCGGGGGTCTTGTCCCCCTCTTCGGTTCTTCTGCCGGGCCACCGCGCCTTC
The DNA here is from genome assembly GCF_037356315.1 of Lithobates pipiens. NCBI lineage: Eukaryota > Metazoa > Chordata > Amphibia > Anura > Ranidae > Lithobates > Lithobates pipiens. Next base: position 185,377,443 of record NW_027507785.1, on the reverse strand, counting down.
TTGTAGCTCTTTTGCAGGCGGTGGCCCGGTCTTCTGTCGCCGCTGCCTTCCGTTCTTCTGTCGCCGCCTTCGGTTCTTCTGCCGGGCCACCGCGCCTTCTTGTAGCTCTTTTACAGGCGGTGGCCCGGTCTTCTGTCGCCGCTGTCGCTGCCGACTTCCGTTCGTGTTCTTCTTCTTGTTCTTCTTGTTCTTCTCCAGGAGATGTTGACACGTCGCTCCCTCCGGCCGGAATGCCAGAGCCGCGCTGTGCGGTCACTTATATAGTGACAATGGGGCGGGGTCACATGGTATATGTCACATGGGTTGGTCACATGGTGACCCCGCCCCCTTACGATGTCATAGTCCCCATGTGACATCAACCCATGTGACCAACCCATGTGACATATACCATGTGACCCCGCCCCATTGTCACTATATAAGTGGCAGCGCAGGGCGGCTCTGGCATTCCGGCCGGAGGGAGCGACGTGTCAACATCTCCTGGAGAAGAACAAGAAGAAGAACACGAACGGAAGTCGGCGGCGACAGAAGACCGGGCCACCGCCTGTAAAAGAGCTACAAGAAGGCGCGGTGGCCCGGCAGAAGAACCGAAGGCGGCGACAGAAGAACGGAAGGCAGCGGCGACAGAAGACCGGGCCACCGCCTGCAAAAGAGCTACAAGAAGGCGCGGTGGCCCGGCAGAAGAACCGAAGAGGGGGACAAGACCCCCGAAGTCGGGAGAAGAGGCCGGCGGCGGGGAGGAAGAAAGCCGGACTCCTCCGCTAGCAAACGAGCTACACACACATAGCGGAGGAGTCCGGCGAGAAGACCCCCGAAGACGGAAGACCCCCGGAGCTGTGCAATAAAATATTTTTTCCCCTGTGTTGTGTTTTTTTTTGTACTTTATTTCACAGGTGAATGGGTAGGGGTACATTGTACCCCATACTCATTCACATAGGGTGGGGGGCCGGTATCCGGGGGCCCCCTTCTTAAAGGGGGCTCCCGGATTCCGATAAGCCCCCCGCCCGCAGACCCCGACAACCAACGGCCAGGGTTGTCGGGAAGAGGCCCTTGTCCTCATCAACATGGGGACAAGGTGCTTTGGGGTGGGGGGGCCGCGCGGCCCCCCTTCCCCAAGGCACCCCCCATGTTGAGGGCACGCGGCCTGGTACGGCTCAGGAGGGGGGGCGCGCTCGCTCGCCCCCCTTTCCTGGCCGGCCGGGTAGCGTGCTCGGACAAGGGTCTGGTGTGGACTTTGGGGGAACCCCCACGCCGATTTTTTTCGGCATTGGGGTTCCCCTTTAAGCCCATTCCAGGCGGCGGAGCCCGCGACGTCTCCTTCGCGGGCCCCGCCTACCTGTACACGCGCTCGAAATGGGCGGACTTTCCGAGCGGGAACAGTCCGCTCATTTCGAAAGTGCAGCGGACTGGCCCACACACGGGCGGACTGTTCGCTCAAACACAGTTTCAGTGGACAGTTTTTCGGAATTTCCGAAAGACTTTGTCCGTCCAACTGTCCGCTGAAACTGTCCGCTGAAAGCCCACACACGAGCGGACTGTCCGCCCAAACACTGTTCAGCGGACAGGGTTGGGCGAACAGTCCGCCCGTGTGTACGCGGCCTAAGCCTAACAGAAAGTGGATTGGGGTTAGAGGAAGGATGGTGTCGGACAGTTCTTGCAAATATACATGGACCGAGGACCAGAAAGGTTTAATGAGCGAACATTCCCAGAAAATGTGAAAGAGGGATCCAATAGCCTTCCGACATCTCCAGCAGAGTGGGGAAGCCCGAGGATTGTATTTATGTAGGAGCTGTGGGGTTCTGTACCAAAACATTAGGATTTTATATATTGTCTCTTTCTGTTCTACACAGCGAGACGATTTAGAGGCAGTCTCCCAAATCTTCAGCCACTGGGGGGTGGTAATGGACTGGCCAAGAAGCCGAGACCACTTACGCATATAGAGGTGACCTGGGCCAGAGAAAGAGGGAGAGGCCTGTAAATACTTGTAGATCTCAGAGATGAGTCTCGTTTGGTTTGGACCTTGGGAGCAGAGAAGTTCAAAAGGGGTAGGGTTATTCAAGGTTAGGGTTGGGTTTTTGGAGCTAAAGTAATGTCTGATTTGAAGATAGGAATAGAACAAACCCTTGGGGACCTGGAATTTACGTTGAATGTCAGCGAAGGATAGGAGCGAATGTGTAAGTGGATGTACCAAATTACGAAGTTGGAAAACGCCCGCACGCGTCCAAGGGAGCATGCGTGTGTAAGACAGGCTGTCCGGGATGTCAGAGTTGAACAGTACGTTTAATAATGGCGAACATGGAGAGGCCAGGGAGAAACGTTGTGCACATTTCTTCCAAATAGAAAGTGTAAAGAGCATGGGGTTAAGAGAAAGGTTCCTAAGTTGATGTATGGAGGTTTCCAGTTCCGCCCAAATCAGCAAGCAGGGGTGGACCGGGGTGGTAATGCTCATTTCAATGTCAGACCATACACTGGATGACATTCTATGGGACCATACTATAACCGGTTTTAGGTGTGTAGCATAATAATATTTAAGGAGGTCTGGGGCCCCCAGTCCCCCCTTAGCTCTGGGGGTGAGCACTACGGAACTAGCTATCCTGTGGGCCTTATAGCGCCAGATAAAGTTGAAGAAGGACCTCTGAGTCGCTTTGAGTTGGGACATGGGAATGGGGATCGGCAGTGTTTCGAATAGGTATAAAAATCGTGGCATAATGGACATCTTCGGGACATTGATGCGACCCAAGAGGGAAATGGGATACAAGTCCCATTGTCGCAAGAGTCGGTCGATGTCCCGAAAGAGTGGTGGGAAATTAGCATGATACAGGCTGGAGTAGGAAGAGGTAAGATTAACCCCTAGGTATTTGAGGGAGGCCGTACACCAACGGTAAGCGAAATTCCGCTGCAAAGAGGCAAGATCTGCAGGGGGAATAAGGATAGGTAGAGCTTCTGTCTTGGTAGTGTTAATTTTATATCCAGAGATCGAGCTAAATTGGTGTAGGAGAGCATGTAGGGAGGGAAGGGAGGTAAGGGGTCTGGTTAAAGTCAGTAGAATATCGTCAGCATATAGAGACAATTTATACTCTGCTTGGCGTAGTTGCACCCCACGGATATCAGGGTGATTACGGATAGCCGCTGCCAGGGGTTCCAAACAGAGAATAAAGAGCAAGGGGAATAATGGACAGCCCTGCCTAGTGCCATTACTAAGGGAGAAGGATGGCGATAGGTAGGAGGAGAGTTGTACTTGCGAAGAGGGCCTGGAGTACAGTGCCCTCAAGGCGGCGACGAAGGGACCTGCAATGCCAAAGTGAGAGAGCGTGGCAAACATAAATGGCCAGCTGAGTCGATCAAATGCCTTCTGAGCATCAAGGCTCAATATAAGAGCTGGGCGATTCGTTTTGTTTAGTAAGTCAATCAAATCTATAGTACGTCTAGTATTGTCTCCAGCATGCCTAGCCAGTACAAAACCGACTTGGTCTTTATGGATAAGTTGCGGTAGCAAACGGGACAGCCTGATTGCCAATATTTTGGTGAAAATTTTGTAATCGGAATTTAACAGCGCGATAGGCCTGTAATTGTCTGGGAGGGAGGGGTCTTTATCTGGTTTCGGGATCACAGATACGTGAGCATGGAGAAACTGGGGGTCAGGAATGGTGCCTTTCAATAAGGAGGAGAATAGGGAAAGGAGGTGTGGACTCAGCAATGGAAGGAAAGTCTTGTAGTAGGAGTAAGGTAGGCCATCAGGGCCAGGAGCTTTTTGGGTGGGAAGATGCTCCACAACCGCAGCTAGTTCCTCAGGGGAGACGGGAGAGTTTAAAGACGGGAGGTGGTCAGGGGAAAGCTGGGGGGGGGGGCAATGATTCCACGAAGGAGTTAAACTTCTCCTGGGTGAAAGTGTATTGATCATCAGCGAGTAGACAATTATACAGCTTATGGTAGAAGTTACCAAACGTCTTAGACATTGTGAGAGGGCAGTAGGTGGAGGAACCGTCGGGTTGCTTAAGGGAGTCAGGATAGGCTTGGAAAGGTCGAGGTTTAAGTTTGTTTACTAGTATTCGTGGGGTTTGTTAGAGTACTCGTAAAACTTCTGTTTTGACCATAGGAGGGATTTGTCTATCTTCTGCATATCAAGTGATCTAAGGAGGTTGTGTAGGTAGACAACAGTCCGAAGCCCTGACACCGTGGGAGAGGAGAACAAACGGTCCTCAGCTTTGCGAAGTTTGAAAAGAGCCGAGGCTCTTTGGTGTATGGCGTCTTTTTTGAGTCAAGAGCTTATGGCAATACAGTGCCCCCTGAATACAGGTTTATGGGCCTCCCACAGTGTCGAGGGCTCAGAGACGGAGCCAATGTTAAGCTCAAAATACTCATTAAGGCATGTGGTCAGTTGAGCTTTAGTCTCAGGGTTACATAGGAGGGTCTCATTTAGCCGCCAGTGACAGGAGCGGGGGAAGGCCGAGGATAGGGAGAGTTCTAAATGGACAGAGGAATGATCCGACCATGGGACAGGATTAATTTCTGAGGATACTGCAGCTGTCAAGAGGGGTGTGGAGATGAAAAAGTGATCTAATCTAGAGAAGAGTTTGTGGGGGTGGGAGTAGAAAGTATAGTGTTTCTGAGTAGGATGTTTAATGCACCATATATCCAGTAAACGTCGGGCCCTAATAAGTCTGCGGAACGATTTGGAGAGGGCGTCCACATTGGAAGGGGTTTTAGTGGGGAACAAAACATGTCTGTCTTTACCTGGGGACATAACCATATTAAAATCTCCACCAATCACTGTGAAAGGGTGTGCATACTTATCTAACATGACAAAAACAGCATTGAGAAAGCGAACTTGACCAGAATTGGGGGCATATACATTTAGGATCGTGACAGGTTGAGACTGAAACATGCAATCCAGAATAATAAATCTGCCCTGGGGGTCCAGGTAAGAAGATTGAATTTGCAACGGGCAGGAGCGGCCAATCAGGATCGCCACGCCCGCCTTGCCAGATGGATCTGAAGCCAGAAAGGAGGTCGGAAATGCTTTGCTGGCAAATTTAAGGGAACCCCCAGGACGGAAGTGTGTCTCCTGGATCAGTATCACGTCCGCTTTAGAAGCTTTAAACTCTTTCAGAGCCAACCACCTCTTCCGAACAGAGTTTAAACCTTTCACATTACAGGTAAAAAACTTCAACGACATATCAAAGGAGATAGGTGAAAAAGCAGAGAGAGAAGCATAGAACAGTCAATGGAAGTTGAGTCCCAGGCAGTAGGGAGGAGAAGGCAAAAAGAGAAGAAGAAACCAGGGGAGAGAAAAGGGGAGACCTTGACAGTTTGGTAGATAGTGGTGCGACAATAATATCGACATTGACATATATCTAGCAAATTGTGGCAGTCGGTCACCAAGGAAACCAAAGGAGACCGAGGCCTGACAAAAAAGAACTTCCCAGAAGAAACTCGTGTACAGATAAACGGTGTCACAAGGATCTGTGAATCACCGGAAAAAGGCTGTAGACAAAAACTAAAAACGTTAAGAAAAAAAAACAACAAAAAAAGCAGCCTATGGGGAGACTGCAGGGGCAGTAGCCACAAAAAAGGAAAAAACAACAAAAATAAAGAAAAACTAAAAATAAAAACGACATCCGTAGAGAAACCCGGAGGAACATAACCTCCAGGAAGCCCGGGTCCGAGCCCGGGACCAAAACAGGGGTCACGAGGACCACCTAGTGTAGGGGGGGTGAGGAGCCCATAGGCCACCCCACGCCTTCCATAGCTGGAAAAATCAATTCAGCCATCTATCAAAAGCAAACATAGCAACAGAATGTATAATAACATAACAGACAAAAAGCAATGTACTGAAGTTGCAAACAGTGAAAAAAAAAGAGCATTAAACAATAAACAGTGCACCCCATGGGTGTCGGGGAATAAGTGCGGGAGATCCGCCATGGCATAATAACATAAAACTGCACCATGGAGAATCCAACAAGGCCCCATCTAGGGGGGTAGGTAAGCTCAGACTTGTTCCGATGCAGTGTCCCTCAAGTCGGGGGTTTGAAGGAAGGTCTCTGTTGAGGGGTAAGGTTGGATCTAGAAGGCTTTGGTCGAACTGGGGTCCATATCCGGGCAGGAAGTGCTGATGGCCGAGGTGTAGAGGGAAGTGGAGTAGGTTCTTCATCTGGGAGAGGGGGGAGTCCAAGGCTACGCAGAAAGGCGTCGCTTTCATGTAGGTCACGAAGAGAGAACTGAGTGCCTTCTCGAGTCACTGAGAGGCGAAAGGGGAAGCCCCATCTGTATGGAACCTTGTGGGTTTGAAGATGAAGCGTCAAGGGATGCAGATTTCTTCGTCGTGCCAAGGTGATTGGTGAGAGATCATTGAAGATTTGGATTTTGGCACCTTTAAAGTCCAGCTTAGGTTGGTTACGAGTGGCAAGTGTGAGTGCTTCTTTACTGTCAAAGTAGTGGAACGGAACCACCACGTCTCTCGGGTTAGCACCTGCAGGGGGTTTAGGTGCCAGCGATCTATGGGCCCTGTCTAGTCGCCAATCAATATCTGGAATTCGGGGGGCCACCACATTAAACAGGCTGAGAAGGTAGGAACGGAGATCCCTGTCTTCCACCACTTCAGGAATGCCTCTAATCCGCAGGTTCTGCCTGCGTTCACGATTCTCTAGGTCTTCTTGATGTGTTTGGAGTTGAGAAACAGTTGAGTGTTTAACAGCGGCGTTATCGTCTTCTAACACTTGAACATATTGGACCAGTTCATCAAACTTAGTCTCTAGGGTGTCCGTGCGGCCGCCCAGTTGGTCAATCTCACCCCTCAGCTCTTTGGCCAGTTTCCCAATTTCCTGAGTAATGGAGTGAGTGATAGCTTTCAGCAGGGATTGGAGCTTAGCGTCCAGGACATCTGCCGTCAGCAAAGTAGGAGACCCCTGGTCAAGAATGGGTGAGGGAGCGTCCGGACAGTTCAAATCAGGTTCATGGCGGGCTGAAGGGTCTAATGCAGGGTCTCCCTCCATTTGGGAGGAGGGGATGGACTTATGTAGATAACGGTCCATGGTGGATGAGGTTTGGGGGAGAAGTACAGAAGCGTAGGACTTTCTTTGATCTCCTATCTTCCCCATGGGGTGCACGGTCAGGCTGAGGGGGTGAGGATGCGGCTCCCGGAGGTAGTAAAGCTGAAAATTGCTGAGAGGGAGCCTCAGGAAGGCGGAGGTGGGGGCAAAAGCAGAAAGGTACCTGATAAGATGGCAGAGCACTGCTTCTTGTATCTTTGAGTCCAGGTGGAGGCTAGCACAGCGGGAGAGAGCAGCACGGATTTCTCCAGGGACCCCTGGCAGGTTGCACAACAGATGGGGGGTGAGGGTAGATGCAGCCCCTCTCCACGGCAGTCACTAGCACCTCCGCTAGGCAGTTAGGTCGAGTAGGCCCGAGGCCTAAAGATGGCGGCCGGCCTCGTGTGGAAGAGGCTCCGCAGTAGGCCTCAGCACGGCGGGAGCCTTCAGGGGCGGTCCAGGTCACCCCCGCCGGTCACCGCAATCCCCGGTGGCCGCAGAGGGACTTCAGCCTCCCTGCAGGGACCCCGGGATGGCGTGGAGGTCCAGGGCAAGGGTAGGCCCCAAGATGGCGGCGGCGGGCGAAAGTAGGCCGCGAGCCCGGACGGGGCTCGATCGGCCGAGAAAAGCCACAAAAACCTCCCGGGATGGAGTGGGAGGGCTCTAGCACTTAGCGGGGAGAGTCCAGGGCTCTCTCCCCGCTCGGATCGTCCCGATGCTGGCGGATGAAGCGGCGGCTGTGTCGGAGCTCTGGCACAGCACGTCCACTCCCGTCGACTTCCGGTCACGCCCCCCGGGCATCTTTTTAATAAAGGATTTGTCAAAAACTGTTTCCTATTTTTCTTACTCTTTTACACTTTTTTTGGTGAATGGGTAGGGGTACGAAGGGGGAGGGTGGATCTGGAGGTCCCCTTGTTGTAGGGACTTCTAGATTCTGATAAGCCCCCTGCTCATAGACCCCCACAACCACCGGCCAGGGTTGTCGTGAAAAGGCCCTTGTCTGCATCAACATGGGGACAAGGTGCTTTGGGTGAAGTGTGCATAGCCCCCCTGCCTCAAAGCACCCAGCCACCCATGTTAATGGAATGTGGCCTGGTATGGTTCAGGAGGGGGGGGCTCGCTCATCCCCCCTTATCCTGACCTGCCAGGCTGCATGCTCGGCTAAGGGTTTGGTTCTGATTTTGGGGGGACCCCACACTGCTTTTTTTTATTTTGGCATGGGGTTTCCTTTAAAATCCATACCAGACCTGAAGGATCTGGTATAGACTGGGGGGAACCCCATGCCATTTTTAAAATAATTTTTAATAGCTGGGTGCTGACAATTGTAACCGTGAGTCATTTTTAATGGGATTTTTCTGTATATGCTACAAATGCACCACTTTACAGGCACATTAAAGGGACCCCCCCAGGCATGATATTTAAAGAAATTTGTCATTTTCATTGTTGCACTTTAAGCATTATTAAAATCGCTGCTCCTGAAAAAAAGATTGATTTAAAAAAAAAAAAAATGATTATTGATAAATGTCCCCCAGGGCAGTACCCAGACCCCCATATCCCTTTTATGGCAAATTACTTGCATCTCAGCATTCAGAATGGGCACTTTTGATTTTTCCTGTTTGGCTTCCATAGACTTCAGTGGGGTTCGCTGTTTGGGTTAGAACATTTCCCCTTTTTGGGAATTCAGCTGCGAATCGAACAGGGGGGGGGGGGGAGGGTTTGGTCCATCCCTACTCAGGATAAATGCTATCATAAATTAATTAGAAAAATAAAATATATTTTAATAATGTAAAAGCTACTGGCAGTCTATTTAGAAAATAGTGTACTGCCCTGTACACACGATCTGACTTTCCGACAACAAAACCATGGATTTTTGTTCAAAGGATGTTGGCTCCAAGTTGTCTTGCATACACACGGTCACACAAATGTTGGCCAACAATAACAAACGTAGTGGCATACAAGAAGTACATGATATCTCCATTATGAACGCTAGTTTTATAAGACCGAGTGCTTCCAGCTCATACTTCATTCTGAGCATGAACGGACTTGTGTACACACGATCAGAAAATCCAACAACAAACATTTGTTGGCGGAAAGTTCGCCAACAAATGTTCGATGGAGCATACACATGGTCGGACTTTTCGCCAACAAGCTCACATCCAGCATTTGTTGTCGGAAAATCCGATCGTGTGTATGGGGCATAAGAGTATCATGTGTAAAATAGCACATGCATTATGGGGCCACTTTTCTTAGCACTCAACACTGCAGTGATAAACTATTAGAACATTCTGTACCCACAATTCTTTCTATTAGTTAACGGCCTTAATGCTTAATTACAGGTGTGCATGTACAGCGAAGTTGAAAACTATGTAAGCAGCTGACTGTCTCAGCAGTATCTGTATTTGGCAGAATTCTAAAGGGGCAAATGCATATGTATGAGACTAGAGAAGAGCATGATACTGTTGACATATGCATATTAGACCAAAATTGGGGACTGAAGATAAGGCCTCCCCAGTAAAACAGAAACTGTATGATTTGTAGGTAAGACAGAAGAAAGGATAAACAGGATGAACAGATCTAGCTCATTAAATAAAACAAATATTTAGTCTTTAATTTCAATGGTTAAACTCACAGATATTCTCAAGAATGTTACATGGGTGTGGCCTTTAACAGTTATCTCATCCTCTACCCTTCATGGTCAGCTGGCAGGGCTTTGTGCTGGAAAGTCTCCTGGACACTGGCCTCAAAACTTCTGCAGCGAAGGACCTGCGCAAAGGCACTTGTGTCTTTTTTTGCCTCCTACACATTTGGCCAGTAGTAGTGTTTCATAGCAGGCATTAGCAACAAGCTCTGTCACTTCTAGTTTGTTTGCGAGAAAAGATCTAAGAATCACCACTTTATACATCAGTTTTTTCCTAAGGCTGGGCTCACACAGTTTTTTGCATCCAATTTGCATGACAGGAGAGTGTGCATAGCTACGGGGAAGCCTCGGTCCACATTTGGAATGGGTCCTGAGCATCTTTGGTTCAGATTCAGGTGCAAATTCAGGCAAAAATTCAGACCTGATTTGCACCTGATTTAGTGAACAGGGACACACCGGACAGCATGTGTGAACCCAGCCTGACAGTCTCCTTTAATAGATAAACATTTGGGCTAGATTTCCACTAGTGCGACTTTTCATGCAATTAGGGACTGAAAAGTCGCATGACAAGTCGTACCCCATGATTTCCACCTTCATATCTGTGCGACTTAAAGACGCAGTGACTTCAAAGTAGTCCCTGCACTTGAGGTTCATAGACCTTGAGAATACACAGGCATTGCTTCAAGTCACGGGAAAAAATCACGGTAAAATCGTGGCAAAAACGCACGACTTTGGGGACGCAATAGTGGAAACATAGCCTTAGGGCTCTTTTATAGTTGTAGTGCCCCCTGAAGTGCGATCTACTGTAGATTGCTTTTCAGAGGAAGTTTTGGCCCCCCAAAACACTCGCCATCACACCGCAACAGTGTGCATTACAGGAGTAGTTGCCTAATTCAGTTAAATGGGTCGTGTTCAGCAGAGGTTGTGCCCATGGACCATGATGGTGGATAATTTTTGCCATTCTGCAATGCAAAGCATAATGCCCACGGCATGCACACATGCTGCTGGAGTAGGTAAAAAATTATGCATTTTTTCCACCCTCAAGGTATGTGTCACAAGTACTCCAAAGATCTTTGAAATAAAGTCTAACTGTTTATTTGGTAAACACCATAGTCTTAAAGTGGTTGTAAACCCTTACAAACCACTTTGACCTACAGGTAAGCCTAGATTAAGGCTTACCTGTAGGTCCAAGAAATATGTCCTTGCTGAAAGACAGGCACCACTGTACAACACTGTACTGCCGTAGACAGCGGTGCGCAGGCGCACTGAGCGCGCCGCTGTCAACGGAGATATGCCACGAGTGGCAGCTCCCGCGCGCATGCACGAGAGTGACGTCATCGCGGCTTCGTCGAATGACAGCGGCGGAGCAGCGAGACCCACTGAGAAGATTGATTCTCTGGACTACAGGGGACAGCGGTGACTTCGCTGGCTCCTGTGTCAGGTAAGTGACACATAATGGACTACTATGCGATGCATAGTAGTCCATTATGCTTTACCTTTGCAGGGAATCAAAGAGGAAGTAAACCCTGATGGGTTTACTTCCTCTTTAAGTGCAACATTTTTGTGGGCTACACAACACCCTTTTTTCAGGCATGTGATACATAGACATTGAGTTAGGTTTTGATAACATGGGCCAAGTTTTATATTGCTGCTGTACTGTTATAATAAAGAAGGGGAAACATTTATAAATCAAGCTGCAATCTTATAGCTGCTGTCTTATTATCTGTCCCACTGATGCTATTTGGCATTGCCTTGCTGTGCAGCAGAATTAATAAATGTCCCCTCTGTATATATATTTCAATGGTTTATTTATCTTTTTTGTCAAAAGTTTCACTTTAATTACTTGAGCCCATGGCATCTTAGCTTTTCATTATCAGCTACTTGCAAGTGAAGGACTAATTAGGTTGTGACGTCTATGATAGTTTGTTAACTAATGTTGCTTCATTTATGATTCTCTAGTGGCCTTGTTAGGTGCATTATATAGGATGCTACAGAAAATGTTTTGATAATAAGCAAATTAATGGAACAATCAGTTTAGGAGAAATATAGATTTTCATTTCAGTTTCTCTTGATAGGGTTTGAAAGCAAACAGCAAATTGATGCGTTAGTGTAACAAACCCCTCCTTTCTCTTTCTATATTCACCCTTTATTTGTTGGTGGTTTCAGTCAATTTATTTTGCACATTTGCGTAAAGCTGTTCAAGAAGCAATTATAATCAGATGCAGCAAATCAACAAATCAATTTTCACATATGCATTTATAATTTTTACCTTTCAGTCATTTTTTTTTTCAATATCTGACACTTTTGTTACTAATATTGTACATTTTTCATACCAGTGATATGACCTCTACCACCAGACAAATTGTTCATAGTTTCTAATAAATTAGGTATTAAAAAAATAACATTTCATATTTTGAATAATGTTCATTTTTTTGTATAGTCATTATGAATATACCCTTGAGAGCTGAGACTTGATGGATCTTCAGCAGTGACACAGTTGGAAACCAGGGAAATACATCACAAACTCAGCTTCTCTGCAGAATTACTAATTATAATGGAGCACGCAGTCAAGAAGTCATTTGGAAATTGTTGATTATTCTGCTTTTAAACTGTTTCTTTATTGAATTGCATAAACAAGTCTGAGTCTGTAGGTAAGGAAGGGTTTCTAATTCGATCTATATGGCTGCTGAATATAAACAGTACATTAATATTAATTTATTGGTCCATAAAGAACAAATGGAGAAGAATAAGGAAATGTATTACTGAATCAGTATTTGAGGATAACCAAGTAAATTACAGCTCTGCACTTGAAAACAAAACTATTTATCAGGTTTCACAGGATAGTCTTTATTCAATTGAACTTTGTTGGTATTATTCTGATAAAACACAACCTAGTTTCTAGAATTATATTTCAGATTGAAGTTGATTAATGGCTTATGTACCCTTATATTATTCACATATTAGACAACAGGGATCCATATTAATTAACCTTTCCAGATTTCGAAATTATCCCGTCTCTTATACCTCACCATTTCTATAATTTATTACCATAGTCTGCAAAGATGACTGTAAAACCTTTATGACCAGAGGTCACTGAAGTCTAGAAATACATTTACTTGGTGATTCTGCTAGTAATGCACTTCCAGATCTAGGGACTCACTCTTCTGGAGTACAGAAGGTTACAGGAGCCTGCAGGGGATGGAGGATCAGGGATTGTGCCTCAGAAGTGCATTCTTTTCTATGGTCAGTTTTGTAGAGTGCCCCCACTTGTAGATGTTTTTGATTGTGGAGCGCTTTTTTGATAGTCGTGAGTTGTTACCTTAGTTCAAGGGTATATTTAGAGAGGTCTACAAATAACTATATGTCTTCATATGAAGCAGGTAACTTCCCTAGGGACCTTGAGGTGCTCCTTGATGTGAAAAAAAATTAGACTCTCATGAGCACTTCCCTAAGAACTGTATCTAGCAGATAGAGGTAAGGTGGCATATGCAATCAATTGTTAAATTCATGAGTGTAGTGTAGTGTTAGGAAGCAAATCAGTAAACATTTTCTTGGCATAAAGCATTAAGTCCACTGGAAAGATTGTTTCAGGGACCACACAGAGTTTTTGTTTATGATGGCATGACCTCTTCTCTAGGTTTACTATTTTAGCCTTCAACATCTTGTATTCCTCTAGTCTGTCATAATGGGCATCAACTAAGACATTAACTATGGTAGTAACGTCCCTGACAAAGTTCTCAATGTGATGACACTGTATGTCACCAAGGGAATGGACTTCAGCTGAGAAATTTTATGTGAGAGAGGCAAAATCAGGAGGATCCCCATTGCTCACCTTGTGTTCCTGAAGACTGTAATCCATCTGGATGCAAACTTTAGCAAGGCTTGCACATAGTGGGCTAGGTGAGGAGGAGTAAGAGGGAGAGGAGGCTACCCCCAGGTGTTCTATAGCTGCCGATAGATCGTCAGGGAGATTGTCATGGATCTGCCACCCAGCACAGGGGTCATCTAAGGCTTAACAATGTTGCAGAATGATTTCAGTGTATGGCTCCAAGCTGCCTCATTTAAACACCTCAACTGCACATACCTTGCTGTCTGATCTGCAGCTTGAACCTGTGATTACCTGTTCCCGAGATCATGTTCTGTTTCCTGTGTTTGACCCGGCTCATTTTTTACTACGATTACTCTGTTAGCCTAACCCAGCTTGCTTTGTGACTACGCTTACATCTCTATTGCTTGATATCCTGTTGCCAAACCTTGACTGAATCCTGACTATTCTCTGCCTGTCGTTACATCTGCTTGATTGTCTGTTACCGGACCTCAATTTTCTGACTGTGCATCAGTGACTCCGTGGCTCTGCATATACCTGCTTCCTGTTCCTACTTCTTGTCTGTATCAGCTGAGCTGTCTGCACCTGCTACTAACCCGCTGGTTTACTCTGGGAACACATCTGCTGCACACAAGATGATCCAGGCACTCATACACGACTTGGCTCTTGTGGCCACTGTTCTCAACTTAGGTGACCCTTGAACCAGGGTTGTACGTGAGGCCTTTCCACAGCACATCAGGCTCCTCTGTCAGGTATGTGACAGAGATCTATGTAATGTCAACTCTGCTGCTGTAAGGAAGCAGGGTCTGAGACTGCAGTGCCATTTTGACTGCTTCCATGTGTAGGACAAGCTCAAAGATCACTCATAATGTAGCCATTTATTTATGATGAAACAAAGAACAGGGGTAAGGTGCAGACCCAGTAAACCTATGGGAAAAACAGCAGGGATGTAAACAAAAAAAAATATTTTCTGGATAAGAGTCACTGCTCCTTTGTACTCTGAGTCTCCTTGTGGATTGTGGAAGAAGAAACTGAGAATTGACCTGCGGTGTGCCGTGGTCACATGGTCAGTATACCTAAAAGGGGGCACACCCAATTATAACATTTAAATGGAAAGTAAAATAAAGAAGGCAAAGGGTGGTTGGGATACGTGAGCCACCGTCGACAGGGAAGGGGGATGGAGAGCAGGCTTTATGCAGCCCGACTCCTCCAAAAAAAAACAGGCTGCGGTCAGCCTTACACTTGTATTCGGAGTCTCCTTGTGGATTGTTTTAGGAAAGGAAGAAGAAACTGAGAATTGACCTGGGGTGTGCCGTGGTCACGTGGTCAGTATGCGTAAAAGGGGGCAAAAATAAAGAGAGTAGGATGAAGCTATCAAAGATTTATTGCAAAACTGAAATGTAACATGTAATCAGTCAAAACAACAAAAGCCTGTGACATCTCGACTAGAGGATCCGGGATATATCTAGAGAAGCATGATGACTTCAAATTGCCACAATTCTGAAAGAATGGCCAGAATAAGCCTTGGGGTCCAAACCCAAATTGGACAGTAGGGTGCGGCAATGATGCATGAACTGAGCTGCAGAGAGGGGAGCACTAGGGAGAGGCAATAGTGGAAAATTTGAAAGTCAGTGCTGCCTCTGCTACATCTTGCAAGTATGCAGATGCAACTGAAAGTAGTCAGGGTACCTGACTAGCTGATTTGCCAAAAGTATACTGGATCCTGACCCAGAATATGTAAACTCCTCAGGCCTAAAGAAACCATAAAATGCCAGATACATTGCTGTCTCAAGCACTAAGCTAGGTAGCAACTCAAAGGGAGACCTGGAAAATATATCGGACATTCCCCGAAATTTGTGCCCCATGATGGGAAGCCTGCTAGCTACAGCAGGAGGGCTACTCTTCTGAATCACTTTCAGGATATCCTTGATGGGGTGTGCCGAAAAAGTGGATGGCCTGTTGGGGTCCCGTAAAGACAAAAAGTGCTGTATGCCCACTAGAGATGTCCTAATGGTGCCATGGCCCAGTTCTGGAGGAACGGGAGCAAGGAAAGAGGACAGCAGAAGCAGGTCAGCACTACTGGGAGATCTCCTGAGTGCCTGAAGAGGTGGTACTGGAATCAGTAGCACCAGGAAGAGTAATACAAGCTGGACACTGTTATATTTGCTACACAACCAAGAGGGCTTGGGTTCCTGCAGGTAATGGGCCATTTATTCTAATCTGACTGAGCGCCTGTCAGATCTTCACACGATGATCCAGCTGGGTTCTGCAAGCAAGTTAGTGTTCGAGGAAGAAGTGAAACTGTATATAGAGACTGTATATAGTAAAAGTAAAAGTGTCCCTGAAGTTTGTTGTTGAAGTTTGCTAAAGTCAAGTGAGCATCCCATAACTTACCACCCTTAAATTATAACCCTCAATAAATAACAAAAACAATGTCACTGACTGTTCTCTGTCTCTGGAGTGCTCATGAAAATTTGGTGTGCCTGGCTGTATTGGGTGGGGGATCCCAAATTAATTGCAGCTTCTTAGGGGTTGTGCTACATAAAGGTGAACTTAGCTTTGCTGCTTGGTTGCCCTCTGCTCCAGTAATCTCCAGTCTAATATCCTTTGTTAGTATTACCCTCAGTTTCAGTTAATGCTGTCATAAATAATTTATGTTCCTGCTCTAATCATTGATGTTTGCTTTACTCTTTAGGATTGTTTTACTAAAGCTGGAGAGAGAGAGCAAAATCTGTTGCAGCTCTGCATAGAAACAAATCATTGTTAAGTTTTTCTCAAAGCTTATTTGAACAAGCTGAAGTTAGAAGCTGACTAGCTACCAAGTACAGCTGCACCAGATTTCGCACTCTCCAGTTATAGTAAATCAACCCCTCTGGGTCTGTTCCTACTTGTACCGTTTGTGCCCTTCTACCCCATAAAGAGTTAGGGCAACCAGTATAAAAGCTTGTATGGAGCATTTTCTTCTTCATTTGTTTCTGGGTACTAGCTACATATGCCACTTTCACTTTTGTGTCTTTGTAGTATCGGAATTGTTTTTCCAGTCTTTGAATGTTTTCCTCAATATGACATTTGGCTTAATTTGCTTTTCTTGCTGGCTGCCTCTGACTGTCATTTTGCACTATGCATCTGTACATTCTTGCTATGAATCTCACCCATTTTCATATTTAAACAGATAGGAGTTTCCTTCCGACCTTCCTAAGCAGCATTTTCTTGATGGTTCTTACATAGACATTATACACTGATAGGGGAGACATAAAAACAAGGTTTTGACAGGCAGCATATACAATGCCTTGCAAAAGTATTACCCCCCCCCCCCCCGGCTTTTTACCAATTTTGTTACATTGCAGCCTTTAGTTCATTTTTTTTTTTTAATCTGAATTATATGTGATGGATCAGAACACAATAGTCTAAGTTGGTGAAGTAAAATTAGAAATAATATATACATAAAGCTATTTTTCACAAATAAAGAACGAATAATTGGCATGTGCGTATGTATTCATCCTCTTTCTTATGAAGCCCATAAAAAGCTCTGGTGCAACCATTTACCTTCAGAAGTCACATAATTAGTGAAATGATGTCCACCTGTGTGCAATCTAAGTGTCACATGATCTATCATTACATGCTCACACCTTTTTGAAAGGCCCCAGAAGCTGCAACACCTAAGCAAGAAGCACCACTAACCAAACACTGCCATGAAGACCAAGGAACTCTCCAAACAAGTAAGGGACAATCTTGTTGAGAAGTACAGGTCAGGGTTAGGTTATAAAAAAATATCCAAATCTTTGATGATCCTTAGGAGCACCATCAAATCTATCATAACCAAATGGAAAGAATATGGCACAACAGCAAACCTGCCAAGAGACGGCCACTCACCAAAACTCATGGACCGGGCAAGGATGATATTAATCAGAGAGGCAACACAGAGACCTAAGGTAACCCTGGAGGAGCTGCAGAGTTCCACAGCAGAGACTGGAGTATCTTACATAGGACGACAATCATCCGTATGCTCCATAGAGTTGGGCTTTATGACAGAGTGGCCAGAAGAAAGCCACTACTTTTAGCAAAAAACAAAATGGCAAGCTTTGAGTTTGTGAAAAGGCATGTGGGAGACTCCCAAAATGTATGGAGGAAGGTGCCTAGGTCTGATGAGACTAAAATTTTACTTTTTGGCCATCAAAGAAAACGATATGTCTGGCGCAAACCCAACACATCACATCACCCAAAGAACACCATCCCCACAATGAATGTTTTTCAGCAGTTGGGACTGGGAAACTGGTCACAGTTGAGGGAAAGATGGATGGTGCTAAATACAGGGATATTCTTGAGTAAAATCTGTACCACTCTGTGTGATTTGAGGCTAGGACAGAGGTTCACCTTCCAGCAGGACAATGACCCCAAACACATTGCTAAAGCAACACTTGAGTGGTTTAAGGGGAACATGTAAATGTGTTGGAATGGCCTAGTCAAAGCGCAGACCTCAATCCAATAGAAAATCTGTGGTCAGACTTAAAGATTGCTGTTCACAAGTGCAAACCATACAACTTGAAGGAGCTGGAGCAGTTTTGCCAGGAAGAATGGGCAAAAATCCCAATGGTAAGATGTGGCAAGCTCATAGAGACTTATCCAAAGCAACTTGGAGCTGTGATAGCTGCAAAAGTACAAAGTATTGACTTTAGGGGTTGAATAGTTATGCACATTGACTTTTTCTGTTATTTTGTCCTATTTGTTGTTTGCTTCACAATAAGAAAAAATCTTCAAAGATGTTCTGTAAATGAACCACTTAAGCACCAGACCATTTTGCAGGCCAAAGACCAGAGCACTTTTTGCGATGTGGCAATGCGTCGTTTTAACTGACAATTGCGCGGTAGTGCGACATGGCTCCAAAACAAAATTGACATCCTTTTTTCTCACAAATAGAGCTTTCTTTTGGTGGTATTTGATCACCCCTGTGGTTTTTTATTTTTTGCGCTATAAGCAAAAAATCCGACAATTTTGAAAAAAAAACACATTCTTTTTAACATTTTGCTATAATAAATATCAACCAAAAATATATGAAAAAACGTTTTTTTTTTCCCCTCAGGTTAGTCTGATATGTATTCTACATATTTTTGGTAAAAAAAAAAATGTATTCATATTTTTTTTTTTTACTAGTAATGGTGATGATTTGTGATTTTTACCATGACTGCGACATTATGGCAGACACATTGGACATTTTTTGACACATTTTTGGGACCATTGTTATTCATACAGCAATCAGTGCTATACAAATGCACTGATTCCTGTGTAAATGACACTGGCATTGAAGGAGTTAACCACTAGGTGGCAGTGTAGGGGTTAAGTGAGCCCTGGGGAGTGTTTCTAACTGTGGGAGGCGTGGCTGTGTATGACACATCACTGATCTCTGCTGCGATCACAGTAAGCAAAGAACAGTGACACTGTCACTAGGCAGAATGGGGAGATGCTTGTTTACATTAGCATCTCCAGATTCTTCCTCCCCGTGAGACGATTGTGGGTATCCCCGTGGTGATTGAGTCCGCGGGACCAGCGATCGCGTGCACGGAGGCCCCCACCGGCGCCGCAGGCCACGAGCATGCGGTGGCACGTGGGAAATTTAAATGGACGTACATGTACGTCCATTTGCCTGTCCGTGTCATCCTCCTGCCGTAGATCGGCGTGCGCCGGTCGGCATGTGGTTAAATGATGCAAATTCTCAAATAATCCATGTTAATTCCAGGTTGTGAGGCAACAAAACACGAAAAATGCCAATGGGGGGTAAATACTTTTGCAAGGCACTGTAGGGAAATTTGACAAAAAGTATTGCAGAGAGCAAAATGAGGTGAAAAAAAGTGAATTGCAGTAGGCTAAGAAAATAAAAAAGTAACAGTTGGCATACAGATATAAAAGACAGAAAATAAAAAAAAAAATAGAAATGATGGCAAATAAGTTCAATAGTGAGAAAAAGAATGTACATTAGAAAAGTAGAAGGGAACTCCTTGTTATGTCACACTGGATAGATTAACTGTTTTTTCATTTTATTATGTTCTTTTGCTCTGCACCATGCATGATACATTTACCTATCTGTTTACAGTGTTCTACAGTGTTATACAAAAAATACACTATGTATAGTAGAATCTAATTGTCCACAAATTCATTCATACAAAACCCTATCCTTATACCATTCTGTTCAGTGTGGGGAAAATACTGCAGTTCATATGTGTTTTCTTTTTTGTATGCCGGCTTATGACAGTATGATTCATAAGAGTGCATTGAACAACTGAAAAAATGATTGCTTCGCTCTGCAAACTACTGATATCCTAATAAACCAATTTCCTTAGACTACATACTTCAAGAAGCTAGATTTATACCATCAGGAAATCCTACAATCCATACATTATTGATCTGCAATTTATTTTTCCCAGACATCTGCCCAGTGTTCAGTGTTTTGATTAAAAACCTGAAGATATCATCCTGGGCAGTTGTCAGAACATAAATCAGAGCGTAAAAATATAACACATATGGTGTCTTCTGCTTATTAACTTTGTATGACTATGAACTGCTTTATAGATGTTGTACAGATCCCATCACTGATAAACAATAAGAGCTAATGTGCATTATAAATTATGTTTAAGGAAATAAATTAAGCTTCTGCTAAAGAAGATAGATAACAAAATGCTAAATATCTACAATTTATAAATTAAATAAAAATTGAATGGTAGATTAAAGCTTACAGCATGCATTTCCCACATTAGCCAAATCTTTATTCAACACCACTATTTAGATTTAATTGCAGCCACTGAATTGTAATTAAAACCTTTGAGATTCACTCTTATAAGTACAATCTGTATTTTTTGAAATATTGAAGAAGGAATTTGTCTCTTGAAAATTAAAATTTTATTTTGTGTATTTTAATGCTAAGTAACAAAATTAATTATTGTACATAAAAAAATGTTCTTCATTAAAGGAGGACAAATTTCCATGTCTTAGCTCATTGCACAAATAAAAAAATTGGGGTAAACTTTATGTTTAATCTCTTTTTATTAAGATTTGCTTATAACAAAGTTATGAGAAAAAAACAAAGAACATAAGACATTGTGACATATACATTATCAGTGCAATATTGGCAAACGTACATCATAAATTCTGATTTAGAAAATATAACAAAAGAAAACACTAACACATTGGGTGTGTAAAGAAGCAGTACACACAATTCTAAAGCCAAAAACCTATTAGATAAACACAGGTTATGAAGGGCAGTAAACAATATAGGTAAGGAGAAGGTCATTGGCACACATGACCAAAGGGTGCCTCTCTTTTGAGAATACATATAACAGTAATATGGCCATGACCAAATACATAACTAGAAGCACCGATATTGGGTGATGGTGCTGGTTTGGCTGTACAGGTGATAGTAGATGAACACAATCTACATAAGGACAATTGGAAATACAAAAAAGACAAGTGGATATACAGGATGCACCAAATTTAATCAAAGAAAAAACATGCAATACAAAAGGTACAATCTAGGCTCCATTGAATGTGATTATACAAACGAGACAAAAACCCAACGTTTTGAGTTTAGGATTGATAATACTCTTCTTCAGGGGTATAACATTGTGACCATGATGAGGAATATGTCTATAAATTAAAAAAAAGTTGTAAACATAGAATGTAGCGACATTAAAAAATAATGCATACTTATGTCATTTACAGTGGTTGTATAGTCAATTTTGGGACTTTTAACTACAGGGATGCCTATAATAAGGCGTACCTGTAGGTAAAAAAAATATCTCCTAGACCGTACAGGTTTAGGAGATATTCCCCTCATTCTGTGCCACTGACTGCAATGGCGCATGCACACAGGGGTTTCTCGGCTGAAAGTCCGGCAGATGCTGGACCCTGCCGGGAAGAAATTTCCCGTGCACGTGTGCAGGAGTGACGATATCGCGGCTCCGGACACTCACAGCGCCATAGCCGCGATACACAGAAGAAACGCAGAGGGAACATGGATCGGGCCAGATGTTGGGGCCTCGTTCCAAGGTAAGTATTTCATAATGAGCTAGTATGTGGTGCATACTAGCTCATTATGCCTTTTCCTTTGCAGGTGAGTAAAAAAAATAAAAACTTCAGCGGGTATACAACCGCTTTAAAAAGTTCTATTTAGAGTGACCATAAAGTATTGCTTGGGATATTTAGCATCCACTTAAAACAGGAAGAAGAGGATGGGGTGCTAGCTGTCCAGCTGGCTCCAGAATGTCCAGACAGGGGGTGACCAACGAGAGCCCATGAGGAAGTTCTCCCGCAGAGGGCGATAAATACCCAGATCAATGTGACCACGGTCCAGGAAGCAAGGAGTAACCGCTTTGTACCTTATGTCTTGCATGTTTTTTCTTTGATCAGATTTTGTGCATCCTGTATATCCACTTGTTTTTTTGTTTTTTTTTTGTATCTCCACTTGTCCTTATGTAGATTGTGTTCATCTACTATCACCTTTAAATTTAAATAAAACATCTTATATTCATACCCTATGCCTCTATTTACAAGAGTAGTTTACCTTTTAAAGTCCCACTAGAGGAATAATCCTTCCAGTATAGAAAGCACCAAGGAAAAATACAGACAAAAGAGAAGAGAAAAGAAAAAGAAAAAAAAATAGTGGTTAGAAGGGTAAGTTAAATCAAAGACAAGACTTAAGAACATACAGGATACAAGCATCATGTTGGGCAGCGGGGCTAGATACCCCACACAGGTTAACGAAGAATAGAGCAGTAGGTTCAGAGATAAGAGGCAAATTTGTGGGAGTGTCAGGAATGATTTCACACTGACCAGGTGAGGGTGTAGTCATCAATTTGATCCTTTTCCCAGAAGATCATACTTTCTAAATGGCAGGCTCAGTCTGCAAAGGAGGGAGCATGAGGTTTATGCCATGCCCTAGCTATCACAGTACATGCAGAGTTTAGAAAAAGTGGAAGAACACTTTTTAAATTTTGTTTACAGGATCTGGGTAAAGTAATAAGAGAAGAGTTATTTATTCTGTCTCCAACTAAGTCATAGTAAAGGTGTGAATATTTTGTCCAAGAAAGGGGTTATGAGAGGGCAGGTTCTTCAGATATGTGTCATGGTGCCTAGGGCCTGTAAACATCTCCAGCAGGTGTTTGAAATTGATGGGTCTATATTGTGTAGGGTGGTCGAGCATCAATACCATCTAGCGAGGATCTTGTAATTGTGCTCCTGTGCACAAGAAGATATGGAAGCTATGTAGGCAAAAGTCAGTATCTTATCCCAATCAAACTCCTCAGCAGAAATATTAAGTTCCTGTTCTCATTTGGTCATAAATTGTGGAGTGTGTGGCAGAGAGGCTTTAAGGAAGACTTGGTATATTTGAGACAAGAAGTGTTCTGGCCCGGTAGACTGAGACAGAAAACTTGCAAAATCTGGTCTAGTTAAGGCAGTCATGGGTACATTAACAGTGAGATAATGTTGAATTTAAAAATACTTCAACTAGGCACTAGCAAGTTGATTACAGATCACCAACTACGATAAGGGAGACAAGGTACCCCTCTGCAAGGTATGGCAAAGCAACAGCTTATCTTCCCTTTTCCAGATAAGAAAAAGAGGTTGGTGGAAAGTGGCTGGAAGTGTGGTGTAAGCTACTGATATCTTAATAAACCAATTTTTTTAGAATGCATACTTCAAGAAGCTAGATTTATACTATCAGGAAATCTTACAATTCATACATTATTGATCTGCAATTTTTATCCAGAGATGTGCCCAGTGTTTAGTGTTTGGATTAAAACCTTGAGAATATCATCCTGGGCAGTTGCCAGAACATAAATCAGAGCGTAAAAATGTAACACATAGGGTGTCTTCTGCTTATTAACTTTCGTTAAACATGAACTGCTTTATAGATATAGTACAGATTCCAGCACTGATCAATAATAAGGCCACGCCACCCCTAGATTTAGACAGGAAAAGAGTAGAGTGATGGATTCTGGATTTTTTTTACTGAATTGCCATGCCTTTTTCCACACTGTGCCTGTGTGTAGGTGGCCATTTCGGTAGGTGATATGGCTTTGCTTTCTCATATCAGAGCTATTCCTTTTATTACTTCTGATCTGATAACTGGTGGTGTAATAAACAATAAGCAGGAGGAGATATGGAGAATATACAATTACACTGAGTAAATATAGGGCACAGAGATATTTGAAGTGAATAGATTCTGCTTTCTTTATTAGCAGCAGTGTTGTCAGCCTGCCATGTGATCCCTTTTAGCTAGTTGTTGAACTGCCTAGCTATAAGAAACTATTAGGTAGCCCAAATGGTCAGCTAAAGGAGTGGGCATGGCAGTGTGCTGCTATATAAAAGGCAGTGGTACTGCTTCAATTAAACTTCAACCAGTGTAGTGCTATCTTAAAATTCTTAAAGAGGAAGTAAAGGCAAAAAAAAAACACCCTGTAAGGCAAAGGCATAATGAGCTAGTATGCATAGCAATAACATACCTGAGAACGAAGCCCCCGAAGCGCTCCTCCGTCTTCCTCTTTGCCGCTGCCATGTATCCCGGAGCGACTTCCGGGTCTCGCTGCTCCGGCGCTGTGATTCGCTGGAGCCGTGATGACGTCCCTCCCACGCATGCGCACGGGAGCCGACACTCGCGCCATATTGCCGCGATCTACGGCCTGCCCAGTGCGCCTGCGTGCCGATGTCTACGGCGCATGCGCCGTAGACAGCGGTGGCTGTATTCGGGTAAATATCTCCTAAACTGTATGGGTTTAGGAGATATTTCTTGGACCTACAGGTAAGCCTTAATCGAGGCTTACCTGTAGGTCAAATTGGTTTGTAAGGGTTTACAACCACTTTAATGATCACTGTGCGTTAAGCCAAAAAATGTGTTTGGCTAAAATATTCTGTGTAAACACACTCAAACATAAATAATGATGAGGATTTTTCCGAACTTCAAAACAAGAAACAGGCTGGACAGTGCACCATCGCCAGTTGAAAAATATATTTAGAAAACATAACATCTGTGTACTCACACATTTTAGGTGCCCCCAGCACACCAAACTACAAAAGCATTAAAGCGTATGATTCCTCTCCAAATGACTTCCAAACCCGTATGTGTCAGCAGCCCACACAAACAAGCATGTATCCTCCACCATCCTGGCCCCTGCCCCACATGCGACAACACAGGGCCAACCACTTGTCCTCCTCAGATCCCCCCCGGACTTAAGTCACACTGTTGTGGGTGTGCGTACTAATGTGGGGGGTGAGGCACATGTGTGAAGTCACCCCCTTTTGATCAGGATTGTCATCGCTGGAGTCACTTTTTGGACAATAATATGTATAATACCCCAGTTTGTGCTTTTGTCTCTGTGGATTGATGAAAATTTGGAGAAAAAAAAGCTCTCTTTTTTTGGACACTTGTTATAAAAGAATAATACTATAAACAAATTCACTGTGAGCTTTCTTGTTACACACACACAAAAAATAAAATTATATATATTGTTTTTTTTTTTTTTTCATAGTTAAATTTTTTAGCAATATTGATTTTCATTGTTTAAGGCACTTTCTATTAATTTGTAAGGTTCAGTATCACACAGCACTGCATTTTTTTTTCTTTGTATAATTTTTAGACTACGGCCGCGTACACACGCGCGGACTGTTGGCCCAACTTTGTCCGTCCAACAGTTTGAGCGAACAGTCTGCTCAAACTTAGCATGGACGGACATGGCCACACACGACGAACGAACAGTTTGCTGAAACCGTGCGCGATGACGTGAACGGCACGTACGACGGGACGCAAAATACGACGTCCTATACACTGCATTATAACTTTCGGCTTGAAAATCCTTTCTGAGCATGCGCGGAACTTAGTTTGACGAACAAGCCTACACACGGGCGGACTGTTCGTTGAAACAAGGTTTCAGCGGACAGTTTTTCGGAATTTCCGTAAAACCTTGTCCGTCCAACTGTCCGCTGAAACTGTCCGCTGAAAGCCCACACACGAGCGGACTGTCCGCCCAAACACTGCCCAAACACTGTTCAGCGGACAAGGTTGGGCCAACAGTCCGCGCGTGTGTACGCGGCCTACCTCTTACACTTTTGAAGGCCCTGAAGCACCAGGACAATGGAAACGTCCAAAAAATGACCTCCTTTTATAAAGTAAACACCCCAACATATATTCTATGAGGTACAATGAGTCTTTTGAACATGTCATTTTCTCCCTTCTCCTTCCAGGACAGTACCATGGAGAGAGCAAATGAAAGAAAAAAGGTGACTCTAAGTGCAGAATTAAAACTTTTAATATCCCCAAACAAGATTAAAAACACTTACAGAATCAAGGATAAGAAGAGGCAAAACGTGGATGTATGAAGCAGGTGATCCGGCATCAGGGGGTCCAAGTGTATAATCACAGCTTTCCAGGGATAATGATATGCAGCAGCAGAAGGTCCCAGGATAACCAGCAGGTGAACACCCCAGGTTCTGGCAAAACTGGTGAAGCAATTGCACCGTCTGAGTCAGTGTGGAGCAGGAATCTCAGAAATGGCATCAGCGGGAGGGGACGACAACCAGCATGAACCGCAAACAGGAAATATGTCAT
The DNA here is from genome assembly GCF_037356315.1 of Lithobates pipiens. NCBI lineage: Eukaryota > Metazoa > Chordata > Amphibia > Anura > Ranidae > Lithobates > Lithobates pipiens. The sequence continues at coordinate 185,351,362 of NW_027507785.1, read as the reverse complement.
AAAAATGAGAAGCGTTTCGGAACTACTGATTGGTTCCTTCTTTAAGCCAATGACAACAGGTTTGTAGAAGCTAAGCTTCTTATAGTCTATGGGCGGAGCTGTGGGTGAGGCTATGGGCGGTGATGAGGGAAGAAAAACAATGCTGCAGCAGCCCAGGAAGTAGTATGATCCATGGGCATAGAACTGCACAGTAAACAAAGACAGTGCGGGATACAGCCCACACACGAAAAACGGCAAGACAAATACAGCAGGACATTACAAAAGTACATATAAGGACAGGAACTTAAAATCAATGGAAAAATATAAAATGGTCAAACCGTACATTGCTCCTCAATAGCAGGTGCCACTAAGGGGGAGTTGATGGAATATTTCAGTCATATTACATATAAAATGCTAAGATCTTCAATGCTAAAAATATATATATGTGGTTTATGTAAAATTCATATAAGGTTGACATCATAAAGTACATAAGTATACATGTGTGTGCTTGCATGTGCACACAAGAACAATGACAACGGACGTAAAAGAAAAAAAAAAGCATAGATGCAAAAAAAATGCATAGATGAAAAAAAAACCGCATAGATACAAAAACGCAGATGCAAAAAAAGCATAGATGAAAAAAAAATGCATAGATGCAAAAAAAAAAAAAAAACACAAATGTCCGTTGGATGAATCACTATGTGCACACGCATACACACACACACACACACACACACACACACACACACACACACACACACACACACACACACACACACACACCTATAGGAAAAACAGAATACAATTGGCCAACAGAGGACATACCTAAGGGGAATATGGTCACTGTATAATGAGCATACATGTGAAAATGAGGATGTAATGGTGAATGAAATTCTAAAGTATGGCACTGATTTAAAAATCCTCATTTAACCATACATTCAGCTGGGGGGGGGGGGGGGGGGTCTCTAGGCATCACCTCAATAACCCAAAACATTAGACCATCAGTGGATTTGTTATGGTATTCAAGGTAGTACCTGGGGACACTATGAGTGTCTAATCCATCAGTAATGAAACGGCAATGTTTGCCAAATCGCTTACATAATGGTCTGATAGTTCACCCAACATAAAGAAGGCTGCATGGGCATGTCAAACAATAGACTACATGGTCAGAGGAGCAAGCGTGGAAACCCTTGGTAGGGTATGTTTTACCTTTCACACAAAAATCCTTCTGGCCATGTTTAACAAACCGACAGGTCTTACATAGCGGCTTGCAGCATTGATATATGCCCAAGATGGCAAGAAAGGCTGGAAGAGAATAACCTGGGGGTAATGGCTTACCCTTAAGTTTACTAGGTGCCACCTTACTTTTAATATTAGGGGCCTTTCTATAGGCAAATTTGGGCTTATTAGATAGGACAGGAAGAAGATGCTCGTCCTGAAGCAGCAAAGGCCAATGCTTCCGCACGATACCCTCCATCTGTCTCTTTTCTTCACTATAAAAGCTGCTACCATCCCCAATGGCTTAGTAACATCTGCCTAGACTATCTACTTGGTCCTGATATTCTGAGCGCCCTTGACATACATTTTATCTGAACCATGGAGAGAGCGCAGCTCCACCTCTTCATGGCCTGTCGGAAAGCACTCACTCCAGGTACTCGGGGGGCCATGGGTGTGCCTAGCTCTCAGCATGATGGCTCTGAGACCCAGTCGCTGGGTGACTTCACTTCTGACGGGTGGGTCTTCCGGAAACATGTAGCGGCGAGTATTTTCCAGCCACTGGAATGCAAGAGGAAGAGGTGGGTCTTCTGGCTGGGACTTCCTTCCGGCCTTCGAGCACGGGGACATCGGAAGGATTTAAACTTGAAAAAGCCCAGGAATTGGAGCTGTCGCTGTGCTGCGATGGAGGAGATGGAGCCGTCAGTGGGGATGGTGGATGCAGGTGCCTAGAACCCCAGCTAAGCCAAGTAGAAGAGGTACAGTAATACCTCTTATCTTTACATGCTGGGCATTTTTTGTATTAGTTTGCCTTTCTTTAAAGAAGCCTGCAGCTCACTGTTTTAAGATGGTTCTTTACAGTTAAGCAGGGATGGGGAGCTCTATATAAGTCTAGGTTCTCCTCCCTTCTCTTTCTTTCCCTCTTCAGGATGTATGGTGGCGGTAGCACAGAGCCTTGCCCCTAGTAAGGCATGTTTTTGTTATTGTGTCTTCCAGGCCTCCTGGCCCAAGCCTCCTGGCCCTGGCCCAAGCCACTCTGCAGGTCTTGCATTGCAGGACTTGTGAAAGAAGAGTTGATGCAAGAATGCAAGGGACTTTTCTCTTTTGTAAGAAAGGAACTTGCAGAAACTTTAAGGACAGTACACTCCCTTTTGAAGAAGCAGGGTCAGAGGTCCGCTCAAAGCCAGACCTCCCATTCCAATCCTCTGCCCTCTACTTCAAAACAGATGGAAAGTGAGTCAGAGGAGGAGTGAGACAGTGTCCCCCCTCAACATGGGATTCAGAGGAGGATGTAGAGGAGGAGACAAGGGCCTACAGGTACAAACTTATATTGGAAGAAGTAGAGGACCTATTAAAGGCAGTTTATACCACCCTGGATATATAAGAGGAAAAAAACTAATTATCGGTACACTATAAAATGTATCAAGGGTGGGGGGCGTGGCTGGAAGCCGACCATGATGGCTACTTTCTGAATCTGCTCCAGGGAACGGCAACTATCCAGGGCAATAGCGAAGAGCAGATAACAGCAACTACACCGACCAGCACCTTATCCAAATCCCAGGACCTCCATCAGCATGTACAAAAGGAAGCAATACCGCTCACCGAGTTTTACCCACCACTCAGCAGGAAAGAACTCCAAGATGGTGCCTGCAGAAATGCAGGCACATAATGCATTGGCTTGTCCTGCACAAACTCAAAGGGGATTCCGGCAGAGGGAGCGCATACTCGCTTGCAGCACACAGGCAGCTTCTCTTCAGCTTCCACCCCCTCAGCGAGTCCTGCTAAATCCAAAATTAAGCTGAACCAGGACGGAGAACATCCAAATGAGGTGAACCTTATTAATCAGCCATGATTAAGCCATGTAAACACCCTCTGAGCCATGTAAACACCAGTTCAATTGCTTCTCACACTGCAAAACTCTACCCACTCTGGAATCACTAAGATGATGCATAACTTTACATCTGAAGTATCATATCTAGGTGAAAGAGTCACTACCATAGAAACCAAAATGAAAGAAGTGACATTCCTCTTTTAATAGCTTAGTTGATGCACAGGGGGAAGATTTAGAGGACATAGCGTGCATGAAAGCCAAAATAGCAGATTTGGAGGATAGTTCCAGAAGGAACAATTTGAAGATAAGATGCATACCAGAATCCGTCCAACAATCTGCAATAAAAGAATACTTCACACAGCTACTCTCTGCTTTCCTCCCTGATACCGCTCTGGGGGAACTGATTGTTGATCGCATACACCACCTGCCAAAACCAAAGCACCACTCAGATATTATACCTAGAGACACTATTGTACAGATATATTTTTTCCACATAATGGAAAAATGTATGCACGCCCCGTGAAATCCAGATGAATACCCCCAGCCATATAGCACTCTGGCTTTCTTTGCAGATTTATCCAAATACACCATGTTGCAGCGCAATAATCTGTCCTCTCTCACTAAAACCCTCCGTAATCACCAAATAAATTTACAAGTGGGGTCACTCGGTTAAACTTATCACCAAGGACAGCAAGTCCTACTCAGTCTGCAACCTGGGTGAAGGCCTCTTGCTGCTGTGCCAGTGGCGCATTTTGGAACCATTGGAACAACGTCAACATAACCGCAACCATCGCATTCATAACACTGGCGATTGGGATGACTTCGAACTTTCTGATGATAAGACTACCTGAATTGCCTCTACAACCCCAGGCTTACATGCAAGACCTGGGATGCCCACCAGAGCCCTTTTTCTTTTTGTAGCCTTATAACTCCAATATAAGTTGTGATATACACCGCTCACACAAAGATATATTACTCTTCCTAATTTGATGTGTATGGTAACACTGTTGTTCTCCTACTGTTATAACACTGTTTATCCTTATATTGCCTTGATTTCGACTCTCTTACAGCCTACAATTTAAACCTATTCTTCATCAGCAGTGGAATTTAAAGTCAGATCTGTCTTAACCTGCCTCTACTGGAAGCAACCAATTCATCTCTTCAAAGAGTAAGTTGACTACTACATCACACCAACACCCAAACAACACCACACTGGGACTCATACAACTTAGTCCCGTTTCAGCAGAGAGATCCTCATCGGAACCATTATCTGTTCCTCTACCTTTACAGCTCAAACATTCCTACCATGCCGATCAAAATTACGTCCTTAAATGTTAAGGACCTAAATCACCCTGGGAAAAGGTACACTCTTTGGTTAGAAGCATGCAAACTTAATTGTGACATTCTATGTCTACAAGAGACCCACTTCTGCCAGGCTAAAACTCCCACCATGTCTCACAAAAAACTTCCTGCACATGTTTTTTGCTAACTCCCAAAACAAAATTAAAGGAGTACTCATAGGTATCAAAACACAGTAACATTGAAACTAATTTCTGTTACTCCTGACCCTCAAGGAAGATAAATCATCCTAATCAGTGAAATTAAAGTGGGAGTTCCGCCGTTTTTTTTTTTTTAAGTCAGCAGCTACAAATACTGCAGCTGCTGACTTTTAAAATATGAACACTTACCTGTCCAGCACGCCCGTGATGTCTGCACCTGAAGCCGATCTGTCGATCGGCTCTCGGGTACTGCTGCCGCCATCTTGGGTATGGGAATCAGAAAGTGAAGCCGCAAGGTTCCCTATTGCGCTTGCTGTCTCTTTGATTTGCATGTTTCCCAGCAGACAGCGGGGGCCCTGCAGGAAGTGGCATAAATATCCGCAGATTCTGCGGCTATCTATGCCTGGAAGTGGGTGCAGATACTTGTATTATACAGGTATCTGTACCCCCCCCCCTGAAAGGTGCCAATTGTGGCCCCCGGAGAGGGGATGGTTATGATGAGCGGAAGTTCCACTTTAGAGTGGAACTCCGCTTTAACAATACCATATACACTATGGTAAACATCTATGCACCAAACTTGGGTCAACTACGATTCCTCCACAAACTGTGGAAAAAAGTGAGTAACCTTAAACAAGGGTAGACTTTTATATGTGGAGACTTTAACATAGCACCAGATCCCTCCATTGACATTAAAGTTCAGTCTACCAAGAAACCTCGTCCAGCGACTATGACCGAATTTCTCTATGCCAACTACCTGTTCGATACCTGGAGATGCCAACACACCATGGAAAGGAACTTCACATTTTTCTCAAAACTCCATTGCACCTATTTCAGAATTTATTTATTTGTAGGGGACAAACAAATTCTCCAAGATGCCACTGAAACAGACATCCAACACATAACATGGTCAGACCATGCACCTGTCTCACTGACACTTGGGGACAAACCTACAAATTCCTTTGCCACCAATTGGAGGAACGATACACATCTAATGGCAATCCCCACCAATACCACTCTCATTTAAAGCTGGCTGAAAGAATTTTGAGTTAAAAGAACCTTCAGTCTCAAGCCCATCTACTGCAGTATCAGCCCATAAGGCATATATACGCGGTATACTCATTAAACTAAGCTCTCAAGCCAAGCATCAAAAGACACAGCAGCTAACAGAATTACTAGACAAAATAACCAAATTAGAACTGATAACTAAAACCAAACCCATGCCAACAATTAGTGATAAAATATTCCAAGCCAGAAATGACCCTTGAACCTTTCTAAATACCAAACATGCTAAATTTATGTTGAAATTACGCACCACCTTTTATGCGGCCGGAAATAAAGCTGGAAATAATTCAACGCATGCTCGGAATCATTGAACTTAATTTTCTCGGCTCGTCGTAGTGTTGTATGTCACCGTGTTCTAGACGGTCGAAAGTTCAGAGAACTTTTGTGTGACCGTGTGTTTGCAAGCCAAGCTTGAGCGGAATTCCATTGGAAAAACCATCCAAGATTTTTCCAACAGAAATTCCACTCATATGTACCCATGCCAACAATTAGTGATAAAATATTCCAAGCCAGAAATGACCCTTGAACCTTCCTAAATACCAAACATGCTAAATTTATGTTGAAATTACGCACCACCTTTTATGCGGCCGTAAATAAAGCTGGAAATAATTCAATGCATGCTCGGAATCATTGAACTTAATTTTCTCGGCTCGTCATAGTGTTGTACGTCACCGTGTTCTAGACGGTCGAAAGTTCAGAGAACTTTTGTGTGACCGTGTGTTTGCAAGCCAAGCTTGAGCGGAATTCCATTGGAAAACCATCCAAGATTTTTCCAACGGAAATTCCACTCATGTGTATGGGGCATTACATTGTACATCCCACTAGTGGTGGCAAACTATACCATCAGGACATAGCCAACGCCTTTCTAGCATATTACCAGGCACTATACAACCTAAAAGACAACCCCTGAACCACACAACCTACCAAAGCCAACATTAAAAACTTCCTAGACCCACTGAAGCTCCCCAAATTATCTCCTGACCAACTTACATCTCTAAATAGCCCATTCACAGCTACAGAAATCACACGAGCCATATCGACACTCCCCACTGGCAAAACCCCTGGCCTAGATGGATTTTCGGCCGAATATTATAAATTGTTTGACAACATCCTAGCTCCATACATATGTCAGGTGTTCAATGCTGCTGTGTCCTCAGGCGACTTTTCTGACGAAATGTTACCTGAAAATATTGTGACCTTACCTAAACTGCAGAAGGAGCCGGTCATCCCATCCAAATTCCGCCCCATCTCTTTAATACTGACCTCAAACTATATGCAAAATTTGTAGCCCAAACACTAGCTCCAATCATGCTCCATCTCATATACCCAGATCAGATCAGCTTCCCAATGTGTAGACAAGCCCCTGATGCCACACGCAAAATAACAAATTTTCTTTACTGCGCTGAGACCAATCGTATCCCATCTCTATTCATAATGTTAAACACAGAGAAAGAGTTTGATAGGATCCAATGGGGCTATATGCGGCACACCCTGAGTAAATTTGGTTTTCAGGGCAATATTGTATCAGCCATATTAGCCTTATATTCAAAACCCTCTGCCCGGGTCCTTTCAGATGTAACCTTCTCCGACCCATTTACCATCACTAACAGCACTAGGTAAGGTTGCCCCTCTCCCCACTAATTTTTATGCTATTTATGGAACTCTTATTTTAAAAAATGTGCTTCTCAAATCTCATAATGGGAATTTGCGTTAAAGAATACGAAATGACCCTATTCGCAGATGACTCAAATCTAACACTAACAGACCCGGCTTATTCCCTGGTTCACATACAAGAAATCCTGAACGTTTTTAACTCTTGTTCATTTTATAAAGTAAACCAGACCAAGTCAAATATTCTAAGTGTAATGGTACCTGATGCTATTAAACCCCATGTAAAATCCATAGCCCCCTTTTAATGGGTGACTACCTCCATGCCCTACTTGGGTGTCTCCCTCCTCCAACTTGTTTACATACAACTATATTTCCTTTCTGCAGACTTGCAAGAAAGACCTCCAATTAATTACTAAACAATATCTTTCTTGGGCAGGCAGAACAGCTGCTTTTAAAAAAAATGCTCACTTTACCAAAACTTCTTTATCTATCCAGAGCTTTGCCTATTGTCTTACTCGATATATTCTTTACCACCTTCAAAAGATCCCTGAGATTCTTTTTTTGGCAAGATCAGAAACCCTGTTGTCCGTATGCTTCCATCATTAAACACAAATCTATAGGAGGAATGGGCTTCCCTGACATAAAAGATTACCATTCTGCAGTGACTCTTGACCAAATCAGACATTGGTTTACATCCACCTGCAACAAACAATGACAACACATAGAACAATTGTTTATTGCTGAGGGCAAACTGTGCTCTCTCCTTTTAGCCCAGACCTTCCCAATTAAACCCAAGGACATAAATTATCCCACAATTTCAGCTGCTGTAGCAGCATGAAAGTCTTTATCCTTGAACTCCCCATCACCAGATGATGACCAAACCATACCCATTCCGATGGAAGCCCTCAAATTCCTAATACCTGATCTATCCTTAAATCACTGGTCTCACATAAGATACCAACCACTAACTTCATTGTTGCACAGCAATCAACCTCTAACATTCTCAGATCTACAAAAAAGACATAATATACATCCACAGGGAGTGCTAATGTACAGGCAAATATCTTCCTATCTACAAAAAACTCTACCCATATGGTAAAATACCACACAAAGTGTGGTAGTTTTGGTCATTTACCTCCCTCAAAGCTAAAGGGATCACTCTTATGTATAACATCTTACATAACAAAGACCAGTTTGCTAAAACATTAACATATAAAAGATGGGAAAGAGATCTACAAACCATGTTTTCTGATTATCGGCGGTTCAAAGCCGGGGACGGACTGACAACTCATGGGGCCCCCGGCAATAGGAGATTATGGGGCCACACAGTATACATATACACAAACACACACACACACACACACACACACACACACACACACACACACACACACACACACACACACACACACACACACACACACACACACACACACACACACACACACACACACACACACACACACACACACACACACACACACACACACACACACACACAGTATACAATCACACAGTATACACAGACATGTTTCTATTGCCTCAGAAGGTACTGGAGAGGTGGGGCAGCTATAATCTCTGGATTTTTAGACCAAAAGGATGTTGGTAAGGGACATTTCAGAGACAGATGTAAAAAAAACACAAATTTTTACATATTGTCCCTGGTTTTACTGAGACTGGCAGCCCTGATGGGGCCCCCTAGTGGCATGGGGCCCTCGGGCAGTGCCCGAGTGGCCCAATGGTCAGTCCACCCCTGTGCAAAGCCATACAATACAACCAGAAAACCTCTAAGTGCATCAACTATTGGGAACTCTCACAAAAACTCCACCATAGATGGCACCTTACCCCAGTCCAAATGTACAAGTTTGCAGATTTGGATGACAATCAATGTTGGAGGGGCTGCTCCTCTAAAGGATCCCTAATTCATATCCTATGGGCCTGTCCTCACATCTACCCATTTTGGGAAAAGGTATTTGCCTTTATCTCAGACATCACTGACACAATTCCAACCCCTCTGCATCCCTAGCCATTCTCAGCCTAGGAATAGACTCTTATCCAAAAAAGTTCAGAACACTGGTAATGCACATATTATTTGGAGTTAGATTGCTTATTATGTGCAAACGGAGAAGCTACCTAACTCCAAATATTACAGATGTCAAGTTTCAACTTACTCTAGTTAAAGAATTTGAATTTAGCTCCGCTCTACAAAAGAATACTGTTATGAAATACAACAATGCCTGGAAGCCCTGGCTTCAAACTAAAAAACAGCATAAGCCACCCATATAGGAATAAAGGCAAAAATAACAAAATATGATCTCTTTGAATGTTCGCTTGCTATTTTCAAAGTAACACAAAGTTTGCTAGACTGTATCTCCTAGTCAATAATGATCTTTTATACACTGTTCTGTCACTGCTCTCTGTTTGCTGTTTCCTTTTCTATAACTGAAATTCCAATTAAACCATACATAACGCAAACTACAAACTGGGTGTGTTGTTTCCCCCCCTTATGAAACAGTTAGTTCCCAGATGGGGTGTCTGAGGAAGGTAGACAATACAATGCACCAGACAAACATCATTGCATACTGTATTTAGTTCAGATATGCTTGATACTGTTACTCTACACTGTAACGGTTATTGTCACTTATCGTAAATGTTTTTCTATATCAGACAACATTCAACCTCTTACATACGCATGTATTGTTTATATAAATAAAAATCAATGAAATTAAAAAAATTATTAAGGGCTAGAAAGGACTAAGCACAGAGCATTCCCAGCCAAGGTATTAACAGAGATGATAAAAAAGGAGTGTAACTGGACCCAGAAGAGGACGAGTCTTTCGTTTGGAACAAAAAAAACAAAAATTGATGCAGCCTTCTGCCAGGTATCAAGGCGTACTGATTTAGCTTTTGGAGACATGGGGGTGCACAAGGATGCAATGGACAAGATGGCAGATTCCTTTCTAAGAAAAGCTTGGGACTCCCCCTTGTCCAATTGGAAGCTGGCTATGGCTTCTACTTTTTTTTTGTTTAATTCGTTTTTATTGAAATAAAGGGAAAATAACATACATTGCATAGTATGCAGGTATTAGAACATACTTATAACAGAAAAAGAAGTATCAAAACATACAAAGTAAGAACATGTATATGTCATAGCATGTCTTAGGCACATCAGTGATCAGGCAGGTAGTTCCAGGACCATTACTCTGTTTCTGGGTGGCAACTTGGTATGTCAAGGAACTCCCTGGAGCGAGGTAATAGGTAGCAGGAGGAAAATGTGCTTACCGCAGCTAACATTGGGGGAGAAGGGAAGAGAAAAGGAGGAGGGGGAAAAGAAGACGGAGAAGGTAAAGAGAGAGGAGATAGAGGGGAGAGAAAAGAAAGAAGAGAAAGTGAGCCTAGAAGAGAGCCACCAGTACAAATCCACATTGTTACAATACGGAGCATGTGGGTATAATTATACCATCAGAAATTGGTAGTCGGGGTCATCATCATACATACTACCCGAGGCTATGGGCCAGTGCCTTTCTGGATCCAATCATTCCATAGTTTCCAATGTAGTTCGAATGTACGAACATGTCCTTGTCTACACGCCAGTATACGCTCAAATACATAGTTATATCATACCATATTAACCACCTCAAGGACACTAGGAGCCTGATTTGTTTTCCACTTTCTAGTGATAAGTAATTTGGCTGCTAGGAGGATATGGGTTACTATTTTACGACAGTCGGGTGGGAATTGTTCTATACCTATGTTAAGAATGGCTAGGGCAGCAGTAGGGGGGGTGAGAATACAAGTTATCTCTGAGATGACACGAAACAACTTGTTCCAAAAGCTCGTCAGGTGTTTGCAGGTCCAGAAGATGTGCATGATCTGTCCCACTCCCCCACACTCCCTCCAACATAGTGGGGACTGCGACGGGAGAAACTTGGACAGTCTATAAGGGGTAAGATACCACCGCAAAGTAATTTTATGGGATAACTCCCAGTGGTTAGCACATTTTGAGGCCTGGTAAACCGATTTAGAGGCTGCAACCCATTGGGCTCTGGTAAACGAGGACCCCAACTCCGACTCCCATTTTTAGTGTGGAGTGGCTTTCTGGAAAACAAGTTTGTTCTGTAAAAAATTGTAAAAAAGCGAAGTTCCCTTTGCTTTGGGATGTTCTATACTTGTGAAGTATTGCCAACCAGGGGCGTATACTGGCAGTTTTGTCGAGCCCAAAGAAGAGATACAATGTAGGATGCGGATGTATTTGTAATGGTCCGTGTTGGGTATGCCAAATTCCGTTTGGAGTGATTGGAATGTTTTAGGGGAGTGGTTTAGGAATAGTTGATCCAGAGTCAGAATGCCCTGATCCCTCCATGTTCGAAGAGACATGTTGGAGATCAGTAACTCTAAAACCTCTATCGGGGTTGAGACAAGGTGTTGTTGTGTCGGAGGTGGGCTAGTTGCTATAAAGCTTTTCCAGGCTTCCAGAGAGGCCTGGATAGAGAGGAGCGGTTTAGTGATCAGGCCTGGTTTCCATGAGTCGGCTATCAGTAGGTTTAGCAGGGCCGAGGTGGAAGTAGCTGCTAATTCAATATTGGTCCATCTATTGGATACCTCTGATCGGAACCAGCTTCTAATTTGGGCCAGCTGTGAGGCTGTCCAGTAGTCTTTTAGGTCAACCATACCCATACCACCAGCAAATTTGTGTTTTAGCAGCTGAGCATGGGAACTTCTAGATTTCATGCCCTTCCATATCTGAGCCCTCATCAACCTGTTGAGCGCCACGAAATGGGAACGTTTAGGGAGAATAGGCAATGTTCTGAACAGGTATAGAATTTGTGGAAGTGTAAACATTTTAAAAGCCGCAAGGCGGCCCATCCAAGAGAGTTCATATCTGGTGGAACTTTGGATTTCTCTGGAAAGTTTTTTAATCAGGGAGGAGTAGTTAATGTCAGCTAATTGATTAACATCAGCAGTCAGTTGGATCTCTAAGTAAGGGATCTCTCCTGCACTCCATGTGTAGGCAAAAGAGTTCTGCAGGCTTTTACATAAATCAGGGTCAACACCTATATTGAGGATAAGAGATTTGCTACAATTAACTTTATAGTAAGAGATTCTACTGAAGGTGCTAAGAAGTTGGTGTGTTGCAGCTAGGGACGTTTTAGGTTCTGTCAGAAAGATGATAATGTCATCCGCGAACAAATTGATAACATGGGAGTCGGTGTCCAGATTGAAGCCTGTAATCTCGTCCGTAGATCTTATTGCCTGTGCCAAGGGCTCTATCAATAGATTAAAGATACTTGGGGACAACGGGCAGCCCTGGCGGGTTCCATTTGTGATCGGGAAGGGGGAGGACAACGTGTTGGATGTGTAGACCCGTGCTGAGGGAGCGGAGTATAGTGCCAGTATGGTTGTCAAGATAGAACCCTTAAAACCAAACTTTTCGTGCGTAGCTTTCATATACCCCCAGTGAATACGGTCGAATGCCTTCTCCGCATCCAAGGAGAGGAGCAGAGAAGGCACCCGACCGGACCCAGCATATTGTATCAGATTAATGACCCGTCTGGTTGCATCAGAGGCTTGGCGCCCTTTCAAAAAACCCGTTTGATCAGGGTTAATGAGGGTGGGCAATATAGACGATAACCTATGAGCGATGATTTTTGCATATAGCTTGACATCAGTATTGAGCAAGGATATAGGCCTGTAGTTAGCTGGACAGGCTGGATCTTTACCAGGTTTAGGAATAGTTACAACATGGGCCTGTAGCATTTATGCTGGGAAGGAGGCCGAGGCTGCAGCCGCTGCGAACACCGGAGAGAGATTCGCACTAAGTGTCTCATGAAACTGTTTGTAGTAATCATGCGATAGACCATCAGGTCCTGGGGATTTCCCTGAGGGTAGCAATTTAATCGCTTTGCAAATTTCTGAGGGGAAGATTGGGGCATTCAGATCCAGTAATTGGTCTTCAGTTAGTTCAGGGAGCTGAAGAGAGGACAGAAAAGACAGTATCTCATCTGGCCTTGGTTTCACAGTCTCAGGGTCATCTTTTAAGTTATATAGCTTGCTATAATAAGCCGCGAAGGCATTGGCAATGCCCTTCGGGTCTAACGTTTTGGCATTTGAGCGGGGGTCTATTAAGTATTCTATTTTGGAGTGTAATTTCTTGGCTTTCAATCTACGAGCTAGGAATGTACCTGCTTTGTTGCCCGAGGAATAACTGGTTAGTTTAAGGGGTTTAACATGTTTATCATGTTGTTCTAAAAGCATTGTTCTCAGTGTTGTACGGAGTTTAGATAATTTTGTGGCAAGGGGGGTGGAGGGATTAGATTTGTTGTTGGCCTCTGTCGTGCGAATCTCTCCCAGTACCTCGTCAAGCTGCCGAAGCCTTTGCCTCCTTATACGTGAACACATTTGAATAAAAATACCCCTGATAAAGGCCTTATGGGCACACCACAGCACAAAGGGGTTGGATACAGAAGGCGAGTTCAACTTGAAATATTCCTGAAGATGTTTCTCAACGGCCGCCACTTGTTGTGGGGAGCTAAAAACTTGAGAGTTGACTCTCCAGAGGTACGCAGGGTTAGGCGTGTGCTCCTCCAGAATAGATACAGAGACAGGTGTGTGGTCCGACCACGTAATGTCGTGGATGCTGGAGGAGGACACCGCCTGTAATAAAACCCTATCCACCAGGATCATATCTAACCGTGAGTATGAGTTGTGGCGCGCCGAGTGGAAGGTAAAGTCCCTTTCTTCTGCATGTTGACAGCGCCACACATCATACACATCCTCTAAATGAAAAAGGGGTTGGAGTGCTTTAACTGATCGCGGACGTTTCCCTGTAGCATCTATATTTGGGTTGGCTGTCAGGTTAAAGTCTCCACATACAATCAATGCCCCCTTCCTACATCCAGAGATTGTCGAAAACAATTTTCTGGCAAATCTATATTGTCGTTCATTTGGCGCATAAGCATTGACAAGTGTAAAAAGTCTTCCGTTGATATCACAAATGAGAATCAGAAATCTACCATCTGGATCTTGAATAATATCATGCAATTTAAAGGCCACCGAGTTCTTAATGGCTATAAGGACTCCCTTTCGCTTGCAGGAGGCCGAAGCCGTGAAGACATGGGGGAATTGCTTGTGAGTAAACGTTGGGGAGGCTGAGGCTTGAAAATGAGTTTCCTGTACGCAGATCAAATCACTCCCCAACTTAAGGGCCTCTTTCCAAAGGGAGGCACGTTTTGCCGGGTGGTTGAGTCCACGTACATTAAAAGATGCTATAGTTATAGGCATGAGAGGGCATAGAGTACCTTATTAGTTGTTGCGATCCATCCTTGGGGATATGCAGATCGGAGACCTTTAAAACTTGTAGATGCCTTGAGCGTCGGTGTGCCGGCTATGACCATAGGGCTGTGTGAGGCGACAAGTGGTAGGAGGCTGTACATCCGGCTCAGGAAGCTAAAGAAGGAAAGAAAAGAAAGGAAAAAAAAGAGACACAAAAAGAGAACCAAGTCTAAGTCTTGTGGTAAAAAGGAGAGAGCGACCTCAAAAGGGGTCTGATTGCAGGTATACTGCACAAGTTCCATGGTGGAGGAGGGGATTCACGTGGAAAGGCTCCAGTAGGCCGGGGAAGGTTGCAGAGGAAGTAGATCAAATTAATGGACCAGAGGCGGCGAGGTCCCGATGGATTTGATGTTTCCTCTTATGGGAGACTACTTGCCAATCTTCTTGGGACTGTGGTGCGGAGAGTTGCTGTCGGGGAGTCGGTAGCTATGCAGGGAGGATATCCCATTTACGGAGGAGAGCCAGCCCTTCTTCTAGATTATTGACCACAGACACAGTGTTGTTTCTGGAGATAACCAGATGGGTAGGGTAACCCCAACGATACAAAATGTCATGGTTCCGCAAGGCTTTAGTGATCGTCAGGAGTGACTTCCTCTTCTGTAATGTGTATTGGGATAAGTCAGCAAACAGTTGGAGGTTTGAGAAGCGTTCAGGCAGTTGTTCTTTTTTACAGAAGCATGCCGCAAGCTGCTCTTTAATGTGAAAGAAGTGGACTCTCATTATCACGTCCCGGGGGACATCATCTTGAATGAAAGAGGGCTTAGGCAGCCTATGTATCCTGTCAATGTGCGGATCAGGTCACAAGCGTATTGATTTAGTTGACTCACTGAAACTGATTCAGGGACACCTCTGATCTTAAGGTTATTGCGCCTAGCGTGGTCCTCAAGGTCTGCGATCTTAGCTGTGAGCGATTCTATTTGGTCGTCTCGGTCATTATGAGCGTCAATAAGCATGTTGTGTGAAGAAGCAAATTCGCCCATTTTGCATTCTGTATGCTCCACTCTGTTACCTAGATCGGTCACATCGGCTTGAACTTTGGCCATACATTGTAAAATGTCAGTACTGAGAGAAGCTCGCAGCGAGGTTAACATGTCTTTAAGCACAGTTTCCGAGACAGGCTGGTCTGAGGCAGGGAACGTATGGAAGGAGTCAGGCGGGTCCGTGAGAACTAGAGCAGGGCTTCGGTTAGGGCCTACCTCTGCCAGTGTAGAATCATCTGACAACCTGGGCTTGCTCTTAGCTGGGCTCTGGAAGAGTGGAGTTGCCGGACCCGGAGAACCTTGCCTCGGGCTAGGAGATTTCCCCGCGGATCCGGATCCGCCGGCGCCATCTTGGCCGCGTGTATGGCGGCGAGGAGGGAAGAAATGGGGAAGTTTCCCCGCACTGACCGTGTCTCGCCTCTTTCTTCCCATCCCGGGGTGATCTCCGCAGTTGTCGGGTGGAGTGCAAGGCTTCGGGTCTCCGATTCGCCGCCTCTGTCGTCGCTAATCCCCGGCTGTGTAGAGGAGCCGTAGGTTCAGGCTTCCATTCAGCCGCGCGGTAGCCACGCCCCCCTTCGCTATGGCTTTTACTTGAGTGGCAAGAAACCTTGAATACTGGGTAGATGATCTAAAAGGGCATGTGGAAGCAGGCACTTCCATTTGCTGGAATCCTCTCCTACACTCCTGAAGGAAGTTAAGTACATGACTGACGCCTCAGCAGAGTCCCTCAGGACATTGGCAAGATCCTCCTCTCTTATCAATTCAGACAGATGGTCCTTATGGCTCAAGACCTGGGTTGGGGTACTCAGCTTCAAAGGTGAAACTTTTAGGGATACCCTTTACAGGGGACTTGCTCTTTTGGGCTAGATTTAGAAACTGTGCCAGAGATGGAAGGGCTGAGCCCAGCCCTGACTGGAAGTCCAAATGGTCATTGAATCAAGAAATATTTCTGATGTTTACCAACAGTTGGGGAATGCCCCAGGTGGATTTGTTTGTGAATCATTGCCTGCCTTCTTTTCACTCCAAAGAGGGGATCAAGTGATGGGGTTGGATGCTCTAGCCCACAGATGGGACTTCAACCTGTCCTACGCTTTTCCCCCATTCCAGTTAATTCCACAATTACTAGCAAAGCTCAGAAAATAATTCACAGACTTGACTTCAGTCATTTAATTTCTGTTCTAGAATTTCTCCACAAGGGTACTGATAAAGGCCTAGCAGCTAGCACCCTTGAGGCGCAGGCAATGGCCAGAATTATACCAGTACCTTTTAAGTCTTCCCCAAGTTGGGATTTATCTTTAGTTCTGTAGGGCCTCACAAAGGCACCTTTTGAACCTTTTGAAGATAATGGCCTTACACATGGCGTTTGGGGCGGAGACTGCTGGAACCCTTGCAAGGATATTGATAGGAGAGCACACATGGCTAGGATTTTTCATTTCACTCTTTTACTTCACATGGAATAGCTCATTTGGTTGCTACATGCTACTGATCTCACACAGGTACACATATATTTCACCCTTCACACCGAGCACTGTGCCTGGCTATATTTTTCACATTCACACTTTTTCAAATTTGCCCTTTTCCTTTTAGGTATTGCCTTTTTGACATCCCTTTTCACATATCTGCAGCTTTGCACACATTCCCCTTTAGCCTTACTTTCCATCCTACCATCACAACAGGTTGGTTTTCTTACAAAGAAAAACATCCAAGCCCAGGTAAATTTTGCTAAAACACATCTGAAGTCTCTTAACCTCCCTGGCGGTATGATTATTTCTGATTTTAGGTGCTGAAAGCGGTACAGTTATTTTGCATGGAAATTTGGCATTTTATATTGTAGGCCTGCAATTCTTAGGAATAACTCTCTTAAATCTGTTCAAACCAGAGTCTAGTAGACATCCCGGGTATGATAAAGTTTATAATATTATAAATAACTATAAATAATTATAACACATAATAATAAAAATTATTCAATAATGTAATCAAATCCAAAAACACAGAAATTTGCCGAATTGTCAGTGTTATTAGATTAATGTTTGATGGAGAATTTCCCCACAAATCGCTATCACTCAATTCTGCAAGTGATTCTAATTTATTATTGCTGTTTTCTAGCTGGTCTAAAATCACTTTTGACGTAAAGGGCCATTTTTTTGGTTGCTATGGACAATCTCCATGTTACAGGCAGAAAAAACAGTATTTATAATATAAAAGTGCATGCAGGGCACTGGACAGACCACTAGGGACAAAGGGGATGTGTATTGTTTTATACAGTACTGTAATCTTACAGATTACAGTATACTGTATGTGTTTTGTGTTTTACTTTTTTGAATTTGGCGCTGATCTCCGCTCCCGTGCGCCATAACGTCGCAGGGAACGGAGCTCAGCAGCTCTCGGGCACTGTGTGAATCGAGCGGAGGACAGCTCGCACACACAGCGGGGGGACATCGCTGAATCCAGGGGGCAAGGTAAGTAACTCCCCCTGTATTCAGCGATGCGATCCCGAGACTGGCTCGGGGTTACCACTTATGGTACTGAAATTCCACCCTGAGCCAGACTTGGGAATGCCGCCAGGTAGGTTAAAAGCATGTGGAAACATGTGTTATAGTCTGATGAAACCAAGGTTGAAATTTTTGGCCATAATTTAAAAAGATATGTTTGGTGCAAAAACAATGCACATCACCAAAAGAACACCATACCCACAGTGAAGCATGGTGGGGGTTGTTTTTCTTCAGCTGGAACAGGGGCCTTAGCCAATGTCGAGGGAATTATGAACAGTTCCAAATGCCAATCAATATTGGCACAAGACCTTCAGGCTTCTACTAGAAAGCTGAACACGAAGAGGAACTTCATATTTCAGCATGACAACAGCCAAAAGCATACATCCAAATCAACAATGGAATGGCTTCACCAGAAGAAGATTAAAGTTTTGCAATGGCCCAGACCGGAGCCCAAACCTGAATCTCATTAAAAATCTGTGGGGTGATCTGAAGCTGTGCACAGGGGTGAACAATCTGACAGATTTGGAGTGTTTTTGCAAGAAGAGTGGGCAAATATTGGCAAGTTAAGATGTGCCATGCTGATAGACTCCTACCCTAAGGCTGCTCTTTACCATAGTTTTTGAAGAGGTTTTTGGCCACTAGTGGGACGCTTTTAACCCCCGCTACTGGCCGAAAAAACTTTGCTGGCGGTTCAGCGGCGATGCCCATTCATTTCAATGGGCAGGAGCAGTGAAGGAGTGGTGTATACACTGCTCCAAAGATGCTGTTTGCAGGAGTTTTTTTTAACATCCTGCCAGTGCATCTCCTCAGTGTGAAAGCAATCTACCTTTCACACTGAGACTGCAGGGGATCCGTTTCAGGCACTTTACAGGTGCTATTTTTAGCCCAAAAGCACCTGAAAAACGCCTCAGTGTGAAAGGGGTCAAAAAGACTGAGTGCTGTAATAAAAAGAAAGTCCCGGGAACGAGAAAGAGGGAAACGAATGGTAGTGTAGGGACAGCATGACAGTGTGAGGAGGGCACAGGAAAGGGTTAAGTAAAGTAAATAGAGAGGAGAGGGGGTGGTTAGAAGAAGGGGTGGGTAGTCTTTAAAAGGAGTAGAACAGGAAGAGGAGGGGTAACAACGGTAGGAGCACGAGGAGAGGAAAGTTCCCGCCCACCCTCCCCTTTGTTTTGGTTTAGGAGTTGATGGGACAACTAATTATTTTACGTTGCAGGTGGAGTTTTTGTCATGGCAGCTGTTTTGCGGGCGGTGGTGGTGGCTTGTATGGTGGTAACTGACCCAGGAAATGGAAGTGTTGGGGGGCCCATTAGGGACATGGGCTCCCTGGGTTACAGCTAACGCGGGTTAGCTGATTATGGGATATTGGACACTGCGGGTAGGGAGTTGTCTCCGGGCTGATGCTATCACGGCCTGAGGCCTAGTACGGTTAGCTTGCCCGCAGTGTAACAAAGTGAGATGGTGTTGGGAAAGTGCCATACAAGCCACCGGGTTCAGAAAACTGAGGAGGTTTCAGAGTTATATTGAGGTTTATCGAGGTTAAAATGGTTTAAATGGTTATATGTTGATATTTTGATATATATTTTATATATATTTATATATTTATAAATAAAAGGCTGCTGTGGCCGGTTATACCCCATAAAAGGTGTGGTCTCATTTCTATAGATAAGAATCGGGAGACAGGTTGGGGGGTGTAACGGTGGGGCCGCAGTGGGAAAAAACGAGGAGGTGCATCTTATCTACACTAGTCATGAAAAGGTGCTTCAACAAAGTATTAGTTTAGGGTGTGCACACTTATGGAAACATATTATTTTATTTTTACTTCCCTCCACCTAAGAGTTGTACAGTTTATAGATCACATTAAAGGTGTAAAAAGTTGTGATTCATCTTTGTCTTATTTCTTTACATCACAGAAATCCTCCTTGGCCTTACTATCTGTCCTACCATCACAACAGGTTGGTTTATATATGCATTCCATTATATACTTTATGATTACAGTGGTGTGAAAAAGTGTTTGCCCCCTTCCTCATTTCCTGTTCCTTTGCATGTTTGTCACACTTAAGTGTTTCGGAACATCAAACCAATTTAAACAATAGTCAAGGACAACACAAGTAAACACAAAATGCAATTTGTAAATGAAGGTGTTTATTATTAAAGGTGAAAAAAATCCAAACCATCATGGCCCTGTGTGAAAAAGTGATTGCCCCCTAAACCTAATAACTGGTTGGGCCACCCTTAGCAGCAACAACTGCAACCAAGCGTTTGCGATAACGTGCAATGAGACTTTTACAGCGTCCTGGAGGAATTTTGGCCCACTCATCTTTGCAGAATTGTCCTAATTCAGTTACATTAGAGGGTTTTCGAGCATGAACGGCCTTTTTAAGGTCATACCACAACATCTCAATAGGATTCAGGTCAGGACTTTGGCTAGGCCACTCCAAAGTCTTCATTTTGTTTTTCTTCAGCCATTCGGTGGTGGACTTGCTGGTGTGTTTAGGATCATTGTCCTGCTGCAGAACCCAAGTTCGTTTCAGCTTGAGTACACAAACAGATGGTCGGACATTCTCCTTCAGGATCTCTTGGTAGACAGCAGAATTCATAGTTCCTTTTATCACGGCAAGTCTTCCAGGTCCTGAAGCAGCAAAACAGCCCCAGACCATCACACTACCACCACCATATTTTACTGTTGGTATAATGTTCTTTTTATGAAATGCAGTGTTCCTTCTACGCCAGATATACTTGGACACACACCTTCCAAAGAGTTCCACTTTTGTCTCATCGGTCCACAGAATGTTGTCCCAAAAGTCTTGGGGATCATCAAGATGTGTTGTGGAGAAATTGAGACGAGCTTTGATGTTCTTTTTGCTCAGCAGTGGTTTTCTCCTTGGAACTCTGCCATGCAGGCCATTTTTGCCCAGTCTTTTCCTGATGGTGGAGGCATGAACGCTGACCTTAACTGAGGCAAGTGAGGCCTGCAGTTCCTTGGACGTTGTTGTGGGGTCTTTTGTGACCTCTTGGATGAGTCGTCGCTGCGCTCTTGGGGTAATTTTGGGCGGCCGGCCACTCCTGGGAAGGTTCACCACTGTTCCATGTCTTCGCCATTTGTGGATAATGGCTCTCACTGTGGTTCGCTGGATTCCCAAAGCTTTGGAAATGGCTTTATAACCCTTTCCAGACTGATAGATCTCAATTACTTTCTTTCTCAATTGTTCCTGAATTTCTTTGGGTCTCGGCATGATGTGTAGCTTTTAACCACTTTCAGACCGGACCATTTTGCTGGTAAATGACCAGAGGTCTTTTTACACTTTGGCACTGCGCTGCTTTAACTGGTAATTGCGCGGTCATGCAATGTTGTACCCAAACAAAATTTGCGTCCTTTTCTTCCCACAAATAGAGCTTTCTTTTGATGGTATTTGATTGCCTCTGCGATTTTTATTTTTTGCGATATAAACGTAAAAAGACCGCAAATTTTGAAAAAAAATGATATTTTCTACTTTTTGTTATTAGAAAAATCCAATAAACTCAATTTTAGTCATACATTTAGGCCAAAATGTATTCAGCCACATGTCTTTGGTAAAAAAAAAGTCAATAATTGTATATTTATTGGTTTGCGCAAAAGTTGTCACATCTACAAACTAAGGTACGTTTTCTGGAATTTACGCAGCTTTTAGTTTACGACTGCCTATCTCATTTCTTGAGGTGCTAAAATGGCAGGGCAGTACAAACCCCCCCCAAATGACCCCATTTTGGAAAGTAGACCCCCTAAGGAAATTGATAAGAGGCATGTTGAGCCCATTGAATATTTTATTTTTTTGCCTCAAGCGATTGAATAATGACAAAAAAAAAAATTTTTTTTTTTTTTTACACAAAGTTGTCACTAAATGATATATTGCTCACACATGCTATGGGCGTATGTGAAATGACACCCCAAAATAAATTCTGCTGCTTCTCCTGAGTACGGGGATACCACATATGTGGGACTTTTTGGGAGCCTAGCCGCGTACGGGGCCCCGAAAACCAAGCACCGCCTTCAGGCTTTCTAAGGGCGTAAATTTTTGAGTTCACTTCTCACTACCTATTACAGTTTTGAAGGCCATAAAATGCCAAGATGGCACAAAACCCCCACAAATGACCCCATTTTAGAAAGTAGACACCCCAAGCTATTTGCTGAGAGGCATGTTGAGTTCATGGAATATTTTATATTTTGCCACAAGTTGCGGGAAAATTACAAACTTTTTTTTTTTTTTTTTTTTTCACAAAGTTGTCACTAAATGATATATTGCTCATGCATGCCATGGGCATATGTGAAATGACACCCCAAAATAAATTCTGCTGCTTCTCCTGAGTACGGGGATACCACATATGTGGGACTTTTTGGGAGCCTAGCCGCGCACGGGGCCCCGAAAACCAAGCACCGCCTTCAGGCTTTCTAAGGGCGTAAATTTTTGAGTTCACTTCTCACTACCTATTACAGTTTTGAAGGCCATAAAATGCCAAGATGGCACAAAACCCCCACAAATGACCCCATTTTAGAAAGTAGACACCCCAAGCTATTTGCTGAGAGGCATGTTGAGTCCATGGAATATTTTATATTTTGCCACAAGTTGCGGGAAAATTACAAACTTTTTTTTTTTTTTTTTTTCACAAAGTTGTCACTAAATGATATATTGCTCACGCATGCCATGGGCATATGTGAAATGACACCCCAAAATAAATTCTGCTGCTTCTCCTGAGTACGGGGATACCACATATGTGGGACTTTTTGGGAGCCTAGCCGCGTACGGGGCCCCGAAAACCAAGCACCGCCTTCAGGCTTTCTAAGGGCGTTACAGTTTTGAAGGCCATAAAATGCCAAGATGGCACAAACCCCCCCCAAATGACCCCATTTTGGAAAGTAGACACCCCTAAATTTAGGGGTACACTAGTGAGACTAGGTAATAAATGGCGGGTGCCCTGAAACTATAAAAAAATAACTAACCAACCAGCGTCACCTGTAACAGTTATATGGTGATCACTGGTGAAAGGGTTAACTAGGGGGCAATCAGGGGGCTTTATGCGGTAGTATATGGGGGTCCCTGGCGCTATAAAAAGCTGCGGCGAACCTAAATACCTACCTGCCTAACTAGCGTCACCTGTGACACTAATACAGCGATCAGAAAAACGATCGCTTATTAGGCTGGGTTCACACTGGAGCGATGCGGGAACGCCACGAATGCGTGGCGGGTTCCCGCATCGCATGCCTCCCGGCGGCAGTTCACACTGCCCTATGCGAACTGCTGGGAGTGTCAGTGAAATGTTACTGACACCCCCAGATCAGTTCGCATATCGCAGTGCGATCTGCAAACTCGGATCGCATGGTGTGAACACCCATGCGATCCGATTCTGCTGCGGGCCAAAAAAAGGGTCCCGTGCGAATTTGCGGCGGGTGCGGCGGGTGTGGCGGGTGCGGCGGGTGCGGCGAATGGCTGAACTCGAATCGCACAGAGATCGGATGTGATTTGCACTGCAGTGCGGTGCGAATCACATTCGTTCTCATAAACCGCTGCAATGTGAACCCAGCCTTAGTGACACTGGCGACGGGGGGTGATCACGGGGTTAAACCTTTATTGGGGGGGTTAGGGGGGTACATTAGAACTAAAGGGGGATAACTCTAACTGCCCTAACAGTTATTACAGTCACAAATGACACCAATGCAAAAAAAAAAAATGACATTGGTGTCACTGTGACTGGGGGGCAGGGGTAATTGGGGGGGTGATCGGGGGGGTGTGAGTGTGCCTGGCATGTTCTACTGTGTGTGTAGAGTGTTGGTGCAACTCACCGATCCGCTCTCCTCCGTGTCGGAACGAAAAATACCGACACGGAGGAGAGAATACATCACTTCCTCTCCTGTGTTTACATTACAGGAGAGGAAGTGATGTCACGGGGGATTTCTATTCGTCGGGAGCGATCGCGAGGGGGTGGCCATGAATGAATGGCCGCCCCCTCCCCCGACCCGCGGGAGGCAAGGTACATACATGTAAGCCCTTATGCCTGCCCGTGCCATTCTGCCGACGTACATCGGCGTGCGGCGGTCGGCAACTGGTTAAGGATCTTCTGGTGGACCTTACTGTGTCAAGCAGCTCCTATTTAAGTGATGCCTTGATTGTGAACAGGTGTGGCAATAATCAGGCCTGGGTGTGGCTAGAGAAATTGAACTCAGGTGTGAACAACCACAGTTATAGTATGTTTTAACAATCACTTTTTCACACAGGGCCATGATGGTTTGGATTTTTTTCACCTTTAATAATAAACACCTTCATTTACAAATTGCATTTTGTGTTTACTTGTGTTGTCCTTGACTATTGTTTAAATTGGTTTGATGTTCCGAAACACTTAAGTGTGACAAACATGCAAAGGAACAGGAAATGAGGGCAAACACTTTTTCACACCACTGTATTTTGCCAATTTAGAAATGTTTGATTATATACATATTATAATACATTATAGTTGACACCTGAATGGATTATTTAGAACTTCCAAGGTCACTCATTTCTACCCATGCCATGTCTGCTTTCCCATTATTCCTTGGTAGGGTTTTTTTTGGTTGGCTCCACTCTCTCAGCTCCCTTCCCAAGCAAATATTGCTGCCATCCTCAGTGAATATGGCCACAGGCACCTAGGCCTTGCTGATTGGGTATGGATTCTTATCTTTCTCTGTAAGACCCCTCTTACCACTTGTTCATTATTTATGTGTTTCTTTGGTTTTTTAATCATTAATTTTCAGATATATCCTATATGCATCCACCCTTGAAGAGCGAGTCACATCTTGCGAAACGCGTCTGGTGTATTAGATGTTATGTATACTCATGTATTTCATATGTAATGCAATCTTTAACCATGTTCAAAATTGTATCGGATTTGCCTTTGTTTATGCTACTCTTTCATGTGTTATCATTTCTGGAATAAATGTTTTTTTTAGTATTTATATTTGTCAATTTCATCGGCCAATTGTGCACACAAAGTCCCAAAGGGCGATATCTGTTTTTTTTGTACTATTAGCCCTTGTACACACGGTTGGACATTCCAACAACAAAATCCATCAGGCTAGTAGCCAATAGCTTTGGTCTCATAATTTGATCTGAGCATGCGTGGCACTTTGTCCGATCAGAATTCTCTACAAATGATCGGACAAAGTCCAATCGTATCATGTTGTCGGAAAATTTTATATCCAGCTCTCAAACTTTGTTGGTCAGACATTCCGATTTTTTTTTTTGTGTGCTGTGCGCCCCACGGTGTTCCTATGATCGCTGTGGGGTGCACCAATTTGTGCCTATCTGAAAGGCTTTTTTCCTGTATGCTGCTTCCCTTTTGGAGCCACCCAGTGGCCTTTTTTGTTTTTGTTCTACTAAATGTTTTATACCAGACCTCACGGGCCTGTTTCCCACTACTGATGTTTACAGCTATTGTCTTATGTATACCCCTGTTGATTCTATCGGGAACGGGTATCCCTGCATTTATTTCTCATTGCTCCCTATATGAGGTTGTTCTGCTGTTTTTTCTCTCTTTTCCTGCCTTCTTTCCTCCCTCTGTCTTCCCTCTGCTTGTGTCCTCCCACCCTCTGCCCCTCCCCTTGCCCCCCTGGCCCGACCTCTTCTCCCGCTCCCACACCCTCCAAAGTTTGCCCATAATACCACCTTTCATATTGATTCTCAGCTCCTCCCTACGGCCCCCCCATGGCTAGTGACGGCTCCATAACCTTTGCTTCCTTTAATTGTAGGGGTTTCAACACGCCTGAGAAGCGGAGCCAGACACTCTACCATTTTCACAAGAAGCGTGCGCAAATCCTGCTGCTTCAAGAAACGCATTTTCGCGCCGGAGCTATCCCAGCCCTGCGCAATAGATATTACTCACAATGGTTTCATAGTGTTAATCCTCAGACCAAGTCTAAGGGGGTGTCTGTTGCCTTTCATAAATCTTTCAACCCGGAGGTCCTAGACTCTCTAATAGATAACTCAGGTCGTTATATTTTCCTGAAATTGAAACTAAATGATTTTCTTTTTACAGTGGCTAACATCTATGTGCCGAACGTGGGCCAGGCTCGGTTCCTCTCCTCGGTCCTCACCAGACTGTCCTCCTTTGGAGGGTCAACTTTCATTCTTGGAGGTGATCTAAACGTTGCCCTCTCCCTGTCCGCAGACACATCCTCGGGTAAGTCTTCTGTTCCCCGTTCCACCTTAGCACGCATTAAATCACTTCTACATTCTTCCCATCTGGTGGATGCCTGGCGAATCCAGCATCCAACGGAAAGGGATTACAGCTACTTTTCTGTTGCACACGACTCATATAGTAGATTGGACCACTTCCTCATATCACAATCCCTGCTTGACACGCCTCTCCACACTTCGATCGGTAATATTCTATGGTCTGACCATGCCCCCGTCTACCTGACTCTGGTTCGCCCCCTGCTGTCCGTCAGGGAGCGAACTGGAGACTTAACGACAATCTGCTGCGGGACACCGTGTGTATGGCGGATATTTCTAAGGCCATTCGGGACTTTGTAGGTGACCATTCCGCTGACACTACCTCCCCTATGAACCAGTGGGACACTCTAAAATGTGTGCTCCGGGGTACCCTTATACAACATGGTCCTCGCCTTAAAAAGGCCCGAGCCCATGACATACGCAGACTCCTCACTATCATTGCGGACCTCGAATCCCTCCACAAAAAGGACTTGGACCCTACTGTTTTTGTCCAGCTTTCCAATGCCCGCAGAGACCTACTCCAACTCCTAGACGCGCACTCCCTGATCGCCAGGGATAAAGCGTGGAACCACTTCTACTCTCTGGCAAACAAATGTGGTAAGCACCTGGCTAGGGTCATTCATCCTAGACCCCCGCGACATTCTATCCCCTTCCTTGTTCGACCAGACCAAACGAAAACATTTAACACTTCTGGGATATCTGCATCCTTCAGGCAATACTACTCCCAGCTCTATAACCTCCCGCATGCAACCCCCCCAGCTGGGTCCCCTCCATCTTCAGACCCCACACAGGCTTATATCCTGGAGACCGCTTTACCCACTGTTGACGCTGTGGACGCAGCGACCTTAGACGAGCCCCTGACTACCTTTGACTTTTTACAGGCTATTAAAGTCCTTAAAGTGGGGAAATGCCCGGGCCCTGACGGCTTTACACCCCGGTTCTACAAAACTTTTGCCCCCCAGCTCGCTCCCCTTCTGATGAAAGCCTTTAACTCGGTGGACAGTTCTATTCTCCCGTCAAAGGAATCTTTGTCTGCTAACATTTCTATTATCCCTAAACCGGGCAAAGACCCGTCCCAATGCAGCAGCTATCGGCCCATCTCCCTGCTCAATATAGATATCAAGCTATTCGCAAAAGTCCTAGCCACCCGTCTGTCTCCCCTATTACCTAAGATTATTCATAATGATCAGGTGGGGTTTGTCCCTGGCAGGGAGGCAAGGGACAACACCACCAAGACGATACATCTCATATCCCTGATCCAACGTAAAGGTCTGAGAGCTTGCCTCCTATCCTTCGACGCCGAAAAGGCCTTCGATAGGGTCAGTTGGAGGTTTCTACAGCTGTCTCTAGAACAACTTGGCCTCGGAGCTTCCTTCATATCAAAAGTAATGTCCCTATACTCCCGACCCTCGGCTACGGTCCTGGTCAACGGCACAACGTCGGCTCCCTTTGATATTGCCAACGGTACTCGGCAGGGCTGCCCCCTATCCCCCCTCCTCTTTGTCATCATCATTGAGCATTTGGCTTGTGCCATACGTCAAAACCCCTCCATTCTTGGTATTCAAACTCCGTCTGCTCATCACAAACTCTCCTTGTATGCTGATGACCTCCTAGTGTATATTCAGAATCCACACATCTCCATACCATCCCTACTTAGTGAATTTCAACGCTTTGGTATCTATAGTAACTTTAAGCTCAACATCTCTAAGACGGAAGCCCTTAACATATCCCTTACCCCCTCCACGCTGTCCCTTCTGCAATCCAACTTTTCATTTAAATGGCAGGCTAAGGGGATCTCGTACCTAGGGGTTGTTATACCCTCCAACCTAGCTGATTTGTTTTCTCTGAATTATATCCCTTTGCTTAACCGTATACGGAAAGACCTCGAGGAGTGGGGGGGATCTCCCTTGCCCTGGTTCGGACGGATTAATATCCTGAAGATGGACACTCTACCCAAGTTCCTATACTTATCTCAAACAATACCCATCCACGTCCCCAAATCGTTTTTTATCTCCCTACGCTCGCTGGCAATCAGATTCTTGTGGAGCCGGGGCCTCCCCAGGGTTAAATTTAAACTACTGACGATCCCGAAGACTTTGGGAGGCACAGGCCTCCCTGACTTTGAGACTTACCATAAGGCCACTCATATGACTCGCATCATTGAGTGGTTCTCTCGCCCTTCCTGCAAGGCTTCGGTGTCTGTTGAACAGGACCTTTCCCCTGTAGATCTCCGAGCCCTTCCATGGGGTTATAACCTGGGCTACTCTCGTATGACCTCCTTGTCCCCTCTGACTTTGGCCTCTCTGACGATGTGGTACAGGACGGGACTAAACTCCACTCTCTCCTCGGACCCGGGCCCCTTGACGTCCCTCTTTGACCATCCTGCTTTGCCACAAAGTGCAGGGGCGGCCTCCCTAGGACCTTTTAAGCGCACAGATTGGCCGCAGGCCCGTACCTTTGTGCACCCCTCTCAGGGCACCCCGGTCTCTGTGACAGAATCCGGTGATTGGCTCACGGCCCTACATGTGTCCGCATTTACCAAACGACTACACTCCTCCTCTCAGATACATCGCAAGCTTACCATTTTCGAGGAACTGTGTTCGCTCCCTGAAACTCCCAAACACTTATTGTCCTCCTTATATAACCTACTACAGACTTTAGCACATGATCAACTCCCACATTACACCAGGCTGTGGTCTGCGGATTTGGGTGAGGACATCTCTGTGCCGGAATGGCATACCTCTCATACTTCAGTCGGAACTTACATGCATGTCTGGTGGGACTGTGAGAGGATCCGCCCCTTCTGGACACAGGTTTTTGAATGTTACAATCTCTTGGCTGATACCCCGGTTCCTATCTCTCCAAAAATTGCATTACTCTCTATTCTGCCAGGGTCTATTAAATCACAGAGACAAAGGTTGCTCCGTTTCTTTATGTCCTCCGCTAGGCAGCTGATACCTGCCTATTGGAAGACGACGACCACCCCCCCATTGTCACGGTGGGTATCGATTATGAATGACACCATGAGAATGGAGGAGATGTTGGCACTGGACAATGACACTTACACCAAATTTGTTTCTCAGTGGTCAATCTGGCTCCGCTTCTCTTCTTCTGACACTTTAATGAACCAAATCCTAAACGCATGAGGACGCTGTGGGCTCTCCCTTACCCTACCCCCCCCCCTACCCAAATTCCTTCCCCCCTCCCCCCTTCCTCCCCCTTTTTTCTTCTTCTTCTTCTTCTGCTATTTAGCTTTCCCCTATACTGCCTTGCTCCTCTTTACTTTGCTCCTTTCTCTTCTCTCTTCCTTTCTGTTCTTTCTTTTTTTTTTATGTTCTTGTCTAAAAACTGCATCATGTAGTAACCCATGGGTGCTTCTCCCTACTGTGACCTTAGGGATCGGAGCACAGGCCGTCTTTTCTACTCTCCAAGCCTCCTGTCAGGGACCGGCTGTGGCCGTTTGTCGTTAGCCGGTCTCCTGTAATTGTACCTCAGTTACTGTTCCTGTCTGCATATGCCTCATGATGGTTACTGTTTATTGTTTTTTTATTTGACATGTCTTAATAAAATATTTTCAACACTAAATTGGTTTGATGTTCCGAAACACTTAAGTGTGACAAACATGCAAAGGAACAGGAAATGAGGGCAAACACTTTTTCACACCACTGTATTTTGCCAATTTAGAAATGTTTGATTATATACATATTATAATACATTATAGTTGACACCTGAATGGATTATTTAGAACTTCCAAGGTCACTCATTTCTACCCATGCCATGTCTGCTTTCCCATTATTCCTTGGTAGGGTTTTTTTTGGTTGGCTCCACTCTCTCAGCTCCCTTCCCAAGCAAATATTGCTGCCATCCTCAGTGAATATGGCCACAGGCACCTAGGCCTTGCTGATTGGGTATGGATTCTTATCTTTCTCTGTAAGACCCCTCTTACCACTTGTTCATTATTTATGTGTTTCTTTGGTTTTTTAATCATTAATTTTCAGATATATCCTATATGCATCCACCCTTGAAGAGCGAGTCACATCTTGCGAAACGCGTCTGGTGTATTAGATGTTATGTATACTCATGTATTTCATATGTAATGCAATCTTTAACCATGTTCAAAATTGTATCGGATTTGCCTTTGTTTATGCTACTCTTTCATGTGTTATCATTTCTGGAATAAATGTTTTTTTTAGTATTTATATTTGTCAATTTCATCGGCCAATTGTGCACACAAAGTCCCAAAGGGCGATATCTGTTTTTTTTGTACTATTAGCCCTTGTACACACGGTTGGACATTCCAACAACAAAATCCATCAGGCTAGTAGCCAATAGCTTTGGTCTCATAATTTGATCTGAGCATGCGTGGCACTTTGTCCGATCAGAATTCTCTACAAATGATCGGACAAAGTCCAATCGTATCATGTTGTCGGAAAATTTTATATCCAGCTCTCAAACTTTGTTGGTCAGACATTCCGACAGAAAAAGTCTGATGTAGCCCACACATGCTCGGATTATCCGACAACGTGGTCCGATCGGACCTCTTCCATCGGAATTTACGACCGTGTGTGCTTAGAGTTGGAGGTGTGTAGGGGGCGTGACCGGATGTGCAAGATGGAGTGAGTGAGAGATGTGAGACGCCGTGTGTGACTCTCTCCCAGACCCCCTTGATGAGAGCCTGGAGCGCTTAGTGCCTCGGTCGGACGTAGCGTGCGGTGGGCTGGAGCTGTACATTGAAGCTGGACGGGAGGAGGAGTGACAGCGCATTACTGTACGATCGTGCCGAGCCCTCGGAGATCCACGCTTACTTCCGGGTCTTGAACCCCAGCGAGCACGGCCAAAGAAGCACGAGTACCCCCGACCAAGCCGAACGCTTTTGAACCCTGCCGAAGAGACGCCGCACACTGTGGACACCAAGAGGCCCTCCCGCTCTCCAGTAAGCCGCGATAGGAGGAAGGAGGTAAGCGGCAGGATTGCGGGGGGGGGAAGAAGGCGGAGGTGTGAGGGGCATAGCAGGTGGAGGTCTGGCAGAGCAAGTTGTGGACATAGCGATGCCTGAGAACTGGTAACAAGTAAACAAGAGGGCGCCGGCCGGGGGTGAGAAGGACCTATAGCTTTTGTCCCCTGGAATTCATTGATTCGTTTTGTGCTCTAAGACGAACGAATGATAACCCAGGCAGTATAAGCAAAGAAGTACCTGCTGTAAAAACGAACGTCTGTAAGCAACGAACCAGGAAGTCTGTGATATGTGAATGGAGTGCTTGTGGACTGACTAACTATAAGATAAGATCAGTATCGCATTTATTGATTAACTGAGGGATGGTGGCTGCTCTAAAAATCAATTGGTTGAACGGTATCTGAACTAAGTGTGTGCAAATAAATGTCTGCTGTGAAGCATTAAAACAGGAAGTTTTGGTGATACATGAAGTGAATACTGGAGAACTGGTTATAAGATACGGTTAATATTGCACTAAGTAATCAACTGAGCGAGGGGCGGCTGGGTTAAAAAGTTAAAAATATATTAAAATACGATATATCCAGGACTGTTCTGTGGAAGGGGGTGAGAAAAGGAAATTAAGATGCAGCACTTGCGCTCTGCAAAGGAAAAAGGGGAAAAAAGTTCGCAACAGTCTACCACAGCAGCTAAATTAGAACAATATGCTCATAACCCTGCACAGTCATCACAGACCCCTCCAAAAAAAGGGCAGACAAAGGGGCAGCATGGAGAAATATCTGAAAGGAAAAGCATGGGTCAATCGAACATTAACATTAATACACAGGCCGGAGCAGTGTCCAAATGCCCAGTTAATAAAAAAGCGGGTGCAGGGGAACAGAATATGGAGATCACAACGGGTGACTCTCCTCCGGTTGAAAAAGAACCAACAATTAAGGATGTGTTATTGGCCGTAAACGCATGTAACATCTCACTGAAAGAACTCTGTAATCAAATGAAGGGAGTGAAGGAAGATCTAATGCTGGTAAGGCAAGACCTACAGAAAGTGGTGGAAAGGACGACAGAACTTGAGTAAAGGACCAGCAGATTGGAAGACGATACAACATTCCTAATTAAAGAAATAGAAAGCCTGAAGGAGCAGTTCGGCGGATATAGAACAAGAATGGACGAAATGGAAAATAGGCTCAGGAGGGACAATGTGCGAGTAGTGGGACTTCCGGAAAAAAGTGAGGGTGTAAACCCTGCTGAATTTATGGAGCATCTTCTGGTTGAACTGTTTGGGAGGGATGTTTTTTCAACAGCGTTCTCAATAGAGAGGGCGCATAGGGTACCCTTTAGAGCACCATTGGAGGGGGGCCGTCCTAGGCCATTATTAATGAAGTTATTGAACTATAAAGATAAAGTGGTATTATTACGGAAGGCAAGGGAAATGGGGAATGTATTGTATAAGGGTGTTAGAATTTCACTATATTCTGATTTTTCCCCAGAACTTCAGAGAAAAAGGGTAGAGTTCCTCCAGGTGAAACGCAGGTTACAGAAGCTCAGGGTGCCGTATGCTCTGCTTTATCCTGCAAAGTTACGGATTAATGCACTAGGGCATACTCAGGTTTTTAGTTCCCCGATAGAAGTGGAAAAATGGATAGAAGAAAATAAAGAAAAGTTGTAGTTGCTGGGGTTTCTAGTACTGAGTGGGATGGGAAGATAGAAGGAGAGGGGGGGATGAAGTATGTGTGTTTTTTTTTTTTTTTTTTTTTTTTTTTTTTTGGGTGTGTGCTGTCTGTGTCTGTATGGGAGGGGGGTGGGAGGGAGGTAATACACGGCGAGCGCACTAGGTGAGGGTGGTAAATAGGTTGTGAAGAGAGTGGTATAAGGTCACTAATAGCCCCTAGTGTAACACCTAGGAAGGTGGGGGAGGGGCGGGAGGGAGGTAGAAAGGGGGGAGAGGGGGTGGGTGTAGTAGGGAAAATAGGGGGGAGGTCGAAGGGGGAAAAAAAATATAAGTATGCACTAATAAATGTAGTACAGGAAATAATTCAAAGCAAAAAAGGACACAAACTGTGGGGTGGTAAAACTAGGGGTGGTAAAAAACAAGGAAAATTTATTGATCACAAGGGGGAAAATGGTAATAAACGATCATACAGTATAATGTATATTCAAAGACACATAACATACGAGTTAATGGTGACGCCTAATAAATTTGTTATTATACAAGGGAGTAATATATGGGGAGTGTGGTATAAGGTAATAAAAGAAGTTAGAGGGGAGTTGGTGGGTACTGGGAGACAAATGGTTCTCAATAGTGTCATCAGTAGACTGGTTATTTCGCTCTCTTTCTTTACTACCTTAGGTTTTTCTTTTTTTTTCTTTTTCTCCTCTATATTTGTTTATGGCTATGCAGGATGGTAAAATTAAGATAGGCTCCTGGAATGTGAGGGGTCTGGGGACGCGGCTGAAACAAAAAGCTGTGCTATCCTTGTTGGAGGGATGTGGAGTAGAGTTGCTCTGCATACAGGAGACCCATTTAAATAGAGATACAATATACCGGCTGCAGAGCAGAAAATATCAATTTCAATATCACTCTGTTTATTCGACATATAGCAGAGGGGTGAGTGTCTTGGTAAAAACGGGGGTGAATTTTGTATGCAAACGGGTTAGCCTGGATGAAAAAGGCAGATACATTTTCTTACAGTGCCTAATTGAAAATAGAGAATGTATGCTGGCAAACATCTACATCCCTCCACCATTTAAAATGGAAGTGCTTTTTAAATTACAGGAATTTTTAGTGGGGATAGATGGTGTCCCTATAATAATAGTAGGGGATTTCAACACGGTATTGGATATTAAAATTGATAGATTCCCAGAAAAAACACTGGCGGAACCAGCTTGGCAGGGGAGGTTGGGACAGTACCTGGAAGAAGTAGGACTACGGGATTTATGGAGAACTGGGAACCCGGGAGTTCGGCAGTATAGTTGCTACTCGTCCACACATACTACGTTATCCAGGATTGATATGATACTGGGGAATGACCTGGCCTTACAAATGGTGGAAAAGGTTGAATATCAGCCCAGGGGGATTTCAGATCATTCCCCAGTGACAGCAGTATTAAAAATGAGAGAACGTAAGGTACAGAGGTTGTGGAAAGTGAACCCGCTCTGGCTAGAACTGATAAAAAAAGAGACAGAAGAATGCCCTGAGAGAATTCAGTGGGAATTAAAAGAATTTCTAAAAAATAACCGGGGTACAGTAACATCGGGGATCCTGTGGGACACTCTGAAAGCTTTCTTAAGGGGCCTTATGATCCAATCAATAGCAAAAATAAACAGGAAATCTAGGGAACAGGAGGTACAAACAGGGAGAGAAGTGTCAGAGGCTGAAAGAGATTTTATTAGTGACCCCACGCAGGGCAAAGAAAAAATCTGGTTAGATAAACAAGAAGAACTTAGGTTATTAGCCCTAAAGAAAGCAGAGATTCAGCATATGTTCCAACGCCAAGCCTCCTTCGCGGAAGGGGAAAGCGTGGGAAAAATGTTGGCACAACTGGTGAAGAATAACTCGGGTCCTTCCTCAATCTCGGCGATTAGGATATCTGAGGGAAAGGTTATAACAGAAACGGGGAGTATTTCCCAAGCATTTGAAGGATATTATAAAAACCTATATACTGCACAAAAAGTGGGGATGGATGAGCAAATGGAAGCATTTTTAGGTCAATTAGAGGTACCATGTTTGAAACAAGAAGAAAGAGAGGAACTGGAAGCCCCAATAACTTTGAAAGAACTTCAGGAAGCAGTTGCGAGTATGCCAAATCAGAAATCGCCTGGGCCGGATGGACTACCGATTGAAGTCTATAAAAACTTTGGCGAGATACTGATTCCTGAACTTCTGGAGATGTTAAGAGGAGCATATGGGGAGGGTAAATTGCCCCCATCAATGATGGAGGCGGTTATAACCCTGTTGTACAAAGAAGGGAAGGACGCCTTAGATGTTGCAGCGTATAGGCCAATCTCTCTCCTGTGTACTGATACAAAGATATTGGCCAAGGTATTAGCGACTAGGCTTAATCGAGTCATAGCAAGATTGGTCCATATGGACCAAACAGGGGTTATAGCCAACAGGTCAACGAGTATAAATATTAGAAGAGCCTTTTTGAACTTGCAGGTCCCAATGGATAACGATACTCCGGGTGCAGTGGTGGCATTGGATGTAAGGAAAGCATTTGATAGCGTAGAATGGGGATATATATGGAAAGTTTTGGAGAAATTTGGCCTGGGTCCTTCCTTTATAAGATGGATTAGGATGCTATATGACAAACCTAGTGCGAGACTAAAAATTAATAACGAGTTATCCGGGAAAATAGAGTTGGGGAGAGGGACGAGGCAGGGGTGCCCATTATCACCCCTGCTCTTTGCATTGGCCATAGAGCCCCTGGCATGTGCAATTAGAGCAAACCGGGATATTGTCGGCTTTGTAAGAAAAACTGGAGAGGAAAAAATCTCACTTTATGCAGACGATATCCTATTGTTCTTAGGGGATATGAGATACTCACTACCAAGGGCAATGGAACTGGTGCAAAGGTTTGGAGGCTTCACTGGGCTGGAGATAAATTGGGAAAAATCGGAATGTCTCCCTTTGGACCCAATTGGTCAGCAAACGGCCCTGGGAACCCCCCAAATGCCAATGGTGGATAAGTTGAAATATCTGGGAGTAACCTTGTCAAGGGATCCTAAGCAATATATAAGTTATAACTTAGTCCCATTACTGGCTAAGTTTAAACAAAAAATTGCTATATGGAAACGATTGCCTCTCTCGGTCGCTGGCAGATGCAATCTGATAAAAATGATATGGATGCCCCAACTTTTATACATATTACACAATGCCCCAATATGGATTAACAAAAGTTGGTTTGATAAAATCGAGATGCTGTTTAGGGAGCTAATATGGAGGGGAGGACAGGCTAGATTGAAATTGCGGATGCTTCAGCTACCGGGAGAGGAAGGAGGATTCGCGGTCCCTTATCCGGAGTGCTATTTTTGGGCGTCCCAATTACAACAGCTAGGGGGGATCGATGAGAAGAACGGAGGAACCCCAAATGGGAGATTAGTATTAACAGGCTCCCCACATAGTACCCTGATCGAGACCCTGGAAGCGGACTCATTCCAGTGTAGATGTCCTACAGTAAAAATGATGTTAAAGCTATGGGGTACAGTTAAAAAAAAAATGGGATATAGTGAAATAACAAAGTATACGCCTCTATGGAACAATAAGAAGCTACAGGAAATATGGCGGGTTGGAAAAATTGCAGATTGGGAAAAATGTGGCATTGTAAGGCTAAGCCATCTATATGGCGGCAAGGGTATTAAATCTTTCGACCAGCTGCAAAGAGAATTTAAGATATCACAAAATTCATTCTATGCCTATATACAAGTGAGGCATGCTTTAAGGACCCAGTTTGGAAACCTGTTATTAACATGGGAGGAAATGCCCTTGCTATACCCAGTAGCACAAGCAGGACCCACTAAAGGATTAATATCTAAATTCTATGCCCAGCTGGGTGAACAGATTAATAGTGAGAGGAAAGGGAGGGTTGAGAAAGGGAAATGGGAGCAGGACCTAGGTAATATAACACGAGCACAGTGGAAAAATATACTAGCGGCATGCCCAAAGGTCTCGGTCTCTCCTCCTCAGAGGATTTCCCATTTAATGGTAATTAATAGAGCATACTATACTCCCCAGAAATTATTTAAATTTGGTAAGAGAACAGATGACTTTTGCCCCAGGTGTGGGGGGTCAGGGAATTTAATGCACATGCTTTGGAAATGTCCCAAATTATTTAGATACTGGGAAGGAGTGGTAAAGATAATAAGTAGGGTTTTTGGGACGGTAATAGAGTTAAATCCCATAGTGTGCATTTTAGGCTACAGAGAGGAGGAAGTAGAAAGGAAGGGAATAACAACGGCAATCCTAAAATGTTTATTTCAAGCTAGAAGGATGATAGCTAGGAGATGGCAATCAAAGCTACCCCCTACAGTAGAGGATTGGACAAGGGCGGTAAATGACTATCTATGTAAGGAGAGGGCAGTATATGCAAAACGAAATAACCTAAAGGAGTTTAATAGGAACTGGCGAGAGTGGATAGAAGTGATGCATACCCCAGTTTAAACCATGATAGGAAAGGGAAGAGGGGAGGGGGGATGGGTAATGGGAAGGAGTAGGGTAGGGTACATTAAAGGTTCGGGAATTATTATAACACATTTATGCTATACTGTAGGATAAAAGCACCAATATATATATAAGAGGGGAGGGGAGGGGGGGCGGGGTTGATAGAAGGGATGGGAGGGAGGGGTGGGGTTATAACAATAGGAAAAACGTAGGAATTGCAAAAATAGTGATGGTAGGAGAAGGGGGGATATGGTACTGTTTAGATAATGTGCTTTTGTTTTTTTTTGCTAATTATATGTGATGTATGGATGTATCTTCATGTCCCCCTTCCCTTCCTAGAACTCTAAAACTCAGATCTCGGAAGGGAAGAAAGAGGTATTTGAACCCTGGTAATGTTATTTTAAAATGTGGTCTGTATAAATGTGAAAATTTAATAAAGATTAATAATTAAAAAAAAAAGAGATGGAGGTGTGTCACTAGTGACATCAGACCTTTCTTTTATTTCTAATAAAATAGAACAAAGATACCAAAATAGTGATCTCGGTTCTATTTAGTGATCACATCCACAGTGCTAAAATGGCACATTTACAGGACAAAGCAATAAAATAAGCAACATAGAAAAGGTTAATTTCATCCATCAATCCAGTATGGTACAATACTCACTCAGCAGCTAATGTTAGAGAATTAATTGCCGGTACAAGTGTGAGGATGTCAGTGAAGCTCCCCCCATGTTGTGCCAACAAGTTGGACTGCATTTATGCTTTGTGCACAATATTAACTTATTTTTATATTTGAGTTTTGTCTCATGTTTTCTGATTGTTGTATGTTTGAAACAAATACACTTTGCTACAATGTAAAGTAGTGAGTGTACAGTTTGTATAACAGTGTAAATTTGCTGTCCCCCTCAAAAATAACTCAACACACAACCATTAATACCTAAACCATTTGCAACAAAAGCGAGTACACCCCTAAGTGAAAATGTCCAAATTGGGCCCAATTAGCCATTTTCCCTCCCCGCTGTCATGTAACTTGTTAGTGTTACAAGGTCACAAGTGTGAATGGGGAGCAGGTGTGTTAAATTTGGTGTTATCGCTTTCACTCTCTTATACTGGTCACTGGAAGTTCAACATGGCACCTCATGGCAAAGAACTCTCTGAGGATCTGAAAAAGAAAGAAGTGTTGCTCTACATAAAGATGGCCTGGGCTATAGGAAGATTGACAAGACCCTAAAACTGAGCTGCAGCACAGAGTGCAAGACCATACAGCGGTTTAACAGGACAGGTTCCACTCAGAACAGGCTTCGCCATGGTCGACAAAAGAAGTTAAGTGCATTGCTCAGCTTCATATCCAGAGTTTGACTTTGGGAAATAGACATATGAGTGCTGCCAGTATTGCTGCAGTGGTTGAAGGAATGGGGGGTCAGCCTGTTAGTGCTCAGAAAATACACCCCACACTGCATAAAATTGGTCTGCATGGCTGTTGTCCCAGAAGGAAGCCTCTTCTAAAGATGATGCACAAGAAAGCCCACAAACAGTTTGCTGAAGGCAAGTAGACTAAGGACTAGGGGTGAGCTTCGAGTTTGCGTCAAACTCATGTTCAACTCGAACATTGCCTGTTCACCAAACAGCGAACAATTTGGGGTGTTTGCAGCAAATTTGAAAAGCCGCGGAAACACACTGTACAGGTCTACGGGAGAAAATGAAAGTGCTAATTTTAAAGGCTTATATGCAAGTTATTGTCATAAAAAGTGTTTGGGGGCCTGGGTCCTGCCCCAGGGGACATGTATCAATGCAAAAAAAAGTTTTAAAAACGTCTGTTTTTTCAGGAGCAGTGATTTTAATAATGCTTAAAGTAAAACAATGAAAGTGTAATATTCTTTAAAATTCGTACCTGGGGGGTGTCTATAGTATGCCTGTAAAGGGGCACATGTTTCCCATGAAAATGTCATTTCAAAGTGTAATTTCTGCAGGAAAAAAAGTTACTTAAAAGCACTTGCGGCTATAATGAATTGTCGGCGCAACGTAATACAGAGAACAGTCATTGAAAGTCATTGATAAAAAAAAAGCGTGGGGTTCCCCTAAATTAAATTACCAGGCCCTTCCGGTCTGGTATGGATATTAAGGGAAACCCCGCACCTGCGTTACATCAGAGGGGGCGGGATCACCCATACATCACTGGGGAAGCCTGGCTTTCCCCTTGCGTCAGAGGGGGTGGGGTCAGGTGATGGGGGCTAAGAAGTGTCAGGCTGCCGGGATTCTCGCAGTGTCTCCGGTGGAGATAGGATGGATGCGCTGCGCTGGAGGGAGAGATCACCCATCGCTGGATCAGATCACCCATCGCTGGACCCCAGAGAGATGATCATCCATCGCTGGGTAGCAAGAGTGGATTACAACCTCTGGAATCTTTTTTAAAATTTTTTTAATAAAGGACTTTTCCCAACGGTGTGTGTGTGTTTTTTTTTTTTAAATTACACTTTCCTTGTGAAATGGTAGGGTACCCCCTTACCATTTTAAACAAGGGGTGGGATCTGGGGGTCCCCTTGTTAAAGGGGGCTTCCAGATTCTGATAAGCCTCCCACCCGCAGACCCTCACAATGTTTGCAGGTTCTGGTGCTAACTGAACTGGGGGGTGTTCGGCTCATCCTTACTAAGG
Source organism: Lithobates pipiens (assembly GCF_037356315.1). NCBI lineage: Eukaryota > Metazoa > Chordata > Amphibia > Anura > Ranidae > Lithobates > Lithobates pipiens. The sequence goes on along the minus strand of NW_027507785.1, from coordinate 185,311,361 downwards.
ACATGGATTACTGGAACCATGTCCTGTGAGATAAATATAAGCTTATTTGATGGTGTCAAGAGTGTGTGGCGGCAACCAGGTGAGGAGGAGTACAAAGACAAGTGTGTCTTGCCTACAGTCAAGCAGGGTGGTGGGGGTGTCATGGTCTGGGGCTGCAAAGTGTTTCCGGAAAAGGGGAGCTACAGTTCATTGAGGGAACCATGAATGCCAACATGTACTGTCACATACTGAAGCAGAGCATGATCCCCTCCCTTCAGATACTGGGATGCAGGGCAGTATTCCAACATGATAACAACCCTAAACACACTTCCAAGATGACCACTGCCTTGCTAAAGAAGCTGAGGATAAAGGTGATGGACTGACCAAGCATGTCTCCAGACCTAAACCCTATTGAACATCTGTTGGACATCCCCAAATGGAAGGTGGAGGAGCGCAAGCTCTCTAACATCCACCAGCTCTGTGATGTCATCATGGAGGAGTGGAAGAGGATTCCAGTGCCAACCTGCGAAGTTCTAGTGAACTTCATGCCCAAGAGGGTTAAGGCAGTGCAGAAAATAATGGTGGCCACACAAAATATCAACATTTTGGGCCCAATTTGGACATTTTCACTTAGGGGTGTACTCACTTTTTTTGCCAGTGGTTTAGACATTAAGGACTGTGTGTTGAGTTATTTTGAGAGCACAGCAAATTTACACTGTTATACAAGCTGTACATTCACTACTTTACATTGTAGCAAAGCGTAATTTGTCACATGAAAATATATAAATATATATAAACTATTTACAAAAATGTGAGGGGTGTACTCACTTTTGTGAGATACTGTATTTATACCTTTTTTTATAACTTTTTTTTTCTTTTTAGTGTTGCATAGAATAGTAAAATGTTAGAACCCCCATCAGTTTAGTCTGCTATCTAAAGCCGCGTACACACGTAGCGGTATGTCCGACGTACTTAGTCTGGTAGACTTCCCGTCAGACTGTCCGTCGGACTTTCCGAACGGGCTACTTGCCCACACACGGCACTTTTTGAGCGGACTAATATGGCGACTAAGTCCGCCGTACTATCCGCCCTACTTTTGAATTGAACGGACTCGCCCGCACACGCGCAGGAAAGTCCGCTCATTTCGAACACGTCTCCAGGTCTAGGCGGGGCCCCCGAAGGAGATGTCGCCGGCCCCGCCGCCTGGTATGGACTTAAAGGGGAACCCCAACGCCGAAAAAAATCGGCGTGGGGGTCCCCCCAAAGTCCACAACAGACCCTTGTCCGAGCACGCTACCCGGCCGGCCAGGAAAGGGGGGGGCGAGCGAGCGCCCCCCCCCTCCTGAGCCGTACCAGGCTGCGTGCCCTCAACATGGGGGGTGCCTTGGGGAAGGGGGGGGCCGCGCGGCCCCCCACCCCAAAGCACCTTGTCCCCATGTTGATGAGGACAAGGGCCTCTTCCCGACAACCCTGGCCGTTGGTTGTCGGGGTCTGCGGGCGGGGGGCTTATCGGAATCCGGGAGCCCCCTTTAATAAGGGGGCCCCCGGATACCGGCCCCCCACCCTATGTGAATGAGTATGGGGTACAATGTACCCCTACCCATTCACCTGTAAAATAAAAGTACAAAAAAAACACAACACACGAGATAAAATACTTTATTGCACAGCTCCGGGGGTCTTACGTCTTCGGGGGTCTTCTCGCCGGACTCCTCCGCTATCTTCTTACAGCTCTTTTGCTAGCGGAGGAGTCCAGCTTTCTTCCTCGCCGCCGGCTTCTTCTTCCGACTTCAGGGGTCTTGTCCCCCTCTTCGGTTCTTCTGCCGGGCCACCGCGCCTTCTCATAGCTCTTTTACAGGCGGTGGCCCGGTCTTCTGTCGCCGCCGCCGCCGCCTCCCGTTCTTCTTCGTCTTTTTCTTCTTCTCCAGGAGATGTTGACTCGACGATCTCTCCGGCCGCAATGCCAGGGACGCGCTGCGCTGCCACTTATATAGGGACAAGGGGCGGTGTCACATGGCTTTATGTCACATGGGTTGGTGCCACATGGTGACCCTGCCCCCTTACGATGTCACAGTCCCCATGTGACATCAACCCATGTGACCAACCCATATGACATAAAGCCATGTGACACCGCCCCTTGTCCCTATATAAATGGCAGCGCAGCACGTCCCTGGCATTGCGGCCGGAGAGATCGTCGAGTCAAAATCTCCTGGAGAAGAAGAAGAAGAAGAAGAACGGGAGGCGGCGGCGGCGGCGACAGAAGACCGGGCCACCGCCTGTAAAAGAGCTATGAGAAGGCCCGGCAGAAGAACCGAAGAGTGGGACAAGACCCCTAAAGTCGGAAGAAGAGGCCGGCGGCGAGGAAGAAAGCCGGACTCCTCCGCTAGCAAAAGAGCTACAAGAAGATAGCGGAGGAGTCCGGCGAGAAGACCCCCGAAGACGGAAGACCCCCGGAGCTGTGCAATAAAGTATTTTATCTCGTGTGTTGTGTTTCTTTTGTACTTTTATTTTACAGGTGAATGGGTAGGGGTACATTGTACCCCATACTCATTCACATAGGGTGGGGGGCAGGTATCCGGGGGCCCCCTTATTAAAGGGGGCTCCCGGATTCCGATAAGCCCCCCGCCCGCAGACCCCGACAACCAACGGCCAGGGTTGTCGGGAAGAGGCCCTTGTCCTCATCAACATGGGGACAAGGTGCTTTGGGGTGGGGGGCCGCACAGCCCCCCCTATCCCCAAGGCACCCCCCATGTTGAGGGCATGCGGCCTGGTACGGCTCAGGAGGGGGGGGGGCGCTCGCTCGCCCCCCCTTTCCTGGCTGGCCGGGTAGCGTGCTCGGACAAGGGTCTGTTGTGGACTTTGGGGGGACCCCCATGCCGATTTTTTTCGGCGTTGGGGTCCCCTTTAAGTCCATACCAGGCGGCGGGGCCAGCGATGTCTCCTTCGCGGGCCCCGCCTACCTGGAGACCCGCTCGAAATGAGCGGACTTTTCTCCGTTCATTTCAAAAGTCCGTTCATTTCAAAAGTACGGCGGACTGGCATACACACGGCCGGATTATTCGCCGAAATGCGAGTCCGGCGGGAAGATTGGTGTGCAACACGGCATTCTAAGTCCGCCGTACTTTCGGGTCAAAAAAGTATGCCGGAGGCTACACACGGGGGGATTGTTTGGCGGACTTGAGTTTGCCGGACTTTTCCACCGGATTGTTTGATCGTGTGTACACGGCATAAGGCACCATTTGAAAGATATACCCTCACTTTCTGTTCTGGGAACAACTATTTACCAAAAAGAAAGTGATTTGAACCAGAGAAATGGGAAAAAAAAAAAAAAAAGCTGACGGGTTTTAGCATCCCCCCACTTAACTTAAAGATATTTATATTTCTGTCTGTGTTGCAAGGGCAATCTTTGTTGGGCCAGGAGGACAAGGAAATTCTTCAACAGAGCCATGGACAACAATAAAACCTGGCATTAATACGTAATCCTTTCACTTTCTTTCCAAAACTAAAAAGGAAAGCTTGTCTAAGATACACTAATGCCATGTACACATGAGCGGAATGTCAGACAGAAAAAGTCTGATGAAATCTTTTCATCATATATTCCGATCGTGTGTATGCCTCATCGGACTCTCTTATACGAAAATTCTTACGGACCTAGAAATAGAACATGTTTTAAATCTTTCCGACAGAACCAATTCCTATTGGTTAAACCGTTTGTCTATATGCTGTTACGACGGACTAAAAACGATGCATGCTCTGAAGCAAGAGATGGAAGCGCTCAGTGTGGTAAAACTAGACTTCGTATTGGAGCTAGCACATTCCTCACGCTGCTAATTCTGTGATCTTTAATGCAGCACATTCTTTTCTTCTTTAGAATGCTGGAAGAATAAAGTTGTTTTGCTGCTCATATTCACAAACTTCTTTCTTTATTATTTATCCTCATCTCATGACTAATATTCTATTTTTTAAAAGCCTGATCTCCATAATAATGTTTACAATTATTTTTTATACTCATCTTTTATCATTTTCATCAAGATTTATTTTACGATTACTTAAAAATTATTTTCTAGTGATTTCCATATACAGTATATATATTTTTATATACAATAACATTATTATCTTATATTTTTTATTAACCTAAAGGAGGTTGTTGCCCCTTGTTAAAGAGGAAGTAATCCCTGATGGATCTTCTTCCAGTTATCGCTGCTCCTGCCACTCACAGCGCCGGAGCAGCGATGACATCACTCCGCGCATGCGCATGGGGGCCTCCAGTAACCACATATCGCCGTTCGCAGCGGCATGCTCAGTGCGCCTGCACACCGCTGTCTACAGCGCATGTGCTGTAGACAGCGGTGCCTGTCTTTTTGTAAATATCTCCTAAACCGTGTAGGTTTAGGAGATATTTCTTGGACCTACAGGTAAGCCTTAATCTAGGCTTACCTGTAGGTCAAAGTGGTTTGCAAGGGTTTACAACCACTTTAATTAGATATTGTCTTTTTTAAATGTACCTGCCTACTCACAAACAAACTGTACATTTTGAAGAAAAACACAGTATTTTGTGAAAAGAAAATATACATTTATTCTGGGTAACAAAATAAAGAGCAAGTCAACGCTGGACAAACTTTTGTAATTTGCAAAGCCTTTTGGCCCCCAGGGCACACATCAACAAGTCTGTGGAAAATAAAATTGGTAGCTTGAGGAGTCCATATAATAGGGAGCACAATCTGGTCCAGGAATCCCAGAAATCAGGACCAGCAGCAGATGACATATCTGTCCCCAGTTTGTGGTACTACAACAGCCTGCGTTTTCTGTCAGACCAGACTGAACCCAGGCCATCACTTTCTTCTCTTCCCTGCAGCCTTCATTGCAGCCTTTCTTGGAGGCTGTGGCACAGGTGGTGGACTTGTGGCAGGAGGAGGAGGAGGAGGATGGGCGAGCTCACATATGTGGCTGTTCTCTGTCAGCTGTCCCCTCAACCCGTTCTGAAGGGCATCAGAAAAAAAATCCCTCACAGAGGAGGCATTGTCCCTTCTCCAATTCCAGTAACTTGGTGGCTAGAGAGCAGCCATAGGCCTCTTCAGCATTGGGGGGGGCTTCTGCAGAAATGGCTGGCTTCCCTAAAGAGGCCCAGTGCTGCCTCCTCCATCACTGTCCCCTTCCTGGGCCTTTTGGTGGTAAGGCAGCGGGGAGGTACCTGGGATTGGGTGAGGCTCCTACTGGGCCCAGCCTTCTCCTGGCTGCCACTGGGCATGGCCTCCTCCTGGCTGCCACTGGGCACGGCCTCCTCCTGGCTGCCACTGGGAACGGCCTCCTCCTGGCTGACGCTTGGCACGGCCTCCTCCTGGCTGATGCTTTCCAGACCCTCCTCCTGGCTGAGCTCATCCTGTGTATAAAAAAAGGACATAGTTGCAGTTTTCTGCTTCATCAATCACACACAATTTTCAGCTCATGACTTACAAATTGAATGTTAATAAATAGCAAAGACATCATTCTGACATCAGCATTTTTCAAGCTGGTCCCAAACATTTTTGGCCACTACTGTCTATGATATGTATACATTATTTTTGGGATAAAATCATTGATTTGTAATCAATTATAACATCTAGTTAACATCATTAATATTAGGAAAATAAATATGTCAAAAAATATATACCTGGTTCCAGCTGGGTGCATCCACTTCTTCCAGGATGGAAGGCTCAGGTTGTTCCTCGTCAGCCTCTGCTGGGGTTGAGGGAAGGGTGGAGGGAAGGCTGCAGGGAAGGGTCACAAGAGATTCCCTGGCTTCAGTCTGGTCATCCAGAAACCGCAGTTTGTTGAAGTACCACAGCCTGGGGACATAAATATCCTCTGCTGATGCTCCTGATTGGAGTGATTTCTGGATCTTATTATGCTCCTTCTTATACATGTTCCTCAAGATCCCAATCTCATTTTCCAAAAACGTCATGTTTGCTTCAGGGACCCGGGTCTTGACAAATTCCAGAAGTTTATCCAGCGATGACCTCCTAGCTTGTTTATTATAAGCTGTGTTTCACATCCCACAAATTCCTCATCTCCCTGTATCTGTCTATGAAAACGGGCCATGAATTTTGGCTCTTTAAACTGATTCATCTTTGCTGTAAGACAATACACAAGACATAAACACTAATTTCAGCCTAAACTCTCCTTATCTTATCCCAATATAGGCCTCAATCTTGAAGCAGTATAGGCCACTGTGATGGGCCAAGTTCAAATTGTACCTTCGTTTAGCACACTGGCCACTTCCATTCGTTCGTCCCATAGACACAGATCGTATGTACAACAGATGTGTGTTAGCTTTATATACAACTCAGATGTGTCAAACTCCGCTCCCGTCACCCACCCCTGAATTTCTTTTTCAAGAATATTCCCTGCTCCTTCTCTCTTCGGTACGCAGTAGGCGCAACATGGCAGAGACACAGGTGTTTGGCAATTTGACATCTAGTGAGGAGGAAAGCCCGGACCCTCAAATGTCCAGATCCAGGAGAAGGAGATTTAAGGCCACCGCCATGGCCTTTGATGAAATGGTGGAGATCTTGCGCAGGGAGGATTATGTTGGGAAACATGGTCCGTACACCCATCCCAATTAGCGAAAGGACCAAATCCTGACAACTGTTGTGAACACTCTGGAGCACAAGTTTGGGGTATGACGGTCCAAAGACCAATTAAGGAAGTGCTGGTCCAACATAAAACTGAGGGAACCGGATCAGCATCGCAAAATAAAGAAGGTGCTTCAACAAAGTAAGTACTTGTCGTGTGTTCCTGTTATGACTATTAACTTGCATGCTGCTCCATGTGCTTTTCTTTACTGTTGTACAGTTTTAAATGGCTACTTTCATGTTCATGGACACAGTAATCATTCGTAGGAAACATCGATCGTAGGAAACATCTTTTGTTTGACAATAAATATGATGTATTTAGCTGATACAGGGTTATAATTACATTTTGGTCATGCTAATTTATCTTATTAAAAGAAGTTTAGGACAGTTTGTCTAGATGTCTTTGAAATTTGAATGAATTTCAAACTTTATTCAGTGGAATGTAAGGAGAGGACACTCAACAGCTGTTTACACAGGACTAGTGTGGGACACCAGAGCACATTTTTTAGGGTAACCCACACAGGTGCTCCAGTAGATATTTGGGGTGTCTCCATCTGTGAAACGTGGCCAAAAAAGGTAATTATTCCAGCTTGGTAAAAAGGGAATTTTAATCATGTCTTCAACTTGGATATCTTCCCAAACAGACAATTGTACACCACTTCAAAGCAATGTTTCATATCCATATTTCTGGACTCAAATATCTATGTGCTAAGTAGACATGTGCAGTCGTTTTCGTCCAAATGCATTTTCGTCCGAATTTCGGGTATTTTCGTTATTGTTTTAACAAACGATAACAAAAACCAAAAGATCCGACATAAACAAATGCTTTATTTTTGTTTTCGTTGTGACAGCAGTTTGATATAGATAGGAGATTCGACATGACGCTGACAATAGCAATCTGTGTCCATCGGACCTTTGGTCGAATGTCCCTAACCTTAGCTCTTATAATCCAAGATTATTCTACCTAGAGAGAAAAGATTTGACATAGAGAGAAAAGATTTGACATTATGGAGACAATAGCAAAAAAAGGTTGAATGTGCCTAACCTAACTCTATTATTCCAAGATTATTTGATACAGAGAGAAATGATTTGACATTGACGATTTGATGTAGCTGTCGCCACGAGTGGACATTTATGGTCAAATGCTCCGCCCATAGGCTATAGAAGAATTCTAATTTTGGTTGACTAGGAATAATAATTAATAAATATAATTATTACTAGTGTCATACAACATTAGAATTCTACTATAGCTTGTAGGCAGAACATTTGACCGGAAACGTACGATTGCAGCGTTGTACAGTTTAGGTGCTTCGTCGAATCTTCTTAGAACATTCGACAGACACCATAAGCCTTCAATGACAGATTTGACCTTAATTATTTTGGATTTTCAGACGAATGCATTTTTTTAATGAAACGAAATAAAAACAAATTTCAGGATTAACTAAATAAATGTATAAAATTCCGAAACAAAATATTTCAGTGTGCACATGTCTAATGCTAAGATTACCTTTTGTTTCATTCTCATAGGGAGAAAGACACAGACAGCAGTCAGAGGATACCAGGGACTCCTGATATCACCAACCTGATTGGCAAATTAGCCCAAGCCCCCCCAAGGATCTTGAGGAAGGAGTGGTGGAAGAAGTGGGCGAGTTGGGCACCTCACCAGGTGAGTGTCTGACAGCCCAGATTCAGGTAATCTATGTATACCTGCATATTTCGAAATACATGTTTTTTAAACAATTTTAGGTGATGTGCTGGTTGTGGAAGAGGAAGCGACGGAACCTTTCACTAGGGCCAGCACCCAAGCACTCATCCAGCAAATTATGACCTGGAATGGGGAAAACCGACGCAATGAGAAATTGACTAAACATTATGGAACAGGAAATGAAGAACATGATTGATTTTTTTGAGAGAATCTAACCACTTTTCCCTATAATCAGAACCTGTTTTATTTTTGTTTTTATATTCCCCAAAAAATGTTGACATCGTACATTTTAAAACCCAAATTTTGAAGATGCACACGGTCTGTCAACATGTATGCGTTTTGTAGGTACAATCCCTTCCTCATAACTCTAGTAGGTGAGAGGAAGGGGTTGCACCCCTAAAACATGTCCATTGATCCCCCATGATGGGAGATAGCACATGTTGACATTGCCCATTTGGACTCCCAATTTGTGTGCATCTTCAAAATTTGGCTTTTACAGGGGTAACATCACCCCATCTGATTTACGACAATATCAAGACATTTTTGACACCATAATGATGTTGCCTTCAGCTTTTATACGTTGAACTTTGTAAGTTCCAGAGTTGTGTATGTTATGTTTTAAAACATGGGTGTTTGTAAAAAAAAATAAAAATATTGAGAAAAAAAAATGTAACAAATTTTCTAAATACACATGTGTGAAAGTAAACATTTTGAAATACAACAAAGTGTGGCTTCTTCTTTCAATGCTCAATACCACTTTTGTAAGTAATTTTGTGTTTACAGTGACAATGGGCTTATTTACTAAAGGAAAATCAATTTGGCACTACCAGTGCAATAGAAGAACCTAGGAGACAGCCAAAAAGAAAAGCAAGCAATACAAAAAATTTTTGATTTTATATGAAATTTTTTTTATTACTAAAAAATGTAGACATTGTCTGGCATTACAATGCCCCCCCACCCATAAAATAATTAACATATTTCTCCTGAACGTCATGAGAGCTATATGGTGCCAAGCCAGTATGGCCAGCATCCAGGCCATCAGGGAATTGTCTGTAATAAGTCTGGCCTCAGGCCCAACTGAGGCTAGATAATTCAGGGAATTTTTTCTTAAATAATTGTGCAGGATGCAGCAGTATAGGATGATATGGTTGATTTTGTAGTCCGCCATATGGATTGCTGTCAGAAACAGGCAGAACCGGCTGGCTATTATCCTGAAGGTATTCTCAGCGACTCTTCTTGCTCTGGCCAACTGGTGGTTAAAAACCCTCCTCTCTGGGGTGAAGGTCCTTTGGGGGAATGGCCTCATCAGGTGCTTGCCCAGTCCGAAGGCTTCATCTGCAATAAAAATGAAGTCCTTCCATGTTATCCACATCAGGTGGCAATGCCAGGCCACCAGTCTGGAGACGCTGTTAAAACTCCATCTGGGCAAAGACTCCTCCATCCGACATTTGGCCATTCTTCCCCACGTCCACATAGAGGAACTCATAGTGTGCTGACACCACCGCCATTAACACTACACTATTAAACCCCTTATAATTATAATAGTAAGACCCCGATTGGGGTGGTGGCACAAAGTGGACATGCTTCCCATCTATAGTTCCTCCACAGTTGGGAAAGTCCCAATGGTCAGCAAAATGGGAGGCCACAATCTGCCATTCCTGTGGCGTTAATGGGAACTGTGGAGTCAAACAAGAAAAAAAATATAAGTACTTTTGCACATTGCAAGCAGATTACACAAAAACATTCTTGCACAACATCAGTATAACATTTATTTTATGGAGTATTTAAAAAGACAAAAATAGAAGGCCCTCTTATCAGATTCCTCACCCCCTCTGATGGCCCACTGATAAAATTGTATGGGGGGAAGGATTTGAGGTGACTTTGGGAGCCAAAAAAAGCCTCCAGCACGCTGCCTGTCTTGGCAATAGTGTACTTTATACTGCTTATACAAGTCAGATACAAAGGCAGAAGGAGATGAGGGAATTCATGTACAGGTCAGATACAGTGGGAGGATAGAGATTAGGGGTTAATGTGTGGGTGCACAGGAATAAGTATTTACATAAAGATGCAATTGAGATAAAATGTATAAAAAGGGGTGGGGGCGTAAAAGGTTTAAAAAAAAATCTCAATTGCATCTTTTTTTTTTACAAACAGCATGGTGGTTTATTGAGAATACAAGAAGAACAAAAAGATAATATGCAGACATTGGTCAGTGCAATGATCATGACAGCGGGATAGTAGGAATATGTGCAGTGTGTGCGGCAGGGGGGACGCGCAGGTCCCAAGCACATCAAAATGAGCAATGAACTAAAAGAAATAAAATATAAAACCAAAATAGTGCAAACATAAATAGCCATGAAACCCAGTCCAGAAGGCGAATTCCAGGAGACACTTCAGCAGGGGATCACAAATAGCAGCATTGTGAAATCATCATTGCACAGCGCGGCGCCGGCCCCCCCCAGGCCAAGTACACAGGAGCACCCATCCCTATAAGGGAGGCTCATCACAGGTAGCAGCCTCATTCAACCATACATCCCAGACTTTAGCATATTTAGCATGACAGCCCCTATGGGCATACAGTTCTTTCTTGTATGGGAGTACCTGATTAATCGCAGCCACCCATTCCTGAAACGTGGGGGGCTGGACTTGTAGCCACCTTCTCGCCACCAGTAGCCTAGCCAGAAGCAAAGACTCATGTAAAAAAATCTTGTGGTACTTGTCCGAGTCCGGATCAGGGAAAATTCCCAAAAGGCACTGCTTGGGGCACAGCGTCAAAGGAGACCCCATTTTATCATGGATAAATCCAACAATTTGGGACCAGAAACACTGGATCACCGGGCAAGACCACAAGATATGAAAAAAAGTGCTTTGTAAACTACCACACCTGGGGCAGAGGGGACTGTACTCTGGTTTATATTTAGCAATGCGTGCCGGTGTCAAATAGGTTCTATGTAAGATATTGAGGTGAGTGAAGCGATCCGAGAGTTTAGGCGAGACCTTTTTTCCAGCATCCAGGGCTTCCTCCCACTCATCATCCTCAAGTTCTCCAACATCCTCCAACCATCTCCCCCTAAGGGCCTCTGTCATAACAATCGCTGGGGGTCTGATCAAAAGGTTGTATATACTAGAAATCAATTTACGTGGATCTTGCCCCAAGAGCACGTCCACCACCGCCAGGCTGCCCACCCCAGGCGAAGATTGCCCGAATTGTGTCTGGAGAGCATGGCGAAGCTGGAGGTACCTGTAGAGCATTGAATTCGGGAGTGCAAACTCCTCCTTGAGCTCCTGAAACGATTTCAAGACCCGACCTCGATATAAATCGGAAAGGAATCTAATTCCATGTATGAGCCAAATCGAGTATCCCGGGAGTAGACGCAGTTCGTCCAAACCGGGGTTATCCCAAAGCGGGGTGTGGGAGTGGGTCTCAGGAAAAGCTAGCTTCCTACCAACCACCTCCCAGACCCTGCAATATGCATAAAGGAGTCCCCTGCGGTTCCCCCGAAATGCCGCTGAGGCGCAGGCTCTAAATATCACCTGGAAGGGATGGGTAATGGAGTATCCACGCCTGGGGCAAAGAAGTGTTAAGTACTTATCCCTGTCCTGTTTATCTAGGTGGTAAAAGTGGGACACCTGGGCCGCCAGGTAGTACAAGGCAAAGTCCGGCAGGGCCGCCCCCCCCAGATCCCCAGGGCACTTCAATGCTTGCCACGATAATTTATGTCGCTGTGAGCCCCAAATAAAGGAATTGAGTAGGGCTTCTATGGATTTAAACAGTCGTAGAGGTAAATAAACAGGGGAGTGCCAAAACACATATAAAAACCCGGGTAGAATAATCATTTTTACAAGGTTTATTCGCCCCAGAACGCCCAGAGGGAGCTTGGCCCACGCCTTGATTCTAACCTTAAGGGATGCCACCAGGGGATCTATATTTAGCCTGGTGTAATCCTCAGGGGTTCTAGTGACATAAATACCTAAATATTTTATCTTACTCACCCTCAGGAGGGGAGCGGATGCCTCCACCTCGGAGGGGACCCCCAGATCCATGGGCAAAATTTGGGATTTCTCCCAGTTGATCTTGAGCCCTGAGTATGCTCCAAATAGTTGGATCGTCTCAAGAGCTGCCCGGAGGGAGGGGCCTGTATCCGCCAGATACAGCAACATATCATCTGCATACAGGCTAATCCTCTCCTCCAGGCTGCCACATTTAAGCCCCCTAATACCAGAGTGTCCCCTGAGAGCCGCCGCGAGCGGTTCCACCGCTATGGCATACAACAATGGGGACAAGGGGCAGCCCTGTCTGGTACCCCGAGAAAGAGGGAAAGGGGACGACACCCGCCCATTAACCAAGATCCTGGCACAAGGGCCGCTGTACAGAAGGCGTATCCATTTAATAAAGCGAGGTCCGAAGCCAAGGCGCCGAAGACAGCTCCACAAATACCTCCACTCCACTGAATCGAACGCCTTGGCTGCGTCCAGAGACACCACCGCTCTAGTTCCTATCAGATCATGGTCCGCTTGCAGATTCATGTGCAGCCGACGCAAATTGTAAGCCGTGTTTTTAGATGGCATAAACCCCGTCTGGTCGGGATGGATCAGATCTAGGATAACCGCGTTCAGACGGGTAGCCAGGACCTTGGCCAGGATCTTGATGTCCAACTGGAGTAAGGAAATGAGCCGATAAGACTCGGGGAGCTCCAAGTCTTTCCCGGGCTTGGGGATTAGGACTATATAAGCCTCACACATTGAGGGGGGGAGAGATTCTGACTCGAATATATGAGAGAATAATTCTTGCAACCTAGGGGTCAGGGTATCAGCATAATGTAGATAGAATTCAAGGGGGAGCCCGTCCGAACCAGGAGCTTTGGACTTGTTCAGCAGGGACATCGCCTCCGCGATATCATCAGTACTAATAGGGGCCTCTAAAAGGGCCACCTGAGCCGGCGTAATTGAGGGCAAGTCAAGGGTTGCAAGAAGCCCGTCCACCTCGTCTCCAGTAGCGGTGGTCGTCGAGGAGTACAATGATGCATAAAATGTTTTAAACTCCTCCGCCACCGCATCAGGGTCAGTAATCAGCGTGCCGTCAGAGCCCCGCAAGGAGACCACCGTGGGAGGCCGTTGATCCATGTGCGCCAAGTAGGCCAACAGGCGACCAGCACGCTCCCCACATTCATACACCCTCTGCTTGACATGGAACATGTTCCTCTCCGCCCGCTCAATATGCAAGCCATTCACCACTCTGGATTGCAGCTTGAGAAAATCAGCCCTACTCGGGGATGGGTCCTCAGCAAATTCGCGTTCAGCAATAGACAACTGGTGCTCCGCCCGAAGCAACGCCTCCGCAGACGAACGACGATATTGCGAAATTTGGTGCGCCATAAACGACCGGGCATGTGTTTTAAACGAGTCCCAGACCAGCGTGAAAGGGGCCGTACCTCGATTCGCAGCAAAAAATAAGTCCCACTCCGACCCCGCCTCCTCCAATCCGGGGGTCACCCCCAACCAAAAAGGGTTTAATTTCCAAGAGTAGGATTGCGGAGGGCCCGGGAGACGTAGCACGACCCAATATGGGGCGTGATCCGAGAGCACCCGTGGGTTAAATCCCACTTCCGCCAGATAGGGAAGAAGGGGGCGGGAAATAAAAATAAAATCAATCCTAGACATAGTAGAATACGACGCCGAAAAACAGGAATATTGTTTAGCCGTAGGGAAACTATGCCGCCAGGTGTCCACCAGAGCTAGCTCCAGAAAAAACCTGCCAAACCTAGTAAGCCCCGGCGACAGTACAGGTGGGGGAGTCAACACAAGTCTATCCAGTTCTCTATGTGCAACATTGTTGAAGTCCCCCAGCCATACCGCCGGGACAGTAGGGAATTGGGCCATAAACGCCATTCCCTCGTTGAGGACAGTAAACTGAAAGGGGGGAGGAACATATATAGCCAAAAGAAGAAGTTCTTTGCCATTAACCCGGGCATGTAAAAAGAGAAACCTCCCCTCAGGATCAGACTTGAGCAGGAGAAGCAGGAATTGCACTGACTTGGACACCATCAGCGCCACACCCCTGGAGTAAGTAGAGAATGGGGCCTGGTATACCCAGCCCACCCAGGGCTTCTTAAGTGTGAGTAGTAGGTGGCCAGTAAGATGGGTCTCCACCAAGACAATTATGTCTGCCTTCTGAGCCCTGAGATAGGTCAGGACCGCGCTGCGCTTCTGTTTCGCCCTGATCCCCCGAACATTCCAAGTAAGGCATTTCAGGTCACCCATTGCAGAAAACTCATATACTTGCCATGATATAGGAACCAGCGCCCCCACCCGCCACCCACCACCCAACGGGGAGTCAGCAGATTACCCAGCCCACTGTCACTTATATATAACGACCAACATTTGATTGTCTTGAAATAGCAAAAATCATACCACCATAGAAAACTTAACCAACTGAACATAGGTACAGAATTAAAATAACATGCACCGGGCCGTTCGGCGCGGCCCCAACCCGACCAAGAGGTCAAAGCCTGGGGCCGACTCCGCCCGGCCCGGGGAAACCAAGCTTCAAACCCGAGCCCGCAAACCTGCGGGTCACGGAACCCTATGTAGGGCCCGATTAAATGTAAAACTATCGTGACGGTTAAACTCTGAAGACCCAGCAACACCGCGAGGAGCATGGTCACCGGGTGCAGCCACGGATGGTCAGACGGCCGCGGAGGGCACCTTGCAGGCCACCGTCCCTCGACCGTCTGGGGTACCATGGAAACTCAGAGTCCGCTGGATGGATAAAAAACAGTCAGTAGGCATTCAGTTAAAGGATCCCCTTGGACAGGAAGACCAATAAACTTGGAAGGGAGCGGCCAATGCAACATGGAGGTGGGAAGGGACATGCAGAGGGGGGCCGCGGGGGAGAAGGGGCCCAGGAGAGAGGCCGGGGAGAAGCACCAGGGGTGCGGGATGGGAACCGGAGGGGGAAGGAGTCTCTAGTCTATCAGCATAACAAATCTCCGGACCAGGGCATCATGCCACCGTAAACAGTGGGGCGGCAATACAGTACAGTACCTTGCCAAAGAGCAAACGTAGTCCAGGAGCAGGATCCATGTCACTTCACCCCCCTAGCTCTCCATTAAACACATCGCCCCGTCAGCCAACAACATCGCAAGGAGCTAAGCCGCATCTCGCCGCGGTGCCGCCCGATTCTCCAGCCAGCCGAACACCGCCTCCGGGGTATCAAAGAAATGGGCCCTGTCCTCTCCCGCAACCCGGAGCCGAGCCGGAAAGAGCATGGCATAGGAGTAATGGCGTATGCGCAGCTGGCGCTTGGCTTCAGTGAAGAGAGCTCTTTTCTTTTGAACCTCGGCCGAGAAATCCGGGAAGACCTTGATCTCGGTGTTGTGGTAAGGAATGTTGCCCTTCAATCGCACCAAACGCAGGGTGGCATCTCTATCCCGAAAGTTCAAAAACTTCGCAATGAAGGTCCTGGGGGGAGCCCCCTGCGGAGGAGGTTTTGCAGGCATACGGTGGGCCCTTTCCACCGCGAAAGAGGAAGAGAACTCTGCACGGCCAAAGGAGGAGGTAAGTAGTTGTTCCAGAAACGCGGGAGGATCGTTGCCCTCCTCACCCTCGGGCAGGCCGACAAAGCGTAGGTTGCACCTTCTTAAGCGGTTCTCCATATCATCCTGTTTCGCCAGGACCGTGGAGAGCTGGTGCTGTAAGCGCTCAGTGATCGTCTGGAGCGGGGGCAGGTCATCCTCCACGCGGCTGATTCTTGTCTCCGTCTCGGTCACCCGTTCCCGTAGTTTCTGCACATCCTGCCGGAGGAGGGAGACATCCACCTTTACCTCCTCGATTTTCCCCATGAGGGCACTCTTGCAGTCCAGGATAGCTTCCAAAACTCGTGCATCAGGGTCAGGTGCGGCGGAGGAGGAAGGAGGAGAAGCGCCCTCCGCCGCCATGTTGCCTTTCTCCGCGTGGCGGAATTTAGCCAGCTTGGCCGCCGCTTCTAGCTTCGCTTTAGACGGAGACATGTCCCCTGCGTGTCTGGGGTGTACAGGGCTTCGTAGCAGCGTGAGTAGTAGCGAGAAATAGCCTCAGGATAGAAGTACACGGATAACAATCCAGCGGAGCTCACTCACAATGCTCCTCACGCCATGCCGGTCCAGGCCACGCCCCCTCAATTGCATCTTTATGTAAATACTTATTCCTGTGCACCTACACATTAACCCCTAATCTCCTTCTCCCTTTGTATCTGACTTGTATAAGCAGTATAAAGCACACTATTGCCAAGACCCATGTCTCAGCCCCCTCAATACCAGCATATTTCTTTATTTCCATTAGAAAGTGGCAAAAAAGAGATCACCTTGGAGTGTCTACTTTCCAAACAATTGGTCATTATTGGGGTGTTTGTACTATTCTGCCATTTTCACTAAATCACAAAGCAAGGAAAACATTTTTTTTTCATAATTTTGATGTGTTTGATAAAGAAAGCGTTATCTGTCCATTAAAAGATAGACAATTAATTTGGGTACAGCACTGCAAAATGTAGTAATTTTCACTTCTAAAATGTTGTTGTAAATTTTTATTTGCGATAACAATAAATCTTATCTACCTAAGTCAATTAATGTATCACAGCACTGGAAACTGAAAAAATGACATGGCAATGAATGGGTAACACTCACTGATGCTCAGCTGGTTATAAAAATTGTGTAATAGTGAGATATGATTTGAAACATACAGAAAAAAAAAGATTTTGATTTTGCATACACTTTAAAAATAAGCTAAATAGTTAAAAAAAAAAAAACCTGTTATTGCTTCAATATGATAGTCCAGTAAACATTTTATGCTCTAAGATGTTCACCAATTTCTATTTATGCTCACTTTCTATTTCTCTATTTTAATCATTAGAAATCTTCAGATCTTCAGAGTACAGCTTATATACCTTATAATGGATACTAATATATCTATATATAAATATATATATATATATATATATATATATATATATATATATATATATATATATATATATGTGTGTGTGAAAATAGCTTCAGATCATAAAATATCACATTATAAACTATTTTCGGGTAAAAGAAAAAAAATAAAATCATGTAATTTGAATGGTTTAGTAAAAGGTTCATATTTTAAGAAACACTTTTCCTAACTTTTATATTCATAGAAAAACATTGTATGTCTGGAAAAGTTGGTTCTATGTTATTGAAAGGAATATCTATAAACAATTGCACTTTCTCACATTTAAACTTCAAGGGAATTCTCCATATGTTGCTGTATTACCAACTGACAATTAAAGAGGACGTGATCTGAATATTTGCACCACTAACAAAGAAGACCAAGCTTTTGTGAGGTGTCTTCCAGACGGCATGTTTATCAGAAGACTGCTTCTTTCACTGTTGCTGGAAAACAATATTTTCAATGCAAATATTCACACAGATGAAAAATAATGGGCACTCATATTGTCTTTATAATAGCATCCTGCAAACTCCAACACTACAGGATTCAGTGTGGAAAAGAAAGATTCAACACTGCAAACTAATACAACTCTGTTGATAACCTCATCATTGTGCTACTGCTCCTTTATTACCCAAGCAGCAGACTTTGGGTGAGTCTTTCATCAAGTTTTACTATTAAACTACTGTGGAAAATTTCAAGGTCAGATCATGAATGCTTCTTTGAGACTGCCTATCTTAAAGAAGAAAAGACAATGCTAAAAAAAAAAAATCTTGATAAAAATAACACAAATTTCGTTTTTTCTGCATTTTCTTCTTAGTTCGTTTGCCAGGAATTTTAAAGATCTAAATCTAAATTTGCATTTGGAATTTAAAATCAGAATTTAGAAAAAGGCCCTCTCATGATGCACAAAACTCCCCATATGTTTTATGTAGCTTACCATGTGATCTGCCCTATAAATTCAATGTTGTTAATCAATGTAGGCGATACTAGTTTTATTATACCACAACTGTAACATCTGAAGTTTTGTTCATTACAGTATTCAGAAGCCAACAATTTATAATTTAATATAACACCTATACTCATATGGGAAATATCTTCATTTTTATTAATAGACAATAGATGACACATATTGAGTATGGTTTCCCAAGTGAAACACAAATTATTTATGTGCACTGTTAATTGGGAAGTGTTCTGATATCTGTCTTTTGAGGATCCAACTAACTGATCACGTTATTATTTTATTTATTGTTTCAGTCTTTTAAATGTCAGAAATTCTCTTACAGGAATAGGAAGTTCAAGATATATCATTTTTTGTACTATAGTATTCTTATCTTTTGCAACAATAATTATTGCTTGAGAAACATTTGTTTTCTCAAGCTGGCCTTACATTATGTTTAAAGTATCACCTAGCTTTTTGGCCACATTTCAAAATGTGAATGGGGCATTGACATAATACTGTTGTATACATTTTTATAATCTATTTGATATTGTTTAAATATATAATATCTTTATATATAAGTGGGGGGTCCTTGTCCTAAAAAAGGAGCTACCAGTAAAATAAGCTTTGCTGGGCTATAGTTAACCTGGTTGATTTGTAGTCTTTGTGATCATTTGCGTTTTTGCTCAGTATAGCTGTAGTTCCTCCCTTTTGACAGGTGTCACTGGTACCCTTAGCATTACTATGATGAGCTGCAGTGAAACTGAGTTCTGAATATGCATTCTTCTCTCAGCCAATCAGTAGGAGTTTCATGGCAACTGAGCATGCTGGGAGAGAGTATACATATTCAGGGAGGTCAAGCGATTAAGGTTTTTCCCACCCAAACCCTGGTCTCGTGTGGATGTGTGAGGAACAGCGGTGTTGGGTGAGACCTGAAGCCTAAGGTCTAGCCATGTGCTAGAGAAAGACTGTTTTCTGATACAAGCAAGACAGCATTAGGGATGAGCCAAACAGCCCCCGGTTCGGTTTGCACCAGAACTTTCGAACGGACCCCAAATTCGTACGAACGTTAGAACCCCATTGAAGTCTATGGGACTCGAATGTTTGAAATTAAAAGTGCTAATTTTAATGGCTAATATGCAAGATACTGTCCTAAAAAGGGTTTGGGGACCTGGCTCCTGCCCCAGGGGACATGGGTCAATGCAAAAAAAAGTTTTAAAAACGGCCGTTTTGGCGGGAGCACTGATTTTAATGACGATTAAAGTGAAAAAAAGGTGAAATATTCCTTTAAATATTGTGCCTGTGTCTATAGTATGCCTGTGAAGTGCCACGTGTTTCCCGTGTTTAGAACAGTCCCTGCACAAAATGACATTTAACGGAAATAACGTCATTTCAAACTGCTTGCGGTTTTAATGTTATATCTGGTTCTTGCAATATGGTTGAAAATCATTGAGAAAAATGGCATGGGTAGCCCTCCCTGCCCATTACCAGCCCCTTTGGGTCTTGCGCGCATATTAAGGGGAACCCCGTACCCATATTAAAAAAAGGAAATACATGTGGCCCCCAGGCCCTCTATACTCAGAACAGCAGTATACAGGCGGTGCAAACAAGACAGGGACTGTGTAGGTTTGTTGTGTTAAGTTGAATCTGTTTGTAATTTTCAACTGGTACATTTTTAAAGTGTAGCTCCAGTCAAAAAAACAATTTTTAAGCTTTTTGGAAAACATAGGGAAGGGTTATCACCCCTGTATAATTTGTTTTGCTGTCCGTCTTTTTTTTTTTTTTTCTCAATAAATTTTTATTAAAGATTTTCATTATAAACAGAGTTTGAACATAGATGCTTGTCTTATTGCTCGTGAAACATATATAGTTCAGTTGAACAAATAGAAAAAGAAAAAGGAAAACAAATAAGCAAGGAAATATATAAACAGATACCATTAGGCCGCGTACACACGGGCGGACTGTTCGCCCAACTTTGTCCGCTGAACAGTGTTTCAGCGGACAGTCCGCTCATGTGTGGGCTTCAGCGGACTGTTTCAGCGGACAGTCTGACGAACAAAGTTTTTCGGAATTTCCGTAAGACAGTCCGCTGAAACTTGGTTTCAGCAGACAGTACGCTCGTGTGTAGGCTCGTTCGACAGACTAAGTTTCGCGCATGCCCAGAAAGGATTTACAGGGCGGACAGGGCGGAAGCGCTCGGTCTTGTAAAACTAGTGTTCGTATTGAAGCTAGCATATTCGTCATGCTGCTAATTTTGTGGTTTTTTAATATAGCCCGTTCTTTTCTTCTTCGTAATGCAAGAAAAGTGAAGTAGCTTTGCTGCTTATATTCACACAGAGTTATACCACATGTTTTTATTCATCCTCATCCTATGATTAATCTTCCAATTACAGAAAAAATATATTCTAAATTATTTTTTTTTTTAAAAACCCCCAAAAAAAAATATATATATATATATATATATATATATATATATATATATATATATATATATATATATATATATATATATATATATATATATATATATATAGATATATATATAGATATATAGATATATAGATATATAGATATATATAGATAGATATAGATATATATATATATATATATATATATATATATATATCTAAAAATAAAATAAAATAAAAACCCCCCAAAAAAAAGAATATATATATATATATATATATATATATATATATATATATATTTTTTTTTTTTTTTATTTATTAAAAAAAATATAGAATTTATCTATTACTATATATTTTTGGAACTACTATTGTCATTTTTTTTTTTTTTTTGTGGGGGGGGTTGAAACAAGATGGACTTGCATTTTTTTTGGCCAAGCAGGACTATGCAAGTAGAGATAGATAGATAGATAGATAGATAGATAGATAGATAGATAGATAGATAGATAGATAGATAGATAGATAGATAGATAGATACCCAAACCAGCATTTTAGCTTACACATGATTGCATGTTCAAAATCAGCAGAGCTTCCCCTCATTTCAAATGTTAAGCCTCAAATTTACAGCGACTGCACTTCCAAGTGCACTTGCAGTGCTTTAAAAATTGCACTTGAAGTTAGCATATTTACATGAACGTGTGTTTTGTAAATAACCCCCAGAGTCTTTTGACATGTATCTGCCTACTCACAAATAAACTTTGTTTTTTAAGCCAAAATAAAAAAAAAAAAAAAAACATACAATATTTTTTTGAAATAATAAATTTTTATTTTTCCTCAGAACAAAACTAAATCAAGAGGGAGGCAACACTGGAGACAATTTTGACGTTTGTGAAGCCTTTTGTTCCCCAGGCACACATCAAGTGAGTGGCCACCAAAATTCTGAACCTGTGTAGCATGTAAATAGGGAGCACAACATGGTCCTAGAATCCCAAAGACCAGGAACAGCAGCAGATGAGATCTATGTCCCCAGACTGTGGTACTACAACAGCCTGCGTCTTCTTTCAGAGCAGACTGAAGCCAGGCAGTCACTTGCGACTCTTCCGTCTAGCCTTCCCTCCACGCGTCGCTGGAGGCTGTGCCTCTGGTGGTGGACTTGTGGTAGGAGAAGGAGGAGGAGGAGGAGGAGGAGGAGGAGCAGTAGGGTCTGCGTTATAAAGCTTGGTGGTCGGTGTTAGCTCACCCTTCAGACCCCGTTGGATGGCATCAAAAAATATTGCTTCACACAAGTTGCGCTGTGGTTTTTCCATTTCGAGTAGCTTACTAGCCAGATAAGTGCCATAGGCCTCCTCTGGATTGGCGGGTTTGGACAGAACTTGGGTGGCTTGGCGTATAAGTGCCAAGGACTCCTCCTCTGTACGGGTCATCCTCCTGGGCCTTTTGCTGGCTAGGCGGAGGGGAGGGACCTGGCTTTCGGTCCGACTCCTGCTGGGCCCAGCTAGCTCCTGTGTGTGGCTGGTCCCGGCCTCCTCCTCCATACCACTGGTCCCGACCTCCTCCTGGGTGAGCTCATCCTGTGTAAAAAACAAAGAAATCAATAAATAAAATATGTCTATATTTTGAAATCATCAATCACTAACAATTTTACAGTTCTCACTTGCAAATACATTTGTCTTGAAATACAAAAGGCTATCATTTTGACACCATCATTTTTCCATCAGTTCACCAAGATTTGAGCCACATTTGTGTAAACTACTATATCCTTCTATCTAATTTAATTTGTGATGAAATCCTAGATTTGGAAGCAATTCAAACATTGAACTTTACATCATTAATATTTGAGCAATCCAAACTTTAGAAACTAAAATATACCTGGCTCCAGCTGGGCGCATCAACTTCGTCCAGCAAGGAAGGGTCTGGATCTTCCAGGGATGGCTCACCTGAGGTGGAGGGAAGGGTGGAGGGAAGGGTAGACGGAAGAGTCGAAAGTGACGGCCTGGCTTCTGACGTGTCATCCAGAAAACGCAGCCTGTCATAATACCACAGCTTAGGTACATAGACCTGACCTGCTGCTGATCCTGATGTTTGGGACTCTAGGATCTTTCTGCGCTCCTGCCTATACACGCTACGCAGGTTCTTAATTTTGGCATTCACAAAGTCAGTGTCTGCCTGGGGGAGTCGGGTTTTCACAAACGTCAAAACTGTCTCCAGTGTCTTCTTCCGGGCAGCACGGCTAGAATATTGGGGGTGTTTTGAATCCCAAAGACTACTGTGCGACTCAATTAAATCCAGAAATGTGGAGAGGAAGGCCTCCTCCTTAAAGGGGTCTGGGGTATACCTTTGCATTTTCTGTTTATGTTGTTTTCTGAAAAACAAAAGAAAAAAAAATACAAAAAAAAAAAGTCAGACCAAATGCACACTATTTATATTGTGACAATGTAGGCGAGACACACACTACCACACACGCTACCCCCCCCCACACACACACTACCCCCCACACACACACTACCCCTCCCACACACACACTACCCCTCCCACACACACAAACACTACCCCCCCACACACACACACACACACTACCCCTCCCACACACACACTACCCCTCCCACACACACACTACCCCTCCCACACACACAAACACTACCCCCCCCCCCACACACACACACACACACACACACTACCCCTCCCACACACACACTACCCCTCCCACACACACACTACCCCTCCCACACACACACTACCCCTCCCACACACACAAACACTACCCCCCCCCCACACACACACTACCCCTCCCACACACACAAACACTACCCCCCCCACACACACACACACACACACACACACACTACCCCTCCCACACACACAAACACTACCCCCCCCCCACACACACACACACACACACACACACTACCCCTCCCACACACACAAACACTACCCCCCCTCTCCCCCACACACACACACACACACACACACTACACACACTACTGCCCCATACACATACACACACACACACACACACACACACTACCCCCCCCCCCCCACACACACACACACACACAAACACACACTATCCCCCCCTATACACCCACCCCCACCCCCACACTACCACACAAAACACCAACCCCACTCAACCACCAACCCACATAAAAATCAATTAAACATCAATAAGATTAAATTTCAATATACACATTCCTAACGCAGGCTTAAAATTAAACTAAAATAAAACGATAACTATCTTACCGTCGCGTGTAGCACTCGCTGCTTCCGTTCGGACAAGCGTACGGCGTCGCGGTAACGCTTTATATACAGCGCATGCGTTCAGGCTCCGCCTGCGTCGCCCGCCCCTGACGTTCCTTGTGACCGTATTTCCCCGCCCCTTTTACCCTCGTTCCGCTGTGGGTGAATGATAGGAGAAAATGGCGGACGCAAATTCAATTAGCAGCGTGAGCAGCGCGGAGGAAAGCCATGGACCCCATGCTTCCAGAGCAAGGAGGAGATATAAGGCCACCAATATGGCCTTTGAAGAGATGGTGGAGATGGTGGCTATATTAAGAAGGGAGGACTATGATGGGGAACATGGCCCGTACCCCAAACCTAATGTCCGGAAAAGCGACATCTTGGATAAGGTCGTGACAACGTTGCAGAACAAATTTGGGGTACAAAGAGGCAAGGACCAGCTCCGGAAACGATGGTCCGACATCAAGTCCAGGGAGCCGGACCAATATCACCGCATCAAAAAGGCCCTGAAAAAAAGTGAGTAAACTCCGCGTTTATCGTGACTGTCGGACATAATCGTTCGTATAGGTATTATATGTAAATCTGGCGGATTTGTTCGTAATCGTTCGTGTAGGTATTGTATGTAAATCTGGCGGATTTGTTCGTAATCGTTCGTGTAGGTATTATATGTAAATCTGGCGGATTTGATCGTTCGTGTAGTTAATAGTTCATGTAATGAGCGCATATGGTTGTTCGTATATGTGGGCGTAAATAGCATGAATTTGTATATGGTGTAAATTTATCTGGTGTTGGATTAGATTTTAATTAGTTATTAATTTTTTTGTATTGTTCATGATAAACTGAATTGTCACACTCAGTTTATAGGATATACATTTTTAATAAAGTTTCATAAATTTATTCAGTGCAATGTAGACTCAATAAAAAAAATGAGATAGATAGATAGATAGATAAAATGCTGGTTCAACATCTGGACTGGGAAACATTTAGTGTAGTTTGGGACATCATAGAACATTTTTTGACATAATCACACACAGGTACTCCAGGGGATGATTCGAGTGTGTCCGTCTGTGAAACTTGGACAAAAGATATAAAGTATCACAGTTTGGTTAAAGGCTAGGTTCACATTGCTGCAATGTACGAGATCAAATGTGATTTGCACCGCACTGCAGTGCAAATCACATGTGATCTCTGTGTGATGCGATTTCAGCCATACATATAGTATGGCTGAATTTGCATCGCATCCGGCCCAAACTTGTACATGGCCCTTTTTTTAGTCCACAGCCGAATCGGATCACATGGGTGTTCACACCATGTGGTCCGATTCCTGTCCGAGTTTAAAGATTGCACTGTGAAATGAGAACTAATTTGGAGGTGTCAATAAAACTTTACACTGATACTCCCAGCAGGTCACATAGGGCAGTGCGAACTGCGCATGCGATGCGTGAAACCACAGTAGATTTGCAGCGTTCACACATCGCAGCAGTCTGAACACAGCCTAACTAAAAAAAAGTAATTTTAATGATGTATTAAACTATGAGCTTGTAATAACCAGCTAATAATTGTACACCACTTCAAACCAATGTTTCATATTCAAATTTCTGAACTCAAATATCACTATGCTTAAAAGTATCCTTTTTTTTTTTTTTTCATTCTCATAGGGGAACAAAGACTCAGACAAGAGGCGGAGCAGCCCAGGACAGCCCCAACCTCGCCAGCCTGATTGGGCACTTAGCCCCAGCCCCGCGTCGGTATTGGAGCTGCCCAGCCCAGTTTCCGAGAGGGAACAGCCAAGCTCCGTATCCTCCGCTGGACCAAGCTCCGAGAGGGAACAGCAAAGCTCCGTATCCTCCGCTGGACCAAGCTCCGTAGCTCCACTGGATCAGCCGAGCCCAGGGCTAGATGTGGAGGAGGAAGAGCAGGTGGAGATACACACCCCACAAAGTGAGTGTCTGACAACCCAGCTTAAGGTAAACAATTAATGGCTGTATATTTTAACCAATTTTTTATCTACACATGTTTTTAGGTGATGATCTGGTTGTGGTAGGAGAAGCCGCGGAGCCATTTTCCACGGACAGTGCCCAGAGGCTGATTGGTGACATCATGGCCTGGAATGGGCAGATTGACCGTATGGAGAACCAGATTCTCAACATACAAAAAGAACTGATCACTATGAGGCAGGGAATGAAGAACATGATCGATGTTTTAGGGAGAATCTAAGCCCCTTTTCCGTAAAACCCAATCGATCATGTTCTTCATTCCCTTGGAAAAACGTTTTTAATGTTTTTACAACAGTTTTTAGAGGCCAAATTTTGAAGATGCACACGGTGTGTCAACATGTGCTATGTGCCATTAGAGGATCGCGATGGACGCATTTGGTGTTTGCAAACCCTTCCTCATTCTAGTATGTGAGAGGAAGGGATTGCACACACCAAACACGTCCATTGATCACTCATGATGGTACATAGCACATGTTGACATTACCAATTTTTGGTGTGCATCTTCAAAATTTGGCTTTACCCCTTGTTTTATGTAAATAGTTAAAAATATGCTTTTATTTTTAATTTTTGTGATAATTGTATTTTAGATATAGATATATCTATATATTTCTATGTTTACAAAAAAAAAATAAAAAAAAAAAAAATAATAAAAAAAAAAAAAAAAACACAAAAATAAAAATATCTAAAAAAGAGGCACTGGTTGGAATGTGCACTATTAAAAAATCAAAAAAAAGATGTGTGTGTGTGTGTGTGTGTCTACTTCTTTCAATACTCAATACCAGTTTGGGAAGTCATTTTGTGTTTTCTGTCACAAAGGGCCTTATTTCCTATTGTCAAAAACCACTTTGCTATACAAATGCACTAGGACAGGAATATGCAATTAGTGGAAATCCAGCTGTTGCAGAACTACAAGTCCCATGAAGCATAGCAAGACTGACAGCCACAAGCATGAGACCCAGAGGCATGATTGACTTGTAGTTTTGCACCAGCTGGAGGTTGGCCAATTGCATATCCCTGAATAAGGACAATGTAGGAGACAAGCAACGTGAAAAGCAAACAAGAACCAAACTTAAAAATTTGAACAGACAATACATATTTCAAGAAAAATACATTTTTATTGCTCAGCTGGCATTGGAATAGCCCCCCTACCATTAAAATAGCTGACATAGGAGTCACGCACCTCACGTGCTGTTTGGGGGGCTAAGCCAGGAAGGGCATGATCCAGCCCTGTCAGTTCTGGAAATATTAGTCCGGCCTCAGGCCCAATAGGCTGCAGGTACTGGTTACCTGAAAATTTACTTAGAAAATTGTGCAGAATGCAGCAGCACAGAATCACATAGTTCAGTTTATATTCTGCAAGGTTGATCGCTGTCAGTAACAGACGGAACCGACTGGCCATAATGCCAAAGGCACTCTCCACAACCCTTCTTGCTCTGGCCAGCCGGTAATTAAAAACCCTCCTCTCCGGGGTGAGGGTCCTTTGGGGGAAGGGTTTCATAAGATGTTCACTCAGACCGAACGCTTCATCAGCCAGAAACACAAACGGTAGACCCTCCACATTCTCGGCATCTGGTGGCAAGTCCAGGCCACCAGTGATAAGACGGTGGCAGAACTCGGTCTGCCTAAAGACTCCTCCGTCAGACATCCGGCCGTTCTTCCCCACATCCACATAAAGAAAGTCACATTGTGCCGACACCACCGCCATTAGCACCACACTATGGAACCCCTTATAATTCCAATAGTAGGACCCCGAATGGGGTGGGGGCACAATCCTCACGTGTTTCCCATCGATCGCCCCTCCGCAGTTGGGAAAGTCCCAACGGGCAGCGAATTGGGAAGCCACAGTCTGCCATTCCTGTGGCGTGGAAGGACACTGGGGAGTCAAACACAGGAAAAAAATAAAAATTAGTCATTAAATAAAAACAATTCATAACAAATAAAACTCAAAAACATTTTGGAACAACAGTTAAACAGAAATATTGCACATTTGTTTTCTGCAAAAAAAAATAAAAATAGGCGGACCAATTCACAGATTAATCAGCCCTCTGATGGACCAGGGGACATAAATTAGGTGGGTAAGTGGGGTGGGGGGACTAATTAATGAGTATCCAACACCTGCAAGCAATTTGATTGGGGTGGGGGGACTAATTAATGAGTATCCAACACCTGCAAGCAATTTGATTGGGGTGGGGGGACTAATTAATGAGTATCCAACACCTGCAACCAATTTGAGTGGGGGGACTAATTAATGAGTTGACAATCCATATATATCAATCCATATCTATCTATCTATCTATCTATCTATCTATCTATCTATCTATCTATCTATCTATCTATCTATCTATATATCTATATCTATATCTATCTATCTATCTATCTATCTATCTATCTATCTATCTATCTATCTATCTATATCTATATCTATCTCTATAGGGGGCGTGGCTTGCCGGCTCGTGCGGATGGCTGACTGATTCATCTGCTCCGCAGTAAACCAGCCACAGCGACAGTTTAAACAGCTCTTGTGAAGGGAGAAAACATTCTTAGAGCATCCGAAGGCTCCACAAAGTAAGCGGTCATGCTTAAAAGACGAAAGAGATCCTCTCTCCCTAAAAAATTAACGGATTATTTCCCCTCACCTGACGAGCTGGGCAGCCAAAATGGCGGCGGCGGCGGCCGAGATTCCTCAGCGCGGTCCTCCTCCTCACAGCCGCCTCGGAGTTCCCTGCTGGCCTCGGGACCCCAGCGTTTACACACCGCTCAGGGTGAGTGTTCCCCACCTACCTCTCCTACAACTTCCAGCCCTGCTAAGTCCAGGCTCAGGACGGAGGAGCCATTACATCCTCCCTCAGCTCCCAGCTTGTTCTCCCTCCCCCCACCGCAATAGGCCTCTGTGCTGGAGACTTTCCCTGCCTCAGATCAACCTCTATCAGAAAACACCATGAAGAGCATGCTGCTCTCACTGAGGCAGACACTGTATTCTGATATATCCTCAGCAGTCTCATCACTATCTGTAGTAGTGAACCAGCATGACACTGCTATCACCCATATAGAGAATAAATTGGGAGACATGCTTACTGCACATAATGACTTGGTTGACGGATTTGCTGACCATGAAGACGAACTACAATTAATCAACCTTAAAATTGCAGATTTGGAAGATCGTTCCAGAAGGAACAATATTAAATTCCGCAATGTCCCGGAATCGATCCAACAACCCGAGCTCATACAATTTATACAAGCATTGATGCAGGCTCTTTTACCTGACCTGACTACCCGTGATCTGGAAATAGACAGAGCACACAGAATCCCCAAGCCGTCGCACCTTCCTCCCTCTACTCCCAGGGATGTATTGGCACGCATCCATTTTTTTTCTGTCAAAGACAGAATTCTAAACGCAGCCAAACGAGCAACGAATCTCCCTGACCCCTTCACCAACATTGCATTGTATGCGGATCTCTCAAAAGCAACGATGGATAATCGCAGACAACTAGTGACCATCACAAAAGCGCTTCGAAATCATAATATACCCTATAAATGGGGCTTCCCTACTAAGCTTCTTATCACGCATCAAAACAAAACTCACGCAGTGCGTACCCTCCCTATGGGGCTTTCTCTCCTGAAGCAATGGCGTATCATCCCAGACGACTCGCTGACCCCTTCTGTCCAAATGCCGACTCTCATGGAAACTGGAGGGGATCCTTCTGATGGACATCCTGCGTAAACTTTACCCTTCTCTACAAAACCACTATGGCTGGCTAACTGCAGCATTCCTATCCAGCACTTGCTTGCCTGTTCAGAGATCCCTGTCCCACGTTGTGGACGTAAGATCTCTCTACCCCACTTTCTTTTTTGCAGTAATTTCTGCACATTGAGCTCAGACCCTTTTTTGTTACTGAGCTCTCATTTTTTAACCCCTATCCCTCGTCCATACCCAGCACCAGTTACTCTTCTTTTACAATCCAAAACACGGCGGCAAGGCTGATAACAGGAAAAAAACCCTGGGAATCCATTTCTCCTTCACTGAGGAGCTTACATTGGCTAACCGTAAAAAATCGGATCACGTTCAAGACCCTTTGCCTCACCCACAAATGCGTGCATAGAGAAGCTCCGCAATACCTAATGGAGAAAATAAATCATTACACACCAAACCGCAGTCTTCGATCAGCCAACAAAAACCTCCTCCTCGTGCCCAAAGCCCGGTATAAATCCAAGGGGGATCGGAGATTCGCTGTCCAAGGGCCTCGGCTATGGAATGCTCTACCAATAAACATCCGCCTGGAAGAAAATCACCTGGCTTTTAGGAAAAAACTCAAGACCTTCCTCTTTTAGCAGATGATCAAAGCTCGCCACAGCGCCTAGAGGCGATTCAGTTCGCATTGTGCGCTATATAAGTATTTCATTCATTCATTCATTCATTCTTTCACTTCTTCTACCGAGTTGCATCAGGCACCTAGCACTATAACCTACAGCGCACTCCTCACATAGTCGGACTAGCAAAACAGTCCTACATATCTTACTACTCTGCTGTTTTTACGGACGTCCATACTTCTATCCAATCCTAAGAATGGCTTTCAAACTAGTCTCTATTAACGCTAGGGGCTTAAACTCCCCTCAAAAAAGATCTGCACTCATTAAAGAGGCTACCAACCACAAAGCTGACATCCTCGTAGTACAAGAGACTCATTTTGCAGCTGCAAAATCTCCTACACTCAAGATAAAAAACTATGACCATATTATCTTAGCCTCAGGGCCGAAGAAAAGAAATGGTGTACTCACTGCTATACGAAACACTGTACAGTTTACGCTACATCAATCAATTGTCGATCCACAAGGCAGATTCCTAATTATCGTCTGCGACATTAACCAAACTACCTACACTCTGGTAAATGTATACGGTCCAAATACACATCAACTGCGTTTCCTTAACCGATTATATCTATCTCTATATCTATCTCTATATCTATCTATCTATATCTATCTATCTATATCTATATCTATCTATCTATATCTATCTATCTATCTATCTCTATATCTATCTAT
Organism: Lithobates pipiens; assembly: GCF_037356315.1. Classification (NCBI taxonomy): domain Eukaryota; kingdom Metazoa; phylum Chordata; class Amphibia; order Anura; family Ranidae; genus Lithobates; species Lithobates pipiens. Next base: position 185,280,507 of record NW_027507785.1, on the reverse strand, counting down.
CTATATCTATCTATCTATATCTATATCTATATATCTATCTATATCTATCTATCTATATCTATATCTATATCTATCTATCTATCTATCTATCTATCTATCTATCTATCTATCTATCTATCTATCTATCTATCTATATCTATATCTATCTATCTATCTATCTACACACACACACAGGGTGTATACAAAGAGTATACAAAGGGTGGGGGGGGGGGGGGCAAGTAAAATAGTACAATGGAGCTGACAATATGAATTATAGAGAAAAACAGTCTCGGCTGTGGGTGTATATGGGGCCCAGGATTGAATGCTGAGGACGTTAATGAAAGCAAATATGCACATGGGACACAAAAAGGTAAAAAGCTAAAAAAAAATGACACAAAAAAAATAAATAAAAAAAAATGAAAAAATAAAAAAAATGCATGCATTCATATAAAGGGGACATTCACATCATATTCCTGTCATGGATATTAAAAGTCATGATGAAATGAATACAAACATACAATGCATATAATGCATATAATGCAATATTAAAAGAACAAACTTACCTTCATATATTCCTTCTGCAGGACCCGAATAATGGCAGAACAGGTCTCTGGAATAATGATCCCCAGAGCCTGGTGGGAGATGCCTGTCGAGAACTTGAGGTCCTGAAGGCTTCTCCCTGTCGCCAAGTAGCGCAACGTGGCGACGAGCCTCTGCTCCGGAGTGATGGCTTGCCGCATGCAGGTATCCTGCCTGCTGATATAAGGGGTCAGCAAAGCCAGCAGACGGTGAAAAACGGGGTCCGTCATCCTGAGATAATTCCTGAAATCATCAGGATTATTCTCACGGATCTCACGGAGTAAAGGCATATGCGAGAATTGGTCACGCTGGCGCAACCAATTCTTTGTCCATGAACTCCTCCTCACCCTGTTCACAGACTGGGCTCGGGTCAAAGTATTAACCCCAACACCAAGCCCCAATATAGAATGAACTCGTTCCCGAGTACGTCCACTCTCCATGGCTTTGAAACGGTCGGCTGGACAGACAAGCTCAACTGAACGCACTGAAGAACAGCCAGACCTATGAAGAACGACCTGAAACCCAGAAACGAGCGGACCAGAAGCGCCTAATAACAGGTACAACTGATCCACGCGTACCGAAAGACAGATACAAACCTCACAGGTAGACTGCGCCGCAGTGAACGGACAAATTAAGCTGAAGTCTGAAAAGCGCGAATCGTCTCTAACCAAACTTCTACTAACGCAAAGTCAGCAGAAGGAGCCCAAAGGGTGCTTTGCTGTGTCTTGGACTTCCTATTTCTAGTCCCGCCGTACGTGACGTACGTCATCGCGCACGCTTTCAGCGGACTGTTCGTTCATCGTGTGTGGTCAAGTCCGTTCATGCAAATTTTGAGCGGACTGTTTGTCTGATTGTCTGACGAACTAAGTTGGGCGAACAGTCCGCCCGTGTGTACGCGGCCTCACTCGTATGCTATAATGCCATTTACCTGGGCATAAGGGTGATGACCTATGAGGGACATCAGTGAGCTACTGCATGTTTGTCAACCTCTAGATGTCATGAAGCCTAGTGTTTTCGTGCTGTGGTACGAGCTCGTCACTGAAGCTCAGTGCAAACATCCAGCTATGTGTTGGAAGTTGCTCTTTGGGAGATGAGCTGGGAGGAGCACCCCACCTGGACACCCCGCATGGGGATCACTACTGTGTCCCTGTAGGGTGGTCCCCCCCCTCCCCTATTCCGTTGTCATATTTTATTAAATGGTATTGAGAGATCCATACGTTATTAACTTCATTCAAAGATCTGTAACATCCGTGGGGATTCAGTCCAATGTATCCATGGTTTCCACATGAGGAGAGTTTGTGATGTGCTTTTATGGGTTAGTGCTAGAGTGGATTCATGTGTAAAATGTGTCTGTATTGTGTGAATTACGTCTTTCAGGGTGGGAGGAAGTGGATCTTTCCATTTCCTGGTAAGGTTAAGCCTCGTTGCCAGAAAAATGTGAGATAGAATGTGTCTGGTTGGGTTGGGGAATCTGTTCAATGACAGAGATAGAATGGCAAGAGAGGGTTTTTTTGGCACATAGGATAGCGTCACCTCAGTTATAAGTTGGTATACTGATTTCCAAAATGCTAAGATTTTTGGGCAGTGCCAGAGTATATGGAGCAAGCTGCCTTTCATTCCGCAGTTCCTCCAGCACAGGTCAGATATTACTGAATCAAATTTGGATATCCTGACTGGGGTCAAGTACCAACGGTACGTTATTTTATATGCCAGTTCCCAGAGGGTGGAGCAACTAGTGGTTTTGTAGACGGATCTACCTGCTTTTTCCCATTCTTCTTCAGTGAAAGAATGGCCTAGTTCTTTTTCCCAGCGGATTAGAGGGTTTGATTTGATAAATGTCATTTTGTGGTTGAATAGTTTATATAGCAGAGATATGCCCTTACTAAGTTTAGAGGAGGAGGAAATGAACTGCAATGCCGGACGAGGGATCGAGATGGTTCGTTTTTTGAGGGAATTAATACAATGTTTAGTGCGAAGGTATAGAAATATATCAGAGCAAGGGAGTTGGAATTGTTCACATAGTATGGGAAAAGGTTTAATTTCGTTCGCAGTAATCAGGTCAGCTAGGTGGTTGATACCCAGCATTTTCCAACGCTTGAAGTCGGATGATTCAATCAGATATTGTAATGTTTCAATGGGGATGGGTACGTCGGAGTAGTCGGGGTCGTTGGAGGAGAGTTTTGTAAGTTTGGACCAAGTTTGGCATGTAGCAAGGATTGGGGGAGATAGGAGTCGTGTATGTTTGGCTCCTAAAGAGAGGGCCAGTAGCCAGGGTACCAGGTCTTTACCTGGGACTGATGAGCATTCAATGGTTTTCCATAGTGTTGGGGTTGATGTGTTGGAGAACCATTCTTTAGCTTGGGTCAGAATGGAAGCCCAGTAATAGTCTTGGAAATTGATATAGCCTAGACCTCCTGACATACGATGTTTAGTAAGTTGAGACCCTGCGCATCGGGGTCTTTTGCCTTGCCACACAAATTTTAAAAGGAGAGATTGCAGAGATTGGAAATATTTGGCGGGTATGGGGATCGTGACAGTCCTGAACAAATATAATATTTGGGGGAGATGGAGTATTTTGAATGCCGCTAGCCGACCTAGCCACGAGAATTCAACCGATGCCAACCTGGTCAGGTCTTCCTGAAGTTTAGTACGAAGGGAATGATAGTTCGCTTCGAATAGAAGCTTCGTTCTAGGAGTAAGTTGGATGCCGAGGTACGTTATGCTGAGCTTCGCCCAACTGTAAGGGAAAAGTAGTTTAAGTCGGTCGCTGGTATCCTTGCTTACTCCTAGATCTAGTATATACGATTTAGTGTCGTTAACTTTATAATATGATATCTCTCCAAACCAGGCTAGCATCTTTTGGACTTCTGGTAGTGTTCGTTCTGGATCTGTGATTAGGAGGATTACATCGTCCGCAAAAAGGTTAATCTTATGTTCAGTGTCTGCTATGCGGATGCCTTGTATGCTGCTATTGGTTCTGATGCTTTCTGCTAGTGGTTCCATAACTAGATTAAATATTAAGGGGGAGAGCGGGCACCCCTGTCTCGTCCCATTAGTGATATTGAAGGGATCCGATAGGGTGTCTGAGGCTAGTACTCTGGCAGAAGGGTTTGAATAGAGAGCCATTATATAGTCGTGGATTGGGCCCGAATTTATGTAGCACCGATGAGATATTGCCCCAGTGCACCCTATCAAATGCCTTTTCGGCGTCGAGAGATAGGAGTAGGGATGGGGTTCTGGTGTTTTCGACATGGTGGAGAAGGTCTATCATGCGTCTAGTTGCATCTGATGCCTGGCGGCCTTTTGTAAATCCGGATTGGTCTGGGTGGATCAAGGAGGGTAGGATGTTGTCTAGCCTATTAGCAAGAAGCTTAGCGTATATTTTTATATCGATATTGAGTAGCGATATGGGACGAAAATTTTTAGGAGTGTTGGGCTCCTTCCCCGGTTTGGGAAGGGCCACTACTCTAGCACTGAGCATTTCAGGGGGAAATTGTGAGGATCTGGCAGCTGTGTTAAAGGTACTGCACAAGAAGGGTGCTAAAATTTCTTGGAACATTTTATAATATTCCCCAGTGAAACCGTCTGGGCCAGGAGATTTCGCTGCTGGGAGTTTATGGATGACTCGTCTGATTTCATCTACCATGAATGGGCTGTTGAGTGAAGTGAGGTGGTTTGGCGATACCTGTGGGAGTTGTAGTTTGTCAAGGAAGGATGAGATACTCTCCGGGGAGGGTTGTGTGGTGGAGGGGTCCTTATCAAGGTTGTATAGATCTCCGTAGTACGTACGAAAGGCATTGGCAATATCATGAGGTTTAAGAAGTTTTTTTGTGGGAGTGAGGGTGGAATATAAAAGGGATTTTAGCCTTGTTTCTATATCCTTTGATTTTAAGGGACATTGCTTTACCTGCTTTATTGCCTGTGGTGTATGATCTGGCTTTGAGTATCCTGTATAGTTTTTCCTGTTTCTCAAGGAGGTTTACTCTCCATATGAAAGGGCGATGGTGGGAGGGACCATCTGAAATGCTAATGCTCACTGGGGCGTGGTCCGACCAGGTGGCGGTGTGTATATCAGATTTAGATATTCTCTGTAACAGTAGCTTATCAACCAAAAATAAATCAATTCTCGAGTAAGTGTTGTGACGTGGCGAGAGGAAGGTAAAATCCCTCTCACTCGCGTGACAACACCTCCACACATCATACAGAGCCGTTGAGGATAAATAGCTCCCTAGTAGGGAGGGGCGTCTCTTGGTTCCAGACGTTGAATCCAGTTCAACGTCTGGCACCATATTAAAGTCTCCACACAGGATGACATGACCTTGTTGGATTTTCTTAACCTTACGGACAATTTTTTTGAGAAACGCCATTTGGCCATTGTTGGGAGCATAAACAGAAACAATAGTGTACATAACATTATTAATTAAACCGATCAGTATTATAAACCTCCCATCCGGGTCAGATTCGCCGGTCACAAGTTGGAAGTTTACTGAGTCTTTGATCGCTATCATCACTCCTCGTTTTTTCTTGTGGTATGAGGAAGTGAACACCTGGGGATAAAGTCGATGTTGGCATTTAGGGGGAGCTTTCACAGAGAAATGTGTCTCTTGTACGCAAAGAATGTCGCTATTATGGGAAATAGCAGTTGACCATAGAGACGACCTCTTAGCAGGGTGGTTCAGACCTCTTGCATTAATTGAGATGATATTGATTCCCATTCTCGTATTTAGGAAAGAAGATCCCCAACACAAAAAAGATGAGAAAAAAAGTAGATAAAACAAAAAGAAAGGGAGAAGGTCCCTGAGTTCCTTGAGGATCCAGATGCTGGTGATTCAGCTGATGTCTGTCGGATGTGGCAGAGGCAACGTTAGTTCTATATGTGATCACTTCTGGAATTTTGAATTCGGCGTTAGCTGTGGGTAAAACTTGGGTTAGTACCTCAGAGGTCACCTGTCAATATTACTAGTTGCTTTTCCTGATAGTGGTGGTACAAGTAATGGGCAGTGGGTAATGGTATCAGCAACTGAAGAACAGGGTAGAGAGGACAACACAGGGGAGTCCAAATGGGAGAGAGAAAAGGGGGAGATCCGAGTTGTGTGGTATGCACAAAGGACTAGCCAGTAGCCTGTTCAGCATCGAACGCTGAGGGGCAACTGGTCAGGGTGGGGGGTATAGTTCAGCAAGTGTGAGTCGTGTCGCAAACCATTCCGGACGGGTAGTCGTTGAAAGTGTCCCGGGTTCCTTTATCAACGGCGGTTATTTTTGCGGGATCCGCGGCCTGCGCCAAAGGAGAAGGGATTCGGGGTCCCTGTGGTATCTCACGTATCCGGTGGTGGGTCAAGAAGGATTCCCCAGTCCCGTAGTAATTTCAAACCTCCCTCCAGGGTGGAGATGGTGTGGGGTATGCCATTGTAGGTGGCCAGTATGGTGGCCGGGTGCCGCCATTTGTACTGGATTTTGTGGTTATTCATGGCCTTAGTAATAGAGCGGAGTTGTCTGCGCATCTGTAGCGTGTATTGTGACAAATCTGCGTAGAGTTGAATATCAGAGTAGGGGGCAGGCAGAGGAGACAATTCTCTCGCCTTCAGGAGAATTTGTTCTTTGGCTTGGAAGAAGTGCACTCTGAGAAGGACGTCTCTAGGGACATCCGCCTCAAGATGGCGTGGTTTAGGCAATCTGTGTATGCGGTCAATCGTTAGTTCTATGGGGGACAGTTCTGGTAGCAAACTAGAGAAGAGGGTGCTAGCAAAATTATGTAGTTCTGTAGGCTGTACAGATTCCGGAATGCTGCGAATCTTAACATTATTGTGCCTTGAGCGGTCCTCAAGGTCCGCGAGTTTAGATTTCATCCATAGGGAGTCGTCTTTTTGATCATGATAGGCGTCAACCAGGTCATTGATCGTTTCCGTGCACTCCTCCATTCTGGTCTCCATGAAAGTCACCCTATTATCCATGTGTTTCATTTAAAGTGAAAATTTGTTGATTAAAGAGGAAAGATTCGACATGAGGGATGATTGGAGGGATACTAACATATCCTTCATGGTGGTATCTAGTACCGGTTGCCCCAGGGTAGGAAATTGAGCAATGGATGATAGCAAGGAAGAGATTGCAGTGTCATTGTGTAGGCCTGTACTCACAGTTTCTGCGGCCTGTCCTGAGGTATCCATTTTCATCCTTGTTTTCGCTGGGCTCTGGGTAGCTGGGGTCGCTGGAGAGTAGTCTGGCGGTTCTCCTGAAGCCATCCTGTGCCTAATTTCGTGCGGATGGCTTGTAGCGGGCTCAGAGAAGGACAGGGAATGGCGCGCTGTGCCTCCGGCGGCGCCATCTTGCCTGGCTGTGTGGGGCTGGTAGGCGAAGGATTGTAGGCGCCGTGGGCCCGGTTCCTGGCTTAGTTTTCGGGACATCTCGATCGCTGGTGTGGCGGGTGGCAGCGGGAGGTCGATCGATGCCACGGATGTCGTTGTGGGAGCCCGGTAAGTCGCTTTCCGTCTGGATGATGTGCGGAGCTCTCAGCTCAAGCTGCCATTTTCGGCTGCGCGCAAGCCACGCCCCCCCGTCCATCTTTTTTCATCTCACTTGCTGTTGTCTCCATCCGTTTGCAAGAAGGAGATGTTTGTAAGTTGAATATTTGAAAGTAGGGGCCTGCCCTATATGCTCTGCAGAAATGGCGGAACAAGGTGTTGGTTTTGCCACAACATTGTAAGCCCTCAAAGTGACTCTTGGTGGGCGCTGGAGCGCCCTGCTGTGAACAATTATATCAAGAATTGTAATTACATGCCATTGTTGAACAGTGGTAGAAAAATTGACCTTTGGTGGTTGTGGTGCTGGTGCCACAACACTATAAGTCCTCACAGTTAATCTGGGTGGGCACAGGAATGGGCCCTCCTGTGAAATATTATATCAAGAATTGTAATTACATGTCCCTGTTAAACAGGGGCTGAAAAATTGGGCTGCTGGCACTGGTGCTGGTGCCACGACACTGCAACCTCTCCCATATATTCTAGTTGTAGTGCAGGAATGAGCCCTGCTGCAAAGCATTGCATCAAAAATTGTAATTAAACACCCCTGTTAAACAGGGGCAGAAAACTTGGGCCTTAGGCACTGGTGTTGGTGCCACGACACTGCAACCTCTCCCATATACTCTAGTTTTAGTTCAGGAATTAGCCCTGCTGCAAAGCATTGCATCAAAAATTGTAATTAAACGCCCCTGTTGAACAGGGACAGAAAAATTGGGCCTTAGGCACTGGTGCTTGTGCCACGACACTGCAACCTCTCCCATATACTCTAGTTTTAGTGCAGGAATTAGCCCTGCTGCAAAGCATTGCATCAAAAATTGTAATTAAACACCCCTGTTAAACGGGGCAGAAAAATTGGGCTGATGGCATCACCCAGAACCAAAAATGTTCTTCCAACATATCAGCGGAGGAGGAAGAGGATAGACAATCAACATAACAGGACAGTCACTCAGCATCAGCATAGGCAGTCTTGAAGGGATATGATATTTCAAAAAAAAATTATTCGGTTACATCAGCTTCAGGTGCTTGGTAGCTGTGGGTGATCCAAGACTGATTCATCTTGATGAAGGTCAGTCGATCAACTGATTCGGTGGACAGGCGCACCCTGTGGTCGGTAACAAAGCCACCAGCAGCACTGATGGTGCGTTCCGAAAGAACGCTGGATGCAGGACAGGCCAGTAACTCAATTGCATACTGTGCAAGCTCTGGCCAGTAATCCATCCTCAAGACCCAGTAAGCCAGAGGATTTTCGGTGGGAAAGGTGTCCAAGTCTGTCCTTGCCCCTAGGTATTCCTGCACCATGTAAATCAGACGCTGGCGATGGTTACTAGAACCGATCATTCCTTGGGGCTGCGGACTAAAAAATTGTCTGAAAGCATCGGTCAGACGGCCACCTTCTCCACCGCTCCATCTGGCTGATGCCTCAGCAACACGTTGTCCAGGACCAGGAGTTTGTAACCTCCCAGTCTCTGGGAACGCATTGCACAGACCTTTCTGCAAGGCCTCCCAGAGATGTCTCATCCTCTGCTCCCTCTGCAATGGCAAGATAAGGTCGGCAACCTTACCCTTGTACCGTGGATCAAGGAGAGTGGCCAGCCAGTAATGGTCCCTTTCCTTGATCCGAAGAATACGAGGATCTTTACGCAGGCTTTGCAGGATCAGGGAGGCCATGCAGCGTAGGTTAGCTGAGGCATTCGGTCCGGAGTCCGGACAACATGATCCGCAGCTACCTCCTCCCAGCCACGTACAAGTCCATGTGTTTCTTGGGACTGTAAATCACCCCTACAAGACTGCTGCTGCTGCTGCTGCTGCTGCTGCTGCTGATGCTGAGTGCCAGCCTCCACCTCCATGCTGACACAATCATCTTCCTCCTCCTCTTCCTCCTCCTCATCCTCTTCCTGTGTGATGGGTGGCACAGCAGGAACACTGTCTGGATAAAGGGGGCCTTGAGAGGCAAGGAAGTCCTCCTCTTCCTGCCTCTGTTCTGCCTCAAGTGCCCTGTCCATTATTCCACGCAGTGTATGCTCCAAGAGGTGGACAAGAGGTACAGTGTCACTGATGCATGCACTGTCACTGCTCACCATCCTTGTGGCCTCCTCAAACGGTGACAGGACAGTGAATGCATCCCTGATCATGCCCCACTGGCGTGTTGAGAAAAAACCAAGCTCCCCTGACCCTGTCCTGGTGCCGTAGTCGCACAGGTACTCATTGATGGCCCTCTGCTGCGTGTGCAGCCGCTGCAGCATGGCTAACGTTGAGTTCCACCTGGTGGGCATGTCACATATAAGGCGGTTCTTGGGCAGGTTCAACTCCTTTTGGAGCTCAGCCAGCCGAGCACAGGCATTAAATGATCAGCGGAAATGCACACAGACTTTCCTGGCCTGCTTCAGGACATCCTGTAAGCCCGAGTACCTGCCCAAGAACCGCTGCACCACCAGGTAAAGGACGTGAGCCACACAGGGCACATGGGTCAGTTGTCCCTGTCGGAGGGCGGAAAAGGAGGTTGGTTCCATTGTCGCAAACCACCATTCCTGGCTTAAGCTGGCGTGGCATCAACCACCTCTCGGCCTGCCCCTGCAGAGCTGATAAAACATCCACCCCAGTGTGGCTCCTGTCCCCCAAACAAACCAGCGCAAGCACGGCATGGCATCGTTTTGCCTGCGTACTTGCGTAGCCCCTGGAACGCCTACGGAGCACCGCTGGTTCTGAGGACAGAGCACTGGAAGAGGCCATGGAGGAAGAAGAAGAGGAGGGGGTGGAGGAGAGAGGTGTGTCACAAGCAATAGTAGCATTTTGGAGGCGTGGTGGCGGAACAACCTCCAACACTACTGCACCTTGTCCTGCATCCTTCCCAGCTGCCAGAAGAGTGACCAAATGGGCCGTGAAAGACAGGTAACATCCCTGTCCATGCCTGCTGGACCATGAGTCAGCGGTAATATGCACCTTACCGCTGACCGCCCTGTCCAGCGAGGCAAGGACATTGCCTTCCCCATGCCGGTAGAGAGCCGGATTCGCCTTCCGTGAGAAAAAGTGCCGTTTGGGGACCTGCCACTGAGGAACCGCACATTGTACAAACTCACGGAAGGGGGCCGAGTCTACCAACTGAAAAGGCAGCAGTTGAAGTGCTAGCAATTTAGCCAAGCTAGCATTCAACCGCTGGGCATGTGGATGGCTGGGAGTGAACTTATTTTGCCAGTCCAGCAGCTGGGGCAGGGACATTTGCCTGCTATAATCGGACGTGGGTGTACTGCTAGCAGAGTGCCCGGAAGCACTTGGCTGTGACACACCTAATTCTACACCTTCATTCCTCTCAGAGCAGGTTTCAGTGAGGACTGAAGGTTTAGTGGGGTTGGAGATCCCAGCTGATGAGGAGCAAGGAAAGGTTCGCTTTGTTCTTTGGTGTGGGTCTTTGAGGTACGCTTGCCAACAAGCTGCATAACAGGTCAACATATGTCTGATCAAGCATGTGGTGCCCAAGCGGCTGATGTTATGGCCACGCGAGATACGCTTGAGACATATGTTGCAAATAGCAGCGGTGCGATCTGATGCACTCGTCTCAAAAAAGGTCCACACCAAAGAACTTTTAGAATAACGCGCAGAGGCAGCACCCTGCACAAGCGGAGCTCTGCGGTGTGATTCAGTCGGTGTGCTGCCCCTAAGCTGGCCCCCGGAGGGTATCCTGCCTCGTTGGACATGTGCCTCCTCCTCCTCCTCTCTCCTACCAGGCACCCACGTGGAGTCAGTGCCCTCATCATCCCCTCCCTCTTCATCGCTGGAGCAAACCTGGCAGTATGCTGCAGCTTGTGGAACATGACTGCCAGATTGCTGTCCTTCTTGAGCATCCCCTCTCTCTGTATTCACGCTACTGCCTTCCTCTAGCTGAGTATCATCATCAGAGCCTACAAAACACTGGGCATCCTCCTGAAGCATGTACCCAACACTGTGCTCAAAGAGTTCAGGAGACTCCTCAGGAGGACATGGTGGGTCTAGGGAAGGAGTCACTGATGATGACATTGAGAGGAGGGAAGACGATGCATTGGCAGTTGCTTTGCTAGTACCCTGAGCCTGGGTGAGAGACGATGAGGAGGATGAAGACGGCTTGGACATCCACTCTACCAAGTCGTTGGCATGTTGCGGCTCAACATGTCCAGTTCCCGAAAAGAAGGACAAGCGTGTCCCATGGCCACCTGCTGATGATGACGATGCACCGCGTCCACGACCAGCACTGTTGTCTCTAGACACTGCTTGCCCTCTTTTATCGGCTCGTGCCTGTCTGCCTCTCCTTGCTGGCCTTCCAGACATGGTAATGGCCTGAAGGGAGTTGGGAAAACGAGCAATTGGGTAGTGTATATTGTGCTGGAGGCACACACAACTTCCATTAACTCCTGCAGATGGCTTAAATAGAGAAGAGCTATGTAGGTGGATATAGCGGTGTATACTGGGTTCAGAGCACGCAGACAGCATGCACAATCTCCTACCACTGACTGCAAGCTCTATTTAAAACGAGCAAGATAGTTAGCTATATAGGTGGATATAGCGGTGTATACTGGGTTCAGAGCATGCAGACAGCACGCACAATCTCCTACCACTGACTGCAAGCTCTATTTAAAACAAGCAAGATAGCTAGCTATATAGATGGATATAGCGGTGTATACTGGGTTCAGAGCACGCAGACAGCACGCACAATCTCCTACCACTGACTGCAAGCTCTATTAAAAAAGAGCAAGATAGTTAGCTATATAGGTGGATATAGTGGTGTATACTGGGTTCAGAGCACGCAGACAGCACGCACAATCTCCTACCACTGACTGCAAGCTCTATTTAAAACGAGCAAGATAGCTAGCTATATAGGTGGATATAGTGGTGTATACTGGGTTCAGAGCACGCAGACAGCACGCACAATCTCCTACCACTGACTGCAAGCTCTATTTAAAACGAGCAAGATAGTTAGCTATATAGGTGGATATAGCGGTGTATACTGGGTTCAGAGCACGCAGACAGCATGCACAATCTCCTACCACTGACTGCAAGCTCTATTAAAAAAGAGAAATATAGCTAGCTATATAGGTGAATATAGTGGTGTATACTGCGGTCAGGGCACGCAGACAACAACCACTACAGAAGAGCAAGAACGAAAAATCGTCCGATAACGATCAGGGTATACTGTGTATATCGGCCTTATATAGTGTGGGGCGTGCACTACACAGCCTGAGCTATGATTGGCCACAGGCATCCTGCCTGTGGCCAATCATGGCTCTCCTCGCTGCCGGTGCTGTGATTGGCCAAGCATGCGGGGTCACAGTGCATGCTTGGCCAATCATGAGCCAGCAATGCACTGCGATGGCGCAGTGCATTGTGGGCCATGAGCGCCACATGAATTTGGCGCGAACGGCCCATAATGTTCCGAATTCGCCGAACGAGCGAACAGCCGTTGTATGTATGTTCGACTCGAACACGAAGCTCATCCCTAGACAGCATATAAGTGTGGGCTAGCTCCACCCCTATTCCCAATTCCCAGACCCTGTATATTATAAAAGGAATTGCCTCCCTCCAGGCAGCATTCTCTTTTTTTCCTCAGCCGTGTGCTACTGTTTCAAGCAAGACTTTTTTTCCCCTCACCGTGCTGGATGCATTTGGCCAAGCTGCACAGATTAAAGCCTCTCCTCTTTTGACACTTCCCGCTGTACAGGCTGTAAATCTCCTAAATGGAGGAAGCCTCCCCCCATATTTCATGTATTGGGGTTGCAGGCAGCTGGTCCCTAAGCCCTTGTACACACAGTCGGAGATTCCGACGGAATGTTTCCTATCGGACCGTTTTGTCGGATATTCCGACTGTGTGTGGTCTGCATCGGACTGTTTCCATCGGAATATTCCAACTTGCCGGTAAATTTTTCCGACAAAATGCTCCGAACGGACATACACCGATCATGTGTAGCCTACTCCGACGGACAAAGTGCCACGCATGCTCAGATCAAATTCCTAGACCAAAGCTATTGGCTACTAGCCTGAACATAGTCCCGGCTTAACGAAATAACGTCATCACGTTATGTACAATCGGATTTTCCGACAACTGAGTCCGACCGTGTGTATGCAACATCACTTCCGGACCTCTTCCGGAATTAATCAGTCAAAATTAATCCAATGGATTTGGTTGCCGGAATCTCCGACCGTGTGTACGGAGACTAAGGGATTGTTCCTTCATCATAACTCCATGGATGAACATTCATTGGACTTCCTATTGGCCATGAGGCATGCTGGTGGTAAGGTACCACATGTTGCACAAGTCTATAGTGTTTAGTTATATGGATTTAGAGTTCTCTGCAGGTATATGCTGTTAACTTGCACCACTGCACCACTGAAAGCACCTTTCACACATGTCAAACTTTCTAGCTTGTCCATAGTTCCAGTCTGTCTTATTAATGCCTCACAGGTTGTGGCTTGTGTCTGCATTACTGCTAAATGCTTAGGCTGATATCAGGTGTGCTGTGCTGAGCTGAAGCATTTCCTATTACCTCAGCAAGGCCTGGCTCTGCAGACTTGTCTTTTTTATCAAATACTCCCAGGTAATATGTCTCCAGTCTTTCAGCTCATCTCTGAGCCAGTAGCAATCAGCCTTCCTAGAGACTAGCCATGTTCACTAAGGTGAGGCCATTTTTAACATAAAAGTATGCACATTATGGGCATAATGGATTGCAAATCTCTCCAGCCCTCAACACCAGCATCACTTCTCCAGAGGAGGAGAGGCAACCTGTTCCTTCAACAAGGACAGGCCCTCTTTAGCCCTGAAGGAACCACTCTGCAGTCAACTTCCCGGAGAAGCAGACTAAAAAAGACCACAATACAATATTTGTCCTGGGCTTGTGGTAGATGGATTACCTGCCAAGATTTGATGCCAAGTTGCATTGAAAATGAAGATGTTTTACACTACTAAGTATGGTTTTGTGGCCTGCTGTTGAGCTCACTTCGGTAGTCAGACTGTCTGAACGCTCTGTGATATCTGATCCCAGAGTGAAAATGAAATAGCCATTGATCCAGTTCAGCCACTGTGGATACAAGACTGTATGCTGTATCTCTAGTAGTCCGTTGTGGTCAGTTAACCCTTATGGGTCATCCCACAGGCAACACATGCCACTTCTAAGTTGGATTGGTGACTGTTCAAGTTGGATCCAGTGATATCTAGAAGAGGGATTAACCCATTATGATAGTCTCCAATGATCCGAGGATAGCCAAAAGGCAAAGTAACGAAGAGTGAGTGACAGGTTAAACCTGGGAAAAACTATAGAAGAGACTGAAAGAATCCATGATCCTCTTTATCTATTGGCCTAAAGCCAAATCTACTTCTTTCTAGGAGCAGCAACGTTTTCTTCATCCAAATTGCCCAGTAAGTGTTGGTCAGCATAATTAGATGGGCATTGGGATCAGGATCCATGGGTCCTGTACATTAACCATTTGCCGCCCGCCCACCGTCAAATGACGGAGGCATGGTCACATGTAAATCACATGTAATCAGCGCTCTTCATCTCACACTGACAGAGTGTTTGGCGAAGACAGCCAATCAGCAGCGTTCCCTTGCAAGGACAGTAAGAGATGTAATCATCAACTGATGATCAGTGCCCTGATTACATTAGAGTACCAGAAGTGCCACCAATCAGTGCCCAACAGTGCCAGAAATCAGTGCCAACAATCATTGCCCATTAGTGATGCCAGCCAGTGCTGGATTTCAGTGCTGCCTATCAGTAATGCCCATCAGTAAAGTCCATAAATGCCCATCAGTAAAGCCCATCAATGCCCATCAGTGCACACAAGTGCCAGCTATCAGTGCACCTCGGTGCCACCTATCAGTGCCCACCAGTGCCACCCATCAGTGCTGCCTATCAGTGCTCATCAGTGCCACATATCAGTGTCCATAAGTGCAGAATATAAGTGCCTCCTCATCAGTGCCACCTAATTAGTGACCATAAGTGCCACCTCATCAGTGCCCATCAGTGCAGCCTATCACTGCTCATCAGTGCCGCCTCATCAGCGCACATCAGTGAAGGAGAAAAATTACTTATTTACAAAAATGAAACGGAAACTAGGAAGAACTTTATTTTTTTCAAACATATCATTTTTTTAGTAAAAAAATAAAAAATCCAGCAATAATTAAATACCACCAAAATTAAAGCACTTGTGTGAAGAAAATGATAAAAATGTCACATGTTTGCAGTGTAGCATGACCACGCCATTGTCATTTAAAGTGTGACAGCACTGAAAGCTGAAAAATGGCCTGGGCAGGAAGGGGGTGAAAGTGCCCTGTAAGTAAGTATTTAAGGAAGTCACTGGAATTTCCATTCCCCTCCTCCAACTCATTTCATTCCCTCCATAACTCCTTAGAGCAATTAATGCTTGAAACAATTGTTACCACATCTTGTTCAACAATGAACCACCTGTCCAAAGAGGATGTCAAGGATTATGCTATGCATGGTTCCTAGTCGAAATGCAGATTGGGACATGAGGCAGAAAGGATGAAGATCCAAGAGCGGCATATGGAGTCCTTGCAATCAATTTCTTAAGCCATCAAGTAAGATTGTATAAATGAAAGAGGAGAGTTTTGGAACTTTAAATGAGGTACAATGAATTTACCGCCATCCCTGATTCAGGTAAACAAGAAAAGAATGTGAGACTTTCAATGAGGCAATTGACTTGTGGAGGTATTATTCAGATATTTTTTTCAGAACACTATATTTGCAATCATCTCCACACATGTGGAATGTGTTGTGGCGATCGGGCATGCTATGTGGATTTTTTTTGGCCAGGGCAGGGTTCTTTGCCTCAGCTCTGGAACAGACAACCAGTTTGGGGTCGATGAATGGCATATAGCCATGAAACATGTCGAGTTTCCATGGGGTGCTCAGTCAAGTCTGGCTCATTACCTATTCACTGGCCCATATATGCTTTTTATACATTCAAAATTAATTGAGTACTATGTAATTATTAATGAGTATGTGTAAATTCATCTTTTTTACAAAAGCTCTGTTGCATATGGTGTACTAATGCCTGTTAATAGGAATAACTTGTACTATATTTACAATTAATCATGCTCAAGATTGATATCATTCACCTTATTGCCAAATGCCATTTCTATGACATGTGTACATATGTGTATTTATACCATTCTATCAACATTAGTTACTTCTCATTTTCTGCCAAGCTGACATATATGTATTGATATATTCATTTTGTTCATGCAGTGTATGTATGTGTATGTATATTTATATATGAAATAACTTTTTTATTTGTTTCATACTATTGTCACAAATGAATAATGTTTACCAACTACTCTACCTTCACAAGTCAATTGCCTCATTCAAAGTCTTCCTTTCTTGTTTTTTTAGGTACGATTGTAGGTCGTGTTAGACCTAGCAGATGTGTGAGTGTATATACACACTCCGATACATCAGTGCTGCTGCAAGTATCTTCACTTGGCCGTTCAAGAGTTTCACTACAAATTCATCTGACAGACTTCGGCCTTTCCACATACCCTGGGCATGTTCCAGGGCATTTTGTCCAGTAGTGACTGTCTTGCATGAGCAAGGGCTACAGGTATTCCTTGTTTGGGCAACAGCCTGTTGGCTCAACATCCTCTAGGTATGGGCAAAATTCTATTTAAACTCAGATCAAATTTGGATGAGTCATCATTGGGAAAAGGCCAACTAATCTCATTACAATAATGACATTCCTGGAAGCAGTTCTGATAACTAATAAAAATACGGTAGAGTTACCTTAAAGGAAATGACCATATGAGTATCTCCCTTGAACAAGTCAAAGCTCTTTTCCATCTGTTGCATCCCAGGGCCTCAATGGTACAGAAGTAGTCTGTAGTAATCCATGTGGTCCAATGGGTTCAATGGAAGGTTGAGAACTTTATTAACATGTGTCAGTAGTAATGAAAGGCTTGCTTCCTGTACCAGGAACATTGACTCCACATAGGAGACAAGTCCAATTGGTGGTGGCTAAAGTCTTTCTCCTTTATCAGCTACCTGACATACCAATCATTGCAATCTGTTTACTTTATTGGGTACTCATACCAATGGAGGAGAAAAATGTGCAACATCAGAAGTTGCAGTGGTTCTCAGGCTAAAGTCGCTCTAAAAATGTAAAAAAGAGCCTCAGCTATGTTCCAAAGAGTCATCAAAATGGTAAGGTCCTATCTTCCTGTCAAGAAGCAATGCAAAACTAGTCAACTTCTGTCAGAGGTACAGTTGTGCTCATAAGTTTACATGGCCTGGCAGAATTTATGATTTCTTGGTAATTTTTCAGAGAATAAGAATAACACAAAAAACTTTTCTTTTTTACTCATGGTTAGTGTTTGGCTGAAGCCATTTAGATCCTTGCATCTTTCATCCAGTGCTGCACTGATGTTTCTGGATTCTGAGTCATAGGGAAAGCAAAATAATTGTCAAAGGATCTGCGGGAAATCAAGAAGTGGAAAATGACGGGTTCTGTTGAAACCAAACCATGGTCAGGTAGACCGACTAAGATGTCAGCCACAACTGCCAGGAAAATTGTTCAGGATGCAAAGAAAAACCCACAAATAACTTCAGGTGAAATACGGGACTCTCTGATAACATGTGCTGTGGCTGTTTCAAGATGCACAATAAGTAGGCACTTGAAGAGAGATGGGCTGTATGATCTAGTCGCCAGAAGAAAGCCATTACTATGTAAATTCCACAAAGTATCCTGCTTACAATATGCCAAACAGCACAGAGGCAAGCCTTAAACCTTCTAGCACAGAGTAATTTGGATTGATGAGACCAAAATTTAGCTTTTTGGCCACAACCATAAATGCTACATTTGAAGAGGATTTAAAGTGGTTGTAAACCCTTACAACACACTTTGACCTACAGGTAAGCCTAGATTAAGGCTTACCTGTAGGTCCAAGAAATATCTCCTAAACCTACACGGTTTAGGAGGTATTTGCCGAAAGACAGGCACCGCTGTCTACGGCGCATGTGCACTGAGGAGGGCACCCGTCAACGGCGATATGCCGCACGTGACGGCTCCCGTGCGCATGCGCGGGAGTGACGTCATTGCGGCTTCGCCGAATGACAGCGGCGGAGCAGTGAGACCCACCGAGAAGATGGATGCGCTGGACTTCAGGGGACAGCGGTGACTTTGCTGGCTCCTGTGCCAGGTAAGTGACACATAATGGACTACTATGTGATGCATAGTAGTCCATTATGCTTTGCCTTTGCAGGGAATGAAAGAGGAAGTAAACTCATCAAGGTTTACTTCCTCTTTAACAAGCCCTATTATGAAAGGTACAACATTACTGGGGGTGTGGCTAGTGTGCACAGCAGTTGGCGGCTTGAGACAACAGCATCTAACAGTGACACAGAGCACCGCTCGCACTCACCCGAGACAGCTTCCCGACATCACCTGCTGTCACCAAGAAATGGTGAGGAAGTGACAGGGGGATGGTAAGCCCAAGAAACTAACAGCTTACTTCAACTGGCCTGTAGGTGGAGGAGGTCAAGATGGCTCCGGCTGCTCGGCCCCCTCCTTCACACCATGCAGCAATCACTATTCTGACCTGCCAGATGCCGATGGAAGTGCTAGAAGATCCACTCCCAGAAGCTCTTCTGCTCACCACAACCCTCCCTGCTCAAGCCCAGCCAAAGCCAGAATGAGACTGGACACAGCAACGGCAAACACAGGGGGGAGTCATGAGCTATTATCAGTCATAGAACACACAGAGATCCAATCTCCCATAGCCCGCATTCCCACCTCCAATCAGCCTGTACTGGACACACAGATAAAAGAGATGCTTCTCTCCTTACACAGCTCCCTGCATGCTGAGTTCACAAATGTCACCTACAAATTCTCAAAAGAATTGTCCTTGATGGGCGACAGAGTTAATCAGGTAGAACACTTAATTACAGACATTACCACTAATTAATGACATAATTGATGCAAGTGAAGAAGATGAAGAAGAAAGGCACTGGATGCGCGCAAATATCGCTGACCTAGAAGATCGTTCAAAGCAAAACAACCTAAACTTAAGTGGAGTACCTGAAACTGTACCTGCTCAAGACCTCACGCAATATGCCAAAGAACTCTTTCATTCACTGGTGCCAGAATTAACTCCTTTGGATCTCACAATAGATCGCATACCTAAAACATTTTTCTTGCCCAACAAAGTTCCCAGAGATATGCTCATGAGGGTGCACTTCGTCCCTACAAAAGAGCAAATACTGCAAAAGTATTCTTGTATTCTTGTAAGTATTCAAAAAGAAAAGAGGTGTACTAGTGGCCATTAACAAAGCTACTGACTTTCTTCCCCACAAAATCTCAGACCCTAATGGGCAGTACTTAATCCTGATCTGCACCCTCTCAGGAACCAAATACACCTTAGCATGTATCTACATCCCAAATTTGCGCCAAATAAATTTCCAAAACAAAGTGATGAAAAAAATCAATAAATACAGACAAGACTCCTTGATTGTGTGTGAAAACTTTAACATAGCACCAGATCACTCATTGGATACCTCCAACCCCTCTCTCAGGCACGCTTCACCCATGCTGAACTTCCTTCGATCCCATGATCTCCATAATGTCTGGAGATGCCACAACACAACGGAGAACGACTACACCTACTTTTTGGCCCCACACAACTTGTACTCCAGAATAGACGATTTTTTAGTGGATAAATGGCTCCTACAAAGAATTTCCCACTCAACTATAGATGCAAACTAGCGACCCGCATCTAAAGATCTCATTACATGGTTGGACCATACACCCATGAGCATCACAATAGCATCTTCCACAACTTCAAATCCAACCAGACTCTGGAAGACCAACACTTACGTCATGCAAAAATCCCCATATGATGAACAAATCCAACGCTACCTAACTGACTTTTTTCTGTATAATCTAGGGTCTGTCTCCCACTCCTCTACTCTATGGATGGTACATAAAGCCTTTATTAGAAATTCAACTAAGCTCAATAGAAAAAAAAGAAGGATGCGGCATCTTGATGAGTTCACCACCAAAATTTCTACTGTTGATTCCCAAAATAAACAAAACCCAACCCATAACCTAAAAATCAAAATACTAGCCCTCCGCCAGGAATTAAGAACTCTTCTCTTGAATTCCTATGAAAAAACCCATCACTGACTAAATGCTGTGTCATGCTCTATATCCATATATCTATCTATCTATCTATCTATCTATCTATCTATCTATCTATCTATCTATCTATCTATCTATCTATCTATCTATCTATCTATATATATATATATATATATATATATATATATATATATATATATATATATATATATATATAAAAAACCTATATCTATAAAGCAGGGAAGGCCATGGCCCAACGCATCTGGGGCCAATGCATCAAAGCCTCAATCCCCCATATTTACCATCCCTCTACAAAAGAAAAAGAAGAATTAAGCCACGAGACATTGCCAATGCCTTTAATTCATATTATGAATCCCTATACAACCTCAAAAATGACCAAACTACTCCCCAACGCACCCAAGATCTAATACGGAAATTCTTATCTAAGATACACCTCCCTTCCCTTAGTGAAGATCAATTGCAAGATTTGAACTCCCCTTTTTCGAACCAAGAAATTGCACAAGCAATTCCATCACTACCAACTGGTAAATCCCCTGGCCTAGAAGGATTACCAGGAGAATACTACAAACAATTTGGCCCTACACTTAACTTCCACCTACAAAACCTCTTCAAGGATGCCGCCTCCACCTCCATGTTCCCTCCTGAAATGTTTTTTGCCGTAATTGTTGCCTTACCTCAACCAGGTAAAACCCTAGATATCCCCCAAAACTTCAGACCTATCTCCCTTCTCAATGTGGACATTAAGTTGTGTGCCAAATTACTAGCCGTTAGAATTTCAAAAATACTCCCCCTTCTCATCAGTGCCGACCAAACAGGCTTCATTCAAGGTAGGCAATCCTCTGATGCTACGAGTCTACTCCTAAACCTCATCCACGTAGCCTACACCAATGGAACGACTTCTCTGCTTCTGACTCTGGACGCAGAGAAGGTGTTTGACAAAGTACATTGGGGATATATGGCAGAGGTACTGATTAAATTTGGATTTAGAGGTTCCATATTATCTGCCATTATAGCACTATACTCTGCCCCTTCTGCCCGAGTTTATGTGGCATAAATGCTCTCCACTTCCTTCCATATATCAAATGGCACTTTTGATATAGATTGATATAGAATATAGATTCTATACCTATAGCTCATAGAAAAGTAACCACCCATTTACTACTTGCAACCAGGCAAAACATAACTAAACTCTGGAAAAATGTTAAAACCCCAGTTGTTCTAGATGTAATTATGATGGTCCAAACCCATCATGACTATGAAATACTCCTGACAAAAAATAACCAGTCCTACACCAAGATGAGGCGATTGTGGAACCCCTGGTCTAATTGGTATAAGATACACACTAGCTTGTAAATACTTGGTAGTCTTTTCATTCAGGTCCTTCCCCCTCATCCCGCCTTCCTGAATTAATATTGATGCCATAATTACAGCGTTTAATTTCATAAATTAAGAAAACTCCTACAGCAATGTTTAACCGCTTCAGCCCCGGAAGATTTTACCCCATTCCTGACCAGAGCACTTTTTGCGATTCAGCACTACGTCGTTTAACTGACATTTGCGCTGTCGTGCAACATGGCTCCCAAACATAATGTATGTCCTTTTTTTCCCACAAATAGAGCTTTCTTTTGGTGGTATTTGATCACCCCTGCGTTTTTTTATTTTTTGCGCTATGAACAAAAAAAGCAACAATTTAAAAAATATATCTATTTTTTACATTTTGCTGTAATAAATATCCCCCAAAAATATATATAAAAAAACATTTTTTTCCTCAGTTTAGGCTGATGTGTATTCTTCTATATATTTTTAGTAAAAATTACATTACAACAATTAGTGCTATACAAATGCACTGATTCCTGTGTAAATGACACTGGCAGTGAAGGGGTTAACCACTAGGGGGCAGGGTAAGGGTTAAGTGTGTCCTGGGGCATGTTTCTAACTGTGGAGGGGCGTAGCTACATTTGACATGTCACTGATCTCTGCTCCCAATCACAGGGAGCAGAGATCAGTGACACTTGTTTACATTAGCATCTCCCCATTCTTCCTCCCCATGAGACGATCACGGGTATCCCCGCGGCAATTGAGTCCACAGGACACACGATCCGATTCAAGTAAGTCCCGGCTGGCGGTGCTCACATGATGGCACGCCGGAAAATTTAAAGGGACGCACCTCTACGCCCATTTGCCTGTCCATGCCATTCTGCCAACTTACATTGGCTTGCGCCGGCCGGGAACCGGTTAAGTGGTACCACATATACCTATAAATCTGAGTTTATCTAATAAGATTTGTACATCCAGACAATCTTTAACAACATGTCTGTGCTATTTATATGCTTTGTATGTTTCTTAATATTTCTTAATATGTTTCTTAATATGCATTGCGACAAGCTGACATTGATGGTAACCTGAAAATGCACTGTAAAAGACTATTGCAAAGAAAGGTGCACCATTCCTACTGTAAAACACGGAGGTGGATCGCTGATGTTTTGGGAATGTGTGAGCTACAAAGGCACAGGAAATTTGGACAACATTGATGGCAAAATTAATGCAGTATGTTATCAAAAAATACTGGAGGAACATTTGCATTCATCAGCCAGGAAGCTGCTCATGGGATGTCCTTGGACATTTCAACAGGACAATGATCCAAAACACAAGGCCAAGTCAACCTGTCATTGGCTACAGCAGAATAAAGTGAAGGTTCTGGAGTGGCTATCTCAGTCTCTTGACCTTAACCACTTGCTGCCCACCGGCTGTCATATGACAGCCAGGCGGCACAGCTTTCGTTCTGGGAGGGCGTCATATGACACAGAACACCAGGGGGTGCACGCGCCACCAATGGCAATCGCATGAGCCCACCATGTCACTGTGGACTCGATGCGCGTGCCCGGCAGCCACAATGTCCACTGGGCACCCACGATTGCCCGATAACACAGCAGGACCATGGATCTGTGTGTGTAAACACACAGATCCATGTCCTGTCAGAGGAAAGTAGACCGATGGTGTGTTCTCAGACAGAGAAACACTGATCAGTCTTCTCCCCTTGTGAATCCCTTCCCCAAAGGGTGGAATCACTCCCTAGGAACATAACTAACCCCTCAATCACCCTCTAGTGTTAACCCCTTCCCTGACAGTCACTTTTATACAGTAATCAATGCATTTTTATAGCATGGATCGCTGTATAAATGTGAATGGCCCCAAAAATGTGTCAAAAGTGTCCGATATGTCAGCCTCAATATCGCAGTCACGATAAAAATTGCCGCCATTGCTAGTAAGAAAAAAAAATAATAATAAAAATACTACAAATCTATCCCCTATTTTGTAGATGCTATAACTTTTGCTCAATAACTTTTGCACAACCAATAGATAAACCAAGCTATAACTTTTGCGCAAACCAATAAATATACGCTTATTATTTTTTTTTAACAAAGATATGTAGAATAATACACATCGGCCTAAACTGAGGAAAAATTTGTTTTAAAAAAATAAAAATTGGATATTTATTATAGCAAAAAGTAAAAATTATTGGGGGTTATTTACGAAAGGCAAATCCACTTTGCACTGAAAGTGCACTTGGAAGTGCAATTGCTCTAAATCTAAGGGGTAGATCTAAAATGAGTGGAAGCTTTGCTGATTTTATCATCCAATCATGTGCAAGCTAAAATGCTGTTTTTTATTTTCTTTGCAAGTCCCCCTCGGATCTACAGCGACTTTACTTTCAAGTGCACTTGGAATGCAAAGTGGATTTTCCTTTAGTAAATAACCCCCATTGCGTTTTTTTTCAAACTTGTCACTATTCTTTTGTTTATAGCGCAAAAAATAAAAACCGCAGTGGTAATAAAATACCACCAAAAGAAATTTCTATTTGTGGGGAAAAATTGATAACACTTTCATCTGGGTACAACATCTCATGTCTGCGCAATTGTCATTCAAAGTGTGACAGCGCTGAAAGCTGAAAAAGGGCTTGGGCAGGAAGGGGGTGAAAATGAACTGTATTGAGGTGGTAAATATCATTGAGCCAAAACGTGCAGCTCATGCAAGACAGTCCAAGAATTTCCAGGAACTGGAGACTTTTAACCAAGGGGAATGGGCAGCTTCACTATCTATCAAGATAAACATCCTCATTCACAAATACCACAAAAGACTTCAAGCTGTCATTGATGTTAAAGGGGACAATACATGGTATTAACCCCCCTGACAGTATTCCCGAGTCTGGCTCGGGGTGGAATTTTTATACCAAAAGCAGTATCCCCGAGCCAGACTCGGGACCGCATCGCTGGATCCAGGAGGAGGTTTACTTACCTTCTCCCTCGGATCCAGCGTTGTCTCCCCGCTGTACGAGTGAGCCGTGTCTCGCTCGATCTATCACAGAGCTGATCTCCGTTCCCTGCGAGCGTTGCGACGCACGGGGACGGAGATCGGCGACAAATTCAAAAAGTGAAACACACAGTATACATACAGTATAATGTAATCTTACAGATTACATTGCTGTATGTAAATATTTCACCTCCCCTTTGTCCCTAGTGGTCTGCCCAGTGTCCTGCATGCAGTTTTATATAATAAAAACTGTTCTTTCTGCCTGGAAACTGGAGATTGTCCATAGCAACCAAGCTGTCACTTTACATCAAAAATGGTTTTAGACCAGCTAGAAAACAGCGATAATAAATTGGAATCACTCGCAGAATTGAGCGATAGCGATTTGTGGGGAGATCCGTCATCAAATACTCAAAAGTAATGACAGTGACAATTCTGCAACTGAGCACATTTCAGGGTTTTTGATTTGATTACATTATTGAATAATTTTTATTATTGTTATATTATTATTTGGTACAATTATTTATAGTTATTTATTATATTATAATTTATGATTTCATTTTTCAAACTTTATAATACCCGGGATGTCTGCTAGACTCTGGTTTGGACAGATTTAAGAGAGTTATTCCTAAGAATTACAGGACTACAATATAAAACGCCAAATTTTCATGCAAAATAATGGTACCGCTTTTAGCACCTAAAATCCGAAATAATCGTACCGCCAGGGAGGTTAAGAACTGGGGTATGAAAACTTTTAATCAGGGTCATTTGAGTAGTTTCTGTTGCCATTATGATTTAAAACAGTAAACACAATTGAATAATAATAAATGGCTTCACCCAAACACTAACCATGAGTGAAAGAAAAGTTTATATTTATGTTCTCTGAAAAATGGCCAAGAAATCATAAATTCTGCCAGGGTATGCAAACTTATGAGCACAACTCTATCTCCCATTCAGATTGCCGACCCTTTTGGGCTTTGGTTTCCTAGAATTTCCTGGCAGGCGCGGTAAGGTATAAAGCCATTGGAGTTTAAGGGATGGCCTCCAAATCAACAAGCCCTTAAAGGGATCTACAACAAATAAGGCTATCAGGATATCAACCCAGTAAATTCAGTGGCTTCCCAGAGGTGGAAGCAGTGGAACTACTGACATCCAGTTGGGTCTGCAGATTAGCCAATATGTATATCAAACACATCTAGTGGGTTCCAGATCCACAGTCGTCCAAAGGTGAGGAGGACAATAATTGCCCAGCAGCCGTCAGGCCATGATATCCTCAGATACAGTCTTGAGTACAGTCTCAGGTACAGTCTCTGATCCGGGAACCTTTAATTCTGCTTCCTGAGATCCAATAAATCACGCAGCGTGGCCAACTTTATCATCCAAGTTCAGTAAAGTTATATCTAGATGCTGGAGACCAAAAGTGGAGGTCTCACCTTTAGTGTTTGAAATCCTATTAAAGTCAGGACACCTACTCCAAACTTCAGGTATACTAGATCATGGGAAACCTTGCAGAATTTAACCACTTTAGAACCGAGGACCGAGCCGCATACATATATATATATTTTTTTTCGAATGCCCTAGAGAATAAAATGGCGGTCATTGCAATACTTTATGTCACACCGTATTTGCGCAGCGGTCTTACAAGTGCCATATATGTGTGGGATGTAGCAAGCACCCCCTTGTTTCTTTTGGTGCTTGCTACATCCCAAACATATATGCTGTCATGCTTTTATCAGGAAAATGGAAAATTGTATACTTACCTGATGGTAATTTTCCTTTCCTGATGCTAAATCATGACAGCATATAGGTCCCTCCCTAAGGGCTTCTCATTGAGGATAAGTGACAAGAATGCTGCCTGGTGGGAGGCGACTCCTTTTATAATACGTAAATGTAAAATTAGTCCTGGAATTGGGCATGGGGGCGGAGTTAGCCCACACATATATGCTGTCATGCTTTAGCGCCAGGAAAGGAAAATTACCATCAGGTAAGTATACAAATTTCCATTATGTTGCCTGGAGGCATAAAGGAAAGGATGGAGTCCTGAGATTAAGTACCAGAAGTTATTCTGCCGTAGACCGGGGAACTGTGGAGAACCTGGGGAACCTACAAGACGCCTCATCCAGATAATTTCTGCACTGTCTTGTGAGTTCTTTTTCTGTTGCTTTAAAAAACAGCTATTATTACAAAATGACAGACTGTTGGTTACAACTTAAAGGCTCTTTTTCTGCACTGCTGTCTACCTTTCTATTTTATATCTAAATATACATCAAAGAAAAATAACCCCATGAGACTTTTTAGGCAACCACATAGAAAACCACATATAAACATTTTTGTCTAAAGAGTCTGCTAGGCTGCTGCTTTATTTAACTTAGGGTGTCCTAAGTTAAGGGTTAAGTTAAGGCTCTACCCCTCTCTCCCTAAATTGTTTGTTGTCCTGAGCAATAAACTCAAAACTTTTGTTCAGCATAAAATTGACTGGAACTCATTTTTCTACACTGTCTGCCACCCACCATGCCTAGAAACTTGCACCCTGATGTGAAATATCAGCCCATCCTGTCTTTGGGGGCTGTCATCATGCCCCTGGAGGTCAGGAGGGTGCTACATTTATACAGGCAGTCCCCGAGTTATGAACATTTGAGTTACAAACAACTCGTACTTAGGAATGGAGGGAGACAACAAGAAGCGAGAGGAAATCTAGACCTAGGAAGGTAAACTCACTCCTGTAAGGCTCGGTTCACACAGGGGTGACTTGTCCACACGCTCCATTCTGTACAATGGAACCATTCTAATAGGAGCAACTCAAGTCACTCCGACTTAGAAAAAAGGTTCCTGTACTACTTCAGGAGACTTGCATTGACTTCTATACAGAAGTCGTTTTGCAAGTCGCCGCTGATCGTGTACAGGTCAGGGCGCTGCAAGTTGTGTCGCCCCTGTGTGAACCGAGCCTAAGAGTTATTATGGGGAAAAAAGTGTCTCCTCTGAAGCGTTATCAACAATCCTTGTTTTCATGACAGCCCAAAATTTTCAAAATCCAATTGTCAGAGGGACAGAAAGTAAGGTGACATTTTCTGAACAGGGGCAAAGACCGCAGAGCAAACGTTACAGGGGTGTTACCCTTTCCTAAGCTATCCAAAAAAAGGAAAAAAATATATTTTTGGGCTGAAGTTACTCCTGAAAAATTTACCTGTTCAAACTCACATACAAATTAAGCTTAAGAATAAACCTACAGACCCCATCTTGTTCGTGACACGGGGACTGCCTGTATACATGCCCCACTTGTGACAAAATGGACCAGTGCATGCTGAGTCAGTGATGTCACAAGGGGGTGATGCCACCCGGTGATGCCGCCAGGGGGCCCTGTCCTTTCCTATATACAGTAGGGAAAATAGTTATTTGATCCCCTGCAGATTTTGCAAGTTTGCCCACTTACACTTGTAGTTTGTGACCAGGTTTAAACACATCTCAGAAGAGATTTTGGTCCACTCTTCTTTACAGATCTTCTCTAATTTCTTAAGGTTTCATGGTTGTCACTTGTCAACTCGAAGTTTCAGCTCTCTCCATAAATTTTCTATAGGATTAAGGACTGGAGAGTGGCAGGCCACTCTATGACCCTAATGTGCTGCTTCTTGAGACACTCTTTTGTTGCCTTGGCAGTATGTTTTGCGATCATTGTCATGCTGAAAGACCCATTCATGTCCCATCTTCAGTGTTCTGGCTGAGGGAAGAAGGTTCCATCCAAGATTTTAAAATACATGGCCCCGCCCATTAACCCAATGAAGATGGGTCGTGGATGGGTATTCCAGAATGACAACAGCTCTAAACATACCACTAAGGCAACAAAGGAGTGGCTCAAGAAGAAGCACTTTAATGTCATGGAGTCAGTCTCCAGACCTTAATCCTATAGAAATTTTATGGAGAGTGCTGAAACTTCGAATTGACAAGAGACAGCCCAAAAAAACTTTAATTGGTTGTAAACTCTTACATACCACTTTTACCAACAGATAAGCTTATAATAAGGCTTACATGTAGGTACTGGAAATATCTCCTAAACCTGCCCGGTTTAGGAGATATTTACCATATACGCTTGTGCCGACATCATCCACACATGCACACTGAAGAAAGGACAATATTGTGCCATTTTAACAGGGCCCATGCCATGACCGTCGGCTTACACGTGTATGTGTGGGAGTCCACGGTCCTGGAAGAAGGAGGGGTGAAGATGGACGCAGCCACCATGGGATATTACGGGCTTCGTTTGCAGTTAAATGGCACATAATGGGCTAGTATGCAAATTTACTTTGCAGGGAACAAAAGGGTTTAATTCCTCTGTAAGGATTTAGAGAAGATCTGTGAAGAAGATTAGACCCAAATCCCTCCTGAGATGTGTTCAAACCTGGTCACAAACTACAAGAAACGTCTTACCTCTGTACTTGTCAACAAGGTTTTCTCCACCAAATAATAAGTCATGCTTTGCTTGGGGATCAAATAATTATTTTACTCACTTATAACATTTGTATTGTGTTTTTTTGTGGATTTTTGGTTGATATTAATTTCTTTGTAAGTGGGCAAACTTACAAAATCTGCAGGGGATCAAATAGTTATTTTCCCCACTTGAAGAACTGTCAAACGACAGAGGAGACATTTGGAGGCTGCCATCAATTAGTGCAGAACGTTTTTTTTTTCTTTTTCTTCTTCAGGTGCAGCAGTCGGTGTGATTGATGATGGATTTAAATCGGGGGACACTGTTTTTTTATTTTTTAATACAGTAATTATCAAAAACTGTCTCTTTTTTTATTACTTTTTGACATTTTCTTGGTGAATAGGTAGGAATACTATGTACCCCATACTCAATCACATGGGGGAGTGGGATCTGGGGGCCACCTTATTAACCACTTTCAGACCGGACCAATTTGCTGGTCAAAGACCAGACCACTTTTTGCGATTCGGCACTGCGTCGCTTTAACTGACAATTGCGCGGTCGTGCGACGTGGCTCCCAAACAAAATTAACGTCCTTTTTTTCCCACAAATAGAGCTTTCTTTTGGTGGTATTTGATCACCCCTGCGGTTTTTATTTTTTGCGCTATAAACAAAAATAGAGCGATAATTTTGAAAAAAACGCATTATTTTTTACTTTTTGTAATAATAAATATCCCCCAAAAATATATAAAAAAACATTTTTTTCCCTCAGTTTAGGCCGATACGTATTCTTCTACATATTTTTAGTAAAAAAAATCGCAATAAGCCATTATTGATTGGTTTGCGCAAAAGTTATAGCGTTTACAAAATAGGGATAGTTTTATAGCATTTTTATTAATAATTTTTTATTATTTATTTTTTTACTAGTAATGGCGGCGATCTGCGATTTTTATTGTGACTGCGACATTGTGGGGGACCCATCGGACATTTTTGACACATTTTTGGGACCATTGTCATTTATACAGTAATCACTGCTATATAAATGCAGTGATTCCTGTGTAAATGACACTGGCAGTGAAAGGGTTAACCAGTGGGTGGCAGTGTAGGGGTTAAGTGTTCCTAGGGGTGTGTTACTAACTGTGGGGGGGTTGGGCTTTCATTTAGTGTACACTGATCTCTGCTCCAATCACATGGAGCAGAGATCAGCGTCACTAGTTGCTAGGCAGAATGGAAAAATGTTGTTTATACAGCATTTCCTCCATTCGGCCGCTCCGTGAGACGATCGCGGGGATGCCCGCGGCGATCGAGTCCGCGGGTCCCGCGACCGGACTCACAGGGGTCCCGACCAGCTCCCGATGGCACGGCGGCAACGAATATTGGACGTACATGTACGCCAATATGCCTGCCCGTGCCATTCTGTCGACGTACATCGTCGTGCGCTGGTCGGGAAGTGGTTAAAGGGGGTTTCCAGATTCCGATAAGGACTGGGGGGAACCCCACATCATTTTCTTTTTTACAATTTTTTAGAAATGATTTTTGTTTTTTTATTCAGCTGTCAGTGGGTAAGCCCATTGACAGCTGATGACTCATTGGCTGTTAAGGACACCTTGGCTGGCTTCCTGGACCTGCTCCTTAACAACCTGTTTTGAAAAAGCTTAGCCCAATCGGGGCGCATTACAGGGCATTCAGGGGGTGATCTGTTCACCCAACGCTAATCCTTACACTGTACATGCACTGTGTTCTTGATCTTAGCTTCATATTGAAGATTTTGTACTCCTGAACTATATTCACATCTTTAATATATTAAAAAGGTTTCAATAATGTCTCCCTTTCCCTTCTTTGCTTGGGAAAAATATATTTTTTATGAAGGTAAATAGTTTTCTCTCGCATTTCCTGTTGTTCACATTCCATTTTCCTATTTCCTCTAAGTGTGTTTCCTTATCTTGTTCCACATACTTCTTTATGCACTTTGATTATTTTCATGCTTTTTTCTTCACAGAAAATATAGCTTGTTCATTTTCTCTAGGAAATGTCACAAAATAAAAAAAACAG
Organism: Lithobates pipiens; assembly: GCF_037356315.1. Taxonomy (NCBI): domain Eukaryota; kingdom Metazoa; phylum Chordata; class Amphibia; order Anura; family Ranidae; genus Lithobates; species Lithobates pipiens. Next base: position 185,249,529 of record NW_027507785.1, on the reverse strand, counting down.
GCTGATAACCAGAAAATGGAACTGACAATGGTTGCCATGTCTTTTGGCTCCGCACTTGTGACTTCAGTGTATTAATTTGGCTTCAGTGTATTCATGATTATTGTTATCTAATTATTAGATGTTATATGTTATTTCTTTATTAATTTTGGCTCACAGTTAGGGTCACCACCTTTTCTTCAAGCCAAACCCAAACACTTTAAAAAAAAAATTTTTTGTAGTGTACGTTATGCATATATTTTGTGATTAAAAAACATCTCAAATTTTTTGAGGGGTGGGAACACATATCAGTGCTAGCAGCAACCCAACAGTGAGTTTGTTTACCAATTTTTTTTTTTTTTTACTTTAAGAGGACAGGGAGTGCTAATATATGTGGGATATCTCTCATCTAATGGGGGTCTCTAAGGAAGGAGGGGGCACTGATAGAAGGGCAATGTGAGCTAAAGGGCGTTTCTAATGGGCACTGACTGCTGATCTAATGTTTGATGATCATTAGATCAGCAGTCAGCACCCCTCCGCCGCAGGACCTCTCATTAGATCACAGTCTCCTTATATCAGCACCCCCCTCTTAAAGACCCCTTAGATAGTCTAGGGGGGTTGCTTATATAAGGTGATTCTGGTATAATGAGGGGTCTTTAAGAGGGGGTGCTGAAATAAGGAAACTCTAATCTAATGTGGGAACTGTAGGGGAGGGGTGCTACCTGCTGATCTAAAGATCACCAACCATTAGATCAGCGATAAGCACCCATTAGAGACCCCCATTATCTCAGTCCCCTTCTATCAGTGCCCCATACTTCCTTAAAGACCTCTATTAGATGAAAGAGATCCCCTTATAAGGGCCGCTGTTAGAAATCATGGGGCAGTACAGTCTACCTGATGGGGCCCCCTTCCACCCCATCACTGTCCCTGTCCTCACTATCACCCCTGGCCCCTCCCTTGACCCCGCCTCAAAACAAAATGTAGCTTAGTCTTCAAGTGCATGCAGTAGAATGGGGGCAGTTACAAATAGAAGTATAAATAAGGCCTACGGCTACATGGTTTTTTTTGCAGGAACTATATCATGCCCCCATTGCACCCCCCCCCCCCCCAGTGTTCTACATGCAGAAATCAGAAGTGAGCTACCTACAGGGTGCAGGGTTCAGCAGCGTATTATGCACAAAGTGCAGAATTCAGGGATGTGCTATGTACAGAGTGCGAGCACAGTGCAAGGTTGAGGAGTGCACTATGTACAAAGTTAAGCATTCTGCATTGCGCTATGTTTAGGAATGTGCAGTGTACATAATACAGAGTTCATGAGCGCTCTATGTACAGAGTGCAGAATTGAGGCGTGTGCTATGTACAGGATTGATGAGGAGTGCACTATGCATAGAGCACTTCATTCAGGAGTGTGCGCTGTGCACAGAATGCACAGTTGAGGAGTACACACTGTACAGATTGCAGGGTTGAGGAGTGGGAAGTGTATAGAGTGCATGGTTGAGGAGTGTCCCGCATAAACAGTGCAGGGTTCAGGAGTATCCAGCATAAACAATGCAGGGTTCAGGATTGTGATACGTACAGAGTGCAGGGTTCAGAAGTGCATTACATTCAGAGTGCAGGGTTCAGGATTGCATTACATTTAATGTGCAGGGTTCAAGTTTTTAAAAAAGGGCGGGGTTCAAGATTGCGTTTTATGCAGATTGCAGTGTTCAGGATTGCGTTAAGTTCAGAGTGAAGGGTTCAGGATTGCTTTACATTCAGAGTGCAGGGTTTCAGGAGTGCGTTACATTCAGAGTGTGGAATCACAGGCCAGTTTATAGCTTCCCCGTAACAATCTCTGTCCCCACATTTCTCCCCCCAGTGCAGAGTGTCCCCTCTTTCTCTTCCAAATCTTTCCCCTCTTTCCTGGCTAGTGCACAGCACTCCTCAACCCCACAGAAGAGACTGTACTGTACCTTACAGTAAGGCTGCCAGTGCAGGCTTTGGGAGATGCTGCAGGCATGAGGCTGATGTATGCATGCCCTGCCCCGCCCCCTGCTTTTACTCCTTCTCTGTTGTAGATGCAGGGAGAGCAGGGAGGATTGTGTGGGTCTACCAGAAGAGAAGTCAGTCTACCAGAGGGTCTTCCAGAAGAGAAGTCAAAGCCGCTGCCTGCTAGGTAGTGCACTGTGAGCTGGAGCGGCTTTTTTACTCCCCCTATGTATGCATGCATAACTGTAAAAGCATGTCATCGTTTGTTAAGATACAGGCGGTCCTAGAAACAAATTACTTCAAAGGAGATCATTAAAGTGGCTGGGAGGAGAGGCACCAGGCTGGGGAGAGGGCAGAGAGCACAGACAGGAGCTGGGTTTCCAGGTTTCAGGTGGAGACAAAGCCTGGCATAAGTGTCAAAACCCGACTGGCTGGGTCAATTCCATACAGGTGGCAACCCTACTCACAGATGATATTTATATGTTTGTCATGTTAACCAAAAGAATATGGCAAAATATGAATGTTCAATATACTCTTACATTTACATGTATATGACCCAAAAATAGGAATTTAGAGGCACGAGTGTTAGTTCAAGCCTAACTGTCCATGGCCCACCCATTTCATTCACTACATTCTAGTTCTAGTTCTAGTTTGAGGAGGCTCATAATCACATGAGAGCAATATCAAGGGCAGTCTGCATGCAGATACAGTCCACCCCACCAGACTGATTTTCAGCCATCAAGGTGTTTTAATATTTGCATAACTCCAAATAAGAGCCAGCCCACAGCATCCAGGCTAAGGTCTCTTGTCTTAAAAGGATGTTGAGGAAGTGTGCTGTGATGTTTCCACAAAGCTATGTAAAGCACACTGCTGGCCCCTGCCACCAGTCATGATCTGACTGCGTTGCACAGAGAACCAAAGAGGTTCAGTGATTACATTACTGGTTTTAAAATAAGGTATGTCATGAAAATGGAAATGTTTTATTTAAAATGGCATTAGAATGTTAATGGACATGGAAAGAAGGAGCCAGGAAGGCAAACTATAAGCAAATTAAACCTCAATTTTTTTCACTTTCAAAGGTTTATTAGAAAAGTTGAAGCACATAACAAATTGAATAAAACAAAAATGTGTACAGCATGTATGGTACAGAGTTTGTCATTAGAACAATCAATCAAAAAGGCAGAGATATACCAAGCTCTTCAGTGGGCTGGGGCCCTTGGTTCTATATCGTATACAAAAATCAAAAATCTGGCCAGGTTTGCGGCCTAACCTGGCCTAACCCAGCAGCCTAGCTCTTAGACTGTAAATTTATTTTACACATTCAGGCTAGATAAAGAGATGAAAAAGAAACAGAAAGGGGGAGTGGGAAGAAAAGACAGAAGGGGAGGTGGGGGAGGGTATTAATGGAGGAAAGGGTGGGAAGGACGTCTCATGTCAGGGGGCCACCCAAGTCTCCATCATTGATGCTCAACCCCCACTGGCTCCATCAGAGCCAGCAGGGAAGTAAATTATTGATGCACCAGGTTTCGATAATCACGAAAATGCCTAAAGACAAACCATGGGGACCAAGTTGCATGGAAACGGTCCACTTTTTCCTCAGCTTGAGCCCTGGTATCCTCCATCTCGCAAATGTAAGCTATTTTCAGTAGCCAGTCTTTTGTGGTGGAGACCTGGGATGATTTCCAAAACAATGGTATAAGAGATTTGACCGCATTTAAAAGGTGCCTGGTGAGTGAATTTTTATATTTCCTAAACGAAAAGTTCGTAATGTGCAGTAGGCAGCAGGCCGCATAAAGCTTAAGCTTGATCTCTGTAATTTTGTGCGTCAGCTCTATCACTCTATCCCAGAACACGCTAATGCGATCACATTGCCACCAGATGTGAATTAAAGTTCCCTTTTCCCCACCACATCGCCAGCATGCCTCTGATGTCTGCGGGTACCATTTGTGAAGTTTTGCTGGTGTTGCGTACCAGTGTGTCAAGATTTTATATGCGGTTTACTGCATTTTGGTGCTCAGAGAGCATTTATGGGCCAGGGCACAAGCTCGACTCCATTGAGCGTCCGTGATTGTCATACCCAAGTCATCCGACCATCTCTGCCTCAGACTGCCTGTGTCCGGGGCCTTCCTATTAGTCAACCATTTGTAGGCCACTGAGGTAGTCCGTGGGACCTGTTCTCCTTTTAAACACAATGCCTCAACCTCTGTGGGTTCCCTGGAAAAGTTTCTGCTGTGGGTGCCCGTGGATACATAGTCCCGAACCTGGAAATAGGTCCACCAGGACAGGGAGGGTAGTTTACCCACCTCTCGTAAGTTGGTCATATCCCTGACTTGTTGGTTGTGGAAGCATTGACCCGCTAAGAGTGGCTGCCCCCCTTCCCTAGAGAATAGGGAATGATTTCCCATTCCCGGTGAGAAATCCGGATTGCCCCATAAAGGTGTTAAGGGGCTCAAGGGGGATGTGAACGTATTTGTCGTCTTCTGTTTCGTGATTTGATGCATTATTCCTAATGTGGTGCCTACTGTCGGGTGATCCTTTGTTTTATGGGGTAGCCTAGCAAAGGGAATCCAGGGGGAGAACCGCAGGGGGGTCGGGCTAAGCTCTTGTTTGATCATTATCCAATCCTTAACTTCTGCATGACAACGTCAATCGATCACTCGTGCAATGTGCGAAGCTTGGTAGTACCTGCTGTAGTCTGGAATGCCCATCCCCCCCTCTGATTTACCCCCTCGTTAAAAGTGAAAATTTGATACGGGGAGGTTTGTGAGCCCAGATGAAGCGCATCTGGATAGTCTGAAGGGATCTAAAAAAGCTTTGTGGTATCTTTATGGGTAAGGTGCGTAGCAAATATAAAATTTTTGGCAGGACGGTCATTTTACATATGGCCGCTCTGCCAAACCAGGAGAAAAATTTGGAATGCCAGCCAGTGAGGTCCTTTTCGATCGTTTTAAGAAGTGGGGGAAATTTTTGGGCAAAGAGCGACGACAACCTAGGTGTCAACATCACTCCCAGATACTTGATGGCGTGGGTCTCCCACTTAAAGGGGCTGTTGGCTTGTGCGGACTGTAAAGTGTGCTCAGGGAGGGAGATATTCATCGCTTCCGATTTGGTGTAATTAATTTTCATGTTTGACATGAACCCATAGGTTTTGAATTCCTTCATGAGGGCAGGGATGGAGATGTGTGGCCTGGTTAAAAAAAACATAAGATCATCCGCGAATGCGGCAACCTTGTACTCTCTTCCCCCCACTTGGTAGCCACCTATGTTCTCGTTTGCTGTCACACAGCGGATAAAGGGCTCTAAAGTAAGGATAAACAATAAGTGTGAAAGGGGGCAACCTTGCCTAGTGCCGTTGCGAATGTCTAATTTATTCGAGAGGGTGGCGTTAATTTTTAGCTGTGCCGATGGGTTCTGGTAAAGGGACATTATCCAAGACATCATTTCGGGGCCTAGTCCTACGTGCCTGCACGTTTCAAACATGTAATCCTATGCCACGCGGTCGAAGGCCTTCTCCGCGTCCGTTGACAGAAGAAGGCCTTCGATCCCACGTTCTCCAGAAGCGCGGATCAAATTTAACACTTTGTTGACATTATCTCTCGCCTCCCTCCCGGGCATGAAACCCGATTGGTTCGGACCTATCAAATCATGAAGTAGAGGTTTTAGCCTGTTGGAAATAATTTTAGCTAGTAGTTTAGCATAAATGTTTAGGAGAGATATAGGCCTGTAATTGGCGCAGTGTAGGGGGTCCTTCCCCGGTTTGGGTAGGACAGTGATGTAAGCTGACAGAAACTCAGAGGGGACTTCGAAAGAGAGTTCAAAGCTGTCCTAAGGTGCGTTTCCAATGTATCAAGAAAAGTCTTATAATATATGGCCGTGAGCCCGTCAGGGCCTGGGCTCTTGCCCGGCTTAAGGACCTTAATTGCAAGTTTGAGTTCCAATGAGGTGATGGGGTGGTTTAAGGATTCGCTAACTTCTGCTTGGAACGATGGGATGCCAGAACGCCCAAGGTAGTCCCTAATTGCCTGTAGCCTGTCTCCCTGTACACCCTGAGGTCTATGTTGGGGTGGGAGATTGTAGAGGTTGGAGTAAAACTCCTGGAAATTACAGGCTATATCTTCGCTGGACCTATCTATGGGACCCCCAGCATTACGGATGCCCGATATGGTGGTACCCAGCCGTGGCCCTTTCAGAGCTCTAGCGAGGAAACGCCCAGTTTTGTCCCCCTGCTCGTAGTACAGTTTGTTTTTAAAATATAGAATACGTCTAGTCTTGGAGTCCAGAATCTGTTTAAGAGCCTTTCTCGCATCAAGAAGGGCAGTTGCTGATTGTACAGACAAGGTCTGTTTGTGCAGAGTTTCTAGGCGTTTGATCGTCTGTGTCAATTTCAGTATGTCGTTGTCCCGTTCCCTCTTCTTTTGGGCGCCCAGCCTGATGAACTCTCCCCTCATATAACATTTGTGGGTTTCCCAAATCGTCAAGGGGTCCATTCCCGGCGTTACGTTATGGCTGAAGGACTCAGTTAGTTTAGCATTAAGCTCAGGTAATAATGCCGGGTCTGATATGAGGGAGGAGTTCAGTCGCCATGTGCCTTTGCCCATGTTCGCTCCTGTCAAGTTCAGGCATGTAGAAATGGGGGCATGGTCCGAAATGGTCTGGATCCCTATGCAGGCCTCCTTTACCAGGTGGAGGTTTCTCCGGGACACGATAGTCAATAGTCAATCCTGGAGTGTCGGTTGTGGGGGATTGAGTAAAATTAGTAATCTTTGTCATCTGGGTGCAAGAAGCGCCATGTGTCTACCAAGTCTAGGGAGTGTAGAAGTGTTTTAATTCTCTTGAGGATTCTAAAGGTTATATAGGTTTTCCCGGTGGAAGTATCAACTAGGGGATTTAGAGGGATGTTAAAATCGCCGCCAAGAACGAGGCGACCCACACTAAATCCCTCCAACTCCCGTACTACTCTTTGACAAAAAGTCAAATGGCCTGAATTGGGGAAGTAGACATTGGCCAGTGTGGTGGGCACTCCCATACATTCACCCTTAATAAAAACATATCTACCCCTGGGGTCCACCAGCTTGTCTGTGACTTCAAAAGAAGCCTGGACACCCCCTTGGACTTGGAGATGTCGTTTGTGGCATGGTGGGCTTCCGTAAAAAAGGAATCCGTCAGTTTGGGGACGTGGTTATTCTTAAAGTGTGTTTCCTGCAAGAAAACGATTTTGGGCCTACCTTTTTTTAGTTCCCTCAGAAGGGCAGAACGCTTCTCAGGAATATTCAGTCCCTTGACATTGTGTGACACCACCGTGGGGGACCTTCCAAGCTCAGAGTAAGCCATTGTTTGTTCCTAGGAGAGTACGTGGGAGTGACAATCACCGGAGCTGTTGGGAGGAAGAGACAATTTAGATATGGAAAGGGTCGTCAGATGTCCGCCCTGTCCGAGACGTCCATGGGGGGAGGAAGTGGGAAAGGAAAGGGAGGGGGGGATGAAGGGATAGGGTTCAGAAAAGGTGTGAGAGGAGAAGCAGATAAATAGAACAGATAGAGCAGGAGTGTGGAATCTCACTTATCCGGGCAATCAGTGTCCGGACAAAGCTAAGTAGTGTACCGACGCCGGATAGAGCGTCTAGCCCACTTCAGGGGGACTTGGGAGGTCTGCAGGCAGAGATAGGGTTGACAGCCCAGTTCTCTTCAGGCAGGAGGATAGAGGCAGGCAATTATGTAATAATAGAAAAAAAAACACAAAAAGAAGAAAAAATATCCGAGTAATGGGTCTGCTTCGACCCTGCCTGTCTGGTCAGCAAATAAGACCTAATTATGAGTCATACATTGCCTAACTAAATCTGTGGCAAAAGCCTTCTAAGCTAGATGAACAAGCAGCATTCCTAACAAGAAATTTTCCCGCCATCAACAGTTAACAGAAAACAGCCAGTGGGGGGCGGTCACGCCAGGGGCACTAAACATCCCCCTGACCCGAGCCCCCCCCCCATCCGCCGCCACACACCTGTATGCATACAAATAATCTCCCGAACATTTCGCTAGCCAGTGCCTATGGCCCGTCACCCCCGACCTTCCTCCCCTTCCAATGAAGTCTCAGTATCCCCCCCTCCCCGGTCCCAAGGCCCATCAGCTCCATAGAAAAAAGAACAAAAAAACATATAGTAGTAAAAAAGAGAAAACAAATCCCATTTTCTTCCTCCAAGCTGAGAGAGGGTGAACCTGACAGAGGTGGAAGTGTGAGCCAGTACGGGAGATCCCAACGGTCGAGGCTCCAAAAAAATCTGAATACACTTCGCTGGGGAGACCGCTGGTCATATAAGTAGCGTGGTCAAAATGGACTAGGTTCAACCCATTGGTGGATGGAGAGGTCAAAATTTCCTTAGAAGCTGGGTTATAGGGCTGTAGATTGCGTCATTCAATCAGGAGGGTCCCGGGGAGGCATGGGGAGAGGGTGAGAAAAGGGAAAAAGATCCAAAAAACTGAATCATGGGGGGGTAAGGCATAGTCAGCATCTCCGGGAGGGAACGGTAGAATTCAGCCAAAGGCCCTGCAGGCAAACATAAATTGAGGCAAACCTAGACGTGGAGTGTGTAGAGTGCAGCGCATCGCATCTGATAAGGCGTCAGGGGGTTAGTTCTCCTGTAGACTTCGGGACACGTGAGTCCTGCTACGTGGCGTTTCAAGTCCCGAGCCATCCCTCCATCCCTGTTTCTGTCTTTTAGATGAGTGCTTATCCGGTGTGATCGGGGGAGAGTGCGGTGGGCTCCTATCACCCCGTGCGGGTATAAACTCCTGATACCACTCGGGGAGAACAATGCGGTCAAGCTGTAAGGAGTCGCAGCAATCTGGGAGATCCTCGGGGGTGCGGAGCACATGTTGTTTGCCATTGTGGGTCACCAGGAGTGCAAAGGGGAAGCACCAGGTGTAGTGGATGTCTTTAGCCCTCAGAGCTTCTAGGAGAGGTCGCAGAGCCCTGCGGTTTCTCAGTGTAATTTGAGACAAGTCCTGAAACAGTTTAATGTGTTCCCCATTAAAGACTATTTGGTCGTTTCTGCGTGCTTTCAGCATGATTTCTTCTTTAAGGGCAAAGCTATGCAAACAGCAGATAATGTCCCGTGGGGGGAGGGTATCTGGGCCTCTGGCTCTCAGGACCCTGTGCGCCCTGACAAATTCTATGGCTGAGTCTTCTGGTCTCTCCAGGAAGCTGTTAAAGATCCTCTGGAGAGCAGGAACTATTTGGTCTGCACCCACCGATTCAAGGACTCCCGAACCCTAATATTATTCCTCCTCCCCCTGTTATCGAGATCTTCCAAATGCATGTTTATCTCAATAAAGTGCATGGTGTGGGTGGAGGCCACGCCATCTAGTCTTTAAATGGCATGATCTCTGCGTCTGCCCGCTGTTTCCGCTGTGGCCATCTTCTCTGTAAGAACTAGCAAGTTCGTTTTCAAGTCTGTAATGGCAGCTGAGAAGGAAGCCTTAATGTCAGCGGCGAAGCCGGACATATCCGCATAGGTGAGGGGGTGGTCAGGTCCTGTATGTCTCCTACCTCCTTCCTCTGATGCAGACTGTGAGTCCTCGCTGAACTCCTCGTCCCGCTGGGTCGGCGCCATCTTGGCCCCCGCCTGGCTCCTCTGGGATCTCGGCCTGACTCTTAAAGATTTCAGAGATATTTCTCCCTTTGGAGTTGGCTGTGTGTCAGCGGGGTCGCTGTGTTGTGCTGAGCGGTTCTGCTTGTTCATCGTCGGGCGTTTGGCGGCAATGCAGCTCGCTTAGGCAGGGTATCTAGCGGAGCTCCTTCACTATGCTGCCATCTCTCCCGCGCGCCAGGCCACGCCCATAAATCTCAATTTTAACTACTTCCCACATGGCCACTCTACATAAACAGCCATGTGTGAGAAGTAGGGATGAGCCGAACAAACCAGAAATTTCGACTGGACCAAAAATTTGTGCAAACTTTAGAACCCTATTGAAGTCTATGGGACTTGAACGTTCAAAATAAAAAGTACTCATTTTAATGGCTAATATGCAAGATATTGTCCTAAAAATGGTTTGGGGACCTGGCTCCTGCCCCAGGGGACATGGGTCAATGCCAATTTTTTTTTAAAAACGCCCATTTTTTTGGGAGCAATGATTTTAATGACGATTAAAGTGAAAAAAAAAATAGTGAAGTATTCCTCTAAATATCATGCCGGGGGGGGGGGGGGTTGTCTATAGTATTCCTGTGAAGTGGCACGTGTTTCCCGTGTTTAGAACAGTCCCTGCAAAAATTTACATTTAACGGAAAAAAAAGGTAATTTAAAACTGCTTGCGGTTTTAATGCAATATCTGGTTCCGGCAATATGGATGAAAATCATTGAGAAAAATTTCATGGGTAGCCCCCCCCCCTGCCCATTACCAGCCCCTTTGGGTCTTGTACAGATATTAAGGGGAACCCCGTACTCATATTTAAAAAAGGAAAGTCATGGGGCTCCCAGGCCCAATATACTCAGAACAGCAGTATACAGGCGGTGCAAACAAGACAGGGACTGTGTAGGTTTGTTGTGTTAAGTAGAATCTGTTTGTAATTTTGAACTGGTACATTTTTAAAGTGTAGCTCCAGTCAAAAAGTCTATTTTTAAGATTTTTGGAAAACATAGGGAAGGGTTATCACCCCTGTATAATTTTTTTTGCCTTCGTCTTTTTTCATCTCACTTCCTGTTGTCTCCTTCCGTTTGCAAGTAGGAGATGTTTGTAAGTTGGATGTTTGAAAGTAAGGGCCTGCCCTATATGCTCTGCAGAAATGGGGGCCTAAGGTGTTGGTGTTGCCACAACACTGTAAGCCCTCAAAGTGACTCTTGGCGGGCGCTGGACCGCCCTGCTGTGAATGATTATATCAAGAATTGTAATTACATGCCATTGTTGAACAGTGGTAGAAAAATTGGGCCTTTGGTGCTTGTGGTGGTGGTGGTGCTGGTGCCACAACACTATAAGTCCTCACAGTTACTCATGGTGGGTGCAGGAACGGGCCCTGCTGTGAAATATTATATCAAGAATTGTAATTACATGCCCCTGTTAAACAGGGGCTGAAAAATTGGGCCTTAGGCACTGCTTGCTGGTGCCACGACACTGCAACCTCTCCCAGATACTCTAGTTGGAGTGCAGGAATGAGCCCTGCTGCTAAGCATTGCATCAAAAATTGTAATTACATGCTTCTGTTAAACAGAAGCTAAAAAATTGGGCCTTAAGCACTGGTGCTGGTGCCATGACACTGCAACCTCTCCCATATACTCTAGTTGGAGTGCAGGAATGAGCCCTGCTGCAAAGCATTGCATAAAAAATTGTAATTACATGCCCCTGTTAAACACCCAGAACCAAAAATGTTCTTCCAAGATATCAGTGGGATCATTGAGGAGGAAGAGGATAGTCAGTCAACATAACAGGACAGTCACTCAGCATCAGCATAGACAGTCTTGAAGGGATGTGACATTTCCAAAAAAATTATTCGGTTACATCAGCTTCAGGTGCTTGGTAGCTGGTGGCGATCCAAAACTGATTCATCTTTATGAAGGTCAGTCGATCAACTGAGTCGGTGGACAGGCACACCCTGAGATCGGTTACAAAGACACCAGCAGCACTGAAGGTGTGTTCCAAAAGAATGCTGGATGCAGGACAGGCCAGTAGCTCAATTGCATATTGTGCAAGCTCTGGCCAGTGATCCATCCTCAAGACCCAGTAAGCCAGAGGATTTTCGGTGGGAAAGGTGTCCAAGTTTGACCTTGCCCCTAGGTATTCCTGCACCATGTAAATCAGACGCTGGCAATGGTTGCTGGAACTGATCATTCCTTGGGGCTGCGGACTAAAAAATTGTCTGAACGCATTGGTCAGACGGACACCTTCTCCACCGCTCCTTCTGTGACTGGCCGAAGCCTCAGCAACACGTTGTCCAGGACCAGGAGTTTCTAACCTCCCAGTCTCTGGGAACGCATTGCACAGACCTTTCTGCAAGGCCTCCCGGAGATGTCTCATCCTCTGCTCCCTCTGCGACAGCAAGATAAGGTCCACAACTTTACTCTTGTACGGTGGATCAAGGAGAGTGGCCAGCCAGTAATGGTCCCTCTCCTTGATCCGAAGAATACGAGGATCCTTCCGCAGGCTTTGCAGGATCAGGGAGGCCATGCAGCGTAGGTTAGCTGAGGCATTCGGTCCGGAGTCCTCTGGGTCACTAAGGACAACATGATCCGCACCCACCTCCTCCCAGCCACATAGAAGTCCACGGATTTCTTGGGACTGTAAATCATCCCTAAAAGACTGCTGCTGCTGATGCTGAGTGCAAGGCACCACCTCCATGCTGACACAATCATCCTCCTCCTCTTCCTCCTCCTCTTCCTGTGTGATGGGTGGGACAGCAGGAACACTGTCTGGATAAAGGGGTCTTGAGAGGCAAGAAAGTCCTCCTCTTCCTGCCTCTGTTCTGCCTCAAGTGCCCTGTCCATTATTCCACGCAGCGTATGCTCCAACAGGTGGACAAGAGGTACAGTGTTACCGATGCATGTACTGTCACTGCTCACCATCCTTGTGGCCTCCTCAAACGGTGACAGGACAGTGCATGCATCCCTGATCATGCCTCACTGGTGTGGTGAGAAAAAAAACAAGCTCCCCTGGCCCTGTCCTGGTGCTGTAGTCGCACAGGTACTCATTGATGGCCCTCTGCTGCGTGTGCAGCTGCTGCAGCATGGCCAATGTTGAGTTCCACCTGGTGGGTATGTCACATAAGGCAGTTCTTGGGCAGGTTCAACTCCTTTTGCAGCTTAGCCAGCCGAGCACTGGAATTAAATGATTGGCGGAAATGCACACAGACTTTTCTGGCCTGCCTCAGGACATCCTGTAAGCCTGGGTACCTGCTCAAGAACCGCTGCACCACCAGGTTAAGGACGTGAGCCACACAGGGCACATGGGTTAGTTGTCCCTGTCGGAGGGCGGAGAGTAGGTTGGTGCCATTGTTGCAAACCACCATTCCTGGCTTAAGCTGGCATGGTGTCAACCACCTCTCGACCTGCCCCTGCAGAGCTGCCAAAATATCTGCCCCAGCGTGGCTCCTGTCCCCCAAACAAACCAGCACAAGCACGGCATGGCATCTTTTTGCCTGCATACTTGCGTAGCCCCTTGAACGCCTACGGAGCACAGCTGGTTCCGAGGACAGAGTGACCCAATGGGCCGTGAAAGATAGGTAATGCCTGCTGGACCATGAGTCAGCGGTAATATGCGGTAATATGCACCTTACCGCTGACCGCCCTGTCCAGCGAGGCATATATATATATATATATATATATATATAGATAGATATATGTATATATATATATATATATATATATATATATACACACACATCACATTTTTGCAAATATGTTATTTTCATGTGACAGCACTGGAGAAATTACAACTTGCTTGGAGGATGCCCCACAGATGCTCAATAGGGTTTAAATCTAGAGACATGCTTGGCCAGTCCATAACCTTTACCATCAGCTTCTTTAGCAAGGCAGTAGTTGTCTTGGGGATGTGTTTGAGGTCATTATCATGTTGCTCTGCTTCAGTATGTCAGAGTACATGTTTTCATTCATTGTTCCCTTTAATGAACTGTAGCTCCCCTGTGTCGGCAGCACTCATGCAGCCCCAGACCATGACACTCCCACCACCATGCTTGACTATAGGCAAGACACACTTGTCTTTGTACTCCTCACCAGGTTGCTTGACACCATCTGAAATTGATATTTTGATGATAGGCAACTCCTATACTCATATTGATTAGTGGTTCCAAATTAATAACTACTGCAGTAGGTAACAGACACAAAAGATACGCTCAGCATCTTTCCAAATAACCGTTCTCCTTTATTATGACGCATGTGAAGGTTTTTATACACATGATTACGTAGGTATCACATTAATATTACAATTGTACATTTATGGTAACAAGGGGCGTTACATAGGCAGGCTAATTCTAATCATGACTTGAAAGAATGCAAAACATGTACTGAAAACATTGTTAGTGCCGTGTGCACAGTGAGGGCATCATGCAATACATATTAAATAGAATACAATTATATACAGAACCTACAAATTTCCATTACAGTCTCCTCTCTTTTGATCAATATTTTGATCACTAACCATACCTGCTATCACCTTTAACCTGGAACCTCCACACGCTTAGGTGGAGGTAGTCCTGGCCAAAGAGGCAAAAACTCCATTGTGGAGAAAATAATAGCTGAGCAGCTTTTTTCATTACAAAATGTCTTTTCACTGTGAAAAACAAATGATTGATAAGACATATTTACAGAGGACTGGCTGTACACTCCTGTGGCCAGAATGGCCTTCTAGCTTAATTGTTGGTATGCTGACTTATCAGCATATGTAAACACAGACAATTCTACATAAAATGGAAGAGGTACAAAAGACAAATATCACTTCAACATGGCTAAACTACTTTTCAAATATATGTATCCCTTACAATTAAAGTAATTGAATCAAAAAGTACCCTAGACTGTGATCGCAAGAGGGAAACAAATCAAACACAGAGATTTCTTTAATTTAGTCATTTTTGCAGTGTCTGGTGTGGATCCAGGTGACTTTTCCTTCAAGTTTTGCAAAACTGTACATGAAATAGACACTGTACTGAGTCTCCAAACATTTCCTTATATATAAATGTCTCTTAACAATCCAAATGTCACCTGGCTTGAGTTTTAGATCCTTCCAAACTTTTAGGCTCTGGAATTGTCGAGAAAACACATAAATGAGTTTGTCAAAAACCTTAAAAAATCAGCACGATTCTCTGTGAGATCCGAATGGAGGACTTCAGCTGCTGAGACAAAATATAAGCAAGTGAATAACACACTCCTAAACCAAATCCCATAGGGAGAGAGTCCAACATCCCATTACGGGCTTGATAAAATATAATAAAACATTCAGGCAAAAGTTTTCTATTTTCTTACTCTACTTTGTCCTCTACATTGTAGACAGTAGGGGGTGTAAAAATAAAACCTCAAAACTTCTAGTAAGGACTCTCCTATAAAAATGATTTCCTCTGTTACTCTCTGTAGATTCTGCACTCTCTGTACTTACAAACTACTTCTGATAACACTTTTTTACTGTGGCCTTTGCAGTAGCATTTGCCACTGGACATCCAGAAAACATGTCCATACAAACAAAATACATACTCGTAAGATCTTGACTTGGGCATCTGGATATATCTTTTTGTTATTTCTGGAAGGGATGTTCAGCTTTTGGTAACACCTTTGGTAACAGGTAAAATAAGAAGTGGTATTTTATAAAAACAACTGTGGAGAACCCTGGCTCTATCCCACGCTCATTTACTAAGGCAGCCATAACTACTTGTGACTGATGACACGGTCCACGTGTCAAGCTGAAGGGAAAAGAGTGTCTGGCAAACATAAATGATCACCTTTTCCAAAGTCCTGTTTCGTAAGAAGATGCCCTCTGTGGACCACTTGTGCTTCTCGTTCTGGGGTCCTTAAAGTTGAATTATTAATCCCAGCTATACTGGGCCAGAACTAGGGTGGAATCTGTGAGTTGCACAGACCCAGCAAGTGTCCGGGGCTGTAAATGCAGCATCCTTAGAGTCGCCTGGTCTGCTTCCATGTGTGAGTTTTACTGTTAGTATGGCTTCCTCAGAAAGAACCTAGAAGGCTGAAAACAGCCAATCAAATTAACTTAGCATGCTTGAGTGGTTTACCCGCCGAAGTAAAAACAAACTTCTGGCCCTTCAAATGGAACCAAAAGCTCTCTATATCTTGACTATCTATATAAATATATACTCTTTTTATAGCTCACAGGCTTTTCTAAAACATGGAGCTCTGCTTCTTGAGCTGGGGAAAAAGTATCCAATGACTCTGAATACAGGGAATCCTTCTGGGTGATAAACTTCATCCTCAGTATAAAACCAGGAATAACACTACAAAAAAGTAAATACTCGGATCTTCAGGGAGTGTGTCCTGCACTGGGCTCACAGCAGCTGATTCCCATGTCATCAATTTAACACATGTGCTTTTTCTTTGTCTCCAGCCTCCTCCAATAGAGGCAATAAGGTGGCTGGATTCAAATGTACACATTTTTCATTGTTAGATTTGTACATAAACACACAAAACAAATTCATATTTTGAACCTTTCATTAGACAAACACTTAGCTATATATTTGCTGTGCAGAATGTCGGACTATTAAAAATTAAATATTCAACCATAATAATATCTGTAACTTTGTCTAATAGCAACTTTGCATAAAGCTACAGCTCTGATACATCGGAGTGAACCCTTGATTACTGGGTCCAGCTTGCATAAATATAACAATGGCTTGTTTCTATCATGCTGTTTGTGTAAGAACTCCATTTTCATGTTTCAAAAAGACAACTTTTTCCTGACAATATTATAATAAATGATAAGAATACCCTGCAGTCATGCAGAGATGTCCATAAATCCAAAATATTCTTCTACTTATACCCACTGCACTTACAAGGAAAAGGGGCACACATTTCACAATCCACACATTCTGCTTTGGATTTCAAAAATAAAAATACTTAAAAACAAAAGGACCAACAATATGTATGACGGACCAGAAAGCACTTGGCCATCAAAAACTATAAACCAACTGGCTGCAGGCAGTAGCTATCCTAACAGGGTGTATGGACTTGATGTGATGGGTCTGTTATATTTACATGTTATTATTACTCTCACATCATGGACTGCACATTAAGTTATTATCAGACTTTAAGATTTAATTTCTGTAGAAAAACTTCCTTATGTATCCCATTCATCTTGGCTTTGTTAAACATTATTGCAGCTGTATTCAAATTAACAACCTCATCTTAATCTTTTTTTTCTTTCCACTCAATAAATGTAAAATTACAAAATTGTTATCTTAACCACTTGACCACTGGGCACTTAAACACCCTTAATAACCAGACCAATTTTCAGCTTTCGGTGCTCTCGCATTTTGAATGACAATTACTCAGTCATGCAACACTGGACCTATATGAAATTTTTGTCCTTTTTTTCACACAAATAGAGCTTTCTTTTGGTGGTATTTAATCACTGCTGGGTTTTTTTTTTTTGTGCTATAAAAGAAAAAATACCGAAAATTCTGTAAAAAAACAAATTTTTCTTTGTTTCTGTTAGAAAATTTAGCAGATTAGAAATTTTTTCTTCATAAATTTTGGCCCAAATTTATACTACTACATATCTTTGGTAAAAATAAGTACAAATTGGTGGATATTATTTGGTCTTTGTGAAAGTTATAGCGTCCACAAGCTATGGTGCCAATATCTGAAAATTGATCACACCTGAAGGACTGACGGCCTATTTCAATTCTTGAGACCCTAACATGCCAGAAAAGTACAAATACCCCCCAAATGACCCCTTTTTGGAAAGAAGACATTCCAAGGTATTTAGTAAGAGGCATGATGAGTTTTTTGAAGTTGTCATTTTTTCCCACAATTCTTTGCAAAATCAAGATTCTTTTTACTTTTTTTTTTTTTTTCACAAAATTGTCATATTATCAGGTTATTTCTCACACACAGCATATGCATACCACAAATTACACCCCAAAACACATTCTGCTATTACTCCCGAGTATGGTGATACCACATGTGTGAGACTTTTACACAGCGTGGCCACATACAGAGGCCCAACATGCAGGGAGCGCCATCAGGCGTTCTGGAGCACCCAGGACAATTCTGACATTTCTCTCCTACATGTAAAAATCATCATTTATTTGCTAGAAAATTACATAGAACTCCAAAACATTATATATGTTTTTTTAGCAAACGCCCTGGAGAATACAATGGTGGTCTTTGCAACTTTTTATCTCGCACGGTATTTGCGCAGTAATTTTTCGAATGCTTTTTTTTGGAAAAAAAACTGTTTTGTGCTTAAAAAAAAAAAAAACACAGTAAAGTTAGCCCAATTTTTGCATAATGTGAAAGATGAAGTTACGCTGAGTAAATAGATACCTAATATGTCACTCTTCAAAATTGCACACGCTCGTGGAATGGCGGCAAACGTCGCTACTTAAAAATCCCCATAGGCGACGATTTACATTTTTTTTACTGGTTATATGTTTTGAGTTACAGAGGAGGTCTAGGGCTAGAATTATTTTTCTCGCTCTAACGTTCGCAGCGATACCTCACATGTGTGGTTTGAACACCGTTTTCATATGTGGGCGGGACTTACGCATGCGTTCGCTTCTGCATGCGAGCACATGGGGACAGGGGCGCTTTAAAAAAAACATTTTTTTTTTATTGTTCATTTTACTTTATTTATTTTAGTTTGACATTTTTTTCCCCAAAAATAATTTTTTGATCACTTTTATTCCTATTACAAGGAATGTAAACATCCCTTGTAATAGGAATATGGCATGACAGGTCCTCTTTACAGTGAGATGTGGGGTCAATAAGACCCACATCTCACCTCTAAGCTGGGAAGCCTGAAAAAAAAAAAGATTCTGGCTTTGATCGTATTAGCGATTCGGTAGAAGCACCGGAGGGCGGAGGGCGGCGGGAGATGTCTATGGCTGGGTATTGCAGGGTATCACCGACTATGGCTGGGTATCTCAGAGCATGGTGTTGCAGAGTACTGCGTTGCAGAGCATTGCAGGGTATTGACGGGTGTTGCAGAGCATTGCAGAGTGTTGCAGGGTATTGGCGGGTGTTGCAGAGCATTGCAGAGTGTTGCAGGGTATCGGCGGGGGTTGCAGAGCATTGCAGAGTGTTGCAGGGTATCGGCGGGGGTTGCAGAGCATTGCAGAGTGTTGCAGGGTATCGGCGGGGGTTGCAGAGCATTGCAGAGTGTTGCAGGGTATTGGCGGGTGTTGCAGAGTGTTGCAGGGTATTGCAGAGCGTTGCGGAGTGTTGCAGGGCATTGCGGAGTGTTGCAGGGCATTGCGGAGTGTTGCAGGGCATTGCGGAGTGTTGCAGGGCATTGCGGAGTGTTGCAGGGCATTGCGGAGTGTTGCAGGGCAATGCAGAGTGTTGCAGGGCAATGCAGAGTGTTGCAGGGCAATGCAGAGTATTTGCAGGGAATTGCAGAGTATTTGCAGGGAATTGCAGAGTATTTGCAGGGAATTGCAGAGTATTTGCAGGGAATTGCAGAGTAATGCAGAGTATTTGCAGGGAATTGCAGAGTAATGCAGAGTATTTGCAGGGAATTGCAGAGTAATGCAGAGTATTTGCAGGGAATTGCAGAGTAATGCAGAGTATTTGCAGGGATTTGAGGGGTTAATTTTCGGTGAGCAGCGATGTGGGCACTGCAGATGCAGCCCACATCGCTGCTGACACCGATCTCTTCCCCCTCCGCTGTACCGATCGGTACAGAGAGGGGGAGGGAGGAACCGGCGTCATAACATGACGCCGGCTTGTTTACAAGTGATCACTCCGTCATTTGACGGAGCGATCACGTGGTAAACGGCCGCGATGAGCGGCCGTTTACCGTGATTCGTGATGCGCCGGGTCCACTGGACCCAGCGGTCACGGATGCTCTCGTGTGCGCGCCCCAGGGGGCGCGCGAGAGCAGAATTCTAGGAGGCCGTTAATTAACGGCCTCTTAGAGTTAAACAACCGCCCTGATGCCGTTAATCGGCAATGGGCGGTTGTTAAGTGGTTAATCTAAACAAATTCCTTTTTTACCAATTTCCCCATTAACCTGGATTTCATTTCCAACCAAAGGTTGTCTAAACCAGTTTCAATATATCTATATTTATTAATAAAATTGTTAAACTCATATTAGAAATTAATACTCATATGATAATTTCAATATCACACACTAATATATATGCACAGATAAATGTCCTTAAAGGGGGACATATTACTTCATTTTACTCAATTTCTCTCTTTTTTTTTTTTAATGCACTGTTTCCACTATCACAGGATATTAAATTTGTGTAAGACACGGTTAATTTGTAACCTTCATTTTACAATGTTTGGAAAACAGATTCAAAAATAATTGTGATCACATTGTTTATCATTAGATTCGTTAACCCGGCACATTTTGTTATAAATGTTTTGTCTAAAAAATTGAAATTGGCATGGTGTCCTTCCAGCTTATCACCAATCTCTCATGTCAGCCACATTCTTTCAGGAGAGCACAAAGGAGGGGGTCACATCTACGTACATGACACAAGCGATAGAACTAAAGGTTCCAGCATTCACAAACATACTCAAATATATCTCTAAAATCGCTTACATTATTCCCATTTGTACACAACACATGCCTATCATTCTCTTACTTTCTTTTAACGCTTTTTAATACTTCCTTGCTTAAATTTCTGCTTTCTTTATTTTGTTCTGATATCCTTTGCATCCAATGTATTGTAATACCATATTTCACTTACTCTACCTTCTATGATAAGACGGGCAGCCATAGTGCTCATCCCATCTTCCCTCTCTGACATCATATAAAGCATTCTGTTTTAACTCTCTTTACTGTTTCTTGACTTTACTAGTTGTAGTGCCTGACCCTAAATTCAGCCCACAACTTAACATCAAAAAGTCCCTTTCTGTCTAATGTTAATGTCACTCTTGATCCATCCTGCTCACATAAATAGCTGTTTCTCTAGCTGTATACTCTGCATGATTCTTTGTCCCTGTGGACTTTGGTGGTAACCCAGTTACCCTTTGTGGATCTCTGTCCACTTTAACCATTAATCTAGGGGCTCAGTATAGGCGGAGCCATATCTTCGGTTCATATATAGCGCTCCTCTTGCGCTGGGCATTTTTGAGGGTCTCTTACCCGTCATTCCCTTACTTAATTTAATGCCCATAATGACTGGCCAGTCTTCTCTACGTGTGCCTATACCCTTTTGCCTCTAAACTACTTTATCTAGCAGATGTACTACATATACCTGTGAACAGCACTATTCTTCCCTTTCTCTATAACACTCTGATGGACAGTAGACAGTGACAACATAACATATAACCACCAATCAATACAGTTCGATTAAGGGGAGTAAAATAGGTACCCTTTGTCCCGAAAATGCCTTACCGATCAAGGAAGTCTGATAACTCAAATGTAAGCAAAAGGCTTACCTCAGCCGGCTGATTATCAGAAATTCCCGGATCGTCTCAAGCTCCTCGTTTCGGATACTCAGGGTCACCTGATAACCCCTGCTGGGCTGGCTTTGCCACCTGAAATGGATATTTTGATGATAGGCAACTCCTATCCTCATATTGATTAGTGGTTCCAAATTAATAACTACTGCAGTAGGGAACAGACACAAAAGATACACTCAGCATCTTTCCAAATAACCGTTCTTTATTATGACGCATGTGAAGGTTTTTATACACATGATTACGTAGGTATCACATTAATATTACAATTGTACATTTATGGTAACAAGGGGCGTTACATAGGCAGGCTAATTCTAATCATGACTTGAAAGAATGCAAAACATGTACTGAAAACATTGTTAGTGCCGTGTGCACAGTGAGGGCATCATGCAATACATATTAAATAGAATACAATTATATACAGAACCTACAAATTTCCATTACACCATCTAAACCAAATACAAGGGAGAAAAGGTCTGGTGTCACCCAAAGAATACCTCCATCCCAATATTACAGAACAAAATACAAAAAGTCACCCTGGGACTAGGGATGAGCCCAATGTTCGAGTTGAACGTAAGTTTGACTCGAACATCAGGTGTTCGCCTGTTCACTGAATAGTGAAAAATTTGAAGTGTTTGCGGCAAATTTGAAAGCCGCGGAACACCCCTGAAAAGTCTATGGGAGAAATCAAAAGTGCTAATTTTAAAAGGTTTATATACATGGTATTGTCATAAAAAGTGTTTGGGGACCTAGGTCCTGCCCCAGGGGACATATATAAATGCAAAAAAGAGTTTTAAAAACTGCAGTTTTTTCGGGAGCAGTGGTTTTAATAATGCTTAAAGTGAAACAATAAAGGTGAAATATTTCTTTAAATTTCGTACCTGGGGGGTGCCTATAGTATGCCTGTAAAATGGCAAATTTTTCCCTTGTTTACAACAGTTCCTGCACAAAAATGCATTTCTAAAGGAAAAAAAGTTATTTAAAAGTATTTACGGCTATAATGAATTGTCGATCCCAGCAATACACATAAAAGTCATTTAAAAAAACGGCATGTGATTCCCCCACAGTCCATTACCAGGCCCTTTGGGTCTGGTATGAATATTAAGGGGAACCCCCAAACCAAAATGTAAAAAAAAAATTGCGTTGGGTTCCCCCAAATTCCAAACCTGGCCCTTCAGGTCTGGTATGGATATTAAGGGGAACCCTGTGCCAAAATAAAAAAAATGGCGTGGGGGTCCCCCCAAAAATCCATACCAGACCCTTATCTGAGCACGCAGCCTGGCAGGTTGCAGGAAAAGAGTAGAGGATGAGAGAGTGCCCCTTCCTGAACCATACCAAGCCACATGCCCTCAACATGGGAGGGTGCTTTGGGGTAACCCCCCAAAGCACCGTGTCCCCATGTTGATGGGGACTAAGGCTTCATCCCACAACTATTGCCCGGTGGTTGTGGGGGTCTGCGGGCAGGGGCTTATCAGAATCTGGAAGCCCCCTTTAACAAGGGGACCCCCAGATCCCAACCACCCCCCTGTGTGAAATGGTAACGGGGTACAAATGTACCCCTACCATTTCACAAAAAGAGAGTGAAAATGGTAAAAATGACATGACACGGCTTGGGGACAAGTCCTTTATTAAAAAATAAAAAATAAAACTGTCCCACAAAGTCTTCTTCCCCACAACCCACAACCACCGGGCAAGGGTTGTGGGGATGACGCCCTTGTCCCCATTAACATGGGAACACAGTGCTTTGGCTACCCCAAAGCACCCTCTCCATGTTGAGGGCATGTGGCCTGGTATGGTTCTGGAGGGGGGGTGATCTCTCGCCCCCCCCTTTTCTTGCGGCCTGCTAGGTTGCATGCTCAGATTAGGGTCTGGTATGGATTTTTGGGGGAACTCCCTTGCCATTTTTTTTTTTACATTTTGGCACGGGGTTCCCTTTAATATCCATACCAGACCTGAAGGGCCTGGTATGGAATTTGGGGGGACCCCATGCCTGGCCAGTCCATCACCTTTACCCCCAGCTTTTTTAGCAAGGCAGTGGTCGTCTTGGAGGTGCATTTGGGTTTGTTATCATGTTGGAATACTGCCCTGTGACCCAGTCTCCGAAGGAATGGGATCATGCTCTACTTCAGTATGTCACAGTACATGTTGGCATTCATGGTTCCCTCAATGAACTGTAGCTCCCCAGTGCCTGCAGCAATCATGCAGCCCCAGACCATGATACTCCCACCACCATGCTTGATTGTAGGCAAGACACACTTGTCTTTGTTCTCCTGACCTGGTTGCCCGCCACACACACTTGACACCATCTAAACCAAATAAGTTTATCTTGCTCTCATCAGACCACAGAATATGGTTCCAGTAATCCATGTCCTTAGTCTACTTGTCTTCAGCAAACTGTTTGCAGGCTTTCTTCTGCATCATCTTTAGAAAAGGCATCCTTCTAGGACAACAGCCATGCAGAACAATTTGATGCAGTGTGCAGCATATGGTCTGAGCACTGACAGGCTGACCCCCCCACCCCTTCAACCTCTGCAGCAAGGCTGGCAGAACTCATACATCTATTTCCCAAAGACAACTCTGGATATGACGCTGAGCACGTGCACTTCGCTTTTTTGGTTGACCATGGCGAGGCCTGTTTTGAGTGGAACCTGCCCTGTTAAACTGCTGTATGGTCTTGGTCACCATGCTTCAGCTCAATTTCAGGGTCTTGGTATACTTCTTATAGCCTAGGTCAGGGGCGTTGCTAGGTTTTTCAAAAGATCTGGGGCTAGAGCCCATAGCAGCAGTCACCAACCTTTTGCAGGCCCACAAGTGTGGGGGAGGGGCACACCAGTGGTAAACAAGTGTTTCAACTCACCATAATGCAGAATCAGTTGGAGCCCTGGGCGTGTCACTTGCCACATCTCCTGCCACCACATGCAGTGTGTCACTTGCCACTATCGCCTGTTACCAGATGCAGTTTGTCATTTACCACCGTCGTCTGTCACCAGATGCAGCTTCTTACTTGCCTCCATCACCTGCCACTAGATATGGATTGTCACTTGCCATATCTCCTGCCACCAGATATGGATTGTCACTTGCCACTGTCACCTGGCACCAGATGTGGATTGTCACTTGCCACTGTCACCTGGCACCAGATGTGGATTGTCACTTTCCACATCACCTGCCACCATTTGCAGATTGTCACTTGCCACGTCACCTGCCACTAGATGTGGGTTGTCACTTGCCACATCACCTGCCACTAGATGTGGATTGTCACTTGCCAACTGATGTGGATTGTAACTTGCCATGCCAGCGCCAACAAATATGCATTGTCGCTGCATTGGTGGCAGGCTGGCAGCACTGGTCCATTTATTGAGGGCAGGAGAGCAGTGAAGCGGGGCAGGCAGAGAGATGATGTCATCTTTATGTAGAACAACAATTATTTTTTTCAGATCCTTAGAGAGTTCTTTGCTATGAGGTGCCATGTTGAACTTCCAGTGACCAGTTATAAGAGAGTGAGAGGAATAACACCAAATTTAACAAATCTGCTCCCCATTCACACCTGAGACCTTGTAACACTAATGAGTCACATGACACAGAGAAGGGAAAATGGCTAATTGGGCCCAATTTGGGGTGTACTCACTTTTGTTGCCAGCAGTTTAGACATTAATGACTGTGTGTTGAGTAATTTTGAGGGGACAGCAAATTTACACTGTTATACAAGCTGTACACTCACTAATTTACATTGTAGCAAAATGTAATTTCTTCAGTGTTGTCAAATGAAAATATATAATAAAATATTTACAAAAATGTGAGGGGTGTACTCACTTTTGTGAGATACTGTGTGTATATATATATAATAATGTAATCCAAAAGTGCCAAAGGAGGTCTAAAGCTGAAGTGGTTAATATCAGCCCAGCCACTGAAAAAGTCTCCCATATGTGGTATCGCCATACTCAGGAGGAGTTGCAGAATGTATTTTGGGGTGTATCTTATAAATTGGCAACTTTGAGCAAAAAATAAATATAAATAAAAAATAAACATTTTCATTTTAGTTTTTGCATTTTCCAAAAATGTTGGTAAAAAATTACTCACTGTGCCTTTCACAAAATGCCTTGATGTGTTTGCTTTCCAAAATGGGGTATTTTTTTGTGTTTACACTATCCTGGTGCTCCAGGGCCTCCAAAAATGTGATAGGCACTAAGGAAATTAAATTTGTAATGTATGCCCATGGAAAGCCTGAATGTCCTCCTTGGATTTTGGGACCCTCTATGCATCTATGTTGTGAAAAAGTCTCAAACACATGGTATCCCCATACTCATGAGATATAGCAGAATGTGTTTTGGGGTTTAATTATAAGTATGCCTATGCTGTGTGTGAGAAATAACTTGTGGCACCTTTGTGAAAAAAAAAAAAAAACTCCCCATGCCTTTACTAAATACCTGGGACTGTCTACTTTCCAAAAAGGGTCATTTGGGGGGTATTTCTACTGTCCTGGCATGTTAGGGCCTCAAGAAATTAGATATATTGTCAGTACATCAGGTGTGCTTATAGACTCTATGGCCAGGTTCACACTTGTACAACAAACGCTCCAACATTGGGAGCTCATGTCGCATGACGTGTGCAAATCAATGGTTCCCTATGAGAGCAGATTTAACTGGTCGGACACAAGTTGGTCCGACTTTGAAAAAGGTTCCTGCACTATTTTGGTCTGATTTTGATCCTACTTCAGCCCATTGACTATCATTGAAGTCGAATCAAAGTAGGATCCTTGTCCTAACCATCCAACTTGTCACATCCGACACGGGGATTACAGCAGCAGTAAAAGGAATGTATGTCACACTGCGATTGTTTTGATTGGTTAAAGGACAAGTCTCACTATTTCAAAGTCGGAGCAAAATCTTATCTTGTTCATTCAAGTCGATGTAGGAGGGCAAAGTGGGATGACAGTCTTACAACAGTTGTGGTGTATCAGTGTGAACCCAGCCTATAGCTTTCAAACAGACCAAATAATATACACTGATTTGAATATACACTGATTTGGGCTATTTTTACCAAAGACATATAGCAGTATACATTTTGGTCAAAATGTATGGAGAAAAATTGCTTATTTGCAAAATTTTATAACAGAAACTAAGAAAAACATGTTTTTTTTTTACATTTTTAGTCTTTTTTTGTTTATAGTACAGAAAATAAAAACCCAGTGGTGATTATATACCACCAAAAGAAAGCTCTATTTGTGTGAACAAATTATTAATATGGGTAAAGTGTTACTGAGTGATTGTCATTCAAAGTGTAAGAGCACTGAAAGCTGAAAATTGGTCTGGGCACGAAGGGGGTATAAGAGCCCAGGACTATGGTGGTTAAAGTAGTGTTAAACCCAAAAGCAAACATTTATTACATTGCAGCTTACCAATTAGATGTGACAACTGCATTATTATTTTTTTTTGTCTTTTTTTCACAAATGTTCACTCTCTTGCAGATGTAGCAGTTTGAGGGATGCGACAAAGCATTTACCACTGACAGGGGTGCTTAAAATAATCAGTTTTATTTATGTAAAACATTTATCCCAAAAGGAAAAAAAAAACTGTTGCTGTAACTGCTTATGAAGTGTTAGCTGGAGTTTGGCCTCAATTTGTTAGTATATCTAAATCTGATAATATATCTATCCCCTGCCCCAGACTGACAATGCTGCTGTCCAAAGGTGCCCCCTATTCTCCTTCATCCAGAGTGAGGGCACTCTAATACAGGATGTGTGTTTCTGGGCAGATCACCAGCTGAAAACATAGGGTAAAAAAATAGAAGCTAATGCAGCAATCACAGCTAATGATTGGTAAGCTGCAATATATTACATTTTTGGTTTAATACAAATTTAACCGGGGGCGTGGCCTGACCTGACTGGAAGATGGACGTTTAGTCTCCAAGCTCCCACTGCCTCACGACGTGCTATCTGATTATCGGAGGTATTAGCCGTCTCACACAGGATCTCTAATGGGGACTGCATCGCGGAACTCATCGGCATCACGCTCCCGCTCTCCCTGAGGGAATTCGTGCAATTTCAACAGCACTATCCCCGACTTGTTTCGTGCGAATAGAGGGAACATGGCGACCGCTCAACACGGCCTTATTCAGGACTGGGCATCCTCCCCGAACAGCATGCCACTAACTTCCCCCTCAGCATTAGTGGTAGGGAACGAGAGCCCACAGCATGCCATGCCATCCTCACAGCCACATCTCAGCATCCATGATCTGAGGACCATCGCAGCGGACATCAAGGACACCCTCGCGGCGGCCATTTCAGAGCTCCGATTAGATATCCGATCCCTGACTGACAGGGTGGGAGTGATGGAAGATGCACTGTCCAAGCAGAACTCACAACAAGATGACTCATCAGGTGGATACACACACCCTACAATTACGAGCGGTACATATCCATATGGAAGATCTTGACAACAGGGGGAGACGCCACAATCTGCGTGTCCAAGGCCTTCCGGAAACGATTGAGGGAGACCAACTTTTACCCTCTGTAACTAGCATTTTTAACAGCCTGCTGAATAGGCCTCCACAAACCCCCATAGCCATGGATAGAATTCATCGTGCATTAAAGCCTAAAGGCAGAGACAAGGACCCTCCCCAGGATATAGTATGTTGCCTCTCAGATTTCAAGCTCAAAGAAGATATCCTCAAACAGGCTAGGGGAGTGCCACAAATTTCACATGCTGGTTCTATGATCCAAATTTATCAAGACCTCTCTAGCATCACACTGCAACACCGGAGAGACTTGAGACCCTTACTAGATGTGCTCCGCGCCAACGGAATCGCTTACAAATGGAAATTCCCATTTTGTCTATCGGCTTCCGCTCTGGGTCGCAATGCGCACTTGAAAGTACCTGAAGACCTACCACACTTCTGTCGCACCCTCAACATTCCACTAGTTGAGGTGCCCAACTGGTTTGCTGACTTCTGTCGCTCTGCGGTGAAAAAAGATCCACCTTCGGCCGAGCCCATGGATGCTCAAGCTAGTAGCTTTCGTCGGCGCAGATCTCCGTCTGCCTCGGACACCCGAGGTACGCCCAGGGGCCCGCGCCGCAATCACAGTCCTTTCTACACTCCAAGTTCCCGGAGAGCTAGAAGAGATCACTGACTGTGCTCCCAAGTACCTTTATAACTGACTTCTTGTTAAGGTTACACTTTACAGTTTGTTTCACTGTTTTAATGTTAATCGCTCCGACCCTAACACTGCGACCGTCTCGTTGATTAATAACTGAGCCGATTCTAACTTTAGCTATGATATAGAAGACGGTCAATCAATCTGCAGATTTTGGTCACTTTCCCTGCATAGGGTACATGGAAGTGACTTTGCTGAGTGAACACATTCCGTAAGGCTCCGGATCATAGAAGTTCATACTACAACCCCCACAACTCCGTCCGGCAAGCTGCCCGCCCATCGCAAGATGTCGTCAGAGAACTCCACCTTGCTAGCGCCTACCTACTTCGGACACACACTGGCACTCGGAATTTCTCCTTACTTGATTATACCGACGCTGACACTCTACATATACCTGTCCCAGCCTTCATAGTTCATATGGTTCAGTTGAAGTAAGGCGCCACCTCAATGTTCAACCATCAGAGGAATTGCACCCTCCCCTCTTTACGGGCCTGGCATGCTGTAGCACCGTCTGTCGCTCCAGACGGTGCCACCTAAGGGGTCTACTATGATCTTTAAATCTGGATGAGCCTCCTGCACCCAACATAATCCTCCAGGAAGTCTGCTCCTCATTATCGGCCAGGACAACACGCTATGGGTTGTTTCCCTATTTCCCACAGGTTTGCAATAACGTTATGCTTTCGTATCTCTCTGTCTGTAAGGGACCTCCTTCCACCCGGACTGCTTGCTGTCTAAATAATACAACAGTGTTCTAGAATCCTTTAAGGGGGATTCTCGCACTGGCCCTTACAACAGTAGTGGGTATGTTTGTTTATTGCATTATCCGAATGTTATAGTCCATGTTTGTTACTGATACGATGTTATAGTTATTGAACGTTTAGGCTATTTGCCCTGCACTAGCCAACTAGGCCTTTTTATGGTCCTGGGTGGCTAGTCCAGTCAGTGGTTTTACCCCTCATTTTGAGACCCATTTCTTATATATAAGTATGCTCTAACACTGATATGGTACACCAGAGTACATCTCCCTTAGGTATTTCCGCACACCTAGTCTGCCACCACGATGCACGCTCCCCCTACCCCCAGCTCCTAGAGTTATATCTCTCCTCCTTCTTTAGCCTCTGGAGTCATGAGTCAGCTTGTTAGCGGTAATCCTAATTCATTCTTCTCGGTCGAGTTACAGCCGACCCCCACACGGCAGCGGCTTGCAGTAAGTTCATCCTGTATAGGGTGGGTTTGCTGTCCCCACGCTGTACACCTGCGTGTACACCCAACTGTACACGCTGATCTTCCTGATATCGAGACAGGGATTTATCCCCTTCCCATTGTTTCATCGGTTTTCCGGTGGTAGTCACCGTCCCTCACTTCGTCTGTTCACACCGACACTGTGCTGCGCGCTCTCCCTCCTAAATCCCCCACCCCCCCAGGTGGTAATCATGAGCTCAATCCCAACATCGCAACAGGCGACCCCTCTTCACCAACAGCTTAAATTATGCTCTATAAACATCCAAGGTCTTAACACGCCTGAAAAGCGAACAAAACTTCTATCCGCTCTACAACATTCCAAAGCTCATATTGTTCTTATTCAAGAAACTCACTTCAGAACTGATAGCATTCCAAAACTATATAGCAAACACTTTCCCACGGTTTATCACGCACCCAATGCAGAGGCCAAATCCAAAGGAGTATCTATCTTAATCTCACGACACTGTCCACTCCAAGTTTCTGACGTTAAGAAAGACGCACAGGGCAGATTTCTATTCCTGAAAGGTACGCTCTACAACAGGCCCATCACCATTGCAAACATATATGCGCCTAACATGCATCAAGTCACCTTTCTTCATAATACCTTCCAACACCTAACCTTGTTCCAATCCGGCGCCCTTATTGTCGGCGGGGACTTGAATGTTGCCCCTAACCCCCCCCGACACCTCTTCTGGCGCTTCCACCTTGGCATATAAGACCCTCCACGTGATTAAATCACAATTTCATGACCTGTTACTGCATGACTCGTGGCACACATTGCATCCCAACGAAAAAGACTTCACCTTTTTCTCCCCACCCCACAATAAATATTCAAGACTTGATTACCTTTTCATATCCCAGAACGAACTTTCCTTCTTAACCAAAGCCACTATTGAACCCAAGATCTTATCGGATCACAATCCGATCTCCATGACCTTATCTATCCTGGACACTGTGGCCCGCATTGGGCGCCTCGACAATTCCCTACATTTACAGACACTGATAATGTACAAAGAATTTCCCAAAGCCTTTCCACTTACTTTTCCGAAAATTCTGTGGAAGACCCCACCAATTGTGCTTTGGGCGGCCCACAAATGTGTCATCAGGGGGGGCTTCATCTCTCTAGCAGCCACACGGCACAAACTTAGAAGAGCACGTATTGATGAGTTGACTAAATGCATACATAGTTTAGAAAAAAAACATAAAGCTTCTCTAGCGGCCGATGTACTAGCAGAGCTAACGAATACGCGGGAAGAACTTCTGGGAGAGCTGCACAAAAACATGAAACTAAATTTCACCCTCTCCCAGAAAGTCTTCTATGAATATAGTAACAAGTCAGGAAAGATGCTAGCAGGGGCCCTCCAGGCCAAGAGAGCGGCACACACCATACATGCACTCAAAAGCACCATGGGAGAAACACTGTACAAGACGGAAGACATAATGAACAAATTTGTTCACTACTTCTCAGACTTATATAACCTCCCCTCCCCACAACAGACTACAACCCCGACTGACCGCGTGAATGCTATCCGTACATTTTTACAAGATTATTCTCCCACTCCCCTCACAAGTGAGGAGTCCTCTGAACTAAACTCCCCAATATCTGTTGAAGAGACCCTAAACGCCCTGAAACAAATGAAGCCTGGGAAAACCCCGGGTCCCAACGGTCTCCCGGTAAGCTACTATAAGACCTTCCCCGATATCTCACTCCCTCATTTGGTCAATGCCTTCAACAAATTTCCAACCTCAAGTGAAGTCCATTGACGTTACAAATAGATGAAAGAGAATCTCGGTTGGCCTTCCTCTTATACACCCCCACATATGTGATCTCCGACCAACTCATAGAATTACTTTGCCTATATCCGCATTTCCTGATTTATATTACCTGTAGTGGAATACACATGTTCTGCAATATACTTTGTTTTGATATGTTTAGTTGCTCCCGTTACATGTTGTGTACTTCCATATGTAACTATTGTTTGTATGTAACTTGGCAAACTTCAATAAAATTTACGGAAAAAAAATATATACAAATTTAACCACCTCCCTCCCGCACTATAGCTGAAAGACGGCTACAGCGCAAGCCTTAATTGCCGAGAGGTTGTCAATATACGTCCCGATAATGCTCCACATCACTCTGTGATCAGTGAGTCAATGAGACTGAGCTGATTACAGATCAGAGTAAGGGGCCGATCCCAACCCCTTACCACGTGATCACTGTCAGCCAATGACAGCTGATCATGTGATGTAAACAGAAGATCGTAATCGTCTTTTTTCCCTCACGCTGAGAAAAAAAAGCTGATTAGCGGCTTCTGTTAGAGGGACATTGGTTCCGATCACAGAGAGCCATTGCTGCTATGCCGTGCCCACAAGTGTCACCTACCAGTGCATATAAGTGCTGCCTATCAGTGCTGCCTCATCAGCCATATCAATGAAGGAGAAAAATTACCTGTCAAAGAAAAATTTCTAAAACATTAGCGGTGCTAGTGAAAAAATACCATATATGTTAAAATATAAATGAAATTACTTAAGAGTCCACTTAAACAAAGTATCAAATGGTGATCCACTCAGTGAAAGTCCATTAAGAAAAGGCAGGTGCATATAGATGATCGTGGAAGAAAATATTAGCATGCTTAACACGCTTATCAATCAAAGGGATAATCGCTGTTCACTGGACACTTTTCATCTGTATTTAGATAAAAAAAATAGAGGAAGACCCTGTTATCCCATTGGATGATCACCCTTGAACTAGATGCATGAACAGTAAGGATGATCACTTACCCCCCAAAACGTATCATCCCAAGAAGTCGAAAACCAACAACAGATCAGATCACCCCCATTCTTATCACATCCGCCCCAACTCACCTGCCTTTTCTTAATGGACTTTCACTGAGTGGATCATCATTTGATACTTGGTTTAAGTGGACTCTTAATCAATTTCATTGATAATTTAAAATATTTGGTATTTTTGCACTAGCGCTGCTAATATTTTAGAGATTTTTCTTATGTTTCAATGATTTTTATTAAAGTTTTCAGAATACAAATAACACAGTTCTCAACATTTCTTGCACGGGGGTTATTACATTACAAGCATACTAATTGCATAGAAAATCCATCTAGAGTGTTTATAATCACAGTTTTTGTTTTCATTATCCACTGTATTAAAACAGCATTTTTTTTCTTCCTGCATTGAGGTAAGCGTATTTAACTTTGTGTGGCCTTTGTTGCCATACCGTCCTTGCCTGGCCTCTGGTCTGAGACAGACTCCATCCTATAATACCCGGGGGGCCTCCCCCTGACCCAAAACACTGGCCTTACCCCCTAACATTGGGGATGGCCAGCCCCCCAGTTGTCTGTAAACTTTACCTTGTCAAGAAAAGGAAGGCTATTGATCATTAACTGTGTGAAGAGGGGGGAGAGTAGAAATTAGTGGAATTAGAGTTGGAAATAGAGAAGGGGGAAGAGAAAGGGAGGCTCCACATTGCATAGTTCATTTAAGAAAGGTCCTCGGTTGGTATGGTCAGAGGGCCATTTGTCAAATATCTGATCCATGGGTCCCATACTTTATTAAACACTAGGGATGAGCTTCGAGTTCGAGTCAAACTCATGTTCTACTCGAACATTGCCTGTTCGCCTGTTCAGCGAACAGTGAACAATTTGGGCTGTTCGCAGCAAATTCAAAAAGCCGGAACACCCTATACAAGTCTATGGGAGAAATCTAAAGTGCTAATTTTAAAGGGTAATATGCAGGTTACTGTCCTAAAAAGTGTTTGGGGACCCGGGTCCTGCCCCAGGGGACATGGATCAATGCAAAAAAAAGTTTTAAAAACGGCCGTTTTTTCAGGAGCAGTGATTTTAATAATGATTAAAGTGAAACAATAAAAGTGTAATACTCCTTTAAATTTCGTAGCTGGGGGGTATCTATAGTATGCCTGTAAAGGGGCGCATGTTTCTGGTGCTTAGAACTGTCCCTGCACAAAGTGTCATTTGTGCAGGAAAAAAAGTCTTTTAAAATCACTTGCGGCTATTGTCGGGTCCCGTAATACAGAGAACACTCAATGAGTGTTCTCTGCATTAGCCGACAATTCATTCATTCATTGATAAAAAAAAAAAAAAAAAAAAAGCGTGGGGGTTCCCCTAAATTCAATTACCAGGCCCTTCAG
Source organism: Lithobates pipiens (assembly GCF_037356315.1). Lineage (NCBI taxonomy): Eukaryota > Metazoa > Chordata > Amphibia > Anura > Ranidae > Lithobates > Lithobates pipiens. The sequence continues at coordinate 185,215,952 of NW_027507785.1, read as the reverse complement.
GTCTGACATGGATATTAAGGGGAACCCTGTGTCAAATAAAAAAAAAAATTGACGTGGGGGTCCCCCTAAATATCCATAACCAGACCCTTCAGGTCTGATATGGATATTAAGGGGAACCCCGCATCAAATTTAAAAAAAATTGACGTGGGGGTCCCCCTAAAAATCCATATCAGACCCTTTATCCGAGCACGCAACCTGGCAGGCCGCAGGAAAAGAGGGGGGGACGAGAGAGCGGCCCCCCCTCCCTCCTGAACCGTACCAGGCCACATACCCTCAACATTGGGAGGATGCTTTGGGGGTCTGTGACCCCTCAAAGCACCTTGTCCCCATGTTGATGAGGACAAGGGCCTCATCCTCACAACCCTGGCCGTTGGTTGTGAGGGTCTGCGGGCGGGGGGCTTATCAGAATCTGGAAGCCCCCTTTAACAAGGGGACCCCCAGATCCCGCCCCCCTGTTTGAAATGGTAAGGGGGTACAAAAGTACCCCTACCATTTCACAAAGAAAGTGTCAAAATGGTTAAATAAGACAAACACACTTTTGAAAAATTCCTTTATTAAAAATAAAAAAAATTAAAAAAAGATTCCAGCGGTGCTAATCCACTCTTGCTATCCAGCGACGGGTCTCCGGGGTCCAGCGATGGATGATCATATCCAGCGACGGGGGATCTCTCAGTCCAGCGCTGTCCATACATCCGTCTTCTGTCTCCACTCCGGAGACACTGCAGAGAGCCCAGCGCTGACGTTTCTTATATTAGGAGGGCGGGGCCACCCGTCACCTGACCCCGCCCCTCTGACGCTGGAGAGGGAAGCCAGGGGTTCCCCAGTGACGTGTGGGTGACCCCGCCCCCTCTGATGTAACGGAAACCTGCGTTACATCAGAGGGGACGGGGTCACCCACACGTCACTGGGGAACCCCTGGCTTCCCTCTCCAGCGTCATAGGGGCGGGGTCAGGTGACGGGTGGCCCCGCCCTCCTAATATAAGAAATGTCAGTGCTGGGATCTCTGCAGTGTCTCCGGAGTGGAGACAGAAGAAGGATGTATGGACAGCGCTGGACTGAGAGATCCCCCGTCGCTGGATATGATCATCCATCGCTGGACCCCGGAGACCCGTCGCTGGATAGTAAGAGTGGATTAGCACCGCTGGAATCTTTTTTTTATTTTTTTTATTTTTAATAAAGGAATTTTTCAAAAGTGTGTTTGTCTTATTTAACCATTTTGACACTTTCTTTGTGAAATGGTAGGGGTACTTTTGTACCCCCTTACCATTTCAAACAGGGCGGGGCGGGATCTGGGGGTCCCCTTGTTAAAGGGGGCTTCCAGATTCTGATAAGCCCCCCGCCCGCAGACCCTCACAACCAACGGCCAGGGTTGTGAGGATGAGGCCCTTGTCCTCATCAACATGGGGACAAGGTGCTTTGAGGGGTCACAGACCCCCAAAGCATCCTCCCAATGTTGAGGGTATGTGGCCTGGTACGGTTCAGGAGGGAGGGGGGGCCGCTCTCTCGTCCCCCCCTCTTTTCCTGCGGCCTGCCAGGTTGCGTGCTCGGATAAAGGGTCTTATATGGATTTTTAGGGGGACCCCCACGTCAATTTTTTTTTAATTTGATGCGGGGTTCCCCTTAATATCCATATCAGACCTGAAGGGCCTGGTAATTGAATTTAGGGGAACCCCCACGCTTTTTTTTTTATATCAATGAATGAATGAATTGTCGGCTAATGCAGAGAACACTCATTGAGTGTTCTCTGTATTACGGGACCCGACAATAGCCGCAAGTGATTTTAAAAGACTTTTTCCTGCACAAATGACACTTTGTGCAGGAACAGTTCTAAGCACCAGAAACATGCGCCCCTTCACAGGCATACTATAGATACCCCCCAGCTACGAAATTTAAAGGAATATTACACTTTTATTGTTTCACTTTAATCATTATTAAAATCACTGCTCCTGAAAAAACGGCCGTTTTTAAAACTTTTTTTTGCATTGATCCATGTCCCCTGGGGCAGGACCCGGGTCCCCAAACACTTTTTAGGACAGTAACCTGCATATTACCCTTTAAAATTAGCACTTTAGATTGTGAACGTTCGAGTCCCATAGACTTTAATAGGGTTCTAAAGTTCACACGAAGTTTAGGTCTGTTCGCAGGTTCTGGTGCGAACCGAACAGGGGGGTGTTCGGCTCATCCCTATTAAACACTTTAATTTTATCCTGTACTATTGCTGTAAGTCTTTCATTTAGCATAAACCATGACATTTTATGTTTAAGTTGGTCAAATGTTATAGCCGAAGACCTCCAATTTCTTGCTATCGTGATTTTAGCTGATATAAATATGAAGGTGAGAAGCCTTCCTCAGTGTTTGGGGGCCTCGGCTACCTTTCCACCCAGGAGTGCGTGTTTTGCAGATTTTGATCTGGGTTAGGGTGTATACAAAGTTGTAGACCATGATCCAAAATCTCCTGACCTTGGGGCTTGTCCGCCAGGGCCAGTACAAGGGGTGGGCGAGATTGACGGGTGCCCTGGGTGGAGTGTGAGAGGGGGCGGATTTCCCCCTCCCTTTGCTTGCTGACTCTGAGCATAATATGAGAGCCGCTCACATTGTCACGGCTGCCCAATCTGCTCCCTCCCCCTGCATCCTCATTGGCAGGGAAGAGAGCGTCAGGAAGGATTGCACCAGTGGAGTGGGGGGCGGGCAAGCCTCCCATTATCTCAGTAAGGCCCCTTTCACACGGGACGGATCAGTAAAGATCCGCCCCGTGATGATCCGCTCGCTCAGCGGGGATCGCTCCGTTGTCCCCGCTGAGCCGGCTGCGGACAGGGCGGTCTCCGCACACTGTGAGGGGACCGCCCTGTCAGCTCTCCGCTCTCCTCTATGGGGATCGGATGAGCACGGACCGTGTGTCCGTGTTCATCCGATCCGCTCTGCAGACGGACAGAAAAATAGGATTTTCCTCCGTCTGCAGAATCGGACATTTGCGGAGGCGGACAATAGCGGGTGTCTGCGGATGCTCATCCGCAGACACCCGCTAACCCATAGGGATGAATGGATGTCCGTATTTCATCCGTAAACGGATGGATGAAATACGGACATATCATCCGCATGTGTGAAAGGGGCCTAACTGTGAAAAAAACAGACTGAGTTCTCCCGTCCATAGGACAGGAGAATCAGTCTGTAAATTTTGAGACTGGTGGCTGCAGCTCTGAGTGTCTGTGACACTTACACAGCCCAGCGAACACACCACCTCCCCCCTCACTGATGGGAGATCAGAGAGGAATACAGCTCCTCCCACCTCTGCTCCTCCAGGAATGCCCCGCCCACACTATCCCCGGCATGCAGATCTATCTGAGGAGAGAGGATGTGTGGGCGGGAAATCTAAAAACAGCAGATTCTTCTGTGTACCAAAGATGCCTGATCTTCCAGCCTGGACCTGTGGGTGAGCGTGCACACTGCAGTACACTGTGATAATTAAACTGTCCTTATCTTTATCCCCCTCCCTTCTCGCTCCCTCCCCCCTCATGTTCTTTCAAGACATTCACTAACTTTCAGTTCCAGTCATTGATACTTTCTTAAAAACGGGGGGGGGGGCACAGTTTTCCATTTTCGCCCTGGGCACCAAATGGCCTTGTCCCAGCACTGATGTCCACCATATATGGTATGCTGTGTTCAACTGACCGCATCCTCGAATGTAAACCGGGGTGGCTCTGGGCACAAAAGTGGCCAGTCTGGCCGGTACCATATACCATCTTAACAAAACCTTATAGTTGGCCTCAATAATAGAGGTGTTGATGAGCGAGCGAGATGCTGCTGTTATTATCGAGTGCCATTCCTCGACATTTAAAGTCTCTTGGAGATCTTGTTCCCATAAAGTCATATAACTCAATTTCCCGGTAGGCCAGTCCGGCCCTGCCTCAGGTGAGCCATTGTGTACTCACCAGTCACCTGTTGTTATCATGAATGGCCCCTATTAAATTCTGGAAAGCATTATCTCACCCTCACTATCCTGTTTCAGGACAGATATAAATCCAGATTCTATCCACTGGCTTTAAAGCGAAGTTCCACCCAAAAGTGGAACTTCCACGTTAAGCACTCCTCGCCCCCTTTCATGCCACTTTTGGCATGTCATTTTTTTGGGGTGGGTACCTAGTTTTGACAGGTACTTCCTCTCCCACTTCCTGCTTCCTTCACCTCACCACCTAGGTGACTCCTCCTCTCCCCCTAGGTGGCCCCACCCTCTGCAATCTGACACATCACAGTTCCCAGAAGATTGCTTGGCCACTAGGAGAGCACAGCGCGACTTGCGCATGCCCAGTGAGCACCCGGCTATGAAGCCGCAAGCTGTCACAGCTGGGTGCCCACTTAAAACTTGTGTGAAAAATATTGGAGCACTTGCAGAGTGCTACAGTGGGTGGGAGCTTCCATGTGCAGTGCCACAGGAGCACAGAGTGTTAGCCAAAGCTGGAGACTTGATAAGCCTCATGCAGACGTCAGCTATGTGTCTCGGGGTGGGAGTGGTCCAAGGCTGTCAAATTGGGGAGCCGCCCACATTCTGTCTGGCCAATCAGTTTTGAAGGCACGGCCTTGACTTCTTCATCAGCTGATCCTCTAATGCCGCATATACATGATCGGACTTTTCAATGGACTAGGTCCAACGGAATCAATCCGTCGGATATTACGATCGCGTATGGGCTCCAGCGGACTTTTTTTTTCCCCAAAAGTCAGACAGACCTAGAAATAAAACATGTTTCAAATCTTTCCGATGGACTCGAGTACGGTCGAAAAATCCATTTGTCTGTATGCTAGTCAGACGGATGAAAACCGATGCTAGTGCAGCTGTTGGCTACTGTATATGAAATTCCTTATTCTAGTCCAGTCGTACGTCATCACGTTCGAATCCATCTGACTTTCGTGTGGCCAAGTCCGTTTGTTCGGAAAGTCAGTCGGAACTCCGACGAAAGTCCATCGGGAAGACTGTCGGACCTAGTCCGTTGAAAAGTCCAGTCGTGTGTATGCGGCATAACAAACAGATAGATAGATAGATAGATAGATAGATAGATAGATAGATAGATAGATAGATAGATATACTAGTCGGTTTGGATAAAAGGAACATTTTATGGAGTAGGTCTTAGGTGGGTAAATGAGTGTGTACCATTACCATTAGGGATGAGCCGAACACCCCCCGGTTCGGTTCGCACCAGAACTTTCGAACGGACCCCAAATTCGAACGAACTTTAGAACCCCATTGAAGTCTATGGGACTCGAACGTTCAAAATGAAAAGTGCTAATTTTAACGGCTAATATGCAAGATACTGTCCTAAAAAAGGTTTGGGGACCTGGCTCCTGCCCCAGGGGACATGGGTCAATGCCTAAAATGTTTTTAAAAATGGCCGTTTTGGCGGGAGCACTGATTTTAATGACGATTAAAGTGAAAAAAAAAGTGAAATATTCCTTTAAATATGGTGCCTGGGGGGTGTCTGTAGTATGCCTGTGAAGTGCCACGTGTTTCCCGTGTTTAGAACAGTCCCTGCACAAAATGACATTAAACGGAAATAACACCATTTAAAACTGCTTGCGATATGGTTGCAATATGGTTGAAAATCATTGAGAAAAATGGCATGGGTAGCCTTCCCTGCCCTTTACCAGCCTATTTGGGTCTTGTACGCATATTAAGGGGAACCCTGTACCCATATTAAAAAAAGGAAATGCGTGTGGCCCCCAGGCCCTATATACTCAGAACAGCATTATACAGGCGGTGCAAACAAGACAGGGACTGTGTAGGTTTGTTGTGTTAAGTTGAATCTGTTTGTAATTTTCAACTGGTACATTTTTAAAGTGTAGCTCCAGTCAAAAAAACTATTTTTAAGCTTTTTGGAAAACATAGGGAAGGGTTATCACCCCTGTATAATTTGTTTTGTCGTCCATCTTTTTTCATCTCACTTTCTGTTGTCTCCTTCCGTTTGCAAGTAGGAGATGTTTGTAAATTGGATGTTTGAAAGTAAGGGCCTGCCCTATATGCTCTGCAGAAATGGCGGAACAAGGTGTTGGTTTTGCCACAACATTGTAAGCCCTCAAAGTGACTCTTGGTGGGCGCTGGAGCGCCCTGCTGTGAACGATTATATCAAGAATTGTAATTACATGTCATTGTTGAACAGTGGTAGAAAAATTGACCTTTGGTGGTTGTGGTGCTGGTGCACAACACTATAAGTCCTCACCGTTACTCTGGGTGGGCACAGGAAGGGGCCCTCCTGTGAAATATTATATCAAGAATTGTAATTACATGTCCCTGTTAAACAGGGGCAGAAAAATTTGGCCTTAGGCACTGCTGCTGGTGCCACCACACTGCAACCTCTCCCATATACTCTAGTTTTATTGCAGGAATTAGCCCTGCTGCAAAGCATTGCATCAAAAATTGTACTTTAACGCCCCTGTTAAACAGGGGCAGAAAAATTGGGCCTTAGGCACTGGTGCTGGTGCCATCACACTGCAACCTCTGCCATATACTCTAGTTTTATTGCAGGAATTAGCCCTGCTGCAAAGCATTGCATCAAAAATTGTAATTAAACGCCCCTGTTAAACAGGGGCAGAAAAATTGGGCCTTAGGCACTGGTGCTGGTGCCACCACACTGCAACCTCTGCCATATACTCTAGTTTTATTGCAGGAATTAGCCCTGCTGCAAAGCATTGCATCAAAAATTGTAATTAAACGCCCCTGTTAAACAGGGGCAGAAAAATTGGGCCTTAGGCACTGGTGCTGGTGCCACCACACTGCAACCTCTGCCATATACTCTAGTTTTATTGCAGGAATTAGCCCTGCTGCAAAGCATTGCATCAAAAATTGTAATTAAACGCCCCTGTTAAACAAGGGCAGAAAAATTGGGCCTTAGGCACTGGTGCTGGTGCCACCACACTGCAACCTCTGCCATATACTCTAGTTTTATTGCAGGAATTAGCCCTGCTGCAAAGCATTGCATCAAAAATTGTAATTAAACGCCCCTGTTAAACAGGGGCAGAAAAATTGGGCCTTAGGCACTGGTGCTGGTGCCACCACACTGCAACCTCTGCCATATACTCTAGTTTTATTGCAGGAATTAGCCCTGCTGCAAAGCATTGCATCAAAAATTGTAATTAAACGCCCCTGTTAAACAGGGGCAGAAAAATTGGGCCTTAGGCACTGGTGCTGGTGCTACCACACTGCAACCTCTCCCATATACCCTTGTTTGATTGCAGGAATTAGCCCTGCTGCAAAGCATTGCATCAAAAATTGTACTTAAACGCCCCTGTTAAACAGGGGCAGAAAAATTGGGCTGATGGCATCAACCAGAACCAGAAATGTTCTTCCAACATATCAGCGGAGGAGGAAGAGGATAGACAATCAACATAACAGGACAGTCACTCAGCATCAGCATAGGCAGTCTTGAAGGGATGTGATATTTCAAAAAAAAATATTCTGTTACATCAGCTTCAGGTGCTTGGTAGCTGTGGGTGATCCAAGACTGATTCATCTTGATGAAGGTCAGTCGATCAACTGATTCGGTGGACAGGCGCACCCTGTGATCGGTAACAAAGCCACCAGCAGCACTGAAGTTGCGTTCCGAGAGAACGCTCGATGCAGGACAGGCCAGTAGCTCAATTGCATACTGTGCAAGCTCTGACCAGTGATCCATCCTCAAGACCCAGTAAGCCAGAGGATTTTCGGTGGGAAAGGTGTCCAAGTCTGACCTTGCCCCTAGGTATTCCTGCACCATGTAAATCAGACGCTGGCGATGGGTGCTGGAACCGATCATACCTTGGGGCTGCGGACTAAAAAATTGTCTGAAAGCATCAGTCAGACGGCCACCTTCTCCACCGTTCCTTCTGACCGATGCCTCAGCAACACGTTGTCCAGGACCAGGAGTTTGTAACTTCCCAGTCTCTGGGAACGCGTTGCACAGACCTTTCTGCAAGGCCTCCCGGAGATGTCTCATCCTCTGCTCCCTCTGCGATGGCAAGATAAGGTCGGCAACCTTACCCTTGTACCGTGGATCAAGGAGAGTGGCCAGCCAGTAATGGTCCCTCTCCTTGATCCGAAGAATACGAGGATCCTTCCGCAGGCTTTGCAGGATCAGGGAGGCCATGCAGGGTAGGTTAGCTGAGGCATTCGGTCCGGAGTCCTCTGGGTCACTAAGGACAACATGATCCGCAGCTACCTCCTCCCAGCCACGTACAAGTCCACGTGTTTCTTGGGACTGTAAATCATCCCTACAAGACTGCTGCTGCTGCTGCTGCTGCTGCTGCTGATGCTGAGTGCCAGCCTCCACCTCCATGCTGACACAATCATCCTTCTCCTCCTCTTCCTCCTCCTCATCCTCTTCCTGTGTGATGGGTGGCACAGCAGGAACACTGTCTGGATAAAGGGGGCCTTGAGAGGCAAGGAAGTCCTCCTCTTCCTACCTCTGTTCTGCCTCAAGTGCCCTGTCCATTATTCCACGCAGCGTATGCTCCAAGAGGTGGACAAGAGGTACAGTGTCACTGATGCATGCACTGTCACTGCTCACCATCCTTGTGGCCTCCTCAAACGGTGACAGGACAGTGCATGCATCCCTGATCATGCCCCACTGGCGTGGTGAGAAAAAACCGAGCTCCCCTGACCCTGTCCTGGTGCCGTAGTCGCACAGGTACTCATTGATGGCCCTCTGCTGCGTGTGCAGCCGCTGCAGCATGGCCAATGTTGAGTTCCATCTGGTGGGCATGTCACATATAAGGCGGTTCTTGGGCAGGTTCAACTCCTTTTGGAGCTCAGCCAGCCGAGCACAGGCATTAAATGATTGGCAGAAATGCACACAGACTTTCCTGGCCTGCTTCAGGACATCCTGTAAGCCGGGGTACCTGCCCAAGAACCGCTGCACCACCAGGTTAAGGACGTGAGCTACACAGGGCACATGGGTCAGTTGTCCCTGTCGGAGGGCGGAGAGGAGGTTGGTGCCATTGTCGCAAACCACCATTCCTGGCTTAAGCTGGCGTGGCGTCAACCACCTCTCGGCCTGCCCCTGCAGAGCTGACAAAACATCCGCCCCAGTGTGGCTCCTGTCCCCCAAACAAACCAGCGCAAGCACGGCATGGCATCATTTTGCCTGCGTACTTGCGTAGCCCCTGGAACGCCTACGGAGCACCGCTGGTTCTGAGGACAGAGCACTGGAAGAGGCCACGGAGGAAGAAGAAGAGGAGGGGGTGGAGGAGAGAGGTGTGTCACAACCAATAGTAGCATTTTGGAGGCGTGGTGGCGGAACAACCTCCAACACTACTGCACCTTGTCCTGCATCCTTCCCAGCTGCCAGAAGAGCGACCCAATGGGCCGTGAAAGACAGGTAACGTCCCTGTCCATGCCTGCTGGACCATGAGTCAGTGGTATTATGCACCTTACCGCTGACCGCCCTGTCCAGCGAGGCAATGACATTGCCTTCCACATGCCGGTAGAGAGCCGGAATCGCCTTCCGTGAGAAAAAGTGGTGTTTGGGGACCTGCCACTGAGGAACCGCACATTGTACAAACTCACGGAAGGGGGCCGAGTCTACCAACTGAAAAGGCAGCAGTTGAAGTGCTAGCAATTTAGCCAAGCTAGCATTCAACCACTGGGCATGTGGATGGCTGGGAGTGAACTTCTTTCGCCGGTCCAGCAGCTGGGGCAGGGACATTTGCCTGCTATAATCGGACGTGGGTGTACCGCTAGCAGAGTTCCCGGAAGCACTTGGCTGTGACACACCTAATTCTACACCTTCATTCCTCTCAGAGCAGGTTTCAGAGAGGACTGAAGGTCTAGTGGGGTTGGAGATGCCAGCTGATGAGGAGCAAGGAGAGGTCCGCTTTGTTCTTTGGTGTAGGTCTTTGAGGTACGCTTGCCAACGAGCTGCATGGCAGGTCAACATATGTCTGGTCAAGCATGTGGTGCCCAAGCGGCTGATGTTTTGGCCACGTGAGATACGCTTGAGACATATGTTGCAAATAGCAGCGGTGCGATCTGATGCACTCGTCTCAAAAAAGGCCCACACCAAAGAACTTTTAGAATAACGCGCAGAGGCAGCGCTCTGCACAGGCGGAGCTCTGCGGTGTGATTCAGTCGGTGTGCTGCCCCTAAGCTGGCCCCCGGAGGGCATCCTGCCTCGTTGGACATGTGCCTCCTCCTCCTCCTCCTCCTCCTCTCTCCTTCCAGGCACCCACGTGGAGTCAGTGCCCTCATCATCCCCTCCCTCTTCATCGCTGTAGCAAACCTGGCAGTATGCTGCAGCTTGTGGAACATGACTGCCAGATTGCTGTCCTTCTTGAGCATCCCCTCTCTCTGCGCTCATGCTACTGCCTTCCTCTAGCTGAGTGTCATCATCAGAGCCCACAAAACACTGGGCATCCTCCTGGAGCATGTACCCAACACTGTGCTCAAAGAGTTCAGGAGACTCCTCAGGAGGACGTGGTGGGTCTAGGGAAGGAGTCACTGATGATGACATTGAGAGGAGGGAAGACGATGCGTTGGCAGCTGCTTTGCTAGTACCCTGAGCCTGGGTGAGAGAGGATGAGGAGGATGAAGAGGGCTTGGTCATCCACTCTACCAAGTTGTTGGCATGTTGCGGCTCAACATGTCCAGCTGCCGAAAAGAAGGACAAGCGTGTCCCATGGCCACGTGCTGATGACAATGCACCGCGTCCACGACCAGCACTGTTGTCTCTAGACACAGAGCCTGCTTGCCCTCTTTTATCGGCTCGCACCTGTCCGCCTCTCCTTGCTGGCCTTCCAGACATGGTAATGGCCTGAAGGGAGTTGGGTAAAAAAGCAGTTGGGTAGTGTATATTGTGCTAGAGACACCCACTAACTCCTGCAGATGCCTTTATTATAGAACACCAGAGATAAAGGGGTATATACAGATGTATACTGTGCTGTGCTGGAGGCACACACAACTTCCAATAACTCCTGCAGATGGCAAGTGGTCTCAAATAGAGAAGAGCTATGTAGGTGGATATAGCGGTATGTACTGGGTACAGAGCACGCAGACAGCACGCACTAGCTCCTAACACTACTGACTGCAAGCTCTATTATAAAAGATAGATCACTAGGTATATAGGTGAGGTGAATATAGCGGTGTATACTGCGGTCAGGGCATGCAGACAACAACCACTACACAACAGCAAGATCGAAAATCGTCCGAAAACGATCGGTGTGTACTGTGTTGAAGGTACACAGAACACGCACTAACTCCTGCAGATGCCTTTATTATAGAACACCAGAGATAAAGGGGTATATACAGATGTATACTGTGCTGTGCTGGAGGCACACACAACTTCCAATAACTCCTGCAGATGGCAAGTGGTCTCAAATAGAGAACAGCTATGTAGGTGGATATAGCGGTATGTACTGGGTACAGAGCACGCAGACAGCACGCACTATAGGTGAGGTGAATATAGCGGTGTATACTGCGGTCAGGGCACGCAGACAACAACCACTACACAACAGCAAGATCGAAAATCGGCCGAAAACGATCGGTGTGTACTGTGTTGAAGGTACACAGAACACCCACTGCTTCAGACGCCAACACACTACACAAGGCCGCCGCGCTGGCGGCCTTATATAGTGTGGGGCGTGCACTACACAGCCTGAGCTTCTCGCTGCTGGCGCTGCGATTGGCCAAGCATGCGGGGTCACAGTGCATGCTTGGTCAATCATGAGCCAGCAATGCACTGCGCCATCGCAGTGCATTGTGGGCCGTGAGCGCCACACGAATTTGGCGCGAATGGACTAAAATGTTCGGACTTCGCCGAACGGACGAACAGCCAATGTTCGAGTCGAACGTATGTTTGACTCGAACACGAAGCTCATCCCTAATTACCATGTGTAAACATTATTTGAAAAGACATAGTATAATAATATTGTGACTGTAGCCTTAGATGAGTCAATAAATGAGTGAGTTAATCAATCGATTAGTATGTACCCATGAAAAGATAATATATATATATATATATATATATATATATATATATATATATGTATATAGAGAGAGAGAGAGAGAGAGAGAGAGAGAGAGAGAGATGGTATATAGATATATAGTTGCACATGGCAAATTTCACATGTGCGGGGGCAGCTGCGTGTACGTCTATTGCAAACTAGATACCCTGTGCGTATAAAAAGAAGCGTGCATGTGAAAATCCCTTGGGGGGTATTTTCGGGGATAACATGTACTGGAGAGAATAAAATAAAGAAATGATCACACTCTGAATATCCAAAAAGATTGCTTGATGTATCTTTATTGTTAGAAGTGTATCAGACTAAGAAAGGACAAGTAGTTGACCTGAACTGGGGAGAGAGAAGGGGGGGAGGAAGGGGGGTCCTGGGGATCATTCAATGGGAGGGAGGAAGATTAGATGATGGTGCTGATTTCCAACTCTTCATTCAGGCCTTCAGGTGAGAGACCATTGAGTTTGAATATCCAATATGTCTCTTGAGCACACAGTTTTTTAAATCTTTCTCCATCAGGTAGGGAATGGGGAATAGATTGAATAGCTGTGACCTTCAGTAATGCAGGGTTTCTTTTGTGGTGGGTTAGAAAGTGTCATGGAATACTGCATTTGGGGTAGATTTCTTTCAAGCTTCTCTTGTGTTCCCCAAATCTGGTACAGAGAGGTCTAATGGTACGCCCTACATAGCACATTTTACATGGGCAAGTGATGAGGTAGACCACAAAGTTATTCGAACATGTTAGGAATTCATCAATGGCAAAAGTATTGCTTTTTTGGTTGGAAAAGGTATTACGTCCATGGGTCACATGTGCACAAGTAAGGCATTTTATTTTGTGACTCTTATGCCGCGTACACACGACAGGACTTAAGTCCGGCAGACTTTCGACGGAGTTCTGACAGAGTTCTGACGGACTTTCCGAATGAACGGACTTGGCCACACACAATCACACCAAAGTCCGACGGATTCGAACGTGATGACGTATGACTGGACTAGAATAAGGAAGTTCATAGCCAGTAGCCAATAGCTGCCCTAGCGTCGGTTTTAGTCCGTCAGACTAGCACACACACGAGCGGATTTCTGGGTCCGGCAGAATTCTGGCGGAAAAATTTGAAGCATGTTCCATTTCTAAAGTCTGTCAGACTTTTGCGAATCAAAAGTCTGTTGCAGCCCACACACGATCGAATAGTCTGCCGGAATCATTCCGTCAGACTTTTAATGTTGAAAAGTCCGGTCGTGTGTACGGGGCATTATACATTCCAACAAGTGAGAACATTTTGGGACTGGAGTCCAGAAGGGTTCTTGTTGTTGTACAATTTACTGGGGGCTGTAATGTTTTTGACATTGTTAGCTCTTTTGAATACCAGTTTAGATTTAGAGGCAATTTGTGTCTGTTTTGGATCATTACACAGGATCCTCCAATGTTTATCGAGGTTCTTTTTGATGACTCAGTGCTTCTTATTATATTTGGTGATGAAGATGGGACCTTTGTGAGTAGGAGATGGGTCTACTTTTACTTTCTGCGATCATGTTATCCTCAGACTGAGACTCAATTGAATATTTTTGGAGCTATTTTTGAAAGGCTTAATTGATGTCTTCTTCTTGATGACCTTTCTCAAGAAAATTTTGGAAAATGACTTGACTCTGAGCTTTGTAGTCTTCCATAGAGCTTCAGTTACGTTTTAATGTCTTAATGTTGTTAATCCAAGCTCAACACAAGCTCATCAGGGTCGGTCACAAATGAGAATCATATATCAAAGGGATTGTTATTGCAATATAGGAGACATTTTTGAATGAGGTCCTTCTCCTTGCCAGATGATGATGACGTCATCATTATATCTTCCATAATAGACCACATGACGTGAAAAGGGATTCTCAGCCCAGATGCAGAGATCTTCCCAGTATGCCAGGTGTAGTTAGGGGCAAAGCTAGCCCCTATAGCTGTTCTTCTGATCTTCAAATAGTATTCCTGTTCAAACTCAAAATAATTGTGATGAAGTATGAACTTGATGGCTTAAAGAATAAACATAAAATAACTTCTTTGCCTGGGAAGTAACTGACCATCTCTAATCCAATATCATGTGGAATGGATGTGTAGAGCAAGGTAACATCTAATGAGACCCAAAGGTAGCTGGTGTCCCAAGTATATTGATCCAAGGTGCGAAGTAGGTGGCTTGAATTCCGTATACAAGCTGGAAGTCCTTGAACAATAGGTTGAAGGAAAAAATTTACATAGACAGATATGCGGCTGGTTAGGCCTTCCATAGCTGCTATGATGGGTCTCCCGGGGGGGGGTGAAGGAAGTCCTTATGGACTTTGGGAAAGTAGTAGAAATACAGGGTGGCAAAGAAGTTGGGACATAGAAATGATCTTTCACTGGGATTAAGAACTCCATCATCATGGGCTGTGTCTACTATGAGTTGAAGTTCTCTTCTGAAAGCTTGGATGGGGTTCTTTCTCAACTTGCTTTATGTCTCCAGATCAGATAGTAGTCTGTGTGCTTCTGTTATTTAATTATCCTTGTTTAGGATAACTATTCCACCTCCCCTGTAGGCTTGTCGAATGACGATGTTAGGGTTGGATTGTAATTTGTGGAGTGCTTGTTGTTCCTATTTTGTCAAGTTGCTATGTTTATTCTTTTGAGCACAAATACTTTTTAGTTCATTGCATACCAAGGAGTAGAAGGTTTCTACATATGGTTCTTCATCCTGATAAGGACAGAACTTGGATACAGGTCTGAAACTTGTCTCAAACATTTTCCTGGGGTCCTCTAGGTCTGGTTATTCCACATTGGATAGATCTCCTTGATCCTGTTCTGTCCATAGCTCTTGTAGGATGTCCAGAGCAATGACATCTTAGGATTTCAAAGGCTCTGTGAGTTCTGGAGTATCTCTTTCTTCTTTAGGGCTAAGAATGGATTTTAATTGGTTGTTTGCTCCCCTGATTGTATTAGAACCTGATGATGGAGAGTGAGCGTATGAACCTGTTTAGGTCCTTAACCACTTGCCAACCATCCACCACAATTTTACTGCGGCATAATGACACAGCTGGGAAAAACGACGTTATCTTATGCCACTTTGCTCTAGGGCTCTAGGGCTTGTCTATGTTGGGGAGAGGGGTGATGTGGGTTCAATAAAAGGCAGCTTCTAGCTGATGATGTAGGGCTTGATGCTCTTAAGAAAAGAGGCTTTACTTATACAAACCCCATGGAGAACAAGTTTAATGGATTCCCATAAGGTTAGAAGTTCTATCCCTAATAGCCAGAGCAATATCCATTCTGTGTGAGGGATGTAAGAGGAGAGTGTTGTTAAGGAACCAAGAATGATCAACTTGTCGTGGTATTAGGGATTCTAGTGATGTGAGGATGGCATTGTGGTCCGTCAATGCGTATGGTAGGATAGTGGTTGAAAGGAGGGTCGGGGAGGTCCCAATAGAAATTAGGATGTGGTTTATATGAGAAAATGCTTTGTGGGGGTGGGAGTAGTAAGTAAATTGTCATCTGGCAGGGTTAGCTTCTCACCAGGAGTCAAGAAGGGAGTGTTGCTGTAGTAGTTGCTGAAGGGTGAGTTTCTTATGCCGCGTACACACGATCAAACAATCCGCTGGAAAAGTCCGGCAAACTGAAGTCTACCAAACAATCCCCCGTGTGTAGCCTCCGGCATACTTTTTTGACCCGAAAGTACGGCGGACTTAGAATGTAGTTTTACACTCCAATCTTCCCGCCGGACTCGCATTTCGGCGGACAATCCGGCCGTGTGTGTGCCAGTCCGCCGTACTTTTGAAATGAACGGACTTTTCCCGCCCGGAGAAAAGTCCGCTCATTTCGAGCGGGTCTCCAGGTAGGCGGGGCCCGCGAAGGATACGTCGCTGGCCCCGCCGCCTGGTATGGACTTAAAGGGGAACCCCAACGCCGAAAAAAATCGGCGTAGGGGTCCCCCCAAAGTCCACAACAGACCCTTGTCCGAGCACGCTACCCGGCCGGCCAGGAAAGGAGGGGCGAGCGAGCGAGCGCCCCCCCTCCTGAGCCGTACCAGGCCGCGTGCCCTCAACATGGGGGGTGCCTTGGGGAAGGGGGGCCGCGCGGCCCCCCCACTCCAAAGCACCTTGTCCCCATGTTGATGAGGACAAGGGCCTCTTCCCGACAACCCTGGCCGTTGGTTGTCGGTGGGTCTGTGGGCGGGGGGCTTATCGGAATCTGGGAGCCCCCTTTAATAAGGGGGCCCCCGGATACCAGCCCCCCACCCTATGTGAATGAGTATGGGGTACAATGTACCCCTACCCGTTCACCTGTAAAATAAAGTACAAAAAAAACACAACACACAAGATAAAATAATTTATTGCACAGCTCCGGGGGTCTTCCTTCTTCGGGGGTCTTCTCGCCGGACTCCTCCGCTATCTTCTTGTAGCTCTTTTACTAGCGGAGGAGCCCAGCATTCTTCTTCGTCGCCGCGGCCTCTTCTTCTGACTTCGGGGGTCTTGTCCCCATCTTCGGTTCTTCTGCCGGGCCACCGCGCCTTCTTATAGCTCTTTTACAGGCGGTGGCCTGGTCTTCTGTCGCCGCCGCCGCCTCCTTCCGTTCTTCTTCTTCTTCACATGGGGTGGTGTCACATGGGTTGATGTCACATGGGTTGGTGTCACATGGTGACCCCGCCCCCTTACGATGTCACAGTCCCGGAGGATTCTGGGACTGTTGCCATGTGACATCAACCCATGTGACCAACCCATGTGACATCAACTCATGTGACACCGCCCCTTGTCCCTATATAAGTGGCAGCGCAGCTCCTCCCTGGCATTGCGGTCGGAGAGAACGTCGAGTCAACATCTCCAGGAGAAGAAGAAGAAGAAGAACGGAAGGCGGCGGCGGCGAAAGAAGACCGGGCCACCGCCTGTAAAAGAGCTATAAGAAGGCGCGGTGGCCCAGCAGAAGAACCGAAGAGGGGGACAAGACCCCCGAAGTCGGAAGAAGAGGCCGCGGCGACGAAGAAGAATGCCGGGCTCCTCCGCTAGTAAAAGAGCTACAAGAAGATAGCGGAGGAGTCCGGCGAGAAGACCCTCGAAGACGGAAGACCCTCAGAGCTGTGCAATAAATTATTTTATCTTGTGTGTTGTGTTTTTTTTTGTAATTTATTTTACAGGTGAATGGGTAGGGGTACATTGTACCCCATACTCATTCACATAGGGTGGGATTTCGATAAGCCCCCCGCCCGCAGACCCCGACAACCAACGGCCAGGGTTGTCGGGAAGAGGCCCTTGTCCTCATCAACATGGGGACAAGGTGCTTTGGGGGGGGGGGGGGCGCTCGCTCGCCCCTCCTTTCCTGGCCGGCCGGGTAGCATGCTCGGACAAGGGTCTGTTGTGGACTTTGGGGGGACCCCCACGCCGATTTTTTTCGGTGTTGGGGCTCCCCTTTAAGTCCATACCAGGTGGCAGGGCCAACGACGTCTCCTTCGCGGGCCCCGCCTATCTGGAGACACGCTCAAAATGAGCGGACTTTCCTCCGCTTGTGTGGGCGAGTCCGTTCATTTCAAAAGTAGGGCGGATAGTATTAGTCCGCTGAAAAAGTGCCGTGTGTGGGCAAGTAGCCCGTTCGGAAAGTCCGACGGACAGTCTGGCGGGAAGTCTGCCAGACTAAGTACATCGGACAGGTGGCTACGTGTGTACGCGGCTTTAGGACTAGAGGAGGGTGAGAAAGGTGATTCATCCAGAAAGGGATACACCACTTGGTTGAAGTCTCCACCAATCAATAAAGTGCCCTGTTTATGCTTATCAATAACTTGGAGCAAGTGGGAGAGAAAGGAGGTGGGATTTCAGTTAGGGGCATAGTAGGAAACTACTGTTACCTCCACATCGAGAAGATGCCCTGAAAGAATTATGTATCTGCCTTCTGGATCTTTGGTCTCTGCCCGAAGCATAAAGGGGTCTGTATGGTGAAAGGCAATTAAGACCCCCCCTTTGCTTATTATCCGCTAAATTAGTAAATACCCGAGGGTAGGCTGGGCAAAAGGATTTGCTAGTGCGCTATTTGGTAAAATGTGTCTATTGCAAACAAATTACATGAGATCTGGCTTAGGCAAAAGATTGAAAGGCCTTGACTTATTTATGTGTGTTGTTTCAGCCTTGGACATTAACAGGGCCACAGTCATTGGCAGGAATAGGGCTGGTTGTAGATAGAAAGTCTTAAGTGGACACCCCCCCCCCCCCCCCCGGAAGAGAGAGAGGAGGGAGAAGGGAAGAAGGGAACAGGTGAGGAGAAAGAATCAGGGATGAAGATAGAGTTGGATATGCAGTGTAGGATGACATGAGAGAGTCAGGGGGAAGGGAGAAAGGTGAAAACTAGTCATTCGTCCATCTGAGTAGGTCGAGCAGACCTAAACAGATGGGGAAGAGGTGTCAAAAGAGGGTCTACACAAGGCATTTGAGGACACAGGTGGGGGCTGCAGTGACGATCAATGGAGGTCACACCAGCCGCATAATATAGGCAATGATGAAGATTACTTGAGGTAAAAGGGTCAGGTTAAAGAGCTAACATAAGAGGTATGGCATGGGGAAGAGACAGGGTGAAACCCAGAGTTTAATGGAACCAGGTGTTGGTGAAACTTAGAAGTGGATACATGTACCTTAGAATATGGGTGAATACTGGGATTAGTGAACAGTTATTGCAATAAACAACAACTGACATCAGCGTGACGCCCTGGAGACCTGAACAAATACTTATACTGTCTTCAGGGTATGATGGGCTCTACTTAAGGATGATCACCGGGGCTGTTCTTTTTATAGAACAGAGAAGTGTCCATGGGACATTGCCTATACTTGGGTTCCCAGAGAAACTATAGTAACAGCAGTTTAGGATCTTTCAGGGATCAGGTAGTAGGTACATCATATATGTTCCATTCCCTGAAACGGTGGGTATAGAAGTAGTACCAAAGAAGAGATTAATATTCTCCGGGAGACCATGTAAACTACAGGCATGGAACAGTATAGCAAAAGATATGCATGAAAGAGGAACTAAAATATAACTTAACAATAATAGGCTACATTGGGCATATTCCCTTTCCCTTAGCAACCTCATATGGTGCCCATCTGTGGGTATAGGGGGCAGTGGGAATGGTGATGGGTCTTCAATCAAAGAGGGAGGTCGTTGTTGCCAGAAAAAGGAGGAGAGGTGTCAAAGAGCCAAGCCGGTCAAGAGTGAGATTACCCACTGGGGTGTAATGCGAAATGCTCAGCAGTAATGGAGATCACCTTCAGTCCATGAAGTCGGATGCAACCATGGTGGGGATGTGAACCTGCCTCGCTTGGAAGAGTTGTTTACTGCAGGCATAGAAGGGGGAGCCTTCTGTGGTGAGATTGAAGCAGAACATTGGTGCTGATGCTGATCCCTGGGTGGGGATAATAGAGTTGGGAGGTGCAGATCCTGGAGGAGGGATTATAGATGCTCTTGAGTTTTTCAGGAATGCTTGCAGCCTTGATAGTTGAATCGGAGGGAGAAATAAAACAATCCAATTATAGTTGATATAGTGGTGTTGTAAGACCTGAAACTGTGGTCTAAATGATCAGTGTTTAGAGGTGGTTGTTTGAGAAAGATTGGTGAATAGCTGGTATTCATGGCCCTCGAACTTGAGGGAGTCCCGTTGCCATGATGCATTAAGGAGCTGCTCCTTTGTACCGTAGAAGTGAGATTTGGCAACTGTCGTGTGGGAGTCTCAGATTTGCGAGGGATGAGTGCTCTGTGGATGCAGTCCATTTCCAGGCATTTGATGGGAATGAACAGTGAAAGATCCTTGAAACAGAGCAATCATGGTGGATTGTAGATCGAGAACTGATTCAGGGATTCCCCAGATACTCAGATTGGACCTACGGGCCCTATTCTTATAGTCCTCCAATTGGGTTTGCAGGGTGAGATTCCAGGTCATCGGCATGGTTGCCTAGAATAGCTTCTAGGTCATCCACCTTTTGCTCCAGTTCTGATGTGTGCTGGCCTGATCTCCTTAGTAAGGTGGTCTGTGATCTTGTCTGAGGTGTTTGAGGGCTTTCTGCAGCACACACTCAAATTGTCTAAGCAGGTCAGGCTGTGTTGTGGAGGCTTGGGTGGGCAGTGGGGAGGCTAGCAGCTCTGTGTCAGACTCACTCTCATCTCCATGCAGTTGCAGCTTCATCCTTGGGGAGAGCTGTGTTCCTGCATGTGTTGGAGGTGTCGGTGCCATTTTGGTGGAGGCCCTGACCAGGACCTACCAGATTGTTTTAGCCTTTGGCTTCTGGCGGGAGCCGCCCAGCACCATGACAGCCAATCCGGTGTGTTCCTCATCTCTTGTGGGACCGGCAGGTATACAGTATGTAACCCAGGTGAGGGCTTTAGCGGCAGTTTGAGACTCCGAGACACCGTGAAGCAGAGCTGTCAGACGAACATAACTGACACAGATGGCTTTGGGCATGTGCCCCTCCCTTTATACTTTTCATTCAGCTCTATCCAGTTGCTTAAATTTTCAATCTATAGAGTATTATACATTTTATTTTAATAAGGATTTACTGATAGAAATTGAATTCTTGACTAATGGAAAAGAAAAATCAGCTGGCAAAGATTTTCTTCTGTAATTTGTCTCTGAATGTATAATGTAATTATCTGTTACCCCAAGAAGCCATGAAATAAAGAATGATTGTTCAAATTTGTAGCTCAATTTTTAATGTGCCCACTGCAGTCTTTGCTCTAAAAATAAAATCCTTGACCTGTTAATTGCAAATGCTTCAACTTATCATGCAGGTTTTACTGTGAGAAATCACAGGTCTTACCAATGAGCTCTGGATCAGCACATCTAAATATATTCCTTAAATACAAAAGTTTCTTCAAACAATTAAAATAAATTTACATCTGCATATAAAATACAGTCAGCAAGTATAGCTGCATGTTTTTTTTTTCCCCTTTGAAAGGTAATATCTCTAAAAATATATATTAAAAAATTAGCATATTTCACCTTAAAACTAGGAAAAATACCTGGATCTCGATACATGGAGTCTCAATAATATCTTGTTTTAATTCCCAGTTTTTAGGCTGGAACATAGAGATTCAAATTTGCTTTGCATGGCACTGTCAGAAAACAGAAAGGGAAGAACTGAACATTGATTACATCAATGTTCTGCTACTTCTACATACTGACTGCAGGCATCCAGGAGAGTGCAGCAATTGATTTCTACAGTCATCTATATGCAGCACCTGTGGTTCCTGGGCAAGAAATGACACCCACATTTTACATCTTATAGCCTCAAGTTCTATAATTATTTATGATAAGTTTGGGAGAATCAAACCTTGATTGCCTGGCTTTAGCAAAATGCTTGGCTCCAAGGTGAGTGAGGCAGTGATTAAAAAAAAATACACACACAAGGCACAGAAAGCATCCATAGTGTTGCTGTTCTCATTATAAAATTATTATTGATAAAAAAAATAATCAGCTGCACTTACAAAATAAAGTTGCCATAACAGCAAGGCTTGGGGAGCATCGAACAGCATGGCACAGGGCAGTGACGTCACAATAATGCAGCGTGTTTCTGTGCGTGCACGCTACGAATATTATGGTAGCCGCACTCCTTTATCAAGCATCTCGACAAAGACTTTGCTTTAGAAAATATACACCGCACGGCCATCTTCCATCTTCAGCAGTTACAAGAGAGGACTTCAGCTCTTAGCACTACAGGCTCTGACAGCTTACCACCCTATCCTTCCTGGGGTCTGACGGCTCCACACCGCCAGGGGGAAGTGGAACTACTGTGACCTGGTCACCCATCCTGCACCTGGACACTACTCAGCTAATCAGCTAATGTTTTTACTATTAAAGTGTTTTACTTATACACTCACAACTTTTCATAATGTATAATGTACTCTTTAATTTCATGAAAATACTGTGTGGCTGTTACATGTCTAGACTCAATCTATATTTTTGTATAATGTATCCTTTTATTGTTAGAAAGAATACAGTCATAATTCTTGTAACATTGCTGTTTAAATATGATTTTTTGTAGAGATAATTGATCTTTGATTGTTGCTAGGGATTTTCAAGTGCAGAGATAGCCCACTACAGTAAATTGTGAGAAAATAAGGCGGCACCCCTTTGCTTTATTTTCTTACAATTTACTGTAGTGGGCTATCTCTGCACTTGAAAATCCCTAGCAACAATCAAAGATCAATTATCTCTACAAAAAATCATATTTAAACAGCAATGTTACAAGACTTATGACTGTATTCTGTCTAACAATAAAAGGATAATACAAAAAATATAGATTGAGTGTAGACATGTAACAGCCACACAGTATTTTCATGAAATTAAAGAGTACATTATACATTATGAAAAGTTGTGAGTATAAGTACTAAATTCATAAATTGTAAATGCAGCACAGTCATCACAGTATGTAACATAGTAAAACAAATACATTTAGTCATAAAGTCTTTTCCTCTTTGTTATATAGTTATGTTCTATGTGTGGTACTGTTCCACCTCTCATAGATTCAGTGGCTGGAACCATGTCAGAACCTCTTGTTCACCTTGCCTTGGCTCATAGTAACTGGGGTAGGGATCAGGGAATGGAAAGCTAAAAACCCATCTTTGCCATCAGAATCTCCAGAGATGTCTATTCCTTAAACTCCACTCTTCAGTGAACCTAGTCATAGTCAGGTTAGGTTTTCTCTGTCTGTGGTTGGCAAATTCATGATAGCCTTGTTTATAAGTGTGGATGAAGGGGTCTATGTTTATGGACCTGTGTGTTTTATTGTTTTTCAGGAGAAAATGTAAAATGGTTCATCCATCTTACACAAGCCAGTTTTTTTTTTTTTTTATTGCCACCGCCCGCTGCAAAAGTTCCACCTTTTGCTCGCTGCTGCCACCGACAGTTCTAGTTGTTTGTTTCTAGGACTGCCCAGCATCCTTAGCAACCAACCACATGCTTGCTCTGTCCCAGTCAGCGTAGGAAGATGTATCCCAGCCTAGACTCATCCAAAGCTGACCACCAATGCAGCCTTCTCACATCTTGGACGATTACACCTCACCACTTTCACCCAAAGTTGTCACCTGTCATATCAAACCTATTATGACTAGGGATGAGCCTAATGTTTGAGTCAAATGTAAGTTTGACTCAAACATTGTGTTCGTGGCAAATTCGTTAAAGTCTATGGGACAGGAACATGAAAAACCAAAAGTGCTCATTTTATAGGCTTATATGCAAGTTATTGCCATAAAAAGTGTATAGGGACCTGGGTCCTGTCCCAAGGAACATGTATCAATGCAAAACAAGTTTTGAAACAACCTTTTTTTTCAGGAGCAGAGATTTTAATATTGCTTAAAGTGAATATATCATGCCTGAGAGGTGTCCTTAGTATGCCTGTAAAGTAGCATATCTTCCTGTGTTTAGAACAATACCACAGCAAAATGGCATTTCTAAAGGGAAGAATCTCATTTTAAACTGCTCGTGGCTGTAATGAATTGTCAGATCCCGGCAATATAGATAAGTCATTGAAAAAAACGGCATGGGGACCGGGAACCATTTTTTCAATGATTTTTATCTATATTGCCTTGATCCAATAATACATTACAGCCATGGGGAGTTTTAAATTCGATTTTATCCCTTAGAAATATCATTTTGCTGTAGTATTGTTCTAAACACAGGAAAGATGTGCTACTTTACATGCATAGTCAGGACACCCCCCAGGTACGACATTTAAAGGAATATTTCATTTTTATTGTTTCACTTTAAGCATTATTAAAATCACTGCTCCTGAAAAAAAGGCAGTTTTTAAAACTTTTTTGGGGCAGAACCCAGGTCCCCATACACTTTGTATGGCAATAACTTGCATATAACCCTGTAAAATTAGCTTTTTTGATTTTTCATGTTCGTGTCCCCTAGCCTTTAACGGTGTTCGCTTGTTCGTACAAATTTTTTGGCTGTTCGCATGTTCTGGTGCGAACCGAACTGGGGAGTGTTTGGTTCATCCCTAATTATGGCTAATGGGATATCTGCCAGGGTATACAATACTGCCTCTATTAATAAGGAACACACACAAGGGAGGATCACAGACATTCTTTATCAGCTATGCAGAGTAGAAGTACACAGGTTCAGTGCTTGGCTCTCCCAGGGTTTTCAACCCTCAGAGCCTCGCAAACACAGACACCCCTCTCCTTTTCCCTGTCACATGACACCAGCCTGGACCCCGCCCCTCACCTGCACCTAATTCTCTCTCTCTCTCTCCCCCCCCTCTATCTCTCTCTCTCTCTCTCTCTCTCTCTCTCTCTCTCTCTCTCTATATATATATATATATATATATATATATATATATATATATATATATATTACTGTATATATTTATTAAAGGGATTTGTGGACAGTGATGTAGGGAAGCTCTGATATAAGAGACAACTCTCAGGAATCTGTAAAAGGGGGGACTTTGTTGACTCTGATGTAAAGGGGAAATCTAAGGGCACTGATGTAAGGAGTGAATCTGGAAACCTTGATGTTTAGGGTAATGAATTTAGGTTTGATGTAAAGGGGCACTCTGATGTTAGGAGCAACTCTGCAGACTGTGATGTAAGTAGGGACTCTGAGAACCCTGATGTACATTGCATAGTCCAGAGTCTTGGCCAAGGAGTTCATTGTCCCAACAGTTGGCAGTTTTAATGAAGTTCTTCTTTATAGTCAGCTAAGTCAGACAAAATTATATCTTTTTTTGTGTGCATCATAGCATATGCAATGGAAATGTTTAATTAAAAAAAAAAAAAAGATTCTTTGAGGTTTATTTGTGTCTGTGAGGCTGCCAGTTGTATTACAGAAATTAGAAGTATTTTGTGAGTACATACTGTGGTATGTGTTTGCAGTGTACACTGAGACTAGGCATAAATTTTGTTTAATGATACACCTCTAGGCCCCTTGACTTTGCGGCAAATTTGAACGTCACAGTGCACTCAATAATGCACTGTGAGATCGCAGTGCATTGATGGCTGCTGATTGGCCTAAGCATGCACCTGACTTGTATGCTTTGGCCAATCACAGCGCAATCTGGCCGTGCTATTGAGCCACAACATGCAGAAGAGTTGGTGGAGTGGATAACTAAGCCATCTTCATCCTCCTTATCCTCTGTTACTCCTTCTGTAGCCCCACCATCATGCATGGAGGAGTCACCGGAATTATTCAATCATAGTGTCAGCTACATGCTGCTGGAGGATGCGCAGCAATTTGAATGCTCTAATTCTGGTTTCCAGATTGAGGAAGGGAGTAATGTGAGCCCAGAGAGAGGTGTGCCACAGAAGGACAAGAAACTAGCAGTCATGTTCCCCCAGCTGCAGCATACTTCCAAGTTTGCTCCAGTGACGAGGAAGGAGGGGATGATGAGGTCACTGACTGTACTTGGATGCCTGAGAGAAGAGAGGAGGAAAGTGAGGAGGAGGAAGCACAACTCCAATGAGGCAGGATGTCCTCCAGGGGCCAGCTTAAGGGCCGCCACCCTGTTCACACCACAGGGCAGGGCGCTGCTGACTCCCCATTGACATCCAAAGGTTCATTGGTATGGGCTTTTTTCAACATGTGCAGTTGATCACACTGTTGTTGTTTACAATCTCTGTCTGAAGCGGATCAAGCGTGGCCAGAACACAACCCACTTGGGAACCGCATGGTTGACAAGACATATGATGACTTGCCATGCAGTCCATTGGTAACAGCGCCTGAAAGACCCATATCATAAAAAAGCGGACTTCTCCTTTCTCCTCATCTGGGATCTCAACCCCCACTATACCTCAAATCCTCTCAAAAACCTGCACTGAGAGAAATTAAGCTATAGCAATAGGTGCAACAAGTACTTTCAATCTTCTAGCAGTACATCACCTGTTTATTTCAGCAGGCAAATTTTGCTACCCCAGTTGCTGAACCATAAAAAAATCCTGTCCCAGCCATCCACATACTCAGCATCTAAATGCTAGCTTGGCCAAATTGCTAGCACTAGACTTCTGCCTTTTAATCTGGCAGACTCTGCCCCCTTTCGTAAATCTGTGGAATGTGCTGTACCACAGTGGCAGGTTCCAAAAATAATTTACTTTTCACGTAAGGCCATTCTAGCTCTCTACCATCATGTGGAAGGCAATGATTTGGCCTCGTTAGACAGGGCAGTCAGCAGCAAGGTTGATATTACTGCAGGCACTGTCAGGGACATTACCTTTCCTTCACAGCGCACTGTGTAACTCTGCTGGCAGCTGGGAAGGATGCAGGACAGGGTTCAGTGTTGGAGTTTGTTCTGCCACCATGCCCCCAAAAAGCTGGTGGTGATTATGCCACTTCTTTCTGCTCCACCCCCTCCTCTTCTGCTGAATTTTCCTTTTAACAAGCAGTGCTCCCTAAGTATTTAAGGGGTTACGCAAACTGTCAGACTAAAATATACCATGTGGTGCTTCATTTGGTCTGTCTAGGGGACAGGAGCCACACTGGGGCAGAGATTCTGTCAGCCCTGCAGGGGCAGGCTTAGAAGTGGTTTACACCATGGCAGCTTGAGCCAGGAATAGTTGTATGTGACATTGGCACCAACCTCTCTTCGTCTCCGTCAGGGACACTTGACACATGCCCCATGCTTGGCATATGTCCTGAATTTGGTGGTGCAGCGTTTCTTGAGCAGGGTCCCAGGCTTACAAGATCTTCTGTGACAGGCCAGAAAAGTCTGTGGTAATTTCCAGCAGACATACAATGCCTGTGCTTGGCTCGCTGACATTCACGGGAATTCAACCTGCCCTCCAACTGCCTTATTTTTTACATGCCCTACAGGTGGAACTCAACATTTGCAATGCTGCAGCAGCTCAAACTGTGAATAAATAAGTGCAGCGCTAAGGTTGCAAAAAGCAAATTTGCATAAATAAATTATATAAATGGGACTTAAACATAAATATATCAAATAAACAGAGAATCTTAGATGGTGAAATGTGAATCTGGTATGGTTCAGGAGGGGGCATGCTTGCTCGTCCCCCCATTCTGACCTCCAGGCTGCATGTTCAGGTAAGGGTCTGATATAGATTTCGGGGGGCCCCAATTTTTTTTATTTTGGCATTGAGTTCCTCTTAATGTCCATACTAGACCCGAAGAGCCTGGTATGGACTGGGTGGGGGGACCCTACACCATTTTTTTTCTTGATTTTTTATCTATATTGAATTGTTTTTCTATTTTTCGCGTCCATCGGGCGGCGTGATTGAAGATGGACAGACATTGCGGGACAGGTTTTTTATTTTCCTTTTTTAACGAAGGAATTGTTAAAAGCTGTCTATTGCGGTTTAAACTTTTTGACACTATTTTTGGTGAATGGGTAGGGGTACAATGTACCCAATACCCATTCACATGGGGGGTGGATTTGGAAGCCTCCTTGTTAAAGGGGCTTACAGATTCTGATAAGACTCCTGCCCGCAGACCCCAACAACAAATGGCCAGGGTTGTTGGGAAGAGGCTCTTATCCCCATCAGCATGGGGACAAGGTGCTTTGGGGGGACCCCCACCCTCCCCATTTTGAGGGTATGTGGTTTGGTATGGTTCAGAACGCTCACTTGCCCCCATCTATTCTGACCTCCAGGCTGCATGCTCGGATAAGGGTCTGGTATGGATTTAAAAAAAGAGAGGGGGCGTCCGAAGGGGGCGCTTGGGACTTACATCAAAGATGTACCTCCATCCCATATTTGGTAATGAAAAAAAAATACATTGGGACTATGAATGAAGCAGTGGACTGGTATGGGTAAAAAATGAAATCAAACAGGTGATGTTGCATATGTGTATTGAGTAATAAATCACATATATACAAATAACGTGTACATAACCATATAGCATGACCAAAATACATCCATAACCAAATGTTGGTATATTAACACATAGCAATACATGGTTAAGATCAAAGCAACATATAGTGTATGTAAACACATAAAAGCTGAGCAGCACACAACAAGATGTAACATGAGTAAAACATTGAAAGGTCATATAAAAAATGGTATATCAGATTGGAATCCTATTAGCGCATATAGCTACATTCTTAATGCCCGACACGTTTCATGTAAAAACACTTCCTCAGGGGATAAAGGGTATCTGAAACAATATTAGTATGCTTTCCTATATTATTTATATAGGAAAGCAAGCAAGAATGCCGGTGATTTCACACAAAGGAAGCAATTCAAAGAGAACAAGATACTTTCTCATATAACTACATGGTACAGCAGGAACATATCAGGAATATGCAATGTTGGGGTTGATTTACAAAAACTGGAGAATGCAAAAGCTGGTGCAGCTCTGTATGGAAACCAATCAGCTTTAAGGATTATTAACAAGTGTAAAGGGTAATGCCAGTTTCATGAGAAAAAAAATAGCAAATAAGAAAAAATAATACAGTGCCTACAATTGCGACACAAGTCATATTGAGATTGAATGTTATTAAAAATGACCTTTCCTTTTCAAACTGCAGCTGTATTTTTCTGCAAAGTGCAATGCAATATGGCTACCTGGAGGTGTTCTGTACACAGAAACTGGAGGTGTTGTCAAGAAGGTCGGTCCGTTCGTCCGACAGTCCCCGGAGATTCTTTTTGCAAAGTCCTTGGTAAAAGTGCCAGTCGGCGCACGCGGGTGCGTGCTAATGCGGGTGCGCGCTAATGCGGGTGTGGGCTAACGTGGGTGGGTGCACGCGGGTGCTCTGATGGGCGCATTCGGGTGCGCATTAACACTGGTGGCCGCACATTAACGCTGGTGGGTGCATGCGGGTGCGTGCTGTAGCTGCTGGGTGCACACGGGTACGTGCTAGTGATGTTGGGCGCATGCGGGTGCGCGGAGAGGTTGGAGTGCGTGCGCGGGCGTGTGTGCGCGTGAACGGGCGCGGGCGCACAACGTGATGGTTCTTGCCGACAAAGGGGTTATTTAAAGGGACCTGTTACCTTGCCTCCTTGCTGTCCGGTCAACAGCGTTCCTGAAGAGACCCCCCTGTACCTGTCTGATTCCTGCTTACTCTTGTGACTCAGCTTACCCCTGACGACTCCTTGCTTGCTGCCTGCCTACGACCCCGGCTTGTCTGACTATTCTCCTGCCTGCTGATTCGGTGCCTCACCCACCTGCCTGTACCTGACCCAGCCTGTCTACGACTACGTCTAGCCTGCCGTTCCACTGCTGTTCCTGCCTTCCAGTTTTCTACTCAATATGCTTGAAGGTCCACAGAGTGTACCGTACTACAAGACCACTTCCCCGCCACACCAGCGTGTGTGTTCCTTCAGCTCCTGTTCCTTGCTGACCTCAGTTCCAGCCTGCATCTGGTTCTCCTCTGTTCCTGGAGCTGGATTAGCCCTTGCACCTGTGACCTGCTAGGCGCTTGTGCCCCTTCTGCGCTCTTGAACCTCTGTCCTCTCTACCAGGAGTTCTTGAGCCGGAGGAATACGATTTGCCGCTCCCAGCATCTGTGGGCTCAACCACCAGGTACGTGACAGCCCACGCCGGGAGCCTCTATGATGGATGAACTCTGCCGCCATCTAGCTGGGCTCACTCAGGCTGTGAAGAGCCTGCAAGAAGGGTACAATCGACTGGAGGGGCAAGTTCAAGCTCTGTCGGCGCCTTCACCTTCTTCATCGGGACCAGCCTCCGCTCCCTCCGTGGTGATGCTGCCACCCGAACCAAGGGTCCCCACGCCTGAGAGGTTCTCTGGGGACCGAAGCAAATTCAGGACTTTCCGTAATGCCTGTGAATTGTTCTTTGCCCTGCAACCCCGGACTTTCTGTCTTGAATCCACTAAAGTGGGGTTTGTCATCTCTTTGCTACTGGGTGAACCACAGTCCTGGGCCCACTGCCTTCTTGAGCAAAAGCACGCCTCCCTTAATAATTTGGACTCATTCTTCCAGGCCGTGTCTCAGCTCTACGAGGACCCACAACTGACAGCTACTGCAGAGGTGGCTTTGCACTCCTTACAGCAGGGTCGCAGACTTGTAGAGGATTATGTATCTGAGTTCAGGTGCTGGAGTTCCGATACCAACTGGAACGACGCCACCCTGCGCAACCAATTTAGTGTGGGACTCTCTGAAAACCTGAAGGACGAACTGGCCCGAGTGGGCATCCCAGAGACTTTAGAAGCTCTCATTAATCTCTCCATACAGATTGATAGGAGGTTAAGGGAGCGGAGATCAGAACGCTCTGCTGGTCCTTCCCGTCCTGTTTGGATGCTTCCCCGTGTTACCAGCTACCCTCAGCCAGCTTCTTCTGCTCCGATGACTTCTACCCCTGATTCTTCTGAGCCCATGCAACTTGGCCTTCTCTCATATCAGAGGAACGTCTGCGCAGGAGGACTAATAACCTGTGCCTGTACTGCGGGGAACCCAGGAATTACGCGAGGACCTGCCCAGCCAAGCTCCGTAAGTGCTTCACCACTACCTCTGTTCCTGTATCCACCTTATCTGACAACGCTTCTCATTTGGCTGTTTCCGCTCTCTTACAGCTTCCAGGAGGGAATATCCAGGTCACCGCAATTATTGATTCTGGAGCCTGCAGTGGCTTTATGGACTTGACCTTTGCCATCAAGAACCACATTCCTTTGCGGCCCAGGGCGAAGGTACTTTCAGTGCACTTGGCCGACGGTTCTGCACTTAAATCCGGGCCAGTTACACAGGAGACAAAACCCCTGCTAACCACCATCTCCGAGAACCATCAGGAACTATTGTGCTTGGACATTATTGATTCCCCTTTATTCCCTATCATCCTAGGCATGCCCTGGCTGAAGGCCCATAATCCACAGATTGACTGATGCACCGGGAAGATCAACTTCTCTTCCCCCTATTGTAACCAGCACTGCTTGTTAAAGATTACCGATGACTCTCCGTCTTTATTTTGCCTGGAAGCTGACAAGGAAATTCAACAAATCTGTTCCTGAAGTTTATCATGGGTTCCTGGATGTCTTCAACAAGAAAGGTGCAGAAACTCTCCCTCCACACAGGCCATATGATTGCCTGACCGAGCTCCTCCCAGGAGCCGAAATCCCCATTCGGGAGGATCTTTCCCCTAACAGAGCTGGAGTTGGGGACCTTAAAAACTTATATTGATGAGAACTTGGAGAGGGGATTTATCCAGCCTTCTACCTCCCCTGCAGGAGCCGGAATATTTTTCGTGGAAAAGAAAGACCACTCGCTGCATCCCTGTGTTGATTATCAAGAACTCAACAAGATTACTATCAAGAATTGGTATCCTCTACCTTTGGTACCCGAACTGTTCCAGAGACTGGGGACGGCGGCAATATTCACTAAATTGGACCTCCGCGGGGCCTACAACCTAGTCCGCATCCGGAGTGGAGATGAGTTGAAGACTGCCTTCCGCACCCGGTTCAGGCACTTCGAGTACCTGGTCATGCCCTTCTGTTTGTGCAATGCACCTGCTACGTTCCAGCACTTTGTGAACGACATCTTCAGGGACTATCTCGATTTGTTCGTTATTATTTACCTTGCTGACATCTTAATATTTTCTCCTTCTCTGTCCGAGCACACGTTAAAAAGGTGTTAACAAGACTACGTTGTCATGGCCTATATGCGAAGCCCGAGAAATGTGTGTTTGAGCAGCAGAGTATTCAGTTTCTGGGCTTGATCCACTCTGTGGAAGGCATTCAGATGGACTCACAGAAAGTTTCTGCCATCTTGGACTGGCCTGCTCCCACAGATAAGAAAGGGCGTTCAGCATTTCGTGGGCTTCGCAAACTTCTACCGAAAATTCATTAATAGTGATGAGCCGAACACCCCCCTGTTCGGTTCTCACCAGAACCTGCGAACAGACCTAAACTTCGTGTGAACTTTAGAACCCTATTCAAGTCTATGGGACTCGAACGTTCACAATCTAAAGTGCTCATTTTAAAGGGTAATATGCAGGTTACTGTCCTAAAAAGTGTTTGGGGACCTGGGTCCTGCCCCAGGGGACATGGATCAATGCAAAAAAAAGTTTTAAAAACGGCCGTTTTTTCAGGAGCAGTGATTTTAATAATGATTAAAGTGAAACAATAAAAGTGTAATATTCGTTTAAATTTCGTAGCTGGGGGGGTATCTATAGTATGCCTGTGAAGGGGCGCATGTTTCTGGTGCTTAGAACTGTCCCTGCACAAAGTGTCATTTGTGCAGGAAAAAAATCTTTTAAAATCACTTGCGGCTAAATTGTCGGGTCTCCGTAATACAGAGAACACTCAATGAGTGTTCTCTGTATTAGCCGACAATTCATTCATTCATTGATTAAAAAAAAAAAAAAAAAAAAAGCGTGGGGGTTCCCCTAAATTCAATTACCAGGCCCTTCAGGTCTGACATGGATATTAAGGGGAACCCTGTGTCAAATTAAAAAAAAAAATTGATGTGGGGTCCCCCCAAATATCCATACCAGACCCTTCAGGTCTGATATGGATATTAAGGGGAACCCCGCATCAAATTTTTAAAAAAAATTTACGTGGGGGTCCCCTTAAAAATCCATATCAGACCCTTTATCCGAGCACGCAACCTGGCAGGCCGCAGGAAAAGAGGGGGGGACGAGAGAGCGCCCCCCCCTCCCTCCTGAACCGTACCAGGCCACATACCCTCAACATTGGGAGGATGCTTTGGGGGTCAGTGACCCCTCAAAGCACCTTGTCCCCATGTTGATAAGGACAAGGGCCTCATCCTCACAACCCTGGCCGTTGGTTGTGAGGGTCTGCGGGCGGGGGGCTTATCAGAATCTGGAAGCCCCCTTTAACAAGGGGACCCCCAGATCCCGCCCCCCCCTGTTTGAAATGGTAAGGGGGTACAAAAGTACCCTTACCATTTCACAAAGAAAGTGTCAAAATGGTTAAATAAGACAAACACACTTTTGAAAAATTCCTTTATTAAAAATGAAAAAAAATAAAAAAAAGATTCCAGCGGTGCTAATCCACTCTTGCTATCCAGCGACGGATCTCCGGGGTCCAGCGATGGATGATCATATCCAGCGACGGGGGATCTCTCAGTCCAGCGCTGTCCATACATCCTTCTTCTGTCTCCACTCCGGAGACACTGCAGAGAGCCCAGCGCTGACGTTTCTTATATTAGGAGGGTGGGGCCACCCGTCACCTGACCCCGCCCCTCTGACGCTGGAGAGGGAAGCCAGGGGTTCCCCAGTGACGTGTGGGTGACCCCACCCCCTCTGATGTAACGCAGGTTTCCGTTACATCAAAGGGGGCGGGGTCACCCACACGTCACTGGGGAACCCCTGGCTCCCTTCACCAGCGTCAGAGGGGGCGGGGTCAGGTGACAGGTGATGAAGGAAAGGAATTTTTCAAAAGTGTGTTTGTCTTATTTAACCATTTTGACACTTTCTTTGTGAAATGGTAGGGGTACTTTTGTACCCCCTTACCATTTCAAACAGGGGGGGGCGGGATCTGGGGGTCCCCTTGTTAAAGGGGGCTTCCAGATTCTGATAAGCCCCCCGCCCGCAGACCCTCACAACCAACGGCCAGGGTTGTGAGGATGAGGCCCTTGTCCTTATCAACATGGGGACAAGGTGCTTTGAGGGGTCACAGACCCCCAAAGCATCCTCCCAATGCTGAGGGTATGTGGCCTGGTACGGTTCAGGAGGGAGGGGGGGCGCTCTCTCATCCCCCCCTCTTTTCCTGCGGCCTGCCAGGTTGCGTGCTCGGATAAAGGGTCTGATATGGATTTTTAGGGGGACCCCCACGTCAATTTTTTTTTTTAATTTGATGCGGGGTTCCCCTTAATATCCATATCAGACCTGAAGGGTCTGGTATGGATATTTGGGGGGACCCCCACGTCAATTTTTTTTTTTTATTTGACACGGGGTTCCCCTTAATATCCATGTCAGACCTGAAGGGCCTAGTAATTGAATTTAGGGGAACTCCCACGCTTTTTTTTTTTTAATCAATGAATGAATGAATTGTCGGCTAATACAGAGAACACTCATTGAGTGTTCTCTGTATTACGGAGACCCGACAATTTAGCCGCAAGTGATTTTAAAAGACTTTTTTTTCCTGCACAAATGACACTTTGTGCAAGGACAGTTCTAAGCACCAGAAACATGCGCCCCTTCACAGGCATACTATAGATACCCCCCAGCTACGAAATTGAAAGGAATATTACACTTTTATTGTTTCACTTTAATCATGATTAAAATCACTGCTCCTGAAAAAACTGCCGTTTTTAAAACTTTTTTTTGCATTGATCCATGTCCCCTGGGGCAGGACCCGGGTCCCCAAACACTTTTTAGGACAGTAACCTGCATATTACCCTTTAAAATGAGCACTTTAGATTTCTCCCATAGACTTGTATAGGGTGTTCTGGCTTTTCGAATTTGCTGCGAACAGCCCAAATTGTTCACTGTTCGCTGAACAGGCGAACAGGCAATGTTCGAGTAGAACATGAGTTCGACTCGAACTCGAAGCTCATCCCTATTCATTAAGGGGTTCTCTACTATCATCTCCCCCATTACGAAACTCACGAAGCAGGGCTGTCGTTTCCATTGGACATCTGAAGCACAGGAAGCTTTTGTGGCCCTCAAGAACCTGTTCACCTCTGCATCAATCCTGAAGCATCCTGATCTGGCGCTACCTTACATTCTAGAGGTCGATGCTTCTGAAATTGCGGTAGGGGCAGTACTTTCGCAGAGACAGGGATCCAAGGCTCTTCTTCATCCGGTGGCGTTCTTCTCCCGTAAGCTTTCTGAAGCCGAGAGGAATTACGATGTGGGAGATTGGGAACTGTTGGCCATCAAGTCGGCACTTGAGGAATGGAGGTACCTTCTGGAGGGAGCAGCACATCCCATCCTCATTTATACCGATCACAAGAATCTCGAGTATTTAAAGGTCGCTAAGAGGTTGAAACCACGTCAGGCCAGATGGGCACTCTTTTTTACTCGATTTTCTTTCCATATAACATACAGACCGGGGTCAAAGAACACCAAGCCAGATGCCCTCTCAAGGATGTTTAGCGGATCCGAGGCCTCTTCATCCCCAGATACCATCCTGCCTCCTGGAAATTTCCTTTTACTTCAGGAAAACTTGCTGGATCAGATCAAACAGGCTTCACTCCATGTCTCTCCTCCTTCTGGTGTCACTTTGCAGGCAAGGGACAATCTATTGTGGCATCTGGATAAGATCTTTGTAACCCAGGGAGTACGGGTAGCTGTTCTCGGTGCCTGCCATGACCATAAGTTAGCTGGTCATTTTGGGGTACACAAGTCACTTGAACTTCTCCAGCACACTTTTTGTTGGCCACAATTAGCGAAGGACTGCAAAGATTATGTGGAATCCTGCGCGGTCTGCACGAAAAACAAGGGTGGCAGATCCAAGGCCTGGGGTCTGCTGAAACCTCTGCCCATTCCTGAAAGACCATGGAGGATGATCTCCATGGATTTTATTGTCGAGCTGCCTCCTTCTGAAGACCATTCTACCATCTTTGTGGTTGTGGACAGACTCTCAAAAATGGCGCATTTTCTTCCCATCAGAGAAATTGTGAGGCTTCATGGGATTCCTGTGGATATTGTTTTTGATCGGGCAGTGCAGTTCACTTTGAGGTTCTGGAGGGCATTATGTGGTTCCCTGGAGATGAACCTTTCCTTTTCTTCTGCTTACCATCCGCAGACTAATGGCCAGACGGAAAGAACGAACCAGACTCTGGAACAATACTTACGTTGATTCTCCTCCTTCTCCCAAGATGATTGGGTCCCTCTCTTACCTCTCGCTGAATTTGCTTACAATAATTCTGTCCACTCTGCCACCAAGCAAACTCCATTGTTCGCGAATTATGGATTTCATCCCCTGTTTCTAACGAATAACTTTCCGGAATGCTCGGTACCTGCTGCTCAGGAAACCTTGGCCTTCTTCAGTGCCAACAACAAGCTTCTTCAAGAAACAACGTCCAGGACACAGGAGTATTATAAATACATTTTTGACAGGAAGAGGAGAAGGGAACTTAACTTGGAGCCTGGGGAGCAAGTTTGGTTGTCAACTCTGAACTTAAAACTGGCATGTCCCTCCAGGAAGCTGGGTCCTAAGTTCATTTCCCGGTAAAGAGGAAGATCAACAGCGTGACTTATGAGTTACAACTGCCAGAGTCTTTCTGAATCCACCCGGTCTTCCATGTGGCCCCACTCAAGCCCGCTGCCCCGGATCCCTTCGTTGGCAGAGATACTGGTCCTCCTGAGCCTGTTCTGATCGACGGAGAATTCGAGTTTGAAGTGGAATTGATTCTGGACTGCAGGAAGAGACGTGGACAGGTTCACTACCTGGTGAAATGGAAGGGGTACGGTCCTGAAGATAATTCTTGGGAACCAAAATCAAACATTCATGCTGAGAGACTGATCCTGGCCTTCAAGAGAGTGCACCCAGCTAAGTTGGCTCAATTGGGCATCCTGGGGCTGCCCCTTGGGGGGGCAATGTCAAGAAGGTCGGCCCGATCGTCCGACTGTCCGCGGAGATTCTTTCTGCAAAGTCCTTGGGTGTGCGGTTGCTCTGATGGGCACACGCGGGTGCACATTAACGCTGGTGGGCGCACGCGGGTGCACGCTGTTGCTGCCGGGCGCACACGGGTGCGCGCTAGTGATATTGGGCGCACGCGGGTGCGTGAATGCGCACGGGCGCGCGACGTGACGGTTCTTGGCGCCAAAGGGGTTATTTAAAGGGACCTGTCACCTTGCCTCCTTGCTATCTGGTCTACAGCATTCCTGAAGAGACCCCCCTGTACCTGTCTGACTCCTGCTTACTCTTGTGACTCGGCTTACCCCTGACGACTCCTTGCTTGCTGCCTGCCTACGACCCCGGCTTGTCTGACTATTCTCCTGCCTGCTGATTCGGTGCCTCACCCGCCTGCCTGTACCTGACCCGGCCTGTCTACGACTACGCCTAGCCGGCCGTTCCACTGCTGTTCCTGCCTTCCAGTTTTCTACTCAATCTGCTTGAAGGTCCGCAAAGTGTACCGTACTACAAGACACCTTCCCCGCCTCACCAGCGTGTGTGTTCCTTCAGCTCCTGTTCCTTGCTGACCTCAGTTCCAGCCTGCATCTGGTTCTCCTCTGTTCCTGGAGCCGGATTAGCCTTTGCACCTGTGACCTGCTAGGCGCTTGTGCCCCTTCTGCGCTCTTGAACCTCTGTCCTCTCTACCAGGAGTTCTTGAGCTGGAGGAATACGAGTTGCCGCTCCCAGCATCCGTGGGCTCAACCACCAGGTACGTGACAGGTGTTCTGTACACACGCTCCCCCCCCCAACATTTCCTGCTTGTGTGATTGGCTAACTGATTTTTCCCAGAAGTCTAGACAAAAATACAAGTCAGATTTTTTGTCATCCCCTGCAACAAAAATTTAATTTTTGGTAAGATACTCCCAATAGGAAATAATATCTAAAGGGATGCAGACACAGCAATTTTACTAATTTGAGGCCTTATTCTGCAGCAGCTAATTGATAATTATGAAACCACTCCCATTAGACTCAGTGAGCGCAGGGGCACAGAGAAACAAACAGTTATTTCTTCAGAATAACAAAAGGTAGGAATCTGCAACAACGTTTGTTAAAATCCTTGCAATGTACATAAATCACTCAGAGGGGAATGTTTTTTCTCAACAAAAGTGGATTTACACTTTAATTGAACAAGCCGAGGTTAGAATCTGAATGGCTCTCCAGTATTAGTAAATCAACCCAATATAACTTTATAGCAGTTTGAAAAAAAATAAAATAAAATTACTTTGAACAATAAGAGAAGATTGTATATTATAAGTGCCTTACATATAAGGTGATATTCTGCTTAACCACTTGCCTACTGCCGCACACACATATACGCTGAATGGCTTGTGCGGGCAAATGGGCGTACCGATACATCACCTTTGAATTTGCCGCCTTGCCGGCACTTGCCCACTGCGGGTCCCGCAAACTTGATGTTCGCAGGTGGCCCGCGATTGTGAGATGGAGAGGCAGAACGGGGAGATGTAAACAAGGCATTTCCCTGTTCTGCCTAGTGACATGACAGGGATCTATTGCTCCCTGTCATCAGGAGCAGTGATTGCTTTCATGTCAGTGGTAGCCCATCCCCCCACAGTTAGAATCACTCCCTAGGACACACTTAACCCCTTGATTGCCCCTAGTTTTTAACCCTTCCCTGCCAGTGTCATTTATACAGTAATCAGTGGCTATGCACTGATAACTGTATAAATGACAATGGTCCCGAAATAGTGTCAAAAGTTTCTGCCATAATGTCGAAGTCACGATAAAA
This sequence comes from Lithobates pipiens, assembly GCF_037356315.1. Lineage (NCBI taxonomy): Eukaryota > Metazoa > Chordata > Amphibia > Anura > Ranidae > Lithobates > Lithobates pipiens. Next base: position 185,177,779 of record NW_027507785.1, on the reverse strand, counting down.
ATCACAGATCGCCGCCATTACTAGTAAAAAAAAAAATAATAATAAAAATGCCATAAATCTATCCCCTTTTTTGTAGACACTATAACTTTTGCATAAACCAAACATTATAAGCTTATTGTGATTTTTTAACCAAAAATATGTAGAAGAATGCTAAAATAAACTGAGGAAAATATTTCTTTTTTATATATTTTTTGAGGATATTTGTTATATAAAAAAGTAAAAAATATTGCTTTTTTTTCAAAATTGACACTTTTTTGTTTAAAGCGCAAAAAATAAAAACCGCAGAGGTGATCAAATAACCAAAAGAAAGCTCTATTTATGAGAAAAAAAGGATGTCAGTTTTGTTTGGGTACAACATTACACGATCGCATAATTGTCAGCTAAAGTGACACAGTGCCGAATCACAAAAAAATGCTCTGGTAAGGAAGGGGGTAAATCCTGCCAGGGCTGAAGTGGTTAACGTTGCTGTGCTGTAATCCATCCATTATATGAGCTACGTAGTCTTGATATTGATGTATTTTATATCTCCATTTCCTGTGTTATTATTTATTAAAAATACAATAAAAAAAGAAAGATGTGCCTGGCAAAACAGTTTTTCATTCAGATAAACAGATCCTCGCAGAGCTATTCAGTCAATCTTCTCCAAATTCATTAACATCTAACAAACCACCCAGGCTTAAGCAAACAATCATTTGATGTCCAAAAACTGAAGGGGTACTATCTGTGCCTGTAAACTTTACTATGTGTATTACTTTCTCATTTAAATAGACTTATTGATTGCGTCAATAACAAAATTGTGGGTTGGTATTGAGCAAGCATTTATATCGGTTCTGTTACATACACCACTCTGCCACTCTTGCATAATTTTAGACCCCAGCCGACTCTTACACCACTCTGCCACCCTTGCATAATTTTAGACCCCACCCGACTCTCAAGTCTACCTGGACATTAGCTAAAAAGGTTTTTGTGAAAAAGTGAGCTATCGCTTACCCCTTCTCATTTGTTTCCCGTCTTAAGGAATAATGCCTTCCCACCAGTATCCTTTATTCATATAGCTACCTGAGATACCAGCTTACTTCAAGCTTAAAATTGTATTCACAATCATAAGTGGATCTCACTGGACTCTTGGAGGCAGAGGCAGCTCTCCATTTTCTAGTCTCACCCCCTCTTGCTACTCAATTTCAGTATCCTCTAACCCCCTTTGAGAGGGAATCTTCCCAAACAAGGCCAGCTAGATGTATTTTCTTCCTCTCCTATAAGCTACTTCAGCAGGGCGACCTCTCCTCTCCTTTTCCCTTCTTGGCTCAATGGGAAAGAGACCTTGGCTGTGTTTTCACAGATGTCCAGGATCTGTATTTTAAATACAATATCTTCAATATGTAATAAATATCTAGAATTTAGATAAGACTTGCTGGTAATGTGCCCTTCTCCTTTTGGAGATGTGGCAACAGTAATCGATACATTCTCCATATTTTGTGGTCATATGTCTGAAGCTTGACAGGTCCTTTGGTCACTCAGTCATGATCCATATAGTAAATGCAGCCCCCACTTGGTGTGCTAGGGTTAATGACATCAGTCTGATGGAGAATCTCACCAGTCATCTGATAAATACCACTACAAGATTTTGTAATACTTATTTTTATTAGAAAGAATATAGAATTACTGATGCATAGATGTGTAGCCTCTTAAGACACTAGAATTTATCTTACCATCCTCCTCTTCCACCAAGCCACTCCTGCTAATCCACCACCACTCCTCACCCACACCTTCCCCCTTTTTTTTTCTTGTTGTCTTTCTTCTATGTTTCTTGCTTCCCTCTTCCTGCCCACCCCAGGATTGGCCCTCTGAGGAGCCCAGATTACTCTTGTCCTCTCTTGTGACCCCCCATGAAGTATAGTCTATGCTGGACCTTCCCTGGTATAGAAGACCACATTACATCAAATTTTTGTCCTGGGAGCATTCGCTCCCCTTCCCTTTATTACCTTTATATTATCTTCCTTTCCCTACCCTTAAAGTAAAATCTTCTATGATTTTTCCCCATTACATGTTACATTTATGCAATGCCCCATGTCTACATACAGTTCTGTGTAAACTGCTGTTCTCATATGTCATTAGCTTAAAGCAGTATTACACCAATTGTCTGAATTGTTGCTATTGACCCACTTTTTTTCTTTTTTATATAAAGAATTTTTTTTTTAAAACATCCCCCAATACCTCTAAAAAAAGTTTACGTAACCTGTGGCTAATCCTGCCTCCATAGCAGTACCAAATATTTGGAAGTAAAATGTCTTGAAAAATCTAAATTAATTGTGGGGTAAGTTTAGTCTGGCAGCCTCCACAAGAAAACTTTTCCGATGGCTTTGTAAAGTCTAGTTCTTGGCAAGGAAATATTGTAAGGTAAGGTCAATCAAATGTTTCTCTTTTGAAATAGGTAAGGAATCTTAGCTAATGAAACATAGGTTGACGTGTCCAACAGTAACCTTTAACATAGTCATCACAATTCAAGATAACTGCTAGTATCTGTTAGCTAGGGATGAGCCAACACCCCCCCCCCCCCCCCACCCCCTGGTTCAGTTTGTACCAGAACATGTGAACAGACAAAATATTTGTGAAAACATGCAAACACCATTAAAGTCTATGGGAGAAGAACGTGAAAAATCGAAAGTGTTAATTTTAAAACCTTATATGACATCAGAGGGGACGAGGTCACTCGGTTTGGTCATCGGGTGGCCCCATCCTTGTCCATATAACAGCTGTCACAGTCAAGAGACAGCAGTCAGTGGGTCACCTTCCATCTAGGTGGAGGTTTGTTTGTTTTTTCAAATTTTTTTTTTTAACCACTCCAGCCCCGGAATATTTTACCTCCTTCCTGACCAGAGCACTTTTTACAATTTGGCACTGCATTGCTTTAACTGACTATATGGACTGCACTATATACTCTGCAGAAAAATTGGGCCTTAGTTGTTGGTGGTGCCACTCTGTAACCCCTCACAGTTACTTTTGTTGGGTGCAGGAATGGGCCCTGCTGTTAAATATTATTTCAAAAATTGTAATTACATGCCCCTGTTAAACAGGGGCAGAAAATTTTATCCTTCGGATTTTGTGGTGCCAGAACACTGTAATCCCTCACTGTTACACTTGTTTTGCCCTCCTTCAGGGCACCCTCTTTTAGAGGCCTGTGAGCGTCTGCCTTTCCTTGGTGGCCTTCTGGACATGATGTTTTTTTGTAACACCACACTACACTGTATTATATACTGTGTACACCACCTGAAGTGTATTTTAAACTGTACACACTGTATTATTTACGGTGTACACTGCCTGCACTGTATTATAAATTGTATACCAGTTGCACTGTATTATATTCTGTGTGCACCACCAGAAGTGTAGTAGAAACTGTAGACACTGTATTAGATACTGCGTACACCGCCTAAAGTGTATTAGAAACTGCGCACCACCGAATGCACTGTATATATAGACAACACTGAGAATTTATATATATATATATATATATATATATATATATATATATATATATATAGCACCTGAAGTGTATTAAAAACTTTACATACTGTATTATATACTGTGTACACCGCCTGCACTGTATTGGGAACTGTACATCGGCTGCACTGTATTATATACCGTGTACACCACCTGAAGTGTATTAGCAACTATACATACTGTATTATATACTATGTACACTGGCTGCACTGTATTATTTACTGTGTACATCACCAGAAGTGTATTTGAAACTGTACACACAGTATTATATACTGTGTACACTGCCTGAAGTGCATTAGCAACTGTACACCACCGAATTCACTGCATATATAGACTACACTGAATGCAGAGTGTATATATATATATATATATATATATATATATATATATATATATATATATATATATAAACACAACACAAATCTATCAATAATGATTCAAAGTAAGTGATATCAATGGGAGGAGCAGCTGGTTGGTGGTAGATTTAAATTTTAAGGCCAGAGCTGGTAAATGTTACGAAGACCCACCGTCCGTACTTCTCCAGACAGAGTAAATGGCTGTTGAGGATATGGTGATTGCCTCCATGCCTCCATCCCACACAATTGTCAAGGATTTTTTCAAGCTCTATATTGCTTAAGGCATGGGAAACTGTTGAATGGTGGATGATCCCTCCAGGTTTACCTGTGTATACTGTTTTGTATATTATGCACCACTGCAAGCTCCTGAAGAAGCTCTTAAGGGCATGTAACATATAGAGTTTTCTTCACTACATCTCTACCACCAACCAGCTGCTCCTTCCATTGATATCACTTCATTTGAATTGTTATTTATTGATTTGTTTCACTGTGGTAATAGTTGTGTTGGGTGGTGCGAGTGTCGTATAGACTGAACACCATGTTTTGTTTTTAACAATCATGTAATGTCAATAATGTGAATTTTAGATTAAAATAAAAGTTTATTTTGTACTTCAGTGCTATGACTATGCCTCTAAAGTTCATGTTTCCTTCTCTTGAATACATTTTGCAATGTTGAGGATAGAGATGAACAAAATCTGGATGCCCTAAACACCTTGGAGGATCTATTGCTGGGGTTGAAGACCATCTTGACCTCCTTTATAATGTGACCAGTTTAGGCTTAATCAACCACACTTCCTTCAAACCTAAGTCTAATTTCCATCCAGACTGGGCTAAAGGAAACTTCATCCCCACTTTTAGGACAGGGAGATATATTTAGCAGAAGGTAGGCTGCTTTTACGAGATGTAGGTACATATGAGAAACTTAAGCGAGATCCTATTCTATCATATAAACAGGCCTTCAAATCTCTTTTAGATCAGGCCTTTGAAAGTAAAGTATTGGTGGCTGCGTGTCTTCATTGTTAGGAGGGCTCCGGCTCCACAGACCACCAAGTAATGGACTTAAGCGTCTATGGTGCCCTTATCTAACTCTCGAGGGTCCCAAGACTTAGCCCTCATTAGGCAACATGCCAAAGAGAGGAATTCAGTGGTCTGTACTGCAGAAACTGACCGCTTTCTTTGCTGAGGCTGGGGACCTAGTGTACCAAGATGGTACTGACCTGGCCATGTGCATTGCAGCTGACAACGATTTCTCTTCAGATACCAGCAGTTTTGCATCCTCAGTATGTATTGCAATCTGCCGTGTAACACCAAGGAATAGTGAACTACCCCCCACAACAGCCCATCAACTCGCAGCCCTACCAAATTTAAAAAAGCTAAACAAAGATAGCTGCAGGTGGAGGACACAGGCATGGAAGACTATGTCCCTGGGAAATGTCTGTAGACTTCCCTGGAACAAATCCCCTCATCCTCTCAGCCTGTTTCTGTAACTACTTTGACAGACATGTTCATCTGCAAATCCTCATCTCCTGCTGGTGCTGGTTTCTTCTTTGTGAAGAAGAAGAGCGGTAAACTGAGACCTTGTATAGATTATAGGGGTCTCAATCATGTCATGATTAAGAATGCCTACCCAATTCCATTGATTACTGAGTTATTTGACCACCTCAAGGGAGCAAGAGTTTTCACAACGCTTGACTTGAGAGGGGCATACAATCTCGTGCGCATTAAGGAGGACGACGACTGGAAAACTGTGCTTCATACCAGAGCAGGCCATTATGGTAATGCCTTTTGACCTTTGTAATGCCCCGGCAGTTTTCCAGGAATTTATTAACGATGTCCTCTGAGATTTGTTGCAGTTATGTGTGGTGGTTTATCTCGATGATATCTCGATGATATCCTCATATTTTCCAAGTCCCTGGAGAGACACCACACAGATGTCTGTCGTGTGCTTCAGAAACTAAGAGAGAACAATCTCTATTGTAAACTGGAGAAGTGCAAGTTCCATCGTGAACAGATTACATTCCTGGGCTATGTAATTTCCACTGCTGGTTTTTCGATGGACCCAGAGAAACTTTCGGCAGTCCTACAGTGGCCTCGACCAGTGGGTTTACATCCTCTGCAGTGTTTCCTGGGCTTTGACAACTACTATCGGAAGTTTATTCGTTTTTTAGAGTCCCACATGAAATGCTGCACAATGGTCTGGATCCATCTGAGCTGTACTTGGGAGAGGCAAATTTCGAAAGAGGTACAGAACATGGAGTATTAAAAACATTTTTGATAAGGATATATGACCTGCCCATGAGACAACTCCAGATCTGAGAGTAGAGCATAGTTTTATTAACATGTTGGTTAGAGTTAATAAGTTGAGGGCTTGAATCTTAGAGGCTGGAGAAGTGAGCTGAATTCCTAAGTGCGATAACTTATCAAGAGGGGCCTACAAGAAGGGAGTGACACCCACAACTTTTTGCTTAAGCTGTAGTGAGAGGCCAATAACTAGCATGTGGGATTTTAAATGATTAAGGAAATTAAGGAAATTAACCCAAAGTGGTCCACCAGAGCACAGAGGGGAGGAAAGGATTGCTAGGGGTTCATTAGATAGATGAGGATGTCATCCGCATATAAGCTGATTTTGTGTTGTGTTGCGTCTACAGTTAAACCTGAGATTGAGGGGTGAGACCTAATGTGTTCAGCGAGAGGTTCCATGATTAAGGAAAAGATTATAAGGGAGAGCAGAAACCCTTGCCTCATTTCATTTGTGATAGGGAAGGAGAACCACATAAATCCTGAGGTCCAGACTTTGGCGGATGAGAGTACAGCATTGTTATGGCTGCAAGTAGGCAACCTGAGAATTCAAACTTAGAGAGGACCACTTTCATGTAGGACCAGTGGTGTACCCGGTCAAAGGCTTTCTCTGCATTGGGCGAGAGAAGTAAAGAGGGAGTTTTATAATGTTAAGCCCACTGGAATAATTCCCAATGTGTCTAGTGCCATTCAACATTTGGCACACGTGAACAAACCCGACTTGATCTGGGTGAACTAGATGCAGTGTTTTGCCAGCAAGACTTGGCGCTTTAAGTTTGGCATATATTTTGGTGTCTGTGTTCAACATAGATATGGGGAAAAAATTGGCTGGATCCTCTATTTATTTCCCAGGCTTGGGGATAGTGAAAATAATGGATTCTAGCAACTCAGGAAGGCAAGCTCCTTTGTCTGCAATGTGGATTTAACTGTTAGTGAGGTGAGGAAGTAAGTGCGCCGAGAGCAATTTGTAGTAGTCATTGGAGAATTTGTCTGGATCTGAGAATTTATGGAGAGGGAGCGCCTTTACAACCTTGGCAACTTTCCCAGCTGTAAATGGGGCAGATAAAGTACAGAGCTGCTCCTCAGTGAGTGAAGGAAGGCTAATTAAGTCTAGAAATGGTATAACTGGAAGTTGTGGAGAAGGGGCAGAGATGGAGTCCTTTAAGTTATACAGGAAAGAATACTGTAGTACTTGCGGAACTACTCTGCAATGTCAGCTGGATTAGTAATCCTAGTGCCTGAGCGGTCTTATTAAGAAAGGGATTTTAGATGCCGCAGCTTGCCTTTTAAACTGTTTGGCTAAAAATGCACCTCGTTTATTACCAGAGAGATATGAAATCAATTTAAGACGTCAAATATAGAAATCATAGCTCTTCTGCAGTTAGGAACTAAGCAGGTTACGGCGCCTCAAGATTTCTTCAGAAATACATGGGTCATGGTGGCTTTTATTACGGGTTTCTAGGAGCTTGATTTGGTATTAAGAGAAGATATTTGTTGGGGGCGTGTGGCCGACTGGAGAAGGAGATGGATGCTTGAGCACACAGCGCGTCAGCCAGGGGAGACTATACCGCGACTCAGGCCATCACTACAATGCCATCTGCAGCCATCCCTACTCCTGAGGCACTGGGGCACAGGATGAACACCTCCAGGAAAAGATTCACGGAGCACAAGCCCCAAAAATTGACTGAGTATGCCTACAAGCCGGCGGACAACTACTTCCAAGATGGTGCCGGCCCACCCAGCCCACGGGACTCCTATACGGATCTACCGGATGATAATCCAGAGGCACAACAAGATCCAGGTACCCCCACCCTGCTCTCCTACCCCCCGGAGACCGACCTTACCCCTGGAAGCCCCGCAAAAGCCAAAATGTGGCTAGACATGCAGCCGCAGCGGAAACCACCCCTGCAAATCGAGGCCCAGGCTTTCTCTTCCTTCCCCACAAACCAGGCCCTACACTCCTATATGGCCTCCTTTCCCACCTCGGGTCAGCCAGTCCTAGACACCACCTTAAAAGACATACTCATCTCCCTGCAGTCTTCCCTCATGACTGATCTTTCTACCATGTTTCAAAAAATCACCCCTGACATCCACACGCTGGACAACAGAGTGACTAGCACTGAGAGATGCCTAACTGCTTGCACTACCAAAGTAAATGAAGTAATTGACTCTTATGATGATATTAAGGAAGAACAAGCATAGATGCGCGCAAAATTGGCAGATTTAGAAGATAGGTCCTGCAGGAACAATGTCAAACTGAGGGGCGTCCCCGAGACCATTCTGCCCGTGGACCTACCACGCTATGCAAAAGAGCTGATCCACATCATCACCCCTGAAGCATCTCTGCATGATGTTATCATCGACAGAATCCACAGAATCGCTAAACTATCCCATCTCAGCCTCGGTCCCCAGAGACATCTTAATGAAGTATCACTTCTACCACATTAAAGAAAAACTCCTACTGGGGGTCAAGACCAAATCACCCCCCCCAGCCCCTTATATGGGGATCCAGCTCCTGTCGACCTCTCTAAGTACACCCTCCAACTGAGAAGACAAATGAACCCAATAACCAAGGGCCTTCAAAATCATAGAATACAATACAAGTGGCGACACCTGGCCACTCTCTTCATCACAAAAAACAGGCAAACCCACACTGTCAGATATCTTGACAAAGGCCTGAGGCTCCTCCACACTTGGGGAATAATACCAGAACCCCCAACCCGACCACACCTGGAACCAGATCAAATACCTCATGCAGAAACCTGGAGAACAACCACACCTAAAAAGCACACGGTAACTTGCTGAGAATGGCCTAAGCACAGTTACCACAGCTCTCCTGAGACCTGAAAAAATACCACCCCTGATCTAACCTTCCTGCATCAATAACTGTTTGTTACCCCCTTCCAGAGGCTAACAGGGTGGTCAACACCCCCTCTGCAAACCCTTCTGCTGTCCCAATTTCGTCAGCTGAACAACACCCTTCACTACCAGCCGTTACTGCAAGTATTCTTCTGGACAATCCCCTGTTTTATTGTTTTTTTTTGTTCGCATTATATATTTCCACTGTTACTGTCTTTAACATATTGCTCTATTCGCAGACTCCTAGCCCACACTGTTCTCCAACTCCTGGGCAATTGTCATCCTACCACTGAGTCTTGCTCCTCCAGACTAACAAGCCGCATCTCCAGCGACAAACTGTAAGGCCGCGTACACACGGGCGGACTGTATGGCCTACTTAGTCCGTCGAAACACATTTCAGCGGACAGTCCGCTCGTGTGTGGGCTTCAGCGGACTTTTTCAGCGTGCAGTCTGGCATACTAAGTATTTCGGATTTTTCGAAATACTGTCCGTCATACTTTGGTTTCAGCGGACAATCCGCTCGTCAGTAGGCTAGTTCGACGGACTAAGAATGGCGCATGCTCAGAAAGAATTTACACGGCGAAAGGTTGCATTGCTGTGTATTGGACTTCCTATTTCTAATCCCGTCGTACGTGCTGTACACGTCATCGCGCAAGCTTTCGACGGACTGTTTGTGCATCCGTGTGTGGTCAAGTCCGTTCATTCAAAAGTAGGACGGACTGTCCGTCGGATTGTATGACGGACTAAGTTGGCCATACAGTCCGCCCGTGTGTACGCGGCTTAAGTGTTAATATACAACACCCACCAACCTCACACCCACAGGATACCACTCAATATTCTCAGTAAACGCCAATGGCCTAAACCATCCGGCCATGCACCACTCACTGTGGAATACCACCAAGGCTCTCCACAGCAATATATTGTGCGTGTGATGTCTGGTGTTGCCACCATGACTCTGAACGAGACTTTACTTTTTTCTCCTATAGCCATAACTCATACTCACGCATAGACTTATATATCACTGATAAATGGTGCCTGCAAAAGATTGCTGAATTTGAAATCCTCACTGCGACATGATCGGATCATGCTGCAATTTCAATTACGATTCAAGAACCCAACCCACAACGCAACACCTTTCTCTGGTGAGCAAATAACTACATTATCCAGCACACAAAATACTCACCAGTGATAGCCAATCACATTGATGATTTCTTTTCACTAAACTGTATCTGACCCTGCCGTGGTGTGGAGCACACATAAGGCTTATATGAGAGGAATGCTGCTCAAACTAAGCTCCCATCATAAAAAGAAGAGGACGCGGCGCCTTGAGGAATTGACAACTCAAATAGCGACCCTAGAATCAAAACACAAAACTAACCCTAGAGACCCACAGACGAACCAACTACTATCCCTAAGACAGGAACTCAAAACCCTGCTCTTACACTCATATGAATTTCTCCAACAGAAAATAAGAGCAACTACATGCTCAACATCAAACAAGGCAGGGAAGAAACTTGTCCAACGCCTTAAAGGCAGACGAACAAAAACAAGAATAACGCAACTCTTTCACCCCCACACAAACACCCCCCTGACTAACCCACAAGACATAGCTGATGCCTTCAGCGTATATTACGGAGACCTATATAAACTAAAACTAGAGCCTCAAACCCCGCAACCCAAACAAGCCGACATAGACAACTTCCTCCATAGGCTCAAACTGTCCACCATAAATGAAAAACAACTAGCCGCCCGAATAGTCCCTTTACAGAACAAGAGATTAAGACAGCCATTGACTCACTACCTACTGGCAAAGCACCAGGCCCTGACGGCCTAACCGGTGAGTACTACAAACAATTCTCCTCACATCTAATCCCACATCTCACTGAACTTTTTAACCGCACTGCCGCCTCTTCGAGCTTTACAAAAGAATATTTGCAAGCATTGATTATAACGATACTGAAACCAGGGAAGAAGCTGGACACTCCCCAAAACTTCAGCCCAGTCACTCTACTCAATATTGACCTTAAAATTTATGCTAAAACAATAGCAGCAAGTCTACTCGAGATTATGCCCTCCCTCATTCACCAAGACCAGACAGGATTCACGAAAGGCAGACAGGCATCAGACGCCACCAGATGGATGATCAACCTCATCCACCATGCAAACTCAACAGGAATGCCTTCTCTGCTCCTATCTTTGGACACAGAGAAGGCGTTCAACAGAGTACACTGGTCATATATCAGAACAGTCCTACAAAAATGTGGGTTCCATGGCACCATTCATTATGGCACTTTACTCCAATTCTGAAGCCCTAGTATTCACACAAGGCTTATTCCCCCTCATATTCAATATGCTCATGGAGCTTCTAGCGGAACATATTCGCTCCCACCCCAACATCTCAGGAATCCAAATTGGCACTTCATCCCACAAAATGAGCTTGTTCACAGATGACGTTATCCTCATACTCAAAAACCCGGTTTCCTCCCTGGCAGAAGTACAGAAACTGCTCAATAGTGATGGACGAACTTCCGACGGGACGTTTCGCGAACGCGAAACGCGAACGGACACAAACGTTCGCGAAAACGACCGTTCGCTGCGGGCTCCATTGACTTCAATGGGAGGCGAATTTCGCAAACCTTTAGGTCGAATTTGCGGCCACGGGGTAATTATTAGGGGGTAGCACGTAGTCCCACCACCTGGACAATAGCATAATACATGTATGAGGTGAATTTGGGATCGATAACTACAAGCATTTTTTTTTTATTTGGGAAATTGTTCTGACAATTCAGGACTATGGAGCTAATGAAGGCAATGGAGGAGAGGGAAGGTCAGGGACCAGGGTAGGCAAACAAGAGGGTGCAGGAGATACAGAGCACTGACAGCAGCACCGTAATACAGAGCACTGACATCAGCACCGTGACATACAGCGCTGACAGCAGCTCCGTGACATACAGCGCTGACAGCAGCTCCGTGACATACAGCGCTGACAGCAGCTCCGTGACATACAGCGCTGACAGCAGCTCCGTGACATACAGCGCTGACAGCAGCACCGTGACATACAGCGCTGACAGCAGCTCCGTGACATACAGCGCTGACAGCAGCTCCGTGACATACAGCGCTGACAGCAGCTCCGTGACATACAGCACTGACAGCAGCTCCGTGACATACAGCGCTGACAGCAGCTCCGTGACATACAGCGCTGACAGCAGCACCGTGACATACAGCGCTGACAGCAGCTCCGTGACATACAGCGCTGACAGCAGCTCCGTGACATACAGCGCTGACAGCAGCTCCGTGACATACAGCGCTGACAGCAGCTCCGTGACATACAGCGCTGACAGCAGCTCCGTGACATACAGCGCTGACAGCAGCACCGTGACATACAGCGCTGACAGCAGCTCCGTGACATACAGCGCTGACAGCAGCTCCGTGACATACAGCGCTGACAGCAGCTCCGTGACATACAGCGCTGACAGCAGCTCCGTGACATACAGCGCTGACAGCAGCTCCGTGACATACAGCGCTGACAGCAGCTCCGTGACATACAGCGCTGACAGCAGCTCCGTGACATACAGCGCTGACAGCAGCTCCGTGACATACAGCGCTGACAGCAGCACCGTAAGCAGCCCCAGGAGGAAGTCAGCACAGCACAGGGATGGTGTGATCCCCTCATAATAAGAACCCCCAGGAGGAAGTCAGCACAGCACAGGGATGGTGGGAGCCCCTCATAATAAGAACACCCAGGAGGAAGTCAGCACAGCACAGGGATGGTGGGAACCCCTCATAATAAGCAGCCCCAGTAGAAATATGACACCGCTCAACCTCTTCAAAGAGGAGGGTAGGGGCATATAGTACGGTGTGCTTTTTTGGGTCAGGGAAGTGAGCCAAATGAATTAAGAAGGTCTGTGTGCTTGATTCCAAAAATTGTTTATAGACATATACATGGTCTACTGATCACATGTGTTGAATTCCTCCGAGATCCATGCCTCATTCATTTTTAGAAATGTGAGGTAGTTAACACTGTCGTGAGCTAGGCGAGTACGCTTATCGGTCACAATCCCCCCTGCTGCGCTGAACGTCCTTTCGGACAGGACACTGGATGAGGGGCAAGCCAACAGTTCGATTGCAAATTGGGCAAGCTCTGGCCAGAGGTCAAGCCTGCCCACCCAGTAGTCTAGGGGTTCATCACTCCTCAGAGCGTCCACATCGGCCGTTAACCCAATGTAGTCGGACACCTGACGGTCTAGGCGTTCCCTGATGCTGGATCCGGATGACACCTGTCGATGGGTCGGCTGAAAGAATGACCTCATATCCGAAGTCACCAACACATCTTCAAACCGGCCTCTTCTTGCAGGCGCTGTTGGATTGGTACCCGCAAATCCTTCTCTGGGAGTGGGAATTGCTCCTCTGCCAGCGCACGCAAAAGCAGAATGCAGCATTTCTCGAAGCAAGGCCTGGAAGTGCTGCATTCTGACAGCCCTCTGCGACGGCGGTAACATTTCCGCCATTTTGTGTTTGTACCGGGGATCTAAGTACGTTGCCACCCAGTACTGGTCCTTGACCCTCATGCTTTTTATACGGGGGTCCCTATTAAAACACTGGAGCATGAAGGCCCCCATTTGCACTCAAGCGGAAGGTATGTGGTGGTGGTGGTGTTGTTGGTGGTAGTGTCTTTGGGGGTGCACATAGCAGAGAGTGAAGAAGAGGGTGCAGATCGAGAGGATGAGGAGGGTGCAGAAGAATAAGGCTGAGTGAGCCACTCAACCAAGTCTGGTGCGTCCTTTAAAGTAATTGAACGCACCTTCTGCAACTTCCCACTTTGGCTCAAGGCTGTTGCTCCTGCCCTACCCCTACCACCCCTGCGGAAGGGCCTGCCTCTTCCTCTGCCTGTCATTTTTTAAATCACCCTGTGACAAAACTCTTAGTCCCTATACCGCTGAAGGACTGCTGCAGTATAGGGCAGCGGTCAGCAGTAGTGCACGTCAACCCTATGTATTGTGGACCGATAGCGGTCCTTACAGAACAGCAGACTGTACTGCACTCAGGCCTATGTACCGTAGCACCCTATACCAAGTTACCAGTCCTTATAAAAACTTTTGTGGACCAAGCAGGTTGTGTGTTAGTGTTTAGCAGACTGTGCGTCAGTCCCTATACCGCTGAAGGACTGCTGCAGTATAGGGCAGCGGTCAGCAGTAGTGCACGGCAACCCTATGTATTGTGGACCGATAGCGGTCCTTACAGAACAGCAGACTGTAACGCACTCAGGCCTATGTACCGTAGCACCCTATACCAAGTTACCAGTCCTTATAAGAACTTTTGTGGACCAAGCAGGTTGTGTGTTAGTGATTAGCAGACTGTACGTCAGTCCCTATACCAATGAAGGACTGCTGCAGTATAGGGCAGCGGTCAGCAGTAGTGCACGGCAACCCTATGTATTGTGGACCGATAGCGGTCCTTACAGAACAGCAGACTGTACTGCACTCAGGCCTATGTACCGTAGCACCCTATACCAAGTTACCAGTCCTTATAAGAACTTTTGTGGACCAAGCAGGTTGTGTATTAGTGTTTAGCAGACTGTGCGTCAGTCCCTATACCGCTGAAGGACTGCTGCAGTATAGGGCAGCGGTCAGCAGTAGTGCACGGCAACCCTATGTATTGTGGACCGATAGCAGTCCTTACAGAACAGCAGACTGTACTGCACTCAGGCCTATGTACCGTAGCACCCTATACCAAGTTACCAGTCCTTATAAGAACTTTTGTGGACCAAGCAGGTTGTGTGTTAGTGTTTAGCAGACTGTGCGTCAGTCCCTATACCGCTGAAGGACTGCTGCAGTATAGGGCAGCGGTCAGCAGTAGTGCACGTCAACCCTATGTATTGTGGACCGATAGCGGTCCTTACAGAACAGCAGACTGTAACGCACTCAGGCCTATGTACCGTAGCACCCTATACCAAGTTACCAGTCCTTATAAGAACTTTTGTGGACCAAGCAGGTTGTGTATTAGTGTTTAGCAGACTGTGCGTCAGTCCCTATACCGCTGAAGGACTGCTGCAGTATAGGGCAGCGGTCAGCAGTAGTGCACGGCAACCCTATGTATTGTGGACCGATAGCGGTCCTTACAGAACAGCAGACTGTACCGCACCCAAGCCTATGTACCGTAGCACCCTAGACAGACCAAGTTACCAGTCCTGATAAAGAGCTTTGTGGAACAAGTGAGTTGTGAATGATTAGCAGACTGCAGCAGAAGGGCAGCAGTCAAGTATAATATTCTTTCTATATTTGGAAGAAAGAATATTATACGTGTACAAGCCTATTACCGTACCACTGATACCAGTCCTGAAAAGAACCTTTGTGGAACTAATAGTAACAGCAAGTCTTTAAAATTATCCTCACTGCCTGACACACTGCTTCCTGCCTGTCCCTATACAAATTGGCAAAAAAGAGTAGGCTGGAACGATTAGCTGGAACAGCTCTTTTGTGGACCTGATAGTAACAGCTAATGATGATGATGATGATGATGATGAAGAAAGACTAATCTGGCTGAGCTGTCCCTAAAATAGCAGCATACAGCGCTCTGTCCCTTTATCTAAACTGACAAAAGAAACTCAGGCTGCTGACCTAACACCTATACCAGTCCTGAAAAGAACTTTTGTGTACCAAATAGCTAGCGTTTTCTCTGTCCCTACTCCACACAGGATCCTTTCCCTACAGTGACAGAAGAAAGAATGTAAAATGGCCACCGGATCGGGTGTATTTATAGGTTAGGGGGAATGTCCAAGTGTCCATGAGCTGTCATGTCTCAATTGGTTGTCCTGTAACACATGATAAACGTGTCACGAAAGGTTAAAGTTCTTGTATACATTAAACACGTAAGTCCGCCGGGGCGAACGACGGAAAAAGGCGTTCGAACCCGCGGACGGCGAAAGTCGGAAATTCGCCGCGAAACGACCGCCGGGCGAAACGTTCGTCCATCACTACTGCTCAAGTGGTTTAGCTCAGTTTCGTATTACAAGGTTAACATGACCAAATCCTTCATATTAGACATTAACGTAGACGCCACCACGAAAAAATCTCCTACAACTACAATACCCATTCGTATGGGCAACTGACGACATATCCTACCTGGGCATACAACTACCAAGTCAGACCAAAAACCTTTACTCCTGCAACTTCCCACCACTCCTCCACAACATCCAGTAAACCTCACAACAACTAGCCAAACACGAACTATCATGGTCAGGGAGACTTGCGGCTTTCAAAATGATATGCCTCCCTCAAATACTATACATCTTCAGAACCCTCCCCATTCCAATACCCTCCAAGTTCTTCAGATCCCTACAAACAATATTTAACAAATATTTATGTAACGAGAAAAGACCCAGATGTGCCCATCATAAATTGATCAAACACAAGCTAGCAGGAGGTACAGGATCCATTGACTTTGAAGGCAACCACCTAGCACCTACCCTAGCCCAACTACCCTCCTGGTTTCACCCCAAAGTGACCACATCTTGGAGCCAAATAGAGAAACTCTCATTGGCCCGACCTAACCTGAAAACATGGATACTAAGCTCCCCCCTTGGAACTCCAATCACGACATATCTATCTCCAACACTAAAGGCCTCAGCCCACGCTTGGAAAAAAAGACCACTCTCCTGGCACATGCACATACCAACCCACAATTCACTATCCGCCTAGAAACCCTCCTCCACATGACACCAGATCGCATACTATCAAACTGGATCCTCAAAGGGATTCATTCCTTACAAGACCTGCTACAAGGCAACCACCTCAAATCCTTCTCCCAACTACAATCTGAGTACGCCCTTCCCTCTTCAGAATACTTTACCTTTCTCTGCATACACCAGTGTATGAGCAAAATACCCATATCCTTCTACGATATACACCATAAGACCTGGGACTATCTCACTAACCCTTCCTCCAAAACCAAGGGCATCTCCCACCTCTACAATAACCTTCACCAAAAACACACTTTCACCAAACGAAAGCCACATTGAACGTGGGAGGATGATCTTGCATGCACCTTAACTGACACACAATGGCAATATGCACTAAAACCAATCTACAAGGTCACCAAATGCTCAACCCTTTGGGAACTCACACAAAAAATATCTCTACACTGGTACATCACCCCAACAAAACTAGCATCCTTCAATCCCCAAAACACTAACACATGCTGGAGATGCAAATCATCCCCAGGAGACATGCTCCATATTTTTTGTACATGCCCCAACATAACAAAATACTGGGGGGCGTGGCCTGGCGGCAGACTATAATGGCAGCCTAAGTGCTTTCCTCCAACCACCAGGGTGGCAGATTCAGCTACCATTCACGGAAGGGCTTCTCATCAGAAGGGGAGAGATGGCAGGGAGAAGCTCCTCATCTTCCCGCACACAGGCAGACTCAGCATCTCAGATCAACCGCACTATTCCAGCAATATTCCGGATCCAACCAGCAGACACACAGGCCTCCAGGCAGACCGCTGGGGGGAGCATGGAGAGCCAAGCCGAGTCTCAGGTGACGTTGAACCAGCCACAGATGGCGGCAGCGGGAATACAGCCATCCTCCTTCCTCAATTTAGCAGACCTGCAAGTAGTTGAAATGGACATCAAAAGCACTTTGTCAGCGGCAATTGCTGACCTCAAGACGGACCTTAGAGCGGTAGCCTCGCGGCTGGACCACACGGAGGCAGCAGCCAGGACCCAGAGCGCTGCCATAGAGCAAGTACAGCGGGTAGCTAGAGTACACTCACAGCATCTGATTGAGATGCGTCGGCATATCGAGGACCTCGATAATAGAGGCAGAAGGAGAAATTTGAGGTTCAGAGGAGTACCAGAATCTGTAGAAGGTCCTCAGCTGTAGCAAGTAATATGGGCTCTGTGCAACACGTTGCTGGGCAGGCCACCTGATGCCCCCATAGAGATGGAATGTTGCCACAGAGCCCTGAGGCTCAGAGGACGGGATACCGACCCACCTAGGGATGTTGTGTGTTGCCTTACTAGCTTTACCCAGAAGGAAGATATCCTGCGACAGGCACGCAATCAGGGGCAGCTACAACATGATGGGCCTCCTATCCAAGCTACAGAGCTTCAAGAATTTTGCGATACCCTGGGCATCCCTATGGTACCTGTCCCAGAATGGTTCAGTTCCTTCATGCAGCCTGAACCCTGGATCCATGTTCATCAGGAAATGACCCCGCGCTCAAGACGCCACAGACACAGGCGCCGGAGATCTTCTGACTCGTCCCAGCGTGGCCCTGATGCCATGATAACTAGACATGTGCATTCGTTTTCGTCCGAATGCATTTTCGTCCGAATTTCAGCTATTTTTATTTTCGTTTTGACAAACGATAACGAAAGCACAAAATCCGAAAAACGAAAGATCCGACATAAATAAATGCTTTATTTTCGTTTTCATTGTTACAACAGTTCGATATAGAATAGGAGATTCGACATGACTCTGACAATAACAATCTGTCTATAGAACCTGTGGTCGAATGTGCCTAACCTTACCTCTATTAGTCCAAGATTATATAGAGAAAATATTCGACAGAGAAAAAAGATTTGACAGAGAGAAAAGATTCTGCAAGTTACTGTCCTAAAAAGTGTTTGGGGACCCGGGTCCTGCCCCAGGGGACATGTATCAATGCAAAAAAAAGTTTTAAAAACGGCAGTTTTTTCGGGAGCAGTGATTTTAATAATGATTAAATTGAAACAATAAAAGTGTAATATTCCTTTAAATTTCGTAGGGGGGGGGGGGGGGTGTCTATGGTATGCCTGTGAAGGGGCGCATGTTTCTGTTGCTTAGAACTGTCCCTGCACAAAGTGTCATTTATGCAGGAAAAAAAGTCCTTTAAAATCACTCGCAGCTATTATGAATTGTCAGCTCCGTAATACAGAGAACACTCATTGAAAGTCATTGATAAAAAAAATAAATAAATAAATAAATAAATAAATAAATAAAAAAGCGTGGGGGTCCCCCAAATTCAATTACCAGGCCCTTCAGGTCTGGTATGGATATTAAGGGGAACGCTGCCTCAAATTTAAGAAAAAATTTGACGTGGGGTTCCCCCTAAATATCCATAACCAGACCCTTCAGGTCTGGTATGGATATTAAGGGGAACCCCGCGTCAAATGTAAAAATTTTTTTACGTGGGGGTCCCCCTAAAAATCCATACCAGACCCTTTATCCGAGCACGCAACCTGGCAGGCCGCAGGAGAAGAGGGGGGGACGAGAGAGCGGCCCCCCCTCCCTCCTGAACCGTACCAGGCCACATGCCCTCAACATTGGGAGGATACTTTGGGGGTCTGTGACCCCTCAAAGCACCTTGTCCCCATGTTGATGAGGACAAGGGCCTCATCCCCACAACCGTGGCCGGTGGTTGTGGAGGTCTGCGGGCGGGGGGCTTATCAGAATCTGGAAGCCCCCTTTAACAAGGGGACCCCCAGATCCCGGCCCCCCCCCCTGTTTGAAATGGTAAGGGGGTACAAAAGTACCCCTACCATTTCACAAAGAAAGTGTAAAAAATGGTTAAATAAAATAAACACACTTTTGAAAAATTCCTTTATTAAAAAAAAAGATTCCAGCGGCGGTAATCCACTTTTGCTATCCAGCGACGGACGGTCATCTCTCCAGCGATGGCTCATCTCATCCAGCGCAGCGAATCCATCCTTCTTCTGTCTCCGTGGAGGAGACACTGCAGGCATTCCGGCGGCCTGACGTTTCTTATATACGGAGGGCGCAGCCACCCGTCATCTGACCCCGCCCCCCTCTGACGCAAGGGGAAACCCGGGGTTCCCTGTGAAGTATGGGTGACCCCGCACCCCTCTGATGTAACACAGGCAGGTTTCCGTTACATCAGAGGGGGGCGGGGTCACCCATACGTCACAGGGAACCCCGGGTTTCCTCTTGCGTCAGAGGGGGGCGGGGTCAGGTGACGGATGGCCCCGTCCTCCGTATATAAGAAACGTCAGGCCGCCGGAATGGCTGCAGTGTCTCCTCCGCGGAGACAGAAGAAGGATGTATTCGCTGTGCTGGATGAGATGAGCCATCGCTGGAGAGATGACCGTCCGTCGCTGGATAGCAAGAGTGGCTTACCGCCGCTGGAATCTTTTTTTTTATTTTTTTTATTTTTAATAAAGGAATTTTTCAAAAGTGTGTTTGTCTTATTTAACTATTTTTTACACTTTCTTTGTGAAATGGTAGGGGTACTTTTGTACCCCCTTACCATTTCAAACAGGGCCGGGATCTGGGGGTCCCCTTGTTAAAGGGGGCTTCTAGATTCTGATAAGCCCCACGCCTGCAGACCTCCACAACCACCGGCCACGGTAGTGGGGATGAGGCCCTTCTCCTCATCAACATGGGGACAAGGTGCTTTGAGGGGTCACAGACCCCCAAAGCATCCTCCCAATGTTGAGGGCATGTGGGCTGGTACGGTTCAGGAGGGAGGGGGGCGCTCTCTCGTCCCCCCCTCTTTTCCTGCGGCCTGCCAGGTTACGTGCTCGGATAAAGGGTCTGGTATGGATTTTTAGGGGGACCCCCACGTCAATTTTTTTTAAATTTGACGCGGGGTTCCCCTTAATATCCATACCAGACCTGAAGGGTCTGGTTATGGATATTTAGGGGGAACCCCACGTCAATTTTTTTCTTAAATTTGAGGCAGGGTTCCCCTTAATATCCATACCAGACCTGAAGGGCCTGGTAATTGAATTTGGGGGACCCCCACGCTTTTTTTAAATGTATTTATTTATTTTTTTATCAATGACTTTCAATGAGTGTTCTCTGTATTACGGGAGCCGACAATTCATAATAGCTGAGAGTGATTTTAAAGGACTTTTTTTCCTGCATAAATGACACTTTGTGCAGGGACAGTTCTAAGCACCAGAAACATGCGCCCCTTCACAGGCATACTATAGACAACCCCCCCCCCCCCTACGAAATTTAAAGGAATATTACACTTTTGTTTCACTTTAATCATTATTAAAATCACTGCTCTCGAAAAAACGTCCGTTTTTAAAACTTTTTTTTGCATTGATACATGTCCCCTGGGGCAGGACCCGGGTCCCCAAACACTTTTTAGGACAGTAACTTGCAAATTATCCTTTAAAATTAGCACTTT
The DNA here is from genome assembly GCF_037356315.1 of Lithobates pipiens. Lineage (NCBI taxonomy): Eukaryota > Metazoa > Chordata > Amphibia > Anura > Ranidae > Lithobates > Lithobates pipiens. The sequence continues at coordinate 185,156,630 of NW_027507785.1, read as the reverse complement.
AGATTTTGAACGTTGGAGTCCCATAGACTTTAATAGCGTTCTAAAGTATGCTATATACTAGCTCCGTCGAATCTTCTTTATACATTCGACAGACACCATAAGCCTTCAAAGACAGATTCGACCGTAATTCATGTGGATTTTCGGACGAATGCAATTTTTGAACGAAAAACGAAATAGATAAAAACGAATTTCGGGAGTAACTAAATAAATTAAGTTTTCGGACGAAAACGAAATTCCGAAACAAAATATTTTACTCTGCACATGTCTAATGATAACTGAGCAAGGTCCGAGAGTGTCGCTAACTTCCTCTCGTCGAAAAACTAACGGTTAGCTTTGGACTATAAATCCCTTAGGCCGCGTACACACGCGGGGACTGTTCGCTGAAACTGTCCGCTGAAACCAAGTTTCAGCGGACAGTCCGCTCGTGTGTGGGCTTTCAGCGGACAGTTTCAGCGAACAGTCCGCTGAACAAGGTTTTTCGGAAATTCCCCGCGTGTGTAGGCTTGTTCGTCAAACAAAGTTGCGCGCATGCTCAGAAAGGATTTTCACGCCGAAAGTTATAATGCAGTGTATAGGACGTCGTATTTTTCGTCCCGTCGTACATGCCGTTCACGTCATCGCGCACGGTTTCAGCAAACTGTTCGTCCGTCGTGTGTGGCCATGTCCGTTCATGCTAATTTTGAGCGGACTGTTTGCCGAAACTGTTTGACGGACAAAGTTGGGCGAACAGTCCCCGCGTGTGTACGCGGCCTCACCCACTAATTTGGGCGGTCTGGCACTAACTGGTGCTTAACTACTCTGCACCTCCATCTGGTCCCACAATGCCTCCGAAAATTAGGTGGAGTCCCTGTTGGGAGATCTGAAGCTTCTTTAAAGTATTTTTGTTTATATTTTTATTTTTTTATCTCTTTATTTCTTATTGTTTCTTCTTTTTCATTGATGCTGTTCGATGGTCCGAGGAAGGATGGCTTGTGGTTTCTACAAAGACTGTCGGCAAACGAACTACCAGGATATCTGAAAACGCTAAACAGGGGTCCGTAGTGACCTGGAACATAAGCCCCACAACCACCTCTATGTACGGGTTCTCCTGACCCCCCACGCAAATGACACGCACACAGACGCTTGATTACAGCCCAGGGGCATGTGTTCCTAGGGTAGGCTATATGCTGTGATGCACAGCGAATGGGAGCGTCTATGGTGAGTAAGTAAGCACTCCTGGCTCTGGTTAGTTAGGCCCATGTCCTACACCTCAGGTTTTGGGTTTTGTTTTCGCTCGTCTTCTTAATTTTCTTTCAACTGAACTGAACATTGCTGATCCCTGGGACAGGACTAGATTTTACAGGGTGCAATCTGCACATCAGGGGACATGGTAATAATGGGCCCACCACCAAGATGTCGTAGTCATAATGTGTTCTTTTGTCCTTTTTTTTGATAAATACACTATATTCCATAACCATGGGCTGATTGTTTTTTATTGAATTAGTTATATGTTGGGTCCAATGTCAACTATCTTTTGTATGGTTATTACTGACCTCGTAAATGGGGCGGTTGGTTCTGTTATGCATCTTACTGATGTGGCCTTTGGGCCAGATGCCTGGGCCTCGAAAGGCATCCGCACTCCACCCGCCTGGCCCCTTGAGGGACTCGGGACCGGTCTTGGACTGCGGCCTCATACAATACGGACGGGACGGTAGACAATACCGAACCAGAGGCCTGGGTGTCTGACTTAGAGACCACCCTACGGAGTCAAGTGCTTTGAACACCCTTTTTCCTCTAGTTTTATTTTGAATGTTATTCTGATATATATACCTCGCTAACGTCCTGATCCTACCGCCATTGACCCACCGAACTCAAGGCAGGTCCCCGTGGGGGGCGACAGGGCCCTGCAGGGGGGAGCCCACTCCAGAGCTTTCGTGAAAGCGGGGGCCTTTGGAGTTTGGATCCCCTACAGAGTGACTGGAATAGAACTATGATCAGCCTATTTGTTCACAAGAAAGGTAACGTAAATCTACCCACGGGACACCGCAACTAGGGTGGGCTTGGGGGGAGCACTCCCATTTAGGAAGGCTCACCCTGCGACCCACACCCCATGCTGAAAGGCAGAGGCCCTTCCATCAGGGGGCTCTCTCCCAGATCTGTATCCCTGGTTTGTCACTGATAGTGAACGTTCCAGTGCTAGACCTCACCCTCACCCCGGAGTGGCAGGCCCTCTGTGAATTATTCTGGTAACTCCAATCCCCTGACCCTCAGACGACTTTCAGGTGAGCCAGCAGGTCTGTGCACACCTTCGGATTTATTTAGAGAAACCAGTTATTAGGCTTACTCCCTCGTGCCCTAAGGGGGGGTGGGGGTGCGGGACAGGCTTCTGACCCGTGCTAGCGACCCTCTCCCCCTTTGTTAGGTCTCGTCCAGTACATCTCTCCTCTCCCTTCGCGTGCCTGGGAGGGCTGTTTCTCCCCCCCCCCCCTTTTTTTATCCTTGTATCCTAGTTTTCAAGCCTTTCCATCTTCCCTCTGAAGGGCGCTGACGGCAGATACACTACATTCAATACCTTAATACTGGTAATACAGATTATATAATGGCACATACTAGACCCCACTCAGCTCCTTTATCTTTTAAAGTATATTTGCTTAATGCCAGAGTGCCAAGAGACGCACTTTAAGTCTGGACTAGTCCCACGATTTCAGAATGAGCGGTTCCCAGTAGCACATCATGCGACATGCCCTGACTCCAAATCTAAAGGAGTGTCGATTTTGTTGGCAAAATCCTTCCGCTTCGAAATCACTGATCGGATGCAGGACCCGGTGGGGAGGTACCTGTTCCTAAAGGGTAAGTGGAATGATAAACCGATTACCCTAGCCAATGTGTGCTGCCCCAACGCTAAACAAGTCTCCTTCATAAGGGAGATTATACCTAAACTTACCCTGTTTCAATCAGGACTTTTAATTCTGGGAGGAGACCTCAATCTCCCTTTGGACCCACTTCTAGACACTTCCACACAGACTTCCTCCATACCCTACTCCGCGATATGTCAGATTAAATCGCAATTAGCCTCTCTGACCCTGCATGACACATGGCGAACCCTTTACGCACACGGAAGGGATTTTACCTTCTACTCTCCACCACAAAATAGATACTCTAGAATAGATTATCTTTTTATTTCCCAATCAGATCCATCCTATTTGCAGGACGCCTCTATTGAAAACATGGTTCTCTCGGATCACCACCCTGTCACAGCTACGTTGGAATTTCCAACCAAGGTCATCTCCACTAAGACGTGGAGATTAAACGCATCTCTTCTCACAGACCCTGAGGCTTGCGCGGTCTTGAGCCAGGAGCTGGAGGACTACTTCCTCCACAATGACACCCCAGACGTTGCGCCCATGGTGCAGTGGGAAGCACACAAGTGCTTTATCAGGGGGCAACTCTTGGCCATTTCCGCCAGACAGAAAATGAAACAGCTGGGATCGATCTTGTCCCTCTTCGCTAAAATTTGTGTGCTAGAAGCACAACACAAAAGATCGCTTGCTACCACCCCTAGCGACTCAGCGTGATTGCTGCAGGCTTACATTTTGGTGATCCCCAAAGAGGGGAAGGATCCCACGAATGTTGCCAGCTAACGCCCGATTTAGCTCCTTAAAGTGGATGTCAAGCTGTTCTCTAAAATTCTGGCCACACGTCTATCCCTCCACGTGCCGAAATGGATAGGTTTGGATCAAGCGGGATTTGTCCCTGGCCGGGAAGCCAGGGATAATACGGTTAAAGCCCTAAATCTACATCACTGGCTCACCTCTACCAGAAGCGAAGGTTTTTTCCTTGCAATGGATGCTGAGAAGGCGTTCAACAGGGTAGCTTGGGAGTACATGGAAGCAGTATTGAGCTCAGTGGGGCTCAGGCCGCGTATAAAATCCTTTATCATGTCCCTGTATGCTAGTCCCAACACCAGGGTTAGAGTAAATGGACACCTGTCGAACGCCTTCTCCATTCAAAACAGGACAAGACAAGGCTGCCCCCTCTCCCCCCTATTGTATATCCTAACATTGGAACCACTCTTACGGTGCATTCGATCACATCCAGATATTGGGGGTATTAAAGTACAAGAAAGAGAGTATAATCAGCCTTTGCTGATGATATACTCTTCTTTCTCTCCTCACCTCTAACGACCCTACCTAATCTCCTGCAGATCCTGGAACAGTTCAAGAGCCTATCAAATTTAAAAATCACTTATGCCAAGTCATTTGCGATGAACATCACCCTACCAGTGCACACTGTTCAACAATGTAATCAGAATTTGCCTTTTAAATGGAAAACTGATGCCATAACATATTTAGGCATACAGCTCCATGTAAAATTATCAGAGCTATACAGCAGGAATTTTTTGGCGGAATTACAAAATATACGTCGAGACCTCCAGAGGTGGGATAGGTCCTCTATATCTTGGTTGGGGCGCGCAAGCATTTTAAGATGACAGTTCTTCCACGCCTGTTGCATAAGATCCAAACAGTGCCGATCCGCCTACCAAGGGAGTTCTTCACGCAATATAACTCCATATGCCGGGCTTTCCTCTGGGGTAGAAAGCTGGCCCGGATTCGCTGGACAAAACTGGTCCTGCCAAAACTGATGGGCGGTATTGGTCTCCCTGATATCCAACTCTATCATTGGGCAGTCCACCTCGCCCGGATTGTTGATTGGAAAGTCCATGCTGAGCATAAAGGGTGGGTGACCCTCGAGAACCTAATTTCATACACAAATTTACGGACTGCCCCATGGATTTCTATGAACAGGATTGCTGCTCAGGCCTTGGCCCATCCACTCATGGATGCCACTCTCCACGCATTTGACAAAGCTTGTGCTATTCTTGCAGTCTCTGACAAAATGTGCTCCATCACTCCAATTAGAGGAAACCCAGAATTCCCTCCGGGCTTGTCGGGAGCTTTTGCGCGGACCGAGTGGCCCTATGAGGAGATGTTTGCCAAACATTTCTTCCGCAGAGGATGCTTTCTATGACAAGCGGATTTGGCGGCAACCTCCAGAACAGGAGAATTTCCTTTCTGGTTCTACATGCAAATTAAGCACTTTCTTGATACACCATCCAATAGAGACAAGATTTCCAAACCTGCTACAACCTTTGAATCTCTGTTCCCGTGCGGAGCCCCAGGCACATGTGATCTCGTACATTTACGCTTCTCTATTCGAAAACTCATCACTGCTACGTAGGGACAGATCCTACTGGGACTCGCTTGGAATAGAGATAAGCGTGGAGAAATGGGACCGTATCAATCTTTATATGCATAAGGGCTCCCAGAACGTATCAATCCAAGAGAACGGGTACAAATTAAGCTCACGTTGGTATAGGACCCCAGATCTATTTCACAAGTGCTATCCCTCAGTATCTGATCGGTGTTGGCGATGCGGTACAGAAAAAGGTTCACTCATCCATATTTGGTGGGACTGTCCGGAGTTGCAACCATTCTGGCTCAAAGTGCATGAAAGCATAAAAGAAATATCTTCCCTCAGGCTGGATTTCTCACAGCACAATACCTACTGCATCTGTCGAACATTCCTAAAAAATGCTATTATAAATCGCTTGCAATGCACTTGGTGAATGCAGCCAGAATGTGTGTACCAGTGCATTGGAGAGCGGCATCCCCCCTACGATAGCGGAATGGGTTCAGTGAGTTAGCTGGATAGCAGAAATGGAAGAGCTGATCCATGTTTCCTTAGACAAAACCGACAAATTCATGGCTATATGGGAACCCTGGAAATTGTTTAAGAACTCACACCGATTTATGGAACTCACCTGAAGGGCACCATAGTTTACTTATAGTAATCTTAATGCTCAACTCTGCGTAGAACTCCTCACTTATAAGGAATAATGCCACAGTGCTTACGGAAAACGAATAGTAGAGGGAGAGGGTAGCTGGGGATAGTTACACCCCCTCTCCCTGCCCGCTCTGGAACCAACTTTCTTTTGACACCTTACAGGCCCTGTCCCCCCCCCCCCTCCTTTCTGTTTACCACCCTCCCCCCTCTTTTTTTTCTCCCCCTATCTCTCTCCTATCTAACATTATCATACTTGAAGGGATGTACTGGACTAGTCTCACTTTACCATAGGAAGACAATTAGAAAGGTTACGTCTGACACAAGGGAGCTAGCCACAGGAGTAACTGATCATGGGCTCACTAGATTTCAAATGATTTCTGGCCACTATTGCAGATTCTAGGCTACTTTTTGGTTTCTTTGGTTCTCTGTTGGTTAACAATACTGGGATTATTCTTGCTACTGTATCCTTAAGGGATTGGTTAACAAGTCTTCGAGAAGATAATTAGGCTTAAGTGTCTGTACTAGCTAATGTTTATACATATACAATCCCTGTAATGTCTGTTGTTGTACCCAAGAAAATGTTCAATAAAACGTTTGTGAAACAAAAAAAAAAAAAAATGGGTAGACACCTTTAAGCTTCTCTCAAACTTAAATAAAACCACAATCCACCCTCCCCCTGTACTTGCAATCCTCAACATAAACATAGACAGCATCCCCCACCCCCTCAGATACATAACAACCCAGGTACTCCTAGCAGCCAGACTCAACATCCCCAGCCAATGGAAATCTGACAACCCCCAAACCATATCGCAAGTCATGGATCTAGTAGCCCTACACTACAGTTATGAGACCATAACAGCTGCTAGCAACGGCCAAGCCGCAAAAAACATATCAACTGGCAACCATGGACCGACTGGAGCAGGACTGTGACCAATATCTAAACACACCGAACACTCTCTATATCCCTTGACCGAGCAATACCAGCAGTTACACATTGTTTGTTCTAGTAAGTTTCTACTAGGGAATCTTGCATTGTTGTAAGGACTAAGCCGACCAGGCCCCTTCCACTCCTGTGGCATTAAAGCTCCCAATTGGGGTGCCACACCAGTGGAGCGGATGGACCACCCTTATACGAACCTCCACTAATGTAAGTTTATTGTTTATGACATTTTAAACCTGTTAGTGAACAAAGTTAGTCTGTTTATCTGTTGAATGGTACCCACCGATGTTGTTGCACGACGAACAATATAAAATTGTACAATGTTTTTAAAAAATAAACCCAAAAAAATTTTGAAAGGAAGGGGGCGTGGCTAGCCGCGGAGCAAGATGGAAGCTTGATCACAGAGCTCCGCTCCACAGCAGGCTTCCTCAGCTACACCAGCGCAACTGACCGACCCTCTCTCGCACAACAGAGCGGGGAAGTCGTGGGACACTCGGCGGCATGCCCGGACGCCGCCATCCTCCGCCGCAACCGCGCCGAATGACTGAATTCTTCGGCCGCATGGAGAACGGAGGGAGCCAAGATGGCGCCGACCAGGCCGCTCTGCACACGGGCCCCGCGCCGCACAATTCACAGCCGCTCGATCCACAGTGTGACCGGCCCGGCACAGACAGGGATGGCAGAGGAGACCATGAGGAGATGGACAGTCTGCCCCATACACCGCTATACGCAGGGGACACACCGCAAGAGAGAGGTAAGAGACTGGCCTCTTCCCCCTGTAACTCTCCTCACAAAGCACCCACTGCTAAGAAGCACCATGGCCCTGACTCTGGCCCTGCTCATGCCATCTCAACCCCTTTGTCTACCTTGGCTACCATACCGGTAACTGACAACCCTGTGTCTGAAAGCATGTTAAAATCTATGCTGCTCACTCTGCAGAAAGACCTCCACAGGGAGCTGCAGCTCTCCCTATCCCAAGCACATGACAGGCTAGACTGCCTGGAAGATAGAGCAGACATGATGGAGGATCACCTTTCAGACATGAGCAAGGCTCACAATGAACTCCTCAACGCACACGACCACCACATGGATGAGATCCAAAAGATAAAGCTGAAGCTCGTAGACCTCGAGGACAGGTCCAGACGTAACAATATAAAATTTAGAGGTATCCCTGAAACCGTATTACCTAACGAGCTGCCAAAGTACTTGCACCATCTTTTCCTCACTCTCCTTCCTGACCTTACACCTCATGATATGACCATCGACCGAGCGCATAGAATTGCGAAACCGGACCATCTCCCGGATGATACACCCCGAGATGTTCTAGCAAGAATCCACTTTTATCAGGTCAAGGAACAACTCCTTCGTGCGGCCAGGAACTTGAGACCCCTTCCAGCTCCTTACAGCAAAGTGTCGCTTTTCGCGGACCTGTCCCCCGCAACCATGGAGTTCCGCAGAGCGTTCTCACCGGTCACGTCCCTACTCCAAGAGCACAATATTGTTTATCGCTGGGGATTCCCCACCAAGCTCCTAGTCACCTACCAACAAAAAGTGGTTCCTATCCTGTCACCCAAGGACGGGTACAAGAAGCTAACTAACTGGGGCCTACTTCCTCTCCGACCGAAGTCACACAATTCAGTAAATCACTCGAAGGACTCCCCGCCTCCTCCTCGGCGACCATTAAACAAATCCAACAAAACCTGATGCCCTCTACGTCAAGCACTGTCCCAGTTACATGAAGCCTGCCTGGGCGTCTTCTTCAGTTTCACCCCCCCCGTTGAATTACAGTGTGCCAAGCACACTCTGTTTAGGTGCCTTCCTAAACCTTTGTTTCCTTGAAGGTAACCTGCTCTGTTATTACTTTTGGATATTTTTTATGACTTACCAGTTTTTTGCTTTTGTTCTTTTATTATTTTGGGTCCCATTTTTCCTCCCGACCCCTGTCTCACCACCTTATTAACCACTGGTGCCCAACGATTCTTGTAAGAACTACCAGTCCCTGATGCCGATCGCTTCTTCGACATACCGACATCTCTAAACCCATTTGAACTGTCTCTTTTATTGTAATCTTAATGATCACAGATTTTACAAGATGTAAGTCATAACTGTCAACATAGATTATTGTACTGTATAGAATTGTAATACACTGTCTTATTCTACCTGTGGTCGCGCTCAACATCTGTGCAACTCTATTTCATAATTGACCGCCATGCCAATTAAAATAGTTTCCCTCAACGCCAAAGGTCTTAACTCCCCCTTCAAAAGAAACCTCCTCTGGAAGGAAGCGTGTAAACAAAAAGCTGACATAGTATGTGTGCAAGAAACGCACTTTACGCAACATAATCCACCCAAATGTACACATAAAAATTATTCACACTACTTTTTCTCTAACCACACTAAAAAGAAATGTGGGGTAATGATAGCTGTTAGCTCCGACATTTCTTTTAACCCACAACACATTGACACGGATGAGGAGGGAAGGTTTATCGTTTTAACTGCAACGATTGATAACCAAGTATTAACATTAGTAAATGTATACGCGCCCAACACCTCTCAAAATAAGTTTTTCAAACGCCTCAGGTCCAAATTACAGCTGGTTAAGCATGACTCCCTAATCATATGCGGAGACTTTAATGACATTCCTGACCCTTTGCTAGATACAACCAATCCCAGTAGGAAGGACTCCTCCGCCCTTTCCACGTTCATGACCAATGAAAATCTATACGACCCATGGAGGTGCACACACGATGTTGAACGCGATTACACTTTTTACTCCTACCCGGGCAACTCCTACTCTCGGATCGACCTCTTTTTCACAAACAAAAAAGCTTTATTGTCCACCTCAGAAGCCCATATTGGCACGATTACATGGTCAGATCACGCACCAATCTCTTTGACCCTGTTCCCGCCCCTATGCCCCACTAACCACTCGGTGTGGCGAATGAATGCATCCCTATTAACCAATATTACTTACGAAAAAGAAATAGAATCCGAGATTAAGAGTTACTTTGAGTACAACTGTGCATCGGTAGACAACCAAGCTACAATTTGGTTAGCACACAAAGCCTCATTGCGAGGGCTTTTTATGAAACTGGGAGCCAGAGAACGCAAAAGACGAAACGCAGAAGTAGACCAGTTGTTACAACGCATTAAATCCCTGGAACTGGCCCATAAAGCCAATCCCACTACTATACTGCTAGACTCCCTTCGTGACTATAGAAAACAACTTACTGAATTATTGAACCACAAATTTGACTACTACATCAAACGACTAAAATTGAACACATATGCCTTCAGCAACAAATCTGGAGCCTTTTTGGCTAAACAAATTAAAAAACAACAACGCAAGGCCAAAATCCCATACCTCCTAAACTCCAAAGGTACACGTATGACCAATCCCCTGGACATAGGCAACACATTTGCAGCTTTCTATTCGGACTTATACAACCTCCAAACGACGATGTCAGACCCCCCGATAACTACCGACTCTATTAACGCTTTCCTTTCTTCAGTTCAACTACCAGTACTGACACCGACTCAACTGCAAGACCTATCCACCCCCTTTTCGCTCACCGAAGTACAAGCAGCTATCAAATCGCTCCCACTACATAAAGCACCAGGCCCCGACGGATTTGTTAATGAATATTATAAGCACTACAATGACATCCTCTCCCCTCATCTCTGTAACGCCTTTAATCAATATGCCTCCTCTGGCATAATGCCAACGGAGTGTCTGAATGCCCTTATAGTAACCCTACCCAAACCGGGTAAACCCTCGGATACTCCGGGAAACTTTAGACCTATTTCACTCTTAAATACAGACACCAAATTGTACGCTAAACTGCTGGCTCTTAGACTATCCACGGTGATGACTCAACTGATCCTTATAGATCAGGTGGGCTTCATCCCTGGAAGGCAAACCTCGGACGGCACTCGTCGCTTTATTGACATTATTCAGTGGACAGAACACACCAAAACGCCTTCTCTGCTCCTTTCCTTGGATGCAGAGAAGGCGTTTGACAGAGTTCATTGGCTATATCTGGAAGCTGTCCTACGTAAATTTGGCATATCCGACAAACTACTGCAAGCCATCTTATGCCTTTATTCGCCCCCTAGTGCACGGGTATGGACATCTGGAGTCATCTCGGATCCCTTTTCTATTACTAATGGTACCCGTCAGGGATGCCCCCTTTCCCCTCTAATTTTCGCTATGATCATGGAACCACTAGCCCAGCACATTCGCTCCAACACAGACGTCAAAGGTGTCACAATAGGACAAGTAGAACATAAAATAGGATTATACGCAGACGATGTAATAATCTCGCTCTCCGATCCACAACAGTCCTTGGGAGTAGTTCAACAAATACTAGGTCAATTTAGTGCTATCTCGCTTTATAAGGTGAACCACAGCAAATCTTTGATGCTAGCCCTAGGCCTTGACAAATCGACGGTCCAACATATATCCACAATCTCACCCTTCTCCTGGTCTACTTCTGCGTCTCTGACGTATTTGGGAATCAAATTAACTTCCTCCAGTACACAACTTCTGCGATCTAATTACTCGGCCCTCACAGAGAGGCTCCATCAATTATCGCATGGGATGAACCATCCGTTTGTCTCATGGGCTGGCAGGATTGCACTAGTTAAAATGTTTCTGCTCCCCCACATCTTATACATCTTCCGCACTCTCCCGATACCATTCCTACCGGTGCACTTGAGATCTCTTCAAGCCATTCTCCATGCCTTTATCTGGCAAGGTAAAAAACCCAGGATTAATAGGAAAATCCTTACAACTCCAATCTGTAAAGGTGGTATGGGAGTTCCCAATGTCACTTTATACTACAAAGCGGTTGTTCTAGAGCAACTTAAGGTTTGGTGGAATACATCTAGCCCATCTAACTGGGCACAGATAGAAGCAGAAATACTATCTACCAAACCCAAACTACTTTTATCTGCCTATATTCTTGCACCTGGAATTCAGCATTACGCGTTAGACACTGTATCTGCCTCCATCAGAGTATGGTCATCCCTTTCACAAATGTCGACAGGCATACCACATTCTTTATTGCCCCTTATTCCTACTCAATCGCTGACCCTCATTCTACCTGACCTCCCCATACAACCTTGGGTTGAAGCGGGCATCTCGGATCTAGGGAAATTATTTTCCGCCTCACGGCTAAAATCTTTTGCAGAGCTCCAATCTACTTATCTAATCTCTCACAAATCCTTCTATATATATTTAAGGGTTAGGTCCTTACTTAACAAAATCAAATGGACTCATCACCGCGGGATATTGCATGCCACGGTAGCATATTTCACCTCAAACGATCTTACATGCAAGGGCATATCGTACTTTTACAAAGAGCTTTCCCGATCCTCAAATGATCCGCTACAAGCCAGTATTTTAAAGTGGTCTAAACACATCCCAAGCAGCCCACCTAACCATGTATGGCTCCAAGCTCTCTCCCTTCCTGCCAAGCTCTCACGCTGTACAACACACTGGGAAACATTACAAAAAATATTCCATCACTGGTATTACACGCCCGACAGACTTGCACGGTTCTTTCCAGATGTATCTCCTCTGTGCTGGAGGGGATGCGGATCCATAGGAACGCCTTTTCATATCTGGTGGGATTGCCCATCGCTTAAAGACTTTTGGTCCCATATTCGAGACACTCTCCAAATAATTAACTGTGCTACCTCTAATCTGACACCCTTAGATATCCTTCTAGGACTAACGATACCATCCTGGCCCAAAAAGCTACAAACGATAGCCACCCACATGTTAATAGCCGCAAGACTGGCTATCGCTCGTAAGTGGAAATCCTTGCAACCTCCGGACTTCCGAGAAGTGATATCCATTCTAAACTCCAATTTCGAATTGGAACACAATTTCTACAAAGCTCACCTCTCAAAGAATAAATTCCTCAGGGACTGGGAACCTTGGATCACTGATCCGAGAAGTACTCGACTGACATAACCCTTGGCACCAAACCCGTTCAACGTACAACTCTGATATGTGTTATACTCTAACTGTCTTACTATACGATAAAATCGGCTACTCACAATCCTTATAACTGTTTTACATAACGTATGTATCTTGTGTTATACCCAGATGAGTTGGCCACTCGGCCTATCAAGTGCAGTTGTATCTCTGTTATCTTATGTTCACTTGATATATTAGTACTGTTGTTGTTAGACCTACTATCAATCGCTGTTAACGAAAATGATGATGTACCCAAACTCTTCTCCTCTGTTTTTTTTCTTTTACACGAGGATTTGCAACTACATCCTTTTTCTTGTAATGCATGTATACGCCTTTGTATTATGAAAACTATCAATAAAAATCTAAGTTTAAAAAAAAAAAATTTTGAAAGGAAAAAGAGAAGATATTTGTTGCATGCAGCACTTCCTCTCATGGGCATAGTTTAATGAGAATACCTCTAAGGTAAGCTTTATGTGTGTTCCATAAGAGAGCTGGGTCCATATTGGGGTTGGCATTGGTTTGAAAAAAAAAAAAAAAACAATATATTTTTCAAGCTGCTGCTTGTAGGTTTGGTTAGCTAGGAGGGAAGACTTAATCCTCCAGGGTGAGGGGGAGCTAGCCACTCTGGACAGGAACAGATTAAAGGAGATGGGTGCATGATTTGATTATGTGGTCACACCAATGGAAGATGCCAAGACTTTTTGTAAGGTGTATTTGTCTGATAGAAAAAGGTACATTCTGGAAAATACCCCATGGGCAGGGGAATAAAAGGTGCAATCCTTTTTGTTGCCATGTGCACAATCCCAGATATCATATACTGTAGGAAGGCTAGGAAGGAATTTTATGTGGCTGACTTTTTGCGGGATGGGTTTGTTGAGTCAATTGATGGATCAGGAACCTCACTGAAGTCTCCACAAACAACTAGAGGATGAGATTTGTATGGTTGCAGTTTACACAGGGAGGTAAAACATTTCAGTGTCGGAATATTAGAGGCATATACATTAATTATGGTGACGGTGGTATGCGACAAGTTTTTGTAAGAGCCATATATTATAAGGAATTGGCCACTGGGGTCGGCATCCACAGAGTGGAGTTGAAAGGCTGCAGAGCTTTGCTCTTCTAGCATGACACTCTTTTCTTGGAAGCTGCACCAGCCAGACATATGTGGGGACATTTGGGATGGCTGCACCTCAGGGATTTAGTAATACCAAAATTGGTTTCCTGGATGCAAATGGCATCACATTTAGAGGAGAAAGCCTCCTTCCAGAGGAAAAAAAAACATTTGTATGGGCTGTTCAGCCCCTTAGCATGTAGAAATACTATTCTAAGCAACATGGGCGGGAGGTGAGTAGATTAGTATGTGAATGACCAAGAGTACAAGCAACGAAAAGGTCCATATCTGTTTGAAACAGATAGCTGTAAAATGGATACAATCAGAAGTGTATGCTCTCTGCAGAGGGCAGTAAATATACATGTAGCGCTGATATTTTTGCCTACTAATGCTTTAATATGTAAACCTATGGACAAGGTACTTAGTATTTGGCGCCATCTAGAGGCAAAAACAGGAAGTCACTGTTGTCTACTTTTCATGTTTGACCTACCTACCCAGAATGCCAGGTGACCTACCCATGATCACCCTGTACTGAAATGCATGCTGGGTAGGCTATAAAAGGACCACGCATGGCCATCTTAGGTTTCTTGTGGACACATGGCCTGCCTGTAAGGAACCAGGAGGAGGGCTGCAGAGAGCGCAGCTTGCAGCCACTGCGGAGCGCAGCCATTGCAGACTCTGCTACCTATCTGTACTGGAGCGTCTGAGTAACCAGGTCAGGAAGGATCCAGAGACACCTGCCGGAGTTATCAAAGGGATCCGGTCTATGTTGCAGAGCGGAGTGGTGTGACGGAGCCGGCCGACACAGTGCACAGGAGTGGAACTGTTGCATTTCTTCAGATCCAGTTGGTGAGTGGGCTTTGGCCCACAGTTTATTACAAACTTGCATACAGTTAGACTTTTACACAGAGGTGCTGTGACCTGTAGTCCCACGGAGGAGGATCTAACAAAAACTGACATTAGGCAGGCCTAAAGCCTACTCCTCATTGCATTTTAGTATTGTGCCATATCAGAGGCAACAACTATTGGAGTATCTACAGGAACAGTTCCAGGATCCCTTTTAAGTTAACCCTCACCCTCTTACTTTTTGGATTACAAAGTATTACAGACTTTATAGCTAGCAGAAGAAAGAAGATCTAAGACTGTGTGTTATTGCAAGGCCTTGCACCTAAAATGAATGTAGGGGAGCTCCCTTGTAGTTATGCTATATTTATCTGTTGTTTAGATTTATTGTACTGTCACGTTACGTTGACGTGACAGCTAGGGATGAGCTTCGTGCTGTTCGCCCGTTCGGCGAAGTCCGAACGTTTTGGTCCATTCGTGCCAAATTCGTGTGACGCTCACGGCACACAATGCACTGCGATGGCGCAGTGCATTGCTGGCTCATGATTTTCCAAGCATGCACTGTGACCCCGCATGCTTGGCCAATCGCAGCGCCAGCAGCGAGGAGAGCCATGATTGGCCACAGGCAGGATGCCTGTGGCCAATCATAGCTCAGGCTGTGTAGTGCACGCCCCACACTATATAAGGCCGCCAGCGCGGCGGCCTTGTGTAGTGTGTTGGCGTCTGAAGCAGTGGGTGTTCTGTGTACCTTCAACACAGTACACACAGATCGTTTTCGGCCGATTTTCGATCTTGCTGTTGTGTAGTGGTTGTTGTCTGCGTGCCCTGACCGCAGTATACACCGCTATACTCACCTCACCTATATAGCTAGTGATCTATCTTTTATAATAGAGCTTGCAGTCAGTAGTGTTAGGAGCTAGTGCGTGCTGTCTGCGTGCTCTGTACCCAGTACATACCGCTATATCCACCTACATAGCTCTTCTCTATTTGAGCCCACTTGCCATCTGCAGGAGTTATTGGAAGTTGTGTGTGCCTCCAGGACAGCACAGTATACATCTGTATATACTCCTTTATCTCTGGTGTTCTATAATAAAGGCATCTGCAGGAGTTAGTGGGTGTTCTGTGTACCTTCAACACAGTACACACCGATCGTTTTCGGACGATTTTCGATCTTGCTGTTGTGTAGTGGTTGTTGTCTGCGTGCCCTGACCGCAGTATACACCGCTATATTCACCTCACCTATATAGCTAGTGATCTATCTTTTATAATAGAGCTTGCAGTCAGTAGTGTTAGGAGCTAGTACGTGCTGTCTGCGTGCTCTGTACCCAGTACATACCGCTATATCCACCTACATAGCTCTTCTCGATTTGAGCCTACTTGCCCACTTGCCATCTGCAGGAGTTCGTGGGTGTTGTGTGCCTCTAGCACAATATACACTACCCAACTGCTTTTTTACCCAACTCCCTTCAGGCCATTACCATGTCTGGAAGGCCAGCAAGGAGAGGCAGACAGGCGCGGGCCGATAAAAGAGGGCAAGCAGGCTCTGTGTCTAGAGACAACAGTGCTGGTCGTGGACGCGGTGCATTGTCATCAGCACGTGGCCATGGGACACGCTTGTCCTTCTTTTCGGCAGCTGGACATGTTGAGCCGCAACATGCCAACGACTTGGTAGAGTGGATGACCAAGCCCTCTTCATCCTCCTCATCCTCTCTCACCCAGTCTCAGGGTATTAGCAAAGCAGCTGCCAATGCATTGTCTTCCCTCCTCTCAATGTCATCATCAGTGACTCCTTCCCTAGACCCACCACGTCCTCCTGAGGAGTCTCCTGAACTCTTTGAGCACAGTGTTGGGTACATGCTCCAGGAGGATGCCCAGTGTTTTGTAGGCTCTGATGATGACACTCAGCTAGAGGAAGGCAGTAGCGTGAATGCAGAGAGAGGGGATGCTCAAGAAGGACAGCAATCTGGCAGTCATGTTCCACAAGCTGCAGCATACTGCCAGGTTTGCTACAGCGATGAAGAGGGAGGGGATGATGAGGGCACTGACTCCACGTGGGTGCCTGGTAGGAGAGAGGAGGAGGAGGAGGAGGAGGCACATGTCCAACGAGGCAGGATGCCCTCCGGGGGCCAGCTTAGGGGCAGCACACTGACTGAATCACACTGCAGAGCTCCGCCTGTGCAGGGCGCTGCCTCTGCACGTTATGCTAAAAGTTCTTTGGTGTGGGCCTTTTTTGAGACGAGTGCATCAGATTGCACCGCTGCTATTTGCAACATATGTCTCAAGCGTATCTCGCGTGGCCAAAACATCAGCCGCTTGGGCACCACATGCTTGACCAGACATATGTTGACCTGTCATGCAGCTCGTTGGCAAGCTTACCTCAAAGACCCACACCAAAGAACAAAGCGGCCCTCTCCTTGCTCCTCATCAGCTGGCATCTCCAACCCCACTAGACCTTCAGTCCTCTCTGAAACCTGCTCTGAGAGGAATGAAGGTGTAGAATTAGGTGTGTCACAGCCAAGTGCTTCCGGGCACTCTGCTAGCAGTACACCCACGTCCGATTATAGCAGGCAAATGTCCCTGCCCCAGCTGCTGGACCGGCAAAAGAAGTTCACTCCCAGCCATCCACATGCCCAGCGGTTGAATGCTAGCTTGGCTAAATTGCTAGCACTTCAACTGCTGCCTTTTCAGTTGGTAGACTCGGTCCCCTTCCGTGAGTTTGTACAATGTGCGGTTCCTCAGTGGCAGGTCCCCAAACGCCACTTTTTCTCACGGAAGGCAATTCCGGCTCTCTACCGGCATGTGGAAGGCAATGTCCATGCCTCGCTGGACAGGGCGGTCAGCGGTAAGGTGCATATTACCGCTGACTCATGGTCCAGCAGGCATGGACAGGGACGTTACCTGTCTTTCACGGCCCATTGGGTCACTCTTCTGGCAGCTGGGAAGGATGCAGGACAAGGTGCAGTAGTGTTGGAGGTTGTTCCGCCACCACGCCTCCAAAATGCTACTATGGGTTGTGACACGCCTCTCTCCTCCACCCCCTCCTCTTCTTCTTCCTCCATGGCCTCTTCCAGTGCTCTGTCCTCAGAACCAGCGGTGCTCCGTAGGCGTTCCAGGGGCTACGCAAGTACGCAGGCAAAACGATGCCATGCCGTGCTTGCGCTGGTTTGTTTGGGGGACAAGAGCCACACTGGGGTGGATGTTTTGTCAGCTCTGCAGGGGCAGGCCGAGAGGGGGTTGACGCCACGCCAGCTTAAGCCAGGAATGGTGGTTTGCGACAATAGCACCAACCTCCTCTCCGCCCTCCGACAGGGACAACTGACCCATGTGCCCTGTGTAGCTCACGTCCTTAACCTGGTGGTGCAGCGGTTCTAGGGCAGGTACCCCGGCTTACAGGATGTCCTGAAGCAGGCCAGGAAAGTCTGTGTGCATTTCCGCTGATCATTTAATGCCTGTGCTCGGTTGGCTGAGCTCCAAAAGGAGTTGAACCTGCCCAAGAATCGCCTTATATGTGACATGCCCACCAGGTGGAACTCAACGTTGGCCATGCTGCAGCGGCTGCACACGCAGCAGAGGGCCATCAATGAGTACCTGTGTGACTACGGCACCAGGACAGGGTCAGGGGAGCTCGGATTTTTCTCACCACGCCAGTGGGGCATGATCAGGGATGCATGCACTGTCCTGTCACCGTTTGAGGAGGCCACAGGGATGGTGAGCAGTGACAGTGCATGCATCAGTGACACTGTACCTCTTGTCCACCTCTTGGAGCATACACTGCGTGGAATAATGGACAGGGCACTTGAGGCAGAACAGAGGCAGGAAGAGGAGGACTTCCTTGCCTCTCAAGGCCCCCTTTATCCAGACAGTGTTCCTGCTGTGCCACCCATCACACAGGAAGAGGATGAGGAGGAGGAAGAGGAGGAGGAGGATGATTGTGTCAGCATGGAGGTGGAGGCTGGCACTCAGCATCAGCAGCAGCAGCAGCAGTCTTGTAGGGATGATTTACAGTCCCAAGAAACACGTGGACTTGTACGTGGCTGGGAGGAGGTAGCTGCGGATCATGTTGTCCTTAGTGACTCAGAGGACTCCGGACCGAATGACTCAGCTAACCTACGGTGCATGGCCTCCCTGATCCTGCAAAGCCTGCGGAAGGATCCTCGTATTCTTCGGATCAAGGAGAGGGACCATTACTGGCTGGCCACTCTCCTTGATCCACGGTACAAGGGTAAGGTTGCCGACCTTATCTTGCCATCGCAGAGGGAGCAGAGGATGAGACATCTCCAGGAGGCCTTGCAGAAAGGTCTGTGCAACGCGTTCCCAGAGACTGGGAGGTTACAAACTCCTGGTCCTGGACAACGTGTTGCTGAGGCATCGGTCAGAAGGAGCGGTGGAGAAGGTGGCCGTCTGACTGATGCTTTCAGACAATTTTTTAGTCCGCAGCCCCAAGGTATAATCGGTTCCAGCAACCATCGCCAGCATCTGATTTACATGGTGCAGGAATACCTAGGGGCAAGGTCAGACTTGGACACCTTTCCCACCGAAAATCCTCTGGCTTACTGGGTCTTGAGGATGGATCACTAGCCAGAGCTTGCACAGTATGCAATTGAGCTACTGGCCTGTCCTGCATCCAGCGTTCTTTCGGAACGCACCTTCAGTGCTGCTGGTGGCTTTGTTACCGATCACAGGGTGCGGCTGTCTACCGAATCAGTTGATCGACTGACCTTCATCAAGATGAATCAGTCTTGGATCACCCACAGCTACCAAGCACCTGAAGCTGATGTAACCGAATAATTTTTTTTGAAATATCACATCCCTTCAAGACTGCCTATGCTGATGCTGAGTGACTGTCCTGTTATGTTGATTGTCTATCCTCTTCCTCCTCCGATGATATGTTGGAAGAACATTTCTGTTTCTGGGTGATGCCATCAGCCCAATTTTTCTGCCCCTGTTTAACAGGGGCGTTTAAGTACAATTTTTGATGCAATGCTTTGCAGCAGGGCTAATTCCTGCAATAAAACAAGAGTATATGGTAGAGGTTGCAGTGTTGTGGGACCAGCACCAGTGCCTAAGGCCCAATTTTTCTGCCCCTGTTTAACAGGGGCGTTTAAGTACAATTTTTGATGCAATGCTTTGCAGCAGGGCTAATTCCTGCAATAAAACTAGAGTATATGGGAGAGGTTGCAGTGTCGTGGCACCAGTGCCTAAGGCCCAATTTTTCTGCCCCTGTTTAACAGGGGCGTTTAATTACAATTTTTGATGCAATGCTTTGCAGCAGGGCTAATTCCTGCAATAAAACTAGAGTATATGGGAGACGTTGCAGTGTCGTGGCACCAGCACCAGTGCCTAAGGACCAATTTTTCTGCCCCTCTTTAACAGGGGCGTTTAAGTACAATTTTTGATGCAATGCTTTGCAGCAGAGCTAATTCCTGCAATAAAACGAGAGTATATGGGAGAGGTTGCAGTGTCGTGGCACCAGCACCGGTGCCATCAGCCCAATTTTTCTGCCCCTGTTTAACAGGGGCGTTTAATTACAATTTTTGATGCAATGCTTTGGTGCAGGGCTAATTCCTGCAATAAAACTAGAGTATATGGGAGAGGTTGCAGTGTTGTGGCACCAGTACCAGTGCCTAAGGCCCAATTTTTCTGCCCCTGTTTAACAGGGACATGTAATTACAATTCTTGATATAATATTTCACAGGAGGGCCCGTTCCTGTGCCCACCCAGAGTAACTGTGAGGACTTATAGTGTTGTGGCACCAGCACCACAACCACCAAAGGTAAATTTTTCTACCACTGTTCAACAATGGCATGTAATTACAATTCTTGATATAATCGTTCACAGCAGGGCGCTCCAGCGCCCACCAAGAGTCACTTTGAGGGCTTACAATGTTGTGGCAAAACCAACACCTTGTTCCGCCATTTCTGCAGAGCATATAGGGCAGGCACCTACTTTCAAACATCCAACTTACAAACATCTCCTACTTGCAAACGGAAGGAGACAACAGCAAGTGAGATGAAAAAAGATGGACGACAAAACAAATTATACAGGGGTGATAACCCTTCTCTATGTTTTCCAAAAAGCTTAAAAAAATTTTTTTGGACTGAAGCTACACTTTAAAAATGTACCAGTTGAAAATTACAAACAGATTCAACTTAACACAACAAACCTACACAGTCCCTGTCTTGTTTGCACCGCCTGTATACTGCTGTTCTGAGTATATAGGGCCTGAGGGCCACACGCATTTCCTTTTTTTACTATGGGTACGGGGTTCCCCTTAATATGCGTACAAGACCCAAAGGGGCTGGTAATGGGCAGGGAGGGCTACCCATGCCATTTTTCTTAATGATTTTCAACCATATTGCAGGAACCAGATATAACATTAAAACCGCAAGCAGCTTTAAATGACGTTATTCCTGTTAAATGTCATTTTGTGCAGGGACTGTTCTAAACACGGGAAACACGTGGCACTTCACAGGCATACTACAGACACCCCCCAGGCACCATATTTAAAGGAATATTTCACTTTTTTTTTTCACTTTAATTGTCATTAAAATCAGTGCTCCCGCCAAAACGGCCATTTTTAAAACTTTTTTATGCATTGACCCATGTCCTCTGGGGCAGGAGCCAGGTCCCCAAACCCTTTTTAGGACAGTATCTTGCATATTAGCCGTTAAAATGAGCACTTTTAATTTCGAACGTTCGAGTCCCATAGACTTCAATGGGGTTCTAACGTTCGTACGAATTTGGGGTCCGTTCGAAAGTTCTGGTGCGAACCGAACCGGGGGGTGTTCAGCTCATCCCTAGTGACAGCACAACTACTGTAATTACCACCTTATCATAAGCATAAAAAAATATACTTTTGGTTAAGCACTTTGGTGTGGATTATTGTTCTTTTTCCAGCAGGTGGAGCCATTGGATACCCAAGTGACAACAAAGGTATACTGTCATTATATTGTATATTGTGGGGTTATCTTTCACCATTTATTCCACACCAACATAGCACCACAGCTGTGTCAAGGGCACTGAGCCAAGTCAGTGGGGGGTTCATTAGCAGAGTGCTGGCCCAAATAAATTCAGCAGCTCCTTCAGGGGTCAGTGCTACACGTGGGGGCTCGTCCAGGATCCTGACACTCTGCAAGCAAACCCGGCCCCTTGGTGCCAGTATGGACCCCATCACCATGGCCCAGTGGTGCAAAGCGGAAGATGCACACTCAGAAGCGAGCATGGTAATTGAACTCCCAGGGGAGGACTGGGAAGAGAAACAGATTAGAGAAATTGCACAGGCATTGTCCCCAGACAGGAAGGTCTATGTGGTCGCAGTAAGATCAGATTATGGAACCCCTCACACTTATGCACTACTAGATTGTAGGAAAGGTGTCCCTGAAATTTTTCAAGGTACCAGTTTAAAATTGTCAGAAGGGACAAGGTTCTAAATGTCACATCCCACAAGGTAACAAGAGGACTGTCCCAGCAGATGGAGCCCCTTAGCAAGACAGAAAGTGACTGTGACTGGCAGTAACACCTCGGACAAGGACAAGGAGTTTGTATCCTCCCAGTCTCTGGGAACGCGTTGCACAGACCTTGCACAGACCTTTCTGCAAGGCCTCTCGGAGATGTCTCATCCTCTGCTCCCTCTGCGATGGCAAGAAATGGTCCACAACCTTACCCTTGTAGCGTTAATCAAGGAGAGTAGCCAGCCAGTAATGATCCCTCTCCTTGATCCGAACAATACGAGGATACTTCCGCAGGTTTTGCAGGATCAGGGAGGACATGCAGTGTAGGTTAGCTGAGGCATTCGGTCCGTAGTCCTCTGGGTCACTAAGGACAACATGATCCACAGTCACCTCCTTCCAGCCACGTACAAGTCCATGGGTTTCTTGGGACTGTAAATCATCCCTAAAAGACTGCTGCTGCTGAGTGCCAGGCTCCACCTCCATGCTGACACAAGCCTCCTCCTCGTACTCTTCCTGTGTGATGGGTGGGATAGCAGGAACACTGTCTGGATAAAAGGGGTCCTGAGAGGCAAGGACGTCCTCCTCTTCCTGCCTCTGTTCTGCCTCAAGTGCCCTGTCCATTATGCCATGCAGCGTATGCTCCAACAGGTGGACAAGAGGTACAGTGTCACTGATCGTGGCCTCCTCAAATGGTGACAGGACAGTGCAGGCATCCCTGATCATGCCCCACTGGCGTGGTGAAAAAAAAAGAGCTCCCCTGACCCTGTCCTGGTGCTGTAGTCGCACAGGTACTTTTTGATGTCCATCTGCTGTGTGTGCAGCCGCTGCAGCATGGCCAACGTTGAGTTCCACCCGGTGAGCATGTCACATATAAGGGGGTTCTTGGGCAGGTTCAACTCCTTTTGGAGCTCAGCCAGCCAAGCACTGCCATTAAATGATCGGCGGAAATGCACACAGACTTTCCTGGCCTGCTTCAGGACATCCTGTAAGCCCGGGAACCTGCCAAGAACCGCTGCACCACTAGGTTAAGGGCGTGAGCCACACAGGGCACATGGGTCAGTTGTCCCTGTCGGAGGGTGGAGAGGAAGTTGGTGCCATTGTCGCAAACCCCCATCCCTGGCTTAAGCTGGAATGGCATCAACCACCTCTCGGCCTGCCCCTGCAGAGCTGACAAAATATCTGCCCCAGTGTGGTTCCTGTCCCCCAAACAAACCAGCGCAAGCACGGCATGGCATCTTTTTGCCTGCGTACTTGCGTAGCCTCTTGAATGCCTACGGAGCACCGCTGGTTCCGAGGACAAAGCACGGGAAGAGGCCATGGAAGAAGAGCAGGGGTGGAGGAGAGAGGCGTGTCACAACCAGTAGTAGCATTTTGGAGGTGTGGTGGTGGAACAACCTCCAAGACTACTGCACCTTGTCCTGCATCCTTCCCAGTTGCCAGAAGAGTGACCCAATGGGCCGTGAAAGATAGGTAATGTCCCTGTCCATGCCTGTTGGACCATGAGTCAGTGGTAATATGCACCTTACCGCTGACCGCCCTGTCCAGCGAGGCATGGACATTGCCTTCCACATGCCGGTAGAGAGCCGGAATCGACTTCCATGAGAAAATGTTGCATTTGGGAACCTGCCACTGAGGAACCGCACATTGCACAAACTTAAGGAAGGGGGCCAAGTCTACCAACTGAAAAGGCAGCAGCTGAAGTGCTAGCAATTTGGCCAAGCTAGCATTCAACCGCTGGGCATGTGGATGGCTTGGAGTGAACTTCTTTTGACAGTCCAGCAGCTAGGACAGGGAAATGTGCCTACTACAATCGGATGTCGGTGTACTGCTAGCAGAGTGTCCACAAGTACTTGGCTGTGACACACCTAATTCTACATCTTCATTCCCTTTCAGTGCAGGATTCAGAGAGGACTGAAGGTCTAGTGGGGTTGGAGATCCCAGCTGATGAGGAGCAAGGAGAGGTCCGCTTTGTTCTTTGGTGTGGGTTTTTAAGGCACGCTTGCTAATGAGCTGCATGCAGGTCAACATATGTCTGGTCAAGCATGTGGTGCCCAAGCGGATGATGTTTTGTCCACGCGAGATACGCTTGAGACATATGTTGCAGATAGCAGCAGTGCGATCTGATGCACTCATCTCAAAAAATGCCCACACCAAAGAACTTTTGGAATAATGCGCAGAGGCAGCAGCCTGCACAGGCAGAGCTCTGCGGTGTGATTTAGTCGGAATGCTGCCCCTAAGCTGGCCCCCGGAGGGCATCCTACCTCATTGGAGATGTGCCTCCTCCTTCTCCTCTCTCCTATCAGGCACCCACGTGGAGTCAGTGACCTCATCATTCCCTCCCTCTTCATCACTGGAGCAAACCTGGCAGTATGCTGCAGCTGATGGAACATGACTGCCAGATTGCTGTCCTTCTTGAGCATCCCTCTCTCTGCGCTCACGCCACTGCCTTCCTCTAGCTGGGTATCATCATCAGAGCCTTCAAAATGCTGGGCATCCTCCTGGAGCATGTACCCAACACTGTGCTCAAACAGTTCGGGGGACTCTTCAGGAGGACATGGAGGGTCTAGGGAAGGAGTGACTGATGACATTGAGATGGGGGAGGAGGACGCGTTGGCAGCTAATTTGCTAGTACCCTGAGCCTGGGTGAGAGAGGATGAGGAGTGCTTGGTCATCCACTCTACCAAGTCTTTGGCATTATGTGTCTCAACATGTCCAGCTGCCAAAAATAAGGACAAGCGTGTCCCATGCCCACGTGCTGATGACGATGCACCACGTCCATGACCAGCACTACTTGCCCTCTTTTATTGGCTCGTGACTGTCTGCCTCTCCTTGTTGGCCTTCCAGACATAGTAATGGCCTGCAGGGAGATGAGAAAACCAGCAATTGGGTAGCTTTAGGTGCACACTGAGCAGATGACACAGTATACCGACTGTAATTACTGCAGCTGCCTGCCTGATTTACAGAAACAGAACAACACCAGCAATAAGGGTTAGCTTCAGGTGTATACTGTGCAGGAGGCACACAACACCCACTGTAAATGCTGCAGATGTCTGTATTACAGAACACCAGTAATAAAGGATAGCTTCAAGTGTATATTGTGCTGGAGGCACACAACACCCACTTTAACTGCTGCAGATGCCTGTATTACAGAACACCAGCAATAAGGGGTATCTTCAGGTGTATACTGTGCTGGAGGCACACAACACCCACTTTAACTGCTGCAGATGCCTGTATTATAGAACACCAGCAATAAAGGGTAGCTTCAGGTGTATACTGTGCTGGAGGCACACAACACCCACTTTAACAGCGCTAGGTTTGCAAGCCACAAAGACACTGTCCCTGCCTATCCTGCTCTTTCCCTGGCCGCTGGAACACACTACACAAGGACGCCGCGCTGGCGGCCTTATATAGTGTGGGGCATGTGCTTAACCCCCCTGAGCTATAATTGGCCATTTATGGCTCTCTTCGTTGCCAGCGCTGTGTTTGGCCAAGCATGTGGGGTCACAGTGCATGCTTGGCCAATCATGAGCCAGCAATGCACTGCGATGGCACAGTGCATTGTGGGCCATGAGCGCTACATGAATAAGGCGCGAACGGCCCACAGAGTTCTGGCTTCGCCAAATGGGAGAACAGCTGGTGTTCGAGTTGAACGTGCATTCGACGCGCACACCGAGCTCATCCCTAGTCCAGACCCACAAATGTGACGGAGCTTAGATCATTCCTAGGCTTCTGTTCATACTACAGGAGGTTTGTAGAAGGGTTTGCCAAAATAGCTCACCCAGTTACTGAGTTATTGAAGAACCAGGAAGAAGCTGGTATAGACCCAGACAAGCCTGGGAAGCCAAAAGAGGGGCCCGCGAAGAAGAAAGAGTCCATCCAGGAGCAGTGGACCCCATAATGTGAAGAAGCCTTCAGACAGCTGAAGTGGAGCCTCCCCACTGCTCCGGTCTTGGCTTATGCAGACCCAGCCAAAGCTTACGAGTTGCACGTGGATGCCAGCCGAGACGGGCTAGGTGGAGTGCTCTGCCAAGAATATATTGGACATCTGAGACCCATTGCCTATGTGAGCAGAAGTATAATCCCTGCTGAAAAGAATTACCCTACTCACAAACTTGAATTTCTGGCTTTGAAGTGGGCAATGATGGACAAATTAAAGGATTATCTTTACGGAGCGGAGTTTGTGGTCAAGACAGACAACAACCCCCTCACATACTTGCTCACCACCACAAAGTTGGATGCCACTGGTTACAGGTGGTTGGCTGCCCTCTCAACCTTTACCTTCAGCCTGAAGTACAGACCAGGAGTTGGTAACCAAGATGCAGACACTTTATCGAGAAGGCCTCACTATTCCCTAAGCCACCCAGGAGAATGGACCCAATTTACCTCTGAAGGAGTAAGAGCCCTCTGTGAAGGGACGGAACAGCTGGGAAAAGGTGAAGCAAGAGCTGAAGAAGTTAGAGTGTCCACAGTAGGGGTGCACAAATGTTACTGTAACGTATCTCAGATTATAGAAGAGGGTTTACCCAAACTATCAAAAAGGGATCTCAGGAGGGATCAGCTGGAAGACTCACTTTGTGGACCAGTCCTGAAGGCTTTGGAGAGTAAACAGCCTGATCTGCTGCTGAAGAACACCCGGAGAGAAGCTCGGCTGCTCCCCAAAGAGTGGGATCGGTTACAGTTACAACAAGGGGCGGTGTACCGAAGGGGCCCCTCTGAAGATCCCGAAGAGAAGTGGCAACTGTTGTTGCCAGAGAAACATAGGGAGAGAGTACTGACCGCCTTACATGACCATCATGGCCATTTAGTATCTGAGAGGACCCTTCAACTTGTAAGAGACAGGTTCTACTGGCCTTACATGAGAACAGAAGTGGAGAGCTACTGCAATTCCTGCCTCAGGTGCATACAGCAGAAGACTTTGCCCCAGCGAGCTGCCCCAATGGGCCACTTAGAGAGCCAAGGGCTGATGGATCTGGTCTGTATAGACTTCTTGTGTTTGGAATCTGACCTGAGCGGACAAGAAAACATCTTGGTGGTCACCAATCACTTCACCCACTATGTTCAGGCATTTTCCACTAGAGATCAGCAAGCAGCCACAGTGGCAAAGACTCTTGTGGAAACGTTCTTTGTCCATTATGATCTACCTCAACGGATACATTCAGACCAAGTAAGAGACTTTGAGAGCACCCTGATAAAAAAGTTGTTGGCTCTACTAGGCATCCAGAAGTCTAGAACTACTCCCTATCACCCCCAGGGGGACCCTCAACAGGGTTGGGGACTTTGACTTCTGAGCAAAAGCCACATTGGAGCAAGCACATCACTGCTTTGGTACATGCTTACAACAGCACCAAGAGTGATGTTACAGGATACTCACACTACAGGTTGATGTTTGGGTGTGAAGCCAGACTGCCTATAGACTTGGCCTTCGGAAACCTCCTTGGATTATACATTTGAAACCTCTCATCGAGGGTATGTAGAAAGGCTGTAAAGGAGTTTGAAGATGGCTTATGAACAGGCCTAAGCCACATCAGACATCAGGAAAAGTAGGAACAAAAGGAATTTTGACCTGAAAGTAAGAATCCAGGAAAAACCTGGGGACCGAGTTCTACTAATGCCTCATACACACGATCAAACAATCCGGTGGAAAAGTTTAGCGGACTGAAGTCCGCCGGACAATCTGCCCATGTGTAGGCTTCGGCACACTTTTTTTACCCAAAAGTCCGGTGGACTAAGAAAGTAGTTTTGCACTCCAATCTGTCCGCCGGACTCGCATTTCAGCGGACAGTACGGCCGTGTGTGTGCCAGTCCGCCGCACTTTTGAAATGAACAGACTTTTGCCACCCGGAGAAAAGAGCGTGTCTCCAGGTAGCCGGGGCCATTGAAGGAGGCATCGCTGACCCCGTCACCTGGTATGGACTTAAAAGGGAAATCGGCGTGGGGGTCCACCCCAGGCCCATATCAGACCCTTATCTCAGCACGCTATCTGGCCGGCCAGGAAAGGGGGTGGGGACGAGCGAATGCCCCCCCTCCTGAGCCATACCAGGCCGTGTGCCCTCAACATGGGGGGTGCCTTGGGGAAGGGATCCCCCACCCCAAAGCACCTTGTCCCCATGTTGATGAGGACAAGGGCCTCTTCCCGACAACCCTGGCCGCTGGTTGTCGGGGTCTGCGGGCAGGGGGTTTATCGGAATCCGTGAGGCCCCTTTAATAAGGGGGTCCACGGATCCCGGCCCCCCACCCTATATGAATGAGTATGGGGTAAGATGTACCCCTACCCATTCACCTGTGAAAAAAAGTAAAAAAAAAAACACAACACACAAGGGTTAAAATAGTTTATTGCACAGCTCCGGGGGTCTTCTTCCGTCTTCGGGGGTCTTCTCACCGGACTCCTCCGCTATCTTCTGCTCTTTTGCTAGCTCTTTCACTAGCGGAGGAGCCCGGCTTTCTTCTTCGCCTCCGCCCTCTTCTTCCGACTTCGGGAGTCACCTGTAAAAAAAAGTAAAAAAAAACACAACACACAAGGGTTAAAATAGTTATAGAAGGCGTGGTGGCGCGGCAAGAAGAACCAAAGAGGGGGACAAGACCCCCGAAGTCGGAAGAAGAGGGCGGCAGCGAGGAAGAAATCCGGGCTCCTCCACTAGTAAAAGAGCTACAAGAAGATAGCGGAGGAGTCCGGCGAGAAGACCCCCAAAGACGGAAGACCCCCGGAGCTGTGCAATAAACTATTTTAACCCTTCTGTGTTGTGTTTTTTTTACTTTTTTTTTACAGGTGAATGGGTAGGGGTACATTGTACCCCATACTCATTCACATAGGGTGGGGGGCTGGGATCCGGGGGCCCCCTTATAAAAGGGGGCTCCCAGATTCCGATAAGCCACCCGCCCGCAGACCCCGACAACCAACGGCCAGGGTTGTCGGGAAGAGGCCCTTGTCCTCATCAACATGGGGACAAGGTGCTTTGGGGTGGGGGGCCACGCGGCCCCCCTTCCCCAAGGCACCCCCCATGTTGAGGGCACGCGGCCTGGTACGGCTCAGGAGGGGGGGCGCTCGCTCGTCCCCCCCTTTCCTGGCCGGCCGGGTAGCGTGCTCGGACAAGGGTCTGATGTGGACCTGGGGGGGACCCCACGCCCAATTTTCGGCGTTGGGGTTCCCCTTTAAGTCCATACCAGGTGGCGGGGCCAGCGACGTCTCCTTCGCGGGCCCTGCCTACCTGGAGACGCGCTCAAAATGAGCGGACTTTCCTCCGCGTGTGTGGGCGAGTCAGTTCATTTCAAAAGTAGGGCGGATAGTACGGCGGACTTAGTACGCCGTATTAGTCCGCTGAAAAAGTGTTGTGTGTGGGCAAGTAGCTAGTTCGGAAAGTCCGACGGACAGTCTGGCGGGAAGTTCGCCAGACTAAGTCCGTCGGATAGTCGGCTACGTGTGTACATGGCATAAGATAGAACATGAAAGATACATAGCCGAGGAGAGCAAAAAAAACCCCCAAGAAATTCTTTAAGTATGTAAACAGTAAAAAAGGGGGGACAGACCATATTGGCCCCATAAAGAATGAGAAAGGACATTTGGTTACAAAGGATGGGGAGATGGCGAAGGTATTGAATTTATTCTTCTCCTCAGGCTTCACGAGGGAATTGGGGGGCTTCAGTAACCAAAACTGCAGTGTTTATCCTTATGACACATCACAAGAAGCACCTCCATGATAGAGGATAGAATTAAAATTAGACTTGGGAAACTTAACATTGATAAATCACCGGGACCAGATGGCTTGCACCCGAGGATACTTAGGGAACTCAGTCAAGTAATTGCCAGACCATTGTTCCTAATTTTTACTGACAGTCTACTGACTGGAATGGTACCAGCTGATTGGAGAAAAGCCAATGTAGCATCAATATTTAAAAAGGCCCCAAAATGCATCCCTGGGAATTACAGACCAGTTAGCCTAACATTGATAGTATGTAAACTCTTGGAGGGGATGATAAGGGACTATATACAAGATTTTAGTAATGAGAACGGTATCATTAGCAGTAATCAGCATGGATTCATGAAGAATTGTTCTTGCCAAACCAATTTATTAACCTTCTATGAGGAGGTGAGTTGCCATCTAGATAAAAGAAAGGCCCGTGGACGTGGTGTATCTGGATTTTGCAAAAGTATTTGACACAGTTCCCCATAAATGTTTACTGTACAAAATAAGGTCCGTTGGCATGGACCATAGGGTGAGTACATGGACTGAAAACTGGCTACAAGGGTGAGTTCAGAGGGTGGTGATACATGGGGAGTACTCAGAATGGTCAGGGTGGGTAGTGGGGTCCCCCAAGGTTCTGTGCTGGGACCAATCCTATTTAATTTGTTCATAAACGACCTGGAGGATGGGGAAAACAGTTCAATCTCTGTATTTGCGGAAGATACTAAGCTAAGCAGGGCAATAACTTCTCCGCAGGATGTGGAAACCTTGCAAAAAGATCTGAACAAATTAATGGGGTGGGCAACTACATGGCAAATGAGGTCCAATGTAGAAAAATGTAAAATAATGCATTTGGATGGCAAAAATATGAATGCAATCTATCCACTGGTGGGAGAACCTCTGGGGGAATCTAGGATAAAAAAGGATCTGGGCGTCCTAGTAGATGATAGGCTCAGCAATGGCATGCAATGCCAAGCTGCTGCTAACAAAGCAAACAGAATATTGGCATGCATTAAAAAGGGATCAACTCCAGAGATAAAACAATAATTCTCCCGCTCTACAAGACTCTGGTCTGGCCGCACCTAGAATATGCTGTCCATCATTGTAATACATAAGGAGGGGAAAGATCAGTTGGATGTCTCATATTATCTCCCTATTTCACTACTTTCCACTGATGTAAAAATCTTGGCCAAAGTGTTAGCAAGTTGTCTAAATAGATATAATCAAATGTTGATACACCCCAACCAGTCGGGTTTCATTCACAACAGATCAACTATTATCAACATTGGAAGAGTTTGTTTAAACATGCAGATCCCTGCTGACAATGCAGGCTCTAGGGCCATTCTGGCCCTGGATGCTGTGAAGGCCTTCTATAGTCTAAAATGGAATTACTTATGGAGGGTGCTAGAGAGATTTTGATTTGGCCCCTCCTTTATTAGGTGGGTGAAAATACTTTACAGCGAACCAAGAGCTAAAATAAAAATTAACAATGAATATTCTGAATTATTTCAGCTGGAGAGAGGGACGAGACAGGGCTGCCCTTTGTCCCCTCTATTGTTCGCTCTTGCAACGGAACCACTAGCAATTATTACAAGATCACGGGTTAAAGCGGCAAATGGTGGAGGAAAAAATAGCATTGTATGCGGACGACGTTCAGTTTTTTCTTGGAGATGTTGAAAACTCACTAGACACTTTGATACAAATGGTTGGTGAATTCTGGTGATTTTCTGGTCTGGCTGTCAACTGGGAGAAATAGGCTCTGTTATAGACATGTGCAGAGTAAAATATTTCGTTTCGGAATTTCGTTTTCGTCTGAAAACTTAATTTATTTAGTTACTCCTGAAATTCGTTTTTATTTATTTCGTTTTTCGTTCAAAAATTGCATTCGTCCGAAAATCCACATGAATCACGGTCGAATCTGTCTTTGAAGGCTTATGGTGTCTGTCGAATGTATAAAGAAGATTCGACGGAGCTAGTATATAGCATACTTTAGAACCCTATTAAAGTCTATGGGACTCCAATGTTCAAAATCTAAAGTGCTAATTTTAAAGGCTAATTTGCAAGTTACTGTCCTAAAAAGTGTTTGGGGACCTGGGTCCTGCCCCAGGGGACATGGATCAATGCAAAAAAAAGTTTTAAAAACGGCCGTTTTTTCGGGAGCAGTGATTTTAATAATGATTAAAGTGAAACAATAAAAGTGTAATATTCCTTTAAATTTCGTAGGGGGGGGGGTTGTCTATAGTATGCCTGTGAAGGGGCGCATGTTTCCCGTGCTTAGAACTGTCCCTGCACAAAGTGTCATTTATGCAGGAAAAAAAGTCCTTTAAAATCACTCGCAGCTATTATGAATTGTCGGCTCCGTAATACAGAGAAGACTCATTGAAAGTCATTGATAAAAAAATAAATAAATAAATAAATAAAAAAAGCGTGGGGGTCCCCCAAATTCAATTACCAGGCCCTTCAGGTCTGGTATGGATATTAAGGGGAACCCTGCCTCAAATTAAAAAAAAAAATTGACGTGGGGTTCCCCCTAAAAATCCATGCCAGACCCTTTATCCGAGCACGCAACCTGGCAGGCCGCAGGAAAAGAGGGGGGGGACGAGAGAGCGGCCCCCCCTCCCTCCTGAACCGTACCAGGCCACATGCCCTCAACATTGGGAGGATGCTTTGGGGGTCTGTGACCCCTCAAAGCACCTTGTCCCCATGTTGATGAGGACAAGGGCCTCATCCCCACAACCCTGGCCGGTGGTTGTGGAGGTCTGCGGGCGGGGGGCTTATCAGAATCTGGAAGCCCCCTTTAACAAGGGGACCCCCAGATCCCGGCCCCCCCCTGTTTGAAATGGTAAGGGGGTACAAAAGTACCCCTACCATTTCACAAAGAAAGTGTAAAAAATGGTTAAATAAAATAAACACACTTTTGAAAAATTCCTTTATTAAAAATAAAAAAATAAAAAAAAGATTCCAGCGGCGGTAATCCACTCTTGCTATCCAGCGATGGACGGTCATCTCTCCAGCGATGGCTCATCTCATCCAGCGCAGCGAATCCATCCTTCTGTCTCCGTGGAGGAGACACTGCAAGGATTCCGGCGGCTGACGTTTCTTATATACGGAGGGCGGGGCCACCCGTCACCTGACCCCGCCCCCCTCTGACACAAGGGGAAACCCGGGGTTCCCCGTGACGTATAGGTGACCCCGCCCCCCTCTGATGTAACGGAAACCTGCCTGTGTTACATCAGAGGGGTGCGGGGTCACCCATACGTCACAGGGAACCCCGGGTTTCCCCTTGCGTCAGAGGGGGGCGGGGTCAGGTGACGGGTGGCCCCGCCCTCCGTATATAAGAAACGTCAGCCGCCGGAATGCCTGCAGTGTCTCCTACACGGAGACAGAAAGATGGATTCGCTGCGCTGGATGAGATGAGCCATCGCTGGAGAGATGACCGTCCGTCGCTGGATAGCAAGAGTGGATTACCGCCGCTGGAATCTTTTTTTTATTTTTTTATTTTTAATAAAGGAATTTTTCAAAAGTGTGTTTGTTTTATTTAACCATTTTTTACACTTTCTTTGTGAAATGGTAGGGGTACTTTTGTACCCCCTTACCATTTCAAACAGGGGGGGCCGGGATCTGGGGGTCCCCTTGTTAAAGGGGGCTTCCAGATTCTGATAAGCCCCCCGCCCGCAGACCTCCACAACCACCGGCCAGGGTTGTGGGGATGAGGCCCTTGTCTTCATCAACATGGGGACAAGGTGCTTTGAGGGGTCACAGACCCCCAAAGCATCCTCCCAATGTTGAGGGCATGTGGCCTGGTACGGTTCAGGAGGGAGGGGGGGCCGCTCTCTCGTCCCCCCTCTTTTCCTGCGGCCTGCCAGGTTGCGTGCTCGGATAAAGGGTCTGGTATGGATTTTTAGGGGGAACCCCACGTCAATTTTTTTTTAAATTTGACGCGGGGTTCCCCTTAATATCCATACCAGACCTGAAGGGTCTGGTTATGGATATTTAGGGGGAACCCCACGTCAAATGTTTTCTTAAATTTGAGGCAGGGTTCCCCTTAATATCCATACCAGACCTGAAGGGCCTGGTAATTAAATTTGGGGGACCCCCACGCTTTTTTTTTTATTTTATTTTTTATCAATGACTTTCAATGAGTGTTCTCTGTATTACGGAGCCGACAATTCATTATAGCTGCGAGTGATTTTAAAGGACTTTTTTTCCTGCATAAATGACACTTTGTGCAGGGACAATTCTAAGCACGGGAAACATGCGCCCCTTCACAGGCATACTATAGACAACCCCCCCTACGAAATTTAAAGGAATATTACACTTTTATTGTTTCACTTTAATCATTATTAAAATCACTGCTCCCGAAAAAACGGCAGTTTTTAAAACTTTTTTTTGCATTGATCCATGTCCCCTGGGGCAGGACCCGGGTCCCCAAACACTTTTTAGGACAGTATCTTGCAGAATCTTTTCTCTCTGTCAAATCTTTTTTCTCTGTCGAATATTTTCTCTATATAATCT
Organism: Lithobates pipiens; assembly: GCF_037356315.1. NCBI lineage: Eukaryota > Metazoa > Chordata > Amphibia > Anura > Ranidae > Lithobates > Lithobates pipiens. The sequence goes on along the minus strand of NW_027507785.1, from coordinate 185,122,282 downwards.
TGGACTAATAGAGGTAAGGTTAGGCACATTCGAACACAGGTTCTATAGACACAGATTGTTGTCAGAGTCATGTCGAATCTCCTAATCTATATCGAACTGTTGTAACAATGAAAACGAAAATAAAGCATTTATTTATGTCGGATCTTTCGTTTTTCGGATTTGGTGCTTTTGTTATCGTTTGTCAAAACGAAAACGAAAATAGCTGAAATTCGGACGAAAATGCATTCGGACGAAAACGAATGCACATGTCTACTCTGTTACCGGTTGATCCACTTAGCAGCCAGATATCGCCTAAAGGGTGGTTGCCAAGCTGAAATATCTCGGTGTCTGGATCACGAGCGGCATAAACCAGTACATCAATGATAACTTAGTCCCATTGTTACTTACATTATAGCAAAAGAGAGATTTGGAGCTGACTCCTTCTATCAATAGCAGGGCGTGGTAATTTAATTAAAGATGATATGGCTTCCACAGATATTGTATTTGTTCCATAACTCTCCCATTTAGATAGGTCAGAAATGGTTCAAGAGAATAGAATCCCTTTTTAGAGAATTAATTTGGAGGAAGGGTTTAATCCAGGATCAGTTTACAAACCATGCAATTACCGACTAAAGGAGGAGGTATGGTGGTCCCACACCCAAGATCATATTTCCTGGCATCCCAGTTGCAACATCTAATGGGTATCGGAGCCCTGGGAGGGGAAAACCCTTGCAATAGAATGATGAAAATGGGGACCCCACATAGTATACTAGTGGAGGTGTTAAAGGCGGACTCATTTATTCATAGTTGCCCGACAATAAAATTAGTCAGCAAAGTATGGCAGGCAACAAAGGAATTAATGGGATATAATGGAGTAACAGAATACACCCCCCTATGGAACAACAAAAATATGGCGGAAGTAAGGAGTATAGAGAGACCTATGGAATGGGGGAGGCTGGGTATTATCGACTGGCTCAGTTATATGAGAGTAATCTCATGAAGACATTTGCGGACCTATGACAGGAGTTTGATATACCAAACAAATCATTTTATAAATACCTGCAGATTAGGTATGCCATTCATGCACAGTTTGGGTCACAAACTATTGAGTGGACCCAGATCCCCACTCTTATGTGAGCTAATTAAGATAATTAAGATTAAGGGACTAATCTCAGAGTTGTATGCTAGTTTGGGGGCTAGAATAATAAGTGGAGTAGGACCCTCTAGGAGTAGATTTGAATGGAAGTGAGATGTGGTGGTAATAACTACGGAACAATGGGATAGGATTTTAGAAAGAGGAGACCTGATCTTGATCTCTCCCTCGCAGAAAGTATGCCATTTGTTCCTAATTCATAGAGCCTATTATACTCCCAAAAAATGTTTTGAATTCAGAAGGAGACAAATGTAAGGCGTCAGGGGATCTGATCCATATGATGTGGAAGTGTCCCAAGCTATTTAGATATTGGGCAGAGATAGTAGCTAGGATAAATAAAATTTTTGGGATCACACTAGAACCAGAGATAAAGACTTGCCTATTAGGAAGCTTGGAGGAAGGAAGAGTGCCGACCGGTGCCATTGAAGTATTATTAAGATGTTTATTTCAGGTAAGAAAATTAATAGCACAGAAATGGCAGGCACAAACTCCCCCGACAGTGAAGAACTGGGTTGAGACCATTAATTCATTGGTACGGAGTGAGAGGGCATTATGTATCAGACAGGGCAATTACAGTAAGTTTAAAAAAAAGTGGAGGCCCTGGCTGGATGAGATGAGGTGTTCCCTATAAGGGGAAATTGCAACATGCTTTTATGTTTCCTGCTCCTCAACTTGGCTCTCTCTTCCTTGCGTGACCCTAGATGCTTCTCTCTTTTGATCCTCTCTTGCTTAGGAAGTTGGCTTTCCCTTCTTCTTTGGTTTTATAATTATTGAAGTACATACACAATTAACAACTGGGTGGTGTGTGGGAGGGTGGGGGGGTTGTAGGTTGAGTGGGAGGGAGAGGGAAGGTTTAATAATAACAATTCTGTTTTTTTATGTCTTTTGTTCTTTGCATTACGCCCTATAATATAATATTCTATGATGTTGTATGTTTTTTTCAGTTTTTTGAGGTGGTAAAAAAAAAAAATATTTTGTACAGTTCTGGCCACAGGTCCTCAGGAAGGATGTACTGGAAACTATAGCGAGTACAAAGAAGGGCAACAAAGCTAATAAAAGGGTCTGGTGGATATTAGTTATGAGGAAAGGTTGGGAGCACTAAACGTACTCTCTCTGGAGAAGAGACGCTTAAAAGGGCATATGATTTCAATATACAATTACCGTACTGGTGACCCCACAATAGGGATAAAACTTTTTCCCTGAAGGAAGTTTAACAAGACTTGTGGCCACTCATTACAATTAGAAAAAGAGGTTTAATCTTAAACTACATAGAGGGTTATTTACTGTAAGAGCGGCAAGTATGTGGAATTCCCTTTCACATGTGGTGGTCTCAGCGGGGAGCATCAATAGTTTCAAGAAACTATTAGATAAGCACCTGAACGACCACAACATACAGGGATATACAATGTAACAATGACATATAATCACATACATAGGTTGGACTTGTGTTTTCTTTCAACCTCACCTACTATGTAAATATGTAACTATGTAACTATGTATCACCCCAAGGAGATAGTTAATGCCTTCAAGGACTATTACAAGGCAGTTTATATTCTAGATCTAGATTCTAATACCCCTCAACCTTCCAATGAGGGTATAGCAGCCTTCTTGGACTCAGTAACTCCCAACTCTGCACCTGTTGGTGCTAGAACGAATAAATGCCCCCTATATTTCTGATAAGATAGGCAAAGTTCTGAGGACTTTGGCATCAAATGAATCCCCAGGTGCCAATGGTCTCTCTGCATGATATTACAGAACTTTGCAGGATGTATTAGTTCCTCATTTAAGAGAAGTTTTTAATGCAGCGGCATCCTCTGGTTCATTTCCAACAGAAATGCTCAAGGCCTTAAATTGTAACACTACCAAAACCAGGAAAAGAGCCTAATGCACCACAAAATTTTAGGCCAACCCCCCTCTAAATGTAAACCTTAAAGTGCTTGTAGCTGTCAGAGAGGAAAGAGGCAACCGGTCACGTGAGTGTCGAGCGGCGCTATAAAATAAGGTATATAATTACTTATAAAAAAAAAAACATACACTGGGGCACATTATTTCATGTATTAGATGGGATTGTAGAAAGAAGACTCAGTGGTTTAACAACCACTTTAAGGTCTACGCAAAAGTTATTACTGACCAAATTTCCGCAGTGACCCCGGATTTGATAGTCCCAGACCAAGTTGGGTTTGTGAAGGGAAGACAAGCACCAGATGGTATATGTACAATAGAACACTGTATCTACTTCACTTAGCCCAAAGCCACAAACTATCATCAGCCTTTCTTGCATTAGTTACAGAAAAGGTTTTTTTTTCCAATTAGTTTTTATTGAAGTTTTATAAGATATCAATTACAAAATCAACAAGAATAAGGAGATAAGGGGGAGGGAGCAATAAGATACAATGAAAAAGGGGCAAATCAAACAATAAAAATAAAAGGAAAACAGATTGTGTTTTTATTGAAGTTTTATAAGATATCAATTACAAAATCAACAAGAATAAGGAGATAAGGGGGAGGGAGCAATAAGATACAATGAAAAAGGGGCAAATCAAACAATAAAAATAAAAGGAAAACCGATTGTGGCAGCAGGCAGGTAAAGTCACCTGGTTGTATCCAGGATGGGAAATATGTGTGCCCTAGATTCAGGCTTTATGCAGACTTGTACAACTAGAGGGGAAGAGTTAATGAGCCCAGCTGAAGTAAATGGGCTCATTAAGACCTCTACAAAAAACCACAGCTGTCTGCTGTGCCTGATTTTGTGTTGTAAAGCCATCCAGGGGGTCACACACACCCGCTGCCGAGCTAACCCCTCACAGTTGGTGGAGAATTTTGGCAGTTTTTTTTTTTTTTAAGGCCAGCATGGAGGAGATACTGAGACAGCTGGCTCTAGCAAATCAGCAGCAAACAAATGCGGGTTTACAAAGGAGCCTTGCAGCTCAACAACAGAGCCTTGCAGCCCAGCAGCAGACAAATGCAACTTTGCAGCAGAGTCTGGAAGCTCAGCAGAAGGCTCACCAGCAGAGTCTGGAAGCTCAGCAGAAAGCTCACCTGCAGAGTTTGGAAGCTCAGCAACAAGCCCAGCAGCAGACAAATGCAACTTTGCAGCAGAGTCTGGAAGCTCAGCAACAAGCCCAGCAGCAATCTGAAGCCCGCTTCATAGACCTGTTGCAGAAGCAGGAGCAGAGTTTTCAACAGCAAATAGAGACATTGATACAGCAATGTCCGCAGACCAATGAAGCAAGTGGTTACAATAATACCGCATCCTTTGGTGTGAGCCATTTACTGACAAAAATGACTGGAGAGGATGATCCGGAGGTGTTTTTGACCACATTTGAAAGGACTGCTGAAAGGGAAAAGTGGCCTAAGGAGCAATGGGCTGGACTGGTGGCCCCTCTGTTAACTGGGGAATCGCAGAAAGCTTATTATGACCTAGAGCCTGACCAAGCAAAAGACTATGTGGTACTAAAAACAGAAATATTGGCACGGCTGGGTGTCACCCTGGCCATCCGGGCTCAGCGTGTGCATAATTGGACTTTTCAGGTTGGAAAACCCCCCAGATCTCAAATGTATGATCTCATTCACCTGAGCAGGAAGTGGCTGCAGCCAGAGATTTTGACCGCACCAAACATTGTGGAACGTGTTGTTATGGATCGTTTCCTGAGAGCTCTTCCTACTGCCATCCAAAAATGGGTAAGTCATGGAGACCCAGAAAATGCAGATAAACTTGTGGATCTGGTTGAGAGGTACTTGGCTACAGAGAACTTGACCACCTCTTCCAGGGACTCACGGACTTTCCATCCTAAGACCAGATCATCCCCAGTGGCGGGTAAGATGACTCCAAGGGGTGAGGGTGGAGAGAGTGAGAGGATGGGAGTTCTACCTAAGGTCTGGCGGGAGCAGCCCAGGAAGCCCATGCTGCAAGAGGCAGCGAAAAAGATTATTTGCTACCGCTGCCGGCAAGAGGGACATATTGCAGCCAATTGCCCAGTTGTGGATGAGCCTATGCAATGTGACTTTATAAGGGAGAGACGTCAGTCGCAGTTTGCGACAGTTGCATGCACTGCCATTCGGGGACCTGAGAAACATTTATGTAAAATGTGTATTAATGGTAGAAATGTTGATGTGTTGCTGGATTCAGGTAGCCTGGTAACATTGATAAAAGCTGAATTAGTTACTACAGAGGTCTCTGGGAAGAACAAGGTGGCTGTTATTTGTGTGCATGGGGACACCCGAGAGTATCCTGTAACTTCAGTGTTTTTTGAGACCCCCAAAGGTAACCTCTCTCATCAGGTGGGGTTAGTGTCTCACTTACCACATGATGCTATTGTGGGAAGGGATTTTCCAAAATTCTGGGAACTCTGGGATTGTCCTGAGCCCCCCACTGGTGCCCCTATAAACCAGGAAGATGACCAGAATTCCTCTGGGAGTGGTGAGGACTCTCCTGAATTTCCCTTGTCGGTATTGGCGGGGGAAACTCGAGAAACTGGGGAGGAGCCAACATCCTCAGATGAAAACATGCCGTCTGTGAAGTTTTCGGATCTTGAGGTTCACAGGGAAAATTTTGCCACAGAACAGTTAAAAGACCCCACCCTAATAAAGGCACGGGAAAATGTGGTGAAAATAGATGGCGAGTTAGTGAACCCAGATAAGACTTGCACTTATCCTTACTTCACTATGGAAAGGGACCTGCTGTATCGAGTGGCTCAAAGGGCAGAAGAAACCATTGAGCAACTTGTAGTGCCCAAACCTTACAGGAAGTTGGTGTTAGAATTGGCCCATGGGCACATTCTGGGAGGTCATCTGGGGGCCGAGAAAACCAGAGAGAGGGTACTGCAGAGATTCTATTGGCCTGGGGTCATGAAGGAAACAGAAAATTATTGTTCCTCCTGCCCTGTGTGTCAGAAGTCGGCACCTTTGCCACATTTCCGTAACCCGCTGGTACCTCTTCCTATCATTGAGGTCCCCTTTGAGAGGATCGCAATGGATTTGGTTGGTCCGATAATGAAGTCTGCTAGGGGGCATCAGTACATTTTGGTTATATTGGACTATGCCACCCGTTATCCGGAAGCAATTCCTCTTCGAAATACCTCGGCCAAAACCATAGCCAAAGAGCTATCTCTTGTTTTTAGCCGCGTGGGTATTTGTAAGGAACTGCTTACGGACCAAGGTACACCCTTTATGTCCAGGGTTATGAAAGAACTATGCAAGTTGTACAAAGTGACACAATTGCGTACATCTGTGTATCACCCCCAAACAGATGGGTTGGTTGAAAGATTCAACAAAACCCTAAAAAAAATGTTAAAGAAGGTGGTGGATAGAGATGGGAAGAATTGGGACTGTCTAATACCCTATCTGATGTTTGCCATTAGGGAGGTACCCCAATCCTCTACGGGTTTCTCACCCTTCGAGTTGCTCTATGGGAGACACCCAAGAGGGCTGCTGGATATCGCCAAGGAAACTTGGGAAAATGAGAGGTCTCCTCACAGAAGCGTGATTGAGCATGTCGCCCTGATGCAAGATAGAATTGCACAGGTAATGCCAATCGTAAAGGAACATTTGACCCAAGCGCAGTTAGCACAGCAGAGAGTGTACAACCGTGGGGCCAAGACCTGTACTTTTTCCCCAGGGGATAGGGTCTTGGTGCTAGTCCCTACGGTTGAAAGCAAATTTCTGGCCAAATGGCAAGGTCCATACGAAGTAATTGAAAAAATTTGTGAGGTGAACTACAGGGTTAGACAGCCAGGAAGGCGAAAGCCGGAGCAGATCTATCACGTCAATCTGCTGAAAGCCTGGAGGGATAGAGAATCCTTAGTCGCAGAGACTTTGTCACAAGCACAGCCTGATTGCTTAGTTCCTGAGGTTGGAATAGCAGACACCTTATCGAAAGCCCAACAACAGGAGGTTAAAGAGTTTGTACTTCGCAACAAAGAGATTTTCTCTGAGCTGCCGGGACAAACATCTGGCGTAGAGCATGACATTATCACCCCGCCAGGAGAAAGGGTAAAACTAAAACCCTATAGAATACCAGAGGCCCGACGGGAGGCAATACGTGGGGAGGTTCAAAGGATGCTGGAATTGGGTGTGATAGAGGAGTCCCAGAGTGACTGGTCCAGTCCTATCGTACTAGTGCCCAAACCTGATGGGAGCTGGCGGTTTTGTAAAGATTTTCGACAATTGAATAAAGTTACAAAATTTGACACCTACCCCATGCCGCGTATAGATGAGTTGATTGACCGGTTGGGAACAGCCCGATATATGACAACTCTTGATCTCACCAAAGGGTATTGGCAAATTCCCCTGGCCGAGTCGGCCAAGGAGAAAACTGCGTTTGTAACCCCAGATGGGGCATTCCAATATAAGAGAATGCCGTTTGGGTTACAGAATGCACCGGCAACATTCCAGCGGAAAATGGATAAGATTCTGAGGCCCCATCAGAAATATGCTGCAGCTTACCTGGATGATGTGATTATCCATAGCACAGACTGGGTCTCACATTTGCCAAAAGTACAAGCAGTCCTAGACTCTATCCGGGAAGCTGGGTTTACGGCCAATCCAAAGAAGTGTACCATTGGACAGGAGGAGGCCAAATATCTTGGGTACACTATTGGGAGGGGGGTGATAAAACCCCAAGTCAATAAAGTCGAGGCCATACAGAGTTGGCCATGTCCCAACAGCAAGAAACAGGTACGAGCCTTTCTGAGAATCGCTGGCTATTATCGACGATTCATTCCCCATTTTGCTTCTCAGGCTGTGCCCCTCACCAACCTGACAAAAGGGAAAGAGTCGGTCATGGTTAAATGGTCCCCAGAGGCTGAAGAAGCATTTCAGTCCTTAAAAACAGCCTTATGTAGCCAGCCAGTGTTGTACTCACCAGACTTCTCTAAGGACTTCGTGGTACAAACTGATGCATCAGACGTTGGGTTAGGAGCAGTGTTATCCCAGGTCTGGAACGGGGAAGAGCACCCAGTCATTTACCTCAGCAGGAAGTTGAAGTCCCATGAGGTAAATTACTCCACGATTGAGAAGGAATGTTTAGCAGTGAAGTGGGCTCTAGATTCCCTTCGGTACTATCTACTAGGTAGGCACTTTGACCTGGTGACTGATCACGCTCCTTTAAAGTGGTTGGCTCAAAACAAGGAGACCAATAGAAGGGTAAATAGGTGGTTCCTGGCCCTACAGGAATTTAACTTTACAGTTAAGCATCGCCCTGGTGTTAAAATGGGGAATGTGGATGCTTTGTCTCGGATACATGCGTGTCTGACTGCTTGTGTTACAACCCCAAGGTTGAAACAAGAGGGGGGGGTATGTGGCAGCAGGCAGGTAAAGTCACCTGGTTGTATCCAGGATGGGAAATATGTGTGCCCTAGATTCAGGCTTTATGCAGACTTGTACAACTAGAGGGGAAGAGTTAATGAGCCCAGCTGAAGTAAATGGGCTCATTAAGACCTCTACAAAAAACCCCAGCATGCTTAGGGATATGCTCCATCCTGGAACCAGTTTTGTGTTGTATAGACTGGGGAGTGTGACACCTGTTCTGTGCGGTGAGTTAACGCCTGTGTGGCAAACCTCTACAACAGGGACAGGGACTGGTGCAGCACAAGGCTGCACTCAGTTGTTAGACAGGGAATCTAAGTGTGTAGTTAGAGGTCGAGCTGACCAGGATTTATTTTCATGTTTTATTTTTGTTTGGCTGTTATATGTATCACTGCATGTAGCATAAATAAACCGCTTCTTTTGTTTTTTTGCACCTACAACGCTGTCTGCTGTGCCTGATTTTGTGTTGTGAACCCATCCAGGGGGTCACACACACCCGCTGCCGAGCTAACCCCTCACAAGATGTATACATTCAGTGTGATGTATAGTAGGTACACTCCTGACAATATTCAGTCAACAATGGATGGTAAGGAACAATACAAAGATCAATACATACATTTGTTATGAAGTTTGAAGCTAGTGTTCCTTCTTGGCCATAATATTCAATCCAACCATCCAGGCCAGGGCTTACTCCCAGACCCCCGGCCGGACGTTTCTGTATTCATCCAAGAAGGCTTGGCATCGCCACACTAGCGGCCACGCCGAGCTATGTCCTTTGAGATAAAGAAGAATTTTTCAATCTTAGTCAATAATACTTACATTATAGAGGGAGTGTGTACTAGGGGTATAAAACGTAGAACCTATGAGGGAAAGACTGAGGGGGGGAGGAAAGGGGTGGGGAAAAGGGGTCTCATGGTCTGGTCTCTTCCTATATGTTCTAACAAGTTTAACTTTAGAGTCTACACTCATGAGGAGTTCAGTTTTAAGTTTTATACCAATTTGTCCATACTTTCCATTTCCCCACTAACTGCTATCTGTTACCATTTCTACTGGCAAGTAGAGTCTCATTATACAAAATGGGTTTTGAGTGGTCGCAAAGACTTCAGAAACGTTTGGAGCTATATTAGATTTCCACTTTTTTGCTATAAGTATGCATGTAACCAGGAGGATATGCGTAATCACTACAGTTTGGAGGGAAGCATTCAATCCCAATATTTAGTATTGCCAGATTTGGATTGGAACGTGAAATAATGCCTGTAATACTGGAGATTTATCGGAACATAGAGTTCCAAAAGTTAGTTAGGTGCCTACAACTCCAGAAGATATGTAGCAAATTGCCTATATCACCACAATTTCTCCAGCACAGCGGAGAACCCTGGAATCCAAACTTGGAAATCCTATAAGGTGTGAGATACCATCTCAAATCAATTTTTTTGCGATAGTTCCCAGTGGTTAATAGAATTAGAGGACATATAGATTGATTGAAAAGCCTCCCTCCACTGCAGGACCGTGAATGTAGTATTTAGGTCCCTTTCCCATTTCACAAATGGTTGAGATTTGACAAAGTCCGTTTTATGTTGAAATAAGTTATAAAAAAGGCAAATACCGCCATGAGAGCGGGAGGTAGCATTGTAATACTGTGATGCCTCTTTTGGGATGGATATCTGGTGTGATCTAATAGATCTCAAGAAGTGTAGAATTTGATTGTGCTTATACTTATCTGAAGGCAAAAGATTATATTGGTTCTGAAGCTGGAGAAAATCGATAGGGTTAGCTTTGTCATAAAGATCAGTGATGTTCTGAATCCCCTTTTCTTGCCATTTAGCAAGAGAGATGTTTGGAATAGCTAGCGGGAGGACCGTTATAGGTATGGGAACCTCCTCTCCACCATCCATATCCGGGGATATATCCCAGAGAGTTCTCCATGCTGCTATGGAAGGCTTGGATGGTGGGCGGAAGTTTGTGTATGGAGAATGGTTTCAGGGCGTCCAAAAGAAGGAACGTCCTTAAATTGTTAGTCAGGCATAACGCCTGTTCTATTTTAACCAAAAGTGCTTCTGAAGTAGGGTTAAGCCAACCTTTGAGTTGAGCTGTTACTATTAGGTCCACAAAGGTCCTTTTAAGGACTGGTATGGTATAGGTGTAGTACAGTATATAGGGTTGTACACGTATAATATACTTTCTCCCAAATATAGAAAGAATATTATACTTGACTGCTGCCCTATTCTGCAGCGGTCCTTTATCAGTGTAAGGACTGAGGTACAGTCTGCACATCACTAGCTACTCGGTTCACAAAGGTCCTTGTAAGGACTCGTATAGGTGTACTATTTGGTGTGCAGTATATAGGTGTGTAATACACGTATAAAATGCTTGCACATATAGAAAGCATAGTATAGTGCATTTCCACTGTGCATCATTGTGACTGCTGAGTGGTTCTGCAGCGATGCTACAGAGAGCGACAAACGCAAAAAAAAAGTATTATAACTGGTGTGATAGACCAGTGGCCCCCAAAAACAACAGATTGAATCAGGGTGTTAAATACCTTCTTCCACATACATACTGCACTTCTCTAGAGACTTTTGTCACAGGGCCATTTAAAAAATGACAGGCAGAGGAAGAGGCAGGCCCTTCCGCAGGGGTGGTAGGGGTAGGGCAGGAGCAACAGACTTGAGCCAAAGTAGCAAATTGCATAAGGTGCATGCGATTACGTCAAAGGACGCACCAGACTTGGTTGAGTGGCTCACTCAGCCTTACTCTTTTGCACCCTCCTCATCCTCTCGATCTGCACCCTCTTCTTAACTCTCAGCTATGTGCAACCCCAAAGACACTACCACCAACACCACCACCACCATATACCTTTCGCTTGAGTCACAGGAATTAGTTTCTGATCCATATCAAGACATTTCTGATGCGCAGCCACTCTTGGCATTGGATCAGGAAGAGGAGGTAGCAACAACCGCCGCTCAGCAGTCTGACGGCAGTACCCAGATCAGCTGAAGGAGGAGGTTTGTCCTCACTGTTGCTGCCTACTCCGGGATCTCTAATTATAGCGGTGGGGAAGATGACGTTGATGATGACGTGTCTAGTGATGTCACGTGGGTGCCCACAAGAGAGGAAGAGGAGGAGAGTTCAGAGGGAGATATGGACCAGCAGATAGGGAGGAGAAGCAGGAAGAACTTAGATTGCAAAGGAGGGACAAAGCAGAATGCAAATGTATCAGGAGCGAGGCATCAACCATGTACTGTCACATCTGGCGCTCCCAGGACGCCGGCACATGGCTCCGCAGTGTGGGATTTTTTTAACGTGTCCGCTAATGACAATAGTGTTGCCATCTGCAATCTTTGCAGTCAACGCATAAGTCGTGGTAAGCCCAACACTCACCTAGGGATGACCGCCTTCAGAAGGCACATGAGCTGCCATCACCGAGCCCAGTGGGAGCAACGGAACACACAAAGCCACACTCCAGGCTCTCACGTCCAGCCTCGTCTTCTACTTCTCCTTCTCCTCTCTCCTCACAATTGTCCTCCACTCTACCTTCCATCACGCCATCCTCACATTTTTCTGCAAAAAGGTAGGCTTCCGTGGGCCAAATGTTCGAGCGTAAAAAAATGATGACGCCAACGGTTGACGGCTGGCTTGTCAGAACTCATAGCCCGCCAACTACTACCATATAAACTGGTGGACTCGGAGGCCTTTCAAAAATTTGTGGCCATTGGAACTCCACAATGGAAGGTCCCAGGAAGGAAGTATTTCTCACAGAAGGGCATCCCAGAGCTATATGGCCATGTTTAGCGGCAAGTGAATGTATCTCTGGAACACCGTGTCGGTGCCAAAATACATCTGACCACAGACACGTGGTCTAGCAAACAGGGGCAGGGAAGATATATCACTTTTAATGCCCACTGGGTGAACCTTCTGATGGCCATGTAACCCGTGGCACCCATGTAGATTTGGTTTTACCATCACGGATTGTATGCAGGCCTGGCTCTTCTTCTCCTCCTCCTCCTACTCCATCCTCCTCTCTCTCCTCCTCGGCTGACTCCTCCTTTTCCGCTGCTAGTGTCTCTTCTGCTGCGCCGCCCAAGCTCCCAGAACCTATTCAACATGCCAGGTGAGACGTTGCCATGCCGTGCTGCGTCTGTTGTGCCTGGAAGCCAAGAGCCACACTGGCCCGGCACTCCTTTCAGCTTTGCATTCACAGGCAGATCAGTGGCTAACACCGCTCAATTTGACAGTTGGTAAAGTGGTGTGTGACAACGGTGCCAATCTGCTTAGCGCATTGAAACAGGGCAAAATTACGCACGTGCCATGCATGGCACACGTCTTAAACTTGGTCGTGCAGCGATTCGTTGTCAAATACCCTGGGGTCCAGGACATCTTGCACCAGGCAAGGAAAATCTCGACCCATTTTAGAAGATCTGACACGGCCATGGCTCGCCTTGCTGACATTCAGCGGTGACACAATCTGCCGGTCAGATGTTTTATTTGCGATTGCCCGATGAGATGGAACTCAACCTTCTATATGCTTGATAGGCTGCTCCAGCAGAAACGTGCAGTTAACGTCTACCTGTATGAACTCTGCGGCAGAACAGGCTCTGGGGAGCTGGGTTTTTTTTCTCCACGCCAGTGGCTGCTCATGCACGACTCATGCAGACTTCTGCAGCCATTTTATGAGATCACCAAACTGGTCAGTCGCAGCCATGGTGCCATCAGTGACATGGTACCTTATGCCTTTTTATGGAGCGTACATTGCTTCATGTCATAGATCAAGCCATGGAGGAGCAGGAGCGGGAAGATGAGGAAGTCGCAATACTGGATGAATTCCCAGGGGGGCTACTCAATCTGAGATAAATCAACAACAGGAGTCTGAAGAGGAATCAGAGGAGGATGGTGACGGGGCGGATGAGGAGGAGCAAGAAGAGCATGCTTTAAACCTTTCTGGGATCCCTGTTGTTGTGCGTGGATGGGGAGAGGAGAACGAGGAGGACGACATTATCCTGGATGATGAGCAGGAGCCTGGCCACCACACCGCTTTCAGTTTAGTGCAAATGGGGGCCTTTATGCTCCATTGTTTTAACAGGGACCCCCATATAAAAAGCATAGGGGTCAAGGACCAGTACTTAGACCCCTGGTACAAACACAAAATGGCAGAAATGTTACCACCGTCACAGAGGGCTGTCAGAATGGAGCACTTCCAGGCCTTGCTTCGAGAAATGCTGCATTCTGCTTTTGCGTGCGCTGGCAGAGGAGCAATTCCCACTCCCAGAGAAAGAGTTGCGGGTACCAATCCAACAGCAGCTGCAAGAAGAGGGTGGTTTGAAGATGTGTTGGTGACTTCTGATATGAGGTCATTCTTTCAGCCGACCCATCAACAGGTCTCATCCGGATCCAGCATCAGGGAACGCCTAGACCGACAGGTGTCCGACTACATCGAGTTAACAGCCGATGTGGACGCTCTGAGGAGTGATGAACCCCTGGACTACTGGGTGGGCAGGCTTGACCTCTGGCCAGAGCTTGCCCAATTTGCAATGGAACTATTGGCTTGCCCCTCCTCCAGTGTCCTGTCCGAAAGGACGTTCAGCGCAGCAAGGGGATCGTGACCAGTAAGCGCACTCGCCTAGCTCACGACAGTGTTGACTACCTCACATTTCTGAAAATGAATGAGGCATTAATCTCGGAGGAATTCAACACATGTGACCAGTAGACCATGTATATCTCTATTAACAATTTATTTAATCAAGCACACAGTCCTTTTTTCTACATTTGGCTCACTTCCTTGTACAAAAAAAGCACACCGTACTATATGCTCGTACCCGCCTGTTTGAAGAGGTTGAGCGGTGTCATATTTTTGGGGCCCATCAGCGAGTTGCTGGTATCAGTGCTGCTGTCAGTGCTCTCTATCTCGGTGCTGGTGTCAGTGCTCTATATCACATTGCTGGTGTCAGTGCACTCTATCACGGTCCTGGTGTCAATGCTCTATATCACGGTGCTGGTGTCAGTGTTCTATATCACGGTGCTGGTGTCAGTGCTCTATATCATGGTGCTGGTGTCAGTGTTCTATATCACAGTGCTGGTGTCAGTGCTCTATATCACAGTGCTGGTGTCAGTGCACTCTATCTCAGTGCTGGTGTCAGTGCTCTATATCACAGTGCTGGTGTCAGTGCTCTATATCACGGTGCTGGTGTCAGTGCACTCTATCTCAGTGCTGGTCTCAGTGCTCTCTAGCACGGTGCTGGTGTCAGTGCTCTATATCACGGTGCTGGTGTCAGTGTTCTATATCACAGTGCTGGTGTCAGTGCCCCATATCACGGTGCTGATGTCAGTGTTCTATATCACGGTGCTGGTGTCAGTGCACTCTATCACGGTGCTGGTGTCAGTGTTCTATATCACAGTGCTGGTGTCAGTGTTCTATATCTCAGTGCTGGTGTCAGTGCTCTCTATCATAGTGCTGGTGTCAGTTCTCTATATCACGGTGCTGGCTTCAGTTCTCTATATCACGGTGCTGGTGTCAGTGCACTCTATCATGGTGCTGGTGTCAGTGCTCTATATCACGGTGCTGGTGTCAGTGCACTCTATCATGGTGCTGTTGTCAGTGCTCTATATCACGGTGCTGGTGTCAGTGCACTCTATCTCAGTGCTGGTGTCAGTGCTCTCTATCACGGTGCTGGTGTCAGTGCTCTATATTACGGTGCTGGTGTCAGTGCTCTATATCATGTTGCTGGTGTCAGTGCACTCTATCATGGTGCTGGTGTCAGTGCTCTATATCATTGTGCTGGTGTCAGTGTTCTATATCACAGTGCTGGTGTCAGTGCACTCTATCTCAGTGCTGGTCTCAGTGCTCTCTATCACGGTACTGGTGTCAGTGCTCTATATCACGGTGCTGGTGTCAGTGCTCTATATCATGGTGCTGGTGTCAGTGCACTCTATCATGGTGCTGGTGTCAGTGCTCTATATCATTGTGCTGGTGTCAGTGTTCTATATCACAGTGCTGGTGTCAGTGCACTCTATCTCAGTGCTGGTCTCAGTGCTCTCTATTACGGTGCTGGTGTCAGTGCTCTATATCACGGTGCTGGTGTCAGTACACTCTATCGTGGTGCTGGTGTCAGTGCTCTATATCACGGTGCTGGTGTCAGTACACTCTATCGTGGTGCTGGTGTCAGTGCTCTATATCACGGTGCTGGTGTCAGTGCTCTATATCACGGTGCTGGTGTCAGTGCACTCTATCTCAGTGCTGGTCTCAATGCTCTCTATCACGTTGCTGGTGTCAGTGCTCTATATCACGGTGCTGGTGTCAGTGCACTCTATCATGGTGCTGGTGTCAGTGCTCTATATCACGGTGCTGGTGTCAGTGCACTCTATCATGGTGCTGTTGTCAGTGCTCTATATCACGGTGCTGGTGTCAGTGCACTCTATCTCAGTGCTGGTGTCAGTGCTCTCTATCACGGTGCTGGTGTCAGTGCTCTATATCACGGTGCTGGTGTCAGTGTTCTATATCACGGTGCTGGTGTCAGTGCTCTATATCATGGTGCTGGTGTCAGTGTTCTATATCACAGTGCTGGTGTCAGTGCTCTATATCACAGTGCTGGTGTCAGTGCTCTATATCATGGTGCTGGTGTCAGTGCACTCTATCTCAGTGCTGGTGTCAGTGCTCTATATCACAGTGCTGGTGTCAGTGCTCTATATCACGGTGCTGGTGTCAGTGCACTCTATCTCAGTGCTGGTCTCAGTGCTCTCTAGCACGGTGCTGGTGTCAGTGCTCTATATCACGGTGCTGGTGTCAGTGTTCTATATCACAGTGCTGGTGTCAGTGCCCCATATCACGGTGCTGATGTCAGTGTTCTATATCACGGTGCTGGTGTCAGTGCACTCTATCACGGTGCTGGTGTCAGTGTTCTATATCACAGTGCTGGTGTCAGTGTTCTATATCTCAGTGCTGGTGTCAGTGCTCTCTATCATAGTGCTGGTGTCAGTTCTCTATATCACGGTGCTGGCTTCAGTTCTCTATATCACGGTGCTGGTGTCAGTGCACTCTATCATGGTGCTGGTGTCAGTGCTCTATATCACGGTGCTGGTGTCAGTGCACTCTATCATGGTGCTGTTGTCAGTGCTCTATATCACGGTGCTGGTGTCAGTGCACTCTATCTCAGTGCTGGTGTCAGTGCTCTCTATCACGGTGCTGGTGTCAGTGCTCTATATTACGGTGCTGGTGTCAGTGCTCTATATCATGTTGCTGGTGTCAGTGCACTCTATCATGGTGCTGGTGTCAGTGCTCTATATCATTGTGCTGGTGTCAGTGTTCTATATCACAGTGCTGGTGTCAGTGCACTCTATCTCAGTGCTGGTCTCAGTGCTCTCTATCACGGTACTGGTGTCAGTGCTCTATATCACGGTGCTGGTGTCAGTGCTCTATATCATGGTGCTGGTGTCAGTGCACTCTATCATGGTGCTGGTGTCAGTGCTCTATATCATTGTGCTGGTGTCAGTGTTCTATATCACAGTGCTGGTGTCAGTGCACTCTATCTCAGTGCTGGTCTCAGTGCTCTCTATTACGGTGCTGGTGTCAGTGCTCTATATCACGGTGCTGGTGTCAGTACACTCTATCGTGGTGCTGGTGTCAGTGCTCTATATCACGGTGCTGGTGTCAGTGCTCTATATCACGGTGCTGGTGTCAGTGCACTCTATCTCAGTGCTGGTCTCAATGCTCTCTATCACGTTGCTGGTGTCAGTGCTCTATATCACGGTGCTGGTGTCAGTGCACTCTATCATGGTGCTGGTGTCAGTGCTCTATATCACGGTGCTGGTGTCAGTGCACTCTATCATGGTGCTGTTGTCAGTGCTCTATATCACGGTGCTGGTGTCAGTGCACTCTATCTCAGTGCTGGTGTCAGTGCTCTCTATCACGGTGCTGGTGTCAGTGCTCTATATCACGGTGCTGGTGTCAGTGCTCTATATCATGGTGCTGGTGTCAGTGCACTCTATCATGGTGCTGGTGTCAGTGCTTTATATCATGGTGCTGGTGTCAGTGTTCTATATCACAGTGCTGGTGTCAGTGCACTCTATCTCAGTGCTGGTCTCAGTGCTCTCTATTACGGTGCTGGTGTCAGTGCTCTATATCACGGTGCTGGTGTCAGTACACTCTATCATGGTGCTGGTGTCAGTGCTCTATATCACGGTGCTGGTGTCAGTGCTCTATATCACGGTGCTGGTGTCAGTGCACTCTATCTCAGTGCTGGTCTCAATACTCTCTATCACGGTGCTGGTGTCAGTGCTCTATATCATGGTGCCGGTGTCAGTGCACTCTATCTTGGTGCTGGTTTCAGTGCTCTACATCACGCTGCTGGTGTCAGTGCACTCTATCTCAGTGCTAGTCTCAGTGCTCTCTATCACGGTGCTGGTGTCAGTGCTCTATATCACGGTGCTGGTGTCAGTGTTCTATATCACGGTGCTGGTGTCAGTGTTCTATATCACAGTGCTGGTGTCAGTGTTCTATATCACAGTGCTGGTGTCAGTGCTCTATATCACATATGACATACTAAGGGGAGAGGAGTAAAATAAAAAATAACTAAGGAAAAATACAAAAAGGGTTCCGGGTGTAAGAGTAGACTTCTGTGTGACTGGCGGTCCACTGGGAGTAATAAGCCAACTCTGCTAACAGATCTTGGATGGAGGAAATAGACACTTAAACGTGTGGGTCTCTGTTTCTGGGTCCACCAGGATCAATCCCAGGCCAGGACCCCTCACCCCATAGGGATCTTGCTGTGAGGGGGCTGACCGAGGAGTTCCCGAAGGACCTTCGAGGTTAGCCCAGGAGGGATCGCTGTCCTGAAACCCAAACCTGTAAAATGCTAGAACCACTAGGAGAAGTTGCATTTAACTTGGGAAAGTTGCCATGAAATGGGCAGGAGGTGGACAGACCCTCCAGCCCAAACTCGGGATGGGAACCCAAAGCAAAGGCAGAAACAAAAAAAAAAAACATATATATATATATATAATAAAAGGGGAAAAAAACCTTAACGGTTGGAATGACCAACTGTCATACAGTTCGCTCCGGTCCATATGGTGGGTCAAGACGACCCTGCAACAAGGTAAGTAGCAAAAAAGGAAGTCAGTAAGGGAGAGTGAGCAGAGAGGAGGGAGAGAGGAAACAAGGAGGGTGAGGAGGAAGGGAAGGGTAGGAACCCTTGCGGAAGTACCTGGTTTTAGAGGGATCCGGTGGGAAGGACCTTGAAAAACTTCAGGGCAATAGGGATATTCCAACGTATGCAGCCCAAGGTTCTCATATAAGACTAAATTTCTCAGCTGAGACCAGGATCTTACTGGCCACTTTTTCTTGTGCCATTATCCAGGAGATTTTTTGTTTGGCCTGGGAAAAGGAAACTGAAGGAGATTTCCACGAGTGTGCCAGCGTAATCATGGCTCCCAGAAGGATAAAGTGGATTAAAGAGTATGTCTGTTTAGGAACATTGGGGATGCGAGAGTTAAGAAGGGCAGTGGTGGGATCCTGTTTAATTTCGTGCCCCGTGGATTTGCGAATGAGACTGAAGATTTTGTTTCAGTAACCCCTGATTTTGGGGCATTCCCAAAATGTGTGAAGGAGAGAGCCCTGCAGGCCGCACCCCCTGAAACAGAGCGGGGAAGACTGGGGAAAAAACTTGGTAAGCTGGGTGGGGACCAGGTACCATCGAGACATGACCTTAAGATCTGCTTCCACAAGGGCGTTATTAAGAATACCCCTGTAGGAGCAAGAAAAATTTAGGTGCCAGGTATCCAGATCCCATTCGAACTGAAGGTCTTGCTCCCACTTCACCATGTAGTTTGCTTTTCCCTGGGGATCAGCCAACAGAATAGATAAGGGAAATCCCCCCCCCCCTGACCCCCATGGCTGATGAGCACCAGAGCTCGTATGGAGTTACCGACAGAGAATTGTCATGGCTCTTCCAAATCCCCTGCAGATAATGTGAAAGTTGATTGTAGCGAAAAGATTCTGAGGGTGGCATGTCCAATTTGGAGATGCAGTGTTTAAGAGATAAGGGGCCATTGCAATTGAAGAAATGTCCTATTCTGTAGAGGCCCTTATCGAGCCACCACTGGAAAGCCTTGATATTGAGACGTGGGGGAAAATGGGGGTTGTGGAAGATGTGTGCGAGGGGGTGCCAGGGCGAAATCAGGGAGTGTTTTTTGTGAAGAGTGTCACATAGGGCTAAAGCGTGTGACAAGGTTGGTGAAAGGATCGGGGGCCTTTCTTTTTGTGGTCTCCAGATGAGGAAGTCAAGGGTATGATTCAGAGTAGCTTGTCTTTCTAAGTCTACCCAGTCGGGTTTTGGGCCTTTAGAGTATATGGCCGAGTATTGACAAAGTTGGGCAGCTTGGAAGTACCACCATAAGTTAGGTAGACCCAGGCCCCCTTTTTTCCTAGATCTGTAAAGAATCAACTTAGAGAGGCGGTGGCCTTTCCCTCCTCAGATAAATCGAATAATTGCTGACTGGAGTTTATCAAGGAGGCGTTTTGGAATGGGTATGGGAAGGGACAGGAAGAGATATAAGATCCTGGGGAGCAAGGTCATCTTAATTGCATTTACCCATCCCAGCCATGACATTTTATAGAGCGACCATTGCTCAAGATCTTCTGATAACTTCTTAAATAAGGGAGGGTAGTTATGGCGACATATATATGAAAAGATTGATCTTGGGGGTGAGGTGAATACCTAGGTAAGGGAGAGAGGAGGAGCTCCAAGAGAAAGGGCAGTGGGCTTTAATTCTATCCACCAGTTCTTGAGGGGTAAATATGTTAAGGGCGGTAGACTTGGACATGTTTACCTGAAGTCCTGAAATTACACCAAATTTTTTGAAGGAGTAGGAGAATATTAGGTGTGGAGATGAGTGGGGTGGTAATGAACAGCCGCACGTCATCAGCAAAGAGTGCACATTTGTAGGTTTTTTGACCACATTGTACTCCATGAATATCTGGGTGTTGTCTGATAGCTAAGGCTAGTGTTTCGATCACTAGGGCGAAAAGAATGGGGGAGAGGGGGCAACCTTGCCTGGTGCCCTTGAGGATTGGGAATTGGTCGGAGAGGTGACCCTGCAATTTAACTTGAGCCTTTGGGGAAGAATAGAGGGATGAAAGAGTTGTAAGGAACTTCGGACCAAAGCCCCATTTTTGGAAAGCGATGAAGAGGTACGGCCAAGTGACCGTGTCAAAGGCCTTTTGGAGATCTATGGAGAGAATAAATCCAGATTGGGGGGGGTTCCCGTCCCAGGAAGATTGCATGAGGGAAATTAGGTCAATTGCTCTCCTAATCTGGTCCGGCCCCCGTCTCCCCGGGATAAAACCCACCTGGTCTTTGTTTATATATTTTCCAATAAACGAGGCCATCCTGTTCGCTAAAATTTTCGTCATGATTTTTCGATCATTGTTAATTAAAGATATTGGCCTATAGTTGCCTACTTCGCTGGGATCTTTGCCCGGCTTGGGGATGACTGAAATGAATGCTAGGTTGGCCGCTGGCTCCAATTGGGAGCCCTCCCGGAGAGAGTTGAAGAGCCGGACTAGATGAGGAGAGAGGACCCCAGAGAAGGTTTTATAGTAACGTGACGAGAATCCATCTGGACCTGGGGCAGAGTCAGGCTTGAGGCTCTTGATGACGTCCTGGACTTCCTCGATCTGGAAGGGGGAGTCCATTACGTCACGGTGAGAGTCTGTAAGTTTGGGAATTGCAACCTCTTCTAAAAATGCGTTTATGGAATCAGGATTGGTCAGGGTGGAATTAGAGTATAGATTCGAGTAAAAGGTCTGGAAGGTCTCTAGTATTTTATGGGGGTTCTGAGTAAGGTTGCCTGCTTGGGATTTGATCTTAGGTAAAGAGTAAACTCTTATTTTAGGGGAAAGTCTTGCTGCCAGCTGCGGGCCAATTTTACCAGCCTGTAGATAGAACCTGCCACTTAGCCAGCCTAAATGTTTGTTTGCATTGGACGTAAGGGCTAAATTGAGGGCGACCCGGGCGGAATCCAGATTGGCTAACGTTTCTGAAGTAGGGTTGCTTTTGTGGGCTTTACTACAAGATTTAAATTCACGTTCAAGTTTTTCCACATCTATCTTCCTTTCCCGTTTTAGTTTAGACACTAGTTGAATTATTTTCCCCCTCGGGATCGCCTTATTTGCTCCCCATAGATTGCTTTGGGATATATCCCCAGTATCATTAAGATTGAAGAATTCCAGAATGTCTCTTTCCAGCATGGTGCAATGGACTTGATTGGAAAGAAGGGTTTTACTAAGGCACCACTGCGGGGGGCCAGGAGGGGAGAGGGAGCTAGTTATACGCAGGGTCACCAGAGAGTGGTCTGACCATGGAACTTCGTGAATAGAATGAGTCGCAGTGTGTATCTCTGAGTTGGGTATGAAGATATGATCAATCCTCCCAAGATAATTCTGCCTTCCAAGTGTGGGGCAAGGGGGGAAAGCATGGAGGCAAAGAAGCGTGTTTGGCCCTGGTTGGGGGCGTAAGAAGAGATTATAGAATACATAACTCCCAAGATCTGACCTTTAACGAGTAAGTATCTACCTTCAGTATCTTTGATCGTGTGAGAGTGTAGGAATGGAATTCGTTTCGCTAGCAAGATGGCCACCCCCCTTCTTTTGGAGTCGGAATTAGCCAGGTAAAATGTTGGAAAGCTACTGTGAAGAAAGGAAGGGGTGTAGCTAGCTGGGAAATGGGTCTCCTGGAGGAGCACAATATCAAGGCTTCTGGCGTGGTAGCTCTGGAATGCCTTACGGCATTTGGAGGGTGAGTTAAGCCCTTGCGTGTTATGCGAGGCGATCTTGAGTGAAAGATTATGGGGTATAGAGTCAGGGGTGGGTGGCGAACATGAGTGAGGGGGGCTTACCTTTGTCCTTGGAGCATTGGACACGGACTGTGGAGGACTGTCGTCCCGGTGGTCCCCTGGGGATGGAATGGGTGAAGGTCTCTGCGAAGGTTCCTGGGGGGAGAGGGGAGGAAAGGGGAGCCAGAGAGAAGGCATGGGTAGAGGGAGAAAAGAGGAGAAAAAGGATGGAGCGAAAAACATGAAAAAGAACATATTTAGTACAGAAGAAATATAAAACATAACGGTCAACAATTCTCTTGCGATAACAAAAAGGACTGATGAACCAAGTCCGAGTCCAGGGCCTCCTGGTAGGGAGGGCTCAGAAAAAGTACAACCACAAAGGGTTGTTTTCCTGGCGTCACCCGAGGGAGGTGCGTCCCTCCGAGTCACAACAGAAAGGGTTGCATGATGGGCCGCTCCGGCCACGGTCCCCAAGTGGTAAAAAATCATTGTAAGGGGACAAGTGAAATACCACATGTCTCAAGGGTCAACCATAAAACAATCTAGTATAAATAACCAGAATAGTACAAAAAAAAAAACAACAGGACACAAAGTAAAAAAAAAAAAAAAAAAAAAATGCATAGCAAAAATACACCTTTGTATGAGAGAGATAAGCTCCCTGGGTAGGTGGTTAGGGGAGGAAGCCTTAGGCTGGAGGTTGGGATAGGGGGAGCATCTAAGAGCTTAGCTAAAGGCAGGGAGATGCCAAGGGGGAAAAAAGGGAAAAAACAACAATAAAAATAAAGAAAAAATAAAATAAATACAGAGTGGGGAGACAGGAGTCCTTGAGGGAGAAGCACCATCCCTGCCGGGGTGAAGGCTATTAAAGGCACGGTCGGGTATCCTAGTTAGCAATAGGGGGGTAATGGGGCCCGACCACAGGAAGCAGAGGATTCTGCAAGGGTCCAAAATGAAAGTCAGAGTCCAGGGGGGGTTGCCCACTACTCATTAAAGTGGGTCCCCCCTGCAATCCCATTAAAGGAAAAATCCGGATCCGGAATAGGATCCCAAGGGGAGCACTCATCTTGGGGGGTGTGAGTCCCGTTGCCTCTTTGGAAGCTGTTTGTTCCATAGTGGGGTTAGGGGGCTCCCTGGAGGCTGTCACTTGGTAGAGCTTGTCTTGGTTGGCTGAAGAAAAGGAGCTAGTTCCTGTGTTATAAGCCCAAGTTGCAGTAACAGACGCTCGCCGTCTTGGAAACAGGAAAAGCCATACTGTTTATCTCTTAGTTGAAACTGGAGACGAAAGGGGGATGACCAGCGGTATTTGATGGAATTCTGATTCAGGATTTCAAGCAGGGGTTTGAGGGCTCTGCGCTTCTGAATGGTAGTGGGGGAAATGTCCGCAAAGAATTGGATTTTGTGACCCTGGAAAGAGAGGTCGTCCAGATTACGGGTTTTTCTCATCACTTCTTCTTTGACGCTGTAAAAATGAGGTTTAACGACAATGTCCCTCGGGAGGCCATCTTGGCGGGGGAGCTGTAATGCTCTGTGGGCTCTATCGAGCTCTAGCCTATGGTCCTGGATATCTGGAATGATAAAGAGTTTGACGGTGCTGGGTACATCTGCGACAGATTCGGGTAACCCCCATATGCGGAAATTGTATCATCTGCTTCTGTTCTAAAGGTCATCAATTTTAGCCTGAGCGGCTTCTAATTGATCTTGGAGCATTTGGATGCAGGTCGAGTTCTGGACAGTGCGGGCCACTGTGTTATCTACCACATGTTCTATTGCATCCAAGCGGGCTCCCAGGCTTTGTAAATCTGCCTTGATGGTGGTTGTGATCTGCTTAGCATTTTGGGCTAGTCCTGCAGCTAGCATGTCAGAGAAGCTCTGCATTAGAAGATGTACATCAGGGGCTGCATGGGCGATGAATGCAGGGTGCTTGAGAAGCCTGCCAGGCCTGCCAGGCCTAAGGGAGTTTGCAGAGTGGGAGTCTGGAGAATGCCCCCTACAGTTCTATCAAGCAGGGATTCTGTGGAGGCAGGGGAATAGCCCTGGGGAGAAGTTGTACTCACAGGGGTTGCCAGCAGTGAAGATCGGTGCTGGATAGGGGATGGAGGGTCTGCTATGGAGACCTGTTCCTCCGTGGTGCCTCGTGCCTGAGACGCCATCTTAGCTGATCTAGGGGCCTTCTGTGTGAAGTCCAGCTGGCGGCTAACGTCCTTCTTTTTGGGGGCGATCGGCATGCGAACTGGTGCCTGAGTGGGCCAGGAGGCTTGGGGGTCCATATGGGAAGTGTCCCGCTCAATGTAGCTGGAAGGGGAGCCGGACGGGGCCGGAGCGGTGTGGAGCTCTCGGTTAGAGCGTCTTCCCGGGAGTCCCGCGCATGCGCACCTGCTCACCCGACTTTCTTACCCAAGGTAGTGTCAGGATTCCATCTGAATCAAGATGTGGTCCTACCGTCCTTTTCTCCAGATCCGCAGTCTGCAGAAGAGGAGTTGTTACACTCTCTCGATGTTGTAAGAGTATCTATCTGCAGGCAACGCTCAGATATGAATGTCTGATTGTTTGTTTATTCTGCCAGAAGGCCCCAGAATGGGCAATAAAACATATAAATACAGGGGTGTGGCCTGGCTAGCGGCAGGGATGGCAGCACATTAGCTGAGCTCCGGGCAGAGAGACAGCAGGGAGCCTGATTCCTCAAGCGGATGGAGTCTGAGATGGGCAGAAGATCACAGCTAACCCCTCACTCGAAATCCCGGCAGACCACGGCCAGCGGTTCTGATAGAAACATTACCGACATCTTCAGATCACAGTCTGTGAAAAAGAGCAACGTGGCTGGGAACAAGATGGCGCGGGCACAGGGAGAGGAGGAAGACTTCAGTGAGGGCTCCCAATCCACAACGGAGGACGCAGGTAGGAGTCACTCACAACCCTCCCAGCCCCTAACTTATGAACACATGTCAGGCTTTGCAGCCGACATACTGGAAAATCCACCTTTTCTGCTGCAATCACAGATCTTAAATCCAATCTACTGGTCCTCACAGAAAAGATTGCAGCGGGGAAACAAAGGGACAAGGCACTCCAAAAACTAGAGACGGTGACTATGGCTCATTCTTCCCACTTCATCGAGATGAATAGGCATTTGGAAGACTTGGACAATAGGGGGAGATGGAATAATATTAGGATGAGGGGGATCCCTGAGTCTGTGAAATCTGACCAAATAATACCAGCCCTGCAGAGACTCTTTAACAGTCTGCTGGAAAGGCAGAAGGATTCTGCAATTGAATTTGTGCGGGCACATGGAGCTCTCAGGGCCAAGGGTCCAGATACAGCACCTCCCAGAGACATTATATGCTGTCTCCAAAGTTTTCCCCTCAAGGAGGATATAATGTGTAAAGCCAGAAGGAACGAACGCATAATCTTTAACGGAGAAGTCATCATGCTCTTTTCAGGACTTGTCACAGATTACACTACGGAACCGTAGAGCCTTGCGCCCCCTGCTGGAAGTTCTTAGGGAAAAAAGATATCAGGTACATGTGCTGCTTCCCCTTTGCTCTAGTTGTCACCCAAGGAGGAAAAAAATTCACCCTGCGCACTCCCCAGGATCTGCCAGAATGTTGTGAAGCCCTGCACATTGATTTGATCTCCTTGCCAGAATTGTACCAAGAGTTTTCACTGCCTATAGGTGATAAGAGCCCTCCCAGATCACCTTTCTCAACACCTGAGAAGCGCATGAGAAATAACAGGGGGAGCCACATGAACATGGGCACCCCCAACTCTAGACCAACGCCCTCTAGGGCCCGAGATGAGGACCAAGGCTAACTCACTCTTAGAACTACCGAGGGTTACCAATGTGGCCTCCCCTGAGTGCTCATCTGCACTATTATCATTGAAAATGTGGAAGTTAGATGTTTACCATAGTGAGTAGATGTTAACAACTAAGGCAGCTAGCCTTTTGTTTCTTGATTTCTTACTACATGGCAGTATTTAATGCACGGACCGAAGACCCGTGCTTATGCCATTTATTCTGGGCTGATGAACCTATGGTGAACAATCTGCTCCCTGAAACGTGTGACTGCGGGTATGTAAGGCTTAGGTGGCACACCGGCTCACTGTGTAACAAGGCTGTGCTCAGCAGCCATCAATAACTCAAAGCGCAGTCTGACATAGGCCCACACAACCGGGACTTCTGATCTCTTGTGAAGGTAAACCCTGGACAAAGACCCTTGCAGAGACAACACGTGACTCCACCATGGTGTTGACTAATTCTAACGGCTGTTATGCAAGAATTTAGTTGAATATAAGTTGCTGTTTCTCACCCCCACCCCAGCGTAACTGTACTAGGTTATTTTGGATTATTGTATTTTTATTTTATTGTTTTACTATTTTATTGCCCAATGCATTCCTTGGCTAGGTCTAAGGACAGTGCTTTTCACTATTTAGACTGACCCATGGTCCTACCAAGCCCTCCCGGGTCTGGGGAATCTACCCGATGCCGGAAAAGGCTACACTGACACCCTGGTAGCTGGGCTCAGCTAGCAGTGGTTTAATACTAGACCTCTCAACACTCTCTAGGGACAGCTATTATCTATCTGCTGTTCTCTATTCCTCTTTTCTTTTTTCACACTCTATTCTAGTCCTCATTTCCGTACCTTCAGACACTGGCAGTTACAACGAGAAGTAGTGTATCACAAACTTATTTGCATTTAATAGCTAACTAACCACTGATCTCATACTTTTATAGATCCTATTCTATCTGAAGAACCTACAACTGAGACCGTTTTCTTTAAAAGCTCCTAGATGGCATACTCAACACTGGGGCACACACCCCTGGTAATCTCACATAATGTGAGAGGATTAAATACTCCAGAAAAGAGGACCACCATACTGAGAGAGCTTAAAAGAGGTAAGCCACAGTGTGTCTTCCTGCAGGAGACCCACTTTATCACTCGCCAGACGCCCAGACTGACAAATAACTTATTTACCACTGCCGTTCACTCCACAAACAATTTATCTAAGACAAAAGGAGTATCAATACTCCTAAGTATAAATGTGCCTTTCTCCATTACAGAGAAGCTGACAGACCCAGACGGATGCTATATTTTTTTGAAAGGCACTTATAGAGGCAGACCCATCACTCTAGCCATTGTAGCCAATGTGTCCTTCCCCAACACGAAACATCTACAATTCTGCCGAAAAATAGTTAGGGAGTTGCAGGGCTTCGCTTCGGGTTGTGTCATTTTGGGCGGGGACTTTAATATCCCCTTAAACCCACTAACAGATACTTCAACGGGCAAATCATGCATCACATATATAAAATCTTTAAAAGAATCAAAAAACTCCTACAGTTGTTGCAGTTAGTGGGTTTGTGGCATCTATTAAACCCAAAGGGAAGGGACTACACATTCCATTAAATACCACACAACAAATATTCCCACATCGACTACTTTTTTGTTACCCAACGGGACTTGATCAGAGAAGCCAAAATTGGCATTCAATCTATTTAGGACCACGCCCCAATAGCCCTATCCCTAGATCTCACTTCACAAAGACAGAAATGCAACACATCAAAACTGAATTCGTCCCTACTGACCAATCCCAAGCTCTTACCCAAGATTGAAAACACTCTTAGGGAGTTTTATTCTCTCAACGACTTGGCTGATACAGACCCCCTGGTGCTATGGGAAACCCACAAATGTAGCATTAGGAGGGAGCTAATTAAATTGGGGGCAAGACATAAAAAAGAGCAGGAGAAAGAGATTGTAGACATCTCAGGGAAAATAGCCAGACTAGAAGCATCTACTGACAGCTAAATCTAAATGACTCCTTTTCTTCAAAAAGAAAATATACTATGAAGGGGGAGATAAATTTGGCAGGCTGCTGGCCAGGACCTTGAGAGAACACAATTCTAACCAACTTATTGCGGGTATCAAAAATGCGAGCGGATCATTAGACGTAATCAACTAAACCATTGCCTCCCACTTCCATAAATATTACACCGGGTTATATAACCTTCCTCCTCAGCACATGCCCCCAGGCCTAGAGGGGAACAGAGCACATATAATTAAAGAATTCCTTCGGGAGAGAGGGCTTCCCGCTCTGGAGGCTACAGACCTTACCTCACTTGATGAGCAGATCACAGATGACGAAGTTGGACATGCTATAACAGACTTGAAGACAGGAAAAAGTCCAAGGCTGGATGGCTATACGGCCATTTATTACAAAACATTCTTGAATACCCTGACGGTCCCACTGAGGAAAGCCTTGAACTCTCTGTCCACACAAAGACGGGTCACTCCAGATTTTTTTGTGGCATATATAGCGGTTATACCCAAGCCCAACAAGGATCCCACTTGCCTGCGCTAGTTATAGGCCGATCTCACTCCTGAATCTAGATTTAAAAATCCTGACAAAAATTTTGGCTAACAGACTGTGTCCTTTCCTATTGGATCTGATTGGGCCAGAGCAGGTGGGCTTCATGCCATGGAGAGAAGCCAAAGACAATATCATAAAGACCCTTTTACAGGCGGCCCACTCAGGGAAGATCGGAGCCTTTTCCTGTCCACGGATGCGGAGAAGGCATTCGATCAAGTGGCATGGGACTACATGATGGCAAC
The DNA here is from genome assembly GCF_037356315.1 of Lithobates pipiens. Classification (NCBI taxonomy): domain Eukaryota; kingdom Metazoa; phylum Chordata; class Amphibia; order Anura; family Ranidae; genus Lithobates; species Lithobates pipiens. The sequence continues at coordinate 185,093,422 of NW_027507785.1, read as the reverse complement.
GTGTAACCACATTGGGATGGGACCACGCATGTTTTCATGGATCTCAACAATTTACCAAAACCCTACTGCCATACTAAAGTTTATCGGCTCTTTGCCAGAGAAGGTAGTTATTTCGAATGGAACGAGGCAGGGATGCCCCCTATCCCCCCTTTTGTTCATTCTGTCTCTTGAGCCGTGCATCAGGTTAATTAACAAAGATAAATCAATCAGGGGATTTAGAATTGGGGACAGAGAGTTCAAGGTCGCGGCATACACGGATGACTTAATGTTTTTCTTAACACACCCACACGCAGCGATCTTCAACCTACTTAAAGCATTCAGGAAGTTTGGCTATATTTCAAATTTAAAAATTAACTATACTAAATCGGAGGCAATGAATATTGATATAAATGCTGAAGATCTCAGGAAGACCAAAGAAAATTGCCCATTCCAGTGGGAAACGGTGGCGCTCAGATATCTGGGTGTATGGGTGACACCGAAAATTGAAAACTTCCCTCCGCTATTAAAGGCCATAGAAAAAGACCTTAAATCTTGGAGATCGGGTCATTTCCCTTGGTTTGGCCGAGCAGCAATTTTAAAGATGTCAATATTACCCAGACTGATTTATCTGTTCAGAGCGCTACTGATTCCCATTCCTAAAAGTTTCTTTCACAAACTAAATTCCCTAGTTTTGAGATTTCTTTGAAACAACAAAAGGGCAAGAATCAGATTAGCCTTACTGACGAAACCCAAGGAATTGGGAGGAATGGGGATACCAGATTTTGGGAACTACCACCTAGCTGCTCAATTGACCAGGGTAATTGACTGGTACTGTCACAAAAACTTCAAAGATTTGGTGCGATTGGAAGATAAACTTGAAGCCAACCACTTGCACTTCTTCCCATGGATCCCCTTGAACAAGCTCAAACACACAGGTGAATTAAACCCATTAACAGCAAATGCACTGATAGCCTTCCGCACAATTACAAAGCAGTCTGCCCTAACTACTCCACTCAGCCCACTGATGCCACTTCAAGATAACCCAGACTTCAGCCCGGGTAGGGGGAATGCATTACTCTACAATACAACCTCTAACACTCCAAGATTAGCCAAAGACTATTTCTCCAATGGTGGCATGAAGGACTTTGACACTCTAAAAAAATACTGGGGGAAGGCTCAGCTTCCTCTTTGGACTTACTTCCAAATTAGAAGCTGTACTAACACTCCAACCCACAAAAAAGTATTTAATAGACAATTGACGGAATTCGAATCGGTCTGTGCATTTGGTGAACAAATTAATAAGGCTACCTCAATCTCCTACAAACGGCTACAGAAATCAATTCATAGAATTGATGATGGCTTCACAAGGAAACAGTCTCATGAGCTCCAGACGAACATCACAGACTACCAATGGAGGGACGCATGCGTGCTCACAAGTACTCAATTAGCAGAAAAATGCAATAAACGGGGTACAAACTACTAACAAAATGGTATCACACTCCAGATAAACTACACAGATGGTTCCCCCAGGTACCAGAGATATGCTGGAGATGCCAGAAGGAGGTGGGGACTCTCACACACATTTGGTGGAGTTGTCCCAGTCTGACCCCCTACTGGAATGAGGTGAGGGCGCTGATTATGCAGGTGACATGCACCCAAATTAAGCTAGATGCGGCGTGTTGCCTTTTACATATTTCCAACACTTCACTTAAGAGCTACAAGAATTCACTGCTTAACCCTTTCATGACTAAGCCTATTTTTGGTGTTTACAAGCTAAAATCCATATTTTTTGCTAGAAAATTACTTAGAACCCGTAAAAATTATATATTTATATTTTTAGCAGAGACTCTAGAGAATATAATGGCGATTGTTGCAATATTTTATGTCACGCGGTATTTGCGTAGCGGTGTTTTAAACGCAACTTTTTGGGAAAAGTGACACTTTCATGAATTTTAAAAAAACGAAACAATAAAATTAGCCCAATTTTTTTGCATAATGTGAAAGATAATGTTACGCCAAGTAAATAGATACCAAACATGTCACACTTTATAATTGCACGCACTTGTGGAATGACGACAAACTACGGTACCTAAAAATCTCAATAGGCGACACCTACTTTTTTTCGGTTACCAGGTTACAGAGGAGGTCTAGTGCTAGAATTATTGCTCTCGCTCTGACGATCGCGGCGATACCTCACATGTGTGATTTGAACACAGTTTACATATGCGGGTGCGACTTCCATATGCGTTTTCTTTGCTGCGCGAGCTCGCGGCGGCGGGAGGCGCTTTAAAAAAAATTCTTATTTATTTTATTAATTTAAAAATTAATAAATTGTTTAAAAAAAAAATGTGATCAATTTTATTCCTGTCACAAGGAATGTAAACATCCCTTGTGACAGTAATAGGTGGTGACAGGTACTCTTTATGGAGGGATCGGGGGTCTAAAAGACCCTCAATCCCTCCTTTACACTTCAAAGTATTCAAATCGCTGAAAACGGCGATTCTGAATACTGTATATTTTTTTAAAATCCGGCGCCATTGGCAGCCAAGTAAACGGGAAGTGACGTCATGACGTCACTTCCGTGTTTACAATTAGGAGACTGGAATGACGCCGCTTACGGCGTCATTTCAGTCCTTCCCTAGCCGCTGGAAGCGGTGGATGTCAGATGGGTGCTCCCGATTGAAAGGGAGCACCGGTAAGAGTGGCGGGAGGCGGCGAAAGGGGGGATGTCCCCTCCCACTCCTCCGGCATAACAGCCGAGCGACTTTTAGCCGCATCAGTTGTTATGGCTGGAAAGCCAATCATCCCAGTATAACCCCCGGAAGCCGAGTAAGCACATCTGCGTACGTTCGCAGCAAGGGGTTAAGCACCTTCTTAACGCAGCTAAAGCGCTTGTGCCGGTACACTGGTGTTCCTCTCGAGCTCCAAAAGTTGCGGACTGGTTGGATAAGGTAGCTGACACTTACATAATGGAGGAGAACCTAGCTCAAGCACATGAGAACACCACAAAATTGTATGATACCTGGTCCTCGTGGATTATATTCTGATATTCTAAAAAGTATGCAGGCCTTAAAAAAATAGTGAGACAGGCCTTGATAACACAGGTTATAAATTTCAAATTTATAATAGGCCTGTAAAAAGTCTGCCCCTCTCCTTTAGTTTTCGCCTTCTCTCACTTCTTTACTTTCCTCTCTCTTTTCTCTCCTTTACCTCCTAACTTAATATCACATTTTGCTATACCAAGATTTTGGTACAAGAGTTACACACAGACCTACAGTTTTTTTTTCTTAACATAGAGTTATGATACATAAAACTTGATGCTCAAAAAGAATTGTAAGAAGTTAGACCCTACACATATCGACATTGTTCTATTATTAGGTTTAAGTGTTCTATATAAAGTTATGAGAATGTTAATTTTAAGGCAAACCTTGCAACATTTAGAGCCTGTTTCACGCTCTTGCCATGGCAAAGATTTACTCTTTAGTAGTACATAACATGGGATCACCCGTGCTGTTTCCAGATTGAACGTCATTATATATATATATATCTGTACCATTGGTTCAGGATTTGACTTTGTAATTAATGTTATTGCTTTATGATTTTTTCAATAAACTTTTCTTGATGGAAAAAAAACATATAAATACAGCGCTCGCAAACATAAATATATGTGAGAAGAATTGTATATAAGGTGAACCAACATAAAGTCCAAAACAAATCACTGAAAGTGCTCCAATCCAAAATGAATAAAAACTTCAGGTGCACAACACCCCCCTTAAGAGTCCCCACTCACCAAACGACTGGAACTGACATTAGTGTTCCCGGAAATAGCATCAACATTTTGTCCTCCCACAGGGCATCATCCATACCAAGCCTTAATTGACCCTGAAAAGCTGAGGGTCATGTGGATCTGGTGAGTGGGGACTCTTAAGGGGGTGTTGTGCACCTGAAGTTTTTATTCACTTTGGATTGGAGCACTTTCAGTGATTTTTTTTTAACTTTATGTTGGACTTTATGTTGGTTCACCTTATTTACAATTCTTCTCACATATATTTATGTTTGCAAGGGCTGTATTTATATGTTTTATGGTTTTCAAATGATTAGCACTTTGTGTATAGCAGCTGCAATTGTTTTCACATTATTGATTTTGTTTGTATATCATCAGCGCGAGTTTATATTTAGTTTATATATATTTTCCAGAATGGGCCAGGCAGAGTCAAAATCCACTATTTCTAGATGGATTTGGCAGGTTATTATTCAGGCTTATGGTATAAAAAAGAAGATTCCTCCTTTTCAGGTTAAAGAGCACTCAACTAGAACGGTTAGTGCTTCTTGGGCAGTGCATCACCAGGCCTCCATGGCTCAGATCTGAAAGGCTGCAACTTGGTCTTCAGTCCATAAGTTCACTAAATTCAGGTGGATGTAAGAGGGCATGAGGATGCCGCCTTTGGGCGCAATGTGCTGCAGGCAGCAGTTTAGATCCTCTTGTCCGTTGGCGGTCTTGTATTTTTTTCTGATCTGTGTCTCCCTCCCCTCAATTTGGCATTGCTTTAGGACATCCCACTAAGTAATTACCAAGCTTCTGTGTCCCGTGATGTATGAATAAGAAAATAGGATTTTTAAATACAGCTTACCTGTAAAATAATTTCTTGGGAATACATCACGGGACACAGAGCTCCTGCCCCTCTTCGGGATTATACACTGGGGTACTTATTTCTTTGCTACAAAACTGAGGTAGTCTCCATATGGGAATGGTTATATAGGGGAGGAACTCACTTTGTAATTAGGGTTACCAGTGTCCATTGACCTGAAGGTACTATCTAACCCGCTAAGTAATTACCAAGCCTCTGTGTCCCATGATGTATTCCCAAGAAAAGGGTTTTACAGGTAAGCTATATTTAAAAATCCTATTTTTCCGCACCTGTAACTTCTATCAAAAGTCTGTGAAATAGACACCAGATTTAATTGTTAATCTTGGCCTGAGTGTACTATAATTTGGCTTCTTCACATTGGACCCCATACACACTATTCGATTTTTTGCAGATTTTTGTTTTCAGATTTACCAAAACTATATAATATGAGGATAAAACCTTAAGAGTTTCAATTTGTAAGCAATCAGGCAGGCCCTTGCACTACATACATTTGGTAAAAATCTGCAGAAGATCTAATAGTGTGTTTGGGGCTTTAGGCTTGCATGTTGTGGTGCAAAACTTTAGTATTTCCATCCGAAGTCTGCCAACGGGACACCACAATTTATCCCCAAAAATCTCTAATCTTTTTCCGGGTGCACTAAAATGTGGCCTTATCATACAGACTGGTTCCCCAAGCTATAGTTTGTATTTTAAATATTGTAAGCTTTGGATTCAGTTTGGGATGCATGAACACTTTGTAGTTTGCTTTATTTTGTCTGACATTGGCATTGATACACTACAAATAAGATGAGATAGACAACTCAATATTTCTGCCGAGTTGATTTGTTGTTACAGCCTTCACACTTGGACTTGCAAACAGGTGGCAAGAGTAATGAGTAGAAAATCAATCTAGCAGACAATGAAAATGTCAGAGCATCACATCTATACACTATATTCCAGTAAGAATTGTAGCAAATTTCAATAACCTTGTAACAAACACCAAGTTAAAAGTAGAAAGTGTCAGTCTGTGAAGTAATTCATTGCCAGTCTTTGATGTAATCAGGTTATTTCCTTTGAATGTTAGCAGGAAAAAAAATATGTCCAAACTTCTTATTTTGTATTCCCTTGACTGTAAATAAGTACCAGTGTGATAATCATATAATGGAAAAGTATATGCTAAAAGTAAAGTTGCAAGTTGGAAAGAGATGGCAGTGTCCATAACAAAGGCATCTAATACAATAGGAATTCTAACTGGATAATAAATGGTGATTTAACACTGAACTCCAGGACTGAATTGAACCAGCTTTTCCACTGACCCCACCCACCCAGTATATGTATACAATATACAAGAAAAAAGAAATAGAGTGAACAAAACCTGCCAGTTCCATACTGGGGTTCCATTAGAGAGATGTATCCTTGCTGCCTATAATGCTGACAATGATTTACCAGGCAGACCTCCCCTACTTTATCCAAAACTAGAACAAAAAGACTTTGCTTGACATACATTTTAAAAGGGCATACAGTAGGTTCCAGTTCAAAAATTCAATCAAGTTAAATACAAAAAAAAGATGCCTAAACTGATGCCAATGTTAAAGCATAGTTTCCTGAATCGAAATATGCACTCGTTGGGGAGACTAGGAGGAAGTCTCGACATCAGCAGATTACTAACATAAATATTGGCTAAAAAAAATATTTTTTTTCCTGAAAATGTATAAAGCACTACAATTACACCCCCTTAAAGTTTGTTTTTTCGCTTCTACAGAGCACTTTCCAAAATGATTGCATAAACAAACTGTGTACCGCTTTTCAATTACATATAATATCATAATCCCAAAATAATTTCAGCTTGTCATATGATGATGAGTGGTGTCCTCTTCTCCAACATCAACAGTGTGCAGCCTTCTCAGCTGCATTGTGGCTTAACAGACAAAGTATCTGAGGGACAGTGCTTGGGAGAAGATTCACATTACAGAGAAAGCTGATTTGTGTATTTGAAATTTTTTTTTGTTTGTTTTTATGGATTTCTAGAAAATCGAATTAGGCTTTAATGAGGGCTAAGTTTATAGTTCAAATGACAGAACATTTTAAAACAGGAAAAAAAGGAAATATTCTTTTAGACCAAAATTAAATAGACACATCTATAGAACGTCCATAGAATAACCATTTTTCCCATCAGAATAAACTCTGGTGGTCTTTCTGACTGAGTTCCGCTGAAATAGACTTGCCTACACACAATCACACCAAAGTTCGATTGTTTAGAATGCGATGGGAAAAAGTAAGTTCAATAGCCATTAGCCAATAGCTGCCCTTGCATCGTTTTTGGTCCGTCGGAATAGCATACAGGCGAATGGTTTTCCCGATAGGAATTGATTCCATCTGAAATATTTAAAACATGTTCTATTTCTAAGTCCATTAGAATTTTCAAAAGAAAAAGTCAGATAGAGCCCACACACGATCGGAATATCCGATGGAATGATTCCGTCTGACCTTTTCTGCGAGAAAGTCCGACCGTGTGTACACGGCATAAGAATTTCTCTTTTGGCCCTTTGAGAAAGTCAGTTTGACTAAACACAATGTCAGGGTGAAGCCGCACAACGACATTTGATGATGTCATGCGCTGTCTCAGATTGTGGAACACGGCATTGGCGGGTGAGACAACATGGACTGTGTCACACTGGGAAGTATGTGGATGCATGCTAGCAGTAGGATTGCTGTAACTTGTGTGGATAAGTGAAGCCCATGTTTTTAAGATGTTTGTGAGTAGCACTCTTTTATTATAGATACATTTTAAACTATTTTACGGTAATGAGCTATGGGAGCTTTTCTTTTTGACATTTGACAGATTTCATGACCTGAACAAGCGGATCACTTGTGAGCCAAGCTGTATACCAGGAGCTATATTATTAATAAAGCTGAGTTTTCCCACTAAGGGGGAAATATACTTGAATGTTTTAAGATATCCTGGGCCTCTTATTCTATGAACTTTCTATAGATGTGTTTATTTCATTTATATATTTAAGGAGGTTGCGGAAAAACTATTGTATTCATCACTGATTATTGATTGTTTTATATAGAGGAGGATATGGCGGTGCACACTTTTGTGGTTAATTAACATGGCGATTATGTGGTATAGTGTTATTCTTTTAGACTAATTAACATGGTGATTGTGTGGTATAGTACTATTCTTTTAGACCAATTTAGCATTTTCCTCTTATAATCCTCAAAGGCTTGTCAAATCTGTATTATATTTTATGGTTAGATAGTTTTTATATTTAATCAAATTGTATTCTAAATTGTATTCCTGGATTAAAGACATACTTATGTTTTGTCATAATCTGCTGTGCAAATCAAATTGAAATGGGTTCCCAGAATGTGACTGAACATAAATAAATCCGATTGAACATTTCCACCAAAATTTGGGCCCAGTGCAAGGATTATTTATTTGTTCATATTTTAAAAAGAGGCTGAAATAACTGATCAATATAAACTATTATTATCAGCTATGTATTATGTATTGTCTAGTCCCTATAGATTAGTTAATCTATCTCTACTCTGAGCACATGCTATTGTTAATATCACAATACCACAAAGTTAGCTATGAAACCAAATACACGGTCTAAGCTCAATCAAATCTCATTTATTTCCCAAGGAAATAAGAAAGCTTACATAAGGTATCCATAGAAATTACAAGAGTACATAGCATACAATCATAATACAATGCAAGCAATACTTAGCAGGTCCTCGTGGCTGTCCTCATGGTGGAGTGAGAGGAAGCTCTCTTTGATGAATCCCTTTTTGATAAACACACCTCAGCCACACCACATCCCATTGCCCACCCCCCTTTGCCTATGGACGAATCAGCGTCTCTGGAGCATCTCCTCCCCCAGGCTAAATATCTCTCACAGTCCTGCCATAATTGGCCTCTGGGGGCAGTGTTTGCCCATGAATTGCAACTGCTCCGACTGGGTTCACATCTTGTGATTTGATCTCGGACGCCCTTCCCGCTCATTAGGCCCAGTTTTTGTCCTCACAGACAGATCGGAGCCTCCATTGTTCCAATCTATTTGAAGCTCTGTGCACACCAGGTGGGCTGAATAGAACTCCTTCTGCTATGCAGATTTTGTTTGGTGCTTGGTTGTACAAACAGATATGTAGAAACTTTAGATGTATCATGTTCAATTCCAACAGAGGCTATGTGGGGAAAGACATTTTTTTGTTGACAGTGAAGTGATATATTCTGTTAACAGTTAGACAGAGGATCAAGATAAAAACTACAATTTAAATAGGATTTATGCTTTGGAGCATCAGTGTGATAAAAACATCTAAGTTCGAGGTAACTATGTTAAAAATAATTTAATATACTTTGTTCTATTAAATTGCTTTAATGTACTTTGATCACTCTTTAAATACAACTGGCAAAAGGAAATGTCAAGAAAATAGTGGAGCACTTATTTCTGCTCTCCAGCCCGCTGTCACCTGATGTCACAGAGTCAGTCCAGGCTCTGCAGGGATACAGACAATAATATCAGAATCCACCCAGATGCCTGACTAGCAGCTGACTCGGCCTCTCAGTGTGCCACTGATTCTGAGCCAGCGGCCCCTATCCACTCCACAGCACAGAGGACCGAAGACCAAGAGCTGAGCGATCACTTCTCTTTTATTTGCTAGTCTTTTGAGTATTTTTTTATTCAAAAGCATGCCTTCAAATATAAAATCATTGCACTCTAAAGTACCACATTATTTAAAGTTACTGCATTTGACTCAGTGAAATGAGCAGGCTTCCAAGACTAGCAAGAAAAAAAAAAACATTTTGTACATATTTGAAATGTATTTTTAATTTCTTTCTATAGTCAGATATTTAATATATTTAAACAATATCATTAATTCATTGGGAAATAAAACATAGCTATTTAAAACAATCAATAACAATGGATAGATGTATAATTGTAATTTTTTAGCATTGTTCATTTGCATATAAATTACTTTATTGATTCAGGAAAGACATATTTTACTGAATATATCACCTGTCTTGAAATTATATGAATTTAAATGCAAAAATGTGTATTATAAAAGTCTGAGTAGGAAAACATTATAGTAGAACCCTTAAAATACAATGCAAAGCCTAAACTTCTTTTTCAAATTACAAACAAATAATATAAAATGTCCACAAAGCAAATGGTATACCTACATCAATCTAGTTCACGTTGTATTTATTGCTGGAATCTTATCCCTTGTTAAACTGAAAAAAATAAAATGCAAGAATAACAACAGGGAATGACCTCAAAATGAAATCTGTCAGAACAATTACTGTATGGTCCATCAAACAGCACTATTTTTGGTTTCCTGATCCATGCCAAGTCCAATGTCATTATAAAAGCAGTCCTCAGCATTACCCTAAATGGACATCAAATGCATTAAAGACCAGCACAGTATTCTTCACATCCATTTATCTAATAACATTAGCTTGTACTTAGTAAAAAGCTGAATCGTCTATACACGCATCTGCACTTAGGTACAATAAAATACTGATTTCAGAAGCATTTCTTTTGGATTTTATTCCGTTTTTTTTTTTTGTGAGAAGCTAATTAATAAAATAGTGATGAATGAAAAACAAATTATATTTTCTATTACTCAGATTAACCTGAACAGTGGTTGAAATCTATTAAGCAAAAAAAATACTTATACTGTAGGGTTTCTTTATTCTGTCCTCTTCCTTGCCCTTTCCTCACTCACTAGTCAGCACCAGGGGCCTATGAAAATATGTGATACTTGTCGGTATAAAGAAGAATTGACTAGTCAGCATTGGTATCTGCTGCTGAGCTGGGCTACGTTAAAGTGAACTTTTTGCTTTGCCCTGAATAGGCAAAGTGAAGGTTCAGTTTAAAGCATCCCTTGGTGTATTACATAGTATCCCTATAGCAATAATGTTCCCTTCATTGTGTAGCACTGGCTCCTGATGAGCAGGCGCTATTGTTTTTGAAAAGTTAAGTTACCTGAAGCCACAGTTGGGTTTCGGGACTATTTCTCTAAATTTCTGGCTTCAGTATCAGTCCAGCTGGGTTGCACTGGGTTCTCCTTGATCGCAGGTGTTGCTGTCACCGCCAGGAAGAATAGAAACGCAGTCTAGCTGGGTGCATTGAAAGCCATTTATCTCTCGGAACCAGCCCAGTGGGAGTGTTTTCCTGCTGTGCATTCTGGGGGTGGTATTTAAGGTACTGATGCCACGTTGGCGGGGGATTAATCTTCTGTCTGTTTGGTTCTGGTGGTCCTCCCGACCCAGCCCCATGGCCCTCCTGGCCTGGGGTGCAGAGATGTGCATTGTGAGTCCCGGTGCTGGCAGGTCGGAGGCGATGCAACTGCTGGAACAGGCCCGAGCGAATTTCGGGGCCTACTGATCCAGGGATGGTCCGGTGCCATCTCATCTGAAGGGATAGGCCCAGCAACTGAAGAACCCCAGGGGAGGACTCTTTCAGGAGAAGACCTTGCACAAGGCTGGTTACTCTGAAGGAGCCTGGAGGCTTAGTTGAAGGAAGCAACCTGGATCAACATTCATATGGTATCACTGGATCGGCTGAGAGAAACAAGTACTGTATGTCAGTTCTTTAAATTTGTCCACATCCCTCAGTAACACTCAAGTGTCTCTCACAAGTCTGTGGCAGAGACTTTGTCGAGCACCCCACCGGCTGCTAAGCCTAATGAGAGAGGTCTATCCGGGGGTTTTAAATCCAGTTGTGAAACAGTTTTTATTCTCTGGATTTTCTTTCAAGACTTCCATTTTGCAATCTAAGTGCCTAAAATCACTCCTAACCTTCTACCCTCTATTGAGAGACTTTATTTTGTTCTAAATAAATAACTCAAGAGAGGATTCAGCATTCTTTGGGCCATCTACCACAGGAACCCCAAGATGAAGAAGCAAGCAGGTGAGGTAACGGTAAGCCCAAATAAAACAAGCAGCTCCTTTGGGGGTCTGTGCTACAATTGTAAATAGAGTATTACAGGATCACATGCCGTACAGTGACATCAAATGCTGTGCAGAGTCATCACATGCCGTACAGTGTCATTACATTTTGTACAGTGCCATCACATGCCGTACGGTGCCATCACATCCCATACAGAGTCATCACATGCCGTACAGAGACATCACATACTTTTCAGACTGATATCATGCCGTACAGTGGCATCACATGCCGTGTAGAGTCATCACATGCCGTATAGTGTCATTACATGTTGTATAGAAGTACAGTGACAGAGGGATGATTTGTATGTACAAGAAAGGAGACTCTGGGGACATATCGGGGGTCACTTTAGATGTGGGGGAGTTGTCAGTCTCCATATCCTATGTACTGTACACAGGTATGCTCTCTGCACAAAGCACTGTGTACATTTCAGAGAACAGACACAGGGCACAGGTCACTATGTGCCTCACCATGTCTCCTCTTCTGATATAACACAGTGCAAAGAGTGTAGAGTGTAGAGAGATTACCTGTGTTCATTTATGGACATGAGAAGTGAATGTCCCCCCTCCCCCCATTAGCTAGAGGAGACACTGATACAGACTGTGAATGAGTGAGAGGAGAGGAGGGGGAGGGAATTCGGAGGACACAGGAAGGAACATGAAAGCCCAGGAGAGAAGTGTTGGAGTCTCTCAGAGGAGAGCTTGCAGATAACAGCCAGGGAAAGGTGAGGAGACTTCACTGTTTGTATCACACTGTCTCTGCTTCTGGGTTTTAGCTGGGGACATGCTGCCATGGAAACAGAAGCAAGTGAAGAACATGCTTGTTCTAGATAGCAGCCTGGGTGTGCGCCTCTTCACCAAATGCCCCCACATGTCCTCCAGAGGAAGGGGGTGAAGGAGCGACTGGATTGTGGAGATTTTTCCACCCCCTGGAAACTTTTGAACTGAGAAAGAACCATTAGAGGCCGATTCTGGATACTTCAAAAGACTATTCTGCAAAAACTAAAGGACTGGGGAAAGAAAGAAATTCAATGCAGGTATGAGGGTAGCATGTACTACCTATTTTTGCATTCCCATACTTCTTGTTTAAGTACTCACTTTTCTAGGGGCAGTTTTTTTTTAAACTTTGGTGCATTGCAGATCTTCACCTGCAGCTGTTATTTGACAGTTCCAGGGATGCTGAATACCTGGTCCCCAAATGTATATGGTGATTCCTGTAATTTGCCCTATGTCACTAATGGACACAATAGGGATGTAGGGACAGACAGGAGAACTCCCAGCAACAACACATTAAAGATCAACAGTGTTAAATGCTAGCAGTGGCAAAAGTTTGGAAATACAATAAACTGTTTAGTGACCTCCTGCTGGAAAGGCAAGTATTCATTTTTATTTTTATTTTTACAAGACAATTTTAATTCTGTGCAGGTAGCAACAGGGTTGCTTTAGGCTTTAAATTAACGAATTTAAAAATTTACTGGAGCATCCGAGATAAGTAACCTATCTTTGTAATGGACCTATCTATGTAATCGGTTTTGTATTTGTTTGTAATTATTACCAAAGCTGGGTTATCATTGCAGAGCTTTCTTCTGAAAATGCTTTTTTCCTTGCTGTTGCCTACTATGCTAATTCAATGGCATTGATACTTTCTAAGGCTGGCCATACACAGAGCAAATTTGCAGGAAAGAATTTTTCTTAATTCACCCATCAACACAGACAACGTTGAAGCAAAAATCTCTCCTGCTGGGCCATTGTCCTCTCCTAGCAGGGTAAGCTGTTCCCACTGGGAGAAGACAGTGATTATAGCTAGGGACTATAGCAGCCACTAACGATAATCTCAAGAGAATCTGGCAGGCTGGTTGTACCTAAATTCGATAGATCACTTAACTTAGTACATTCAGCCTGCTCATTAACAGTTTGAATCTCAGAAGAAATTGGCCGAGATTGGGACCATGTATGGACAGCCTAAATAACTGACCTGGAATGAACATGTGTATCATAAATTTTGACTGATTATTAAAACCAAAGGGTTCAGTATGATAGAATGAATTTGTAGAATTAATTCAATAATTGCAGCCTTCATTTATACATTTACGTACAGTTGTCCCAAAACTTTCACCCTACAAGCCTCAAACTATTAGAAATAATAATTTCCATCCCTATATAGTGCAGCTGGTCTGGGAAGTGCATTGTGATGATGCAAAAAGGCATATGAAATATTGTAAGTGGTTCCTAAAATGATGGGAATTAATGGTGTTTTACAGTAATTTTATCTCAATGATAGTGTCAGTCTGCACAATGCATGCAATTAGTCCTAATACAATTCAAACTAGATGGCTGTTGTCCATTTTCAAACTGATCTGGTGTGGGCATGGATATTTGGTGACAGATTCATATGGCCATACCAATGTTGCAATGTTTCTTGTCTTTCAATTAAATTATATTTCTTTGTTGGGACAACATTAAATGTGGTTTTAGCAAAATGATATCCCACAACACTTTGCTATTGCTGTGAGAATTTTTTTCAAACAGGTGGATTGTAAGGTATAGCTTAGTCGAATGGTCTCCTAGGTCTGCAGACCTAACATCACTCACCTTTTTGAAATTATCTGGAATCAACAGTTTACCAAAATGAACCCAGAACAAACATTGCATCATGGAAATCATCTCTGCACCTCACAAAATCTGTTCTGCTACATTAAATACTTAAGGACCGCCTCCTGTATATATACATCAGTACTTTGAAGAGGGATATCTCGGTAATGGCAGCAGCTGCTGCCACAACCGAGATATCCCTCTTTAAAGGAGACAGTCCTGTTTACGATGATGGTGGTCTCCACGGCAGGTTCGCCACCCCCCTCCCGCCGCTCTCCCGTGCCCTCCAGCGCCCTCCAGCGCTTACCGGAGCCTTCGGTAGTGGCGGAGGCGATCAGGTCCTTCTTTTTGCTGGGTATGGACATGAGTGAGGCTAAGATGGCCCCCACTCGTCTCTATACCATAGGAGGGCAAAAGCAAGGTCAAAACGTCACTTCCGCCCATACCTCTTAAAGGCACATTTTTTCAATGTAATTTTTTCAAATTACATTTTTTTTTTTGCATTTAAGTCCAAATATGAGATCTGAGGACTTTTTGACCCCAGATCTCATATTTAAGAGGACCTGTCATGCTTTTTTCGGTAAATCTTTTTTATTGAAAGGTTTAACCGATACAATTATCAGTAATCAATTGAAACATACATCAACAAAAAATTCTCAAGGAGCATTAACTGCCAATTTCACAATAGTAATTTACGTATCTATCCTCTGTACAGCAGAGGATTATCAAGCCTCATATATTTTATACCTTAACCAAGATCAACTTAATGTAAGTTTTCAAATAGCAGCATAACAAAAAGAATAAGTAGTGCATGCATTCATATAATTTTCCTGGTATCGATCCAAGGCGTCCACTGTGCGTATAGACGTGGTGACGTCCCTTCCATCGTAGCCAGTATGTGCTCATATTTAAAAGTTTCATCTACTTTTTTAATAATCTCACTAATATTTGGGGGGCTGGAGGCTTTCCATTTCCTAGCGATTAATAATCTAGCCACCATCAAGATCTGGACTACTATCATTCTGAGAGGTGGTGGGTACTGGTCTATATGTATATTTAGTATAGCTAATTCTGGAGTACCTTTCCTGATGATGCCAGTAGTTTTAGAAATCAGAGAGAATACCCCTCCCCAGAAACTCCTGAGATGAGGACACTCCCAAACCACGTGTAACAGAGTGCCGACTTTACCACAACCTCGCCAGCATTCATTTGTGCTCCCCTGTGAGAATTTTGCTGTGATATAGGGGGTATAGTACCACCTAAGAAGTATTTTCTGGGCTGTTTCCCAATGCGTTACAGATCTAATATACCGGCAATTACATTGTATGGCTTTTTTCCACTGGTTATCTGTAAATGATACGGTGAGATCTCTCTCCCACTTTTGAAGTGGAGATATTTTACAGAATTGGCTCTTTTGTTGTAACAAATTGTAAAAAAAAATAGAAATTCCCCCTTTAAGTTTGGTCATGTCTGACCAGAATGCCCAAGCTTGGTGTGGTATTTTAACAGATGTGCCATGATGTTGTTTTAAGAATGAAATAACTCTTAAGTACGTAAAATAGTCTGTTACGGGGAGAGAGTACTTGTGGGCAAGGACATCAAAGGGGATCAACCTACCCCTCTCTAACAAGTCTGAGACCAAGGAAATACCTTTTTGTTCCCAAGAAGACAGGTCCAGATCATCAATGTATGTGCACATGGAGGATAGAGGAGTTGGTACCTCAGTTAAAGTTTGGTACCGTTCCACATTTTGGTGAAAGTTCCTCCATGTGTCCATTACTAATTGAATAATAGGGTGTTCAGACTTAAAAGTCGTGTTTGGCAAAGGAGGTTGCCAACAATGTGGATCGTAATGAGTTAGGATCTAACCATGAACTCTCAATCACAGCCCATTGTTTCACTTCATGAGGGTGAAGCCAGTACTTCAGTTGATCTAATAAGCTCGCTAAGTAGTAGTCCCTTAGAATTGGTAAGCCCATTCCTCCAATTTCCCTTCTCCTGGACAAGGAAGACTGAGAGCACCTAGGCTTCTTATCAGCCCATACAAATTTATTAAGTTGTGCCTGAGCTGATTTGAAAAATGTTGCAGGAATGGGAATCGGCAGGGCTCTAAAAAAATATAAAAGTTTTGGAAGAATTGTCATTTTATATGCTGCCAGTCTTCCCATCCAGGACAGGTAGAACTTCTTTAATCTAGTTAACTCTTGTTGTAGGGAGGTGAGGAGAGGTAGAAAGTTTATTTTGAATAAGCAGGAACTAGGTGACATTATTTGAATGCCCAAGTACTGAATAGGCTTGTCTGCCCAGGGATAAGGGAATTGTGTAGCTAGTGCTGATTGTGTTTTCCCCTTTATATTAATTGCTAACAAGTTTGATTTTGTGGCGTTGACTTTATAGTAAGAGATCCTATTAAAGTATTCTAACGTATCATGTACAGCTGGTAGGGAAGTGTTAGGGTGTGTTAAGGTTAAGATTACATCGTCCGCAAATAATGTAATAGAGTGGGTATGTTTGGATGTTGAGATGCCAGAGATATTTGGATGTGTTCAAATTGTTTCAGCTAGGGGCTCCATTAACAGGGCAAATATTAAGGGTGATAATGGGCACCCTTGCCGTGTTCCAATCGTAATACGGAAACGATCAGAGAACATGCCTTCCGTGTAAACCATAGCCGAGGGATTGGTGTATAATGCCGAAATAGCCCAGTTCATTCTACCAACTACTCCGAATTTGTGGAGTATTTGGCTCAAATACCCCCAGTGGCCCCTATTGAAGGCCTTCTCTGCAGCTAATGTGAAAAGCAGAGAAGGAACCCCGAGTTCTCCGCCGCGTGGATCAGGTTAATAATCCTTCTAGTTGCATCTGGCGCCTGACGCCCTGGGACAAAACCCACCTGATCATTTTTAATCAATGTTGGTAAAATGCCAGACAATCTATTGGCCAATATTTTAGCAAAGATCTTCAGATCTATGTTCAATAAAGAAATAGGTCTGAAGTTCTGCATTTCCAGAGGGAAGGAAGAAACTGAGGTAGCTTTCTCAAACGTTTTCAATAAGTGCGGACCTAGTATGGGGTAGAATGCACGGTAGTATTCAGATGAAAATCCATCTGGGCCGGGAGATTTATTTAGCGGCAGGTCTAAAATTGTCTTATGTAGTTCACTGAACGTTATGGGGTCCTTTAAAATATCTAACTGGGCCTGCTTTACTCTAGGAAGCAAAATCTTGTCTAGGAACCCTTGGATCAATTCTGGAGTTGGTTGTGGGATCGAGGTATCTTCCTTTAGATCGTACAGGGTGCTATAATAATCCCTAAATGTGTTGGCTATATCCTTTGGATTGGACAACTTTATGCCACTAGTTGGATGATATATAAAGGGGATTTTCTGCTTAATTATTTTCTCTTTAATTTTACCTGCACAATTCCCTTGATAATAGAATCGTGCTCTCCACTTCTTAAGTGAATGATCATGTTGCGAGATCAGTAGCAGTCTGAGCTTGTGCCTAAGACCATCAAGTTGGAAGCTATTAGCTGGGTTCGGGCCTTTTTATTCAGGGATTCCAAATTATCAATTTGAGAAATGAGACCTTGAATTTTCTGGTTTCTCAGTTTTTTGGCCATGCTACAAATTTTTGCGAAAACCCCTCTCATAAATGCCTTATGGCAATTCCAAAGGGTGAAGGGGTCCGACACAGACTGGGCATTAGTCTCAAAGAACTCCTGAAGCTCAGAAGTAATTGTTTTGTTGAACTTTGGATGCGTAAAGAGAGAGGTGTCATTTTTCCACCTGTTAGCCCTGGTTTCCGTGTGCCACCCCTCCACCACAATGGACACCGGGGCATGGTCTGACCATGTGATGTTATGTATGGATGACATACTGACTTTTTGTAGTAAAAATGTATCCACCAAAAACAGGTAGATTCTGGAATATGTGCTGTGCACACTGGAAAAATAGGAATAGTCACGTTCTGTGGAGTGCTGGCACCGCCACACATCATATAAGTTTTCTGAGGCCATGAAACGCGAAAGGGTAATCCTGTCCCTGGCTTTAGGAGATCTCGATGACACATCCAAGGATTGGTTAGATATGGCATTAACATCTCCACATAGTATCAGATAACCCTTGCGCATTGCATCCACCTTTTTCCATACTTTATGCAGAAAAGACAATTGCTTTACATTAGGCATGTAAACATTCACTATAGTGTAAACCGTGTTATCTATCTCCCCCACCAGAATAATATACCTGCCCGCTTTGTCAAGTTCAACATGAGTACATTTAAAGGAGATTGCGTCTCTAATAAGAATGGCCACACCTCTGTTTTTCTTCTGGGAGTTTGAGCAGAATACTGTTGGAAAATACCTGTTCTGCAAATGCAGGGGTTTAGAGTCTAAGAAATGAGTTTCTTGGAGACACAGAATGTCACTTTGCAGATTCTTTGCCTCTTTCCAAAGCAAACTTCTTTTATGAGGGCTGTTCAGTCCTCTAACATTAAACGAGGTGACTTTGTAGTCACTTTGCAGATTGTCACTTTGCAGCTTCTTTGCCTCTTTCCAAAGCAAACTTCTTTTATGAGGGCTGTTCAGTCCTCTAACATTAAACGAGGTGACTTTGAACCCCATGATGTAGAGTAGAAGGGCTAGACTATATCTGTATCCTTATAGCTATACCAGTAACTACATAAACAGTCATGCACAAATCTGCCTTAGTACTAAGCAGAAAAAGTAGAAAAAAAGAGAAAAAAAAGAGAAGTAAAAAATTGTTGAGAAGATTGCAAACGTGCACTGTTCCTGAAGGCATGCAGCCTTTTTCCTGCAGTGCAACAACCAGCAATAAGCGCAACTTTTGACGATTAGGAGGTTAAAAAAGAAGGGTGAACCGTCAAGGGGGGAAAAGAGAACTGAGCATACTTCCACAGGTTCACTGGAGCTATAAGTAAGTAATTATTACCTGAAGCGGTCAGTCTGTTATTGCCCTCGGCCAGGCGGGAGACCAGAGTCGCGGCGAAGAAGCCACTGAATGGGAGTCTTCTTCCATTTCCAGGATGTGCCACTCACGTAGGAGGTGAATTCCTTCCTCCACCGTCTTGATAGCAAATGTTTTCCCATCTCTTGTTATCAGTAGTTTCGCTGGGTATGCCCATTTGTATGGAATGCGGTGGTTCCTCAGGGGCTTGGTGATAGTAGACATATTCCTTCTTCTTTGCATTGTGAAAGCTGATAGATCTGGAAAAAAGGATAGTCCTTGCGCGGACGGTGGCATATTGTCCGGGTTTCTCACACACAGAAGAAATCTCTCCTTGGTTTGAAAGAAATGGATCCTTGCGATGGTATCTCTCAGCAAATGTTCTGGTAAGTGTTTGGGTTTAGGTAACCTGTGGATCCTGTCTATAGCAAGATCCGTCAGAGAGGCATCTGGCAATGCTTCCTGAAAGATTTTCTGAACATGAGCATGCAGGTCCGGTGTTTTAACCGTTTCGGGTATCCCACGGATCTTGATATTGTTTCTTCTCGATCTGTCTTCGAGGTCGGCCAATTTCTCCTTCATTAGTGACAGCTCATCCTCCCTCTCATTGTGAGCGTCAATAACCTCATTTATGGTTCCTGCAAACTCACTCATCTTGTGCTCTATGTGAGAAACCCTGTTATCCACTGCTTTAACTTCTTCTTTAAAGTGATTTGTGAGGGACATAATGTCAGCATGTAATGTACTACGGAGCGATACCAGCATGTCCTTCAGGGTGGTATCAATCACAGGCTGATTTTTAGTGGGGAATTCAAGTATGGAGTCCTGGAGTTCCCTAATGTCATTGAGAGAGGTATTACCAGTTTCTTCCTCCTCCGTCCCCTGCATGTGTGGCTGTTTAGCTTTAACTGGGCTGGAAGTAGAGGATGACGATGGGGAGAGTTGCTTGTCCCCTAAGTAAGTCTCTGCCTGAGGATGCGCCTGATGTGTGACAGTATGCTTATTGACTGCGTGTCTGCCACGCTCTCTATCCTCCTGCTTACCGGTGCCAACTTGGGCCTGAGTGCTGCGGGGATGGCAGTAGAAGTCCGTCATTCTGCTCAGCCTTTTAGCGTCTTTCCTCTGCCGGGACATGTTCCCCACGCATGCCCGTCCTCGGGGTGTAAAAACCGCAGTTTTTCTCCACTCAGGATTGCTGTAAAAAGCTCCGGTGTAGCTGCAGTGGACGGAGCTCTCTCACTACACGGCCATACTCCTCGGCTACCGGCCACGCCCCCCCCCCCCCGTCATGCTTTTTTCTATTACAAGGGATGTTTACATTCCTTGTAATAGGAATAAAAGTGATCTATTTTTTTTTAAACAGTGTAAAAATAAATAAAATCAAGTAAAATAAATAAGAACATTTTTTTTTTTTAAAACACCCCGTCCTGACGAGCTCACACGCAGAAGCGAACGCATATGTGAGTAGCGCCCGCATATGAGAATGGTAGTCAAATCACACATGTGAGGTATCACCGAATCAGTAGAGTGAGAACACTAATTCTAGATACAGACCTCCACTGTAACGCAAAACATGTAACCTGTAGAATTTTTTAAATGTCGCTATAGGAGATTTTTGAGGGTAAAAGTTTGACGCCATTCCACGAGTGGGTGCAATTTTGAAGCGTGACATGTTGGGTATCAATTTACTCAGCATAACATCATCTTTCACAATATAAAAAAAAATGGGCTAATTTTACTGTTTTCTTATTTTTTTATTCAAAAAAGGGAATTTTTCCAAAAAAAGTGCACTTGTAAGACCGCTGCGCAAATACGATGTGAAAAAAAGTATTGATATGACCGCCATTTTATTCTCTAGGGTGTTAGAAAAAAAAAACATTATAATGTTTGGGGGTTCTAAGTAATTTTCTAGCAAAAAGACATGTTTTAAACATGTAAACATCAAGTCTGAAAAAGAGGCCTGGCCCTTAAGTGGTTAAAAAATGCACGCCATTGTGGTGTTCGGACTATACACAAGTGCTACAAAGTCCAAGGTTGTCAAATTGAGCATTTCCTGTCATAAAACTTTTAAATAATTTTTTTTTATGGATTTTATTACAAAATAAACATGGCTTAAAAACTGTTTGGTGAATTTCTTTTATAGTGTTTCTCATTTATTTCCTAAAATAAACCTCGTATTTACTCATTTAACTCATAATTCAGTGCAGACCAATATTCTGCACCGTTAATGTTGGCTGTACTCTACTTTAGATGCCTATTCCCAGCTATTATCCCTTTTCAATTGTGTGCTCTGATGCCTAGATGTGTGATTTGTAAGCAGTGCTGGGACAAGGTCATCTAGAGCCCAGGGTGAACAAGTCAAACTGTGCCCCCCCCCCTCAAGATATATAAGCATTATATGTCAGCAAAAATCCCCCCACAAAAAACTGAGCACTAATCTGCATACTTACCTCTAAGCATAAATTCCCCTCCTCCCAGTACAAATCCACCCCCTGCTGAAATCCCACTTCCCAGCACAAATCCTAACATCCCACATTCCCCAAATCCCCTCAAATGGTCAAATGCCCCCTCCCAATACAAAAATATCACCTCCTAGAACAAATCCGTTACCCCTAAAATGTCCCCTCCTTGTACACATCCCACCCACTCCAAATTTCTACTCCCAGCACAAATACTGTACCCCCTTAATCCCCCCTCTACCATAAATCGTCTCCCCCCAACACAAACCCCCCTAAATCATCAATTTAAGCACACACCACTCAAATTTACCCTCCTAAAACAATCATTACCCCCTGCCACCCCCCAAATTCCCCCTTACAACACAAACCCCCCAATCTCTCTCCCACCTCACATGATACCACAGTGCCCAGGGCAGCCACCCCTCCTGCCCACCCCTTGTCCCATCTCTGCTTGTAAGGATTACCAGTTTGCATCCTATTCTGCAACAATAGTAGAACAAAATTTTACCTATAGTAGCTACATTTGCAAGGACTAAAGGTGTAATACTATATTAACAGGATCAGGAAATTCCCCAGACACCCCTCAGAGAGAGAGAGAGAGACAGAGAGATGGTTCAAGGAAGAGGTTTAAGGCAGGAACAGTATGCAGGAGCGACCAAGACTAGTAACTGGTTGCACGCCAAGCATGCAGTGGTATGGGCTGGCTGGCAGCAGGCAGAAGAAGAGTCCAATATTGAAACAAAGTCAGAGCAGGAGGCAATCTGTAGTGTATCTGTTGTCCAGGCAAGGATCAGGGCACGCATATAAAGATCTAAAGACGACAGTTTAATTATTCATTGTGGGTGTCAGAATTAGGTATAAAGTATTATTATTATTATTATTTCTTCTTATAACATTCTATAGTAATAATACATCTGCTTTTCAAATTGATATCAAATTGAATACAGCATGTATTGTTTCAAGAGGGCAAGGTTTTTTAAAAGTCCTTGAAATGGATGTGAAGGCAAATAGATTGTTAAGAGTGTTTGGGTAGAGTTGAGACCCTCTGCCAAATGTATTGTGTTTTGTGGGGAGAGTCAACCTCTGATTTGTCCTTGTGGCCATTGTCTACATTTTAGAATTGTCAATTGTCATTTAGAATTGTCCAGAGCAAGAGGTGAGGGGGAATCTTCTAACTGAGAAAAATGTACTAGGGGGGCGTGGCCTGGTTCCTAAGATGGATGCTTAATCCCTAATCTCCTGTTCCACCAGGTCCTGCTACCTGACTACAGAAGCCATTCAGCAGTTCTACCATGAGGAGCACACCTCGGACTGCTTCAGCCACTTGGTCCTGCTCACTCAGAGACCAAGACATGCAGCTAAGCTGAAATATACTGGAGATATCAGCCTCAGGGAGCCACACTTGCATCACAGGCCTCAACCCTTGCATTCCACTCCGCCAGCAGAGACACACACAGGGACCGAAGCCACAGCCCTCCCTCACCTGACATGTACGCAGCCTAGCCGACCTCCCGACGGTAGCGGTGGACATTAACCACTTTAGCACCGGACCAATTTTCAGCCTAAGGACCAGAGGTCTTTTTACAATTTTGCACTGCACTGCTTTAACTGGTAATTGCGCGGTCATGCAATGTTGTACCCAAACTAAATTTGCGTCCTTTTCTTCCCACAAATAGAGCTTTCTTTTGATGGTATTTGATTGCCTCTGCCATTTTTATTTTTTGCGATATATAAATGGAAAAAGACCGAAAATTTTGAGAAAAAAATATATTTTCTACTTTTTGTTATAAGAAAAATGGAATAAACTCAATTTTAGTCATACATTTAGGGCAAAATGTATTCAGCCACATGTCTTTAGTAAAAAAAATGTCAATAAGCGTATATTTATTGGTTTAAAGTTATAGCGTCTACAAACTAGAGTACATTTTCTGGAAATTACACAGCTTTTAATTTATGACTGCCTATCTCATTTCTTGAGGTGCTAAAATGGCAGGGCAGTACAAACCCCCCCAAATGACTCCATTTTGGAAAGTAGACACCCCAAGGAAATTGCTGAGGGGCATGTTAAGCCCACTGAATATTTTTATTTTTTTGTCCCAAGTGATTGAATAATGACACAAAAAAAAAAAGTTTACAAAAAGTTGTCACTAAATGATATATTGCTCACACATGCCCTAGTTATATGTGGAATTGCACCCCAAAATATATTCTGCTGCTTCTCCTGAGTACAGGGATACCACATATGTGGGACTTTTTGGGAATCTAGCACCCCGAAATCCAATCACTGCCTTCAGGATTTCTAAGGGTGCACATTTTTGATTTCACTCCTCACTACCTATCACAGTTTCGAAGGCCATAAAATACCAAAATAACACAAAACCCCCCCAAATGACCCCATTTTGCAAAGTAGACACCCCAAGCTATTTACTGAGAGGCATGTTGAGTCCATGAAGTATTTTATATTTTGCCACAAGTTGCAGGAATATTACATTTTATTTTTTTTTTTGCACAAAGTTGTCACTAAATGATATATTGCTCACACATGCTATGGGCATAAGTCAAATTACACCCCAAAATAAATTCTGCTGCTTCTCCCTGACGGGTATACCACATGTGGGGGACTTTTTGGGAGCCTAGCCATGTACGGGACCCCGAAAACCAAGCACTGCCTTCCGGATTTATATATAAAACGCTACCAAAAAAACTGTTAGCGATCGCAGGGATCAGGCCTGACTCTGCGAACGCTGCAGTTATGTGTTTAGTGTTTTGTAAGTGACAGCGATCGATCGATACTGCACTTGGGTGGGCTGGGCGGAGGGGCAAAACGCAGGTGCTAGCAGGTATCTGGGCTGATCCCGCTAACAATGCGTTTTTTTGGAACCCTAAACTGCTGGGGACGCTAGTATAGATCTGATCAGATCATATATTGATCTGTTCAGATTCTATACCACTACGGGAGGTTTATGCTTTGCGCATGGGTTTTAGCGGTACTGGCACTAGCCTAGCGCTGCCTGGGGCGACTCAGACCCTGACCCTAAAACCTAATTGATATCACCCGCCGGGTGATCAGGGGGTTAAACCTTTATTGCAGGGGTGTCCAAATTTTTTTTAAAGAGGGCCAGATTTGATGAAGTGAACATGCACGAGGGCCGACCATTTTGCCTGACATTCTTTGAACCATTAAAATTTGGTCTAAGTGTGTTCGTTCGAACACTAATACAGGGCCCAACAAGAATTCTCTTGCCTTTGTGGCTGTGTGTGTTGAAGAGATGAGCTCGGGTGTGTTATTTCGATATACCGTATTTATTGGCAAATAAGAGGGAAGTTTCAGGAAAAAAAACTTAAAATTTTAACTAAAAAACTGTGCAGCAAAATAAGGGTCAGTGCCCATCTGCGCGCCCACCATTGCTGGGAATGCAGCCCCCACCATTGCCAGGAATGCAGCCACCATTGCCAGGAATACAGCCACCATTAACCAGGAATGCAGCCACCATTAACCAGGAATGCAGCCACCATTAGCCAGGAATGCAGCCACCATTAACCAGGAATGCAGCCACCATTAGCCAGGAATGCAGCCACCATTAGCCAGGATTGCAGCCACCATTAGCCAGGAATGCAGCCACCATTAGTCAGGATTTCACCCACTATTAGCCAGGAATGCAGCCACCATTAGCCAGGAATGCAGCCACCATTGCCAGGATTTCACTCACTATTAGCCAGGAATGCAGCCACTATTGCCAGGATTTCACTCACTATTAGCCAGGAATGCAGCCACCATTAGCCAGGATTTCACTCACTATTAGCCAGGAATGCAGCCACCATTAGCCAGGATTTCACTCACTATTAGCCAGGAATGCAGCCACCATTGCCGGGATTTCACTCACTATTAGCCAGGAATGCAGCCACCATTAGCCAGGATTTCACTCACTA
Source organism: Lithobates pipiens (assembly GCF_037356315.1). NCBI lineage: Eukaryota > Metazoa > Chordata > Amphibia > Anura > Ranidae > Lithobates > Lithobates pipiens. Next base: position 185,067,913 of record NW_027507785.1, on the reverse strand, counting down.
TTAGCCAGGAATGCAGCCACCATTTCACTCACTATTAGCCAGGAATGCAGCCACCATTGCCAGGATTTCACTCACTATCAGCCAGGAATGCAGCCACCATTGCTGGGATTTCACTCACTATTAGCCAGGAATGCAGCCACCATTAGCCAGGATTTCACTCACTATTAGCCAGAAATGCAGCCACGATTTCACTCACTATTAGCCAGGAATGCAACCATCATTGCCAGGATTTCACTCACTATTGCCAGGAATGCAGCCACCATTAGCCAGGATTTCACTCACTATTAGCCAGGAATGCAGCCACCATTAGACAGGAATGTACTTACCATTGCCATCAGTGCAGCCTTGGAGGGGACATGGAGGGGGCTGAACGAGCGCCAAAGAACAGGAAAATCTCATGTTTACACAGCGGCCTCTTTAACAGAAAGTCCCGCCTCCTTTGATGGACAGAACAGTCGTCCAATGGCGGAGACGGGAGGCTGCTGTGTAAACAGGAAATACTCCTGTGTGCACAGCTCTCGTACAGCCTCCTATCTCCAATGCAGCCAGACTATATATCTTTTGTGGCCCCGGCGCTGGGAGATTGTCGGGGGCCACAAAAGATATATATGTTTAGATCACCAGGTGGGCCGTTCAAAACCGGACCGCGGGCCGCGATTGGCCTGCGGGCCAGACTTTGGACATGCCTGCTTTATTGGGTAATAAATGGTGGGTGCCCTGATGCTATAAAAAGCAAACTAACTAACCAGATTCACCCGTAACACTTATACGGTGATAGCTGGTGAAAGGGTTAACTAGGGGCAATCAGGGGGTTAAAACCATTATTGGGTAGTATATGGGGGTACCTAGCGCTATAAAAACCTGACAGGGAACCTAAAAAAATAACTAGCTACCTAGCGACACTAGCGACACTAATGCAGCGATCAGAAAAATGATCGCTTAGTGACACTGGCAAAAGGGGGTGAAAAGGTTAACTAGGGGCAATCAGGGGGTTAAAACCGTTATTGGGTAGTATATCGGGGAACCTGGCGCTATAAAAACCTGGCGGTGAACCTAAAAAAATAACTAGCTACCTAGCGACACTAATGCAGCGATCAGAAAAATGATCGCTTAGTGACACTGGCAAAAGGGGGTGAAAGGGTTAACTAGGGGCAATCATGGGGTTAAAACTGTTATTGGGTAGTATATCGGGGTACCTAGCGCTATAAAAACCTGGCGGTGAACCTAAAAATATAACTAGCTACCTAGCGACACTAGTGACACTAATGCAGCGATCAGAAAAATGATCGCTTAGTGACACTGGCAAAAGGGGGTGAAAGGGTTAATTAGGGGCAATCAGGGGGTCAAAACCATTATTGAGTAGTATATCGGGGTACCTAGCGCTATAAAAACCTGGCGCTGAACCTAAAAAAATAACTAGCGACACTAATGCAGCGATCAGAAAAATGATCGCTTAGTGACACTGGCAAAAGGGGGTGAAAGGGTTAACTCTAAGGGCAATCAGGGGGTTAAATCTTTATTGGGGGGTGGTAGGGGGCTACCCTGGACCTAACACTAACTGCCCTGACACTTTTTACTTTTACAACAGTGATCAGTAAATAAATGATCACTGCAATCAGTGGCACTGTGACTGGGGGGGGGGGGATCGGGGGGCGTTCAGGGGGGTGATCGGGAGGGGGGTTTGTGTGCCTGTGTGTTAGTTAGTGTCAGTGTAGTGTTTGGCGCAGACTTACTGTGTCCTCTCCTCGTAGTCCGGTCAATAAGACCGCCCCGAGGAGAATGACATCACTAAACAGTGTGAGGAAGCTTCTCATTCGCCAGGAGCGATCGAGAGGGGATGGCCAGAAACCAATGGCCATCCCCTCATCCCGGATCGCTCCTGAAGCAAAACGGACCGCCCACCCACCCGCTGGAAGAAGGCAAGCACGTACATGTACGTGCTTGTGCCTGTACATGCCATTGTGATGATGTACAATGGCATGCGGCGGTCGTTAAGTGGTTAAAAACACATTGTCTGCTGCTATTTCCGACCTGCGATCTGATATTCAGGCTATAGTACTGAGGGTGGAGCAAGTCGAGGAGACACAAGCTCGCCATGACACTGCACTGTGCCAAATACAACAGATCACAGAATCTCATGCCATTCATCTCAGAGAACTCAATCGCCGCATGGAGGACCTGGACAACCACGGAGATGCCATAACCTATGGGTCTACAGGTAAGAGGCCTACCTGAGTCTGTTGACTCTGCCCAGCTCTCCCACTCTGTCACTTCCCTTTTAAATGAGCTACTGGATAGACCCCCTGACTCCCTTATCACCAGGAAATGCATCCACAGAGCATTGCGCCCGAGGGGAAGAGACACAGACCCACCCAGAGACATCATTTGCTGCTTTAATGATTTCCTTCTAAAGGAGGAAATCTCCGTAAAGCTAGAGGCAGAAATACACTTCTCCTTTCAAGGCACTGATATTAAGATATTCCAAGACCCATCCAACATTACATTGCAGAGGAGGAGGGAATTGAGACCTCTGCTAGATGTACTGAGAGCTAGAGCCATATCATATCGCAGGACATTTCCTTTCTGCTTGTCAGCATCTAACAATGGCCACGCAGCAATTCTCAGAGTGGCAGAAAACCTAGAACAATTTTGCACCACTCTCAACATCCCACTGGTAGACCTGCCTGACTGGTACAATGACTTCCGTCTTCCAAAACTGCGTAAAGCCACCTCCATGGAAGGCATCACCGAAGCGGACAACTTCAGTATCCAACGTTGTCGCCTGCACCCTCCACTCTCACCAATCACCATCCCAATTACCAGTCAGAGCCAGAAGAGTGGTGGTGGAGAACGCTTTCGGGATAATGGGCAGCTGGTTAACATGGCGGAATATAAACTTAATCATATAATCCTTGCATGCTGAATTCTACACAACTTTTTTAAGGAGAAATTCAATGAACTATGTTGCCTCAGTTGGGCGTGAGGCCGGACTTCAAGAAAAACCCTGACAACAATTGAAGCTAGCCACCCTGGCTTGCCCCCCCAAAGTAAGACAAAAATATCTAGAGCACTTTGCGGGTAGGGCATCCATTGATATGCCAGAAACTGTTTAAGAAACATTTTTTTAAACTCATTTATTACTTAATCTGAAAGATTTCCTTTGATCTACTACATGTTTTTTTTTTTTTTTTTTTAGCTGTCTCCTAAGTTCTCCACTGGGCTTTTCTTTTTGCCTATTTTTGCCAATAGTGCAAATGTAATTTATTTGATAAATGAGGTGACAATCTCTTCTTCAGCAAACGATTATTATGTTGTGGGTCTCCTACACACACACACCTTGTTTCACTTGAGTGAAATATGCGGCAGACCTAAATAGGCCGATTGGCGGCAAGCACCGTGCATGCGCTCGCGTCGATTCGCACAGGCATGTGCGCCCGAGCGCCAGCACACACACCAGTGCCACCAGGAGTGCACACAACAGCGTGCACCGGCGCGCACCAACGCCAGCAGGAGTGCGCACAGGCGCACACTGGCACGCACCAGCGCACGCAGGGGTGCGCACCACAGAGCGCACAGGAACACGCGCACCAGCACGCACCGTCGCACATCGCCACACACCAGCACGGCCAGCACCGCGACCAACCAGATGACTTCTCTAAAACAGATATTTGATACAAGAAATAGGAATATAAAACATTGCTTGGAAGTGTCGTACAATTGTCTTTTTTGAGTTCCAAGCTGAACACATGATTTTTTTCCCCTTTCTTCAAGCTGGAATACTTACCTTTTTGGGTAAAGTTTCACACCTGGAGACACCCCTAGTACCCACTAGAGCACCTGTGTGGGACACCCTAAAAAGTTTGTTCTGGTGTCCAACATAAGTGATCCTGCATCCAGACGTGTCAACAGCTGCTGAGTGTCCTCTCCTTAGACTGAATCAAGTTTACATTTCATTCTAGTTACAAACCCATCTAGACAACAATGTACTAAACTTCTTTTAAGACAAATAAGCATTACCAAATGTAGTTAACCTGCATCTGCCAAAAACATTGTCTTAGTGAGTGAATGAACAATGTTTGCTACGAACGATTACTGTGCCCACGACCCTGAAACTTGCCATTTTATACTGTACAACAGTAAAGAAAAGCACATGGAGCAGCACAAACGTAATAAGAAGAATAGATATACACAACAAAATACTTTTTTGCAGCACTCTCTTGATTCTTCTGTACTGATGCTGCTCCCTCAATTTGAGGTCTGACCATCGTTTCCTTAGTTGATCCTTGGATCACTGTACCCCAAAATTCTTCTGCAGACTTTTCACAACTTTAGGCATGATCTTGGCCTTTCTCACATTTGGGTTTGGGTAAGGTCAATGCTTCCCTTCATAGTCGGCCCTATTGAAGATGTCCACCGTCTCCACCATCTCTATACAGGCCGTATTGGGGGCCTTAAATATCCACCGGGATCGGGACGTTTGTGACTGCAGGCTTTCCTCATCGTTGCTGCTGCTGCTGTCTGCATACACTTGTTGTCTCTCAGCCATGTGCTCTCCCACTGCGCAGAAAGACAAGGGGTGGGGAATAGACTAGAAAGAACGTCAGGGGCGAGCGGATTTTCACGCATGTGCAGTGTATATAAATCATAACAAGTGTGCGTCTTATGTACGATCTGTGAGAGGAGGAAGGTGTATTGGAAGCATCGTTCGTTTGAATGAAGGTACAATTTTAATTTGGTGCATCAGTGGCCTATACTGCTTATTAATTGAGGCCTATATTGGGACAAGATTAGGAGAGTTTAGCATGACATTAGGGTTTGTCTTGTGTTGTGTCTTGCAGATAAAATGGATCTATTGAATGATCAGGACTTTATCCCCATATTCATTGATATGTACAGGGAGCTGCCCTGTCTGTGGCAGGTAAACCACCCCTTTTATAACAATAAACCAAAGAGGAAGACAGCGCTGGATCAATTGGTGAAATTTGTGAAGCCGGTGATTTCCACGCAGACCTCCACTATTTGAAGGCCCTAATTGGTGGCATGAGGAGCACTTATAATAGGGAGCACAAGAAGGTCCAGGATTCCCACAGATCTGGAGTTTCAGCAGATGACATTTATGTACCCAGGCTGTGGTACTATGACAGACTGCATTTTCTGGCAGGCCAGACTGAACCCAGGCCAGCACTCTCCAATCTTCCTTAAGTTCTAATTTTACAAAGGGTTTTACATATCAATAGACAGTAGTGGCCACAAATGATTGGGACAAGAATGAAAAATGCTGGGGTCAGAATGATAGTCTTTTCTATTTATTAACATTCAATCTGCAAAAGTCATGAGCTTAAAATTGTGTGTGATTGCTGAACCAAAAACTAAAACGATGTGCCTTTTTCATACACCGAAAAGTCTCAACCAGGAGGAGGCTGTGGAAAGTGGCAGCCAGGAGGTGGTAGGGGTAAGTGGCAGCCAGAAGGTGGCTGGGCTCAGTAGCCTGCCCGAATCCCAGGGCCCTTCCCTCTGCCTTCCACAAAAAAGTACCAGGAAGAGAAGTAACCTGGAGGAGGCTGCACTTGGCCTATTTCTGAAGGCTACTGCGGCCCTCAGAAACCCCCCCAGTTTTCAATAGGACCATGCCTACATGGCAGCCTGCAAAATGCTGGAAATGGAGGAGGGCCAACGCCACTTCTGTGAGGAAGTGATCTTACAAGCCCTAAATAAGAAGTTGAGGGGCAAACTCACAATCCAAAGCCTCGTTTGTGAGTTCAACCATGGTCCTCCTCCTCCACCTCCTGCCACAATTACAACACCAGAGCCACAGCCTGGAAGGAAGTGTTGAAGGAAGACAAGAGAGTGATGGCCTGGGTTCACTCTGGTCTGGCAAAAGATGCAGGCTGTTGTATGACCACACCCTGGGGACAGATATGTCATCTGCCACTGTTCCTGATCTCTTGTAGTCCTGGACCAGCTTGTTCTCACTATTATAAGGAGTCCTCAGACCACCAATTTTGACTGTAAAATAATTGATGTGTGCCCTGGGGTAAAAAGGCTTTGCAAATGTCACCAGTTTCTCCAGTGTTGCCTTCCTCTTTATTTTGTTATGGCCCAGAATAAATGGCTAGTTATTTTTCAGAAATACTTGCCCATGTGTTTTACGTCAAAAAGAATAGTTTGTTTGTGAGTAGGCAGGAACATTTCAAAAATACTATGTCAAATTATCAAGGGACACCATTACAAACCAACCTCTTCGAGGTTAGAAAATAAAAAAATAATAATGGTGTTGTGGTAACTTGACACAAAATGAAAGAAACAATTATGGAGATCACCATAAAAAAGAATGAAAAAATAGAAGATCTGGATAAAAAAAAAAAAAAAAGACTCTACCTAAAAATTCTAAACATTATTATGGAGATCTGACGGGGAAAAAAAAAACAAAACAATATTCATGAGATCATGAGAAATAATAAAGAAATCAGTTTGTGGGAACTCTGTGTGAATATTAGCAGCAAAACAACTTCATTATTCTAGCATTCTAAAGAAGAAGAGAATGCGCTGCATTAAAAGATTTAAAAATTTGCAGCCTGTCGAATGTGCTATCTCCATTACAAACTGTAGTTTTACCAGACCGAGCGCTTCTGTCTCGTATTTGATTCTGAGCATGCATCAAACTTTATGCGTCGGAATTGCGTACACACGATCAGAATTTACAAGAACAGATTTTGTTGTTGGAAAATTTGAGATACAGATCTTAAATTTTGTGTGACAGAAATTCCAATGGAGCCTACACATGGTTGGAATTTCCAACAAAAAGTTCCCAACGAACATTTTCCGTCGGAAAATCCAACCATGTGCACGCGGCATTAGAGTACCGACTGACTCTTACTGGACTAATATTTCATGGAGAGGGACGTGTGTCCTTATTCGTAGCCAGTTCACATAATCACCCTCCCTTCTTTCCCTCTTCCTCTTAACACACGTACGCCACCTACATCTCTGACCACCCCTTCCATTCTTTATACCCTACACCCAGTCCCACCCTCTCCCCCCCAAACTCTTCCCCCCCAACTCTTCCCCCCCCCCGACCAAATCATCCTCTCTTGCAACTCTCATCCAAGGTAGGTATATCTCCATCCATTATGTCCCCACCCAAAACCAACACAAAGCACATCACCCTCAAGCTGATCTCTCTAAACGCCAAAGGCCTAAACATTCCAGAAAAATGCTTCAAAGTTTTAGACAGTATGCGGAGCATGAAGGCGAATGTGGTGGTCCTGCAGGAGACTCACTTCTGCTCGAATGCTATCCCAAAACTGTCAAACTAGTATTTCCCACTTAACTACCACGCAACATCCCCAAGCTCCAAAACCAAACAATTCTTCAATCCAAAAATACTACCTTCCAGGTAACAGATACTTTAATTATCATTGATAAACAGGGATGATACAATTTCATTAAAGGAACTCTTCAGAACAGGCCAATCACTGTAGCCAACATCTATAGCCCAAACACATCCCAAGTTCCATTCTTCCACGCTGTCATGCGCAATCTATCCATCTTTCAAACTGGGATGTTAATTTTGGAAGGGGATTTTAACGTCCCTCTAGACCCTCTCCGTGACTACTCCATGGGTACATCCAGCCTACCATATAGGGTACTACGCCAAAGAAAACTGAGCATTCAGAACCTCTTACTACCTGACGCATGGCTTACACTTCGACCACAAGAAAAATAAATTTTTCTTGGCACCACAGAACCAATATTCCCGACTCGACTACTCCTTCCTTACACAACGCAACCTCCCCTTTCTGACAAAGGTGACAATAGAACCCATGACCCTATCAGACCACCACCCAATTTCGATCACGCTGACCCTCCCAGAAAAATCCACGTACACTCAGATCTGGAGACTGAACCCCACTATCTTGACCGACAAAACCTAACATAATATAACAGAACTCCGCAAGTGCCTGGATAACTACTTTCTAGAAAATAATACACCTGATACATCAAGTATGACCCAATGGGAAGCCCACAAATGCATGGTTCGGTGGAAAACTCATCTCACTGGCAGCCAGAATCAAAAGAGAAAAACAATCACGAATCACAGAACTGTTCACCAAACTCAAGACACTCAAAACTTGACCTAAACATACATTAGATGCCACTTAAACAATTACACAGGACAGCTACTACCCATATCCCACAACAATGCACACAACACCCGCTAATAGGTAACACTCTACAAATCTCTGCAAAAATGTGACAGGTTTGTCAGAACCCGGAATTTCCTCGGGAATGGACAACACCTTCCTTCACAACATGAGACCCCACTCGGATTTAAGAGCAGGACACTTCTTTTCCAATGACGCGCTTCTACCTAGGTCTGCATTTACAACACAGACAGACACTTGACAGATCCCTTTCTGGACATATGAACAACTTGGACACTTCCTTAATGACCCTAAGATACGATCATCCTTCTCAAGACAGCAATCACCTTTCAAAATGCTTTGCACTAACACAGAACCCTAGAGACACCTGATCTCCATCATATATACCCTTCTATTCGCTGAGTGAAATACTAAATGCAACCTGGCGACCATGCAGTAGGAAAAGGACCTCTCCTTAGACCTATCTGAGGAAGAGTGGGCCAAAATATACTCCTATATCCACAAGGGTTCAGTTAATGTTTCAGCACAGGAAAATGGATTTAAAATGTTCTCAAGATGATACCAAATTCCCCTCAAACTACAAAACTTAACCCCTTGATCCCATCCATGTGCTGGAGATGCCAAGTATGAGAGGGATCCCTTCTGCACATCTGGTGGGATTGCCCCATGATCCAAAAGTTTTAGACAGAAGTCTATCGCCTCATTACTCACATCACCACACTCAAACTTGACTTCTCACTGGCTCAAACACTTCTTCATCATCCCCCCCATATCTAGAAAATCCTACCACCGCTCGCTGTCCCTGCACCTCCTCAGTGCTGCCAAAATGAGTATTCCAGTCCATTGGAAATCTCTCCACCTGCCCACCATAGTGAAATCGATTAAACGCATGAACAAGATTGCTGAAATGGAAGAGCTTGTACATCAGGCCCAAGACTCCTCCACTACATTCTGGAAAACATGGGCTTGTTGGCAACACTTTCAAACCACAACAGAATATGCCATACTTTTACATTGATAGACCTAATGAGATCACCACAAAAGGACAATCAAATAAGTCGGAGATACACAAACTTACATTGTTCTATCCTCCCTCTCCTCCCTTTTCAGTTCACTTACCTTGACTATGAGGGACCCCTTGCACCTCAACCTTCGATGTCCCAGAGTAATAGAAACTACTAGTGGTCTCGCTTCAGTTGTTACATAAGGTTGTTACAGGTCTGTTGACCACAATCCTATAGACCTAACTTATATAAAAACAAAGTGAACCACAGCCCCCGAGGAACCACACAATGTGCCAACTTAGGCCGCGTACACACGGGCGGATTGTCTGCCAAACTTAGTCCGCTGAACAGTGTTTCAGCGGACAATCCGCTCGTGTGTGGGCTTCAGCGGACTTTTTTAGCGGATTGTCTGACGAACAAAGTCTTACGGAATTTCCGTAAGACAGTCCGTGCAAACTTGGTTTCAGCGGACAGTCCGCTCGTGAGTAGGCTAGTTCGACAGACTAAGTTTGGCGCATGCTCAGAAAGGATTTACACGGCGAAGGTTGCATTGCAGTGTATTGGACGTCAAATTTTTCGTCCCGTCGTACGTGCCGTACACGTCATCGCGCAAGCTTTCAGCGGACTGTCTGCTCATCGTGTGTGGTCAAGTCCGTTCATGCAAATTTTGAACGGACTGTCTGTCGGATTGTCTGACGAACTTAGTTGGCCAGACAATCCGCCCGTGTGTACGCGGCCTTATACGCCATTGAGGCCTGACCCTACTCCGTTACCACCCAATATAACCTTCATGACACCCATCGTGAAATCGCTTTATAACACGGAGAAAATAGCCCTACAATAGCAAGTTATATCTGCGAATATGAAATACCAGACCACAAGGTGGTGATTTCACTGGTATTTCATATTTTCACCAAACACTGGGTCAGATTGGAACCTATCTCTTAAATTGCTCCCATTGCTACCATACCCCCCTAGAGATAAGCTCACACCCACTAATCAGACCTACTATACAATGCTTCTGCAGAGTATGTAAACACAATCCTTTATTGACCAGATGATAAGACTGAATCCAGACTAGCCCCCAGGTATGACAAAAGACTTCCTTGCACGACACAGGTCAGATGAACAAATTCTGGGTCACCACTTTTTTGATCAAGGAAAGCCCCGCACCACCTTTCACCTTGCTACACTAATGGATAAACCCTCTATACCACCGTGGACATACTTGGTGATCACACACTTTTTGAGATCCCTGGACAGAAACTCTCCTGCTTCCACAAAACTAAAACAGTTTGAAATGCTTTGTACACATACACCCCCCCTAAAATCACCTGGTCTCTACCATCCTTTCCCACCTCTTCATGGAGAACCACCCCAACAACTCCATGGATTTGTCTTTATCCCTAACACCAGAAGAGTGGGAAAAATTGACATCAATATCCACAAAGGCTCTATTAATGTTTCTACACAAGAGAATGGATATAAAATTCAATCTCATTGGTACTGCACACCGGCTATATTGCATAAATTTAAACCAAAAATATCAGACAGGCTGGAGATGCCATGAACAATAAAGCTCACTGTTACACATTTGGTGGGACTGCCCCCGTATCCAAATTTTCTGGTCAGAAGTACACCACATCACCTCCTATGTCACATCTTTCGATTTGGAGCGAACATCTGCTCAATTTCTTCTACATCACTCACCCCTTTCACACACCTCTTACCACAAATCACTAGCGATGCACATGATCAACGCAGCAAAACAATGCATACCATTACACTGGCAATCCCAAAACATCCCTTCAATCAATGAATGGTTCAGTAGAATTAATAGAATTGCTGAGGTGGAAGAACTGATCCAAATTGCACGAGACTCAACCAGAAAATATGGAATCAAATGAGCATGCTGGAAACATTTCCAGACCATGGCAGAATGCTCCCATCTAAATTTGTCTCGTACCTAAACTTTAGAGTAAAAAATTCCCTGAAGTTCAAAGCTCAGAATTAAAACACTCCGACCTCATATTCTAACCTGGAGCCCTAATGAGTAAAGGGCCGCTCCCTCCTCAAAAACACAGTCCACATACAAAAATGATTGCTCTCTGGGAGGGAAACAAGAGACGGTCAAACCCCACACTAAAATAAGCTACCCACTAATTACACCCCCCCTTTTTGTCTCTTCTTCTCCTTTCCTATTATCTCTCTCCCACCTACCCGCAACTCCCCCTAATACCACTTGGGTCCTCTACTGACCACCCCCATTTCTCCCCCCGACACCCCCACTTTATTATTTTTTTTATTTTTACTCCACACTGGCCTGACACCCTATGACCCTTACAAGATACCAATGACGACACACCATGCATATACCACATTAGACTCTCCCACAACATAGCTAGTCTGCCTTGACAAACACAAGATTCCTCCTTGTCAAGAGTCACGCTGAGCCACTGGAGACACCCACTCCATCACTGGCTCTCCTAAACCCAAGAAATACAGCATCATCCATTACACCTAAGTAGTGCAACATAGCAGTAGCACAGAGGAGACTTGATTAGGTCACTATTACATAAAATAAAACACTCTCAGCAGAATGGACTGTTAGACATAGTCTATCAAGTTTAACCACTTGCTTACTGGGCACTTAAACCCCCCTCCTGCCCAGACCAATTTTCAGCTTTCAGCGCTGATGCACTTTGAATGACAATTGCGTGGGCATACAACACTGTACCCAAATTCAATTTTTATCATTTTTTTCCCACAAATAGAGCTTTCTTTTGGTGGTTTTTAATTACAGCTGGAAGTTTTATTTTTTGCTAAACAAACAAAAAAAGATGCAAAAAAAAAAAAATCATGTTTAATAGTTTGTTATAAAATTTTGCAAACAGGTCATTTTTCTCCTTCAGGCGGCACTGATAGGCTGCACTGGTGGGCACTGATAGGCTGCATTGGTGGGCACTGATAGGCTGCATTGGTGGGCACTGATAGACTGCACTGGTGGGCACTGATAGTCATAGTTAAGGCAGCACTAATAGGCACAGATAAGGTGGCACCAATAGGCACAGATAAGGCAGTACTGATGGGCACAGATAAGGCGGCACTGATGGGCAAAGATGGGCACAGATAAGATGGCACGGATGGGTGGCACGGATGGGTGCCACGGATCGGTGGCACTAAGGGGCACTGATAGGTACCACTGATAGATGGGACTGATGGGCTCTGATAGGTGGCACTCCTGGACACTGATGGGCGGCACTGATGGGCACTGATGGGCACTGGTAGATGACACTGATGGGCACGGATATGTGGCACTGGGGTGCAGCACCGTTGTTGAGGCAGATTGTGGGCACTGATGGGTGGCACTGTGGGCACTGATGGGTGGCACTGTGGGCACTGATGTGTGGCACTATGGGCACTACTGGGTGGCACTATGGGCACTGATGGGTGGCACTGATGGGGGCACTTATTTATTCCTGAGGTGGCACTGGCAGGGGGCAGGTGGGCACTGGTAAGCTGGCCGTGATCGGGACTGATGTCCTGATCACGGCTGCCAGTGATCGGCTCTTTTTTTTCTCCTCGCGCTGTCAGCGCGAGGAGGAAAAGTAGCCGATTACCGACTCCGTTGTATCACATGATCAGCTGTCATTGGCTGACAGCTGATCACATGGTAAGGGGTTGGGATCGACCCCTTGCTTGGATCCGTGATCAGGCGAATCTCATAGGGGTCTTTATAATAAGACATTTTTGTATAAAACTGGGTACTCACAAAATGCAATTGACAAAAAGCCATAAAAAAAGTGCATGGACATGCACAGAACACGGGGCACAGATAGCACGTTTTCCGGGCTGCACCCCCTTCCTCAGAGCTAGGCTACTCTCGTACACCATGGGCAAGTGCTTTTAGGGGGGATTCCCTATAAAAGCGCTTGCCCATGGTGTACAAGACTAACCTAGCTCTGAGGAAGGGGGTATGCTCCTGAAACGTGTTAGCTGTACCCCATGTTCTGTGCATGTCAATGTACTGTGTTTATGGACTTTCGTCAGTACTCACTTTTATACAAAAAAAATATTCTTATTAAATTATCTCTGTTAATGCACTAGGTGTTTGCGCCTTCCATTTCTGTTTTTTTTGTAGTTCCTTTCGGATTACCCCATTTGAAGAAGGCAGCATCCACCTAGTTTTGGCATACCATATTTAACTTTCAAACCACTATGCTATCTGACATCTGTTACTCGACACCTTGGAAGACCTATTAGCGCTGGAAGTAACTGTGTTTTTTGTAATCTTGAAATACACACTTCAGCAGCACTTTCAGGAGAGGGAAGCAGCTCTTTAGTAGAAACAAAAATGAACAGCAGAAGGTGCTTCTAAGTGCAGTGGTTACCGGTATTTTATTGCCTCAAGGAGATAAAAACACTTGCAGGTTTATCACATAGTATTCAGAACTATCATTCACGACAGTTCAAAGCATTGCTTGTACTGTACAATGATCTTTATTGTACCAACAATCAGAGTATAAAAAAATATGTGATCACCCCCCTTTCAGTAGTACAATGTTAATATAGTCAAGTATTTAAAAAAAAATTAAAACAGTATTTAAAATATTGAATTTTTTTTTAATTTGTTCTTATTTTAACATGCTATCACCAGTCAGTGTCACAGTCATATCATAACACAGTACTGTGCTGGTAAAGTTATGTAAACAAAAAAAATGTGAAAAAGAAAACATATTTTATTTCATTTCTTCTTTTTCCAAAAAAGTGTGACAAAAAATGACAACTTCAAAAACCATGTTTTTGCCATGTCATGTCTCTTGCTAAATGCCTCAGACTGTCTACTTTCAAAAAACGGGTAATTTGTGGGGCACTTGTACTGTCCTGACATTTTAACAGCCTCAAGAAATTTGATTGGCCATTAATACATCAGAATTGATCCATTTTCAAATATACACACCATAGTTTGTGGACGTTATAACTTTCCTACAGACTAAATAATATACTTATTGTTTTTTTTATACCGAAGCCATGTTGCAAAATACATTTTGGTCTAAATCTATAATGAAAGTTGATTTTATTGGATATGTTTTATGACAGAAAGTATAACCTATTGTTTTTTTTTTTTTCAATTTTTTTTTTTTTTATTATTTTTTATTTATATTGCAAAAAAAAAAAAAAAAATCAAAAAGTGGTGATCAAATACCACCAAAAGAAAGCCTTATTTGTGTGAAATTAAAATATTGCAGTGCTGAAAAGCAAAACAAACATTGCCTTGTTATGAAAGGGCTAAACTCTTCCGGAGCTCAAGTGGTTAAGGAATCCCCTAAGCATGGTATTTAACCCCCCTAGCGGTAATTCCGAGTCTGGCTCGGGGTAGGAATATACTGATAGGAGCGGTAACCCTGAGCCAGACTCGGGATGGCTTCGCTCGATGCAGGGGAGGACACAGGGAGAATTACTCACCTTGTCCCCTGGATCCAGCGATGTCCCCCGCGCTGTGTGATCGAGCTGTCCTCCGCTCAATTCACAGTGCCGAATGCCGCCGAGCTCCGTTCCCTGCGGCGTTACGGCGCACGGGAGCGGAGAACGGCAGCAAATTCAAAAAAATAAAAACACACACAGCACTGTAATCTTACAGATTACAGTGCTGTATTAAAAAATACACACCCCCTTTGTCCCTAGTGGTCTGTGCAGTGCCCTGCATGCACTTTTATATTATAAATACTGTTTTTTACTGCCTGGAATTTGGAGATTGTCCATAGCAACCAAAAAGTGTCAATTTTTCAGTGTTTTTGGATTTGATTACATTATTGAATAATTTTTATTATTCTTTATTATATTATAAACTTTATCATACCCGGGATGTCTGCTAGACTCTGGTTTGAACAGATTTAAGAGCGTTATTCCTAAGAATTACAGGACTACAAAATAAAAGCCAGATTTCCGTGCAAAATAATTGTACCGCTTTCAGCACCTAATTCCAGACTGAATTCCTTTAACCAGGGAGGTTAAAGGAATTGTGTGGGTTTTTTTTGCCCTTTAAGCCAGAAAAGGTTACAATTATTCAGATCCTATAGATGGGGTTTGCTGTTCTGTTTGTGGTTCACATTTTTTTCCAATTGCTCAGCATACATCCAGTGAACTGAACTTTGCTTGGTTTACTCATCATAGTTCCTAGATGTTCTTATTTTGGTGTACGCGGTGATATGTAACATGTGCATTGCAAGTAACGTTTAATACATAAGATCCCCAATTAGTGTGTTTATGTTCATGTTTGCATATACATTGGAGCAGAACAGGATCTTTTTTTTTTTGGGGGGGAGGGATTAAGTGTCAGGGTGTAATTTTTTTTTTTTTTTTTTTTTTTTTTTACATTCATTAAAATGTTTTTATATCACATGGGGACAAACAGTTCACTATGTGATATAATATTTTAAGACAGGTTCTCTTTAGGAGAAATCAGGGATATTTTACATCCTTGATATCTCACCATTGAAGCTAACTGAGTACAGATTGTGCTCTATTAGCTTCTTCCCAAGCTGCAAGGAAAAACGCTGTCTGGGATCTGACAGCTCTGCATCCTGGAACACTCAGAAGTGAAAACTGCCATGTTCAATGTGGAGAGATTTTGAAATGGAAGTTTCTAGTCTCTTCTTTGCTTACCATTATTAAGCATGATTTGAACACCCAGGGCTTCTATTGGACCACATTAACAGATATCTCAAGTCTCCCAGAAGGTGCAGGAAACTCCAGCATTTCTGCGGTGGCTCCCGCATACACACAAGTGCCCCCTAATCTCTCGGAAATGATCAGTGCGGCGGCTGTCCCTCCTGCTGTGCACGGATTATCCCCAGCTTCTCTGTGTACCCCTTCCCCATCCCCCTCCGTGTCCTTCTCCACCACCCCTTGTCCCCTGTAACCGGCTCTGCTCCTCTCCCACCAGCTGTGGGAGAGGAGTAATAAGGCACAGCGAACGAGATCGTTCCTGTGTTCTCAGATTACTGAGCAGAGTAAACTGTGTCTCTGACCCCTGTTCATTCATCTTTAGTGCTAAAGAGGAGGGCCGTTTAAAAAAAAAAACACTGCAGCTGCGTACTTAATAAACACACTTACCTGTCCAGGGCGCCCGCGATGTCGGCCGCCCGAGGCCGACTCGTCCCTCGGCTCTCGGGTCCCGGCGCCGCCATTCCCTCTAAGGGAAACAGGCAGTGGAGCCTTATGGCTTCACTGCCCGTTTCCTACTGCGCATGCGCGAGTCCCGCAGCTACTGCGCATGCGCGAGTCCCGCAGCGCTTTCTGAATGGGACACGCTGTGTCCTGGAACACACAGTTCCCAGAACACAGCGCGACCCATTACCCAGAAGACGCCGCGATGAAGAGAGAAGACAGAAGATCTCCGCGGAGGAGGAAGAGGAAGATTAGGATTATGTGCCTAGCAACAGGCATTTCTGGTAAGTAAAAAAAAAAATTTTTTTAATTTCTTTTTTTTTAGATTTTTTTTTCATTTTTAAATTTTTTTTGTTTTCAGGGTGGCCCTCCACTTAAGAAAGGAACTGGGGAATGTGTCCTCCGTCCCCTTGTCTGTCTCAAAGGGGAGATGTCAGGGGTCTGTTTAGACCCCTGACATCTCACCAAAGTCCCCCCAAAAAAGAAAAAAGAAAATATTGTAAAAAAATTCTAAAAAATGAAAAAGTGTAAGCAAGTAAAAAAAAGCATTGTGAAAAAAAGCATTGTGAAAATATAAATAAAAACAAATTAAAATGTAAAAAAAAAAATAAATAAATTATTAAAAGTAAAAAAAACTACTGATACTGTCCACTGCCACCCACCCCCCACCCCCTTACCCAGAAGCACTTCAAAAAATAAAAAAAACATTGAGCAAGTGATTTAAATAATAAATGAAATGAGTTTGCCACCTCCCTGAAATTAGTTTTTGCAGGTTGGGATGTCTGCATTAACGCTGGACAACACATGGGGCAAGCTGGCACAACTTTTCCAACTTTACAGCTACTAGATTCAAGTCTACTAGGGAGCCCAGAACTGGCTCTACAATTTGTTTATATCTCAGTCATGCACACTATCCACTACAGATTTAGCTGCTTAAAGTGATTATAAAGGCTCATTTTTTTATTTATTTTTTGATAACAAACATATCTTTCCTCCACTGTGCAGCTCGTTTTGCACAGAAAGGCCCTGATCGTCCATTTCTGGTGTCCCTCGACAGCTCTTGCTGCTCCTCCTCGCATCAGATAACCCCCTAGGAAAAACTCTCTCCCAAGGGGTTACCTCGCAGGAGCGCTCCCGAATCCAGCAATTGCGTATAAAGACACGAATGTTGGACCCCCATCCCCTGGCACCTGCATCATTGGATTTGATTGACAGCAGCGGGAGCCAATGGCTATGTTGCTATCAATCTATCCAATCAAGAGCCAGGACCCCATGGAGAGAGGGACAGCACGTCCTCGCAGAGGGAAATACAGAGCTCAGGTAAGTAAAATGGGGGGCTAGGGGGCTGGGCTCAGCCAGGTGTTTTTTCACCTTGATGCATAGGATGCATTAAGGTGAAAAAACGCAGGGGTTTACAACCCCTTTAAGCCTAGTATACAACTAATAGTTTTTTTTGTTCAACCCTGCAAGACTGAATGAAAGAAAACTGACAGAGGAGCCACTGTACTAACTATCTGACATTAGTACAGCAATCTCCGCTTCTGTTCTAGTGTGATCTGACGGGGGTGGCCCCCCTCCAGAACACTCAAGTCAGCGATCTCAATAATTGTCTGTGAGCAGTGGAGAGACTAGTGTTGGCGTCACCTGGTGCGGTAAAACATGGTGTCACCCCAACCCCCACCCTCCTTTTCTCCGGTGCATATATATATATATATATATATATATATATATATATATATATATATATATATATATATATATAGCACTAACCCCCAAAGGAGCCGCTGGTTTGAATTGGGCTTACCGTTGCTTTCTCCTCCTCAATCTGTGTCTAGGGGTTCCCATGGTAGATGGCCCAGTAGCTTGAGAGATTGACGTCAGATCCGCATAAAGGGATTTTTATTTGCAAAACATAGACAATGAACAGTCTCTTAAATTGGGATCAGAGGGTTAGGAAGAAAGTTCAGGCCCCTGTACACACTGTCGGACATTCTGCCAACCAAATCCATTGGATTTTGTCCTACGGATTTTGTCCAACGGATTGTGTCCGAAACTGTTGCATACACACGGTCGGACCAAGTTGTCGGAAAATCCGATCGTTCAGAACGTGATGACGTTATTTCGTTACGACGGGACTACGTTCAGGCTAGTAGCCAATAGCTTTGGTGTAGGAATTTGATCTGAGCATGCGTGGCACTTTGTCCGATCGGAATTCTCTACACATGATCGGAGTATGTCCGAACGGACCAGTTTGTCGGAAAATATTTCCAACAAGTTGGAAAATTGGGTCCGACGGATATTCCGACGGAATCAGTCCGATGCATACCACACACAGTCAGATTATCCGACAACACGGTCCGATAGGACACATTCCGTTGGATTCTCCAACCGTGTGTACAAGGGCTTAGCCCTTGTACACACGGTCGGAGATTCCGACGGAATGTGTGTGGTATGCATCGGACTGTTTCCGTCGGAATATCCGTCTGACCCAATTTTCCAACTTGTTGGAAATATTTTCCAACAAACTGGTCCAATCGGACATACTCCGATCATGTGTAGAGAATTTTGATCGGACAAAGTGCCACGCATGCTCAGATCAAATTCCTACACCAAAGCTATTGGCTACTAGCGTGAACATAGTCCCGTCGTAACGAAATAACGTCATCACGTTCTGAACGATCGGATTTTCCGACAACTTGGTCGGACCATGTGTATGCAACAGTTTTGGACACAATCCGTCGGACAAAATCCGTCGGACAAAATCCAACAGATTGGGTTGGCAGAATGTCCGACCGTGTGTACAAGGGCTAAGTGTCAAAGTCAATAATGAAGGACTTGCTTACTTTGACTGCATCCAGAGAATAGCCATTCACAACTGGATGTTCACTCAGGTTGGATAGTCCCTCTCTCACAAGGTCTAGCAGCCAACAAGGTGCTTAATTCAGGAACAAGTCTCTGCCACAGACATTATTGAAGAACATACAAGAATAAGTCTCTGCCATAGACGTTGTTGTAGGACACGTAGGAAAACTAAACTTGTACAACACTTGTGTGATACCTGGATCTTTCAGCCAGCTTGGCGATATCCACGAGACCAGATTCTCTTAGGCACTTCAGCTCCTCCAGGCTCTTGCTAAGAAACCAACCTGTACGTAGCCTTCTTCTGAAGAGTCCTCCCCTGGATAGCTATTAAGTAACTGGGTTTCTCCCAAACCGGAGACAGCACTCAAACACCTCAGAATCCTCCTTTAGTTTCCTTGCCTCGGGCTAGCCAGCCCCGAGACAAAAAGTCTGGTGGATATGCACCCCAGGCCATAGACTTCCTGGGGGCTGGTCAGGAGGACCAGGACCATGAAGTTATCACATCCTTCATCCATAGTCCAGTCAGACTGATGCTGAGGTCCAAATTTAAACAATTTTACCCAAACCAAACTGCAGTTCGGGTGTGACCTTAAATTTAAAAAATACATAGCGCGTGCTCCTCAGGAGTCGGCGCTACACTGAAAAATGTATTCATTTTCATTTCATTCATTTTTTTTTTGTTTTTTGGGTCATTCGTTATGATTGCAATTCGTTAATTCATATATTCAAAAATCTGAAAATTAAAAAATAAGAAAGAAAATCCCAAAATTTGAAAGAATGAAAATCTGAAAAATCGAAATAATAACTAATCAACTAACTATTAATAACTAACTATTAAATCATGGGTATTAGAATTTTCTTTCAAATTTGGCTGTTAGTGAATGTAATGCATACAAATTTATCCAGTTACAAATTATCTAAAATAACGAATGCCGCATCTAAACAAATTGAATGGATCAAATTAATAATAAATAATAATAACACGTTTATTTCATTATTATTGTTATTTAATTTATTCATTTGTTATGCTCCATTAGTTTAGCTATGGCATTCGTTATTTTGGATAATGCGTAAGTTCAGATAAACTCGTATTTGTTACATTCACTAACAGCCAAATTTGAAAGGAAATTCCAATACCTATAATTTAATAGTTAGTTATTATTTCAGATTTTCAAATTTTCTGATTTTCGAATTTGCGAATGTATGTATTTACAAATATTCAAATTTACGAATATTTGTAAAAATTTGTTAAATGGGTTTTCATGAATGCAGATGTTTCCGAATTAACAAATTTGTCTAAATTTGTTAATTCAGATGTTTCTGAATTAACAAATTTGTCTAAATTTGTTAAAAACCGTAAGTAACACATAGGGGGTTATTTACTAAAGGAAAATCCACTTTGCACTGAAAGTGCACTTGGAAGTAAAGTCGCTGTAGATCCGAGGGGGGCATGCAAGGAAAATAAAAAACAGCATTTTAGCTTGCACATGACTGGATGATAAAATCAGCAGAGCTTCCACTCATTTCAGATCTACCCCTTAGTTTGAGAGCGACTGCACTTCCAAGTACACTTGCAGTGCAAAGTGGATTTGCCTTTCGTAGATAACACCCATAGTTCTGATATGATTGTTAAGCAAATGAAAAAACACCTTAAAGAGGAACTGCAGTCTGCTCACATAATTTGTAATGAAAACATATTTGCCATTCTGAAGCTTCCCTCCAACCACTTTGCATATTATTTTATATATACTGTGATTCTGTATTTGCCAAATATGCTGCAGAAGTCTTCCTCCACTGAGTCTGGCTGCAACCATTTTAACTGTGGGCAGCTGAAACTGCTGCCTGTTCACTTCCTGGATTTACACAGACAGAGGCACACTTCCAGCTCTGCAGCTCTCACTGGCCCTCTTATGACTCACCCCCCCCCCCTTCCTGGCAAACTCTCACGAGAGTGAGAGAGAGATAGCTGTGCATGATGTCATACAACTAGGCATTTTTACCAGACAAGAAACAGGAAGTGGGCTGTATAAGGTATTTACTGGCAGAAAAAAAATGCTTTACTATACAAAGTTAAAATAACAAGGGCAACAAGATTTAATAGATGGAAAGATTAAAAAATGACTGAAGTTCAAATTTCATATATCTCCTTTCCTGTACAAAGATTTTACTTGGTGATGAGAAGAGAAAATGGAAAAAGTGACCCCTCCTTCTTGCAAAAAAAATAAGATACATAAATATTTGTATTTTCTTGCTTAATCGTATTTTTAAATACAACAAATGGGGTGGGCGCACTAAAAATAAGCACGCCATGGCATGATCAAACTTCAGGTTTAACACATTACAAGACAGGACAACTGCCAAGCAATGTCATAAAAACTTTTTTACCTCCTTGTAGAGTATATTTTTCTTTTGGCCTTGTCAAACACCCCTGGTTATCAGGTGTTAAATCACAAGAGAAAAAACTCCAGGAGTTTAACCACTTGCCAACCAGCTCACGCTGATATACGTGGGCAAAGTGGCACAGGTGTGCAAAACAATGTACCCGTATGCCGCTGCATCATCAGCGGCTAGCGGACGTGTTCGCACCCGCTGTGCACCGTGGGAGTGTGCCCACGGGCCCCGCGGACTCAGTGTCTGCAGGTGGCCAGCGATCCTGACACGGAGAGGAAGAACGGGAAGATGCCTATGTAAACAAGGCATTTCCCTGTTCTGCCTAGCAACATGATAGGAATCTACTGCTCCCAGTGATCGGAAACAGTGATCTCTGTCATGTACTAGTGAGCCCATCCCCCCTACAGTTAGAACACACCCAGGGAACACACTTAACCACTTGGTCGCCTCCTAGTGTTTAACCCCTTCCCTGTCAGTAACATTTATACAGTAATCAGTGCACTTTTATAGCACTGATCACTGTATAAATGGCAATGGTCCCAAAATAGTGTCAAAAGTGTCCGATCTGTCTGCCGCAATGTCGCAATCACAATAAAAATTGCAGATTGTCGCCATTACTAATAAAGAATAATAAAAATGCCATAAATCTATTTCCTATTTTGTAGGTGCTATAACTTTTGCACAAACCAATCAATATATGCTTTTTGGGCTTTTTTTTTTACAACGAATTTGTAGAAGAATACATATCAGCCTAAACTGAGGAAGAAATGTTTTTTTTAGATTTTTTGGGATATTTATTATAGCTAAATGTAAGAAATATATATATTTTTTTCAAAATGTTCACCCTTTTTTTTTTTATAGTGCAAAAAATAAAAACCGCAGAGGTGATCAAATACCACCAAAAGAAAGCTCTATTTGTGGGGAAAAAAGACATCAATTTTGTTAGGGTACAACGTCACATGACTGTGCAATTGTCAGTTAAAAAAGCGCAGTGCCGTACCGCAAAAAAGGGTTTGGTCAGGAAGGGGGTAAATCCTTCCAGGGCTGAAGTGGTTACCACATCTAAAACATTTCTCCCTTTGATGAATCAAATAATAATATGTGATAAAATTGCTTGATATGCTACATTTAGTATTCAGTAAGTGATTTCATAACAATGAATCAGGCTGAAAAATGTCGTAGCCAGCAAAAACATTGTGAAAATTCTCATTAATATGCTAATATTCAGGATAAAGTCTCCACCTACTTTAAAATCGTATCTTTCTGCTTTACTAACAGTTTGATACATACGTACCTACGGTTTTCTTTATGTCACTATTTTATCTGTTGAAATCAAGCATTTGTATAAATTAAATTGCTGTCTGATATTTTCATTCTCTGAATACTGAGAATGTCAATATTAATAGTTCACTTCAACACATTTATTCTTCTAAGGCATTCAGAGAAGCTGTTTGAATTTAAATGTGTAACCTTAGTTTAGTAAGGTAGCAAGATTAGATTTACTTACTGTTTAGCATTTAGACGATATTGTGATATTTTCTCCTGTCAGGTTTATTTATATATTATAAACCAGCTTTGTGTAGGTTATTCTTTCCTTCATTTCCTTTCTGGAAAACAATAACATGAAAGGTCACTAGTATTTTCACACTTTTGTAGACACATAGATTTTGCATAATAATACATAAAGACAAGCAATTTTTAAAGAATATTTATTGACATGCAGGGTGTGATGTGTCATAAATGGAATAATTCAGGCTTTATTATATTTCAAAAGCAATTAGCCTAAAGGAGGCCTGAAATAAAATAGGGTAGGTTACCATTGCCATTCTCTCTCAAAAAATGATGCTTACACGATTGGACCTTTGTTGTCGGAAAATTTGAGAAC
This sequence comes from Lithobates pipiens, assembly GCF_037356315.1. Classification (NCBI taxonomy): domain Eukaryota; kingdom Metazoa; phylum Chordata; class Amphibia; order Anura; family Ranidae; genus Lithobates; species Lithobates pipiens. Next base: position 185,044,436 of record NW_027507785.1, on the reverse strand, counting down.
CTGCTCTCAAACATTTGTGTGGGGAAATTCCGAAAGAAAATGTTTGATGGAGCATACACACAGTCAGACTTTCTGACAACAAGCTCACATCCAACATTTCCCATAGGAAATTCTGATCGTGTGTTATTAAACCCACAACAGTAAAATCAGTCTGTATATGCAGCATAGCATGCTTGTTATACTCACTGTGGAACTTAAGGGGTTAATCCTCTGCATTGTTAAAAAATACTGTTTTATCCTGTGTGCATAGTTCCCCCCCTGCACATTCTATCTGGGGAAGGCCAGCTAACACAGGCAGGGTAGTTGACCTGCACATGCTCAGTTGTGTCTTTTATGCTGGAGAGAACATTTATTTGTTCTCAGAGCTAGCCAGGTCACATGATATTGACATCACACATGTGGGGGTATATACAGACTGTAGTGGAAATCTCATCCTACCTGAACTCTCAGCACTGGAGAAACTGTGCAGTTTATCATGTAACTGTGGTATACAGATCATCCAAAAATATATATAGTGCCAGTATTTTAATGTAAAAAGAAGATATATAAGCTGGGGGGGGGGGGGGGGGGACTATTTTCATATTACTGGGTTTAGTAACACTTTAAGGTCTAGGTCATTAAGTAATTAATTTAACATAGCATGAAACCATTAGATCCACATGTAATCCAGGAAACTAGCATTTTTAGATGGAAAGATCAGCATATTTTACTAAATTTAACAGTTTTTCTTTAATCACTTGGGTATCAGCCTGTAATAGCTTTTCATTACTAGACCAGTTTTCAGCACTGTGATACTTTTTTTTTTTTTTTTGGTTCTCCATATTTTATTCAAAAGTTAAAACAAAATTGCTAGCTTTTATTTCAATAGTCTGTATTGAGTTTATATATGAAAGAACATGCAAATACAGCCAACTAGGATATGTGTAGAGCTAGTATCCACCAAATAGTGAACAACCAACATGAAAGAGTGGAGTAACATAGCATAGCATAACATAACAACAATAAAGCAATAGCAATAATAAGGCAAATGACGGATATGCTGAGGCTAGATAGATAATCAAGAAGAAGGAATCCCGCACTCACTTACTGGCACCCCAATGGGATCACACTGTGCCAGCAAGGGTGGAGACCCCTTTCCCCGCCAAAAATGGTACATAAACCAAAACAGTGAAAAGCACTGTGATACTTTGACTGACAATTGCTGTACATAAATTAATTTGATATAATTTATTTGAGACAGACAGAGATTTTGTTTGATGGTATTTAATAACTGCTGGGATGTATTATTATAAAAAGGAAAAAATATATAAAATACACCCTGTTAAAATAAAAATTCCAGAATATAAAAATAGTAAAATACCCTTTTTTAGAAAAAAGACACCCCCAAAGTGATCTCACCAGTGCACAATTTTTGGAAGATAAGAAACATAACAGTACAGAAGGGGTAAACATGGAGCTTAGTAAAAGTGCAGATTAATATAATGTACAGGTAATAAACAGAGGAAGGAAGAAGTGAATGTGTTAATGTATGGATCAAATGCAGTGGCATCATGGAGATGAGGGGGTTAATGTTTAAATGTGCAGGATAAGGGAGGTGAAAGGTCACTAGTAACAACATGGACATAGTATGTGTATATGCGGAGGTGGGCATGAAAGGGTTAATAAATCCATCCCTGTGTCACAAAAACAGCTCCTCTTCATAAGTACACAATCTCTCTCCTTCCCATATTGTAATGGGAAGGGAGGGATCAGCACAGTAAACAGTACCATGTGATCACTGTGATGACCTATTACAGTGATCACATGGTACCCAGCCCTTTGATTTAGCTGGGTACAGATCGGCCAAAGTTTTAAAATACGTGGTATCCTAGAGAATATCCAATTCTCTCATCTGCCTCATTGTGTTCGAGAACTTTTCCAGGCTGTTCTATCATTGCCCACCTCTACTGATTTGACCATCAACAGGATCCTCATACCCTCTTTCCCCACCACCAGCCCACATTCCACACACATACATACATTGGTGAGTATGCTCTGCTGGAAGCTGCATTTCTGTGTACAATGAGATCAAAGACTAGAAGGTCAGCACATGCTTCCAAAACCATGTTTGTATGGTCAGTCAGGAACAGTACACACACAACATTGACAGCATGGCTACATAAACTTGCTTTTGAGGGAAAAAATGCACAAGAATTTCAGCAAGCAAACAGCCCTAGTTGGGCATTTGTCAATATGCACAATATAATTCCTTCTCTCCCACAAATCATAGCAAAAAACCTGGCCCTTTCAGTCCAATGAGCAGGAACACATAATACTATTAGCAACTGTGTTAGCCCTTGGCTATGTGCATCAAATCTCCAACTACAGGCCAAAGATCGAAGTCCATTTGCATGCACATAAAGAAAGCAAAAGTTTTCTAAGCATATGTACCTGTGCAGTGTAAACCCTACAATTTTAATTAACATCAGTCCCTGGATGCAATGAGCTTCCAATCTAAAATCTAAAACAAACTTTCTTACATTAGAGACTATTTTGACAGAAGACAAACAAGACTCCAGCATGCCTTTGGATTGTGGTGAGAAACCCACACAGGGAGAACATATAAACTTCAACACAAGCATTAGCATGTTGGGGAATTAAACCAGCAACCCTAGTGCTGCTAGACAGAATTGCTACCCACTTAGCCAGTGGGCAGCCTCACACATGTTGTCTGCATCTCTGTGGTGTGAACCAGCCCATAGCCATGCTCAGCGTCACAAGGCTCCTTGAGGGTAGGGACCGATGTGAGTGTGCAATGTACAGGGACAATTGTAGACACTCACTCAGGTTGAACTGGATAGATTGGTGTCTTTATTCAACCTTACTAATTATGAAACTATGAAACTATGAAGCAATATACAATATATTGGCCTAAGTATTGGGATGCCTGCCTTTAAACGCACATGAACTGTAATGGCATCCCAGTCTTCGTCTGTAGAGTTCAAAATGCATTTGGCCCACTTTTTTCAGCTATAGCAGCTTCAAATCTTCTGGGAAGGCTGTCCATAAAGACATGGATGAGCAAGTTTTGGGTGGAGGAACTTGACTGGCCTGCACAGAGTTCTGTCCTCAACCCGATAGAACTTTTTTGGCTGAATTAGAGCAGAGACTGTGAGCCAAGCCTTCTCATCCAACATTGTTGCCTGACCTCACAAATGCACTTCTGGAAGAATGGCCAACATTCCCATAGACACACTAAACCTTGTGGACAGCCTTCCCAGAAGCTGTTATAGCGGCAAAGGGTGGGCCAAATCAAATTTTAACCCTACGGATTAAGACTGGGCTGTCCTTAAAGTTCATGTGTGTAAAGGCAGGGGTCCCAATACTTTTGGCTAGATAGTGTATCTGGCAAGATTTACAATGGTGCTTGAACCCTCCTACACAGAAATACTACATTTAGACACAGTTTTAAGACCTGGGAGATAAGACAACTTCTCTACATTAAGCAGCATGTTTGAGATCTGAACCCAGACACTCAGGGATACTAAGCAGACTATCAAACCTCTAAACCACAGAGCTGCCACATGAGCAAACCTCCTACACATAAATACACATAAGTACTGCATTTCTTTGGACATACAGATGATGGAATTACATTACTAAATTATTATTCTTGATTTTTTCTGTGATATTTGCTAGGTCTTTGTGGGTAAGTGTAGAATAGTGATATTACCCTCACATTTTCAGAATTACATTTTGATTTCTGATGTTGGTACACATATCACATTTTTTGGGCTCAAATTATGATTATTTGGAAATAATAAAAATCACAAAAAACTCATTTTAAATCTGCATCAGTAATGGTATTGTTTGTGGTTTGTAAAGACACCTGTGTCAGTTTGGGTAAAGATTGTTGTGAGATGGAGAGTAAAAATTTAAATGACAGAGAAAAAAATATTTTACCAAAACATCAAAACCGTCCACATTCTAGCATTCAGAAAAACAAAATAGACTAAGTAGAAGCAACAATGTTGCATAGTAAAATTTATTTCAGAGAAAGATACATTTCATCTCAACATTAAAATGATTTATTTGGGGAAGTTACAATTGCACCATTAGAGTCAATGGCTAAAACTTGCATAGCACTATAATAGCACTGATTTTTACTCCCAAAAAAATGCCCTTTGACAAAATGTTCATTTTGGTATTTACTATAGCACCGGGTTAAAAAAGACACTGGAGCTAAAATGAGAGCTATTTCCATGTCTAAACATGCTCAGCTGTGTTGGCACCTAGTTGTACAGAGACGGGGAATTTGGACCTCTTTTTAACATACTCACCATTACAGACTCTTCGCAAAACAAAACGTACACTATATATGAAAGCAAACAAACAAACCACATTCTTAGCATTAACACTACGCAGAGCTGACAACATTCCACAACTGATTTGACTACAATTAACCAAAAACACATATTCTAGTAATCCACAGAAAACACTAAATGAATTCTGCAGAAAACTCAAAGATTTATACCAAAATACACATACATTCCACCCACATTCTACTATCCCCTATCCAACTTCCTTCCCTTTCTGCTACTCAGCAAGAAAACTTAGATAAACAGATCACAAATTTGGAAGTCACATCTGCAATTAAATCCTTAAAACTACGCCCAGGCCCTGGTGGATTCTCAGCCACCTTTTATAAACACTTTACTACACTACTATCCCCACTTATGACAAATGCATTTAATTCTCTCTTAGAAGGATATTCCTTTCGCACAGAATCCTTACTAGCTTCAATATCCATGATTCCTAAACCACAAACTGACGACACTTCATGGTCTAACTATAGGCCAATCTCAATACTCAACATAGACATTAAAATATTAGCTAAGATCCTATCTAACAGACTTAACCCAATTATCGGAACACTGATTCATAAATATCAAACTGGTTTCATTCCCTCCAGACAAACAGGTGATAACATTCGTCGTGCTACCCTACTATCCCATATAGCCAGAACTCGCAAAATCCCTGCTTGCTTCCTCTCAATCGACATACAAAAAGCATTTGACACATTGTCATGGTCTTATCTTAGTGCCATTATTCATAGATGAGGATTTGGAGAATGGTTCCTGAAATAAATTTCCTCTTTATCAAAATCCAAAAGCTTATGTATCCTACTCGGGTTAGCGCTCCGACCACTTCAACATTGAAAGAGGAACCAGGCAGGGTTGCCCCTTATCCCCTCTTCGATTCTCCTTAGCAATTGAACCCCTAGCCCAACTCATTAGATCCAATATAAATATAAAAAGCATTAAACTAGGTGATCACCAGCACAAATTATGTATGTTTGCCGATGATATCTTAGTATTTCTAACCTCGCCCTACTATCAGCCCCAAACCTCATTGAAATACTTACTAAATTTGGTAAATTATCTGGCCTCAAAATTAACCAACACAAATCACAAGCCCGAAATATTTCATTATCACCTGAATTACAAAAACAATTACAAGACTCCCTTGTATTTAAATGGTTGACAAAACATATATCATACTTAGGGATCTCATTAACTTCTAATCCAGCTGACTTATACTCTGCAAATTATCCACCTATGCTAACTCAACTAACTGCCTTAATGAAAAAAATGGTCTTCTTTACCGTTAGCATAGATAGGTAGAATCGCTGTGGTTAAAATGTCAATACTACCTAAAATGTTATACCTGTTCCGAGTTCTCACTATACATCTTCCTGCTCATTTTTTCCATATACTGCAGCGCAAATCAACCTAATTTATTTTGGGGTAAGCTTAAACCACGATTACCACAACCTACCCTATTTATGCCCCGAAACCATGGTGTTCCTAACTTCTCAAAATATTATTATGCTTCACAATTAACATAAATAGCTAAGTACCATGCCACAAAAGAAATTCCTCTTTGGGTAGCAATAGAATCGATGGACTGTAATCTTCTTTCCACATCGAATCTATTATGGCTTTCATCATCCCAACATCGATCATTAACAAATCCAGTCACAAAACATAGCCTTTCAATTTGGGATTGAATCAAATCTCGGTTTGGTCTCCAATCTCCACTTAACCCACTCCTCTCCTTTTTACACAATCCCTCCTTCTACTCAGCTTGCACTTTACCTTCCTCCTTCATGGCCTGGATAAATGTGGGTGTTACACGAATACATCACTTCTACAAATCTGATAAAATCTTAACATTCCCAACACTAAACAAATCTCACAATATACCTAATAATGAGACATTTCGATATTTACAAAAAAAAAAAACTTTTGTCCCAAAATGCCCCCGCAAACTTGACAACTCCAAACTATACTACCTTTGAACGAGCTTGTATATCAGATCCACACAGATAAGGACTTATCTCAGACCTATATGCCCAACTGCTTTCACATACAACCTCCTCTCCCCCATCTTATACTTCTAAATGGGAGTCCGATTTAAATCTTCCTCCAGACACATTGGATTGCACACAAATCTGGCAAAATACAAAATATGCCACACCAAACACAGTAGCCCTTGAAACAAATGATAAAGTTCTTACCAGGTGGTACCTAGTGCCAGCACGAATATCAAAATTCCTCCTCCAATACCCCCCTCAATGTTTTCAAGGCTGTAGAGACCCAGGTACACATCTACACATTTGGTGGACTTGTCCCATAACCTAGACCTTTTGGTCAAAAATATTTATTATTCTCTCTACAATGTTTAATACTACTTTACAACTTCATCCATCGGTGGCTCTCCTAAATAATAAACCACGAAACATAACACAACACCAATTTAAACTCCTACTATGGCAGCAAAACAATCTATAGCTAAAGTCTGGAAGTCAGACAAGCTCTGTGAAGTGTCAGTAAAATAACATGTAACACAAGCTATGATCCATGCCAAAATGGAGGCAATCATATTTGATAAACTTGTTAAATTTGAAACACTATGGCTTCCATGGATAACACACATTCTACTGCCAGATTTTGACTTCTCACTTCTTTTACCCTGATGAGGCTCACCACCTTTACGGACACTCATTTTATATGATGCCTTGTATATTTGAACAATCAATTCCCTCTGGAGACCCCTCATTCCCTCCAACCTCCTTTTAGATCCCACCCCTTTTTTTCCTACTTATTAAACTTCATTTTTAGATATGTATAATAGTGGGAATGTATTATTCCATTCTTATATTGAATTACTCTTTGGAAGAAAGTAAATGATCAGTTTATAAACAATCTACTAAAAGTTATGTTGGGGATGTTTTGGTGGGACATCCATTCATCCGGAAAAAGCCGGGTCACATGGCTGGACCTTGGCCCTCGTTGGGCGGGTGTCTCTCCAGGACATCCCAATACAGACTGATTTATCCAACATAGTTGTATCTCTATGTCTAATTCTTTAATATATGACATATTATTAATTTTCCTTTATGCAAATTATACCAGGTTTATTAATTGTTATGATTATATTCGTCACATATATTTATTGATAAAAGATTCCCATATTACTCTCTATACGGTAACTGTACTATTGTTATTCCAAATTAATAACTGAGAAGTTCCTTTATTCAAGTTTGCTAGACCTATACAATGTTAAAACTTGTATTATTAACTTGTATTGTATCATTCTCAATAAATTATTTTAAAAAGAGACAGGGAATTTATCTCTTCTCAGACTTTTAAAGATATTTCAGTGTAGAAATCACTTTTTCACACAGTTTAAAAGCAGATTATCTTTAAACAACATACCACATATTTCAGTACCAGTTAGGCAATTATCTCACACTCTAAACATTATTTCCATGTGCACTACTCCAGGTTTTATCACAAGGGTTTAGACAATCTTTGGTTTCAGGGAAATATAGTAAATTTGATTTTGTGAATATTTGTTTGTTACCAGCACTATAGTGAATACCATTTTAGTGTGAATTAGCACTAATTAGCACCGCAAAGCTATAGTATATGACCCTCAATGTGTTTTGAATGCTGCTGCTGAATCCCATCTGGGAAACATAGCTTAAGGATACATACTCTTGGAAAACAAACAAATAGAAAATAGACCTTAAGGGTTTACATTTCAAATCACTTAGAGTACAATATGAAGGAGAATTTCTCAACCTTTCTGCCTTGCTGCTCTGCTAAAAGTGTTTAGTGAATCTCTCTGATGTGAAATGTACAAAGGAAAAATAACACTTTAGCACTGTTTGTTTACATAGATCTAATGGATGTATTAACAATAAAACACACTTTTATAATACAACTGAAAAAAGATGAATCATTACTAACAAGCCCGAGGTGTTAATATTGTATATGGCTATAGACAACAAACTACAACGAGAAACACTAGTCTACTGAATTACACAGTTATGGTTTAGGGACTTTGTGGTAGACAAGCCTTAAGCCAGCTCATTGATGTCATTCCTAATATGTTTCTAGGTAGCAAAACATTTTAAAAGCATGTGACATTTAAAGTGTACTGCATTTACACATTTCTAATGCTTTCTTTTGATCTTTATTTATTAAAGGGGATCTGCCAGTTTAGAAATATTGGAACATTGAAGGTGCTGGATCCTTGACTGTAATCTTCATCTTTACCTCTGACATGGAACAAAATGTACAAAGTAAGAGTTAGGACTTCTGACATGAACATACTTGCTTTATGTGTACGAATCATCAAGACCAAATCAAGACAAGAAAGACTGGTAGTACTTCTGCTATGATTTTTATAAGCAAGGAAGCAATGTGGCTCCCATGTTTCTTTCATGGCAGGTTCATTTTAAAGAAATTGAATTCCAAATGTCTTTAGAAAATGACATTTTAATTATAGAACAGAGAAAGAAGAAAAAAATATAAGTATAATTTACCATAGCAAAGGACAGGACACACACCCACTAGGGTTCAAAGAGCGCTGCTCACCCCGGCATATATAGAGAATAAAGGAAGAACAACTCCCCCAGATGTTTTTTTTTTGGCAGCAAGCACAAAAAGATAAGATGGATAACCTCTATAGATATAATAATTTATTAAGATAAGAAAAAAAACAATTTCAAAACATAGTAGTTAAAACATGAGCTGCCAGTGGGAATAGCATAATAAGAAGGAAAAAGACAAATAAATATAACTACGCGGATACAATGTGACAGTCAATTATGTCCTATCAACGCTGTACAATTACACATGAAACATGTACAGTGCTGGGGATCTGACGCGTTTCAACCCTCACTGGGGTCTTCTTCAGAGAAAAATGTGTCCCATCCACAGTATCCACAAAGATGACAGATTCAACTAATTGTTCCCACAAGGAAGATTTGTTGTTAAAAAAAGAGAGAGCCCCTTGGTTGCACACTCGGGGTCCTGGAACACTCCACAGGTATCGCAGACCGAGGACAGGATGGCGCCCGCCAGCGCAGCTTACAAGAGATCACGTGTAATATATCCCCACCCTCCTACCAACCCGGAGAGAGGGGGGGGAAACACCCACCTAAACTGCAGGCGAGGTATGCAGTACACTGCTCAGAAGATAGAAGTGTGTAGTGTGACTGATCCGTGAGACAGTCACACTGTAAGATTAGTCCAAAAGGGGGGAAGAATTTGTTACCACCCAACCGTGTATTGAGAAAAAGTATGTGTGCTGCTCCTGCTAGATAGCTGGGAATGGGGAATAGTTGAATCTGTCATCTTTGTGGATACAGTGGATGGGACACATCCACTAGACCTCCTCTGTAACTCAAAATATGTAACAAGTAAAAAAATTTTGAAGCTTTGCCTATGGGGATTTTTACATACCGAAGTTTGACGCCATTCCACGAGCATGTGCAATTTTGAAGTGTGACATGTTAGGTATCTATTTACTCAGCATAGCTTCATCTTTCACATTTTGCATAAAAATTGGGCTAACTTTAATGTTTTTTTTTATAGCACAAACCTTTTCTAAAAAAAAAAGTGTTCAAAAAATTGCTGCCATTGTATTCTCTAGGGTCTTTACTAAAAAAAATTTTTGGGTGATTTTCCCTTCTTTAGGAGGTGGGGGTCCCTGGTGTCCTCAGATGTCCCGAGTCTTTTCTCCCCTATGTGAAAAAAAAATAGGTTTACTTAGCACACAGATATTGGAGGGCAGAAGTAGGAATATGAAACAATGCTTGGAAGTGTTGTACAATTGTCTGTTTTAGCAGAGTTCCAAGCTGAAGAACATTTTATTTCCTTTCTAAAGCTGGAATACTTACTTTGTTTGTTAACCACTTGCCGACCGCCGCACGACGATATACGTCGGCAGAATGGCACGGGCAGGCATATGGGCGTATATATAAGTCCCTGCCTGCCCGCGGGTGGGGGGCCCGATCGGGCCCCCCCCCGGTGCCTGCGGCGGTCGGCATTCCTTCAAGAGCGATCCGGGATGAGGGGGCGGCCATTCATTCATGGCCACCCCCTCGCGATCGCTCTCGACGAATGGAAATCCTCCGTGACATCACTTCCTGTCCTGTAATGTAAACACAGGAGAGGAAGTGATGTATTCTCTCCTCCGTGTCGGTATTTTTCGTTCCGGCACCGAGGAGAGAGGTTCGGTGAGTTGCACCAACACACCACACATACAGTAGAACATGCCAGGCACACTCACACCCCCCCTTTACCCCCCGATCACCCCCCCAATTACCCCTGCCCCCCCAGTCACAGTGACACCAATTGCTTTTTTTTTTTTTTTTTGCATTGGTGTCATTTGTGACTGTAATAACTGTTAGGGCAGTTAGGGTTAGCCCCCTTTAGTTCTAATGTACCCCCCTAACCCCCCCAATAAAGGTTTAACCCCGTGATCACCCCCCATCGCCAGTGTCACTAAGGCTGGGTTCACATTGCAGCGGTTTGAGAACGGATGTGATTCGCACCGCACTGCAGTGCAAATCACATCCGATCTCTGTGCGATTCGAGTTCAGCCATACAGATAGTATGGCTGAATTCGTGTCGCACCCGCCGCACCCGCCGCAAACTCGCACGGGACCCTTTTTTTGGTCCGCAGCAGAATCGGATCGCATGGGTGTTCACACCATGCGATCCGAGTTTGCAGATCGCACTGCGATATGCGAACTGATCTGGGGGTGTCATTATTTCACTGACACTCCCAGCAGTTCGCATAGGGCAGTGTGAACTGCCGCCGGGAGGCATGCGATGCGGGAACCCGCCGCGGATTCGTGGCGTTCCCGCATCGCTCCAGTGTGAACCCAGCCTAATAAGCGATCATTTTTCTGATCGCTGTATTAGTGTCACAGGTGACGCTAGTTAGGCAGGTAGGTATTTAGGTTCGCCGCAACTTTTTATAGCGCCAGGGACCCCCATATACTACCGCATAAAGCCCCCTGATTGCCCCCTAGTTAACCCTTTCACCAGTGATCATCATATAACTGTTAGGCCGCGTACACACGCGCGGACTGTTGGCCCAACTTTGTCCGTCCAACAGTTTGAGCGAACAGTCCGCTCAAACTTAGCATGGACGGACATGGCCACACACGACGAACGAACAGTTTGCTGAAACCGTGCGCGATGACGTGAACGGCACGTACGACGGGACGCAAAATACGACGTCCTATACACTGCATTATAACTTTCGGCTTGAAAATCCTTTCTGAGCATGCGCGGAACTTAGTTTGACGAACAAGCCTACACACGGGCGGACTGTTCGTTGAAACAAGGTTTCAGCGGACAGTTTTTCGGAATTTCCGTAAAACCTTGTCCGTCCAACTGTCCGCTGAAACTGTCCGCTGAAAGCCCACACACGAGCGGACTGTCCGCCCAAACACTGTTCAGCGGACAAGGTTGGGCCAACAGTCCGCGCGTGTGTACGCGGCCTTACAGGTGACGCTGGTTGGTTAGTTATTTTTTTATAGTTTCAGGGCACCCGCCATTTATTACCTAATAAAGGTTTAACCCCCTGATCACCCGGCGGGTGTCATTTGTGACTGTAATAACTGTTAGGGCAGTTAGGGTTAGCCTCCTTTAGTTCTAAGGTACCCCTCTAACCCCCCCAATAAAGGTTTAACCCCGTGATCACCCCCCGTCGCCAGTGTCACTAAGGCTGGGTTCACATTGCAGCGGTTTATGAGAACGGATGTGATTTGCACCGCACTGCAGTGCAAATCACATCCGATCTCTGTGCGATTCGAGTTCAGCCATACAGATAGTATGGCTGAATTCGTGTCGCACCCGCCGCACCCACCGCAAATTCGCACGGGACCCTTTTTTTGGTCCGCAGCAGAATCGGATCGCATGGATGTTCACACCATGCGATCCGAGTTTGCAGATCGCACTGCGATATGCGAACTGATCTGGGGGTGTCATTAACATTTCACTGACACTCCCAGCAGTTCGCATAGGGCAGTGTGAACTGCCGCCGGGAGGCATGTGATGCGGGAACCCGCCGCGCATTCGTGGCGTTCCCACATCGCTCCAGTGTGAACCCAGCCTAATAAGCGATCGTTTTTCTGATCACTGTATTAGTGTCACAGGTGACGCTAGTTAGGCAGGTAGGTATTTAGGTTCGCCGCAGCTTTTTATAGCGCCAGGGACCCCCATATACTACCGCATAAAGCCCCCTGATTGCCCCCTAGTTAACCCTTTCACCAGTGATCACCATATAACTGTTACAGGTGACGCTGGTTGGTTAGTTATTTTTTTATAGTTTCAGGGCACCCGCCATTTATTACCTAGTCTCACTAGTGTACCCCTAAATTTAGGGGTGTCTACTTTCCAAAATGGGGTCATTTGGGGGGGGGTTTGTGCCATCTTGGCATTTTATGGCCTTCAAAACTGTAACGCCCTTAGAAAGCCTGAAGGCGGTGCTTGGTTTTCGGGGCCCCGTACGCGGCTAGGCTCCCAAAAAGTCCCACATATGTGGTATCCCTGTACTCAGGAGAAGCAGCAGAATTTATTTTGGGGTGTCATTTCACATATGCCCATGGCATGCGTGAGCAATATATCATTTAGTGACAACTTTGTGAAAAAAAAAAAAAAGTTTGTAATTTTCCCGCAACTTGTGGCAAAATATAAAATATTCCATGGACTCAACATGCCTCTCAGCAAATAGCTTGGGGTGTCTACTTTCTAAAATGGGGTCATTTGTGGGGGTTTTGTGCCATCTTGGCATTTTATGGCCTTCAAAACTGTAATAGGTAGTGAGGAGGGAAGTCAAATATTTACGCCCTTAGAAAACCTGAAGGCGGTTCTTGGTTTTCGGGGCCCCGTACGTGGCTAGGCTCCCAAAAAGTCCCACATATGTGGTATCCCCGTACTCAGGAGAAGCAGCAGAATTTATTTTGGGGTGTCATTTCACATATGCCCATAGCATGTGTGAGCAATATATCATTTAGTGACAACTTTGTGAAAAAAAAAAAAAAAATTAAAGTTTGTAATTTTCCCGCAACTTGTGGCAAAATATAAAATATTCCATGGACTCCATGTGTAAAAAAAAAAAAAATTATTTTTTTGTCATTATTCAATCGCTTGAGGCAAAAAAATAAAATATTCGATGGGCTCAACATGCCACTTATCAATTTCCTTAGGGGGTCTACTTTCCAAAATGGGGTCATTTGGGGGGGTTTTGTACTGCCCTGCCATTTTAGCACCTCAAGAACTGAGATAGGCAGTCGTAAACTAAAAGCTGCGTAAATTCCAGAAAACGTACCTTAGTTTGTAGATGTGACAACTTTTGCGCAAACCAATAAATATACAGTTATTGACTTTTTTTTTACCAAAGACATGTGGCTGAATACATTTTGGCCTAAATGTATGACTAAAATTGAATTTATTGGATTTTTCTAATAACAAAAAGTAGAAAATATCATTTTTTTTCAAAATTTGCGGTCTTTTTTCATTTATATCGCAAAAAATAAAAATCGCAGAGGCAATCAAATACCATCAAAAGAAAGCTCTATTTGTGGGAAGAAAAGGACGCAAATTTTGTTTGGGTACAACATTGCATGACCGCGCAATTACCAGTTAAAGCAGCGCAGTGCCAAATTGTAAAAAGACCTCTGGTCATTTACCAGCAAAATGGTCCAGTCTGAAAGTGGTTAAAGTATCACACATGTGGAGACGCCTTGTATCCACTGAAGCACCCATGTGGGACACCCTAAAAAGTTTGATTCTGGTGTCCCACACTAGTGCTCCTGCGTCCAGATGTGTAAACAGCTACTGAGTGTCCTCTCTTTACACAGAATCAAGTTTGCATTTCATTCTAGTTACAAACCCATCTAGACAGTAAACTTATTTTAATACAAATAGGCCTGAACAAATGTAGTTAACCTGTATCTGTCAAAAACATCTGATAAGTGGGTGAACAAACGATGTTTCCGGGACCAATTACTGTGCCCATGAACATGAAAGTTGCCATTTTACACTGTACAAGAGTAAAGAAAAGCACATGGAGCAGCATGCTAATAATAATAATAATAATAGGAACACACGACAAGTACTTTTAGAAGCAGTTTCCTGATCTTTCAGTACTGATCATGCTCCCTCAATTTGAGGTCTGACCATCATTTCCTCAATTGATCCTTGGATCATCGTACCCCAAAATTCCTGTGCAGACTTTTCAGAACTTTAGGCATGATCTTGGCCTTTCTCACATTTGGGTTTTGGTACGGTCCATACTTCCCACCATAGTCGGCCCTCTTGTAGATGTCCCCGTCTCCTCCATCTCTATAAAGGCCTTCAATCTCCTCCGGAAGCGGGAGTTTTGGGAGTCTGGCCTTTTGTCTTTGCAGCTGTTGTCTCTCCACCATGTGCTCTCCCACTGTGCCAAAAGGGAAGAGGAATGAACTAGAAAGAACGTCAGGGGAAGGCGGAGTTTCACGCATGCACAGTGTATAGAAAGCGGAAAACATGTGTGCATCGTATGTACGATCTGTGAGGACGGAATAACGGAAATGATGATTGGTATAACAAAGGTACAATTTTAACTTGGTGCATCAGTGGCCTATACTGCTTATAGATTGAGGCCTATATTGGGTCAAGATTAGGAGAGTTTAGCCTGACATTAAGGTTTGTCTTGTGTTGTGTCTTGCAGAGAAAATGAATCCTTTCAATGATAGGGGATTTCTGGGAATATTCATTGATATGTTCAGGGAGCTGCCCTGTCGGTGGCAGGTGAATCATCCATTTTATAATAATCCAACTAAGAGGCAGGCAGCACTGGAGAACATGCTAAGCCCTTGTCTGACGGAATGTGTCCGATATTCCGACTGTGTGTGGTGTGCATCGGACTGTTTGCGTCGGAATATCCGTCGGACCAAATTTTCCAACTTGCCGGAAATATTTTCGACAAAATGCTCCAATCGGACATACTCCGATCATGAGTAGAGAATTCTGATCGGACAAAGTGTCACGCATGCTCAGATCAAATTCCTACATCAAAGCTATTGGCTACTAGCCTGAACATAGTCCCGTCGTAATGAAATAACGTCATCACGTCGGATTTTCAGACAACTTCGTCCGACCGTGTGTATACAACAGTTTCGGACAAAATCCGTCGGACAAAATCCAACGGACAAAATCTGACGGATTTGGTTGTCAGAATCTCCGACCGTGTGTACAAGGGCTTACAGAGACGTTAAGTTTAGAAGTGCAATTAAAGGGTTAGTTAAAAATTGGAGAACATCATCCACGTAAAGGCTAAGTTTAAATTCTTCAGGTCCCTTACTACAGCCCTTGGTATCAACATTATTTGGAATGGCTCTAGACAAAGGTTCTATTGGCAGGGCAAATAGGAGAGGGGACAGATGGCAACCTTGTCTTGTACCTCTATGAAGTGGGTAGAATTGGGAATTGTTACCAGGTAATTGAATGCGTGTTTGGGGGGCTTGATAAATGGCCTGAATACCTTCCATGAAACCTCCTGAGATACCAAATTTAGGCAGTAGGTGATCTAGGTATTACCAGCTCACGCTATCAAAGGCCTTGTGTATATCAAGGCTGAGGAGAAGTACCTGAGTAGAGTGTAGATTGGCATCCTGGATAAATGTTATCTGTGATTGGAAAAAGATTGGAAAGATTCTAACAGAGACATTAAATTTAGAAGTGCAATTAAGGGGTTTGTCAAAAATAGGAGAACATCATCAGCATAAAGGCTAAGTTTAAATTCTTCAGGTCCCTTACTATAGCCCTTGATATCAACATTATTTAGAATGGTTCTAGACAAAGGTTCTATTGCCAGGGCAAATAGATGAGGGGACAGATGATAATCTTGTCTCGTACCTCTATGAAGTGGGAAGAATTCTGAATTATTACCAGGTAATTTAGGTGTCCGTTTATGAAGCAGTGAAATCTATTCACTGCTTCATTCTCCGGCATTCTCAGAGGAGATCTTTCTCCTCTGTGTGCCAGTTTATGAAGCGGAGTAGATCTCTTGGAGGAGTGAAGTGATCTACAAACATTTTGAACAGTGTAGAATGGCCCCTGATACTGGAATCTCATGAGACTTTATGAGATTACAGTACCAGAAATTCACTGAAACACTGAGATATCAGTTTATTAAGCAGTGATAAATTATCACTGCTCAATACACGGACACATGGGGTGGTTAATGTTAATAAAATAAGGAGTCCCCCTACATTTTATATATCTAAGTATACACACACACACACACACACACACACACACACATTATATATACATGTATATGAACACACATTTTATATATATATATATATATATATATATATATATATACGCACACATAAATATGACAGGGGGACATGGTTACAGTGTTGGGGGGTCTGAACGAGGCATAGGGAAGTTAAAAATCTTCCTCTTTCCCCTTCCCCCGGGATTCTCTCTTCAATCCCCAATTCTCCACCTCTGAGCTGGTGATTCGGGGAGTGCTGAGAACGCAGCTTCATAAACTGGCCGTTACTGTGTCAGTCTATGAGGATTCTCAATGTGCAGAGATAATCGGCGGAGAACATGTTCAAACACATCTCCCCCCATCCTCAGGAACACTGCTGTTCAGTGCTTCATAAATGGACACCTTAATTTGTTTTTGGGAGGCTTGATAAAGTGCAATAAAACCTTCCATGAAAGCTCCTGAGATACCAAATTTAGGCAGTAGGTGATTAAGGTATGACCAACTCATGCTTTCAAATGCCTTGTGTATATCAAGGCTGAGGAGAAGTACCTGAGTAGAGTATAGATTGGCATCCTGGATAATGTTTGTCACCAAACGCATGTTATTGGTAATTTGTCCGATATAAAACCAGTTTGGTTTGGGGAAGAGGGACATATTGGCCAAAAGACAAAATATGGGCATTGGCATGATTAAATGATCCATAATCCTAGTCCTTTCAAGGGATAATTGCTTTATCCACAGGATACTATCTCTATCCTTTTTCTGATTTCACTCTCTTTTTTTAGCTGCAGAATTGATCAGATAACAGTTATTCATATTTGGCTTCTTTCTGCATTTTTAATACATTTTGTGCTGAATTGGCATCTTATACAGTGAACAACTGGAAATTAAGGTGATATTTTGTCACTTTTATGCTAGTAGAAAACTGTAACCATAGAATCTCTCAAACAAATGTAATGAAAGGTGCAGGATAACTTTTGACTCTTCATTGGACTCCTCCTTTTATTTATTTATATCCTGCAAACCTTTGGGCCATTTTCCCAGTTCTTCTTCAAAAAGGGGAGTACGAGCCCATTCACTCTAACCACGCGCTAAAATGTGGTCACTGATTACTGTATAAATGTCACTGGTAGTGAAGGGGTTAACACTACAGGTGAGCAAGGGGTTAAATGTGTTCCATATGTGGGTTCTGACTGTGAGGGGGGATGTGGCTGACTAGACGAGAAGATAGATCATTGTTCCTACTTAGTAGGAACACACGATCTGTCTGCTCTCCCCTGAGAGAACCAGGATTTGTGTATTTACACACACAGATACCATTCCTAGCACCGCTGGGCATTCACATTGGCAACAGGGACATGCTTCAGGTGCGCACGCTGCCGGAGATGTCTTAAAGAGTTGACGTACAGCTACGACGGTTTACGCAGGGGAGTCAACCTGCCGCAGTATAACTGCGGCGGCTGGTCCGGAAGCGGTTAAAATGGCTTGTAGCTGGCAATATACATAAAAATCATTGAAAAAAACAGCGTGGGTTCCTCCCCCAGTCCTTACCAGGTCCTTCGGGTCTGGTATAGATATTAAGGGGAACTCCACACCAAAATAAAATAAAACAGCACCCCCCCCAAATCTCCACCAGGCCCTTATCCAAGCATGCAGTCTGGCAGGCTGCAGGAAAAATGGGTTACGTCCCTCCTTAACCATACCAAGCCCCATGCCCTTAACATGGGGCATGTCCCCATGTTGATGGGGACAAGGGCCTCATCCCCGCAACCCTTGCCCAGTGGTTATGGGAGTCTGTGGGTGGGGGGCTTATCAGAATCTGGAAGCCCCGTTTAACAAGGGGATCCCCGGATCCCGCCCCCCCATGTGAATGAGTATGAGGTACATTGAGGTACCCCTACCCATTCACCAAAAAAAGTGTAAAAAAATAAAAACCACAATACACCGTTTTTTGTGTCCTTTATTAAAAAAGAAAAAAAAATTGTCCCACGATGTCCATCCATCTTAAACTACGGCGCCGACGGACCCCAAAAATATAAAAAAATTAAAATATTCTGTCTCCATTGGAGGCGTCCTGCTGACTGCTGTCTTTTTGCTGTGACAGCTCTTATATAAGCAAAGGCGAGGCCACCCACTGATGTAACAGGATGACCCCGTCCCCCCTCTGAAGGCACATGACATCAGAAGGAGCGGGTTCACTTGGTTACATCATCGGGTGGCTCCGCCATTGCCTATGCATTAGCTGTCACATTTTATACACACAATCAGACTATCCAGCGGACTTAGTCTGGCAGACAAACCGCCAGAAAGTCCGCCGAACTTTCCAAGCGAGCAGACCTGCCCACTAGTCAGCCGGACTATGGCGGAAGTTCGCCGTACTTTTGAAATGATTGGACTTGCCCACACATGGAGTAAAGTCCGTTCATTTTGAACGTGGCTCCTGGTAGATGAGACTAGCGCAAGAGGTCAATGTCGCCGCCTTCGGCGGCGAGATTGACACGTCGCTGCCCCGTCACCTGGTATGAACTTTAGGGGAAGCCCTACGCCGAAAAACTGGTGTGGGGGTCGCCCTAGGTCCATATCAGACCCTAATTCGAGCACGCTACCCGGCCAGTCAGGAAAGGGGGTGGGGACGAGCAAGCTGCCCCCCTCCTGAGCCATACCAGGCTGCGTGCCCTCAACATAGGGGGGTGTTGATGAGGACAAGGGCCTCTTCCCGACAACCCTGGCCGTTGGTTGTCGGGGTCTGCAGGTGGGGGGCTTATCAGAATCCGGGAGCCCCCTTTAATAACGGGACCCCCAGATCCCAGCCCCCACCCTATTTGAATGAGTATTGGGGTACCAGGTACCCCTACCCATTCACCTGTGAAAAAAAGTGTAAAAATAAAACACAACACATGTTTTTAAAATGATTTATTGCACAACTCCAGTGGTCGTCTTCCGTCTTGGGGGGTACTTCTCGCTGGACTCCTCCACTATCTTTTACTAGCTCTTTCACTAGCAGAGGAGCCCAGCTTTCTTCTTCGTCGCCGCCACCATCCGGGGGTCTTCTTCCGACTTCGGGGGTCTTGCCCCCCTCTTCGGTTCTTCTTGCCGGGCCTCCGCTCCTTCTTCTAGCTCTTTTACTAATGGCGGCCCAGTCTTCTGTCATCGCCGCCTTCTGTTCTTCTCTTCTTCTTCCTAGAAATTTTGACTTGTTGCTGTCTCTGGCCGTAATGACAGGGGTCACCGGGTGATGTCCCCGCCCATTATGATGTCACAGTCCCAGCATCCTCTGAGCTTCCCTGAGATAACAATAAAAATGATAAAAAAAAAATGGAGGGAACAGTTTAAAAATAAAATAAAAGGTAGTACACACCGGCACGTTTGCACAGGATATACCTCCTCACCTCCCCGCTCTGTTTTAGGGGCTGCAATCAGAGGGGTACTCTTAGCCATATATTCTGGGAATGTGCAATGATTCGGCCGGCCTGGCGAGAGGTATTAACTCTTCTTGATGCCTTAGCCGGGAGGCCGTTATCTTTATGGTTCCACCACTGCCTACTTTTCCAGACCCCTCCAGATGTTCCCAAGCTGCTGGTGAGGCTGATCCATTCCATGTGTGTGGCTATGCATTGGATTATAGCTTTACACTGGAAGACTTCTGCTGTCCCTTTTGCCCAAGTCTTATCACGTACAGATCATACTATGTTGTCAGAATTTTTTTTCCATACTCTACAGGATTCCACTGCTATATTTGATTCTAAATGGAACCCATGGGTCCTATATAGACTTAGTAACTGACCAATTTTCCTTTTTCTTTTTTTTTTCTTTCTTTTCTCTCTCTCTTTTTTTTTCTTTTTTTCCTGTCTATTATTCCAGTTTTGTTATTGAGGACATCTTTTTTTGTTTATCTATCAATGCCTACTGCTTCAATGTATGCTATGGTTCGTATCTTACGGATATAACTCTTGTTTACAGTTTGCGATATACATCACGTTGTAGTCTTTCTACGATGCAGTTTATGTACTTACAGATGTCATCTCTGTCTTTAACATGTAAATGTTTTTCTGGATTTATACTATAATAAAGCTCTTTTGAAAACAAAATAAAATAAAAAAGCAAAATAAATAATTAAAAAAAAGCACCCCTGTCCCCCCCCTGCTCTTGCGCAAAGGCGCACGCAAGCATTGGTCTGGCATCATATGTAAACACCAATTGTACCATGCATGTGAGGTATTACCGCAAAGGTCATATCAAGGGCAGTAATTTTAGCAGTAGACCTCCTCTGTAAATGTAATGTGGTAACCTGAAAAAGGCTTTTAAAGGCTTTTAAAGGCATTGTAGTTTGTCGCCACTGCGTGTTTGTGTGCAATTTTAAAGCATGTCGTGTTTGGTTTCCATGTACTCGGCCTAAGATCAGATTTTTTATTGCATCAAAAATTTGTGGGAAAAAAAAGTGTATTTTTCCCCAAAAAAATGCATTTGAAAAATCAATGCGCAAATACTGTGTGGAAAAATGCAACACCCACCAATTTAATCTGTAGGGCAAGGATCCTCAAACTACGGCCCTCCAGCTGTTGCGGAACTACGCATCCCACGAGGCATTGTAAAACTCTGACAGGCACAGGCATGACTAGGGCATGATGGGAATTGAAGTTTCTGAACAACTGGAGGGTCGTAGTTTGAAGACCCCTGCTGTAGGGCCTTGGCTTTAAAAAATATATATATAATGTTTGGGGGTTCAACGTAATTTTCTTGCAAAAAAATATGTTTTCATGTAAATAAAAAGTGTCAGAAAGGACTTTGTCTTCAAGTGGTTAGAAGATTGGGTGATGTGTGACATAAGCTTCTAAATATTGGTCACAAAATGCCAGGACAGTTCAAAACCCCCCCCAAATGACCCCATTTTAGAAAGTAGACACCACAAGCTATTTTCTGAGATGCATGTCAAGTCCATGGAATATTTTATATTTTGACACAAGTTGCGAGAAAAAGAAAATTATTTTTTTGCACAAAGTTGTTACTAAATGATATATTGCTCAAACATGCCATGAGCATATGTGGACTTACACCCCAAAATACATTCTGTTGCTTCTCCTGAGTACAGGGATACCACATGTGTGAGACTTTTTGGGAGCCTATCCATGTACGGGACCCCAAAAACCAAGCACCGCCTTCAGGCTTTCTAATGCCGCGTACACACGATCAAACAATCCGGTGGAAAAGTCCGGCAAACTCAAGTCCACCGGACAATCCCCCCATGTGTAGCCTCCGGCGGACTTTTTTTACCCAAAAGTACGGCAGACTTAGAAAGTAGTTTTGCACTCCAATCTTACCGCCGGACTCGCATTTCGGCGGACAATCCGGCCGTGTGTGTGCCAGTCCGCTGTACTTTTGAAATGAATGGACTTTTCCCGCCCGGAGAAAAGTCCGCTCATTTTGAGCATGTCTCCAGGTAGCAGAGGCCAGCGAAGGAGGCGTCGCTGGCCCTGCCATCTGATATGGACTTAAAAGGGAATCCCTACACCAAAAAATCGGTGTGGGGGTCCCCCCTAGGTCCACATCAGACCCTTATCCGAGCACGCTACCCGGCTGGCCAGGAAAGGGGGTGGGGACGAGCGAACCCCAAAGCACCTTGTCCCCATGTTGATGAGGACAAGGGCATCTTCCCGACAACCCTGGCCCGACAACGAAGACCCCCGAAGACAGACAGAAGACCCCCGGAGCTATGCAATAAACTATTTTAACCCCTGTGTGTTGTGGTTTTTTTTTTACTTTTTTTTACAGGTGAATGGATAGGGTTACATTGTACCCCATACTCCTTCACATAGGGTGAGGGGCCAGTATCCGGGGGCCCCCTTATTAAAGAGGGCTCCCGGATTCCGATAAGCCCCCCCACCCGCAGACCCACACAAACAACGGCCAGGGTTGTTGGGAAGAGGCCCTTGTCCTCATCAACATGGGGAAAAGGTGCTTTGGGGTGGGGGCACCCCCCATGTTGAGGGCACGCGGCCTGGTGCGGCTGAGGAGGGGGGTGCTCGCGCGTCCCCACCCCCTTTTCTGGCTGGCCGGGTAGCGTGCTCGGACAAGGGTATGATGTGGACCTAGGGGGGGACCCCACACCGATTTTTCGATGTAGGGGTTCCCCTTTAAGTCCATACCAGGTGACGGGGCCAGCGACGCCTCCTTCGCTGGCCCCGGTTACCTGGAAACGCGCTCAAAATGAGCGGACTTTCCTCCGCCTGTGTGGGGAAGTCCGTTCATTTCAAAAGTACGGCGGATAGTCCGGCTGACTTAGCACGCCGTATTAGCCCGCTGAAAAACTGCCGTGTGTGGGCAAGTAGCTCGTTCGGAAAGTCCGCCGGACAGTCCGGCGGGAAGTCCGTCAGACTAGGTCCGCCGGATAGTTGGCTACGTGTGTACGCGGCATAAGGGTGTAAATTTTTGATTTCACTCCTCACTGCCAATCACAGTTTCGGAGGCCAGGGAATGCCCAGATGGCACAACCCCCCCCCCCCCCAAATTACCCCATTTTGGAAAGTAGACACCCCAAGCTATTTGCTGAGAGGTATGGTGAGTATTTTTCAGATCTCGCTTTTTGTCACAAAGTTTTGAAATTTGAAAAAAGAAAAAAACATTTATTTTCTTTATTCATTTTCAAAAACAAATGAGAGCTGTAAAATACTCAATGTGACTCTCGGCAAATATCTTGGGGTGTCTGCTTTCCAAAATGGGGTCATTTGGGGGGGTTTGTGCTACCTTGGCATTTTATGGCCTTCGAAACTGTGATAGGTAGTGAGGAGTGAAATCAAGTATTTGCACCCTTTGAAATCCTGAAGGCGGTGATTGATTTTTGGGGCCCCGTAAGCAT
Source organism: Lithobates pipiens (assembly GCF_037356315.1). Taxonomy (NCBI): domain Eukaryota; kingdom Metazoa; phylum Chordata; class Amphibia; order Anura; family Ranidae; genus Lithobates; species Lithobates pipiens. Next base: position 185,020,963 of record NW_027507785.1, on the reverse strand, counting down.
TTAGGCTCCCAAAAAGTCCCACAGATGTGGTATCCCCGTACTCAGGAGAAGCATCAAAATGTATTTTGGGGTGCAATTCCACATATAACCATGGAATGTGTGAGCAATATATCATTTAATGACAACTTTTTGTAAAAACATGTTTTTGTCATTATTCAATCACTTGGGACAAAAAAAAAAATTCAATGAGTGTCTACTTTCCAAAATGGGTTAATTTGGGAGGGGTTTGTACTGCCCTGACATTTTAGCACATAAAGTATTGAGATAGACTGTCATAATTTAAAAGCTGTGTAAATTTCAGAAATTGTACCCTATTTTGTAGACGCTATAACTTTTGCACAAACCAATAAATATATGCTTATTGAATTTTTTTTTTACTAAAGACATGTGGCTGAATACATGTTGGCCTAAATGTATGACTAAAATTGAGATTATTAGATTTTTCTTATAACAAAAAGTAGAAAACATCTTTTTTTTTCAAAATTTTTAGTCTTTTTCCGTTTATATATCGCAAAAAATAAAAATCTCAAACGCAATCAAATACCATCAAAAGAAATCTCTAGGACGCAACTTTCGTTTGGGTACAACATTGCATGACCACTCAATTACCAGTTAAAGCAGCGTAGTGCGAAATTGTAAAAAGACCTCTGGTCCTTAGGCTGACAATTGGTCCGGGGCTGAAGTGGTTAAAGGACTTGTGCCAAGCTGTGTGTGTGTTTTTTTTACCTTTTTTGTCACTTTTTTGGGTGAAATGGTAGAAGAACAATGTACCCCATTACCATTTCACATGGGGGGTGGCGGGATCTGGGAGTCACCTTTGTTAAAGTGGGCTTCAAGATTCTAATACGCCCCCCACCCGTAGACCCAGACAACCAGTGGTCAAGGAATGTGGGGATGAGGCCCTTTTCCCCATCCCATGAGGACAAGGTGCTTTGGGGGGCTACCTCAAAGCACCCTCCCAATGTTGAGGGCATGTGGCCTGGTATATGGTTCAGGAGGGGGGGCGCTCTCATGCCCCAACTTCTTTTCCTGTGGCCTGCCAGGTTATGTGCTTGGATAAGGGTCTGGTATGGATTTTTTGGGGGAACTCCACGCTATTTTTTTTTATTTTGGTGTGGGGTTTCCCTTAAAATCCATACCAGACCTGAAGGGCCTGGTATGGAATTTAGGGGGACCCCCACACATTTTTTTTTAAATTTTGGTTCGGGGTTCCCCTGTGGGGAAATTCCATGCCGTTTTTATCAATGAGCTGTTATGTGTATTGTCGGACCCGACAATTCATTACAGCCACGAGTAATTTTAAATGACTTTTTGTCCTTTAGAAATGTCACTTTGCTGTCAGACTGTTCTAAACACGGGAAACATGCGCCCCTTTACAGGCATACTATAGACACCCCCCAGGTACGAAATTTAAAAGGAATATTACACTTTTATTGTTTCACTTTAAGCATTATTAAAATCACTGCTCCTGGAAATACAGCCATTTTTAAAACTTTTTTTTGCATTGGTACATGTCCACTGGGGCAGGACCCAGGTCCCCAAACACTTTTTATGACAATACCATGCATATAAGCCTTTAAAATTATCACTTTTGATTTCTCCCATAGACTTTTAAAGGGTGTTCCGGGGCTTTCGAATTTGCTGCAAACACCTAAAATTGTTTACTGTTCGGCGAACTGGCGAACAGCCAATGTTCGATTCGAACTCATGTTTAACTCAAACATAAAGCTCATCCCTACTGCTCACCCTACTTTTGGCCTCCTCAAATGGTGACAGGACAGCACATGCATGCTTGATCAGTAGCCACTGGCGTGGCAAAAAGAAGCCAAACTCCCCTAACTCTGTCCTGGTGCCATACTTGCACAAGTACTCACTGATTACCCTCTGCTGTGGGTGCAGCCGCTGTAGCATTGCCAATGTTGAGTTCCATCTGGTGGGCACGTCACAAATGAGGCGGTTGGTGGGCAGATTGCATTCCCTTTGAATGTCAGCCAGCCGAGCACTAGCTTTGTATGACTGGCAGAAATTACCACAGACTTTTCAGGCCTACCTCAGGAGATTTTGCAAGCCTAGGTACCTGGTCGAGAAGTTCTGCACCACCAAATTCAGAATGTGTCCCAAACTTGGAACATGGGTCAAGTGTCCCCAGAGGGCAGAGACAAGGTTGGTGCCATTGTCGCATGCAACCATTCCTAGCTGAAGCTGACATGGTGTCAAGCACCTCTGAGCCTGCCCCTGCAGAGCTGACAGAATCTCTGCCCCAGTGTGGCTCCTGTCCCCTAGGCAGACCAACTCAAGCACCACATGACATCTTTTAGCCTGACTGCTTGCCTAGCCCCTTGAATCTTTATGGAGCACTGCTGGTTCAGAGGACAATTCTGCAGAAGAGGCCATAGAGGAAGAAGAGGAGGGGGTGGAGCAGAGATCTGTGGCAGAATAACCACTAGCTTTTTGGAGGCGTGGTGGTGGAGCAAGTTCCAACAACACTGAACCCTGTCCTGCATCCTTCCCAGCTGCCAGTAGAGATACCCAGTGCAGGAAAGGTAGCATCCCTGCCCATGCCTGCTGGACCATGACGCAGCGGTAATATGAACCTTACTACTGACCGCCCTGTCCAATAAGCACAAAACATTACCTTCCACATGACGATAGAGAGCTGGAATGGCCCATGAAAAGAAATGCTGTTTTGGAACCTGGTACAGCACATTCCACAAATTCACAAACGGGGGCAGAGTCTACCAGCTGAAAAGGCAGCAATTGCAGTGCTAACAATTTGGCCAAGCTAGTATTTAGGTACTGAGCATGTGGATGGCTGGGACCAAATTATTTTATTTTAAGGTTCAGAAACTGGGGTAGGGAAAGTTGCCTGCTGAAAACAAATGGTGGTGTACTGCTAGCAGATTGGCTGCAAGTACCTGTGACACCTATTGCTATACATTCATTCCTCTCAGTGCAGGTTTTTGACAGGACTGGAGGTATAGTAGGGTTTGAGATCCCAGATAAAGAGCAAGGAGATGTCTGCCTTTTTCTATGATGTGGGTCTTTGGAAGTCATCGGGGATTCAGCAGTGCTCTGCACCTGCAGAGCTCTGCAGTGTAATGCAATAGGGTGGCTGCCCTTAAGCTGCCACCTGGAGGACATCCTGCATCTGTGTTGTGCCTCCTCCTCACTTTCCCCCTCTCTTCTCAGGCGCCCAAGTACAGTCAGTGACCTCATCATTTCCTCCCTCCTCGTCACTGGAGCAAACTTGGCAGTATGCTGCAGTTAGGGGAACATGACTGCCAGTTTCTTGTCCTTCTGTGACACCCCCTCTCTTTAGGCTCATGTTACTCCCTTCCTCAACCTGGAAACCAACATTGAAGCCTTCAGATTGCTGCACATCCTCCAGCAGCATGTAACCAACACTGTGGTGGACTAAATTCTGGGGATTCCTCCATGCATGATAGTGGGGCTACGAAAGGAGTAACTGTGGACAAGGAGCCAGTGGAAGAGGCCACTTTGGCAGCTGCGTTGGAAGGCAAACTATTCTGAGCCTGGGTGACAGAGGATGAGGAGGATGAGGACGGCTTCATTATTCACTCCACCAACTCTTATGCATGTTGTGGCTCAATAACATGCCCAGCAGCAGAAAAAGAGGAAAAGCATGCCCTATGGACACCTGCAAAGGATGCACCATGTCCATGACCACCACTGTTGACTGTTGACACAGAGGCTGCTGCCCTATTTTAGTGTCCTGCGAGTGTCTACCTATCCTTGGTGGCCTTCCGGACATGTTTTTTTTGTAAAACCGCACAATGGCTGCCCCGTATTATAAACTGTGTATACCACCTGAAGTGTATTAGAAACTGTACATTGGCTGCACTGTATTATATACTGTGTACACCATCAGAAGTGTATTAGAAACTATACACCACCGAATGCACTGTATATATAGGCTACACTGAATACAGTGTGTGTATATATATATATATATATATATATATATATATATATATATATATATATATATATATACACTTTGATACACCGCCTGAAGTGTATTATATACTGTACACTGTTGAAAGCACTGTATATACACACATACACACTAATCCTGAATGCAGAGTGTGTATATCTATATATCTATATCTATATATATACATACATACACACACACACACACACACACACACACACACACACACACACACACACACGCTCTGTGATTTCTTGTGTCAGCGTGCTAGTAGTTTTATGTAACTTAGATTGGAACTACCCAATCTTTCATACATTTCTGACAGGTAGGGATGAGCCGAACACCCCCCAGTTTGGTTGGCACCAGAACCTTTGAACGGACCGAAAATTCGTACAAACTTTAGAGCCCCATTAAAGTCTATGGGGTGCGAACGTTCAAAATTAAAAGTGCTAATTTTAAAGGCTGATATGCAAGTTATTCTCGTAAAAAGGATTTGGGGACCCAGCTCCTGCCCCAGGGCACATGGATCAATGCAAAAAATTTTTAAAAGACGGCCGTTTTTTTGGGAGCACTGATTTTAATGATGCTTAAAGCGCAAAAATCATGCATGGGGGGGGGGTGTCTATAGTATGCCTGTGAAGTGGCATGTGCTTCCCATATTTAGAACAGTCCCTGCACAAAATGACGTTTAACAGAAAAAAAAGTAATTTAAAACTGCTTGTCTGGTTCCAGCAATATGAATGAAAATCAGTGAGAAAAATAGCATGAGTAGACCCCCCTGCCCATTACCAGCCCCCTTGGGTCTTGTATTGATATTAAGGGGAATCCCATACCCATATTAAAAAAAGGAAAGGTGTGGGGCCCCCAGGCCCTATATACACCGAGCAGCAGTATACAGGCGGTGCAAACAAGACAGGGACTGTGTAGGTTTGTTGTGTTAAGTAGAATCTGTTTGTAATTTTGAAGTGGTACATTTTTAAAGTGTAGCTCCAGTCAAAAAACTATTTTTAAGCTTTTTGCAAAACATGGGGAGGGTTATCACCCCTGTATAATTTTTTTGTCCGTCTGTCTTTTTTCATCTCACTTGCTGTTGTCTCCTTCTGTTTGTAATTTGGATATTTGAAAGTAGGGGCCTGCCCTATATGCTCTGCAGAAATATGGGCCTAAGGTCTTGGTGTTGCCACAACACTGTAAGCCCTCAAAGTGATTCTTGGTGGGCGCTGGAGCGCTCTGTTGTGAATGATTATATCAAGAATTGTAATCACATGCCATTGTTGAACAGTGGTAGAAAAATTGGGCCTTTGGTGGTTGTGGTAGTGGTACTGGTGCAACAACACTATAAGTCCTCACAATTACTCTTTTTTTTTTTTTTGTCATTTTTTTGGCCATCCTTCTTTTTTCATCTCACTTCCTGCTGCCTTCCGTTTGCAAGTAGGAGACATTTGTAAGTTGGATGTTTGAAAGTAGGGACCTGCCCCATATTCTCTTCAGAAATTTGAAATTTTGCCACAAGTTAACACTGTAAGCCCTCAAAGTGACTCTTGGTGGGCTCTGGAGCTCCCTGCTGTGAACTATTATAACAAGAATTGTAATTACATGCCAACAGTGGTAGAAAAATTGGGCCTTTGGTGGTTGTGGTGGTGTTGTTGCTGGTGCCACAACACTGTAAGTCCTCACAGTTACTCTCAGTGGCCGCAGAAACAGGCCCTGCTGTGAAATAATATATAAAAAATTTTAATTACATACACCTGTTAAACAGGGGCTAAAAAATTGGGCCTTAGGCACTGGTGCCACAACACTGCAACACCTCACAGAAACTCTAGTTGGAGATCAGGAATGCCCTGCTGCAAAGCATTGCATCAAAAATTGTAATTACAGGGGCAGAAAAATTGGGTCTTAGGCACTGGTGCTGGTGCCAGGACACTGCAACTTCTCCCAGATACTCTAGTTGAAGTGCAGGAATGAGCCCTGCTGCAAAGCATTGCATCAAAAATTGTAATTGCACACCCCTGTTAAACAGGGGCATAAAAATTGGGCCTTAGGCACTGGTGGCATCACTCAGAACCAAAACTATTCTTCCAAGCTATCAGCAGGATCATTGAGGAGGAAGAAGATAGTCAGTCAACATAACAAGATAGTCACTCAGCATCAGAATAGGCAGTCTTGAAGGGATGTGACATTTCAAAAAATATTATTCAGTTACATCAGCTTCAGGTGCTTGGTAGCTGGTGGTGATCCAAGACTGATTAATCTTTATGAAGGTCAATCGATCAAACGAGTCGGTGGATAGGCGCACCCTGTGATTGGTTACAAAGCCTCCAGCAGCACTGAATGTGTGTTCCGAAATAATTCTGGATGCAGGACAGGCCAGTAGCTCAATTGCATACTGTGCAAGTTCTGGCCAGTGATCCATCCTCAAGACCCAGTAAGCCAGAGGATTTTTGGTGGGAAAGGTGTCCAAGTTTGACCTTGCCCCTAGTTATTCCTGCCCCATGTAAATCAGACGCTGGTGATGGTTGCTGGAACTGATCATACCTTGGGGCTGCGGGCTAAAAAATTGTCTGAATGCATCGGTCAGAAGGCCACCTTCTCCACCGCTCCTTCTGTGACTGACCGAAGCCTCAGCAACACGTTGTCCAGGGCCAGGAGTTTTTAACCTCCCAGTCTCTGGGAACGCGTTGCACAGACCTTTCTGCAAGGCCTCCCAGAGATGTCTCATCCTATGCTCCCTCTGCAATGGCAAGATAATGTCTGCAACCTGACCCTTGTACCGTGGATCCAGGAGAGTTGCCAGCCAGTAATGATCCCTCTCCTTGATCAGGGAGGCCATGCAGCATAGGTTAGCTGAGTCCTCTGGGTCACTAAGGATGACATGATCTGCAGCCACCTCCTCCCAGCCACATAGAAATCCATGGGTTTCTTGGGACTGTAAATAATCCCTAAAAGACTGATGCTGCTGATGCTGAGTGCCAGGATCCACCTCCATGCTGACACAATCCTCCTTCTCCTCCTCCTAATCCTCTTCCTGTGTGATTGGTGGGACAGCAGGAACACTGTCTGGATAAAGGGGGATAAAGGGGGCCTTGAGAGGCAAGGAAGTCCTCCTCTTCCTTCCTCTGCTCAAGTGCCCTGTCCATTATTCCATGCAGTGTATGCTACAACAGGTGGACAAGAGGTACAGTCTCACTGATGCATGCACTGTCACTGCTCACCATACTCGTGGCCTTCTCAAATGGTGACAGGACAGTGCATGCATCCCTGATCATGCCCCACTGGCGTGGTGAAAAAAAACAAGCTCCCCTGATCCTGTCCTGGTGCCATAGTCGCACAGGTAGGCATTGATGGCCCTCTGCTGTGTGTGCAGCCACTGCAGCAAGGCCAACGTTGAGTTCCACCTGGTAGGCATGTCACATATAAAGCGGCTCTTGGGCAAGTTCAACTCCTTTTGGAGCTCAGCCAGCCGAGCACTGGCATTATATGATCAGCAGAAATGCACACAGACTTTTCTGGCCTGCCTCAGGACATCCTGTAAGCCCAGGTACCTGCCCAAGAACCGCTGCATTCCCGGATTAAGCTGGCATGGCGTTAACCGCCTCTCGGCCTGCCCATACAGAGCTGACTAAATATCTGCCCCAGTGTTGCTCCTGTCCCCCAAACACTCCAGCACAAGCATGGCATGGCACCTTTTTGTCTGTGTACTTGTGTAGCCCCTTGAACGCCAACAGAGCACTAGTGGTTCCGAGGACAAAGCACAAGAAGAGGCCATGGACGAAGAAGGAGAGGAGGGGTGGAGGAGAGAGGTGTGCCACAACCACTAGTAGCAATTTGGAGGTGTGGTGGCGGAACAACCTCCAACACTACTGCACCTTGTCCTGTATCCTTCCCAGCTGCCAGAAGAGTGACCCAATGGGCCGTGAAAGATAGGTAATGTCCCTGTCCATGCCTGCTGAACCATGAATCAGCGGTAATATGCATCTTACCGCTGACCGCCCTGTCCAGCGAGGCATGTGGATGGCTGGGAGTGAACTTCTTTCGACGGTCCAGCAGCTGGGACAGGGAAATTTGCCTGCTACAATGGGACATGGGTGTAATGCTAGCAGAGTGCCCGCAAGTACTTGGCTGTGACACACCTAATTCTACACCTTCATTCCTCTCAGTGCAGGTTTCAGAGAGGACTGAAGGTATAGTGGGGTTGGAGATCCCAGCTGATGAGGAGCAAGGAGAGGTACACTTTGTTCTTTGGTGTGGGTCTTTAAGGTACGCTTGCCAACGAGCTGCATGGCAGGTCAACATATGTCTGGTCAAGCTTGTGGTGCCCAAGCGGCTGATGTTTTGGCCACGCGAGATACGTTTGAGACATATGTTGCAAATAACAGTGGTGCGATCTGATGCACCTGTCTCAAAAAAGGCCCACACCAAAGAACTTTTGGAATAATGCACAGAGGCAGCGCCCTGCACAGGCGGAGCTCTGCGGAGTGATTCAGTCGGTGTGCTGCCTTTAAGCTGGCCCCCGGAGGGCATCCTGCCTCATTGGACATGTGCCTCCTACTCCTCTTCTCTCCTATCAGGCACCCACGTGGAGTCAGTGACCTCTTCATCTCCTCCCTCTTCATCACTGGAGCAAACCTGGCAGTATGCTGCTGCTGGTGGAATATAACTGACAGATTGCTGTCCTTCTTGAGCATCCACTCTCTCTGGGCTCACGTACTGCCTTCCTCTAGCTGTGTATCATCAACAGAGCCTTCAAAACGTTGGGCATCCTCCTGGAGCATGTACCCAAAACTGTGCTCAAACAGTTCGGAGGACTCCTCAGGAGGACATGGTGGGTCTAAGGAAGGAGTGACTGATGACATTGAGACAAGGGAAGGATGCATTGGCAGCTGCATTGCCAGTACCCTGAGCCTGGGGGAGAGAGGATGAGGAGGATAAGGAGGGCTTGGTCATCCACTCTACCAAGTCTTTGGCATGTTGCGGCTCAACACGTCCAGCTGCCGATAATAAGGACAAGCGTGTTCCATGGCCACGTTCTGATGACGATGCACCGCATCCACGACCAGCACTGTTGCCTCTAGACACAGATCCTGCTTGACCTCATTTATTGGCTTGTGACTGTATGCCTCTCCTTGTTGGCCTTCCAGACATACTAATGGCCTGCAGGGAGATGAGAACACCAGCAATTGGGGGTAGTTTCAGGTGTATACTGTGCAGGAGGCCCAAGACACCGACTGTAACTGCTCCAGATGCCTGTGGTATAGAAACGGAACAACACCAGCAATAAGGGGTAGCTTCAGGTGTATACAGTGCAGGAGGCCCAATATACCCACTGTAACTGCTCCAGACACCTGTGGTATAGGAACAGAACAACACCAGCAATTGGGGGTAGCTTCAGGTGTATACGGTGCAGGAGGTCCAATATACCCACTGTAACTGCTGCAGCTGCCTGTAGAATAGAAACAGAAAAACACCAGCAATTGGGGGAAGCTTCAGGTGTATATGGTGCAGGAGGCCCAATACACCCACTGTAACTGCTGCAGCTGCCTGCGGTATAGGAACAGAACAACACCAGCAATTGGGGGTAGCTTCAGGTGTATACTGTGCAGGTGACACAATATACTGACTCTAACTGCTCCAGATGCCTGTGGTATAGAAACGGAACAACACTAGCAATTGGGGGTAGCTTCAGGTGTATACAGTGCAGGAGGCCCAATATACCCACTGTAACTGCTGCAGATACCTGTGGAATAGGAACAGAACAACACCAGCAATTGGGGCTAGCTTCAGGTGTATACTGTGCAGGAGGCACAATACACCCACTGTAACTGCTGCAAATGCCTGTGTTATAGAAACAGAACAACGCCAGCAATAAGGGGTAGCTTCAGGTGTATACTGTGCAGGAGGCACACTACACCCACTGTAACTGCACTAGGTTCGCAAGAAAAGATGACACTGTCCCTGCCTATCCTGCTCGCTCCCTGAAAGCCACAACACACTACACAAGGCCGCCGCGGCCTTATATAGTATGGGGCATGTACTAAACCCCCTGAGCTATAATTGGCCACAGGCATCCTGCCTGTGGCCAATTTTGGCTCTCCTCTCTGCCGGCGCTGTGATTAGCCAAGCATGAGGGGTCACAGTGCATGCTTGGTCAATCATCAGCCAGCAATGCACTGCGATGGCGCAGTGCATTGTGGGCCATGAGCGCCACACGAACATGGCGCGAACAGCCCACAAAGATCTGGATTCGCTGAAGGGGTGAACAGCCGGTGTTCGACTCGAACACCAAGCCTATCCCTACTAACAGGCTGTATTACAAATCAGCTTTAGTAAGCTGAGTCGAGTACTCACTGTTCTCTGATTGCTGGCTTGAGGCTGTAGGAGAGGAAGCTGGAGAATCGTGCCACACTGGTTCATTTTAGCCTGCTCTGAAGCATGTGGGAGATAGGTGGTGAGGGATCGATGTGGCTTGCTTTTCCGTTTGGATTTATTGTCAGACAATATGCACCTTGTAGTCCTACAGAGTTGCTAGAGGTAATGTGTAAGAAGTTGTTCTAATCTCGCTGTCTGCTGGAGATTTCACAGGAAGCTTCCGTCTCTCATCACACCACGCATGTGTCCCCGTCTTACAAAGTAATGTAATGATTACAGAAACAGCATATGATTAGGGACAGATACTTAGGGTAAGTAGACAGACAGCTAATGGAAACCATAGAAAATGCAGGAGCAAGGCCCCCTGAACAGAAGGGGTAACCTTATAAAGAGTGTCATGTAATGACCTGAAATCCCAATGCCATGGGAGCCTAGGTGTCTGAAAGACAAAGGTTTTTGGGCAGGATTGAGTTAGTGGGGAATACCCCAGTGTAGTTTGCGTGAAAAGGGGAATGGAGAGTGGTTTGGCATCAAACTCGACTGTCAGGGGATGTCATAGACAGACATCCGATACAGGTGATCAGATTTTTGGGCTTTATTTAATTTTATTTAAGATAAAGACACCCGTGCAAACCAAACAGCCAACCATAAACAGTAATAAGTGAAAGACACAGCAAAACCTCAAATACCTAACTATCTAACTAAATAATGGTTGATAGTCTTAGCAGGGAGACACCCACTGGTGGCCACCAGAACTACACCTTTTGGTGCTGAGCGTAACAATGCCATCAGGAGGTGAAACCAGTAATGACACTGTTCCTGACATTGACTGGGGAAGGGGGGTGTCCGATCAACCAACAGTGCCAACAGTGTGAATATCAGCAAGAACGTGAGGGAAGGAGTGAAAATTGAGAAAGAAAAGACAGAGAAGAGAGAAGAAGGAAAAAAAAGGTGGGAGGGGAATAGAGGGGGGAAAGGGAGAGGTAAAAAGAGGGGGGAAGGGGAGGAGAGAGTGAGACGAGGGAGATGGGAGAGAAACAGGGGAGCTGAATGGGATGGAGCTGTGGGACCCTAAAAAGGAGCTGGGGTGAGGGTAAGGAGGGGACTCACAGGTGGAGTGTGCATCACATGCTTAGGGTCACCCTGCCTCTCCTCTCTGGAGAATGCCAACAGAGCACCACTGGTTCCGAGGACAAAGCACAAGAAGAGGCCATGGAGGAATAAGAAGAGGAGGGGTGGAGGAGAGAGGTGTGTCACAACCAGTAGTAGCATTTTGGAGGTGTGGTGCAAATTGCACATTTATTGCCTTATTCTTGTCGAGGCAATTTAAAGTGATTGTAACGCATTGTATACATTAAGATAAAAAGCCTTCTGTGTGCATTGCCCCCCTTAGCCCCCTAATACTTACTTAAAGATCCATCTAAATCCAACAATGTTGTAGTAGTGTCTCGGCTGCCCAGGACTCCCCCCCTCTTTGACTGAGACAGCAGCATGGTGCCATTAAAATGGGAGGGGTCGGGCCGGTCAGTTGCTCTGTGTCTGAATTATTATTTATTATTTTTAACTTCAAGAAAAACCAAGACTTTACAATCACTTTAAGTACAAATATATGGTCAGTGTTTCTTAAAAATGTTCTGTTGTGCATCTTAAAGTGTATCCATGGTGATTTTGATGATGAGGTTTACAAATACTTAATTATAACCAGCTACATGGGTAGAAAGATACTCGATCCATCAATAATTACCTTATCTAGTGACAATCTCATATCTTAAAAAAAAATACTTGACTCCATTTACCGGGTGCAAAGTACTGGATAATCGAATTAGACAGGCTAGGAAATCTATTCAGAATTTAAAAAAAATGTTGTTTAGTCGTTATGAATATTAGAACTTTTACCAAAATAAGAAAGGGTCACATTTATTGCGTGATTTGAACATAAGTGAAAACCTAAACTGAAAGTGTACTTACTTACACTACTTCAGTTATTACTTATTAATTAGTGAAAAACAATTCTCTACATAACAGATGATAGGGCAGTTGATATCTAAATGCTTGTTTCTTAGCATGGAGTGATAACTTATTTAACTAGCTAAAGATTGACAGCCAAAAAACGAATTGCTAGGATGTAGAATTTTGGCAAAGGTAATTTTGTACGTAATTTTCTCCATTTAAAAATATTCCCCTTTTTTCCTAACATCCTTGTGTGCACTGTCTGTAACGCTTGGACCTTATAAGGTTCACTCTTGACTCACTCATGTAAGTGCTGGGAAGAATGCCTGGAATCACAGTCCAGTGGCCACTTCATTTTAAAAATGCCCACGTGAGGGCAAACCATGCTACAGTTCAGCTTTAAAATACACTGGTATTAGTAGAAAATATACATAAGTTGTTATACTCACTAATATGTAATTTTAAAGCTAATGCATTATTTAGAAGTATTTTTACATTACATGTTTTTTTTTTTTTTTTAACCAGAGTAGAAACTCTCCAGAGAAGAGAACCCATGAAGTGGACAACAAGCTTATATCTTTTGATCTGATATGTGTATCTATAGGGTACCTAAATGTATATATTTAGGCTGTATAAAGATAACAGTCAAAGTAGTATTTCTACTGGCTTTGTCTCCCCTTACCAACCCTTCTACTGAAATTAAAAATGATCACGATAGTGATAGACACAGAGAAGCTGTCCAGTTTACAATATCTATACTGGCATGGCACTATCAGAAACAAAGTGCACCTTCTTTTGAAATGACAGGTAAGCACACAACTTTGATTCATTTCACTATCTCTCTGGTTTTCTTCAGGAGCATAAAAGAACCCTGGACATCCCACAGGCCCTAGGTTCCTGCTTAAGTTGCCTTGACGATTATCCAACTATTCCCAGCAACGTCTAGCAAAAATATCAAAACTAAAATATCTTCTTTCAATGAAAAATGTAAGGGTTGGTTTATACCACAAAAGCGCAGTCCAGATGTGTTCCAGAGGCATTTCGGCATGTGCATTTGCATGCATTTTTTACGCATTCCAGTGGGTTTTTTTATGCGTTCTGTTGTATTTTTATTTGAACTAAACTCCAGTGCAACTTCAGCCCCATAGACTTCTATGTTATCTCACAGAAGTCTCATCGGCATTAGATAAAAAGCTATTCAACTTCCTATAAAACTTTGATTAATGAGTGTTTTTTCCCCCTAAACCCTCACCTCTCCTTCCTGGTCATCCTTGTTGCGTAAAACTCTACTCCTAAGCATATTCCATTGATAAATGAGAGTAGCAGAAATGCTAGTTCCTGCTCACTTTTTTGTGCATTTTGATGCATAAATGAGCATCACACCTAGAGCAGCCTATGCTATGCATTTGCATCTGTGAGGTTCTGAACCTTCTCTAAAAATGTGTGTTTTGCCATGTGTTTCAATAATGAGCAGCAAATGCGCATCTCACTTGCATTACCAGGCTTTGTTCTCATCTGTGTGTTTCTGAATGCACAGCAACTAACACAGAAAATGCAGATTTTGCCTTGTGTTTTTCGATAACATACTGCAACGTGTTGCAAACGTGTGAGCTGCATTTGCATTGCCATTTAGAGCCAGTTCACACCAGATGCAGTCCAGTACATTTTTTTCTGCATAAAGAAACATAGACAATAGGTTATATGGATTTCAATGGCATAGTTCACACCAGTGCAATCCATTCCAATGGACATTTTTTTTTAGAACATGCTGCATTTTGTCTGCACTAATCTCTACTGGGATGCAGAAAAATGCACCTAAATGCACATGTCACTAATTCGCCCCCTTCACACTAGTGCAACCTCTGATGGGTACAGAATTGCATGACAATGAAAATGACATTGTTTTCAATGGTGCACTGAAATTTAGCCCCATATACTTCTATGTGAAACACTTACAGAAGCTCCCATGGCATTTTTGGTATGATGGTACTTTTCCTCCCAGGTCATTCTTGCTGCCTAAAAACTCTCTTCCAATCGCCTCTGCATTGCCATTATGGAGACAAAAGCACCATGGGGGTTTGTAGCACGCTTCTGAAATGCATGGCAATTGGCATACTATGTGGATTGGGGAACATTCAAAAACAGGCAAATGAGAATGCAGCCTAAATGGTAACGCAACCTTGATGCACATTTGCTGCATATTATCGAAACACACAGAGAACCAAGTATTTTCTGTGCAGGTTGGCATGCATTCAGAAACACACAGATGTAAACGCAGCCCAAATGGCAAAGCAAGAGTGCCACACATTTGCTATGTGTTATCAAAACACATGGCAAAACGCACTGAGCTGGTTGTCATGTGTTCAGAAACACACAGATGTGAATGCAGCCTAAATGGTAACACAATGAAATGCACCCATTTTCTGAGCAGGCTCAAACGCACAAATGTGAATGCAGCCTAAATATTAAACTCAAGAGTGATGCGAGTTTGCCACACATTTCCAAAACACACAGGAAAGCGCATACTTTCTGTGCAGGTTACTGTGCAGATGCAAACTCAGCCTGAATGACATACAAGTGCAACACTTCAAAAAAACGCTTCAAAGCACAGTTTTCTGTGTGGCTTACTTTGCATTCTTGAATGCTCAGAAGTAAATAATGCCTAGTGCTTGGGAGGAGAGTTATTTTCTGTCTATAATACCCATGAAATACTTAATAGTACATATACATTGCAGTTTGCAAGGGGTTTACCAGGGATATGGCTGAAACCATCAGCCTAAACCCCGGTATCTTTTTTCTTCAGCCAGCGGCTGGCTTAATCATGAAAGCACTCCAAACAGCAGATAAGCCAGTGGAACACACGCTGGTGTTTCTTTGGCTTACCGTTTCCACTGATAACCCCAAGAAACGATCCACTACTTTAAACCAATACATATAGCCAAAGGCACCAGACAAGGCGGTCCTTTATCTCCGCTAATCTTTGCAATAGCAATTGAGACACTCACCATCTCCATTCGCTGGGACCCCCACATACAAGGAGTTCAATGTGGCTCTCAGGTTCACACATGTGGCCTGTTTGCAGACGACAAACACTGATGCCTAGTCACGGTTTCCTCTCTTAGGGAAAAAGACACATGGTAATTTCCGTCCCTCTCCTTACATTCACTTCTAGGGATCGGTGGTTAAGTTCCTCCTCTCAGGCACAGCTAGCTCCCATTGGGGGTGTCCAGGGAGGAGGTACACCTCCGACCATTAACAGGAATACCAAGCCTTCACTCTAACTCTACCATGTCTGTCGAAAATGATTTTACATTTTATATCTCTGACGTGTTACACTCGATTCATCTTGTTGCGATGCCTGTAACCTTTTTATGTTTTGACTGAATCAATATTCTGAATGTCACTTTCAAATGTATTATTCTTGTGATACAAAATAAAATACTTTGAAATAAAAAAAAATAATAATAATAATCTTGACCTAGGAGAACGAGGTCCATATGGAGTAGACGGTTGAGGTGGCGGTGAATGTGGCAGTGTAGGTGGAAGCAGTGGTGGAGGAGGACGAGGTAGCCAATACTGGTTTTTGTCTTTAATTTAATTTATTTTTTAATTAAGGTACACCCCAAAAGAGTGAGAAAGATCAAAAATACAACAATGGCTGGGTAAGGCCGGTGATGTGTCGAATTCTGTTCCCCGTTGGATAGTGTATGGAGGACAAGGGGATTCCGAAAATCTCCGAAGACGAATGACGCCTGCGATGTGAGTCCAGGTTCAAGCCCCACCATCCAAGTGGACATAGAGTTAGAATAAAAAATAGTCCAGCGAACCGAGGCCGTGCCCGAAGCGTGGCGAGTGAAGCGAGCCCACGAGGGGCCCTGTTACTATCTGTTACCGTATGTCCACTTGGATAGTGGGGCTTGAACCTGCACTCACAGTGCAGGCACCGTTCATCTTTGGAGATTTTTGGAATCTCCCTGTCCTCTGTACTGCGCAAGCGCTGCGCCTGCACAGTACAGGGCGGACACTATCCGATGGCCGGTTTTTGTCAGAACACCAGTATACATGTCTATTCTGCACAAGGTACGGACATGTCCTGTGTGATCCATGCCTGGTTCATTTTAATGAATGTGAGCTTGTCCACATTGGCTCTGGACAGGCAGCTGCGCTTATCTGTGATAATGCCCCCTGCGGTGTTAAATACACGTTCAGATAATACACTGGCTGCAGGGCAGGCCAGCACCTCCAAGGCGTAAAGGGCAAGCTCAGGCCATGTGTCCAATTTGGAGACCCAGAAGTTGAAGGGGGCAGACCCACATTCAGTACGTGTAGGCGTGTGCACACTGCTTCACCATGCTGATGAAATGCTGCCTCCTGCTAAGACGTTTCATATCAGCTGATGGTGCTGGTTGTTGTGGCATGCTGACAAACATTTTCCACATTTCGGCCATGCTAACCCTGCCTTCTGAGGTGCTGGCAGTGCCCCGGCTGCGTTGGTGACCTCTTCCTCCTCCTCCTTTGCCTTCGCCTTGTGCTTCCACCGTGCCACCGCTGTCAGGTGGGAATGCCACCAGCAGTGCGTCTACCAGCGTGCGCTTGTACTCGCGCATCTTACGATCACGTTCCAGTGAGGGAATTAAGGATAGTACGTTGTCCTTGTAACGGGGATCCAGCAGCGTGGCCACCCAGTAATCAGCACCAGTTAGAATGTGGGCAACTCGGCAGTTGTTGCCGGAGACACTGCAGCATGTAATCGCTCATATGTGCCAGGCTGCCCAGAGGCAATGAAAAGCTGTCCTCTGTGGGAGGTGTATCGTCTGTGTCCTCTGTATCCCCCCAGCCACGCACCAGTGATGGCCATGAGCTGGTCTGGGTGCCACCTTGCTGTGAACATGGTTCCTCCTTCTCCATCTCCTCCTCCTCATCCTCCACCTTGTCATCCTCCAGAACTGTGCCCTTGCTGGAAAATTATGTACCTGCCGTTTGTTAGTGCAGGAACCCACCCTCGGAGCCACTTGTGAATGACTGCCATGAAAGCCTTGGAAATTATCCCTCTTCCTCCTCCTCCTCCTGTGCCACATCCTCTTCCATCATCGCCCGAAGCGTTTTTTCAAGGAGGCATAGAACTGGGATAGTAACACTGAGAACGGTGTCATCAGCACTGGCCATGTTGGTGGAGTACTCGAAACAGCGCAACAAGGCACACAGGTCTTGAATGGAGGCCCTGTTATTGGTGGTGAAGTGGTGCTGTTCCACAGAGCGACTCACGCATGCATGCTGCAGCTGAAACTCCACTATCGCCTGCTGCTACTCGCACAGTCTGGCCAGCATGTGCAAGGTGGAGTTCCACCTTGTGGGCACATCACGTATGAGGTGGTGAGGGGGAAGGCCAAAGTTGCGCTGCAGCGCTGACAGGCGAGCAGCAGCAGGGTGAGAACGCAGAAAGTGCGCACAGACGGCTCACACTTTCTGCAGCAGCTCTCTCATATGGAGATCATTTTTAAGGAACCTCTGGACCACCAAGTTCAGCACATGTGCCAGGCAAGAGATGTGCATCAAACCAACTAGGCCCAGAGCTGCTACGAGATTTCGCCCATTATAGCACACCACCAGGCCGGGCTTGAGGCTTGCTGCCACCAACGACTCATCGGTCTGTTGTTCCATGTTCCTCCACAACTCATGCGCGCTGTGGGCTTTTTCCCCCAAACAGGAACATTTTAAAACTGCCTACTGTCGTTTATCCCTGGTTGTGCTGAAGTTGGAGGTGAAGGTGTTACGCTGCCTGGATGAGGAGGCGGTAGATGATGAGGAAGCGGAGTAGGAGAAGTTAGCAACAGAAGCAAACTGAAGTGCCCTGCAATCCTCGGTGTTGGAAGGACATATGCCAAAGTGCTATCCGCCTCAGGCCTAGCCGCTACTGCATTTACTCAGTGTGCTCTTAAGGAGATATAATGTCCCTGACCGTGCTTACTGGTCCATGTATCCGTAGTTAGGTGGACCATGCCACAGATGGCATTGCGCAGTGTACACCTGATTTTGTCCCCCACTTGGTTGTGCAGGGAAAGAATGGTTTGCCTGGAAAAGTAGTGGCAGCTGGGCTGCCAGCATGCTGAATGACAGCATTTCAATGGCCAGGAATTTTGAAATGCTGGCATTCGGGGCCAGGGATCATGGGTGGGTAGGGAGGTACTTCCTCTTCTGCTCCAGTGTTTGGGAGATAGAGAGCTGAATGCTTCCATAGGACATTGTGGAGATGGTTGGTGACCCAGGTGGTAATGTTGTTGGCAGATCCTCTGTTTGCGGGTTGGCAGGTGCCACTGTCACTACAGAGGTGGATGAAGAGGCCGAGACTGCAGCAGAAGAGGAAGCAGGAGGAGCCAGAGACCTTTCTTGGTTTTTGAGGTGTCTACTCCACTGCAGCTTGTGCTTTGCACTTAGATGCCTGTTCATGCAAGTTGTGCTCAGGTTGAGAATGTTTATGCCTCGCTTCAGGCTCTAATTGCACAGAGTTCAAACCCCTCGTGTCTTGTCATCAGCACATTGACCTCATCATCCTCCACATCATCTTCCATCCAGTCGTCACCCTTGCCCTCCTTGTCGGTCTGCACAAATGTGAAAGCAGCAGGAGTTGGCACCTGTGTTTTGTCATCATCCGGGACGTGCTGTGATGGTCCTCCCATGTACTTATCTTGAAACATAAGTGGTTAGGCATCGGTGCACACAATCTTCTGGGGCAGAGGTAGGTGGATGGCCCTGGGAAACCCTGCTAACAGAGTCATCAAAAAGCAGAAGAGACTGCTGCATGATTTGGGGCTCAGACTGCTTGACTGATTTGCAAGGGGGTGAGACAATGTGAAGGAACTGGAGGCACTGTTGCCAACCCAATCTACTATCGCCTGTACTTTTCCTGGCCTCAACATTCGTAGAGCAGCCTTAGGCTCGACCAAATACCACTGCAGGCTCTGTCGCCTACTCACACCTGAGGAAAGTGTTTCACTTGTGCGTGTAGCTGGCACAGATTGACCATGTCCTCTCCCTGCAACAGGAGCTCCACCAGCAGCACCACGACCGGGGCCACATCCCTTCTTTGACGTTCTCCTCATATTTTTAAAATTTAGGATCTTGCCCTAAATGGGTGTTTTTTGAATAGAAGAACAGTATCTAAAGTGTGTATCTCACACATACAGATATGCAGGAAACACTGTAAAAAAATGTTTGGCCCTAAATGGGTGTTTTTAGAACAGCAGAATAGAGCAACAGTATCGAAAGGGTACATCTCATACATACAGATATGCAGAAAATGCTATTAAAAAAAAATTGCCCTAAATTATTATTTTTTGAATAGCAGAATGGAACAACAGTATCTAAAGTGTATATCTCACATGTACAGATATGCAGGAAACACTGTAAAAAAAATGTTGGCCCTAAATGGGTGTTTTTAGAATAGCAGAATAGAGCAACAGTATCGAAAGGTTGTATCTCACAGGTACAGATATGCATAAAATGCTATTATTATTTTTTTCCCCTAAATTATTATTTTTTTGAATAGCACAATAGAAGAACAGTATCTAAAGTGTGTATCTCACACGTACACATATGCAGGAAACACTTAAAAAAAAATTTTGGGCCCTAAACGGGTGTTTTTAGAATCGTAGAATAGAGCAAAAGTATCGAAAGGGTGTATGTATCTCCCACATACAGATATGCAGAAAATGCTATTCAAAATTTTTTTTGAATAGCAGAATTGAAGAACAGTATCTAAAGTGTGTATCTCACACATACAGATAAGCAGGAAATACTGTAAAATATTTTTATCTGCCTTAAACGGGTGTTTTTAGAATAGCGGAATAGAGCAACTGTATCTAAAGGGTGTATCTCACATGTACAAATATGCCGCAAACGCAGCCAAAACATTTTTTTTCCCCTAAATTATTTTTTTTGAATAGCAGAACTAAAGAACAGTATCTAAAGTGTGTATCTCACACGTACAGATATGCAGGAAACACTTAAAAAATATTTTTGGGCCCTAAACGGGTGTTTTTAGAATCGTAGAATAGAGCAAAAGTATCGAAATGGTGTATGTAAAATATTTTTCTTTGCCCTAAATGGTTGTTTTTAGAATAGCAGAATATAGCAACGGTATCTAAAAGGTGTATCTCACAGTAACATATGCAGTGCTGGTGCACTGAGCTTGCATACAATGCCCGCCGACACCAACCTAACTAACAAACAGACGGATAAATGTTAGATTTTTTCTGCCACTGGGCTCAGGGCAGAGTAAAAAGGTTGTGCACTGCACCCACAAAACAAAATCAAGGTAGATTGCTGAGTAATTCGATTTCTGAAAACAGGACTCCTATCTAATTCTCTCCCTCAAAACAGCAGCAGCAACCTTTCCCTACACTATCTATCTTTTCTCTGGCACTGGGCTCAAGGCAGTGTAAAAAGATTGTGCACTGCAACCACATAAGAAAATCAAGGTAGATCGCTGAGTAATTCAATTTCTGAAGCAGGAGCTTATATAGAGGCTGGGTCACATGCTGCACTGGCCAGTCATAGCCATGCCATTAGTAGGCATGGCTGTGATGGCTTCTAAGGGCACACAAGTTAAACAAATGTTGATTGGCTGCCCTACAGCTGTTTAAAAAGCGCCATTACATTACTGAACACCGAACCCGAACCTGAACATACAGTAAATTGTTCGGGTTCTGGTCCGGGACCCAAAAACCCAAAAGTCCAGTACGAACCCAAGCTTTACAGTTTGGGTTCACTCAACCCTAGTTATAAGTAATTTTCTAGCCAAAAAAATACAGATTTTTAGCTTGTAAACAAAAAGTACCAGAATAGGCTGGGTCTTCAAGTGGCTAGTAACAAAGAAGTGATGAGAAAAACTGTGTACCTGTTACCTGAGAAAACATTAGAAATCAGCTTTGGCTTACTTATCAACTTTATTTTAACTGTACTGTTCCACTGAATTTATCATATTTATGATTTTAGAAATGTTGCTTACAACATTAAAGATAAAAGGAACCTTTTTAATAAAACATACACTGAACTCATGATCATCCTAAGCATTTTGTTTTCTTTATTAAATATTTATGAATTTCTAGATATTACCTTGTGCCTAGCACAATATTTTGTAAGAATAAAGAAATAAATACATGGATAAAACTGCAAAATGTAAAACCTCTTTTTTTAAACATAATATTTCTTTGCACAAGTATTCAACAAATACTTTTAGTTGGCCTGATATTTCCTCTTAAGGTAACTCATTTTATTACAATACATTACGACATTTCTTGTTTTTTCACTTTTGAAAACATCTGGAGAAATCCAAACTACCAAAGCACCAAAAAAATTTTATTTTCTTGCACTGAACTACTATTTATTAAATCGCTGCACTAAGGCACGGCATAAACCTGGAAACTATCTCTAATTACATTGAAGACATTTAATTCAACTAGTGACAGATGAATTAAAATACATGTAAATATAGGCTATTGAAAAATGTGAACATAAACCTTTATTAAACAAAACACACATCTACTAAGGCATTGAACAGAGATCTAACCACCCACTGCTCTTAGGCTCCATGCACCGTGAAGCTCATAAAAGGAAATTTTTGGGAGTTTGGGCATTTTTTTTTTAACAGCCCATAAACTCCCCTCTATGCCATCATATGTGCCCATGCACACATGGATGTTTTTGGACATTTAACAGCAGTGGAGTTTATGGGCTGTTACCTGAACACCCTAAAATCGCGTTCAGGAGCTGTTTTTCTGACCACAGAAAATGCTTAAAAGCATTAAACCGCGTTTAACGTGTTTTATCCATTGGGAAAAAAAATGTTCTTTTTAAAAAAAAAAAGGCTAAAATGGGGGGCGTGGCTACCGCGCTGCTGTATGGACGCATGAGACGGTAGCTCCGCTACACCGAGAGCAAAACTCACACTCCGGAGTGCTTCTACGACCTCATACTGGCATCCATCGACGGCGTATCTCCTCCTTATACAGCTGAGATGACCCGTAAGCGTAAGAACTTACAGCAACTGAAGAAATTACCGCAATTCTTCCCGCGGAACCCTCGAGGCCTACTCCAAGATGGCGCCGGCGGCGCCTCGCCTTCGGCCTCCAGTAGCTCCGGCTCGGAGGCTCCAACCCCCGGATCATCGATCGCCACGTGGGTCCCCGGGAATGTCCACTCCGCTCTCCCTCAGTCCAGCGAAATCCAAGACGTGGATGAGGGAAGACCCTGGCGCAGAACAGGTTAGTGGAGAGGGGGACCAGTTGGAAGATACCAGGGAAATCTCAGGACACCATAGATTCGTTCCCCACATCTAACCAACCCGTGTCCGACACTACCTTAAAAGATATGCTGATCTCCCTACGCAGCACCCTGCACGCTGACATGATGGATTGTATGCGGGGGTTCAAATCTGATATGAATGCTGTGGGCGCGCGGATCGACCATGTGGAAAATAAAATGGGCGAATTTGCCACTACTATTAATTCAGTAGTAGATGCACAGAACGACCAGTCAGAGGAGGTGGTGTGGCTAAAAGCAAAAGTCGCAGATTTGGAGGATAGGTCCCGATGCAACAATATTAAGCTGAGAGGCGTCCCGGAGTTGGTATTGCCGGCGCAGCTACTCCAATATGCCCAGGAACTGATGGGTGCCTTCTTGCCGGACTTACCTGCCTCAGATCTGGCGATTGACAGAATCCATCGCCTCCCAAAGCCATCGCACCTCCCGGACAACATCCCGAGGGATGTACTGCTGAGGGTCCACTTTTTCCAGGTCAAGGAGAAATTTACTTTCGCCTTCCGAACCAATAAGCAACCTCCGGAACGCTACGCTAACCTCCAAGTCTTTGCAGACTTGTCGCAGCATACCATGCAGAGGAGGAAGGCTTTGCTGCCCATTACCAAAGCACTTCGCAACCATGCCATTGTTTATAGATGGGGATTTCCATGTAAGCTTACCATCTCCAGGGAAGCTCATACGACGGTGATTAATAACTTAGAGGATGGTTTGGAACTACTCAAACAGTGGAACATTCTCCCCTTACAATCTGACACCGCCCCAGCCTCTCTGTCAAAAATCTCATCGCCAGACAACTGACAGGTGGTGTCACGTAAGAAGAAAAGTTTGAATCGCAACTACTGAGGCACCCGGACTTTTTGCTTGATCACTACTACTCTCCATGCTGTTGCTCTCGGTACCTGCGGCTCTATGTGAACGTTGTTGTTTCCCCCCAGTTACATGACGGGCAGGATCACTGCCTACAGATTCCTAGTTGAATCGTCCTTTTTACCTCCGTGGCTTATGCCTAAACTCTGAAACTCTAACTTTTTCTTTATTTGTGTTGCTTTTTTCTCCTTTTTCTCCTATGCTCCTTCTCACCCCTGGACCCTACCCCTTCTCCCCATGAGATGGACTCTGTGGTGCTTCGGATGTGTCAGACAGAGTTGTAGAACTGGATCGACTTGGATGCCTATACATCTGCAGTACGTTTCTGCAATCAAGGGAGGTATGCGGAATAACCTACTCATTATGCACTCTTGCTTCCGATGTTTAAGTTAGTTTCGTTTAATGTACACGGGCTAAATCACCCAGCCAAAAGGGCATCAGTATGGAAGGAAGCTCAGAATCTGAGGGCGGATGTACTTTGCCTACAGGAATCGCATTTCTTGGCCGACGACCCGCCGCCCTTTCGCAACAGGCATTTCCCTCATCTTTTCTTTGCATCTGCCTCGCAAAAACGCAAAGGTGTGGTGATAGCTATCAGAGACTCGATTGCTTTTTCACATATCCTCACAATACCAGAGCCTGAGGGCAGATATATAATTTTGGTGGGTTCTCTTAATAATAAGATTTACACTATTGTGAACCTTTACGCTCCCAACTCCCACCAACTTAGGTTTCTCAAAAGACTGCTTACTAAAATTAGAGAAGTGCGACAAGGAGCTCTGGTGATGTGTGGAGATTATAACATAACTGTGGACTTCCGAATGGACACAACCACCAGATCTCGTCGACCTCTTCCCTCTTTACAACGCTTACTGGAGGAAGAGGGGCTATATGACGTCTGGAGATGTCAGCACTCTACTGAGAGGGATTATTCCTTTCACTCCTCCAGACATAACATGTATTCAAGGATTGATATGATCTTGGTAGATAGATTTTTGTTGCAAGCAGTGTCCTCCTCCGCCATCCATGGTATCTCTTGGTCTGATCATGCCCCTATATCTGTAGTGGTGGCGGAGGGGAACACTCATACTGTGTCTGGGATTTGGAGGGCGAGTGCTGGCATATTTGGTTCACATGAACAAATGGTAGAAGTAACTAAGAGTCTCAAAGAATTTTTCATAACCAACAATGGTTCGGTTAACGACCCAATGATTCTTTGGTGTGCACATAAAGCCTTTATAAGGGGTATCCTGTTACAAGCTAGTGCTAGACTTAAAAAACAGAGGTCTCTCAGACTGGACCGAATTCTAACTGATATTGACTCACTGGACAGACAGAACAAGATAAACCCTTGCCCCACGACGGCTCATAGGTTAGACGCTCTTCGTTCTGAGCTCAGACTTTTGCTCTTAGAAGACCATAACAAATTTGTCCACTACCTTAGATTGACTCATTACTCGGCGGGTAATAGAGCAGGTAAACTTTTGGCCCAACGTCTAAGAGAACAAAGGACTAGAACCACTATTCCTTATTTGATTAACTCTTCGGATAGTAGTAAGATATATAACCCTAAAGACATTGCTGATTCCTTTGCACGATATTACTCCTCATTGTACAATATTAAATCAGATTCCAACACTTCACAACCAACAGAAGCAGACATCCAAGCCTTTCTAGACAGTGTCTCGCTGCCCAAACTTTCGGTGGAACAACTTTCCTCTTTAAACGCCCCTATTTCCCAAACAGAGATACAAAAAATCATTAGAACTCTGCCATCAGGCAAGTCCCCTGGCCCTGATGGCCTTCCTGGCGAATATTACTCCAAATTCGGCGACCTTCTAACCCCAACGTTACAAGAAATTTACTCGCAGGCGATCACTACCTCCTTCTTCCCCTCAGAAATGTTAGGCGCCTATGTTGTCACCATACCTAAACCAGGAAAGTCTCCAGATACCCCAGCCAATTTCCGCCCAATTTCGCTTCTCAATACAGATATAAAGATTTACGCAAAAATTCTGGCCCACAGACTACTGCTCATTTTGCCTACTCTTATAAGCCCCGACCAAGCAGGATTTACAGTCGGAAGACAAGCTTCCGACGCGACTAGACGAGTGATTGATGTTGTGTGCCACGCGAGGACCTGTCGAACGCCTTCTCTGCTCCTCTCTTTGGATGCGGAGAAGGCGTTCGACAGGATACATTGGGGATACATGAACTCTGTCCTTTGTAAATTTGGCTTCCAAGGCCCTATTCTGTCTGCAATTTTAGCCCTTTACTCCACTCCTTCTGCAAGGGTGTATACCTCTAGCATCCTATCCCAACCTTTTACTATAACGAATGGTACCCGTCAGGGGTGCCCATTGTCCCCCTCCATCTTCAACTTGTTGATAGAACCCCTAGCTGAAAAAATTAGAGCCCATCCAGACATTCATGGTTTTGCTTATAGGGGCAAGAACCACAAAATAAATCTATTCGCGGATGATATAATCCTGTTCCTTACATCCCCAACACTTTCTTTAATACACACCCAGCGCATCCTGGACCATTTCAGTAGTATCTCCTATTATAAAGTTAATGACACTAAGTCCCTCATCCTTCCCCTTGATATCCCATCACAGACTATGCTTGATTTACAAAAGTATTTTCCATACTCCTGGAAAAGGGACAGCGTAACGTATTTGGGCCTGCAGATTACTGCAGACCCTAATAAATTAGCTGATGCCAACTATTCCTTACTACTCCAAAAGCTTACCTCCGAGACCAGACGTATTTCTAAAATAGAACTAACGTGGTCAGGACGCCTAGCCTCTTTTAAAATGTTACTGCTCCCACAGATTCTATATGTATTTTGCACACTACCCATACCTATCAAACCCATGTACCTTAGGTTACTTAACTCTCTTCTCAATGGGTATATTTGGCAACAGAAGAAGCCTAGATGCGCTAAAGGATTATTGATAAAGCATAGAAAAGTGGGGGGCATGGGCTATGTGGAGCTGCAAGACTATTTTAAGGCAGCTCTGCTCACCCAACTCAACACTTGGCTCGATAAACAAGCGTCTACCCCTTGGAGGGACATTGAACAGTCTATGTCCCCGACAGGTGACCTTCCTTCCTTGCTTTGGCTTGACCGTCTGAGGCCCTTTAATCTGGGACAACTACCGCTGACGATCCAGGCCTCTCTTTGGGCATGGAGGGACCTCGGACGGGTCGAGCCTATGGAAGTGGGAACGGTTGAGGTCCCCATGGATATTGACCTACTTACCAGGGCTATCCCTGGTCTTACTATTCAAAACTGGAGGCTCAAAGGTATTAATTTTCTCTCTGACCTGTTTCATGATAAACAAGTCAAAGATTTCAAAACGTTGCAAAATGAATATGGTTTAGAAATGGGTGAATTGTATAGATACGGTCAGATCTCGCACTTCCTACATTCCCTGCCCACAGCCCGAATTCTCAAACAGGCAGATGTCTGGAAGTTTTACACGAATAAACACATGCTAGTAAGAGGGGTTTCGCTTTTTTATGGCCTCCTCCAGCACAAAAATGTATTTACTAAATCCTCCCCATATTTAAAATGGGAGGGAGACTTGGGAAGGGTATACTCACTAAAACAGTGGCACCAAGCCATCAACTCGATCTACAAGGCATCCCGCTGTGTTAACCACTGGGAATTGTACCAAAAGATAGTGTTGCGGTGGTACCTTACCCCATACAGACTAAATTCTCCGAAGGGAACTCTAATTTGTGCTGGAGGGGCTGCGGAGAGGTGGGCTCACTCAAACATGTTTTTTGGTCATGTAAGCACTTGACCAGTTTCTGGAACAGCGTCTTTCAATTGTTAGCCTCCCTCACGGGGATAATCTCCCCCTCCGATGTAGGATTAGCCTTATTAAATTTGGGTATTGAGAAATATCCCCCCCCCAGTATAAAACGGTGGTGACACATGTTCTTCTAGCCGCCAGGTCACTCATAACTCGGAAATGGAAAACAGATGTTGTTCCTAACCTCTCTGAAGTGATTACTATTGTGAAAACCAATTGTATATATGAAACGTTACTACTTTCTAGGTTAAGTAATGGTATGAAGCGTACAGATGTCTGGAAAATATGGAAAGTTAAATACCACTAACCTGTTTCTATACTCTTAATATATTAGAAACCTCAGGTCCATCTCAATCCCTCTTGCCCTCACCCTGTCCTCCCCCCTTCCCTTTCTCCTTATTCCTCCCCCTTCCTAACGCTACTTTTTGCTTATCTTAGATCAAAATCTTCCTTTCTCTCTCTTTTCTGCCTGATCTTTCTGTCTTTCTTTTGGTTCTCCTCTCTTCTTTGTTCTTGGCTCTATATAGTCCCAATCTGCCCTTTCTTCATCCTTGAACCAAACATAACCTGCATACTCTGAAAGGGGTTCAGTTATAAGTTACAATCTGCTAACCTAGGAACAGACCGCTTAATTATATATTGAAGGATTACATTAATACGCTTCTTTTTCCTCATATGGCTTAAGATCTGTAACTCTGTTTATGTTATAGCACTATTGTAATTCCTCTCATATACATGCTGTCCATGACTGTCTATTTTCTATGTTTGTGAAAATTTCTAATAAAAACTAAATTGAAAAAAAAAAAAAAAAAAGGCTAAAATGCACTAATGTGGAAAAATTCTAAATATGCTAATAAACACTATTGCAAAAACGTTGAAAAACATTGAGACTCACTGCAAAGCTACTGCCGTTTTTATAATGTTATTTTGACGTTCAGTGTGCATGGAGCCTAATACTGCTAAAGGGCTGCCCCGCTGCACTGAATCACGTACATGTACATAATTAACATTTCTGGGTAGGGCTCGAGCCACTGCTCTGTCTGTGCCGTCATTTGCTACAACACAAGTCAGTTAGCAGGTCCCAGTCAATGATTTATAGCTGGGACCTGCTGATCAGCTTAGCGGATTACAGTTTACTAATGCCACATGGTTCTGTACACTGAGCAGAGATGTGGCTGTTTATTCTCCCTGCAAAGCAGATCTCATATCTTAGTAAATCACATATCTTAGTAAAATCAGCACACATTGCAAATTTTAGGCACACAGTAAACCCTTTGATTACCCCTAAATTCGGAACTGTGCATGTGTAGTTCTGGACCGGAGCCAGCCAAGACATCTGAGTGCTTGCTAGAGTGTGTTCATATAGTGCTGGTGGGACTGGTGGAGACAGTGCCTGAGTGTGTCACATGAAGTCATGGAGCAAGGGAGTTGAGCTGAGTGGCTGGAGTCTCGCATGCGGGTCTGTGGGACTGGAGCAAGGCAAGCTGGGAGCCTGACTGTCAGGGCTGTTTGGACTGGAGTGGACTGAAGGGACCACCTGGGGTGGAGAGAGACTGTCACTGTGACTCAAGAGAGGTCATTTCATGTCAGTGTGGTGTCATCATCATCTGAGCTGCTGTACACTGCTGTCAGTATCACTGTGAGAGTCAATTTCGTGTGTGTATGCCTGCCTATTCTATGCTGATTTTCTTGCTCTCCAGAGACCTTTCTCTGAGCTACTTACTTCAAAAATAAAATAAAAAATATGTCTTTGCCCTAATATCTACCTTAATTCACATTTTTAATAGCATATTGTACTTGTGTGTAGGCTAAACACAAAAATGTGCATGTAAAACTGTAATTTTGTAACTTTTGGAAATGTCAGTAAAAACAAGTGAATTTTGGGTGTCATATCAGTAAATTTGAAGCTGGTAGGTTGGCAACACTGATATCTTCCCAGCCAGTGTCATTAGTACAGTGAAAGTGTATAGAATTATCATTGATTTCTTTACTAGCATCACTGGAGATGTCAATGTCAGTTCCCTCCTGTCCGATTTTCCACCGTATTGTTGTAAGTCGCTGATCACCGCCATTACTAGTATATATTTAAAAAAAAATATTCCAGTGTACAGTATATACCATAGTTTGTAGACACTAACTTTCACACAAACCAGTCAATATACACTTATTGGGATTCTTTTTGTTTTTACCAAAGATATGTAACAGAATATATTTTTTACAAAATTTATGAAGAAATTTGATTTTAAATGTTTTTATAGTATATGTTTTAAAGCAGAAAGTAAAAAAAAAAATATTGTTTTTTTCTTTTATTTTTGTCTTTTTTGTTTATATAATAATAAAAAAAAAGAAAACAGTGGTGATCAAATACTACCAAAAGAAAGCTTTATTTGTTTGAAAAAAATATATATAAAATAAAATTTGTATACAGTGTTGCATGATTGCACAATTGCCAGTTAAATTAGCTCAGTAACGAATAGCAAAAAAATGCCTGGCCATGAAGGGGGTAAAACCTTCGGTAGCTGAAGTAGTTAATACAATCCAATGAGAACCTAGCAAATTGCCCATAACATGTAGAATATTTTTGTGTCCTTGAATACTTTTACCATAAGGGCATTCTTGGCAAGAGGCTAGGGCAGTATGGCAGAGGGAGCAGGCCCAAGCCTCACAATGTACAAATTGAGATGCTTTTTCTCATTTTGTTTCCCTTTCAATATACTCTCAATATACCGATAGTTAAATTCAGCATAACTGTTTGAAAAAGTGTTTTTATGAGAAGTTGAGTGTCAGAAGACCCCATAATCCAAAACACTTAAAACCATCTGTCCTTTCTCTTGTCCGCTTTTCTAAGACATTTTGATTAATTAAAACGATAATACTTGTAGATACTATGGCATTGCAAGTAGGCAACAAGTCAGTAAAATGTCCCTCTTAATGGATTCAGAATATTGTCAGCATTTATATTGTGCAGGCTTTGAATGCATTCAAATTATATTGAAATAGTTACTGCATTCACTCACAAATGTTGCATTTGACATATTTTAAAAGATCTATCATATCATCAAATATAAGCTTAACCTTCTAGGATAGCCTAGGATAAGACAAGCCTAAGATAAGCAGTCTGATATATAAGAAAAAAATATTAACCAATATCCATAATTAGAATTAGGAACCTCTAATCTCTCGATAAACTTGACACCACCTTTCTATACAGCCATCTCGTGACACTAACAAAGGTCACTAAAAAGAAAAAAGAAATAAAGGGACAATTTAGCATTTTAAAGTACTATTCAGCAATGGATTTTAATACTGTCTAAGTGTAGGTAAGGCTGAACATTACTAATTAAAATTTTAAAGAAACTAAAAGCATTAAACCTGTGAAAGAATCCATTAGTTTGGTGAACCACTTTATTTTTGATAATGACAAGTAAAATTAAAAAGTATGTATTAGATATGGATAGTTTTAAAATGATTAAAGTGAACACAAAGCTTTGGGACCACTTTTGTCGGATTGTGGACACCCCAACCCAGGGAGTATGTGTTATTTAAATTTATATATTTTGTTAAATTTTTCATCCTAAAATTGTATTGAAATTTACAAAAAAAGAAAGAATAAAAAAAAAGAAACACAGCAAAATAGAAATGTATAGCGAAGCCTGTATATGTTCTAAGTAATGCACCCATGAAAACCAACATGTATTACCATAAAAGACATTAGAATTGATTTGCCAGTGTACAGTAAAGATTGAACATTAATGACCAAAATTAAGTATAGAATAAAGATGAAAATAATAAAAGAAAAAGAGAGAAGGGGAAAAAAGGGGGGGGGGGGGGGAAAGCAACATGGACCTATCGACAGGATGTCCAATAGGGTCAAATAGGGAAATTTTAGGATAGGAAGGTCACAAAGTCAGGGTTTTTCATAAAGGCTATTCAAGGTAGCCATACCTTTTAGTATGTGTTATTTAACATTGTTATATGCATGTGTGTGTTTAGGAATTTTGAGGTAATGTCCCCTTTAAATATGGAGGGTCCAATAGGGACTCATGGAAAATTCTGGAAAATACTGGGACTGGATATAAGGATAGTTGTAGAGGTGTACAGCTTTGCGACCATTGGCAACAAAAGAGCTCCCTCCCTCCTGCCCTTCATAAGCACTTTATGTGGTGGTGTCTCCCTGGTATTCTGGGGGGCTTGGTTTAATAATATCAGATAGATAATCTGGTTCGAGTTCTAAATGACTGAGTCAAGAGGTAATCTGTTATTGTTTTATTTCAAACAAGTTTTATTGAAGATAAGAATAAGTCAACAATATGAGTAAGCACATGTCAACCTTCAGTACAACAAGAATAATATCAGGCAGGTTGTGAATGGTACATGCATATAATAAGAGCGATAGACTTTAACTGATTAAAGTACCAACAGGGTCATCAAAGAAGAACCGACAACAGTACAGTACCAAAGTGTAGTAATTATGAATGGTATGTTGTTCAACTCAACCAGGAAATGTAAGAAGAAGCAGGAGATAACTAAACGGAGATGGAAAAGAGGAGAAAGAAAAAGAAAAAATAGGGGGGGGGGGGAGATATTTTGGTCAGTTTAGTCTCTTGAGTGTAAATAAAGACCAAGAGTTCCATTTTGCATCAAACTCCGGGATAGAATCATTTAAGGTATGGAAGATTTTTTTCCGCTAACATTATTTGGTCTATCCGTGCAATTACCTGCGCAAAAGGAACCGAGGCTGTTTTCCAGTGTAATGCAGCGGCCCACAGCATGGCTATGCTAGCTGAATGAATCCGTTTTATAAGGGGTTTAGGAATGTCCGGGGGACTCTGAAATAGGCAATGTTGAATAGATAGGGTCACTGAACCCCAAGTGGGCTGTAGCTTTTCACAATCCCTGTTGGGTACAGCCCCTAAAGCACAGGGGGGAAGATTGGGGGTAAATTTCACTAAGGCGCAGGGGGGTATAATACCAGCTCGTGATTAATTTTATAGCAATTTCCCTGACTGTCAATGACTTGGTACACTTGCGCATAATTCGCCAACCCTTCTCCCAGTCTGTGTCGCCCTCCTCTAGTTGAAGGTCCCGTTTCCATTGGGATCTGTATTTCGGAATAGGTTTCTCATCCGTAGATTCTAAAATTTTATATATCTTTGAAATCAGGCCTTTTTGTCTAGGAGATGTGTGACATAAGTCCTTGAAAAGTGTACAAGGGTCTGGTGTGTATTTAGCATAATGCTGTTGAAAAAAATTCCAAATTTGTAGGAATCCGTAATATTCCTTTTCAGGTACTTGAATATTTGGGAGACAAGGAATTATCTAATCATGGACCATTGGGAGAAGAGATAAAGCTGGTCTGTGAGGTGTAGTCGTCAAAGTGTAAGATGACTAAAGCCGGCAATAGATTGATCTAATCTCGGCTGGTTCAGCAGGGACCAGCCAAGAATCGATTTATCTATGGCAAGGATGGTGGTACTGAAGTTGATCCATCCATTGACTTCTGTACAACCAGCCTGTTGGATTTTTTGCTTGAGATTACTGCGGGTGGAAGGCTACTGCCAGCAGAACTCAATAGTGCTGCAGGAGACAGGAGAGGTTCCCCCATCAACACTAACTGTGTTGATGGTGAAATTTAGTTATTTTCTTTCCTGCAACCTGTGGTTAAAGGAAGGGTAACCATCGGTTACAGGATAACCTGTCAAACTGTCTATTCTTGATAAATTATTATTTATTTTTTGGGGGAAACCTACCCAAAATCTACTATAGATCACTTTCAATGGGACATCAATAAATTTGCCTGACATTATAAAAGATACATTTTCAATAAACCTTCCCTATATTATTCTCATTAATCTGGTGCCTAGGTCTCCTTAATCTGTGGCAATATTATCTAGCATCTAGATTTGCCCAATTAGCCCAGTGGCATACCCATGATCCCCTTGATTATGCTGTAAGTCTTATTCAATAGTATTACAGTTATTTACTCCCAGGTTTGTTTGTGACTAATAGGGATGAGCCGAACACCCCCCGGTTTGGTTCGCACTAGAACTTTCGAACGGATCGAAAATTTGTGTGAACTTTAGAACTCCTTTGAAGTCTATGGGACTAGAACTTTCGAAATAAAAAGTGCTAATTTGAATTGCTAATATGCAAGATATTGCCCTAAAAAGGGTTTGGGGACCTGGCTCCTGCCCCAGGGGACATGGGTCAATGTCTAAAATGTTTTTAAAAATGGCAGTTTTTTCGGGAACACTGATTTTTTTTATAACAATAGGTTTTTATTGGAATTTTCCACAAGAAAAACAACAGAAATTATAACAACATGAATTCAGCCGAAACATAGTACTCAGCATAGTCATAAGCCATCATGGAATCAAGTTATTGAGACATCAAACATTCATGTTACATTATTCCTCTATTGGGATCCCAGATCCTGCTATTGCACTTATAAATGCTTATCAACTGCGTGAAATGAAAAAACAATAATGATCTGAGTGTATACATATATGGTATCCCCTGGGTTACTACCAGGGAGTGGGAACGATTCCATTGGGTAGGGAGCATGCGCTCCCCATAGCCGGGCGCCCCAACTGGGAACTAACTGCATCCCAAGTGAGGGATTGCACCCCCCCTTGAATCATGCCATAAAGTCTCCCCACTCCCGGGTTCCCAGCAATGCACACTGACTAGTTAACTACATATTGTGAATTCGTAATTAAACTTTATTTCCTTTATACCAATTCAACCACAATTCCCATTCTTGGTAGGCTTCCCTGTATTTGCCCAGAGAAGAGGCAAACATTAATTCGTATGATATATGCAAGTGCGTTGTCTGGAGAATCACTGAGACCGATGGTGCTACTGACGCCCTCCATCCTCTAGCTATCTCCAGTCTTACACTTAATAGAATATGGGTTATAATTTTCCTTAATCGAGTCTATACCTAGAGATAGAATAGCTAGACCTGGGCTTGGGTGCACAATGGTGCTTGCAATTGCTGATATTGTTTTAAATATAGAAGTCCATAGGGGTTGTATTATTGGGCAATCCCAAAAGATATGGATAAGTGTGCCTCTATATCCACAGTTTCTCCAGCACATTGGCGAGGTTTGTGTGGCAAAGTCGGCAATCCTTGAGGGTGTAAGGTACCACCTCAGCAACAACTTCTGGTAAAGTTCCCACAAGTTGGCACTTCTGGTGGCCTTGTAGGTGGAAGATATGGCTATACGCCATTCATCGTTGGTGTACGACTTTGACAAGTCTAACTCCCATGATCGCATGGAAGGGTTTTTTTTTGCAAACCTTGTTTTCTGTTGTAGGAAACTGTACATTAATAAGATTCCCTTAATAGATGTAGTAGGGTTATTAAAATAGAGATAGACCCTCCATGGTAGAGCAGTGGATGGGTCGGGGAGTGTTGAAAGTAAGTGGGAGATTTGATTGTAGGTAAATATGTCAACTGGCTTTAATTCGAATTCTAGTTGTAGTGTTCTAAAGGTTTTCGTAGCTGGCCCTATTTTTAAATCAGTAACAGTAGTAATACCTTTGGTTAACCAGTGTTTAATATTCAAATTTGGAATTAAGAGTTGCAAGCTAGATAGAGGTAGCGGGATAGACTGTAAAGGAGCATCTTCTAGTGGGGTGTACAGAAGGACTTTCCAAGCCTCTATGGCTGCTACCATAGGTGGAGAAATGTTAGGAGGCATTAAGAGCATGAATCTAGCTGGTAAGAGTAGATCCAGAGGATTCTTGTATGGGCATTGGTAGACTTCTAACTCGAGCCATCTAGTGTTGGCTTTACACAAGAACCACTGTCTGATTTGGGCTAGGCAAGCTGCCAAATAGTAATCTTTTAGAGCGATATGTCCTATTCCCCCTACCATTCTGGACTTGATGAGTTTGTGGAATGCGCACCTAGCTTTCTTCCCTTGCCACAGAAAGTTGTTTATCATAGATTGAGCTTTAGTAAAGTAGGCATTTGGGACTGGAATAGGGAGAGTGCGAAACAAATATATAAATTGAGCGAGAATTGTCATTTTAAGGGCCGCCAATCTGCTGGACCATGTTAGTTCTACTTTAACCACTTTCAGACCGGACCATTTTGCTGGTAAATGACCAGAGGTCTTTTTACACTTTGGCACTGCGCTGCTTTAACTGGTAATTGCGCGGTCATGCAATGTTGTACCCAAACAAAATTTGCGTCCTTTTCTTCCCACAAATAGAGCTTTCTTTTGATGGTATTTGATTGCCTCTGCGATTTTTATTTTTTGCGATATAAACGTAAAAAGACCGCAAATTTTGAAAAAAAATGATATTTTCTACTTTTTGTTATTAGAAAAATCCAATAAACTCAATTTTAGTCATACATTTAGGCCAAAATGTATTCAGCCACATGTCTTTGGTAAAAAAAAAGTCAATAATTGTATATTTATTGGTTTGCGCAAAAGTTGTCACATCTACAAACTAAGGTACGTTTTCTGGAATTTACGCAGCTTTTAGTTTACGACTGCCTATCTCATTTCTTGAGGTGCTAAAATGGCAGGGCAGTACAAAACCCCCCCAAATGACCCCATTTTGGAAAGTAGACCCCCTAAGGAAATTGATAAGAGGCATGTTGAGCCCATTGAATATTTTATTTTTTTGCCTCAAGCGATTGAATAATGACAAAAAAAAAAATTTTTTTTTTTTTTTACACAAAGTTGTCACTAAATGATATATTGCTCACACATGCTATGGGCGTATGTGAAATGACACCCCAAAATAAATTCTGCTGCTTCTCCTGAGTATGGGGATACCACATATGTGGGACTTTTTGGGAGCCTAGCCGCGTACGGGGCCCCGAAAACCAAGCACCGCCTTCAGGCTTTCTAAGGGCGTAAATTTTTGAGTTCACTTCTCACTACCTATTACAGTTTTGAAGGCCATAAAATGCCAAGATGGCACAAAACCCCCACAAATGACCCCATTTTAGAAAGTAGACACCCCAAGCTATTTGCTGAGAGGCATGTTGAGTTCATAGAATATTTTATATTTTGCCACAAGTTGCGGGAAAATTACAAACTTTTTTTTTTTTTTTTTTTTTTTTAACAAAGTTGTCACTAAATGATATATTGCTCATGCATGCCATGGGCATATGTGTAATGACACCCCAAAATAAATTCTGCTGCTTCTCCTGAGTACGGGGATACCACATATGTGGGACTTTTTGGGAGCCTAGCCGCGTACGGGGCCCCGAAAACCAAGCACCGCCTTCAGGCTTTCTAAGGGCGTAATTTTTTGATTTCACTCCTCACTACCTATTACAGTTTTGAAGGCCATAAAATGCCAAGATGGCACAAAACCCCCACAAATGACCCCATTTTAGAAAGTAGACACCCCAAGCTATTTGCTGAGAGGCATGTTGAGTCCATGGAATATTTTATATTTTGCCACAAGTTGCGGGAAAATTACAAACTTTTTTTTTTTTTTTTTTTTTTTCACAAAGTTGTCACTAAATGATATATTGCTCACGCATGCCATGGGCATATGTGAAATGACACCCCAAAATAAATTCTGCTGCTTCTCCTGAGTATGGGGATACCACATATGTGGGCCTTTTTGGGAGCCTAGCCGCGTACGGGGCCCCGAAAACCAAGCACCGCCTTCAGGCTTTCTAAGGGCGTTACAGTTTTGAAGGCCATAAAATGCCAAGATGGCACAAACCCCCCCCAAATGACCCCATTTTGGAAAGTAGACACCCCTAAATTTAGGGGTACACTAGTGAGACTAGGTAATAAATGGCGGGTGCCCTGAAACTATAAAAAAATAACTAACCAACCAGCGTCACCTGTAACAGTTATATGGTGATCACTGGTGAAAGGGTTAACTAGGGGGCAATTAGGGGGCTTTATGCGGTAGTATATGGGGGTCCCTGGCGCTATAAAAAGCTGCAGCGAACCTAAATACCTACCTGCCTAACTAGCGTCACCTGTGACACTAATACAGCGATCAGAAAAACGATCGCTTATTAGGCTGGGTTCACACTGGAGCGATGCGGGAACGCCACGAATGCGCGGCGGGTTCCCGCATCGCATGCCTCCCGGCGGCAGTTCACACTGCCCTATGCGAACTGCTGGGAGTGTCAGTGAAATGTTACTGACACCCCCAGATCAGTTCGCATATCGCAGTGCGATCTGCAAACTCGGATCGCATGGTGTGAACACCCATGCGATCCGATTCTGCTGCGGGCCAAAAAAAGGGTCCCGTGCGAATTTGCGGCGGGTGCGGCGGGTGCGGCGAATGGCTGAACTCGAATCGCACAGAGATCGGATGTGATTTGCACTGCAGTGCGGTGCGAATCACATCCGTTCTCATAAACCGCTGCAATGTGAACCCAGCCTTAGTGACACTGGCGACGGGGGGTGATCACGGGGTTAAACCTTTATTGGGGGGGTTAGGGGGGTACCTTAGAACTAAAGGGGGCTAACCCTAACTGCCCTAACAGTTATTAGTCACAAATGACACCCGCCGGGTGATCAGGGGGTTAAACCTTTATTAGGTAATAAATGGCGGGTGCCCTGAAACTATAAAAAAATAACTAACCAACCAGCGTCACCTGTAACAGTTATATGGTGATCACTGGTGAAAGGGTTAACTAGGGGGCAATCAGGGGGCTTTATGCGGTAGTATATGGGGGTCCCTGGCGCTATAAAAAGCTGCGGCGAACCTAAATACCTACCTGCCTAACTAGCGTCACCTGTGACACTAATACGGCGATCAGAAAAATGATCGCTTATTAGGCTGGGTTCACACTGGAGCGATGCGGAAAAGCCGCGAATCCGCGGCGGGTTCCCGCATCGCATGCCTCCCGGCGGCAGTTCACACTGCCCTATGCGAACTGCTGGGAGTGTCAGTGAAATGTTACTGACACCCCCAGATCAGTTCGCATATCGCAGTGTGGGTGTTCACACCATGCGATCCGATTCTGCTGCGGGCCAAAAAAAGGGTCCCGTGCGAATTTGCGGCGGGTGCGGCGGGTGTGGCGGGTGCGGCGGGTGCGGCGAATGGCTGAACTCGAATCGCACAGAGATCGGATGTGATTTGCACTGCAGTGCGGTGCGAATCACATTCGTTCTCATAAACCGCTGCAATGTGAACCCAGCCTTAGTGACACTGGCGACGGGGGGTGATCACGGGGTTAAACCTTTATTGGGGGGGTTAGGGGGGTACATTAGAACTAAAGGGGGCTAACTCTAACTGCCCTAACAGTTATTACAGTCACAAATGACACCAATGCAAAAAAAAAAAAAAAAAAAAAAAAAAATGACATTGGTGTCACTGTGACTGGGGGGCAGGGGTAATTGGGGGGGTGATCGGGGGGTAAAGGGGGGGTGTGAGTGTGCCTGGCATGTTCTACTGTGTGTGTGAGTGTTGGTGCAACTTACTGATCCGCTCTCCTCCGTGTCGGAACGAAAAATACCGACACGGAGGAGAGAATACATCACTTCCTCTCCTGTGTTTACATTACAGGAGAGGAAGTGATGTCACCGGGGATTTCTATTCGTCGGGAGCGATCGCGAGGGGGTGGCCATGAATGAATGGCCGTCCCCTCGTCCCGGATCGCTCCCGAACGAATACCGACCGCCGCAGGCACCGGGCGGGGGCCCGATCGGGCCCCCGACCCGCGGGAGGCAAGGGACGTACATGTATGTCCTTATGCCTGCCCGTGCCATTGTACCGACGTACATCGGCGTGCGGCGGTCGGCAACTGGTTAAATAGAGATTGCAGTTTGGGCCCCAAGTGAGAGAGAAATGCTATGTAGTTCGCCTCAACCAGTTGTTCAGTCTTAGCCGTTAGCGTAATGCCTAGATATTGTATCCCATTGGTGCTCCAAGAATAAGGGTATGTTTTCTCTAGACGAGCTTGGGTGGTTGGGTGGATGCCCAGCCCAAGAATGTGGGACTTGCTTTCGTTAACCTTGTAGTAGGATACCCGGTTGAATAGAGCTAAAGTGTCAGAAATTGCAGCCAGGGAAGACTCCACCTCTGTCAGGATTAAAATGATGTCATCGGCAAATAAACTGATAGTATGGCTTCCTGCGTCAGCTGGGAAACCTCTAATACTAGGGTGGTTCCTGATATATATAGCTAGGGGTTCCATTAATAGGTTAAATATCAATGGGGATAATGGGCACCCCTGCCTAGTGCCATTGGAGATTGAAAAAGGTGTAGACAGTACCCCGGATGCGCTCACTCTAGCCGAGGGATTAGAGTATAATGCCAGAATAGCTGTAAGTATACTACTGCCAAAGCCGAAGGCCTCTAGGACCCTCATCATGTAAAGCCAGTGTATACGATCAAAGGCCTTCTCCGTGTCTAAAGTCAGAAGCAGAGAAGGTCTTTTTTGCCTATCGGCCATGTGGATGATATTGAGCATCCGACGTCTGCCTGCCCATGGTAAATCCCGTTTGGTCCGGGTGAACAATTGTGGGAATTATTTTGACTAAGAGCAAAGCTATCAGCTTAGCGTATAGCTTCACATCCGTGTTTAGGAGCGAAATCGGCCTGAAATTGAAGGGAGTATCTGGAGTCTTCCCTGGCTTGGGTATAGTAATAATTATTGCTTCCAGCATCTCTGGAGGGAAAGAGGCAGAGGCAGTGGCATCATGAAAGACTTTCACTAAATAGGGTGTCAGCATTTGAGCAAATTCTTTGTAATACTCCCCCCCAAATCCATCTGGCCCCGGGGATTTATTGATTGGTAAACTGGCAATAGCTTTGTGAATATCGGTGTCAGTAAATGGTTCGTTTAAGGATTGTAGTTGGGTGGAACGTCAACTGGGGAATAGAAATGGAGGACAGGAAATCATTAATTGTATCTAATCTAGGTTTGTGTGTCAAGGGGTCCTCTTTAAGGTTGTATAAAGGCCCGTAATATGAGCTAAATGCATCCGCTATTTGTTGAGGATGGTACATCTTGTGTCTAGTCATAGGGTGAACTATGTAAGGGATTTTAGTCTTGTGTCTATTGCCTCTTAAATTGTGCGCTAGGAGCTTACCAGCTCTGTTACCATGTACATAGTAGTTCATTTTCATTCGTTTGGATGATCTTTCAAATTCCTCTAGGAGCAGGAGCCTAAGATTATGTCTAAGTTGGGACAATTTTTCAGATAACGCCGGTGTGGTGTGAAGTTTGTTTTGTGTTTCTATGTCTGAAATTGCTTTAGTGAGATCGTTTAACCGCTTCAGCCTCTGCCTTTTTGCCCTCGCCCCCAACTGTACCATAATTCCTCGCATATATGCCTTATGGGCATTCCATAATACACAATGATCTCTAACTGAACCATCATTATGAGCAAAAAACTCCTGAAGGCGAGTTTGAAGAACATCCTTTGATTCTTTTTGCTGGAGAAGATAAGAGTTAAGTTTCCATAGTGCACTCCTTTGGACCGCTGTTGGATCGGCAATGGACAACACCACTGGAGCATGGTCCGCCCAAGTTATTGTGCTAATGGAGACAGTCTTAGACAATAATAACACCCTCCGATCCACTAGAAAAAGGTCTATTCGCGTGTAGACCTGATGAGGCGAAGAGAAAAAGGTAAAATCCCTTTCAGTCGCATGGAAACAGCGCCATGCATCATATAAGTTATTGTGGTGAATGGATGGTAGCAGTTTAATAGTATTCTGTTTGGAGGTCGAGATCGAGTCACACGTCGGGTCTGGAGTGGCGTTAAAGTCTCCGCATATTACCATCAAGCCTTTTTGGATCTTCCGGATCTTGCTCATAAATTTGTTAAAGTAGCGGACTTGGTGCACATTGGGGGAGTATACGGTAGCGATTGTGTAGGTGGAAGAGTTCACGTCACAGACAAGAATTAGAAATCTACCTTTTGGGTCTTTAACTTCCTGGTGTACTGTAAACGCCACCATATCCCAAATAGCAATGAGAACCCCTCTGGTCTTGGAGTCAGCGTTGGCAGTAAAGACAAAGGGATATGGTGAAAAAACTTGAGAAAGAACAGGACCAAGTGTTCCAAAATATCAGGCTCTCAGAACTCTCACCTCAAAGATGGAATAATCAGGCAAAATGAAGATAATTCCAATAAACTTCTCCTTCACTTCTCTGTGCACAATGACCAAGTAGTATAAACTTCTGCCACTAGAGGGCCAATTCAACCTCTTGTATGTAATACTGCAGCACTTGTATTTCCGTGGTATAAAACTTGAAGAGAACACAGAGGGGAGGAGGGAAGGGAGAGAGAGAGGGGACTCCAATCGTGTAGTGGTTTCAATAACTAAACAGGTTTATTAAGAGAAAGCAATAGACTCTCACATTTAAAAAGAAAGTTCAAACAGATAGAGATCTGGCGTGTACCGCCAGTCTTACGCTAGTTCCAGTTTGTCCTACGGCCACTCCCTACGCGTTACGTCACCACGTGACTTCTTCATGGGGATGTGAAGAAGTGACGTGGTGACGTAACGCGTAGGGAGTGGCCGTAGGACAAACCGGAACTAGCGTAAGACTGGCGGTACACGCCAGATCTCTATCTGTTTGAACTTTCTTTTTAAATGTGAGAGTCTATTGCTTTCTCTTAATAAACCTGTTTAGTTATTGAAACCACTACACGATTGGAGTCCCCTCTCTCTCTCCCTTCCCTCCTCCCCTCTGTGTTCTCTTCAAGTTTTATACCACAGAAATACAAGTGCTGCAGTATTACATACAAGAGGTTGAATTGGCCCTCTAGTGGCAGAAGTTTATACTACTTGGTCATTGTGCACAGAGAAGTGAAGGAGAAGTTTATTGGAATTATCTTCATTTTGCCTGATTATTCCATCTTTGAGGTGAGAGTTCTGAGAGCCTGATATTTTGGAACACTTGGTCCTGTTCTTTCTCAATTTTTTTCACCATACGCCTACACTTATTGGTGTGTCTACTTTGATTTTTTCATTGACTTTTGTTTTTCACATGTATATTTAGCATCCATTTTCTCAGTGGCACGATTTGCGCAGGACTTTTTATTTTGATTCATTTATGCGATAGTTTGTGTTTACTATTTTTTGTCCCGCTGCATTTCTGTATTATTTAGCAGCATTTGCACTTTCTTCA
Source organism: Lithobates pipiens (assembly GCF_037356315.1). Classification (NCBI taxonomy): domain Eukaryota; kingdom Metazoa; phylum Chordata; class Amphibia; order Anura; family Ranidae; genus Lithobates; species Lithobates pipiens. Next base: position 184,978,593 of record NW_027507785.1, on the reverse strand, counting down.
CCCCACAGGTTGTTTTATTATATTTTGAAATATTTTCTATTTTTTATGCACATAGATTTATTTCACGTTTAGCACTTAGTGGCGCGAGGGTACATTTTTCACATTCTATACTTAAAGACAAAGGGATAGCTGCTGTGTGAGCATTTAGGGGGAGCCAAGGAGCTAAAGTGCATCTCCTGTGCACAGACAATGTCGCTGTTATGGAGTAAGGCTTCCCTCCACAGGGATTTCCGCTTTGCAGGATGGTTAAGCCCTCTAGTGTTGATAGTGAGGATGTTCAATTCCATATGTCTAAGGATCTACTTGCTAAGGTGAAGCGATTATAAAGACCTGAGGTGGTGTTGTGTTCAGCTGGAGGAAAGTGATGGTGCACCAAAGACAAATGTCCCCTGCCCGGTAACATTAAGGGTGTACTCACATTGCCGATCAGAGAAGCGGAGGACACTCCTGAAGGAACGAAATGGGGAAGATGTCGGTAGTCCCGGGTCATTGTCATTTTGGTCCCATGAAGGAGCCCGAAAATTCCTGATTCTGGTGTTGATAGCCATCTCGTGAAAAGAAGACCGAACATATTAAGAAAAAAAAAAGAAGAAAAGCAAAAACAGCAAATGGAAAAAGCAAAAAAAGGAGAAAAATTTAAAAATTAAACATGAAAAGAAGTCCAAGAAATACCATAGCAACTGAGCACCAAACAGGGTGCTCAACTTAGGCATGAGCAGATTACCCGCGATCAGCAGGAAGTTGCTGCTATTTCTGTGGGTTTAGTCCGACCGTACAAGTCACGGCCCTACGCTTCAGGGATTTGGAGTAACTCATGACCATCCGACATGTTCACACATGAGATCGAGCGTTTCTGCCAGTGACTTCTTTCCATTCCCTGTCCACTTGTCTGGGTGTGCTGGTGGCTGGGGGAGTATCTGCTTCCTCAGGGAGAATGTCCCACTCTCGCAGGAGAGCTATACCCTCTTCTAATGAAGAAATCACATACGTGCGATTGTCTCGTGTCACTGTGAGCTTCATGGGGTACCCCCATTTAAATGCTACTTTGTGGTTCCGGAGAACTTTGGTAACTGTGTTCAGGTTCCTCCTTTTCTGTAAGGTGTATTGGGACAAATCTGCAAAGAATTGCAAGTTCTGATATTGTGGGGGATAGCATCCTGCTTTCTCATGAACATCATGAGGTTTTCTTTAACATGAAATAAGTGTAGACGGAGGAGTACATCCCTTGGTATATGGTCAGACAGGTGGGGTGGTTTGGGCAGCCGGTGGATTCTATCAATGGTAATGTCGAGACCAGTGAGCTCAGGAATGAGGGTTTTAAAGAGCGTTGTAGCATAGGAGCTCAGGTCAGATTGTTGCACTGATTTGGGAATACCTCTGATTTTCAGGATGTTTCTCCTTGACCTGTCTTCCAAGTCAGCTAATTTTGCCCTGACCCATGCAGCATCACTGTCTTTCTCCTCATACACATCGACCAGATCGTTGATCGTATCAGCGTATTCATCCATTTTCACCTCTGTGTGATCTACCCTGTCACCCAACTCATGGATATCTCGATTAAATTTGTGCATGCAGGATGCCATATCCGATTGTATAGTACTCCTGAGAGACAACAACATGTCCTTTAACACAGCATCACAGGCTGGTTCTGCATAGGGAAAGATTTGATCGATTCCGGCATGTCTCTCGTGTCATCCCCAGATTCGGGGCCTGGGCTGTCTAACTTATGCAATCCATTGCCCTCCAGCCTGGGCCTGGACTTAACTGGGCTTTGGGTTGCTGGGGATGGCGGAGAGGAGGGCCGGGAATCATGTGAATATGTTATTTTAGGCAGATTCCCTTTCTTAGTGTTGTGTTTCGCTGATGGGGCTGCGGAGATGGAGTAAGCCTCGGCGCCATCTTGCTTACCCTCCATGGCTTTCATGTGGAAGAAGTCCGTTAAACGTTGCGGGTGCCTTGGGTTCCGCCGTTTGCCAGGCATGTTCTCGTCGGTTGCCCGAGCCGGATCGCTGGTTTTCGGAGCAAAATCGGTGTTCGGATTGTCCGCTAATAGCCGCTGATTCCCTGAAGCGCCGGAGCTCTGGATCTATGCGACCATCCGGCTCCGCTGCAGGCCACGCCCCTGGGAGCACTGATTTTTAATGACGATTAAAGTGAAAAAAAAGTGAAATATTCCTTTAAATATTGTGCCGGGGGGTCTCTATAGTATGCCTGTGAAGTGGCATGTGTTCGCCGTGTTTAGAAAGGTCCCTGCACAAAATGACAAAATTAACAGAAAAAAAGTCATTTAAAACTGCTTGCGGTTTTAATGTAATATCTGGTTCCGGCAATACGGATGAAAATCATTGAGATAAATGGCATAGGTAGCCCCTCCTGCCCATTACCAGCCCCTTTGGGTCTTGTACGGATATTTAAGGGGAATCCCGTACCCATATTAAAAAAGGAAAGGCGTGGGGCCCCCAGGCCCTATATACTCAGAACAGGAGTATACAGGTGGTGCAAACAAGACAGGGACTGTGTAGGTTTTTTGTGTTAAGTAGAATCTGTTTGTAATTTTGAACTGGTACATTTTTAAAGTGTAGCTCCAGTCAAAAAATCTATTTTTAAGCTTTTAGAAAAACATAATGAAGGGTTATCACCCCTGTATAATTTGTTTTGCCATCCGTCTTTTTTCCTCTCATTTCCTGTTGTCTCCTTCCATTTGCAAGTAGGAGACGTTTGTAAGTTGGATGTTAGAAAGTAGGGGCCTGCCCTATATGCTCTGCAGCAATGGGGACCTAAGGTGTTGGTGTTGCCACAACACTGTAAGTCCTCAAAGGGACTCTTGATAGAGCGCCCTGCTGTGAACAATTATATCAAGAATTGTAATTGCATGCCATTGTTGAACAGTGGTAGAAAAATTGGGCCTTTGGTGGTTGTGGTGGTGGTGCTGGTGCCACAACACTATAAGTCCTCACAGTTACTCTCGGTGGGCACAGGAACAGGCCCTGCTGTGAAATATTATATCAAGAATTGTAATTACATGCCCCTGTTAAACAGGGGCTGAAAAATTGGGCCTATACACTGCCACCTCTACCATATACTCTAGTTGGAGTGCAGGAATGAGCCCTGCTGCAAAGCATTGCATCAAAAATTGTAATTACATACCCCTGTTAAACAGGGACTGAAAAATTGGGCCTTAATCACTGGTTCTGGTGCCACGACACTGCAACCTCTCCCATATACTCTATTTGGAGTGCAGAAATGAGACCTGCTGTAAAGCATTGCATCAAAAATTGTAATTACACGCCCCTGTTAAACAATTGGGCTGGTGGCATCACCCAGAACCAAAAATGTTCTTCCAAGATATCAGTGCGGGAGGAAGAGGATAGACAGTCAACATAACAGGACAGTCACTCAGCATCAGCATAGGCAGTCTTGAAGGGATGTGATATTTAAAAAAAAATATATTCGGTTACATCAGCTTCAGGTGCTTAGTAGCTGGTGGTGATCCAAGACTGATTCATCTTTATGAAGGTCAGTTGATCAACTGAGTCGGTGGACAGGTGCACCCTGTGATCGGTTACAAAGCCACCAGCAGCACTGAAGGTGCGTTCCAAAAGAACGCTGGATGCAGGACAGGCCAGTAGCTCAACTGCATACTGTGCAAGCTCTGGCCAGTGATCCATCCTCAAGACCCAGTAAGCCAGAGGATTTTCGGTGGGAAAGGTGTCCAAGTCTGACCTTGCCCCTAGGTATTCCTGCACCATGTAAATCAGACGCTGGCGATGGGTGCTGGAACCGATCATACCTTGAGGCTGCGGACTAAAAAATTGTCTGAAAGCATCAGTCAGACGGCCACCTTCTCCACCGCTCCTTCTGACCAATGCCTCAGCAACACGTTGTCCAGGACCAGGAGTTTGTAACCTCCCAGTCTCTGGGAACGCAAAGACCTTTCTGCAAGGCCTCCCGGAGTTGTCTCATCCTCTGCTCCCTCTGCGATGGCAAGATAAGTTCGGCAACCTTACCCTTGTACCGTGCATCAAGGAGAGTGGCCAGCCAGTAATGGTCCCTCTCCTTGATCCGAAGAATACGAGGATCCTTCCGCAGGCTTTGCAGGATCAGGGAGGCCATGCAGCGTAGGTTAGCTGAGGCATTCGGTCCGGAGAACTCTGGGTCACTAAGGACAACATGATCCACAGCTACCTCCTCCCAGCCACGTACAAGTCCACGTGTTTCTTGGGACTGTAAATCATCCCTACAAGACTGCTGCTGCTGATGCTGATGCTGAGTGCCAGCCTCCACCTCCATGCTGACACAATCATCCTCCTCCTCCTCTTCCTCCTCCTCTTCCTCTTCCTGTGTGATGGGTGGCACAGCAGGAACACTGTCTGGATAAAGGGGGCCTTGAGAGGCAAGGAAGTCCTCCTCTTCCTGCCTCTGTTCTGCCTCAAGTGCCCTGTCCATTATTCCACGCAGCGTATGCTCCAAGAGGTGGACAAGAGGTACAGTGTCACTGATGCATGCACTGTCACTGCTCACCATCCTTGTGGCCTCCTCAAACGGTGACAGGACAGTGCATGCATCCCTGATCATGCCCCACTGTCGTGGTGAGAAAAAACCGAGCTCCCCTGACCCTGTCCTGGTGCCGTAGTCGCACAGGTACTCATTGATGGCCCTCTTCTGCGTGTGCAGCCGCTGCAGCATGGCCAATGTTGAGTTCCATCTGGTGGGCATGTCACATATAAGGCGGTTCTTGGGCAGGTTCAACTCCTTTTGGAGCTCAGCCAGCCGAGCACAGGCATTAAATGATCGGCGGAAATGCACACAGACTTTCCTGGCCTGCTTCAGGACATCCTGTAAGCTGGGGTACCTGCCCAAGAACCGCTGCATCACCAGGTTAAGGACGTGAGCTACACAGGGCACATGGGTCAGTTGTCCCTGTCGGAGGGCGGAGAGGAGGTTGGTGCCATTGTCGCAAACCACCATTCCTGGCTTAAGCTGGCGTGGCGTCAACCACCTCTCGGCCTGCCCCTGCAGAGCTGACAAAACATCCGCCCCAGTGTGGCTCCTGTCCCCCAAACAAACCAGCGCAAGCACGGCATGGCATCGTTTTGCCTGCGTACTTGCGTAGCCCCTGGAACGCCTACGGAGCACCGCTGGTTCTGAGGACAGAGCACTGGAAGAGGCCATGGAGGAAGAAGAAGAGGAGGGGGTGGAGGAGAGAGGTGTGTCACAACCAATAGTAGCATTTTGGAGGCGTGGTGGCGGAAAAACCTCCAACACTACTGCACCTTGTCCTGCATCCTTCCCAGCTGCCAGAAGAGTGACCCAATGGGCCGTGAAAGACAGGTAACGTCCCTGTCCATGCCTGCTGGACCATGAGTCAGCGGTAATATGCACCTTACCGCTGACCGCCCTGTCCAGCGAGGCAAGGACATTGCCTTCCACATGCCGGTAGAGAGCCGGAATCGCCTTCCGTGAGAAAAAGTGGCGTTTGGGGACCTGCCACTGAGGAACCGCACATTGTACAAACTCACGGAAGGGGGCCGAGTCTACCAACTGAAAAGGCAGCAGTTGAAGTGCTAGCAATTTAGCCAAGCTAGCATTCAACCGCTGGGCATGTGGATGGCTGGGAGTGAACTTCTTTCGCCGGTCCAGCAGCTGGGGCAGGGACATTTGCCTGCTATAATCGGACGTGGGTGTACCGCTAGCAGAGTTCCCGGAAGCACTTGGCTGTGACACACCTAATTCTACACCTTCATTCCTCTCAGAGCAGGTTTCAGAGAGGAATGAAGGTCTAGTGGGGTTGGAGATGCCAGCTGATGAGGAGCAAGGAGAGGTCCGCTTTGTTCTTTGGTGTGGGTCTTTGAGGTACGCTTGCCAACGAGCTGCATGGCAGGTCAACATATGTCTGGTCAAGCATGTGGTGCCCAAGCGGCTGATGTTTTGGCCACGTGAGATACGCTTGAGACATATGTTGCAAATAGCAGCGGTGCGATCTGATGCACACGTCTCAAAAAAGGCCCACACCAAAGAACTTTTCGAATAACGCGCAGAGGCAGCGCTCTGCACAGGCAGAGCTCTGCGATGTGATTCAGTCGGTGTGCTGCCCCTAAGCTGGCCCCCGGAGGGCATCCTGCCTCGTTGGACATGTGCCTCCTCCTCCTCCTCCTCCTCCTCCCTCCTTCCAGGCACCCACGTGGAGTCAGTGCCCTCATCATCCCCTCCCTCTTCATCGCTGTAGCAAACCTGGCAGTATGCTGCAGCTTGTGGAACATGACTGCCAGATTGCTGTCCTTCTTGAGCATCCCCTCTCTCTGCGCTCACGCTACTGCCTTCCTCTAGCTGAGTGTCATCATCAGAGCCCACAAAACACTGGGCATCCTCCTGGAGCATGTACCCAACACTGTGCTCAAAGAGTTCAGGAGACTCCTCAGGAAGACGTGGTGGGTCTAGGGAAGGAGTCACAGATGATGACATTGAGAGGAGGGAAGACGATGCGTTGGCAGCTGCTTTGCTAGTACCCTGAGACTGGGTGAGAGAGGATGAGGAGGATGAAGAGGGCTTGGTCATCCACTCTACCAAGTCGTTGGCATGTTGCGGTTCAACATGTCCAGCTGCCGAAAAGAAGGACAAGCGTGTCCCATGGCCACGTGCTGATGACAATGCACCGCGTCCACGACCAGCACTGTTGTCTCTAGACACAGAGCCTGCTTGCCCTCTTTTATCAGCTCGCACCTGTCTGCCTCTCCTTGCTGGCCTTCCAGACATGGTAATGGCCTGAAGGGAGTTGGGTAAAAAAGCAGTTGGGTAGTGTATATTGTGCTAGAGGCACACAACACCCACTAACTCCTGCAGATGCCTTTATTATAGAACACCAGAGATAAAGGGGTATATACAGATGTATACTGTGCTGTGCTGGAGGCACACACAACTTCCAATAACTCCTGCAGATGGCAAGTGGGCTCAAATAGAGAACAGCTATGTAGGTGGATATAGCGGTATGTACTGGGTACAGAGCACGCAGACAGCACGCACTATCTCCTAACACTACTGACTGCAAGCTCTATTATAAAAGATAGATCACTAGCTATATATGTGAGGTGAATATAGCGGTGTATACTGCGGTCAGGGCACGCAGACAATAACCAGAGAACACCAGAGATAAAGGGGCATATACAGATGTATACTGTGCTGTGCTGGAGGCACACACAACTTCCAATAACTCCTGCAGATGGCAAGTGGGCTCAAATAGAGAACAGCTATGTAGGTGGATATAGCGGTATGTACTGGGTACAGAGCACGCAGACAGCACGCACTATCTCCTAACATTACTGACTGCAAGCTCTATTATAAAAGATAGATCACTAGCTATATAGGTGAGATGAATATAGCGATGTATACTGCGGTCAGGGCACGCAGACAATAACCACTACACAACAGCAAGATCGAAAATCGGCCGAAAACGATCGGTGTGTACTGTGTTGAAGGTACACAGAACACCCACTGCTTCAGACACCAACACACTACACGAGGCTGCCGCGCTGGCGGCCTTATATAGTGTGGGGCGTGCACTACACAGCCTGAGCTATGATTGGCCACAGGCATCCTGGCCAAGCATGCGGGGTCACAGTGCATGCTTGGCCAATCATGAGCCAGCAATGCACTGCGCCATCGCAGTGCATTGTGGGCCGTGAGCGCCACACGAATTTGACGCGAATGGACCAAAATGTTCGGACTTCGCCGAACGGAGGAACAGCCAATGTTCGAGTCGAACGTACGTTCGACTCGAACACGAAGCTCATCCCTACACAACACCCTCTAACTCCTGCAGATGGCTCTATTTGAGAATAGCAATAAAGGGTAGGTGTATATTGTGCTGTGCTGGAGGCACAAAACACCCACTAACTCCTGCAGATGCCTTTATTATAGAACACCAGCAATAAAGGGTAGATACAGGTGTATACTGCGCTGGAGGCACACAACACTAACTCCTACAGATGGCTATATTAGAGAACACCAGCAATAAAGGGTAGATATAGGTGTATATTGTGCTGTGCTGGAGGCACACAACACCCACTAACTACTGCAGATGCCTTTATTATAGAACACTAGCAATGAAGGGTAGATACAGGTGTATACTGTGCTGTGCTGGAGGCACACAGCACCCACTAACTACTGTAGATGCCTTTATTATAGAACACCAGCAATAAAGGGTAGATACAGGTGTATACTGTGCTGTGCTAGAGGCACACAACACCTACTAATTCCTGCAGATGGCTCTATTAGAGAACAGCAATAAAGGTAGATACAGGTGTATACTGCGCTGGAAGCACACAACACCCACTAACTCCTGCAAATGGCTCTATTAGAGAACAGCAATAAAAGGTAGATACAGGTGTATACTGTGCTGGAAGCACACAACACCCACTAACTCCTGCAGATGGCTCAATTAGAGAACAGCAATAAAGGGTAGATACACGTGTATACTGCGCTGGAGGCGCACAACACCCACTAACTCCTGCAGACGCCAGAACACTACACAAGGCTTCCGTGCTGGCGGACTTATATAGTGTGGAGCATGTACTAAACAGCCTGAGCTATAATTGGCCACAGGCATTCTGCCTGTGGCCAATTATGGCTCTCCTCGCTGCCGGCCCTGTGATTGGCCAAGCATGCGGGGTCACAGTGCATGCTTGGCCAATCATGAGCCAGCAATGCACTGCGATGGCGCAGTGCATTGTGGGCCATGAGCGCCACACGAATTTGGCACGAACGGCCCACAGCGTTCTGGCTTTGCCGAACAGGCAAACAGCCGGTGTTCGAGACGAACATGCGTTTGACTCAAAAAAAACAAGCTCATCCCTAGTAACCAGATTAGTGCACTGTAAGAATTTTTGGTCAATCAATTATATAATTTTTCACTCCCTTCACCACTGATGACTATACAACAAGAAATGCAACCTGAATTTATCAATTTCACCTCTGACAGCCTATCAAGGTGATATCACTCTTATTCTTTTACAGAAGGTGCATTTTTTCTACGTGATTCCACAACTCCATATTTACCTTGTGAGATCTCCAAGACAGTTCCACCATTATGGACTTTGACATTCTTAACCACTTCCCACCCGGCCAATGCACATATACAGCTGGTTGGGAGCCGTCTACTTCTGATAGGACGTTCAGGAACGTTCTTCAGAAGGAGCGGGATCGCGCGCGCGTGCCCGCGCAGCAGCGCGATCCCGATGCGCTCGTGTCATCCGGGCACAGCGCATCTCAGATCGGCAGGAGGGCTCTGTGATTGGCCCTCCTGATCACATGACAGCCGTGTCCAATCACGGCCGTCATGTGATGTAAACAAACAGCCGGTTGCTAGGCAATCAGCTCCTCCTCTCCTCACACAGAAGTCATCGCTGCAGCCGGCTGATAATCAGTGAATATGAGCTGTTTTTTACAGCTTTTTACTCACTGATCACCAGTCTAGTGTAAACACACAACACACCACACAGTATAAACACAATGTCCCCACATATGTCCCCAAAACACACCTGTCCCCAAAACATACATGTCCCCAAAACATACATGTCCCCAAATAATAAAAACACATGTCCCTAATAATAAAAACATGTCCCCCACATATGTCCCACTAAAATCACATGTCCCAATGATTATCTGCACACATATGTACGTGATCACCTGCACACATATGTACATGATCATTTGCGTACATATGTCCGTGATCACACAAACCAATTATTATACACTTATACACTTAACGGAATTTTTTTTACCAAAAACATGTAGCAGAATACATTTTGGCTTAAATTTATGACAAAATTTGATTTTATTGGATTTCTTTTAAAATAGAAAAAAGAAAATATTGTTTTTTTTCCAAATTTCCACTTTTTTTGCGCTTATATCGCAAAAAATAAAAAAAGGAGTCGTGAATAAATACCACCAAAATATAGCTCTATTTGTGCGAAAAAAATGATAAAAATTTCATTTGGGTACAGTGTAGCATGACCGCGCAATTGTCACTGAAAGCGCTAGAGCGATGAAAGCTGAAAATTGGGCTGGGAAGGAAGGGGGCGAAAGTGCCCTGTATTGAAGTGGTTAAATGAACAGAAAGAACTACTGGATGGGAAATTAAACACCTACCCACCCCCTACATAGTTTAATCCCTTTAATACCAGGCACTTTCCTGCCCAAGCCAATTTTCAGGTTTCAGCGCTTATGCAATTTGATTGACAATTGCACGGTCATGCTACACTGTACCCACATTTTTTTTATATCATTTTGTTCCCACAAATAGAGCATTCTTTTGGTGGTATTTTAAAAGCTAAATACATCCAAATGTATATGAAAAGGTAGTTTAGTTGAACAAGAGGAATTCTATTCATATAACAATTTAAACATAAATATATTGTTAATATCAGGTAAATGATAACACAGTAAGAACAGTATCCATAATGATAACAAGGTGTCTCAAAATGTAACCACTGATGTCAATGGTAGAAAAATAAACATTATCATGAACATTAGACAATTTAATGGCAATAATATCTCAATTAAGACATTAATAAAATTCCATAGTTCAACAAAGACAAGGTTAAATAAAATCAGTTACTAGGTAATGCCTGAAGGATAACAAATCCCTGGGGCTGGATAGTCTCCATGCAGAGATCTACAAGAAGTATAGTGAACCCCTCCTTCCCTTATTACTAAATACCCTTAATGACGCTCTTAGATGTGAGTGCCTCCCCCAGTCAATATATGAAGCAGTTATAGTGGTAATTCCGCAACCTGGAAAGAATCTGTTGTTGCCTGACTCCTATAGGCCCATCTCCCTACTCGATGCAGGCATCAAATTGTTAGCTAGGGATGGGCTTTATGTTCGGGTTGAACATGAGTTTGACTCAAACATTGGCTGTTTGCCTGTTTGCTGAATACCGAACAATTTGGGGTGTTTGTGGCAAATTCGAAAGCAGCGGAACACCCTTTAAAAGTCTATGGGAGAAATCAAAAGTGCTAATTTTAAAAGGTTAATATGCAAGTTATTGTCATAAAAAGTGTGCTGTCCTGTCACCATTTGAGGAGGCCACAAGTATGGTGAGCAGTAGGGATGAGCTTTATGTTCGAGTTGAACATGAGTTTCGTCTTGAACATTGGCTGTTCGCCAGTTCGCTGAACAGCGAACAATTTTGGGTGTTTGCAGCAAATTTGAAAGCCGCGGAACACCCTTTAAAAGTCTATGGGAGAAATCAAAAGTGCTAATTTTAAAGGTTAATATGCAAATTATTGTCAGAAAAAGTGTTTGGGGACCCAGGTCCTGGCCCAGGAGACATGTAGCAATGCAAAAAAAAAAAAGTTTTAAAAACGGAAGTTTTTTCAGGAGAGAGTGATTTTACCTTAAATTTTGTACCTGGGGGTGTCTATAGTATGCCTGTAAAGTGGCACATGTTTCCCGTGTTTAGAACAGTCTGAGAGCAAAATTAAATTTCTAAAGGAAAAAAGTAATTTAAAACTACTCGCGGCTATAATGAACTGTTGGTCCCAGCAATACACATAAAAGTCATTGAAAAAAAAAGCATGGGATTCCCCCACAGGGGAACCCCAAACCAAAAAAATAAATGAGTTGGGGTCCCCCCAAATTCCATACCAGGCCCTTCAGGTCTGGTATGGATATTAAGGGGAACCCCGCTCCAAAATTTAAAATAAAAATGGCGTAGGGTCCCCCCAAAAATCCATACCAGGCCCTTATCCGGGCACGCAACCTGTCAGGCTGCAGGAAAAGAGGAGGGGATGATAAAGTGCCCACCCTCCTGAACCATACCAGGCCACATGCCCTCAACATGGGGAGGGTGCTTTGAGGTAGCTCCCCAAAGCACCTTGTCCCCATGTTGATGGGGAGAAGGGCCTCATCCCCACAACTCTTGCCCGGTGGTTGTGGGGGTCTGTGGGTGGGGGCTTATCGGAATCTGGAAGCCCCTTTTAACAAGGGGGTCCCAGATCCCGTCCCACCGTGTGAATTGTTAATGGGGTAAAAATGTACCTACCATTTCACAAAAAAAGTGTCAAAAATGTTAAAAAAGACAATAGCCGGTTTTTGACAATTTCTTTATTAATGTCTTCTTCTTTCCCTGCTTCTTCCATCTTCTTCTGTTCTTCCTTCGGTTTTCTTCTTCTTCCCCTATCTTGTTTTTCCCCCGCTTCTTCCTCTATCTTCCTTTGCTTCTTCCTCCGGTCTTCTCATCCAGCAGCTTCCTCCGGCTTCTTCTTCCCCGCTTTGTCCTATGGATGATCCGCCTCAATGAGAGTCTCCCGCTGTGTGATGCTTCTGTTCAGGTGACAGCTATTCCTAAATGTCCAACTCCCGGTGAACAATCCAGGTATTCTTTCTTGACGCTGCCAAGGCCTTTGATAGCATCGAGTGGAGATACCATTGGGCAGTAGGGATGAGCTTCGAGTTTGAGTCGAACTCATGTTCGACTCGAACATTGCCTGTTCGCCTGTTCAGCGAACAGTGAACAATTTGGGCTGTTCGCAGCAAATTCGAAAAGCCGGAACACCCTATACAAGTCTATGGGAGAAATCTAAAGTGCTAATTTTAAAGGGTAATATGCAGGTTACTGTCCTAAAAAGTGTTTGGGGACCAGGGTCCTGCCCCAGGGTACATGGATCAATGCAAAAAAAAAGTTTTAAAAACGGCCGTTTTTTCAGGAGCAGTGATTTTAATAATGATTAAAGTGAAACAATAAAAGTGTAATATTCCTTTACATTTCGTAGCTGGGGGGTATCTATAGTATGCCTGTGAAGGGGCGCATGTTTATGGTGCTTAGAACTGTCCCTGCACAAAGTGTCATTTGTGCAGGAAAAAAAGTCTTTTAAAATCACTTGCGGCTAAATTGTCGGGTCTCGTAATACAGAGAACACTCAATGAGTGTTCTCTGTATTAGCCGACAATTCATTCATTCATTGATTTAAAAAAAAAAAAAAAAAAAAGCGTGGGGGTTCCCCTAAATTCAGTTACCAGGCCCTTCAGGTCTGACATGGATATTAAGGGGAACCCCGCATCAAATTTTTAAAAAAATTGACGTGGGGGTCCCCCTAAAAATCCATATCAGACCCTTTATCCGAGCACGCAACCTGGCAGGCTGCAGGAAAAGAGGGGAGGACGAGAGAGAGCCCCCCCTCCCTCCTGAACCATACCAGGCCACATACCCTCAACATTGGGAGGATGCTTTGGGGGTCTGTGACCCCTCAAAGCACCTTGTGCCCATGTTGATGAGGACAAGGGCCTCATCCTCACAATCCTGGCCGTTGGTTGTGAGGGTCTGCGGGCGGGGGGCTTATCAGAATCTGGAAGCCCCCTTTAACAAGGGGACCCCCAGATCCCGCCCCCCCCCCCTGTTTGAAATGGCAAGGGGGTACAAAAGTACCCCTACCATTTCACAAAGAAAGTGTCAAAATGGTTAAATAAGGCAAACACACTTTTGAAAAATTCCTTTATTAAAAATGAAAAAAATAAAAAAAAGATTCCAGCGGTGATAGTTGACTCTTGCTATCCAGCGAGGGATCTCCGGGGTCCAGCGATGGATGATCATATCCAGCGACGGGGATCTCTCAGTCACCCACACGTCACTGGGGAACCCCTGGCTTCCCTCTCCAGCGTCAGAGGGGCGGGGTCAGGTGACAGGTGGCCCCGCCCTCCTAATATAAGAAACGTCAGCGCTGGGCTCTCTGCAGTGTCTCCGGAGTGGAGACAGAAGAAGGATGTATGGACATCGCTGGACTGAGAGCACCTGTGTTTTGTCATCATCCGGGACGTGCTGTGATGGTCCTCCCATGTACTTATCTTGAAACATAAGTGGTTAGGCATCGGTGCACACAATCTTCTGGGGCAGAGGTAGGTGGATGGCCCTGGGAAACCCTGCTAACAGAGTCATCAAAAAGCAGAAGAGACTGCTGCATGATTTGGGGCTCAGACTGCTTGACTGATTTGCAAGGGGGTGAGACAATGTGAAGGAACTGGAGGCACTGTTGCCAACCCAATCTACTATCGCCTGTACTTTTCCTGGCCTCAACATTCGTAGAGCAGCCTTAGGCTCGACCAAATACCACTGCAGGCTCTGTCGCCTACTCACACCTGAGGAAGGTGTTTCACTTGTGCGTGTAGCTGGCACAGATTGACCATGTCCTCTCCCTGCAACAGGAGCTCCACCAGCAGCACCACGACCGGGGCCACATCCCTTCTTTGACGTTCTCCTCATATTTTTAAAATTTAGGATCTTGCCCTAAATGGGTGTTTTTTGAATAGAAGAACAGTATCTAAAGTGTGTATCTCACACATACAGATATGCAGGAAACACTGTAAAAAAATGTTTGGCCCTAAATGGGTGTTTTTAGAACAGCAGAATAGAGCAACAGTATCGAAAGGGTACATCTCATACATACAGATATGCAGAAAATGCTATTAAAAAAAAAATTGCCCTAAATTATTATTTTTTGAATAGCAGAATGGAACAACAGTATCTAAAGTGTATATCTCACATGTACAGATATGCAGGAAACACTGTAAAAAAAATGTTGGCCCTAAATGGGTGTTTTTAGAATAGCAGAATAGAGCAACAGTATCGAAAGGTTGTATCTCACAGGTACAGATATGCATAAAATGCTATTATTATTTTTTTCCCCTAAATTATTATTTTTTTGAATAGCACAATAGAAGAACAGTATCTAAAGTGTGTATCTCACACGTACACATATGCAGGAAACACTTAAAAAAAAATTTTGGGCCCTAAACGGGTGTTTTTAGAATCGTAGAATAGAGCAAAAGTATCGAAAGGGTGTATGTATCTCCCACATACAGATATGCAGAAAATGCTATTCAAAATTTTTTTTGAATAGCAGAATTGAAGAACAGTATCTAAAGTGTGTATCTCACACATACAGATAAGCAGGAAATACTGTAAAATATTTTTATCTGCCTTAAACGGGTGTTTTTAGAATAGCGGAATAGAGCAACTGTATCTAAAGGGTGTATCTCACATGTACAAATATGCCGCAAACGCAGCCAAAACATTTTTTTTCCCCTAAATTATTTTTTTTGAATAGCAGAACTAAAGAACAGTATCTAAAGTGTGTATCTCACACGTACAGATATGCAGGAAACACTTAAAAAATATTTTTGGGCCCTAAACGGGTGTTTTTAGAATCGTAGAATAGAGCAAAAGTATCGAAATGGTGTATGTAAAATATTTTTCTTTGCCCTAAATGGTTGTTTTTAGAATAGCAGAATATAGCAACGGTATCTAAAAGGTGTATCTCACAGTAACATATGCAGTGCTGGTGCACTGAGCTTGCATACAATGCCCGCCGACACCAACCTAACTAACAAACAGACGGATAAATGTTAGATTTTCTCTGCCACTGGGCTCAGGGCAGAGTAAAAAGGTTGTGCACTGCACCCACAAAACAAAATCAAGGTAGATTGCTGAGTAATTCGATTTCTGAAAACAGGACTCCTATCTAATTCTCTCCCTCAAAACAGCAGCAGCAACCTTTCCCTACACTATCTATCTTTTCTCTGGCACTGGGCTCAAGGCAGTGTAAAAAGATTGTGCACTGCAACCACATAAGAAAATCAAGGTAGATCGCTGAGTAATTCAATTTCTGAAGCAGGAGCTTATATAGAGGCTGGGTCACATGCTGCACTGGCCAGTCATAGCCATGCCATTAGTAGGCATGGCTGTGATGGCTTCTAAGGGCACACAAGTTAAACAAATGTTGATTGGCTGCCCTACAGCTGTTTAAAAAGCGCCATTACATTACTGAACACCGAACCCGAACCTGAACATACAGTAAATTGTTCGGGTTCTGGTCCGGGACCCAAAAACCCAAAAGTCCAGTACGAACCCAAGCTTTACAGTTTGGGTTCACTCAACCCTAGTTATAAGTAATTTTCTAGCCAAAAAAATACAGATTTTTAGCTTGTAAACAAAAAGTACCAGAATAGGCTGGGTCTTCAAGTGGCTAGTAACAAAGAAGTGATGAGAAAAACTGTGTACCTGTTACCTGAGAAAACATTAGAAATCAGCTTTGGCTTACTTATCAACTTTATTTTAACTGTACTGTTCCACTGAATTTATCATATTTATGATTTTAGAAATGTTGCTTACAACATTAAAGATAAAAGGAACCTTTTTAATAAAACATACACTGAACTCATGATCATCCTAAGCATTTTGTTTTCTTTATTAAATATTTATGAATTTCTAGATATTACCTTGTGCCTAGCACAATATTTTGTAAGAATAAAGAAATAAATACATGGATAAAACTGCAAAATGTAAAACCTCTTTTTTTAAACATAATATTTCTTTGCACAAGTATTCAACAAATACTTTTAGTTGGCCTGATATTTCCTCTTAAGGTAACTCATTTTATTACAATACATTACGACATTTCTTGTTTTTTCACTTTTGAAAACATCTGGAGAAATCCAAACTACCAAAGCACCAAAAAAATTTTATTTTCTTGCACTGAACTACTATTTATTAAATCGCTGCACTAAGGCACGGCATAAACCTGGAAACTATCTCTAATTACATTGAAGACATTTAATTCAACTAGTGACAGATGAATTAAAATACATGTAAATATAGGCTATTGAAAAATGTGAACATAAACCTTTATTAAACAAAACACACATCTACTAAGGCATTGAACAGAGATCTAACCACCCACTGCTCTTAGGCTCCATGCACCGTGAAGCTCATAAAAGGAAATTTTTGGGAGTTTGGGCATTTTTTTTTTAACAGCCCATAAACTCCCCTCTATGCCATCATATGTGCCCATGCACACATGGATGTTTTTGGACATTTAACAGCAGTGGAGTTTATGGGCTGTTACCTGAACACCCTAAAATCGCGTTCAGGAGCTGTTTTTCTGACCACAGAAAATGCTTAAAAGCATTAAACCGCGTTTAACGTGTTTTATCCATTGGGAAAAAAAATGTTCTTTTAAAAAAAAAAAGGCTAAAATGGGGGGCGTGGCTACCGCGCTGCTGTATGGACGCATGAGACGGTAGCTCCGCTACACCGAGAGCAAAACTCACACTCCGGAGTGCTTCTACGACCTCATACTGGCATCCATCGACGGCGTATCTCCTCCTTATACAGCTGAGATGACCCGTAAGCGTAAGAACTTACAGCAACTGAAGAAATTACCGCAATTCTTCCCGCGGAACCCTCGAGGCCTACTCCAAGATGGCGCCGGCGGCGCCTCGCCTTCGGCCTCCAGTAGCTCCGGCTCGGAGGCTCCAACCCCCGGATCATCGATCGCCACGTGGGTCCCCGGGAATGTCCACTCCGCTCTCCCTCAGTCCAGCGAAATCCAAGACGTGGATGAGGGAAGACCCTGGCGCAGAACAGGTTAGTGGAGAGGGGGACCAGTTGGAAGATACCAGGGAAATCTCAGGACACCATAGATTCGTTCCCCACATCTAACCAACCCGTGTCCGACACTACCTTAAAAGATATGCTGATCTCCCTACGCAGCACCCTGCACGCTGACATGATGGATTGTATGCGGGGGTTCAAATCTGATATGAATGCTGTGGGCGCGCGGATCGACCATGTGGAAAATAAAATGGGCGAATTTGCCACTACTATTAATTCAGTAGTAGATGCACAGAACGACCAGTCAGAGGAGGTGGTGTGGCTAAAAGCAAAAGTCGCAGATTTGGAGGATAGGTCCCGATGCAACAATATTAAGCTGAGAGGCGTCCCGGAGTTGGTATTGCCGGCGCAGCTACTCCAATATGCCCAGGAACTGATGGGTGCCTTCTTGCCGGACTTACCTGCCTCAGATCTGGCGATTGACAGAATCCATCGCCTCCCAAAGCCATCGCACCTCCCGGACAACATCCCGAGGGATGTACTGCTGAGGGTCCACTTTTTCCAGGTCAAGGAGAAATTTACTTTCGCCTTCCGAACCAATAAGCAACCTCCGGAACGCTACGCTAACCTCCAAGTCTTTGCAGACTTGTCGCAGCATACCATGCAGAGGAGGAAGGCTTTGCTGCCCATTACCAAAGCACTTCGCAACCATGCCATTGTTTATAGATGGGGATTTCCATGTAAGCTTACCATCTCCAGGGAAGCTCATACGACGGTGATTAATAACTTAGAGGATGGTTTGGAACTACTCAAACAGTGGAACATTCTCCCCTTACAATCTGACACCGCCCCAGCCTCTCTGTCAAAAATCTCATCGCCAGACAACTGACAGGTGGTGTCACGTAAGAAGAAAAGTTTGAATCGCAACTACTGAGGCACCCGGACTTTTTGCTTGATCACTACTACTCTCCATGCTGTTGCTCTCGGTACCTGCGGCTCTATGTGAACGTTGTTGTTTCCCCCCAGTTACATGACGGGCAGGATCACTGCCTACAGATTCCTAGTTGAATCGTCCTTTTTACCTCCGTGGCTTATGCCTAAACTCTGAAACTCTAACTTTTTCTTTATTTGTGTTGCTTTTTTCTCCTTTTTCTCCTATGCTCCTTCTCACCCCTGGACCCTACCCCTTCTCCCCATGAGATGGACTCTGTGGTGCTTCGGATGTGTCAGACAGAGTTGTAGAACTGGATCGACTTGGATGCCTATACATCTGCAGTACGTTTCTGCAATCAAGGGAGGTATGCGGAATAACCTACTCATTATGCACTCTTGCTTCCGATGTTTAAGTTAGTTTCGTTTAATGTACACGGGCTAAATCACCCAGCCAAAAGGGCATCAGTATGGAAGGAAGCTCAGAATCTGAGGGCGGATGTACTTTGCCTACAGGAATCGCATTTCTTGGCCGACGACCCGCCGCCCTTTCGCAACAGGCATTTCCCTCATCTTTTCTTTGCATCTGCCTCGCAAAAACGCAAAGGTGTGGTGATAGCTATCAGAGACTCGATTGCTTTTTCACATATCCTCACAATACCAGAGCCTGAGGGCAGATATATAATTTTGGTGGGTTCTCTTAATAATAAGATTTACACTATTGTGAACCTTTACGCTCCCAACTCCCACCAACTTAGGTTTCTCAAAAGACTGCTTACTAAAATTAGAGAAGTGCGACAAGGAGCTCTGGTGATGTGTGGAGATTATAACATAACTGTGGACTTCCGAATGGACACAACCACCAGATCTCGTCGACCTCTTCCCTCTTTACAACGCTTACTGGAGGAAGAGGGGCTATATGACGTCTGGAGATGTCAGCACTCTACTGAGAGGGATTATTCCTTTCACTCCTCCAGACATAACATGTATTCAAGGATTGATATGATCTTGGTAGATAGATTTTTGTTGCAAGCAGTGTCCTCCTCCGCCATCCATGGTATCTCTTGGTCTGATCATGCCCCTATATCTGTAGTGGTGGCGGAGGGGAACACTCATACTGTGTCTGGGATTTGGAGGGCGAGTGCTGGCATATTTGGTTCACATGAACAAATGGTAGAAGTAACTAAGAGTCTCAAAGAATTTTTCATAACCAACAATGGTTCGGTTAACGACCCAATGATTCTTTGGTGTGCACATAAAGCCTTTATAAGGGGTATCCTGTTACAAGCTAGTGCTAGACTTAAAAAACAGAGGTCTCTCAGACTGGACCGAATTCTAACTGATATTGACTCACTGGACAGACAGAACAAGATAAACCCTTGCCCCACGACGGCTCATAGGTTAGACGCTCTTCGTTCTGAGCTCAGACTTTTGCTCTTAGAAGACCATAACAAATTTGTCCACTACCTTAGATTGACTCATTACTCGGCGGGTAATAGAGCAGGTAAACTTTTGGCCCAACGTCTAAGAGAACAAAGGACTAGAACCACTATTCCTTATTTGATTAACTCTTCGGATAGTAGTAAGATATATAACCCTAAAGACATTGCTGATTCCTTTGCACGATATTACTCCTCATTGTACAATATTAAATCAGATTCCAACACTTCACAACCAACAGAAGCAGACATCCAAGCCTTTCTAGACAGTGTCTCGCTGCCCAAACTTTCGGTGGAACAACTTTCCTCTTTAAACGCCCCTATTTCCCAAACAGAGATACAAAAAATCATTAGAACTCTGCCATCAGGCAAGTCCCCTGGCCCTGATGGCCTTCCTGGCGAATATTACTCCAAATTCGGCGACCTTCTAACCCCAACGTTACAAGAAATTTACTCGCAGGCGATCACTACCTCCTTCTTCCCCTCAGAAATGTTAGGCGCCTATGTTGTCACCATACCTAAACCAGGAAAGTCTCCAGATACCCCAGCCAATTTCCGCCCAATTTCGCTTCTCAATACAGATATAAAGATTTACGCAAAAATTCTGGCCCACAGACTACTGCTCATTTTGCCTACTCTTATAAGCCCCGACCAAGCAGGATTTACAGTCGGAAGACAAGCTTCCGACGCGACTAGACGAGTGATTGATGTTGTGTGCCACGCGAGGACCTGTCGAACGCCTTCTCTGCTCCTCTCTTTGGATGCGGAGAAGGCGTTCGACAGGATACATTGGGGATACATGAACTCTGTCCTTTGTAAATTTGGCTTCCAAGGCCCTATTCTGTCTGCAATTTTAGCCCTTTACTCCACTCCTTCTGCAAGGGTGTATACCTCTAGCATCCTATCCCAACCTTTTACTATAACGAATGGTACCCGTCAGGGGTGCCCATTGTCCCCCTCCATCTTCAACTTGTTGATAGAACCCCTAGCTGAAAAAATTAGAGCCCATCCAGACATTCATGGTTTTGCTTATAGGGGCAAGAACCACAAAATAAATCTATTCGCGGATGATATAATCCTGTTCCTTACATCCCCAACACTTTCTTTAATACACACCCAGCGCATCCTGGACCATTTCAGTAGTATCTCCTATTATAAAGTTAATGACACTAAGTCCCTCATCCTTCCCCTTGATATCCCATCACAGACTATGCTTGATTTACAAAAGTATTTTCCATACTCCTGGAAAAGGGACAGCGTAACGTATTTGGGCCTGCAGATTACTGCAGACCCTAATAAATTAGCTGATGCCAACTATTCCTTACTACTCCAAAAGCTTACCTCCGAGACCAGACGTATTTCTAAAATAGAACTAACGTGGTCAGGACGCCTAGCCTCTTTTAAAATGTTACTGCTCCCACAGATTCTATATGTATTTCGCACACTACCCATACCTATCAAACCCATGTACCTTAGGTTACTTAACTCTCTTCTCAATGGGTATATTTGGCAACAGAAGAAGCCTAGATGCGCTAAAGGATTATTGATAAAGCATAGAAAAGTGGGGGGCATGGGCTATGTGGAGCTGCAAGACTATTTTAAGGCAGCTCTGCTCACCCAACTCAACACTTGGCTCGATAAACAAGCGTCTACCCCTTGGAGGGACATTGAACAGTCTATGTCCCCGACAGGTGACCTTCCTTCCTTGCTTTGGCTTGACCGTCTGAGGCCCTTTAATCTGGGACAACTACCGCTGACGATCCAGGCCTCTCTTTGGGCATGGAGGGACCTCGGACGGGTCGAGCCTATGGAAGTGGGAACGGTTGAGGTCCCCATGGATATTGACCTACTTACCAGGGCTATCCCTGGTCTTACTATTCAAAACTGGAGGCTCAAAGGTATTAATTTTCTCTCTGACCTGTTTCATGATAAACAAGTCAAAGATTTCAAAACGTTGCAAAATGAATATGGTTTAGAAATGGGTGAATTGTATAGATACGGTCAGATCTCGCACTTCCTACATTCCCTGCCCACAGCCCGAATTCTCAAACAGGCAGATGTCTGGAAGTTTTACACGAATAAACACATGCTAGTAAGAGGGGTTTCGCTTTTTTATGGCCTCCTCCAGCACAAAAATGTATTTACTAAATCCTCCCCATATTTAAAATGGGAGGGAGACTTGGGAAGGGTATACTCACTAAAACAGTGGCACCAAGCCATCAACTCGATCTACAAGGCATCCCGCTGTGTTAACCACTGGGAATTGTACCAAAAGATAGTGTTGCGGTGGTACCTTACCCCATACAGACTAAATTCTCCGAAGGGAACTCTAATTTGTGCTGGAGGGGCTGCGGAGAGGTGGGCTCACTCAAACATGTTTTTTGGTCATGTAAGCACTTGACCAGTTTCTGGAACAGCGTCTTTCAATTGTTAGCCTCCCTCACGGGGATAATCTCCCCCTCCGATGTAGGATTAGCCTTATTAAATTTGGGTATTGAGAAATATCCCCCCCCCCAGTATAAAACGGTGGTGACACATGTTCTTCTAGCCGCCAGGTCACTCATAACTCGGAAATGGAAAACAGATGTTGTTCCTAACCTCTCTGAAGTGATTACTATTGTGAAAACCAATTGTATATATGAAACGTTACTACTTTCTAGGTTAAGTAATGGTATGAAGCGTACAGATGTCTGGAAAATATGGAAAGTTAAATACCACTAACCTGTTTCTATACTCTTAATATATTAGAAACCTCAGGTCCATCTCAATCCCTCTTGCCCTCACCCTGTCCTCCCCCCTTCCCTTTCTCCTTATTCCTCCCCCTTCCTAACGCTACTTTTTGCTTATCTTAGATCAAAATCTTCCTTTCTCTCTCTTTTCTGCCTGATCTTTCTGTCTTTCTTTTGGTTCTCCTCTCTTCTTTGTTCTTGGCTCTATATAGTCCCAATCTGCCCTTTCTTCATCCTTGAACCAAACATAACCTGCATACTCTGAAAGGGGTTCAGTTATAAGTTACAATCTGCTAACCTAGGAACAGACCGCTTAATTATATATTGAAGGATTACATTAATACGCTTCTTTTTCCTCATATGGCTTAAGATCTGTAACTCTGTTTATGTTATAGCACTATTGTAATTCCTCTCATATACATGCTGTCCATGACTGTCTATTTTCTATGTTTGTGAAAATTTCTAATAAAAACTAAATTGAAAAAAAAAAAAAAAAAAGGCTAAAATGCACTAATGTGGAAAAATTCTAAATATGCTAATAAACACTATTGCAAAAACGTTGAAAAACATTGAGACTCACTGCAAAGCTACTGCCGTTTTTATAATGTTATTTTGACGTTCAGTGTGCATGGAGCCTAATACTGCTAAAGGGCTGCCCCGCTGCACTGAATCACGTACATGTACATAATTAACATTTCTGGGTAGGGCTCGAGCCACTGCTCTGTCTGTGCCGTCATTTGCTACAACACAAGTCAGTTAGCAGGTCCCAGTCAATGATTTATAGCTGGGACCTGCTGATCAGCTTAGCGGATTACAGTTTACTAATGCCACATGGTTCTGTACACTGAGCAGAGATGTGGCTGTTTATTCTCCCTGCAAAGCAGATCTCATATCTTAGTAAATCACATATCTTAGTAAAATCAGCACACATTGCAAATTTTAGGCACACAGTAAACCCTTTGATTACCCCTAAATTCGGAACTGTGCATGTGTAGTTCTGGACCGGAGCCAGCCAAGACATCTGAGTGCTTGCTAGAGTGTGTTCATATAGTGCTGGTGGGACTGGTGGAGACAGTGCCTGAGTGTGTCACATGAAGTCATGGAGCAAGGGAGTTGAGCTGAGTGGCTGGAGTCTCGCATGCGGGTCTGTGGGACTGGAGCAAGGCAAGCTGGGAGCCTGACTGTCAGGGCTGTTTGGACTGGAGTGGACTGAAGGGACCACCTGGGGTGGAGAGAGACTGTCACTGTGACTCAAGAGAGGTCATTTCATGTCAGTGTGGTGTCATCATCATCTGAGCTGCTGTACACTGCTGTCAGTATCACTGTGAGAGTCAATTTCGTGTGTGTATGCCTGCCTATTCTATGCTGATTTTCTTGCTCTCCAGAGACCTTTCTCTGAGCTACTTACTTCAAAAATAAAATAAAAAATATGTCTTTGCCCTAATATCTACCTTAATTCACATTTTTAATAGCATATTGTACTTGTGTGTAGGCTAAACACAAAAATGTGCATGTAAAACTGTAATTTTGTAACTTTTGGAAATGTCAGTAAAAACAAGTGAATTTTGGGTGTCATATCAGTAAATTTGAAGCTGGTAGGTTGGCAACACTGATATCTTCCCAGCCAGTGTCATTAGTACAGTGAAAGTGTATAGAATTATCATTGATTTCTTTACTAGCATCACTGGAGATGTCAATGTCAGTTCCCTCCTGTCCGATTTTCCACCGTATTGTTGTAAGTCGCTGATCACCGCCATTACTAGTATATATTTAAAAAAAAATATTCCAGTGTACAGTATATACCATAGTTTGTAGACACTAACTTTCACACAAACCAGTCAATATACACTTATTGGGATTCTTTTTGTTTTTACCAAAGATATGTAACAGAATATATTTTTTACAAAATTTATGAAGAAATTTGATTTTAAATGTTTTTATAGTATATGTTTTAAAGCAGAAAGTAAAAAAAAAAATATTGTTTTTTTCTTTTATTTTTGTCTTTTTTGTTTATATAATAATAATAAAAAAGAAAACAGTGGTGATCAAATACTACCAAAAGAAAGCTTTATTTGTTTGAAAAAAATATATATAAAATAAAATTTGTATACAGTGTTGCATGACTGCACAATTGCCAGTTAAATTAGCTCAGTAACGAATAGCAAAAAAATGCCTGGCCATGAAGGGGGTAAAACCTTCGGTAGCTGAAGTAGTTAATACAATCCAATGAGAACCTAGCAAATTGCCCATAACATGTAGAATATTTTTGTGTCCTTGAATACTTTTACCATAAGGGCATTCTTGGCAAGAGGCTAGGGCAGTATGGCAGAGGGAGCAGGCCCAAGCCTCACAATGTACAAATTGAGATGCTTTTTCTCATTTTGTTTCCCTTTCAATATACTCTCAATATACCGATAGTTAAATTCAGCATAACTGTTTGAAAAAGTGTTTTTATGAGAAGTTGAGTGTCAGAAGACCCCATAATCCAAAACACTTAAAACCATCTGTCCTTTCTCTTGTCCGCTTTTCTAAGACATTTTGATTAATTAAAACGATAATACTTGTAGATACTATGGCATTGCAAGTAGGCAATAAGTCAGTAAAATGTCCCTCTTAATGGATTCAGAATATTGTCAGCATTTATATTGTGCAGGCTTTGAATGCATTCAAATTATATTGAAATAGTTACTGCATTCACTCACAAATGTTGCATTTGACATATTTTAAAAGATCTATCATATCATCAAATATAAGCTTAACCTTCTAGGATAGCCTAGGATAAGACAAGCCTAAGATAAGCAGTCTGATATATAAGAAAAAAATATTAACCAATATCCATAATTAGAATTAGGAACCTCTAATCTCTCGATAAACTTGACACCACCTTTCTATACAGCCATCTCGTGACACTAACAAAGGTCACTAAAAAGAAAAAAGAAATAAAGGGACAATTTAGCATTTTAAAGTACTATTCAGCAATGGATTTTAATACTGTCTAAGTGTAGGTAAGGCTGAACATTACTAATTAAAATTTTAAAGAAACTAAAAGCATTAAACCTGTGAAAGAATCCATTAGTTTGGTGAACCACTTTATTTTTGATAATGACAAGTAAAATTAAAAAGTATGTATTAGATATGGATAGTTTTAAAATGATTAAAGTGAACACAAAGCTTTGGGACCACTTTTGTCGGATTGTGGACACCCCAACCCAGGGAGTATGTGTTATTTAAATTTATATATTTTGTTAAATTTTTCATCCTAAAATTGTATTGAAATTTACAAAAAAAGAAAGAATAAAAAAAAAGAAACACAGCAAAATAGAAATGTATAGCGAAGCCTGTATATGTTCTAAGTAATGCACCCATGAAAACCAACATGTATTACCATAAAAGACATTAGAATTGATTTGCCAGTGTACAGTAAAGATTGAACATTAATGACCAAAATTAAGTATAGAATAAAGATGAAAATAATAAAAGAAAAAGAGAGAAGGGGAAAAAAGGGGGGGGGGGGGGGGAAGCAACATGGACCTATCGACAGGATGTCCAATAGGGTCAAATAGGGAAATTTTAGGATAGGAAGGTCACAAAGTCAGGGTTTTTCATAAAGGCTATCCAAGGTAGCCATACCTTTTAGTATGTGTTATTTAACATTGTTATATGCATGTGTGTGTTTAGGAATTTTGAGGTAATGTCCCCTTTAAATATGGAGGGTCCAATAGGGACTCATGGAAAATTCTGGAAAATACTGGGACTGGATATAAGGATAGTTGTAGAGGTGTACAGCTTTGCGACCATTGGCAACAAAAGAGCTCCCTCCCTCCTGCCCTTCATAAGCACTTTATGTGGTGGTGTCTCCCTGGTATTCTGGGGGGCTTGGTTTAATAATATCAGATAGATAATCTGGTTCGAGTTCTAAATGACTGAGTCAAGAGGTAATCTGTTATTGTTTTATTTCAAACAAGTTTTATTGAAGATAAGAATAAGTCAACAATATGAGTAAGCACATGTCAACCTTCAGTACAACAAGAATAATATCAGGCAGGTTGTGAATGGTACATGCATATAATAAGAGCGATAGACTTTAACTGATTAAAGTACCAACAGGGTCATCAAAGAAGAACCGACAACAGTACAGTACCAAAGTGTAGTAATTATGAATGGTATGTTGTTCAACTCAACCAGGAAATGTAAGAAGAAGCAGGAGATAACTAAACGGAGATGGAAAAGAGGAGAAAGAAAAAGAAAAAATAGGGGGGGGGGGGAGATATTTTGGTCAGTTTAGTCTCTTGAGTGTAAATAAAGACCAAGAGTTCCATTTTGCATCAAACTCCGGGATAGAATCATTTAAGGTATGGAAGATTTTTTTCCGCTAACATTATTTGGTCTATCCGTGCAATTACCTGCGCAAAAGGAACCGAGGCTGTTTTCCAGTGTAATGCAGCGGCCCACAGCATGGCTATGCTAGCTGAATGAATCCGTTTTATAAGGGGTTTAGGAATGTCCGGGGGACTCTGAAATAGGCAATGTTGAATAGATAGGGTCACTGAACCCCAAGTGGGCTGTAGCTTTTCACAATCCCTGTTGGGTACAGCCCCTAAAGCACAGGGGGGAAGATTGGGGGTAAATTTCACTAAGGCGCAGGGGGGTATAATACCAGCTCGTGATTAATTTTATAGCAATTTCCCTGACTGTCAATGACTTGGTACACTTGCGCATAATTCGCCAACCCTTCTCCCAGTCTGTGTCGCCCTCCTCTAGTTGAAGGTCCCGTTTCCATTGGGATCTGTATTTCGGAATAGGTTTCTCATCCGTAGATTCTAAAATTTTATATATCTTTGAAATCAGGCCTTTTTGTCTAGGAGATGTGTGACATAAGTCCTTGAAAAGTGTACAAGGGTCTGGTGTGTATTTAGCATAATGCTGTTGAAAAAAATTCCAAATTTGTAGGAATCCGTAATATTCCTTTTCAGGTACTTGAATATTTGGGAGACAAGGAATTATCTAATCATGGACCATTGGGAGAAGAGATAAAGCTGGTCTGTGAGGTGTAGTCGTCAAAGTGTAAGATGACTAAAGCCGGCAATAGATTGATCTAATCTCGGCTGGTTCAGCAGGGACCAGCCAAGAATCGATTTATCTATGGCAAGGATGGTGGTACTGAAGTTGATCCATCCATTGACTTCTGTACAACCAGCCTGTTGGATTTTTTGCTTGAGATTACTGCGGGTGGAAGGCTACTGCCAGCAGAACTCAATAGTGCTGCAGGAGACAGGAGAGGTTCCCCCATCAACACTAACTGTGTTGATGGTGAAATTTAGTTATTTTCTTTCCTGCAACCTGTGGTTAAAGGAAGGGTAACCATCGGTTACAGGATAACCTGTCAAACTGTCTATTCTTGATAAATTATTATTTATTTTTTGGGGGAAACCTACCCAAAATCTACTATAGATCACTTTCAATGGGACATCAATAAATTTGCCTGACATTATAAAAGATACATTTTCAATAAACCTTCCCTATATTATTCTCATTAATCTGGTGCCTAGGTCTCCTTAATCTGTGGCAATATTATCTAGCATCTAGATTTGCCCAATTAGCCCAGTGGCATACCCATGATCCCCTTGATTATGCTGTAAGTCTTATTCAATAGTATTACAGTTATTTACTCCCAGGTTTGTTTGTGACTAATAGGGATGAGCCGAACACCCCCCGGTTTGGTTCGCACTAGAACTTTCGAACGGATCGAAAATTTGTGTGAACTTTAGAACTCCTTTGAAGTCTATGGGACTCGAACTTTCGAAATAAAAAGTGCTAATTTGAATTGCTAATATGCAAGATATTGCCCTAAAAAGGGTTTGGGGACCTGGCTCCTGCCCCAGGGGACATGGGTCAATGTCTAAAATGTTTTTAAAAATGGCAGTTTTTTCGGGAACACTGATTTTTTTTATAACAATAGGTTTTTATTGGAATTTTCCACAAGAAAAACAACAGAAATTATAACAACATGAATTCAGCCGAAACATAGTACTCAGCATAGTCATAAGCCATCATGGAATCAAGTTATTGAGACATCAAACATTCATGTTACATTATTCCTCTATTGGGATCCCAGATCCTGCTATTGCACTTATAAATGCTTATCAACTGCGTGAAATGAAAAAACAATAATGATCTGAGTGTATACATATATGGTATCCCCTGGGTTACTACCAGGGAGTGGGAACGATTCCATTGGGTAGGGAGCATGCGCTCCCCATAGCCGGGCGCCCCAACTGGGAACTAACTGCATCCCAAGTGAGGGATCGCACCCCCCCTTGAATCATGCCATAAAGTCTCCCCACTCCCGGGTTCCCAGCAATGCACACTGACTAGTTAACTACATATTGTGAATTCGTAATTAAACTTTATTTCCTTTATACCAATTCAACCACAATTCCCATTCTTGGTAGGCTTCCCTGTATTTGCCCAGAGAAGAGGCAAACATTAATTCGTATGATATATGCAAGTGCGTTGTCTGGAGAATCACTGAGACCGATGGTGCTACTGACGCCCTCCATCCTCTAGCTATCTCCAGTCTTACACTTAATAGAATATGGGTTATAATTTTCCTTAATCGAGTCTATACCTAGAGATAGAATAGCTAGACCTGGGCTTGGGTGCACAATGGTGCTTGCAATTGCTGATATTGTTTTAAATATAGAAGTCCATAGGGGTTGTATTATTGGGCAATCCCAAAAGATATGGATAAGTGTGCCTCTATATCCACAGTTTCTCCAGCACATTGGCGAGGTTTGTGTGGCAAAGTCGGCAATCCTTGAGGGTGTAAGGTACCACCTCAGCAACAACTTCTGGTAAAGTTCCCACAAGTTGGCACTTCTGGTGGCCTTGTAGGTGGAAGATATGGCTATACGCCATTCATCGTTGGTGTACGACTTTGACAAGTCTAACTCCCATGATCGCATGGAAGGGTTTTTTTTTGCAAACCTTGTTTTCTGTTGTAGGAAACTGTACATTAATAAGATTCCCTTAATAGATGTAGTAGGGTTATTAAAATAGAGATAGACCCTCCATGGTAGAGCAGTGGATGGGTCGGGGAGTGTTGAAAGTAAGTGGGAGATTTGATTGTAGGTAAATATGTCAACTGGCTTTAATTCGAATTCTAGTTGTAGTGTTCTAAAGGTTTTCGTAGCTGGCCCTATTTTTAAATCAGTAACAGTAGTAATACCTTTGGTTAACCAGTGTTTAATATTCAAATTTGGAATTAAGAGTTGCAAGCTAGATAGAGGTAGCGGGATAGACTGTAAAGGAGCATCTTCTAGTGGGGTGTACAGAAGGACTTTCCAAGCCTCTATGGCTGCTACCATAGGTGGAGAAATGTTAGGAGGCATTAAGAGCATGAATCTAGCTGGTAAGAGTAGATCCAGAGGATTCTTGTATGGGCATTGGTAGACTTCTAACTCGAGCCATCTAGTGTTGGCTTTACACAAGAACCACTGTCTGATTTGGGCTAGGCAAGCTGCCAAATAGTAATCTTTTAGAGCGATATGTCCTATTCCCCCTACCATTCTGGACTTGATGAGTTTGTGGAATGCGCACCTAGCTTTCTTCCCTTGCCACAGAAAGTTGTTTATCATAGATTGAGCTTTAGTAAAGTAGGCATTTGGGACTGGAATAGGGAGAGTGCGAAACAAATATATAAATTGAGCGAGAATTGTCATTTTAAGGGCCGCCAATCTGCTGGACCATGTTAGTTCTACTTTAACCACTTTCAGACCGGACCATTTTGCTGGTAAATGACCAGAGGTCTTTTTACACTTTGGCACTGCGCTGCTTTAACTGGTAATTGCGCGGTCATGCAATGTTGTACCCAAACAAAATTTGCGTCCTTTTCTTCCCACAAATAGAGCTTTCTTTTGATGGTATTTGATTGCCTCTGCGATTTTTATTTTTTGCGATATAAACGTAAAAAGACCGCAAATTTTGAAAAAAAATGATATTTTCTACTTTTTGTTATTAGAAAAATCCAATAAACTCAATTTTAGTCATACATTTAGGCCAAAATGTATTCAGCCACATGTCTTTGGTAAAAAAAAAGTCAATAATTGTATATTTATTGGTTTGCGCAAAAGTTGTCACATCTACAAACTAAGGTACGTTTTCTGGAATTTACGCAGCTTTTAGTTTACGACTGCCTATCTCATTTCTTGAGGTGCTAAAATGGCAGGGCAGTACAAAACCCCCCCAAATGACCCCATTTTGGAAAGTAGACCCCCTAAGGAAATTGATAAGAGGCATGTTGAGCCCATTGAATATTTTATTTTTTTGCCTCAAGCGATTGAATAATGACAAAAAAAAAATTTTTTTTTTTTTTTTACACAAAGTTGTCACTAAATGATATATTGCTCACACATGCTATGGGCGTATGTGAAATGACACCCCAAAATAAATTCTGCTGCTTCTCCTGAGTATGGGGATACCACATATGTGGGACTTTTTGGGAGCCTAGCCGCGTACGGGGCCCCGAAAACCAAGCACCGCCTTCAGGCTTTCTAAGGGCGTAAATTTTTGAGTTCACTTCTCACTACCTATTACAGTTTTGAAGGCCATAAAATGCCAAGATGGCACAAAACCCCCACAAATGACCCCATTTTAGAAAGTAGACACCCCAAGCTATTTGCTGAGAGGCATGTTGAGTTCATAGAATATTTTATATTTTGCCACAAGTTGCGGGAAAATTACAAACTTTTTTTTTTTTTTTTTTTTTTTAACAAAGTTGTCACTAAATGATATATTGCTCATGCATGCCATGGGCATATGTGTAATGACACCCCAAAATAAATTCTGCTGCTTCTCCTGAGTACGGGGATACCACATATGTGGGACTTTTTGGGAGCCTAGCCGCGTACGGGGCCCCGAAAACCAAGCACCGCCTTCAGGCTTTCTAAGGGCGTAATTTTTTGATTTCACTCCTCACTACCTATTACAGTTTTGAAGGCCATAAAATGCCAAGATGGCACAAAACCCCCACAAATGACCCCATTTTAGAAAGTAGACACCCCAAGCTATTTGCTGAGAGGCATGTTGAGTCCATGGAATATTTTATATTTTGCCACAAGTTGCGGGAAAATTACAAACTTTTTTTTTTTTTTTTTTTTTTTCACAAAGTTGTCACTAAATGATATATTGCTCACGCATGCCATGGGCATATGTGAAATGACACCCCAAAATAAATTCTGCTGCTTCTCCTGAGTATGGGGATACCACATATGTGGGACTTTTTGGGAGCCTAGCCGCGTACGGGGCCCCGAAAACCAAGCACCGCCTTCAGGCTTTCTAAGGGCGTTACAGTTTTGAAGGCCATAAAATGCCAAGATGGCACAAACCCCCCCCAAATGACCCCATTTTGGAAAGTAGACACCCCTAAATTTAGGGGTACACTAGTGAGACTAGGTAATAAATGGCGGGTGCCCTGAAACTATAAAAAAATAACTAACCAACCAGCGTCACCTGTAACAGTTATATGGTGATCACTGGTGAAAGGGTTAACTAGGGGGCAATTAGGGGGCTTTATGCGGTAGTATATGGGGGTCCCTGGCGCTATAAAAAGCTGCAGCGAACCTAAATACCTACCTGCCTAACTAGCGTCACCTGTGACACTAATACAGCGATCAGAAAAACGATCGCTTATTAGGCTGGGTTCACACTGGAGCGATGCGGGAACGCCACGAATGCGCGGCGGGTTCCCGCATCGCATGCCTCCCGGCGGCAGTTCACACTGCCCTATGCGAACTGCTGGGAGTGTCAGTGAAATGTTACTGACACCCCCAGATCAGTTCGCATATCGCAGTGCGATCTGCAAACTCGGATCGCATGGTGTGAACACCCATGCGATCCGATTCTGCTGCGGGCCAAAAAAAGGGTCCCGTGCGAATTTGCGGCGGGTGCGGCGGGTGCGGCGAATGGCTGAACTCGAATCGCACAGAGATCGGATGTGATTTGCACTGCAGTGCGGTGCGAATCACATCCGTTCTCATAAACCGCTGCAATGTGAACCCAGCCTTAGTGACACTGGCGACGGGGGGTGATCACGGGGTTAAACCTTTATTGGGGGGGTTAGGGGGGTACCTTAGAACTAAAGGGGGCTAACCCTAACTGCCCTAACAGTTATTAGTCACAAATGACACCCGCCGGGTGATCAGGGGGTTAAACCTTTATTAGGTAATAAATGGCGGGTGCCCTGAAACTATAAAAAAATAACTAACCAACCAGCGTCACCTGTAACAGTTATATGGTGATCACTGGTGAAAGGGTTAACTAGGGGGCAATCATGGGGCTTTATGCGGTAGTATATGGGGGTCCCTGGCGCTATAAAAAGCTGCGGCGAACCTAAATACCTACCTGCCTAACTAGCGTCACCTGTGACACTAATACGGCGATCAGAAAAATGATCGCTTATTAGGCTGGGTTCACACTGGAGCGATGCGGAAAAGCCGCGAATCCGCGGCGGGTTCCCGCATCGCATGCCTCCCGGCGGCAGTTCACACTGCCCTATGCGAACTGCTGGGAGTGTCAGTGAAATGTTACTGACACCCCCAGATCAGTTCGCATATCGCAGTGTGGGTGTTCACACCATGCGATCCGATTCTGCTGCGGGCCAAAAAAAGGGTCCCGTGCGAATTTGCGGCGGGTGCGGCGGGTGTGGCGGGTGCGGCGGGTGCGGCGAATGGCTGAACTCGAATCGCACAGAGATCGGATGTGATTTGCACTGCAGTGCGGTGCGAATCACATTCGTTCTCATAAACCGCTGCAATGTGAACCCAGCCTTAGTGACACTGGCGACGGGGGGTGATCACGGGGTTAAACCTTTATTGGGGGGGTTAGGGGGGTACATTAGAACTAAAGGGGGCTAACTCTAACTGCCCTAACAGTTATTACAGTCACAAATGACACCAATGCAAAAAAAAAAAAAAAAAAAATGACATTGGTGTCACTGTGACTGGGGGGCAGGGGTAATTGGGGGGGTGATCGGGGGGTAAAGGGGGGGTGTGAGTGTGCCTGGCATGTTCTACTGTGTGTGTGAGTGTTGGTGCAACTTACTGATCCGCTCTCCTCCGTGTCGGAACGAAAAATACCGACACGGAGGAGAGAATACATCACTTCCTCTCCTGTGTTTACATTACAGGAGAGGAAGTGATGTCACCGGGGATTTCTATTCGTCGGGAGCGATCGCGAGGGGGTGGCCATGAATGAATGGCCGTCCCCTCGTCCCGGATCGCTCCCGAACGAATACCGACCGCCGCAGGCACCGGGCGGGGGCCCGATCGGGCCCCCGACCCGCGGGAGGCAAGGGACGTACATGTATGTCCTTATGCCTGCCCGTGCCATTGTACCGACGTACATCGGCGTGCGGCGGTCGGCAACTGGTTAAATAGAGATTGCAGTTTGGGCCCCAAGTGAGAGAGAAATGCTATGTAGTTCGCCTCAACCAGTTGTTCAGTCTTAGCCGTTAGCGTAATGCCTAGATATTGTATCCCATTGGTGCTCCAAGAATAAGGGTATGTTTTCTCTAGACGAGCTTGGGTGGTTGGGTGGATGCCCAGCCCAAGAATGTGGGACTTGCTTTCGTTAACCTTGTAGTAGGATACCCGGTTGAATAGAGCTAAAGTGTCAGAAATTGCAGCCAGGGAAGACTCCACCTCTGTCAGGATTAAAATGATGTCATCGGCAAATAAACTGATAGTATGGCTTCCTGCGTCAGCTGGGAAACCTCTAATACTAGGGTGGTTCCTGATATATATAGCTAGGGGTTCCATTAATAGGTTAAATATCAATGGGGATAATGGGCACCCCTGCCTAGTGCCATTGGAGATTGAAAAAGGTGTAGACAGTACCCCGGATGCGCTCACTCTAGCCGAGGGATTAGAGTATAATGCCAGAATAGCTGTAAGTATACTACTGCCAAAGCCGAAGGCCTCTAGGACCCTCATCATGTAAAGCCAGTGTATACGATCAAAGGCCTTCTCCGTGTCTAAAGTCAGAAGCAGAGAAGGTCTTTTTTGCCTATCGGCCATGTGGATGATATTGAGCATCCGACGTCTGCCTGCCCATGGTAAATCCCGTTTGGTCCGGGTGAACAATTGTGGGAATTATTTTGACTAAGAGCAAAGCTATCAGCTTAGCGTATAGCTTCACATCCGTGTTTAGGAGCGAAATCGGCCTGAAATTGAAGGGAGTATCTGGAGTCTTCCCTGGCTTGGGTATAGTAATAATTATTGCTTCCAGCATCTCTGGAGGGAAAGAGGCAGAGGCAGTGGCATCATGAAAGACTTTCACTAAATAGGGTGTCAGCATTTGAGCAAATTCTTTGTAATACTCCCCCCCAAATCCATCTGGCCCCGGGGATTTATTGATTGGTAAACTGGCAATAGCTTTGTGAATATCGGTGTCAGTAAATGGTTCGTTTAAGGATTGTAGTTGGGTGGAACGTCAACTGGGGAATAGAAATGGAGGACAGGAAATCATTAATTGTATCTAATCTAGGTTTGTGTGTCAAGGGGTCCTCTTTAAGGTTGTATAAAGGCCCGTAATATGAGCTAAATGCATCCGCTATTTGTTGAGGATGGTACATCTTGTGTCTAGTCATAGGGTGAACTATGTAAGGGATTTTAGTCTTGTGTCTATTGCCTCTTAAATTGTGCGCTAGGAGCTTACCAGCTCTGTTACCATGTACATAGTAGTTCATTTTCATTCGTTTGGATGATCTTTCAAATTCCTCTAGGAGCAGGAGCCTAAGATTATGTCTAAGTTGGGACAATTTTTCAGATAACGCCGGTGTGGTGTGAAGTTTGTTTTGTGTTTCTATGTCTGAAATTGCTTTAGTGAGATCGTTTAACCGCTTCAGCCTCTGCCTTTTTGCCCTCGCCCCCAACTGTACCATAATTCCTCGCATATATGCCTTATGGGCATTCCATAATACACAATGATCTCTAACTGAACCATCATTATGAGCAAAAAACTCCTGAAGGCGAGTTTGAAGAACATCCTTTGATTCTTTTTGCTGGAGAAGATAAGAGTTAAGTTTCCATAGTGCACTCCTTTGGACCGCTGTTGGATCGGCAATGGACAACACCACTGGAGCATGGTCCGCCCAAGTTATTGTGCTAATGGAGACAGTCTTAGACAATAATAACACCCTCCGATCCACTAGAAAAAGGTCTATTCGCGTGTAGACCTGATGAGGCGAAGAGAAAAAGGTAAAATCCCTTTCAGTCGCATGGAAACAGCGCCATGCATCATATAAGTTATTGTGGTGAATGGATGGTAGCAGTTTAATAGTATTCTGTTTGGAGGTCGAGATCGAGTCACACGTCGGGTCTGGAGTGGCGTTAAAGTCTCCGCATATTACCATCAAGCCTTTTTGGATCTTCCGGATCTTGCTCATAAATTTGTTAAAGTAGCGGACTTGGTGCACATTGGGGGAGTATACGGTAGCGATTGTGTAGGTGGAAGAGTTCACGTCACAGACAAGAATTAGAAATCTACCTTTTGGGTCTTTAACTTCCTGGTGTACTGTAAACGCCACCATATCCCAAATAGCAATGAGAACCCCTCTGGTCTTGGAGTCAGCGTTGGCAGTAAAGACAAAGGGATATGGTGAAAAAACTTGAGAAAGAACAGGACCAAGTGTTCCAAAATATCAGGCTCTCAGAACTCTCACCTCAAAGATGGAATAATCAGGCAAAATGAAGATAATTCCAATAAACTTCTCCTTCACTTCTCTGTGCACAATGACCAAGTAGTATAAACTTCTGCCACTAGAGGGCCAATTCAACCTCTTGTATGTAATACTGCAGCACTTGTATTTCCGTGGTATAAAACTTGAAGAGAACACAGAGGGGAGGAGGGAAGGGAGAGAGAGAGGGGACTCCAATCGTGTAGTGGTTTCAATAACTAAACAGGTTTATTAAGAGAAAGCAATAGACTCTCACATTTAAAAAGAAAGTTCAAACAGATAGAGATCTGGCGTGTACCGCCAGTCTTACGCTAGTTCCAGTTTGTCCTACGGCCACTCCCTACGCGTTACGTCACCACGTGACTTCTTCATGGGGATGTGAAGAAGTGACGTGGTGACGTAACGCGTAGGGAGTGGCCGTAGGACAAACCGGAACTAGCGTAAGACTGGCGGTACACGCCAGATCTCTATCTGTTTGAACTTTCTTTTTAAATGTGAGAGTCTATTGCTTTCTCTTAATAAACCTGTTTAGTTATTGAAACCACTACACGATTGGAGTCCCCTCTCTCTCTCCCTTCCCTCCTCCCCTCTGTGTTCTCTTCAAGTTTTATACCACAGAAATACAAGTGCTGCAGTATTACATACAAGAGGTTGAATTGGCCCTCTAGTGGCAGAAGTTTATACTACTTGGTCATTGTGCACAGAGAAGTGAAGGAGAAGTTTATTGGAATTATCTTCATTTTGCCTGATTATTCCATCTTTGAGGTGAGAGTTCTGAGAGCCTGATATTTTGGAACACTTGGTCCTGTTCTTTCTCAATTTTTTTCACCATACGCCTACACTTATTGGTGTGTCTACTTTGATTTTTTCATTGACTTTTGTTTTTCACATGTATATTTAGCATCCATTTTCTCAGTGGCACGATTTGCGCAGGACTTTTTATTTTGATTCATTTATGCGATAGTTTGTGTTTACTATTTTTTGTCCCGCTGCATTTCTGTATTATTTAGCAGCATTTGCACTTTCTTCACCCCACAGGTTGTTTTATTATATTTTGAAATATTTTCTATTTTTTATGCACATAGATTTATTTCACGTTTAGCACTTAGTGGCGCGAGGGTACATTTTTCACATTCTATACTTAAAGACAAAGGGATAGCTGCTGTGTGAGCATTTAGGGGGAGCCAAGGAGCTAAAGTGCATCTCCTGTGCACAGACAATGTCGCTGTTATGGAGTAAGGCTTCCCTCCACAGGGATTTCCGCTTTGCAGGATGGTTAAGCCCTCTAGTGTTGATAGTGAGGATGTTCAATTCCATATGTCTAAGGATCTACTTGCTAAGGTGAAGCGATTATAAAGACCTGAGGTGGTGTTGTGTTCAGCTGGAGGAAAGTGATGGTGCACCAAAGACAAATGTCCCCTGCCCGGTAACATTAAGGGTGTACTCACATTGCCGATCAGAGAAGCGGAGGACACTCCTGAAGGAACGAAATGGGGAAGATGTCGGTAGTCCCGGGTCATTGTCATTTTGGTCCCATGAAGGAGCCCGAAAATTCCTGATTCTGGTGTTGATAGCCATCTCGTGAAAAGAAGACCGAACATATTAAGAAAAAAAAAAGAAGAAAAGCAAAAACAGCAAATGGAAAAAGCAAAAAAAGGAGAAAAATTTAAAAATTAAACATGAAAAGAAGTCCAAGAAATACCATAGCAACTGAGCACCAAACAGGGTGCTCAACTTAGGCATGAGCAGATTACCCGCGATCAGCAGGAAGTTGCTGCTATTTCTGTGGGTTTAGTCCGACCGTACAAGTCACGGCCCTACGCTTCAGGGATTTGGAGTAACTCATGACCATCCGACATGTTCACACATGAGATCGAGCGTTTCTGCCAGTGACTTCTTTCCATTCCCTGTCCACTTGTCTGGGTGTGCTGGTGGCTGGGGGAGTATCTGCTTCCTCAGGGAGAATGTCCCACTCTCGCAGGAGAGCTATACCCTCTTCTAATGAAGAAATCACATACGTGCGATTGTCTCGTGTCACTGTGAGCTTCATGGGGTACCCCCATTTAAATGCTACTTTGTGGTTCCGGAGAACTTTGGTAACTGTGTTCAGGTTCCTCCTTTTCTGTAAGGTGTATTGGGACAAATCTGCAAAGAATTGCAAGTTCTGATATTGTGGGGGATAGCATCCTGCTTTCTCATGAACATCATGAGGTTTTCTTTAACATGAAATAAGTGTAGACGGAGGAGTACATCCCTTGGTATATGGTCAGACAGGTGGGGTGGTTTGGGTAGCCGGTGGATTCTATCAATGGTAATGTCGAGACCAGTGAGCTCAGGAATGAGGGTTTTAAAGAGCGTTGTAGCATAGGAGCTCAGGTCAGATTGTTGCACTGATTTGGGAATACCTCTGATTTTCAGGATGTTTCTCCTTGACCTGTCTTCCAAGTCAGCTAATTTTGCCCTGACCCATGCAGCATCACTGTCTTTCTCCTCATACACATCGACCAGATCGTTGATCGTATCAGCGTATTCACCCATTTTCACCTCTGTGTGATCTACCCTGTCACCCAACTCATGGATATCTCGATTAAATTTGTGCATGCAGGATGCCATATCCGATTGTATAGTACTCCTGAGAGACAACAACATGTCCTTTAACACAGCATCACAGGCTGGTTCTGCATAGGGAAAGATTTGATCGATTCCGGCATGTCTCTCGTGTCATCCCCAGATTCGGGGCCTGGGCTGTCTAACTTATGCAATCCATTGCCCTCCAGCCTGGGCCTGGACTTAACTGGGCTTTGGGTTGCTGGGGATGGCGGAGAGGAGGGCCGGGAATCATGTGAATATGTTATTTTAGGCAGATTCCCTTTCTTAGTGTTGTGTTTCGCTGATGGGGCTGCGGAGATGGAGTAAGCCTCGGCGCCATCTTGCTTACCCTCCATGGCTTTCATGTGGAAGAAGTCCGTTAAACGTTGCGGGTGCCTTGGGTTCCGCCGTTTGCCAGGCATGTTCTCGTCGGTTGCCCGAGCCGGATCGCTGGTTTTCGGAGCAAAATCGGTGTTCGGATTGTCCGCTAATAGCCGCTGATTCCCTGAAGCGCCGGAGCTCTGGATCTATGCGACCATCCGGCTCCGCTGCAGGCCACGCCCCTGGGAGCACTGATTTTTAATGACGATTAAAGTGAAAAAAAAGTGAAATATTCCTTTAAATATTGTGCCGGGGGGTCTCTATAGTATGCCTGTGAAGTGGCATGTGTTCGCCGTGTTTAGAAAGGTCCCTGCACAAAATGACAAAATTAACAGAAAAAAAGTCATTTAAAACTGCTTGCGGTTTTAATGTAATATCTGGTTCCGGCAATACGGATGAAAATCATTGAGATAAATGGCATAGGTAGCCCCTCCTGCCCATTACCAGCCCCTTTGGGTCTTGTACGGATATTTAAGGGGAATCCCGTACCCATATTAAAAAAGGAAAGGCGTGGGGCCCCCAGGCCCTATATACTCAGAACAGGAGTATACAGGTGGTGCAAACAAGACAGGGACTGTGTAGGTTTTTTGTGTTAAGTAGAATCTGTTTGTAATTTTGAACTGGTACATTTTTAAAGTGTAGCTCCAGTCAAAAAATCTATTTTTAAGCTTTTAGAAAAACATAATGAAGGGTTATCACCCCTGTATAATTTGTTTTGCCATCCGTCTTTTTTCCTCTCATTTCCTGTTGTCTCCTTCCATTTGCAAGTAGGAGACGTTTGTAAGTTGGATGTTAGAAAGTAGGGGCCTGCCCTATATGCTCTGCAGCAATGGGGACCTAAGGTGTTGGTGTTGCCACAACACTGTAAGTCCTCAAAGGGACTCTTGATAGAGCGCCCTGCTGTGAACAATTATATCAAGAATTGTAATTGCATGCCATTGTTGAACAGTGGTAGAAAAATTGGGCCTTTGGTGGTTGTGGTGGTGGTGCTGGTGCCACAACACTATAAGTCCTCACAGTTACTCTCGGTGGGCACAGGAACAGGCCCTGCTGTGAAATATTATATCAAGAATTGTAATTACATGCCCCTGTTAAACAGGGGCTGAAAAATTGGGCCTATACACTGCCACCTCTACCATATACTCTAGTTGGAGTGCAGGAATGAGCCCTGCTGCAAAGCATTGCATCAAAAATTGTAATTACATACCCCTGTTAAACAGGGACTGAAAAATTGGGCCTTAATCACTGGTTCTGGTGCCACGACACTGCAACCTCTCCCATATACTCTATTTGGAGTGCAGAAATGAGACCTGCTGTAAAGCATTGCATCAAAAATTGTAATTACACGCCCCTGTTAAACAATTGGGCTGGTGGCATCACCCAGAACCAAAAATGTTCTTCCAAGATATCAGTGCGGGAGGAAGAGGATAGACAGTCAACATAACAGGACAGTCACTCAGCATCAGCATAGGCAGTCTTGAAGGGATGTGATATTTAAAAAAAAATATATTCGGTTACATCAGCTTCAGGTGCTTAGTAGCTGGTGGTGATCCAAGACTGATTCATCTTTATGAAGGTCAGTTGATCAACTGAGTCGGTGGACAGGTGCACCCTGTGATCGGTTACAAAGCCACCAGCAGCACTGAAGGTGCGTTCCAAAAGAACGCTGGATGCAGGACAGGCCAGTAGCTCAACTGCATACTGTGCAAGCTCTGGCCAGTGATCCATCCTCAAGACCCAGTAAGCCAGAGGATTTTCGGTGGGAAAGGTGTCCAAGTCTGACCTTGCCCCTAGGTATTCCTGCACCATGTAAATCAGACGCTGGCGATGGGTGCTGGAACCGATCATACCTTGAGGCTGCGGACTAAAAAATTGTCTGAAAGCATCAGTCAGACGGCCACCTTCTCCACCGCTCCTTCTGACCAATGCCTCAGCAACACGTTGTCCAGGACCAGGAGTTTGTAACCTCCCAGTCTCTGGGAACGCAAAGACCTTTCTGCAAGGCCTCCCGGAGTTGTCTCATCCTCTGCTCCCTCTGCGATGGCAAGATAAGTTCGGCAACCTTACCCTTGTACCGTGCATCAAGGAGAGTGGCCAGCCAGTAATGGTCCCTCTCCTTGATCCGAAGAATACGAGGATCCTTCCGCAGGCTTTGCAGGATCAGGGAGGCCATGCAGCGTAGGTTAGCTGAGGCATTCGGTCCGGAGAACTCTGGGTCACTAAGGACAACATGATCCACAGCTACCTCCTCCCAGCCACGTACAAGTCCACGTGTTTCTTGGGACTGTAAATCATCCCTACAAGACTGCTGCTGCTGATGCTGATGCTGAGTGCCAGCCTCCACCTCCATGCTGACACAATCATCCTCCTCCTCCTCTTCCTCCTCCTCTTCCTCTTCCTGTGTGATGGGTGGCACAGCAGGAACACTGTCTGGATAAAGGGGGCCTTGAGAGGCAAGGAAGTCCTCCTCTTCCTGCCTCTGTTCTGCCTCAAGTGCCCTGTCCATTATTCCACGCAGCGTATGCTCCAAGAGGTGGACAAGAGGTACAGTGTCACTGATGCATGCACTGTCACTGCTCACCATCCTTGTGGCCTCCTCAAACGGTGACAGGACAGTGCATGCATCCCTGATCATGCCCCACTGTCGTGGTGAGAAAAAACCGAGCTCCCCTGACCCTGTCCTGGTGCCGTAGTCGCACAGGTACTCATTGATGGCCCTCTTCTGCGTGTGCAGCCGCTGCAGCATGGCCAATGTTGAGTTCCATCTGGTGGGCATGTCACATATAAGGCGGTTCTTGGGCAGGTTCAACTCCTTTTGGAGCTCAGCCAGCCGAGCACAGGCATTAAATGATCGGCGGAAATGCACACAGACTTTCCTGGCCTGCTTCAGGACATCCTGTAAGCTGGGGTACCTGCCCAAGAACCGCTGCATCACCAGGTTAAGGACGTGAGCTACACAGGGCACATGGGTCAGTTGTCCCTGTCGGAGGGCGGAGAGGAGGTTGGTGCCATTGTCGCAAACCACCATTCCTGGCTTAAGCTGGCGTGGCGTCAACCACCTCTCGGCCTGCCCCTGCAGAGCTGACAAAACATCCGCCCCAGTGTGGCTCCTGTCCCCCAAACAAACCAGCGCAAGCACGGCATGGCATCGTTTTGCCTGCGTACTTGCGTAGCCCCTGGAACGCCTA
Source organism: Lithobates pipiens (assembly GCF_037356315.1). NCBI lineage: Eukaryota > Metazoa > Chordata > Amphibia > Anura > Ranidae > Lithobates > Lithobates pipiens. Next base: position 184,936,218 of record NW_027507785.1, on the reverse strand, counting down.
CGGAGCACCGCTGGTTCTGAGGACAGAGCACTGGAAGAGGCCATGGAGGAAGAAGAAGAGGAGGGGGTGGAGGAGAGAGGTGTGTCACAACCAATAGTAGCATTTTGGAGGCGTGGTGGCGGAAAAACCTCCAACACTACTGCACCTTGTCCTGCATCCTTCCCAGCTGCCAGAAGAGTGACCCAATGGGCCGTGAAAGACAGGTAACGTCCCTGTCCATGCCTGCTGGACCATGAGTCAGCGGTAATATGCACCTTACCGCTGACCGCCCTGTCCAGCGAGGCAAGGACATTGCCTTCCACATGCCGGTAGAGAGCCGGAATCGCCTTCCGTGAGAAAAAGTGGCGTTTGGGGACCTGCCACTGAGGAACCGCACATTGTACAAACTCACGGAAGGGGGCCGAGTCTACCAACTGAAAAGGCAGCAGTTGAAGTGCTAGCAATTTAGCCAAGCTAGCATTCAACCGCTGGGCATGTGGATGGCTGGGAGTGAACTTCTTTCGCCGGTCCAGCAGCTGGGGCAGGGACATTTGCCTGCTATAATCGGACGTGGGTGTACCGCTAGCAGAGTTCCCGGAAGCACTTGGCTGTGACACACCTAATTCTACACCTTCATTCCTCTCAGAGCAGGTTTCAGAGAGGAATGAAGGTCTAGTGGGGTTGGAGATGCCAGCTGATGAGGAGCAAGGAGAGGTCCGCTTTGTTCTTTGGTGTGGGTCTTTGAGGTACGCTTGCCAACGAGCTGCATGGCAGGTCAACATATGTCTGGTCAAGCATGTGGTGCCCAAGCGGCTGATGTTTTGGCCACGTGAGATACGCTTGAGACATATGTTGCAAATAGCAGCGGTGCGATCTGATGCACACGTCTCAAAAAAGGCCCACACCAAAGAACTTTTCGAATAACGCGCAGAGGCAGCGCTCTGCACAGGCAGAGCTCTGCGATGTGATTCAGTCGGTGTGCTGCCCCTAAGCTGGCCCCCGGAGGGCATCCTGCCTCGTTGGACATGTGCCTCCTCCTCCTCCTCCTCCTCCTCCCTCCTTCCAGGCACCCACGTGGAGTCAGTGCCCTCATCATCCCCTCCCTCTTCATCGCTGTAGCAAACCTGGCAGTATGCTGCAGCTTGTGGAACATGACTGCCAGATTGCTGTCCTTCTTGAGCATCCCCTCTCTCTGCGCTCACGCTACTGCCTTCCTCTAGCTGAGTGTCATCATCAGAGCCCACAAAACACTGGGCATCCTCCTGGAGCATGTACCCAACACTGTGCTCAAAGAGTTCAGGAGACTCCTCAGGAAGACGTGGTGGGTCTAGGGAAGGAGTCACAGGTGATGACATTGAGAGGAGGGAAGACGATGCGTTGGCAGCTGCTTTGCTAGTACCCTGAGACTGGGTGAGAGAGGATGAGGAGGATGAAGAGGGCTTGGTCATCCACTCTACCAAGTCGTTGGCATGTTGCGGTTCAACATGTCCAGCTGCCGAAAAGAAGGACAAGCGTGTCCCATGGCCACGTGCTGATGACAATGCACCGCGTCCACGACCAGCACTGTTGTCTCTAGACACAGAGCCTGCTTGCCCTCTTTTATCAGCTCGCACCTGTCTGCCTCTCCTTGCTGGCCTTCCAGACATGGTAATGGCCTGAAGGGAGTTGGGTAAAAAAGCAGTTGGGTAGTGTATATTGTGCTAGAGGCACACAACACCCACTAACTCCTGCAGATGCCTTTATTATAGAACACCAGAGATAAAGGGGTATATACAGATGTATACTGTGCTGTGCTGGAGGCACACACAACTTCCAATAACTCCTGCAGATGGCAAGTGGGCTCAAATAGAGAACAGCTATGTAGGTGGATATAGCGGTATGTACTGGGTACAGAGCACGCAGACAGCACGCACTATCTCCTAACACTACTGACTGCAAGCTCTATTATAAAAGATAGATCACTAGCTATATATGTGAGGTGAATATAGCGGTGTATACTGCGGTCAGGGCACGCAGACAATAACCAGAGAACACCAGAGATAAAGGGGCATATACAGATGTATACTGTGCTGTGCTGGAGGCACACACAACTTCCAATAACTCCTGCAGATGGCAAGTGGGCTCAAATAGAGAACAGCTATGTAGGTGGATATAGCGGTATGTACTGGGTACAGAGCACGCAGACAGCACGCACTATCTCCTAACATTACTGACTGCAAGCTCTATTATAAAAGATAGATCACTAGCTATATAGGTGAGATGAATATAGTGATGTATACTGCGGTCAGGGCACGCAGACAATAACCACTACACAACAGCAAGATCGAAAATCGGCCGAAAACGATCGGTGTGTACTGTGTTGAAGGTACACAGAACACCCACTGCTTCAGACACCAACACACTACACGAGGCTGCCGCGCTGGCGGCCTTATATAGTGTGGGGCGTGCACTACACAGCCTGAGCTATGATTGGCCACAGGCATCCTGGCCAAGCATGCGGGGTCACAGTGCATGCTTGGCCAATCATGAGCCAGCAATGCACTGCGCCATCGCAGTGCATTGTGGGCCGTGAGCGCCACACGAATTTGACGCGAATGGACCAAAATGTTCGGACTTCGCCGAACGGAGGAACAGCCAATGTTCGAGTCGAACGTACGTTCGACTCGAACACGAAGCTCATCCCTACACAACACCCTCTAACTCCTGCAGATGGCTCTATTTGAGAATAGCAATAAAGGGTAGGTGTATATTGTGCTGTGCTGGAGGCACAAAACACCCACTAACTCCTGCAGATGCCTTTATTATAGAACACCAGCAATAAAGGGTAGATACAGGTGTATACTGCGCTGGAGGCACACAACACTAACTCCTACAGATGGCTATATTAGAGAACACCAGCAATAAAGGGTAGATATAGGTGTATATTGTGCTGTGCTGGAGGCACACAACACCCACTAACTACTGCAGATGCCTTTATTATAGAACACTAGCAATGAAGGGTAGATACAGGTGTATACTGTGCTGTGCTGGAGGCACACAGCACCCACTAACTACTGTAGATGCCTTTATTATAGAACACCAGCAATAAAGGGTAGATACAGGTGTTTACTGTGCTGTGCTAGAGGCACACAACACCTACTAATTCCTGCAGATGGCTCTATTAGAGAACAGCAATAAAGGTAGATACAGGTGTATACTGCGCTGGAAGCACACAACACCCACTAACTCCTGCAAATGGCTCTATTAGAGAACAGCAATAAAAGGTAGATACAGGTGTATACTGTGCTGGAAGCACACAACACCCACTAACTCCTGCAGATGGCTCAATTAGAGAACAGCAATAAAGGGTAGATACACGTGTATACTGCGCTGGAGGCGCACAACACCCACTAACTCCTGCAGACGCCAGAACACTACACAAGGCTTCCGTGCTGGCGGACTTATATAGTGTGGAGCATGTACTAAACAGCCTGAGCTATAATTGGCCACAGGCATTCTGCCTGTGGCCAATTATGGCTCTCCTCGCTGCCGGCCCTGTGATTGGCCAAGCATGCGGGGTCACAGTGCATGCTTGGCCAATCATGAGCCAGCAATGCACTGCGATGGCGCAGTGCATTGTGGGCCGTGAGCGCCACACGAATTTGGCACGAACGGCCCACAGCGTTCTGGCTTTGCCGAACAGGCAAACAGCCGGTGTTCGAGACGAACATGCGTTTGACTCAAAAAAAACAAGCTCATCCCTAGTAACCAGATTAGTGCACTGTAAGAATTTTTGGTCAATCAATTATATAATTTTTCACTCCCTTCACCACTGATGACTATACAACAAGAAATGCAACCTGAATTTATCAATTTCACCTCTGACAGCCTATCAAGGTGATATCACTCTTATTCTTTTACAGAAGGTGCATTTTTTCTACGTGATTCCACAACTCCATATTTACCTTGTGAGATCTCCAAGACAGTTCCACCATTATGGACTTTGACATTCTTAACCACTTCCCACCCGGCCAATGCACATATACAGCTGGTTGGGAGCCGTCTACTTCTGATAGGACGTTCAGGAACGTTCTTCAGAAGGAGCGGGATCGCGCGCGCGTGCCCGCGCAGCAGCGCGATCCCGATGCGCTCGTGTCATCCGGGCACAGCGCATCTCAGATCGGCAGGAGGGCTCTGTGATTGGCCCTCCTGATCACATGACAGCCGTGTCCAATCACGGCCGTCATGTGATGTAAACAAACAGCCGGTTGCTAGGCAATCAGCTCCTCCTCTCCTCACACAGAAGTCATCGCTGCAGCCGGCTGATAATCAGTGAATATGAGCTGTTTTTTACAGCTTTTTACTCACTGATCACCAGTCTAGTGTAAACACACAACACACCACACAGTATAAACACAATGTCCCCACATATGTCCCCAAAACACACCTGTCCCCAAAACATACATGTCCCCAAAACATACATGTCCCCAAATAATAAAAACACATGTCCCTAATAATAAAAACATGTCCCCCACATATGTCCCACTAAAATCACATGTCCCAATGATTATCTGCACACATATGTACGTGATCACCTGCACACATATGTACATGATCATTTGCGTACATATGTCCGTGATCACACAAACCAATTATTATACACTTATACACTTAACGGAATTTTTTTTACCAAAAACATGTAGCAGAATACATTTTGGCTTAAATTTATGACAAAATTTGATTTTATTGGATTTCTTTTAAAATAGAAAAAAGAAAATATTGTTTTTTTTCCAAATTTCCACTTTTTTTGCGCTTATATCGCAAAAAATAAAAAAAGGAGTCGTGAATAAATACCACCAAAATATAGCTCTATTTGTGCGAAAAAAATGATAAAAATTTCATTTGGGTACAGTGTAGCATGACCGCGCAATTGTCACTGAAAGCGCTAGAGCGATGAAAGCTGAAAATTGGGCTGGGAAGGAAGGGGGCGAAAGTGCCCTGTATTGAAGTGGTTAAATGAACAGAAAGAACTACTGGATGGGAAATTAAACACCTACCCACCCCCTACATAGTTTAATCCCTTTAATACCAGGCACTTTCCTGCCCAAGCCAATTTTCAGGTTTCAGCGCTTATGCAATTTGATTGACAATTGCACGGTCATGCTACACTGTACCCACATTTTTTTTATATCATTTTGTTCCCACAAATAGAGCATTCTTTTGGTGGTATTTTAAAAGCTAAATACATCCAAATGTATATGAAAAGGTAGTTTAGTTGAACAAGAGGAATTCTATTCATATAACAATTTAAACATAAATATATTGTTAATATCAGGTAAATGATAACACAGTAAGAACAGTATCCATAATGATAACAAGGTGTCTCAAAATGTAACCACTGATGTCAATGGTAGAAAAATAAACATTATCATGAACATTAGACAATTTAATGGCAATAATATCTCAATTAAGACATTAATAAAATTCCATAGTTCAACAAAGACAAGGTTAAATAAAATCAGTTACTAGGTAATGCCTGAAGGATAACAAATCCCTGGGGCTGGATAGTCTCCATGCAGAGATCTACAAGAAGTATAGTGAACCCCTCCTTCCCTTATTACTAAATACCCTTAATGACGCTCTTAGATGTGAGTGCCTCCCCCAGTCAATATATGAAGCAGTTATAGTGGTAATTCCGCAACCTGGAAAGAATCCGTTGTTGCCTGACTCCTATAGGCCCATCTCCCTACTCGATGCAGGCATCAAATTGTTAGCTAGGGATGGGCTTTATGTTCGGGTTGAACATGAGTTTGACTCAAACATTGGCTGTTTGCCTGTTTGCTGAATACCGAACAATTTGGGGTGTTTGTGGCAAATTCGAAAGCAGCGGAACACCCTTTAAAAGTCTATGGGAGAAATCAAAAGTGCTAATTTTAAAAGGTTAATATGCAAGTTATTGTCATAAAAAGTGTGCTGTCCTGTCACCATTTGAGGAGGCCACAAGTATGGTGAGCAGTAGGGATGAGCTTTATGTTCGAGTTGAACATGAGTTTCGTCTTGAACATTGGCTGTTCGCCAGTTCGCTGAACAGCGAACAATTTTGGGTGTTTGCAGCAAATTTGAAAGCCGCGGAACACCCTTTAAAAGTCTATGGGAGAAATCAAAAGTGCTAATTTTAAAGGTTAATATGCAAATTATTGTCAGAAAAAGTGTTTGGGGACCCAGGTCCTGGCCCAGGAGACATGTAGCAATGCAAAAAAAAAAAAGTTTTAAAAACGGAAGTTTTTTCAGGAGAGAGTGATTTTACCTTAAATTTTGTACCTGGGGGTGTCTATAGTATGCCTGTAAAGTGGCACATGTTTCCCGTGTTTAGAACAGTCTGAGAGCAAAATTAAATTTCTAAAGGAAAAAAGTAATTTAAAACTACTCGCGGCTATAATGAACTGTTGGTCCCAGCAATACACATAAAAGTCATTGAAAAAAAAAGCATGGGATTCCCCCACAGGGGAACCCCAAACCAAAAAAATAAATGAGTTGGGGTCCCCCCAAATTCCATACCAGGCCCTTCAGGTCTGGTATGGATATTAAGGGGAACCCCGCTCCAAAATTTAAAATAAAAATGGCGTAGGGTCCCCCCAAAAATCCATACCAGGCCCTTATCCGGGCACGCAACCTGTCAGGCTGCAGGAAAAGAGGAGGGGATGATAAAGTGCCCACCCTCCTGAACCATACCAGGCCACATGCCCTCAACATGGGGAGGGTGCTTTGAGGTAGCTCCCCAAAGCACCTTGTCCCCATGTTGATGGGGAGAAGGGCCTCATCCCCACAACTCTTGCCCGGTGGTTGTGGGGGTCTGTGGGTGGGGGCTTATCGGAATCTGGAAGCCCCTTTTAACAAGGGGGTCCCAGATCCCGTCCCACCGTGTGAATTGTTAATGGGGTAAAAATGTACCTACCATTTCACAAAAAAAGTGTCAAAAATGTTAAAAAAGACAATAGCCGGTTTTTGACAATTTCTTTATTAATGTCTTCTTCTTTCCCTGCTTCTTCCATCTTCTTCTGTTCTTCCTTCGGTTTTCTTCTTCTTCCCCTATCTTGTTTTTCCCCCGCTTCTTCCTCTATCTTCCTTTGCTTCTTCCTCCGGTCTTCTCATCCAGCAGCTTCCTCCGGCTTCTTCTTCCCCGCTTTGTCCTATGGATGATCCGCCTCAATGAGAGTCTCCCGCTGTGTGATGCTTCTGTTCAGGTGACAGCTATTCCTAAATGTCCAACTCCCGGTGAACAATCCAGGTATTCTTTCTTGACGCTGCCAAGGCCTTTGATAGCATCGAGTGGAGATACCATTGGGCAGTAGGGATGAGCTTCGAGTTTGAGTCGAACTCATGTTCGACTCGAACATTGCCTGTTCGCCTGTTCAGCGAACAGTGAACAATTTGGGCTGTTCGCAGCAAATTCGAAAAGCCGGAACACCCTATACAAGTCTATGGGAGAAATCTAAAGTGCTAATTTTAAAGGGTAATATGCAGGTTACTGTCCTAAAAAGTGTTTGGGGACCAGGGTCCTGCCCCAGGGTACATGGATCAATGCAAAAAAAAAGTTTTAAAAACGGCCGTTTTTTCAGGAGCAGTGATTTTAATAATGATTAAAGTGAAACAATAAAAGTGTAATATTCCTTTACATTTCGTAGCTGGGGGGTATCTATAGTATGCCTGTGAAGGGGCGCATGTTTATGGTGCTTAGAACTGTCCCTGCACAAAGTGTCATTTGTGCAGGAAAAAAAGTCTTTTAAAATCACTTGCGGCTAAATTGTCGGGTCTCGTAATACAGAGAACACTCAATGAGTGTTCTCTGTATTAGCCGACAATTCATTCATTCATTGATTTAAAAAAAAAAAAAAAAAAAAGCGTGGGGGTTCCCCTAAATTCAGTTACCAGGCCCTTCAGGTCTGACATGGATATTAAGGGGAACCCCGCATCAAATTTTTAAAAAAATTGACGTGGGGGTCCCCCTAAAAATCCATATCAGACCCTTTATCCGAGCACGCAACCTGGCAGGCTGCAGGAAAAGAGGGGGGGACGAGAGAGAGCCCCCCCTCCCTCCTGAACCATACCAGGCCACATACCCTCAACATTGGGAGGATGCTTTGGGGGTCTGTGACCCCTCAAAGCACCTTGTGCCCATGTTGATGAGGACAAGGGCCTCATCCTCACAATCCTGGCCGTTGGTTGTGAGGGTCTGCGGGCGGGGGGCTTATCAGAATCTGGAAGCCCCCTTTAACAAGGGGACCCCCAGATCCCGCCCCCCCCCCCCTGTTTGAAATGGCAAGGGGGTACAAAAGTACCCCTACCATTTCACAAAGAAAGTGTCAAAATGGTTAAATAAGACAAACACACTTTTGAAAAATTCCTTTATTAAAAATGAAAAAAATAAAAAAAAGATTCCAGCGGTGATAATTGACTCTTGCTATCCAGCGAGGGATCTCCGGGGTCCAGCGATGGATGATCATATCCAGCGACGGGGATCTCTCAGTCACCCACACGTCACTGGGGAACCCCTGGCTTCCCTCTCCAGCGTCAGAGGGGCGGGGTCAGGTGACAGGTGGCCCCGCCCTCCTAATATAAGAAACGTCAGCGCTGGGCTCTCTGCAGTGTCTCCGGAGTGGAGACAGAAGAAGGATGTATGGACATCGCTGGACTGAGAGATCCCCCGTCGCTGGATATGATCATCCATCGCTGAACCCCGGAGATCCGTCGCTGGATAGCAAGAGTGGATTAGCACCGCTGGAATCTTTTTAAAATTTTTTTAATTTTTAATAAAGGAATTTTTCAAAAGTGTGTTTGTCTTATTTAACCATTTTGACACTTTCTTTGTGAAATGGTAGGGTTACTTTTGTACCCCCTTACCATTTCAAACAGGGGGGGGGGCGGGATCTGGGGGTCCCCTTGTTAAAGGGGGCTTCCAGATTCTGATAAGCCCCCCGCCTGCAGACCCTCACAACCAACGGCCAGGGTTGTGAGGATGAGGCCCTTGTTCTCATCAACATGGGGACAAGGTGCTTTGAGGGGTCACAGACCCCCAAAGCATCCTCCCAATGTTGAGGGTATGTGGCCTGGTACGGTTCAGGAGGGAGGGGGGGCCGCTCTCTTGCCCCCCCCCCTCTTTTCCTGCGGCCTGCCAGGTTGCGTGCTCGGATAAAGGGTCTGATATGGATTTTTAGGGGGACCCCCACATCAATTTTTTTTTTTAATTTGAAGCGGGGTTCCCCTTAATATCCATATCAGACCTGAAGGGTCTGGTATGGATATTTAGGGGGACCCCCACGTCATTTTTTTTTTTTAATTTGACACGGGGTTCCCCTTAATATCCATGTCAGACCTGAAGGGCCTGGTAATTGAATTTAGGGGAACCCCCACGCTTTTTTTTTTTTTAATCAATGAATGAATGAATTGTCGGCTAATACAGAGAACACTCATTGAGTGTTCTCTGTATTACGGGGAGCCGACAATTTAGCCGCAAGTGATTTTAAAAGACTTTTTTTCCTGCACAAATGACACTTTGTGCAGGGACAGTTCTAAGCCCCAGAAACATGCGCCCCTTTACAGGCATACTATTGATACCCCCCAGCTACGAAATGTAAAGGAATATTACACTTTTATTGTTTCACTTTAATCATTATTAAAATCACTGCTCCTGAAAAAACGGCAGTTTTTAAAACTTCTTTTTGCATTGATCCATGTCCCCTGGGGCAGGACCCGGGTCCCCAAAAACTTTTTAGGACAGTAACCTGCATATTACCCTTTAAAATGAGCACTTTAGATTGTGAACGTTCGAGTCCCATAGACTTTAATAGGGTTCTAAAGTTCACACGAAGTTTAGGTCTGTTCGCAGGTTCTGGTGCGAACCGAACAGGGGGGTGTTCGGCTCATCCCTATTGGGCAGTATTACGAAAATTCCAAGTGGGAAAGAACTTTATCTCCTGGGTACAGTTGCTATTTGCGGATCCCTGAGCCAGAGTCAGGATTAATTAGGCTACTTTCACACTGGGGCGTTGCGGGTGCTGGTGGTAAAGCGTGGCTATATTTAGCGGCGATTTACCGTCGTTTTAGCGGCGCTATGCAGTTTTAACCCCCGCTTGCAGCCAAAAAAGGGTTAAAAGCACTCGCAAAGCGCCACTGCAGCGGCGCTTTGCAGGCGGGTTTGCAGCGCTGCCCCATTGTTTTCTATGGAAAGGGGCACTTTAGGAGCAGTAAATATACCGCCCCTACAGCGCTCTAAAGATGCGGCTTGCATGACTTTTTGACCGTCCTGCAAGCACACTGAAGAGACAGCAGTGGCTGTTTCAGGGCTCTTTGCAGGCGCTATTTTTAGCACTGTAGCGCCTGAAAATTGCCCCAGTGTGAAAGGGGCCTTAGGCTTTTCCTGATATCTTTCCACTGTTCAGGGGAACTAGACAGGGGTGTCCTCTCTCTCATCCCTGCTCTTTGCTTTGACACTGGAACTGTTGGCAGCCAAGATTAGAGTCTCTTCAGGGATAGTGGGATTTCGTCGGGGTGAGAGGAAGGATAAGCTCTCCCTTTATGAAGACGATACACTGATATATCTAGGGGACACTGATTGTTAAACTATGGAAGGAACTTGAAAAAAGAATGGTTATCATGTTTTTTTTTTTTTTAAATGCACCCCCATTTGGTGAATTAGGTCATACCCTGAACTGGCCAACATTTCTGGCTACTCTACATGGAAAGCGGCCGGACTTAAGTACCTCTCTCAACTGTTCAATGGGACCACTATGAAAATGTTTGATCACTTGCGACAGGAATTTAATCAGATAAACAATAACTATTACCTGTATTTCCAAGTTAGACATGCATTGAGGGTGCAGGGCAGAAGTGTAAGCCTGAGCTTGGCATAGTCTGAATTTCGTTCTTTGCCACCCTGAATCTATGCCTATTTACTCTCCCATGCCCAACCCCCGGACTTCCTACCCTGCAGGGATAAATGGGAATCAGATGTTGGCCCTATTGATGAGGATAGCTGGGCACAAATCATGGCTGCTCATCCGTTGGTATCTAAATCTGAAACAAAGAAACTATCACATCTGTTTATCCTCCATCGGACTTACAGAACTCTCATTCAACTGCATAGGTGGGGTAAGAGGGACTCCCCCATGTGCGAAATGCCAAACACACCCAGGTACCCTAATACATTTGTTGTGGAAATGTCCAAAATTGGTAAGAGTTGTGTCAATATGGATAGTGGCCAGTCGCTTGTTTGCTCGGTAGTCTAGAAGAGGAACTATACTCTCCAGATATGTATATTGCCATTACTAGACTACTTTATTTAGCTTGCAAACTGATTTAGCTCACTGAGCAATTCTGGCTCACTACTCAGGTGCCCATGTCACGCCAATGGATGCAACCTAATGATATTCTGATTAGGAAAAAGCATGCATATCAATATAGGAATGCCAGCAGGAAATTCAACAGAATATGGCAGGAGTGGCTGGAAGCCCCAAACGTAGCCCCTCCTCAACTGGTCAAGGATAGACTCTTACAGATGTGAGAGGATTGTTTTAGACTTCCTGGATAGTGGAGCGATAATGGTGGGTGGACATGGTGATGGTGAGGTAGGCCTAGCATACACTTATATGACCTGTTTGAGCAACAGCACACAATCTATCGATTTATAAGTTTGTTTCAAATGTTTTCTGTTTTGTTTTCAAATATGCATATAAGAAACCCTATCCTAAAACTGTAGAATATATCTTGCTAAGAAACACTAATTCTGTATATTGGTTCGATTTCTGGAATATCGGGTCATTGACTTATTGTTGACGTTACCGGAGACTTGATTCTAAATCCCGTTGTTTGTACCTTTTGTATCTTTTCTCTTTGACCTTTTATACAATAAAACTTTGTTTTCTGATATTTTTTTTTTCCAATGACTAACTGGGAAATCAATATGGGGCTTTAACTCCTAGTATTAGAAGGTCAGTGAAACAGCAATACAATTACATATGCGATGGCTAGAGTTGAGCGAACACCTGGATGTTCGGGTTCGACAGGTTCAGCTAAACTTTGGAAAACAGTTCGGGTTCGGGACCGAACTTGACCCCGAATCCGAACCCCATTGAAGTCAATGGGGACCCGAACTTTTGAGGACTAAAATGGCTCTAAAAAAGTCATGGAAAGGGCTAGAGGGCTGCAAATGGCAACACAATGTTGTTAAGAGCATGGCAAGTGCTCTGCAAACAAATGTTGATAAGGAAATAACTTAAAATAGCATACCAAAAAAATAAATATATATATATATATATATATATATATATATATATATATATATATATATATATATATATATATATATATATATATATATGCTGGAGGCCTCCTTCTCAGAAGGAGAGGTACAGGAAGTGATTAAGTACCTCAGAAACTCAACGGAACGATGCCACACATTTGGTGGGAATGCCCCAGAATATGCCCTTTCTGGAAAAAAATATTTAATTTAATGGATAAGCTAGTGGGAAAATAAAATACTTTGAAATAAAAAAAATAAAAAATTATAATCTTGACCTAGGAGGACGAGGTCCATATGGAGTAGGAGGTTGAGGTGACGGTGGATGTGGCGGTGTAGGTGGAAGCGGCGGTGGAGGAGGACGAGGTAACCAACACTGGTTCAAAAATACAACAATGGCTGGGTAAGGCCGGTGATGTGTTGAATTCTGTCCCCCGTCGGATAGTGTCCTCCCTGTACTGCGTTTGCTCAGTATGTAGGACAAGGGGATTTCGAAAATCTCCGAAGACAAACGGCGCTGCACGGTGAGTCCCGGCTCAAGCCACACCATCTGAGGTTCAAGCCGAGTGAAGCGAGGCCATGCCCGAAGCATGGCAAGCGAAGTATGGCGAGCGAAGCAAGCCTGTGAGGGGCCCTGTTACTATGTGCTACCGTATGTCCACTGGGATGGTGGGGCTTGAACCTGCACTCACAGGGCAGGCGCCGTTCATCTTGCGAGATTTTCTTCACATGGTATGGACAAGTCCTGTGGGATCCATGCCTGGTTCATTTTAATGAACATGAACTTGTCCACATTGGCCCTGGACAAGCGGCTGCGCTTGTCTGTGATAACGCCCCCTGCCATGCTAAATACACGTTCAGATAATACACTGGCTGCAGGGCAGGCCAGCACCTCCAAGGCATAAAGGGCAAGCTCAGGCCATGTGCCCAATTTGGAGACCCAGAAGTTGAAGGGGGCTGACCCGTCATTCAGTAAGTGTAAGCATGTGCACATACTGCTCCACCATGTTGGTGAAATGCTGCCTCCTGCTAAGACGTTCCATCTCAGCTGGTGGTGCTGGTTCTTGTGGCATGCTGACAAAGCTTTTCCACATTTCGGCCATGCTAATCCTGCCTTCTGAGGTGCTGGCAGTGCCCCGGCTGCATTGACGACCTCTTACTCCTCCTCTGTCTTCACCTTGTGCTTCCACCGTACCCCCGCTGTCAGGTTGGAATGCCACCAGCAATGCGTCTGCCAGCGTGCGCTTGTACTCACACATCTTACGATCATGCTCCAGTGAGGGAATTAAGGATGGTACATTGTCCTTGTAACGGGGATCCAGCAGGGTGGCCACCCAGTAATCAGCACCAGTTAGAATGTGGGCAACTCGGCGGTCGTTGCAAAGACACTGCAGCATGTAATCGCTCATGTGTGCCAGGCTGCCCAGAGGCAACGAAAAGCTGTCCTCTGTGGGAGGTGTATCGTCTGTGTCCTCTGTATCCCCCCAGCCATGCACTAGTGATGGCCATGAGCTGGTCTGCGTGCCACTCTGCTGTGAACATGGTTCCTCCTCCTCCATCTCCTCATCTTCCACCTCGTCATCCTCCAGAACTGTGCCCTTGCTACCGGACAATTGTGTACCTAGCGTTTGTTGGTGCAGGAACCCACCCTCATAGCCACTTGTGAATGACTGCCCTAAAAGCCTTGCAAATGATTATTGGTGGTGAAGTGGTGCTGTTCCGCAGAGCGACTCACGTGTGTGTGCTGCAGCTGAAACTCCACTATCACCTGCTGCTGCCCGCATGTGCAAGATGGAGTTTCACCTTGTGGGCACGCCACATATGAGGCGGTGAGCGGGAAGGCCTAAGTTACGCTGCAGCGCTGACAGGCGAGCAGCAGCAGGGTGAGAACGCTGAAAGTGCGCACAGACGACCCGCACTTTCTGCAGCAGCTCTGGCATATGGGGGTCATTTTTAAAGAACCTCTGGACCACCAAGTTCAGCACATGCGCCAGACAAAGATTGTGCGTCAAACCAGATAGGCCCAGAGCTGCTATGAGATTTCATCCATTATCGCACACCACCAGGCCGGGCTTGAGGCTCACTGCCACCAGCCACTCATCGGTCTGTTGTTCCATGACCCTCCACAACTCCTGCGCGGTGTGGGGTTTTTCCCCCAAACAGGAAAATTTTAAAACTGCCTGCTGTCGTTTACCCCTGACTGTGCTGAAGTTAGTGGTGAAGGTGTTACTCTGACTGGGTGAGGAGGCGGTAGAGGATGAGAAAGTGGAGTAGGAGGAGTTATCAACAGGAGGCAAACTGAAGCGCCCTGCAATCCTCGGTGGTTGAAGGACATGCCCCAAAACTGCTCTCCGCCTCAGGCCCAGCCGCCACTGCATTTACCCAGTGTGTTGTTAGGTAGTTATAACATCCCTGACCGTGCTTACTGGTCCACACATCCGTAGTTAGGTGGACCTTGCCACAGATAGAGTTGCGCAGTGCACACCTTATTTTGTCCCCCACTTGGTTGTGCAGGGAAGGGATGGCTCGTCTGGAAAAGTAGTGGTGGCTGGGCACGATGTACTGTGGGACAGCCAATGCCATCAGGCTTTTAAAACTCTGCGTCTCCACCAGACGGAATGACAGCATTTCAAAGGCGAGGAATTTTGAAATGCTGGCATTAGGGACCAGGGATCGCGGGTGGCTAGGGGGGTACTTCCTCTTCCGCTCCAGTGTTTGGGAGATAGAGAGCTGAATGCTTCCATGGGACATTGTGGAGATGGTTGGTGACCCAGGTGGTAGTGTTGCTGGCAGATCCTCTGTTTGCGGGTTGGCAGGTGCCACTGTCACTACAGAGGTGGATGAAGAGGCCAAGACTGCAGCAGAAGAGGAAGCAGGAGGAACCAGAGACCTTTCTTGGTTTTTGAGGTGTCTACTCCACTGCAGCTCATGCTTTGCACTTAGATGCCTGGTCATGCAGGTTGTGCTCAGGTTGAGAGCGTTTATACCTTGCTTCAGGCTCTGATTGCACAGCATGCAAACCACTTGCGTCTTGTCATCAGCACATTGTCTGAAGAAGTGCCACGCTAGGGAACTCCTTGGACCTGGCTTTGGTGTGCTCGGTCCCTTGCTGTGTTGGGCAGTAGCAGGCGTACTGTCTAGGGGACGGAGCTCCGCTTTTGCACCCTGCTCCCTCTTCTGCTGTGCTGGTGGCTCTGTGCGACCACCGCCTCTTCCTCCGAACTACACTGGTCTCCTGCATGACGTTGATTCCATGTGGGGTCCAGGACCTCATCGTCCTCCACATCATCTTCCACCCAGTCTTCACCCCTGCCCCCCTTGTCGGTCTGCACAATTGCGAAAGTAGCAGCAGTTGGCACCTGTGTTTCGTCATCCGAGACGTGCTGCGATGATCCTCCTATGTACTCATCTTCAAACATAAGTGGTTGGGCATCAGTGCACTCAATCTCTTCCACTTCTGGGTCAGGGCTAGGTAGATGGCCCTGGGAAACCCTGCTAACAGAGTCATCAAAAAGCAGAAGAGACTGCTGCATGATTTGGGGCTCAGACTGCTTGGCTGATTTGCAAGGGGGTGATGTGAAAGACTGATGGACATCGGCTGCAGGTGCCAACTCTGATCTTTCATCAGGAGACTGGGTGGGAGACAATGTCAAGGAACCAGAGGCACTGTCAGCAACTCAATCTACTATCGCCTGTACTTGTCCTGGCCTCAACATTCGTACAGCCGCATTAGGCCCAACCAAATACCGCTGCAGGCTCTGTCGTCTACTCGCACCTGAGGAAGGTGTTTCACTTGTGCGTGTAGCTGGCACAGATTGACCACGTCCTCTCCCTGCAACAGGAGCTCCACCAGCAGCACCACAACCGGAGCCATGTTACTTCTTTGATGTTCTCCTCATAATTTCCAAATGTAGGATCTTGCCCTAAATGGGTGTTTTTGCAATAGCAGAATAAATCCAGAGATGTAAACGTGTATCTTAGAGCTGCAAAAATGGCGAAAATGCTATTCAAAAAAATGTTTTTGCCCTAAAAAAATTTTTTGGAATAGCGCAATAGAAGAAAAATATATAAATTGTGTAACACACACCTCCACATATGCAGAAAACACTGCAAAGTTTTTTAATTTTTTTGCACTAAATGGGTGTTTTTGCAATAGCAGAATACACCCAGAGTATGTAAACGTGTATCTTAGAGCTGCAGAAATGGCGAAAAATCCTATTCAAAAAAATAGATTTTTCCGTAAAAAAAAAAAGTTTCAATAGCACAATAGAAGAAAAATATATAAATTGTGTAACACGCACCTTCACATATGCAGAAAACACTGCAAAGTTTGCACTAAATGGGTGTTTTTGCAATAGCAGAATACACCCAGTGTATGTACAGGGTGTATGTCACAGTAACATATGCAGTGCTGGTGCACTGAGCTTGCAGATAAAAGTTATATTTTCTCTGGCACTGTGCTCATGGCACTGCAACCCAACCAGGCAAATCTATGTAGATCGCTGAGTTATTAGAATAGATGTATGAATCTGAACTCCTAGATAATTCTCTCTCCCTCAAAGCACCAACAGGAACCTTGCCCTACACTGTCTATCTTTTCTCTCAGTGCAGTGTAAAATCGCTGACTAATTAGAATAGATTTCAGAATCAGGACTCATATGTTATTCTCTCCCTCACAGCAGCAGCAGCAGCCAGGAACCTTTCCCTACACTATCTAAAGTAGAGTGACGTGCTGTGTGCCTCTAGCTTAAATAGAGGCTGGGTCACATGCCGCACTGGCCAATCACAGCCATGCCATTAGTAGGCATGGCTGTGATGGCTTCTAAGGGCACACCAGTTAAACGAATGTTGATTGGCTGCTGCAGGGCTTTTTAAAATGCGCCATTACGTTGCCGAACACCGAACCCGAACCCGAACATACAGTCAATTGTTCGGGTTCGGGACCCAAAAACCAAAAGTTCGGTACGAACCTGAACTTTACAGTTCGGGTTCGCTCAACACTACATATGACCCTTCAAAAACTTCACACAATATTTCCCTAAGTCTTTCTTTAGATATGTTTAACCACTTACCAACCGGCTCACGCCCATATACGTCAGCAAACTGCCACGGGTGCACAAAATGATGTACCCATATGTCATGCTGTTATTGGAGTGGGCACGCGCATGCCACCAGTGGCCCGCGATCGTGGCACGGAGAGGCAGAACGGGGAGATTCCTATGTAAACAAGGCATTTACCTGTTCTGCCTAGCAACATGACAGGGATCTACTGCTCCCAGTGATTGGGAGCAGTGATCTCTGTCATGTTATAGTAAGCCCACCCCCCTACAGTTAGAACACGCTGAGGGAACACATTTAACCCCTTGATTGCCCCTAGTGTTTAACCCCTTCTCTGCCAGTGACATTTGCACAGTAATCAGTGCATTTTGTAGCACTAATTGCTGTATAAATGCCAATGGTCCTAAAATAGTGTAAAAAGTGTCCGAACTGTCCTCCGCAATGTCGCAGTTACGGTAAAAACGGAGATCACCGCCATTACTAATACAAAAATTATTAATAAAAATGCCATAAATCTATCTCCTTTTTTTGTAGACGTGATAACTTTTGTACAAACCAATCAATATACGCTTATTGTGATTTTTTTCAAACTTGTCGCTCTTTTTTTGTTTATAGCGCAACAAATAAAAACCGCAGAGGTGATTAAATACCACCAAAAGAAAGCTTTATTTGCGGGTACACTGTCGCACGACTGCACAATTGTCAGTTAAAACAACTCAGTGCTGTATCACAAAATAGGGTTTGGTTAGGAAGGGGGTAAATCCTTTCCGGGGCTGAAGTGGTTAGGGGATGCTCTTCCATAGGATAATTTATGCATATATTATTGAGCTGTCCAATACTGATTTATCTTAATATAGTCAGGACAGTGGCAATATAGCTACAGGGGGAATATTCAAGACCACAGGTGATAAAAATAAATTGGGAGGGGGAAATTCTACAGCCAGGGGAAGGGTGTGCAGCTGTAAAAAGTTAAGAATAAAATCTTATGGCTATAGGATGAGAGAAGTAGTCCGGAGGCTATATACTTAATCATTTTTTACATTTTTTTTTTTTAGTTTTTTTCATTTCAAAAGTTTCTCTTGTAAGGCTGTCCCTGTCCTGGCCAAAAAAATCACAGGCAGAGATGGCAATGCAATCTCAGTACTGCCGGAGGTAAGATGTATTTCTTAAACCTTGTACACACGTGTGATGGCAGACAAAAATCCAAAGTACAAACACACACGCTTAGAATCAATGCTCACCAAAAAACGACATTAGCAGAAGGTGCCCAGAGGGTGACGCTTGAGAGCTGAAATTCCCCCTAGTACATCACTACGTTTGTGTTTGTTGGCCAAAAATCGTTACACGACCTTCAGAAAAATGTCTGACGCTCTGTTGGCCAGCAATCGGATTGTGTGTATGAGGCTTTAGCCTAAATATATTCTTGCCTCTACGCTAAATAAGAAAGGGTTTCTTGCAAGGTAAGACACTTGCCACATAGAGGTGATAGCCAGGGATGCTTCTAGGGCTGTGAATGACTTAGGGCACCCCTGGGTATTACAAGTAGAAACATGATGCAGGCACTTTTTTTTTTTTTTACAAATGTTTTTATTATGATATGAAGCATAATAAAGATACAGTATGTGTGATAGTTTTAATTGTTGCTTTTCCTTTTATATATAAGTTCTGAAAAATAGGATTCTGACATTTCTGGAAATGTCACCACCTTTTATCAAAGAGATGATGGCAAGGGGTCCTTCAAGGATTGTGAAAGCTTTGTGGCACCCCTGGGTGCTACTAGTAGAAGCATTGTGCAGGGCACATTTTTTTTTTTAAATACAAATGCTTTTATAATAATAAGAAGTATAACACATTGTAAATATATATGTCAGACTTTAGTTAGCTGCTTTCGTTTTGTTTATAAGCTCTGAAAAATAAATAAGAATCTGACATTTCTAGGAATGTCAGATCCTTCTATTCTCAAGCTGCCCTACAGTTGTCACAGCTCACACTGACAGTGCTTGAGCCAATCCAGGCTCTGGGTCTCTCCAGAGCTATCAAGGCCACATAATGAAAAAACTTAATTCATTCATTCGTTTTTTCATTCTATCAGCAAGCAACTTCTGTTTTAGCCTCTGCGCTATTATCATCAGGGTGAGAATCTGTAGGAAGTCTCTTCATAACTGTATGCAGGCAGAGGATCAGAAGCTGAATCATACCTGTGATGGGGAGCACTGGTTTCTACAAAGCCATATACTCACAATAATAGCAGTAGGGCTAAAAGCAAGAGCCAAGAGTCAAGTTTTTATTTTTCATCCTGCAGCCCTGACAGCTGTGGAGAGACTTTCAATGGAGAAATCAGGGCTGCAGAATTAAAACACTTGTATTCATTCATACAATCAGCAAGGGGCTTGAGCATTGTCATCTTAACCACTTTCAGACCGGACCATTTTGCTGGTAAATGACCAGAGGTCTTTTTACACTTTGGCACTGCGCTGCTTTAACTGGTAATTGCGCGGTCATGCAATGTTGTACCCAAACAAAATTTGCGTCCTTTTCTTCCCACAAATAGAGCTTTCTTTTGATGGTATTTGATTGCCTCTGCGATTTTTATTTTTTGCGATATAAACGTAAAAAGACCGCAAATTTTGAAAAAAAATGATATTTTCTACTTTTTGTTATTAGAAAAATCCAATAAACTCAATTTTAGTCATACATTTAGGCCAAAATGTATTCAGCCACATGTCTTTGGTAAAAAAAAAAGTCAATAATTGTATATTTATTGGTTTGCGCAAAAGTTGTCACATCTACAAACTAAGGTACGTTTTCTGGAATTTACACAGCTTTTAGTTTACGACTGCCTATCTCATTTCTTGAGGTGCTAAATTGGCAGGGCAGTACAAAACCCCCCCAAATGACCCCATTTTGGAAAGTAGACCCCCTAAGGAAATTGATAAGAGGCATGTTGAGCCCATTGAATATTTTATTTTTTTGCCTCAAGCGATTGAATAATGACAAAAAAAAAATTTTTTTTTTTTTTTTACACAAAGTTGTCACTAAATGATATATTGCTCACACATGCTATGGGCATATGTGAAATGACACCCCAAAATAAATTCTGCTGCTTCTCCTGAGTACGGGGATACCACATATGTGGGACTTTTTGGGAGCCTAGCCGCGTACGGGGCCCCGAAAACCAAGCACCGCCTTCAGGCTTTCTAAGGGCGTAAATTTTTGAGTTCACTTCTCACTACCTATTACAGTTTTGAAGGCCATAAAATGCCAAGATGGCACAAAACCCCCACAAATGACCCCATTTTAGAAAGTAGACACCCCAAGCTATTTGCTGAGAGGCATGTTGAGTTCATGGAATATTTTATATTTTGCCACAAGTTGCGGGAAAATTACAAACTTTTTTTTTTTTTTTTTTTTTCACAAAGTTGTCACTAAATGATATATTGCTCACGCATGCCATGGGCATATGTGAAATGACACCCCAAAATAAATTCTGCTGCTTCTCCTGAGTACGGGGATACCACATATGTGGGACTTTTTGGGAGCCTAGCCGCGTACGGGGCCCCGAAAACCAAGCACCGCCTTCAGGCTTTCTAAGGGCGTTACAGTTTTGAAGGCCATAAAATGCCAAGATGGCACAAACCCCCCCCAAATGACCCCATTTTGGAAAGTAGACACCCCTAAATTTAGGGGTACACTAGTGAGACTAGGTAATAAATGGCGGGTGCCCTGAAACTATAAAAAAATAACTAACCAACCAGCGTCACCTGTAACAGTTATATGGTGATCACTGGTGAAAGGGTTAACTAGGGGGCAATCAGGGGGCTTTATGCGGTAGTATATGGGGGTCCCTGGCGCTATAAAAAGCTGCGGCGAACCTAAATACCTACCTGCCTAACTAGCGTCACCTGTGACACTAATACAGCGATCAGAAAAACGATCGCTTATTAGGCTGGGTTCACACTGGAGCGATGCGGGAACGCCACGAATGCGCGGCGGGTTCCCGCATCGCATGCCTCCCGGCGGCAGTTCACACTGCCCTATGCGAACTGCTGGGAGTGTCAGTGAAATGTTAATGACACCCCCAGATCAGTTCGCATATCGCAGTGCGATCTGCAAACTTGGATCGCATGGTGTGAACACCCATGCGATCCGATTCTGCTGCGGACCAAAAAAAGGGTCCCGTGCGAGTTTGCGGCGGGTGCGGCGGGTGCGACACGAATTCAGCCATACTATCTGTATAGCTGAACTCGAATCGCACAGAGATCGGATGTGATTTGCACTGCAGTGCGGTGCGAATCACATCCGTTCTCATAAACCGCTGCAATGTGAACCCAGCCTTAGTGACACTGGCGACGGGGGGTGATCACGGGGTTAAACCTTTATTGGGGGGGTTAGGGGGGTACCTTAGAACTAAAGGGGGCTAACCCTAACTGCCCTAACAGTTATTAGTCACAAATGACACCCGCCGGGTGATCAGGGGGTTAAACCTTTATTAGGTAATAAATGGCGGATGCCCTGAAACTATAAAAAAATAACTAACCAACCAGCGTCACCTGTAACAGTTATATGGTGATCACTGGTGAAAGGGTTAACTAGGGGGCAATCAGGGGGCTTTATGCGGTAGTATATGGGGGTCCCTGGCGCTATAAAAAGCTGCGGCGAACCTAAATACCTACCTGCCTAACTAGCGTCACCTGTGACACTAATACGGCGATCAGAAAAATGATCGCTTATTAGGCTGGGTTCACACTGGAGCGATGCGGAAACGCCGCGAATCCGCGGCGGGTTCCCGCATCGCATGCC
Source organism: Lithobates pipiens (assembly GCF_037356315.1). NCBI lineage: Eukaryota > Metazoa > Chordata > Amphibia > Anura > Ranidae > Lithobates > Lithobates pipiens. The sequence goes on along the minus strand of NW_027507785.1, from coordinate 184,914,107 downwards.
TCCCGGCGGCAGTTCACACTGCCCTATGCGGACTGCTGGGAGTGTCAGTGAAATGTTACTGACACCCCCAGATCAGTTCGCATATCGCAGTGCGATCTGCAAACTCGGATCGCATGGTGTGAACACCCATGCGATCCGATTCTGCTGCGGGCCAAAAAAAGGGTCCCGTGCGAATTTGCGGCGGGTGCGGCGGGTGTGGCGGGTGCGGCGAATGGCTGAACTCGAATCGCACAGAGATCGGATGTGATTTGCACTGCAGTGCGGTGCGAATCACATTCGTTCTCATAAACCGCTGCAATGTGAACCCAGCCTTAGTGACACTGGCGACGGGGGGTGATCACGGGGTTAAACCTTTATTGGGGGGGTTAGGGGGGTACATTAGAACTAAAGGGGGCTAACCCTAACTGCCCTAACAGTTATTACAGTCACAAATGACACCAATGCAAAAAAAAAAAAATGACATTGGTGTCACTGTGACTGGGGGGCAGGGGTAATTGGGGGGGGGGGTGATCGGGGGGGTGTGAGTGTGCCTGGCATGTTCTACTGTGTGTGTAGAGTGTTGGTGCAACTCACCGATCCGCTCTCCTCCGTGTCGGAATGAAAAATACCGACACGGAGGAGAGAATACATCACTTCCTCTCCTGTGTTTACATTACAGGAGAGGAAGTGATGTCACGGGGGATTCCTATTCGTCGGGAGCGATCGCGTGGGGGTGGCCATGAATGAATGGCTGCCCCCTCGTCCCGGATCGCTCCCGGACGAAAACCGACCGCCGCAGGCATCGGGCGGGGGCCCGATCGGGCCCCCGACCCGCGGGAGGCAAGGGACGTACATGTACGCCAATATGCCTGCCCGTGCCATGCTGTCGACGTACATCGTCGTGCGGCGGTCGGCAACTGGTTAAACTCTGACAGCTGCGGGGGGAGATAGGAGATAATAAGATCTGACATTCTAGGAAGTGTTGGGTTACTATTAACTTTGCAGAGCTTAAACGTATAGGAAAAAGAAACCAATTTAAAAAAAAAAACGCATTATTTTTACTTTTTGCTATAATAAATATCCCCCAAAAATATATAAAAAAATTATTTTTCCTCAGTTTAGGCCGATACATATTCTTCTACATATTTTTGGTAAAAAAAAATCACAATAAGCGATTATTGATTGGTTTGCGCAAAAGTTATAGCGTTTACAAAATAGAAGATAGTTTTATGGCATTTTTATTAATCTTTTTCTTTTACTAGTAATGGCGGCGATCAGCGATTTTTATTGTCACTGCGACATTATGGCGGACACATCGGACATTTTTGACACATTTTTGGGGCCATTGTCATTTATACAGCAATCAGTGCTATACAAATGCACCGATTCCTGTGTAAATTACACTGGCAGTGAAGGGGTTAACCAGGAGGTGGCAGTGTAGGGGTTAAGTGTGTCCTAGGGGCGTGTTGCTAACTGCAGGGGCCGTGGCTGTGTTTTACAGATCACTGATCTCTGCTCCAATCACAGGGAGCAGAGATCAGTGTCACTTGTTGCTAGGCTATGCATTCTATTATGAATGCTACTGCTAGACTAATACACCTCACTAGTCGATCCGTGACTCTGCCAATCCCTTCACTAGCTCCCCCTACCCCACCGTATAAAATTCAAAATGCTAACCATAACATTCACAACATCGCCCCCATCTACATCACCAACCTCATCTGCAGATATCGCCCAAATTGCCCCCTTTGCTCCTCCCAGGACCTCCTGCTTTCTAGTTCCCTTGTTACCTCCTTCCATGCTCACCTTCAAGATTTCTCCAAAGCCTTTCCAATCCTCTGGAACTCCCTCCCCCGGTCTGTCCGATCAGCCCCTACCCTGTCCACCTTTAGGAGATCCCTGAAAACTCATTTATTCAGGGAAGCCTATCCCACGCCCACCTAACAACTGTCCCCGAGCCATCAAATCATTCTCTGCAGCAATTACCTTTTGTACCACCACCCCCTCCCTTTAGAATGTAAGCTCTACGAGCAGGGCCCTCCTGTACATTTTGTATTGAACTGTACTGTAATTGTGTGTGTGTCCCCCCTATACATTGTAAAGTGCAGCGTAAACTGTTGGCGCTATATAAATGGTGTATAATAATAATAATAATAGGCAGAATGGGGAGATGCTGTTTACATCGGCATCTCCCCGTTCGACGATCGCGGGTATCCCCGTGGCAATTGAGCCTTCGATCGGACTTACAGATGTCCCGACTGGCATGCGCATGTGATGGCACGGCGGCAAATTCAAACGGACATACCTGTACGCACATTTGCCTGTCTGTGCCATTCTGCCGACGTACACCGCCGTACACCGCCGTACACCGCCGTGGGCCGGTCGGGAAGCGGTTAAAGAAAAACTTCAATAAAATAGTCAGAAATTGCTTAGTAACCAGTAACTGATGAGACAATAAACACTTTGGTCAGGAGTAAATAATTACTTTTGGCATACAGAATTAAGGAATCAAGTGCATATAATAAATGCAGGAAAAACAAAATGTTACCCGACGCAAACCACCGTGACAGGCCTCCATCCCTATTATAAGTAAACAAGGAGCAATGGTCATGGGACTTAAAATGAGGCATGTCACTTCAAGTAGAAATGTATTTTACAATCTGAATAAAAACATTCCATAGTGTTGAAATACATAATACAATTGAGTAATGATATCAAAAAGGCCATTAAAAAATCTGACATATAGCACTAGGGATGAGCTTGAACATTGGGTGTTTGCTGAAGAGCGAACATTATGCAGTGTTCGCGGCAAACACCAGTCTATGGTACATTAACATGAAAAACCAAAAGTGCTCATTTAAAAGGCTTATATGCAAGTTATTACCATAAAAAGTGTTTAGGGACCCAGGTCCGGCCTCGGGGTGATGCACCAATGCAAAAAAAGTTTTAGAAATGGACATTTTGTCAGGAGCAGTGATTTTAATAATGCTTGGAGTGAAAAAATAAAAATGAAATATTCCTTTAAATATTGTGCCTGGGGGCCCCCTTAGTATGCCTGTAAAGTAGTGCATGTTTCCCATGTTTAGAACAATGCCACAGCAAAATTAAATTTCTAAGGAAAAAATGTAATTTAAAACTGATTGCAGCTGTAATGTATTGTTGGACTCTGGCAACATAGAAAAAATTCATTGAAAAAAGGACATAGGCCCCCCCAATACATTCCCAGGCCCTTTAAGTCTGGTATGAATATTAAGGGGAACTCCTCACCATTTTTATTTTTTTAATGCCTGGGGGTTCCCCCAAAATCCATACCAAAAAACAGTGAGGGGTAAAAAACTCCTTACATGTCTTGCAGAGTTCTTGACCCACTCTGAAGGATGGCTGATTTCCTTTTTAACCCTTAATAACCATTTCTATGGATACATCACCATCCAGCTATTACAGCCACAGACTATACCCCTAAGAATTACTCCATCTGGAGCACCAGATAAACACTGACTATACTGCCAAAATCCATACCAGGCACTTCAGGTCTGGTATGGATATTAAGGGAACCCTGTATCATTTTTTTTTAAAATGGCGTAGGGGTCCCCCCAAAATCCATACCAGACCTGAAGGGTCTGGTATGGATTTAAAGGGGATCCCTGCGCCAAAATGAAAAAAAAAATGGCGTTGGGGCCCTCCAAAATCCATATCAGCCCCCTATCCGTGCACATAACCTGGCAGGCCACAGGAAGAGAGGAGGGGGGACGAGAGAGCGCCCACCTCTTTTCCTGAATTTTACCAGGCCACATGCCCTCCACATGGGGGGGGGATATTTTGAGGTCCCTCCAAAACATCTTGTCCCCATGTTGATGGGGACAAGGGCCTCATCCCCACAACCCTTGCCTGGTGGTTTCTGGGGATCTGCGAGCTAGGGGGCTTATTGGAATCTAGAAGCCCTCTTTAACAAAGGGACCCCCAGATCCCGCCACCCCTTGTGAATGGGTATGGAGTAAATTCTACCCCTACCAATTCACCAAGAAAAGTGTAAAAAATAGTAAAAATAACAGGAGACACTTTGGGACAAGTCCTTTATTTAAAAATCTAAAAATTAAAATGTCCGGCACTTTAAATCCATCTTTGATGACAGTGCCCAACGGATCAAAAAAAGAAAATGCAACAACTCTGCCTCCATGGGAGGCTCTTGCTGAGTGATGCTACTTCCCAATGACATCTGTTATATAGCTGAGGGTGGGGCTACCCACTGACATAAACGGTCAGCGGTCAACTCAGTCAGTGGGAGCCTCCTGTAGAGGCGGAGTTGTTGCGTGGTTTTTTTTTCGAAAATGGATTTACATCACGGGACAATTTTTATTTTTTTATTTTTTAATAAAGGACTTGTCCCAAAGTGTCTCCTGTCATTTTTACTATTTTTTACACTTTTTTTGGTGAATTGGTAGGGGGGAGGGATCTGAGGGTCCTTGTTAAAGAGGGCTTACAGATTCCGATAAGCCCCCCGCCCGCAGACCCCCACAACCACCAGCCAAGGGTTGTGGGGACGAGGCCCTTGTACCCATCAACATGGGGAAAAGATGTTTTGGGGGACCCCCCTCATTTCCTACAGTCTGCCCCAGGTTGTATGCTCGGGTAAGGGTCTGGTATGAATTTTGGGGGGACCCCTATGCTATTTTAAAAAAAATTGGCGCAATGTTTCCCTTAATATCCATACCAGGCCCTTAGGCCTGGTATGGATTTTAGGAGGACCCCCACACATTTTTTTTGTAAATTTTGTTGCGGGATTTCCTTAAAATTCATTCCAGACCCAAAGGGCCTGGTAATGGACTTGAATCCAACAATACATTACAGCCGTGATCAGTTTTAAATGACTTTTTTCGCTTTAGAAATGTAATTTTGCTGTGGTACTGTTCTAAGCACGGGAAAAATATGCTATTTTAGGGGACGTGGCCAGTGCACGAGCCGAATGGAAGCTCTGTGAGAGAGCTCCGTGATACGAATGGGCACATTAGTGATAAATAACAGCGAATATCGGTAAATAAGATACAAACTGACGACGGAAGATCTCCTGAGTCCGAGGGTGATGTCGAAAAAGCAAAAAGAAGAACGGAAAATGAAAAAACTAACGACGTTCTCTCCTCAGTCAGCGGGGGGGAGAAAAAAAGATGGCGCTGATCCTCTCACAGCAGCTGTACCAGCAACGCCCTCCTCGGGGAGAGCGCACTACACAGATATGCCTGATGCTGCTTCAGAGGAGACAACTCAAAAAGCACATCTGGAATCTCCTCATGAGGAAGATTACCTCAGCCCTACTTGTCGCAGCCCTGCTAAGACTCGTATCAAACTGGATTTCACAAGCCAGGAGGTAAGCCATAAAATAGTATACCTCATCTTAGCCAAGAAGACACAGCCATATCTCCTATAGCTTTACCTATAGCTGCATTCCCCACTAATAACCAGCCTATTCTGGACACCCAATTAAAAGAAATGCTATTAACTCTACATACTTCGCTTCATACGGATATTTTACAACTCACAAAACAATTCTCTAGAGAAGTGAACTTCCTAGGTGAAAGAGTACACACTATTGAGAATTCTATGGGAGACATGACCAACACTATTAATGACTTAGTATATGCTCATGAAGAAAATAAGGCTGAAAAAGAGTGGCTTAAATTTAAAAAAGCAGATTTAGAAGACCGCTCAAGGAGGAACAATCTCAAAATCAGGGGTATCCCTGAAAATATACAGCAGTCTGATCTTAAAACATATGCCACTGAATTATTCTCTAACTTGCTGCCAGCTATACCAGCCTTAGCCCCTGTACACACGGCCGGAGATTTTGCCAACCAAATCCGTCAGATTTTGTCCGTCGAATTTAGTTTAGTGTCCGAAACTGTTGCATACACACGGTCGGGCCAAGTTGTCTGATTTAGCGGTTGCCAAGAACGCGGTGACGTAAGCAGTGTACGGCGGGACAAGAAAAAGGAAGTTCAGCACCACTTCCGGCACCCTTTGGGATCCTTCTGCTGATCTCGTGTTTTAGTAGAAGTTTGGTGAGAGACGATTCGCACTTTTCAGATTAGTGATTCAGATCGCTACCGCTCTTCAGTTTGTGCTTGTCTTTGCGTATCTGATAATCAGTGCGTGCAGTCATTAAGTATTTGCTTCTCATTGTGGACTATATCTTGGTATAGTACGCTTTGAAAGGCATTTTTTATTGTCTGCTTGCTTCTGCTATTCAGGTCGTCCTTTCAGGCCTTGCTGTTTATCGGTGCTTTCTGGTGTCCGTTCTGACCAGCCGACCGTTTTCCAAACATGTTTTGTCTACGTACTCATCGTACAGTTTGTGCTGTGCAGGGGCTTCGTGTTGGGGTTCTTACTTTGACTTTGACACAAGCCCGGTCCATGAACAGGGAAGGGAGGAGTTTGTGGACCAAGAATTGGTTGCGCCAGTGTCACCAGTTCTCCCACATGCCTTTGCTCCGTGAGATCCGCGAGAATAATCCTGATAATTTCTGGATTTTTCTCAGGATGACGGACCCTGTTTTTCACCGTCTGCTGGCTTTTCTGACCCCTTATATCACCAGGCAGGATACCTGCATGTGGCAAGCCATCACTCCGGAGCAGAGGCTCATCGCCACGTTGCGCTACTTGGCGACAGGGAGAAGCCTTCAGTCCTCTACAGGCATCTCCCCCCAGGCTCTGGGGATCATTATTCCAGAGACCTGTTCTGCCATCATTCATCTCCTGAAGAAGGACTATATTATGCTAAGTTTTATCCTTAAACATCACATTCTATGTATTTTATGATTGCTAATGTCTTGCATTTCTTTCCTCATTCCCTAATTACCATCATTGCAATATGCTCTTATTCATATGCTCTGCCCCTTTGTCCTCATGCATATTTGCCTCACTAACTTCCCCACCATGCTCCAGGCCCCTAAAACTATAGTCTAGTCACATAACAATGTTTTTTGGCAGCTCCATAGTATTGCTTTCCCCTAAACACCCCCTAAAATCTCTACAAATGTGATGTGTGTGCTTCAATTCATGCAAAGTGACCTTTTTGACTCATTAGTAACCCCCCTCTCCCCAACTGCTAGCTCAGCTGATAGCATTCTTCTATCTGATGACTTGACCCAACCCAATACACACTCTAAATACCTTTTTCATGATCACATTTATGGACAAATTCACCAAAGCATGTAGTGTAAGGGCCTGCCTCAATACTTTCAAATGCTATTTTGATTTTTTTTAACACATTAATTTTCTTGCTATGTAATAGCAGAATGTCAAAATGTGCTTCCATTTTGTTATTATGACACTTCTTACCTGTCCCATGGGCTGCCAATAGTGTAACTAAGGAGGGGCTTCCCAAAGTATCACACATTATTTAGGCATTCAGCTCTCAATCAAGTGGAGAGGGTTACCTGTCCTAAACATCCCCTCTCATTTTTTAGCAAGGGCCCATCAGATGGGGGGGATATGACTCTCATAAGGGGACCTTATACTTTAGGCTTTAAATACTCAGTTAAAAAAATGTTATACTAATTTTGTCAAAAAATGTGGGTGTCTAATCTGCATGCAATGTTGATTTGTCAAATTACTATTTTTTGTTCTTATGTCACTACACAGTGTCCTTCAACGCCACAGGAATGGCAGGCTGTGGCCTCCCACTTTGCCAGTTTTATTAAAGTTGTGCCTTTTTCACCAACAGTGCAAACCCAAGTTCAGAGCGAGATAAGGGGACAGTCTCTTCTTCAGATAATCTTATTATGTTGTGGGTCTGCTACACACACACCTTCTTTTTGTTAACTAATGTATGTAGTGCATTACTGATCAAAATCGTGCTCATTTTCAGCACCATGGCAGGAAAATGGCATGATTGTCCAAATTTACACCTCACTGTGGGTGCTTTTTACTAAAGGCACATCCACTATGCACTACAAGTGCACTGCAAAAGTACACCTGAAACTGCACTTGGAGTGCAAAGTGGAGTTGCCTTTAGTAAATCACACTCCTTCTCAGCACGAACTTAAATTTGACTACAAATACATTTTATGCCCAATGAAAAAGGAAGCCACACATTGTTGAGAATTCAACTTTTTAATACAAGCAACTTCATATGTGCGTTTATTAAAGGTTTTTACAACAAACCAAGAGATTTTGTGTATTCAAAACAGAGTTTAATCATATTTTTTTTACTTGTTTTTTTTGTGTAAACAGGCATGTATCAAACCGTAAAATACAGAACACAGGAACTTACAAAGTTCAACTTTGAAAAGTGAAGACAATATCAGACCTAAGTATGTACAAACTGGGCTTATATTGCCTTCATCACATGGGGTGTGACCCCTGAAAAAAACACATTTGGAAGATGTACACAGTGTGTCAACATGTGCTATATCCCATCATGGGGGATCAATGTACATGCTTTGGGGCTGCAACCCCTTCATCTCAGACACTTTCCACAAAACATGTACATTGATCCCCCATGATGGGAGATAGTGCATGTTTACACACTCTGTGCATCTTCCAAATTTAGAATTTTGCAAAATACAACATTTTTATGTTAAAAAGCAAAAATAAAACCCTATCTAGTTTTTTAGTTTTCACACTCTCCCCAAAACATCAATGATGTTCTTCATTTTATTTTTAACATCATTGATGTTTTGTTGTACAATTTCCAAATCCCGATTGCACCCCATTATCACCCCACTCAAGATCTGGGCACTTTCACTGGTAAAACGGGAATCTTCTTCCACATCACCTAGAAAACAAAGCAAACAAACACACCATGTAATCCAAACATGGTGATATACATTGATGAGCTTACCGGAAGCTGTGTTCTCCGACACTCACCTGTTGTGGTGACAATTTGTCCAACCTCCACAATCTCTCCTTCCTCCTCCTCCTCCTGCTCCTCTGTTTCTGCTTTTGGAAGTTGCCCTTCTTTGGGAGGGGTGTGGTCCCCAGTGTCCTCATACTTGCCGAGTCTTCTCTCCCCTATGAGAATTTAAACTTATGCCGCGTACACACGAGCGGATTATATGGCGTACTTAGTCCGTCATACAATCCGACGGACAGTCCATCGTACTTTCCACTGAACGGACTTGACCACACACGGATACACAAACAGTCTGTCGAAAGCTTGCGCGATGACGTGTACAGCACGTACGATGGGACTAGAAATAGGAAGTCCAAGACACAACAAAGCACCCTTCCGCCGTGTAAATCCTTTCTGGGCATGCGCCATTCTTAGTCCGTCGAACTAGCATACTGACGACCGTATTGTCCGCTGAAACCAAAGTACGACGGACAGAATTTCGAAAAAACCGAAATACTTAGTACTCCGGACTGCACGCTGAAAAAGTCCGCTGAAGCCCACACACGAGCGGATTGTTCGCTGAAATGTGTTTAGATGGACTAAGTACGCCATACAATCCGCCCGTGTGTACGCGGCAAAAGATTAATTAGCACACAGAGGGCAGAAATTAGCAATATGAAACATTGCTTGGAAGTGTTGTACAATTGTGTTTTTGGGCCGAGTTACAAGGTGAGAACATTATTGGGGACACTTTGTTAAGCTGGAATACTTCCCTGCAGAACGATGTTTCATACGAACGAACGAAACCATGACCTTGAAAGTGGCCATTTTAAAATGCACAACATGAAATCAAAGCACATGGAGCATGTATGCAAGCAAGAATAATCATATGAACACATGACAACTACTTACTTTTTTTAAGAAAACGCTTGATCCTTAGGTACTGCTCATGCTGCCTCAGTTTCAGGTCTGACCAGCGTTTTCTCAGTTGATCCTTGGATCGGCGTACCCCAAAATTCTTCAGACGACTCTTCACAACTTTATTCATGATCTTGGCCTTTCTGATATTTGGGTTTGGGTAAGGTCCATACTTCCCATCATAGTCGGTCCTGTTCAATATGTCGACCATCTCCAACATCTCTCCAAAAGACATATTTGAGGCCTTAAATCTTGTCTTCCTGGATCGGGACGTTTCAGGCTCCGGGCTTTCCTCATCCTCCTCCTCGTTAGTGGAACTATTAGTGCGCACCTGCGTTCTCTCCGCCGTGTGCTCTCCCCACTGCGTGGGAAGCGAAGGGGCGGGGAATAGTCTGGAAAGAACGTCAGGGGTGGGCGGAGTTTCACGCATACGCACTGTATATAAAACACAACACGCGTGTATCGTCCGTACGATCTGGGAGGAGAGTGTGAGGCATGGACGCGACGAACGTGGAAACGAAGGTAACATTTTTAACTTGGTGCTTCACTAGACTAGACTGCTTGTATCTAGGCCGATGTTGGGACAAGATTAGGAGGGATTTATTTGCATTATTAGTATTTGAGGGTTTGTCTTGTGTTGTGTCTTGCAGACAAAATGGATCCATTCACCAATGCCAACTTTATGGGGCCATTCATAGAACTGTACATGGAGATGCCCTGCCTGTGGCAGTTCCACAACAAGTTTTATAATGACAGATCAAAGAGGAACGCAGTACTGGAGAAACTGCTTGCTTTGTTGCAGATCATGGTCCCCACGGCAGACATGATGTCAGGGAAGACGGGCTTTCCATGTAAGATCCCGGCGTGCACGCATGGGTACTAGCACTTTAAGACACACACCTGTCACTAATACTGAAGTCAGGCGGGCTATTTAAACAGGGCTCCTTCAGAGGTTCATTGCTGTTTGGTCTGCAGCTTCTGTGTTGTTTCCTGTTTCCTGTGTGACCTCTGAATCCTATCCAGCTTGTTGTTACCAGTGACTGCCTGCTGCCTGTTCTGATCCCGGCTTCCCTTGACTCTGATCCTGCCTGCTGATTCTGTCTGCTGATCTTCCTGTACTACTTGGCTTGTGACCTGACCTCCCTTCTGCCTACCGTCTATGCCCGATCTGCCTGATTAATACCGACCCGGCCTGTCTGACTCTGCATCTTGTTCATCCAGCCTGCTTCAGCTCCCAGCCCTGCAAACCAGCATTTGGTCCTGCTCGTGTGAGTTCATCCACCATCTGCCTGCTGATCACCACTACTACTGGAACTGTTTTACAGGCACTCATACCCCACCGTGCTCCTGTGGCTGCTGTATCAATACCAGTGGTCCGTGAGCCGGAGTTGTACGAGAGGCCTTCCTCTGCACGTCAGGCTCACATCCCAGGTACGTAACAGTACCAAACAGCCATGTCTGAGCCTGCAAGAGGACCCTCTCCAGTGGATGAAATATGTCAGCACCTTGCTGCTCTTACACAGGCGGTTAAGTCGCTGCAGGAGGGATATGTGCATCTGGAAGAGCGGGTACAGTCCCTGTCCATTTCAACAACTACAGCTCCTGCATCTGATCCAGCCTCCTCTACCACCCAAGCTGGGACTTCAGCCAGCCATACAGTAATGATGTTACCTCCTGAGCCCCGTGTACCTAATCCTGAGAGATTTTCCGGTGATCAGAGCAAATTTAGAGCCTTCCGCAATGCCTGTCAGCTCTACTTTGCTCTCCAGCCACGGACTTTTTCCCTGGAAACCACCAAGGTGGGATTCATTATTTCCCTCCTCCAAGGGGAACCACAGTCTTGGGCCCACCGGCTGTTGGAAGAGAACAACGCACAACTAAACACCATGCAAATGTTCTTTGATGCTATGGCGCTGATTTATGATGACCCCCAACGTACCTCCACCGCTGAAGCCGCCCTTCATGCACTCCAGCAAGGCCGTAGAGCGGCAGAGGACTATGTCACTGACTTTAGACGCTGGAGTGCAGAGACTAGCTGGAATGACGCAGCCTTGCGTCATCAATTTCGTTTGGGTCTCTCGGAAAGCCTGAAAGATGAGCTCGCTCGGGTCGGGGTGCCAAGCTCCCTGGAAGCCCTAATCACTCTGTCCATTCAGATTGACCGCCGCCTACGAGAACGCAGGTCTGAAAGAACCACACAGCACTTCCGTCCAGCCTGGATGTTACCTAAGATCCCTGCTCCTCCTAACCCAACTCCTGGAAACTCCGCTTTGTCCACTCCAGAGGCGCCTGAACCCATGCAATTGGGCCTGATTCGTTCTTCATTGACTCCAGAAGAACGCCAACGCCGAAGAGTAAATAACCTCTGCCTGTACTGTGGAGAAGCCGGTCACTTTGTACGTACCTGTCCTGCCAAGCTGCGTAAGTGTCTTTCCCTTTCTTCACTCAACCAGTCACCCCTGCCCGCCTTATCTGCCAGCTCAGCGCATATCTCTCTGCCTGTTTCCTTCCAGCTGTCGGGAAGAACCATATCAGTGACCGCTATTATTGATTCAGGAGCATGTAGCTGTTTCATCGACCAGTCCTTCGCAGCTCAGCAACACATTCCTCTACAAACCAGAGGACAGGGACTCACTGTATTTCTGGCCGATGGGTCTCGCATTAAATCTGGACTGGTAACCAAGGAGACCCCACCGATGCTGACCATCTCCTCCACCAACCATCGAGAGCTGCTGCGTTTAGACGCGATCTCTTCACCCCTGTACCCCGTCATCCTGGGCCTGCCCTGGCTACAGGCCCACAACCCACAGATAGACTGGGAATCCGGAAGTGTCAAGTTCCAGTCAGCATATTGTCAGAGACACTGTTTGGAAACTTCACCACCATCACCTGCTACCCTGCTGTGTATGGACGCAGACCCTGAATTATGTCGCGTAGTTCCAGATTCTTACCACGAATACCTGGACGTTTTCAGCAAACGAGGAGCAGACACTCTTCCTCCACACCGACCTTATGACTGCCCTATTGAGCTCCTACCCGGGGCCGAGATTCCATTTGGGCGCATCTTTCCTTTATCTGAACGGGAATCAGGAGTTTTGAAGGACTATATTGATGAGAATCTGCAGAAAGGATTCATCCGTCCCTCTACCTCACCGGCTGGTGCTGGTATATTTTTTGTAGAAAAGAAGGATCATTCCCTGAGACCATGTGTGGACTATCGTGACCTAAATAAAATAACAGTGAAGAATCGCTATCCCCTTCCTTTAGTTCCTGAACTGTTCCAAAGACTCAAATCAGCAAGTATCTTTACCAAGCTGGATTTAAGAGGGGCCTATAACCTGGTTCGTATACGAGAAGGGGATGAATGGAAAACTGCCTTCCGTACCCGTTTTGGGCACTTTGAATATCTGGTTATGCCCTTTGGCCTTTGTAATGCCCCTGCCACCTTTCAGTACTTTATTAACGATATTTTCAAAGACTTTCTAGATATTTTCGTGGTTGTCTACCTTGATGACATTTTGATATTCTCTGTATCACTAGAGGTGCACCGAGGGCATGTTAAGAGTGTATTGTGCCGGCTCCGCAAATATGGACTTTATGCCAAAGCCGAGAAATGCGACTTTGAGCAGCAGAGCATCCAGTTCTTAGGTCTGATCATCTCGACCGAAGGGATCAAGATGGACCCACAGAAAGTCTCAGCGATACTAGATTGGCCAGCCCCCACAGACAAGAAGGGAATACAACGTTTTGTGGGCTTTGCCAATTTTTATCGCAAGTTTATCAAGAACTTTTCCGCTATCATTCACCCTATTACACAGCTGACCAGACAAGGTATCCGTTTCTGTTGGACTAATGAGGCTCAAGCTGCTTTTGAAACTTTGAAGAGACGGTTTACCATTGCTCCTGTCTTAAGTCACCCAGACTCTACCTTGCCCTATATTGTGGAGGTGGATGCTTCAGAAAGTGCAGTTGGGGCCATTCTTTCACAACGTCAAGGCCTCAAAGAAGTGATCCATATAGTGGCATTCTTTTCACGCAAACTCACGTCAGCTGAAAGAAACTACGATGTAGGAGATCGGGAACTTTTGGCGATCAAGGCTGCATTGGAGGAATGGAGGTACTTGCTGGAGGGAGCGGCCCATCCAATTCTGATCTACACGGATCATAAGAATCTTGAATATCTGCGATCCGATAAACGCCTCAAACCACGCCAAGCTCGTTGGGCACTCTTTTTTTCAAGATTCTCATTCCATATTACGTACAGGCCCGGATCAAAGAACACTAAGCCTGATGCATTGTCGCGCATGTTCGAAGATCCAAGAGACATCCTAATACCAGACACCATTTTACCAGCTGGAAACTTCCTACTATTACACACTGACCTTTTGTCTCAGTTACAGCAAGCTTCCGCAGTAACACCCAGTCCTCCAGGGGTCACACTACAAGCAAAGAATGGACTATTGTGGAGGGGTAAGCAGATTTTTGTACCTAAAGAGGTTCGAGCAATGATCTTGGGGGTTTGTCATGACCACCCTTTGGCAGGCCATTTTGGGGTTCATAAGACTGTCCAACTTGTACAACGCTCATTTTGGTGGCCAGGATTGGAGAAAGACTGCGGAGCTTATGTAAATGCATGCACCACCTGCATCCGGAGTAAAAGTTCCCGTAACAAAGCTTGGGGATTACTCAGACCTCTGCCTATACCTGACAGACAGTGGCAGATGATTGCTATGGATTTTATAGTTGAGCTTCCACCATCTGAAGAATGTACTGCTATCTTTGTGGTAGTAGATCGCTTATCAAAGATGGCTCATTTCATTCCTCTAAAGGGTACACCATCGGCTTCAGAAACTGCTCGGGTGTTTATAAAAGAAATTGTCAGACTCCATGGAGTCCCTGCAAATATTGTATCTGATCGCGGTGTCCAGTTCACATCCAGATTTTGGAGGGCCTTGTGCGAGATCCTACAGATTGAACTCCCATTCTCTTCTGCTTACCACCCACAAACTAATGGGCAGACGGAGAGGACTAATCAAACCCTAGAGCAATACATCCGTTGTTTTACTTCTTTTGTCCAGGATGATTGGGTATCATTATTACCCTTGGCGGAATTTGCCTATAATAATGCCAACCATTCTGCCACCAAGCAATCTCCGTTCTTTGCTAATTATGGATTCCATCCCACCTTCTTACCTAATCTCGTTGCAGAATCTTCCGTTCCAGCTGTCCAGGATACTCTGGACTTTTTCTCTCGTAATAATATGTTGTTACAGGAAACCATCGCAAAAGCACAGGAAGACAGCAAGAAATCATTTGACAAGAAAAGAAGGGGGGAACTGACCTTGCAACCAGGAGACCAAGTATGGCTTTCAACAATGAATTTGAAGATGCTATGTCCTTCAAGAAAGCTGGCACCAAGGTTCGTAGGACCATTTCCGGTAAGGAGAAAAATTAATGATGTTTCTTTTGAATTAACTTTACCTGAGTCTTTTAAAATCCACCCAGTGTTTCATGTATCCTTGCTGAAGCCTGTTGTGCCAGATCCATTTCCGGATCATAGACCAGGTCCTCCTGCACCTATTATTATTGATGGGGATGAAGAATTTGAGGTTGAGGCTGTTTTAGACTGCAGGAAAAGAAGGGGTCAGACGCAATATTTAATCAAGTGGAAGGGTTATGGTCCAGAGGAGAATTCCTGGGAACCTGCACGAAATGTACATGCCACAGACTTGATTCGTGCCTTCTTCCGCAGGAACCCGCAAAAGAGGAACCAGTTGGGCACCCGGAGGTTGCCCGTAGGGAGGGGGCAATGTCAGGGAAGACGGGCTTTCCATGTAAGATCCCGGCGTGCACGCATGGGTACTAGCACTTTAAGACACACACCTGTCACTAATACTGAAGTCAGGCGGGCTATTTAAACAGGGCTCCTTCAGAGGTTCATTGCTGTTTGGTCTGCAGCTTCTGTGTTGTTTCCTGTTTCCTGTGTGACCTCTGAATCCTATCCAGCTTGTTGTTACCAGTGATTGCCTGCTGCCTGTTCTGATCCCGGCTTCCCTTGACTCTGATCCTGCCTGCTGATTCTGTCTGCTGATCTTCCTGTACTACTTGGCTTGTGACCTGACCTCCCTTCTGCCTACCGTCTATGCCCGATCTGCCTGATTAATACCGACCCGGCCTGTCTGACTCTGCATCTTGTTCATCCAGCCTGCTTCAGCTCCCAGCCCTGCAAACCAGCATTTGGTCCTGCTCGTGTGAGTTCATCCACCATCTGCCTGCTGATCACCACTACTACTGGAACTGTTTTACAGGCACTCATACCCCACCGTGCTCCTGTGGCTGCTGTATCAATACCAGTGGTCCGTGAGCCGGAGTTGTACGAGAGGCCTTCCTCTGCACGTCAGGCTCACATCCCAGGTACGTAACACATGACCTATCTGAATCGCAAAATTGTGGCCATGAAGCTTACATATTTCAAGGAAAGAAAGAAGCACCTGGAGTCCTTGAGAGCAGGAGATACAGATGCTGTTTATTACCCCAGGATGGTGCCCTTTGACAGGCTGCATTTTCTGGTAGACCAAGGGGTACCCTGGCCACCACTCAGGCCACCACTCTCCAGGCTTCCTCCAAGGCATCCTTCACCCCCAGCTGAGGCTTCTGATGTCCAACCTGGGTCTTCCAGGCAGCACCATGTGGTGGGGCCCAGCTTGAGACAGGTATTGCATTGTTGAACATATTTCTTGTGTTATATTTAATGATGTTAACTAGATGTTCTTATTGATCAGTAAGTTGAGATTTCTCCAAGTGGTTTACATCTCAAGAGACAGTAGTGACCAAAAATGTTTGGGACGGGAAAGAAAAATGCTGGTGTCAGAATGATAGTCTGTTCTATTTGGTAACATTCAATTAGCAAAAGCCAGGAGCACAAAATGGTGTGATTGATGATCAAAAAACTAAATGTCCCCTTTTCATACACAGGATGACCTTAGTCGGGGGGAGGCTGTGGCAAGTGGCATCCAGGAGGTTGACCAACGCCCTCCTCCTCCTGCCCCAGCTACAGGAGCCCAGCCACAGCCTGGAAGGATGCCTGGTGGGAAGTCCCAAAGGAAGACCAGAGAGTGATGGCCTGGGTTGAGTCTGGTCTGCCAGAAGATGCAGCCTCTTGAAGATCCACATCCTGGGGACAGAAATGGCATCTGAATTTCCTGCTCTCTAGGACTTCAGGAGCAGACTTCTCTCCCTGAGATATCTACTCCTCAGGCCACCAATTTTTTAATATCTCATTTAGTCATGTCTGCCCTGGGGGCCAAAGGCTGCACCAAAGTTAAGAAGTTTCTCCAGTGCGTTCCTATTTTTAGTTTCTAGAGAACAAAATAATTTTTTTTTTTGTTTGATGAAATACTTGTGTAATGTGTTTTCCTTCAAAAAGTACAGTTTATTTGTGAGCAGGCAGGTACATTTCAAAAATACAAAGTGAACTAAATAACAAGGGGTAACAACACTAAACAACCTCCTGTAGATTAAAAAAGAAAAAGAAAATATAAAAAATACAATAATGTTGTTGTTGTAAGTTTACACGCAAAAAAAATAAAAATAAATAAGGAGAAATGAGCAAAGTGTCTTTAAAGGAGATTTTTAGGGAATCCCCCCCCCCCCAAAAAAAAAAACATCCAAAAAAACAAAAAAAACAAATCTAAAATTGTGTAGATGTGACGCAAAATAAAATTGTATTGCTGAAATGGTTAAAAAAGAGTAATGAAATCCGTTCGGGAGAAGTGTGTGTGACTATGAGCATCAAAAGAAGTTCGTTCTTGCAGCATTGTTAAAGAACAAGAGAATGCGCTTGATGAAATAATTTTTTACAATTGCAGCATGACGAATGTGCTATATCGCTTACGAGCAGTAGTTTTACCTGAACGAGCACTTCCGTGTCGGAATTTGAATGTAAGCATGCGTGGCACTTGGTCTGATCAAAATGCTCTACACGTGATCGGATTAGGTCCGACCGGCCCAGTTGGTCGGGAAATATTTCCAACATGTTGGAAAATTGGGTCCGACGGAGATTCGGACGGAATCAGTCTGATGCATACCACACACAGTCGGATTATCTGATGACACGGTCCGATAGGACACATTCCGACGGATTCTCTGACCGTGTGTACAAGGCTTTAGAGCTCACAATAGATTGTATCCATTGGATACCGAAACCGTCATTCCTCCCACCACAAATACCGCGTGATGTACTACTAAGAGTACATTTCTACCAGGTTAAAGAACAAATCCTGTATAAAGCGCGACATCTAGGACAACTTCCACAACCATATAACACAATCCAGATTTATGCCGACTTGTCTAAACATACCCTAGATATGAGAAGACAACTTTCCACAATTACAAAAGCTCTGCGTAATCATAAAATTGAATACCGTTGGAAACAACCATCCAAACTACTGGTACAAAAGAATGACGTCTCCCACACAATCACTCCTGTGGAACAAGGCATTAAGTTACTTCACACATGGGGTATTATCCCCGAACCAACTCCACCCATTGGAGCTAGGAAGACTCTGGAGAAACTTATACCACAATGAAATTAACATTCATTGTCTAGATCCGGACAAACTACAATCCTGCCTATAGGAAACCGATCTATCAGCATGCCCGCCGTGCAGTGAGACAATAAATCTTTGGAACAGCTGACCTTTGAACGAATTCCCCATTCTAATGTATCAGTATACATTGCAATGTTTACCACTGCAAGTTAAGTTTAACCACCTCCCGCCCGCCCTATAGCCGAATGACAGCCGTAGAGCGGGCGCTTTCATCCGGGTGGCCGTCCCTGGACGTCCTTGTGTTTACTTCCGCGATGCACGCCGCCGCGGGCGCGCATCGCGGAAGTTTTGTGCTCGCCGTGTCTCCCGGAGACAGGCAAACACAGATCGGCGTGAACGGCCAATCAAAGCGGCCGTTCACAGAGCGATTGCAGCTGCCAATGGGAGATGATCTCAAATGTAAACATATGAGATCATCTCCCATTGCCGTGTCTCTCCCTCCTCACACAGAGACAGCGTGTGAAGAGAGAGAGGATCTGTGAGTGAAATTTTTTACTGTGAATAAAATCTGTCAGCCCCAGTGCCATCTGTCAGCCCCAGTGCCGTCAGCCCCATTGCCATCTGCCAGTAGTGCCAGTGCCACCAGTGCCACCTGCCAGTGCCAGTGCAACATGCCAGTGCCACCTGCCAGCGCCAGTGCTATCTGTCAGCCCCAGTGCCGTCAGCCTCAGTGCCGTCAGCCCCAGTGCCATCTGCCAGTGCCGCCAGTGCCAGTGCCACCTGCCAGCGCCAGTGCCACCTGCCAGTGCCAGTGCCATCTGCCAGCCGCAGTGCCATCTGCCAGCCGCATTTGCCAGAGCAATTAGCCAGAGCAAATAGCCAGCGCCATCTGCCAGTGCCAGTGCCAGCCCCAGTGCCATCTGTCAGCGACATCTGCCAGCGACATCTGTCAGTGATGTTGTCAGTGCCACGTGTTGTCAGTGCCACGTGTCGTCAGTGCCACCTGCCACGTCAGTGTCACCTGTGATCAGTGCTGTCAGTGTCACCTGCCACATCAGCGTCACCTGTCAGTGTCATCTGCCAGATCAGCGTCACCTGTCAGTGCCATTTGTGATCAATAAAAATGTCACAAAGATTATATTCAGCTGAGGAGGCATATGATATTCTTGCAGCCGACGAGAGCAACGGGGAGGTTTCCACTTCGGATTCCTCCTCATATTCAGATTGTGAGTCTGACGTGGACTACGAGCCTGTCCTCAGCAGCGGTACCATGACAGCCTCAGAGGAGGAAGATGATAGTCCGCCTGTCAGACGAAGGCGTACTGGTGAGGAGGCGGTACCATCCACCAGCACCGCAGAGCCATCCACCGGCAACCCAGTGTCATCCACCGGCACCACAGTACCTCGGCAAAGGCCATGTACCAGTGTGTCAACTCGGCCCCAAAGGGTTAGGTCCCATGCCAGCCTTCCCTATTCCCTCCAGAACCCCTTGTGGCTTCCTCCTAACTCAGGAGAAGCTAACGTTCCCCCTTTCACTGCCAACCCAGGAGTCCAGGTGGACACACACAATTTTTCCCTGATGGACTTTTTCCACCTAATTTTTACAGAGGACATGCCTGAATCCATTGTGGTCCAGTCCAACCTATATGCCCAACAATTTATTGAAAGCAACCCAACGTCCTCTTATGCCTGTCCCTACGAGTGGAGAGCCCTAACAGTGGAGGAGTTTGTTTTGGGCCTCACATTTTGTATGGGACTAAACAATAAAAATGAAATACGTGCATATTGGTCATCCCGCCCCATCTATCACATGCCCATCTTTTCCTCAATAATGCCCCGGACCAGATATCTCATGATAATGAGATTCCTACACTTTAACGACAATACCCAGTGCCTTTCCCGGAATGACCCAAATTTTGATAAACTTTACAAAATTCGGCTGCTAATAAATTATTTTTCTGAGATCTTCCCCCAGTTGTTTACCCCAGACCAACACATATGTGTGAATGAGTCCCTAATCAAATTTTCTGGCAGGCTGGGCCTAAAGCAATTTATTCCCTCCAAAAGGGCCCGCTATGGGGTGAAGATGTATAAATTGTGTGATCGAGCCACAGGGTATACATATTCCTTCATGGTATACGAAGGGAAGGACACCCAGCTACATCCCCCTAATTGCCCCGAATACATCGGATCGAGTGGGAAAGTTGTTTGGGAACTCATAAACCCACTCCTGGAGAAAGGCTACCATCTTTATGTGGATAATTTTTATACAAGTTTACCCCTGTTCCGCAACCTCCATAGAAAGCAAACTCCAGCATGTGGCACCGTCAGAACGAACCGGAAGGGCTTTCCTCAAAGCCTCGTCAACAAAAGGTTAAGAAAAGGCGAAGAGGCGGAACGAGGAAATTTTGGCTGCGAAGTAGAGGGACAGAAGGGATGTGTACATGTGTACACTTTTGTCGAGATCACCAGGAGGGATGGCCCAATACAAAAACCCACTTGTATCCATGAGTACAACATGTTCATGATGGGTGTCGACTTGAACGACCAGATGCTCGAACCCTACCTTGCCACGAGAAGAACATACAAGTGGTATAAAAAAATTTCAATTTATTTCTTTAATTTGGCCATATACAACACTTATGTAATCTATCGTAAATCCACAGAAAGACCCATACCCTTCCTTGGCTACCAGGAGGAAATCGTCACTGCCCTTCTATACCCCAACGGCCCACCACAAAACATTCGATCCGATGTAATTAGCAGACTCTCTGAACGCCACTTTCCTGATAAAATCCCTCCCAGACCAACAGGCCGAAGACATCAGAAAAAATGTCGGGTGTGCAGCAAACGAGGATTGAGAAGAGACACCACTTATCATTGTGCCCAATGCCCTTTCCAACCAGGCCTCTGCATAGGTGACTGTTTCCGCCGTTACCATACTTCAGTGAATTATTAGTGAAGTATGGTAACCATAACCCTCACTTCCTGCCATTTACCTTCACACCCCTTATGCCTCTGCTTGCTCTGTAACTGACCCTGGCTTGTTATTCGACCACGCTTCTGCCTACTGATTCTGTTTATGCCTCTGCCTGATCTGGAACTGACCCTGGACTGTTATTCGACCACGCTTCTGCCTACTGATTCTGTACATACCTCTGCCTGATCTGGAACTGACCCTGGACTGTTTGACCATGCCTTTTGCCTGCTTCTCGGACTGATCTTGTACCCTCTCAGTGGACTAGTGGGATTCATAACAGGGGTCTCACATATGTGAGGGGCTCCAGAATAGTTTTTTTGGATGAAGAAGACAATTTCCTTTGTTTTCTCATTCCTAGATTAGGGTCTGGAGACTCAGAGGCTTCAAAGAGATTTGGGTGGGAGAAGCCTCTACCCCTATCCCCATTCTGTCCTGAACAAGGTCCTACTTCTGCCTGCTGCCTGTAGGACCTATACCATCATGCCTCTGCCTGTCGCATGAACTGACCACACCACATGGATGGACCATGTTCCTGCCTACTACCAGGACCAATATTTTGGCAATGCTGACGATCTCTGCCTGCACTGACCTTGGACTGTATATGGACAGTATCCCTGCCTGCTGCCTATATTGACTATGGACAGTATACCTGCCTGTTGCCTGGAAAATTGTGTTCACTTTTGCTGACCAAGTCCCTGCCTGCTGCCTGGACCAGTGCTATCAGCCTGTGGACAACTGCGCTGCTAAAACCACAGGTAATCTTTTGTTTACTCTTTTCTCAGCAGAATGTATTTTGGGGTGTAATTCTTGGTATGTGCATGCTATGTTTCCCTGGAACACCTGATGGTGTTCCTTGCATGTTGGGCCTCTGTATGTGGCCAAGCTTTGTAAAAGTCTCACACATTTGGTATTGCCATACTCAGGAGGAGTAGCAGAACGTATTTTGGGGTGTAATTTTTGCTATGTACATGCTATGTGTTGGAAATATCTTATAAATGGACAACTTTGCGTAAAAAAAAATGCGTTTTAATTTTTTTCCACATTTTCCCGAAACTTCTGGAAAAAAATAAACCATTCAAAAGACTTAATATGCCTTGTAGATTATACATTGGGGTGTTAGCTTTCCAAAATGGGGTCACTTTGTGGGCATTTCAATTGTCCTGGTGCTCCAGGGCCTTCAAAAATGTAATAGGTGGTTGAGAAATGAGATGTGTAATTTATGCTCCTAGAACACCTGATGGTGCTATTTCAATATTGGGCCTCTGTATGTGGCCAGGCTGTGTAAAAGTCTCACACATTTGGTATTGCCATACTCAGGAGGAGTAGCAGAACATATTTTGGGGTGTCATTTTTGCTATGTACATGCTATGTGTTGGAAATATCTTATAAATGGACAACTTTGCGTAAAAAAAATGCGTTTTAATTTTTTCCACATTTTCCCGAAACGTCTGGAATAAAATAAACCATTCAAAAGACTTAATATGCCTCATAGATTATACATTGGGGTGTTAGCTTTCCAAAATGGGGTCACTTTGTGGGCATTTCCATTGTCCTGGTGCTCCAGGGCCTTCAAAAATGTAATAGGTGGTTGAGAAATGAGATGTGTAATTTATGCTCCTAGAACGCCTGATGGTGCTATTTCAATATTGAGCCTCTGTATGTGGCCAGGCTGTGTAAAAGTCTCGCACATTTGGTATTGCCATACTCAGGAGGAGTAGCAGAGCGTATTCTGGGGTGTACATGCTATGTGTTTTAAATATCTTATAAATGGACAACTTTGCGTAAAAAAAAATGCGTTTTAATTTTTTTCCACATTTTCCCGAAACTTCTGGAAAAAAATAAACCATTCAAAAGACTCAATATGCCTCATAGATTATACATTGGGGTGTTAGCTTTCCAAAACGGGCCTTCAAAACTGTAATAGGTGGTTGAGAAATGAGATGTGTAATTTATACTCCTAGAACACCTGATGGTGCTATTTCAATATTGGGCCTCTGTATGTGGCCAGGCTGTGTAAAAGTCTCACACATTTGGTATTGCCATACTCAGGAGGAGTAGCAGAACATATTTTGGGGTGTCATTTTTGCTATGTACATGCTATGTGTTGGAAATATCTTATAAATGGACAACTTTGCGTAAAAAAAATGCGTTTAAATTTTTTCCACATTTTCCCGAAACGTCTGGAATAAAATAAACCATTCAAAAGACTTAATATGCCTCATAGATTATACATTGGGGTGTTAGCTTTCCAAAATGGGGTCACTTTGTGGGCATTTCCATTGTCCTGGTGCTCCAGGGCCTTCAAAAATGTAATAGGTGGTTGAGAAATGAGATGTGTAATTTATGCTCCTAGAACGCCTGATGGTGCTATTTCAATATTGAGCCTCTGTATGTGGCCAGGCTGTGTAAAAGTCTCGCACATTTGGTATTGCCATACTCAGGGGGAGTAGCAGAGCGTATTCTGGGGTGTACATGCTATGTGTTGGAAATATCTTATAAATGGACAACTTTGCGTAAAAAAAAATGCGTTTTAATTTTTTTCCACATTTTCCCGAAACTTCTGGAAAAAAATAAACCATTCAAAAGACTCAATATGCCTCATAGATTATACATTGGGGTGTTAGCTTTCCAAAACGGGCCTTCAAAACTGTAATAGGTGGTTGAGAAATTAGATGTGTAATTTATGCTCCTAGAACGTCTGATGGTGCTATTTCAATATTGGGCCTCTGTATGTGGCCAGGCTGTGTAAAAGCCTCACACATTTGGTATTGCCATACTCAGGAGGAGTAGTAGAATGTATTTTGGGGTGTCATTTTTGCTATGTACATGCTATGTGTTGGAAATATCTTATAAATGGACAACTTTGCGTAAAAAAAATGCGTTTTAATTTTTTCCACATTTTCCCGAAACGTCTGGAATAAAATAAACCATTCAAAAGACTTAATATGCCTCATAGATTATACATTGGGGTGTTAGCTTTCCAAAATGGGGTCACTTTGTGGGCATTTCCATTGTCCTGGTGCTCCAGGGCCTTCAAAAATTTAATAGGTGGTTGAGAAATGAGATGTGTAATTTATGCTCCTAGAACGCCTGATGGTGCTATTTCAATATTGAGCCTCTGTATGTGGCCAGGCTGTGTAAAAGTCTCACACATTTGGTATTGCCATACTCAGGAGGAGTAGCAGAGCGTATTCTGGGGTGTACATGCTATGTGTTGGAAATATCTTATAAATGGACAACTTTGCGTAAAAAAAAATGCGTTTTAATTTTTTTCCACATTTTCCCGAAACTTCTGGAAAAAAATAAACCATTCAAAAGACTCAATATGCCTCATAGATTATACATTGGGGTATTAGCTTTCCAAAACGGGCCTTCAAAACTGTAATAGGTGGTTGAGAAATGAGATGTGTAATTTATGCTCCTAGAACGCCTGATGGTGCTATTTCAATATTGGGCCTCTGTATGTGGCCAGGCTGTGTAAAAGCCTCACACATTTGGTATTGCCATACTCAGGAGGAGTAGTAGAATGTATTTTGGGGTGTCATTTTTGCTATGTACATGCTATGTGTTGGAAATATCTTATAAATGGACAACTTTGCGTAAAAAAAAATGCGTTTTCATTTTTTTCCACATTTTCCCAAAACTTCTGGAAAAAAAATGAACCATTTAAACAACTCATTATGCCTCATAGATTATACGTTGGTGTGTTAGCTTTCCAAAATGGGGTCACTTTGTGGGCATTTCCATTGTCCTGGTGCTCCAGGCCCTTCAAAAGTGTAATAGGTGGTTGAGAAATGAAATGTGTAATTTATGCTCCTAGAACGCCTGATGGTGCTATTTCTGTTTCAATATGTTTATTGTGAATTTTTGAATAAACAGTAATAAACAAAAGAGCATAATCGTCTCCTTGTGAGCCCTCGCAGGGGCCACTTATCATGAATATAAATCCAAAGGGCTAACCATCACAATATATTTCTAATAAACTCAGGATAAGGAAGGGAGATGAGCAAAAGATGGAATCTAGACTGATTCAGTGTCAAACAACTCGTCCCTTAATCATGTTCTGCGAGTAAGCCCTGTTCCTGCCACCCCCGTCCATGGGAGGTAGCAGTTTTTAATTAGCAATGGGAGAGATTACTAATGAGAGAGAAGAGAAATAGGGAACAGAAGAAAGAAGGGTAGGGAGAAAGAAAAAAAAAAAGGGGGGGGGGAGAAAAGGAAGGGGGGAAATCTCGGGCTCGGACGCCCCGCCAGGAGAATTCAGACCAAGCCCAGGCATGCCGCTTGAAGCGTGGGGAACTCATAAGAGATCCACGGCTCCCAGATCTTCAGAAATTTAGCATGAGAATCATGGACAATACTGGACATACGTTCTTGAAGTAACATAGCAGTCATACGTGTCTTAACCCCTTGAAAATCTACCCGTTGTGACTTCCAGGCTTGGGCAATGGTCCGCTTGGCCGCTATAAATAGATAGGTAGCCAGCTTCTGTTGAGGGCCGCGCAGGCCAGGGACCGGGCAGTGTAGGAGAGCTAGCCTAGCGTCCCTTCGAATCGTTAGATGAAAGAGTGTCTGCAGTAAACCAAAGATCCTAGACCAGAACCCCACCAACCTTGGGCAAGCCCACCATGTGTGCATGACATCACCTCGCTGACCACAGTTGCGGAAGCATCTGTCAGTACTCCCAGGGAATGCCTGAGCCGTGCGGGCAGGTACCCAATACCATTACTTTATATGCAGCCTCTAAGGTATTTGTGTTGAACGAGCATTTGGCGACCGTGTGCCAGGCTCTGTTCCAATCCTCATGGTCTACTGGGGCCTGAAGGTCCTTTTCCCATTGAGTCATATAAGAGAGGGGTGCCGATGGCGGGCGACCATTCAGGGAGGCATAAATGGCCGAGATGAGGCACGGGGACCCTGGGGAGTGATGGCATGTATGTTCAAAAAAAGTTTTTTGGAAGGGATAGGTGGACGTGCGGCGCAATGCTACAATCCAGTGCTTTAATTGGATAAAGTGATAATGCTCCATGACCGGCGCCCCCTGCGCTTACCTGATACTCTCCCAGGAGGGGAAAGAACGTGAAGATAGAAAATTTTGAACTTGTGGGTAGCCATGCTAAGACCACCAGGAGAATGCCTGGGGCTCCACATGACCGGGAAGGAAAAGAGGGTTATGGGTGATGGGGAGTAGTGGTAGGAAGGGGGACATCAAATTGTTAACCGATCCAACTGAGTCCCACACCTGCAGACCATGAAGCAGCATGGGGCTTAGAGAGGGAGGGCGTAGATTCCTGGGGAGCCATAGGAGTGCCTGAAGTGAACACGGGTCAGAACCAGGTACCTCAAGGAGCACCCACAGAGGAACATCCGTGGTTGCATGAAGCATGGTCAATGGGGAGATCTGGGCTGCTACGTAGTATTTAGAGATATTGGGGGCCCCCAGGCCTCCCCGGAGCCTGTGGGTATAAAGGGTCGCTCTAGGTACCCTAGGGCGTTTGCGCGCCCATATAAATTGGAGGATCCTATTCTGCAGGAGTCGAAGGAAAAAAGCAGGTACCCGGACAGGCAGAGTGCGAAAATAATAAAGGACTTTGGGAAGTATCGTCATCTTTGCCGCCGAGATCCTCCCTACCCAGGAGAGTGAGGGAAATTGCCAGGTTTGCATAAGGGTGGACACCATGCATAACAGGGGATAATAATTGGCAGAGAATAGGGAGGAGTAAGCTGGAGTCAATTTGACACCTAAATAGTCAATCGAGTGAGATGCCCAACGATAAGGAAAATGGTCTTGAAGTCGCTGTACCAGTTCCAAAGGGAGGTTAACATTCAGCGCTGTGGTTTTGGAGGGGTTAATTTGAAGACCTGAGAAGGCTGAAAATCGATCTAATACAAGTTGCAGGTTGGGCAGGGAGATGAGCGGGTTTGAAATGGTCAAGAGGGAGTCGTCCGCGAATAGGTTCACTTTGTATTGAGTGCCCGCGTAAGGAATTCCCGAGATATCACTATTGGCCCTGATCGCTGCCGCCAGCGGCTCCAAGGCCAGGATAAACAGTGCCGGGGACAGGGGGCAGCCCTGTCTAGTTCCCCGGAGTATCGGGAAAGGTGTTAAAGTCTCACACATTTGTTATCTTAATACTCAGAAGGAGTAGCAGAACGTATTTTGGGGTGTCATTTGTGGTATACACATGCCATGTGAGAGAAATAACCCATTACATTGAAAATTTTGTGAGAAAAAAAAATAAAAAATCTTCATTTTGCAAAGAATTGTGGGAAAAAGATGACAACATCAAAAACCTCACTATGCATCTTAGTAAATACCTTGGAATGTCTACTTTCAAAAAAGGGGTCATTTGGGGGGTATTTGTACTTTCCTGGCTTGTTCTGGTCGCAAGAAATGAGATAGGCCACCAGTACATCAGGTGTGATAAATTTTTTATGATTTGCACCACAGCTTGTAGACTCTCTAACTTTCACAAAGACCAAATAATATCCACTAATTTGGGTTATTTTTACCAAAGATATGTAGCAGTATAAATTGTGGCCAAAATTTATGAAAAAAAAATTATAATTTGCAAAACTTTATCACAGAAATATGCGTTTTTTTTCAAAATTTTCGGTCTTTTTTCATTTATAGCGCAAAAAATAAAAACCCCAGAGGTGATCAAATACCACCAAAAGAAAGCTCTATTTGTGGGAAAAAAAGGACACAAAATTAATTTGGGTACAGTGTTGCATGACTGAGTAATTGTCATTCAAAGTGTGAGAGCACCAAAAGCTGAAAATTGGTCTGGGCAGGAAGGGTGTTTAAGTGCCCAGTAAGCAAGTGGTTAATGTTTGGTTATATTTTGGTTTGTGTTTTTTCTTTTTTTTGTTCCACAGTATCTTCTACACAGCTCATAGCATTCAAAGTGACAGGCATTTTGTGAATCTACAAAGTTTGAATCGAACATTTTCAGTCACTAAATTTTTTAACCACTTCAGGACCGCTGTATTGCCAATGTACGTCAGCACAATGGCACAGGCAGGCACAATCACGTAGATGTACATGATTGCCTTCCAGCGGGTGGGGGGTCCGATCGGACCCTCTCCCGTTGGATACGACGGTCCGGTTCCCTCCAGGAGCGCTCCGTGATGAGGGGATGGCCGTTCGTTTTCAGCCACCCCCTCTGGATCGCTCCTGGCCAATGAGAAGCTTCCTCCCACTGTGTATTGTTTACACAGGAAGGAGGAAGTGATGTCATTCTCCTCGGGGCGGTCTTTTTGACCGGACTACGAAGAGAAGACTAATAGTAAGTGTGCACCAACACTACACTGACATGTAGGTACACACAGGCACACAAACCCCCCCCGATCCCCCCCCCGATCGCCCCCCCTCCCCCCCCAGTCACAGTGTCACTGATTGCATTGATCATTTCTTTACTGATCAATGCATTCAGTGTCAGTTGTGACAGTAAAAACTGTCAGGACAGTTAGTGTTAGGTCCAGGGTAGCCCCCTATCACCCCCCAATAAAGATTTAACCCCCTGATTGCCCCTAGAGTTAACCCTTTCACCCCCTTTTGCCAGTGTCACTAAGCGATCATTTTTCTGATCGCTGCATGTGTCGCTAGGTAGCTAGTTATTTTTTTAGGTTCACCGCCAGGTTTTTATATCGCTAGGTACCCCGATATACTACCCAATAATGTTTTTAACCCCCTGATTACCGCTAGTTAACCCTTTCACCCCATTTTGCCAGTGTCACTAAGCGATCATTTTTCTGATCGCTGCATGTGTCGCTAGGTAGCTAGTTATTTTTTTAGGTTCACCGCCAGGTTTTTATAGCGCTAGGTACCCCGATATACTACCCAATAATGGTTTTAACCCCCTGATTGCCGCTAGTTAACCCTTTCACCCCCTTTTGCCAGTGTCACTAAGCGATCATTTTTCTGATCGCTGCATCAGTGTCGCTAGTGTCGCTAGGTAGCTAGTTATTTTTTTAGGTTCACCGCCAGGTTTTTATATCGCTAGGTACCCCGATATACTACCCAATAATGTTTTTAACCCCCTGATTACCGCTAGTTAACCCTTTCACCCCATTTTGCCAGTGTCACTAAGCGATCATTTTTCTGATCGCTGCATGTGTCGCTAGGTAGCTAGTTATTTTTTTAGGTTCACCGCCAGGTTTTTATAGCGCTAGGTACCCCGATATACTACCCAATAATGTTTTTAACCCCCTGATTGCCGCTAGTTAACCCTTTCACCCCCTTTTGCCAGTGTCACTAAGCGATCATTTTTCTGATCGCTGCATCAGTGTCGCTAGTGTCGCTAGTGTCGCTAGGTAGCTAGTTATTTTTTTAGGTTCACCGCCAGGTTTTTATAGCGCTAGGTACCCCGATATACTACCCAATAATGGTTTTAACCCCCTGATTGCCGCTAGTTAACCCTTTCACCCCCTTTCACCAGCGATCACAGTATAAGTGTCACTGGTGACGCTGGTTAGCCAGTTAGTTATTTAGGTTCCCCGTCAGGTTTTTATATAGCGCCAGGGACCCCCATATACTACCTAATAAAAATTTGAACCCCCTGATTGCCCCTAGTTAACCCTTTCACCACTGATCACCGTATAAGTGTTACGGGTGACTCTGGTTAGTTTGTTTTTTATAGCATCAGGGCACCCACCATTTATTACCCAATAAAGGTTTAACCCCCTGATCACCCGGCGGGTGATATCAATTAGGTTTTAGGGTCAGGGTCTGCGTCGCCCCAGGCAGCGCTAGGTTAGTGCCAGTACCGCTAACACCCACACGCAAAGCATACACCTCCCGTAGTGCTATAGAATCTGAACAGATCAATATCTGATCTGATCAGATCTATACTAGCGTCCCCAGCAGTTTAGGGTTCCAAAAAAAACGCATTGTTAGCGGGATCAGCCCAGATACCTGCTAGCACCTGCGTTTTGCCCCTCTGCCCAGCCCACCCAAGTGCAGTATCGATCGATCACTGTCACTTACAAAACATTAAACACATAACTGCAGCGATCGCAGAGTCAGGCCTGATCCCTGCCATCGCTAACAGGTTTTTTGGTAGCATTTTATATTTAAATCCTGAAGGTGGTGATTGGTTTTCGGGGTGCCGTGCGCGACTAGACTCCCAAAAAGTCCCACATATGTGGTATCCCCGTACTCAGGAGAAGCAGCAGAATGTATTTTGGGGTGTCATTTCACATATGCCCATAGCATGTGTGAGCAATATATCATTTAGTGACAACTTTGTGCAAAAAAAAAAAAGTTTGTAATATTCCCGCAACTTGTGGCAAAATATAAAATATTCCATGGACTCAACATGCCTCTCAGTAAATAGCTTGGGGTGTCTACTTTCCAAAATTGGGTCATTTTGGGGGGTTTTGTGCTATTTTGGCATTTTATGGCCTTCGAAACTGTGATAGGTAGTGAGGAGTTAAATCAAAAATTTGCACCCTTAGAAATCCTGAAGGTGGTGATTGGTTTTCGGGGTGCCGTGCGCGACTAGACTCCCAAAAAGTCCCACACATGTGGTATCCCCATACTCGGGAGAAGTAGCGGAATATATTTTGGGGTGCAATTCCACATATAACTATGGCATGTGTGAGCAATATATCATTTAGTGACAACTTTTTGTAAAAAAAATTTTTTTTTTTTGTCATTATTCAATCCCTTAGGACAAAAAAAATAAATATTCAATGGGCTCAACATACCCATCAGCAATTTCCTTGGGGTGTCTACTTTCCAAAATGGGGTCATTTGGGGGGGATTTGTACTGCCCTGCCATTTTAGCACCTCAAGAAATGAGATCGGCAGTCATAAATTAAAAGCTGTGTAAATTCCAGAAAATGTACTCTAGTTTGTAGACGCTATAACTTTTGCGCAAACCAAAAAATATACGCTTATTGACATTTTTTTTACTAAAGACATGTGGCTGAATAAATTTTGCCCTCAATGTATGACTAAAATTTAGTTTATTCGATTTTTCTTATAACAAAAAGAAGAAAATATCTTTTTTTTTCAAAATTTTCGCTCTTTTTCCATTTATATCGCAAAAAAAAAAATCGCAGAGGCAATCAAATACCATCAAAAGAAAGCTCTATTTGTGGGAAGAAAAGGACGCAAATTTCGTTTGGGTGCAATATTGCATGACCGCGCAATTACCAGTTAAAGCAGCGCAGTGCGAAATTGGAAAAAGACCTCTGGTCCTTAAGGTGTTTATTGGTCCGGGGCTGAAGTGGTTAACATTCATAGTCATTTCAGACTACAAATTGTTCACATGGAATGTAAGGTTTAAAGCTATTGTCAGTTTAGTATGTACTTACTTTTTCCATCTTATTAATACCCTTTTATGAGTATAAAGTTACTCTCTTTGAATACAAATGGTCTTAACCATTCAGCAAAAAGAGCGTTGATGTGGCAAATGGCTAACACCCAGCGCTGTCAAATATTGTGTATACAAGAAACCCATTTTAAAAAGGAGCGCTATTCCCACATGTACACATAAGAACTTTCCTCACATCTTTACAGCCTCAGGCCAGATGAAGAAAAGCGGAGTACTTGTGGACGATACCTCATATTAATATGTACCATTGATAATACACTCACTACATTGGTAAATGTGTATGCGCCTAATAAGAGGCAATCTCATTTTCTGAATAGCCTAATAAGAAAAATAGGTAAATACCGGAAAGGTGCCTTAATAATCTGTGGAGACTTCAACACGATACATGAACAAGAACTAGACACTTCTAATCCCAAAACCAGAACCAACTATGCACTTAATTTTTTTTTGAATAAAAGCGATCTCTATGATGTATGGAGATGCCATCATCCTGGAGATCGTGAATATACATATCATTCCCAGGTGCATAATACCTATACTCGTATTGATTATATTTTTACAGATAAGTGGTTATTGCAGCAGGTGAGGGAGTCTGACATTGCACCCATAACTTGGACTGATCATGCCCCAATTAGTATGACTATTCTACCTAAACACTCTCAAATGACCCACTTCCTATGGAGAACAAAAGCATATCTTATTAAAATGCCTACCTATGCTACAGCTTTACAGAAACAGATAACTGAATTCTTTAAATATAACATGGGATCGGTGTCAGACTCCGCTACCCTATGGAATGCTCATAAGGCATTTAGTAGGGAAATCCTTATTCAAATGAATGCTCAATTCAGGAAAAATAAAACGAGACTCATCGAGAAACATACTGCTGAAATTAAAACACTAGATTCCCAAAACCAGTCTCATCCTTCACAACAACTGAAAACTAAATTACAAATATTACGACAGGAACTTAGAATGACTTTATTGGATACATATGAAAAACATATTAGAAAACTTAAAGCTAAATATTACCACACTAGCAACAAAGCAGGAAAAAACATGGCACTACGGATCAAAGGCAGATATTCTAAATCAAAGATTCCATATATATACCACCCTATTACTAGAGAAAAACTGCAAGACCCCCAAGACATAGCGAATGCATTTAGCTGTTATTATAGCTC
Source organism: Lithobates pipiens (assembly GCF_037356315.1). Taxonomy (NCBI): domain Eukaryota; kingdom Metazoa; phylum Chordata; class Amphibia; order Anura; family Ranidae; genus Lithobates; species Lithobates pipiens. Next base: position 184,881,327 of record NW_027507785.1, on the reverse strand, counting down.
CCTTTACAATTTTAAAGAAGATTCTCACACTCCCACACCTACCCCAAAGGTAATAAGTGATTTCCTAGATACTATTAGTCTCCCATCATTAACTACCGATCAAATCTCTGACCTTAACGTCCCATTTTCAGTAGAAGAAATTGCTAGAACTATAGACTCCCTGCCCAACAATAAATCTCCGGGTCCAGACGGAATGATAGGAGAATACTATAAATTACTTCGAGATATACTAACTCCCCACTTATGCTCATTTTTAACGAAGCGGCATCTAAATCAGAATTTCCAGCTGAGATGCTTCAGGCCTTGGTCATAACATTGCCGAAACCAGGCAAAGACCCCAACACTCCCCAAAATTTCAGACCAATTTCATTATTGAACATTGACATCAAAATATACGCCAAGGCAATAGCGAATCGACTGATGAATTACATACTAGATCTCATTCACAAGGATCAGTCTGGCTTTACTAAAGGTCGACAATCTTCAGATGCAACCAGACGGCTACTTACAGAAAGTGCTATTAAAATTTGGCTTTCATGGAAATATTTTATCTGCAATTTTAGCACTGTATAAAAACCCCTCAGCGAGAGTCTACACAAATGATATGATGTCTAGGCCCTTTGGCATCTCGAATGGAACACGACAAGGATGCCCCTTATCTCCTTTAATATTTAACTTAGCCATCGAACCTCTAGCAGAACGTGTACGATCTGACACAAAACTCTCTGGAATAAAAATTGGGCAAATAGATAATAGAATAAGTCTGTTTGCAGATGACATAGTACTTATAGTGTCTGATCCTATTTCATCTCTCCCGAATCTCCAAAATATACTAACGACATTTGGAGCAGCATCCTATTATAAAATCAACGAAACCAAGTCCCATATTTTAGACCTAGGAATAGATAACACAACTAGGAAGTTATTGACTAATAAATACCCCTATCAATGGAAGGATGAGGGGATTCCTTACTTAGGAATCACTCTCACTAACAAAACAAAACATTTATTTAAAACAAACTTTTTACCTTTTAAGAAACATTTTGAAACGGATCTGACAACACTTAGTAAATTTTGAATTTACATGGGCTGGTCGCCTGGCAGCTTTCAAAATGATGACTTTTACCAAAATTATTATATCAACTCAGGTCCCTTCCAATATGTATCCCTAAATACTACTTTAAACCCTTACAAAGCAGTTTGGGAAAATATCTATGGAATGGCAAAAAAACTCCATTGCGCATACCACATACTAATTAAACATAGAAACATAGGTGGATCGACCATACCTGATCTACAGGATTACTATGATGCAACTATTTTGACCCAAATGCAAGAATGGTTCTTACCTACTCCTAAAACTTTATGGGGACAAATTGAGAAAGACATCACGCGACAACCTAATATGCAATTCTGGTTGCTAAGTAGGAAAATTAGGTCAACTATTACAGCTCAATACCCACCAACGGTGAAAGTGACGTTACACTCTTGGCAGAGAATCATCACATACAAATGGGGAAAAAACTCCAACCACCATGTTGAACCCTCCTCTAAAAATAATACCAACATTAATTCCTGGCCTACACATACATGAATGGAATTTGGGTCGGGATATCAAAATTGGATCCTTCTTCCAACAGGGCTCATTAAAATCTTATTCTCAGTTAAGAAATGAATTACAGCTTTCGAAATCTGAGCGATCTACATATAATCAAATAGATAATTGTCTGCATCACAATCCACAACTCAGAGCTTTAGTCCCGGTTAAAATATGGTCTTTCCTCAACAACCATACCACATCAAAGAAAGGAGTAGCAACAATATACCCAATTTTAGGGGAAAAAAACATACCAAGCAAACTACCTACCTTCCTTAAATGGGAACAAGATTTGGGGCAAGAATTTTCAATGAAACAATGGACGGCTTTCCCTACAAAGCATTTACAGGGCCACAGCCTGTGTTACATTGTGGGAATTGGCACAAAAAATAGTTCAAAGACAATACCCGACTCCACATATCCTAGCAAAATTCAAGGGGAACTCTTCACCTGATTGCTGGAGAAATTGTACACAAATAGGGACCCTATTTCATATTATGTGGGACTGCCCATGTTTACATAACTACTGGCAGGCAATATCCCATTTACTTACTTCGGTTACAGGTATTGTCTTTCAACTTTCACCAGAACTAACCATTCTGAATATAAATATGCATACGATTCCCAAAAAATATCGTAAAGTGGTAACACATATACTTTTAGCTGCGAGACTATCCATAACTAGAAAATGGAAAACTGACTCTCTTCCTACTATGAAAGAAGTTATAGAATTAACCCAACTCCACCACTCCTACGAATTGATAGTCCCTAACGACAAGTCCCTCTATATTAAGGAACAACAACTATGGGAACCATGGAGCATATGGTACAAAAATTATACTTTCACAATTTAAATAGTGCTGATTCCTTAATCAAATAGACGAAAGAACCCTTGTGAGCTGTATTATATCTTAGACAGCTTTAACCACTTGCTTACTGGGCACTTAAACCCCCCTCAGTCCCAGACCAATTTTCAGCTTTCAGCGCTGATGCACTTTGAGTGACAATTGCGCGGTCATACAACACTGTACCCAAATGAAATTTTTATCATTTTTTTCCCACAAATAGAGCTTTCTTTTGGTGGTATTTAGTCACAGCTCGGAGTTTTATTTTTTGCTAAACAAACAAAAAAAGATGCAAAAAAAAAAAAAAAAAAAATCATGTTTTAATAGTTTGTTATAAAATTTTGCAAACGGGTCATTTTTCTCCTTCATTGAAGTGCGCTGATTAGGCGGCACTGATAGGCTGCATTGGTGGGCACTGATGGGCTGCATTGGTGGGCACTGATGGGCTGCATTGGTGGGCACTGATAGGCTGCACTGGTGGGCACTGATAGGCATAGTTAAGGCGGCACTAATAGGCACAGATAAGGCGGCACCGATGGGCACAGATAAGGCGGCACTGATGGGCAAAGATGGGCACAGATAAGATGGCACGGATGGGTGGCACGGATAAGTGGCACGGATGGGTGGCACGGATGGGCACTGATAGGTACCACAGATAGATGGGACTGATGGGCACTGATAGGTGGCACTGATAGGTGGCTCTGATAGGTGGCACTGCTGGGCACTGATGGGCGGCACTGCTGGGCACTGATGGGCGGCACTGCTGGGCACTGATGGGCGGCACTGGGGTGCAGCACCTGAGGCAGATTTTGGGTGGCACTGTGGGTGGCACTGCTGGGTGGCACTGTGGGTGGCACTGTGGGCACTGCTGGGTGGCACTGTGGGCACTGCTGGGTGGCACTGTGGGCACTATGGGCACTGCTGGGTGGCACTGACAGGGGGGCACTTACTTTATTCAGGATGGCACTGCGGGTGGCAGGTGGGCACTGGCAGGGGGCAGGTGTCCTTTTATATTGCTGGCCGTGATCGGGACTGATGTCCCGAACACGGCCGCCGGCGATCGGCTTTTTTTTTTTCTCCTCGCGCTGTCAGCGCGAGGAGGAATACTAGCCGATTACCGGCTCCGTTTTATCACATGATCAGCTGTCATTGGCTGACAGCTGATCACGTGATAAGGGGTCGGGATCGACCCCTTACACGGATCGGTGATCAGGCGAGTCTCACGGACTCGCCGATCACAGAGCGCGCCGCGCGCGCCCCTCAGGGGGCGCGCAGGCCGCTCGTAACCGGGACTACGTCAATAGACGTAGTCCCGAAAATGTGGGTCCGCGCTATTGCCGTCATTTTGCAATAGCGCGGATCCCAAGTGGTTAAAAATATCTCATAATAAAGGGAAAAATATATCACATGTTTTTTTCTTTGAAATTAGTTGTAGAGTAAGAATAGATCTTTACTTTCCTTTATAAACGACAACTACTATGTCTAAATTTCCTCTAGGATGTTGGCCTGGGTACCCCAGGACACAGATAGATCCCTGTGAGGGGTGTCTTGGGGGTCCTGAAGTGGCCAGTATCCATATCGATATTTATATTTCTAACACTAATTATCAGACAGACTTTATTACACAAGCTCTAAGACGCTTACTCCTGTTCAAGTCCCTTTATGACTATGATTATTGGATACTTGTGAATGCTACTTTATTCTTTATTGTGGGCTATTTGTTATTATTTTATATTATGCTGAGAACATCCTGTCACTACATTATACTGTGCTATGTTAATTTTGTTACTATATGTTATTTCTTTTGTAACCTTTGTTGTAACTAAATCCACAAAAAATCTCAATAAAAACATTTGAAAGAAAATATGCTATTTTACAGACATACTAAAGACACTTCCCAGGCATAATATTTAAAGAAATATTTATTGTTTCACTTTAAGCATTATTAAAATCATTGCACCTGAAAAAACTACCTTTTTAAAAACTTTTTTTGCATTGATACATGTCCCTTGCAGGACCCAGGCCCCCAAATACTTTTTAATTCATGTTTGTGTCCCATAGACTTTAACGGTGTTTGCTTGTTTGTACTTTTTTTTTGCCTGTTTACATGTTCTGGGACAATTTTTTGAGCTGACATCTTTTTCTGGCATTATACTCCTGATGAGTGGACAGATCCACAAAACACATATAGTTCTAGAATGTCAAGACAGTCAGATTCTTACAACCTGTATCTAATATGTATTCGCTCATGTAAATATTATCATGCATCTTAATATCATGAATTTATTCTAACAATCATGTGCTACTGTATATGTTAGCTTTTTTAATGGCCTTTTTGATCTCATTACTCAATTGTATTATGTATTTCAACACTATGGAATGTTTTTATTCTGATTGTAAAATAAATTTCTACTTTATGTACTTTTTGTGTCCCATGACCATTGCTCCTTAATTACATATATAATGAACACAGTGCAATAGTCAGGAGTGTGCAATGCACAGTCCAGCATACAACGTGCAGAAGCCATGATATGAAAAATTCAACAGTAAATTTACCATACAGCACAGTTTACAGAATATGGTGGTCAGGAGAATGCAGTGTATGTAGTATTCTACATAATTCTGACTGCTTCACTCTATGATGTGCTCAGTGTTGCCCACTCTTTAATGCAGCACTCTCTGAATACAGAGTGCAGAGGTCAGGCTATCACACAGCACAGAGTGCTGAAATTCAGAAAAAAATCTCCCCTCCCAGAAAAAGCTATTCTCTATACCTCCAACCAACAATAAAAACTTCCCCCACAGAAAAATCTTCCCATCAAGCAACCCTCAACAAACATCTTCCTTTCAAAGCAACCCCTCTAAAGCCACCACCCACCACTCACATCTGCACTCCTTACCCACTGTTCGCATCTACATCCCATTATCAACTACTGACCTTTGCACCCTTCATTACACTCACAAATAATACAGGTCCCTGCCCTGTTTTCTACACACACACACACGCGCGTAAAATGTAGCCCCGTCCCCCCTCACATGCATACAATGCAGACCCTTGCACCCTGCCACAAACTTACATATAATCAATCCCAGAGGTCCCACTCACACACAATGAAACCCCTGTTGCTCTCACACTAACATACATTGCAAATCCCTATTTCCAATACATTCAATGCAGCCCTTGTCTCCCCTATAACTTATACATACAATGTAGCTCCTTCTCCACACACTCAACTACACTGCAGTCCCCAGCTACATAGATATGTACACTGCAGTACCCCCTGCCACACACATACCCTGCAGCCCCCTTTCTCACACAAACATACAATGTAAGCCCCCTTTGGCACACATAAACACACTGTACCCCATCCACACACAGATATATACAATGAAGGCCCCCCACCACAAACATAAACATATACTGTAGTCACACACACATGCACACATAAACACACACACCACACACATACATACTGTATATGAAATGCAGCTCCTCTGTCCTGAAGATGAAGCTGTGGGTGGGAGCAGAAAAAAGTATAAGGCCGCTTTCACTCTTTGCAGGCGCTATAGTGCTAACAATAGTGCCTGCAAAGCATCCTGACAGAGCCGTTCAGCCCCGAGGGCTATCAAACTGGAGTGGTGCGCTTGCAAGATGGTCAAAAAAGTGCTGCAAGCCGCATCTTTCCAGCACTAAAAGAGTGGTGTATTCACCACTCCTAAAGTGCCCCTTCCCATTGAAAACAATGGGACAGCGCTGCAAACCCGCTGGCAAAGCGCTGCTGCCGCACCACATTGCGGGCGTTTTTAACCCCCGCTAGCGGCCGAATAGCACCGCTAAAACGACAGTAAAGCAGCGCTAAAAAGTACATTAATCTTCAATAAAATCGTAAATATTTTAGTATTTTTTTTTTCTTAAAGTATCAGGCAAACAAAGCCCATCATAGGCTTTATAGACGTACGAACGATTACCTTATCTGACAAAATATTTATAAATACAAATAATACAAATCCAGCCCAACTTTCTTTTACCTGGGAGAGAGATAGATCTGCTGTTGGATTTCACTTCTATCTGGAGCTCCATCAGAGAGATTTCCTTGCACTTCATGTTCCATTCACAATGGCTTCAACAAACTGGAAGTGATGAAAAATCCACAACAGGGGCACAGACAGCTATAAAAAATTTACAAAAGTTCTATCCTTCCGCTACTCTACTATAAGAAAAACAACAATCTCTCCTCACAATGAAAGTTTTAAAAGTGTTATAGAGAAAAGAAGATTTACAGGAAGTAAAAAAAAAAAAAATAGAAGCTAGAATGTTGCGCGTGTATGGAGATCCCAGATGACAGCAATCAAGAATCTAATTCTCTGGTCCAACATGGAGAGTTTGACTTTAAGACCCCTTTCACACTGAGGTGTTTTTCAGGCACTTTCACGCTAAAAAAAAGCACCTGAAAAGCTCAAGAAAACTATTTAAATTAAAATCAATTAATACTTTCAAACTGGGGCAGTGTGCTGGCAGGGCAGTTAACAAACGCCCCTCTCCATTGAAATGAATGGAAAGCTTTTCAAAATCGCTCAGTGTTTTACTGCCAGTTTAGAAGTGCCTCAGTGTGAAAGGGGTCTTAGGCTACTTTCACACTGAGGTGCCTTACAGGCGATACAGCTCTAAAAATAGCGTCTGCATAATGCCTGTAAAGAGCCTCTCCTGTCTCTCCAGTGTGAAAGCCTGAGTGCTTTCACACTGTAGCGGTGCGCTTGCAGGATAGTAAAAAAAATTCCTGCAAGCAGCATCTTTGCAGCACTGTAGGAGCGATGTATACACTGTTCCTAAAGCGCCCCTGCCCATTGAAATCAATGGGGCAGCGCTGGCAAGCTGCCAGCAAAGTGGCGTTGCAGTGGGCGGTTTTAACCCTTTTTTGGCTGCTAGCAGGGGGTAAAAGTGCCCCGATAGCGGGCGAGTAGCACCGCTAAAACGACGGTAAACATCTGCTACAAATAGTGGCGCTTTACCGCAGACGCCCACCCACCCCAGTGAGAAAGTAGCCTTATGATCCCAATTCTGACTGCTAAGTAGCACCTTCCTTAACAAAAAACTTTTTTTTTATGTTGTACACATTAACCACTTTAGCCCCTGACCAATTAACAGCCTAAGGACCAGAGGTCTTTTTACAATTTCGCACTGCACTGCTTTAACTGGTAATTGCGCGGTCATGCAATGTTGTACCTAAACGAAATTTGCGTCCTTTTCTTCCCACAAATAGAGCTTTCTTTTGATGGTATTTGATTGCCTCTGCGATTTTTATTTTTTGCAATATAAATTGAAAAAGACCGAAAATTTCGAGAAAAAATGATATTTTCTACTTTTTGTTATAAGAAAAATCGAATAAACTAAATTTTAGTCATACATTTAGGGCAAAATTTATTCAGCCACATGTCTTTAGTAAAAAAAATGTCAATAAGTGTATATTTATTGGTTTGCGCAAAAGTTATAGCGTCTACAAACTAGAGTACATTTTCTGGAATTTACACAGCTTTTAATTTACGACTGCCTATCTCATTTCTTGAGGTGCTAAAATGACAGGGCAGTACAAACCCCCCCCCCCCCAAATGACCCCATTTTGGAAAGTAGACACCCCAAGGAAGTTGTGGAGAGGCATGTTGAGCCCATTGAATATTTTTTTTTTGCCCCAAGTAATTGAATAATGACACAGAAAAAAAAAAAGTTTACAAAAAGTTGTCACTAAATGATATATTGCTCACACATGCCATAGTTATATGTGGCATTGCACCCCAAAATGTATTCTGCTGCTTCTCCTGAGTACGGGGATACCACATATGTGGGACTTTTTGGGAGTCTAGCCGCGTACGGCACCCCAAAATCCGATCACTGCCTTCAGGATTTCTAAGGGTGCACATTTTTGATTTCACTCCTCACTACCTATCACAGTTTCGAAGGCCATAAAAATGCCAAAATAACACAACCCCCCCCCCCCCCCCAAATGACCCTATTTTGGAAAGTAGACACCTCAAGGAAGTTGTGGAGAGGCATGTTGAGTCCATGAAATATTTTATATTTTGCCACGAGTTGCAGGAATTTTAAATTTTTTTTTTTGCACAAAGTTGTCACTAAATGATATATTGCTCACACATGCTATGGGCATAAGTCAAATTACACCCCAAAATAAATTCTTCTGCTTCTCCCGAGTACGGGGATACCACATGTGGGGGACTTTTTGGGAGCCTAGCCACGTACGGGACCCCGAAAACCAAGCACTGCCTTCCGGATTTAAATATAAAATGCTACCAAAAAAAACTGTTAGCGATCGCAATGATCAGGCCTGACTCTGCGATCGCTGCAGTTATGTGTTTAGTGTTTTGTAAGTGACAGTGATCGATCGATACTTAAAACCATTATTGGGTAGTATATCGGGGTACCTAGCACTATAAAAACCTGGCGGTGAACCTAAAAAATAACTAGCTACCTAGCGACACTAGTGACACTAATGCAGCGATCAGAAAAACGATCGCTTAGTGACACTGGCAAAAGGGGGTGAAAGGGTTAACTAGGGGAAATCAGGGGGTTAAAACCATTATTGGGTAGTATATCGGGGTACCTAGTGCTAAAAAAACCTGGCGGTGACCGTAAAAAAAAAAAACTAGCTACCTATCGACACAAGCGACACTAATGCAGCGATCAGAAAAATGATCGCTTAGTGACACTGGCAAAAGGGGGTGAAAGGGTTAACTAGGGGCAATCAGGGGGTTAAACCATTATTGGGTAGTATATCGGGGTACCTAGCGCTATAAAAACCTGGCAGTGAACCTAAAAAAATAACTAGCTACCTAGCGGCACTAGTGACACTAATGCAGCGATCAGAAAAACGATCGCTTAGTGACACTGGCAAAAGGGGGTGAAAGGGTTAACTAGGGGCAATCAGGGGGTTAAAACCATTATTGGGTAGTATATCGGGGTACCTAGCGCTAAAAAAACCTGGCGGTGACCGTAAAAAAAATAACTAGCTACCTATCGACACTAGCGACACTAATGCAGCGATCAGAAAAATGATCGCTTAGTGACACAGGTAAAAGGGGGTGAAAGGGTTAACTAGGGGCAATCAGGGGGTTAAAACCATTATTGGGTAGTATATCGGGGTACCTAGCGCTATAAAAACCTGGCGGTGAACCTAAAAAAATAACTAGCTACCTAGCGACACTAGCGACACTAATGCAGCGATCAGAAAAATGATCGCTTAGTGACATTGGCAAAAGGGGGTGAAAGGGTTAACTCTAGGGGCAATCAGGGGGTTAAACCTTTATTGGGGGGTGGTAGGGGGCTACCCTGGACCTAACACTAACTGCCCTGACAGTTTTTACTTTTACAACTGACACTGAATGCAGTGATCAGTAAATAAATGATCACTGCAATCAGTGACACTGTGACTGGGGGGGAGGGGGGGCGATCGGGGGGGCGATGGGGGGGGGGTTTGTGTACCTATGTGTACCTATGTGTTAGTGTAGTGTTTGGTGCACTTACTTTTAGTCTTCTCCTCGTAGTCCGGTCTAAAAGACCGCCCCGAGGAGAATGACATCACTTCCTCCCTGCCTGTGTATACAATACACAGTGGGAGGAAGCTTCTCATTCGCCAGGAGCGATCGAGAGGGGGTGGCCAGAAACCAACGGCCATCCCCTCATCCCGGATCGCTCCTGCAGCGAAACGGACCGCCGTATCCAGCGGGAGGGGGTCCGATCGGACCCCCCACCCGCTGGAAGGCAGGCACGTACATGTACGTGCTTGTGCCTGCCGGTGCCATTGTAATGACGTACATTGGCAATACGGCTGTCCTTAAGTTGTTAAATTATACACTTAAGACTTTGCACAAGCAGTACATAATTAAATACAATAGACATTCATCATTTCTGTTACCTTGGAAAACCTTGTTGATCCAGGGAATATCTGATTGCCTCTAGGGGGACCAGGAAGGCATTTTTTCTCCCTGCTTGAGAAAATTGGAACATACTTTGCTGTTTTTTCCTTCCTCTGGATCAACTGTGGGTTTAGGATTTTGTATAGAGGATTGTTGTATTTTTTTCCCCCTTTTATTGGTTGAACTAGATGGACTAGTGTCTTGTTTCAACCAGACTATGTTAGCTTTACAGATCACTAGACACAAATAGCTCATTGTAGAACAAAAAGATGTCACTGTTTCGAGAATCCAGAGAACAACCACCTGTTTTAATAATAATCTACAAAGTCCTTTTAGGAAAGCAAACATATTATCACTTAGGAAACCTAATATTAGCATATGAGTAATATTGTTTAATTTTAAGTAATTTATTATATAATATTATTTTTTTCCTATTAAACTAAAAATCATTTTCATTTGCCTGTGTTACAATTGGAGATTTACCGTATTTATCGGCGTATAACACACACCGGCGTATAACACGCACCCCAAGTTTAGGAGGGAATTTTAAGGAAAAAAACTTTTAGGAGGGAAATTTAAAGAAAGCCTGTCCATCATTGCAGCCTTGTCCATCATTGCAGCCTTGTCATTGAAGCCTTGTCCATCATTGCAGTCTTGTCATTGCAGCCTGTCCGTCATGCAGCCTGTCCGTCATGCAGTTTGTCCATCATTGCAGCCTTGTGCATCGTTGTCCCCTCAGCTTTTGTTTTTAGAAATGGTGCCTCTGAGATGTCCTTCGTATCTCGGCGGCGCCCGGAAGTTCTCGGCAGCTTTCAGTCGCCTCGGCCGCACTCGCCGGCTTTCGGCCACACTCGGTGGCTTTCGGCCGTCTCGGCCGTACTCGGAGGCTTTTGGCCTCCTCGGCCATACTCGGAGGCTTTCGGCCGCCTCGGCCATACTCGGAGGCTTTCAGCCGCTCTCGCTGCTTCTCGGAGGCTTTCGGCCACCTCAGCTGTACTCGGAGGCTTTCAACCGCTCTCGAAAACTGACGAGAAGGGCCGAAGGTGGCCAAAAGCCGCGAGAAGGGCCGAAGGCAGCTGAAAGCCGCCCAGAGCCCAAAAATCGCAAGAAAATCGCGGCGGATCGGCGTATAACATGCACCTGCGACTTTCCCATGATTTTAAGGGGAAAAAAGTGTGAGTTATACGCCGATAAATATGGTACTTGATTATGCTCTCATGGAGCCCTGGATAGTAGCAAAACCTAATGAGTATTTTACCCCTTACGCACTTTATTCTAATCTAATTTTATCATACACTTTAATTTTGAAAAAGCTATGTATATTCAATATTTATTATTTATAAGTATAATAAATGTGCGATTGTTTATTTTACTAGATGACCAACTGTAGCAAAATGCCTTTTTTCTTTGTTCCTGAGTTCTCAAAATCCTTAGGGCTCCTGGGTAAGGCTAGAGAATATAGGCTTCCCTGTTTTCACCCCCAGCAGGCCAGAGACACTGCAACTAATGTGGAAAGTTATGGCTAGGCATATGATCTGCAACCATTTTCTGGGCAAGGGGGTGTCAAAAAAATAGCATTGGGTAGACACTGCCCTGGACATATGAATTAATGTAAAAAATGTAAAAACTTCATAGACCAGGAGCAGTCATTTTTTTAAAGCGCTGACACTTTTAAAACAAAAACTGAAAATGTATTATCAATACTTACCATAATTTTCTTTTCCTAATGGACTCCATGGCAGACTATGTATGGGTTAACCCAGCCTCCTCCCCAATGCCATAGGACCCCACTTTCATAAATTTGGCTCACCACTAGAGACTACGTTCCGTTACTAGCCAACTCTTTGACCGATGGGTGGGAACTCCATCTGTCATGGAGTCCAACAGGAAAGGAAATTTACGGTAAGTATTGATAATAAATTTTCCATTTTCCTGACAGGCTCCATGGCAGACTACGTGTGGGAAATGACTAGCAAATCCATGTTGAGCAAAATGCTGAGAAAAAAAAAAGAATAATTTAACCCGTCAACTGACAAGACTCTTAACCACTTTCAGACCGGACCATTTTGCTGGTAAATGACCAGAGGTCTTTTTACACTTTGGCACTGCGCTGCTTTAACTGGTAATTGCGCGGTCATGCAATGTTGTACCCAAACAAAATTTGCGTCCTTTTCTTCCCACAAATAGAGCTTTCTTTTGATGGTATTTGATTGCCTCTGCGATTTTTATTTTTTGCGATATAAACGTAAAAAGACCGCAAATTTTGAAAAAAAATGATATTTTCTACTTTTTGTTATTAGAAAAATCCAATAAACTCAATTTTAGTCATACATTTAGGCCAAAATGTATTCAGCCACATGTCTTTGGTAAAAAAAAAGTCAATAATTGTATATTTATTGGTTTGCGCAAAAGTTGTCACATCTACAAACTAAGGTACGTTTTCTGGAATTTACGCAGCTTTTAGTTTACGACTGCCTATCTCATTTCTTGAGGTGCTAAAATGGCAGGGCAGTACAAAACCCCCCCAAATGACCCCATTTTGGAAAGTAGACCCCCTAAGGAAATTGATAAGAGGCATGTTGAGCCCATTGAATATTTTATTTTTTTGCCTCAAGCGATTGAATAATGACAAAAAAAAAAATTTTTTTTTTTTTTTACACAAAGTTGTCACTAAATGATATATTGCTCACACATGCTATGGGCGTATGTGAAATGACACCCCAAAATAAATTCTGCTGCTTCTCCTGAGTATGGGGATACCACATATGTGGGACTTTTTGGGAGCCTAGCCGCGTACGGGGCCCCGAAAACCAAGCACCGCCTTCAGGCTTTCTAAGGGCGTAAATTTTTGAGTTCACTTCTCACTACCTATTACAGTTTTGAAGGCCATAAAATGCCAAGATGGCACAAAACCCCCACAAATGACCCCATTTTAGAAAGTAGACACCCCAAGCTATTTGCTGAGAGGCATGTTGAGTTCATGGAATATTTTATATTTTGCCACAAGTTGCGGGAAAATTACAAACTTTTTTTTTTTTTTTTTTTTTTAACAAAGTTGTCACTAAATGATATATTGCTCATGCATGCCATGGGCATATGTGAAATGACACCCCAAAATAAATTCTGCTGCTTCTCCTGAGTACGGGGATACCACATATGTGGGACTTTTTGGGAGCCTAGCCGCGTACGGGGCCCCGAAAACCAAGCACCGCCTTCAGGCTTTCTAAGGGCGTAATTTTTTGATTTCACTCCTCACTACCTATTACAGTTTTGAAGGCCATAAAATGCCAAGATGGCACAAAACCCCCACAAATGACCCCATTTTAGAAAGTAGACACCCCAAGCTATTTGCTGAGAGGCATGTTGAGTCCATGGAATATTTTATATTTTGCCACAAGTTGCGGGAAAATTACAAACTTTTTTTTTTTTTTTTTTTTTTCACAAAGTTGTCACTAAATGATATATTGCTCACGCATGCCATGGGCATATGTGAAATGACACCCCAAAATAAATTCTGCTGCTTCTCCTGAGTATGGGGATACCACATATGTGGGACTTTTTGGGAGCCTAGCCGCGTACGGGGCCCCGAAAACCAAGCACCGCCTTCAGGCTTTCTAAGGGCGTTACAGTTTTGAAGGCCATAAAATGCCAAGATGGCACAAACCCCCCCCCAAATGACCCCATTTTGGAAAGTAGACACCCCTAAATTTAGGGGTACACTAGTGAGACTAGGTAATAAATGGCGGGTGCCCTGAAACTATAAAAAAATAACTAACCAACCAGCGTCACCTGTAACAGTTATATGGTGATCACTGGTGAAAGGGTTAACTAGGGGGCAATTAGGGGGCTTTATGCGGTAGTATATGGGGGTCCCTGGCGCTATAAAAAGCTGCAGCGAACCTAAATACCTACCTGCCTAACTAGCGTCACCTGTGACACTAATACAGCGATCAGAAAAACGATCGCTTATTAGGCTGGGTTCACACTGGAGCGATGCGGGAACGCCACGAATGCGCGGCGGGTTCCCGCATCGCATGCCTCCCGGCGGCAGTTCACACTGCCCTATGCGAACTGCTGGGAGTGTCAGTGAAATGTTACTGACACCCCCAGATCAGTTCGCATATCGCAGTGCGATCTGCAAACTCGGATCGCATGGTGTGAACACCCATGCGATCCGATTCTGCTGCGGGCCAAAAAAAGGGTCCCGTGCGAATTTGCGGCGGATGCGGCGGGTGTGGCGGGTGCGGCGGGTGCGGCGAATGGCTGAACTCGAATCGCACAGAGATCGGATGTGATTTGCACTGCAGTGCGGTGCGAATCACATCCGTTCTCATAAACCGCTGCAATGTGAACCCAGCCTTAGTGACACTGGCGACGGGGGGTGATCACGGGGTTAAACCTTTATTGGGGGGGTTAGGGGGGTACATTAGAACTAAAGGGGGCTAACTCTAACTGCCCTAACAGTTATTACAGTCACAAATGACACCAATGCAAAAAAAAAAAAAAAAAAATGACATTGGTGTCACTGTGACTGGGGGGCAGGGGTAATTGGGGGGGTGATCGGGGGGTAAAGGGGGGGTGTGAGTGTGCCTGGCATGTTCTACTGTGTGTGTGAGTGTTGGTGCAACTTACTGATCCGCTCTCCTCCGTGTCGGAACGAAAAATACCGACACGGAGGAGAGAATACATCACTTCCTCTCCTGTGTTTACATTACAGGAGAGGAAGTGATGTCACCGGGGATTTCTATTCGTCGGGAGCGATCGCGAGGGGGTGGCCATGAATGAATGGCCGTCCCCTCGTCCGGGATCGCTCCCGAACGAATACCGACCGCCGCAGGCACCGGGCGGGGGCCCGATCGGGCCCCCGACCCGCGGGAGGCAAGGGACGTACATGTATGTCCTTATGCCTGCCCGTGCCATTGTACCGACGTACATCGGCGTGCGCCGGTCGGCAACTGGTTAAGGAGGACAAGACTCTTAAACCAAAGTTCACAGCAGATAGGGACACATGCACTATGCAATAATGTGACATAAAGGTATTAATGAAGGGCCATGATGCCACTTTACAGATGATGTCTGAAGTCACATGCCAGGCTCCTTCCCACAATGCCGCCATACCCCTGGTGGAATGCGCCAATCGCCGCCTCTGGAGGAGCCAAGCCCTTGGCCCTATATGCTTTCTGGATAGCCTGAACGATCCAGGCCGCAATCGCTGTGGACGAAGCTCGCTTCCCTCTGTTACTGCCTGAGTTCAGGTAGACAGAGCATCTAAAAAAGGAAGTAACTTGCAAATACTCTTCAGTATTTCGCCTACATCCAGAGGATGAACTTCAGAGGACCCCGGGGTCCTGAATACAGGTAGGGCAATTTCTTCATTCTCATGGAACACTGAAGTAACTTTTGGGTTTGAGCTGAGCACAGCGATGAGGACCATCTGGCCCAGAAAGGAAATCAGAAAAGGTTCTTCATGACCCAAGGAACCGATCTCCGAAATCCTTTTGGCCGAAGTGATGGCAACTAGGAAGGCAACTTTCAAAAACCTTTGATAGAAAATGGAGCGGATTCTGTGGTACTGGGACCAGCCAGCATGTCAAGAACAAGAGGAAGATCCCATTTGGGAAATCTTGGTCTTCATTGGAGCCAGTGTCTTGTCGCCCTACGGAAGAACTGCTGAATTAAAGGGTGTACTGCCCATGATGTCCAGGAGAAGGCTGACAGAGCTGAGACTTGAACTCAGAGAGAGCTGATGGATAGAGATAGATCTAGACCAGATTGGAGGAAGCTGAGGATTAGTGATGGACGAACTTCCGACGGGACGTTTCGCGAACGCGAAACGCGAACGGGCACAAACGTTCGCGAAAACGACCGTTCGCCGCGGGCTCCATTGACTTCAATGGGAGGCGAATTTCGCAAACCTTTAGGTCGAATTTGCGGCCACGGGGTAATTATTAGGGGGTAGCACGTAGTCCCACCACCTGGACAATAGCATAATACATGTATGAGGTGAATTTGGGATCGATAACTACAAGCATTTTTTTTTTATTTGGGAAATTGTTCTGACAATTCAGGACTATGGAGCTAATGAAGGCAATGGAGGAGAGGGAAGGTCAGGGACCAGGGTAGGCAAACAAGAGGGTGCAGGAGATACAGAGCACTGACAGCAGCACCGTAATACAGAGCACTGACATCAGCACCGTGACATACAGCGCTGACAGCAGCTCCGTGACATACAGCGCTGACAGCAGCTCCGTGACATACAGCGCTGACAGCAGCTCCGTGACATACAGCGCTGACAGCAGCTCCGTGACATACAGCGCTGACAGCAGCTCCGTGACATACAGCGCTGACAGCAGCACCGTGACATACAGCGCTGACAGCAGCTCCGTGACATACAGCGCTGACAGCAGCTCCGTGACATACAGCGCTGACAGCAGCTCCGTGACATACAGCACTGACAGCAGCTCCGTGACATACAGCGCTGACAGCAGCTCCGTGACATACAGCGCTGACAGCAGCACCGTGACATACAGCGCTGACAGCAGCTCCGTGACATACAGCGCTGACAGCAGCTCCGTGACATACAGCGCTGACAGCAGCTCCGTGACATACAGCACTGACAGCAGCTCCGTGACATACAGCGCTGACAGCAGCTCCGTGACATACAGCGCTGACAGCAGCACCGTGACATACAGCGCTGACAGCAGCTCCGTGACATACAGCGCTGACAGCAGCTCCGTGACATACAGCGCTGACAGCAGCTCCGTGACATACAGCGCTGACAGCAGCACCGTAAGCAGCCCCAGGAGGAAGTCAGCACAGCACAGGGATGGTGTGATCCCCTCATAATAAGAACCCCCAGGAGGAAGTCAGCACAGCACAGGGATGGTGGGAGCCCCTCATAATAAGAACCCCCAGGAGGAAGTCAGCACAGCACAGGGATGGTGGGAGCCCCTCATAATAAGAACACCCAGGAGGAAGTCAGCACAGCACAGGGATGGTGGGAACCCCTCATAATAAGCAGCCCCAGTAGAAATATGACACCGCTCAACCTCTTCAAAGAGGAGGGTAGGGGCATATAGTACGGTGTGCTTTTTTGGGTCAGGGAAGTGAGCCAAATGAATTAAGAAGGTCTGTGTGCTTGATTCCAAAAATTGTTTATAGACATATACATGGTCTACTGATCACATGTGTTGAATTCCTCCGAGATCCATGCCTCATTCATTTTTAGAAATGTGAGGTAGTTAACACTGTCGTGAGCTAGGCGAGTACGCTTATCGGTCACAATCCCCCCTGCTGCGCTGAACGTCCTTTCGGACAGGACACTGGATGAGGGGCAAGCCAACAGTTCGATTGCAAATTGGGCAAGCTCTGGCCAGAGGTCAAGCCTGCCCACCCAGTAGTCTAGGGGTTCATCACTCCTCAGAGCGTCCACATCGGCCGTTAACCCAATGTAGTCGGACACCTGACGGTCTAGGCGTTCCCTGATGCTGGATCCGGATGACACCTGTCGATGGGTCGGCTGAAAGAATGACCTCATATCCGAAGTCACCAACACATCTTCAAACCGGCCTCTTCTTGCAGGCGCTGTTGGATTGGTACCCGCAAATCCTTCTCTGGGAGTGGGAATTGCTCCTCTGCCAGCGCACGCAAAAGCAGAATGCAGCATTTCTCGAAGCAAGGCCTGGAAGTGCTGCATTCTGACAGCCCTCTGCGACGGCGGTAACATTTCCGCCATTTTGTGTTTGTACCGGGGATCTAAGTACGTTGCCACCCAGTACTGGTCCTTGACCCTCATGCTTTTTATACGGGGGTCCCTATTAAAACACTGGAGCATGAAGGCCCCCATTTGCACTCAAGCGGAAGGTATGTGGTGGTGGTGGTGTTGTTGGTGGTAGTGTCTTTGGGGGTGCACATAGCAGAGAGTGAAGAAGAGGGTGCAGATCGAGAGGATGAGGAGGGTGCAGAAGAATAAGGCTGAGTGAGCCACTCAACCAAGTCTGGTGCGTCCTTTAAAGTAATTGAACGCACCTTCTGCAACTTCCCACTTTGGCTCAAGGCTGTTGCTCCTGCCCTACCCCTACCACCCCTGCGGAAGGGCCTGCCTCTTCCTCTGCCTGTCATTTTTTAAATCACCCTGTGACAAAACTCTTAGTCCCTATACCGCTGAAGGACTGCTGCAGTATAGGGCAGCGGTCAGCAGTAGTGCACGTCAACCCTATGTATTGTGGACCGATAGCGGTCCTTACAGAACAGCAGACTGTACTGCACTCAGGCCTATGTACCGTAGCACCCTATACCAAGTTACCAGTCCTTATAAGAACTTTTGTGGACCAAGCAGGTTGTGTGTTAGTGATTAGCAGACTGTACGTCAGTCCCTATACCAATGAAGGACTGCTGCAGTATAGGGCAGCGGTCAGCAGTAGTGCACGTCAACCCTATGTATTGTGGACCGATAGCGGTCCTTACAGAACAGCAGACTGTACTGCACTCAGGCCTATGTACCGTAGCACCCTATACCAAGTTACCAGTCCTTATAAAAACTTTTGTGGACCAAGCAGGTTGTGTGTTAGTGATTAGCAGACTGTACGTCAGTCCCTATACCAATGAAGGACTGCTGCAGTATAGGGCAGCGGTCAGCAGTAGTGCACGGCAACCCTATGTATTGTGGACCGATAGCGGTCCTTACAGAACAGCAGACTGTAACGCACTCAGGCCTATGTACCGTAGCACCCTATACCAAGTTACCAGTCCTTATAAGAACTTTTGTGGACCAAGCAGGTTGTGTGTTAGTGATTAGCAGACTGTACGTCAGTCCCTATACCAATGAAGGACTGCTGCAGTATAGGGCAGCGGTCAGCAGTAGTGCACGGCAACCCTATGTATTGTGGACCGATAGCGGTCCTTACAGAACAGCAGACTGTACTGCACTCAGGCCTATGTACCGTAGCACCCTATACCAAGTTACCAGTCCTTATAAGAACTTTTGTGGACCAAGCAGGTTGTGTGTTAGTGTTTAGCAGACTGTGCGTCAGTCCCTATACCGCTGAAGGACTGCTGCAGTATAGGGCAGCGGTCAGCAGTAGTGCACGGCAACCCTATGTATTGTGGACCGATAGCGGTCCTTACAGAACAGCAGACTGTAACGCACTCAGGCCTATGTACCGTAGCACCCTATACCAAGTTACCAGTCCTTATAAGAACTTTTGTGGACCAAGCAGGTTGTGTGTTAGTGATTAGCAGACTGTACGTCAGTCCCTATACCAATGAAGGACTGCTGCAGTATAGGGCAGCGGTCAGCAGTAGTGCACGGCAACCCTATGTATTGTGGACCGATAGCGGTCCTTACAGAACAGCAGACTGTAACGCACTCAGGCCTATGTACCGTAGCACCCTATACCAAGTTACCAGTCCTTATAAGAACTTTTGTGGACCAAGCAGGTTGTGTGTTAGTGATTAGCAGACTGTACGTCAGTCCCTATACCAATGAAGGACTGCTGCAGTATAGGGCAGCGGTCAGCAGTAGTGCACGGCAACCCTATGTATTGTGGACCGATAGCGGTCCTTACAGAACAGCAGACTGTACTGCACTCAGGCCTATGTACCGTAGCACCCTATACCAAGTTACCAGTCCTTATAAGAACTTTTGTGGACCAAGCAGGTTGTGTGTTAGTGTTTAGCAGACTGTGCGTCAGTCCCTATACCGCTGAAGGACTGCTGCAGTATAGGGCAGCGGTCAGCAGTAGTGCACGGCAACCCTATGTATTGTGGACCGATAGCGGTCCTTACAGAACAGCAGACTGTAACGCACTCAGGCCTATGTACCGTAGCACCCTATACCAAGTTACCAGTCCTTATAAGAACTTTTGTGGACCAAGCAGGTTGTGTGTTAGTGATTAGCAGACTGTACGTCAGTCCCTATACCAATGAAGGACTGCTGCAGTATAGGGCAGCGGTCAGCAGTAGTGCACGGCAACCCTATGTATTGTGGACCGATAGCGGTCCTTACAGAACAGCAGACTGTAACGCACTCAGGCCTATGTACCGTAGCACCCTATACCAAGTTACCAGTCCTTATAAGAACTTTTGTGGACCAAGCAGGTTGTGTGTTAGTGATTAGCAGACTGTACGTCAGTCCCTATACCAATGAAGGACTGCTGCAGTATAGGGCAGCGGTCAGCAGTAGTGCACGGCAACCCTATGTATTGTGGACCGATAGCGGTCCTTACAGAACAGCAGACTGTAACGCACTCAGGCCTATGTACCGTAGCACCCTATACCAAGTTACCAGTCCTTATAAGAACTTTTGTGGACCAAGCAGGTTGTGTGTTAGTGATTAGCAGACTGTACGTCAGTCCCTATACCAATGAAGGACTGCTGCAGTATAGGGCAGCGGTCAGCAGTAGTGCACGGCAACCCTATGTATTGTGGACCGATAGCGGTCCTTACAGAACAGCAGACTGTAACGCACTCAGGCCTATGTACCGTAGCACCCTATACCAAGTTACCAGTCCTTATAAGAACTTTTGTGGACCAAGCAGGTTGTGTGTTAGTGATTAGCAGACTGTACGTCAGTCCCTATACCAATGAAGGACTGCTGCAGTATAGGGCAGCGGTCAGCAGTAGTGCACGGCAACCCTATGTATTGTGGACCGATAGCGGTCCTTACAGAACAGCAGACTGTAACGCACTCAGGCCTATGTACCGTAGCACCCTATACCAAGTTACCAGTCCTTATAAGAACTTTTGTGGACCAAGCAGGTTGTGTATTAGTGTTTAGCAGACTGTGCGTCAGTCCCTATACCGCTGAAGGACTGCTGCAGTATAGGGCAGCGGTCAGCAGTAGTGCACGGCAACCCTATGTATTGTGGACCGATAGCAGTCCTTACAGAACAGCAGACTGTACTGCACTCAGGCCTATGTACCGTAGCACCCTATACCAAGTTACCAGTCCTTATAAGAACTTTTGTGGACCAAGCAGGTTGTGTGTTAGTGTTTAGCAGACTGTGCGTCAGTCCCTATACCGCTGAAGGACTGCTGCAGTATAGGGCAGCGGTCAGCAGTAGTGCACGTCAACCCTATGTATTGTGGACCGATAGCGGTCCTTACAGAACAGCAGACTGTAACGCACTCAGGCCTATGTACCGTAGCACCCTATACCAAGTTACCAGTCCTTATAAGAACTTTTGTGGACCAAGCAGGTTGTGTATTAGTGTTTAGCAGACTGTGCGTCAGTCCCTATACCGCTGAAGGACTGCTGCAGTATAGGGCAGCGGTCAGCAGTAGTGCACGGCAACCCTATCTATTGTGGACCGATAGCGGTCCTTACAGAACAGCAGACTGTACCGCACCCAAGCCTATGTACCGTAGCACCCTAGACAGACCAAGTTACCAGTCCTTATAAGAACTTTTGTGGAACAAGTGAGTTGTGAATGATTAGCAGACTGCAGCAGAAGGGCAGCAGTCAAGTATAATATTCTTTCTATATTTGGAAGAAAGAATATTATACGTGTACAAGCCTATTACCGTACCACTGATACCAGTCCTGAAAAGAACCTTTGTGGAACTAATAGTAACAGCAAGTCTTTAAAATTATCCTCACTGCCTGACACACTGCTTCCTGCCTGTCCCTATACAAATTGGCAAAAAAGAGTAGGCTGGAACGATTAGCTGGAACAGCTCTTTTGTGGACCTGATAGTAACAGCTAATGATGATGATGATGATGATGATGAAGAAAGACTAATCTGGCTGAGCTGTCCCTAAAATAGCAGCATACAGCGCTCTGTCCCTTTATCTAAACTGACAAAAGAAACTCAGGCTGCTGACCTAACACCTATACCAGTCCTGAAAAGAACTTTTGTGTACCAAATAGCTAGCGTTTTCTCTGTCCCTACTCCACACAGGATCCTTTCCCTACAGTGACAGAAGAAAGAATGTAAAATGGCCACCGGATCGGGTGTATTTATAGGTTAGGGGGAATGTCCAAGTGTCCATGAGCTGTCATGTCTCAATTGGTTGTCCTGTAACACATGATAAACGTGTCACGAAAGGTTAAAGTTCTTGTATACATTAAACACGTAAGTCCGCCGGGGCGAACGACGGAAAAAGGCGTTCGAACCCGCGGACGGCGAAAGTCGGAAATTCGCCGCGAAACGACCGCCGGGCGAACCGTTCGGCCATCACTACTGAGGATATCCCAGACTGCTGGATCCCTGAACTATCTGCCCATAGAGGATCAGGATTCAATGGACTTGGCTCATAGATTTTATTCATGCTCGCTTTTCTTGAGCTCATGAGAGTGGAAATCACCCGAAAGATTCCAGCCTTTCCCTCTCTAGAACCAGACCATCAGTCTTAGTGACACCAGACATGAGAGCAGGACTGCCCCCTGAGAAAGAAGATCCAGCCTGGTAGGAAGAGGTGCCGGGTCCCGGAAGCTAAGTTGAGTCAGCAGGGGAAACCATGGCCTGTTCAGCCAGCAATCACTACCTCCTCAACTGCTTCCGCTTGGAGTCTCCGTAAGAACCTGAGGATGATCCGAAGTGGGCAAAAGGTGTATGCCCTGTTGAAGCTCCACTGATCTGTCAGTGCATCTACTCTGAAGACCTGGCTGCAACAGCCCAGAGGGTAATACTTCTTGATTTTGAAGTGGCAGTTGGATGTAAATAGGTCTACTTCGGGATTGACTCCCAAAGACAGAATCCATTCGAAAGTCTGCATATGAAGAGACCACTCGTTGCCTGTGTGTGAGATAGGAAGTCTGCTTGGACATTCTGGACTCCAGGGACAAAGACCGCTGAAATATTGGTCAGGTTTTTCTGAGTCCAGGACATGATGGCCTCGACATTTTGGAGCAGTATGGAGCTCCAAGTGCCCCCTTGCCTCTTCACATAAGAGACTGTGGTGTTGTCCATTTTCAGTAAAACTGACTCCCCTTTCAGTAGATGAGTGGAAAAAATTGAAGGACACACCAGGCTGCTCGTAGTTCCAGGACACTTGAGCCCGGGCAGTGAAGACGTGCATCCTACTTGCATTGAGCAAGTTCTGACCTGTAAAGGGCTCCCCAACTAGCACCACTGGCATCAGTCATGACTGTGTCCCATGAGAAGGGGCAATGGAGTGGCAGGTGAGCAGATTTCTGCACTGAAGCCACCAGAAGAGGCTGTTCCTCATCATTGTGGTTGTGTGAATGAACTGATTGTCATACCCTGAGCTCCACTGATAGAGAAAGCCTGTCTGGAAAGGGCGTAACCTCCACAGGGACCATTTTACCATGGGGGTCTTAGATCATGACAATAATTTTTAGGCACTATGAGGCCTTTAGGCGTGAGGAGCTCAGAGCCCGTGAGATTCTCAATTGGATGACTGGGATCTTCTCCACTGGGAGAGAGATGGGGCTTTCCACCGTGTTGAACTAGGCTCCTATGTATACCAGGTGCTGAACTGGTTCCAGATGGCTTTCTCTAAGTTTAGGAGCCATCCAAACTCGAGCAGTGTGGTGATTAGGGATGAGCTTCGTGTTCGAGTCGAACATACGTTCGACTCGAACATCGACTGTTCGCCCGTTCGGCGAATTCCGAACGTTATGGGCCGTTCGCGCCAAATTCGTGTGGCGCTCACGGCCCACAATGCACTGTGCCATAGCAGTGCATTGCTGGCTCATGATTGGTCAAGCATGCACTGTGACCCCGCATGCTTGGCCAATCACAGCGCCGGCAGCGAGGAGAGCCATTATTGGCCACAGGCAGGCTGTGGCCAATCATAGCTCAGGCTCTGTAGTACACGCCCCACGCTATATAAGGCCGCCAGCGTGGCGGCCTTGTGTAGTGTGTTGACGTCCGTAGGAGTTAGTGGGTGTTCTGTGTCCCTTCAACACAGTATACACCGATCGTTATCGGCCGATTTTTCGTTCTTGCTCTTCTGTAGTGGTTGTTGTCTGCGTGCCCTGACCGCAGTATACACCGCTATATTCACCTATATAGCTAGCTATATTTCTCTTTTTTAATAGAGCTTGCAGTCAGTGGTAGGAGATTGTGCATGCTGTCTGCGTGCTCTGAACTCAGTATACACCGCTATATCCACCTATATAGCTAACTATCTTGCTCGTTTTAAATAGAGCTTGCAGTCAGTGGTAGGAGATTGTGCGTGCTGTCTGCGTGCTCTGAACCCAGTATACACCGCTATATCCACCTATATAGCTAACTATCTTGCTCGTTTTAAATAGAGCTTGCAGTCAGTGGTAGGAGATTGTGCGTGCTGTCTGCGTGCTCTGAACCCAGTATACACCGCTATATCCACCTATATAGCTATCTATCTTGCTCGTTTTAAATAGAGCTTGCAGTCAGTGGTAGGAGATTGTGCGTGCTGTCTGCATGCTCTGAACCCAGTATACACCGCTATATCCATCTATATAGCTAGCTATCTTGCTCGTTTTAAATAGAGCTTGCAGTCAGTGGTAGGAGATTGTGCGTGCTGTCTGCGTGCTCTGAACCCAGTATACACCGCTATATCCACCTACATAGCTCTTCTCTATTTGAGCCATCTGCCATCTGCAGGAGTTAGTGGAAGTTGTGTGTGCCTCCAGCACAATATACACTACCCAATTGCTGGTTTTCCCAACTCCCTTCAGGCCATTACCATGTCTGGAAGGCCAGCAAGGAGAGGCAGACAGGCGCGAGCCGATAAAAGAGGGCAAGCAGGCTCTGTGTCTAGAGACAACAGTGCTGGTCATGGACGTGGTGCATCGTCATCATCAGCACGTGGCCATGGGACACGCTTGTCCTTCTTTTCGGCAGCTGGACATGTTGAGCCGCAACATGCCAACGACTTGGTAGAGTGGATGACCAAGCCCTCTTCATCCTCCTCATCATCCTAAATAGAGCTTGCAGTCAGTGGTAGGAGATTGTGCGTGCTGTCTGCGTGCTCTGAACCCAGTATACACCGCTATATCCACCTATATAGCTAACTATCTTGCTCGTTTTAAATAGAGCTTGCAGTCAGTGGTAGGAGATTGTGCGTGCTGTCTGCATGCTCTGAACCCAGTATACACCGCTATATCCACCTACATAGCTCTTCTCTATTTGAGCCATCTGCCATCTGCAGGTGTTAGTGGAAGTTGTGTGTGCCTCCAGCACAATATACACTACCCAATTGCTGGTTTTCCCAACTCCCTTCAGGCCATTACCATGTCTGGAAGGCCAGCAAGGAGAGGCAGACAGGCGCGAGCTGATAAAAGAGGGCAAGCAGGCTCTGTGTCTAGAGACAACAGTGGTGGTCGTGGACGTAGTGCATCGTCATCATCAGCACGTGGCCATGGGACACGCTTGTCCTTCTTTTCGGCAGCTGGACATGTTGAGCCGCAACATGCCAACGACTTGGTAGAGTGGATGACCAAGCCCTCTTCATCCTCCTCATCATCTCTCACCCAGGCTCAGGGTACTAGCAAAGTAGCTGCCAACGCATCGTCTTCCCTCCTCTCAATGTCATCATCAGTGACTCCTTCCCTAGACCCACCACGTCCTCCTGAGGAGTCTCCTGAACTCTTTGAGCACAGTGTTGGGTACATGCTCCAGGAGGATGCCCAGTGTTTTGTAGGCTCTGATGATGATACTCAGCTAGAGGAAGGCAGTAGCGTGAATGCAGAGAGAGGGGATGCTCAAGAAGGACAGCAATCTGGCAGTCATGTTCCACAAGCTGCAGCATACTGCCAGGTTTGCTCCAGCGATGAAGAGGGAGGGGATGATGAGGGCACTGACTCCACGTGGGTGCCTGGTAGGAGAGAGGTGGAGTTGGAGGCACATGTCCAACGAGGCAGGATGCCCTCCGGGGGCCAGCTTAGGGGCAGCACATGACTGAATCACACCGCTGTGCTCCGCCTGTGCAGGGCGCTGCCTCTGCACGTTATTCTAAAAGCTCTTTGGTGTGGGCCTTTTTTGAAACGAGTGCATCAGATCGCACCGCTGCTATTTGCAACATATGTCTCAAGCGTATCTCGCGTGGCCAAAACATCAGCCGCTTGGGCACCACATGCTTAACCAGACATATGTTGACCTGCCATGCAGCTCATTGGCAAGCGTACCTCAAAGACCCACATCAAAGAACAAAGCGGATCTCTCCTTGCTCCTCATCAGCTGGGATCTCCAACCCCACTAGACCTTCAGTCCTCTCTGAAACCTGCTCTGAGAGGAATGAAGGTGTAAAATTAGGTGTGTCACAGCCAAGTGCTTCCGGGCACTCTGCTAGCAGTACACCCACGTCCGATTATAGCAGGCAAATGTCCCTGCCCCAGCTGCTGGACCGGCGAAATAAGTTCACTCCCAGCCATCCACATGCCCAGCGGTTGAATGCTAGCTTGGCTAAATTGCTAGCACTTCAACTGCTGCCTTTTCAGTTGGTAGACTCGGCCCCCTTCCGTGAGTTTGTACAATGTGCGGTTCCTCAGTGGCAGGTCCCCAAACGTCACTTTTTCTCACGGAAGGCGATTCCGGCTCTCTACCGGCATGTGGAAGGCAATATCCTTGCCTCGCTGGACAGGGCGGTCAGCGGTAAGGTGCATATTACTACTGACTCATGGTCCAGCAGGCATGGACAGGGACGTTACCTGTCTTTCACGGCCCATTGGGTCACTCTTCTGGCAGCTAGGAAGGATGCAGGACAAGGTGCAGTAGTGTTGGAGGTTGTTCCGCCACCACACCTCCAAAATGCTACTATTGGTTGTGACACACCTCTCTCCTCCACCCCCTCCTCTTCTTCTTCCTCCATGGCCTCTTCCAGTGCTCTGTCCTCAGAACCAGCGGTGCTCCGTAGGCGTTCCAGGGGCTACGCAAGTACGCAGGCAAAACTATGCCATGCCATGCTTGCGCTGGTTTGTTTGGGGGACAGGAGCCACACTGGGGCGGATGTTTTGTCAGCTCTACAGGGGCAGGCCGAGAGATGGTTGATGCCACGCCAGCTTAAGCCAGGAATGGTGGTTTGCGACAATGGCACCAACCTCCTCTCCGCCCTCCGACAGGGACAACTGACCCATGTGCCCTGTGTAGCTCACGTCCTTAACCTGGTGGTGCAGCAGTTCTTGGGCAGGTACCCAGGCTTACAGGATGTCCTGAAGCAGGCCAGGAAAGTCTGTGTGCATTTCCGCCGATTATTTAATGCTTGTGCTCGGCTGGCTGAGCTCCAAAAGGAGTTGAACCTGCCCAAGAACCGTCTTATATGTGACATGCCCACCAGGTGGAACTCAACGTTGGCCATGCTGCAGCGGCTGCACACGCAGCAGAGGGCCATCAATGAGTACCTGTGCAACTACGGCACCATGAGAGGGTCAGGGGAGTTTGGTTTTTTCTTACCACGCCAGTGGGGCATGATCAGGGATGCATGCACTGTCCTGTCACCGTTTAAGGAGGCCACAAGGATGGTGAGCAGTGACAGTGCATGCATCAGTGACACTGTACCTCTTGTCCACCTCTTGGAGCATACGCTGCATGGAATAATGGACAGGGCACTTGAGGCAGAACAGAGGCAGGAAGAGGAGGACTTCCTTGCCTCTCAAGGCCCCCTTTATCCAGACAGTGTTACTGCTGTGCCACCCATCACACAGGAAGAGGATGAGGAGGAGGAAGAGGAGGAGGAGGATGGTTGTGTCAGCATGGAGGTGGAGGCTGGCACTCAGCATCAGCAGCAGCAGCAGCAGCAGCAGTCTTGTAGGGATGATTTACAGTCCCAAGAAACACGTGGACTTGTACGTGGCTGGGAGGAGGTAGCTGCGGATCATGTTGTCCTTAGTGACCCAGAGGACTCCGGACCGAATGCCTCAGCTAACCTACCCTGCATGGCCTCCCTGATCCTGCAAAGCCTGCGGAAGGATCCTCGTATTCTTCGGATCAAGGAGAGGGACCATTACTGGCTGGCCACTCTCCTTGATCCACGGTACAAGGGTAAGGTTGCCGACCTTATCTTGCCATCGCAGAGGGAGCAGAGGATGAGACATCTCCGGGAGGCCTTGCAGAAAGGTCTGTGCAATGCGTTCCCAGAGACTGGGAGGTTACAAACTCCTGGTCCTGGACAACGTGTTGCTGAGGCATCGGTCAGAAGGAGCGGTGGAGAAGGTGGCCGTCTGACCGATGCTTTCAGCCAATTTTTTAGGCCGCAGCCCCAAGGAATGATCGGTTCCAGCAACCATCGCCAGCGTCTGATTTACATGGTGCAGGAATACCTAGGGGCAAGGTCAGACTTGGACACCTTTCCCACCGAAAATCCTCTGGCTTACTGGGTCTTGAGGATGGATCACTGGCCAGAGCTTGCACAGTATGCAATTGAGCTACTGGCCTGCCCTGCATCCAGCATTCTTTCGGAACGCACCTTCAGTGCTGCTGGTGGCTTTGTTACCGATCAAAGGGTGCGCCTGTCCACCGAATCAGTTGATCGACTGACCTTCATCAGGATGAATCAGTCTTGGATCACCCACAGCTACCAAGCACCTGAAGCTGATGTAACCGAATAATTTTTTTGAAATATCACATCCCTTCAAGACTGCCTATGCTGATGCTGAGTGACTGTCCTGTTATGTTGATTGTCTATCCTCTTCTTCCTCCGCTGTTGGAAGAACATTTTTGGTTCTGGGTGATGCCATCAGCCCAATTCTTCTGCCCCTGTTTAACAGGGGCGTTTAATTACAATTTTTGATGCAATGCTTTGCAGCAGGGCTAATTCCTTCACTAAAACTAGACTATATGGGAGAGGTTGCAGTGTCGCGGCACCAGCACCAGTGCCTAAGGCCCAATTTTTCTGCCCCTGTTTAACAGGGGCGTTTAATTACAATTTTTGATGCAATGCTTTGCGGCAGGGCTAATTCCTGCACTAAAACTAGAGTATATGGGAGAGGTTGCAGTGTCGTGGCACCAGCACCAGTGCCTAAGGCCCAATTTTTCTGCCCCTGTTTAACAGGGGCATTTAATTACAATTTTTGATGCAATGCTTTGCAGCAGGGCTAATTCCTGCACTACAACTAGAATATATGGGAGAGGTTGCAGTGTCGTGGCACCAACACCAGTGCCTAAGGCCCATTTTTTCAGCCCCTGTTTAACAGGGTCATGTAATTACAATTCTTGATATAATATTTCACAGGAGGGCCCGTTCCTGTGTCCACCAAGAGTAACTGTGAGGACTTATAGTGTTGTGGCACCAGCACCACAACCACCAAAGGCCCAATTTTTCTACCACTGTTCAACAATGACATGTAATTACAATTCTTGATATAATCATTCACAGCGGGGCACTCCAGCGCCCACCAAGAGTCACTTTAAGCGCTTACAATGTTGTGGCAAAACCAACACCTTGTTCTGCCATTTCTGCAGAGCATATAGGGCAGGCCCCTACTTTCAAACATCCAACTTACAAACATCTCCTACTTGCAAACGGAAGGAGACAACAGCAAGTGAGATGAAAAAAGACGGACGGCAAAACAAATTATACAGGGGTGATAACCCTTCCCTATGTATTCCAAAAAGCTTAAAAATAGTTTTTTTGACTGGAGCTACACTTTAAAAATGTACCAGTTGAAAATTACAAACAGATTCAACTTAACACAACAAACCTACACAGTCCCTGTCTTGTTTGCACCGCCTGTATACTGCTGTTCTGAGTATATAGGGCCTGGGGGCCACACGTATTTCATTTTTTTAATATGGGTACAGGGTTCCCCTTAATATCCGTACAAGACCCAAAGGGGCTGGTAATGGGCAGGGAGGGCTACCCATGCCATTTTTCTCAATGATTTTCAACCATATTGCAGGAACCAGATATAACATTAAAACCGCAAGCAGTTTGAAATTACGTTATTTCCGTTAAATGTCATTTTGTGCAGGGACTGTTCTAAACACAGGAAACACGTGGCACTTCACAGGCATACTATAGACACCCCCCAGGCACGATATTTAAAGGAATATTTCACATTTTTTTTCACTTTAATCGTCATTAAAATCAGTGCTCCCACCAAAACGTCCGTTTTTAAAACTTTTTTTTGCATTGACTCATGTCCCCTGGGGCAGGAGCCAGGTCCCCAAACTCTTTTTAGGACAGTATCTTGCATATTAGCCATTAAAATTAGCACTTTTAATTTCGAACGTTCGAGTCCCATAGACTTCAATGGGGTTCTAACGTTCGTACGAATTTGGGGTCCGTTCGAAAGTTCTGGTGCGAACCGAACCGGGGGGTGTTCCGCTCATCCCTAGTGGTGATAACCTGCTCTCTGCAGGAGGTCATCGAGATAGTGGTACAAGTGTATCCCTTTTGTTCTGATGAGGGCCTCTATGGCCAGAAGAACTTTGAAAAGACTCAGGTGCGGTCGTCAACCCAAAAAGGGAGGCAAGTGAACTGTAGATGTTCTTGCCCGACGCTGAACCAGAGGTATTTGTGGAATTCTTCTGCCACAGACACATGAAAATAGGCACCTTTTAAGTAGATTGTTGTTGTTGGATGGTTCATAAAGTCTCCATTTTGAATCTTTCGTATTTTATAAATGTAAGGCTAGGTCTATCACTGGGCGCCATGAACCGTTTTTCTTCTGTACAAGAAAGAGAGGGGAGTATACCCCCTGAAACTCTTCGCCTTTTGGGACAGGAACCGTGGCTCCTTGTACTGTGAATCCACGTAGGACAATAACACCTGCTTCTTTTTTTTCTGACCATGGTAGCAGGATGGAGATGAATCTGGGGGGGAGGAGTACTGGTGAAGGACCATGTGTGGCCCATGGAGATCGTTGATCCAGTAGTCTGAGACCGAGGCAACCCAGATGCGACAGAAGAGAAGCAGACGTGCTCCCACCCAATCCGCCTGGGCGGGCCCAATCTCAAAATTACTTAGCCAGCTCTCGTCCACTGGACTCCTGGCTTTTAGCAAACTTTTGGAAGGATGTCTGACCTCTGCTCCAATTCCTTCAGAAATTTCGGCCGGGCCTGTAAGAGTGTGCTTCCCTTGAATGCTCAGTACTGCGTTTTCTGTGCTGAGGCTTCTTTTGACCAAACAGATGCCTATCCTGGGGCAGGAAACCTGATTTCCCACCCGTGGCTCAGGCTATGGTGCTTCCAGCCTGTTACCAAACAATCCAGCCTGTTACCAAACAGGAAGGCCACTGCTGGTTTCAATTCCTGGACTGCCGAGCCCCTGGCCAGATCTTCTGAAACACCCTTGAGCACTGAGTCTACATTTTCTGTCCAGGCTTCCATAGCCTTGGACGTAGCAGCGAGGGCCAAGGTGGGTTTGCAAGCCATACTGGTAAGGCCATAAATTTTCTTTAGATCTTGGTCTATTCTGCTCTCAAGCCCATTATTGAAGGATACAGTGTCCTCTAATGAAAGAATGACATGTTTGGCCTGCCGCATCAATGCTGCATCTACAAGAGGCACATTTTCCATATATTTTACTTTCTCTGCCTTGAATCTAGAGGTTTTGCTTGACATAGAAGTATTCTTGTCTATCTTACTCTACTCCTCATCAATGATATTCTTCAATTTTGAAAGGAGCGGAAAGAGGGAATGTTCCTTCCCCAGGTGCTTAAAGAACTTTCTTTGCGGGGGCGCATGCGCGCAGCTCGACGTGATGGACGTCTGCCACTAGAGCTCCGCACTCCTCGCAACGGTTCCGGGACTTTATTGAGCTATCGCCAGCGCAATTACCAGGCATCCCGCCGGTACGGTTCGCCGATACCCCCGAGCACCCCCCGGGATGGTCCTGACGGGACACCGAGGTAAATCGAAGCCGAAACCGATAAAGGAAGCGCTCGCGCGGGCCTCGTCCAAGATGGCCGCGAAGGCACAGGCACAGGCTCAGGCTCTCTCACAACGCCCCAGATCTCCCGCTGACCCCGCTGACACGGCTGACCCACACAGCGACGATTCCGATGAGGAAGATAGAACCAGTATGGAGGACTTCCCCGCACTCCCAACCCCAGGTATGCCGCAAGCTGACCTTCTTGCCCATTTTGAAAAAATGCTCCATAAGGCCCTGAAGGCGACCTCCGAGCAAATAACTACTAAACTGACACGTGAGATACGTGAATTAGGACAGCGCACTGCTGACCTTGAGACCCGGGCAGATGATATGGAACTGACCCTTAAAGACCATGCTCAGGAGCATCTCACCCTTCGTGAGGAAAACGCTATGCTTCTTTCTCGGCTTGAAGACGCCGAAAATCGCTCCAGGAGAGCGAATCTGCGCCTCCGTGGCATACCAGAAACAGTGCAAGACATACAATCTTTTACTACAGCTCTATTCCAGGAGCTCTCCCCATCAATTCCGATTGAACGCCTGGAATTTGATAGGATACACAGAGCCCTGACACGCCGTCAGCCTGATGGGCCTCCGCGTGATATCATTGTAAAACTTCACTTTTTCAGGTCTAAAGAGCAACTACTTGCAGCTGCCCGCAGCAAAGAAGAGACCCTTACATTTCAAGGCCACACATACCAGTTGTTTACTGACTTAGCCCCTCTTACAATCGCGAAACGTAGGGCCATGAAGCCACAGCTACAGGTGCTCATTCACCATCAAATCAAATACATGTGGCGTTTTCCTTTTGCTCTCCATTTCACCTATAATGGTCAACAGTACACTTGTGCCTCCCCAGATGCTCTCCAATGCCTCCTTGAGTCTCTCCGTCTAACAACGCCAGAGCAACAATCTGAGACTTCACTTCCACGCACCCCTGCTCGTCTCACCCCTTATCCTCACACAGCAACCCCTAAACGAGATCCCAGGGACATGCGCTCTCCAAGATCCATCCGGAAGGGTACGCCAGCGAAAGCCTCTACCACACACCCCTTTAGTCCTAGAGTATTTGTGCCCCGCTGAACGGCTTCTTCCACCTCATCGGTTACTTTCTTATTTACACCTGTGCTGCGGGTGTTCTGAGCCTTAGCCCAATGGCTTGAATAGCTTGTTACGGTTATCGGACACCTGTGTGTTGGGTGAACATTTGACTTTGTTTTTGGTTTTTGATTTTTGATTTGCGATTTTTGATTTTTGATATTTTGAATCTTGATTTTTGACTCTCGATTTTTTGCTTTTGACCTGGGGTCTTTATTGCTACACAATACAGCAGGTTCTCTCTCCTCCTTTTGTATTGCACCCATGGACCCCCTTGTCTAGTATGTTGATCTTTTGCTTATCAGTAAGGTCCATGGATCATGAGCTTTCACTAGCTAAGGAGATTGCACTTGCTATGCCTAATACCCCTTTTTCAATGTTACCCTTATAAGTCAATTATCCCTTCCCCTTCCTTCCCTTCCCCCCCTTCTCTCTCCCCTCCCCCTTCCTTAACCCCCCCCTCATCCCCCCTCTCTTTTTTCCCTTTCCCCCCCCCCATCCCTCATCTCCCCCCTGCACACAGGATTTGATATAAATATTGTTATCTATATTCCTTTGTTATACTATGTTCTTTGTAGTTCATTGTACATGTATGCTTTATGCCTTTATTTGAATGGTTTAAGCCGTCTTGGCCAGTTTTATGTTACTACTAATATTACTTTCTTCTGTCCCGGTATGTTGCGAGGGACAGCCACTGCTTCCCCCTCACCTAGTGCACTCTCCCCATGGCGGATATGTCTGCCCTCGGGACCGCGCACGTAAGAGTCGGGCGACCCGGATTTTTCCGACTCGCACCAGCTTACTTATTACTCGCCTTACATACTTGCTCTGATGTTTTCCTATCTTTTTCCTCCTACACTCTTTTTGCTCCTAATGCTCTCTCTTTTCTTGTCTTCCTTACTACTTCTTGTCGGTTGGCCTGGGGGGACCCCGGGTTCCGCTATAGGATCCATCTATGTTTTGACCCATGGCCCCCCTGAATATATTGTCACTTAATGCAAAAGGTCTTAATTCCCCTAATAAACGGGTCAAGGCATTCCGCTCTTTCGTATCTTTAAAAGCGGGAATAGTAGCATTACAAGAAACGCACTTTTCCACGCGTAGTACCCCTAAATTCTTCAGTAGCAGTTACCCTTTGGTGTATACGGCCTCTGCGGCTACAAAGCAACGAGGGGTCCTCCTGGCTCTCCATCGTTCCCTCCCGTTTACTTTTGCCTCAGTTATCCAAGACCCTGAGGGGCGATACATCATCCTGTCGGGCTCTCTTCAAGAA
This sequence comes from Lithobates pipiens, assembly GCF_037356315.1. Lineage (NCBI taxonomy): Eukaryota > Metazoa > Chordata > Amphibia > Anura > Ranidae > Lithobates > Lithobates pipiens. The sequence continues at coordinate 184,846,831 of NW_027507785.1, read as the reverse complement.
TCTGAAGTAACCTTAGTTTCCTACTATGCCCCCAACTCTAATCCCATCCCCTTCTTTTCTCACCTTTTTCAGGTAATTAAAACCCACCTTAAAGGTACCCTGATTATGTGTGGAGACTCAAACCTAGTTATACACCCCTCTATGGATAAATCTCCCTATGCACCAGACCACCTTTCTTTATCGGTTAAGTTCCGATCTTTACTCCAACAATACTACTTATTAGATACGTGGAGGGAATGCAATCCCACAAAGAAAAATTATTCTTTCTACTCTTATCCTCATAATTCATTTTCCAGGATAGATCACATATTAATCCCTGTAGCATCCTCCCCTGTTTTGCTTCAATCCCTTATCCACCCTATCACCTGGTCCGACCATTGTGCAGTGATTACCACTATATCTTCGCTCATACCGCAATCTAACGAAAGGGTATGGCGCATGAACGATAAATATCTCACGAACGAATCTTTTCGGCTCGATATCGAAGTAGCTCTACGTGATTATCTCGTGCACAATGCCGTACCAGGCACCTCCCCTGTTCTTTTATGGGAAGCGCATAAGCCTGTTATACGGGGTAAATGCATTTCTACCGCCTCTTTCCTCAAAGAAGATAGACTTGAACGTATACAGCGCCTAGAATCCGAATATCAACGCCAGTTCCTGCTGTTCCAGGCTACACCTTCGGGGGCGAACAAGTCTAGCTTAGACAACATTCGTCTCGAGTTGGACTTGCTCTTTTCTGAAGCAGCTGACAAATCCTTGCGCAGGGCCTATCACTCTATTTACACAAAATCTAACAAGCCTGACACATTTTTAGCCCTTCGCCTCAGACAACCGGAGCGTACTCATAAACCAATTAGGCTTAAACTCCACAATGGGACCCATACTAGCAACCCGGCCAGAATAGTAAACGAATTCTCCAAACGCTTAGCTAAATTATACGAATCTCCTGCCCCCTTTCCTCTAGATAAAGCTGAGGCTTTATTTGGTAATTTACTGATTCCTACCCTCTCTACCCCCATTCGCAATGCCTTTGAGGAAGAAATTTCGCCTTCCGAGGTACTTCAAGCCATAAAACTACTTAAACCTAATAAACAACCTGGTCCTGATGGATTCACAGGGTTATATTATAAAAAATTTATGGAAGTCCTGGCCCCCCTCCTGGCGAACTCCTTTAATGCCTTGCTGAAAGGGGGACTATTCGGTAACGAGACGCTTACTGCTTCGGTCTCTATGATACCCAAACCTGATGCTGACCACTCTGTATGGTCCAACTACAGACCGATATCACTCTTGAATCTAGATGTTAAACTTCTAGCAAAAATCTTATCCACGTGCCTGAACCCATATATTGGTGGGATGATTCATAGAGACCAGGTAGGATTCATTCCCAAACGTCAAGCCAGTGATAACGTGCGCCGGGTTATTCTATTACAATATTTAGCGAGAGCTCGGGGTATCCCTATGCATCTTCTATCTCTCGACATTCGAAAAGCGTTCGACACCGTCTCATGGCCCTATCTTATGTATATTTTGTCTAAATGGGGCTTTGGCCCTCACTTCCTTCGCTGGATTGAGACCCTATATGCCAATCCCCAAGCATTCGTTCGATACTCCGGCTTTAACTCTAGCAGATTTCCGATCCAACGTGGCACTCGGCAGGGGTGCCCTTTGTCGCCCCTGCTTTTTGCCCTTGCCATTGAGCCCCTGGCAGCTCTGATTAGATCTAACCCCGATATCAGGGGATTAGAAATAGCCTCCACAACCCATAAATTATGTCTCTTTGCGGATGACGCCCTCTTATTTATAACTTCACCCCATACTACTTTACCTAATTTGTTTAAACTCCTTGACCTGTTTGCGCAAATCTCAGGCCTCGAAGTGAACCAGGCTAAGTCTAAGGCTTTAGCGGTATCCCTTCCTCTTGAGACGCTTCAAATTTTACGCACAAATTACACATTTCAATGGTCCACCTCCTATATTCCCTATCTAGGTGTGAAATTAACCAGTAATCCAGCAGATTTATACAAAATCAATTATTTACCCATGCTTCGTAAATTATCTTCCCTCCTTAACTCCTGGCAACCCCTATGTGTATCCTGGCTTGGTCGCATTGCGGCTGTTAAAATGTCCCTACTACCCAAGTTGTTGTATTTATATAGAGTACTCCCGGTTATGGTTCCATTATACTTTCACAAGGCCATTCAAAGTCGAGCCTTCAAATATATATGGGGTGACATCAGACCCAGGGTTTCTAAGGCTGTTCTTTTCCGACATAAACTCCGTGGGGGCCTGGGTATTCCACATTTTAGGAATTATTATTATGCAGCTCAGATATCACAATTGACCTTATATCACGCCGTGTCCGAAATCCCTCTGTGGGTCAGTTTGGAAGCAGTCGAGGCACATCCCATCTCTGTTTCCAATTTACTTTGGCTTCCCCCACAGACCTGTAGATCACTTACAAACCCCGTGACGAGTCATTCCCTTAAAATTTGGCATAAGGTATGTACTCCCTTCAAATTGCTGTCTCCACATTTTCCTCTGCTTTCATTTATAGGTCACCCGAATTTTTATCCGGCTTTTGCAGAACCGCTTACTTTTACAGCTTGGTCCCGAGCAAATCTTACAAGAGTTTGTGACTTTTCCTCGAGAAGGACCTTTGTAACATTTTCTGATCTACAGGCTCGGGCCCATCTGCCCCCCGAAGAGTGTTTTCGCTACCTACAGATAATTCACTTTTTCCGAGCGCATATTACCCCTCACCCTAATCTTAACTCCATGTCCTCATTTGAATCCATATGCTCCTCTGCCCCCCATGCCCCAGGCATTATCTCCTGTCTATATTCTTGCCTTTCCGATACAGCTGAAGACCTCCCACCTTATGCCACCGCATGGGCCAAGGATTTATCACTCAACCTTGACTTAGAGTCATGGACCGATATATGGACTAATACTAAAAATTCATCGCAAAATGTTGTGGCATCTGAAGCAAATTACAAGGTTCTGATGCGGTGGTATCTGGTCCCCTCTAGAATCTCCAAATTTGTACCTGGCTATTCGCCTGATTGCTTTAGGGGCTGTAAGGAACGGGGCACCCACCTCCACATTTGGTGGACATGTCCCGTCGTGATAAATTTCTGGTCTTCGGTCTTCCACCTGCTAACTACATTGTTACAATTCCCTGTGATCCCAGACCCAGCTTCAGCATTGTTAAACTGTTTGCCCCAAGATCTCAATAAAGCCCAAAATCGACTTTTCCTTCAAGTGATAACTGCAGCTAAACAAACGATCGCGAGAGCCTGGAGGACACCATCCCTGAATATAACTGAAACTAAAAATAGAATCACACAGGCGATGATACACGCTAAAATAGAAGCAGTTGTGCTAGATAAGATCCCATTATTTAACAAAATATGGCAGCCATGGGTAGATCATTTTCTAACAAAAGATTTTGATTCACGTCTCTTGGCCCCTTAGCCCTTGTATTTTAGTATCCTGAGAGTTGGGGCTCCCTCAGGCCTCCCGACCATATCTCTTTTTTCTTTGCTTCCTTCTCCACCTTGAACCTCTTTTCTTGTTCTTATTCTTTCCTCTCATCCTGTCTTCTTCTCTCTTCTCTTTCTCTCTCCCTACTACATAGACAATATCCACCTAGCGGAACTTTATGCTATGATATCATCTGTAGTAATAGCTGCCACTACAGCACTGTTCGTTACATGTTTTTTCTCTTATGGTAACTATTAGTTTCTTTTTTTTATATTTTCCCTTGACCTTCTTCCTGGAAGCTTTTTGTTTGTTAGCTTTCTTGCGCGAAGGGCACGCGAACGTGCTTTAGCACTCTTTGGACTATTTGCATTTGCGAATTTTAGTAACAGCTCATTTAACTATAATCCGTTACAGATACTAATGTAAACTGTTCTGCTTATTTCTATGTGTCTTACTTGACTTTTCAATAAAATATTTGAAACGAAAGAACTTTCTTTGCTTAACTGGAGGAGTGGAAGGATCCTTCCACTTAAGGGCCACTTTGATTGCCTTAGTTAGTGGGGAAACACGGGTGGAGCCAAAGTCACAGATAAAATCATCTCCCTCCAATCCACTATCTGAAGAGCTGGGGGAGGCATTATAAGGCTGGAATGGGCCTGGATCCTCATGAGCATTTTCAGCCAGCGAGCCAGATAGAGTGATGGACTGGCTCCACGTGCGGGTTATATGCCACTCCTTTAGGGATTGCTGCACCCCACGCTTAACAAGAGACTCCATTTGTTGATTTTCCATCTCTTTTTCCCTGACTGCCTGGGTATAACATGAATCACACAGTGACTTGCCCTCCAGCACTCGTGACTCACATCTCCAGCAGCCTCTGCAGTCAGAGTGGCTGTCATGGCGGTGGATGCAGTGACTGGAGGAGGAATGGGAACATCTCCTCTGCTGGTGGGTCCTAGACAGAGAGTTAAGTCTGGACCTGGATGAGAAAGGTTGATATTGCGGCCTAGCAAGGTCCCTGTAATTTTGGACAGTAAACTGATGGTCGGACCTGGAAGAGCTAAAAGAGAAGCAAATAAAACATCACTTTAGGGATATGTCCACACCAATGTGGACTTGCCCCCCCCCCCTTCTCACACCCCATATACCTAGAGCGTGAGAGCTGGCCACATAGAGGCAGTGACCTGTCCATGGCAACCTGGCGGACGAACAGGTGACGATCCTGCAGCTTTGTAGGAACCCTCACTCGTCCTAGGAAAAAGGAATGCAAATGCAGTATAGCTCTCCCTGAGCCATCTCAGGCCCCTTCCTCCTCACCCTGCACCATAGCCCAAGGCTAGAGCTTACCTTCACCTTTTAAATCTGGTGCATTGAGTAGCTGTAGCAAGTTGTCCACAGGAATCCCTAATATGACAGAGGCTAACAGGGATCTGAAATTCCCCACTGTAATGACGTCACCACCGTGCCCCATCTGCGCCATGGTGATTTGCCGTATATCGCCTTGCCCGAGGATCACACATGTGCGAAAGCGCACCAGGCCCCAACCCAGAAGAGGGAGACATGTCCTAATATGCACCTGCATTTCAGGCACCACAAAAGCAAAGGAAATGAAAATTGCAGGAAAGAGAGGACTTGAGGGGGAGATATACAAAAACTTTCTGCCATGGAGGAAAGAGAAATCTTCAGACCTGCCAGCCGATCCAGCGCTTCCTTGCCTGGGCATACAAAAGGCCATCTCCACCACTGGACATAGGGGCCTTGACTTGAACACCTGCCCATGGCTGGGCCCTGGGCTATCTTCACACCACCAGGATGTAACAATGTTGGTCGATTTGGACATCCGAAAAACATAAGTGCATTGTTTGTAGGTCCACAGAGGAGGACAAAAAATGGAACAGTTTCTAGTGATGAGCTCAAATTTATGAGAGTGGGGTCCTATAGCATTGGAGAGGAGGTGGGGTTAACCCACACGTAGTCTGCCATGGAGTATATCAGGAAAAAGAGTTTTAATTTGCTGTAAAATTACATACCTCAAAATACATGGCAAACCACTAAGAGTCTGGTATGTATTGTGAAGAACCTTTTGGAGGGGTCTGTGTGCATTTTAATTTTTATAGAAGATGGAAATTAAGTTTTATTGGGGGTCATTTATGAAAGGCAAATCCATTTTGCACTACAAGTGCACTTGGAAGTGCAGTTGCTTTAAATCTGAGGGATAGATCTGAAATGAGGGGAAGCTCTGCTGATTTTATCATCCAATCATGTGCAAGCTAAAATGCTGTTTTTTTATTTTCCTTGCATGTCCCCCTCGGATCTACAGTGACTGCACTTTCAAGTGCACTTGTAGTGCAAAGTGGATTTGCCTTTAGTAAATAACCCCCATTGCGTAGAGTCCCTCCCAAAATGCATTTGAGTCCCCTTTTAAGGGGACCTTTTCAAAAAGCAAAAACTGAAAAAGCACGAAGTCCCCTAGGAAATCCATGCTACACTCTTTAGGTTTGGTATGCATTTTAAGAGGACCCCCATGCAAAAAATAAAATGTGTGAGATCCCCCTAAAAGAAATCATACTAGACCCTTAATCCCAGCATGCAGCCTGGATGGCAAGGAAAGGTGGATACCAAGCGTTTGGCTACCCCTCCTTACCATACCGGGCCACATACCCTCTCTGCAAAACACCTTGTCCCCGTGTTGATGAGGACAGCGGTCTCCTTCCCACAACCCTGTCCAGTGGTTGTAGGGACCCGTGGATGGGGGAGTTAATCAGAATATGGAATCCCTCTTTAAAAAAAAGGGGTCCCCCAGATACTGACCTTACCCCTGTATGAATTAGTACATTACTCATTCACAAACAAAAGTTGTCGCCTAGAAATATAAACAACAAAGTGTTTGATAAGTCCTAAAAATCCCAAAAAGCTCCTCATTGTAATTCCATCCACAATCATGATGCTCGCTGGCTGCTGACTTGCTGGAAAAAAAATCCTGAAGACCCTTCACAAACATATAATCCCTGTCAATAGCTATATAAAGGAAGGGGCGGGCATAGTGGCGACATCATTGCCTAAATATGGCCACTGACTATATTTTGGCTATGACATTGACAAAATACAGCCATAGCCATAACAATGAGGTAACCCACTCCATCCCCTTCCCATTTGCTTATGTAAGCAGGGATTCCCAGCCCTGTAAGTGAATGGACAAGGTGGCATCTGTGTGTGGCAAGGACATGACAGGTGTAAGCCAGATTTTTTGGCAACTATTGACAACTGGAAGCTGACTTGTTCATCCATGTTGGACACTCTAAACGTTTGATGTTTGGAAGAATGTCTGAAAACACTGAACTCCAGTGGCGGCCCGTCCATAGGGGGCCCCCGGGCGCCGCCCCAATCCAGGCAGTCAAAAAAAAGTAAAAAAAAAATTATTTAAACATGTCCTTATGTTCACTGTGTCCCGGCTCCGGGCATCGGGCGCAGTGCAGTATGGGAAGCGCCACGTCTATGCAATTACGTGATTGCAGACAATGCGCTTTATTTGCCCCAGAAAAACTCGCTCTGTGGTGCGGTAGATCGTGCCACAGCTTCCGGAGCGATCGACTTGCCGGGCAAGTGCATAGACTTCCTTCAGTTAGGAGTCTGACTGAGCGGTGCTTCCGATGTCACTAAAGGAAGTGACGTTGGCACTTGACTGCTCAGTCGAATGTCCTGAGAGCATCAGCAAGGTAATGGAAGCTTGTGCCAGTTGGCAGCACAGAACACCCCCAGCTTATCCACCTGAAACCTGATCTTTTATTCATCGGCGCCCCCCCCCCCCCCACCCCGCTTATCAACATCACAAAGTTTTAGCACATATCTGTTCTGCCGGCCCCCCACTCAAATACATTCTTTTCTTAGGTCCACGGCAGCACAACCCCCCCGCTCCCCGCTTATCAACTACATTTTATTTTCGCAGGTCCGCGGCAGCATCCACCCCCCCATGCTTGTGATCATTAACTCTGCTTTGTATTTACTGAGGAGCAAAGCAATGGTAAGAGGAGGCAGTGAGGCCACCCCGCTTATCAACTGCATTTAATTTTCGGTGGTCTGCGGCAGCACCCCAACCCCCCGCTTATCAACTTCATTAAGTTTTCGGTGGCTGGCAGCAGCACCCCCCCCCCCCGCAGAACGCAGATGTGTGTGATTTACAGAATGCAGATATGTGCGATTTACAGGTTACAGAATGCAGTATGTGCAATTTACAGAATGCAGATATGTGTCATTTACAGGTTGCTTTAGTAGAGCCTTGTGTATAATGTGCAGCCTGGTATATGATGTGCAGAGCCCTGTGTATAATGTTCAGCCTGGTATATGATGTGCAGAGCCCGGTGTATGATGCACAGCCTGGTATATGATGTTCAGAGCCCAGTGTATGATGTTCAGAGCCTGGTGTATAATGTGCAGCCTGGTATATGATGTGCAGAGCCCAGTGTATAATGCGCAGCCTGGTATATGATGTGCAGAGCCTGGTGTATAATGTGCAGCCTGGTATATGTTGTGCAGGGCCCTGTGTATAATGTGCAGCCTGGTATATGAGGTGCAGAGCCTGGTGTATAATGTGCAGCTTGGTATATGTTGTGCAGAAAATATAGCTGAAAAAACAACAGCAAATAAACTCTGCGCCACTTAATTAAAATGTGAAAAAAGAATAAAACAAATAATCAGTGATTCAAATAAACTAAGTGAAACACTAGTAGCTGCTCCCTAGAAGCAAGAGAAAAAAACTTGGCGTGCTGAAAATAAGGTAATAGTAGGGGCGCTAAAAAATATATATATATAGACATCAATTACAAATGTGAAACTTATTAATCATAGAAACACCTCAAGTGATAGACAACCTATCACCATAAATTAGAAAACATAAAACAATTGCAAAAAAAATTGAATATATAATGATAATGTAATAAATGATAAAGTCCCACTTAGATGCTAGGAAAACAAATATATCCACAGTGATTCAGTTAGTGAAAAACTCTGTCTATATCCATATGCCAGAAGGCGGCTGAAATCTTCTACAAGATTGTGACACGTCCCTTCACCAAATTTTGGACACAGACAACACCCCAACTGTGAAGATAAAGAGTGTCTTCTTACCAGATGATGTTGACTACTTTACTTAAAAAGATAGTCAAATAGGCTTATGCAGGTGAATTCCCTGCTCACATGGAATAAGATGGACCTCTTATGGAAAAAAACCTTCAGATGATGTTGACTACTTTACTTAAAAAGATAGTCAAATAGGCTTATGCAGGTGAATTCCCTGCTCACATGGAATAAGATGGACCTCTTATGGAAAAAAAACCTTCTCCTCATAGATTCAGACAGGTCATAAAAAAAGGAGAGCAAATAGAATCCATAGTGTGACACCGTTTAATAATAAAAATTAAAAAAACATAAAGCCAAATGGCTGCTTACATATGCCGGTGCCTGACCTGGCACTGGGGCTGCTTGCTTCTTGTTGGAACGCACACCTTACACAACGAGGAACTACGCATCTACTACGAAACGATTGTTTTAAGCAAGCCTTTCCTCTCCTCGTGTGCTGACCGAATGTCAGCAACCCTGACCTCTACTCTACACTGCCTCCCCCTTTCACCGCTCTGACCAATCCCCTGTGAGCCAAGTAAACTGCAGGAATATTTGACCCTCACTGACCCATCCTACAGGGTACACATTTCATGTAGCCCTGCGCTTATTATTTTATTTTTATTTTTTTTGCTGCAGGCTTTTCTTAATCTATTTAATGTTGTTATGTACTGTATGCATTCTCTTCCATTCTAACCCTCTAAGCCCTTGTACACACGATCAGAGATTCCGAAAACCAAATCCGTGGAGTAATTCCGACGGATTAATTCCGGAAGAGGTCTGGAAGTGATGTTGCATATACATGGTCGGACTAAGTTGTCGGAAAATCCGATTGTGCATAACGTGATGACGTTATTTCGTTACGATGGGACTACGTTCAGGCTAGTAGCCAATAGCTTTGGTCTAGGAATTTGATCTGAGCATGCATGGCACTTTGTCCGTCGGAGTAGGCTACACATGATCGGAGTATGTCCGATAGGAGCATTTTGGCTGAAAATTTTACCGGCAAGTTGGAAAACTTGGTCCGTCGGATATTCCGACAGAAACAGTCTGATGCAGACCACACACAGTCGGAATATCCGACAAAACGGTCCGATAGGAAACATTCTGTCGGAATCTCCGACCGTGTGTACAAGGGCTTAGTGTTGTTAATTATACTGGCAGGATCAGAGAGGAGACAAGCATCAGCAACATTTATAAACTTAAAATCTGCTTTATTGGTCAGTAAACATAAAACAAACACAGGATTTTAATTTCCCTTCAATGCAAACAAATGTGTAGAAGCTTGTGGCCAGCACAATACACATTCTTTACACATAGACAGCTAAATGATGTGCTTAGCTTTAGCACAGAGCCAGCCAGGAAGGTCCAAGATATGCAAGTCTATAAGCTTGCCCTGTGTCAGCTTATACTGGAATTGAAGCTGCTCTCTTCTCTTCACACACCACCATACTATCTCTCTGAGCTCACTCATTTAATATGTAGGGCAATTTAACCCCCTCTTAGCCTGGCCCCAGACTCACTCTCCACAGCACACATTCAGTAAACTACAGTTATAGTCTTTCTTCGGGTTGTGCATCTTGTTACACCATTAGCTATTGATACCTTGTAAATTTGTAACAGAAATCCTGTCAAGTCCCACACTGCTCTAACCATATTTGATAAATTAGGGGGTAAATACATTTGTTCCTCATGCAGTCATCACTATATCTTACAAACAGAACTGCTTCCTATTCCAAACTTGCCAAATTGAAAATACATATCTGAATGTACCTGCCAAGAACATTTGATCTTAAAAGAGCTATACTGTATGGCATCATCTATTTCCAGTCGGTAAGACAAGAGACTGTTCGGGAAAATAACGATTAGAGAAATTATTTGCTCTGAAAAAGTCCAATTGGCATTATACCTGTCCTGTATTGGCATCTCTTGCTTCTAGCTTGTCAAGGTAAAAAAAAATCAAGATACATAAGTGGTTTGATGTTTCCAAGCTTGTTAATGGTTGTCCAAGAAGACATTGAGGGAAATAAACACTGTTGAAAACAAATGTATACTAGGATATTATATTTAGTTAAAGGGTATTTAACTTCACACTGAATTGGAAAATATTTATTGTGTGCTAAACTATGTGAGTAAAAGTCTGTGATTGCAACCAATGGTTTTCTTCATCTCTGTGTTTTTATATGATCTCAAATATCTAGAATAATAGAAACTTTAAAACAATTATGAAGGAATAGTAGCAACGTATTATTAATATGTTTCCATTGAGCGCTTGGACCAGTGATATATATATATATATATATATATATAGACATATTATATTATTGATATTTGTACTATTATATTATTAATATTATTACAGATAGATGTTAGAGGGGTTAACATAGTATTTTAAACTATATACACTAAGCACTTCCTGGCAGCACCTCTCTCACACACCTTGTATCTGCTATTGGATTTCGTTGTTCCCTGTTGTGGCAATAGAAATGAAGCCCAAACAATTTACCAATTGGGTCTTTTCCAACACCTCATCCACCCTTGCTCATCAAACAGTGTGGGACTATGTGTGTGTGCTTGACTCCCTGGTGGGTCTAAATTACCACAGTTCTCGGTATGGACACTATACTATAGGCAGCCTCCATGTTTGGGTCTCGCAGGTTCCAGGCTTCGTTCATATATGCACCTTCCCGTGAGGAAATGGTTTTTAGCCATATGTCAGGTATATCTGGATGCATCGTATGTCTTATATAGATGGTCTATTTGATTTTAGCTTAGTTGGATTCAATATTATTATACCACTCTGTTCGAAAGTCACATAAACATGGAGGACAATATATATATATATATATATATATATATTTTTTACTTTCAAAATGTTTACTTGGTTTTCAACAAACATGACAGGAAAACAATATAATACATTATTTTAACTTATCCACAAGCTTTACGGACCCAGGACTGAGGAATTAAGGCCGTAACATTCAATGAACATATGTTCAGATTCTTTTTGGTAATTAAACAATAAATAAAACTAACTCCCTAGAGTAGACTGTGGATATTTGAGTCAATTGAGCTGCTTGATAATACCACCACAGATTCGATAAGCTAGTCCCCACCTGGGATTTTAACCTTAATAACACTCCATTGGAGCATCTATAGCCTTTGTTGCCCCAGATGAACCACACAATTGTGGATTGGAATTTAACAAGATATTGTTTCTTTACTGGTATCGGGAGGGAGCGAAACAGGTACAGCAAACGAGGTAGCAGGGTCATATTTAATGCATTAACTCTGCTGAGCCAGGATAAACCACACTTCGACCACCTCACCAGGTCCTCCCCACACCTATGGATCATGGGAGGGTAGTTCGCATGAACGAGTTTTTCAATGTCTGGGGTGAGTTTGATGCCCAAGTAGGGAATATCGTTTGAGGCCCATGAGAAGGCAAAATTGTGTGTAAGCAATTTGTGTAGGTCTGGGATTACTGATATGTTTAAAGCAATTGATTTTGTCATGTTGACCTGCACACTAGAGACTCTACTAAAATCTTGAAGGATTTTATACACCGTAGGTGTGGAAGTTATCGGGGAGGTGAGAAAAAGGAGTAAATCGTCCACATATAGCACGTATTTATGTTCTTGTTCTCCACAAACCATCCCTTTGATGTCAGGACTAGATTGGATCGCTATGGCCAGGGTTTAGATAGCTATTGCGAATTGAAGGGGGGATAGTGGACATCCGTGCCTGGTGCCCTTTCCTATAGAAAAAGTGTCCGAATATATGCCCATCAGGTGCACTTGTGCGTTCAGGGAGGACTATAGCCAGTGGATTAGGTTTAGGAAGCTAGGGCCAAAGCCCCATCGACCAAAGATATCATATAGGTATGACCAGTTCACCGAGTCAAAGTTCTTATGAAGGTCTATGGAAAGTAGGAAGCCTGATTCATGGGAGCCCCCATCCCATTGGGACTTAAGTAATGAGATAATGTCTATTGCTCTCTGGATCTGTCTCACCCTTGTCTCCCAGGGAAGAAGCCCACCTGATCTCTGTGACTGTATGTATGTGGCTATGAAACTTGCCACTCTATTTGCAAGAATTTTAGTCATTATTTTTATATTGTTGTTGATGAGTGAGATCGGGCAGTAATTGCTAACCTCACTTTTATCTTTACCCGATTTAGGAATGACTGAGATATATGCAGAGCTGAGATCATTCCCTAAGGGGGCTCCATCCCTGAGAGCATTAAAGAATCACGTTAGATGGGGACCAGACAGAGGCCACATTTTTTATAATATCCAGTAGAAATTCTATCAGGCCTGGGTAAGGAGCCTAGTTTAAAGGGAATTGATGGAGTCCAACACCTCCTCTTTGGTAAATCGTTCCTCTAAAAGATCTTTGTGTTCTCTAGTTAATGCTGGTAAAGGGAGGTTATCTAAAAAGGTGTCTTTGAATAGTTGGGGGGGAGGGGGGTTGGTTTTGTAGAGGTCAGAGTAAAACCTTAGGAATTCTCCCATTATTTTGTTCTGTGTCAGGTCTCCAGCTTAGGATCTAATTTTGGGAAGGATAATGTGCATTGTTTGGGGCTCAACTTGACTGCAAGTCTGGGCCAATCCTGTCTTTTTTGAGAATAAAATTTAGCCCCGGACCATATGAGGTGCTTTTCTGCCTCTGTAGTAAGGGTCTAAGAGAGACATGAATTCTTCTGTGCTTTTCTGAGTGTCTGCCTTATGTTCTGCCTTTAGTTTAGAAGCTAGTTGAATGAGTTTCCCCCAGAGGACCTATTTATGTGCTGCCCAAACAGTCAAAGTGTAGACTTCATTATTATCTTTCAATGAGAAGTATTCCTTAATAGCGCTCTCTAGTAGGGTGCACTGAATTGGGTCACTCAGGAGGGCCTCATCAGAATTGTCCTCTAGAGCCCGACGAACTTTGGGTAATTAGAGTGACTATTGAATGGTCTGACAAAGGCCCTCTAATGGAGGGATTGAGGTGGTGTGTGTGAAGATGTGGTCTATCCTGGCGTATGAACTGTGGGGTACAGAAAAGTGAGTATAGTCTTTTGTGTGTAGGTTGCACTCCCTCCAAATATCTACCAGTCCTGCTGAATGTAGCAGGTGGGCTACTGGAGGCAATGGCACTTACCTATCCCGGAAAGTCTCTAGGGGCAGATGGCTTACAGAAGGTATTCTGAGACATTAGCGCCCGGAGCATGGAAGCCTACCCCTGTCTATGAATGAAGCGGAAATGATTTTATTGTTGAAACCAAGTAAAGATGGCTACTTCCCAGATTCCTATAGGCCCATCTCATTATTAACAATGGATGTGAAGCTACTGGCCAGGGTCCTAGCTACCAGACTGGCTAAAGTTATTCACAAAATTGTCCACAAAGATCAATCTGGGTTCTTTCCCTCTAGGTCCACAGCCCTAAACATTAGACGACTATTTCTCAACCTCCAGTTGCCTGTGGACAATCCAAGTAACACAATGATTCTATCATTAGATGCGGCTAAGGCCTTCTACAGTGGCGAATAGCCTTACCTGAGGGAGGTGCTGAGGTGCTTTGGACTAGGAAATAAATGTATTGACTGGGTGAAATTGTTATATGCAGCCCCTATAGCTAGGCTACGCATCAATGGAGATCTAACAGACCCTTTTCAGGTGCATGCGACAGGGGTGCCCATTGTCAGCCCTGTTATTCGCATTAGCCCTAGAACCACTGGCAGCTACCATACAGTCTTCTCCATCTATTGCAGGCTTCAACAGGGAATAGAGTGTGGAAAAAAACTCCCTTTATGCTGACGACACTCTTCTTTATCTGGGGGACACAGATGCATTTCTCACCAATGCAGTGTCATTGATTCAGTACATTAGCTCTTTGGCTGGATTTTCCATCAACTGGAATAAATCAATTCTTTTACCTTTGGATGAGCCAAAGGTTTTGCTACTGGTTGCTGCAAAATCCCTTAAATTAGTCTCTTCATTCAAATATCTGGGAGAGCAGGTGTCTACCAATCCGTTGAAATACTTAGAGGAGAATCTACTTCCCCTTTTCAAGAGACTCCAAATGACCTGTAATACTTGGTGTAAATTACCACTGTCAGTAATTGGTAGAATAAACCTAATTAAAATGGTTTGGTGCCCCCAATTGCTGTACATTATGCACAATTCCCCTCAGTGGATACACCGCAGATGGTTCACTCGCATTGATACCCTATTCAGAGTACCCAATCTGCCACAATCGGCACCCATCATAATTCTCTTAAAAAAAAACTCTGGGCTACAATTAAAAACAGTTTGGGGATCTTAGGATTTCTTAACGACACCCCGTTTTGGCACAATCCAAATCTGGCAGAAGTACATAAACTGGAAAATTTACAGACATGTAAACTAACTGGCATTCGCAATATTTCCCAATTATATAACCAAAACATACTAAAATCCTTTATGAACCTTCAGGCAGAATTGAACCTACCTAGACAACAATTTTATAAGTCCCTCCAACTAAGACATGCTCTCCAGGCTCAGGGTCCAATATCTACACTTTCACTATTGAGTCACCCCGTGTTGAGGGATATCTTTTACGGACAAGAGAAAAAGGTCCTGACATCTTATATCTATTCAATACTACTATCATCCATACACGATCCAGTGACTTTACCATGTAGGAGAGGATGGACACAGGACCTAGAGGAGATAAATGATGAAATCTGGGAGATGTGTTTGCAATCTGGGCTGATTACGTTGATCTCACAGTCACACAGCTTATCTCATTTATTTTTATTACACAGGGCTTACCGCACACCCATCCAATTGCATCGCTGGGGAAGGAGGGATTCCTCTTTGTGTCCCAAATGTAATAGAGAGGAAGGTTCCCTAATTCATTTAATCTGGCACTGTCCCAAATTGCAGATTGGGGTGAAATAACCAAAGCCATTTCTACAGTTTAACAGGTTAGGGTCCCATTGAACCCTTCAATCTGCATTTTGGGAGCTGTTGATTAAGAAACATATACATCCCCCATCAATATAGCAGTGCTCAGATTACTATATATAGCTCGCAAGTTAGTGGCTGGGTTCTGTCTTTCTCCATGTGTGCCCACTAGAAATCAATGGGTAGAACAAGTCAATTACATCCTTGTCAGGGAGCAGTTGACATTTCAGCATAGAAATGCAAATCATAATTTTATTCCATATGGCAAGCCTGGTTGGAAACTCTGGGATTGGCACCCCTGCAACTGGTCTTGCATTGGTTGCTACAAGCGTAAAAAGCATGAATGTTTGTGGAAAAGGATAACATTGATTCCTAGGCTGGGAGACAGCCTATATGCACCCTCTGACTTTAGGGGGGAAGTTTCTTCAAGAGCGGGTAGGATGATGGCGACCATGATCATTCTTTGGCCCATTGACCGTCTGTTATTCTGTGTTGGGTTGCATACTCAACGCCTACATTTTAGGTCATGAGTTTATAGCGGTATTACATTAATATAGGAACATTTTCTTCCTTTTTATAAGGTATGTCATTGAATTTCATGTTGTGCTGTGGTCTTATTCCTTTCATTTGTATTTTACATACCTGCTGAAAAGTTTTTAATTTTTTTTGTAACCTGTGATACATTGCAATTGGCACACTAAAAACTTCTTTTGATTGAAATTTTGGTAATTGTATGCACCTTTTCCAGTTCCAGAACATCTGTTTTGTAAATTAGTCTTAAGATTAGACTGAACTAATGCTTTGTATTGGGCATCATAACGCCTCTATCCATCTTTGTTGCATGTATCCTCTTTTAACACAAGAGAGGATTAAGTCTGCAATATAAGCAGCTCTTTCCCCATCACAAGATCCAATGTTCCCCCTGTGTGCCTATCTTTATCCCCAAGTGCATAATTTTGCATTTATCCACACTGAACCTCATTCACCATGTGGTAACCTTATCACTCAATGGGGTTAATTTAATAAAGTCAATGGGCTGTTCATTTTGAAAGGGAATTTTTCCTTAATCTAGTGAATGTGATGAAAATTCACTTTGAAAAGAACACTCAATCACATGCAAGCAAAAATTGATATTTTGCATTGATTATGGAAATCAGCAGAGCTTCACCTCATTCATAAGGCTAAGAGAATATTCCCTTGCTAAATGAAATTTAGCTTGCAAAGTGAATGACTTATTTGCCTTTAATAAATCAACCCCTCTGCTTCCAGGTTCCAAATTACAGGCATTCCAATGATTATATCTTATTTAGAATTTGTTTTGTCATTTGTATACAAAAAATAGCACACCCAAATTTTGTATCTTTTTTACACAGTTACATTATTGGTCCTTTAGTCTTGATTTAAGGTTTCTGTCTAGGTTCTATATATGTCAAGTTTTATACTTGTAAAATATAATTTATCAAAAATGTAAGTAGTCACTGAACCCTGACGTATTCCACTTGAAACCTTGGATCATTCAGTATAAATCACTTGCAAATATCTGGATGTTGCATACAGTTTTCTACCAATTGACATTTTACATTTTACAAAACAAGTGTCCCTACTTTTTACATAGCATAGTTTTGGGAAATAATATCAAATGCTTTACCAAAGTCCATTTGCCTCTTTTTGTTTCTTCCCTAAAAAGAAAGTAGATTCTGTTTTAAAACATTTGTCGTTTATAAATCCAGACTGGCTGACGCTTAAGATTTTTTGTCACATCTTCTTGAACCTTACATTAAACCAGCATTAAAATGTTAACCGTTTTGCTGGAGTGGACAAAGGACAACTGAAGAAAAACATTCATGTTGGGAAAGACAGCTCCCAAATCTGAAAGCCTTGGCACGTTTACATTGGATGTATAATGTACATCCAATGAATGTATGATAAAGGCTAAGATCAACCAGTCTGAGCTCTGATTCACCAAAATAGCAAATATCATATGGTAAGTGTCCATTCTCTCAGACATGATTAGCACTGAAGAAAGAATAGCTGAGCACTTGCTATGGGGGCACTAGGAAAAGAGGAGGAGCTCTGGTGGGAAACCCAAGAGGAGGAGGATCTGGGCTACTCTGTGCAAAACCATTGTACAGAACATACGTATATATGATATGCTTGCTATTTTAAAATTTACCATATTTATTTAAATCTATTACATTTAAAACAAAATACTGTATATCTTTCTATGAATATAGATATGTCAAAAATGCAGAAATCATTTTGATAATGGTTAATATCTATTTCCCTTTAAACATTTAATATAATTTGCAATTACAGCATTGCTTGCTGACTCTAAAAAAATATTTCAAATGAGAGTTGTAAAGGTGGTAGGCAAGCACATTAATGGCAAAATAAACCAGCTTAGACAATCCATCCAGTTTATATATACAGCAATCCATAGGGTCAAATGTTTCATTATTAATGAGCAAGGGGCAGTCCAAGAATTATCTGACTCTATTTTCAGGAAGCCTCTCATGGCTTTGCTTAATTGCTTTGTGTTGATTAAACTGTAGGAGTTTCTTCGGAGGTAGTAGAGGGATCGTGTAATGGAGGAGAGCCACATCCACAGAAGTTAAAAACTTGCAGTTGTTTACTGTGAACAAAGTGTTGGAAGCTGGATACAGAAGATCTTAGTGGCTTACTTTAGCTTTACTTTTAAGAAAAAGTCTCTACGTGGTGCAATATCTAGGGGCCTAGAGCATGAATACCTATTTAACATCTTTCTGTTTCACTCTTTTAATTATGATTTTAAATTACAGCTGGATATTGTAGGGTAACAGAGTCAAGTACAAAAACTGAACTGTCATCATAGTTAGTGTACAAACAATGGCGACAATAATATAAATGAAGAATGAGGGGTTCAGCCATGAACCCATGAAAAGTGGGTATGAGGAACTACATCAAAGTGGCCAACCATGAAGTGTCCCTTTATAGCATTACGTATTTAGCTATATTCAAAGAAAAGGCTAAACTAAAAAGAGCCTTAAAGCTGAGCTCCACCCTATTTTATAATATTAGCTCAATCAGATTGCAGTAATGTAATGACATAAAAACTGACCTTTTTTTTTCTACAGTACCAGATGTTTCTCTCTGCTTCCTGTCTGTCTAGTCTGTGGATATGGGTGGGTATTGTGTGGCTATTTAGTCATTTCCTTTCAGCCGCACTGTCTCCTGGGATTTTGTGATATTGTTCCCAGGAGTCAGTGCAGAGGCCCCCTGCAAAATCTTGCAGGATTTTAAAAGAAGTGACGTGATTACGTCAGTCACGTTTTATCTTCTTTTTTTCATTGTTATGGCCGATGCCATCACAACGGGGCAAGACTTCTGACGATGCCGGCCATTGTGATGGCGAGCTGAGCAGTTGACGGTGCTCCTATTAAAGATTACTGCGAATGCATGAGATTGGGGATAGAATGGGCGGTGCATGCTGGTCAATCAGCCACACTGTATCCCGGAAGAGGATGCCTGTGGGCTTCACATGCACACAGGCAAGATGAAAATGTTCTAGATGAAAATGTATACGTTTATTTTTTAGAAGAAAATGGACATCATGAATCATGCCAAATGAAAAAGGTGTGTTTGACATTTAAAAAACAAAACAAAAAAAAGGTTTATACAGTGGAACCCCGTTTTAATTCAGATCAACATTGTAGACCTAGCAGAAGGGTCAAGGAGGACTACACCCACTGACCCCACCAACTGGGCAAGTGAAAATCATAATAATATAAGAATAACTTTTGCCAATATAGAAACCACTATGACACCAAACAATAGACGTATATATCTATCAGGTTAACATCAAAGTGAAGAAAAAAATCAAATGTATCTGCAACACATCCTGTAGAATAATTTGCCATATATAGAACTTAGACAGAAACCTTAAATCCAGACTGAATGACCAATAATTTATTAGAGTAAAAAGATAAACCAAGCTAGTGTAGTAAAGGGAAAGGAAAAAAAAAAGGGTCAAAGAGAGAAAACAGGAGGAGAGAGAGAACATGCCAGTTCAGGAGTCCGTCCAGCCACCAATACAAAGCCAACCTTAAGTATCAAGTACCTTAACTAAGAATGCTAAGAATGAACACAAATTGTTTATCCCGTAGGACATTAACAATATTTTGTGCAGAATGATCCAAGTAAGCTTTTTACTTTATTAAAGCCAAATTGATCACAGGGCTTTTCTAAGCAATACCAATAGCTATTTTATTGCCAAAACATATAATATATTAAAGTCTGCGTAGATCTTTGGATATTTCCCATAGGGTCATTGAGCAGTGCAATCCGGAGGTCTTTAGTAATGTTAACCTCGGTGACTGAGTAAATGAAAGAATAAACCCATATCCAGAAACCTTGACCTTGAGGCATGTCCTATTTAACATACGTCTACTTATTAATAATAGATATGTCATTCTAAAAACATTAAGAGAAAACAGATTGCCATGCTTACAAGATTTTTTAAATCAGTGACCAGATTTGTAATCCCTTTATGGAATTTGTTGTCACCGTCATCAGTATAGTCTTTACTGCCAAACTGTCTGTTTGATCGCAAAGCAGCCGTATCAGTGATATTTTTTTCTACTTTTTGAAATGCTTTCCTTGCTTTGTTGCATTATTGTCAGCTCTTTATCTCCTCTATAGATAAGGCAGGTCTCATGTATGTGGGGTCAGTTTTGGTGAGGTCGGTTTCCACTGTTACCACTTTGATATCTGGTGGGGATATGAACGTCAAATTTATAAAAAAAAATAAAAAGCTCAGGAATCAGTTTGGCTACATTCACATGGCTGTACAGCAGAACCCAGTGTCATCCACTAGAAAGAATCAGTACATTCCATAAACATTGTGTGTGAACAGCAGCAGCTGTCATATTTTTACTCTGCACAAATCAATGAATGTTCACATGTAACATTCAATTCACATTCAATCAATCGATGTGAACATGTAACCACTCATCTTAGTTGTTAGATGGGAATAAATCCTTCATGTGACCCTAAAAATGTGCCAGAAATAAGATTTAGATAACAGCTGTGTCATACTTACCAGCCTTTTAAAAAAAAGTGTGTTTTAAATAAACAAGGTGTTGGAGAGTTACTGTAAATATGACCTTTTCTAATTCAGAAGTTTCTGGACACATGGCTAAGTCCTGTTTACCTTATTGGAATAAGACTCTTACTACTCCAGATGTTCCTGGACACATGGCTGAGCCCTTATTGTTTTATTGGAAAACAGGAACAACAGAGACAGAAAATCATAACAATATAGTTCCACTGGAGAGAACAATACATTAAACATCATACTATCACCTAATGGCAGAAAAACTAATTTAAGTACTGTATAATATATGAAAATGGTTGTAACATTGCTAACACCTCCACTCAATAACCACTTCTCATATTAGTCATATCTTCTGGGTTCTGGGTCCCCATTTGGCAATATTCACAGGTTTCTCTTGAGTCTGTTTTAGGTGCTATTCAGCCCTTTCAATAACATTCCAGTCCCATTGCCAGGGCCTGCTTGCAAATCTGCATGGAATAGGGATGGTCCTGATGTTCAAGTCAAATGTAAGTAATATGGGGGGTTCATTTGTTCGCATAGGCAAAGGACACAGGTCCTGACAGATGCTCAAATTTGCATTATGGGGGGCTCTGCGGTGCTCCGCAGAGCTAAAATTTTCCACGGATGCCCCATATGTTCATTTGTTTGCAGAGATTGTAGAGCATTGACAGTTGCTGACTGGCCAAAGCATGCACCGCTCCCATCCTGAACCATACCAGGCCATTTGCCCTCAAAATAGGGAGGGTGCTTTGGGGTCCCCCACAAAGCACCTTGTCCCCATGTTGATGGGGACAAGAGACTCTTCCCGGCTGCCATTAACTTTAACATTATTTTGGGGTCTGCAGGCTGGGGTGGTTATCAGAATCTGTAACTGTAAGCCCCCTTTAACAAGGGGCCCCCAGATCCTGCCCCCCCTATGTAAATGGGTAGAGATACAGTTTACCCCTACCTATTTACCAAAAAAAGTGTCAAAAAGTAAAAACCACAATAGACAGTTTTTGAAAATTCCTTTATTAACCTCCCTGGCGGTATGATTATTTACGATTTTAGGTGCTGAAAGCGGTACAATTATTTTGCATGAAAATTTGGCGTTTTAGATTGTAGTCCTGTAATTCTTAGGAATAACTCACCTAAATCTGTCCAAACCAGAGTCTAGTAGACATCCCGGGTATGATAAAGCTTGAAAAATGAAATCATAAATTATAATATAATAAATAACTATAAATAATTATACCAAATAATAATATAACAATAAAAAAATATTCTATAATGTAATCAAATCAAAAACACTGAAATTTGCTCAGTTGCAGAATGTTCACCATCATTACTTTTCAGTATTTGATGACGGATCTCCCCACAGATCACTATCGCTCAATTCTGCGAGTGATTCCAATTTATTATCGCTGTTTTCTAGCTGGTCTAAAACCATTTTTGATATAAAGGGACAGTTTTGGTTGCTATGGACAATCTCCAGTTTCCAGGCATAAGGAACAGTTTTTATATTATAAAACTACATGCAGGGCACTGGGCAGACCACTAGGGACAAAGGGGATGTGAAATAATTACATACTGCAATGTAATCTGTAAGATTACATTATACTGTATGTAATGTGTGTGTTTTACTTTTTGAATTAGGCACCGTTCTCCGTCCCCGTGCGTTGCAACGCTCGCAGGGAACGGAGCCTAGTGATGTGATACATCGAGCAGAGGACAGCTCGCTCGTACAGTGGGGGGACATCGCTGGATCCAGGGGACAAGGTAAGTAACCTCTTCCTGGATCCTGCGATGCAGCCCGGCTTGGGGTTACCGCTAATGGTACAAAATTTTCATCCCAAGCCAGACTCGGGAATACTGTCAGGGGGGTTAAAAAAGAATTAAAAAAGTATCCCGCATACTTTCCATCCCATCCATCTTTAATCACGCCGTCCGACTGAGCTAAAAAGTAGAAAGAAAAAAGCTCTGCCTCGATGGGAGGCCTCCTGGATACTGCTGTCTCCTGGCTGTGACAGCTGTTATATAGGCAAGGGCGGGGCCACCCAGTGATATAACTGAGTGACCTGCCCCTTCTAGGATCATGTGATGTCAGAGGGGGCTGGGTCATCTGACTACTTCAGCGGGTGGTCCCACTCTTTCCTATATAAGAGCTGTCAAAGGGAAAACACAGCAGTCGCCAGGAGGCCTCCCATCGAGGCAGAGTTTATTTTTATATTTTTTGGGTCCGTTGGGCAGTGTGATTGAAGATGGATTTTTTTTTAAATAAAAGAATTGCCAAAAACTGTCTATTGTGGTTTTTACTTTTTGACACTTTTTGGTGAATGGGTAGGGGTATACAATACCTATTCAAATGGGAGGGTGTGATCTGGGGCCCCTTTGTTAAAAGGAGTTTCCAGATTCCAATAAGCCCCCCACCTGCAGACACCCACAACCAATGACAAGGGTTGTCTGGAAGAGGCTCTTGTCCCCATCAACATGGGGACAAGGTGCTTTGGGGTTTGACCCCAAAGCACCCTCCCCATGTCGGGGGCATGTGGCATGTGGCATGGCATGTTTTCTTTTTTTCAATTTTGGCGTGGAGTTCCCCTTAAAATCCATACCAGACCTGAAAGACTGGGGGGGGGGGGGCACACACTGATTTTTTTCATAGATTTTTTTGTATCTATATTTCTGGAAGCCGGTAATACATTACAGGCGCAAGAAATTTTAAATGACATTTTTTCCTTTCGAAATTTAATTTTGCTGCAGTACTGTTCTATACATTGCACAGATGTGCCCCTTTTCAGGCAGACTAAGGGGACCCCTCAGGCACGATATTTAAAGGAATATTTCATTTTTATTGTTTCATTATTAAAAGCACTGCTTCTGAAAAGAACGGTTGTTTTAAAAACTTTTTTTGCATTGATACATGTCTCCTGGGGCAGTACCCAGGTCCCCATACACTTTTTATGGCAATAACTTGCATAGACTTTAATAGGGTTTGCATGTTCATTCAAACTTTTTGCCTGGTCGCATGTTCTGGTGTGAACCAAACCGGGGGGTGTTTGGCTCATCCCTAGCATGGAAGTGACATGGCAAATCCTAGATCTTGGTGTGTAGTTGTTGTATTGTACCCAGTGTCCCTAAGGCTTGTCTGTACTTTCCTTTGTTAGGAAGAACATTTTCTCCTCCTTCCAACTTTAGTTAAGCTGTTTTCATGGGTGTGCTTACACATTTGTATTTTGTTAGCTCCCAAGCTTGGGACTGGTTTACAGATGTCATATTCTCATAAACAGGTAGCTTTTGCACTTCTTGACATTAATGACTCTGGCTCAGGCTGTGGCACTGTATAAACCATATATGACAATCCTCTAGCTTGGATGCTCTTACGTGAACTTGTAGATTTTCTGACAGGTGTTGCAGGTGTTTCCACATCTTTCCTTTCAGAGGCTAGATCTCTGATGCCAATTTCAAATTACATTTCCTGCAGACAATATGAATATTCTTTTTCCCACAGTAATGGTAGGAATTCTTGCTCAGGTTGCCATGCAGGCAGTACAGACTGTGTCAATTCATAAGGTTTTTGATATACAGGTGCTGTTAATAATTACTAGTTTGCTGATTGCTACTCTATTGGTGTCTGGATTATATATCCCTTTTGAGAGTCACTGTCACTAACATATATACCTTCATTAGAATAAGGTTTCCACTTTGAGTGGCACTCTATAGGAAAGTGTTTGCTTCCTCCGGATATGTCCAAAATATCTTCTCTTTTTTATTTAACACTTTTGTTGTTTCTTGTAAAACTTTTTTTTTTTTGCTGATTTATTCCAGGTTTGAAAAAAATCTGCAGTTTTCTTTGAAGGGGTTGTAAACCCTTGTGTTTTTTTTCACCTTAATGCATCCTATGCATTAAGGTGAAAAATCACCTGGCAGTGACTGACACCCCCAGCCCCCCCCCCCCCATTTTACTTACCTGAGCCCTGGAAGTTCCCACGGCGGAGATGTGCTCTTCCTCTGCCCGAGGTTCTCGGCTCTTGATTGGATAGATTAATAGCAGCGCAGTCATTGGCTGTCGCTGCTGTCAATCAAATCTAATAACCTGGCACCGGGGGATGGGGCCAAGTCCAGCATTCTTCATCTATGGACGCAAATGCTGGACTCAGGAGCGGGCCCACAAGATAACAACCCAGGAGAGCACTTCTCCTAGGGGGTTATACGATTGCGGGGAGGAGCTACAAGCGTCACCGGGGGACCCCTAAAAGAGGATGATCGAGGCCACTCTGTGCAAAACGAACTGCATAGAGGAGGTAATTATGACGTTTGTTATTTAAAAAAAAACTCAAAGCTTTACAATCACTTTAAGTGTCCTTTTGCATACAAAACATTTAACACTGCATATTAATTTTATTGAGGTCATTGATTCTTAGTGCGGATTCTGCTGTAGGAGCATTTTCACTGTATGCACATTTTGTTTTTTGTGCTTAATACCATAGAATACTAATTGCTGTCCTATTTGTTACAATTTACTATTGCTGATTTATTGAATTCTAAATATGTCAATTTTTAAAGCTTAACTTCATGCAGATATAAAGGATACAAATTAACACAGCTACAGTATGTACCCATGAATACTTCTTGTTTCAATTAGTTTTTATTTGATTTTCATCAATTAGATCATTACAGAAACACTTTGCACTTTGCAGACTGAGTGGCAACATACAAACAATTTTGATTACAATACGTAGGTTACATAGGTAGCATGCAATTAGATAAGCAATTAGCGTAGGCTTTGTGGATAATGGCCTATAGCAGTCAAACAATCTGGATGGAAGCTTTGTATAAAGATTGTATTCAATATAAAATGAGAACAATTTAGGCATGTAAACAAAAAGGATAAAAGGAAAGCGAGAATAATAGAAATCTGTGCAGTATGTAAACGGTGGTATGCGACAAGTATGGAGCATATGTTAAGTAGGCATGCTAACGCACCCTTTTAGGAAGTTTCCCGTGTGACCACGGTTTCCAAAGGTTATCAATACATAGCAGTCGTATCTTTATGGAAGGCTAGCATTCTCTCATAGACATATTGGGTCTGGTCTATCTCAATAGCTTCTGATATATTAACAGCAAAGTCTTTTTTGCAATGTCTAGTGATGTTTAGTCAGGTAGCTGATAGAATATGCATGACTGCAACTTGGAAACAAGCCAGGAAACTATCAATATTAATGTTTAACCCCTTCCCGCCGAGCGTACGCAGATGTGTGTACTCGGCTTCCGGGGGGTATACCGGGATGATGCCCGCACCTGCAGGCATCATCCCGGTACCGTTTTGTTCAGCTGGCGATTGGCTATCCAGCCATAACAACGGAAGTGGCTAAAAGCCGCTTGGCTGTTATGCCGGAGGAGCGGGAGGGGACACCCCCCTCCCGCCGCCTCCCGCCGCTGTTACCGGTGCTCCCGCTCTATCGGGAGCACCGATTCAAGATCCGGCACCTCCAGCTACCAGGGAGGAACTGGAACGAAGTCGCAATCGGCTTCTTTCCAGTATCCTAATCGTAAACACGGAAGCGACGTCATGACGTCACTTCCCGTTTACTCGGCTGCCAATGGCGCTGGTTTTAAAAATATATACGGTATTCAGAATCGCCGTTTTCGGTGATCTGAATACATTGAAGTGTAAAGGAGGGGTGGGGGGTCTTTTAGACCTCCGATCCCTCCATAAAGAGTACCTGTCACCACCTATTACTGTCACAAGGGATGTTTACATTCCTTGTGACAGCAATAAAAGTGATCAATTTTTATTTTTTTTAAGAATTAATTCATTTTCAAATAAATAAAATAAAATTTTTTTTTTTTTTTAAAGCGCCCGCCGTCCCCGCGAGCTCGCAAAGCAAAGAAAACGCATACAGAAGTCACGGCCGCATATGTAGACGGTGTTCAAATCACACATGTGAGGTATCGCCGCGATCGTCAGAGCGAGAGCAATAATTCTAGCACTAGACCTCCTCTGTAACGCTAACCTGGTAACTGTAAAAAAAAATAAAAGCGTCGCCTATTGAGATTTTTAGGTACCGTACTTTGACGCCATTCCACGAGTTCGTGCAATTATAAAGTGTGACATGTTTGGTATCTATTTACTCGGTGTAACATTATCTTTCACATTATGCAAAAAAATTGGGCTAATTTTACTGTTTCGTTTTTTTTATTCAAAAAAGTGAATTTTTTTCCAAAAAAAAGTGCACTTGTAAGACCGCTGCGCAAATACGGTGTGAAAAAAAGTATTTCAATGACCGCCATTTTATTCTCTAGGGTGTTAGAAAAAAAACAATATAAAATGTTTGGGGGTTCTAAGTAATTTTCTAGCAAAAAAAACTGTTTTAAACATGTAAACACCAAGTTTGAAAAAGAGGCCTGGTCCTTAAGTGGTTAACGTGTTTTCAAGAGATTTTATCTTATGCACTCTCTGTGGGGATGGGATGAGTTCTGAGACCTTCCCCTTATATCGGTGCTCAAGTAGGGTTGGCAACCAGTAATCATCCTTCTCCTTTATGCCACGTATTCTTGGGTCCTTTCGCGGCTTTTGAAAGCTTCCCGGCCTTTTGGCTAAGATCAAGTGTAGTAAATTTGCTGAGGCTTGAGAAGCAGACTCCTCGGGGTCAATCAGGATGACAGCATCTGGAACTTCCTCCTCTCAACCACATACTACTCCCAAGGGTCCTGGGCTTGGAAAGCCATTGCTTACAGATTGACGCATGTCTTCTTCTTATTGGAAGCCTATAAAAGTGCCAGAATCCTCCTCCTCATCCTCCGCCCCTCTCTCCTCCTGTGTGTTCTGTGACATAGGAGTGATGGTGTCTGGATAAAGTGGGCCTTGAGAGGAAAGGAAGTCCTCCGCTTCCTCCTGCTGCTCTGCCTCCAGTGTACTGCCTATAATGCCCCACGGAGTCTGCTCCAGCAGGAACACAACATGGATTGTGTCACTGATGCATGCACTGTCACGACTCACCATCCTTGTGGCCTCCTCAAATGGTGGCAATACAGTGCATGCATCCTTAATGGTCAGCCATTGGCATGGAGAAAAAATGCTGAGGCGGCCTCAGCCAGTCGTTGTGCTGTATTCGCACAGGTACTCATTGACCATCCTCAGCTGCATGTATAGGCACTGCTGCATTGACAAGGTTGAGTTGCACCTGGTGGGCATGTCACCAATCAGGCTGTTTATGGGCAGGTTGATTTCCTGCTGAAATTCAGCCAACCGAGCACTGGCTGTGTATGAGCTCCTGAAATGGCTACAGACTCTTCTGGCCAGCACATCTTGCAATCCTGGGAATGTGTTTACGAAATACTGCACTACCAAATTGAGGACATGTGCCAGTCATGGCACATGTGTCAACTTTCCATGTCTAAGGGCAGACAGGAGGTTTGAGCCATTATAGCACACCACCATTCCTGGCTCCAACTGGCATGGTGTGAACCACCTCTGGGCCTGTACCTGCAGAGCTGCAAGAATCTCTGCTCCAGTGTGGTTCCTGTCTCCTAAACACACCAGCTGAAGCACTGCATGGCACCTTTTAGCCTGACTCATGGAATAGCCCTTTGAAAGCTTAGGGGGTACCTGATGTTCATAGGACAATTCTGTAGAGGAGGGCATGGGGGTGGCAGAGAAGGAGCAAGAGGGGGTAGAGCTTACAAGTCTGGCATCATCACCGTCAGCTGTATGGAGACATGAGGGCACAACAAGCTGCAGCACCGAGCCTTGGCCTGCACCCTTTCAAGTTGCAAGCAGCATTACCCCGTCTGCTGTAAACAAAATTCATTGTCCCTGTCCATGCTTGCTGGACCACGTGTCAGCAGTAAGGTGGATTTTATGGCTGACTGCCTTGCCAACGAGAACATTCCCTTCCATGTGCTGGTATAGAGATGGAACGGCCTTACGTGAAAAGTAATAGCGACTGGGAACCTGCATTGTGCGAATTCACAGAAGGGGGCAGAATCCACTAGGCTCAAAGGCAGAAGTTGCCAACAGCTTTGAGAAGCTTGCATTTAGACGCTGGGCATGTGGGTAGCAGGGACTGTGTTTTTTTTTTCCGCTGCAGCAGATGCGGCATAGAAATTTGCCGGTTACAGTCTACCACTGATGGTGTGCTGCTGGAAGATGTGCTGCTAGGACCTGGGACACCCTGTGCTATACCATCATCCCTGGTAATGTAGGCTGCTGAGAGGTAATGTCTCGGTATAGCAGGTATAGACTGAAGTGGGTAAGGAGGAGGAGGGATAGATTTGTGCAGCTTTTGTATGGCTTTTCGGTGCTCTTTTTAATAGGCTAGGTGGTTGGACATTAAATGTCTTGTTAATCAGGTGGTATGCAAATGGCTGGTGTTTTTGTCATGTTTGATATGCCTAAAAAACAGTTTGCAGATAGCAACAGTGCAATATGCTGCAGATGTGCTGAAAAAGGCCCAGACAGAGGAGCTTTGGGAAGTGGGCCGGGAGATAACAGCTGCAGAATGTGATGGAATGGGGTGGCTGCTATCTACTCTTTCTTGATGTTGGCCTCAATGGGGTTGTGCCTCCTCACCTTCAGTTTCCTCCTCTGCTCTATTTGGCATCCAAATCGCATCAGTGACTTTATCATCATCATCATCATCATCTCAAACTCCTCCATCTTCATCATTATCCCTGGAGACAACTTGGCAACACGCTGTGGATGGGGAACATGAATGCCAATTTGTCTACCAGTGTTCCTCCCTCACTCTAGGCTCATGTACCTGTCACCCTCAACCTCAGAACCACATAATGGCTGGGTATCATCGAGGAACAAGTGGCTGATGCTGTGGTCAAATAACTCAGCTGACTCCTCAATGGCTAATGTTGGGGCTATGGCAGGAATAGATGTGGACAAGGAGGCAGGTTTAACCACTCTGGCAACTTCAGGGGACTGCACACTTGAGGATGAGAAACGATTAGTAAGCCAGTCCACCAACTCCTCTGCATGCTGTGGCTGGATAGCATGGGCAAACTCACTAAACAGAGGAAATGATGCCCTGATTGGGGACTGACCACCTCGTCCACCTTTTGCCTGTGGACACATTTGTTGCTGGCCCCCTTACAGTGCCAAGGGAATATCTGCCTCTCCTTGTTGACCTCCCAGACATTATTGGGAGGGAGGGGCGGTGCTTATAAGCAAATATGAAGAAGAAGTTGAAATCTGTACATAGATGCACTTTAATCAATGTAAAGAGGTGTGTGGTGTACTTTAATTTGAGTACTCACACTACACAGACACACTCCATGGATACACCATAATATGCTGCAATATAATGTGCCAAACGTAGAGTGATGCACAGAACGATATGGCATTTGTCAGGGCTGGCTTAGCCCTTCCGCCTCTGGGCTGGCCACTCAGCTGTCGGCTAATTGCCAGCTCTCTTCTTTTTCCACAGTTACCAGCTGGTTCCCGATGATGCTCGCCTGACCTGCCTATTTAAAGCCTTCCAGCTCACTCTTTCCTTTGCCTTCGCGTTGGTCACATCACAAGGAACCATCTCCTGCTGTTTGTTTCAAGACTGGCTTGCTGACATCCCTCCTGGCTTCTTATCCTGCTTGCAGTTGCTCTCCTTGGATCCTTGACTTCTGGACTGGCTGATTACCAGATCTGGTTTATGAACTTTGGACTGGCTGACTACCCGATCTGGCTACTGGACTCTGGCTATGCTTGACTATGTTTTTTCTATTTACCTTTTTATTTATTTTTTAATAAACAAGTGTGATTTGATTGTATTTCTGTCTCAGTCTGTTTCATGGTTTCTGACAGCGTTAAACTGACAGTAACGTAAAAATCTATATAGAATTAAACTGGCAGTAATGTGCTCAAAACTATATGGCGTTAAACTTACAGTAACGCACACAGAACTATATGGCGTTAAACTGGCAGTAATGCACATAGAACTAAATTACGTCAAACCTGCAGTAACAAACACAGAAGTAAATGGCGTTCAACTGGCAGTAACAAACACAAAACTATATGGCGTACAACTGGCAGTAATGCACACAGAAGTAAATGACATTAAACTGTCAGTAATGCACACAGAAGTAAATGGTGTTAAATTGGCAGTAACGCAATCAAATAGACGGGGTTCAACATTCACTAAACTGACGCTATCCGAACTGTCCCTACTGTAGCTATACACTAATGTCAAGATTATTGACACAGTCTCACTACACTACAGTGAAACTATCTGAGCTGTCCCTACTCTAGCTGTACTATGCAAAGCTGAATGATGGTCCTCCTCACTACTCTCACACCTAACTAGACTGACACTAAACTAATATTTTACACTGACAATTGAAGTAAAATAGCACAGTATAGCACTGAACGGAGCCCTGTTCTATCTCTCTCCATGCCAAAATCACACTGAAAATGGCTGCCATTAACCACGGACAAAATTTGCAGCCAAAGGATCAGTCCGGCACTGCTTTGCTTTAACTGACAATTGCGCGGTTGTGCGACGTGGCTCCCAAACAAAATTGGCGTCCTTTTTTTCCCACAAATTTCTTTTGGTGGTAGTTGATCACTTCTGCGGTTTTTATTTTTTGCGTTATAAACAAAAATAGAGCGAAAATTTTGAAAAAAAATCAATATTTTTTACTTTTTGCTATAATAAATATCCCCAAAAAATATATAAAAAACGTTTTTTTCCTCAGTTTAGGCCGATACGTATTCTTCTACATATTTTTGTTAAAAAAATTGCAATTAGCGATTATTGATTGGTTTGAGCAAAAGTTATAGCGTTTACAAAATAGGGGATAGTTTTATAGCATTTTTATTAATATTTTTTTTTTTTTTTTACTAGTAATGGCGGCGATCAGTGATTTTTATTGTGACTGCTAAATTATGACGGACACATCGGATATTTTTGACACATTTTTGGGACCATTGTCATTTATACAGCAATCAGTGCTATTTAAATTTGCTTCCTCATTCTTCAGCTCTGTGACCCGATCGTGGGACACCAGCGGAGATCAGGTCCGTGGGTCCCGCGGTCATGGAGCTCAGGACCGGGTTGCGAGCGCGCCACCGGCGGCGTGCACGCGACCCATGGCTGGACACTTAAAGAGCTACGTACCTGTACGTGCTTGTGCCCAGCCGTGCCATTCTGCCAGCGTAAATGTTCAAGAGGTGGTCCTTAAGTGCTTAAAAGAAGACTTTTATACTGTGGGGCGAGAATGAGCCATGATTGGATAAAATCATGATGACAGTGTCCAATCCTGACTTGGGTATTGTGACAATCAGTTTTAACATCTCAGAGGAAATGAGTCAGAGGAAGCTGCCTTCTTATAAACCTGGTTAAGAAAGGGACTTAGTATGGGCCCAAAAAGCTTGTAGTATTCTCTGGAGAAGCTATCCAGCTATGGAGATTTCCTATTGGCTAAGGATTCTATAGTATTTTGAATCTCATCCAAGGAGATCAGGGAGTTTAGGTGCTCTATTTAAGTAACGGAGAGTGAAGGCGAGTTCACTTTGGAATGGTTTTCAGATATAACCTCAATGGTAGGTTGAGGAGTAGTCACATCATCTTTCAAATTATAAAGGTGATAAGAATATGCAGCAAATGAGTCTGCAATTTCTCTGGGTTTAGTTATTTTATGTTGATCTTTCCATCGAAGATGTCAAATTTTAGTTGCCCTGCTTTGTTACTGTTAGGCCGCGTACACACGGGCGGATTGTCTGCCCAACTTAGTCCGCTGAACCGTGTTTCAGCGGACAATCCGCTCGTGTGTGGGCTTCAGCTGACTTTTTCAGCGGACTGTCTGACGAAAAAAGTCTTACGGAATTTCCGTAAGACAGTCCGTCCAAACTTGGTTTCAGCGGACAATCCGCTCGTGAGTAGGCTAGTTCGACAGACTAAGTTTGGCGCATGCTCAGAAAGGATTTACACGGTGAAGGTTGCATTGCAGTGTATTGGACGTCGAATTTCTCGTCCCGTCGTACGTGCCGTACACGTCATCGCGCACGCTTTCAGCGGACTGTCTGTTCATCGTGTGTGGTCAAGTCCGTTCATTCAAATTTTTAACAGACTGTCTGTCGGATTGTCTGACGAACTTAGTTGGCCAGACAATCCGCCCGTGTGTACGCGGCCTTAGAGTAGTAGTTTAATTTACATTTCTGAGTAAGTTTATCAAATTAGAACAGTAGCAAAGAAGACAGTTCATCCTTAAATTTAAGTAGGGCAGGCAAAGTATTTTTGGTATGGCAGGTTTTGTTTTGACATTCAAAGCTATGGATTTCAGATAGCAAGAGAGTTATATGCTGATTTCTCTGCCCTTTAGCCTTGTGTGCACTCCATAACAAAAATAGGTCTAGCATTGACTGTGAATTCATATCAAAGAATTAGTTCAGATGTTATGTAAGTAAGGATGTGTTAGATATGGTATTTTCATTACTGAAGGGTTGTTGCATTAGAAGCAAATTGGGGAAGAGGAGTCAATATCAGGAATGGTGATGGATTTGGTAGCATGATCAGACTATGTTATCTCAGCAATGGTCAAGGCATGAATACATCTTTAAGGCTGGGTTCACGCCGCAGCATGGAGCAGCACACAGCAGGGGTTCAGTGTGTCCCTGTTCAATGTTTCAGATCCAAATTCAACCCACATTTTTGCCTGAATTTAGACCTGAATTGGACCAGATGATGCACAGAACTCCTGTGCAATTTGCATCGGAGCTGCTCTGGAGATGTGTCAACTGGCTCCACAGAGAGCTGGTCACAATCTCTTGACATACAAATTGGATGTGGGGAAACTCACATCCAATTTGCAGTAGTGTGAAGCCAGCCTAAATGTATAATTTTTATGTAAGCCAAGTAAGTACCTGAATTTGTCTTATTATCAACTTCCTGTACATCAGACTGTATATCAGACTGGGAGAGGAAAAAGCAGATGATAAGTTGTGCAACAAAGTGTGCAATGAGAATACTGAGAGGAGAGAGCTGAGTGACAGAGAGCATAAGTCTGCTGCTTCACCTTTCACTGTCCAGTCATTGGCTGGGAATGGGACAAGACCTGTTACTTAATCACAGCAGAGCTGCATTTAATTACAGCAGATCTCCTCACCCACCAGATGATGGGAACATTTAAATAGGTATTGCCATATTGCACTGAACAAAAGCCAAACCCACTGAAAAATCTGCCCCCATAACGTAGTACTATTTAACCAAAAAGTACTCCCTAATCACTGTGGTAAGCTGGAATGTCTCAGACAAATACACTTGGTAAAAAATGATTATTTAAAAATAAACTTTTCAATTGCATGCTTTTCTACACACAAAATATAGAGCTAATGCTTTGGCTGAAAAAAATATGAATACAAATACAACCCCAAAAAGAGGATCTACTTGTAACCCAGCGCAAAAAAAGGTACAGCCAGTGGAGCATTCCTCCACTGATAATAGAAGGAATATGGAAGAAAAATCCTACGGAAAAGGGTTGTAAATCATAGTGTCTCTTAAAGGGAATACACTTCTACAGTGTCAAAAGTCTCTCCTTTGTGCAAGCTCTGGAGTCTTTTCACCAGTTCATGGAAAAGAAAAAAACAAAACAAAAGAAAAAAACAGAGCAAAAACTGAAAATTGTATACTCACCTTCCGTAATTTTCCTTTCCTGACGCATCTTCATGGCAGCACACACTGGGGTTGTGACTCCGCCCCCACAACCTGACAGGATTGGATTAGCTATAAATTTGAAGGGGAGACCCCCCGCTGCATTCTTCGTATATATCATCACAAATAGACAGGGAGGGAACCGTGTGCTGCCATGAAGATGCGTCAGGAAAGGAAAATTACGGAAGGTGAGTATACAATTTTCCGTTTTCCTGACGCCTTCATGGCAGCACACACTGGGAAATAACTCGCCAGTCGGGTGGGTGCAAGTAAAATAAACTTTAATTCCTTATAATGCGGAAGAATTTGCTCTAATGATAGATCTGCCGAAGTCAGTCATGGACAAGTGAGCTGAATCCACCTTGTAATGGGAAATGAAGGTATGCCTGGAGGACCAGGATGCTGCTCTGCATATTGTCTCTGGAGACACTCTGCAATATGCTGCCCAGGAGGTAGCCACTGCCCTTGTAGAATGAGCCCTGATGCCCTCAGGAATTGCTAGTTGCTGGGAGGAATATGCCTTCTTAATGATCCTAACCAGCCAGGAAGCGATGGTGCGTGAAGAAGCTGCTTGACCTCGCTTGGATCCATGAGGGATGACTAAGAGAGAATCTGTCCCTCTGAATGAGGCAGTAGTAGATAGGTAATTGATGATGGTTGACCTTACATCCAGAGGGTGTGGATCTCCCTGATCGTTAGAGAAGGAAGGAAGAACGATATCCTGGTTGTAGTGAAATGGAGTGGCCACTTTGGGTATAAACTGCTCCAAGGGCCTTAGAACCACTCTGTCAGGAAAAAGAACTAAATGTGGTTCCGAGATCATTAAAGCTTGTATTTCTGATACCCTCTTTGCTGATGTGATTGCAATCAGAAAAGTCAGTTTTAAAGTTAAGTCCCATAGAGAGATCTTTTCAGATGGAATAAACGGAGGTGAAGACAGGGTGTGAAGAACTACTGATAAATCCCATGACGGAAAAATCGGCCTCCTGGGGGGTTTGATTTTCAGATAAGCTCTCAAGAACTGGACAACTAGAGGATGAAAGGCCCATTTCGTATCTGTTTTGGTTGATAGGGCAGACACCTGAACTTTGAGGGTACTTAGACTCAGACCCTTGTTGACCCCTGATTGGAGAAACTCCAGGATGTGAGCAGGAGAGACGCTGTTCCATCCTTTTTGTTGGGCCATGGAGCAGAACCTTTCCCAAATTCTAGAATAAATGGAATTGGTCGTGGTTTTCCTGGCTTGCATCAGAGTTGATATGACCTCTTGAGAGCATCCCTGAGCTCTCAGCCTAGCCCTCTCAATCTCCAGGCCATCAGGTGCAACCTTTCTGGAGCTGGATGCAGGAACTGACCTTGGGATAGAAGGTCCGGAGATACCCGCAGGGGAATAGGAGGTTGAAGGCTGAGTTGCAGAAGAGTTGTGAACCATGGCCTTCGTGGCCATAGTGGGATGATTGCGATCACCATACTTGAGGATCTCCGGAGTCTGGACAGAAATCTTGCGATTAATGGAACTGGAGGAAAAATGTATCCCAGCTTGAAGTTCCATGGGTGAGTCAGACAATCCACCCCCTCCGCTGATGGGAATGACCCCCTCGATAGGAACCTGAGGCATTTGGTATTCGCTGGGGTAGCCGCTAGATCTATCTCTGGCATTCCCCAAAGATTCGTCAAAAGAGTGAAGGTTTGAGGATTCAGGGACCACTCGTTGTTGGAAAAAACCTCTCGGCTTAGGCAGTCGGCTAGCATGTTTTGTGCTGCTGGAACATATACTGCTCTTAGGCTTGAAAGGTGAATCTGAGCCCACTCTAAAATGGGTCGAACTTCCTCCATTAAAGTGACACTCCGGGTACCTCCCTGCTTCTGAATGTAGGCCACTGCCACCTTGTTGTCCATGCGGATAACTACATTCTTGCCTCTCAGTAGTGGCGCGAAGGCTTTCAAAGCTTGGAAAGCTGCCCTGAGTTCCAGAATGTTGGAGACTAGGCCTAATGCCTGAAAAAGCCACTGCCCCTGGGCTGCCTGATCCTGAAAATGGGCTCCCCAACCCGTCTGGCAAGCGTCCGAAGTAACTACTTCTGGATCCGGAGGGACTATTGGTCTGTATCTCTCGAGATTGCTGCGGTGTGTCCACCACCATATCGACTGTTTTACCGAACTGGAGACAAAGATGGTTTGGCGCATCGATACTCCATCCCACTGCCTGAGAAATGAGTTCTGGAGAAGTCTCATGTGCCATTGTGACCACTGTATCATGGGTATAGTCGCTGACATGGACCCCAGTATGCTTAGGCAGGCTCTGGCTGGCAACTGATTTGTTGTCAATAGTCTCTGCATTTTCCATACTAGAGGTTTGACTTTCTCTTGCGGAAGCTGTATCCTGTTCAATCTGGTGTCCAGGTCTGCCCCCAGGAAGGTCATTCTCTGTGTAGGTTGCAGACTGCTCTTCTTCCAGTTGATTATCCATCCAAATTTCTGAAGGGTCGCAAGGAGAATCTCCCGGTGAAGAATCAGAGATTCTTGATCTTCTGCCAACAGCAGGATATCGTCCAGATAGTGATGGACTCGCAAACCCTTTTCCCTGAGGAAAGCTACTAGTGGCAACAGAACTTTGGTAAATGTCCTGGGAGCCGAGGAAATGCCGAACGGAAGACATTGAAATTGGAAGTGGTGCTGTTTTATGGCAAAACGCAGAAACTTTTGAAAAAACGGGTGAACTGGCACGTGAAGATAAGCATCTGACAAATCTATAGAAAGCATCCAGTCGTTTAGATTTATCGCTAGAAGAATAGACTGTAAACTTTCCATTTTGAAGGACTCCACTTGGATGCCTCTGTTGAGTCTCTTGAGGTCCAGCACGGGTCTTAAGTCGCCTGTCTTCTTTTTCACTAAAAAAAGAGGGGAATAGAATCCCTTCCCTTTTTGGTGTGATGGTACTTCTAGGATTGCGCCCTTTTGTTTCAGCTCTGTTATATATTTTACTAACGGGCTCCTTTTGGATAGTGAAGACGGGAGCCTGGTTGAGCGGAAGTAGTTTGGTGGAAAACTGTTCCTGAACTTCCATTTGTGACCCAATTTTATTGTGGAAAGTGTCCATAGATCTTTTATGTGTCTCGCCCAGATTTTGAAAAAGCTTTTCAGCCTGGCGCCCACCTGGGCCGGGTGGGCAGGCGGATCTTCAAAAGGACTTCGGCTGATCCCTAGCCGGGGTAGCCTTGGATTTCTGCAATTTAAGAAATGAGGGTTTTGTGCTCCTCCAGTCCCTTCTGAACTCCCTACCTGGACGGTAGGATCTGGATTCTCGGTATTTATCTGGCAAATTACGTTTGAAAGCTGGGCCTCTCTGAGCCCTAGGTCTTCTATCGGAAGGGATCAGACCTGATTTCCCTCCAGAAACTTTGGAGATGGCTGAATCTAGCTTGGCACCAAACAGGTTTGAACCGTCGTATGGAATCCTGCACCAATTCGTTTTGGAGGCTGCGTCCGCTATCCATGGTTTCAGCCATAGAGCTCTTCTAGCTGTTACTGAAGCCAGCATTGACCTGGCAGAAGATCTAATAACATCTACCGAAGCCTCTGCCACGAAATCTCCTGCGAGTCTGATCTCCTGCAGGGAGGATATTATTTTCTCCATCTCGACGCCGTCCTTGAGGTCCTTCTCCACTCCGGAAGCCCATCCTGAGATGGCTCTGGCCACTGCCGCCGTAGTAATCGCTGGTCTACAGGCCCCTCCAGCTGTGGAATAAGCTTTTTTTAATTCCAGATCCATCTTTCGATCTAAAACATCCCGGAAAGAAACCGCATCCTCGATCGGTAAGGTTACATGACTGGCAAGGCGCATTAATGAAGAGTCAACGATGGGGGCATTCACTAGGGGCCTCACTTTCGCTTCCTTTAAGGGATAAATTTTTGCCAGTCTATTGGAGAGGCTAGCTCTCTTATCTGATCTCTCTCATTCGTCCCGGAGGAGATCTTCAAGTTCCTCGATAAAAGGAAAGGTCTCTGGATCCCTTTTTAAGTTTGGAAAATATTTCCGTACTTTAGGGGGATTAGTCGCGTCCTCCTGCCAGCCAATTGCCTCCTTAACGGATTTTGCAAAAGGTTCCACCAGGGAAAAATCAAAGCCGGCTGACAAATCTTGACCCTCATCCTCAGAGGAGGATTCTGATGCTGGGGTGAGACGAGGCTCTGCAGAGGACGTGCTAGGAACTGCTCTATCCACCGCTGGGGTGACTGATCCCAGTAATGTCTCCCGAACAGACTCCCTAATGAGATCCGTGGCCATTCTAGCATCTGCCTCCTTTTCTCTGGTGGCCTCACTGAAGCAGGAGCGACAAGCGAGCTTGTCTGGCAAAGCCGGGGCACTGCATACCCAGCAGGCATTTGCTGCAGGATGGGCATGGTGACTCTGATGGTGCGAGGGAGATTTCCTGCGTCCTGACTGGCTATGGTGTGAATGGCTATGCCGTGAATGGCTATGCCTTCGGTGGCGTGAAGGGGATCTTGAGCGACTTCTGCGAGATTTCCTGCTTGAGGTATGGCTGGATCTTCTCCCCTGTCTAGAACTTGTGGTTCTTGACTCAGCTGGACTGCCGAAAGAAAAGAAAGGCAGTACTAAGCATCTGGCACTCTTTTGATCTCCCCTTCAATACGTACCTAACCGGTATAGCCTCTTACCTAACTTGCTGATGGTGGTCTGCGTGGGCAGTGGACTCCATAAGAAAAAAGGGTACAGGACAGTCTAAAATGTAAGAAGGAACGCATAAGCGGGAAGAAATACTGAAATTCCTACCGACGCATTATTAAATATATATATATATATACATACATATACATATACATATATATATATATATATATATACATATACACACACACACACATACACACACTTTATTATTATTATTATTATTTTTTTTTAAACATTTAACTGCTCAAAAATGCACAAAAAAAAAGTATCAATCAAATATTTATTTTATAATTATTTAAATAATTTTTAAATAATATTTCGATTCATTTAAAATTATTAAAACAGCAGAGATTTAACACACAGGAACAATATAAGGAATCCCCACAGGGCTTACCTTTAGTAGAATTTCTATTTCCAAAAATGCAGAGCAGTCCTTTCCTTTTTTTGGCAGCAGGAGGCAATACAGCATCTACTGAATTTACACAGAGACACTGTGTTTTTAAAAAATGGTGCCATTCCGCCGCTGAATGACGCTCCGCGCATGCGCGGAAGTGACACGAGCACCCCCGCGCCATCTTGGAAAAGGGAAACACGAGGAAAAACATAGGTAGAAGAAAACTGAATAGTGGACATGCGCAGAGCGGCGAAACAGACGGCGATCATGAGGGACAACAGGCACCAGCAAGCCCTGTCCCTCTTTCAGGAAAATAATAAGGTACTGTTTTAATAAATAAAAGAATTTAACTTAAAGGATGCTAGGTGCATACTAAGCAGTAGCCAGCAACAGGAAAAAAGAATGAAAAAGGAAAGAAGGGAATCCACTGCAGAAAAAAACTTCTTTAAAG
The DNA here is from genome assembly GCF_037356315.1 of Lithobates pipiens. Classification (NCBI taxonomy): domain Eukaryota; kingdom Metazoa; phylum Chordata; class Amphibia; order Anura; family Ranidae; genus Lithobates; species Lithobates pipiens. The sequence goes on along the minus strand of NW_027507785.1, from coordinate 184,807,033 downwards.
CTTGTAATATGCCAGAAAAAACAGCCCCTTGAGACCACCAGAGCGGGGGGCTCCCTCCATAGAAGCTCCTTTAGAGACTGTACAGGAGGGACTTCCAAACAGGAGAGGCTTGAACCTGCCGGGGCGAATGCGGTAGAGGCTTTTTCATCTGTAACAGGAAACTTTGTCCGTCCAACCCGTCAGGTGAGGATAAAAAAGAGAATGCAGCGGGGGGTCTCCCCTTCAAATTTATAGCTAATCCAATCCTGTCAGGTTGTGGGGATGGAGTCACAACCCCAGTGTGTGCTGCCATGAAGGCGTCAGGAAAAGAGTTGAATCTGTGTGGAAATCATATAGATATGTACCAATGTAAAACTAAACTGTGTTTAAAGGGGTTGTAAACCACTTGCCGCCCGCCAATAGGCAAATGACAGCTGCAAAGTGGTTTCAAAATCCTGACCGGACGTCATAGGACGTCCTCAGGATTTTGAGCCGCTGTGATGCTCCCCCGGGGGCGCGCATCACGGCGACCGTTGTTGCGGGGTGTCCAATCACGGCTGATCACAGTGTAAATAGGAAGAGTCGGTGATCGGCTTTTCCTCACTCGCGTCTGTCAGATGTGAGCAGAAGGGAGCCGATTGGCTGCTCCTCTGACAGGGGGGATCTGTGCTGATCGATTATCAGCACAGCCCCCCCGAGGATGCCCACACTGGACCACCAGGGATGCCACCAGACCACCAAGAATGCCCAGCACCAGGTATGCCACCCTAGACCACCAGGGATGCCAGTCAGTGCCCACAATGAATGCCAATCAGTGCCCACAATGGATGCCAATCAGTGCCCATAATGGGCATCACTGATTGGCATGCATTATTGTTTGGCACTGATTGGCATCCATCAGTACAAAGCAATGCAATACAATGTCGCTTATCAGTGCCCACTCGTGCCACCTATCAGTGCCCATCCATGCCAACTATCAGTGCCCATCCATGCCCATCTGTGCTGCCAACCATGCCCATCTGTGCTGCCTATCCATGCCCATTCATGCCGCCTATCCATGCCAATCCGTGCCAGCTATCAGTGCCAATTTGTGCCACCTATGAGTGTCCATCCATGTCGCCCATCAGTGCCACCTATCAGTGCCCATTAGTGCCACCTATCAGTGCCACATATCAGTCCCCATCAATGCCACCTCATCAGTGCCACTTCATTGGTGCCAGCTCATCAGTGCCCATCAGTGCCGCCTTATCAGTGGCCGTCAGTGCAGCCCCATCAGTGCCCATCAGTGAAGGAGAAAACATACTTATTTACAAAGTTTTGAAACTGAAACAAAAAAAAATATTTGGTCTGGTCAGGAAGGTGTTTAAATGCCCAGTATTGAAGTGGGTAAAGTCAGAAGGTTTTTTTTTGATCTTAATACATTCTATGCATTAAGACAAAAAGCCTTCTGTGTGCACCAGCCCCTCACTCAGCCCCCACAATAATTACCTGAGCCCATCTTTGTCCAGCGATGTCCACAAGTGTCTCGTCTGTCCAAAACTGTACCTCCTGATTGGCTGAGACACAGCAGTGGAGCCATTGACTCCCGATGCTGTCAATCAAAGTCAGTTAGCCAATCAGGAGAGAAAGGGAGTGGGGCCGGGCCATGGGTCTATGTCTGAATGGATACAGGGAGTTGTGACTTGGCTTGAATGCTCCTATAGCAAGCTGCTTGCTGTGGAGGCACTCAAAAGGAGGGAGGGGCCAGGAGCACAGAAGAGGCACCAAAAAAGAAAAGGATCCTGGCTGCTCTGTGCAAATTCACTGCACAGAGCAGGTAAGTATAACATGTGTGTTATTTTTATAGCAAAAAAAGAAGACTTTACAATCACTTTAAAGTAGAACTATAGGCAAAACATTTTGGATAGAGTAAGGGAGGGTTATAAAGTTTTTTTGTCATCTGTATCCCATTGCAGATATTTCCTTTTACTTCTTGTCCCATAGCCAAACAGGAAATTAGAGGAAATCCCTGCAAATAAGGAGAGTGTCCCCACTGGAAGATTTCCCCTCTATTACTTTTCTGGGGACAACCCAAAATGTGTGATTTTCTTTTACTTTCACAGCTAATGGTAAACAGGACAAATAGAGAGGGGAATCTCCCTAATGGGGGCACAGACAGTGATGAAAACTGACAGGGGTTATAACCCCAATGCCTTCTATCCAAAACAAAATAAAAATGTCCTTTAGTTATACTTTAACTTGTGCCTTTGTGACACATGAGCAAAAATAATTTCATCATACTGGCAAAACATTCCTTACAAAAAAGTTCTGCAACTGTTCCACGGACAATGTAGGTGAGAATAGAAGCACCATTGAACAGTGCAACACTGATTGCAGTGTACAGCATCATTTTAAGGAACAAAATGCACAAAGTACTAAAGGCTTAAAGGTATGGATTATTGAAGCCATTCCTAATTACCACAGCAAGCCTGAACAATTTAAAACCCTGTGTGCCAGGGAAAGGTATTGGATTTATATACTTAATATGTTATACCCCACAGGTATCACTGAGGGCTATATACATCCAGATTGTTCTCTAAGCTACAACTCCTTTTTAACACAGGTACTCCTTACTTAACAACCAGGTTCCATTCCAGACCAGATCGTTAAAAAAGGAGCCACAAGTAATCAATATTTTAAGCATTCTTAAAGAAGAGGTCCAGCCTGGGAAAAATAAATAAAAGTCAGCAGCTAGAAATACTGTAGCTGCTAACTTTTAATATTGGGGAACTTACCTGTCCAGGGAGCCTGCAATATCGGTACCCCAGCCGATCTTTTGATCGACTCCTGGGTGCTGCCGTCACCGTTCCTGGTAAGGCAACCCAATAGTGAACCCTACTGCGCATGGACAAAATGTGCTACGCTTTCTAATTAGCCTGGTGAGGAACCAGGAGGGGGCCAAACTTCTGAGAGATCAGGCAGTGGCCCGCCTCCAGACGTGGGGATGGGGACCTGCCAAAAACAGGTCCCTACGTTCCCCCCTGAATGGTGCCAAATGTGGCACTGGAGGGGGGGGTGTAAAAGCAAGAGTTCCACTTTTGGGTGGAACTCAGCTTTAACTATTAAACTGTACTGTATTCTAAAAAAAAAAGGTCTAAACCCAAAACCCCACTCAATAACATTGTTTTAGTTTGCCAAAGCACAGAACGCAAAAACATAAAAAAACAAAAATCCTGTACAGGATACAATGATGTACAGTGCCAAAAAAGTAAACTTATACAGTAGACATTTAGAGTAACATTTTAGTCATCAAATCCTTCAAAGTGTGCTTCAGGGTCATCAGAGTCCTTATTGAAATTACCAGCAGGGTCATCAGCGTCATCATTGAAAATACCAGCAGGGTCATCTGTGTCATCATTGGAGTTACCAGCAGGGTCATCTGTGTCATCATTGGAGTTACCAACAGGGCCATCTGTGTCATCATTAAAGTTACCAGCAGGGTCGACAGTGTCATCATTGGAGTTACCACCAAGGTCAACAGTGTCATCATTGGAGTTACCAGCAGGGTTATCAGGAGTTGAAAATGAGGGAGAAAATGACAGGAAAATGATAGAACTGGTAAGGGTAGCTTGCAAGAAGAATTCTGTTAAGTTGCTCTGCTTTATAATTGTCTTTTTTGTTTGTCATAATTTTCACGATAACATTGCATGTTCCTTCGTCTGCCATTCCACTTCAGAGAACCTTTCAACATTTAGGTCCATACTCTCTAATTGTAATAAAGCTACATTAACTTTTGACAACATGCCAGCTAAACACCTGACTGTGAACTTTGTTTGTACTTCTTCCTAAGTGCTCCAGACATGTACGTAGCTGTAGTGCAACGTAAGCGTAGGACATACATGACAGGGTGCAAGGCTTACGCAGGGGAATGGTGCGAGGGGTTAAGAAAGTTACAAAGCTTACCCGATTGGAGGATGGAGTAAGAGTGGGTGGAGTAGAGTTGATGTGAAGGCACGTGAGGGTAGGAAGGTCAGCAGTCTGGAGCAGCAGGTCAGGAGTAACGTTCGTGTCCGCCCGCCCCTAATAGGGATAGTTTTGGATATATTTGTTGAAAAAGAGTGAGGGTGGCGGTGGGGTCCTTGACAGCTGGTATACAATTTATACTGTTTAAGATGAGGTTTTGGAAAAGGTTAGGACCCATCATAGGTATGGAGTCCTCCCGGGTGATCTGGCGGCTTGCCAGACTGACGGGCTAATAAGTTGGCGGTCTGTGGTCAATTGGTAAGTCCCCGAGGCAAGTTGGCTGCTGGGGACGAATGCCATAAAAAATTTGGGATTACAGGCTCAAGTAGAAACGGGGTCATCAGGGATCAACAACTGTTTATCTGATGAGCTGATTTTGGTTATAAGAAAATAGATGGTAAAATAAAATGGTTTACAGATGTTTGAATAAAAGTTTAGTTTGGTTTATTGTTAAAATAAAGGCCTGAAAGTCCATTTACATCCAGCAGGTGTCTGTGTCATTATTTATAGAATAAGGTATAAAAGGGATGTACATGTATGGATTGGCGTAGTAAGGAATCTGGCTACCCTTGTCATGTTCTTCCAACTCTATTAAATCTTCATTACTTAGCTCTCCCTCAACAAATTCCACAAATTTGTTAATATCTTTCACTTCAACATCTAAGTAAAGCATGTTAGCAAGTTGCACACTTTTTTGATTTATAACTTCAACATCTGTTTCATGGAACCCTTGGCTATTGTTCACAAAATGTTTTAAGCATTTTTTACATATACTCTGCATACATTTTTCTGTTACTTCCTCCCAAACTGATGCAATGTTTTTTTGCAGTGTAAAATGTTGTAAGCTTTTCAAAAATCACGAAGGGAAACTTCATCATTTTCAGTTGCTGCTACTGCTTTGAAAAGGGTAGTGTGCATACAGTAGGGCCTGAATGTTGCTATTGCACCCTGACCCATGGGTTGTAGGATAGCAGTTGTGTTTTTAGGCAGATCCACTTTCTTAATGTCTGGATGTAGGTCATCAAGATTCTGGAGGTGGCCTGGGGCATTATCAAGCAGGAGGGTAATTTGAAAGGGAACGCCCTTTTGCTGACAATAATGCTTAAGCTAGGGTATGAAACAATTGATGAACCAGTCATTAAATAAAGCATGTGTCATCCATGCTTTGTTATTTGCATGATAATAAGCAGGCAGTGTGTACTTACTAACCTGCGTCAATACACGTGGGTTCTGTGAACAATAGACAAGGAGAAGCTTTAACTTGAACCCAGCAACTTTTCCCCTCAATAACAATGTGACCCTGTCTTTAAAAAGTTTTATCTTCTTTGTGTATGTAGGACCTTTTAGGCATTTTTTTTTCAAAAAAGTCCAGTTGTATCCATGTTAAATATCTGCTCTGGACAGCTGCCACCTTTTTCAAAGATTTTATCAAATTCAACCACAAATTTTTCAGCTACTTCTACATCTGCACTTGCAGCCTATCCACTGATACTCCGATTATGGAGGTTGAATTTCCCATGAAACCTTGAAACCATCCATGGCTTGCTGTAAATGTTTCAGTCGATTCTTCTCCTTTGTGCACTTTCAAATTCTCAAAAACACTGCATGCTTTGGTTTGAATCTATAAAAGACTCATTGAGGCACAGACTGAGGCCTTTTTGCTGCCAAGTTATTATGGCTAGATATCCTGTTGATTATTTTACTGTCTCTTTCATGCTATCCTTATCCTTTAGGATTGTTTAACTGGTAGAATGTGCAAGTTCCAATTGACTTGCTATTTTTTAACTTTCTTGCCAACCTCATAGTCCTTAATGATTAATAGCTTTTCTTTTTTTTTCTGAGCACATTCTGCAGGTGCAAGCATGCTTTCTCCTTTTCTGATATGGTGTGGGCAATACCTGTACAGTACAAGCACACATTACATTACTGTACTATACATATAGACATAAAACAGTACAGTATAAAGAATGCTGGAAGGGGCATTGAGGAGTACAGTACATATCTATAAAACAGCAGGCTGGAAGTGAGAATGAGGCTGATGCAGAGTGATGACATGATGTCCTGTGCGGGTCAGGAGAGCTGGTCGTAAGTCTAAACGGTTGTTAAACAGGTAAGTCGTTGATGATCCAGCCATCAAATAAAGCTTGTGTCATCCATACTTTGTTATTTGCACAAAAATAAACAGGCAGTGGGGGATATTTACCCCACTAACAAGTGCAAACTACACTGAAAGTGCACTTGTAAGTGCTGTCGCTGTAAATTTGAGGGGTAGATCTAAAATGAGGGGAAGCTTTCTGATTTTATCATCCAATCATGTACAAGCAAAAATGCTGTTTTTTTATTTTCCTTGCATGTCCCCCTCGGATCTACAGTGACTTTTCTTTCAAGTACACTTTGCACTTGTAGTTTGCACTTGTAGTATAAAGTGAATTTGCCTTTTGTAAATAACTAGGGATGAGCTTCGTGTTCGAGTCGAACATCCGTTCGACTCGAACATCGGCTGTTCGCCCGTTCGGCGAATTCCAAACGTTATGGGCCGTTCGCGCCAAATTCGTGTGGCGCTCACGGCCCACAATGCACTGCAATGGCGCAGTGCACTGCTGGCTCATGATTGGCCAAGCATGCACTGTGACCCCGCATGCTTGGCCAATCACAGCGCCGGCAGCGAGGAGAGCCATGATTGGCCACAGGCAGGATGCCTGGGGCCAATCATAGCTCAGGCTGTGTAGTACACACCTCACACTATATAAGGCCGCCAGCGCGGCGGCCTTGTGTAGTGTGTTGGCGTCTGAAGCAGTTAGTGGGTGTTCTGTGTACCTTCAACACATTATACACCGATCGTTATTGGCCGATTTTTCGATCTTGCTTTTCTGTAGTGGTTGTTGTCTGCGTGCCCTGACTGCAGTGTACACCGCTATATTCACCTCACCTATATAGCTAGCGATATATCTATCTTTTATAATAGAACTTGCAGTCAGTGTTAGGAGCTTGTGCGTGCTGTCTGCATGCTCTGTACCCAGTACACACCGCTATATCCACCTACATAGCTCTTCTCTATTTGAGCCATCTGCCATCTGCAGGAGTTATTGGAAGTTGTGTGTGCCTCCAGCACAGCACAGTATACATCTGTATTTACCCTTTATTGCTGGTGTTCTATAATAAAGGCATCTGCAGGAGTTAGTGGGTGTTGTGTGCCTCCAGCACAATATACACCTGTATCTACCCCTTATTGCTGTTCTCTAATAGAGCCATCTGCAGGGCTTAGTGGGTGTTGTGTGCCTTCAGTACAGTATACCCCTTTATCTACCCTTTATTGCTGGTGTTCTATAATAAAGGCATCTGCAGGAGTTAGTGGGTGTTGTGTGCCTCCAGCACAATATACACTACCCAATTGCTGTTTTACCCAACTCCCTTCAGGCCATTACCATGTCTGGAAGGCCAGCAAGGAGAGGCAGGCAGGCACGAGCTGATAAAAGAGGGCAAGCAGGCTCTGTGTCTAGAGACAACAGTGCTGGTCGTGGACGCGGTGCATCATCATCAGCACGTGGCCATGGGACACGCTTGTCCTTCTTTTCAGCAGCTGGACATGTTGAGCAGCAACATGCCAACGACTTGGTAGAGTGGATGACCAAGCCCTCTTCATCCTCCTCATCCTCTCTCACCCAGTCTCAGGGTAATAGCAAAGCAGCTGCCAACGCATCGTCTTCCCTCCTCTCAATGTCATCATCAGTGACTCCTTCCCTAGACCCACCACGTCCTCCTGAGGAGTCTCCTGAACTCTTTGAGCACAGTGTTGGGTACATGCTCCAGGAGGATGCCCAGTGTTTTGTAGGCTCTGATGATGACACTCAGCTAGAGGAAGGCAGTAGCGTGAATGCAGAGAGGGGATGCTCAAGAAGGACAGCAATCTGGCAGTCATGTTCCATAAGCTGCAGCATACTGCCAGGTTTGCTACAGCGATGAAGAGGGAGGGGATGATGAGGGCACTGACTCCACATGGGTGCCTGGTAGGAGAGAGGAGGAGGAGGAGGCACATGTCCAACGAGGCAGGCTGCCCTCCGGGGGCAGGCTTAGGGGCAGCACACCGACTGAATCACACCGCAGAGCTCCGCCTGTGCAGGGCGCTGCCTCTGTGCGTTATTCTAAAAGTTCTTTGGCGTGGGTCTTTTTTGCATCAGATCGCACCACTGCTATTTGCAACATATGTCTCAAGCGTATCTCGCGTGGCCAAAACATCAGCCGCTTGGGCACCACATGCTTGACCAGACATATGTTGACCTGCCATGCAGCTCGTTGGCAAGCGTACCTCAAAGACGCACACCAAAGAACAAAGCGGACCTCTCCTTGCTCCTCATCAGCTGGCATCTCCAACCCCACTAGACCTTCAGTCCTCTCTGAAACCTGCTCTGAGAGGAATGAAGGTGTAGAATTAGGATTATAGCAGGCAAATGTCCCTGCCCCAGCTGCTGGACTGGCGAAAGAAGTTCACTCCCAGCCATCCACATGCCCAGCGGTTGAATGCTAGCTTGGCTAAATTGCTAGCACTTCAACTGCTGCCTTTTCAGTTGGTAGACTCGGCCCCCTTCCGTGAGTTTGTACAATGTGCGGTTCCTCAGTGGCAGGTCCCCAAACGCCACTTTTTCTCACGGAAGGCGATTCCGGCTCTCTACCAGCATGTGGAAGGCAATGTCCTTGCCTCTGTGGGCAGGGCGGTCAGCGGTAAGGTGCATATTACCGCTGACTCATGGTCCAGCAGGCATGGACAGGGACGTTACCTGTCTTTCACGGCCCATTGGGTCACTCTTCTGGCAGCTGGGAAGGATGCAGGACAAGGTGCAGTAGTGTTGGAGGTTGTTCCGCCACCACACCTCCAAAATGCTACTATTGGTTGTGACACACCTCTCTCCTCCACCCCCTCCTCTTCTTCTTCCTCCATGGCCTCTTCCAGTGTTCTGTCCTCAGAACCAGCGGTGCTCCGTAGGCGTTCCAGGGGCTACGCAAGTACGCAGGCAAAACTATGCCATGCCATGCTTGCGCTGGTTTGTTTGGGGGACAGGAGCCACACTGGGGCAGATGTTTTCTCAGCTCTGCAGGGGCAGGCCGAGAGGTGGTTGACGCCACGCCAGCTTAAGCCAGGAATGGTGGTTTGCGACAATGGCACCAACCTCCTCTCCGCCCTCCGAGAGGGACAACTGACCCATGTGCCCTGTGTAGCTCACGTCCTTAACCTGGTGGTGCAGCAGTTCTTGGGCAGGTACCCGGGCTTACAGGATGTCCTGAAGCAGGCCAGGAAAGTCTGTGTGCATTTCCGCTGATTATTTAATGCTTGTGCTCGGCTGGCTGAGCTCCAAAAGGAGTTGAACCTGCCCAAGAACCGTCTTATATGTGACATGCCCACCAGGTGGAACTCAACGTTGGCCATGCTGCAGCGGCTGCACACGCAGCAGAGGGCCATCAATGAGTACCTGTGCAACTACGGAACCATGAGAGGGTCAGGGGAGTTTGGTTTTTTCTTACCACGCCAGTGGGGCATGATCAGGGATGCATGCACTGTCCTGTCACCGTTTAAGGAGGCCACAAGGATGGTGAGCAGTGACAGTGCATGCATCAGTGACACTGTACCTCTTGTCCACCTCTTGGAGCATACGCTGCGTGGAATAATGGACAGGGCACTTGAGGCAGAACAGAGGCAGGAAGAGGAGGACTTCCTTGCCTCTCAAGGCCCCCTTTATCCAGACAGTGTTCCTGCTGTGCCACCCATCACACAGGAAGAGGATGAGGAGGAGGAAGAGAAGGAGGAGGATGATTGTGTCAGCATGGAGGTGGAGGCTGGCACTCAGCATCAGCAGCAGCAGCAGCAGTCTTGTAGGGATGATTTACAGTCCCAAGAAACCCGTGGACTTGTACGTGGCTGGGAGGAGGTAGCTGCAGATCATGTTGTCCTTAGTGACCCAGAGGACTCCGGACCGAATGCCTCAGCTAACCTATGCTGCATGGCCTCCCTGATCCTGCAAAGCCTGCAGAAGGATCCTCGTATTCTTCGGATCAAGGAGAGGGACCATTACTGGCTGGCCACTCTCCATGATCCACGGTACAAGGGTAAGGTTGCCGACCTTATCTTGCCAACGCAGAGGGAGCAGAGAATGAGACATCTCCGGGAGGCCTTGCAGAAAGGTCTGTGCAAACGCGTTCCCAGAGTCTGGGAGGTTACAAACTCCTGGTCCTGGACAACGTGTTGCTGAGGCATCGGTCAGAAGGAGTGGTGGAGAAGGTGGCCGTCTGACTGATGCTTTCAGACTATTTTTTAGTCCGCAGCCCCAAGGTATGATTGGTTCCAGCAACCATCGCCAGCGTCTGATTTACATGGTGCAGGAATACCTAGGGGCAAGGTCAGACTTGGACACCTTTCCCACCGAAAATCCTCTGGCTTACTGGGTCTTGAGGATGAATTACTGGCCAGAGCTTGCACAGTATGCAATTGAGCTACTGGCCTGTCCTGCATTCTGCGTTCTTTCGGAATGCACCTTCAGTGCTGCTGGTGGCTATGTTACCGATCACAGGGTGCGCCTGTCCCCCGAATCAGTTGATCGACTGACCTTCATCAAGATGAATCAGTCTTGGATAACCCACAGCTACCAAGCACCTGAAGCTGATGTAACCGAATAATTTTTTTGGAAATATCACATCCCTTCAAGACTACCTATGCTGATGCTGAGTGACTGTCCTGTTATGTTGATTGTCTATCCTCTTCCTCCTCCGCTGATATGTTGGAAGAACATTTCTGGTTCTGGGTGATGCCACCAGCCCAATTGTTCTGCCCCTGTTTAACAGGGGCGTTTAATTACAATTTTTGATGCAATGCTTTGCAGCAGGGCTAATTCCTGCAATCAAACAAGAGTATATGGGAGAGGTTGCAGTGTGGTGGCACCAGCACCAGTCCCTAAGGCCCAATTTTTCTGCCACTGTTTAACAGGGGCGTTTAATTACAATTTTTGATGCAATGCTTTGCAGCAGGGCTAATTCCTGCAATAAAACTAGAGTATATGGGAGAGGTTGCAGTGTCGTGACACCAGCACCAGTGCCTAAGGCCCAATTTTCCTGCCCCTGTTTAACAGGGGCATTTAATTACAATTTTTGATGCAATGCTTTGCAGCAGGGCTAATTCCTGCAATAAAACTAGAGTATATGGGAGAGGTTGCAGTGTGGTGGCACCAGCACCAGTGCCTAAGGCCCAATTTTTCTGCCCCTGTTTAACAGGGGCGTTTAATTACAATTTTTGATGCAATGCTTTGCAGCAGGGCTAATTCCTGCAATAAAACTAGAGTATATGGGAGATGTTGCAGTGTCGTGGCACCAGCACCAGTGCCTAAGGCCCAATTTTTCTGCCCCTGTTTAACAGGGGCGTTTAATTACAATTTTTGATGCAATGCTTTGCAGCAGGGCTAATTTCTGCAATAAAACTAGAGCATATGGGAGAGGTTGCAGTGTGGTGGCACCAGCACTAGTGCCTAAGGCCCAATTTTTCTGCCCCTGTTTAACAGGGGCATTTAATTACAATTTTTGATATAATATTTCACAGGAGGGCCCATTCCTGTGCCCACCCAGAGTAACTGTGAGGACTTATAGTGTTGTGGCACCAGCATCACAACCACCAAAGGTAAATTTTTCTACCACTGTTCAACAATGGCATGTAATTACAATTCTTGATATAATCGTTCACAGCAGAGCGCTCCAGCGCCCACCAAGAGTCACTTTGAGGGCTTACAATGTTGTGGCAAAACCAACCCCTTATTCCGCCATTTCTGCAGAGCATATAGGGCAGGCCCCTACTTTCAAACATCCAACTTACAAATATCTCCTACTTGCAAACGGAAGGAGACAACAGCAAGTGAGATGAAAAAGATGGACGACAAAACAAATTATACAGGGGTGATAACCCTTCCCTATGTTTTCCAAAAAGCTTAAAAATATTTTTTTTGACTGGAGCTACACTTTAAAAATGTACCAGTTGAAAATTACAAACAGATTCAACTTAACACAACAAACCTACACAGTCCCTGTCTTGTTTGCACCGCCTGTATACTGCTGTTCTGAGTATATAGGGCCTGGGGGCCACACGCATTTTCTTTTTTTAATATGGGTACGGGGTTCCCCTTAATATGCGTACAAGACCCAAAGGGGCTGGTAATGGGCAGGGAGGGCTACCCATGCCATTTTTCTCAATGATTTTCAACCATATTGCCGGAACCAGGTATAACATTAAAACCGCAAGCAGTTGATTCTAGTGTCCTTGAGGATTCGCTGATGTGGCAAAAAAATAAAAAAAATAATAAAAAATAAAAAATAAAAAAAAACGCAAGCAGTTTTAAATGATGTTATTTCCGTTTAATGTCATTTTGTGCAGGGACTGTTCTAAACACGGGAAACACGTGGCACTTCACAGGCATACTACAGACACCCCCAGGCACGATATTTAAAGGAATATTTCACTTTTTTATTACTTTAATCGTCATTAAAATCAGTGCTCCCGCCACAACGGCCATTTTTAAAAACATTTAGGCATTGACCCATGTCCCCTGGGGCAGGAGCCAGGTCCCCAAACCCTTTTTAGGACAGTATCTTGCATATTAGCCGTTAAAATTAGCACTTTTAATTTCGAACGTTCGAGTCCCATAGACTTCAATGGGAATCTAAAGTTCGTACGAATTTGGGGTCCGTTCGAAAGTTCTGGTGCGAACCGAACCGGGGGTGTTCGGCTCATCCCTATAAATAACCCCCAGTGTGGGCTTACTAACCTGTTTCAATGCACGTGGGTTCTGTGAACGTTAGACGAGGAGAGTCTTTTTAACTTGAACCCAGCAACATTTCCTCCCAACAACAACGTGAAATTTATCTGAAGTTACTGATTATCCGAAATAACGAATGCCGCATCTAAACGTATGGAACATAATGAATATTTTTTTAAATTATTATTATTATTATTATTTATTATTAGTAATTTGTTATGTTCCATTTGTTTAAATGTGGTATTCGTTATGTTGGATAATTTGTATTTGTTACATTCACTTACAGCCAAATTTGAAAGGAAATTCCAATACCTATCATTTAATAGTTAGTAATATTTATTTTAATTAATTTTTTGTTCTTATTTTGGGATTTTCGTTCTTTTGAATTTTAAGATTTTTGAATTTCTAAATTTTTGAATTTTGGATTTTCAGATTTCAGAATTTCAGAATTTTTGAAATTCTCAAATTTCCGAATTTTTGAATTTTTGTTGATAGATGCAGCAGCAAGTGTGATAGAACTTTTGTAGCTAAAAGGAGAACTATATATATGGCTCTTTGTCAAGTCTAGACTGAAAGAAGGGTTAACAGTTATTCGGAATTGTAAAGTGGGTCAGAGACCCTCTTAAACTCAATCCGTAACAATGTTCTATGGCAGCAAGTGCTCTCTCCTTCTCTCCTTTCCAAGGATAAACCGAGGAAAAAAAACAAGCTTTACTTACCACCAGCCCACAGACAACCAAATAACCTGTCTAACAGTATGCGTTAAAAACAGGGGTTTAGTCTGCACACATTTGCAAATGCATGCGTAAACCACAGAGCCGCGCCAAGGCACCCCAATATCTGTGGACCTAACACTAACTTATAAGTGTCCCCACAGTGGAGGCACATGCATTCTGATGGATAGGTGAAAGCAGGTGGACTGAAGGGGACCCACCCCTTCTTAAAGGTACAGGAGCACACTGAACACCCAGCACAATGGCAACACAGGTGTCAGTGAGATGCCTGACCAAAAAACACAACCTGTAACACAAAAAGACGCCACCCGCTCACACCTATAGCTGGCTATCAAAGTATGAAGCTTGGAAGGCTAACAACAGATACAAACAAACCCAAGGATAAACCGAGGAAAAAAACAAGCTTTACTTACCACCAGCCCACAGACAACCAAATAACCTGTCTAACAGTATGCGTTAAAAACAGGGGTTTAGTCTGCACACATTTGCAAATGCATGCATACGCCACAGAGCCGCGCCAAGGCACCCCAATATCTGTGGACCTAACACTAACTTATAAGTGTCCCCACAGTGGAGGTACATGTATTCTGATGGATAGGTGAAAGCAGGTAGACTGAAGGGGAGCCACCCCTTCTTAAAGGTACAGGAGCACACTGAACACCTTGGCAAAGAGGATGTAATGTACAATGAGGTATACAGAGTGCAGTGGTCAGAATAAGTAATGTACAGTGCAGTGTACGGAATGAGGCAAAGTGCAATAGGAAATATACAGCTCATAATGTGGTCATGTGGAACATGGAAAGTACTTGTGTAATAAGTAATATACAGCACATCATACAGAATAAGACAATGTGGATTAGGGAAAAGTACATCATATTGCAGAGAGCTGAGAGATCGATCGGCCTCAGCTGCAGACATCGCTGGACCCTGGGACAGATGAGTGTCCATTTATTAAAAGTCAGCAGCTGTAGTATTTATAGCTGCTGGCTTTTAATATTTTTTTTTTCCAGTGGACTCCCTCTTTAAAGTGAAACAATAAAATGTTTGACCCCGATGTTCGCCTGTTCGCCAAATAGTGAACAATTTGGGGTGTTCGCGGCAAATTTGAACACCCTTTCAAAGTCTATGGGAGAAATCAAAAGTGCTCATTTTAAAGGCTTATATGCATGTTATTGTCATAAAAAGTGTTTGGGGACCTGGGTCCTGCCCCAGGGGACAGGACCCAGGACTGGAAAAAACTGCTGTTTTTTCCGCAGCAGTGATTTTATTACTGCTTAAAGTGAAACAATAAAAGTGAAATATTCCTTTAAATTTTGTACCTATAGTATGCCTGTAAAGTGGCGCATGTTTCTCATGTTTACAACAGTCCCTGCATAAATTTCTAAAGGAAAAAAAGTAATTTAAAACTACTCGCGGCTATAATGAATTGAAATAAAAATTAAAAAAAGCTGCGTTACAAAATTTCATAAAATTGAGTCCATAAAAACCCGCATGATGCCAGGGAGATCAAGGAAATATAAATGCTGTAGTCACTGGTTAATAAACACGACAGTGTGCATGCACAAACATATAAAGTGCCCGTAGCTGTAGATTTTGCTTACCAAATGGCAAGCAGTAAAAGGCAAGTGGCTTGAACCCAGCCTGGGCCTTTAAGCTTTCAGGTGACCACAACAGAGATGTTAATCAGGTGATACTGCTCACTTCGTCCATCCCGATGTCTATGCGCATTCTTTTTTTTTTGCATATTCTCTTTTTATTAGTATAAATTATTCAGGTTAATCAACATTATAGCATTTTTACAGAATTGGTGTCTCTGCCTTTCATTTTCAATATAATGTTCTACATTAAGCATACAACCTCTCATCCCAAACCCCAAAAAAAAAAAAAAAAAAAAAAAACAAGAAATCAAAATTAAGTAAATAAATAAATCCCGTAACCGTTCCTCCCACCTCCCCCATCTCTCTCACCCTACGGGATGAGGAAAATAGGCGTTCGATTCTGAGGGTCGCTTGTTCTACCTCTAGGGATGTCAAGACAATAGAAATGTATTATAAATTGATAGCAAGATGGTATGGGGTTCCGCAGAGAGCACAGAAGTTTAGTGCAGAGACCCCCCCCCCCCCCAATGTGTTGGAGGGGATGTGGATCCCTTGGGACTTTTGCATACCTATGGTGGGAATGTGCGAAGATTCAGCCCTATTTGGAAATAATCATAGATAATATTTATCAAATAACAGGGGAACATGTTCAGAAACTGCCGTGGAAATGTTTGTTCTATGATACAGATAAAACAGTAGCCCAATATAAGAATACCTTGGTGCCCCACCTTTTGAACGCAGCCTAAAGCCTGATTTTAAGAGTGTGGAGAACTCCAGAACCCCCTTCTATGAAGGAATGGGCAGTAAAGATAGACTGGTTAAGAACAATAGAAGAAACAATACACAGCATTAAAGACTCCCTAGAAATATATAACAGTGTATGGGGAAGTGGCTAGAGTTTAAAAAATCATCAGAATACACGATCATGGTGTAGTCTTAAGGGGAATGTGGGGAGTAGGAGAGAATGGAGTCCCGGGGGGGGGGTATAGATAGGAGAATTTAAGATAGGCCACAAATGCTGGAGCATGGGAGGGGGGAGAAAGAGAGAGAGAGTTTGCATTCTGTACCTGTTGACGCAGCCCAGTTTCCACAACACTACTAATAATTACAATAATAATTATTAGTATTCATCATCTATTATTTAGAACTTGTTGTATCAAAATCGTGACAACTGGGTTCTTTCTCAGAGATTTAGTGTTTATTGGATCCAGCGATAGATGACAAGTCCATGTGAAATAATGCAATAATCAAAAGCCTCCATATCATAGCATGCATTTAGAGCCTGCACCCATCCAGTCTATTCGTCCAATCTAAATTATGCCCTTAGGTGGCTTCTAGGCATGCACTTTAGTAGCAAGAAAGGGGTTACACCCACAAAACACGTACATTGATCCCCCATGATGGGAGATAGCACATGTTTACACACTGTGTGCATCTTCCAAATTTGTCTTTTTAAAAAAATATAAAAGTGTCTTTTTTAAAAGATAATGGATGCTAGCTAGTTTTGAGTGTTTCAGATTCTCCCTAAAACATCAATGATGTTCTTCATTTTTTGTTGAACATCATTGATGTTTTTCTTGAGATTATCTAAATCGTGATTGCACCCTATTATCTCCCCAATGATGATCTGGGCACTTTCACTGGTAAAATGCGATTCATCTTCCACAACATTCACATCACCTAAAAATAAACCCAAAAAAACACTGTGTATTAAAAATATGCAGGCATACATCGATTACCTTACCTGAAGCTGTGGTCTCAGACACTTAACTGCTGCGGTGCCAATTTCACCAATTTCAACAACCTCTCCTTCCTCCTCCTCCACTGCTTGTGCTTTTGGTATTCCCCTTCTTTGGGAGGTGTGGTGTCCCTGGTGTCCTCAGACATTCTGAGTCTTCTCTCCCCTATGAGAAAAAGCCACAAAAAGGAATACTTAGCACATTGATATTTGAGGGCAGAAATAGGAATATGAAACATTGTTTGGAAGTGTCGTACAATTGTCTTTTTTGGCAGATTGCAAAGATGAAACATTTTTTTTGAGACTTCCTAAAGCTGGAATACTTACCTGTTTTGTGAAAGTTTGACAGATGGAGACACCCCTATAGTATCCACTGGAGCACGTGTGTGGGACACCTTAATAAAAAGGGTGTTCTGGTGTCCCACACTAGAGCTCCTGAGTCCAAATGTGTAAATAGTTACTGAGTGTCCTTTACACTGAATCAAGTTTGCATTTCATTCTATTACAAAGCCCTCTAGACAACAAACTTCCTTTGACTAGAAATAGGCCTGAACAAATTGTTAAATGCAACTTGCCAAAATATCATATTTAAAGTGGGAGAACAAACAATGTTTATTACGAATGATTGAACCCATGAACATGAAAGTGGCCATTTTAAACTGTACAACATTAAATAAAAGCACACGGAGCAGTATGCAAGCAATAATAATAATATGAACACACGACAACTACTTACTTTTTTGAAGAACTCGCTTGATCCTTCTGTACTGATCGTGCTTCCTCAGTTTCAGGTCTGACCAGTGTTTCCTCAGTTGATCCTTGGATCGTCGTACCCCAACATTTTTCTGAAGACTCTTTACAACTTTAGTCATGATCTTGGCCTTTCTATTTGGGTTTGAGTAAGGACCATACCACCCATCATAGTCGTTCCTCTTCAATATTTCCACCATCTCCAACATCTCTACAAAGGACATATTTGGGGCCTTAAATCTTCTCCTCTGGGATTAGGACACTTCTGGCTTTGGGCTTTTGTCGTCCTCCTCCTCGTTAGTAGAATAATTAGTGTGCACCTGCTGTATCTCCGCCATGTGCTCTCCCCACTGTGCCAAAAGAGAATGAGCGGGGAATAGACTAGAAAGAACCTCATGCGCACTGTATATAAAACGTAACACGCATGCGTCGTACGTACGATCTGTGAGCAGACAAAGGAGGAACTGAAGCGCCAATCATTCGAATGAAGGTACAATTTTAACTTGGTACATCGCTAGCATATACTGTTTCTAGATTGAGACTTATATTGGGACAAGATTAGGAGAGTTTAGCCTGACATTAGGGTTTATCTTGTGTTGTGTATTGCAGAGAATATGGATCCCTTCAAGGAACCACATTTTCTGGGGCTATTCATTGATATGCTCAGGGAGCTGCCCTGCCTGTGGCAAATGAACAACCCATTTTATAAGGACCTAAGAAAGAGGAAGGCAGCGCTGGAGAAACTGCTTGCTTCGGTGAAGACGATGGTCCCCATGGCAGACATCACCATAATGTGAAGGCCAAAAGTGGTGGCCTGAGGAGTACATATCTGAGGGTGAGCAAGAAGGTCCGGGAGTCCATGAGATCAGGAGATGCAGATGAAATTTATGTCCCCAGGATGTTGTACTATGACAGGCTGCATTTTCTGGCAAACCCGAGGGAACCCAGGCCAGCACTCTACTGTCTTCCTTCAAGGCTTCCGCTCCCCCAGCTGAGGCTTCCAATGTCCAACCTGGGCCTTCCAGGCAGCAACATGTGGAGGAGCCCAGCTTGAGATAGGTAGAGCATTGTTCAACATATTTATTGTCATACATTTAATGATGTTAACTAGATGTTATTATTGATCAGTAGGGATGAGCCTCGTGTTCGAGTCGAACATACGTTCGACTCGAACATCGGCTGTTCGTCCGTTCGGCGAAGTCCGAACATTTTGGTCCGTTCGCGCCAAATTCGTGTGGCGCTCACGGCCCACAATGCACTACGATGGCGCAGTGCATTGCTGGCTCATGATTGGCCAAGCATGCACTGTGACCCCGCATGCTTGGCCAATCGCAGTGCCGGCAGCGAGGAGAGCCATGATTGGCCACAGGCAGGATGCCTGTGGCCAATCATACCTCAGGCTGTGTAGTGCATGCCCCACACTATATAAGGCCGCCAGCATGGTGGCCTTGTGTAGTGTGTTGGCGTCTGAAGCAGTGGGTGTTCTGTGTACCTTCAACACACTACACACCGATCGTTTTGGGGCCGATTTTCGATCTTGCTGTTGTGTAGTGGTTATTGTCTGCGTGCCCTGACCGCAGTATACACCGCTATATTCACCTCAACTATATAGCTAGTGATCTATCTTTTGTAATAGAGCTTGCAGTCAGTAGTGTTAGGAGATAGTGCGTGCTGTCTGCGTGCTCTGTACCCAGTACATACCGCTATATCCACCTACATAGCTCTTCTCTATTTGAGCCCACTTGCCATCTGCAGGAGTTATTGGAAGTTGTGTGTGCCTCCAGCACAGCACAGTATACATCTGTATATACCCCTTTATCTCTGGTGTTCTATAATAAAGGCATCTGCAGGAGTTAGTGGGTGTTCTGTGTACCTTCAACACAGTACACACCAATTGTTTTCGGACGATTTTCGATCTTGCTGTTGTGTAGTGGTTGTTGTCTGCATGCCCTGACCGCAGTATACACCGCTATATTCACCTCACCTATATAGCTAGTGATCTATCTTTTATAATAGAGCTTGCAGTCAGTAGTGTTAGGAGCTAGTGCGTGCTGTCTGCGTGCTCTGTACCCAGTACATACCGCTATAGCCACCTACATAGCTGTTCTCTATTTGAGCCCACTTGCCATCTGCAGGAGTTATTGGAAGTTGTGTGTGCCTCCAGCACAGCACAGTATACATCTGTATATACCCCTTTATCTCTGGTGTTCTATAATAAAGGCATCTGCAGGAGTTAGTGGGTGTTGTGTGCCTCTAGCACAATATACACTACCCAACTGCTTTTTTACCCAACTCCCTTCGGGCCATTACCATGTCTGGAAGGCCAGCAAGGAGAGGCAGACAGGCGCGAGCCGATAAAAGAGGGCAAGCAGGCTCTGTGTCTAGAGACAACAGTGCTGGTCGTGGACGCGGTGCATTGTCATTAGCACGTGGCCATGGGACACGATTGTCCTTGTTTTTGGCAGCTGGACATGTTGAGCCGCAACATGCCAACGACTTGGTAGAGTGGATGACCAAGCCCTCTTCATCCTCCTCATCCTCTCTCACCCAGGCTCAGGGTACTAGCAAAGCAGCTGCCAACGCATCGTCTTCCCTCCTCTCAATGTCATCATCAGTGACTCCTTCCCTAGACCCACCATGTCCTCCTGAGGAGTCTCCTGAACTCTTTGAGCACAGTGTTGGGTACATGCTCCAGGAGGATGCCCAGTGTTTTGTGGGCTCTGATGATGACACTCAGCTAGAGGAAGGCAGTAGCGTGAGCGCAGAGAGAGGGGATGCTCAAGAAGGACAGCAATCTGGCAGTCATGTTCCACAAGCTGCAGCATACTGCCAGGTTTGCTACAGCGATAAAGAGGGAGGGGATGATGAGGGCACTGACTCAACGTGGGTGCCTGGAAGGAGAGAGGAGGAGGAGGAGGAGGAGGCACATGTCCAACGAGGCAGGATGCCCTCCAGGGGCCAGCTTAGGGGCAGCACACCGACTGAATCACACCGCAGAGCTCCGCCTGTGCAGGGCGCTGCCTCTGCGTGTTATTCTAAAAGTTCTTTGGTGTGGGCCTTTTTTTGAGACGAGTGCATCAGATCGCACCGCTGCTATTTGCAACATATGTCTCAAGCGTATCTCGAGTGGCCAAAACATCAGCCGCTTGGGCACCACATGCTTGACCAGACATATGTTGACCAGCTCGTTGGCAAGCGTACCTCAAAGACGCACACCAAAGAACAAAGCGGACCTCTCCTTGCTCCTCATCAGCTGGCATCTCCAACCCCACTAGACCTTCAGTCCTCTCTGAAACCTGCTCTGAGAGGAATGAAGGTGTAGAATTAGGTGTGTCACAGCCAAGTGCTTCCGGGAACTCTGCTAGCGGTACACCCACGTCCGATTATAGCAGGCAAATGTCCCTGCCCCAGCTGCTAGACCGGCGAAAGAAGTTCACTCCCAGCCATCCACATGCCCAGCGGTTGAATGCTAGCTTGGCTAAATTGCTAGCACTTCAACTGCTGCCTTTTCAGTTGGTAGACTAGGCCCCCTTCCGTGAGTTTGTACAATGTGCGGTTCCTCAGTGGCAGGTCCCCAAACGCCACTTTTTCTCACGGAAGGCGATTCCGGCTCTCTACCGGCATGTGGAAGGCAATGTCCTTGCCTCGCTGGACAGGGCGGTCAGCGGTAAGGTGCATATTACCGCTGACTCATGGTCCAGCAGGCATGGACAGGGACGTTACCTGTCTTTCACGGCCCATTGGGTCACTCTTCTGGCAGCTGGGAAGGATGCAGGACAAGGTGCAGTAGTGTTGGAGGTTGTTCCGCCACCACGCCTCCAAAATGCTACTATTGGTTGTGACACACCTCTCTCCTCCACCCCCTCCTCTTCTTCTTCCTCCATGGCCTCTTCCAGTGCTCTGTCCTCAGAACCAGCGGTGCTCCGTAGGCGTTCCAGGGGCTACGCAAGTACGCAGGCAAAACGATGCCATGCCGTGCTTGCGCTGGTTTGTTTGGGGGACAGGAGCCACACTGGGGCGGATGTTTTGTCAGCTCTGCAGGGGCAGGCCGAGAGTTGGTTGACGCCACGCCAGCTCAAGCCAGGAATGGTGGTTTGCGACAATGGCACCAACCTCCTCTCCGCCCTCCGACAGGGACAACTGACCCATGTGCCCTGTGTAGCTCACGTCCTTAACCTGGTGGTGCAGCGGTTCTTGGGCAGGTACCCCGGCTTACAGGATGTCCTGAAGCAGGCCAGGAAAGTCTGTGTGCATTTCCGCCGATCATTTAATGCCTGTGCTCGGCTGGCTGAGCTCCAAAAGGAGTTGAACCTGCCCAAGAACCGCCTTATATGTGACATGCCCACCAGATGGAACTCAACATTGGCCATGCTGCAGCGGCTGCACACGCAGCAGAGGGCCATCAATGAGTACCTGTGCGACTACGGCACCAGGACAGGGTCAGGGGAGCTTGGTTTTTTCTCACCACGACAGTGGGGCATGATCAGGGATGCATGCACTGTCCTGTCACTGTTTGACGAGGCCACAAGGAGGGTGAGCAGTGACAGTGCATGCATCAGTGACACTGTACCTCTTGTCCACCTCTTGGAGCATACGCTGCGTGGAATAATGGACAGGGCACTTGAGGCAGAACAGAGGCAGGAAGAGGAGGACTTCCTTGCCTCTCAAGGCCCCCTTTATCCAGACAGTGTTCCTGCTGTGCCACCCATCACACAGGAAGAGGATGAGGAGGAGGAGGATGATTGTGTCAGCATGGAGGTGGAGGCTGGCACTCAGCATCAGCAGCAGCAGCAGCAGCAGCAGCAGCAGCAGTCTTGTAGGGATGATTTACAGTCCCAAGAAACACGTGGACGTGTACGTGGCTGGGAGGAGGTAGCTGCGGATCATGTTGTCCTTAGTGACCCAGAGGACTCCGGACCGAATGCCTCAGCTAACCTACGCTGCATGGCCTCCCTGATCCTGCAAAGCCTGCGGAAGGATCCTCGTATTCTTCGGATCAAGGAGAGAGACCATTACTGGCTGGCCACTCTCCTTGATCCACGGTACAAGGGTAAGGTTGCCGACCTTATCTTGCCATCACAGAGGATGAGACATCTCCGGGAAGCCTTGCAGAAAGGTCTGTGCAACGCGTTCCCAGAGACTGGGAGGTTACAAACTCCTGGTCCTGAACAACGTGTTGCTGAGGCATCGGTCAGAAGGAGCGGTGGAGAAGGTGGCCGTCTGACTGATGCTTTCAGACAATTTTTTAGTCCGCAGCCCCAAGGTATGATCGGTTCCAGCACCCATCGCCAGCGTCTGATTTACATGGTGCAGGAATACCTAGGGGCAAGGTCAGACTTGGACACCTTTCCCACCGAAAATCCTCTGGCTTACTGGGTCTTGAGGATAGATCACTGGCCAGAGCTTGCACAGTATGCAATTGAGCTACTGGCCTGTCCTGCATCCAGCGTTCTTTCGGAACACACCTTCAGTGCTGCTGGTGGCTTTGTTACCGATCACAGGGTGCGCCTGTCCACCGAATCAGTTGATCGACTGACCTTCATCAAGATGAATCAGTCTTGGATCACCCACAGCTACCAAGCACCTGAAGCTGATGTAACCGAATATTTTTTTTGGAAATATCACATCCCTTCAAGACTGCCTATGCTGATGCTGAGTGACTGTCCTGTTATGTTGATTGTCTATCCTCTTCCTCCTCCGCTGATATGTTGGAAGAACATTTCTGGTTCTGGTTGATGCCATCAGCCCAATTTTTCTGCCCCTGTTTAACAGGGGCTTTTAAGTACAATTTTTGATGCAATGCTTTGCAGCAGGGCTGATTCCTGCAATCAAACAAGAGTATATGGGAGAGGTTGCAGTGTGGTGGCACCAGCACCAGTGCCTAAGGCCCAATTTTTCTGCCCCTGTTTAACAGGGGCGTTTAATTACAATTTTTGATGCAATGCTTTGCAGCAGGGCTAATTCCTGCAATAACACTAGAGTATATGGGAGAGGTTGCAGTGTGGTGGCACCAGCACCAGTGCCTAAGGCCCAATTTTTCTGCCCCTGTTTTACAGGGGCGTTTAATTACAATTTTTGATGCAATGCTTTGCAGCAGGGCTAATTCCTGCAATAAAACTAGAGTATATGGCAGAGGTTGCAGTGTGGTGGCACCAGCACCAGTGCCTAAGGCCCAATTTTTCTGCCCCTGCTTAACAGGGGCGTTTAATTACAATTTTTGATGCAATGCTTTGCAGCAGGGCTAATTCCTGCAATAAAACTAGAGTATATGGCAGAGGTTGCAGTGTGGTGGCACCAGCACCAGTGCCTAAGGCCCAATTTTTCTGCCCCTGTTTAACAGGGGCGTTTAAGTACAATTTTTGATGCAATGCTTTGCAGCAGGGCTAATTCCTGCAATAAAACTAGAGTATATGGGAGAGGTTGCAGTGTGGTGGCACCAGCACCAGTGCCTAAGGCCAAATTTTTCTGCCCCTGTTTAACAGGGACATGTAATTACAATTCTTGATATAATATTTCACAGGAGGGCCCCTTCCTGTGCCCACCCAGAGTAACGGTGAGGACTTATAGTGTTGTGGCACCAGCACCACAACCACCAAAGGTCAATTTTTCTACCACTGTTCAACAATGGCATGTAATTACAATTCTTGATATAATCGTTCACAGCAGGGCGCTCCAGCGCCCACCAAGAGTCACTTTGAGGGCTTACAATGTTGTGGCAAAACCAACACCTTGTTCCGCCATTTCTGCAGAGCATATAGGGCATGCCCCTACTTTCAAACATCCAATTTACAAACATCTCCTACTTGCAAATGGAAGGAGACAACAGCAAGTGAGATGAAAAAAGATGGACGACAAAACAAATTATGCAGGGGTGATAACCCTTCCCTATGTTTTCCAAAAAGCTTAAAAATAGTTTTTTTGACTGGAGCTACACTTTAAAAATGTACCAGTTGAAAATTACAAACAGATTCAACTTAACACAACAAACCTACACAGTCCCTGTCTTGTTTGCACCGCCTGTATACTGCTGTTCTGAGTATATAGGGCCTGGGGGCCACACGCATTTCCTTTTTTTAATATGGGTACGGGGTTCCCCTTAATATGCGTACAAGACCTAAAGGGGCTGGTAATGGGCAGGGAGGGCTACCCATGCCATTTTTCTCAATGATTTTCAACCATATTGCAGGAACCAGATATAACATTAAAACCGCAAGCAGTTTTAAATGATGTTATTTCCGTTTAATGTTATTTTGTGCAGGGACTGTTCTAAACACGGGAAACACGTGGCACTTCACAGGCATACTACAGACACCCCCCAGGCACCATATTTAAAGGAATATTTCACTTTTTTTTTCACTTTAATCGTCATTAAAATCAGTGCTCCCGCCAAAACGGCCATTTTTAAAAACATTTTAGGCATTGACCCATGTCCCCTGGGGCAGGAGCCAGGTCCCCAAACCTGTTTTAGGACAGTATCTTGCATATTAGCCGTTAAAATTAGCACTTTTCATTTCGAACGTTCCAGTCCCATAGACTTCAATGGGGTTCTAAAGTTCGTTCGAATTTGGGGTCCGTTCGAAAGTTCTGGTGCGAACCGAACCGGGGGGTGTTCGGCTCATCCCTATTGATCAGTAAGTTCTGATTTAACAAAGTGTTTTACATAGCAATAGACAGTAGTGATCAAAAATGTTTGGGACAAGAATGAAAAATACAGGGGTCAGAATGATAGTCTGTTCTATTTATTAACTTTCAATTTGCAACAGTCATGAGCTGAAAATTGTGTGATTGGTGAACAAAAAACTAAAACTATGTCCCATTTTCATACTCAGGAAGACCTCAGCTGGGAGGGGGCTGTGGCAAGTGGCAGTCAGGAGGTCGACCATCGCCCTCCTCCTCCTCCACCTCCTGCCACAACTACAACAGCAGAGCCACAGCCTGGAAGGAAGCCTGGAGGGAAGTGTCTAAGGAAGACCAGAAAGTGATGGCCTGTGTTCAGTCTGGTCTGACAGAAGATGCATTCTCTTGCATGACCAAAGCCTGGGGACATAGATGTCATCTGCTCTTCCTGATCTCTTGGACTTCTGGACCAGACTGTTCTCCCATAGAAATGGACTCCTCAGGCCACCAATTTTGCATTTAAATAATTGATGTCTACCCCTGGGGCCAAAGGCTTCACCAAATTTACCAGTTTCTCCAGCATTTCCTTCATCTTTATTTGATTATGACACCTAATAAAGGTTTTTTTTTTGGTTAAAGAAATACTTGCCTATGTGTTTTACTTCAAAAAGGACAGTTTATTTGTGAGTAGGCAGGTACATTTCAAAAATACAAAGTCAAATTAACAAGGGGACACCAACATCAAACAACCTCCTCGAGATTAAAAAATAAAACAATAAAATAAAAAGATAATAATGGTTTTCTGGTAAGTTGACACACAAAACACACCAAAAAAATTATGAAGATGACCAAAATGTAAAAAAAAAGAGATCTTGATTAAAAAAGAAACCACAAAATTAAAAAAATTTAAATAAAATAAAAAATGAATCGGGAGATCTGACGAATAAAAATATTCTATTCATGAAATCAGGAAAAAGAATAAAAAAATAAGTTTTGGAGAAGTCTGTGTGAATATGAGCAGCAAAACAACATCATTCTTCTAGCATTATAAAGAAAAATAGAATGCGCTGCATTAACCACTTGCCGCCTGCCCATAGGCAAATGACGGCGGCAAAGTGGTTTTTAAAATCCTAACTGGACGTCATAGCACGTCCTAAGGATTTTGAGCCGCTGTGTCTGTCTGACACCCCGCAACTATGATCTCGGTAAAGAGACTCCGACAGAGACTCTTTACCACGTGATCAGCCGTGTCCAGTCATGGCTGATCACAGTGTAAATAGGAAGAGCCGGTGATCGGCTTTTCCTCACTCGCGTCTGTCAGATGCGAGTAGAGGAGAGCCAATCGCCTGCTCCTCTGACAGGGGGGTCTGTGCTGATCGATTATCAGCACAGCCCCCCCAAGGATGCCCAAACTGGACTACCAGTGTCCATCCATGTCGCCCATCAGTGCCACCTATCAGTGCCACATATCAGTGCCCATCAATGCCACCTCATCAGTGCCACATCATTGGTGCCACCTCATCAGTGCCGCCTTATCAGTGCCCGTCAGTGCCCGTCAGTGCTGCCCCACCTGTGCCCATCAGTGAAGGAGAAAACGTACTTACTTACAACGTTTTGAAACTGAAACAAAAAAAACTTAATTTGGTTACAGTGTAGCATGACTGAGCAATTGTCATTCAAAGTGCGACAGTGCAGAAAGCTCAAAATTGGTCTGGGTAGGAAGGTGTTTAAGTGCCTGTTATTGAGGTGGTTAAAGAATTTTTAACATTGCAGCATGATGAATGTGCTATATCCATTACGAACGCTAGTTTTACCTGACCGAGCGCTTCCGTCTCATAATTTATTCTGAGCATGCATGGCATTTTGTCCCTTGGACTAGGCAACACATGATCAGAATTGACGCGATGGGATCATGTTGTCGGAAAAATTGAGATCCAGCTCTCAAACTTTGTGTGTCGGAAATTCCGATGGAAAAAGTTAAATGGAGCAACATGATCTGATTGCACATTTTCCGTCAGAAATTCCAACCACGTGTACAAGGCATTACAGCCAGTTTAACGCCATATATTTCTGTGTGCGTTATGTCCAGTTTAATGCCATTTACTTCTGTGTGTGTTACTGCCAGTATAACTCCATATAGTTTTTTGTGCATTACTGCCAGTTTAACACTATACAGTTCTGTGTACATTACTGCCAGTTTAAAGACATCTAGTTTTGTGCATTACTGCCAGTTTAACGCCATCTAGTTTTGTGCGTTACTGCCAGTTTAACTCCATTTACTTCTGTCTGCATTACTGCCAGTTTAACTCCATATAGTGTTGTGTGCATTACTGCCAGTTTAATGCCATATAGCTCTGTGTACGTTACAGCCAGTTTACCGCCATATAGTTTTGTGTGCCTTACTGCCAGCTTAACACCATATAGTTCGGTGTGTATTACTGCCAGTTTAATGCCATTTACTCCTGTGTGCGTTACTGCCAGTTTAACTTCATAAAGTTTTGTGTACATTACTGCCAGTTTAACGCTATCTAGTTTTGTGCGTTACTGCCAGTTTAATGCCATTTACTTCTGTGTGCGTTACTGCCAATTTAACACCATTTATTTCTGTGTGCGCTACTGTCATTTTAACGCCGTTAGTTTTGTGTACGTTACTGCCAGTCTAAAGACATATAGTTCTGTGTGTGTTACTGCCAGTTTAACGCCATATAGTTCTGTGTGCATTACTGCCAGTTTAACGCCATATAGTTCTGTGTGCGTTACTGCCAGTTTAACGCCATATAATTCTGTGCCAGTTTAACGCCATATAGTGTTGTGCGTTACTGCCAGTTTAACGTCATATAGTTTTGTGTGTTACTGCCAGTTTAACGCCATATGAT
Source organism: Lithobates pipiens (assembly GCF_037356315.1). NCBI lineage: Eukaryota > Metazoa > Chordata > Amphibia > Anura > Ranidae > Lithobates > Lithobates pipiens. The sequence goes on along the minus strand of NW_027507785.1, from coordinate 184,778,953 downwards.
TTGTGTGCATTACTGGCAGTTTAACGCCATATAATTCTGTGTGCCTTACTGCCAGTTTAACGCCATATAGTTTTGTGCATTACTGCCAGTTTAACGTCATATAGTTTTGTGTGTTACTGCCAGTTTAACGCCACATGGTTTTGTGTGAAACTGACAGTTTAATGCCATATAGTGTTGTGTGTTACTGACAGTTTAACGCCATTTACTTCTGTGTGAGTAAATGCCAGTTTAACGCCATATAGTTCTGTGTGAGTTAATGCCAGTTTAAAACCATATAGTATTGTGTGCATTACTGCCAATTTAACACTATATAGTTCTGTATCCATTACTGCTAGTTTAACACCATATAGTTCTGTGCGTGTTACTTCTGTGTGTGTTACTGACAGTTTAACTCCATATATTTGTGTGTGTGTGTCACTGCCAGGTTAATGCCATATAGTTCTGTGAGCATTACTGCCAGTATATGGCCATATAGTTTTGTGTGTGTTACTGCCAGTTTAATGCCATATAATTCTGTGTGCTTTACTGCCAGTTTAACACCATATAGTTTTGTGCGTTACTGCCAGTTTAACACCATATAGTTGTGTGTGTTACTGCCAGTTTAACGCCATATAGTTCTGTGCGCTACTTCCGGTTAATTTCCATATAGTTCTGTGTGCGTTACTGCCAGTTTAACTTCATATAGTTCTGTGTGTGTTACTGCCAGTTTAACGCCATATAGTTCTGTATGCATTACTGCCAGTTTAACTCCATATAGTTTAGTGTGCATTACTACCAGTTTAACGACATCTAGTCTGTAATGCCATTTACTTCTGGGTGCATTCCTGCCAGTTTAACGCCATATAGGTTTGTGTGAATTACTGCCAGTTTAAAACCATATAGTTCTGTGTGCGTTACAGCCAGTTTAATGCCATATAGCTTGGTGTGTGTTACTGCCAGTTTAACGCCATATAGTTCTGTGTGCGTTACTGCCAATATAACGTCATATAGTTCTGTGCGTTACTGCCAGTTTAACGCTGTTTACTTCTGTGTGCATTACAGCCAGTTTAGCGCTATATAGTTTTGTGTGAATTACTGCCAGTTTAAAGCGATATAGTTCTGTTACTGCCAGTTTAACACCATATAGCTTTGTGTGTGATACTGCCAGTTTAACATTATATAGTTCTGCGAGCATTACTGCCAGTTTAATGCCATATAGTCTGTATGTGTTACTGCCAGTTTAACGCCATATAGTTTGGTGAATTACTGCCAGTTTAACGCCATTTACTTCTGTGTGCGTTGCTGTCAGTTTAACGCCATATAGTTTTGTGTGCGTTACTGCCAGTTTAACATCATATAGTTCTAGGGGAACCCCACACTTTTTTTTTTTTTAATCAATGAATGAATTGTCGGCTCCGTAATACAGAGAACACTCATTGAGTGTTCTCTTATTACAGGAGCTGACAATTCAAAGTGATTTTGAAAGACTTTTTTTCCTTGCGAAATGACACTTTGTGCAGGGACAGTTCTAAGCACAGGAAGCATGCACCCCTTCATAGGCATACTAAAGACACCCCCCGGTACAAAATTTAAAGGAATATTACACTTTTATTGTTTCACTTTAATCATTATTAAAATCACTGCTCCTGAAAAAACGTCAGTTTTTAAAACTTTTTTTTGCATTGATCCATGTCCCCTGGGGCAGGACCCAGGTCCCCAAACACTTTTTTAGGACAGTAACTTGCCTTTAAAATTTGTACTTTAGATTTTGAACGTTTGAGTCCCATAGACTTTAATAGGGTTCTAAAGTTCACAAGAAGTTTAGGTCTGTTCACAGGTTCTGGTGCAAACCGAACAGGGGGGTGTTCAGCTCATCCTTACTCAGGTACATCAAACATGGCAAAAACACCAGCCATTCGAGTACCACATGATTAACACGGTGTTTAATGTCCAACCACTTAGCCTGTTAGCAAGAACACCTAAAAGACACAGAAAAAGCTGCAAAAATCTGTCCCTCCTCCTCCTTACCTATTTCAGTCTGCCCCTGCTTTACTGAGTCATTACCTTTCAGTGGCCTCCACTGACAGGGATAATGGTATATCACAGCGTGTCCCAGGTCCCAGGAGCATATCTGTCAGCAGCACACCACCAGCTGTAGACTGTAGCTGGCAAATTTCTCTGCCTCAGTTGCTGCAGCGGAAAAAAAAATACATTCCCTGCCATCCACATGCCCAGCGTCTAAATGCAAACTTGTCAAAGCTATTGGCTCTCCAACTTCTGCCTTTCAAATGGGGTGGATTCTGCCCCCTTCCGTGAATTTGCACAATGTGCTGTGCCACAATGGCAGGTTCCCAGTCGCTACTACTTTTCATGTAAGGCCGTCACGTCTCTTTACCATCATGTGGAAAGGAATGTTCTGACATCAATGGGCAAGTCAGTCAGCCATAAAATCCATGTCACAAGAAGTACTTACCGAGGCTGAGATGCCCAGAGCGGTTTGCCCTTGCGACTACGAGCACCCGACCCCCCGGAGGTGGTACAGTAGGGATGAGCTTCGTGTTCGAGTCGAACATACGTTCGACTCGAACATCGGCTGTTCGTCCGTTTGGCGAAGTCCGAACATTTTGGTCCGTTCGCGCCAAATTCGTGTGGCGCTCACGGCCCACAATGCACTGCAATGGCGCAGTGCATTGCTGGCTCATGATTGGCCAAGCATGCACTGTGACCCCGCATGCTTGGCCAATCGCAGCGCCAGCAGTGAGGAGAGCCATGATTGGCCACAGGCAGGATGCCTGTGCCCAATCATAGCTCAGGCTGTGTAGTGCACGCCCCACACTATATAAGGCCGCCAGCGCGGCGGCCTTGTGTAGTGTGTTGGCGTCTGAAGCAGTGGGTGTTCTGTGTACCTTCAACACAGTACACATCGATCGTTTTCGGCCAATTTTCGATCTTGCTGTTGTGTAGTGGTTGTTGTCTGCGTGCCTTGACTGCAGTATACACCGCTATATTCACCTCACCTTTATAGCTAGTGATCTATCTTTTATAATAGAGCTTGCAGTCAGTAGTGTTAGGAGCTTGTGCGTGCTGTCTGCGTGCTCTGTACCCAGTACATACCGCTATATCCACCTACATAGCTGTTCTCTATTTGAGCCCACTTGCCATCTGCAGGAGTTATTGGAAGTTGTGTGTGTCTCCAGCACAGCACAGTATACATCTGTATATACCACTTTATCTCTGGTGTTCTATAATAAAGGCATCTGCAGGAGTTAGTGGGTGTTGTGTGCCTCTAGCACAATATACACTACCCAACTGTTTTTTTACCCAACTCCCTTCAGGCCATTACCATGTCTGGAAGGCCAGCAAGGAGAGGCAGACAGGCGCAAGCCGATAAAAGAGGGCAAGCAGGCTCTGTGTCTAGAGACAACAGTGCTGGTCGTGGACGCGGTGCATTGTCATCAGCACGTGGCCATGGGACACGCTTGTCCTTCTTTTCGGCAGCTGGACATGTTGAGCCGCAACATGCCAACGACTTGGTAGAGTGGATGACCAAGCCCTCTTCATCCTCCTCATCCTCTCTCACCCAGTCTCAGGGTACTAGCAAAGCAGCTGCCAATGCATCGTCTTCCCTCCTCTCAATGTCATCATCAGTTACTCCTTCCCTAGACCCACCACGTCCTCCTGAGGAGTCTCCTGAACTCTTTGAGCACAGTGTTGGGTACATGCTCCAGGAGGATGCCCAGTGTTTTGTGGGCTCTGATAATGACACTCAGCTAGAGGAAGGCAGTAGCGTGAGCGCAGAGAGAGGGGATGCTCAAGAAGGACAGCAATCTGGCAGTCATGTTCCACAAGCTGCAGCATACTGCCAGGTTTGCTACAGCGATGAAGAGGGAGGGGATGATGAGGGCACTGACTCCACGTGGGTGCCTGGAAGGAGAGAGGAGGAGGAGGAGGAGGCACATGTCCAACGAGGCAGGATGCCCTCTGGGGGCCAGCTTAGGGGCAGCACACCGACTGAATCACACCGCAGAGCTCCGCCTGTGCAGGGCGCTGCCTCTGCGTGTTATTCTAAAAGTTCTTTGGTGTGGGCCTTTTTTGAGACGAGTGCATGAGATCGCACCGCTGCTATTTGCAACATATGTCTCAAGCGTATCTCGAGTGGCCAAAACAGCAGCCGCTTGGGCACCACATGCTTGACCAGACATATGTTGACCTGCCATGCAGCTCGTTGGCAAGCGTACCTCAAAGACCCACACCAAAGAACAAAGCGGACCTCTCCTTGCTCCTCATCAGCTGGCATCTCCAACCCCATTAGACCTTCAGTCCTCTCTGAAACCTGCTCTGAGAGGAATGAAGGTGTAGAATTAGGTGTGTCACAGCCAAGTGATTCCGGGAACTCTGCTAGCGGTACACCCACGTCCGATTATAGCAGGCAAATGTCCCTGCCCCAGCTGCTGGACCGGCGAAAGAAGTTCACTCCCAGCCATCCACATGCCCAGCGGTTGAATGCTAGCTTGGCTAAATTGCTAGCACTTCAACTGCTGCCTTTTCAGTTGGTAGACTCGGCCCCCTTCCGTGAGTTTGTACAATGTGCGGTTCCTCAGTGGCAGGTCCCCAAACGCCACTTTTTCTCACGGAAGGCGATTCCGGCTCTCTACCGGCATGTGGAAGGCAATGTCCTTGCCTCGCTGAACAGGGCGATCAGCGGTAAGGTGCATATTACCGCTGACTCATGGTCCAGCAGGCATGGACAGGGACGTTACCTGTCTTTCACGGCCCATTGGGTCACTCTTCTGGCAGCTGGGAAGGATGCAGGACAAGGTGCAGTAGTGTTGGAGGTTGTTCCGCCACCACGCCTCCAAAATGCTACTATTGGTTGTGACACACCTCTCTCCTCCACCAACTCCTCTTCTTCTTCCTCCATGGCCTCTTCCAGTGCTCTGTCCTCAGAACCAGCGGTGCTTCGTAGGCGTTCCAGGGGCTACGCAAGTACGCAGGCAAAACGATGCCATGCCGTGCTTGCGCTGGTTTGTTTGGGGGACAGGAGCCACACTGGGGCGGATGTTTTGTCAGCTCTGCAGGGGCAGTCCGAGAGGTGGTTGACGCCACGCCAGCTTAAGCCAGGAATGGTGGTTTGTGACAATGGCACCAACCTCCTCTCCACCCTCCGACAGGGACAACTGACCTAACCTGGTGGTGCAGCGGTTCTTGGGCAGGTACTCCGGCTTACAGGATGTCCTGAAGCAGGCCAGGAAAGTCTGTGTGCATTTCCGCCGATCATTTAATGCCTGTGCTCGGCTGGCTGAGCTCCAAAAGGAGTTGAACCTGCCCAAGAACCGCTTTATATGTGACATGCCCACCAGATGGAACTCAACGTTGGCCATGCTGCAGCGGCTGCACACGCAGCAGAGGGCCATCAATGAGTACCTGTGCGACTACGGCACCAGGACAGGGTCAGGGGAGCTCGGTTTTTTCTCACCACGCCAGTGGGGCATGATCAGGGATGCATGCACTGTCTTGTCACCGTTTGAGGAGGCCACAAGGATGGTGAGCAGTGACAGTGCATGCATCAGTGACACTGTACCTCTTGTCCACCTCTTGGAGCATACGCTGCGTGGAATAATGGACAGGGCACTTGAGGCAGAACAGAGGCAGGAAGAGGAGGACTTTCTTGCCTCTCAAGGCCCCCTTTATCCAGACAGTGTTCCTGCTGTGCCACCCATCACACAGGAAGAGGATGAGGAGGAGGAAGAGGAGGAGGAGGATGATTGTGTTAGCATGGAGGTGGAGGCTGGCACTCAGCATCAGCAGCAGCAGCAGTCTTGTAGGGATGATTTACAGTCCCAAGAAACACGTGGACTTGTACGTGGCTGGGAGGAGGTAGCTGCGGATCATGTTGTCCTTAGTGACCCAGAGGACTCCGGACCGAATGCCTCAGCTAACCTACGCTGCAAGGCCTCCCTGATCCTGCAAAGCCTGCGGAAGGATCCTCGTATTCTTCGGATCAAGGAGAGGGACCATTACTGGCTGGCCACTCTCCTTGATCCACGGTACAAGGGTAAGGTTGCCGACCTTATCTTGCCATCGCAGAGGGAGCAGAGGATGAGACATCTCCGGGAGGCCTTGCAGAAAGGTCTGTGCAACGCGTTCCCAGAGACTGGGAGGTTACAAACTCCTGGTCCTGGACAACGTGTTGCTGAGGCATTGGTCAGAAGGAGCGGTGGAGAAGGTGGCCGTCTGACTGATGCTTTCAGACAATTTTTTAATCCGCAGCCCCAAGGTATGATCGGTTCCAGCACCCATCGCCAGCGTCTGATTTACATGGTGCAGGAATACCTAGGGGCAAGGTCAGACTTGGACACCTTTCCCACCGAAAATCCTCTGGCTTACTGGGTCTTGAGGATAGATCACTGGCCAGAGCTTGCACAGTATGCAATTGAGCTACTGGCCTGTCCTGCATCCAGCGTTCTTTCGGAACTCACCTTCAGTGCTGCTGGAGGCTTTGTTACTGATCACAGGGTGTGCCTGTCCACCGAATCAGTTGATCGACTGACCTTCATCAAGATGAATCAGTTTTGGATCACCCACAGCTACCAAGCACCTGAAGCTGATGTAACAGAATAATTTGTTTTGAAATATCACATCCCTTCAAGACTGCCTATGCTGATGCTGAGTGACTGTCCTCTTATGTTGATTGTCTATCCTCTTCCTCCTCCGCTGATATGTTGGAAGAACATTTCTGGTTCTGGGTGATGCCATCAGCCCAATTTTTCTGCCCCTGTTTAACAGGGGCGTTTAAGTACAATTTTTGATGCAATGCTTTGCAGCAGGGCTAATTCCTGCAATCAAACAAGAGTATATGGGAGAGGTTGCAGTGTGGTGGCACCAGCACCAGTGCCTAAGGCCCAATTTTTCTGCCCCTGTTTAACAGGGGCGTTTAAGTACAATTTTTGATGCAATGCTTTGCAGCAGGGCTAATTCCTGCAATAAAACAAGAGTATGTGGCAGAGGTTGCAGTGTGGTGGCACCAGTACCAGTGCCTAAGGCCCAATTTTTCTGCCCCTGTTTAACAGGGGCGTTTAATTACAATTTTTGATGCAATGCTTTGCAGCAGGGCTAATTCCTGCAATAAAACTAGAGTATATGGAAGAGGTTGCAGTGTGGTGGCACCAGCACCAGTGCCTAAGGCCCAATTTTTCTGCCCCTGTTTAACAGGGGCGTTTAATTAAAATTTTTGATGCAATGCTTTGCAGCAGGGCTAATTCCTGCAATAAAACTAGAGTATATGACAGAGGTTGCAGTGTGGTGGCACCAGCACCAGTGCCTAAGGCCCAATTTTTCTGCCCCTGTTTAACAGGGGCGTTTAAGTACAATTTTTGATGCAATGCTTTGCAGCAGGGCTAATTCCTGCAATAAAACTAGAGTATATGGAAGAGGTTGCAGTGTGGTGGCACCAGCACCAGTGCCTAAGGCCCAATTTTTCTGCCCCTGCTTAACAGGGGCGTTTAATTACAATTTTTGATGCAATGCTTTGCAGCAGGGCTAATTCCTGCAATAAAACTAGAGTATATGACAGAGGTTGCAGTGTGGTGGCACCAGCACCAGTGCCTAAGGCCCAATTTTTCTGCCCCTGTTTAACAGGGGCGTTTAAGTACAATTTTTGATGCAATGCTTTGCAGCAGGGCTAATTCCTGCAATAAAACTAGAGTATATGGGAGAGGTTGTAGTGTGGTGGCACCAGCACCAGTGCCTAAGGCCAAATTTTTCTGCCCCTGTTTAACAGGGACATGTAATTACAATTCTTGATATAATATTTCACGGGAGGGCCCCTTCCTGTGCCCACCCAGAGTAACGGTGAGGACTTATAGTGTTGTGGCACCAGCACCACAACCACCAAAGGTTAATTTTTCTAACACTGTTCAACAATGGCATGTAATTACAATTCTTGATATAATCGTTTACAGCAGGGCGCTCCAGCGCCCACCAAGAGTCACTTTGAGGGCTTACAATGTTGTGGCAAAACCAACACCTTGTTCCGCCATTTCTGCAGAGCATATAGGGCAGGCCCCTACTTTCAAACATCCAACTTACAAACATCTCCTACTTGCAAACGGAAAGAGACAACAGCAAGTGAGATGAAAAAAGATGGACGACAAAACAAATTATACAGGGGTGATAACCCTTCCCTATGTTTTCCAAAAAGCTTAAAAATAGTAATTGACTGGAGCTACCCTTTAAAAATGTACCAGTTGAAAATTACAAACAGATTCAACTTAACACAACAAACCTACACAGTCCCTGTCTTGTTTGCACCGCCTGTATACTGCTGCTCTGAGTATATAGGGCCTGGGGGCCACACGCATTTCCTTTTTTAAATATGGGTACAGGGTTCCCCTTAATATGCATACAACTTCTGGTTCCAGCGCCGCATGAGCTAGCTGCGTTCCCGCCTAGCTCCCGCTGCAGAGCCCCACAAACCGGCCTAAAAAACCTGCTGCAGTGGCCCCAGTGCCCCACTTTGGCTCCGGGTATCCCCCCACGATCTCCGCTTATACGAATCGTTTCGTCGAGAAAACGGGAGCGGTTCGTACGCGGCCGCGGCGGCACCAGCCGATCGGCCGCAAATCCAGCCCCCGGCTTCGGCCTACTCCGCTCCAGCTTCACAGGCCTCTGCTGCGGATCACACGGAAGCAGCTATGGAGGTAAGCGGGGTCGCTTCTTCAGCATCCCCAGTCAACACCGGACCCCCCCACCCCCGTGGGCACGCTACAACAACCCCTCACAACCAGACTGGGGATATTCACCAGCCATCCCCTGGGGATGATGGACACACAAACCGCATAGCACAAGCGGTGGCGGCCCTGCTATCTCCCATGATCACAGCTTCTGTGGAGAAAGCCATACAGGCTGGGATGAAACAAATTAAGGCCCAACTTACAGAGCATGCTACAAGGCTTAATGAACTTGAACACAGAGTCTCTGAGGTGGAAGATGATCTCAGTCAGTCCCAAGCCACAGAGCAGTCTCAGGAAAAAACGCTTCAATATGTCATCCAAAAACTAGATGATTTAGAGAACAGATCCAGACGCTCCAACCTGCGATTTGTCGGTGTCCCCGAGTCGCTCCCCAATGCCAATTTGAGTGACTTCTGCCCAAAACGCATCCCGGAAGCCATGGGACTCACTGGCCCCTTCATAGTGGAAAGGGCCCACCGCATGGGATCATTTAATGCAGACCGCAAGACCCCCCGCCCCATCATTGCCAAATATCTTAATTACGTGGATAAAGCTGTTATCCTACAAGCATTCCGGCAGTCTCCCTCTGTGCATGTTGATGGGGTCAGGATTCTAATTTTCGCGGACTACTCTATTGAAGTATCAAAAAAATGAAAAGCCTTTCAACCGATATGCTCGGAACTGTTTAAACTACAAATTAAGTTCTCTCTGGCATTCCCCGCCGTGCTTCGTCTCAAATCCCCCAAAGGGGAACAACTCTCCTTCCAAGACCCCTCTGAAGCGGAAGCATTCTTACGCTCTCTTCGATCAGACTCCTCACCGGCTACACCATCCAAATCTGCCTCAACCCTTCGAGCCCTGGACCAAAGGAGCCCTAGGAAAGACTCCCCCAAACGCTTCCGAGCTTCGGATCCAGATTATCGGCACCGTAACTTTCCTCGCTGAGGACTCCTTACGACGGTTTTGTGTTTTTCTTTTGTCTCCTCCTTCCACCCGGTTTGCAAGCTAAGATGTGCTGAGTAGTGGCTGTTCGCTACCCTCATACCCTTGGGTATTCGTCTCATCTCTCCCTCCCCTCCATACCGGTTACACGGATCTGTGCTAGTTAGTACCGGGTGCTGCTACTCTGCCGGTCACGAAGGTTCTGGACTACGGACGCTGCAAGCCTTCAGCATATGTCCCTCTCCTTTCCGGTTATACGCCCGAGTCCTCGGACAAGTGTTCAGGTTTTTATTATACTGCGTTTGTTCCTTTGACTTTGCATTATGTTCTAAGTTACTGTTTAAGTTTTTATTGCCTTACCCTGCTTTACCTTTGTTTCTACAATTATGCCAGGTCTTAGCATGACTCCACTGTGTACTGTACCCCCTTTTTACTGACTAGCCGTTACGCTGTGACGCATATCCTAGTCCGGTGGGCCTTATATGGTCCTACGGCACTGCCCGCTATTTATCCCTTCCTCCGCGGGGCTCTGCTGGGGAGCTCCCCCCTGTACACAGTGAACTCATGCAGAAAAAAGAGAAGTACATGCTGTTGTTTCTTTGTTTGGTTATTCTTCTTTTATTACCGTTTACCCCCCATGCCCCCCCTCTCCATGCCCTTCCCTGGTCCTCCCCCCATGCTCACTTGGGTTCTCCCCTTTATCAGTCAAGGATCCTTGGACAGAACCCTATGCCCTATATCTCTATTGAGCTCGGCCTATGCTACCTAACTATTCACGCCCATTTACGTCTCATATCCTGCCATTTACACCCACAGATTCCGCCCCTCTTAGAGTAGTCTCCTGGAATGTCAAGGGCCTCCGCTCTCCTCAAAAGAGAGTGAAGATCCTTCGTCATCTTAAAAGACTCAAGGCAGACATTGCCCTATTACAGGAGACCCACCTACATGCATCCGATTTTCCGCGCATGCAAAAACTGTGGGTGGGATCGGTACATGGAGCCGAATCAGTGGGTCGGAAAGCGGGGGTACTACTCCTAATTCACAAAAATCTTCCTTGCACAATTCTATCCACCCTCTCAGATAATATGGGTCGTTTTTTCACCGCAACGGTGCGGATAGGCACTAAAGAAATTTTTATCTCCAACATTTATGCCCCTAATAACCCCACTAAGCAATTTTATTCTGAGCTTTCGTCGTGGCTACTTCAATTCACCCACTTGCCTCATTTAGTAGGGGGTGATTTCAATGACGTTATGCACCCCTCGATTGACAGATCCTCCCCTAAAAAACAATCGCAGGGTGCCACCACACCGATTCCTACTATATTTGCCTCCACCATGGACTCCCTACACATGACGGATCTATGGCGTCTCGCCCATCCTACAGACAGAGAATTCACGTTTTATTCCAACCCTCATAAAACCCTGGCCAGACTTGACCACTTTTTTGGTTCGGATGATTTCATAACCATGGTCTCCGACTCTGAAATACATGATATAGCGGTCTCAGACCATGCTCCAGTAGCTATCTCCCTAGACAGACTGGATCTCCCCCCTCACCCCAACCTTTGGCGCTTTCCAGCTTTCTTGGCTAATAACTCAGATTTTATTACATTCATGGACAGGGCCTGGGTAGAGTACTCCTCTACAAACGCCATCCATGCGGCAGACCCTAATCTATTCTGGGATGCAGGGAAAGCGTACCTTAGAGGTCGCATTATCTGTTACGCCACATCATTTAAACGCAATGCACTCAAGCATTACAAATCCGCCAGTGCCAGACTACATGCAGCCCAACGGCAGCTCTCATTATCCAACTCCACCATACATCACGATGAGTGGGTATCAGCCAAGTCAGCTTTTGATAATTGGGCTGACACCCTTGAACGTACGAAAAAGGCTTACTTGGATGCTACCCTTCACAAGTACGGCAATAAAGCCGGAAAACTCCTCTCCAGACTGTGTAAAGGGGGTCATCGCCCCACTCACATCACCTCCCTCCGTGATCACATGGGACGCACGCACTCTTCTCCTCAAGCCATAAATGAGACTATGTTGAAGTACTACACTGGTCTTTACGCACCGGACCCCATCATACGAGAAAAGGCTTGGTCCTTCTTAGACAAAGTGTCACTTCCCACCTTATCAGCGCAGCAATTAGAGTCCCTCAATGCCCCCATCACTCTATCTGAAATTGAAACTACTATTCGCCATCTTCACTCACATAAGGCGCCAGGCCCTGATGGCTTTACTAGCGATTTTTAAAAAAACCTCATTCACATCACGGCACCCACACTCCTCTCAGTCTACTCCTCTATCTGGGCGGGGGGCCCTTATCTTCCTTCCGGGAATCAAGCTGTAATTAAGCTTCTTTCTAAAAAAGGGAAAGACCCGTTGCAACCCGGTTCTTATAGACCTATCTCCCTCCTTAATCTAGATGTGAAAATCCTCTCAAAGATTGTTGCCACGAGACTAGCCGATATTCTCCCTCACCTAATCCATCCAGCCCAATCGGGATTTGTTAAAGGTCGGACAGCCACTTTAAACATCCGTAAAGTTCTACTAGCTCTCGAATCTGCCAAACAAAACCCCAATGGTACCTATGCCATCATTACTTTAGACGCTGAGAAAGCCTTTGACAATGTCAGTTTTGATTGGCTATCCATGACCCTCTCCAAATTAGGATTCTCAGGCCCATTTAGTCACCTTGTAACCTCGATGTACGCCTCTCCCACCGCCCGTCTGGTAGCGGCAGGCCTTCTCTCACCAAATTTCCCCCTACACAAAGGTACCAGACAGGGCTGCCCCCTATCTCCCCTCCTCTTTAACATTGCCTTGGAACCCCTCTCTAGATACCTATCCCATTCGGCTCCCCTCCAGGGTATAAAAATAGGAGGCGTGGAACTCCGCACATCCCTGTTCGCAGACGATATCCTTATATACACCTGAAACCCCTCACCTGACAGTCACACCATTAAAAATACTTTCGATGAGTTTATGATGTGCTCAGGGCTACGCATTAATTACTCTAAAAGCGAAATTCTACCCATTGGCTCTCACTCCACCCCTTCCTGGGCTAGTGACTCCCTATTTTCTGTAGCCCCCTCATACATCACCTACCTGGGAATCAAAATTGGGAAACTGCCTTCTTCTTTGTATCAGCTGAACTATCCCCCTTTGTTGACTAAGATATCCCAAGAATTGACCAACTGGATGGATCTGCCCCTCTCACTCCTGGGAAGGTGCCACCTTATAAAAATGGTCAGCTTTGCCAGACTTCTATATCCTATGCAAACTCTCCCACTCTTGCTCAAGCACAAAGATGTTACTTCATTAGAATCTGCTATTTCCAAATTTTTATGGCACGGCAAAAGACCACGTATCACTTTCAAAAAATTGCACCTTCCCAGGGGCGACGGAGGTATCAGTCTACCTAATATTAGGTTGTATAACTTAGCGTGTTTACTTAGAACTAGTCTAGACTGGATCACCCACTCGTCCAGGTACTCTAACTTTGATTTGGAATCCGCTATGGCCCACCCTTTCTCTTTGTCTGCCCTTCTACATTGCCGCTGGAAATCGGTACCCCCCCCCCCCCCCCACCAACACAATCTTGTCTTCAGAGACACGGCGATAGCATGGAGAGAGTCCAGGAAACTGGCCAGACTTACGCCTTTCTTATCCATTCATCTACCTATCCAAGGAAATCCCTGTTTCACTCCAGGTCTTCACTGTAAAGCCTTCTCGGACTGGTCGGCATGGGGACTGTCCATTTTCTCCTCCCTATGCGACCCGCATACTGGCATACCGCTTCCCTTTCAGAAAGTGATGAACTCATTCTCAATTCCCACCTCTCATTTCTTCCATTACCGACAATGCATCAGTTATATCACCCAAACTTGTAAGGAGGACTCCCGTCGATTTCAATCAAGCTTTATGGATCAGCTGATACGCGATAAATGTTTCAGAATCTCAGATATCTATTAACCTCTTCTGCAACGATCGAAGCCACCTGCATCCTCTACCTCCATTGCAAACTGGACCTCAGCTTTCCCGGACACCAATCTTGTCCATAAGATTCTGCTTGGTCTCAACAAAGTACTGCACCTGACGCCTAATGAAACCTGGAGGGAAACTCAGCTTAAGATTGCCCACAGGGCCTACATTCCTTTTCTTTCTCCCAAATCCAAAAGCGATGGAGCCTCCTGCCCCCACTGTCATCACTCGAAGCCACCCCTCTCTCATCGTTTATGGTCTTGCCCTATTATATCCACCTTCTGGGACCAGGTCTTGGCTTTCATTTTCGACGTCACTTTGATGAAATTACCTAAAGAACCTCTACTCCTAATCTTCGGATATTGGGATCCCATTCTGTTACCATGGTCTACTTCTTCAGGCACTGGACCCTCTCTAGGGTCACATTCAATGCGAGCTATAGTGGACTGGATCCTGTTATGTTTACTTTTGGCCCGTCGTCTCATACTACAATTTTGGCTATTGCCTTCTGGCCCTCCAGCCTCCCAACTCCACAAGGATCTTCTATCCCTTTTACACACAGAGAGGCTCACGACAGATTTCTCCCATGTTAAACAAAAAGCGGCCTTTCTCGCCAGGTGGCAGTTGTTCATGACCACAACCATGTCACTACAGGATCAACGCGCATTGGATCAACTCTCTTTTATCTACAATGATTCGCTCCATTTCTGATACCACTTTGTGACTTTTCTACATAGGCCGAATCTCCTCAATTCTCTTCCACACCAGGATCCTTCTATGTGGACATTACCATTGCACCCCCCTCTTCCATGTCCCTCCCTGTTCTTTCTTCCCCCCCCTATTTCTTTCAATACATTGCTTTATAAGTTACAGTTAGGCATTTGGCCCTTGGGGAGCCGGTTTTATCGCCTGCTCTATTTAAAGAGGAAGTAAACCCTGATGGGTTTACTTCCTCTTTTTTTCCCTGCAAAGGTAAAGCATAATGGACTACTATGCATCGCATAGTAGCTCATTATGTGTCACTTACCTGACACAGGAGCCAGCGAAGTCGCCGCTGATCCCTGTAGTCCGCCGCGTCCATCTTGCTGGTGGCGTCTCGCAGCTCCGACCAATGACAGCGGCGCAACCGCGATGACGTCACTCCCGCGCATGCGCACGGGAGTCGCGCCTCGCAGCTCCGCCGCTGTCATACGGCGAAGCCGCGATGACGTCACTCCCGCGCATGCGCACGGGAGTCGACAAATTTGGCAAATCCATTCTTGGATTTGCCGCATTTAGTGCGCCTGCGCGCCGCTGTCTACGGCGCATGCGCCGTAGACAGCGGTGCCCATTTTCGGGCAAATATCTCCTAAACCATATAGGTTTAGGAGATATTGCTTGGACCTACAGGTAAGCCTTAATCTAGGCTTACCTATAGGTCCAAGTTGTTTGGAAGGGTTTACTTCCTCTTTAAGGTTCAAAACAGTCGCTGATCCATCCAGTCTGGTCATTATTGCCCTCGGTTTCCATAATTTCACTGTCTTTGAACGTTTCTATGACTCACTGTTCTCTTTTGCCCCAGGGATTGACCTGGATATGTACCTCTTCTGTAATGAATTTGCCTTAACATGAGTCTATGTATTTTCTTTTTCCTAATAAAAATTATTATAAAAAAAAAGGGGGCGTGGCTTGCGCGCAAAACGGATGGCCGCTTGTGCTTGAAGCTCCCGCTAGCTGACCGGACATCCACCGCTAAACGGGCAAGAATCAACCCATCGACGCTCTTACCGACCTCCGGCAGCTTTGCACAACCCACCGGCATGTCGTCCCGCAAACGGAAGGAAGAACGAAACGTCCAGAAGCTGACAGCCCTCTCCTTCCATCGCGGAGGGATCAGACAAGATGGCGCCGCCGGAGCAGCAGCGCGGAATTCGACGGCCTATACCGACCTTCCTGACGGAGATCCAGGAGACCTAGCCAGGGAATGCTCACCCTCGCCCCGGGCAGACTCACCTCTGCTTACTCCGAACTCCCAGAGTCCAGCCAAAGCGTGGATGCGCCTGGATGCAGCTTACCAGGCCGGAACCACTGTGAGTACAGACCTCCACAATGCTAACGCTATAGCCTCACTACAATCCTCCATAGCAGCCTTTCCTACATCGGGGCAACCGGTCCTAGACTCAACCATGAAGGACATGCTATTGTCCCTCCAGTCATCCCTCATGTCCAATTTGTCCTCACTGATACATAACTTCTCACATGGGGGACAGGGTGCAGTACATGGAGGACAAAATGGAGGAATGTACAGAGACTGTAAATGATTTAGTTGACTCCTGTATGGCCCAGAAGGAGGACACGGAATGGATCAAACATAAATTGGCGGACCTCGAGGACCACTCTCGCCGCAATAATGTGAAAATACGGGGAATACCGGAAACGGTGCCCCCCGCAGATCTCCACAATTTTGCTAGCACCATGTTTGCTGCCATGCTGCCTGAGCTATCTCCTATAGAATTGACAATTGACCGTATACACAGGATCCCCAAGCCAAAACACCTAGCGGATTCAGTTCCACGAGATGTGCTCCTGAGAATCCACTTTTTTTTTTTTAGGCAAAGGAACAGATCCTGTCTAAAGCCAGGGCACTGGTCACACTCCCTGCACCCTATGCAGACATCCAGTTGTTCGCCGATTTATCGCAGTACACGCTCCAATTAAGGAGACAACTGAAGCCAATCACAAAAGCCCTAACAAATCACAAAATAGTCTACAAATGGCGCCATCCGGCTACCATTATGGTGGCATACAACGGCATCCCGCACACGATCTCTACTCTGGAAGGAGGACTGAAACTGCTTAACTCCTGGGGCATACACCAGGAATCTCCTCAGAATAACCAGCCAGGCCCTAACAAACAGGCCTCTCCACCCCATGGCCGTCAGAGGGATCGCCTTCAAACCAAATCAAAGTGAAAGCTCTTGCCCGTTCTTAATGTGAGCTACTGTATATAATCCGGGCCGGCTCTAGGCCTGCTTCTATTGAGTCTGGACTTTACCCCCTAGTTTAATCAGCTCCCACTCAGGCGGGCGTTAGCTGATCTGTTTTGCTTTGACACTCAGCCCCTGTTAGTTGCATCCTGAATTGTTAACATTTCACCTTTCTT
This sequence comes from Lithobates pipiens, assembly GCF_037356315.1. Lineage (NCBI taxonomy): Eukaryota > Metazoa > Chordata > Amphibia > Anura > Ranidae > Lithobates > Lithobates pipiens. Next base: position 184,762,163 of record NW_027507785.1, on the reverse strand, counting down.
TTTTCTTTTTTATCTTTTTATCTTTTTTGAGTGTATTTGTTTCCAGTTTACACCAGTGTTCCTGTTTATCAGGCACACCAGCTCCAGAAGCACTGTGACTGATCGGTGACTCCTCGTACTTCCAATTTCGCGCATCGGAATCCTGCTACTCTCATCGTGAACATCGCAACTGCTCAATCACCGCAAATTCCTACACGAATAAGGTACAACAGCACCCAGCGGTCGCTGGTTTAGTCATCTTCCAACTGTATGTGCAACCTAATCTTCACCTACGATTACTCACCACCATGTCATTTACAATCCTCTCCCTGAATGCAAAGGGGTTAAACCACCCTGCTAAACGTGCATCCTTATGGAAAACAGCCCTGTCGCTTAAGAGCGATGTGCTCTGTGTACAAGAAACACATTTCACTACGGACTCTCCTCCCATATGCCAGCATAAGCTATTCCCTCATATCTTTAAATCATCCTTCACGAAGAAACAAAGAGGAGTTCTCATTGCAATTCGTGACACTGTTGACTTTCAACTTCAACAATGCACCACGGACATTGAGGGTCGCTACATTATCCTGATATGCAAGATTAACAACACACTGTATACTCTGGTGTCCCTCTATGCCCCCAACCATCGCCAAATGGCGTTTATAAAGTCCCTCTGGAAGAAGGTTGAATCCCTCCAGCAGGGGCATGTCCTCTGGTGCGGGGACTTTAATCTTGTCCCTAACATCCATTTAGATTCTACAGCAGGCTGCAAGAGACTTGCTTCGCCACTAGATGGGTTTTTACGATCGAATGACTTGTTTGATGTATGGAGGTGTTGTCATGCGAGTGAACGTGACTATACGTTTCTCTCACCGCGTCATAACACCTACTCACGTATAGATCTATTTCTAACTGATAAGTTTTTGCTTTCCAGAATTTCAGCCTCGGTGATTCACACTACCACCTGGTCGGACCACACTCCTATTAGTGTCACTATTGATTCGAAATCGCAACTCCCTAACTCCAAATTATGGAGGCTCAATAGCTATCTCCTTAACGATCCGTCAACAGCCACACATATCCAGCAACAATTGGAAGAATTCTTCTCTATTAACGCAAAATCTGTGTCTGACCCGGAGGTAGTGTGGAACGCCCGCAAGGCAGTTATTAGAGGTGTTCTTATACAGGCAGGGGCCAGAGCGAAAAAAAAGAGAGCTCAACGTCTAGACACTCTAACAACCGCTATAGCGGCTGCTGAAACTCTTAACAAACACAACCCCTCCCCCGCTATCGAGTCGCAGATATTTAAACTCCGCCATGAGCTACGGTCTTTGTTATTAGAGTCCTTCGAGAAGTCGTTCATTAAATTAAAGGCGACAAACTACTCCACGGGCAACAAGGCGGGCAAACTTATGGCCCTGAGACTAAAAGGTCATAGGACCAAATCCAAGATTCCATATATATATCATCCTCACACTAAAGCTAAAGTTCTTAAACCTACTGAAATTGCGGATGCATTTAGCACGTACTATAGTGACCTGTATAATCTAAGAACGGACAAGAGCAGGGCCGGATTAACATAGGGGCTATTGGAGCTGCAGCTCCAGGCCCCTTTCTCAAGATAGGCCCATTTGCCCAAAAAAATAAAAATAAAAAAATAAAAAAAAATGATCGACTTCGAGGATTGTAGCTCGGCGATCAGGAGTCACAGAGACCCCACATTTGGGGGGTAGGTAGCTAAAGACCCACCCCAGCACTGGTTAAAATATGGGACTGCCATCATCTATGGTTCCGGAGATACGGGGCTCATTGCACAGCCTGTCAGAAGCTACATACAGAGCGGCCAGTTTAAATACAGCTGGAACACTCTGCAGCAGACTGAGAGGATGAACTCACAGAGCTTATAATAATGATTTGTATATTACTTATGATAATTAACCCCTTGCCACCCAGGCCCATTCTGAGACTTCTCTCCTACATGTAAAAATCATCTTTTTTTTTATGCTAGAAAATTACTCAGAACCCTCAAACATTATATATTGTTTTAGCAGAGACCCTATGGAATAAAATGGTGGTCTTTGCAACTTTTTATGTTACACGATATTTGCACAGCAATTTTTCAAACTTTTTTTGGAAAGAAACTGTTTCATTCATAAAAAAAAAACACTAAAGTTAGCACGATTTTGCTTTACATTTTTTTACAGGTTACGTTTAGAGTTACAGAGGAGGTCTAGTGCTAGAATTATTGTTCTCGCTCTAACGATGGTGGCGTATGTAACCTGTGTGTATCTGGATCTGATACTAACCAATGCCTACCCAGGGACTGACTAGTATCTCTCCCCAGCCTGTCCCCGCACACCCTCTCACCTGCTGACCTGTGAATGGGGCGATCACTCCCGCAGTGTTATTGTGTTCTGCCAGTGAATACAATGATTAGTGTTGCTAACTATAGCTGGCAGCACTGATTGTTTTGGGGAAAACCTGACAGGCTGGTTGTACTCAAGTCGGTTAATAGGTTGACTTGTGTAAAACCAGCTAGCCCATACATAGATCAACTATGGCTGGTCTCTGCTTAATATGTCTGGCCCACTTAACCACTACACAGTCCCTAATGCCCCGTACACACGAGAGGGATTAAGTCTGACAGACTTCCGACGGAGTTCTAGCGGAGTTCCGCCGGAGTTCTGGCGGACTTTTCGACCGAACGGACTTGACCACACACCATCACACCAAACTCCGACGGAGTCGAACGTGATGACGTACGACTGGATTCGACGTAGGAAGTTCCTAGACAGTAGCCAATAGCTGCCCTAGCATCGGTTTTAGTCCGTCGGAGTAGCACACACACGAGCGGATTTTTCGAAGGGGACCGGGTCCGGCGGAGTTCCGTCGGGAAAATTTAAAGCATGCTTCATTTCTAAAGTCCGTCAGACTTTAGCTTCGCTAAAGTCCGTTGCAGCCCACACACGATCGGATAGTCCGCCGGACTCAGTCCGTCGGAGTTTGGATGTCGAAAAGTCCGCTCGTGTGTACGGGGCATAAACATCCTTCCACAAATCTTTAAATTTTTCCTTCCCAGATTACTTCATCCTCCTCTCCTATAAATAGTGCCCACTGTCATACTCTCCACACTTCTCTCCTGTACATAGTGCCCACTGTCATACTCTCCACACTTCTCTCCTATACATAGTGCCCACTGTCATACTCTCCACACTTCTCTCCTATACATAGTGCCCACTGTCATACTCTCCACACTTCTCTCCTGTACATAGTGCCCACTGTCATACTCTCCACACTTCTCTCCTATACATAGTGCTCACTGTCATACTCTCCACACTTCTCTCCTATACATAATGCCCACTGTCATACTCTCCACACTTCTCTCCTATACATAGTGCCCGCTGTCATACTCTCTACACTTCTCTCCTATACATAGTGCCCGCTGTCATACTCTCCACACTTCTCTCCTGTACATACTGCTCACTGTCATACCCGCCACACTTCTCTCCTATACATAACGCCCGCTGTCATATCCTACACACTCCTCCTCTCTTGTACATACTGCCCGCTGTCATACATTTCTCTCCTATACATAGTGCCCACTGTCATACCGCCAACACTCCTCTCCTATGCATAGTGCCCACCGTCATACTCTCCACACTCCTCTCCTGTACATACTACTCACTGTCATACCCTCCATACTCCTCTCCTATACATAGTGCCCACTGTCATACTCTCCACACTCCTCTCCTGTACATACTACTCACTGTCATACCCTCCACACTCCTCTCCTATACATAGTGCCCACTGTCATACCTCCAACACTTCTCTCCTATACATAGCGCTGACTGTCATACTCTCCACACTCCTCTCCTATGCATAGTGCCCACCGTCATACCCTCCACACTCCTCTCCTGTACATACTACTCACTGTCATACCCTCCATACTCCTCTCCTATACAATGTGCCCACTGTCATACCCTCCACACTCCTCTCCTGTACATACTACTCACTGTCATACCCTCCATACTCCTCTCCTATACATAGTGCCCACGTCATACCCTCCCTCCACACTCTTCTCCTGTAATTACTGCTTACTGTCCTACTCTCCACACTTCTCTCCTATACATAGTGCCTACTGTCATTCCCTCCACACTCCTGTACATATTGTTCACTGTCATACCCCCCACACTCTTCTCTTATACATAGTGCCCAATGTCATACCATCTACACTCCTCTACTGTGCATACTGCCCACTGTCATACCCTCTGCACTCCTCTCATGTACATAGTGTCCACTGTTAGACCCTCCACATTCCTCTCCCTCACCTGCACATACTTCCCACTTTTATACCATCCATACTCCTCCCCTATGCCTCTTACCCACAAAAACTGTTCTTTAAAATTATACTGAATATCCTCAATGTTACCAGCTCTAGAATGGGCACTTTTGTCAGTTCAACTAAAGGAAATCTCACAGTCCTCATATTTGTTCTGCCCCATTATAAGTACTTATTTTGTTTTGTAATTACTATTGTGATGTATAGAGGAACACGGGGGATGTCAGCTACTCTAAATATAGCACTTGTAAAAAAAAAGCCTCCCTGAAAATATTTTTGAAATGTTGACAACTCTGCACTTAGGCACTGCCCAAGGGCCACAGGGTCAGTAGGGGGCCCCATGAGAGGCTCCTGTGATATTAAAGCGGTAGTAAACTTTTCTAACATTACTACTTTTTAGAGGCCCTGGGGTAGGTTATGCCATAATGTACAAGTATGCCCAGCATATTAGCACATTAGGGTACACTTATCTGTCAGACTGAGCCCTCTAGTGCTGTGCTGTGATCAGTCCGACGGGGCCCGGGCACTTCCATCTTCACCCGGACTTCCTTCTGGGTTCTGTGCCTTCGGTCACTTGCCTTGGCCAGGCTGCGTTGATGTCATTCCCACACATGCTCATGTGCGTCCTCTCTCTCCCATCCCCCCCTTTCTCTCTCATCCTCCCTCCCTTACCCCTCACACCTCTTTCATCCCCTTTCTCTGTCTCTTTTATTCTCTCTCTCTCTCTCTCTCTCTCTAATCCCCCCTCTCTCTCTTTAGTTTTATTTGTTATCACAAAAAATAGTTAGCATTTTTATTTATTTATTGTTTATAAAAGGCCCCACCAAAATCCTCAGCACCAGGCCCATGATGTTCTTAATCTGGCCCTGGACAAGAGTACCATACAACCCACGCAAACAGACATACTAGACTTTCTTGCTCACGTAGATCTTCCCGCTCTATCCCCCACTCAACTAGATAGCCTTAATGAGCCCTTCACGGTCCCTGAAATAGAATTCACAATCAAAAAACTCCCAAACGCTAAAGCCCCTGGCCCAGATGGATTTAATGGGGAATACTGCAAAAGATTCCATAAACTACTAGAACCTGTTCTATGTGAAGTTTACAACTCGGCAGCTCAATCTTCCACATTTTCAAAAGACATGCTTAGCGCAATTGTAATAACTCTTCCAAAGCCAGGCAAAGAGCCTAATGTACACCAGAACTTCCGCCCCATCTCCCTACTCAACGTCGACATAAAAATCTATGCAAAAATGATCGCCAACAGACTATTAGACATTATCCCAGCCCTAGTACATTTAGACCAATCAGGGTTCACAAAGGGCCGCCAAGCTTCGGATGCCACCAGACGAATGGTGGACATCATTCACCATGTGCCGCACACGGGTGCCCCCTCTGTACTCCTGTCCCTGGATGCTGAAAAAGCGTTCGACAGAGTGCACTGGGGGTACCTGTCTGCGGTACTGGAAAATTTGGATTCACGGGTCCCATTTACAGCGCTATCATGGCTCTATATTCCTCCCCCTCTGCCCGGGTATATACGACGGACACGCTCTCATCCCCGTTTGACATCTCCAATGGTACTAGACAGGGGTGCCCCCTGTCCCCCCTAATCTTCAATCTAGTAATAGAACCCCTCGCGCAATCCATCCGAATGAATGATAAAATACAGGGTATAACCATAGGCAAGAACGTCCATAAGATAAGTCTATTTGCGGACGACATGATTCTTATGCTCTCTAAACCCACCACCTCCCTCCCGGCAGCTCAAAGTATCCTTGCACAATTCAGCAAAGTATCATTTTACAAGGTAAATGAAGCCAAATCACAAATTCTGAACCTGGGCCTTGATATCTCCACCAGCTCCATGCTACAAAACCTGTTTCCATACTCATGGGCAGATAGGAGCATTACCTATCTAGGGGTTCAACTAACCAATAACACTGCAGACCTTTTCTGCCACAACATCATCCCCTTTCGCACTCAATTACAGAATGATCTCCGCAAACTGGCGTCCTTTGAGCTGTCGTGGATGGGCCGCCTTGCAGCCTTCAAAATGCTCCATCTACCCCAAGTACTGTACCTATTCCGGACTTTACCGATCACCATTCCCCACTCCTTTCTTAGATCACTACAAACTATTCTTTCAGCCTTTATATGGCAAGGTAAAAAGGCCAGAAGCGCACACAAACACCTTGTTAAACATCGCACAGCGGGAGGGGCGGGTTACATAGATTTCCACGACTATTACATGGCCTCTATCTTGACACAAATGCGAGAATGGATGGCCCCCTCACAAAACACTCTTTGGGGACAGTTAGAAGCATCGCTCACCCCGGGGAATCACCTACATGTATGGTTGCTCTCCTCCAATTGCCCTCTCACCAATAATCCACATTTCCCCCCACGATGTTAGCCACCCTCAGGAACTTGAAAAGAATCCAACACCTCACCAACAAATACACTAACAGGGCCACTTTAAAAACACCGCTACTCGTTCTCCAAGAGAAAATTGACTTGGTATCTTATGCATCTTGGCGAGCCAAAGGTATATCGCATGTTGAAGATCTCTTCACATCGGGGCAACTAAAATCATTCCCTGATCTGCAAAAAGAGTACCAACTTCCAAACTCAGACCTCTACTTGTACCTTAGAACCAAACATTACCTCCATGCATCCCCAAACTGGTCCTGTAAAATCCCCCACCCTGCATGGTTTTTCCTTACGAACCCGTCTTGGAAACACAAAGGCATATCTCTCTTCTACGCCCTACTCCAACAAAAACACATGCTTGATAAATCAGCTCCTATGCTCAAATGGGAAAGAGACCTTAGCCTCACGTACACACCCGAACAATGGGCCAAAGCAATCAAAGCCACATACCAGAATACTAGATGCGTCACATTGTGGGAACTGACTATTAAACTAATCCAACGGTGGTACTTAACTCCAGACAGGGTGTCAAAGTTCTCTGATCAGCACTCTGCGAATTGCTGGAGGCAGTGTGGGAACAAAGGGGATATGCTCCACATCTTCTGGAGCTGCCCCAAATTGACACCCTTTTGGGAGTCAACTTTTAAGTTAATATCTGCCATATCCCAAGTTGTAACTACTCCACGTCCTGACCAAGCTCTGCTTTCCCTGAACCTTGACCAATTCCCGACGAAGATGAGGCACTCCATTTCACACGTCCTGATGGCAGCTAGACTGGGAATAACCAGACGGTGGAAGAACCCTACTCCACCGACCTTATCGGAAGTAATAAGCACCACACATCTACATCACATTTACGAACTAACAATTGCAAGCAGTAATTCCAAGAGAGACCAGGCGATCCAAAACTGGAGCCCCTGGTCAACATGGATTGCACACACCAACATTCTCCCACTGGAAAATTGCCCTCACCCACCCTGATGTTCTTATTTATTGGGTTAACAGACATTCCATTCGAGAATCTCTGTTCCACTTTCAGTGTGTTAATTTGTCCAGTTGTTGTACTTATGTTACTACCGTATTATGGTTTGGACACAAATTGTTCTCGAAACGAATGGGATCCCAAGCCGCTTCTTGGGGGAATTGCTCTCCTCCCGGACACAGAATTGATCCCGTAAGGGGTGTCTGGGTGGAGGGGAGAGCCCCGCCAAATTTTGGGTCGCGCTCTCTAGCTTTACTTTTAAGAGGTGATCACACTAGGGGTCAACATATGGTTGCCTCCACAGCCCTATGTATACTGTTCATTCAGTTGCTAATCCTCAAGTTATTTTGTATGTTACTTTTACAGTTGAAATGTAAGAAAATGTACGTCATGCGATACTTGTACTATGTGAAAACCTAATAAAAATGTAACTTAAAAAAAAAAAAAAATATGCGTACAAGACCCAAATAGGCTGGTAATGGGCAGGGAGGGCTACCCATGCCATTTTTCTCAATGATTTTCAACCATATTGCAGGAACCATATATAACATTAAAACCGCAAGCAGTTTTAAATGGTGTTATTTCCGTTTAATGTCATTTTGTGCAGGGACTGTTCTAAACATGGGAAACACGTGGCACTTCACAGGCATCCTACAGACACCCCCCAGGCACCATATTTAAAGGAATATTTCACTTTTTTTTTTTCACTTTAATCGTCAGTAAAATCAGTGCTCCCGTCAAAACGGCCATTTTTAAAAACATTTTAGGCATTGACCCATGTCCCCTGGGGCAGGAGCCAGGTCCCCAAACCCTTTTTAGGACAGTATCTTGCATATTAGCCGTTAAAATTAGCACTTTTAATTTCGAACGTTCTAGTCCCATAGACTTCAATGGGGTTCTAACCTTCGTACAAATTCGGGGTCCATTCGAAAGTTCTGGTGCAAACCGAACCGGGGGGTGTTCGGCTCATCCCTATGGTACAGGTAGCGGGTGGCATGCAGAGGCACGAGCCACCAGCAAGTGTAGTTTCTGAAGAAGTCTGTAGAACTGTACAGGGGGTGAAATGAGGTTCGTGAACTGGCTGAGGGTCCTGTGCAAGGTTTAGCGGACAATCTGGAACACAGCAAAGGATCAGGCACAGGAGACAGCAAACAAGTCCGTGAACCAAGCCAGAGATCAAATCCGTGTAGACAAGCAAGCAAGTCCATGAAGGAGTCCAGGGGTCAAATCCATAAGAGCAGGTAAGCAAGTCCATTGGGCAGGCATAGAGTCAAACACATGTAGGAAGATCGAGCAAAGTACGTTGAGCAAGCCAAGGGACAGATCAAGGAGAATAGTAGCGTAGTCAAGGACAGTCCGGGTCACAGCAGGTAATCCGGTATGAAAAAAATAGGAAGCAAGTACAAACAGAAAGCTGACGACAAACCAGCAACCCGTTTGGACGCCAGAGCCCTCTGAAATAGCCACATCATAGTGTGTGCGCCATGGCGCACAGCCATGCATCATTGCGCACACTCGCAAGTCACTGCGCGCACACGTGTGCCATTGCGCACACATACGCGCCGCACCATCCGGCCGCGCATGTGTGTGTGCCGGAGCGCCAATCCGCCATACATGCGTGCAATAGCATGGTGAGCATGGGTGGAAAAAGTCCTTCTCTGACAATCCACCATACTGCTGACATGTGATCCAGCAAGCATGGGCAGGGATGATATATTTTGTTCACAGCACACTGGGTAACACTGCTTGCAACTTGAAAGGATGCAGGACATGGCTCGGTGCTGCAGCTTGTTGTGCTCCCACGTCTCCATACAGCTGGTGGTGATGATGCTAGACCTGCGAGCTCTACCCTTACCTCCTCCTCCACCACTTCCATGCCCTCCTCTGCTGAATTGTTCTATGAACATCAGGTACCCCCTGAGCGTTCAAAAGGCTATTCCATGAGTCAGGCTAAAAGGTGCCATGCAGTACTTCATCTGGTCTGTTTAGGGGACATGAACCACAACAGAGGAGAGGTTCTTGCAGCTCTGCAGGGACAGGCCCAGAGGTGGTTCACACCATGCCAGCTGGAGCCAGGAATGGTTGTGTGCGATAATGGCTCAAACCTCCTGTTCGCTCTTAAGGAAAGTTGACACATGTGCCATGCCTGGCACATGTCATCAATTTGGTGGTAAAGCATTTCCTAAATACACACTCAGAGTTGCAAGATGTGCTAAAGCTGGCCAGAAGTCTGTATCCATTTCAGGCAGTTAGAAACAGCCAGTGTTCGGTTGGCGGAAATTCAGCGGGAATTCTACCTGCCGGTAAACCGCCTTTTTTGTGACATGCCCACCAGGTGGATCTCAACTTTGACAGTGCTGCAGTGGCTATACATGCAACAGAGGGCCATCAATGGGTACCTCTGCGAGAACGGCACAACGACAGGCTCAGGCTATCTGAGATTTTTTCCCCCACATCAATAGCTGATCATTAAGGATGCATGCAGTGTATTGTCACCATTTGAGGAGGCCACAAGGATGGTGAGTCGTGACAGTGCATGCTTCAGTGACACAATCCATGCTGTGTTCCTGCTGGAGCAGACTCTGTGTGGCATTATAGACAGGACACTGGAGGCAAAGCAGCAGGAGGAAGCGGAGGACTTCCTTTCCTCTCAAGGACCACTTTATCCAGAAACCATCATTCCTATGTCACAGAACACAGGAGGAAAGAGGGGAGGAGGATAAGGAGAAGGATGCACTTTCACAGTCTTTGAAGAAGAAGAAGACATGTGTCAATCTGTAAGTGATGGCTTTCCAACCCGAGGACCTTTGGGAGTAGTACGTGGCTGGGAGTTTGGGTGTTTGACAGGTGCCTATCATTGCAATTTTTTACAGCAAGGCCAATTCTTGTTTTCATCAAGAGTACCTCTATAGGGTTATGGTGGGAAGGCTCCACCGACACCCAAAGACCAATTTTTATGCACCCGTTACTTCTTTTCAAAGTCAAAGTGACACCAGAATGTATCCAAAAAATCTCTGATCTTGTTCCCAGTGCACTACATTGTGGCCTCATCATACACACTGGTTCCCCAGCTGCTGCTGAGCAAAATATAGGCAGCTTGCAGGGAAAATTTCATTTTTTTAGGCTTTATAAATGCAATTATTGCTACAGAAGATTCTATACATGGTACAGATCTGTTACTTTACAGGTAGACTAAGAGACCCCCCAGGCACTATATTCAAAATAATTGTTCATTTTTATGCTTTCACTTTAAAAATCAAAAAAATCACTGCTCATTTAAAAATGACATTCTTCACTATTTCTTTTTTTATTGATACATTTCCCCCAGGGCAGGACATGGACCCCTACAACCATTGTATGCCCAATTACTTGCATATAAGCCTTCAAAATGGGCACTTTTGATTTTTGACATTTGGGTCCCATTGACTTTAATGACTTTTTACCTAATGGTCACTGCTACCCAGATTTTTTATTATCATTCCTAGTCAGGGCCTTAATAAACTGCACCATAAAATTGTCTTGTAATGAGTTTATACATTTTTGATCTTTAACTGTTCCAGCATTGCCATTTCATTTCTCCAGTCAATTTCCGACCCATTATAATCAAATTCACTCTCCCCCCTCAAACCTAGTTTAAGTAATCCTTCAGCCTTCCCATAAACCTCTCCCCCAGCGCAGCAGGTCCCTTTCCATTTAGGTGCAAACCATATTTAGCATATAGGTTGTGCCCCAATGAAAAGTCAGCCCGGTGCTCTAAAAACCCAATCCCCCCTTCTCACACCAGGTCTTTAGCCATGCATTCAGTTTTCTAACATTCCCCTGTCTTTCCTGTGTTGCACATGGCACAGGTAATATATCAGAGAATATAATTTTGGAGGTTATTCCCTTTAACTTGGAGCTCAGTTCATTAAATTATTTCTTAAGGAGCCTCCACCTTCCATATATTCTGTCATTGGCTCCAATGTGGACCAAGACAGCTGGGTCATGCCCAGCCTCTCCCAGTAATTTATCAACCCAGTCCATCACATGTTGAACCCTGGCATCATTCAGTTGAGGCAATTCTGAAGACAAATTATTCTATCAGTCCTTCTGATTATAGAAATTTGAACTGACAATTGCACAGTACCCACATAACATTTATGTAATTTTGTCCACATAAATAGAGCTTTCTTTTGGTGGTATTTGATCACCACTGCATTTTTTATTTTTGCTCTATAAACAAAAAAAGACAGACGATTTTGAAAAAAATAACAATATTTTCTACCTTCTTTATATTAGTCAGAGCCCCATTAAGTGTCTCTGCCCAACGTTTGGTGGGTGCTGGCAGACATCCAGTGTTAGGCAACCGCAGATTGGCTTCTTCTGTGGGTAATCGCAGCAGAAGTGGCTCACCCGAGGTGCACACACGCAGCCTTTAAGTGCAAGTGCAGAATCACGTATATATATGTGATTCTGCACAGGAGGGACACCCTGTAGCAGTATATCTGCTATGGGGAGTCCCAAACTGGTTTAAAAAATATGAAACCTGTAAAAAATGTACTTCAATATGTAAAATATGATGTATTAATTCCAATAAAATTATAGCTTAATAACTTTTAAAATCATTACATCTGTTACCAGTTAAAAAGTATTCTGATGCAATATTTTCTAGCAAAGGGAAGCACTGATAATTTGCTAATCACTTAATATTGAACTATTATGGATATTAAAATGCTATTCCACTTTAAAAGTTATCTACAATAATGTGATGTACAGCATGTACCCAGTCATGCATCAATCTTTACATGAATATATTGTCTTTAAAGAAAAACATTTCAAGGATTTAACAAAGCCTTTGACATTAACAAAATGCACAATGGAAAGACTGAAGGACAGAAGGACATAACATATGGTGCAATACCACATGCCCACTTCTATAGCTATAATGACTGATAATCAACAGTACATTAGGCAGCTGGATGCTACTGTCTAACAGAATAAAGAATCAAAAACACCATTAGAAATATGACTTTCATATGGGTAGTCAACAAATGTATTATGAGCCATGCTGCTACATTAATAAAAAAATGTGTTTTATTATATTACATTACAGGTTTGGTTGTGAGGCCATGAAGGCAGCAGTCAGAAAAAAAGTCAATGCGTCCTTGTTGAGAAATGACAATAACATATTCACAGTAAAAAAAGGCTTGCTGGCATGTGTCTTTATACATTTGATTTCAGATACAGTTTAAAAAGACACAGCATGCAACAAAATATCCCCCTAAAATGTATGACCAATAAGACTAAATCATAATAAAGAACTCGAAATGTGAAACTGTTAAAACATGCCATTCTAAGTGGTGCTTTCCACTGTTTGTTAAAAATAAAATTTTAATAATAAAACAATTTAATAATAAAACAAATAGATTTCTACTGTATCTTGAGTTCTGTCTGTTTGCTTGTCTCACTGATATATATTTATTTTCATTTTGTTTCTATGTTTATGAAGAAGCCAGCAGGGATCTAAAAATTATTAGCACATTTCTCATCAAATCTGGTAGTGGCCCTTGACTAAGTGCTTGTTTATAGACCTTGATTTGCTTTACAGTCATCGAGTCTGTACCATGTTTATACTATTGAATTGGTTAACCATTTGGTCCTGTTTTTCTTTTTTACATGGGGGGGGGGGGGGGGGTGGGGGGCAGAGCAGATGACTGTTGTAACTTCTTCCTCTGTAAATGGGCTAGTTATGTTTTGCATTGTGTCATTGTATGATCTAGTGTCAGGGGAACTTAATGTTATATAGAAAATGGGTGAGGCCATTGGAAGCTTAGGACATTCTAGATGTATATAAAGTGTCATAAAATTGCCCAAATTGGGTTGTTGACCAGTTCATGTGGGTATTTAACATTATGTTTGTTTTCTCTTAGTCCAAGGATAAGGACTGAGGGGGAGGTGTTCATTCTACCATCAAGGCAGACAATGTGACATTTTTCTCTGCATGCTCAAAAATAGAGACAGTTTTCCTCTTTTTTTTTTTTTTTATTTAGTTATGTTAGTGCTTTTACCGGGGTCTGGCAATTTAGCTTATTTTGAGCTAAACTCTATTCCCTTTTACCCTTAGAATAGTTTACCTGTAAATTAGTAAGGAGTTGGCATTGCTGCTTTGATTTACACAATAGATTTTATAAAAGCCTTTGCCAATGCTTAGTATATGTCCCTTAAAGCCATCTAATAGTGATAAACTACCGTATATACTCGAGTATAGGCCGACCCGAATATAAGCCGAGGCCCCCAATTTACCCCCAAAAAAACTGGCAAACTTATTGACTCGTGTATAAGCCGAGGGTGAGACATGCCTGTCCATCCCTGTGTGTGTGTCCGTCCATCCCTGTGTGTCCGTCCATCCCTGTGTGTCCGTCCATCCCTGTGTGTCCGTCCATCCATCCCTGTGTGTGTGTGTGTCCATCCATCCATCCATCCCTGTGTGTGTGTGTCTCCATCCATCCATCCATCCATCCCTGTGTGTGTGTGTCTCCATCCATCCATCCATCCATCCATCCCTGTGTGTGTGTGTCTCCATCCATCCATCCATCCATCCCTGTGTGTGTCTCCATCCATGTGTGTGTGTGTGTGTGTGTGTGTGTGTGTGTGTGTGTGTGTGTGTGTGTGTGTGTCCAGCCTACCTTTGTCCCGAGCCTCCGTCCCGTGCCTTGCCTCCTTGCCTCCGTCCCGTGCCGTGCCTTGCCTCCTTGCATCCGTCCCGTGTCGTGCCTTGCCTTGCCCCCGTCCCGTCCCGTCCCGTGCCGTGCCGTCCCGTGCCCTCTTCGTCGGCGGCCATTGTAAAGTTCAAAAGCTGCGCCGCCGCCTTCGCCTGTGATAGGCGGAACACTGAATTTCCCAGCAGCCTGTGTTCCGCCTATCACAGACGTCGTATCATCCTCGTCCGTAGTACGAGGATGATACGACGTCCGTGATAGGCGGAACACAGGCTGCTGGGAAATTCAGTGTTCCGCCTATCACAGGCGAAGGCGGAGCCGGAGGCGCGGCTTTTGAATCAGAATGGCCGCTGTCTGTCTGCTCGACACGCTGATCGAGCGGGCAGACAGCGATGACTCGAGTATAAGCCGAGGGGGGCACTTTCAGCCTCAAAAAAGAGGCTGAAAATCTCGGCTTATACTCGAGTATATACGGTACTTAAAAAAAAACCACACAAACAGGTAATGATGGGAAAAATAAATTACAGTGGTAAAAATTCAATATGCATACATACCCTCCCCTGTGTTCCATGTGCTCAAAATAAATATTTAAAAAACCCAGAATAAATTACCTATATCTAAAAAAATGATATTTCATAAACATATGCAATTTCCAACTATTAACTATGCAAAGCTTCCCTTTTATGGATATGAGTAAATAGCCACAATTGATAAAAAATGTGATTAAACATGTTTATGAATAAAAACTATGCAAAGTATCTCCAGTCATTGAAGTGTTAAATATTCTGTACTAATAGTGCTAACACTAACTAGATAGATAGATAGATAGATAGATAGACAGATAGACAGATAGACAGATAGACAGATAGACAGATAGACAGATAGACAGATAGACAGATAACTACACTCTCATTGTTGTAAAAGGTGAATCGCTGTTATGCTACCTCCAGAACCGATCAATCCCCAGGCCCAGGCCAAAGAACCTGAACCTGGTGATCATTTCTGGCGAATGAGATTCTTCCTCTGCATGTGTAAGTGTAAACACAGCAGGAGAAGTGATGTCATCTCTCCTCGTGTTGGTCTTTTCCGTTCCAGACCGAGGAGAGAGAATATCTCACAGTAAGTGCATCAACACTACACTGACTCCAGTTCACATAGGTACACTTGCCACCCCCAGATCATCCCCCCAGTTAACCCCTTCACCCCCTGTAACCCAGTGCAGCATTCTGTACTGGTGTCATTAGTGACACTAATCAGTGTTAGGGTAATTAGTGGTAGGCCTAGATAGGTCTAGGGACCCCCCTAAACCCACTAATATCAGTTTAACACCTCGGTCACCCCCTGTCACCAGTGATCACTGTATAAGTGTCACAGGTGATGCACGTTAGCTAGATTTTTTTTATAGCATCAGGGCACCCGCCGTATATTACCCAATAAAGTTTTAACCCTCTGATCACTTTACGGAGTGATATCAGTTAGGTTTTAGAGTCAGTCAGTTTCTGAATCTCCCCAGGCAGCATCAGATTAGTGCCCATAGCGCTAACATCCATGCACACACAATACACCTCCCTTAGTAGTATAGTGTCTGAACAGATCAATATCAGATCTAATCAGAACTATATTAGCTTCCCTAGCAGTTTAGTTTTTCCAAAAATGCAGTGTTAGTGGGATCAGCTAGCACCTGTGTTTAGTCCCTCCTCCTAGCCCAGCCAAGCCAACCCAAGGGCAGTATCAATCGATCACTGTCACTTACAAAAACACAACACATATAACTGCAGTGTTCGCAGAGTAAGGCCTGATCCCTGTGAACACTTACAGTTTTTCTGGTAGCATTTAAGCCAGGTGCTTTTTTTCCTGTGAGTCTCACTACTGCACCAGTAAAGTTAGAGACCAAAATGTCAAATCAAAGGTACACTAGTGAAGAGGCCTACACATTTCTGAGCATGACAGATAGTGAAGAGGAAGTCACTCATCTGTCAGATTCAGGCTCAGAATATGAACCTGTAGACAGCAGCGGCACCCTGACAGATAGCTCTGATGATGGAGTTGTAGTCCTTGCCAAGGTCAGGTGTACCAGACCTCGTTCTTCTGCTGTCGTTGAGGTGCAGGAACCACATGGCTCACATGGAGCAGAGAGCCAGTACTAGTGCCGCTCATCCTTCTGATGAACTGGCAAGTACCAGAGGCCTAGTACACCCTGGTCGTACATCCAGCACTGCAGTATGATGTGGTGACATGGCAAGTCCCATAAGTGCAGTTCAAGCAAGCGAGGAGGCTAGCACAAGTAGTGTCCGGGTGCCACCATGAAGAAGAAGACAAAAACAGGCCTGTCAAGCCCATAGTGCCCTTCCTGTTGCATTTGCCAAACATAATTGGGAGCCCACCACTTCTGCAGAACCCATACTTCCCCCATTCACTGGCAAACCAGTAATTCAGGTGGAAACAGGTTATTTTACGTCACTTGATTTTTATTCACTGTTTTTCATGGAAGATCTCTATAGATCTATTGTGGACCAAAGCAATTTAAATGCTGGGCAATTCATCCCTGCTAATCCCCAGCTGACCCTTGCCAGAGAATGGAAATCAACTACGGTTTCTGAATTTAAGATCTTCCTGGGCCAATCCCTCCTCACGGGCATAACTAAAAAGAGTGAGTTGCGGTCAAATTGGTCCTTCACCATATGCCCGTGTTCTCTGCCTCCATGACCAGGACACAATAGCAGATCTTGTGGTTCATGCATTTAAATGACAATAAACTCTGTCGTCCTCAGGGTGAATTTGATCGGCTTTACAAAATTCAGCCCCTCGTAAACCACTTCAACCAACAGTTTGCAGCCTTGTTTACTCCTCAACAAGTTGTCTGCATTGATGAGTCCCTGATTAAGTTTTCTGGCCGCATGTCATTCAAACAGTATCTTCCCAGCAAGCGAGCCAGATATGGGGTCAAGATGTATAAGCTCTGTGCCAGGGCCGCATGCTATACATACAGTTTTATGAGGGAAGAGATAGTTACGTAGAGCCAGAGAACTGCCCAGACTACATAGGGAGCGCTGGTAAGTTTGTGTGTGCCCATACTACATAGGGAGTGCTGGTAAGATTGTGTGGGACTTGGTGTCACCCTTATTGGGAAAGGGGTACCACTTGTACGTGGACAATTATTACACAAGCATGACACTTTTTCACTTGTTTGATCATCAAATTAGTGCATTGTGGCACCATGCGATCTAATCGCCGGGGCTTTCGGAAGCAGCTTGTAGATTTCCATCTTAGGCTGGGAGAGAGAGCCTGTTTGGGATGTAATAATTTGCTCACTGTGAAGTGGAGGGGTAGTAAGAATGTTTTCGCTCTGTCCTCTCATCATGCAGACATAACGGTCCAAATTCCTACGGCGACTGGTGTTGTGGAGAAACCCCCCTGTGTCCATGAATATAACCTTAATATAGGAGGGTGGACCTCAACGACCAGTGTTTGGTGCCATACCTAATTGCCCATAAGGCCAGACGCTGGTATAAAAAAGTGTCTGTATACTTATTTCAATTGGCTCTGCTGAATGCTTATGTGCTATATAAAGCTTCAGGACAAACTGGATCCTTCCTTAAATTCCAGGAAGAGATCATCATAGCCCTTCTGTTTTCAGACGGTGCTTTGGCCCAACTTCCCAATCCAAATGCAGTAAACCGGGTGCATGAGAGGCATTTTCCACATGTCCTCTCTTGTACCCCTGCCCAAAGAAACCCCCAAAGAAGATGTTGTGTCTGTAGAAAGCGGGGATATAGGCGTGACACCCATTTTTATTGTCCCTCCTGTCCTGACCAACCTGGTCTTTGCATTTGTGACTTTTTCAAATGCTACCACACACTAGTGGAGTATTATCATAGGGTACAGCATTGTACAGTCCTAGGCACATGTACACAGGACCTTGAAAGATGGGATGGCCATCACATTTTGAGAGACCCTAATCTGCAATGTTTACAGTTTATATAAAAGTGAAAAAAAATAAAATAAAATAAAAAACACACAAGAAAATAAAAAATAAAAAGCCAAAAATAGTTGTGGGTTTATTTTTCTTCTCTCTATTGTTTTATCTCTATTGTCTGCTATATTGTTCTCTGTCCTTTGTTACTATATTTTAGAACTGTAATGTTTTATTTTTACTATGTTTTATTGTATTTGCTTTGCAGGTATGGTAAGTCTATACTGTTATACTGTTATTGTTACCCATCATTTGATTAGCAGGTATGACATTCAGCTGCAGCACGGGTTTATTTACTCTGACAGCAACAGCATTTGCTCCCACTATACATAAAGCCGTGACTCCAGCGCTGTAGGAGGTGATTTCACCACCACAGTTAAAAAAATTAGCATATATGCCGAAGCATGGGGGCAGGGGTGGAGGAGCGATTTTCTTTTAACATTAGGGGTGGATTTCCCCCATGCTTCGGCATATATTTTTTAGACACAGATTGCGTTAAAAAATGTTTTATTTTGATATGTTTTATAGTATTTGCTTTGCTCGTATGGTAAGTTTATGCCCTGTACACATGGTCAGATTTTCAGATGGAAAATGTGCAATCGGATCATGTTGTCGGAAAATTTGACCATGTGTGGGCTCCATCTGACTTTTTCCATCCGAATTCCCGACGCACAAAGTTTGAGAGCTGGATCCCAATTTTTCCGACAACATGATCCGATCGCGTCAATTACGATTGTCTGTAGCCTAGTCTGACGGGACAAAGTGCCATGCATGCTCAGAATAAATTCGGATACAGAAGTGCTTGGTCAGGTAAAACTACCGTTTTTAACCACTTAAGCCCCGGACCAATTGTCAGCCTAAGGACCAGAGGTCTTTTTACAATTTTGCACTGCACTGCTTTAACTGGTAATTGCGCGGTCATGCAATGTTGTACCCAAACGAAATTTGTGTCCTTTTCTTCCCACAAATAGAGCTTTCTTTTGATGGTATTTGATTGCCTCTGCAATTTTTATTTTTTACGATATAAAGGAAAAAGACTGAACATTTTTTTTTTTTCCATAAAATGTTTATTCATTTTTCAAAGAAAAAATATGATAACAAGCTGGACTTAATGTACTAAAGAGGCAAAGTACAGATCATTATTACAGAAAGTTACAATGAAAACATTAATACAAGTGAACAGTCAAACAGAACCTTGAGTCAGAGTTAGGACCTGAGGTGAACTTGTCCCTACATCTCTGGCTCGAACTTAAAACAGTGCAATTTCCCCTATGTCTCTTCCCCTTTTCTTTTCCTCCCCAAGATTGCCATTTTAGTAAGTGTTAAGGGGTGTCTTTTCAAGGGCAAGTCTTGTGTCTCGGGAATATTCAGTCGCCTATAGATGTCGGTCTACTTCCCAGAGACCCAATGTAAGGTTGCGGTGAGCGGGGGGTAATACATCAGCTGGAAGCGAGGTGTAGGGGACCAGGAAGGGGTTCACCTTGTCAGTAGGTAGCTGTCAACCGTTCGTGGGGATGGGCATCTGCGTCAAAGGTCGACCCCCTGTGAGGGGGGATAGTGGGGGTGTAAGGAAAAGAGAAGGGGGAGATAGGAGGTGGGTGGTGGAGGCATAGATTCGGAAGGGGATCTTCTCTCTGGACTCCCCCAGTCGCCTATGTGCAAAATGAAGAGGGGAAATGACAAATCGGTCTGGCCTATATAACCTGGGACCGAGCAAGCGGTTTAAGTCAAGGCAAGGTCACTCTCCAGATCAGACGGGTGTTTGCCCAGAAGGTGAAGGGCTAAACGGGTTGACCCCGGAGTTTAAGGAGCCGTAGTTTCGAAAACGTGTCCATTTATCCCATATCTGTGCGAATTTGTGCGGGGAGTCTCTAGCAATGTAAATTAGTTCCTCCATCTCTGCTATCTTTGCTACCCTATTTAACCAGTCATTTGTGGATGGGACGATGGGAGACCCCCAATGGATTGGGATACAGAGTTTGGCGGCATTGAATAAGTGCATGCCCAGAGAGTTCATGTATGTGCGATTTGGGATTGAAGTGTGGTGGAGGAGCATGCGGGCTGGTGTGAAATCGATAGGGCTGTCGGTAATGATGCTGGATATTCTGTTCACCTGGATCCAGAAGTTCTGAATACCGGGGCATGACCACCAAATGTGTAGGACGGATCCATCATTACCTAGGCATCTCCAACATTTGTTAGGTATCTCTGGGTTAAACTTACTAACTAGATCAGGTGATCGATACCATCTGAAAATAAGTTTGAAGCTATTCTCTTGGGTATTCACGTTCAAGGATCCTTTATGCGTGATGAGAAAGATTTTTTCCCACTCTTCCTCCGAGATCTCTATTTGCAGATCCCTTTCCCAAGCTAAGCATGCTTTCCAGTTTTTCTGTGATTTGGACTGGGAGAAGAGTGAGTGGATCGTTGAGATTAGATGACGCTGGGGTGTGGCTTGTGAACAGAGAATCTCGAAAGGTGTCAGTTGTCTGGAGAGTTCAGTTTCTCTATTTGAAAATATGACCATTTGGGAAAGGGGGGGCTGTCTTTGTCTATCGGAAGCACAGTATAATCCAGGATTTCCCCGTTTTTGTAAAACTGATGTGCAAGCAGTTCCTTATGTGGCCAATTACCTTTAAGAAAGTTTATGGACATGCCAGGGGGAAACACTGGGTTAAGCCGGATAGGCATGAGGGGTCCTGGGTTGGAGGAGAGGTTGAATTTCCTGCACGCTTCTTTAAAGTTAATTAGAGTGCACATCACAGCAAACGGAGGCTGATGAGGGGCGGGCACAGGACGTGAGGCCGCTGTGCGCGCCTGAGGGGAGGGGCTGACCTGCGCTGACAAGGGGCGTGAGCACGGGGAGCTGGAGATGGAAGCTGTGTCCATACCAGAGGAAGCGTGTAGCTCCGACCGGAGCGAATACGAGCACCCCCCCGCTGCAACACGCTACCTATGCCGCACTCCCCGATCGGCCCTCCGCCATCAGAAACGGACCGCCCGTATGAAGTACCGCCGGCGTGCGGCGACCCGACCCCCCTCACTCCCCCTCTGCACTAGTGTGGAACCTGGATGAAACTCTGGAGAACACACAGACACCGTGGAGAACGAAAAACAACAATTGCCTGAGACAAACCAAGGACGGTATTGTAATATGCAATGCGATAGAATTTAACTGTTTGGGAACTGCATAGCTGAGCGTGGGGATAGATGCCCCCTGCCAGTGTAGTGTAGTGGGAGGTGAATAAGGTGCTGTTTCTCTGTGGAGCATTACAACTTTCCTACTTAGACAAAGAGTTGTGCTTCAGAGGTGTGAGAGGGAAAACTCCCCCTGTTTTTCTTTCTTTTTTTTTTTTTTCTTCAAGGATCCTCACTCACAGGCTTCTTATTTATAATTTAAGACACAAGTTCAATATGATATACCTTGAAACAACCCTGTATTGATTCTGTGCAAGCATGGGCCATCTGTGGTCAGTTTCTAATAACCTAAGTGCCTTACAGTGAATACGAATGTTCTATAGTGAATACGAATGTTCCACAGTAAATTGGAGAACAAACTGACTGGGAGCAAAGGTGAGCACCATAATGGCTCCACACTGCAGATGTGAAAGGTGAACATCTTTGCGAAGCCCCAGAGGTATATGTTGGTGAATTCTCTCTGTTGCTAATAACCCTCTCTCACAGATATGTTGCTCACTCATGGTGTATCTAACTGTGTATGATCCTGCAACATTGTCGCACAAATCCTGATTGAGTGGCAAAGGAAGCGAAGCCAATTGGGCTGCGTTGTCATAAAGATTTAGAATATCTAGTAATAACCTATTTTTAATACCGCTCATGCAGGTTTGGATCTAATGTTGATAAACTTATATGCACAGGCACATGCTTTCTTTACCGTGAACGAGAAGCCAGGATCAATACTGGCAAGCTACATTGGAATGCCCGGGACGGTGTTATCACGATAAACAGGGATACTTCTTTCTTGGTGTTTTTTTTTTTTTCTTTTTTTTGGTGTGTGCCTCAGGTGGTCCGCATATTCGCGGGTCTCGAATTGCATGTTCCAAGGCAGCTTGTAATGCGATAATGTAAATAACGGCTGAAATATAAGCAGGGCCAGCTAAGTAGATCCTTCAAATAAAGGCAAATGGTATCTCTATAGTAACGATATTAAAGCTTTTCTAGATCACCATCAACATTGTGGGCGGGACTTAAAGGAGTCTTAACATATAGCAGCCCAGCTTACTGGAAAAACCTGACTCTAACTGTGGACATAGTAAAGGGAGAAGATCCCATCAGAAAAACTACAGTTTTGAATCATTACTCATAAACATCCATAGTGAAGCACAAAGTGAGCACCATAGCCTTAAAACTGCGGACTGACCTCTATTAAACGGACATACTAGGCCTGATTAAAGGAGGGGAGGAGAGGAGGGCAAAGAGGAAAAGAAAGTGGTAAAATAAGAAAGAGGCAAAGGACCCCATAAGACATCATGAGTAAATCAGCCAATAAAGCCGCTAAAAGCGGAACCTCGCGGTCTTCTAAAGAGAAAGGTTTAGACACCACTATACAACAATACTTAACGCAAGGAGGAAGCCCCAAACACACAGGTACAGGCAAGAAACAACACTCTGACCAAGAGCAGAGAAAAGGTCTAGGTAAACACCAGGAGGATACTACCGCACTCATAGGAGCGGAGATCGGGATTGAAAGCGATATTGACAATAGCAAAGCGGATGACTCAAGGATAATAGATCTACCCCCTACAAAAGGAGAAATGCGGGAGATGCTACTGAGTCTTGAAAATGCAATTAAGGGGGATATCCATGGGCTCCGAGAGGATCTCGGAAGCCTGTTAGAGAGAGTAGAGGCAACGGAGAATCGCATTGAACAACAAACCCAGGATGTAAACAAAATGAAGGAGCAAGTCGAAATAGTAAGACGAGAGCAGAGGGAGATATGGTACAAATTGGAAGACCAGGAGAACCAAACTAGAAGAAAAAATCTACGGATTCGATCCGTCCCGGAGGAAAAGGGAGAAGACCTGAAAAAGATACTTGAAAGCATATTCGACGATTATTGGAGAGATGAGAGAGAAAACTCCCCAAAAATTGATAGGATCCATAGAATAGGCAAAATACGCCAATTTGACACAGAGAGACCTAGAGATATCATTGTAAGATTTACCTATTTTGAGGATAAGGCAACACTCTGGAGAAAGCTCAGAGGAAAAACCATACGACAGTACAAAGGTCGCGAGATACAAATTTTCTCTGATCTATCTTATGCGACTCTAGCGAGGAGAAGGCTATTGAAGCCGCTGCTAGTAGAGATGAATGCGCAAAACGTGAAATATAGTTGGGGTTTTCCAGCATGCTTGATAGGTTTTAAAAACGGTCAATCAGCTAAGCTGAGATACCCGGAAGACCTGGCAGATTTTTGCAAGAGATTGGATCTATGTATTCCGGAACTCCCAGGCTGGGAATGAGAGAAGACGGGGTTATCATGGTCGGGAGGAATGTGATATAGATGCCGGCTGAGGGGGAACAGGGGGGAAGAGGGGAAAGAAGGTGGTAAGTGAAGATGATGGAAGGAGGGTGGAGACGTAGGGGATGCGCCCTCTCTCCTGCCCAAATAGGAGAGGAGAGAGGAGGCGTAGGTTAAGGAGCCTCAGACCCTCAGAACAAGTTGTCTGAGAGATGGTAAGAGTCCATACGACCATCTACCAGACAAGGGCCAAGTTTAGGCCGCAGGAAGGGGGGAGATGGGGGAGGGGGGTAAGGGCAGAGGGGAGGGAGGTGGGGTACAGATTGGGTAAAAGGGGGAAGGGGAGGGTATTGTGGGAGGGGGGACGAGGGATAGGGAGGAAAAGTAGATCATCTGAAAAATCTAATATTACTACCCGAGTAGGAGAAGAGAGGTGTAAGGGAATTAGGAAGCTAAGGGTCAAATGAATGGTGTAAATTTCGTAACATACAATGTAAAGGGACTGAATACCCCAACCAAGAGGCATAAGATATTGGCAGAGTTAAAGCAATATGAGGCTGACGTGGTGGCTCTTCAGGAGACACATATCTCCCTGACATCAAATATTAGACTATATTCGAAGAACTTCCCTAGTTGGTATTACAGCGACACAATCTCTACAAGGAGTAGAGGGGTTGCGATAGGTTTTTCAAAAAAAACGAAATTTCAATTAGTTGATAGGATGAGCGACGTGGAAAGGAGGTATCTGTTCCTGAAGGGTACACTAGATGAGATGGATTGCACAATAGTGAACATTTATGCCCCTAATATCAACCCTATGGGGTTCCTACAGATGATATTAAATAAGTTAACTAAGTTCAAGAAGGGATACGTGATATTGTTAGGGGATATTAATTTTTGTCTCAATCCGGGAGTAGATAGCTCATCCGGGATACAGAGGATAAGAAATGATCAGCTAAGAAATATTCAGCAAAAATTATATTCTAACCAGCTGGTAGATGCGTGGCGAGTTATGAATCCAAAAAGTCGAGATTATTCGTTTTACTCCCCGGTACATGCGACATACTCCCGTATTGATTATATTTTTATTGATCACGGGTTACTAGATCAGACGGTCGATGCTAGAATAGAAGCAACCACCCTCTCAGACCATGCTCCTGTCAAGATTAAAATTAAGAATTTAAGTAATAAGATAAGATCCTCGACATGGCGGATCAATGAAGACCTGCTATATGATGAAGAGGATAGAGTCAGGATTGGTAAAGAAATCGAACACTACTTTGCACTGAATGATATCCTGGAAACTGCAGGTCAAATAGTGTGGGAAGCACATAAAGCTTATATAAGAGGAATATTGATCGCAGTAGGATCAAAAAAAAATGAGGGCCATGAAAACGAAAAGGTTAACGGAGGAGATTTATAACTTAGAACAAGAGCATAAAAAAAATCAGCCCCAAAGGGAAATTATATACAAAAAACTAGTTAAGACCCGCGAGGAATTAAAGGACCTCCTGGAACAAGAAACCAGGAGGGTATTTAATAGTAGAGCCCGCGAACGCTACCTCTGGGGGCATAAAATTGGTAAATATCTAGCTAAGATAGTGCAAAAAGAAAAAACTAAAAATTTTATTGGCAAAATAATGAATAAAAATGGTAACATGGTATTCTCAACTAAAGCAATTGCGGAAACCTTTAGGAAATATTATGAAGAGACTTACTCAGACAGAGAGTAAAAGGTACAGGGTGAGGTTCGGGAAAAGAACACGGCCGCTTTCCTAAAAAAAATTAGACTACCCAAAATTAGTATGTTAGAAAGGGAGACCCTTGACCAACCAATCTCGGTCGAAGAAATAAACAAGGCTTTGACAAAATCAGCCTCGGGAAAATCTCCTGGACCGGACGGGTTCACAACACTCTATTATAAAATATACAGAGAAATTCTGACACCAAAAATATGCCATTATTTTAATGGGTTGGGAGAGAAATTTAGCATGAGCAGTGAGAGCCTATCGGCCACAATCACATTGATTCACAAAGACGGGAAAGACCCAGCCCAATGCACCAGCTACAGGCCAATTTCGCTACTCAACACAGATACGAAACTGTACGCGAAGATTCTAGCAGAGCGAATAAGGGTCTTGATGAAGAGTCTGGTCCATCCAGACCAGGTGGGGTTCGTATCAGGAAGGGAAGGGAGAGACAACGGTCTGAGAACCTTGTTGTTGATCCAACAGATGCAACGGAGGGAGACCCCCAGTCTACTTCTGTCTACGGACGCACAAAAGGCGTTCGACAGAGTGGACTGGGGGTTTATGTTTCAAACAATGGCTAAGATGGGAATAGGCCCGATAACAATACAGAGGGTGAGAGTTTTATATAATAAACCCACTGCGCGAGTAAAAGTTAATGGACAGGAGTCTGCTAAATTCGAACTGGAACGGGGGACAAGACAGGGGTGTCCCCTGTCACCCCTCCTGTTCGTGATGTCAATGGAACCCCTCCTCACATTAATCCGAGATAGTCCTGGTATAATGGGGGTAAAAATGGGGAAGGAGGAACATAAATTATCAGCCTTCGCAGACGATATATTATTTTATATATGTAATCCCAAACAGTCTGTCCCTAATTTAATAAGGATATTAGAAAAATATGGAGAATTGTCCACCTTCAAAATAAATCGATCAAAATCAGAAATATTAAATATAAATATCAATAAGATAGAGGCGCAAACATTTCAACAGAATTGGTGCTTCCCGTGGAGAAAGGAACTTAAATACTTGGGCATAAAACTGGCTAATTCTGAGAAGAGACTTTACCGCATCAACTACATACCATTACTAAATGAAATTAGGGCAGAGTGTAAGAGATGCAGTAAAAGCTCAATATCTTGGTTGGGGCGAATAAACATCGTGAAGATGATAATATTTCCAAAAATGTTATACCGTCTTCAGATGCTACCGATAGCGTTATCTAATACATATTTGGTTAAACTGAAATCAGTTCTAAACAAATTTATATGGAAGCATAAAAAACCCAGAATAGCATTTGCTAGCTTGAGACAATCAAAAGATAGAGGTGGGCTGGCAATCCCAGACATCCAGTTGTATTATAAAGCGGTGGCCCTGTCTAGGGTGAGCGAATGGACCAAAAGGGATAATATAGAAAAAAAATGGGTAAAACTTGAACACAAAAGTTGTGGAGCACAATTAGGTAAACAAATATGGAACCCCCCACATAAGAGGCAGGAATTAGGAATAGGAAATAATTTAACACGTAACACTTTCCGAATATGGGATATGGTATACAAGCACGTCAATGGAAAATATAATTCACCCCTTATAGCACTAAAGGATAATAAATATTTCTTGCCAGGCTGCACGGAGATAGGAGGCAACTGGGTAAAGAAGGAAGCACAGCTTAAAGATGTAATGAAGGAAGGTAATATAGCACCTTTTCACGAATTAAAACAAAAAACAGATATAATGGTGATTGATGAGTGGAGGTACTGCCAGCTCTCCCGCTTCATAAAGACATTACCGCAACCGATTAGGGCGGCTGACGAAATGACTACATTGGAACAACTGTCTATATCAAAGAATTCCAAGGGGATAGTGTCTAGGTGGTACAAGTTGCTGTTGTCGGCGGGGGAGCTGGGAATGCCCCCATTCGTCAAAAAATGGGAAAGGGAACTAGGTTCACAAAAGGATAAGGTAATGTTAGGTAAAATATTTAAATTGGCCCATAGCTCAGCCATTGACGCCAAAACCGCAGAGATGAGCTATAAATGCTTGTCGAGGTGGTATTATACCCCAGATAGAAAGAGCAAATTTCAAGCAGATACGTCAGGGGAATGTTGGCGTGGATGCGGGGAAATAGGTACCATGGCTCATATTTGGTGGGGGTGTCCGAAGATTAAGAACTATTGGAATCAGATCCTATCGCATATCAAGACCATAACCAGTTCTGTAGTAAGTGCAGACCCCTGGGTGGTCCTGTTTCATGCTACAGAGGGCAGCGTAAAACAGTACAAGATGTCCTTGACCCCACATTTATTAAATGCGGGGAAAAAACGAATCCCAAAAAAATGGCAAGAGCCGGAAACTCCTACGATGTGGGAGTGGGTGGATGCCGTAGAAGGGATATATAAGAGTGAATGTTTGGAGGATAGCTCGGGGGGTAGAAGTAATAAGCATACGCTGGATAAATGGAAAAGCTGGCAGGAATTTAAAGGGTGATGGAGTACCTCAGAAGGATTAAGGGCACCGATTTAAACGGGTATAGATATGTATAATGTATTCAGCTACACAATGATCTACTAGGTGGGATAGGGGAGGTGGGGGGGGGGGGGAATTAGTGGAGGGTGGGGGTGAGTATTGAGTACGGGAGATGTTGACCAAACAAACGTGGGTAGGTTTTGAGCCATGAAAGTTGTTTGGATTTTGCATATCACAAATATATAGATATAAATATATGTATGGGAAAAAAAAAAAAACGCCACCATGATGTAAAGAAATGAGAGGTAACCTGAGCAAACAGCGGATGTGAGGACTGGGTTTTCCTCGGAGATTATTGGTTTTACTGAGTTGGCAAAAAAAAAAAAAAAAAAAAAAAAAGTTAATTAGAGTGGCATTCACAAGGTGATGTTCTTTTAGGGCCTTAGGTACAGAAGAGGCAGGGATCCAGGGCGTGTGTTTGATGGGTAAGGTCGAGAATGCGTTTTCTATATTGAGTCCTTATCCGGCCCATGAGCTGACCAGTCAATGATTCTGACCATTTGGCAGGCTAAAGAATATAATTTAAGATCCGTAAGACCTATACCCCCTATGGTTTTGGGGCTCGTAAGTTGGTTATAGCTAATTCTTGGGCGCTTATGTTTCCATAAAAATTGTGTGGACGCACGTTTGAGGTGTATGAAAAAAGAGGCGGGGAGCTGAATGGGGATCGTCTGTAGTAGGTACAGAACTCTGGGGAGCACATTCATCTTAAGAATGGCTGCCCGGCCAAACCACGAGAAGTGGGGCTTGTCCCATCTATGTAGATCTTCGGTAATGGAGCGCGACAGTGGGAGGAAGTTTTTTGAGAATAGGTTGGGCAAATGCTTGGGGAGTTGAATTCCTAAGTATGTTATAGCTTCTTGCTTCCAGGAGAAGGGAAACGCGTTTTGGCATTGGGAGACTAAGGCCGCGTACACACGGGCGGATTGTCTGCCCAACTTAGTCCGCTGAACCGTGTTTCAGCGGACAATCCGCTCGTGTGTGGGCTTCAGCGGACTTTTTCAGCGGACAGTCTGACGGACTTAGTCTTTCGGAATTTCCGTAATTTTGTCCGTGCAAACTTGGTTTTGTCCGTCCAAACTTGGTTTCAGCGGACAGTCCGCTCGTGTGTAGGCAAGTTGGACGGACTAAGTATGGCGCATGCTCAGAAAGGATTTACACGGCCGAAGGTTGAATTGCAGTGTATTGGACGTCGTTTTTCTAGTCCCATCGTACGTGCTGTACACGTCATCGCGCAAGTTTTCAGCGGACTGTTTGTTCATCGTGTGTGGTCAAGTCCGTTCATTCAAAAGTTGAACGGACTGTCTGTCGTATTGTCTGACGAACTTAGTTGGGCAGACAATCCGCCCGTGTGTACGCGGCCTAATTCATTAGGCAGAGTGATATTTAGAGCATTAGATTTCGAGAAATTGATTTTCAAATTGGATAGTCTGCCAAAGATTTCAAAGTCTTTGAGTAGGTTCGGGATTGATGTTAGCGGTTCGCTGAGAAACAGAAGGATGTCATCCGCAAATGCCGCTAACTTATGAGTATGTCCTGCTACCTGAACCCCCCTAATATCTTCATTAAATTGGAGGCGTCTAAGGAGGGGTTCAAGCATCAAAATAAATAGAATAGGGGACAGAGGGCATCCCTGCCTCGTTCCGTTTCGGATGGTGAAGGCATTTGACAGGTGGCCGTTAACCCTTATGCACGCAGTGGGGGTTGTGTAAAGGGACAGGATCAGAGTAAACAATCTGCTGGGTAGCCCCAAATGTCGGAGTATCGCTCCCAGGTAGTCCCAGGCCAGCCTGTCAAATGCCTTCTCCGCATCCAGAGACAGGAAAAATCCCTTTTCATTGTGGGACGTGAGCCAATGGTGTAAGTTAATGGCCTTGGTAGTATTGTCCCTGGCTTCTCTGCAAGGGACGAAGCCCACCTGATATTTGCCAATAAGAGAGGGGAGGAGCGGAAGTAGGCGATTAGCTAGTATTTTGGCAAAGAGCTTGATGTCCGAATTGAGTAGGAAGATGGGCCTATAACTAGTGACCGAGGATGCGTCCTTTCCCGGTTTGGGGATGACCGTGATGTGGGCTTCTAAAAGCCGATGGAACGGTGTATCTGGGTTGCTAAGAGAGTTAAAAGCCCGAAGAAAGGGCGTTGTAAGGATCTCCGTAAAAGCCCTGTAATAAGGGGCGGACAGGCCATCAGGCCCCGGGCTTTTGCCTGTTTTTAATTGCTTGATGGCCTGCCTCAGCTCCAATTCAGAGATGGGGTTATCTAGCTCAGAGGCCATTTCACAAGATATTTTCCCAGGGCTATATTTCTCTAAGAAGTCTGTAAGGAGCGTTTCCCTTTGTCGCTGGGCGGTGGGTAGAGTTGTTGGGCAGGGTAGGTTATAAAGGGCCTTGGAATATGTTTCGAATTGGGTTGCTATATCTTCCGACGACGTGTGTGACGTGCCCCCTGGGTCCGTTATAGCGTGAACATTAGTGGAAGCACGCTTGGTGCGGATGGCCTGGGCCAAGAGTCTACCGTTTTTATTGCCTTGTTCATAGAACAACTTCTGATTAAGGATGAATTTACGATGAGTTTTACGGTTTAGCGTCTCCTGTAGGAGCTGTCTTGTAGCGGTCAGGTCTTGAAGTGTGGCCTGAGCTAACGATTGCTTATGGGCTCGTTCAAGTTGTTGGATTTTGTGAACTAATTCGGAGATGTGTGTTTGGTTCGCTTTTTTCCGCAATGCGGCGAGTTCTATAAAATTGCCCCTTATGGTGCACTTATGGGCCTCCAAGATCGTTATTGGGGAGATTGTGGGGTCGTTATTTTCTTGGAAATAGTGATTTAGGCTAGATGTAATAGAATTGAGGTCTGCCTCAGAGGAAAGGAGAGAGGCGTCTAAGCGCCAGATTTTTGTGAACCGGGAGGGTAAGGAGCATGGAGATCGGATGGTGGTCTGCTAAGAGAAGCGGTTCTATCAAGGCTGACTTGAGCAGGGGGAGGTCTCTTTGGGAAATGAATAGGTAATCTAATCTAGAGTATCTGTTATGTGGGGTGGAAAAAAAGGTATAATCTTTGGTGTTGGGATGTAAAGTGCGCCATGCATCGTGCAGGGTGAGAGCTTGGAGTAGGGTTCTGATCTGTCGCAAGGATCTGTAGGGAAGGGAAGATGTACCCGATGAGGAATCTAGGAGGGGTTGGAGTACAGCATTAAAGTCGCCGCCAAGGCCGGTCATTCCCGATTGAAAGTTCGTTAGCAGATCTGTGACAGTTCGGAAAAAACTCACCTGTGCTGTGTTAGGGCTGTAAATGTTTGCCAAAGTAACTGGTCGATTATAGAGAAGTCCCTTCACGAAGATGTATCTTCCATCTGGGTCGATCATGGAGTCTTCTAGCTGCCATGGGACGTTTCTAGCGATGAGGATTGAAACTCCCTTAGTTTTTGCAGAAGGGTTTGTAGAGTGATAGACTGTAGGGTATTTTCGACTTAGAAGGTTAGGGACCTGTCTAGTACAGAAGTGTGTTTCTTGTAAGAAGGCTACGTCCACCTTCTGTTTGGACAAAAGGTTCAGGATCTGGCTACGTTTTTCGGGGATGTTAAGGCCTTTCACATTTTGAGACCAAATTTTTAGAGTGGAAGGGTCCGAAGTAGGAGTTGAGTTAGGCATATTTGTGTCAACTAAGGCGGTTATGGTAACGTGGGGTAGTTTGGCCCAGCTCTGTGATCAGTAGCGTGCGTTCCCCACAATCAGGCGGAGTGGACTTTAAGCCGTGAGGCGGGGGTCCGGTGATTGTGGGGGAAGTCTCCCCTTACGGGGTATTGTGAGGTTTGGGGGAGGCCGGAGAGAACAAGGTTGGGGGGAGAGAGCAAAGGATATGTAGGAAAGGTACTGGGAGAGCGGATGGGGGATAGGATTAGAGTTAGAAGGTTAGGGACCTGTCTAGTACGGAAGTGTAGAGAGAGAAAAAAGAGAATGAGGAAAAGAGAAAGCTGGAGGGTTGTGTAGCACAGCTACCTTACCCTGACCTAGTGCAGTTAGTCCGGTGTGGGTCAACAGTCGGGAAGTCCGTCCGTTGTGTGAGTGCGTGGAAGGTAGTCCGGGTCGTGTCCCTATAGGGGTCAGTCCGGCGGGAGTCCTTGCAAGATGTCCGTGGGTTTGGCAGGAGCCTGCTAGAGTAAGTAGGCGGAGGGAAGATAAAAAGTTATGAAACCATGACTGCACAACATGTGATATATAGAACATTAAAACAACAAATAACAAGGGGGGATCCATGAACAATAGGGATCCATCTAACATTGCCCCAGATAAGGAGATTGAGATGTATGGGGCGTGGAAAGGGCAAGACTGAACATTTTGAAAAAAATATAAATTTTCTACTTTTTGTTATAAGAAAAATCGAATAAACTAAATTTTAGTCATACATTTAGGCCAAAATGTATTCAGCCACATGTCTTTAGTAAAAAAAAATGTCAATAAGCATATATTTATTGGTTTGCGCAAAAGTTATAACATCTACAAACTAGAGTACATTTTCTGAAATTTACACAGCTTTTAATTTATGACTGCCTATCTCATTTTTTGAGGTGCTAAATTGGCAGGGCAGTACAAACTCCCCCCCCCCCCAAATGACCCCACTTTGAATTAGTTTTTATTAAAGGTTTTCACATGACAGGAATATAAGGACAAGAATATACATCTTCCAAAAAAAAAAGAAGTTACAGGGTGAACAGTAACATATGGTACAATCATAGGTTTAGACAGATTAGGAAAAAAGGCATATTGAAATAACCTCTGAAGTTCCAAAATAACAGAAGAGTTTCAACATATCATCATGTATACTGTTACTAAACCTTATTTAGTATCTGTTGTCTATCCATTCGTATCTCTATCGAGAAGGGGATAGACTAAAATCATAGAAAGCATAGAATAAAAAATGAAGCTTAAGGGGAAGAAACCAAAAGAAGAGAGAGGGAAAAGGGAAGGAACCAGCAGAGAATTCCAGGAGAAATAAAGAAGAGATGGAGAGGGAGAGGAAAGGGTAAGGGATAAGGGGGATTGAGATGGACCCGATGTTGTAAGCATAATAATAATGTAAATCAATAATACAGAAGTAGCTCAATGATATTTAAGTTTCCATAGTTTCCAATTATCAGTACGTTTCATACCATTTCCCAATCTTTGTAGCAATAAAGTTTCATATACACAGTTAGTTTTAACAATAGTAAGTACTTCTGAAAGATTGGGGATCTGGTCTGATTTCCATTTTCGAGTTATAAGGGACCTGGCCGCCAAGAGAATGTGTGTTACAACCGTGCGGTACTGGGGGGGGGGGGGGGGGTAGGTCTCTATTCCTAAATTTAGTAGGGCTAGGCCTGGCTCGGAGGAAGAGATAATTCCGGTAAAGGAGGATAACAACCTGAACACACTGTTCCAGAAACTGGTCAAGCTTTTGCAAGACCAGAGAACATGTTTGAGAGTACCCACTCCCCCACAACCCCTCCAGCACAAATTAGAATGCTTAGTGGAAAATTTGGACATCCGATACGGGGTAAGGTACCACCGTAAGGATATTTTCTGGTATAGCTCCCAGTGGTTGACGCATCTAGAGGCTTTGTAAATTGAGTTAATGGCATATTGCCACTGTTTCGGTGAATATACCTTCCCCAAGTCTCCCTCCCACTTTAAATATGGGGAGGACTTGGTGAAAACATTTTTATGCTGGAGGAGGCCGTAAAAAAGGGAGACTCCCTTTACTGATGTACATTTATGCATATAGAATTTCCAGATCTCTTCTTGTAGGAATAACTGGTACGTTGGTAACGAGCGTAGAAAATGCGATATTTGGCCATATTTATACATCTCCCCTGCCTCAAGACCATATTCCGCCCTAAGAGTATTAAAATCTTGAATTTTCCCTTCATAGAGCAGATCAGATATTAAAGTAATACCCTTAGTTTGCCAGTTCTGAAGGGAAAGATTGGGAATAGCCCTAGTGAGTATCTCAATGCCTAAAGGTATCTTGACTTCTCCCGATTCTGTGTTTTCAATCCGCCCGAGACCCCTCCATGCCCAAAGAGACACCTGAATTGTTAGGGGTAAACGATGTAGAGGGAAGGGTTTCAAGCGGTCAAGCCACAACAAAGTAAGAAGGTCTCCCGTCGGGGACATGGTTTGTTCAATACCCCGCCAAGGGGCAGGTGCTTGTTTGTTAAACCAAGTTTTAAGTTGGGTGAGTACGACAGCTTGAAAGTAATCCTGTACCTCGATGTGGCCCATGCCCCCTACTCTTCTATGTTTTATCAATAAAGCCTTAGAGCATCTAGGTTTCTTCTGTTGCCAGATATAGTTGTTGAGGAGCGAGTTGAGTGACTTAAGATATGTGGCCTTAATAGGAATAGGTAGCGTACGGAACACATAGAGAATCTGTGGGAATAATAGCATTTTAAAGGAGGCCAGACGCCCTGACCAAGTTAGTTCTGTTTTAGAGATACGTTTGGTCTCAGCGGACAGCTTTTGGAGCGGCCGAAGATAATTGGTATCTGCCAATCAATTTGGGTCTGCCGTAATTTGGAGGCCCAGGTATGTTATGCTATCTTCTTTCCATGAGTAAGGGAAAAATTTCTGTAATTGAAGTTTTAACTCTTGTGGGATATCTAGAGGGAGGACAAGGGACTTGGTATCATTAATTTTATAGTACGAGATACGACTGAAATTATCTAAAACCGTCTGGGCATATTTCAAGGATGTCTTTGGGGACATAAGAAACAAAATTAATGTCGTCAGCGAAAAGGTTTATTTTATGATCCTTGCTGTGGAAGGTAAAACCCCGAATGCCCGGGTGTGACCTAATTTTTTCCGCTAGGGGTTCAATCAATAAATTAAAAATTGAGGGGGAAAGGGGGCACCCCTGCCGTGTGCCATTTGTGATATTGAAGGATTCAGATAGGATACCAGAGGTATACACTTTAGCGGAGGGGGTAGAATAAAGGGCCAATATTGCTGTAAGGATAGGGCCTTCAAATCCGAATTTATGCAGAACAGAACTCATATAGCCCCAGTGTATCCTGTCGAACGCCTTCTCCGCATCCAAAGAAAGGAGCAGAGAAGGCGTCCGACAGGATCTCGCATGGCACACCACATCAATCACCCGTCTAGTCGCGTCAGATGCCTGTCGCCCCATTGTGAACCCTGCTTGGTCTGGGTTTATAAGTGAGGGTAATACGTGAAGTAGCCTCTGGGCCAGGATTTTTGCATAAAGCTTAACGTCCGTGTTTAGGAGCGATATAGGGCAGAAATTAGATGGGGTATCAGGGGCTTTTCCCGGTTTGGGTATGGTGACAACATATGCGCCTAGCATTTCCGAAGGGAATGAAGAAGATGTAGTCGCTTGGGAGTAGATCGTTTGTAAAGTAGGGGTCAGTAGTTCGCCAAATTGTACATAATATTCACCCGGAAGGCCATCAGGACCAGGGGATTTGCCCAAAGGCAAGGACCTGATGACTCTCTGTATTTCCGCTTGGGATATAGGGGCATTAAGGGCTGAAAGTTGTTCCTCCGATAATTTGGAAAGGGAGACACCAGCTAAGAAAGTTTGAATATCCGCTTCTACAGGTTGCGAAGTTTTAGGGTCCGAGTTAATGTTATAAAGGGATGCATAATAATGGGCAAAGGAATCTGCTATACCTTTGGGATTATATATTTTGCTTCCGTCCGAAGGGTTGATTAAGTAGGGAATAGTGGTACGAATTCTATGGTTTTTCAAACGTTGGGCTAAAAATTTGCCTGCTCTATTTCCTGCAGAATAGTGTGTAAGTTTAAGGTGATTAACATATTTATTATGGTCCTCC
The DNA here is from genome assembly GCF_037356315.1 of Lithobates pipiens. NCBI lineage: Eukaryota > Metazoa > Chordata > Amphibia > Anura > Ranidae > Lithobates > Lithobates pipiens. Next base: position 184,726,169 of record NW_027507785.1, on the reverse strand, counting down.
AATAGAAGAAGTCTGAGCTCGGATCGAAGGGTACCTAATTTATGTGCTATCGTGGGGCAGGGGGTTAGTTTATTCTGTTGGTCTAAAAGATCAATATCCCTCATGATACGGTCTATTTTAAGAGTTCTCTGCTTTTTGAGTCTCACATTAGCCTGTAATAGAATACCTCTCACAAAAGCCTTATGTGCACACCAAAGAATCATAGGATCATCAACAGAACCCGTGTTTGTTAAAAAAAATTATTTGAGACTATTGGTCACCTCTTTCATCTGGGCTTGTGACTTAAATAAACCCGTATTCGCCCTCCAGACACCAGACATGTTATGAGTGTTCTCCTCCGCCACCACAGCTGAGACAGGGGCATGATCAGACCAAGAAATACTGTGGATGGCGGAGGAGGAGACCGTTTGTAATAAATATCGATCAACCAAGATCATATCAATTCTGGAATATGTATTGTGCCTAGAAGAGTAAAAGGAATAGTCCCTTTCATTAGAATGCTGACACCTCCAGACGTCGTACAACCCCTCATGTAGCAAACGCTGTAATGAAGGAAGAGGTCTACGAGACCTGGTGGTGGTATCCATTTTGAAGTCTGCTGTGACATTATAGTCTCCACACATCAACAAAGCTCCCTGTCGTACTTCGTTGACTTTCGTAAGTAATCTTCTGAGAAACCTTGTCTGGTGGGAGTTGGGAGCATAGAGACAGACAATAGTATAAGTCCTGTTGTTAAGAGAGCCCACCAGTATGATATACCTGCCCTCAGGATCTGTTACCGTGAGATTATGTGTAAAAACAACCGAGTCTTTAAGGGCTATTATGACCCCTTTGCGTTTTTGAGGAGCAGAAGCAAAGAAAAGGTGTGGGAAATTTTTATGGTGAAAAGATGGAGGGTCAGAAGCCAGAAAATGCGATTCCTGTAAACACAGTACATCAGCACGTAGTCTCTGTGCTTCTTTCCACACCGATGCTCTTTTAGCAGGATGATTCAATCCGTGAACATTAAATGAAACAACATTCAGCATTAGTAGCTATCAAGGAAAAAATGATGAAGAAGCAAACAATATAATGATGTACTGCGTACCTCCCTATATTGGAGAACAGTCCAATGATTGTATAGGAGTCCAAACCGAGGTGATTCCACATCCCTTGACGGAGAGAGCTTGGTGTAGCGGAGTCCATCTCATGAGGGGGAAGGGTAGACTCGAGGAGGGGGAAAAAAACACAAAAATAAAAATAAGAAAAAGGATTACAGATAAAAAAAGTGAACAGATTCGAAATCCTGGCATTCGCCAAGGGAATAAGAAGGTCAATTCAACTTGGAATCTGTGGGCATTGTTACTGCCCGTCATATAACTGAGGGGGAAAAACAAGAACTAGCAAAGTCCCGTAGGTACCGAGAGCATCTCAAGGAGAGTAAAAGGTCTCACACCAAGACATGGCCCGGGGTTTCAATTGTTGCGGCTCGCAACCTTCTTTTTGCGCGACACTACCTGCCAGTTGTCTTGCGATGGTACTTTAGACAATGAGGTGGAAGTATTGTCTTCCTGGTAGGGGAGTATTTCCCAGTGCCTGAGCAGGTCTAGGCCCTCTTCCAGATTGTTGATCACCTTCGTTTGGCCTTCCCTGGATATGGTAAGCTTGCAAGGAAACCCCCACCTGTAAAGTATGTTGTGGTTACGTAAAGCCTTTGTTATGGGCAGCAGTGCTTTTCGTTTCTGCATAGTGTGCTGTGATAAATCTGCAAACACTTGTAGATTCGCATAGCACTCTGGCGGCTGATTGTTGGTCCGAAAGGCTAAGGTAAACTTCTCTTTAACCTGGAAAAAGTGGACTCTTAGTAGGACATCTCTTGGTATATTATCAGGAAGGTGCGACGGTTTGGGCAAGCGATGTATTCTATCTATCGCTAGATCCGCGGCAGACAGGTCTGGTAAAAAGGCACCTATCAGTTCCTGGGCATATTGCAGTAATTGTCCCGGTAATACCAGCTCAGGGACACCTCTGAGTTTGATATTGTTGCGCCTAGATCTGTCCTCTAAGTCTGCGATTTTCGATTTCAGCCATGCCACTTCCTTCGCTTGGTCATTGTGAGCATCAACCACAGAATTGATGGTGGTCGCGAATTCACCCATTTTATGTTCTACGTGGTCAATTCTAGCACCCATTTCGTTCATGTCTGATTTGAACCCCTTCATGCACTCCATTATATCAGAGTGTAAAGTGCTGCGCAGGGAGACCAGCATGTCCTTTAGTGTGGTGTCGGATACAGGCTGGTTAGATGTGGGGAACATGTCAATAGAGTCAGTAATTTCCCTAGTGTCCTCCAATTGTTCACCTTCACCACTAACCTGCTCGGTATGGAAGGTCTCCGCCATCCGCGGCTTAGATTTTGCTGGGCTGAGGGAGAGCGGAGTGGACATCCCCGGAGATCCGGGCGGCGAGCGCTTTTGCAATCCCGGGCTTGGAATCTCCGATCCGGAGCTGCTGGAAGCCGAGGGTGAGGCGCCGCCAGCGCCATCTTGGGCTAGGCCCCGAGGGGTCCGCGGGAAGAACTGCGGTAGTTTCTTCAGCTGAGGCATGCCTTTGCGCTTACGGGTCATCCCGGTGAGGTGTGAAGGAGTTTCGCCGTCAAGTGCTGCCAGTAGGAGTCCGTATGATCCCCCGATGTATGTTTAGGGCTCTCGGTGGTACGGAGCTAGTGCTTCACGCGTCCATCCAGCTGCGTGGTAGCCACGCCCCACTCCCAAATGACCCCACTTTGGAAAGTAGACACCCTAAGGCAGGCATGTCCAAAGTCCGGCCCGCGGGCCAGTTGCGGCCCGCGGTCCGGTTTTGAACGGCCCGTCTGCTCTTTCTCAATTTATTGTGCCATGGGAGCAGGGCTGTTAGATCAGCCGATCCCCGGCACTGTGAGAAGCTCTGTGAGCTTCAAAAGTGAAAGTAAAGTGCAGAGGATTATGCTGTGCTCTCTGCTTCCCCCTACAGTGCAGTACCCGGCTGAATGAGGAAGCTGCAAAGGTACTGTACTACAAGCTAGATTCGTGTTAAAAAGGCCTTTATTCATGTGTGTGTGTATGTATGTATGTATGTGTATGCATGTGTCTGTATTTGTGTGCATGTATGTCTGTATGTGTGTGTGTATGTGCACATGTGTCTGTATGTGTGTGTGCACATGTGTCTGTGTGAGTGCGCATGTGTCTGTGTGTATGCACATGTGTCTGTGTGTGTGCACATGTGTGTGTGTGTGTGTGTGCACGTGTGTGTGTGTGTGTGCACATGTGTGTGTGTGTGTGCACATGTGTGTGTGTGTGTGTGTGTGTGTGTGTGCGCACATGTGTCTGTATGTGTGTGTGCACATGTGTCTGTATGTGTGTGTGTGCACATGTGTCTGTGTGTGTGCACATGTGTCTGTATGTGTGTGTGCACATGTGTCTCTGTGTGTGCACATGTGTCTGTATGTGTGTGTGCACATGTGTCTGTATGTGTGTGTGTGCACATGTGTCTGTATGTGTGTGTGTGCACATGTGTCTGTGTGTGTGCACATGTGTCTGTATGTGTGTGTGTGCACATGTGTCTGTATGTGTGTGTGCACATGTGTCTGTATGTGTGTGTGTGCACATGTGTCTGTATGTGTGTGTGCACATGTGTCTGTATGTGTGTGTGTGCACATGTGTCTGTATGTGTGTGTGTGTGCACATGTGTCTGTATGTGTGTGTGCACATGTGTCTGTATGTGTGTGTGCACATGTGTCTGTATGTGTGTGTGCACATGTGTCTGTATGTGTGTGTGTGCGCACATGTGTCTGTATGTGTGTGTGTGCACACATGTGTCTGTATGTGTGTGTGTGCGCACATGTGTCTGTATGTGTGCACATGTGTCTGTATGTGTGTGTGCACATGTGTCTGTATGTGTGTGTGTGCACATGTGTGTGTGTGCGTGTGTGTGTGTGCACATGTGTCTGTATGTGTGTGTGCGCGTGTGCGCACATGTGTCTGTGTGTGTTTTTTTTTTTTTATTGCACTGCACCAAAAGCACCCTACATTTTCCAATGTGTGGGGTACCATTAATAATTAACGGTGCCCCCTAAAGTGCAGAGCATTCGTCTGTGTGTTGGGAACGAGTGCGACAAAGGCAAGAGAATTCTTGTTGGGCTGTGTATTAGTGCTCGGATGGACACACTTAGACCGAATTTTCAATGGTTCAAAGAATGTCGGGCAAAATGGTCGGCCCTCAGGCATGTTCACTTCATCAAATCCGGCCCACTTTGAAAAAAGTTTGGACACCCCTACCCTAAAGAAATTGCTGAGGGGCATGTTGAGTCCATTGATTGAATTATGACAAAAAAAAAGTTTACAAAAAGATGGCACTAAATGATATATTGCTCACACATGCCATAGTTATATGTGGAATTGCACCCCAAAATATATTCTGCTGCTTCTCCTGAGTACGGGGATACCACATGTGTGGGACTTTTTGGGAGCCTAGCCGCATACGGCACCCTGAACACCGATCACTGCCTTCAGGATTTCTAAGGGTGCACATTTTTGATTTCACTCCTCACTACCTATTTTTTTTGTCCCAAGTGATTGAATAATGATACACAAAAAAAAATAAAGTTTACAAAAAGTTGTCACTAAATGATATATTGATCACACATGCCATAGTTATATGTGGAATTGCACCCCAAAATATATTCTGCTTCTTCTCCTGTGTACAGGGGATACCACATATGTGGGACTTTTTGGGAGCCTAGCCGCGTACGGGACCCAAAAACCAATCACTGCCTTCAGAATTTCTAAGGGTGCAAATTTTTGAATTCACTCCTCACTACCTATCACAGTTTTGAAGGCCATAAAATGCCAAAATAGCACAACCCCCCCCCCCCCAAATGACCCCATTTTGGAAAGTAGACATGCTATTTACTGAGAGGCATGTTGAGTCCATGAAATATTTTATATTTTGCCACAAGTTGCGGGAATATTACAAACTTTTTTTTTGTTTGCACAAAGTTGTCACTAAATGATATATTGCTCACACATGCTATGGGCATAAGTGAAATTACACCCCAAAATAAATTCTGCTGCTTCTCCCGAGTACGGGGATACCACATGTGGGGGACTTTTTGGGAGCCTAGCCACGTACGGGACCCCGAAAACCAAGCAATCCTTCAGGATTTAAATTTTTAAACGCTACCAAAAACAACTGTTAGCGATCGCAGGGATCAGGCCTTACTCTATGAACGCTGCAGTTATGTGTTTAGTGTTTGGTAAGTGATAGTGATCGATTTATACTGCACTTGGGTGGGCTGGGCGGAGGGGCAAAACACAGGTGCTAGCAGGTATCTGGGCTGATCCCCTAAAAATGCGTTTTTTTTGGAACCCTAAACTGCTGGGGATGCTAGTATAGATCTGATCAGATCAGATATTGATCTGTTCAGATTCTATACCACTACGGGAGGTGTATGCTTTGCGCGTGGGTGTTAGCGGTACTGGCACTAACCTAGTGCTGCCTGGGGCGACGCAGACCCTGACCCTAAAACCTAACTGATATCACCCGCCGGGTGATCAGGGGGTTAAACCTTTATTGGGTAATAAATGGTGGGTGCCCTGATGCTATAAAAAGCAAACTAACTAACCAGAGTCACCCGTAATACTTATACGGTGATCACTGGTGAAAGGGTTAACTAGAGGCTATCAGGGGGTTAAAATCTTTATTAGGTAGTATATGGGGGTTCCTGACGCTATATAAAAACCTGAGGGGGAACCTAAATAACTAACTGGCTAACCAGCATCACCAGTGACACTTATACGGTGATCGCTGGTGAAAGTGTTAACTCTAGGGGCAATCAGGGGGTTAAAATCTTTATTAGGTAGTATATGGGGGTACCTAACGCTATAAAACCCTGGCGGTGAACATAAAAAATAACTAGCTACCTAGCGGCACCAGTGACACTAATGCAGCGATCAGAAAAACGATCGCTTAGTGACACTGGCAAAAGGGGGTGAAAGGGTTAACTAGGGGCAATCAGGGGATTAAAACCTTTATTAGGTAGTATATGGGGGTCCCAGACGCTATATAAAAACCTGATGGGGAACCTAAATAACTAAATAACTAACTGGCTATCCAGCATCACCAGTGACACTTATACGGTGATCGCTGGTGAAAGGGTTAACTCTAGGGCAATCAGGGGGTTAAAACCTTTATTGGGTAGTATATGGGGGTACCTATTGCTATAAAAACCTGGCGGTGAACCTAAAAAAATAACTAGCTACCTAGCGGCACCAGTGACACTAATGCAGCGATCAGAAAAACGATCGCTTAGTGACACTGGCAAAAGGGGGTGAAAGGGTTAACTCTAGGGGCAATAAGGGGATTAAATCTTTATTAGGGGGGGGTAGGGGGCTACCCTGGGCCTAACACTAACTGCCCTGACAGTTTTTACTGTCACAACTGACACTAAATGCAGTGATCAGTAAATAAATGATCACTGCAATCAGTGACACTGTGACTGGGAGGGGGGGGGGGGGGGGCTGGGGGGGATCGGGGGCGATCGGGGGGGTGATCAGGGGGGTGATTTATGTGCCTACGTGTCAGTGTAGTGTTGGTGCACTTACTATCTCTGCTCTCCTCGCAGTCCGGACAAAAAAACCGCCCAGAGGAGAGTGACATCACTTCCTCCCTGCCTGTGTTTACACTACACAGGCGGGGGAAGCTTCTCATTCGCCAGGAGCGATGGCCAGAAACCAATGGCCATCCCCTCATCCTGGATCGCTCCTGAAGCGAAACGGACCGCCGCAGCCAGCGGGAGGGGTCCGGTCGGACCCCCAACCTGCTGGAAGGCAAGCACGTACATGTACATCTCCATGCAGCGGTCCTTAAGTGGATAATTGATCTAGCACATTCATCACGCTGCAATGTTAAAAATTGTTTAATGCAGCTCATTCTCTTTTTCTTTAAATGTTAGAAGAATGAAGTTGTTTTGCTGCTCATATTCACACAGACTTCTCCAAAATGTATTTCTTTATTCTTTTTCCTGATTTCATAAATAGAATATTTTTATTCATCACATCTCCCGAATCATTTTCGATTTTCATCTTCTAATTTTTTTTTTAATTTTGTGGTTGTTTTTTTAAATTAAGAAATCCTTTTTTTTAAATGTTGGTCATCTTCGTAATTATTTTGGTGTGTTTTGTGTGTCAACTTACCACAACACCATTATTATCTTTTTATTTTATTGTTTTATTTTTTAATCTCGAGGAGGTTGTTTGGTGTTGGTGCCCCTTGTTAATTTGACTTTGTATTTTTGAAATGTACCTGCCTACTCACAAATAAACTGTCCTTTTTGAAGTAAAACACATAGGGAAATATTTCTTTAACCCCAAAAAAAAAAAACTTTTTTAGGTGTCATAATCAAATAAACAGGGAGGCAACACTGGAGAAACAGGTAAATTTGATGAAGCCTTTGGCCCCCAGGGCAGACATCAATTATTTAAATGCAAAATTGGTGGCCTGAGGAGTCATCTATGTCCCCAGGCTGTGGTCATACAAGAACCTGCATCTTCTGTCAGACCAGACCGAACCCAGGCCATCACTCTCTGCTCTTCCTTAGACACTTCCCTCTAGGCTTCCTTCCAGGCTGTGGCTCTGCTGTTGTAGTTGTGGCAGGAGGTGGAGGAGGAGGAGGGCGATGGTCGACCTCCCGGCTGCCATTTGCCAGAGCCTCCTCCTAGCTGAGGACTACCTGTGTATGAAAATGGGACATAGTTTTAGTTTTTTGTTCATCAATCGCACAATTTTCAGCTCATGACTGTTGCAAATTGAATGCTAATAAATAGAACAGACTATCATTCTGACCCCAGCATTTTTCACTCTTGTCCCAAACATTTTTGGTTATCTATTGATATGTAAAACACTTTGTTAAATCAGAACTTACTGATCAATAATAACATCTAATAAACATCATTAAATGTACGACAATAAATATGTTGAGCAATGCTCTACCTGACTCAAGCTGGGACCCTCCACATGTTGCTGCCTGGAAGGCCCAGGTTGGACATCAGACGCCTCAGCTGGGTGGGGGAGGAAGTCTTGAAGGAAGACTGTAGAGTGCTTGCCTGGGTTCCCTCGGGTCTGCCAGAAAATGCAGCCTGTCATAGTACAACATCCTGGGGACATAAATGTCATCTGCATCTCCTGATCTCATAGACTCCCGGGAACTTCTTGCTCACCCTCAGATATGTACTCCGCAAGGCACCAATTTTGGCCTTTACATAGGTGATGTCTGCCGTGGGGACCATCGTCTTTACCAAAGCAAGCAGCTTCTCCAATGCCTTCCTCTTTCTTAGGTCCTTATAAAAGGGGTTGTTCATCTGCCACAGGCAGGGCAGCTCCCTGAGCATATCAATGAATAGCCCCAGAAAATGTGGTTCCTTGAAGGGATCCATATTCTCTGCAAGACACAACACAAGACAAACCCTAATGTCAGGCTAAACTCTCCTAATCTTGTCCCAATATAAGCCTCAATCTAGAAGCAGTATAGGCTAGTGATGTACCAAGTTAAAACTGTACCTTAGTTCGAATGATCTGCGCTTCAGTTCCTCCTTCCTCCGCTCACAGATCGTACGTATGACGCACGCATGTTACATTTTATATACAGGGTGCATGCATGAAACTCCACCCGCCCCTGACGTTTTTTCTAGTCTATTCCCCACCCCTTCTCTTTTTGCGCAGCGGGGAGAGCACATGGCAGAGACACAGTATGTGCGCATTAATTATTCCACTAAGGCCGCGTACACACGCGCGGACTGTTCGCCCAACTTTGTCCGTCCAACAGTTTCGGCAAACAGTCCGCTCAAACTTAGCATGGACGGACATGGCCACACACGACGGACGAACAGTTTGCTGAAACCGTGCGCGATGACGTGAACGGCACGTACGACGGGACGAAAAATACGACGTCCTATACACTGCATTATAGCTTTCGGCGTGAAAATCCTTTCTGAGCATGCGCGCAACTTTGTTTGACGAACAAGCCTACACACGAGCGGACTGTTCGCTGAAACAAGGTTTCAGCGGACAGTTTTACGGAATTTCCGAAAAACCTTGTCCGTCCAACTGTCCGCTGAAACTGTCCGCTGAAAGCCCACACACGAGCGGACTGTCCGCCCAAACACTGTTCAGCGGACAAAGTTGGACGAACAGTCCGCCCGTGTGTACGCGGCCTAAGGAGGAGGAGGACGAGGAAAGCCCGGAGCTAGAAACGTCCTGATCCCGGAGGAGGAGATTTAAGGCCTCAAATATGTCTTTTGTTGAGATGTTGGAGATGGTGGACATAAAGATGAATGACTATGATGGGAAGTATGGACCTTACCCAAACCCAAATATCAGAAAGGCCAAGATCATGACTAAAGTTGTGAAGAGTCTTCAGAAGAATTTTGGGGTATGACGATCCAAGGATCAACTAAGAAAACGCTGGTCAGACCTGAAACTGAGGGAGCGCGATCAGTACAGAAGGATCAAGTGAGTTCTTTAAAAAAGTAAGTAGTTGTCGTGTGTTCATATTATTATTATTGCTTGCATACTGCTCCAAGCAATGATTCATATTCCTATTTCTGCCCTCAAATATCAGTGTGCTAAGTATTCCCTTTTTACATTCTCATATTCCAATCATGGTAATTATGGAATGATTAAAGAAATACAATACATTAGCAAACATTAAATACATAGAATGTGATGTTAAAGGAGAAATCTTACCTTTTCTTTACAAATGTTTTTATTGTTTTAGAGAGATGAAGGAAAAAAAAAAAAGAAAGAATAAAACATACAGTCAAGTAATAGTGTACATCATACATTTGACATCCAAAGTACAACAAATACAATGTTTTGTTTTTTCTTGAAGCGAGGCTCACTTCCAGAGCTTACAGAGAGAGACATGTAAAAATTATGCTTGAAAGGTGTTAATGGTTTATGGCCAAACCGCCTCTTGCAGCCTTTAGTTTTGTTCCAACAAAATGTGCCTATGAGTTTTCCAAGGCTCCCATCTTTTATTGAACAGGTGCAGCCTATCCTGAAGAATATAATAATAATATATAATATCCTCTCCATAATCATCACCATATTAATTCTGTCTTGGATGGAGGCTAAGTGGACCACAGGGGACATCCAATGAAGAGCAAGGGCCCAGAGAGTGGATATGCATATAGTGTGGATGAGACATTCCTCCCTGAGGAGGATTCCCGGGATCTGTGCTCCAAGAAAACAGATTGGGACCGTGAGTTTCAGAAGAGTACCGGAAATTGCAGTGGCAACCGCAGTCACCTTTCTCCAAATCGGGGTAAGGAACTCACAATCCCAAAATATGTGTCTAAGCCCTTGTACACACGATCGGAGATTCCGACAACCAAATCCGTCGGATTTTGTCCGAAACTGTTGTATACACACGGTCGGACGAAATTGTCCGAAAATCCGATCGTTGAGAACGTGATGACGTTATTTTGTTACGACGGGACTACATTCAGGCTAGTAGCCAATAGCTTTGATGTAGGAATTTGATGTGAGCATGCGTGGCACTTTGTCCGATCGGAATACTCTACACATGATCGGAGTATGTCCGATCAGAGCATTTTGTCTGAAAATATTTCCGGCAAGTTGGAAAATTTGGTCCGTCGGATATTCTGACAGAAACAGTCCGATGCATGCCACACACAGTCGGAAATATCCGACAAAACGCTCCGATCGGACACATTTCGTCGGAATCTCCGATCGTGTGTACAAGGGCTTAGCGTGTCCAGCCACTGGCAGCCTCTGAAGCACAATCCCGATGTTCCTGGGAACATTATTTGGAGTCTGGATGGGGTATAAAACCATCTAGTTAGAATCTTATAGGCCATTTCTCTAACAGCAAGTGATTTAGTGGCCTTCTGGAGGTTCGCTAGCATGGTCTCCCAGACATCCGGAGCAAATTGTTCCTCACAGTCAGTTTCCCATTTGGTTTTATATGGAAGGTCACCTGAGAAGACCGAAGATGATGCCGTTTTATAGAGAGTAGAGATGAGACCTTTGCCTCTAGGGGCCTCTCGGCAGATATGCTTATAGTGGGTGGGAGGGGAGGACGGGGTAAGAGTATAGGGGGTGACATAAAAGTGTCTTACTTACATAAAGTGGAGATATTCCCGAAGTGGAACCTGTTTTTGTGTGCGGAGAAGATCAAACGTGGCAAAGGTATCACCAAGTTGGAAGTCCGCTAGGGTAGTCAAGGAGTTGGTTTTCCACCAAACAAATCTCTCAGGATGATTAAATGCTGTGGTAAACAATGGTTCCCCAAGGAAGGATGAGCCTGGAGGGGCTGATGAAATTAGTCCAAGTTTATTCTTATAGCGGTGCCAGAGTGTGAGAGAATGGGAGACAATGAAATTGAGGGGAGTAAGCTTATGTGTAGCGTTAGAGGGTGACCACAATATGGACTGGAGGCAATATGGCAAAATGGAGTCGGATTCAAATTTAACCCAAGGTACTTTGAATTCCGGGATATTCCGACTCGGAGCTAACTCGAAGGAAAATCACTGACATACCAATGAGCAAACTACAAATCCCCTTAGCAAGCTACCAATATCTTATACCCAATTTCTCAACACATCACTGGAAACAGTTGGGCAATCACTTTCTTGCACCCCCCGACGGGCAAAGGGACTTAGCAGACCTATACAGACTACACCAGATTAAGCACCATAATGTGTCTATAAGGGAATACTTATTAAGGTTACCAAAAGATATACTAAGTCAAAGGTCTAAGATAATATGCTTAGGCGTGCATTTCAATAAGTTCAGAATTAAGATGCAAGATGTTGACATATTAGGAAGCATCTGTCTGCGGTGAGAGGCACAAAGCTAAGAAAGGACTGGTTACGCAAGAATATGGTCAGTCAGCAGATGTTGAAATGACGAAATAACTATCAGAAGATTGTATTTCACCTTTGACTTAGATAATGTCATGAGTTTAAGAAAATTGTCGATGTATGTATGAATTACCTTATTGGCCCCCCCCACAGGGCTGTGCTTTAGCTCAAACTGCATAAAACTACTGTGTGTGCTCCAATATAGACACAGTCATTATTCACGTACAATCGTGTATGTGTGATGTCTGTCCACCGGTGATCGGGACCTCCGCTCTTCCATCCTAGCCTAGGCTACCAGGGGTATTATTAAGAAGACGAAGCACCTAACAGTTTTGGTACCAGAAGTGGGGTCATCTTGCGGCAGGTAAGTCACTTTACTCCTTTTTGCCTAAAAGGTGAATGGTGTGAATACTTACTCTGTCCAGATGGTCGCCATGAACTTAGTTTAATTTAAAAGAAATAACTGTGCCTTCGCGACGGACTAGGTTGGTCCCTCGGGAGGTTAAAAGGGCTCGCAAGGAATTTATAGGTTTAGGGGAGTCCGACTAGGTTGGTCCGACTTAAAACTATTGGTGATAGTATTTTTAACACGGGAAGTAGTAGATTACGCCCGTGACAAAGGGATTGGTGGAGTGGACGCCCATTTGAAAAAAAATTTTTTTTAAAAAGTGCACTATAAATTGATAAATGTATTGCAATACGGTTATTTCATGTCTTAAAGTATATTAAGAATATGTCTGTTTCTCTCTAGGTACGTGTGTAAGTATATAGAGTATAAGTTTTAATATAGAGTATAAGGAAAATAATTGTTGTTGTTTAAATGAGTGCAGAGTATGAGGAGCCCTCTTGTAGTGACATAGCATCCGCCTGCCCCCATTGCACGTTAGGTCTACTCTTCCTATGAATAGATGACAAGTGGATTTTACTGACCACCAGACCAGGGGGGTTCTCTTGCAGACTTGGTGTAAGAGGGGTATATCCCACCACCAGGAAAGATTTACCATTCATCGTATATTAAGGGTAAATCTTCATAGTTTTATATAAGTCCATCTGCCCCAAAAAAGATCAGGGATCCTACTCCCAGACCAGAGACCGGATTGTTGGACAAACCGGGTGTTATCACCTGTGTCCTGCCACTAGACACACACTGCCCAGACTACTAGATGGGGAATTCTGCAGCAACCCAAGCCATGGCCACCCCATCACCCTATGAATTTGTCAGTAATATGATCCCTGGCCCCCAGGTAGAACCATTTTGGACACAAGTCCGAGAAAGGTGTCAGCAATTGGGGATACATGACCCAGGGCCATATGGTCCTTGTACTGAGGAAGACTGGCAGGAAGTAAGTAAAATATGCCAAATCCACAAAAATTCGTACCCTCCAGGGAAGTGGGAAAATATTCAATATATAAAAGATTGTTACCATGCATGGGATAAATGTCTACACAAATATAAAAAGAAGCATATTAATAAAACTACAAAGCTTACTCCAAATATAGGACCCAGTGCTATGGCTGAAGCCCCTGCACCCCCTTCACCTCCCCCTCCCCCGCCTCAATGTCCACCCCCACCTTATGTTATGGTAAAAAACGAGGATGGGACGCCAGGTCCATACCTTCAATTATATCCTTCACTGGATCCTGTAGTCCTAGCCGCCATAGCACACACCACAGCAACACCACAACAAGTGGCCCAATGGGAACAAATAAGTAGGGGCAGAGAGGAAGAGGGGAGACAGGAAGAAGTTACAGGACAAGAAGAAGTGGGTAGTCCCGAAATGCAGGAATTAGAGGCAAAAATAAAAGAGTTTGAAGAGAAGAAAAAGGAGGAAGAAGAGAGAATAGGGAAAAGGAGAACTGAGTTAGAAACACGTATGGAAGACCTAAAACAAAAAGAAATAGTCCTCAATGAGGCAGAAAAGGTACAAGTGGATAGGAAAGTAGAGTTAGAAATGTATCAGAAAAACTTGGAAGTAAGGGAGAAGGAATTTCAGGAGGGAAAAGAGAGAGAGGTACATAGGATGGAGGACTTACAAAAGGAACTAGAAAAGTTAAGAAGGCAATTAGGGAAGAAGGAGGAAATGTTGAAAGAAGCGCAGGATAGGATTATAGCACTGCCCCCCACCACTACAAGAAGCCATACAAAAGAGACACCTATTCCCAAAACTGAGGAGTCAGGTCCAATTAGTAAAACAGGGACATTATCCATAGAAGAGGAAACTGAGAGAGAAGCAGTAGGGGCTTCACTCAAAGCACCTTTGATGACCATGGGGAACACCGAGGTGCATATACCATTACCTTTGGGTACACTCTCCAAAATAAAAGAACTATGTCCCAATCCCAAGAAGTATCCACGAGATGCAGGTACCTTTCTGGCAAAATATAGTGCAGGCACAGGGCTTGACAAAGATGACATAAAAAGTATTCTTAGCATTGTAGACCCAGACAGCCCAGAAGTAGCCCCTGTAGACGACCTATGGACAGCCCATATCCAGACCGATAAGGATTGGATATCCTTTTGGAAAGGCATGGGAGGTCATTGGTCCAAATTATACAAAGGATCATCTGCACTCCAAGAACTGATCCTAGCCAAGCAGGGACCTAAAGAGAAATTCTATGATTACTGTACCAGAGTATACTCCCTATGGAAAGCTGTAGATGGGGTCACACCACAATTATTTACTACTACCATCATGTCGGGAGGCGATCCCAAAGTGACGCACTTGCTCAAATTCACAAACCCCAAATGGGCAGAGCAAGCACCTGATGAATTCATGAAGGACGCTAGGTCCAGAGAGACTTCAGGAGTCTTTGAACAAAAAGGGGGAATTTTCCCCTCCTTGACACAAACACAAACCCTAGTCACACCTGAAACCTCATCCTCACCACCGCACCTCATGACCATGCAGCCCTACCCACCTGACCAAGGATGTTTTAATTGTGGGGAACAGGGACATTGGAAATCGCAGTGCCCATATAGACAGAGGGCGAGCTATCCAAGGGGCAGGGGAAGGGGGTACAATGCTGCTAATCGCCCCCCCCCCTCACACTACAAGGTACCCCCAATATCCGCCACCTCCCCAAACACCATCTCAAAACCATGCGCTTGCACAGCCACCCTACACCCAAACCTCTAACAGACCTCCCCCTCGAATCCCTATGCAGTGGCCGTCTACCCGACAAACACACCCCCAATAGGGATGCCTAGAGTATGTTCCTTCCCTCAGTCTGGTGTGCCACAACCTATCATGGAAGAGTCTACCACAAGTTATATTACGCGTAGACAACCACATAGTGTGTTTCCTGCTTGATTCAGGTGCCACTTTTAGCTCATTAAATGATGAGAGGTATGACACACCACTGTGTACTGAGGGACACTCTATTGGAATAAATGGGACATCGGTCACTCATTCCGTCACCCCGCCTTTACCAGTCTCTACCCCGAATGGACTAGAGCTATGTATGCAGAGTTTCGCTGTCCTGACTTCCTGTCCAGTGTCCCTAGTGGGCAGAGATTTACTATCCCAGTTGAACATTACCATTAAGTTTGACAAAGACGGCTCCCTCACTGCAAGTTCCCCTCTTTGTGACTTACACAGCCCAAAAAGACATGCACACAGGAGTTTCTTTCTGATGATACCTTCCTCCCTTGACCATCACACAATTTGGGCAGAAAACAAAGGTAGTGTGGGCTTTATTAATTGCACACCATATGCACCCCAAATGCAATCAGATGCAGGGATACAATATCAAAAACAGTATCCCCTACCCCCAGAGAAAGTCAAAGGCATCTCCCCTCAAATTAATGATTACATATCAAAAGGTATCCTGAAACCAATCATCAGTCCCTGGAACACGCCCATTTACCCCGTAAAAAAGGCCAGTGGGGAGTGGAGACTTGTACAAGACCTAAGGGCAGTTAACAAACAAGTGATTCCACTTCCACCCCTAGTCTCAGACATCACTTTTATCTTCTCATGTATACCGGCACATTCTCTATGCTACACAGTGATTGATTTAGCAAATGCCTTCTTTAGCATTCCCATTGCGGAAGAGGCCCAGCCTATGTTTGCCTTCTCCTGGACGGAGGGTCAGTTGACGGGTCAGTTAACCTGGGCATGCCTACCTCAGGGGTATGTTGATAGTCCTGCTGCCTTCTCTATGGTACTCAATGAGACTGTCAAATCTTGGACGCCTGAGCGAGGGTCGGTGCTAATACAGTATGTGGACGACTTGCTCTTGTGCAGTCGCACTGCTGAAGATTGTGCGGTCGATTCCACATCTCTGTTGAACCATCTAGCCCACATCGGGCATTTAGCATCCAGAAAGAAGATACAGTGGTGTATGCCCCAAGTGGAATACTTGGGGTGCATACTGAAAGGGGGAACAAGGATGGTCTCCCCCAAACGCGCCGCAGCCCTACAAGCTCTGAGCCCCCCAAAAGACAAGGCAGCCCTGCTCTCATTCTTGGGCACTGTGGTGTATTGCCGCCAGTGGATCCCCGACTGTTCTCATTATGATGGCATACTAAGAGAGGCCACCGCCTCAACAGCCCCTAGGCAGGTTGATTGGACAGAGGAACGGCTTAAGGCCTTCCAGGCCCTATTGAACAGTTTGTCATGTGCACCCGCCCTGGGGTTGGTAGACTATGGTAAAGCTTTTCAACTATACTGTGTAGTCTCGGGGACCTCTTTTGCCGCGGTCTTGACACAACAGCATGGAACAGGCTACCGCCCTGTCTCCTACCTATCTAAAAAACTCCCCCTTCAGGTTCAAGGCATGCCATCATGCCTTCAGAATTTAGCCGCCTGTGCTATGGCCGTACAAGATGCCAACAAAATGGTCTTGGGACACCCGATGACGCTTTACACCACACATTCTGTCACCCACCTCATACAGAACATGAACACCCAACACATGACCTCACAAAGACTCAGTGGATATGAGATTTCCCTCATGAACACAGACAATCTGTCTCTCAAATATGTTCCCGCCAACAACCCTGCCGTCCGTCTCTTGCACTCCATGTTACGCCTACCACAAGACCCAGACCAGTTTCATGACTGTATAACACGAGTGGAGTCTATCACATCACCAAGACCAGACCTCACCGACGTACTGATTACCAATGCAGACGATGTTTTTGTGGACGATAGTTGCTCCCGTCCCTCTGATTCCACCTTCCAAACAGGATATGCAATAGTCCAGTTGCCAAACAAGGTATTAGAAGCCAAACCACTGCCCCCCTCTTCGGCTCAGGTGGCTGAACTAGAAGCCCTCACCAGGGCCTGCATTTTATTTACAGATAAGAAGGTGAACATTTACACAGACAGTAGATATGCATTTGGGGTGGTGCATGACTTCGGAGTAATATGGGCTAAAAGAGGTTTTAAAACAGCGGATAATAAACCTATTTCCAATGCTACCCAGATTGAGGCACTTCTTCGGGCTATTTTGCTCCCAAAAGAGGTGGCAATAATTAAAGTAAAAGCACATTCTTCAGATAATCGCAAACTTTCCAAGGGAAATGCTTTAGCTGACCGAGAAGCGAAAAAGGCAGCCCAGTCCTCCACCCAGGAGCCCACCCCCACGTCTATGTACTTTAAGGATCATTTCACCTGTCCTAACTTTAAATCTGTAGTGGCACAAATGCAATCATTAGCCACTGAGGAAGATGTCTTGTATTGGGTGAAGGCTGGCTTGACCAAAGACCCAGAGGGTCTGTGGTCAAAAGAGGGGAAGATATTGGGAATACCTGAGGCAAGCAGTATTCTAATTCTCTCCTACCTTCATGGTCCAGGACACATAGGTGCCGTCCCTTTAGCCACTATGTACACCAAATCTTTCTGCACAAACGCCTTGAACAAACAAGTCAAACTCCTGACCACAAGTTGCCTTACCTGTGCTCAAAACAATGTGCAGGGCAAACGGCATGGCCTACATGATCATCTACCCCCACCAATAGGTCCCCTTACAGATTTACAAGTAGACTTCACACACATGCCAAAACAAAAGGGGAACCTAAGATACCTGTGCGTTGTCATAGATAAATTTTCAGGCTGGGTTGAAGCCACTCCCTGTGCAGGTGAGACAGCCAATATAGCAGCAAAATGCTTGCTGAATAACTGGATTTGTAGGTTTGGCATACCAACATCTATTTGGTCAGATAGGGGACCTGCATTTAGCTCCTCAGTTACCCAGGCTGTGGCTAAATTGTTAGGGCTGCAATGGAAACTACACATCCCCTATCACCCTCAAAGCGCAGGGGTAGTGGAAAGAATGAATAGAAATATAAAGGATAAATTGAAAAAGGCCACAGGGGGCACAATGAAGGGATGGCTTGATCACCTCCCTTCTGTGCTATTCCAGATTAGAACGGACCCCCACGCCAGAACGAAACTTTCACCTTTTGAAATTTTGATGGGAGTCCCCGCAAACATAGAATTACCCCCATTAGACCAAGACACTGATATTGACATGTATTCCCAACAGGAAATGTACGTGAAAAACCTGGTAAGTATGCTTCATGAAATGAACGAACAAGTTTCTGTCACCTTCTCTCCTCTCTCCACAGAGCCAACACACCCCTTCATCCCAGGAGATCAAGTGCTAGTCAAGCAACTGGCCCACAAAAAGAGGATCGGACCAATCTACTCTGGACCTTGGAAGGTTGAAAAGGTGTCCAGAACTGCGGTCCTGACTGACCAAGGAAACACCTGGATCCACGCCAGCAGGCTGAAAAAGTGCCCACCGCTTCCCACAACCCCCGACCCCCCACCTATTGAAGGAGAACCCGACCCATCCGAACAGCTACCGGAACTGCAAGAGATTCAGGAAGGCATTGGACAATTAACCCTTGAAACCCTACATGATAGCGAAGAAGAAGGACAAGCATAAGAACTTGTAGAAATGTTTTTACCTTCAGTGTCAGGGAAGGCTGTATGCCTTTGGGGTAGTCTGGTACTACTTGTATTCCTGCCCACATGGTTTATAGCCAACTGTATATATCATCCAGAAGACTTAGGTCTATTAAAAGGGATATGTGGACCACCTAAGATGAATAATACCCCCGGCCAAAGACATAGTAGAAGTATTGTACCCATTAATGAGTCACCTAAGGGACTGACTGACAAGATGTTACTACTAAAATTCATATATAGCTATGCTCAAAAATCCGGTTTTGAGAAATGCTGGATTTGCAGCAAGCTACATCCCAGTACAGCTAGAATCCCTCTCATGGCAGTCCCCTTGAATTTTACCCCCCTCCTTAATGGAACACCCCCTATCGTCCTAACGAATGTTACTAGGACCCTTCCAAATAAAACCCTCACTTTCCAAATTATAGGTAGAAGCCACTTCCCAGACTGGTGTTTCCGACTGGGAAACACCACAGATGGAGCCGAGGTTTGCAAACAAGCAAAACTTAACATTTCAATGACATCGTTTAGCAGTCCTTCTTTCTTCCATACTTCAGATCCCACCCTAAATGCCACCTTTTTAGACTTTCTTAGCTCCAGTACCAAGACTACAATACACCAATTAATGTCAATTCTGGTGCTCTCTGGCCTTTCTGATACTCTTAGGAATGTGTTCCATAAACGACCCCTAGCTCTAGGAAATACCATATATATATGCTGCGGCAAACTCTGTCACCCCTGGATCCCAACCAAACCCCAGGGGTGGTGTTACCTTGCAGCCCTGGTTCCTATCATGGGGGTATTAGGGGATAACAAGGGAAGTCACCTCCTTGAAGCTAGCATGCATCCTAGATATCCCCTTAGACACCGTAATAAACGAGAATTGTTTTTAGAAAAAGATATGGCCTGGGCATGGTTCCCTTCCTGGACAGGGTGGGGAATTGACCTAATGAAAAGATTAAATAATTACACTGGCATAATTGATAAGATTCTGGAGGAAAATTCTGATGACATAACCAAACTAAATCTAGAAACTAGGGCAATTAGGAAGCAACTAGAACTACATGAGTTGGCTATAGAAAGTATGAGTGCAGCCCTTACTGGCCTCTGTGAGACTACTGAGGATTATGAGTGCTGTACCTGGATTCATAATACCAGCATCGAAGTCCCAGACTACTATGACGTTATTGCCCAACACAGGGAAGAGGTAAATAAACTATAGAAAGAGGCAAGGAACATAGGAAAAAACTGGGATCCCTTCTCGAGCAGTTTTAGTTTTGGGGGATTAATATCTTGGCTCCGAAATGCTGCCATGACAATTGTCACTGTGATTCTCTTCATTCTATTTTTATATGCCTGTTATAAGATAATCAAATGTTTATGTAAAAAGGGAAACACGGCCGCTCCGAAGGATCTGAAACTCACTTCCATTGTTAAGGATCCAACGGTATGGTATAAAAACCAAGAGCATAAGGGTTCGGAGTATGAAGCCTGTGCTATTAAATTAGAAAAGGAATGATCATTATGTAAATCACAGAATGATCAAAGGGAGGATTATAAGGGAATACTTATTAAGGTTACCAAAAGATATACTAAGTCAAAGGTCTAAGATAATATGCTTAGGCGTGCATTTCAATAAGTTCAGAATTAAGATGCAAGATGTTGACATATTAGGAAGCATCTGTCTGCGGTGAGAGGCACAAAGCTAAGAAAGGACTGGTTACGCAAGAATATGGTCAGTCAGCAGATGTTGAAACGACAAAATAACTATCAGAAGATTGTATTTCACCTTTGACTTAGATAATGTCATGAGTTTAAGAAAATTGTCGATGTATGTATGAATTACCTTATTGGCCCCCCCCACAGGGCTGTGCTTTAGCTCAAACTGCATAAAACTACTGTGTGTGCTCCAATATAGACACAGTCATTATTCACGTACAATCGTGTATGTGTGATGTCTGTCCACCGGTGATCGGGACCTCCGCTCTTCCATCCTAGCCTAGGCTACCAGGGGTATTATTAAGAAGACGAAGCACCTAACAGTGTCCAATGCAACTAATCCTGTAGAAATCCCGCAAGCGCTGTGGGATTTCCTCCTAAACAAACGCTCTCATTGCAGAAAGGGGATTTCGCTATTTTATAGACTAGCCAACCCTCTGTACCTGAACTCCAAGCTGCCCTGCATGTTACACTGGGAAAGAGAACTGGGGAAGGAATACTCATTCTCGCAATGGCATATAGCGCTAAAATGTAATGCGAAATCCTCTGCCTATATAGACCATTAGGATAATGCTCAGAAAATACTCCACAGATGGTATTTAACTCCACTATGTATCCATAAAATGCACACGGACGCATCCCCTCTGTGCTGGAGGAATTGCCAGCACACTGGGAATCTCCTCCATGCATTGTGGAACTGTGAAATTATCACCCCATATTGGAAGAAAGTTGAATCCTTGATCAGAGAAATCACTCAATCCAGGTGTACTCTCGACCCAGGATTGGCGCTTCTCAGCCTTTCAATAGAACAGTTCCCTCCATTGTTACGAAAAATAGTAATTAATATTCTTTATGCTGCCAGGATTTCATTGACAAGAAAATGGAAGTCCCCCTTGCCCCCTTCCTTAGAGGAAGTAATAACCAGAGTAAACAACCTATACCTCATGGAAAAACTGTTAGCATATAAAGAAGGAAGAACCCCGGGTTTCCATAAATACTGGGAAACCTGGGATTCTTCCAAATACGCCTCTCCGCATTAGTGATCTAGGCCAAGGATATACATATTGAACCTTATCTTGGAACATAACTGCCATAATTCGGAATACGTTACATCCAGATGAAGTATTAGTAGAGTTAATTTCTCCCATTCTAACTCAGGAGTAGTACCCAAGGACGAAACCGTATCTTTGTTGTATTTAAGTTTCTTGTTTACTGTTTTCCCTATGCAACATGCACAA
The DNA here is from genome assembly GCF_037356315.1 of Lithobates pipiens. NCBI lineage: Eukaryota > Metazoa > Chordata > Amphibia > Anura > Ranidae > Lithobates > Lithobates pipiens. The sequence continues at coordinate 184,704,395 of NW_027507785.1, read as the reverse complement.
GTTTTGCTGTAATAAGTGACGGATCCAATGTGATGCATGCTTATCTGAGCCATCACCATTGACCCTCAGTAAGGTCGTAGGGAATTATTTTACAGTTAATCCTACTCCAGTGTTAAGCCTGCTCACAGTGTGAACCCATAGGGGGTGACAGGCTGGGCCTTCTAGAAGGCCAACTGAGGTAGCAACCTTATGATAGCACTAGTAGGATAATATGATATTACTTCTTCTGAGTATGCGGAATATTATGTTAAATGTGTACAACAATACTATCTGTCTCCTTGTATTACGTTTCATCTTTGTACCCTGCAAAACCTAATAGAAATCTTTGGTTAAAAAAAAAAAGAAAACCTACAGGTCATATTTCCAGCCACAAAATAATTATTAGCTGTGCACACATAGTCCCACCACATGGCCACTGACATAACACATGTATGAAGTGAATCTGGGATCGACAACTACAAGCATTCTTTTTTTATATGTGAAATTTTGACAATTCAGGACTCAGGAGCGCATGAAGGCAATGGAGGAGAGGAAAGGTCAGGGTAGGCTATGAAGAGGGTGCAGGAGATGATCACCAACACCGTGATATAGAACACTGACACCAGCACCGTGATAGAGTGCACTGACACCAGCACAGTGATATAGAGCACTGACACCAGCAAAGTGATATAGAACACTGACACCAGCACTGTGATAGAATGCACTGACACCAGCACCATGATATAGAGCACTGGCACCAGCACTGTGATATAGAACACTGACACCAGCACCGTAATATAGAGCACTGACACCAGCACTGTGATATAGAACACTGACACCAGCACCGTAATATAGAGCACTGACACCAGCACTGAGATAGAGTGCACTGACACCAGCACTGTGATATAGAACACTGACACCAGCACCGTGATATAGAGCACTGACACCAGCACCGTGATAGAGTGCACTGACACCAGCACCGTGATAGAGAGCACTGACACCAGCACAGTGATATAGAACACCGACACCAGCACTGTGATATAGAGCACTGGCACCAGCACTAAGATATAGTGCACTGACACCAGCACTGTGATATAGAACACTGACACCAGCACCGTGATATAGATCACTGACACCAGCACCATGATAGAGTGCACTGACACTAGCACAGTGATATAGAGCACTGCCACCAGCACTGTGATATAGAACACTGACACCAGCACCAAGATATAGAGAACTGATACCAGAACCGTGATATAGAACACTGACACTAGCACCAGGATATAGAGAACTGACACCAGCACCGTAATAGCGTGCACTGACACCAGCACCATGATATAGAGCACTGCCACCAGCACTGTGATATAGAACACTGACACCAGCACTGTGATAGAGTGCACTGACACCAGCACCGTGATATAAAGCACTGACACCAGCACTGTGATATAGAACACTGACACCAGCACCGTAATATAGAGCACTGGCACCAGCACTGAGATAGAGTGCACTGACACCAGCACTGTGATATAGAACACTGACACTAGCACAGTGATATAGAGCACTGACACCAGCTCCGTGATAGAGTGCACTGACACCAGCACCGTGATATAGAGCACTGACACCAGCACTGTGATATAGAGCACTGACACCAGCACCGTGATAGAGTGCACTGACACCAGCACCGTGATATAGAGCACTGACACCAGCACTGTGATATAGAACACTGACACCAGCACCAGGATATAGAGAACTGACACCAGCACCGTGATATAGAACACTGACACTAGCACCAGGATATAGAGAACTGACACCAGCACCGTGATAGAGTGCACTGACACCAGCACCGTGATATAGAGCACTGCCACCAGCACTGTGATATAGAACACTGACACCAGCACTGTGATAGAGTGCACTGACACCAGCACCATGATATAGAGCACTGACACCAGCACTGTGATATAGAACACTGACACCAGCACCGTAATATAGAGCACTGACACCAGCACTGAGATAGAGTGCACTGACACCAGCACTGTAATATAGAACACTGACACCAGCACCGTGATACAGAGCACTGACACCAGCACCGTGATATAGTGCACTGACACCAGCACCGTGATATAGAGCACTGACACCAGCACTGTGATATAGAGCACTGACACCAGCACTGAGATAGAGTGCACTGACACCAGCACCCTGATAGAGTGCACTGACACCAGCACCTTGATATAGAGCACTGATACCAGCACCCTGATAGAGTGCACTGACACCAGCACCGTGATATAGAGCACTGACACCAGCACTGTGATATAGAACACTGCCACTAGCACCAGGATATAGAGAACTGACACCAGCACCGTGATAGAGTGCACTGACACCAGCACCATGATATAGAGCACTGCCACCAGCACTGTGATATAGAACACTGACACCAGCACCGTAATATAGAGCACTGACACCAGCACCGTGATATAGAGCACTGACACCAGCACTGTGATAGAGTGCACTGAAACCAGCAACGTGATATAGAGCACTGACACCAGCACCGAGATAGAGAGCACTGACAGCAGCACTGATACCAGCAACTCGCTGCTGGGCCCCAAAAATATGACACCGCTCAACCTCTTCAAACAGGCGGGTACGAGCATATAGTACGGTGTGCTTTTTTTGTAGAAGGAAGTGAGCCAAATGTAGAAAAAAGGTCTCTGTGCTCGATTAAATAAATTGTTTATAGAGATATACATGGTCTACTGGTCACATGTTGAATTCCTCCACGATCCATGCCTCATTCATTTTCAGAAATGTGAGGTAGTCAACACTGTCGTGAGCTAGGTGAGTGCGCTTATCGGTCACGATCCCCCCTGCTGTCCTGAACGTCCTTTTGGACAGGACACTGGACGATGGGCAAGCCAACAGTTCCATTGCAAATTGGGCAAGCTCTGGCCAGAGTTCAAGCCTGCCCACCCAGTAGTCCAGTGGTTCATCACTCCTCAGAGCGTCCACATCGGCTGTTAACCCGATGTAGTCGGACACCTGTCGGTCGAGGCGTTCCCTGATGCTAGATCCGGATGAGACCCGTCGATGGGTCAGCTGAAAGAATGACCTCATATCAGAAGTCACCAACACATCTTCAAACCGCCCTCTTCTTGTAGGCACTGTTGGATTGGTACCCGCAACTCTTTCTCTGGGAGTGGGAATTGCTCCTCTGCCAGCGCACGCAAAAGCAGAATGCAGCATTTCTCGAAGCAAGGCCTGGAAGTGCTCCATTCTGACAGCCCTCTGTGATAGTGGTAAAATTTCCGCCATTTTGTGTTTGTACCGGGGGTCTAAGTACGTTGCCACCCAGTACTGGTCCTTGAACCTTATGCTTTTTATACGGGGATCCCTGTTAAAACACTGGAGCATGAAGGCCCCCATTTGCACTAAACTGGAAGTGGTGTGGTGGCTAGGCTCCTGCTCATCATCCAGGATAATGTCGTCCTCCTCATTCTCCTCTCCCCATCCACGCACAACAAAAGGGATCCCAGAAAGGTTTAAAGCATGCTCTTCTTGCTCCTCCTCATCCGCCCCGGCACCATCCTCCTCTGACTCCTCTTCAGACTCCTGTTGTTGACTTGTCTCAGATAGAGTAGACCCCCTGGGAATTCATCCAGCATTGCAAATTCCTCATCTTCCCGCTCCTGCTCCTCCACGGCTTGATCAATGACATGACGCAATGCACGCTCCATAAAGAAGGCATAAGGTACCATGTCACTGATGGCATCATGGCTGCAACTGACCAGTTTGGTGATTTAATCAAATGGCCGCAGAAGTCTGCATGCATCGCGCATGAGCAGCCACTGTGTCACGTACCTAGTGGTGAGCCCGGAATGCAGAAGGAGACCTCTCTTGCGTCCCCGGCTCACGGCCCCTGATGATGGTGACAGGAGGCACGGGAGTCAAAGGTAGCACGAGTGCCTGGCAGGATCAACAGCCAGTGGATAGATCAGGCTGACTTCAGGAACTGTAGCTGGACAAGCAGGCCCCAGTGGCTGCGGACAGGAACCAGTAGACAGCAGGAGACCAACAGGAACAAGTGGATCACTCAGGGGCAGGCACGCAGAAGAGTCAGGCAAGCCGGGTCAAACCAAACAGTCAATACAGGAACAGATGCAGCAGGCAGAGGCAGGAACGTGGAACAGGTCGGGTCGGTAATGGATGAGCACGGATGGACCAGAGGATGAGACAGGTGCAGAGTCATAGACAAGCCGGAGGTCAGAGGCAGGCAGAAGGCAGGGAAGGTCACAGGTCAGGCCGGGTCAATACACAAACAGATCAGATTCAGGTAATAGTCTCAGGAACGCTGTAGATCAAGCAGCAAGATCTGAAGGGAGAACTGGGTTTAAATAGCCCGCCTGGCGCCGGTAACCGTGCGCTCACGCAAATGCGCGCACCCGCACGACTGTGAACGCGCGCACGCGCACAACCGCGCGCAACCACGAACACGCACACCAGGCACCCGCAGGCGCGCACAGACAGGTGACGGACCACTGTCCCCAGCCAGCCTTTCCTGACATTGCCCCCTCCCAAGGGGCAGCCTCCGGATGCCCAGCCGGGCCATTTTCTCAGGATGGGATCTCTTGAAGGCTTGTATCAGATGCTTGGCATGTATGTTGCTTTCAGGCTCCCGTGAGTTTTCCTCGGAACCGTACCCCTTCCATTTAATGAGAAATTGGACACAGTTATTTCTCTTCCTGCAATCCATTATTGCCTCCACTTCGAACTCCTCTTCACCATTGACCAAAATAGGAGCAGGGGGATCTGTGGCTCGTCCTGGGAAAGGATTAGAGATGGTGGGTTTCAGGAGAGAAACATGAAAAATGAGGTGTACCCGAAGTGATTCTGACAGTTCCAGTTTGTAGGCCACCTCATTGATTCTCCTCTTGACTGTGAAGGGACCCAGAAACTTAGGGACCAATTTCTTTGAAGGGCAAGCGAGTCGGAGATTAACTGTAGACAGCCAAACTTGGTCTCCAGGTTTCAGAATCAGTTCCCCCCGTCTGTTCTTATCAAAAGTCTCTTTGTTTAGCGCTTGTGCTCTGGACATGGTTTCCTGCAACAGTTTATTGTTGGTATTGAAAAAATCGACAGTCTTGAGAACAGCTGGCACAGAACATTCAGGAACAGAGTTAGGTAGAAATGATGGGTGGTAACCATAATTGGCAAAAAACGGGGTCTGCTTGATGGTAGAATGGATGGAATTATTATAAGCAAACTCGGCCAGTGGCAACAGAGAGAACCAGTCGTCCTGAGAAAAGGAGGAAAAGCAGCGAAGATACTGCCCAAGAGTCTGGTTAGTTCTCTCTGTCTGCCCATTTGTCTGAGGGTGGTATGCAGAAGAAAAAGATAGCTCGATGCCAAGGGAACTGCACAGTGCTTTCCAGAAACGAGAGGTAAACTGCACCCCCCTATCTGATATGATGTTGGCTGGAACTTCATGAAGTCTGATGACTTCCCTGATAAAAACTTGTGCAGTTTCCGGTGCCGATGGTGTTCCTTTCAAGGGGATGAAGTGTGCCATCTTGGACAGCCGATCCACTACCACAGAGATGGCCGTATGGCCTTCTGAAGGGGGAGTTCAACAATAAAGTCCATGGAGATTAATTTCCAGGGTCTCTCTGGAGCAGGTAGAGGTTTGAGCAGGCCCCAAGCCCTGGCCTTATTACCCTTGTTGCGATTACAGATGGTACAAGACTCCACATATCTTTTGCAGTCCTCTGCAACTTGCGGCCACCAGAACGTGCGTTGCACGAGGTCAGACGTCTTGGAGACACCGAAGTGGCCGGCTAGTACATGGTCATGGCAGAGCTCGAGTATGGTGGCCCGAAGATTTTCTGGAATGAAGATTTTGTCCTCAAGCCAGAACAGACTGTCTTTCGCAAGCAGCCTTGCTTTTGCCGGAGGGGGGACTTCACTTGAAGCTTGCTTAATCTGACTTAAAAGATCTTCCTGAAGAAGGAGAAAGTTTTCCGCCGACAGAATAGTATCCGGAGAGGTAGGTACTTTGGGATCATTGAACATGTGGGACAATGCGTCCGGTTTGGTATTTTTTGAACCCGGACTGTAGGTGACATGGAAGGCAAACCTGGAAAAGAACAGCGCCGACCTGGCATGACGTGGCTTCAACCTTCTAGCAGATTTCAGGTACTCCAGGTTTTTGTGATCCGTATAGATCAGGATCGGGTGAGTTGCTCCTTCCAGAAGGTACCGCCACTCCTCCAAAGCCGCTTTTATTGCTAATAGTTCTCTGTCTCCCACATCATAGTTTCTTTCAGGAGCAGAAAGCTTGCGTGAAAAGAAGCCAACAGGGAACAGAAGAGACTTGGGACCTTGTCGTTGTGAGAGTACTGCCCCAACGGCGACTTCAGATGCATCAACCTCCAGAACAAACGGGAGAGCCGGGTCAGGGTGTTTCAGTACGGAAGCGGAGGTAAAAAGCCTCTTAAGGGTGTCAAAAGCAGTTTGGGCTTCGGAAGTCCAATGAAATCGAACTCCCTGCTTGGTCAGCTGGGTAATAGGTGAGATGATGGCTGAGAATCCTTTAATAAATTTCTGATAAAAGTTTGAAAAGCCCACAAACCGCTGAACACCCTTTTTATCCACAGGAGCAGGCCACTCAAGGATAGCGGACATTTTTTGAGGGTCCATTTTAATGCCCTCAACAGAAATGATTAGTCCCAGAAACTGTATGCTCTGTTGTTCAAATTCACATTTCTCAGGTTTGGCATAAAGGCCATGCTGACGGAGTCGCTCTAACACACACTTGACATGTTGACGATGGCTACTGATGGAGGCAGAAAAGATCAAAATGTCATCCAGGTAGATGATGACGAATAGGTCCAGGAAGTCTCTGAAGATGTCATTTATAAAATGCTGGAAGGCGGCAGGGGCATTACAGAGCCCAAAAGGCATAACTAGGTATTCGAAATGTCCGAATCTGGTGCGAAAAGCTGTCTTCCATTCGTCACCCTCCCTTATGCGGACCAGATTATAGGCCCCCCGTAGGTCTAATTTAGTAAAAATGTCTGCTGCCCCCAGTCTCTGGAAAAGTTCCGGCACCAAAGGGAGAGGATATCGGTTTTTAATGGTCACCTTGTTTAGTTCCCGGTAATCGACACATGGACGAAGGGTATGGTCCTTCTTTTCCACAAAGAAAATGCCAGCTCCTGCAGGGGATGTAGAAGAGCGGATAAATCCTTTCTTAAGATTTTCTTCAATATAGTCCTTAAGTGCTGCCAGTTCTAGTTCAGTTAAAGGAAAAATTCTTCCAAATGGTACTTCGGCCCCAGGGAGGAGCTCGATAGGACAGTCATAGACCCGGTGAGGGGGAAGAGTCTCTTTACCTTTCTTGCTGAAGACATCCATGAAGTCATGGTATGCCTCTGGAACTAATTCCAAGCTAGCAAGTTTCCATATCTAGGCACATCAGAGCTGTGGGCTGTTTGGAAGTCCTTGGTAGACAATGTTGGAAGCAATAAGGTGAAGGAAAGGTAACATCTCTGGTAGTCCAGTCAATGCAGGGGTTGTGGCCTGGAGCCAGGGCATTCCCAGGATAACTGCAAACAAGGGTGAAGTGATGATGTCAAGACATAAAAGTTCATGGTGTAGATTGGATATGCTGGCAGAGATGGGGATGGTTTCCTGGGTGACAGGACCAGACCGGATGGCAGATCCATCGGCAAGATGTATCAGTAGTCCTTGGGTCTTGGAGCGTAGTGGCATGTGGTGTTTCGCTGCAAAAGCAGAGTCCATAAAGCAGCTGCATGCCCCCGAGTCAACGATAGCGGGAACCTGGATGTTCTTTCCGGGGAAATGCAACAAAACGGAAAGAGCAAGATGAGGGGAAGCATTGGTGATTGCAAGGACTTGATCAGCAGAAGGAGGAAGCCACTTACGGATCTTGGTTGGGCAGGACCTCACGTAGTGCCCAGGCTCCCCACAATACATGCACAGATCATTCATGCGGCGACGCTGACGTTCTTCAGGTGTGAGCGTTGGTCGTAGCAAACCCAGCTGCATAGGCTCCGGCACATCAGTAGTAGTAGTAGGAGTAGACTGAGCTGGTGGCATAGTACTTGAGTAACTGGGCACTCTCGGCAACATCCAGGTGGGCCTTGATGGACCTGCGGCTCTCTCCGACCTGCGTTCACGTAGGCGCCTGTCAATCTGTATGGAAAGATTGATTAATTCATATAGAGTCTGAGGAACCCCTACACGGGCGAGTTCATCTTTAAGGGGATCAGACAGACCCAACCGGAAATGGTAGCGGAGAGCAGCATCGTTCCAATTGGTGTCTGCACTCCAACGCCTGAACTCTGCAACGTAGTCCTCTGCGGCTCTGCGACCCTGCTGTAATGCATGGAGAGCGGCTTCGGCAGTTGCTGAGAGCTGAGGGTCCTCATAGATTCGGGCCATCACATCAAAAAAGGTGGTCAGGTTGGAAAGTTCATCAGCCTTTTGTTCAAGAAGGCGATGTGCCCATATCTGGGGTTCGTTCTGGAGCAAGGAGATCACAAAGCCCACTTTGGTGGCTTCCAAAGAAAATGTCCGTGGCAGAAGAGCAAAGTATAGCTCGCAGGAGTTGCGAAAGGCCCTGAATTTGCTGCATTCACCAGAAAATCTTTCAGGCGTGGGCACTCGAGGTTCAGGGGGTAACATCACCACTGCTGGTGGAACAGGCATACTGGCAGAGGCAGATGGTGACCCTTGGGTAGTAGCTGGCGGAGAGAGGGCTTGAACACGTTCCTCCAAACGGGAATAGCTTTCTTGAAGACCCTTAACTGCCTGGGTCAAACCCGCCAAATGCAAACACAGTTCATCCAAAGGAGAGGCTCCCTGCCCGGGCTCGGTCATGGCTGCTTGATACTGTCACGTACCTAGTGGTGAGCCCGGAATGCAGAAGGAGACCTCTCTTGCATCCCCGACTCATGGCCCCTGATGATGGTGACAGGAGGCACGGGAGTCAAAGGTAGCATGAGTGCCTGGCAGGATCAACAGCCGGTGGATGGATCAGGCTGACTTCAGGAACTGTAGCTGGACAAGCAGGCCCCAGTGGCAGTGGACAGGAACCAGTAGACAGCAGGAGACCAACAGGAACAAGTGGATCACTCAGGGGCAGGCACGCAGAAAAGTCAGGCAAGCCGGGTCAAACCAAACAGTCCATACAGGAACAGATGCAGCAGGCAGAGGCAGGAATGTGGAACAGGCCGGGTCGGTAATGGATGAGCACGGATGGACCAGAGGATGAGACAGGTGCAGAGTCGTAGACAAGCCGGAGGTCAGAGGCAGGCAGAAGGCAGGGAAGGTCACAGGTCAGGCCGGGTCAATACACAAACAGATCAGATTCAGGTAATAGTCTCAGGAATGCTGTAGATCAAGCAGCAAGATCTGAAGGGAGAACTGGGTTTAAATAGCCCGCCTGGCGCCGGTAACCGTGCGCGCGCACCCGCGCGACCGTGAACGCGCGACCCCGTGCGATCGCGCGTAACGGCGCAACCGCGAACACGCACACCAGGCACCCACAGGCGCGCACAGACAGGTGACAGACCACTGTCCCCAGCCAGCCTTTCCTGACACACTGACGCGGTGAAAAAAAAAACAGCTCCCCAGAACCTGTTCTGCCGCAGAGTTCATACAGGTAGATGTTAACTGCACGTTTCTGCTGGAGCAGCCTATCAAGCATATAGAAGGTTGAGTTCCATTGCGTTGGGCAATCGCAAATAAGACGTCTGACCGGCAGATTGTGTCGCCGCTGAATGTCGGCAAGGAGAGCCATGGCCGTGTAAGATCTTCTGAAATGGGCCGAGATTTTCCTTGCCTGGACCCCAGGGTATTTGACAACGAATCACTGCACGACCAAGTTTATGACGTGTGTCATGCATGGCACATGCGTAATTTTGCCCTGTTTCAATGCACTAAGCAGATTGGCACCGTTGTCACACACCACTTTACCAACTGTCAAATTGAGCAGTGTTAGCCACTGATCTGCCTGTGAACGCAAAGCTGAAAGGCGTGCCGGGCCAGTGTGGCTCTTGGCTTCCAGGCACAACAGACACAGCGCGGCATGGCAACGTCTCACCTGGCATGTCGAATAGGTTCTGGGGAGCTTGGGCGGCGCAGCGGAAGAGACGCTAGCAGCGGAAAAGGAGGAGTCAGCCGAGGAGGAGAGGGAGGAGGATGGAGTAGGAGGAGGAGGAGAAGAAGAGCCAGGCCTGCATGCAATCCATGGCGGTAAAACCAAATCTACACGGGTGCCACGGGTTACATGCTTGACGGCCGTCAGAAGGTTCACCCAGTGGGCAGTAAAAGTGATATACCTTCCCTGCCCGTGTTTGCTAGACCACGTGTCTGTGGTCAGATGTATCTTGGCACCGACACTGTGTGCCAGAGATACGTTCACTTGCCGCTGAACATGGCCCTATAGCTCTGGGATGCCCTTCTGTGAGAAATACTTCCTTCCTGGGACCTTCCATTGTGGTGTTCCAATGGCCACAAATTTTCAAAAGGCCTCCGAGTCCACCAGTTTATATGGCAGTAGTTGGCGGGCTATGAGTTCTGACAAGCCAGCCATCAACCGTCTGGCAAGAGGGTTATCCGGCGTCATCATTTTTTACGCTCGAACATTTGGACCACGGAAGCCTGCCTTTTTCCAGAAAAACGCGAGGATGGCGTGATGGAAGGTGAGGACAATTGTGAGGAGAGAGGAGAAGGAGAAGTAGAAGACGAAGTAGAAGACAAGGCTGGACAGTGAGAGCCTGTGAGAGCCTGGAGTGTGGCTTTGTGGGTTCCTTTGCTCCCACTGGGCTCGGTGATGGCAGCTCATGTGCCTTCTTAAGGCAGTCGTCCCTAGGTGAGTGTTGGGCTTACCGCGACTTATGCGTTGACTGCAAAGATTGCAGATGGCAACACTATTGTCATTAGCGGACACGTTAAAAAAAGCCCACACTGCGGAGCCATGTGCCGGCATCCTGGGAGCACCAGATGTGACCGTACATGGTTGATGCCTTGCTCCTGATACATTCACATTCTGCTTTGTCCCTCCTGTGCAATCTAAGTTCTTCCTGCTTCTCCTCCCTATCTGCTGGTCCATATCTCCCTCTGATCTCTCCTCCTCTTCCTCTCTTGTGGGCACCCACGTGACATCACTAGACACGTCATCATCGACGTCACCTTCCCCACCGCTATAATTAGAGATCTCGGAGTAGGCAGCAACAGCGGGGACAAACCTCCTTCTTGGGCTGATCTGGGTACTGTCGTCAGACTGCTGAGCGGCGGTTGTTGCTACCTCCTCTTCCTGATCCAATGCCAAGAGTGGCTGCACATCGGAAATGTCTTGATATGGATCAGAAAATAATTCCTGTGACTCAAGCGGAAGGCATATGGTGGTGGTGGTGTTGGCGGTAGTGTCTTTGGGGGTGCAGAGAGTGAAGAAGAGGGTGCAGATCGAGAGGATGAGGAAGATGCAGAAGTAAGGCTGAGTGAGCCACTCAACCAAGTCTGGTGCGTCATTTGACGTAATTGCACGCGCCTTCTGCAATTTGCTACTTTGGCTCAAGTCTGTTGCTCCTGCCCTACCACCCCTGTGGAAGGGCCTGCCTCTTCCTCTGCCTGTCTTTTTTAAATGACCCTGTGACAAATGTCTCCAGAGAAGTGCAGTATGTATGTGGAAGAAGGTATATAACACCCTGATTCAATCTGTTGTTTTTGGGGGCCACTGGTCTATCACACCAGTTATAATACTTTTTTTTTATTGCGTTTTGTCACTCTGTAGTATCGCTGCAGAACCGCTCAGCAGTCACAATGCTGCACAGTGGAAATGCACTATATTATGCTTTCTATATGTGCAAGTATTTTATACGTGCATTACACACCTATATGCTGCACACCAAATAGTACACCTATACCAGTCCTTACAAGGACCTTTGTGGACCGAGTAGCTAGTGATGTGCACACTGTACCTCAGTCCCTACATTGATAAAGGACTGCTGCAGAATAGGGCATCAATCTGCAGCAGTGTACTACAACCCTATATATTGTACAGCTATACCAGTCCTTACAAGGACCTTTGTGAACCGAGTAGTTAGTGATGTGCAGACTGTACCTCAGTCCCTACACTGATAAAGGACCGCTGCAGAATAGGGCAGCGGTGTGCAGTAGTGCACCAGCACCCTATATTGTAAAGCTATACCAGTCCTTACAAGGAACTTTGTGAACCGAGTAGCTAGTGATGTGCAGACTTTATCTCAGTCCCTACACTGATAAAGGACCGCTTCAGAATAGGGCAGCGGTCAGCAGCAGTGCACCAGCACCCTATATATTGTACAGCTATACCAGTCCTTACAAGGACCTTTGTGAACCGAGTAGCTAGTGATGTGCAGACTGTACCTCAGTCCCTACACTGATAAAGGACCGTTGCAGAATAGGTCAGCGGTCAGCAGCAGTGCACCAGCAACCTATATATTGTACAGCTATACCAGTCCTTACAAGGACCTTTGTGAACCGAGTAGCTAGTGATGTGCAGACTGTACCTCAGTCCCTACACTGATAAAGGACCGCTGCACAATAGGGCAGCAATCTGCAGCAGTGTACCACAACCCTATATATTGTACAGATATACCAGTCCTTACAAGGATCTTTGTGAACCGAGTAGCTAGTGATGTGAAGACTGTACCTCAGTCCCTACACTGATAAAGGACCGCTGCAGAATAGGGCAGCAGTCAAGTATAATATTTTTTCTATATTTGGAAGAAAGTATATTATACGTGTACAACCCTATATACTGTACTACACCTATACCATACCAGTCCTTAAAAGGACCTTTGTGGACCTAATAGTAACAGCTAGTAATTAAACTGACTTTCCCTGCTGCGCACAGCATCCTGTCCCTCTCTACACTGACAAAAGACAGGCTGCTGCAACAATCACTTGCACAGCAGTGCACTCAACCCTATATCCTGTACTACACCTATACCATACCAGTCCTTAAAAGGACTTTTGTGGACCTAATAGCTAGCGATTTGTGTCACTGCAGTCTCTCCCTGCTCCACACAGCAACCTCTCCCTATAATGACACAAGAAAGAATGTAAAATGGCCGCCAGATCAGGTCTATTTATAAGTTAGGGGGAATGTCCAATTGTCCATGTGCTGAAATGTCCATTGTCCTGTACCCCATGATGGATGTGTCATCTTAGGTCAGAGTTCTTTCACACACGCAAAATTCGCCACAAAATGACCGCCGAGCGAACAGTTCGGCCATCCCTACTTGTGTATTGTGGGTGCACGTAGGTCTGCGAATACATGTTGGTCTGCATGTAGGTCTGCGAGTGCACCTAGGTCTGTGAGTGCATGTAGGTCTGCACGTAGGTCTGCGAGTGGAAGTAGGTCTGCACTTAGGTCTGCGAGTGCATGTAAGTCTGCGGGGACCTGTGTATTGTCTTGTTGAGTACCTGTGTATTGTCTTGTTGAGTGCCTGTGCATTGTCTTGTTTAGTATTAGTGTCAGGATGCTAGTTGCTAGGTAACAGGTTTGGACAGGGTATAATCCCCAATCCTCATTAAATGAATTGGTACGATGCCAGGCGGGTGTGAGGAGGTGCCTTTTTGTATATCTTGCGGCATGTATGCGTTCCTTGATCATCCGAGGGTGAATACTGCTGTGAAAAATGTAAGCACATTGTTTCCCTGGAAGCCCAGGTTCTGACTCTGGGGAAGCAACTGTCAGCACTGACATACTAAAGGAGAGCCAGGAATGTGCATGGCAGGTGCCACAGAGGCAGGTGGAGACAAAGAGGTGCAGGCACTAGGAAAGAGTAGATGGGTGACAGTCAGGAAGGGTAGAGAGTGAAGTGCCAGGGAGGCCAATCCAGGGCTGGAGTATCCCAATATGTACGCTGTATTGAGTGACATTGGTGAAACCAGTCAGGGACCAGCACTGCTGGAACTGAGGGACTCTCCTAGCTTCCAGGGGAAGAACTCCCCAAGTGAGAGTGGGGGGAGTGAAGGAAAAGTAAAGACAGATTCTGGTGGTAGGGGACTCACTCTATTCTTAGAAGGATAGAGAGGCCAATCTGTAACAAAGACCTGAAGCGCCGAACTGTATGTTGTCTACCGGCGCTCGGGTTCGGCACATCATGGATCATGTGGACAGATTAAGGGGAGGGGCTGGGGAGGACCCAGCTGTCATAGTGCACGTTGGCACCAATGACAATGTCAGAGGCAGAGGGAGTGTCCTAAAGAATGATTTTAGGGACTTGGGAGCTAAAGTGAGGAAAAGGACCTCCAAGGTAGTATACTCAGGAATACTACCGGTACATCAAGCCACACCAGAAAGACAGAGGGAGATTAGGGAAGTAACCAAGTGGCTGAAGAGCTGGTGTAGTATGGAGGGGTTTGGGTTCCTGGAGGACTGGGCTGACTTCGCAGTCGATAACCAGTACTATAGAAGGGATGGACTGCACCTAAATGAGTAGGGTACAGCTCAACTGGGAATGAAAGTTAGAGTGGTTTTTAAACTACGCGGTGGAGGAAGGGTCCAGAGGTAGAGATAGTCAGCACAGAACATATTCCAGAGGGTAGTATTAGGGGCATTCGTTATAGGTTGACCAAAGCACAAGAACCCAAGGTAAGTATAGTAGCAAGTCCTAGTTGCAATCTCAGAACACCCAATAAGAGGATAACATGCGACTGGTCTAAACTATGTGGCATGTTAACCAATGCCAGGAGCCTGGCGGACAAGATGGATGAACTAGAGATACTGTTATACGAGGAGGATTTGGATTTTGCGGGAATTTTAGAGAACTGATATGAAAGTGGTGTGCTGTACAGAAGGACTAGGATCAGATCACACTAGAAAGAATGAGGTAGCCAGTGGCACTAGCTCCACTGGTAGTAAACAAAGGTATTAGGTAATAGAATTGTGCAGGTGGGTATTTAAAATTAATGGAAGAAATTTAAAGATGGTATCGCTTATCTGATATGCAATAAAGTGCTTAATAAAACAAGACCAGCATTAAAAAACATAAGTGAAAGAATATACGTTTCCGTACATGTAGTGTGTGACAAAATACAATGCAGGTTTAGCAGTGAATATTAGTGGTGGTAAACCCACATGCTAGAATAAAATATAGTGCTGGCATCTCAACGTACAATCACAGATATACACAACAGAGTAAAATGCATCAAACATCAAAAACGTATATAGTTAAAAATGTCCATCAATATTCCCATTCATAAAAAAATTCTAAGGTGCACGATGTGGTGGTACTTTGAATCCAAAAAGTAAAATGCTGGTGCTTATACACAAAATTCAATATAAAAGTGCTGCAGGTGGTAGATATACTGTGCGGTCCTTTAGTGGTAATTATATGGGTGTCTCCTTACCTTACACCATAGACTTGATCCTACTGTGGCAGCCCAGGTCCTCGCTGGCGTTCCTATCCTGCCTAATCCCAGCGTGTGTACACCCCCTTTAAGGTTAGTTTTTTAGGGTGTCCAGGAGGGAGGGTCTCACCAGTCTCACCAGTATACCATATATATAGGGATTTAAAGAGAGGAGGTATGCCCCATAGTGTAGTATTTTAACAGCATTTGTTGTATTAAAAAATAAAGACTGGTACTCACACAAACAAAAGGAAAACAGAGCAATGTACAAACGAGCGGCGAGCCTCAATTAGCATCACGGCGCGTGTTTGTCATGAATCACGTGACTTCATCAGGGGATCCCCTGCAATGTTTTTGAAATTGTGACAGCAGGTGGTCACAATGGGGGGGATCAGGTAGGGGTACGTGCAGGCCTAGTTTTCCCATCTTTCCCAGTCTCCAAGACTGTCTCTCAGTCTTCCATACTTGTGTACCTGCCTTAACCCTCTCATCCCAATGGACATAGAATCTCTCCAACAAGGAGTGCTCTTGAGTGCCTCCATTACCTAAAAGGAACACACACCCGTCTTCAAAACCTGTTAAAATCAATAGGAACTTAGTATTCAAATAAACATTCACATTTTCTAGGCTACTAGACAAGGTTTGTCAAAAAATAACACGGGGGGTGTGGACACTGTCCTTGGGAACAAGTGCAAATAAATATTTTTTAAAATGTGATTCGGCCAGGAGTGGTGACTTTTTTTTAAAAGCTGACATTTACAAAGAAAAAAAGTATTTTAAATTGCTGTCAGATTACATTTTCCTTCTTGCTTCTTTTTTAAAAGGTTAAAATAGCACACAGATTCCAAAGGTTCTCCAAAATACACAGCAGACCTATAAGTGTGAAATTCCAGCAATTTAAACTGTACAGTATCAATTTTGTAAATGTCACTTGCTGCAACCCATCCTACAGTAAGAATTAAAAAAAAGAATGTTTTCTCCAAAATGCATAACAGACCCTTTTTAATTCTGGTACAGACTTAAGGAGGGATTCACAAAAAACGTGTGGAGTCCCCCTAAAAAACAATATCCATCCCTTATCTGAGCATGCAGCCTGGCTGTATTGAAAAGGGTGGGAACAAGTGTTCAGCCCCTTACTTCTAAACCATACCAGGCCATATGCCCTTGTCCTTGCCAGGGACCATTCCAGAAAAACATCTTGTTGATGAGGACAAGGGTCTCTTCCTCACAACCATGGCTGGTTGTTGTGAGAGTCTGCAAGTGAGGGGATTACCGTATATACTCGAGTATAAGCCGAGATTTTCAGCCTCTTTTTTGAGGCTGAAAGTGCCCCCTCGGCTTATACTCGAGTCACCGCTGTCTGACTGCTCGATCAGCGTATCGAGCAGACAGACGGCGGACATTAAAATTCAAAAGCCGCGCCTCCTTCTCCGCCTCCGCCTGTGATAGGCGGAACACTGAATTTCCCAGCAGTCAGTGTTCCGCCTATCACGGACATCCGCTCATTCTCATACTACGGACGACGATGAGAGGATGTCCGTGATAGGCGGAACACAGGCTGCTGGGAAATTGAGTGTTCCGCCTATCACAGGCGGAGGCGGAGGCGCGGCTTTTGAATTGTAGAATGGCCGCCGAGAAGAGCGGCGATCCATCGGCACGACACGGGACGGAGGAGGCACGGGACGGAGGAGGCACGGGACGGAGGAGGCTCGGGACGGAGGAGGCTCGGGACGGAGGCTCGGGACACAGGTAGGCTGGACACACACACAAGGCTGCACGGACACACACACAGGGATGGATGGATGGACACACACACACACACACACACACACACACACACACAGGGATGGATGGATGGATGGATGGATGGATACACACACACACACACACACAGGGATGGATGGATGGATGGATGGATACACACACACACACACACACAGGGATGGATGGATGGATGGATGGATACACACACACACACACACACACACACACAGGGATGGATGGATGGATGGACACACACACAGGGATGGATGGACGGACACACACACAGGGATGGATGGATGGATGGACACACACACAGGGATGGATGGACGGACACACACACAGGGATGGACGGACACACAGGGATGGACAGCCATGTCTCACCCTCGGCTTATACACGAGTCAATAAGTTTTCCAGTTTTTTGGGGGTAAATTGGGGGCCTCGGCTTATATTCGGGTCGGCCTATACTCGAGTATATACGGTATCAAAATTTGGAAGTCCCCTTTAACAAGGGATCCCCAGATACTGCCCCCTATGTGAATGAGTATGAGGTATATAGTACCTACACAGAAAAATGTAACCTAGAAATAAAGACACCCAAATGTTTGACAAGTCATTTTTTTTCAAAAAAGAAATCCACAAAAAATATCCCTCATTATAAATCCATCATCAATCACAATGCCCACTGTCTGCCGACTCCCTTAAAAAAAATGACCCAGTGATTTTTTTCTAGCAGAAGAGAGTCAAAGGCTGCCACTTGTAATGCATGCTTGTGGGGTACCTGAAGATCTGTGGCCCCTGGACTGCATCAGGGGTGGCTTCCTTCTGATGCTACAAGCTGAATGTTAGGAGGGTTCAGTTCTGTCCTCTCTGGTGTGGAGCCTTCTGACAGTAAGTTATCACTAATCTCAATGCTGGATAGAGCAGTTGTAGGACCAATCGCGGCACCAATGCTATTTTGTTTTAAGGCCTGCTTTATAGACATGGTGAGTTTGTGTGCCCTTGAGCAATCTCACCTCCCAATTTACTCTTGGATAAATTGTGTGGAATCTCATAATTGTTGGCAGCTCTTTCAGGCACCAAGCAGCTATGATTCAGCCCATTATGTCATAGGATTATAGTAATTGACCAAGAGCCATGCATGTTTGTGTAATAGCACATCACTTTTTAGTCAAGCCCCCCAAGTGTTTGCCAACATAGGTCACACCCAACACATGGAAAATTGCTTTTATGAGACATTTGCAAATTCTGAACAAATAGAGATGTAACTAAATATAGAAACATGAGCTGGAAGTACCGATATCTCAAACCTTGATTGTTGTTCCCTGTTGGCCGACATCTGTTGGCGAGCCGCCACAGCTCCCAGAAATGGCTTTCTCTGGGTGATTTGTGACCTTCAGTGCCACACCATCACTACACAGACACCCTGTAAGTAACACGCCCTAGGGGGATTTTTCATATCCATCCTATTGTTGCATTTTATCAAGATTGTCTTAAAAAAACATTTTTAGGAACCAATATAATTATAGTTTTCTACCACAAATTGAGCTACAGTTGCCGTGTATTTCGTTATACCCATCCCAACTACTTTATGTTTATTACCTCAGATAATAGGTTTCATGGGTGTATGTGTCAATCCTTCATGGGATGATTTAACCTGTATCTCTGATAGGGATCTATTTGGCCCCACAACGGGGCATTATTGTGTGTGTGTGTGTGTGTGTGTGTGTGTGTGTGTGTGTGTGTGTGTGTGTGTGTGTGTGTGATCCATTGGACTATGTGTTGCCTTATTGGATAATCTTGTGTATCATCAATGTTGTAGATTAAGAGAGGCCCCTGATTATATTGTTTATATTGTATTTTTATATGTTCAATCATGCATATTGTTTGATTTTCTATCATTACCATGTATGAACCAAATTAGGTTCTGATGTATTATTATCATAATATACCCTGGCTATGAACTATTAAATATGAATTAATCAATTAATTACAATTATTTATTTTGTACCCTTGTGTTTCAATTAAAGTCCAGATTTCCCTTTCCCTTTCTCCTCCTCCCTTCCCCTCTTATTTCCCCATTTCCTTTATAGTGACAGGGATGGAGGTACTTGACCCTACCAGACCATTCCCTCATTTCCCCCAAATTCCAATTCCTCTCCTTTCTTGTAATATGAAAGGCCTTCTGAGCCCTGTGCTGACGACTAGTCAAAAAGGCCAATCACGTTCTCCATAGGACAATCCACTCCGTAGCTTAAAAGAAAAATTTAATATTATGAACAACAATACTTGTGATGCAGTATGGTTTGCTATTTTTGTGGTGCAGAGACAAACAAATTCCAGTTGGTTTATTATCTGAGCAAAAACTTAGTAATAATCTAATGTGGTGTTTGAGTGGGTGGGGGCTTGATAACAGATCACGTTTAAAGTGTATGTAAATTCCAACAATGAACTCTTATTTTCTACTTTTTCCTCTGTTATATATGCTGTTAAAATCATCTGTTTGGTAAGGGAAAACAACATAACTGTGGATCATACCAGTAATTATGAGCTGATGTCTTTCTGTGATCTCTGCCTCTGCTTACTGTTATTGGTTACTATCATTTTCAGTTCTCTCTATAGACTACAGAACTCCCAAAGTTAAGTATAAAAGGAGACATTGAAGTCTTCATACAGTAAGAGGAGATAGTGAAGTATTTCTGTCCTAGGATAGCACTGCTGCTTCTTGATAGATACAATAAAAGTAATTTATTGTAAACTTAGTACAAGAAGAGAAATATTTGCAGGATTACTAGGACTAATTTGTTCAATATTAAAAACAAGCCTAAAAAAAGAACACCT
Source organism: Lithobates pipiens (assembly GCF_037356315.1). Lineage (NCBI taxonomy): Eukaryota > Metazoa > Chordata > Amphibia > Anura > Ranidae > Lithobates > Lithobates pipiens. The sequence goes on along the minus strand of NW_027507785.1, from coordinate 184,684,396 downwards.
AGGCAGTCACCACTTTTAGGACCATTAGGCTGAAATATATCTTTTAGATCTGCAGATATGATTTTTACAGCCAAAACCTTCTTTAGGAGTATCCACTAACTGCCTGCACAAAAAGAATGGGTAACACTTTGAAAAGTGACTCTTCATTGTTTTTAGCATGGTGGGCCATAAAGTGAGTCTGGTCCAGAAACAAAAAAGAGGATGTATTTTTTTTTTTTTTTTCAAATCGATCTGCTCCAGACTTTGTTGTTTTCAAATCATAACAGATCCAGAAGTATTGGTGTAACAGATCCAAAGTAATTGTAACAGACCCAAAATTCCACTAGTGCAAATGTAACATTTCACCATTACACTGGTTTTACATGAAGAATCATAGCACTGACATCAGTTCCTTATCAATCTGCAAGACAAAATACATAAAAAAAAGGTAATCTAAATCTAAAAAAAATAGTTGAATGAAAATGTCAGCCACACATATATTTATTTTTACAGCATTAATATTTAATGTGGCCAGTTTTTTACAGTTACGAGAAATGTTACCTAAAAAATCATCTGAAAATTCCCTGCAATCGAAAAGCTATTATACTTACCTTTCCCACAGCCAGTATCTTTTATCTTTGTTCCATTCCAACACTTCAGACTTTGTCAGGCATTTCAGCATATGACAGGAGTGCCTGTGGCCCCTACTGTAGTTTCATCCTCCAACCACTACATCATTACAGGATATAGAGGATGTAGGGGGTCAGAGGATAGAACGACAGCATGGCATCCAACACTTTCAACTACTCTGATGTTGAAAAGTCTGACATAGACCGTAGCCCTGGAATGGAGCAGAGATAAACGACTGTGGCTTTCAGATGCGATCATATACAATTTTGCCTGTAGAATATCTTCATTAGCTATTCTGAGATATTGGAATATATTTAAACCTTCCATTGTGTTAATGTAACTTTTTCTACTTTAAAGACCTAATTATTGTATTGTTTGCTTTGTCGAATCTCTCTCTTTTGTTGTAAATAGCAACCTAATTTGGTTCCTCTAGTAAGGTTGCACCCCATAAACATTTGGTAGCCGCTGCACAGGAAATATAAGTAAAAATGAAAAGTATCCAAAGAGAGCTTCTTTAATGGTGAACATGGTATATATCAAAAATGAATACATTTTATTGCAAAATCCACTTAAAACATTAAACGTTGTGTCCTTCACTACTTTTAAGAATTACAATTTGAAAAAGTTGCCACGGCACAGGTAGCTTCCACACACTCTCATCTCTCATAGTATCTAATATAGTGGATAAATTAAGCCGGCTGAGATATTCACTTACCGTATATACTCGAGTATACAGTGGTGAGAAAAAGTGTTTGCCCCCTTCCTCATTTCCTGTTCCTTTGCATGTTTGTCACACTTAAGTGTTTCGGAACATCAAACCAATTTAAACAATAGTCAAGGACAACACAAGTAAACACAAAATGCAATTTGTAAATGAAGGTGTTTATTATTAAAGGTGAAAAAAAATCCAAACCATCATGGCCCTGTGTGAAAAAGTGATTGCCCCCCTTGTTAAAACATACTATAACTGTGGTTGTCCACACCTGAGTTCAATTTCTCTAGCCACACCCAGGCCTGATTATTGCCACACCTGTTCACAATCAAGGCATCACTTAAATAGGAGCTGCTTGACACAGTAAGGTCCACCAGAAGATCCTTAAAAGCTACACATCATGCCGAGACCCAAAGAAATTCAGGAACAATTGAGAAAGAAAGTAATTGAGATCTATCAGTCTGGAAAGGGTTATAAAGCCATTTCCAAAGCTTTGGGAATCCAGCGAACCACAGTGAGAGCCATTATCCACAAATGGCGAAGACATGGAACAGTGGTGAACCTTCCCAGGAGTGGCCGGCCGCCCAAAATTACCCCAAGAGCGCAGCGACGACTCATCCAAGAGGTCACAAAAGACCCCACAACAACGTCCAAGGAACTGCAGGCCTCACTTGCCTCAGTTAAGGTCAGCGTTCATGCCTCCACCATCAGGAAAAGACTGGGCAAAAATGGCCTGCATGGCAGAGTTCCAAGTAGAAAACCACTGCTGAGCAAAAAGAACATCAAAGCTCGTCTCAATTTCTCCACAACACATCTTGATGATCCCCAAGACTTTTGGGACAACATTCTGTGGACCGATGAGACAAAAGTGGAACTCTTTGGAAGGTGTGTGTCCAAGTATATCTGGCGTAGAAGGAACACTGCATTTCATAAAAAGAACATTATACCAACCGTAAAATATGGTGGTGGTAGTGTGATGGTCTGGGGCTGTTTTGCTGCTTCAGGACCTGGAAGACTTGCCGTGATAAAAGAAACTATGAATTCTGCTGTCTACCAAGAGATCCTGAAGGAGAATGTCCGACCATCTGTTCGTGTACTCAAGCTGAAACGAACTTGGGTTCTGCAGCAGGACAATGATCCTAAACACACCAGCAAGTCCACCACCGAATGGCTGAAGAAAAACAAAATGAAGACTTTGGAGTGGCCTAGCCAAAGTCCTGACCTGAATCCTATTGAGATGTTGTGGTATGACCTTAAAAAGGCCGTTCATGCTCGAAAACCCTCTAATGTAACTGAATTAGGACAATTCTGCAAAGATGAATGGGCCAAAATTCCTCCAGGACGCTGTAAAAGCCTCATTGCACGTTATCGCAAACGCTTGGTTGCAGTTGTTGCTGCTAAGGGTGGCCCAACCAGTTATTAGGTTTAGGGGGCAATCACTTTTTCACACAGGGCCATGATGGTTTGGATTTTTTTTCACCTTTAATAATAAACACCTTTATTTACAAATTGCATTTTGTGTTTACTTGTGTTGTCCTTGACTATTGTTTAAATTGGTTTGATGTTCCGAAACACTTAAGTGTGACAAACATGCAAAGGAACAGGAAATGAGGAAGGGGGCAAACACTTTTTCACACCACTGTAGGTCGATCCGAATATAAGCCGAGGCCCCTAATTTACCACAAAAAAACTGGGAAAACGTATTGACTCGTGTATAAGCCGAGGGTGAGACATGCAGCAGCTACTGTTACAGCTTAAAAGAGTGGAAAAGAGGGTCAATAATGCCCATCTGCAGCTGCATACCTCCCTGCGTACCTCCCTGTGTACCTCCCTGTGTACATCCCTGTGTCCATCCCTGTGTCCATCCCTGTGTACCTCCCTGTGTCCATCCCTGTGTCCATCCCTGTGTCCATCCCTGTGTCCATTGCAGCCTACCTGTGTCCTGTGCATGCCTCCGTGTGCCAATCTGCAGCCTCTTTGTCCTTCTGCAGCCTCTGTGTGCCATTTTGCACCGATCTGCATGTATAAAAAACATACGGCGGCCATGCCAGGTTTCAAAAGCCGCACCTCTCCTCCTCGTCTGTGACAGACAGCGGCCATTCCACTGTTCAAAAGCCGCGCCTCTCTGTCTGTGATAGGCGAAACACTCAATTTCCCAGCAGTCAGTGTTCCGCCTATCACGGACATCCTCTCATCCTTGTCCGTAGTATGAGGATGAGCGGATGTCCGTGATAGGCGGAACACTGACTGCTGGGAAATTGAGTGTTCTACCTATCACAGACAGGGAGGCGCGGCTTTTGAATAGTGGAATGGCCGCCGTCTGTCTGCACGACACGCAGATCAGGTAGGCAGACGGCGGTGACTCGAGTATAAGCCGAGGGGGGCACTTTCAGCCTAAAAAAAGGGGCTGAAAATCTCGGCTTATACTCGAGTATATACGGTAGGTGGAAATTAATGTAGGCTGATCGCCATGTAGCTCAGTATAGGCAGTCCACTGGCATAGTATAATCAGTTTCAGCTAAAATTAACAGCTAGACATAGACAGTATGCTTATTTTATGGACTATCTCAGATGTAGATGACAGTCACCTGGGTAATCCCGGGTTTGTAAATATTGCACAGTCCTGATGGTAGAAAATGCAAGCGAGGAAGGTAGAAACAGGAACCCACAGTGATGCAATGATTTTAATTCAGATAAACAGCCAGGGTGTAAATCATAGGTTAGGTAATGAGTCCAGTGTCCGTATATCTCCTTCAGCTTGTAAAGCAACACAAGCGGAGGAGGGGAGACGGACAATGAAATTTAAAGTTTCAATCAGATATCAAAGTAAAACAAGACAAAAATTTGACTTATCTTCCTTGCCACTCTTCATTTTCCAAGCAGTTGAACTGTACTCAAGACAGTCTAAATCCCATTTGTGTAGATGGAAGTAGAGCGTGTAATCACCTGTTCTGTGAACAGTGCTGGCGTCTGGTATCTGTTAGCTGCCGTCTCACTCTGCCATCTCTGCTTAGGTAAGAGGTTACTTCCGTTGCATCTACCACATCCCACTGAACATCCAAGAGTGTCACTAAGAGTGTTTCATTTGAGATTCAAATTTCTTCAGAGCATGTAAGGGTATGGAGTATGATAACTTAATATTGCCAATTCAATTATACTTAATTGATATATCCTGTTATCATCAGTCACACGCCCAATTATTTATGACAAGTAATCGACTTGAGGAAATCCCATCACTGAGTGCAGTGTTCACACCCACATACAGATCAATATTGTCATTGTTTCCTAATAGCCTATTCAGACAAACAATTTTCACTAAACAAGCATACATGCAGTGAAACGTGTATTTATAGTGAACTCAAATAAACTCCAGTATAGACATTAACCTGGTTCTAGATAATAACAATATGATATTACTATATAGTAATTCATGTCCATTGGTCTCTCCTGAGAGGATTTTGATCAGGTCAATCAGATCAAAGGACAGTAAAAAGGGGATAAGAGATGTTGTGTTGGCGAAGTCTCCATCTGGGTGCAATGAGCATACCCTTTTTGGGATATCCCAGACACTACTATTACTCTCTGGGGAGAGGAAAATGCAGTGCTCAACTAATTCCCTGTCATTTTATTAAATTATGATTCCAGAAAGACTGATAAATTGAACTCGGTGTTCAATCCTAGGGGCTGTAAAGTTCCTAAATTCAAAATCCAAATTTTTTCCTTTTGGAATAAAATTAATCAAAATCACCCCTCCGTTGGGGCAAATTAAGTTTGTAGATGCCCTTATCACCAAGTCCACTTGAATCCCCTCCACGAAAATTAAAAAAATGTAATGCCAGTGGGCATTCATCATCCTTTTTAGTTATACTCTGAATGTGCTCACTAATTCTTATTTGCAGTTGTCTTTTTGTTTTACCCACATACATTTTGCCACATGGGCAAGTTAACTTGTAAATAACATGTGTGGTTGAACAGTTGATAAAGTTCTGAGTGTTGACGTTTTTTTGACCATCAGAGCTCATAAACACATTTGTTTTATCCATGTATTTACACACTGTACATTTCCCACAGAGATACATGCCCTTCAAGGGAGGGAGATCAGTTAGCCAATTTTTGTTATATGATTTCTGATATTCAGAATGTGTGAGGTTATCTCCCAAATTAGGTGATCTGCGTGCTGTTAGTAGAAGTCTCTCTCCTACAGTTTCGTCTAAGATTGGCGATTTGGAGAGTATGTGCCAATGGTGATTATGTATAACCCTGACTTGGTCCCACTGTGACCCAAACTTTGTGATAATTCTAATAGGAGCTTGTTGCAGGACATCCTGCTTCGTTCGTTGTAGTTCTCATCTGTCAGTTTTTCTTTTCTCTCCTTTTGGCTCTCCTGATGCTTTTGTGCGAGTACCCCCTTTCCTTGAACCTACTATACATTTCCGTAGCCTCAATACAGAAGTCATCCTCCCGTGAGCAGTTCATCCTGATCCGTAGAAACTGGCCCACCGGTAGGGATGAGCCGAACACCCCCCCGGTTCAGTTCGCACCAGAACCTTTGAACGGACCGAAAATTCGTACAAACTTTAGAACCCTATTAAAGTCTATGGGACTCGAACATTCAAAATCAAAAGTGCTAATTTTAAAGGCTAATTTGCAAAATATGCAACAGAACAACACCAGCAATAAGGGGTATCTTCAGGTGTATACTGTGCAGGAGGCACACAACACTCACTCTAACTGCTGCAGATGCCTGTATTACAGAAACAGAACAACACCAGCAATAAGTGGTAGCTGCAGGTGTATACTGTGCAGGAGGCACACAACACCCACTGTAAATGCTGCAGATGCCTGTGTTACAGAAACAGAACAACACCAGCAATAAGGGGTAGCTTCAGGTGTATACTGTGCTAGGTTCCCAAGTAAAAAGATACTGTCCCTGACTATCTTGCTCTTTCCCTGCACGCCAACACACTACACAAGGCCGCCACATTGGCGGCCTTATATGGTGTGGGGCATGTACTAAACCCCCCTGAGCTATAATTGGCCACAGGCATCCTGCCTGTGGCCAATTATGGCTCTCCTCACTGCCGGCGCTGTGATCGGCCAAGCATGTGGGGTCACAGTGCTTGCTTGGCCAATCATGAGCCAGCAATGCACTGCGATGGCGTAGTGCATTATGGGCCCTTCGCGCCACATGAATATGGTGCGAATGGTCCACAAAGTTCAGGCGAACGGCCCGTGTTCGAGTCGGAAATGCGTTTGAGTCGAACACCAAGCTCATCCCTACCCACCGGTATTCCTTGGATAAGGGAACGGGGGTGATGGCTGGAGGCCTCTAGGAGTGTATTAGCAGCAGTCTGTTTGCGGTACGTTTTGGTAAAGATATGGTCATCCTTTATACCTATATTGAGGTCTAGGAAAGTCAAAGTTTCATGATGGCAACAACAGGTCAATCTGAGGTTCCTATTGTTGGAATTGAGCTCATCTATGAACTCTGCCAGCTGCAGGTGAGTGCACCCCCCAGATCATGAGCACATTGTCAATGTACCTCAGCCACATGTGGCTGAGGTACAGAGACGATTGGTAGACCACCTCCTCCTCCCACAGGCCCAGATGGAGACAAACATAGGAGGTTGCCCACAGAGCTCCCATGGAGGCCCCCCTGAGCTGCTGATATATCATCTCCAGGAATTGGAAACCATTGTGCTCCAACATAAACTCCAGTATTTCCACAATTGACTAATTTTGTGTACCCAACAGTGGGAATGTCTTCTCCAGGAAATGTTGTACACTTTTGAGTCCCCATTAATGGGGAATTGACATGTATAAAGATTCCACGTCAATTCCCACGGGCACAGTTCCTTTTGGAAAATCAACATCCTAACATTTGCACAGGACATCTCTGGTATCCTGGACAAAGGAGGGTAGGTCACAAACTAGTTATTTGATTAGAGCATCCATGTATTTCCCAAGTTTTTCTAGTGGTCCCTTAATAGCGGAGACAATATGGGCCTACCTGGGGGATCGGTTAGTGATTTATGTAGTTTGGAAATGATATAGAAAGTTGATATATTGTATTCCTGAACTTTGAGTATTTAGGTTCCTTCTTAGTAGGGATGGCCGAACGGTTCGCCCGGCGGTCGTTTCGCGGCGAATTTCGGCTGTTCGCCGTCCGCCCGATCGGCGGACTATTGCCGCCGTTCGCCTGGTGGACTTCCGTGTTTACTGTGTAAAAGAACTTTGACCTATGATGACACATCCATCATGGGGTACAGGACAGCCAATTGAGACATTACAGCACATGGACACTTGGACATTCCCCCTAACTTATAAATAGACCCGATACGGCGGCCATTTTACATTCTTTCTTCTGTCACTATAGGGAGAGGTTGCTGTGTGGAGCAGGGAGAGATTGCAGTGACCCAAATCGCTAGCTATTTGGTCCACAAAAGTTCTTTTCTGGACTGGTATAGGTGTTAGGTGTAGTTCAGGATATAGGTTTGAGGCACTGCTGTGCTACTGATTGTTGCAGCAGCCTGTCTCTTGTCAGTGTAGAGAGAGGGACAGTACACTGTGTGCTGCAGGGACAGTCAGTTTAATCATAAGCTGTTACTATTAGGTCCACAACAGTGCTATTCAAGTTATTGTTCCAGCAGCCTCTGTTTTGTCAGTTTAAATAGGGACAGGCAGGAAGCTGTGTGTGAGGCAGTGAGGGACAGTCAGTTTAATCAGTAGCTGTTACTATTAGGTCCACAAAGGATCTTTTCAGGACTGGTATGGTAATAGGCTTGTACACGTATAATATTCTTTCTTCCAAATATAGAAATAATATTATACTTGACTGCTGCCCTTCTGCTGCAGTAGTCCTTTATGAGTATAGGGACTGAGGTACAGTCTGATAATCATTCACAACCTACTAGTTCCACAAAGGTCCTTATAAGGACTGGTAAGGTCTAGGGTGCTACAGTACATAGGGTTGAGTGAGGTACAGTCTGCTATTCCTTAAGGACTGGTATAGGTCCACAATACATAGGGTTGAGGTGCACTACTGCTGAGTCTGACTGCTGCCCTATACTGCAGCAGTCCTTTATCAGTATAGGGACTGAGGTACAGTCTGCTAATCATTCACAACCTACTTGTTCCACAAAGGTCCTAATAAGGACTGGTAAGGTCTAGGGTGCTACAGTACATAGGGTTGAGTGAGGTACAGTCTGCTATTCCTTAAGGACTGGTATAGGTCCACAATACATAGGGTTGAGGTGCACTACTGCTGAGTCTGACTGCTGCCCTATACTGCAGCAGTCCTTTATCAGTATAGGGACTGAGGTACAGTCTGCTAATCATTCACAACCTACTTGTTCCATAAAGGTCCTTATAAGGACTGGTAAGGTCTAGGGTGCTACAGTACATAGGGTTGAGTGAGGTACAGTCTGCTAGTCCTTAAGGACTGGTATAGGTCCACAATACATAGGGTTGAGGTGCACTACTGCTGAGTCTGACTGCTGCACTATACTGCAGCAGTCCTTTATCAGTATAGGGACTGAGGTACAGTCTGCTAATCATTCACAACCTACTTATAAGGACTGGTAAGGTCTAGGGTGCTACAGTACATAGGGTTGAGTGAGGTACAGTCTGCTATTCCTTAAGGACTGGTATAGGTCCACAATTTATATAGGGTTGAGGTGCACTACTGCTGACTGCTGCCCTTCTGCTGCAGTAGTCCTTTATCAGTATAGGGACTGAGGTACAGTCTGCTAATCATTCACAACCTACTTGTTCCACAAAGGTCCTTATAAGGACTGGTAAGGTCTAGGGTGCTACAGTACATAGGGTTGAGTGAGGTACAGTCTGCTATTCCTTAAGGACTGGTATAGGTCCACAATACATAGGGTTGAGGTGCACTACTGCTGAGTCTGACTGCTGCCCTATACTGCAGCAGTCCTTTATCAGTATAGGGACTGAGGTACAGTCTGCTAATCATTCACAACCTACTTAAAAGGACTGGTAAGGTCTAGGGTGCTACAGTACATAGGGTTATGTACAGCAGTCCTTTATCAGTATAGGGACTGAGAGTTTTGTCACAGGGTCATTTAAAAAATGACAGGCAGAGGAAGAGGCAGGCCCTTCCGCAGGGGTGGTAGGGGTAGGGCAGGAGCAACAGGCTTGAGCCAAAGTGGGAAGTTGCAGAAGGTGCGTTCAATTACTTTAAAGGATGCACCAGACTTGGTTGAGTGGCTCACTCAGCCTTACTCTTCTGCACCCTCCTCATCCTCTCGATCTGCACCCTCTTCTTCACTCTCTGCTATGTGCACCCTCAAAGACACTACCACCAACAACACCACCGCCACCACATACTTTCCGCTTGAGTCACAGGAATTATTTTCCGATCCATATCAAGACATTTCTGATGCGCAGCCACTCTTGGTATTGGATCAGGAAGAGGAGGTAGCAACAAACGCTACTCAGCAGTCTGACGACAGTTCCCAGATCAGCCCAAGGAGGAGGTTGGTCCCCGGTGTTGCTGCCTACTCCGAGATCTCTACTTATAGCGGTGGGGAAGGTGACGTTGATGATGACGTGTCTAGTGATGTCACGTGGGTGCCCACAAGAGAGGAAGAGGAGGGGAGTTCAGAGGGAGATATGGACCAGCAGATAGGGAGGAGAAGCAGGAATAACTTACATTGCACAGGAGGGACAAAGCAGACTGCAAATGTATCAGGAGCGAGTCATCGACCATGTATGGTCACATCTGGAGCTCCCAGGACACCGGCACATGGCTCCGCAGTGTGGGCTTTTTTTTTTTTTTTTTTTTTTTAAATTTGTTTTTATTAAAGATTTTCACATAACAGAAATAAAAGGACAAGAATACACAACTTCAAAATGACAGGAAGTTACACTGTAAACAATAACATACGGTGCAATCATATATTTATACAAAAAAAAAAAAGAAATAAAAAGAAAAGCATAGTGATATAACCTCTGAGGTCTCAAGATAACACAGAAGTTTCAACCAGTCATCGTATATATTGTAACTAGACCTCATTCAGTAACTACTGTCTATCCATTCACAGCTCTATCAAGAGAGGAGTAGACTAGAATCTACAGGAGACATAAAGAAAAAGTGGAAGGGGAAGGGAAGGTTAAGGGATAAGGGGAAAATGAGGGAAAATGAGGAAAAATGAGGGAAGATGAGGGAAAATGAGGGAAAAAAAAAAAAAAAAAGGGAAAAAAAAAAAAAAGAGATGGACCTAGTGGTGTAAGCATAATAACAATGTATACCATTAATACAGGGGTAGCTCAATGATATTTAAGTTTCCATAATTTCCAGTTATCCATACGTTTCATACCATTTCCCACTCTTTGTAGCAATAGGGTTTCATATACACAGTTAGTTTTAACTATGGTAAGTACTTCTGAAAGATTAGGGACCTGGTCTGACTTCCATTTTCGAGTTATAAGGGACCTGGCCGCCAAGAGAATGTGTGTTACAACCGTACGGTACTGAGGAGGATAAGTCTCTATTCCCAAGAATAGAGCTAGGCCTGGCTCGGAGGAAGAGATAATTCCGGAGAATGAGGATATCAACCGGAACACACTGTTCCAGAAACTGGTCAAGCTTTTACAGGACCAGAGAACATGTTTGAGAGTACCCACTCCCCCACAGCCCCTCCAGCACAAATTAGAGTGATTAGAGGAAAATCTGGACAGTCGATACGGGGTAAGGTACCACCTTAAGGATATTTTTTGGTGTAACTCCCAATAATTAACGCACCTAGTAGCTTTATAAATTGAGTTAATGGCATATTGCCATTGTTTCGGTGAGTACACCTTCTCCAAGTCTCCCTCCCACTTCAAATATGGGGAGGACTTGGTAAAAACATTTTTATGCTGGAAAAGGCCGTAAAAGAGGGAAACTCCTTTTACCGAATTACATTTATGCATGTAAAATTTCGAGATCTCTCCAGGTAGGTTCAACTGGTACGTTGGTAAAGAACGTAAAAAATGTGAAATTTGACCATACTTGTACACCTCCCCTACCTCAAGACCATATTCCGCCCTAAGAGTGTTAAAGCCTTTAATTTTCCCTTCATAAAACAGATCAGATATTAGAGTAATACCCTTTGTTTGCCAGTTCTGGAGGGAAAGATTGGGAATAGCTCTAGTGAGTATCTCAATGTCTAAAGGAATCTCGGTTTCACCCAATTTTGTGTTTTCGATCCGCTCAAGACTTCTCCACGCCCGAAGAGACGCCTGTATTGTTAGGGGTAAACTATGTAGAGGAAAAGGCTTCAAGCGGTCTAGCCACAACAGCGTAAGAAGGTCTCCCGTCGGGGACATGGTTTGTTCAATATCCCTCCATGGGGCAGATGCTTGTTTGTTAAACCAAGTTTTAAGTTGTGTGAGTACGACCGCTTGAAAGTAATCCTGTACCTCGATATATCCCATGCCCCCTGCTCTTCTATGTTTTATCAATAAAGCCTTAGAACATCTAGGCTTCTTTTGTTGCCAGATATAGTTGTTGAGGAGCGAGTTAAGCGATTTAAGATGTGTGGCCTTAATGGGAATAGGTAATGTACGAAATATATAGAGAATCTGTGGGAGTAGTAGCATTTTGAAGGAGGCCAGACGCCCTGACCAGGTTAGTTCTGTTTTAGAGATACGTTTAGCTTCAGCGGACAGCTTTTGGAGCAACCGAAGATAATTGGTATCCGCCAATCTATTTGGGTCTGCTGTAATCTGGATGCCCAGGTACGTTATGTTATCTTCTTTCCATGAATAAGGGAAAGATTTCTGTAGGTGAAGTTTAACTTCTTGTGGGATAGCTAGAGGGAGGACAAGGGACTTAGTATCATTAACTTTATAGTACGATATACGACTAAAATTATCTAGGACCATCTGGGCATATTTCAAGGACGTCTTCGGGGATGTAAGAAACAAAATAATGTCATCTGCGAAAAGGTTTATTTTGTGATCCTTGCTACGGAAGGTAAAACCGTGAATGTCCGGGTGTGATCTAATTTTTTCCGCTAGAGGTTCAATCAATAATTTAAAAATTGAGGGGGAAAGGGGGCACCCCTGTCTCGTGCCATTTGTAATATTGAAAGATTCAGATAGGATACCCGAGGTATAAACTTTAGCTGAGGGGGTGGAGTAAAGGGCAAATATTGCTGTAAGGATTGGGCCTTCAAATCCAAATTTGCGCAGAACAGAACTCATATAGCCCCAATGTATCCTGTCGAACGCCTTCTCCGCATCCAAAGAAAGGAGCAGAGAAGGCGTCCGACAGGACCTCGCGTGGCACACCACATCAATCACCCTCCTGGTTGCGTCGGATGCCTGTCGCCCCATTGTAAACCCTGCTTGATCCGGGTTAATAAGTGAGGGTAAAACGTGAAGTAGTCTCTGGGCCAGGATTTTTGCATAAAGCTTAACGTCCGTATTCAGAAGCGATATAGGGCGGAAATTAGGTGGAGTATCGGGGGTTTTTCCTGGTTTGAGTATGGTGACAACGTATGCACCTAACATTTCCGAGGGGAATGAAGAGGATGCAGCCGCCTTGGAGTAGAGCGTTTGTAAAGTAGGGGTCAGTAGGTCACCGAACTGTACATAGTATTCTCCTGGAAGGCCATCAGGACCAGGGGATTTGCCCAAAGGCAAGGACTTGATGACTCTCTGTATTTCCGCTTGGGATATGGGAGTATTAAGGGTTGAAAGTTGCTCCTCCGATAATTTGGGAAGAGAAATATCGGCCAGGAAAGATTGGATATCTGCTTCCACCGGTTGCAAAGTTTTAGGGTCCGAGTTAATATTATAAAGGGAAGCATAATACTGGGCAAAGGAGTCTGCTATACCCTTGGGATTATATATTTTGCTTCTATCTGAAGAGTTGATTAAGTAGGGAATAGTGGTACGAATTCTATGATTTTTCAAACGTTGGGCTAGGAATTTGCCTGCCCTGTTTCCTGCCGAATAGTGTGTGAGTTTAAGATGGTTAATATATTTATTATGATCCTCTAATAGGAGGAGTCTGAGCTCGGATCTAAGGGCACCCAGCTTATGTGCTACCGTAGGGCAAGGGGTTTGTTTATTTTGTTGGTCTAAAAGATCAATATCTTTTAATATACGGTCTACATTAGAAGTTCTCTGCTTTTTAAGTCTCACACTAGCTTGTATTAAGATACCTCTTACAAAGGCCTTATGTGCACACCAAAGAATCATAGGGTCATCTACGGAACCTGAGTTTAGCAAGAAAAATTCCTTGATATTATTAGTCACCTCTTTCATCTGAGCTTGTGATTTGAATAGTCCCATATTCGCCCTCCAGACACTAGACACTTTATGAGTGTTCTCCTCCGCCACCACAGCTGAGACAGGGGCATGATCAGACCAGGTAATGCTGTGAATGGCGGAGGAGGAAACCGCTTGCAACAAATATCTGTCAACCAAGATCATATCAATTCTCGAATATGTATTGTGTCTAGAAGAGTAAAAGGAATAATCTTTTTCAGTGGAATGCTGACATCTCCAGACGTCGTATAACCCCTCCTCATGCAGCAAACGCCGCAATGAAGGAAGAGGTCTACGAGATCTGGTGGTGGTATCCATTTTGAAATCTACTGTGACATTGTAGTCTCCACACATCAACAAGGCCCCTTGTCGCACTTCGTTGACTTTCGTAAGTAATCTTCTGAGAAACCTTGTCTGGTGGGAGTTAGGAGCATAGAGACAAACAATAGTATAAATTTTGTTGTTTAGAGAACCCACCAATATGATATACCTGCCTTCAGGGTCCGTCACTGTGAGACTATGTGTGAAAGCAACCGAGTCTCTGAGGGCAATTATGACCCCTTTGCGTTTTTGAGAGGCAGAAGCAAAGAAAAGGTGTGGGTAGTTTTTATGATGAAACGATGGAGGATCCGAAGCCTGGAAATGAGATTCTTGCAAGCAAAGTACATCAGCACGCAGTTTCTGTGCTTCTTTCCACACTGAAGCTCTTTTAGCAGGATGGTTCAAACCATGAACATTTAATGAAACAACGTTCAGCATTAATAGCTATTTCAAGAGAAAATGATGAAGGAGCAATCAATAAAGTGAAATACTGTGTACCTTCCTATATTGGAGAACTGTTCAATGCTTGCGTAGGAGTCCAATCTAAGGCGAACCCTCATCTCTTGACGGGGAGATCCACCTGTAACGTAGTCCATCTCATGGGGGGAGGAGGTTAACTTGAGGAGGGGGGGATAAAACACAAAAAGAAAATTAAGAGAAAAAAGCACAAGTAAAAAAAGAGAAAAAGAATAGCTTCGAAATCCTGGCATCCGCCAAGGGAATAAGAAGGTCAATTCAACTTGGAATCTGTGGGCATTGTTACTGCCCGCCATATAACTGAGGGGGAAAAATGAGAACTAGCAAAGTCCCGCAGGTACCGAGAGCATCTCAAAGGGAAAGAAAAATCTCATACCGAGGTATGATATGATCCGGGGATTCAATTATTGCAGCTCGCAACCTTCTTTTTGCGCGACACCACCTGCCAGTTGTCTTGCGATGATACTTTAGACAGTGAAGTGGAGGTGTTGTCTTCCTGGTAGGGGATTATTTTCCACTGCTTGAGCAGGTCTAGGCCCTCTTCTAGGTTGTTAATCACTTTCGTTTGGCCTTCCCTGGATATGGTAAGCTTGCAAGGGAACCCCCACTTGTATAGTATGTTGTGGTTGCGTAAGGCCTTTGTAATGGGCAGCAGTGCTTTCCGTTTCTGCATAGTTTGCTGTGATAAATCAGCGAACACTTGTAGATTCGCGTAGCGCTCTGGTGGTTGATTGTTGGTCCGGAAGGCTAAGGTAAATTTTTCTTTAACCTGGAAAAAATGGACTCTTAGCAGAACATCTCTTGGGATGTTATCCGGAAGGTGTGACGGTTTAGGCAAGCGATGTATTCGATCGATTGCCAGGTCCGCAGCTGACAAGTCCGGTAAGAAGGCACCTATCAGCTCTTGGGCATATTGCAGTAATTGCCCCGGCAACACTATCTCAGGGACGCCCCTGAGTTTGATGTTGTTGCGCCTAGATCTATCCTCTAAGTCTGCGATTTTCGCTTTTAACCATGCCACTTCCTCCGCTTGATCATTATGAGCATCCACTACAGAATTGATGGTGGTCGCGAATTCACCCATTTTGTTTTCCACGTGGTCAATTCTAGCGCCCATTTCGTTCATATCAGACTTAAATCCTCTCATGCAGTCCATTATATCAGAATGTAATGTACTGCGCAGGGAGACCAACATGTCCTTTAGTGTGGTGTCGGACACAGGCTGGTTTGACGTGGGGAACATGTCAATAGAGTCAGTAATTTCCCTGGTGTCATCTAGTTGTTCCCCTTCACCACTAACCTGCTCGGTGTGAAGGGTCTCTGCTATCCGCGGCTTTGATTTAACTGGGCTGAGGGAGAGCGGAGTAGACATCCCCGGAGATCTGGGCGATGAGCGTTTATGTACTCCTGGGCTTGGTGTCTCCGATCCGGAGCCGCTGGAAGCCGAGGGTGAGGCGCTGCCGGCGCCATCTTGGATTAGGCCTCGAGGAGTCCGCGGGAAGAACTGCGGTAATTTCTTCAGCTGAGGCATGCCCTTGCGTTTACGGGTCATCCCGGCGAGGTGTAGAGGAGTTTCGCCGCCAAGTGCTGCCTGTAGGAGTCCGTACGATCCCCCGGTCTGTGCTATAAGGCTCTCGGTGGTACGGAGCTAGTGCTTCACGCGTCCATCCGACTGCGCGGTAGCCACGCCCCCGTGTGGGCTTTTTTTTAACGTATCCGCTGCTGACAATAGCGTTGCCATCTGCAATCTTTGCAGTCAACGCATTAGTCGCGGTAAGCCCAACACTCACCTAGGGATGACCACCTTAAGAAGTCACATGAGCAGCCATCACCGAGCCCAGTGGGAGCAACGGAACACACAAAGCCACACTCTAGGCTCTCACCGTCCAGCCTCGTCTTCTACTTCTCCTTCTCCTCTCTCCTCACAATTGTCCTCCACTCCACCTTCCATCACGCCAAGCTCACGTTTTTCTGCAAAAAGGCAGGCTTCCGTGGGCCTAATGTTTGAGCTTAAAAAAATGATGATGCCGGATAACCCTCTTGCCCAACGGTTGACGGCTGGCTTGTCAGATCTCATAGCCCGCCAACTACTGCCATATAAACTGGTGGACTCGGAGGCCTTTCGAAAATTTGTGGCCATTGGAACACCACAATGGAAGGTCCCAGGAAGGAAGTATTTCTCAGAGAAGGGTATCCCAGAGCTATATGGCCATGTTCAGTGGCAAGTGAATGTATCTCTGGCACACAGTGTCGGTGCCAAGATACAAACACGGGCAGGGAAGGTATATCACTTTTACTGCCCACTGGGTGAACCTTCTGACGGCCGTCAAGCATGTAGCCCGTGGCACCCGTGTAGATTTGGTTTTACCGCCATGGATTGGATGCAGGCCTGGCTCTTCTTCTCCTCCTCCTCCTACTCCATCCTCCTCCCTCTCCTCCTCGGCTGACTCCTCCTTTTCTGCTGCTAGCTTCTCTTCCGCTGCGCCGCCCAAGCTCCCCAGAACCTATTCGACATGCCAGGTGAGACGTTGCCATGCCGCGCATTGTCTGTTGTGCCTGGAAGCCAAGAGCCACACTGGCCCGGCACTCCTTTCAGCTTTGCGTTCACAGGCAGATCAGTGTCTAACACCACTCAATTTGACAGTTGGTAAAGTGGTGTGTGACAATGGTGCCAATCTGCTTAGCGCATTGAAACAGGGCAAAATTACACACGTGCCATGCATGGCACACATCTTAAACTTGGTCGTGCAGCGATTCGTTGTCAAATACCCTGGGGTCCAGGCAAGGAAAATCTTGGCCCATTTCAGAAGATCTTATACGCATGGCTCTCCTTGCTGACATTCAGCGGCGACACAATCTGCCGGTTAGACGTCTTATTGCGATTGCCCGACGCGATGGAACTCAACTTTCTATATGCTTGATAGGCTGCTCCAGCAGAAACGTGCAGTTAACGTCTACCTGTATGAACTCTGTGGCAGAACAGGTTCTGGGGAGCTGTTTTTTTTTCACCGCGCCAGTGGCTGCTCATGCGCGACGCATGCAGACTTCTGCACCCATTTGAGGTGATCACCGAACTGGTCAGTCGCAGCCATGGTGCCATCAGTGACATGGTACCTTATGCCTTCTTTATGGAGCGTGCATTGCGTCGTGTCATTGATCAAGCTGTGGAGGAGCAGGAGCGGGAAGATGAGGAAGTCGCAATGCTGGATGAATTCCCAGGGGGGGCTACTCTATCTGAGACAAGTCAACAACAGGAGTCTGAAGAGGAGTCAGAGGAGGATGGTGCTGGGGCACATGAGGAGGAGCAAGAAGAGCATGCTTTAAACCTTTCTGGGATCCCTGTTGTTGTGCGTGGATGGGGAGAGGAGAATGAAGAGGACGACATTATCCTGGATGATGAGCAGGAGCCAGGCCACCACACCGCTTCCAGTTTAGTGCAAATGGGGGCCTTCATACTCCAGTGTTTTAATAGGGACCCCCGTATAAAAAGCATAAGGGTCAAGGACCAGTACTGGGTGGCAATGTACTTAGACCCCCGGTACAAACACAAAATGGCGAAAATGTTACCGCCGTCACAGAGGGCTGTCAGAATGGAGCACTTCCAGGCCTTGCTTCGAGAAATGCTGCATTCTGCTTTTGCGTGCACTGGCAAAGGAGCAATTCCCACTCCCAGAGAAGGAGTTACGGGTACCAATCCAACAGCGCCTGCAAGAAGAGGCCGGTTTGAAGATGTGTTGGTGACTTCTGATATGAGGTCATTCTTTCAGCCGACCCATCGACAGGTGTCATCCGGATCCAGCATCAGGGAACGCCTAGACCGTCAGGTGTCCGACTACATCGAGTTAGTGGCCGATGTGGATGCTCTGAGGAGTGATGAACCCCTGGACTACTGGGTGGGCAGGCTTGACCTCTGGCCAGAGCTTGCCCAATTTACAATCGAACTGTTGGCTTGCCCCTCATCCAGTGTCCTGTCCGAAAGGATGTTCAGCGCAGCAGGGGGGATCGTGACCGATAAGCGTACTCGCCTAGCTCACAACAGTGTTAACTACCTCACATTTCTAAAAATGAATGAGGCATGGATCTTCGAGGAATTCAACACATGTGACCAGTAGACCATGTATATGTCTATAAACAATTTTTTTAATCGAGCACACAGACCTTCTTTCTTCATTTGGCTCACTTCCTTGTCCAAAAAAAGTACACCGTACTATATGTCCGTACCCTCCTGTTTGAAGAGGTTGAGTGGGGTCATATTTCTACTGGGGCTGCTTATTATGAGGGGCTCCCACCATCCCTGTGCTGTGCTGACTTCCTCCTGGGGCTGCTTATTATGAGGGGCTCCCACCATCCCTGTGCTGTGCTGACTTCCTCCTGGGGCTGTACCTCTGCTGTGCATATTATGAGGGGCTCCCACCATCCCTGTGCTATGCTCATTATGAGGGGCTCCCACCATCCCTGTGCTATGCTCATTATGAGGGGTTCCCACCATCCCTGTGCTATGCTGACTTCCTCCTGGGGCTGCTTACGGTGCAGGTGTCAGTGCTGTATATCACAGTGCTGGTGTCAGTGCTGTATATCACGGTGCTGGTGTGAGTGCTTCATGTCACGCTGCTGATGTCAGTGCTCTATATCACGGTGCTGGTGTCAGTGCTGTATATCACGGTGCTGGTGTGAGTGCTTCATGTCACGCTGCTGATGTCAGTGCTCTATATCACGGTGCTGGTGTCAGTGCTGTATTTCACGGTGCTGGTGTCAGTGGTTTATGTCACGCTGCTGATGTCAGTGCTCTATCACGGTGCTGGTGTCAGATCACTCTATCACGGTGCAGGTGTCATTGCTGTATGTCACGCTGCTGATGTCAGTGATCTCTATCACGGTGCCGCTGTCAGTGCTGTATATCACGGTGCTGCTGTCAGTGCTGTATATCACGGTGCTGGTGTCAGTGGTTTATGTCACGCTGCTGATGTCAGTGCTCTCTATCACGGTTCTGGTTTCAGATCATTCTATCACGGTGCAGGTGTCATTGCTGTATGTCACGCTGCTGATGTCAGTGCTCTCTATCACGGTGCTGCTGTCAGTGCTGTATATCACAGTGCTGGTGTTAGTGCTTTATGTCACGCTGCTGATGTCAGTGCTCTCTATCACGGTTCTGGTGTCAGATCATTCTATCACGGTGCAGGTGTCATTGCTGTATGTCACGCTGCTGATGTCAGTGCTCTCTATCACGGTGCTGTTGTTAGATGACTCTATCACGGTGCAGGTGTCATTGCTGTATCTCACGCTGCTGGTGATCATCTTCTGCA
This sequence comes from Lithobates pipiens, assembly GCF_037356315.1. Classification (NCBI taxonomy): domain Eukaryota; kingdom Metazoa; phylum Chordata; class Amphibia; order Anura; family Ranidae; genus Lithobates; species Lithobates pipiens. The sequence continues at coordinate 184,664,692 of NW_027507785.1, read as the reverse complement.
CCCTCTTCTTTGCCTACCCTGACCTTCCCTCTCCTCCATTGCCTTCATGCGCTCCACAGTCCTGAATTGTCACAACAATTTCCCATATAAAAAAATGCTTGTAGTTGCCGATCCCATATTCACCTCATACATGTGTTATGTCACTGGCCATGTGGTGGGACTATGTTTGCATAGCTAGTAATTATTTTGTGGCTGCAAATTTGACCTGTAGGTTTGCAAAGTTTGCGTCCCATTGAAGTCAATGGGGCCCGCTGCGAACGTTACGGTTCGCGAACTATCGGCCGCGTTCGCGGTCCGCGTTCGCGAAACGTCCCGTCGGAAGTTCGTCCATCACTACTTCATATGCCGTGTACACACGATCAAACAATCCGGTGGAAAAGTCCGGCAAACTCAAGTCCGCCAAACAATCCCCCCGTGTGTAGCCTCCGGCATACTTTTTTGACCCGACAGTACGGTGGACTTAGAAAGTAGTTTGCGCAGCCACTTATATAGGGACAAGGGGCGGTGTCACATGGCTTTATGTCACATGGGTTGGTCACATGGGTTGATGTCACATGGGGACTGTGACATCGTAAGGGGGCGGGGTCACCATGTGACACCAACCCATGTGACATAAAGCCATGTGACGCCCAGCCCTCGGAAGCTCAGTGCTGCAGTAAGAGCCACTCTCCTAGAACACCGGCCGCCATCATGACCGACGCAGCAATCTCCTTCGCCAAGGACTTCTTGGCTGGCGGCGTGGCCGCTGCTATCTCCAAGACCGCTGTAGCGCCCATTGAACGAGTCAAGCTTTTGCTTCAAGTCCAACATGCAAGCAAACAAATCACAGCCGACAAGCAATACAAAGGAATCATGGACTGCGTTGTCCGTATCCCCAAAGAACAAGGTTTCCTGTCTTTTTGGCGTGGTAACCTCGCCAATGTGATCAGGTATTTCCCAACCCAGGCCCTCAACTTTGCCTTCAAAGACAAGTACAAGAAGATCTTCCTTGATAATGTTGACAAGAGGACCCAGTTCTGGCGTTACTTTGCTGGAAACCTGGCATCTGGTGGAGCTGCTGGAGCCACCTCCTTGTGCTTCGTCTACCCACTTGACTTTGCTCGAACCCGTCTAGCTGCTGATGTTGGAAAGGCTGGCGCTGGCAGAGAATTCAAGGGTCTTGGTGATTGCCTTGCCAAGATTTACAAATCCGATGGGCTTAAAGGTCTCTACCAAGGTTTCAATGTGTCTGTCCAAGGAATCATCATTTACAGAGCTGCTTATTTTGGAATCTACGACACAGCTAAAGGTATGCTTCCAGATCCCAAGAACACACACATATTTATCAGCTGGATGATTGCTCAGACAGTAACAGCAGTGGCAGGCTTTGCCTCTTACCCATTTGACACAGTCCGTCGTCGTATGATGATGCAGTCTGGAAGAAAAGGAGCTGAGATCATGTACAGTGGCACAATTGACTGCTGGAAGAAGATAGCAAAAGATGAAGGTGGCAGGGCTTTCTTCAAGGGTGCCTGGTCCAACGTGCTCAGAGGAATGGGCGGTGCTTTTGTCTTGGTCTTGTACGATGAGCTCAAGAAAGTCATCTAAGTTTATCCTTGTTCAGATGTCTGACCTGGCATGCTGTATTATGTAACATACCCTGAATGTTCTGGACTTTCTTTTTTTTGTTTTTGTCAAGCACACCTTTATTTATAAAATGTAACTGGTAATTTTACTGGTTGATATTTGGGGAAACAAGTTTATTCCATTTCACCAGCTTTCCACATTAACATAAATCATTCCCTTTATACCCACTTAACTATCAGTGGGGCCTGCATTTGTAGTGCACATCTGATAGGTGGGCTTACCTGATGGGACTCAATTCAACGTTCTTTATTTTTTATTTCAGTCATGTTTTTAAATAACCTAGGTTGGAGGAAATAAAAAATATGGATCTAAAAAAAAAAAAAAAAAAAAAAAAAAAAAAGCCATGTGACACCGCCCCTTGTCCCTATATAAGTGGCCGCGCAGCGCGTCCCTGGCATTGTGGCCGGAGAGAGAGTCTAGTCAACATCTTCAGGAGAAGAAGGAGAAGAAGAAGAAGAAGAAGAACGGAAGGCGGCAGCGGCGACAGAAGACCGGGCCACCGCCTGTAAAAGAGCTATAAGAAGGCGCGGTGGCCCGGCAGAAGAACCGAAGAGGGGGACAAGACCCCCGAAGTCGGGAGAAGAGGCCGGCGGCGAGGAAGAAAGCCGGACTCCTCCGCTAGCAAAAGAGCTACAAGAAGATAGCGGAGGAGTCCCGCGAGAAGACCCCCGAAGACGGAAGACCCCCGGAGCTGTGCAATAAAGTATTTTATCTCGCGTGTTGTGTTTTTTTTGTACTTTTATTTTACAGGTGAATGGGTAGGGGTACATTGTACCCCATACTCATTCACATAGGGTGGGGGGCCGGTATCCGGGGGCCCCCTTATTAAAGGGGGCTCCCGGATTCCGATAAGCCCCCGCCCGCAGACCCCGACAACCAACGGCCAGGGTTGTCGGAAAGAGGCCCTTGTCCTCATCAACATGGGGACAAGGTGCTTTGGGGTGGGGGGGTCGCGCGGCCCCCCCTTCCCCAAGGCACCCCCCATGTTGAGGGCACGCGGCCTGGTACGGCTAAGGAGGGGGGGCGCTCGCTCGCCCCCCTTTCCTGGCCGGCCGGGTAGCGTGCTCGGACAAGGGTCTGTTGTGGACTTGGGGGGGACCCCCACGCTGATTTTTTTCGGCGTTGGGGGTTCCCCTTTAAGTCCATACCAGGCGGCGGGGCCAGCGACGTCTCCTTCGCGGGCCCCGCCTACCTGGAGACGCGCTCGAAATGAGCGGACTTTCCTCCGCGTGTGTGGGCAAGTCAGTTCATTTCGAAAGTACGGCGGACTTAGTACGGCGGACTTAGTACGCCGTATTAGTCCGCTGAAAAAGTGCCGTGTGTGGGCAAGTAGCCCGTTCGAAAATTCCGACGGACAGTTTGGCGGACGTCCGCCAGACTAAGTACGTCGGACAGACGGCTACGTGTGTACGCGGCTTTAGTAATCAGTCTAGCCTCATAAGCAAATAGCAGTTTGTAGTTCAGTGCCCCAATGGTCTTTGCATATGGAAATTATAATCCAGGAAAACTAAGGTATCTTTTATACTACTCTTTGATCTCCCTTTTTTTTTCTTTTCACTGTGCACTAGCAAGTTCTTTAATTGTCCATTTTTCTCACTCACAGACAATTGCATTTAGCTAGTTCCTTTTCCTCTTCACACATACAGATTTGGCACCACACACTTGCCTTTTAGTTTTTATGCAGTCATTCCCCTCTTTCCCTTCCCATTTTTGGTAAAAAATACATATTTTTTTTTTCTCCTTTGTTCCTTCCCTTTTCCATTTTTCCCTTCACCCCTCTCCCTATATATGTTTTCCTTCTCACTTCATTTGTCCATGTCCTTCTACACTCCCCTCTCACCCCCATTGTTCCACTATGCATCCCTCACTTCTCCCTTCCTGTCCTTCCTCCCTTTCTTTCCCCACATTTTTTCTTTCCCCTCCCCCTTATAAAGATAATATGATGTAGTTACAGTGATCAGATTTTATTATATCACATTGTGTGTTTTTTCTTGCATGTACTTCAATTTATGCTACTGCTTTTACAGCGTACAAATCCTCTGAAGAAGAGCCAGTGGGGTCGAAACGCGTCAGTTTACCATCATTGTAGCACTTGACTATTGTACATTATTATATGTTGCAAATGCTGCCACTTGTGCTGGTGCTTTAATGTTTATAGCTCCTGTACCACAGCTCTTATTTTAACCAATTATCCTCCCACATTCACTATTTAAAAAACGAATTTTTTTTATATTTTGTCTAATAAAATTGAAGTTTATTCTTTCCTAGCATTTTTTTCTTCATTTTTGTTGTATTATTTGCTGCCTAGAAAACCCCATATGGGGGAATTTCCCTCTTTGACAATTCTCCGGGATGTGCAGCGTTGTCCTTTTCTCTGAATGGTGTCCCCTTTTTATGCTTTTCTGCAAAGAGATTAAACTTCAGTTTCAGATGATGTGTCATATAGTTGTTGCATCACCTCCTGTTCATACTGGACCTCTCATAGGAGTACTATGTTGCCCCCCTTGTTGCTTCCCTTTATCACTATATTGGATGCTTTGCCTTCCTTGGTGAGATTATCTATCTTTTCCAGTCCCAATTCACTTTGGCCAAATCTTTCTGAACCTGATCAAAAAACAGACTTATCCATTTATGCTTAAATAGGGGAGGCATATTAACTGATTTAATTTGAAGATTAGAGGGTCTAGGAAAAACAGTAGTAGTCATTGGTTGCTCAGTGTCTGAATAAGAGGCTACGTTTTCCTGTAATAAGGAAACTAGGGCATCAAGTGCCTCTTCCTCCTCTGTTATCCAGACTTCTAGAAACGTTATTGGGTTGGCAATTAGCGTGCCAATAGCTAAAAATAACTTTCCGGAGGAAGAGGCAGATGTCCTTATAGAACTAAAACTCATTCATTGTTGATTTAGACGAGAATGGAAGTTCCTTTTTGAGTAGAGCTATGGTGCTGATTCAAAATAAAGTCAGTTAGATTCACTACCCTCATATCTACCCCACCTATTACCTCCGGATTCCCTGGTTGATTATGTTAGGTTTTTATTATTTCCTGTATGTCCTGGCTCTGAATTCTCTTGTATTTGTAGCTGTATCCTTTTCTCTTTCTTGTTCTCGTGCATGTTTCTAAATATTGCGTTTACTTCTTCGTGTATGTTGCGATTGGCCTTTGGGGGGTTCCGGGAGTATCGCCCCATCCCTTCTTTTTCTCTAAAAAAGTGACCGATCCATACTGAGCCATCCATCCATACTGAGCCATCCATCCAACCATACTGAGCCAGCCATCCATCCATCCATACTCAGCCAGCCATCCATGCTCAGCCACCCATCCATCCATCCATGCCCAGCCATTCATTCATCCTCAGTCAGCCATCCATGCTCAGCCAGCCATCCATCCATCCATACTCAGCCAGCCATCCATTCTCAGCCAGCCATCCAGCCATCCATCCATACTCAGGGAGCCATGCATCCATCCATGCTCAGCCAGCCATCCATACTCAGCAATACTCATCCATCTATCCATGCTAAGCCATCCATCCATACTCAGCAATACTCATCCATCCATCCTCAGCAATACTCATTCATACTCATACATCCATCCATACTCAGCAAACGTAGCAGTATACATTTTGGCCAAAATGCATGAAGAAAAATGACTAATTAGCACAATTTTATAACGGAAACTAAGAAAAATGCTTTTTTTTTTTACAGAATTTTTGGACTTTTTTCTTTTATAGCGCATAAAATAAAAACACAGAGGTGATTAAATACCACTAAAAGAAAGCTCTATTTGTGTGAAAAAAAGGACAAAAATGTCATATAGGTACAGTGTTAAATGACTGAGTAATTGTCATTCAAAATGTGAGAGCACCGAAAGCTGAAAATTGGTCTGGTTAGGAAGGGGGTTTAAGTGCCCAGTGGTCAAGTAGTTAAAGGACAGTGTAAAACAAAAAAAAATAAATAAGTAAAAAAATAAAAGGAAAAGCAGCTAGTCCCACCAAGCTCGTGCGCGAAATCGAACGAATATGTAAGTCGTGCCCTCATATGAAAGCGGTGTTCAAACTACACATATCGCCACAATCGTTAGAGCGAGAGCAATAATTCTAGCACTAGACCTCCTCTGTAACTCTAAGCATGTAACCTGTGGACATTTTTAAACGTCGCCTTTGGAGATTTTGATGGCTGTGCAAATATGGTGTGACATAAAGTATTGCAATGATTGGCGCTTTATTCTCTAGGGTGTCTGAAAAATAAATAAATATAATGTTTTGAGGTTCTAAGTAATTTTCTATCAAAAAAGACAGATTTTAACTTGTAAACAACAAGTGTCAAAAAGAGGCTCGGTCCTTAACCCCTTCAGATCCGCGCTATAGCTGAATGATGGCTACAGTGTGGACCTACTTTGCCGGAAGGCTGCCAATAGACGTCCTCCCCTTAGCACGATGTAATCACAGAGTAAATGATACAAAACAGATTAAAGTGCACACATACAAAAATGACATTTATTCTGCAAGGCTAGTTAAAAACGCCTAAACCTATTCAAAAATACAGGAGTTTGGTCACACTATATGGTCATATAGTGCTAAGCCTACTTACTACGACAAAGTACACCGAATTAGTGGGTTCTACCCTAGTTTTTTGGTCTTATAGCAGCACCATCTTGAATGTAAAGCATTTTAGGGTGTGCCCCCAAATATGTTTTTGTATATTGTATGGACCCTGACCATGTCTCTTGGGCTGGAGCACCCCTCCTTCTCTTCATTACCTCTTTTTAGTGGCCACCAGTGAATAGGAGGAATCCCTTCAGTTCTCCCATATAGAGGAGTTTATCTCCCATGGTTGAGACACAGGTTCTTTCATTCTATTACTAGGGTAGGACCTACTAATTCGGGGTACTTTGTCGCAGTAAGTGGGCACTATATGACCATATAGTGGGACCAAACCCCCGTATTTTTGGACATGTTCAGGTGTTTTTAACTAGCCTTGCAGGATAAATGTAATTTTTGTATGTGTGCGCTGTATTCTGTTTTGTACTGTTTTTGGTCTTATAGCAGCACCATCTTGAATGTAAAGCATTTTAGGGTGTGCACCCAAGTATGTTTTTGCACTGAGTAAATGAGACTCAGGTGATCACAGATCAGAGTAAGGGGGGCGATTCCTGACAGCGTGAGGAGAAAAAAAAGACAATCACCAGATTTTGTGCAAGGGACATCACTCCCAAAGAGGAAGATGCACAGCCATCTCATCTGTACCCAGCAGTGCAGCCTGCCAGTTTGCCACAGTGCCATGAATCAGTGTTTACCAGTGGTGCCAATCAGTGCCTCATCAGTGCCACCTAGAAGTCTTGCCTATCAGTGTCACCTACCAGCGCCGATCAGAGCCCATCACTGCCACCCATCAATGCCCATCACTGCCACCTATCAGTGCTCATCAGTGCCAGCTATCAGTGCCACCTATCAGTGCCACATATTAGTGCGCTTCAGTGCCACCTATCAATTCCCCTCAGTGCCGCCCATCAGTGCCACCTCTCAGTGCCCACCAATGCCACCTATCAGTGCCCACCAGTGTCATCTATCAGTGCCCATCAGTGCCACCTTATCAGTGCCTATCAATGCAGCCTATTGGTGCACATTAGTGCAGCCTATCAGTGCCCATCAGTGCAGCCTCATCAGCATACATAAATGAAGGAGAAAAATTACCTGTTTGCAAAATTTTATAACAAAATATAAAACGGTTTTGTATTTTTTGTAAATTTTCAGATTTTCTAATTTTTTTAGCGATAAAATAAAAAACCCCAGAGGTGATCAAATACCACCAAAAGAAAGCTCTATTTGTGGGAAAATTTAATCTGGGTACAGTGTTGTATTATTGTTGTTCAAAGAGTGACGGCTCTAAAAGCTGAAAATTGGTCTGGGCAGGAAGGGGGTTTAAGTGCCCAGTAAGCAAGTGGTTAAGTGGTTATAGTATCTTTTCCTTCGCACTGTATATTTTGTTTCCAGGATGTATCTTTGTAACTTAAGTTTCAGTATGGAAGGGTTTTCAGTGTTTAATACAGGTTTATGTTTATTTTCACACAATATGCTATACTTAGTACGTACAAATTCTTTCTATTGTGAATGGTTGTCCTTTCATTATCTCTAAACAGAAACAAACACCACAAAACAACATGCTGAGTAAATTCATTCATTGGCGTCTACCAATAATACAAAATTGATTCATGTCCTGATGAATTCTCATTCAGATAATGCTGCTCCTGGCAACCTCACTTGTATAGAAAACTCATCAAATGTGCCCTGAAGGGATTTTGTGGATTGCTGCCTAATGAACATCAAAATTAGCTTTTGATATTCATAGTAACAACAATACACTAAAAATCTGTGTAATTATAAACAGTACATTATGGTAATTACAGACATCCATCTGCAAGTGTCTGCCTGGGACAATTTAATGTATAAGCCACTATTTCGCTTTTAAGAATCATTTTCAGATTTGTTTGCTTACGCAACGTTGATAAATATCAAGCAATAGCACATTAAAGTGGAATTCCAAATTACACCTAGCCTTAAATATGTTCCCTTACTCCTCCTAAAACCTATGCTAACATGTGTAACATAGATTTATTTGCATACCATATATCTAGGTTGCTGCAGTGGGTAATGTGATCCAGTTCCCCTGTCTGTGTCAGCATGTAAAAGGGTGGAATGATGCCAATGGATGGGCCATTAAAACCTATAGGTGAGGTCACCACTCCATGCTTTTCTAGTTGCTGTCTTTACTAGCGCTCTTTTTTTCTCTCCTTCAGCTGCCACTGGCTGACACGGGGGAGATCACGTGAAAACATTTTTAATTTGGAATTTATTACAGCTTACTTTATGTGGCTGACTTACTATAGGATTTGAGAATGGTTCACACAATAAAATGAGTGAATATTCCCTTAAATTATCCAACCATGTACAGATGAAATAAGTTAACATGGAATTTATTTTTACCCTATTGCAGGGATATGCAATTAGCGGACCTCCAGCTGTTGTAGAACTACAAATCCCATGAGGCATTGCAAGACTCTGACAGCCACAAGCATGACACCCAGAGGCAGAGCATAATGGGGCTTGTAGTTTTGCAACAGCTGGAGGTCCGCTAATTGCATCTCCCTGCCCTATTGGATAATTGAAGTGAATCTTCACACAATATATTGTGTGAACAATCTCAAATGCTTTAATAAATTGACCTCTATTTCTGTTATTAGGTTGATTATCAAAAACCTATTGCAAAAAAAAAAAAAAAAATATATATATATATATATATATGTATATGTATATATATATATATATATATATATATATATATATATATATATATATATATATATATATATATATATATATATATATATATATATAGATAGATAGATTATATAGATCTATCTATCTATGATTATTTGCACCTCTCCCCTTTTAGTTACATAGTTACACAGTCAGGTTGAAAAAAGACACAAATCCCTCTAAAATGTCTTGAAAAAGTGTTCATACTCGTTTACATTTTCCACATTTTGACATGTTACAACCAAAAACATAAATGCATTTTTTTGTGATTTTATGTGCTAGGCCAACACAAAGTGGCACATAGTTGTGAAGCAGAAGATAACAAGAATGTAGGCCTTTCTAAAAGCAATCTACTGAGCTGGCCAGAACCACCTCCGGGGATGTCAATTCCACATTTTCACAGCTCTTACTGTGAAGAAACCTTTCCGTATTTGGAGATGAAATCTCTTTTCCTCTAGACGTAAAGAGTGCCCCCTTGTCCTATGTGATTACCTAGTTCACAATATGGACCACTTATATATTTGCACATGTTGATCATATCCCCCCTTAATATCCTCATCTCAAGAGAGAATACATTCAGTTCCTCTAATATTTCATCATAGCTGAGCTCCTCCATGCCTCTTATCAGTTTGGTTGCCCTTCTCTGCACTTTCTCCAATTCCCTGATATCCTTTTTGAGAACTGGCACCAAAACTGAATTGCATATTCCAGATGGTCTGACTAATGAATCAAAAAAGAATGGGCTGGGACTTTACATGAGACAACAACAACATTACATTGGTCTCCATCCGCAGTAGTATGAAATCAGAACGGGAAATAGGGGCAAGAGGGGCAATTGGGACTTTACATGAAACACAACACTAGGGCATAATGAGTCATTAACATAAAGTAAAAAAGATGGATAATTATTAATACCCCATGGAAGCATAGTGCATGTGATGATGCAAACATTGTAATCCATACATATGATACACAATAAAACATTGTATTATTAAATCACATTATTAATAAATAGTAGCATAATAGACAATGTAGCATCTGATCAATGATAATAACATCAACACTACACCCAATATGTAAATAAATAAAATAAAACCAAAGTAGGGTTAATGACTCAAGAAATAGGCACCCATGGTGAATACAATAATGCTGTGGCACGGCAGCAAATATATAGGCTTGACGTGTTTTGTGGAAGATGGTCCACTCATCAGGAGCAATTTATTGGAAGTGCCTGAAATATAATATAATATAAATTAGTAATTAATGGTAATTAATTACAATGGGGAGAGGAGGAGAAACCTTATGCCGCGTACACACGAGCGGACTTTTCAACATCCAAAGTCCGACGGACTGAGTCCGTCAGACTACTCGATCGTGTGTGGGCTGCAACGGACTTTTGATTCTCAAAAGTCTGACGGACTTTAGAAAATGGAACATGCTTCAAATTTTTCCGACGGAACTCCGTCGGACCCAGTTCCGATGTAGAAGTCCGCTCCTCTGTATGCTTTTCCGACAGACCTAAAACGACGCATGCTCTGAAGCAAGTACGAGACAGAAGTGCTCGGTCTTGTAAAACTCCAGTTCCTATTGGAAGTAGCACATTCGTCATGCTGCAAATTCTGTGCTCGTTTAAATGTAGCGCATCTTCTTTATAATGCTAGAAGAACGAAGTCTTTATTTATAATGCTAGAAGAACGAAGTTGCTTTGCTGCTCATATTCACTCACAGAGTTCTCACAAAACACATTTCTGTCTTATTTCTCCTCATCTCATGAATGATCTTGTTTTTATTTTAAAGCCCCATCTCATTAATAATGTTTTTTTTTTTTGTTAGTTTTTTAAAAAAAAATTTCCTCCATATTTTTCGTATAATTCTTTACCAATTTTTTTCTTGTGATCTCCATATTTAATTATTCTGTCAAGTTAACACCAAAAACCTTTTTTTTTTTTTTTTGGTAGTTTTTTTTTATTTTTTCCTCCATATTTTTTGTATAATTCTTTACCAATTTTTTTCTTGTGATCTCCATATTTAATTATTCTGCCAAGTTAACACCAAAAACCTTTATTTTTTTTTTGTGTTTTTCATTACCACAATAACCTTTTTATTTTTATTCTGGTGACAAGTTACCACAATAAAATTTTTATTTATTTTTTGTAACCTCAAGGAGGTTAGTGTCCCTTGTTAATTTCACATTGTCTTTTAGAAATGTATTTGACCAAAAAACACATAGGCAATTATATTTAAAAAAATATATATCCATTTATTCTGGTTCAACAAAAAAAAATGAAGGCAACACTGGAGAAACTTGTGACATTTGTGTAGCCTTTTGGCCCCAGGGCAAACATTAAACTCTGTGGAAAAGAAAATTCAAATATTGAGAAATACAATATGGTCCCAGAATCCCAGACATCAAGAGCAGCAGCAGATGGTATATATGTCCCCAAGCTGTGGTACAACAGGCTGCGTCTTTGGTCAGACCAGAGTGAAGCCAGGTCAGCACTTTCTTCTCTTCGCTCCACCCTTCACTGCACCCTTCCCTGCAGACTTCCCTGCAGCCTTCCTGGGAGGCTGTGTCTCCGGTGGTGTACTTGTGGCAGGAGGAGGAGGAGGAGGAGGAACAGGAGGAACTTGCTCCACAATATCGCTGGTGGCAGTTAATTCGCCACTCAGCCCCTTCTGCAAGGCCAAGAAAATGAGTCTCTCACACTGGAGGCGTTGGCCCATCTCCAATTGCTGCAGACGGCTGGCGATGTAGCAGCCATAGGCCTCTTCAGCTTCAGGGGGGCTCTTTAACACATTAGTAGCCTCTCGAATGAGGCGCAGGGATTCCTCCTGTGTTACTGTCATTTTCTTTGGCCTTTTTGCTGGAAGACGGAGGGGAGGCACCTGTGATTGTGTCAGTCTTCTACTGGGCCCGGCCACCTCCTGGCTGACAGTGGGCCCGGCCACCTCCTGGCTGACAGTGGGCCCGGCCACCTCCTGGCTGACAGTGGGCCCAGCCTCCTCCTGCCTGCCACTTTCCACACCTTCCTCCTGGCTGAGCTCATCCTGTGTATAAAAAAGGGACATCGTTTTAGTTTTTTGTTCATCAATCATAAACATTTTTCAGCTCCTGACTTCAAAATTCTGTTAATACATATAAAAGAGTATCATTATGACACCACTATTTCTTGTTTCTGCTGGTGACAAACATTTGTGGCCACTACTGTAAATTGATATGTCAAAATGTTTTGTTTTTTTTTAACATCAATAATAGCGTTTAAATTATAACATCTAGTTAACATCATTAATATTATGAATATCACTATTTATTGTAACAAAATACCTGGCTCCAGCTGGGTGCATCCGCTTCTTCCAGGATGGAAGGCTCAGCTTGCTCATCAGCCTCTGCTGAGGTGGAGGGAATGCTGCAGGGAAGGGTGGAGGGAAGAGTTGAAAGCGATTCCCTGGCTTTACTCTGGTCGCCAATAAACCATAGTTTGTCAAAGTACCACAGCCTGGGTACATACACAGCACCTGGTGCTGCTCCTGATGTTTTGGATTTCTGGATTTTCTTATTCTCCTTTCGGTACATATTTCACAATATTTGAATTTTCTTTTCCACAAAGTCCACGTCTGCCTCTGGGGATCCAAGTCTGCACAAATGTCAGAAATTTCTCCAGTGTTGCCCTCCTTACTGGTTTATTATAATAATCAATGTGCTTGACTTGCCACAGATTTGTCATCTCTTTGTATTTGTCAATAAATAGACTCAAAAATTCAGGATCCTTAAATTTCTGAATCATTTTTCTGAAAGACAATACACAAGCCAAAAACAATAATGTTAGCTCAGACTCTCCTAGTCTTAGCCCAATATAGACCCCAATCTCTAAGCAGGATATGCCACTTATTTGGGGAATTTGTTTAAACTTACCTTCGATGTGAGCTCGCTGCACGGAAGTTCGGCCTCTTTCCGGCGGGGGACCTGAGATAGGCTGTGCAGACATGAAGCTTAATATCTCTTTCCCAGCTACTGGCTGCCAGAAGCTGATTGAAGTTGACGATGAACGCAAACTGCGTACTTTTTATGAGAAACGCATGGCCACAGAAGTTTCAGCTGATCCTTTGGGTGAGGAATGGAAGGGATATGTTGTGCGCATCAGTGGAGGCAACGATAAGCAAGGTTTCCCTATGAAACAGGGAGTTCTCACCCATGGCCGTGTTCGTCTGCTATTGAGTAAGGGTCACTCCTGTTACCGCCCCAGGAGGACTGGTGAGCGCAAACGCAAGTCTGTGCGTGGTTGTATTGTAGATGCCAACTTAAGTGTGTTGAACTTGGTGATTGTCAGGAAAGGTGAGAAGGACATCCCTGGCCTCACAGACAACACTGTTCCACGTCGTTTGGGTCCTAAAAGGGCAAGCAGAATCCGCAAGCTCTTCAACCTGTCCAAAGAAGATGATGTGCGCCAATATGTGGTTAGAAAGCCTCTTGCTAAGGAAGGGAAGAAGGCCAGGACTAAGGCCCCCAAGATCCAGCGTCTTGTAACACCTAGAGTTCTTCAACACAAGCGCAGACGTATTGCCCTGAAGAAGCAGCGCACTCAGAAGAATAAGGAGGAAGCATCAGAGTATGCCAAGCTCCTTGCTAAGAGAACAAAGGAAGCAAAGGAGAAGCGCCAGGAACAGATTGCCAAGAGGCGTAGACTTTCATCACTGAGAGCCTCCACATCTAAATCTGAATCCAGCCAGAAATAAAGCCTCATGGTTTAAAATAAACTTGTTGTAAATGAAAAAAAAAACAAAAATAAAAAAAAAAAAAAAAAAACTTACCTTCGTTTTGCTTGCTCCCAACTTCCGTTCCTATTTTCTCAAAAGAACATATGACATGTGCATTTTGTCGTTATATACAGTGCGCACGCGTAGAACTACGCCTGCGTTGCCCGCCCATGACGTTCTTTTGGTCAAGTTTTTGTTTTCCCGCCCCTTTCTGCGCACATAACGTACAAAAGAACATACAACATGTGCAATTTGTGGTAATATCCAGTGTGTACGCGTAGAACTACGCCTGCGTTGCCCGCCCATGACGTTCTTTTAGTCAAGTTTTTGTTTTCCCGCCCCTTTCTGCGCACATAACGTACGAAAGAACATACGACATGTGCAATTTGTCGTAATATCCAGTGCGTACGCGTAGAACTACGCCTGCGTTGCCCGCCCATGACGTTCTTTTGGTCAAGTTTTTGTTTTCCCACCCCTTTCTGCGCACATAACGTACGAAAGAACATACGACATGTGCAATTTGTCGTAATATCCAGTGCGTACGCGTAGAACTACGCCTGCGTTGCCTGCCCATGACGTTCTTTTAGTCAAGTTTTTGTTTTCCCGCCCCTTTCTGCACACATAACGTACGAAAGAACATACGACATGTGCAATTTGTCGTAATATCCAGTGCGTACGCGTAGAACTACGCCTGCGTTGCCCGCCCATGACGTTCTTTTAGTCAAGTTTTTGTTTTCCCGCCCTTTTCTGCGCACATAACGTACGTACGACATGTGCAATTTGGCGTAATATCCAGTGCGTACATGTAGAACCACGCCTGCGTTGCCCGCCCATGACGTTCTTTTAGTCAAGTTTTTGTTTTCCCGCCCTTTTCTGCGTACATAACATACGTACGACATGTGCATTTTGGCGTAATATCCAGTGCGTACGCGTAGAACCACGCCTGCGTTGCCCGCCCATGACGTTCTTTTCCAAGAATATTTCCCGCCCCCTTTTCTCTACGGTGCGCAGTAGGAGAAACATGGCGGAAACACAACAGGTGCTTGATATTAACGACTCCAGTAGTCACGAATCCCCGGAGCCACAAGCGTCCCAATCTGGAAAGAGGAGATTTAAGGCCTCAAATATGGCATTTGAAGAGATGGTGGAGATGGTGGCAATCTTGCGAAGTAAGGATTATGATGGCAAGCATGGACCATACACCCATCCGAACTTGCACAAGGCCAGAATCATGGCCAAAGTAGTTAAGACCCTGCACAATCGTTTTGGGGTACGGCGGTCAAAAGACCAATTGAGGAAACGGTGGTCCGACCTTAAATTGAGGGAGCCGGATCAGTACAGAAGGATCAAGAAAGTTCTTAAAAAAAGTAAGTACTTGTCGTGTGTTCCTATTTTATGATTATTGCATACTGATCCATATGCTTTACCTTTGTACAATGTAAAAAATTGCTGCTTTCATGTTGGATACAGTAATAATCGTATCGTTATTAACAAACCCTCGTAAGTTGTTCGTGGCAAACCTCGTTTATGATACAGGGTTTAATCCTCATTTTTTTGCTGTGTAATTTTTAGGAACCAAAAAAAGATTAGGACATGTGTTTCAAAATACAATGACTAGAAAAGAACATTCAGTGTAATTGAAGGAGAGGACACTTGGCAGCTGGGTAAAAACACATCTGCACTCATGAGCAAAAGTGTGGGACACCAGAGAACATTTATTAGGGTAAACCACACGGGGTTCCTTGGTATACTTGGGGGGGGGGGGGTTGGGCAGGTGTGAAACTTGGCACAAAAAGCAAATTATTGTAGTTTTTGGCAAAGTGAATTGATTTATCATGTCTTCACATTTTGCATCTCTTCATAAACCGACAATTGTACAACACTTCTAATCAAGGTTTCATCTTCCTAGTTCTGGCCTTAAATATCTGTGTGCTAAAGTATACCTTTTTGTTTGTTAATTTCTCATAGGGGAGAAAAGACTCACAAAGCAGGATCCCAGGGACCGCCACCCTTGCCAGCATGAATGTGAGGTTAGCCCCATCCCCCCCGTGGATGTGCATGTGGAGGAAGGAGAGGTGGAGGAAGGAGAGGAGATGGGCACCCCACCAGGTGAGTGTCTGACACCACAGCTTCAGGTAATCGATGTATACCTGCATATTTCAAAACACATGTTTTTACATCTATTTTAGGTGATGTTCTGGTTGTGGAAAGGGACACATTTCCAAGCACCAGTGCCCCCCCCCCCGAGGATGTCGAGGAAGGAGAGGTTGAGGAAGGAGAGGTGGAGGAAGTAGGGGAGATGGGCACCCCACCAGGTGAGTGTCTGACACCCCAGCTTGTTGAAATCATTGTATGACTGCATATTTTTTGACCCAATTTTTACCATCTATTGTAGGTGATGTTCTGGTTGTGGAAAGGGCCCCGTTTTCCAGTGACAGCGCACAAAGGCTGATTGGCCAGATAATGGGCTGGAATGGGGAAATAGATGCCATGCGAACTAGCCTGGATCTCATGAAGAATCGGATTGACAATATGCAGCAGGAAATGAAGAACATGATCGATATTTTGGGGAGAATATAATCAGTTTCTCCATAATATCGATCATGTTCTTCATTTCCCTTGTTTTACTTAAAAGATTGTTACTTCCTAAATTATAAATATTGTGGCTGATTGTTGTTACATTTTTCATATTTTTTTAAGAAAAAGAAAACAAAAAAAAAAATAAAAAAAAAAAGTTTTTTAAAAATTAAAAAAAAAAGGAAAAGAAAAAATGTTTTTCAAAGAAAGTTAAATTAACCCCAAAAAAAAATATATATATATAAATATTCAATGGCACATGTGAATGTGGCCAAATTAAAATTTTGAACAATCAACAATGTGTGGCGTATTCTTTCAATGCTCAATACCAGTTTGTGAAAAGTGATTTTGTGTATCCAGTGACAATGGGCCTTATTTAATTAATGAAAATACACTTGGCACTACAAGTGCACTAGGATAACATAGGAGACAGCACAAACCAAAAGCAAGCAAGAAAACAAAATTCAGATTTGATGTTCTTTTATTATTTTACTGGTTTTAAAAATTAAAGATTCTGTGGCATTGCAATGGCCCCCCTACCGTTAAAATAAGTGACATATCTTTGACGAACTTCACGGGCACTTTGGGGGGCCAAGCCAGTACGGCCAGTATCCAGGCCTGTCAGAGATTCAGGAACAAGTCCAGCCTCAGGCACTATTGTTGACAAATAATTTGTAGAGTTTTTATTTAAAAAGTTGTGCAAAATGCAGCACGTAAGTACTACATGGTTCAGTTTGTATTCGGCTAGGTTAATAGGAGTCAGAAAAACACGGAACCGGCTGGCCATTATTCCAAACGCATTTTCCACAACTCTTCTTGCTCTGGCCAGCCGGTAGTTGAAAACCCTCCTCTCCGGGGTGAGGGTTCTTTGGGGGAATGGCCTCATGACGTGGTCGTCCAGAGCGAAAGCTTCATCAGCTATGAAGACGAAGGGGAGTTCTTCAACATTCTCGGAATCAGGTGGCAATCCCAGTCCACCTGTCTGTAGACGGCGGTAGAACTCCGTCTGGGCGAAGACTCCTCCATCAGACATACGGCCATTCTTCCCCACGTCCACATACAGAAATTCATACTGTGCCGACACCACCGCCATTAACACAATACTGTGAAACCCCTTGTAGTTATAATAGTACGACCCCGAATGGGGTGGTGGCACAATGTGGACGTGCTTCCCATCTATCGCACCACCGCAGTTCGGAAAGTCCCAACGGGTGGCAAAATGGGATGCCACAGTCTGCCATTCCTGTGGCGATGAAGGAAACTGGGGAGGCAAAGCAGAAAAAACAAAAATAAGTACTTTTGCACATTAAACATTGTACATTACAACACAAACTTTATTTCCCGCTTCTGCCTAGTCACAGGACACCGATCGTCTGCTCCCTGTCATCGGGAGCAGTGATCAGGGTCAGGTCACTGCTAGCCCATCCCCCAGACAGTTAATAAACACTCACCCAGAACACACTTTAAACCATTCCTCGGCCCCCTTGTGCTTAATAACACCTTCACTGCATGTGACATTTTTACAGTAATCAATACAATTTTTTACAGCATTGATCACTGTATTAATGACAATGGTTCCAAAAATGTATGGAAATTGGCCAATGTGTCCACCATAATGTGGCAGTCACAAGAAAAAACAAAAAAACCGTTAGCACCGCCATTACTATTTTCAAAAATGGCAAGATTTTACAAATGCCAGCAAAATAGACCATATTTACGAAACGATAGAACTTTTGCACAAAACAATCAATAAACGCTTATTGCGATTCATTTGAACAAATTTGTTTACTAAGAATACGTATCAGCATAAAATGATGTCCAAAAAAATCAGGGTGATATATTTTTGGGCCTATATTTCTTAGAGCGAAAAGTGAAAAATAATGCATATTTTGAAAAATGCGTTTTGGTTTTGTTGGTGGTTAATCGCCAAAAATCAAAAAGCAGAGGTGATCAAAGACAACCAAATAAAACATCTATTTGTGCTAATAAAATGAAGATAATTTACTAGGAGGAGCCATGTTACAAGGAAGCACAATTGTCAATTCAAACAACGCACTGCCAAATCACCCAAAAAAGTGCTGAAGGTCAGGAAGGGGGAAAATCATTCCAGGGTTGAAGTGGGTTAAAAATACAATATATAATTCAACATTAATTTAAGGACACACAGACTAGTTGGAATTATATTAAGTGGGGGGGGGGGGGATCCAGTTAAAGGACACACAGACCATTTGGGATACTATTAAGGGGGGGGGGGGATTCAGTTAAGGGGACACAGACCATTTGGAATAATCTTTAAATGTTTGGTTTTAGGATAAAGCAATACAATGGAGCTGACAAAAGACATTTTAAGTGACTAGACTAGGTGGATATGGGCCTACCATAGCATGTTGGTGAGGTTTAATGAAGGCAAATATGCATGAAAGACAAAAAAGGAGCATTAAAAGATTACAGCATGCATGAGGACAAAGGGGACATTCACAGCATATTGCAATCATAGTAATTAGAGATTGAGGAAAGAAATACAAGGCATTAGCAAACATTAAAGACAATAAAATGTGATGTTAAATGATAAATCTTACCTTAATATAGTCCTCCTGCAGGACCTGTATGATGGCAGAACAGGTCTCTGGAATAATGATCCCCAGAGCCTGGGGGGAGATGCCTGTCGAGAACTTGAGGTCCTGAAGGCTTCTCCCTGTCGCCAAGTAGCGCAACGTGGCGATGAGCCTCTGCTCCGGAGTGATGGCTTGCCGCATGCAGGTATCCTGCCTGCTGATATAAGGGGTCAACAAAGCCAGCAGACGGTGAAAAACAGGGTCCGTCATCCGGAGATAATTCCTGAAATCATCAGGATTATTCTCCCGGATCTCAAGAAGCAAAGGCATGTGCGAGAACTGGTCACGCTGGAGCAACCAATTCTTCGTCCATGAACTCCTCAACACCCCGTCCACGGACTGTTCTTGGGTTGAAGAATGAACTACAACACCAAGCACAAGCAAAGCACGAACTCGACGACGAGTACGTGCACGCAACATGGCTTCAAAACGGTCGGCTTGTCAGAACGAACTTAACAGAAGTCACTGAAGAACAGCAAGGCCTGTGAAGAGCGAGCTGAAAGTCAGCGAGCGCAGTAGATCGCACTGCAAAATACAGAGACGAACTGACTACACGCACTAAAAAACAGATACAAACCTCACAAGCACAAACTGAAAAGCAGTGAAAAACGTTCTGAAAAATACGAGTCTGAAAAACGCGAATCATCTCTCACCAAACTTCTACTAACACGAGATAAACACGAAATTAGCAGAAGGAGCCCAAAGGGTGGCGCACTTGGTATTGAACTTCCGTTTTATAGTCTCGTCGGACCTGGTGTACGTCACCGTGTACCAGACGGGTGGACTTTAGTGGGATCGTGTGTAGGCAAGTCCGTTTCCATGGAACTCTGTCGGAACTCCGGCAGAAACCCGGCGGAACTCCGGCGGAAACTCCTTCGGACTTAAGTCCGCTCGTGTGTACGGGGCTTACGTCCTAACACTCTTACACTTAGATAGATAGTATAAAGGTATTAAGGCATATAAGATGCTGTTCAATGGGTGGGGGGCACCCATGGGGAGGCTGAACATCACCCCGGGAGCTGAGGAGGTGACCAAGCGGCAACGAGGCGGAGCAGACCAGGAACCACGTATGAAGATAGTGATTGAACAAATGGCCCTATAGAGACTAGTGTAGACTAGAAACCCAAGAGAGTAAGCTGAAATGGTAAAAATAACGATGATAGGTGATGGTGAGTAAGATGGAAGTGTAGAAAGCACTCCAAAAGTACAAAGGAAAAAAGGAAGAAAAGAAATAGAAAAGATAATGGAACCCAACCACCAATGGAGACATGCTAAAACAATGCAGGGTCTAAGAAAGAAGAGGAACACTCCACCAAAATAGTCAGGGATCAACAGTAAAAAACCATAAGTGTGACGAACACCAAACCGTGAACAATAAAAAGATTGGTGGACCAGGGTGCAGAGAAGTGAAGTCAGTGGAAAACTAGAGAATTCATGTACTGACCCGCCTGCCAGCGAGGTCCCACCAACGTCATGCCAGATCATGCTAGGAGGGAGGGGCCGGAAGCAACCATAAACAGGCGACAGACGCCTAATATAGGCCACCGCTACCTCCGTTACGTGCACGCCAGGGAAGTAAACAACAACATCAGCACACAGCGTCGATGTGACTCCGGGAGTGCTGGTGTTTGGGGTGTAGCATCGACGCACAGTGGGGCTGAGCCACTCCAACCCCACAACAAAAGAGATCGAGGGGGTGGGGAGGAAAAGACATGATGCGCGTCGCAGCTCCAGGGAGTGGATGAAGAACTAACCCCCAGGTGCTACTCTCACAAACATGATAAATAAACAAATAAAACAAAGGAATTCCAATAAGACAGGTAGAACGTATGGTCTTACTATTGATTTATACAGGGCAAAATTGTATCTCTCTCTTTGGAGTCCATACCTCTCTTTATACAAGAAAGGACTTTGTTCGCTTTGGAAACTGCAGCTTGGCATTGCATGCTATTATTGAGCTTATGAGCTACCAAAATACCCAGATCCTTCTCCACCATGATTCCCCCAGCTGTGCTCCCCCTAATATGTATAATGCATGCATATTCTTAGGCCGCGTACACACGCGCGGACTGTTCGCCCAACCTTGTTCGTCAAACAGTTTCGGCAAACAGTCTGCTCAAAATTTGCATGAGCGGACTTGCCCACACACGAGCGGACTGTTTCAGCGAACTGTTTGCCAAACAGTTCGCTCAACTTTTGAAATGAACGGACTCGCCCACGTAAGGCGGAGGCAAATCCGCCCATTTCGAGCGCGTGTACAGGTAGGCGGGGCCCGCGAAGGAGACGTCGCGGGCTCCGCCGCCTGGAATGGGCTTAAAGGGGAACCCCAACGCCGAAAAAAATCGGCGTGGGGTCCCCCCAAAGTCCACAACAGACCCTTGTCCGAGCACGCTACCCGGCCGGCCAGGAAAGGGGGGCGAGCGAGCGCGCCCCCCCTCCTGAGCCGTACCAGGCCGCGTGCCCTCAACATGGGGGGGTGCCTTGGGGAAGGGGGGGCCACGCGGCCCCCCCACCCCAAAGCACCTTGTCCCCATGTTGATGAGGACAAGGGCCTCTTCCCGACAACCCTGGCCGTTGGTTGTCGGGGTCTGCGGGCGGGGGGCTTATCGGAATCCGGGAGCCCCCTTTAAGAAGGGGGCCCCCGGATACCGGCCCCCCAGCCTATGTGAATGAGTATGGGGTACAATGTACCCCTACCCATTCACCTGTGAAATAAAGTACAAAAAAAAACACAACACAGAGAAAAAATATTTTATTGCACAGCTCCGGGGGTCTTCCGTCTTCGGGGGTCTTCTCGCCGGACTCCTCCGCTATCTTCGTGTAGCTCTTTTACTAGCGGAGGAGCCCGGCTTTCTTCCTCCCCGCCGCCGGCCTCTTCTCCCAACTTCGGGGGTCTTGTCCCCCTCTTCGGTTCTTCTGCCGGGCCACCGCGCCTTCTTGTAGCTCTTTTGCAGGCGGTGGCCCGGTCTTCTGTCGCCGCTGCCTTCCGTTCTTCTGTCGCCGCCTTCGGTTCTTCTGCCGGGCCACCGCGCCTTCTTGTAGCTCTTTTACAGGCGGTGGCCCGATCTTCTGTCGCCCCTGTCGCCGTCGCCGCCTTCCGTTCTTCTTCTTCTTCTTGTTCTTCTTCTTCTTCTCCAGGAGATGTTGACACGTCGCTCTCTCCGGCCGGAATGCCAGAGCCGCGCTGTGCGGTCACTTATATAGTGACAATGGGGCGGTGTCACATGGTATATGTCACATGGGTTGGTCACATGGGTTGATGTCACATGGGGACTATGACATCGTAAGGGGGCGGGGTCACCATGTGACCAACCCATGTGACATATACCATGTGACACCGCCCCATTTTCACTATATAAGTGACCGCACAGCGCGGCTCTGGCATTCCGGCCGGAGAGAGCGACGTGTCAACATCTCCTGGGGAAGAAGAAGAAGAACAAGAAGAAGAAGAAGAACGGAAGGCGGCGACGGCGACAGCGACAGCGGCGACAGAAGACCGGGCCACCGCCTGTAAAAGAGCTACAAGAAGGCGCGGTGGCCCGGCAGAAGAACCGAAGAGGGGGACAAGACCCCCGAAGTCGGGAGAAGAGGCCGGCGGCGGGGAGGAAGAAAGCCGGGCTCCTCCGCTAGTAAAAGAGCTACACGAAGATAGCGGAGGAGTCCGGCGAGAAGACCCCCGAAGACGGAAGACCCCCGGAGCTGTGCAATAAAATATTTTTTTCTCTGTGTTGTGTTTTTTTTTGTACTTTATTTCACAGGTGAATGGGTAGGGGTACATTGTACCCCATACTCATTCACATAGGGTGGGGGGCCGGTATCCGGGGGCCCCCTTCTTAAAGGGGGCTCCCGGATTCCGATAAGCCCCCCGCCCGCAGACCCCGACAACCAACGGCCAGGGTTGTCGGGAAGAGGCCCTTGTCCTCATCAACATGGGGACAAGGTGCTTTGGGGTGGGGGGGCCGCGCGGCCCCCCCTTCCCCAAGGCACCCCCCATGTTGAGGGCACGCGGCCTGGTACGGCTCAGGAGGGGGGGGGGCGCGCTCGCTCGCCCCCCTTTCCTGGCCGGCCGGGTAGCGTGCTCGGACAAGGGTCTGTTGTGGACTTTGGGGGAACCCCCACGCCGATTTTTTTCGGCGTTGGGGTTCCCCTTTAAGCCCATTCCAGGCGGTGGAGCCCGCGACGTCTCCGTCGCGGGCCCCGCCTACCTGCACACGCGCTCGAAATGAGCAGACTTCCCTCCGAGCGGGAACAGTTTGCTCATTTCGAAAGTAGCCTACACACGGGCGGACTGTTCGCTCAAACACAGTTTCAGCAGACAGTTTTTCGGAATTTCCTGAAACTGTCCGCTGAAAGCCCACACACGGGCGGACTGTCCGCCCAAACACTGTTCAGCGGACAAGGTTGGGCGAACAGTCCGCCCGTGTGTACGCGGCCTTAGCCCCAAAGTGCATAATGTTACATTTATCAACAATAAACCTCATTTGCCACATACTGTAGTTGCCCAAATAAACAGCGCATTGAGGTCGTCTTGTAAGTTGGAGACATCTTGTGAGGACGTTATTCCACTGCATAGCTTGGTGTCATCTGCAAAGCCTGAAATGGTACTTTTGATCCCAGATCCTATATCATTACTAAAGATATTAAAAAGTAGCACTGAACCTTGGGGTACATAACTAATAACCTTTGACCATTCAGAGTAAGACTCATTAAACACTACTCTCTGAATTCTGTCTTTTAGCCAGTTTTTATCCATTTACAAACTGATCTTCCCAAGCCTGTAGACTTTACCTTACACACGAGCCTTGTGTGGAGAACTGTGTCAAACGCTCTTGCAAAATCCAATATACTACATCCATAGCCATTCCTCTGTCCAAGGTTTTACTTACCTCCTCATAAAAATAAATCAGGTTTGTTTCACAACTTCTGTCTTTTATAAATCCATGCTGTCTGTTGCTTAACTACTTCAGCCCCGGAAGATTTTACCCCCTTAATGACCAGAGCTTTTTTTGCAATACAGCACTGCATCATTTTAGCTAACAATTGCGCAGTAATACAATGCGATACCCAAACAAAATGTATGTCCTTTTTTTCCCCACAAATGGAGATTTCTTTTGGTGGTATTTGATCACCTCTTTGATTTAGATTTTTTGCGCTATAAACAAAAAGATGATTTACAATTTTGAAAAAAAGCAATATTTTTAACTTTTTCTCTAAAAAAGTATCCCCCAAAAATATATAAAAAAAACTAATTTCTTCCTCAGTTTAGGCTGATATGTATTCTTCTACATTTTTTTGTTAAAAAAAATCGCAATAAGCGTATATTGATTGGCACAAAAGTTATAGCGTCTACAGAATAGGGGATAGATTTATGGCATTTTTATTATAATTTTTTTTTTTTGGTAATGGTAGTGATCTGTGATTTTTTTTGGGACTGTGACATTGCAGCAGAGAGATCGGTTACTTTTGACACTATTTTGGGACCATTGACATTTATGCAGAGCTAAAAATAGCCACCGATTACTGTATACATGTCACTGTCCGGGAAGGGGTTATACACTAGGGGCCAATCAAGGGGTTAAGTGTGTTCCCTCAGTGTGTTCTAACTGTAGGGGGTATGGGCTACCACTGACATGACAGAGATTACTGTTCCCGATGACAGGGAACAGAAGATCCTTGTCACCCTGTCATGTTACTAGGCAGAACAGGGAAATGCCTTGTTTACATTTCCTAGTTCTGCCTCTCCTCATCAAGATTGCGGGCTGCCCGGTGGACATTGAGTCCACGGGACCATTCCTGACCGTTCCTGCGGCATGCTTCAGGTGCACGAGCACACCCGCTATTCTGCTTTTGCAAACTGACGTACAGGTACCTCAGTTTACAAAGGAGTGCCAGTGTACCAACGTATATTAGCGTGAGCTGGTTAGCAATCGATGTGCACATGTGGTGTGCCGAGTGTGCCTGTGCATACCCTAATCACCCCATGTGTGTTAGTGTTGCAGTATTCCGCCTGTCTCCTGAGATCTGTCTGCTGGGCTGCTGTGAAATGCTGCATCCAAGAGAGTGTGTAGCCCATGCTGCACGTGAAAGAGTTTCACATTCAGCAGATAGTTAGGATTCCAAGAACTGCTCAGTGTGTGAAACTGTCAGGGAATGTAACTGCTTGTAGAGAGACCAGCTGTCAAAACTCAGTGGTGATGTCGGGGGTGGGCAGGGCCAAAGAGCTATCAAAGACCAGACAATGCAGTAGGGTCTGGGCAGGTGGCTACATGTATGTGGCTCCGCCCTCTTTTTTAAGCAGCCCAATCATTGGCTGATGTGTGATAGCTGCTCGGTCCAGTCCATTCCAGACATTGCAGCTGAGTTTTGACAGCTGGTCTCCCTGGAAGCAGTAACATTACCTGACAGTTTCACACACTGAGTGGCTCTGGCAAGCCCCACTATCTGCTGCATGTGAAGCTCCCCCTCTTGTCTTTCAGTGCCTATCAGTGTCAGTTAATTCCCATCAGTGCTGCCTATCAGTGCCAACCAATACCTCCTATCAGTGCCAATCGGTGCTTCAAATCAGTGGCACCTATCAGTGCTAATCAGTGCTTCCAATCAGTGCAATTAAGGGGTGCCTATCAGTACGGAACAGTGTCCATAAGTGCTACCTATCAGTGCTGCCAATCAGTGCCCATCAGTGTTGCCTATCAGTGCCAATCGGTGCCACCTATCAGTGATGCATATCAGTGCAAAGCAATGCCCATCAGTGCTGCCTATCAATGCCCATCAGTGCCACCTATCAGTGCTGCCTATTAGGGATGAGCCGAACACACCCCGGTTCAGTTCGCACCAGAACTTTCGAACGGACCCCAAATTCGTACGAACTTTAGAACCCCATTGAAGTCTATGGGACTCAAACGTTCGAAATTAAAAGTGCTAATTTTAACGGCTAATATGCAAGATACTGTCCTAAAAAGGGTTTGGGGACCTGGCTCCTGCCCCAGGGGACATGGGTCAATGCCTAAAATGTTTTTAAAAATGGTCGTTTTGGCGGGAGCACAGATTTTAATGACAATTAAAGTGAAAAAAAAGTGAAATGTTCCTTTAGATATGGTGCCTGGGGGGTGTCTGTAGTATGCCTGTGAAGTGCCATGTGTTTCCCGTGTTTGGAACAGTCCCTGCACAAAATGACATTAAACGGAAATAACATCATTTAAAACTGCTTGCGGTTTTAATGTTATATCTGGTTCCTGCAATATGGTTGAAAATTATTGAGAAAAATGGCACGGGTAGCCCTCCCTGCCCATTACCAGCCCCTTTGGGTCTTGTACGCATATTAAGGGGAACCCAGTACCCATGGTGCAAACAAGACAGGGACTGTGTAGGTTTGTTGTGTTAAGTTGAATCTGTTTGTAATTTTCAACTGGTACATTTTTAAACTGTAGCTCCAGTCAAAAAAACTATTTTTAAGCTTTTTGGAAAACATAGGGAAGGGTTATCACCCCTGTATAATTTGTTTTGTCGTCCATCTTTTTTCATCTCACTTGCTGTTGTCTCCTTCCGTTTGCAAGTAGGAGATGTTTGTAAGTTGGATGTTTGAAAGTAGGGGCCTGCCCTATATGCTCTGCAGAAATGGCGGAACAATGTGTTGGTTTTGCCACAACATTGTAAGCCCTCAAAGTGACTCTTGGTGGGCGCTGGAGCTCCCTGCTGTGAACGATTATATCAAGAATTGTAATTACATGCCATTGTTGAACAGTGGTAGAAAAATTGACCTTTGGTGGTTGTGGTGCTGGTGCCACAACACTATAAGTCCTCACAGTTACTCTGGGTGGGCACAGGAACGGGCCCTCCTGTGAAATATTATATCAAGAATTGTAATTACATGTCCCTGTTAAACAGGGGCAGAAAAATTGGGCCTTAGGCAATGGTGCTGGTGCCACGACACTGCAACCTCTCCCATATACTCTAGTTTTATTGCAGGAATTAGCCCTGCTGCAAAGCATTGCATCAAAAATTGTAATTAAACGCCCCTGTTAAACAGGGGCAGAAAAATTGGGCCTTAGGCACTGGTGTTGGTGCCACCACACTGCAACCTCTCCCATATACTCTAGTTTTATTGCAGGAGTTAGCCCTGCTGCGAAGCATTGCATCAAAAATTGTACTTAAACGCCCCTGTTAAACAGGGGCAGAAAAATTGGGCCTTAGGCACTGGTGCTGGTGCCACCACACTGCAACCTCTCCCATATACTCTAGTTTTATTGCAGGAATTAGCCCTGCTGCAAAGCATTGCATCAAAAATTGTACTTAAACGCCCCTGTTAAACAGGGGCAGAAAAATTGGGCCTTAGGCACTGGTGCTGGTGCCACCACACTGCAACCTCTCCCATATACTCTATTTTTATTGCAGGAATTAGCCCTGCTGCAAAGCATTGCATAAAAATTTTTAATTAAACGCCCCTGTTAAACAGGGGCAGAAAAATTGGGCCTTAGGCACTGGTGCCACCACACTGCAACCTCTCCCATATACTCTATTTTTATTGCAGGAATTAGCCCTGCTGCAAAGCATTGCATCAAAAATTTTAATTAAACGCCCCTGTCAAACAGGGGCAGAAAAATTGGGCTGATGGCATCACCCAGAACCAGAAATTTTCTTCCAACATATCAGCGGAGGAGGAAGAGGATCGACAATCAACATAACAGGACAGTCACTCAGCATCAGCATAGGCAGTCTTGAAGGGATGTGATATTTCTAAAAAAATTATTCGGCTACATCAGCTTCAGGTGCTTGGTAGCTGTGGGTGATCCAAGACTGATTCATCTTGATGAAGGTCAGTCGATCAACTGATTCGGTGGACAGGCGTACCCTGTGATCAGTAACAAAGCCACCAGCAGCACTGAAGGTGCGTTCCGAAAGAACGCTGGATGCAAGACAGGCCAGTAGCTCAATTGCATACTGTGCAAGCTCTGGCCAGTGATCCATCCTCAAGACCCAGTAAGCCAGAGGATTTTCGGTGGGAAAGGTGTCCAAGTCTGACCTTGCCCCTAGGTATTCCTGCACCATGTAAATCAGACGCTGGCGATGGTTGCTGGAATCGATCATACCTTGGGGCTGCGGACTAAAAAAAATTCTGAAAGCATCAGTCAGACGGCCACCTTCTCCACCGCTCCTTCTGACCGATGCCTCAGCAACACGTTGTCCAGGACCAGGAGTTTGTAACCTCCCAGTCTCTGGGAACGCGTTGCACAGACCTTTCTGCAAGGCCTCCCGGAGATGTCTCATCCTCTGCTCCCCCTGCGATGGCAAGATAAGGTCGGCAACCTTACCCTTGTACCGTGGATCAAGGAGAGTGGCCAGCCAGTAATGGTCCCTCTCCTTGATGCGAAAAATACGAGGATCCTTCCGCAGGCTTTTCAGGATCAGGGAGGCCATGCAGCATAGGTTAGCTGAGGCATTTGGTCCGGAGTCCTCTGGGTCACTAAGGACAACATTATCCACAGCTACCTCCTCCCAGCCACGTACAAGTCCACGTGTTTCTTGGGACTGTAAATCATCCCTACAAGACTGCTGCTGCTGATGCTGAGTGCCAGCCTCCACCTCCATGCTGACACAATCATCCTCCTCCTCCTCTTCCTCCTCCTCATCCTCTTCCTGTGTGATGGGTGGCACAGCAGGAACACTGTCTGGATAAAGGGGGGCTTGAGAGGCAAGGAAGTCCTCCTCTTCCTGCCTCTGTTCTGCCTCAAGTGCCCTGTCCATTATTCCACGCAGCGTATGCTCCAAGAGGTGGACAAGAGGTACAGTGTCACTGATGCATGCACTGTCACTGCTCACCATCCTTGTGGCCTCCTCAAACGGTGACAGGACAGTGCATGCATCCCTGATCATGTCCCACTGGCGTGGTGAGAAAAAACCGAGCTCCCCTGACCCTGTCCTGGTGCCGTAGTCGCACAGGTACTCATTGATGGCCCTCTGCTGCGTGTGCAGCCGCTGCAGCATGGCCAATGTTGAGTTCCACCTGGTGGGCATGTCACATATAAGGCGGTTCTTGGGCAGGTTCAACTCCTTTTGGAGCTCAGCCAGCCGAGCACAGGCATTAAATGATCGGCGTAAATGCACACAGACTTTCCTGGCCTGCTTCAGGACATCCTGTAAGCCAGGGTTACCTGCCCAAGAACCGCTGCACCAAGTTAAGGACGTGAGCTACACAGGGCACATGGGTCAGTTGTCCCTGTCGGAGGGTGGAGAGGAGGTTGGTGCCATTGTCGCAAACCACCATTCCTGGCTTAAGCTGGCGTGGCGTCAACCACCTCTCGGCCTGCCCCTGCCGAGCTGACAAAACATCCGCCCCAGTGTGGCTCCTGTCCCCCAAACAAGCCAGCGCAAGCACGGCATGGCATCGTTTTGCCTGCGTACTTGCGTAGCCCCTGGAACGCCTACGGAGCACCGCTGGTTCTGAGGACAGAGCACTGGAAGAGGCCATGGAGGAAGAAGAAGAGGAGGGGGTGGAGGAGAGAGGTGTGTCTCAACCAATAGTAGTATTTTGGAGACGTGGTGGCGGAACAACCTCCAACACTACTGCACCTTGTCCTGCATCCTTCCCAGCTGCCAGAAGAGTGACCCAATGGGCCGTGAAAGACAGGTAACGTCCCTGTCCATGCCTGCTGGACCATGAGTCAGCAGTAATATGCACCTTACCGCTGACTGCCCTGTCCAGCGAGGCAAGGACATTGCCTTCCACGTGCCGGTAGAGAGCCGGAATCGCCTTCCATGAGAAAAAGTGGCGTTTGGGGACCTGCCACTGAGGAACCGCACATTGTACAAACTCACGGAAGGGGGCCGAGTCTACCAACGGAAAAGGCAGCAGTTGAAGTGCTAGCAATTTAGTCAAGCTAGCATTCAACCGCTGGGCATGTGGATGGCTGGGAGTGAACTTCCAGCAGCTGGGGCAGGGACATTTGCCTGCTATAATCGGACGTGTGTGTACTGCTAGCAGAGTGCCCGGAAGCACTTGGCTGTGACACACCTAATTCTACACCTTCATTCCTCTCAGAGCAGGTTTCAGTGAGGACTGAAGGTCTAGTGGGGTTGGAGATGCCAGCTGATGAGGAGCAAGGAGAGGTCCGCTTTGTTCTTTGGTGTGGGTCTTTGAGGTACGCTTGCCAACGAGCTGCATGGCAGGTCAACATATGTCTGGTCAAGCATGTGGTGCCCAAGCGGCTGATGTTTTGGCCACGCGAGATACGCTTGAGACATATGTTGCAAATAGCAGCGGTGCGATCTGATGCACTCGTCTCAAAAAAGCCCACACCAAAGAACTTTTAGAATAACGCGCAGAGGCAGCGCCCAGCACAGGCAGAGCTCTGTGGTGTGATTCAGTCGGTGTGCTGCCCCTAAGCTGGCCCCCGGAGGGCATCCTGCCTCGTTGGACATGTGCCTCCTCCTCCTCCTCCTCCTCTCTCCTACCAGGCACCCACGTGGAGTCAGTGCCCTCGTCATCCCCTCCCTCTTCATCGCTGTAGCAAACCTGGCAATATGCTGCAGCTTGTGGAACATGACTGCCAGATTGCTGTCCTTCTTGAGCATCCCCTCTCTCTGCATTCACACTACTGCCTTCCTCTAGCTGAGTGTCATCATCAGAGCCTACAAAACACTGGGCATCCTCCTGGAGCATGTACCCAACACTGTGCTCAAAGAGTTCAGGAGACTCCTCAGGAGGACGCGGTGGGTCTAGGGAAGGATTCACTGATGATGACATTGAGACGAGGGAAGACGATGCGTTGGCAGCTTCTTTGCTAGTACCCTGAGACTGGGTGAAAGAGGATGAGGAGGATGAAGAGGGCTTGGTCATCCACTCTACCAAGTCGTTGGCATGTTTCGGTTCAACATGTCCAGCTGCCGAAAAGAAGGACAAGCGTGTCCCATGGCCACGTGCTGATGACAATGCACCGCGTCCACGACCAGCACTGTTGTCTCTAGACACAGAGCCTGCGTGCCCTCTTTTATCGGCTCGTGCCTGTCTGCCTCTCCTTGCTGGCCTTCCAGACATGGTAATGGCCTGAAGGGAGTTTGGTAAAACAGCAGCTGGGTAGTGTATATTATGCTGGAGGCACACAACACCCACTAACTCCTGCAGATGCCTTTATTATAGAACACTAGAGATAAAGGGGTATACTGTAATGGAGTCACACAACACCCACTAAGCCCTGCAGATGGCTCTATTAGAGAACAGCAATAAAGGGTAGATACAGGTGTATATTGTGCTGGAGGCACAAAACACCCACTAACTCCTGCAGATGCCTTTATTATAGAACACCAGAGATAAAGGGGTATATACAGATGTATACTGTGCTGTGCTAAAGGCACACACAACTTCCAATAACTCCTGCAGATGGCAGATGGCTCAAATAGAGAAGAGCTATGTAGGTGGATATAGCGGTGTGTACTGGGTACAGAGCACGCAGACAGCACGCACAAGCTCCTAACACTACTGACTGCAGGCTCTATTATAAAAGATAGATCACTAGCTATATAGGTGAGGTGAATATAGCGGTGTATACTGCGGTCAGGGCACGCAGGGAACAACCACTACAGAAGAGCAAGATCGAAAATCGGCCGATAACGATCGGTGTATACTGTGTTGAAGGTATACAGAACACCCACTAACTGCTTCAGACGCCAACACACTACACAAGGCCGCCGCTCTGGCGGCCTTATATAGTGTGGGGCGTGTACTACACAGCCTGAGCTATGATTGGCCACAGGCATCCTGCCTGTGGCCAATCATGGCTCTCCTCGCTGCTGGCGCTGTGATTGGCCAAGCATGTGGGGTCACAGTGCATGCTTGGCCAATCATGAGCCAGCAATGCACTGCGATGACGCAGTGCATTGTGGGCTGTGAGCGCCACACGAATTTGGCACGAATGGCCCATAACGTTCGGAATTCGCCAAACGGGCGAACAGCCGATGTTCGAGTCGAACACGAAGCTCATCCCTACTGCCTATTAATGCATATAAGTGCTGCCAATTAGTGCCCATCAGTGCTGTCAATCAGTGCCCATCAGTGCTGCCAATCAGTGCCACCTACCAGTGCCAATCAGTGCTGCCAATCAGTTCCAATCAGTGATTTATATTAATGCAAATCAGTGCTGCCAATCAGTGCCAATCATTTCTGCCTATTATCAGTGCCCATCAGTGCTACCAATCAGTGCCCATCAGTGCTGCCAAACAGTTCCTATCAGTGTCAATCAAGGACCATTAGTGCCCATCAGTGCTATCAGTGCCCCTGAGTGCTGCCTATCAGTGCCAATCAGTGCTGCCAAGCAGTGCCAATCAGGGCCCATCAGTGCCCATCAATGATATCTATCAGTGCCGCCCATCAGTTCTGCCTATCAGTGCCAATCATTGCTGCCTATTATCAGTGCCCATCAGTGCTACCAATCAGTGCCCATCAGTGCTGTCAAACAGTGTTCATCAGTGTCAATCAAGGCCCATTAGTGCCCATCAGTGCTATCAGTGCCCCTGAGTGCTGCCTATCAGTGCCAAATGTGCTGCCAATCAGTGCCAATCAGGGCCCATCAGTGCCCATCAGTGATATCTATCAGTGCCGCCTATCAGTGCCCATCAGTGCTGCCAATCATTGCTGCCTATAAGTGCACATCATGCTGCAAATCAGTGGCCATCAGTGCTGCCAATCAGTGGCCATCAGTGCCGTCAATCAGTGTCGCTTATCAGCGATGCCAATTATTGCCCACCAGTGCTGGCAATAAGTGCTGTCAATCAGTGCCCATCAGTGCTGCATATCAGTGCCCATCAGTGCTGCATATCTGTGCTGCCAATCAGTGTCCATCAGTCATGCTAATCAGTGCCCATCAGTGCTCTGAGTGCAGGGATGGGGAGCTGAACTCAGCAGCCAGTCCCATTGTCCATGGGAGCACGATCTGGTGGGGCACAACTGAAATCTGTTGATATTTATTAATGCCACATGCCGATCTTTAATATAATATGTAATCATCACCACACTATTATTTACAATAAACTACTGGTGGTAAAATAAAAACGTGTCAGTAAAAGGCTTGCTGCTAAGCAATGTTATGTGTTCCCACACAAAAAAAAGTGCAGCGCTAACTTAGTGATCAATAATAATAATAATAATAATAACAATAATGGTGGGACCCTCTAATGTATAGAAATCTCAATAAACTTTGATATTACCATAATACTGGTCTCTGTGATATCACATATAATACATATCAAATTGAAAAAAAAGACAAAAAATTAAACTTAGTAGTGATGGTTGAAACCCCTCCTATAGATAATTGCCATCTCGATTAACTTCAAGTGCAATAATTCCAGATAATTGATTTTCACCTATAATACACATCAAAATGAGAATAAGACATACATTTTTTTTTTTTTTTTTACTTAGCTACAGATAATTGCAATACAAATTAACTTCAAGTGCAACAACTTTTTAGTTGGGAGGTTCACACCATTATAGCATTTTGGAATTTTATTTTTTAGATTGTTACACTTAATTTTATATGTTTTAGTTGCTATTATAAAGTGAATTTTTGCACTTGTTAAGTTAATTTTCCAGCACCCTCCACCAACCATGACTTTATAGACTTTGCTTTGTGCACTGGTGCGCAGTCATGTTGAAACAGGAAGGGGCCATCCCCACACATTTGGGAGCATGACATTGTCCAAAATGTCTTGGTATACTGGTGCCTTAAGAGTTCCCTTCACAGGGGCCAAGTCCAACCCCTGAAAAACAACCCTACACCATAATCCCCTCTTCCACCAAATGACTTGGACCAGTGCACAAAGCAAGGTCCATAAAGACACGGATGAGTGAGTTTGGGGTGAAGGAACTTCACTGGCCTGCACAGAGTCCTGACCACAACCCGATAGAACACCTTAAGTATGAATTAGTGTGGACACTGCGAGTCAGGCCTTCTTGTCCAACATCAGTGCCTGACCTCACAAATGCATTTCTGGAAGACTGGTCAAACATTCCCATAGACACATTCCTAAACCTTGTGGGGAGCCTTCCCAGAAGACGTGAAGCTGTTATAGCTGCAAAGGGCGAGCCAACTCAATATTGAACCCTAAGGACTAATACTATGCCCTTAAAGTTAATTTGCATGTAAAGGCAGGCATCCGGGTTCTTTTGACAATATAATGTGTGTGTGTGTGTATGTATATATATATATATATATATATATATATATATATATATATATTGTACATGCATGTGTGTTTGAGCACATCCTCATAGGCTGTGCACGCCTATGATAAGACCCTGTAAACACGGTTGGACATTCCAACAACAAAATCCGTCAGATTTTTTCCGATGGATTTTGTCCGAAACTGGTGTTGCATAAACACGGTCGGACAAAGTTGTGGGAAAATCCGATCGTTTGGAACATGATGACGTTCGTTCGTTGTGACAGGACTACGTTGCAGCTAGTAGCCAATAGCTTTGGTCTTGTAATTTGATCTGAGCATGCGTGGCACTTTGTCTGATCGGAATTCTCTACAAACGATCGGAAAAAGTCAGATCGGATTTTGTTGTCGGAAAATTTGAGGTCCTGTTCTCAAATTTGTTTTATCAGAAATTTTGATGGAAAAAGTCCAATAGAGCCCACACACGATCTGATTTTCCGACAATATAATCCAATTGGACCTTTTCTGTCGGAATGTGTACAGGGCATGACAGTTATTTGGTAAAGACTTTGATCCTTTTTTAAATATAGGCACTACATTGGTCCTACTCCAATCCAGTGGTACTATTCCAGTCCTTAATGAGTCCCTAAAAATTAGAAACAATGGCATTGAAATGACAAAACACTTTTAGGATCCGTTGTTGGATGTCATCTGGTCCAGGTGCTTTATCCACCTTTACTCTAAATATTTCTGGACCATATCACTTTTGAGCCATTGTGGATCATTCGGGGCTGTGTCAATACCATCCCCATGGTGGACTTTAACTCCCCCATGCTTCTTGTATACACAGAGCTGAAGAAGGTGTTTAATAACTCTTTGTACCCAGTCACCCACTCCAGATTATTTTGCAAAGGGCTTACATGCTCAAACCTGAACTTTTTACTATTGATATGTTTGAAGAATTTTTGGGGTTTGTCCTAATATCTTTTGCAATCTGTTGTTTGTTTTGAATTTTCATGTCCTTGATTTCCTTTTTACATATTTTGTTATATTCCAACATTTAAATGATGATAGTATGCCTTCATTTTTATATTTTTTAAAAGCTCTTTTCTTATTATTTATAGCTTTTTTAACTTTGGTCATGAACCACATAGGTTTTCTTTTTAGCCTTTTAACCGCTTGCCGACCATCCGCCTCAGTTGTACTGAGGCAACATGGCTTGGCTGCAGGAATCACCTTCATGTTACGTCAGTAACATACGCGGCCACTAGGGGGCGTGTATTCTGTCAGGGGAGAGGAGACACATTGTTTGTTCCTACTAACTAGGAACAACGATATGTCTCCTCCCTCAGTCAGCCCAATCCCCATAAATTTAGAAACACTAACTAGTGAACACATTTATTTAACCCCTTGATCGCCCGCTAGTATTAACCCCTTCCCTGCCAGTGACATTTATACAGTAGTCAGTGAATTATTATAGCACTGATCGCTGTATAAATGTCAATGGTCCCAAAAATGTGTCAAAATTGTCAAATCTGTTTGCCGCAATGTTGAAGTACCACTAAAAATTGCAGATCACCACCATTACTAGTAAAAAAAAATTATGACAATAAAAATGCCATAAATATTTTTCATAGTTTATAGACGTTATAACTTTGGCACTAACCTATCAATATATGCTTATTGCAATATTTTTTACCAAAAATATGTAGAATATATATTGGCCTAACCTGAGCAAGAAATGTATTTTTAAAAAACATTTTGGGGATATTTATTATAGCAAAAAGTAAAAAATATTGTGGTTTTTTTTCAAAATTGTCACTCTATATTTGTTTATCCCTCAAAAAATAAAAAATGCAGGGCAAAAAAAAAAACACACACACCTAAAGAAAGCTCTATTTGTGGGAAAAAAAGAAATATATTTTGTTTGGGTACAGTGTCGCACGACCGTGCAATTGTCAGGTAAAGCGACGCAGTGGCGTATAGCAAAAAATGGCCTGTCATTAAGCAGCCAAATCTTCCGGTCTGTAAGTGGTTAAAGTTAAAGTGAAAAAGATTGTGGATTTAACATGTAGCCTCGCAGGGTGACACTGTGGATACACAAGTAACAGTGTGCCAATGTCCCAACAACATGGGTCTATATAAAATTCATGAAACTAATATTGTATGACCCGCACATAAATTCTGACACTACTTCCAAAATAAACAGTTACAGTGATACACCCAGTGGTACAATGGTTGAAGTTCCAATAGTAGTAACCAAGTAGGGATGTAGACATGGAATAGTTTGAGTCAGAATGTGAATCCAAATACATGTTGCACGTAGGGATATGCTTCTTCAGGAGAACAAAGATAAATAAGATACTTTATGTAAACAAAATGGATGCCGGACTATTAGGAAGGTAAATGAGAAACCAGCCAGTCCAGAATGTAGAGTCATATAATCATCAGCCACAGAGATATTAGTGTTGTAGTTTGCTGGTAAGCAAAAAGATGTATGTATATATCCAGGAATAGATAACCAACATACAGCTAGGGAGACATAAGTGCTTATAATATAGCTCTACACTTCCCTTGGCCAGGCATCAATATTTCTTACACTGAATTTCTGCTGGTCTTGTGGATTATGTCCTATGATCACTAACATCCAGTCAAAACCCAGGAAAGTCACCACATGACCTCAGCATGCCCAATCATGCTGAGGTGTGGAGCAGCCAATCCTGGGAGAGCTGGAGAAAAAAGGAGGGGGAATGTGAAGTACATAGAATGCCTCTCTCACACTCATGCATGAGATAAGGAAATCACCTGTCACTCACAGCAAGAGGGAAGAAACAGAAACCTATTTCTCTGTGTGACCTTTTTTATACTACTGAAGAAAGATAAGAGGATTGCTTAGAGCTGGATTAACTCTTTGTGGCAAGAGTGGGCACAGATGAAATGATCCTCTGCAGTAACAGATAAGAGTCTTAATTAAAAAGATTTGGGTGGGGGGGGGGTTACCACTTTTAAGTGAAAGTCCAGGCTAAAACTATCCATCTATAGCCACCAACATTCTAACACTAACCTATCTTGCCCTGCAAAGAGAAAATCAGTATACATACCTTTTCTGCAGGAAATCTGACCCAACCTTCAGTGGCGGAAGCTCTGCAGAAGACACGGCCCACAACGGCTTTGAAATTAATGGGAAGTGACATCACCTATAGAGTTACTATTGGGCTTCTGTTGATGGATGTGTCCTTTGCACCCGCCTACACAGCAAAGCCATGGCTGACAGCTCAGCATGGGATCAGAGCTTTCACTGCCGGAGATCGGGTCGGATTGCCCGCAGAAAAGGTATGTTTATTGTTTTTTTCTTTTCAGGTCTAGATAGGTGTTAAAATGTTGTTGGCTATAGATGCAGGGATTTTAGCTTTAGCATGGACTTCCTCTTTAAATGTTTTTAAATTTCCTATATGTGTTTATTGCTTACAGATAACATTAAATGAAATCATGGTATGGTCACTGCTACCCAGGTGTTATTTTATATGAATATTGGTAATAAGCTCTGCATGGTTTGAGAGTACCAGGTCCAACACAGCATGATTTCTAGTCAGAGCCTCAATAAGCTGGGCCATAAAATTGTCTTGCAATAGGTTTATAAATGTTTTCTCCCATCAATGCCATTACTCCAGTCAATTTCTGGGTAGTTAAAATCCCCCATTATAAACTTGCCCACTGGGCACTTAAACCCCCCGTCATAACCAGACCAACTATCAGCTTTCAGTGCTCTCACACTTTGAATGAGAATTACTGTCATGCAACATTGTGCCCATATGCATTTTTTGTACTTCTTTAAAGTACTCATGCCCATGTACCGTTCTACCTATAATGCTTCAGACTATTTTATCCTTTCTCTTCACAGAGTTTAGGATAACTAGGGTATCTGAAATGCGTATTTGTTTTAGTTCGTTTTTTGATGTTTTACATTATTTTCTATTTTAATAATGTTGAATGTGCAAGACACATACAGTATTTAAGAATAAGATTTTTGAAATAGATGCAGGATGAAGTTCATAAAAAAACTTTTATTCTCACACAAATAGAGCTTTCTTTTGGTGGTATTTGATCACCACTTGTTTTTTTGTTTTTTTTTGCGCTATAAATGACTGAACATTTTGTAAAAAAAATGCATTTTTCTTCATTTTGGTTTTAGAGGTTTTGCAAATTAGTAATTTTTCTTTTTGACCAAAATGTATACTGCTACATACAGTATCTTTGGTAAAAAAATAAGCAAACTAAGTGTATATTATTGGGTCTTTGTGAAAGTTAGAGATTCCAAGGTATTTAGTAAGAGGTATGGTGAGTTTTTTGAAGTTGTTGTAATTTTTTTCCCACAATTCTGCAAAATTTATTTTTGTAATTTTTTTCACAAAAAGTTATTTTTCACATGCAGCATATGCATACCACAAATTACACCACAAAACAAGTTCTGCTACTCCTCCACCACATGTGTGAGACTGTTTCACAGCCTGGCCCCATACAGAGGCCCAACATTCAGGGAGCACCATCAGGTGTTCTGGGAACATAAATTACACATCTAATTTCTAGACTACCTCTTACAATTTTGAAGGTCCTGGAGCACGAGGACAATGGAAAAATCAAAAAATGACCCCAGTTTGGAAAGTAAACACCCCAACATATAATCTATGAGGCATTATGAGTCTTATGAACATGTTATTATTTCCCACAAATTTTTTGAAAATGTGGAAAGAAAATTAAAACGCATTTCTTTTTTTTTTTTACACAAAGTTGACAATGTATAAGATATTTCTAGCACATAGCATGTACATACCAGAAATTACACCCGAAAATATATTCTGCTACTCCTCCTGAGTATTGGGGATACCACATGTGTCAGACTTTTACACAGCCTGGCCACATACAGAGGCCCAACATGCAGGGAGCACCAACAGGTGTTCTAGGAACATAAATTACACATCTAATTTAACTATCTATGACACTGTTGTGAGGCACTGGTGGCCACTGTGGTGGCATGGATGAATACTGATGTGGCATGGATATGGCACGGATGAGGATTTATGTGGCATGGATGTGGCACGGATGAGCACTGATGTTGCACAGATAATCACTGATGTTGCACGGATGAGCACTGATGTGGCACGGATGATCACTGATGTGGAATGGATGAGGCATGGATGAGCACAGATGTGGCATGGATGATCACTGATATGGCACGTATGAGCACTGATGTGGCATGGATGAGGCACGGATGAGCACATATGTGGATTAACATGAATGAGCAATGAATTAGGCATGAAAGAGCTATGGATGAGCCATGGGTGAGCATAGATGAGCCATGGATAGGCACGGATGAGCCATGGATGGGCACAGATCGGGATGAATGAGCATGGCTGGGCATGAATGAGCATAGATGGGCATGGCTGGACATGAATGAGCAAGGGAGGGCATGTCTGGGCATGGATGGGCATGGATGAGCATGGCTAGGCATGGGTGAGCATGGCTGGGCATGGTTGAGCATGCCTGGGCAAGGCTAGGGATGGATGAGCATGGTTGGGATTCAATGAGAATGGATGAGCATGGCTGGGCATGGATGAGCATGACTGGGCATTAATGTGCATGCATGAGCATGGCTGAGCATGGCTGGGCATGGATGAGCATAGCTGGGTATGAATGAACAAGGATGAGCATGGCTAGGCATGGATGGATGAGCATGGCTGGGCATGGATTGATGAGCATGGATGAGCATTGCTGGGCAATGATGGATGAACATGGCTGGGCATAGAAAGGCATGGATGGATAAGCATGGCTTGGCATGGATGAGCATGGCTGGGCATGGATGAGCATGGCTGAGCATGTCTGAGCATGAATGGAGCATGAATGAGGATGGAAGGAAAAGCCATGAATGGGCACAGATCAGCATTGTCGGCACTTCAGATCCACCCCACAGCGCTGCTACACCCGTCTCTTTCCTCTCCTCACACACTGTACCAATAGTGCGAGGAGAGGGAAGGAGCTGTACCGGACATACTGTGCTAAAAGCTGAGTCTCCACTACCTCATTAACACTGGGAGGTCTATAACAAACTCCAATGATAACCTTTAAAGTACTCATGCCCATGTACTGTTCTACCTATAATGCTTCAGACTATTTTATCCTTTCTCTTCACAGAGTTTAGGATAACTAGGGTATCTGAAATGCGTATTTGTTTTAGTTAGTTTTTTGATGTTTTACATTATTTTCTATTTTAATAATGTTGAATGTGCAAGACACATACAGTATTTAAGAATAAGATTTTTGAAATAGATGCAGGATGAAGTTCATAAAAAAACTTTTATTCTCAGAGTGAATCATACAGCTTGAGTAGTACTACAACCAACAAACTGGCTACTTGGCTTGTATTTGGCGTACCTTTACAGGATAAGTTCACCTTTGGTAACATGTTACCTGTTACACCAAGGTATAACAGGTAACATGTTACCAAAGACCACCTGCCTATGCTCATCTCCCTATACCTGCTGTCACCATTTAAAAGGAGTGTAGCCATGCAGGGCTCTGCCCACATGGTCTCATTATTCATTTACAGCAATCTGTGAATGAATCAACTACAACTACTGTCTGTCACTGTGATAAATGGCTTGTTATCCTTAATGAACATTTTAGGGTGCTAGTGCACATTCTCAAAGTTCAGTGATCTTCCTGCTCTCCAGTAACTGTCTCCCCATTCGGGAGGTACAGGTAGACAGTTATACAGAGATTCTGCAGGAGTCTGACACTGACCTACTAATCGCAGGTACAATGCTCTGCAGGATGCAGAAAGAAAAAAACTATTTTTTTTCATGTTGCCTGGCGGGGCTGGGGTTCTTTCAATAAAATGGATTCTTTAATTAAGTGGGCACTTCCACTTTGCACCTTTACCTTGTCTCCCCATTCAGCTCTTTCCTCTCTGTAACATGCACTCTCTACTTCTCCTTCTCATACTTGTGTCCTCTCCTTAAAATCACTTTTCTTCAACCCTTTTCTCCACCCCACAGTTTATACACCCTCACTGTCCTCTCCTTATTATTGAACTCACCATCTCCTGCTAATTTCTTTCCACGTGTGCCCCTTCCCTGGACTTCTCTGAAAAGATCAATGGCACAGCTATCAACCCATCCCTGTTTCTAGGTGTAATCCTGAACTCTGAACACCCCTTCCTAACCAATGATACCACCAAGCATCTAATTAACTCCCTGGTTATCTCTCGTCTTGACTACTGAAACTCCCTCCTCATTGGCTTACCTTTACATAAGCTATCCCCTCTTAGTCCATCATAAATGCTGGTGTCAGTTTCAGCCACCATAACAACTGTTCAGTGCCTGCTACCCCTCCCTGCCAATCCCTCCACTAGATTCTTCTCAATAAAATTTAAAATACTAACAACTTACAAAGCCATGTACAGCTTGGTCCATAAGAATATCACTAACCTAATCTAAAAATATCAACCAAATCATTCTCTTTGTTCCTCCCAAGACACCCTGCTCTCTAGATCCCCTGTCACCTCCTTCCATGCTTACCCCCAGTACTTTGCTCCAATCTGTCTGACTATCTCTAATGCCCTGTACACATGGTCGGACATTCCGACCACAAAATCTATTGGATTTTTTCCAACGGATTTTGTCCCAAACTTGTGTTGCAAAACACAAAGTTGTCGGAAAATCCAATCATTCTGAACAAGGTGACGTCAAACACGTACGTTGGGACTATAAACGGGCCAGTAGCCAATAGCTTTCATTCCTTAGCTTATTCTGAGCGTGCGTGGTACTTTTTCCATCGGAATTGTCTACACACGATCGGAATTTATGGGATTGGATTTTGTTGTCGGAAAATTTTAGATCCTGCTCTCAAACTTTGTGTGTCGGAAAATCTGACAGAAAAAGTTTGATGGAGCCCACACACGATCGGATTTTCCGACAACATAATCCGATTTTATTTTTTCCATCGGAATTTCCGACCATGTGTACAGGGCATTACTCTGTTCACTTTAGGCAATCCCTGAAAACCCCTCTCTTCAGAGAAACCTATTCTGCCCCCGCCTAACAACTGTACTTTTGTTTTCTCCATCAACTCA
Source organism: Lithobates pipiens (assembly GCF_037356315.1). Classification (NCBI taxonomy): domain Eukaryota; kingdom Metazoa; phylum Chordata; class Amphibia; order Anura; family Ranidae; genus Lithobates; species Lithobates pipiens. Next base: position 184,622,527 of record NW_027507785.1, on the reverse strand, counting down.
TCACCCAATTATTACTGTTTGTTTCACGTGACCTTCACTTTTAGATTGTAAGAAGCAAGGCCCTCTTATTCCTTCTGTTTTTAATTTTATTGTAACTGTACTGTCTGCCCTCATGTTGTAAAGCAGTGATGGCGAACCTTGGCACCCCAGATGTTTTGGAACTACATTTCCCATGATGCTCAGCTACACTGCAGAGTGCATGAGCATCATGGGAAATGTAGTTCCAAAACATCTGGGGTGCCAAGGTTCGCCATCACTGTTGTAAAGTGTTGTCAAACTGTTGTCATTATATAAATCCTGTATAATAATAGCAATACCTTCAAAAATATGTGCATTCCTTTTTTAAGGTGAACTGAGCTTTTAATAGCCAGAGCTCTCCTTACATTGGTTAATTAAGTTACATTAAAAATACATTTACTTTTTAATATAATATTTACAGATGCATTAAAAACATATATGGATACTTATTTAATTCACCATTAGCTGATCGCTAGTTTTTTCTGTCTTTTAATCTTCTAACTAAAAGCCCCAATTATTTACATTAAACTGTTGGTATAATAGGCTATATTATAATGTTGGTATAAATTCTGCTACTGGTCTTTAATATGAAAGGGTCCATCTTCCAATATCTATAATGTTTCCTGCTGATGTTGATGCTGTCTGTTGGCCAGTGGAAGTGTCCATCACAGATCTCTCCCAGAATGCTCACTGTCTTGAGTCTTGACAGGGTCCTGAAGCCGTCAGGAACACGGACCATTATGTCACAATGCAAGGGCAGTAACTGACTGGCCTAGAGTGTAGCTTACAATTACTGCACTCTACTACTAGAAAAAGTACTATGGGTCAATTGATCAATTGACATCAAAACAATTTAAGCATAAAAAGGGTCTTAGAAGCGGTTTTTCTTTTTTCTTTAAACTAATAAATGTCTAGAAGATGATCTTTGTAGTGGTGATGTGGGACAATTGGATTATTTTTTTTCTCCAATGTTGAGTTTTTATCAAAAACAAACTGCTTCTACTGTTAAATCAGCAGGGCCCATTCAGATATTAAGTGTTCAAATGCTAGAATAATCAGGAGGGAAAAAAGTTTTTGGCTGCAGTCATACCAGAGTGATAAGTTGCAGCGTGTTTAATGCAAGGGCATGTTGTGTTGCATGTTATTGAGCATTGTGTAAAGGCAACCTATTCAACCTGACATTTGAACATATGAAAAAAATCAGGTCCGCACCATTTTTGAAACACAGGTACATTGTAGTGCATTCATATTTATTGCAGTGCAGTGTGCTGAAATGCAGGTGCATTTCCTTAGTGCTTTGGGGTGCAATTCAAAATAAACAGTGCAGAACAATTCACATACAGGTTGATATCTTAAAGGCAAATAGGCTGTTCACTTTGCAAGGGGGTTTTCCCTTAGTTTAGTAAACATGGTAAAGATCTGCTGACCTTCATCTTCCAATCATGTGCGAGCAAAAAAACTTTTTTTTTATTTTCCTTGTACATGATTTGGTATATTGTGCAAAGGGAATTGTTATCACATTCACTAAGCTAAGGGAAAATAACTGTCCAAAGTAAACAGAATATTTGTTTTACTCAATCAACACTGAATTAGATGGGGAAGTAGCAGCCACAAAATAAAAGCTATGGGAAAGTTTACACCTAAAAAATAAACCTGTAGCCCTCAACTCTGTAGAAATTGGTCCGCGGTAAAATAATTTAATAGTATAATTTGTGACCTTTTTTTTTACACAGTTACATATAGTTACATAGTTAGTCAGGTTGAACAAGGACACCAGCCCATTTAGTTCAACTGAAAAAAAAATACAATCCCATACACACAATCCTTCACCCACAGTTGATTCAGAGGAAGGCGGAAAAAAACCAGCACAACATGCTCCAATTTTCTACAACAGGGGAACAAATTCCTTCCTGATCCCCCGAGAGGCAATTAATATTTTCCCTGAATCAACTTTAACTACAAAGGTTAGTACCCAGTTATATTATGTACATTTAGGACAGAATCCAGGGCTTTTTAAATGCAATCTCCTGAGCTAGACAGAACCACCTCCGGAGTTGGTCTATTCCACATTTTCACAGCTCTTACTGTGAAGAAACCTTTTCATATTTGGAGATTAAATCTTTTTTCCTCTAGATGTAAAGAGTACCCCCTTGTTCTTTGTGATGACCATAAAGTGAATAACTCAACATCAAGTTCACTATATGGACCACTTATGTATTTGTACATGTTGATTATATCCCCCTTAATCTCCTCTTCTCAAGAGGGAATATATTTAGTTCCTCTAAACTTTCCTCATAGCCGAGCTCCTCCATGTCTCTTTTCAGTTTGGTTGCCCTTCTCTGCAGTTTCTCCAGTTCTCTGATATCCTTTTTGAGAACTGGTGCCCAAAACTGAACTGCATATTCTAGATGAGGTCTTATTAATGATTTGTACAGGGCAAAATGATATCTCTCTCTCTGGAGTCCATACCTCTCTTAATACAAGAAAGGACGTTGCTCGCTTTGGAAACCGCAGCTTGGCATTGAATGCTATAATTGAGCTTATGATCTACCAAAACCCCCAGATCCTTCTCCACCGTTGATTCCCTCAGTTGTACTCCCCCTAGTATGTATGATGCATGCATATTCTTAGCCCCCAAGTGCATAACTTTACATTTATCAACATTAAACCTCATTTGCCACATAGTTGCTCAAATAAACAGTGCATTGAGGTTGTTTTGTAAGTTAGAGACATCTTGTAAGGACGTTATTCCACTGCATAGCTTGATGTCATCTGCAAAGACAGAAATGTTACTTTTAATCCCAGATCCTATATCATTTATAAAGATTTTAAAAACGAACAGTCCTAACACCGAACCTTGGGGTACACCGCTGATAACCTTAGACAATTCAAAGTAAGAATCATTACCCACGACTCTCTGAATTCTGTGTTTTAGCCAGTTTTTTTTATCCATTTACAAATCGATCTTTCCAAGCATGTAGACTTTGCCTTATACATGAGGCGTGTGGGGGGGGAACTGTGTCAAATGATTTTGTAAAATCTAGGGATACCATGTCCACAGCCACCCCCTCTGTCCAAGGTTTTACTTACCTCCTCATAAAAAGAAATCAGGCTTGTTTGACAACGCCTGTCTTTTATAAATCCATGCTGTCTGTTGCTTAAAATATTTTTTTCCAGCAAGTACTTATCTATGTGGTCTTTTATTACCAAACTGGATTGCCTTTATATATAAAAAAAAGAAAAAATACAGCAAATAGAAAGAGATAAAACATGTGTTAAAATTAATGGGCAATAACAAATAACAATAAAGTGTATATCTGAGCGACAATAGCTACAAATATTGTTCAGTGGCAGGACAGTATGTAAGCAGCTTAGCTAGAGGGAGAGACAAGGCAGGTTTTTATTATGGAAAATAAATTAGAGTGTATTGTTTGACATACAATAGCCACACAATTTAAAGGGGCTGTAAACTGCAGCTCCAGATGGCAGTGGGCATTAGCTATCCCGTGGAGTGGCAAAAAGCTACTCTATAACCAGGGGCGGACTGACAACTCATGAGGCCCTCGGGCAATAGGAGATTATGGGGCCCCCAGGCAATCAGAGACTATGGGGCCACACAGTATACACACACACACAGTATACACAGACATGTTTCTATTGGCTGAGAAGGTAATGGAGAGGTGGGGCAGCTATAATCTCAGGATTTTTAGACCAAGAGGATGTCGGTAAGGGACATTTCAGTGACAGATGTAAAAAAAAACACAGATTTTTACATACTGTCCCTGGTTTTACTGAGGCTGGCAACCCTGATGGGGCCCCCTAGTGGCCCGGGGCCCTCGGGCAGTGCCCGAGTGGCCGAATGGTCAGTCCGCCCCTGTCTATAACCATTTCCAAGTCTCCAAGTATGTGTCCTACTTTGTCCAAGCTCTTTGTATTGCAACCCTTCCCATATATAATCTAGTGGAAATTTTCTGACTTGGACAGAACCAGAGTGACAGATTTACATCTGCAATTTCTTTTTCTTTTGCCTATTATTAAGTTTTTGTATTTTTTTTATATTAATGCATTAGCTGGGTGGCACACAGCAGAGACTAGACAAGTCTGAAATTTCTTTGCTTTACCAGCATAATCTTTCAACTCCCAGGCACACTGGGGGGAGAAGAACAGGGGGGAGCACTGGGGGGAGTGGAGAGCACTGGGGGGGAAGAACAGGGGGGGAGAGCACTGGGGGGAGTAGAATGGGGGGGAGAGCACTGGGGGGAGTAGAATGGGGGGGAGGGCACTGTGGGGAGTGGAGAACACTGGGGGGAACGGGGGGGGGGGGCACTGGGGGGAGTGGAGAGCACTGGGATGGTGGCTAGAGAAGGATGGGAAGAGCTGGAGAGGGGGGCAGAAAGAACAGGGGTGGAGAGAACTGTGGTGGGGCAGGAGAATGTGGTGGGGGAGGAGAGCACTGAGGGGGGCAGGGAGCACAGAGTGAACTGGGGGGCAGTCAAATAAGTTGGATAGAAGAATTGGTGGGGGGGCATATATAGGAAATTATATTTCTATATTTCTCCATGCAGCCGCTGAATGCTTGATTCCCTACCTCTAACTCCTTCAAGCATTCAGCGGCTGCATGGAGGAATATAGAAAGATAATTTCCTCTACATGCACCCATCCCCACAAATTCTCCTATCCAGGCACTGTTGCATACAGGGCGGGCTGTATGGATGGGCATCTCATCCTATGGATCACAGAGATGGCTGGCTCTGTGTTCGGTGGCCACTCTGTAACACAGTCCCGCCCCCCTAGACCGGCTCGTGTGATAGGCGGAACGTTGATTCTATCTACTATCACACGAGCCAGTCTAGGGGGGGGGGCGGGACTGTGTTACAGAGTGGCTGCTGAACACAGAGCCAGCCATCTATGTGATCCATAGGAGGAGAGAGGAGTGCTGTAGCCACAACCAAAAGCAGCTCCAGGGCAGGTGGCCTACCAGGAAATCTCCCGGTATCCCGGTAGGCCAGCCCAGCCCTGGAACGGAGGAGGAATGGGGACAGCAGCAGAACAGAGGGGGAGTAGGGAACACAGCAGCAGAATGGAGGGGGAGTGGGGGACACAGCAGCAGAACAGAGGGGAAGCATGCTCACTGTAACTAACAAAGTGTGTGTAACACACTAATCTGGAAGTTTGTCAAAGAGGTTGCGGAGGCTCAGCTCAGGAGAGGAGAAGTTGAACTGGAGAAGTCTGGCAGCTCAGAGTTGGGCTGCACTGCTGGCAATGTGCTACAGCGGCTGCAGGAGTAGTCAGCGACGGCCCTGGGATTGTCTGGCACTGACTGGCCAGTGGGCACAGGCTGGATCCTTACCAGCATTAAGTGTGGCTCTGTCTGGTGAGGTGTCTGTGGCTGCTCTCTCTCGGAGGTGCTGCTCAGCCTAGCAACCAGTTACTCAGGCATATGCAGGACGCGGCTGCTAATGGGAACTGAGTTCCTGTTGTGGAAAAATTACAGGAACTCCGTTCCCATGCGTTCCCGCAGGACTTGAGCCCTGAGTGTAAACATGAATCAAACTTCTTATGTTCATAAGGTAACAACAATAACAAAGTACCTGGGGGTCCCCTGACCCCCTCCCACCCCAGGGGGGGTGGACTTGCCATCTCCTACCCCTTAACCTGAGAGGTCTGGACTGTAGGGTATCCGGTAAGAATCCAGGGGCACCAAGGGTGTCCACAGATCCTACTGTAGGTGCACTGAGTCCACCACTGCCCAGCCACCTAAAATCAAGCTCATTGAAGACATTCAAAAGGCCTTATAATACAGAGCGCCCCATGACAATAACTAACATTAAGCAAACTAGAGCAACGGTTACCCTCCCCAGGCCCAGCAACCACCCTGGACCCCCAGCTTAAAGAACTGGGGATTCAGGGGGGCACCCAAGCCCAGTTCAGGGTGGTAGCTAGATCTGTTAGCCTATGACGGGGTATATCCCCACAAAAATAATATGAAAGAGCACCTGCTTCACAGGAGTTGCTTACCAACAGACTCTACAGAGGAGAAGGTTAGGGGCACATGTGATAAAGAACAACTTTAACCATAATAAACCATTTCCACCTATCAGGGGGTGAAAACTAGGGCCCCCTTCTAAGGATGGAAAACATTCTTAAAATAATGCATAACTATGTAGAAATGGAGGGTTGCCTATGATAGGCGGCCTGCATTCTGTAGGAGCCCCCTGAGGAGCTAAAGGGGTAGTCTCATTCACCCTCATCCTGTTACAAGTCTGGAATCCCCTGTTGCTCAACAGAGGCCAATCTTGCTATTAAGGGGAGGGAGACCTCAGCTGAGTCAATGCAGGGGAGTGGTCAGTTCTGGCAGGGGATTTAAAAAGGGGGGAACAGTGGAAGTACCCCAAAAGTGTGTTAAAAAGAAACAAAGTCACAGATCAGGGCCCTGATCTAATTAGAGGCAGTCTGTCCATCATTGCAGAGGGTTTTCTTTTGATCTCTTAGCCCTTGTACACACGGTCCGACATTCCGACAACAAAATCTGTAGGATTTTGTCCGAAACTTGTGTTGCATACACACGGTCAGACAAAGTTGTTGGAAAATCAGATGGTACGTAACGTGATGAGGTTATTTCGTTACGACGGGACTATGTTCAGGCTAGTAGCCAATAGCTTTGGTCTAGGAATTTGATCTGAGCATGCGTGGCACTTTGTCCAATCGGAATTCTCTACACACAATCGGACAAAGTCCGATTGGATCATGTTGTCGGAAAGTTTTATAGCCCAGCTCTAAAACTTTGTCCCTCAGATATTCCGACAGAAACAGTCCGATGGAGCCCACACACAGTCGGATTATCTGACAACACGGTCCTATCGGACATTGTCCATCGGAATATCCGACCGCGTGTACAAGGGCTTAGAGTGCTATTTCAGCCAAGTGGGTTGGGACTTGCTGGTGGGGGCCTCTTTGAAGAGGGGGTGGTCTTATGTTGGCCTGGTTGGAGGGGGACTCTTGTGTAATTAAGCTGAGGTGTAGCAATAGGCATTACCCCTCTACAAAAGAGGAGAAGCTGAAACCTTTATTCCCATAGGAAAAGTTCAGGTGTAGAGGAAATGACCATCTATAAGTGATATCCTTATCGATCAGGATCTGAAGTAGCGGCTTAAGCAATCTTATTTTCTGAACCGTGTATGGGGATAGGTCGGCATAAATATGGATTTTGTGCCTGTTTAATGTTAGAGTTTTGGAGTTCCTTGACTTCTTCATCACTTCCTCCTTTACTAAATAAAAGTGGGGCTTTACAATTATGTCCCTGGGGAGACCATCCTTGTGGGGGGGGGGGGGTTGTAGAGCCCCATGTGCCCTTTCCAGTTCAAGACAGTGTTCTGCAATATCTGGGATAATGCCCTTAATGAGTGATTGGACAGCCGATTAAATCTCCTTTTCTGATTGTGGCCTGCCGCGGCTGTCATCTGGTGTGAGAGGTTTCTCCTAACCTGCGCCTTGGTCATTGGAGGGTTCCCCGCTCGTGTGTCCCAGTGTGGAGTGCGGGGGCGTGCTCTGTAAGCTCCAGTGGCTAATGGTGGGCCGTGGTGGTCCGGAGCTCTAGATGCTGGTGGCCATCTTGGGAGCTACAGCGCATGCACCCCATCTTGTGTCTTTTTGTTGTACTGTTTGTATATAGTACAATATAGTTACATCTCACTTATATTTTTTTTTTTCTGTAACCACTGAGATTACTGGTTGTTAATATTAGACCTTTTTTACCATTTACCAATACATTTCTGTTATTGTTAAACCTTCACTTATGGGTGTGATCTCTCATTTCTAATGTATATCACAAGAGATGTTAAATCTTAAATATATAAATTGTGGGTAACAGGGAGGCTTTGGGGAGTTACTTTTTCCCCAACCTCACCAGCGACTTATCACTAGGGATGAGGTGTACTGTAGGTTGGAACCGATGTGGGATTTGGTGTAAACTTTGACTCCTTGGACTTCTGCGAATGGGTGAACTAAATAGGGTGTTTGCCCACCTTCCAAGCAGAACCTTTGACCACAATAGGAAGGCATACATTTAAGCAGCCACCATTATCATTGAACAACTTGTTACACATCCCTGAACAACATGATTTATGATGGATGTATAACTTCGGGACATGTTTTATATTTTTATTTATAAATATAGGACTTGTCAAATATATGTGTTTTAATTACACTGTCATTATTTCATTTATATGGACATCATCGGGAGCAGTTGGATGATGTCCATATAAATGAAACGTGTTGGATGGAGCATGGGTACTGTGAAACGCATGCTGAAAGGAGGCTGTTCAACATAACATTTAAGATCTGTTTATTACAACAATAAAAATTTGATGTCACATTCTCACCTTGGCCGAACATTGTATGGTTTACAGATTTATAACTGGTTTATTATATACAGCTGGATTAATTGTGTATAATGTATTTAATTGTATACTGCATCGCTTGGATAGATTAGTGATGTATTGCTTTGATGCATCTTAAATGATTTGCGCAACATTTTTGTAATAACTTATTTTAACTTAAATGTATTGATGCATTGATGTATCAAGTATGTGTTATGGTATGAATTAGTAGTGTTTTATATATTTATTTTTAAATAGCAATGTATGTTGCATATCATTTTTTTTTTTTTATATCATTCAAATATTAATACAGAAGCTTAGCATGAGTGGGTTTAGGGTGAGAAATGTTTGCATAGACTTCCTTGTTCCTAATAAAAGTTTTTTTTTTTTCATTTAGTCCAAGTTAATAGCATGTAGAGAAATAAGCATATGTATAGTAATAATCCAGGGTGTATTTATATTCCATTACGTCGACTGCTTACAATTTTTAAAGGTGAAAACTGTTTGTTTTTGGTCATTCAAGCAACAATCTTACATCTATGGTGTGAGGTAGGCACCCACTGGCCAATTACTTTCAGCGGGAATATTGAGACAGGATTGAAAACCTGTTCTAATTATTTATGTTGTTCCATGATAAGATAGTAACAAGAACTATAACATACCCTTCCACAAACCAAGGTGGTGGAACAGGATGTTAAGTTCATGCTTGAAAGCCTGAAACCTTTGAGATCATGCACACTATGTGCAAGAACAGAAAAATGATTGCAGAGCAGTGTGTTGCAGAAAAACGCATAATATATCCATTTTTCCTCAATGAACCAAGGCTGTGTAGTATCAATTTCTCCTCTTCTACACACCACAGCTGCATAGAAATGAATGAATAGTCCCTTTGTGACCCTGAGCTATGCAATTATCCACTTCTGCATTGTTTATATTCTTATACCAAACTTGCTTATCACTGTTATGTAGATAGATTCTTTGGCATCATGTGAACCAAGCTGAGGGCCCTGTGGACTATAGTCTGGGGCAACACCTGCATGTAAACCAGGCCAAAATAATCTCTGGGTCTTTCTCTTCTTAGTTTTCTCTATACCCATGTGTCCGCCCATTATATGACCATGGACTAAATCTAATAGCATCTGATGATATAGTTTGGGGACCACTAGCTGTTCTACTATCTCCTTCCCTTACGTCACTACTCGATACAGGAAGTTATTTTCAAGAGCCATGTAGGGAAAATACACCCCAAATTCGGGTTCAATGGGTTCCCTATCTATCATTTTAATATCTTCTCTGGATTTAGTAAGCATGGAGTCTTTCAGTTTTTCTATACAAAAATCATCTTTTCTGACTTGTATGTCAAGCACCACATTCTGCCCACTCCCATTATTAGAGTATGAGATCATTTCTTGTTGATTATTCTCAAGATGGGGGCTGGATTCCAGATCCTCCTGTTCCCCAGCTATTACAGAGAAAGGAAAAGGATCTACCCCTTCCTTTGATACACCAACAGTTTCCCCTTCTATTTTGCAAACAAAAGGGTCAGGAGTTAGTTCAGGTGTTTCCCCAGCAGGTTTCCTCCTGACTCCTTTTGATTTCCCACAAACTCCAAAAATTGGGAAAATATCTTCCCACTATAGCTTCATGAAGCAGGAAGGTACTACCTGCACTGAATGTGTCACCGAGCCCCGGGAGTGCCAATCTCATGAGTGTCACCATGTGTACAAATACACCACTAGTGCTAAGGTGAAACTTTATAGGGTTAACAAAATCACCTTTAAATAATGTCACAAAATTACCAGAGTTTAGTATTGCAGTGACTTGCCTTCCATCAACTAAAATCTCACACATGTATTATTCCATACGTCCCTGACATGATGTGGTACATGCCACCTGTGCAAAAAGAAGCATACCTTCTTTCAAATAAGCATTATCACATTGTATTGATTCATCAGTTAGGAAAAAGTTAACGTTTTATGGATTCTGCACCCAGTCCTCTAAACCTCAGGGGACTTTCCTGACCTATTTGGTCGGTCTCCAGTTCCAAAACCCACAGTCTCATTATTTTGTAGCAACAGTCTCGTAAATTTTCCTTGAGCCTTGAACCTTGGTCTTACTGGATCCTCCAGGTAGTTTTTCACTCCTTGAGACATTGGGGTGGAGCACAGATGAGTTTAGCTATTCCTCAGCTGCAGCATACCTCTCCACCAGGTCCACTGGTCTACAGTCTTAGGGTTCCTATGGCTGACCCACTTCCTTAAAGTGGCTGTGAGTGCTTGTAGATATCAGTTCATGACCACACGCTCTGCAATCTTAGGTCCTGACAAAGTCTCTGGCTGCAGCCACTTCCTGATGAAATGTATTAAGTCAAGCATTTGGGAGCGAGGTGGCTTGTCAGTACTATATGACTACCGATGCACCCATTGAGCCCGAAGCTTAATAGTAATGCTCAGTTGTGCAAGAATTTCAGCCTTCAGCTTCTCATAATCCTGGACAGCCTCTGGTTCCAGGTCATAATAGGCTTTTAGGGGTTCACCTCTCAGAAAAGATGCTAGTAGTCCTGCCCATTCCTTGCCATCCTTCCCATCCTTCCCAAATAGCAAAAGTTGTAGGGTAAGCTTCGACTGCAGATGTCATATTTTGCAAGTAATAGGTGGCACTCACCATTTTCTTTTTTTAATTCCACAAGGTGTTGGGCCACCTCCTGAAGGAGCTTTTGGTCCGCCTGTTTGGCCTCCACAAACTGGTGATTCACCTCCTGCTGTACTGCAGTGGCCTTCTGCTACATCTCTGCCATCTTCTGATGAATTTCTGTGAACTGGTGGTTGGTTTCTTGCAGGGTTGAAGTGGCCTGCAGCAAGGCTCTCATCATGTCCTCCATCTTCCTACTTGCTCAGTACGTTTCTTACTAAATCCACCATTCGTGGGGGTTAGCTCAAGTGGGGATTATTTTCCTTGTGAAAAAGGCAGTCTGATGGCAGATCTTTTCTTAAAACTTTGACTTGAATTCAGTTTAACACCTTCCTGCCCAGCCTACAGCTGATTTACGGCCAGGTGGGTGTGTTACCATCTTGACTAGACTTCATATCAACTTTTTTACATCTTGGCGGGCCCCCTGAGGCATGCAGTATGGCGATTGGTGGTGAGTTGTGTCCCTAGGACACACCACATCACCGGTCAAAGTAAAGAGACAATAACGTAGGCTCTTTACCATGCAATCAGCTGTATAAAATCACAGCTTATCATATGTAAACAAATGCCAATTATCAGCATTTCCTTTTCTCAGTGTTGTCAGTGTCTGAGGAAAGGAAAGCTGATAACTGTCTTTCCAGTTATAGGGGCATTTTCACTGATAATCAGGGCAGCCCCATTAGTGTTGATTAGGGATGAGCTTCGAGTTCGAGTCGAACTCATGTTCTACTCGAACATTGCCTGTTCGCCTGTTCAGCGAACAGTGAACAATTTGGGCTGTTCGCAGCAAATTCGAAAAGCCGGAACACCCTATACAAGTCTATGGGAGAAATCTAAAGTGCTAATTTTAAAGGGTAATATGCAGGTTACTGTCCTAAAAAGTGTTTGGGGACCCGGGTCCTGCCCCAGGGGACATGGATCAATGCAAAAAAAAGTTTTAAAAACGGCCGTTTTTTCAGGAGCAGTGATTTTAATAATGATTAAAGTGAAACAATAAAAGTGTAATATTCCTTTAAATTTCGTAGCTGGGGGGTATCTATAGTATGCCTGTGAAGGGGCGCATGTTTCTGGTGCTTAGAACTGTCCCTGCACAAAGTGTCATTTGTGCAGGAAAAAAAGTCTTTTAAAATCACTTGTGGCTATTGTCGGGTCCCGTAATACAGAGAACACTCAATGACTGTTCTCTGCATTAGCCGACAATTCATTCATTCATTGATTAAAAAAATAAAAAAATAAAAAAAAAATAAAAAAAAAATAAAGCATGGGGGTTCCCCTAAATTCAATTACCAGGCCCTTCAGGTCTGACATGGATATTAAGGGGAACCCCGTGTCAAATTAAAAAAAAAATTGACGTGGGGGTCCCCCTAAATATCCATAACCAGACCCTTCAGGTCTGATATGGATATTAAGGGGAACCCCGCATCAAATTTAAAAAAAAATTGACGTGGGGGTCCCCCTAAAAATCCATATCAGACCCTTTATCCGAGCACGCAACCTGGCAGGCCGCAGGAAAAGAGGGGGGACGAGAGAGCGTCCCCCCTCCCTCCTGAACCGTACCAGGCCACATATCCTCAACATTGGGAGGATGCTTTGGGGGTCTGTGACCCCTCAAAGCACCTTGTCCCCATGTTGATGAGGACAAGGGCCTCATCCTCACAACCCTGGCCGTTGGTTGTGAGGGTCTGCGGGCGGGGGGCTTATCAGAATCTGGAAGCCCCCTTTAACAAGGGGACCCCCAGATCCCGCCCCCCCCTGTTTGAAATGGTAAGGGAGTACAAAAGTACCCCTACCATTTCACAAAGAAAGTGTCAAAATGGTTAAATAAGACAAACACACTTTTGAAAAATTCCTTTATTAAAAATAAAAAAAATAAAAAAAAGATTCCAGCGGTGCTAATCCACTCTTGCTATCCAGCTACGGGTCTCCGGGGTCCAGCGATGGATGATCATATCCAGCGACGGGGGATCTCTCAGTCCAGCGCTGTCCATACATCCTTCTTCTGTCTCCACTCTGGAGACACTGCAGAGAGCCCAGCGCTAACGTTTCTTATATTAGGAGGGTGGGGCCACCCGTCACCTGACCCCGCCCCTCTGACGCTGGAGAGGGAAGCCAGGGGTTCCCCAGTGACGTGTGGGTGACCCCACCCCCTCTGATGTAACGGAAACCTGCGTTACATCAGAGGGGGCGGGGTCACCCACACGTCACTGGGGAACCCCTGGCTTCCCTCTCCAGCGTCAGAGGGGCGGGGTCAGGCGACGGGTGGCCCCGCCCTCCTAATACAAGAAACGTCAGCGCTGGGCTCTCTGCAGTGTCTCCGGAGTGGAGACAGAAGAAGGATGTATGGACAGCGCTGGACTGAGAGATCCCCCATCGCTGGATATGATCATCCATCGCTGGACCCCGGAGACCCGTCGCTGGATAGCAAGAGTGGATTAGCACCGCTGGAATCTTTTTTTTATTTTTTTTATTTTTAATAAAGGAATTTTTCAAAAGTGTGTTTGTCTTATTTAACCATTTTGACACTTTCTTTGTGAAATGGTAGGGGTACTTTTGTACCCCCTTACCATTTCAAACAGGGGGGGGCCGGGAACTGGGGGTCCCCTTGTTAAAGGGGGCTTCCAGATTCTGATAAGCCCCCCGCCCGCAGACCCTCACAACCAACGGCCAGGGTTGTGAGGATGAGGCCCTTGTCCTCATCAACATGGGGACAAGGTGCTTTGAGGGGTCACAGACCCCCAAAGCATCCTCCCAATGTTGAGGGTATGTGGCCTGGTACAGTTCAGGAGGGAGGGGGGGCCGCTCTCTCGTCCCCCCCTCTTTTCCTGCGGCCTGCCAGGTTGCGTGCTCAGATAAAGGGTCTGGTATGGATTTTTAGGGGGACCCCCACGTCAATTTTTTTTAAAATTTGATGCGGGGTTCCCCTTAATATCCATATCAGACCTGAAGGGTCTGGTTATGGATATTTAGGGGGACCCCCACGTCAATTTTTTTTTTTCATTTGACACGGGGTTCCCCTTAATATCCATGTCAGACCTGAAGGGCCTGGTAATTGAATTTAGGGGAACCCCCACGCTTTTTTTTTTTTTTTTTATCAATGAATGAATGAATTGTCGGCTAATGCATAGAACACTCATTGAGTGTTCTCTGTATTACGGGACCCGACAATAGCCGCAAGTGATTTTAAAAGACTTTTTTTCCTGCACAAATGACACTTTGTGCAGGGACAGTTCTAAGCAGCAGAAACATGCGCCCCTTCACAGGCATACTATAGATACCCCCAGCTACGAAATTTAAAGGAATATTACACTTTTATTGTTTCACTTTAATCATTATTAAAATCACTGCTCCTGAAAAAACGGCAGTTTTTAAAACTTTTTTTTGCATTGATCCATGTCCCCTGGGGCAGGACCCAGGTCCCCAAACACTTTTTAGGACAGTAACCTGCATATTACCCTTTAAAATGAGCACTTTAGATTGTGAACTTTCGAGTCCCATAGACTTTAATAGGGTTCTAAAGTTCACACGAAGTTTAGGTCTGTTCGCAGGTTCTGGTGCGAACCGAACAGGGGGGTGTTCGGCTCATCCCTAGTGTTGATCAGTGCAGCATATCAGTGTCCATCAGTGCAGCATATCAGTGCCCATCATTGTAGCATATTAGTCCCACCTTATCAGTGCAGCCTCATCAATGCTCATCGGTGCAACTTATCAGTTCCCATCAGTGATGCCCCATCAGTAACCATCAGTTCAGCTTTATCACTGCCCATCAGTGCAGCCTCATCAGTGCAGTCTCCTCAGTGTAGCCTCATCAGTGCCCTACATTGCAGTCTATAAGTGCCCATCAGTCCTGCCATCAGTGCAGCCCATCAGCGCACATCAATGAAGAAGAAAAATTACTTATTTGCAAAACTGTACAGAAATAGAAGCAAAGAAATGAAATGAAGAAAGGGATTTTTGTTTTCAAAATGTTCAGTTTTTTTTATTTGTTTAGCAAAAAATAAAAAACCTAGTGGTGATTAAATACCACCAAAAGAAAGCTGCCTCAAAATGGGTACAGTGTTGCATGACTGCACAATTGCCATTTAAAGTGTGACAGCGCTGAAAGCGGAAAATTGGCCTGGGCAGGAAGGGGGTGAAAGTGCCCTATATTGAAGTGGTTAAAAGGTTGCACAGAAAACAGATAACACAGAAGGGCTTCTCCCAGTCACCCACGCATAAAATAAATGTTTTGCAAACCTTTCCTTTCTCTTACAGAACAATATCCATATGTAGCTCTCTCAGGTATTAGCTTCTCTGAGTCCAATAAAAGAGAAACCTCTTGCTCTAGTCCTTTATTTATACCACCTGCTGCTGGCCGCAAGTGGAAAACAGAATAAACTGTTTTGAACCCACACTTCTAAGGTGACCCAGAAAATCTGGATCAGTTTCCACCTTAGTTTCATAGATAGGAAAGCATGCAAGGTGATACATGGCATCCTTCAATCACCACACCTTTCATAATGTCCCTTTATTACTAGATTTATATAAACATAAAAGGGTAGCTGTAAGTCATGTTTGAATTATGCAGTCACAGTAGGTGCTCAAAGTGATCCATTAACATCCAGACATTTTTTATTTCAGCAAACTACTGCATGAACAACATTGACTAAAGTGTCCACAGGAATTGCTAAACATGATGTTTCAATTTCTTTCAGTAGTGCAGTCAGTGTAGGTGGTTTTCTATGGTACACTATATCCTTTAGTGTTCCCCACAAATATGAGGGGTTTTAAGTCTAGGGAACATGAAGGAATTCAACAGCACATAGGACATAGGAGAGTCAATGTCCTGGCAGAATGTCATCAATATAGGCTCTCATGTCAGTTGGAGCACTATCTTGTTAGAAGTAAAATTGCTCATCTGCATAAACCGGAGGTCGGTAAAATTATGACATCAATAATTCCATTTAGATCTTAAGAAAGGGCATAGATAACAACTATATATAAACACACATACACACATCATAAATGTAAGGTTATATAAAAGTTAAATACGCTGATGTATGCTGTATCTTTAATCACATTTTAGAATACAATTCTAAATTACAATATCATGCAATTGGAGATTATGTTAGAATTGGGACAAACTAGAACAGACAAACAGTACTTTCTTTTAAATTGGGAAATAATAAAACCAATGAGCAATGAAGTGCAAGCATGCTATTTTGACCTAACTGAAAGTAGGTCACAGATATGCAATTTCCAACCCAACTGATGAATGTTCAATTAAAGGGAGCATCTGGCAGTAATAAAGGTCTAGTGAAGCCCCTCACAGATCATTACCTTTTCTCTCCCTAAGTGAGCGGTAAAAAGGTTGATGCAGACTTGGGGCTAAAAAATAAATGAAAATGGTCATTGGAAAAGTTTTTATACATAGGTTATAAATATGGAACTGTGCAAAACTCTTAGCAAAAGTGAAAGCACCAGGCTATTATCATAAAAGCTGCAAAGTTTTAAATATTTTGAAGGATTTGTTCAATTTGTAATGCATGCAGCAATATTTTATAAAAAGGAGGCATTAGTTAATTCTTAACATGAGCCAGCCCTCACTTTAAATATTTATAAAGACTAAAGGATGAAAAAATAGCCCTGGGTTGGATGAAAAAAGGCCCTGGGGCTTTTAAATAGTATGGTACCATTTAACCTTGTGGAAAAAAAAGAGGAACCACAAAGATAAAGTTTCAAATTGAAGGTTAGTTTTGCAGTTTGAGTTGCTTTTACTTAAAAGATGCCCCGATTTGGGCATTTTGTCCTGTATACCTTCATGTTTATATTGGTTTGCAATTAATACATTTTTGTTTAATATGACTCATACCCGCTATAGCTAGACTAATACAGGGATCATTGTCTGTGGCTCTAAAATATGCAGTAGATTTTTAAGCTTATGATTAGGGATGGGCGACCGGTTCGGCCACATCATAAGTTTGGGCTGAACTTTGGTTGTTCAGACGTTCAGCGAACAACGAACATTATGCGGTATTTGTGGGATTGTGCTGTGTTATGGGACACTAACATGAAAAGCCAAAAGTGCTAATTTTAAAGGCTCATATGCAAGTTATTGCCATAAAAAGTGTTTGGAGACCTGGGCCCTGCCCCAGGGGACATGTATCAATGCAAAAAAAGTTTTCAAAATGGTAGTTTTTTTGGGAGCAGTGATTTTAATAATGCCTAAAGTGAAACAATAAAAGTGAAATATTCCTTTAAATATCTTGCCTGGGGGTGTCTATAGTATGCCTGTAATATGACGGAATTTTCCCATGTTTAGAACAGTACCACAGCAAAATGACATTTCTAAAGGAATTGTCGGGTCTCGGAAATATAGATAAAACTTTATAGATAAAAAAACGTCATGGGTCCCCCCGTCCATTACCAGACCCTTTGGGTCTGGTATGAATTTTAAGGGGAACCTCAAACCAAAAATGTAAAAGAAAATTGCATGGTCCCCCCAAAATCCATACCAGGTTCTTCATGTCTGGTATGGATATTGAAAGGAACCCTGCGCCAAAAAAAAAAAAAATGGTGTAGAGGTCCCCCCAAAGTCCATACCAGACCTGAAGGGTCTGGTATGGATTTTAAGGGGAACCCTGCACCAAAAAATTTAAAAAATGGCGTAGGAATTGCCCCAAAATCTATACCAGGCCCTTTTCTGTGCAATCAACCTGGCAGGCTGCAGGAAAAGAGGGGGGGGGCGAGAGAGAGCACCCCCTCCCTGAACTGTATTATAGATACCCCCCAGGCATGATA
The DNA here is from genome assembly GCF_037356315.1 of Lithobates pipiens. NCBI lineage: Eukaryota > Metazoa > Chordata > Amphibia > Anura > Ranidae > Lithobates > Lithobates pipiens. The sequence continues at coordinate 184,604,663 of NW_027507785.1, read as the reverse complement.
TTTAAAGGAATATTTCATTTTTATTGTTTAACTTGAAGCATTATTAAAATCACTGCTCCCGAAAAAAATGGCATTTTAACGTTTTTTTTTTTTTGCATTGATACATGTCCCCTGGGGCAAGACCCGGGTACCCAAACGCTTTATGTCAATAACTTGTATATAAGCATTTAAAATGAGCACTTTTGATTTTTCATGTTCGTGTCCCATAGATTTTAACGGTGTTCGCGTGTTTGTCCAAATTTTTTGCCTGTTCGCAAGTTCTGGTGCGAACCAAACTGGGTGGGGGGCGGGGGTTTGGCTCATCCTTACTTATGATCCTCCCTAACACTTTCCCACCTGACCTATCACAGATTGATGTCCTTCACATTGCACTGCTGGGGGCACAGCGCACCCACAGTCAAGGTCAGCCAATCAAATTGTCTCTTTACCATGTGATCAGCTGTGTCCAATCACAGCCAATCACAAATGTGAACAAAAAAACCCTTACTTGCTGTTCCCGGCTTCTTCTCACATACCAATCCTGTATAAGGAAGAGAACCCAGGAACAATGAGTTAACAGTAAACGCATTCACTACTGTGCACCACACTGCCCCTAATAAAACCTGTCAGATCAGCCCATCAGTGAACTTGTGAGTGCAGCCCATCCGTGCAGACATCAGTGGATCTGTCAGTGCAGTCCATTAGGACACCATCCATTGATCTGTCAGTCCAGCTACCCGTCACAGAACCAACATCACTACCGCTCATCAGCAGTGTACCAATCAAAGCTGCCCATCAGCTGCCATATCAAAAAAAAAATACTAGTAGGAGGCATAAATAATCCTTAGTATGTTGGATGAATGCAGTGGGGAGCTCTCACCATCCAAATCCATCAGTGAGCCATCTCATCAGTGCAGCCATTAGTGGACCTGTCAGTGCAGCTCATCAGTGCAGCCATCACTGGACCTGTCAGTGCAGCTCATCAGGACACCATCCATTGATCTGTCAGTCCAGCTACCCGTCACAGAACCAACATCACTACCGCTCATCAGCAGTGTACCAATCAAAGCTGCCCATCAGCTGCCATATCAAAAAAAAAATACTAGTAGGAGGCATAAATAATCCTTAGTATGTTGGATGAATGCAGTGGGGAGCTCTCACCATCCAAATCCAATTCTGAATATGAGCCAGGAGAGTGTAGTGGATCGGTGACTGAATTGGAGGAGGAAACAGTTTCTCCTAAAAGAATAAGATGCTCAGAAGACAAGGCAACCCCCAGCAGCACCATACACGCCAAGAGCACCAACAACAGTGGTGTTAGACCCCAGGATGAAAGGCCCATTACCAACACTGCTATATCACACCAGACTAAAGAATTAGGGCCCAGCCCTATCTTTCAGATGCCCTGGCAAACCCATTGTAGCACCCTCTAGTGTGCTAGATGTAGATAGTTTTTTTGTAGAGTAAGCTGTAGTGTAGAAAAAAATGTACTTGTCTAAGCCCTTGTACACGCGGTCGGATATTCCGACAGAAAATATGCGATCGGACCGTGTTGTCGGATAATCCGACAGTGTGTAGGCTCCATCGGACTGTTTCAATCGGAATATCCGACAGACCAAGTTTGAGAGCTTGGCTATAAAATATTCCGACAACATGATCCGATCGCATCAGTTCCGATCGTGTGTAGCCTAGTCCGACGGACAAGGTGCCATGCATGCTCAGAATAAATTCTGAGACGGAAGCGATCGGTCAGGTAAAACTACCGCTCGTAATCGACATGGCACATTCGTCACGCTGCAATGTTAAAAATTCTTTAATGCAGTGCATTCTCTTTTTCTTTACAATGCTACAAGAATGAAGTTGTTTTGCTGCTCATATTCACACACACTTCTCCCAAACTTATTTCTTTATTCTTTTTCCTCATTTCATGAATACAATATTTTAATTCGTCACATCTCCTCAATAATTTTTTTATTATTTTTTTGGTTTTAAATTTGGTGGTTGCTTTTTTTAATCAACATCTCCTTTTTTGACAGTTTGCTCATCCTCACAATTTTTTTGGTGTGTTTTGTGTGTCAGTTTACCACAACACGATTATTATCTTTTTATTTTTTTATTTTTTATTGAACATACTTGAAAATACAGATCGTTGAGGTACAACCATATAGACAAAAAGAGTATAGTGATGGATATACAAGCATGTCATACATATTCCAGAAATAAAGTCAGTACACAAAAATACTCTAACGGTAATAACTATGTGCTGCAAACGATCTAAAGCAAGATTGACATGAAAAGCTCTTCATAACAGACCTTAGATAATGTTTGTAAATACAATGCAAAAGGGATTATCTGATTTCGTGCTCCTATAATCGTGAGTGTAAGTCACCCTATTCTCGACACACAGTCTTATGTAGAAACATGCAACACAACAATCAGCAATGCACGGTTCGAGAATTAGGATGTGTAAGTGTCCATCCGGGTAACCCGCTAACGTCATGCGTATCTTTGGGATCTTATTAGTTGTAGATGCTATTAGGTAACCAGACCAGCTGGTTTCTGTAGTTGTACCTACTAGAGGAGGATATGGGAATAGGAATAGGAGGGTTAGGGAGAAAAAAAAAAAAAAAATGGAAGACGGTGTGTATGGGGAATCTGTTACACTTGAGATTCGAGTTTGTAAGGGAGTTTCCCCGAGGGGATAGGATTGTTGTAGAGTGAGGAAGCAGATGGGAGAAAGGAAGGGGAGGACGAAACCGGGCCTGTCCGGAGGGGGCACATGCCGCCAATCTAGCTCCGGATTTTGACCAGTCTCCTCCACCCCCCCCACGGTACCAAAAGGTGCAAATTCCAAAGGAGAGAGGGGATGAATTCGTTCAGTTGGTATGCGATTGCATAGTGCATTTGTACTCTGGGGTTGTCTTAAAGTGGTACCAGCAGGCCCAACGTGTATTATGTTTAGTGATAGTTTCCTGAGCAATGGCTATGAGTTCTTCCATTTCAGCGATTCTATTAATCCTTATAAACCATTCCTTGACTGAAGGAGTCTCAGATGTGCCCCAATGGACAGGGATACACAACTTTGCCGCATTTAGTAGGTGCATTGTTAAAGACTTAAAATAAGTGCGTCTAGATAAGGTGGTATGATGGAGTAATAATTGTGCTGGGGAGAAATCCAGGGAGTACGAAGTGATTTTCGATGATAATTTGTGAACCTCCTGCCAAAATTTTTGGAGTGCGGGGCACGACCACCATATGTGGACGTGGGAGCCCGGGTCTGATTTGCACCGCCAACATAGGTTTGAGGTATTCGGAGCATATTTGTTGATGAGGGTTGGGACTCTATACCAGCGGTTAAGAATTTTGTAGCCATTCTCTTGTGTGGACACGTTTATGGAGCCCTTAAGAGTGTATTCAAATATTCGTTCCCATTGGTCTTCTGTGATGGAAATCGCAAGCTCCTTCTCCCAATAATGACAGTTTTTGTGTTTCCTGGGGTGGTTACTAACAAGGGTCTGATAGATGTAGGATATCAAGTGTCTTTGTGGAGTGGACTCTGAGCATAGTGTTTCAAATGGAGTCAGAGCTCTGGTCCAATGTAGGCTGTGTTGGGGGCTAGATAGGAAATGTTTAATTTGTAAGTAAGACCATAATGGAAATTGCTTGTCCTTCATTTGTGTGGCTAGCCTATCCCGAGACATAAGGGAGTTTCCCTGGAAGAAGTGTTTAACTCTCACGTGACTGTGTGGCCACCCAGAGGCCAGAAACTGCGGGGATATTCCCGGAGGGAAATCCGGGTTACATCTGATTGGTGTCATAGGGCCCGGTACAGTGGCTAGGTGTGAATTGGAGCATGCTTTGTGAAAGCAACGGAGCGTGGGGCCTATAAGAATGTGCGAGAAAGCTGTGCGCGGGATGCGATTGGCTGGTAGCCATGGAGCTGTTGCAAGGGGCATTTCCGCTATTAGATCTTCTAGGTCTACCCATTTTTTAGTCGATGCATGGATGTTCCAATCCACCACTCTAGTGAGCAAGCAGGCCCTGTAGTAATTTGGCAGGTCGGGAAGACCTATGCCCCCTTTAGACACAGGTGTTGCCAGAAGGTCAAATTTTATGCGGGGGCGTTTATTACGCCAGAGGAATTTGGAGCATAGAGTTTTCAGCGTAGTAAAGAAGGCTGGTGGAATATGGATTGGGACGGCCTGCATGACGTAAAGCAGTCTAGGTAAAATATTAATTTTAAGGACTGCAGCCCTGCCGAACCAGGAAAATGAAGGATTGTCCCAGTTAAGTAAGTCTTTCTTTATTGTAAGTAACAATGGCAAGAAATTTAAAGAGTACAGGTCAGTCAACTGTGTCGGGAGTTGGATCCCAAGATATGATATGGATTTGGCCTTCCAAGAGAAGGGGAAATTGGCTTGGCATAGAGCTACCGTCTCCGCTGGTAAGGAAACATTTAGGGCATGCGATTTATCGAAATTTATTTTAAGATTGGAAATTGCTTGGAATTCCCTAAAATCCAGCAAGAGATTAGGGAGAGAGATATGAGGTTCCGAAAGAGAAAGTAGAATGTCGTCCGCGAAGGCAGAGACCTTGAATTCCCCTTTCGGAGTCATAATACCTTTAATGTCAGGGTTGCTACGGAGGCGGTTGAGGAACGGCTCTAGTGTGAGTACATATATGAGTGGTGATAGAGGGCATCCCTGACGCGTCCCATTCCGGACCGGGAAGGCATTCGACAGGTGGCCGTTGGCTTTCACTTGAGCTGTGGGATGCGCGTAAAGTGTAAGAATCATTTTGAGCATCTTGTCCCCAAGACCTATTGATCTAAGGGTCTCAGACATGTAATCCCAGGCCACTCTGTCGAATGCCTTCTCCGCGTCCAAGGATAGGAAGAAGCCCTTCTGCTCAGAAGACTTTAAGTATGAATGGAGGTTAATAACTTTGATGGTGTTATCTCTGGCTTCCCTGCCAGGAATGAAGCCTACCTGATCAGGGGAGATGAGATGCGGGACCAGCGGGAGAAGGCGATTGGATAAGATTTTTGCTAGAATTTTTGTGTCCACATTAAGTAGCGAAATTGGGCGGTAATTCGTAACTAAGGTGTGGTCTTTCCCATCTTTCGGAAGCACCGTTATATGTGCCTCCAGAAGACGATGAAAAGGGGTATCTCCTAGTGTAATGGAATTTAGTGTGGTTAAGAGAGGGCCGCTGAGATTGTTTAGGAAGGTTTTGTAGTATAAAGTCGTGAATCCGTCTGGGCCTGGGCTTTTGCCATTTTTCATTTGTTTTAGAGCTTGGATGAGTTCCTCTCCGGAAATTGGCTTTTCCAAAGAGGTGACAGTTTCTTGGGACAATGGTTTGGGTGCGTACTGGGTCAGAGAGTCCCTAATAGCGGAAGTCCTGTGTTCCTGTGAGGTCTGTTGGGAGTTCTGGTGATCTAAGTCATACAAGGTACGGTAATATCGTTCGAAGCAAGCTGCTATATCTTTATTACTGGTTGCTAGAGACCCATCAGAGTTCCTAATCTTTCGAATCGTTTGTGAGGCTCTCTTCCCCTGCAATGCTCTGGCTAAGAGCGTTCCATTTTTATTACCATGTTCATAAAATAACTTACGGGAAAGTGTAAGTTTTTTTCTAATTTTCAAATTCAGTTCGTCAAGCAGAAGAGACCGCGCGTGTGTGAGATCTTGCAGAGTCAATGTGGCTTGTGTTTTTTTATGTGCTGTCTCCAGCAGTTTAATTTGCGCTAGTAACTCTCGGATGCGAGCTTGTTGTAAACGTTTACGTTTGGCTGAGAGCATCAGGAATTCCCCCCTAATTGAGCATTTGTGAGCCTCCCACTGCGTGATGGGGTGTGTATCTGGTGTGTTATTTATGCGGAAGAATGAATCTAGATATAATTGTACGTGATCTATATTGGCCTGGTCTGTCAGTAGTGAAGGATCTAGGTGCCATATTTTGGATCTGTCCAGTGATATCGGAAGAGAAAGAGAAATGGAGATGGGGTGGTGGTCCGAGATAAACATAGGTTCTATGGCGGCTCTGGTCAGGAGGTGTAAGTCCTGTTGTGAGATGAACAGATAGTCGATTCTGGAGTACCTCTGGTGAGGAGGCGAGAAAAATGTGTAATCCCTTCCATCAGGGTTAAGAGTACGCCAAGAGTCGTGTAAGAGTAGGCTATGTATTTGTGATTGAATCTGATGTAAGGCTCTATACGGGATCGAAGAGGTCCCTGTTGAAGAGTCGAGTACGGGGTTAAGGGGTATCTTTTTATTTTATTGTTTTCTTTTTTAATCTAGAGGCGGTTGTTTGGTGTTGGTGCCCCTTGTTATTAATTTGACTTTGTATTTTTGAAATGTACCTGCCTACTCACAAATAAACTGTCCTTTTGAAGTAAAACACATAGGCAAGTATTTCTTCAACCAAAAAAAAAATGTATTTAGATGTCAAACAAATAAACAGGAAGCCAACGCTGGAAAAACTGGTCAATTTTGCGAAGCCTTTGGCCCCCAGGGCAGACATGAACTAATTTGAAAATGTAAAATTGGTGGCCTGAGGAGTACATATCTCAGGGAGAGCAGTCTGGTCCAGAAGTCCAAGAGATCAGGAAGAGCAGATGTCCCCAGGCTGGGGTCCTACAAGAGGCTGCATCTTCTGTCACACCAGACTGAACCCAGGCCATCACTCTCTGGTCTTCCTTAGGCACTTCCCTCCAGGCTTACTTCCAGGCTGTGGCTCGGCTCCTGTAGTTGTGGCAGGAGGAGGAGGGCTATGGTTGACCTCCCGGCTGCCACATGCCACAGCCTCCTGCCGGAGGTCTTCCTGTGTATGAAAATGGGACATAGTTTTAGTTTTTTGGTCATCAATCACACAATTTTGTGCTCATGACTGTTGCAAATTGAATGTTAACAAATAGAACAGACTATCATTCTGAGTCCAGCATTTTTCATTCTTGTCCCAATCATTTTTGGTAACTACTGTCTATTGATATGTAAACCACTTTGTTAAATCACAACTTACTGATCAATAATAACATCTAGTTAACATAATTAAATGTACAACAAGAAATATGTTCAACAATGCTATACCTGTCTCAAGCTGGGCCCCTCAACATGTTGCTGCCTGGAAGGCCCAGGTTGGACATGGTTGTTTCATGGTTGTTTCATTTTCCCAAGAATTGTGGGAAAAAATTACAACTTTAAATACTCTAAAAAACAACAGAATCTTGCGAGCTACCATGTGAAAATCCAAATGATAATTAGAGATGATTAAAGGACAGCTGCTAGCATTGATCACGTCCTATATGCTCATGCAAAAAAGTTTTATACCAATATAATGCTGCGCTATCCAATTGCAATCATATGGTAACTGCACTAAACCATAATATTACTGGCTGCAGTTAAATAGTGGTGGTGGGATATACAGTACTATTCCTATATAAAAAATCTAGTCAAATAAAATAATGCAATTATCTTATGCGATTATAAGTTGCAATCATGAACAATAAAAATTGCAATCCTATGCGATCCTCCCAATGACAACCTGTGTATACAAACCTCTATACACACACACACACACACACACACATAGCGTTCATATGCAATACAGAAATAACGCAATAATAAACTACAGTGCAGTGTACAGTGGAGCATGGCTAGGAAATTGTCATTCAAAGTGTGAGAGCACTAAATGTGTACAAATGTTATTGTTGTCCTTAAATTCAGGTAGAATGCCATAGGCTTTTTTTTGGGTCCCAAACTCAGCTCGAACCTCCCCACCCCTCCTAAAATATTTACAATGGGGCATCAGCGATGGTGAGGAATCTGATAAGTGGTCCTTATATGTGTGTCTTTAAATACTCCTTAAAATAAATGTTATACTGATGTTGGGCAAGAATGTTTTTGTGTAATCTGCTTTCATTGTTATGTGTAAAAGTACTAATATTTGTTCTTCTGGTTTGACTCTACAGTTTCCTTCAACGCCACAGGAATGGCAGACTGCGTCCTCCCATTTTGCCGACCGTTGGGACTTTCCTAACTGTGGAGGGGCTATAGATGGGAAGCACATCCACACTGTGCCACCACCACCCCATTCGGGGTCATACTATTTTGATTATAAGGGTTTTAATAGTATAGTGTTGATGGCGGTGGTGTCGGCACAGTATGAGTTCCTCTATGTGGACATGGGGAAGAATGGCTTGATGTCGGATGGAGTTTTCCCGACATCTCCAGACTGGTGGCCTGGCATTGCCACCTGATGCGGACAACATTACAAAGTTCAATGTAGAAAAACTGAAGGCAATATCAGACATAATAGTATGTCCAAAATGTCTTGATAATGCCTTCATCAGATGGGGTGAGGTCACCCCTGCAAAAGCCACATTTTGAAAATGCACACAATTTGGGAGTCAAAATGGGTATTTCCCTCCTGATCCCATGCCTAATGTCAACATGTGCTAGCTCCCATCATGGGAGATCAATGGATTGGACTGACCTACTTCAGTTGGGAGGAAGGGGTTGCACCCACAAAATGCGTACATTAATATCCAGTAATGGCAGATAGCACATGTTGACACACTGTATGCATCTTCAAAATTTGGCTTTTAAAATGTACAAAAAATTTTTTTTGTTTAGTACAAAAAATATTAAAATGGTGGCAATTTGAAAATATTTAAATTCTCCCCAACACATCAATTATGTTCTTCATTTGTTGTTCAAGAACTTTGAGTTTATTCCTTATGTCTATTTCATGATTCCACATCATGATGTCTTGGATTAGGATTTGCACACTTGCACTTGTGAAATGTTAAACTTGCTCTTCCACAACCAGCTTTTCACCTAAATTTTTTAGAAAAAACATGTATCATAAATATGTAGGCATGCATATATTACCTGAAGCTGGGGTGTCAGACACTGACCTGTTGTAGTGACAATTCCGCCTACTTCCTTCACCTCTCCTTCCTCCAGATCCTCGGGGTGTGGTGTTGTGCTGAGTTCCCCTTCTTTCTGAAGTGTGGGGTTCATGGTGTCCTCTGAGTGGTATCCTCTGAGTTTTTGCTCCCTTATGAGAATGAAACAAAAGGTATACTTAGCACACAGATATTTGAGTCTAGAAATAGGAATATGAAACATTGCTTAGAATTGGGGTACAATTGTCTGTTTTGGCAGAGTTCCAAGCTGAAGACATGATTTTTTACCTTACCAAAGCTTGTATACTTACCCTTTTGTCACAATTATCAGACATGGAGACACACCGAGTATCCACTGGAGCAAAAGTTTCTTCCGGTGTCCCACACTAGTGCTCCTGAGACCAGATGTGTAAACAGCTGCTGAGTGTCCTCTCCTTTACACAGAATCAAGCTTGCATTTCATTCTAGTTACAAACACATCTAGACAGCAATGTACAAAACTTATTTTTATACATATAGGCATGACTAAATGTATTTAACCCGTATCTGCCCAAAACATCATATTTAATGAACAAACAATGTTTACTACGACTGATTACTGTGCCCACTAACCTGAAACTTGCCATTTTAAAATGTCCTACAGTAAATAAAAGCACATGGAGCAGCATACAAGTAATAATAAGAAGAAGAACACAGGAGAAATAATTACTTTTTCGAAGCACGTTCTTGATCCTTCTGTACTGATCCAGCTCCCTCAGTTTCAGATCGTACCCCAAAATTCCTCTGCAGACTCTTCACAACTTTATTCATGATCTTGGCCTTTCTCACATTCAAGTTTAGGTACGGTCCATACTTCCCATCATAGTCAGTCGTCCTCAAGATGTCCACCATCTCATCAGAGGACATATTTGAGGCCTTAAATGTTTGCCTCTGGAATCGTGACATTTCTGGCTCCGGGCTTTCCTCTTCATTACTAGAATTAGCACACACATGCTGTATCTCCGCCATGACACTCTTACTGCATGCTAAAAGAGAAGGGTCGGGGAATAGACTAGAAAGAACGTCAGGGGCGGGCGACGCGGCGCAGTTTTTTTACGCATGCACAGTGTATATCAAGCTAACACGCATGTGTCATATGTACGATCTGTGTGCGGAGGAAGGAGGAACGGAAGTGGTGAGCATGCTAAACGAAGGTAACATTTTAACTTGGGCCATCAGTGGCCTATACTGCTTCAAGATTGAGGGCTATATTGGGATAAGATTATGAGAGTTTAGGCTGACATTAGTGTTTTGTCTTGTTTATTGTCTTACAGGAAATGTGAATCACTTTAAGGACCCAGAATTCATAACCAGTTTCATAGACAGGTACAGGGAGATGAGGCATTTGTGGGAGGTGAAACACAGTTTATATTATAATAAACAAGCTAGGAGGTCAATGCTGGAGAAACTTCTGGAATTTGTGAAGACTCGGGTCCCCGATGTAACCATCGTGTTCTTGGAAAAGAAAATTGGGATCTTGAGGAACATGTATAAGAAGGAGCATAATAAGATCCAGAAATCACTCAGATCAGGAGCAGCAGCAGCGCAAGTGTATGTACCCAGGCTGTGGTACTTCAACAAACTGTGGTTTCTGTATGACCAGACTGAAGCCAGGGAATTACCTGCAGCCTTCCCTCCACCCTTCCCTCTCAACCCCAACAGAGGCTGACAAAGAACAACCTTGGCCTTCCATTCTGGAAGAAGTGGATATGCCCAGCTGGAGTCAGGTATATTATTTTTAGACATATTTATTGACCTAATATTAATGATGTTAACTACGGTATGTTATATAATTGATAACAAATTAATGATTTAAAAAAAAGTGATTTACATATCAATAGACAGTAGTGGCCAAAAATGTTTGGGACAAGAATGAAAAATGCTGGGGTCAGAATGATAGCCTTTTCTATTTATTAACATTCAATTTGCAAGTCATGAGCTGAAAATTGTGTGTGATTGATGAGCCAGAAAATAAAACTATGTCCCTTTTTTATACACAAGATGAGCTCAGCCAGGAGAAGGGTCTGGAAAGTGTCAGGTAGGAGGAGGCCATGCCCAGTTTCAGCCAGGAGGTGGCCGTGCCCAGTGTCAGCCAAGTGGTGGGCGGGCCCAGTGTCAGCCAGGTGGTGGGCGGGCCCAGTGTCAGCCAGGTGGTGGGCGGGCCCAGTGTCAGCCAGGTGGTGGGCGGGCCCAGTGTCAGCCAGGTGGTGGGCGGGCCCAGTGTCAGCCAGGTGGTGGGCTGGCCCAGTGTCAGCCAGGAGGTTGGTGGGTCTAGTGTCAGCCAGGAGGTTGGCAGGCCCAGTGTCAGCCAGGTGGTGGGTGGGCCCAGTGACCTCACCCAATCACAGGTGCCTCCCCTCTGCCTTACAACAAAAAGGCCCAGGAAGGGGATGATGATGGAGGAGGCAGCACTGGGCCTCATTAGGGAAGCAAGTGATATCCTTAGAAGCCCCCCCCCCATGCTGAAGAGGCCTATGGCTGGTATCTAGCCACTAGATTGCAGAAATTGGAGGAGGACTAATGCCTCTTCTGTAAGGGAATTTTTGCTCAGGCCCTTCAGAAGGGGTTGAGAGGCCAGCTGACTGAGAACAGCCACACATCCTCCTCCCCCTCCTGCCACAAATCCACCTCTGGAGCCACAGCCTCCAAGGAAGGCTGCAGGAAAGGCTGCAGGGAAGCCTGGAGGGAAGGCTGCAGAAGAGAAGAAAATGATGACCTGGCTTCAGTCTGGTCTGACAGAAGACACAGGCTGGTATAGTACCACAGCCTGGGCACATAGATATTATCTGCTGCTGGTCCTGATCTCTGGGAGTCCTGGACAAGATTGGGCTCCAAATTATATGGACTCCTCAAGCTAACAATTTTACTTTCCACACATTGGTATGTGCCCTGGGGGCCAAAAGGCTTCGCAAATTGCAAAAGTTTCTGCAGCGTTGACTTCCTCTTTATTTTGTTAACCAGAATAAATGGATATTTTATTTTCTGAAAATACTTGCCTATGTGTTTTTCTACAAAAAGGACAGTTTGTGAGTAGGCAGGTACATTTCAAAAAGACAATGTCAAATTAACAAGAGACGCCAACCTCCTTGAAGTTAAAAAAATACAAGATAATAATGTTATTGTGGTAACTTGACACACACAAAAAATAATTATATATGGAGATCACTAGAAAATAATTTTTCAATAATCCAAAAAAGGAGATCTTGATGAAATAAAAAAAGATGACTATAAAAAATAATTCTAAACATTATTATGGAGATCTGGCTTTTAAAAAATAAAAGATTATTCATGAGATCACAAGAAATAATAAAGAAATAAGTTTGTGAGAACTCTGTGTGAATATTAGTTGCAAAACAACTTCAACGTTCTAGCATTATAAAGAACAAAAGAACGTGCTGCATTAAAAGGTCACAGAATTTGCAGCGTAAGGAATGTGCTATCTCCATTATGAATGCTAGTTTTACCACACCGATCGCTTCCGTCTCATACTTGCTTCAGAGCATGCGTCATTTTTGGTATGTCTGAACAGCATACAGATGAGCGGTTTTCTCAATAGGAATTTATTCCGCCCGAAAAATATAGAACATGCTTTCTATCTAAGTCTGTCTAAATTTGCAACATGAAAAGTCCGATGGGGCTTACATTTACGATTAAGTGCTCCCATTGGACTTTTTCTGTCAGAAATTCTGACCGTGTGTATGCGACATAAGAGTTACACTATGTAAAGAGTTAAATATAAAAAAAAAATTCTTATATAGTGGGGTACGTATTTTCACCTGTTGGATATTTTCTGCCTCACCATGTAGCCTGTCATATTTATTAAAGGTCCTAATAAACAAATTTCTAGGATAAATGGTGATCTTACTAAAGCACAGACTGTAAGGTGACGTGATCTCTCTATTGTCATATTAACTGTCTTGGTAAATTAGGTGTACATAATCTTTTTCCAACCCCTCCAGCTGTCATCTTCCAGATATACTGAAGTCATGCAGCACATCTTCGCATGTAATGCCTTTGTGTGACATTAGTCTTTGCTCATGCTGAAATAATTTAACACTCCAATACAATTTTATGCAAGCATTGGATTAGCTTGTTTACCTAAATGATTGCATAGCAGGTTATCAAATTTGCTTCACCTATAAATAAGTTGAAAGGATCCAAGCATGAATGCAAAACAACAAAATGACAATTGATAATTTGCTACAACATAACATAACAATATCACATGCAGTGACCCAATGTGTCTAATAGATTAAACTAGGTTAATTTAATAAATGTTTTTTTAAGAGCATTGCTAGAAAAGAAGTAGCATTCTGTGATCTGCTAATGCATTCCAGGAAACAGTTTCACTATATCATATTCAGAATGTTCTTGCAATTTACAGTAAATTTAAATGTATATTATTTTCCCCATGTCATGATGACGATTAACATTTTCATATAGCCACTGTCTAGGCTGCTGCCCCTTGACAATCCTTTTCTAGTGTCCAGATTGCTTCCAGGAATCTACATTGTGCTCAAACTACCTGTATGAATAATTTATTTCCAAAAATCAGGGACACGCATAATCAGAGCTATGCATCCTGTGGCATGCATAGCTTAAATGAGCAGATGTATAGGCAACTTTGAACAATTGACTTTTGACTTTAAAACTTTAATAAAGTACATATAAATCTTGAAAATGTGACATTGGTCTTGAAATTATACTTAAAGACACAAGGTTGTGTCTAAAGAGAATCACGTTTAAAATTAAAGAATAAATAATCTTTTTCAAAGTAAAGCCATCTTTTAATCAACATTTATAAAAACATGTAAATGCACTAGACATAGGGGGTTATTTACTAAAGGAAAATCCACTTTACACTGCAAGTGCACTTGGAAGTAAAGTCCCTCTGGATCCGAGGGGGACATGAGAGGAAAATAGAAAACAGCATTTTATGTTGCACATGATTGGATGATAAAATCAGCAGAGCTTCCACTCATTTCATATCTACCCCTTAGATTTAGAGCGACTGCACTTCCAAGTGCACTTTCAGTGCACAGTGGATTTGCCTTTCGTAAATAACCCTCATAGTGCTGCTATCCCCGTATTCTGCATACCAATTAAACATAGCAGACAAATTCTTATACCTATAATAGTCAACATGTTCCTTGAATTTTAGAATTTAGGCTTGTGTAGTATATTTAAAGCATATCTAAGCCAAAAATGCATTTTTTTGCAGCTTATCAGTTCTTAGTAGACATGCGCAGAATGGAAAAAAAAAATTGTTTTGGATAGATTTGTTATTTTACTAATTACATTTTGTTGATTTGTTCTGGAATTTGTTTAGTTTTGTTATGTTTCATTTCATTTTTGTTTTGTTTATTACTTTCCTAACAAATTCCAAATAATAGCCAAAGCTATTCCAAAGAATAGCTGAGCAGACCTGGAAGCCTGATAAAAAATAATAAAAAAAAAAAACCTGTCAAAAAAAAATAAAAAAATGTGTGGGGTCCCCCCAAAATCCATACCAGACCCTTATCCAAGCATGCAGCTCAGCAGGTCAGCAAAGGTGGAGGGGACAAGCGAGCGCCCACCTCCTGAACCATACCAGGCCACATGCCCTCAACATGGGGGGGGGGCTGTGGCCCATTGTTTTTGAGGGGTGACTTATTGAAATCTGAAAATTCCCTTTTTACAGGTAGGCCCCCACATCCTGCCCCATGTGAATGAGTATATAGCACCAAAAGTGTAAAAAGTAAATAAAAACATACATTTTTGACAATTCCTTTATTAAAAAACAAAAGAAAAAAACAAAAAAATAAGTGTCCTCTGAAGTAGATCCAGGATCAATCATGATGCCACCACTACCCAAAGAGAAAAAAAAGGTCTGTGCCCAACGACGAAGGCCCTTCGTAACCCCACCCTCTTGTGACATTATTGACCCAGCATGCCCTGGTCTATGATGCCACACAGGGGTGTGGTTACTCAAGAACATAATTTGGTGGCCCCACCCCTTAGTTATTTATGAACTGTCAGACAATGGGAGCCTTCATTGGGTGTAGAGATTCTTTTTTTTCAGTCAGTGGTAGTGCAGGGCATTGTGATTGATGCTGTATTTAATTTGGGGGACATTCATTTTTATTTTTTTAATAAAGGAATTATCAAAAGCAGCTGTGTTTTTATTTAATTTTATGCTTTTTTGATGAATGGGTAGGGATACTATATATCCCAGGGGTATATTTAAATAGAGGTGCAGGATCTGGGAGCCCTCTTGTTAAAGGGGGCTTCCAGATTACAATAAGTCCCCCACATCCCCACAATAACCGGGTCAGGATTGTTGGTAAGAGGCCCTTGACCTCATCAACATGCGGGCAAGGTGCTTTGGGGGCCAGAGCTCATGTTGAGGGCATGTGGCCTGGTATGGTCCAGGAGGGAGGGAGTCCGCTCATACCCCCCCCCCCCCCCCCATTTTACTGGCCTGGTGGACTGCATGCTTAAATAGGGGTCTGGTATGCTTTTTCGGGGACCCTATGCCTTTTTTTTTTTACCTTTTGATGTGTATTTCCCCTTAAAATCAGTACTAGATCCAAAGGTCCTGGTATGGATTGGAGGAAACAAAAGAAGGAGTTAAATCTGCGCTGGTAATTCAAACTGAGAGAAAGTTGCTGAAAACTAATACCAGATACCAGGTACATCCTATATCAGGAAACAAAAAAGTGAAACACATATACAAACAAATTCATAAAAAGCGATATTGATCTGTGCAACAGCATCAATAAAGAAATGTCCAAAATAAACAGTAACATGTATTAATAAGTGCACCTCCAAAGAAAATGTAAAAGGAAAATGAAAGTCCCAAATGATAACTCCTTATGTGCTCAGAATGGGATCCAGGAACAGACAGGGTGACACCCAGGGAAAGATCCACACAAGAGGCTTACCAGAATACCAGTGACCCCCTTATTCAGGGTAGTCAGAACTCACTCTATTAACCAGAACCAAAGGGCCTGGTATGGATTGAAGCAATCCCCACACAGTTTTTTTTTCTGCATTTTTTTTTATTGCCGCCATTCTTTTGTTTGCATTTATCTGTCAGCGGGGAAGGTCATTGAAAGCTGATGAGTCATCAGTTGTTAGGGAAGTGGCGACCCGATCATTTTTCAACCAATCAAAATTTGGAATGCATTAAAAAAAAAACATATTTGTTACTTTCAGAGATTTGGATTCTTTTTTTTATTTTCACCTGGGGATTCTGCCAGTAAAAGACTTTTAGTCTTACGTTCACAATGGAAATGTCCCATGTGATCAGCATAATGGAAAAAATAAGATGGCAGAGAAAAGACTATGGCATGGTGCCAGCATCCCAACTACCTGTATTTAGTGACTTCCCGCCGAGCGTACAGAGATGTGCGTACTCGGCTTCTGGGGGTTATACCGGGATAATGCCCGCAGTTGCAGGCATAATCCCAGTACCGTTTTTCAGAGCGGGCGATCAGCTATCCAGCCATAACAACCGATGCGGCT
The DNA here is from genome assembly GCF_037356315.1 of Lithobates pipiens. Lineage (NCBI taxonomy): Eukaryota > Metazoa > Chordata > Amphibia > Anura > Ranidae > Lithobates > Lithobates pipiens. The sequence goes on along the minus strand of NW_027507785.1, from coordinate 184,588,228 downwards.
AAAAGCTGCTCGGCTGTTATACCGGAGGAGTGGGAGGGGACAAACCCCCCTCCCGCTGCCTCCCACCGCTCTTACCGGGGCTCCCGTTCAATCGTGAGCCCCGACCGAACATCTGCCGCTTCTAGCAGCAAGGGACAGACTGGAATGAAGCCGTAAGTGGCTTCATTCCAGTCTCATAATCATAAACACGGAAGCGACGTCATGACATCAATTCCAGTTTACTCGGCTGCCAATGATGCCGGTTTTAAAAAAAAGAAAACGGTGATCTGAATACTTTGAAGTGTAAAGGAGGGATCGGGGGTCTGATCCCTCCATAAAGAGTACCTGTCACCACCTATTACTGTCACAAGGGATGTTTACATTCCTTCTGACAGCAATAAAAGTGATCAACCTTTTTTTTTTCTTTTAAAACAATTTATTAATTTTAAAATAAATAAAAAAGAAGAAGAATTTTTTTTTTAAAGCGCCCCCATTGCCGCGAGCTCACGCAGCAAAGAAAACGCATACAGAAGTCGCGCCCGCATATGTAAACGGTGTTCAAATCACACATGTGAGGTATCGCCGCAATCGTCAGAGTGAGAGCAATAATTCTAGCACTAGACCTCCTCTGTAACTCTAACCTGTTAACCGGAATTTTTTTTTAAAGCTTTGCCTATTGAGATTTTTAACTACCATAGTTTGCCGTCATTCCACGAGTGCGTGCAATTATAAAGCGTGACATGTTTGGTATCTATTTACTCAGCGTAACATTATCTTTCACATTATGCAAACAAATTGGGCTAATTTTACGTTTTAAAAAAATTGTACTTGTTGCTCCTGCCACCCAGATAACAAAGTACATGATGCACTCTCTCCCGTCTTTCTAGGTTGTGGAATTGTTGAAATAGCATAACAAAAGCTGCCCCCTCCCCTTACTCCACAACTGTGACCACAGATCTAGAAAAAAATTAATGTTTATTGACATTTGTCTTATGAACTAGAAGCTTCCCCTAGACAAGCGCACTACTTAGGTATGCAGGGGGAGGGACATATCATTTGCCCTGTTCATTTTTCTCATTTGGATTCACATCTTGTTTATAATTTGATGAACCCAAACTTAGAAGTGAATTCCACTCACTGTAAATCTACAGGAGGCAAATCTTTTTGTTAAATTACTTCCATTTCTAGGGCTAAAAGGCAAACTACAGTGCTCTAAAAAAAAGCATAGGAAACTAAACAAAATGAAAAATGCAAAAAAAGTCACATCTGACCTGAAATCAGTCAGAAAAAGTTCCACCCCTATAAAAACAAAAAAGAAAAGCATATGAACTTTTACCGGCAGAGCTAGAAATCAGAAATAAAGTATTTCTAACTGACCCCCAACATATTTCTATGCAATTTGACAGCTTTCTCTATAATTTCCCTACATCAACTTTCAATACCCTGACATTATGTCTCTGTGCCCCTGTGAGGGTGCAGGCCTAACCAAAACCCCCCTTATTGTTTCTTCTAACACCTGTAGGGGTGTGGAATATCATACTCATATTTCAGAGTGTATTTTGATTTGTCCTGATTCATTCTTTAAAGTGTAAATAAAAAAATAAAAATCTGTATAGTGACCTTACAGAGGACCCCCTCCACATTCCCCCTGTAGTTCCGCAATCCTGCACTGTCAGGGTGACCAGAATGACGCTTCACCGGTGCAGGGATTTGAAACCCTCCTGGTTTTCTTTTCTCTCCTTGCAGGATGGGCTATACAGACTCTGATTAGTCAGCGCTGTCCAAGTAACGGTGCTGACCAATTTCAGTACCCCGTGTCTGTACATGCTGAGAGGTACAGAAAAGGGCATTTCAGATCCCTGAACCAGTGAAGTGACGTTGTGGTCCCTGACAGAGTATGATTGGGGGACTACAGCACAGCAGGGTGGGTGGCGTCCAGTGTAAGGTTTTTCTCATCTATATATTTTTTTTGACTACTACTGAAAATATATTATCAAATGTGGTGTGTGTGGGTGTGTGTGTGTGTGGGGGCATTCAAAATGATCTTTTCTGGGTGTCAAATACTTTTGATATGTTACTGGAAAATAGTGTGATGAAATTAAATTAAATGTACAAATTGTCAAATTGGTATACAGGGAGCCTAGCAGAACTGAGAATTTTTTTTTTTTTTTTTACATTGCAATGAGCAGTTAGTTAAAAAATAGGTTTAACATATTTTATATTCAGATTTTATATACTGCTGCTGTCACCTGCTGTCACTATGATTTTTGAAACTACATAAGCTTACACCAAAGCTGTATTGGGATGAATTAGTGCTTTTAAGATAAATCAAATAGTAGGGTCCTGGGGAAGATTTTATGATTAATCTTACAGCTTCTCTTTTTCCCAAGCTGTGCATTGAAGAGATTCAAGGAAACATCTTTGGCTGATAAGAGAAATAATTTCAGTGACTAATGAAAAGTGGAGCAGGCTGACAACCAGGAGCATGAAAAATGCTAGTATGGATTGAGGAAGAAGAAGAGGAAATGTTTGGATCAGAAAGAAGGCCTTCACTTTCGTCTTTCTTTACTTGTGAAGATAAGTCATTCAGTTGGCAATGTTAGATTCTAGATTGGGATTGCAAGGAACTTTTACTGAGACACTATGGAAACTGCCATTGTAAGCCAACTTTTAGGAAAATGCTAGTTGCATTGCTTTAATGATGATCCAGCATAGCTCCCAACTGTCACTGATTTTGAGGGACTGTCCCTGATTTGGAACAAAGTTCCTCTGTCCCGCTTTCCTCCTCATTTGTCCCTCAATTTAGTCTGACCTATATAGTTGTATATAAAATGCACTGTGTAAAAGGATTACTAATGCACAAACCACATATGGTGATGACAAGACCTAAAACTAATTAAATAGCTGCCAACAAAAAAAAGTATTCACACACTAAGTAAAAATGAAATAAATAAGAATGTGGCGCTTACTAAGCTAAAACTAAATTAATGTTAATAATAATACTACTAATACATATTAGCTGCATATAGAACAATGACAAATATCCAATGAAAGTGATTGTGCAAACAATTGTGCAAAAATAGCAAAAGACAAATAAAGTGCAAATTAGTGCTGCAATTTGGCAGACAATAAGTGTGCAAATGCCAACTGTGAAAACAATTGTAACATAAAGTACAAATAGCAATCCAGGACTTCCAACGGTGCAGACACAGATTTTTTTGTGCAAAATAAAAAGTCTAATGTGTAAACAAGCCTCTTTATAAAATGCACAAAATGCCAAATAAGGTGCTAGATCCAAACATGCAGGTCACTAAATCCGATGTACAGTGCATGTGCCACAATCTAACAAACTTCCTCCGTTCAGTGTGGGTGATAACTTTCCCCCCCAGCCTCTCACCTCATAAATCAAGTAAAATAGGCCAAACTTAAGCAATCCACACTGGCTGATGAGGGATCGATCTATCGGATCCCTTGATTATGCAGGAACAATCAAACTCTCAGGATGACAACACTCAGTGACATGGAAAATCAAGAGGAGGGCTCCATCCATAGTGCAGTATTTAAATAACACTTTTTAATATAGTTAGTAAAAACTTCCAGTTAATGTATCAGGAATACAGCATACACAAACAGGCACAAAATTTCCGATCTCGGCCCATGACCGGAAGTGACGCTACCACGCTCTTTTCTCTGACACGTTGCATCACCGTCCACGTGACTTTCTAAAGGGACTTTCTCAAAGAGTTTAGAGCCAGATGTAGGTAGGTGACTTATAAAACAAGTTGCTGTCACGGCAACCCACATTGCCGTCCACATGCGCTAAAATATTTCCAAATTTAGAAATCTTTAACCTACACCACCTATCTATTAAACCTAATGATTTCCTAGCAAAATGAAAGTGTAAAAAACGTAACTTGGCAAAATAGGTAAGATCATGGTAACTATAGATTTCATATGTACAGTGCTCCATCTAGTGGCCAAATGTATAATAGCACTCCATCTAGTGGACATGAATGATAACTGCCAATATAGAACATCTAACGACATCTAATGGATGTCTAACAGAATGCAGTCACCAGTAATAAGGTGTTCCATCTAGTGGTCAAATGTAAAATAACACTTCAAAACTTGAGGCAATAATGAGGACATCTAGTGGATCTGAATCGTAACTGCCACATCTAATGACATTTAATAGATGTCTAACACAGTGCAGTCAACAATAATGTAAGGTGCTCCATACGCATAACGACCAAGATTCCTGACAAGAACTCCATCTAGTGATCAACTCTATATGACTCTGCATAAAGGCTGAATAAACAGCGAGAGCATCTGATGGTTGAAACAGACAACTACCAAGTAAAAAACTAATGGCATATAATGGATAATTAAAAGATGCAATTATCAATAATGCAATATAATAATCAATTGCATAATTTCACCTATTGAGTGGAAACATAACATGGGCATCAAGATAAATATAATAGGATAGATAATTAGAAATATAAAATTCCATAATCTAATGTGCATGAAATAGAGTAAAAGTATTAATATAAAAATATATAAATATAAAATCCCAAGAAAATAAATAGTTGGAAATAAAACAATTCAAGTCAAATTCCACATTGTGTCCTAACGGGGTACTAAAGTAAAGCGCTTGTGTATCCATCGAGATTCTGCCTGGCTTAGTTTTATGATTTTATTGCCCCCCCTCTAGTGAGGTTTGTATTTTTCAATCCCCCATATGAGTAAAGAAGAGGGATCCCTATTATGATACTGATCATAATTCCTGGAAAAAATGTGCTTTGGAAAACAATTTTTCATGTTTTGTGTATGTTCACTCAGTCTTTTCCATGGCTCCCTTTTTGTTCTACCAATATATTGGATCCGACAAGGGCACTCTAGGAGATAGACCACCCCCTCAGTTTTACATGACATGAAATCTTTAATCTGGTATTCTCTTCCGGTGACTAATTTCCGGTCACCGCAAACTAGTTTCCGGTGAAACTAATTTTTTTCCTTCTCTTTTTCATGTGTCTACAGGTATAACATGTTTTATAGGTATAATATCCTTTTCCTTCGAAAAATTTAAAATTCCTTTGGACAGGTGGATCCAACACATTCTTCACAATGAGATCTCAGAGTTGGCGCCCTCTGAATTTTGGCTTTTCAGGAAATACCATTCCCAGATGTCTATCACCTTTTATGATATTCCAGTATTTTCTACATATTGTCTCAATCTGTTTGCGCTGGATATTGTAATCCATAACAAATGGCACACCGTTCATGCATTCTTTATTTTTGATTGGGTCTTGGATTCATTTTTCCCTATCCAGAGCAGAGACATCCTTTATTTTTTAGGTGAAATCAAGAGATGGTGTTGCGCTCCAAATACAATATAATAGTATAATGCTAAAATAGTATGCATAAACATGGGTAATGCAATAAAAAGTGATAAATATTGTGCAAAAATGCAAATAAAATGACTAAAATATATAGATACTATACCACAATAACAATGGAATCCACAGTAAACTGAATAAAAAGTGCAAAAATGCAAATGAAAGTGACTGTAGTGTGTGAATAAAGGAGTCACAGCATATAAATGGTATATGAGGCTTTAGAATTGTCCAAGTGATCACAGGTGCAAAATGGTGCAATTGCAACTAAATCCAGAAGTAATGCAATCTTCCTGACTGGAAAAAAGGCAAAGTACAAATCAAATAAAGGGTGTTAAATGGCATCAAAAGGTGACAAGATAACTTTTGTGGTGAATCTTTGAGCTAAAATGACACCTGCAGGTGTATTAACATTTTACCTTACAGCTGCAAGGTAAGCAGCATTTAGTGAAACCAGTGGGGTCACTCTGGGATAAAGGAGGGATCTCCTATTCTTTCTTCCAATTGGTAAGGCACCTAGGGGTTTACAGCTTTCCTCCAGGGTTGGATAAACAATTAGATGATCGCTCCCAATGTGTCAACCAAATGAGGTAGAGAAGCACAGATCAGGCTCTCTGGTGTAGTATACTTAAAGAGGAAGTAAACTCTGATGGGTTTACTTCCTCTTTCATTCCCTGCAAAGGTAAAGCATAATGGAGTACTATGCATCAGAAAGCTATGGCCTTCAGTCCGATGTTTCTTTGTAGATGAACAGAGACTGTAGAGTAGGAGATGGAGGACAGGCGAAAGGGATGTGGAAGAACCATGATTTCACAAATGATTTACCACTCCTGGGATGCAGAAGATCTCACCTTCCATTTCAAGTGACAAACAACGACCCTCCAATATCTGGGTATCCATCTGACCCGAACCTTCAAACCATATAGCAACAGAATTGCCCCCCACTATATAAAATAATCTCAAATGACTTACAATGATGGGCTAAGAATCACCCATCATGGTTTGGCAGGCTGCATTTAAATTTAATGTTTTGCCAAGACTGATGTACCTCTTTTGTATACTTCCAGTGTCTTTAAATATCTAAGATTTAAAGCAATTGTCAATGAAAATTGTTAATGTATATTTGGGGAGACAAGGAGCCCAGGGTGAATAGAAAGACACTTTACAATCCTAGAGTAAGGGGAATCTTAGGAGCTCCAGAGATACTTTCAGGCTGCCCAATTGTCCCCATTGATTACAAATCACACTAAACAATGCCATCCAATCTGGGTGCAGCTGGAATCCTCTATCTTGCCTGTGAACCCAGTAAGCCACCTGTTAAGGATACCAGCCAAAGTTCAATGACCCACACTTTTCTTTTCTGTGGAATTGTGGGACAGGCTATCCTCAAAATACAATTTTAGATCAACCCTTGCTCCCCTTGCTCCATTATTGGCAAATCCCGCATTTACCCCAGGCCTCATTCCTTTTGCTTTTGCATGGTGGATAAATAAGGGGCTTTTGTGTATCACCATTTTTTAGCACCACAAAGGGATTCTGGCAGTCTAAACATTTAAGGAACAACACAGAGGGAACCGTGCATTCATCACAACAAGGCTCGCTAGTTCCTAAATGTCTTGTAGGACAATTTTATGGGTCAGATGGTAGACGCACAGACTAGAAATAAAGCGTTACTGGATCTACTGATTACTAACAATACAGACCTGATCATGGATGTGGAAATACGGGGCAATTTAGATAACAGCGATCACAGGTCAATTGGCTTCAGTATAAATCACACAAATAGGAAACATAAGGTGAATATAAGGACACTGAATTTCAAAAGAGCAAACTTCCCTAAACTATGAACCTTGCTAGAAGGCATAAATTGGAGTAAAATCTTAGGAACAAAGAACACGGAGGACAGAGGCGCATCTGTTCTGCTCGCACAAGCACAGTGATCTCCCCACACACGTGAGGTATCATCGAGAACATCAGAACATGGGCAGTAATTATAGCACCAGACCTGCAGCATAAATCTGAAGTGATAACCTGTAAAGGTTTTTTAAGCAACGCCTTTGAATAGTAAAATTTACTTTGTCTCCATTGCACGGGCGTGAGCAATTTTGAAGCGTGACATGTGTGAGATCTACAGTAGTCAGCTTAACATCATATTTTATATTTTACCAATCAATTTTGTCTTTGCTTTAAATTAATGTTTGGGATTCTAAGTAATTTTCTAACAAAACAAACACATTTTTACATGTAAACAAAAAGTGCCAGAAAAGGTTTTGTCTTAACCACTTGCCAATCACGTTGTGTACATTAACTGCGGCACACTGGCAGCACTGTGTGAAATCCTATACCTGTACGGGGCGCGCTCTCCCTGCCAGGGGGTGCGCCCACGCCACGCTCATCGGTTTTGTTTCAGAACCAATCAATCTTCAAGTCCAGGCCAATGATTTATGGTCTGGACCTGCTGATTGGTTCTGGCGAATGAAATCCGTCCCCTCCCTGTAAGTGTAAACACAGACAGGGGAAGTGATGTTATCTCCCCTTGTGGAACTCTTTTAGTTCCAGAGAGGAGAGAGAACATCTCACAGTAAGTTGCTCCAACACTACACTAATACCAGTATACTTAAGCACACTTGTCACCCCCCGATCACCTCCCGGTTGCCAGTTAACCCCTTCAATCCCTGTCACAGTGTCACCCAGTGCAGTTGTCAGATTTTTCACTGATCACTGTACTGGTGTCATTTGTGACAGTAATTAGCGTTAGGGCAGTTAGTGGTAGCTTTAGGGTACCCCCCTAATAAAGGTTTAACCTCTTTATCACCCCCTGTCACCAGTGATCACTATATAAGTATTACGGGTGACCCTGGTTAGTTAGTTATTTTTTATAGTGTCAGGGTAGCCCAGCCCATCCAAAGTGCAATATCAATTGATCACTGTCACTTACAAAACAATAATCACATAACTGCAGGGTTCACAGAGTCAGGCCTGATCCCTGCGAATGCTTTCAGTTTTTTTGGTAGAATTTGAAGCAGTTGCTGAGAGTCAGATGTTTTTTTTCCCTGTGAGTCTCACTAGTTGTACCAGTACATTTAGAGGCCAAAATGTCCAATCGAAGGTACACTAGTGAAGAGGCCTATGCATTTGAGCATGACAGATGAGAGTGAAAAGGAAGTCACCCATCTGTCAGATTCAGGCTCAGAATATGATCCTGTAGACAGCAGCAGCACCCTGAAAGATAGCTTTGATGACGGAGTAGTGGTCCCTGCCAAGGTCAGGTGTACCCAACCCCATTCTACTGTTGTTGAGGGGCAAGAAATGAAAGGGCTCTTGTATGGAGCAGAAAGTCAGTACTAGTGCTGCTCATCCTTCTGGTGAACTGGCAAGAATCAGCGGCCTAGCACATCCTGGTTGTAGTCAAGCCAACACTGCAGTATTGCATGGTGATGCGGTGAGTCCCATAAGTGCAGTTCAAGCTGATAAGGTGGCTAGCACAACTAGTGTCCCGCTGCCACCAAGAAGACAAAGACAGGCCTGTTGAGCCCATAGCGCCCTTCCTGCTACATTTGCCAAACAGAATTGGGAGTCCACCACTTCTGCAGCATCTGTACTTCCCCCATTCACTGGCCAACCCGGAATTCAGGTGGAAAAAGTTGATTTTATCCCCTGTTCACCCTTGCCAGAGATTGGAGACCTATCACGGTCTCCAAATTTAAGACCTTCCTGGGCCGATTCCTCCTCATGGGCATAACTAAAAATAGTGAGTTGCAGTCATATTGGTCCACTGACCCAATTCACCATATGCCTGGGTTCTCTGCTTGCATGGCCAGGACACGATACAAGCAGATCTTGAGGTTCATGCATTTCAATGACATTGAACTCTGTCATCCTTTGGGTGACCCTGAATATGATTGGCTCTACAAAATTTGGCCTCTCGTAAACCACTTCAATAGTTTGCAGCCTTGTTTACCCCCGATCAAGTTGTATGCGTTTATGAGTCCCTGATTATGTTCTCTGACTGCTTGTCATTCAAACAGTATTATCCCAGCAAGCATGCCAGATATGTGGTCAAGATGTATAAGCTTTGTGTCAGGGCAGCAGGCTATACATATAGTTTTATGATTTATGAGGGAAGAGATAGTTACATAAATCCGGAGAACTGCCCAGACTACATAGGGAGCGCTGGTAAGATTGTATGGGAATTGTGTTTTTCCGAATAAGGGTGACACCAAGTCCTACACAATCTTACCAGTGTAGGACCCAGTGTGAGTCACCCTTATACGGAAAGGGGTACCACTTGTATGTGGACAATTATTACACAAGCGTGCACTTTTTAGTCACTTGTTTGATCATGGAATTGGTTCATGTGGAACTGAGATCTAATCGGCTGGGCTTTCCCCAGTGGCTTGTAGATTACCGCTGGGGGAGAGCCCGCTTGAGATGAAATAATTTGCTTGCTGTAAAGCATGGGTCTTCAAACTACGGCCCTCCAGTTGTTCGGTAACTACAATTCCCATCATGCCTAGCCATGTCTGTGAATGTCAGAGTTTTACAATGCCTCATGGGATGTGTAGTTTCGCAACAGCTGGAGGGCCGTAGTTTGAGGATTCCTGCTGTAAAGCAATAAGAATGTTTTTGTTCTGTCCTCCCTTCACGCACACAACGGTCTGAATTAAAACGGCGACTGGTGTTGTAGAGAAAACCCTCTGTGTCCATGAATACAACCTTAATATGGGAGGGGTTGACCTCAACAACCATTTTTTTTTTTTATAATCACTTTTTCTTTATAAGGACAAATTCCAACATACAACATAAAAATACACATTGCAAAATATATCTATATAAATCTTTCCATTAACATATACTATACTACCCCCCCCCCCCCCACACCCCAAGAAAAACACACTGGGTCCTTGATCATTTCCTCTTCAAAAGAGAGAAAGAAAGAGGGGAAAAAAAGGAAAAGCCCACCCTCTTACCTACCCATAACCAAAACTCAATTTGTGCAAAACATTATTCAAAGTATAATTAAGAAAGGGGGGTTGCTCTTCCTCACCGGGTCTGCGGCGAATTTACAAGGTGTCCATCGCCAACATCTAAAACTCCACAATGGGAAAGGAAAAGACACACATCAACATCGTAGTCATTGGACACGTAGATTCTGGCAAGTCCACAACAACTGGGCATCTGATCTACAAATGTGGTGGGATCGACAAGCGTACCATCGAAAAATTCGAGAAGGAAGCTGCTGAGATGGGAAAGGGCTCCTTCAAATATGCTTGGGTGTTGGACAAACTGAAGGCTGAGCGTGAACGTGGTATTACCATCGACATTTCCCTGTGGAAATTTGAGACCAGCAAGTACTATGTCACCATTATTGATGCCCCTGGCCACAGAGACTTCATCAAGAACATGATCACTGGTACTTCTCAGGCTGACTGCGCTGTGCTTATTGTTGCTGCTGGTGTTGGTGAGTTTGAGGCTGGTATCTCAAAGAATGAACAAACTCGTGAACATGCTCTTCTGGCCTACACTCTGGGTGTGAAGCAGCTTATCGTTGGTGTTAACAAAATGGATTCCACTGAGCCACCATACAGCCAGAAGAGATACGAGGAAATTGTAAAGGAAGTCAGCACTTACATCAAGAAAATTGGTTACAACCCAGATACCGTTGCCTTTGTGCCCATCTCTGGTTGGAACGGTGACAACATGCTGGAACCCAGTAGCAATATGCCATGGTTCAAGGGATGGGCCATTTCCCGCAAAGAGGGAAAAGCCAGTGGAACCACTCTGCTGGAAGCTCTTGATAGCATTCTGCCTCCTAGCCGCCCCACTGACAAGCCTCTTCGTCTGCCTCTGCAGGATGTGTACAAGATTGGTGGTATTGGTACAGTACCAGTTGGTCGTGTGGAAACTGGTCTCCTGAAACCAGGTATGGTGGTTACCTTTGCTCCAGTCAATGTAACAACTGAAGTCAAGTCTGTGGAAATGCACCATGAAGCTTTTACCGAGGCTTGCCCCGGTGACAACTTTGGTTTCAACGTAAAGAACGTTTCCGTGAAGGATATCCGTCGTGGTAATGTTGCTGGTGATAGTAAGAATGACCCACCATTGGAAGCTGGTCAATTCACTGCACAGGTCATTATCCTGAACCACCCAGGACAGATCAGTGCTGGCTATGCACCTGTGCTGGATTGCCATACTGCTCACATTGCCTGCAAGTTTGCAGAGCTGAAGGAGAAGATTGACTGTCGTTCTGGTAAGAAACTGGAAGAAAATCCCAAGTCCCTGAAATCTGGTGATGCTGCCATCGTTGATATGGTCCCCGGCAAGCCCATGTGTGTGGAGAGCTTCTCCGACTATCCTCCCCTTGGTCGCTTTGCTGTGCGTGACATGAGGCAGACTGTTGCTGTTGGTGTCATCAAGGCTGTCGAAAAGAAGGCAGCAGGTACTGGCAAGGTCACAAAGTCTGCCCAGAAAATGAAATGAATATTTCAAAAATCCAGCACCACCTCCGTCTTAACTAGCGGTGGAAGATCGGTCTCAGAACTGTTTGTCTCAATTGGCCATTTAAGTTTAATAGTAAAAGACTGGTTAATGATAACAATGCATCGTAAAAGCTTCAGAAGGAAAGGAATATTTTGTGGACCTTTTGTTTGTGACAGTTTTAAGTTATTAGTGTTTTTAAATCAGTAATTTTTAAGTGGGAACAACTTGACCAAAAAAACCTGTCACCAAATTTTTTTGAGACCATTAAACAAAGTTAATGAGAAAAAAAAAGAAAAAGAAAGGGGGGTTTACAGCACCCTATTGCATGTGTCAAACAACCAAAAATACAATAAAAAAAGTGTATAATTTTGAATTACTATTTTCTATTTCATGCCCTATATGGTGTTTTAATCACTCTACTATTTCATTTTTATACCTCTCAACCATTTCACTCTACCCTTCATTATGTGATTGTACCATTCCCCACACAAAGGGCCTTGCGACATTGCGCCACATACTATTGCAATTCAGTGAATGCAAGCCTGAATATACAGACTTTATTCTGAGCTCTCTTGAGTTTATACTCCACCATAATTTTTTTTTGCTTTGATGGTTCCCACTACCTCCAGGTACAGGGCGTTGCGATGGGGACATGTTGTGCGCCATTGTACACTAACCTGTACCTGGGGGAGTGGGAACATTCACTGCTTACTGATGAATCTCTTTCTGTTTACATGTGCCATGTACTTACATGGCAATGCTATATAGCTAATGTGTTCCTCATATGGGATGGCTCAGTTGAGCTCTTATGTGAGTTTCTAGCTTCCATCAACAGCAATGAGTTTAATCTTAGTTTTACAATGTCACATAGTACATAAACCATAAACCACCATAAACTACGTAGAGGGTCCTTTACTGTAAAAGCAGCCAGGATGTGGAATTCCCTTCCACAGGTGGTGGTCTCAGCAGTGGGCATCGATAGTTTCAAAAAACTATTAGATAAGGACCTGAACAATCAAAACATACAAGGTTATACAATGTAATACTGACTTATAATCACACACATAGGTTGGACTTGATAGACTTTTGTCTTTTTTCAACCTCACATACTATGTATGTTACATAGTCCATCAAGTTCAACCATAAAAAAAAAAAAAAAATATCTTACAATCCCATATACCCAATTCTATACCCACATTTGATCCAGAGGAAGGCAGAAATCCCCCTCAGAAAAGCAAGATTCATTTTGCTACAGCAGGGTAAAAAATTCCTTCCTAAACCCAGAGAGGCAATCGGATTTCCTTGGATCAATTTTACCTATAAATGTTAGTACCCTGTTATATTACGTACATTTAAGAAAGAATCCAGCCCTTTCTTAAAGCAATCTACTGAGCTGGCCAGATCCACCTCTGGAGGTAGTCTATTCCACATTTCCCCAGCTCTTACTGTGAAGAAACCTTTCCGTATTTGGAGATGAAATCTCTTTTCCTCTAGACTTAAAGAATCCCCCTTGTTCTCAGTGTTGACCATAAAGTGAATAACTCAACACCAAGTTCACTATATGGACCCCTTATATATTTATACATGGTGATCATATCCCCCCTAAAGCCCCATACACACTATCAGTTTTTCTGCTGAGTTTTTCCATCAGATTTACCAAAACCATATAATATGAGGTCAAACCTTAGAAGTTTCAATTCGTATTCAATCAGACAGGCCCTTCTACTACATGGTTTTGGTAAACCTGAAGGAAAAACTCAGCAGAAAAACGGATAGTGTGTATGGGGCTTTAATCTCCTCTTCTCAAGAAAGAATACATTCTGTTCCTGTAATCTTTCCTCATAGCTGAGCTCTTCCATGTCTCCTATCAGTTTGGTTGCCTTTCTCTGCACTTTCTCCAGTTCCCTGATATCCCTTTTGAGAACTGGTGCCCATAACTGAACTGCATATTCCAGATGAGGTGTTACTAATGATTTGTACAGTGGCAAAATTATCTCTCTCCTTGGAGTCCACACATTTTAATGCAAGAAAGGACTTTGCTCGCTTTGGAAACCACAGCTTGGCATTGCATGCTATTATTGAGCTTATGATTTACCAAAACCCCCGGATCCTTCTCCACCACTGATTCCCCCAGTATGTATGATGCATGCATATTCTTAGCCCACAAGTGCATAACTTTACATTTAACACTAAACCTCATCTGCCACTTAGTCGCCCAATTAGACAGAGCATTGAGGTTGGTTTGTAAATTGGAGACATCCTGTAAGGACGTTATTCTACTGCATAGCTTAGTGTCATCTGCAAAGACATAAATGTTACTTTTAATCTCAGACCCAATATCATTTATAAAAGTATTAAAAAGTAAAGGTCCCAGCACTGAACCTGGGGTACACCACTGATAACCTTAAACCATTCAGAGTAAGATTCATTAACCACTACTCTCTGAATTCTGTCTTTTAGCCAGTTTTCTTTTACTAAAGGTTTTATTGATAACCATAGCTATTTCACAGTTTAACAGTGTACAGAATGCATCATGAATGAACATAACATAAAATTTAGCATGTTATAAATAAAATAAGTATAGTATAGCTAGTAAATAAAAGAAAAAAACAAAACAATAAAAATTTAACAGAGGCTGAAAACTTGTACGTTGGAAACATGAAAGTGGTGGGACACACTAAGGTTTCAGGAATGCCCATAGGACCGCGTCCGATGTTTAACAAATACTTGAAGAGTTTCTCTTAACAGGGGCTTGACTGCAAATAGTCCTGAGTATCTATCCATGTAACCATCGCATCCAAGGCTATGCCAGTTGGATTCTTAGGTGCAACTGAGAAGTAAGAGTATTGAGAGGGAGGTTAACAAAGAAATAGGGGTTGAGATTAGCTAAGAAGGAAGGAGTAAAGAAGGGGGGGGGGGGAGAAGAGGAAAAGGGAGGGGGTGGATCCTCGATCTTTTAGCCAGTTTTCTATCCATTTACAGACTGATATTTCCAAGCCTGTAGACTTTGTCTTACACATGAGCCATGTGTAGGGGAACTGTGCCAAACTCTTTTGCACAATCTAAGTATACCACTTTCACCGCAACCCCTCTGTCCAAGGTTTTACTTACCTCCTTAAAACAGCACTAGTCTCTTTTCTTATTGTTTATAGCTTTTTTTAACTTTGGCCGTGAGCCACATAGGTTTTATTTTTAGCCTTTTAAACTTATTGGCCATGGGAATATAGTTTGCACAAACAGTCACTTTGAAGAATTCCCATTTCTGTTCTGTGCCCATTGATGCCAATATCCCCTCCCAGTTCAAGTCCTGGAGTGCAGCCCTCACCCATAGAAAAAATTTTGCCTTGAAGTTAAGTGTTTTTATCTTTCCCGTATGTGTTTTTTGCTTATAGCAAACATCAAATTAAATCATGTTATGGTCACTACTACCAAGATGTTCCTTTATATGAAAATTAGTAATAAGCTCTGCATGGTTTGAGATTACCAGGCCCAACAGAGCATCATTCCTATTTGGGGCCTCAATAAAACTGGACCATAACATTTTCCTGTAATAGGTTTATACATTTTTGCCCTTTAATCCCAGCAGCGACATTACGCCAGTCAATTTCTGGGTAATTAAAATCCCCCAAAATTTTCACCATCCCAGACCTTGCAGCCCTTTCCATTTGTGCAAGGAGCTGAGTCTCTACCTCCTCATTAACATTGGGTGGTCTATAACAAACTCCAATGATTAACTTTGAACTACGCACATATATATGCAGTTCCACCCATAATGCTTAAGTCTCATTAGACTCTCCATCAACCAGGTCCTCTTTCACACTCACTTTGGGATCACTTCTCACATAGAGACAGACCCCGCCACCTTTCCTTTTTACCCTGTCTCTCAGAAAAAGAGTGCATAGCCAGGAATATTAATAGCCCATACAGTCATGTGAGGAATGAAACTAAGTTTCAGCAATACCGATTACATCATAGCTCTCCTCATGCACCTTTAAGTGCTTACCTAGGTTGGAGTCCATGGCGCAGAAATGTATGCTCACCGTTGCAAATACACACAACCCATGATAACAAAGAGATAAGCTACCTGGGCTGTGAATCTATGCACGGGGGCTTGACAGGAATAACCAAGGGATAGTCAAGAATTCCAGAAGTCAGGATAACGATAAACAAACCCAGGGTCTGATGTTGGGGTCAATCTTGGAACACTGGAACACTGCAACAGAAGACAGGCGCACAGGAACACTTGGCAAACATGAGAAAATTAGCTAACCAAGCCCTCAGAGTGAGACAGGGTTTTATACTAATAACTAATTAGGTAGCCTGCCTCAGCTGATCCAGGAGTGACAGGTTCAGAGTATCGCCCACAGTACTGCATGCTAAACTAGGCATGGCTGGAAATACGGCAGAATAAAACTGGAGGTATGGCTCAGAGGTAAAGAAACATGAGTAAGAACAGACAGTCATGAGTTCAATACCACCCAGAGCCACTTGCCTGGCTGTCTCCAAGGCACAGTAAGGACAGTGACAGCACCAAAGCTTCCAAGTCATCTATTTTGCTTGACAGACTTCTGGCACTGGTGAACAAACTTTAATGCATTATTACATTTTGGTCTGGTGTTTTTCATATCTTGTTTAGTAGTACAAATGGCACTATAATTTCCAATGGTTGTTTGTAACATGGGAACTTTCTTGTCACCTGCCATAACCCTCCCCCCATCTATTCCCATTCCACCCTCCATTAATGTTAACTGACCTGTCTGCCCGATGGAATTCTAGTTCACTCTCCACCCTTAATCCTAGTTTAAATACTCCTCCAGCCTTCCCATAAACTTCTCCCCAGCACAGCAGACCCCCCTCCATTCAGGTGCAAACCATCTTTAGCATATAGATTGCATCCCAAGGAAAAGTCAGCCCAGTGCTCTAGAAACCCAAATCCCTCCTCCCTACACCAGGTCTTTAGCCATGCATTCAGCTCTATAATCTCCCCCTGCCTTTCCTGTGTTGCACATGGCACAGGCAATATTTCAGAGAATATCACCTTGGAGGTCCTTCCCTTCCACTTGCAGCCTAGTTCATTAAATTGATTCATAAACAGCCTCCATCTTCCATATATTCTGTCATTGGTTCCAACGTGAACCAAGACAGCTGGGTCATGCCTAGCCCCTCCCAGTAATTTATCAACCCAGTCCACCACATGCCAAACTCTAGCACCAGAGAGACAGCAAAACATTTGGTTGATAGTATGTGACTATGTATGTATTCAGCTCCCCTGAGTCAATACTTTGTAGAACCATCTTTCACTGCAATTACAGCTGCAAGTTTTTTTGGGGCTGTCTCTACCAGTTTGCACATCTAGAGAGTGACATTTTTGCATTCTTCTTTGCAAAATAGCTCAAGCTCTGTCAGATTGGATGGAGTGTCTGTGAACAGAAATGCTCAAGTCCTGCCACAGATTCTCAGTTGGATTTAGGTCTGGACTTTGACTGGGCCATTCTAACACATGAATATGCTTTTATCTATGAATATGCTTTTTATCACGTTGTTCCTCCCAAGACCTCCTGATCTCTAGCTCCCTCATCACTTCCTCCCATATCCGCCTCCAGGACTTCTCCCGAGCCTCACCCATCCTCTGGAATTCACTACCCCAATCTGTCAGAATGTCTCCAAATGTATCCAATTTTAGGCGATCCCTGAAAACTTTCCTCTTCAGAGAAGCCTATCCTGCCTCCATCTAACAACTGCACTATTTTCTCCATGCGCTCATCCCCCACAGCTATTACCCTTTTGTATAACTTAACCCTCCCTCCTAGATTGTAAGCTCTAACAAGCAGGGCCCTCTGATTCCCCCCTGTCTTGAATTGTAATGTATTGCAATGTCTGCCCTAATGTTGTAAAGCACTGCGTAAACTGTCCCTATATAAATCCTGTATAATAATAATAATAATCTAAACCATTCCAATGTAGCTCTGGCTGTTTAGGGTTGTTGTCCTGCTGGAGGGTAAATCCCCCCCCCCCCCATCTCAAGTATTCTGGAGACACACATGCCATGTACACACAAGCTGAATGTCTGACAGAAAAAGTCAGACAGGAGATTTTCATCATATATTCCGATCGTGTGTATGCCCCCATCAGACTTTTTACGTCAAAATTTGTGGGGGACCTAGAAAGAGAACAATGCTCTAAATTTTTCCAACTGAACCAATTCCTATTGGGAAAACCCTTTGTCTGTATGCTGTTCTGACGTACCGAAAACGGCGCATGCTCTGAAGCAAGTACGAGACGGAAGCTATTGGTTACTGGCTATTGAACTTCTTTTTTCTAGTCCCATTGTACGTGTTGTACATCACTGCATTCTTGACAGTCGGACTTTGGTGTGATCGTGTGTATGCAAGACAGTTTCAGCAAAATTCTAGATAAAATCTGATTCATTTCTATGGTCAACAACTCTAATGCCAATCCAGTTTTCATAAATTAGCCTGCAATAATTTAGACAGTTATTTAGACAATGGTATATTTAAAAAGGCTGATAGTTAGTATTTATTTTACCCCCCCACTTATAGGCTGATGCATATTGGGTTGAATCCCTCCAAAGGCTCACTGATATGCCTGTGGATGATTCTACTGTTGACTTTTTGCGTATTGATTTATCAAATACTTCTGAGCAACCTGGGTAATATAACCTTTCAGATGACGCTTTTTACTGCTGTATATTGTGTTTTTATGTTAAAAGCATTGATATATTGATAACACATTGAAATGTTGGTGATGTACTATACTTGTATACTGTTTATTTATATATATTATTATGCAGTACTTCAAACGTCTCTTGAGGAAGCCAGTGATTGGTGAAGCATGAAGAGCGGAAGTCACTGCACATACTTTATGGCCACATGGATTTTCTTTGATGGTTTTATAAAATTTTAGTTTTTCAATATCTGTACATTATAATAAAATTGTATATTTTTTATAAGATTGTGTTAATTGTGGCACTTTAAAAATCCAGTTTGCTTGTACATACACTTTTAATTAAATGCATGGTCCAATGCAGCTAGTGTATATAACTAAATTTATATTTATCTTTATACAATAAGTACCTTGTATCTCGTATCACAGCACTACACATGTACTAACAAAGCAAATGCTAGCAATAGGTTATAAGCCAAGGGTGTTCAGCGTATATATCTCCATGAAATCTTAAAATCCTATTCTAAAAATCTTTGCTTTTAAAGGATCACTAAAGGCATTTTTTTTTTTTTTAATAACAAACATATTATACTTACCTCCACTGTGCAGCTCGTTTTGCACAGAGCTCCCTTGCATAGTGTGGATTGCTTGCGAGCACGCTCCAGTGATAAAGCTAGCAGCAGTAGCCGCTCACTGTATCACTCAGCCCCGCCCCCTGGCACGCAGTGTCATTGGATGTGATTGACAGCAGCGCGAGCCAATGGCTGTGCTGCTTTCACTCCATCCACTCTAGCCAATCAACGGCCAAGGTGAGCGGCGAAGAGGATGTCGGAGGCGAGCGTGGGAGTTTTGAGGGGTCAGGTAAGTAAAACGGGGGGCTGGGGGGGCGGGCACTGTCAGATGTTTTTTCACCTTAATGCATAGAATGCATTAAGGTGAAAAAACATTTACCTTCACAACCCCTTTAATCATCTTTGACCACTCACTGAACCAATCTCAGATCATGTCCTTGTGGACACAGATCAGTTATAGTGCATGGTCAACTGTTCCTTTGCAATACTTTATTTTGTATTTTACAATGATAATCAGAATATGTTTATTATATTTTACAGTCATTATAACTACTTTCAATGCCAGGATTAGGTGACTAATTTTCTCCCATACTGAGTCTTCACTTAAACAAAAATACTGCGTTTCAGGCAAGGGTTGAAAAGATCTATGTGAGCTGAAACATAATGGCGTTGTAAATTAGCTGTGTATAATAAGCTGCTCACAGCTTCTGTGCCTTTCGGGGTAAATTTTAGTTTTTCTCAACACCTTTATTTTTAATATGATTCTCTGAAGAATAACATTTATATGCTCTTAATAATATAATTTCGCATGGAGTAACTCAATTTCATGCCAGATTTGCTTATTCATATGCAACTGGATAGATAAAAGGGTCTTTTTAACAAATTCAATTTGACTTAAATGTGTCAGACAGCTTTACATAAATCAGCATGTGAATTTCTGTCAGTAAAGCACTGAAAAAACAGATATTATTTACTGGAGCTGTTAAAGATAAAGCAAAACTCCTCTTTTTCATCTTGCCTGAAGACATGTTTGTTAAATAAACACAACACAAGATTAAAAACACATATTTTAGAGGTATAATTGTAACATTTTGTGGTTTACGCCTTCCATTTTTATGTTCTTTCATCTACGTTATCAGTTATAGTTATGTCGTTTTCAGCTTTGTATATCTTCAAGAACCATATTTTTCCTCTTACTATCCCTCTCTCACTTTCAGCTTTTTTTATTTTTTATTTAGCAACAGTAGAGTATTGCACCCTGTTAGCCATTGATTCATTGTATATAGCCTGAAAAGGGGTTTAAAGGCATCTTGAAAGGTTGCAATATTTTTATTATTATTATCATTCTATATGATTTATATAGTTCTATCAGTTTGTGCAGCACTTTAATAACTTAAATTAGATCAAAGGGATAGTTATTACTTATCACATTTTTTTTTTCGCCATCTGTGTCCCATTGTGGAGATTTCCCTTCACTTCGCATTCCATAGGCAAACATGAAGTGTATGGAAATCCCTAAAAATTAGGGGAATTCCTTGAGAACCTACAGGTCACCAGAAATAATGTCCCTATTGGAAGATTTCCCCTCAATTACTTTTCTAAGGACAACCCAAAATGTATGATTTTCTTTTACTTTCAAGGTGAATGATAAACAGGACAGCAATAAAAACTGTCAGGGGTTCTAATCCATCTCCACTTCATCCAAAACTAGAAAAAAAGAGGTTTGCCTTTACTTATGCTTTAAGTTAGCCAATGAAGAATATCGCTTCAAATTCAAAATTTCTGTTATTTAGCAATAACATGGTTTAACCCATAGGACACACTAGTCATTAGTATGCACTGCAATTGTAGGTGGTTGGTACAGTGCCTTGAAAAAGTATTCATACCCCTTGAATGGTACAACCAAAAATGGAAATGTATTTCAAGTGATATACCAACACAAAGTGGCACATAATTGTGAAGTGGAAGGGAAATGATAAATGGTTTTCAATTTTTTTTTACAAATAAATATATGAAAAGTGTGGTGTGCATTTGTTTGCAGCCCCCTTTACTCTGATACCCCTAACTAAAATTTAGTGGAAACAATTGCCTTCAGAAGTAAAAGAAAAAAAAAAGCTCTGCCTTCTAGGACGGCCTCCCACCGAATGCCTCCTATCTGCTTTGATATTTCTTATATAGGTAAGACACCGTTCCCTTCTGACCAATGCATGCTGGGCCTGTGATGTCAGAAGGGGGCGTGACACCAGGTAACATAGCCAGATAGCCACGCCCCTTATGTATATAGGAAATATCAAAGTGCAGAGGAGGCTTTTTTTGGTGGGAGGCCATCTCAGGGGGCAGAACATTTTTTTTTATAAATTTTTTTTCAGGTTGAACGAAGGGATGATTGACAATGGATTTGCATCAAGAGACACCATTTTTTTATTTTTTAACCACTTCCGAACCACCCACCAAACATATACTGCAGCAAGGCGGACCGGCTGTGTGAACCTACATACCTGTATGTTGGTCCGTGCATGAGATAGAGTGGGCGCACACGTGCTGGTGGCCGCTGGCCACCCGCAACCATGGTACAGAGAGGCAGAACAGGGGATCTGCCTATGTGAACAGCGATCTCTGTGTTGCCTCAGTAAGCCCACACCCAGGAAACACAGTTAACCCCTTGATTGCCCCCTAGTGTTAACCCCATTCCCTGCCAGTGTCATTTATACATTGATCAGTGCATTTTTTTAGCACTAATAACTGTAATATCACTGTTCCCCAAAAAGTATCACTTGAGGTTAGTGTCTGCTGCAATGTCGCAGTCCCGCTAAAAATCGCAGATCATCGTCATAGCCAGTGAAAACAATAAAAAAAACATTTTTTTTATTTTGGCATGGGGTTCCCATCCAAATCCATACCAGACCCCAAGGGCCTGGTATGGACTGAGGGGGGACCCCACACCATTTTTTTTCTTTATTTTTTCAATAGAATCCCTAAACCATCGTTCCTTCTCGAAAAGGTTCCACGAGACGTCCTCCTTAGAATGCACTTCATTCAAGGGAAAGAAATGGTACTCCTAGCATTCCGTAAAAAAAGCGCAACTTCCAGAATGTGCTTCTTCTATACAGGTTCTTCTGGATCTCATTGCACATACCCTACAAAGGTGTAAAAATATGATTTCTATAACCAAGCCTAACGCAACCATCACTTTCATTAACACTATTTAAGAAGGGCTGCAAATCTTAAAGGAATGGAAGATAGTTCCAGAAAAATCTAGAAAGCCACATCCACCAATCAAGCTATCCTGGGACTGGAACAAGACATCACACAAGCGCAGTGATAAGAAAAAATACAAGATGGGCAATCATACTTGATAGACCACTCCACTTGCAAGCCATAATCGTGAGTAGCAGACAGTGTGGTCGATATTATTGGCGTTCCGATTGCAATGAATAGCTCTGTATAGAAACCCAGAGCTATTCATTGCAATCGGAACTCCAATAATATCGACCACACTGCCAGCGCGGACAACATCAACATGAACCTCCAGGGGGAACACACCGATTCACCCTCCGCTAAGGACACTTCAAAAGTTACGGAGCCCAAGGGGACACCCAAGAAAGTGCAGACGGAGCCAGACACACCCAAGCGATCCCATCATTGAAATACGTGTGGAGAGATGAGATGTTGTTCTGATGTGATGGTCCTCTGAGATTTTTTGCCTTACATGCCCAGATCTTTTTAGGATTTTGGTAAGCGCACATTTTTTCTATCAACCAGCACAGTGGTGGTGAAGGAAGTCTATGCTCTGCACTGAGTCTAATTGCAGAGATACCTTCAACTAATGGACTTTTGCACTTATATTCTTTTTTATTCATTTGAGAATGTTTATTGGGCACGTGTGTTTGTGTCTTTAAGTTGTTGTTTGCACATTTCTATTTTCAAGCACTCTACAATACGTGTATGAATTTTTCTATGTTTATATTTAGTTTATTTTTATTTCAATTAATTTTCTAACCGTATGAATTTATTTATGTCTATATTTAACTTATTCTTATTCCAATGAATTTTTCTATTATTATTTATTTATTTATTTGTTTGACTTCAATTGTTTATACTGTGTATGCACTGATTGTGTATATGTATCACGATTAATTTTTCACTATTATTTTGTTTTTTAGTGGGTGAGTTTTATTGGGGAGCGCGATTGTATTTTTTGTTTTATCAGAAAAACATTACAAGTATCACTCATCCAGATTCAATTCCTATTCAAGAATTGATATATTCTTGGTGGACAAGTGGTTACTGCAACAGGTTTCCCGCTATGACATAGTGGATATTACATGATCTGACCATGCTGCAGTTTCAATTATGATCTCAGAATGGGTCCCCTGTCACCCAAATAAGATATGGCGCTGTAACACTAAACTGATCAATGATCCCACATCCAAGGATATAATCAATCGACATCGAGAAGAATACTTCACCTCAAAATTACGTATGGAGCTTTGCTCTAGACTTTAAGACCACCATGATGTTGTGCTGAAACAACTCAAATTAAAATACTATTCCTCCGACAACAGGGCTGGAAAATTTCTTGCATCTAGACTCAAAACCCGGAGGATCTAAGCTAAAATCCCATTTCTATTCCCATTTCCATTTCCACAAAACAAAAACTAACTAACCCCAAGCAAATAGCAGACAGGTTTGCAGACTATTATGGGTCTTTATACAATTTAAAGGATGACCCGGCTACACCACAACCCAGGACAGACACAATCTCCTTCTTCCTGGAGACACTAAATTTATCCTCGTGACCACTTTAGACTAAGCCCTTGTACACACGGTCGGAGATTCCGACGGTATGTGTCCGATCGGACCGTATTGTCTGATAATCCGACTGTGTGTGGTCTCCATCGGACCAAGTTTTCCAACTTGTCTATACAATTTTCCGACAACATGCTCCAATCGGACATACTCTGATCATGTGTAGCCTACTCCAACGGACAAAGTGCCACGCATGCTCAGATCAAATTCCTAGACCAAAGCTATTGGCTACTAGCCTGAACGTAGTTCCGTCATAACAAAATAACTTCATCACGTTATGTACAATCGGATTTTCCAACAACTTTGTCCGACCGTGTGTATGCAACAGTTTCGGACAAAATCCGTCGGACAAAATCCGTCGGACAAAATCCAATGGATTTGGTTGTCAGAATGTCCGACTGTGTGTACAAGGGCTTAGAAGACTTAAACCGATCATTCTTCAATGCTGAAATACTTAAAGTAATTTTCTCCTTACCAAATGGGACATCACCTGGTCCGGACAGACTCCTCTCTGAATACTGCCAGACCTTTGGCTCCAATTTGGCCCCCTACTTAAAGTCTGTGTTCACCACAGCAGCTAACAAAACAGCCTTTTCTCTTGAGATGTTAAAGAAGCATATCATTACAATTCCAAAACCAGGGAAAGACCCAGACAGTCTTGCCAATTTTAGACCTTTTTTTCCTGCTCAATGCAGATGTCAAACTATATGCCAAGCTCCTACTGCAAAGACTGAAAGGGATACTATCCAAACTGATAAAATCAGACCAAACTGGATTTGTACCTCGTAGGCAGACATCTGACGCCACCAAACGGGTGATTGATATTGTACATGCCGCTGAACGTAGTCGATTGCCTTCTCTGCTGTTCTCAATTGACACAGAGAAGGCGTTTGACCGATTGCTTTGGACCTATATGTCACTTGCCCTAGGTAGGTTTGGTTTTCAAGGAACAATCTTATCTGCAACCCTAGCACTGTACTCTTCTGCTTCGGCCCACGTATGTATGGAGGGCATGGTGTCTAAAAAAAATTTAATTTCAAATGGCAATAGGCAAGGTTGCCAACAATCTTCAATCTGCTGATTGAACCACTGACAGAAAAAATCCACTCGGACCCACAAATCACAGGATTCCTCTTTCGTGAAAAGCCCCATATCATTAACTTTTTTGCAGACAATATTATTTTGATGTTAACAAACCCTCAAGCATCACTTCCTAGGGCCCACTCTATTCAAACAGAATTTAGCCAGCTGTCATTTTATAAGGTTATCATTCTTAAAGCTTGGTATGCCCTAAACAACAACAATATTCCTTAAAGACAGTCTGCCATATACCTGGGCCGAGAAGGATATAACTTATCTGGGTATCAAGATCACACCCATGTGTGCCTCCCTAGAGGAAGACAAATTCAAACCGCTTTTCACCAAACTTGATAAGGAGGAACTAAAAAAGTTGAGATGTCCTGGGTAGGAAGTCTAGCGGCTTACAAAATGATAGTACTTCCTCAAATCCTTTACCTATTTAGGACATTGCATAGCCCCCTAAAACAGAACTTTTTAAAAGCTTTGACCTCCCAAATTAGGAACTTTTTATGGCAGGGAAAGAGAGCTAGATGCTCCCATACATCTCTAAGGAAGCATAGATCAGTAGGAGGTATGATAGACCTGCAAGACTACCGCATAGCTGTTCATGCAGATAATCTAAAACATTGGTTTACTCAATCTGCGGAAACTGCTATGGATAGACATTGAAAAAGCTCTGAATAATTTCACGTACACATGATGAGACTTTAAAGCAGACTAGGTCTGAAAGTCTTCCCGATGGACTTTCGGCGGAGATCCGATGGATTTTCCAAACAAGCGGACTTGCGCACACACAAACTGACTTTCCGGCAGACTAGGTCTGACGGACTTTCTGACGGACTTTTGGCGGAGTTCCGACGGACTCTCAGAATGAACACACTTGCCCACACACGGAATAAAGTCCATTCATTTTGAATGTAACTCCAGGTACGCCGTGACTAGAAAAGCAAGTCAATCTCGCAGCTTTCATCGGTGAGTTTTGACACCTTGCGAGCTCCGTTACCTGGTATGGATTTTAAGGGGAACCCCGTACTCCAAAAAAACAGCGTGGAGGTCCTACAAAGTCCATACCAGACTCTTATCAGAGCACACAGGCCAGGAAAGGGGGACAAGTGAGCGCCCCCCCTGAACCGTACCAGGCCGCATGCCCTCAACATGGGGGGTGGGTTCTTTTGGGATGGGGGCGCCCTGTGGCCCCCCACCCCAAAGCACCTTGTCCCCATGTTGATGAGGACAAGGGCCTCTTCCCGACAACCCTGGCCGTTGGTTGTCAGGGTCTGCAGGCGGAGGGCTTATTGGAATCCGGGAGCCCCCTTTAATAAGGGGGCCCCCAGATCCTGGCCCCCCACCCTATGTGAATAAGTATGGGGTACATCCTACCCATACTCATTCACCTGGGAGAAAAGTGTCAATAAGAAAACACACTACACAGGTTTTTAAAGTAGTTTATTAGGCAGCTCCAGGTGTCTCTTCCGAATTCTCAGTGATTTCCGAATCTTGTCCCGCTATCTCACCTCTTCCACTGCTATCTTCTGCTCTGTTCCCACTCTTTTGCTAGTGGTCTCCCAGCATTCTCCTTCGTCGTCGTCTTTGCCGTCCCCGTCTTCTTCTTCTTCTTCCTTCTTCTGTTCTTCCGATGTTGACACGACGCTATCTCCCACTGTAATGCCATGCACACAGTGCGCAATGACTTATATAGGCATAAGAGGCGGGGTCACGGTTGATGCCCCTTATTACATCACAGTCCCAGAATTCCCCGGGACTGTGACGTCATAAGGGGTGGGGTCACATAAGAAGAAGAAGATGGCGATGGAGATGATGACGACGAAGGAGAATGCCAGGCCACCGCTAGCAAAAGAGCAACAAAAGAGCAGAAGATATCGGAGGAGCCTGGCAGAAGAACTGGAGAGTGGGAGAAGAGGCCAGAGAGCGGGAGAAGAACCGTAAAGCGCAGAGAAGTCGGAAGAGACCCCCGAAGTCAGAAGAAGACTCCCAGAGCTGCTTAAAAAACTACTATAAAAACCTGTATAGTGTGTTTTTTTTTATTGACACTTTTTCCCCCAGGTGAATGGGTAGGGGTACGATGGATCCACGTTATAACTTTCACCCATATTATTACACATTGTGTAAACTACTGGGTACTGGCACTAGAAATTCTACATCACTGGTAGCTCACCCCTTATAGACTGGCAAGCATTTATGACACAAGCTCTCCACTATACTGGTGAGGATGTGGTGACTCGGGAACCCTTATGCATATTTTTTGGTCATGTAACAGCATTCGCAGTTTCTGGCAGAAAACCTTCCAACTGATCTTGGAGGTGACAGATATTATCACCCCAATGAATTTGGCATTATCCCTACGTAATCTAGGCATCAAGTAATTCCCTACCCAATTCCGAAGGGACAGTTGCCAACATACTACTATCAGCCAAATTAATTCTCACCAGGTATTGGAAACAAGACCTAGCTCCTAATCTGTCAGAGGTTGTGAATGTTACCCAACATCATTACATGTATGAAAAATCCTTGACTCCATATCTAAGATCCTTCCATGCCGTCAAACTCAGTTCGGGGCAGTGGACCTCCTGGTACCCTCCTTAGGTTCCAGGATGCTCAAATACCCATTATATGCCTTTCTTTACCTCTTTGTTATGCAATAATTATACTACTGATTTTGCTTACTTAAACAAATGCCTAATACTTGTACTTGTATTATTGACTATTTTTTTTTTTTTTTTAAATATGCCTGATATCTTGGCTGAGATAAACAATCTTTATTGTTTAAAGTTTTTAAAAAATTGAACACCTGACACCATCAACAGCTCCTGACACCTTTGTTGGCTAATTCCATTGCTCTGGCACCATAAAGAGGACATATTTTGGTTGCAAAAGTCGTAACATTTGCTGCATTGTGAATCACAAAGTTTGTTATTAAGGTGCTCTGGCACTGTAAAAATGCCTCATACTATTTCTGCAGCCTAACTTCAGTTTGAAAAGTCCAGGAATTTTGCAAAGTAAATCCTGCAACATGCCTCAAAGTGTGCAGTGCACACATACAGCTTAGAACTTAACCACTTAAGCCCCGGACCAATTTGCAGCCAAAGGACCAGGCCACTTTTTGTGATTCGGCACTACGCCGCTTTAAATGACAATTGCATGGTTGTGCGACATGGCTCCCAAACAAAATTGGCATTCTTTTTTCCCCACAAATAGAGTTTTCTTTTGGTGGTATTTATTCACCTCTGCGGTTTTTATTTTTTGCGCTATAAACAAAAATAGAGCGACAATTTTTTGTTTCAATATTTTTATTAAAGATAACAAGTTGTACATACATGTTCATGGAATACTCAACATTAGTATTACAAGTAAGTTGTGACATCACACCAACAAGTTGTTATGCAGCAGAAAGATTTGAAAATAAGGAGAATAAAAGAAGAAGAGAAAAAAAAAAAAAAAAAAAAAAAGGCAGGAGAAGAGAAAGAAAAGAAGAAGTATCTACTCATACATCAGTGATATGCATTATAAACAATCATGTAATGCGATCAGAAATACAGAGTTACATAAAGGCAAGTACTACTAAAGCGTAAATATCATATGTATAATAAGAAATGTCGATATCAGTGAGAATTATATTTGACCCAATTTTCCCATTGCTTATCGAACAACGGACCCCTCATGTTTTTATACGCTATGAGACGTTCAAATGTGTAGTTTCTATGTACCATCTTAGTCACGTCAGAAAGATTTATCACTGTTTCAGACTTCCAGTAGCGCAGAATCAAGGCTCTGGTTTCCAATAAAATATGACTGACCATTGTTCTATGTTTAGTAAGAAAGTCTTCCATTCCAACATGCAACAATGCTAGTTGAGGGGATGGAGGATATTGATTTGCTGTAAGTAAGGAGATAAGTTTGAACACTTGGTTCCAGAGGCTTCTGATATTGGGGCAAGTCCAGAACATGTGTAATAAATTACCTACCCCCCCACATTTTCTCCAGCACTGTGGAGACGTACCCAGGTAGAATTTGGATAATCGTAAGGGTGTATATTGCCACCTATTCAAAATCTTTAAATGCATTTCCCAGTGTTGGATACAATGTGTGGACGAATGAATGGATCTAAAGGCTGATCTCCACTGGAAATCAGAGAGGTCCACCTGTAGGTCCTTTTCCCAACTGGACATGGCTATAGACCGTTTGAAAACAAGTTTGTCCTGCAATTGATTGTAACAGAATGAAATACCTTTAACGCCAAGTAACTGGCCGGAATAAAAGCGCCATAGTACTCTTGGGACATAGATATCTGGGTGTGGCAGTGATTGTAGAAAAGTAATAATGCGCAAACAAGTAAACATTTCTGCATATGGTAGATTTTGTTGTACAGCTAATTGCTCTACTGTTTTAAGTTTGGTGCCTGAGTATACATCCGAAAGAAACTTTATACCATAGGCCATGAGAGATTTAACTGATAACAAAGGTATTTTCTGTTCAAGTATAGTCAAAGGAATTTGTATTGAGAGCTTTTGGGTTTCAGTACGTTTGAGATTAAAAAGGGCTCTCCATGCTAGTATAGAGGCCTTCATAGGTGGAGACAGGTGAGTCAAGGTCCATGCGGACCAATCATCACTTAGCAACATTAGCTTCAGGTCAGCAGTAGGCGATAGAGCTGCCTCGATATCCACCCATATTGGAGGTTCTGAGGAACCTATCCAATGTTTGAGAGAATCTAGTCTAACCGCCATTAAGTAATCGTGTAAGTCTACCATGCCTGCACCCCCAACTTTTTTGTGTGCCAATAAGTTGTTACGAGAACAACGAGCCCGTCGCCCTTTCCATATAAACTTCCAGCACATGTTGGATAGTTGGGTAAGAAAGTAGATGGGGATATGGACTGGGATGGAGCGAAATATATACAAAATTTGTGGTAAAATTAGCATCTTATAAGCAGAAATTCTGCCCATCCAAGAGATTTCCTTCTGGGAAAGATCATTAAGTTGTTTTTCTAGTTTTGGGATTAGTTGAGACATATTGGTTTTAACCATATTGGCTACAGAACTAGTTAGAGTGATACCTAAGTATTCTATACCTGTAGTGCTCCATGTGTAAGGTAATAATGATTGAAGTTTATCCTTGATATTGGACTTCACCCCCAAATCTAAAATCAGAGATTTATTAAAATTAACTTTGTAGTAAGAGGCCTCACCAAACTGCGTTAGAACCTGGTGTGCAAGAGGTAACGATTGCAGTGGGTTGGTTAGGAGTAGGATCACGTCGTCTGCAAAGAGATTTATGGCGTGGTTACTGGTACCAAATTGGAAACCCGTGATAAGCTGGTGTGAACGGATAGCTTCGGCTAATGGTTCAATCATGAGGTTGAAGATGGTGGGGGATAAGGGACACCCCTGCCTTGTACCATTAGTTATGGGGAATGATTTGGACAGAAAACCTGCTGATTGTACCTGCGCAGAGGGACAAGAATAGAGGGCTAATATGGCAGAAAGAATATGACCTGAGAAGCCAAACTTTGACAAAACCGATTTCATATATTGCCAATGTACCCTGTCGAACGCCTTCTCTGCGTCAATTGATAACAGCAGAGAAGGCGTTCTAGACAGGCCGGCTGAACTAATAATATTTATAAGTCTCCTGGTAGCATCAGAGGTCTGCCTCCCCTTCACAAATCCCATCTGATCACGTGAAATTAATGTAGGTATTACATTAGTCAACCTCCTGGCTAATAATTTGGCGTAAACTTTTATATCGGAGTTTAACAATGAAATTGGTCTGAAATGCGCCGGGGTGGTAGGATCTTTTCCCGGTTTGGGAAGTGTGACTATATGAGCTCTTAACATCTCTTGTGGAAAAGTTGCTGTTGTAATGGCTTTGTGAAAAACTTGTTGTAAATGTGGTGTAAGGTCAGCATGGAAAAGTTTGAGGTATTCATTTGAGAAACCGTCCGGCCCTGGAGATTTACCATTGGGAAGGCTAGCTATGGTCTGTGCAATTTCTGTGGGGGTAATATCCATATTAAGGTCTTCTAGTTGTTGAGTGGTAAGGGATGGAAGCTTTAAGTGTTTAAGAAAAGATTGGATAGTTTCCATAGATGGTTGGGTTGTATCTAGGTCATCCTTGAGATTGTACAAGGAACTGTAGTAATCGGCAAATTGATTTGCAATGTCTAGAGGGTTAAATATTTTTAGTTGTGTCGTGGATTTGTATAAAAATGGAATCCTAGTTTTCAGTCGTGTGGCTTTAAGTCTGTTGGCTAAATATTTGCCAGCCCTGTTTGCATTGGAATAGTGATTGAGTTGTAGGCGTCGCAGGTGTCTGTCATATTGTTGTGTCAGATGTTCTCGTAAAGATTCCCTTAGTCGGTCAATTTGTTTGGTCAGAGCTTGTGTTGGGGACTGTTTATTTAGTTTCTCCGATTCGTGAAGCTCAGATAGCAATTTGGTTAGAGTTTGTGTGTATTTTCTTTTTTGTTGTGCGCCTAATTGAATGAGAATCCCTCTAATGTAAGCTTTGTGTGAATTCCAAAGAGTGTAAGGATCAGCAACTGAGTGGTGATTATCTGCAAAAAAATTCCTAATGTGCTGGGTTATAGTATTGTTAGTATCAGGATTTTGTAACAGACTTACATTACAACGCCAAATGGGATGAGATGAAGAGGCAGACCCTTCTGAAATGGCAATAGAAATTGCCGCATGATCAGACCATGTAATATCAAATATTTTAGTATCTACCACTCTTTGTAATAACCATTTGTCCGTTAGGAAAAGATCTATGCGTGAATAAGACCTATGTCTATGGGAAAAAAAAGTGTAGTCTTTTTCGTTTGCATGGTAACACCTCCACGCATCGAATAGACCTTCGGATTGTAGAAGAGGTTGTAGTGTTGGAGAACCTTTAGATCTCTTGGCAGTTGTGTCCATATGTAGGTCAGGTATAGTATTGAAGTCACCACATATAAGAAGACTACCATATAGCATTGATGCTGCATTCTTTAGAACCTTTTTGAGAAAACGAAGTTGGCGGTAGTTAGGAGCGTACAAGGCAATTAATGTATATGGTTTGGAGTTGATATCACCAGTCACAATGATAAATCTACCGTTTTCATCCAGGAGTGATGCACGAAGTTGAAAAGAGACAGAATTGCTGATTGCCATAAGAACACCGCCTGCTTTGCGTTCAGGGGTACATGCCAGAAAGATATGAGGATAGTGTTTATTGGAACAATAAGGAGTCTTATCCTTTTGAAAGTGAGTTTCCTGTGCGCAAAGGATATCTGCTTTATGTTTTTTGGCCTCAGACCACAGGGAAAATCGTTTTGCGGGGTGATTTAACCCCTTGGCATTAACAGAGAGGCAGTGAAGAACCATAGGGCATGTGGAAAGATTTTGAGTGTAGGAAAGATGTACTCACCATTGTAGGAAGTATGTAAGTCATGACTCCATTATAGATGAAAGGCTTGAGATTGGGCCTTACTCTGTTTGAAAAAAAAACTTTCAAATAGCCAGTCTCACTGCATGTATCGGAAGTAGAGAACCAAACTGTGAGAGAACAATACGAGAAGAACAAAAGAATAACATAAGAAAAAAAAATAGTTAACATAACACGTGTAAGAAAAGGATCCGTAATTGATCCGCGTGCAGATATAACTGCTATAAAGCACTAGTGAGGGCTGAGGAGCACTCAAGAGACAGCTCCAACCACCGGAGAATGATGTTTAAGAAATATTTTCAGTAGGTCTGGGGACTCCACCTTTGGAGTGTTTAGGAGATCTTTTGCGGGTTACTAAATGCCATTCTTCAGGAATGTGTTGCAGGTGCTCGTTAGGAGAGCGTGATGATGAGGGATCTGGTAAAATGTGCCATTTCCTCAGAGCCTCAATTCCCTCTTCTAGAGTTGAAATCATGACAGCAGCCCCATCATGAGTGATGACAAGAGTCGCTGGGTACTTCCATTTATGTGGAATGGCGTTGTTTCTCAGGGCCTTGGTAATGGTCGCAAGGTTTCTGCGGCGTTGTAATGTGTGTCTAGATAAGTCGGGTAACATCCGGACATCAGCATATTGAGGAGGCAGTGCGTCTGGGTTGCGAGAGGCAAGCATCAACCTTTCTTTCACATGATAGAAATGAACTCTCAAGAGAACATCTCTGGGAGTTTCCACAGGGATAAACGAAGGCTTAGGCAGCCTATGTATTCTGTCCACTATGAGATCCTGGGCTGTCAGCTCCGGAACCAGTGTGGAGAACATAGCTTGGGCAAACTGCAATAATTGAGTAGGTGGAACAGATTCAGGAATTCCTCGCAATTTTATGTTATTTCTCCTGGATCGGTCCTCAATGTCTGCGAGTTTGTCTTTCAGCCATTTGATATCATCCCCGTGTGCTTCATGAGCCTCCACCATAACATTGTATGAGGAAGCATATGTGCCCAGCTGCTGTTCTACTTTATCCACTCTAGTACCTAAGGAATGTACTGATTTCTGACAGGCAGCTATTTCTTTCACTAAGTCAGCTTGCAGGGATGCCCTAAGAGATAAGAGCATATCCTTTAGAGTAGATTCAGATATTGGGGCATCTGTAGTGGGAAAGTCAGTTATAGGATCCCTTGCTTGCAGATTGTGCATTGCTGAGGGTTGCGGCCTGCTTACCTCCATCTGAGCCTCAGGCTGGGTTGGTGGCCCTTCCGGGGAAGACCTCCGCGCTCTGGCTTTCGCTGGGCTACGTGTAGATGGCGATTGGTTACTTGAAGAGGATCCGCTATTCAGGCAGGTCTGGTTCGAGGAGATCCTTTGATCCGGATCACGTAGGGATGGAGCCTCGGACGACTGATGCGCACGGGAGCCGTCGCCATTTTGGTTAGGCCCGGGCAGACCTGAGGTAAAGTACGCATCCAGCTTGTGCGGATGCATCACAAGCTTCCGTCTTTTACCCATATCGCTGGATAGATCAGTGTCTGGGGATCACAGCAAGGTCGGTGGATAGCGAATCGTGTCTCGGTGGAGTCGGATGGAGGTCGATTTCTCCGGCGGTGAGCGGAGCTCTCACGCTACACGTCCTGCATGGAGCTCGGTCGCCACGCCCCCCCATAGAGCGACAATTTTGAAAAAAATTCAATATTTTTTACTTTTTGCTATAATAAATATCCCCAAAAAAATATATAAAAAAAAAAACTTTTTTTTCCTCAGTTTAGGCTGATATGTATTCTTCTACATATTTTTGGTAAAAAAAATCGCAATTAACGATTATTGATTGGTTTGTGCAAAAGTTATAGCGTTTACAAAATAGGGTATAGTTTTATAGCATTTTTATTCGTATATTTTTTTTACTAGTAATGGCGGCGATCAGCGATTTTTATTGTGACTGTTACATTATGGTGGACACATCGGACATTTTTGACACATTTTTGTGACCATTGTCATTTATACAGCAATCCGTGCTATTTAAATGCACTGATTGCTGTGTAAATGACACTGGCAGTGAAGGAGTTAACCACTAGGGGGCGGAGAGGGGTTAAGCGTGACATGTGTGTGTTTTTTTACTGTTGGGGGTGTGGCTTGGCATGTGATATCACTGATCATCTTTCCCTATAACAGGGAACAGACGATAAGTGACAGCCACACTAGGAAGCACGTTTACACATCCCTCTCCTCGTTCTTCAGCTCTGTGACCCGATAGCGGGACACCAGCGGTGATCGGGGCCACGGTTCCCGCGGCCACGGTCATGGAGCTCAGGACCGGCGACACGCGCGTGACCTACGACTGGGCACATAAAGAGCAACGTACCTGTACGTTGATGTGCCCATCAAGCGGTTAAGCGGTTAAAGAGACCATGCCACTGACTTAAAAATTTAAGGTAAAAACACAAAGAAATTAAGTATTTAAAATGTTTACCTTTAATGGTGTTCTTTCCATAAATTAGCATTTTTACACTTGCAGGGTGCCTTTGAACTTGGTAGAAAATTTGAGTAGCCAATACTCAAGCAACCCCTTACCTTCTTGAATGGCAGAGCCCTCTCCTCTTCTGTCTTTAATTGCTCTCTGTACTGGCCAACATCCTTTATTCCTCCCTACATAACCTGTTATTAGCTGCCAGGGGAAAAGTGAAGGTGAATACTATATATTGACACTTGAATAAAATCTCTGAGTCAGCTGGGGCTTCTGATATTATATCCAAGATGGCAGCTCTAAACAGAATTCTGATTTTTTAATATGTATACAAGGAATATTTAATAGGTTAATGCTCTGCAATGCACATAACATCTTATGGAAATATTTTTTGTTTAAATGAACAGACTATGAACAGAGTTTATTCTAGTCTCTAAAGTAATGCCCACATGTATAATTTAAAGAAAGCTAGAAACAAGCACAAGCACTTGTAGATACAAGTGAACAACAACCATATACCCAAAATACCTTACTAAGTAACAGGAAGCCTAACTACAATACAATATATACAATATGAGGAACACAGGCCACAGGAAACAACAGGGATGCCATCCATTTTTACTTTTTTTTTTTTTTTTACTTATTTTGGTAATGTACCCCACATGGAGGGGAGGGCGGGATCTAGGAGCTCCCCTTGTAAAAGGGGGCTTCCAGTTTCCGATAAGCCCCTGCCCACAGACCAATCACCACCCCAGGGATGTCAGGAAGAGGCCCTTGTCCCCATCAACATGGGGACAAGGTGCTTTGGCGTGGGGGACAGAGACCCCCCCTGCCCCAAAGCACCCCCCTTGCTGAGGGCATGTGGCCTGGTATGGTTGGGGAGGCTCGCTCATTCCCCCCTTTCCTGGCCTGCCTATGTTTTATTTTTAATAACTTGCAGCCAGGATAATCAATAACTTGAAGCAGGGATAATCAATTTAAATGTCCTTTTTGTCCTTTACAAATGTCAGTTTTTCTGCAGTAGATGCTATACACAGTACAGATGTGCCACTTTACAGGCTGACTAAGGTGACCCCCAGACACTATATGTAACTTCTTGCCGACCAACCACCATCATTATACTGCAGCAGGTTGGCTCTCCTGTGCAAACTGCCATAGATGTACGTCATTCTGTGCAGGGAGGCTAGTGGGCATGCGCCACAGGAGCATGTTTGTGGGTCCCGCTGACTCAATGTCCACCTGCGACCTGTGATCACAGTGTATAGAGGCAGAATGGGGTAGTGCCTATGTAAACAAGGCAATTCCTCATTCTGCCTAGTGACATGTCAGAGATCTTCTGTTCCCAGCCATTGGGCACAGCGATCTCTGTCATGTCCTTGGTAGCCCATCTCCCCTACAGTTATAATATACCAAAGGAACACAGTTAACCCCTTGATCACCCCCTAGTGTTAATCCCTTCCATGCCAGTGACATTTATACAGTAATCAGTGGCTATTTTTAGCTCTGATCGCTATATAAATGTCAGTGGTCCCAAAAAA
This sequence comes from Lithobates pipiens, assembly GCF_037356315.1. Classification (NCBI taxonomy): domain Eukaryota; kingdom Metazoa; phylum Chordata; class Amphibia; order Anura; family Ranidae; genus Lithobates; species Lithobates pipiens. The sequence continues at coordinate 184,551,794 of NW_027507785.1, read as the reverse complement.
GTGTCAAAAGTGTTAGATCTGTCCACCGCAATGTCGCAGTCCCACTAAAAATCACAGCTCGCTGCCATTACTAGTAAAAAAAAAATAATAATAAAAATGCCATAAATCTATTCCCAATTTTGGAGACACTATAACTTTTGCGCAAACCAATCAATATATGCTTAATCCAAAAATATGTAGAAGAATACATATTGGCCTAAACTGATGAAGAAATTTGTTTTTGTTTTTTAAAATTTTGGGATATCTATTATAGCATTTTTTTTTTCAAAATTGTCGATCTTTTTTTTGTTTATAATGCAAAAAATAAACACTGCAGAGGTGATCAAATACCACCAAAAGAAAGCTCTATTTGTGGGGAAAAAGGGACATAAACGTTGTATCGTTTCACTTTAAGCATCATTAAAATAACTGCTCCTTTAAAAACAATATATATTTTTTTTAAATATTGTTTTTAAAGGAGCAGTGATTTTAATGATGCTTACAGTAAAACAATACAAATAAAAAATTCCTATATATATATATATATATATATATATATATATAGTGCCGGGAGGGGCACTTAGTCTGCCTGTAAAGTGGTGTATCTGTACCATGTATAGAACTTGATGCATAAAAACTGAAATTTGTAAGGGAAAAAAATGACAATGGAATTGATTTTCGGCAAAAAACATTGCCGGTAATTGAAACTTTTTTTAAAAAAACAGCGTGGGGGTCCACCCAATGCATACCAAGCCCTTTGGGTCTGTTATGGATTTTAAGGGGAACCCCATGCAAAATAAAAAAACGGCATGGGCCCCCCCCCCCCAAAATCCATACCAAAATCCATTTACGGATATATTGAGAACAGCATGCAACTTAAGATCCTGCTAAGAGGTCCACTGCCTGTGACAATCCTTTTTCACTCATCATTTTTTTGCATGGCAGGGCACTACAGGTGCCACTAAAATGTATTGTCTAAATGAGATTCCAGCAATTTAGTAGAATTAACTTTGGCAAAATATTTGTAAAATAATTGCAGAATACACAATACCCTCAGACATTTTTTTCCAGCTACAGTATCTCACAAAATTGAGCACATCTCTCACATTTTTATATATATATTATACATTTTCATGGGACAACACTGAAGAAATTACTCTTTGGTACAATATAAAGTAGTGAGTGTATAGCTTGTAAAACAGTGTCCCCCTCAAAATAACTGAACACACAGCCATTACTATCTAAACCACTGGCAACAAAAGTGAGTAAACCCCTAATTGAAAATGACCAAATTTGGCCCATTTAGCCATTTTCCATCCCAGTGTCATGTGACTCGTTAGTGATACAAGGTCTCAGGTTTGAATGGGAGCAGGTGTGTTACTGGAAGTTCAACATGGCACCTCATGGCAAAGAACTCTCTGTGGATCTGAAAAAAGAATTGTTGCTCTACACAAAGATCGTCTAGGCTATTAGAAGATTGCCAAGACCCTGAAACTGGGCTGTAGTATGGTGCCCCAAACCATACAGCAGTTTAACAGGACAGGTTGTCTTTGGGAAATAGATGTATGAGTGCTGACAGCATTGATGCAGAGTTTGAAGGGGTGAGGGGTCAGCCTGTCGGTGCTCAGACCATACACCACACAATGCATCAAATTGGTCCACATGGCTGTCATCCCTGAAGGAAGCCTCTTCTAAAGATGATGCACAAGAAAACTTGCAAACAATTTTGCTGAAGACAAGCAGACTAAGGATGTGGATTTCTGGAACCATGTCCTGTGGTCTGATGAGACCAAGATAAACTTATTTGGTTCAGATGGTTACAAGTGTGTACAGTGGCAACCAGGTGGGGAGTACAAAGACAAGTGTGTCTTGCCTACAGTCAAGCACGGTTCTGGGAGTGTCATGGTCTGGGGCTGCATGAGTGCTGCTGGCACTGGGGAGATACAGTTTATTGAGGGAACAATGAATGCCAACATGTACTGTGACATACTGAAGCAGAGCATTAATTCCTCCCTGGAGACTGGGTTGCAGGGCAGTATTCCAACATAACGACCTCAAAAACACCTCCAATAGAACCTGCTAAAGAATCTGAGGGTAAAGGTGATGGTCTGGCCAAGCATGTCTCCAGACCTAAATCCTATTGAGAATTTGTGGGGCTTCCTCAAATGGAAGGTGGAGGAGTGCAAGGTCTCTAACATCCACCAGCTCTGTGATGTTGTCATGGAGAAGTGGAAGAGGACTCTAGTGGCAACCTGTGAAGCTCTGGTGAACTCCATGCCAAAGAGGGTTAAGGCAGTGCTGGAAAATAATGGTGGCCACACAAAATATTGACACTTTGGGCCCAATTTGGACATTTTCACTTAGGGGTGTACTCACTTTTGTTGCCAGCAGTTTAAAAATTAATGGCTGTGTGTTGAATTAATTTGAGGGGACAGAACATTTCCACTGTTATACAAGCTGTACACTCACTACTTTGTAGCAAAGTGTAATTTCTTCAGTGTTGTCACAAAGATATAATAAAATATTTAGAAAAATGTGAGGGGTGTACTCACTTTTGTGAGATACTGTACCATATTTTACACAAAATAATAGACACTGAAAATATATTGAGCTGGCTCTGATGCTTTAGAAATACAACAAACTCAGCCTGCAATAATTGTTTAGCAATGTCATACTAATTTACAGACTGCAATACGATGAACTGTATACATTTAAGAATTTAAAACCTAGTAAAGAAACAACAAATTATTTATCTGACTATGATGCTTTTATAACGCTACTAAGTTACTTTGCATTGTAAGCCTGACAGCATTGTAAATTCAAAAAACAATGCATAACCATCAACTCTTTAGTTGACTTGTTTAGATTTGAATGCAGACACACAGAATTATACCAATTTCAATGCTACTGTTCAACAATTTTCAATTGAGTAAAGGTCAATACACATGCTATACAATTACCTAGTATATGATATATCACGAATGATGTAAAGATACACAAGATTATCTTGCTTGTCACAATGCTTCTAATATACATCAAAGCCAGCTCCAACAAGCCATGTACATTACAAAAATATGTATAATATTCTATTAAATGTAGTGATAACTGTAGTATGAAATAGAATTTCGGTTTCCCTAAAATTTTTGGATTCATTGCCATCTGTCCAAGACCTCTTCATGTGTTCCTGAATGTGGTCCCATCTGCACCCGAGCCCAGGCCAAAGGTCACCCCCCCCCAGACTGGGGAGCTCTCTGAAGAACTCCAACAGCCTCCACACTCTCTCACTCCAGCTCTTCCACCTGACAACTCCCCCCAGCTGGGCTGACCCTGGGTATTTAAGGAGGCCTGCCCCCTACCAATCCAGGTTGGAGATTGGTCAGGGCTCTCCTCCTCTCTTTTCAGCAAACTCTAGAAAGAAGAGGGAGATCTCAGTGATGCTGCCTGTGAGTCACCAGCTGCAACCCTGAGCCACTCCCAGCCCAGATGCAAAAAACAGGCCTGGCTGCTAGCAGGCCTGCCTAAATTTACCTGTCCTACAAAAAAAAACTACCTCTAGCACCTACCGACCTAGAGGGTGCTACACTTATAAAATAAGCTTATCTCCTATATAACCATAATCAGAATATCCCTGTAGCATGCAACTGAGTCATAAATGGTACTGTTAGCTCTTTGAAGCAAGCTATAATGGTAAGGGGTTAATTTTATTGTTTTTATTTGTTTTTACTATTAGTCAAATATATATATATGTTTTAAACACACATGTGTGCTTCACTCTTGAAACCTGGAATATATGACACTTTTCCGGTGATAGGGTCCTTTTAAAAAAACCTGCACCCAATCCAGGAAAGCCTTGTGACAATTTTGCTTTCCTTCTCTTCTCATGCTTTAATATTTGGTTAAGGTATAGCTTTTGTTATATCAGCGGACATTTAGCACTCCTAAGCTAGGGGTAGGGACATGGTGAGGTTTTCCCCTTTTTTCTTCTAACTTGCTCATGCTAGCCTTTTAGAAACAGGTCAACAATGGCACCTTCACACTCTATCAGGCTGGCCAGGCCTTGACCTCCCATGGTATGCCTGACATCCGGGGGGGGGGGGGGGGGGGGGGTAGCCCACTGGTCCCCAGCAGTTAGTTCCCTAAAGAAAAAAAGGAAAGGAGGGGGAGGGGGAGGGATTATTGCGGTGCCAAACACTTTTTTATATGTAGATAGAAACCCCAGTTAATATTGCAAGAGGGCTTACCAGGTCCCGATGGAGGTTGGAGATATAGACACTCCAGACAGAGTCAGTGTTATACACTGTGCAGCTGGAGGGCTTATCAAGGGGTAGAGTATGCCACAAAGCACTGTAACGGGCTAAGTAGATCCTATCAAATGTAAATATAAATATAAAGCAAATCAGAGACTTAGTTGCTTCAAACATGGGGAAAAAGACATGGATGGTGTGGATCAATCCGAGCTAAAGAACCCCCACTAAACTTAGTCCGTTCAATCACCGAGTGACAGCGTCCTTGCAGAGCCAACACAGGCTTGCAATGTGGGCGTCCTATTTATCCCCCACTGACTCGGCGTCATAACATGTACGCCGAGTGAGAGCGGACAGGGGAGTAGTTCTGCGCATGTGCACTGAATATGGAAGAGCCTACAAAACCCAGGATGCCTGGCGGCGGGGCTCCGTTCCCACGGCAACCACAACGCCGTCACAGACATTCACTAGGTTCGCGGAAACAGCAGTAAGAAGTTGTTAGCTGCTTAGCAGCAAAAATACTGTGGATAACCAAAGACAGAGACTTGCTGATGACGCTACAGCCTACACACAAACGGGTCAGGCTTCCACACCGCCTGCCCCGTGTGTCCATACAGACACTAAGGGCGATCGGATCTGTGTGCTCCCGAAGGGTTCACATCCATATTGCTGGGTACATGAGGGAAGAAGGGTAGGGGGTAGTACAAAACTTAGTAAAAGAATGTATTAAAAACAATAATAAAAGGTAATGTAGATATATGAATTGATTTTATTGGATAAAAAGGGGGGGGGGGGGGGAAGAAAGAAAAAGAAAAAAAGGAAAAGAAAAATGAAAGGCTGCCACATACTTCGAGTCAATACAGTAATGAAAGCAATAACATAGGGGATTTTTTCACAATAGCAGTATGTAAAGGATTTAAATAAAAATATAATGGCTATGTCGTAATCATAAAATAAACTGAAAACATACAATCGGACAATAGAAATTCCAAGAAATGTACTTTAAATAGGGGTATAAACACCACTAATGGAATGAAAAAAGGAATCATTCATTAACACTGACATAATAGTTCACACTGTAAATATCGGTACGGATTCACAAATCAAATTTTATACATATTTATTGGGAACACTAAGTTTTCAATGTAATTGGTAATACGGGGAGGAAAAAAAAAAAGAACAGTTAGTTCCCATTAGCGGTGCTGGGGTCGACGGGCGGTAACCTCACCTGGCTATGACTTGATGTTGGCATGTGGCCCGTTTTCGACCAGGACCTACCTCACCTGATCCCTGTCTCATGTTACGCAACAATCTTTGGTTTATCATGCTGATGCATATCTCCGCTGTATCTAAGTTATTTTTGACCTTACAAGGTTGAAGGCATGTACTGTTTGTTTGCTTCATTTTGTCAATAAAAATCTATTGAAAGTAGAAATATAAACAATAATTTGCAATATTTCATATTTAGCTGGCTAACTGAAAGGGGATATTATTTATCAAACTGAGATGGAATTGTGCAAAGTCCATAATAGGTGCTCAAATGTATTTAAAAGCAAGATGCATACACAATTATAAATAAAATCCTTTTTGATATTACATAAGAAGGGGAATCCCCTTGCCAGTGCTGGCAGGTAATTACAGCATATTCTTTTTATGCATATGTTTGTGGACATTTTAGGAAGACAAAAGGATGATAACCACAGAATGGCGTGCTCTCATTATACTGTATCAAAAGGTATAATCATTTAGCAAAAATAAAATATGAGCCTTTTTTTGAAATTAAGAAATGGAGATGTGTAAATAATTTATTTGATTATTCATTGCACTATTTAAATAATTTATTAAACGATTGGTCAGATGACCAATACAATAGTTTGCACATTGGATAAATAGACATCTGATTCTGTTAGAATGTCTGTACTTTGGCACTAACCTGTAAATTCACTGCCAAAAAAAGAAATGTAATGACAGCAATTGCTGGCTGCTCACATTCAAAGTTTTCAAACTGCATTTTGATAATGGTGTAAAGTTACTTTCGGCCAATTGCGTTTACACAGAGAGAACAGCCTGATTCTCTTCCCTCATCTTTGTAAGTGCAATCAAGAAAGCATAAGAAGACTAGACGTGCACCAGGCAGAGGTGTGAATCAACGTAGAGCAAAGATGTATATCACTTCAGAGAAGACTGTGCATGAACAGCTGCATTCACAAGCAATAATAACAACTTCAACAACAGCAAAAAATGCTGACCACCTTATTTATACAGGAGGTGTGAAAAGTATTTATATAGAACTGGTATTCTAGCAAAAGTAAACATTTTTTTACCTTACAATCAAAAAGGGCTGAGTTACTAAATGATTACAAGAAAAATATTTACTTCTCTAAATGTATATGACACAATGTGCAGCACTAATAAAATAAACAGATACATAAAACCTATATAAAGCATCAATATATAAAGCGTGACATTCTATATATATATATATATATATATATATATATATATATGAAGTGCTGGTGCTCCGTGAGTCACACTCAGTCCTTAATAAGGTATTGAATCAATCAGCAAAAGTCCAAATAACATTTGACATGTGATAATTGTGACTTCATGCGGTGTGCACGCGACCCCCACCAGGTGTACCCTCACCTTAAGGGCTTAAAAAATAAGCCTGCAATTTGATAGCAATAGCTTGCAGCGATCCTCCTTTGTTTCTTTTATCCTATGTAGATTTATGGAATACTGGTATGGACCACAAGGCACCTGCTCCTCCCGGGAATAGCCCAGCTCAAAAGCCACTAATTTCACCTGGTATGTTCAGGGACTCTCCTCATATATATTACATGTGAAAAATGACAGAGGCATGCAATAGCGTAATAACGTTTAAAAAAATTGAATTTAAAATAGAACTCCACATACATACTACTCACATTTCCAAAAAATAAAAAGCGTGCTTAAAGTGCTATAGTACTGGGGGCGATAGAGTCACCTGTGGTCCGAATTCTGCAGCCCCAGTTTCACAGCATTTCCCCTGCTCTATGCCTGCCTTAAACACTTCCTAGTTCTTCCTGTGTCAGCCAATCAAGCTCCTCTTACCGGTTTCGTCACTCTTGTGACTTCCTCTGGGATTTGTTTAAATGAGAAATCACAGATTTTATTTTTTAAGTCCTTAACCTCCCTGTTGATATGAGTATTTCAGATTTTTGGCTCAGAAAGCAGTACCATTATTTTGCATAGAAATTTGGCGTTTTATATTGTAGGCCTGTAATTCATAGGAATAACTCACTTAAAGCGGGAGTAAACCCAGTTTCAAAAAACACTTACATTCCCGGCATTCCAGAAATGCTAACTTTCACATTGGTTGTGCTCTCAACCAAACTTTCAAACCATCCAATGGCTGGTGTCATAACTGATCACATGTGCAGCATTATGGCAGTTGAAGAATTATTAGAGGCCAAGATGGCAGCTTCCTTGACTGAAAACAATAGGAGGGTTTACTTCCACTTTAAATCTGTCCAAACCAGAGTCTAGTAGAGATCCCAGGTATAATAAAGTTTGAAACACAAAGTAAATTATAATATAATAACTATAAATAATAACAAATAATAATATAATAATAATAATACTTTTTATTCAATAAATTTTAGTAAATAATATAATCTATCTTGTGCTGTAGAAGGAACTCATATAGTTCTGGGGAAGTGTAAAAATGATCTGCGGTAACACAGTAGCCCTGATCCAGCATTGGCTCAATCAAAGAAAGAACTGAAGCGGTTGCCATTCCATAATTACTGAATCTTTCGATGAATTTGGTTCCTTTCCCGGTATAAAGGACTGAATTCCATATGTAACTATGCTTTCTTGACTGCACTTACAGATGAGGGAAGAGAATCAGGCTGTTCTCTCTGTGTAAACGCAATTGGCCGAAAGTAACTTTACACCATTATCACTATGAGAGGTGTTGACAGAGCTGACCAGGCCATGACATTTTAACCAACCATGAGAAAGCAAAAAAATCTTCAGGCATCTTCTTGAACTGTGCATGTGGAATGCCTTCATTCTGATAAAAAAAAAGTGAGTGACAAGCCTGTGGGGCACACTAAGGTCAATTTTATTTAGAAATGTAATCCAATAGCATTACAATGTATCAGTGTGTTTGTGTTTTATACAATTTGAATTTGCTGCCGGTTCCACCCCCTGCATCGCGGCACTCGCAGGGAACGAAAGCGGAAGATCCGGCCGCTGTACACCTCGGGAGTACATCACGGGATCCCGGGAACAAGGTAAGTCTTCCAGGATCCAGCGATGCGATCCCGAGTGTGGCTTGGGGTTACCGCTAATGGTACTGAAATCTCATCCCCTGAGCCACACTTGGGAATACCACCGGGGGTTTAAGGTGAGGGTATACCTGGGGGGGGGTCATGTGGACACCGCACGAAGACACAATTATCATTTGTCAAGTGTTATTTGTACTTTTGCTGATTGATTCAATACCTTATTAAGGACTGAGTGTAACTCATGGAGCACGAGCACACATATATATATATATATATATATATATATATATATATATATATATATATATATTTTTTTTTTTTTTTTTTTTTTTATATATATAGAATGTCACGCTTTATATAGGTTTTATGTATTTGTTTATTTTATTATCACTGCACATTGGGGTTTATTTACTAAAGGCAAATCCACTTTGTACTACAAGTGCACTGCAAGTGCCCTTGGAAGTGCAATCACTGTAAAACTGAGAAAAGAAAAACAATGTTTGCTTGTACATGATTGGATGATAAAATCAGCAGAGCTTCCCCTTATTTCAGATCTTCCCCTCAGATCTAAAGTGACTGCACTTTCAAGTGCACTTGTAGTTCAAAGTGGATTTGCCTTTAGTAAATAAACCCCAGTGTGTCATATAAATTGTATTATTTACTTCTCTAAATGAGCAACTTTTGTTTTTTTAGTAGATCGCTCTTCCTTTGTAATAATTCACTGATCCTAATTGAACTAAGAATACAATCTTAGTAGCTACATAGTTCATAACATCAATAAAATGTACCAATAAATCAAATATAATTGTCCTAATGTCCTAGTCCTTTAAATGGTTGTATCAGAATCCATATCGAGTCGTTTTTTTTTTTTTAGTTCAAAAATGTATGTTGGGAATACTTCCACAGAAAATAAGTTGGGCTTAATGAAACTCCCACCTTAATCAACACATGGTTAACATGCTTTTATAATAAACAAGGTTGATGATTTACAAAAAGAAACATTTTTCCGTCAATCTAATATATAGACAGCTAAAAATTACATACTTGACAATTTGAAAGGGTTTCCAATAGATGCAAGACCAAAATCAATGAAAACTAAAGAGCAAAACAAAAGTTAAATTTTTATCGTTATTCAAAATTCCGACAGAAACATTGAAGGCTAGAATGTGTTTTTTTTTTCCACCACGGAACAAAACAGATGTATTTCCACCTGCAGCAGCTTTTAAATGTTCTGGAAGGAATAGAACAATGAATCCACAGTGCAGATTATCGTTCTTAACATGAGAACAGGTTGGCAGCAGAGTGAAAGGAAAGGATTTGATGTTGTTTTATTTAAATGAAAGGAGCAGGTGGATGGCATCATTCTATTGATTTATTGGCATAATTTACAAATGGTATGGCAGCATGACAAACCTTGTAAGATTGAATCAGATCAAAAACTGTCAGTGGGCTCATTACATAGACAATCTGAGGAATTTATTTAGCTACTTGTCATTTAAAGATAACCAGAGCTAATGTCATAAAATGGATATAAACTAAAGCACTGCATACTTTATTTTTCCCAATGAGAATGTTAAAATAGATGTAACCATTTTAAACAATACATATTTAAAATACAGACATATTGTTGAAGAGTCATTCAATGAAATATGCTGAATTTCAAATAGGCATAATAGCCTATAATTATAATTTTACCTAATATTTACTTTAATAAACTTTGAACACATGATAATCTTCTATTTTGCTCCGCAGAAAATGCTGGACTTTTGAATAGGAGTGAACAGCACTAGTTCTGTTCATTTTTTGGCTATTCTCATAAATTGAAAATACAGATGGACACTTTTTCCACTAGGAGTGGTAATGTGTGCGTTTGTGCTCCACTTTTATCGATTTATTTAATTGATCCAGGAAGGGAAACCGGGGTGAAGATGGAAGCCCCAGCAAAAGACAGGGTGCCACTGGAGGGCCTAGTTTCAAAGGTAAGTTTGTCATAATGTGCTAGTATGCAGTGTATACCATTTGTTTTCCATTTTAATAATTTTGACTATAAATGCACTTTAAATAAAGAACTGTATTTTTAGCAAGCCTTTCTTTATAAATGTAAAACATATCCCTGTCTCTCTTACTCTCTTTAATAAAACATTTTTGTTATTATATAATTCTAGTCAATTGGAAGAGCGAGTCTAGGTAGGAGAAATATTATTAACTACCATGGACGAGCTCCTGGCTCAGTCTGATCTCAGGCAAAACTTCTTAGGGCCTTTGTCCAAGCGCCAGACTTTCAGCATATTTGGCAAGCCTTTTAGCCTAATAGCCAAATTCATATATGATAGTGGGGTTTTCTCCCACTACTTTATATGACAGCTTTCTGCTAACTCTGTCAGTGATTGTTAAAGAAGTGATGGGTACACCCACCTTAACAGACGGTGACTTTGACTTCCCCCCTATCCAATTACTGGTCAGGAATCTTTGGTCATGTAAAACAAATCACTCAGTGGTAAAAAAAAATGTTTAAAGATAAAATTATGTGGGGGCATGGCTTGCCACAGAGCAAGATGGCTGCTTGATCCACTAGCTCTACTCAGCCCCAGGACAACCAGCAACCCTCTGCCTTCCACAGTGATCCTTTTCCCCTCACTTCTACAAAGGAGGGGAGCCGACACACAGGGCAGCACATCAGCATGTCCAGGAAGAAGAACCGTGGGCAGCATAAGACATGCAGACTCATGGACTTCTTCACACAGACAGCTATGCAGCACAGCCAAGATGGCACCGGAGCAGCATCTCCTCCTCCCTGCAAACAGACATAGAGACACAGCACCCCGCTCCTCACTCAGATGATACGGACAGTACTGAACCAGCTTCATTACTCCACCACAGCTCAGCCACTGACAGAGGTAAATGGGCAGCAAGTCCCCAGCTCGCTCTCTCACCAAAGCTCCACTGTATAAAAAACAGCACTGTGATGCCACTGATAATCTCCCTGAGGATAACCAGGAATTCCTAACTGCCCATCCAGCCAGCGACCAACCTGCATCAGAACAAACCCTCAAACGTATGCTCCTTTCTCTGCAGAAAGATCTGCAAATCCTTATCCTTCCTGCATTCCAGAGTGGAACAGGTAGAAGAATGCACAGATACACTGGAGAGACAGATTTCAGAGCATGCCTCCACTCACTATGAGGCCTCTGAGGCCTACCACCAACACTCTGAAGAAATACATTTTCTACATGCTAGAGTGGCACATTTGGAGGACCGCTCTAGAAGAAATAACAAAATTTAGGGGCATTCTTGAACCAGTCAAACCTCCAGACCTAATCCATTATATACAACAATTGTTTCTCAAACTCATTCCTCAAATTTTGCAAGCTGACATCACCATAGATCGTGCTCATAGGATCGCTAAGCCTAACTATTTACCAGAGTCGGTCCCGAGAGATGTACTGGCGCACATCCATTTCTTTCAAGTAAAAGAGAGAATGATGGCTGCAACACGCTCTACCACTATGCTACCAGATCCTTATTCCTCTGTTACCCTCTATACAGATATATCATTTGCTACTGCTCAAAAAATGGAGACAGTTTGCCCAAGTCACCACAGTCCTCTGAGAGCATAATATCACATATAAATGGGGTTTCCCTGTCAAATTAGTGGTTACATAAAAAATAAAAAAATAAGCGACAAATATCTACACACCCAAAGAGGGCTTCAAACGACTGCCTAACTAGAGCCTTATCTCCTCACCTCCACCAGACCTAGAGTCACAGCTTACGCAAACTCACTGTCATAGCCGTAACAATAGTGATTTTAAATGACGTTTTTTCCTGCAGAAATGACACTTTGTGCAGGGACAGTTCTAAGCACCAGAAACATGCGCCCCTTCACAGGCATAATATAGACACCCCCAGGTACGAAAATTTAAAGGAATATTACACTTTTATTGTTTCACTTTAATCATTATTAAAATCACTGCTCCCGAAAAAACTTCAGTTTTTAAAACTTTTTTTTGCATTGATACATGTCCCCTGGGGCAGGACCCAGGTCCCCAGACACTTTTTAGGACAGTAACTTGCATATTAGCCTTTAAAATTAGCACTTTAGAATCTTTTCTCTCTGTCAAATCTTTTCTCTCTGTTGAATATTTTCTCTATATAATCTTGGACTAATAGAGGTAAGGTTAGGCACATTCGACCACAGGTTCTATAGACACATATTGTTCTTGTCAGAGTCACGTTGAATCTCCTATTTTACATCGAACTGTTGTAACAACGAAAATGAAAATAAAGCATTTATTTATGTTGGATCTTTCGTTGTTCGGATTCTGCACTTTCGTTATGCACATGTCTACTCCACAGTAGCATTCCAATTACTTCACTCTGAGACTGATCCCTATGGCACATATATCATCCTACATGCCTCTATTAACAATCACATTATGACTATTGTCAATGCGTACGCCTCTATACCCACCAAGGGCAATTTTACAAAACTGTGATAAGAAAACTAGAACCCTTCTGACAAAACACTTTAATCATTTGTGGTGACTTCAATAAAATATTAGATCCAGCTCTAGACTCCTCTAATCCATCCTGTAGACAATCCACAGCTCTATCTTTTCTACTCCGAACTGAAGATTTATATGATCCATGGAGGTGCATACACAATACCGAAAGAGATTACACCTACTTTTCACATATACAATAATCATATTCCAGGATAGACATGTTTCTGGTAGATAAGAACACCCTCCAAGCAATAGAAGATTGCAAAATTGACACCTTCACATGGTCTGACCATGCTCCAATCTTGCTTATTATTCCCGCCTCAACCCAAACACTCAAGCACAATGTGGAGGCTCAACGTCTCCCTTATTTCTTGTCCCCATCTCCAGAAACACATCAGAGATTGAAAATTACTTCATGCAAAATGCTGACTCTGTGTCCAATCCCACAGTCTGTTGGAATGCACATAAGGCATACCTTAGAGGGATTCTCATTAAAATATGGGCTCATGAAAAAAGGATGCTACCACATATGTGCCATCAAACACAGCCAATGTGCCATCAAATGCAGCCACTGTGCCCATGAAGCGCAGCTTCTGTACCCATCAATTGTTGCCAGAGTGTGCATACATTTCTGCCAGTGTGCCCATCAAGTGTCACTACAATGCCCCATCAAATGCTGCCAGTGTGTTCATCAATTGCCGCTATTGTGCCCCATCAAATCCTACCAGTGTGCCCATCAATTACCACTACTGTGCCCCATCAAATGCTGCCAGTGTGCCCATCAATTGCCGCTACTGTGCCCCATCAAAAGATGCCAGTGTGCATTGCCCGGTACTTACCTGTCTTGCAGCGGGTCAGCGGGAGCGTCCTGCATGCTCATCGATGTCTTCTTCCGTCCTCTCTATCAGGTGTCCAATCACAGCGCCTGATGTTTCAGCCAATCAGGTGACAGGTAACAGACCCGAGCACCTGATTGGCTCAGAGGCGGTTCAGTGTTAGCAAAGCAAATTCCTTCCAAAAAACACCTCCGCCTCTGCAATTCAGGTGCCCGGCGCCTGAAAAGGGGCTGGACACCTGAATAGGGGGTGTCAGCGCAACCATAGATTCATGCAATGCATGAATCTATCTATGGTGATAGAGGGGTGCCAGGAGAGAGGGGGGCAATGCTCCTGCACTCTTTATGGACACACCGCCACTGGTTCCAGTAGGCAGGTAGTTAGGTGGGCATTAGAAAAAAAGATTAGGGACCTCCAATATAGTAGCAGGGTGAACTGAGAAGTATTGAGTGTGCATGTGGACATGAAATGTAAGGTGGGAGAGATATCTATACAGTGGAGATCATTAGCAATCTTAATTTTGAAGTTATTTCCAGTCTCCTGGGCAGTCAGTGAGTTAGTGGGTGGAGGCAGGCAATGAAGGAAAAGGGAAAGAGTTAAGGTACAAAGGAGTTGTTGGAGACTGTGTCTAATACATCAGACCTGTACTTTATGTAAAGTGAATAATTGAATAACTATTTCAGTTCTCCAAAATATCCCACTAGACAATTACAGTATGCTTCCCTTGGTCACAAATCACCCATACATCATATAATTTAAGAATACAATTCTTGTTTCATCATTTCACTTATTTGTAGTAAAATTAAACAAGGATAAACCTAAGATTTTGCATTAAAAAAGTAAAATAATGTAATACCATTGCTATTATTATTAGTAGTACTAAAGCATATTGATCATGAATGTATATATTATAATTTTGCTGTAATTTTTAACTTTGTTTTTACCAAACTCCACAACTTCTGCCTTGCTTTATTTGAAGATAACAAGTACTCTGAGACTTCAAAAGTCTTTATATAACATTTTGTATTGTCACATTTTAGAAAGGATTGAAATTACTGTAGACTGCACCGAAGGTTGACCACAGAGAAGATTGCTCTGAACTGTGTAACAAAAGAGTGTGTATTTCTTCAAATATGAGTTCTGAAGGAATCTGCAAAGTCAAATCTGAATTATAGGGATATATAATCAGAACACATACGTCCTACTTTATTTAGCAAGCAATTTCTACAGCCAGTGCAGCACTAGAGAAATATGTACAGCATTAGAAAAATGTTGTGTCTGTTTTATTTAAGAAAGTGCAAGGTTTGAAAGAGATAAGGTTTCAACAACATGTTTTAAAATAATGTTTACAGATATTTTTTAAGCTTTTTTTTATTATTATTTATTAGTGCTTATTTTATTAAGGAAGGTATAAAATGGCATGAACATTTTAAAATGACTCTGCCTCTTTCATAATAGTCCATACAGAAGAATTACCTGAAAAAAAAAACAAAAAAAAAAAAGTGAACTTCTTTTGCTACATCACCGATTAATTATCACTGCTCTAAGGAGAAATCATCCCACAAAATCTGTTTACAAAGCAACACATCCAGAAGTGTTAATCACCTGTGTCCTTCCCAACCTCCAAATCACTATATTGTCATGTACTGATGTCAAGGTTGGCAGGAGCTTTGCAGAGGACATGGCATATTGACAATCCTAAGAAATGTTTTTTTTTTTTTTTTTTTACCAGGCTCCATATAAAAATGTATCCTCAAACACCACTGAACTCCTCGCGGCCCTTACTCAAGCGAGAAAAGACATGCTTGATTTATTAGGAAAACAGACTAAACGCAAATACATACTCTCTCGAAAAACATTTTACGAATATGGAAATAAGTCTGGAAAACTATTAGCAAGGGCACTCCACTCTAAGAAAGCACTGCAGACCATTCACAGCATCTCTGCTCCAACAGGTAAAAAATTTACCTCCACTCCTGACATTGCAGATCAAGTTGTTACGTACTACTCAAAACTATATAATTTACCCTCAACCAACACGACACATATCAACCCTACCCAGCAGAGGGAAACACCATTAGCTGAATTTTTAGACGCACACTGCCCAGCCCCTATTTCCCCATCCGCATACAATGCACTGGATGCGCCATTATCCCAGGAAGAAGCCACTCGGGCGCTTGCCTCCATGCACGCAGGCAAGAGCCTGGGCCCAGATGGCTTGACAGTCAGCTATTATAAAACTTACAAACAAATTCTAATGCCCCACTTCTTAGCTTCATTTAACAAATGTGACTCACCCGGTTCCCCCCCGCGCGACCTGCTAACTGCCCATGTAACAGTAATTCCAAAACCAAATAAAGATGCCACGCAGGTAACCAATTACAGACCTATTTCCCTCCTAAATGTAGACCTTAAATGGTTCGCAAAAATCCTAGCGAACAGACTCCTGCCCCTTCTCCCCGATCTCGTCCACCCTGACCAGGTAGGCTTCATACCTGGCAGGGGGGCGCGGGATAACACTCTCAAAGCGCTCAATATTCATCACTGGCTTTCGTCCCACAACCAAAAGGGTTTCTTTCTTTCCTTAGACGCAGAGAAGGCATTCGACAGGGTGGCCTGGGATTATATGACAGCTACATTGCAAGCCATTGGACTGCCACATAGAATGCTTAATTTTATTAATACGCTATACTCAGGCCCAACGGCAAGGGTGAAAGTCAACGGCCACCTGTCGAATGCCTTCAAGATCTCCAATGGCACCCGTCAAGGGTGCCCATTATCCCCGATCATATTCATCCTTACCCTCGAACCGTTACTAAGACTAATAAGAGCACATCCAGATATTAAAGGTGTGGATGTGAAAGGGAGAACGTTTAAGGTCGCTGCTTTCGCGGATGATGTCCTTCTGTCTCTGACGGAACCCCTAACATCAATACCTAATTTACTTAAGATCCTTGATCAATTTCACACAATTTCCAACTTAAAGACTAACTTTAACAAATCCCTTGCTTTAAACATATCCCTGACTGAAAATCAATGCTCCCAATGCCAAGTGAATTTCCCCTTCAAATGGAATCCCTCCAGTATACCTTACTTAGGAATACAACTCCCTAAATCCCTAGCTAACCTATATTCTCTCAACTTCCAACCACTACTACAAACAGTATCTGCCGATCTCCAGAAATGGTCCAAAGGCCTATTCTCTTGGTTTGGTAGAGCAGCTATCATTAAAATGAATATTTTACCACGAATCCTTTATTTACTCCAAACTATACCTATTTCACTCCCTCAATCATTTTTTGCTTCCTTTCGAAAACTTTGCTCAACGTTTATCTGGGGGGCCAAGAGGCCTAGACTGAGTCATATTAGACTCACAACACCAAAGACGCAGGGAGGTATAGGTTTACCAGACATACACAAATATTATCTAGCGTGCCACCTCACCAGAATAATAGACTGGAACGTCCACCTAAAAACTAAAGATTGGGTCCAACTTGAATCATCCCTAGATCTTATTCCGGTAGCCCAAACCCCGTGGCTACTCCTCACTCATGTCCCTCGCACTTATTCTTCCCACCCGTTGATCGCCACATCACTTTCTGCATTCCGATACGCCTGCAATAACTTCCAGTTATCCTCGGTCATTGGACCGTTAACGCCTTTGAAACTCAACCCAGCCTTTACACCTGGCATGCACCACTCTTTCTTACAAGGACTATGGCCCCATCCCACGATCCTGGCCAAAGACTTCTATACTCGCAAGTGCTTCTTATCCTTCACGGAGTTATCTAATAACATGCTAAACAGCGGTCTGTCTCTTTGGACATATAATCAAATGCGACATTTCCTAACCTCAAATCAATACGCCCTAAAGGGAACTCGCACCTTAACCCCTTTTGAACATATGTGCACACATACTGAACCACAGAGACACTTGATCTCCTTTTCATATAATCTACTGTTCCCAGCTCATCCTACACAGGAACACTGGTCTACTAAAGCTTGGAATAGAGACCTGCCATCGAACCTCACCCCCAAAGAATGGGAATTTGCATACTACGTCGCACACAAGGGTTCCCGAAATGTTTGTGTGCAAGAAAACGCCTTCAAACTACTCTCCAGATGGTACAACACACCTCTCAAGCTGCATCACATCTACCCGTCCGTCTCCCCTCAATGTTGGATGTATTAAGCAAATCCTGGTACCCTGGAACATATTTGGTGGTCATGCCCCTTAATGAAACCTTTCTGGCAGGAAGTGCACAAAATTACCCCAAAATTCTCCACTCGCCCAATGATGTTCTCCCCTACTCAATTCCTCTTTCATGTGTCGACCCACCCTAAAAAATCTTACATTGGCTCTTTACCCATGCACATGATCATGGCCGCGAATATGTGCATACCTGCAAAATGGAAAACAAAAAATCCTCCCTCATTAGCGGATTGGTTTCACCGCATAAACAAAACAGCCGAGATGGAGGAATTGATACATCAGGCGAATTATACCCCTTCTACCTTTACCTGCATTTGGTCATCTTGGTTACTTTTCCATTCATCCCCAGATTACTGTCTTTGAATCCCTGACCCGATGAATATGTCTGACACAGGCATGAGGCCTGGCTGGTCCAGGTCAGTTCGTTCTTCCTCTTTACCTAGTCCCTTTTTATTTTTAGTCTTTACGACTTAATCCCTAGTCCACTTTCTCCTTTTTCTTTTTTCTCTTCCTGCAGATCACTATACACTATACCTGCACAACTCCCTTCACATGTCTTTATCTCTCAAAACGCTTACTTTAGGACGAATCTAACAGATTGGCAAGGATAGCTTTACCCAACACCATCCACTGCCTTTTGGTTACATAGTGCTGTGACTACAAACAACATGTCAACCGTTACTTGACGGTTACGTTATTTGAATTTATGCTTTATGGCATTGCTCTTCCTTTTGCCACAGTTCATCCATGTAAAGACGCTTCTGTTCTAGTTTTATGTTATGTGGTAGACCATGCTTGTTCCCTTACATCGCAAGCACTGTACTGTTCAGCAATGTTTTTTTTTTCTAAAAGTGCTTTGTGCTTATCATTGACTTAATGTATGTGCACCTTTTATTATTCAATAAAATGTCTTTAAAAAAAAAAAAAAAAAATGTATCCTCATCAAAAAGTTGTTCAGTCACTTGGGAAGCAGAAACAAGAAGTAAATATTAATCGCATGATGCATAGTTCATTTGTTATGCTAAGGGAAGCAAAATGTGCTAGTTAGATATTTTGGAGAACCGTATTGGTGTAATTAAAAAGTGAAGTGAAAGTAAATCTTCTGTTCTGACTTTTGTTCAACAGAAACACTTTAATAAATTATGGTTCTGATGCATTACACCCTGTCACAAATCTAGGCGGTTTAAACAAAGAATATCATTTAAAAACTGTATAAAGTGTATAAAAGCTCAACCATTTTGTTTTAGATAAAATATTAAAAAATCACAACCTCTGGTTTTTATTACTGTCTGTGTCCCCACTTAGGAAATTTACTCTCGCCATTGGCCCTGGTGAACATTGTATCTGATATAAAATGTAATGGGAAATCTAAAATTTTTGGGGTTTCGGTAGATGTTCAGTTTCAAGAGCATGTTTTTATGAAAGGTCAATAGTTATTATTTATCAAAATTACATGCTAAATAGTGCTTGATTTATTAGAAAAAAAAACAATAGAAAACAATAGAAAAAAACAATAGAAAAACTGAAAATTTATGTCAAATACTTACCGTAATTTTCCTTTCCTGATGGACTCCGTGGCAGCCTACGTGTGGGTTTAGTCCCACCTCCATTACCCTATAGGACGACACTCCCTGCCACAGGCCGTGTTCGGTAACTATCCTACTCCAGCCATTTGGGAGGGAACTCCTGCTGCCATGGAGTCCATCAGGAAAGGAAAATTACGGTAAGTATTTGACATAAATTTTCAGTTTTCCTGACAGACTCCATGGCAGCCTACGTGTGGGAAATAACTCGCCAAGACACACCCGGGTGGTCAAAAATGCTGCATAACAAAGATTTATTTGACACCGTCAACTGACAACACTTTAACTCCAAAATCAACTGAGGATAGACCTGCTGGCTCAACACAATAATGAGACATAAAGGTGTGAATGGAAGACCACGAGGCCACCCTGCATATCACGTCAGGGGCCACATGGCGAAAAGCTGCCCATGAGGTAGAAAGACTTCTGGTCGAATGTGCCGTCACCGCCTGAGGAGGAGCCAAGCCCTTTTCTCTGTATGCCCACTGGATTGCTTGAACTATCCATGCTGCAATTGCCCTGACTGATGCTCTAGTGCCCTTGTTCTTTCCACAGAACAGAACGAACAGGAAGTCCAACTGCCGGAACGGAGCTGTAGCTTCCAAGTAGATTTTTAATGAGCGTCCAACGTCAAGAGGATGAATTTCCGAGGAATCCAAGGATCTGAATAAGGGTAGAGAGATTTCCTGATTATCATGAAAAACCGAAGTGACCTTAGAACTAATTTCTGACACTCGTTTCGCTGAGGTGACCGCTACCAGGAACGCGGTTTTCAAGGTGAGTTCTCGGATGGAGAGATCCTTACTGAGCAGAGAAAAGAAGTCCAGGACTAGAGGCAGATCCCATTTAGGGAATCTGGGTTTTCTTTGGGGTCTCAATCTTACTGCGCCCTGAAAAACTGCTGGATAAGGGCATGCTTAGCCCACTGAACCCCTGTAAAAGCGGAAATATCCGAAACTTGAACCCGAAGGGAGCTAACTGATAAGGGTAAGTCCAAGCCTGACTGCAGGAACCCCAACACGTCTTGAACTGTGGGTGAAACATAGGAACATGGTTCTGGAGGACACATAAGAAATGAACTTGGCCCAGATTCGTTCATACACCTTATTAGTGCTTCTTCTCCTTGCACTTAGGAGAGTGGGAATGGCTTCCTTAGGACACCCTAGTGCTTCCAGCCTTCCCCTCTCAAGAACCAGACCTTCAACCGAAGGTGAGCCGGACATGGATGAAGAACCGACCCTTGGGAGAGAAGGTCCCGTCTGGATGGAAGAGGAACCGGGTCCCGAAAGCTGAGGAGGGATAGGAGAGGAAACCAGGGCCTGTTGGGCCAGTACGGGAGTCTCTTCAGGAATTGGAAGATGATTGGCGTTGGAGGGAAGGCATATGCCTTGTGGAATCGCCACTGCTCTGATAGGGCATCTATCCCGTAGGCCTGCGGATCCTTGAACCTTGAATAGAACCTTGTTAGTTTCTTGTTGAAACGAGAGGTGAATAGGTCCACTTCTGGAGACATCCCCAGGGATAGAACCCACTGAAACACCTCTTCGTGAAGGGTCCACTCGTTGTTGTCCAAGTGGACTCGCGATAGAAAGTCTGCTTGGACATTGAGGACTCCGGGTACATAGGCTGCTGTTAGGTTGGCCAAGTTCCTCTGGGCCCAACGCATTATTGGATCCACTTCCTTCAGCAAAGACCGACTTCTGGTGCCCCACTGCTTCCTCACGTATGCGACCGCAGTCGTATTGTCCAGCCTGAGGACTACGGATGCACCCACTATCAGATGTGGAAACGCCAACAGCGCTAGGAAGGCTGCTCGAAGTTCCAACACATTCGACACTATTCCCCGAGAGGGAAAGTCCCAAATGCCCTGAGCCACTTCCGAAAGACAATGTGCCCCCCAGCCCTTGTTGCTGGCATCTGACGTTACTGAGATCCATTTAATTGGCAGAAGAGAGTGACAATTCAGTAGATTCTCCTGACGAAGCCACCAAAGGAAGGAACCTCTCCTGGCCTGAGTGACTTCGATGGACTGGGCCATCTCTCCTGACTAGGGATGAGCTTCGTGTTCGAGTCGAACGTACGTTCGACTCGAACATTGGCTGTTCGCCCGTTCGGCGAATTCCGAACGTTTTGGCCGTTCGCGGCAAAATTCGAGTGACGCGCGCGCGGACCACAATGCACTGCGTTGGCGCAGTGCATTGCTGTCCGATGATTGGCCAAGCATGCACTGTGACCCCGCATGCTTGGCCAATCGCAGCGCCGGCAGCGAGGAGAGCCATGATTGGCCAGAGGCAGGATGCCTGTGGCCAATCATAGCTCAGGCTGTGTAGTGCACGCCCCACACTATATAAGGCCGCCTTTAAGGCGGCCTCCTGTAGTGTGTTACTTTGCATCTGAAGCAGTGGGTGTTCTGTGTACCTTCAACACAGTACACACCAATCGTTTTTTGGCTGATTTCCTATCTTGCTGCTGTGTAGTGGTTGTTGTCTGTGCCCTGACTGCAGTATACACCACTATATTCACCTCACCTATATAGCTAGTGATCTAGCTTTAACCACTTAACAACTGCCCATTGCCGATTAACGGCTTCAGGGCGGTTGTTTAACTCAGAGAGGCCGTTAATTAACGGCCTCCCAGAATTCTGCTCTCGCGTGCCCCGAGGTGTGCGCACTCGAGAGCATCCGTGACCGCCGGGTCCACAGGACCCGGCGCATCACGGTAAACGGCCGCTCATAGCGGCCGTTTACCACGTGATTGCTCCGTCAAATGACGGAGTGATCACTTGGAAACAAACCGGCGTCATGTTATGACGCCTGTTCCTCCCTCCCCTTTCTGTACCGATCGGTACAGCGGAGGGGAAAGAGATCGGTGTCAGCAGCGATGTGGGCTGCATTTGCAGTGCCCACATCGCTGCTCACCGAATTTAACCCCTCAATTCCCTGCCAATACTCTGCAATACCAGTGCATACTCTGCAGTACCCTGCCATTACTCTGCAGTACCCCCCATTACTCTGCAGTAACCCCCATTACTCTGCAGTACCCCCCAATACTCTGCAGTGCAGTACCCCGCCATTACTCTGCAGTGCAGTACCCCGCCATTACTCTGCAGTACCCCCCATTACTCTGCAGTAACCCCCATTACTCTGCAGTACCCCCCAATACTCTGCAGTACCCGCCATTACTCTGCAGTACCCCCAATACTCTGCAGTGCAGTACCCCGCCATTACTCTGCAGTGCAGTACCCCGCCATTACTCTGCAGTGCAGTACCCCGCCATTACTCTGCAGTACCCCCCATTACTCTGCAGTAACCCCCATTACTCTGCAGTACCCCCCAATACTCTGCAGTACCCGCCATTACTCTGCAGTACCCCCAATACTCTGCAGTGCAGTACCCCGCCATTACTCTGCAGTGCAGTACCCCGCCATTACTCTGCAGTGCAGTACCCCACCATTACTCTGCAGTGCAGTACCCCGCCATTACTCTGCAGTACCCCCCATTACTCTGCAGTAACCCCCATTACTCTGCAGTACCCCCCAATACTCTGCAGTACCCGCCATTACTCTGCAGTACCCCCAATACTCTGCAGTGCAGTACCCCGCCATTACTCTGCAGTGCAGTACCCCGCCATTACTCTGCAGTGCAGTACCCTGCTATTACTCTGCAGTACCCCCAATACTCTGCAGTACCCTGCTATTGCTCTGTAGTACCCCGCCAATACCCCGCCAATACTCTGTAATACCCTGCCATAAATTGCCATACCCAGCCATACTCAGAGATACCCAGCCATACTCGGTGATACCCTGAAGTACCCAGCCATAGACACCCCCCACCCCTCACCGCCCTCCGGTGCTTCTACCAACTCGCCAGTACGATCAAAGCCAGAATCTTTTTTTTTATTTTATTTTTTTTATTTCAGGCTTCCCAGCCTAGAGGTGAGATGTGGGGTCATATTGACCCCCCAGATTTCACTGTAAAGAGGACCTGTCACCCCATATTCCTATTACAAGGGATGTTTACATTTCTTGTAATAGGAATAAAAGTGATCAAAAATATATTTTTGGGAAAAAAAATGTCAAACTAAAATAAAGTAAAATGAACAATAAAAAAATAAAATAAAAATTAAAGCGCCCATGTCCCCATGTGCTCGCATGTGCCACACATGTGAGGTATCGCCGAGAATGTTAGAGCGAGAGCAATAATTCTAGTCCTAGACCTCCTCTGCAACTCAAAACATGTAACCAGTAAAAAAATATTTAAAGCGTCGCCTATGGGGATTTTTTAAGTAGCGACGTTTGGCGCCATTCCACGGGCATGTGCAATTTTGAAGAGTGACATGTTTGATATCTATTTACTCAGCATAACTTCATCTTTCACTTTATGCAAACATTGGGCTAACAAGTGGTTAATAATAGAGCTTGCAGTCAGTAGTGTTAGGAGATAGTGCGTGCTGTCTGCGTGCTCTGTACCCAGTACATACCGCTATAATATAGGGCAGGCCCCTACTTTCAAACATCCAACTTACAAACATCTCCTACTTGCAAACGCAAGGAGACAGCAGCAAGTGAGATGAAAAAAGATGGACGACAAAACAAATTATACAGGGGTGATAACCCTTCCCTATGTTTTCCAAAAAGCTTAAAAATATTTTTTTTGACTGGAGCTACACTTTAAAAATGTACCGGTTGAAAATGACAAACAGATTCAACTTAACACAACAAACCTACACAGTCCCTGTCTTGTTTGCATCGCCTGTATACTGCTGTTCTGAGTATATAGGGCCTGGGGGCCACACGCATTTCCTTTTTTTAATATGGGTACGGGGTTTCCCTTAATATGTGTACAAGACCCAAATAGGCTGGTAATGGGCAGGGAGGGCTACCCATGCCATTTTTCTGAATGATTTTCAACCATATTGCAGGAACCAGATATAACATTAAAACCGCAAGCAGTTTTAAATGGTGTTATTTCCGTTTAATGTCATTTTGTGCAGGGACTGTTTTAAACACGGGAAACACGTGGCACTTCACAGGCATACTATAGACACCCCCCAGGCACCATATTTAAAGGAATATTTCACTTTTTTTTTTCACTTTAATCGTCATTAAAATCAGTGCTCCCGCCAAAACGGTAGTTTTTAAAACTTTTTTTTGCAGTGACCCATGTCCCCTGAGGCAGGAGGCAGATCGCCAAACCCTTTTTAGCACACTATCTTGCATATTAGCCGTTAAAATTAGCATTTTCCAATTCGAACGTTCGAGTCCCATAGACTTCAATGGGGTTCTAACGTTCGTACCGAACGCGGGGGTCGTTCGCAAGTTCTGGTGCGAACCGAACCGGGGGGTGTTCGGCTCATCCCTACTCCTGACCATTGACGAAGAAACCCCGCCTGAAAGGGGCGCATCCTCCATTGTGCCCACTTCACCATCGGTATAGTAGACACCATGGTGCCTATGATCTTTAGGCAATGAAGAGCACTGAGACGAGATGAGGAGAGAGCCAGGTGGATCCTGTCCCGTACTACTGCAATCTTCTCCTCGGGCAGAGAAATGGTACCTTTTGCCGTATTGAACAGGGCGCCGAGGAACACGAGAGCCTGTGTAGGAACCAACTGGCTTTTCTCTAAATTCAGGAGCCAACCGAACTCCTTGAGGGTTGCAATGACTTGATCCCTGTGGCTCAAGAGACAATCCTTGTCCTGAGCGAGAAGAAGTAAATCGCCCAGATAATGATGAATCCGGATCTTTCTGACTCTCAAAAAGGCTACAACTGCTAGAAGGACCTTCGAGAAAGTGCGAGGGGAGGTTGACAGACCGAAAGGAAGGCAAGTAAACTGTAAATGAAGCTGGCCAATGGAAAAACGAAGAAACTGTTGGAACTCTGTGGCCACTGGGACGTGAAAATAGGCGTCTTTGAGGTCTATTGAGACAAGCCAGTCCCCTGGCTGCACTGATTGTTGAATCGTGGACAGCGTTTCCATTTTGAACTTTTCCTTTTTTATGCAGTGATTTAGACGCGTCAGGTCTATTACGGGTCTCCATGTACCGTTCTTCTTCTGGACCAGGAAAAGAGGCGAATACATTCCCCTGCCGCGCTGGACATCTGGAACAGGAATAGCGGCGCCTTGATCCAATAAAGATTTTATGTAAGTTAGAAGAATTTGTCTTTTTTCTTCCGACTTTGGAATGGATGTGGGAACACACTTGAGTTTGGGTACACTGCTGAACGTCCACGTGTGTCCGGAGGAAACCGTCTTGACGGTCCAAAAATCCTGAATCAAGGCCGCCCAAACGTGCCGAAAGTGGAACAAACGTGCTCCTACCCGGACCGCCTGGACGGGCTCGATCTCAAAAGGACTTAGTCGGCTCCTTCTCCCCCAACGAACTGCTTTTCGCAGACTTTTTGAGAGATGTCTGTCTGGACCTCCAAGATCTGGAAAATTCCCGTCCAGGCCTGTAAGTGCGTGCCTCCCTGGCACGATCTTGACCCTGCTTCCTAGGGAACGATCTTCTTTGATTCTGCAGGCGTCTATCCTGGGGAAGAAACCCCGACTTACCCCCAGTGGCTCGAGTTATGGCACTATCCAGCTTATTGCCGAACAGGGAAGAACCATCAAAAGGAATCCGGCACCAAACCTGCTTAGAAGCGGGATCGGCCAGCCAAGGACAGAGCCAAAGGGCACGCTTGGCAGTTACAGATGAGAGCATAACTCGAGCCACCAGACGGATAATGTCGATCGAGGCCTCTCCCAGGAAAGCTGAAGCCAGTCTCAGTTCCTGAATGGGAGAACTCTTGGCCAGATCTTCAGAAACATTTCTGAGTGAATCATCAACGCTATTGGACCAAACTTCCATTGCTCTAGACAGAGCCGCTAAGGCCAGAGTCGGCTTACAGGCCATGCCAGCCGTAAGATAGATCCTCTTTAGGTCAGAATCAATTCTCCTATCCAAAGCGTCCTTAAAAGAGACTGTGTCTTCAAGGGGAAGGGTCACATGTCTGACCAATCGCATTAGTGCTGCGTCCACTAGAGGGGAAGACTCCAAGTTCTTAACTTCTTCCTCCTTAAAAGGTTAAAGTCTCTGAATCTTAGATAGAAGAGAATTCTTTTTCTCTACCTTACTCCACTCATCCGAGATCACTTCTCCCAGTTCTGAGAGGAAAGGGAAGCTAATACGCTCTTTCTTCAATTGTTTGAAAAATTTTCTTTGTTTTGCCGGAGCCACTATCGGCTCTTCCCAGCTCAGTGTTTCCTTAATGGCTTTGACCAAGGGAGGGAGCAGGGCAAAGTCAAAACCTGAACCAGACTCTTCTTCCTCAGACTCACTCTCTGAGAGGACAGCAGATGGATGGCTAGGCAACGAGGAATCCCAAGTGTCCTGGGACTGAGCATCCCTCCCCGGAGACCTTGGAGACTCTATGGGAGACAACTGGGGGGCTTCAAACTTCTTAAGACTGTCTTTAACCAATCTTTCCACCATAGACCTTAGCTGTTGGTCAGAGTCGCTCCTTTCACCCGTTGCTTTAATATAACAGGCATCACAAAGGGACTTGTCAGCAGGAACCTGCGTCTTGCACCCCCAGCATACACCTTCAGCTACGTGACTTGGGCAAGCTGTTGAAGGGCGGGAGGGTTGCCGGCTACGGAGACTGGTTCTCGCAGGAGAATCATGTCGTCTGGACCTGGAAGAGGAATGCTGGCGGTGGGACTTAGACGAGTCACTTCCTCGGTGAGAACTTCGTCGTTGAGTAGACCTAGAAGGGCTGAACAGGTAGAAAAAAAAAACAGCAGTGTTAGTGGAACATTCCCTAATGTTCCACTGCTTGCCCCCCCCCCCCGGCAGGTAACCCCAAAAAAGTACCTTCTCCGAGAGGGCTGGCCACTAGCAGGCGGTGAGGCATCCAAAGGATCCATCAGGGCTGGAGAAAAAACAGCCTAATTTAAATACAGAAAACAGCTAAGGAGGCAGAGAAAAAACTGATCCCATAAAAGACACATACCTAACACTGAAGAATCAGAGCTCAGGAATGGTGCTGCAGGCTTCACAAACATCCCAGGGAAACTACAAGCTGTTTTCCGTTTTTAAATTTGCCGCCATAATGACGTCACGATTTTCGTCACTAAAACGCTAGTGCGCATGCGCGAAGCCCGCATCGCGCATGCGCGAACCAAGCCTCGTCCTCGCTCCAGTCTCGCGCATGCGCAGAAAGACCGAGCGGCGAACAAGGAAGTAACTGGGCGGCTGGAATGCACGGAAACCAGCCGCCCAACAAGCCAGATACACCACACGGCGCTGTATGGGGAAACAAAAAGGGGAAACTGCACAAAAAGGAAAATCAGACAACAAGACAAATAAAGGCTGCCATGGAAAAGAAACAGCTCACCACTCCAGTAGACGGACACCAGCCGAGGTAGGTCCCCACACATGCCGGACTTCTGAGAGGAGGAGGAGGGGGGGTGGGGGCGAATAGTCACCTGCTAGTAGCAAGGCTCACGACTAAAATGCGGTTTCACCTGTCAGTGACCAGGCACACACCTCTTCAGCGCCTCTTCCATATGCCCCTTTTCCATACTCCGCTAGTAGCTAGAGCTTATCGGAAATTTGCGACTCCAAGTCGCACGGCCGGTCCGTATCGCAGAAAAAAAGTAAGTCTTCAGGGTAAAAAGACACATGTTAGGTCCTATGGAGGAGGACAAAAAAAGAACACGGCCTGTGGCAGGGAGCAAAGATTTATGGGAGTGTCGTCCTATAGGGTAATGGAGGCGGGACTAAACCCACACGTAGGCTGCCATGGAGTCTGTCAGGAAACAATAATTAATGATTACAAGTTTACTTATACCACATTCCAATGTAGCATTATTTTAAAAGTATATGTGAACCCCAACATAATGATATCACTGTTTTTCAGGGCATTTTCTCATGGTGGCAATGGTGAGACATGCCTTTCCAATGAGCATAAAACATTTGGTGTTTTTTGTTGTTACGATAGGCTCTTCACTTTGCAAAGAAATTTCTCTTAGCTTAGTGAATGTAATGAAAATTCACTTTGCAAAGCATACCCAATCACATGCGGGGGAATTAAAAAAAAAAACTATATTTTTTGTTTTCACATGATTGGATGATGGAAGTCAGCAGAGCTTTTCCTAAAAAGACTGTAAGAGCCAGTAAAAATTCCAGTCTGAGTGAAAAAAATTGATAAGCTAAACATACCTGATTCTGGTGAATGTTTGACAAACGTCATCAAGGTTCGGAATTCTTGAATCTGAGCCCAACTCAGTAATGGCCAATTTCTAGGCTAAAAATGATCAATGGGGAAAAGCCATTTTAGAGTACTCAAAAGACAAAAAAAACAAAACAATTTCTGCAAAGAACATTCTTGGGGAATGCCTTAAATCTGTACATGTGATCACAGAATGTTATCACTCTCTTGGACACTGACACCATATTCACACATCACATAAATCGTATTCTAAATCATTTACTTTACTTTCACATAAATTACTAGACAGACTGTTTGAACGGGCTGCAATTTCTGAGAGATTGAGCAGGCATTTAGTATCACTAAAGAAAAAGTGTATTTTTTATGTTTTCAAAGGTTTTTATTGAAATGAATTAAACAGAGTTACAAATATATGGGATTTGAAAGATACCCATGCAGAACCATATAAAAAGAAAGTCAATTGTACATAGTGATAGTCCAGTATAATATATAGGCGTAAACCAATCGTCAACTGTTAATGTTACCAATTGCATCCAAAAGTGGGATGTAAATTCCTGAACTAAACATCTGCATGGAACAGGTATATCCTTGAGGGCCTCAGCCTCTATAACTGCTAAGGTCAAAGGTAAACCTCGGCCAATATGGAAGAAAAGAGATAAGCAAAAAAAAAAAAGAGAAAAAAGAAAAAAAAATTCAACTACAAGAAAGATACAAAACATAAAAAAGGGAAGGGAGGGGGTAAGACTAGCGTAGTTAAAAGTCTAAACATAAACCATGGATTCCATTTAGCTTCATAAAGTGGGATCGTGTCATGAAGGGTATGGAATATTTTTTTCAGAATGCATCATGAGGTCAATTCGAGACAAAATTTGTGCAAGCGGGAGTGAAGGGGATTTCCAATTGAGAGCAATAGACCATTGCATGGCCAGGCAAATTGAATGTATCAAGCCTCTCAAGGGTCTGGGGATATCCAGTGTGGATTGAAACAGCAGGGCGTGATTCACTTGTATGGTTATGCGGAAGCCGGCCACCTTATTAATGATGTCAAAGAGATGTTGCCATATGGGCTGGATACGGTCACATTCCCCAAAAATGTGTTTGTAAGAGCCCGGGAGGGGGCAACCCCTAAAGCACCTATCCGGTGCACCAGGGAAGATCTTATGTATCCGAAGGGGTGTATAATACCATCTGGTGATCACCTTTATGGCTGTTTCCCTAATTGATAAAGATTTCGTACATCAGCACATATTACGCCAGTTCTTCTCCCACTCAATTGTGTTATGCTCAGCCCCCAGTTCTTGTTCCCATTTGGGTCTATAATTCAGGTCACCCTTATCTGTTGCTGCTTCCAGAACTTTATAGAGCCCAGATATCAACCCTTTTTGTCTAGGTGTCATATGACAAATATCCTCAAATGATGTCGGGGGGGGGGGGGTGGAATAGGGGCCAGGGTAGTGATGGAGAAATAAATGTCGAAGTTGCAAAAAGTGGAGGAACTCCATATGAGGAATCCGAAATCTAGTTTGCAAGTCCTGAAATGTGGTGAAGTTCGAATCCACAATAAAATCCTTAAGGGAGATAAGACCTAGCTCGATCCAAAGACGGAAAGCACCAAGGTGGTTATGGGGTGTCAGAAACCTGGAATCCCCCAAAAACGAGGCACCTCCAGGCGTCTGAGAAACCAGGCCGTATTTATGCTTATACCTATGCCATAGATGCATGCCGTCTGAGACAATCATGTTCTTATAGGTCTTAATTTGGTTAGGTAAGAGGGGGGCCCACATAATACCAGGTAGAAACAGGGGTTTTACAGATTCCTGTTCGAATTGAACCCATGGGACCCTGGAGTTCTTAATATTCCATTGAGCCTGTTGTGAGAATCTACTGGCCACATAATACAGCCATAGCTGAGGGACTCCCAGGCCCCCCGTTTTGGAGGAACGAAACAGTATGGCCTTAGAAAATCTAGGGGGTTTGTCCCGCCAAATGAATCTGAGGAGGTAGGCTTGGAAATCGTCAAGGTAGGACTTTGAGAGTTTGATAGGAAGGGACCGGAAGATATATAGGAGCCTGAGAAGAATAACCATCTTTAGGGCCATTATCCGTCCCATGAAAGAAATATGCAGGTTGGACCATATTTTTTGAGTTTGTTTAAGTTTAGTAACTAGGGGCGGGTAGTTAACTGCAAACTATTTCTTATAATGGTCGGGGAGAACTATACCCAAGTATGAGAGGTGAGATTCTGACCAATGGAAAGGAAAGGTCTGCTTAAGGTGCGAGAGTTCAATTGGCGGGATACCTATAGGAAGAGCGGCGGATTTAGGTTAATGGATAGTCCTGAAATCTTAGCAAAGTTAGATAGGGAAGCAAATAAATTAGGGAGGGAGAGCAGAGGATTCGTTAGGAACATTAAAACATCATCCGCGTACATACAAAATTTATAGGATAGGGGGCCTTTGGAATATCCAGTGATATCAGGATTATTCAGGATGTCAAGTGCGAGGGGTTCTAGGGCCAGGACGAAAATTAATGGTGAAAGGGGACAACCCTGTCTCGTCCCCCTACCTATACGAAAGAAATCCGAGCAACAACCAGGAATTTTGATCCTTGTCATAGGATTTCTATAGAGGGTGTGAAAGGAGTGCAGGAATTTTCCACAAAATCCCAGTGTTTGTAAAACTTCAGTAAGGTAGGGCCATGCTACACTATCAAATGCCTTCTGAATGTCGAGACTGAGTAAGAGAAGGCTGTGGGAGTTGGCATTGGCATCCTGAATAATGTCTGTGGCCAGTCGAATGTTGTCTGTAATCAATCTATGAGGAATAAAGCCTGATTGGAACGGGGAGATAAGGGAGGGGATAAACTTAGCCAGTCTATCAGCGAGGATCCTACTAAAAAATTTTAGGTCATTATTCATGACAGAAATGGGCCTGTAATTTTGTGGGAGGGTATGATTTTTGTCTGGTTTGGGTATTAAAGACATGTTTGCCAGCAACATCTCTTCTGGAAAGGTCCCACCTTGCATCACCCAATTAAATAGGTAGGCAAGTCTGGGTGCCAAAAGGGACGCAATTTTTTTATAATAAATTGCTGCGAAACCATCCAGGCCTGGAGCCGAGCCTTGTTTAAGGGATTTAATTACATTCAGAACCTCAGTGGTAGAAATAGGTGCATTCAGATGTTCCGTCTGTGATTGAGTTAAAGTGGGCAGTGGCACCGTATCCAACCAGGAATTAATTGCTTGGACCTCAATTTCTTTGTTTGGAGTCAAAAGAGAAGAGTAAAAGTGTTTGAAAATATCTAAGACTTCTTTTGGGTGGGATGTGAGATGTCCCTCCCTATTGTTTAATTTATAAACATGAGGTGGGCGTGAGAAGCGGTTCAGTTTATGTGCAAAGGGTGATGATGCTGAGTTATCCAACAAGATGTGTTTTGCCTTCACCCATCGAAAAGATTTCTCTACCTTGTTGGACAGCAATGAATCTAATTCAAGCCTTTTACTGTCTATTTCCCGCCTGGTAGATTCTAAGTGTAGAGTAACTGTGTTTTTGTACAATTGGTCTATCTCATGTGTGAGAGCTAGAATTCTACCATTAATCAGTTTATTGCGCATTGATGATACCTCAATAAGTTTGCCTCTGAGAACGGCCTTATGTGCCACCCACAGTGTAGAGGGTAACATATCAGGTTGGGCATTAATATTAAAAGAGTCCTCAATAGCCTCCTCAAATTTTAGGGATTAAAGTTGTATCAGATAAGAGAGCTTCGTTAAGCCTCCAGGAGTGTGAGGTAGGAGCAAGTTTGATAAAGGTAGTGGAAAATGATGTGGGGTGGTGGTCCGACCAAACACAGGGATGAATGTTAGCCTGTGTTGAGTTGGCTAATATAATGGGTGAAATAAAAATATAGTCCAGTCTTGCTGAGCTATTATGGGGATGGGAGTAGAATGTGAATTCCTTAATACCCACATTGTGGGCCCGCCATGCATCAGAGAGTTGAAACTCTGTCAAGTTATAGGAAAGGGACTTGGGGAAGGCCCTGGATAAAGGAGTATGGGAAGAGCGATCCAGTGTGGCATTGGCCACTAAATTAAAGTCCCAGCCAATAATTAAATGTGAAGATTGGAACGAGGAAAGCTTATCAAAAAAGTTTTTGAAAAATGTAGCTGGGGCATCATTGGGTGCATATGCACTAGCTACGGTCAATGTTATATATTACCCCCTGGATAATTACAAATCTACTCTCTACATCCCTACAAATACGCTTCACCTCCATGGGAAAGGAGGAATGCAGGAAAATGGCAGCACCCCTGGACTTAGAGGAATAAAGGGAATAAAATGCTTGGGGGAAGCTTCTGTGGAAGAATTTTGGGTGGGACTTATGTGCAAAGTGAGTTTCCTGTAAGAGGAGAATTTTAGCATCTAGTTGTTTGTAAAAGTCGAAGGCCTTTCGCCTCTTACTGGGGGAGTTAAACCCCTGGACATTGTGGGGCAGGCATGTGATCACCATAGGATGAAAACTAGTAAGAGATCAACTGAGAAGTCCCCCAACCCGGGATACAATTGAGAATGAAAGGGTGCGGGATAGCAATCCCCACTAAGGTGTCTAGGGGGGCCGCCATTAACCCAGTACAGCATAATTAGCAAATATACTTTATAGTGCAAACAAAAGCTGTAGTACAGACATACATTTCTGAGTAAGAAGTACTGAGGTGGATCCACAAATGCTAGTCTCTGAGAAAAAAAAGGAGAAAAATAAGATAGAATGTTGAAAAGGAGAACAGGCCAAAAAAAGTCAAAATCCGTGGACATATCAAAAGTGCCGAGCACGCACTGTCCAAAAATATTTGAAAAATAGTTGGGTCAGGTAACTAGAGAAAAAAAAAGAGAAAACTGTCCAATTACCTGACAACTTCAAGAAGAAGAAAAAAAAAAATTCACTGAGACAACCAGGTCTCGAACCCAGCTCAATACTGACACAAAGATCTGTATAAAAAAAAAAAAAAAAGGAGTTATAGGAACCTGCTGGGCGGGGAAGCGTGCGACAGTTCCGACAGATAGAAGCCAAACAGAGAACCGCTCCTGGAACGTCAGGTGAAATGGGGAGCATACCAGCGTGGGAGTTCATAAGGAGTCAGGTAGTGAGCATGTAGCTGAGGACAAACCAGTTAACGAGGGCTTTCAGCGGTGTGGTCTCCAATACCGTAACATATTCTTCTCCTGTCCCTCCGCGATGGTGGTGTCTGCCAAATGGGAGATGGTCTGGGGGTAGAAGGTGGTCTGTGGATGGCTGCAGCCTCCAGAAGGCCGGTTTAACTAGTAGGTTTTGACCTTCCTGAAATGTAGTGACAGAATATGTGCTGCCATTGTGGGGGACCACTAGCTTAAATGGGAAACCCCATCTATAACGAATTCTGGCTGATTGAAGTGCAGATGTAATGTCCTTGAGGTTTCTCCTTCTTTCCAGGGTAGCAGGAGAAATATCTGGGAAGATCTGTATTTGGGCATCGTCAAGGAGGATTCGTTGTTTGTTTCTGGCTGCCCTCAGTATTTCCTCCTTCACCAGAAAGTCCTTCATGCACAAAACAACATCCCTTGGGGGCTTATCTGCTGGAGGTTTCGGGCGGAGAGCTCTGTGGATACGGTCGCATTTAAAAGAAATTGACTCGTTGTCAGTGATTTGAAGAGACGAATGACCATAGGAACAAGATCTGTTTCAGATTCAGGTATACCTCTGAGACGCAAATTATTGCGTCTGTTTCTGTTATCGAGTTCCTCGATTTGCGACTGCATTGTTGTGACCGCCAACGCCAGTGCCTCGTGCTCCCTACTGAGGACGTTGTGTGCTAAAGCAAGTTCGTCATGTTTTCTTTTTAACCGCTCAGTTCTGGAGCCCAGGGCCGCAATTTCTTGTGATAAAGCGTGCGATATCTTATGCAGCTCCAACTTAAACTTGGACGCCAGTCTGTCATACATGGCCTCAAGGCTGGCATCCAGGTCCGCCTTCGATAGAGCGTTGTACTCACCGGCCGGAGCCCGGAGCGAAGGGAGGCCTGCGGAACCCTGTGGCGAGGCGGGGGGAGAGGAGGAGATACCGCCCTGACCCGCGCCATCTTGAGCCATCCCGATGCTGTCCCTTGTGCGTAGGAGATAGTGAGTTAGGGTATGCTGGTTCCCACTACGAGGTTTTTTCTTCTTCGCCGGCATGCACCGTGTTTAGGGGATCTGGGTGGTGTAAATGGTGTGGCGTTGTTATACCCCCAGGGCGCTGATCAAGTTCTGAGCGAGACGGAGCTATCCCTCTAGGCTGCCATCACGTTCAGCGCCGCGCATGCGCCCCCCAAAAAGTGTCTTTTTTTGGACACTGATGACAGAAATAATACACAGATTTGCACCACAGCTAGGAAGTCTGTTTAAATAGGCTGTCATTTGTAAGAGGTTGAAAATTTACATTTACTATCAGTAAAAGCTAGAACAGATAGAAATAGTATACAGCAGGGATATGCAATTAGCTGTTGCAAAACTACAAGTCCCATCATGCCTCTGCATCTGGGTGTCATGTTTGTGGCTGTCAGAGTCTTGCTATGCCTCATGGGACTTGTAGTTCTGAAACAGCTGGAGGTCCGCTAATTGCATATCCATGGTATACAGGTTTGTACCACAGGTAGGAAGCCTGTTTGAACAAGGCACAATTTCTTAGAGCAGGGATTTACAATCTATTTTGAACAGGTTTTGCAATTTCTGAGAACCTAAGCAGGCATTTAGGCCCGGTTCACACTGGTGTGATATGCGCTCCAACTTTGAGAGCACATGTCGCATGACATTTCAAAATCATTTTTCCTATTTCCTAAGTTTCCCTATGAGAGCCATCTTAAGTAATCTGAATTGTGTCATTCCAACTTTTGAAAAGGCTCCTGCAATACTTTTGTCCTACTTGGGTGCAATGTTAGCCCATAGAATATAATGGAAGTCATATCCAAGTCAGATCACCATCTTAACTGATCTGACTTGTGACATGCAACATGTGCAGGCCCTTTATTAAATATGTATATTGTTCTCCATGGTATCTCCAATGTCAATAACGATGGCTGTTACGTACTTGTCAAAAACTGCCTCCTGTTTTTCTTGCATTACGCTGGTTTTTTTTTGTTGGTGAATGGTTAAGGGTACTATGTACCAAATAAATTCACATGGGGGCGGGATCTGGGGCCCCTTTCTTAAAGAGGCTTTCAGATTCTGATCAGAACCCTGCCTGCAGACCCTCACAACCACAGCCAAGGGTTGTGGGCAAGAGGCCCTAGTCCCCATCAAAATGGTAGAGCCTCCCCTGCCCCAAAGCATCTCCCTATGTTGAGGGCATGTGGCCTGGTATACTCCAGGAGGGGAAAGGGTGCTTGCTTAACAACCCCTTTTCCCACATGCTCGGATAAAGGGTCTGGTATGGACTTTGGGGGGGGCCCACTGTCTTTGTTTTAAATTTTGGTGTGGGGTTTTCCTTCAAAATCCATACCAGATCCTTAGTACTGGTATGTATTTTAAAGGAGACCTCCTACCATTTAAAAAAAAAAATTGGCATGGGGTCCCCCTCAAGATTTATACCAGATCCAAGTTGCACTCATCTCAAAGTCAAATCAAAATAAAATCCAGTCACATGGAAGTTGGATTGATGTCATACTGAAGTCACAGGACAAAGTCAGATTGACAGTCGCATGATTTTCGTGTTGCACCAGTGTGAACCTGGGCCTTAATATCCCAAAAAAAAAAAAAAAAGTGTTTTTTTGGACACTGATAATGGAAATAGCATACAGGTTTGCACCACAGCTAGGAAGTCTCTTTGAACAGGGCACCATTTCTGAGAGACTGAGCAGACATTTAGCATCCGTAAAGAAACAAAAAAAGGTATTTTTTGGGACACTGATGATGGAAATGGATGCACATTTGCACCACAGCAAGAAAGCTTTTTTGAACAGATTGCAATCTCTGAAAGATTGCACAGGTATTTAGTATCAGGAAATAAATGGATAGTGTGTTTAAAGGAAAAAGCATACAGCTTAGCAACACAACTAACCAGTGTGGACAGTCCACAATTTTTTACACCATAACATTTTATATCAGTTACATTGATTTGAACACAGAAGGTGGAAACTGCATACATCTTTGCAAAACAACTTTGAAGTCTTCATTGTCAACTCTACAATTTATGAAGCAGAGAGTAATAAGAATGCAATGTGCCCCCAAAAATGGGCTTCCTTTTTTATAGAGTGAGGAAGGACAAGTTTTACAAATTTAACGTAAACCTTTTTAAACATTTCTAAACAGTCCCCTATTTGTGAGAAAGAGAGAAAAAGCAAATTGCACCTTACAATTATTATTATTACTTTTTTTACTTACAGCTTTTATACGCCTTTTAGAGAGGCCACTATTTGTGTATGTCACAACAAGCCGATTTAACTTTAACCACTTGCTTACTGGGCACTTAAACCCCCCTCAGTCCCAGACCAATTTTCAGCTTTCAGCGCTGATGCACTTTGAATGACAATTGCGCGGTCATACAACACTGTACCCAAATGAAATTTTTATCATTTTTTTCCCACAAATAGAGCTTTCTTTTGGTGGTATTTAGTTACAGCTCGGAGTTTTATTTTTTGCTAAACAAACAAAAAAAAATGCAAAAAAAAAAAATCATGTTTTAATAGTTTGTTATACAATTTTGCAAACGGGTCATTTTTCTCCTTCATTGAAGTGCGCTGATTAGGCGGCACTGATGGGCTGCATTGGTGGGCACTGATGGGCTGCATTGGTGGGCACTGATAGGCTGCATTGGTGGGCACTGATAGGCTGCACTGGTGGGCACTGATAGGCATAGTTAAGGCGGCACTAATAGGCACAGATAAGGCGGCACCGATCGGCACAGATAAGGCGGCACTGATGGGCAAAGATGGGCACAGATAAGATGGCATGGATGGGTGGCACGGATAAGTGGCACGGATGGGTGGCACGGATGGGCACTGATAGGTACCACTGATAGATGGGACTGATGGGCACTGATAGGTGGCACTGATAGGTGGCTCTGATAGGTGGCACTGCTGGGCACTGATGGGCGGCACTGCTGGGCACTGATGGGCGGCACTGGGGTGCAGCACCTTTGCGGCAGATTGTGGGCACTGTGGGTGGCACTGCTGGATGGCACTGTGGGTGGCATTGTGGGTGGCACTGTGGGTGGCACTGTGGGTGGCGCTGTGGGCACTATGGGCACTGCTGGGTGGCACTGATGGGGGGCACTTACTTTCATTCAGGATGGCACTGCGGTGGGCAGGTGGGCACTGGCAGGGGGCAGGTGGTCAGCTGTATTGCTGGCCGTGATCGGGACTGATGTCCCGATCACGGCCGCCGGTGATCGGCTTTTTTTTTCTCTCCTCGCGCTGTCAGCGCGAGGAGGAATAATAGCCGATTACCGGCTCCGTTCTGTCACATGATCAGCTGTCATTGGCTGACAGCTGATCACGTGATAAGGGGTCGGGATCGACCCCTTACACGGATCGGTGATCAGGCGAGTCTCATGGACTCGCCGATCACAGAGCGCGCCGCGCGCGCCCCTCAGGGGGCGCGCAGGCCGCTCGTAACCGGGACGACGTCAATAGACGTAGTCCCGGAAATGTAGATCCGCGCTAATGCCGTCATTTGGCAATAGCGCGGATCTCAAGTGGTTAAATACCTAAATTAGACTGTACTGTATATTTGCAGAGGCATGACATAAATATTGTACAGATTTCTGACAGTCTCCTCATTAATGGAAGACCAATTTAGAGAATTAACTTATTTCATTATATTATATTTTATTTAACTTATTTCAGCCTGAAATTGTGGGAAAAAAAATATATTTTAGTGCAGACTGTTAATTGAAAGTGTACACATTTTTAGAACATACTGTAATCTAATGTTTTTTGAGATTGGGCACAAGTCTAAGGAAGACTGTTAGCATATATTAGCATATATAGGTAAGCAAATAAAACACATATTTTTTAGAACACACTATATACAATAATTATATCACAGATTTGTTGCACACTAAAAAGAAGGCACTGTAAGACTCAGGGAAGTGTTATATTTCAACAATAATCATTCAGACTGTTATTTTTCTACTGCATAATGCAGAAATAGAGGCTATTTGAGCGTAAAGAAGCTCCCTGGAACAATGGAGAAAAATTTTTGAGGTATTATCTGCACATACTGTATTTCAAAGCACATCTATAGACCAGAATTTCAGAGGTAAGAGTGAGAAATCACTGTTAGGTCACTCTACTTTAAAGAAAGTGTATTCTAAATTTCACAACTGAGATTGTTTTATTGCAAGAGAACCACTTTTCTGTTTCCACCTTTCCTACAAACAATTTTCACAACTGAGGAGCAGTATGAGGAAACATCCATGTTGTCCAGTTCAGGCTCTGCGGGGACCCCAATAATAATGTTGGGCTCTATGGTCT
Organism: Lithobates pipiens; assembly: GCF_037356315.1. Taxonomy (NCBI): domain Eukaryota; kingdom Metazoa; phylum Chordata; class Amphibia; order Anura; family Ranidae; genus Lithobates; species Lithobates pipiens. The sequence continues at coordinate 184,512,459 of NW_027507785.1, read as the reverse complement.
ATTGCATGATGCTTACCTGTAAATAGTTATCTTGGCTGTGGTGGGTGTTTCTATTGTGAAAAAAAAGCAGGGCACTCCTGATCCTGCTCCCTATTTTGTAAGCCTGCCTGTTGAGTGTACTAACATCATTCTCCAGCCATGTGTTAACAGGAGACTTGCACTGACATGCCTCCTCTGTTTGTACTGTGAGTAAGGATGAGCTGAACACCCCCCTGATTCGGTTTGCACCAGAACCTGCGAACAGACCTAAACTTCGTGTGAACTTTACAACCCAATTAAAGTCTATGGGGCTCGAACGTTCAAAATCAAAAGTGCTCATTTTAAAGGCTAAGTTGTTGTCCTAAAAAGTCTTTGTGGACCTGGGTCCTGCACCAGGGGACATGTATCAATGCAAAAAAGTTTTAAAAACTTCAGTTTTTTTCGAGAGCACTGATTTTAATAATGCTTAAAGTGAAACAATAAAAGTGTAATATTCCTTTAAATTTCATACCTGGGAGTGCCTATAGTATGCCTGTAAAGGGGTGCATGTTTCCTGTGCTTAGAACTGTCCCTGTACAAAGTGTCATTTCTGCAGGAAAGTCATTTAAAATCACTCACGGCTATAATGAATTGTCGGCTCCCCATAATACAGAGAAGTCGTTGAAAGTCATTGATAAAAAAAAAAGCGTGGGGTTCCCCCAAATTCAATTACCAGGTCCTTCTGGTCTGGTATGGGTATTAAGGGGAACTTAAATTAAAAAAAAATGATGTGGGGTTCCCCCTAAATATCCATACCAGACTCTTCAGGTCTGGTATGGATTTTAAGGGGAGCTCCACACCAAATTTAAAAAACTAAATGGCATGGAGTTCCCCCTAAAAATCCATATCAGACCCTTTATCCAAGCACGCAACCTGGCAGGCCGCAGGAAAAGAGGGGGAGACGAGAGAGCGCTCCCCCCGAACTCTACCAGGCCACATGCCCTCAACATTGTGACCCCTCAAAGCACCATGTCCCCATGTTGATGAAGACAAGGGCCTCATCCCCACAACCCTGGCTGGTGGTTGTGGGGTCTGCGGTCGGGGGCTTATCAGAATCTGGGCAAAACTAACATTTACCTCCAGCAAGGTTTTTTAAAAACACCTAGACATTTTCAAAAAACATTCTCAAAAAATATGGGGATTTGGTCACACCATATTACTATATGGTGCTTAAGCCCACTTACTGCGACAAAGTACCCATGATTAGTGGGTCCTACATCATCCATAGATTGGAAGATCCTGCTTCTGTAAACCATGGAGAACATGAGGTCTCCACCATGGCACAGGTGGTCACTAATGAGAGGTACTTACTGAGGGAGTGGGGTGCTCCACCCAAAAGGATTTGGTCAGAATCCATACAATAGACAAACAAGATATTTGGGGGGCACACCCTAAAAAATGCAAAGATGGTGCTGCCGTAAGACCATGCTGGACTTACTCCATGAGTAGGGGAAGTCTCTCTGTAGTCGGGTTCTAAGGGCCGGTTTCTAGAATAAGTGATTTTGTGAAGTTGAATTTATAAAAGGATATTCTACTAAATTCAGTAAGAGTGTTATGAGCATGTGGTAGGGAAACATCTGTTGATGTTAAGAACAAAATAATGTCGTCTGCAAATAGGTTTATGTTATAAGGTTTTCCCTGAAGGAGAAATCCTGTGATATTCAGGTGGGTTCTAATTCTTTCAGCCAGAGGTTCAATAAGGAGGTTGGAAATTGAAGGAGATAGAGGACATTCCCTGCCTTGTGCCATTGGATATGGTGAAAGTATTTGATAGCATGTTGGATGTGTAGACTTGTGCACAGGGGGATGAATAAAGGGCCAATATGGCAGAAAGAATGGGACCAGTGAAACCAAACTTTCGCAAGGTGTGCTTCATATAGCTCCAATGAATTCTGTCGAATACCTTATCCTCATCCAAAGAGAAGAGCAGAGAAGGCACTCAACAGGACCTAGCATATTGCATAACTGACTCTCCTTGTGGCATCAGAGGTAGGGATGTGCCGAACACCCCTCGGTTCGGTTCGCACCAGAACCTTCGAACGGACCAAAAATTTGTACGAACTTTAGAACCATATTAAAGTCTATGGGACTCGAACGTTCAAAATCAAAAGTGCTAATTTTGGCCCATCCTCTGTTCTGCATATGAGCCTGCACTGTAGCCAAGTCTTGTCTTACTTGTCCTTCTGTATTACCAGAGAGCATGATATTATCTATGTAATTATAGAAGAACAGGGGAAAGGGGGTTAAACAAGAACCCCGGGACTTTAAAGGTGCTGGTATATGGTAAGTAGATAATGCACAATGCATATCATAAAAAAAACACACATTTTTATTACAATAGCAAAAATACAAAATTGATCACATATAAAAGATAAAATTAATTATCCACATCAATGTATTCAGATGAAACACAACAAAATTGTGTATCATTTATCACTTTAGAGTATACCACTCGACATGTTTCGCTCCAAACTAGCTTCCTCAGGAGTTACAGGTACACCTAGTGGATAAACTAAAAACAAGTACAAATCAAATGTATATCGTACATACATAGCTATCAACAATAGTGTACTCAAATGGCAATTTTTAATAATAGCCAAAATATTGTAACTAATCAGCAATTATAGACACTCTGCTAATTATCATATATTGTAGTAAGTTTAAACATTTTTAAAGCGTAGGTCCTATAAACACCAAATGCGCTACTTGCGCCACATAATTTAGCCCAAACCGATGGGTAATATAGAAAGGGCTTTGGATTAAGCACCGATGTGTCTGACTGAGGGGGCCACAGGAGAGCTATTGAAGGTAACCTATATAAAAATTTACTATTAGGGATTTGGCCATTGGCACTCATTAGGCATATTGAGTTGTAAATAGATAATATAAATTACCGCACTAACGAGTGGCAGAAAGTTGGCGGTCAATCAACCGCATTTAAATAACACGCCCAACATATATAGGGAGAGGACATACTAGGCAGGGGATTGGATGGATCCAACAAAATGGCGCATAAAGCACCATAACAGCGATACTGCGCATGTGTGCCAACAACCTGGTCATGTTGAGGGCAAGAGTTTACCGGAAATGACGTGAATGCCATCAATTTTGAGTACTGCGCATGCCCCTGACCTAAAGCAATAGATAAACCGGAAGAAGGGCATACAACTGCTTACTGTGGGGATAGCGCCATCTTTAGTGCTGGAATCCCATTCAGTTTAGGGAACCCATGCACTGCAATGTGCTAATTAAGGGTAATCCTAGAGCTCCCGCTTTTTAATAGACCCCATCCCAAATTAGGCACAGTGTGAAAGAAGCGGCTGATTTTCTGCCCAAAAACATTCTGCCCTGGGCGTCCGTGTGACCTACCCAAATATAATTGAAACAGTATCAGTAAACCAAGACCCTGTTGAAGTTCAATCATCAAATTTTAATATTTAGGCTTTAGGCATATAGATCATACATGGATAAATACGACAAAAAAATGTTTAAACTTACTACAATATATGATAATTAGCAGAGTGTCTATAACTGCTGATTAGTTACAATATTTTGGCTATTATTAAAAATTGCCATTTGACTACACTATTGTGGATAGCTATGTATGTACGATATACATTTGATTTGTACTTGTTTTTAGTTTATCCACTAGGTGTACCTGTAACTCATGAGGCAGCTAGTTTGGAGCGAAACATGTCGAGTGGTATACTCTAAAGTGACAAATGATACACAATTTTGTGTTTCATCTGAATACATTGATGTGGATAATTAATTTTATCTTTTATATGTGATCAATTTTGTATTTTTGCTATTGTAATAAAAATGTGTTTTTTTTATGATATACATAGCATCATTATCTACTTACCATATACCAGCACCTTTAAAGTGCCGGGTTTTCTTATTTAACCCCGTTTCCCCTGTTCTTGTATTTGTTTACTTACTAAGGGATGTGGTGCTAAGCTCATCTGTGTCTACCCCGTATGTTATATATGTAATTATACAGTTTACAGTCCAGTTTTGGTAACATAGCCAGATCCCTGGCTACCATACCATGGCAAATTGTTGGACTATGCAAATAGCCCTGAGGGACAACATTGGCTGTATACTGTTTTCCGTCCTAAACAAAGGCAAATTGATCTTGTGATTCCTCATTAATGGACATGGAGAAAAAAGCATTTGCAAAATCCAGTACTGCATGACATTCTCCAGCAGTTTGAGAAATAGTCTCTACAAGTGACACCATATCTGGGACAGCTTCTGCAAGGGGTGGAGCCACTTTGTATAAATTCCAATCAGTTTCCTTACAGGAAAAATAGGTGAGTTAAAGGGGCTCACCTCAGGCCTGAATACTCCTACATCCAGCAAAGCCTTTATTGTGTCATTCACTTCTTGGTGTCCTCCCGGTATACGGTACTGCTTGAGATTGACAGAGTGTTTGGGCAGAGGGATGTACACTGGCGTCCACTTGGCATGTCCCCTGATGATAAGTTTTACTGCAGACACAAAGAAAGAACGCACTGTATTACCAAATGAAAATGCACCTGCATCAGTTTGGATTGTTTGCATCAGTTTGGATGGTCTGACCCCTCAAGATATCCATTCCCAGTATGTTATCAGGTAGCTCAGATATTAAAACCTCTGCCTTAAATACAGGGCCTTTTCCAAGTTGCAATCTGCAGTATACCTTGTGAGCCCATGTATCTTGTCCTCCCAGTCCTTCAACTGCCACTACCCCTGTGCTCTGATGTTTTTGACTTTTGATGCTGTGAAACAAAGTCACTTCAGATCCTGTGTCTAACAATGCAGTAACCCTTTGTGGTCCATGTTGTCCTTGCCAATATATTGGCACTGATACATGTGGGCGGCGATCCCCTGGTTTCAGCATGTTAAAGCGGAGGTCCACCCTAAAATGGACCTCCGCTCATCGGAATCCCCCCCCCTCCGGCGCCACAATCGGCACCTTTCAGGGGGGAGGGGGGTGCAGTTACCTGGATAATCCAGGTAACTGCACCCACTTCCGGGCTAGCTCTCTGTGGAAAGGGGCGTACGTTACGCCCCTTTCCGCAAGCGCCCGTCCCCTTCAGCAAGTGCCCCGCTGCCTGCTGGGAAACACACAGCTCCCAGAGGCAGCGGGGACCGTCCGGATTGCGCCGCGCGGCTCGCGCATGCGCAGTAGGGAACCGGGAAATGAAGCCGAAAGGCTCCATTTCCTGATTCCCATACCCAAGATGGCGGCGGCACGAGCGAGCGATCGGCTTCGGGTGCCGACATCGCGGGCGCGCTGGACAGGTAAGTGTCACTATTTAAAAGTCAGCAGCTGCAGTATTTGTAGCTGCTGGCTTTTAAAAAAAAAAAAAAAACGCGGAGTCCCGGTGGACTCCCGCTTTAACTTGAACCAGTGGCACAGAGGAGCCACCCTCCTGTCATTCCAGCAGAGAGGGCACTTCCCATCCTCTGCTCCCAAATGTCTTTTTGTGTTTCATTAACTCTTTTGCCGTCACCCCATGAGGGTTTGGCTTTCTCTCCACAGGAGGAGCAGAAGGAAAGACAGGGGCATCCTCCACATCACCCTCTTAGGCAAGCTAGATCTTGATTTCCCTTTCGATTTTAATTCTTTCAATCATTTTAATAAATTACCTGTTGTGATACAATCAATATGATATTGGTATACCACTCTGCAAAAGATCTAAAAATAAGTGCTTTTGTGTAATCTTCAATCTCTCTACAGGCTTTTTCTCTTCTACACTCCTTTGCTTAACCCTGTCTCTGACCCTCTCCAATTCTCTTAACTATCCCAGTAAGGCAGCTGCCTTGTGAACCTTCTCCTTCTTTGCATCAATAGCATGCAACATTCTAAACAATGGAGCTTATTCCTCATGTCTGCTATGAACAAAGCCATATCAGGCCCTGTCCAATTATCATGCACAGTAGGAGTTTCTACTAGAGGGTCTGCAATCAATCCACTTACACACCCATATTCTGCCTATAAACTCCTTCCCCTATTGTACGCCAAGGAGTTAAATCCGTAATTTCTGTAGAAGTGTCATGAACTTGGACTATAGAATCTCTTATCAGGGGGCGTGGCTTGGCACACAACGGGTATGGGCGCGTTCTGAGAGAGCTCCCGCTCACACACGGCCTGCAACAGCCCATTTCTCCCGACCCATCGTGCTCAGATGCCAGGCAAGTGACTCTACAGATCCCAAGACCCAGACCCGGGTAGAGGGTCAGCGACAACCCCATTGCGGCACATTGCGGACCTGTTTAAAACAAAAACAGGGGCCAGCAGCAGTGTGGGAATGGACAAGATGCCACTGGACCGCCATGAGGAGGAATTGTCAGGGCTGGCTTAGCCCTTCCTCCTCTTGGCTCTCTTCTCTCTCCACAGTTACCAGCTGTTCCCAATGATGCTCGTCTGACCTGCCTATTTAAAGCCTTCTAGCTCACTTCTCCTCTTCCTTCGTGTTGGTCACATCACAAGGAACCATCTCCTGCAGTTTGTTTCAAGACTGGCTTGCTGACATCCCTCCTGGCTCCTTATCCTGCTTGCAGTTGCTACCCTATCTGGTTACTGGACTCTGGCTATGCTTGACTACGCTTTTTCTATTTACCTTTTTATTTTTATTAATAAACAAGTGTGATTTGATTGTCTCAGTCTGATTCATGGTTTCTGACAGGAATTCAGTGAAGACTCCCAATCTTCACCGGAGGAATCAGGTAAGGGGACAGCTCTCCCTAATCACCCCTTCACCCTGGCAGACATGTAGACATGTTAGTGATAGCAGCTGATATTAAAATGTTCTCTGCCACCATAACAGACTTGAAGTCTAATCTGTTAGCCCTGAATGAGAGGATGGTGGGAGCAGAGGCTGCAGGTAGACACAGGGACAAGGCGATCCGCAGGCTGGAAAAGGTGTCTAGCTCACAAAACCATCATCTCATTGAGATGAATAGACACCTGGAAGATCTGGACAATAGAGGATGGAGGAATAATATACGTGTGAGAGGGATACCAGAATCAGTGGAATCTGCCCAGATCATCCCAGCCCTGCAGAGAGTGTTCAATAGTCTGCTAGAGAGGCAAGAAGACATGGGGATTGATTGTGTCAGAGCACACAGTGCACTCAGACCAAAGGGTCCTGACAATGTCCCCCCACCAGAGACATCATTTGCAGTCTACAGAGCTTCACACTTAAGAAAGAATTCATGCGGAAAGCAAGGAGGAACAAACAAATTATCTTTAATGGGGCCACCCTTAGGCTATTCCAGGATTTGTCCCAGATTACCCTGAAACACCGCAGAGCTCTATGCCTCCTGTTGGATAAACAAAGGGAAAAAGAACTGAGATATACCTGGTTCCCTTTTGCACTAGCAGTAAACTTTAATGGACACCAGCATACCCTACGTACACCAGAAGATCTACAAGACTTTTGCACCGCATTGGCTCTTGATTACATCCCACTACCGGATTGGTATGCGGAATTCCAGGAGGCACCCTTGGAAAGACCGCCGTCGAAATCTCCATTTTCCACCCTTGAAAAGAGGCTAAACAAAAAGCGAAGATCACAGCGCCCCGAGGGTTCAAAGACCGGAACACCCAGATCCGCTAGAGAGGACCACAGAGAGCAAGCAGAAGATTGATGGCTCACCCCTTGTGCACATCTACATACTAACTATGCATTAAATGGGTGCCCCTGCATGTTCAGGTTGAGAGCTTGCTAAAATGGGACTTGCCACGCGATAGCTTACAGGGTCCTCAGGAACCCCATTACTGACTATCATTGCAGCTAACCCTTACACTTGCTAAGACAGTTTTAAACTAGTTGAGATAAGTAGCTGACAGCGTACTCGGTTGTTAGCAGCCTCCCTTTCTCCCCCACCAAGTGCCTCCACGTCTACTACGTGGGTAATGGACGCACTCATTTCTTACCTATTCAGTTGGGTCTGACCTGACGGATAAGGAATATTCTTAGATCACTCTACTGCCTTGTACTTTTCCTTATTTCTAAATCTTTCTATCCTTTTTTCTTTAACTTTCGGTATTATCACTTGTTATAGATCCTAACGATTGCAGAGAAAGTGAAAATAACTTGTTGCTGACAGTTTTGTCTCCTAGATACACTCCGGACCATCTTGCTCTGAGCTTCCACTATGGCATACACAGACCTCGGCCAAAATCCTCTCATGATCTCACACAACATAAGGGGCCTAAACATACCCAAAAGACGCTCCACGTTGCTGAGAGAGCTTAAAAAAGGTAGGCCACGTTTTGTACTCCTGCAGGAGACACATTTCAGAACACACCAAGTTCCTAAACTGACTCCTATTTTAAAGAGGCATACCATGCCACAAATGACGAATCCAGAGCTCGGGGAGTGTCTACATTGATAAGTAAAGGTGCCCCCTTTACCTTACAAGCCAAAAAGCTAGATCCAAAGGGCAGGTATTTATTCATAAAAGGTCTACACAACAATACTCCGATGACATTAGCCAATGTTTACTTCCTGAATACAGCACATGTGTCCTTCTGCCAACATATAATGCAGGAGCTCTTATGCCCCGTACACACGAGCGGACTTTTCAACATCCAAAGTCCGTCAGACCGAGTCCGTCAGACTATCCGATCGTGTGTGGGCTGCAACGGACTTTAGCTTCGCAAAAGTCTGACGGACTTTAGAAATGAAGCATGCTTCAAATTTTCCCGACGGAACTCCGCCGGACCCGGTCCCCTTCGAAAAATCCGCTCGTGTGTATGCTACTCCGACGGACTAAAACCGACGCTAGGGCAGCTATTGGCTACTGGCTATGAACTTCCTTATTCGAGTCGGGTCGTACGTCATCACGTTCGAATCCGTCGGAGTTTAGTGTGATCGTGTGTGGCCAAGTCCGTTCGGCCGAAAAGTCTGTCAGAACTCCGTCGGAACTCCGGCGGAACTCCTTTGGAAGTCTGTCGGACATAAGTCCTCTCGTGTGTACGGGGCATTAGAGTTCTCTTCGGGATGCCTAATCCTGGGAGGGGACTTCAATATACCATTAAACCCTGTAAATGACACGTCAAACAGGAAAACTTGCATTACATACAAAGCCCTCAAACGAATTAAACTATTACTTCAGTCCCTACAATTGATTGACACCTGGAGATTTCTACACCCCGAGGGTCGAGATTTTACATTTTTCTCACCCCCACATAGTCGACATTCTCGTATAGACTATATTTTCATCTCCCAATGAGACCTAGCCTTGGTCTTGGGGGCTCATATTGGTATCCAATCATTTTCGGACCACGCCCCAACCTCATTATCCCTAAAAGCAATCACATCTGCACCAAAATCTTATAATTGGAGATTAAATGCATCTCTCCTGACAGACGAAGATTTAATGATGGAACTTACCGCTACAATCACTTACTTCTTCCAACGAAATACCTCCATAGATATGCACCCACTCATAACATGGGGAGCCCACAAATGCACGATAAGGGGGTAATTCATAAGGATGGGCTCCAAGCGCAAAAAGGATAGAGACAAACTCATTCAATCCCTGACAGAATTAATAAAATGCTTAGAAATGCTTCATAAGCAATCTCTTTCAATTCAAACAGCTACTGAACTTCTAGAAAAAAAGGCTCTCCAAAGACTCTTTGATGATAGGGCAAATAGGTATGTTTTATTAGAAAGCAGATTTATTATAAATCAGGCAATAAGAAGGGGAAACTATTAGCAAGGGCTTTAAAGGAACAAACAGCAAAAAATTTTATAGCTGGTATGCGAAGTAGTGATGGAAAATTAGACGTGACCACTGAGGCAATAATGAAACATTTCCATGACTTCTACACACAGTTATACAACTTACCACCCCAACACAGACTGGAGGGCCTGGAGGGAGGGAGGGTACAGATCATTCAGGATTACCTAGAAAAAAGGGCTATGCCTGCCCTATCAGAATCAGACATATTAATGCTAGAGGAACAAACAGCAACGGAGGAGATAAACACCACTATCAAACAACTTAAATCAGGCAAAAGTCCGGGCCCAGACGGATTTAAAACCATATATTACAAAACTTTTGCAAATTTACTCAACATACCACTTAGGGCTGCTATAAACGCCTTGGCCAAGCCTAGAGCGGTAACACCTGATTTCCTATCAGTGCACATCACTATTCACAACAAGGAAGGCAAAGATCTAGCGGAATGTACTAGCTACCACGCTTTTGTTAAATTTAGATGCAAATATCCACGCGAAGATCCTGGCCTCTAGACTGAGCCCATTACTCCCGAACCTGATAGGCCCAGACCATGTGGGCTTTATGCCTGGCCGGGAGGCTAAAGATAACGTCAAAAAGGTGTTGCTCCTGACACAGGCGTCATGCACGGGTAAAACAGAAGGCTTTCTCTTGTCCATGGATGCAGAGAAAGCCTTCGACCGTGTGGCATGGGACTACATGTTGGCTGTTTGTGCTAAGATAGGCTTAGGACCACACATGATGGCTGGCATCTCCGCACTATACCAATGCCCAACAGCAAAATTAAAGATAAACAGCATACTGTCAGATAGAGTCCTGATAAAGAATGGAACTAGGCAGGGGTACCTGTTATCTCCTCTGTTGTTCATACTTTCTCTGGAACCCTTCATTAGGATAGTCATAGCAAACACAGACTTTCGGGGCTTCAAGGTCGAAGATAGGGAACACAAGGTGGCAGCTTATGCGGACGACTTACTCTTTTTCTTGTCCAACCCGCTAATCTCCCTTCCTGTTCTATTGAAGGGCTTTGCCACTTATGGCTACATTTCAAATCTTAAGATTAATTATGCAAAGTCAGAAGCCCTGAATGTCTTGTTGCCAGAGAAACTACTTAATCAGGTACAATTAATGTCCCCCTTTAGGTGGGAGTCTAGGGCGCTAAAATACCTGGGCACTTGGCTTAAATCCAAATTAGAGGACATATATGGATGTAATTTCCCCCCGTTTCTACAGAACGTAAGGAGAGACCTCAGTAGGTGGCATTCAGGATACTTTTCCTGGTTTGGCTAAGAGGCCATAATTAAAATGACCATTCTTCCCAGACTGCTCTATTTATTACACACACTCCCACTCAAAATTCCCAGGAATTCCCAAAGACCCAGAATCCTGTATGCCTACCTGATGAAACCTAAAGAACAAGGTGGCTTAGGCCTGCCGGATTTTGAATCATACTATAGAGCCACACACCTCTCCAGAATCATAGATTGGCACTGTCATGGTACAGCAAAAGATTGGGTGGCCCTAGAAACAGACTTAAGTCCACTCCCTCTGAGGTACTCCCCATGGATTCCATGGGAAAGCTGCCCGACAAGCTTAAAAAGACATCCCATTACTGGAAACACGCTAGAAATCTTTCATACTATAACCAAGTCACTAACCATTTCTTCCCAACCCAGTCCACTAACACCCCTGAAAGATAACCCAAGATTTGCACCAGGTATGAACAATCCACACTTCTGGGGAAAACCCACATTGTTTTAGGAAAGGTGTAGTGAAAGAACGGGCAAAAACCAATGAGGGATCCAACATGACACCTCTACCTCTTTGGGCTTACTTGCAACTACGTAGCTACTTGGGGGGGCAAGCCGACAAAAATAAATTTCACAGACCCCTTGCAGCTCTGGAGTCAATATGCCTCAATGGTACCCACTGTGCTAAAACTACTTCACTGGCCTATTCCTGGCTACAAGATGCAAAACATGGGGATGAGAGCGGACTCAGAGAGAGATGGTCAGAGGAACTCCACATGGAGATCAACGATAAGCAATGGAGGTATGCCTGTATTTTAACCCATAAATGTTCGATAAGTACTAAGATGCAGGAGACAGCTTACAAATTAATGGCTCATTGGTATAACACCCCGGCCAAGATTCATGGATGGAACCCGCAATTTCCAGACACCTGCTGTTGTACCACATCTGGTGGTAATGCCCTCAGATAACAAAATTCTGGGATAAAATCAAGCTGCTAATTAAACAAATAACTGAGACCAAAATTAATCTGAATGCAGCCGCATGCCTGCTTCACATCACGAATATCTCAATGAGGAGTATATAAAAACTCATTGACGAAACATCTCTTAAAATGTGGCAAAATCTTATCCCGATATACTGGAAATCGCAAAAGGTTCCCTCCATTGCGGAATGGCTGAACAGGGTGTCTGACATATACACAATGGAAGAGACTCTTGCACAGACAGATGACAAAGTAGACAGGTTTCATAGAACTTGGCAACCCTGGTTGGCTTTCAGGTATTCCACTACATATGTGGAGAACATTTAATGAATTACCACCTTGAGTTCTTGTATAATGGTATTCTGGGAATCCCTACCACCTCAGAACACCCAATGGTGCCGGAATCAGATGCTATCAGATACACGACTATTACTGCTCTATGCTCCTTCTTTTCTTTTCACTCTAATTTCTTGACTTTTCTATCTACCTACTACGCTGCATACGAAACGAACAATCTACAAGTGAATCTACGGCAGCTTGTAATAAAAATAATTATACTATCACATTATACCAGAGTTTGAAATAGAGATGCCTTAATGTTATATTTCATCAAACTCCGCACTATCAGTGTGGGGGAGGTTATTGTTCGATTGAGACTGCTTTCCACTTATTCAAGATTAGAATTTAACTTCATTGTCATTTAGATATATATTCTAGACGCAATGTGATATTTCAGCATATACCTTATCACTGAAATACAAGCAGTTGCATCTGCAAATGTTATGTTTTTGTTACTCTACATATGCTTTAATAAACTTGGAATGTTAAATGTTAAAAATAATCTCTTATCAGATGTAATAGGGAGAATACAACAGTAGTGTCTCTAGCTCTACACAGATAGAGTTTTACTCAGGGGTCTTTGGCCATGCTGTCCAACCCCACTGCCTCTCTGTTAGACAAAATAATTCCATCTCCCCCCAAGTTACACACACTCAAGACCCATGTCAACAAGCATTCATTGGGTCTCTGGGCAAATTTATGTCCTAGGTCTGTAAGCTCCCCTGCTGTGTAAGACCCTATAACTTCTGTATATTTTTGTTCAGCCACCTGTGAATCTTCAGATGAAAGAACATTACTTCCACTTGTACTAGCTCATTCAATCGCCTCTCTTCTTTGTCTAGTTGTAACAATAGGACAACACATCAATTTCTATCTTTGTCTGTGTCTGATTCTGACCAATACGCTAATTCCTCCCAATCTCCCCTGATAACCAGGGTACATACTTTCACTGCAGCATTGTTTCCCAGTAATCTCCTACCTTTCTTTCTGTGCTGCTTGTTCACAGTTCTCACTACATACTCTGAAAACGGTGTTTCTATTGCCGCGTACACACATAGCGGACTATCCGACAGACTTAGTCTGGCGGACTTCCGACAGACTGTCCGTCCGACTTTCCGAACGGGCTACTTGCCCACACACGACACTTTTTCAGCAGACTAATACGGCGTACTAAGTCTGCCGTACTATCCGCCATACTATCTGCCCTACTTTTGAAATGAACGGACTTTTCCCGCCCGGAGAAAAGTCTGCTCATTTCGAGCGGGTCTCCAGGTAGGCGGGGCCCGCGAAGGAGATATCGCTGGCCCCGCCACCTGGTATGGACTTAAAGGGGAACCCCCACGCCGAAAAAAATCGGCGTGGGGTTCCCCCCAGGTCCACATCAGTCCGAGCACGCTACCCGGCCGGCCAGGAAAGGGGGGGACGAGCGAGCGCCCCCCCCTCCTGAGCCGTACCACCCCAAAGCACCTTGTTCCCATGTTGATGAGGACAAGGGCCTCTTCCCGACAACCCTGGCCGTTGGTTGTCGGGGTCTGCGGGCGGGGGGCTTATTGGAATCCAGGAGCCCCCTTTAATAAGGGGCCCCCCCTTCCCCATGGTCCCTCCTTCCCCAAGGCACCCCCCTTTCCTGGCCGGCCGGGTAGCGTGCTCGAACAAGGGTCTGATGTGGACCTGGGGGAACCCCCACGCCGATTTTTTCGGCGTTGGGGTTCCCCTTTAAGTCCATACCAGGTGGCGGGGCCAGCGACCTCTCCTTCGCGGGCCCCGCCTACCTGGAGACCCGCTCGAAATGAGCAGACTTTTCCCCGGGCGGGAAAAGTCCATTCATTTCAAAAGTAGAGCGGACTGGCATACGCACGGCCGGATTGTCCGCCGAAATGCGAGTCCAGCGGGAAGATTGGAGTGCAAAACTACTTTCTAAGTCCGCCGTACTTTCGGGTCAAAAAAGTATGCTGGAGGCTACACATGGGGGGATTGTCCAGCGGACTTGAGTTTGCCAGACTTTTCCACCCGATTGTTTGATCGTGTGTACGCGGCATATTTCTTCCCTGTTTTTCGGAAGATCTAAAACATTCCTTTAGGATTTGAAGTTGATCTGTTACTGCCTGCAGTTTCACATCAACAACTTTCCTCTTATTTGTCTCACCCATGAGTGCCTGCAAAAATATCCATAAATAAAATTTAAAAATATTATAAATATAAAAATAAATATAAAATATTCTAATAAAGATGCAGCTTTCTGCTCTGATTTTGAATATTGAAAAAGATTCAGGAGACAATGGTGGGGGTCTTCCACTTTAACTGCATCCTGATACTTGATCAATTCATGAGCCAGAGTAGACCAGTGCCTAGAATCTGCCCACTATGGAATGGGGCTCTTTTGACTGTCTCCCACCTTCGCTCTTTTTTACCCAGTTAAACATTCTCCCTCTTTGCTACTTGTACACCACATGCTAAACCACTATAACGCCACCAACGCAAAGCTAGCAACAAACGTTCTATCACAATGCACACTAATAATACAGTTTCCCAATTGTCAAAAAGAATTACAATTCACAACAGTATTACTTAAGGATTAATCACTGCACTTCAAACCAGCACTGAAAGGGTTAAATATCCTGCTGCTCAAAGTGCCATTAATGTAACAAGGGGTTATATTCCGTGTTACATTTATTCATTTATTGACAGGTTCATATATATTTACCCATCAGATTCATGTATGAATTACAATGATTGAAACTACACACAAGTAGTATAGTAATAAAAAAGATTTACTTAGCTTAAATATGTATTACAGAAGATACGATGCAGGATAAATTCAGGTTCAGTTTCAATCCAGAGAACTCATCTTCTGAAGTCATCAGAATGTTCTGAAAGTTGACAGTCTCTTCAATCTCTAGGTACATTCACTTAATGTCCTGGATGAGGTTCTGAGCTATTCTGTATTGTCTAACCTTTTATATGTTTGAAAGAAGATGTGAATAAGCTGGTTTTATCCAGTGCTAACAAAAGAAGTCTTGAGACAATGTAACCATCTGTGAGCTTAGAAAGATCAATATATGCAGAAATGACATAGAGTATACAAAAAAAAAAAATTATATATTATATATATACAGGTCCTTCTCAAAAAATTAGCATATTGTGATAAAGTTCATTATTTTCTGTAATGTACTGATAAACATTAGACTTTCATATATTTTAGATTCATTACACACAACTGAAGTAGTTCAAGCCTTTTCTTGTTTTAATATTGATGATTTTGGCATACAGCTCCTGAAAACCCCAAAATCCTATCTCAAAAAATTAGCATATTTCATCTGACCAATAAAAGAAAAGTGTTTTTAATACAAAAAAAGTCAACCTTCAAATAATTATGTTCAGTTATGCACTCAATACTTGGTCGGGAATCCTTTTGCAGAAATGACTGCTTCAATGCGGCGTGGCATGGAGGCAACCAGCCTGTGGCACTGCTGAGGTGTTATGGAGGCCCAGGATGCTTCGATAGCGGCCTTAAGCTCATCCAGTGTGTTGGGTCTTGCGTCTCTCAACTTTCTCTTCTGAATATCCCACAGATTCTCTATGGGGTTCAGGTGAGGAGAGTTGGCAGGCCAATTGAGCACAGAAATACCATGGTCAGTAAACCATTTACCAGTGGTTTTGGCACTGTGAGCAGGTGCCAGGTCGTGCTGAAAAATCAAATCTTCATCTCCATAAAGCTTTTCAGGGAAGGGGCGGAGCTGCTGGTGGAGATGGCTGCTGCTCCGTAGAGTGGACCTAATGCTACTGCCGCTGATGCTGCTCTAATGCCGACCTTACTACTCTAACTCGTTTTGGCCTGAACTATAAGGCTGGATGGATTAACAGTGAAAGGCTAGTCTATGCCTGGAAAGCTTTAAGCTTTAAACTTTACGTTGCCTTACCTGCTTGTGCTGTGAACCTGCGGTGGTTGCCTGTGTTCCCTCCCAACCTGCCATTGAAACCCCAGTGAGGGTGAAATAACTGAAACCCGAGTCCGCGTGAAGCGCCGAGGAACGAGACACAGCCGAATCGAGGAAGTGGAGGAGATCCGGCGAAGGGGGTCGGTGTGCGGGCGGAAGCTGGCAGCCGATACTGAAAGCCGTTTGATCATCCACGTGGCGGCGGTCCCGGAGGTTCCCGGCGGAGACCAGGTAAAATCTCGGGGGAAGCGGCGGGGAAGCCCCTGATAGGAACCAACGTTCTGAAAACCTCGGGGGACTCTAGGGCTGAGGCGGGAAGCCAGAGGATCCCAAAGGTAAAGGGGAGGAAACAGCACGGGAGAGTGAAAGACAAGATAAGGACAGCAAGCTGAATGTAAAAAAAAATCTTTTGATGTTAAAGGTTAAAAGACTGCACATATGTCATAAAGAAAGGAGAAAGAATCCTGGAATAGAGCTAAGAGAAGAAAAAAAAAAAAAAAAAAAAAAGGGAAGTGTGCAATAAAATTAAAAGTTGGCTGGTCAGCTTGTTGGGTTAACTAGGGGAATTTGACTGATTAACTAATGTAAAAACCCAAATGGTTAAAGCACATAAAAATAGAGGGTTTATTTAAACTGGGCCGGAATGTTATGGACTGTCTGTATAAATGTGGAATACATCTCAATAATAGTATTGAAAATATAACAAATACGGATTAACCATTAAAAACCATTGCTGATAAATCTGCAATCTCTTAAAGGGCCAATTACAGCGTAATAGAAAAAAGGCTGAAAACCCCCATAGGAAAACATAATAATAAGGACTACTGCTGATAAGCCTTGCAATCTTTTAAAGAGATATTTGCGATCTAATAGAAAAGGGCCGAAAGGATCACAGGAAAGTTAAAGGGCAAACTATGGCACCAAAGAGGGGTAGTAAAACACCCCAAAATCAAAAAGATAAAAAGGACAAAAAAGCAGAAAGAAGTAAAGGCACCACAGGGGCCCAAGCCAATCAAACTACTGATATTAAGGAGTTTTTTCAGCAAATGCACCCACAGACAGAGATAAAGGGTCAGTCTCAATCGCCTCAGCAAACATCACATATAAGGCACACGTTACAAACATCACAGGAACTATTGGAAATGACGGAAACAGAAACATCAGCGTCTCTGGGGGCACTAGGAGAGGATACAACGAATCATCCTAGGAACAGCTCACCAATAGAGATAATGGGATCATTAACAGAACAAAGGGAAGGTGATAATGAAAATTGGAATATAAGGACATATATTCGTTCCCTCCCTACTAGGACAGACATGGACCAATATATACATAGATTGGAGGACACCTATAAAGCTGAAATACAAGAAATTAAAACATCTACCCAAAGAACACAGGAGATAATAGGCAAATTGGATATAAGAATGACAAAAATGGAGCAAGAAATGTCCCGACTAAAAGAGAAATTACATGAACAGGGAAAAGATCTAATACAAGCTAGAAATGCTTTAGATGAACAGGAAAATAATAGTCGAAGAAATAATATAAGAATTAGAGGTTTGGATGAAAATGTGAACTCAAGGGACTTGATATCAGTTTTACAGGGGATCTTCCAAAGGTTGGACATGGACTTGTCCATAGATGATCTGCTGATCGATCGGGCATACAGAATAGCTGGAGTGAGGAGGGCAAAAGCTGGTGAAACTAGAGACGTTATCTGTAAACTGCACTATGCACGAATAAAAGATAAAATAATGACTGCAACAAGACATAAGGAGAATATAGAATATGACGGAAAACAACTGACATTTTTTCAGGATCTAACCAAATATACTCTGGACAAAAGAAGAGCATTAAAACCACTGGTGGAGCAACTTAGAAAAAGGAACTTGCAATACAGATGGAAATTTCCATTTCAACTGCAAGTTTATTATGAAGATTCGTCAGTAGTTTACAGGAACCTAGAAGACTTACCGGAATTTGTAAAGGATCTTGGTCTTTCACCAGTAGACTTACCAGAATGGCCAAAACCTTACAGAAAAATAGTAAAACAGTAAAAAGCTTATAGGGAATTATGGAGGTGGATGGGGGGAGGGGGAATTTATTTATTGATGGGGGGCCAGTTGGAGATTTATGGTTAAAAATTTTTATTTATTTTTTTTTTTTTTTTATAACTAGTGGTTAAAGGGAAAGGGAAGTTTTTGATATAATGGAATATGACAAAAAAATTTTTTTTTTTTCTCACAAATAGGGGGAAAAGGAAGGAGGGTTTTTTTTTTTTTTTTTTTTGATATAATGAAATACGGCAGGTTTATTTACTTATGGAAAAAAGAGAAAAATTTTTTTTTTTTTTTATTTTTTTTTTTTTTTATTTTTTTTCTTTACTCACAACGGGGGATAAGAGGGAGGAGGTGGTTTGTGATATAATGAAATATGGCAAAATGTAAAAAGGAAAAAAAATTTTTTTTTTTTTTATTTATTTATTTTTTTTTTTTCCTTTCACAATTAGGGGTTAAGGGGAAGAGGGTTTTTTTTTTTTTTTTTTTTTTGATATAATGGAATATGGTAAAATTATTTAGTCAAAAGGGAGGGAAAAAGAGAGAAAAAAGAAAGAAAATTTTTTTTTTTTTTTTTTTCTTCTCACAATTAGGGGTAAAAGGGAGGTTTTTGGTAATAAATGAAATATGACAAATTTATTTATGTAGGGGAATACACAGATAAAAATAGAAATGGAATTGATTAATAGAAAAATTATAAAATTTATTTATTTATTTATTTTTATTTTTTTCACAACAAGGGGTAAGGGGAAGAGGAGGTTTTTGATATAATGGAATATGGTAAAAAATTATTTAAAATTTATTAAATTAATTAAATTGTTATTTATTTATTTATTTATTTTATTTTTTTTTTTTTTTCCCTTTTCTTCACAATTAAGGGGCAAAAGGGAGATGGAGGTTTTTTGTAATAAATGAAATATGACAAATTTATTTATTTATATAAGGGAATACACAGATAAAAATTGAAATGGAATTGATTAATAGAATAATTATAAATTTTTTTTTTTTTTTTTCTTCTTTTTTCACAACAAGGGGTAAGGGGAAGAGGAGGTTTTTGATATAATGGAATATGGTAAAAATTATTTAAAATGTATTTAATTAATTAATTTATTTATTTATTTATTTATTTTTTATTTATTTCTTTTTTTCTTCCTTTTCTTCACAATTAAGGGGTAAAAGGGAGATGGAGGTTTTTTTGTAATAAATGAAATATGACAAATTTATTTATTTATATAGGGGAATACACAGATAAAAATTTAAATGGAATTGATTAATAGAAAAATTATAATTTTTTTTTTTTTTTTTCTCTCTCCCTTCCCCCATCCTTGTGCCATTTATTCTCAGATTAAGCCTTGGCCTCCCTCCTTCGTCTAAAACTTTTTTGCGAGGATCAAGGGTAAGAGGGAGGAAGCTTAAGGACATAAACTAAGGGATAAGTGGAATGGCAATAGAAGCCAGAAGCATTGAGTTAGATATGAATAAACAGGCGGCTTAGGAGACAGGGGTACTGACGGGCGGCTAATCTGCATCAGCGGTCCTGATATTTCCCCTTCTAATAGGGATCTTACTTGTTAAGTAAGTTAGACTTTTTTAAGTCGGTAGTTATAGGGTAGTGAATGAGAAGGAGTGAGTGGGGGGGGGAGTGAGTGGAGAAGGGACAAGGGGGGGGGGGGTAAGGAGAAAATTAGGGATAAGGGGGGGTTAGGACTAAGTGTAGGGGAATAAAAGAATAGCCCCCCTTTTTTTTTTTTTTTTTTTTTCTCTCTCTCTTTCCTCTCTCTATTTTTCCAAAGTAGCAGGGACCCCCATAGGGAACAGTATATTTCAATAAATTAAAATGGAGGGGTTGAAAATGTGTTCTTTCAATGCAAGAGGCCTCAACTCTCCCTCAAAAAGAAACCAAATTTTAGACTTTTTCCATAAACAAAAGGTAAAAATAATCCTATTACAAGAAACGCATTTTCGTTCCGACCACATTCCGAAATTAATTAATAAAAATTATATTAATTGGATTCATGACACATTTACATATTCCAAATCAAGAGGGGTATCAATAGCTTTTCATAAAGATCTGTTACATCAAATAGTTCAGGAACATAAGGGAAAAGATGGTAGGTCAATAGTTGTAAAGGTAAAAATACTTGAGAGGATGGTTACAATTATTAATCTTTATCTACCAAACTATGAACAGGTTAAGACAGGGATAAAAATCCTAAGGAACGCACTGGACAGTGCAGAAGGAATAATAATAATAGGAGGTGATTTGAATTTTATAATG
This sequence comes from Lithobates pipiens, assembly GCF_037356315.1. Classification (NCBI taxonomy): domain Eukaryota; kingdom Metazoa; phylum Chordata; class Amphibia; order Anura; family Ranidae; genus Lithobates; species Lithobates pipiens. Next base: position 184,491,850 of record NW_027507785.1, on the reverse strand, counting down.
GATATGAAAAGGGACACTACCAATATCAAATCTCAAAGGGAAAATAAACATCTAAAAGAATTTAAAGAATTATTAGATAAACATCAAATGGTTGATATATGGAGGGTACTACATCAGAAAGAAAAGAACTACACATATTACTCAAATGTTCATGACTCTTATCATAGGTTAGATTACTTTTTCCTGAACCAAAAGGGGCTATTGTTGAAACCAACAACAAATATAGGAGGGTTTTTATGGTCAGATCACGCACCCATATATTTAGAGGTAGCAATAACGGAATTTGTAAAAACAAGAGGAAGGTGGAGTTTGAATGACAACCTGCTTAAAGATAAAAAATGTTTTGAGGATATCCAGCGAGAGATAAGGGAATTTCAGTTAAATCACGATAAAGATGACACCTCACCCCCCATACAGTGGGAAGCTTTAAAATGCGTATTAAGAGGACTGTTTATCAAGCACGGAAGTAGAGTAAAAAGGGAAAAAGAGCAAAGGAAAACTCAATTGCTGTTGGAAATTGGGAGACTGGAAGATAAGCATAAACAGAAAATGAAGCCAGAGGATTATATACTCTTAAAAGATAAAAGAATTGAGCTACAGGCCGTGCTTAATGAGGAGTCTCTCCGGATAAGGGATAGGAATAAAACACATTGGTATCAATATGGAAATAAACCGGGGAAACTACTAGCAAAAACATTGAGAGACCAACAACCTACAACATCTATAGTAAAGATCTTAAAAACAAACGGGGAAATAACACACGATCCAGCTGAAATTATAAAAACATTTCAAAACTATTATGATAAACTATATAATATAGAAATACAGCAGGAAAATAAAAAGGAGGAAAGGGGGGAAGAGATTCGAAAATATGTTAACGAGACAGCCTTGCCCAGATTCTCTAGAGAAGCAATTGAGGAAATGGAAGAAAAAATCTCAAGGGAAGAGATACAACAGGCAATAGCCGAAATGGCCCTGGGAAAGAGCCCAGGACCAGACGGCTATACAGCAAGGTTTTATAAAGTATTTCAAAATCTAATTATACCCTTACTTGAAAAAACATATAACTCAATAACTAAAACGCAAACCTTTGCACCACAGAGTACAGAAGCTCATATTATACTTATTCCGAAACCAGAAAAAGATCATACATTAAGTAAAAACTTTCGCCCCATCTCATTAACAAATATCGATATTAGACTTTATTCAAAAATTATATCTAATAGATTAACCCCAAGAATGCCGGAACATATAAAGCTAGATCAAACAGGGTTTATAAAAGGGCGAGAAACCAGGGATAATATAATAAAGACATGTACGCTTATGGAATATGCTCAGAGAGCCGCCATCCCAGCCTGTTTACTAACTATAGATGCTGAGAAGGCTTTTGATAGGGTGGGATGGCGGTTCTTAGAAGAGGCATTATTACAGATAGGACTGGGCCCTAGGATGTTAGGCAGAATTATGGCACTATATGCCAACTCAAGAGCCAAAATAAGAATAAACGGGATGCTTTCAGAGTTTATAAAGGTATCAAATGGGACCCGTCAAGGATGCCCCCTATCTCCTTTATTATATATAATAGTAATGGAACATCTAATTAATGCAATAAGGGAAAATAAAGATATACAAGGGATTAAAATTAGAGATAAGGAGTATAAATTGGCAGTATACGCTGATGATTTATTACTTTATATAACAAATCCTATTATAACAATCCCTAATATAATAAAAGAACTTGATAAATTTGGGGAATTAAGTAACTTTAAGGTAAATTACGAAAAATCTGAAATGATGAATATTACTTTAGAAGATAAAATGCAATCACTTTTACAAAAAGATTTTCCGTTTAAATGGCAGAAAGAGATGATTAAATATTTGGGCATCATGATTCCGAAGGATCTGAAGCAGATACAAGAACTGAATCATAATGTGATTATACGTAAGGTAATAAAACAATTGCAAAAATATGAAAGAATAACACAATCATGGTTAGGAAGAATAAATATAGTAAAAATGGAATTATTACCAAAGGTCTTATATGTATTCCAAATGCTACCCATTGCTTTATCTAAGAGGATAATGATGGATTTAAGGAAGGCTATAAATAGTTTTATATGGACAAAAAAAACCTCCCGAATAAAAAGAGAAACATTAACTAGAACAAAAGAAAATGGAGGTTTGGCTTTACCTGATTTTTTAAAATATATGCAAGCGGCATCATTGATTAGAATTATAAATTGGCAACATGACAGTAAAAATAAACAATGGGTAATGCTGGAAGAGGATATTGCAGGTATACAGTTAAAATTCCTGCCATGGATAAGACCTGAACTAAGGGAGAAAAAAAAGGAACTACCAATTTTTGTGAGAGCTACTTTAAAAATATGGGATGCGGTGCTCAAAAAAGGAAAGCTATCCTCCAGGACTGGACCCTTGTCCCCATTGATATCTAACCCAGAATTTAAGCCAGCAATGGAAAGTGTTAGCTATTTGAAATGGAATAAGATGGAGAATATAAGACTGATCCAGATCCTGGTGGATGGTAATATGCCTAGTTTAAGCGATCTCGGATTAGAAATAAAAAAACACTGGTTGCAATATCACCAACTAGAAACATTTATTGAAACCAATATAAACTTAATAAATAGACCATTAACTAAATTTGAGCAGATAATATTAAAGGAGCAGAACCATAAAAATAAACTATCTAAAATATACGAATCACTGTTACCCACAGGAGATATTAGAGACTTAATAGGAATAAAAAAGTGGGAAGAAGAGTTAGGAGAGATAATTGTAGAAGAAGAATGGAAAAAAATATTAGGAATAATACACAAAACCACAACGGCATTAAAACATCAAGAACGAAACTATAAAGTAACAATGAGATGGTATTGGAGTCCAGTGGCACTAAAAATAATTAATAAAGGCAACACAGATAAATGCTGGAGATGTGGGATAGAAAAAGGGACAATGGAGCATATTTGGTATAGTTGTAAGAAAGTAAAAAATTTCTGGTTAAGGATTTTTGAGATATATCAAAAAGTGACTGGAAAAAGACTGACTCCAGATGTGAAGATAGCATTATTTTCTCTTACGTCAGATACAGTACACAATATGAAACAGGGGATAATACAACATATGACAACAGCAGCTAGAACAATAATAGCACGTAATTGGAAAGAAACTATGAGTCCAACAATAGGAGAATGGATATGTGAAATGAACGAAATATGCTTTATGGAAAAACAAATAAGAGTAGAAGGATATATAAATAATCAACTACCAATTGTATGGAAACAATGGGAAGAGTTTAGGTCCTCTAGTGGAATGAGGGAATACTTATAATGTGGGGTGGGGGAGGGGGAGGGGAGAGAGAGGATAGGAGGGGGGAATTGGGATATTAGAGGGAGGGGGGATAGATAGGGAGGGGGGGAAGGAGGGAAAGATGTTAAGAAGAGAGGGGGGGGGGGTTTCCTTTTTTTTTTTTTTTTTTTTTTTTATTATTATTTTTGAGTGTATGGGGATATGTTAGTAAATGTATTATATATTGAGAGAGTTTTTTATGTATGATGTAGTAAATGTATCAGAATGTATTATGGATAATTTTGAAAAAGAATAATAAAGAGAAAATTTGAAACATAAAGCTTTTCAGCAGATGGAAGCATGAAGTGCTCCAAAATCTCCTGATAGCTAGCTGCATTGACCCTGCCCTTGATAAAACACAGAGGACCAACACCAGCAGTTGACATGGCACCCCAGACCATCACTGACTGTGGGTACTTGACACTGGACCTCAGGCATTTTGGCATTTCCCTCTCCCCAGTCTTCCTCGAGACTCTGGCACCTTGATTTCCGAATGACATGCAAAATTTGCTTTCATCCGAAAAAAGTACTTTGGACCACTGAGCAACAGTCCAGTGCTGCTTCTCTGTAGCCCAGGTCAGGCGCTTCTGCCGCTGTTTCTGGTTCAAAAGTGGCTTGACCTGGGGAATGCGGCACCTGTAGCCCATTTCCTGCACACGCCTGTTCATGGTGGCTCTGGATGTTTCTACTCCAGACTCAGTCCACTGCTTCCGCAGGTCCTCCAAGGTCTGGAATCGGTCCTTCTCCACAATCTTCTTCAGGGTCCGGTCACCTCTTCTCGTTGTGCAGCGTTTTCTGCCACACTTTTTCCTTCCCACAGACTTCCCACTGAGGTGCCTTGATACAGCACTCTGGGAACAGCCTATTCGTTCATAAATTTCTTTCTGTGTCTTACCCTCTTGCTTGAGGGTGTCAATGATGGCCTTCTGGACAGCAGTCAGGTCGGCAGTCTTACCCATGATTGCGGTTTTGAGTAATGAACCAGGCTGGGAGTTTTTAAAAGCCTCAGGAATCTTTTGCAGGTGTTTAGAGTTAATTAGTTGATTCAGATGATTAGGTTAATAGCTTGTTTAGAGAACCTTTTCATGATATGCTAATTTTTTGAGATAGGATTTTGGGGTTTTCAGGAGCTGTATGCCAAAATCATCAATATTAAAACAAGAAAAGGCTTGAACTACTTCAGTTGTGTATAATGAATCTAAAATATATGAAAGTCTAATGTTTATCAGTACATTACAGAAAATAATGAACTTTATCACAATATGCTAATTTTTTGAGAAGGACCTATATATATATATATATATATATATATATATATATATATATATATATATATATATATAAACACACACACAGAAGTAATCACCTTTAAACTATCTCAGTTAATAACTCTTAATCCCAAGTTCATTATGCATATAGACCCATATTACATCCTCCCATCAACATAGCAGTTCTCAGACTTTTATACATAGCACAGAAACTGGTGGCCAGATTCTGGCATTCCTCACATGTTCCCACCAGAAAACAATGTGTGGAAAAGTCATCTACATCCTCATACATCCTCATAAGGGAGCAGATGACATATCAGGACAGAAATGCCACCTGTAAATGTTATTCTATTTGGCAGGCCTGGTTGGAAACACCAGGTTTAGTGCCTTCACACTAAAGGTTTAGTACCTGAACCTGAACAACCAGGTTTAGTGCCTTCACACTTCACACTAGTTTTGAACAGAGTACTACAAGTGTAAGGGGCATGCATACTTTTCTAACTCTTACCTTTAAAGCTACATACAGGGCAGTTACTAACCCCTTTATTTCTGTATCTAAGACCAATACCTATACTGCCTGTTTATGAGGGGACTTGTTTTCTCAGGGAGTGGTAGAATGAAGGTGACCATATGCAATATCTTGCATGTTGGCCATACATCTCCATATTTTGGCTTATCTTGGCTTGTTTTGGCTTGTTTTTGGCACATCTGGTGACTTGACAACTCTCTTCTCACCGAATTGTGGCGTTTGCCCCCTATTGTCGAGGTCCTCCAGATGTCTTTGCATGTCCCTCATTTGAAGGGTATGAGTATCTACCTGATGAGTGGTCTTTCTGAGCTGAGTGTCCTCAGTAAATATCTTTTAAAAGTGCACAGTTTAGGAAATGTTTACTTTAGATGCAGCTGTGAGGTCACCAGTGCATGTACCCTGAAGGAACAGCATACCTGTGCCATTCATTTGGAGTGGTGTTGTAAATGTGTAGGAGTGACATCATCGCTGACTCAGCCATTCAAATATCCGAAGCCTGAGAACCAGGCTTCCGCTGGTTTCCGTTACATCAGAGGGGGGCGGGTCACCCCCTAGTCATTGGGCAAGCCACGCTTTCCCCCCTGCGTCAGAGGGGGGCAGGGTCAGATGACAGGTGGCTGCGTCCTCCTCATATAAGAAATGTCAGGCTGCCAGGATCCCCGCAGTGTCTCGGCCAGTGGAGACAGAGGATGGATGGACTGCGCTGCGCTGGACTGGAGGGAGAGATCACCCGTCGCTGGATCAGATCAGCCGTCACTGGACCCCGGAGGGATGATCATCTGTAGCTGGATAGCAAGACTGGATTACCACTGCTGGAATCTTTTTTTAATTTAAAGGACTTTATCAAAAGTGTGTGTCTTTTTTAACATTCATTTACACTTGCTTTGTGAAATGGTAGGGATATTTTTGTACCCCCTTACCATTTCAAATGGGGGGTGGGATCTGGGGGTCCCCTTCTTAAAGGGGGCTTCCAGATTCTGATAAGCCCCCTGCCTGCAGACCCCCACAACCACCGGCCAGGGTTGTGGGGATGAGGCCCTTGTCCTTATCAACATGGGGACAAAATGTTTTGAGGGGTCACAGACCCCCAAAGCATCCTCCCAATGTTGAAGGGCATGTGTTCTGGTATGGTTCAGGAGGGGTGGTGCTCTCTTGCCCCCCCTCTTTTCCTGCAGCCTGCCAGGTTGTGTGCTCGGATAAAGGGTCTGGTATGGATGTTTAGGTGGAACTCCATGCCATTTTTTTTTGATTTGGCGTGGAGTTCCCCTTAAAATCCATACCATACCTGAAGGGCCCGGTAATTGAATTTGGGGGAACCCCACGCTTTTTTTTTTTTTTGATGACTTTCAATGACTGTTCTCTGTATTACGGGGAGCAGACAATTCATTATAGCCACAAGTGATTTTAAATGACTTTTTTTCTGCAGAAATTACACTTTGTACAGGGACAGTTCTAAGCAAGGGAAACATGTGCCCCTTTACAGGCATACTATAGACACCCCCCAGGTACAAAATTTAAAGGAATATTACACTTTTATTGTTTCACTTTAAGCATTATTAAAATCATTGCTCCCGAAAAAACAGCCATTTTAAAAACTTTTCTTTTGCATTGATACATGATCCCTGGGGCAGGACCCAGGCCCCAAAACACTTTTTAGGACAATAACTTGCATATTAGCCTTTAAAATTAGCACTTTAGATTTCTCCCATAAACTTGTACAGGGTGTTCCGCGGCTTTTCGAATTTGCCGCAAACACCCCAAATTGTTCACTGTTCGCCGAACAGGCAATGTTCGAAGCTCATCCCTAGTCAGGATCAATGGTGTCCTCGATGCTAAGAAATACAGGCAGATAATTATCTGTCATGCCCCATCAGGGAGGTGTGTGATTGGACCCAAATGTATTCTGCAGCAGGACAACAAACCCAAACATACAGCTAATGTAATTAAGAACAATCTTCAGCATAAAGAAGAACAAGAAGTCATGAAAGTGATGGTTTGGGCCCCACAGAGCCCTAATCTCAACATCGAGACTGTCTGAGATTGCATGAAGAGACAGAGTTTGAGGCAGCCTCCATCCACAGAAGATATGCGGTTAGTTCTCCAAGGTATTTGGAACAGCCTACCTGCCACATTCTTTCAAAAACTGTGTGCCAGTTTACCTAGAAAATTTGATGCTGTTTTCAAGGCAAAGTGTGGTCACACCAAATATTGATTTGATTTGGATTTCTCTTCTGTTCATTTACTTTCCATTTTGCTGATTGAGAAAACATGTCCATTTCTGAAAGTATTTTTAATCTGCAGCATTTTTTCACACCTACCTAACACTTTTGCTCAGTAGTGTAGTATTATATGTACCCAATGGTATGCATATCTCTGGGAATTGCCTAATTGATCTTGGTTATTTTTGTTTTGATATACTGTATGTTATTATCTTGACGATTAATATGCTTATTATAAGCTTTTTATTTATTTTTTATAAATACAAGTCTGTTTTTAGGGCAAAGATTTTTATTCAAGGTAATAATGACTATTCAAGTAACAGTGTTATTTAAAGACATTGAAAAATGTTAGAAAGAATACAATGTTGCTTTAGGAACTTGACTCGTGGATAATTTGTGTGTTTACATATGCTCCCACCCTATTCCAAATTCTGATTTCCATTGTTTAGCTCCTAAAGGGGAAGAAATACACCGGCGGTGGAGCAGCAAGAGTCTTTTTGTGAGGCAACAGGCTGGATGTATCATACAGCCCAAAAAAGCTTATTGAAGAATAACATTACAAAATAAACAGTATTCAGATGTGTAGCTTTTTGTACAGTTTCTAGTGTTTTCTGAGAAGTGGATGAAACACAATTGGATTGCATCTGCACCTGATAGAAGACAGCCAACAGTCCATCTTGAACACCATCACTTTTGGTATCTTTCTTATAGCCCGTCTTTAACAGTAGTCATAAATATTGCTTGCAAAAACAAGCTTTGACTTGTCAAGATTATGCATCGGATACCAAGCTTACTGCTTAGCCATAACATTTCCCAACTTTCACAAGATGAATTGTTGCATTTTATATATTCAGCGCTTAAATTCATCACTATACTCTTTATCCATTATAGTTAATTTGCTTTTTCTATTGCTGTTACATGGCATTGATGAATAAGATAGTACACAATTACTTGTTGCCTTCAGCAATTAAAACTGGTTTCTGTAATTAAAACACTCACGGTATTTCACAAGTACAGAACAATTTTAATTAAATATGTGGAAATGTTGAAAAACATGTATAATGGGCCTCAGCCTCAGTGTTTAATGTGTGCTATGTTTTCTTCTGTTGGTAGTGACACATATGGGGTTCATAAACCCTCCTGAATATCTATCCTTTCATGAGAAAATTGTATTAAATGCTCAGAAATAGCTTATTCCCTATTTAGTATATCTCTGCTTGTGCATTTGCAGCTCAATTGATATCTGAAGATAAATTTTAGCTTTCTTCATCAATATCATGTAAAGTGAGCATTTGAATGGCACGCTTTAAATGACATACAATGCAGTCCTTTCATGGTTACTGATATATACTGTACATTTCACTTACCGTATATACTCGAGTATAGGCCGACCCGAATATAAGCCGAGGCCCCCAATTTACCCCCAAAAAAACTGGCAAACTTATTGACTCGTGTATAAGCCGAGGGTGAGACATGCCTGTCCATCCCTGTGTGTGTGTCCGTCCATCCCTGTGTGTCCGTCCATCCCTGTGTGTCCGTCCATCCCTGTGTGTCCGTCCATCCATCCCTGTGTGTGTGTGTGTCCATCCATCCATCCATCCCTGTGTGTGTGTGTGTGTCCATCCATCCATCCATCCCTGTGTGTGTGTGTCTCCATCCATCCATCCATCCATCCCTGTGTGTGTGTGTCTCCATCCATCCATCCATCCCTGTGTGTGTGTGTCTCCATCCATCCATCCATCCCTGTGTGTGTGTGTCTCCATCCATCCATCCATCCCTGTGTGTGTGTGTCTCCATCCATCCATCCCTGTGTGTGTGTGTCCGTGTGTGTGTGTGTGTGTGTGTGTGTGTGTGTCCAGCCTACCTGTGTCCCGAGCCTCCGTCCCGTGCCTTGCCTCCTTGCCTCCGTCCCGTGCCGTGCCTTGCCTCCGTCCCGTGTCGTGCCTTGCCTCCGTCCCGTCCCGTGCCTTGCCTTGCCTTGCCTCCGTCCCGTGCCTTGCCAGGATCGCCGCTCTTCGTCGGCGCCTCGGCGGCCATTGTAAAATTCAAAAGCCGCGCCTCCGCCTTCGCCTGTGATAGGCGGAACACTGAATTTCCCAGCAGCCTGTGTTCCGCCTATCACGGACATCGTCTCATCCTCGTCCGTAGTACGAGGATGAGACGATGTCCGTGATAGGCGGAACACAGGCTGCTGGGAAATTCAGTGTTCCGCCTATCACAGGCGAAGGCGGAGCCGGAGGCGCGGCTTTTGAATTATAAAATGGCCGCTGTCTGTCTGCTCGACACGCTGATCGAGCAGGCAGACAGCGATGACTCGAGTATAAGCCGAGGGGGGCACTTTCAGCCTCAAAAAAGAGGCTGAAAATCTCGGCTTATACTCGAGTATATACGGTATTAGTTCTCAGTTTGTTACCTCCAATCTTTAAATGTACTACCATGATACACCAATGCCGCGAACAGACAATCAGAATTTCCGACAACCAAACTGTGGATTTAATTCCGATGGATGTTGGCTGAAACTTGTCTTGGATACACACGGTCGCACAAATGTTGTCAGCAATTCTGATCGGCTAGAACGCGCTGACGTACAACACTTAGGACGGGACTAGAAAAAGGAAGTTCAATAATTAGTGAGCCACCCTTTGGGCTCCTTCTGCTAATCTAGTGTTAGTAGAAGTTTGGTGAGAGATGATTCACGATTTTCAGCCTTGTGCTTTTCCGATCGTTACTGCTTTTCAGTTTGTGCTTGTGGGTTCATATCTGGTTTTCAGTGCTTGTAGTCAGTTCACATCTGGGTTTCAGTGCGTGCTATTTCTAGCACATATTTGATTTGCAGTGCATTCTTGTCTGCCCGTTTCTGATTTTCAGCTCGTTATTCTCAGGTTTTCTGATTTTCAGTGTGTTCTGTTAGTTCGTTCTAACCAGCCGATCATTTTGAAGCGGTTGCGGTTATGCACTGTCATAGAGTTTGTGCTATGCAGGGGCTTGGTATTGGGGTTCTTACTTTGACCCAAGCCCAGTCCATGAACAGGAGGAGGAGTAGTTTATGGATGAAGAATTGGTTGCCCCAGCTTGATCAATTCTCACACATGTCTTTGTTGCGGGAGATCAATGAGAATAATCCTGATGATTTGATGTCGAGAACTTTGCTGTCCCCTTATATTACCAAGCAGCAAGCCATCACTCCTAAACAAAGGCTAGTTGCCACCTTGCGGTACTTGGCAATGGGAAGAAGTCTGCAGGATATCAAGTTCTCGACAAGCATTCCCCCCCCCCCCCCAGGCTCTGGGGATCATTATTCCAGAGACCTGTTCTGCCATCATTCAGGTCCTGCAGAAGGATTATATTAGGGATTCCTTTAACATCAAATGCTATTTATTTAATGTTTGCTAATGTATTGTATTTATTTCATAATTCCATAATTACCCTGATTGTAATATTCTGTGAATGTCCCCTTTGCCCCCATGCATGCTGTAAGCTTTTAATGCTCCTTTTGTGTCCTTCATGCATATTTGCCTACACTAACCTCCCCAGCATGCTATCCTGGGCCCATACACACCTAACCTAGCCACTTTATTTTGTCAGCTCCATTGTACTATTTTACCCTAAACACCCCCTAAAATGTGTACAAATGTTATTTTTGTCCTTAAATTCCATCAAGTGCAAGAGGCTTTTTTTGGGGCCCAAACTCATTTGCAACCCTCCTCCTCAACCGCTAAGTCAACCGATACCAATACTCTATCTGCTGACTTTGCCAAACCCATACAAACTATACTTACCTCTTTTGTGGTCAGATTTATGGATGAATTCACCAAAGCATGTAGTGAAAGGTCCTGCCCGAATACTTTCAAATGGTACTGTTTAACCACTTAACAACTGGCCTATAGCCGAATGACGGCTACAGGGCGGTTGTTTAACTCTGGGAGGCCATCATATGACGTCCTCCCAGAATTCCACTCTCGGGCGCGCACTCGAGAGCATCCGTGACCGCCGGGTCCTGTGGACCACAGATCATGGTAAACGGCCGCTCATCGCGGCTGTTTACCATGTGATCACTCTGTCAAATGACGGAGTGATCACTTGTAAACAAACCGGTTCCTCCCTCCCCCTCTCTGTACCGATCGGTACAGCGGAGGGGGAAGAGATCAGTGTCAGCAGCACTGTGGGCTGCATCTGCAGTGCCCACATCGCTGCTCACCGAAATTTAACCCCTCAATTCCCTGCCATTACTCTGCAATGCCCTGCAACACTCTGCAATGCCCTGCAACACTCTGCAATGCCCTGCAACACCAGCCAATACCCCGCCAATACCCTGCAACACTCTGCAATGCTCTGCAACACCCGCCAATACCCTGCAACACTCTGCAATGCTCTGCAACACCCGCTAATACCCTGCAACACTCTGCTATACCCTGCAACACTCTGCTATACCCTGCAACACTCTGCTATACCCTGCAACACCTGCCAATACCCTGCAACACTCTGCAATGCTCTGCAACACCCGCCAATACCCTGCAACACTCTGCAATGCTCTGCAACACCCGCCAATACCTTGCAACACTCTGCAATGCTCTGCAACACCCGCCAATACCCTGCAACACTCTGCAATGCTCTGCAACACCCGCCAATACCCTGCAACACTCTGCAACACCGCCAATACCATGCAACACTCTGCAATGCTCTGCAACACCCGCCAATACCCTGCAACACTCTGCAATTCTCTGCAACACCCGCCAATACCCTGCAATGCAATACTCTGCAATGCCATACTCGGAGATACCCAGCCATACCCGGAGATACCCAGCCATACCCGGAGATACCCAGAGATACATACTCGGAGATAACCTGCAATACCCAGCCATAGACATCCCCCCCGCCGCCCTCCTGTGCTTCTACCGACTCGCCAATACGATCAAAGCCAGAATCTTTTTTTTTCAGGCTTCCCAGCCTAGAGGTGAGATGCGGGGTCTTATTGACCCCATATCTCACTGTAAAGAGGACCTGTCATGCCATATTCCTATTACAAGGGATGTTTACATTCCTTGTAATAGGAATAAAAGTGATCAAAAAATTTATTTTTGGGGAAAAAATGTCAAACTAAAAAAAAAAAAAAATGAACAATAAAATTTTTTTTTTTAAAGCGCCCCTGTCCCCATGTGCTCGCATGCAGAAGCAAACTCATACGCAAGTCCCACCCACATATGAAAAACGGTGTTCAAACCACACATGTGAGGTATCGCTGCAAACGTTAGAGCGAGAGCAATAATTCTAGCCCTAGACCTCCTCTGTAACTCAAAACATATAACCAGTAAAAAAAAAAATGAAATCGTCGCCTATGGGGATTTTTAAGTAGCGACATTTGGCACCATTCCACGAGCGTGTGCAATTTTGAAGAGTGACATGTTAGGTATCTATTTACTCAGCATAACTTCATCTTTCACATTATGCAAAAATTGGGCTAACTTTACTGTGTTTTTTTTTTTTAAGCACAAAACATTTTTTTTTCCAAAAAAAAGCATTCAAAAATTGCTGCGCAAATACCGTGTAAGATAAAAAGTTGCAACGACCACCATTGTATTCTCCAGGGTGTTTGCTAAAAAATATATATAATGTTTTTGGATTCTATGTAATTTTCTAGCAAATAAATGATGATTTTTACATGTAGGAGAGAAATGTCAGAATTGTCTTGGGTGCTCCAGAACGCCTGATGGCGCTCCCTGCATGTTGGGCCTCTGTATGTGGCCACGCTGTGTAAAAGTCTCACACATGTGGTATCGCCGTACTCAGGAGTAATAGCAGAATGTGTTTTGGGGTGTAATTTGTGGTATGCATATGCTGTGTGGGAGAAATAAACTGATAATATGACAATTTTGTGAAAAAAATAAAAAAAAGTAAAAAAAAATCTTGATTTTGCAAAGAATTGTCGGAAAAAATGACAACTTCAAAAAACTCATCATGCCTCTTACTAAATACCTTGGAATGGCTTCTTTCCAAAAAGGGGTCATTTGGGGGGTATTTGTACTTTTCTGGCATGTTAGGGTCTCAAGAATTGAAATAGGCCGTCAGTACTTCAGGTGTGATCAATTTTCAGATATTGGCACCATAGCCTGTGGACTCTAACTTTCACAAAGACCAAATAATATCCACCAATTTGTACTTATTTTTACCAAAGATATGTAGTAGTATAAATTTTGGCCAAAATTTATGAAGAAAAAAATTACTAATCTGCTAAATTTTACAACAGAAACAAAGAAAAATAAATTTTTTTACAGAATTTTCTGTATTTTTTCTTTTATAGCACAAAAAATAAAAAAACAAGCGGTGACTAAAGACCACCAAAAGAAAGCTCCATTTGTGGGAAAAAAAGGACAAAAATTTCATATAGGTCCAGTGTTGCATGACTGAGTAATTGTCATTCAAAATGTGAGAGCACCGAAAGCTGAAAATTGGTCTGGTTATTAAGGGTGTTTAAGTGCCCAGTGGTCAAGTGGTTAAAGTTTTGTTCTCCTATTATCTTGATAGGTAATTGCAGAATGTAAAAATGTGCTTTGGACAGTGTGTATTCATATTTTTGGATTATGACACTTCTTACCTGTCCAGTGGGCTGCAAATAGTGTAAGTAAGGAGGGAATGGCCAAGTAACACACATTATGTAATCATTCAGCTTTCAATGAAGTGGAGAGGGTTACCTGTCCATACATCCCCCCCCCCCCCCCCAAATTTATTTATTTTTTTAAATGGGCCATCAGAGGGGACGAGGAATCTGATAAGTGGACCTTATATTTTTGTCTTTAAATATTCCTTAAAATAAATGTTTTATACTTATGTTGGCCAAGAATGTTGTGTCTAATCTGCCTGCAATGTTATGTGTAAAATTACTCATTTTTTTTTTCTTGATTGACTCCACAGTTTCCTTCAATGCTACAGGAATGGCAGATTGTGGCTTCCCAATTTGCCCAGTGGTGGGACTTTACCAACTGCGGAAGGGCATTTGATGGGAAACGTGTCCACATCGTGCCACCCCCCAAACTGGGGGTCATACTATTATAGTTACAAGGAGTTTAATAGTATTGTGATGTTGGTGTTGGTGTTGGCGACATACAAGTTTCTCTATGTGGACATGGGGAAGAATGGCCGGATGTCGGAGTCATTGCCCAGCCCGAGTTCTATGGACAGCTCCAGAGTAGTGGCTTGGGTTGCCACCTGCAGAAGACAACATGGCTGGCCTACTGTTTGTCTTGGTCACTGATGAAGCAATTGGGTTGGGTGATCACCTGATGCAGCCGTTCCCGATGAGAACCCTCACCCTGGAGCAGAGGGTTTTTAACTACTGGCTGGCCAGAGCCAAAAGAGTGGTGGAGAATGCTTTCGGGATAATGGCCAGCCGGTTCTGCCTGTTCCTGACACCAATCAACATGGCAGAATATAAACTAAACCATATAATACTTGCATGCTGCATTCTACACAACTTTATCAAGAGAAATTCTACAAACTATGTGGCCTCAGTTGGGCCTGAGGCCAGATTTCCAGAGCAAACAACAACCCTGACGGCGCTTTAATCTGTCTGTCTTGGCTTGCCCACAAGGTCCGTCAAAAATATATGGGCCATGGATATGCCAGCAAATGTTGGATAAGCATTTTAAATTAAATAATATTTCCTTTGATTTGCTGCTTGTGTTTCTTTTAGCTGTCTCCTAGATTCTCCAATGGGCTTTTCTTTTTTTTCCATTTTCTTGAATAGTGCAAACGTAATTTAGTTGATACATGAGGTGACAATTTCTTCTTCAGCTAACTATTATGTTGTGGGTCTGCTACACACACAATGTTTTTATTGATAATGTATGTAATGCATTAATGATAAAAAATACATCCTTTTCAGCACCATTAATTGTCCCCAAACTGGCCCGATTGGGGCAAATTTTAGAGCACAGTGGGGCAATTTATTAAAGGAAAATCCACTGTGCACTACAAGTGTACTTAAAAGTGCACAGAAAAAGCACTAAAAGTGCACTTGTAGTGCAAAGTGGATTTGCCTTTAGTAAATAACCCCCATTGTCACTGTAAACACCAAATTACGACAACAACTGGTATTGAGTATTGAAAGAAGAAGCCACACTTTGTTGAGTAGAAAAGATTTTACTCACAGCAAATTCACATGTGCATTAGAAAAGTGTTTTTGAACAAACCAACATATTTGTTGTATAACATTTTTAGGTTTGACAGTACAAATAGCCTTTTTTGGGTTAAACAGGCATGTTTAAAACTAGGGATGAGCCCGATGTTCGAGTCGCCTGTTTGCTGAATAGCGAACAATTTGCCAAATTTGACACAAACACCCTTTAAGAGTCTATGGGAGAAATCAAAAGTGCTAATTTTTAAGGCTTATATGCATGGTATTGTTATAAAAAGTGTTTGGGGACCTGGGTTTTGTCCCAGGGGACACGTATCAATGCAAAAAAAAAAGATAATTGCGCGGTTGTGCAACGTGACTCCCAAACAAAATTGGTGTCCTTTTTTTTCCCACAAATAGATCATTCTTTTGGTGGTATTTGATCACCTCTGCGGTTTCTATTTCTTTCGCTATAAACAAAAAAAGAGCGACAATTTTGAAAAATCGCATTCATTTTTACTTTTTGCTATAAAAACATCCCCCAAAAGATCTAAAAAAACATTTTTCCCTCGGTTTAGGCTGATACGTATTCTTCTACATATTTTTGGTAAAAAAAAATTGCAATAAGCGTTTGATTGGTTTGCACAAAAGTTACAGCATCTACAAAATAGGCCATAGTTTTATGGTATTTTTATTAAAATTTTTTTACTAGTAATGGTGATGATCAGCAATTTTTTTCATGACTGCGACATTATGGCAGACACATCGGACAATTTTGACATATTTCTGGGACCATTGGCGTTAATACAGCGATCAATTCTATAAAATTGCACTGATGGGGGGCGCATGTGTGGCATTGAGATGGATGGAAGCCTAATGCACTAGCTCCGCTCCACTCGGGACTAACCACATCCTGACAGCCATAAACAACGACTGCCACAGCTATTTTAACACCCCTCAGGCCGCTGAATCTCGGTGCATGCCGTCAAAGAAGAAAAAATCCCGGGGTTTCTCACAAAAGACGCTGACACATTATCTCCTTCATGCATGGGAGCAGCCCAGCATGGCACAAGATGGTGTCACAGAGAGAAGTAATTCCCTGGGTCCTGCAGCACTGCCACCATCTCCGCCGACTCCTTCTCTCTCACCATCCGCCAATTGTGAGTACCCTCCCGCCCTCTCCAAAGCGGATCTAGAGGCCAGCTTGGGGACCATGTATAACAGACTGGCATCTAAGTTTCAGTCTGAACTCCATAAGACGTAACATGCTTTGTCACAGGAGATCTCTTCCCTAGGCACCAGAATGGAGAGGCTGGAAACTAAGCATGACCAGTAGGGATGAGCTTCGTGTTCGAGTCGAACGTATGTTCGACTCGAACATTGGCTGTTCCTCCGTTCGGCGAAATCCGACCACTTAGTCCGTTCGCGTCAAAATTCGCATGGCGCTCACGGCCCACAATGCACTGCGATGGCGCAGTGCATTGCTGGCTCATAATTGGCCAAGCATGCACTGTGACCCCGCATGCTTGGCCAATCGCAGCGCCAGCAGCGAGGAGAGCCATGGTTGGCCACAGGCAGGATGCCTGTGGCCAATCATAGCTGAGGCTGTGTAGTGCACGCCCCACACTATATAAGGCCGCCATTGAGGCGGCCTCGTGTAGTGTGTTAGCATCTGAAGCAGTGGGTGTTCTGTGTACCTTCAACACAGTACACACCGATCGTTTTTGGCTGATTTCCTATCTTGCTGTTGTGTAGTGGTTATTGTCTGTGCCCTGACCGCAGTATACACCACTATATTCACTATTCACTTCACTATATTTATATATCTTTAATAATAGAGCTTGCAGTCAGTAGTGTTAGGAGATAGTGCGTGCTGTCTGCGTGCTCTGTACCCAGTACATACCGCTATAATCCACCTACATAGCTGTTCTCTATTTGAGCCCAATTGCCATCTGCAGGAGTTATTGGAAGTTGTGTGTGCCTCCAGCACAATATAAATTACCCAACTGCTGTTTTACCCAACTCCCTTCAGGCCATTACCATGTCTGGAAGGCCAGCAAGGAGAGGCAGATAGGCGCGAGCCGATAAAAGAGGGCAAGCAGGCTCTGTGTCTAGAGACAACAGTGCTGGTCGTGGACGCGGTGCATTGTCATCAGCACGTGGCCATGGGACATGCTTGTCCTTCTTTTCGGCAGCTGGACATGTTGAACCGCAACATGCCAATGACTTGGTAGAGTGGATGACCAAGCCCTCTTCATCCTCCTCATCCTCTCTCACCCAGTCTCAAGGTAGTCGCAAAGCAGCTGCCAACGCATCGTCTTCCCTCCTCTCAATGTCATCATCAGTGACTCCTTCCCTAGACCCACCACGTCCTCCTGAGGAGTCTCCTGAACTCTTTGAGCACAGTGTTGGGTACATGCTCCAGGAGGATGCCCAGTGTTTGGTGGGCTCTGATGATGACACTCAGCTAGAGGAAGGCAGCAGCGTGAGCGCAGAGAGAGGGGATGCTCAAGAAGGACAGCAATCTGGCAGTCATGTTCCACAAGCTGCAGCATACTGCCAGGTTTGCTACAGCGATGAAGAGGGAGGGGATGATGAGGGTACTGACTCCACGTGGGTGCCTGGAAGGAGGGAGGAGGAGGAGGAAGAGGAGGAGGAGGCACATGTCCAACGAGGCAGGATGCCCTCCGGGGGCCAGCTTAGGGGCAGCACACCGACTGAATCACACCGCAGAGCTCCGCCTGTGCAGAGCGCTGCCTCTGCGCGTTATTCTAAAAGTTCTTTGGTGTGGGCCTTTTTTGAGACGAGTGCATCAGATCGCACCGCTGCTATTTACAACATATGTCTCAAGCGTATCTCACGTGGCCAAAACATCAGCTGCTTGGGCACCACATGCTTGACCAGACATATGTTGACCTGCCATGCAGCTCATTGGCAAGCGTACCTCAAAGACCCACACCAAAGAACAAAGCGGACCTCTCCTTGCTCCTCATTAGCTGGCATCTCCAACCCCACTAGACCTTCAGTCCTCTCTGAAACCTGCTCTGAGAGGAATGAAGGTGTAGAATTAGGTGTGTCACAGCCAAGTGCTTCCGGGAACTCTGCTAGCGGTACACCCACGTCCGATTATAGCAGGCAAATGTCCCTGCCCCAGCTGCTGGACCGGCGGAAGAAGTTTACTCCCAGCCATCCACATGCCCAGCGGTTGAATGCTAGCTTGGCTAAATTGCTAGCACTTCAACTGCTGCCTTTTCAGTTGGTAGACTCGGCCCCCTTCCGTGAGTTTGTACAATGTGCGGTTCCTCAGTGGCAGGTCCCCAAACGCCACTTTTTCTCACGGAAGGCGATTCCGGCTCTCTACCGGCATGTGGAAGGCAATGTCCTTGCCTCGCTGGACAGGGCGGTCAGCGGTAAGGTGCATATTACCGCTGACTCATGGTCCAGCAGGCATGGACAGGGACGTTACCTGTCTTTCACGGCCCATTGGGTCACTCTTCTGGCTGCTGGGAAGGATGCAGGACAAGGTGCAGTAGTGTTGGAGGTTGTTCCGCCACCACGCCTCCAAAATGCTACTATTGGTTGTGACACACCTCTCTCCTCCACCCCCTCCTCTTCTTCTTCCTCCATGGCCTCTTCCAGTGCTCTGTCCTCAGAACCAGCGGTGCTCCGTAGGCGTTGCAGGGGCTACGCAAGTACGCAGGCAAAACGATGCCATGCCGTGCTTGCGCTGGTTTGTTTGGGGGACAGGAGCCACACTGGGGCGGATGTTTTGTCAGCTCTGCAGGGGCAGGCCGAGAGGTGGTTGATGCCACGCCAGCTTAAGCCAGGAATGGTGGTTTGCGACAATGGCACCAACCTCCTCTCCGCCCTCCGACAGGGACAACTGACCCATGTGCCCTGTGTAGCTCACGTCCTTAACCTGGTGGTGCAGCGGTTCTTGGGCAGGTACCCCGGATTACAGGATGTCCTGAAGCAGGCCAGGAAAGTCTGTGTGCATTTCCGCCGATCATTTAATGCCTGTGCTCGGCTGGCTGAGCTCCAAAAGGAGTTGAACCTGCCCAAGAACCGCCTTATATGTGACATGCCCACCAGATGGAACTCAACATTGGCCATGCTGCAGCGGCTGCACACGCAGCAGAGGGCCATCAATGAGTACCTGTGCGACTACGGCACCAGGACAGGGTCAGGGGAGCTTGGTTTTTTCTCACCACGCCATGTGGGGCATGATCAGGGATGCATGCACTGTCCTGTCACCGTTTGAGGAGGCCACAAGGATGGTGAGCAGTGACAGTGCATGCATCAGTGACACTGTACCTCTTGTCCACCTCTTGGAGCATACGCTGCGTGGAATAATGGACAGGGCACTTGAGGCAGAACAGAGGCAGGAAGAGGAGGACTTCCTTGCCTCTCAAGGCCCCCTTTATCCAGACAGTGTTCCTGCTGTGCCACCCATCACACAGGAAGAGGATGAGGAGGAGGAAGAGGAGGAGGAGGATGATTGTGTCAGCATGGAGGTGGAGGCTGGCACTCAGCATCAGCAGCAGCAGCAGCAGTCTTATAGGGATGATTTACAGTCCCAAGAAACACGTGGACTTGTACGTGGCTGGGAGGAGGTAGCTGCGGATCATGTTGTCCTTAGTGACCCAGAGGACTCCGGACCGAATGCCTCAGCTAACCTACGCTGCATGGCCTCCCTGATCCTGCAAAGCCTGCGGAAGGATCCTCGTATTCTTCGGATCAAGGAGAGGGACCATTACTGGCTGGCCACTCTCCTTGATCCATGGTACAAGGGTAAGGTTGCCGACCTTATCTTGCCATCGCAGAGGGAGCAGAGGATGAGACATCTCCGGGAGGCCTTGCAGAAAGCTCTGTGCAACGCATTCCCAGAGACTGTGAGGTTACAAACTCCTGGTCCTGGACAACGTGTTGCTGAGGCATCGGTCAGAAGGAGCGGTGGAGAAGGTGGCCGTCTGACTGATGCTTTCAGACAATTTTTTAGTCCGCAGCCCCAAGGTATGATTGGTTCCAGCACCCATCGCCAGCGTCTGATTTACATGGTGCAGGAATACCTAGGGGCAAGGTCAGACTTGGACACCTTTCCCACCGAAAATCCTCTGGCTTACTGGGCCTTGAGGATGGATCACTGGCCAGAGCTTGCACAGTATGCAATTGAGCTACTGGCCTGTCCTGCATCCAGCGTTCTTTCGGAACGCACCTTCAGTGCTGCTGGTGGCTTTGTTACCAATCACAGGGTGCGCCTGTCCACCGAATCAGTTGATCGACTGACCTTCATCAAGATGAATCAGTCTTGGATCACCCACAGCTACCAAGCACCTGAAGCTGATGTAACCGAATAATTTTTTTTGAAATACCACATCCCTTCAAGACTGCCTATGCTGATGCTGAGTGACTGTCCTGTTATGTTGATTGTCTATACTCTTCCTCCTCCGCTGATATGTTGGAAGAACATTTTTGGTTCTGGGTGATGCCAGCAGCCCAATTTTTCTGCCCCTGTTTAACAGGGGCGTTTAATTACAATTTTTGATGCAATGCTTTGCAGCAGGGCTAATTCCTGCAATAAAACTAGAGTATATGGCAGAGGTTGCAGTGTGGTGGCACCAGCACCAGTGCCTAAGGCCCAATTTTTCTGCCCCTGTTTAACAGGGGCGTTTAATTACAATTTTTGATGCAATGCTTTGCAGCAGGGCTAATTCCTGCAATAAAACTAGAGTATATGGCAGAGGTTGCAGTGTGGTGGCACCAGCACCAGTGCCTAAGGCCCAATTTTTCTGCCCCTGTTTAACAGGGGCGTTTAATTACAATTTTTGATGCAATGCTTTGCCTGCTGCAGGAAATTCCTGCAATAAAACTAGAGTATATGGCAGAGGTTGCAGTGTGGTGGCACCAGCACCAGTGCCTAAGGCCCAATTTTTCTGCCCCTGTTTAACAGGGGCGTTTAATTACAATTTTTGATGCAATGCTTTGCAGCAGGGCTAATTCCTGCAATAAAACTAGAGTATATGGCAGAGGTTGCAGTGTGGTGGCACCAGCACCAGTGCCTAAGGCCCAATTTTTCTGCCCCTGTTTAACAGGGGCGTTTAATTACAATTTTTGATGCAATGCTTTGCAGCAGGGCTAATTCCTGCAATAAACTAGAGTATATGGAAGAGGTTGCAGTGTGGTGGCACCAGCAGCAGTGCCTAAGGCCAAATTTTTCTGCCCCTGTTTAACAGGGACATGTAATTACAATTCTTGATATAATATTTCACAGGAGGGTCCCTTCCTGTGCCCACCCAGAGTAACGGTGAGGACTTATAGTGTTGTGGCACCAGCACCACAACCACCAAATGTCAATTTTTCTACCACTGTTCAACAATGGCATGTAATTACAATTCTTGATATAATCGTTCACAGCAGGGCGCTCCAGCGCCCACCAAGAGTCACTCTGAGGGCTTACAATGTTGTGGCAAAACCAACACCTTGTTCCGCCATTTCTGCAGAGCATATAGGGCAGGCCCCTACTTTCAAACATCCAACTTACAAACATCTCCTACTTGCAAACGCAAGGAGACAGCAGCAAGTGAGATGAAAAAAGATGGACGACAAAACAAATTATACAGGGGTGATAACCCTTCCCTATGTTTTCCAAAAAGCTTAAAAATAGTTTTTTTGACTGGAGCTACACTTTAAAAATGTACCAGTTGAAAATTACAAACAGATTCAACTTAACACAACAAACCTACACAGTCCCTGTCTTGTTTGCACCGCCTGTATACTGCTGTTCTGAGTATATAGGGCCTGGGGGCCACACACATTTCCTTTTTTTAATATGGGTACAGGGTTCCCCTTAATATGCGTACAAGACCCAAATAGGCTGGTAATGGGCAGGGAGGGCTACCCATGCCATTTTTCTGAATGATTTTCAACCATATTGCAGGAACCAGATATAACATTAAAACCGCAAGCAGTTTTAAATGGTGTTATTTCCGTTTAATGTCATTTTGTGCAGGGACTGTTCTAAACACGGGAAACACGTGGCACTTCACAGGCATACTACAGACACCCCCCAAGCACCATATTTAAAGGAATATTTCACTTTTTTTTTCACTTTAATCGTCAGTAAAATCAGTGCTCCCGCCAAAACGGCCATTTTTAAAAACATTTTAGGCATTGACCCATGTCCCCTGGGGCAGGAGCCAGGTCCCCAAACCCTTTTTAGGACAGTATCTTCCATATTAGCCGTTAAAATTAGCACTTTCCATTTCGAACGTTCGAGTCCCATAGACTTCAATGGGGTTCTAACGTTCGTAACGAACGTGGGGTCCGTTCGAAAGTTCTGGTGCGAACCGAACCGGGGGGGTGTTCGGCTCATCCCTAATGACCAGTAAGCCATAGCACACAATGATCTCAGCAGGCAACATGAAGCATTGGCATTGGCCTTTATTTCTATTCAGGCCCAAATAGAGGACCTCGATAACAGGAACAGGCATAATAATTTGCACCTCCGAGGAATCCAGGAGTCTGAGAGCTGATCCCTACGGTCATTAGACTGTGCAAATCCTTGCTTCCAGATCATGATTCTGCCATGTTTAAATGTGATTGCATACACAGGACTCTTCGACCAAAACCCCCAGAGGATAAACCTCCTAGAGATATCATTCTCTGTATGAAGGACTTTTTGGTTAAAGAGGAGATTTTGAGAGCTGCCTGCAAAAAGCACCGGATCACCCTTGACGACCATCTCATCCAGGCCTACCCGGATATCTCCCCCTCAACTCTGGACAGGAGAAGGGGATTGAAGGAGACTTGCAAGCAGCCCACATTAGATATAGATGGGGATTCCCTTTTCGTTTGCTGGTCCCTCATAATGGCACCACCTACTCTGTCACCTCGCTCCCGGAGGGCCAGGAGATGTTGGTAAAGCTAGGCCTCCTGGATGTAGCCGCGATTCGCAGACCACCATCTACCCCCAGACCTGCACCCATCTGGCAAACCCCGCCACCTAGGAGAGACAGATGCAGAATCCGGTATGAAGTTGGACAATGCGTAGAGGAGAACCCTCGTTAATGGATAACCTATTTGTGCTGTTACACAGGTAGAAGACTGCTTACATTGTAACCCCAGAAGGAAGGGAAGTGTTTTTTTTTTTTATTATTCCTCTCTTTCTTCTTTTTGGGTTATCCTGTCCCTTGGAGCCGCAGCATGTCTCCCCCTCCCAGCAGATGGTTATTCTTTAGGTTTGAGATAACGAGGTGTATACAATCTAGCTAGGTACGAGACCTGGTTGTCTTGACGTATGATGTTTTTTCCCTTATGGGAACGGTCTCCCACCGATTCCCTGCTCTTTCACTACAGTTGATTTTCAAGACTATGTTTGGGACTGGGACCTTTTTTTCAATTGTTTTCTTCTTTTTTTTGTATTGGTCAACCACACTACAAGCAGACTAACCTTTTGAATTTGTATGGACTCTATATGTTTCACATTTCTTTATCCATCAAGCAGTCAGATAAAATAAATTGCTCTCAGGGCCTGGGATACTTAGGGAGGGATGTGGCAGCCCCC
Organism: Lithobates pipiens; assembly: GCF_037356315.1. NCBI lineage: Eukaryota > Metazoa > Chordata > Amphibia > Anura > Ranidae > Lithobates > Lithobates pipiens. The sequence goes on along the minus strand of NW_027507785.1, from coordinate 184,467,792 downwards.
CCTGGCGAACCTAGAATTGATATGATTTATTATCCCTGATATATCTCTTCCCCTTTGTCCACAGTACTTATTCTCTCAGTTATCTTATCATTATTACACCAACCATGGCAATCGCATGTATCTCACATAATGTTAAGGGATTTAACTCCCCCCAGCAAAAGACGCAATGCATTTGCCTTTTATAAACAGCTGGGAGCTAAGATTCTCCTGCTCCAGGAGACGCATTTTTCCCAATCTTCCTACCCCAAATTCCTTTGTTTCACTTCACACCAAAACCAGGGGCGCCGCCATGCTCCTACACTCCTCCTTCCCAATGGAGGTTAGACAGGTGTTTAGAGACAAAGAGAGCCGATATGTCATTGTAAAGGGCATTGTACATGACAGAGAACTAACTATTGCCAGTGTCTATGCACCTAACGATAGCCCTGCTGCCTTTTTTAAGGCATTTTTTGACAAACTTACCAACTTCCACTCCCCCCATTTGATTATAATAGGGGATTTTAACTCAGTTGCTAATGCCCTCACCAGCGTCTTGCATGAACACCAGCTTCTTGACACATGTAGGGGGCGCATAACATAGGTAGTAAGGAATTTGCCTTTTTTTCCCCAAGGTTATGCAAGGTTGGACTATATTTATACCTGACCCATTATACTTGCAAACTCCAAAGATGCCACAATTCCCCCTTGCGTCTGGTCGGACCATCAGGTCACTTCCTTTACCACAGCTTTCATCAGACTTGCTCCCACACCCCTTTCATGTAGATTAAACAAATCCATCCTATCAGATTTAGCGATAGAGTCCCAAATAGCACAATTGATACAAGAGTATTTTACGCTTAACGCCCAACCGGATATTCAACCCTCAGTACTATGGACAGCCCATAAAGCGGTCCTTAGAGGTAAAATTATTAGCCTGTCTGCGGCCCGTAATAGAAGTAATAAACACAGAATTTTACAGTTATCATGTGAGCTTGACCACTTGTATAAAAATTCATCCTCCATACATCTAGAGTCCACCAGAAACGCCATAGACCAGAAACGCCTAGAACTCGACTCCCTTCTGTCTAATAAGGTAGAAAAGTCACTTTGATGGGCTAAAGCTCGATACTTGTTATATAACAACACCTCCTCGACGCTATTTGCTAGAAGACTAAATAACTCGATTCACCCCCCTCATGTATACAAGTTATCCTCTACAAATGGATTAACCACTTTCAGACCGGACCATTTTGCTGGTAAATGACCAGAGGTCTTTTTACAATTCGGCACTGCGCTGCTTTAACTGGTAATTGCGCGGTCATGCAATGTTGTACCCAAACAAAATTTGCGTCCTTTTCTTCCCACAAATAGAGCTTTCTTTTGATGGTATTTGATTGCCTCTGCGATTTTTATTTTTTGCGATATAAACGTAAAAAGACCGCAAATTTTGAAAAAAAATGATATTTTCTACTTTTTGTTATTAGAAAAATCCAATAAACTCAATTTTAGTCATACATTTAGGCCAAAATGTATTCAGCCACATGTCTTTGGTAAAAAAAAGTCAATAATTGTATATTTATTGGTTTGCGCAAAAGTTGTCACATCTACAAACAAAGGTACGTTTTCTGGAATTTACGCAGCTTTTAGTTTACTAAAATGGCAGAGCAGTACAAAACCCCCCCAAATGACCCCATTTTGGAAAGTAGACCCCCTAAGGAAATTGATAAGTGGCATGTTGAGCCCATTGAATATTTTATTTTATTGCCTCAAGCGATTGAATAATGACAAAAAAAATTTTTTTTTTTTTTACACAAAGTTGTCACTAAATGATATATTGTTAACACATGCTATGGGCATATGTGAAATGACACCCCAAAATAAATTCTGCTGCTTCTCCTGAGTACGGGGATACCACATATGTGGGACTTTTTGGGAGCCTAGCCGCGTACGCGGCCCCGAAAGCCAAGAACCGCCTTCAGGTTTTCTAAGGGCGTAAATATTTGACTTCACTCCTCACTACCTATTACAGTTTTGAAGGCCATAAAATGCCAAGATGGCACAAACCCCCCACAAATGACCCCATTTTAGAAAGTAGACACCCCAAGCTATTTGCTGAGAGGCATGTTGAGTCCATGGAATATTTTATATTTTGCCACAAGTTGCGGGAAAATTACAAACTTTTTTTTTTTTTTTTTTCACAAAGTTGTCACTAAATGATATATTGCTCACGCATGCCATGGGCATATGTGAAATGACACCCCAAAATAAATTCTGCTGCTTCTCCTGAGTACGGGGATACCACATATGTGGGACTTTTTGGGAGCCTAGCCGCGTACGGGGCCCCGAAAACCAAGCACCGCCTTCAGGCTTTCTAAGGGCGTTACAGTTTTGAAGGCCATAAAATGCCAAGATGGCACAAACCCCCCCCAAATGACCCCATTTTGGAAAGTAGACACCCCTAAATTTAGGGGTACACTAGTGAGACTAGGTAATAAATGGCGGGTGCCCTGAAACTATAAAAAAATAACTAACCAACCAGCGTCACCTGTAACAGTTATATGGTGATCACTGGTGAAAGGGTTAACTAGGGGGCAATCAGGGGGCTTTATGCGGTAGTATATGGGAGTCCCTGGCGCTATAAAAAGCTGCGGCGAACCTAAATACCTATAATAATCCGCGGCGGGTTCCCGCATCACATGCCTCCTGACGGCAGTTCACACTGCCCTATGCGAACTTCTGGGAGTGTCAGTGAAATGTTAATGACACCCCCAGATCAGTTCGCATATCGCAGTGCGATCTGCAAACTCGGATCGCATGGTGTGAACACCCATGCGATCCGATTCTGCTGCGGACCAAAAAAAGGGTCCCGTGCGAGTTTGCGGCGGGTGCGACACGAATTCAGCCATAATATCTGTATGGCTGAACTCGAATCGCACAGAGATCGGATGTGATTTGCACTGCAGTGCGGTGCGAATCACATCCGTTCTCATAAACCGCTGCAATGTGAACCCAGCCTTAGTGACACTGGCGACGGGGGGTGATCACGGGGTTAAACCTTTATTGGGGGGGTTAGGGGGGTACCTTAGAACTAAAGGGGGCTAATCCTAACTGCCCTAACAGTTATTACAGTCACAAATGACACCCGCCGGGTGATCAGGGGGTTAAACCTTTATTAGGTAATAAATGGCGGGTGCCCTGAAACAATAAAAAAATAACTAACCAACCAGCGTCACCTGTAACAGTTATATGGTGATCACTGGTGAAAGGGTTAGCTAGGGGGCAATCAGGGGGCTTTATGCGGTAGTATATGGGGGTCCCTGGCGCTATAAAAAGCTGCGGCGAACCTAAATACCTACCTGCCTAACTAGCGTCACCTGTGACACTAATACAGCGATCAGAAAAACGATCGCTTATTAGGCTGGGTTCACACTGGAGCGATGCGGAAACGCCACGAATCCGCGGCGGGTTCCCGCATCGCATGCCTCCCGGCGGCAGTTCACACTGCCCTATGCGAACTGCTGGGAGTGTCAGTGAAATGTTAATGACACCCCCAGATCAGTTCGCATATCGCAGTGCGATCTGCAAACTCGGATCGCATGGTGTGAACACCCATGCGATCCGATTCTGCTGCGGGCCAAAAAAAGGGTCCCGTGCGAATTTGCGGCGGGTGCGATGCGAATTCAGCCATACTATCTGTATGGCTGAACTCGAATCGCACAGAGATCGGATGTGATTTGCACTGCAGTGCGGTGCGAATCACATTCGTTCTCATAAACCGCTGCAATGTGAACCCAGCCTTAGTGACACTGGCGACGGGGGGTGATCACGGGGTAAACCTTTATTGGGGGGGTTAGGGGGGTACATTAGAACTAAAGGGGGCTAACCCTAACTGCCCTAACAGTTATTACAGTCACAAATGACACCAATGCAAAAAAAAAAATACAAAAAAATAAAAAAATAAATGACATTGGTGTCACTGTGACTGGGGGGCAGGGGTAATTGGGGGGGTGATCGGGGGGGTGTGAGTGTGCCTAGCATGTTCTACTGTGTAGTGTCGTGTTGGTGCAACTCACCGATCCTCTCTCCTCGGTGTCGGAACGAAAAATACCGACACGGAGGAGAGATTACATCACTTCCTCTCCTGTGTTTACATTACAGGAGAGGAAGTGATGTGACGAAGGATTTCTATTCGTCGGGAGCGATCGCGAGGGGGTGGCCATGAATGAATGGCCGCCCCCTCATCCCGGATCGCTCCCGAACGAATACCGACCGCCGCAGGCACCGGGCAAGGACGTACATGTAAGCCCTTATGCCTGCCCGTGCCATTCTGTCGACGTACATCGTCGTGCAGCGGTCGGGAAGTGGTTAATAACCTCACACCCCAAAGAGGTGCTTAAAATATTCGAACAATTTTACTCCTATTAGCACCCGCACAAACCTCCCCATCTCTGGAAGAAGTGGCATGGTTCCATGATATCCCCATCCCTGTCCTGTCCACCTCGCAACTTGAATCACTTAATGAACCTATTACAATTTCTGAACTTTTACATGTAATTAAATCATTAAAGATGGGTTCTGCCCCGGCCCTGATGGTTTCTCGTCATTATACTATAATAAATTCTCCAAAATTTTAGCCCCTAGATTAGTTCACCTATTTAATTGGGTATTGCAAGGAGGTAGTTTCTCAGAAGAAATGCTATTGGCCAATATGTCCCTAATTCCAAAAGCAAACGAAAACCACACACTGCCCCAAAATTATAGGCCCATTTCGGTCATTAATAATGATTTAAAAATCTTTAGTAGGATTCTAGCAGACAGACTAGCCAAAATCATTCCCACCCTTATATCCCGTTTCCAATCTGGTTTTATCCGACACCGTTTAATAACAGACAACATACGCCTAGCAACAGACATTATCCAGGATGCCAACTTATCTGCCTGTAAACTTCTTTTACAGAGTGACATAGACATACAAAAGGCATTTGACAGTGTCTTGTGGGGCTATATTAAGGATCTCTTACAACGCATGGGCTTTTAAGGAGAATTTCTATTGGGATTTCAAGCCCTTTATTGTAATCCTAAAACCTGTATCAAGCTCCCTGGATGCAATTCCGGCTATTTTTCATTGGGTAGAGGCACCAGGCAAAGGTGTCCTCTCTCCCCCTTAATTTTTGCCCTGGCCCTTGAACCCCTAGCCATAGCTTTGTTGAAAAACCCTGACATTTCTGGATATACCAAAGGCAACTCAACGTACAAATTCTGCATGTATGCGGACAACGTTTGATTAATCCCCTTATCTCCCTACCCAACCTGTTATTGACGTTATCGAACTTTGCAGAGGTCTCCGGACTTTCTATTAATGTTTCAAAGTTTACGGCCCTCCCGGTGGGTTATTCTCCCAAAGAACGTGATCACTTTAAACACACTTACTCCTTTACGTGGGCTGACTCACACCTCTCCTATCTGGGTATAGGTTTGTCCAGAGACTTTGGCAAACTCTTCGATATTAACTACCCCCCAATGATTTCCAATTCTAAAAAAACTTTTAAACAATAGCTCCCTTTACATATTCTCTTCATTGGGAGGATCACGGCCCTTAAGATGTGTGAGGGGTTAGCTCGGCAGCGGGTGTGTGTGACCCCCTGGATGGGTTCACAACACAAAGTCAGGCACAGCAGACAGCGGTGTAGGTTCAAAAAACAAAAGATCCGGTTTATTTATGCTCCATGCAGTGATACATATAACAGCCAAACAAAATAAAACAAGAAAATAAATCCTGGTCAGCTTGACCTCTAACTACACACGTAGACTCCCTGTCTAACAACTGGGTACAGCCTTGTGCTGCCCCAGTCCCTGTCTCTATTGTAGGGGTTTGCCACACAGGCGTTAACTCACCGCACAGAACAGATTTCAGACTCCCCAGTCTATACACACAAAACTGGTTCCAGGATGGAGCATCTCCCTATGCATGCTGGGGGTTTTTGTAGAGGCCTTAATGAGCCCACTTACTTCAGCTGGGCTCATTAACTCTTCCCCTCTAATTGTAAAAGTCTGCATAAAGCCTGAATCTAGGACACACATATTTACCACCCTGGATACAACCAGGTGACTTCACATGCCTGCTGCCACATACCCCCCCCCCCTCTTGTTTCAACCTTGGGGTTGTAACACCAGCAGTCAGACACGCATGTATCCGAGACAAAGCATCCACATTCCCCATTTTAACACCAGGGTGATGCTTAACTGTAAAGTTAAATTCCTGTAGGGCTAGGAACCACCTATTTACCCTTCTATTGGTCTCCTTGTTCTGAGCCATCCACTTTAAAGGAGCGTGATCAGTCACCAGGTCAAAGTGCCTACCTAGCAGATAGTACCGAAGGGAATCTAGAGCCCACTTCACTGCTAAACATTCCTTCTCAATCGTGGAGTAATTTACCTCATGGGACTTTAACTTCCTGCTGAGGTAAATGACTGGGTGCTCTTCCCCGTTCCAGACCTGGGATAACACTGCTCCTAACCCAACGTCTGATGCATCAGTTTGTACAACAAAGTCCTTAGAGAAGTCTGGTGAGTACAACACTGGCTGGCTACATAAGGCTGTTTTTAAGGACTGAAATGCTTCCTCAGCCTCTGGGGACCATTTAACCATAACCGACTCTTTCCCTTTTGTCAGGTTGGTGAGGGGCACAGCCTGAGAAGCAAAATGGGGAATGAATCGTCGATAATAGCCAGCGATTCCCAGAAAAGCTTGTACCTGTTTCTTGCTGTTGGGACGTGGCCAACTCTGTATGGCCTCGACTTTATTGACTTGGGGTTTTATCACCCCCCTCCCAATAGTGTACCCAAGATATTTGGCCTCCTCCTGTCCAATGGTACACTTCTTTGGATTGGCCGTAAACCCAGCTTCCCGGATAGAGTCTAGGACTGCTTGTACTTTTGGCAAATGTGAGACCCAGTCTGTGCTATGGATAATCACATCATCCAGGTAAGCTGCAGCATATTTCTGATGGGGCCTCAGAATCTTATCCATTTTCCGCTGGAATGTTGCCGGTGCATTCTGTAACCCAAACGGCATTCTCTTATATTGGAATGCCCCATCTGGGGTTACAAACGCAGTTTTCTCCTTGGCCGACTCGGCCAGGGGAATTTGCCAATACCCTTTGGTGAGATCAAGAGTTGTCATATATCGGGCTGTTCCCAGCCGGTCAATCAACTCATCTATACGTGGCATGGGGTAGGTGTCAAATTTTGTAACTTTATTTAATTGTCTAAAATCGTTACAAAACCGTCAGCTCCCATCAGGTTTGGGCACTAGTACGATAGGACTGGACCAGTCACTCTGGGACTCCTCTATCACACCCAATTCCAGCATCCTTTGAACCTCCCCACGTATTGCCTCCCGTCGGGCCTCTGGTATTCTATAAGGTTTTAGTTTTACCCTTTCTCCTGGCGGGGTGATAATGTCATGCTCTACGCCAGATGTTTGTCCCGGAAGCTCAGAGAAAATCTCTTTGTTACGAAGTACAAACTCTTTAACCTCCTGTTGTTGGGGTTTCGATAAGGTGTCTGCTATTCCAACCTCAGGAACTAAGCAATCAGGCTGTACTTGTGACAAAGTCTCTGCGACTAGAGATTCCCTATCCCTCCAGGCTTTCAGCAGATTGATGTGATAGATCTGCTCCGGCTTTCGCCTTCCTGGCTGTCTAACCCTGTAGTTCACCTCACTAATTTTTTCAATTACTTCATATGGACCTTGCCATTTGGCCAGAAATTTGCTTTCAACCGTAGGGACTAGCACCAAGACCCTATCCCCCGGGGAAAAAGTACGGGTCTTGGCCCCACGGTTGTACACTCTCTGCTGTGCTAACTGCGCTTGGGTTAAATGTTCCTTTACAATTGGCATTACCTGTGCAATTCTATCTTGCATCAGGGCGACATGCTCAATCACACTCCTGTGAGGAGAACTCTCATTTTCCCAAGTTTCCTTGGCGATATCCAGCAGCCCTCTTGGGTGTCTCCCATAGAGCAACTCGAAGGGTGAGAAACCCGTAGAGGATTGGGGTACCTCCCTAATGGCAAACATCAGATAGGGTATTAGACAATCCCAATTCTTTCCATCTCTATCCACCACCTTCTTTAACATTTGTTTTAGGGTTTTGTTGAATCTTTCAACCAACCCATCTGTTTGGGGGTGATACACAGATGTACGCAATTGCTTCACTTTGTACAACTTGCATAATTCTTTCATAACCCGGGACATAAAGGGTGTACCTTGGTCCGTAAGCAGTTCCTTACAAATACCCACGCGGCTAAAAACAAGAGATAGCTCTTTGGCTATGGTTTTGGCCGAGGTATTTCGGAGAGGAATTGCTTCCGGATAACGGGTGGCATAGTCCAAAATAACCAAAATGTACTTATGCCCCCTAGCAGACTTCATTATCGGACCTACCAAATCCATTGCGATCCTCTCAAAGGGGACCTCAATGATAGGAAGAGGTACCAGTGGGTTACGGAAATGTGGCATAGGTGCCGACTTCTGACACACAGGGCAGGAGGAACAATACTTTTCTATTTCCTTCATGACCCCAGGCCAATAGAATCTATGCAGTACCCTCTCTCTGGTTTTCTCTGTCCCCAGATGACCTCCCAGAATGTGTCCATGAGCCAATTCTAACACCAACTTCCTGTAAGGTTTGGGCACTACAAGTTGCTCAATGGTTTCTTCTGCCCTTTGAGCCACTCGATATAGCAGGTCCCTTTCCATAGTGAAGTAAGGATAAGGGCAAGTCTTATCTGGGTTCACTAACTCGCCATCTATTTTCACCACATTTTCCCGTGCCTTTATTAGGGTGGGGTCTTTTAACTGTTCTGTGGCAAAATTTTCCCTGTGAACCTCAAGATCCGAAAACTCCACAGACGGCATGTTTTCATCTGAGGATGTTGGCTCCTCCCCAGTTTCTCGAGTTTCCCCCGCCAATACCGACAAGGGAAATTCAGGAGAGTCCTCACCACTCCCAGAGGAATTCTGGTCATCTTCCTGGTTTATAGGGGCACCAATGGGGGCCTCAGGACAATCCCAGAGTTCCCAGAATTTTGGAAAATCCCTTCCCACAATAGCATCATGTGGTAAGTGAGACACTAACCCCACCTGATGAGAGAGGTTACCTTTGGGGGTCTCAAAAAACACTGAAGTTACAGGATACTCTCGGGTGTCCCCATGCACACAAATAACAGCCACGTTGTTCTTCCCAGAGACCTCTGTAGTAACTAATTCAGCTTTTATCAATGTTACCAGGCTACCTGAATCTAGCAACACATCAACATGTCTACCATTAATACACATTTTACATAAATGTTTCTCAGGTCCCCGAATGGCAGTGCATGCAACTGTCGCAAACAGCGACTGACGTCTCTCCCTTATAAAGTCACATTGCATAGGCTCATCCACAACTGGGCAATTGGCTGCAATATGTCCCTCTTGCCGGCAGCGGTAGCAAATAATCTTTTTCGCTGCCTCTTGCAGCATGGGCTTCCTGGGCTGCTCCCGCCAGACCTTAGGTAGAACTCCCACCCTCTCACTCTCTCCACCCTCACCCCTTGGAGTCATCTTACCCGCCACTGGGGATGATCTGGTCTTAGGGGGGAAAGTCCGTGAGTCCCTGGAAGAGGTGGTCAGGTTCTCTGTAGCCAAGTACCTCTCAACCAGATCCACAAGTTTATCTGCATTTTCTGGGTCTCCATGGCTTACCCATTTTTGGATGGCAGTAGGAAGAGCTCTCAGGAAATGATCCATAACCACACGTTCCACAATGTTTGGTGCAGTCAAAATCTCTGGCTGCAGCCACTTCCTGCTCAGGTGAATGAGATCATACATTTGAGACCTGGGAGGTTTTCCAACCTGAAAAGTCCAGTTATGCACACGCTGAGCCCGGACGGCCAGGGTGACACCCAGCCGTGCCAATATTTCTGCTTTTAGCACCACATAGTCTTTTGCTTGGTCAGGCTCTAGGTCATAATAAGCTTTCTGCGATTCCCCAGTTAACAGAGGGGCCACCAGTCCAGCCCATTGCTCCTTAGGCCACTTTTCCCTTTCAGCAGTCCTTTCAAATGTGGTCAAAAACACCTCCGGATCATCCTTTCCAGTCATTTTTGTCAGTAAACGGCTCACACCAAAGGATGCAGTATTATTGTAACCACTTGCTTCATTGGTCTGTGGACGTTGCTGTATTAATGTCTCTATTTTCTGTTGAAAATTCTGCTCTTGCTTCTGCAACAGGTCTATGAAGCGGGCTTCAGATCGCTGCTGGGCTTGTTGCTGAGCTTCCAAACTCTGCTGGTGAGCCTTCTGCTGATTTTCCAAACTCTGCTGCAAAGTTGCATTTATCTGCTGCTGGGCTGCAAGGCTCTGTTGTTGAGCTGCAAGGCTCTTTTGTAAACCTGCATTTGTTTGCTGCTGATTTGCATTTGCTTGTTGCTGGTTTGCATTTGCTAGAGCCAGCTGTCTCAGTATCTCCTCCATGCTGGCCTTAACACAAAAAAAAAGTGCCCGCATTCTCCACCAACTGTGAGGGGTTAGCTCGGCAGCGGGTGTGTGTGACCCCCTGGATGGGTTCACAACACAAAGTCAGGCACAGCAGACAGCGGTATAGGTTCAAAAAACAAAAGATCCGGTTTATTTATGCTCCATGCAGTGATACATATAACAGCCAAACAAAATAAAACAAGAAAATAAATCCTGGTCAGCTTGACCTCTAACTACACACGTAGACTCCCTGTCTAACAACTGGGTACAGCCTTGTGCTGCCCCAGTCCCTGTCTCTATTGTAGGGGTTTGCCACACAGGCGTTAACTCACCGCACAGAACAGATTTCAGACTCCCCAGTCTATACACACAAAACTGGTTCCAGGATGGAGCATCTCCCTATGCATGCTGGGGTTTTTTGTAGAGGTCTTAATGAGCCCACTTACTTCAGCTGGGCTCATTAACTCTTCCCCTCTAATTGTAAAAGTCTGCATAAAGCCTGAATCTAGGACACACATATTTACCATCCTGGATACAACCAGGTGACTTCACCTGCCTGCTGCCACAGATGGTTATTCTCCCCAGGCTTTTATACCTATTTCGTTCCCTTCCTGTCAGACTCTCTAAATCGTATCTACTCAACCTGTAATCCTGTCTTAATCGATTTATCTGGTGTGATAGGACCCCCAGATTTACCAAAGATGTCTTGTACCATTCTATGAAGAGAGGTGGCCTAGGCGTCCCTCAAATCTGGCTTTATTATTTAGCTTGCAGACTTACGCAACAAGCCCAGTGGTCCATTCACAACTCAAGGGTACCTTGGGTTCAATTTGAAAGGGAATCTATCACTCTTATATCTCCCTGGACTTATGTGGTCTTCGCCCCAACAAATTAATGTACTGCACACAAAAAACCATATAGTAGCCAATAGCCTACAATTATGGCAACAATACAAACTCAAGTATAACCTGACTTCCCCAACTCCCTTAGGGGCCTCTTACCTTGGTGACCCTAGGTTTCCCCCAGCATATACACACCCAGAGGCATTCCAACTTTGGATGGAACACAAACTTACCAAGTTGGGTGATTTTGTAGCAGGCTCTAAATTTATCACATTTTTAGATTTGCAAAACCAATATCAATTCCCAGATGATGAATATTATCGCTACCTACAAATTTGGCACTTCTTTCTAGCATATTATCGCAGCCCCATCCAAGACCAGACTACCCTCTTTGAAGATATATGTTTTAACACCCCTCGGCAGAAGGGTCTTGTATCATTAGTCTACAAATCTCTTGAAGCAGTGGATGAGTCACAGACACTGAAATATAGAACCCAATGGGAACGGGAACTGGAACTGGATGGAGATGTGATAGACTGGGGGGAAGGCTGGAATAATATGTGTAAATGCACTAGATCCTTAATGATTAGAGAAACTGCCATTAAATTGATGACTCGTGGTATTAAACTCCGGTACGTCTACATAGGATATACCCCCTCACCCCCCCTGAATGTTTTAGGGGTTGCAATCGGTTAGGCACTCTTAGACATATATTCTGGGACTGTGAACTTGGCAGGAGGTGTTGAGGTTAATTGATACATTAGCTGGTCAGTCATTATCCTTAACGTGAAAATATGGCTGAAAAACGACAACTAGTATAGTATATAGTATAGTACCACTTATAAAAATGTGAAAAAAGGAATAAAATAATAATCAGTGAATCAAATATACCAAGTGAAAACACTAATAGCTGCTCCCTAGAAACAAGAAAAAAACTTGTAGTGCTGAAAATAGAGTGATAGTAGGGGCGCTTAAAAATTATAAATATAAACGTCAATTTACAAATGTGAAAATTAGTAATCATAAAACACCTCAAGTGATAGTCACTATCACCATGAATTAAAAAACAAATATTGACAACAAAATGAATAATAATATACAAAATTAAAAATAAAGTCCCACTTAGATACTAGAAAAACAAAAATATCCACAGTCCAAGACAGTGATTCATTCAGTGGAAAACTCCATCTAAAGTTTTTTAATTTATTTTATTATTAAACGGTGTCACACTATGGATTCTGTTTGCTCTCCTTTTTTTATGACCTGTCTGAATCTATGAGGAGAAGGTTTTTTCCATAAGAGGTCCAGCATATTCCATGTGAGCAGGGAATTCACCTGCATAAGCCTATTTGACTATCTTTTTAACCACTTGCCGACCGCCGCACGACGATATACGTCGACAGAATGGCAAGGGCAGGCATATGGGCGTATATATACGTCCCTGCCTTCCCGCGGGTGGGGGGCCGATCGGGCCCCCCCCCCCCGGTGCCTGCGGCGGTCGGTATTCGTTCGGGAGCGATCCGGGATGAGGGGGCAGCCATTCATTCATGGCCACCCCCTCGCGATCTCTCCCGACGAATGGAAATGCTCCGTGACATCACTTCCTCTCCTGTAATGTAAACACAGGAGAGGAAGTGATGTAATCTCTCCTCCGTGTCGGTATTTTTCGTTCCGGCACCGAGGAGAGAGGATCGGTGAGTTGCACCAACACGACACTACACAGTAGAACATGCCAGGCACACTCACAGCCCCCCTTCACCCCCCGATCACCCCCCCAATTACCCCTGCCCCCCCAGTCACAGTGACACCAATTGCATTTTTTTTTTTTGCATTGGTGTCATTTGTGACTGTAATAACTGTTAGGGCAGTTAGGGTTAGCCCCCTTTAGTTCTAAGGTACCCCCCTAACCCCCCCAATAAAGGTTTAACCCCGTGATCACCCCCCGTCGCCAGTGTCACTAAGGCTGGGTTCACATTGCAGAGGTTTATGAGAACGGATGTGATTCGCACCGCACTGAAGTGCAAATCACATCCGATCTCTGTGCGATTCGAGTTCAGCCATACAGATAGTATGGCTGAATTCGCATCGCACCCGCCGCACCCGCCGCAAACTCGCACGGGACCCTTTTTTTGGTCCGCAGCAGAATCGGATCGCATGGGTGTTCACACCATGCGATCCGAGTTTGCAGATCGCACTGCGATATGCGAACTGATCTGGGGGTGTCATTAACATTTCACTGACACTCCCAGCAGTTCGCATAGGGCAGTGTGAACTGCCGCCGGGAGGCATGCGATGCGGGAACCCGCCGCGGATTCGTGGCGTTCCCGCATCGCTCCAGTGTGAACCCAGCCTAATAAGCGATCGTTTTTCTGATCGCTGTATTAGTGTCACAGGTGACGCTAGTTAGGCAGGTAGGTATTTAGGTTCGCCGCAGCTTTTTATAGCGCCAGGGACCCCCATATACTACCGCATAAAGCCCCCTGATTGCCCCCTAGTTAACCCTTTCACCAGTGATCACCATATAACTGTTACAGGTGACGCTGGTTGGTTAGTTATTTTTTTATAGTTTCAGGGCACCCGCCATTTATTACCTAATAAAGGTTTAACCCCCTGATCACCCGGCGGGTGATATAAGTTTGAGGGTCAGATAAGGTCTGCGTCGCCCCAGGCAGCGTCAGGTTAGTGCCAGTACCGCTAACACCCACGCACAAAGCATACACCTCCCTTAGTAATATAGTATCTGATCAGATCTATATTAGCGTCGCCAGCAGTTTAGGTTTCCCAAAACGCATTGTTAGCGGGATCAGCCCAGATACCTGCTAGCACCTGCATTTAGCCCCCTCCGCCAAGCCCAGACCAGCCCACCCAAGTGCAGTATCGATCGATCACTGTCACTTACAAAACACAACACGCATAACTGCAGCGTTGGCAGAGTCAGGCCTGATCCCTGCGATCGCTAACAGTTTTTCTTGTAGCGTTTTGATACAGTCGCTGACAGCCTAGGTGCTTTTTTACCTGTGAGTCTCACTAGTGTACTCCTAAATTTAGGGGTGTCTACTTTCCAAAATGGGGTCATTTGGGGGGGGGGGGGGGGGGGGTTGTGCCATCTTGGCATTTTATGGCCTTCAAAACTGTAATAGGTAGTGAGGAGTGGAGTCAAAAATTTACGCCCTTAGAAAGCCTGAAGGCGGTGCTTGGTTTTCGGGGCCCCGTACGCGGCTAGGCTCCCAAAAAGTCCCACATATGTGGTATCCCCGTACTCAGGAGAAGCAGCAGAACTTATTTTGGGGTGTCATTTCACATATGCCCATAGCATGTGTGAGCAATATATCATTTAGTGACAACTTTGTGAAAAAAAAATAAAAAAATAAAAGTTTGTAACTTTCCCGCAACTTGTGCCAAATATAAAATATTCCATGGACTCAACATGCCTCTCAGCAAATAGTTTGGGGTGTCTACTTTCTAAAATGGGGTCATTTGTGGGGGTTTTGTGCCACCTTGGCATTTTATGGCCTTCAAAACTGTAATAGGTAGTGAGGAGTGAAGTCAAATATTTACGCCCTTAGAAAACCTGAAGGCGGTTCTTGGCTTTCGGGGCCCCGTACGCGGCTAGGCTCCCAAAAAATCCCACACATGTGGTATCCCCGTACTCAGGAGAAGCAGCAGAATTTATTTTGGGGTGTCATTTCACATATGCCCATGGCATGTGTGAGCAATATATCATTTAGTGACAACTTTGTGAAAAATAAATAAAAAACAATTAAAGTTTGTAATTTGACCCCGCCCCCTTACGATGTCATAGTCCCCATGTGACATCAACCCATGTGACATATACCATGTGACACCGCCCCATTGTCACTATATAAGTGGCCGCGCAGCGCGGCTCTGGCATTCCGGCCGGAGAGAGCGACGTGTCAACATCTCCTGGAGAAGAAGAAGAAGAAGAAGAAGAACGGAAGGCGACAGCGACAGCGGCGACAGAAGACCGGGCCACCGCCTGCAAAAGAGCTATAAGAAGGCGTGGTGGCCCGGCAGAAGAACCGAAGAGGGGGACAAGACCCCCGAAGTCGGGAGAAGAGGCCGGCGGCGGGGAGGAAGAAAGCCGGACTCCTCCGCTAGCAAAAGAGCTACAAGAAGATAGCGGAGGAGTCCGGCGAGAAGACCCCCGAAGACGGAAGACCCCCGGAGCTGTGCAATAAAATATTTTATCTCGTGTGTTGTGTTTTTTTTTGGGTACTTTTATTTTACAGGTGAATGGGTAGGGGTACATTGTACCCCATACTCATTCACATAGGGTGGGGGGCCGGTATCCGGGGGCCCCCTTATTAAAGGGGGCTCCCGGATTCCGATAAGCCCCCCGCCCGCAGACCCCGACAACCAACGGCCAGGGTTGTCGGGAAGAGGCCCTTGTCCTCATCAACATGGGGACAAGGTGCTTTGGGGTGGGGGGGCCGCGCGGCCCCCCCTTCCCCAAGGCACCCCCCATGTTGAGGGCACGCGGCCTGGTACGGCTCAGGAGGGGGGCGCGCTCGCTCGCCCCCCTTTCCTGGCCGGCCGGGTAGCGTGCTCGGACAAGGGTCTGTTGTGGACTTTGGGGGAACCCCCACGCCGATTTTTTACGGCGTTGGAGTTCCCCTTTAAGTTCATTCCAGGCGGCGGAGCCCGCGACGTCTCCGTCGCGGGCCCCGCCTACCTTGACACGCGCTCGAAATGAGCGGACTGTCCTCCTCGTGTGTGGGCGAGTCCGTTCATTTCAAAAGTTGCGCGGACTTAGTACGACGAACTTAGTCCGCTCAAAAAGTGCCGTGTGTGGGCAAGTTCGTTCATTCAAAAGTTTGAGCGGACTGTTTGACGAACTTAGTTTCGGCAGACATTCCGCCCGTGTGTACGCGGCCTAAAAGCTGCGTAAATTCCAGAAAACGTACCTTAGTTTGTAGATGTGACAACTTTTGCGCAAACCAATAAATATACAGTTATTGACTTTTTTTTTACCAAAGACATGTGGCTGAATACATTTTGGCCTAAATGTATGACTAAAATTGAGTTTATTGGATTTTTCTAATAACAAAAAGTAGAATATATCATTTTTTTTCAAAATTTCTTTTTACGTTTATATCGCAAAAAATAAAAATCGCAGAGGCAATCAAATACCATCAAAAGAAAGCTCTATTTGTGGGAAGAAAAGGACGCAAATTTTGTTTGGGTACAACATTGCATGACCGCGCAATTACCAGTTAAAGCAGCGCAGTGCCAAATTGTAAAAAGACCTCTGGTCATTGACCAGCAAAATGGTCCGGTCTGAAAGTGGTTAAGTAAAGTAGTCAACAGCATCTGGTAAGAAGACAACTTTATCTTCACAGTTGGGGTGTTTTTCTGTGTCCAAAAAAAGTTTGGTGAAGGGACGTGTCACAACTTTGTAGAAGATTTCAGCCGTCTTCTGGCATATGGATTTAGATGGCGTTTTCCACTGAATGAATCACTGTCTTGGACTGTGGATATTTTTGTTTTTCTAGCATCTAAGTGGGACTTTATTTTTCATTTTGTATATTATTATTCATTTTGTTGTCAATATTTGTTTTTTAATTCATGGTGATAGTGACCATCACTTGAGGTGTTTTATGATTACTAATTTTCACATTTGTAAATTGACGTTTATATTTATAATTTTTCAGCGCCCCTACTATCACTCTATTATCCTTAACGTACCAACACTGCCCCCAGACATCCCCAAGCCGCTGGTGAGGCTGATTCACTCAATATGCGTGGCCATGCACCGGACAATAGCCTTACATTGGAAAACACCCGTTGTCCCCTTTGCTCAGGTCCTATCACGTACAGACCATACGATGTTAACTGAAATTTTTTTCCATACATTACAGGATTCTACTTTTGCATTTGATTCAAAATGGAACCCTTGGTTTCTATTCAGACTTTGGGATTGACCATGTCTTGTTCTTTATGTTTCATTGTTTATTTCTTTTTCTTTCTTTTCTTAATTTTCCTTTTTTTTTTCTTTTCTCCTTTGAAGAAGGCATCTTTCATGTTTATCCTTCATCGCCTTTTAATTACTGTAAAAAAGTCACTGGCAGTGAAGGAGTTAACCACTAGGGGCGGGGAGGGGTCAAGTGTGTTCTAGGGGAGTGTTTCTAACTGTCTGGGGGATGGACTGTGTGTGACGTGACACTGATCGCTGCTCCCGATGACAGGGAGCAGACAATCAGTGTCCTGTCATTAGGCAGAACGGGGAGATGCTGTTTACATCGCCACCTCCCCATTCTTCAGCATTGTGACATGATCGCAGGTATCCCCACAGCGATCGAGTCTACGGGGCATGGTCATTGAGCTCACAGCAAACGTATGTTTGTTGACAGCGGTCAGCAAGTGGTTACATTTCGTACCTGGGAGGTGTCTATAGTATGCCTGTAAAGTGGCGCATGTTTCCCATGTTTACAACAGTCCCTGCACAAAATTACATTTCTAAGCCCTTGTACACACGGTCGGAGATTCCGAAGGAATGTGTCCGATCAGAGCGCTTTGTCGGATATTCCGACTGTGTGTGGTCTGCATTGGACTGTTTCCATCTGAATATCCGTCTGACTAAATTTTCCAACTTGCCGGAAATATTTTCAGACAAAATGCTCCGATCGGACATACTCCGATCATGTGTAGAGAATTCCGATCGGACAAAGTGCCACGCATGCTCAGATCAAATTCCTACACCAAAGCTATTGGCTACTAGTCTGAACGTAGTCCTGTCGCAACGAAATAACGTCATCACGTTCTGAACGATCAGATTTTCCGACAACTTAGTCCGACCGTGTGTATACAACAGTTTTGGACAAAATCAGTCGGACAAAATCCGTCGGACAAAATCCGACGGATTTGGTTGTCGGAATCTCCGACCATGTGTACAAGGGCTTAAAGAAAAAAAGTAATTTAAAAGTACTCGTGGCTATAATGAATTGTCGGTCCCGACAACACAAATAAAATAAGTAATGCATTTGTACGGTCTGGTGTGGATATTAAGGGGAACTCTGTACTATTAAAAAAAATGGTATGGGGTCCACAAAAAAATTCATACCAGACCCTTATCCGAGCATGCAACCTGGCAGGCCACAGGAAAAGAGGGGGGATGAGAGAGCACCCTCCCTCCTGAACCCTACCAGGCCACATTCCCTCAACATGGGGAGGATGCTTTGGGGTAGCCCCCCAAAGCACCTTGTTCCCATGTTGATGGGGACAAGGGCCTCATCCCCACAACCCTTGCCTGGTGGTTGTGGGGGTCTTTGGGTGGGGAGCTTATTGGAATCTGGAAGTCACCTTTAACAAGGGGACACCCAGATCCCACCCCCCCTCCTGTTTGAATTGGTAAAGGGTACATTGTACCCGTACCATTTCACAAAAAAGTGTCCCATTTAAAAAAAAACACAAGACACACTTTGGGACAAGTCTTTTATTAAAAAAAATAAAAAATGTCCCACGAAGTCCATTCATCATCTTCTTCTCTACACTCCAACGGACCGAAAAAAGAAAAAAAAAATCTGTGGCCCATCTGCTTCCATGGGAAGCTCCTGCCATATGATAGATCTTCACAGGTGACAGTTCTTTTATAACTGAGGGCGGGGCCAGAATGTGATGTCCCCGGGGAGACCCTGCCCCCCTCTAATGCATGGGGACTTCCCCATTACCCTTTTACACAGGAGGAGATCTGGGGTCCCCTTGTTAAAGGGGGCTTTCAGATTCCAATAAGCCCCCCGCCCGCAGATCCCCACAACCACCAGGCAAGGGTTGTGGGCATGAGATCCTTTTCCCCATCAACATGGGGTCTACCCCAAAGCACCTTCCCCATGTTGAGGGCATGTGGCCTGGTACGGTTCAGGAGGGGGGGTCGCTCTCTCATCCTCCCTCTTTTTCTGCGGCCTGCCAGGTTGCATGCTTGGATAAGGTCTGGTATGGATTTTTGGGGAGACCCCCACGCCATTTTTTTAAAAAAAAATGGCGCAGGGTTTGTCTTAAAATCCATACCAGACCTGAAGTGTCTAGTATGGATTTTGAGGGGGACCCCCACGTAATTTTTTTAACATTTTGGCATGGGGTTCCCCTTAATATCCATACCAGACCTGAAGGGCCTGGTATGGAATTTGAGGACACCACCATGCAATTTATTTTTTTTAATTTTGATTCAGGGTTCACCTTAATATTCATACCAAACCCAAAGGGACTGGTAATGGACTGGGGGGATCCCATGTCATTTTTTTCAATGACTTAGTTTATTTGTATTGCCGGGACCCGACAGTTCATTATAGCCGCGAGTACCTTTAAATTACTTTTTTTCATTTAGAAATTTCATTTTGTGCAGGGACTGTTGTAAACACAGGAAATATGTGTCACTTTACAGGCATACTATAGACACCCCAGGTATGAAATTTAAAGGAATGTTTCATTTGTATTGTTTCACATTGAGCATTATTAAAATTACTGTTTGGGCATGGTCTCGGCATGGAAGCGTGAAGACGTGTCTTCCCTGAGCTCCCGGACCACGGCTCCTTGGCAGGTTACCCAAACAGGCTCACGGCACATTACGGCTTCTCTACACTGCTCAGTCGGGGAAGAGACACCACGAAACGAGAGGCTCAGCTGCCCATATGGAGTTATTTCTAGTGCAGTGAAATCACAGGCATTAAACAAGAATTGGCAAAAATGTCCTCTCGGGTCACCTCAATTGAAACTGACACTGCCGCCCTCCGCCAAGATGTCTCCAGTCTGCAGGCTACACATGAGGAGGTGTCAGACCAAGATGCACAGCTGCATCTTTTGACAGATGACCTGGAAAACTGTAATCGTAGGCGTTACATAAGAATTTGTGGTTTACCTGAAGCCACTCGACAGGCAGACCTCAGAGCAACCGTAATTGCCATATTTAATAACTGTTTGGAGCACCCCTCAGAAACACCCATTGAGATTGACAGAGTGCACAGGACCCTAGGTTCCAGAGATCCCGCAGCAGACAGGCCCAGAGATGTCTTATGTTGCCTACACAACTACTCGGTTAAAGAAAGCATATTGCAACGGGCTTGGCACAAGGGACACTTGGACTTTGATGGAGCACAAATCACCCTTCTGCCTGATGTTTCTCGGTGGACCCTCCAGATGCTCTGATGTAAGAAACCACTGCTGGAGAAGCTCAGTGAACATGAGATCACCTACAAGTGGGGCCACCCTTTCCACCTCATTGCACGAAAGGGAGGCCGATCGCACATCCTTCGACACCCTGCGGATATCCCTGCCTTCCTATACTCCTTGGAATTGCCTTCGGTGTCGCTACCCAACTGGCTGGCATTTGCTCTCCCTCCAAACGATATTAACCTTGTGGCAAACCCATCGGGAAGGCCTCAACGATACCGGCGCAATCATCGATCTCAGCGAAGAAGACCACAGGTCCTTCAAGACAGCGAGTCCTGAGCCCCCAAGCTCAGCATTGCAGGTTTACCCTGATTTGGAGTGGCTCCTCCTGTAAGTACTGCATCAATTTGTTTTGTTCCTGATGCCCCATTAGCCATGGTCGCATGGACTTGATGACTCGCCCGGTGTGAGCCATGGTTCACCTAGACTGATAGTCTCGGCCCCTTGGTCTTGACCATTTTATGAGAAAACTTCCAGGGTATATTGGCCCAGAGAGGACCTACCCAATGAAGGGGGCTGCCCCATAAGTCTTGACTAGTGTTATCACCTTAAGGTTTTCTCCAGGAATGGCTGGGTCCAGTTGGATCTACCGCCATGGACTATGGGTGAGGGGGGACCTGGATGCTTACATCTGATCTCCCTACTTATCTGCTTGTCACAGGGGCATTTCATTTAATGTCTTTTATTTAGATATTTTTAGTTTTAGTTTTTCTCCCCTAGTATTCATGTTTTACTCAGGGAGAGGTCTCTTGGGAGCTGGCCAGTACACTTGCCTATCCTACAGGCCTAATTCGAATGAAAGTGCCGTGGGCAGTCGCCCGAGTACCAGCCTCCCGAGGGTCCCTCCCTTCTACCTGACTGACTCTTTAAAGCATTGTTTGTGTCATGTTTACCAACGAATCATTACAGTTAGTACTGTATTTCCAACTGATGGGGGGTGCACTGCTGCATATGATGTAAAGATATGGTTAGGGGGACCTCACTCCCATCCTTCCCCCCCCTTTTTTTTTCTTTCTCCCTTGTGCTTTAGCAGAGGTGGCTGTGCACACTCCCTCAGGATGGGATCCACTCAGGTTGAGCAGAGCTAGCGTGGTAGAAGGGTCATCTCTCTATGGGCATGCCCCATCTGGGGACCCAGGGACTACCCCTAGGTAGGATTAATGCATTTGGAGGGGTCAGCCTAGACGGGGGGGACACACAATTTGCTCTCACAGGGTTTCAACTCTCTGGGAGTGGGTGGTTTCTCCAGCAAGGGAATTTTTTGAGATAATGTTAAATTGATGTTTGTGACTGTTTAATATTGTTTACCACTCCGTGTACTCATTGATTTCACATTTTAACAGTGGTATATATATATATATATATATATATATATTTTTTTTTTTTTTTTAAAGAGAAGTCTATCTTTGCAAAGCTGCTCCTATGGGGACCACCTCTAATGAGGGGCTGTTGGGGGCTTACCTCCTCCCCCACTAGGCCTTAACTGCCCAATTAGGCAGTAGCCCTCCGTTTGGAGACATGCCGTGTATAGACGACCGGACTTTGAGGGACTAGGTCCGACGGTCTTTCCAACGGACTTTCAGCGGAGTTCCGACGGACTTTCAGAATGAACGGACTTGGCCACACACAATCACACCAAAGTCCGACGGATTTGAATGTGATGACATACGACTAGACTAGAATAAGGAAGTTCATAGCCAGTAGCCAATAGCTGCCCTAGCGTCGGTTTTTGTCCGTCGGACTAGCATACATATGAACAGATTTCTCGGTCCGGCGGCGTTCAGGTGGAAAAATGTAAAACATGTTCTATTTCTAAAGTCTGTCGGATTTTTGGCAAGCAAAGGTCCGATGGAGCCCACACAAGATCAAATTTGACCTTTGCTGTCAAAAAGTCCGGTCGTGTGTACGCGGCATTCGTTTTTCCCCCATCCTTTCTATACCTCTCCCACTCTTTTCATCCCTTCCCATCCCAGCCCTCTTTTGTAGCCTTAATTAACCCCCTCTTTTTTTTTCTTCTCTTTTTCTCTTCTTCTTCTCTTATCTTTTTCATCTTCCCCAGGGAATAGTCCAACTGCCCTCCCCCCCCCCCCCTTCCATACGCTATTTTCGGATTTGGGTTCTGGTGGGTCTCGATGGCCTGACTTCACCCTGCTAAAATTTCACTGAAATTTGTGTCTTGGATTGTAAAGGGTTTAAATGTCCCAGAAAAACTTTCCAGTTGTTTAGCTGAACTCTGGAAGCAAAGACCCCAAGTGGTGTTTTTGCAAGAGACCAATTTCCGAGCAGAGAAGATCCCAAAACTGAACAATAAACACTTCCCAACAGCATATCACAGTGTGTCTTCCTCAACAAAATCAAAAGGAACGTGTATTCTTCTGGCCAAAACTGTACCTTGTCAGCTGATCGACCTCCATACGAACCAAAAGGGTAGATACCTTTTTGTTAAAGGTACACTCGCAGACGTTCACCCTAGCAAACCTGTACCTGCCGAATATGGATCAGCTTTCAGTGCTTGAATCATGCTTATCCGCCTTGGCTTCCTTTGCTGGGGGACCTCAATCTAACCATTGACTCCCGTAACCACTCCTTGTCGGGCTCCTCGGCTTTATCCCAAAGATCTCGAATCCGAATCAAGGAATTGTTGCATTCTCACCGGTTAGTCAACATTTGGTGTATCCTACACCCACAGGATAGAGGCTACACCTTCTTCTCTGCAGTTCATGGATCATACTCTAGAATTTATCTTTTTTTTAGTCTCCCATGCCACGATCCCACTTATTACTAGTGCCAAGATTGGACATATTTCATTGTCGGATCATGCTCCGATCTCTATAGCAATAGCTTTAAAACACTCGACACCTAGATCGACAACATGGTGACTAAACAAATCCCTCATTCAAGTCCCTGAGGTTAAGGCAGATATGCGGGAATTAGAACTTTTCTTTGAGCACAATAAAGACTCTGTCCCTAATCCTCTCTCTATATGGTCTGCACATAAGTGCTACATTAGACAAATACTCAAACATGGTCAAAGATTTAAAGTGGCCAAAGCAAAAACGCTGTCCGAGTTACTCGCAAAACTCCACGACTACGAAAAACGCCATAAAACTCATCCAGACAGGACCCTGAAAGCTGAAGTCACTAGTATTTGAGAACAAATCAGGGAACACTTCTTATTCCAATCTAAGAGCAGGCTATTGAAGAAGCACAGAACTTTTTATGAGTATGGAGACAAATGTAGCAGAACATTAGCAATTGCCATCCGAACCCAACGCAACCTATCCTACATCCCTGCCTTATCCACCTCCACAGGACGCAGAATCCATGACTCCATGGAAATTTCTATGAGGCTCCCTATAACCTGCACCCTTGCCTTCTAGGGATCAGCCCCAGGACAGAGCGGAGACAATAGAGGCCTAGCTTGAGGCAGCTAACCTACCCTCTCTTAATGCTGAGGTGGACCTTCTCTCGCAGCCTATAACGACAGATGAACTTGCGAGCACTCTAGCGGGGTCTCCGAGGGGGAAGGCGCCTGGCCCTGATGGGTTTACGATCGCTTACTACAAAACATTCCAAGCTCAGGTGGCAACCCACTTTGTCACTGCCTTCAATGCAATATTAGACAATCATAATATGCCACAGGATCTTTTACAAGCGAGCATCACCGTGATCCCTAAGCCCGAGAAAGATCCGCTGTGGGTGATGTCCCCGCCCATTATGATGTCACAGTCCTAGCATCCTCTGGGACTGTGACATTGTAGTGGGCGGGGACATCACCCGGTGACCCCGCCCATTGTCCCTATATAAGTCGCAGCGCAACACGTCCCTGTCATTGCAGCCAGAGAGAGCGTCGAGTCAACATCTCAAGGAAGAAGAAGAGAAGAGAAGAAGAGAAGAGAAGAAAAGAAGAGAAGAAAAGAAGAGAAGGCAGCAGTGGTGACAGAAGACCGGGCCACCGCTAGTAAAAGCTGTAAGAAGGAGCGGAGGCCTGGCAAGAAGAACCGAAGAGGGGGACAAGACCCCCGAAGTTGGAAGAAGAGGCGGCGGCGTCAGAAGACCGGGCCACCTCTAGTAGTAAAGCTAAAGGAAGAAAGTGGAGGCCCGGCAAGAAGAACCAAAGAGGGGGACAAGACCCCCAAAGTCAGAAGAAGACCCCTGGGCGGCGGTGACAAAGAAGAAAGCCGGGCTCCTCCGCTAGTAAAAGAGCTAGCAGAAGATAGTTGAGGAGTGCGGCGAGAAGACCCCAAGACGGAAGAAGACCCCCGGAGCTGTGCAATAAATTATTTTAAACCCTTGTGTGGTGTTTTTTTTTACTTTTTTTTTCACCAGGTGAATGGGTAGGGGTACTTTGTACCCCATACTCATTCACATAGGTGGGGGGCCGGTATCTGGGAGGCCCCCTTATTAAAGGGGGCTCCCGAATACTGATAAGCCCCCCGCTTTCACACAACCAAAGGCCAGGGTTGTCGGGAAGAGGCCCTTGTCCTCATCAACATGGGGACAAGGTGCTTTGGGGTGGGGGGGCGCAGGGTCCCCCTTCCCCAAGGTACCCCCCATGTTGAGGGCATGCGGCCTGGTACGGCTCAGGAGGGGGGGTGCTCGCTCGTCCCCACCCCCTTTCCTGACCGGCCGAGTTGCGTGCTTGGATAAGGGTCTTATATGAAAAAAATAGACAAAAAAGATGGGGCTTCTGGACTTTTTAGGCACAAGAAGCCCCATCTTTTGTCTTTTTTTTGTAAAATATTAATTGGGACGTGGCACTTGCTGTACTTCTGTGTATCCACAGCACCACTCTGTGTGAGATGCATTTTTTGATTAGCATTTAAGGGTCTTATATGGACCTTGGGGGGACCCCCATGCCGTTTTGTTTGGTGTAGGGCTTCCCCTTTAAGTCCATACCAGGTGACGGTGCCAGCGATGTGTCAATCTCGCCGCCGAAGGTGGTGACATTGACTTCCTTCGCTAGTCCCGGCTACCTGGAGCCGCGTTAAAAATGAACCGACTTTCCTCCATGTGCGGGAAAGTCCATTCATTTCAAAAGTCCGACGGACTAGCACACAGGCGGCCAGATTGTCCGCCGGGCTCGCAGTTCGGCGGACAATTTAAGTCAAAACTACTTTCTAAGGCCGTCGGACTTTTGTGGAAAAAAAGTCAGCCGGAGCCCATACACGGGCGGATTGGTCCGCCGGACAGTCTGATCGTGTGTACGCGGCATTACAAGCACTGCCGGTTAAGATACTACATAGCTTCTTTCATAAGTTACGTATAATCTTCATTAACCCCTTCAGCCCCGGATCATTTTGCTGGCCAAAGACCAGACCACTTTTTGCAATTCGGCACTGCTTCGCTTTAACTGACAATTGTGCGGTCATGCGACATAGCTCCCAAACAAAATTGACGTCCTTTTTTTCCCACAAATAGAGCTTTCTTTTGGTGGTATTTGATCACCCCTGCGGTTTTTATTTTTGTGCTATAAACAAAAATAGTGACAATTTTGAAAAAAAACGCATTATTTTTTACTTTTTGTTATAATAAATATCCCCCAAAAATATATAAAAACAACATTTTTTTCCCTCAGTTTAGGCCGATACGTATTCTTCTACATATTTTTGGTAAAAAAAATAAAAATATCGCAATAAGGTGCAAAAGTTATAGCGTTTACAAAATAGGGGATAGTTTTATAGTTTATGGCATTTTTATTAAAAAATTATTTTTACTAGTAATGGTGGCGATCAGCGATTTTTATTGTGACTGCGACATTATGGTGGACACATCGGAGATTTTTGACATATTTTTGGGACCATTGTCATTTATACAGCAATCACTGCTATATAAATGCAGTGATTCCTGTGTAAATGACACTGGCAGTGAAGGGGTTAACCAGTGGGTGGCAGTGTATGGGTTAAGTGTTCCTAGGGGTGTGTTACTAACTGTTGGGGGCTGGGCTTTCATTTAGTGAACACTGATCTCTGCTCCAATCACATGGAGCAGAGATCAGTGTCACTTGTTGCTAGGCAGAACAGGGAGATGCTGTTTACAACGGCCTCTCTCAGTTCAGCCGCCCCGTGAGACGATTATGGGTATGCCCGCGGCGATCGAGTCTGCAGGACCCGCGACCGGACTCACGGGGGCCCCGACCAGCACGCCGCCAGCGATGGCAGGGCGGCATTAAAGTTGGATGTACCTGTACGCCAATATGCCTGCCCGTGCCATTCTGCCGACATACATCGGTGTGCGCTGGTCGGGAACTGGTTAATTACGTTTGGCAGGGCAAACCATCGCGGCTTAGGAGATCACTATTACAGCGGCCGAAACTCAGAGGAGGGGTTGGCCTTCCCGACCAGCCCTGTATTACACAGCAGTTCACATGAACAGTAGTGGACTGGTGCAAACATTCACCCCACAAATTGTGAGTTCACCTAGAACAGGACTCATTTCCGATCCCCCTAGTGGGACTGCCTTGGAGTGGGTCTTGTTTTTCCCAATTCTCCTCGCCACATCCATTAATCGAACCTACCATGCAGGAGCTCCACACATTTCAGAATAGCAGAGACGGCCAGTTTTCCTTCCCCGTTAACACCCATAAGTGGTCACCCGGACTTCACACCAGAACTATCGGACAGGTCCTTTCGGCTCCAACCAGATCAGAGTCTGGTCAGAAATCTCTTTCTCACTCCTATAATATCTTACTTGCACACATATCGCAATATGACCCCCCATACTTGAGGAAGTGGGAGAGGGATCTTAACCCCACATTCACTGAAGATCAAAAGAACCGAATCCTCCTTTTTGCACATAAGTCATCCTTGTGTAGCAAATACCAGGAGATCACCTACAAGATCTTAATGCGATGGTACAGGACTCCATCTGTACTAGCATCAATATTCCCAGGCCATAGCCCTCTATGTTGGAGATGTGGCTCCCAAACTGGCACATTACTGCACATTTTTTGGGAATGCCCAGAACTGACCCTTTTCTGGAGGCAGGTACTGCAGATCATTTACAAGATCATGAATGTCTCCCTTCAGGATAACCCAGCAGCATTGCTCTTAAACCTAACCCCAATGTCATGTAAGCGATACCGCAAATACTTACTGAAACATCTCCTGAATGCAGCAAGGGCATGCATTCCCAGTGTATGGAAACAACAATCTCCACCTGTGGTATCACAGTGGTTTGCTAGGGTGTGCGATATTCAGAGGATGCAGCAACTCACAGCAGCCCTAGGGGAAAGGGAGGAGGAACACAACACTAGCTGGACACACTGGGATCTGTTTCGATTCTCGGACGAATACAAGTCCTACATTTGATTAACCTGTCTTGGAAGAATCTGAAGTCTGGGGCTGCCGACCCCACTGGAATCCTTTATCCACCCCCCCCCCCCCTTACTTACCCTCTACCACCTTTTCTCTACTATTATTCTTTACTTCCCTTACCGACAACTTAGGTGTCGTCCACTCTGCTTTCCCCTAAAAGAAAAACATTTCTTTGTTTGCGGTAAACCTCTAATACCACTCCCGCAAATCCAGGACAGATAGCTACATACCATAAAAGGTACATTGTCCAAGTTTAGTCCTCTAAACTACAACGGTTCGATACCTGCCAATAAGGGACAAATCCACTTTAACTTTCAGGTTGTCTTTCCCTCTCCTTAATACTCTCAATCATTAGCCTACATAGACTCAATACAACTTTCCCTTTTTTGGGAGTTGAGGTTCCTGCTGCTGACCAAGCCTAGCTACAAGATACAATCATTATGGAGATATTAGACTATAGACTTCTGATTTAATATCAGTAAGCAATTGAACCATGATTGTTTTTTTCTACATTATATTATATACTAACTTCTTTGACAAGCTGTTTCTTTTGTCTATCACCGAATTTCGTAGGTTGACATATGTGCTATGTCAAATTTTATTAACCGCATTCCTTAAATAAAGATTTAAAATAAATAAATAAATTACTGCTCCCGAAAAAATTGTCGTTTTTAAAAAACTTTTTGTTGCATTGATACATGTCCCCTGGGGCAGGACCCAGGTCCCCAAACACTTTTTAGGACAATATTTGCATTATGTATTATGTTGTTTATGTGATTTGAAAAGATTATTCTAATATTTTTTCATGTCTTCAAGTGTTAACTTGGGATATAGTTCAGGATTAGGGTGAGGGGGGGGGGGATGCAGCATGAATGGCCATGCATCCCACCTCTGGCCACCAATGTCAGGTCATGTATCCCACCTCTGACCAAAATGTAAGGGCATGCATCCTAATGACCACTAATCCCACTGACCACCAATGTAAGGTCAGACATCCCACCTATGTACACAAATGTAAAGGGCTGTGGTGTGATTTTGCTATATGGTCCCCCAAGTGAACCACACGATAGAGTCATATCCCCGCCTGTGCCTTTGCGGCAAGCAACGGCTGCCTAAGCAACAAAGTGTTAAAAACTTATTTGAATGTATTGCCTACCCATACTGCCACTTTCATGATATATAATCACATAGGGTGTATATATATATATATATATATATATATATATATATATATATATATATATATATACACACACACACACACACACACACACACACATACATATACACACAGTGCCTTGCGAAAGTATTTGGCCCCCTTGAACTTTTCAACCTTTTGCCACATTTCAGGCTTCAAACATAAAGATATAAAATTTTAATTTTTTGTGAAGAATCACCAACAAGTGGGACACAATTGTGAAGTGGAACGAAATCTATTGGATTTCTGAAACCTTTTTAATAAAAAAAATGAAAAGTGGGGCATGAAATTATTCAGCCCCCTTGCGTTAATACTTTGTAGAGCCACCTTTTGCTGCGATTAGGGCTGCAAGTCGCTTGGGGTATGTCTATCAGTTTTGCACATCGAGAGACTGAAATTCTTGCCCATTCTTCCTTGCAAAACAGCTCAAGCTCAGTGAGGTTGGATGGAGAGCGTTTGTGAACAGCAGTTTTCAGCTCTTTCCACAGATTCAGGTCTGGACTTGGCCATTCTAACACCTGGATACGTTTATTTGTGAACCATTCCTTTGTAGATTTTGCTGTATGTTTGGGATCATTGTCTTGTTGGAAGATAAATCTCCGTCCCAGTTTCAGGTCTTTTGCAGACTCCAACAGGTTTTCATCCAGAATGGTCCTGTATTTGGCTGCATCCATCTTCCCCTCAATTTTAACCATCTTCCCTGTCCCTGCTGAAGAAAAGCAGGCCCAAACCATGATGCTGCCACCACCATGTTGGACAGTGGGGATGGTGTGTTGAGGGTGATGAGCTGTATTGCTTTTACGCCAAAACATATAGTTTTGCATTGTGGGCAAAAAGTTTGATTTTGGTTTCATCCGACCAGAGCACCTTCTTCCACATGTTTGGTGTGTGTCCCAGGTGGCTTGCGGCAAACTTTAGACAAGACTTTTTATGGATATCTTTGAGAAATGGCTTCTTGCCACTCTTCCATAAAGGCCAGATTTGTGCAGTGTACGACTGATTGTTGTCCTATGGACAGACTCTCCCACCTCAGCTGTAGTTCTCTGCAGTTCATCCAGAGTGATCATGGGCCTCTTGGCTGCATCTCTGATCAGTCTTCCCCTTGTCTGAGCTGAAAGTTTAGAGGGACGGCCAGGTCTTGGTAGATTTGCAGTGGTCTGATACTCCTTCCATTTCAAAATGATCGCTTGCACAGTGCTCATTGGGATGTTTAAAGCTTGGGAAATCTTTTTGTATCCAAATCCGGCTTTAAACTTCTCCACAACAGTATTACGGACCTGCCTGGTGTGTTCCTTGGTCTTCATGATGCTCTCTGCGCTTTCAACAGAACCCTGAGACTATCACAGAGCAGGTGCATTTATACAGAGACTTGATTACACACAGGTGGATTCTATTTATCACCATCAGTCATTTAGGACAACATTGGATCATTCAGAGATCCTCGCTGAACTTCTGGAGTGAGTTTGCTGCACTGAAAGTAAAGGGGCCGAATAATTTTGCACGCACCACTTTTCAGTTTTTCATTTGCTAAAAAAGTTTAAAATATCCAATAGATTTCGTTCCACTTCACAATTGTGTCCCACTTGTTGGTGATTCTTCACAAAAAATTTAAATTGTATATCTTTATGTTTGAAGCCTGAAATGTGGCAAAAGGTTGAAAAGTTCAAGGGGGCCGAATACTTTCGCAAGGCACTGTGTATGTGTGTGTGTGTGTGTGTGTGTGTGTGTGTGTGTGTGTGTGTGTGTGTGTATTCAAATTCCAGTTAAAAGTGGTAAGTGATCAATCATCAAGGGGGACCCCAGGAACTCAGAACGTGGGGGGGGGGCACCTTCTGCAGAAAAAATACACTAAGGTAAGAGGGGTGGGTTACTAATATAAGGAGGAAACCCTTTATGTCAGTGCCCCCATTATTGTATTCACTCCCCCCTTACATCAGTGACCCCCCCCAACTGGCCTGGAGGTGCTGTCACTAACCTTCTCTCAGGTGCACTGTGCCGGGCTCAGTCAGTCGGCTCCAGCTTGGTGGCTCTGGTTTTATCCTATAGTCCCCTGTCCACAGTCCACACAAGTCTGACTTCTCCCATGACCCCCATCCAAGTGGTGCTCCCACTCTTGACTCCTCTCCAGACTCCCCAGGAGACTGCAGACATGATACAGGAGATGGTCAGAGACTGCAGACTTGATGCAAGAGCTCAATGCAGCCTCACCAGTGCCCATCAAAAGCAGCCTCACTGTCCCCATCAATGCAGCCTCACTGTGCCCGCCATTGCAGCCTCACTGTGTCCATCAAATGCAGCTTTACTGTGCCGTGTATGCAGTCTCACTGTGCCCATCATTGTAGCCCTTCCTGTGCCCCATGTCCAAGTCTGCAGTCCCTGTCTGTGGGAAGGTGTGTTGTTGATGCTTGGTACGGTACCTTGCATGCCAGCAGGATATCCATTACAGCCAGCAGCAGGCAGGGTCTTTTCTCATTTTGGATGGGGACGGTGCTCCTTCCAGAGGATCTGTTTGCTGTGAGATGGAGTGGTCCCTGGCCACCTGCACCTTCAGCAGTCTTCATTTTCCGGCCCCAGTCAGCCTGTCCTCTGGTCCTGGGGAAGTGGAGAGCACTGGGTGGGAGCTTAAGAGAAGGGGGAGCAGAGAGTACTGGCGGGGTTGGAGAACACATGGGTGGGGGCAAAGAGCAGGGGGAGTGGAGATCACAGGGATGGGAAGTGGAGAGCGCTGTGGGGGAACTTGAGAGCACTGGGGGGGGGGCAAAAAGAACAGGGGTGGAGAGAGCATGGTAGGCTGAGAGCACTGGGGACTATGAGTGTGGGGTGGTGAAGAGCACTGGGGGGGGGGGGGGGGCAGAAAAACAGGGGTGGAGAGCACAGGGACTGGAAAGTACTGGGGGGATACAAAGAGCAGGGGGAAGTGGAGAGCAATGGGGGGGGCTTGAGAGCACCAGTGGGGGACAGAAAAAACAGGGGTGGAAGCACGGGGGACTGGGGAGTGATGGGGAGAGCAGTGGGGGGAGAGCACTGGGGGAGTGGAGAGCACTGGGGGGAAACAGGAGGGAGAGCACTGGGGGGGGGAGAACAGGGGGAGAGCACTGGGGGGAGTGGAGAGCGCTGGGGGCGAGAACAGGGGGGAAAGAATGGGGGGAGAGCGCTGGAGAGAGTTGAGAGCACTGGGGGGAAAGAACAGGGGGAGAGCACTGAGGGGGGGCAGGGGGGAGAGCACTGGGGGGAAAGAACAGGGGGGAGTGGAGAGAGCTAGGGGGAACGGGGGGGCACTGGGGGGAGTGGAGAGCACTGGGGGGAGAACAGGGTGGAGAGCACTGGGAGGTAGAACAGGGGGGGAGCACTGGGAGGAGTAGTGAGCACTGGGGGGGGGGGGAGAGCACTGGGGGATCACAGGGGGGAGAGCACTGAGGGAGAAAAGGGGGGGAGAGCACTGGGGGAGATCACTGGGGGAGAACGGGGGGAGAGCGGAGAGCACGGGGAGTGGAGAGCACTGGCGGAGAACGCGGAGAGCACGGGGGTGGGGTGGAGAGCACAGAGGGGGAGAGCACTGGGGGAGAACAGGGAGGAGAGCACGGGGGAGAACAGGGGAGGAGAGCACCGGGGGGAGAGCACTGGGGGGAGAGCACTGGGGAGAAGTGGAGAGCGCTGGGGGGGAGAACAGGGGGGAGGGAACTGGGGGGTGTGGAGAGCACTGGGGGGAAAGAATGTGGGGAGAGCACAGCACTGGGGGGGGGGGAGAGCACTGGAGAGAGTTGAGAGCACTGGGGGGAAAGAACAGGGGGAGAGCACTGGGGGGAAGAACAGGGGGGAAAGAACAGGGGGGAGAGCACTGGGGGGAAAGAACAGGGGAGAGTGGATAGAGCTAGGGGGAACGGGGGGGCACTGGGGGGAGTGAAGTGCACTTGGGGGAGTAGAGAGCACTTGGGGGAGAACATGGGGGGAGAGCACTGGGGGAGTGGAGCGCACTGGGGGAGCACAGGGGGGAGAGCACTGAGGGAGAAAAGGGGGGAGAGCACTGCGGGAAGTGGAGAGCACGGGGGGGTGGAGAGCACTGGAGTGGGATAACAAGGTTGAGAGCACGGGGGGAGAACAGGGAGGAGAGCACTGGGGGGAGAACAGGGGAGGAGAGCACTGGGGGAGAACAGGGGAGGAGAGCACTGGGGGGAGAACAGGGGAGGAGAGCACTGGGGGGAGAACAGGGGGGAGAGCACTGGGGGAGAACAGGGGGGGGAGAGCACTGGGGGGGAGAACAGGGGAGGAGAGCACTGGGGGGGAGAACAGGGGAGGAGAGCACTGGGGGGAGAACAGGGGAGGAGAGCACTGGGGGGAGAACAGGGGGGAGAGCACTGGGGGGAGAACAGGGGGGGGAGAGCACTGGGGGGGAGAACAGGGGCGGAGCACTGAGGGAGAGAACAGGGGCGGAGCACTGGGGGAGTGGAGAGCACTGTGAGGGTGAACAAGGGGGGAGAACACTGCGGGGAGTGTAGAGCGCTGGGAGGGTGAACAAGGGGGGAGAACACTGGGGGGAGAACGGGGGGAGAGCACTGGGGGGAGTGGAGAGCACTGGGTGGGGAACATGGGGGGAGAGCAATGGGGGGAGGGGGGAGAGCACTGGGGGGGAAGTGGAGAGCACTGGAATGGTGGCTAGAGAAGGATAAGAAGAGCTGGAGAGCAGGGGGGGCAGCAAGAACAGGGGAGGAGAGAACTGCGGGGGGCAAGAGAGTGTGGTGGTGGAGGAGAGCACTGGGGGGGGCAGGGAGCACAAGGTGAACTGGGGACAGTAAAATAAGTTGGATAGGAGAATGGGCAGGGGGGCCCCCTGCAGCCTCCCCCTGTCGATCCTCCTATCCAGGCACTGTGGCACACAGGGCGGGCTGTACGGGCAGCATCTCCTCCTATAGATCACAGCGCTGGCTGGCTCTGTGTTCGGCGGCCGAGCTGTAACACAGTCCCGCCCCCCCACAGACCAGCTCGTGTGATATGCGGAACATTGATTCTCTCTACTATTACACAAGCAGGTCTGGGGGGATGGGACTGTGTTACAGTGTGGCCGCTGAACACAGAGCCAGCCAGCGCTGTGATCCAGAGGCGGAGAGGGGAGGATGCAACCGCAACTAAAAGCGGCCCCAGGGCAGGAGGCCTACCGGGAAATCTCCCAGTATCCCGGTAGGCCAGTCCGGCCCTGCTGACCAATATGTAAGGGCATGCATCCTAATGACCACCAGTCCCACTGACCACCAATATAAGGTCAGACATCCCACCTTTGACCAATATGTAAGAGCATGAATCCTAATGACCACTAATGCCACTGACCACCAATGTAAGATCATGTATCCCACCTCTGACCAATATGTAAGGGCATGCATCCTAATGACCACCAATCCCACTGACCACCAATGTAAGGTACGACATCCGACCTCTGACTCATACATTCCTTCACTATGACACACCATGCTCGATGCACGAGATTACTAGTACTCAATTTATTAATCACATTATTATTCCGACACAAACCCTGCACATAAGCCTTAGGATACTAGTTTTGCTTAAAACTCAAGCGTGATTGAGATCCCCAGAAATCCAATAAAATCAAATTTTGTCATAAATTTAAGACAAAATTTATTCTGCTACATGTCTATGGTAAAAAAAATTCCATTAAGTGTATAATAATTAGTTTGTGTGATCACGGACATACGTACGCAAATGATCATGTACAGATGTGTGCAGGTGATCACGGACATATGTTTGCAGATAATCATTGGGACATGTGATTTTAGTGGGACATATGTGGGGGACATGTGTTTTTATTATTGGGGACATTTTTTTTATTATTTGGGGGCATGTGTGTTTTGAGGACATGTGTGGGGACATTGTGTTTATACTGTGTTTTACACTAGGTTGGTGATCAGTGAGTAAAAAGCTGTAAAAAACAGTTCATACTC
Source organism: Lithobates pipiens (assembly GCF_037356315.1). Lineage (NCBI taxonomy): Eukaryota > Metazoa > Chordata > Amphibia > Anura > Ranidae > Lithobates > Lithobates pipiens. The sequence continues at coordinate 184,432,801 of NW_027507785.1, read as the reverse complement.
ACTGATCACCAGCCGGCTGCAGCGATTCGTTCTCCTCTCCTCAGCAACGACTTCTGTGTGAGGAGAGGAGAGCCGATTGCCTAGCAACCGGCTGTTTGTTTACATCACATGATGGCTGTAATTGGACATGGCCATCATGTGATCAGGAGGGCCAATCACAGAGCCCTCCTGCCGATCCGAGATGCGCCATGTCCTGGTGACACAAGTGCATCAGGATCGCGACGCTGTGTGGGCACGGGCACGCGCCATCCCCCTACTTCTGAAGGACGTTCAGGAGCATCCAGTCAGAAGTAAAGAGTTCCCACCCGGCCGTATATACACATTGGCCGGGCGAGAAGTAGTGAAATATCTTTTTGAATTACTACCTATTAAACAGCACTGCCCCTTTCATGATGTTAATCCACATTGGATTTGTTTACATTTATGTTTTATATTGTTTTTTTTTTTTTTTTATTCTTTATTTCTTTGCAAGAATACATAGCAAGTTGATAGTGATAGTAACATAAAGCTACTTTTAAAGACCAATTTCAAAACATAACTTATTCTTTAAGTCTTAAAACAAAACAAGACATAGTCCTGCCAATTTTAAATAAAAATATTACAATATCAATTCCCCTCAACAACCCTCTGCGCTAAAGCCCCGAGACCCGTAAGGGGTCTATAGGGCAGAGAAAAAAAAAAAAGGGATGTGTTGCCCCTGAACCTCAGGAGTAGGGATCTCGTGTTTAGCAAACTAATCTAGTCCTCTAATCCCTCTCCAATCAACCTTTTCCCTTCATCTGACTGTAAAAATTGCTCCCAAGGATCCAAAGTTTGGGATATACAGTGGTGTGAAAAAGTGTTTGCCCCCTTCCTCATTTCCTGTTCCTTTGCATGTTTGTCACACTTAAGTGTTTCGGAACATCAAACCAATTTAAACAATAGTCAAGGACAACACAAGTAAACACAAAATGCAATTTGTAAATGAAGGTGTTTATTATTAAAGGTGAAAAAAAATCCAAACCATCATGGCCCTGTGTGAAAAAGTGATTGCCCCCCTTGTTAAAACATACTATAACTGTGGTTGTCCACACCTGAGTTCAATTTCTCTAGCCACACCCAGGCCTGATTATTGCCACACCTGTTCACATTTAAGGCATCACTTAAATAGGAGCTGCTTGACACAGTAAGGTCCACCAGAAGATCCTTAAAAGCTACACATCATGCCGAGACCCAAAGAAATTCAGGAACAATTGAGAAAGAAAGTAATTGAGATCTATCAGTCTGGAAAGGGTTATAAAGCCATTTCCAAAGCTTTGGGAATCCAGCGAACCACAGTGAGAGCCATTATCCACAAATGGCGAAGACATGGAACAGTGGTGAACCTTCCCAGGAGTGGCCGGCCGCCCAAAACTACCCCAAGAGCACAGCGACGACTCATCCAAGAGGTCACAAAAGACCCCACAACAACGTCCAAGGAACTGCAGGCCTCACTTGCCTCAGTTAAGGTCAGCGTTCATGCCTCCACCATCAGGAAAAGACTGGGCAAAAATGGCCTGCATGGCAGAGTTCCAAGGAGAAAACCACTGCTGAGCAAAAAGAACATCAAAGCTTGTCTCAATTTCTCCACAACACATCTTGATGATCCCCAAGACTTTTGGGACAACATTCTGTGGACCGATGAGACAAAAGTGGAACTCTTTGGAAGGTGTGTGTCCAAGTATATCTGGCATAGAAGGAACACTGCATTTCATAAAAAGAACATTATACCAACAGTAAAATATGGTGGTGGTAGTGTGATGGTCTGGGGCTGTTTTGCTGCTTCAGGACCTGGAAGACTTGCCGTGATAAAAGGAACTATGAATTCTGCTGTCTACCAAGAGATCCTGAAGGAGAATGTCCGACCATCTGTTCGTGTACTCAAGCTGAAACGAACTTGGGTTCTGCAGCAGGACAATGATCCTAAACACACCAGCAAGTCCACCACCGAATGGCTGAAGAAAAACAAAATGAAGACTTTGGACTCCTGACCTGAATCCTATTGAGATGTTGTGGTATGACCTTAAAAAGGCAGTTCGTGCTCGAAAACCCTCTAATGTAACTGAATTAGGACAATTCTGCAAAGATGAGTGGGCCAAAATTCCTCCAGGACGCTGTAAAAGCCTCATTGCACGTTATTGCAAACGCTTGGTTGCAGTTGTTGCTGCTAAGGGTGGCCCAACCAGTTATTAGGTTTAGGGGGCAATAACTTTTTCACACAGGGCCATGATGGTTTGGATTTTTTTTCACCTTTAATAATAAACACCTTCATTTACAAATTGCATTTTGTGTTTACTTGTGTTGTCCTTGACTATTGTTTAAATTGGTTTGATGTTCCGAAACACTTAAGTGTGACAAACATGCAATGGAACAGGAAATGAGGAAGGGGGCAAACACTTTTTCACACCACTGTACATTCCCTTTCCTCCAAAGACATAGGGATACATTTTTCCATGATCCCAATTCTTATTACTTTTTTTAGCCATTTAGAAATTTGAGGTGCCCCTGTCTCCTTCCAGCATGTGGTGACGCAGCTTTTAGCTGCATTCACCAGATGACATAGCATTGAATACTTATGTCTCTCCAGTGGAATTTGTGAGCTTTGTAATAGGAAAAATGCCAGATCTTCGGGAATCTGATATTCTGTAAATAATTGAGAGATTCTCTGCACTTCTTGCCAAAACTGTCTAACTACTGAACAAGACCAGAAAATATGGGCTATAGCACCTCTCCTTACATCCCCTCCAGCACCTATCCGACACCTCTGGAGAGAATTTATTCATTTGTGATGGGGTATAATACCAGTGCATTAATACTTTATAATTTAACGCCTGTAACGTAGTACATCTAGATGATTTAAAGGTTAGATGTATTATTTTCTGCCGTTGGGCAGGTGTAAAGGTTTGTTCAAGATCCCTCTCCCACTTATCCAGACTCATCATGCTAAAGTCCTCCGAAGGTGATGTTAAGAGAGCATATATCTTAGAGATAATGTGAGAAAGAGGCTCATTCTCCTCACAGTAGCTCTCAAATTTGTTGAATGGTCGACTGTACCCCTCGGTTGGTCCCAATGTTTCAAAAAAAGTCTAACCTGAAGCGCCTGTCAATAGGGCATTTCATATTGTCCTCCTGTTTGCGTTAACAATTCTATTGATGGCCATTTATTAAGTCTCAAAAAAATGTGAGGCTTGAAAACAATTTCTCTTTTAGTTTCCCAAGTGGGAAATCTGGATTCCCCAAGATAGGAAACAAGGGAGAATTTGGTGATGAAATTCTAAGGATCTGAGTGGACTTAGCGCCCATACAGAGAGTGGGCCCTATTAACGGATGTGCTTTTAATGTGGAGGGTATAGCTGCATAACACCATATAGTTCTATTTAAGGGGATTGGACTTACTTGCTGTTCGATAACGGTCCACATTTTACTGTCTCTATGTTGGCACCAGTCGATAATTCTGCCAAGCTGGGTAGCCTATTTATTCCACCAGCCTATTTAGGTAGTGTTAAATTTCTATTGATCCTTGGATGCTTTCTTGCCCAAAAAAAATTTGTAAAAAGTGTTCAAATTTCACTAAAGAAGGCGAGTGGAACCGAGATAGGTAACGCCTGGAACAGATATAAGAATTTTGGCACTATATTCATTTTCAGAATATTACATCTCCCAAACCAAGAATGTGAGGATTTGGTGCAGCCATCTAACAATGCGCTGACTTCCCCAAGTAGAGGTGAGAAAGTTAAGGCATAAGCATCTGTTAAGCTAGGTGGAACCTGTATTCCTAAATAATTCAAAGCCGTAGATGTCCATTTAAACTTAAAGTTGTTCACCAAGTTCTTTTGAGTGGAACACTCCAGGGATACCCCCATCGCCTCTGACTTGCTATAGTTTATTTTAAAATTTGTCAGGCATCCGTATCGTTCCACCTCCCTTAATAGGTTGGGTAACTATATTTGTGGACTGGAGAGTGAAAATAGTAGATCATCCGCGTAAGCTGAAAGTTTATATTCCTGATCCCCCCAGGGGGATACCTTTAATATCGGGATTCTGTCGAATTCTACTTAATAAAGGCTCTGACATCAAAGAAAACAGGAGGGGTGACAAGGGGCATCCCTGGCATGTCCCACTGGATATTGGAAAGTTTTCTGAGTTTATCCCATTAACCTTCACCAGTGCTTGTGGCGTTGAGTATATTCCTGCTATCCAGTGCAACATTCGGTCCCCCAGGCCCATCTGTTTTAGCACTCCTAACATAAAGGGCCAACTGACCCTATCAAAGGCCTTTTCCGCATCTGTATGCACAAAGATGCTCGGCAGCTTCCTTTCATTTGCATATTGGATTAAATTCAAGACTTTAATAGTGCTATCTCTAGCTTCCCGTGTAGGGATAAACCCCATTTGGTCCAAATGTACCAGCTGAGTCAGTATCTTTGATCTTTGTGAGTATTTTAAAATCCGTATTCAGTAATGATATTGGGCGATAGCTACTACATGCCGACTGATCCTTTCCTTCTTTTGGCATTAATATGATATGTGCTCTTAATGCTTCTTAATGCTTCTGGGGGGGGGGGGGGGGCGATACTTGTCCTAGTGCGTTTAATGTTTTAACCATATGTGGGCCTATTAGTGGAAATAGACTTAAAATATTGCAGAGAGAACCCATCTGGCCAGGTGCTTTTTATATATTGCTTTTTTTATTTTTTATTCTGATATGTTTTTATATCTTGATGGGTCACCATGGGAAATAGTTTAAACAAATATTAGGGTGAGAGGTGAGATGGACCACCAATATAAGGTCATGCATCCCACCTCTGATCAAAATGTAAAGGGCCGTGGTGCTATTTTGCAAAATGGCGGGTCATAATCGGGAGGGTCAGAGTCAGCGAGAGTGGTCAGAGTTAGCGAGAGTGGTCAGAGTCAGCGAGAGTGGTCAGAGTCAGCGAGAGTGGTCAGAGTCAGCGAGAGTGGTCAGAGTCAGCGAGAGTGGACGAAACCCCTTTTTTGTTTGTACGGGGGTTTTCCATTTAAGAGGAAAGGATTTTTTCCTGTCCGCTGTCCGGTCCAGAACAGTCTCTAGCCCTGGGCCAAAAAGGTTGTCCATGACATCTGCCAAGGCCCCCATGTCTTCAAACGCCAAATCTGTGTGTCTGGAGACCTGGGAGAAAGCGGCATCTAATTTGGGATTTTTATTCCAAAGGCATGCCGGGTCCTCTGAAAAAGGGAATTTTCTCTTGAGGGATTTAGATAAAAAGGGCTTTCTCTCCGGATCCTGCCACTCCTTTTTAACTGTTTCCATTAAAACTTTGTGCACTGGAAACACCCTTCTTTTTGGTTCCCCTAAACCTGAATACATTTGGTCATGAAGGGTTAGGGGGTTCTTATCCGCCTGGATACCGAGGGTTGTATAAATTGCTTTTAAGAGGTCCTCTACCTCATCAAGGGATAATTTATATCTGGAGGCTTTCCTGGACCCCCCATCCTGGTCCTCCCCCTCTGAACCCTCCTGGGAATCGGAAGAGGAACTATCTGGAAGTTCCCTTCCTGTCCCTGAAGGGTCTGCAACCTCTGTCCCCCCTGTAGTAGCAGGTTGGACAAGAGCAGAACTCTTTGTTAGAGGTGGGGTTGTATCCTGGGGAGCTGGACCTGTGGGAAGCTGAAATTTTTCAAAAAGGGATCTAAAAGAAGAGAAGGTGGACGAGAGCTCTTTGACTGAAGCTGCTAGTCCTGACTCCTGTTCAGATTCCCTTTCCCTAACAAGGGAGTCAATACAGCCTTTGCACAACACTTTTGTCCAAGATTCCCCTAAAATGTCCCTACAGGAGGCACACTTCTTTTTAGAGCTATGCGTAGACTTAGTTTTTTCCGTAGCTTTCTGAAATAAGTAAAAAAGGAAAAAAACAGAAAAGAGACAAAGTCAATACAAAGCTCGGGATACAACCCTCAGAGTGCACTAGACCCTTTTTTAAAAGAAAAAATCTGAGCCTCCCCTCCCCCCCGGCCACCCAGGGGGTCTGCCCTCCCCATGATAGAACCATACATTGGGGTGGGGGGATCCTAGATAGAGAGTAACCCTCCCCAGGGTGCTCTTACCTTAGGAATGCTGGAGATAGTGTCTGTTGGTTGAGCCTCAGCTTCCGACATGACTGCAGGTGGCTGCTTACTACAGAGTTCCACGCTGCCTGTGCGCGTTCCGAACTCATCTCCAGCTTGTGCCCGGCCCTCCTATCAGCTCCACGACCCGGAACCGGAAGTCGATCGTATTCGAGGTCAAGCCTTCGCTTACGCCGGATACGACGTCGCCCGTCGTTCGGCCCGCTCGGTTCAAAGAAAAAAGGAGCGGACTGTACCCTTGTACAGGGAAATCTTTTGAACGGCTTGCCAGCTACATCCCTGCAGACGTGATAGGAGTCCCCCACGACCTGAAGCCGCGCTCGACTAGGAAGGGGTGGCAGTACCTGGTGAGGTAAGTAAACCGAACATCCGAACGGTTTGAACCCAGCTTTCTCCAAACGAAGCCCCTGCTTCTTTAACCGGGTTCTTGACGAAAAAAATGCCCACAGCCTCCCCGACTGATCGGCCTGGTTCCTTGCACAGTGTCTCCCCGCTGGAGGAAACACTAATAACTGAGGTTCGGCAGGGGAAGTAAGAATTTATGGCTGGCGCAGTGTTTCCAGAGGAAGAGGAGGAGTCTATCTCTCATAGTGGCTGTCCTGAAAGACGATTAGGGAAATTATATTCTTTATTTTTACCTACGAAAACTGACCAACTAATACAAATATGTGAAGCATAGTATAGTATTTTAAACAATTGCATCCAGCTGCCACGATAGCTGACCATTTGCTGTCATGAAGTAATCCATGAAGTCACGTGTTCCGATCCATGTTGGGTCTTCGAGGTCATGCATTAAGGAGTCCTCAAATAGGTAGCCATCTCTAGCACAAACAAAATTGTGCAATGCACATGCTGCTTGCAGTGCACCAATGGCATGCCCCATACTAAGGCTGATTGGTGAGTGGATAAAACGCCATTTATTGGAAAGTATGCCAAAAGCACACTACACCTCTTGCCCTTGACAGATGGTAATTGAATACCCTCTTTGCAGTGCAAAGTCCCCTGTTAGCATATGGCCGTAGAAGTTGCTCAGAAATAAGGAATACCTCATCCCCAACAAAGACATAAGGCATTGGTTAACTTGTTCCAGGAAGTGGCAGGTAATTGGGAAGGTCCAGTGAGTTTTCTCGAAGCATCTTGCCAAAAGATGAATGTGAGAAGATGCTTGAGTCTGAGCTGCTTTCAAATGATCCTATATCAATATATGTAAAGGAATAATTGGCATCAGCCACTGCCATTAGGACAAATGAAAAATATTTTTTATAATTTAAATACTTTGATCCACTACGAATTGGGCTGATTTTTCTGATATGCTTGCCGTCAACTGCACCCACACAATTTGAGAAATTGCACCGCTCCCAAAAAACTTTGGCAATTTTAGCCCAGTCTTCCCTAGTTGGCTTCTTCATGACCAAATCTTTTAACACTTGCCAGATAGCTGCACAGGTTTCATGCACAATCTTGGTGACAGTCGATTTGCCCAGCTTAAATTCGTATTGCAAACTAGCAAAAGAATTGCCAGTAGCCAGGTACCTGAAAGGAAAGAGAAGGATAATTAATTGTGTGCCTACTTTTTTTCAAAGTTGCTGGCTGACAAGTAATCGCTCAACTCCACACTATTTCTGAAAGTTGTGTTCTGATGCTTGACCCTGGTGTAAATCAGCAATTCATCGAAACGGAAAATAACGTAGATACAGAGAAGAGTTAAATTACATAGATAAGGGATGAGGTATTGGGTAAGGAAGTGGGGTGAAGGGGGTGAAGATTAGGATAAGGGGGAGAAGTTGGGAGAGAAAGAGGAGGTTGGATACAGACCAGAGGGATTTCTTGGGTTATGGATGGTGAGGGATAGAGGGGGTGGGGTGGAGGGGGTGAGGGTAAGAAGGATAGATGGCTGAGGTACTGTAGGGGGGGTGGAGTGATGAGGGATATTGGGGTGGGAGGGATGTTCAGATTGAAGCTATGGTTAAGGTTATGGAAGGAAGGGAGGAGTGATGTAGGGATGGAGGGGGGGGGGGGGGTTAGGGAAAGGCAGGTATGGAGGAACGGGGAGAAAGTATAACTTAATTGCTCACCTGTCAAAAATGTATCATGATGTTGACGTAGATCATTGTAGATCATCTTGAACTGTCCTCTCTCCTCCCTATTAGCAATTAAAGGGTGTACCCAGTATCTTCTGGTTGACAGCGTCATCATCCTCCTGCTCCTCAGCTTGACTTTCTTCTTTTTAATAATCACTGCAGCAGTAGCATAATAATCAAAGCCTCCAGAATAACGTAAGGCGGCGGCCGTGGTGGAGACAGAAGACCGGGCCTCCGCTAGTAAAAGAGCTAAAGGAAGAAAGCAGAGGCCTGGCAAGAAGAACCGAAGAGGGGGACAAGACCCTCGAAGAGGGGGACAAGACCCCTGAAGTCGGAAGAAGACCCCTGGGCGGCGGCGAGAAGGCCCCCCAAGACGGAAGACCACCGGAGCTGTGCAATAAATTATTTTGAAAATTTGTGTTGCGTTTTATTTACTTTTTTTTCACCAGGTGAATGGGTAGGGGTACATGGTACCCCAATACTCATTCACATAGGGTGGGGGGCCGGTATATGGGGGCCCCCTTCTTAAAGGGGGCTCCCGGATTCTGATAAGCCCCCACCCACAGGCCCCGACAAACAATGGCCAAGGTTGTCGGGAAGAGGCCCTTGTCCTCATCAACATGGGGCAAGGTGCTTTGGGGTGGGGGGGCCGCAGGGCACCCCCCTTCCCCCAAAGCACCCACCCCCCATGTTGAGGGCACGCGACCTGGTATGGCTCAGGAGGGGGGGGGTGCTCGCTGGTTCCCACCCCCTTTCCTGACCGGCTGGGCTGCGTGCTTGGATAGGGGTGTGGTATGGATTTTGGAGGGGACCCCCACGCCGTTTTTTCGGCGTAGGGGATTCTCCTTAAAATCCCTACTGGACCTAAGGGCCTGGTATGCCCCCGAAGGCATGCAGGTTTCATTAGTGAGGCGACATTATCGCCGCTCTCTGCTATAGGAAAATTAAATTTTCCTATTGCAGCCAGCGCGAGAACAGGGTCGCGCTGGTTAAATAAGCCTGTCGCCAGGAACCAGTGCGACAGGATCTCACTGGAAACACAATATCGGCGGCACCTACTGTACAAGCATTGAATCTTTGACTTATGGTGTCTGTTGAAAGTTCTAAGAAGGTGTGACGGAGCAGCTAAAGGTTACGGAGTCATACAGTTTAGCTGCTCCGTCAACTCTTCTTTGAAGATTCGACAGACACCATAAGCCTTCAATGACAGATTCGACCTTAATTCATTTGGATTTTCGGACGAATGCAATTTTTAATGAAAAACTAAATACATAAAAACTAATTTCGGGAGTAACTAAATAAATGTATTTTTCGGACGAAAACAAAATTCCGAAACAAAATATTTAAGTGTGCACATGTCTAAATAATAATAATAGGAACACATGACAAAATACTTACTTTTTTGCAGCAGTCTCTTGATTCTTCTGTATTGATCCTGCTCCCTCAATTTGAGGTCTGACCATCGTTTCCCCAGTTGATCCTTGGCTCGCCGGTACCCCAAAAAACGTCTGCAGACTTTTCACAACTTTAGCCATGATCTTGGCCTTTCTCACATTTGAGTTTTTGTAAGGTCTATGCTTCCCATCATAGTCGGCTCTCTTAAGATGTCCACCATCTCCACCATCTCTACAGAGGACATATTTGAGGACTTAAATCTCCTGGATTGGGACGTTTGTGGCTCCGGGTTTTTGTCGTCCTCCTCGTTGCTGCTCTTCTCTGCGTGCACCTGCTCTTTTTTCGCCATGTGCTCTCCCACTATGCCGAAAGAGAATGGGAGGGGAATATACTAGAAAGAAGGTCAGGGGCGGGCAGAGTTTCACGCACGTGCAGTGTATATGAAGCGCAACACGCGCGTGTCATACGTACGATCTGTGAGCGGAGGATGGAGTAGCGTAAGTGCCGATTATGATATCGAAGGTACAATTTTAACTTGGGGAATCAGTGGTCTATACTGCTTCTAGATTGAGTCCTATATTGGGACAAGAATAGGAGAGTTTAGGCTGACATTAGGGTTTGTCTTGTGTTATGTCTTGCAGATAAAATTGATCAATTCAATGATCACAACTTCCTCCCCCAATTCATTGATATGTACAGAGAGCTGCCATGTCTGTGGCAGGTAAAACATCCTTTTTATACTAATAAAAGAAAGAGGCAGGCAGCGCTGGATCAATTGCTGGAATTGGTGAAGCCGCAGATCCCCACGGCAAACATCAACTATTTGAAGGCCAAAATTGGGGGCCTGAGAAGCACATATAATAGCGAGCGCAAGAAGGTCCAGGATTCCATGAGATCCGGAGCAGCAGCAGATGAGGTTTATGTTCCCAGGCTCCACTACAACAGACTGCGATTTCTGTCAGACCAACTGAAATCAGGCCATCACTCTCAACCCTTCCTTCCACACTTCCTTTCCCTCTTCCTTCCATCTCAGATGAGGCTTCAGAAGTCCAACCTGGGCCTTCCACCAAGGAAGAAGATGTGGAGGAGCCCAGCTTGAGTCAGATATAGCATTGTTTAACATATTTCTCAAAATTGTGTTTGATTAATGAAGAATAAACTAAAAACATGTCCCATTTTCATACACAGGAAAGCCTCAGCCAGAATAAGGCTGTGAAAAGTGGCAGCCAGGAGGTGGCAGGGCCCAGTAGCATGATCGAATCCCAGGTTCCTCCCCTTCATGGTACTTTTTGTTGGAAGGCGGTGGGGAGGAACCTGGGATTCGATCACGTGCAGGAGTAAGCACTTTCTTTGATTTGGGAGGCTACTGAAAACTTCAGAACCACCCCCAATCTTCAAGAGACCTATGCCTGCATGGTAGCCAGCAAAATGCAGGAAATGGAGATGAGCCATCACGTCTTATGAGAAAGTGACCTATCTGCCCCTAAATAAGGAATTAAGGGGCGAACTCACATGCAAAACCCACCTGTGTGATTTGGACTATCCTCCTCCTCCACCTCCTGCCACAACTCCAACACCAGAGCCACAGCCAGGAAGCAAGCATGGAAGCAAGCATGGAAGGAAGACGAGTGATGGCCTGTAGTTCAGTCTGGTCTGACAAAAGATGCAGGCTGTTGTAAGACCACAGCCTCAGGACATACATGTCATCTGCTACTGCTCCTGATCCTAGACCGTATTGTGCTCCCTATTAAATGGACTTCTCAGGCTACCAATTTTGCCTGTCAAATAATTGAAATCTGCCCTGGGGTACAAAAGCTTCTCCAATTTCACCAGTTTATCCAGCGTTGCCTTCCTCTTTATTTTTGTTATGACCCCTAATAAATGTCTATTTTATTTTCAAAAATACTTGGCTGTGTTTTGTGTTTTAGTTCAAAAAGGACAGTTTGTGAGTAGGCAGGTACATTTCAAAAATACAATGTCAAATTAACAAGGGGCACCAACACCAACCAATCTCTTTGAGGTTAAAGAATACATAATAATAATGGTGTTGTAGTAACTTGACACACAAAATGAGAAAAAAAAATATCATGGAGATCACCATAAAAAAAAAAAAAAAATCAAGAGATCTTGAATTTTTTTAAAGAGTAGATACTATAAAAAAAAACAACCTTATTCTAGAGATTTGGCAAAAGCTGACCCCCTCAGTGCAGACTGGACACCCTCCATCAGTACTGACCCCCCTCAGTGTAGACCACCCCCCTCCATCAGTGCAAACCTCCCTCTCCCCTTTCATAGCGCCCCACAGCACATGTCCATTTGCATTATGTTAAACTTTACAGACCTCAGAACAGCAGTGTGTCCCTTGGACTCCCTCTCACACATTGGAGCGGACTGAAGCTGCCTCCCCCTCCTGTAGATGTAAACATAGAGTTAGGGGAGGTGGCTTTGGTCCACTTTGCTGTGTGAGACAGCCGGCGAGATGTGAGAGATCAGTGTAGGGGTGAGGACTGTGCGGCCCCCCCCTAACGACACCACTGGATGCACATAGCCTGCAATAAGCAGAGCTGTGGAAAGGACTTAGCAGAACCACCCACTACAGGCAGAAAACTACGGAAGGGGGCAGATACAAGGCCAATCACCTTGCAAAAGTGACTGGTCTTTAATAGAAGTTCCTTCATAGATGCAAAGTTTTGCTCTGAATTAGTGCACAGACCTGGAAGCAATACAAACATCACACCAAGATTCAACTAAAGGATACACATGCCTTTTGTATTTGGTTATCCAGTAGTTAAAATGTAAACTCTCATGCCACTTAAAAAATAAAAATGCAATTTCTACTGCAATACTCACCTTGTTTCTAGTGCTGCTTCCCTACACAGTCACCATTCCTCTTGATCTGCTTGTTCTCTTCTAGACTGAATGACATCCAGTGTTATTTGACCCACTTCATGTGACCCCTGGCTGTTATAGGGGTGTGCTGTCACTCCAAACCTGGGCTTACAGAATAATGAGAGCAAAGACCAACTACTGTATATCACTATATACAGAAGAGTGACTTGTCACAGAACAGCTATAATGGGTGTGTAATCTGAGTCAAAAATAAATAAATAGATGTGGTGGGGTTTATAGAGAGAGCAGCAGTAAACTTTTAACTGATAACTGATAACTTAACTCGCAGCCAATTGAAGTGCTACTGTACAACCCCTTGGAAAATGTTCATTCAATTGTTAAATTGTGTAGAAAAAAACTAATCACAGTCATGCCTCAAAACTATTTTCATTTACCATCCAATCTTCTGGCTTTAAAGCGGAGGTCCACCCTAAAGTGGACCTTCCGCTCATTGGAACCCTCCCCCCCTCCGGCGCCACCATTGGCACCTTTCAGGGGGGAGGGGGGTGCAGGTACCTGTACAGTGCAGGTATCTGCACCCACTTCCGGCGTAGATTCTGCAGAAGGTACGCCCCTTTCCGCAGATTCTACGCCCCTTTCCGAAGGTCCCCCGCTGCCTGCTGGGAAACACACGGATCCCAGAGACAGCGGGGACCATCCTTATTGCGCAGCGTGACTCGCGCATGCGCAGTAGGGAACCAGGAAATGAAGCCGAAGGGCTCCACTTCCTAATTCCCATACCCAAGATGGCAGCGGCAGCACCCGAGAGACGATCAAGAGATCAGCTTCGGGTGCCAACATCGTGGGCGCGCTGGGCGGGTGTCATTATTTTAAAAGTCAGCAGCTGCAGTATTTGTAGCTGCTGGCTTTAAAAAAGAAAAAAAAAAAAAAAAAAAAGAGAAAGAAAAAAACTGTAGTCAATTGCAATGTTTTTTTGCAGATCAAGCAGAAAAATATATGGAATCTTCTGAGAAAAATATTATGGAATTGCCATGTACTTTGCAGTTCTAAAACAAACATCTGCATCAGATTATATCTGCTTAGTCTGCAGTTAAAACATCATCAAGAAGGTAAATCATCACGGAATGTTGCAAAAGATGTTGATTGTTCCCAGTCAGCTGTGTCCAAAATTTGGACTAAGAACAAATAAAATGGGAAGGTTGTTAAAGGCAAGCATACTGGTAGACCAAGGAAGACATCAAAGCATCAAGACAGAAAGCTTAAAGCAATATGCCTTAAAAACAGAAATTGCACAACAAACAAATGAGGAACAAGAAACTTGAGTCAATGTCTATGACTGTCACATCTTCAATCTCTTCCAATCTTCTGCCATCTTTCCCAACTCTCTAAAACTTGCACTAGTCACCCCTATAAATAATACAAATTGATTGCCTGGATCAACCGTTAATTATCGATTATAATAATCAAGGTAAGAAAAAATTTATAATTTTTCAATCGTTCATCTAGATGGTATAACCAAAAAGACGCAGTCCTAGCGAACCTAAGATGCATATAACAAAAAAGAGAGAATATACAGTATTTGTCCGAAGAGGGCCACATCTAGGACACAGTGATTGATTCAAAACATTTGTTTATTAAATTGAAAAAACATACAACAAATTGATGCAAGGAGACTAGTAATTTACCTCAGAGGTAGTTTAAAAATAGGACAACATTGTCATATGTTAAAATGAAGGGGAATCGCAGCTGTGCATACCATTCACACACATTCACAATACTAACATTGAAATAATCACCTTAGTCACATTTTAGCACATGTAATTGAAAACGTATATAGTAGTAGTATAAATCTCAGTTTTCAGAAACCAAGGTAAAATACTGGTGCAGTTACGGAGCAGCTTAATTGTAGACTAGAAATAACGAGTCAAGAAACCCATATAAATATGGGTGGTATTGGATGGGTTGGTGAGTTGATAGCTGTCATATACTCAAAAAACACAGGGTATCGTTTTGCTGTCCACAATGGATGGTTATCAGTCCCTTTTGAATTTGAATAGCTAGACACCTGGCGAAGGGTTTGGAGCTGGGCTTAAATAGTCTCAAAATTCCAGCTGTAATATCAGTGTTTGACCACTGGATGTCACCCACACCACCTCCCATACTTAACATTCAACATAGTCACCCCTTTGTTTAACCACTTGCAGACCGGACCATTTTGCTGGTCAAAGACCAGACCACTTTTTGCGATTCGGCACTGCTTCACTTTAACTGACAATTGCGCGGTCGTGCGACGTGGCTCCCAAACAAAATTGACGTCCTTTTTTTCCCTACAAATAGAGCTTTCTTTTGGTGGTATTTGATCATCCCTGCGGTTTTTATTTTTTGTGCTATAAACAAAAATAGAGCGACAATTTTGAAAAAAACGCATTATTTTTTACTTTTTGTTATAATAAATATTCCCCAAAAATATATAAAAAACATTTTTTTCCCTCAGTTTAGGCCGATACGTATTCTTCTACATATTTTTGGTAAAAAAAATCGCAATAAGCGATTATTGATTGGTTTGCGCAAAAGTTATAGCGTTTACAAAATAGGGATAGTTTTATAGCATTTTTATTAATAATTTTTTATTATTATTTTTTTTACTAGTAATGGCGGTGATCAGCGATTTTTATTGTGACTGCGACATTGTGGGGGACCCATCGGACATTTTTGACACATTTTTGGGACCATTGTCATTTATACAGTAATCACTGCTATATAAATGCAGTGATTCCTGTGTAAATGACACTGGCAGTGAAAGGGTTAACCAGTGGGTGGCAGTGTAGGGGTTAAGTGTTCCTAGGGGTGTGTTACTAACTGTGGGGGGGTTGGGCTTTCATTTAGTGAACACTGATCTCTGCTCCAATCACATGGAGCAGAGATCAGCGTCACTAGTTGCTAGGCAGAATGGAGAAATGTTGTTTACACAGCATTTCCTCCATTCGGCAGCTCCGTGAGACGATCATGGGGATGCCCGCAGCGATCGAGTCCGCGGGTCCCGCGACCGGACTCACGGGGGTCCCGCGACCGGACTCACGGGGGTCCCGACCAGCACGGGAGCGCGCCGCCGCGCTCCCGATGGCAGGGCGGCATTGAATATTGGACGTACCTGTATGCCAATATGCCTGCTCGTGCCATTCTGTCGATGTACATCGTCGTGCGCTGGCCCGGGAAGTGGTTAAGGCGGGTCCCTGGACACACAAGCACGCTGTGAGTGGTAGCATTTCCTGTTTTTTAAAGTATTGATGCTCATTTTCTATTTACTTGTATAAGTACAATCTTAATAAACTGTTTTAACATTCCTAACAGGCTTCACTGTGTGCTGCTTTATTTTTGTATTGGTGGTATTGTCCTTAAAGAGGAAGTAAACCCTGATGAGTTTACTTCCTCTTTCATTGCCTGCAAAGGCAAAGCATAATGGACTACTATGCATCGCATAGTAGTCCATTATGTGTCATTTACCTGACACAGGAGCCAGCGAAGTCACCGCTGTCCCCTGTAGTCTGGCGCATCCATGTTGTCGGTGGGGTCTCGCAGCTCCGCCGCTGTCATTCGGCGAAGCCGCGATGACGTCACTCCCGCGCATGCGCACGGGAGCAGACACGCGCGGCAGCTCCGTTCTTGGAAATGCCGCGCTCAGTGCGCCTGCGCGCCGCTGTCTACCGTATAGGTTTAGGAGATATTTCTTGGACCTACAGGACCTACAGGTAAGCCTTAATCTAGGCTTACCTGTATGTCAAAGTGTGTTGTAAGGGTTTACAACCACTTTAAGAGTGGTAGACTAGGCATAGTGAACCGGAAAACTGGATGCCTTTGATTGGAGTCCTGTTTGGTGAAAAAGGATAGAGGAAGTTTCCCCATCTGTGTTACCATGGCATGGAGCCATCCACCTTGTGCTTGATGCTGGTGCTGCTATACAGATCCTGGTTATTTGCCTGTTTTATTTCTGCTTCTGATAATGATATTTAATTTACACTGTGGTGTGGTGTGCTGCAATCTCACACTGAAGCAGGTGCTGGGTTCTCATCTCTTCCTTTCACTAAACTTGTGAACTGCCTTTTATTTGTTTTTTAGCTCTGCATATAGAATTTTCATGTATTTTTATTTTTATTTGTTAATCAAACAAATTGTGCTGGCTGCTTCATCATTTGCTATTATAGTATGCTGTAGCATGGATACCTTCACATATTTTGGACCCCTATACTTAAAAAGCCCTCACTGGACCCCACCATTCCTAACAACCTATGCCCCATCTCCCTGCTCCCCTTTTTATCCTTGAACGTCTGGTCTACAACCGACTGAGCGACCACCTCGCTGATGATAACCTTCTTGACCCCCTTCAGTTTGCATGTTGCCCTCACCTCTTCCTTTCTCTGTTAAGGTCCTGCAAGGTTCTGTTTTTGGACCTCTCCTATTCTTGATTCTACACCTCCTCCTCAGCTGATAGCCTCCCATAGCTTCCAATATGATCTCTACACCGATGACACCCAAATTTATCTCTCTACTTCTCAGCTCGCTCCCTCAGTCTGCTCACGTATCACTAATTTACTAACAGACATATCAATCTGGATGTCACATCACCACTTCCTCAATCTCTCCAAATTAAACTCATAATTTTCCTCCCCCATGTGCCCCTTCCCCTGTTCTCTCTGTCAAGATTGATGGCGCAACTACCACCCCATCCCTGCATGCCAAGGTTCTAGGTGTAGTCCTGGACTCTGATCTATCCTTTAGGCCCCATGTTTAATCACTATCCAAATCTTGCTGCCTTAACCTCCACATCTCCAAAATATGTCCCTTTCAGACCAATGTCACCACAAAGCTCCTATTTCACTCCCTGGTCATCTCTCACCTCGACTACTGACACTTCCTTCTCATTGACTTACCTTTACATTGGCTATCATTAATGCTGCTGCCAGGCCCATCCCCCTTACCATCCGCACCGTGTCTGCTACTCCTGTCTGTCAATCACTCCATTGACTTCCACTTACCCAACAAATTAAATTAAAAATTCTAACAACTTACAAAGTCATCCACAACTCTGCCCCAGTTACATCTCTAGCCTAACCTCAAAATACCAACCTAATGACTCTCTTAATTCATCCCAAGACCTCCTGCTCTCTAGCTCCCTCGTCATCTCCTCCCATGCTCACCTTCAGGACTTTTCCAGAGCCTTTCCCATCCTATGGGACTTCCTACCCCAATCTGTTTGATTATTGTCAGGTCACCTGAGGCCAGGTGACAGATACACACTATTGGAGTCAGGAGTGCACCGCTAAGATAGTGGACTAGCTGACTGCTGCTGTTGGAACTCTGGGTGGTTCAGGAAGGGAGGTCCACTGGAGCACCAACACAGATTCCCCTGGGAGCTAGAGCATAAGATTCCATAGGGCGCAGAGTCTAAGAGCCAGCAGGTGTTCACCAGAGCCTCTAGAGGTGAGGATGGACTGTGCTGCAACTGGCTCCAGGTCGCGGCCCCCAGGGTCTCCCAGCTCAAGCTCACAGTAGGCTACAGAAGGATAGAGAGGAAGCAGCAGCCCAGGACAACAAGGTATAGTAAGGAGATAAGCCAAAGGTCAGGGCAACTAGCAGACAAGGATAGACAGAGAACATGCCAAAGGTCAGGGTCACAAGCAAGCAGGCAGCAATAGTCAAGAACAAGCCAAGATTGGTAACAGAGACAGACGTACAGCACATGGAAAGCAGGAAACCAAACACACAATATTGCTAGACAAGGCAGGCTTGGAGAATACTGTGTTAAATAGTGGTTCCTGTTGAGGCTAGGGTGGAGCTACACTGAGGGAAGATTACTTAACCATGCAGGTATGAGAGTTCAAGCCCCAAGGCTAATACACAGACCAGGTAAGAGACAGACAGGGCATGAAAGTATTATTGCAGAGTCATGACAATTAATCCCTGAAAACCCTCCTCTTCAGAGAAGAATATCCTGCCCACAAATAACAACTGTACTTTTATTTTCTCCATCAGCTCATCCCCCCACAGCTATTGCCCTTTGTATCACCTGACTCTCCTTACTAGATTGTAAGCTCTAATGAGCAGGGCCCTCTGAATCCTCCTGTATTGAATTGTATTGTAACTGTACTGTCTTCCTTAATGTTGTAAAGCATTGCACAAACAGTTGGTGCTATATAAATCCTGTATAATAATAATAATAATAATAATAATAATAGTAATTCCTTCTTTACCTAGGTGAATTTTAGTGCTGTCTGCTCTATGTCCCAGCCCTTGTCAGCAGTAGCGATTAGGATTCAGAAGCCTGTTCCGTTTCTTTAAAGACATTATAAACCTTGCTATCTGCAACTTGTGTTTCAGCTGCATAAAATGTGCATTGATCATATAGTTTCATGGTGTAATGTATTGCCTTGTATGCACAGCCTTTAGTATAGTAAATCATCACATTCCTTTGTCAGCAATTTCTATTTATGTAGAAACATGAGGCATGTGGCTTGGCAGTCAGGT
The DNA here is from genome assembly GCF_037356315.1 of Lithobates pipiens. NCBI lineage: Eukaryota > Metazoa > Chordata > Amphibia > Anura > Ranidae > Lithobates > Lithobates pipiens. The sequence continues at coordinate 184,413,830 of NW_027507785.1, read as the reverse complement.
TTCGGTGGTAGTGAACCCTTCTACACAGTGCAACCAGCTGAGACAGAGCTCAGTGCTTTGGAGGGTTGGCCATTGTCAAAAGGAACGCAATTGTCCTGAGTCTAAATGTAGTAAAATACACATAATGTGTATTACTCACTATGAGGAATTAAAAACATAAAAAGGGCTAACGATACCAAGGCAATGAGGGGCTAAGGTATTCCAGTCCGGTGGATGGGGCTTCAAGGAGAGGCACCAGTCAATATGCCCTTGGGAGTGGAGCTGAGCCACTTCATTGGTCTCTTTAGGTCATGTCAGCATGCTTAGATGACATCATAGCAGGCCAGCGGATGAAACCATGGGGACCAAGATGGATACTGCTGCTTTCCAGTTACAGCCCCATCTAACGGACTGAAATACCTTAGCCCCTCATTGCCCAGGAACTGTCAGCTTGGTATCATTAGCCTTTTTTTACATTTTTAATTCCCCATAGTAGGTAATAAACATTATGTGTTTTTTACTACAATTGGACTCGGAACACTTGTGTTCCTGTTTATCATGACCGACCCTCCAAGGCACTGAGTGCTGTCTCTGCTCGTTGTTTGGTTTTTATCTGCACTTCTCCTAATGTGGACAGACAGCGGCACAGCTATACCTTGGTTTCAACTGTGGCTTTACCATCTTTTCATTTAAACATGAATTCTATGTGATTTATAGCCTTTGGCACTTGGAACACAGTATTTGTTTAGTGGGCACTTGTAGATTGCCAACTGTGGGTTCCCCAGGGTGCAGAGTCTAAGCTCCAACCTGCTTCCTCACCTGGGCCCCTGATGGTGGGGATGGACTTACAGCAAGCTGGGACCAGGTTGCAGCATCCAGCTATGCCTAGCAGATGATACAGGGACCACTTACGTACTCAAAATACAGATGGTAGGAGACAAAAGAGAATCAACCAAGGTCATAGTGGGTAGCAGACAAGCACAAATGAAAGATGAAGCCGGGTCAGTATATGGGAAGTCAGAGTACATGAAACACAGGGTAAACAGGAGCACAGAGAACTAGGGAGATGCTTAGGCAACCCAGGCTGCACTGAACATGTCTATATATAGGGAAGCAGACTGGAAGGCAACCCAAGAAGGGATAGAACGGAAAAGGATATAAGAGCAGGAGACACCCATAAGTTAACAGAGAATCCAGCAGCACAAGTGAATGGAATCACAGATCTAGCAGAACCACTTCAGCAGGGAGGTAAGAATTTCTGCGGGAATGACATTGGCATTGGATAGGTTAATGCATGACCTCGGTCTGCAGTCTGAGAGCTGAATTGTTCTGTGGAAAAAAAACTACATATCCCATAATTCCTGGGTCTCTGAGTCTAATGCTCTTCATGTGAGAGCTAGCTACATATTAATTAGATCTGCCAGAGACAAGCAGGCAGAGCATTCACAGAGAGCTCCCTGACTCTAATGGCTTCAATGAGTTCAGTGAAAGTCCAGCAAACCAAAGACAGACCAGTCTACTCATCACTTGTAGTGGTTATTTACTAGGGAAAAAACTGAACTACAAGGCACAGCAATTGCAATAACCCACAGCAAAATATCACTCTAACTATTCTAAACAAAACAAAAAGATGTATTATATAGCAACTGTATATACTGTATCTTTAATTTTCCACAAACATATTTATTCCAAGAATATATGAAAAAATCCAACCGTAAAACAATTATAATCCATTCTCAAGGTAGGCTCCACATGATAATGAAAGAAAGCTTTCTAAAAATATAACCTTCACAGTACATGTTTTATCTTTTATACTATGTATCTGCATATAAACTAGGCCACATAACTTGTTCCAGTTCCTTTAACACAGCTTTGTAAACCCAGAGGATTTCAGATCCATGCATACAAATAGACAAAGAGCATTACAAACTTCTGTGCAGGCATTTTCTTCAAGACTCTTTAAAACTCTGTCACTCAAACAAGTAAAAACAATATAAGCCCATAAATATTTTCTTCATATAACATTTTCATAACCAGGTGTATTTAACATTTTTGTATCCATACTGTCATACACAGCATAAAGGTCTTTCTTGTTCATAATTCACGGGACACAGAGCCTTTGATAATTACTTAGTGGGTTAGACAGTTACCATGAGGTGATTGGACACTGGCAACCCTAATTACAAGATGAGTTCCTCCCCTATATAACCCCTCCCACATGGAGAGTACCTCAGTTTTTTTTTTTGCCAGTGTCTAAGGTTTGTCACGTTAAAGATGTGCTAAGAAGAAAGCTCTGTTTGATGGTCGCTGCCAGGGCCTAGGAGCTATACAACTGGATCCATGCCTCGTGCCAATATGCCTAAGATGGTACCTGGGCCTCGTGAAAGAAGAAACAAGGTTTTGCCTGTATTGTCTCTCTTTAAGGATTGGGCTCTGGCATCCAGAGCTTTGGTGCACAAAAATTAAAATCCTCTACAGGTCCAGGGAAGAGGATCCTGTGAGTAGGAACCCAGAAACCTGAAGGTTGGCACAACATACCCACCGTGATGGGTGAAGGTTGGAACTGTCTGTGATCAGCAGTTTCCTGCAGCGGGAATAAGGTAAGTGAAGACAATCCTAAGTATACACCTTATGGATTATCTTCTTTTATTGAGTAGTTTGCATTTCTTACCTGGTTTCCGCCACTAGAGGAAGTAAGAGACAAACTTGGTGTATAGTTACTTGCCATCCAGGATACACGCTCAGTGAAGCTGGTCTGAGAAGCCGCTCACCTCCTCCACCTCCTCCACTGCAGGCTCTGCCACAAAAGATGAAAGGGGATCCCACACAGTCTGGGGTCCCGCATAGTCCTCAGGTGCTCTCCTTTCTCCCCCCTTCACCCCCGGCCGCCGCCATGAAGGGGCGCGCTTTTACAGAGGTTTGAGCGGGGAAGGAGGGGGGCATGGTTGCGGTGCCACACCGTGCACCAGTGTGCAGGCACAAGCTGGCTAAGTTTTAAAGGCCAGAATGCCAGAGCCCCTGTAAGCGGTGGGACACAGAGCTGTGGGCAGTAAGCATCTCAGTGGATTTGGATCCAGGCATACCTAAGACACCTACTCAGCATCAGGTTGTGCAGACTGAGCTGATGATGGTATTGTAAGACTAAGGCACAACAGTGATTGCATTTGTACTAATACCTCTGCTTTGGCAGCTTCAGACTATGTCTCCCTGTAAGAGGACTTCAGGGGCAGATAAAAGAGGCACTAATAAATCACTGCCTAGATCTAGGGGTTCTGGGCATGCCTGCAGGATACCATCCCCCAAAAGACTAGAGGCAGCCTCACTGAGTCTGTGTCCCTGTCAGGGTTTGCAGCCTCTCCCAATGTTGTAGCGCCTGTGTATGTCACTGAAGACACTAATGAAGGCTGCATTGGATGGTTTAGAAGGAAGGTTTACTACTTTTATCACATCTTCCTTGAAAAGTACCAGGAAAAGGGGTAGATCCCCTTCCTTTGCTCTGGGTTCCCTATCGGATGAGCATTCTGATAATGTTGAAGTATCCCTATTCGGGGATGGGGATCAGGAGCAGGGGAAGATGAGAAGTTTTCTTCTGCCTCTCAGGCCCTCAAATGCAAGTGTAATATTATACTGAGTTGGTGTGTACCACATACAAATTGCCCTCTGATGAGGCTGCCATATCCTCTGTTTCCTCCTTGGGATCCCGGAAATCCCCACAGGCTGTGTATACCTTCCCAATTCATTCCTTGCTGGAGAAATTGTTGTATGAGGACTGGGTTCACCCAGATAAACTATTTTCTCCCCCTAAGAAGTTTTCCATGCTTTATCCAGTAGAGAAAAAGTTCACCAAGAAATGCGGGGTGCCAGCAATTGATGCAGCTATTTGCTGTGTGTATAAAAGCCTGACCTGTCCTGTCAACAATGCCCAGGGGTTCACAGATCCAACTGATAAAAGCTAGAAACTTTGTTTAAAGCATTTTTCTCTGTGGCTGGCGCTGTGGTCCAACCTGTGGTAGCAGCAATTGGCATGTACCAGTTCCTCAAGGAACAGATGAAGCAGGTCCTTAGCCTTCTTTTCGCTGAGGAGGTCAAAGTTTATGCAGACCTTCCTAAGGCCTTGTGTTTTGCAGTTGATGCCATTATGGATTCTGTTCAGCAAGCATCCCGCCTTACTCTTCTGCTGGTACACATGTGCAGGTCCCTTTGGCTTAAGCATTAGGCAGCTGAGGCTTCATGGAAAAAACTGGAAAGAAACTGCTATTGTAAAATGATATAAATAACTGAATATCTAAATTCAAAACATACAATAGTTCGGGAGCTGCGATTCTTACGTATCACATAAATACAGATTTAAACAAGGAAAAAATATAGAGTCACGCTACCCATATGATTCTGAAACTAAAATGAAAAAAAAAAAAAAAAAACACACGTATATGACCACCTATTAATCAAATAATGTGAAACATCCTATTATATATTGTGACAAACAGTTGAAAATGTAAAAAAAATAAAATATAAGTGATGAATATGTATCCACCATGAAATTAAAAATTCCAAATCACAGTAGTGTCTTACCGCCCCTTTGGTTGTTATCCTGTTTTGTGAACTTGCACCAATACACGGCCACCCCAGAGGGCCCTCTGGGGGGTATCCTCTCAAGCAGCCTACCCTGCCAGTAAACTGGCGAAGTGGCGCACCTTACATGGAATGTGACCGCAGCAGAAGCAGACTGTAAGTATTTTCCCCAGGCTCGGGGCCGAGAACTGCCATATTGCATTGAGTTTGTTAGGGCAACTATGGGACTTTTCGCCTAGCATGGCCGGACAGAGCCCCTGACTTTTGGTTTTGCTCTTAAGGAAATTAAAGGGCACAACTTCTCTCTGGTTGGGGCCTACATTTAGCTTTCCATGGATTGCTCACTGCTGCTATTGAACACTCTCCTTACATGCCAGTGTGTGCCCCCTTGGCGGACTGGGGGCCCTAGCACTGCTCCTCCAGTTGAGCATATGGGCTACCTTGCCTACTACGAGACGTCTGCCCTATTACATTCTCCCTACAGTCTTGCCCTTAGCTTCTGCTGCTGGGACTGATGCCTTTGATTGCCACACTCCGCAAGGCGCATAAACTGACTTCAACCGCAGGGACTGTCTCGGTCCTTATACGCCTGCTGCTTGGGATAGTTGCATTAATTGCCTTGGTTTAATATTTGATTGGGTGCTCCTTTTCAACATGCTGATGTTCCCCGTCAGGGGATAGTTACTGTTTGGCTTATAAATGTAATGTTTGCTGGTCATTTTCACATGTTTAGTGTTGGGGCCTGAAAAATTTGTTGGGTGAGGATGCCTGGACGTTTTGCCCGGGCACTTTCGGTACTACCTTAGCTGTTCTTGGCCACTTGGAAGCATCGCTGCAGTATGGGGCGCTTCGCTCCTCTGACCCGCCCTTTCGGTTTCTGGCAATTGGACCGGAGGCATCGCAGTCTCTGCAGCAGCTGGAGTCGCGGAAGATTCTGCTTCGCTGCTCCTTAGTGGCCTAGGGCATCGGGTAGGGGACCCTATAAATTGGTCCATCTGACGTGAAGCCTACTGTTTACCTTATAATGGGTATAAGTTATAGGTTGGTTTTTGGGTGCAGAATGTTACCTTATCTTTTGGATGCCGGCAGTACTCTCTTTCGCCCTATAGTAGGGGTGCGGGCCGGACTAGGGTCCCTTGGGAGCATAGTCAAGGGGCGATATGTGGGGTGGTTGGTTCCCCAACAGACCTAACCCTTTAGAAAGGGGGTTCTTCCCATCCTATTCGAGCTAGCTAGGGAGTCATCTGGGTGGGGTTAGCTGTGTGTCTCCCTCTGTTGCTCGGCTTCGTTCTCACATCAAGAAGGCAGGTTCCCATCTTGAACATACCCGGAATTGGTTGTTCCGTTCTCCCCCCTTTTTTTGGGGGTTTTTTTTTTTGTTATTGTAGGGCGACTAGGTGGGGTAGCAGGCCTATACCCACCTCTGGTTGATTTACACCTGGGACACTCCCAGGATCCATACAGCACATTCAGTGGTGACCCCGGCAACGGCTGGGATTCCCACTGAGGATTAATAGATAGCGGTTCCCCTCCCCTTCCCCCCCCCCCTTTTTTTTTTTTTTTTTGTTTTGTTCTCCTCTTCTCTCATCCACCACCCTCCTTTTCTTCAGTTCCCTCCCTCTATTTCCACCTTCTCTTTTCTTGCTGCCCCTCCTTTTTTCCTCTTCTCCAGACCCAGCCTCTCCGTCCCGTTGTTGCGGGGCGTGGACTAAGGCGTAGATCAAGTTAGTGTTGTGTCCACTGTCTTTCGCTCACACCTTGTCTCTGCCACCGATCATGTCATCTGTGAAGCATGTCTCAGCTCCTCTATCGCTTAAAGTTTTCTCACTGAACACTAAAGGTCTTAATGTGCCGGAAAAACGGAGCAGTGTTCTGGCAGAAGCCCACAGACATAGGGCGCAAATTCTCTTTTTTCAAGAAACTCATTTCAAAACTGGCTCAATCCCCCGCTTGTCGGACAAGCATTTTCCAACGGTATTTCACGCAACCTCCCCTGACTCCAAGGCTAAGGGTGTCTCCATCTTACTAGCCAAATCTCTCCCGTTTGTTCTGACTGACCAACTAGTTGACCCGGAGGGCAGGTACCTCTTTTTGAAAGGGACCTGGAAGGACAAGCATGTAACTTTGGCGAATGTGTACTGTCCCAATACTAACAGAATCCCTTTTTTGAAAACCATTCTATTGAAACTTACTACTTTCCAAACTGGCCTCCTTATTTTGGGAGGGGATTTCAACCTAGCGCTGGATCCCTTGCTGGATACTTCGTCGGGCACGTCTTCGCTTCCTTATTCGGCGCTACGGCAAGTCAAACTCCAACTTGCTTCTCTTGCACTTCATGACACCTGGCGTACGCTCCACCCTAGTGAGAAGGACTACACCTTCTTTTCGCATCCGCACAATCGATACTCGAGGCTGGACTACCTTTTCATACGACAGGCAGATTTGTCCCATCTAACTGACGCATCTATAGAAGCAATGACACTCTCAGATCATCACCCCATCACACTGACTTTGCAATTCCCACAGATGGAGAGGCTGACCAGAATGTGGAGGTTAGATGCGTCCACTCTGTCAGACCCCGCGGATTCCACTCACGTAGAACAGGCCATAAGGGACTACTTTGCCACGAATGATACGCCAGATGTGTCTCCTATGATGCAATGGGAGGCACATAAGTGTGTGATTCGGGGACACCTTCTGGCAATCGCAGCTAGGAAGAAGAAGGAAAGGCAGGAACTGATAACGAGTCTCATACAGGAGATTACTAGACTAGAATTACAGCACAAACGTACTAAAGCCACTCAAGTGGCACAGCGATTGGCAGATGTCCGGGCCCAATTGGTGGAGGAGTTGTTTCGGCAGGCGCGTAAACGCCATATGCTATCACAAAAGTTGTTCTACGAGCAGGGCAATAAACCTGGAAAACTGCTAGCTCGCTGTTTACAAAAGCGTACTCTTGCCTCGACGGTCCATCATCTGTCAGACGACGCCGGACGTTCCTTCTCAAAAAATGAGGACATTGCACAGCAATTTCTTCATTACTATAGCAAGTTATATAATTTGGACGAAGGCGGTCGTACCCTCGCAGAGGATGGGGCACGCTCGCGATTGCTTGGGGAATTTCTGGGCAAATATAGCCCCAAAGCGTTGTCGGTTGACGAGCGTATTGGCCTGGAAGCCCCCTTGTCTTCTGAGGAATGGGAGGCGGCCTTGAAGTCGATGAAGCCGGGTAAAAGCCCGGGTCCAGACGGCTTCTCAGTACAGTACTACAAAATCTATGGGGCTTTATTGGTACCACGATTTCTTCGAGCCTTTAATTCACTGGCTAAGGACCCCCAACCCCCAGATACGCTTTTAGAAGCGTATATTACAGTGTTACCCAAAGACGGCAAGGATCCCACCGACGTTAAGAATTATCGCCCGATCTCGCTTTTAAACGTGGATCTGAAGCTGTTTGCGAAGATCATTGCGAACCGTCTGGCATTTTATGTCCCTGCCTGGGTGGGGAAAGATCAAGTAGGCTTCGTGCGGGGGAGGGAAGCGAGGGACAACACGATTAAGGCCTTAAATCTCCATCATTGGCTGACCTCCTCCCAGCAGGAAGGTTTTTTTCTAGCCATGGATGCGGAGAAGGCGTTCAACAGGGTGGCCTGGGACTATTTACAAGCAGTGCTTCGGGCCCTGGGCCTGGGCCTGGGCAGCAATATGTGTACCTTTATTGGGGCTTTGTATTCTAACCCCAGGGCCAGGGTCAAGGTTAATGGTCACCTGTCGGACGCCTTCCCCATCCGAAATGGCACCAGGCAAGGGTGCCCCCTCTCCCCTCTTCTGTACGTCCTCACCCTGGAACCCCTTTTGCGCTGCATTAGGCTTCATCCGGACATCAAGGGTATAACAGTGCGCCATAAGGAATACAAAGTCGCGGCTTTTGCGGATGATATCCTGCTTTTTCTCACGTCCCCATTAACGTCCCTGCCAAATCTAATGCCACTCCTGGAGCAATTCAAACGTATAGCCAACCTAAAACTCAATTACTCTAAATCGTTTGCGCTGAATGTCTCCCTGCCACATGGTCTTGCCCAACAATGCCAAGCCAACTTTCCTTTTAAATGGAGCTCGGATGCTATTACATATCTAGGCATTCAGTTGCCTGGCAAGCTGAGTTCCCTTTATGAGAGGAATTTTCTCCCCGAGCTTAAATCTATCCAACAGGACTTACAGAAGTGGGATGTCCCGACTTTATCGTGGTTTGGGCGAGCGGCTGCTCTTAAAATGACCGTGCTTCCACGACTGCTCTATAAAATGCAAACAATCCCCATACGTCTCCCTCCGGCCTTTTTCACGACTTTTAAAAGATTGTGTAGATCCTTCCTCTGGGGCTCTAAATCGCCTCGCATCGGGTGGGAAACCCTGGTTCTACCTAAAGCCAAGGGTGGGATTGGCCTACCCGACCTGAAACATTATTATTGGGCAGTACATATGGCCAGAGTAGTGGACTGGAAGATACACACGCGTTGTAAGGACTGGACAGAGCTTGAAAAGCTCATTGTCGGTCATGATCTGCAAGCACTACCTTGGAGTGCTAAGCGGCCCACGGGGCACCAGCTCTCGGTACACCCTCTTGTTGGGGCGACCTTGCAGGAATTTACCAGGGTTTGCAAAGCAATGGCACTTTCACACACAGAGAGTCCGATTACTCCTATTAGGGGTAATCCTGACTTCCCACCAGGCCTGTCCGCTAGCTTCCTAGCTCAAGAATGGCCGTCTACGGAGATGGTGGCGAAACAGTTTTTTAGGAGGGGCAAGGTTCTTGAGTCACCAAGACCTGGCTAAGCTATCTGACACCAAGACGTTCCCGTATTGGCCTTACGTACAGCTGAAACATTTCTTAGATGACCCAGGGAGGAGAACGGGATACCTGACAGAGCCGACGGTTTTTGAAGCTTTATGCTCCAGCAGGACTCCCCAGAATCACGTGATCTCGGCTTTGTATGCCTCTATGTTTAAAACTCAGCATGCAAGCAGGAGTCCAGATCGGGTCTTCTGGGGGTCTGTGCTGGACCAGGAGATAATGGATAAAGAGTGGGACCGTATACATCTATATATTCATAAGGGGTCCCAAAACGTACACACGCAGGAAAGTGGTTATAAATTGAAGATGAGATGGTATAGAACCCCGGACTTGCTTCATAAGATCTACCCGACGGTCTCTGACCAATGTTGGAGATGCGGACGGGAGCTAGGTACCCTTCTTCATATCTGGTGGGGTTGTCCCTTGATTCAACCATACTGGAGAGAGGTGCATACGGTAATTTCGGAGGTTTCACCCTTGGCTTTGGAGTTCACCCCTGCACAATATTTATTACACTTATCGAATATTCCCCAGAAGAAATATTGTAAATCTTTGGCGATACACATGATCAACGCTGCTAGGCTTTGTATTCCGGTACTTTGGAGATCTGTGTCCCCCCCCTCGATTAAAAGCTGGTTTCTTCGCATTAATCGTATAGAAGCGATGGAGGAGCTGATTCATACAGCGCAGGATAGGATTGATCGCTTTTCTGCAGTCTGGGGAGAGTGGCGGACTTTTAAATTCTCCCAGGGATATCTTACACGGATGCAATCTTAGGAGACAGTGATACATTTCAAATGGGAATCTTCCCAACTGGCACTTTCCATGTGGGTAATGCGTATAGCACTGTCTATTTGGACGTAGCTATAGCTCTGGAGTATTATGGGGCCTTCCCCTGTAGTTGGCTTCACCGGGACGGAGAGGGTAGCTGGTGGTTAACCCACTCCCGATCCGTTCAAAGGCTTATCTGGGCTTTTTCCACTCCCTCCTACCTCAAGGTTTTTCCTCTTTCAGTCCTAGCTGATTCCCCCTTTACACCCCCCCCTCCACTGCCCCCCCCTCTCCCCCCCCCCTCCACAGCCCCTCTCCCCCCCCCTTTTTTTTTCCTTCTCCCTCCCGCTATCTTTTAGGAATTATTAGCAATCTTACGCACCATGGCCGTCAGTGATGCAACAGTTAATGGTGACCAGGGAGCATGAGGCCAATTTGAACAAATTTGAACAAGCTTGAACAAGCTTGAACGTAGGCAAGACTCTGCATGCTACGGGTTTCTCCTTAGCAACTTAGTGTCTGCAATGTGCTTTTCTTAATTAACGCAACTGCGGTTTACGGTTGTTTATGTGCAAGGTTGTATAAATGGTTAACGAGACACTGTACGGTTTACTATCTTTTTGTCTTTTTCTGTAACCCTGTTTTTGCTTATTGTCATCTTGGAAACATAATAAAAATTCTAAAGTTAAATAAAAAAAAAAAAAAAAAAAAAAAAAAGTTCCAAATCACCAATAACGTACCCGTGAATATTTCAAAAAATATTGCCAGTAAAACAGATACAAAATTCATAAGTGCACAAAATTTATTAAAAAAATCAAAACATTGTGACCAAATAAATAAATACCAGTGCACTGTGAAATAAAAGTCCATATAACTGTGAACAAGGCCATCCCCGCACTCTAGAAACCATGGGCTGTGTTAATTCCACCACCAGAACAGCAGGAATGGACTCTCACTGGATCACCATGATCCCTTATGACAGAGGATCAAAGGGGGCATATAACATAATTACAGCTTGGCTTCCAGGAGACCATAGGCATAGTGACAGGCTTATACCAGCCACTTCACAAGCAATCAGGTCATCTGCAAATACCCTGGTGTATAAAAATAAAGCGCTCCATATAGTGTAAAACCTTATAAAATATTTATTATTAAAAAAAATAATGCACTTACACAGTTGCAATATTCAAAGAGATGAACCGGCCGGAACACAAACAGACAGCCCGTCCTTCTGGGTATGCGAATGGAGCACGAGGTGACGTCAGCGTGTCGCTCCACCCTACGCATTTTGTAATAACTCACACCATCCAGGGGCACGGGCGGCACGCTGCGTCTCCCTCTATTTATACAAAGACAAAGCGTATCAAGCCTCATTCGGAGTGTATCAAGCCTCATCCAGAGCTGCCACATGTCACAGACATGCTCAATAGTGTAAAACAGATATCCATCACACCAACAGAATCTGTCAGAACACTATGTATGTGGCAGTCTTAAACTTAAGATAGAACCGAGACATGATCATCAAAAAATAAGTCCACAACCAAATACCAACGACTCGAACATATAATAAATTAGTATTAAAACCTGGGTAAGAGAAAAATGAAAAATTAAACAAAATTGGTAAAATATTATCCTATCACGCCAACATCTACTGGAAATACATCCTATGTGTGTGATGGTGACACACTCCACACTGAGACAGAGCGACCCCCAGTGGATAATATAAAAATTGTCCAATCCACATAAATAGACCAAAAGATCTACTTATTTCATAAAAACAGGAAAATATATATAAAAAATGTATATCAATGTTAATGAACTATAACAGACAATTTTCCAGCAACATTTAAAAATTGGATAACTCTACTATAGGTAATTAAACCATAAGCTGTGGAGGCCCAGAGCAAGGATCAATAGTACAATCCATTAACAGTATACATACATCCATACAATGTACAGTGGTGTGAAAAAGTGTTTGCCCCCTTCCTCATTTCCTGTTCCTTTGCATGTTTGTCACACTTAAGTGTTTCGGAACATCAAACCAATTTAAACAATAGTCAAGGACAACACAAGTAAACACAAAATGCAATTTGTAAATGAAAGTGTTTATTATTAAAGGGGAAAAAAAATCCAAACCATCATGGCCCTGTGTGAAAAAGTGATTGCCCCTAAACCTAATAACTGGTTGGGCCACCCTTAGCAGCAACAACTGCAACCAAGCGTTTGCGATAACGTGCAATGAGGCTTTTACAGCGTCCTGGAGGAATTTTGGCCCACTCATCTTTGCAGAATTGTCCTAATTCAGTTACATTAGAGGGTTTTCGAGCATGAACGGCCTTTTTAAGGTCATACCACAACATCTCAATAGGATTCAGGTCAGGACTTTGGCTAGGCCACTCCAAAGTCTTCATTTTGTTTTTCTTCAGCCATTCGGTGGTGGACTTGCTGGTGTGTTTAGGATCATTGTCCTGCTGCAGAACCTAAGTTCGTTTCAGCTTGAGTACACGAACAGATGGTCGGACATTCTCCTTCAGGATCTCTTGGTAGACAGCAGAATTCATAGTTCCTTTTATCACGGCAAGTCTTCCAGGTCCTGAAGCAGCAAAACAGCCCCAGACCATCACACTACCACCACCATATTTTACTGTTGGTATAATGTTCTTTTTATGAAATGCAGTGTTCCTTCTACGCCAGATATACTTGGACACACACCTTCCAAAGAGTTCCACTTTTGTCTCATCGGTCCACAGAATGTTGTCCCAAAAGTCTTGGGGATCATGAAGATGTGTTGTGGAGAAATTGAGACGAGCTTTGATGTTCTTTTTGCTCAGCAGTGGTTTTCTCCTTGGAACTCTGCCATGCAGGCCATTTTTGCTCAGTCTTTTCCTGATGGTGGAGGCATGAACGCTGACCTTAACTGAGGCAAGTGAGGCCTGCAGTTCCTTGGACGTTGTTGTGGGGTCTTTTGTGACCTCTTGGATGAGTCGTCGCTGGGCTCTTGGGGTAATTTTGGGCTCCCGGCCACTCCTGGGAAGGTTCACCACTGTTCCATGTCTTCGCCATTTGTGGATAATGGCTCTCACTGTGGTTCGCTGGATTCCCAAAGCTTTGGAAATGGCTTTATAACCTTTTCCAGACTGATAGATCTCAATTACTTTCTTTCTCAATTGTTCCTGAATTTCTTTGGGTCTCGGCATGATGTGTAGCTTTTAAGGATCTTCTGGTGGACCTTACTGTGTCAAGCAGCTCCTATTTAAGTGATGCCTTGATTGTGAACAGGTGTGGCAATAATCAGGCCTGGGTGTGGCTAGAGAAATAGAACTCAGGTGTGGATAACCACAGTTATAGTATGTTTTAACAAGGGGGCAATCACTTTTTCACACAGGGCCATGATGGTTTGGATTTTTTTTCCCCTTTAATAATAAACACCTTCATTTACAAATTGCATTTTGTGTTTACTTGTGTTGTCCTTGACTATTGTTTAAATTGGTTTGATGTTCCGAAACACTTAAGTGTGACAAACATGCAAAGGAACAGGAAATGAGGAAGGGGGCAAACACTTTTTCACACCACTGTATATACTGAATGATACACAAAGATTGTGCATTTAACTTCCGATCCTTTTTCTGCAGTTCAGTTTGTGCTTGTGGGTTTGTATCTGGTTTTCAGTGTGTGTAGTCAGTTTGTATCTGTTTTTCAGTGCGTTCTTGTCCGCTCATTTCTGATTTTCAGATCACTCCGCATAAGCCTTGCTGTTCTTCACTGTGTTCGGTTAGTTTGTTCTGAGCAGCCAACCGCTTTGAAGCCATGTTGCGGTTACATACTTGTCGTAGAGTTTTTGCCATTTCATGAACAGGAGGAGTTCATGGGCCAAGAATTGGTTACTTCAGCGTGACCAATTCTCTCATATGCCTCTGCTGCGTGAGATCCAGGAGAATAACCCTGATGATTTCAGGAATTGTCTCCGGATGACAGACCCAATTTTTCACCATTTGTTGGCTTTGCTCACCCCTTATATTAGCAGGCAGGACACCTGCCTGCGGCAAGCCATCACTCCCGAGTAGAGGCTAGTTGCCACCTTGGGGTACTTGGTGACTGGGAGAAGTCTACAGGACCTCAAGTTCTCTACAGGCATCTCCCCCCAGGCTCTGGGGATCATTATTCCAGAGACCTGTCTTGCCATCATTCAGGTCCTGCAAAAGGACTATAGGAAGCTAAGTTTTATCCTTTAACATCACATTCTATATATTTAACGTTTGCTAATGTTTTGTATTTATTTCATCATTCCATGATTGCCCTAATTGTAATATGTTATGAATGTCCCCTTTGTCCTCATGCATGCTTGAATCTTTGAATTCTTCTTTTTTGGCCTACCTGTATATTTGCCTTCACTAACCTCCCCAGCATGCTATCCTGGGTCCATACACACCTAGCCTATTCACTTAACAATGTATTTTGTCAGCTCCATTGCAGTGCTTTAACCAAAACACCCCCTATAATGTGTACAAATGTTAAGTGGATGTCATAATGTAGAGTATAAGATTTCCTATCATTTGAGCCCAGTCTTGCCACAAAGAGTTAATTCAGCTCTGAGCAATCCTCTTTTATTGTTCAGTGAGATAAATCTCGACAAACAGAGAAACACTTTGTCAAATCCCCCCCCCCCCCCTTGCTGTGAGTGATTTACAGGTGATTTGCATATCCCGTGCACTAGCCTAAGAGACATACATTATTTTTTAATTCCCTCCCACTCCTTTCTTCTGCTGCTCTGCCAGGATTGGATGTTCCCCACCTCAGCATAATTGTGCATGCTGAAGTCATGTGGTCCCTGTCTTTTCACTGGATGTTAGAGATCATAGCAGAAGTTCAGTGTAAGAAATACACAGGAAAAAATGCATATTGACAAGGGGAGTGTAGAGGTGGGTGGGGAGTCTACTGACATCACGACTCCACCCACCCAGCTCTAGACAACAGACCCACCCACAGAATCTGCAGTTTTTTGGTTCTCATAACAGACAGAGGGGAGACATTTGACAGGTAGGGATACATGCAGGAGGCATGTTTATCCTTATAGATAACCCCTATGGCAGTAGTTTAGAAAGATGACATTGGGTTTACATCCACTTTAAATTCATGCAGAGTGTCAGAGGCTTTTTTTGGGCTCCTTTATAACCCCACCCCCCCCCCCCCCCCCCCCTAAAATTTGGACAATGGGCCATCAGAGGGTGCGAGGAATCTGATAAGAGGACCTTATTTTTTTGTCTTTAAATACGCATTCAAATCAGTTTTATAGTGATGTTGGCCAAGAATGTTTGTATCTAATCTGCTTGCAATGCTTATGTTCAAAGTTACTATTTTTTTTTCTGTTTTGACTTCACAGTTTCCTTCAATGCCATAGGAATGGCAGACTGTGTCATCCCACTTTGCCCATTCTTGGGACTTTCCCAACTGCAAAGGGGCAATAGATGGGAAGCACGTCCACATCATCCCACCACCCCATTTGGGGTCATACTATTTTAACTATAAGGGGTTTCATAGTATTGTATTGATGGTAGTGGTGTCTGCAACATATTAGTTTCTATAGGTGGATGTGGGGAAGAATGGCTGGATGTCGGATGGTGGAGCCTTTGCCCAGACCGAGTTCTACGGATGTCTCCAGAGTGGTGGCTTGGGATTGCCACCTGTGGAAGATAACTGCAAAGGACTTTCGTTTGTTTTTCTTGCTGATGAAGCATTTGGTCTGGGCAATCACATGATGAGGCCATTCCCCCAGAGGACCCTGACCCAAGAGAAGAGGGTTTTTAATTATCGACTGGCTAGAGCCCGAAGAATCGTGGAGAATACCTTTGGGATAATGGCCAGCTGGTTCCGCATATTTCTAATGGCAATCAACCTGGCAGTGTAAAAACTGAACCACATTGTTTTATGTTGCTGCATCCTGCACAACTTTTTAAAAAGAAATGCTCCAAATTATATAGCCTCAGTTGGGCCTGAGGCTGGATTTCAGGAACCAACACTGACGGCCCTGGAAGCTGTTTGTCCTGGCTTGCCACCCCAAAGCTCCCATGAAGTGCGTGAAAAATATGTGGAATATTTTACGGGCTATGCCAGCTAATTTGTAAATATAAAAAAAAAAAAAAAAAAAATTATCTGATAAAATCTTGATTTGGATTTACTGCTCGGGTTTAATTTATCTGTCTCCTAGGTTCTCTTAGTGCATTTGTAGTGCCAAGTGGTTTTCACATTATTTAACTAGATGCCGACCGCCGGCTGTCAAATGACGGCCAGGTGGCGCACCTATTGTGGCGGGAGGCCGTCATATGACAGCATCCCTGTTACTTCGGTGGCGGCGTGTCACGGAGACACCGCTCGCCACCGAAGGGGGTGAACAGTCATTCGTTATGGCTGTTTACCACGTGATCGGCCGTGATGAAGTCATGGCCGATCACAGATGGTCACACCCCGGCTGTGCATGGTGCATGCGCGCGATCGTGAGCACGCTGCGCGTGCACGTCGGGAACACTGCTCGTCACCGACGCTGGTAAACAGCCATTGGCCGGCTGTTTACCCACGTGATCGGCTGTGATCCTTTCACAGCCGATCACTAAAATGTAAACAAACCGCAGTAACCAGATGTTACCGGGTTGTTCTCCTCCTCACACACCGATCGTGTGTAAGGAGGAGATTGTGGTAACATCTCATTACCGCCTAGTGTACACCAATCACACTGATTGCCTGCCTGCCCCCCCAATAAAGAGGACGTGCCACCACCCCTCATAGTACCTGTCAATCACAGTCCATCAGAGTACCTGTCACAGTCCATCAGAGTATTTGAGTACCTGTCCCAGCCCATCAGAGTACCCGAGTACCTGCCCCAGCCCATCAGAGTACCCGAGTACCTGTCCCAGCCCATCAGAGTACCCGAGTACCTGTCCCAGCCCATCAGAGTACCCGAGTACCTGTCCCAGCCCATGAGAGTACCCGAGTACCTGTCCCAGCCCATCAGAGTACCCGAGTACCTGTCACGGCACATCAGAGTACCCGAGTACCTGTCACGGCACATCAGAGTACCCGAGTACCTGTCACGGCACACCAGAGTACCCGAGTGCCTGTCACGGCACACCCGAGCACCTGTCACGGCCCATCAGGGTACCTGAGTACCTGTCACGGCCCATCAGGGTACCCGAGTACCTGTCACGGCCCATCAGGGTACCCGAGTACATGTCACGGCCCATCAGGGTACCTGAGTACCTGTCACGGTCCATCAGGGTACCCGAGTACCTGTCACGGTCCATCAGGGTACCCGAGTACCTGTCACGGTCCATCAGGGTACCCGAGTACCTGTCACAGTCCATTAGAGTACCGAGTACCTGTCACAGTCCATCAGGGTACCCGAGTATCTGTCACAGCCCATCTGAGTACCCGAGTACCTGTCACAGTCCATCAGGGTACCCGAGTACCTGTCACAGTCCATTAGAGTACCGAGTACCTGTCACAGTCCATCAGGGTACCCAAATACCTGTCACAGCCCATCTGAGTACCCGAGTACCTGTCACAGTCCATCAGGGTACCTGAGTACCTGTCACAGTCCATTAGAGTACCGAGTACCTGTCACAGTCCATTAGGGTACCCGAGTACCTGTCACAGTCCATTAGAGTACCGAGTACCTGTCACAGTCCATTAGAGTACCGAGTACCTGTCACAGTCCATTAGAGTACCCGAGTACCTGTCACAGTCCATTAGGGTACCCGAGTACCTGTCACAGTCCATTAGAGTACCGAGTACCTGTCACAGTCCATTAGAGTACCGAGTACCTGTCACAGTCCATTAGGGTACCCGAGTACCTGTCACAGTCTATTAGAGTACCAAGTACCTGTCACAGTCCATTAGAGTACCGAGTACCTGTCACAGTCCATTAGAGTACAGAGTACCTGTCACAGTCCATCAGGGTACCCGAGTACCTGTCACAGTCCATCAGGGTACCCGAGTACCTGTCACAGCCCATCTGAGTACCCGAGTACCTGTCACAGTTCATCTGAGTACCCGAGTACCTGTCACAGTCCATATGAGTACCTGTCACCGCCCTTCAGAGTACCCAAATACCAGTCACCAAACCATCAGAGTACCTGTCACCAGGCCATCAGAGTACCTGAGTACTTGTCACCAGGCCATCAGAGTACCCAAGTACCTGTCACCAGGCCATCAGAGTACCCGAGTACCTTTCACCAGGCCATCAGAGTACCAAGTACCTGTCACAGTCCATTAGAGTACCGAGTACCTGTCACAGTCCATTAGAGTACAGAGTACCTGTCACAGTCCATCAGGGTACCCGAGTACCTGTCACAGTCCATCAGGGTACCCGAGTACCTGTCACAGCCCATCTGAGTACCCGAGTACCTGTCACAGTTCATCTGAGTACCCGAGTACCTGTCACAGTCCATATGAGTACCTGTCACCGCCCTTCAGAGTACCCAAATACCAGTCACCAAACCATCAGAGTACCTGTCACCAGGCCATCAGAGAACCCGAGTACCTGTCACCAGGCCATCAGAGTACCCAAGTACCTATCTCCAGCCCATAAGAGTACCCGAGTACCTATTTGCAGCCCATGTCTCATAGAATATACGTTGGGGTGTTTGCTTTCCAAAATGGGGTAATTTTGTGGGTAATTTCACTGTCCTGGTGGTCCAGGACCTTCAAAAGTGTGATGGGTAGGAATGAAATAAGATGTGTAATTTATGCTCCTAGAACGCCTGAACGTACTCCTTCAATGTTCGGCCTCTCTATGTGGCCAGGCTGTGTAAAAGTCCTACACATGTAGTATCGCCATACTCGGGAAGAGTAGCAGAATGTATTTTGGGGTGTAATTTTTGCTATATACATGCTATGTGTTAGAAATATCTTATAAATTGACAATTTTGTGTAAAAAAAAATGCGTTTTAATTTTTTCCACATATTCCAAAAACTTCTGGAAAAAAATTAACCATTCAAAAGACTCATTATGTCTCACAGATTATACGTTGGGGTGTTTGCTTTCCAAAATGGGGTCATTTTATGGGAAATTCCATTGTCCTGGTACTCCAGGGCCTTCAAAAGTGTAATAGGTGGTTGAGAAATGAGATGCATCGTCTGAAGGTACTACTTCAATGTTGGTGCTCTGTATGTGGCCAGGCTGTGTAAAAGTCTCACACATGTGGTATCGCCATACTCGGGAAGAGTAGCAGAATGTATTTTGGGGTGTAATTTGTTGTATGCATATGTTGTGTGTGAGAAATAACCTGATAATATGACAATTTAGTAAAAAAAAATAAAAAAAATAAAAAAATCTTCATTTTGCAAAGAATTGTGGGAAAAAATGACAACTTAAAAAAACTCACCATGCTACTTACTTAATACCTTGGGATGTCTACTTTGTAAAAAGGGGTCATTTGGGGGGTATTTGTACTTTCCTGACTTGTTAGTGTCTCAAGAAATTAGGTACACCTGATGTACTGAAGGCCTGATCAGAAGTGATCAATTTTCAATGACTGGCACCATAGTTTGTAGACTCTATAACTTTCACAAAGACCAAATAATATATACTAATGTGGGTTATTTTTACCAAAGATATGTAGCAGTATAAATTTTGGCCAAAATTTTATGAAGAAAAATTACTAATTAGCAAAAATTTATGACAGAAACAAAGAAAAAGGCATTTTTTTCACAAAATTTACGTTTTATTTTATTTATAGCACAAAAAATAAAAAACCCACTAGTGATTAAATACCACTAAAAGAAAGCTCTATTTGTGTGGAAAAAAGGACGCAAGTTTCATATGGATACAGTGTTGGATGACTGAGTAATTGTCATTCAAACTGTGAGAGCGCTGAAAGCTGAAAATTGGTCTGGTCAGGAAGGGGGTGTAACTGCACTGTATTGAGGTGGTTAAATACCACCCATTGTCACTGTAAACACCAACTTAATATAAAAAGTGTTATTGAGCATTGAAAGAAGAAGCCACACATTTTTGAGTAGAAAGCCTTTTACTCCGTGCACATTCACATTTTACCTTGAAATGTTTTAACAAATACAGAAACAGGCAACTTACAAAGTTCAACATTCACAAAGACCAAATAATTTACACTGATTTGGGTTATTTTTTACCAAACATATCTAGCAGTAAACATTTTGGCCAAAACGTATGAAGAAAAATTACTAATTTGCTTCAGAAACAAAGACATTTTTATTTTTTTTACAGAATTTTTGGTATTTTTTTCATTTATAGCACAAAAAATAAAAAAACCCAGAGATGATCAAATACCACCAAAAGAACGCTTTACTTGTGTGAAAAAAATGACAAAAAAAATCATATGAGTACAGTGTTGCATGACTGAATAATTGTCATTCAAAATGTGAGAGCACCGAAAGCTGAAAATTGGTCTGGTTAGGAAGGGGTTTAAGTGCCCAGTGAGCAAGTGATTAATGTCAGTGTATTTTTGGTAAAAAAAACAAATGTTCACTATTGTTTCTGGCCCTTACTTTGGGTACAAACAACAAATAACCTACACATTTGTGGTATCACTGGCTGCGATCATCAGGAGAAGGATAATTTATTTTGGGATGTTCTTTGGTGGCAGATTATGGTAACTGCAAGAAATATACAACTAAGGTTAGATAAAAAAAAAATGTTTTATTACTTTGTGCCATTTTTCATTGTATAATAAAACAGGAGATATCCATTACCTAATAATTTACCACCAAGTGAATGGTCAATCTGACTTGAAAAAACAAGGCATAATCCATCTGGATACACTAAGTAGTATTGATTTTACAGTATGCATAGTTTTAGTAACACATGTCAAAGTTGGAAAAAGCGTTTTGAGATATTATGATTAGTTGTACCTTCCAAAATGAAAGGGTTAAGTCACAGCACTGGACAATATCTGAAGCTCTTTGCAAGCAACAATATGAGTCTTAAAAAGGGTGGGATTTCAAGACAGGGTCCAGACCTTAGTTATAAAATGAAAACTAAGCTTTATTTTTGTGCATATGTTGTAACTTCAATATTTATAATTGTCTATGTAAGCTACTGTTATTTACTTGAACAATATGGTACATCAATTGTCCACTCTCCAAGGTGCTTGACTTCAGCCACAGCATTCCAAGGTACTTGGATTCTGGCACAGCACATGGCTCTGTTACAATGAAATGAATGATAATTGTTCCCACTTTCATTTGCCTTACTAATATTTGGTGACAGTGATGCTTCATGCTGTGAAAATATTGTTGTACGGCAGTAAATAAGAAACATTTCCTTGCAGGGACCAATTGCCATTTTGTGAATTTAAGTCATCGCCAATGACTTTTATAGAAATCAGTTTTTTTAGCATACTGGATAATTTAGTAGACATATGCTAAACACTCTGCTTGTTTGATATATATAGCTAGTTTTAATTCATTGTATTTCTCTTTTTATGGGAAGGTCAGAAAAAAAAATCTGTGTAGGTGAAAAAACCTTGTTTTATTTACATGTGTTCATTGAAGAAATGGACATTTTGTCATATGTGTCAGAGTCCGTTCACACACTGGCAACTTTGGATCTGACTTCATGTCGCCCCAAGTAGCCTCAAGTCGCACTACATGAAAAAATCAAGTGAATGGATCCGTCTTAATGCACACTACTGCAGTCGCTCTGACTTCAGAAAAGGTTCCTGTACTACTTCAATCCGACTTCTAGGTGACTTGTTCCCATAGAATTCAATGGAAGTCACCTTCAAGTCAGATCTTCATCTATATTGAAGCGACTTTACTGGAAAAGTCGCCTCTCTAATAATAAAAACCAGCATGGGTTCCCCTCCAGGGGCAAACCAGGCCCTTAGGTCTGGTATGAATTTTAAGGGGAACCCCTACACAAAAAAAAACGACCTGGGGTCCCCCAAAAACCATACCAGACCCCTATCCGAGCACGTAGCCCAGCCACTCAGGAAAGGGGGTGGTCACTGGGTGATGTCACGCAGTGACCCCACCCAATATGACGTCACATTCCCGGGGCATGCTGGGACTGTGATGCCTTAAGGGGCGGGGTCACCGGGTAACATCACCCGGTGACCACGCTCCATGCCTATATAAGTCCTTGCGCAACTCGCACACTGCATTACAGCGGGAGAGATTGTCATGTCAACATCGGAAGAAGAGAACAAGACGATGGAGGAGACTGCTAGCAAAAGAGCGTCAAAAGAGCAGAAGTCAGAAGAGACCCTCGAAGTTGGAAGAAGACCCCCGGAGCTGCCTAATAAATTACTTTAGAAACCTGTCTAGTGTGTTTTTTTATTGACACTTTTTTCCCTCAGGTGAATGGGTAGGGGTATGATGTACCCCATACTCATTCACATAGGGTGGAGGGGCCGGGATCTGGGGGCCCCCTTATTAAAGGGGGCTCCCAGATTCCGATAAGCCCCCGCCTGCAGACCCCAATGGCTAACGGCCAGGGTTGTCGGGAAGAGGCCCTTGTCCTCATCAACATGGGGACAAGGTGCTTTGGGGTGGGGGGGCGCAGGGCGCCCCCTTTCCCCAAAGCACCCACCCCCCATGTTGAGGGCATGCGGCCTGGTAAGGTTCAGGAGGGGGGCACTCGCCCGTCCCCACCCCCTTTCCTGACCAGCCAGGCTGCGTGCTCGGATAAGGGTCTGGTATTGATTTTGGAGGGAGCCTCACGCCGTTTATTGGCGTAGGGGGTTCCCCTTAAAATCCATACCAGACCTAAGGGCCTGGTATGCTCTTGGAGGGGAACCCATGTTGTTTTTTTATTTAAAATTTGGTGTGGAGTTCCCCCTGGAGAGCTGATTATTCTGTGATTGGCCACAGCCAATGTTGCCTGGCCTGGGGGCGACTTGAAGTCGTGTTGTAACTCCCCCAAGTCGTGTTAAGGTTGCCCCAAGTTGTGCTGTGATGCATACTCAAGTATTGTCCAAGTTGCCTCCCAAAGTCGCGCTGCAAGTCATGTTGCCCCTGTGTGAATGGACTCTAATACAAGTATTTATCAATTGCAGAATAAATAAAATTGCATAGACATAAATAGCTGTGGCCTTAGAAGGCAGCAGCAGAGCAAACAGGCCAGCAGGTTCCTAAAGTTGCTGGAATATCACTGGTCCTACCTTTCTAAAGCCTCATACACAGTACGAAAATCAGAAGGGGATTGTTGTTTGACAGGCTGTTGTCTGAAATTCTTATGGTCTGTACACACGACCGAACTTTTCGACAGCAAAGGTCCCACGAAATGAATCCGTCAGACAATTTGATCCTGTCTGGGCTTCATTGGACCTTTGCTGTCCAAAAATCCAAAGGACTTTAGAAATGGAACATGTTTCAAATTTATGATGCAAGGGCAGCTACAGCACCTGCCCACGAGAATGTTTCCAGCACGATCCTATGGTGCTAGTTATCGGCTACAGGGTACTGCAATAGGTGCTCGCTGCAATAGGAAGAACACATTTTCCTATTGCAGTGAGCATGAGAGAGAGGCAACAATGTCCCTTAGCAAACCGATAGCAAAAGAGCGGCAAAAGTGCAGAAGATAGCGGAGGAGCCCGGGAGAAGAATCGGAAAGCGGGAGAAGAGGCCGGAAAGCGGGAGAAGAACCGGAGACCAGGAGAGAAAGCCGGAGAGCAGGAGAAGAGGCCAAAGAGTGGGAGAAGAACCGGAGACTGGGAGAGAAGGCCGGAGAGCAGGAGAAGGGGCCGGAGAGAGCGGAGGAGTCGGAAGAGGCCCCCGTGGATGGAAGAGACCCCCGGAGCTGCCTAATAAATTACTTTAAAAACCTGTCTAGTGTGTTTTTTTTACA
The DNA here is from genome assembly GCF_037356315.1 of Lithobates pipiens. Taxonomy (NCBI): domain Eukaryota; kingdom Metazoa; phylum Chordata; class Amphibia; order Anura; family Ranidae; genus Lithobates; species Lithobates pipiens. The sequence goes on along the minus strand of NW_027507785.1, from coordinate 184,389,837 downwards.
CTTTTTTCCCCCAGGTGAATGAGCAGGGGTATGATGTACCCCATACTTATTCACATAGGGTGGGGAGCCAGGATCTGGGGGGCACCCTTATTAAAGGGGGCTTCTGGATTCCGATAAGCCCCCCTCCCGCAGACCCAGACAACCAACGGCCAGAGTTGTTGGGAAGAGGCCCTTGTCCTCATCAACATGGGGACAAGGTACTTTGGGGTGGGGGGCCATAGGGCACCCCCTTCCCCAAAGCACCCACCCCCTATGTTGAGGGCATGCAAAATGGTACGGTTCAGGAGGGGGGGTGCTCGCTCATCCCCACTCCCTTTCCTGACTGGCTGGGCTGCATGGCCGGATAAGGGTCTGGTATGGACCTTGGGGGGACCACTACGCAGTTATTTTGGCGTAGGGGTTGCCCTTTAAAATCCATACCAGGCGATGGGGCTTGCAAGGTGTCAATCTTGTCAATAAAAGTGACGAGATTGACTTTCTTTTCTAGTCCCATCGTAACTCATCACATTCAAATGAACGGACTTTAGTCTGTGTGTGGGCAAGTCCGTTCATTTGAAAGTCGTAACTCCATCAAAAATCCGTCGGGAAGACCGTCAGACCTAGTCTGCCGGAAAGACCGGTCATGTGTGTGTAAGTCCGTTCATTCGAAAATTCAGTGGGAACTCCGCTGAAAGTCTGTCGGGAAGACCGTCGGACCTAGTCTGCTGGAAAGTCCGGTCGTGTGTATGCGGCATTACTGTTGGTACTCTCCTTTAAACAATTGTTTGCAAATTTTCAGACAAAAAATGTTGAATAACAGGCTAGTAAATTTTTGGTGAATGATGGTACCATGTCTTATTTTCGGATGGTCAGTACACAAAATCCATCACAGAAAAGTCGAACGTGCAAACGCGCATCAAGGAACGTCTGGGAAGAGTTTGGTCTTGTAAACTACCATTTGTAATTTTAAATTAACATTCGTGACATGGCAATTGATGAAACGTCAAAATTCTCATCTTCATTAATGGGATAATAATGAAGTTGCTTTGCATGTAGTTATGTCAAACGTATTTTAAAAGGAATTTTTTATAAGATCTGAAAAATCGCAAATCAACGTTCACCAGACTTCTACTAAGAAGAAACTAGCAGAAGGGGCACAAAGGGTGGTGCTTGAGAAATTAACTTCCTCTTTATACTCTCATAGTACGTCACTACGTTCATCTTTGTCAAACGACAATTTGCATACCATTATGCCCCCTACACACGGTCAGACATTCCGACCACAAAATCCGTTGGATTTTTTCAGACGGATTTTGGCTGAAAATTGTCTTGCATACACACGGTTGCACAAAGTTGTCGGAAAATCCAATCGTTCGGAACAAGGAGACGTAGAACATGTACGATGGGACTACATAGAGGCCAGTAGCCAATAGCTTTCATCTCCAAATTTTTCTGAGCATGCATGGCACTATGTGCGTTGGAATTCTCCACACACGATCGGAAAAAGTCTGATCGGATTTTGTTGTCGGAAAATGTTAGATCCACCTCTCAAACTTCCGACAGAAAGTCGGTAGAGTCCGATAGAGCCCACACACGATCGGATTTTACGACAACATAATTTGATCTGACTTTTTCCATTGGACTTTCTGACCGCATGTATGGGGCATTAGTATGCAAGACAAGATCCTGGCACACGCCCTCTTGACATAAAACGGAAGCTTGATTGTCCAACAATTGTACCGTGTACACGAGGCTTAAGGAGAATATTATACCATTAAACTTTATAACAGTCATTTGCAAAAGTCTATGGGCACACTATAACTCCAATTAGGTAATGGAAAAGTTAAATTCTAATAATTTCTAATGTTATCACAACATTAATGTACAAGCACTTAATGTACAAGGGACATTTAATTATTTCTTGAGACACCTGTTAATATCTGCTCATTGAATTGCTGCCAGAACTTGTTTACCATTTCCCTCACACCAATTAGTAGTCTTGAATTTTCCATGTGCAGTGAAGTAACAGATGTTCACTGTTTGAAACCTACAGCTTCCTGCTGTGCGCAGTGTAAAGAGATATAGCTTAACCAACTATAAAAATGCACAATATATCATGTTGATTTAATTTATTTACTTTTTGTATTGACAATGATATTTATGCTTTTTTTTAAATAGGGAAAAATATAAATATTACATTTTGAAAACCTTGTATAAAGAAGAATATGACTGAGAAACAACATACATTGTGAAATTTTTTTTTTATTAATTATATATTACAATATAAATTTTTAGAAACAAAGACATTTATTTTCAAATCATTTTGATTTTGTATAAGTAGCGGCCATAACCGGTTACCTTCTCCTGGCCTGTTCCTCCGCGTCTAGGGGTTCCCAGGGTTGATACCCAATGACTTGTACACTGACACAGATAAAGTCCTTTCAAAATGTTTTTGGCTCACTACTCTCACAAAACACAGTCTTCTTGGGAACAGAGGGCACGGGTGAAGAACTCAGGTACCTTGAACTGCATGTTTAACAAAGTCTCTATTTCCACCCAGAGAGTAGCCACTCGCAGCTGGGTACTTCAAGGCTGAACAGACCTCTAGCCAGAGGTCAGCACATTGACTCAAACTTGAACAATCAACCGAAGATAAACAGGAACCTTTTTCCGACTGTACCTGGAACGTTTCCCACTTCCTTTGAGGTACTGGAAAAGTGTGGACTCGTCAATGTCCTTCCCAACTCAGTAACCAGGCACTTCTCAGGATGCCACTTGTCGGCCCTCCTCCAAAGAGTCCTCCCCTGGTCACTTGCACGAGCTGTGGTGCCCCTCCAAGCTGAGAGCAGACTCGGACACTCTGCTCCCTCAGTTACAGCGCCTCGGACCGTCAGGTTCCGAGACTCCGGAACAGACGGATCCCTTCCCCAGACCAGTCGGGTCTAACAGGGGCCACTGACAGGAACATGCTGCGAGATGTCAAACACCCCATGACTGGGACCCCTCACTGGGCTACCCCGGTCCTGGAACCAGAACAAACCACACGGGTCTCTCAAACAACTCCGGTACCTCGAACACGTGACCCACACCTGCTTAAGTACCCCCTCCCAGACTCTTCAGCGGGTCCGGCACTCCCGCTGATTGGCTCCAAGAGGGCCATACCAAAACATCCAACCAAGCCTGGTTCTCGCCTGGTCATGTGCACCTCACCATTCACATGACCAGGCAGAACATCAATTATGGCCTGGCCAGACTGGTGTTAAGTCTTACCTACACAATTAACTCTCAGTACTGTAAGGTCCCGAGGCAAAAACTAAATTTACAAAGCGTGTGACATTTGGTCCCAAATGTCATCCGCTATATACACATCAAATGCAGCACTAGAGAACAAAAGATGGTAATCAGGTATTTTAATTGTCAAGTCCTTCCAGAATGGATTAACAGTGATCCTTTGGCTTTACCTTGGTGGGGTGTGATGTCTCTAACACCGCCTATAGCCATGACAGGCTGCACTTGGATCTCTTTTGAATTAAATTGGGCATTCATATCAGATGGCTGTTGAAAGTGTAAGCAATTTTCAGTCACCACATTTAATTATCTTCTACTAATACATGCCTAAATTGCCAAATCCATTACCTAATCTTAATAGAGCAGCCCTCATTGCCAGCCCAATTCTGGAGTAATTTATATCAGCTGACTAGAGGAAAAAAAATCCAGCTGTGGGATTACTGGTTTCCTGAAGAATGATTGGTCCGGTCTGTCTCCTGCTAACCACAGACTGGGTAGTTGTCTAATTAAGATCCACCAGACTGGGCGTAAACAATCTCACAACTTTTTTTACTATAAGTGGTGCATCTAGGACCTGCTTAAAGATGCACTCCAGGAAGATGGAAGAAAATGCATACATGCAGCAATAAGCTTAACCTCCTCTCTTTTTCCTCTCTTGTCTGTTCCATTAAGGTCTAGTTCTTTTCCAAAAGTATCATCAGCAGGGTCCTATTATTCTACATTGTAACTTCCTGGTTAGATGACTGGTCATCTCAGCAGCTCTCTGTTAGACATGGGCGCCGTCAATAAATTCGTTTTGTTCCGTTCCGTTCCAGTTCATGTTAGAATTAATTCGTACTTCGTATTTCGTGTCCGAAATTCAATTTCAACTCGTACGAAATAGGAATTGTCGTTAGGTTCGTTAACTTGTACGAACGAACGTTCTTTACGATGAATTTAAAGGAAAAAATATATACCTCAATATGACAATATGTCCAAATTTTGTTACTACGGAAACAACACGTGACTTGGTTGACCAATCAGAGGTTTTCTTCTGCTGCTGAGGCCTACAGGGCAGGCCCGATCATGTGACTTCCCTTTGTGGGTTAGTTAGTGTAGTGGAGCAGATCACATAATTATTTGTCTGTGCATCTGAGCGAATATCTTTGCAATCCTTAGTTTTTCATTGTTCATTTTAGTTTATATCTGTTGTAGTTTGCGAGTGTATCATCTCTTAGTGTTTAGTTTCTGGTTTTATTCGTTTTTTGGTTGGTTTTGAGGGATCATTTTTTTTTTCATTTCTTGTTTCATTTAGTTAATATTTTGTTATTTTCTGTTGGTATAATATTTTTTTTGTACATTTGGTGATTTTGTTGTTAGTTTGCTGCAATCAAAATCATATTTTTTTTGTCTACATTTTTCTAACTTTTAAAGGAAAAATGAGCAGCAAACAAGGCCAAAAAAGCAGTAAGAGTGCTGCTGGGAGAGGGAGAGCTATGAGCTGTGTACATGAGCAGCAGGTGGTACGTTCTGTCTCTGCTCCCTCTGAGATCAGCTCACCTCCCATAAAGCTGAGGCGACTGGGAGTGAAGATTGCTGGTGGTAAAGAGTCTGGCAAAAAGCAGACATTTGCATGTCGCCAGCTGTTCCATGATTTACCTCCTAGAACCAGCAGCACAATTCATAGCAAAAGTGGTACTACCACCTCTGCCACTGCTGCTGGTAACATGCTGCCAATTGGTACCTTTTATGGAAGAGGGCACGCCAAAGGGGTTCCCAGTGCACATACATTTGTGCAGCCAAAGCTGGAGATCCTGGCCATGCAGCAGGAAACATGTCAGGAGGCCGAGGCTCATGATGATGTCACCACCACCATTGCTGCCAGTGCCATCACCATCAGCACTACAGGGAGCTTGGCAGTGGTCAGCAAGGAGACAGAGTTTACTGCTTCTAATGATCACTGTTCCCTTGGCAATGTGAAAGAGGTGGAAGCAGGCTTTCCTGACATTGTTGTAGACAAATGTAATTTCCAGCCCTCTACCCATCTTGGCACCACCGACAGCCCAGAAAGTATCTCCCCTCAGTCCTCACTACTTTTTTCTCCTGAAAAGACCCCTGCCCAAGTGCTTTCTAAGCCTCCAGCATCAGAATGGGCCAATGCAACCATTAGACCTCAATCCATCACAGCACCCAATATACCTGGGATGTTCAGATCTCTTCCTCCCGCTCCTGCCGAAACCTCAGAAAGAGAGTGTGACCACTGCAGTGGAAGGTATTCCATCAGGCAGTGTCCGAGGTGGTGGCTGCCGTTCCAGCATTTGGCAGCATTTTCAAAGAATCAGTGTCGGTCAGAAGGCCAAATGCAATCACTGTGGCAGGGAGGTCAGCCGGGGCCGAGACATAGGGCATCTCAGTAACAGTGGCATGAACCAGCACATGCGTGTGCACCACCATGCAGTGCTGTTAGGGGAGAAAAGTATCATGGCCACTCCTCCAAACGCCAAAAGGGGAACCAATAGTGGCACCGCCACAACCACCATCCCGCATCCAATCCATACCAGCCAGGCCACCCTGGAAGATTTTGGTGGCTTTCAGAGTAAGGGAATGTCTCGGGCACAGGTGCATAAAAAAACACCCTGATTGGCCAGCTCATTGCAATTGGAGGAGCACCTTTCAACATGGTGGAAGGTGAGCCCTTCAAGCAATTCATGCAGGCTGTTGCACCACAGTACCTTGTACCATCACGTAAGACCTTCACCCAAACTGTGGTGCCAGCCTTATACAGGTCTTGTGTCGGGGTGCTCAAGGAGGAGATTGGAAGGGCAGGTGGACAGGCAGTGCACCTGACCACTGACCTGTGGAGTGCGTGTAGTGCCCAGCATGCCTTCCTGTCCCTGACGGCACATTGGTGGCAGGCCAAAGTGTCCCATGATGTAGTTCAAACATCTGGATCCTTGTTAGTAGTTGACAAACATGGGTACCGTTCCTTCCTTCTGCACGCTGAGGTGCTTGATGAAAAGCACACAGCGCGAAACATCCTGCAAGCCCTGCAGAAAATGTTGTTGCAGTGGTTTGGACAGGCAGACAGCAACTACAGGATTGGCTATGTTGTCACTGATGGAGGCAGCAACATGGTCAAGGCTGTAAGGGATGGCAGCTTTGTGGGTTTGCGCTGCTCAGCCCACCTTCTCCACCAGGTGGTAACTGACAGTTTTCGGTTGGTGAAGACCATTTCTGGTGGCGATGGAAGGCTGTCCAAAGTGGTGGACTCTTGTCGGAAGATGGCTGGCCACTTCCATCGGAGTGTGAGAGACAACCACCTCCTCAGGGTGGAACAGAGGAAGGCAGGCCTTCCAGAACACTGTCTAAAACAGGATGTGGGGACTAGGTGGAATTCAACCCTAGCAATGCTGGAACGCATCCTTGAGCAGCAGAAGGCTCTCCATGCCATGGCCTGTGATCATAACATTGGCATAGATAGACCTTTAGGCAGGGGGGACTGGGCCATAATCGGGCAGATTGTGGCAGTCCTCAAGCCTTTCCTCTCTGTCACAGAACACCTAAGCCACGAGGATGCCAGCATTGGTCATGTGCTCCCACTCTTCAACCACCTTCAGAGCAAATTGGAGTGGTTCAAGTTGGCTGAGGAACCTTTGCCTGGTGGTGGCCCTCAACCTGATGTGTTGGCTCTGCTAAACACATTTCTGATGGAGTTGGGCAGGCGCACACAGGAGTTGACTGCCTCTTGCCCAGAACTGATGCTGGCTGCCATGTGTGACCCCTGCATCAAGGGCAAAATGGCTGTGCAGTGTAGTGCTCTGACAACATGGCGGGACAGACTAATCGACAGGGTGCGTCAGAGGGAAAGGCAGATGGTAAGTCTGGGAGAAGAGGAAGAGGAGGAAGAAGATATTGAAGACCCCCTCTCCCATGCATCATCTACATCTAGTGAAGTGAGCAGTAGTGATGGACGAACTTCCGACGGGACGTTTCGCGAACGCGAAATGCGAACGGACCCAAACGTTCGCGAAACCGAACGTTCGCCGCGGGCCCCATTGACTTCAATGGGAGGCGAACTTTGCAAACCTTCATGTCGAATTTGCGGCCACGTGGTAATTATTAGGGGGTAAAACGTAGTCCCACCATCTGGACAATGACATAATACATGTATGAGGTGAATTTGGGATCGATAACTACAAGCATTTTTATTTTATTTGGGAAATTGTTCTAACAATTCAGGACTATGGAGCTAATGAAGGCAATGGAGGAGAGGGAAGGTCAGGGACCAGGGTAGGCAAAGAAGAGGGTGCAGGAGATGATCACCAGCAGCGTGACATACCGGAATGACACATGCACCGTGATAGAGGCATCTGACAGCAGCACCGTAATACAGAGCACTGACAGCAGCACCGTGACATACAGCGCTGACAGCAGCACCGTGACATACAGCGCTGACAGCAGCACCGTGACATACAGCGCTGACAGCAGCACCGTGACATACAGCGCTGACAGCAGCACCGTGACATACAGCGCTGACAGCAGCACCGTGACATACAGCGCTGACAGCAGCACCGTGACATACAGCGCTGACAGCAGCACCGTGACATACAGCGCTGACAGCAGCACCGTGACATACAGCGCTGACAGCAGCACCGTGACATACAGCGCTGACAGCAGCACCGTGACATACAGCACTGACAGCAGCACCGTAAGCAGCCCCAGGAGGAAGTCAGCACAGCACAGGGATGGTGTGATCCCCTCATAATAAGAACCCCCAGGAGGAAGTCAGCACAGCACAGGGATAGTGTGATCCCTTCATAATAAGAACCCCCAGGAGGAAGTCAGCACAGCACAGGGATATCATAAGCAGCCCCAGTAGAAATATGACACCGCTCAACCTCTTCAAAGAGGAGGGTAGGGGCATATAGTACGGTGTGCTTTTTTGGGTCAAGGAAGTGAGCCAAATGAATTAAGAAGGTCTGTGTGCTTGATTAAAAAAATAGTTTATAGACATATACATGGTCTACTGGTCACATGTGTTGAATTCCTCCGAGATCCATGCCTCATTCATTTTTAGAAATGTGAGGTAGTTAACACTGTGGTGAGCTAGGCGAGTACGCTTATCGGTCACAATCCCCCCTGCTGCGCTGAACGTCCTTTCGGACAGGACACTGGATGAGGGGCAAGCCAACAGTTCGATTGCAAATTGGGCAAGCTCTGGCCAGAGGTCAAGCCTGCCCACCCAGTAGTCTAGGGGTTCATCACTCCTCAGAGCGTCCACATCGGCCGTTAACCCAATGTAGTCGGACACCTGACGGTCTAGGCGTTCCCTGATGCTGGATCCGGATGACACCTGTCGATGGGTCGGCTGAAAGAATGACCTCATATCCGAAGTCACCAACACATCTTCAAACCGGCCTCTTCTTGCAGGCGCTGTTGGATTGGTACCCGCAAATCCTTCTCTGGGAGTGGGAATTGCTCCTCTGCCAGCGCACGCAAAAGCAGAATGCAGCATTTCTCGAAGCAAGGCCTGGAAGTGCTGCATTCTGACAGCCCTCTGCGACGGCGGTAACATTTCCGCCATTTTGTGTTTGTACCGGGGGTCTAAGTACGTTGCCACCCAGTACTGGTCCTTGACCCTCATGCTTTTTATACGGGGGTCCCTATTAAAACACTGGAGCATGAAGGCCCCCATTTGCACTAAAGTGGAAGCGGTGTGGTGGCCTGGCTCCTGCTCATCATCCAGGATAATGTCGTCCTCTTCATTCTCCTCTCCCCATCCTCGCACAACAGGGATCCCAGAAAGGTTTAAAGCATGCTCTTCTTGCTCCTGCTCATCCGCCCCGGCACCATCCTCCTCTGACTCCTCATCAGACTCCTGTTGTTGACTTGTCTCAGATAGAGTAGCCCCCCCTGGGAATTCATCCAGCATTGCGACTTCCTCATCTTCCCGCTCCTGCTCCTCCACAGCCTGATCAATGACACGACGCAATGCACGCTCCAGAAAGAAGGCATAAGGTACCATGTCACTGATGGCGCCATGGCTGCGACTGACCAGTTTGGTGATCTCCTCAAATGGCCGCAGAAGTCTGCATGTGTCGCGCATGAGCAGCCACTGGCGCGGTGAAAAAAAACCCAGCTCCCCAGAACCGTTTCTTTCGCAGAGTTCATACAGGTAGACGTTAACTGCACGTTTCTGCTGGAGCAGCCTATCAAGCATATAGAAGGTTGAGTTCCATCGCGTCGGGCAATCGCAAATAAGACGTCTGACCGGCAGATGGTGTCGCCGCTGAATGTCAGCAAGGCGAGCCATGGCCGTGTAAGATCTTCTGAAATGGGCCGAGATTTTCCTTGCCTGCCGCAAGATGTCCTGGACCCCAGGGTATTTGACAAGGAATCGCTGCACGACCAAGTTTAAGACGTGTGCCATGCACGGCACGTGCGTGATTTTGCCCTGTTTCAATGCGCTAAGCAGATTGGCACCGTTGTCACACACCACTTTACCAACTGTCAAATTGAGCGGTGTTAGCCACTCATCTGCCTGTGAACGCAAAGCTGAAAGGAGTGCCGGGCCAGTGTGGCTCTTTGCTTCCAGGCACAACAGACGCAGCACGGCATGGCAACGTCTCACCTGGCATGTGGAATAGGTTCTGGGGAGCTTGGGCGGTGCAGTGGAAGAGACGCTAGCAGCGGAAAAGGAGGAGGCAGCTGAGGAGGAGAGGGAGGAGGATGGAGTAGGAGGAGGAGAAGAAGAGTCAGGCCTGCATGCAATCCGTGGCGGTAAAACCAAATCTACACGGGTGCCACGGGTTACATGCTTGACGGCCGTCAGAAGGTTCACCCAGTGGGCAGTAAAACTGATATACCTTCCCTGCCCGTGTTTGCTAGACCACGTGTCTGTGGTCAGATGTATCTTGGCACCGACACTGTGTGCCAGAGATACATTCACTTGCCGCTGAACATGGCCATATAGCTCTGGGATGCCCTTCTCTGAGAAATACTTCCTTCCTGGGACCTTCCATTGTGGTGTTCCAATGGCCACAAATTTGCGAAAGGCCTCCGAGTCCACCAGTTTATATGGCAGTAGTTGGCGGGCTATGAGTTCTGACAAGCCAGCCGCCAACCGTTGGGCAAGAGGGTTATCCGGCATCATCATTTTTTTACGCTCAAACATTAGGCCCACGGAAGCCTGCCTTTTTGCAGAAAAATGTGAGCTTGGCGTGATGGAAGGTGGAGTGGAGGACAATTGTGAGGAGAGAGGAGAAGGAGAAGTAGAAGACGAGGCTGGACGGTGAGAGCCTGCAGTGTGGCTTTGTGTGTTCCGTTGCTCCCACTGGGCTCGGTGATGGCTGCTCATGTGCCTTCTTAAGGCGGTCGTCCCTAGGTGAGTATTGGGCTTACCGCGACTAACGCGTTGACTGCAAAGATTGCAGATGGCAACGCTATTGTCAGCAGCGGACACGTTAAAAAAAGCCCACACTGCGGAGCCATGTGCCGGTGTCCTGGGAGCGCCAGATGTGACCGTACATGGTCGATGACTCGCTCCTGATACATTTGCAGTCTGCTTTGTCCCTGCTGTGCAATGTAAGTCATTGCTGCTTCTCCTCCCTATCTGCTGGTCCATATCTCCCTCTGAACTCCCCTCCTCTTCCTCTCTTGTGGGCACCCACGTGACATCACTAGACACGTCATCATCAACGTCACCTTCCCCACCGCTATAAGTAGAGATCTCGGAGTAGGCAGCAACACCGGGGACCAACCTCCTCCTTGGGCTGATCTGGGTACTGGCGTCAGACTGCTGAGTAGCGCTTGTTGCTACCTCCTCTTCCTGATCCAATACCAAGAGTGGCTGCGCATCAGAAATGTCCTCTTGATATGGATCGGAAAATAATTCCAGTGACTCAAGCGGAAGGTATGTGGTGGTGGTGGTGGTGGTCGTGTTGTTGGTGGTAGTGTCTTTGGGGGTGCACATAGCAGAGAGTGAAGAAGAGGGTGCAGATCGAGAGGATGAGGAGGGTGCAGAAGAGTAAGGCTGAGCGAGCCACTCAACCAAGTCTGGTGCATCCTTTAAAGTAATTGAACGCACCTTCTGCAACTTCCCACTTTGGCTCAAGCCTGTTGCTCCTGCCCTACCCCTACCACCCCTGCGGAAGGGCCTGCCTCTTCCTCTGCATGTCATTTTTTAAATGACCCTGTGACAAAACTCTTAGTCCCTATACCGCTGAAGGACTGCTGCAGTATAGGTGAGCGGTCAGCAGTGGTGCACGTCAACCCTATCTATTGTGGACCTATAGCGGTCCTTACAGAACAGCAGACTGTACCGCACTCAAGCCTATGTACCGTAGCACCCTATACCAAGTTACCAGTCCTTATAAGAACTTTTGTGGACCAAGCAGGTTGTGTATTAGTGTTTAGCAGACTGTACGTCAGTCCCTATACCGCTGAAGGACTGCTGCAGTATAGGGCAGCGGTCAGCAGTGGTGCACGTCAACCCTATCTATTGTGGACCGATAGCGGTCCTTACAGAACAGCAGACTGTACCGCACTCAAGCCTATGTACCGTAGCACCCTATACCAAGTTACCAGTCCTTATAAGAACTTTTGTGGAACAAGCAGGTTGTGTGTTAGTGATTAGCAGACTGTACGTCAGTCCCTATACCGCTGAAGGACTGCTGCAGTATAGGTGAGCGGTCAGCAGTGGTGCACGTCAACCCTATCTATTGTGGACCGATAGCGGTCCTTACAGAACAGCAGACTGTACCGCACTCAAGCCTATGTACCGTAGCACCCTATACCAAGTTACCAGTCCTTATAAGAACTTTTGTGGACCAAGCAGGTTGTGTATTAGTGTTTAGCAGACTGTACGTCAGTCCCTATACCGCTGAAGGACTGCTGCAGTATAGGGCAGCGGTCAGCAGTGGTGCACGTCAACCCTATCTATTGTGGACCGATAGCGGTCCTTACAGAACAGCAGACTGTACCGCACTCAAGCCTATGTACCGTAGCACCCTATACCAAGTTACCAGTCCTTATAAGAACTTTTGTGGAACAAGCAGGTTGTGTGTTAGTGATTAGCAGACTGTACGTCAGTCCCTATACCGCTGAAGGACTGCTGCAGTATAGGTGAGCGGTCAGCAGTGGTGCACGTCAACCCTATCTATTGTGGACCGATAGCGGTCCTTACAGAACAGCAGACTGTACCGCACTCAAGCCTATGTACCGTAGCACCCTATACCAAGTTACCAGTCCTTATAAGAACTTTTGTGGAACAAGCAGGTTGTGTATTAGTGTTTAGCAGACTGTACGTCAGTCCCTATACCGCTGAAGGACTGCTGCAGTATAGGGCAGCGGTCAGCAGTGGTGCACGTCAACCCTATCTATTGTGGACCGATAGCGGTCCTTACAGAACAGCAGACTGTACCGCACTCAAGCCTATGTACCGTAGCACCCTATACCAAGTTACCAGTCCTTATAAGAACTTTTGTGGAACAAGCAGGTTGTGTGTTAGTGATTAGCAGACTGTACGTCAGTCCCTATACCGCTGAAGGACTGCTGCAGTATAGGTGAGCGGTCAGCAGTGGTGCACGTCAACCCTATCTATTGTGGACCGATAGCGGTCCTTACAGAACAGCAGACTGTACCGCACTCAAGCCTATGTACCGTAGCACCCTATACCAAGTTACCAGTCCTTATAAGAACTTTTGTGGACCAAGCAGGTTGTGTATTAGTGTTTAGCAGACTGTACGTCAGTCCCTATACCGCTGAAGGACTGCTGCAGTATAGGGCAGCGGTCAGCAGTGGTGCACGTCAACCCTATCTATTGTGGACCGATAGCGGTCCTTACAGAACAGCAGACTGTACCGCACTCAAGCCTATGTACCGTAGCACCCTATACCAAGTTACCAGTCCTTATAAGAACTTTTGTGGAACAAGCAGGTTGTGTGTTAGTGATTAGCAGACTGTACGTCAGTCCCTATACCGCTGAAGGACTGCTGCAGTATAGGTGAGCGGTCAGCAGTGGTGCACGTCAACCCTATCTATTGTGGACCGATAGCGGTCCTTACAGAACAGCAGACTGTACCGCACTCAAGCCTATGTACCGTAGCACCCTATACCAAGTTACCAGTCCTTATAAGAACTTTTGTGGACCAAGCAGGTTGTGTATTAGTGTTTAGCAGACTGTACGTCAGTCCCTATACCGCTGAAGGACTGCTGCAGTATAGGGCAGCGGTCAGCAGTGGTGCACGTCAACCCTATCTATTGTGGACCGATAGCGGTCCTTACAGAACAGCAGACTGTACCGCACTCAAGCCTATGTACCGTAGCACCCTATACCAAGTTACCAGTCCTTATAAGAACTTTTGTGGAACAAGCAGGTTGTGTGTTAGTGATTAGCAGACTGTACGTCAGTCCCTATACCGCTGAAGGACTGCTGCAGTATAGGGCAGCGGTCAGCAGTGGTGCACGTCAACCCTATCTATTGTGGACCGATAGCGGTCCTTACAGAACAGCAGACTGTACCGCACTCAAGCCTATGTACCGTAGCACCCTATACCAAGTTACCAGTCCTTATAAGAACTTTTGTGGAACAAGCAGGTTGTGTGTTAGTGATTAGCAGACTGTACGTCAGTCCCTATACCGCTGAAGGACTGCTGCAGTATAGGTGAGCGGTCAGCAGTGGTGCACGTCAACCCTATCTATTGTGGACCGATAGCGGTCCTTACAGAACAGCAGACTGTACCGCACTCAAGCCTATGTACCGTAGCACCCTATACCAAGTTACCAGTCCTTATAAGAACTTTTGTGGACCAAGCAGGTTGTGTATTAGTGTTTAGCAGACTGTACGTCAGTCCCTATACCGCTGAAGGACTGCTGCAGTATAGGGCAGCGGTCAGCAGTGGTGCACGTCAACCCTATCTATTGTGGACCGATAGCGGTCCTTACAGAACAGCAGACTGTACCGCACTCAAGCCTATGTACCGTAGCACCCTATACCAAGTTACCAGTCCTTATAAGAACTTTTGTGGAACAAGCAGGTTGTGTGTTAGTGATTAGCAGACTGTACGTCAGTCCCTATACCGCTGAAGGACTGCTGCAGTATAGGGCAGCGGTCAGCAGTGGTGCACGTCAACCCTATCTATTGTGGACCGATAGCGGTCCTTACAGAACAGCAGACTGTACCGCACTCAAGCCTATGTACCGTAGCACCCTATACCAAGTTACCAGTCCTTATAAGAACTTTTGTGGAACAAGCAGGTTGTGTGTTAGTGATTAGCAGACTGTACGTCAGTCCCTATACCGCTGAAGGACTGCTGCAGTATAGGTGAGCGGTCAGCAGTGGTGCACGTCAACCCTATCTATTGTGGACCGATAGCGGTCCTTACAGAACAGCAGACTGTACCGCACTCAAGCCTATGTACCGTAGCACCCTATACCAAGTTACCAGTCCTTATAAGAACTTTTGTGGACCAAGCAGGTTGTGTATTAGTGTTTAGCAGACTGTACGTCAGTCCCTATACCGCTGAAGGACTGCTGCAGTATAGGGCAGCGGTCAGCAGTGGTGCACGTCAACCCTATCTATTGTGGACCGATAGCGGTCCTTACAGAACAGCAGACTGTACCGCACTCAAGCCTATGTACCGTAGCACCCTATACCAAGTTACCAGTCCTTATAAGAACTTTTGTGGACCAAGCAGGTTGTGTATTAGTGTTTAGCAGACTGTACGTCAGTCCCTATACCGCTGAAGGACTGCTGCAGTATAGGGCAGCGGTCAGCAGTGGTGCACGTCAACCCTATCTATTGTGGACCGATAGCGGTCCTTACAGAACAGCAGACTGTACCGCACTCAAGCCTATGTACCGTAGCACCCTATACCAAGTTACCAGTCCTTATAAGAACTTTTGTGGAACAAGCAGGTTGTGTGTTAGTGATTAGCAGACTGTACGTCAGTCCCTATACCGCTGAAGGACTGCTGCAGTATAGGGCAGCGGTCAGCAGTGGTGCACGTCAACCCTATCTATTGTGGACCGATAGCGGTCCTTACAGAACAGCAGACTGTACCGCACTCAAGCCTATGTACCGTAGCACCCTATACCAAGTTACCAGTCCTTATAAGAACTTTTGTGGAACAAGTGAGTTGTGAATGTTTAGCAGACTGCAGCAGAAGGGCAGCAGTCAAGTATAATATCCTTTCTATATTTGGAAGAAAGAATATTATACATGTACAAGCCTATTACTGTACCACTGATACCAGTCCTGAAAAGAACCTTTGTGGAACTAATAATAACAGCAAGTCTTTAAAATTACCCTCACTGCCTGACAACACTGCTTCCTTCCTGTCCCTATACAAATTGGCAAAAAAAGAGAACGATTAGTGGTTACTGGAACAGCTCTTTTGTGGACCTTGATAGTAACAGCTAATGATGATGATGATGATGATGATGATGAAAGACTAATCTGGCTGTCCCTGTAGCATACACCGTCCTTTCCCTTTCTCTAAACTAACAAAAGACACTCAGGCTGCTGCAAGAATCAGCAGCACAGCAAACCTATCAACACCTAACACCTATACCAGTCCTGAAAAGAACTTTTGTGTACCAAATAGCTAGTGGTTTATCTCTCCCTACTCCACACAGGAACCTGTCCCTATCGTAACAGAAGAAAGAATGTAAAATGGCCACCGGATCGGGTGTATTTATAGGTTAGGGGGAATGTACAAGTGTCCATGTGCTGTCATGTCTCAATTGGCTGTCCTGTATCACATGATAAACGTGTCACCAAAGGTTAAAGTTCTTGTATACATTAAACACGTAAGTCCGCCGCGGCGAACGACGGAAAAAGGCGTTCGAACGTGCGGACCGCGAATGTCGGAAATTCGCCGCGAAACGACCGCCGGGCGAACCGTTCGGCCATCACTAGTGAGCAGAGCTCCTGCCAGCGGAGCATCTTCTGTCTTGGCTAAGGCACTTAACACCCTAATGGAAACCTCCAACATAGTGCACCCCAAGAAACCCATATCAGCAAAGGAGGTTGTCATGTCCTATTTGTCAGCCCCACCAGTGCACCCCACCACAGATCCAATGTTTTTTTGGCAGGGGAAGAGCGAGGAGTGGCCTGCCCTCGCAGATATTGCCAAGGAGCTACTGTCCTGCCCTCCGACAAGTGTCCAGAGTGAGCGGGTGTTTTCTGTGACGGGAAACATCCTGTCACCCCAAAGATCCCAGTTGTCCCCCCAGCTAATGGAGCAGTTAGCATTTTTTAAGATCAATTTGCCAAAGCTGGGGTACCCCTCCCTCACTCTGAACATTCCTTGAACTGACTGTCTGCAGCAGAGATGGCCATTTGGTCTTAGTAGTTGGTCCCTGTCCCTCCACCACACAATCCCTCCCCTCGCTTCTCATATACCCCTATTTGCTTGTGACATCATCTGGGATGGACGAGAAGAGAGTGCCCTGATGTGCCCTGATGTGCCGCAATGTGCCCTGATGTTCCCCAATGTGTCCCAATGTGCTCCAATATGCCCTGATGTGCCCCAATGTGCTCCAATATGCCCTGATGTGCCCCAATGTGCTCCAATATGCCCTGATGTGCCCCGATGTGCCCTGATGTGCCCCAATGTGCTCCAATATGCCCTGATGTGCCCCAATGTGCTCCAATATGCCCTGATGTGCCCCAATGTGCCCTGATGTGCTCCAATGTGCCCTGATGTGCCTCAATATGCCCTGATGTGCCCCAATGTGCTCCAATATACCCTGATGTGCCCCAATGTGCTCCAATATGCCCTGATGTGCCTCGATGTGCCCTGATGTGCCCCAATGTGCTCCAATATGCCCTGATGTGCCCCAATGTGCCCTGATGTGCTCCAATGTGCCCTGATGTGCCCCCACCATTCTTCTCATTTACACATATGACTGCTAGAACAGATAAAAAGACATTTAGGGAAATTGATCAAGCTTGAAGCGAACAGAATCTGGAGCAGGTGCCCATGGCAACCAATCAGCTTCTCTTCAGTTTGTTCCATTAAGATTTGAAAATACAAGAGAGAAGCGGATTGTCTGCCATGCATCGCTGGTCCAGTTTTCGCCTGATCACCCCACACTGTTTGGGGTCACCGGGGATGTGCGGAGAGCACATGCTTGGTAACACCAAACAATTTCCAGTGACCCCGCATATCTCCGCTGACCCCGTACAGTGCGGGGTATAAAAACAAAAGCAGCTGTGCATGGCAGCCATGTGCTCATTATGAGGGGCTCCCACCATCCCTGTGCTGTGCTGACTTCCTCCTGGGGCTGTACCCCTGCTATGCTCAGTATGTCAGCACAGGAATGGTGGAAACCCCTCATAATGAGCACAGCAGAGGTACAGCCCCAGGAGGAAGTCAGCATAGCACAAGGATGATGGGAGCCCCTCATAATAAGCAAAATGACTGAGTTGTCGATGCGACGACAACTGATCCGAAATTCGTAAACAAAAGTTCGTATTGCGTACAAAATTCGGACGCATGGCAATTCGTATTTCGGATCCTCCCATACGTACGAATTTAGGGAAATTCGTACGAATTTGCGATTCGTACAAAACTAATCGCACATGTCTACTCTCTGTATGTTGGGCACCTTTTCATATCAATTCACTTTGCAGTCAAATAAATCTGATATATTAGGGACCAATATCTGTATAGTGGCCCCTGTATCACACAGCACCACCTCCCCCTGCCTAGCTCTGTCTATACCCATCCTGCTCCTGTCCCTCTCTGCACCATTTGGTAGAGTACCAAAAACATCAGCAAACATAAGTGTGAGAGGGAGAGGGAAAGACGAGAGCACAGGAGAGTTCAAAGAAAGAAAGATTTAGAAATCAATAGCTGTATTGTGCTTTCTAATGTCTTACAGCTTACTGTCCACTGAGCCTGCTCTTATTATTTTACATAAGCTATAAATCAAGATTAGTCCCTCTTGTGTTCTGAAGCTGCTCACAATACAATGCATGGCTTCTATGTGTCCTATCTGTGTGTGGATTAACCTGGGCTGCAGATAGAAATTATAAAGTAAAGTGTAGAGTAAAGTGATTGGAAGAATTTCTGTCTGCAGCTCAGGTTAACTCTTCACAGAGATAGGGCACATAGAAGCAAATAATTATATTGTGTGCAGCTCAACCATAGAAGAAGGAGTCAGAGGTTTATTATTTTTTTTATCTGTGCACAGGGATAAGGGAGATTGCTGGAAAGTGTGTGTTGACATTGACAGGAGATTTCTCTGCTCCCCTATCTTCTCATGAATACCCACCCACAGCAGCTTCTCTAATTTTAACCGCTTGCAGACCGCCTTGCGCAGATATACTGTGGCAGAATGGCACGTACAGGCAAACTAACGTACCTGTATGTTGCCCTTTAAGAGAAGGCCTGCGGACGCTCTCCAACGGAAAGCTCTGTAAGTTAGATCGAGGGTCCCGCGGATTCGATGTCTGCGGGGATACCCGCGATCATCTCACGGATACCCGCAATCGTCTCACGTCTCACTAGGCATCTCCCCGTTCTGCCTAGTGACAGTGTCAATGATCTCTGCTCCCTATGATCGGGAGCGGTGATTAGTGACGTGCCACATGTAGCCACGCCCCCCCCCCCCCACAGTTAGAATTATTCCCCAGGACACACTTAACACCTACAGCACCACCTAGTGGTTAACCCCTTCACTGCCAGTGCCATTTACACAGGAATCAGTGCATCGATTGCTGTATAAATGACAATGGTCCAAAAAAGGGGCCAAAAATGTCCGATGTGTCCGCCATAATGTCGCAGTCACAATAAAAATTGCTGATCGCCGCCATTACTAGTACAAAAATTATTATTAATAAAAATGCCATAAAACTATCCCCTATTTTGTAAACACTATAACTTTTGTGCAAACCAATCAATAAACGCTTATTGCGATTTTTTTTACCAAAAATATGTAGAAGAATACGTATCGGCCTAAACTGAGGAAAAATAATTTTATATATATTTTTGGGGGATATTTATTATAGCAAAATGTAAAAAATAGTGCATTTTTTTTTTCAAAATTGACCTGTGAGGCCGCGTACACACGGGCGGACTGTTCGCCCAACCTTGTTCGGCAAACAGTTTCATCAAACAGTCCGCTCAAAATTTGCATGAGCGGACTTGCCCACACACGAGCGGACTGTTTGACGAACAAGGTTGGGCAAACAGTTCGCTCAACTTTTGAAATGAACGGACTCGCCCACGTAAGGCGGAGGCAAGTCCGCCCATTTCGAGCGCGTGTACAGGTAGGCGGGGCCCGCGAAGGAGACGTCGCGGGCTCCGCCGCCTGGAATGGGCTTAAAGGGGAACCCCAACGCCGAAAAAAATCGGCGTGGGGGTTCCCCCCAAGTCCACACCAGACCCTTGTCCGAGCACGCTACCCGGCCGGCCAGGAAAGGGGGGCGAGCGAGCGCGCCCCCCCTCCTGAGCCGTACCAGGCCGCGTGCCCTCAACATGGGGGGTGCCTTGGGGAAGGGGGGGGCCGCGCGGCCCCCCACCCCAAAGCACCTTGTCCCCATGTTGATGAGGACAAGGGCCTCTTCCCGACAACCCTGGCCGTTGGTTGTCGGGGTCTGCGGGCGGGGGGCTTATCGGAATCCGGGAGCCCCCTTTAAGGGGGCCCCCGGATACCGGCCCCCCACCCTATGTGAATGAGTATGGGGTACAATGTACCCCTACCCATTCACCTGTGAAATAAAGTACAAATAAAAACACAACACAGGGGGAAAAAATATTTTATTGCACAGCCGGGGGTCTTCCGTCTTCGGGGGTCTTCTCGCCGGACTCCTCCGCTATGTGTGTGTAGCTCTTTTGCCAGCGGAGGAGTCCGGCTTTCTTCCTCCCCGCCGCCGGCCTCTTCTCCCGACTTCGGGGGTCTTGTCCCCCTCTTCGGTTCTTCTGCCGGGCCACCGCGCCTGGTCCGGTGGCCCGGTCTTCTGTCGCCGTCTTCCGTTCTTCTGTCGCCGCCTTCGGTTCTTCTGCCGGGCCACCGCGCCTTCTTGTAGCTCTTTTACAGGCGGTGGCCCGGTCTTCTGTCGCCGTCGCCGCCTTCCGTTCGTGTTCTTCTTCTTGTTCTTCTTGTTCTTCTCCTGGAGATGTTGACTCGACGAGCTCTCCGGCCGGAATGCCGGGGACGCGCTGTGCGGTCACTTATATAGTGACAATGGGGCGGGGTCACATGGTATATGTCACATGGGTTGATGTCACATGGTGACCCCGCCCCCTTACGATGTCATAGTCCCCATGTGACATCAACCCATGTGACCAACCCATGTGACATATACCATGTGACCCCGCCCCATTGTCACTATATAAGTGACCGCACAGCGCGTCCCCGGCATTCCGGCCGGAGAGCTCGTCGAGTCAACATCTCCAGGAGAAGAACAAGAAGAACAAGAAGAAGAACACGAACGGAAGGCGGCGACGGCGACAGAAGACCGGGCCACCGCCTGTAAAAGAGCTACAAGAAGGCGCGGTGGCCCGGCAGAAGAACCGAAGGCGGCGACAGAAGAACGGAAGACGGTGACAGAAGACCGGGCCACCGGACCAGGCGCGGTGGCCCGGCAGAAGAACCGAAGAGGGGGACAAGACCCCCGAAGTCGGGAGAAGAGGCCGGCGGCGGGGAGGAAGAAAGCCGGACTCCTCCGCTGGCAAAAGAGCTACACACCCATAGCGGAGGAGTCCGGCGAGAAGACCCCCGAAGACGGAAGACCCCCGGCTGTGCAATAAAATATTTTTTCCCCCTGTGTTGTGTTTTTATTTGTACTTTATTTCACAGGTGAATGGGTAGGGGTACATTGTACCCCATACTCATTCACATAGGGTGGGGGGCCGGTATCCGGGGGCCCCCTTAAAGGGGGCTCCCGGATTCCGATAAGCCCCCCGCCCGCAGACCCCGACAACCAACGGCCAGGGTTGTCGGGAAGAGGCCCTTGTCCTCATCAACATGGGGACAAGGTGCTTTGGGGTGGGGGGGCCGCGCGGCCCCCCCCTTCCCCAAGGCACCCCCCATGTTGAGGGCACGCGGCCTGGTACGGCTCAGGAGGGGGGGCGCGCTCGCTCGCCCCCCTTTCCTGGCCGGCCGGGTAGCGTGCTCGGACAAGGGTCTGGTGTGGACTTGGGGGGAACCCCCACGCCGATTTTTTTCGGCGTTGGGGTTCCCCTTTAAGCCCATTCCAGGCGGCGGAGCCCGCGACGTCTCCTTCGCGGGCCCCGCCTACCTGTACACGCGCTCGAAATGGGCGGACTTTCCGAGCGGGAACAGTCCGCTCATTTCGAAAGTACAGCGGACAAGCCCACACACGGGCGGACTGTTCGCTCAAACACAGTTTCAGCGGACAGTTTTTCGGAATTTCCGAAAGACTTTGTCCGTCCAACTGTCCGCTGAAACTGTCCGCTGAAAGCCCACACACGAGCGGACTGTCCGCCCAAACACTGTTCAGCGGACAAGGTTGGGCGAACAGTCCGCCCGTGTGTACGCGGCCTGAGTCAGGGGCGTTGCTAGGTCTACAAAAGATCTGAGGCTAGAGCCCATAGCAGCGAAGTACAGAAAGTCATACACTTGGTTGGGCATACACAGGTATATAATATACGTGTGTGTGTGCATGTGTGTGCATGTATATCCATATCACCAGAGAGCTTGCCATGTCACCTACCACCAGATGCAGATTGTTACATACAGAGAGGTTAGGGTATATAGAAGAGAGGCTAGTGTATACAGAGAGTCTGGTGTATACAGAGAGGCTGTGTATATACAGAGAGGCTGGGTATATACAGAGGCTGGGTAGTACAAATTTCCCCTCTGCCCCCCCCTCCATGGTCTACACTCACCTGCTCAGGAGCTCAGTGTGAGACAGTTCCTCC
Organism: Lithobates pipiens; assembly: GCF_037356315.1. NCBI lineage: Eukaryota > Metazoa > Chordata > Amphibia > Anura > Ranidae > Lithobates > Lithobates pipiens. Next base: position 184,367,695 of record NW_027507785.1, on the reverse strand, counting down.
TGACTCTATGATATGGGCAGAGCAAGGAGGAGACTCACTCTCACACCGATCTCCAGGCTCTGGATGTCAGTGAAGCACGGACGGAGTGCAGCGGCTGTGCGGGAAGCGATGTGTCAGGCAGCCCAATACACTCTCATGGTAGGACCAGCCCTGGACTCTGGGCTATGGTCCCCAGATTCAGGGCTCCAGCCTCAATAGACACCTCTTAATGATGCCACTGCTGTGAGTCCTTCCTCCATGCTTATGCTGCTACAAGGATTTTTGAAGCCTTGTGATGACATCACAAAGCAAAAGAAAAGACATATCACTCTGCAGGACACAACATATGCCTGCCAATGCTTTATAGAGAAAGTGAGGGGGTTGAGGTGTTTTTTTTATACATTTTTATGGTTCCAGTGGATTTTGCATTCCCATACAAGTATCTAATCTATCCAATCGAATCTAAGCACACGGAACATGCTTGGAGCAATTGAAATGCAGGTCAGAGAACGTTTAAAAGCACCTGGCACTGAATTCTGAATAATCTTAGAGCTATCTGAAACTCAAATGTCAAACTGATGCCATCAACATAGGCCCAATGCCCATCTACTCAGGCCCTAACTCTCCTTGATATACTCCCATGGATGGAGAATACAATATTATAAGAGTAAATATAGCTATTTTAGCTCTGTCTGACATGCAATAACATATAAATTATAAAAAAATACTTCTTTACCAACACACATATAGGCAGTCCCTGACTTATGAACACCCGACTTACGAACGACTCCTACTTAAGAACGACCTCAATGCCAGCTGCTTGTGCTCCACGCTGGTCCTGGATACCTCCGAGCAGCTATCTTGCCACATTCCACACTGCAGTACTTCATGTACTGCATGGCCAGAAGGTGCCCAGAAGTAGGGATGAGCTTCGCGTTCGAGTCGAACATACGTTCGACTCGAACATCGGCTGTTCGCCCGTTCGGCGAATTCCGAACGTTATGGGCCGTTCGTGCCAAATTCGTGTGGCGCTCATGGCCCACAATGCACTGCGTCATCGCAGTGCATTGCTGGCTCATGATTGGCCAAGCATGCACTGTGACCCCGCATGCTTGGCCAATCACAGCGCCAGCAGTGAGGAGAGCCATGATTGGCCACAGGCAGGATGCCTGTGGCCAATCATAGCTCAGGCTGTGTAGTACACGCCCCACACTATATAAGGCCGCCAGCGCGGTGGCCTAGTGTAGTGTGTTGGCGTCTGAAGCAGATAGTGGGTGTTCTGTGTACCTTCAACACAGTACACACCGATCGTTTTCGGCCGATTTTCGATCTTGCTGTTGTGTAGTGGTTGTTGTCTGTGTGCCCTGACCGCAGTATACACCACTATATTCACCTCACCTATATAGCTAGTGATCTATCTTTTATAATAGAGCTTGCAGTCAGTAGTGTTAGGAGCTTGTGCGTGCTGTCTGCGTGCTCTGTACCCAGTACACACCGCTATATCCACCTACATAGCTCTTCTCTATTTGAGCCCACTTGCCATCTGCAGGAGTTATTGGAAGTTGTGTGTGCCTCCAGCACAGCACAGTATACATCTGTATATACCCCTTTATCTCTGGTGTTCTATAAAAAAAGGCATCTGCAGGAGTTAGTGGGTGTTGTGTGACTCCAGCACAATATACACCTGTATCTACCCTTTATTGCTGTTCTCTAATAGAGCCATCTGCAGGGCTTAGTGGGTGTTGTGTGACTCCATTACACTGCTGTTTTACCCAACTCCCTTCAGGCCATTACCATGTCTGGAAGGCCAGCAAGGAGAGGCAGACAGGCGCGAGACGATAAAAGAGGGCAAGCAGGCTCTGGGTCTAGAGACAACAGTGCTGGTCGTGGACGCGGTGCATTGTCATCAGCACGTGGCCATGGGACACGCTTGTCCTTCTTTTCGGCAGCTGGACATTTTGAGCCGCAACATGCCAACGACTTGGTAGAGTGGATGACAAAGCCCTCTTCATCCTCCTCATCCAATCTCACCCAGTCTCAGGGCACTAGCAAAGCAGCTGCCAACGCATCGTCTTCCCTCCTCTCAATGTCATCATCAGTGACTCCTTCCCTAGACCCACCACGTCCTCCTGAGGAGTCTCCTGAACTCTTTGAGCACAGTGTTGGGTACATGCTCCAGGAGGATGCCCAGTGTTTTGTGGGCTCTGATGATGACACTCAGCTAGAGGAAGGCAGTAGCGTGAGTGCAGAGAGAGGGGATGCTCAAGAAGGACAGCAATCTGGCAGTCATGTTCCACAAGCTGCAGCATACTGCCAGGTTTGCTACAGCGATGAAGAGGGAGGGGATGATGAGGGCACTGACTCCACGTGGGTGCCTGGAAGGAGAGAGGAGGAGGAGGAGGAGGAGGCACATGTCCAACGAGGCAGGATGCCCTCCGGGGGCCAGCTTAGGGGCAGCACACCGACTGAATCACACCGCAGAGCAGGGCGCTGCCTCTGCGCGTTATTCTAAAAGTTCTTTGGTGTGGGCCTTTTTTGAGACGAGTGCATCAGATCGCACCGCTGCTATTTGCAACATATGTCTCAAGCGTATCTCGCGTGGCCAAAACATCAGCCGCTTGGGCACCACATGCTTGACCAGACATATGTTGACCTGCCATGCAGCTCGTTGGCAAGCGTACCTCAAAGACCCACACCAAAGAACAAAGCGGACCTCTCCTTGCTCCTCATCAGCTGGCATCTCCAACCCCACTAGACCTTCAGTCCTCTCTGAAACCTGCTCTGAGAGGAATGAAGGTGTAGAATTAGGTGTGTCACAGCCAAGTGCTTCCGGGAACTCTGCTAGCGGTACACCCACGTCCGATTATAGCAGGCAAATGTCCCTGCCCCAGCTGCTGGACCGGCGAAAGAAGTTCACTCCCAGCCATCCACATGCCCAGTGGTTGAATGCTAGCTTGGCTAAATTGCTAGCACTTCAACTGCTGCCTTTTCAGTTGGTAGACTCGGCCCTCTTCCATGAGTTTGTACAATGTGCGGTTCCTCAGTGGCAGGTCCCCAAACGCCACTTTTTCTCACGGAAGGCGATTCCGGCTCTCTACCGGCATGTGGAAGGCAATGTCCTTGCCTCGCTGGACAGGGCGGTCAGCGGTAAGGTGCATATTACCGCTGACTCATGGTCCAGCAGGCATGGACAGGGACGTTACCTGTCTTTCACGGCCCATTGGGTCACTCTTCTGGCAGCTGGGAAGGATGCAGGACAAGGTGCAGTAGTGTTGGAGGTTGTTCCGCCACCACGCCTCCAAAATGCTACTATTGGTTGTGACACACCTCTCTCCTCCACCCCCTCCTCTTCTTCTTCCTCCATGGCCTCTTCCAGTGCTCTGTCCTCAGAACCAGCAGTGCTTCGTAGGCGTTCCAGGGGCTACGCAAGTACGCAGGCAAAACGATGCCATGCCGTGCTTGCGCTGGTTTGTTTGGGGGACAGGAGCCACACTGGGGCGGATGTTTTGTCAGCTCTGCAGGGGCAGGCCGAGAGGTGGTTGACGCCACGCCAGCTTAAGCCAGGAATGGTGGTTTGTGACAATGGCACCAACCTCCTCTCCGCCCTCCGACAGGGACAACTGACCCATGTGCCCTGTGTAGCTCACGTCCTTAACCTGGTGGTGCAGCGGTTCTTGGGCAGGTACCCCGGCTTACAGGATGTCCTGAAGCAGGCCAGGAAAGTCTGTGTGCATTTCCGCCGATCATTTAATGCCTGTGCTCGGCTGGCTGAGCTCCAAAAGGAGTTGAACCTGCCCAAGAACCGCCTTATATGTGACATGCCCACCAGGTGGAACTCAACGTTGGCCATGCTGCAGCGGCTGCACACGCAGCAGAGGGCATTCAATGAGTACCTGTGCGACTACGGCACCAGGACAGGGTCAGGGGAGCTCGGTTTTTTCTCACCACGCCAGTGGGGCATGATCAGGGATGCATGCACTGTCCTGTCACCGTTTGAGGAGGCCACAAGGATGGTGAGCAGTGACAGTGCATGCATCAGTGACACTGTACCTCTTGTCCACCTCTTGGAGCATATGCTGCGTGGAATAATGGACAGGGCACTTGAGGCAGAACAGAGGCAGGAAGAGGAGGACTTCCTTGCCTCTCAAGGCCCCCTTTATCCAGACAGTGTTCCTGCTGTGCCACCCATCACACAGGAAGAGGATGAGGAGGAGGAAGAGGAGGAGGAGGATGATTGTGTCAGCATGGAGGTGGAGGCTGGCACTCAGCATCAGCAGCAGCAGCAGTCTTGTAGGGATGATTTACAGTCCCAAGAAACACGTGGACTTGTACGTGGCTGGGAGGAGGTAGCTGCGGATCATGTTGTCCTTAGTGACCCAGAGGACTCCGGACCGAATGCCTCAGCTAACCTACGCTGCATGGCCTCCCTGATCCTGCAAAGCCTGCGGAAGGATCCTCGTATTCTTCGGATCAAAGAGAGGGACCATTACTGGCTGGCCACTCTCCTTGATCCACGGTACAAGGGTAAGGTTGCTGACCTTATCTTGCCATTGCAGAGGGAGCAGAGGATGAGACATCTCCGGGAGGCCTTGCAGAAAGGTCTGTGCAACGCGTTCCCAGAGATTGGGAGGTTACAAACTCCTGGTCCTGGACAACGTGTTGCTGAGGCATCGGTCAGAAGGAGCGGTGGAGAAGGTGGCCGTCTGACTGATGCTTTCAGAATTTTTTTTAGTCCGCAGCACCAAGGTATGATCGGTTCCAGCACCCATCGACAACGTCTGATTTACATGGTGCAGGAATACCTAGGGGCAAGGTCAGACTTGGACACCTTTCCCACCGAAAATCCTCTGGCTTACTGGGTCTTGAGGATGGATCACTGGCCAGAGCTTGCACAGTATGCAATTGAGCTACTGGCCTGTCCTGCATCCAGCGTTCTTTCGGAACATACCTTCAGTGCTGCTGGTGGCTTTGTTACCGATCATAGGGTGCGCCTGTCCACCGAATCAGTTGATCGACTGACCTTCATCAAGATGAATCAGTCTTGGATCACCCACAGCTACCAAGCACCTGAAGCTGATGTAACAGAATAATTTTTTTTGAAATATCACATCCCTTCAAGACTGCCTATGCTGATGCTGAGTGACTGTCCTGTTATGTTGATTGTCTATCCTCTTCCTCCTCCGCTGATATGTTGGAAGAACATTTCTGGTTCTGGGTGATGCCTAAGGCCCAATTTTTCTGCCCCTGTTTAACAGGGGCGTTTAAGTACAATTTTTGATGCAATGCTTTGCAGCAGGGCTAATTCCTGCAATAAAACAAGAGTATATGGCAGAGGTTGCAGTGTGGTGGCACCAGCACCAGTGCCTAAGGCCCAATTTTTCTGCCCCTGTTTAACAGGGGGGTTTAATTACAATTTTTGATGCAATGCTTTGCAGCAGGGCTAATTCCTGCAATAAAACTAGAGTATATGGCAGAGGTTGCAGTGTGGTGGCACCAGCACCAGTGCCTAAGGCCCAATTTTTCTGCCCCTGTTTAACAGGGCGTTTAATTACAATTTTTGATGCAATGCTTTGCAGCAGGGCTAATTCTTGCAATAAAACTAGAGTATATGGCAGAGGTTGCAGTGTGGTGGCACCAGCACCAGTGCCTAAGGCCCAATTTTTCTGCCCCTGTTTAACAGGGGCGTTTAAGTACAATTTTTGATGCAATGCTTTGCAGCAGGGCTAATTCCTGCAATAAAACTAGAGTATATGGGAGAGGTTGCAGTGTGGTGGCACCAGCAGCAGTGCCTAAGGCCAAATTTTTCTGCCCCTGTTTAACAGGGACATGTAATTACAATTCTTGATATAATATTTCACAGGAGGGCCCCTTCCTGTGCCCACCCAGAGTAACGGTGAGGACAACCACCAAAGGTAAATTTTTCTACCACTGTTCAACAATGGCATGTAATTACAATTCTTGATATAATCGTTCACAGCAGGGCGCTCCAGCGCCCACCAAGAGTCACTTTGAGGGCTTACAATGTTGTGGCAAAACCAACACCTTGTTCCGCCATTTCTGCAGAGCATATAGGGCAGGCCCCTACTTTCAAACATCCAATTTACAAACATCTCCTACTTGCAAACGGAAGGAGACAACAGCAAGTGAGATGAAAAAAGATGGACGACAAAACAAATTATACAGGGGTGATAACCCTTCCCTATGTTTTCCAAAAAGCTTAAAAATAGTTTTTTTGACTGGAGCTACACTTTAAAAATGTACCAGTTGAAAATTACAAACAGATTCAACTTAACACAACAAACCTACACAGTCCCTGTCTTGTTTGCACCGCCTGTATACTGCTGTTCTGATTATAGGGCCTGGGGGCCACACGCATTTCCTTTTTTTAATATGGGTACAGGGTTTCCCTTAATATGCGTACAAGACCCAAATAGGCTGGTAATGGGCAGGGAGGGCTACCCATGCCATTTTTCTCAATGATTTTCAACCATATTGCAGGAACCAGATATAACATTAAAACCGCAAGCAGTTTTAAATGGTGTTATTTCCGTTTAATGTCATTTTGTGCAGGGACTGTTCTAAACACGGGAAACACGTGGCACTTCACAGGCATACTACAGACACCCCCCAGGCACCATATTTAAAGGAATATTTCACTTTTTTTTTCACTTTAATCGTCATTAAAATCAGTGCTCCCGCCAAAACGGCCATTTTTAAAAACATTTTATGCATTGACCCATGTCCCCTGGGGCAGGAGCCAGGTCCCCAAACCCTTTTTAGGACAGTATCTTGCATATTAGCCGTTAAAATTAGCACTTTTAATTTTGAACGTTCGAGTCCCATAGACTTCAATGGGGTTCTAAAGTTCGTTCGAATTTGGGGTCCGTTCGAAAGTTCTGGTGCGAACCGAACCGGGGGGTGTTCGGCTCATCCCTACCCAGAAGCACCCGGAACATCCCACATTCCTGCACAAGTGGAAATTCCAATTACAAGCAGTGTTCCGACTTAAGAACAAATTCCACTTACAAGCAAACCTATAGTACTTAATGTGTTTGTAACCCGGGGACTGCCTGTATAATTGCTCAGTATATGAAAAGTCCTAAAAGCAATGTTTCTTCTAGAGCTGTAATATGTTTTGTTTTAGAGTAGAAGATGAGTGTATTTCATTTCTAGCATAGATTCTGTCAAAAAGAACATGTACATGTCTACTTTAATGGAAATGGCATCCTGTCAAAATAGTAGAAGTAGAGACTATTATATTTCACATTGCTTTTAACTGAAGGTGTGAAACATTTTTACTGATAGCAAGATGTGGAACACACTGGAAACATTTTTTCCTATGATGAGAGTCTTAAGTTTTTCTTTTTCTGATTCTTTCCTGAACAAAAAAAAATGTCCATAAATGTTTTATAGTAACAGATTAAAGTATTATGTTTTAATAATTATTGCAGCATCAAGGACAGTTTTAATGATCTTTAGCTTAATTAAAATACATGTAAACATCATCACTAAATCATATAAATTGTTAAAATGCTAAGGGAATTTCAAAAGTCATTTTCAATCTCATTAGATCTGCAGCTTTCATTAAAATCCCACCTGGTTATACTGCCATGAAGGTTCTCGTTTAAGTGCTTCTTGTTATAGATTGACAACTATCTGTCCCTGTCCCCCAATTGTGCTCCTGCATTGTCACTGTGTCACATGAGCTTCTGATGGAGACTACAAGTGGCTGTACAGATGCAAACTTTGCAGGCAGCATTACTGTTGTCAGGAAACCCACCCTGAGAAATGATGTGCTACAGTTTCTGGAGCGGACTTTGGTACAAAAGGAGATCAGCTGTGCTTATATGAAAAAAGGTGAAAACAGTGGGGTTAATTTACTAAAATTGGAGTGTGCATAATCTGGTGCAGCTCTGCATTAAAACCAATTAGCTAAACAAGCTGAAGCTAGAGGCTGATTGACTATCATGCACAGCTGCACCAGATTTTGCACTCTCCAGTTTTAAAAATTCAACCCCAGTATCCATAAAAAAATGGTAACTGTGTTTATGATACACAGTGTTTTAGCGAACTATATCTATTTCTGTATCTGGTTGGAGTTTACATATAATTTAATGTTGTGACAAAGAGGGAGTAAGGACCATTGGTCTTTGATCACTTATCTTGTTTTTTACTAAAATTGTTAGGTTACCTTTTTCTCACAGCCTCGTGTGATGACAGGTTGTTGGTGAAAAATTTGACCGTGTGTATGCTCCATCAGACAATTGTTGTCGGATTTTCCACAGACAAATGTTGGATAGCAGGTTTTAAAATTTTCCATGGACAAATGTCTGTTGTTGGATTTTCAGAGCGTGTGTACACAAGTCCGTCGGACAAAAGTCCAAAGTACAAACACACATGCTCGGAAGCAAGGACGAGGCAGAAGTGGTCGGTCATGTAAACTAGCGTTCGTAATGGAGAATTAACATTCGTGATGTGGCAAATTATGAAATGCAGCATACATTCTCTTCTTCTTTAACCACTTACCCACTGGGCACTTAAACCCACTTCCTAACCAGACCAATTTTCAGCTTTCGGGGCTCTCACATTTTGAATGACAATTACTCAGTCATGCAAACTGCACCTATATGATTTTTTTCATTTTTTTCACACAAATAGAGCTTTCTTTTGGTGGTATTTAATCACTGCTGAGGTTTATTTTTTATTTTTTGCGATATAAAAGAAAAAAGACCGAAAATTCTGTAAAAAAAAAAATGCATTTTTCTTAATTTCTGTTATAAAATTTTGCAAATTAGTAATTTCTCTTCATATATTTTGGACAAAATTTATACTGCTACATATCTTTGGTAAAAATAACCCAAATCGGTGTATATTATTTGGTCTTTGTGAAAGTTATAGAGTCCACCAGCTATGATGCCAATCTCTGAAAATTGATCACACCTTGTACTGTCGGCCTATCTCAGTTCTTGAGACCCTAACAAGCCAGGAAAGTACAAATACCCCCCAAATGACCCCTTTTTGGAAAGTAGACATTCCAAGGTATGTATAAAGAGGTGGGGAGTTTTATGAAGTGTAATTTTTTCCCACAATTCTTTGCAAAATCAAGATTTTTTTCTCTTTTTTTAATCCACAAAATTGTTATATTAGCAGGTTATTTCTCACACACAGCATATGCATAGCACAAATTACACCCCAAAACACATTCTACTGAGTATGGAAATACTACATGTGTGAGACTTTTATACAGCATGGCCACATACAGAGGCCCAACATGCAGGGAGAGCCATCAGGCGTTCTTGGAGCATAAATTACACATATCATTTCTTTTTTACGCTTTTGAAGGCCCTGGAGAACCAGGACAATGGAAACGCCCCAAATTGGAAAGAAAACAACCCAATGTACAATCTATGAGACATATTGAGTCTTTTGAACATGTCATGTTTTTCTACAAGTTTTTGGAAAATGTGTAAAGAGAATGAAACCACTTTTTTTTTTTTACACAACGTTGTCCATTTACACAATATTTATAACACATAGCATGTACATACCAAAAATTACAACCCAAAAAAGGGCATGGTATGAGTGTGGCTAAGTATTGCTGGGTATGGATGAGTATGGCTGAGAATTGCTGGGTATTGCTGGATATGGCTGATTATGGATGGGTATTGCTAATTATGGATGGGAGTAGATGGGATGGCTGAACATTGATGGATGGATGAGTATTGCTGAGGATGGATGGAAGAGTATGCTGAGGACGGATGGCTGAGCATGGATGGATGGATGAGTATGCTGAGTATGGATGAGGATGAATGTATGAGTATGCTGAGTATTGATGGGTATGCTGAGCATGGATGGGTGAGCATGAATGGATGGATGATATCAGGGAAGTAATTTGAATCAAACTCACCACCTACCTGCGCATAGACGCACACAAATTTGCCATGGATCGGCGCTCCGGCGCACGCACATTCGCAGCCCTACTGAGAGGCGTGCGCGAGTGCGCTCAAGCACACGCATAACGTGAACTCCCTGACCAGCCTATAAAAGGATCCTTAACACACAGACAAGTTGCTGGTTTGTCTCAGCTCACCTGTGTTTCCCTGCTTCCTGTTCCTGTTTGCCGCTTCCTGCTTCCTGTTTGACACTTCCTGCTTTGACCCGGATTGCCTGAAGACTTTGCTGATTCTCTCCTGACCTGACCCCCTGGCTTGTTTAAACGGACTTCCTACTCTTAACCTTGCTGCGCACTGGACGGATACTTGTGTTTGACCCTCGGCCTGCCTCTGGATTATTCTCTGTCTGCTGCACTTAGCCTTGCTGGCTCCAGGACTGATCACCTGTGTTTGACCCTCGGCCTGCCTCCGGATTATCCCCTGCACTCAGCCTTGCTGGCTCCAGGACTGATTACTGGTGTTTGACCCTCGGCCTGTTTCTGCACTTTCTTTACTTGTTTTACAGACCTGCTGGCTGCTTACCTTCTGGTCCGGTCCATCCTGCACAAGCCTTCCTCCAGACCTTCACTCAAGTCAGGTATCCCGCTGGAGGCTTGTGCCTCTTGGTGCAACCCATTCCCTGTATCACCTCCAGGGGTGGTGTGCGCTGAGTCGCAACAGCCACCGCTCTCTGCATCTTGGCCTCGGTGAGTACCTCATTGCTGATAGTACAAACCAGCCATGACAGAGGCCAACAGAGCGGGTTCACCTTTGGAGATGTTGTGCCAGCAAGTTACAGCCCTTGCAGACGCTGTGCAGAAATTGCAAGATGGGTACACCCAAATCGACAGCCGTCTTCAGCAATTAGCAGGAACACCTTCACCAGTTAACGCAGCACCAGCGCCCCCTGGCGGGGCCTCCCTACCACAGGCCCATTCACCGCCTGCCCTGGTGATGGCGACTCCTGAACCAAGGGTACCTATGCCTGAGCGATTTTCGGGCGACCGAAAAAAATTCAGGGCATTTAAAAATGCCTGCTCCTTATATCTGGCCCTGCAACCAAGGACTTTTTCTTCTGAAATAGTGAAAGTTGGATTTATCATCTCCTTACTATCTGAAGAACCCCAGGCATGGGCACATAGCCTTATGGAACAAAGAAGTCCTCTCCTGAACTCAGTGGAAACCTTCTTTAACTCTATGGGTCAGTTATATGATGACCCACAACGTACTGCTACAGCTGAAGCCACTCTGCACACCTTAACACAAGGAAAGAGACCAGTGGAGGACTATACCGTCGAGTTCCGTAAGTGGTCAGCTGACACCGGCTGGAATGAGGCCGCCCTCAGGTACCAATACCGACAAGGCCTTTCCGAAACTTTGAAGGACGAATTAGCTAGAGTGGAGACCCCCGCCTCTTTGGAGGACCTGATTCAATTAGCCACCAAGTTGGACAGGCGCATGCGGGAGCGTCGCTCTGAGCGCCTTCAGACCCCTCGGCCCAGCTGGATGCTCCCCAAGTCGACCACTCCTTACCCTCCAATTCCAGTCCCTGCTGGCCCCATGGCCACGGAAGGGGAACCCATGCAGCTAGGACTTGTTCGCCCTCGTCTCACCCCAGATGAAAGGCAACGAAGACGACAGGCCAACCTATGTCTGTACTGCGGAGGGGTTGGCCATTACCTTCGCAACTGCCCAGTGAGACCTTGTAAGCCACCTCCGCAATTTGTTATGAACTATCAAGCCACAAACCTCACCCAGTCTTATGTTACTCTTTCTGTTTCTCTGCAGCTGGCGGAAGAGAGGATTCAACTACCGGCCGTAATTGACTCCGGAGCGTGCAGTTGTTTCCTGGACATCTCTGTGGCTCAAAAACTTCACCTTCCTCTCCAAGACAAAAAACAAAATCTCCTTGTCCACTTGGCTGATGGGTCTTTACCTCGCTCCGGACCAGTTACACAAGAGACCCAGCCGATTCTCACCATCACGGACTCAGGCCACAAGGAGCTCCTACGCTTTAATTTGATTTCTTCTCCCATGTTCCCTATTATTTTAGGACTCCCTTGGTTGCAGGCCCACGACCCCCACGTTAACTGGAGCAAAAAGAAGGTCTCTTTTACATCCTCTTACTGTTCTCAACACTGTTTTCCTCCAGTTCCAGCTACCTGTATGGCAGTCGTTCCTGCATCCGACAGTCTTCAGCATGTCCCTCCAGTATACCTCGAGTTTAAGGATGTTTTTGATAAGAAGAAGGCCGATTGTCTACCACCTCATCGGTCTTATGACTGCCCCATCGAATTGTTACCTGGATCTGAAATTCCGTTCGGGCGCATATTCCCTCTATCCGAGACTGAGCTAAAGGCTCTCAAAGCCTACATCGATGAGAACTTGGAAAAAGGCTTCATTCGGCCCTCTTCATCTCCAGCCGGGGCGGGTATTTTCTTCGTTGAGAAAAAAGATGGCTCCCTCAGACCCTGTATTGATTATAGGGAACTCAATAAAATAACTGTTAAAAACCGATACCCACTCCCGCTCATCCCAGAACTATTTCAGCGCTTTCGGACTGCCAAGATCTTCTCCAAACTTGACCTACGAGGCGCTTACCGTATATACTCGAGTATAGGCCGACCCGAATATAAGCCGAGGCCCCCAATTTACCCCCAAAAAAACTGGCAAACTTATTGACTCGTGTATAAGCCGAGGGTAAGACATGCCTGTCCATCCCTGTGTGTGTGTCCGTCCATCCCTGTGTGTCCGTCCATCCCTGTGTGTCCGTCCATCCCTGTGTGTCCGTCCATCCATCCCTGTGTGTGTGTGTGTGTCCATCCATCCATCCATCCCTGTGTGTGTGTGTCTCCATCCATCCATCCATCCCTGTGTGTGTGTGTCTCCATCCATCCATCCCTGTGTGTGTGTGTCTCCATCCATCCATCCATCCCTGTGTGTGTGTGTGTGTGTGTGTGTGTGTGTGTGTGTGTGTGTGTGTGTGTGTGTGTGTGTGTGTCCAGCCTACCTGTGTCCTGAGCCTTTGTCCCGAGCCTCCGTCCCGTGCCGAGCCTCCTTGCCTCCGTGCCTCGCCGCTGTGCCTTGCCTCCGTCCCGTCCCGTCCCGTGCCGTGCCGTGCCTTGCCTTGCCTCCGTCCCGTGCCCTCTTCGTTCGTCGGCGCCTCGGCGGCCATTGTAAAATTCAAAAGCTGCGCCGCCGCCTTCGCCTGTGATAGGCGGAACACTGAATTTCCCAGCAGCCTGTGTTCCGCCTATCACGTACATCGTATCATCCTCGTCCGTAGTACGAGGATGATACGAAGTCCGTGATAGGCGGAACACAGGCTGCTGGGAAATTCAGTGTTCCGCCTATCACAGGCGAAGGCGGAGCCGGAGGCGCGGCTTTTGAACTATAGAATGGCCGCTGTCTGTCTGCTCGACACGCTGATCGAGCGGGCAGACAGTGATGACTTGAGTATAAGCCGAGGGGGGCACTTTCAGCCTCAAAAAAGAGGCTGAAAATCTCGGCTTATACTCGAGTATATACGGTATAACCTTGTTCGGATTCGTACCAATGACGAATGGAAAACAGCCTTCAGGTCCAGGTTTGGGCATTTTGAGTATTTAGTGATGCCCTTCGGCCTGTGCAACGCCCCGGCCACCTTTCAACACCTGGTGAATGACATTTTCAGAGAATACCTTGACGACTTTGTAGTCGTATATTTAGACGACATTCTCATTTTTTCTGCCACCATTGAACTACACCGAGACCATGTAAGAAAGGTCCTTACCATTCTGAGGAAACATAAACTATACCTTAAGGCAGAAAAATGCTAATTCGAGAAGACCGTTGTCCAATTTCTTGGATTCATCATTTCCACTCAGGGGATCGCCATGGACCCCCAAAAGGTCAAGGCGATTCTTGATTGGCCCGCTCCAGGGGACAAAAAAGCTGTGCAAAGATTCATAGGCTTTGCTAACTTCTATCGAAGATTCATTGCCGGCTTCTCATCCATTGTTTCTCCGATTACGCAGCTGACCCGTCAACATGGTCGCTTCCAGTGGTCCCAGGAAGCTCAGGAAGCCTTCATTAAACTGAAATCTTTGTTCACTTCAGCACCCATTCTACAGCATCCAGACCCACTTTTGCCATTTGTGTTGGAAGTTGACGCTTCTGAAACCGCCACTGGAGCCATTCTTTCACAAAGACGGGGCCCCAAGGCCCTTTTGCATCCAGTAGCTTTTGCCTCCCGAAAGCTAAATCCTCCGGAAAAGAATTATGATGTCGGTGACCGAGAGCTATTGGCCATTAAGTTTGCCTTAGAAGAATGGAGGTATCTCTTAGAGGGTGCAACTCATCCTATTACAATTTTTACGGACCATAAGAACCTGGAATATCTCAGAACAGCCAAGCGCTTAAGACCACGACAAGCCCGTTGGGCACTTTTTTTTTCTAGGTTCAACTTCCACATTTCCTACCGTCCCGGGTCCAAAAATGGCAAAGCGGATGCACTCTCCCGGATGTTCCCTGAATCCCCCCAGTTTACTGAACCCAGCACCATTCTGTCACCGCAAAATTTTCTCCTGCTTACACAATCCGACCTGGTAACCGCCATTAAAACAGCCTCAAGCCACTGTACTGATCCCGTAGTGTCTTCCTTGAAGAAACGCAATGATCTACTTTGGGCACATGATAAGATCTTTGTCCCTCAGGAAGTAAGGCCAGCAATCTTAAAGACTTTTCATGACCACAAGTTGGCCGGCCACTTCGGAATACGGAAGACGTCAGAATTGATTTCCCGTTCCTTCTGGTGGCCTGGTTGGAGGCGGGACTGTCAGAAATTTGTCTCCTCATGCATTCCGTGCCAACGTAACAAAGGATTTAAAGCCAAACCCTGGGGATTACTGAGACCCCTACCTATCCCTGAACGACCATGGGCAGACATTTCTATGGACTTTATTGTGGATCTGCCACCCTCAGAAGGGTTTACCACCATCTTGGTCGTGGTTGACCGTCTTTCAAAAATGGCCCACTTCTTGCCCATGATTGGTACTCCCTCTGCCTTGGACACTGCCAATACTTTTATTAAGGAAATAGTCAGACTCCATGGAGTACCTAACAGCATCGTCTCAGATAGGGGCGCTCAGTTTACTTCTAAATTCTGGAAAGAACTCTGTAAGGCCTTGGAAATCAAGGTCTGTCTCTCGTCCGCTTACCATCCTCAGAGCAACGGTCAGACAGAAAGGACAAACCAATCTCTAGAACAATATCTCCGCTGTTTCTGTTCCGGCTCCCAGGATGACTGGTCTTCCCTTCTGTCTTATGCAGAATTTGCATACAACAATTCTGTACACACGGCTACTAACCAAACACCGTTTTGGTCGAATTTTGGATTCCATCCCTCCTTCCTCCCCAACTCCATCCCTGAAACGTCAGTCCCTGCTGTTCAGGATCGGATAGTCTCTATCCAATCAAATTTTCAAAAGATTCGAGCAACCATGCAAAGAGCTCAAGACGACTACAGGAAGTACTACGACAAAGGGAGAAAGGAGAATCCAGCTTTTGGAATTGGCGAGAAGGTCTGGCTAGCCTCTACTCATCTCAAACTACCCTGCCCTTCACGTAAGTTAGGTCCTAGGTTCATAGGCCCATTCACAATCAAGAGAATGGTGAATCCTGTGGCCTTTGAGTTAGACTTACCCAGATCATACAGAATACATCCAGTTTTTCATGTATCTCTCTTAAAGCCAGTAGTTCCTAGTCCATTTCCCGGAAGAGAGGAGCCTCCCCCGCCTCCAGTTGTAATAGATGGGGAGGACGAATTTGAAGTGGAAGCCATACTTAGCTGCAGAAAGTCGGGCAGACAACTTCAGTACCTAGTAAAATGGAAAGGGTACCCATCAGAAGACAACTCCTGGGAACCTTCTGGTAATCTTCATGCTCCAAGATTGATTAGAGCTTTTCATCAGGAACATCCGGAGTTGATGGCCAGCTTGGGCGTCCGGAGGCCGCCCCTTGGGGGGGGGCACTATCAGGGAAGTAATTTGAATCAAACTCACCACCTACCTGCACATAGACGCACACAAATTTGCCATGGATCGGCGCTCCGGCGCACACACATTCGCAGCCCTACTGAGAGGCGTGCTCGAGTGCGCTCAAGCACACGCATAACGTGAACTCCCTGACCAGCCTATAAAAGGATCCTTAACACACAGACAAGTTGCTGGTTTGTCTCAGCTCACCTGTGTTTCCCTGCTTCCTGTTCCTGTTTGCCGCTTCCTGCTTCCTGTTTGACACTTCCTGCTTTGACCCGGATTGCCTGAAGACTTTGCTGATTCTCTCCTGACCTGACCCCCTGGCTTGTTTAAACGGACTTCCTACTCTTAACCTTGCTGCGCACTGGACGGATACTTGTGTTTGACCCTCGGCCTGCCTCTGGATTATTCTCTGTCTGCTGCACTTAGCCTTGCTGGCTCCAGGACTGATCACCTGTGTTTGACCCTCGGCCTGCCTCCGGATTATCCCCTGCACTCAGCCTTGCTGGCTCCAGGACTGATTACTGGTGTTTGACCCTCGGCCTGTTTCTGCACTTTCTTTACTTGTTTTACAGACCTGCTGGCTGCTTACCTTCTGGTCCGGTCCATCCTGCACAAGCCTTCCTCCAGACCTTCACTCAAGTCAGGTATCCCGCTGGAGGCTTGTGCCTCTTGGTGCAACCCATTCCCTGTATCACCTCCAGGGGTGGTGTGCGCTGAGTCGCAACAGCCACCGCTCTCTGCATCTTGGCCTCGGTGAGTACCTCATTGCTGATAGATGAGTATGCTGTATATGGATGGATATGTTGAGTAGGGATGGCTGAGCATGCTGAATATGGATGGGTGAGCATGGATGGATGGATGAGTATGCGGAGTATGGATGGGTATGCTGAGCATGGATGGGTGAGCATGGATGGATGGATGAGTATGCTCAGTATGGATGGATGGATGGGTATGCTGAGCATGGATGGGCATGGATGAGTGACTGGAACGGGCACATATCAGCGTTGTAGGCACTACACATCCAGCCCACAGCGCTGCTGCCACCGTTCTCTCCACACTCCACTCGCACTGTACCAATAGATACGGGGAGTGGAGGGAGGAAACAGACGCAATACCAGTTTGTTTACAAGCTATCAGTGGCCATTAACTATGACCCATGATGTGCCGGGTCCTCCGGTCACGGATGTTCTTGGGTGAATGCGAGAGTGAGGTTCTGGGAGGACGTCACTACATTCATGATTGTTGACCAACAATTGTGTGCCGTGTGTATGCAAGACAAGCATACACACATACTATCCGACAAAAGTTTGTGGTTTTGTTGGTCAACAATCCGATCGTGTATATGAGGCTTTCCTGGACTGAGATTGTAGGCTGTGCTTAGGTGATTGCATGTACCACCTGCAGGCCAGGTTCAAATGCTCCAACATTGGGAGCACATGTCGTATGATGTGTGAAAATCAATGTTTCCCTATGGGAGCCGTCTTAAGAGGTTCAACTTTGAAAATGCCCCATGTACTACTTTGGTCCAACTTTGATCCTACTTCAGCCCATTGAATATAACTGAAGTCAGATCAAAGTCGGATCGCCGTCTTGACTGATCCGACTTTGGCATTTGACTTGCGCTCTGATGATCTTATAGGGAAACTCCATGCCAAATAAAAAAAAGAACGGCCCCCTCCAAGAGCATACCAGGCCCTTCGGTTCCCCCTTATCCAAGCACACAGCCTGGCAGGTCAGGAAAGGGAGTGGGGACAAGCGAGCGCCCCCCTCCTCCTGAACCGTACCCAGCCACATGCCCTCAACATGGGGGGCTCTGCGCCCCCCCACCCCAAAGCACCTTGTCCCCATGTTGATGAGGACAAGGGCCTCTTCCCTACATCCCTGCCCGTTGGTTGTCGGGATCTGCAGCAGGGGGTTATTGAAATCTGGAAGCCCCCTTTAACAAGAGGGCCCCCAGATCCCAGCTCCCACCCTATGTGAATGAGTATGTGGTACATTGTACCCCTACCCATTCACCTAAAAATAGTGTCAAAAACAAAACACATTACACATGTATTTACTGTAATTTATTAGGCAGCTCGGTCATCACTTCCGATCTCTTCTCCCCTCACTGGCTCTTCTGCTTCCTCCACTGATGTCTTCTGCCTCTGCCAGTTCTTCTCCCCTCTACGGGTCTTCTCCACTCTCCTCTGATGTCTTCTAACCCTCTCTGGTTTTTCTCCCTCTGTCTGCTGTCTTCTAACTATGCTGGGTCTTCTCCGCTATCTTCTAATTCTTTTTCTGGGTATTCTCTGCTGTCTTCTTCCTCTGTTCTTCTTCTGATGTTGACTCACCCCTCTCTCCCACTCTAATGCCAGATGCACATTGTGCCACTAATAATATTGGAATGGGGTGGGGTCAACACGTGACCCCGCCCCATGCCAATGAGGGAAGATGATGGGCAGTGACCTCATAAGGGGCGGCCCTCCAGTGGCCCCGTCCCATGCCAATATAAGTAGAGGCACACCGCACCTAATAGATTACTTTAAAAACATGTGTAATTTGTTTTATTTTGTTTTATTTTTGACAATTTCTTTTAGTTGAATGGGTAGGGGAACAATGTACCCCATACTCATTCACATAGAGTGGGGGGCTGGAATCTGGGGCGCTCTTGTTAAAGGGGGCTTCCAGATTCTGAGAAGCCCCCACCTGCAGACCCCGACAACCAACGGCCAGGGTTGTTGAGAAGGGGCCCTTGTCCTCATCAACATGGGGACAAGATGCTTTGAGGTGGGGGGAGCAGGGCCCCCCTGCCAAAAAGCACCCACTCCCCCATGTTGAGGGCATGTGGCCTGGTTTGGCTCAGGAGGGGGGCCACTCACTCGTCCCCACCCCCTTTCCTGACCTTTCGGCTGTGTGCTCAGATAAGAGTCTGGAATGGATTTTGGGGGGTCTCTCATGCTGTTTTTCAGCATTGGGGTCCTTCTTAAAATCCATACTAGACCAAAGGGCCTGGTATGCTCTTGGAGGGAGAACCCATGCTGCTTTTTTTTTTTAACATTTTGCCCCCTAAAGTTTCATACCAGACACAGTCTGACCCCTGTTCATTAAAGTCGCACACATGTCGGACTTCAAGTCGCAGTGCAAAGTCGTATCCAAAGTGGTAGGAATGTTGTGTCGTACCAGTGTGAACCCGGCCTCAAGCATAACCTGCAGGAGAAATGCAGTGTAGTCATGCTGCAGCACACACCTGATTTCAATCAAGTGCTAGATTTAGGTCAGTGCCTGACCAGAACTGTTTGCTTTTCCTTTTTAAGCCCCATGCGCACTGGATGTTTAGTCACAGTGCATGAGGCTTCGGTGTTTATATGTGGGCAGAGAGAATGGGTGCACTGACCAACCCTGCTGCCAGCTGCCTGTCAAACTCTATGAGAGTCACTGCTGTGGCTAGATGGGCTGAATGGTGCACCTAATGGTACTATTGTTTAGGGCTGTATGCTCCCAGGTATGAGTGTCCAAAATATTAGCAGTCAAGGCATTGATCCCTGAAAACATGCTCCCCTAAACGGTAGTACCACTTGGAGCAACGCTCAGCCACACAAGCTTCTCATGCATTTTGACAGGCTGCCGGCAGCGTAGCAGAACAGAGTACCTGTGCTCTCCACCCACATGTAATCAGCCTTACCAGTCTGGAGATTATCCAGTAAATATTCTGATGAGCTGCTTTGGTACACCTTTGCTTTCTCTGACTTCAGCAACTGATCTCTTCATTTTCTTTCTGATGCCTGTGGTTGGTCTGAATATGCCACTTCTATCTTGGTAACCTTTTCTCCTTTGCAACAAGTTAGGGTGTAATTATATCTGGAAAAAGTTAACAAGGTTAAGTTAGAATGAACAGATTATACTGAATAAATTTAATGTTAGTTTAAATTGTTATAAGGTGACTACATCCTCCATTAAAGTTGAACTCCAGCCTCACCTTCAGTCTTGTGCAATTGTTCAGGCTCCTCTCATGTATGAATATTCTTAGTTTAAAATCATCCCAGAGGAAATCAGTACACAGGATGTAAATTGTGCATGACAATAAAAGTTAAGTATAACCAAGGCACAATGTGCAGTGTATATAATTGATAGGGACTATAGAATATGCTTGGATTCCGTCCAGAGTCATGAGTATCTAACTGACTGTACAGTAAAATTATTCTACAGTCCAACCAATGGGTTCAGAAAGGGTAACTGTACCTAGAATAGTGACATCTCTGTTTCCTGGTTCATACAATAGAGTAAAGAAATGAACGATAAATAAGCCAAATAGTTTTCCTAAGAAACCAAACTATAAAAATAAAAAAATAAAAAAAGAGAGATATGCAAATAACTGTGCAAAACATATATCTTGTGCCACCTGGGATATTATTGTGGGATAATTAATTGTGTCCTATGTAGTTGCCGTATGATTCCCACCTTGCCCATTTGCAGTCAAAGATAAGCATTGTATGAAGAATGGTATGATGTACACGCTCCATAAGGCCTCTTTCACGCGGGGCGGATCAGTAAAGATCCGCCCCGTGATGATCCGCTCGCTCAGCGGGGATCGCTCCGTTGTCCCCGCTGAGCCGGCGGCGGACAGGGCGGTCTCCGCACACTGTGCGGGGACTGCCCTGTCAGCTCTCCGCTCTCCTCTATGGGGATCGGACGAGCACGGACCGTCTGTCCGTGTTCATCCGATCCGCTCTGCAGACGGACAGAAAAATAGGATTTTCCTCCGTCTGCAGAATCGGACAATTGCGGAGGCGGACAATAGCGGGTGTCTGCGGATGCTCATCCGCAGACACCCGCTATCCCATAGGGATGAATGTATGGCCCGTATTTCATCCGCAAACGGATGGATGAAATACGGACATACCATCCGCATGTGTGAAAGGGGCCTTAATCATATGGTTTCCATACTCCGGAGTACCTGGGTCCAGGTCACTGTGAGGGCACGCCAGTTTAATGCGATAGCCTAGATTGCAAAAAAAGTGCTAATTTGTGGGTAGTGGTGTAAACAGTAAGCGCTTTGACATGTGATAAGAGAAGCTGTCATCTGGGCTACTTTAGAGGCAGCCTTATGCTAAATGGGCTGGAGGCCAGGGCTGCTCCAAAATATATGTAGAAATGTGTCTGTAGATCGGCACCCTCTGAAACAATTTTCAGAGACACTTGGGTAAAACAGATGTACCTTATTAGGAGTCAGGTACCAGCTAGTGTGTAATTTCACCACAGTTTCCTTAAGGGACATGGAGTGTGTATATTTGTGCATGTTCAAATTCATGTCAGACCATTACTCTGTGGTGAATTCTTGCCCAATATCAGTTTCCCACCGGACCATGGCTGAAGACTTCTCAGATAAGCTCATCCCATTGAGATAACTGTATATCCTAGATATGACCCCTCTATCCCTAGAGGAATTATAACGTGTATGAATATTCTTACTTACGGTTCATTGCACAATGTGAGCATCTCACTGTATACATTAAAGGCTGCAGCAATCCAGAGAGAGTCTGCTACATTTCCTTGCTGTAAGATGTCCATCATCATCTAGCTCTTTCCTCCCCAGACTTAACGTCCCCGGTGTGCCTCTTTTATTTATTGATTTCTTAGCCCTTGTACACACGGTCGGACATTCTGATATCCAAATCCGTTGGATTTTGTCCGACGGATTTTGTCCGAAACTGTTGCATACACATGGTCGGACTAAGTTGTCGGAAAATCCGATTGTACATAACGTGATGATGTAATTTTGTTACAAAGGGACTACGTTCAGGCTAGTAGCCAATAGCTTTGGTCTAGGAATTTGATCTGAGCATGCATGGCACTTTGTCCGTCGGAGTAGGCTACACATGATCGGAGTATGTCCGATTGGAGCATTTTGTCGGGAAATTTTACCTGCAAGTTGGAAAAGTTGGTCCGTCCGATATTCCGACGGAAACAGTCCGATGGAGACCACAGACAGTCAGAATATCCGACAAAACGGTCCGATAGGACACATTCCGTCGGAATCTCCGACCGTGTGTACAAGGGCTAAGACGTTAACAAGCACCTGTGTAGCTACCAAACTCCAATGCTTGTTTGATTGACTCATAGATTTTACCAGAAGTCTGCACAAAATCTAATTTGGGGCATCCTCTGCAACAAAAACTTTGCACATGGACACAGACAAACAGCTATTTCTTCAGAAAAACAAAAGGCAGGAATCTGCAACAATGTTTGTTAAAATGCATGCAATGTACAGTGCCTTGAAAAAGTGTTCATACCCCTTAATATTTTCCACATTTTGTCATGTTACAACCAAAAACGTAAATGTATTTTATTGGCATTTTATGTGATAGACCAGCAGAAAGTGGCACATAATTGTGAAGTGGAAGAAAATGTATACATTTTCAATTTATTTTACAAATAAATATGTGAAAAATGTGGTGTGCATTTATATTCAGCTCCCCAATACTTTGTAGAACCACCTTTCAGTGCAATTACAGCTGCAAGTCTTTTTGGGCATGTCTCTACCAGCTTTGCACATCTAGAGTGACATTTTTGCCCATTCTTCTTTGCAAAATAGCTCAAGCTCTGTCAGATTGGATGGAGAGCATCTGTGAACAGTAATTTACAACACTTGCCACGGATTGACAATTGGATTTAGGTCTGGAATTTGACTGGATATTGTCCTGCTGGAAGGTGAACCTCCACCCCAGTCTTAAGCACCCGTTCACACATATGCGAATTAGATGCGGCTTACAATGCATCCAATTCGCAAGACATTTTAAACTAAGTTAATTCGAATGAGGCAAGTTCACATATGTGCGTTGCATTCTCACTGCGCATTGCACAAAAACGTGTGTGTTTTCTGGTCATTGCATCTGATTCGCAGCTGTGTTGCGGTGTGAACATAAATTATTATAATTATCTCCCCCCCTCCTACACCTCCCCCTCTTCCAGTTCCCCCCCCCCCCCTGTCTGTTTTGTGGTGATGACCGGAAAGCAAGCATTGCAAAAGAGGGCGAAAAGTGGCATCAAAGGTCAAACAATCTGTGGATTGTGAGGAGCTGATCAGACTTGTGAGGGAGAAACCAATGATTTATGACACCCGTCATCCTAAATATAAGGACAACGTTCTTAAAAAAATGTGCTTGGCTGGAAATTGCCAGAAACATCTTGCCAGAGTGGAGCATGTGCTTATTCCAAGTCCAGGCTGACAAATGTAAGTTTTTTTTTTCCCCTTTCACTACTTGTAGATGCTGTCCTGTCGTTTCTTTATGCTGTCCATTTTTAGGAATTCTAATATTTTACTAGACAACAGCGTGCGTTCACCCACAAATCCATACCAGGCCACATGCTCTCAACATTAGGCACATAACAGCGTAATCCAGCGATGGAGGAGTCCCTAAATTAATTACTAATCATATGCCGCGTACACACGATCAAACAATCCGGTGGAAAAGTCCGGACAATCCCCCCGTGTGTAGCCTCCGGCGGACTTTTTTTACCCAAAAGTACGGCGGACTTAGAAAGTAGTTTTACACTCCAATCTTTCCGTCGGACTCGCATTTCAGTGGACAATCCGGCCGTGTGTATGCCAGTCCACCGTACTTTTGAAATGAACGGACTTTTCCCGTCCGGAGAAAAGTCCGCTCATTTTGAGCGCGTCTTCAGGTAGCCAGGGGCCAGCGAAGGAGGCGTCGATGGCCCCGTCACGTGGTATGGACTTAAAGGGGAACCCCAACGCCGAAAAAATCGGCGTGGGGGTCCCCCCAGGTCCACATCAGACCCTTGTCCGAGCCCGCTACCCGGCCGGCCAGGAAAGGGGGGGGACGAGCGAGCGCCCCCCCTCCTGAGCCATACCAGGCAACGTGCCCTCAACATGGGGGTGCCTTGGGGAAGGGGGGGCCGCGCAGGGTTGTCGGGGTCTGCGGGCTTATCGGAATCCGGGAGCCCCCTTTAATAAGGGGGCCCCCGGATCCCGGCCCCCCATCCTATGTGAATGAGTATGGGGTACAATGTAACCCTACCCATTCACCTGTAAATAAAAGTAAAAAAAAACATAACACACAAGGGTTAAAATAGTTTATTGCACAGCTCCGGGGGTCTTCTGTCCATCTTCGGGGGTCTTCTCGCCGGACTCCTCCACTATCTTCTGCTAGCTCTTTTGCTAGCGAAGGAGCCCGGCTTTCTTCTTCGCCGCCGCCCTCTTCTTCCGACTTCGGTGGTCTTGTCCCCATCTTCGGTTCTTCTTGCCGGGTCTTGCCCGGTCTTCTGTCGCCGCCATCGCCGCCGTCACCGCCTTCGCCGCTGTCGACGTCTTCTGTTCTTCTGTTCTTCTCTTCTTCTCTTCAGATGTTGCCTCGTCGCTCTCTCTGTGCGCAGTGACTTATATAGGGACATCCCTACTGTCCCCACCCAGTATGATGTCACAGTCCCAGAGGATGTCACTTTAGATGTACAAAGCTGGTAGAGACATGCCCAAAAAGACTTGCAGCTGTAATTGCACTGAAAGGTGGTTCTACAAAGTATTGGGGAGCTGAATATAAATGCACACCACACACTGCTCACAATGACCGGGACACGGCATGCGGCGACTTATATAGGGACATCACCGGATGATGTCCCCGCCCAGTATGATGTCCCAGTCCCAGAGGATGCTGGGACTGTGACATCATACTGGGCGGGGACATCATCCGGTGATGTCCCTATATAAGTCGCTGCGCACCGTTTCCCGGTCATTGTGAGCAGAGAGAGCGACGAGGCAACATCTGAAGAGTAGAAGAGAAGAACAGAAGACGTTGACGGCGGCGACGGCGGCGACAGAAGACCGGGCCACCGCCTGTAAAAGAGCTAGAAGAAGGCGCGGTGGCCCAGCAAGAAGAACCGAAGAGGGGGACAAGACCCCTGAAGTCAGAAAAAGAGGGCGGTGGCAAAGAAGAAGGAGTCCGGCGAGAAGACCCCCGAAGACGGACAGAAGACCCCCGGAGCTGTGCAATAAACTATTTTAACCCTTGTGTGTTGTGTTTTTTTTTACTTTTATTTACAGGTGAATGGGTAGGGGTACATTGTACCCCATACTCATTCACATAGGGTGGGGGCCGTGATCCGATAATAATATTAAAAGGGGCTCCCGGATTCCGATAAGCCCCCAGCCCGTAGACTCCGACAACCAACGGCCGGGGTTGTTGGGAAGAGGCCCCCCTTCCCCAAGGCACCCCCCCATGTTGAGGGCACGCGGCCTGGTACGGCTCAGGAGGGGGGCGCTCGTCCCCCCCTTTCCTGGCTTGCAGGGTAGCGTGCTCCTACAAGGGTCTGATGTGGACCTGGGGGGACTCCCACGCCAATTTTTTCTGCGTTGGGGTTCCCCTTTAAGTCCATACCAGGTGACGGGGTCATTGACGCCTCCTTCGCTGGCCCCGACTACCTGGAGACGCGCTCAAAATGAGCGGACTTTCCTCTGCGTGTGTGGGCGAGTCCATTCATTTCAAAGGTACGGAGGATAGTCTGGCAGACTTAGTACGCCGTATTAGTCTGCTGAAAAAGTGCTGTGTGTGGGCAAGTAGCCCATTCGGAAAGTCTGGCGGGAAGTCCGCCAGACTAAGTCCGCCGGATAGTTGGCTACGTGTGTACGCAGCATTAGATTCACTTAGGTTTGCAAAATAATATACAACACAAATGTGAACAACATTTTTTTTATTTTTAAAAATCAAAATGACATAAAAAAACATTTGTTACAGCACACTTTTCATTTTGTAAAGGCCCTGATAATATAATGCAAACAAATACACACTTTTTCTGATTATATAGAATTAATCTGCCAAGGTACCTCCCCAGCTAGTGACATAAAGAATTTTTGGAATTCACCACGAATATGTGTACCAGTAGTGGTGCCCCTAGTAACATTCCACCGCCTCTATGTTATGGCTCAGGGAATCCTCACATAGATAATCACCTTGTTCACACACATACTTGTGCAGTGCACAGGCTGCTTTAACAACACTGATAGCATGGTCAATACTGAGGTTTATTGAAGTATGCAAGAATATCCACTTATTGCATAGTATACCAAATGAACATTCTACTAATCTTCGTGCCCTGTTGAGCCAATAATTGAACACTCTTTTTTCTGTTGTCAGAGAGCGACTTGAAAAAGGCCAGAACATGTGCTCTGAAAGTGCAAACGCTTTATCTCCTACAAATACATATGGGAGGGAAGTCTCTGTTGTTCCAGGCAGAGGAGAATGATTGGGCAAGTCTAGTGTATTCTCACGCAGTATGCGGTCACATGAGGAATGTGAAAATACACTAGAATCCGAGCTGCTGCCATAAGAACGCACATCAATATACAGTAAATACATTTATAATTGGCATCTGCCATTGCCATTAATACCAACGAAAAATAATTGTTATAATTAAAATATTGGTGTTAGAAAAGTTTTAAATGTTTATTGTGTGACTATTAGAAAAACAATAGTCCTGAGACTGATTTGTTAAAAAGCTTACTTCTGAGCACATTATTGTATTAACTCATTGTATTGTTTTGTCTTAATTAACTCCATAGTAGGTAGGATGATTAGATTTAACTTAATATGATAGCCTAAGAATGTACGGAACATGAATAGCAAATAAAGTGCCATCTTGTGCCATGACAACGTTATTTATGTTCCCTCAGCCAATAGAAGCATAGAGGTGTTATTTTTGTGGGGTATGAGAGAGAGAGAGAGAGATATTCTTTTGTTGGGACTTTTTTCTGCAGCTTGTCCTGTAAGCATGTCTCCCTGTTGTGGGCCACATCAGAAATAAATTGTTTGCTTCTCAAATACATCTGGAGTTATTACGGATCACAAGGGAAGTTCCTAACATTTTTGGTCTTTCGAGCCGGAAGCAACACGCTGGTTTTCAGATCAGACTGCCCCGACAAAACTTCGGTGAGTATTGGACTTTGAAGCTCACTGAATATTAAAAGTCCCCCCAATCAATGTTATTTGGTGAAAAAGGGGCAGGGGCAAAAGATCTGGATTCCACTGTCTGTTTCCGAACCTTGTGTGATCCAGTCCAGGTGTTTGAGAGGTAAGATAATTTAAATTATTCTTAATTCTTTCTAAGAGTCTTTTCTTCTCTTTCTCTTTGCTTCTGGTTTAATGTGTTGTAATTGCCGACATTTTGGTATTGATCCTATAATATTCTAGGTGGTCCAGTGCTCGTAGACAGAGACACTTGGGGACGTTGTCTAAGGTAAAAAATTACGTCGCCCGCTGTCCGGACAGATAACAAAAAGATTTGAGGTATACCGAATGTCAGAGGTTGAATGCCTGACTATTTAAGCGCTGTTTAGTTAAGTGATCTAAAAAGATCGCAAGGCTAACTTTCTTCTATGTGTGTTTACTTTATCTTTGTTCATGTTTAACCCTTTTTGATTCTCTCGATAGTGTGGGGAGTGCTGATATTTTTTTTTCTCTTGTATTGCTTTGTTCGTTTACATGTTTTTGTGCTGCGTATTTCTAAAAGGAGATAAGAAGCCAAGCACTGAACTCTCTCCCCCTCCCCCTCCCCTCATGTAAGGAATGAGGATTGCTCCTGCCAGAATTTGTAAAAGTTAACCCTTGATTAACTATGACAATACAGAAGGGTTATATTGTAAATATTGAAACTTAGCATACAAGAAAAAGAAGGTACACTGACAAAACCAGGTTGCGTTATTATTTTAGCATGCCATGGTGTTACAGGAAGCAAGTGGCAGAAATTGTTTATAGTTTTGGGTAGCTGGGAAAAGGTAGATTGCACTTTGGAATGAGGCCGTGTACACACGCGGGAACTGTTTGCTCAACTTTGTCCGCTGAACAGTGTTTCGGTGGACAGTCCGCTCGTGTGTGGGCTTTCAGCGGACAGTTTCAGCGGACAGTCTGCTGAACAAAGTTTTTCGGAAATTCCGAAAAACTGTCCGCTGAAACTTTGTTTCAGCGAACAGTCCCCTCGTGTGTAGGCTTGTTCGTCAAACTAAGTTCCGCGCATGCTCAGAAAGGATTTACACGCCGAAGTTTGCATTGCAGTGTATAGGACGTCGTTTTCTAGTCCCGTCGTACGTGCCGTTCACGTCATCACGCACGGTTTCAGCGGACTGTTCGTTCGTCGTGTGTGGGCAAGTCCGTCCATGCTAATTTTGAGCGGACTGTCCGCTGAAACTGTTTGACGGACAAAGTTGGGCGAACAGTCGCCGCATGTGTACGCGGCCTGAATAGAATGTTGTAGAATTATTATCAGGTGGCTTGATGAATGTGAAAAGAAAAAAAAAAAAAAAAAAAGGCTGAGAAGGTCAAGAAGCTGTTTCTCGGAAACAAGAAAATGCAGATTGCCTGACAGAAGTCAATTTGTGCATCTGTGAAAATGTTGGGACTTTTGGTGGGAAAAAAAGTCTGAATAATAGTCTTAAAGTAAATATTTATATTGGATTGGAGTTATTTTTGGAATTCGCAGACTTTCAACTGTGAAGTGTTAACCACTTGGGTACCGCGCTATTGCCGAATGACGGCATTAGCGCGGACCTAGATTTCCAGGACTACGTCTATTGACGTCGTCCTGGTTACGAGCGGCCTGCGCGCCCCCTGAGGGGCGCGCGCGGCGCGCTCCGTGATCGGCGAGTCCGTGAGACTCGCCTGATCACCGATCCGTGTAAGGGGTCGATCCTGACCCCTTATCACGTGATCAGCTGTCAGCCAATGACAGCTGATCATGTGATAGAACGGAGCCGGTAATCGGCTATTATTCCTCCTCGCGCTGACAGCGCGAGGAGAAAAAAAAAAAGCCGATCACCGGCGGCCGTGATCGGGACATCAGTCCCGATCACGGCCAGCAATGAAAGGCACCACATGCCACCTGCCAGTGCCCACCTGCCTCCCGCAGTGCCATCCTGAAATATAACAAAGTAAAAGTAAGTGCCCCCCGTCTGTGCCCATAATGCCCACAGTGCCACCCCACAGTGCCACCCACAGTGCCACCCCACAGTGCCACCCCACAGTGCCACCCACAGTGCCACCCACAGTGCCACCCAATCTGCCTCAAAGGTGCTGCACCCCAGTGCCGCCCATCAGTGCCCAGCAGTGCCGCCCATCAGTGCCCAGCAGTGCCGCCCATCAGTGCCCAGAAGTGCCACCTATCAGAGCCACCTATCAGTGCCACCTATCAGTGCCCATCAGTCCCATCTATCTGTGGTACCTATCAGTGCCCATCCGTGCCACCCATCCGTGCCACTTATCCGTGCCACCCATCCGTGCCATCTTATCTGTGCCCATCTTTGCCCATCAGTGCCGCCTTATCTGTGCCCATCGGTGCCGCCTTATCTGTGCCTATTAGTGCCGCCTTAACTATGCCTATCAGTGCCCACCAGTGCAGCCTATCAGTGCCCACCAATGCAGCCTATCAGTGCCCACCAATGCAGCCCCTCAGTGCCCACCAATGCAGCCTATCAGTGCCGCCTTATCAGCGCACTTCAATGAAGGAGAAAAATGACCCGTTTGCAAAATTTTATAACAAACTATTAAAACATGATTTTTTTTTTTTTTTTTTTGCATCTTTTTTTGTTTGTTTAGCAAAAAATAAAACTCCGAGCTGTAACTAAATACCACCAAAAGAAAGCTCTATTTGTGGGAAAAAAATGATAGAAATTTCATTTGGGTACAGTGTTGTATGCCCGCGCAATTGTCATTCAAAGTGCATCAGCGCTGAAAGCTGAAAATTGGTCTGGGACTGAGGGGGGTTTAAGTGCCCAGTAAGCAAGTGGTTAATGATGCAATGCTGTTTATATTTGGGTACATTTATAAAGTCAAAAGGCTAAGTTCTGAATCAGAATACTAAAAAAAAAAAAATTAAAAAGAAAGAAAGTTCTATTTTGGGGCCCTGTGGATAAGCTTAAATTGTCAGGACCCAAAGTTCAAAAAAGGTATGGGTTGAAAATGGCGGAGTATTGGCTTCAGCATGCTAGAATTAGGGTAGAAGGAAGAACAAAGGAAAAATGCCAAGCCCAATTGTCCCTAGTGGACAAAGAGGATGATCTCATCTGCTATACCCAGAGACCACCTCCCTATAATGGTCCTCCCCCTTTAGGTGCAAGTAACTGCCCAGAGTAACACCTTCCCTGTGACATCCACCCCTGTCAAAGGAACCGCCTCTGAACAAAACCCTAACTCCACTTCCTCAATCTCTCCAGACAGTAGTTCAGTCCTGGAGATGAACAGATCGATCCTTGAAACATTAACTGACGCCATAACTCATGTACTAGGTGCCCCAGCAGGAGCCAAGAGACTAAGTAAACCTCCTATTAGGTATGGTGTGGAGGACGGTGAGGTGATACCCCTGCGCCCCAGAAAATGCACAGGGACGGGGGGATCCATTGCCTCCAGAAAGCCCAGACTTAGGGAACAGGTTGACTGCCTTATTGAACAGATGCCATCTTAGATGGGTACAACGGACTGATTGGCAAAAAATAAATATGACAGTACAAGAAGACAAGGAAAGTGTCAGTGACTACCTAAATAAATTACGAGAGATTTTTAGAGTGTTCTCCGGGCTCCCCGAAGCTGAGGATGTGTATAGTGCATATTAACAACAGCTAAAGATTGTTTTTTTTTTTTAATGGATTGAAACAGGATCATAAGGATTACATTGTTAAAAACATGGTTACTTACCGAACTGCATCAGTTTTAGATGTTTTACAATATGCTAAGCATTCTGAGAAGTATTTGAAAACAAAGGCAAAAAAAGAATGTGAAAGTAAAGGTTTTTGTGCAAGGTGATGAAGGAGAGGAGGATGCAGAAGAGTACACTGCTGAGGCAGAATCAGAGGGGTCTCATACAGGAAGAGGCACAGGTCCTTTAGAGGAAGGATTACTCTACAGAAATAGACAGTGCAACGAGAGTACTTCCACCCTGTGTACAAGCACTGGTAGCATCAGCGGTGTAGTGGTTAGCACTCTCGCCTAGCAGTGAAGGGGGTCACTGGTTCGAATCCCAATCATGGCGCTGCCTGCCTGGAGTTTGCATGTACTCCCTGTGCCTGCGTGGATTTCCTCCGGGTGCTCTGGTTTCCTCCCGCACTCCGGGGACATGCAGGTGGGTTGATTGGCTTCTGTCCCGGTTTGGCCCTGGTATATGAATGGGGACGTTGGATCCCTGGGGGTGGAGAACGATGTGGGTGTACAGGGGTAGGGGCTAGACACTCACTCAGGCTGAACCGGATGGACTGGTGTCTTTATTCAACTTTACTAACTGAAAAGGTACCACATGCAGTGTCTGTTATCCTGTTACAACAAAAAGTATCACATTTGAGCCCAGCACGACACCTTTCCTGTATGACAATACTCTTGACACAACCTCACTTAACAATACAGAGGGGTACTACATTAAACCCATCCACACTACTACTACTTCCTACTGACGGGTATAAACATGACTGCACTGCTGTCATCACTGAAAAGGTACTGCCACGAAGTGATCTGAAAGATGTATCGTTATCTAACCCTGACATGATACTTTTTGTTGATGGTTCTAGTAAGAAAAATCCAGATGGCACAAATGCAACAGGATATGCAGTAGTGACACAGGATGAGATTTTGGAAGCGGGGCCACTACCAAAACATTATTCAGCACAAGTTGCAGAACTTGTAGCACTGACAAGAGCATGTATACTGTCAGAAGGAAAATATGTAACCATATACACTGAGGCCGCGTACACACGCGCGGACTGTTTGCCCAACCTTGTTCGTCAAACAGTTTCGGCAAACAGTCCGCTCAAAATTTGCATGAGCGGACTTGCCCACACACGAGCGGACTGTTTGACGAACAAGGTTGGGCAAACAGTTCGCTCAACTTTTGAAATGAACGGACTCGCCCACGTAAGGAGGAGGCAAATCCGCCCATTTCGAGCGCGTGTACAGGTAGGCGGGGCCCGCGAAGGATACTTCGCGGGCTCCGCCGCCTGGAATGGGCTTAAAGGGGAACCCCAACGCCGAAAAAAATCGGCGTGGGGGTTCCCCCAAAGTCCACACCAGACCCTTGTCCGAGCACGCTACCCGGCCGGCCAGGAAAGGGGGGCGAGCGAGCGCGCCCCCCCTCCTGAGCCGTACCAGGCCGCGTGCCCTCAACATGGGGGGGTGCCTTGGGGAAGGGGGGGCCGCGCGCCCCCCCACCCCAAAGCACCTTGTCCCCATGTTGATGAGGACAAGGGCCTCTTCCCGACAACCCTGGCCGTTGGTTGTCGGGGTCTGCGGGCGGGGGGCTTATCGGAATCCGGGAGCCCCCTTTAAGAAGGGGGCCCCCGGATACCGGCCCCCCACCCTATGTGAATGAGTATGGGGTACAATGTACCCCTACCCATTCACCTGTGAAATAAAGTACAAAAAAAAACACAACACAGGGAAAAAATATTTTATTGCACAGCTCCGGGGGTCTTCCGTCTTCGGGGGTCTTCTCGCCGGACTCCTCCGCTATGTGTGTGTAGCTCTTTTACTAGCGGAGGAGTCCGGCTTTCTTCCTCCCCGCCGCCGGCCTCTTCTCCCGACTTCGGGGGTCTTGTCCCCCTCTTCGGTTCTTCTGCCGGGCCACCGCGCCTGGTCCGGTGGCCCGGTCTTCTGTCGCCATCTTCCGTTCTTCTGTCGCCGCCTTCGGTTCTTCTGCCGGGCCACCGCGCCTTCTTGTAGCTCTTTTACAGGCGGTGGCCCGGTCTTCTGTCGCCGCTGTCGTCGTCGCCGCCGCCGCCGCCTTCCGTTCTTGTTCTTCTTCTTGTTCTTCTTCTTCTTCTCCTGGAGATGTTGACTCGACGAGCTCTCCGGCCGGAATGCCAGGGACACGCTCCGCTGCCACTTATATAGTGACAATGGGGCGGTGTCACATGGTATATGTCACATGGGTTGGTCACATGGGTTGATGTCACATGGGGACTATGACATCGTAAGGGGGCGGGGTCACCATGTGACCAACCCATGTGACATATACCATGTGACACCGCCCCATTGTCACTATATAAGTGACCGCACAGCGCGGCTCTGGCATTCCGGCCGGAGAGCTCGTCGAGTCAACATCTCCAGGAGAAGAAGAAGAAGAACAAGAAGAAGAACAAGAACGGAAGGCGGCGGCGGCGGCGACGACGACAGCGGCGACAGAAGACCGGGCCACCGCCTGTAAAAGAGCTACAAGAAGGCGCGGTGGCCCGGCAGAAGAACCAAAGGCGGCGACAGAAGAACGGAAGACGGCGACAGAAGACCGGGCCACCGGACCAGGCGCGGTGGCCCGGCAGAAGAACCGAAGAGGGGGACAAGACCCCCGAAGTCGGGAGAAGAGGCCGGCGGCGGGGAGGAAGAAAGCCGGACTCCTCCGCTAGCAAAAGAGCTACACACACATAGCGGAGGAGTCCGGCGAGAAGACCCCCGAAGACGGAAGACCCCCGGAGCTGTGCAATAAAATACTTTTTCCATGTGTTGTGTTTTTTTTTGTACTTTATTTCACAGGTGAATGGGTAGGGGTACATTGTACCCCATACTCATTCACATAGGGTGGGGGGCCGGTATCCGGGGGCCCCCTTCTTAAAGGGGGCTCCCGGATTCCGATAAGCCCCCCGCCCGCAGACCCCGACAACCAACGGCCAGGGTTGTCGGGAAGAGGCCCTTGTCCTCATCAACATGGGGACAAGGTGCTTTGGGGTGGGGGGGCCGCGCGGCCCCCCCCTTCCCCAAGGCACCCCCCATGTTGAGGGCACGCGGCCTGGTACGGCTCAGGAGGGGGGGCGCGCTCGCTCGCCCCCCTTTCCTGGCCGGCCGGGTAGCGTGCTCGGACAAGGGTCTGGTGTGGACTTGGGGGGAACCCCCACGCCGATTTTTTTCGGCGTTGGGGTTCCCCTTTAAGCCCATTCCAGGCGGCGGAGCCCGCGACGTCTCCTTCGCGGGCCCCGCCTACCTGTACACGCGCTCGAAATGGGCGGACTTTCCGAGCGGGAACAGTCCGCTCATTTCGAAAGTACAGCGGACAGGCCCACACACGGGCGGACTGTTCGCTCAAACACAGTTTCAGCGGACAGTTTTTCGGAATTTCCGAAAGACTTTGTCCGTCCAACTGTCCGCTGAAACTGTCCGCTGAAAGCCCACACACGAGCGGACTGTCCGCCCAAACACTGTTCAGCGGACAAGGTTGGGCGAACAGTCCGCCCGTGTGTACGCGGCCTGACAGTCAATATGCTTTTTCAACAGTACATGTTTTTGCACAACAATGGAAAAACAGGGGGATGGTCACTTCCAGTGGTAAACCATTTTCACATACGGACTTCATTTTAGAACTCCTAGATGCAATACAGTTACCAAAAAAGCTTGCAATCTGTAAATGTCAAGCACACACAAAATATACGGACCCCATCTCAAAGGGAAATAAAAGGGCAGATGAAGCTGCCAAAATAGCGGCACAAGAAACACATAAAATAATGACAGGAAATCATAGTGATAGATCATACAGTCCTTACTGAAATGCAGCAAAATGCCCCCCTTGGGAAAAAACAATATTGGAAAACAAAGGGTTACACAATAATTGATGACATTTACACGTCACCTGAAGGGAAACCGGTATTACCAAAATCTTTATTTAGGTATGCAGCAGTATTGACACATGGAGTAACGCATGTGTCAAACAGGGGGATGACTGAGATGTTAAATAAAGTATGTACAGCCTATGGATTCACAAATTACTCAAAAAACTTTTTGCTCTCAATGTCTTATATGTGCAAGACACAATGCTCAGGGAGGTATAAGACCACAGAAAGGGAAGTTCCCTACACCACAATATCCATTCCAACACATTTGCATGGATTTTATTGAATTAGAAAAATGTGAAAGGAAGAAATATTGTTTGGTACCTAGGCACCCTGACCAAATGGGTGGAGATATTCCCGACAGGAAGTGCAGATGCACAGACTGTAGCCAAAGCATTACTAAGAGATATTATTCCTAGATTTGGAATCCCTGAAAGGATTTACGGTGATAATGGACCCCTTTTTGTAATTAACAAATATACAACATTTGACAGAAGTGATGAGAATTAAAGGGAAATACCATTGTGCCTATCATCCCCAATCAGCTGGATTGGTAGAAAGACATAATGGCATTCTAAAAAGCAAACTGAGAAAAGCTATGGAAGAAATAGGTAAAAATAATTGGATATATTGCCTACTAGTAGCTGTGACCAGTATGTATATCACACCCCCAAAAGAAGATTTAAGCCCATTTGGAATGATAAGGCCATATAAGATACCCTTACAATCAAATGAAACACCTAGTGAGCAGTCTGAGCACACACCAGCAGAATACATGTCTAGGTTGTTAATACAAAGACATACTAATGATTTTGGTTCTGGTCTAGAAGGTCCAATTTAAGAAGATAAAAAGGTGCATGTGGGAGATTGGGTCTCAATAAAAAGTAATAAGAAAAAAGCAGTGGTACTCCCCAAGGTGGGATGGTCCTTTCAAAGTCCTTTTAACTACCCCTACTGTGATAAGGATTGCAGAGAGGTCAACCTGGATTCACCAGTCCCATTGTAAAAATGTTTCACAGGCAGAGTAGGGCCAGATGGCTACCAGAGGTTCAGAAAATCCGGCTACAAAGGGAGGTCTCACACAAGGTGGGACTTGTCTCAAACCGGTGAAGTCTCCCTCCCCTTCCAACTCCCCTATCCTATCCGCTGGAACTCTGTAGCTGGTTAGGATGAAAGGGACAGTAATTATCCTTGGGTTACTGGTGACTCTAGGAGAGGCATCCATAAGAGGGGTTATACATTATGGAAGAGTAGAGGAACCTTTGAATTAGGAAAGAACAGGAAAAGCATTAAATCCAAAACTTTATAGAGGGAATAACTTGCACTATACTGGTAGACTTCTGTCAGATTGCAGATTGTGGGGATACAACTGGGGCTAGAGGACTTCTATAGGCAGATAAATATATCTGCTGGCTCTGGAATAAGGCAGGATGTCAAGCATGGGATCAGGCCCTGTGGACTACAGTGAATCAAGATTGGGGGTATAATCAACCAGGGGCTAAAAAGAGTGGAATAAAGGAGAGACTCATAATCACAAAAGTGGCCAACTCCCCCTTCACACATAGTAAGAACTGTAACCAACTATTAATAACATTAAAGGAGCCGAGGAAGGAAGATCAGCGGTTGTATTCCATGGGAGCATGGGTGTCAGGAACTGATCCCTCAGGAACATTTTTCCTTGAGGTATTACCACCTAATAAAACTATAAGATTCACTAACCTAACGATAGAAGATGCCATAGCTTTGGAGACGGGCGACCAAGGAAAAAATGAGTGGTTAGAATGGTTGAGGTACACGGTTAGAACTCTGAAAAAGGAAAACTGTTTAGTTTGTGCCGGAGCCAGACCACATTTAGCAACAGTTCCTTTTCCTCTAGATCACAATACAGATCCAGAAGGTTTAAAATGTATGTTGCAATTGTATAATAAGAGCTATAAACCTGAAACAAATTTTACTTGTCACACATTGAGTTTGTTGTTTCCCCCAGTACAGAGACCTCAGATACCTCCAGCGGTTACCGCTTATCCGGGCAACTTTACTTGTTTTGCACTCCCAGGGAACTGTAGCGCGGTGGATCTTGGGTCACTACCTGATGACTACTGTGTGGAGAGGATTAACACGGACAACGGTGACTAGGTTGGACATGACATTCAGAGAGCTGATGTCTGGTGGATGTTTGGGGATAAGAAACTGCGAGCTAGACTACCGGCCAATGCCCAAGGGGATTGCGCTATGGTCCAGCTGGCTATGCCCCTGAGAATCCTGTCAGAATACCCGTGGACTAAGACTCACCGACAGTATCGTAGGGACACCTCTCCCTTGGGGTCATTTGACTCTCAGATCTACATAGATGAGATTGGGGTTCTTCGCGGGGTGCCGGATGAGTTTAAAGCCAGGAATCAGGTGACAGCTGGTTTTGCGTCTCTTCTCTGGTGGGTGACTATAGATAAAAATGTTGACTGGATTAATTATATATATTATAACCAACAACGATTTGTAAACTATACTAGGGATGCTCTGAAGGGCCTAGCAGAACAGTTAGCCCCCACATCTCTAATGGCCTGGCAGAACCCAATGGTTTTAGATATGGTCTTAGCTGAAAGAGGAGGGTATGCAAAATGTTTGGTAGCATGTGTTGTACCTTTATCCCTAACAATACAGCTCCTGGAGGGACCGTGACCAGAGCCTTGGAAGGACTGACTGCGCTATCGAATGAATTGGCGGAAAACTCAGGTATTAATGATCCATTCACAACTTGGCTTGAAGGATGGTTCGGTAAATGGACTGGATTTATCACATCATGTTTGATCTCAATCGCTGTGGCTTTGGCTGTTTTGGTTACTTGCGGATGCTGCTGCATTCCCTGTATTCGAGGACTTTCACAAAAACTCATTGAAACCGCAGTCTCAAGAACAATGTATCAAACCCTCTCTACCTCTGAGGAGACCTATGTGGACATTGAAGCTCAACTTAATGACATACAGTCCGAAAGTGTATAACACAGGGACCATCATCGAAATGTGTTGAGATAAAATAGTCACACAAAGAGGAGGGAATGTTAGAAAAGTTTTAAATGTTTATTGTGTCACTATTAGAAAAACAATAGTCCTGAGACTGATTTGTTAAAAAGCTTACTTCTGAGCACATTATTGTATTAACTCATTGTATTGTTTTGTCTTAATTAACTCCATAGTAGGTAGGATGATTAGATTTAACTTAATATGATAGCCTAAGAATGTACGGAACATGAATAGCAAATAAAGTGCCATCTTGTGCCATGACAACGTTATTTATGTTCCCTCAGCCAATAGAAGCATAGAGGTGTTATTCTTGTGGGGTATGAGAGAGAGAGAGAGAGATATTCTTTTGTTGGGACTTTTTTCTGCAGCTTGTCCTGTAAGCATGTCTCCCTGTTGTGGGCCACATCAGAAATAAATTGTTTGCTTCTCAAATACATCTGGAGTTTTTACGGATCACAAGGGAAGTTCCTAACAATTGGCTCCCACTAGCTGGAGGCTTAAGGATGCCGACTTGCTTCCCATCTATGGCTCCCAGACAGTTGGAGAAGTTGCAACGATCCTAGAATAGTTCCACTATCTTCAACCATTCGTTTTTTTTTGGCTTCTTCATAACCAAATCCTTCAGTTCTTCCCATATGACTAGGCAGGTTTCATTAACGATGGCACTAATAGTTGACTTCTTAACCTTAAATTCATACTGCAAACTTCCAAAAGAATTTCCTGTTACTAGGTACCTAAAAGCAAACATAAATAAAATTATTCATTTTTATGTTTTTCAGTGCACTACTTACAGACAAGGTTGCGTAGCATGCATGATGCGTATCGAAAATATATACATCACGTCAAATAAGCAAGGAGTGGCACGGGGGTAGCGCCAAGGGTACCCTATATGTTTGCCAGGGACTTAGATTTTCTGCAACCCATTGTGGAGATGAGGGAGTAAGTTTTCATCTATATCATCTATGTATCTGCTAACCTCTTAACTTTGATTATGCCTAGTTAAGTTCCCCTCTTTATTTTTGAAAAACAGGACAGAAGCTAGTTTGGAGGAACAAGATGTAATGGAGGACCAGCCAGAGGCTCAACTGGAGGCCAAAGGCCTGTCAGGAAAGGCTGGCTGGGGACAGTGGTCCGTCACCTGTCTGTGCGCGCCTGCTGGTGCCTGGTGCGTGTGTTCGCGGTCGCGCTGTTGCGCGCGATCGCGGTCGTGCGGTTGCGCGCGTTTGCGGGTGCGCACGTTCGCGTGCGCGCGCGCATATGGTTACCGGCGCCAGGCGGGCTATTTAAACTCAGTTCTCCCTTCTGATCTTGCTGCTTGATCTACAGCGTTCCTGAGACTATTACCTGAATCTGATCTGTTTGTGTATCGACCCGGCCTGACCTGCGACCTTCCCTGCCTTCTGCCTGCCTCTGACCTCCGGCTTGTCTACGACTCTGCACCTGTCTCATCCTCTGGTCCATCCGTGCTCATCCGTTACCGACTCGGCTTGTTCCACGTTCCTGCCTCTGCCCGCTGCATCTGTTCCTGTACTGACTGTCTGGTTTGACCCGGCTTGCCTGACTCTTCTGTGTGCCTGCCCCTGAGTGATCCACCTGTTCCTGTTGGTCTCCTGCTGTCTACTGGTTCCTGTCTGCTGTCACTGGGGCCTGCTTGTCCAGCTACAGTTCCTGAAGTCAGCCAGATCCATCCACCGGCTGTTGATCCTGCCAGGCACTCGTGCTACCTCTGACTCCCGTGCCTCCTGTCACCATCATCAGGGGCCGTGAGTCGGGGACGCAAGAGAGGTCTCCTTCTGCATTCCGGGCTCACCACTAGGTACGTGACAGTATCAAGCAGCCATGACCGAGCCCGCGCAGGGAGCCTCTCCTTTGGATGAACTGTGTTTGCATCTGGCGGGTTTGACCCAGGCAGTTAAAGGCCTTCAAGAAAGCTATTCCCGTTTGGAGGAACGTGTTCAAGCCCTCTCCCCGCCAGCTACTATCCAGGGTTCTCCATCCACCTCTGCCAGCATGCCTGCTCCACCAGCAGTGGTGATGTTACCCCCTGAACCTCGAGTGCCCACGCCTGAAAGATTTTCTGGTGAACGCAGCAAATTCAGGGCCTTTCGCAACTCCTGCGAGTTATACTTTGCTCTTCAGCCACGGACTTTTTCTTTGGAAGCCACCAAAGTGGGCTTTGTGATCTCCTTGCTCCAGAATGAACCCCAGACATGGGCACATCGCCTTCTTGAACAAAAGGCTGACGAGCTTTCCAACTTGACCACCTTTTTTGATGCGATGGCCTGAATCTATGAGGACCCTCAGCTCTCAGCAACAGCTGAAGCCGCTCTCCATGCATTACAGCAGGGTCGCAGGGCCGCAGAGGACTATGTTGCAGAATTCAGGCGTTGGAGTGCAGACACCAATTGGAACGATGCTGCTCTCCGCTACCAGTTCCAGTTGGGTCTGTCTGATCCCCTGAAAGATGAACTCGCCTATGTAGGGGTTCCGCAGACTCTAGATGAATTAATCAATCTATCCATACAGATTGACAGGCGCCTACGTGAACGCAGGTCAGAGAGAGCCGCTGGTCTGTCACGTCCCACCTGGATGTTGCCAAGAGTGCCCAGTTACTCGAGTACTATGCCACCAGCTCAGTCTACTCCTACTACTGATGTGCCGGAGCCTATGCAGCTGGGTTTGCTACGACCAACGCTCACACCTGAAGAACGTCAGCGTCGCCGCATGAATGATCTGTGCATGTATTGTGGGGAGCCTGGGCACTATGTGAGGTCCTGCCCAACTAAGATCCGTAAGTGGCTTCCTCCTTCTGCTGATCAAGTCCTTGCAATCACCAATGCTTCCCCTCATCTTGCTCTTTCCGTTTTGTTGCAGCTCCCCGGAAAGAACATCCAGGTTCCCGCTATCGTTGACTCGGGAGCATGCAGCTGCTTTATGGACTCTGTTTTTTCAGCAAAACACCACATACCACTACGCTCCAAGACCCAAGGACTACTGATACATCTTGCTTATGGATCCGCCATCCGGTCTGATCCTGTCACCCAGGAAACCATCCCCATCTCTGCCAGCATATCCAATCTTCACCATGAACTTTTATGTCTTGACATCATCACCTCACCCTTGTTTCCTGTTATCCTGGGAATGCCCTGGCTCCAGGCCCACAACCCTTGCATTGACTGGACTACCAGAGATGTTACCTTTCCCTCACCCTATTGCTTCCAACATTGTCTACCAAAGACTCCCAACCAGCCCACAGCTCTGATGTGCCTGGATACGGAAGCTCGCCAATTAGTTCCAGAGGCATACCACGACTTCATGGATGTCTTCAGCAAGAAAGGTGCAGAGACTCTTCCCCCTCACCGGGTCTATGACTGTCCTATCGAGCTCCTCCCTGGGGCCGAAGTACCATTTGGAAGAATTTTTCCTTTAACTGAACTGGATACCGATACCCTCTTCCTTTGGTGCCAGAACTTTTCCAGAGACTGGGGGCAGCAGTCATTTTTACTAAATTAGACCTACGGTGGGCCTATAATCTGGTCCGCATAAGAGAGGGTGACGAATGGAAGACAGCTTTTCGCACCCGATTCGGACATTTCGAATATCTAGTTATGCCGTTTGGGCTCTGCAACGCCCCCGCCACCTTCCAGCATTTTATAAATGACATCTTCAGAGACTTCCTGGACCTATTCGTCATCATCTACCTGGATGACATTTTGATCTTTTCTGCCTCCATCAGTAGCCATCGTCAACATGTCAAGTGTGTGTTAGAGCGACTCTGTCAGCATGGCCTTTATGCAAAACCAGAGAAGTGTGAATTTGAACAACGGAGTATACAGTTTCTGGGACTAATCATTTCTGTTGAGGGCATTAAAATGGACCCTCAAAAAATTTCCGCTATCCTTGAGTGGCCTGCTCCAGTGGATAAAAAGGGTGTTCAGCGGTTTGTGGGCTTTTTGAACTTTTATCGGAAATGTATTAAAGGATTCTCAGCCATCATCTCACCTATTACCCAGCTGACCAAGCAGGGAGTTCGATTTCATTGGACTCCCAAAGCTCAAACTGCTTTTGACACCCTTAAGAGACTTTTTACCTCCGTTTCCGTACTGAAACACCCTGACCCGGCTCTCCCGTTTGTTCTGGAGGTTGATGCATCCGAAGTCGCCGTTGGGGCAGTACTCTCACAACGACAAGGCCCCAAGTCTCTTCTGTTCCCTGTTGGCTTCTTTTCACGCAAGCTTTCTGCTCCTGAAAGAAATTATGATGTGGGAGACAGGGAACTATTAGCAATAAAAGCGGCCTTGGAGGAGTGGCGGTACCTTCTGGAAGGAGCAGCTCACCCGATCC
Organism: Lithobates pipiens; assembly: GCF_037356315.1. NCBI lineage: Eukaryota > Metazoa > Chordata > Amphibia > Anura > Ranidae > Lithobates > Lithobates pipiens. The sequence goes on along the minus strand of NW_027507785.1, from coordinate 184,325,841 downwards.
TGATCTATACGGATCACAAAAACATGGAGTACCTGAAATCTGCCAGAAGGTTGAAGCCGTGTCAAGCCAGGTGGGCGCTGTTCTTTTCCAGGTTTGCCTTCCATGTCACCTACAGACCGGTTTCAAAAAATACCAAACCGGACGCATTGTCCCGCATGTTCAATGATCCCAAAGTACCTAGCTCTCCGGATACTATTCTGTCGGCGGAAAACTTTCTCCTTCTCCAGGAAGATCTGTTAAGCCGGTTTAAGCAAGCTTCCAGTGAAGACCCCCCTCCTGCAGGAGCAAGGCTGCTTGCGAAAGACGGTCTGTTCTGGCTTGAGGACAAAATCTTCATTCCAGAAAACCTTCGGGCCACCATACTCGGGCTCTGCCATGACCATGTACTAGCCGGCCACTTCGGTGTCTCCAAGACGTCTGACCTCGTGCAACGCACGTTCTGGTGGCCGCAAGTTGCAAAGGACTGCAAAAGATATGTGGAGTCTTGTACTATCTGTAATCGCAGCAAGGGTAATAAGGCCAGGGCTTGGGGCCTGCTCAAACCTCTACCTGCTCCAGAGAGACCCTGGAAGTTAATCTCCATGGACTTTATTGTTGATCTTCCCCCTTCAGAAGGCCATACGGCCATCTTTGTGGTAGTGGATCGGCTGTCCAAGATGGCACACTTCATCCCCTTGAAAGGAACACCATCAGCACCGGAAACTGCACAAGTTTTTATCAGGGAAGTCATCAGACTTCATGGAGTTCCAGCCAACATCATATCAGATAGGGGGGTGCAGTTTACCTCTCGTTTCTGGAGAGCACTATGCAGTTCCCTTGGCATCGAGCTATCTTTTTCTTCTGCATACCACCCTCAGACAAATGGGCAGACAGAAAGAACTAACCAGACTCTTGAGCAGTATCTACGCTGCTTTTCTTCCTTTTCTCAGGACGACTGGTTCTCTCTGTTGCCGCTGGCCGAGTTCGCTTATAATAATTCCATCCATTCTACCATCAAGCAGACTCCGTTTTTTGCCAATTATGGTTTCCACCCATCACTCCTTCCTAACTCTGTTCCTGAATGTTCTGTGCCAGCCGTTCTCAAGACTGTGGATTTTTTCTGTATCAACAATAAACTGTTACAGGAAACCATGACCAGAGCACAAGCGCTAAACAAAGAGACTTTTGATAAAAACAGACGGGGGGAACTGATTCTGAAACCTGGAGACCAGGTTTGGCTGTCTACAGTTAACCTCCGACTCGCTTGCCCTTCAAAGAAATTGGGCCCTAAGTTTCTGGGTCCCTTCACAGTCAAGAGGAGAATCAATGAGGTGGCCTACGAACTGCAACTGCCAGAAACACTTCGGGTACACCCCGTTTTTCATGTTTCTCTCCTGAAACCCGCCATCTCTAACCCTTTCCCAGGACGAGCCACAGATCCCCCTGCTCCTATTATGGTCAATGGTGAAGAGGAGTTCGAAGTGGAGGCAATAATGGATTGCAGGAAGAGAAATAACCGTGTCCAATTTCTCATTAAATGGAAGGGGTACGGTTCCGAGGAAAACTCATGGGAGCCTGAAAGCAACATGCATGCCAAGCATCTGATACAGGCCTTCAAGAGATCCCATCCTGAGAAAATGGCCCGGTTGGGCATCCGGAGGCTGTCCCTTGGGAGGGGGCAATGTCAGGAAAGGCTGGCTGGGGACAGTGGTCCGTCACCTGTCTGTGCGCGCCTGCGGCTGCCTGGTGCGCGTGTTCGCGGTCGCGCTGTTGCGCGCGATCGCGGTCGCGCAGGTGCGCGCGTTCGCGTGTGCGCGGGTGCACGGTTACCGGCGCCAGGCGGGCTATTTAAACTCAGTTCTCCCTTCTGATCTTGCTGCTTGATCTACAGCGTTCCTGAGACTATTACCTGAATCTGATCTGTTTGTGTATCGACCCGGCCTGACCTGCGACCTTCCCTGCCTTCTGCCTGCCTCTGACCTCCGGCTTGTCTACTACTCTGCACCTGTCTCATCCTCTGGTCCATCCGTGCTCATCCGTTACCGACTCGGCTTGTTCCACGTTCCTGCCTCTGCCCGCTGCATCTGTTCCTGTACTGACTGTCTGGTTTGACCCGGCTTGCCTGACTCTTCTGTGTGCCTGCCCCTGAGTGATCCACCTGTTCCTGTTGGTCTCCTGCTGTCTACTGGTTCCTGTCTGCTGTCACTGGGGCCTGCTTGTCCAGCTACAGTTCCTGAAGTCAGCCAGATCCATCCACCGGCTGTTGATCCTGCCAGGCACTCGTGTTACCTCTGACTCCCGTGCCTCCTGTCACCATCATCAGGGGCCGTGAGTCGGGGACGCAAGAGTGGTCTCCTTCTGCATTCCGGGCTCACCACTAGGTACGTGACAAGGCCACATTGAATGTCCAGAAGGCACAGAGGATTTATCACAAATCCAAAGCAAGAGGCTATCCCTGGGCCGTCCTCTGCTCCTGCAGACATTGTTCTGCCAGCCAAAGTGCCACGGAGGCGAGCACCTCAAAGTCAAACCTGACATAAGTGAGCGCCTACCTGAAATGTTGAAAACAATGTCAGAAAAGGTGAATGCTTTTTTATGTCTGGATACTATACTGGCGCTCAGTTTTGTCCCTCTAATTAAAAAGGTACCACCAGAGCGCTACTTTGAAATGCGAAACATTATTGAACAAGTGCTGCACTCCTTCTCCCAGCTATGTGAGGAAGCTTCATTTAAAGTGCAATATATCCCACCATCAAGACCTCCCGTTACTTACCCCAGAAACGTGCAATACACCGAACAACAACACCAACCTTACCCCTATAATCCCCCATCCTATTCTTCAAGTTTTGAAAAGGTAATCTCCAGATATGAAGTGCCACATAGTAACATTCCCTATCCCATCCCATCCCCAATTCCTTCAATTGGCCCCCCCTCCAAAATCCTGGTATGTATGTGCCAAGTCAACATGGTGGGGCTAGGCCTGCTCCCAGCACTGCCAGTGATGACCCAGCTTCTGCCAGTCACTACTTGCACCCTTTCCAAAAAACCTATCACAATCTATGATTAATGATGTCTGTCCAAGGTTGAGGACCAAGAGGACACCTTTTTGGTAAACTAAGTTGAAGAGGCCTACTTGAGAGACTTTTTTTATTTTTCATTTTTCTATGTTAATTTATGATGCCTACATGAGCAAATTTTTTTTTTTTATATATATATTTTTTTAATATATCTTGGATAATTCAATAAATCCTTATTAGGCCAACTTTTGTTGGGTTATATATTTAGAATTACACATGTTTGAAGAGATGTAAAAACATTAGATTACATGCCCCAAAATTCACATGACAAACGACATCAGTGAAGAAAAGTACCTTAATGTGATCAGTAATATTTCAGCAGGCTGGATACTAGTTCTGTAGCACGTGTTCTGACGCTCCAAGCAAGGGGAGATTAATCCAAGCAATTCATCAAAACTAAATTTAAAAAAATCATTAGATTAGTTACAAGTATGAAACACATTTTGCCATACAGTCTTCAAAATAGTAAGGTAAGTGGTAGAGAACACTATTATTTCAAAGAAGGCCTGCATCCTTCATCTACTTAAAAATGTAGGTTAAATAAGTGACATCAAAAAAAAAAATCCTACGTCATTTGCAGTTGTGACATAATTGGGACATAGATCTAGCCACTGGCATTTGAATTGAACAATAACAATTGTCTGGTCACAAACTGCACAACAAAGCGGCGTCGGAACCCCCCCCCCCCCCATTCTCATTAATTTTTATTGAAAATTTCATAAAATAAAGAACATAAATCTGTACATACATCTGAAAGTTCCGTATCAAAAAAAAAAAAAAAAAAAAGAATACAGCATACAAGTAGTCAAATCACAGAGAAAGCAATATTTTCATAATGAAGTTCACTCTTTCAGAATTTTATACAATTGTATTCTCAATGGTTTCAGTAGCAGCTTATTATGAATTCTCCTAATCACAGTACAAGAATGGAGTAGAAGAAAGTACGCCTAAGAGCGTATCTAGGCAAATGGATGCAAGAAGGAAAGGAAAAATGGGGATTAGGCATGGGATAGGGAAAGAATAGGGTTACTAACAGGGTACTAAAAGGATTGAACTTCGGATGGGCCTTTAGGTTATTGTGCCGTTAAGCAAAGATATATACAGCTGATTCGCTTATCTTGAAAAGGAAAGAGATCACTTAGTTACATTTAGGTAGTCTTCATTAAACCTATATGGGAAACTGCTCTGTCCAACTTTTCCACATATGTTCGGCTCTCACCCTGAACCCCCACCTTCCAGCCAATAAGGTTTTGTATATAGAATGAGTTTGTATAATTGAGTAGATTTCAGATACATTTGGTGCCACATCGCTCCTCCATTTTCTGGTTATAAGCAATCTGGCAGCCAAAAGCACATAAGTAACTACTGTACAGAGATCCAGAGGGAAAACCTCAATTCCTAAGTTCAAAAGAGCTAGGCTTACATTCGGAAGGGTAATCATCCCAGTAACAGAAGAAATCAAACGAAACACTGCATTCCAGAAACTACTCAAGTTTTTACATGACCATAAAGTATACACAAGATTTCCTACTTCTCCACATCCCCTCCAACATAGCTGAGAATGAGCAGTGAAGAACTTGTTCATATGATAAGGAGCCAAGTGCCATCTCAATGCTATCTTTTGGGATAGCTCCCAATGATTTATACATTTAGTAGCTTTATATATTGTTGTAAAGGTAGTTTGCCACTGTTGTATTGTATATGCGGTTCCTACATCCGTTTCTCCTTTTAAATATGGTGTTGTTTTGACAAATGTAGTCTTGTTTTGGAAGAGCAAGTAAAATATGGATATTCCCTTTTTAGGAATTTTCGGTGAAGTAAAATAATTCCATGCGACCTCATGGACAAGCAGGCGGTGGGTTTTTAGAGACCCCAAAAAATGAGAAATTTGACCATAGGCGTATCTATCTTTATCTTGAAGCACATATTCCTTTTTAAGAGCGTGAAATTATCTAAAGGAGTTGTTATGAATCAGGTCAGCCACAAGCTCAACTCCCTTAGATCGCCAATCTCTGAGTGAAATATTTGGGATAATGTCTGATAATATTTCTAGTTGCAATAGATTTTTATTGTTAATTATAACAACAGTTTACAAAACATGTCAATAATAAGTGGCAGTAGGGCGAGATGCCCCCTAAAAGACAAATGCATCATACTGGTAAAGCATATAATGGGAAAACAAGTAAGAAAAACATATCCCTCCCCAGACCAAGGTTGCAATATAGAAGGTAAGAGAATAAACCTTGACCAGTCCGAGAATGAGAGCGCGTGATAGCAATGGTACATTCGAGAACAAGGGATCAACGAGGCCCCCTCCTAAGTCGTGGGGACCCGGAGATCCCCCCTTAACACCTTCCACCCGAGGCCGAGACGGGCCCAGGGAAGATCGCCCTGCCGCCCCAAATGGCAACTCCCCAGGGCCCCCCCCCCACCCCCCAGCGAAAGGGACTGGTCAACCAACTACATTGGTTATGCATTTGAAATATAGTAAGTGAGAACTATGAGTTATGCAACTGAATGAGGCACACGTGATGTATACTCAATAGCTGGGAGGGAGAGCAAAATAACATAGTAGAACAAATGAAGATTTCCTTGCAGCGTATAGATTAGGAAATCCAATAAGTGAAATGTTAACTAATCACAAAGAATATTTGCAACCAAAGGGAGCATCCCCTACAGGGAGGGGAAAAGGGAGTATAGGAGGAAAAGGGGATAGATAAAGAAAATAAGAGCAGGAAAAGTAGAGGAAAAGTAGAGGAGAAAGGCAATTAGCGCAGAAGAGTGTAAAAGGAGATAAAGGGGGGTGTAGAAGGTCGTCTGGAGAAGTGAGCGACAGCCAGTAGTACAGCTATTTCAATGTGGGAGGGTGATCCCAACAAGAGATGCCCAAGGTTCCCAAGTGTGATAGAATTTCTCAGAACGATCCAAGATTACACCGGCCATTTTTTCTTGATTCATGATCCAAGAAATTTTTTTCTTTGCTACTCTGGGTGATACAGTAGGCGTCTTCCAGGCTTTTGCCAGGGTAAGTTTGGCACCCAGTAAAATAAAGTGGATGAGGCGTTGTGTAATCTTGGGCGCTCCCATGACTAGGAAGTTGAGAAGTGCAATGAGGGGTGATGGTAAGATAGGCTGTGAGGTAATTATGCTTATCCAGGAGAAAATTTTACGCCAGAAATGTCGTACCCTGGGACAGGCCCACCAAACATGAAGCATGTCACCTCTAAGGTTACAGCCCCTGAAACATAGAGGAGATGTGGACGGAAAGATGTGGGCAAGTCTCGTGGGTACTAAGTACCACCTGGTAAGTACTTTAATGCTCGCTTCTATGAGACCGGTATTCATAATGCCCTTGTATGAGTAGGAGAAATTCCTTTGCCAAGTCTCCAGGTTCCAAGATTGGGCTAAGTCATCTTCCCAAGCCAACATGTAAGAGGTTTTGGACTGTTTACCCGAGAGTGCCCTGTAAACCAGAGAGATCCCACCCCTCTGCTCGATGCCTTGCCCACACCATTGTTCATAAGGGGTAATTTGTGGACCGTCTGGGAAGGATCTGCATTTTTTGTGAAGAAATGCGGATATCTGTGTAAATCTGAAGAATTCAGATCTGGGCAAGTCCAGTTTACTCACGCAATAGGCTTTTGTTAGGGGGCCTAAAGGTCTGAGAAAGTGACCGATTCTGTAGAGCCCTTTGTCTAGCCACCACTGGAACGCTTTGATGTCTAGGCCCGGGTAGAAGTCTGGGTTGTGAAATAAGTGTTTCAGGGGTTCTAAAGAAGAAATTAGGTGCGTATTACCTCTGAGGAAGTCCCATAAAGTGAATAAGTGGGACAGCGTCGGCGACATGATCGGGGGTCTGGATTTTTTGGGGCTCCATAGAAGGAAATCAAGGGTATGAAGCGGGACTGCCAATCTTTCAATGTGTATCCAGTCAGGGTGTTCCCATCGGGAGTAGATTCTGGAGAGCTGTGAAAGTTGTGCTGCTTGGAAATACCAAAGCAAGTTTGGCAGGCCCAGTCCCCCCTCTGTCCTTGATCTATATAGGACCGACTTCGCCAGTCTGTGTCCACCCTTCCCCCAAATAAATTTGATGACTTTGGCTTGGAAGAGCCTAAGGTGGTTTTTGTTTATTGGTATCGGAAGGGTTCTAAAATAGTAAAGGATACGCGGGGGTAATGTCATTTTGATGGCGTTGATCCTACCTAACCATGTCATGGGAAGTCCCGACCACTTTAGGAGATCTCTCTCTAATTTTTTGTACAGCGGCGGGTAATTAGCTTGATAGAGGAGATCTATCCTTGGTGTCAGTTTTATTCCCAGATATGTAATAGATGAGTTGGCCCATGAGAGTTTAAAGCTTTCTCGAAGCCTAGAGATGAGTGAGTCTGCAAGATTAATGTTAAGTGCTTGAGATTTGTTGTAGTTGACCTTAAGGCCAGATACCAAGCCAAAGTCATCTAGGAGGCGGCATAAGTTAGGGAGCGTTGTGAGGGGAGAAGATACAAAAAGTAGGATGTCATCCGCAAACAGTGCGCATTTGTGAGTTCGGGAGCCACAAGATATGCCTTTGATATTAGGGTTGTTCCTAATAGAAATCGCTAAAGATTCAATCGCTATAGCGAAGATAAGAGGGGATAGAGGACATCCTTGTCTCGTCCCCCGTAAGATAGGGAAAGATTCAGAGTAAAATCCCCGCAGACGTACCTGGGCCGAAGGGGTTGAGTAGAGAGCCCTCAGAACATTGAGAAAATGCTCACCAAAACCCCAACGCTGTAAAGTTGAAAAGATGAACGACCAGTGAATAGAATCAAATGCTTTTTGTAGGTCCAAGGAAAGCAAACAGCCTTGTCGAGGAGCTCCTTTGTCCCAGTTGGAGATTAGGATAGAAATCAGGTCAATGGCTCTACGCGTCTGGTCAGAGCCTTCTCGGCCTGGTATAAAGCCTACCTGGTCCTTATGGATATACAGACTAATGAAAGAGGCCAGGCGGTCTGCAAGGATCTTAGTCAGAATCTTTAGATCATTGTTGATGAGGGAAATTGGTCTATAGTTGGAAACAGCACTAGGATCCTTGTCTGGTTTAGGAATAACCGTTACATATGCCATATTAGAAGAAGCTTCTAAGGGACCCCCTCTCCGAAGCTCATTGAAAAAACAAGCAAGGTATGGGGCTAGAGTGGTGGAAAAGGATTTGTAGTAAGGTATAGAGAAACCGTCCGGGCCAGGGGCAGAGTGGGGTTTTAATTTTTTGATAACAGCACAGGAATGAAATTGTTCCATTATGCGTTGCGGATTTTGGGAGAGGGTACTACCATTTATTTTGATTTTAGGGAGAGCAGTGTGTTTGATTTTTGGAGAAAGTCTACGTGCTAAAAGTGTGCCTATCCGATCTCCCTGGCAGTAAAAACGGGATTGATTCCAGCGGATCCATTTTTCAGCTCTAGTAGTGAGTGCCAAGTTTAAAGAAGCACGAGCTGCATCCAGGTCCGAGATGGGAACCTCGGAGGGGCGAGCCTTGTGCCTTTTAGATAGGGCCGCGAATTCCTGCTCCAATCTGACAATATCAGATTTTTGTGCTTTGTTAATTTGAGAAGCAATTTGGATAAGGTGTCCTCTGAGAACCGCCTTATGAGCAGCCCAAAGGCACGAGGGTCCAACCTCCAGGGTGTCGTTGATTTGAAAATAAGTTTTAATTTTGGTATCAATCTCCGCCTTCCTGCCCGGGTCGCTCAAAATAGATTCATTGAGGTGCCATCTCCTACCGGGTCGAGCCATTCCAGGGCGTCGGAAGGCTATCACCACCATAGAGTGGTCCGACCAGACTACGTCTTTAATGAAAGCTCTGTTTGTTAATGGAATGGTACGGGAGGTAACCCATATGTGATCTATTCTCGAGAAAGATTGGTGGGGACTGGAGAAATGGGTATAATCCCTCAGGGATGGATTAATTTCCCTCCAAATATCAATCAGCCCATGTTGGGAGATTAGTTTGGCTATGCGCAGACTTTGTTTAGTGGGTCGAACAAGGCGTTTACCCGGAGGACGTGCCTTGTCCATACCCGCGTCAAAGGCCGTATTCGAGTCACCCCCAAAAACTACAGTCCCCTCCAATAATGGTGACACGGTGTCTAGTAGATTCTTAAAGAAGGCATATTGACCTCGGTTGGGGGCGTAGTATGAAATTAATGAGTAGAGATGACCATCTAGCTCTCCAATCAATAGGAGAAATCTGCCTTCTGGATCTTTAAGTTCTGACTTGAGAGAGAATGTACATCTGTTGGAAATAAAAATACCCACCCCCTTTGTTTTATCATCTGCATTAGCCAGTGAGAAATTAGAGAATTTGGAATGGATAAAAGAAGGATGGTAGCGTTTAGGGAAATGGGTTTCTTGTAGGAGTGCTACATTGACTTTTTGGGAGTGAAAATGTTGAAACATTTTCCGACGTTTAGCCGGGGGAGTTTAGGCCTTGGGCATTGTGAGTAATAAGCTTAAGGGGAATTTTGTCTGGGTTAGTTACCGCCATCGAGCATAGGAGTGGGAATACCCCGATACACAAAGGCACTTACCCTTAGTAGATTCAAAGACCAGGACAATATTAGACCGGTGTGTGACTTCAGCTCGCATGGATGAAGACCGTGCCCTCATTCTCCAGACAATCTCTAGGGGAAAGAAAGAGTAGAGAATGAGCAAGAAAAGGGGATAGAGAGGAGCAGAGAAGAGAAGAAGGGGGACAAACATGACCCCCGATGCGGGCGGAATAAAATACCACCTGCAAAAAAAAAATCAAATACCTCCCCGATCTCAATCCCAAAGGGGATAAAGATAGAGAGTAATCCTGACCAGTGAAGGGTCAATACCGAGTTCACTAGGCAGGATGGGGTGCATGAGCACCACCCTAGCAGGAAGGACCATCTAAGAATTTAAACAAAATGTAACTGTCAAAAAGGCCCCAGAACCAACGTTAACATTAGAAATCGTTTGAATCTCCCCACATACCAGGAGATGATAAAGAAAAACAAATCAGGAGAAGAAAAATACTTGAGTGTGGCAACATAAGATTGGTAAAAAAAAGGGTTAGCCAGTTCCCCCCAACACAGAGGGAGACCTTGAGTGCCGTTCCCACCTATATGGTGAGGTATATTCTAGGCGATTTCCCCGCTCAAGGTCCCCGAGAGGGGACTAGTAACCCCCCAAAGTCCCAAAACTTGTACTGCAGGCAGTTCATAGTGAGTCAAGGCGGGACGTTGTCCTTCGATTTCTTGTATCTTGCAGGTTTCCACATCGAGTTCAGTGGACTGGATGGACTGGAGGGAAGTTGCCTTTTAGCCGAGTGAGGAGAGGGCTCCTGTTGCATAGCGATTGGGTCGTGAGAGATGAGGCCGAGTCGTAGGAAAAGCTGTTCCCCTTCTGGAAGTGAACTAAAGGTGTAGGGTTTGCCATTGAATAACATCTTCAGTTGAAATGGAAAGAGCCACCAATATTTAATGTCCTTATTCATTAGAATTTGAAGTAGCGGTTTCAAGGTGCGTCTCTTTTGAATGGTGGAGGGAGATATATCAGCAAAGACTTGTAATTGGTGTCCCTGAAAGACGATCTTGGATAGGGATCTGGATTTCTTCATGACTGCTTCTTTCACTGTATAGTGGTGAGGCTTTACTACAATATCTCGAGGCAGGCCATCGTCCCTGGGGGACCTGAGGGCCCTGTGAGCCCTATCAAGCTCTAGATGGTGTTGTGGGGTGTCAGGGAGCAGATCTTTAATGAAGGCCTGTATTGTCTCAGGAACGTCCTTGTAGGATTCAGGGAGTCCCCTGACTGTAAAGTTGCACCTCCTATTTCTATTTTCAAGGTCATCTATTTCGGCATTGGCAGTATCCAGTTGTTCTTGTAAAACTTGTAAGCAAGCAGAGTTTTGATTTGTTCTGGAAATCGTCGCATCCAGGTTGGATTCAATAGTTTCAATGCGAGATCCGATGTTCTGGAGGTCTGCTTTGATGTCATTTGTGATTTTGGTAGCCGTATTTTGTAAGCCCCTGTCCAGAAGTTCTGCAAATTTAGCAAAAAGTTCAGTCACATTGATCGGCTGCAGTAGGCCCAGATCCCCAGGCTGTGTTAGATGTTGGGGCTGAGGGAGGTTGGCTCCCAAGGGTGGGAAATCCATGTCTGGGAATGATTGCTCCAGAAGGGACACTGTGGAGGCTGGGGAAGCCATTTCAGGATGATCAGTACTTGACTGTCGTTGCAGGGCAGAAGAGGGAGAGACTGCCAGCTGAGCCCCGGTCGTGTAAGCCGCGTCCGAGCGGTGAGGCCCGGCCGCCTTTTTCGCCTCCGTCTGGGAAGAACGGGTCGTCTCGAAGGTCGGCTCGAGGTTTCTCCTGACAGCCCCGGAGTACATTGGGGAGATCCCTGATGTATCTACTACTCAGCGGACGTGTTATGGAGTGAGCGTTGGTTCTCTGGGCGCCGTTATCAGTCCTGGACCGCCAGGGCGGGACGGGGCTCCAGGTCTATGCGGCCATCTTCGGAGCTGCCGTGCATGCGCCCTCTGCAGACAGGGCTAGAAGATTGTAGGAGACTCCTCTCCCACACCACACCAGCAGAGTGAGAAATGAGGAGTAGTAGGCCTTTGGGTGTAGCAAGATGGCTGACCTCAGTCAGCACAGGCCTGGATCAGGGCCAGGCCTGATGAAAGATGCAGTGTGGGGGTTTGGGAGGTGTTTGCTGTCCAGGGGGGGATCCTGCAGTCAGAGGGACTCTGTCCCTATATTCGTTGGGTAGTGGTCCGGGCGCGATGCTCTTCCGCGGGTGTCCGCCGTAGGAAAGGCCGGGGATCCACAGGCCTTACTAGGCCGCACTAGGCCAGGCTCAGCCACGGCCTCCCCGCTCACCCCCGAGGCCCGAACGAGCCACCGGAGCGCACAGGGGGAGAAGATCAGAAGGGTTGGAGGGTGGATGATAGTCCCCTACCGCTCGATGCAGCTGAAATCACAAAAATTCGTCAGGCCTCCGGAGCGGCAAGATGGCCGCCGCGAGCTCCCGGTGTCGACCGTCCCGCGGCCGAGTGGAGGGGTATGAGCTCCAAATATAGCCACCAGTCGCTGCAGGGCACTCCAGGGAGTAGTTGGCCTGAGATTCGGGCACCAGTCGGTGCTGATTAGGTGAGGATGGCAATGGATGGAGCTCGGAATACACGGAGCTCCCTCAGAAAGCGTCCACCGCCGAGCACTTCCGGTCACGCCCCAATTTCTGATAATATTTCTAAGGGTATTGGGATATCAGTCTGATTGTCTATTGGTGACAGAGTTTTACAGAGGTCTCTCCAAGCTTGTAGGGAGGCCTGGATAGTCAAAGGCAGTGTCTTAAGTGGGAATGGTTTCCACATATCTATCAAGAGCAGAGAAAAAAAAATTAAAAAAATTAGAAAAATGTATTTTGTAATATGAGATTCGGCTAAAGCTATTAAGGACTGCATGGGCACGAGACAGGGATTGTGAGGGGGAATTTATGAAAAGGATGACATCGTTAGCAAATAAATTGATTTTATTGAATATAGAAGGGGAGAGGGGGCATCCCTGTCTCGTGCCATTTGTAATCGAAAAGGTCTGTGAGAGAGTATTCGACGTATACACTTAAGCAGAGGGCGACGAGTACAGGGCCAATATAGCTGATAATATAGGTCCATCGAAACCAAATTTTTTGAGAGCGTGCACCATGTACCCCCAGTGTATCCTGTCGAACGCCTTCTTCGCATCCAAAGAGAGGAGCAGAGAAGGCGTCTGACAGGATCTCGCATACTGGATTATATTAACAACTCTGCGAGTGGCGTCCAAGGGTTGTCTACCCGCCGTAAAGCCGATTGGTCCGGGTTGATCAAGGAGGGCAAGATATTTAGGAGTCTATGGGCTAGTATTTTAGCGTATAATTATTTTTTTTTGAAGTTTATTGAAATTTTCATGTTACAGAAAAAGAAAAAAAGGGCATGTAACAAGGCAAGGTAAGAAAATAAAAACAAAAAACAAAACAAAAGCAAGTTGTAACAACAGAAACGGTTACATTAGCACACACTGTTGCATAGATCGAATATTATCAGGTATGAGAATACAGACTCAGCTTGAACACTGAGACAGTCAGAAAAAAAAAACGAGGTATGAACAAAAATTAAAACCTCCGATATTTAGCACTCCAGATACTCGAGGTTATATCAAAGTCTGAGAATTTTAGAGCATTTATAGCTAATGCTCGCTCTAGGGTGTAGTGTCGTTGAACTACTCTAGTCAGGTCTGTAATGTTTATAGTCAAAGCAGTTTTCCAGTTTTGTAAAACTAAGGATCTCGCTGCTAGGAGAATATTAGAGACTACCGTCCTCATGTTATAAGGAAACTCCCCAATACCTAAATGTAGGATCGCTAAAGCTAAGTTAGGAGTAGTAGTGATAACAGTAAGGGAAGTTATGAGTTGGAATACTTGGTTCCAAAAGCTCACTAGGTTGGGGCACTCCCAGAACATATGGAGTAAGTGTCCTGGCTGTCCGCAGTTCCTCCAGCATAGTTTTTAAGTATGCGAAAAGATTTTCGTCAATCTACAAGGGGTGTATTGCCATTGATTAAGAATTCTAATGGTCATAGCCCAGTAACTGACAGAGCGGGAGGCTTTTTGGATCTCACGGAAGGCTGTCGTCCATCGGTCATCTGAGAATGTATTCCCTAAGTCAGCTTCCCAAGCATTGATCTGTTTTGTCCACGTGAAGGACTTCTTGTCCTGCAGAAGAGTGTAAAAGATCGATATGCCTTTGTTTGTCGAGGACTCTCGGGTAAGGAAGTGCCACGCAGTGGGTGGTATTTTAATTGTAGGGAGAGGGTTTTGCTTCAGAAAGTGTGCAATTCGGAGACACGAGAAAAGATGGTGACTAGGGAGACCAAATTTTTCCATTATCTGGGCACTAGTGAGGGCATTATCATTGAGGCACAAGTTTTGGATGTTATGGATACCATATCTAGGGAACTGTTTTAGAGACAGCATCCGAATTCTGGCTTCGAGTAGGCTTAGAGGAAATTGCTAACCGATAGTGTGGAGGATGTTGTGGCTCTGGTTTAGAAAGAACCTCCATGCTTGCAAGGAGGTTTGTATGGTGGGGGAGAAGGTGCGCATATTCCAAGGTTTCCATATGTCTCCCATAAGTAGTGCTACAAGGTCAGGAAACGGGGCCATGGCTTGTTCCAGCTCAACCCATAATGGTTTGTTTGTGGTTCTAAACTACTGTCTGAGTTGGTCCAGTCTTGTGGACCACATGTAGTCGTAGATGTCTATTAGCCCTGCTCCTCCTGCTCGTCTGTGGGGAATTAGGTTACGGGGGGAGCAGCGTGCCTTCTTATCTTTCCACAAGAATCTCCACAAAAGAGTGGAGATAGCTTTAAGAAAGTGATTCGGAAGGTGGATCGGTATGGTTCTAAACATGTATAGTATATGAGGAAGAACCAGCATCTTACACGCAGCTAATTTGCCCATCCATGCGAGTTCAGTCTGAGCAATATGTTTAAGGGTCTCTTCAACCTTAACTAGTAAGGTCCTAAAGTTTGAGGTGGCCATTTTGTTTATGGAGTTGGTTATTGTGATACCCAGGTATGGTATACCATCCTCCCTCCATTTGTATGGGAGGTCACGTTGAAGTTGGTCTCTTATACGCCTGTCCACTCCCAAGTCCAGAATCAATGATTTGGCAAAGTTGACCTTATAATATAAGACCTCTCCAAAATTTTGCAAAATTTCTTGAATTAATGGTAGGGACTGGGATGGATTTGTTAGCATCAGAATGACGTCATCCGCAAACAAATTAATAACATGGTTGCGAGAACCTATTTTGAAGCCAGAGATGTCAACTCTCGATCTAATGGCCTCCGCCAGGGGTTCTATCATAGGATTGAAGATAGTAGGGGATAGTGGGCACCCCTGGCGGGTGCTATTCGAGATACAGAATGTATTGGACAGCATACCGGCAGTCAAGACTTGGGCAGATGGACAAGAGTACAAGGCCAACACTGCATTGGATATAGGGCCATCAAAACCAAACCTACGGATCACCTCTTTCATATAACACCATTCCACCCTATCAAACACCTTCTCTGCTTCTATGGAGAGCAGCAGAGAAGGCGTTTTAGACATTGCAGCATAATGAACAATATTAACAATACGTCTCGTCGCATCAGAAGTCTGTCTCCCCCGTATGAAACCCATCTGGTCGCTTTGAATTAAAGATAGTATGTATTCCTCTAGACGTTTAGCTAACAGCTTGACGTAGATCTTTATATCTGTATTAAGTAAAGAAATGGGTCTAAAGTTACTCAGGTGGTAGGGTCTTTCCCTGGTTTGGGGATGGTGGTTACGTAGGCTTTCAACATCTCTGCTGCTTGTGTGAAGACATTTTGTAAGTATGGGGAAAGAACTTTGGGGAATGTTTTGAAATATTCATTGGAGAACCCATCAGGTCCAGGGGATTTTCCATTTGGAAGCGTGGCAATAATAGATTCTATTTCAGGGGTAGTAAATGGGGAATTCAAAGAAGCAAGCTGTACTTCTGAGAGCATCGGGAGGTTTAAATCTTTTAAGAAGTGTTGTATTTTTGATACGGTAGGCTGTATGGTATGTGGGTCAGTATTAAGGTTGTACAATTCGCCGTAATATTGTGTGAATTGGTTTGCAATGTCTTGAGGGTTAAGAATTTTGTGTTGAAATATGGGGTGTATTAAGTGTAAGATTCTGTTTTTGGTGCGTATTGTCTTAATCCTGTTAGCAAGGTATTTACCTGCTCTATTTGCGTTGGCGTAAGAGGTCAGCTGTAGGCGACGGAAGTACATGTCATACTTTTGGGTGAGGTGCTCCCTTAATTTCTCTCTAAGTGCAGAGAGCTGTTTGGTTACCAGTTGTGAGGGGGACGCCATGTTTAGTAACTCTAATTTATGAATGTCAGCTGTAATAGAGTCAAGGGTCGCTGTGTATCGCTTCTTTGCTCTAGCTCCCAGCTGAATTAGGATACCTCTTACAAATGCCTTGTGAGCATTCCAGAGTGTAAATAGGCTTTCTACAGAGTGCTCATTGTCATGGAAATAGTCCTGTAAATGTTGAGAGATCAATTTCTGAGTGGTAGGGTCTTGTAATAATCTAACATTGCTGCGCCAGATAGGTGGGGAGGGGGAGACACCCTTCTCATGGATGGACAACGAGATAATAGCGTGGTCTGACCACGTAATGTCATAAATGCATGCGGAGGAGACATCCTGTAGAGTCCACTTATCAGTCAAAAACATGTCGATTCTCGAGTAAGAACCCTGTCTGTGAGAAAAAAAGGTATAGGTTCGCTCGTTACCATGTGTGCTTCTCCACACGTCGTACAATTCTGCAGCATGGAGAATTCTGTTCATATATGTCTTGCCAGTCTGACTGGTGGTAGAGGTGTCTAATTTAGGATCAACAATCAGGTTGAAATCCCCACCCACAATAAGACTCCCATATTGGGGGGATTTCACTTTGCGGAGCAGTCTGCTGAGGAATCTGACCTGGTGGTTATTAGGGACATATACGGACACAATGGTGTAGGGTTTAGAGTTAATGTCCCCTTGAAGGATGATGTAACGACCATTTTCACCACCCTTTTTCTTATCTGGATTGGTTGCAGGAAAGATATGCGGATAATTCCTGTATGTGCAGTTGGGGTGGTTGTTTAGTTGGAAGTGGGTTTCTTGAACACAGAGGATATCGGCCTTCAGCTTTTGGGCTTCTGACCACAGAGAGTGTCTTTTGGCAGGGTGGTTGAGACCCCTGGCGTTAATGGACACACAGGTGATGGTCATTTAACAGGAATAGGGTGTATTGTGAGGGACCATACTCACTGTGTCCTCTGAGGAGTGTTGGGAACGACTCACCTCCATGAGGCTGGTTCATAGCGTACTGCTATAGTTGTCTTGGATATGTTGAAATAGGAGGTACCTGGTGGAGGTATGCAGGACCGTTGCTAAGTAGATAAGAACTGGAAACGTAATAACAAACAAAAACAAATAAAACGTTAAGAAAATAATCCTGATATCGATTCATGAGCAGACGTAACTGCATAGGTAACATATTCCAGGGGAAAAAACAAAGGATGCAAGGTAATGTAGAGCCCTTGTGTCCAAGGAGAGAACCGGATAGTCTATGATGTGATTCACGTGGTTCCACCAGTGACTTTTTTAGGAGCCCGTTTGCGGGAGACCACCTGCCACTCATCAGGAGCAGAGCCAAGTTGTGTGACTTGTGGCTCGAGTAGGCCTTGCTGAGGTATTATGCCCCATTGTCGCAACAGTGTGATCCCCTCTGCCAAGGTAGAAATTATATGAGTGGCCCCATCATGTGATATGGACAATTTCCCCGGGTATCGCCATTTATGTGGAATATTATGGTTTCTTAAAGCCTTTGTTACAGTGGCTAAGTTGCGGCGCTGTTGAAGGGACAGATCAGGAAGGACAATTAGCTCTGCATATTGCGGATGCTTGTTCTCAGTTTTGCGGGATGCAGCCAAGATTTGGTCTTTGACATGGTAGTAGTGCATCTTAAGCAATACATCCCTAGGAGAACTATCAGGGAGGAATGCCGGCTTGGGGATCCTATGGATCCTATCAATTGTTAAGTCCTGAGGGGATAGTGTAGATATAATGGTGGAGAATAGTGTGTGCACATACTGCAGCAGTTGGGTCGAAGGTATGGCCTCTGGGATGCCTCTAATTTTTATGTTGGACCTCCTGGACCTGTTCTCGAGGTCAGCTACCTTGTTTCTCAACCAGGCGATTTCTTCTCCATGCGACTTGTGGGCCTCTACCAAAGTATTGAAGGAAGTAGTGTATTCTCCCAGTTTGCCTTCCACCTGATCTACTCTGTTTCCCAGAGCTAAAACTTTTTTGTGACAGTAAGTGAGTTCAGCAGTGATATCTGCTTGTATAGAGGCCTTGAGGGATAACAGCATCTCCTTTAAGACTGTATCAGATACCAGTCGGTCTGAGGTGGGATATGCCACAATGGGGTCCGAGTTATGTGCCTGAGGAGCGAGGCCTACAGCAGGGGACCCGCTTACCTCCATGTCGCAGCTTTCCGGTGAGGAGATCCTCAGTTTCTGTTTGACTGGGCTCCTTGTGGATGGACTGGCTGTCCCTGATGAGGTGTCGCTGAGAGAGGCAGCACGAGGATGCGGTTGGTGAGGAAGGGCATTTTCAAGATTCGTTGCCTGGTGCACAGAGCGATCCTCTCGTGCTCCAGCACCATTTTGTGGAGGTCTGTGCGCTCCGAAGAAGTTCAGGCGTTTCCGCGGCGTCTGTGGATGTTTCTTGTTCTTCGCATGTTCGACTGATGCCTCGGTGTCCGCGCTATGTAACGAGTGAGGCAGCTCTGTCGGTAGTCACCGATGGACGTTCGAGTGGTCGGTTCTCTCTGGCGGCCGAGCGGAGCTCTCTGCTCACACATCCATCTTGTAGCTCGGACGCCATGCCCCCCCCGTATTTTAGCGTATAATTTGATGTCCGTATTTAAAAGGGAGATCGGGTGAAAGTTCGGGGGGACATCAGGAGTCTTACCGGGATTTGGAATGGTGACTACATATGCTTTAAGCATTTCAGGGGGGAATGAGGAGGTCAGAACTGCTTTGGAAAAGACGTCTCGCAACCTGGGGGACAGAGTAGGGGCAAACGTCGTGTAGTAATCATTTGGGAGACCGTCAGGGCTGAGAGATTTACCAATGGGTAGGGTGCGAATGGTTGTTTGAATTTCATTTACCGTTATGGGTGCATTAAGGGTCAATAATTGTGATTGGGAAAGAGTCGGGAGGTCTAAATTTTGTAAGAAGGTGAGTGGTCTGAAGTGTGGGTAAAGGTCTCTTGGATTTGGTGGTTGTGTCAATAGAGTAGTCCGCAGTGAGATTGAAGTCCCCACATAACATAAGAGCGCCCTGTTTAATTCCAGCAATTTTCTTCAGCAGTCTTTTTAAAAATCTTAGCTGATGATAATTGGGGCATAGAGACTGACCATCGTGTAAAGCTTGTTTTTTAATCTCTTCTACCACAATGACATATCTCCCTTCTGGGTCAGCTATGGTTGTTTTAAGTGAAAAGGTCACCGTATCTCTAATGGCAATAGCAACTCCTTATTTTATGATCAGCAGATGCATGAAATATATGCGGGTATCTCTTATGTTTGAGTCGGTGCTGGTCTTGCGCTGTAAGGTGGGATTCCTGTATACATAAAACATCGGCCTGCAATTTACGGGTCTCTTTCCACAGTGCAGCTCTTTTGGCCGGATGGTTGAAACCGTGGGTGTTAAAGGAGATTATGTTTATCATTTTTACGGATAATAGGTGAGAAAGAACAGTTGCTATACCTGAGGTCAATAGTGCAGGCAGGCTCCCCCGGGGTCCTCTGGTAAGTGTGATCTTGAGGGGTAGCATATGGTCCATAAGCGGATCAGCATGGTCCATCCAGGAAAGAAGGGGAAGAAGCAAAACCGAAAAAGCAAGAAAAACAAAACCTAACAAAACCAAAAGAAAAGTCCAGAACCATAACTTGTAGAATAAAAAAGAGGATTCTATGTGGAATCCTGTGGCAGGTGTACTGCACATTTTACAATGGGGTGTGTAGTCACTTAGTAGCCTAGGTGCCTGGGGAATCGGGTATATGCCTTGATTTTAAAGTTGCATAGTAGGGTGTTCAAATATTGCGTTTGAAGGCGGCATTTTTATGTTTCCGAGAGACAACCTGCCAGGTGTCTTGAGTATCCAATTTGGTTGTTGGAGATGGGTTAGCCGCAGATTGTTCCGGCAGGATGTCCCATGTTCGGAGCAATGCTAGACCCTCTTCCAGTGAGTTCACCACTGTTGTGTGCTCATCCTTGGTTATAGTCAGTTTGGCTGGGTATCCCCAATGATAAACAATAGCATGATGATTACGCAAAGCCTTGGTAATGGGTAGCAAGGCCTTGTGTTTTTGCATGGTGTACTGTGAGAGGTCCGCAAAGAGTTGGATATTCACATATCTTTCAGGTGGTTGTCTATTTTTGCGGTAAGCAGACATAAAACATTCCTTAATGTGGTAAAAGTGGACCCTCATGAGGATATCCCTAGGGACATTGTCAGTGAGAAGGTTTGGGGATACGATGTATCCTGTCTATCACCATGTCAGCTTCAATTAAATCGGTAGAAAGGATTTCATCAGGTCTTGGGCATATTGTTGTAATTGCCCCGCTGTAATTGCTTCAGGGACACCCCAAATTTTTAGATTGTTTCATCTTGACCTGTTTTCCAGGTCCGCGACCTTTGACCTGAGCCAGGTCACCTCATCGGCTTGTTCATTGTGGGCATCCACTAAAGAATTGTATGATACTGCAAACTCCTCCATTTTGTGCTCCACGTGTTCCACTCTCTCACCTAGCTCCTCATGTCAGATCTAAAACTTCTCATACAATCCATCTAGTCTGCATGGAGGGAGCTGCGGAGGGACACGAGCATGTCCTTCAGCGTGGTATCTGATACCGGCTGGTTCATTGTGGGGATGGAGTTGAGCATCTCAGCCAGCTCCCTAGTGTCATCTAGCCCCTCCTGATCCACGCTCAGCTTTGACTTCGCCAGGCTGTGGGATAGTGGTGTGGAGATCTCCGGAGGCTGTCGGTGTGAGGCCTTTTGGGAGCTCGGGCTAGGCGTTGATGCGCCGGATCCATTGGATGTGGCTGGCGTGGCGTTGCCGGCGCCATCTTTGTTTAGGCCGCGATCCTTCTGCGGAAAGAAATGCGGGAGCTTTTGTAGTTGGGAGGCTCCTTTCCTCTTTTGAGCCATGGCGATGGAGTGAGGAGCCTCTCCTGATGAAATGGTGAGAAGATGGGCTCGGATGAACACCCTTGATCGCCGCAGTTCCCATCGTTGGCTATCTACCTACCCGTCCATGCAGTAGCTCGGTAGCCACGCCCCCCTGACTCACCTAGTTATTGACATGCATCTGTAATTAAAACATTTCTCATCATGCACACGGAGGTCTTCATACAGGATCATGAACTGGTCTCTCCTCCCGATTTACAATTATGGGATGAACCCAGTATCTTCTTTTCCTCGTTCTCATCTTCTTTACTTCCAGCAAGATTTCTGCTGTTGCCAACAGCTGTTGGCATTTTAATGGGCAGAGCAGCACACATTTTGCTAACAAACAAAAACACACTACAGACAACCAGGAAGTGTCCACAAAAATCAATCCATTGATTAGCAGCCTCACAAATGGATAACAAGCGATTGGTCAGATCAAAATTCGCAGCTCTAATTAGACACTTCAGGGGTTACTTCTGAATTCGCTGCTGATCCGCAGCTAAAACGCAGAGGGCCCGCTGAACAACAGATTTTTATCTGCGCAGTGAAACCGCAGCTTCAATTCGCAACGCACAAGTGTGAACCCGGGCTAAGTCTTTTGCAGACAATAATGCTGCATACACACGATCGGACATTCCGACAACAAAATCCATGGTACTTTTTCCGATGGTTGCAAGTTAAAACTTGTCTTGCATACACACGGTCACACAATGTTGTCGGAAATTCCGAACTTCAAGAACGCGGTGATGTACGATGAGCCAAAAAAATTGAAGTTCAATGGCCAGTGCATCTCTTCTGCTTGATTCCGAGCATGCGTAGAACTTTGTGCTTCAGAAATTGTGTACACACAATTGGAATTTCCGACAATGGATTTTCTTGTTGGAAAATTTGAGATCCAGATCTCAAATTTTGTGTGTTGGAAATTCCGATGGAAAATGTCCAATGGAGCCTACACACAGTCGGAATTTCTGACAAAAAGCTCCCATTGAACATTTTCAGGTTTTCTTCTAAGATCGCCCTGTATTTGGCTCCATCCATCTTCCCACCAACTCTGACCAGCTTCCCTGTCCCTGCTGAAGAAAAGCATCCCCACAACATGATGCTGCCACCGCCATGTTTCATGGTGGGAATGGTGTGTTAAAGGTCATATGTAGTGTTAGTTTTCTGCCACACATAGCGTTTGCTTTTAGCCAAACACTCAATTTTGATCTCATCTGACCAAAGCACCTTCTTTCACATGCTTGCTGTGTCCCCCACATGGCTTCTCTCAGACTGCAAACAGAACTTATGGCTTTGTTTCAACATTGACTTTCTCCTTGGCACTCTTCCAAAGGCCAGATTTGTGGAGTGCACAACTATAAGTTGCCCTGTGGACAGATTCTCCCACCTGAGCTGTGGATCTCTGCAGCTTCTCCAGCTTCTTACCATGATCCTCTTGGCTGCTTCTGTGATTAATGCTCTCTGGTAGAGCATTAAACCTATCATGTCTTGGTAGATTTGCAGTTGTGCCATACTCTTTCTATTTTTGGATGATGGATTGCAACAGTGCTTTGTGAGATGTTCAAAGCTTGGGGTATTTTGTATAACCTAACCCTGCTTTAAAGGTCTCCACAACTTTATCCCTGCCCAGTCTGCTGTGTTCCTCGGACTTCATGAGGCTGTTTGCTCACTAAGGTTCTCTAACAAACTTCTGAGGGCTTCACAGAATGGCTGTACTTATTCTGAGATTAAATTACACACAAAGGGCGTGGCCTGGCCACTGACCGGAATGGCCGCTTAGACTCAGAGCTCCGCTCGTCCACTAAGCTACAGACAGCATCCAGCGCCATCAGCCAGATCTCCTCACCTCACGGAGAGCCAGCTACCACCTCACACCACCGGGGACATGACCCGCGCCAGATCCGCCGCCCACGGAGCACGAAAACTAACAGAGTTTTATATGAAGCCCGCCAGCGCACAGGCCCAAGATGGTGCCGACCGGGATGGAGACCCCACGCCTCAGGAGACACACGCGGCCTCGGTGGCCTCGGCACCCACAGAGGACCCACTCTCTGACATGGAGGAGTCCGGGGAGCAGCAGCGCCTGCCCTGCCTATCACCGGCTGACAGAGGTAAGAGATCAGCCATGTCTCCAGCACACTCTCCCTCTAAGCCTCCCCCTGTGAAGCGGCAACTTGGTGCTGACACTTGTAGTGCCACAGCAGCAGCAGGAGAATCCAACACCTCTCTGGTGTCCTGCTTCTGAGCATACATTAAAAGCCATGTTACTCTCATTACAAGCAGACATGCAGAGGGAGTTTAGATCTTCAATTAACCATTTGCTGGACAGAGTAGATGACATGAAAGACTACATAGAACACATTGAGCCGCATCTCTCTGCCGCCACCAGTTCACATAATGCTATGGTTGACATCCAGGATGAGCATTCTGCAGCTATCCACCAACTGCGTCTTAAAATCGCAGACCTCGAAGACCGCTCAAGGCGGAATAATATTAAAATCCGAGGGGTCTCGAAGCTGTTTCGCCTCCTGAAATAGTCCCATACCTACACCAACTTTTCTGCAAATCATACCTACTTTGACACCGCAGGATCTCCTCATAGAAAGAGCTCATAGGATCCACAAGCCACAACACTTGCCTGATTCTATATCCAGAGATATCCTGGCCAGGATCCACTTTTTTCATTCTAAAGAGCAGATCATGAGGGCCACCAGATCCTTACGCAACCTCCCTGAACCTTTCACTAAAATTCAACTGTATAATGATATCTCGGCCGCCACTTTGCAGGCACGTAAAGCATTCTCACAAGTCACTGCGATTCTCATGGGGCACAAAATCGCATACAAATGGAGATTGCCTGCTAAACTCCTTGTTTTGAACCCCTAAGGATGGGTTCAAACAGCTACATAACTGGGGCATTTCGCCTAACATACCTCCGGTGCCACCTTTGAACACAAGGTCCTCCAGGATCCCCACTAAATGGGCTACAAAAGTTAAAACCTAACTCTCCAATGGAAATGGAGCAACCTCCCCGGTTGCTCTCTCAATTAGCTGGTCCTCAGTTAGCGTGAAAGTGTGGATGAGCGTCTTGTTTACCTTGAACCTTCCACGCCATACTGCTATAGTGTGCAAAGAAAAAATTATATATAAAGTTGCACTAAAAATACATGAAAATAAAAGTGAGAAATCTAATACAAATCACTAAGATTACAAATCAAAAAAACATCCTGTGTAAAGTTCAATCAAGAAAAAAGGAGTCTTTGTAATCAGGGACTCTCTATTCCCAAGAGAAACCAATGAATAGGGAAATCGATCCTTTTTACGAATTCAGTGTAATCTTCTTACAAATCCAGAGCTGAAAAATGTTTGACTCTTACCGCAATGGGTGGACTCCAAATCAACGGAGTCGTTAGCGTGAGCAGACAGCCCTCTGCAGGGTTCTTTTGCGTGTAATCCGTTCCGGTGTGCTACTAGACGCATGGATAGATGCGGATCATTCGGAAGTAACCAGCCTAGATCGAAACAATTCCGGAAACCATCGTACGTCCTACTTCTCCTCTCGATCACCGTAGAAAGTGGCTATTCGATCTCCCTGTATGTCTGGAGTTTATCTATAGCTCCCCAGCGAATCGTCCGATGTCAAGGTTTTTCAATACGCAAACCTGTAGTAAAACACAAGGTACTCGGGCCTCCCGGTCACGAGCGGAGGGAAGGGGAAAACAAAGAAGGACTCAGATCGTGAACGTACCGTTAAGCAGTCGGCAATTTTATAAAAAAAAAATTCTAACATACAGCAGACCAAAGGTATGACCGAATAGGTCCGATTCTAAAAAATTTTAATATACAGTAGACCAAAGGTATGACCGAATCGGTCCGATTCTAACAAAAATAAAAAATATATGCATAAAAAAACGGTTAAAATAAGAACAAATATACACCCGTGCTAGGGAATATTCTAAGCGTGGTGGTATCAGCACAAACAGCCCGACATGTTTCGTAAAAACTTACATCCTCCTGGGGCACAGGTGATATGCTGATCCATCACGTTTAAATAACGTTACGACTAAGCCAAGCCTCGATTCCATTCAAAAGAGGTGAAGGTCGACAATACAGCCGAACCAAGCCTCACTTCCGAACGGCTACCATTTTTTAGAAGGTTATAGGAATGAACCGAATCCCTCGTCCCCCAAACCACTGGTCACGCACAGGTCGCCATTTTCGTGGAGACCGAACGCGGTCCGGGTCTGAAACTAAGTCCAAGCTCGACTCGAGCTCTATTTCCTTATGGATTGAGCCCATATCTAAACTACACAAATCTGAGTGGAAAACACATATCGAAAAATGTGTAACCACACACGTTCGAATGGCACACAATGTCCAATTCCTGTTAGGAAACAATCCTTCATAAAAATTAAATCTAAATAGAAGGAAGTGGTCTGTCCTCATTTAGTTCATTAAAAAAGGAGGAGAAACCAGGAACATATGAAAAAAGAACAAAAAGAACAAAAATATACCGTTCCCCCAAACAGACATATTTACATCATATATCAACTATATTTCATACCTCTCACGCATTATCTATAAAAGCATTAATCTCTATATCTACGTTAAGTCCAAAAGGTTTAAGGCTTTTGATTTTATATATCCAACTCATTTCGAGTTTTGAAATTGCCCTCTTTTTAGGGCCTCCTCTCCAAGGTATCTGTAATTTATCGATTCCCAGGAGGGACATTCCCCGAGGATCGCGATCATGTACTTCCAGGCAATGTTACAAAACTGGGTGTCCTTTAAATCCCCTTCTAATATTACCCAAATGTTCCCCTAACCTCACCTGGAGAGGGCGCAATGTGCGACCCACATAGTGGAGCCCACAAGGGCAAGTTAAGAGATATACCACTCCCTCCGTGGAACAGGTTATAAATGATTTAATGGGGAAGATCTGTTTAGTGTTTCCTGAACAAAATTCTGTTGTTTTCTTTTTCTTTATATTATTAATGGAACATTCACAGCACTTATTACACTTAAAATACCCTATCAGGTTCTGAAAAAACATAGGTTTAATTGTCGGGGGGTCGAACACATTAGGTGCGATTTTATGTCTGATAGATGGTACACCCCTAAACACCACCTGTGGTTTCTCCGGGAGGAATGAGCCCAAAATTTGGTGATTTTTGATTATGTGCCAATGTTTACGCATAATCCTTTTGACCGAAAAATGTTGTTGAGAGAATCTAGTAACAAATGGACATTGAAAATTGCTGTTCATATTATTCCCCTCCGCCTCCGTTCTTTCTTTAAGTAAAAGGCTACGATCAATCTCTCGTACTTCCCTCAATTTTTCTTTTAAATTTTGTTCATCATAGCCTTTAGCCAGTAATCTCTCTACAAGGACCCCGGCCTGCGCATCAAAATCGTCCTCCCGGGAACAGTTGCGCCTCATTCTAATGAACTGGCTCTTCGGAATGGACTGTAGCCACGCTTTATGGTGGCAACTGTCACGTGGGATAAATGCGTTACGATCAGTGTCCTTGAAAAACGTGGCTGTCAATAGGGTATCTCCCTCATTCCAAATTTTAAGATCCAGAAAGTTGATGGTATGTTGACTCGCTTTGTATTTAAATTCAATCCCTCTATCGTTCCTATTAAGCCCTATCATGAATTCCTCAAGTGACTCGAGAGAGCCATTCCATAGGAGGAGGACGTCATCTATATACCTGGCCCAAAGGGCCAATTCCGGTCTTTTATCCAAATAGATGACGTCCTCCTCCCATTTCCTCATAAAGAGATTCGCCAAACTGGGGGCAAATTTAGCCCCCATGGCTACTCCTCTCTTCTGGAGAAAGAAACTTCCCGCGTGCCAAAAAAAGTTGTGCGTAGTGGCATATTCTAGGAGTTCCATAATAAAATCCTTCTGTCTATC
Source organism: Lithobates pipiens (assembly GCF_037356315.1). Classification (NCBI taxonomy): domain Eukaryota; kingdom Metazoa; phylum Chordata; class Amphibia; order Anura; family Ranidae; genus Lithobates; species Lithobates pipiens. Next base: position 184,299,001 of record NW_027507785.1, on the reverse strand, counting down.
TACCAAACCTGAGTTCTTATCCAAAAAATATTTTACTGACCAGAGGCCCCAATCATGTGGGATCACCATATATAAGGATGTCACATCCGCTGTGACCATCCAAAAACCCTCCTGATATTGACAATTCTTATATTAATAGTATGACGGGTATCTTTAATGTAAGCTGGTAAAAGTTTAACTAGAGGCTGTAGGTATCGAGTCACTTGAGGAATTCATGATGGAGCTTAATAGGAACGATAGAGGGATTGAATTTAAATACGAAGCGAGTCAACATACCATCAACTTTCTGGATCTTAAAATTTGGAATGAGGGAGATACCCTATTGACAGCCACGTTTTTCAAGGACACTGATCATAACGCATTTATCCCACGTGACAGTTGCCACCATAAAGCGTGGCTACAGTCCGTTCCGAAGAGCCAGTTCATTAGAATGAGGCGCAACTGTTCCCGGGAGGACGTTTTTGATGCGCAGGCCGGGGTCCTTGTAGAGAGATTACTGGCTAAAGGCTATGATGAACAAAATTTAAAAGAAAAATTGAGGGAAGTACGAGAGATTGATCGTAGCCTTTTACTTAAAGAAAGAACGGAGGCGGAGGGGAATAATATGAACAGCAATTTTCAATGTCCATTTGTTACTAGATTCTCTCAACAACATTTTTTGGTCAAAAGGATTATGCGTAAACATTGGCACATAATCAAAAATCACCAAATTTTGGGCTCATTCCTCCCGGAGAAACCACAGGTGGTGTTTAGGGGTGTACCATCTATCAGACATAAAATCGCACCTAATGTGTTTGACCCCCCGACAATTAAACCTAGGTTTTTTCAGAACCTGATAGGGTATTTTAAGTGTAATAAGTGCTGTGTATGTTCCATTAATAATATAAAGAAAAAGAAAACAACAGAATTTTGTTCAGGAAACACTAAACAGATCTTCCCCATTAAATCATTTATAACCTGTTCCACGGAGGGAGTGCTATATCTCTTAACTTGCCCTTGTGGGCTCCACTATGTGGGTCGCACATTGCGCCCTCTCCAGGTGAGGTTAGGGGAACATTTGGGTAATATTAGAAGGGGATTTAAAGGACACCCAGTTTCGTAACATTGCCTGGAAGTACATGATCGCGATCCTCGGGGAATGTCCCTCCTGGGAATCGATAAATTACAGATACCTTGGAGAGGAGGCCCTAAAAAGAGGGCAATTTCAAAACTCGAAATGAGTTGGATATATAAAATCAAAAGCCTTAAACCTTTTGGACTTAACGTAGATATAGAGATTAATGCTTTTATAGATAATGCGTGAGAGGTATGAAATATAGTTGATATATGATGTAAATATGTCTGTTTGGGGGAACGGTATATTTTTGTTCTTTTTGTTCTTTTTTCATATGTTCCTGGTTTCTCCTCCTTTTTTAATGAACTAAATGAGGACAGACCACTTCCTTCTATTTAGATTTAATTTTTATGAAGGATTGTTTCCTAACAGGAATTGGACATTGTGTGCCATTCGAACGTGTGTGGTTACACATTTTTCGATATGTGTTTTCCACTCAGATTTGTGTAGTTTAGATATGGGCTCAATCCATAAGGAAATAGAGCTCGAGTCGAGCTTGGACTTAGTTTCAGACCCGGACCACGTTCGGTCTCCACGAAAATGGCGACCTGGGCGTGACCAGTGGTTTGGGGGACGAGGGATTCGGTTCATTCCTATAACCTTCTAAAAAATGGTAGCCGTTCGGAAGTGAGGCTTGGTTCGGCCGTAATGTCGACCTTCACCTCTTTTGAATGGAATCGAGGCTTGGCTTAGTCGTAACGCTATTTAAACGTGATGGATCAGCATATCACCTGTGCCCCAGGAGGATGTAAGTTTTTACGAAACATGTCGGGCTGTTTGTGCTGATACCACCACGCTTAGAATATTCCCTAGCACGGGTGTATATTTGTTCTTATTTTAACCGTTTTTTTATGCATATATTTTTTATTTTTGTTAAAATCGGACCGATTCGGTCATACCTTTGGTCTACTGTATATTAAAAAATTTTAGAATCGGACCTATTCGGTCATACCTTTGGTCTGCTGTATGTTAGAAATTTTTTTAATAAAATTGCCGACTGCTTAACGGTACGTTCACGAACGGAGTCCTTCTTTGTTTTCCCCTTCCCTCCGCTCGTGACCGGGAGGCCCGAGTACCTTGTGTTTTACTACAGGTTTGCATATTGAAAAACCTTGACATCAGACGATTCGCTGGGGAGTTATAGATAAACTCCAGACATACAGGGAGATCGGATAGCCACTTTCTACGGTGATCGAGAGGAGAAGTAGGACGTACGATGGTTTCCGAAATCGTTTCGATCTAGGCTGGTTACTTCCGAATGATCCGCATCTATCCATGCGTCTAGTAGCACACCGGAATGGATTACACGCAAAAGAACCCTGCAGAGGGCTGTCTGCTCGCGCTAACGACTCCGTTGATTTGGAGTCCACCCATTGCGGTAAGAGTCAAACCTTTTTCAGCTCTGGATTTGTAAGAAGATTACACTGAATTCGTAAAAAGGATCGATTTCCCTATTCATTGGTTTCTCTTGGGAATAGAGAGTCCCTGATTACAAAGACTCCTTTTTTCTTGATTGAACTTTACACAGGATGTTTTTTTGATTTGTAATCTTAGTGATTTGTATTAGATTTCTCACTTTTATTTTCATGTATTTTTAGCGCAACTTTATATATAATTTTTTCTGAGTTTATCCATACCTTGATATTAGATGTTTTTTAGTTGCAGCTTTCAGGTTTACCCCAAGCGTGATATTTTTGTTTTGTCTGTTTTTATAGTGTGCAAAGCACACAGCATCCTCCACAGTTTTACAGCCACGTTACAGTTTCACATTGTTTTTCCCCATTCATTGTTCCTAACGGAACTACTCAACAAAATGACTTACGTCTCTATATCAGCCGATTAGCGATATAGAAGCCTCAGCACAGATTGCTTTTCCTTTTTGATTTTCTGTTAATCTCTTGTAACACCTGATAGTTGCTGTTAAAGTTAACGGTTTCTTATTTGGATAACGTGTAACTAACCACTACTTGCCTCCACATAGGACACAGTCAACCTCAGTACCACCTTGACAACTGCAGTCTGTCTATCATGTCCCTCACAATCACGTCCCTTAAAGTGGTTCTGCACCTAAAAAAAAAATATTAAAAGCCAGCAGCTACTAATATTGCAGCTGCTGACTTTTAATAAAATCACACTTACCTGTCCCAGGGTCCAGCGATGTTGGCGGCAGATGACGAGCGATCGCTCGCCTCGATGCTGCCCCCGCCCCCATCCTCTGTCAGGGAATCGGGAAGTGAAGCATCGCGGCTTCACTGCCCGGTTCCCTACGCGTCTCTTCTGGTCCCCCGCTGTGTCCTGGGAACTGTGTGTTTCCCAGAACACAACGGGCGGGGGGTCTGCGGCGGTCTGCCCGGAAGTGGGTGCAGATACCTGGATTATCCAGGTAACTGCACCCCCTCCCCCTGAAAGGCGCCGATTGTGGCACCGGAGGGGGGGGGAGGGATCAGATTAGCGGAACTTCCCCTTTAGGGTGAAGAACCGCTTTAATGTCAAAGGACTAAATAGTCCTTTCAAAAGATCCCTCTTATGGAGGGAAGCGACTGCTTCTCGAGCTGACATATTATGCACCCAGGAGACCCATTTGTCTTCCCTAAACCCTCCACAGTGTACCAATAAATGGTACCCACATATTTTCCACTCCCGCACAAACAAAAAAGTCAGAGGTGTAATGATAGCAGTATGCTCCACAGTAGCATTTACATTCTCCAACGTAGAACAAGACCCCGCAGGAAGATTCCTGATACTAGCTGCACACTTTAACAACAAGCCCTTGGTAATTGTTAACATATACGCTCCTAACTCACACCAAAAGTCCTTTTTTAAATCCATTCTTGCCAAAATACAACACTATCCGAAAGACCAATGCGGTGTTAGATCACATGCTTGATTCCTCTACCCCTCGTAGGAGAAGGTCTACAACCCTCTCCTCCATTACACACCTAGAAGATCTCTATGATCGTTGGAGGTGTAAACATGGTACTGAGAGAGATTATATGTTTTATTCCAATGCCCAAAGAACCTATTCCAGGGTTTACTTCCTCTTTAAGGGCATTGTGGACCTGGTGCTGCAGTGGAGCAGGTTTAGGAGTGGCAGGGATATGAGGCAAGTAATGTCATTTCCCAGCTCTCCTCTTACTGGCCACCCTTCCCATGTTCCCAGGAGCCTGTGCTAGCTTGTGTCCAGACTTTTGGTCGCAGTCACACAGGTGTAATGATAGGGAAGCCTGGCACATGATTCATTAAGCATCCATAAGAGCCGTGTGTGGGTGTGTGCTCTGAGGTGAAAGTTTTCAAGCCATCAGAATACAGTGATTGCTGCTGGCCGCTTAGCAGCCAGCAGTGATCACAAAAAAAAGAAATAAAGACAAGCTGGTTGTATTGTCAGTTGATAGATCGAATTCTGTGCAGCCAGTCTGCACATAGATTGATTGAAATTTCTGCTGAACCGGCAGAATTTCAACCTGTCTATGGTGGCCTAAGTCCACCAGTCTCTGTTTAATAATATCCTCAAATCTTCTGAAAGGAGCGCTCCACTTAGGTGTAGAAATTCACTTTGAACTCCACCTTATTTCCAGAACTCTTTTTAGGGTCCTTTCACACTGAAGTCTCTTTACAGGCGTTTTAGTGCTAAAAATAGCGCCTGTAAACTGCCTCTCATGCCACCCCAGTGTGAAAGCCCCGAGTGCCGTCACAATGTGGCGGTGCGCTTGTAGGACATTCTGAAAAGTCCGGCAAGCAGCATTATTGGGGCAGTTTGGGAGAGGTGCCCTGCCTACTGAAATGAGCAACACATGCGGTTTTAACTCTTTCTTGAGCTGCTAGTGGGTTTTAAAAGTGCCCCGCTAGCGCTGCTAAAACGAGCAATGCTTTACCACTACTGCCCACACCGCCCCAGTGTGAAAGTACCCTTGGATATTAGATGTGCAAACAATAAGGTGAGAGCACATCTAATACCTACAGAGAGTAATGGAAATGAGGTGGAGTTCAAAGTGAACCGTATAATTACCTGCAGGAATTGGCATTTAGAGGGTTAAAACAGGCAGGGATAAAATGTAATATCAACTCCTCACTGCCTGTCAAATGCCTCTGAAAAGTGACCTGAGCATGGATCACTTTTTAGAGGAGTGGCTGCTGCATGTGAATACAAGCCTTGACCAGTGTAGTTCAGAGGTACCCAACTTGCCTCTTACTGCTTACTTACTTGTACTCCACCATCCCCATTTCTTACCCTTCTAAAATGATGAGACCACACCTTCATTTTGGAGTATAAATGGCCATAGCAGCCTATTTATTATTCACACCATATAAATAACTCCAATATCAAATATATACCAAAATATCACCTCCGTAACAACTTGTTCAACTCCAGTCTGTTGGTCTTTGACAGCACCCCGGAACTCCAACACATATTCCACCAATACACTGCGGGACCTTTTTCCACACGATAGGCCTCCAGCGGAAAACCTGCTCTGAGACAACCCCCTTCCCGCAGTGCAACCATTACAGTATTCCAGCTAACCTTTCGCTGGAATACACCGGAGGGGCACATACTACCGATGAGCCCCCCACCCCTTTCCATCACATATGTTTACTGCCACCGTCAAAGACCAACAAAACACCGCCACAGCCCGCAAGGATGACACCTTACCCTTAAGGGGTCCCCCACACCCCCGGGGCCCGCTGGATCCCATTTTTGAGTCCCAGGGCCCAGAAAACTATCCCCACTACCTAGAGGTGTATTCTAACACCCTCAATTACAGGCCCACATTAGTTTCCACCTCTACTTTCCTGATCACCAGGCCCCCCATTCTGAGCCACAACCTCCCGACCACCTGAGTGTTAGACAACTGTACGAAGTCGTAAAATATCTGACTTAACGTCCGAGATCAGCTCCCTGATCATTCGAACCCAAAAGCATTACCCCTTGCATGCATAACCCAAATGGCCGGAGGTTTATCCCGCCGCGCCTAACGTTCCACTTCCCATATCACCTTGCTCCACCTCAACCCCCATACACCTAGCCAGCGAACACATGCCTCCCTCCTCTAACTACCCAACTGTCTGCCAACTGATCTCACATCTGCTCTCCTGGCCCCCCAACAAACATACAGATAACAAAGAAAATCCAGACAAGGCGTATAAGTCCTCCATCTGGACAAAAACAAAACAAAAACGGCAAAGGTAGCACCAACTTTAAAGTAAACCAATGTAACCCCATACCACAAACAACACAGCTCGTATGTACAGACTACTCCCCCATTCATGTGTTTTTTTTTTTTTATTATTATTATTTATTCCACCACCACATGAAGGCATAGGTAAGTGCGTAATCGCTTTGCTTCCCACCTACCATTCCTCCTTACCGCCGCCTCATCCAACCCATATCTGGCAGCTTCTAAAGCTGCCCCGATGTGGAAGGAGTGTGAAGCGTATTCTGCACCATCCAACCTTGCATCCCAGTGGCATTTTCAGAACACCCACCCAAATTGGAACCTCGACCAATACTTCCCAGCCTTGTGCCACATGAACTGCCCCCCATGCCATCTGTTCCAAACCCTAGAAACTCCCTAACCGTTTTATCCCTTTTTTTTATTTTTTATTTTTTATTATTTGATGATTTATTTATTTTATTTTTATTTATTTTTTATTACTCCGAATCCTGGTAACACAAACAGCAGCACCTCCACCCCTCTAACCCTTTGATCATTTTTTTTTATTGTCCAACCCAAACTCCTTTTTGCAATCCACCCTGCACAGCAGGTTAAACAAAAGCCAAAAACCCACCAGTTTCCGCTCGATGGCAGATACCAACCCCGTTTACCAAGTTCCTGGAACCACAGTACCACCAACAACCTTAGCCCCCACACAGCCATGTTCGACCTCAGACTCCTGCACCGAACAACCCACCCTTCTTTTCATACCTTTACATAAGTCGCCCATGTGGACTCACTGGCTGACTGCCCTGTTACCTCCCGTGGTGACTCCAATGCCATCTCCCCTATCCAGCCCGAGTAGGGAACTCCTCCCCCTCTGTGTCCGGCTAACTCTCTGAACCTATCCCACCGAAAATAGATGCACGAGTAAGCCCCCCGTGTTTCCGAAGCCTGCAAGATGAATAGCATATAGAAAATGTTTAACTGCACCTAACGCAACACAAAATGGCATAGCCACCGTATGACCAGTTGTGACAATGCGGACATGTGGTTGACCACGCAACCACACCCACATAATCACAATTCAACTCTGTGTCAGGTTCCTGCATGACCCTTACCCCAGCTCCATAGCCGCAACCACTGGAAAAATTCCAATAGCACAAATTTACGAATGAACACCCCACTTCCACCCAACAAACTTGGGGCCAAATACCTCACTCTATTGCCCCTGAAAGAGAAATTTCCCCCAAACCTGTTTACCCCGCCGTGTTCGTGACCTCTTTTCCCATCGACCCGGCATCCACCCATCGTCCGTTATATGTGGCCAAGAACTCGTACCAAACCTTCGAACCCTCCCCGTGTTCCGCATTTAACTGTTTAAATTATCCAGGGCCTGAAACCCCCACTGTAGCAGACGGCAGCCGTCGGCCGAAACCCGCTCATTGGAATAAAACCGGCAGGTGAAATTGAACTTACCCAGCAATGAATGCAAAGTCCTTAACTGTACCTCACGCCATCCCTGGGCCTCACACACCCCCTTCTATAGTACCTCCAACTTGGTCACTGACAGATGACCCTCCGTAACCCCTGAAACAAGCACAATGCCAGAACAAAATAGTACAATATCCCTCGTCGGCCCCCTGTGTTTTGCAGCCAATGGCACTAATGAACCTACCTGCAATGTGCTGCAATGTATAAAGTATAATCGCACACACATCGGAGGAAGGCGGCCCAACACACAAACGTCCAAGCCATGTATGATTGAATCAGGGACCGACACGTCTCTACCCCCCCACTCCGGTAAAGAACTAAACATCTAACCATAGCCCACTAAATTGAGAAACCCATGGGCAGGCATCGTTCCAAGTAAAAAACTCCTCTTGCCAGCATCTATCCAGCAGCCAAAGCTCTCCGAATAAACTGGAAGCAAGTGGAACACGGATTCCTAGTTTGCCATAGGCGCCCCTTTTCCGTCACACCTAACCCACCTTATAGCTGTGTACGTGAAGTATCGGACACAGTGCACCGCATCGGATTATGACAGAACTTTTTTTTTTTTTTTTTTTGACAGATAAGTGGGGAAACGAGGCGAAACTTGTCTGGTTCCTTCTCAGGCACCACCCCCGCTGTAGACCCCATTAAAAACCCCGGAGGCAAGCAGCCTCGCTATTTCCGTATCTACTTACGAAAGGCTGCAACCTTTGCACCCCTTTCCAAAAGTCATCCCTTGTGTGACTAGGCTCGCCTGTACATTGTCCTCACATGAAGCCACAATACAATGGATGGGTCCCCCCACCCTTTTAACACTCGTGTTTAACTGAACTGACAGGAGCTCACATTGCACTGCCAACCCACCCCTTTCTTTTCAGCCGAGGATGGTATAGTTGCCTCTACTACTACAGAAACCGCATCCAGAAGCCGCTATCCTTTGATCCCCATTAAGAAACGGCCATACCGACCTGCGCGGTCTAAACCGCTCATCATCCCGTAGCCAGATCCCCTTTTTAACATGTGCACCTACCAATGGCCTACATATAACAGAACAACGCCGAACCATGTTCGGGTTCTTCCCCCCATGACAATCGCATAATGGTGACTGCCTTCGGCAAAAGCGATCGGTACCTCCTCTTACCTTCATCCTTTTTCCCTTGACCTTCCTGCTTGACCCTATACACTTAAAATGTAAATTCCCCCCTTTTTTTTTTTTTAAAAGGTGGCCATAACGAGAAGATCTCCACACACTTGCCTTTTCAAATCGTATCCCGGACCCCCTATTTAATTGTGTTCCCAGGGGACCCTCAAAGCACCCGTACATCTCACATTTTTATTTATTTATTTATTTTTATTTATTTTATATTTATTTATTTATTTATTTATTTTGCATCTGCAATCCTTACCATCTCCATCCTACCATTACCTGACAACCCCACCACTGCACCACTGTCCCCAAACTGGCAGGTGCATCGCCCGCCACTTGTGGGCCAGCATCCACCAACTCTGTTCAAGGAGGAGCAACTACTGCCGACATTGCACCCCCCTTTCCAACCCCCCAACAAATCCTGCAATGCAACTTAAACAAAAAACATTTAGACATTATTTGACTTACCAGGCTGACTGGAACCCCAACAGCCGCCTCGCTTGCCTCCATCGCTGGCTTGCATTCCTGCGGCTCCTCCTCCTCGCACACTGACAGCTCGCCTTCCGACCTGCGGTCCCAGACCAGGACCGGTGGTGTCATAAGCCCCCCAGGCAAAGAGGTCCTGGGGGCCGTGGAGTCCCTCCGTTGTACTGCCTGTCTCACCCCTGAAGCTCCGCCTCCTGCCACAGTTCCACACATGCCCTCACATACTATGACCTGGAAGGTCAACCTCGTCCTTCCACCGCCATCTTGTGCCATCTCGAGCTGCCGGTATAGGCCACCCCCCCCCCCCCGCGGAGCCCCGCCCCCTTAAAAAACCTTTTTTTTTTTTGTATAAGCAGCCTGATGGCCATACTAATAAGTCTCCCTCCTAAGCCTTCCTCCCCGCGCAGCGATGCAGGCAGAGGAGGTAGTAGTCCTGCGATTCATAGGCGGGGAAGCGGCACCATAACGGCCCGTGGCCCCGCCCACCGAGCTGGGCTGGTGGTGTGGAGTCCACCCAGACCCTGTTCAGGCAGACGGCTGGCTATGCTTTGCTGGGGGACCGGATTGTTCCCCCCAGATGAGGGCCCTGGTGAAAACAGAGTGCCAGAGGCTGCAAACTCTGCATGCACAGCAACCCTCACCTCCCAGCCACGACCAGCTCACCTGGTCATCCATAAAGGCCCTCATCCGAGTGACATCTCAGCCATGCTGGAGGAGCAGAGCAAAAAACTGCCGCCTCATTTCTTTCTCAACTTTCTGTTTCCCAGCCCAGCCCCGCCTCCTCCTTATATATTACCACTCCCCCTTGAACTTTTCTCACTGTCCCCTCCCCTCTAATCTCTTCATATTAACCCATGCATTGTCTCCCCTAAACACATGGTCATGCACGGCCCTGCACTACTTTTTCTTTTCTGTCTTTTCCGTTCCGGGCCTCACTTTAGTGTGCTGCAGTGCGAGTGTACTGGCGGCTTTCACAGTCCCCCAGACTTCTTTTAGGTTGCACATTTTTGCTGCATTTTCTGGAATTGCACCAAAGATGCAGCATGCAGGACGTTTTGTGCACTTTCAGAACATGCAGTAAAAATGTGCAACCTCTATGGGACCAGGGACAACATGCAGGAAGACTGCCAGGACACCAGCACTGCAGCCAAACTGCAGCATTCCAGTGTGAGCCCACATCATACCACCTAGAAGGTACTGCTCAGGCTGCTAGAAAAAAAAAAAAAACTCTTTGGCTGCAGAGTGGGGGAGGGAGGAGGAGTTCACTTACTTGGATGGTCCCAGCCTCCCAGGAGCCTCACTGGATTCCAGCCGACTGCTCAGATTGAACTTTCCTGCCCACACACATCCTCCTCACAGACAGCACACGGGCTGCCCCGGAGTGTGGGCGGGGAAAGAAGCGGGTCCTGCCTCTGCCAGCCAATGGTGTGGAGGAGGGAGGGGCTGGGCGGGGCTGTGCTGTGTAACACAGACTGTCAGCCCTGAAATGAAGACATCGCTGGATCACAGTACTGGACTCGGCCAGCTCAAGATCTGCGCATGTGTGCTCTTGAGCTGATGGCACAGCAGCCTTTGCCACAGCATATCAGAGCAGCCCAGGGGGCAATTGCATCCCTGCCCCCCAGCCCAGCCCTCCCCTGAGCTCCGCCTCCTGCCACAGTTCCACAATGCCCTCACATACTATGACCTGGAAGGTCAACCTCGTCCTTCCACCGCCATCTTGTGCCATCTCGAGCCGCCGGTATAGGCCACCCCCCCCCCGCGGAGCCCCGCCCCCTTAAAAAACCTTTTTTTTTTTTTTTTTGTATAAGCAGCCTGATGGCCATACTAATAAGTCTCCCTCCTAAGCCTTCCTCCCCGCGCAGCGATGCAGGCAGAGGAGGTAGTAGTCCTGCGATTCATAGGCGGGGAAGCGGCACCATAACGGCCCGTGGCCCCACCCACCGAGCTTGGCTGGTGGTGTGGAGTCCACCCAGACCCTGTTCAGGCAGACGGCTGGCTATGCTTTGCTGGGGGACCGGATTGTTCCCCCCAGAGGGCTCCTTGCCTGGCGCATGGTCCCAGATGAGGGCCCTGGTGAAAACAGAGTGCCAGAGGCTGCAAACTCTGCATGCACAGCAACCCTCACCTCCCAGCCACGATCAGCTCACCTGGTCATCCATAAAGGCCCTCATCCGAGTGACATCTCAGCCATGCTGGAGGAGCAGAGCAAAAAACTGCCGCCTCATTTCTTTCTCAACTTTCTGTTTCCCAGCCCAGCCCCGCCTCCTCCTTATATATTACCACTCCCCCTTGGACTTTTCTCACTGTCCCCTCCCCTCTAATCTCTTCATATTAACCCATGCATTGTCTCCCCTAAACACATGGTCATGCCCGGCCCTGCACTACTTTTTCTTTTCTGTCTTTTCCGTTCCGGGCCTCACTTTAGTGTGCTGCAGTGCGAGTGTACTGGCGGCTTTCACAGTCCCCCAGACTTCTTTTAGGTTGCACATTTTTGCTGCATTTTCTGGAATTGCACCAAAGATGCAGCATGCAGGACGTTTTGTGCACTTTCAGAACATGCAGTAAAAATGTGCAACCTCTATGGGACCAGGGACAACATGCAGGAAGACTGCCAGGACACCAGCACTGCAGCCAAACTGCAGCATTCCAGTGTGAGCCCACATCATACCACCTAGAAGGTACTGCTCAGGCTGCTAGAAAAAAAAAAAAAAACTCTTTGGCTGCAGAGTGGGGGAGGGAGGAGGAGTTCACTTACTTGGATGGTCCCAGCCTCCCAGGAGCCTCACTGGATTCCAGCCGACTGCTCAGATTGAACTTTCCTGCCCACACACATCCTCCTCACAGACAGCACACGGGCTGCCCCGGAGTGTGGGCGGGGAAAGAAGCGGGTCCTGCCTCTGCCAGCCAATGGTGTGGAGGAGGGAGGGGCTGGGCGGGGCTGTGCTGTGTAACACAGACTGTCAGCCCTGAAATGAAGACATCGCTGGATCACAGTACTGGACTCGGCCAGCTCAAGATCTGCGCATGTGTGCTCTTGAGCTGATGGCACAGCAGCCTTTGCCACAGCATATCAGAGCAGCCCAGGGGGCAATTGCATCCCTTCCCCCCAGCCCAGCCCTCCCCTGTTCTCAGGCCAAACAACCCCCGTCCCCGTCCTTTAAATAAGATAGGTTGTATTGTTAGCACACTGACACATTCCCAACAGAAGTACATGTCCACCAGTATCTTTCAATCTGTCTCTTCATTTATGTCTAAAGTAATTGCACCTGATGAGCAGGAACACATAATACTATTTGCAACTGTGTTAGGCATTGGCAATCTAAAGTCCAAAACTAACTTTCTTACATTAGAGACTATTTTTACAGGAGACAAATAAAATGCCATCATGTCTTGGGATTGTGTTGAATAACCCACACAGGAGGAACATATATGCATTAGGAAGTTGGGGAATTGAACCAGCAACCCCCGTGCTGCTAGACAGAATTGCTACCCATTTATCCAGCAGGCAGCCTCACGCATGTTGTCTGCATCTCTGTGGTGTGAATCAACATTCAAGTCCACAGACATGCTCAGTATCACAAGCAATATACAATATATTGTCCTAAGTATTAGTCCGTAGGGTTCAAAATTAATTTGGCCCACCCTTTGCAGCTATAACAGCTTCAACTCTTCTGGGAATGTTTCTTTCAAAGTATTTTATTCATTTTGAACAATATATCACAGAGTAACTGTTACAGCAGAAAAACAGGAAGGTCTAGCATAACATTGGTATGGTGGAGAGAGGGGAAGTAGTCACTGACTTTGGCGAATTCTCTTGAGATCTTGAATATTAGAAACCAGTATAATAGATTACAAGTCTTAGCTGACATTCAGAGCCTCTGCTAGTGTGGATGGTTATGACTTGAGGCCTTAAAAAAACCTATTGTTTGTCTCCCATGACAGATATCCCGAGGTTATCCAGAGGGCTACCGGGACCCATACGGGGCAGGGCAGAGAGGGGGCCAATGTCCAGGTGCCCCTAATGGGAGCATACTGCGCTGAAAGATGGACCCCCCCAACCCCCCAGGAAGCCTCTGGTAATTTCTCTCCATCACCAAAACTGGTCTTTGGTGATTTACTAATTGAGCTGGTTAGGAGCTCTGTGGAGAGGTAGGGATAGGCCCCTGGAAGCAAAGAGTAAGTGGAGGAAAGAAGGGAGAGAAGGAAGAGAGAGAAGGGGGGGGGGGGGGTTAGGTTATCATTATTGGATCTGGCTTTGGTCGGGGTGGATTCCAGGGGTAATGCTTATGCCCATGTAATGCGCCCAGGGTTCCCAAGTTGCCTGAAATTTATGCATTGAGTCATTGAGGATGCTCGCAATTTTTTCCTGGGCCATGATCCAGGAATTTTTTCTCGTGGCTGACCTTATTGAGACTGAGGGTTGCTTGCAGGCTTTTGCTAATGTCATTTTACCTCCTAAGAGAATGAAATGGATCAATTTGTGTTTGTATTAGAGATGTTTGGGCATTGTGCGTTTAATAGAGCGGTTTCTGGGGACCTGGGAATCTAGCAACCGGTTACTAGTTTGATAATGTTAAATATTTTTTTCCAGAAATGTCTGACTCTGGGGCATTCCCACCACACATGAGTGAGTGTGCCAAACTGCCAATAAGTTGACATCCCCTGAAGCATAAGGGGTCAGCTGTTTGGTACATTTTTTTCTAGTCTGGCTGGTGTCATGTGCCACCTGGTCACAATTTTTATACTTCTTCTGGGAATGTTTGGCCATTCTTCCATAAGTGCACATGTGAGGTCAGGCACTGGTGTTGGACGAGAAGGCCTGGCTTAGAGTCTCTACTCTAATTCATCCCCAAGGTGTTCTGTTGTGTTGAGGTCAGGACTCCAGTCAAGTTCCTCCACCCCAAACTCACTCATCCATGTCTTTATGGACCTTGATTTTTGCAGTGGTCCAAGTCATTTGGTGGAGGAAGGATTGTGATGTGGGGTTGTTTTTCAGGAGTTGGGCTTGGCCTCTTAGTTCCAGTGAAGGGAACTCTTAAAGCATCAGAATATCAAGACATTTTGGACAATTCCATGCTCCCAACTTTGTGGAAACTGTTTGGGGATGGCCCCTTCCTTTTCCAACATGACTGCACACCAGTGCACAAAGCAAGGTCCATAAAGATATGGATGAGCGAGTTTAGGATAGAACACCTTTTGGCTGAATTAGAGCAGAGACTGCAAACCAGGTCTTCTCATCTAACATCAGTGCCTGGTCTTACAAATGCACTTCTGGAAGAATGGTCAAACATTCCCATATACACATTAAACCTTGTGAACAGCCTTCCCAGAAGCTGTTCTAGCTGCAAAGGGTGGACCAAATCAATTTGAACCCTAAGGACTACGACTGGGCTGCCATTAAAGTTCATGTGTGTGTAAAGGCAGGCACCCCAATACTTTTGGCTAAATAGTGTAGCTGGCAAGATTTACAATGGTTGTGGAACCCTCCTACACATAAATACTATATTTAGACATAGTTTTAGGACCTGGGAGATGAGACAACTTCTCTACATGAAGCAGCACATTTGGGATTTGAACCCAAATGGTCAACAATGCTAAGCAGAAATTCTAACCTCTAAGCCACAAAGCTGCCACATGTGAACACCTCCTACACTTAAATACTGCATTTCTTTGGACATACAGGGTATGGCATTGCATTACTCAAGAGTTAGTCTTCTTGAATTATTCTGTGATATTTTGTGGTTCTTTGTGTGTCAGTGTAGAATAGTGATGTTACCCTCATATGTTTGTTAATTGCATTTTGATTTCTGATGTTGGTACACATATCACATTTTTTGGGCTCAAATTATGATTATTTGGAAATAATAACAAGTCCAAAAAAGTGACTCATTTTAAATTAGCATCAGCAATGGTATTGTTTGTGGTTTGTAAAGACACCTGTGTGAATTTGGGTAAAGATTGTTGTGAGATGCAGAGTAACAGTGAAAATATATTTTACCAAAACATCAAAACATTCCACATTCTAGCATTCTTAAAAACAAACTAGATTAAGTAGAAGCAACAATGTTGCAAGAATTTTTTTTTTCAGAGAAAGATACGTTTCATCTCAATATGTGATGAACGTGGATGTCAGATCCCTGTCCTTCTTGCTAACTCCTGACGAAGGACTGGCCAAACTCACACCACACTGTCACTTATGTAACAATGCCCCTCTCAGCTGAGCCCAGAACTAAGATTTTCCAGCTTGCTGGACCCCAATCTAGGTGCCAGCAGCCTGAGAGCGATGGTGACTGGGCTAATTATGCAATTAACCCTTTAAATGCCACCACCCCCCCATTTAGACTGAGCAGGGGGAGACTTATGATTTTAGCAATACCAATTATAATTTTAGAATAAGTGTCTGCAACACACACTGCCACCATAGACAGGTCTGCTAAGAGGCCTTACTATACAACAGTAGTGCTCTTCAAGAGGCAGGTTAGTTTATAGCTTACATTAAGAGCTTTAGAGACAAGGTTAACACTTTTCAACATAAGGGTTTATTATGAAAAGGTCAAAGTTCATGCAACTAAAACATTTACAGAAAAAAGATGTTTCAAAGAGGTAACGACAATATACAGTCACAAAGAAATAAGGTAGAATCAGGGAAGAGGAATACTTGCAATTAATGTCCGTGTGTTGTTCAGAGTTCGATCGATGAGCTAGGTAATCAGTTCTTAAACTTGGCAGATCTTCCTGTTTGGATGGTAAAAGGAGAACTCTCCTTTTAACAACAAAGCTCTTAATTCACTCACTGGTCATCTCTCGCCTCGACTACTGCAACTTCCTTTTCATTGGCTTACCTCTACATAGTCTATCACCTTTTCATCCACCTTACCAATCGCTCTGGGTCTGCTAATCCCTCCACTGGCTTCCGCTCACCCAACAAATGAGATTCAAAATACTAACAACTACTTACAAAGCCATCCACAATTTAGCCCCCAACTACATCACTATCCTAGTCTCGAAAATATCAACCTACTCATTCTTTTTTGTCCTCTCAAGACCTCCTGCTCTCTAGCCCCCTCATCTCCTCCTCCCATGCCTCCAGGACTTTTCCAAAGCCTCTCCAATCCTATGGAATGCCTTACCCCAATCTGTCCACTTATCTTATACTCTATTATCTTTTAGACAATCCCTGAAAACCCTTCTTATCAGAGAAGCCTAACCTACCCATACCTAGAAACTGTATATTCATTTTCTCCATCAGCTCACCCCTCACAGTTATTACCTTTTGTTCCACTTGACCCTCCCTGCTAGATGAGTAGGGTCATCTTATCCTTCCTGTATTGATTTGTATTGTAAGTGTACTGTCTGCCCTCATGTTGTAAAGCACTGTGCAAACTGTTGGTGCTATATAAATCCTGTATAATAATAACATTAAAATAATTTATTTGGGAAAGTTACAATTGTAACATTAGAATCAATGGCTAAAACTTGCATTGTACTATAATAGCACAGATTTTCAATCCCAAAAAATGCTCTTTAGCACAGCGCACATTCTGGTATTTACCATAGCGCCCTGTAAAAAAGACATCAGATCTAACATGAGAGTTGTTTGCAGGTCTGAGCATGTTGAGTTGTGTTGGCACCTAGTTGTACAAAAACTTGAAATGTATCTCTTCTCAGACCTTTAAAGATATTTCAGTGTAGTAATCACTTTTTCACACAGTTTGAAAGCAGATTATCTTTAAATAATATACTGCATATTTTGGTACCATTTAGGCAATGATATCATGCTCTAAACATTATTTCCATGTGCACTACTCTGGGTTTTAGCAGAGTGAGGGTTTGGGTGCTATTTGTTTTCAGGGAACTATAGTAAATTCGATTTTGGGTATTTTTTTACCAGCGCTATAGTGAATGCAGTGAATACAATTGTGCTAATTGGAGCTAATTGGCTGGCTGTAATTAGTGCCGCAATGCTATAGTAAATGACCCTCACTGTATGTTATTTTTCAGATTGCCTTTTCTTGGGCTCAAACTCTTCTCCTTTTATTAACCCAAATTTTACACATTCAGGCTTTTTATTTTGTTTTGCCCAGTCATGCCTGCCAACTGTGTTTTATTTTTTTTCATGAAATGCCATTGCCATGTCCTAGAATTCTTCTTCTTAGTTGTCTAATCATTTCTGTATACAGTAGGGAACAAGGACATCTGGTTATATAGATTACACTATTGGAATAGCAATTATCAAACAATCTTATCTTAATTAACTCTCCATTTTTTAGCAATTAATTAATTCAGTTATCCTTGGTACATAGGAACATGCGTTGCCCAAAATGAAAAGTTCCTATTGGTTGTTGAGGTAACCAAGATTTCTAGATGGCTGTGCACTAAAATGACCTTTAAATGTTTAGTTCTATTATAGGTCAATCTAGGATTCTTTGATAAGCCTTCCTTGAAGTCTCTGTCCTGTAACAGGTCTGATCAATATATTTTTAAAATCTTGGCAATATCACTGGGCTGACAGGAATAAGTCCCTATTAGGCAGCTCATAGAGGAATTTTTTTTTCTGCCTATCTGCTGGCGATCTCTTTCCACAACCTCTTGGATTCCATGAATGCTTGAAGCGCTGATGCACTTTGAATGACAATTGCGCGGGCATACAACACTGTACCCAAATGAAATTTTTATCATTTTTTTCCCACAAATAGAGCTTTCTTTTGGTGGTATTTAGTTACAGCTCGGAGTTTTATTTTTTGCTAAACAAACAAAAAAAGATACAAAAAAAAAATCATGTTTTAATAGTTTGTTATAAAATTTTGCAAACGGGTCATTTTTCTCCTTCATTGAAGTGCGCTGATTAGGCG
The DNA here is from genome assembly GCF_037356315.1 of Lithobates pipiens. Lineage (NCBI taxonomy): Eukaryota > Metazoa > Chordata > Amphibia > Anura > Ranidae > Lithobates > Lithobates pipiens. Next base: position 184,280,755 of record NW_027507785.1, on the reverse strand, counting down.
GCACTGATAGGCTGCATTGGTGGGCACTGATGGGCTGCATTGGTGGGCACTGATAGGCTGCATTGGTGGGCACTGATAGGCTGCACTGGTGGGCACTGATAGGCATAGTTAAGGCGGCACTAATAGGCACAGATAAGGCGGCACCGATGGGCACAGATAAGGCGGCACTGATGGGCAAAGATGGGCACAGATAAGATGGCACGGATGGGTGGCATGGATGGGTGGCACGGATGGGCACTGATAGGTACCACTGATAGATGGGACTGATGGGCACTGATAGGTGGCACTGATAGGTGGCTCTAAAAGGTGGCACTGCTGGGCACTGATGGGCGGCACTGCTGGGCACTGATGGGCGGCACTGCTGGGCACTGATGGGCGGCACTGGGGTGCAGCACCTTTGAGGCAGATTGTGGGCACTGTGGGTGGCACTGTGGGTGGCACTGTGGGTGGCACTGCTGGGTGGCACTGTGGGCACTGCTGGGTGGCACTATGGGCACTGCTGGGTGGCACTGATGGGGGGCACTTACTTTTTATTAGGGTGGCACTGCAGGGGGCAGGTGGGCACTGGCAGGGGGCAGGTGGGCGCTTGCATTGCTGGCCGTGATCGGGACTGATGTCCAGATCACGGCCGCCGGTGATCGGCTTTTTTTTTTCTCCTCGCGCTGTCAGCATCTCATCGCATCGCATCTCATCGCCGGCTTTCCCTCCTCACACAGACAGAGTGTGAGGAGGGAGAGATGAACCGCTGCATCTCTGCAGCGGTCAGTGTAAAAAATAAAGTAAAAAATAAATAAAAATACAGTGCCCCACTGCCCCCACTGCCCCCACTGCCACCTGTCAGTGCCATCTGCCCCCACTGCCACCTGTCATCAGTGCCATTTGTCCCCAGTGCCACATATAAGTGCCATCTGTCATCAGTGCCACCTGCCATCAGTGCCACGTGTCATCAGTGCCACATAGTGCCATCTGTCATCAGTGCCACATCAGTGCCACGTGTCATTAGTGCCACATAGTGCCATCTGTCATCAGTGCCATATCAATGTCACGTGTCATCAGTGCCACATATTAGTGCCATCAGTGCCACATATCAGTGCCATCTGTCATCAGTGCCACCTGTCAGTGGCACGTGCCATCTGTTATCAGTGTCACGTGTCATCAATGCCAGGTATCAATGCCATCTGTCATCAGTGTCACGTGTCATCAGTGCCACGTATTAGTTCCTTCTGTCATCAGTGCCATGTATTAGTGCCACCTGTCATCAGTGCCATGTGTCATCAGTGCCACGTATAAGTGCCATCTGTCATCAGTGCCACATATTAGTGCCATCTGTCAGTGTCACGTGTCATCAGTGCCACGTATTAGTGGCATCTGTCATCAGTGCCAAGTATCAGTGCCATCTGTCATCAGTGCAACGTCTGTGTCAAGTGTCATTGTCCTGGTGCTCCAGGGCCTTCAAAAGTGTTATAGGTAGTCAACAAGTTAGATGTGTAATGTATGTTCCTAGAACACGTGATGGCGCTCCCTGCATGTAGGGCCTCTCTATGTGGCCAGGCTGTGAAAAAGTCCCACACATGTGGTATTGTAATACTCAGGAGAAGTAGCAGAATTTATTTTGGGGCATTATTTGTGGTATACACATGCCACGTGAGAGAAATAACCTATTACAATGACAATTTTGTGGAAAAAATTCAAATAAAATAAAAAATATTCATTTTGAAAAGAACTGTGGGAAAAAATGACAACATCAAAAAGCTCACCATTCCTCTTACTAAATACCTTGGAATGTCTACTTTCAAAAAAGGGGTCATTTGGGGGTATTTGTACTTTCCTGGCTTGTTCGGGTCACAAGAAATTAGATAGGCCACCAGTAAATCAGATGTGATCAATTTTGTGTGATTCGCACCACAGCTTGTAAACTCTCTAACTTTCACAAAGACAAAATAATATCCACTAATTTGGGTTATTTTTTAGACATGTGCAGAGTAAAATATTTCGTTTCGGAATTTCGTTTTCGTCCGAAAACTTAATTTATTTAGTTACTCCCGAAATTCGTTTTTATTTATTTAGTTTTTCGTTCAAAAATTGCATTCGTCCGAAAATTCACATGAATTACGGTCGAATCTGTCTTTGAAGGCTTATGGTGTCTGTCGAATGTATAAAGAAGATTCGATGGAGCTAGTATATAGCATACTTTAGAACCCTATTAAAGTCTATGGGACTCCAACGTTCAAAATTTAAAGTGCTAATTTTAAAGGCTAATTTGCAAGTTACTGTCCTAAAAAGTGTTTGGGGACCCGGGTCCTGCCCCAGGGGACATGTATCAATGCAAAAAAAAGTTTTAAAAACTGCCGTTTTTTCAGGAGCAGTGATTTTAATAATGATTAAAGTGAAACAATAAAAGTGTAATATCCCTTTAAATTTCGTAGGGGGGGGGGGTTGTCTATAGTATGCCTGTGAAGGGGCTCATGTTTCTGGTGCTTAGAACTGTCCCTGCACAAAGTGTCATTTATGCAGGAAAAAAAGTCTTTTAAAATCACTCGCAGCTATTATGAATTGTCGGCTCCCGTAATACAGAGAACACTCATTGAAAGTCATTGATAAAAAACTAAATAAATAAATAAATAAAAAAGCGGGGGGGTCCCCCAAATTCAATTACCAGGCCCTTCAGGTCTGGTATGGATATTAAGGGGAACCCTGCCTCAAATTTAAGAAAAAATTTGACGTGGGGTTCCCCCTAAATATCCATAACCAGACCCTTCAGGTCTGGTATGGATATTAAGGGGAACCCCGCGTCAAATTTAAAAAAAAATTGACGTGGGGTTCCCCCTAAAAATCCATACCAGACCCTTTATCCGAGCACGCAACCTGGCAGGCCGCAGGAAAAGAGGGGGGGACGAGAGAGCGCCCCCCCCTCCCTCCTGAACCGTACCAGGCCACATGCCCTCAACATTGGGAGGATGCTTTGGGGGTCTGTGACCCCTCAAAGCACCTTGTCCCCATGTTGATGAGGACAAGGGCCTCATCCCCACAACCGTGGCCGGTGGTTGTGGAGGTCTGCGGGCGGGGGGGCTTATCAGAATCTGGAAGCCCCCTTTAACAAGGGGACCCCCAGATCCCGCCCCTCCCCTGTTTGAAATGGTAAGGGGGTACAAAAGTACCCCTACCATTTCACAAAGAAAGTGTAAAAAATGGTTAAATAAAACAAACACACTTTTGAAAAATTCCTTTATTAAAAATAAAAAAAAGATTCCAGCGGCGGTAATCCACTCTTGCTATCCAGCGACGGACGGTCATCTCTCCAGCGATGTCTCATCTCATCCAGCGCAGCAAATACATCCTTCTTCTGTCTCCGTGGAGGAGACACTGCAAGGATTCCGGCGGCCTGACGTTTCTTATATACGGTGGGCGGGGCCACCCGTCACCTGACCCCGCCCCCCCTCTGACGCAAGGGGAAACCCGGGGTTCCCCGTGACGTATGGGTGACCCCGCCCCCCTCTGATGTAACGGAAACCTGCCTGTGTTACATCAGAGGGGTGCGGGGTCACCCATACGTCACAGGGAACCCCGGGTTTCCCCTTGCGTCAGAGGGGGGCGGGGTCAGGTGACGGGTGGCCCCGCCCTCCGTATATAAGAAACGTCAGGCCGCCGGAATCCGTGCAGTGTCTCCTCCACGGAGACAGAAGAAGGATGTATTCGCTGCGCTGGATGAGATGAGACATCGCTGGAGAGATGACCGTCCGTCGCTGGATAGCAAGAGTGGATTACCGCCGCTGGAATCTTTTTTTTTTTTTTTTTTTTAATAAAGGAATTTTTCAAAAGTGTGTTTGTTTTATTTAACCATTTTTTACACTTTCTTTGTGAAATGGTAGGGGTATTTTTGTACCCCCTTACCATTTCAAACAGGGGGGGCCGAGATCTGGGGTCCCCTTGTTAAAGGGGGCTTCCAGATTCTGATAAGCCCCCCGCCCGCAGACCTCCACAACCACCGGCCACGGTTGTGGGGATGAGGCCCTTGTCCTCATCAACATGGGGACAAGGTGCTTTGAGGGCTCACAGACCCCCAAAGCATCCTCCCAATGTTGAGGGCATGTGGCCTGGTACGGTTCAGGAGGGAGGGGGGCCGCTCTCTCGTCCCCCCCCTCTTTTCCTGCGGCCTGCCAGGTTGCGTGCTCGGATAAAGGGTCTGGTATGGATTTTTAGGGGGAAACCCACGTCAATTTTTTTTTAAATTTGACGCGGGGTTCCCCTTAATATCCATACCAGACCTGAAGGGTCTGGTTATGGATATTTAGGGGGAACCCCACGTCAAATTTTTTCTTAAATTTGAGGCAGGGTTCCCCTTAATATCCATACCAGACCTGAAGGGCCTGGTAATTGAATTTGGGGGACCCCCCCGCTTTTTTATTTATTTATTTATTTATTTTTTTATCAATGACTTTCAATGAGTGTTCTCTGTATTACGGAGCCGACAATTCATAATAGCTGCGAGTGATTTTAAAGGACTTTTTTTCCTGCATAAATGACACTTTGTGCAGGGACAGTTCTAAGCACCAGAAACATGAGCCCCTTCACAGGCATACTATAGACAACCCCCCCCCCCCCTACGAAATTTGAAGGGATATTACACTTTTATTGTTTCACTTTAATCATTATTAAAATCACTGCTCCCGAAAAAACGGCCGTTTTTAAAACTTTTTTTTGCATTGATACATGTCCCCTGGGGCAGGACCCGGGTCCCCAAACAATTTTTAGGACAGTAACTTGCAGAATCTTTTCTCTCTGTCAAATCTTTTTTCTCTGTCGAATATTTTCTCTATATAATCTTGGACTAATAGAGGTAAGGTTAGGCACATTCGACCACAGGATCTATAGACAGATTGTTATTGTCAGAGTCATGTCGAATCTCCTATTCTATATCGAACTGTTGTAACAATGAAAACGAAAATAAAGCATTTATTTATGTCGGATCTTTTGTTTTTCGGATTTTGTGCTTTCGTTATCGTTTGTCAAAAGCTGAAATTCGGACGAAAATGCATTCGGACGAAAACGAATGCACATGTCTATTATTTTTTATCAAAGATATGTAGCAGTATAAATTGCGGCCAAAATTTATGAAGAAAAATTAATAATTTGCTAAATTTTTTCATAGAAAAAGAAAAATGCGTTTTTTTTTTCAAAATTTTCGTTATTTTTTCATTTATAGCACAAAAAATAAAAATCCCAGAGGTGATTAAATACCACCAAAAGAAAGCTCTATTTGTGTGAAAAAAAAGGACAAAAAATTCATTTGGGTACAGTGTTGTATGAATGAGTAATTGTCATTCAAAGTGTGAGAGCACCGAAAGCTGAAAATTTGTCTGGGCAGAAGGGGTGTTTAAGTGCCCAGTAGGCAAGTGGTTAAAGAACAATTTATTAACCAACCCTATTCTGCAGTGTATAAATCTTGCCTATGTTTGCTATGTTATGTCCTTACAAAAGATTCCAGTTCACTGAAACACTTATAAAAAGCAAAATTATTTTAAATAACATGCCTGGGGGAAGCTCTGACCCTGTCTGTGAAGTGACACATCTCTATGATATATACAGTACAACCTACTGCAGCAAAACTGATATTTACAAAGAAAGAATGCCATTTAATTTGGCAGCAAATGACAGCTTTGACCACTTCTGTCTGTAAACAAATAGCCATGTTTCCCTTTATCTATTGCTGACCTATATCCTAGATGAGAGTCTGGTATAGATGTTAATGGGGGACCCCACCGAAAAAAGTGTGGGGACTCCTAAAAATACAAACCAGACCCTTATCCTTATTGATGGTCGGGTATGAAAGTCAATAGGGAGCCCATGTAAAATTAAATAAATAAAAAATGGGGTGAAGCCTCTCCCAATATTTATACCAGATCGATTGTATCTGATATGGATAAGTTAAAACCACACACAAAAATTTGAGGAAAAAAAGCATGGGATTATTTACGCTTTGTAATACACTTTTACATGACCAGGGATTATTGACCAGTAAATGCATGGGGCAGAACAATGTCACTGGTTGCTAAGGGCCTTCCTTAACCCCCTCCGGACTGCTACCCGCATATATACTGTGGCAGGGCTACCCTAAAATTACGTACCTGTACATGATTATGTGCACTCGATCTAGGGGGTGCACACATGCCACTGGAAATCTGCTTCTGCTGTGATTGGACACAGCTAGAGCCAATCAGCAGGTTCAGTGGCCACGATGGCCGCCGGGGCCCACCGATTGTTTGGAGGAAAGGCAGAACGGCATCCTGCCTATGTAAAGAAGGCAGACTGCTGTTTTGTCAGGGAGTAAAAGAGAGATCTGGTGTTTCAGCTGAGCTGAAAAATGGATCTCTATTTTCCTCCAGTGAATCCATTCACCCCCACAGTTAGCCCTTGTACACACGGTCGGAGATTCCGACAACCAAATCCGTTGGAGTTTGTCCGAAACTGTTGTATACACACGGTCGGACAAAGTTATCAGAAAATCCGACGTGATGACGTTATTTCATTACGACGGGACTATGTTCACTCTAGTAGCCAATAGCTTTGATGTAGGAGTTTGATCTGAGCATGCGTGTCACTTTGTCCGATCGGAATTCCCTACACATGATCGGAGTATGTCCGATCGGAGCATTTTGTCGGAAAATATTTCCGGCAAGTTGGAAAAGTTGGTCCGACGGATATTCCGATGGAAACAGTCCGATGCAGACCACACACAGTGGAATATCCGACAAAACTCTCCGATCGGACACATTCCGTCGCAATCTCCGACCGTGTGTACAAGGGCAAAGAAAGCATTCCCTAGGAGCACACTTAACCCATTTATTGCCCCTGGCAATGTCGCAGTCTCTGATCATCACCATTACTAATAAAAACAATGAAAAAATAAAAAGTCCATAAACCTATCCCATAGTTTGTAGACATTATAACTTTTGCGAAAGCCAATCAATATTCACTTATTGGGAATTTTTTTTCTAAAAATATGTACCGGAATACATATTGGCCTAAATTGATGAAGAAGTTAGATTTTTATTTTTCTTTTATTGAAATTTTTTTATAGCAGTAATATATACTATATATAGTAATATTGTTTTTTTTCAAAATTGTCTGTCATTTTTTGTTTATAGCGCAAAAAATAAAAAACACTGAGGTGATCAAATACCACCAAAAGAAAGCTCTATTTGTGGGAAAAATGGACATCAATTTTTTTGGGTAGACTTTTGCACAACCACGCAATTGTTGGTTAAAGCAACAAAGTGCCATACCATAAAAAGTGGCCTAGTCAGGAAGGGGTTAAAATCTCCCAGAGCTGAAGTTGTTAAAGAGTAGCTTAACTTTTGTTGAGAAAAAAACATTCTGCTCTGGGTGATCAATGTACAGTGCCTTGAAAAATATTCATATCCCTTTGAAAGTTTCCACATTTTGTCATGTTACAACCAAAAACGTAAATATATTTTATTGGGATTTTTTGTGATAGACCAACACAAAGTGCAAATAATTGTTAAGTGGAAGGAAAATGATAAATAGTTTCCAATTTTTTTACAAAAAAATGTGAAAAAGTGTGGTGTGCATTTGCATTCTGCCCCCTTTACTCTGATACCCCTAAGTAAAATCTAGTGGAACCAATTGCCTTCAGAATTCACCTAATTAGTAAACAGAGTCCACCTGTGTGTAATTTATTTTCAAAAGATTTTATTGAGATTTCTTATAGTAACATACATATGACATACACATAATGAACACTACATGCTGTAAGGTATAGTAATACAGAAATAGGCAATGCGCGAACACACTGAGTAACCAGGGGGACATGCACACTGCTAATACAGGAGACTAAAGAAAAAGTGTCCTCCTGTTAGTTCCTGCAGTCTCTGTGTAGTAGGGTCCGGGAGTCCCGGTAGTGTCCCGACCTCCGCAGACACCCTAGTGGGAACAAGCTGTGTCCCGTGGGGACGCGACACTATACCCTAATTCTGCCTCCAACCGGGAAGACATCACTTTACAGAATATGTGTACCCTCGGTCTGTTCAAGTGAATTTCGAGTACGTTTGAGGTCCGCGTATCTTCCCGTGGGAAGGAGGCAGAGTTACATTCACAATGAAAAGACAAAATTGAGAGTGGACAAAGCATAGTCCCAAAATGTGTAAGAGGTTACAGTGCTAAGTTTCTATGTGCATCTAATGAAATATAGCTGACTTATATGTAGTAGGCAAGGGAGGAAACAATAAACAAGGTGACTTTCACTTCTGGCTCTGTCTGGTCTGGGTAAGGTACCCGGAACGGTTAGGTTAGTTTTATACAGCTTGGGTGTGTTAACCAGGAAGACCAATGTTTGTTGAATCTGGGTTCTGTCAAGTTTATTTTAGAGAAAAGATATTCTATGTGACAATGTTCATTAAGGGTAATTATGAGCTCACTAAGGGTTGGGGGGAGGGGTTTTTTCCATGCACGAGCAATAATTAGGCGTGCTGCAGTTAGTACATGATGTACCAGAGGTAAGCTGGTGGTGGGCCAGTGTTGGGAGTCCAGACCAAAGAGAGCCATCTGTGAAGTCAGTTGCTGGGGGGAATTGGTCAGGGACTGTAAAAATGCAGAAACTTGGTTCCAGGAGGTGGTAATAATAGGAAAGTCCCACCAAATGTGGAACATAGCTCCTGTTGTGTTGCAGTTTCTCCAACACTTTGGGGAATGGGTGGGGAAGATGGATGCTAACTTGGCGGGTGTGAAGTACCACTTATGGAAAATCTTCATGAGCGTTTCCCAGTGTGAGACATTTTTGGAAATGGCTGATGGGGTGCGCAGAGCACAATGCCATTCCTCTGAGGAGAAAGAGGATTGTAGCTTTGATTCCCAGTAGGTTATGGTTGTTGGTTCATGCAATTCAGTAGGTCTGGAGAGAAGGGTATAAATTAAGAATATGCCTTTGGTACTGTAGTACTAGCGAGGCGGTAATAGTGATTGAGAAGATCCTTGGAGGTGGTTTCTGTAGAGGTCAACATTTTTGAGAGAATATGCCTAATCCTGAGATATATGTAAAAGTCTTTTTGCGAAAGTCTGAATTCCGAAGTCAATTTTTGGTAGCTCTTGAAATCCGACCGTAGGTAAAGGTCTCCAATGGTTTTGATCCCGGCATCAAACCAGTGTTGAATAGAAAGGTCTGGGGATAGTAATTGTAGTGCCAAGAAAGGTAGACTTTTTAATGTGTCTCCATGAATGCCTTGATGGACATGGCCTATTGCAGACCATTGTGTTATACAGGCATGCACTGTGGGAAGGAATGACCGTGTGATGGGGAGGGACATCCAGATCGCTGCAAGAGTTAAACGTGGATTATTGGGAAATGCCATTAATTCTATTTGGTGCCACCTTGCGTCTGGGTTCTGGGTCCAGAGTTGCTTTCCTTGATCCAGGATAACAGCCTTGTAGTATATTTTTACGTCCGGTGCCCCCATCCCTCCAGAGATGGTGTTAGTACACAGGATTGAGGATTTCAAACGGGGCTTACGTCCTGCCCATATGAATGAGTCTAGAATGCGTTGGAGTTTGGACAGTTCTGCAGTGAGTATTGGAAGCGGAAGGGTACGAAAAAAGTAAAGCACATGTGGAAGGAGAAACATTTTGGTTAGGGCTATCCTGCTGGCCTATGAGGTTTTTATTGAGGACATGTTCATTGTCAGGTTGTTCAGTTTTAAATACAAGGAGGCAAGATTGTTACGAAGCATTGCTGAGGAGGGGGTTACCAGTGGAATGCCCAAGTATGTCATAGAGGAACTGTGGGCCCAGGAGAAGGGTGAGATTTTGGAGATCTCTTATTTAAGCGCTGGGGGTATCTCAATGCCAAGCATGGCCGATTTGGAGTGATTCAATTTGTACATGGATACTTCACTGAAATTATTTAGAACTTTTGTCAGGGTAGGCAGGAAATTGACTGGGTCAGTGAGAGCTATGATTACGTCATCTGTGTAGAGACCTATTTTGTGGCATGTATCTTCTACCATAATACCGTCAATATGGGGATGTGTGCGGATAGTCTGTGCCAGGGGTTCCATGACTAGGGCAAAGATCTGGGGTGAGAGTGGGCACCGCTGATGAGTGCCGTTAGTGATTTTAAAGGGGTTGGAAAGAATGCCTGAGGTACGAACACTCGCAGTAGGTGAGGAGTATAGATCCATGATAGCGCTTAAGAAGCGGCCTTCTAAACCAATTTTTTTCATAACTGCCTCTAGGTATCCCCAGCGTACTCTATCGAATGCCTTCTCTGCGTCTAATGATATCAGCAGAGAAGGCGTTCGACGATGTTCTGCCCAGTGGATAAGATCCACAAACCTGCGGGTACCATCTGAGGCCTGACGTCGGGGGATGAACCCCACTTGGTCTGGGTGTATGAGGTGGGTCATGTGTTGTGATAGTCGGGTGGCAAGTAGCCTGGCAAACATTTTCAAGTCGGAGTTAAGAAGCGAGATAGGACGGTAATTTGCTGGATCATGTGGCACTTTCCCGGGTTTGTGAATGGTGGAGATGGTGGCTTCTAAGGATTCTGTAGGGATCTCCCCTGTGGTGAGCATTCTATTAAATGAGTTACATAGATGTGAGATTAGTGGCTCAGCAAAAGTTTTGTAATATTCATTTACAAAGCCATCTGGGCCCGGAGCCTTATGTAATGGTAGATCTTTAATGGCATTCCGAATTTCCTGGGTCGAGAAAGGTAAGGCTAAGTCCACTGTTTGTGAGGGGGATAAGGAAGGGAGGGTCACACTGGGGAGAAAAGTCTGGATATTTGTATCAGTGGGTTGCGTCTCAGTCGGGGAGTCTTTTAAGTTGTACAATTGTTGATAAAATGAACCAAAGCAGTTGGCTATGTCTTTGGGGTTAGTTAGTCTGTTGTCCCTGGGGTCTTCCAAATATGAGATTGTGGATTGGGCCATCTTACGTTTGTATTGTTGAGCCAGGGTTTTCCCAATTTTATTTCCCTGAGAGTACCAGATGAGCCTTAGTTTTCGCATATAAAACTTGTGTCTATTCTGTAGGTAGGTGCTCAATTCTGACCGTAGTTTACCTAGTTCTGCATAGGTGGATGCAGAGGGTGATTGCATGTTACGTTTCTCTAGGGTCTTTATGTTGTCTAGGAGGGTGTTGAGGGTTGCGGTGCGCTTTTTCTTCTCCTGGCCTCCCAGTCTTAACAGGACCCCTCTTATAACCGCCTTATGGGTGTTCCAGTATGTAGTGTCATTAGAGACAGAGTGCTGGTTCAAAGTAAAGTAATCATCTATGGTGGATTTGACCTGTTCCCTAATGTCCTTGGTATTGATTAGGTTGGCGTTTAATTGCCACAGCATGATTGGGGTGGTAGAGGAGGAGAGACTGAGGACCATTGAGATAGGAGCATGGTCTGACCATGATATTACCCCAATACTGGTGGAGGAGACTGCTTGGAGCAGCACTTTGGAGGTCAGGAACAGGTCAATCCTGATGGGTTTACTTCCTCTTTTTTTCCCTGCAAAGGTAAAGCATAATGGACTACTATGCATCGCATAGTAGCTCATTATGTGTCACTTACCTGACACAGGAGCCAGCGAAGTCGCCGCTGTCCCCTGTAGTCCGCCGCATCCATGTTGCTGGTGGCGTCTCGCAGCTCCGACGAATCACAGCGGCGCAGCCGCGATGACGTCACTCCCGCGCATGCGCACGGGAGTCGCGTCTCGCAGCTACGCCGCTGCCATACGGCGAAGCCGCGATGACGTCACTCCTGCGCATGCGCACAGGAGTCGACAAATTAGGCAAATCCATTCTTGGATTTGCCGCATTTAGTGCGCCTGCGCGCCGCTGTCTACGGCGCATGCGCCGTAGACAGCGGTGCCCATTTTCGGGCAAATATCTCCTAAACCATATAGGTTTAGGAGATATTGCTTGGACCTACAGGTAAGCCTTAATCTAGGCTTACCTATAGGTCCAAGTTGTTTGGAAGGGTTTACTTCCTCTTTAACCACTTGCTTACTGGGCACTTAAACCCCCCTCAGTCCCAGACCAATTTTCAGCTTTCAGCGCTGATGCACTTTGAGTGACAATTACGCGGTCATACAACACTGTACCCAAATGACATTTTTATCATTTTTTTCCCACAAATAGAGCTTTCTTTTGGTGGTATTTAGTTACAGCTCGGAGTTTTATTTTTTGCTAAACAAACAAAAAAAGATGCAAAAAAAAAAAAAAAAAAAATCATGTTTTAATAGTTTGTTATAAAATTTTGCAAACGGGTCATTTTTCTCCTTCATTGAAGTGCGCTGATTAGGCGGCACTGATAGGCTGCATTGGTGGGCACTGATGGGCTGCATTGGTGGGCACTGATGGGCTGCATTGGTGGGCACTGATAGGCTGCACTGGTGGGCACTGATAGGCATAGTTAAGGCGGCACTAATAGGCACAGATAAGGCGGCACCGATGGGCACAGATAAGGCGGCACTGATGGGCAAAGATGGGCACAGATAAGATGGCACGGATGGGTGGCACGGATAAGTGGCACGGATGGGTGGCATGGATGGGCACTGATAGGTACCACAGATAGATGGGACTGATGGGCACTGATAGGTGGCACTGATAGGTGGCTCTGATAGGTGGCACTGCTGGGCACTGATGGGCGGCACTGCTGGGCACTGATGGGCGGCACTGCTGGGCACTGATGGGCGGCACTGGGGTGCAGCACCTTTGAGGCAGATTTTGGGTGGCACTGTGGGTGGCACTGCTGGGTGGCACTGTGGGTGGCACTGTGGGCACTGCTGGGTGGCACTGTGGGCACTGCTGGGTGGCACTGTGGGCACTATGGGCACTGCTGGGTGGCACTGACAGGGGGGCACTTACTTTATTTCAGGATGGCACTGCGGGTGGCAGGTGGGCACTGGCAGGGGGCAGGTGTCCGTTTAAATTGCTGGCCGTGATCGGGACTGATGTCCCGAACACGGCCGCCGGCGATCGGCTTTTTTTTTTCTCCTCGCGCTGACAGCGCGAGGAGGAATACTAGCCGATTACCGGCTCCGTTTTATCACATGATCAGCTGTCATTGGCTGACAGCTGATCACGTGATAAGGGGTCGGGATCGACCCCTTACACGGATCGGTGATCAGGCGAGTCTCACGGACTCGCCGATCACAGAGCGCGCCGCGCGCGCCCCTCAGGGGGCGCGCAGGCCGCTCGTAACCGGGACTACGTCAATAGACGTAGTCCCGGAAATGTGGGTCCGCGCTATTGCCGTCATTTTGCAATAGCGCGGATCCCAAGTGGTTAATCTGGCTGGTGCCCCAGGGTGTGCACCTGCATGTGCTTTTCTCACTACCCGCAATTGACACAGGAGGAGCCTGCACCCTGGTGAATATGGTGGTCATGCCAGGGAGAAAGCAGGACTTGCATGTTTAGCCTGCTGAACTCGCTGTGACTCTCGGCTACTCTGCTGGCTTTGCTTGCCCAGTGGTGTGGTGCTCACTCACCAGAGAAGCTCCAGACTCCACAGGTAGCACTTAGTGTGGCGGCAGTGACAGAACAGTCTTTAGTCTTCACCTTCCTGCAGTCTTATTGGTCTTTGTACTGGGTGTGGGGAAGGGGCAAGCTCTTTTTCTCAGTCTCTCTGGGGCAATCATGCAGTCTCTCTCTGGGAGACTGCTCCAAAATGATTGCCCCCACAGGGAGTGACCGCTCCACACTGCCTGCACAGAGAGAGTGACCGCTTCACACTGCCGGCACAGAGAGAGACCGCTTCACACTGCCTGCACAGAGAGTGACCGCTTCACACTGCCTGCACAGAGAGTGACCGCTTCACACTGCCTGCACAGAAAGTGACCGCTTCACACTGCCTGCACAGAGAGAGTAACCGCTTCACACTGCCCACACAGAGAGTGACCGCTTCACACTGCCCACACAGAGAGTGACTGCTTCACACTGCCCGCACAGAGAGAGTGACCGCTTCACGCTGCCTGCACAGAGAGAGTGACCGCTTCACGCTGCCTGCACAGAGAGAGTGACCGCTTCACACTGCCTGCACAGAGAGAGTGACCGCTTCATACTGCCTGCACAGAGAGAGTGACCGCTTCATACTGCCTGCACAGAGAGAGTGACCGCTTCACACTGCCTGCACAGAGAGAGTGACTGCTTCACACTGCCTGCACAGAGAGAGTGACCGCTTCACACTGCCTACACAGAAAGTGACCGCTTTACACTGCCCGCATAGAGAGTGACTGCTTCATACTGCCTGCACAGAGAGTGACTGCTTCACACTGCCCACACAGAATGAGACCGCTTCACACTGCCTGCACAGAGAGAGTGACCGCTTCACACTGCCTGCACAGAGAGAGTGACCGCTTCACACTGCCTGCACAGAGAGAGTGACTGCTTCACACTGCCTGCACAGAGAGAGTGACCGCTTCACACTGCCTGCACAGAGAGAGTGACCGCTTCACACTGCCTGCACAGAGAGAGTGACCGCTTCACACTGCCTGCACAGAGAGAGTGACCGCTTCACACTGCCTGCACAGAGAGAGAGACCGCTTCACACTGCCTGCACAGAGAGTGACCGGCAGTGTCAAGCAGTCTCTCTCTCTCTGGGGCAATGTGGAGCAGTCTCCCTCCCTCTCTGTACGGGAAATGTGGTGTAGATGGATGGTCAGCTGATTCTAGGGTTCAATGGGCCACTTGACTGGACTTGCCCCCCAGGCCTAAGGCTGCCAGCCCTCCCCTGCCTGAGAAGGCCAGGTTTTTTGCTGTGATTTGTGGGGGAAGAAGGAATGATATTATGCAGATTGACAAACACCCAACTAGGGCTGTTTGCTGAAATTCTTGTGCATTTTTTCCACCAAAAGTGGATTTATGTGGCCATGATGTCAATATCATGTGTGTATTGTTTCTGTCTACCATGCATTCATGATTTGGGAGAATATGCGCTAACCTTCTACTCTTTGATCTCATTGCTTAATCATGCAGCTTGCAGCAGAATATGGTCACCTATGTATGTGTGTGGATTGTGGGCTGGTGGTGGGTATAATTGTTTGAATATGTGCCTTTTTTATTATTATGTTGGAATGCTTTGTAACAATAATGACTGTTAAGTAGGGATGAGCCCGATGTTTGAGTCGAACTTCGAGTACGACTCGAATATCGGGTGTCCACCTGTTTGCCGAACAGTGAACAATATCCACTTCCTGGCGCACGTCGATGTACATTGGCAGAATGGCACATACAGGCATATGGGCGTACAGGTACGTCCCTTTAAGAATGCTGCTGTGCCATCGTGTGCGTGCCGCCGGTGGCACATGTGCGCACCAGTCAGGACCCCCGTGAGTCTGGTCTCGGGTCCCGATGACTCGATCGCTGCAGGGATACCCACAATAGTCTCATGGGGAGGCTGCCTTGCAACAAGTGACACTGATCCATGCTCCCTGTGATTGGAGCAGAGATCAGTGTTCACTAACACACAGCCATGCCCCCCACAGTTAGTAACACGCCCCTAGGACACACTTAACACTTAGGGACACACTTAACCCCCACTTAACACTTAACCCCTACACTGCCACCCCCTGGTTAACCCCTTCACTGCCAGTGTCATTTACACAGGAATCAGTCCATTTGTATAGCACTGATTGCTGTACAAATGACAATGGTCCCAAAAATGTGTCAAAAATGTCTGATGTGTCTGCCATAATGCTGCAGTCACAATAAAAATTGCTGATCGCTGCCTCCCCAATTCTATGGAATGCCCTACCCCAATCTGTCCGCTTATCTCCTACTTTATTAGCTTTTAGACGATCCCTGAAAACACTTCTCTTCAGAGAAGCCTACCCCACCCACACCTACTGTATTTTCATTTTCACAGTTAATACCTTTTGTTTCAACTTGACCCTCCCTTCTAGATTGTAAGCTCTAACGAGCAGGGCCCTCTGATCCCTCCTGTATTGATTTGTATTGTAAGTGTACTGTCTGCCCTCATATTGTAAAGCGCTGCGCAAACTGTTGGCGCTATATAAATCCTGAATAATAATAATAATAATAATTACTAGTACAAAAAAAATTATTAATAAAAATGCCATAAAACTATCCCCTATTTTGTAAACGCTATAAATTTTGTGCAAACCAATCAATAATTGGTTACTGCGATTTTTTTTTTTTTACCAAAAATATGTAGAAAAAATGTATGGAAAAAAAATGTTTTTTTTAATATATTTTTGGGGGATATTTATTATAGCAAAAAGAAAAAAATAATGATTTTTTTTTTAAATTGTCTCACTTTTTTGTTTATAGCGCAAAAAAGAAAAACCGCAGGGGTGATCAAAAAAAAAATGGACATCAATTTTGTTTGGGAGCATCATCGCACAACCGCGCATTTGTCAGTTAAAGCAACGCATTGCCGAATCGCAAAAGTGGTCTGGTCTTAAGCCAGCAAAATGGTCCGGTCTGAAAGTGGATATGTGGTGTTCGCGGCAAATTTGAAAGCCGCTGGAACACCGTTAAAGTCTATGGGACACTAACATGAAAAATCAAAAGTGCTAATTTTAAAGACTTATATGCAAGTTATTGTCATAAAAAGCGTTGGGGGACCTGGGTGATGCCCCAGGGGACACGTACCAATGCAATTTTTTTTTTCATTGACTTTTTTTGGGAGCAGTGTTTTTTTTTAATGCTTAAGTGAAACTAATAAAAATGAAATATTCATTTAAATATTGTGCCGGGGGAGGGGGGGCATCTATAGTATGCTTGCAAAGTGGCACATTTTTGCCGTGTTTAGAACAGTACCACAGCAATATAAATAAAACTCATTGAAAAAAAAGAGCATGGGATCCCCCCCAGTCCATTATCAGGCCCTTTGGGTCTGGTATGAATATTAAGGGGAACCCCGAACTAAAATGTAAAAAAATGGCGTAGGGGCCCCCCAAAATCTATACCAGACCCTTATCCGAGCACACAACCTGGCAGGCCGCAGGAAAAGAGGGGGGATGAGAGAATGCCCCCCCTCCTGAACTGTACCAGGCCACATGCCCACGACATGGAGAGGGTGCTTTAGGGTCTGATGGCCATTTAAAAAAAAGCTTATTTGCATTGATACATGTCCCCTGGGGCAGGAACCAGGGGACATGCACTTTTTATGACAATAACTTGCATATAAGCCTTTAAAATTAGCACTTTTGATTATTCATGTTAGTGTTCCATACAATTTAACGGTGTTCATGTGTTCTGCCGAAATTTTTGTCTGTTTGCATGTTCTGCTGTGAACCAAACAGGAGGGTGTTCGGCTCATCTCTACTGTTAAGTATGTTTCTATAATCTTGCATATAAAAATAATGTGGGCTGATGGGTGAGTTGTAGTATGAAATGTTACTCATTTTACACTGAAAGTAAAGCTGTGTCCACTCTTATGCCGCGTACACACGATCGCACATTCCAACAACAAAATCCATGGAATTTTTTCCAATGGATGTTGGCTCAAACTTGTCTTGCATACACACGGTCACACAATGTTTCTGGAATTTCCGAACGTCAAGAACACAGTGACGTACAACACGTACAACGGCACTAGAAAGGGGAAGTTCAATACCAAGTGCGCCACCCTTTGGGCTCCTTCTGCTAATCTCATGTTTGTAGAAGTTTGGTGACAGATGATTCATGCTTTTCAGCCTCCTGCTTTTACAATCATTACTGCTCTTCAGTTTGTGCTTGTGGGTTTGTATTTCTATTACTTATTTGATGTTCAGTGCATTCTTCTCTGCTCATATCTGATTTTAAGCTCTTTCAGTGCTTTCTGTTAGTTTGTTTTGACCAGCTGACCATTTTGAAGCCATGAGGACCCTCACCCTGGACCAGAGGGTTTATAACTACCATCTGGCCAAAGCAAGAAGAGTAGTGGAGAACGCTTTTGGGATAATGGTTCTGCCTATTCCTTGCGCCAATCAACATGGCGAAATATAAACTTAACCAGATAATCTTTGCATGCTGCATTCTACACAACTATTTAAGGAGAAATTCAATGAACTTTGTGGGCTCAGTTGGGCCTGAGGCCAGATTTCAACAAGAAACAGCGCTTGAAGCTGACCGTCCTGGCAGCCCCCCCCCCCAAAGCACCCGCAAGGTAAGACAGAAGTATGTTGAGTACTTTGCAGGTGGGGGGGGCATTGATATGTCAGAAACTGCTTTAGAAACATCTTATCAACAATTTTTGAACTTAAACTGAAAGAAGATTTCCTTTGATTTACTGCCTGTGTATCTTTTAGCTGTCTCCTAGGTTCTCCATTGGGCTTTTCTTTTTGGACATTTTCTTCAATAGTGCAAATGTAATTTATTTGATACATGAGGTAAAAAATCTCTTCTTCAGCTAACTATTATTATGCTGTGGGTTTACTACACACACCTTGTTTTTGTCACTAATGTATATAATGCATTACTGACAAAAATTTTCATCATTTTCAGCACCATAAATTAATTTTGTGGCGTCATGAAAATCGCCTGATTGCGACAAATTATAAAACACTGTGGGTGTCATTTACTAAAGGAAATTCCACTTTGCACTCCAAGTGCACTTAAAATTGCACATGAAACTGCACTTGTAGCCCCCGTTCACACCTATGCGAATTAGATGTGCACTTCCCTGCATCAAATTCGCATAGTAGGAGAATGTGACTGGCTCCCTATGGAGCCCGTTCACATATCTCCGGGGCGGCTGCGGAGAGCACTGCAGAAAAAAATGCGTGCGTCTTTGGCTCCGTTTCAGGACTGAATTCAGTCATAGAATCGGCCCTGAAATGGGGAACAGGGACGTACAACGCTCCTGTGCGTTCTGCAGTGGGTTATAGTGTGAACCCGGGTGTAGTGTAAAGTGGATTGGCCTTTAGTAACTAACCCCTAAACCCCCATTGTCACTGCAAGCACCAACTTACTTCAAAAATCACTACTGAGCATTGAAAGAAGAAGCCACACATTGTTGATTAGAAAACATTTTACTCAAAGCACAGTCACATGTGCGTTAGAAAACGGTTTTTGAACAAACCAACATCTTTGGTGTATATATTTTTTCACATTGTAAATATCCTTTTTTTGGTTAAACAGGCATGTTTTAAAGCATAACATACACAACAAGATGTCATCGATAAACCTTTTCCAGGTTACCAGTTCAGGGGGTTTGTCACTAAAGACTATGTCCTCCTCCCATTTTGCCATGAAGAGATTGGCCATACTGGGAGCAAATTTAGCTCCCATGGCCACTCCCTTCACTTGCAAAAAATGGGTCCCGTCATGCCAAAAGTGGTTATGCGTCATGGCAAACAGAAGTAATTCTAGAATATAGTTACGCTGAGTCACCGAAATACTACCATCCTGGGCCAGAAAGTGATGGACTGCTTCATAGCAGAACTGGTAACCTGGAAAAGGTTTATCGATGACATCTTGTTTATCTGGGATGGTGACAGTTCATCAGCAGAACTCTTCCTGTCCCATTTAAACAACAACAATCGTGGGATAGTTCTCAGCTATGTTTCAAGCCCCACTAATATCCAATTTTTGGATTTGAATATTTCCATCAGGGATAATAACATAACTACTACAACGTTTTTCAAGAAAACCGACAGGAATAGCTATATTCCACTCGATTCCTGCCATCATAGGTCATGGCTCTCAGCGGTCCCTAAGGGCCAGTTTCTTCGCTTAAAACGCAATTGCACTTTCAATGAGGATTTTCTTAAGGAGGCACTAATCTTAAAAGAGAGATTCTTAGCTAAGGGTTATAACAGTGAATCTCTTGATTCCACCATAATGGAGGTCAACAGTAGGGATCGTCAAACATTGCTAGCTGAGAGACCACCCAGGACTGACAACATGGACAACTATGGGGTTTCCTTACTCACGACTTTTTCCAGTCAGCATTGGGCTGTGAAAAGAATTCTACAGAAACATTGCTCGGTTATTAAAAATGACCGAATCTTGGGCCCTGAACTTCCCGATAGACCAAATGTGATCTTTAGGGGTGCAACTAACTTGCGAAACATGATTGCTCCAAATGTCCCGGACCCCCCGACTAGACCCACATTTTTTGGTGATTTGAAGGGCTTCTACCCCTGTGGGAAATGTAGAGCTTGTAAGCTAAATGCTCTACGAGGTAGGAGATTCACTGAGTTCACCTCGTCTAGCAATGGACTCACTTACCCCATACGAACATTCATTACTTGCACCACTAAGTGCGTTGTGTACTTACTTAGATGTCCATGTGGTCTGGAGTATGTGGGACGCACAGTACGCATGCTACATGTGCGCCTGGGGGAACATATCACTAACATTTGTAAAGGATTTGACAAACATAACGTTAGTAAACATTACGATCTAAAACACAATCGTGACCCAAGAGGTACCACCTTTCTGGCTTTAGAAAAATATACCCCACATTGGCGCGGCAGTAATGCCAAGCGCACTATTTCCAGGGCAGAAACAAACTGGATCCATAAATTAGGGACACATATTCCTGGGGGGCTTAACATCGAATGGGACATCAACTGTTTTATCAATAACGGTTGATTTAAGATTCCCTTCTTCCCCCTTTTACTGTACTGATTTTGTATTCAGTTTGGGTTTAATACACTGTGATGATTAATTTCACTATCATTATTTGTATTTCTGTAGCAATTTTTGCTAGTTAGTTTATACAATTTTTTATGTAATCTATATATATTTTATGAGAATAGAGTGAATGTAATGTTCTTTCTAAACCTGTTGGATATGTCTCATCCATGAAATTTTTATGACTGGACTATGGGTAATGGTGGGTAGCTAATGCTGTTTAGGCCCCCACCTTAATATTATGGTCACTTTTCTTTCTTTGAATGGTAACCTATACGTATGTATTGTATATATATATATATTTTTTTTTTGAACCAAGTTACCCATTTTTGGGACATACATACAGTTAGACAGCCATCATTATTGCATATGGCCATTTGTCAAATAAAGGGGATTTATTATAGGACTCAATGTTTGTATTCTTCATTGGTCACGTTTCATTAGTTGATTTTATATTTGAGTTCCACCTTTATGTTATGATGGAACTCCAGTTTTATTTTAACAAACTGGTCGTTGACCGTTTTTTTCCTTCTTCTTCCTTTCTATTATGTGGTAACCAATTCGAAGGGACTGGTCATTTGTGGGTTAAACCAATTATGCACGGACGTTTTGGTCTGCACCTATGGCAGGGCTCCCTACCTCACCCATAGGCTATTTAAATCTTTAGCACGAGGGTGTGGGCATACCCCTGATGACCTCAATCTGTGACGAAACGATCGTCGGGTAGATACGTCTACATCTCGTGCTATTTTTATCTGCTTGATTTTATATTTTTGCTAGCAATTTTCTTCGTTCAATTTTATGCGACTCGATCGAGTCATTTGTAGCTTTCAACGTCTATTTGGTTGGAAAATAAAGTTCACGTGTTTTAGACTTTATCACACGATTGGGCGTTTTTTTTCCTTTTTCATCCATTTGGTGATACGCCAACTTGAAATTTTCGAACTGACCGGAACGGACGACGTTCAAGGAACATCCGAAGGTGTGGGTCATTTTTCACCTTCCTACCCCCAAAGGTGATTCGAATCATCCATTTACACGAGGAGTGTCGGAGGAACGATCTTGTCCGATCCTAATCGTTGGGGAGTTCGTATCTGCGCACACTAATGGTGGCTCTGGTAAGCCTTTACTACTTACTTAAATTGTACAGTGAAAGAATTTACGTGGTCAAGCACCTACACCAGTGACACCTGGGACCAACTTTAAAGTTTCATTCACGTTTCACTTAATGAACTTCTATCTTCACTTATATGGGGCCTTGTAAATCACTTCATTTACCCAAGGCATGGGATTTGTTTTAATTTGCTTTTCAATCTTGTTGTTTATTTTTTTCACTTAATTACAAGTTTGTGCTTCACAGCAATAAGCTGTAGTTTAAACAACCATTTGTCCTTTTTAAAAGTGTTTTTTTTTGGTTCAATAACCCAGCATTTTTTTTTGCTTCTTTGTTTATTGCACAATATGCACATGTGTATTTTTTATCATTGATGTTTTACTTTTTGGAAACATCATCTTTGAAAGTTTTTCCCTGATCTATTGTTTCACTATATTCAGTCACGTGTTATATATTAAGCGCTGCACTGTTTTTCACATTTCTGTTATTTAGACCTAGTATCTGTTTTTTTGTGCTTAGCCGCTATTTTCTTAAATTGATTTCTTCCATATCAACTAATTTTTACCAAGCGCAAGTTTTACTCTTTTATTTTTTTAGGTTCACCGCCAGGTTTTTAGAGCGCTAGGTACCCCGATATACTACCCAATAATGGTTTTAACATCCTGATTGCCCCTAGTTAACCCTTTCACCCCCTTTTGCCAGTGTCACTAAGCGATCATTTTTCTGATCGCTGCATCAGTGTCGCTACTGTCGCTAGGTAGCTAGTTATTTTTTTAGGTTCACCGCCAGGTTTTTATAGCGCTAGGTACCCCGATATACTACCCAATAATGGTTTTAACATCCTGATTGCCCCTAGTTAACCCTTTCACCCCCTTTTGCCAGTATCACTAAGCGATCATTTTTCTGATCGCTGCATTAGTGTCGCTAGGTAGATAGTTATTTTTTAGGTTCACCGCCAGGTTTTTAGAGCGCTAGGTACCCCGATATACTACCCAATAATGGTTTTAACATCCTGATTGCCCCTAGTTAACCCTTTCACCCCCTTTTGCCACTGTCACTAAGCGATCATTTTTCTGATCGCTGCATCAGTGTCGCTTCTGTCGCTAGGTAGCTAGTTATTTTTTTAGGTTCACCGCCAGGTTTTTATAGCGCTAGGTACCCCGATATACTACCCAATAATGGTTTTAACATCCTGATTGCCCCTAGTTAACCCTTTCACCCCCTTTTGCCAGTGTCACTAAGCGATCATTTTTCTGATCGCTGCATCAGTGTCGCTACTGTCGCTAGGTAGCTAGTTATTTTTTTAGGTTCACCGCCAGGTTTTTATAGCGCTAGGTACCCCGATATACTACCCAATAATGGTTTTAACCCCCTGATTGCCCCTAGTTAACCCTTTCACCAGCGATCACAGTATAAGTGTCACTGGTGACGCTGGTTAGCCAGTTAGTTATTTAGGTTCCCCGTCAGGTTTTTATATAGCGCCAGGGACCCCCATATACTACCTAATAAAAATTTGAACCCCCTGATTGCCCCTAGTTAACCCTTTCACCACTGATCACCGTATAAGTGTTACGGGTGACTCTGGTTAGTTTTCTTTTTATAGCATCAGGGCACCCACCATTTATTACCCAATAAAGGTTTAATCCCCTGATCACCCAGCGGGTGATATCAATTAGGTTTTAGGGTCAGGGTCTGCGTCGCCCCAGGCAGTGCTAGGTTAGTGCCAGTACCGCTAACACCCACGCGCAAAGCATACACCTCCCGTAGTGGTATAGAATCTGAACAGATCAATATCTGTTCTGATCAGATCTATACTAGCGTCCCCAGCAGTTCAGGGTTCCAAAAAAACGCATTGTTAGTGGGATCAGCCCAGATACCTGCTAGCACCTGCGTTTTGCCCCTCTGCCCAGCCCACCCAAGTGCAGTATCGATCGATCACTGTCACTTACAAAACACTAAACACATAACTGCAGCGATCGCAGAGTCAGGTCTGATCCCTGCGATCGCTAACAGTTTTTTTGGTAGCATTTTATATTTAAATCCGGAAGGCAGTGCTTGGTTTTCGGGGTCCCGTACGTGGCTAGGCTCCCAAAAAGTCCCACACATGTGGTATCCCCGTACTCAGGAGAAGCAGCAGAATGTATTTTGGGGTGTCATTTCACATATGCCCATAGCATGTGTGAGCAATATATCATTTAGTGACAACTTTGTGCAAAAAAAAAAGTTTGTAATATTCCCGCAACTTGTGGCAAAATATAAAATATTCCATGGACTCAACATGCCTCTCAGTAAATAGCTTGGGGTGTCTTCTTTCCAAAATGGGGTCATTTTGGGGGGTTTTGTGCTATTTTGGCATTTTATGGCCTTCGAAACTGTGATAGGTAGTGAGGAGTGAAATCAAAAATTTGCACCCTTAGAAATCCTGAAGGTGGTGATTGGTTTTCCCCATACTCGGGAGAAGTAGCGGAATATATTTTGGGGTGCAATTCCACATATAACCATGGCATGTGTGAGCAATATATCATTTAGTGAAAACTTTTTGTAAAAAAAAAATTTTTATTTTTTTTTGTCATTATTCAATCCCTTAGGACAAAAAAAATAAATATTCAATGGGCTCACCATACCCATCAGCAATTTCCTTGGGGTGTCTACTTTCCAAAATGGGGTCATTTGGGGGGGGGGGGTTTGTACTGCCCTGCCATTTTAGCACCTCAAGAAATGAGATAGGCAGTCATAAATTAAAAGCTGTGTAAATTCCAGAAAATGTACTCTAGTTTGTAGACGCTATAACTTTTGCGCAAACCAAAAAATATACGCTTATTGACATTTTTTTTACTAAAGACATGTGGCTGAATAAATTTTGTCCTCAATGTATGACTAAAATTTAGTTTATTCGATTTTTCTTATAACAAAAAGAAGAAAATATCTTTTTTTTTCAAAATTTTCGCTCTTTTCCCATTTATATCGCAAAAAAAAAAATCGCAGAGGCAATCAAATACCATCAAAAGAAAGCTCTATTTGTGGGAAGAAAAGGACGCAAATTTCGTTTAGGTGCAATATTGCACGACCGCGCAATTACCAGTTAAAGCAGCGCAGTGCGAAATTGGAAAAAGACCTCTGGTCCTTAAGGTGTTTATTGGTCCGGGGCTGTAGTGGTTAACCTCAAAGTAGAAAAGACAAACAAATTCTCACAGGCACTGATCTTTTTTATCCTTCTGGGCACCAAAATCACCATAGCAGTGCACTGGAAACAAAATACAGTGCCATTCGCTGCAGTGAAACGAAAAATCTCTTGGATAATGACACAAGAGAAGATTGTAAGCCGCATTCAGGATAGGTCCCGTACCTTTGAGAGAGTTTGGGAACTCTGGGCCGCCTTCCAAAAAATTCCCCTTTTCCCAGGCCTATAATTTTGACCCCGGTGATTCCCCTTGGTTGACCCCCCTTCCTCCCATCTTCCTCCTCTCTTGGTCTCTGCCATCTTTCTCTTCTTCTCCCCCGCCCTACTTTCCCCCCTCTTTCTCTGACCTATAATCGCTAAGTTCTGAGTTGACTGATCCCAACTATCACACTTTCCTTTTCTAGCCTGCAATGGATATTATCCTCCTTTCTGACTATTTCATCTTTCTGGCTTTATGGCCGGAGCTTTGGGTTCCTTAAAGCTTAATTGGGATTTTGGGAGCTAAGACCCTAGTAAGGCTTGCTCCTCGCTGAAGAGCCTGTTTTAGTTTTGATTTTTGATTCTATATACTCTTTATTGTTTTTCTAGTTAGACCTCTCACGGTCCCGTTTATGTCCAGACACTGGACGGTTATCTGGGACTGGGGTGGGTGGGATGGGGGTCTCCTGCCACAGCAAGTGCCCTTTTCGGGGTGGTGGGGGATCCTCTGTCCCACCTCCCCTGTCCTCCCGCAAAAGGGTGTAGGTGTGAGCTACACTCTCATCTGTCTATGAGACTCTGGACCGGTTAATATTTAAGCCCCAACTTATCAACCAATTTATCTTTATTTGGGGTCTTTACTCCTTGTTATTAGCCTTAGTGCTTGTGTGTTCATTTTGGATACCAGCCTCATCTACTAACACTGTTTGAAGTATTTTTAATCCAGCTGGACTAGTCAATATCATATGTTACTTACTTGAATATACGTTGTACTCTGTTTTTAATCGCTGTTTGACCACGTATGGATGTCTGGTTGCTGTAACTTTATTATCTTTCTTCCAAATTAATAAAAATTTATTGAAAAAAAAAAAATCACTGCTCCCGAAAAAACGTCCATTTAAAAAAATACATTTGTATTGATACATGTCCCCTAGGGCAAGACACAGGTCCCCAAACACTTTTTATGACAACAAATTGCATATAAGCCTTTAAAATTAACACTTTTGATTTTTCAGGTTAATGTCCCATAGACTGTTTCAGCAGCTTTCGAATTTGCCGCGAACAATGCATATTGTTGAACATCGGACTCATCCCTAGTCAGTACAACCAAAATATAAATTATATATATATACATATATATATATATATATATATATATATAGTGACAGTGGGAGATGCTGTCAAGGTGAAATTCATAGTTTGGGGACACAGAGTATGCACATTTGCTTGGTGCATTGGTGCAAGGCAACAGAGCATAAATGTGGACAGGAGAAAACTGCTTTCGCAGCTTTCTCCAGGTTTTGGAGTTTTTCTACAGGTTTTGGTATTTGGTCATGTTTGTATAATATGATTGTTATCAAAATGATTAATAAGGCTTTGCACACTGAACAGTAATTTGATATTATAGTGAAAGTACTTGCTGCATGTACCATTTTTTTCCTTCTTTTTATTTGTCTTTCTTTTTCCCCTTTTTTTTTTTAAATATAATTTTTATTGGAGTTTTGCAATTACAATCCAATGATGATAAGTACATACATGGACAGTATTAACATTGTAACGAACAACCATATTATTAGTTCTTCAGTCGCTTATCATGTTGAAATAATCGTCTATGAACCGATAGGTTTAGTAGAATAGACCGGAACCAACGGTACTGCTTGTCGATCTTCCCTAACCGGTCCCCTCCTGTGCCCCTTCCGGGATCACGCTGCGCAAGAAGGGTCCAGTCCGGGAGGAGAGTATGAAATACTGACAAACAAAAAAAAAAACAGAAAAAAAGAAAACATATTAAACTACAGGATTTAGTGCGTTCCTGACAACCAAACTAACCACCAAATCATCAGATACATTCTTTACATGGCCCGATCTTGTTATAGTAAAATCTGTGTTAGGGAAACTATAGTTGATGTAAGGTAAGGGAAAAGGAAGGGGTAAGTATCTCAACGTCTATACCAATCTTTCCAACATTTCCAGTTGTTGTCGAAAGTCATACAAGAGGCAGTTCTAAGTGCTAAGAGTCGTTCATAATTGAAGTTAAGGTTTACTTGTGCTAATACTTCTGACGGGTTTGGGGAGACTGTGTCTTTCCAATGCCTGGCTATTACTAGTTTTGCAGTGGTTAGGATGTGGATTACTACACATCTAAATTGAGTGGGGTAGTTGCTTATTCACAAATGCAGGATTGCTAACGGTGGGATTGGTGCTTGTAATATCCCTGTGATGTCAGCCAGTATAGTAAATATTTTCCTCCAATAACTGGTTAGATTTTTACACTGCCAGAAAATATGTAGGATTGTCCCGGGGTTACCGCAATTCCTCCAGCATAATGCTGAGTGTGTAGGGAACATTTTAGCAAGCTGATACGGAGTTCTGTACCATTTTGTTATTAATTTCTGTGTTAATTCCCAGTGACTGATACACCTTGTGGCTTTGTAATTGTAACGAAAAACTTCACACCATTGTTCCATCCCATACTTTGTACTTAGATCTTTCTCCCATGACAAAATCATTGGGGTTTTGGTGAATTCAATTTTAGACTGAAGTAAGTTATATATGAGAGATATGCCCTTGTCCTTGTTGTGATTGCAAGTGTAGAAGCGCCACACTATATTGTTAATTTCTACTTTAGGTGGGGGATTTTTAGTTAGGAAAGAATATATTTGTCTGTATAACAATGTGTGTGAGGCAGGCAGTTCGAATTTGTTTTGTAAGGCTTGAAAGGGTAAGGGAACATTTTTGTCCAGGAGTTCTTCTACCCATGTTATCCCGTGTTCTGTCCACTTTGTGATGGGGCTGTATGGAAGTAGCACTTCAAGCGTCTGTAGTGGAGTTTGTACAGTCGTACAGACCTAAACTAGTTTTAGGTTGGCTTAACAGTTGTCTCCACGCCATCAACGTCACTTTAGTTGTCGGGGAGAGGGACGTTAAGGGTATTGGCTTCCAAACATCTGCAAGCAGTAAGAGATTCAACGGGTATATTTTGTTAATAGTAGATTCTATATTGACCCATAACGGGGGAGAGTGGGTGGGAAACCAGTATTTGGCTTGAGCTAAAATAGAGGCCCAATAGTAGTCTTTTATGTCCGGGAGGCCCATCCCTCCTACCTTCTTGTGTTGTATTAGAATTTTGTGCGAGCAACGTGCTCTTTTTCCTTGCCAAATATACATTTTAAGGGATCTGTTTAAATCATAAAAATGAGATGTCTTGAAAGGGATGGGGAGCTTTCGAAACACATATAGGATTTTAGGGAGGATGATCATTTTATAAGATGCTATTTTGCCTGCCCATGACAATTCAGTTTTAGACATATTGTTCATAGTTTCCCGTATGTCTGAAAGTAAATATTTAATATTTGTGTCAGCAATTCTTGAGATGTTGGCTGATAGGTGAACACCTAGATATGGTATAGTGTCCTTTGCAGATGTAGCTTAGCGTGAGGGTTTACGCCTAGATCTAGATCTAGTATTAATGATTTATTGAAATTAACCTTGTAATAAGACAAGGTACCGAAATGATTTAAAATATCGTGTGTAAATGGAAGAGAAACCGTAGGGTTGGTAAGAAGGAGGATCACGTCGTCAGCAAACAAGTTGATGACATGAGTGGTCTTATGGAATCTGAAACCTGAAATGTGGGGGTGGCTACGAATGGTCTCCGCCAGAGGTTCCATCATTAAGTTGAAGATGAATGGCGATAACGGACATCCCTGGCGGGTTCCATTCGTGATTTTAAATTCTTTCGAAAGAAGGCCTGACGTGTATACTTTAGCTGATGGGCTGGAATATAGAGCTAGAATAGCGGACAATGATTCACCTTGGAATCCAAATTTCTTCAGGACCGCCTCCATATACCCCCAGTGTACTCTGTCAAACGCCTTCTCTGCATCTATTGAAAGAAGCAGAGAAGGCGTTTTCCTACTTTCCGCATGGTGAATTATATTTAGAAGTCTCCTGGTGGCATCTGACGCCTGGCGACCTTTAGTAAACCCGGTTTGGTCTGGTTTCACTACATCTGGGATGAGGTCGTATAATCTGTTAGCTAGTAGTTTCGCATAAATTTTGATATCTCCATTTAACAGGGAAATGGGACGGAAATTGGCCGGGACATCTGGGGACTTACCTGGCTTAGGTAGGGTAATTACATATGCTTGAAGCATTTCTGGAGGAAAGGAACCTCTCGTCCTGGCCTCGTTGAATAATGATAATAGGTGTGGTGAGAGTATTTGTTTAAAGGTTTTGTAATATCCATTAGAAAGGCCATCTGGACCTGGGGCTTTGTTCAAAGGGAGGGATTTTACAGCTCTTTCTAGTTCCATCATGGAAAAGGGGTCGTTTACTGCTTGCAATTGGGATTCAGAAATTGAGGGAAGTGCTAATTTAGATATAAAGTTGTCAATAACTGTTCTGTTCGGTTGTGGGGCTATGGGATCGTCCTTCAAATTGTATAGTGACGAATAATAATCCGCAAAAGCGTTTGCAATGTCTTGTGGATTTTCTATTTTCCTAGTGGAGTCTGGGTAGAACAGATGTGGGATTACGGTTTTAGATCTGCGTTCTTTAAGCCGGTTAGCTAAGAACCTGCCTGCTCTATTGTTATTTGCATAGTAATTTAGGTTAAGTTTGGACATGTATTGTTCGTGTTGAATACTAAAAAGTTCCCTTAGCTGAAAACGTGCGGTGGATAATTTCGAGGCTAATGCTGCTGTAGGTGTGTTTTGATTTTCTTGTTCTAGTTTCCGAATTTCCGTGACAAGATTTGTAACTTTGGCAGTACGTTCCTTGAAAAGTCTGGAGTTCATTTTAATAAGTATACCACGGACATATGCCTTATGGGCATTCCAGTTATTGAAGGAACTGGTGGCATCAGGAACATTGAAACTAAAAAATTCATCTAGTTGCTGTGTGATGTCTTTTTGAAATTTTGGATCATGAAACAGGTATTCATTACATCTCCATAGGCGTGCTGTCGCAAAGGCTCCCCCGCTCTCCATCTGTATGCCCACCGGAGCGTGGTCCGACCATGTTATGTCATGTATGGTAGAGCGGGAAATCCTCTGCAGCAGCACCTTGTCCACTAAAAACATGTCTAATCTGGAGTATGAGTTGTACCTGGGGGAATAATACGTAAACGATTTATCATTTGCATTTAAACATCGCCAGACATCGTACAGTTCTTCTCTAATAAGCAGATCCCGGAAATTCGGGCCACGTTGCTTAGTTCGAGAAGAAGTGTCCAAACCACTATCTAGGATCATATTAAAGTCTCCGCAAATTAATATACTCCCCACTCGCATGATTGTTATTTGTTTGATAACCTTTTTAAGAAATTTAAGTTGATGCGAGTTGGGTGCATATAAACATGTTAAGGTGATCGGGAGCTTGTCAATTATACAGACCAGTATTATAAAACGACCTTCCGGATCTATGAATGAGTCTTTCAATTCAAACGACACAGTGTCTCTTATTGCCAACATTACCCCTCTCTTCTTCGCTGTAGTGGATGAAAGGAAGACATGTGGAAAACTTGGGTGAGAGCATTTAGGTGTGGCTGATTTATAAAAGTGCGTCTCTTGAACCGCCAGGATATCTGCCTTGTGCTGGGTAGCCTCCTTCCAAAGCGATCTCCTTTTGGCCGGGTGGTTGAGGCCTCTCGCATTTATTGTTAAAAATTTAACTGTCATTTATAGCAGTTAGGTGGTGGGTTAGAAGATAACTGCGTTGGTTAGGTGGTATGTGAGGCTTCATCTCTTTTTGTGGAAAGTATGGGACCATAAGAATGAGTAGGTCATAAACATAGTAGTGGATTGAGTAAGGATCAATGTTGAGGTAGAATAGACTTTCTGTGACAACCGTTGTCTGATGCGATTGCCAGGAGCGGCGGGCAGGAAGCTGAACACTCAGGTGGGCAGTAATGCACATTTTCTTATTCAAAGATCTTTCAGATGATTGGAGCCGTTGGGAATTTGCTCAGTTATCGGTTGAAGAAAAAAAAAACATGAAAATGTAAAAGGTAAATAAAATTTTAAAAACAGTTAGAACAAACAAGAGTCCAAATGGACCAGGCATTGTAACTGCCCGACGGTAGGAGCTGAGGTACGATGGACGGTACCATAAGCTTTAGGGGAATCCTAATGTAAGCTTGTATGAGGCGCCTGTAGACATGAGCTCAGGTGCGGTGTGAGCTTGGGCGTCTTTGGTGTTTGGATTGCCAGTCTGGTTGTAGCTTGCCAGGCGGAGCTCTAAATTGAAGAGATGCTTCTTGGTTAGTTTCTGGTAGTAGAATTTGCCATTGGTGCAGGAGCTGTAACCCTTCTTCCAACGTGTTGACTATGTGGTTAGCTCCTTGGTGAGAAACGATGAGTTTTGCAGGATACTTCCATTTGTATACAATTTTGTGGTTTCGCAGTGCCTTAGTAAAGGTCGCCATGTTGCGCCGCAGTTGTAACGTGTGTTGCGAGAGGTCTGGAAGTACTTGAATATTTGCTGCTTGTTCCGGGAGATTGTCCGCTTTGCGAAAAACATCCAGGATAAGCTCTTTGGTTTGAAAGAAATGGACCCTGAGTAAGACATCTCTAGGAATCTCTTGTGGTAAGAAAGACGGCTTGGGCACCCGGTGGATCCTATCTATTTTCAAATCCAGTGCAGATAAGGAGGGTATTATGGCGTGAAACATGTCGGTAATGTACGTGTGGAGCTGTTGCACTGCGACACTTTCTGGTATACCTCGGATCTTCAAATTGTTCCTACGGGAACGGTCCTCGAGGTCAGCTAATTTGGATTGTATTCTAGAAATGGAATCTTGTTGGGACATGTGGGAGTCTACCAGTGCGTTGAAGGATGCGGTGACGTCGCACATTCTGAGTTCAACTTGATTCACTCTGTCCCCAAGATCAGTGATATCTGCTCTGCATTGTTGAAAGCATGTCATCATGTCGGTTTGCAATGATGATCTCAGTGACATGAGCATTTCTTTTAGAGTGGTATCCGACACTGATTGCCCTGTGGTTGGAAACATGGCAAACTGGTCCACCGGGTGATGTGCATTTGTATCGCTATTTAGTGCCCCACTCACCTCCATATCCAGTGCGGAGTATCTATTGTCATGGGCACTTATCTCAGGGTCCAGCCTTGGTTTGGATTTGACAGGGCTTCTTGTGGTAGGAGACTGGCTGGGAGAGGTAGAGTTGGAACTGTTATTCCGGGTGTGTGACATTCCCTGTGCGGCGGAATTGTCTCTTTCGTTCCCCTCTCTCGTCGCTCTCTCTCGTGACGTTTGTATTGCTGGCGGCGCTTGCACTAGAGCACTGTGCGCTGGTCTGTTAGAATGTCTCCCGCCGCCATTTTCTTGAAGTCCGCGGGACGCGGCCGGGACAAAATCCAGCAGTTTCTGCATGTTTGCCGATGCCTGGTGCTTTTTACGCATCCTCCCGATGTACAGGCTAACGGCGGCTAGGTGGCGACTGACTGTGGCGGATGTAACCAAGTCCGATCAGGCGATAATCCGGTGATTCCCCCAAAGCCGAGCGGAGCTCTAACAATATGCGGCCATCACAGTCGGCGGTCGCCACGCCCCCCCCCCCCCCCACTTTTTCCCCTTTTGAACTATAGACATAATTGTTGTTGCGACCAAGCAGACTACCTTTGAAGAAGAGGTTCACATATCAACACCTTGAAACGTTGGGTTCTATCTATTGTAGACCACTGTTTCAATAGTATAGGCTTTGTCCTTCATTTTTGTCCATGTATCCATTGTAAATACTCTATGTTGGTTTATGTCATAGTCATTGATTTTATATTTTTCTAAATAAATATCAATTTTAATATAGACAATTTATTTTTCTACTTCTACACTATTATTTATTTGCATTCCCTATTTAAAGTGGTTCTGCACTCAAAATACAACATTTGCCCATTCTGTTGCCTATAGTTAATATATCTCATAATGCCACCTGTTTTTTTTTTTTGATTCACCTACCTTTTGTAATCTTCAGTACTTTATTTCAAACCCCTGCGGCGATGGGCGGTCTCTTGCGGCGATGGGCGGTCTCTTGCGGGGATCAGCGTAATTTCCTGTTGGAGATCACAGGAGACAGTGCGGCTAATGCACCCGACATCTCGCGAGATTTCGGGTGCTACAGCCGACATCTCGCGAGATTTCGGGTGCTACAGCCAACATCTCGCGTGATTTTGGTAATTACAGCCGAGATCTCGCGAGATCTCGGCTGTAATTACCAAAATCACGCGAGATGTTGGCTGTAGCACCCGAAATCTCGCGAGATGTCGGCTGTAGCACCCGAAATCTCGCGAGATGTCGGGTGCATTAGCCGCACTGTCTCCTGTGATCTCCAACAGGAAATTACGCTGATCCCCGCAAGAGACCGCCCATCGCCGCAGGGGTTTGAAATAAAGTACTGAAGATTACAAAAGGTAGGTGAATCAAAAAAAAAAAACAGGTGGCATTATGAGATATATTAACTATAGGCAACAGAATGGGCAAATGTTGTATTTTGAGTGCAGAACCACTTTAAATTCCCATTAGCGCATATACACTCTTTTTGAGTAAAATTATTTTTTTCTATGATATTAGGCATGTGGGCTCACTGACAAATTTAGTTTCAGACAGGGGTGACACCACTCCTCCATATTTACATCTTTGTGGTATGTTCACATATGTTATGTTACATGTTCATGTGTGATGCAATAATACTTATTGATTCTACTTTACTACTTTAGATGCCTGACAAACATACTTATGTTCACAGCCTATCCTTTTTATTTACTAAGGTCTCTAGGGATACATCACTACACCTATGCCATGCCTGCTCTCGGGTTTGGCCCCTGGGGGGTTCCATCTGATTCCGCCCCCTCAGCTCCCTGGGGAGGCAAAGGCTGCTGCCATCTTGAGGCCGCACACCTGGAGCCATGGTCAAGCTCAGTGGTGAGTATGGGGACCCACAACCCCTCCTACCCTGTGCCTTTATAACGAATACTGTGCTACATTGCCAAACACATAATTTTTGTTTTATCCTAGGTACATTGTTGCACACATCCACCCCTGAAGAGCGAGCTGTGTCTCTCAAAACTAGTCGGTAGTATGATGCCTGTGTACTATGACTACTACCACATTTATGTACCAATATTCCTTGTTTATGTATCTGTTGGTGTTATTTATGCATGTAAACAATTGTACTTGAATAAACCATATACTATATTTACTACTGTTATGTTTACTAGCGGAAACGGTACCCACTTCATTTAAAGTCCCAGGGCAAATCCTTCCTTTTTATATGTGTGATGCAATAAGACAACACATTCAAAATAAATAAGATGTCATGCTTTCTAACTTGCTTAAAAATGTATGTGACCCTTTTTTCTAATGCAATGCACTACCATGAATTGTGCTGCACTAAAAAATGTGTTTACCTAATGCATTCAGATGCCAAAAGGAATGGCACAACTACTACCAAAGTTTATCGATCCAAAGCCAGTTTTAAGGTTTTAGCTTAACACATTATCTCTAGAAAATGGCAGCCATTTAGAGGTTCTTATGACTGGAGGCATTTTCTGGGCTTTCCATTCATGCAACACTGTGATTGGCTGTCACAGTGGCCACATGGTCAGAGTAGTATGGGCCTACTGGCCATGGATTTAAATAGTTACCAGGAGCGGTCAGTGACAGCATAGGCGCAGTGCTGGGGGCATGTGATTAAGCGCTCTCTAGACACAAAACAGTCATGAAAAATGTACACATACTGTATATGTGTTTAAAAACCTAAAGATCACTACTGCGTCTGCACAGGTATGCACATGGCCACTGGCCAGTAGCACCAGCAAAAAATGTATCTAAATGAAAAACCAATTTTTTTTTGGCTATACATATACTGTAAGTGACTTTATTACAATTTTTTCTTTTTTTGATTTCCACATTTGAACAAAAAACACAATTTAATGTATAGCAATATTTGTTATATATTACGATTAACAAGGTATTAATAGCTGAGGCCATTTTAGAGCAGCCAAAAGCTCAACAAAGAACAAAAAAAATGTAATTCCTTTAAATAATATGCTCGGGGAATGCCTTAAAGCTGTACATATAATTGCAGAACATTATAATCCTTTGGGACAGTGTTAGCGACACCATATTCTGGCATCACATAAATTGCATGTCAAATTGTTTACCTTTCGTTTTAAAAAAAAATCGCTTGGCTTACATACATCAGCAGCAGCCCTGTTTGATTGATTTCCACCCCAAAATATATTTATAGTAGGTAGTCTTGCTAACTCAACAATTTTTTTTTGTGTAAATGCAATAAGCCTTATGTAATCATTGGCAGCAGCAGAGAGAATAAAGCAAAACATTATTGTAAATGTATACACTTGCCAAATTGCCAAACTTGGTATGACAAAGAATGTGTGGGAAATCCCACACTACCTTATAGGTAATGATATATGGCTTGTCTTGTGATGGGTGGCTGCATACAACCTAACTGTGTTCCCACAAGGTGAATGAAATAATGAGAGTATTTTATTGCACCTAGTGCCCTTAGTGATGTCAAAAAAAGAACTGTGTGGGGCGTGGCCTGGCCGCACACGGAAAAAGCCACTTGAAGACGGAGCTCGGCTTCTCCACAGAGCTAAACCGCAGCAACCAGCACAAGATACCAGCACATTATTCCCCACAGAGGGGCATCTGATTCCTCACACCCCCAGGAACATGACTCACGGGCGATCTAACACCCACGGATCACAGAAACTGTCGGATTTCTATATGAAGCTCGCAAGTACTACTGCCCAAAATGGCGCAGAGCGGGACAGAGCTCCCTCACAACAGACAGCATAGGCAGAGCCCGCGCTGTCAGAAGATCCCTTCTCGGACATAGAGGACTCTGGAGATCAGCAGCAACAGACAACCCCCTCCCCAGCAGACAGAGGTAAGAGGTCTGCTAACTCCCCTGCACACTCAACGACAAAGCCTCCCCCTGTAAAGAGGCAACATGGCGCTGAGATCTGTAGTGCCACAGCGGTTGATACATCCACTGCATTGCTAGCTGCATATGCCACCACAGACAATCCTTCCTCAGAACACACACTGAAAGCAATGCTGCGCTCTCTGCATTCTGATATGCAAAGAGAATATAGATCATCAATTAACCACTTACTTGACAGAATGGATAATTTGGAGGGCCGTTTTGATCATATTGAGCATCAACTCTCTGCAGCTAATATAGCCCATAACTCCACTGTTGACATACAGGACGAAAAACACTCAGAAGCCATACAGCAATTACGCCTTAAAAACGCAGACCTCGAGGACCGCTCCTAGCATAATAATATTAAAATTAGGGGGGTGCCAGAGGCCATCACACCTGCTACAATTACCCCATATCTGCACCAATTGTTCTGTAAAATTGTACCAACACTGAAATCACAAGATCTCCTCATAGACAGGGCCCATAGGATTCACAAGCCACAACACCTGCCTGATTCTCTACCTAGAGATATCTTGGCCCGAATCCATTTCTTTCACTCTAAGGAACAAATCATGAGTGCTGCCAGAATTCTGCGCAACCTTCCTGAACCGTCTCCAAAATACAGCTTTATAACGACATTTCAGCTGCCACCTCGCAGGCTCGCAAAGCCTTTGCACCAGTGACGTTGATCCTCACGAAACACAAGATCACCTATAAATGGGGATTTCCTACCAAACTTATCATCAATTATCAGCAAGTCGCAAATCTGACACCCAAAGATGGGATTAAGCAGCTACATAACTGGGGTATAATCCCTAATCTGGCACCGGTGACCCCCTCTAACAAGAGAACCTCCAGGATCCCCAATAAATGGGCAACGAGGGATAAACCCTAATTGCAGGATCACATGGGTACAACCTTTCAGGTCATCCCTAAACCTAGTTCGACTTCACTTGCTTTGAAATCGTGGAGGAGTATTTCTCCTATCGGTTGACTCACCACGCCATACTGCTATAGTGTGCAAAGCACACAGCATTTTCTCAGGTTATTATATTGTTTTTTTTTATTATATTGGTTTTTTTTTAGTCCGCTATACTTGATTATAAATTTTGGTTTGCAACGGAATTGCTTAACTAAGTATATAAACCCTCTATATCAGCTTTGATTACTGTATAGAAGTCAAACATCATACTCTTTACTTGTTTAAGGAGATAGTAAACGTGTTATTGATGGATTTTTGAAAGCTCAGTCAACTATTACTTAACCTATTCTACGGTAGAACGCTCTCAGTACTACTTTGACACTGACTACCAGTATTCATTCATGTCACTCAAAATTACCTCCCTTAATGTCAAGGGCTTAAATAGCCCATTCAAGCGATTCCTACTGTGGAGGGAAGCGATTTCCCAGCACACCGATATATTATGTATCCAAGAAACGCACCTTTCTTCAGTCAATCCACCAAGTTGCACCCACAAATTGTACCCACATATTTTCCACTCCCAAGCTAACAAGAAAGTGAGAGGAGTAATGATAGCGGTACGCTCTACGGTATCGCTTTTGGTTTCCAACATAGAACAGGATCCCTCTGGCAGGTACCTAATATTATCAGCCCAATTTAATAGCAGACCTTTGATAATTGTCAATCTCTATGCCCCAAATACCCACCAAAAGTCCTTTTATAAAACGATTATGAAAAAAATCCAACATTACCCGAGAGATTAAATCATATTATGTTGCGACTTTAATGATGTACTTGACCACTCACTTGACACCTCCGCACCAAAGAGGAGAAGATCTTCTGCCTTCTACTCTGTGACGCACCTAGAAGAACTCTATGACCCCTGGAGGTGTCAACATGGTACTGAAAAGGACTTCACCTTCTATTCCAATTCTCAAAGAACTTACTCCAGGATTGACCTGTTCCTGACATCCAAAGTACTCTTACAATCCATTACCGCTTCCTCCATTGGAGTAATATCATGGTCTGACCATGCCCCTATCTCTATAAGTCTCAACTTATCACCCACCACCACATCGCACAAATGATGGTGACTCAATGACTCTGTATCTAACTCTACCACACTCTGGAATGCCCACAGATCCATTGTAAGGGGGACCCTACTAAAAATGGGAGCCCAGGAGAAGAAAAAAAGAAAAACAAAACCAGCAACAGCATCAACCATCAACACCTTTCTAGACAACATTAGAGCACTAGAAAGGCGCAAACTCAGATCTGATCTAAGCTCCTATCTTCACAACTGGTTTGATTTCTAT
The DNA here is from genome assembly GCF_037356315.1 of Lithobates pipiens. Classification (NCBI taxonomy): domain Eukaryota; kingdom Metazoa; phylum Chordata; class Amphibia; order Anura; family Ranidae; genus Lithobates; species Lithobates pipiens. The sequence continues at coordinate 184,242,423 of NW_027507785.1, read as the reverse complement.
ATGCGGAAGCTAAGGCTTATCTGGTACTCCCAGGGAAACAAGACAGGGAAAATCCTAGTGCAGCAATACAAACGCAAAACAGCACAATCTATAATCCCCTTCCTCGTAGATACTAATGGTCATAGGTTAACTAACCCCAAGGATATAGCCAATTGTTTTAGCTCCTTCTACTCCACATTGTATAACTTAAAATGGTCCCCCACAACTTACTGATTCCAACATCGTCTCTTTCTAAATTGAGTCCCCCTTCCTTGGCCCCCACACAAACCACAGAATTAGCCCCTTCTAGATCCAAGAAGTCTGAAACACAATCAAGGCATTACCTCTACACAAAGCCCCGGGACCGGATGGCTTTGGGAATGAGTATTACAAAACATACTGTGAACAATTACTCCCCCACCTATGCAACTCATTAAATAGATTCCTTACCACTGGAGAAATCCCAGCCGAATCCTTAGAGGCAACCATCTCCACTATTCACAAAACAGGAAAAACCCCCATGAACCAGCTAATTATCATCCCATTTCGCTTCTTAATACCGATCTCAAGGTATATGCCAAAATGTTAGCTACGCGCTTATCACAATTCATGACCCACCTCATACATCTAGACCAGGTGGGCCTGGCTTCGGAAGGTACCCACCGATTTCTGGATCTCATTCACTGGACTGAACACCACCAAACGCTTTCTCTGCTGATTTCTCTTGACGCAGAGAAGACGTTTGATAGAGGGTGAGTTTCTCCAAGCCATCTTAGGTCTCTACTCCTCACCTAGCGCAAGGGTATGGACTTCGGGCATGCTCTCTGACTCCTTTACAATCACCAATGGCACACGACAGGGGTGTCCATTCTCACTCCTGATCTGTGCCTTGGTGATGGAGCCCCTAGCGCAGACCATCCGCACATGCCCCTTCATATCAGGGATCCTTGTGGGAGACACACATCACAAAATAGGTCTCTGCACAGATGACGTTATTGCCCTCACTGACCCCCCTAAACTCGCTCCCCATCCTTTCACAAATACTTGATAACTTTAGTGAGATTTAGTGATGGACGAACTTCCGATGGGACGTTTCACAAACGAGAAAAGCGAACGCAGCCGATAGTTCGCCAACCGTAACGTTCGCGGCGGGCCCCATTGACTTCAATGGGAGGCGAACTTTACAAACCTACAGGTCAAATTTGCAGCCACAAAATAATTACTAGATGTGCACACATAGTCCCACCACATGGCCAATGACATAACACATGTATGAGGTGAATCTGGGATCGACAACTGCAAGCATGCTTTTTTTATATGTGAAATTGTGACAATTTAGGACTGTGGAGCGCATGAAGGCAATGGAGGAGAGGGAAGGTCAGGGTAGGCAAAGAAGAGGGTGCAGGAGATGATCACCAGCACCGTAATATAGAGCACTGACACCTGCACCGTGATAGAGTGATCTGACACCAGCACCGTGATAGAGAGCACTGACATCAGCAGCGTGACATACAGCACTGACACCTGCACCGTGATAGAGTGATCTGACACCAGCACCATGATAGAGAGCACTGACATCAGCAGCGTGACATAAAGCACTGACACCAGCACCGTGATATACAGCACTAACACCTGCACCGTAAGCAGCCCCAGGAGGAAGTCAGCATAGCACAGGGATGGTGGGAGCCCCTAATAATGAGCATAGCACAGGGATGGTGGGAGCCCCTCATAATATGCACAGTAGAGGTACAGCCCCAGGAGGAAGTCAGCAGAGCACAGGGATGGTGGGAGCCCCTTATAATAAGCAGCCCCAGGAGGAAGTCAGCATAGCACAGGGATGGTGGGAGCCCCTCATAATGAGCATAGCACAGGGATGGTGGGAGCCCCTCATAATATGCACAGCAGAGGTACAGCCCCAGGAGGAAGTCAGCACAGCACAGGGATGGTGGGAGCCCCTCATAATGAGCATAGCACAGGGATGGTGGGAGCCCCTCATAATATGCACAGCAGAGGTACAGCCCCAGGAGGAAGTCAGCACAGCACAGGGATGGTGGGAGCCCCTCATAATAAGCAACCCCAGGAGGAAGTCAGCATAGCACAGGGATGGTGGGAGCCCCTCATAATGAGCATAGCACAGGGATGGTGGGAGCCTCTCATAATATGCACAGCAGAAGTACAGCCCCAGGAGGAGGTCAGCACAGCACAGGGATGGTGGGAGCCCCTCATAATGAGCAAAGCACAGGGATGGTGGGAGCCCCTCATATTATGCACAGCAGAGGTACAGCCCCAGGAGGAAGTCAGCACAGCACAGGGATGGTGGGAGCCCCTCATAATAAGCAGCCGCAGGAGGAAGTCAGCACAGCACAGGGATGGTGGGAGCCCCTCATAATAAGCAGCCCCAGGAGAAATATGACACCGCTCAACCTCTTCAAACAGGAGGGTACGGGCATATAGTATGGTGTGCTTTTTTTGTACAAGGAAGTGAGCCAAATGAAGAAAGAAGGTCTGTGTGCTCGATGAAAAAAATAGTTTATAGACATATACATGGTCTACTGGTCACATGTGTTGAATTCCTCCGAGATCCATGCCTCATTCATTTTTAGAAATGTGAGGTAGTTAACACTGTCGTGAGCTAGGCGAGTACGCTTATCGGTCACGATCCCCCCTGCTGTACTGAACGTCCTTTCGGACAGGACACTGGACGAGGGGCAAGCCAACAGTTCGATTGCAAATTGGGCAAGCTCTGGCCAGAGGTCAAGCCTGCCCACCCAGTAGTCCAGGGGTTCATCACTCCTCAGAGCATCCACATCAGCCGTTAACCCGATGTAGTCGGACACCTGACGGTCTAGGCGTTCCCTGATGCTGGATCTGGATGACACCTGTTGATGGGTCGGCTGAAAGAATGACCTCATATCAGAAGTCACCAACACATCTTCAAACTGGCCTCTTCTTGCAGGCGCTGTTGGATTGGTACCCGCAATTCCTTCTCTGGGAGTGGGAATTGCTCCTCTGCCAGCACACGCAAAAGCAGAATGCAGCATTTCTCGAAGCAAGGCCTGGAAGTGCTCCATTCTCACAGCCCTCTGTGACGGCGGTAACATTTCCGCCATTTTGTGTTTGTACCGGGGGTCTAAGTACGTTGCCACCCAGTATTGGTCCTTGAACCTTATGCTTTTTATACGGGGGTCCCTATTAAAACACTGGAGCATGAAGGCCCCCATTTGCACTAAACTGGAAGCGGTGTGGTGGCCTGGCTCCTGCTCATCATCCAGGATAATGTTGTCCTCTTCATTCTCCTCTCCCCATCCACGCACAACAGGGATCCCAGAAAGGTTTAAAGCATGCTCTTCTTGCTCCTCCTCATCCGCCCCGGCACCATCCTCATCTGACTCCTCTTCAGACTCCTGTTGTTCACTTGTCTCAGATAGAGTAGCCCCCCCTGGGAATTCATCCAGCATTGCGACTTCCTCATCTTCCCGCTCCTGCTCCTCCACAGCTTGATCAATGACATGACGCAATGCACGCTCCATAAAGAAGGCATAAGGTACCATGTCACTGATGGCGCCATGGCTACGACTGACCAGTTTGGTGATCTCCTCAAAGGGCCGCAGAAGTCTGCATGTGTCGCGCATGGCAGCCACTGGCGCGGTGAAAAAAAACCCAGCTCCCCAGAACCTGTTCTGCCGCAGAGTTCACACAGGTAGACGTTAACTACACGTTTCTGCTGGAGCAGCCTATCAAGCATATAGAAGGTTGAGTTCCATCACGTCGGGCAATCGCAAATAAGATGTCTGACCGGCAGATTGTGTCGCCGCTGAATGTCAGCAAGGCGAGCCATGGCCGTGTAAGATCTTCTGAAATTGGCCGACATTTTCCTTGCCTGCCGCAAGATGTCCTGGACCCCAGGGTATTTGACAACGAATCGCTGCACGACCAAGTTTAAGACGCGTGCCATGCATGGCACGTGCGTAATTTTGCACTGTTTCAATGCGCTAAGCAGATTGGCACCATTGTCACACACCACTTTACCAACTGTCAAATTGAGCGGTATTAGCCACTGATCTGCCTGTGAACGCAAAGCTGAAAGGAGTGCCGGGCCAGTGTGGCTCTTGGCTTCCAGGCACAATAGACGCAGCACGGCATGGCAACGCCTCACCTGGCATGTCAAATAGGTTCCGGGGAGCTTGGGCGGCGCAGCGGAAGAGACGCTAGCAGCGGAAAAGGAGGAGTCAGCCGAGGAGGAGAGGGAGGAGGATGGAGGAGGAGGAGAAGAAGAGCCAGGCCTGCATGCAATCCGTGGCGGTAAATCCAAATCTACACGGGTGCCACGGGTTACATGCTTGACGGCCGTCAGAAGGTTCACCCAGTGGGCAGTATAAGTGATATACCTTCCCTGCCTGTGTTTGTTAGACCACGTGTCTGTGGTCAGATGTATCTTGGCACCGACACTGTGCGCCAGAGATACATTCACTTGCCGCTGAACATGGCCATATAGCTCTGGGATGCCCTTCTGTGAGAAATACTTCCTTCCTGGGACCTTCCATTGTGGTGTTCCAATGGCCACAAATTTTCGAAGGGCCTCCGAGTCCACCAGTTTATATGGCAGTAGTTGGCGGGCTATCAGTTCTGACAAGCCAGCCGTCAACCGTTGGGCAAGAGGGTTATCCGGCGTCATCATTTTTTTTACGCTCGAACATTAGGCCCATGGAAGACTGCCTTTTTGCAGAAAAACGTGAGCTTGGCGTGATGGAAGGTGGAGTGGAGGACAATTGTGAGGAGAGAGGAGAAGGAGAAGTAGAAGATGAGGCTGGACGGTGAGAGCCTGGAGTGTGGCTTTGTGTGTTCCGTTGCTCCCACTGGGCTCGGTGATGGCAGCTCATGTGCCTTCTTAAGGTGGTCGTCCCTAGGTGAGTGATGGGCTTACTGTGACTAATGCGTTGACTGCAAAGTTTGCAGATGGCAACACTATTGTCAGCAGCGGACACGTTAAAAAAAAAGCCCACACTGCGGAGCCATGTGCCGGCGTCCTGGGAGCGCCAGATGTGACCGTACATGGTCGATGACTCGCTCCTGATACATTTGCAGTCTGCTTTGTCCCTCCTGTGCAATGTAAATTATTCCTGCTTCTCCTCCCTATCTGCTGGTCCATATCTCCCTCTGAACTCCCCTCCTCTTCCTCTCTTGTGGGCACCCACGTGACATCACTAGACACGTCATCATCAACGTCACCTTCCCCACCGCTATAATTAGAGATCTCGGAGTAGGCAGCAACACCGGTGACCAACCTCCTCCTTGGGCTGATCTGGGTACTGTCGTCAGACTGCTGAGTGGCGGTTGTTGCTACCTCCTCTTCCTGATCCAATGTCAAGAGTGGCTGCGCATCAGAAATGTCTTGATATGGATCGGAAAATAATTCCTGTGACTCAAGCGGAAGGTATGTGGTGGTGGTGGTGTTGTTGGTGGTAGTGTCTTTGGGGGTGCACATAGCAGAGAGTGAAGAAGAGGGTGCAGATCGAGAGGATGAAGAAGGTGCAGAAGAGTAAGGCTGAGTGAGCCACTCAACCAATTCTGGTGCTTCCTTTGACGTAATCGCATGCACCTTCTGCAATTTCCCACTTTGGCTCAAGCCTGTTGCTCCTGCCCTACCCCTACCACCCCTGCGGAAGGGCCTGCCTCTTCCTCTGCCTGTCATTTTTTAAATGACCCTGTGACAAAACTCTCTACATAAGTGCAGTATGTATGTGGAAGAAGGTATATAACCCCCCTCTTCAATTTGTTGTTTTTGGGGGCCACTGGTCTATCACACCAGTTACAATACTTTTTTTTTGGATTGCGTTTGTCACTCTTTGTAGTATCACTGCAGAACGGCTCAGCAGTCACAATGCTGCACAGTGGAAACGCACTATACTATGCTTTCTATATGTGCAAGTATTTTATACGTGTATTACACAACTATATACTGCACACCAAATAGTATACCTATACCAGTCCTTAAGGATTAGCAGACTGTACCTCACTCAACCCTATATACTGTAGTACGCTATACCTTACCAGTCCTTAGAAGGACCTTTGTGGAACTAGTAGGTTGTGATTAGCAGACTGTACCTCACTCAACCCTATATACTGTAGTACACTATACCTTACCAGTCCTTATAAGGACCTTTGTGGAACTAGTAGGTTGTGATTAGCAGACTGTACCTCAGTCCCTATACTCATAAAGGACTGCTGCAGAATAGGGCAGCAGTCAGCAGTAGTGCACCTCAACCCTATATATTGTGGACCTATACCAGTCCTTAAGGATTAGCAGACTGTACCTCACTCAACCCTATATACTGTAGTACACTATACCTTACCAGTCCTTATAAGGACCTTTGTGGAACTAGTAGGTTGTGATTAGCAGACTGTACCTCAGTCCCTATACTCATAAAGGACTGCTGCAGAATAGGGCAGCAGTCAGCAGTAGTGCACCTCAACCCTATATATTGTGGACCTATACCAGTCCTTAAGGATTAGCAGACTGTACCTCACTCAACCCTATATACTGTAGTACGCTATACCTTACCAGTCCTTATAAGGACCTTTGTGGAACTAGTAGGTTGTGATTAACAGACTGTAGCTCGCTCAACACTATATACTGTAGTACACTATACCTTACCAGTCCTTATAAGGACCTTTGTGGAACTAGTAGGTTGTGATTAGCAGACTATACCTCAGTCCCTATACTCATAAAGGACTGCTGCAGAACAGGGCAGCAGTCAGCAGTAGTGCACCTCAACCCTATATATTGTGGACCTATACCAGTCCTTAAGGATTAGCAGACTGTACCTCACTCAACCCTATATACTGTAGAACGCTATACCTTACCAGTCCTTAGAAGGACCTTTGTGGATCTAGTAGGTTGTGATTAGCAGACTGTACCTCAGTCCCTATACTCATAAAGGACTACTGCAGCAGAAGGGCAGCAGTCAACTATAATATTCTTTCTATATTTGGAAGAAAGAATATTATACGTATACAACCCTATTACCATACCAGTTCTGAAAAGGACCTTTGTGGACCTAATAGTAACAGCTAATGATTAAACTGACTGTCCCTCACTGCTACACACAGCTTCCTGTCTGTCCCTATTTAAACTGACAAAACATAGGCTGCTGCAACAATAACTTGAATAGCACTGCACTCAAAACGATATCCTGTACTACTACACCATACCAGTCCTGAAAAGGACTTTTGTGGACCTAATAGTAACAGCTAATGATTAAACTGACTGTCCCTCTCTGCAACACACATCGTCCTGTCTGTCCCTCTCTCAGCACTGACAAAAGACAATCTGCTGCAACAATGACTTGAATAGCAGTGCCTCAAACCTATATCCTGAACTACATCTACACCATACCAGTCCTGCGTGGTGAGAAAAAACCGAGCTCCCCTGACCCTGTCCTGGTGTCATAGTCGCACAGGTACTCATTGATGGCCCTCTGCTGCGTGTGCAGCCGCTGCAGCATGGCCAACGTTGAGTTCCACCTGGTGGGCATGTCACATACAAGGCGGTTCTTGGGCAGGTTCAACTCCTTTTGGAGCTCAGCCAGCCCAGCACAGGCATTAAATGATCGGCGGAAATGCACACAGATTTTCCTGGCCTGCTTCAGGACATCCTATTAGCCCGGGTACCTGCCCAAGAACCGCTGCACCACCAGGTTAAGGACGTGAGCTACACAGGGCACATGGGTCAATTGTCCCTGTCGGAGGGTGGAGAGGAGGTTGGTGCCATTGTCGCAAACCACCATTCCTGGCTTAAGCTGGCGTGGCGTCAACCACCTCTCGGCCTGCCCCTGCAGAGCAGACAAAACATCCGCCCCAGTGTGGCTCCTGTCCCCCAAACAGACCAGCGCAAGCACGGCATGGCATCGTTTTGCCTGCATACTTGCGTAGCCCCTGGAACGCCTACGGAGCACCGCTGGTTCTGAGGACAGAGCACTGGAAGAGGCCATGGAGGAAGAAGAAGAGGAGGGGGTGGAGGAGAGAGGTGTGTCACAACCAATAGTAGCATTTTGGAGGCGTGGTGGCAGAACAACCTCCAACACTACTGCACCTTGTCCTGCATCCTTCCCAGCTGCCAGAAGAGTGACCCAATGGGCCGTGAAAGACAGGTAACGTCCCTGTCCATGCCTGCTGGACCATGAGTCAGTGGTAATATACACCTTACCGCTGACCGCCCTGTCCAGCGAGGCAAGGACATTGCCTTCCACATGCCGGTAGAGAGCCGGAATCGCCTTCCGTGAGAAAAAGTGGCGTTTGGGGACCTGCCACTGAGGAACCGTACATTGTACAAACTCACGGAAAGGGGCCGAGTCTACCAACTGAAAAGGCAGCAGTTGAAGTGCTAGCAAGTTAGCCAAGCTAGCATTCAACCGCTGGGCATGTGGATGGCTGGGAGTGAACTTCTTTCTCCGGTCCAGCAGCTGGGGCAGGGACATTTGCCTGCTATAATCAGACGTGGGTGTACTGCTAGCAGAGTGCCTGGAAGCACTTGGCTGTGACACACCTAATTCTACACCTTCATTCCTCTCAGAGCAGGTTTCAGAGAGGACTGAAGGTCTAGTGGGGTTGGAGATGCCAGCTGATGAGGAGCAAGGAGAGGTCCGCTTTGTTCTTTGGTGTGGGTCTTTGAGGTACGCTTGTCAACGAGCTGGAACATGACTGCCAGATTGCTGTCCTTCTTGAGCATCCCCTCTCTCTGCATTCACGCTACTGCCTTCCTCTAGCTGAGTATCATCATCAGAGCCTACGAAACACTGGGCATCCTCCTGGAGCATGTACCCAACACTGTGCTCAAAGAGTTCAGGAGACTCCTCAGGAGGACGTGGTGGGTCTAGGGAAGGAGTCACTGATGATGGCATTGAGACGAGGGAAGACGATGCGTTGGCAGTAGGGATGAGCTTCGTGTTCGAGTCGAACGTACGTTCGACTCGAACATTGGCTGTTCGGCCGTTCGGCGAATTCCGAACGTTTGGGCCATTCGCGTCAAAATTCGAGTGACGCGCGCTGACCACAATGCACTGCGGTGGCGCAGTGCATTGCTGCCCCATGATTGGCCAAGCATGCACTGTGACCCCGCATGCTTGGCCAATGGCAGCGCCGGCAGAGAGGAGAGCCATGATTGGCCACAGGCATCCTGCCTGTGGCCAATCATAGCTCAGGCTGTGTAGTGCACGCCCCACACTATATAAGGCCACCTTTGAGGCGGCCTCGTGTAGTGTGTTACTTAGCATCTGAAGCAGTGGGTGTTCTGTGTACCTTCAACACAGTACACACCAATCGTTTTTGGCTGATTTCCTATCTTGCTGCTGTGTAGTGGTTGTTGTCTGTGCCCTGACTGCAGTATACACCACTATATTCACCTCACCTATATAGCTAGTGATCTAGCTTTAACCACTTAACAACTGCCCATTGCCGATTAACGGCTTCAGGGCGGTTGTTTAACTCTGAGAGGCCGTTAATTAACGGCCTCCCAGAATTCTGCTCTCGCGTGCCCCGAGGTGCGCGCACTCGAGAGCATCCGTGACCGCCGGGTCCACAGGACCCGGCGCATCACGGATCACGGTAAACGGCCGCTCATTGCGGCCGTTTACCACGTGATTGCTCCGTCAAATGACGGAGTGATCACTTGGAAACAAACCGGCGTCATGTTATGACGCCGGTTCCTCCCTCCCCTCTCTGTACCGATCGGTACAGCGGAGGGGAAAGAGATCGGTGTCCGCAGCGATGTGGGCTGCATCTGCAGTGCCCACATCGCTGCTCACCAAATTTAACCCCTCAATTCCCTGCCAATACTCTGCAATACCAGTGCATACTCTGCAGTACCCTGCCATTACTCTGCAGTACCCCGCCATTACTCTGCAGTACCCCGCCATTACTCTGCAGTGCAGTACCCCGCCATTACTCTGCAGTACCCTGCCATTACTCTGCAGTGCAGTACCCCCCATTACTCTGCAGTACCCTGCCATTACTCTGCAGTACCCCCCATTACTCTGCAGTAACCCCCATTACTCTGCAGTAACCCCCATTACTCTGCAGTACCCCCCAATACTCTGCAGTACCCGCCATTACTCTGCAGTACCCGCCATTACTCTGCAGTACCCGCCATTACTCTGCAGTACCCTGCCATTACTCTGTAGTACCCCCCAATACTCTGCAGTACCCTGCTATTACTCTGTAGTACCCCGCCAATACCCCGCCAATACTCTGTAATACCCTGCCATAAATTGCCATACACAGCCATACTCAGAGATACCCAGCCATACTCGGTGATACCCTGAAATACCCAGCCATAGACGCCCCCCACCCCTCACCGCCCTCCGGTGCTTCTACCAACTCGCCAGTACGATCAAAGCCAGAATCTTTTTTTTATTTTTTTATTTCAGGCTTCCCAGCCTAGAGGTGAGATGTGGGGTCATATTGACCCCCCAGATTTCACTGTAAAGAGGACCTGTCACCCCATATTCCTATTACAAGGGATGTTTACATTTCTTGTAATAGGAATAAAAGTGATCAAAAATATATTTTTGGGGAAAAAAATGTCAAACTAAAATAAATAAAGTAAAATGAACAATAAAAAAATAAAATAAAAATTAAAGCGCCCATGTCCCCATGTGCTCGCATGTGCCACACATGTGAGGTATCGCCGAGAATGTTAGAGCGAGAGCAATAATTCTAGTCCTAGACCTCCTCTGCAACTCAAAACATGTAACCAGTAAAAAAAAATTTAAAGCGTCGCCTATGGGGATTTTTTAAGTAGCGACGTTTGGCGCCATTCCACGGGCATGTGCAATTTTGAAGAGTGACATGTTTGATATCTATTTACTCAGCATAACTTCATCTTTCACTTTATGCAAACATTGGGCTAACTTTACTGTTTTTTTTTGTTTGTTTTTTAAGCACAAAACTGTTTTTTCCCCCCAAAAAACGCGTTTGAAAAATTGCTGTGCAAATACCGTGTGAGATAAAAATTTGCAACGACCACCATTGTATTCTCCAGGGTCTTTGCTAAAAATATATATATATATATATATATAATGTTTTGGGGTTCTCTGTAATTTTCTAGCAAATAAATGATGATTTTTACATGTAGGAGAGAAATGTCAGAATTGGCCTGGGTGCTCCAGAACGCCTGATGGCGCTCCCTGCATGTTGGGCCTCTGTATGTGGCCACGCTGTGTAAAAGTCTCACACATGTGGTATCGCCGTACTCGGGAGTAATAGCAGAATGTGTTTTGGGGTGTAATTTGTGGTATGCATATGCTGTGTGTGTGAAATAACCTGATAATATGACAATTTTGTGAAAAAAAAAAAAAGGAAATAGGCCGTCAGTACTTCAGGTGTGATCAATTTTCATATATTGGCACCATAGCTTGTGGACTCTATAACTTTCACAAAGACCAAATAATATCCACCAATTTGTACTTATTTTTACCAAAGATATGTAGTAGTATGAATTTTGGCCAAAATGTATGAAGAAAAAATGACTAATCTGCTAAATTTTATAACAGAAACAAAGAAAAATTAATTTTTTCGCAGAATTTTCGGTCTTTTTTCTTTTATAGCACAAAAAATAAAAAACCCAGCAGTGATTAAATACCACCAAAAGAAAGCTCTATTTGTGTGAAAAAAGGACAAACATTTCCTATAGGTCCAGTGTTGCATGACTGAGTAATTGTCATTCAAAATGTGAGGGCACCGAAAGCTGAAAATTGGTCTGGTTATTAAGGGTGTTTAAGTGCCCAGTGGTCAAGTGGTTAATAATAGAGCTTGCAGTCAGTAGTGTTAGGAGATAGTGCGTGCTATCTGCGTGCTCTGTACCCAGTACATACCGCTATAATATAGGGCAGGCCCCTACTTTCAAACATCCAACTTACAAACATCTCCTACTTGCAAACGCAAGGAGACAGCAGCAAGTGAGATGAAAAAAGATGGACGACAAAACAAATTATACAGGGGTGATAACCCTTCCCTATGTTTTCCAAAAAGCTTAAAAATCGTTTTTTTGACTGGAGCTACACTTTAAAAATGTACCGGTTGAAAATGACAAACAGATTCAACTTAACACAACAAACCTACACAGTCCCTGTCTTGTTTGCACCACCTGTATACTGCTGTTCTGAGTATATAGGGCCTGGGGGCCACACGCATTTCCTTTTTTTTAATATGGGTATGGGGTTCCCCTTAATATGCGTACAAGACCCAAATAGGCTGGTAATGGGCAGGGAGGGCTACCCATGCCATGTTTCTCAATGATTTTCAACCATATTGCAGGAACCAGATATAACATTAAAACCGCAAGCAGTTTTAAATGGTGTTATTTCCGTTTAATGTCATTTTGTGCAGGGACTGTTCTAAACACTGGAAACACGTGGCACTTCACAGGCATACTACAGACACCCCCCAGGCACCATATTTAAAGGAATATTTCACTTTTTTTTTTCACTTTAATCGTCATTAAAATCAGTGCTCCCGCCAAAACGGCAGTTTTTAAAACTTTTTTTTGCAGTGACCCATGTCCCCTGAGGCAGGAGGCAGGTCCCCAAACCCTTTTTAGGACACTATCTTGCATATTAGCCGTTAAAATTAGCACTTTCCATTTCGAACGTTCGAGTCCCATAGACTTCAATGGGGTTCTAACGTTCGTACCGAACGCGGGGGTCGTTCGCAAGTTCTGGTGCGAACCGAACCGGGGGGTGTTCGGCTCATCCCTAGTTGGCAGCTGCTTTGCTAGTGCCCTGAGACTGGGTGAGATTGGATGAGGAGAATGAAGAGGGCTTGGTCATCCACTCTACCAAGTCGTTGGCATGTTGCGACTCAACATGTCCAGCTGCCGAAAAGAAGGACAAGCGTGTCCCATGGCCACGTGCTGATGATGACGATGCACCGCGTCCACGACCAGCACTGTTGTCTCTAGACACAGAGCCTGCTTGCCCTCTTTTATCGGCTCGCGCCTTTCTGCCTCTCCTTGCTGGCCTTCCAGACATGGTAATGGCCTGAAGGGAGTTGGGTAAAACAGCAATTGGGTAGTGTATATTGTGCTGGAGGCAAACAACATCCACTAACTCCTGCAGATGCCTTTATTATAGAACACCAGCAATAAAGGGTAGATAAAGGGGTATACTGTACTGGAGGCACACAACACCCACTAAGCCCTGCAGATGGCTCTATTAGAGAACAGCAATAAAGGGTAGATACAGGTATATATTGTGCTGGAGGCACACAACACCCACTAACTCCTGCAGATGCCTTTATTATAGAACACCAGCAATAAAGGGTAAATACAGATGTATGCTGTGCTGGAGGCACACACAACTTCCAATAACTCCTGCAGATGACAGATGGCTCAAATAGAGAAGAGCTATGTAGGTGGATATAGCGGTGTGTACTGGGTACAGAGCACGCAGACAGCACGCACAAGCTCCTAACACTGACTGCAAGCTCTATTATAAAAGATAGATATATCGCTAGCTATATAGGTGAGGTGAATATAGCGGTGTATACTGCGGTCAGGGCATGCAGACAACAACCACTACAGAAGAGCAAGATCGAAAAATCGGCCGATAACGATCGGTGTATACTGTATTGAAGGTACACAGAACACCCACTAACTGCTTCAGACGCCAACACACTACACAAGGCCGCCACGCTGGCGGCCTTATATAGTGTGGTGCGTGTACTACACAGCCTGAGCTATGATTGGCCACAGGCATCCTGCCTGTGGCCAATCATGGCTCTCCTCGCTGCCGGCGCTGTCATTGGCCAAGTATGTGGGGTCACAGTGCATGCTTGGCCAATCATGAGCCAGCAATGCACTGCGCCATCGCAGTGCATTGTGGGCCGTGAGTGCCACACAAATTTGGCGCGAACAGCCCATAACGTTCGGAATTCGCCAAACGGGCGAACAGCCGATGTTCGAGTCGAACGTATGTTCGACTCGAACACAAAGCTCATCCCTAGTCCTTACTGATTTACATCGCAGGAACAAATGCAGGAAGTGATGTGTGCACATGGGCCAGAAGCAAATGTGTGGTGATGCCAAACAGATCAATGAGCCCCCCCCCACACCAAATCTAACTACCACATCTACCCCCACACTGAGTAAGCACAAGTACATATGCTACACTTCAAAACAATTTGGAGAAAAGAAACGGGAAAGGGACAATTAGTTTAAATGGAGGACCAAACCATGTTATTCATATGCCATATAGACTTTATTAAAGCAAGAAATATGTAAAGATAGAAAAAATACCCTCTAAGCACCATAAAATAGTGTTTAAAAAATATGTTAAAGAGACAACATTGTCACTCTAAAATATTGGACAACAAAGACATAGCTGTAAACATGTAGAAACCACATAATACATGAATCACATATATTTTCACGTATCAGAGCTACGATGGTCTATATAGGAGAGTCCAGCCTCCCCTCCTATCGGTCATCCATTTTTTGAGCTAGCAATCAGTCCTCTTACTGGTGTTTCAGGAACTAACAGGGGGGCTGTTTGGGAAAGAACAACAAAAACTGCTTCCCAGTCTCAGGAGATTACCCAAGGGACTTGGCTGTAGGGGACTTGGGTCATTCAATCCTGTGGGGTACATCATGCTTACAGTGCTCATAGCCCGGCACAGGAGAGATGAGGGCTACCTTTGTCAGTATGGCCAGCTGCCTGTACAGCATTGTATTGAAAAATTATAAGTCCCCAATGTCATAGTCAGACAAACAAAGGTGTTGTTAACAGCTCATCCAACCATCAGCTAGTGGTTCATTCTGCGCCGAACGGACGATGGCGAGGCTCGTGGGCTTGCTTCTGTTTCTATGACCCTACAATTCCTCGAGGAGTCAGGTAATGTTCTGCCACTCCTCTGTGTCTTTGTGATTTCGCAGTGTCATCAGGATGTACGGGGATCGAGGGGTCTGGTTGCATGAATGCGCTATACCAATCCAGGACGCCCAAGGCGTCACAGAAAAGACGTAGGTTAGCTGGGGTTTCTCAGCTGCACCGTGTGATTTCCAGCAGTTGCCTGTAAGCAGAAGGGGAATTTCCATCTATAAGCGATGTGCCTATCGCACAGATCTCTCCTATGCTGCAGGGTGATTGCAGTTAAGTCTTGGAATAGCTGTATGCATGCACCCTCATGTTCCAGTCACTCCTGGTGGCGAGCCAGGTGCAATATTTCCTCTTTCTGTGTGAAACCACCCAGACAACATACCACATCTCTGGCAGGGTCGATGTCTCTGCCTCTAGGTCTAAGTGCTCTGTGGCACCTCTCCATCTCCACAGGGGTGTCAAGTGGCCATCCGAGGAGGGTGTTAATGATGGCCCGACCACCGATTGTATCTGGGGCCCAACCACTGCTCTCACCTGTAGGTTGTGCCTGTGACCCCTGTTGTCGAAGTCCTCCATATGTCTGTGCATATCAATTAAGTGCTGGGCATGTACACTGACCACATTTTGAACTTGCTGAATGGCTGTCCCGTGTGCCATGGCGGCTGCCTCCACGTGCTCCAGCTGTGATGCTACAGCTCTGATCTCAGTCTTAAGTTCAGTAACCGCTGCAAATAGGGAGTTCTTAATGTCTTGTGCCACTAGCTGGAGATCTGACATGCACAGCAGGGGAGTGGTGTGCTGGGCGGATTTACCTGCAGAAGGGGCTAATGTGCCCAGGGAGTCCACGGTGCCAGCAGAAGTGGCATAGCTCATCTCAGGCCAGTTCAAGGCTTGAGATGCGTCCTGTGTGTCCCCGTCCTGTGTCCGAAACATTGCCGATATGCTGAGTTGCATGGCCGGATCCTGTTGTGACCGGGAGATCAATGAGCTCCTCCCGATCATCTCTGCAGGCAGATGTAGGGGATTGTCCCACTAATGGAAGGCAAAAGGAGCTCTAGGCGACATAGCTCTCAAATCAAGTTGCCATCTGCCTCCGGTGCTAGGCCATGCTTCAGGATTGGGTTTATTAAAGGGGAGCAAAATGTAATCCTCTACTTAAGAGAGAAGTGTCAGAGTGTAAGAAGATAAATGTAATATTTTTATAAACGTTGGGATTGTTTCTTATTTTGTCCTCCTCTGCAGCCTCTCTGGTGAGATTTATTTTTTTTGTTGTTTTGAAAGCTGTTAGAGATGGACTGAGTACTAAAAAAGAAGAAGTAGTAGAGGCAAAAGAGGAAGAACCAGTATGGGTGGTATTTGTTGACGGATCAATGTCAGGTATAAATAGGACAGCATTAGTATCTGCAAAGCGATCTTGTGTTATGACCATGGTATTACCAGTAAGGATACTGGTGTCTACATTATCAAACATTATGTGGTTAGCAATTGGAGGGATCTGAGCTGGTACAGGAACAGAAGCTGGGGAAAGGGACTGACTGAGCCCAATAAGGCTGTCAGAAGGGTGTTTCCCCGGTGGTCTATTGTAAAACTGGTTCAGGGCATTTAAAAGATTGGTGTTACTGTGTTTACTGGTATGGTTATTGGTCCTAGAGTTTCTATCTTTATTGTGGCCTGTGTTTTTGGGTGGGCCTGGGTGTTGTCTTTTTTAACCTCTGATACTTGTCAGAGGCAAGTAAACCTGGTAATCAGAAGTTCCTGAGGGGGAGTGGGAGATTAATAGCAGTTGACTGGTAAGGTGGCTGGGATAGTGAGCAAGGGGGGATGCGATATGAGGGACCCCCAGATCTTGGGCAGACAGGAATTTCATTGTAAAAATGATTTTTGTCTTTTTTATTGCATGTGAAAACGTTGTCATTATTAAAATCATCTAAGTCACGTCTAAATTTTCCAAGTTTCATACGTAACAGATCATCTTCATCAGTCTTAGTATTTTTCTTAAAGGGGAGTGCCACCTGCAAAAAAAAAAATATTAAAAGTCAGCAGCTGCAAATACTGCAGCTGCTGACTTTTAACAAATGGACACTTACCTGTTCCAGGGTCCAACGATGTCGGCAGCAGATGACAAGCAATAGCTTGTCTCTCGGCTGCCCCCGCCGCCATCCTCTGTCAGGGAATCGGGAAGTGAAGCGTTGCGGCTTCACTGCCTGGTTCCCTACAACGGGGGGGGGGGGGGGGGCATCTGCGGCTAGCTGCGGCTAGCTATTCTTGGAAGTGGGTGCAGATACCTGGATTATACAAGCATCTGCACCCCCTCTCCCCTGAAAGGTGCCAATTGTGGCACCGGAGGGGGGGAGGGTTCCGATGAGCGGAACTTCCACTTGAGGGTGGAGGTCCGCTTTAAGCATATCTAACCATGAAAGGGGAATCATAGTATTCTGACTAATGATATCTAGTATCAGTAGGTGAACCTCTTGTAATTTATTAAACCTGGATGTTCTGTGGGAGATTAGAATTGTCATCCATTTAGAAGTACAGAACTCAGCGATATCTGCCCACTTTTTTTATTGTCAACTTCAAGAAATGAACATTCTTTCATAACTCTCAAACCTCTAGGAGAGATTTTAGTGTGAATGTATTTACTTAAAAAGAATTGATCCCGCCTCTGCTGATTGGTAGTCTGGATAACTCTTTCTAATTGTTTAAGTTTCCCACATAAAGATTAGCGTGTTTTACTAGGCAGACGTTTTTATTGGTCTTATTCTACCTAGAGTCACTAGTCCACATCCAAATCTACCTTTTCCCCCTCTGTTTTTTTTTTTGGGAGAGGTGATTGCTCTCTCCTCTGTGAGTTTCATTACAGGTACCTGCATTTTTTTTTTTGACTAATAAGCATGCTGACACATATCCCATTTTCCTTTGTTATGTTCCATATGTATATATATATATATATATATATATATTTTTTTTTTTTTTGTCACTCTCCTCCTATCAGCATACCCCCTTTTTATTCTTTTTTTATATGCTTATATTATTCCACACCACATGCATATTTTAATCATTTAATATATCATTCCTTCATTCAGTCTTAATATTTTATCATTACTTATGTTAATAAAAATGTAATAATATTTCCTTACTTAGTGACACACTATTGCCCCTATTATCCATCCGCTTGCAGATGTTGCTTCTTTATATATAATCCTTTTTTTTATATATATTCTATACTATATTTTTATATATTGATACATGTATATAGAGTCTTGCTTATTCACTAATCTATGAATAGCTGTTTAAATTCTATTTCAATACTATACATACCCATTCACCTAATTTTTATTTCCATTACAGTCCCATCCAGTTCTCAGCCTAATCCAACCTGACTTTTAGTTTTCAACACAGTTCACCTCCAGTATTTCATGTGTCTCAATTGTTCAGAACCGCTTGCCCGCGTCTTTCAGTTCCACCATACACACTCCCCAGTTTCACCCACTTGTTCCCTTCACCTCTTTGTATCGTATCCACATTATGTCTGTTGATAAAGGAGTGCGGCTTGCCAGTACACTGCAGCGCGCCTACTCAAGAAACGCGTCCACTACTGGTGACGTCATCCCCTGCAGCCTGCTGTTCCCTGTGCCTCATGCCTCGTCTCGAATTTGTCTTTTGGAGCTGGCATAACCATCTTAACAGTGGACACCTCTCTGACCAGACTATTTTGAAAGAGGAACTACAAGGCCCAGGACTCAGGATCGCCACCGTGACATAACCATGTCTATACTTTTATGCCTATCACTTTCTGCTGAAATGTGAGTTTGACTGATTTATGTGTATTAAAGCAGTGGTCATCAACCCTGTCCTCAGGGCCCACTAACAGGCCAGGTTTGCAAGATAACTGAAATACAACACAGGTGATATCATTTGCTGCTCAGTGATTGCAGTATTCTAGTTTGTATCTCCCCAAGGTAGTACATACAACATGGCCTGTTAGTGGGCCCTGAGGACAGGGTTGATGACCACTTTATTAAAGCTTGTTAAAAACGTCTGCACCCAAAGGCGCCTCTCTCCTTGTTTTTTTGCAGCTCCCTAGAACATGGTTTCTGTTCTAATATGATGGCAGCCCTGCTTGCTCTGGACTTTTAACCTCTTCTCACCATCTGTATATAGACTGTGTATATAAAACAAAATGGATTGACCACAAATCTATGAGTGATCATTTTACAGTTTTATTGCAGATTTTTATTCATTTATTTATTTATTGTTTTATTTATGTTTTATCTGTGGACCATTTGAAGTTTATAAAAATGAATCAGTCCTGGATTACCAGCTATGAAGCCCCTGATTCCGATGTCACTGATTAAGTCTTTTTGTGATGTGGAATCTCTGCAGAACTTCGAGGCTGCATACCTTTGAGTGTGCTCAATCATTTCATCTGGAAGGATGTTTTTGGTATAGGTTTCATGGGCACAATTAACACCCAAAGACCAATTTTTCAGCACCTGTTTGACAGGTGCATATCATTGCAATTTATTTTGCCTTTATCAAGAGCACCTCTATAGGGCTATGGTGGGAAGGCGCCACGATTCTCAAAGGCTCCTTTCACACGGGACGGATCAGTAATGATCCGCCCTGTGATGATCCGCTTGCTCAGCGGGGATCGCTCCGTTGTCCCCGCTGAGCCGGCAGCGGACAGGGAGGTCTCTGCACACTGTGCAGGGACCGCCCTGTCAGCTCTCCGCTCTCCTCTATGGGGGATTGGATGAGCACAGACCGTCTGTCCGTGTTCATCCGATCCGCTCTGCAGATGGATAGAAAAATAGGATTTTCCTCCGTCTGCAGAATCGGACAATTGCGGAGGCGGACAATAGCGGGCGCCTGCGGATTTTCATCTGCAGACACCCGCTATCCCATAGGAATGCATGTATGTCTGTATTTCATCTGCAAACAGATGGATGAAATACGGACATAATGTCCACATGTGTGAAAGGGGCCTTAGAGTAATTTTTTCTACACCTGTTTGGCAGGGACATATCATTGCGATTTATTATTATTATTTTTATTTTTTTACAGCAAGGCCAATTCTTGCTTTCATCAAGAGCACCTCTGTAGGGTTATACTGAGAAGGCGTAACAACACCCAAAGACCAATTTTTTTTACTCACCCGTAGGGATGAGCCGAACACCCCCCGGTTCGGTTCGCACCAGAACTTGCGAACGACCCCCGCGTTCGTTACGAACGTTCGAACCCCATTGAAGTCTATGGGACTCGAAAGTTCGAAATGGAAAGTGCTAATTTTAACGGCTAATATGCAAGATAGTGTCCTAAAAAGGGTTTGGGGACCTGCCTCCTGCCTCAGGGGACATGGGTCACTGCAAAAAAAAGTTTAAAAACTGCCGTTTTGGCGGGAGCACTGATTTTAATGACGATTAAAGTGAAAAAAAAAAGGTGAAATATTCCTTTAAATATGGTGCCTGGGGGGTGTCTGTAGTATGCCTGTGAAGTGCCACGTGTTTCCCGTGTTTAGAACAGTCCCTGCACCAAATGACATTAAACGGAAATAACACCATTTAAAACTGCTTGCGGTTTTAATGTTATATCTGGTTCCTGCAATATGGTTGAAAATCATTGAGAAAAATGGCATGGGTAGCCCTCCCTGCCCATTACCAGCCTATTTGGGTCTTGTACGCATATTAAGGGGAACCCCGTACCCATATTAAAAAAAAGGAAATGCGTGTGGCCCCCAGGCCCTATATACTCAGAACAGCAGTATACAGGCGGTGCAAACAAGACAGGGACTGTGTAGGTTTGTTGTGTTAAGTTGAATCTGTTTGTCATTTTCAACCGGTACATTTTTAAAGTGTAGCTCCAGTCAAAAAAACGATTTTTAAGCTTTTTGGAAAACATAGGGAAGGGTTATCACCCCTGTATAATTTGTTTTGTCGTCCATCTTTTTTCATCTCACTTGCTGCTGTCTCCTTGCGTTTGCAAGTAGGAGATGTTTGAAAGTAGGGGCCTGCCCTATATTATAGCGGTATGTACTGGGTACAGAGCACGCAGATAGCACGCACTATCTCCTAACACTACTGACTGCAAGCTCTATTATTAACCACTTGACCACTGGGCACTTAAACACCCTTAATAACCAGACCAATTTTCAGCTTTCGGTGCCCTCACATTTTGAATGACAATTACTCAGTCATGCAACACTGGACCTATAGGAAATGTTTGTCCTTTTTTCACACAAATAGAGCTTTCTTTTGGTGGTATTTAATCACTGCTGGGTTTTTTATTTTTTGTGCTATAAAAGAAAAAAGACCGAAAATTCTGCGAAAAAATGAATTTTTCTTCGTTTCTGTTATAAAATTTAGCAGATTAGTCATTTTTTCTTCATAAATTTTGGCCAAAATTCATACTACTACATATCTTTGGTAAAAATAAGTACAAATTCTTGGATATTATTTGGTCTTTGTGAAAGTTATAGAGTCCACAAGCTATGGTGCCAATATCTGAAAATTGATCACACCTGAAGTACTGACGGCCTATTTCCTTTTTTTTTTTTTCACAAAATTGTCATATTATCAGGTTATTTCACACACACAGCATATGCATACCACAAATTACACCCCAAAACACATTCTGCTATTACTCCCGAGTACGGCGATACCACATATGTGAGACTTTTACACAGCGTGGCCACATACAGAGGCCCAACATGCAGGGAGCGCCATCAGGCGTTCTGGAGCACCCAGGCCAATTCTGACATTTCTCTCCTACATGTAAAAATCATCATTTATTTGTTAGAAAATTACAGAGAACCCCAAAACATTATATATATATATATATATTTTTTTTTAGCAAAGACCCTGGAGAATACAATGGTGGTCGTTGCAAATTTTTATCTCACACGGTATTTGCACAGCAATTTTTCAAACGCGTTTTTTTGGGGGAAAAAACTGTTTTGTGCTTAAAAAACAAACAAAAAAAACAGTAAAGTTAGCCCAATGTTTGCATAAAGTGAAAGATGAAGTTATGCTGAGTAAATAGATATCAAACATGTCACTCTTCAAAATTGCACATGCCCGTGGAATGGCGCCAAACGTCGCTACTTAAAAAATCCCCATAGGCGACACTTAAAATTTTTTTTTACTGGTTACATGTTTTGAGTTGCAGAGGAGGTCTAGGACTAGAATTATTGCTCTCGCTCTAACGTTCTCGGCGATACCTCACATGTGTGGTTTGAACACCGTTTTCATATGTGGGCGGGGCTTACGAATGCGTTCGCTTCTGCATGCGAGCACATAGGGACATGGGCGCTTTAAAAAATTTTTTTTTTTTTATTGTTCATTTTACTTTATTTATTTTAGTTTGACATTTTTTTCCCCAAAAATATATTTTTGATCACTTTTATTCCTATTACAAGGAATGTAAACATCCCTTGTAATAGGAATATGGGGTGACAGGTCCTCTTTACAGTGAAATCTGGGGGTCAATATGACCCCACATCTCACCTCTAGGCTGGGAAGCCTGAAATAAAAAATAAAAAAAAGATTCTGGCTTTGATCGTACTGGCGAGTTGGTAGAAGCACCGGAGGGCGGTGAGGGGTGGGGGGCGTCTATGGCTGGGTATTTCAGGGTATCACCGAGTATGGCTGGGTATCTCCGAGTATGGCTGGGTATGGCAATTTATGGCAGGGTATTGCAGAGTATTGGCGGGGTATTGGCGGGGTACTACAGAGTAATAGCAGGGTACTGCAGAGTATTGGGGGGTACTCCAGAGTAATGGCAGGGTACTGCAGAGTAATGGGGGTTACTGCAGAGTAATGGGGGGTACTGCAGAGTAATGGCAGGGTACTGCACTGCAGAGTAATGGCGGGGTACTGCAGAGTAATGGCGGGTACTGCAGAGTATTGGGGGGTACTGCAGAGTAATGGCAGGGTACTGCAGAGTAATGGCAGGGTACTGCAGAGTAATGGCAGGGTACTGCACTGCAGAGTAATGGTGGGGTACTGCAGAGTAATGGCGGGGTACTGCAGAGTAATGGCGGGGTACTGCAGAGTAATGGCAGGGTACTGCAGAGTATGCACTGGTATTGCAGAGTATTGGCAGGGAATTGAGGGGTTAAATTCGGTGAGCAGCGATGTGGGCACTGCAGATGCAGCCCACATCGCTGCTGACACCGATCTCTTTCCCCTCCGCTGTACCGATCGGTACAGAGAGGGGAGGGAGGAACCGGCGTCATAACATGACGCCGGTTTGTTTACAAGTGATCACTCCGTCATTTGACGGAGCGATCACGTGGTAAATGGCCGCGACGAGCGGCCGTTTACCGTGATCCGTGATGCGCCGGGTCCTGTGGACCCGGCGGTCACGGATGCTCTCGAGTGCGCGCCCCAGGGGGCGCGCGAGAGCAGAATTCTGGGAGGCCGTTAATTAACGGCCTCTCAGAGTTAAACAACCGCCCTGAAGCCGTTAATCGGCAATGGGCAGTTGTTAAGTGGTTAAAGCTAGATCACTAGCTATATAGGTGAGGTGAATATAGTGGTGTATACTGCGGTCAGGGCACAGACAACAACCACTACACAGCAGCAAGATAGGAAATCAGCCAAAAACGATCGGTGTGTACTGTGTTGAAGGTACACAGAACACCCACTGCTTCAGATGCTAACACACTACACGAGGCCGCCTCAAAGGCGGCCTTATATAGTGTGGGGCGTGCACTACACAGCCTGAGCTATGATTGGCCACAGGCAGGATGCCTGTGGCCAATCATGGCTCTCCTCACTGCTGGCGCTACAATTGGCCAAGCATGCAGGGTCACAGTGCATGCTTGGCCAATCATGAGCCAGCAATGCACTGCGCCACTGCAGTGCATTGTGGTCCGCGCGCGCCACTCGAATTTTGACGCGAACGGCCCAAACGTTCGGAATTCGCCGAACGGCCGAACAGCCAATGTTCGAGTCGAACGTACGTTCGACTCAAACACGAAGCTCATCCCTACTCACCCGTTACTTCTATCCAAAGTCAAAGTGACACCAGAATGTATCCAAAAAAAAATCTAATCCTGTTCCCAATGCACTAAATTGTAGCCTCATCATACATGCTGGCTCCCCAGCTGTTGCCGAGCAAAATAAAGGCAGTTTGCAGGGAAAATGTAATTTTTTTTTACTTTATAAATGCAATTATTGCTGCAGCAGATTCTACACATGGTACAGATCTGCCAATTTACAGGTAGACTAAGGCCCCCCCCCAAGCATTATATTGGAAGGAAGTTTTCATTTTTATGCTTTCACTTTAAAAATCTAAAAATTACTGCTCATTTAAAAATGACATTTTTCACAAACCTATTTTTTATATTGAAACATGTCCCCCAGCATAGGACCCAGACCCCTATAACCATTGTATGCCCAATTACTTGCATATAATCCTTCAAAATGGGCACTTTTGTTTTTTGACATTCAGTTTACATTGACTTTAATAGGGCTTGTTATTCGGGTCCAAACTTTCGCATTGTTTGAAAATTCTGGTGCGAACCCACTCCTAGTATACACCAGTTACCCGCCAAAAACAAAAAACCCTGCTGACCAATGGTTATGTTTAATCCCTTTACTGACTTCTCCCAGGGCCCCACTGCTAAAAGTAAATAAAGGTGTAAAGTCTCCCAGGAGAGGTCATTGACCAGATATGGCCAAGGACCTATTTGGTCAAGGTCATTACCCTAATAGGACCATGTGGCCATTTTGATCAGTGATGTCATGCAATCCCTGTCTCCTAGTTTACATGGCTAGGGATCCCTGGCCAGGAATTAATGGGACCAAAAGCTTGAGGAGCCAAAATTTGGTATAAACAAGTGTTGGGTTCATCTATTTTTGTTCACATTCATTTTTTTCTGTATTCACAATATATTTATATATTTAAGTATTTTATATTATATACAAAATTAAATTCAAGGGAAAAAAACAACAACTTTTTTTAGATTTTGGTCAATTTAATCAATTTGCTTTACAGGTAATTTGCTAGACATTATCAAACCATTGCAACTATATCAGTAAATATATAGATATACAGTAGATTGGTTAATCAGCCCTGCTTTAGTAATATAGTTTGCCCATAACATTATTATGTCTATTTTTATATGTGATGTTTATATGTGATATTAAACCTTAATATTTCTGGATGAGTGTTTTATTGAAGTAATGTGTTATCATGATTCCCATCTGTCACTTTCCATTATAAAATGTAACAAGATTTGATTGATGCCAATAGACAGAATAGGTTGCCTAGGATATCACTCTACAAATTTAAATAACATACTACTCCCAGTTTCCTGGAACTGTTAGACACTGCACCAGCTTTCTCTGCAGATACAATGCTACATGTTTTTTTTTTATTTATTTTTTTATTGCAGAAATATAAATGTAATTTTCTATTTTGCACTTCAGCAGAATAGAAAAACAGTAATTTGTATATACTGATGGATGATTTTTGAAATGTTACAGAAAATAAATAAAAAGCAGCTAGAAAAGGAGTGGCAAGGCACCAGGGATGACAGTCAATGCACAGACAGATGCCAATCAGCGCCCAGACAGATGACACTCAGTGCCCATCAGCAGTATCATCAGTGATGCCTATCAGTGTCATCTATCAGTGTCCATCAATGCCACCCATCATTGTCCATCGGTGCCACCTATCAGTGCCCATTGGGGATGAGCCCAATGTTTAAGTCAAATGTAAGTTCGACTCGAACATCGGGTGTTCACCTGTTTGCCGAACAGTGAACAATATGCAGTGTTCGCAGCAAATTCGAAAACCGTTAGCCTAATGGACACTAACATGAAAAATCATAAGTGCTCATTTTAAAAGGCATATATGCAAGTCATTGTCATAAAAAGTGTTTGGGGTCCTGGGTCCTGCCCCAGGGAACATGTATCAATTGATTTTGTTTTTGGGAGCAGTGATTTTTTTTTTTTTAAATGCTTAAAGTGAAACAATAAAAATGAAATATTCCTTTAAATATCATGCATGGGGGGTGTCTATAGTATACCTGTAAAGCGGCACATTTTCCTGTGTTTAGAACAGTACCACATCAAAATGACATTTCTCAAGGAAAAATTGTCATTTAAAACTGATTACAGCTGTAATGAATTGTCAGATCTTGGCAATATAGATACAACTCATTGAGAAAAGAGCATGGGTTCCCCTCCAGTCTATTACCAGGCCCTTTGGGTCTGGTATGAATATTAATGGGAACCAAAATTTTAAAAAAAATTGCGTGAGGGTCCCCCTAAAATCCACACCAGGCCCTTCAGGTCTGATATGGAAATTAAGAGTAACCCTATGACTAATTAAAAAAAATGGCATAGGGGTCCTCCCAAAATCCATACCACACCCTTCAGGTGTGGTATGGATTTTAACCTCCCTGGCGGTATGATTCAGTCTGGATTTAGGTGCTGAAAGCAGTACAATTATTTTGCATGGAAATTTGGCGTCTTATATTGTAGTCCTGTAATTCTTAGGAATAACTCTCTTAAATATGTTCAAACCAGAGTCTAGCAGACATCCCGGGTATGATAAAGTTTATAATATAATAAAGAATAATAAAAAATATTCAATAATGTAATCAAATCCTAAAACACTGAAAAAGGGACACTTTCTGTTTGCTATGGACAATCTCCAAATTCCAGACAGAAAAAAACAGTATTTATAATATAAAAGTGCATGCAGGGCACTGCACAGACCACTAGGGACAAAGGGGGTGTGTAATTTTGTAATACAGCACTGTAATCTGTAAGATTACAGTGCTGTGTGTGTTTTGTGTACTTTTACTTTTTTGAATTTGCCGCCGTTCTCCGCTCCCATGCGCCGTAACGTCGCAGGGAACGGAGCTCCGCGGCACTCGGCACTGTGAATCGAGCAGAAGACAGCTCGATCACACAGCGCGGCGGACATCGCTGGATCCAGGGGACAAGGTAAGTAAGTCTCACTGTGTCCTCCCCTGCATCCAGCGAAGCGATCCCGAGTCTGGCTCGGGGTTACCGCTCCTATCAGTAAATTTCTAACCCGAGCCAGACTCGGGATTACCGCTAGGGGGGTTAAGGGGAACCCTGTGCCAAAATAAAAAAAATGGCATGGGTCCCCCCAAAATCCATACCAGACCCTTATCCGAGCAAGCAACCTGGCAGGCCTCAGGAAAAGAGGAGGGGACAAGAGAGCACTCCCCTCCTGAACCATACCAGGCCACATGCCCTCAACCTGGGGAGGGTGCTTTTTGGGTCTGACCCCAAAGCACTTTGTCCCCATGTTGATGGAAACAAGGGCCTCCTCCCCACAGCCCTTGCCCTGTGGTTGTGGGGGTATGCGGGCAGGGGGCTTATCAAGGGGATCCCCAGATACTGGCCTCCCCCATGTGAATTGGTAATGAGGTACATTGTACCCCTACCATGTCACAAACAAAGTGTAAAAAATGGTAAAGACAAGAGATGGCTTGAGACAAGTCCTTTATTAAAAAATAAAAAATAAAAATGTCAGCAATGTAAATCCACGTCGCCTGACGGACTGAAAGAGAAAAAAAAAGCTGCAACAGTTCCACCTCCATGGGATGCTCCAGCCGATTGACCCTTCTTCTGGCTGACAGCTGTTATACAGCTGAGGGCGGGGCCACAAGGTGACATTAACGGGTGGCCACACCCCCCCCCCCTGATGCCCTCTGGGCTTCCCCGTGGCATCGCCCCCCTCTTTTCCTGTGGCCCACCAGGTTGCATGCTCGGATAAGGGCATGGTATGGATTTTGGGGGGACCCCTACGCATTTTTTTATTTATTTATTTATTTTTATTTTTGGTTCAAGGTTTTCCTTAATATTCATAGCAGACCAGGGCCTGGTAATGGACTGGGAGGGGACCCATGCAATTTTTTTCAATGAGTTTTATCTATATTGCCAAGACCAGACATTCCATTACAGCTGTGATGAGTTTTAAACAACTTTTTTCCTTTAGAAATATAATTTTGCTGTGGTACTGTTCTAAACATGGGAAAACTGTGCCACTTAAAACGGTTGTATAGTCTGTTTTTTTACTTTTACCTACAGGTAAGCCTATAATAAGGCTTACCTGTAGGTAAAAAAAATCTCCTAAACCTGTATGGTTTAGGAGATATTCCCTTGGCAATGAGCCACTGACTGCAGAGGCGCATGCGCACAGGGGTTTCTCGGCTGGAAGCCCGGCAGACACCGGACCCTGCTGGTGTCTAATGATATCGCTGCTCCAGGCCACTCACAGTTCCAGAGCCACGATATCCGGAAGACACGTCGAGGGAACGTGTCCACCGGTCCCATCGGGGGCCTCATTCTAAGGTAAGTATTTCATAATGAGCTAGTATGCGGTGCATACTAGCTCATTATGCCTTTTCCCTTACTGGTCTAAAAAAAAATTAAGAAATTCAGTGGGGTTACTACCGCTTTAACAGGCATACTATAGACACTGCCTAGGCATGATATTTAACCACTTGAGACCCGCGCTATAGCCGAATGACGGCTACAGCGCGGATCTCCTTTGCCGGGACTACGTCTATTGAAGTAGTCCCTTGCAAGAGCGGCCTGCGCGCCCCCTGAGGGGCGCGCGCGGCGCGCTCTGTGATCGGCGAGTCTATGAGACTCGCCTGATCACCGATCCGAGCAAGGGGTCGATACCGACCCCTTATCACGTGATCAGCTGTCAGCCAATGACAGCTGATCATGTGATATAACGGAGCCGGTAATCGGGACATCAGAGCCGACTGATGTCCTGATCACGGCCAGCCCTGCCAGTGCCCACCTGCCCCCTGCCAGTGCCCACCTGCCCCCTCATCACTAAGCATAATAAAAAAATAAGTGCCCCCCGTCAGTGCCACCCAGCAGTGCCCACAGTGCCACCCAGCAGTGCCCACAGTGCCACCCAGCAGTGCCACCCAGCAGTGCCCACAGTGACACTCAGCAGTGTCCACAATCTGCCTCAACAAAGGTGCTGCACCCCAGTGCCACATATCCGTGCCCATCAGTGTCATCTACCAGTGCCCATCAGTGCCCAGCAGTGCCGCCCATCAGTGCCCAGCAGTGCCACCTATCAGAGCCACCTATCAGTGCCACCTATCAGTGCCCATCAGTCCCATCTATCAGTGGTACCTATCATTGTCCCTTAGTGCCACCCATCCGTGCCACCCATCTGTGCCACCCATCCGTGCCATCTTATCTGTGCCCATCTTTGCCCATCAGTGCCGCCTTATCTGTGCCCATCGGTGCCGCCTTATCTGTGCCTATTAGTGCAGCCTTAACTATGCCTATCAGTGCCCATCAGTGCAGCCTATCAGTGCCCACCAATGCAGCCTATCAGTGCCCACCAATGCAGCCTATTAGTGCCCACCAGTGCAGCCTATCAGTGCTGCCTCATCAGCGTACTTCAATGAAGGAGACAAATTACCTGTTTGCAAAATTTTATAACAAACTATTAAACATGATTTTTTTTTTTGCATCTTTTTTTGTTTGTTTAGCAAAAAATAAAATTCCCAGCTGTAATTAAATACCACCAAAAGAAAGCTCTATTTGTGGGAAAAAAATTATAAAAATTTCATTTGGGTACAGTGTTGTATGCCCGCGTAATTGTCATTCAAAGTGCATCAGCGCTGAAATCTGAAAATTGGTCTGGGACTGAGGGGGGTTTAAGTGCCCAGTAAGCAAGTGGTTAAAGGAATATTTAATTTTTGTTTCACTTAGCAGTAAAAAAATCACTGCTCCTGAAAAAAGTTAGTTTTAAAAAAAAATTGCATTGATACATGTCCCCTGGGGCCGGACCCAGGTCCCCAAATACTTTTTATACAATAACTTGCATATAAGCCTTTAAAATGAGCACTTTGATTTTTCATGTAAGTGTCCCATAGACTTTAACGGTGTTCCAGCAGCTTTGGAATTTGCTCAGAACACCGCATATTGTTCGGTGTTCGCCAAACATCTAAAGTTCGGCTTGAACTTATGCTCGGGCCAAACCATTCGCCCATCCTTATTGTTAATTTGTTTAGTGGTCATATGATGGGGAAGAGGCAGTCACTAACTACTGACAGTATACGTGTGCTGTTGTCCTTTTACTGAGACTTTAAAAAAAAAGTCTTTATTGGGTTACAAGTAGATGTGGGTGTTGGGGGTGTGCATCATTCCTAACACTGCACACCCCACTAAGGCTGTTTTATGATTGCTTCTAAAGCCGCGTACACATGGGCGGACTGTATGGCCAACTTAGTCCGTCAGACAATCCGACGGACAGTCCGTCCTACTTTCGAATGAACGGACTTGACCACACACGGATGAACAACAGTCCGTCGAAAGCTTGCGCGATGACGTGTACAGCACGTACGACGGGACTAGAAATAGGAAGTCCAATACACAGCAATGCAACCTTTCGCCGTGTAAATCCTTTCTGAGCATGCGCCATACTTAGTCCGTCGAACTAGCCTACTCACGAGCGGACTGTCCGCTGAAACCAAAGTTGGACGGACAATATTACGGAAATTCCAAAATACTTAGTCCGCCAGACTGCACGCTGAAAAAGTCCGCTGAAGCCCACACACGAGCGGACTGTCCGCTGAAATGTGTTTCGGCGGACTAAGTTGGCCAGACAGTCCGCCCGTGTGTACGCGGCTTAAATCTCAATACTGAAAGACTTACAACTGCTATGTAATGGTTGAGATAAAAAGGAATGTTCCTGCTAATTCATTCCTGCTGTGTAGTTTGTGCTCTGCCGTTTTGTATTCATTTTCTTTTTTTTCTTATGATAATTCTGCCTTGTAACTTTTTTGGATTTTGGGGGCGAGGACTTTTGATCACAAAAAAGGTTAGTCATGCTTTTGTTAGCTTGACTTGTATCCCTGCATTTCTAATGTGATTTGTTTAAAGTTTTTAGTGTCCTACCCTTGTAAAATTGTAAGCTATTTTGAGCAGGGTCTTTCTAACTATTGTCAAATAGTGGATGGAGCATAATTTCCATGCCTTTTTTGGCCCAAGTACATTAATGTAACAAATGTTTATACTAATGTTGAAATAAAAAGTTGATTTTTTTTTTTTTTTTGCTTTAATTGACTTTTGCAGACTCGAAGTTCATATTTTTTAAGTGCAAACAATTCATACCCCTTCACATCTGTACTAAATCTAGTTGCATACAAAAGTTTTTGGTTGTGCAAGTCCTTTAGTAGAAAGTGTAATGGGGGAGGGTGAAGAAAAGCCCCCTCCCCTAAAAACAAACACCATGCACCAAAGCTGAAACTCAGGACTCTACTAATTATTTTGTGGACTAGGTAAGCCATGAAATATGTCAACTAAATGTGAATTCTCTCTAAGCACCAAATTAAGCAAAAATACCCCAAAAACTGTTATTTAAAAAAAAATTGGTGTGGGGTTCCCCCTAAAATCCATACCAGGCCCTTTGGCCCTTTGGCTCTGGTATGGATTTTAAAGGGAATTCCATGCCAAATTTAAAAACATAATTAGCATCGGGTCCCCCCCCCCAAAATCCATTCACCCTGCTCACCGCTGAGGACTCATTGGTTGTTAAGGATGTGGCGGCTGGCTTTTTGGCCCCTTGTTTAGCCCCTTGCATAGCAACCAGCTATATACTATGAAAAAAAAAACGCAAAGCTTATATCTTAATCAGCAGCATATGCTAACAATAGGCAAATGCCTAATAGCCAATGGCACATGAGCATGGTTGGTACCATAATATTAATGCCTCAAATGAAAAACATTATTGTATAGGATGAAAATAATCATACGTTAGTAATTGTATTTTATATGCATGGTTGGGTTCAGCTCCGTAGCATAGTGGTAATCCCTGCTACCTTCAAAAGTTCAAGGTGTGAGCTCAAGTCCCACCAATGGATGGTATCACCTCCTTCAAACACGAATTGTACTCCGCAGCATAATTAACCAATGCACATCAGTTTGGTTTATTCCATAACATTATCTCTTCAAATGCATGCAATGGTATGTAATTATTCAATATTATGGTGTGGAATTTAAAGAATCCCGCTATTCAAAAATCAAAGAAAACGCCAAAAGTAAATGCAAGTTTGGACTTTATTTTTAAGGATTACTAATATAAAGAGTAGTTTCTATACTGGCCATCAATGTAATGGGGATTAACACTGACCACTTATATGATAAGAGCATTCACAGAAACCACCTATCTAAAGAGGGATTTACACTGGTCTCTAGTGGGAATAAAAGGATTGTACACCAAGTCCCAATGTAATGAGAAGATTTATACTGACCACCAATGTAACAGACATTTAGCCTACGTCCACATTTGTGTGTAGCACTAACCCCCAAAGGAGCTGCTGAATTTTTCTGGGCTTACTGATTACCCCTCCTCCAGCTCGTACTCGTTGTCCTTGTCTAGGGGTTCCCAGGGTTGATAACCCAGTAGCTGTAGAGACCGACACTTGAATTCCTTGTTAGGATTTTTATTTTGCATATAACAGTTGAACAAACTCAGTCTCTAAGTTGGGAATAGAGGGTATCAGGGTAAAGTTTAGCTCAGGCGCTTGGAACTGCTGACTTCGATAAAAGTACCCCTACCCATCCACATAGGGGGGGCATGATCTGGGGGCTCCCTTGTTAAATGGGTGCTTCTAGATTCCGATAAGCACCCCACCAGTGTTGGTCATCTTACTTTAAAAAAGTAATTAGTTAAGTTACAAATTACTTCTCCCAAAAAGTAATTGCGTTAGTAACTCAGTTACTACATTGGAAAAGTAATTAGTTACTCAGCAAAGTAACTGTGACTTTTTTTTTTATATTCTAAGGGGCGGGTCTAGTATTACTGTAAGCAAGGGGTTCTGCAGTCTATTTCCCCTCGGTACTCCCCTGCACATCTATTTCCCCTCTGTACCCCCCTGCATGTCTATTTCCCCTCGGTACCGTCTGCACATCTATTTCCCCTCTGTACCCCCCTGCACATCTATTTCCCCTCTGTACCCCCCTGCACATCTATTCCCCCTCTGTACCCCACTACACGTCTGACATCCCCCCCACAAACATATGTTTGGATCATTTGCTCGTTCCTCAGATCAGAGTCACGGATCGGATCATTTTTCGGAACAGCAGATAATAATTGAATTTGCAAAAACCTGTTAAAATTCACCACCATATAGTCCCCATTGTAATATCCACAGTCTCCCCACTGTAATATCCACGTCATATCCCCCACTGTAATATTGGCTGAGCATGGCTGGGTATGGCTAGGTATCACCGAGTATGGCTGAGTATTACCGAGTATTGCAGAGTATTGGCTGGGTATTACTGAGTATGGCTGGGTATGGCAGAGTTTGGCTGGGTACGGCAGAGTATTGGCTGGGTACGGCAGAGTATTGGCTGGGTACGGCAGAGTATTGGCTGGGTACGGCAGAGTATTGGCAGGGTACGGCAGAGTATTGGCAGGGTACGGCAGAGTATTGGCAGGGTACTGCAGAGTATTGGAAGGGTATTGCAGGGTATAGACAGGGTATTGGCAGAGTATTTCAGAGTATTGGCAGGGTACTGCAGAAAATTGCAAGGTATTGCACAGTATTGGCAGGGTATTGCACAGTATTGGCGGGGCACTGCAGAGTATTGGCAGGGTACTGCAGAGTATTGCAGGGTATTGCAGAGTATTGGCAGGGTATGGAGGGATGGCTGTGACTGCAATTGTCACAGAGAAGTGCCGTGGGCACTACCGATCCAGCCCACAGCGCTGCTGCCATCCGATTTCTCCCCTCCACTGTACAGATCTGTACACAGAGGGGGGAGCGATCACATTTTAAACGGCCGACGGGTGCACCAAGATGGCTGCCGCTCCAGAGCTAGGCCGAAGTCACTGCCTTTCCTAAGGCCGAGGAGCGCTCCGGATTGCGGCGCGTAACGATACGTTGTGCCCCTAGCGGCAGTAGATGTAATTGCAGCATTACGGCAATTACCTCTACCGCCCCCGTGGTGGTAGATGTAATTGCGGTAACATCGCCCAAATAATGGGAAGAGTAATCAGTTATATTACTCGTTACCCTCTAAAGTAACGGCGTTAAGTAACGCTGTTTACTTTAACTCTGTTACTTACATCACTGCCTCCCACCCACAGACCCTGACAACCACAGCCTAGGGTTGTCGAGCAGATGTACTTTTCCCCATCAACATGGGGACAAGGTACTTTGAGGGGACCCCAAAGCACCCTCCTCATGCTGAGGGCATGTGGTCTGGTATTGTTCGGGGGGGGCTTGCTTGCCCTACCCTATCCTCTTCTCCAGGCTGCATGCTCGGATAAGGGTCTGATATGGATTTTGGGGGGCCTAAGTCAATTTTTTTTTCTGGGCGTGGGGTTTCCCTTCAGGTCTGGTATGGACTGGGGGGGAATCCACATCAATTTTTTCCTTGATTTTCATCTATATTACTGGAAGCGGGAAATACATTACAGCCGCCAGCAAGTTTTAATAAAAAAATTTCCTTTAGAAATGTCACCAGATGCGCCACTTTACAGGCAGACTAATGGAACCCCCAGGCACAAAATTTAAAGAAAATTTAAATTTTTACTATTTAATTTTAAGCATTATTAAAATCATTGCTCCATAAAAAAAACCTAGGGCAGTACCTGGGTCTCCATACACTTTCGATGGCAAATAATTTGCATACAAGCGGTCAGTGAGGACTTTGGATTTTGCAGGTTCGAGCCCCATTGACGTCAACTATTCCCGCATATGCAATCTGACAGGCATGTTCGCCGGCAATAGCGCACCCATAGTTTCTCAAATTTACCTGGGCAACCTCTATGTTGATACAGTATCTCACAAAATTGATTACACCCCTCACATTTTTGTAAATATTTTATTATATCTTTTCATGTGACAATACTGAAGAATTGACACTTTGCTACATTGTAAAGTAATGAGTGTACAGCTTGTATAACAGTGTAAATTTGCTTTCCCCTCAAAATGACTCAACACACAGCCATTAATGTCTAAACCGCTGGAAAACAAAAGTGAGTACACCCCTGAGTGAAAATGTCCAAAATGGACTCAAAGTGTCAATATTTTGTGTGACCACCATTATTTTCCAGCACTGCCTTAACACTCTTGGGCATGCAGTTCACCACAGCTTCACAGGTTGTCACCGGAGTCCTCTTCCACTCCTCCATGATGACATCACGGAGATGGTGGATGTTAAAGACCTTGCGCTCCTCCACCTTCCATTTGAGGATGCCCCACAGGGGCAATAGGGTTTAGGTCTGGAGACATGCTTGGCCAGTCTATCACCTTTACCCTCAGCTTCTATAGCAAGGCAGCAGTCATCTTGGGGTGTGTTTGGGGTCATTATCATGTTGGAATACAACCCTGCTACCCAGTCTCTGAAGGGAGGGGATCATGTTCTGCTTCAGTATGTCAGAGTACATGTTGATATTCATGGTTTCCTCAATGAACTGTAGCTACCCAGTGCCAGCAGCACTCATGCAGTCCCGGGCCATGACATGCCCACCACCATGCTTGACTGTAGGCAAGACACACTTGTCTTTGTACTCCTCACCTGGTTGCCACCACACCCGCTTGACACCATCTGAACCAAATACGTTTATCTTGGTCTCATCAGACCACAGGACATAGTTCCAGTAATCCACGTCCTTAGTCTGCTTGTCTTCAGCAAACTGTTTGCAGGCTTTCTTTTGCATCATCTTTAGAAGAGGCTTCCTTCTGGGACAACAACAGCCATGCAGACCAATTTGATGCAGCGTGAGGCGTATGGTCTGAGCACTGACATGATAACCCCCCCACCCCTTCAACCTCTGCAACAATGCTGGCAGCGCTCATACATTTATTTCCCAAAGACAACCTCTGGATATGACCCTGAATATGTGCATTCAACTTCTTTGGAGAGGCCTGTTCTGAGTGGAACATTTCCTGTTAAACTGCTGTATGGTCTTGACCACTGTGCTGCAGCATAGTTTCAGGGTCTTGGCAATCTTCTTATAGCCTAGGTCATCTTTATGTAGAGCAACAATTCTTTTTTTCAGATCTTCAGAGAGTTATTTGCCATGAGGTGCCATGTTGAACTTCCAGTGACCAGTATGACAGAGTGAGAGCGATAACACCAAATGTATCACACCTGCTCCCCATTCACACCTGAGACATTGTAACATGAATGAGTCACATGGCACTGGCGAGGGAAAATGGCTAATTGGGCCAAATTTGGACATTTTTACTTAGGGGTGTCCTCACATTTGTTGCTAGCAGTTTAGACATTAATGGCTGTGTGTTGAGTTATTTTAAGGGGACAGCAAATTTACACTGTTATACAAGCTGTACACTCACTAGTTTACATTTTAGCAAAGTATAATTTCTTCAGTGTTGTCACATGAAAAGATATAATAAAATATTTACAAAATGTGAGGGGTGTACTCACTTTTGTGAGATACTGTATATCGCTAGGTTCCCACCTATGTGTGTGGCTGTGGGTGCAGGAACCACATGTGTTCCCACACCCACAACCACCTGCAGCCAAATCGTGCTACTCTTAGGAAATGCGTGGGGCCATTCATTCTGAATAGCACCCCCATGTATGTCAGCCTGCAGCGCATTTGCAGGTGAGGGAACCACAGGGAAATTGCATGGTCAAAAGTACCATGCAGGGGGGGCGGAGCCGGCCGGCGGAGTGGATGGCTGTGTAAGCGAATAGCTCCCGCCGTGTCTACCTTCCGGAGAGCAGCCAAACGACGTGGGGCACCGACTTTTACCACAATCCAGCTACGGAGGTACCGCTGATCGTCCCGACCATGCCGCGGAAACGCAAAGACCGGAGAGAACCCGGTAAATTAACAAACTTTTTCGCCCGAACAGGCCGCACCGCTAGCCAAGATGGCGCCGGCCATAGCTCCAGCGCGGCACGTCCGTCCTCCCCGCAGACCAGAGGGGGAAGGAGAGGAGATGGCTCTCCAGAAACAGAGCGTACTCAGCGCTCTCCGGATTCCAGAGTCTCCTCTGCCTCCAATAGCCCAGCGAAAGCAAGGCAGAAGATGACAGATGCATCCCCAGCAGGCTCAGACGCGGAAGGTAATGATGCAGCATTTGATGACACTTTAGAGTTTAAAGACGCCATTGCGGCCTTCCCCACCACTAACGCCCCAGTTATGGACTCCACCATGAAGGAGATGCTACTAACTCTGAGAGGCGCAATACATACTGATATGTTGCAACTAGTCCAACAGTGCAAATCAGAGGTTAAAAAGGTTAGCAGCAGAGTATCTCATATTGAAAATAAAATGGGCGAATTCACTGATACTTTTAACGCAATGGTGGACGCACATAATGATCGTGATGACGATATTCAATGGCTGAAATCAAAGGTAGCGGACCTCGAGGACCGCTCTAGAAGGAACAATGTAAAGATAAGGGGGATCCCCGAAACAGTTAAACCGCAGGAGCTGGTATCCTTTTTTTGCAAAGTGATAAAAGATGTTCTGCCAGACTTAACCGAAGAAGAGTTGATAATTGACAGGATCCATAGGCTACCGAAACCCCGCCATATTTCTGAACAACTTCCAAGA
This sequence comes from Lithobates pipiens, assembly GCF_037356315.1. Classification (NCBI taxonomy): domain Eukaryota; kingdom Metazoa; phylum Chordata; class Amphibia; order Anura; family Ranidae; genus Lithobates; species Lithobates pipiens. The sequence continues at coordinate 184,205,005 of NW_027507785.1, read as the reverse complement.
GATACTATAGCCCGTATCCATTACTTTCATGTTAAAGAGAAATTTATGGCAGCGACCAGAAATGCAACTCAAATGCCAAACGCCATGCAAGGTCTTTCCTTTTTTGCAGATCTTTCAGCTCATACTATGCAGCGCAGACATAATTTGGTGACAATCACTAAACCATTGAGGAACCACAAAATTCCGTATCGTTGGAGGTACCCGGCGAAGTTGGTGGTGATGAGAGGAGACCGTGACTACACGATCACAAATCTGGAAGAAGGCATCCATCTGCTAGAAAAGTGGAACATAGTTCCTCCTCAGAACGAAACTCAACAAGAGGTAATGGACGGTAAGAACACCCCTGATCGCCACACTTGAACTTGCTTCCAGTTGGTGCCCACAATTTTTGCTTTTGTTTCATTTTCCTGTTCCGGAAGGTTGTACCGGCGTTATGGTCAAGTTCATCGTCTCCCAGAGAAAAGCAGGAGTATACCTGTTCAGATTTCACTGGAAATCGCATCTTTTTAATCCAAGTGCTAAGGCACATCTCTGTGTTTTTCTTTGTTTTTCAGTTTTTCTTTTGTTACTCGTCCTTACCTTCTCAGACATTTCTGGATTGTGATTTTTTTTTCTCTTTCTTTTTGGCCTACTGAGACATATTTGTCAGTATACTTTTAAGGCAAAACTTATTTTCACCGTGAATAGGTGTTACATACTCCTGGGGCTGATATCCCTCCGAGTAAAGTAATAAGACTCATTGTTGTTACCGTTAACATTGTTCTCTCTAGCTAAAATTTTACTGTTAACACGTTAATCTTAGTGTTTCCTTCCTGAGTATCAAGAGTTTGGCTCCCTTTCTGGGTCTGTAGCCAGGTGCAAGAAAATGGCGTTTAAAATCACGTCCCTAAATGTTAATGGCTTAAATATCCCCTTTAAACGGCATATGGTGTGGAAAGAGGCTAAACTCCAAAAATGTGATATATTATGTCTACAAGAGACTCATTTTAAAGACAAAGGGCACCCTCTCTTGTCTCATAGTCAATTTCCCCATTGTTACCTTGCTTGTGCCAAATCAAAATCAAAAGGTGTGGCTATACTAATCAAACAGTCAGTAGAATTTAACTACAAAGCTCATTACAGTGATGAAGAGGGCAGGTATATTATTTTACTGTGTGAAATAGGGGGAGTCGCCTATACTATCGTTAATGTGTATGCACCTAACAGCCACCAGTTGGCTTTTTTGAACAAACTGTGGAAAAGGGTGAAATTACATCTGTATGGGCATCTGATACTCTGCGGGGATCTGAACGCCGTTGCCGACCCCCAGATGGACGTGTCTAGATCTGGGGGGGGTGGGGCGGTTAGGTCCTCCTTAAACGACTTTATGTGTACAAATGGCCTGTTCGATGTCTGGAGATGTCAGCATTCGAATGAGAGAGACTTTTCCTTCTATTCGAAAGTGCATCTGTCATATTCTAGAATAGACATTTTTTTAGTGGACAAGTTCTTACTGCAAAAGATATCTTTCTCAGACATAGGGCAAATCTCCTGGTCCGATCACGCGCCGGTCTCTGTGACAGTGGGCACTCAACAGTTCACTACTAGAGCAAATAGATGGCGTAACGACACCCTGCTGTTTGCGGACCCGGCGCTTGCATCGGACTTGGAAAACTCCATCAGGGAGTTCTTTCACTTTAATGATAAACCTGATATGAATCCCTCCACCTTGTGGTTATCTCACAAGGCCTTTATGCGGGGAATCCTGTTGAAACATAGTGCAGATTTGCGGAGGAAAAGGAGGCATAGCCTGGAAGCATCACTGGCCGAAATTAAGCGTTTAGACTCTTTAAACAAGCGGTCACCTTCGGCAGACACTAGCTCTAAACTCTACAAAGCGAGAGAGGAGCTCAGGAACTTACTAATTGCCCAACATACCAGAAATTTACATAAACTTAAAGCGAACTTTTACATGCATGGCAACAAAGCAGGCAAACTATTAGCTAACCAACTGAAAGACAAAATTGTTAAACAAAAAATTCCTTTTTTAACTCACCATAAGACAAAGATTAAACACATTAATCCTAAAGAAATAGCTGACACTTTTAAAGATTACTACGAGGCCCTATATAACATTGGAAGTGATTCTAGTGTTGTTCAACCGTCTTTGACCTCAATTGACTCTTTCTTATCAAATATCAAACTCCCGGTGGTTCAACCTGAGGATTTGGACATGCTAAATTCCCCATTTACTGAGCTTGAGATTAAAAACGCTATAGCTAAACTTCCTAACGGGAAATCGCCAGGACCAGATGGTTACTCCCCCGAATATTACAAACAATTTAAAGACTTATTGGTCCCATACCTTTTAAGGGTCTTCCAGGACGCTGCCTCCTTAGCCTCCTTTCCTGAAGAAATGTTGCAAGCAACAATCATTACTCTACCAAAACCAGGAAAAGAACCAAACTGTGCCCAAAATTTTAGACCCATATCACTATTAAATACGGATGTTAAGCTGTACGCAAAACTGGTTGCAAATAGAATGGCAAAGGTCCTCCCTCATCTTATCAATCAGGATCAGGTGGGTTTTATAGAAGGCAGACAATCTACAGATGCTACGAGACGCATTCTTAATATTATACACAATGCATATGTTACCAGTCAACCCTCTGTTCTCCTGTCATTAGATGCCGAAAAGGCATTTGACAGGATCCATTGGGGGTATATGTCAAATGTGCTAGATAAATTTGGTGTTAAGGGGCATATTAAATCTGCCATCACGGCACTATATTCAAACCCGGCGGCCATGGTGTACACAGAGGGTGTTTTTTCTGACTCATTTTCTTTAACAAACGGCACGCGCCAAGGTTGCCCCTTGTCGCCTTTAATCTTTGTGCTCATGATGGAACCGTTAGCGGAGGCAATTAGACAACATCCACAAATTAGCGGTATAACTATAGGTGGGGAAGAGCATACTATCACATTATTTGCGGACGATATTATACTCTCACTATCCAATCCCATGCAGTCACTCACGTACATTCAAGACATTCTTTCTCAGTTCCATGCGATTTCCTATTACAAAGTAAACGAATCTAAATCCAATATTTTGGGTTTAGCCCTGCCCCCGGAGATGGAACTCGCATTGAAAAACTCCATGCCATTCACATGGGTGGAGAAATCCTTTCCTTATTTGGGTATCTCCATTACAAAACATATCTCCCAACTTTACCCTGCCAATTTTGAACCCTTAATTGCGGAATTTACGCAAGAAATGGAGAAACTAAAACGCTTCTATCTATCGTGGTCAGGAAGACTGGCGGCATATAAGATGATTTTACTTCCTAAATTATTATACTACTTTAGAACACTCCCTATCCCGGTGCCAGCCTCATTCTACTCTAAAATGCAAAATGCTCTATCTCACTTCTTATGGGACGGTAAAAAGGCTAGATGTCATCGTAAATTACTTACAAAGCATAGGGAGGCGGGAGGTATGGGAGTTCCTTTCCTAAAGGATTACCATGTTGCGGCTATACTTTCACAAGCCGCGGCATGGTATGACTCATCGGACTCAATGCACTGGTGCAAAGCTGAGCGAACATATGTACAGAAGGGGTCAATACACAATCTCTTGGGGTCCACAACAATCTCTCACCTATCTAACTGTGTTAGCCACCCCTTGATCCAGACTACCCATAATGCATGGGTCTACTTCCTGAAAGTAAAAAATCCTTATGTCAAGCATGTTCCACCACAGTTCCATATCAGTTCTTTGCTTTTAAATATGGCAGACTTGAATCTCCATAATTGGGAAAAGGCAGGGATTTCTTCGGTAGCAGATCTTTATGATAAGCAATCATTGAAATCCTTTACTCAACTACAAGCTGAATATTTTTTGCCGCCTACAGAGTTTTTGACTTTTGCCAGAATATTGTATACTTTGAAAACACCTTCCTCCGCTGTAACCAGTATTCCTTGGGAAATACACAAATTTTGGGAAACTGGCCCCCTTAGGAAAAAAGGTATCTCATGCTTTTATACCCTACTCAACAGTAAAAAACTCTTAGAAATTCCTAAACAATATCAACAATGGGAGTTAGATTTGAAAATCAACATCTCGAGAGAACAATGGCTTCAAGCCATAAGATATAACAATAAACTGACAAAATGCGCAAATTATAAAGAAACCACGCAAAAGTTATTGCTCAGATGGTATAAGACACCGTACATAATTGCAAAATTTGATAAAAATCAGAATAATCTCTGTTGGAGAGGGTGTGGTTCAGTAGGTAACCTGGAACATATGGTATGGTCTTGTTTATCTTTGAGAAGCTTCTGGGCGGTAATATCAAACCTGATAGCGGGTGTAACAGGTATACTAAACAAGCTGACCGCGGCACAAGCTCTTCTAAGTGTTGGTCTAGACATTTATCCAGGAAGCTGTCGATTTATAGTTTTGCATATACTATGTGCTGCTCGGTTAGTCATAGCCCGTCATTGGAAAGCTTCAACCCCCCCAATGGTCAGAGAGGTCTTACAATTGGTCACAGATTCATGCGCATACGAAAAAACGATGGCGTGGAAGGAGGGCAATCACAGGAGGGCCCTTGAACAGTGGTCCCTTTGGGATAGATATGGTAAAATTTCCTAAATTTAATGCACCAGTAGTGCTCAGGCCTTAATCTGCAATGAGAGTAGTCCCATTGGTTTCTGTTTGATGTTTCTGAAGATGGTTAAAATAACTGAGAACAATAAAGTTATTGCTTTGCTAATGTTTATATTGATTTATGACGGAAGTAACGGATCATATGTAACTGCTTTGTTTTATTGTAGAACATACGTATGCATTCAACAGTAGATGTACGATTCCATTGTTTGTGCTACACATTTGAATGTAGTGACAGAAATGTCCACTTTTCTTTCTATACTATCTTGTTATTCCACTACTATTATTTGTACTTATTCTTGAAAAATCTAATAAAAAATAATTTAAAAAAAAAAAAAAAAAAAAAAAAAGTACCATGCAATTTCCCTGCAGGTCCATTTGTCAAAATGCTTGTGGAAACGAAGGCACACTAACCCATTCATTTTAATATCTTTCAGGAAGAAGATTGTGTTGCCCATATTAATTACCCAAGCCTTGTAAGAGGGGTAGCTCAGGAAATTTCCACAACTGCACTATTACCATCTCAATACTGGGCACTTTCACCCCCTTCCTGCCCAGGCCAATTTTCAGGTTTCAGTGCTGTTGCAGTTTTAATGACAATTGCATGATCATGCAACGCTGTACCCATATGAAATTGTTATAATTTTTTGAGACATATAGAGATTTCTTTTGATGATATTTAACTGCTTGCCGACCGCCGGCTGTCAAATGATGGCCAGGTGGTGCGTATCTCGTTGCAGGAGGGCGCCATATGATGTCCTCCCATTTAAACAGGGAATGCGCGTGATCGTGTTTGTGCATCCCTGTTCCTTCGGTGGCGTCATGTCACGGAGACACCACTTCCCACTGAGGGGGGTGAACAGCCATTGGGCATGGCTGTTTACCACGTGATCAGCCATGATGAAGTCACGGCTGATTATAGATGGTTCCACCCCACTGTGCACGGCGCATTCGCGTGATCGCGCTGCGCATGCACATGGGTGGCAGCGTGTTCCCAGGAACACTGCTCATCATGATGCTGGTAAACAGCCATTGGGCGGCTGTTTACCCACATGATTGGCTGTGATCCTTTCACAGCTGATCATTAAATGTCAACAAACCGTGGTAACGAGATGTTACTGGGTTCTCCTCCTCACACACCAATCGTGTGTGAGAAAGAGATTGCTGTAACATCTCGTTACAGCTTACAGTACACACCAACCACACTGATTGACCCCCCAATAAAGAGGACCTGTCACTACCCATCAAACTACCTGTCCATATGAGTACCCGAGTACCTGCCACCAAGCCATCAGAGTACATGAGTACCTGTCACCAGGCCATCAGAGTACCCGAGTACCTATCTGCAGCCCATTAGAGTACCCGAGTACCTATTTGTAGCCCATGCCTCATAGAATATACGTTGCGGTGTTTGCTTTCCAAAATGGGGTCATTTTTGGGGTAATTACACTGTCCTGGTGCTCCAGGACCTTCAAAAGTTGATAGGAATGAAATGAGATGTCTAATTTATGCTTCTAGAATGCCTGAAGGTACTATTTCAATGTTGGTCCTCTGTATGTGGCCAGGCTGTGTAAAAGTCTCACTCATGTGGTATCGCCATACTCAGTAAGAGTAGCAGAATGTATTTTAGGGTGTAATTTTTGCTATATACATGCTATGCGTTAGAAATATCTCATAAATGGACAACTTTGTGAAAAAAAAAATGCGTTCATTTTTTTACATATTTTACAAAAACTTCTGGAAAAAAATAAACCATTCAAAAGACTCATTATGCCTCATAGATTATATGTTGGGGTGTTTGCTTTCCAAAAGGGGGTCATTTTGTGGACAATTTCATTTTCCTGGTGCTCCAGGGCCTTCAAAATTGTAATAGGTGGTTGAGAAATGAGATGTCATTTATGCTCATAGAACACCTGAAGGTGCTACTTCAATGTTGGTCCTCTGTATGTGGCCAGGCTGTGTAAAAGTCTCACACATGTGGTATTGCCATACTCGGGAAGAGTAGCAGAATGTATTTTGGGGTGTAATTTGTTGCATGCATATGCTGTGTGGGAGAAATAGCCTGATAATATGACAATTTTGTAAAAAAAGATTATAAAAAATAAAATAAAATATTCATTTTGCAAAGAATTGTGGGAAAAAAACTCACCATGCTACTTACTTAATATCTTGGAATGTCTACTTTCTAAAAAGGGGTCATTTGGGGGTATTTGTACTTTCCTGACTTTTTGGTGTCTCAAGAAAGAAGATAAACCTGGTGTACTGAAGGCCTGATCAGATGTGATCAATTTTCAGTGATTAGCACCATAGATTGTAGACTCTATAATTTCCACAAAGACCAAATAATATACACTAATTTGGGTTATTTTTACCATTTTTAAGATATGTAGCAGTATACATTTTGCCCAGAATGTATGAAGAAATATGACTAATTAGCAAAATTGTATGACAGAAACAAAGAAAAAAGCATTTTTTTTCACAAAATTTTAGTTTTTTTTTATTTATTGCACAAAAAATAAAAAATAAACCCTAGTGATTAAATACCACCAAAAGAAAGCTCTATTTGTGTAAAAAAAAAAAAAAAAAAAAAAAAGGACGCAAGTTTCATATGGGTACGGTGTTGCATGACATTGCATTGTCATTCAAACTGTGAGAGCGCTGAAAACTGAAAATGGGTCTGGAAAGGAAGGAGGTGTAAGTGCACTGTATTGAGATGGTTAATCACCACTTTTTTTTTGCTACAGAAACAAAAAAAGACAGAATTAAAAAAAAAATCCTATTTGCAAAATTTTATAACAGAAACTAAATACATTTTCTTCTTCAAAATTTGGACAGTTGTGGAGGCAACATGGACTCTCGTGGTACAGTATAAACTTGCTACAGTCAATTTACAAAAATATATACATTTATTATACACAAATACACACAGCATAAAAAGCCTTCAGTAGTAGATAAATTACATTAGATGCTGCTAATCATGGAGCATCCACTTGTCTGATACAAATTGGAATAACTTAGATAATAATGATCCCGCGCTGTTACGCACAGAGATTTGTTCTTCCAGTTACACACTCTACATGTTTCGGGGTTACCCCCTTCTTCAGGAGTATATTAGGTCAGAAAATTATCTACAAGAAAGCATATAAATCAAATATACAGTATTAAAATCAAAAACACATTACTAATAACCAACCTTCATGGTATACTGTCATGCATCTTAAATCAATAAACATAGAGTCTACTATGCCCGTCAGTATATAGGAGCTCCAATGGTCTTAGCTTTTGGAGCATTGGAGTTCCCCACCTTGTTTTGTTAGGCTATTTGCCTTTATCTTTTTATAAATAATTCTTTTTAAATGGTGGTATGCTATGAGGGTCAGTTTTTTCTGCTAATTTACATGTGGATACCCAAACACCCCCAGCTTGCAGTGGAGAAAGGAGGATACTATTAGTTATTCATCAATAGTTTGCACATACCCCACGATATGCCATTCACCCCAGGAGGGACCAGGACTCCAGGCGGAGAACCGATCGATTTGAACCAGGTAGTAGAGAAGGATACACCTCGAGATTGGTCCAGCAGGGATAGGAGTATATCCCATTTATACGCCTTTAACCCTTGCAGGGGTAAGGTGCTCTAGTGAGTGCAAATATGAGAGGGGAGCATGGAAAGTCACCTATAAATATATTTTTAGCACTGGAATTCCAAACAGATTGTCCCCATTTATATTTTCATAATTTTTTGGTAAGGTAGTGGACCCTAGGACTGACTTCTGCGGATTGAACCCTGGGAGGTTCAGGAAGCAGGTCTACTGGATCACTAACACAGATCCCAGTGGGGGCTAGAGAATAGATTTCCCAGGGCGCAGAGTCTAAGAGCCAGCAGGTGTTTACCAGAGCCTCTAGTGGTGAGGATGGACTGCAGTCTGGCTCCAGGTTGCCTCCCCCAGGGTCTCACAGCTCACGCTCATGATAGACTACAGGAGAAGGAAGCAGCAAGCTGGAACAAGAAGGATAGTAAGGAATAAGGCAGAGGTCAGGGCAGCTAGCAGACAGGAACAACAGAGGACAGGTTCACAGGCAAACAGGTATAGTCGGGGACACGGCAATAGGGCAAGGTCACAAGCAGACAGAAATAGTCAAGAACATGCCAAGGTCACTAACAGAGACAAATGTAGAGCACATGGCAAGCAGGAAACAGGAAGCCAAACACACACAATGGATAACAATGGTTGATCAACACCGCTGGCTTGCAGTGCACAGGTTAATATATGGTTCCTTATATGGCCTGGGGTGGATCCATGCTTAGAGGAGAGGTTATAAAAACAGCCAGGTGAGAGTGGCTGGCCTCTTAGTCTGAACACATGAGGAGAGGTAGGCTGACAGAGAAAGATTACTGCATAACCATGGTAACCAGTCACTTTGGTATTTTTTATTTTTATTATATATATTTTTTGATACATGGACATTCATTTGTGCTTTTTGAATGTTTAGATTATATTTTGATTATATTAATATGTTCTTTGCCTTTTAACACAGGGTTTGTACATTAATTGGGTTTCATATTTTAATGTCAGTTATACACCATATCATCATATATTTTCCTTATCATGTTATATACTGTATTTCTATTTACTGTGTTTTTGCTGGATTTATCACATTAGCCTTTACACGGCTTTCTACATCTGGTTCATCCAGCTTTTCACCCACGTTTGGGAAGAATTTCCCTTGTATCACATCTCTAACACCTCTTATATACTACACATGTGAGTTACATTTACCTCATTGATTGTCACACAGAACAGCGGCAGTTCCCTCTTCTTATTATTCTTAGTACTTATTGTTGTAGCTTTCACTTTGTGAAGTATGTTCTAGGGGGGCAGCAGTTCAGCTTACTCCTTAGTGCGGAATCCTTGCTTATTTCTAACTGGAATATTATGGTTAATATTGCTTCTTCGTTCAGAAATATGAGCATGTGTCTAATGCACCTGTGCATAGACCCGCACTAATTTTTTGGTGCTGGGAATTCGCTTTACCTTACACTTGCAAAATGGCAATATAGCCTGAGACATTGGAACAGATCAAAGGGTGGAAGCTGATGATGTAGATTTGAAGGTGCTGATCAGGTATTGAACAATGACGTGCAACAGCACAGTAGAAATTATATCCTTAGTGGAAATACCAAAACAAAGGGTTCCATCAGTAGCCAGAGCCGTGCAGTCCATGCCCACTCACTCAAACTGAACACTCTAAACAGCATCCAGCCACTATCTGGGCATACTGTACTGGGCCAAAGGATGAGAGGCATGCAAAAAAATGAGGGCTGTGGAAATTAAAGATGAATTCCTTGATTAATTGATTCATTTTTCTGATCAATCAAAATTCTTTTGATCGGAAACTCACCTCTCTGCCAGCTTTCGGGTCTTCAGTGAGTTCCATTGGCAATCCGGTGATGTCACAGACATCAACGTCACTGGATTCCTCCCCCCTTCCCCAAGTGCCTCCATCTGCTAACGAAGGGAAGGGGGGGGAGTCTGGTGATGTTGAAGTTCTGATTGAACATAATGCATACGGGGGGAGAAGCTAAAAATAACGTCACCTGCTGCTGCCCTAAGAAACTAACACAATTGTCGGCTTTACATGCTGTGTTTTTATCATCTTTATGTGAGTAGTTTGTGTTTGAACACAAAAATTAAATCTTATACTTAAGCGGAGAGCACTTAGATCTTTTCTTTCTGCTAATGACCTGGCGTCCTTGCTGAGATCTAAGGAGACGTGAGAGAAGTTTATGGTCCATGTTAACCCTTTTGATACCCGCTTACATGACCACCTGTTTGCACAGGGGTCCATGCCATAAGGTGAGAGTGATTAGTTAGCCCGGAGGTGGAGGGATTGTCACGCTACTGTGGAAAAACAATTACTTACGTCAGTGCTACAGTTTGAATTTAAAACGTATTTGTGTGAATGTGAAGTTAAGTCATGGATTGTGGAAACTAACTAGTGTCGGGTAATTGTACAGTATATAGTGTATACCACATTTACCACTGAATAATGCAGAGTTCCAATGTAATGTGATCAGTTAAAAGCAGTTAGATCTGTATGTGCATTATAATTTATGGAAATTAGTAGATTGATTAATTAAAAAAAATTGATTAATCGAACACAAACATTTTAATCAGTAACAGCCCTAAAAAAAAAAATATAAAGAAATTGTAGTAAAAGTCAGACACATGGTGATATGAGAGAGTCTAGTATATGTATCTCTCACATGTAGGCAAGCTAGTTACTGTCCCTCAGAATAGATAGTAAATTCAGTACTCAAGTAGCACTGTACCGCTGATGTCAACCAGTAGTCACTCCATTCCAAATGTTATTATTCCTACTCTCTGTCTGCATTACAATGGTGGAAACTATGCTAATTTCGATCAAGCCATGAAGCAGCCTCAGGAGCTGACTCAAAAAAGTGAGTTTGACCTTTAGCAACAGCTCTCACATTTGCCAGGGAGAGCATGGCATATGACAACTGTAGCCTTTGGAGTTGTTTCTTTATTTCAGCAAATCTGCGTTGAACTGCTGCAAAGTAGTGCATACAAAAGGATACTTTGGCCCAATTGTATTGAATGTTGGCTTTCCTCCTGGCAAGTCTGAGTATAATTTCACAGTCCGTATAGTTTAACAAGGGGCTAGTATTGGCCTCGGCGGGTGACCTGGGGATGATGGCTGATGGGTGTTTGGTATGCATGCTGCACTGCAAAAAGGGGAGAAAAGACCTCCTTGCCAAATATTTCTAGTAGTCACTGCATAAATTCAGTGGGATCCCTACCCTCCTCTCTTTCAGATAACCCCACTATGTGCACATTATTGTGGCAGAGTTAGTTTTCTATGTCATCTACTCGGTTGTTGGATAAGGTAACCTATGGGGCAGCAGCACTAGCATCTCTGATTAGAGAGGGGAGCTGGTCCTCGATGTTGCAATATGGGCTGCTCAGTGTCATCTGTGTGCGGATCTGGTGTTATTTTAGTCCTGTGGAACCCCATGGAGCTCAGTACTGCGTATCATGGCTCTGATATCAGAGAAGAAGCAGGTTCTGTCTGAGCAGGTTGATCAAATGTTCTAGAAAGATTTTGTGTGCAGAATAGCATGCCCCTGGCAAGCTCCTTCTCATGCTATCTGGCAGCCTCACCAGGTTTGCTCACAGTCTCCTTGGCTTTTTCAGTGCTTCATGGAGATACAGTAGGAGTGGCTGAGAATCATCTTGGGTCTCTGCACATGCTCCTTCTTCTCTGCCTTTATGGGTCATCATGGGGGTGGAGAGTGTCCTCAGGTCAATAGCAACCAGGTCTTGTTAGTACAGTACAGGATCAGTTGTAGTTCTGCAATCAAGTTATGTGCAGGAGGCAGAGGAGAAGTGTATATACTGACTATATATAGTTGTGTCCCTGAAGAGTTCTACTGCTTTGCTCAAGTGGACATCCCATAATATCCCTATCCCTATCCAAGTTGATTCCCCTCAATAAAACATAAAAACAAAGCACTGGACTGTTCTGACGTGGTTGTGCTCTGAAGATGTGGTATGACCGGCTGTGCAGGGTGGGGGATCCCTTTACACTTACAGCTCCTTAGGGGGTGCGCTACACTGCTGACTGGAGGCAATTCAAGAGGGAGAAAGCAGGCAGCTCTATCTGTAAACACACAAATGACATGATATTGTCCTTCAGACAATGGAAAAAATGTTTTAAGGAATTTTCTGTAAATGCTTCATGGCCATAGTTAAGGGAAGTAAAGTAATTCTGAATCATTTTCATGCAGGGTATCACTGTTATCACTTAAATGGTGTGTCTTCCAAATTTCACGGCAGGGCATAAAGAAACATAATATGATGTGCATTTTTAATGATGCTGCACTGCAAATGTTACCCAGAAATTAACAGAGCTCAGAATTTACCCAAGCCCAAAAACTAAACATTTTTTTTCCTCTGTAAAATAAGCTTTTAAAAAAATTGGTTTTACATATGTCATGTAGAGACAAAGCATCATAACCTAAAAAGAAGGAGAGGATCGACCCTGGCCGAACATTGTATGCTTTGTGCTATGATCACACAATTTGGGTGATGGGTTTAAGTTGTGCCAAAACACTGTAAGCCCACAGAAAACCCCCCACAGAACAAAACATGGACCCTACTTTAATAAAAAAAATAGCAATAACCATTCTTGTAGGTGTAACTATTACATAACTGTAAAAAAAATTGGTTTTAGGTTTGAATGGTGTTCAGAAACATAAGCTCAGAAACAAAAGCCTTCAGAGCACAGGCTGGACCCTTTTAAACAAAATTCACAGCATTTGCAACTATAAAACAGGTGCTACAAAACCTTGGGTGCTACATTTAAAGCTGTTGTAAAGAAGAGCAGCTAATGCCCCATTTTTAGACTGTAATGGTGGCAAGCCTACAACAGTAGCAGGAGATGTAAATGGTGGCAGGTAGGGGGCTATATTAACAGTGGATTTTTGTGTTCTTTGAATGACAATTGCGGGGTCATACAACACTGTACCCAAATGACATTTTTATATTTTTTTCCCACAAATAGAGTTTTCCTTTGGTGGCATTTGATCACCTCTGGGTTTTTTATTTTTTGTTAAAAAAAAGACAGAACCAAAATACAAACCATTTTATATTTTGTTAATAAATTTTGCAAACAGGCAATTTTTCTCCTTCATTGATGTACTCTGATGAGGCTACACTGATGAGCACTGATAGGCTGCACAGATGGGCACCGATAGGCTGCATTGATGGGCACTGATAAAGCGACACTGAATGGCACTGATAAGGTGGCACTGATGGGCACTAATAGATTGCACTTGTGAACACTGATGAGGTGGCACTGGTGGGCACTGATAGGTGGCATTTGCGGGCACTGAGAGGTGGCACTGATGGCTGGCACTGGTGGACACTGATGGGTGGCAGTGATGGGCACCAATGGGTGGCAGTGATGGGTACTGGTAGGTGACACTGATAGGCAGCACTGTTAGGTGGCACTGATAAGGAACTGATTGGCACCACTGGTTGACATTGATAGATGGCACGTGTGGCATTGATAGGTGGCACTGATTGCTGGCACTTTCATGTACTGGTGGGCACTGATTCGTGTCACTGTGGGCACTGAGGGCACTGGCAGAAGGTACTGGTGGGCACAGATGAGGCAACTTTGCCTCTTCCTCTTTAGGACCGATGTCCCCTCAACAGAAGCTGGTGATCGACTTTTTTTCTCCTCACACTGTCAGGGGGCACGTGGGGAGCATACAAAGGGGAGGACGTCTATTGACGCCCTCCCTGCAAAGTAGATCCGCGCTGTAGCTGTCATTCACCTATAGCGTGGATCTGAAGGAGTTAAATAATATGTCAATCTGGACCATTCCTATTCAGATATACTCTCGAAATGCTTAAATTAGTGCCCACAAGCTATCCCAAAAACCCATCTACCTAACGGCCTGACCCTGATCTATAGGTATAAGGTAATGCTGAAATAAATTCTCGCCCTCTGCTTCCCCATTATTCCCTATTCTGGGAAAATGGGATTGTTATAACAGCTTACCTGTAAAATCATTTTCTTGGTGTACATCACGGAACACAGAGCCACAGAAATTACTGTATGAGTTATATAGGCATCTTTAGGTGATGGACACTGGCACACCCTAGACAGGAAGTTTAGCTCCCTATGTAACCCCTCCCCTTACTGGGAGTACTTCCGTTTTGTAGAAAAGCAATATACATGTATTAGAAGAGGGGAGAGACCTCTGTGTCCCGTGCTGTACTCCAAGAAAAGGAGTTTACAGGTAAGCTGTTATAAAAATCCTATTTTCTTTATCGTACATCACGGGACACAGAGCCACAGTAATTACTGCATGGGATGTCCCAGAGCAATGCTAATTGAGGGGAGGGAGACACAAACAAAAGTAGGGTGCAATCAGACCTGAGGACCTATACTGCTGCCTGCAGCACACTGCACCCAAAGGCGTTATCCTCATGCCTTTTTATATCCACCTGATAGAATCTGGTGAATGTATGGACTGAAGACCAAGTTGCAGTCTTGCAGATTTGAGTCATGGAGGCTTGGTGAAGCACTGGCCATGAAGCACTAACAGCCCTGGTGGAGTGCGCTTTGATTTGAAAAGGTGGAACTTTCCTCTTCAAACCATAAGCTTGAAAAATTACTTGCCAAATCCACTTAGCAATAGTAGATTTCAACACTGCCTGTCCTTTTCTAGGACCTTCAGGCAACACAAACAAAACATCCGTTTTCCGAATCTGAGCAGTCGCCTCCAAACAAATTTTGACCGCTCTCACTACATCCAGAGAATGTAGTGACTTTTCTTCCGTAGAACAGGGTTCTGGAAAAAAATGAATGCAGAACAATATCCCGGTTTACATGAAAACCTGAAACCACCTGATGATGAGGATGAGGACGCAATACTACTCTATCCTTGTGAATGATTAAATATGGCTCTTTACAAGAAAGAGCCGCCAATTCTGATACCCTTCTTGCAGAAGAAACGGTCGCATTTTCTGATGAAAAGCTCTCTTCGGTCTTTTTCTGGCCGGAATTCCGATCGTGTGTACGCGGCATATCAATCCAACACCAGGAGATGGAGAAATTTGTTGATGGGTTACCTCCACAAAGCTAGAGGGACAAAGGCAGATGTCAAAAATCCCCAGTCTAGGAATGATACAGGGGAGACATAGGGGGCAAATGAAAACCCAGCTGAAGAGTATAGAGAACATAAAATAGATTACTATAAGCATATTCTGGACAAAAAAAAATAAAATATAGGTCCAATTAGGTGGGCTCTAGAAAAGGAAGGACACCAAAAAAGTAGTATAAATTTACTATGCTCAAAATCAAAAGGTGAAAAATCCAAAAAGAAAGTTTCAATAGACCACTACATAGGCTGCATCATATAACACTTTCAAAAAATAGCACATAGCTCAAAACGGTTGCACTTCGTTCCTTGACTTTTTACTGAGAAATTCTTTTAATGTACATTTTGCGATGCCCAACATGGATGGTCTGTCGTTGTGACAGCTTCTGAGCTTTGGTTCCTAGTTGGTCTTTCAATTTTAGGTTTTTATTTGCATGTTCTTGTTTTATCCAATGTTTTGTACTATATTTTTCATCATGAGTTGTTCATTTATGTAATAAAATGTAGTATTTTTGTATACATTTTGTCTGTGATCCATTTTAAGTCCTACCTTTCTGAGGAACTTGTCTTTACAACATGTATCTAGGGATGTTATCAACAGACAAATCTAGTCAGACAACAAGGGCAACAATCTTTTTTACACCAAGATATTGGTTTGTTCCAAATAAATAAATGATAAATAAAATGTTTTATACTCAACAATGTGTGTCTTCTTATTTCAATGCTCAATATCAGTTCATTTTTTATTTAAGTTAGTGTAGCTACAGTGACAATGGGGTTATTTACTAAAAGCAAATCCACATTGCAGTGCACTTGTAGTGTAAAGTCGATTTGGGTTAATGATTCCCAGAGCCTGGAGACTTCTCCCCTTCGTGAACTTCAGGTCCTGGAGACTTCTCCCCATCACCAAGTACCACAAGGTGGCGATGAGCCTTTGCTTGGGAGTGATGTCTTGCTGCATGCAGGTGTCCTGCTTTAAATATAAGGGGATAGCAAAGCCAATAAACGTTGAAAGACGGAGATAATTCCTGAAATCATCAGGATTCATCAGGATTATTCTCCTGGAGCTCCTGCAGCAAAGGCATATGACAGAATTGGTCATGATTAAGTAACCAGTTCTTGATCCAAGAACTCCTCCTCCCCCTGTTCATGGACTGGACTTGGGTCAAAGCAATAACACCAAGCCAAACAATAGCACAATCTCTCTGACGAGAACACAACATGGCTAGTTAATGAACGGTTACAAACTGACAGAACGCACTGAAAATCAGAAGGACCTGACAAGCACAACCTGAAAATCAAAGACGACCAGACAAGCACGCAGTGAAAGACAGAAACAATCTGACAAGCACGCACTGAAGAACAGATATGAACAGACAAGCACAACCTGAAAAGCAGAAACAAACTGAAAAGCATGAGGCTGAAAAGCGTGAATCGTCACTCACCAACTTCTACTAACACTAGATAAACACGAGATTAGCAAAAGGAGCCCAAAGGGTGGCACACAACTATTGAACTTCCTTTTTATCAACTCGTTGTACGTCTTGTATGTTACTACGTTCCTAATTATTGGCCAACATTTGTGGGACCGTGTGTATGCAAGACAAGTTGGAGCCAACACCCTTTGAACAAAAGTCCATGATTTTGTTGTCGGAAAGTCCGATCATGTGTATGAGGCTTTAGGATCACAATATAAAAGCTTCACCCAGGAAATAAACTGAGATCCAAAGCCCATTTTAGTCAACAGTTGGAAAACATACGCCCGCTCCAAAGAATAAAAGGCTTTTTTTTGTATCTAATGACACAATTACCCTACTATCTGCATTGTCATGGGTAACTTGTAAATTAACAAATAGACGCCTGAGATTAATATGTGTGCATCTACCCGGCATAAAGCCATTCTGATCTGACCCCACCACTTTGGCAACTATGGTTTGCAATCGCTGTGCCAAAACCTTCACCAAGATTTTAACCTCAATGTTGATTAATGAAATGGGATGATATAATTCCCAGTTCAGTGGATCTTTCCCTGGTTTGGGGAATATAACTATCAGAGCCTCCCACATAGATGTTGGTAATGCCCCTTCCTTTCTGGAAAAATTAAAAAACTCATAAGAGATGAGCTATCAACACTTCCCCATATATCCGATACCATTCTATTGGATAACCATCTAGACCTGGGGATTTATGGAGCTTAAAGGAGGCAATTGCCTTATCTACCTTTTCCCTAGTAATAGCCTTTTCTAGTCCCTCACTCTCTTCACTAGACTGGGTGGGAAGCATGATGGACGCTAAATAATCATGCAGAGCAGCATCTGTGACCCCTCCCCTCCCAAAGAACTATAGAAATGTTAATTTTTTGTAAATCTTCATCTTTTGTCAGAATTTTTTGTAAATCTTCATCTAGGAGCCCTTGAGAATTACGAATTAGTAGTATCAAATCTGGGGTGTATATGGGCCTCACTAGAAATGCTAAGGGATGACCATTTTTGTCTCCAAACTCCAATATCTGGCTACTTTGATGTAGTTGACCTTTACTGGAATGTTCTGCCATAAGTAAACGTTAAGAGCGAACGTACTCTTGCCAGGTCCTATAATTATTAGGAAGAATTAGGTAATGAAGTTAGTGCTGCGCTGACAAGATAAAGTGAAACAATGGAAAAAAAAAAAACATCCCGCAAAAGAATAATATATATGGCCTTGTTGCAATTAGTGTAACCAAATACAGAGGGGACTAACCCCAGGATAAGGTGCTCAAGTGCATATATCTAAGGTCAAATAAATATGATATATATAAATAAATCACTAAAAAACAATTAATATACAAACAACAAAATGTCACGCGGGATGTAATCTAAAACCAGCGATCAAACAAATTAAAGTGCTAGGTGCATATAGCAAACAAAATTAATCCCAAAAAACCCACAAAATAATCCAATGGATTGCAGTGAAAATATCAAATGCAATAGTAAAGTGACATGCTGCATTCACAGTGCAAAACTCTTTCTCCACTTCAGTGATGTCCGCGTGTTCGCTAGGCACACCAGGCAATTACCTCACTGCTGTAAGGTATACAGCATATATGTAGCCCTTTCAGAGAAACACTGGAACTAAACTGGGGACTTCAAACTCCTATAGTGCCACCACCGTCCATGTAACTACTCCGTAGATGAGGTCAGCAGGTGCTCAAAGAATAGATATAAAGCCAGCCATAGTGTAGTAAACTTAAAAGTTAGCAATTTTATTTAAAGATTAAAACTACTCACAAAGCAGCAAGGGTGAGTCACACAGTTAAACAGACTACGAGCGGAAGTCACGGGAAGTGACATAACGCGTAGGATACCGGAAGTGACGCCTACACCTGAGCGGTCCGCTGACATGAAGGGTCTGGTATGCATATTTAGGGGGAACCCCACGTCAATTTTTTTTTTTAATTTGACGCAGGGTTCCCTTTAATATCCATACCAGACCTGAAGGGCCTGGTAATTGAATTTGGGGGACCCCCACGCTTTTTAAAAAAACATTTTTTATCAATGACTTTCAATGAGTGTTCTCTGTATTACGGAGCCGACAATTCATAATAACTGCGAGTGATTTTAAAGGACTTTTTTTTCCTGCATAAATGACACTTTGTGCAGGGACAGTTCTAAGCACCAGAAACATGCACCCCTTCACAGGCATACTATAGACACCCCCCAGGTATGAAATTTAAAGGAATGTTACACTTTTATTGTTTCACTTTAATCATTATTAAAATCCTTGCTCCCAAAAAAAGGCAGTTTTTAAAACTTCTTTTGCATTGATACATGTCCCCTGGGGCAGGACCCGGGTCCCCAAACACTTTTTAGGACAGTAACTTGCAGAATCTTTTCTCTCTGTCAAATCTTTTTTCTCTGTCGAATATTTTCTATATATAATCTTGGACTAATAGAGGTAAGGTTAGGCACATTCGACCACAGGTTCTATAGACACAGATTGTTATTGTCAGAGTCACGTCGAATATTTTTTTTTCTATATCGAACTGTTGTAACAACGAAAATGAAAATAAAGCATTTATTTACGTTGGATCTTTCATTTTTCGGATTCTGTGCTTTCGTTATCGTTTGTCAAAACGAAAACGAAAATACCTGAAATTCGGACGAAAATGCATTCGGACGAAAACGAATATAAATGTCTACTGATTACCCGATCTGGTTTATGAACTTTGGACTGGCTGACTACCCGATCTGGCTACTGGACTCTTGCTATGCTTGACTACGCTTTTTCCTTTTTACCTTTTATTTTTATTAATAAACAAGTGTGATTTGATTGTACTTCTGTCTCAGTCTGTTTCATGGTTTCTGACACCCGTACCCAACCCCAACATGTTAAGTGCTCTATTCCCATAACACAATCAAGGGTCAAAAGTTTACATCACCACTCCCACTGATAATAGAGTCAAATTTGTCTTTTGAGATAAGCAATAAAAAGAACAAAAAAAAAAAGAAAAAAAAAAGGTTTGCAATAACACAGAGTCTCTGGGGGAAACAAAAGCAGTGCATATTTCTTTAGTAGAGCTAAATTGGAATCAGACATTAAGGGCCTTATGAAAGCATATTTCACCCAGAATGTCTGCAACAGGACTGCACAGTTATGTATTTTATATCCTATCATCCAATCACAGAGGCACAAGCTTCTAGAGCCATAATAAGTATTCTAAGGATATTGCATCTCTCAAGGGAGTGACAGAATAACTGCAGACCAATCATAAACCATGCCTTAGGGAATGCATATCCCCAAAAGTATTCTTAAAAACCCCAAAAGGAAAAGACAAGAAAAAGAAAAAACAGACTTTAACTTCCAGGAGTAAAAGTACCTCCACTAATCATGAAGAGAACAGCCCTTTCATCCACTCAAGCTTATTCTTGTTGTGCCCGTGCATTTGGCCATCCCCTGCCATCCAGCCATCTCGATGCTTCCACCGGGTTGGTGAAAAAAAGCACTTTCCCTCGATCCGCAACTCGCAACTTGGCAGGATATAGCATCCTGTAAATCAACTGATATTCTCTTAGTCTTTTTTTCACATGCACAAAACAGACCATTGCTTCTGAGTAGCCACAGAAAAATCAAGGTAAAGCAATATACGATTTCCATTGTACTCAAGCTCACCCTGTACTCTAGCCACTCTTAAAATATTCTCTCAACCTCTGAAGTGCTATATATGACATATCAGGGGTCTAGGAAAGGCCCCAGGCCTTGGAGCTTGGGCAGAAATCCTATGTGCCTGCTTAACAGCAAATAGACGTGAGATGTAGATGCTCAGGGCCATCTTTAAGGCAGGGCA